>NC_090437.1:1309803996-1314603996 GCF_031143425.1 Pleurodeles waltl | reverse complement strand
GCCCAGATATCCCTTATTAGTGTATAGGGTGTCTAGCAGCTTAGACTGATAGATAATGGTAGCTTAGCAGAGCAGCTTAGGCTGAACTAGGAGACGAGTGAAGCTCCTACAGTACCACTAGTGTCATATGCACAATATCATAAGAAAACACAATACACAGATATACTAAAAATAAAGGTACTTTATTTTTATGACAATATGCCAAAAGTATCTCAGTGAGTACCCTCAGTATGAGGATAGCAAATATACACAAGATATATGTACACAATACCAAAATATGCAGTAATAGTATTAGAAAACAGTGCAAACAATGTATAGTTACAATGGGATGCAATGGGGACACATAGGGATAGGGGCAACACAAACCATATACTCCAAAAGTGGAATGCGAACCACGAATGGACCCCAAACCTATGTAACCTTGTAGAGGGTCGCTGGGACTGTAAGAAAACAGGGTTAGAAAAACAGCCCACCCCAAGACCCTGAAAAGTGAGTGCAAAGTGCACTAAAGTTCCCCAAAGGACATAGAAGTCGTGATAGGGTAATTCTGCAGGAAAGACACAAACCAGCAATGCAACAATGATGGATTTCCAGTCGAGGGTACCTGTGGAACAAGGGGACCAAGTCCAAAAGTCACAAGCAAGTCGGAGATGGGCAGATGCCCAGGAAATTCCAGCTGTGGATGCAAAGAAGCTGCTACTGGACAGTAGAAGCTGAAGGTTCTGCAAGAACAACAAGGGCTAGAGACTTTCACTTTGGAGGGCAGATCCCGCACGCAGTGAAGAGTCGTGCAGAAGTATTTTCCTGAAGAAAGACCGCCAACAAGCCTTGCTAGCTGCAAATCGTGCGGTAAGGGTTTTTGGATGCTGCTGTAGCCCAGGAGGGACCAGGATGTCGCCAATTGCGTCTGGGGACAGAGGGGGCGTCGAGCAAGAAAAGGAGCCCTCTCAGAAGCAGGCAGCACCCACAGAAGTGCCAGAACAGGCACTACAAAGTGGAGTGAAACGGTGCTCACCCGAAGTCGCACAAAGGAGTCCCACGTCGCCGGAGGACAACTTAGAAAGTCGTGCAATGCAGGTTAGAGTGCCGTGGACTCAGGCTTGGCTGTGCACAAAGGATTTCCGCCGGAAGTGCACAGAGGCCAGAGTAGCTGCAAAAGTCGCGGTTCCCAGCAATGCAGTCTGGCGTGGGGAGGCAAGGACTTACCTCAACCAAACTTGGACTGAAGAGTCACTGGACTTTGGGAGTCACTTGGACAGAGTTGCTGGATTCAAGGGACCTCGCTCGTCGTGCTGAGAGGAGACCCAGGGTACCGGTGATGCAGTTCTTTGGTGCCTGCGGTTGCAGGGGGACGATTCCGTCGACCCACGGGAGATTTCTTCAGAGCTTCTAATGCAGAGAGGAGGCAGACTACCCCCACAGCATGCACCACCAGGAAAGCAGTCGAGAAGGCGGCAGGATCAGTGTTACAGAGTTGCAGTAGTCGTCATTGCTACTTTGTTGCAGTTTTGCAGGCTTCCAGCGCGGTCAGCAGTCGATTCCTTGGCAGAAGGTGAAGAGAGAGATGCAGAGGAACTCGGATGAGCTCTTGCATTTGTTATCTAAGGAATCCCCAAAGACAGAGACCCTAAATAGCCAGAAAAGAGGGTTTGGCTACCTAGGAGAGAGGATAGGCTAGCAACACCTGAAGGAGCCTATCAGAAGGAGTCTCTGACGTCACCTGCTGGCACTGGCCACTCAGAGCAGTCCAGTGTGCCAGCAGCACCTTTATTTCCAAGATGGCAGAGGTCTGGAGCACACTGGAGGAGCTCTGGGCACCTCCCAGGGGAGGTGCAGGTCAGGGGAGTGGTCACTCCCCTTTCCTTTGTCCAGTTTCACGCCAGAGCAGGGCTGAGGGGTCCCTGAACCGGTGTAGACTGGCTTATGCAGAAATGGGCACCATGTGTGCCCATGAAAGCATTTCCAGAGGCTGGGGGAGGCTACTCCTCCCCTGCCTTAACACCATTTTCCAAAGGGAGAGGGTGTAACACTCTCTCTCTGAGGAAGTCCTTTGTTCTGCCTTCCTGGGCCAAGCCTGGCTGGACCCCAGGAGGGCAGAAACCTGTCTGAGGGGTTGGCAGCAGCAGCAGCTGCAGTGAAACCCCGGGAAAGGCAGTTTGGCAGTACCCAGGTCTGAGATACAGACCTGTGGGATCATGGGATTGTGCCAACTATGCCAGGATGGTATAGAGGGGGCAATTCCATGATCATAGACATGTTACATGGCCATATTCGGAGTTACCATTGTGAAGCTACATATAGGTAGTGACCCATATGTAGTGCACGCGTGTAATGGTGTCCCCGCACTCACAAAGTCCGGGGAATCGGCCCTGAACAATGTGGGGGCACCTTGGCTAGTGCCAGG
The DNA here is from genome assembly GCF_031143425.1 of Pleurodeles waltl. NCBI lineage: Eukaryota > Metazoa > Chordata > Amphibia > Caudata > Salamandridae > Pleurodeles > Pleurodeles waltl. The sequence continues at coordinate 1,314,601,592 of NC_090437.1, read as the reverse complement.
GTGCCCACACACTAAGTAACTTAGCACCCAACCTTTACCAGGTAAAGGTTAGACATATAGGTGACTTATAAGTTACTTAAGTGCAGTGAAAAATGGCTGTGAAATAACGTGGACGTTATTTCACTCAGGCTGCAGTGGCAGGCCTGTGTAAGAATTGTCAGAGCTCCCTATGGGTGGCAAAAGAAATGCTGCAGCCCATAGGTATCTCCGGGAACCCCAATACCCTAGGTACCTCAGTACCATATACTAGGGAATTATAAGGGTGTTCCAGTAAGCCAATGTAAATTGGTAAAATTGGTCACTAGCCTGTTAGTGACAATTTGAAAGAAATGAGAGAGCATAACCACTGAGGTTCTGATTAGCAGAGCCTCAGTGAGAAAGTTAGTCATAACACAGGTAACACATTCAGGCACACTTATGAGCACTGGGGCCCTGGCTGGCAGGGTCCTAGTGACACATACAACTAAAACAACATATATACAGGGAAAAATGGGGGTAACATGCCAGGCAAGATGGTACTTTCCTACACAACCCCCCCCCAAACGAAGGACAATAAGACTAGCCATGACCTGATGAGTCTTCATTGTCTAAGTGGAAATATCTGGAGAGTCCATCTGCATTGGAGTGGCTACTCCCAGGTCTATGTTCCACTGTATAGTCCATTCCCTGTAGGGATATGGACCACCTCAATAATTTAGGATTTTCACCTTTCATTTGTTTTAGCCAAAGTAGAGGTTTGTGGTCTGTCTGAACAATGAAGTGAGTGCCAAACAGGTATGGCCTCAACTTCTTCCGTGCCCAGACCACAGCAAAGGCCTCCCTGTCTATGGCAGACCAACGCTTTTCTGTAGGGGTCAACCTCCTACTAATAAAAGCAACAGGTTGATCCTGGCCCTCAGAATTAAGTTGTGATAGGACTGCCCCTACTCCTAATTCAGATGCATCAGTTTGGACATAGAATTTTTTAGAGTAACAAGGGCTTTTCAGGACAGGTGCAGAGCACATGGCCTGCTTCAGCTCCTCAAAAACTTTCTGACAGTTTGCTGTCTATAATACCTTTTTAGGCATTTTCTTGGATGTGAGGTCATTAAGAGGGGCTGCAATGGAGCCATAGTTCTTAATGAACCTCCTGTAATACCCAGTGAGGCCTAGGAAGGCTCTCACCAGAGTCTGAGTAGTAGGGGGAACCCAATCTATAATAGTTTGGATTTTCCCCTGAAGTGGTGCAATCTGTTCCCCACCAACAAGGTGTCCCAGATAAACCACCTTCCCCTGCCCTATCTGGCACTTTGAAGCCTTGATAGTGAGGCCTGCCTTTTGCAGGGCCTCCAAAACTTTCCATAGGTGGACCAGGTGATCATCCCAACTGGAGCTAAAGACAGCTATATCGTCCAGATATGCTGCACTAAAAGTTTCCAGCCCTTGCAGGACTGTATTCACCAACCTCTGAAAAGTGGCAGGTGCATGTTGAAATCCGAAAGGCATTACTGTGAATTGGTAATGGCCTCCAATGGTTGAAAATGCAGTTTTTGCTTTTGCATCTTCTGATAATTTGATCTGCCAATACCCTGCAGTCAAGTCAAAAGTGCTTAGATACTTGGCAGATGCCAGTGTATCTATGAGCTCATCTGCCCTGGGTATACGGTGAGCATACATTTTTTGTTACCTGGTTGAGACCTCTGTAGTCTACACAAAACCGCATTTCCTTCTTTCCATCTTTGGAATGAGGTTTTGGTACAAGTACCACAGGAGAAGCCCATGGACTTTCAGAGTGGTTAACCACTCCCAGTTCTAACATTTTCTGCACCTCTTGCTTTATGCAGTCTCTGACATGGTCAGGCTGCCTATAGATTTTACTTTTGACAGGCAAGCTGTCTCCAGTATCTATAGTGTGCTCACACCAAGAAGTGGTACCTGGCACAGCACTAAAGTTCCCCAAAGGACATAGAAGTCGTGATAGGGGAATTCTGCAGGAAAGACACAAACCAGCAATGCAACAACAATGGATTTCCAGTCGAGGGTACCTGTGGAACAAGGGGACCAAGTCCAAAAGTCACAAGCAAGTCGGAGATGGGCAGATGCCCAGGAAATGCCAGCTGTGGATGCAAAGAAGCTGCTACTGGAGAGTAGAAGCTGAAGGTTCTGCAAGAACGACAAGGGCTAGAGACTTCCCCTTTGGAGGACGGATCCCTCACGCCGTGGAGAGTCGTGCAGAAGTGTTTTCCTGAAGAAAGACTGCCAACAAGCCTTGCTAGCTGCAAATCATGCAGTAAGGGTTTTTGTATGCTGCTGTGGCCCAGGAGGGACCAGGATGTCGCCAATTGCGTCTGGAGACAAAGGGGGTGTCGAGCAAGACAAGGAGCCCTCTCAGAAGCAGGCAGCACCCGCAGAAGTGCCGGAACAGGCACTACAAAGTGGAGTGAAACAGTGCTCACCCAAAGTCGCACAAAGGAGTCCCACGTCGCCGGAGGATAACTTAGAAAGTCGTGCGGTGCAGGTTAGAGTGCCGTGGACCCAGGCTTGGCTGTGCACAAAGGATTTCCACCGGAAGTGCAAAGAGGCCGGAGTAGCTTCAAAAGTCGCGGTTCCCAGCAATGCAGTCTGGCATGGGGAGGCAAGGACTTACCTCCACCAAACTTGGACTAAAGAGTCACTGGACTGTGGGAGTCACTTGGACAGAGTTGCTGGATTCAAAGGACCTCGCTCGTCGTGCTGAGAGGAAACCCAGGGTACGGGTGATGCAGTTCTTTGGTGCCTGCGGTTGCAGGGGGACGATTCCGTCGACCCACGGGAGATTTCTTCGGAGCTTCTAGTGCAGAGAGGAGGCAGACTACCCCCACAGCATGCACCACCAGGAAAGCAGTCGAGAAGGCGGCAGAATCAGCGTTACAGAGTTGCAGTAGTCGTCTTTGCTACTTTGTTGCAGTTTTGCAGGCTTCCAGCGCGATCAGCAGTCGATTCCTTGGCAGAAGGTGAAGAGAGAGATGCAGAGGAACTCGGATGAGCTCTTGCATTCGTTATCTAAGGAATCCCCAAAGACAGAGACCCTAAATAGCCAGAAAAGAGTGTTTGGCTACCTAGGAGAGAGGATAGGCTAGCAACACCTGAAGGAGCCTATCAGAAGGAGTCTCTGACGTCACCTGCTGGCACTGGCCACTCAGAGCATTCCAGTGTGCCAGCAGCACCTCTGTTTCCAAGATGGCAGAGGTCTGGAGCACACTGGAGGAGCTCTGGGCACCTCCCAGGGGAGGTGCAGGTCAGGGGAGTGGTCACTCCCCTTTCCTTTGTCCAGTTTCGCGCCAGAGCAGGGCTGAGGGGTCCCTGAACCGGTGTAGACTGGCTTATGCAGAGATGGGCACCATCTGTGCCCATCAAAGCATTTCCAGAGGCTGGGGGAGGCTACTCCTCCCCAGCCCTGACACCTTTTTCCAAAGGGAGAGGGTGTAACACCCTCTCTCTGAGGAAGTCCTTTGTTCTGCCTTCCTGGGCCAAGCCTGGCTGGACCCCAGGAGGGCAGAAACCTGTCTGAGGGGTTGGCAGCAGCAGCAGCTGCAGTGAAACCCCGGGAAAGGTAGTTTGGCAGTACCCGGGTCTGTGCTAGAGACTCAGGGGATCATAGAATTGTCTCCCCAATGCCAGAATGCCATTGGGGTGACAATTTCATGATTTTAGACATGTTACATGGCCATGTTCGGAGTTACCATTGTGACGCTATACATATGTAGTGACCTATGTATAGTGCACGCGTGTAATGGTGTCCCCGCACTCACAAAGTCCGGGGAATTTGCCCTGAACAATGTGGGGGCACCTTGGCTAGTGCCAGGGTGCCCACACACTAAGTAACTTGGCACCCAACCTTTACCAGGTAAAGGTTAGACATATAGGTGACTTATAAGTTACTTAAGTGCAGTGGTAAATGGCTGTGAAATAACGTGGACGTTATTTCACTCAGACTGCATTGGCAGGCCTGTGTAAGAATTGTCAGAGCTCCCTATGGGTAGCAAAAGAAATGCTGCAGCCCATTGGGATCTCCTGGAACCCCAATACCCTGGGTACCTCAGTACCATATACTAGGGAATTATAAAGGTGTTCCAGTATGTCAATGTAAATTGGTGAAATTGGTCACTAGCCTGTTAGTGACAATTTGGAAAGAAATGAGAGAGCATAACCACTGAGGTTCTGGTTAGCAGAGCCTCAGTGAGACAGTTAGTCATCACACAGGTAACACATATAGGGCACACTTATGAGCACTGGGGCCCTGGCTGGCAGGTTCCCAGTGACACATACAACTAAAACAGCATATATACAGTGAAATATGGGGGTGACATGCCAGGCAAGATGGTACTTTCCTACACAACCCCCCCAAACGAAGGACAATAAGACTAGCCATGACCTGATGAGTCTTCATTGTCTAAGTGGAAATATCTGGAGAGTCCATCTGCATTGGAGTGGGTACTCCCAGGTCTATGTTCCACTGTATAGTCCATTCCCTGTAGAGATATGGACCACCTCAACAATTTAGGGTTTTCACCTTTCATTTGTTTTAGCCAAAGTAGAGGTTTGTGGTCTGTCTGAACAATGAAGTGAGTGCCAAACAGGTATGGCCTCAACTTCTTCAGTGCCCAGACCACAGCAAAGGCCTCCCTCTCTATGGCAGACCAAGGCTTTTCTCTAGGGGTCAACCTCCTGCTGATAAAAGCAACAGGTTGATCCTGGCCTTCAGAATTAAGTTGTGATAAGACTGCCCCTACCCCTACCCCTACTTCAGATGCATCAGTTTGGACAATGAATTTTTTGGAGTAACAGGGGCTTTTCAGGACAGGTGCAGAGCACCTGGCCTGCTTCAGCTCCTCAAAAGCTTTCTGACAGTTTGCTGTCCATAATACCTTTTTAGGCATTTTCTTAGAAGTGAGGTCATTAAGAGGGGCTGCTATGGAGCCATAGTTATTTATGAACCTCCTGTAGTACCCAGTGAGGCCTAAGAAGGCTCTCACTTGAGTCTGAGTTGTAGGGGGAACCCAATCTATAATAGTTTGGATTTTCCCCTGAAGTGGTGCAATCTGATCTCCACCTACCAGGTGTCCCAGATAAACCACTTTCCCCTGCCCTATCTGGCACTTTGAAGCCTTGATAGTGAGGCCTGCCTTTTGCAGGGCCTCCAAAACTTTCCACAGGTGGACCAGGCGATCATCCCAGGTGGAGCTAAAGACAGCTATATCATCCAGATATGCTGCACTAACAGCCTCCAACCCTTGCAGGACTGTATTCACCAACCTCTGAAAAGTGGCAGGTGCATTTTTCAAACCAAAGAGCATGACTGTGAATTGGTAGTGCCCTCCAATGGTAGAAAATGCAGTTTTTGCTTTAGCATCCTCTGATAACTTGATCTGCCAATACCCTGCAGTCAAATCAAAGGTGCTTAGATACTTGGCAGATGCCAGTGTATCTATTAGCTCATCTTCCCTGGGTATAGGGTGAGCATCAGTTTTAGTTACCTGGTTGAGACCTCTGTAGTCAAAACAAAATCTAATTTCCCTTTTCCCATCTTTGGAATGAGGCTTTGGTACAAGTACCACAGGAGAGGCCCATGGACTTTCAGAGTGCTCAACCACTCCCAGTTCAAGCATTTTCTGAACCTCTTGTTTTATGCAGTCCCTGACGTGGTCAGGCTGCCTATAGGTCTTACTTTTGACAGGCAAGCTGTCTCCACTATCTATAGTGTGCTCACACCAAGAAGTGGTGCCTGGCACAGTAGAAAAGAGTTCAGAAAACTGACCCAGGAGATTTATGCAGTGGTCTTTCTGCTCAGCAGTAAGACAATCTGCTAGAACTACACCTTCCACTAGAGCATCTTGTTCTGTGGAAGAGAAGAGATCAGGGAGAGTGTCACTCTCTTCTTCCTGTCCTTCATCTGTTGCCATGAGCAGGGTGAGATCAGCCCTGTCATAGTAGGGCTTCAGGCGATTGACATGGAGCACCCTAAGGGGACTCCTGGCAGTGCCTAAGTCAACTAAGTAGGTGACATCTCCCTTCTTTTCAACAATAAGGTGGGGTCCACTCCATTTGTCTTGGAGTGCTCTTGGGGCCACAGGCTCCAAGACCCACACTTTCTGCCCTGGTTGGTACTGAATCAGAACAGCCTTCTGGTCATGCCATTGGTTTTGGAGCTCTTGGCTGGCCTGAAGGTTTTTACTGGCCTTTTTCATGTACTCAGCCATCCTAGATCTAAGGCCAAGTACATAGTCTACTATGTCTTGCTTAGGAGCTTTTAAAGATTGTTCCCAACCCTCCTTCACAAGTGTTAGAGGACCTCTTGCAGGGTGTCCAAATAGGAGTTCAAAGGGGCTGAAGCCCACTCCTTTCTGGGGTACCTCCCTGTAAGCAAAAAGGAGGCAAGGTAACAGGACATCCCATCTCCTCCGGAGTTTTTCAGGGAGTCCCATTATCATTCCTTTGAGAGTTTTATTAAACCTCTCAACCAGTCCATTTGTTTGTGGATGATAGAGGTGTGGTGAACTTGTATGTAACACCACATTCCTTCCACATGGCCTTTAAGTAAGCAGACATGAAATTGCTTCCCCTGTCGGATACCACCTCTTTTGGGAAGCCCACCCTGGAAAAGATTCCCAGGAGGGCCTTTGCCACTGCAGGAGCTGTAGTGGTCCTTAGAGGAATTGCTTCAGGATATCTGGTGGCATGGTCCACTACCACCAAGATAAACCTATTGCCTGAAGCAGTAGGAGGGTCAAGGGGGCCAACTATGTCAACCCCTACCCTTTCAAAGGGAACCCCAACCACAGGCAGTGGAATAAGGGGTGCCTTTGGGGTGCCACCTGTTTTGCCACTGGCTTGACAGGTGACACAGGACTTACAAAATTCCTTTGTGCCCTCTGACATTCTTGGCCAATGAAACAAGGGAACAAGCCTGTCCCAAGTTTTCATTTGTCCCAAATGTCCAGCCAAGGGAGTGTCGTGGGCTAGAGTTAGGAGGAACTCTCTGTATTGCAAGGGAATGACCAATCTCCTGGCTGCTCCAGGTTTAGGGTCCCTTGCCTCAGTATACAAGAGGTTGTCCTCCAAGTAAACTCTGTGAGAGTCACTGACATCCCCATTTTGCTGTTTGACAGCTTGCTGTCTTAGACCCTCTAGTGTGGGACAGGTCTGCTGTGCCACACTCAGCTCCTCCCTGGCAGGCCCCCCTCAACCCAAAAGCTCAGCAGTGTCTGCTTCTAGCTCCTCTGGTGTAGGTTCTGCACAGGGTGAAAATTCTTCTTCCTCAGAAGTTGAATCCACTGTAGAGGGAGGGATAGTAGGTAGTGTTTTACCTTTACTAACCCTAGCTTTAGGGAGCACTTGGTCCATTGTTCCAGGATCCAAGTCACCCTGTCCTTTTTGCTTTTTGGTCTGAGCCCTTGTCAAAGCAAACATGCCCAGGAATGCCCAGCATTGCTGCATGAGCCTCCAACTCCACTTCTCCCCAGGCTGATGTCTCTAAATCGTTCCCTAGTAGACAGTCTACAGGTAAATCTGAGGCAACCACAACTTTCTTTGGACCAGTAACCCCCCCCCAGTTGAGATTCGCAACAGCCATGGGGTGGCTAAGAGGGTTGTTATGAGCATCAGTCACTTGGTACTGGTGACTAAGTAGGTGTTGTTCAGGGTGGACCAGTTTCTCTAGTGCTATGGTAACACTGGCACCTGTGTCCCTGTAGGCCTGAACCTCAACACGATTTATTAGGGGAAGTTGCTTGTACTTATCCATATTAAGGGGACAAGCAACCAAGGTGGCCAAATCAATGGCACCTTCAGAGACTAACACAGCGTCTGTGGTCTCCCTAACAAGACCAACCCCAACTAAATTACCAAAAGTGAGCCCAGGTACTCCCTTGGTTTGGCTATTAGTAGGTTTTCTCCCACCACCACTGCTATTACTAGGGGCACTAGGTGTAGCAGTAGGGGTTGTAGTGGTGGGAGGCTTGGTGCTTTTCTTTGGACAACTGGGATCAGTTGTCCAATGGCCTTTTACTTTACATAAATAGCACCATGGTTTCTTAACTTGATTTGAAGAGGATTTGGGCCCACCACCCCTACCAGAGTGTTTTTGTGTGCCTGATGAAGACTCATTTTTAGATTTGTCCCCACCCTTGTCTGAAGACTTACCATCCTTCTTCTTGCCATCCTTGTCACCTCCTGTATGAACTTTTCTGTTCACTCTTGTTCTGACCCATTTGTCTGCCTTCTTTCCCAATTCTTGGGGAGAGGTCAGATCTGAGTCCACTAGATACTGGTGCAACAAATCAGACACACAATTATTAAGAATATGCTCTCTCAGGATTAAGTTATACAGGCTTTCAGAGTCAGAAACTTTACTGGCATGTAACCACCCCTCCAAGGCCTTCACTGAATGGTCAACAAAGTCTACCCAGTCTTGTGAAGACTCCTTTTTGGTTTCTCTGAACTTGATCCTGTACTTTTCAGTGGTTAAGCCATAACCATCTAGGAGTGCATTCTTAAGAACTGTAAAATTATTGGCATCACTTTCTTTAACACTAAGGAGCCTATCCCTAACCTTTCCACTGAAAGATAGCCATAGGATAGCAGCCCACTGCCTTTGAGGGACCCCCTGTACAACACAGGCCCTCTCAAGTGCAGCAAACCACTTGTTAATGTCATCCCCCTCCTTGTAAGGGGGAACTATCTTGTGCAGATTCCTAGAATCATGCTCTTTTACAGGATTACTATCAGTAATGCTGCTGCTGCCACCATAGGGTCCGAACCCCAACCTCTGTCTTTCTTTTTCTAAGTCAAATGCTTCCCTGTCTAGATCCAGCTGTTGCTTTTCCAGCTTCAGCCTGGATTCTTCCACTCTCAATCTATTGAGTTCCCTTTCTAACACTCTGTCTTCAGGGTGGGTGGGTTGGGCATGCCTTGACACAGAAGAATGGTGTGAATGAACAGAGGGAGACCTGTCCCTAACAGATGGCACAACCTGGCCTAAAGGAGTAACCTCTATACTATGATGAGATCTCACATCAGCCCTGCTAGGTGGCCTGCTAAGGGGCAGGTTGGGAAGGTTCCCTTCTAACACTTTTACTGGGGGCGCCCCAGAATCAGAGTGTGAACCAGCAGCTAATCTCTCACCAGATGTGCCAACTATGGTCTTATCCTGTTCAATGAGCATATTAACTAACAATTCTCTTGAGGGATTCTTCCCTACCCCTAAACCTCTTTCAATGCAGAGACTCCTTGCTCCTTTCCAGCTAAGGTGGTCATAAGCAGTTCTGGACAGATCCAGAGTTTGACCTGTACCAGACATGATAGAAAAGGTTTAAGGGACAGAAAAAGAAAGAAAAAGTTTCAGAACTTTTTAAGGAACAAAAAAAAACTTTTAAAACTTTTTAAGTACTTTTTGAAAGTTTTAGAGGTACTTTTCAGCACTTAGCAATAGAGTAAGAGAAGAAAAGCAAAACTTTTTGGTTAGGTGTACATACACTGAAGTTGTTTTGTATATTTTTCTCTTATGAAAAGTACAAAATGACAAAGTGGTAAGTAGTTGCATGTACTTATCCCACCGCTGCACAACCAATGTAGGAGGCTGGCCTGGTTTGTAGTGGTACCAAGGGGTACTTACACTCTGCACCAGGTCCAGTTATCCCTTATTAGTGTAGAAGAGGTGTCTAGCAGCTTAGGCTGATAGAAAAGGGTAGCTTAGCAGAGCAGCTTAGGCTGAACTAGGAGACGTGTAAAGCTCCTACTATACCACTGGTGTCATATGCACAATATCATAAGAAAACACAATACACAGATATACTAAAAATAAAGGTACTTTATTTTTATGACAATATGCCAGAAGTATCTCAGTGAGTACCCTCAGTATGAGGATAGCAAATATACACAAGATATATGTACACAATACCAAAAATATGCAGTAATAGCAATAGAAATCAATGCAAGCAATGTACAGTCACAATAGATTGCAATGAGAGCACATAGGTATAGGGGCAACACAAACCATATACTCCAAAAGTGGAATGCGAATCACGAATGGACCCCAAACCTATGTGACCTTGTAGAGGGTCGCTGGGACTGTAAGAAAACAGTGAGGGTTAGAAAAATAGCCCACCCCAAGACCCTGAAAAGTGGGTGCAAAGTGCACCTTAGTTCCCCAGAGAGCACAGAAGTTGTGATAGGGGAATTCTGCAAGAAAGACCAACACCAGCAATGCAACAACAATGGATTTCCAGACGAGAGAACATGTGGAACAAGGGGACCAAGTCCAATAGTCACACTCAAGTCGTGAGTGGGCAGATGCCCAAGAAATGCCAGCTGAGGGTGCAAAGAAGCTGCCACCGGATGGTAGAAGCTGTGGATTCTGCAAGAACGAAGAGGACTAGGAACTTCCCCTTTGGAGGATGGATGTCCCACGTCGAGAAGAAGCTCGCAGAGGTGTTTCCGTGCAGAAAGATCGCAAACAAGCCTTGCTAGCTGCAAGGGTCACGGTTAGGGTTTTTGGATGCTGCTGTGGCCCAGGAGGGACCAGGATGTCGCCAATTGCGTGAGGAGACAGAGGGGGCGTCCAGCAAGACAAAGAGCTCACTCAGAAGCAAGTAGCACCCGCAGAAGTGCCGGAATAGGCACTACAAAGAACAGTGAACTGGAGCTCACCCGAAGTCACAAAAGAAGGTCCCACGATGCCGGAGGACAACTCAGGAGGTCGTACACTGCAGGTTAGAGTGTCTGGGACCCAGGCTTGGCTGTGCACGAAGGAAATCCTGGAAGAGTGCACAGGAGCCGGAGCAGCTGCAAATCACGCGGTACCCAGCAATCCAGTCTAGCGTGGGGAGGCAAGGACTTACCTCCACCAAACTTGGACTGAAGAGTCACTGGACTGTGGGAGTCACTTGGACAGAGTTGCTGAGTTCCAGGGACCACGCTCGTCGTGCTGAGAGGGGACCCAGAGGACTGGTGATGCAGTCTTTTGGTGCCTGCGGTTGCAGGGGGAAGATTCCGTTGACCCACAGGAGATTTCTTCAGAGCTTCTAGTGCAGAGAGGAGGCAGACTACCCCCACAGCATGCACCACCAGGAAAACAGTCGAGAAGGCGTCAGGATCAGCGATACAAGGTTGCAGTAGTCGTCTTTGCTACTTTGTTGCGGTTTTGCAGGCTTCCAGCGCAGTCAGAGGTCGATTCCTTGGCAGAAGGTGAAGAGAGAGATGCAGAGGAACTCTGATGAGCTCTTGCATTCGTTATCTAAAGAATTCCCCTAAGCAGAGACCCTAAATAGCCAGAAAATGAGGTTTGGCTACTTAGGAAGGAGGATAGGCTAGCAACACAGGTAAGAGCCTATCAGAAGGAGTCTCTGACGTCACCTGCTGGCCCTGGCCACTCAGAGCAGTCCAGTGTGCTAGCAGCACCTCTGTTTCCAAGATGGCAGAGGTCTGGAACACACTGGAGGAGCTCTGGGCACCTCCCAGGGGAGGTGCAGATCAGGGGAGTGGTCACTCCCCTTTCCTTTGTCCAGTTTCACGCCAGAGCAGGGCTGGGGGATCCCTGAACCGGTGTAGACTGGCTTATGCAGAGATGGGCACCATCTGTGCCCATCAAAGCATTTCCAGAGGCTGGGGGAGGCCACTCCTCCCCAGCCCTGACACCTTTTTCCAAAGGGAGAGGGTGTAACACCCTCTCTCTGAGGAAGTCCTTTGTTCTGCCTTCCTGGGCCAAGCCTGGCTGGACCCCAAGAGGGCAGAAACCTGTCTGAGGGGTTGGCAGCAGCAGCATCTGCAGTGAAACCCCGGGAAAGGTAGTTTGGCAGAACCCGGGTCTGTGCTAGAGACTCGGGCGATCATGGAATTGTCTCCCCAATGCCAGAATGGCATTGGGGTGACAATTCCATGATCTTAGACATGTTACATGGCCATGTTCGGAGTTACCATTGTGACGCTGTACATATATAGTGACATATGTACGGTATAGTGCACGCGACTAATGGTGTCCCCGCACTCACAAAGTCCGGGGAATTTGCCCTGAACAATGTGGGGGCACCTTGGCTAGTGCCAGGGTGCCCACACACTAAGTAACTTAGCACCCAACCTTTACCAGGTAAAGGTTAGACATATAGGTGACTTATAAGTTACTTAAGTGCAGTGGTAAATGGCTGTGAAATAACGTGGACGTTATTTCACTCAGGCTGCAGTGGCAGGCCTGTGTAAGAATTGTCAGAGCTCCCTATGGGTGGCAAAAGAAATGCTGCAGCCCATAGGGATCTCCTGGAACCCCAATACCCTGGGTACCTCAGTACCATATACTAGGGAATTATAAGGGTGTTCCAGTATGCCAATGTGAATTGATGAAATTGGTCACTAGCCTGTTAGTGACAATTTGGAAAGCAAAGAGAGAGCATAACCACTGAGGTTCTGGTTAGCAGAGCCTCAGTGAGACAGTTAGTCATCACACAGGTAACACATACAGGGCACACTTATGAGCACTGGGGCCCTGGCTGGCAGGGTCCCAGTGACACATACAACTAAAACAACATATATACAGTGAAATATGGGGGTAACATGCCAGGCAAGATGGTACTTTCCTACAGTGGGGGTGAACACTGCTGTTATCAGTTCTGAGTTGAACCACGTCTGCCATAATTCGAATGAAGCCAGTCAGGTGGCGTGCAGGACTCAGGGACGATTGGCCCAAACAGTAAAATATCTGATTATTATATAATTTGTCCTACCTTGCCCCAACTATTCTCAACCACAAAGCGGGTTTTTGGAAAGTCGCTCGGTTATGTAGAGTAATCCTTACTATCTTTAGTGTTTGCAGTCAGTTAAGATCGAAGCACATTTCTCTGGCTTTGAAACCTATACCATTCTTTATTCCAGATAGTGCCTGGAAGCGGGACACTTAATCACTGGAAGCTCCTCCTCGACCCAAATGCAGAAGCGTACTGATCTTTGAAGTTCCACATTCTTTCCTTGACCTCCCCGGCCTGCATGGTCATCCTTCCGGCCTCTTGAGCTCACCACCTGGTCACCTGAGGAGCTGCTAAACTTTTTACAACCTAGGACAGTGGTTCTTAACCTTTTGACTTCTGAGGACCCCCACTTAATGATTACTGGAACCCGGGGACCACCACTAAATCATTATAGGAATCCGGGGACTCCCACTGAGTTATTAGTGGAAGCCAGGGACCCCGGACTGAGCATTTTCGAATACTTGAACCACAAAACAATACAAAAAAATGCAGAAGCAAGCCTTCGTCATCAAATATATAAATGATTAAATATTTAATTGAATTAACAAACAAATATACACATTTTTTTTTTTTTTAAACAAAATTTTAATTAGATTGAAAAAGTTGGAGCACTTCTAAATTCAGATTAGTCCACGTATCAGCCATGCTATATTCTGTTTGATGCGTGGACTGCTCCCACAAAACACTCCCAGGATGCTAGCCTAATGTTTAGCCTCCGACTTCAGATTCCTTCGTATTTACAAAACTTTTACAATTTCCAATTCTATGTTTTACTTCTTATTTATATACATTTTATTAATCTGCTAAAATTGCTTAGTTTTCCTAGCAGTCCCAGACCCCTTGAGTAGGCTTCACAGACCCACAGGGGTCCCTGGATCACAGGTTAAGAATCACTGACCTAGGACATAGTACATCGTACATAGTACATCTCCCCTACCATTAGAGGTGGTTCCCGCATTCAGGTTCCCGCAACCAGGCCGTATCTCTAACCCACTTTTGAGGCTATCCAAGTCTCTCCCACAGGAGCTGCCACTTACCACCTGGAGCTCAGCAGACTTTTGGATTTCAGTAGGCCTACCGCAACTTTCTTACTTTCCACCAATGTCCTTTCGTTCCTGGTGTAACCTCAGAAAAAAAGCTTAATTAAACTTGGCAGAAGCAGTGCTTAATTTGAGCCAGTGGTTTCCAGTGCTCGGCACGGGCACTTAATTATCAACACAGACACTTATGACAGTCTGCCACATGGTGGTGCTGTTTGCCTAATTTGAGCAGAACACAACAACAGTTGTTTATTAGTTCAATATGCATTAAAATGACTAAGGGCCAGATGTATCACGCTTTTTTGCATTCGCAAACGGTGCGAATTGCAAAATTCGGCCGTTTGCGAATGCAAAAATGCCTTTCACAATGTATGAAAGGCATTCACAGAGCAATTTTAAGGACTCGCTAAAATATTGATTCCTTAAAATTGCGACCCCATTTAGAGAATCGCAAATTGGGATTCTCTAAATAGGAAATCGCAAATAGGGAATTCCTATTTGCGATTTCTTGAGCACATGTATCAAGCATTTCCTAAATGCGAATTGGGCATTTAGGAAATGCAATTAACACAAACTAAAGTTTGGTGGTAAACATGTGCTAATTTAAAAAATGCATTATAAATGCATTTTTAAAATTAACATGTAGCGCACACATGCCCCTAAGGCATGTGTGTGCTTCACATGTCTGAAAATATATTTTTGGGGTGCAGCAGAGGGGGCCTTAGGCCCCCAGCACCCTGGGATTTGCATTTCCTAATTTGCGAATGCCTAACTGGAATTCGCAATTTCGGAAATGCAAAAACATTCACAACAGGCCCATAGGTGCGAATGGGGTCAGATTCTCTATTTGCGATGCAGTAAAAGCATTTGCGAATTTTAAGAAATTGCTATTACCGAATTGCAAAAATCATACGTACCATTTTGCATTTCTTAAATGGCGATTTCTTAAAATTCGCTATTTAAGAAACATAAATCGTTTTTTTGATACATCTGGCCCTAAACCTGCTGCTGAAGTCGCTCTTATAGCTGTTGGCTCCTGGAATAGTCTGAATTGTCACACTTGTAGGTGAGGGATGGTTAGTGGTTGTGCTGAAACTGTCATCGGCAGCCCTGGCAGGGGCAAGGGGTGATGCAAGCTGCAGTGGCTTCCTGACAGGGGCCTGACACTTTGTTACAAATTAAGGACTGGTCAGAAGTGACCACATCAGTAACACTCAATATTTACCGAATCAGATAAATTGTAAATATGTATTTGTGAAAAATGACAGAAGATTTTTTTTCTTGTAATGGTTTTATGAAGTCGGTGCATTTGCTTTAAATGTGATACGCAAAGCTAATCATGTTTTGCGTAAAACATTGATTAGCACAGAAATTAGATGTACATTAGCTTATGCTAATTTAGAAAGTATTAAGTGAGCTGAGGATGATGAAATGATGGTCATGAATTAGAAGCATGCCTGGCTGTAATAAATCTGCTGAGCCTTAGCAAGGGAGAGGTTTAGGAGAAGTGCTCTTTGAATTAAATGGACAGGATGAGACATTGGTATTAATCAGAGCGTAAAATTTATGAATCACTTCAGAGTATACATTCAGTTGTGTCATAGACTATTTTATACGAGGAACATAATAGTTTCTAAATGTAAAGGGGAAACTAATTGTAGCATTCTGGCTTTTTAATTGTATCGATTATATATGGTTTGAAAAGAGTTCTCTGTTAAAGTAATATCTGGACCTTTAAAAATATCTGTTATTTCTGATGTACTGTTCCCTCCAGTGTGAACTAATCAACCCCTGATACAGTATTCCTCACCATTTTGATAGGTGGCAACACAAAACCATACTGCGCATGCCCAGTGCTCAATATGTGAAAGAGAGGAGTGGGGGTGTCAAAAGTTGACAAATTCCACGGCTGCCTGCCCTTTCTGTCATCTGTTTCTTTATTCCACTCTTTCAGGTTCACTCTGATCCCTGCTTTTTCTTTGTCACTGTTTTCGTGTCTTTCCCTTCCTCTATTTTTTCCTCGTTTTTCTTCCGTTCTCTCTCTTTCTCTCCCTCTCTTACTCTGGATCACATTCAGAAGCTGAAAAATAAGCCCCGGTCCATAAAAATTCATGCCCGTGCCCGTCACCTGAAACCACCGGCACAAATTAAACACCGGGTATGTTGCCTGTATTGGTCGGGAAGTTTCATTATAGATATTGGTGCAGTTTGCACCTAAGATGCATTTTAAATTCTTCCAACTAATACATGATATGTATATTACCTCCTGCTCACCTGGGGCTCCTGGGAACAGCTCCTGTCCACAGCAGATAGTAAATAACCAGTCTGTGTGTCCATGCTCCAAGCCTCTGCACATTTCAACTCTCTGATCTCCGCAGGGTCAGTCTGGGGAAACTAGGGCACTCACTACTTATGGAGCAACAACCACTCCACCACGACCTCAGGGGCCACCCCCTTCCTGGGCCTCCCCGTGGTGTAACGCACAATGAGGGGCCCCCTGCAGAATGTGAAGAGGAGACCCTGAGTCTTGGCTGAATGGGTAACCCTTGAAGAATTATGGGGCCCCTGAAGGGCTGGGGGACCCCAGTGTCTCAGGGGCTGCAGGGGCCTGCGTTACACCCCTAGGGCCTCCCACTAAGATGGAGTTCCCCGGGACAGCTCCTCTCCCCGCAGACCTGGGGACATGGCACGTATAACATTACCAGTTTGTAGTCCACAGCTTGAGGTCCTATGGAGGACCACTCACTTTTCATCAAAGTGCTACACATGGCAAAGAGGCCTCCAGCATGAGAGTCCAGCCTCCTGGAGGCTGACGTAGAGACCTGCTACACACGGGCAAAGCCTTCACTATGCATGGCTACTGGATTTTCCCAGGGAAACTTTCTGGATGCAGTTGGTAGTGCATTGTCCTAAGTTAGTGGTTCAGGTGGGATGGTCTGCTGGATTAGGTGTAAATCAGTGGTCCATGGCAGACCACTTCTCCTGTCCCTGCAGCATCATGCTCTTTGAACAGGTCGCAGTCTCTACTGTTTCCTCAAAGATGACGTCACAGTGTACATCCTTAAAAGTCATTGCGACAATGCTCTCAGTGCTGAAAATAAGGACAGAGATCCGATGTTCCATGCTGGTCTTGGCACTTTTGCTGGTTTTAGTACTCAATGGTTCACATATCCTAATCCTGGTTTACCTACTAACCAGGCAGTCCATGTGGCCTGATTCAAAAAGGTAAAGTTAGACTTTTGGTCTAAGTATAGACCAAAAGTCTAACCTTACTGCTTTTTGGTATTCACAAAGGTAAGCTACGAATAGTATCTTTACGTCCGCACTCGTGGTAGAGATTCGCCCCCAATATGGAGAT
Organism: Pleurodeles waltl; assembly: GCF_031143425.1. Classification (NCBI taxonomy): domain Eukaryota; kingdom Metazoa; phylum Chordata; class Amphibia; order Caudata; family Salamandridae; genus Pleurodeles; species Pleurodeles waltl. The sequence goes on along the minus strand of NC_090437.1, from coordinate 1,314,584,442 downwards.
TCCACCCCTGGTGCAGAGATTCGACTCCGGGTGCGGAGTACAATCTCGAGTGCAGACATAAAAATACTATTCGTAACTTACTTTTGTAAATACCGAAAGTCGTAAACTTATACTTTTGGTCTAAGTTTACCTTTGTGAATGGGCTCTATGTGTGTATCATCTTTAGTGCAAGGACTACTTTCACCTGTACATGTCCACAGGAGAAGGTTGATCACAGAATGTGCATGTGGTCTTAGCTAGGCTCTAATGAGATCTTTGGAGTCCATCTGTAGCGTTTTTTAGAGTCGAGCCTCGAAGTGCTTGCGCTTGCGTATGCATCTCGTATGCAAGACTCTGCTGTGTTCAGTAAAGGGCTTGGAGCCCGCCTGTCGCTCACCATTTGTTGGTTCGCATGGCACTCTTCTTTACAGCCTCGTAATTCGTCAAGGCATATCTAGCATCATTTCTGTTGCTCTGTGTGGAGCAGGAATCAAGCACTAATTGATTTCAACGTAATAAGTGCCCATCCGCTGCTCCCGATGTGATCGAGGTACTATTTTGTTCTAGCTTCCAGTGCCCCGCAAACAGCTGGCTTGTGACTGGAAAAAACGTGCCCAGCAGGGCAAACAAAATTGCAAAGTTCTATTTTTTAAAACTAACTTTATTTTATTTTGTTAAGTCATCTTTTCTCAGTTTCCACTCATGTTTTTTTTGTTCTTGCTTGTGGGCCCTGTTGTCAAAAGATGACAATTAACTTGTTCGAAATATGCGAGACCCATTGCATTGCAAATGCTTGTTCCTGTATGCTGGCTATTTATCTGCCTCACCGAGTAGCCCTCACTTAGGGAGATGTGAGTTTCTCTGTCATTTAGGGCCTGATTTAGAGTTTTGCAGACAGGCACTCTGCCTCAAACGCCATGGTATAATCGGTCTGCCAAACCCTCTGTCTTCCCACCTCATTTAGAGAAAGATGGCCCTTTTTTGTTTTGTTGACAGAGGATGCCATTGACCTCATTGATGCCGTAACAGCAGTTCCTTTCATTGTACAGAGATGGCCACTGGGCCGCGGTCATCTCTACATTTGATGGACAGTATCCTGCCAGGGTGGTAGAGGTAATATCCTCGGCCAACCTGACAGATGGTGTACTGTCCGTCAAACTATAAATCACTCCCTTGTGTTCTGTAGTTCGCCGTGATGTTGTTTCATGGGACAGCAGCGTTGGGCGAGGACCTCATGTCACTACAAGTTCTCTATTATGAAGTCAACGCTTTTTGGTATTTCTCATAATACCTTAGAAGTCGAAACGCAAGTACCATACAGACCATTGCTTGACATCAATTTGAAAGTGTCAACGGAGCCACAGTTCACTACAGGCAACCTTTGCGTTACTTGGTGAGATGGGTGCGTGTGTCTCAATGCACGAAATGATGTATAGTACCAGAATATCTTGGCCCAAATTACATATCTTTTACAAAATATTGTTCCACTGGAGTTAATGATAGAAAATCTACTCACAATGGAGCTTTACTTTTGCAAATTATATTTTTGTTATCGACATTCTAACACAATTTATGACAGAGATCCGTTCTACGGTCCTGGCTCAGTTCACCCGTTGAAGGTGGAGTAAGAGGCCTAAGAAAACATGTAGGCTTAGAAACAAAGGGCCTGATTTAGAGTTTGGCAGATGGGTTACTCCATCACTACCATGTCGGATATCTGTCCGTCATATTACGATGTCCGTAGGACATAATGGAATCGTGATAACGGTGGACGGGGATATCCTTCACGTTTGTAATGGAGTAAACCCAAATTCTAAATCAGGCCCTAATTCACCACTCTTGGGCAACCATTTAATCGAAAAGTACTTTTCATCAGAGGAAGAGCTCATCCCAGCTTGCTGGTAAGAAATAGATGTGCCCCAGCCAAGGCTTGCCTCAATGCGCTTTCACAACAAAGACACTTTTTGAAACTCCAGTAACTCTCCGGCTGCGACCTAAGCACGCCCTCGTCATTAGGAGGGCTTTTGGTATTGTAACCTGTTTCTTCTCCTGTTGGTTAACGGTCAGTTATTAATTTATATATTTCTTAATTTTATTAGCAGGGTATCCAATAGCATAATAACATGTTATTCACTATTAATGTAATAAAAATAGAGTACAATTAGCTGGAATATGACCCTCCCTAGGTAAGTAAAAAATGTTTTTACCTGCATTTTGTGTGCGTGCATGCATGCAGGTGAGAGTGTGTTTATGTGGGAGAGTGTGTATGTGTGATTGTGTGTGTATGTGTAAGGATGTGTGTGAGCCAATGTAAAGGTCAAATGGCGTGTGATGTCATTTCCTTTTGGTGAACTGACGTTCATGCTAGAATCTTTATGCGGATGTTGAATTGTGAGGTGACAATATTACCTTCTATGGGGGTAACTCCAGTGTGGCCAGACTCCTTCAGAGAGTTTGTCTCCCACCTTCTTCCTCAGCATATCCCCGCTAATCAGGGTCTAAGACCCAGCCTTGTGGCCATTATTCCGAAATTATCACCTCCTTCCTGTTGCCTGTAGCTGGTCCTTCAATACATCTACATCAAACAAAACATCTGGGGGCATATTTACAAGAACGTGGCGCATAGGTCCCAATGCACCACTTTTCTTGCGTCACCCATGCCCCACCTAGCAACACTCTGGTTGCACAGTATTTTCAATACGGTACACCATGTTGGTCATTAGGGTAATGGCGTCAAAATATTTGACGCTATTGTGGCACGTTGCCGCACTAGAGTCAAAAAATGTGATTCTAGTGGTTCAAAGCACTGGGAGGCCCATTGATTAAAATGGGTGCATCATTTTAGCTCCTGCTCTGAGCAGACATTAAAAATGATGGAAAAAATGGCGCAGTGAAATGTTGTAAACTTCACTGCACCATTTTTCAGGCCTCCCTGCCTCGGAACGCCTCACCTTGCATACATTATGCCTTGCGCAGGCATAATGTGGCGCAAGGTTTGCAAAGTGGCGCAATTGAGCCACTTTATGAATACGATGTGGGAGAAAGGCCTCCTTAACGCTGCCTTAGTGTAAACAAATGACGCTAGGGCAGCACAAGGTGGCGCTAGGGGCTTGTAAATATGCCCCCCAATGCACAGAGATTCACCATCGTTTTCTTTTTATCATTTTTATCTAGTTAACTGTCCTGTGTGTACACCTTTTTGTGTGGTAGGTTATTTTAGTTTTAGATGTCTGCTGTTTTTTTGTTGACATGGATTGATGCAATTTCTCATGAAATGGATTTTATGCAAATTGTCTCATAAACACCCCTTGTGCAAGTATGGTGTTGACAACTCTGTAATTATCTGTGTCATTGGTTTAAGAGTCACATTTGAATGCCCTTCCAAACCAGTCTCAAGGAGACACATTTGAGTCCGACTGTAAGTGCAGAGAGGCAGATTGTGAAGGCAGCAGATGGATGTCTCGTCCAACGGTTCTGCTTCTAAAAGTCTTGTGAGTCTGGCTATGTGATCTGCATTGTAATTAATCTGCTGGTGATAGAAACAGGAATCCTAGATTCAATGCTGTAAGTGCAATGGTGAGATATTGCAAGCCTTGTACAAGAACCTGTATGATATATACTAGAGGAACATAATGCAAGGTCATAAATAACATCTATGGTGCCGCCATCTTGGTTGCAGATCCAGGAAACCTTGCATTCTATATCTCACCAAAAAAGATTCACATTCGTTGAGCCACTGGGTGCTATACTCCTGGCTGGCTGTTCACACAACTGCTCCTGCCTCAGCGAGGCAGGCAGCTATAACAGTGCACAACCACAGTTGTCAGGAAAGCCAGGTACTTTTACCTTCATGCACAGAACACATAACCACTCCTGCTATAACTTCAGGTGCTGAACTAACGGTTCAGACTCACACGCTGAAGTAGCAATCCTCCTCTTCTCTAGGGGTGGGCGGAACTCAAGAAGTTAGAAAAAAACTTTGCAAGATTCCATGGAGTTCTGCCAACGGGTGGAAAATATACGTCGCGCTGCAATTTAGCTCCAGTAGAGAGAGCAGCACTGAAAAATCTGCAAGAACGGCACCATGCCAGAGCGCGCAGCCGTTCGAGTTGATTTTGATGGCGCTGTAATAGAGAATCTACTTGAGCAGCAGCAAATCTACTCGAGAAGCAGCCCTCTGGCCGTGACTGCCCGCACTAGAAAATTGCACTAGGGGATGCCAAATCTCCCTCGCAGTTGCATTTCTGGAGCCTTGTGGAAAAAAAAGTCCGCCACACAGCGGTTGGCCGAATTTGGCTGGAACTCTGCATTACAAGAATGGCGTGGAGTGGCCAAATTCTGCCAAGTAGGCAGGGCTACTGGAACTATGAGATTCTGCGGCACTGCATTTTCTGCATGAATAATAATTTGCCATGTAATCCATTATTTGGTTCATAATTCCCAGATTTTAACAAAAGGTATTTGTTTCTAGCTCAAACAGATCAACATTTCCTTAAACAATCTCACAGATCTTGGCGTGCAGTGGAAAGCCCTTCGCAGAGGTTGACTGACCACCCTTCTGTTGCAAGTTGTTGTATTTAGATATTAAACTGGTACTAACGAGGTGAAACCTATGCCCTGAAAGTTCTTATGTGTAAAAATGACAAAGTAATGAACTAATACTGCCACAATTTACCACACTATGGCACACAATTTGCCTTTTCTTTCTGCATAGTTTAGTCAACCTTGCTACATAATTTGGCCCTCCCCTACCGCATAATTCCAGTAGTCCTGGGTATAGGAGGAGCCTTCTGCCTCCCTGATGATATCTCCCAAAAGTATCCCACACCTCTCCTGGAGAGGTAAAGGCAACAGACAGAAGTGGTGCAGACAAGGAAAATGTCCTCCTCTCCCCAGGGTCAGTAGTGAGAAAAACAGTGCCACTTCATGTGCCGTAGGCTCCTAAACTCTCTGGGCCCTGGTGCCACTGCACTTGCTGCACTTTTGATAGCTACGTTCATGCAAGTATAATCATTTGTGGTGACTCACTGTGCATTGCCTAGTTACCCCCTACTCAAAGAATCTGTGGTCCAGGAAACTTCTATTGCTCAGCACCCAGAATCAGTAAGGTGTGGTTAATAATCAATATGTGCTTTCTTCACTGTTCTTATGTGGTAATATTTCTAGAAAGGTGACTAACTAGTTCTTGTCTAGAGGAAGCGCTTGCTTTGCAAAACTCATAGTAAAATACTCAGTGCCGGCGGGCGACTGATTCAGGGAGGATCTTTTGTCCCTGAACAGAGTCTGTTAACAGGAGGTAGGAATGGACAGTTTACTTTTGGCTACAGTGCTTAATTTGTACCGGTGTTTGCTGGTGCTCACCACTAGCATTTATTCCTACACTCCCGGCAGGTTTTTGAGTGTCCAGTGCATGGCGGCGCTGTCTATCTAATTTTGAGCTGAGCAACTCAGCAGGGTGTTTTAATTCTACACCTTGCACTAGGAGAGGATGTGGCGTAACGGCCAGAGCTGCCAACTTTAAAGCTGGGGAGCCCGATTCAAGTCTCAGCGTCGGCTCAACCTCCTGTAGTTCTGGGCAAATCACTTAATCTCCCTGTGCCTACCAAAAATAAATGTGTCCTTGTGTAATGTAACTGGTGCTCGTGTAAAGAGCTCCAATACCTTTGGCTCGGGTCCGTGCTATATAAATGTTAAAAAAAAGCTACTTAAAGTTTGAGGTGACCTGGAATAGCCCAAAATGTCCCATGTGAGTGTGATGGTTAGGATGTAATACTGGCATGCAGTGGCAGGAGCTGTGGGTGGTGCCAGCTATAGCAGACTCCGGAGAAATACTGTGCCCCTGGCACTTTTATTTTTAAACACATTAAGCACTGATTGCCCGTAACTAAAGAACAATACACAAGTGCACTCAAGGTTTGAAAAACACACTTAAAACTACTCATGCTAAATGTTATACGACTTGGATCATTAGTGCACCGATTAGAATAGGGGTCTCTGACCTTTTCTGTAATAAGAGCTACTTATGGTCAGTGAAAATCACCCCGGGCTACTAATGCTGGTGATGTCATAGTGACCACCCCATCCATGATTGTCAGCAGTGACTACATCACTGCATCCGGCAGTGTTGTCAGCAGTGAAGTAAAACAAGCATTTGCAATGCAACAGGTTTTGCATTTCTCCGAGTTAGAGCTATTAGCTGTTGTAAACTCCCAACCGGACTTTTCTTGCCACATTAAACCTATCGGCAAAAGTGCAATTATCTACGTAACAGGCAAAAGTGCAATTAACTATGTAACAGGGTCGATTTCATGCAAAGTGCTCAACTTCTGCCAAGCGAGATAGCGCTGCAAAAAAAGATAAAAAGTAGTCCACAAACCGGACAGAAAACAGTGCGCCTCACATGTTTTCAGTACTTGGTCGCTGCGCTCGAGGAGGGCTAACCACCGGAAAAGGCATGACGTATGCATGCCTTCCACTAATGAAAGTAAGCAGATTTTGGAAAGTCAAGCCCACGAACCAATGAAAGACACTGACGTGACATGGGTGGGGCTCCGAGCCCTTTGCTAACTACTAATGCGTCTCGCAAGAGAAACGCATGCGCAAGCGCATGCGACGCAGGCTCGACCCTAAAAATTTTGTTCCATGTGGGTTGGGGCATTGGGCCTCTGGCAGTGACCGCATGTCCGACTTCCCAAGGGGAGCCTGTGCAGGTGCGATTAAGAGCAGACGGCTCCGGGTGGTGGGCTTGGTGAGCAGAAGAGAGCTGAATCTGCAGCTTTTCCTGCCTACGGTCATACCACCCTGAATGCTCCCAATCTCGGAAACTAAGCAGCGTTGGGCCTGGTTAGTACTTGGATGGGAGACCGCCTGGGAATACCAGGTGCTGTAGGCATTTTGCCTCTCGCAGACACTATGTGCTGCACGTCTTAGCTCAATTACGCAGCTTCCTCGCTAATTTCATTTTCCACTTTTTATTTCCTGCACTCTTTTTTTTCCTGTCTTAAAAAAACAAATAAAAAAGAACAGCAATAACACTAGAATACACACTTTCTAAAGGAAAACTTACAATTATTCTGCACTTTACACTCGGCCCAAGCTGAAGAAAACATTTGCTCCACGACGGGCAATGGGATCCCTAGCTAAGGCTTTGCTTTCCTGCGGTAAGCATATGCGTGAGGTCTTAAGACCAGATCTCACTTCTTGTGATGTCATTTCCTGTCAGGTCATGGGTTGTGATGCCACTACCTGTGATTCCAGGTGCGATTTCACACGCCATAGTGTCATGTGCCGTGATGTCACTTGCATAGTGTCTAACTTAGTCAGTCTCCCCACTTATTTTCTTTAAGACTTGTGCCATGAATAAGCATTAGCGCCCAAGAAATAGTGCTTGAGCCCACTATTGGCAACCAAATGGAAAAAATCAGCACAGCGTGTCGGAAATGTGATAAAAGGACGATGATGTATTCGGTGTGGAAGAATGAAATGAGTTGCAGACACTAGTGTAATAGAGTCCAAAAGCAGAGCATTCCAGAAACAGGGAATAAAAAGCAGAAAGGTGCGTACAATTTGAGTTGTTGTAAAAGCATTCCAAAGCATTTTCCGGCATTTCATGGCGCTGTAACAGGTGTCATTAACTCAACGATCCATTTATCGACCACAGAAAGAATGGGTGAGCAGGGTGTGTGCAGAATAAAACCTGTTCAACATAGGAAAACATCCCAGCAGACAACACATTACTCACTGTTGCGTCCTAAGCATTAAACTACAGACCTCTGTCTCTTTCAGTTTCACTTACATTGTAAGAAGGGGCATTATTTTGCATGTTGTTTGAGAAAGAATTCCATGATGAAAGATCTGATTTTTCCAACAACTCCTAAATACTTTCTGTGGCACCCTGGTTTCACAAAAGTAAAGAAAAGACTGGCCACCCTCTGCCTGCAAGGCATGGCGAATATGTTGCAGATGGCACTTACAGAGTGACAGGACCTCTCCATTAAGTGAAAAAAGTGAAAAAAGAGGTAAGTGATTGGCTTGCCTTCCCGTTTATTTCTGGATTTGTTAAGTTAGTGTAGAAGAGATATTTCTCCCGGCCAGAGTGAATGGAGGTGTTGCCACTCAGTGGGATAACGAAGAGAGAACTCCTGCATAGCAGCAACTAATCGTCCTTGGGAGGGGAGAATGAACGCTGCTGTTCAGAAGCAGCGTCTCCCCTGGTGACTCCTCCTTGTCATGCCCTAAGGAGGGGTCCAAGGAGACGCAGCACATGCTGTGTCAGGTCAGGGTTGTCCATTGTAATTGAGTGTGTGAGAGGGGCCGTCTGATAGTCGTGCTAGTTTGGGGAGGGGCTGCTGCAGCCTGTGAAGATGACAGAATCGGACGTAACCCAGAGCATTTAACAAGCATTTTCAATACAACGGGTCACGCATTTGCTCGAGTTAGAGCTAATACCGTTGTAAACTCCTAACTGGACTTTTCTTGCCACACAAATGAAAAGAAAAAAAACGCAGCGCAATCGCGCTGCGTTTTTGTTTTCATTTGTGTGGCAAGAAAAGTCCGGTTAGGAGTTTACAAAGCTGGGGGTGAGGTGGGGGAATACAGTGCTCTGGTGTTTCCTTGAGTTAGAGCTCCTAGCGTTGTAAATTACTGAGTGGACTTTTCTTGCCACACAGACTGAACATAAAGAGAGCGAGGGCGAGCTGGCCCTGGAAAAGCCCCCCTCTGCTGTTGGTTTATGTTTAAAGAGGTAGGTGGTGGGGAGGAGGGACTGAACAAGCACCCACACTGTTGAGGTGAAACAGGCAAATGCCAAAAAAAAGTCCCTTACAGAAGAGATAAACAGGACATAGTGCAATTACACAGTACTTTGTGCTGCTTCCAAAGTGAAAAAAGGCAGGACAAAGAGGCAGGACTGACCACTAGCAAGCAAGGATTTTTGAAGGGCACTGCAACTAACAAATCAAAATGCTGGAACTCACTCTATTGTATACTTTAGTATACAGCAGGCCGAACGCTAACGCTCGACCTAAAAAGAATAATCAGTTTGAAATGCGTCTACATGGGTAACACATAACAGCCATAGATGTAATCAAGTAGCAACCCAAAGTAATAATATGAGTACTATGTCTCTCCAAAACCACTATTTGTCACTCAAATAATAGCTTTAAATACATTTTGAACATTCAACTATTTTTCTCCAAACATCACCTTATGAGTTCTGAAATACACACATTTTTGTCTCAAATATGCGCTTTTTAATTTTGCTATAAATATTAACTCAACCTAGCAAATGCCTCTATATTAGTAGACTTGACTGACCACAGGAGAGCTACTTACAGGTAGCCGGAGAGGTACTGGTAGCTCACGAGCTACTCATTGGAGACACCTGGATTACAATAGCGCCTTGAGACCCTACGGGGGATTAGCTGCGCTTTAGAAATCACTGATTGATTGATTGAACAAAGGGAGGTCATCAGCATTTTAAAGATCTGACAGCTCCCCACTGTTGCAGCGTCACTGTCCCTTCTTAGAGTACAGTCTGCTCAGAAAATGCTGCAAATTTTTGACAGTAAAATAAACAAGCATTTGCAATGCAATAGGTCTCGCATATTTCGAACAAGTTAATAGTCATCTTTTGATAACAGCACCCATAAGCAAAAACAAAAACAAAACATGAGTGGAAACTGAGAAAAAACGACTTAGCAAAAGAAAAAAAGTTACCTTTGAAAAATAAAACTTTGCAATTCTGTTTGTCCTGCTGGGCACATTTTTGCCAGTCATAAGCCTTCTGTTTGTGTGGCACAAGAAGTTAGAACAAAATAGAACCTCGATCATGTCGGGAGCAGCGGACGGGCACTAATTAAGTTGAAATCAATTAGTGCTTGACACCTGCTCCACAAAGAAATGGAAATGGTGCCAGACATGCTTTGACGAATTACGAGGCTATAAAGAAGAGTGCCACACAAACCAACAAATGGTGAGAGACAGGCGGGCTCCAAGCCCTTTACTGAACACAACAGCGTCTCAAAGCGAGACGCATGTGCAAGCGCATACACTCGCAGGCTCGACCATCGTTTCATTGCCTTCAGTCTCCTCAAATTAAGGGTGCATACCACTCCTCTTAAAGTACCGGCCATTCTGGAACTTAATCCCATCACACCTGAACTGACTTTGAAAATTACCAACTGTATTAAACTCAGATCACCCACGGATCCCTGTGCAAGGATGGCATTGATTAATATCTCCCCACTGCTACCTGTGGTGACTGGATCGGTGCTAGTCGCAGTGATAGGGGGATCTTGAATAAAACTGGCTCATCCACCTTGGACCTCCCTGATGTCCTCCCTACTTTTGACACTGTCTCTCACACCATACTGCTATAGGGGCTCGCTCTTTAGGGGTGGGATGCAAAAACAACAAGGTGATGGATAGAATGCGTGAATTAATCTCAACCACTGGCAATCACTTGGGATGCATCCGAATTCATTGTTTTGTTTGCCCACCATGGCAGCCCAGTTTGGACCCAGCCAGATGCAAATCAGTCCTGACCCTGCTCCTCATAGGAACAGTCCAGCTCGAACTGCCAGGCCAGCTCCTCCCTGGACCAAAAAACAAGCATCTTGGGACCGGTTTTGGGGTATCACTGGGGAGCAGGATCAAGACTGATTTGCACATGGCAGGGTCCAAATTGGAATGGCGTAGGGAGCACAAAACGATGGATTTAGGCCCAGATCTCTGACTGGGGTTGAATTTTTGACATTGCTGAACATTCTGTCCATCATCTTTTTGCTTGAGGGGTGAGAGGCATTAATTTACATGGCTGGGGCAATTTTTGGAAGCAGGATGTTTCTTTACGCTGTCACAGTTATGGTTTTCATCCTGTTTCATCGTGTTACTTGTAGTGTCCCACGTGGATGGTCAATTTGTCGCACACATTATGGCATTTATCAGGCCCTTTGGTGTTGTGTTTTGTGATATGCTAATAATACTGAACACATTAAGGGTGTGTGGTGTGCAGGTATCTGCCTAAGAATGCTATGATTGATGCTTGGTCGCCAATGAAAGCTGGCTGTATTCCAACTCCACAGGCTCCACAGCAACAAAAAGTCAAACAGTGGTCTTTGGTGAGGCTACCTCTGCAGGTCCATGCCTTTGCATCCTGGCCCAGGCCCAGATGTTGGTTTTATCCATCTCCAAATTGACTTAGGGTGTTTGTTAGGTGTTAAAATTGTGGTGCGAAACATACTCATCCTGCTAGTAGACTGCACCATGCCCTGGACTGTAATCCCCTGGACTATGAGCATTTGTTTTTCTGGAGTTACCTCAGTTTCTTCTGACTTAGCTGCCACTCAGAAGGAGAAAGAAAAATAAAGAGAGTGAGAAGGAAGGTGGCTTGTTTATCTTCCCCAATTATCAGCAACAAACATAGGAAACAAGCATGTTACCAATTTATTTTATTTGATCAGAGAAGTTCCATACTCTCTACTTATGGAAAAGCATTGGATATTAATACAAATGCCTTTAGGTTTTTTATGAAGACCCCACAACTACCAACCTAGTTGGTGGCATGCTTCATCATTGGGGTCCCACCCGGACACCTAGCGTGTCAGCAGTGTGCTTCAATGCCTGATTACAGCCGAGAAGGGATTTTGTTGGTCGTGTTGCAATGAGAAAAGAAGTGAAGATAAAATTATCTTACGGGTACCCACCAGATGGTATAATTTAATGGTGGTACTCCTCGACAAGTGTTAAAAACAGTGCTGGGTGTATATTGAGGGAATTACGCACTCCTACATCCTTACGTCAGGTTGGCATGTTTCAGCCAGGTTGTCTAAGCTGCCAATGGTCAGTATGGCTTTCGTCAGAACCTAAAAAATCGTGTGCACATTAAGGCATGCGATAACACACAGTGCTCAACTAACACAGTGCCTGACTTACGATCTTATCTCCATTTGAGATTAAGATGATCTCTATTTTACTCCATTCGAGTCTCTGCATAGAGTGTAGAAGTAAAAGAGAGATGGACATCACCATAAACTGTAGTAAATTTCATCATCATCTGAGCATCATCAGAGCAACAATTGCCTACAGCAGGTTGTCAATCATGTCTAAGTTCCAAGCAAAGAACATGCTCTAAAGTTTGAGTAGAGTCCCAGCAAAGATCATACAGTCTACTCTCAAGGGCACCCCACATCAAGCTGCTGTAACAGATTGTACAGGCAAGATATTTACATGAAACAGCAGTGGCGGTTCATGGGGCGCAAAGGGGAAGGACGGTGTGTGAAGGGAGGGAATAAAAATTAAATTAAGAAAAAAAAAACACTTAACTTCTCGCCGTCGCGCCGCTCCGCTCCTCCATCTTCTTGCTGCAGGCACAGGCTCCCAGCCTGCCCTGAGCCAATCCTGATGCTGCTCAGAGCTGCGTCAGGATTGGCTGGGAGCGCCCAGCCGGGCGCTCCCAGGCAGACTGGAAGCCTGTCCTGGGTCTCTCCAGCCCGGCAGCTGTGGGGTTGTATGATCTAATAGCCTGCTGTAGCTGGGCTATGCTGGCCACTAAAGGCCCACTCCCTTGTTAAAGGCGCTCGCCTTTGGCTCGGGCCTTTAATGCTGTAACGGGCCTTTAATGGTCGGTATTGCCTGCTACAGTGGGCCATAACGCTATAGTAGATGATCTGCAATTTTCAAGCCTCTGAGCTTTCGCCACAGGGTAGGTCTGTCTACACGGTGAAAAGCCATGGAGAAATCAAAATATGCCCCATAGACAGGCATACTCCACAACCCCACATGTATTTACAAAAACACCTGCAGGGCTGCAATACTACCCAAGGTGGAGCTGTTTGGTTTCAAACCAGCCTGCTCCATTGGTATAATGGTGGTGACATCCTCCGGGGCTTGAAGATAATCCAAGAGGTTCTTAGTGAAAACTTTCCTGATGGAATCAAGCAGCATTATTTGCCCGTAACTATCGGGGAGGGCTGTTGAGCCTTTCTTATGCAGTACTAAACTATTACTGCTTTTACTGGTCACTTCCATGCACATTCTCCGCATGTCTTCTAAAGTTTCGTTGTCACCTGCCATTCTCCAGATAATGAGGAAGAGCGTTCCCCCAACTCACCCGAAGGCCTGGGACAAGCCTTTCCTTTGGAAGCTCATCTTTGCTTGTTATACTTATATTCTCTTGCAGTTGTATTTTTGCTCTTCAGTGCCGGGTATCCTCCATCATCAACATCCTCGACGCCACAGTGAACCTCAGTAGGTTTGTGCATCTACGAGGCCTGGTCCGGGACCATCTAGTCCTTGTTTCCAATCAGTTAATACTGCTACTTTTGAGTGAAGGCCGTAGCACAGTCATGCCCCCTGCAACAAGGGATGATGACTGTCGAAAGTCAGCCTTTTCTGCGTGGTCGCCCGTGGTTGCCCAATATTTGTGACCTCTTGCTGGACCCTATCTTTTTCCTGGCTTTAGAACTCTGTGTACTTTACCCATGCTAGCCAGTAGTAAAGTGCCTGTGTGTCAGTATGATGAAACTGGTATACTCCTAACTGTTATATTTAACTTATATATCTGTCCCTTGCATATGTTACAAAATGTAACTAGGGCCTGTAAGTTAAATGTCACTAGTGAACTACAGCACTTACTGTGGCACCCACTACAGTGACAGTGTAAAACATGACTTCCGGCCTGCTTTTGTAGCCTGGCAATGGCATTTCAAACACTGACAGGTCAAAATCTCCCTTTAAAATGTTAACATCACCCCTTTGTAGGCCTCGTAGCCCACAAGTGAATCCTGTCTGCTCTGCCATAGCTGCCAGGGGGCTGAGTTCAGTTTCATTTACTGATTTTGACGGTTCACCCTGACAAGGGTTGTGATTATTCCTTGAGGTGGGTACTCACCCACTGCAAATAATAATACAATTTCTTACAGCAGTTTACAGCTATGCCTGATTTGTTAAATATCATCCTCCTTGGTTGGTGGTACCGCAAAGCACTAAACACTTTCTTTGCACAAATGTGTGTATTTTTAAGGGCCATCACTTTTGACCTCACTACGGTAAGCCAACTGGACACTCTACCATTCATTAGAACATTGGAATGTTGCGAGCCCCATTGAAGACCATGGAGTGCTCCGGGCTTCTGGTGGCTGATAGAAGCCCGGAGCATCAACATTTCAATGTGTGTCTTTCACAGCTGGTGGTGTGAACAAATGCCTCGGGCACCTTGAGGCCTGTGTTTTATTTATTAGAATATTCTGCCCTCTAGTGGCGGAATGTTCAAATAGCCTTATAGCCTGACATAGCTGGGCTATACCAGCCATTAAATGCCCGCTCACTTGTTAAAGGTCCTCTCCTTTGGCTCAGGCCTTTAACACTTGGGCGGGCCTTTAATGGACGGTAGAGATCTATGGCGGGCTATAAGGCTTCACTGTTGGCTGTAATGGTTCTCGAATGAGCCTGCTCTTCAGTCGGACACAAAGTATTGCGAGACCTGACTAATGATACAGCCGAGCTGTACAGGTGACAAGTACCCCAAACTATAATGCCATCTTTTCCAAATCCACTACTCTAAAGAAAACCAACTCCATCTCAAGCAAAATCCGACAAACTGAAAGATGCTAAAAGCAGCTGCGGAAATGTTCCAGTCCAAAACCTCTACCAGAAGGAAACCTATATATGGACAGGGATTTGCAGGTCAAATAACTTTCACCTAAAAATATTTACCAATAGTTATTCGACACCCAGGGCTTGGACTTTGACTTTGGAAATGTAAATTCAAAGGTTGATAATCCTGGCTCTTGGAGGTCCTTGGAGGTTATTACCTGACATTTAAAGTATGTCCACATTCACATGGATTCTGGGGCAGGTATCAGCGAATGTCATCTAAAATAAATGAGTTTATCATCACAGCATCTAATCTGATTCTGTTTGGAACTGATGCAATTAGCAGCACACTACCCATTACATCTCCTATTTTCTGTAATTAATACGGTTTCGTTAATTGTGCGCCTAGACGGAAGGAGGGAGGCGCTCCCCTCTGAACACTTGTGTGTACTGACAAAAAAGCCATCTCAGGGATGAAACTCAAACATCAGCTTTTTGGAGGCTATTAATGGAGGCGAATTCAGGAGAGGAGGTTTAGCGAGTAGTTTTTGTTGTTGTTATTTTCTAATTGCAAGCTCCTTTCTTTGAATTATTTTATTTTGCATCGCCTTCTACACATTACTCGAACATATACATACATGTACAACAAACAGACATAAAATGAGAACCAAAATAATGCAAAGGCGCCTAACAATTTCTATAGCATACGATTAATCACAACATTATAAACACCAGTGCTGCAAAACAAGCAAGGCCGACGGTACCCATGTTAGGAATAAGCGGAGAAAAATAAGAAAAAGGGAATGGGAAAGAAGCTGTGCTTAATTTGTGCCGGTGGTGCCAGGTGATGGCCACCGGTACTGAGTGTGAACCAATCAAGAGAGAGAAAGGCAGAAAAGGGGGAAAGAAAAAGACAGAAAACAAAGAGAAGTGGAGGAATAAGGGATGGCAAGAGACAGGATGTGAAGGATGGGGAAGAAGGAGGCAAGGGGACAAAGCAAGGCAGTCCCGGTGCTTAATTTGAGCTGGTGTTTTACGTTTCTCAGCACTGGCACTTAATTCTTAACACAGGTACTTATGACAGTCAAGAGGGTCTCTTGGAAGGGGACATAGGGATGATAGGGACCCCGAGGCATCCTCTGCAAACACATGAACTCACTCATTGCAGTCACTCATTGCAGTCACTAACGGCCAGATGTATCAAAGTGTTTTTCCCATTCTGTGTCAATGGGAAAATGTGTTCGTACATATGGCCCTAAGAGAGGCCATGGTCCTTTCTCTAGTGAAAGGTGGACTGACAGCATCAAACAGCCATCAGCCTCTCACTAATGCACAGGTCCCAGGACAGGTGGGGGCTCACACCTGCACGGGGAACACCGCATTTTCTGTGAGGTGACGCAAAACCCCGGGTTGCGCCTGGTGCTCACTCAATGGGTACGCCACAGCGCAAAGTGGGACAGTGCACCATATCTGTAACAGTACCGCAGATCTTTTACGATAACCCCGCGAATAAAAGAAATCGCTCGTAAGGTATCATCCCTGAACTGTACAACTGTTGGACTAAACGTTGTCACGTGCAACGAAGAACCATAGATTTGCCCACAAGCGTTGCATGCCTGTCTCACTGAAGATCAGGCAAGAACCTTCCACCTGGTGACCAGAGCTTTCTACATGTTGGGCCAGATGTACGAACATTAGGAATACTGATTCCCCAAATGCGATTCTCGAAGGACCACAATTAGGAAATCAATACTCTTTATTCATGAAACTCTTTTGAGTTTCATTAGCGATTACTTGTGGGTCACAATTTGACCTTCCTCATGAATATTACTGATGTGGTTCGCAATTTGCAACCTATTAGGAATCGCAGCCATCACAGGGATGGTGGCCTGCTGGGGTCAGCAGACTACCATGTTTGTGATTTCTTTTTAATAAAGTAATCTTTTTGTTTTTTAAATGCAGCTGGTTTCCTGAAAGGAAAATGGGATTCGTTTAAAAAAAAAAAATGAAACTTTGCAGTTACTTTTTTATCAGGAGTAGGCAGTGGTTGGTGGGGACACTGCCTGCTCTTAAAAACATTAATGGTTACCAGTCTCAAAGGGAAAGAGGTCTTTCCCCTTTCTGAATGAGTTACCACCAGTTTTAAACTAGTGGTAAAATATTACCGGAATTCGGTTGCAAAACAGTAATACATGCCTTACCGATTTGGAAGAGATACCCTAAATATGCCCCTTCCAAATACCGAATTGCAAATGCAAAATGCAATTCCGTATCAAGTTACCGAATCGAATAGCATTTTGCATTTTGTAAATTGAAAAAAATGCTTTGTACATCTGGCCCTTTAACTTCTAATATGTATATCTAAGGTGTTGGTCAGGAGATCACTTAAAGTGACAAGATAGACCCAGTGCTGTGTGCTCAGGTCGGTACTGAAGTCTGCTTACTCACTAGGCCGAGGCTCAACTTTAATAGCCTGTTCAGTCAGGTGCCAAGACAGACCATGGATGTTTCAACTGTGCAGTGACATTTGCACCCATGACCAATACAAAGTGACATTTTGAACCAGAGGACTGGTGCTAATGTTTCTTTAAGTTTGGAAAAAAACTTGCCTGGCACATTTGCCTAGCATCAGTACAAAATCCCTCTGTACCAGTGCAGAATTGCACGGTAACCCCACAAAATTACTCAGCACTGACGCAGTTTGTGTGATCCGTCCTATATATTTTTAAACAGTAATTCGTACTAACATCTCCCAGGACCTTCTTGTAATTCACAGGCTCTGCTAGAGCTTGTTAAAACTTCACTGGGAAGTGTTGTCTCCATGGCAATCCTAAGTGCGCTATCTCTGCCACTGGTGCTGCATAGTAATCAGTGTGGTACCCAAGCTTATCAATTTGACTGTCACCTGGCGCCATCACTTTTACAGCTTGATGCAGGCACCACTTAGTGGGAATAGATTTTATATATTTTTATTTTTTACTACATTTTGGTTACCAGACAGATGTGCGTCACTACGCTTTAAAAGGCATCAAAGCAAAATAGTCTCAAAAAGCAGCACCGGGAAAGGAACAATTTTAAAGATGGCAATTTTTAGGTCTGGCTTAAAGACATCTTTAGCTGTTTTGCTGCCTCGTGTTTTCCAGAAAAAATCATAAAAACATAAATAAATTTAAAGCGCTTTTAGTCATCCCTTTTTCTCTATTGTGCTGTTCAAATGTCACTCAAACTATGCTCCCTCCCACCAGAGCACACATCATAGGACACTGGATCAGCCCACTTCAACCACTGGACCGCATCACTTTGAGTCATTGAGTTCCACTGTGGGCATGTATATATGCTGCTTAAAAATTACCCCAATCCCACAGTGCTCTTGTATTTACCGGTGACATCTAGTCCTAATGTAAGACAGGGTGTTTTCACTTAGTTCCATAAAAATGAAGAAGTGTATTTAAATCTGCAATATTGACTATTATCATAAATCTCTTTGGCATATTTATTTTTCCTATAGAAGACAAGATTTAGGGGGTCATTCCGACCCTGGAGGAAGCACCGCCAACAGGCTGGCGGTGCTTCCCTGCCCATTCTGACCGCAGCGGTAAAGCCGCGGTCAGAAAAACGGGTCAGGCGGTTTCCCGCCGAATTTCCCCCAGCTGGGCAAATCCGCCAGGGCAGCGCTGCAAGCAGCGCTGCCCAGGGGATTCTGACCCCCTTCCCGCCAGCCTGTTTCTGGTGGTTTACACTGCCAGGAAGAGGCTGGCGAGAACGGGTGTCCTGGGGCCCCTGGGGGCCCCTGCACTGGCATGGGCAGTGCAGGGGCCCCCTAACAGGGCCCCAGCCTGCTTTTCACTGTCTGCCTAGCAGACAGTGAAAAGCCAGACGGGTGCAACTGCACCTGTCACACACCTGCAACACCGCCGGCTCCATTCGGAGCCGGCTTCAATGTTGCAGGCCCCCTTCCCACTGGGCCGGCGGGCGCTAACATTGTTAGCGCCCGCTGGCCCAGCGGGAAGGTCGGAATGCCACCAGCGGTCTTTTGACCGCTTGGCGGCAGATTGGAGGTTCACGCATGGCGGGCAGCAACCGCCGCCCGCCAATGTAGGAATGAGGGCCTAAATCATTAAAATAGCAAAAGTGTGTATGCAAATTTATATGTTGAAGCCACACATGCAGCTCTGTGAAGGTGATGCGACGCACCTGCATCTGAAAGCGACACATAGGGGGTTATTACAACTTTGGAGGAGGTGTTAATCTGTCCCAAAAGTGGCAGTAAAGTGACGGATATACCACCAGCCGTATTACGAGTCCATTATATTCTATGGAACTCGTAATACGGCTGGTGGTATATCCGTCACTTTACCGTCACTTTTGGGACGGATTACCACCTCCTCCAAAGTTGTAATAACCCCCTTAGTCATGACTTGCGGTACTGCGGCTTCATGAAAGTATTCTCATGTCTTGGCAAGTGACTCTAGAGCGGTGGTCTTCAAACTTTTTAATGCTGCGCCCCCCAGTGAAAAACAAAACCATCACAGCCCCCCTCCGAATTTTTTGCAGTTATTCTGTTACATTGCCAATGTTTAAATATGCCTATACTTACTTAAACATTGCAGTTAAGTTCTGTTACTGTTTTAAAAATGCAATCAAATACATGATGCCAAGCATACTTTTCTGGTCAGACAGGCCTTACTAACATGTAAATGTATCCACAGGGTAATTATTTGAATCAGAGGCAGGGTGGGGGTTTTGAAGAGAATTTGGAGTCCCATCCCTTTTGACACACACTCCTAGCTTGGATATAAATGACAAAACATGTTTGTGATGGCCTTTTACAGGGCAATTTACTGTTGCTCATTTTTTCAGCTTATGTTATCAGCATAGTGGCTCTCTTGGCCAGAGCCTGGCATCCCCTCTGAGATCATTTGAGGCCCCCCAAGGGGGCTATCCCCCCCAGTTTGAAGATCCCTGCTCTAGAGTCAAATCCAACTAAAGTTCCCACAATCTATAGTACCTCGAGTTGTTCCCAGAGGTCCCTCTTGAGTCAAATGTCAAACCCAGACATTATAAGTGAAAGGGATATGGGACTGATATTTTACTGCATATGCCAGCAGTATTTAGTGAATTAAGTATTATGTGCCACTTGAGGTCATAGGTCATACCAAGTACAGCCAACTCTCACTCTTCTGGTGTTAACAAAAGGAGTTCCTTAACTGAATTGTCCAGGTTTCGTAACATTGTAAACATTCTAGCATACAATTGCTATCTAAAACAATAAGGTATGTTATGTATTTTTGCAGCGATTGGTATGGCTTTGCAAAAAGAACAGATGATGAACAGAATGCTGAACCATGCAAACATTCACCCCCAGTCACAAAGATCTGGGTTTAATCCATAGTTTTTTTGCTCACTACGCCACCCCAGTTTGGACCCAGCCATATGCAAATCAGTCTTGACCACGTTTCTCATGGGAACAGTCCAGTCCAAACTGCCAAGCCAGGTCCTCCATGGACCGGAAACAAGCATCTTAGGACCAGTTTCAGGGTATCACCCTTCATCAACTAGGCTAGCTTGAATCCAGTGGTGCAGTGAGCACGGGACCCATGTCTGGGCATACCCTTCCCACTTGGGGCAACAAATGCAAAAAGAACAGATGATGGATGGAATGCTGAACAATGCAAAATTCATCCCCAGTCACAAAGATCTGGGTTTAATCTATAGTTTTTTTGCTCACCACGCCACCCCAGTTTGGACTTAGCCATATGCAAATCAGTCTTAACCCTGTTCTTCATGGGAACAGTCCAGCCCGAACTGCCAAACCAAGTCCTCCCTGGACCAGAAACTTTGGGCGACAAATGCAAAAAGAACAGATGTTGGACCGAATGCTGAACAATGCAAACATTTACCCCCAGGCACAACGGTCTGGGTTTAATCCATCGTTTTTTTGCTCGCCACGCCACTGATGGATTAAACCCAGATCTGTGAGGTCCATCAACTGTTCTTTTCGATATGGCTTTATGGCATTATCCGGAGTCCAGCTGACTTCCATAGTTCAATTATCCCATTGCAGATTGTTTGTCTTGATGTACCATCAGTGATGTGTTTAGGTGTCTAGAAGGATTAGGGTTCCCTTGTATAGAGCTTCACTCCCAAGCTGTGCATTTCCGACAGCATGTTGTCATTTCAGCAGAATATTAAAGATTGGCTAAACTGAGGACATAAAACATAGAGGACAGAGCCACCAAGCTTCAGAAGGACCACAGTTTTAACCTTTCCAGCTATTCTCTTAACACTCCAAGAGACATTACCACCTAGCACATCCCCATTCCCACTTCAGAAGATGGAACTGTACTTATGTTGTCTCCTTAGAACATGGTAGAATTGGCTTATACTGAATTGGCATATTTAGTTTACTTGTAAGTCCCTAGTAACATTACACTACCTGTGCTCAAGGCCTGTAAATTTAATGCTACTAGCACTGATTGTGCCATCCTTTTAGGTAGCCCTTTAAACATGTTTCAGGTCTGCCTTTGCAGCCTATGTGTGCAGATTTAAACTGCAATTTCGACCTGCTCAAACCTCCCTTTTCATTTCATAAAAGTCACTCCTAGGACAGCCCAGAGGGCAGAGTGGAGTGTACTTAAAAAAGTTTAACATGTACTTTTAAGTTTTACATATTCTGGTAGTGAAACACTCTTATATTTCTTTTTCACTGCTGCAAGGCCTAGCTCTCCCATAGGATGACTTTAGAGTTACCTTATTATATTTAATAAGCTGTAACTTCCAAATGGGAAAAAGTAACCAGTTCATGTTTGGTGTATTTGGAATTATAATGGACAATCCTCCCTTATGGCGAAGTTCGATTTAAATTGCAATTTTGAAAATTACACTTTTAGGACACTGGCATTTTCCTGGCTTAGCCGTTTAGTTCCTGCTTCCTGTCTCAGTGTCACATGACTAGATGTAGCTGACAGCAGTTGGGCTTTGTGTATTCCTCCTAGACAGCCACACACAAAAGAGAGATAGGTATGCCTGGTTGGGCCATCACTGGCAGGATGGGAGGGTGAAACTGGTCACAGCCCTACTTAGACTGGAATAGACTGTATCTTGCCCCTACGCAAAGGGCTGCATACCCCCTGTAGTTAGACTGGAGCCAAGGCAGGGGAGGCAGGAAACATTTGCACTTCAAAGAAAAACCCCTAGAAGCTTCTCCCACTTGGTATAAATATTGGACCTCAGACATGAACCTTTCAGTACCTCTGGACCTGTGGAGGTCTGCCAGGAAGAAGGACTGCTATGGTGCTGAAAGGATTGCCACTAGGCAGGACTGCTGCTCTCCTGGATTGTCACATCATGAGTCACTTCTGCACATTACTTTGATGGATTATTCTCCTTCTGTTACATGTCAGGCTTATAAAAGCAGATTAGGATATGCAAATATTTTCTTTGTAACTGCTTTCAAAAGTGTGGCTTAGTTCTCAAGCCCACTTTAAAAACTAAAGAAAAGTTCTGGACCGTAGGCGACTTCAAGAACTTCACACTGATTCTGTTGTGTTCTGCTCTCGGCCTGGATTACAAGTGCTCCAGGTGATTTGGTGCTATTTATTACACCTTGCGAAATCCATCACCCTGTGTTTCAAAATTCACCATGTGTGAGAAATCGCACCAATTACAAGTTTGCCCCTAAAAACGAGCCAGAACATTCAGATCTGAACTGAACCTCCTGCAGCACAGCTCTCGAGCTCGCAGGTTTTGGACCTCAACATCATTGTCTTGGGCTGGCCTTCAGAAGAATGATGTTACGATGATGTGGAAGTACTTCATGGGTACTTTATAAAGGTACTTTGCTGGACTGGAAGTGTGTGACTTTATAAGCAGATTGAGGTACACTGTAAAAATTGAGCTTTAAGTAAATGTGAATGCAATAGATAGTTTTCAGTAGATAAATCAATCCCTCTAATAGACCAAAAGTCCTTTTCGTGACTGGTCCACCTATACCTCCCTGCCAAGTTTCATCTTTCTGCTGGGCCCTGTCAATAGATGGCTCTGCTTTAGGTGCATTTTTCAGATAGTCTCTCTTTTGCTATCCAGGCTGTCTTGGGTGCTCGCTTGTTCCCATGCACTAGCTCCTAACTTTCAATGGCCACAATCATTTTGCCCACAAATGCCTTTCTTTAATTTTAGGAAACATATAGCAGGCGTTGCAACTGTGTCCTCAGATATCTGCATCAAAGGCCAGCCATGGCCATGCGGAGCTCAGTTACGCGTCATATGGCAGTTATTGTATATTGGGTCAAAAGTATCTACTGTGTGCCAGTCAGTATTAAAGTTATGTGCCTCATACATTTGTCATATGTCAGTCAATGCTTTGATTGGCCCAGTTGCACGCGTATGCCACTCAAAGCTGCAATGTCCTGCAACCACTCATCATATGCCACTCAGTGGCATGAGGGGCTGTAAATACACATCATACCACACTCACTGTCATAATGTGCCCCAGGTACACATAATATGCCTCTCAGTGCCACGGTGTATGCCAGGTATTTCTATGCATGGTCTGTGCACAAGAATTTCCACGTATGGGAGTCCACGCAATGATCTGTCCCAGGTAGTCCTTCATGTGCCACTTAAGGCACCAGGTGCCACAGAACACCCATCACCAGCACATATGCAGAGGTGTATATACACAAACACATACAAAAATCTGGTTATCTGCTTAATTCCATTGCCGATGGCTCCGCCACACTTTGTTTCTTGGCAGGAAGTGCTGTTCTTCATGACTGCTACACTCCACTTTTGTTTGGTGGCATAGAGTTCCAGGGTCAGGACATTGCTGGTGTTTGGCCTACAAGGAACCTCGAGAAACAGAAAACCTTCATGCAGACCAAGGGCTGGCCACCCATGGGCTCTAGGTACAAGATCACTGTCTCCCCAGGCAAGCCACCACTTGGCTCGCATTAAGTCCAAAAGCTAGGGGTCCACTGACTCCAACGGCTGCCAGGGGGCTGCATGCAATCATAAGCTTTTGCAAGGGGGCATTAAGCATAAACTGTAGAGTTGTTATGCAGTTCCTTCATTGGTAAAAGGGCTGCATGTTTAGGATGGCAGCACCACTGAGCGTGGGAGGCTAAGTGCTATCCACACCATAAGGAGCTATCAGCCTAACTCCTGGCTAGCTCACAGTGCCTCACCCACATGTCAAAACCTGTTAGGGTGAAAGGTGATGATGGCAACCTCAACATGACACTCTGACTCCTCAGGGAAGTCCTGGAAACAGTTTGCACCCTTTTCATTCAGTTACTCACACATGTTAAGGCGAGACAAAAGATGCTAAATTTGTTTTCAATGTATTTATTGAAGTAATCACATTCTGGCATAAAAATTAACCACCATCACGATCAACATCTGATTAGGAACTTCTTTTCAGCCCATCCAGGACCAGACTGGCCATTCTGCACTTTAGCATTTTTGGTAGGCTGCGGGGCAGGGTGGTGGTGTCATTGCAGGATGGACTGCCATAACTTAGCCACCAAAAGACCCCTACCCCATTCTAATTCGGCCTCTTGTAGTGTGGGACAGGTTCGAACATTTTTACTAGGGTTGATCTTGGTTTCCCTTCTGCCCTCGGCCCGTCCCTTTTCCTTGCTTCCACACAGGTTCAACCAATAAGAAGAGGAGGCATAGATATGGAGGGGTCTCACTTGGCTGTTCAGGATGGGCTGTTCCCATGAGGAGCAAGGTCAGTATTGATTAGCATAATATGGAGCTCAGTCTAGAGTGGCACAGCGGCTGAAGAACAATGGTTGGAATGCTCTCCAGAGCGATACCTAGTGCCTTGGACTATCTCCTAGCACTCCTCCCATCACCTCTGGCATGTGTGTGTGTGTGTGTGTGTGTGTGTGTGTGAGGGAACTGGTGTCACCTGCATCCAGTGCTAAAGGTTAGTACATGGAGCACCCCCAGTAAACCTGCTGCCCTCACTTGTTGACACCCACACTCCACATGGGCGCAGGGTCCTCTCCATCCACAGATGCGCAGTGGCATTGAAAAGGCTGTCCTTAGCTTAAGATCTCACTGCACACACCTCTGGCCATCAGATACGGTACTAAAAGGGACAGCTTTCCAGATTGGTAGGGCTCCCTCACCCCACATCCTCTTCACCGGTCAGTGCTGGAATCTGATCTTTTACGACTATGGCTGCCTTTTTTTCTATGTGAAAATGTTAGTAGTAGGTTGGTTTTGCCGCCTCTCACCTTTTATGAACTCGCTGCAACCTGGGCTTTTCCGTAAACATGGTTTAAAAGTACTTTTCTAGTCCATTATCGACCTCTTCACCCTTTTCTAAAAGTAGAAGGTGGGCAATTTTAACACATAACAAAGGAGATGTTTCTTATTTTTTAATGATGCCTTATATTATAGCCCGCCGTAGTGGTCTACAAGGGCCATTAAAGACCCGCTCCAGCGCTAAAGGCCCAAGCCAAAGGTGATGGCCTTTAACAAGGAGGCGGGACTTTAATGCCGGTATAGCCCATCTACAGTGCAGCCCGAGGACCTTAGTTCGCAGCAACAGCTGTGACAGACGTACATTGGAATGTTGGAACTACGGCCTCTACCAACCATTAGAAGCCCGGAACACTCCATTGTCTTTAATAGAGCTCCCAACATTCCAGTGTTCTAATAAAGAACAACTATATAATATAGCTCATCTATACTGTTCTCCCAAATATAGAAATTTGGGGAACATAAACTACTCTTCTTCGTAGCGGGGACTGAGGCGAGTGAGCTGATGTCGGTGGGTGGACACACTGCCTGCAGCTCAATGGCACCTTACGCTGTGTGACAGTGCAAGACGCCACTCCCTGGACACAGGCCAGAGACCTGCTACTGTCCCTTTACTCAGAGCCCTGACTGCACAAAAAAGGTGGCCTCCATGTAGCCAAGAGACATGATTCTGGTGTACATGGGGGATGTGAAGAGTGATGAAGAAAGTAAAAACCTATCCTGAGAGGTAAAACAGTTCAAGGCGGGATTAATAAATGGTGCACAGATTGGGATTGTTCTAATGCAGTGATACTCATAGTATGGCCCGGTGCTGCATGCGGCCCTCTTATCTTCATATGCAGCCCCCAGTAGAATGACTGCACTAGGCTGCTGTTTACTTGAGCGAGCTGAACCATTCAGAAAGATGGGAAATGACCAGCAAGCGTTTTATTAAACTCACTGAAGTAGAAAAAAATGAACGTAGAAGCATTCTTGCCTCCGCCCACCCTGACAGCAATGCCAAAAGTGAAGTAAGAGCAAGGTGCTCTTATATATTATAATGAGCAAAAAGGTGGCAAAGTGAAATTTGACAATTGTCTAGGATCAAACAGTTTGGTCAAGTGGGGAAGCCAGGATTGACCACATGTTTTCTCATTTCACATATGTGAAACTGCATAATTTTGTTTTTGAAGTCCTGTGACATTTCAGGAAACTTACATGAAATATGCAAAGCTACACAAAATGGAATTTGCTTGTACCATGAGTGAAAATTAGAGATGAGAAAATATCTCTTTTAATAAAAAATCATGCTAACTGGTTCAAGCACCAGTTTCCGGCCAGGCCTAGTGGAAATCTCCAGGGCTATGAAGCTGCTTCATTAGACTACTGCAACAGAATCTATGTATGCACTCCCCAAAAAGTTATTAGCGAGAATATAGAATTTAGTCTTCCAACTATGGCTTTACCTCAAGCACATACATGGCTCTTGGTGGAGCAGATAATCCAGTTCCAGGCTCCCTGTGTAATGTGCAAAGAATTAAGAGGAAAGTGAGTTAAAGGGATTGACCGGCACGGCATCCTGCCCATTCACGCCCAGCAGCATCGACTCAAGCTTCAGATCTGAACCCGGACAGCTCAACCATGGGAGTTGGGGGAGACCCATCAATATTAAATGCAGTGGCTTCTTAAACTCTAAGGCCCATGTTTATGGGGAGTTGGCGTAGGGTAGTGCCGCAAGTCTGCCGTACGCCAATGTGAAGGGGCACAAATGCGCTGTATGGCATATGGCACATTCCTGTCCTTTCCCCCTGCGCTGGCACACAATTTGCTGCATAGTGCCAATGCAGACACCCTTGCACCAGGGTGCAAGGGTGTCTGCGTTGCAAGCAGGATTGTTTTTGTGCAGGGAGGAACACCTTCCTGCACAAAAACAATCTGAGAGACTTTTTCCTCTTTCTATGTGTGCTGCAGAATGCTTGCCAACTTGCCCGGCATGAAGAAGTGGTGAAAAACTCCCCTAAAGGGTTAGAGTTTCCTGCCCTGAAACTGCCCCACCAGGGCTCCCCTCCACTTTTACATCCACATCCACACACAGTATTAACCATTAGTAATAAATAGTTATCGTAACTACCCACTGTCTGCCAACCCACTCTTTTTGTGGACTTGCCACAGAGCTTCAGCTCTTCTGTCGCAGACAGCATTCCATACAGTACTACATGGAATGGGCTCATGACTGGATGGTTTACCTGTCCTTTCCAATTTCCTGTCCCTGATTCAAGCGCTTCTGTCTGTATTTGTGTGTTTTTCCCTCCACTTGAGCATTTCTCTTGCGATTGGCTGGCTTGCATCCTTCCACTGCTGCCATCTGGGAACTATTATTCTTTTCCCTTTCATTTGTCATTTAACACTGAATTAATACTCTTTGAGTGAGTACTCAGGCTCCCTACTTCACTCCATCAACCTACTTCCCTTCCACTCTCTGCGACACTAAGCACTGATACTGCTCGGGGTCACTCTCTCCCTTGATCTGCCTTTCTCTCCCTCTCCCCTCCACCGCCCCTCTCTCCTTACCTGCCCCCCTTCACACATCCCACTTACAACCATCTCTTCCCGCTACTCACAGTAGACCTGTCCAATGAGACGGGAGGACCTCACACACTCTGAGGGAAGCCTTCTCCACCAGACCTGGCGCAGAGGCTTGCCGGCTGCACGTGATGGTGCTGTACAAAATATCGAAATAAACGAGCTACTGCTTCTCACGGCTGAGACGAAGGACCTGATTTAGATCTTGGCAGATGGGGTCACTCTCACACAAATATGACAGGTATCCCATCCTCTGTATCATGATTCCATTATATCCTACTGAAATTGGAACACGGCGGACAGAATTAACGACACGTTTGTGATGGAGTAAATCGTCCGCCAAGATCAGGCCCTAAATCATGAACACTGCTCTGATGTCATCTAAAGAACTCACCAGAACTTGTCTTCTCAATGCAGAATCAACTTGCTTGGTTCTTAGAAAATGCATGCCCTTTGGCTTCAATACCCTGTATGGTCATGGAACTCCTCGGTGACTTGCAATATCTGTATGGCAGGGAGTACTTTATCCCATATAATACCTCGTCATGCTATCAACCTTCAATCAACCCTCTTTTCAATCTCTTCTAACTTGCTCTTCCTTTATGAAAGCCATGCTGCTGTTTCAGATATGTAGAATAAATCTTAAATATGCACTGTGGAAATAAACAGTGATGCACAGCGTAAAATTGTAGATGTAGTGAAATTGGCATGTAGCTGAGCCGATGTGGTAACATACTTACAGCTTTCACCTTTCTTGTAATGGACCCCGGCTGTGTAACAAGTAACCACCTGTCATTAATGTCACCTGATAACTGAAGGTAAATAGCTCAGAACAGGGAGTGAAATGCTCATTGTCCCATTCATTGTTCAAACACAAGTTGTAATTCTGCTCAGTGGCTGAGGACCTGGCAGCAGACATTGTGACGTCATAACTCAACTGTAATACGTTATTATCGTGCAGTAGCTGCGTGAATGTGTTATCACAGTTGCCCTGTGATGTCCCAACTAGTCACAGCCAGGTTATGCTGTTTTTTATACAGTAAATCAAAAACTCAGTAAACCCTAAATATTAGGTAATCATTATTGTGTGGTTCCCACCTCCAGAACATTTGATAGAGCTGTTTTCTTTTATTTGTGAGATGGGGACCCACCCATTAATGGGTAGTATATGATATCTGGGGTGTTAAACGTTTATTTACTGTTAGTTGTAGAGGCCTTTTTATATTTGGCCCAACTCTTCGTTGTGCTTCCATGTGTGACCTCATATGCCCCTCTGGTCCGCCTACCCCTTTCTATCAACGCTGTAGTGACCATGCACTATTCACAGTGATTGCTTGCTTGCGCCTCTGTCTAGCATGGATTGTTACTGGTGTATCTTGTGACTTTCACATTATTTGGGTCATCACACTCGCGTCAAAGTTTTCCTTATATCTTTCGATGTGTTAACGTATATGACAGGTACTACCACTGAAGGGGGCAAGGTGTGGATTTGTAACACAGTAGAACCAAAAATGACACCTAATTACAGCTTCCCCTGTCATCAAATGGTGTGATCTTGGACAAATAACTCTGTATCTACATCCCCAGTTGCTCTTGAGAGCGCTTAGAAACAGTGCTAAACTCATATCTGCAGGAGCCTCCAGGCTAAACAAAAAACAGGTGTATTGAATCTCTGTATTGGATTTAATAAGACTTCTCATAACCTCAGAGTCCCAGTGGCATTCAGATATGAGTTCAAATCCAATATATGTTCATTTACAGTGAGTCATGCCACAAACTTCTCCTCGCCAGCCAGCTGGCAACAAACATCTCCTGTTTAATGTATGAACCGCCTGGGAAATTACAGCCAGCACCCCCCATGGAGTCACAGCCCTATGGAGGCAGCGACCCCAGCCAGCAACAAGTCTGGAAACCTGCACTGCGCCTGGTGTGTGTACAGGGTTACCTCAGTTGTGGCTGCCTCGGGGACTCTACCTTGGGACAGGGATGGATTCAGGAATCCAGATGGTGCTCAGCATTTGTTAGATGAGAATGGAAGCTGCACTTCCGGCCCCAGGGTGGGAGGTTTTACTTTGCATTTATCATGTAGTTGTTTACATTTTTTAGTATGAAACCTGTTTTAGTAAAATATTGGATTAAGACTCGATATGATTCAATAAGCTTTTTATATGGCATGCAATCTTTAGCTGGTACTTGTGCAGTGGGTATCTACCTAGAAAGCAATGAATGGATTTTACAGGTCCCCATGTCCATGCGTGATGTGCTGCTCCAGTACAGGGTTTTTCCTGTGAATTCTGGGACTTGTAGTCCTATGTTATAATGGAATAGATAAAACTGCAAGTCCCAGAATTAAGAATAAAAACCTGGACTGGAGCAGCACATCACACATGGACCAGGGAAACTTGGCAGGGCTGCATGTAAAGGGTTTTAATCAGATTTTAAAACTGTATAGATAGAAACGTGTAAATGCTTTAAAGCCCGTGGTCTAAATAAACATATTTGTACTACTACTAATGCATCTGAAATACCTTTTCCCAGTCAACCAGTGAGACCTATAGCTGTTATCACTGGCATGTCACCATAATCAGTCTTAGCCTACTGTACTGAACATAAGCTTTCCTGCAAGGCAACCATCAAACATCCATGTAAAAAAATTACAGATGTATGAAACATTAAAGCTGGCTAAGCAAAATACTATCTAAAGGATGTAAAAACGGTTCTGGCAGTGCAAAGCTTTCATACCACAGGTTGCTGGGGGGGGGGGGGAGTAACCGAGTAACCAACAACAAAACCTCTGTCTTCTAAAGTAATCTGTGAGATTCCACGTAACAAAATACCCCCCTGTTGGCTTTAGTACACAGTAATGAAAACCCACCCTTAAGTGCCAATTGACTTATACATAAGGTTTTCACTGTCAGTATATCAGGCCTAAAGCCTTTATCATAGCTTTTCATAATAAACAGATCTCCAACCCTTTTCATTGGTTTGTCACCAAAACAGACCTACTGTGCTGGGCATTAGGTTTTCCACAGGCAACCACCAGGTATATCTTAATAAAATTGCAAATATGTAAAAACTACAGTCGTCAGAACAATATAATATTCCTTCTAATAGAGCCTCATAATGATTATAATAGTGCAAATCTTCTGTCCTCGTAGTTTGGGTGGGTCACCAACACAATGCACCATGTAAAAACAATGCATGCTTTCCATAACAAGTATATCAGGCCGACTTTTGACTCAACAATCTAACCAACAAGGGCCTGCTGGGGTGCACATCAGGCAGCAACCATCATGCATGCAATTATATGAGCACAAATATATACAGAATTACAGTTGTCACACCAATGTACAACACTCTTAATAGGACTACCCAGAATCTCTACCCCCAGGATTTGCCAAATCGTGTGACCAACACAAACATCTTTGCCTACTTGGGTAATCTATGAGATTACAGGTAACAAAATACCAGGGTACACCCTGTAACATAGTGGGGTAACAATCCACCGTTAGAGGAGATTGGCTTTAACAAATACTTTTCACAATAAATAGAAAAGGCCGCCTGCCTTTGTTATAATTTTTTATAATAAACAGACCAAACACATTGCACCTGGCATCTCGTTTCCCAGCTCCCCAATCAGGCCTATAGCTTTTATCGTTGAAACCAACTCAGTCGTCCTTTATTGAGTATATGTTTTGCCAGTTGCCAAAAAGTGCAATG
This sequence comes from Pleurodeles waltl, assembly GCF_031143425.1. NCBI lineage: Eukaryota > Metazoa > Chordata > Amphibia > Caudata > Salamandridae > Pleurodeles > Pleurodeles waltl. The sequence goes on along the minus strand of NC_090437.1, from coordinate 1,314,553,311 downwards.
CAAGCACTTTTTTCAGTGGAAGCCTACAACATCAGCACAACCAAATCTTGTACTCAGGGGTACCAGCATGTAGGTAGTGCCTAAGTCCCTCTCTCATTAACACTGAGGGGCCTGTTAAAGTCTGGCGACAGTGCACTGTGAAGCCAGCCAGACCTAAAACATACAGCTTTATTTTTCTTTGGAATTTGTCAGCTTTTGGCATTCCTCTGGATAATGTTGTGTGTGAACCTTAGAAGGAAACAACTTATCTATTTAATTTTCCTAACTTTATATACATTTAATTATAAGTCTTTAAGCACCAAAGTTGAGAACCCACTTAGTTCATTGTAGAAGTAATTATATACTTACAGGCAGCAAGCAGACAGAAAGATTTTTTGAATCTACATTGTTTTAAATTCAGGTGTACTTATTGAATCCCGATTTCTGAAAGATGCTTGAAAATTGCAAGAAGAGACAGCCGACGCATGTTTCGCCCTTTGTGGTGTGGTCACCTAGGGCTTTCTCAAGGCTGAAAATGATAAAGAAGGAACTAATCAGATATTGTGAATAGTCAAGATTATTTAAAATTATTTAAAAGAAGTTTGAGGTGAAAATCATGCAGAGATATCACCCATATGTGTTAAGATTTAAGTGAATTAGTGAGAGAAAAAAAGGAAAAGAAGAGAGGAAATAAGAAAAAGTGATCCCTAAGAAATAATAGTCCCATAGTGTGGTGTTACAAATCATGTGGTGAAAAGAGAAATAATGCAGACATTATCAAAGCCGCTTCCCTTATTGATCAGAATAATAGAATGTCAAACAAGGGTCCGTATCAAAAATGAGATGGGATAAGTCCAAGGACCCCGTGAAGAAATGATAATAATATGAGCGGTGCTGACACTATATATTGGAAGTTAGCAAGGTCATGTTAATTTATCCCGGTGATCACCATGAGTTAGTCAATCATGCAAGTCTTAATCAACATAATCAACAAGAAAATCATACCATGACTTATTCATCAGAATATATTCACATTTAAATGTGGATAATCTGGGTGCAAAAATATAGTAAAATGCATTTACTATCAGCCTCATTCACTTTATATTAACATAATTAAGTAGGCAAAGCTCAACATTTAAGTAATTAAAGTAGCAGTACATGTTCAAGAACATTTTTGAAAGGGGTACAAGAAATATATATGAACATGTTTACAATGTGATTTGATAACCAAAAGTCAGGAAAAGTAGAGGAGGTAATGTTAAATATTCTTGGTAGTTGTTATCAATCGGCACTACACAGATTATGTTGTTGATATAAACCCAGTTACTAAAGCCGCCATGTTTTATAAATATCCACAACCATTGGAAAGCCAGGAGAAATAAATATGTTTAAATGGGAAGTGTAAGACTATACACAGAGTTGTCCAAGTGTTTTTTCACAATTGTATGTAGGTCTCTTATATTCTTACCCGAGTACTAGAGTACGAGATTTAAAGTCAGGATAGCGGCGTGCTGGTTAAGTGCTATATTGAATGCGGCAAAAGCCCCGTGTGAACAAATTCCTGTTTAAATATGGCATGTGGTCAAGTCCTTCTTCATTGTTCATGATGGTGTTCCAGGAAAAGTGGATATGTATTGTAGTCCCTACGTCCTGTTACGTGATCAAGCGACTCGCACGTCAAGTCCTGTTACTATAGTTATAGTATTGAAATAAAGGGAGTGTGTTGATAAGTGGGGGTGCGTGTTTGTGTACAAGCGAATGGGGGTGTTTAGATGCATGCATAAGGTTGGGGGTGCGTGTCTGCAAGTGCGGGGGTGTCTGCAAGTGTGTTTGAAATTGTCTGGGGGTGCGCGTGCTGGAGACAGGAATGGGTATTCTTGTCACCGAGCTTGTTACCGCCAGGGTTTTCATGGTGGTGCATCCATCACTAAAAGCCTGGCAGTGTGCCAACCCGTAATACCGCTGGTGGCCTTATGGCTGCCGTCAGGCCAGAGGTGCTCACCTCTGGCCGGTGGTCTGAGCGCCCTGGCGGTACTGGCAACATTGTGGTGGTTTGGCTTTGGCCATACCGGCGATGTCATAATACAGCGGTCTTTACTGCCTGGCCAATGGTGATCAGACCGCTATCACGAGTGTGGTGGTCTTAAGACTGACACACTCGTAATGAGGGCCTAAATATTCCTATCTAAACACTTACTTCTCCAAAGATCAGTTAATCGATCCAGCAAACGCCAGAAGTAAGTCACAGATATGTGAAATCCAAGTAAGTAGAGTTTGTTTATAAAACAAGATAGTTTCTGATCCAAATGTTTCCAAAGAAGAAAAAGGGACTCCCTGAAGCCCCATGTTGGCAGCTCTTTTAAAAGAACCCAATAATCAGTGCTTTAGTTTTTTTGCCCAGAGCAGAAGTGGCACGTAGGACAAGTCTTCTGGGAATTGGATCTCCAGCACGCGTGCGCTCCACTCCTTCTGCTCCCTGTCCTCCTCTCCTTGGCAACCTACAGTGTCCTCTACCGATAAGAAGACAGGTAAACAGATAGTTGGTATTATGTGTGAATCCACAATGGTTCGGTTTTCTGGATCCATCCCGTTCTTGGCCACGCCGTGTCCTGATACAGGTTGGTGCGGCAGACTAGTAAACGCCCAATTCAGCCAAATGGAAATCAGTCCAAAGATATGGCAGGGCCATGTTACTCAAGTTCTTTAAATAACATACATGCCAATAGACTAGATTCAGGATTTGTGAAGCAAAAAAATTGCTTTTTTTGGCTCCTGTCTGAAATTGCTTCTTCTTCAATACAAGTCAATGGGGGAAATACTTTATAGCTATTTTTTTTTTTTTATATCTCCCACTTTCCAATTCTAATATGTTGGCATGTGTGTAATACCCACACATCGCTACAGTCTTTGAGAACGGTGGAATGGCCCACAGTGTCACGGCTGCTCTTCTGTCTAGATTTGGGATGAGCATTGCCTGGATGCAACTGCCTAATTTCCAAGATGGCGGTTTGGGTGCCTTAGCCTGATTGTTTCTAATCAAGCAGACAATTCCCCACTAGGTAGTTTGTGTGATTAGGAGTGCAAGAACGTTTCTACTTACCACCACCAATTGAATTACACATGTATTTCTGCCACACAACTCGCATGCGCACCATTCTAGAAGTTGCATAACTGAAGATACAGCCAATGGCCTCACCCATCCGACATCAAGAACTTTCTTCATTTACATCCCATTGAAGCTGAGACATTCACGTGACGTGGCGACGTACACATTTACGCTGCGGAGAGCACACCTTCACAAGCCAGATCACCGCTGGGTTTGTGAGTGAAGCTATGGGTCTCCTTGGAAGGTGACCTGAGGACCATCGGAAGCACTGAGAAGCCATACCAGTGGCAGGTTGTGAGCAGTACAAATGTCATCTACATGCAGTAACATAGGGAAGACTGAAGAATGAATACATCTGGCCATTGCACAGTGGCAGCACAATATGTCATGGTTGTCATTTATGTTCTGATAGGATTGGAGTGATAATATCTTGATTGAAAGCGAATGGACCAATAAATCTTGTGAAAATTAGAATTTGCTGATGTGTGTTAGATATGATAGTGGCTGAACGCAGTGCTTAGTTTGTTAAATAAATAAGTACCAGGGCCCAAGCTGTTTCACACAATGGCACACCACGTTGCACCACCCAAAACCACAGATAGGTCTGCCAAATTCCAGTGCCATGGATGCCAACTAACCATGGCACACCAACAAAAAATCACATTGTCAATGATTCCATCTCACCCAATAAAAATACCAGGTCATCCACTCTGTGAGAATGGCCTGCGCCATTCTGCACAATCAGGTATTTTACGAAGTGCTTCTGTTAAGCAATAAGTGCTGGTGCTGAGTACAGGAAACACTGGCACAAATTAAGCACAGACTGAACAGGAATTTGGAATTGCTCCTGGGTAAAGGTCACAATCAATTTGACATTTTTACGATGTTGACACTGGAAAGTATACCCCCCAGGGTTTCAAGGTTAAAACTACAGATTGTAGGCCTGGTTAAAGATTTTCTGTCTGCAGGCCTGGATAATATTGCAGCATGTTTATTAGGCTTGGATAATACTACAGCATGCAACTATAGCCCTGGATAATACTACAGCGTGCATCTATAGGTCTGGTTAATACTACAGTGTGCGACTATAGGTCTGGTTAATACTACAGCGTGCATCTATAGGTCTGGTTAATACTACAGTGTGCGACTATAGGTCTGGTTAATACTACAGCGTGCGACTGTAGCCCTGGATAATACTACAGCGTGCGACTATAGGTCTGGATAAAACTACAGCGTGTGACTATAGCCCTGGTTCATACTACAGCATGCAACCATAGGTCTGGATAATACTACAGCGTGCGACTATAGGTCTGGATAATACTACAGCGTGTGACTATACGCCTAGGTAATACTACAGCGTGCGACTATATGTCTGGTTAATAATACAGTGTGCGACTATAGGCCTGGTTAACATTACAGCATGCATCTATAGGCCTGGTTAATACTACAGCGTACTGTCGCGCCACAGCGGACCACGGCACGAGCTGAGCATTCGGCTCGGGCGTGGCCACGGTTCATAGCGGCTGGGCGTGCCGCACCCCTTCTGTGCTTTACTTTCTCGCTCGAGGCCCCAAATTGGGCATGGAGCCTTGGCGAGTCTTGGGTGCGGCGCGCCCTCAATATTAACTTGGGCACCTCCCCCCTTACCCCTCACTTACCTGGTGAGCCTGTCCTTTTTTCTTCCTTCTTTTCTTTTTCTTCCTTTCCTCGTGTTTTTTATGTGTGTATTCAGCAGCCATGTTCTTTCTTTTTCCCAGCATGCCTTCTTTTTCCCTGCATGCCTTAGGACCCTTTTTCAATATGTTCCTATGTTTCTTTCCCAATCCAATATGGTGACTTTCTACTTCCTGTTGGTCATTTCCTGTTCTTGGGTATATAAGGTGAGTCATTCTTGTTTTCCTTGCGCTGCAACACTTCCTTTGGTGGTGATCTTCACACTTTATAATACCATAGTGTTTGACATGAGGCCTGGATAATACCGCAGTGTTTGACATGAGGCCTGGATAATACTGCAGTGTTTGACCTGGGGTCCGGATAATACTGCAGTGTTTCACCTGGGGTCTAGATAATACTGCAGTGTTTAACATGAGGCCTGGATAATACTGCAGTGTTTGACCTAGGGTTTGGATAATACTGCAGTGTTTGACCTGGAATCTGGATATTACTGCAGTGTTTGATCTGGAGGCTGGGTAATACTGCAGTGTTTGACCTGGAGGCTCAATAACACTGCAGTGTTTGACTTGGAGTATGGGTAACACTGCAGTGTTTGACCTGGTGTCTGGATATTACTGCAGTGTTTGATCTGGAGGCTGGGTAATACTGCAGTGTTTGACCTGGAGGCTCAATAACACTGCAGTGTTTGACTTGGAGTATGGGTAACACTGCAGTGTTTGACCTGGTGTCTGGATATTACTGCAGTGTTTGATCTGGAGGCTGGGTAATACTGCAGTGTTTGAGCTGGAGGCTCAATAACACTGCAGTGTTTGACCTCAAGTATGGGTAACACTGCAGTGTTTGACCTGGTGTCTGGATATTACTGCAGTGTTTGACCTGGGGTCTGCATAATACTGCAGTGTTTGACCTGGAGTCTGGGTAATACTGCAGTGCTTGACCTGGATGTGGATAATACTGCAGTGCTTGACCTGGATGTGGATAATACTGCAGTGCTTGACCTGGATGTGGATAATACTGCAGTGTTTGACCTGGAGTCTGGGTAATACTGCAGTGTTTGACCTGGAGTCTGGGTAATACTGCAGTGTTTGACCTGGAGTCTGGGTAATACTGCAGTGTTTGACCTGGAGTCTGGGTAATACTGCAGTGCTTGACATGGATGTGGATAATACTGCAGTGCTTGACCTGGATGTGGATAATACTGCAGTGTCTGACCTGGTGTCTGGATAATACTACAGTGTTTGGCCTGGGGTCTGCATAATACTGCAGTGCTTGACCTGGATGTGGATAATACTGCAGTGTTTGACCTGGAGTCTGGGTAATACTGCAGTGTTTGACCTGGAGTCTGGGTAATACTGCAGTGTTTGACCTGGTGTCTGGATAATACCACAGTGTTTGGCCTGGGGTCTGCATAATACTGCAGTGATTGGCCTGGGGTCTGGATGATGCTGCAGTGTTTGAGCTGGAGTCTTGATAATACCGCAGTGTTTGACCTGGGATCTGGATAATACCGCAGTGTCTGACCTGGAGTCTGGTAATACCACAGTGTTTGACATCAGGCCTGAATAATGCTGTAAGTGCAATAATACTGTTTAACTGTATTTGTGTACAACGCTGATGTGTTTGAGGCCACAAAGCTGAAGGCAACTCAGTGGTTTTTATTTCCGGAAGTATGTCTGTGAGCAGGTTGTCACAGGCCTCTTGTGACGTCACTAGGCTGGTAGTGGCTTTGCATTAAACGTTTGACCACATTAAAGAGTTCTTTCGTTCGGTTGTCAGCTTCTCATATTTTACCAGCACAGTAATGTTTCATTTTATCAGCACAGCTTCTCGTGGCCCTTGGCTTTGATGCCAAATAATGCATTTGCCTTTATGTGCTTCACCTTTTCCTCTCAAGCTCTTTCTTATTTTTTCAAAGTTAATTCTGGAGGGATCCAGTTATTTTTAGTTTGATTTCTATTTCTGGTCTTAGATCTTTTCAGGAGTCAGTGGCATGTTCAATTATGGTATGTTATGTCATTTTATGTTATGTGATGTGATGTTATTATATGTTATGGTATGTAATGTGATGGTATTATATGTCATGTGATATTATCAGGGAGACTTATGCCGCCCAGTTTCCGCACGTGTGGCATCAAAGCGCTCCCTCTGCCCTCGTCACTACAGGCGGGCCTGTATGTGTGGCTGGAGGGGTGTGTGGTTGACGTATGTCCTATGTGGGAACAGTTGGGCGTGGGACGTGGTCTGTTGGTGTTTTGACCAATGTGTCGCTGATGCTATAAAGACTGATATTTAAACACCTGTGCAGCCTGTGCTCGCAGGGGTTCTGCTATCAGATATGGAACATGCATGAACACAGTCCAGGCCTGTGCAAGACTGCCTCGTGCAGTCCAGCTTTTTTCTTTGCATTCTGGGACTGATAGTCACATTATCACTTTATGAAACTAGGACTACAATTCCCAGGATGCACTTTAGAAACCAAGCTGGGCGAGAAACCCACGAGTGGACCTTGGATACGTGAGAGCTCTATGATTCTGTGTAGTTATGTAATCCTTTTGTGAGTTTTAGCTCTGATGCATGTTTGGCTGCAATAAAAATATGTAATCGCGCCAAAAATGAAAGTAAGAAATGACGCCTGCAGCAGGTCCCTTTTCAGCTGGCATGGAAGTGGCGGGTGCATTAAAGTGCATTACATTTTATTTCTGTGAATTTATTTCACGTACATATACATATGTATATACATATGTGAATATATATATATATATATACATATATATATATATATATATATATATATATATATATATATATATATATGAAAATAAAATCACAGAAATACAATTTCTGTGTGTATTTATATATATGTATGTATGTGTGTGTGTGTGTGTATATATATATATATATGTATATTTCTTTAGTGCAAATCTAGCTTAAAGGCAGAAGAGCACGGTGCATGGTCAAAGACAAGCATAACATCAAAGAGTAACAGAGTAGGTAGCTCGGTTGTGGAACGGGAATACATTATGCTATAGTATTCTTTATAGAACTGAGGGCCTCATTTACGAGGCCCTAGCGGCACACAGCACCACTGGACCGTCATTTTTGTGACACTCCGGTAGCACAGTGTGCCAGCCCATATTTACAAGGCCACGCTAAGCCACCATGCGTGGCTTTTCATGGCCTTGTAAATATGGGCCCCATTCATGCATAACACTGCATGAAAGTGGTGTTCCGACGCAACTCCCGTGGAACCCGAAGGAATCTGACACATTCCCAGATTTACAAGTCTGGGAATGCATCGGATTTCTATGCCACCTCAGAGTGATGTAGAAGTGACGCAACAAGAGAAAAATATCTTTATTTCTCCCCATTTTTTCAGCAGCACACCTAGAACGAGGAAAACACCTCTCTTGATTGTGTTTGTGCTGGGAGGTGCCCCTTCCTTCACAAAGACAATCTTCCCCACAACGCAGGCACCCTTGCACCAGAGTGCAAGGGTGCCTGAGTTGGCATAGGCAGCAATTTGTGTGCCAGCGCTGGGGGAGAGGACAGAAATATGCCATATCTTGTAGATACAATGCATTTCTGCCCTTTCCTGGTGGTTCAGACGCTGCAGCAAGACACTTGCTGTGCCAGTCTGCGCCACGGGGCTTGTAAATGAGGTCCTGAGTCTTCAACTCCTTCCTAGACTGAGCAGCGTTGGGGTTGTCCGGATGGACAGATGGATGTTGCTCAACATCCTGAGAGCATAGACCGAAAAGTCCTGCTGTCTTCTTTTTTCTTTCTTATACTTCATAGTCTTCAGACTTGTGTGTCCTCGCTGGAGGTGTGCCAGGATCCACCAGAGATGGTTTGATGGTCCACAAGATAAGCAGGGGAGCTGGCTGTGATAGCTTTGTAAATAAAGCAACTGATTTTGAAGATGGTGCAGGCTGAGGGAGTTCCATCAGCATGGGGATGATGCAATCATATTCCTTCAGACCCTGCATAAGACATATTGCGGCATGTAGGATGCCTTAAGGGTGGCCATTGTGGAGTCTGCAAACCTAGGGAGCAGGGCATTGCCACGGTCCAAATGTGAGAGTACATAGACTTGAACAGCAGTTCTGAAGTCGCTTTCTGGAAGAAATGTTTTGAGATCTGGTACCATGCTGTCTTTGTGTTTTGGCAATGTGTTCGTTGAGGGGGAAGCTGGTGTCCAGGGTGAATCCAAGTTGCATTTGGTGAAAGTTTGTGTTTAAAACAATCAAAATTCATGCCATCGGGCCACGTTTGCACTGTTTCTTGTTTGCTGTTCTTGGCAAATAGCAGTGATTCTGTCTTGGTTGGGTTGAGCTACAGGTATGTCCTGGACGTCCAGGTCTGGATGATGTGTACGCAGTGTTTGAGGCACTGGATGTCCAAAGCACAGGAGACTTTCAGGTAGGGTTGTGAGCTGTGAGATATTTAATATAGGATTACACACAGCAGTATGTCATGGGTATGGTGTTTACACAGAAGACTATTCATAAAAGCTGATCCCTTGTACAGAATCTTTTCCCTGAATGGGCAGGTCATTGGTTCCATCGCTACTGTGAACAGTAATGGCTTTGGGGAGCACTCACGCCTGGCTCTGTGAGGGGCACGAAACTCACGGAAACTGTAGCACACCCGAGACAGTGGTGTATAATATCTGAACCATGGACTGAGGAAGTGGCACAAGCTTCATAGCATAAGGGACAATCATCTGTTGACAAAAAGCTTTATAAAAAGTTCATATTAAAATTAATCAGGCAAAGATGCTGCTAGAAGTCCAGAGTTTGAGAGGTTTGACTGGTTTAAACAATACAATTGTCAGAGGTTCTCTAGTTGCCTGAAGAAGACTCCTTCTTTCCAACGCTTCCTCATCCATTTCCATGTTGACTGATCTTCCCATCAGCGGGGCCTGAATCAGTGCTGCAGAGATTCTTGCACTATTCAGTGAAAGCAGCATTAGTATTGCCCCTCACCTACAAAGCTCCTCTTTTATATCTCCTATCTGTGGCATCTCTCTCAAGTGGGGTTTGGTCCTTAAGAGTCATGCAAGCACGCGGGAAGATGTCTCTCATCGAATGTCATACTGTTCAGCCTCAACCACCTCTCTGTTGAATCTCCCAGCCCAGTACATAATCTCACATCACATTGGGCATGATTACAACTTTGGAGGAGGTGTTAATCCGTCCCAAATGTGATGGATATACCACCAGCCGTATTATGAGTTCCATAGGATATAATGGACTCGTAATACGGCTGGTGGTATATCCGTCACATTTGGGACAGATTAACACCTTCCTCCAAAGTTGTAATCAGGCCCATTGTCTTCTGTCTCTTCACATAAGGCATGGAGTGTTTGTTGTGTTTAGTTTTTGTACTATTTATAATTGTCCTATTATAGAAGTACACCTTTATTGAAGGTTGACTGCAACGTGTTCCAATGACCTCGTGATTCTGAGTCCATCACAGTTGGCTTGGACTCAGAACTGCGAGGACGTTGGTGTTGATCTCAGATTAAACTCAAGATTTAGAAGTATACCCTGCGTTTCCTTGTCCTGTGTTTTGAAGATAGAACAGTGTTCTCAGTTTAGTTTCTGTTTTTTTCAGTCTCCCCTTCTAAGACTAAAGAATTCATTTTTTGCTGATTTGTAAATTCCTCTAATATAGGTCTTGAAGGCTTTCCAAAGTGTGTCTTGGTCTGGTACGGAGCCAGCATTTGCCTCCAGGTATACCAACTTCATCACTTAATGCCAGTTCTGAGATGGCAATGGTTTTAGTTCTCCAATGTCTAGGCTTTTCGCAGATAAATTAAAGGGGGAGTGAGCAGACAATATTATTATAGCAAAGATTCCCATCTGTTCTTCATTATATATCACCTCAGGACATATTAAAATTCAGTTAAGTGAAATATGTGCTTTCAAAATTTAAGATGTAGTTGCTGCCAGCATTCGCTTGAAATAGATCTGGAAACGGTATTAATACCCCAGCAGCATGAATTAATTATGCGACCCTGGACACTGATTGCTCTGTGATTGTGTTAAATTAAAATCTCCCATGAAGATAAGCAGTTTGTCTCTTAATCCCATTTCCTCATAAATTCTTCATAGAAATTAGATTTCAACTTAAGATGCTGTGCTAGATCAGGCGCTTTCTCCTCAAACATGACTTCAAGGTGCTGTACAGGGACTGCTGATATCTCACACAGAATACAGGAGTTCTCTTGTAACTGGACCAAGGGCCATACTTACAAAATAATTTTTGCAGTTGAAAACTGCATGATTTGCAGAATCGGTCTGTTTCCGTCTGCAAAAATCCTTTTCATATGTGCAAAGCACAAATTGTGATGTGATAGCATGTTACCAATTTGCGTTCAACAATTCGGTATTTGGAAGGGCGTGTTTAGGGCATCACTATGAAATTGTAGTGCTATGTGTGAATGTTTTGCTACCGAATTATGGTTGCACAACATTCTTTTTTTACCAATACCTCAAGGGTAGAGGTAACCATTGGCAAATGGGAAGGGGTCCGCACTGGAACCCCATCCCATTGTTAATGTTGAAACAAATATTTTTTAAGTGCAGACAGTGATCCTACAGGCCACTGTCTGCTCTTAAAGAATGAAACTTAAACATTTCATTTGATTTTTTTTTAAACACATCCTGTTTTCCTCTAAGGAAAACTGGCTGCATTTTTTAAAAATATGGTTTTATTAAAAAGCAATCACAGAAATGGTGGTCTGCTGACCACAGTAGGTCACTAGCTCTGTGATGGCTGCAATGCCTGATGGGTCACAAATTGTGACCTACCTCCTTAATATTCATGAGGTAGGTAGGCCTATTTGCAACCCCGATTAGGAATCGCTATCTGAAGTTTGTACATTTTTTTACATTAGAAGTTGTGATTTCCTAATTCAATTTTGTAAAACATATCAATTGGAAATTGCAGTGTATGTTTTTTGTACATATGGCTCTAAGTCCCACCTGAAGCCCCCCCAAAGACATTCTCCAATCTGCAGCCAGCGAGCATATTCACCAGAATGTTCTAAATTATCACTGAAATCTCACTCTACTCATAACACAGCTTGCATCCCATACAGAGAAGGGCTCTTTAATTCCTCCCCCACCAACCCCCAGCTCCTACACTGGCACAGAAATTGGAACTGCCCGGTACAAACTGCAATCTAAGGCACAAATCTAAAAACACCTCCTTTCAACAGAATCTCCACCACCAGGTGCACCTTCCAAGGGAATGCACCTAGGGTATGGAATTCCCTTCCAAGCCGTATAATTGGACTTGCACCCTCAGAGCAAACCTTTAAAGCTATACACAAGGTGCCCTGACTTCACTCTGTTCATGCTGCTGATGAAGACTTCCCACTCTTGTCTCACCAATGTACTGCTGGTAACCTCAAATGTATAAAACTAACCAGTTCTACCAAATCTAGACTCATTATGTCAAATTTGTATCACCAAGGAAAGGTTCTCCACTCCCTGATGCCAAATACAAATGTATTTAGTTCTTGTTGTATTCCACCTGCCATTTCTCTGGTGTTTGCAGATGTGTGCAAGTTCTTTTCCTGTCGCCCTTGGTTGTAAGGCGCTTTCTCACTCTTCAGGGTGCTGCAGCGCTGTGAGAAAGTAGCCTCTTTCTAGCCTTGATACCCCCACTTTTGGCCTGTTTGTGAGTGTATGTCAGGGTGTTTTCACTGTCTCACTGGGATCCTGCTAGCCAGGGCCCAGTGCTCATAGTGAAGACCCTATGTTTTCAGTATGTTTGTTATGTGTCACTGGGACCCTGCTAGTCAGGACCCCAGTGCTCATAAGTTTGTGACCAATAGGTATGTGTTCCCTGTGTGATGCCTAACTGTCTCACTGAGGCTCTGCTAACCAGAACCTCAGTGGTTATGCTCTCTCTTTACAAATTGTCACTAACAGGCTAGTGACCAATTTCACCAAATCATATTGGCATACTGGAACACCCTTATAATTCCCTAGTATATGGTACTGAGGTACCCAGGGTATTGGGGTTCCAGGAGATCCCTATGGGCTGCAGCATTTCTTTTGCCACCCATAGGGAGCTCTGACAATTCTTACACAGGCCTGCCACTGCAGCCTGAGTGAAATAACGTCCACATTATTTCACAACCATTTACCACTGCACTTAAGTAACTTATAAGTCACCTATATGTGTAACCTTTACCTGGTAAAGGTTGGGTGCTAAGTTACTTAGTGTGTGGGCACCCTGGCACTAGCCAAGGTGCCCCCACATTGTTCAGGGCAAATTCCCCGGACTTTGTGAGTGCGGGGACACCATTACACGCGTGCACTATACATAGGTCAATACCTATGTATAGCGTCACAATGGTAACTCCGAACATGGCCATGTAACATGTCTAAGATCATGGAATTGTCACCCCAATGCCATCCTGCCATTGGGGAGACAATTCCATGATCCCCGAGTCTCTAGCACAGAACCTGGGTACTGCCAAACTGCCTTTTCAGGGTTTGCACTGCAGCTGCTGCTGCCAACCCCTCAGCCAGGTTTCTGCCCCCCTGGGGTCCAGGCAGCCCTGGCCCAGGAAGGCAGAACAAAGGATTTCCTCTGAGAGAGGGTGTGACACCCTCTCCCTTTGGAAATAGGTGTGAAGGCTGGGGAGTAGCAGCCTCCCCCAGCCTCTGGAAATGCTTTGATGGGCACAGATGCTGCCCATCTCTGCATAAGCCAGTCTACACCGGTTCAGGGATCCCCCAGCCCTGCTCTGGCGCGAAACTGGACAAAGGAAAGGGGAGTGACCACTCCCCTGACCTGCACCTCCCCTGGGTGGTGCCCAGAGCTCCTCCAGTGTGCTCCAGACCTCTGCCATCTTGGAAACAGAGGTGCTGCTGGCACACTGGACTGCTCTGAGTGGCCAGGGCCAGCAGGTGATGTCAGAGACTCCTTCTGATAGGCTCTTACCTGTGTTGCTAGCCTATCCTCCTTCCTAAGTAGCCAAACCTCCTTTTCTGGCTATTTAGGGTCTCTGCTTTGGGGAATTCTTCAGATAACGAATGCAAGAGCTCATCAGAGTTCCTCTGCATCTCTCTCTTCACCTTCTGCCAAGGAATCGACTGCTGACCGCGCTGGAAGCCTGCAAAACTGCAACAAAGTAGCAAAGACGACTACTGCGACCTTGTAACGCTGATCCTGCCGCCTTCTCGACTGTTTTCCTGGTGGTGCATGCTGTGGGGGTAGTCTGCCTCCTCTCTGCACTAGAAGCTCCGAAGAAATCTCCCGTGGGTCGACGGAATCTTCCCCCTGCAACCGCAGGCACCAAAGAACTGCATCACCGGTCCTCTGTGTCTCCTCTCAGCACGACAAGCGAGGTCCCTTGAACTCAGCAACTCTGTCCAAGTGACTCCCACAGTCCAAGTCCAAGTTTGGTGGAGGTAAGTCCCTGCCTCCCCATGCTAGACTGCATTGCTGGGTACCGCGTGATTTGCAGCTGCTCCGGCTCCTGTGCACTCTTCCAGGATTTCCTTTGTGCACAGCCAAGCCTGGGTCCCCGGCACTCTAACCTGCAGTGCACGACCTCCTGAGTTGTCCTCTGGCGTCGTGGGACCTTCTTGTGTGACTTCGGGTGAGCTCCGGTTCATTCCACTTTGTAGTGCATGTTGTGGCATTTCTGCAGGTGCTGCTTGCTTCTGAGTGGGCTCTTTGTCTTGCTGGACACCCTCTCTGTCACCTCACGCAATTGGCGACATCCTGGTCCCTCCTGAGCCACAGCAGCATCCAAAAACCCTAACCGCAACCCTTGCAGCTAGCAAGGCTTGTTTGCGGTCTTTCTGCACGAAAACATCTCTGCAAGCTTCTTCCTGACGTGGGACATCCATCTTCCAAAGGGGAAGTTTCTAGCCCTCTTCGTTCTGGCAGAATCCACAGCTTCTACCATCCAGTGGCAGCTTCTTTGCACCCACAGCTGGCATTTCCTGGGCATCTGCCCACTCCCGACTTGATCGTGACTTTTGGACTTGGTCCCCTTGTTCCACAGGTACTCTAGTCTGGAAATCCATTGTTGTTGCATTGCTGGTGTTGGTCTTTTTTGCAGAATTCCCCAATCACGACTTTTGTGCTCTCTGGGGAACTTAGGTGCACTTTGCACCCACTTTTCAGGGTCTTGGGGTGGGCTATTTTTCTAACCCTCACTGTTTTCTTACAGTCCCAGCGACCCTCTACGAGCTCACATAGGTTTGGGGTCCATTTGTGGTTCGCATTCCACTTCTAGAGTATATGGTTTGTGTTGCCCCTATCCATATGTGCTCCCATTGCATTCTATTGTGACTATACATTGTTTGCACTGTTTTCTATTGCTATTACTGCATATTTTTGTATTGTGTACATATATCTTGTGTATATTTGCTATCCTCATACTGAGGGTACTCACTGAGATACTTTGGCATATTGTCATAAAAATAAAGTACCTTTATGTTTTGTATATCTGTGTATTGTGTTTTCTTATGATATTTTGCATATGACACCAGTGGTATAGTAGGAGCTTCACACGTCTCCTAGTTCAGCCTAAGCTGCTCTGCTAAGCTACCATTTTCTATCAGCCTAAGCTGCTAGACACCTCTTCTACACTAATAAGGGATAACTGGACCTGGTACAGAGTGTAAGTACCCCATGGTACCCACTACAAACCAGGCCAGCCTCCTACAGGCGCTATATAAAAAACTCTAAAATAAAATAAAAATTGGGACATCTAATTTTGAGCCACATAAATTAATACGCCTCTGTGTGTGACCTGCCTCACAATTGTCTTTTACACGATTCCATATCTTCCCTCTCTAGTCATGATAGTTTGTCTAAAATCAAAAATCCTCGGAATGGTGTGTCATTGTTGCCAACCATGTTTACCTGTTCTTTTAGTGAACTGCTGATGCCCATGTTTACCTGTTCTTTGAGCGAGGCTTGCACCTGTTCTGTGTGAGGGAAGCTTGCACTACTATCAACCATGAGGAAAGCGTGCACTGCTGCCAACCATGTTCACCTGCTCTGTGTGAGGGAAGCTTGCGCTGCTGCCAACTACGAGGGAGATGTACAGTGCAGTCAATCATGTTCACCTGTTCAGTGTCAGGGAAGCTTGTGCTGCTGCCAACCATGAAGGAAGCATGCACTGCAGTCAATCATGTTCACCTGTTCTGTGTCAGGGAGGCCTGTACTGCTGCTAACCCTTAGGGGAGCGTGCACTGCAGTCAATCATGTTCACCTGTTCTGTGTCAGGGAGGCTTGCACTGCTGCTAACCCTTAGGGAAGCGTGCACTGCAGTCAATCATGTTCACCTGTTCAGTGTCAGGGAAGCTTGCACTACTGCCAACCATGAAGGAAGCATGCACTGCAGTCAATCATGTTCACCTGTTCTGTGTCAGGGAGGCTTGCACTGCTGCTAACCCTTAGGGAAGCGTGCACTGCAGTCAATCATGTTCACCTGTTCTGTGTCAGGGAGGCTTGCACTACTGCCAACCATGAAGGAAGCATGCACTGCAGTCAATCATGTTCACCTGTTCTGTGTCAGGGAGGCTTGCACTGCTGCTGCCTATGTTTACCTGTTCTTTGAGTGAAACGTGCATAGCTGATGGCCATGTTTACCTGTTCTGTGTGAGGGAAGCATGCACTGCAGTCAATCATGTTCACCTGTTCTGTGTCAGGGAGGCTTGCACTGCTGTTGCCTATGTTTACCTGTTCTTTGAGTGAAACGTGCATAGCTGATGGCCATGTTTACCTGTTCTGTGTGAGGGAAGCTTGCACTGCTGCCAACCATGAGGGAAGCATGCACTGCTGCCAACCACGTTGACCTGTTCTGTGTGAGGGAAACTTGCACTGCTGCCAACCATGAGAGAACTGTGCACTGCAGCCAATCACATTCACATATACTATGTTAGGGAAGCTTGCACTGTTACCAACTCAGCTTAACGTTTCTGTCAGAGGGACTCTTGCACTGCTGCCTGCCATGTTTAACTGATCTGTATGAAGGAAGCTTGCACTGCTGGCACCCATGACTACCTGTTGTGTGAGAGGGAAGCATGCACTGATGGCACCCATGATCACCTGTTGTGTGAGAGGGAAGCATGCACTGTTGCCACCCATGTTTAACTGTTTTGTGTGGGGAAACATGCACTGGTGCCAACCAAAAGGGAAACGCGCACTGCTGCAAACCATGTTTGACTGTTCTGTCAGAGGGAAGCTTTCACTGCTGCCAACCATGTTCTCCTGTTCTGTCAGAGGGAAGCTTGCACTGCTGGTTTCCATGTTCTCCTGTTCTTTGTGAGGGAAGCTTGCACTGCTGGTTCCCATGTTCTCCTGTTCTTTGTGAGGGAAGCTTGCACTGCTGGTGCTCATGTTTGCATGTTCTGTCAGAGGTAAGCTTTCACTGCTGCATCCATGTTTACCTGTTCTTTGATCGAAGTGTCCACTACTGGCACCCATGTTTACTTGTTCTGTGTGAGGGAAGCTTGCACTGCTGGTACTCATGTTTGCATGTTCTGTGTGAGGGAAGCTTGCACTGCTGGTGCTCATGTTTGCCTGTTCTGTGTGAGGGAAGTTAGCACTGCTGCCAACTAAGTTTACCTGTTCTGTACGAGAGAATCTTGCTCTGCTGGTGCCATGTTTAACTGTTATGTGTGAGGGAAGCTTGAACTATTGGCACCCATGATTTACCTGTTTTGTTTGTATTCAGATGATTAAGAACACCTCCTCAGTTTATTACAGACAAAACAACTAGCTGTATCAGTGCATGTAACCAAACCTCGTGGCTGTGTAAAAAAGTTGTACATCACCTTATAGAGTTGGTGAATAAGGAGCTGAACGTCTGACACCAGGACGAGGTGGGTCAGCCTGTCAGAGTGTCACCACCTTAATCTATGAGGCAGAGTGCCAGAAAACACCAATTCCAATACGCGTTCTTGAAATTTCTTTAAAAGTCCTGTATTTGTCTATAGATCTGCTGATGAAATATTCTCGTTTATGGCACAGACAGACGAGGACGTTCAACAGGTGGGACAGCCGCACTGAATGAGATTGGGTTAATGAACACTTTTACCTGTTGGAACATAGGACCCAATGTTTACTCCTGGCTTCCTGTTTACTAAACTCTGTGATTCTAGACTTTACTGCCCGCTGATTCAGTTCATTTTTAGGTCTGGGTTTTGAAAGCACAGTGGTGAAACAGACCTGTTGCCAGCAATATCCAGAGAGTGGGCTTTGGGTCCGCCAGTTTCAACCATTGGCTTTCTTTGACCAGCCTCTTTCTGCCATTGGCTGGAGAGTTTATCAATCAGCCCACCGGAGTGAACACCTCTCACCTAATGCTATTGGATGTTTGGGGACATCCTTCTGTCTACACTCTGCTGCTTGCATGTGACTGCATAAGGGACTACTTTACGACTGCAGCCCTCTGGCCGCCCCAGATGGCTCCATCTTCAGTTCCTCGCTCAAGTGTGCTAATGCTGAATGCGTTATCACGTAAAACCTTTGCCAATGCTTGTTTTAATTATTCATGAGTGACTACAAGCGCTTAAACCCCATGGAATTAGCATCAGAAGACCTATTTAGAATTTAAATGGCGAATTACAAATACATTAGTGAGTCCTCGGCAAGAAATTCTCTTTTTTAATGTGAACTTGTTTTTGAAGCTGGCTAGACCCACCACAGAAGGCAGCAGACGCAAGGGCTCATGTTCACATCTTCATTTAACAATGTTCACTGTACCTTGCAGACCGACAAATTAAGGTACGAACGAGCGGCGGTAAAATAAAGCCGTGGCTTGTGATTTAGGCGCACAATGCACTTAAGCTGCTGAGTTATGGTCTTGAAACTTTAATGAGAATTTGCTAATTGACTCACAGTTATAATTTGCTCTATCACCGTCTGCGGGGCTCTTGGATTAAAAGCGCAGGACCCGTTCCTTTGCTGAGCAGGGTGATGCTGGGGCCCTTTACAGAAGAGGCGCTTAAATAACCCTCAATTTACCCCATAAGAGGGAGAAACTGCTCCTGAGGGGCGCCAAGTCCGATCCAGACTGTGGGGCATATTTACAAGAAAGTGGCGCATTAGCCCTGCATCTCCCCTACCCCACCTAACAACAACATGGTTGCGTCGTATTTACAATACAGCTCACCATGGCGGTCGTTAGGACGATAGCGTCAACATTTCTTACGCTGTTGTGGTGCTTTACTGCACTAGAGTCAAAAATTTTGACGCTGGTGCAGCAAAGCACGGGGAGGTCCATTCATTAAAATGGATGCGTCATTTTAACTCCTGCCTTGAGCCGGCGTTAAAAATGACGGAAAAAATGGCGCAATCTTATGTCTGGTGCAGGCATAATGTGGCACAAGGGTTTGCAAAGTGGAGCAATGCAGGAATTGCACCATTTTGTGAATATGGCACAGGAGAAAGGCCTCCTTAACACCGCCTTAGTGTAAAAAAAAAAAAGTGTATCCCTGTGTATCCTACTCCTGGTCTCTGACTCCTGCTACAAGCATGTCTCTGCAGTCTAGTCAGCATTAGCTCCTCGGGGACAGAAACGAGACAGTGGGGTCTTACAAGGGAGAAGATAGCATCTGGAGATGAGAATAAAGGCTACAGCCCACATTTATCGAAATGCAACGTGCTGGGCGCTGTGTGCAGGGGAGAGGTCAGGAATGCACCATATTTCATATTATATGGTGCATTCCTGCCTCATCCTTCTGCTGGTGCACAAGGTGCTGCCTTGTTCCAATGACAACGCAGGCACCCTGCACCATATTGCAAGGGTGTCGTCATTGTAAGCAGGATTGTTTTCGTGCAGGAAGGAATGCCTTCCTGTACAAAAACAATAATTTGAGGCCTTTTCCTCTTTCATAGAAAGAGGCAAAAATATGAGAATTAGACATATTTCCCCTCGTTGCGCCTTATCTGGAAAGGCAAGGCATTTTGACGCACTCCCAGGTCTACCACTCATGGTAAGTCTGGGAATGCTCCAGAACCCATGGGCAGATGCATGGGAGCACCCACATATGGAATACCTCCCTACCTCAGAGTAACGCAAGGCAGCGACTTGATCTGCTTTGCCTTAGTCCAGATTTACCAAGCACCGCAGAACCATGCAAGGTGGCCTTGCATTGCTTGGTAAAACGGGGTAGATTTTTTAATCTTTCACACAGCACAACACAGGAAGCCACCTTTCTGTGCTTCGCTGCGTGAAAGGGAAAGAATGCACCCTATTTAACATTATATGGAGCATTCCTATCTTCTCCTAGCATAGGAGCACTTTTGGGTGCCTAGCACCAACGCATGCACCCTTGCGTCATGTTGCAAGGATGTCTGTGTTGTAGGCAGAATTGTTCTGTACAGGAAGGGACACCTTCCCACACAAAACAGTCGTCTGAGGCATTTTTCTCTTTTCTAAGTGTGCTACAGAATGCAGCACCCTCAGAAAAAGTAAAAAAAGTAAAATGAAAAAAAGTAAAAAATGAGAAATTTTTTTAAATATTTCTCCCCGTCACTTCTCACCAGGGGAGTTGTAACCTTTTGACTCATTCCCAGGTCTACTACTAATGGTAAATCTGGAAATGCACCAAAATCCATGAGTGAATGCGTGGAACCACCCACACTCCATCCTTGGAATGCCTCCCTGGGGCAGACTAACGCGAGGAAGCGATTTGTGGTGCCTTGCGTTACTCTAGATTTATCACTGCATGCAGGGCCACGCAAGGTGGCCGTGCATGGCTTGCTAAATCTCACTTAGGGTTTGTGTCACCCTTGCGTCCCCTTGCGTGGCTCAAGGGCGACACCTTGATAAATATGGGCCTTTGACTTTAATGTTGCGCTGCTCTTCCCTTACCTTGTGCCACCGGAGCGTGCCTCTTTGAGATGCTCCTGTGGAGCGACAACAAAATCATATCCATGAGACCAAGGAAAGCCACTTTGCGTTGCTTTGCATGGCCTCATAGATGCGAAGTAAGCCAAGGCAGTGCAAACCGCTGCGTTGCCTTACTCTGCCCATTCCATGGGCGTTGCGGTAGGTGCTCCCACTCAGCACCACTGGATTTTGATGCTTCCTTAGGTTTACAAAACCATGTAAACCTGGGGATGCACAAATACCTTACCCCTCCCGAGGTGAGGCGTAACGAAGAGGAATGTTTTTATTTCTTCTCGTTTGTTCCTCTTTCCATTTGTGCTGCATTCTGCAGCTCACATAGAAAAAGGAAAAAGCCTCTCAGGAATGTTTTTTGTGCCTGAAGGCGCACCTTCCGGCACAAAAACAACCGTGCCGACTACACAGGCACCCCAGCGCAGGGGGAAAGGACAGAATGTGCCACATTGTGTAAATACGGTGCATTCCTGCCATTTCAGTCTACTCAGCCACACTCACTCCTCCCCTGTCTCCACTCTACTCATCCATCCCTTTGCTCATCCATCCATTCTTTCACTCACCCTTTGGCTCATCCTTCTGTCCACACTTTCACTTAGCCATCCATCCTTACACCCATCCATTCACCCTTTGTCCTATCTGTAGGAGGCTGTCCTGGCTTGTAGTGGGTACCAATGGTACTTACTCCTTGTGCCAGGTCCAGTTATCCCCTATTAGTAGAATAGAGTTGTTTCTAGCAGCTTAGGCTGATAGAAGGTAGCTATGGCAAAGCAGCTTAGGCTGAACTAGGAGACTTGCAAAGCTCCTACTATACCACTTATATCATATGAACAATATCATAAGAAAACACAATACACAGAGTTACTAAAAATAAAGGTACTTTATTTTTATGACAATATGCCACAAGTATCTCAGTGAGTACCCTCAGTAAGAAGGTAAGTAATATACACAAGTTATATGTACACAAACCAAATCAGGTAAGTAAGAGTCAGAAAAGAAATGCAAACAGTGTAGAATTACAATAGGTTGAAATAGGCAAGCATAGGTATAGGGGAAACACAAACCATATACTCCAAAAGTGGAATGCGAATCACAAATGGACCCCAGACCTATGGGAGCTTGTCCCACGTCGAGATGAAGCTTGCAGAGGTGTTCCCATGCAGAAATACCGCAAACAAGCCTTGCTAGCTGCAAGTGTCGCAGTATAGGTTTTTGGATGCTGCTGAGGACCAGGAAGGACCAGGATGTCGCCTCTTTGAGGAGGAGACAGAGGGGGCGCATGTAGGAGGCTGGACTGGCTTGTAGTGAGTACCAAGGGGTACTTGCACCTTGCACCAGGCCCAGTTATCCCTTATTAGTGTATAGGGTGTCTAGCAGCTTAGGCTGATAGATAATGGTAGCTTAGCAAAGCAGCTCAGGCTGAACTAGGAGACGTGTGAAGCTACTACAGTACCACTTAGTGTCATATGCACAATATCATAAGAAAACACAATACACAGTTATACTAAAAATAAAGGTACTTTATTTTTATGACAATATGCCAAAGTATCTTAGAGTGTACCCTCAGTGAGAGGATAGGAAATATACACAAGATATATATACACAATAGCAAAAATATGCAGTATAGTCTTAGAAAACAGTGCAAACAATGTATAGTTACAATAGGATGCAATGGGGAAACATAGGGATAGGGGCAACACAAACCATATACTCCAGAAGTGGAATGCGAACCACGAATGGACCCCAAACCTATGTGACCTTGTAGAGGGTCGCTGGGACTATTAGAAAATAGTGAGAGTTAGAAAAATAACCCTCCCCAAGACCCTGAAAAGTGAGTGCAAAGTGCACTAAAGTTCCCCTAAGGACAAAATAGTTGTGTTAGAGGGAGAATGCAAGGAAAACACAAATCAGCAATGCAACAACGATGGATTCCTGTCTGAGGGTACCTGTGGAACAAGGGGACCAAGTCCAAAAGTCACAAGCAGCTCGGAGATGGGCAGATGCCCAAGAAATGCCAGCGGTTGGTGCAAAGAAGCTCTTACTAGGCTGAAGAACTGTGAATACTGCAGGAACGACAAGGACTAGAGACTTCCCCTTTGGAGGATGGATTCCCCACGCCTTGGAGAGTCGTGCAGAAGTGTTTTCCCGCCGGATGGACGCCAACAAGCCTTGCTACACGCAAATCGTGCGTTTGGCGTTTTTGGACGCTGCTGGGGCCCAGGAGGGACCAGGAGGTCGCAAATTGGACCTGCAGAGAGAGGGGACGTCGAGCAAGACAAAGAGCCCTCACGGAAGCAGGTAGCACCCGGAGAAGTGCCAGAAACAGGCACTACGAGGATGCGTGAAACGGTGCTCGCCGAAGTTGCACAAAGGAGTCCCACGTCGCCGGAGACCAACTTAGAAAGTCGTGCAATGCAGGTTAGAGTGCCGTGGACCCAGGCTTGGCTGTGCACACAGGATTTCCGCCGGAAGTGCACAGGGGCCGGAGAAGCTTGCAAAGTCGCGGTTCCCAGCAATGCAGCCCAGCGAGGTGAGGCAAGGACTTACCTCCACCAAACTTGGGCTGAAGAGTCACTGGACTGTGAGGGTCACTTGGACGGTGTCGCTGGATTCGAGGGACCTCGCTCGTCGTGCTGAGAGGAGACCCAAGGGACCGGTAATGCAGCTTTTTGGTGCCTGCGGTTGCAGGGGGAAGATTCCGTCGACCCACGGGAGATTTCTTCGGAGCTTCTGGTGCAGAGAGGAGGCAGACTACCCCCACAGCATGCACAAGCAGGAAAACAGTCGAGAAGGCGGCAGGATCAGCGTTACAGAGTTGCAGTAGTCGTCTTTGCTACTATGTTGCAGGTTTGCAGGCTTCCAGCGCGGTCAGCGGTCGATTCCTTATCAGAAGGTGAAGAGGGAGATGCAGAGGAACTCGGCTGAGCTCATGCATTCGTTATCTAAAGTTTCCCCAGAGACAGAGACCCTAAATAGCCAGAAAAGAGGGTTTGGCTACCTAGGAGAGAGGAAAGGCTACTAACACCTGAAGGAGCCTATCACAAGGAGTCTCTGACGTCACCTGGTGGCACTGGCCACTCAGAGCAGTCCAGTGTGCCAGCAGCACCTCTGTTTCCAAGATGGCAGAGGTCTGGAGCACACTGGAGGAGCTCTGGACACCTCCCAGGGGAGGTGCAGGTCAGGGGAGTGGTCACTCCCCTTTCCTTTGTCCAGTTTCGCGCCAGAGCAGGGGCTAAGGGGTCCCTGAACCGGTGTAGACTGGCTTATGCAGAATTGGGCACATCTGTGCCCAACAAAGCATTTCCAGAGGCTGGGGGAGGCTACTCCTCCCCTGCCTTCACACCATTTTCCAAAGGGAGAGGGTGTCACACCCTCTCTCAGAGGAAGTTCTTTGTTCTGCCATCCTGGGCCAGGCCTGGCTGGACCCCAGGAGGGCAGCTGCCTGTCTGAGGGGTTGGCAGCAGCAGCAGCTGCAGAGAAACCCCAGGAAGGGCAGTCTGGCAGTACCAGGGTCTGTGCTACAGACCACTGGGATCATGGAATTGTACCAACAATGCCAGGATGGCATAGAGGGGGCAATTCCATGATCATAGACATGTTACATGGCCATATTCGGAGTTACCATGGTGAAGCTACATATAGGTACTGACCTATATGTAGTGCACGCGTGTAATGGTGTCCCCGCACTCACAAAGTTCAGTGAATTGGCTCTGAACAATGTGGGGGCACCTTGGCTAGTGCCAGGGTGCCCTCACACTAAGTAACTTTGCACCTAACCTTTACCAGGTAAAGGTTAGACATATAGGTGACTTATAAGTTACTTAAGTGCAGTGTAAAATGGCTGTGAAATAACGTGGACGTTATTTCACTCAGGCTGCAGTGGCAGGCCTGTGTAAGAATTGTCAGAGCTCCCTATGGGTGGCAAAAGAAATGCTGCAGCCCATAGGGATCTCCTGGAACCCCAATACCCTGGGTACCTCAGTACCATATACTAGGGAATTATAAGGGTGTTCCAGTAAGCCAATGTAAATTGGTAAAAATGGTCACTAGCCTGTCAGTGACAATTTGGAAAGAAATGAGAGAGCATAACCACTGAGGTTCTGGTTAGCAGAGCCTCAGTGAGACAGTTAGTCACTACACAGGTAACACATTCAGGCACACTTATGAGCACTGGGGCCCTGGGTTACCAGGGTCCCAGTGACACATACAACTAAAACAACATATATACAGTGAAAAATGGGGGTAACATGCCAGGCAAGATGGTACTTTCCTACACAACCCCCCCCCAAACGAAGGACAATAAGACTAGCCATTACCTGATGAGTCTTCATTGTCTAAGTGGAAATATCTGGAGAGTCCATCTGCATTGGAGTGGCTACTCCCAGGTCTATGTTCCACTGTATAGTCCATTCCCTGTAGGGATATGGACCACCTCAACAATTTAGGATTTTCACCTTTCATTTGTTTTAGCCAAAGTAGAGGTTTGTGGTCTGTCTGAACAATGAAGTGAGTGCCAAACAGGTATGGCCTCAACTTCTTCAGAGCCCAGACCACAGCAAAGGCCTCCCTCTCAATGGCAGACCAACGCTTTTCTCTAGGGGTCAACCTTCTACTAATAAAAGCAACAGGTTGATCCTGGCCCTCAGAATTAAGTTGTGATAGGACTGCCCCTACTCCTAATTCAGATGCATCAGTTTGGACATAGAATTTTTTAGAGTAACAAGGGCTTTTCAGGACAGGTGCAGAGCACATGGCCTGCTTCAGCTCCTCAAAAGCTTTCTGACAGTTTGCTGTCCATAATACCTTTTTAGGCATTTTCTTGGATGTGAGGTCATTAAGAGGGGCTGCAATGGAGCCATAGTTCTTAATGAACCTCCTGTAATACCCAGTGAGGCCTAGGAAGGCTCTCACCTGAGTCTGAGTGGTAGGGGGAACCCAATCAATAATAGTTTGGATTTTCCCCTGAAGTGGTGCAATCTGTTCCCCACCAACAAGGTGTCCCAGATAAACCACCTTACCCTGCCCTATCTGGCACTTTGAAGCCTTGATAGTGAGGCCTGCCTTTTGCAGGGCCTCCAAAACTTTCCAAAGGTGGACCAGGTGATCATCCCAGCTGGAGCTAAAGACAGCTATATCATCCAAATATGCTGCACTGAAAGCTTCCAGCCCTTGCAGGACTGTGTTCACCAACCTCTGAAAAGTGGCAGGTGCATTTTTCAGACCAAAAGGCATTACAGTAAACTGGTAATGTCCTCCAATGGTAGAAAATGCAGTCTTAGATTTAGCATCTTCTGACAATTTGATCTGCCAATACCCTGCAGTCAAATCAAAAGTGCTTAGATACTTGGCAGATGCCAGTGTATCTATTAGCTCATCTGCCCTGGGTATAGGGTGAGCATCAGTTTTGGTTACCAAGTTGAGACCTCTATAGTCTACACAAAACCTCATTTCCTTCTTTCCATCTTTAGAATTGGGTTTTGGTACCAGTACCACAGGAGAAGCCCATGGACTGTCAGAGTGCTCAACCACTCCTAGTTCCAACATCTTCTGAACTTCTTGCTTTATGCAGTCCCTGACATGGTCAGGCTGCCTATAGATCTTACTTTTGACAGGTAAACTGTCTCCAGTATCTATAGTGTGCTCACACCAAGAAGTGGTGCCTGGCACAATGGAGAAGAGTTCTGAAAATTGTCCTAGGAGATTTATGCAATTATCTTTCTGCTCAGCAGTAAGACAATCAGCCAAAACTACACCTTCCACAAGAGCATCTTGTTCTGTGGAAGAGAAGAGATCAGGTAGAGGATCACTGTCTTCTTCCTGTCCCTCATCTGTTGCCATGAGCAGGGTGAGATCAGCCCTGTCATAGTAGGGTTTCAGGCGGTTGACATGGAGCACCCTAAGGGGACTCCTGGCAGTGCCTAAGTCAACCAAGTAGGTGACTTCACCCTTCTTTTCAACAATTGTGTGGGGTCCACTCCATTTATCTTGGAGTGCTCTTGGGGCCACAGGCTCCAAGACCCACACTTTCTGCCCTGGTTGGTACTGAACCAAAACAGCCTTCTGATCATGCCATTGCTTCTGGAGCTCTTGGCTGGCCTGAAGGTTTTTACTGGCCTTTTTCATGTACTCAGCCATCCTTGATCTGAGGCCAAGTACATAATCCACAATATCCTGCTTAGGAGCTTTTAAAGGTTGTTCCCAACCCTCCTTTACAAGTGTGAGTGGACCCCTAACAGGGTGTCCAAAAAGAAGTTCAAAGGGGCTGAAGCCCACTCCTTTTTGGGGTACCTCCCTGTAGGCAAAAAGGAGGCATGGTAGAAGGATATCCCATCTCCTGCGGAGTTTTTCAGGGAGTCCCATAATCATGCCTTTGAGAGTTTTATTAAATCTCTCCACCAGTCCATTTGTTTGTGGATGATAGGGTGTTGTGAACTTGTAAGTTACACCACACTCCTTCCACATGGCCTTTAAGTATGCAGACATGAAATTGCTTCCCCTGTCTGATACTACTTCCTTTGGGAAGCCCACCCTGGAAAATATTCCCAGGAGGGCCTTTGCCACTGCAGGAGCTGTAGTGGTCCTTAAAGGAATAGCTTCAGGATATCTTGTGGCATGGTCCACTACCACCAAGATAAACCTATTGCCTGAAGCAGTAGGAGGGTCAAGGGGGCCAACTATGTCAACCCCTACCCTTTCAAAGGGAACCCCAACCACAGGCAGTGGGATAAGGGGTGCCTTTGGAGTGCCACCTGTCTTGCCACTGGCTTGACAGGTTTCACAGGACTTGCAAAATTCTTTTGTGTCCTCAGACATCCTAGGCCAATGAAACAGTGGTACCAATCTGTCCCAAGTTTTCATTTGACCCAGGTGCCCAGCTAAGGGAATGTCATGTGCCAGTGTTAGGAGGAACTTTCTGTACTCCTGAGGAATCACTAATCTCCTGGCAGCTCCAGGTTTAGGATCCCTATGCTCAGTGTACAAGAGGTTGTCCTCCCAGTAAACTCTGTGTGAGTCACTGACATCCCCATTAGCCTGTTTGACAGCTTGCTGTCTGAGACCCTCTAATGTGGGACAGGTTTGCTGTGCCACACTCAGCTCCTCTCTGGCAGGCCCCCCTTCACCCAAAAGCTCAGCAGTGTCTGCTTCCAGCTCCTCTGGTGTAGGTTCTGCACAGGGAGGGAATTCTTCTTCCTCAGAAGTAGAATCCACTGTAGAGGGAGGGATAGTAGGAAGTGGTTTGCTTCTACTAGCCCTAGCTTTAGGGAGCACTTGGTCCATTGTTCCAGGATCCAAGCTTCCCTGTCCTTTTTGCTTTTTGGCCTGAGCCCTTGTCAAAGCAAAAATATGCCCTGGGATGCCCAGCATTGCTGCATGGGCCTCCAACTCCACATCTGACCAAGCTGATGTCTCCAAATCGTTCCCTAATAGACAGTCTACAGGTAAATCTGAAGCTACCACAACTTTCTTTGGACCAGATACCCCCCCCCAGTTGAGATTTACAACAGCCATGGGGTGGCTTTGTGTTATGTTGTGAGCATCGGTTACTTGGTACTGGTGTCCAAGTATGTGTTGTTCAGGGTGCACCAGTTTCTCAATCACCATTGTGACACTGGCACCTGTGTCCCTGTAGGCCTGGACCTCAACACCATTTATTAGGGTTAGTTGCTTGTACTTCTCCAAGTTATGGGGGCAAGCAACCAAAGTGGTTAAGTCAATAGCCCCTTCAGAGACTAAAGTAGCCTCTGTGGTCTCCCTAATTAGACCAACCCCAACTAAATTACCAAAAGTGAGCCCAGCTACTCCCTTGGATTGGCTACTAGTAGGTTTGCTCCCACCACCACTGCTATTAGTAGGGACACTAGGTGTAGCAGTAGGGGTTGTAGTGGTAGGAGCTGTGGTGCGTTTCTTTGGACAACTGGGATCTGTTGTCCAATGGCCTTTTATTTTACATAAATAGCACCATGGTTTCTTTTCCTTGTTCTGATTAAAGGAGGATTTGGGCCCACCACCCCCACCAGAGTGTTTTTGTGGGCCTGATGAAGACTCATTTTTAGATTTGTCCCCACCCTTGTCAGAAGACTTACCATCCTTCTTTTTGTTGCCATCTTTGTCACCCCCTGTATGAACTTTTCTGTTCACTCTTGTTCTGACCCATTTGTCTGCCTTCTTTCCCAATTCTTGGGGAGAGGTCAGATCAGAGTCCACCAAGTACTGGTGCAACAAATCAGACACACAATTATTAAGAATATGCTCTCTCAGGATCAAGTTATACAGGCTGTCATAATCAGTAACTTTACTGCCATGTAACCACCCCTCCAAGGCCTTCACTGCCTGGTCAATGAAATCAACCCAGTCTTGTGAAGACTCCTTTTTGGTATCTCTGAACTTTATCCTGTACTGTTCAGTGGTTAAGCCATAACCATCCAGGAGTGCATTCTTAAGAACTTGGAAATTGTTAGCATCATTTTCTTTTACAGTAAGGAGCCTATCCCTACCTTTTCCAGTAAATGATAGCCATAGGATAGCAGCCCACTGCTTTTGAGGGACATCCTGTACAGCACAGGCCCTCTCAAGTGCAGCAAACCACTTGTTAATGTCATCCCCCTCCTTGTAAGGGGGAACTATCTTATGCAGATTCCTGGAATCATGCTCTTTTGCAGGATGACTATGGGGAATACTGCTGCTGCCACCATGGGTATCTAAACCCATCTTCTGTCTTTCCCTCTCTATTTCTAAAGACTGTCTATCCAAATCCAGCTGTTGCTTCTTGAGCTTCAGTCTGGTTTGCTCCACTCTCAATCTATTGAGCTCCCTTTCTAACAATCTGTCATCAGGGTGGGTGGGAGGGACATTTCTAGATACAGAGGTATGATGGGAATGAACAGAAGGAGACCTGTCCCTTACAGAGGGCACCCTAACAGCTTGGCTACCAGCATAATGTGAGAGCACATCATCAGTATGATGTGATTCAACCTCTGTACCAACTATGCTAGACTGTCTAGTAATGGGCAGGCTGAGAAGTTTCTTTCCTGAACCTTTTCCTGGGGGAGTCCCTGGATCAGATTGAGAACCATTAGCTACTTTTTCTACAGATTGGGCACTTATGGCCTTATCCTGTACTCTAAGCATATTAATTAACAGTTCTAAGGAAGGATTCTTCCCTACACTCAAACCTCTCTCTATGCAGAGACTCCTTGCTCCTTTCCAGCTAAGGTGATCATATGCAAGTTTGGACAGTTCAACTTTTTGGCCTGTGCCAGACATTTTTTAGAGAGAGTTAAAGTGATAGACAAAGAGAAAAAAGTTTTCAGAACTTTTTGGAAAGACAGAAAAAACTTTTTAAACTTTTAAGAACTTTTTGAAAGTTTAGAAGTACTTTTCAGCACTTAGAAAAGAGTGAAAAGAGGAAATGCAAAACTTTTTGGCTATGTGTATATACACTGACCTTGTTTTGTATATTTTTCTCTTATGAAAAGTACAATGACAAGAGTGGTAAGTAGTCTCAAAGCACTTATCCCACCGCTGCACAACCAATGTAGGAGGCTGGACTGGCTTGTAGTGAGTACCAAGGGGTACTTGCACCTTGCACCAGGCCCAGTTATCCCTTATTAGTGTATAGGGTGTCTAGCAGCTTAGACTGATAGATAATGGTAGCTTAGCAAAGCAGCTCAGGCTGAACTAGGAGACGTGTGAAGCTACTACAGTACCACTTAGTGTCATATGCACAATATCATAAGAAAACACAATACACAGTTATACTAAAAATAAAGGTACTTTATTTTTATGACAATATGCCAAAGTATCTTAGAGTGTACCCTCAGTGAGAGGATAGGAAATATACACAAGATATATATACACAATAGCAAAAATATGCAGTATAGTCTTAGAAAACAGTGCAAACAATGTATAGTTACAATAGGATGCAATGGGGAAACATAGGGATAGGGGCAACACAAACCATATACTCCAGAAGTAGAATGCGAACCACGAATGGACCCCAAACCTATGTGACCTTGTAGAGGGTCGCTGGGACTATTAGAAAATAGTGAGAGTTAGAAAAATAACCCTCCCCAAGACCCTGAAAAGTGAGTGCAAAGTGCACTAAAGTTCCCCTAAGGACAAAATAGTCGTGTTAGAGGGAGAATGCAAGGAAAACACAAATCAGCAATGCAACAACGATGGATTCCTGTCTGAGGGTACCTGTGGAACAAGGGGACCAAGTCCAAAAGTCACAAGCAGCTCGGAGATGGGCAGATGCCCAAGAAATGCCAGCGGTTGGTGCAAAGAAGCTCTTACTAGGCTGAAGAACTGTGAATACTGCAGGAACGACAAGGACTAGAGACTTCCCCTTTGGAGGATGGATTTCCCACGCCTTGGAGAGTCGTGCAGAAGTGTTTTCCCGCCGGATGGACGCCAACAAGCCTTGCTACACGCAAATCGTGCGTTTGGCGTTTTTGGACGCTGCTGGGGCCCAGGAGGGACCAGGAGGTCGCAAATTGGACCTGCAGAGAGAGGGGATGTCGAGCAAGACAAAGAGCCCTCACTGAAGCAGGTAGCACCCGGAGAAGTGCCAGAAACAGGCACTACGAGGATGCGTGAAACGGTGCTCGCCGAAGTTGCACAAAGGAGTCCCACGTCGCCGGAGACCAACTTAGAAAGTCGTGCAATGCAGGTTAGAGTGCCGTGGACCCAGGCTTGGCTGTGCACACAGGATTTCCGCCGGAAGTGCACAGGGGCCGGAGAAGCTTGCAAAGTCGCAGTTCCCAGCAATGCAGCCCAACGAGGTGAGGCAAGGACTTACCTCCACCAAACTTGGGCTGAAGAGTCACTGGACTGTGAGGGTCACTTGGACGGTGTCGCTGGATTCGAGGGACCTCGCTCGTCGTGCTGAGAGGAGACCCAAGGGACCGGTAATGCAGCTTTTTGGTGCCTGCGGTTGCAGGGGGAAGATTCCGTCGACCCACGGGAGATTTCTTCGGAGCTTCTGGTGCAGAGAGGAGGCAGACTACCCCCACAGCATGCACAAGCAGGAAAACAGTCGAGAAGGCGGCAGGATCAGCGTTACAGAGTTGCAGTAGTCGTCTTTGCTACTATGTTGCAGGTTTGCAGGCTTCCAGCGCGGTCAGCGGTCGATTCCTTATCAGAAGGTGAAGAGGGAGATGCAGAGGAACTCGGCTGAGCTCATGCATTCGTTATCTAAAGTTTCCCCAGAGACAGAGACCCTAAATAGCCAGAAAAGAGGGTTTGGCTACCTAGGAGAGAGGAAAGGCTACTAACACCTGAAGGAGCCTATCACAAGGAGTCTCTGACGTCACCTGGTGGCACTGGCCACTCAGAGCAGTCCAGTGTGCCAGCAGCACCTCTGTTTCCAAGATGGCAGAGGTCTGGAGCACACTGGAGGAGCTCTGGACACCTCCCAGGGGAGGTGCAGGTCAGGGGAGTGGTCACTCCCCTTTCCTTTGTCCAGTTTCGCGCCAGAGCAGGGGCTAAGGGGTCCCTGAACCGGTGTAGACTGGCTTATGCAGAATTGGGCACATCTGTGCCCAACAAAGCATTTCCAGAGGCTGGGGGAGGCTACTCCTCCCCTGCCTTCACAACATTTTCCAAAGGGAGAGGGTGTCACACCCTCTCTCAGAGGAAGTTCTTTGTTCTGCCATCCTGGGCCAGGCCTGGCTGGACCCCAGGAGGGCAGCTGCCTGTCTGAGGGGTTGGCAGCAGCAGCAGCTGCAGAGAAACCCCAGGAAGGGCAGTCTGGCAGTACCAGGGTCTGTGCTACAGACCACTGGGATCATGGAATTGTACCAACAATGCCAGGATGGCATAGAGGGGGCAATTCCATGATCATAGACATGTTACATGGCCATATTCGGAGTTACCATGGTGAAGCTACATATAGGTACTGACCTATATGTAGTGCACGCGTGTAATGGTGTCCCCGCACTCACAAAGTTCAGGGAATTGGCTCTGAACAATGTGGGGGCACCTTGGCTAGTGCCAGGGTGCCCTCACACTAAGTAACTTTGCACCTAACCTTTACCAGGTAAAGGTTAGACATATAGGTGACTTATAAGTTACTTAAGTGCAGTGTAAAATGGCTGTGAAATAACGTGGACGTTATTTCACTCAGGCTGCAGTGGCAGGCCTGTGTAAGAATTGTCAGAGCTCCCTATGGGTGGCAAAAGAAATGCTGCAGCCCATAGGGATCTCCTGGAACCCCAATACCCTGGGTACCTCAGTACCATATACTAGGGAATTATAAGGGTGTTCCAGTAAGCCAATGTAAATTGGTAAAAATGGTCACTAGCCTGTTAGTGACAATTTGGAAAGAAATGAGAGAGCATAACCACTGAGGTTCTGATTAGCAGAGCCTCAGTGAGACAGTTAGTCACTACACAGGTAACACATTCAGGCACACTTATGAGCACTGGGGCCCTGGGTTACCAGGGTCCCAGTGACACATACAACTAAAACAACATATATACAGTGAAAAATGGGGGTAACATGCCAGGCAAGATGGTACTTTCCTACAGCGCTCAGCAACTCGGAGAGCCCTCACAGAAGCAGGCAGCACCCGCAGAAGTACCCCAACAGGCACTTAGAAGATTAGTGAACCAGAGTCCACTCGAAGTTACAAAGGAGGGTCCCACGACGTCGAAGGCCAACTCAGCGGGTTGTGCACTGCAGGACGGAGTGCTGGGGACCCAGACTAGGCTGTGCATGAAGGAAATCCTGGAAGAGTGCACAGGAGCTGGAGCAGCTGCAAATCACGCAGTACACAGATTTGCAGCCCAGCGTGGGGAGGCAAGGACTTACCTCCACCAAACTTGGACTGAAGAGTCACTGGACTGTGGGAGTCACTTGGACAGAGTTGCTGTGTTCCAGGGACCACGCTCGTCAGGATGCGAGGGGACCCAGAGGTCCGGTGATGCAGTCATTTGGTGCCTGTGTTAGCAGGGGGAAGATTCCGTTGACCCACAGGAGATTTCTTCAGAGCTTCTGGTGCAGGGTGAACGCAGGCTACCCCCAGAGCATGCACCACCTAGAAAAAGTTGAGAAAGCCATCAGGAGTAGGCGCTACAATGTTGCTGGTAGTCGTCTTGCTACTTTGTTGCGGTTTTGCATGCGTCCTGGAGCAGTCAGCGGTCGATCCTTGGTAGAAGTCGAAGTGGGAGATGCAGAGGAACTCTGGTGAGCTCTTGCATTCGTTATCTGAAGAATTCCCCAAAGCAGAGACCCTAAATAGCCAGAAAAGGAGGTTTGGCTACCAAGACAGGAGGATTGGCTACCAAGAACGGTAAGAGCCTATCAGAGGGGGTGTCTGATGTCACCTGCTGGCACTGGCCACTCAGAGCAGTCCAGTGTGCCCCCAACACCTCTGTTTCCAAGATGGCCGAGGTCTGGGACACATTGGAGGAGCTCTGGGCACCTCCCCTGGGAGGTACTGGTCAGTGGAGTGGTCACTCCCCTTTCCTTTGTCCAGTTTCGCGCCAGAGCAGGGCTGGGGGATCCCTGAACCGGTGTAGACTGGCTTATGCAGAGATGGGCACCATCTGTGCCCATCAAAGCATTTCCAGAGGCTGGGGAGGCTACTCCTCCCAGCCCTTCACACCTATTTTCAGAGGGAGAGGGTGTAACACCCTCTCTCAGAGGAAATCCTTTGTTCTGCCTTCCTGGACCAGGGCTGCCTGGACCACAAGAGGGCAGAAACCTGTCTGAGGGGTTGGCAGCAGCAGCAGCTGCAGTGGAAACCCTGGAAAGGCAGTTTGGCAGTACCCGGGTTCTGTGCTTGAGAACCGGGGGATCATGGAATTGTCCCCCCAATACCAGAATGATCTTAGACATGTTACATGGCCATGTTCGGAGTTACCATTGTGACGCTATACATAGGTAGTGACCTATTGTAGGAAAGTACCATCTTGCCTGGCATGTTACCCCCATATTTCACTGTATATATGTTGTTTTAGTGTATGTGTCACTGGGACCCTGCCAGCCAGGGCCCCAGTGCTCATAAGTGTGCCCTGTATGTGTTCCCTGTGTGATGACTAACTGTCTCACTGAGGCTCTGCTAACCAGAACCTCAGTGGTTATGCTCTCTCTGCTTTCAAATTGTCACTAACAGGCTAGTGACCAATTTCACCAATTCACATTGGCATACTGGAACACCCTTATAATTCCCTAGTATATGGTACTGAGGTACCCAGGGTATTGGGGTTCCAGGAGATCCCTATGGGCTGCATCATTTCTTTTGCCACCCATAGGGAGCTCTGACAATTCTTACACAGGCCTGCCACTGCAGCCTGAGTGAAATAACGTCCACGTTATTTCACAGCCATTTTACACTGCACTTAAGTAACTTATAAGTCACCTATATGTCTAACCTTTACCTGGTAAAGGTTGGGTGCAAAGTTACTTAGTGTGAGGGCACCCTGGCACTAGCCAAGGTGCCCCCACATTGTTCAGAGCCAATTCCCTGAACTTTGTGAGTGCGGGGACACCATTACACGCGTGCACTACATATAGGTCACTACCTATATGTAGCTTCACCATGGTAACTCCGAATATGGCCATGTAACATGTCTATGATCATGGAATTGCCCCCTCTATGCCATCCTGGCATAGTTGGCACAATCCCATGATCCCAGTGGTCTGTAGCACAGACCCTGGTACTGCCAGACTGCCCTTCCTGGGGTTTCCCTGCAGCTGCTGCTGCTGCCAACCCCTCAGACAGGCAGCTGCCCTCCTGGGGTCCAGCCAGGCCTGGCCCAGGATGGCAGAACAAAGAACTTCCTCTGAGAGAGGGTGTGACACCCTCTCCCTTTGGAAAATGGTGTGAAGGCAGGGGAGGAGTAGCCTCCCCCAGCCTCTGGAAATGCTTTCTTGGGCACAGATGTGCCCAATTCTGCATAAGCCAGTCTACACCGGTTCAGGGACCCCTTAGCCCCTGCTCTGGCGCGAAACTGGACAAAGGAAAGGGGAGTGACCACTCCCCTGACCTGCACCTCCCCTGGGAGGTGTCCAGAGCTCCTCCAGTGTGCTCCAGACCTCTGCCATCTTGGAAACAGAGGTGCTGCTGGCACACTGGACTGCTCTGAGTGGCCAGTGCCACCAGGTGACGTCAGAGACTCCTGCTGATAGGCTCCTTCAGGTGTTAGTAGCCTATCCTCTCTCCTAGGTAGCCAAACCCTCTTTTCTGGCTATTTAGGGTCTCTGTCTCTGGGGAAACTTCAGATAACGAATGCAAGAGCTCATCCGAGTTCCTCTGCATCTCTCTCTTCACCTTCTGATAAGGAAACGACTGCTGACCGCGCTGGAAGCCTGCAAACCTGCAACATAGTAGCAAAGACGACTACTGCAACTCTGTAACGCTGATCCTGCCGCCTTCTCGACTGTTTTCCTGCTTGTGCATGCTGTGGGGGTAGCCTGCCTCCTCCCTGCACCAGAAGCTCCGAAGAAATCTTCCGTGGGTCGACGGAATCTTCCCCCTGCAACCGCAGGCACCAAAAAGCTGCATTACCGGTCCCTTGGGTCTCCTCTCAGCACGACGAGCGAGGTCCCTCGAATCCAGCGACTCTGTCCAAGTGACCCCCACAGTCCAGTGACTCTTCAGCCCAAGTTTGGTGGAGGTAAGTCCGTGCCTCACCTCACTGGGCTGCATTGCTGGGAACCGCGACTTTACAGCTACTCCGGCCCCTGTGCACTTCCGGCGGAAATCCTTTGTGCACAGCCAAGCCTGGGTCCACGGCACTCTAACCTGCATTGCACGACTTTCTAAGTTGGTCTCCGGCGACGTGGGACTCCTTTGTGCAACTTCGGCGAGCACCGTTTCACGCATCCTTGTAGTGCCTGTTTCTGGCACTTCTCTGGGTGCTACCTGCTTCAGAGAGGGCTCCTTGTCTTGCTCGACGTCCCCTCTCTCTGCTGGTCCAAATTGCGACCTCCTGGTCCCTCCTGGGCCTCAGCAGCGTCCAAAAACGTTAACCGCATGATTTGCAGCTAGCAAGGCTTGTTGGCGTTCTTTCGGCGGGAAAACACTTCTGCACGACTCTCCACGGCGAGAGGGATTTGTCCACCAAAGGGGAAGTCTCTAGCCCTTTTCGTTCCTGCAGAAACCTCAGCTTCTTCTGTCCAGTAGAAGCTTCTTTGCACCCGCAGCTGGCATTTCCTGGGCATCTTCCCATCTCTGACTTGCTTGTGACTTTTGGACTTGGTTCCCTTGTTCCACAGGTACCCTAGATTGGAAATCCACAGTTGTTGCATTGCTGGTTTGTGTCTTTCCTGCATTATTCCTCTAACACGACTTCTTTGTCCTTAGGGGAACTTTAGTGCACTTTGCACTCACTTTTCAGGGTCTTGGGGAGGGTTATTTTTCTAACTCTCACTATTTTCTAATAGTCCCAGCGACCCTCTACAAGGTCACATAGGTTTGGGGTCCATTCGTGGTTCGCATTCCACTTTTGGAGTATATGGTTTGTGTTGCCCCTATCCCTATGTTTCCCCATTGCATCCTATTGTAACTATACATTGTTTGCACTGTTTTCTAAGACTATACTGCATATTTTTGCTATTGTGTATATATATCTTGTGTATAGTTCCTATCCTCTCACTGAGGGTACACTCTAAGATACTTTGGCATATTGTCATAAAAATAAAGTACCTTTATTTATAGTATAACTCTGTATTGTGTTTTCTTATGATATTGTGCATATGACACTAGGTGGTACTGTAGTAGCTTCACACGTCTCCTAGTTCAGCCTAAGCTGCTCTGCTAAGCTACCATTATCTATCAGCCTAAGCTGCTAGACACCCTATACACTAATAAGGGATAACTGGGCCTGGTGCAAGGTGCAAGTACCCCTTGGTACTCACTACAAGCCAGTCCAGCCTCCTACACCGGAGAAGTGCCAGAAACAGGCACTACGAGGATGCGTGAAACGGTGCTCACCCGAAGTTACACAAAGGAGTCCCACGTCGCCGGAGACCAACTTAGAAAGTCGTGCAATGCAGGTTAGAGTGCCGTGGACCCAGGCTTGGCTGTGCACAAAGGATTTCCGCCGGAAATGCACAGGGGCCGGAGTAGCTGCAAAAGTCGCGGTTCCCAGCAATGCAGCCCAGCGAGGTGAGGCAAGGACTTACCTCCACCAAACTTGGACTGAAGAGTCACTGGACTGTGGGGGTCACTTGGACAGAGTCGCTGGATTCGAGGGACCTCGCTCGTTGTGCTGAGAGGAGACCCAAGGGACCGGTAATGCAGCTTTTTGGTGCCTGCGGTTGCAGGGGGAAGATTCCATCGACCCACGGGAGATTTCTTCGGAGCTTCTGGTGCAGAGAGGAGGCAGACTACCCCCACAGCATGCACAAGCAGGAAAACAGTCGAGAAGGCGGCAGGATCAGCGTTACAGAGTTGCAGTAGTCGTCTTTGCTACTATGTTGCAGGTTTGCAGGCTTCCAGCGCGGTCAGCAGTCGATTCCTTGGCAGAAGGTGAAGAGAGAGATGCAGAGGAACTCGGATGAGCTCTTGCATTCGTTATCTAAAGTTTCCCCAGAGACAGAGACCCTAAATAGCCAGAAAAGAGGGTTTGGCTACCTAGGAGAGAGGATAGGCTACTAACACCTGAAGGAGCCTATCAGAAGGAGTCTCTGACGTCACCTGGTGGCACTGGCCACTCAGAGCAGTCCAGTGTGCCAGCAGCACCTCTGTTTCCAAGATGGCAGAGGTCTGGAGCACACTGGAGGAGCTCTGGACACCTCCCAGGGGAGGTGCAGGTCAGGGGAGTGGTCACTCCCCTTTCCTTTGTCCAGTTTCGCGCCAGAGCAGGGCTAAGGGGTCCCCTGAACCGGTGTAGACTGGCTTATGCAGAATTGGGCACATCTGTGCCCAACAAAGCATTTCCAGAGGCTGGGGGAGGCTACTCCTCCCCTGCCTTCACACCATTTTCCAAAGGGAGAGGGTGTCACACCCTCTCTCAGAGGAAGTTCTTTGTTCTGCCATCCTGGGCCAGGCCTGGCTGGACCCCAGGAGGGCAGATGCCTGTCTGAGGGGTTGGCAGCAGCAGCAGCTGCAGTGAAACCCCAGGAAGGGCAGTTTGGCAGTACCAGGGTCTGTGCTACAGACCACTGGGATCATGGGATTGTGCCAACTATGCCAGGATGGCATAGAGGGGGCAATTCCATGATCATAGACATGTTACATGGCCATATTCGGAGTTACCATTGTGAAGCTACATATAGGTAGTGACCTATATGTAGTGCACGCGTGTAATGGTGTCCCCGCACTCACAAAGTTCAGGGAATTGGCTCTGAACAATGTGGGGGCACCTTGGCTAGTGCCAGGGTGCCCTCACACTAAGTAACTTTGCACCTAACCTTTACCAGGTAAAGGTTAGACATATAGGTGACTTATAAGTTACTTAAGTGCAGTGTAAAATGGCTGTGAAATAACGTGGACGTTATTTCACTCAGGCTGCAGTGGCAGGCCTGTGTAAGAATTGTCAGAGCTCCCTATGGGTGGCAAAAGAAATGCTGCAGCCCATAGGGATCTCCTGGAACCCCAATCCCCTGGGTACTTCGGTACCATATACTAGGGAATTATAAGGGTGTTCCAGTAAGCCAATGTAAATTGGTGAATTTAGTCACTAGCCTGCAGTGACAAATTTGGAAAGCAGAGAGAGCATAAACACTGAGGTTCTGGTTAGCAGAGCCTCAGTGACACAGTTAGGCACCACACAGGGAACACATATAGGCCACAAATTTATGAGCACTGGGGTCCTGGCTAGCAGGATTGTAGTGACACATATCAAGCACACTGACAACATAGGGTTTTCACTATGAGCACTGAGCTCTGGCTAGCAGGATCCCAGTGAGACAGTAAAAACACCCTGACATACACTCACAAACAGGCCAAAAGTGGGGGTAACAAGGCTAGAAAGAGGCTACCTTCCTACACTATCCATCTATTCATACATCTCTCCATTTACCCTTTCACTCAGCCATCCATCATTTCACTCACTCACTCATCCATCTATCATCTATTCTTCCATCCATCAGTTCACCCTTTCACTCATCCATCCTTTCATCCAGACACCCATCCACCCTGCCTTTCACTCATCCATCCATTGTTTTACTCATCCATCTTTACATATATCCTTTCACTCATCCACCCTTTTGCTCATCCATCCATACATTCACTCTATTCATCCATCCAATCATCCATTTACTCTTCCACTCATCCATGCATCAGTCCTTTCACTAATTTTACTAGACATCCATTCTTTCTCTCATCATCCATCAACCCATCCTTTTACTCGATCCATTCATCCTTCCATCCACCAATCCATCCTCCCTTTCACTCATACACCCTCCCTTGCTTTCGCTCTTCCTTTGTTACGTCCATCCTTTCACTCATTCATCCATGCACCTTTCCATCCACCATTTCATCTATCCATCCATCCCGCCTCCCTTCCACTCATACACCCTCTCCCTTTCACTCATACACCTTTTCTCCATTTCACTCTTCTATTCTTACATCCATCCATCCATTCACTCATTCATCCATGCATCTCCCCATCTACCATTTCATCCATCCATCCTATCCTTCCTTTCACTCACTCACCCTCCAAATTAATTATGAGCCTTCGACTGCGGAGCTGTAGACAGAAGAAAAGGCCCATCAAGTACCCCCCCCCACCAGCTACTAATGGGGGTGGCGGGTAACAATGCTCCTTAAGTAGAAGCTTAACTGCACACTTACCTCCTAGTCCACACCTGTACATTTGTCTATAGCTGGTTACATCCCTCTCTTGGGCCTCTACAGAGTTGAGATAAGGAGCACTCTGTCATGCTCAGCCCCATATTGTTTTTTTCAAAGTGAAACCAAATGCAGTACTAAACAAGTGTTACTGCCAGGAGAGCAGCCCCCAGCAGCCCTCCTACAACCTGCCCCTCTGTGATGACCAACTAATGTTGCTGTCCACCACCCCTGTCCACGTCACCCTGCCCTACCCTCAGCCATTGAAGTGAATGGCGCTTTGCAGCTCCTCCCAAGGCCACTGTCTATGCGCCCCAAAAGCAACCAGATCCATGGCTTTATGTCTGCAGGCCCAAGAAATCCTCGCCCAGCTGACGCTTGCGCAGTAGGACATCTGCAGAGTTCACTAGAGCTCACCCAGGCGGTTCAGCGCTGTCTCCGAGCAGTGGTTTATTTTCTGCGCCTCTGCGTTTGTTTCCCGGTTCCTCCGTCTCTCGGAGGGTGGCAGGGAAACTCCCTTTTTGCCCAGGAACACCAGTCGCCACTGTGACAGGGCCGTCAGGAATGTTATGTTATATTGATTTGTATAGCGCACTAGAGATGGTATCCAGGCGCTAAATAGGAAGAATAGGAAGTAACATCAAGTGAAGACTAAGTATTTGCGACTACATACCGATTCGGTATTAGGAAGGGGCGTGTCAAGGGCGTCCCTCCCTAATACCGAATCGCAGAGGTATGTATGATTGTTTTGTGACCATGAATGCGGTCGCAAAACAATCGCAGTTACTGACAGTTTCAAATTGGTGGTAACCCATTCGCAAAGAGGAAGGGGTCCCCGAGGGACCCCTTCCCCTTTGTGAATGCATGCAAAAACGTTTTTTAAGAGCAGGCAGTGGTCCCACGGACCACAGCCTACTCTTAAAAATGAAAAGAAAACTTTTCATTTTTTTATTTTTAAACGACGGGCTGCATTTAAAAAAAAAAAAAGATTGCTTTATTGAAAAGCAGTCACAGACATGGTGGTCTGCTGTGCCCAGCAGGCCACCATCCCTGTGATTGTAGCCATTCGCAATGGCTCGCAAATTGCGACCTACCTCATGAATATTAATGAGGTAGGTCCATTTGCGAGCCCTTGCGAATCGCAGTATGAAACTCCTGGAGTTTCATACATTCCAATAGCGATTACTTAATTGCGATTCGCTAAAAATCGCAATTAGGTAATCGCTATTGTGAAGAATGATACATCTGGCCCCAGATTTAGACCCTAATGCCAGATCAGAAGGGGGGAGGTGTATAAATTGTGGAAAACAGGGAAATTATCTTAGTAAACATTGTGGTTTCAGTTCCGGGTTGGGGGAGAACATCCGGGGCAGTTAGGGTAGTAGCAATAGAAGTCTCCAACACGAGGGCCTGACAACATCCATGCTTGGTTCCGTATTTTGCTTTCAGTCCATTCACCACACGGCTTTGCATCCCCACGCTTTTTTTATTTTCTTCCATTCTTGGTTTCCTCTTCTCTTCCCTTTACTTCTGCCTCTGTCCTGATTCTTGCTCACATCAGTATTCCCGCAAACTCATACTCAGTCAGACTCACTTCTCCCCTTCACTCAGCCAGACTCACTCCTCTATACTCACCCAGACCCAGACTCACTCCTCCCCTACACTCAGCCAGACTCACTCCTCCGCTACCTCCAAATGCTCAGTCAGACTCACTCCTCCCCTACCTCTGTTATACTCAGCCAGACTCACTCCTATACTATCTCCCCTCTAATCAGCCAGACTCACTCTTCCTCTATCTCACCTCTACTCAGCCAGACTTACTCCTCCCCTATGTCACCTCTACTCAGCCAGACGTACTCCTCCCCTATCTCCCCTCTTCTCAGCCAGACTCACTCCTTCCGTATCTCCCCTCTTCTCAGCCAGACTCACTCCTATACTAACTCCCCTCTACTCAGCCAGAACCACTCTTCCTCTATCTCCCCTCTACTCAGCCAGACTCACTCCTCCCCTATCTCCACTCTACTCAGCCAGACTCACTCCTCCCCTATCTCCACTCCACTCAGCCAGAATCACTCCTCCCCTTCTCACCTCTACTCTGCCAGACTCACTCCTCCCCTATCTCCCCTCTTCTCAGCCAGACTCACTCCTCCCCTATCTCACCTCTACTCAGGCAGATTTACTCCTCCCCTACCTCCCCTATACTCAGCCACAGTCACTTCTCCAACTACCTCCCCTAAACTCAGCAAGACTCACTCCTCCAGGGGTGTAGCTTCAGGGGGGGTGTTTGGAGTGTTACACTCCCCTAACAAATTTCAACAAATGTATTCTGTAATATTTAGTTGGGTACAGGTTCTTTCAGTGGGGTACGTTGAGGTGCCTCTCGGATTTCACCTAGGATTTTTACATGCACACACATACTAAAACACACATTCACACTCTCTCTCCTCTCTGCTTTGAAGTTCTTAAAAAATGTTGGTTATTTTACAAAATATTTTGTTTTCAAGAACCACTAACAACCCACACTACTCTCCCTTTCCGCTGCTCCTTAAGCCCTCCTCCTTACCTGCTTCTCAGATATTGTATGTTGGCAACATATGCCGGCGTGATTGTTGGAAAATCTGAAGCTCACCCCCCCCCCAATCTTGCTAAGATGCCCCCCTGGCCAATGCTCCCCCCAGGACATGCTGCGACTCCTCCATCTCTGAAGCACTGCACCTTCTCTCCTCAGTGTTTTCTGTCTGAGTCTTGGTATGACTGGGTCTAGTTGGTCTACCCTTGCGAAGTGAGAGGCTGTAAGCTGTTAATAATTTTTAAACAAGGAGTCCTAATTGTGTTTGTCCTATATTGATTTTAGGGCCGAGTCGGCGATAACATGCACTAGCGCATGCGTCTTGCTTGCGAGAAACTTGTTAACTAAAAAGGGCTTGGAGGCCGCCCATTGCTTACCATTTGTTGGCTTGCGTGGCACTCTTCTTTAAAGCAATGTAATCCGTAACTTCAGGCCTGGCATCATTTCTGTTCCTCTGTGTGGAGCAGGGACCAAGCACTGATTGAGTCAATTTAAACAATGTCTGTCTGCTGCTCCCGATGTGATCGAGGTTCTATTTTGTTCTTTTTAACTTCTAGTGCTCCGCAAGCAGAAGGCTTGTGACTGGCAAAAACATGCCCAGCAGGACAAACAAAACTGCAAAGTTTTATTTTCTATAGTTAACTCTTTTATTTTATTTTGCCAAGTCTTCTTTTCTCACTTTGCGCTCATGTTTTCTTTTGTTTTTGATCGTGGGCAACTGTTCTCAAAAGATGGTGATTATTTTGTTCTAAATATTGCATATATTGCAAAGCAACATTGTTTATTTCTTAAATTATGCTTTAGCACATAACTGTGCAGTACATCCCAATCCACCCCACTCAAATCTGCCTCACTCCAAAGTGTATCACTCCAATCTGTATCAGTCCAATCCAAAACAATCTGCCCCACTCCATTCTGTCCACTCCAATCTGTCCCATTCCAATTTGTCTCACTCAATCCAAAATAATCTGCTGCACTCGAATGCAAAACAAATTGTCCCACTCCAATCCGCCCCACTCCAGTCCACCCTATTCCAGTCTGCCACACTCTAAACTCCCCACTTCAATACAAAACAATCCACCCCACTCCAATCATTGTACTCCAATCTGCCCCACCCCAATCTGCCCCACTCCAATCAATCCAATCTGCTCAATGCCAAACCGCTCCACTCCAATCTGATACACTCAAATCCAAAAACAATC
Source organism: Pleurodeles waltl (assembly GCF_031143425.1). Classification (NCBI taxonomy): domain Eukaryota; kingdom Metazoa; phylum Chordata; class Amphibia; order Caudata; family Salamandridae; genus Pleurodeles; species Pleurodeles waltl. Next base: position 1,314,509,142 of record NC_090437.1, on the reverse strand, counting down.
TGCCCCACCCCAATCTGTCCCAAACCAATCTGCCACAATACAATCTGGGCCACTCCAATCCACCCTTATTCAATCTACCCCAATCCAGTTCAGTCCACCTCACTCCAATCCAATCCACCCCACTCCAGTCCACTCCACCACAATCCACCCCACTTCAATCCAAAACTATCGTCCCCACTCCAGTCCAAAATAATCTGCCCACTCCATTCCAAAACAATCCACCCCACTACAATCTGCCCAACTCTAATCCAAAACAATTTGTCCCATTCCAATGCAAAACAATCTGCCCCATTCTGGTCCAAAAACAATCTGCCCTACTCTAGTCTACCCACTCCAATCCAAAACAATCTGCCCCACTCCAATCTGCCCCACTCCAAACCACCCCAATTGAACCCACCTCACCCCAATCCAATCCACCCCACTCCATCCCATTTCACCCCATTCCAGACCACCACAATACTATCCAGAACCTTGGTTACACCAGGTGGATGGTTCGAAATGGATCTACTCCCTTAAACAAATCCTGACACGGACAAGAGAAAATAAAAATATGTGAAATTGTCACTTAGAGAACATTTATTTTGTGTCAGAATGTAGGATTGCAGCAATGCAACATACGCTTTACAGAAGCACAATATGTCAAATTGTCTTCATTATAACGAAGAAATCAATGTTTTTTCTGTGCATGTTAAGTGGTCCATGTCATACGATTTACCTTCAACCAGTTCTGGAATCTTAGGCACAGAAATTTGCATTCTGGGGCTTGTAGTTCTTGTCACCATTATGAATGTAGACTACAAATCGTGGTGAGAGGAGCAGTCCAGAAACCTATGGCTTAGGGAGCCATATATCGCCCTGTGCCCCCTGTTGCTCGTCACCATTTCCTTCCATAGTGCAATGAAGACTGTTTTGTGCCCCTTAACTGTACATCATCCAATGGTCATACCCCATGCACAACACTTAGGCCCTCATTACGTACCTGGCGGGATGCCCCGCCGCCAACCGTGCCGGCGGTCAACAAAAGACCGCCAGTGTTGGCAGCTGGCTTCCCGCCACATAATGACGCATGGAGCCTCACCACCATTGATGGTGGTGAGGCCCGCCATGCGCCATGCTGGCGGTCATTGGCGGGGTGGATGCTGCTCCACCCTCACTGCCACGTCACTCCCAATACCACCACGCCTATTATGAAGCATTTTTAGGCGTGGAGGTGTAAGGAGAGGCACGATGGCGGCGGAGCAGCGTCCAGGAAGCCCGATCCCTCCCGGAGCAACGCGATGGATAAGGTAAGTGCTGTCCGAGAGGGAAGGGGGGAGGAGGTGTGTGTGTGTGAGTGCATGGGGGTGTGCGTGGGTGTCTGAGGGGGGGGTGTCTGAGGGCAAGTATGGATTTGTGCATGTCCGTGAATGGATGAATGTGGATGTGGGGGTTTGGGGTTCGGGGGACCTGTATGTACGGGTGGGGGGCAGGGGATGGTGAGGGTCGGTGTGGGGGGACCTGCATGGGGTTTTGGGGGTGGAGGGTTGGGGGGTCGGTTTTCAGGGTTCGGGGTGGGGGATGGGGGCTCTTCTATGAGCTTGTGGGGGGTGGGTAGGGATAGTGGAAAGGGGGGGAGGGGCCAGGCATGTCACATACAGGTGACAGGAATGATTATTCCTGTCACCCATATGCTTTCTGCCAGGGAATCCCTGGTGGAATAGGGATCGTAATCCCACCGCCTGTCCTGCCTCCACCGCCGGGCCGAATGTGCTCACAGTCGGCCCGGCGGTGGACTGTGGCCTGGCGGTGGGTGGTAGTGAACTGGCTGCTTTCCACTACTCAGTTCACTACTATGTTCAGAATATGGCGGTCTGGGCCGCCATGCCGTTGGCGGTAATGACCACCACCGCTGGCGTGGCGGTCCAGATCTCCATGTTCATAGTGAGGCCTTAGTGTCCCCAAAAGACAGATAACCCAGGGCTCTACTGAACCACATCCCACATGCCCCACACCACTTTGTGTCCCTGATGTACGTAACTCTGTGTGTTAGTGATGCACATTCCACTGGTGCATGGTCCCTTGTACTCCCCTGCATATTGTGTCCTGATGCGTGTCATCCTGTGTGTTAGTGATACACACTCCACTGGTACATGGTCCCTTGTACTCCCCTGCACATTGTGTCCTGATGCACGTCATCGTGTCCATTAGTGATACACACTCCACTTGTACATGGTCCCTTGTACTCCCCTGCACATTGTGTCCTGATGCGTGTCATCCTGTGCGTTAGTGATACACACTCCACTGGTACATGGTCCCTTGTACTCCCCTGCACATTGTGTCCTGATGCGTGTCATCCTATATGTTAGTGATACTCACTCCACTGGTGCAAAAGTGATGCACACTCCACTAGTACATGGTCCCTTGTACTCCCTTGCACATTGTGTCCTAATGCGTGTCATTCTGTGCGTTAGTGATACACATTCCACTGGTGCATGGTCCCTTGTAAACCCCAGCACGTGTCTTGATGTACGTCATCCTGTGCATTAGTGACACACACTCCACTTGGACATGGTCCCTTGCACTACCCTGCACATTGTATCCTGATGCACGTCATCCTGTGCATTAGTGATGCACACTCCACTGGTGCAATAGTGATGCACACTCCACTGATACATGGTCCCTCATACTCCCCTGCACATTGTGTCATGATGTATGTCATCCTGTGCATTAGTGGTGCACACTCCACTGGTACATGGCCCCTTATACTACCCTGCACATTGTGTCCTGATGCACGTCATCCTGTGCGTTAGTGATACACACTCTAATGGTGCAATAGTGATGCACACCCCACTGGTACATGGTCCCTTGTACTCCCCTGCGCATTGTGTCCTGATGTACGTCAACCTGTGCATTAGTGTGAACACTCCACTGGTACATGGTCCCTTGTACTACCCTGCACATTGTGTCCTGATGCACGTCATTCTGTGCGTTAGTGATACACACTCTACTGGTGCAATAGTGATGCAAACTCCACTGGTACATGGTCACTTGTACTCCCCTGCACATTGTGTCCTGGTATACGTCATCCTGTGCATTAGTGTGCACACTCCACTGGTACATGGTCCCTTGTACTCCCCTGCACATTGTGTCTTGATGTACGTCATCCTCTGCGTTAGTGATACACACTCCACTGGTGCATGGTCCCTTGTTCTCCCCAGCACATAATTTGATGTACGTCATCCTGTGCATTAGTGACACACACTCCATTGATACATGGTCCCTTGCACTACCCTGCACATTGTGTCCTGATGCACGTCTTCCTGTGCATTAGTGATGCACACTCCACTGGTGCAATAGTGATGCAAACTCCACTGGTACATGGTCCCTTGTACTACCCTGCACATTGTGTCCGGATGCACGTCATCCTGTGCGTTAGTGATACACACTCTACTGGTGCAATAGTGATGCACATTCCACTGGTACATGGTCCCTTGTACTCCCCTACACATTGTGTCCTGATGTACGTCATCCTGTGCATTAGTGTGCACACTCCACTGGTACATGGTCCCTTGTAGTCCCCTGCACATTGTGTCCTGATGCACGTCATCCTGTGCATTAGTGTGAACACTCCACTGGTACAAGGTCCCTTGTACTCCCCTGCACATTGTGTCCTGATGCACGTCATCCTGTGCGTTAGTGATACATACTCTACTGTTGCAATAGTGATGCACACTCCACAGGTACATGGTCCCTTGTACTCCCCTGCACATTGTGTCTTGATGCACGTCATTCTGTGCATTAGTGATACACACTCTACTCGTGCAATAGTGATGCACACTCCACTGTTACATGGTCCCTTGTACTCCCTAGCACATGTCTTGATGTTCGTCATCCTGTGCATTAGTGATACACACTCTTCTGGTGCAATAGTGATGCACAGTCCACTGGTACATGGTCTCTTGCACTCCCCTGCACATTGTGTCCTGATGTACATCATTCTGTGCGTTAGTGATACACACTCCACTGGTACATGGTCCCTTGTACTACCCTGCACATTGTGTCCTGATGTACGTAATCCTGTGCATTAGTGTGCACACTCCACTGGTACATGGTCCCTTGTACTCCCCTGCACATTGTGTCCTGATGTACGCCATCCTGTGCATTAGTGTGCACACTCCACTGGTACATGGTCCCTTGTACTCCCCTGCACATTGTGTCCTGATGCGTGTCATCCTGTGCGTCAGTGATACACACTCCACTGGCGCAAAAGTGATGCACACTCCACTAGTACATGGTCCCTTGTACTCCCCTGCACATTGTGTCCTGATGCATGTCATTCTGTGCGTTAGTGACACACACTCCACTGGTACATGGTCCCTTGTACTCCCCAGCACATTGTGTCCTGATGTATGTCATCCTGTGCGTTCGTGATACACACTCTACTGGTGCAATAGTGATGCACACTCCACTGGTACATGGTCCCTTGTACTACCCTGCACATTGTGTCCTGATGTACGTCATTCTGTGCGTTAGTGATACACTCTCTACTGGTGCAATAGTGATGCACACCCCACTGGTACATGGTCCTTTGTACTCCCCTGCACATTGTGTCCTGATGTACGTCATCCTGTGCATTAGTGTGCACACTCCACTGGTACATGGTCCCTTGTACTCCCCTGCACATTGTGTCCTGATGCACGTCATTCTGTGCATTAGTGATACACACTCTACTGGTGCAATAGTGATGCACAGTCCACTGGTACATGGTCCCTTGTACTCCCCTGCACATTGTGTCCTGATGTACGCCATCCTGTGCGTTAGTGATGCACACTCCACTGGTACATGGTCCCTTGTACTACCCTGCACATTGTGTCCTGACGTACGTCATCCTGTGTATTAGTGTGAACACTCCACTGGTACATGGTCCCTTGTACTCCCCTGCACATTGTGTCCTGATGCACGTCATCCTGTGCGTTAGTGATGCACACTCCACTGGTACATGGTCCCTTGTACTCCCCTGCAAATTGTGTCCTGATGTACGTCATCCTGTGCGTTAGTGATGCACACTCCACTGGTACATGGTCCCTTGTACTCCCCTGCATATTGTGTCCTGATGCGTGTCATCCTGTGCATTAGTGAGACACACTCCACTGGTGCAAAAGTGATGCACACTCCACTAGTACATGGTCCCTTGTACTCCCCTGCACATTGTGTCCTGATGCGTGTCATTCTGTGCGTTAGTGATACACACTCCACTGGTGCAAGAGTGATGCACACTCCACAGGTACATGGTCCCTTGTACTCCCCGGCACATTGTGTCCTGATGCACGTCATTCTGTGCATTAGTGATACACACTCTACTGGTGCAATAGTGATGCACATTCCACTGGTACATGGTCCCTTGTACTCCCCTGCACATTGTGTCTTGATGTACGTCATCCTGTGCGTTAGTGATACACACTCCACTGGTGCATGGTCCCTTGTACTCCCCAGCACGTCTTGATGTACGTCATCCTGTGCGTTAGTGATGCACACTCCACTGGTACATGGTCCCTTGTACTCCCCTGCACATTGTGTCCTGATGTACGTGATCCTTTGCATTAGTGTGAACACTCCACTGGTACATGGTCCCTTGTACTACCCTTCACATTGTGTCCTGATGCACGTCATTCTGTGCGTTAGTGATACACACTCTAGTGGTGCAATAGTGATACACTATCCACTGGTACATGGTCCCTTGTACTCAGCTGCACATTGTGTCCTGGTGTACGTCATCTTGTGCAATAGTGATGCACACTCCACTGATTCATGGTCCCTTGAACTACCCTGCACATTGTGTCCTGATGCACGTCATCCTGTGCGTTAGTGATACACACTCTACTGGTGCAATAGTGATGCACACTCCACTGGTACATGGTCCCTTGTACTCCCCTACACATTGTGTCCTGATGTACGTCATCCTGTGCATTAGTGTGAACACTCCACTGGTACATGGTCCCTTGTACTCCCCTGCACATTGTGTCCTGATGCACGTCATCCTGTGCGTTACTGATACACACTCTACTGGTGCAATAGTGATGCACAGTTCACTGGTACATGGTCCCTTGCACTCCCCTGCACATCGTGTCCTGATGTACGTCATCCTGTGCATTAGTGATGCACACTCCACTGGTGCAATAGTGATGCACAGTCCACTGGTACATGGTCCCTTGGACTCCCCTGCACATTGTGTCCTGATGTACATCATTCTGTGCGTTAGTGATACACACTCCACTGGTACATGGTCCCTTGTACTCCCTTGCACATTGTGTCCTGATGTACGTCATCCTGTGCATTAGTGTGCACACTCCACTGGTACATGGTCCCTTGTACTCCCCTGCACATTGTGTCCTGATGCATGTCATCCTGTGCGTTAGTGATACACACTCCACTGGTACATGGTCCCTTGTACTCCCCTGCACATTGTGTCCTGATGAACGTCATCCTGTGCATTAGTGTGAACACTCCACTGGTACATGGCCCCTTGTACTCCCCAGCACATTGTGTCCTGATGCACGTCATCCTGTGCATTAGTGAGACACACTCCACTGGTGCAAAAGTGATGCACACTCCACTAGTACATGGTCCCTTGTACTCCCCTGCACATTGTGTCCCGATGCACGTCATCCTGTGCTTTAGTGTGAACACTCCACTGGTACATGGTCCCTTGTACTACCCTGCACATTGTGTCCTGATGCATGTCATCCTGTGCATTAGTGTGAACACTCCACTGGTACATGGTCCCTTGTACTACCCTGCACATTGTGTCCTGATGCACGTCATCCTGTGCATTAGTGTGAACACTCCACTGGTACATGGTCCCTTGTACTACCCTGCACATTGTGTCCTGATGTACATCATTCTGTGCGTTAGTGATACACACTCCACTGGTACATGGTCCCTTGTACTCCCCTGCACATTGTGTCCTGATGCACGTCATCCTGTGCGTTAGTGATACACACTCTACTGGTGCAATAGTGATGCACACTCCACTGGTACTTGGTCCTTTGTACTCCCCTGCACATTGTGTCCTGATGTACGTCATTCCTGTGCGTTCGTCATACACACTCTACTGGTGCAATAGTGATGCACAGTCCACTGGTACATGGTCCCTTGCACTCCCCTGCACATTGTGTCCTGATGTACATCATTCTGTGCGTTAGTGATACACACTCCACTGGTACATGGTCCCTTGTACTCCCCTGCACATTGTGTCCTGATGCACGTCATCTTGTGCGTTAGTGATACACACTCTACTGGTGCAATAGTGATGCACACTCCACTGGTACTTGGTCCTTTGTACTCCCCTGCACATTGTGTCCTGATGTACGTCATCCTGTGCGTTCGTCATACACACTCTACTGGTGCAATAGTGATGCACACTCCACTGGTACATGGTCCTTTGTACTCCCCTACACATTGTGTCCTGATGTACGTCATCCTGTGCATTAGTGTGAACACTCCACTGGTACATGGTCCCTTGTACTCCCCTGCACATTGTGTCCTGATGCACGTCATTCTGTGCGTTAGTGATACACATTCCACTGGTGCATAGTCCCTTGTACTCCCCAGCACGTGTCTTGATGCACGTCATCCTGTGCAATAGTGATGCACACACCACTGGTACATGGTCCCTTGTACTCCCCTGCACATTGTGTCCTGATGCACGTCATTCTGTGCGTCAGTGATACACACTCTACTGGTGCAATAGTGATGCACACTCCACTGGTACATGGTCCCTTGTACTCCCCTGCACATTGTGTCCTGATGCACGTCATCCTGTGCGTTAGTGATGCACACTCCACTGGTCCATGGTCCCTTGTACTCCCCAGCACATGTCTTGATGTACTTCATTCTGTACGTTAGTGATACACACTTCACTGGTACATGGTCCCTTGTACTCCCCTGCACATTGTGTCCTGATGTATGTCATCCTGTGCATTAGTGTGCACACTCCACTGGTACATGGTCCCTTGTACTCCCCTGCACATTGTGTCCTGGTGTACGTCATCCTGTGCATTAGTGTGCACACTACACTGGTACATGGTCCCTTGTACTCCCCTGCACATTGTGTCCTGATGCACGTCATCCTGTGCATTAGTGTGCACACTCCACTGGTGCATGGTCCCTTGTACTCCACTGCACATGTCTTGATGTATGTCATTCTGTACGTTAGTGATACACACTCCACTGGTACATGGTCCCTTGTACTCCCCTGCACATTGTGTCCTGATGTACGTCATCCTGTGCATTAGTGTGCACACTCCACTGGTACATGGTCCCTTGTACTCCCCTGCACATTGTGTCCTGATGCACATCATCCTGTGAGATAGTGATACACACTCTAATGGTGCAATAGTGATGCACACTCCACTGGTACATGGTCCCTTGTACTACTCTGCACATTGTGTCCTGATGCACATCATCCTGTGCGTTAGTGATGCACACTCCACTGGTGAATGAGTGATGCACACTCCACTGGTACATGGTCCCTTGTACTCCCCTGCACATTGTGTCCTGATGCACGTCATCCTGTGCGTTAGTGATACACACTCTAATGGTGCAATAGTGATGCACACTCCACTGGTACATGGTCCCTTGTACTACCCTGCACATTGTGTCCTGATGCACGTCATCCTGTGCGTTAGTGATGTACATTCCACTGGTGCAAGAGTGATGCACACTCCACTGGTACATGGTCCCTTGTACTCCCCTGCACATTGTATCCTGATGTACGTCATCCTGTGCATTAGTGTGCACACTCCACTGGTACATGGTCCCTTGTAGTCCCCTGCACATTGTGTCCTGATGCGTGTCATCCTGTGCATTAGTGATGCACACTCCACTGGTACATGGTCCCTTGTACTACCCCGCACATTGTGTCCTGGTGTACGTCATCCTGTGCATTAGTGTGCACACTCCACTGGTACATGGTCCCTTGTACTCTCCTGCACATTGTGTCCTGATGTACATCATCCTGTGCGTTAGTGATACACACTCCACTGGTGCATGGTCCCTTGTACTCCCCAGCACATGTCCTGATGCACGTCATCCTGTGCGTTAGTGATGCACACTCCACTGGTGCAATAGTGATGCACACTCCACAGGCACATGCTCCTTGTACCCTCCTGCACATTATGCCCCAGTGCACATCATCCTGTGCGTTAGTGATGCACAATGCACTGGAGAATGCTCCTTTGTACCCCCCTGCACATTGTGTCCTGATGCACTTCATCCTATGCATTAGTGATGCACATCACCCTGTGGCCCTTCTGCACAGGGCTGAGCTTGACTTTTGGTCTTTATGCACTCATGCCTGAATATGTCACTATGTCTGCATCACTTTGAAATACCCACTGGCCTTTGTAACACTGACTTCTCAAAAAGTAGCTTATCTGACGTCAGAGGCATATGTCTATCTCTGTATTTATTTTGAAGTTAGTCCCATAACAGGCACAGTGTAGAAACATGCACTGTTTGTTTTTTACCACAACCTATAACAACTAGGCCTCATCATGAATGGCCTGTAAATTCCAATGCCTGATTTATACCCTTATAATCTACAGTTGGGATCACAATATTCAGGGCCTCATTTACAAGAACCTGACGCATCGCCATCGATGCGTCAGATTTCTTGCGCTTCCCTGAGATCCCCTCACAACACCATGGATGCGCTGTATTTACTTTACAGAGCTCCATGGTGCACGTTTCCACGGATGAGTCAGAAATTCGGACGCATCTGTTGCCGCTAAACTCATGCATTACTGGAGTACCGTCGTTAAAATGATGCTACTACAGCAATGCGAGGAGAATCCCATTGGAAAAAGCCCTGCATCAATTATACGCCTGCTCTGAGCAGGCAGTAAAGTTCTGACACAGTGAAGTCGCAGAATGACGCAGTGAAATGTTGTAAATTTCACTGCGTCAGTTCTGCATGGCTTTTTGCCTGGGAATGCCTAGCCTGCATACTGTATACCTGGTGCAGGCATAATCTGACGCAGGGCTTTACAAACTGATGCATTGGGCCCAATGCGTACATTTGTAAATCTGGAGCAGTGCACTGCACTGCTAGCGCCACCGCTGCGTCAAAAGAAAAATATGCAGCGGTGGCATGAAGGGCTTGTAAGTGAGGCCCTCAGTGTGGAAGGTTAGTGATTCCTAAGCCAAAGGAAGGTCGCAGCTGCAGAGTGCCACCTAGTGGCACCTCCAAAGTACTACAAAAAGACAAACATATTTTCTTTTCTCCCTTATATCAGCCCCCTGGGTTGTGTGCAAGACTGCCTCTGAGTTGAGTAACACTAACATCTAGTATTGAAGTACCCAGACAGCTTCTGATCTGTGTCGGTGCTGGTTGAATTCTTCGTGTGTGTGTTGTTTGTGTTTCAGTGTGGGGTATGATACACTGTACCTCACTGCCAAGCAAGGGGTATCTGAATTGACCATTTTTCTAATACATATTCTGAATGGTTTGTATTTTCATGACTCGGTCGTTTTGAAGTTTTCCAGTGATAGGGGGTTTTCAGCATACAGTTTAATCACAAACCAGATTTTTGAGACAATTCAACTCTATTTCGTAGGTTTTTTTATTGATGAATTTCACGGGGGGGGGGGGGTCGATTTCATGTAAAAATTATATTTTGGCCACTTTTTGCCAAATTCTCCTAATTATTATACGCTGATGTTTTTGACAAACTGTGCTCCCGAGCGATGTTCCATTCCCTCAGCTTCCCCCAATAAAAAACTACTTTTTCCCATAGATTAGAAAAGCGCCGCGTTCAGGGCAAGGCGATTCTAGTCAGCTGCCTCGGGCGTCACTAACAGATGTAATCCATCGGGGACTGATTGATGACACTTTTAACACTCACACTGCCCAGGGGTCTCTTGGCGTGAGAGCCACCGGGCGCCCCCCTAAAAGCAGCAGATGTGGTCAGGTTGTCAGAAGTGGGCGCGGCAGAATGCCTCCTTGCCCGGGGCTCCAGGCGCCCTTGCTGTGGTGTCTGGCAGCTTTTAATAAACAACAGATATTAATTTGCATAATCCGGGATGGAGCCACTGTGGCTTTACTGTGGTGTACTCTGTCCTAAATAATATGTTCTGTGGATGCAGGTGGGGATCTTTTCTGGGCCAGACTATCACTGCTGTGAGACTTCAGTGGGGGTCATCTCCTGTAACAAGATAAACAACTACACACATGTGGCCTTGGGGGGGAGCCCTAAATCTTGGCTCAAGTCAAGTATTATACCCTTTTTTTAAAAAAAAGGAAGAGAGCCGAACCTCGTTGTTACCGCCCAATCTCTTTAATTGATACCACCAGTAAACGTTTCAGGGAAGCATCACTTACAACGCGGCAACTACAGCGCAGTGTCTTTACCACAATGACTATACCACACAACTGCGTTTACCAGACATGACTTTACCCCCCATGCCTTTACAAAGAATTTCGTTGTAAAGGCATGAATGATAAAGGTGTATGCGTGGTGAAGGTTTTAAAGGTAAGTACAGGTAAGTATTACGTGGTTTGAGTGTATGTGTGTGTGTATATATATATATAGGGTTTTGAGGGTTTAGGGTGGGTAACTGTTATTGGGTGGTATGGGCATTTTTAGGTTTTAGGGTGGATATGGGTTTTGGGGTGGTCAGGGCATATTTACGTTTTCGGGTGGATATGGGATTGGTTTTGGGGTGGTAAAGTCTTTTTTAGGGTGGGTATGGGTTTTGGGATGGCAAAAGCCATTTTAGGTTTTAGGGTGGGTATGGGTTTTGGGGTGGTAAGGGCATTTTTAGGTCTTAGGGTGGATATGGGTATTGGGGTGGTAAGGGCGTTTTTAGGTTTTAGGGCGGATATGGGTTTTTTGGGTGGTAAGCAGTGTTTAGGGTTTACAGTGGGTATGGGATGGTAAGGGCATTTTTAGGTTTTAGGGTGGGTAGGGTTTCTGGGTGAAAAGGTGTGTGTGTGTGTGTGTGTGTATATATATATATATATATATATATATATATATATATATATATACATATATGGGTTATACTTACCTCTTTACTTTTTACCACACATATGCCTTTACCAACCATGCCTTTGCAACAAAATTATTGTGGTAAAGGCATATGCGTGGTAAAACAATTTTGTTGTAAGTGCATGTGTGGTAATGACGCATGCGTTGTACTTACCGCATTGTAAAGGCATGCGTGGTAAGTGCATGCTTTGCTCCGTCATACAGCCACTTATGGGTAGAATTCTATTGGAACGCTTGAAGATTGGGTTCAGGACCAGCGGTGTCTCTCTGCAATACATTATGGGTTCAGAAGAGGTCTAGCCACTGTAGCGCTGTGCCTTCATCTCCACCTGGTTATTTCTAAGTATTCTGTGGCTAAGAGTGGTTCAATCCATTTAGGTTTCAACTGGGTGGATATAGTCAAGTGATGGTCTGTGCTGCTCAAGATGGGCATTGACGCTGCACTGATCCATTTCCTGGCCCGCGTGCATACGTTTGTGATGGGAGGGGTGATGTATGGGAAAAAAGGAGAGCTCACAGGCCCAATGGAAAGAAAATGTGACATTAGACAGGGCTGTGTGTTGGCTCCTTTTTTATTTTGCCTATAGATACATGATTTAGAGAATTTTCTTAATTTAGAAGAAGCTGATGTGCTGAAGGTTGGTTTGAGTAAACTACCTGCCATATTGTACACAGATGACTATCCTAATTTCAAGAATGGGTGTTGTTCTACAAAAACCTTTAAACAGGTTTTATCTTTTTATGAAGGGTGTGGGTTTAAAAGTAAATACTACTAAATATAATTGTATGGTTATCAGGAATCGCCATGCAACGTTAAAGTCACAGAGCATATTTACAAGCTACCTTAGCGCTGCCATAGCGTAATTTTGTTTTTTATGCTGTGGTGGCTTCTCTGCCACGCCATATTTACAAAGTGGCACAATGCTTGCATTACACTACTTTGTGACCCACTGCGACCCCTTGCACCACATTATGCCTGCATCAGGAATCAGGCATAATGTTTGCAAGGAGTGCATTTGAGTGCACGGAGGCCCGAAAAAATGGCGCAGTGAAATTTACAACATTTCACTGCGCTTTTTTCCCATCATTTTTAATGCCAGCTCAGAGCCGGAGTTAAAATGGCGCAACCGTTATATTTAATGGGCTCCCTGTGCTTTGCTGCACTAGTGTCAAAATTTTGACACTAGTGTAGCAAAGTGCCACAACAGTGTCAAAAATGTTGACACAATTGTGCTAACAGCCACCACGGTGCGCCGTTTTGTAAATACGGCGCAATCATGGTGTCATTAGGTCCGTTAGGGGGCCCGGTAGGGGGGAGAAGAAAAGTGCTGCGTCATCTATGATGCACCACTTTCTTGTAAATATGCCCCACAGTATATTAGTGCAGAGAAGCTCTCACATGTGGCCGCTTTCCCATATTTAGGTGTGTGGTTCAACCATTACTTTTCTTGGTCGCACCTGATTAATATCAGGAAGTTGAGGCTTGAACAAACTGCTGAGGCCTCATTTAGATTTGCTGGAAAGATAGATACTGAACCCATGGCCACCATGATTAATTTTTATAACTCCTCTTTCTGTGGTGAGGGTTGGCGCAGGGGTGTGTTATTCTGTTAGAGGACTATGTCAGACTGGCAACCCTAATGCTTTGGAGAGCAATCTAGGCTAAACAGGAAACTAGTCAATCAAGCTACAATTAATGACAGCAAATCCTTAGACAAAGCACATAACGTCCCCTGGCTACTGCATGTTAGAGAGTACCTTGCTTTGATGGGGAGACAGGATTGTTACCATCATCCTCTCTCATTGGTCAATATTCCTAAAAAGTGTTTTAAACAACAGTTTTTAACACTCTGTTCCTAAGTACCGCAAGGTAGGGAGTCAGGAAAATTAGGGTAAACAACTACCTTCCTCTTGTCACAACCAGCTCCATGGAACCATATCTTACATTTTCTTTGACTCACACCCAAAGATTCTATTGAACCTGATTCAGATCTGGTCGTGTTCACCTTCTAATCTCATGTTCTAGCAATGTCCATCATGGCTTCCCTGTGGATCCCTGTCCGTGTGATCCTACAACAAATCAGTCCCTTCTGCATTTTTTATTTTTTTTGTAGGTTTTATACTGCTCAGCAGAAGCAGTTTTTAATCCCTTTATTGAAGCACTTAGATCTCAGAAGATCTAGAGCTGCCCTACACTACTTTCAGCTTCTCCAAACAGAGTATATACGTCTCATGGTTTATAAATGTATAGTTAGTGCTGTTCAATTGAGAAGGTTTGTAGGGAAATAAGCATTCGCCCTGCATTTCGGTCTTCCCTACTTTTCTTGCACTTTTGTCTGTCTGGCAATGCCTTTGTTGTACTGTTTGAAAGGCACTGTCACGACTTGCACATGGCACTTTTTGTGGATAGTGGGGGCCTGCACTGGTGGTATATACTGATGCTTGTAGGCTCTCCTCTCCAGGCCCCATCACAAATGTGTATATTGCGTTTTTTCTATGCTTGGTAAAGCATGGAAGGGGTACCTGATGCGGTTTGTCAAACTGTTTTTATTCTATTTATGAAGTGTTTTGTCGTGAATGTGTTCATTTATATTCTGTATTCTTATCCTTTAATGAGAATGTATTTGATTATGTGTTTGTTTTTATCTCTTATGGTTCTAATTTTGTGTACCAAATAAAGATTCATACTACTACTCAGTGCTTAATTTGTAAATAAAAACGTACCGGTGCCCAAAGCCCTCCTCTTTAACACGTGGATGCTGCAATTAAATGTGTGAACACGGAATACTGAAGCAGCGTAATCCTAAAGCTATCTCGGGCCTCTTTAATCCATTTACAGCCACTCCCTGCTCCTTCAGCTCACTCTTGCAGCTTTCTGCTTTCTCCTTTTGTGCCGCTTTTTCGTCTTCCTCTTCCTCCGTCTTTCCCATATGTGTCTTTTGCTCGCAGCAAATGCTTGGGTAGAAGAATAAGCCCAGGCCCTCGAAAATAGGTGCCTGTGCTCCGCACCGGAAACAACAAGGACAAATTAAGCACTGCTACTACTGCTACACACCATGCACAAAATTGCACTTAAAATGTCACCAGTGTCTTTGAAATGTTGTAACTTTACTGCAACTTTATTTATTGTTTTATACTGGTAGTACAACATTTATGGAGCCAAGTGCTTAATTTGTAAAAGAATGAGTGCTGTGCCCAAAACTGGACTCAGAAGCCTCTTTAATCCTCTACCAGACACTCCCTTCCCCTCTATCTCCCCTGTATCTCACTCTTACGGGTTCCTCCTTTCTCCCTTTGTGACGGTTTTTCATCTTTCCCTTCCTCCTTCTATCCGCTTTGTGTGTTTTCCCCTCTCTTGCTCCCCGAAAATATCTGATGAGGAAAAATAAGTGCTGGTCCCCAAAAATGAGTGCTGGTGGGCATCACCGGCAACCACCGGCTCAAATTAAGCACTGATGGGGTCACAACCAGATCTCAGTGCTGAACTGAATCGACACAGAAATGCCTGGAAACAAAGAAACAATTCCGTACACCAAATCACAACCATGGACTGCTTCTTTCCTGGAGGACTGACACCATGGTTCAGCGAGGAAGCCTCAGATAGTCGTGAACATGGCCGCTCAAACGGATCGAGCATCGGCTGATTAGACCCTCCCAGCACACGGTGCAGCGCGTATCATTTTTTATCCAACAGGCCCTGGAGCCAACCGCCGCCGCACACGGCCAAAAGCTGTACAATTTCAAAGAAGTTGGATGTAGTATATCATCAAAATAACCTCGAAATTCACTGAAACAGTTAAAAGAAAGATACGGTTAGGCTTCAATATAACATATTAATGTAAGCTTAAAGAAAGAAACCCCTAAAATCCACTTAAAACACGCAGTTATTGTGTAGATATGGTTAAAAAAGCAAAACCTAAAAACCACTGAAAGGTGATAGTTCTGGTTAGCTCCACAATCCGTCATTTGACAACCTTGAACAATATATAGGGCCTGATTACAACTTTGGAGGAGGTGTTAATCCGTCCCAAAAGTGACGGTAAAGTGACGGATATACCACCAGCCGTATTACGAGTCCATTATATCCTATGGAACTCGTAATACGGCTGGTGGTATATCCGTCACTTTACCGTCACTTTTGGGACGGATTAACACCTCCTCCAAAGTTGTAATCAGGCCCATAGTATTCTAATAAGTAACATCACCCAAACGCACTACGCCGTTCTATAGCAACACATATTCAAACCAGTGCATAATGCTACAGTCATAGTTGTTTCAATTATACTGTTAATAGTAACACTATAATGCTCTTGTGTGAGGTTTATATTTCCAAATAAGAGTCTATCTGGAAGTGCAAAAACTTCCACTTCCTGAAATGGGTGATAACTATTTATTGTAAGTGCAACATTTCTTTTAAAAAACACAAGCTGAGGAAAGTTTGAAGTTTTTCTCTTTTATGGGGGTCAGGACAGAGTAAAAGGGTGAAGCAAAGGATGGAATGCTTTTCAAGAGGTGCATTTCTTTGATAAAGGAAGATATTACATTTATAAACCATCCTTGGCAAGATGGTGCAATGTGTGTTTTTTTTACTGCAAGCATATGCCACAAAAAGAATACATGCTGCCTCCTAAGCGTGGCGGTTATATGCTTGAAATAAACGAAATCGAAAATTAAACTAACAGTTTCATATAACTTTTATAAAAATATACAGGTGCTTCCTATCGGTTAGTGTAATCTAAACATATAGATTAAACCCACAATGAATATTAAAAAATAAAAGACTAAAAAATTGAAAGAAAATATTCTTGGCTAATTAAAGTATTGACATGCACTTTGTTTCAGATGGATGTCCGCATGCGATCAGGAAATGCCATCACTGTGCAAGACAGCCAGTGGCTGATGTGGGTTGACACATTGCACCATGCTGTCTTCTGTGGTAGATGGAAGCATAATGTGAATGACAGCTGAACAGACCTATGGATGAAGAGGGATGACCCAAATCTCTATGAATGCAAATATGCATTTTTAAAGAAGTTCTTTGATTACTTGGGACGTTTGAGACAAAAAGTAAATCTTTAGGCCACACCTTAGGATGAGGGAAAGAAGGTTGACAGAAGGTGCGATGTAGCTTCTCAGATGCACACTAAATATCTCATCACATTCAGAAAGGGATGCTGGTGGGCATCTTCATGTGGCCAAAAAGAGTTCCACGTCATCAGATAGCTATTGGATGATGTCTCTGTAAAGTGTGAATTTGATGGGTAACTCCAAGTAGGACAGATTTTAATTTTGTTCTGAGAGAAGGTCCCTCTCTGGCTGAATATGTTTCAGGCCTTCACCAGGCAAGGATTTCTGTCTTCTGACCTAGTAACTTTTTTTCAGTTCGGATTCTTCCAACTGGTCAAGTCCGCAGGCTGTTCGCATAGAGCGCACCACAAAGCTGGTTACCTTCTTTCCAAAGCACACTGGATTGGATTTTCTGCTGCAGAGAAGAATGTAGTAAGAGCATCCTGGATCTTTGCCCTAGTGCCAATGCACCTTTGTTGGATCTACACGATAGGTTGGTCCCAGTCCCCTTTGGTTCTCAGAGTAATAAGTTGTCAAAAAGTTTCCAAGTCCCAAGTTTCAGGGCACTTTAGGAGTCCACTTTGGCAAAAGCCAAGGGTTCAGGACCTTGAAGGCAGCATTCACAGGTCCAGGCTGACTCCAGCAAAGGCCAACAGGAGGGTCCCCAGCAGGTCCAGTTGGAACTGGTTAGCTGGACAGTTGCATGATAGACCCCTGGAAGCTGGTTGTGTCCCTGTAGCTTAAACAGAAGGTCAGCCAACTGACAAGCAGGTCCAGTCTTCCTTCAGGTTCTTCAGACAGCAGGACAGTCCGTCTTCTGATTCTTCACAGGTCTGCGAGTGTTATGAGAGGGTACTGGCAATGCCACATTTATGCCTAGTGCCACGCTGTGGATGAGGGAAACTACTGGCCACTCCCTAACCAAAAGTAAACGTTCCTTGAAGTTGCCTTACGCACTTTCAGTGGCAGCTGGTAATTTTAGCAGGGCAGGGTGCGGGGACACACACATACACACTTACTCACAACCATGCATACACACAGACACAGACGCACAATACTCACAAATACACACACATACATATATACACACACACACTTGCACACCAAAACCATAAAACTTACCGTCACTGCAGCTCTCCGGAAGGGAGGCCTCAAAGGTTCCAGGAGGGTTGGGACTGCTGCCAAAGGCATATTTGGCTTAGAGCCTGATTTAGAGTATGGCGGACGGGTTACTGCATCAGAAACGTGACAGATATCCCGCCTACCGTAGTACGATGTAATGGACTTGTAATATAGTGGACGGGATATCAGTCACGTTTGTGACAGAGTAACCCAATCAAATTTTGATGAACTGACATTCATGAAGCTGTAGTATTGACGTTAGGTGTAGAAGGCAGGCTGAAGCTGAAGCCCGACATAGCCCCTGCTCAGTGAATCGGATTCGGCTAAATCCTACACCTCCTCTAAACTGTCCTGTTTTAATTACTCTTGGAAGTGTTTAAAACTATGCTATGATGTTTTCTCACTAGATGTTATGCCAGTAGCTCAGAAATGAATGTAGATGTGGGATAAAGTCCCCCTGCTGTACATTATACAGATATTGCAAGTCACTGAGGAGTTCCATGACTATATAGAGCGATGACACCGAAGGCCAAGTTCCTTTATAGTGCTATGACGCTTCAAGATGAATTGCAGTATCCTTAGCATGTACTGCAGGGGGTACTTTATTCCTTATAATAAGTGGTCATACCATCACCTGTCCCAGATACCACTTAAGTCCTTGCTATTTAGCTTTTTCATATGGAACAGAGAGGTTTGTAAACATAAAGAATAAAAATAGAATTTCTGGTGTAAAATTAAACACACCAAAGAAGCAGCTAGACACGTGGTGCAAAAAGATATTAGAATCACTTTAGTACAAGTTAGTAGAAACATACAGAAACATTTTTGCTTTTCTATAACTACCCTAAGAGTGCCAAACAATAAACATGTTGCCATAAATTTCCCATTTCTTCTTGTCATGGTACATCTAGAAAAACAGAGCAGAAGAAATAAAAGCACAGTTTTGTGTTCATTCTTGAAGCAGCTATTTTAACTATGCTCCATAACATGACTTGCCTTTCCCCTCACCTTGACATCAGATCATAACCGTAATAAGTTATTATAGTTGAGTTTCAACGCCATTTCTTTATAATCTGTGATTGGGTATCACAAGTCGCCAATTGAACATAGGCTTTCAGTACAAGGATTGCGGCATCCTATGTAATTTAGAGACGGGATTTTATGAAGGGATTGTAGAACCCCTTATATTATAACAGATATTAAGCTGAAAAACTATTGTTACAGGTAAATAACTTGTTCCATAGTAGTAAACAAATTAGGACAGGACATGAGATCCTCGTCAAAGTTCTATTTGTAGTGCGGGTTAGGGTTTGATAGGCTCGATATAACATCTAAATAC
Source organism: Pleurodeles waltl (assembly GCF_031143425.1). Classification (NCBI taxonomy): domain Eukaryota; kingdom Metazoa; phylum Chordata; class Amphibia; order Caudata; family Salamandridae; genus Pleurodeles; species Pleurodeles waltl. The sequence continues at coordinate 1,314,489,585 of NC_090437.1, read as the reverse complement.
CATCACTCGTTTACTCAAACCTATGAAGTGATCATGTGACCAGAATACTGCTGCAGGGCTTTGCACCGCATTGTGTAACCGTTTGGGGCGTGACAAACATACAACTGAACCATTCATGATGGCTGCAAACCAAGAAACAGATACAATTAGTTTTGCCCCAACCTTAGTCTTATCTTTGAGTTTTCAAACCTGGAGACAAATGTCTTTCTTTGACCTCTTATTAGACTAGCACCAGAAGTACAGCAAATACTATGTGGTCCAATTTACTGCACTGTGTACTTAATGTGGTTTGGAGCAAAAAATGAGACAAAAATGAATTTTCTCCTTTGTTTGCTCCAGTGTGCATCCTGATATTCTGTGCCCATTCTCTTCAAACCATGGTAGACGAGACATCACCTAGCAAGGACAAAGAAATAATTAATTCTTCAAAGATGTAGCAAATGCCTAATTTATTAATTCAGTCTATATTCACCATAAAATGGATTTAAGGACCACGTGATAAAGGGGGTGTAAAAATCTACAGCAGTTTTCATTTGTGCAAGTTATTGACTGTGTTCTTCTACCACATTTACACTATAAGGTCAAAAACTGGGAATAAGGCACATGAGAGATTTTGTGTAAGTATTTTCAGTATTTTTACTCGCCTTAACCACCAACTAGGATTGTTGAAAAAGTGAGTGCGAGACCTGAGTGATCAGAGTCTCAGCTACTGATGGTTCTTGCTTCTGTGTTACCACCATGTCTGCTGACATGACACCATTCAACAGCCATACCCTCAGTTCCCTCTCATAGACTCCACCCAAATCACGACCGTCTGCATTGTCTTAATTGCTGAGTGCTCCCGCAAAAAGAACAGGTGAGTAAACAGCTAATCAAAAATTGCATTGCAAATTATAAATAGCAAAAATATTGTTTAACATAAATGTTCTGTCCTGTATATCATTGAATAGGGTGAAAGTTTTGCGAAAGACATTTAAGGCACAATATTTTTGTCAGACGATATTTAGGCCATGATATTCTGGTACTATACCCTCCTGGGCTACTTGATGTGTGCATTGGTTCTGTGTACCCCATGCTTTTCACTTGGTCTCACTCCTACCTGTTTTCGGTTCCCCCAGGGAGGTAGTGCAAATAGACCATTTCCTGAAGGAGACGGCGAGCCGTGAAGCCAATGCCAAAGTACGTCTGCAGCAGTTTATCGAGGAGCTTCTGGACAGGGCTGACCGCGCAGAGAAGCAGCTCCAGATCATCAGCAGCTGCGGCTCGACACCCAATGGGAGCCTGGAACGATGCAGCGCGGCCGGGTTCAAGGCCACCCACAGATCGGTACGTACATATGTAACGAAGCAATGACCCAACTTATGAAAGCGAAACAGGATTTGAGAAGAAGGCAACAGGTCCAGGATGTGTCCTCCTCAACATTCTCTACCCCAACAAGATTCCACATGCAACCTCATCACCTATCACAGCTCCACACACCCTTCACTCTTCCAACCAAGATGTTCAACAGTAATATGCATAAACCATAAGGTACCTACTAATATAGTCACACAGTATCTTAATACTGGGTGCAGTGAATCAGAACAAGATCTTTACTTTGTAACCTATTCCTTTATATATGGTATTTTGGAGCCCCACAATACAGGACGTTCACCCTTCTTTTATTTTTACTTGCTACTATTCCCACACCAAATGTTACAAATGCATCATCACTCACTTCCTGGGGCACTATCGACAATTTGATCTTCCTCCCTCTAGCATCAGTTAACACACCCTCTTTGACCTTCAGTACACTACTAGGAGCACAGAACCTAGTCTCTGCTTTTCAAACCAATCCTGACTTGTTCACCTTTACCTCACCCTATGACGCCATCACATCTCTCCTTTCCACTCACCCACACCTACCCTGTTCTGTACTTCTCACATCATTCGCCTCCTTCCATCTACACTTCACTTGTTTACAGTCCAGCCATTCCTTGTTCAGCAGACAGTGCTTAAGTTGTAAAAAAATAAGTGCCAGGGCTCTCGGATTGAGGCCCCTGCAGCTTGCACCACACATTGCCACTGCCAGCTCTGCAAATGATGGTAAAAACACAACTACTAACCATCACACTCCTACAGGTGTGACAAGTTGGACTATTCCAGGTCCCCAAAGCTTTAAGAATGGCTTGGGCGGCAGGTAATAGCCTATGATCAAGTATATAGAATTAATAAGTTGCTGTTGATGAGGTCATCTCTAATTTAGCCAGACAGCGCCCCCTGGTGCAGACTGTTGCAAGCGGTGTAGACAATTAAGTACCGGTGCCGAGCACTAGAAATCACTGGCTCAAATTAAGCACCATCAATAGAGTGCCTGCTCCCCTACTTGTCAAGAATAACCAATATCCCACACTTGTGCTGACATGAGGCGTGGTGTGCATGGTACACAACATCTCTCCTACAGCTTCTCTCCAACTCAGTCCATTCACTAAAGTCATGACTAGTTAATTACTAAATTCATCACGCTTTAAAGGGTCATGGAATGGAATAGTGAAATCCAAAAGTGTTTAGACCAATCAGTTTCAAAAGCTGCTTCATGTTTTCAGACACTAACTGAGTGCCATTATCTGTCATGAGCTCTTTCAGACTCCTTTCCTTATTCAAAATATCTTTCAAAATATTCCATTATCCATACATCTATTTTCAGGCACTTCATATGGTGGCCCACCATGATAGTGAGATAGTTGGGACCACCAACACGCACTCCAAAATAACGTGCTGCACAGTGGTGTAATGAAACTTGATGGGGTCCCCTGCAAAGTATATGGAGGGGCCCCCCACCTGACTCAGTCAGGAGCTCTTAGGCCAGGGTATTGTGCTGAGGGGGCCCCTGGAGCTCGGGCCCCCCCTTCGCACCACAGGGCTGCGGGGGCCTATGTGCCACCACTGGCACTGCATCCAAAGCCCACCTATTCCATGGCTGTGAGGAACCTCTCCTTTCTTAACTGACCCCGAAACATCACTTGCATCTTATCGCTGATTATGCATGCAACTCGCTCTCCCAAAATGCTCTCCAACTTTGGCAGTGGCAGGCCAGGAGAGATATTTGCATGCCTGCAGTTTCACTGCCCTCCTCTCCATGTGACCTTCATTGACCAGCTCTAATACTTGTCCTTCTTATTCCACAACTCACTACTCACAATCCCATCCTGGTCATTTAATGAAGTGATGGCGTTAACCTCAAGAAACATAAACAGAATATGTTCGAGCAGAAGGTGTCAGGTCCCTGAGATTCCCCACGCGGGCACCACCTGTAGTCCAAGAAAATTCCCTCAACAACATTTCAGATACCATCAAGATGAAACACAAAACCTCTTCATCCAGTCCAACTCAGACAATATCTTTCCTCCAAATTAATCTATTCATCTGTATTAGACCAGCAACCATGGTGAGGCCTACACAACTGTGTGTCAGCTGGTGATTTATTGAGGTTGGATCTATTATTTTTATAAAAAAATATTGTCTAAGGTTGTAATTAAGGAAAGAAGTCCACCGTAGCTATTGAAACTTTAACATGGAATACAATGCTGCCCCTAAATCATCACCTAAGCCTAAGATACTGTATGTACAAGGCATGGTAAAGAGACGTGCACTGAAGATGTACTGTCTTGCCGCCTCCATCCCACATATCGTCTGTCTAATTGATGATTTGTATGACCTGGGAGCCGTTGCAAATTCTGAACTCCCATGTAGCTAAGTTTCTTGTTGGTGATGGGAGTGACTTTAATGAAAGGAGATTTCAAAGCTGTCATGGGTTACCCCAAGGAGTGTACTAGGACAGAAAAACAGAGGCCAGTTGAGACTAGGAATGGGGTCCCTCTGTGATTCTTGAGCTAGGACCCTTCACAAATATGGGAACTGTGTTGCATGACCCCAGTGCTTAATTTGAGCCTGTGGTTTCTGTGCTCAGCACCAGCACTTAATTGTAAGCTCTAGTGAAACTCCACCACATGGTGGCACTGTCTGTCATCAAGAGTGTGCTAATACATAAAAAATGAGCAATACCTGCTGTTCACATCATTGTTATAGCTCTGATGATTTGTAATCGTCTAAACTGTCACATTTTAGGAGTGTGATTGTCAGCAGTTGTGTTGGTACTGTCACTGGCAGCGTTGGTAGGGGCAATAGGTGGTAAAGTCTGCTGTGGCATCCCTTGAAGCGCCCTGGCATTTACTTTTTTCTTTTTCAAATTAAGCACTGCATAAATATATGGTGGCCATGCAGGGGAGTGAAGTGAGTGGCTTTTGTGAAGGTATAACACTGGCCACGGAGAGCTGCTGCAGGCACCATGGAATGAAAGGCAGTGATGCCAACTGGTCTCAGCATACAGAACTTCAGCACCAGTCAGAGACTGCGTAAGAGACTGCAGGGACCATAAAAAGAGGGACAGTGTCAAATATTATTTTGGGTTTGCAAAACAGCAAGTCAAGAAGCAAGCTTCAATGTGCCCCTTCCAAAAATGTGTGACATTGCGGAAAATGTGCATAATCTAATTAAGGCATGATTGAAGTATGGCGGATGGCCCACTGTCCATCAGGGTGGTAAGTTACTCCATCCACCACTCTGGCTGGGGTACCACCCTCCATATTTAGAGATCTTCACCGGGACAGAGGAGAACTCTGTGCCTTCAGAGGAGCTGCTGTCATGACGTCTCCTCTAAAGGCACAGACGATTTGGTGAACAGCCGCCATGTTTCAGGAGGCCGCTCACCAAACTTTTTTGTTTTTGAAAAACAAACTCCCAACTGAGTCTTTTGAGCAAAAAAATAAATTACCCTGAGAGTTTTCTCCCAAGTTGTGGGGGTCATTTTTCTATTTCTGTCTGTTTGAAATCACTAGGAAACTGGATAAATCAGCACTGAGAAGATCTAGCCACAGGGCTCGTCATGAGGAAGAACATAAAGGACACAAAAGAGATGAGGAAGAAGAGAAAAGTGAGGGATCTGGGGAAATCAACCAAGAAAAAAAGGAGGAAGGAGATGAGAGGAGTGAAAACGATGCGAAAACAAAATGGAGGAAGAGTAGGAAGAACAGGGAGATTAAAGTGGGAAGGGCAGGATATCAACAGAAAAGATGACTGGTGAGAAGTGAGGGAGAGAGCAAAAAAAGAAAGAAAAACAGGAGAGGGAGGGTAAAAGAGAGTGAGGAGAGGAGAAGACAAATTAACAAAGGGAGAAAGGAGATAAAGATGAGTGAGAAAAAAGGCGGAAGAGGCAGAGTGGAAATGGAGAAGTGAAAATGTGGAAGAAGATTAGAGTGAGGGATGGAGAAAGTGGAAACATAGTATGAGGAACTGACAGGCCTTTCGCAGGGACACACCTATCATTAGTGAAGCAGCTTTATGAGCATGGTGTTCAGGGCTGCAAGGAGCCCACTGCACCCAAACTAAAGCTATCTTTAAATACTGCATGCATGGACGTGCATGACACACTAGCTACTGCACAGTGTATTTTGCTGTACCTGATGAGGCTCAGAATAGTGGATGGATCACATTCCTTCCTCTCCCCCGCATTGGGATGGCACTGGGTCAAGCCCAGAATACATTGTAAGAGAAGACCATGCCTGGTGCTCGCGGACTCTTGAGGGTGTCCAACATGCCTTCTCCAGAGACAAGGACCAGCTTGGTCCTCATCTTATCGGGTAGGACCCAGGCTCTGGAGGATGGTGTTCTGTTTGTTGTGTATTCTAAGAAGAAGCAGCAGCAACATGTGGCCCACTCCTTATCTGCCATGGGAAGAGCTGCAGTTGCCAAAATACTAGACCTCCCTAGGTTCTTATATTTCTTTGCAGCCTTACCAGTGATGCTAGCTAGGCTTTCTTAAAGGAAATAAGAGGACTGATGTCTGACCTTGTGTGGGGACCTGCCTATAAATGGGTTTCGATCCAAATGCTCCAATGTCCGATGATAGAGGGTGGTGTGGTGGTACGGGACCTTGAATTATAGTTTGCAGAGGCACAATTACAATGGCTCATGAGGTGATAGAGGGGACAAAATGCATGGAGGAAGATTAGTGCTGGCTTCACTGGATAACATTGGCATACTAGAGTGGTTATTTATGCCTGCAGTTCCATCGGGAGACCTCGGGAAGCTTGCACGGGTAGCTAAGCTGGTTTGGAATAGATACATTCTGCCCCAATGGAACCACGTACTGTATAAACCACAACTCCTGATATGAGTGGTGCCCACTGCAAAAGCGCTACTAGAGATCCATGATGAGATACCATGGTAAGAAGCTGGGGTGATTCATATGAATGACCTATATCATGAGGGGACCCTGCACTCGTACCAGGACCTGCAAGACCTCTACGGGTTAAATGTGGGCTCCTTCCTCTCATATCATATACTCACACAGGCCTTTCATGAGACATGGGTGACGGGCGGATATGAGACAAGATTACATCAGGGATTGCAATATGGCATGGGGTGCAGGGCAATAACAGCACTCTATTCTGCGTTTTGCGTGGGGAGAGCCGAGTGAGTGCTCCGTAGCAAACCGTACTGAGAAGACTGAGGGTTGCACTCACCGCCAGGCAGTGGGGAATGGCATTTGAGCATGTGAAGCGAGTATTTGTGGAAGACTGCCATTAAGTTCACACAGTTTAATTATATTCATCAAACATACATCACACCACACAAGCTCCACGTGATGTTTCCAACGGTCTTCCTGGCATGCCCTAGATGTGGGTACAGAGACACCAGTTTTTTACACATGGTCTGGGACTGCCCGCAGTTAGCACATGCATGGATCCAGGTGACAACCCATATCTCTGAGGTGGCAAATGTTCAAGTACCCACAGGTCCACTTCTATCACTTTTAGAGATCATAAAACATACCATGTGCTCCAAATATTACCTAAGAATGGCATTGTTTCAACACTTGCTAGCCATAGCATGGAAAGCCGTGCAGCCACCCACCATTAATAGCTGGCTTAAGGCAACACATAAATGGGCATGTGTAAAGGCGGATGCCATGGCATCTGACCAGAAGATGCCCTGGCTCCCACGCTATGGGACACTTATGTTTTGTGATGGTTCGACAAAGCGAACCTGCTTCCTCCCTAGTCTGTTTCACTTGATTGAAAGACATGGTATGTGGCAAAGATTGTAGACACAACGGGTGTTGGCATGATTGAGTGTTGCTGTCAACACCACTACATGACACTGTGTGACCCAAGCACTTTACTCATCTTACCCATTGTTTTTCCCCTGTTTTCTGCTCCCCCTAGGACCGCATGTCACTGACATATATTGCAGTTCTCCTAACATCCCCATCGTTGATACACGCCGCAGAAAGTACCTCCTATGTCTACTCATGACTATTGTACTTCATTTGGATATGATGTTTGAAACCAATAAATACATTTGAAAACAAAACAGAAGTTTACATAGGTGGCAGAGCTGGAATAAGCTTGTATAAAAGGCGCTGCTTAAGGAAGGTTACATAGAAGATGCTTATGGATAAAGTTTGCTTAGAAGTCCGTCCTAGAGGTGGTTTACATAGTTGGCAGGCCTAGAATAAGCTTGGTCGGAAGGCGCTGCTGGACAAGGTTTACATAGAGGATGCTGCTGGAGAAAGCTATCCAAGAAGTCCATTCTAGAGGAAGTTTACATAGATGACATAACTAAAATAAGCTTGTATGGAAGGCACTTCTAGACAATGTTTACATAGAAGATGTTCCTGGAGAAAGCTAGCTTAGAAGTCCATCCTAGAGGAAGTTTACATAGATGGAAGAGCTAGAATAAGATAGTACAGAAGGCGCTTCTGGATGAACTTTACATAGAAGATGCTCCTGGAGAAAGCTAGCCTAAGGGTCCATCCTAGAGGACGTTTACATAGATGACACAGCTAAAAAAAGCTTGCATAGAGGACGCTTCTAGACGTTTACATAGAAGATGCTTCTGGAAAAAGCTAGCTTAGAAGTCCATCCCAAAGGAAGTGCACATAGATGGCAGAGCTAGAATAAGATAGTAGAGAAGGTGCTTCTGGATGACGTTCACATAGAAGATTCTGCTGGACAAAGCTAGCTTAGAAGTCTATCCTAGAGGAGATTTACATAGATGACACATCTAGGATAAGCTTGTATAGAAGACACTTCTAGACAATGTTTACATAGAAGATGCTTCTGGAGAAAGCTAGCTTAGAACTCCATCCAAGAGGAAGTTTACATAGATGACACAGCTACAATAAGCTTGTATAGAAAGTGGTTCTAGACAATGTTTATATAGAGGGCACAGCTACAATAAGCTTGTATAGAAGGCGCTTGTAGACAATGTTTACATAGAGGATGCTTCTGGAGAAAGCTAGCTTAGAAGTCCATCCTGGAGGAAGTTTACATAGATGGCTGAGCTAGAATAAGATAGTACAGAAGGCGTTTCTGGGTGAACTTTACATAGAAGATGCTTCTGGAGAAAGGTAGCTTAGAAGTCCATCCTTGCAGAAGTTCATATAGATGGCAGAGCTAGAATATAATAGTACAGAAGGCCCTACTAGATGAAGCTCAAATAGAAGGTGCTTCTGGAGAAAGGTAACGTCCTAGAGAAAGATTACATAAATAGCAGAGGTAGAATAATCTTGGACAGAAGGTGCTTCTGGGTGGCTTCTAGAGAAAGCTAGCCTCGAAGTCCATTCTAGAGGAAGTTTACATAGATGATTCAGTTAGAATAAGCTTCTATTGCTGGCTCTGCTGGATGAGGTTTACGTAAAAAGACGAAGCGCCCGTGGCAGGCACTGCTGGCAGAAGGTCACTTAGAAGGTGGCATTAGGAAGCTCAGCTAAAAGACTGTACTGAAAACAGCTCACGTTTGAGACGCGGCAGGGGGAAGCTCATTATGAAGGTACTGCTGGAAGAAGCTCACATGAACGACATATTGATAGAAGGTCACCTGAAAGGCACTTCTGGAGAAAGCTAACATTGAAGGTATTGGTAGAAGAAGCTCACATTGGAAGGCACTGCTGGAAGACACCCACTGTGAAGGCAGTGCTAGCGGATGTTCAGATTAAAAGCGAGCACTGATGGAAAGCTGTCCCTATGAAGACACTGCTAGAGGAAACATTTTGACTGCCCTGCTGGAAGAAGCTCAGTATGAATGCACTGCTAGAGGAAGCTCACAGTGAAGGCACTGCTGGGCACTGCTGCAGGAAGTTCACATTGAAGGCACTGCTGGAAGATGCCCACTATGAAGGCACTGCTACAGGAAGCTCACATTGAAGGCACTGCTGGAGGAAGCTCACATTCAAGGCACTGCTGGGCACTGCTGCAGGAAGCTCACATTGAAGGCACTGCTGGAGGAAGCTCACATTGGAGGCAGTTCCAGAGGAGGCTCACACTGAAGGCATGGCCGCAAGATACTTGCTCAGAAGGAACTGCAGGAGAAGGATCCCAGAGAGGACAGGACTGAAGAAAGCTAGAATAGAAGATACTGGTGAAGAACTCTAGCATAGAAGACACTCCCGAAGAAGCTAACCACAAAGGCAATGCTGAAGATAGACGACACAGAAGGCACTGCTGAAGAAGCTGGCATACAAGGCACTGCCACAGAACCTAGCATAGGAGGCACTGCTAAAGAAAGGTAGTATAAAAGGTACCTTTGAAGAAAGCTAGTATAGAAGCGAACTGCCCAAGAAGGCTAGAAATACCCCACAGCAGTGGAAGATAGCATAGAAGGCACTGCAGAATAAAGCTAACATAGAAGGCACTGCTAAAAGTGGCTCGGATGGAAAGCATTTTTGCAGAAGCTCACTTTGAGGTACTGCTGGAAGAATCTCATATAGAAGGCACTGCACAGGAAGTCAGCGTAAAAGGCATTTCTGAAGAAAACTAACGGATGAAGATGCTGAAGATACTGCTATTATAAGAAGCCCAACCGAAGAAAGCTAGCATAAAATGCTGCTGAAGCAAACTAGTGTAGAAAGTGCTGCTGATGCAGCTAGTATAAATGCACTTCTGAGGAAGCTAGTATAGAAGGCACTGAGAAAGGAAACTAGCATAGAAGTCACTGTTGAATATGCAAGCATAGATGTCACTGCTAAAGAAGCTAGCATAGAAGGCACTGCTATAGAAGGTAGCATAAAAAGCATTGTTGAAGAAGCTAGCATAGAAGGCACTGAGAAGGAAAACTAGCATAGAAGTCACTGTTGAATAAGCTAGCATAGAAGGCACTACTAAAGAAGCTAGCATAGAAGGCACTGCTATAGAAGGTAGCATAAAAAGCATTGCTGAATAAGCTAGCAAAGAAGGCACTGAGAGGGAAAATTAGCATAGAGGTCACTGTTGAATAAGCTAGCATAGAAGGCACTGCTATATAAGCTAGCATAGAAGGCACTGCTGAAGAAGCTAGCATAAAACGCATTGCTGAAGAAGTTGATATAGAAGGCACTGCTGAAGAAGCTAGCATAGAAGGCACTGCTGCAGAAGCTAGCATAAAAAGCATTAGTGAAGAAGCTAGCATAGAAGGCACTGCTATAGAAGCTAGCATAGAAGGCACTGCTGAAGAAGCTAGCATAGAAGGCAATGCTACAGAAGCTAGCATAAAAACCATCGCTGAAGAAGCTAGCATGGAAGGCACTGAGAAGGAAAACTAGCATAGAAGTCACTGTTGAATAAGCTAGCATAGAAGGCACTACTAAAGAAACTAGCATAGAAGGCACTGCTATAGAAGGTAGCATAAAAAGCATTGCTGAAGAAGCTAGCATAGAAGGCACTAAGAAGGAAAACTAGCATAAAAGTCACTGTTGAATAAGCTAGCATAGAAGGCACTGCTGAAGAAGCTAGCATAGAAGGCAACACTAAAGAAGCTAGCATAGAAGGCACTGCTGAAGAAGCTAGCATAGAAGGCAACGCTACAGAAGCTAGCATAAAAACTAGTGCTGAAGAAGCTGGCATAGAAGGCACTGAGAAGGAAAACTAGCATAGAAGTCACTGTTGAATAAGCTAGCATAGAAGGCACTACTAAAGAAACTAGCATAGAAGGCACTGCTATAGAAGGTAGCATAAAAATCATTGCTGAAGAAGCTAGCATAGAAGGCACTGAGAAGGAAAACTAGCATAAAAGTCACTGTTGAATAAGCTAGCATAGAAGGCACTGCTGAAGAAGCTAACATAGAAGGCAACGCTACAGAAGCTAGCATAAAAAGCATTGCTGAAGATGTTCATGTAAAAGGCACTGCTGAAGAAGCTAGCATAGAAGGCACTGCTGAAGAAACCAGCATAAAAAGCATACCTGAAGATGTTAATGTCTAAGGCACTGCTGAAGAAGCTAGCATAGAAGGCACTGCTGCAGAAGCTAGCATAAAAAGCATTCCTGAAGAAGCTAATATAGGAGGCACTGCTGAGGAAGCTAGCATAGAAGGCACTTAGAAAGAAAACTAGCATAGAAGTCACTGTTAAATAAACAAGCATAGAAGGCACTGCTAAAGAAGCTAATATAGAAGGCACTGCTGCAGAAGCTAGCATAAAAAGCACTGCTGAGGAAGCTAATATAGAAGGCACTGCTGAGGAAGCTAGCATAGAAGGCACTGAGAAAGAAAACTAGCATATAAGTCACTGTTGAATAAGCTAGCATAGAAGGCACTACTAAAGAAGCTAGCATAGAAGGCACTGCTATAGAAGCTAGCATAAAAAGCATTGCTGAAGAAGCTAGCATAGAAGGCACTGAGAGGGAAAACTAGCATAGAAGTCACTGTTGAATAAGCTAGCATAGAAGGCACTGCTATAGCAGCTAGCATAGAAGTCAACGCTAAAGAAGCTAGCATAGAAGGCACTGCTGCCGAAGCTAGCATAAAAAGCATTGCTGAAGAAGCTGATATAGAAGGCACTGCTGAAAAAGCTAGCATAGCAGACACTGCTGCAGAAGCTAGCATACAAAGCATTGGTGAAGAAGCTAGCATAGAAGGCACTGCTATAGAAGCTACCATAGAAGGCACTGTTGAAGAAGCTAGCATAGAAGGCAACGCTATAGAAGCTAGCATAAAAAGCATTGCTGAAGATGTTAATGTAGAAGGGACTACTGAAGAAGCTAGCATAGGAGGCACTGCTGCAGAAGCTAGCATAGAAGGCACTGCTGCCAAAGCTAGCATAAAAAGCATTGCTGAAGAAGCTGATATAGAAGGCACTGCTGAAGAAGCTAGCTTAGAAGGCACTGCTGCAGAAGGTAGCATAAAACACATTGGTGAAGAAGCTAGCACAGAAGGCACTGCTATAGAAGCTAGCATAGAAGGCACTGCTGAAGAAGCTAGCATAGAAGGCAACGCTACAGAAGCTAGCATAAAAAGCATTGCTGAAGATGTTAATGTAGAAGGCACTGCTGAAGAAGCTAGCATAGAAGGCACTGCTGTAGAAGCTAGCATAAAAAGCATTGCTGAAGAAGCTAATGTAGAAGGCACTGCTGAAGAAGCTAGCATAGAAGGCACTGTTGAATAAGCAAGCATAGAAGGCACTGCTAAAGCAGCTAATATAAAAGGCACCGCTGCAGAAGCTAGCATAAAAGGCATCGCTGCAAGAGCTAGCATAAAAAGCACTGCTGAAGAAGCTAATATAGAAGGCACTGCTGAGGAAGCTAGCATAGAAGGCACTGAGAAAGAAAACTAGCATAGAAGTCACTGTTGAATAAGCTAGCATAGAAGGCACTACTAAAGAAGCTAGCATAGAAGGCACTGCTATAGAAGCTAGCATAAAAAGCATTGTTGAAGAAGCTAGCATAGAAGGCAATGAGAAGGAAAACTAGCATAGAAGTCACTGTTGAATAAGCTAGCATAGAAGGCACTACTAAAGAAGCTAGCATAGAAGACACTGCTATAGAAGGTAGCATAAAAAGCATTGCTGAATAAGCTAGCAAAGAAGGCACTGAGAGGGAAAACTAGCATAGAGGTCACTGTTGAATAAGCTAGTATAGAAGGCACTGCTATATAAGCTAGCATAGAAGGCACTGCCGAAGAAGCTAGCATAAAAAGCATTGCTGAAGAAGTTGATATAGAAGGCACTGCTGAAGAAGCTAGCATAGAAGGCACTGCTGCAGAAGCTAGCATAAAAAGCATTAGTGAAGAAGCTAGCATAGAAGGCACTGCTATAGAAGCTAGCATAGAAGGCACTGCTGAAGAAGCTAGCATAGAAGGCAACGCTACAAAAGCTAGCATAAAAACCATCGCTGAAGAAGCTAGCATAGAAGGCACTGAGAAGGAAAACTAGCATAGAAGCCACTGTTGAATAAGCTAGCATAGAAGGCACTACTAAGGAAGCTAGCATAGAAGGCACTGCTATAGAAGGTAGCATAAAAAGCATTGCTGAATAAGCTAGCAAAGAAGGCACTGAGAGGGAAAACTAGCATAGAGGTCACTGTTGAATAAGCTAGCATAGAAGGCACTGCTATATAAGCTAGCATAGAAGGCACTGCTGCCGAAGCTAGCATAAAAAGCATTGCTGAAGAAGCTGATATAGAAGGCACTGCTGAAAAAGCTAGCATAGCAGACACTGCTGCAGAAGCTAGCATACAAAGCATTGGTGAAGAAGCTAGCATAGAAGGCACTGCTATAGAAGCTAGCATAGAAGGCACTGTTGAAGAAGCTAGCATAGAAGGCAACGCTATAGAAGCTAGCATAAAAAGCATTGCTGAAGATGTTAATGTAGAAGGGACTACTGAAGAAGCTAGCATAGGAGGCACTGCTGCAGAAGCTAGCATAGAAGGCACTGCTGCCAAAGCTAGCATAAAAAGCATTGCTGAAGAAGCTGATATAGAAGGCACTGCTGAAGAAGCTAGCTTAGAAGGCACTGCTGCAGAAGGTAGCATAAAACACATTGGTGAAGAAGCTAGCACAGAAGGCACTGCTATAGAAGCTAGCATAGAAGGCACTGCTGAAGAAGCTAGCATAGAAGGCAACGCTACAGAAGCTAGCATAAAAAGCATTGCTGAAGATGTTAATGTAGAAGGCACTGCTGAAGAAGCTAGCATAGAAGGCACTGCTGTAGAAGCTAGCATAAAAAGCATTGCTGAAGAAGCTAATGTAGAAGGCACTGCTGAAGAAGCTAGCATAGAAGGCACTGTTGAATAAGCAAGCATAGAAGGCACTGCTAAAGCAGCTAATATAAAAGGCACCGCTGCAGAAGCTAGCATAAAAGGCATTGCTGCAAGAGCTAGCATAAAAAGCACTGCTGAAGAAGCTAATATAGAAGGCACTGCTGAGGAAGCTAGCATAGAAGGCACTGAGAAAGAAAACTAGCATAGAAGTCACTGTTGAATAAGCTAGCATAGAAGGCACTACTAAAGAAGCTAGCATAGAAGGCACTGCTATAGAAGCTAGCATAAAAAGCATTGTTGAAGAAGCTAGCATAGAAGGCAATGAGAAGGAAAACTAGCATAGAAGTTACTGTTGAATAAGCTAGCATAGAAGGCACTACTAAAGAAGCTAGCATAGAAGACACTGCTATAGAAGATAGCATACAAAGCATTGCTGAATAAGCTAGCAAAGAAGGCACTGAGAGGGAAAACTAGCATAGAGGTCACTGTTGAATAAGCTAGTATAGAAGGCACTGCTATATAAGCTAGCATAGAAGGCACTGCTGAAGAAGCTAGCATAAAAAGCATTGCTGAAGAAGTTGATATAGAAGGCACTGCTGAAGAAGCTAGCATAGAAGGCACTGCTGCTGAAGCTAGCATAAAAAGCATTAGTGAAGAAGCTAGCATAGAAGGCACTGCTATAGAAGCTAGCATAGAAGGCACTGCTGAAGAAGCTAGCATAGAAGGCACTGCTGAAGAAGCTAGCATAGAAGGCACTGCTGAAGAAGCTAGCATAGAAGGCAACGCTACAGAAGCTAGCATAAAAACCATCGCTGAAGAAGCTAGCATAGAAGGCACTGAGAAGGAAAACTAGCATAGAAGCCACTGTTGAATAAGCTAGCATAGAAGGCACTACTAAAGAAGCTAGCATAGAAGGCACTGCTATAGAAGGTAGCATAAAAAGCATTGCTGAATAAGCTAGCAAAGAAGGCACTGAGAGGGAAAACTAGCATAGAGGTCACTGTTGAATAAGCTAGCATAGAAGGCACTGCTATATAAGCTAGCATAGAAGGCACTGCTGAAGAAGCTAGCATAAAAAGCATTGCTGAAGAAGTTGATATAGAAGGCACTGCTGAAGTGTGGTTCTAAAAATTCTGGACCCATGTAATTTACTTTGCCACAGCAGTACGATTTTAGTATCAAAAGACCGATAATGACTAGTACACTAAGCATGAGCATTTTCGTTCAATTCCAGCAGTGTTTTCACCTCGAAATCGCCATTTTCGTCCTGCACTCGTGGCTCCCATTTTATACACGACAGCCATTTTAAAAGTTGCCCTCACATAGGCTTATAATACAGTCAGATTTGATTCCAAGGACACGTACACCTTGATTGACTTTTCTCTGACCTGGGCAAGCTGGAACCATTGCCTCAGGCCAAACCTGTTTGGTCAGTCCCTCTCCCAGTGGCCGAATCAGATAGCATCAAGGCACACCATGCCATAAAACCCTTATTATCGCTCACACACCCTGCCTAACTTGCTCACACCTGCACCTGCTCTTTTCTTCTTCTTACTTTACGAGGGGGAGGTGCCCGTTTTTATTGGGGGTCCACACTTATCTGATGTGAAATTCTAGGCCTCGCCGGGTAATTTATTATGGGCTGGATGACATGAAATATGAGGTTTCATCATGACACTGGTTTTTCCTTTGTAGTGAAAACATGTGAATGACCAACCAAAATGTCAAGAATGTTTGCCTGAAGCTTAAAAAACTGTATATAAGGAAACCTGATTTTGCATGGACACACAGGGCCTGATTCTAACTTTGGAGGACAGTGTTAAACCGTCCCAAAAGTGGCGGATATACCACCTACCGTATTACGAGTTCCATAGGATATAATGGACTCGTAATACGGTAGGTGGTATATCCGCCACTTTTGGGACGGTTTAACACCGTCCTCCAAAGTTAGAATCAGGCCCACAGTCTCCTGAGAACATACAAATCGTGCTGTTGTACTTCTAGGACACTTGTCAATTGGTTGCAGCCAATAAATTCGATCTTTGACTTCACCTAGAAGACTCTGAGTTTCTGTAGTCTGAATCAGGAAAGTACCCGAGGTCTTTGGGTGTACCCTGGCACCGCTGGGTTACCGGATCAGTACCGGTTCTGAAAAACCCAGTACCTCAGAAGAAGCTAGCATAGAAGGCACTGCTGCAGAAGCTAGCATAAAAAGCATTAGTGAAGAAGCTAGCATAGAAGGCACTGCTATAGAAGCTAGCATAGAAGGCACTGCTGAAGAAGCTAGCATAGAAGGCAACGCTACAGAAGCTAGCATAAAAACCATTGCTGAAGAAGCTAGCATAGAAGGCACTGAGAAGGGAAACTAGCATAGAAGTCACTGTTGAATAAGCTAGCATAGAAGGCACTACTAAAGAAACTAGCATAGAAGGCACTGCTATAGAAGGTAGCATAAAAAGCATTGCTGAAGAAGCTAACATAGAAGGCACTGAGAAGGAAAACTAGCATAAAAGTCACTGTTGAATAAGCTAGCGTAGAAGGCACTGCTGAAGAAGCTAGCATAGAAGGCAACACTAAAGAAGCTAGCATAGAAGGCACTGCTGAAGAAGCTAGCATAGAAGGCAACGCTACAGAAGCTAGCATAAAAACCATTGCTGAAGAAGGTAGCATAGAAGGCACTGAGAAGGAAAACTAGCATAGAAGTCACTGTTGAATAAGCTAGCATAGAAGGCACTACTAAAGAAACTAGCATAGAAGGCACTGCTATAGAAGGTAGCATAAAAATCATTGCTGAAGAAGCTAGCATAGAAGGCACTGAGAAGGAAAACTAGCATAAAAGTCACTGTTGAATAAGCTAGCATAGAAGGCACTGCTGAAGAAGCTAGCATAGAAGGCAACGCTACAGAAGCTAGCATAAAAAGCATTGCTGAAGATGTTAATGTAAAAGGCACTGCTGAAGAAGCTAGCATAGAAGGCACTGCTGCAGAAACCAGCATAAAAAGCATACCTGAAGATGTTAATGTAGAAGGCACTGCTGAAGAAGCTAGCATAGAAGGCACTGCTGCAGAAACCAGCATAAAAAGCATACCTGAAGATGTTAATGTAGAAGGCACTGCTGAAGAAGCTAGCATAGAAGGCACTGCTGCAGAAGCTAGCATGAATAGCATTCCTGAAGAAGCTAATAAAGAAGGCACTGCTGAAGAAGCTAGCATAGGAGGCACTGCTGCAGAAGCTAGCATAAAAAGCACTGCTGAAGAAGCTAATATAGGAGGCACTGCTGAGGAAGCTAGCATAGAAGGCAACGCTACAGAAGCTAGCATAAAAAGCATTGCTGAAGAAGCTAGCATAGAAGGCACTGAGAAGGAAAACTAGCATAAAAGTCACTGTTGAATAAGCTAGCATAGAAGGCACTGCTGAAGAAGCTAGCATAGAAGGCAACGCTACAGAAGCTAGCATTAAAAGCATTGCTGAAGATGTTAATGTAAAAGGCACTGCTGAAGAAGCTAGCATAGAAGGCACTGCTGCAGAAACCAGCATAAAAAGCATACCTGAAGATGTTAATGTAGAAGGCAACGAGAAAGAAAACTAGCATAGAAGTCACTGTTGAATAAGCTAGCATAGAAGGCACTGCTATAGAAGCTAGCATAAAAAGCATTGCTGAAGAAGCTAGCATAGAAGGCAATGAGAAGGAAAACTAGCATAGAAGTCACTGTTGAATAAGCTAGCACAGAAGGCATTGCTATAGAAGCTAGCATAGAAGGCACTGCTGAAGAAGCTAGCATAGAAGACAACGCTAAAGAAGCTAGCATAGAAGGCCTTGCCTGAGAAGCTAGCATAAAAAGCATTGCTGAAGAAGCTGATATAGAAGGCACTGCTGAAGAAGCTCGAATAGAAGGCACTGCTGCAGAAGCTAGCATAAAAAGCATTGGTGAAGAAGCTAGCATAGAAGGCACTGCTGAAGAAGCTAGCATAGAAGGCAACGCTACAGAAGCTAGCATAAAAAGCATTGCTGAAGATGTTAATGTAGAAGGCACTGCTGAAGAAGCTAGCATAGAAGGCACTGCTGCAGAGGCAAGCATAAAAAGCATTGCTGAAGAAGCTAATATAGAAGGCACTGCTGAAGAAGCTAGCATAGAAGGCAGCGCTGCAGAAGCTGGCATAAAAAGCATTACTGAAGAAGCTAATATAGAAGGCACTGCTGAAGAAGCTAGCATAGAAGGCACTGCTGCAGAAGCTAGCATAAAAAGCATTACTAAAGAAGCTAATATAGAAGGCACTGCTGAAGAAGCTAGCATAGAAGGCACTGCTGCAGAAGCTAGCATAAAAAGGATTGCTGAAGAAGCTAATATAGAAGGCACTGCTGAAGAAGCGAGCATAGTATGCACTGCTGCAGAAGCTAGCATAAAAAGCATTGCTGAAGAAGCTAATATAGAAGGCACTGCTGAAGAAGGTAGCATAGAAGGCACTGCTGCATAAGCTAGCATAACCACCATTGGTGAAGAAGCTAGCATAGAAGGCACTGCTAAAGAAAATGGCATAGAAGGTGCTGCAAGAGGAGACTAAGGAGCAAAGCAGTTTTGGAAGAAGCTCACATAGATGGTGCTGCTGGATAACCCTCATATAGAAGGCGCTGCACCTAACGCCAGCATACAAGGCACTGCTGAAGAGGCTAGCATAGAAGGTACAGTGGAAGACGCTTCCATAGAAGGCACTGCTGAATATGCTAGCAAGGAAGGCCCCACTGCAAAAGCTAACTCGAGCTACTGCTCAAGAAGCTAGCATGGAAGGTGCTGCTGAAGAAGCTAGCATGAAAGGTACTGCTCAGTAAGCTAGCATGGAAGGTACTGCTGAAGAAAGCTGGTTTAGAGGCCACTGCTGCAGAAGCTTGCATAGAAGGCACTGCTGAAGAAGCTGGCACATAAGACAGTGTTGAAGAATCTAGTATAGAAGGCACTGCTGAAGAAAGCTAGCATGGAAGGAACTGCTGAAGAGGCTAGCAAAGAAGGCACAGTGGAAGAAACTACCTTAGAAGGCACTGCTGTAAAGGCTAGCATGGAAGGCACTGCCGCAGAAGCTAGCAGAGAAGGCACTGCTGAAGAAGCTAGCATGGAAGACACTGCTGCAGCATCTAGCATGGAAGGTACTAATGAAGAAAGCTACTATAGAGGCCACTGCTGCAGAAACAAGCATGGAAGGCACTGCTGTAGTAGCTAGCATGGCAGGCACTGCTGACGAAGCTAGCATAGAAGGAACAGTGGAAGACGCTTCCAAAGAAGGAACTGCTGACTACGCTTGCAAGGAAGGTCACACTGCAAAAGCTAAGCTACTGCTGAAGAAGCTAGCATGGAAGGTACTGCTGGAGAAGCTAGCATCGAAGGTACTGCTGAAGAAAGCTGGTATAGAGGCCACTGCTGCAGAAGCTAGCATAGAAGACATTGCTGAGGAATCTAGCATAGAAGGCACTGCTGAAGAAAGCTTGCATAGAAGGCATTTGCGAAGAGACTAGCATGGAAGGCACTGCTTCAGAAGCTAGCATAGAAGGCACTGCTGAAGAGAATAGCATAGAAGGCACTGCTGAAGAAAGCTCGCATAGAAGGCACTGGTGAAGAGACTAGCATAGAAGGCACTGCTGAAGAAAGCTCACATGGAAGGCACTGGTGAAGAGACTAGCATAGAAGGCACTGCTGAAGAACGCTCGCATAGAAGGCACTTGCGAAGAGACTAGCATAGAAGGCACTGCTGAAGAAAGCTCACATGGAAGGCACTGGTGAAGAGACTAGCATAGAAGGCACTGCTGAAGAAAGCTTGCATAGAAGGCACTTGCGAAGAAACTAGCATGGAAGGCTCTCCTTCAGAAGCTAGCATAGAAGGCACTGCTGAAGATGCTAGCATAGAACGCACTGCTGGAGTAAGCCAGCACGGAAGGTACTGCTGAAGAAGCTAGCATGGAAGGCACTTCTGTAGAAACTAGCATGGAAGACACTGCCGCAAAAGCTAACATAGAAGGCACTGCTGAAGAAGCTAGCATGGAAGGCACTGCTGCAGCATCTAGCATGCAAGGTACTGGTGAAGAAAGCTAGCATAGAGGCCACTGCTGCAGAAGGTAACATGGAAGGCACTGCTGCAGAAGATAGCATAGAAGGTACTGCCGAATAAGCCAGCATAGAGGCACTGCTGCAGAAGCTAGCATAGAAGGCACTGGTGAAGAAAGCTCGCATGGAAGGCACTGGTGAAGAGACTAGCATAGAAGGCACTGCTGAAGAAAGCTTGCATAGAAGGCACTGGCGAAGAGACTAGCATGGAAGCACTGCTTCAGAAGCTAGCATATAAGGCACTGTTGAAGATGCTAGCATAGAAGGCACTGCTGGAGTAAGCCAGCACGGAAGGTACTGCTGAAGAAGCTTGCATGGAAGACACTGCCGCAAAAGCTAGCATAGAAGGCACTGCTGAAGAAGCTAGCATGCAAGGTACTGGTGAAGAAATCTAGCATAGAGGCCACTGCTGCAGAAGGTAAAATGGAAGGCACTGCTGCAGAAGCTAGCATCGAAGGTAATGTTGAAGAAGCTAGCGTAGAGGCACTGCTGCAGAAGCTAGTATAGAAGGCACTGCTGAAGAAGCTAGCATAGAAGGCACTGTTGGGGTAAGCTAGCATGGAAGGTACTGTTGAAGAAGCTAGCATGGAAGGAATCGCTGAAGAAGCTAGCATAGAAGGCACTACTGCAGAAACTAGCATGGAAGGCACTGCTTCAGAAGCTAGAATGGAAGGCATCGCTGCGGTAAGCTAGAATAGAAGGCACTGCTGCAAGACAGGCATCACTGTAGGAAGAAACCATCAGCGAAGGCACTACGTGAGGGAGTTCACACTAAGCACACTTTAGGAGTGAGCTCACCCTACGGTAGAATCAGCTGTGGTCAGGGGCTCAGATACCTCCCCGGCTGCGCTGACAGGGCCGGACCTCCCTCTCCTTTGGTAAGAGTGACCTGCTGTGCGTCTGATCAACAAACTGCCCCACAATGGGGCCAGCACTGTTTCTGACAACACAACTGTGCTGAAGCTAGGAAACCTGCCGTGTGTGCCGTGTGTGCCTTGTGTGCCGTGTGTACTATGTGTGCCCTGTATACCTTGTGTGCAGTGTGTACCGTGTGTGCCGTATGTGCCATGTGTGCATTGTGTATCTGTGTTTTGTGTGCCATTGATACCTTGTGTGCTGTGTGTACCGTGTACCTTTTGTGCCGTGTGTCCTGTGTGTGCCATGTGTCCCGTGTATACCTTGTGTAGCGTGTGTGTCATGTCTGCTGTGTGTACCGTGTGTACCTTGTGTGCCATGTGTGTTTTGTGTGCCGTGTATATGTTGTGTGCCATGTGTGCCTTGTGTGCCGTGTGTACCTTGCGTGCCTTCTGTGCCTTGTGTGCCGTGTGTGCCTTGTGTGCCATGTATACCTTGTGTGCCGTGTGTGTTGTATGTGCCTTGTGTGCCGTGTGTGCCATGTGTTCCTTGTGTACCCTGTGTGCCTTGTGTGCCATGTGTACCTTGTGTGCCTTCTGTGTCGTGTGTGCCTTGTCTGCCTTGTGTACCGTGTGTGGCTTGTGTGCCTTGTGTACTGTGTGTGGCTTGTGTACCTTGTGTGCCGTGTGTGGCTTGTGTGCCTTGTTTACCGTGTGTGGCTTGTGTACCTTGTGTGCTGTGTGTACCTTGTGTTCCTTGTGTGCACCTTGCGTACCTTGTGTGCACCGTGTGTACCGTGTGTGCCACGTGTGCCGCGTGTGCCGTGTGTACCAAGTGTGGCTTGTGTACCTTGTGTGCCTTGTGTGCTGTGTGTACCTTGTGTGCACCTTGCGTACCTTGTGTACGCCGTGTGTACCGTGTGTGGCTTGTGTACCTTGTGTGCCGTGTGTGGCTTGTGTGCCTTGTTTACCGTGTGTGGCTTGTGTACCTTGTGTGCTGTGTGTACCTTGTGTACCTTGTGTGCACCTTGCGTACCTTGTGTGCACCGTGTGTACCGTGTGTGCCACGTGTGCCGCGTGTGCCGTGTGTACCAAGTGTGGCTTGTGTACCTTGTGTGCCTTGTGTGCTGTGTGTACCTTGTGTGCACCTTGCGTACCTTGTGTACGCCGTGTGTACTGTGTGTGGCTTGTGCACCTTGCGTACCTTTGTGTGCACCTTGCGTACCTTGTATGCGCCGTGTGTGCCTTGTGTACCATGTACAAGTTGTGTGTGCCGTGTGTACCGCGTGTGCCATGTGTGCTTACAGCAACGGATGTCCATGATTTATTTGAAGTTCCTGCATACTCCCTCGGCGCTTCTAAGGCCAGGAAGTGGCTTTGCTGCAAAGCGTCCGAAGCGCCTAGTTCAGTGCGCAGAGGGGTCCTTTTTTAGGGTCCTTAGCAAACTTTCTCATGAACGTAACCATAGTAGGGTCAATCTCTGGAGTGTCTGAAACCTTACCCTCTAAATCTGGTCTGGGGCATTCAGCTCTTAGGCGAGAGCGGACTTCTTTATCAAAACCTTTTCTCAGATTAGATTGAACATATTGGGCCACCTCGGGAGGGGGAACCCAATTGGAAGCTCTAGGATGCATGATTTCTGAGGGATCAAAGTCCAAAACCTGAAAAGAAAGGACCCCTTTATTAGCTCTCTTACTGGAGGTCGAGTATCTGATTCTTCTGAAGCCTCAGAAGACGAATCCTTAGTAGAAGAGGAAGGAGAAAAAGCGTCTTCCTTTCGTGAACTATAGTTATGTTCCCCACTACGCTTCTTGTGCAGTTTTTCGAAGGCGTCTGCATGAATCTCGCTAATATCCACCCGAGTCTCTTCTAGATTCTTTGCTTTAGCCTTTGCTTTTTTACCTTCGGGTTGAGGTTACTGTCCTTGCACCCAACCCTGGGAGCGTGCATAATCAAAAAGTTGCCCTGAAAAGGGACCCAAGGCTCTCACTAGGGCATCATTCACTGATTGCTGGACTTTGGTATCAAGGGCTTCTACTAAATTAACTTCCAGCTGATTTCCCAAATCTTCTGAATAATATTCACC
The DNA here is from genome assembly GCF_031143425.1 of Pleurodeles waltl. Taxonomy (NCBI): domain Eukaryota; kingdom Metazoa; phylum Chordata; class Amphibia; order Caudata; family Salamandridae; genus Pleurodeles; species Pleurodeles waltl. The sequence goes on along the minus strand of NC_090437.1, from coordinate 1,314,466,504 downwards.
CTCTTGGTCATCCCACTGAGCCATCTCCAAAAAATATTGAAAGACAATATTATATAATATATAATAAGGTAAGAGTAGGTAAACTTGGAACAACCAGTTCAAAATGTCTTTAAATGTCTTTAGACAATGATGGGGGAGTGTAAAAACCCCAAATCAGGCAATAGAGAAAAGTGCCCTAATAAAATGTGGAGGGAGCTGCCTGAAACACTCTCGGCAGAAACATGATCTTAATTTTACAACCCTCGAACTATCTGATTTGACCAAAGAAAGAGGAAGTGACGTCGAGGGTCAGGAGTGTTATGGACAAAGGTCATGTTTAGTGATTGGACCATGTGATATTATACAAGACATCATGGGATGTGTAGTTTTTTGTTTTACTTGTTTTTGATTGGCTGCTATTTTGGATCAGTAAAGAAAGAGATAGCATAATCAGAGCCTCCGGTCCTGACATAGAATTTCATTATGACCTTTGCTTCTTCAAGCGCGTGAACTGAAAGGGATATGATGGGTGGGTGGGACCTGTTTATCATCAATATACAATCTCAGCTGTGGTGTTACCTCTCAAGTAAAGAAATCCACCCTCTGTGAACCTAAACCAACTTCCTGTGCTATCCAGCAAGATTATTGTTAAAAGCAAAGCTCTTGCCGAATGGATATTGTATTTGTAGGGTGCACAATGTTTAAGTGCTAACATGTACCCAAAGGCGTCTGTGCGCTATGGGGTAGGTTTCTGAGTTGCAACAGGGCTGCCCAGCAGATATTTATACAGATAAAACCTTGAATTCAGGGCTTCCTGACGTCTACTAAGTGTTTTTTTTTCTCAGGCTGAAAGGTAGTGGGCCCCTGAGGGAGGTAGCAGCGGCAGAGAAGCCTCTCCCTGCAGGTCCAAAACGTTTAAACTTGGGGACGAGTCTGCATATTTTGGGCAGCAGTTGACCCCCCTTTCTTGTTCCGTTAGTAAAAGTGTCTCTAAGCCAATTGGAAGCACGTTTTCAACTCTGAATGAATTCTAGCATTGGTGTCAAAGTATGCAGGTGGCAGGGGGAGCCTTCCTGCACCCCTGGTGAGCGAGGGATCACTCAGCACTACTTCTAGACAAGTCAATTTATTCATTTCAGTCAATTTATTTTATGCAATCATTTTATTCAACACAAGTCATAATATTTTATTTTATTTCATTTTTATTGTTTTATTTTATTATTTATTATTTATTTTATGATTTATTATTGTTATGTTTATTGCACTTTTATTTAATTTTATTTCAATTTATGTTAGACCAGCCATTTTATTCATTTCAGTCATTTTACTTTATGCAATCATTTTATTCATTTTATTTAGGACAACTCATTTTATTTTATTTTATTTCATTTTTATTTTTATTTATTTTTATTTTTATTATTTATTCCACTAAGTGTAAACCAACATTACACTTACATGCATTACACACATACATACATTACACACTACATGCCTTACACACACATGCACTACACATTTAACATTTTTTAAAAATTACTTACCCACGGGCTGTGCGTCCTCCTCGGTGCTCTTCTCCTTCGTCGATGCCAGAAGAGCAGCCCTAACCAATCCAGATGCTGCTCTCATGCTGTTAATCAGCATGAGAGAAGCTCCTGGATTGGATGAAGCGTCCTAGCTGGATGCTCCTTCAGGCCTTAGAGGCTATTAGAAGCATGTTTTTAATTTTGAATGAAACCTGCCATTGGTCTCAAGGTATGCAGCTAGCATGGAGAGCCTTACTACACCCCTGGTGAGCGAGGGATCACACAGAACTACTTCTAGACAGGTCATTTCATTAATTTCAGTCAGTTTATTTTATTTCATTTTTTTTATTTTTTTTTATTTTATTATTTATTAATTCTTTATTTTATGATTTATTATTTTAATTTATTTTTATGTCATTTATTTCATTTTATGTTAGACCAGCCATTTTATTCATTTCAGTCATTTTATTTTATGCAACCATTTTATTAATTTGTTTTACGACAACTCATTTTATTTAATTTTACTTAAATTTTATTTGTATTCATTTTTATTTTTATTATTTATTCCACTAAGTATAAATCAACACTACACTTACAACATTACATACATACATGCATTACACACAACATGCATTACCCACACATGATCTACACATTTAAAATAAAAAAACAAATTACTTACCCATGGGCTGTGCGTCCCCCTTGGTGCTCTTCTACTTTGTCGATGCTGGAAGAGCAGCCCTAACCAATCCAGATGCTGCTCTCATGCTGGATTGAATGGAGCGTCCTAGCTGGACGCTCCCTCAGGCCCTAGAGGCCTATGCTGGATCTCCACAAAGCTATCTTAAGACAGCAGAGTGGAAGGCTTCAAAGTGCGCATGTCACTTTGGCCAGCACAAAACAGCCAGCCAAAGAGACATGCACACTTGGGAGCGTCCTGCCAGCCCTGCTCCTGTCCTCTGTTGCCAATCGCCAATAGAGGATACGCCCAGCATGTCTCTGGGCTGGAGCGCTGCATAAGTAAAATTAAATGGCAATAAAAGGTTTTCATTCCCATTTTATTTTTGCTTGTGCTGCTCACAGCGGGTGAGGGTGCAATGCTCCCCCGCCCTCGAGAAGAAACCGCCTCTCCTTTCCCTATCATAACATAGTGATGTACAATTCTTCTTAATGCTTCAAATGTGTTTTTTTCTCCTTTCTTTTAAATAAATCCTAAAGGTTGCATGGCTTTTTAGTAAGTAGTTTTGGGAGATTTGGCAATGTTGGTGGAGCAAGGTGGTGGATTTTCCTTTGATATTTCTTCCCCGATTTTAGAGCATTGCTGCCGGCACGCAGGGGCATATTTATCAAGGTGTTGCATTGGCCTTGAGCCACGGAAGGGGGCGCGAGGGCGGCACAACTACAAGGTCAGATTTATCAAAGCATGCGAAGCCAACTTGAGTGGTGCTGCATGGCTTGATAAATCTAGAGTAAGACAATGCAGCGCAAATTGCTGTGTTCCATTACTCTATCCAGGGAGGTGTTTTGCATGAGTGAAACATAGGGGTTCCCATGCATCCACCTATGCATTTTGGCGCATTCCTAGATTTACCATAACTGGTAGACCTGAGAATGCGGCAAAATGCTGCACCTCCCCAGGTGCATAGTGTGAAATACTGTGCATTGCTGCCCTTTCCCTCTCATACAGTGCAGCAAGGTGGCTTGCTGCACAGAACTGCATAAAATCTCACCCACGCTCAGAAGGCACTGCACAACACCGGTCCAGAATACCCCAACAGACGGCTCTCCTTCTACACCCCGACCCAACAGCTTTGCTCCGCCGACCTTGCCCTCGCCACCGTTACACGCATCCACAGAACGACCGCCGGCGGAAGATCGTTCTTCCACCACCTCGCTGCCAAGACGTGGAACACTCTTCCCACCCACCTGCGACAGACACAGGACCTACTTACCTTCAGGAGACACCGCAAGACGTGGCTGTTGAAGCAGTAGCAGCCCCCCAACATCCCCCTCCCCTCAGCACCTTGAGAACCTCACGGGTGAGTAGTGCGCTTTACAAATGCTCTGATTGATTGATTTAAATCTTCTTGAATGTGGCCCACAGTTCTCTCCCTCAGAATCGGAAGGAAGGACATTATGCATATTTAAAAAAAAAAATCTATGTAATATGTGCCAAATACTCCTTTTGTTCCCTTCTTGCTCCTCATGCAACACACCGATCCCTTGTGTACAGGACATGCCTGGCAAAGTCCCATTGTTCACCAACATTGGTTGGCCATTCCTTGAGTGACAATAAGCGCCCTCAGTCTACCCCATAGTACTTGCTAATGAAGGTGGCAGTCTGAAGACAATACAATCCATCATTGTTTATCAGTACCGGTACCAAGTGTTTCTCCAGCTGGCCTTGTTTACTGTCCTTACTTTAGGGAACATTTACTGAAACTTTTTCATGGCAAAAACTGAACATAGTGTGCTCGCTGACCAATGCCTGTGCTCTGTATCGTCGTGTGAAGCATTGATTTGCCTCTGTTGAAGAGAAGCTAGAGCCAATCGGATGTTTCTAGAAAGTTCTGAACCGAGCTGAGTATGTGTTAGTAGCGGCTCATCATGGATCCATTGTGTACGCCTCTTTCTAGTTTAACGAACAATTTCAATCTGTCAGACAAGGCAGGGAAGAGAAGTTACTGTCAAAGAAAATCTTCTCACTGCCAATTAAAGGGCCTGATTTAGATCTTGGCGGAGGGGGATACTACCTCACAAACATGACCGATCTCCTATCCGCCATCTTACGATCCCATTATATCCTGTGGAGATCGTAATACAGCAAGCAGGATATCTGTCCTGTTTGTGACGGAGCATTCCATTCCATCCACTGCGATCTAAATCAGGTCCAAAGCCAGGAAGAATTTATTAACAAAGTAAAATTAATAGTTTGTGAACCACAGAGTCAACCTGCCAATGTTTTCCCGGCACAGTTGAATAAAACAAGCTTGTAAAGTCTGGTATAACAATAGTCCCTGCAGCCCCTGCGGTGCAGAAGGGGCCCAACCACCAAGGAGGCCCCTCAGCACAATACACTGTGCCAGGGCGGCGGGCCCCTGGCATGAGAGCTCCTAACTGGGTAGGGGGGACCACTTTGCAGGGACACCCCTCATGTTTCGTTACGCCACTGCTTGTAGAGTGAGGGCCATGCACATGTTTACACACTAGAACTCATAGATTCCAAATATGGTAATGTGATGATTTTAAAAGAAATACAAGTGAAATGACCTTCAAATAGTAGCAGTAATATGACAACATTTTGGCTAAGGAGCAAGTCGTCTTTTTCTTGCCACAGGAGCTAAGATTTGAGAACAGATCATCATCTGAAAGGGGCACTTCCTGCGGGCAACGTTAGTGTGGACAAGACATCATGGCTGAAGGAAGTGACATCACACCACGTACAACCTGTGAGCGGCTGCCGCGCTGCGCATGACTCACATCCTATATAGAGGTCTTCTTTGGACCCGCTGAGTCTATTCTATTGCAGTGAAGCCGCAGAGAGGCGTCCTTGAGAAAGCCTGTGGGCCGCAGTCCGTGCTGTGTCGCCGCTCAGTGGGAAGTTTTACGCTGCTCTTTTCAGCCTTCCGCTTGCATAGTAGCAGATACTTTAGGTCACATTTACTAATGATTCGTGCCAGGTAGGGCAGAGAAGTGGCACGCAGAATGGCGTAAAGCAGCACAAACACGGTGCAAACATTATTTTGCACTGGGAAGGTGCAGCTTTCTCAGTGCAAAGAGAGCTTTGTACGTTTTGTGTCAAGGGAGCATTACTTGTTCGAATTAGCATAAGTACCAGTATTTTTTTAAAATTTGGATGCAAACCCGATCTACTGAGTCTATCTATATCGGGTTTTGCATTGTAAAAAAGTGTTCTTGAAGCAGGCGCTAACATGGAGAAATGTTTTCATTTCTGCAGATATTCCACATATTACATGTGTGCTGCACTGTACAGCGTATATTCCATATATATGGAAGGTTTAAAAATGTGTCTAGGCGCAGGATTTCTTACTGGAAAGGTACGCTTCCAGTGCAACACACACACCTCTGCACCATGGTGGGAAGGTTCTGCTCTGGCATAGGGGTAGTGCACAGGGGTAGTGCTTACGGCACAGAGGTATGTGCACAGGGGTAGTGCTTACAGCACAGAGGTATGTGCACAGGGGTAGTGAGCAGCAACAGGCCAGTTTAGTAATGGGGCTCTGAGGTACGTTTTCCCCCCTGTGCAGCTCAGCCCCACAGTTTTGGTTGCTGCCCTGCGATGCGCTAAAATATAAACCTGTATGGGGAAAATGGATAGACTTGCTGCCATAATAAAAGATAAGAGACTGGCCAAGATGGCCGTATTGGAAATAGGACTGTGGCCCACCCCCACCGGTTTAGACTTCCATCCCCACATTGTGTCTGTTTGGAATTTACTAATGTCCTTGATATCTACTGCAATGTCATATGGAATTGTGATTGCTCTCTGCTCGATACATTATTGTTCTCTGTCTTTAATCTTATTTTTATTTCCTTTTTGCTATATTTTCCAAAAAACAATAAAATATGTTTATCAAAAGAAATATATAAACCTGTCCTTTTGTGTGCATGCCGGGCCTGCCCAGCCTTCCTTCTATGATGGCTTTTCTCAGGCTTTCCATGCCAGCCCTCTCCTTGTTTCACCCCACTTCATCTCCATCAACCCTGTCTGTTATTTCTCTGTACCTCCACTTCTGTATGTACATTCATTCTCTCTATCGGAGCTCTCTCTACCTCACCTTTGTCTGCCTCACCTCTCCATCAGTATACCCAAAATAACTCACTTGACTTAATCTCTACCTCTCTCCCTTGACCTCGCTCCTCTATGTACCATCCTCTGAATCCTTATCTATCACTCTTCGTCCCTTCTCTCTACCTCATGTTTTTATCTCTACCTCAGCCGTTTCTCTACCTCCCCAGTCTGGCTCACTTCTGTCTCCCTTCTCGCTCTACCTAACTTCCTGATCACTATCTCATCTGTCTAAACTATCACTTTCTCCCTCTCTTCCCTCTCTCTCTCGCTCTCTACCTAACCTCACAGTTTACCACACTGTTAGTTCACCTCTTCACCTCCTCTCTCTCTCATTTGGCCTCTAGTCCCTTTTGTTCACCTCTGAAAATTATACTTCTTTCGGGCAACCTCTTTTTCTGCAGCATCAGCTCCTTTGCGTTTCTCTCTTTCTCTTGCACACACAAACATATCACTCTCTATGTCCCTCCTTCTCCATTTCAACTCACCCCCTCCACCTCCACTGTCTCTCTCAACCTCTTTCTTGATAGATCTCTACCTCACTTTCATTTTCTCTTTTTCTCTCTCACAACTGTCTACTTCTGCATAAACCTCAACTCTCTTTCTCTATTTCAAGTATGTATCTCAACGTCCTCTGTCACGTTGGCTCTCGGCAGCATCACCTGAATTGTGGGAAATGGAGTTCGATCTCACACCATGTGACAACTGTCAGCCCAATCCATCTTCAGCCAGCTAGCAGCGCCTCACCTATGCCCAAGAGCAGGGATGATTTGTGGCAGCTGGGCGCATGGCATTGTGACCTATCAGGGAAATCATGGTGGATCAGATCTTATCCCTTTCTCTCAGTTATAATCGTCTACCACATGCAAAGATAAACAGAACCAGAAAATCGTTCATTACGTTTTATTGAATCAGCTGCATTTTAGATAAAAAGACATGGACTGCAATAGTTAGGATGATAAAACTATGAAAAGGATGGTGATAAAAAAAGTGAAACACATGAAAAGTCCCACCATACTGTCACTATGCGAGCTGTATGATTCCTACCTATGCCACTAGTGTTCAATGTCAGAGCACAGCAGGGTAAGCCCTGGTCCACCCTTCAGGACCCCCGGGAAGACATCATCCCCCATACCTGAGTATGGCAGTAGTGAAGAATCCTGTTGTCTATTGAGACACCATCCCCATATAGGCCAGGGAACGGCAGTCTCAGCAAGCAGTTGTAGCGAAGTCAAACAGCACGCAGTGGCAGTCATCTGACTGGAACCTCCCTCTAACATACAGGGGGCAGTGAGATCTTTTATAATAAAACAACTAGTGTTCTGAGAAAAGTGTCCCCCAATAAACATACATGTTTCTGTGAAATGTTACAGACACGATGTACCACTTTGTGGTGGCAACCCTATCTTGTCGCAGCCTTGAACAAAGCACAGAGTGAGAGAATGTTGTGCTAAGAAATGTAAATGCATTCCTAGGCGAAAGAACAGCAAGATAGAGAAAAAAACAAATATCACCACAAACTTGATTGTTCCAAAAAGAATAAAATGGAATAAAATAAAATGTAACTAGGCTATCAGTGCTGCAGGCCCACTAGTAACATTTAATTTCCAGGCCCTGCGCACATGTAGTTCACTTTACTAGGTACTTATAAGTAAATTAAATATGCCAATTGGGGATGAACCAATGTTATCATGTTTAAGGGAGAGAGCATATGTACTTAAGCACTAGTTAGCAGTGGTAACATGTGCAGAGTCCTAAAACCAGGAAAAACAGTGTCAGAAACGTGGAGGGAGGCAGGCAAAAAGTGGGGGGATGACCACCCTAAGACTGTGAGGTCTAACAGGAGGAGAGTGCCATATATCTGCCCTATCACGCAATGCAGCGCAGGATTTTTGGCTGCTGTGCTGCGTTGCGTGACAGTTTTGTAAATATGGCCCATAGTGCAGACAAAATATCATGTCAAGAATATCGAGGACCAAAATATTGTGAAGGTAGGTTTCTCTAGGTAAGCAAAGTTTTACTATATATAACGCCACATACATGTACCTCAAAGAATATAAAGATATATATATATATATATATATATGGGTGTGTGAGTGAGTAGGTCTGTGAGTGTCTGACTTGGGCTGTGAGCTGGCTGCAAGAGGGTCTCAGCGGGTCTGCGAGTGGGTGGGTGAGTGTCTAAGTGGGGGTGTGAGTGATGCATGAGTGTCTCAGTGGGTGTATGAGTGGCAGAAAGAGATTGAAAGAGAGAGAGAGGTGCCTTGGGACCCCACCCCCAGAGCTAATGTGTCAGGGTGTTCGTACCCTGGCCTTTTTGTATTTTTTCATATTTTGCAAGATGGCTGACAGCACGTCTGTTGTTGAAGTGTTATCAGCCAATCAGATCTCTGCATGAGATTGTTAGGGGTCACTAATCCTTTGCGTCCCTATATATACAAATTTAGGCCCACATTTATACTTTTTTAGCACTGCATTTGCATAATTTTGTGACCCAAATGCGGCGCTAAAAAAGTATAAATATGGGTCTTAGATTTTCTTAAATTTCTCAAAAATTACTGAACGGATTTACACCAAATAACAAAAAGGGCTCTTTCTGGACCAAGAGCTGCCTTTCTGCCAAATTTGGTGTAATTCCATCCAGTGTTTTTTGCGCTATTGCTGTTCAATTTTTCCTATGGAAATTACCATTGAAAAAGCTCTACATTTCATGTGTTTTCTCTTTATCTCGGTCCACACTTGGTGGAGCACTCCGAAATTTCCCAGACAGCAGCTCACCTGACTGTAGATTTTTTTGGGAACATTTTTTGATGATTCGTCAAGCGACATCAAAGATATAGGCAAGCAAAAACAGCAGATTTCTATAGAAACTAGGTCCTAACTATAACTACTTAGTGGCGACTGCCACTAAGTAATATATATATATATATATATATATATATTTGCATATATATATATATATCTTTAAGGTGCGTAGATGTGGAGTTAAGAATTGTAAATCTATACCTACCCATTTGCACTGACCTTCTAGATATTTTGGTCCTCGATATTTTCGACTTGATATTCTGTCCACACAATATTTCTGTTTCCAATATTCTGCCAGTGATACGATCATTTTCCACATATCACGTTCTAACGCACCTACAAGAAAGAATAAGTACTGTGGCTTATGCGCTGTCCTGTCTCACATCAGTATTCAGTTTGTAGCCTTGATTCTGTTGTTAGGTATGTGTTCATAAATGTTTCCATGATCTAATGAAAACTGTAAGTTCAACACTCTACTCAAGCTGAAAAGTTTGATTCGAGTCACACAGGTCCAGCAGCAAAGAGTTAAAAGACAGGTCAATGGAAAATAATTCAAATTTAAGGACTTTTTTCAAATTTGTTAGTGTCTTGAAAAAGGATTTAGGGAAACACTGCAAGTCACGATCTTGGTGTCTAGTGCTAACTTTGATAGGATATGGAGTTCATCCCGGCAGCACATTGGATCAAGCGACAGGATGAAACAAACATCTTGGGATTCCGCAATATGACACTAGAGGTGAACACAAGAAGCCGGTGCAGGCTGAAGGGAACAGCTTCAGACTTGTAAGCATGTCTTCCTGGGGTTCTCAAAGAATTGAGAAATATCCCAGACCAGTTTTTTAAGGAAGGCTGGAGGTCATTGGAGTTCCTATTTAAAGAGACGATGAATGTTGCAGTTAGAATGTCCCTGGAGGATTCTCCATCCTACTGAATTGTGCCCTACCCCAAGTTTGCATGATCATCTGTTAATGCAGCTCATACAGTGTGGCTCCATGTTTATCTTTCTCGTTTATACTCATGACATGATTTAGTTTCCCATCTGGCTTTCCTGGAAATGCATATGACACAGTGTGTGTCCACGTTGGACCTTCCCTTCAGTATTTTTGATGCAATGTGGCTCCATGTTGGGTTTCCCAGAAATGATCATGACACTTTGTGCTTCCATGTGTGAACTTCCTGGTAATACTGATTACTCTGTTAAGAGCTCTTTCTGTTCAGTGGTGTGACTACCTTGTTTTTCTCTCCACAGAGGGACAGACATTCCAGCCCGGGATCTGCTGTGCATGGTTCCTATTCAGTGTCCAATCAGAGATCCTCCTCCAGCACAGGGTAAGCATTCACTGAACGTTAATTATAACTCATCATTCGTGAACGTCATGAACTTTCCAAAGCAAGACATGTTCAGAAATTCAAGTCATGGTTGTAATTATCATTTGGTTCTCTTTTTAATGTGTGAACCACTTGCAGTGATCCAGAGACATGGCTGCTGACAGTTCCACAGCAGTAGATTGAAACATAAATTACAATCCATGGAATATTTGCAAATTATATATATTATGTACAATTAGAGTTGCAGGCAGCTAAATCTAAAGTCAGGAGGGTTGGAGAGTAGCTGGCATTTTCAGAGCACTCGCTGCCTGTCCTGTCAATCATTCCCACATTTGTTCAAATGTCACACTAAAGTGTCTTAATAATGCAATTTGCTTAAGATCATTTTTCATATCCCAGTTAATTGTATCTCAATCTTGAAACTTGATAAGTTGGTCTGTAAACAATGTGTCGTCTCTATATACATTTTGTACTCTATCTTCAAGACAAAAGTACTTTCTTAGAGTCTTTATTGCTGAACACCATATTTGTAATGTGAAACACTTCCCAAGCAGTTGAGAAACAGATTGGATTTGGACCTCTTTTCACAACCACCCATGTACTCTAAGTGACTTTAAGACAGATACTCTCAGACCCCACGAGTAACCTCTCGTGCCCCCTGAGTGTCAGAAAAAAAGAGATAGCCTGTATCCACCTAGGAATCTCCCCTTGCACCCTGAGTGTCTGAAAGAGAAATTCCCAGGCCCAACTAGAAAAAGCTTCCCATGAGTTAAGATTTCTGGGACCTTGCTGCTTCCTTGATGCTCCCGCTTCTTACCATTGCACTAAACATGGTTGGTTCTGTCTCAGTCCTTCCTGGAACCTACACGTGGCAGTCACGTGGAGGGAAACCAGAGGAGCTACAGGGCAGAGACTGGCCTGCAGGAATAGGCCTTCTACCCAGGCGTGGGTTCCGTGCTCAATACATCACTGGATTCAAGCTAGCCAGGCTGATGAAGAGTGATACCCTGAAACTGGTCCCAGGATGCTTGTTTCTGGTCCAGAGAGGTCCTTGCTTGGCAGTTCAGGCTGGACTGTTCCCATGGGGAGCAGGGTAAAGACTCATTTGCATACGGCTGGGTTCCAAACGGGTGGTGAGCAAAAAAACGATGGATTAAACCCAGATATTTGTGACTGGGGTGAATGTTGGCATTCTTCAGCATTCCGTCCATCATCTGTTCTTTTTGCATTTATCGTCCTAAGTCGGAAAGGGTATGCCCAGACGTGGGTCCCGTGCTCACTGTGCCACTGGATTCATGCTAGCCTGGCTGATAAAGGGTGATACCCTGAAACCAGTCCCAGGATCAGGACAGGGTCAAGACTGATTTGCATATGGCTGGGTCCAAAGTGGGGTGGCATGGTGAGCAAAAGAACAATGGATTAAACTCAGATCTGTGGCTGGGATGAGTGTTTGAAAAGTTTCAGAGTGTTTGAAAAGTTTCAGCACTACATCCATCATTCTTTTGTGTTGCTACAGGCCTTGTGCTACCTTCTGTCAGATATGGCACATTCGCCAGACTGCACAGGAAGCGGAAGCAGAATTAGAGCAGCGTCACTGCATCGATAATACGCCACCTTGTGCTTTAGCCAGCATCTCATTCTTAAACCCCAAGGTTTCACCTCTGCCCAGGTTATTCCTTGGATTCTTGCTTCTTCCCCACTATTTGTATCCACTTGAATGTTCCTTTTTAAGTGTTTGTGATGAAGTATTTGGACCAGAGAACTCCTCAGTGTCGCCCCGGCATACTTTACTACTACATTAGTGAGAATACCGACATCCTGAACCATCGGCAGCATAAGTCTATTAATCCTTAGAATTCCTTCCCAAGCTGCCAATTAGAAAACAACCAACAGGGCGACCCAGTATCACCCAGGAGGATGGGTATTACATGAACACAAGAGCGATCACTTTCAGGGGAGTCCTTTGACCTGAGATCAGGCCCAAGCAGTAGCCTAACCCTGGTAATAAAATCTTTTAAATATATATTATGGGCAGTAAAATTTATCTGAGTTGCTAGTACTACAAAATTAGAAAAAAAAACTAGCAAGTGGGATTAAATTGAATATAAATCACAACTAAATTTAATTTCACTAAATTTAACTACATTTTTATTTCACTTAAATTCAAAACAGGAAGGAAAAAAACCTTTTCTTTAACCCTGTATACAAGTATAAAATGAGAAAGAGCCATGTCTATCAATAGCAAATATTTGTAAAAAAAAAACAAATATAGACAAGTATAGGACAATTCAAAAAGACTGTTCATTGATTTATGGAGCTTATATATATATATATATATATATATATATATATATATATATATATATATATATATATATATAAATAAATAAGACTGCAATCATCCATAAATAAGTTATTGAATTGAGCAGTCTATAGGTGTTAATGGTTCATTCTCTTCAAGGTAGTTCATCCACAAGGCTATCCTCAGGACAAATTCTGTACTACTATTAACTTATATCCGCTCATGTAGGCCAACACAGACACAACATAGGGCTCCACTTGGTGATGGCCCAGTTGAGTAACTTCCTTCCATCTGTCACTGAGACATTAGGGAACTCGCATCAGTCATAAAGTGACTTTTATAATCAAAAATGTATACTGGTGACAGAAACACTCAGGCATATTTCTAAGTTTCGACATACATTAGCTAATACATACCACTCATTAGAAAAGCAAGACTCAAGCCTTCAAGGGGTGGAGCCTTGGTAGTCACACGCACAGCTTTCGGCAATTGTGGACCCCAAGAAAAACTTTGGGATCCTGCCATTATTTTTTTGTAGTAGTAAATTAAACACTAGCTCCCACCTTCATAAGGGAGAAGCCTAAACACCAAGGGCCATATGTACGAACACACTTTCCCATAGACACAGAATGGGTAAAACCCTTTGATACATCTGGCCCCAAGTACCTTCACATATCTCTAGGTATTCGCAAAATAAGACCTTGTAACTGATATGTTGACTGCAGCTGCAATTTATATTCTTTTCAAGTTTTGTTCTTCTTTGGACTTTTGTTCAGCTCTTGTTTAGCTCTTGGATGTATTAGGTTTGTTATCTCTTTTAATTTATTTGGGATTGGATTGGACTAAAAACTTGATTGTGTTTCTGGATTGGATGTTGGATCTTTGGTTTGATTGGATATTGAATTTTGTATTAGATTGGATAATGTATAGAATTCTGGCTTGGGTATTGGATATTAGAAATTGGATTGAATATTGGATTGGATTCTGGCTAGGACTAGATTTGGATTCCTATTGGGCTGGATTTTGGAATGGATAGAATTGGATTTTGGTTTGGGAAAGGTTTGTGATATGAACTGGGATGGGGTAGTATTGGGAAGGAATGGGATTGGAATGGGATGGGATTGGTGTGGGATGGGACTGAGATTGGATTCCACTGCTGATGAACTGCAGTGGGTGCCGTGTATGAGGTCACACATCTGCACATCTCAGGGCCTGCAAGCTGATAACAGGAAAAATATTGTTGGAATTCTTTAGATACTTGAAACTAAAACAGCTTTGTAGTGTATAACAAGATGCTATGTGGATCTTCTGGGATGGAGTAAACACCCAGAAACAAATGGATAGGCTCTACTTGTAGTACAAATCACAGAGATTTTTATTCTTGGTTCAAAAGACAGGTGTGTTCATCTGTGGAATTCCAATGGGCTTTTTCAAGACAAATTAACTTACACATGACCTTAAATTGAATGCATTGTCGCAATCATCCCCTTAGTGAATGTCCTCAAGGGGGATAATGTCCATCTCCTTCAAATTATCTGTTGCGGTCAGAGAAGGACATGTCTGTAAGCGAGTCACATCCTTCCCCTATCGAAACTCGCAAAGACACGGTAGGGGAAGACAAGTCTGTCTGAATGGCCACACATCGGATTTAAACTGATCTTGCATGTCACTTAATTTGATGTTATTTCTCAATTCACAATGTTATCAATAAAATAATTGAAACACAAAAAAACACATCCTGGCCTATAATGCCGCCATTAGGCGCAGTCCCTTAGATGGACTGGCCTGTACAAAAATGGACAAATATATTTCTGAGGGTCTGGAGCAATAACACACTGATATCCAGTCTTATGGAGCAACAGCACTGGAGCACTGTGGTATTGAACGTCGTTGTGGGCGAGGTTCATGAGTGAGGTTTTTCGGCATGCGTCATCAGAGCGGCAAATTACTGCGTTGAGGATTAAAACACCAACTGTGAAACCCACATAAATCTCCAGGTTCTTTTGCGCATCAGCAAGTTCACGCTGGTTAATGCTAGGACCAGAGGCTGACTGATAAAGTAATGCGCGCATTTATGCCCCCCCCCCTTCAGCTTTGTCCTCGCCCTTTCAGAACTTGCAAAATGGCTAAATATGTCCATCGTATTGGTTGAGGGACTTCTACATGATGAAATCACAGAGGATTAGGCCCAGGGTAAATTCCCGTTTCGCAAGCGTGATCTCCCGCCAGAACTACGCACGCAAGCAGAACATGAATGGCTGTTGCTCGAGGACACATTTCATGCTGAAGTATAGTTTTAATTGCCAAACTTGCATTTTGCAGAATTTAGTGGAATTTTTGCAACATTTCCTATAACTATACAAAAGCAAATTACAAGAATTTCGCACACCCTATAAAGGACATCCACCTAGATAAAATGAAGATTAATGCATGTGTATGTCACATTCAACAGTTCGAGTTTAAAGCTCATATTTGACAGGGCCTGCAAATTAGCTCAGTGGATTCATGCACATGAAGTCGTAGTCAATGTGTAGTAAGTCTTGTAGTAACAACTGAGCTTCTCATCCTTCTGTGATTGATAAAATGAAGTATTATTAGCTAATAGTGATATCAGTTATTACTTCATTATTTCAGCATTTTTTAACTTGGTAATACTTTATGGACAGTGGGTGCACTTCATTAATACCAGTTTAACACCAAAATATAGGGCCTTCCACTTCGTGGCAACAAGTGTTGCTGAATTTTTAGTAACTTTTGAACCGTTTGAGCTAGAAACTATTTTTTATTTGTTAAAATCAGCAGATTATGGATTATGTGGCAAACGCGGCAAATCTATATTCATGCAAAAATCACCGCACAATCGCATAATTCCAGTGGCCCTGGTTATTGCTAAATATACACATCACACGGTTTTGGGAAAATCATGGGCATAGGAACCGTAGGGGACGGCTATTTGCGGAGCGGGGTAAACTCCTCAATCAGAACATGACGCAGATGACCATGAGCACTGTGACACAGACCGCGACTAGTTGAGCTCTAGCTGCTCCGACACCTGTAGGAAAGTACCATCTTGCCTGGCATATTACCCTCATTTTTACTTGTGTGTCAGTTTGCTTTTGCCTGTCTCACTGGGATCCTGCTAGCCAGGACCCCAGTGCTCATAGTTTGTGGCCTATATGTGTTCCCTTTGTGGTGCCTAACTGTATCACTGGGGCTCTGCAAACCAGAACCTCAGTGTTTATGCTCTCTCTGCTTTTAAAATTGTTACTGCAGGCTAGTGATCATTTTCACCAATTCTGATTGGCACACTGGAATACCCTTATAATTCCCTAGTATATGGTCCCTAGGTAACCAGGGTATTGGGGTTCCAGGAGATCCCTATGGGCTGCAGCATTTCTTCTGCCACCCATAGGGAGCTCAGACAATTCTTACTCAGGACTGCCACTGCAGCCTGAGTGAAATAACGTCCACATAATTTCACAGCCATTTTACTCTGCACTTAAGTAACTTATAAGTCACCTATCAATCAATCAATCAATCAAGAAATTTGTAAAGCACGCTACTCACCCGGAGGGTCTCAAGGCGCTGGGGGACGGGGAACCGCTACTGCTCGAACAGCCAGGTCTTGAGTTGCTTCCTGAAGGAGAGGTGGTCTTGGGTCAGACGGAGGTGGATGGGGAGGGAGTTCCAAGTCTTGGCTGCCAGGTAGGAGAAGGATCTTCCTCCCATGGTGGCTTTTCTAATGCGTGGCACGGCGGCGAGGGCGTGGCTGGTCGATCGTAGCTGGCGGGTGGGAGTGTAGAAGGTCAGGCGGTTGTTGAGGTACCTGGGGCCCAGGTCGTGGAGGGCCTTGTGTGCGTGGGTGAGGAGACGGAACGTGATTCTCTTGCTGACGGGGAGCCAGTGCAGGTCTCTCAGGTGTCCGGAGATGTGGCTGTGTCGGGGGATGTCAAGGATGAGGCGTGCGGAGGCGTTCTGGATGTGTTGGAGTCTTTTCTGTAGTTTGGCCGTGGTTCCGGTGTAGAGGGTGTTACCGTAGTCCAGTCGGCTGGTGACGAGTGCCTGGGTGACCGTCTTCCTGGTTTCGGTGGGGATCCATCGGAAGATCTTTCGTAGCATGCGTAGGATGTTGAAGCATGATGATGAGATGGCGTTGACTTGTCTGGTCATCGAGAGGGAGGAGTCCAGGATGAAGCCCAGGTTGCGTGCATGGTCCGTTGGTTTGGGTGCGCTGCCCATGGCAGGGGGCCACCAGGAGTCGTCCCAGGCAGAGGGTGATAATCCAAGGATGAGGACTTCCGTCTTGTCTGAGTTCAGTTTCAGGCGGCTGTTCATCATCCACTCGGCTACGTCTTACATCCCTTCGTGCAGGTTGGTTCTGGCGGTGGCTGGGTCGTTGGTGAAGGAGAGGATCAGCTGGGTGTCGTCGGCGTAGGAGATGATGTTGAGGTTGTGTTGGCGTGCGATGGCTGCGAGGGGGCTCATGTAGACGTTGAAGAGGGTGGGGCTGAGTGATGATCCTTGTGGTACGCCGCAGAT
The DNA here is from genome assembly GCF_031143425.1 of Pleurodeles waltl. Classification (NCBI taxonomy): domain Eukaryota; kingdom Metazoa; phylum Chordata; class Amphibia; order Caudata; family Salamandridae; genus Pleurodeles; species Pleurodeles waltl. Next base: position 1,314,449,217 of record NC_090437.1, on the reverse strand, counting down.
GACTTCGGTGGCCTCGGATCTGAACGGGGGAGGCGGACTCTCTGGGTTCTTCCGGCGAGGAACGAGATGATCCACTCTAGTGCCTTCTCTTGGATTCCGATGTTGCTGAGGCGCTGCACTAGGGTGCGGTGGCAGATAGTGTTGAACGCTGCGGAGAGGTCCAGGAGGATGAGGGCCGCTGTTTCCCCGTTGTCGAGCAGGGCTCGGATGTCGTCAGTGGCTGCGATGAGGGCGGTCTCGGTGCTGTGGTTGGCTCGGAAGCCGGACTGAGAGTGGTCGAGGGATCCATTAGTCTCGAGGAAGATGGCTAGCTGCCTGTTGACGGTCTTCTCGATGACTTTGGCCGGAAACGGGAGGAGCGAGATGGGGCGGTAGTTCTTGAGGTCGGTGGGGTCTGCTGATGGTTTCTTCAGGAGGGCGCTGAGTTCGGCATGCTTCCAGCTCTCCGGGAAGGTGGCGGTGTTGAAGGAGCAGTTGATGATGTCCCGGAGATGGGGTGCGATGACGGAGTCGGCCTTGTTGAAGACGTGGTGGGGGCATGGGTCGGTTGGTGATCCGGAATGGATGGTGTTCATCGTATGGATGGTGTCTTCGGTGCTGACCGGGGTCCAGGCGCGGAGGGTGGTGTTGGGGGGCGTCGGTTTGGTGGTTGGGTGCGTGGTCTGTGCGCCGAAGCTGTTGTGTATGTCGGCGAACTTGCGGTGAAAGAACGAAGCGAGTGAGTCGCAGAGGTCTTGTGAGGGAGTGATGTCGTTGTTTCCGGCGCTGGGGTTGGAGAGCTCTTTGACGATGCTGAAGAGTTCCTTGCTGTTGTGTGCGTTGTTGTCTAGTCGTTCTTTGAATGCTGTCTTCTTGGTGGTGTGGATCAGCTGGTGGTGTTTGCGGGAGGCGTGCTTGAGGTTGGTCATGTTGTCTGTAGTCGGGTTTTTTCGCCAGGCTTTCTCGAGGGTGCGGCAGTTCTTCTTGGAGCTCTTGAGGTAATTGTTGAACCAGGAGGCTTTCTTGCTGTTGGGCCTGATGGGATGGGTTTTCAGAGGTGCGAGGTTGTCAGCGCAGTTGGTGATCCACTGTGTGAGGTTGTTGGCTGCTTGGTTGGGGTCCGCTGAGCTGGCGGGAGGGTTCTGGCTCAGTGATGTGGAGAGCTGGTCGGTGGAGATCTTGTTCCAGCTCCTGCGGGGAGCCTGTTGTGGGTGGTGGTGAGTCGTGGTTCTTCTGAAGCTGAAGTGGACGCAGCTGTGGTCTGTCCAGTGGAGTCCGGTGGAGTGGCTGAAGGAGATGTACTTGCTGGAGGAGAAGACTGGGTCAAGCATGTGTCTGGCGTAGTGGTTGGGGGTGTTCACCAGTTGCTTGAGTCCGAGGTTGGCGAGGTTGTCTAGCAGGGTGGTGGTGTTGTTGTCGTTGTTGTTCTCCAGGTGGAAGTTGAGGTCCCCTAGGAGGATGTAGTCAGCGGAGGGGAGGGCGTGTGGGCTGATGAAGTCTGCGATGTCTTCGCTGAATTGTGTGCGGAGTCCTGGGGGTCTGTAGATGAGGGTGCCTCTGAGTGTGGTCTTGGGGTCGGTGTGTATCTGGAAGTGAAGATGTTCGGCGGCTGTGAGGGTGTCGTCGGAGTTGGTCGTGATGCGGATGGTGTTCTTGTGGACGATGGCGATGCCTCCTCCTGTCTGGTTGACGCGGTCCCTCCGGGTGATCTTGTATAAGTCCGGGATGGCGATGGAGATGTCGGGCGCTGAGGAGGCGTTCATCCAGGTTTCTGTGAGGAAGGCGACGTCTGGAGATGTGGTGTCGAGCAGGTTCCAGAGTTCCACGGCGTGTCTGTGGATGGAACGGGTGTTGAGCAGGATGCACTTCAGGTGGTTGCTGCTGGTGCTTGGCTTGACGGGTGCGGTGCGGGTCCGGATGCAGGAGAACTTGCAGGATTGGCAGGCGAAGGGTCCGTGGGTGCGTCTTGGGGCGGCTCGGCAGCACCCGGGGATCCGGCTGGTGTTGAGTGCGAGGAGGGTGGCGGCGTCGTAGGTCCGGCAGGTAGGCTGGCAGCGGCGGGGGCCAGGGGGTCTGGCGCTGGGTGCGGTCCAGACGCGGACGGGCGCTGGCGGGCTTGCCTTTGGCGCGCCTTCAACGCGCCAGCGGCGCGGCCGCTGCGCAGCCTCCATATGAAGGGAAGAGGGAGGGAGGAGCAGCTGGGAGGTGGGAGCGGGGTGGCCAATGGGGAGCAAGGGGGCAGAGCTACCGGGACGCGGCGGCGGGAAAACGGGCAGCGAGGGGGTGACGCGGCGAGACGAGGGAAGCAGAAAGTTAAAGGGAGCACAGTCAGGGCAACAAAAGTAAGGGAGAGCAAATCAAGGCAACAATACCAGGGACACAGGCACTCGGGGTACAGAATAAAAAAGCGGACACAGGCACTCGGGCACAAAATCAGAGAGGACACTGGTGCTCGGTCACAGAAGGCAGGCACAGGCAGTCAGGGCACGGCAGCGAGAGCGGTCACACTGGGGGCTGCGTGGCGGTGAGGGGAGCGACCTGCCTGGGAATCAGGGTCAGAGGTCGCTATGTCTAACCCTCACTTAGTGAAGGTTAGGTGCAAAGTTACTAAGTGTGAGGGCACCCTGGCACTAGCCAAGGTGCCCCCACATTGTTCAGGGCAATTTCCCCGGACTTTGTGAATGTGGGGACACCATTACACGCATGCACTACATATAGGTCAATACCTATATGTAGCTTCACAATGGTAACTCCGAACATGGCCATGTAACATGTCTAAGATCATGGAATTGTCCCCCCCAAGCCAAATCTGGTATTGGGTGCCAATCCCATGCATCCCCGGGGCTCCAGCATGGACCCCGGGTACTGCCAAACTAGCTCTCTGGGGTTTTCTCTGCAGCTACCGCTGCTGCCAACCCTCAGACAAGTTTCTGCCCTCATGGGGTCTGGGCAGCCCAGTCCCAGGAAGGCAGAACAAAGGATTTCGTCTGAAAGAGGGTGTTACACCCACTTCCTTTGGAAATAGGTGTTAAGGGCCTGAGAGGAGTAGCCTCTCTTGGCCTCTGGGAATGCTTTGAAGGGCACAGATGGTTCCCTCCTTGCATAAACCAGTCTACACAGGTTCAGGGAGCCCCCAGCCCCTGCTCTGGTGCGAAACTGGACAAAGGAAAGGGGAGTGACCACTCCCCTGTCCATCACCACCCCAGGGGTGATGCCCAGAGCTCCTCCAGTGTGCCCCAGACCTCTGCCATCTTGAATGCAGCGGTGTGAGGGCACAATGGAGAACTCTGAGTGGCCAGTGCCAGCAGGTGACGTCAGAGACCCCTCCTGATAGGCTCTTACCTGGTTAGGTAGCCAATCCTCCTCTGAGGGCTATTTAGGGTCTCTCCTGTGGGTTCCTCTTCAGATAACGAATGCAAGAGCTCACCAGAGTTCCTCTGCATCTCTCTCTTTGACTTCTGCCAAGGATCAACCGCTGACTGCTCCAGGACGCCTGCAAAACCGCAACAAAGTAGCAAGATGACTACCAGCAACATTGTAGTGTGAGAAGGTAGCCTCTTTCTAGCCTTGTTACCCCCACTTTTGGCCTGTTTGTGAGTGTATGTCAGGGTGTTTGTCACTGTTTTCACTGTCTCACTGGGATCCTGATAGCCAGGCTTCAGTGCTCATAGTGAAAACACCATGTTTTCAGTATGGTTGTTATGTGTCACTGGGATCCTGCTAGTCAGGACCCCAGTGCTCATAGGTTTGTGGCCTATATGTATGTGTCACTGGGACCCTGTCACACAGGGCCCCAGTGCTCATAGGTGTGCATGTATATGTTCCCTGTGTGGTGCCTAACTGTCTCACTGAGGCTCTGCTAACCAGAACCTCAGTGGTTATGCTCTCTCATTACTTTCAAATTGTCACTAACAGGCTAGTGACCATTTTTACCAATTTACATTGGCTTACTGGAACACCCTTATAATTCCCTAGTATATGGTACTGAGGTACCCAGGGTATTGGGGTTCCAGGAGATCCCTATGGGCTGCAGCATTTCTTTTGCCACCCATAGGGAGCTCTGACAATTCTTACACAGGCCTGCCACTGCAGCCTGAGTGAAATAACGTCCACGTTATTTCACAGCCATTTTACACTGCACTTAAGTAACTTATAAGTCACCTATATGTCTAACCTTTACCTGGTAAAGGTTAGGTGCAAAGTTACTTAGTGTGAGGGCACCCTGGCACTAGCCAAGGTGCCCCCACATTGTTCAGAGCCAATTCACTGAACTTTGTGAGTGCGGGGACACCATTACACGCGTGCACTACATATAGGTCACTACCTATATGTAGCTTCACCATGGTAACTCCGAATATGGCCATGTAACATGTCTATGATCATGGAATTGCCCCCTCTATGCCATCCTGGCATTGTTGGTACAATTCCATGATCCCAGTGGTCTGTAGCACAGACCCTGGTACTGCCAGACTGCCCTTCCTGGGGTTTCACTGCAGCTGCTGCTGCTGCCAACCCCTCAGACAGGCAGCTGCCCTCCTGGGGTCCAGCCAGGCCTGGCCCAGGATGGCAGAACAAAGAACTTCCTCTGAGAGAGGGTGTGACACCCTCTCCCTTTGGAAAATGGTGTGAAGGCAGGGGAGGAGTAGCCTCCCCCAGCCTCTGGAAATGCTTTGTTGGGCACAGATGTGCCCAATTCTGCATAAGCCAGTCTACACCGGTTCAGGGACCCCTTAGCCCCTGCTCTGGCGCGAAACTGGACAAAGGAAAGGGGAGTGACCACTCCCCTGACCTGCACCTCCCCTGGGAGGTGTCCAGAGCTCCTCCAGTGTGCTCCAGACCTCTGCCATCTTGGAAACAGAGGTGCTGCTGGCACACTGGACTGCTCTGAGTGGCCAGTGCCACCAGGTGACGTCAGAGACTCCTGCTGATAGGCTCCTTCAGGTGTTAGTAGCCTTTCCTCTCTCCTAGGTAGCCAAACCCTCTTTTCTGGCTATTTAGGGTCTCTGTCTCTGGGGAAACTTTAGATAACGAATGCATGAGCTCAGCCGAGTTCCTCTGCATCTCCCTCTTCACCTTCTGATAAGGAAACGACCGCTGACCGCGCTGGAAGCCTGCAAACCTGCAACATAGTAGCAAAGACGACTACTGCAACTCTGTAACGCTGATCCTGCCGCCTTCTCGACTGTTTTCCTGCTTGTGCATGCTGTGGGGGTAGCCTGCCTCCTCTCTGCACCAGAAGCTCCGAAGAAATCTCCCGTGGGTCGACGGAATCTTCCCCCTGCAACCGCAGGCACCAAAAAGCTGCATTACCGGTCCCTTGGGTCTCCTCTCAGCACGACGAGCGAGGTCCCTCGAATCCAGCGACACCGTCCAAGTGACCCCCACAGTCCAGTGACTCTTCAGCCCAAGTTTGGTGGAGGTAAGTCCTTGCCTCACCTCGCTGGGCTGCATTGCTGGGAACCGCGACTTTGCAAGCTTCTCCGGCCCCTGTGCACTTCCGGCGGAAATCCTTCGTGCACAGCCAAGCCTGGGTCCCCGGCACTCTAACCTGCATTGCACGACTTTCTAAGTTGGTCTCCGGCGACGTGGGACTCCTTTGTGCAACTTCGGCGAGCACCGTTTCACGCATCCTCGTAGTGCCTGTTTCTGGCACTTCTCCGGGTGCTACCTGCTTCAGTGAGGGCTCCTTGTCTTGCTCGACGTCCCCTCTCTCTGCAGGTCCAATTTGCGACCTCCTGGTCCCTCCTGGGCCCCAGCAGCGTCCAAAAACGCCAAACGCACGATTTGCGTGTAGCAAGGCTTGTTGGCGTCCATCCGGCGGGAAAACACTTCTGCACGACTCTCCAAGGCGTGGGGGATCCATCCTCCAAAGGGGAAGTCTCTAGCCCTTGTCGTTCCTGCAGTATTCACAGTTCTTCAGCCTAGTAAGAGCTTCTTTGCACCAACCGCTGGCATTTCTTGGGCATCTGCCCATCTCCGAGCTGCTTGTGACTTTTGGACTTGGTCCCCTTGTTCCACAGGTACCTTCAGACAGGAATCCATCGTTGTTGCATTGCTGATTTGTGTTTTCCTTGCATTCTCCCTCTAACACGACTATTTTGTCCTTAGGGGAACTTTGGTGCACTTTGCACTCACTTTTCAGGGTCTTGGGGAGGGTTATTTTTCTAACTCTCACTATTTTCTGATAGTCCCAGCGACCCTCTACAAGGTCACATAGGTTTGGGGTCCATTCGTGGTTCACATTCCACTTTTGGAGTATATGGTTTGTGTTGCCCCTATCCCTATGTTTCCCCATTGCATCCTATTGTAACTATACATTGTTTGCACTGTTTTCTAAGACTATACTGCATATTTTTGCTATTGTGTATATATATCTTGTGTATATTTCCTATCCTCTTACTGAGGGTACACTCTAAGATACTTTGGCATATTGTCATAAAAATAAAGTACCTTTATTTTTAGTATAACTGTGTATTGTGTTTTCTTATGATATTGTGCATATGACACTGAGTGGTACTGTAGTAGCTTCACACGTCTCCTAGTTCAGCCTGAGCTGCTTTGCTAAGCTACCATTATCTATCAGCCTAAGCTGCTAGACACCCTATACACTAATAAGGGATAACTGGGCCTGGTGCAAGGTGCAAGTACCCCTTGGTACTCACTACAAGCCAGTCCAGCCTCCTACATTGGTTGTGCAGTGGTGGGATAAGTGCTTTGAGACTACTTACCACTCTTGTCATTGTACTTTTCATAAGAGAAAAATATACAAAACAAGGTCAGTGTATATACACATAGCCAAAAAGTTTTGCATTTCCTCTTTTCACTCTTTTCTAAGTGCTGAAAAGTACTTCTAAACTTTCAAAAAGTTCTTAAAAGTTTAAAAAGTTTTTTTCTGTCTTTCCAAAAAGTTCTGAAAACTTTTTTCTCTTTGTCTATCACTTTAACTCTCTCTAAAAAATGTCTGGCACAGGCCAAAAAGTTGAACTGTCCAAACTTGCATATGATCACCTTAGCTGGAAAGGAGCAAGGAGTCTCTGCATAGAGAGAGGTTTGAGTGTAGGGAAGAATCCTTCCTTAGAACTGTTAATTAATATGCTTAGAGTACAGGATAAGGCCATAAGTGCCCAATCTGTAGAAAAAGTAGCTAATGGTTCTCAATCTGATCCAGGGACTCCCCCAGGAAAAGGTTCAGGAAAGAAACTTCTCAGCCTGCCCATTACTAGACAGTCTAGCATAGTTGGTACAGAGGTTGAATCACACCATACTGATGATGTGATCTCACATTATGCTGGTAGCCAAGCTGTTAGGGTGCCCTCTGTAAGGGACAGGTCTCCTTCTGTTCATTCCCATCATACCTCTGTATCTAGAAATGTCCCTCCCACCCACCCTGATGACAGATTGTTAGAAAGGGAGCTCAATAGATTGAGAGTGGAACAAACCAGACTGAAGCTCAAGAAGCAACAGCTGGATTTGGATAGACAGTCTTTAGAATTAGAGAAGGAAAGACAGAAGTTGGGTTTAGATACCCATGGTGGCAGCAGCAGTATTCCCCATAGTCATCCTGCAAAAGAGCATGATTCCAGGAATCTGCACAAGATAGTTCCCCCTTATAAGGAGGGGGATGACATTAACAAGTGGTTTGCTGCACTTGAGAGGGCCTGTGCTGTACAGGATGTCCCTCAAAAGCAGTGGGCTGCTATCCTATGGCTATCATTTAGTGGAAAGGGTAGGGATAGACTCCTTACTGTGAAAGAAAGTGATGCCAATAATTTTACAGTTCTTAAGAATGCACTCCTGGATGGTTATGGCTTAACCACTGAACAGTACAGGATAAAGTTCAGAGAGACCAAAAAGGAGTCTTCACAAGACTGGGTTGATTTCATTGACCATTCAGTGAAGGCCTTGGAGGGGTGGTTACATGGCAGTAAAGTTACTGATTATGAAAGCCTGTATAATACAATCCTGAGAGAGCATATACTTAATAATTGTGTGTCTGATTTGTTGCACCAGTACCTGGTAGACTCTGATCTGACCTCTCCCCAAGAATTGGGAAAGAAGGCAGACAAATGGGTCAGAACAAGGGTGAACAGAAAAGTTCATACAGGGGGTGACAAAGATGGCAATAAGAAGAAAGATGGTGAAAAATCTCAAGATAAGCATGGGGATAAGGGTAAAACCAAAGATCCCACTTCAAATCTTAAACACTCTTCAGAGGGTGGGGATAAAACAAATTCTTCCTCTTCTTCCCAACCTGCACACATTAAAAAGCCTTGGTGCTTTGTGTGTAAAAATAGAGGCCATAGGCCAGGGGATAAGTCCTGTCCAGGTAAACCCCCTGAGCCTACCACCACTAATACATCAAGCTCTAGTGCCCCTAGCAGTAGTGGTACTAGTGGTGGGACTGCTGGCAACAGTCAAGCAAAGGGTGTAGTTGGGTTCACTTATGGGTCCATAGTGGAAACTGATGTAATCAGTCCCAAGACAGTTTCTGTCACACCTAGTGGCATTGGCCTTGCCACACTGGCTGCTTGTCCCCTTACAATGGATAAGTACAGGCAGACAGTTTCAATAAATGGTGTTGAGGCCTTGGCCTACAGGGACACAGGTGCCAGTTTCACTTTGGTGACTGAAAACCTAGTGCCTCCTGAACAACACATCATTGGACAACAATATAAGATTATTGATGTCCATAACTCCACTAAGTTTCTTCCCTTAGCTATAATTCAGTTTAGTTGGGGTGGAGTTACTGGCCCTAAGCAGGTGGTGGTATCACCTAGCTTACCTGTAAACTGTCTCTTAGGTAATGACCTAGAGGCCTCAGGTTGGGCTGATGTAGAGTTTTATGCCCATGCAGCCATGCTGGGCATCCCTGAGGAATTGTTCCCTCTCATTTCAAGTGAAATGAAAAAGCAAAGGAGAGAAGGCCTGAAAACTCAGGATCCCTCTCCATCAACAGGTAAAAAGGGTATCACAGTATCCCCTAACCACCCTACCATTCAGGATACTATTCCTGTGGTGGGAGAAACCTCTCCTGGGGTGGCACCTGTTCCAAGGGAATCATCAGCTGGCAAAGCTAGACTCCCTGAGGTGGAAGTACCTCTCTGTGGGATAACTAACATTGGTGAGAAAAACAGCACCATTTTAGTTAACATGGAGCATCCCTCCAACCCTCCCAGAGAAACTTTAGTGCAGAAACCCTGCACTACCTCACAACACTTAGGACAGCATCCCTGCCCTAGTGTGGAGCTCATAGGACAGCATCCCTGCCCTGCTCCAACTCAAGAGAAACAGCATCCCTGTTCTCTCTTCCAGCCAGATGGACAAAGTTTTTGCCCAGCTATGGCTTTTCTGAGACAGCATCCCTGTCTGGCATTTCCATCACTACAAATAGGTTCAGTGGACAATTCCCACTGCTCTAAACTAAAACTTACTGATAGAAACTCTGAAAATACATCTTCACATTGTTGCTTAGCTAAAAAACTTCAAACAGGGTGGTTTACATCCCCACAGGGAAGTAACCATATAGTGGATGATAAAGGGAGTAACCAGTCTATTGCAGAGCTACTCTCTACTTATCACCACTTAGACAATAAAGTCTCAACTGGCCAAGGTTAGCCTTATTGTCCTTCGTTTGGGGGGGGGTTGTGTGAGAAGGTAGCCTCTTTCTAGCCTTGTTACCCCCACTTTTGGCCTGTTTGTGAGTGTATGTCAGGGTGTTTGTCACTGTTTTCACTGTCTCACTGGGATCCTGATAGCCAGGCTTCAGTGCTCATAGTGAAAACACCATGTTTTCAGTATGGTTGTTATGTGTCACTGGGATCCTGCTAGTCAGGACCCCAGTGCTCATAGGTTTGTGGCCTATATGTATGTGTCACTGGGACCCTGTCACACAGGGCCCCAGTGCTCATAGGTGTGCATGTATATGTTCCCTGTGTGGTGCCTAACTGTCTCACTGAGGCTCTGCTAACCAGAACCTCAGTGGTTATGCTCTCTCATTACTTTCAAATTGTCACTAACAGGCTAGTGACCATTTTTACCAATTTACATTGGCTTACTGGAACACCCTTATAATTCCCTAGTATATGGTACTGAGGTACCCAGGGTATTGGGGTTCCAGGAGATCCCTATGGGCTGCAGCATTTCTTTTGCCACCCATAGGGAGCTCTGACAATTCTTACACAGGCCTGCCACTGCAGCCTGAGTGAAATAACGTCCACGTTATTTCACAGCCATTTTACACTGCACTTAAGTAACTTATAAGTCACCTATATGTCTAACCTTTACCTGGTAAAGGTTAGGTGCAAAGTTACTTAGTGTGAGGGCACCCTGGCACTAGCCAAGGTGCCCCCACATTGTTCAGAGCCAATTCACTGAACTTTGTGAGTGCGGGGACACCATTACACGCGTGCACTACATATAGGTCACTACCTATATGTAGCTTCACCATGGTAACTCCGAATATGGCCATGTAACATGTCTATGATCATGGAATTGCCCCCTCTATGCCATCCTGGCATTGTTGGTACAATTCCATGATCCCAGTGGTCTGTAGCACAGACCCTGGTACTGCCAGACTGCCCTTCCTGGGGTTTCACTGCAGCTGCTGCTGCTGCCAACCCCTCAGACAGGCAGCTGCCCTCCTGGGGTCCAGCCAGGCCTGGCCCAGGATGGCAGAACAAAGAACTTCCTCTGAGAGAGGGTGTGACACCCTCTCCCTTTGGAAAATGGTGTGAAGGCAGGGGAGGAGTAGCCTCCCCCAGCCTCTGGAAATGCTTTGTTGGGCACAGATGTGCCCAATTCTGCATAAGCCAGTCTACACCGGTTCAGGGACCCCTTAGCCCCTGCTCTGGCGCGAAACTGGACAAAGGAAAGGGGAGTGACCACTCCCCTGACCTGCACCTCCCCTGGGAGGTGTCCAGAGCTCCTCCAGTGTGCTCCAGACCTCTGCCATCTTGGAAACAGAGGTGCTGCTGGCACACTGGACTGCTCTGAGTGGCCAGTGCCACCAGGTGACGTCAGAGACTCCTGCTGATAGGCTCCTTCAGGTGTTAGTAGCCTTTCCTCTCTCCTAGGTAGCCAAACCCTCTTTTCTGGCTATTTAGGGTCTCTGTCTCTGGGGAAACTTTAGATAACGAATGCATGAGCTCAGCCGAGTTCCTCTGCATCTCCCTCTTCACCTTCTGATAAGGAAACGACCGCTGACCGCGCTGGAAGCCTGCAAACCTGCAACATAGTAGCAAAGACGACTACTGCAACTCTGTAACGCTGATCCTGCCGCCTTCTCGACTGTTTTCCTGCTTGTGCATGCTGTGGGGGTAGCCTGCCTCCTCTCTGCACCAGAAGCTCCGAAGAAATCTCCCGTGGGTCGACGGAATCTTCCCCCTGCAACCGCAGGCACCAAAAAGCTGCATTACCGGTCCCTTGGGTCTCCTCTCAGCACGACGAGCGAGGTCCCTCGAATCCAGCGACACCGTCCAAGTGACCCCCACAGTCCAGTGACTCTTCAGCCCAAGTTTGGTGGAGGTAAGTCCTTGCCTCACCTCGCTGGGCTGCATTGCTGGGAACCGCGACTTTGCAAGCTTCTCCGGCCCCTGTGCACTTCCGGCGGAAATCCTTCGTGCACAGCCAAGCCTGGGTCCCCGGCACTCTAACCTGCATTGCACGACTTTCTAAGTTGGTCTCCGGCGACGTGGGACTCCTTTGTGCAACTTCGGCGAGCACCGTTTCACGCATCCTCGTAGTGCCTGTTTCTGGCACTTCTCCGGGTGCTACCTGCTTCAGTGAGGGCTCCTTGTCTTGCTCGACGTCCCCTCTCTCTGCAGGTCCAATTTGCGACCTCCTGGTCCCTCCTGGGCCCCAGCAGCGTCCAAAAACGCCAAACGCACGATTTGCGTGTAGCAAGGCTTGTTGGCGTCCATCCGGCGGGAAAACACTTCTGCACGACTCTCCAAGGCGTGGGGGATCCATCCTCCAAAGGGGAAGTCTCTAGCCCTTGTCGTTCCTGCAGTATTCACAGTTCTTCAGCCTAGTAAGAGCTTCTTTGCACCAACCGCTGGCATTTCTTGGGCATCTGCCCATCTCCGAGCTGCTTGTGACTTTTGGACTTGGTCCCCTTGTTCCACAGGTACCTTCAGACAGGAATCCATCGTTGTTGCATTGCTGATTTGTGTTTTCCTTGCATTCTCCCTCTAACACGACTATTTTGTCCTTAGGGGAACTTTGGTGCACTTTGCACTCACTTTTCAGGGTCTTGGGGAGGGTTATTTTTCTAACTCTCACTATTTTCTGATAGTCCCAGCGACCCTCTACAAGGTCACATAGGTTTGGGGTCCATTCGTGGTTCACATTCCACTTTTGGAGTATATGGTTTGTGTTGCCCCTATCCCTATGTTTCCCCATTGCATCCTATTGTAACTATACATTGTTTGCACTGTTTTCTAAGACTATACTGCATATTTTTGCTATTGTGTATATATATCTTGTGTATATTTCCTATCCTCTTACTGAGGGTACACTCTAAGATACTTTGGCATATTGTCATAAAAATAAAGTACCTTTATTTTTAGTATAACTGTGTATTGTGTTTTCTTATGATATTGTGCATATGACACTGAGTGGTACTGTAGTAGCTTCACACGTCTCCTAGTTCAGCCTGAGCTGCTTTGCTAAGCTACCATTATCTATCAGCCTAAGCTGCTAGACACCCTATACACTAATAAGGGATAACTGGGCCTGGTGCAAGGTGCAAGTACCCCTTGGTACTCACTACAAGCCAGTCCAGCCTCCTACATGTAGCACCTAATCCTGCCGGCTTTCTCGACTGTCTCCTGGTGGTGCATGCTCTGAGGGAAGAAGAAATCTCCTGTGGGTCGACGGAATCTTCACCCTGCTAACGCAGGCACCAAACTTCTGCATCACAGGTCATCTGGGTCCCCTCTCATCGTGACGAGCATGGTCCCTGGAATACAGGAGCTGGATCCAAGTGACCCCGACAGTCCAGTGGTCCTTCTGTCCAAATTTGGTGGAGGTAAGTCCTTGCCTCCCCACGCCAGACAGTAATCCTGTGTACTGCGTGATCTGCAGCTGCTAGGGCTTCTGTGCACTTTTGCAAGGATTCCTTTGTGCACAGCACAGCCCAGGTCCTCAGCACTCTGTCCTGCATTGCTCAACTCGCTGAGTTGACCACCGGCTTCGTGGGACTCTCTTTTGTTGTGTTGAGATGACTGCTGTGCTCAGATTTCTTGAACGCCTGTACAAGTGCTTCTGCGGGTGCTGCCTGCTTCTGCTCAGGCTCTCTCTGTTGCTGAGCGCCCCCTCTGTCTCCTCCTCCAAGGGGCGACCTCCTTGTCCTTCCTGGGGCCTGCCAGCACCCATTATCTTCAACTGTTACTCTTGCAGCTAGCAAGGCTTGTTTGCACTCTTTTTGTGTAGAAACAACTCTGCATCCTCCAACACGCCGTTGGACATCTTCTGACCAAAGGAGAAGTTCCTGGCACCTTCCATTGTTGCAGAATCTTTGGCTTCTTCCACCCAGAGGCAGCCCTTTTGCACCTTCATCTGGGGTTTAGTGGGCTCCTGCCCCCCCTGAACACTTGCGTGGCTCTTGGACTTGGTCCCCTTCCTTTGCAGGTCCTCAGGTCCAGGAATCCGTCTTCAGTGCTTTGCAGTCAGTTGTTGCCTTTGCAGAATCCCCTATCTCGACTTTACAGTCTTTCTGGGGTAGTAGGGTAACTTTACTGCTACTTTTCAGGGTCTTGGGGTGGGGTATCTTGGACACCCTTAGTGTTTTCTTACACTCCCAGCGACCCTCTACACACTACACTAGACCTGGGGTCCATTTGTGGTTCGCATTCCACTTTTGGAGTATATGGTTTGTGTTGCCCCTAGGCCTATTGTCTCCTATTGCATTCTATTGTGTTGTACAGTGTTTGCACTACGTTTTTAACTGTTTACTTACCTAATTTTGGTTTGTGTGTATATTTAGTGTATTTTACTTACCTCCTGTAGGAGACTGGACTGGCTTGTAGTGAGTACCTAGGGGTGCTTGCACCTTGCACCAGGCCCAGTTATCCCTTATTAGTGTTTAGGGTGTCTAGCAGCAGAGGCTGATAGATAATGGTAGCTTAGCAGAGCAGCTTAGGCTGAACTAGGAGACGAGTGAAGCTCCTACTGTACCACTTAGTGTCATATGCACAATATCATAAGAAAACACAATACACAGATATACTAAAAATAAAGGTACTTTATTTTTATGACAATATGCCAAAAGTATCTCAGTGAGTACCCTCAGTATGAGGATAGCAAATATACACAAGATATATGTACACAATACCAAAATATGCAGTAATAGTATTAGAAAACAGTGCAAACAAAGTATAGTTACTATTGGATGCAATGGAGACACATAGGGATAGGGGCAACACAAACCATATACTCCAAAAGTGGAATGCGAACCACGAATGGACCCCAAACCTATGTGACCTTGTAGAGGGTCGCTGGGACTATTAGAAAATAGTAAGGGTTAGAAAAATAGCCCACCCCAAGACCCTGAAAAGTGAGTGCAAAGTGCACTAAAGTTCCCCAAAGGACATAGAAATCGTGATAGGGGAATTCTGCAGGAAAGACACAAACCAACAATGCAACAACGATGGATTTCCAGTCAAGGGTACCTGTGGAACAAGGGGACCAAGTCCAAAAGTCACAAGCAAGTCGGAGATGGGCAGATGCCCAGGAAATGCCAGCTGTGGGTGCAAAGATGCTGCTACTGGACAGTAGAAGCGTAGGTTTCTGCAAGAACGACAAGGGCTAGAGACGTTCCCTTTGGAGGACGGATTCCTCACGCCGTGGAGAGTCGTGCAGAAGTGTTTTCCCGCCGAAAGACCGCCAACAAGCCTTGCTAGCTGCAAATCATGCGGTAAGGGTTTTTGGATGCTGCTGTGGCCCAGGAGGGACCAGGATGTCGCAAATTGCGTCAGGAGACAGAGGGGACATCGAGCAAGACAAGGAGCCCTCTCAGCAGCAGGTAGCACCCGGAGAAGTGCCAGAAACAGGCACTACGAGGATGCGTGAAATGGTGCTCACCCGAAGTCGCACAAAGGAGTCCCACGTCGCCGGAGAACAACTTAGGAGGTCGTGCAATGCAGGTTAGAGTGCCGTGGACCCAGGCTGGACTGTGCACAAAGGATTTCCGCCGGAAGTGCACGGAGGCCGGAGTAGCTGCAAAAGTCGCGGTTCCCAGCAATGCAGTCTGGCGTGGGGATGCAAGGACTTACCTCCACCAAACTTGGACTGAAGAGTCACTGGACTGTGGGAGTCACTTGGACAGAGTTGCTGGATTCAAGGGACCTCGCTCGTCGTGCTGAGAGGAGACCCAAAGGTACCGGTGATGCAGTTCTTTGGTGCCTGCGGTTGCAGGGGGACGATTCCGTCGACCCACGGGAGATTTCTTCGGAGCTTCTAGTGCAGAGAGGAGGCAGACTACCCCCACAGCATGCACCACCAGGAAAGCAGTCGAGAAGGCGGCTGGATCAGCGTTACAGAGTTGCAGTAGTCGTCTTTGCTACTATGTTGCAGTTTTGCAGGCTTCCAGCGCGGTCAGCAGTCGATTCCTTGGCAGAAGGTGAAGAGAGAGATGCAGAGGAACTCGGATGAGCTCTTGCATTCGTCATCTAAGGAATCCCAAGAGACAGAGGCCCTCATTCTGACCCTGGCGGATACAATCCGCCAGGGCCAACGGGGGCGGGAGCACCGCCGACAGGCCGGCGGTGCTGCCTTGGTCATTCTGACCGCGGCGCTTTGGCCGCGGTCCGAACGGGAAAACCGGCGGTCTCCCGCCGGTTTTCCACTGCCCCCAGGAATCCTCCAACCCGGCGCAGCTTGCTGCGCCGGCTTGGGGATTCCGACTCCCCCTCCCGCCATCCAGTTCCTGGCGGTTCTCCCGCCGGGAACCGGATGGCGGGAGGGGGAGTCGCGGGGCCCCTGTAAGAGGGCCCCTACAAGTATTTCACTGTCTGCTTGGCAGACAGTGAAATACGCGACGGGTGCAACAGCACCCGTCGCACCTTCCCACTCCGCCGGCTCGATTACGAGCCGGCATCCTCGTGGGAAGGGAGTTTTTCCCTGGCCTGGCGGGCGGTCTTTTGGAGACCGCCCGCCAGCCCAGGGAAAAACTCATAATACCCTCCGCGGTCTTTTGACCGCGGAGCGGTATTATGGAGGGCTGAATTCTGGCAGGCGGTGAATTCTGGCGGGCGGCCTCCGCCGCCCGCCAGAATCAGAATGAGGGGCACAGACTCTAAATAGCCAGAAAAGAGGGTTTGGCTACCTAGGAGAGAGGATAGGCTAGCAACACCTGAAGGAGCCTATCAGAAGGAGTCTCTGACGTCACCTGGTGGCACTGGCCACTCAGAGCAGTCCAGTGTGCCAGCAGCACCTCTGTTTCCAAGATGGCAGAGGTCTGGAGCACACTGGAGGAGCTCTGGGCACCTCCCAGGGGAGGTACAGGTCAGGGGAGTGGCCACTCCCCTTTCCTTTGTCCAGTTTCGCGCCAGAGCAGGGCTAAGGGGTCCCTGAACCGGTGTAGACTGGCTTATGCAGAAATGGGCACCAAATGTGCCCATGAAAGCATTTCCAGAGGCTGGGGGAGGCTACTCCTCCCCTGCCTTCACACCATTTTCCAAAGGGAGAGGGTGTAACACCCTCTCTCAGAGGAAGTCCTTTGTTCTGCCATCCTGGGCCAGGCCTGGCTGGACCCCAGGAGGGCAGATGCCTGTCTGAGGGGTTGGCAGAAGCAGCAGCTGCAGTGAAACCCCGGGAAAGGCAGTTTGGCAGTACCAGGGTCTGTGCTACAGACCACTGGGATCATGGGATTGTGCCAACTATGCCAGGATGGTATAGAGGGGGCAATTCCATGATCATAGACATATTACATGGCCATATTCGGAGTTACCATTGTGAAGCTACATATAGGTAGTGACCTATATGTAGTGCACGCGTGTAATGGTGTCCCCGCACTCACAAAGTCCGGGGAATTGGCCCTGAACAATGTGGGGGCACCTTGGCTAGTGCCAGGGTGCCCGCACACTAAGTAACTTAGCACCCAACCTTTACCAGGTAAAGGTTAGACATATAGGTGACTTATAAGTTACTTAAGTGCAGTGTAAAATGGCTGTGAAATAACTTGGACGTTATTTCACTCAGGCTGCAGTGGCAGGCCTGTGTAAGAATTGTCAGAGCTCCCTATGGGTGGCAAAAGAAATGCTGCAGCCCATAGGGATCTCCTGGAACCCCAATACCCTGGGTACCTCAGTACCATATACTAGGGAATTATAAGGGTGTTCCAGTAAGCCAATGTAAATTGGTAAAATTGGTCACTAGCCTGTTAGTGACAATTTGAAAGAAATGAGAGAGCATAACCACTGAGGTTCTGATTAGCAGAGCCTCAGTGAGACAGTTAGTCATAACACAGGTAACACATTCAGGCACACTTATGAGCACTGGGGCCCTGACTAGCAGGGTCCCAGTGACACATACAACTAAAACAACATATATACAGTGAAAAATGGAGGTAACATGCCAGGCAAGATGTTACTTTCCTACACCTCCTAAGGGAGTATATCCTCTGAGATACTTTTGGCATATTGTCACTAAAATAAAGTAGCTTTATTTTCAGTAACTCTGAGTATTGTGTTTCCTATGATATAGTGCTATATGATATAAGTGGGATAGTAGGAGCTTTGCATGTCTCCTAGTTCAGCCTAAGCTGCTCTGCTATAGCTACCTCTATCAGCCTAAGCTGCTACAACACTACTAATCTACTAATAAGGGATAACTGGACCTGGCACAAGGTGTAAGTACCATCAGGTACCCACTATAAGCCAGGCCAGCCTCCTACATTGGTGGTGCAGCAGTGGGATAAGTACTTGTAACTGCTTTACCACTTTGTCATTTGGTGCTTTTCATAAGAAAAACATATACCAAATACTTCAGAATATACACAGTTAACCTAAACAGTTTAACTTTCTTTCTTTAAACGTTCTATAAAGTTTTAGAAAAGTTTTAAAACGTTTTGAAAAGTTTTGAAAAGTTTTAAAAAGTTTTTCTCTTTTCTTTAAAAGTTTCTAAACTTTTTTTTCTCTCTCTGTCCTAAGCCCTTTCTATCATGTCTGCAGTAGAACTTACTCCCACAGTTGTCCAGGCAACATATGGGAATCTAAACTTTAAAAGTTTGAGGGGTCTCTGCATTGAAAGAGGTTTAGCCATTGGTAAGAATCCTACAAAAGATCTTCTCCTTAGCCTTCTCCTAGAAAGTGACCAGAACCAGTCTGGCCCATCCCAGGATCAGACGGTAGAGGAGGGGGATACCCAGCAAGACTCAGAGGAGTCCCCTGAGGATGCTGGGGAGGGTTCTTCCAAGGACCTGCCAGCTAACAGGCCACCTAGTGACACTGGCAGTGGGAGGGGGTCACACACTAGTAGAGCACCTTTCACTCCTAAAGGCCAGGTTACTAGAGTCCAGCCAGTTAGGGACAGGTCTAACTCTGCCAGTTCCCACATTTATTCTGTGCCTCACAATTCCCAAACCTCCCACCCTGAGGATAACTTAATGGAAAGGGAACTCAGAAAGCCGAGGTTGGAAGAGGCCAGGCTGAAGCTTAAACAGTAGCAGCTGGCCTTAGACAGGGAATTTCTGGATGTGGAAAGGGAAAGGCCGAGGTTGGGGTTAGTTCCCCATGGTGGCAGCAGCAGTGTTTGTGATAGCAATCCTGTTAGAGAGCAAGATTCCAGAAACCTGCATAAGATAGCCCCCCCCTTACAAGGAGGGGGATGACATTAATACGTGGTTTGCTGCACTTGAGAGGGCCTGTATGGTACAGATGGTCCCTCAAAGGCAGGGGGCTGCTATTTTGTGGCTATCTTTCACTGGTAAGGGTAGGGATAGGCTCCTTACTGTCAGAGAAAGTGATGCTAATAACTACAAAGTTTTGAAGGATGCACTCTTGGATGGATTTGGCTTAACCACTGAACAATACAGGATTAAGTTCAGAGACACCAGAAAAGAGTCCTCTCAAGACAGAACAGACTTTGTAGACTGTTCAGTGAAGGCCTTAGAGGGAGGGTTGTTTACATGGCAGTAAGGTGACTGACTATGAAAGCCTATATAATCTAATCCTGAGAGAGCATATTTTGAACAATTGTGTTTCTGATTTGTTGCACCAGTACTTGGTAGACTCAGATCTGACCTCTCCCCAAGAATTGGGAAAGAAGGCAGACAAATGGATCAGAACAAGAGTGAACAGAAAAGTTCATACAGGGGTGTAGGAAAGTACCATCTTGCCTGGCATGTTACCCCCATATTTCACTGTATATATGTTGTTTTAGTTGTATGTGTCACTGGGACCCTGCCAGCCAGGGCCCCAGTGCTCATAAGTGTGCCCTGTATGTGTTACCTGTGTTATGACTAACTGTCTCACTGAGGCTCTGCTAATCAGAACCTCAGTGGTTATGCGCTCTCATTTCTTTCCAAATTGACACTAACAGGCTAGTGACCAATTTTACCAATTTACATTGGCATACTGGAACACCCTTATAATTCCCTAGTATATGGTACTGAGGTACCCAGGGTATTGGGGTCCCAGGTGATCCCTATGGGCTGCAGCATTTCTTTTGCCACCCATAGGGAGCTCTGACAATTCTTACACAGGCCTGCCACTGCAGCCTGAGTGAAATAACATCCACGTTATTTCACAGCCATTTTTCACTGCACTTAAGTAACTTATAAGTCACCTATATGTCTAACCTTTACCTGGTAAAGGTTGGGTGCTACGTTACTTAGTGTGTGGGCACCCTGGCACTAGCCAAGGTGCCCCCACATTGTTCAAGGCCAATTCCCCGGACTTAGTGAGTGCGGGGACACCATTACACGCGTGCAATACATATAGGTCACTACCTATGTGTAGCTTCACAATGGTAACTTCGAATATGGCCATGTAACAAGTCTATGATCATGGAATTGCCCCCTCTATACCATCCTGGCATAGTTGGCACAATCCCATGATCCCAGTGGTCTGTAGCACAGACCCGGGTACTGCCAAACTGCCTTTTCAGGGGTTTCACTGCAGCTGCTGCTGCTGCCAACCCCTCAGACAGGTTTCTGCCCTCCTGGGGTCCAGCCAGGCTTGGCCCAGGAAGGCAGAACAAAGGACTTCCTCAGAGAGAGGGTGTTACACCCTCTCCCTTTGGAATAAGGTGTTAAGGCAGGGGAGGAGTAGCCTCCCCCAGCCTCTGGAAATGATTTCATGGGCACAGATGGTGCCCATTTCTGCATAAGCCAGTCTAGACCGGTTCAGGGACCCCTCAGCCCTGCTCTGGCGCGAAACTGGACAAAGGAAAAGGGAGTGACAACTCCCCTGACCTGCACTTCCCCTGAGAGGTGCCCAGAGCTCCTCCAGTGTGCTCCAGACCTCTGCCATCTTGGAAACAGAGGTGCTGCTGGCACACTGGACTGCTCTGAGTGGCCAGGGCCAGCAGGTGACGTCAGAGACTCCTTCTGATAGGCTCCTTCAGGTGTTGCTAGCCTATCCTTTCTCCTAAGTAGCCAAACCCTCTTTTCTGGCTATTTAGGGTCTCTGCTTTGGGGAATTCCTTAGATAACGAATGCAAGAGCTCATCAGAGTTCCTCTGCATCTCTCTCTTCACCTTCTGCCAAGGAATCGACTGCTGACCGCTCTGGAAGCCTGCAAAACTGCAACAAAGTAGCAAAGATGACTACTGCGACACTGTAACGCTGATCCAGCCGCCTTCTCAACTGTTTTCCTGGTGGTGCATGCTGTGGGGGTAGTCTGCCTCCTCTCTGCACTAGAAGCTCCGAAGAAATCTCCCGTGGGTCGACGGAATCTTCCCCCTGCAACCGCAGGCACCAAAGAACTGCATCACCGGTCCTCTGGGTCTCCTCTCAGCACGACGAGCGAGGTCCCTTGAACTCAGCAACTCTGTCCAAGTGACTCCCATAGTCCAGTGACTCTTCAGTCCAAGTTTGGTGGAGGTAAGTCCTTGCCTCCCCACGCCAGACTGCATTGCTGGGAACCGCGTTTTTTGCAGCTACTCCGGCTCCTGTGCACTCCACGAAGATTTCCTTTGTGCACAGCCAAGCCTGGGTCCACAGCACTCTAACCTGCATTGCACGACCTCCTGTGTTGTCCTCCGGCGGCGTGGGACTCTCTTGTGAAACCCTGGGTGAGCACCGTTTCACTCCACTTTGTAGTGCCTGTTCCGGCACTTCTGCGGGTGCTGCCTGCTTCTGAGAGGGCTCCTTGTCTTGCTGGGCGCCCCCTCTGTCCCCTGACGCAATTGGTGACATCCTGGTCCCTCCTGGGCCACAGCAGTATCCAAAAATCCTAACTGCAAGCTTTGCAGCTAGCAAGGCTTGTTGGCGGTCTTTCTGCGGGAAAACACTTCTGCACGACTCTTCACGACGTGCGACATTTACCCTCCAAAGGGGAAGTTTCTAGCCCTTGTCGTTCTTGCAGAATCCTCAGCTTCTACTGCCCAGTAGCAGCTTCTTTGCACCCACAGCTGGCATTTCCTGGGTATCTGCCCACTCTCGACTTGATCGTGACTTTTGGACTTGGTCCCCTTGTTCCACAGGTACCCTCGTCTGGAAATCCATCGTTGTTGCATTGCTGGTTTTGGTCTTTCCTGCAGAATTCCCCTATCACGACTTCTGTGCTCTTTGGGGAACTTTAGTGCACTTTGCACTCACTTTTCAGGGTCTTGGGGTGGGCTATTTTTCTAACCCTCACTGTTTTCTTACAGTCCCAGCGACCCTCTACAAGGTCACATAGGTTTAGGGTCCATTCGTGGTTCGCATTCCACTTTTGGAGTATATGGTTTGTGTTGCCCCTATCCCTATGTGTCCCCATTGCATCCTATTGTAACTATAAATTGTTTGCACTGTTTTCTAATACTATTACTGCATATTTTGGTATTGTGTACATATATCTTGAGTATATTTGCTATCCTCATACTGAGGGTACTCACTGAGATACTTTTGGCATATTGTCATAAAAATAAAGTACCTTTATTTTTAGTATATCTGTGTATTGTGTTTTCTTGTGATATTGTGCATATGACACTAGTGGTACTGTAGGAGCTTCACTTGTCTCCTAGTTCAGCCTAAGCTGCTCTGCTAAGCTACCTTTTCTATCAGTCTAAGCTGCTAGACACCCCTATACACTAAGAAGGGATACCTGGGCCTGGTGCAAGGTGTAAGTACCCCTTGGTACTCACTACAAGCCAGTCCAGCCTCCTACATTGGTTGTGCAGTGGTGGGATAAGTACTTTGTAACTACTTACCACTTTTGTCATTGTACTTTTCATAAGAGAAAAATATACAAAACAAGTTCAGTGTATGTACACCTAACCAAAAAGCTTTTCTTTTCTTCTCTCACTTCTTTTCTAAGTGCTGAAAAGTACCTCTAAAACTTTCTAAAAAGATTTTAAAAAGTTTTAAAAGTTTTTTCTCTGTCTTTCCAAAAGTTCTGAAAAACTTTTTTCTCACTGTTTCTATCCCTTAAACACTGTCTAAAATGTCTGGTACAGGCCAAACTCTTGATCTGTCCAACATAACTTATGACAACCTTAGCTAGAAGGAAGCAAGGAGTCTCTGTATAGATAGAGGTTTAGAGGTAGGGAAGAATCCCTCAAGACAACTGTTGGTTAATATGCTCATTGAACAAGATAAGACCTTAGGTGGCACTTCTGGTGAGAAATTAGCTGATGGTTCCCACTCTGATTCTGGGGCACCCCTAGCAAAAGATGTGGGAGGGAAGCTTTCCAGCCTGCCCCCTAGCAAGCCACCTAGCATAGCTGGTTCTGATGTGAATTCACATCACAGTAATAGTGTTGTTTCTCATCACAGTAGAAGTATCACCTCTGTAGGCCAGAATGTTAGTGTCACATCTGTTAGGGCCAGGTCTCCTTCTGTTCATTCTCACCATTCCTCTGTTTCAAGACATGCCCTACCCACCCACCCTGATGACAGAGTGTTAGAAAGGGAGCTCAATAGATTGAGAGTGGAACAATCCAGGCTGAAGCTCAAGAAGCAACAGCTGGATTTAGATAGGCAGTCCTTAGAGATAGAAAGAGAAAGACAGAAATTGGGTTTAGAAACCCATGGTGGCAGCAGCAGTATTCCAAATAGTCATCCTGCAAAAGAGCATGATTCTAGGAATCTGCACAAGATAGTTCCCCCTTATAAGGAGGGGGATGACATTAACAAGTGGTTTGCTGCACTTGAGAGGGCCTGTGTTGTACAGGATGTCCCTCAAAGGCAGTGGGCTGCTATCCTATGGCTATCATTTAGTGGAAAGGGTAGGGATAGGCTCCTTACTGTGAAAGAAAGTGATGCCAATAATTTTGCAGTTCTTAAGAATGCACTCCTAGATGGTTATGGCTTAACCACTGAACAGTACAGGATGAAGTTCAGAGAAACCAAAAAGGAGTCTTCACAAGACTGGGTAGACTTTGTTGACCATTCAGTGAAGGCCTTGGAGGGGTGGTTACATGGCAGTAAAGTTACTGATTATGAAAGCCTGTATAACTTAATCCTGAGAGAGCATATTCTTAATAATTGTGTGTCTGATTTGTTGCACCAGTACCTGGTGGACTCTGATCTGACCTCTCCCCAAGAATTGGGAAAGAAGGCAGACAAATGGGTCAGAACAAGGGTGAACAGAAAAGTTCATACAGGGGGTGACAAAGATGGCAAGAAGAAGGATGGTAAGTCTTCTGACAAGGGTGGGGACAAATCTAAAAATGAGTCTTCATCAGGCCCACAAAAACACTCTGGTGGGGGTGGTGGGTCCAAATCCTCTTCAAATCAAAACAAAGAAAAGAAACCATGGTGCTATTTATGTAAAATAAAAGGCCATTGGACAACAGATCCCAGTTGTCCAAAGAAAAGCACCAAGCCTCATACCACTACAACCCCTTCTGCTACACCTAGTGCCCCTAGTAATAGCAGTGGTGGTGGGAGCAAACCTACTAATAGACAATCCAAGGGAGTAGCTGGGCTCAATTTTGGTAACTTAGTTGGGGTTGGTCTTGTTAGGGAGACCACAGAGGCTGTGTTAGTCTCTGAGGGGGCTATTGATTTAGCCACCTTAGTTGCTTGTCCCCTTAACATGGATAAGTACAAGCAACTACCCCTAATAAATGGTGTTGAGGTTCAGGCCTACAGGGACACAGGTGCCAGTGTTACAATGGTAATAGAGAAGCTGGTCCACCCTGAACAACAACTACTTGGTCACCAGTACCAAGTAACCGATGCTCACAACAACACACTTAGCCACCCCATGGCTGTTGTAAATCTCAACTGGGGGGGGGGGTTACTGGTCCAAAGAAAGTTGTGGTTGCCTCAGATTTACCTGTAGACTGTCTACTAGGAAATGATTTAGAGACATCAGCTTGGTCAGATGTGGAGTTGGAGGCCCATGCAGCAATGCTGGGCATTCCAGGGCATATTTTTGCTTTAACCAGGGCTCAGGCCAAAAAGCAAAAAGGACAGGGTGACTTGGATCCTGGAAGAATGGACCAAGTGCTCCCTAAACCTAGGACTAGTAGAAGTAAATCACTACCTACTATCCCTCCCTCTACAGTGGATTCTTCTTCTGAGGAAGAAGAATTTCCATGCTGTGCAGAACCTACACCAGAGGAGCTGGAAGCAGACACTGCTGAGCTTTTGGGTGAAGGGGGGCCTGCCAGGGAGGAGCTGAGTGTGGCACAGCAGACCTGTCCCACACTAGAGGGTCTAAGGCAGCAAGCTGTCAAACAAGCAAATGGGGATGTCAGTGACTCTCACAGAGTTTACTGGGAGGACAACCTCTTGTACACTGAAGCAAGGGATCCAAAACCTGGAGCTGCCAGAAGATTGGTGATTCCTCAGGAGTACAGAAAGTTCCTCCTAACTCTAGCCCACGACATTCGCTTAGCTGGACATTTAGGGCAAATGAAAACTTGGGACAGGCTTGTCCCCTTGTTTCATTGGCCTAGAATGTCAGAGGACACGAAGGAATTTTGTAAGTCCTGTGAAACCTGTCAAGCCAGTGGCAAGACAGGTGGCACTCCAAAGGCACCCCTTATTCCACTGCCTGTGGTTGGGGTTCCCTTTGAAAGGGTAGGGGTTGACATAGTTGGCCCCCTTGACCCTCCTACTGCTTCAGGCAATAGGTTTATCTTGGTGGTAGTGGACCATGCCACCAGATATCCTGAAGCAATTCCTCTAAGGACCACTACAGCTCCTGCAGTGGCAAAGGCCCTCCTGGGAATCTTTTCCAGGGTGGGCTTCCCAAAAGAGGTGGTATCAGACAGGGGAAGCAATTTCATGTCTGCTTACTTAAAGGCCATGTGGAAGGAGTGTGGTGTTACATACAAGTTCACACACCCTATCATCCACAAAGAAATGGACTGGTGGAGAGATTTAACAAAACTCTCAAAGGCATGATTATGGGACTCCCTGAAAAACTCCGCAGGAGATGGGATATCCTGTTACCTTGCCTCCTTTTTGCTTACAGGGAGGTACCCCAAAAAGGAGTGGGCTTCAGCCCCTTTGAACTCCTATTTGGACACCCTGTGAGAGGTCCTCTAACACTTGTTAAGGAGGGTTGGGAACAACCTTTAAAAGCTCCAAAGTAAGACATAGTGGACTATGTACTTGGCCTCAGATCTAAGATGGCTGAGTACATGAAAAAGGCCACTAAAAACCTTCAGGCCAGCCAAGAGCTCCAAAAGCAATGGCATGACCAGAAGGCTGTTTTGGTTCAGTACCAACCAGGGCAGCAAGTGTGGGTCTTGGAGCCTGTGGCCCCAAGAGCACTCCAAGATAAATGGAGTGGACCCCACACAATGGTTGAGAAGAAGGGTGAAGTCACCTACTTAGTTGACTTAGGCACTGCCAGGAGTCCCCTTAGGGTGCTCCATGTCAATCGCCTAAAACCCTACTATGACAGGGCTGATCTCACCCTGCTCATGGCAACAGATAAGGGACAGGAAGAAGAGAGTGACCCTCTCCCTGATCTCTTCTCTTCCACAGAACAAGATGCTCTAGTGGAAGGTGTAGTGTTGGCAGATTGTCTTACTGCTGAGCAGAAAGACCACTGCATAAATCTCCTGGGTCAGTTTTCTGAACTCCTCTCTACTGTGCCAGGCACCACTTCTTGGTGTGAGCACACTATAGATACTGGAGACAGCTTGCCTGTCAAAAGTAAGATCTATAGGCAGCCTGACCTTGTCAGAGACTGCATAAAGCAAGAAGTGCAGAAAATGCTTGAACTGGGAGTGGTTGAGCACTCTGAAAGTCCATGGGCCTCTCCTGTGGTACTTGTACCAAAACCTCATTCCAAGGATGGAAAGAAGGAAATGCGGTTTTGTGTAGACTATAGAGGTCTCAACCAAGTAACCAAAACTGATGCTCACCCTATACCCAGGGCAGATGAGCTAATAGATACACTGGCATCTGCCAAGTATCTAAGCACTTTTGATTTGACTGCAGGGTATTGGCAGATCAAGTTATCAGAAGATGCAAAAGCAAAAACTGCATTTTCAACCATTGGAGGCCATTACCAATTCACAGTAATGCCTTTTGGATTGAAAAATGCACCTGCCACTTTTCAGAGGTTGGTGAATACAGTCCTGCAAGGGCTGGAAGCTGTTAGTGCAGTATATCTAGATGATATAGCTGTCTTTAGCTCCAGCTGGGATGATCACCTGGTCCACCTATGGAAAGTTTTGGAGGCCCTGCAAAAGGCAGGCCTCACTATCAAGGCTTCAAAGTGCCAGATAGGGCAGGGGAAGGTGGTTTATCTGGGACACCTGGTAGGTGGAGAGCAGATTGCACCACTTCAGGGGAAAATCCAAACTATTATAGATTGGGTTCCCCCTACAACTCAGACCCAGGTGAGAGCCTTCTTAGGCCTCACTGGGTACTACAGGAGTTTCATAAAGAACTATGGCTCCATTGCAGCCCCTCTTAATGACCTCACCTCCAAGAAAATGCCTAAAAAGGTATTGTGTACAGCTAGCTGTCAAAAAGCTTTTGAGGAGCTGAAGCAGGCCATGTGCTCTGCACCTGTCCTGAAAAGCCCCTGTTACTCAAAAAAATTCATTGTCCAAACTGATGCATCTTAATTCTGAGGGCCAGGATCAACCTGTTGCTTTTATCAGCAGGAGGTTGACCCCTAGAGAAAAGCGTTGGTCTGCCATAGAGAGGGAGGCCTTTGCTGTGGTCTGGGCACTGAAGAAGTTGAGGCCATACCTGTTTGGCACTCACTTCATTGTTCAAACAGACCACAAACCTCTACTTTGGCTAAAACAAATGAAAGGTGAAAATCCTAAATTGTTGAGGTGGTCTATATCCCTACAGGGAATGGACTATACAGTGGAACATAGACCTGGGAGTACCCACTCCAATGCAGATGGACTCTCCAGATATTTCCACTTAGACAATGAAGACTCATCAGGTCATGGCTAGTCTTATTGTCCTTCGTTTGGGGGGGGGTTGTGTAGGAAAGTACCATCTTGCCTGGCATGTTACCCCCATATTTTACTGTATAAATGTTGTTTTAGTTGTATGTGTCACTGGGACCCTGCCAGCCAGGGCCCCAGTGCTCATAAGTGTGCCCTGTATGTGTTACCTGTGTTATGACTAACTGTCTCACTGAGGCTCTGCTAATCAGAACCTCAGTGGTTATGCTCTCTCATTTCTTTCCAAATTGTCACTAACAGGCCAGTGACCAATTTTACCAATTCATATTGGCTTACTGGAACACCCTTATAATTCTCTAGTATATGGTACTAAGGTACCCAGGGTATTTGGGTTCCAGGAGATCCCTATGGGCTGCAGCATTTCTTTTGCCACCCATAGGGAGCTCTGACAATTCTTACACAGGCCTGCCACTGCAGCCTGAGTGAAATAACATCCACGTTATTTCACAGCCATTTTTCACTGCACTTAAGTAACTTATAAGTCACCTATATGTCTAACCTTTACCTGGTAAAGGTTGGGTGCTAAGTTACTTAGTGTGTGGGCACCCTGGCACTAGCCAAGGTGCCCCCACATTGTTCAGGGCCAATTCCCCTGACTTAGTGAGTGCGGGGACACCATTACACGCGTGCAATACATATAGGTCACTACCTATGTGTAGCTTCACAATGGTAACTTCGAATATGGCCATGTAACAAGTCTATGATCATGGAATTGCCCCCTCTATGCCATCCTGGCATTGTTGGCACAATCCCATGATCCCACGGATCTCTAGCACAGACCCGGGTACTGCCAAACTGCCTTTTCAGGGGTTTCACTGCAGCTGCTGCCAACCCTTCAGACAGGTTTCTGCCCTCCTGGGGTCCAGCCAGGCTTGGCCCAGGAAGGCAGAACAAAGGACTTCCTCAGAGAGAGGGTGTTACACCCTCTCCCTTTGGAATAAGGTGTTAAGGCAGGGGAGGAGTAGCCTCCCCAGCCTCTGGAAATGCTTTCATGGGCACAGATGGTGCCCATTTCTGCATAAGCCAGTCTACACCAGTTCAGGGACCCCTCAGCCCTGCTCTGGCGCGAAACTGGACAAAGGAAAGGGGAGTGACCACTCCCCTGAACTGCACCTCCCCTGGGAGGTGCCCAGAGCTCCTCCAGTGTGCTCCAGACCTCTGCCATCTTGGAAACAGAGGTGCTGCTTGCACACTGGACTGCTCTGAGTGGCCAGTGCCAGCAGGTGACGTCAGAGACTCCTTCTGATAGGCTCCTTCAGGTGTTGCTAGCCTATCCTCTCTCCTAAGTAGCCAAACCCTCTTATCGGGTTATTTAGGGTCTCTGCTTTGGGGAATTCCTTAGGTAACGAATGCAAGAGCTCATCAGAGTTCCTCTGCATCTCTCTCTTCACCTTCTGCCAAGGAATCGACTGCTGACCGTGCTGGAATCCTGCAAAACTGCAACAAAGTAGCAAAGACGACTACTGCGACACTGTAACGCTGATCCAGCCGCCTTCTCAACTGTTTTCCTGGTGGTGCATGCTGTGGGGGTAGTCTGCCTCCTCTCTGCACTAGAAGCTCCGAAGAAATCTCCCGTGGGTCGACGGAATCTTCCCCCTGCAACCGCAGGCACCAAAGAACTGCATCACCGGTCCTCTGGGTCTCCTCTCAGCACGACGAGCGAGGTCCCTTGAACTCAGCAACTCTGTCCAAGTGACTCCCACAGTCCAGTGACTCTTCAGTCCAAGTTTGGTGGAGGTAAGTCCTTGCCTCCCCACGCCAGACTGCATTGCTTGGAACCGTGTGTTTTGCAGCTACTCCGGCTCCTGTGCACTCCACGAAGATTTCCTTTGTGCACAGCCAAGCCTGGGTCCACGGCACTCTAACCTGCATTGCACGACCTCCTGAGTTGTCCTCCGGCGGCGTGGGACTCTCTTGTGCAACTCCGGGTGAGCACTGTTTCACTCCACTTCGTAGTGCCTGTTCCAGCATTTCTGCGGGTGCTGCCTGCTTCTGAGAGGGCTCCTTGTCTTGCTGGGTGCCCCCTCTGTCCCCTGACGCAATTGGTGACATCCTGGTCCCTCCTGGGCCACAGCAGCATCCAAAAACCCTAACCGCAAGCTTTGCAGCTAGCAAGGCTTGTTTGCGGTCTTTCTGTGGGAAAACACTTCTGTACGACTCTTCACAACGTGGGACATCTATCTTCCAAAGGGGAAGTTTCTAGCCCTTGTCGTTCTTGCAGAATCCTCAGCTTCTACTGCCCAGTGGCAGCTTCTTTGCACCCACAGCTGGCATTTCCTGGGCATCTGCCCACTCTCTACTTGATCGTGACTTTTGGACTTGGTCCCCTTGTTCCACAGGTACCCTCGTCTGGAAATCCATTGTTGTTGCATTGCTGGTTTTGGTCTTTCCTGCAGAATTCCCCTATCACGACTTCTGTGCTCTTTGGGGAACTTTAGTGCACTTTGCACTCACTTTTCAGGGTCTTGGGGTGGGCTATTTTTCTAACCCTCACTGTTTTCTTTCAGTCCCAGCGACCCTTTACAAGGTCACATAGGTTTGGGGTCCATTCGTGGTTCGCATTCCACTTTTGGAGTACATGGTTTGTGTTGCCCCTATCCCTATGTGTCCCCATTGCATCCTATTGTAACTATAAATTGTTTGCACTGTTTTCTAATACTATTACTGCATATTTTGGTATTGTGTACATATATCTTGAGTATATTTGCTATCCTCATACTGAGGGTACTCACTGAGATACTTTTGGCATATTGTCATAAAAATAAAGTACCTTTATTTTTAGTATATCTGTGTATTGTGTTTTCTTGTGATATTGTGCATATGACACTAGTGGTACTGTAGGAGCTTCACTCGTCTCCTAGTTCAGCCTAAGCTGCTCTGCTAAGCTACCATTATCTATCAGCCTAAGCTGCTAGACACCCTATACACTAATAAGGGATAACTGGGCCTGGTGCAAGGTGTAAGTACCCCTTGGTACTCACTACAAGCCAGTCCAGCCTCCTAGAAGGGGGTGACAAGGATGACAAGACGAAGGATGGTAAGTCTTCTGACAAGGGTGGGGACAAAGATAAAAAACATTCTGAGTCTTCATCAGGCCCACAAAAATCCTCTGGGGATGGTGGGTCCAAATCCTCTTCTCAAAATCAGAAAAAGCCATGGTGTTATTTATGTAAAGTAAAAGGCCATTGGGCAAGTGATGCCACTTGTCCAAAGAAAAACTCCAAGGCTCCCACTACCACAACCCCAACTGCAACCTCTAGTGCCCCTAGTAATAGCAGTGGTGGTGGGAAGTCTACTACAAATAGCCAATCCAAGGGTGTAGCTGGGCTCACTATTGGCAGTGTAGTTGGGGTTGGTCTTGTTAGGGAGACCACAAAGGCTGTTTTAGTCTCTGATGGTGGCATTGACTTTGCCACCTTGGTTGCTTGTCCCCTTAATATGGGTAAGTACAAGCAACTTCCCCTAATCAATGGTGTTGAGGTAGAGGCCTACAGGGACACAGGTGCCAGTGTAACTATGGTTATGGAGAAACTGGTTCATCCTGATCAACACCTACTTGGTCAGCTGTACCAAGTGACTGATGCTCACAATAACACACTTAGCCACCCCAGGGCTGTTGTGAATCTCAACTGGGGGGGAGGGGTTACTGGTTCAAAGAAAGTTGTGGTAACCACTGAATTACCTGTAGATTGCTTACTAGGCAATGATTTGGAGACATCAGCTTGGGCTGAAGTGGAGTTGGAAGCTCATGCAGCAATGCTGGGCATTCCTGGCCATATTTTTGCTTTGTCAAAGGCTCAGGCCAAAAATCAAAAAGGACAGGGAAACTTGGATCCTGAACAATGGACCAAGTGCTCCCAAAAGCTAGGGGTATTAAGGGTAAATCCTTGCCCACTATCCCTCCCTCTCCAGAAGATTCCCCTTTTGAGGAAGAGGAATCCTCTCCCTGTGCAGAACCTACAACAGATGAGCTGGCAGCAGACACTGCTGAGCTTTTGGGTGCAGGGGGGCCTGCCAGGGAAGAGCTGAGTGTGGCACAGCAGACCTGCCCCACACTAGAGGGTTTAGAACAACAAGCTGTCAAACAGCAGAATGGGGATGTCAGTGATAGCCATAAGGTGTATTGGGAAGACAACCTCCTGTATACTGAGTCAAGGGACCCTAAACCTGGAGCTGCCGGAGATTGGTCATCCCTTTGCAGTATAGGGAGTTTCTTCTTACTTTGGCACATGACATTCCTTTGGCTAGGCATTTGGGCCAGAGTAAAACTTGGGACAGGCTTGTTCTCTTGTTTCACTGGCCTCATGTGTCAGAGGACACTAAAGAGTTTTGTCGCTCTTGTATGACCTGCCAAGCCAGTGGCAAGACTGGTGGAACACCAAAGGCCCCCTTAATTCCACTTCCTGTGGTTGGGGTGCCCTTTGAAAGGGTAGGGGTTGACATAGTTGGCCCCCTTGACCCACCAACAGCTTCAGGCAGTAGGTTTATCCTTGTGGTAGTGGACCATGCCACTAGGTATCCTGAAGCAATTCCCTTAAGGACCACTGCAGCTCCTGCAGTGGCAAAGGCCCTCCTGGGAATCTTTTCCAGAGTAGGCTTCCCTAAGGAAGTGGTGTCAGACAGAGGTAGTAACTTCATGTCTGCATACCTCAAAGCAATGTGAAAGGAGTATGGTGTAACATACAACTTCACTACTCCTTATCATCCACAAACAAATGGTCTGGTTGAGAGGTTTAATACAACTCTCAAAGGCATGATAATGTGACTCTCTGAAAAACTCAGAAGGAGATGGGATATCCTGTTACCTTGCCTCCTTTTTTCTTACATGGAGGTACCCCAAAAAGGAGTGGGCTTTAGCCCCTTTGAACTCCTCTTTGGACACCCTGTGAGAGGTCCCCCTGCACTAGTTAAGGAGGGTTGGGAACAGCCTTTAAAAGCTCCTAAACAGGACATTGTGGACTATGTACTTGGCCTAAGATCAAGAATGGCTGAGTACATGAAAAAGGACAATAAATACCTTCAGGCCAGCCAGGAGCTGCAAAAGCAATGGCATGACCAGAAGGCTGCCCTGACCACCCAGGACAGAAGGTGTGGGTATTGGAGCCTGTGGCCCCAAGTGCACTCCAGGACAAATGGAGTGGACCCCATCTAATTGTTGAGAAAAAGGGTGAGGTTGCCTACTTGGTAGACCAGGGCACTGCCAAGAGTCCCCTTAGGGTGCTCCATGTCAACCGCCTAAAACCCTACTATGACAGGGCTGATCTCACCCTGCTCATGGCAACTGATGAGGGACTGGAACAAGAGAGTGACCCTCTCCCTGATCTCTTCTCCACCACTGAAGCTGATGGCTTAGTGGAGGTAGTAGTACTTGCAGATTGCCTTACTGCTGAGCAGAAAAACAACTGTGTAAATCTCTTAAGTCAGTTTTCTGAACTCTTCTCACTGATACCAGGTACCACTACTTGGTGTGAGCATACATCAATACTGGAGACAGTTTACCAGTCAAAAGTAAGATTTATAGACAGCCATGTCAGGGACTGTATAAAACAAGAGGTGCAGAAAATGTTAGACTTAGGAGTGATCGAGCCTTTAGAAAGCCCTTGGGCTAGCCCAGTGGTGCTTGTCCCAGAACCTCACAGTAAGGATGGTAAAAGAGAGATGAGCTTTTGTGTTGACTATAGAGGACTCAACCAAGTAACCAAGACAGATGCTCACCCTATACCCAGGGCAGATGAGCTGATAGATACACTGGCTTCTGCCAATGATCTAAGCACATTTGATTTTTAACTGCAGGGTATTGGCAGATTAAATTATCAGAAGATGCTAAACCCAAAACTGCATTTTGAACCACTGGAGGGCACTATCAATTCACTGTGATGCCCTTTGGTCTGAAGAATGCACCTGCCACTTTTCAAAGGTTGGTGAACACAGTCCTGCAAGGGTTGGAAGCTTTTAGTGCAGCATATCTAGATGATGTAGCTGTCTTTAGCTCCACCTGGGATGATCACCTGGTCCACTTGTGGAATGTTTTGGAGGCCCTGCAAAAGGCAGGCCTCACTATCAAGGCTTCAAGGTGCCAGATAGAGCAGGGGAAAGTGGTTTATCTGGGCCACCTGGTAGGAGGGGAACAGATTGCACCACTGCAGGGGAAGATCCAGACCATTATGGAATGGGCTCCCCCTACAACTCAAACCCAGGGCAGAGCCTTTCTAGGCTTCACAGGGTACTATAGGATGTTCAATAAGAATTATGACTCCATTGCAGCTCCTCTTAATGACCTCACTAGTAAGAAGATGCCTAAAAAGGTATTGTGGACAGCTAGCTGTCAAAAAGCTTTTGATGAGCTCAAACAGGCCATGTGCTCTGCACCTTTCCTAAAAAGCCCTTGCTACTCCAAAACGTTCATAGTCCAGACTGATGCTTCTGAATTGGGGGCTGGGGCAGTGCTATCACAGCTTAATACTGAGGGCCAGGATCAACCAGTTGCTTTTATCAGCATAAGGTTGACCCCTAGAGAAAAGCGTTGGTCTGCCATAGAGAGGGAGGCCTTTGCTGTGATCTGGGCATGAAAAAAGTTGAGACCATGCCTGTTTGGTACTCACTTTCTTGTTCAGACAGACCACAAACCTCTACTTTGGCTAAAACAAATGAAAGGTGAAAACCCTAAATTGTTGAGGTGGTCCATCTCCCTACAGGGAATGGACTATACAGTGGAACATAGACCTGGGAGTATCCACTCCAATGCAAATCGACTCCCCAGATATTTTCACTTAGACAATGAAGACTCATCTGGGCAAGGTTTGCCTTATTGTCCCTCGTTTGGGGGGACGGGAGTTGTGTAGGAAAGTACCATCTTTCCTGGCATGTTACCCCCATTTTTACTTGTGTGTCAGTTTGTTTTTGCCTGTCTCACTGGGATCCTGCTAACCAGGATCCCAGTGTTCATAGTTTGTGGCCTATATGTGTTTCCTGTGTGGTGCCTAACTGTATCACTGAGGCTCTGCTAACCAGAACCTCAGTGTTTATGCTCTCTCTGCTTTTAAAATTGTCACTGCAGGCTAGTGACCATTTTCACCAATTCTGAACGGCACACTGGAATACCCTTATAATTTCCTAGAATATGGTACCTAGGTACCCAGGGTTTTGGGGTTCCAGGAGATCCCTATGGGCTGCAGCATTTCTTTTACCACCCATAGGGAGCTCAGACAATTCTTACTCAGGACTGCCACTGCAGCCTGAGTGAAATAACGTCCACGTAATTTCACAGCCATTTTACACTTCACTTAAGTACCTTATAAGTCACCTATATGTCTAACCCTCACTTAGTGAAGGTTAGGTGCAAAGTTACTAAGTGTGACGGCACCTTGGCACTAGCCAAGGTGCCCTCACATTGTTCAGGGCAATTTCCCCGGACTTTGTGAGTGCGGGGACACCATTACACATGTTCACTACATATAGGTCAATACCGATATGTAGTTTCACAATGGTAACTCCGAACATGGCCATGTAACATGTCTAAGATCCTGGAATTGTCCCCCCAAGCTAAATCTGGTATTGGGGTGCAAATTCCATGCATCCCCGGGCTCAAGCATTGACCCCGGGTACTGCCAAACTATCTCTCTGGGGTTTTCTCTGCAGCTACCGCTGCTGCCAACCCTCAGACAGGTTTCTGCCCTCCTGGGGTCTGGGCAGCCCAGTCCAGGAAGGCAGAATAAAGGATTTCCTCTGAGAGAGGGTGTTACACCCTCTCCCTTTGGAAATAGGTGTTAAGGGCCTGAGAGGAGTAGCCTCTCCTGGATTCTGGGAATGCTTTGAAGGGCACAGATTGTGCCCTCCTTGCATAAACCAGTCTACACCGATTCAGGGAGCCCCCAGCCCCTGCTCTGGTGTGAAACTGGACAAAGGAAAGGGGAGTGACCACTCCCCTGTCCATCACCACCCCAGGGGTGGTGCCCAGAGCTCCTCCAGTGTGTCCCAGATCTCTGCCATCTTGAATGCAGAGGTGTGAGGGCACAATGGAGACCTCTGAGTGTCCAGTGCCAGCAGATGACGTCAGAGACCCCTCCTGATAGGCTCTTACCTGGTTAGGTAGCAAAACCTCCTCGGAGGGCTATTTAGGGTCTCTCCTGTGGGTTCCTCTTCAGATAACGAATGCAAGAGCTCACCAGAGTTCCTCTGCATCTCTCTCTTTGACTTTTGCCAAGGATCGACCGCTGACTGCTCCAGGACGCCTGCAAAACCGCAACAAAGTAGCAAGACGACTACCAGCAACATTGTAGCGCCTTATCCTGCCGGCTTTCTCGACTGTCTCCTGGTGGTGCATGCTCTGAGGGCCGTCTGCCTTCACCCTGCACTGGAAGCCAAGAAGAAATCTCCCGTGGGTCGATGGAATCTTCCCCCT
Source organism: Pleurodeles waltl (assembly GCF_031143425.1). Lineage (NCBI taxonomy): Eukaryota > Metazoa > Chordata > Amphibia > Caudata > Salamandridae > Pleurodeles > Pleurodeles waltl. The sequence goes on along the minus strand of NC_090437.1, from coordinate 1,314,413,297 downwards.
GCTAACGTAGGCACCAAACTTCTGCATCACCGGTCCTCTGGGTCTCCTCTCATCTTGACGAGCGTGGCCCATGGAACACAGGAGCTGGATCCAAGTGACCCAGACAGTCCAGTGGTCCTTCTGTCCAAATTTGGTGGAGGTAAGTCCTTGCCTCCCCACACCAGACAGTAATCCTGTGTACTGCGTGATCTGCAGATACTAGGGTTTCTGTGCCCTTTTGCAAGGATTCCTTCATGCACAGCACAGCCCAGGTCCCCAGCACTCCGTCCTGCATTGCTCAACTCGCTGAGTTGACCACTGGCTTCGAGGGACCCTCTTTTGGTGTGTTGAGACGACCGCCGTGCTCAGATTTCTTGAACACCTGTTCAAGTGCTTCTGCGGGTGCTGCCTGCTTCTGCGCAGGCTCTCTCTATTGAAGAGCACCCCCTCTGTCTCCTCCTCCAAAGGGCGACCTCCTGGTCCTTCCTGGGCCCTGGCAGCACTTCGACCGCTACTCTTGCAGCTAGCAAGGCTTGTTTGCAGTCTTTCTGCGTGGAAACAACTCTGCGTCCTCCAGCACGCCATGGGACATCTTCTGACCAAAGGAGAGGTTCCTGGCACCTTTTGTTGTTGCAGAATCTTCGGCTTCTTCCACCCGGAGCCAGCCCTTTCACACCTTCATCCAGGGTTTAGTGGGCTCCTGCCCCCCCCTCGACACTTGCGTGACTCTTGGACTTGGTCCTCTTCCTTTACAGGTCCTCAGGTCCAGGAATCCGTCTTCAGTGCTTTGCAGTCAGTTGTTGCCTTTGCAGAATCCCCTATCTCAACTTTACTGTCTTTCTGGGGTAGTAGGGTAACTTTACACCTACATTTTAGGGTCTTGGGTTGGGGTATCTTGGACACCCTTAGTGTTTTGTTACACTCCCAGTGACCGTCTACACACTACACTAGGCCTGGGGTCCATTTGTGGTTCGCATTACACTTTTGGAGTATATGGTTTGTGTTGCCCCTAGGCCTATTGTCTCCTATTGCATTCAATTGCGTTCTACAGTGTTTGCACTACGTTTCTAACTGTTTATTTACCTAATTTTGGTTTGTGTGTATATTTTGTGTATTTTACTTACCTCCTAAGGGAGTATATCCTCTGAGATACTTTTGGCATATTGCCACTAAAATAAAGTACCTTTATTTTTAATAACTCTGAGTATTGTGTTTCTTATGATAAAGTGCTATATGATATGTGGTATAGTAGGAGCTTTGCATGTCTCCTAGTTCAGCCTAAGCTGCTCTGCTATTGTTACCTCTATCAGTCTAAGCTGGTAGAACACTACTAATCTACTAATAAGGGATAACTGGACCTGGCACAAGGTGTAAGTACCATCAGGTACCCACTATAAGCCAGGCCAGCCTCCTCCAACACCTCCCTCCCAAGGCTCACCCCTAGAACTGTGGACGAAGTGACTTAACAACGCAGTGGTGGAAAGTGGGAGAATAGCTACAAGTATGGACACAATACTATACAGCACCTCTTCCGTAACACAAAGAACACTACCAAACCGAGGCGAGGCTGAAATGTATTGAACTGAATGATTGACAGGTTAATTGTCCCACTATAACTCCTTCTTCTGCCCGAATGGCGTGCAGCAACGCAGGGATGCACCCGTACAAGTACACCCCCGTACCTTCTCACTAGTTGTGAATATGTTGAATGCACGAATGTTGACCTGTTGTCTGAAAGTTTGGATGGGGTGAGTTCACTTTTCGACCTGGGGCTGGGGAGTTGGGAAGTTCATAAATGGTTATTATCAATGTTTAACTTTTTTATGTCTACATCCATTACCTGGCTTCCTGTAAAGCGGAAAGGATCAATTGACACTTCTATTCATAATTTCCTGCCTAGGGAAGGACCCAACTACCACCACTCGATCTCACCATGGCCACCCCCGGACATTCACCTTTATTTGTTGGAACATGAGGGGTCTTACTAATATGTCTAAACATTATAAAATTTACACATATCTAAAAAGCAGGGGCGCCCACATAGCCATCCTCCAAAAGACCCACTTAACTGTCCCAGAGAGAGATGCCCTCCGCAAACGATGGAGGGGACCAATTTATGCCACAGCATACTCTGCCTTTGCTCTAGGAGTTCTGATGTGGGTTTGCACAAGAGTCCCTTTTCAAATGATAAGTGAATTTATTGACCAGGGTGGGATATATTTCCTAGTAACGGGGAGGCTAGCAGGTCAAGATTTGACCATTGCTGGACTCTATGCCCCCAATACTGACCGGGAGGATTTTTTCACAGACTCTCCCGAACTCTAGCCTGACACCTCACACAGCCAATTGTAATTGGGGGTGACTATAATAGTGTAAGCGATCCTACCATTCAACGCTCGCACCTGCCCCTGCATGATTCCCCAGTGACTAGACTTGCATGCACATTCAAAGACTGGTAACAAAGGAGGGAGCTCACGGAATCATGGCACAGACAACACCCTGGAATTAGGGACTGCTCCTTTTACTCACACCTGCACAACCTATATGTGAGACTGGACTGGAGCACAGTGAGGCACACAGAATACCTTTGTCACACAGTCTTTGACAATAATCCGATACTACTTGCTCTAGATTGGCATAGGGAACCCCCCGAAGACCTGACTGGTGACTACAGGTGGAGACACTAGAGGACACAGCATTCCGGCATTCCATATGTGAGGCCATTAGGGAACTTTTTGAGGATAATACACGCTTGACGACGTACCCACTTATAGAATGGGATGCCTTCAAGGCAGTCATATGGGGCCGATGCATAGCAGATGTGGTGGAGGTTTGGCAAACCCTTATCCAAGAGGCCCAGTAGACAATATTGAGAAATCTAGAGAAACTATGACCTGATATTCAAGGGGTACATCAACAACTCCTAGACGTGAAGGAACAACTGGCAATATACATAGAAAAGGTTAGATGGGATGATCACAGGGAATAAATGATCAAAGGCCTAACTGAGCAAGACAAATCCAGGACACTGCTACCTGGCTTACCAACCCTGTACCTAGAAGCTCCTTAATGCTGGAAGTGGACTTGGACACAGGGATGACCCTTTATGGCCAACAGGATATCAACCACTGATTTGAAAGCTATTATACACTTCTGTATACCACTGCCCTTGAACCGCCCCAGTAGTCCCTACTGGCATTTCTGGAACAAACAGAGCTACCACACATTGCATTAAATTACAGGGAAGAAATCGGAGCCCCTATCACAATACCAGAAATATGTGCTGCGATTTAAACAAAGGCCTGGGGCAAGGCACCCGGGTCAGACGGCCTCCCCATAGAATTGTATGCCACATAGACAGAGGAAATAGCACCTAAACTAGTGGAGCTATGCACAACAAGAAGCAGGCTGCCTACCCCCCACTATGATTGAGGCAATTGTAGTCCCCTTACTGGAGCCGGAGCGCCACCTGGGATGTGCAGTCATACCGCCCGTTATCAAAGCTTAATCTCAATTACAAAATATTGAGCCGCATATTGGCATCCCGCCTCCTCCCACATATTCCAAGATTATACACCCTGACCAAACTGGGTTTATCCTGGGAAAAAATACCGTGCTAAAGATACTCAGACTATTCTCCAACACAGGGTCCCCTCCTCCTAGCAATACACATTTGGTAGTCTGAGATGGGATTATCTGTATCAGGTTATGGAAAAAATGGGATTAGGGAAGGATTCATACTGTGGACAAAGTTCCTGTACACGGGATCCTTGGCACGGGTGAAAATGGGTAAGACAATCTCTGGAGCCTATGTGGTTGTGAAGAGGACCAGACAGGGGTGTCCTCTCTTGCCTCTACTCTTTGCCATCACCGTAGACCCACTGGATTGCAGAGCACGAACAGAGGTGTTATAAAGAGGTCTAGACCGCCAAGGCACCTGTCATAAAATAGCACTATACACGGATGATATGCTTCTTTTCCTAAAGAATGCAACTTGGGACCTACCTGGGGCAATCTTCCTAGTGGAGCGATTTGGGAACATATCGGGCCTCCACATTAATTGCCAGAAATCAGTCATTTTCCCCCTTACCTATCACATGACACAACGCCACAATTTACAGGAGTTCACATGGGAGGGAGCATGCTTGAAATACTTAGGTGTCGAGATATACCACGAATCCAAAGATGTGTTAGAGGGGAACATAGGAATGGTGGTTCAGGCACTCTGCTCTAATGTGGGTTTTTGGGTGTTGCTCCCCTCATTTGTCATGGGCAAAGATGGTGGACCTCCCCCGTTTACTATATTTCTTTAACACACTCCCAGTAGTGATGCCCTGTAAAATCTTCAGGGAATTAAACACCCTGATGGTAGAACTACCTTAGGGAACTGGCAGACGCTGAGTATTGATTTCCAAACTCCGTAGGCCTACCACAGATGGAGACTAGCAGCACCTGATCTTGAGCTCTTATATCTATCTGTCCAGATCCAGTGATTTACCCAATGACTACATGTGGGACTGAACTCAGGTGGAGAGATCCCAAGAGGTACACCTGACAGAAAGACCTTATACCAATTATTCCTAGCACCCTTGAGACCTGAAGGGGGGAGCACTGCAGAACAAAAGAGTATTCGCCATTGCCGGAAACGCTGCCTACAGCGCATGTGCAACCTCCGCCCTACTCCCCAGAGATACCAATACAAATGATAGTAGCCATAGATGAAACTTGCACGCTGAAGGGAGCACTAGATTGGACAGCATATGGCATAGCAAAAGTAGGCGATTTGTACAGGGATGGCGAACTGTTATCCTTTCAAGACCTAGCTGAAACATTGGAACTACCCCGGGACAATTCCTACTACATAAGGCGCTGAGCTTGGCACTCAGAGATAGATGGAGCGTGGGGTCAGCAGAGCCACCGACCCACCAGGGTACGAGCATACTATGCACGACAACGGGTAAGGCGAAAGCCATACCACTCATATACCAAGCGCCTAGAGTTGACATTACCACACCATTAGCAGACTTACATCAGAAGTGGGAGGAGGATTTCACACACTATCTCCGACACACAATGGACCACAATCCTGGCCAACACCCGCACAATATCCCACAATGCTAGGCTCAGGCTGATGAACTATTACTCCCTACACCGGGCGTACCTTACACCTGGAAAGTGTATGTGAACATATGGAGCACAGGATCTGGGATGCCCTTGGTGTGGGGAGCACAGGGTCTGGGATGCCCTTGGTGTGGGGAGCACAGGGTCTGGGACGCCATTGGTGTGGGGAGCACAGGGTCTGGGACATCCTTGCTGTGGGGAGCACAGGGTCTGGGACGCCCTTGGTGTGGGAAGCACAGGATCTGGGATACCCTTGGTGTGGGGAGCACAGGGTCTGGAATGCCCTTGATGTGGGGAGCACAGGGTCTGGGATGGCCTTGGTGTGGGGAGCACAGGATCTGGGACGCCCTTGGTGTGGGTGGGGAGCACAGGGTCTGGGATGCCCTTGGTGTGGGGAGCACAGGGTCTTGGATGTCATTGGTGTGGGCAGCACAGGGTCTGGGATGCCCTTGGTGTGGGGAGCACAGGATCTGGAATGCCCTTGATGTGGAGAGCACAGGGTCTGGGATGCCCTTGGTGTGGGCAGCACAGGGTCTGGGATGCCCTTGGTGTGGGGAGCACAGGGTCTGGGATGCCTTTAGTGTGGGTGGGGAGCACAGGAACTGGGACTCCCTTGGTGTGGGGAGCACAGGGTCTGGGGCGCCCTAGGTGTGGATGGGGAGCACAGGATCTGGGACGCCCTTGGTGTGGGGAGCACAGGGTCTGGGATGCCCTTGGTGTGGGTGGGGAGCACAGGATCTGGGACGCCCTTGGTGTGGGGAGCACAGGGTCTGGGGCACCCTAGGTGTGGGTGGGGAGCAAAGGGTCTGGCATGCCCTTGGTGTGGGGAGCACAGGATCTGGGACGCCCTTAGTGTGGGACGCCCTTGGTGTGGGGAGCACAGGATCTGGGACGCCCTAGGTGTGGGGAGCTGAGTGCAGAAATGCTCCACATGGCCTGCGGCTGCTCAGCACTGCGGGAATCCTGGGAGGGCGTGATAACATGCATAACCAAAGTAACAGACAGAAAAACTTCCCTGCACCCACTGGTTTGCTTACTGGGGGGATTCCCGAGATTCCCGAGACCTAACAAACATAAAGTAACGACTAGGTCTGCCCTAATCTTAGCGAAACGAGAAATCACTATGAGGTGGAAAGACGCCTTGAGCCCCCAAATCCACAAATGGAAAGAAAAGGGTGGGATATGAGGGCTTGGTGGTGCTCCTGCGAGCACAGAGGGGGCGCAACACTATGGATATGACTAGAGCTCGGGGTGTCTTACTAAACTATCTGAAAGAAACAGACACTGAATCCCTTAAGAGTTCCCAACTATCTGTTCCTGAACCGGGGGAGACTTAGCAGTCTAGACTGAGGGGGGAGAGAGGAGACCTGTATCTGACAGGTGGTTATTCTATTGTGAATTCATATCGGTCCTTATTCGAAATGTAGCTTGAAAACAATAAAAAGCTGTTTAAAACAAGAAAATATGAACCGTCGGCAATTTACCACACCCCTCGTTTTGGAGGTGGGAATTGGACACAGGAGACAAAATCCCCTCTAGTCTTTGAAGTGGATCCTGAAAAATATGCAGTTGCAGGCAGAAGATTTCTCTCTGAAACCATGCAGTAGTCCCCTGTCTCCTTGGAGAGCTGAAACATAAGGAGCAAACTCCCTGGGGGCTGTAAGATGTCTTTATTTTGTTAAATATGTAATCGTGGGCACTGAAGTGTGGAGCATCTGCTAAACTCAGTCTCTGTGTGGAAAGCTTGGCTACCCAGCGGACTAAAAGAAACCGCTTTATATGAACGTTAATGCTGCCTCGCCTGACTTGAAAGAACAGAAGGGTTTAATGGGGGGCTCGATACTTCAATGACCCCCATTAAATAATTAGCAAACCAAAGGGGTCTCAGGAGCCTATATGCAATGGCAAGGTAAGACATATAAACAGAGAAATGACAGACTGACACATATTGGGGAACTCGTGGCAATGAGATCAGGGCATGGGGCGTTCTTCAATGTTTCATGTTTACAAAAATATTGCTTTTAATAAAATGAAACTCGACTCAGTGATATTGTCTCATGTGCATAGTTTAGACACTGAGAAGTGTCAAAAAATATGTTTTTGTCATTTTAAAGTCTACGTCATATTTTTTCATGACGTTTGTTCCCTGATTTACAACTTTTGATGGATTGCCTCGTGCTTTGCCTTTTAGAGCCAAGCCTGACCGCAGGCTCGGCTGTCCGCAAGGTTGACCATGCCCCACCAAGCCCCCCTCATTTTAGGGGCATACTTACAAGCCCCTAGTGCCTCCTTACGACACCCTAGCGTCATTTTGTTTACGCTACAGCAGCATCAAGGAGGCCTTTTCTCTGCGCCACATTTACATAGTGGTGCAATGCAACCATTGCGCCACATTGTAACCCCTTGTGCCACATTATGCCTGCACCAGGCATACATGTACGCAAGGGGAGCGTTCCCCCATTAAGAGGCCCAGAAAACTGGTGCAGTGAAATTTACGAGATTTCACTGCGCCATTTTCCCCGTCATTTTTAATGCCTGCCCAAGGCAGGTGTTAAAGTGACGCTCCCATTGTTTCCAATTGGCCTCCCCATGCATTGCTGGACTAGTGCCATCATTTTTGCCGCTTATCGGCCAACACGTCACAATGCCGTTAGGGGACGGCGACGCGGAGGGGCCCAAGAAAAGTGGTGCATCATAGCTGATGCGCCACTTTCTTGCAAATATGGCCCTTAGTGTCTTCTAAGCCCTTGAGGCAAATCACGGAGTGATGTGATGATGCCTCTGTTTCCAACTGTACATTTGGGGCTGAGTAACATTTATTCATTGCACATCTAAATCAGTTGTTATGCAGTCTAAAGGCTGCCTACCTCAGGGGGTGCAAGGCAAACGTTAAAACATGTGTTAATGCTGAAGACTAATGATTATCACATGAGGGCAACTTTCCAAAGCGCCTGTTTCTGGCAAGATACTTCCCCCAGCTTTCACTAAAGCGGAAAAAATGGATATTAGCGCACACAAAATGCACAGAATATTTACACACTGTTCTCACCATTTTTACCACCAGTGTTTGCACTGGTCTCAAAGACACAGCTGATGCTATATCACAGCAAATTGGAACCAGGCTCTCAGATTACAAAAATATGTGCTCAGCCTGTGAAGCTGAGCTTTCCCTGCCAGTGGACTGAGCTGTGTCTTCAGAGCAAGGCAGCATGCAGTAAGTGCAGGGTATGCACCTGGTACCCTCAGCCACCTCCCAAAAGGTGTCCTTGTGTGGTCCTACTAACTGTGTACCTCTTCTTAGAGGCACACAGTTAGAGCACCGCCAGAAAAGTGTGTTTGCCTCTGTGCCCACATCGGTAACATGGGCGTGTGCAGGGGCCAAGGTATTCCCTCATTTGCATGGTGTTCCTTGGAAATAAGCCAATGGCCTCCCAGTAAGTAATGCATGTGTGAAATGTGTGTCCGTTCCAGGCGTAATATAGAAGGGTCGCATCTGCCAGCTCTTCTGAAATATGTCAATGCCCAGGTGATGCAAAAAGCAGCACAGACTTCTCTGCACTGATACAACCTGATGACTGGTGCAAGTGTTACCAGTGCCAGGGTGTCTGGTACACTCAGCATTACCACTAGCGTTTTAAATGGCCCTGTTAAAAGGATGGGGGCACAAAAGACAAAATACCACAGATACCTCTCAGTATAAAAACCTGCTTCTGGAATAATGTCTCTATCACCTTAAACCTGTCTCTGCGCCCCACACTCCTTTTTTGTGTTTTCATATATGTTATACTTTTATGTCCTGGTAAATCAAACACCCCATCAGCAGTCGGTTTCGACCTTTCCTCCAGTCTGTCTGTGGCCTTCTGCAGATGCTACCTCTAGATCACATGTGCAGTACTACCGAGAAAACTTTTGGAAGATTTCTTTCTTTCTACAATTTGGGGAAATCTGCAGTAGCTTAACATTAGACCCCTCCCCCCCTCAGCCCCTGAAAAGTGGGGAGGCCTGTATGCTGACTAGGTCTGGCCTGAGAGCTCCCGACTTGGTCCAGGGTGTGGGGCTCTCCCTGTACTTTGCAGGGGGGGCCCGCAAATTTTGTTATGCCACTGGAAATCTGCACATAAGTGTGCCTCTTCTGCTGCAGGCTGCTCAGGGCTGAGAGTGGGCACATGGGATTCCCAAAGACAGAGGGTGGCCATAGATAGAGAAGGGGACACCAACAAATGCAACTTTGTGTGCATCGGCTAACCATCCCACCCAGGGGCTTATTTAGAAGAGGCTTGCACTGCCAGAGCGTCACTTTTTCTGACACAGCAACGTATGTTGCTGCATTTTTAGTAAGTTTTGAACAGTTTGATCTAGAAACAAAAATGTTTTGTATTAAAATATGAAGATTACTCAGCAGATGATCGATTATGTGGCAAATGCGGCTAATCTATAACTATGCGAAAAAGCCCGCTACCACACAATTGGATGATTTCAGTGACCCTGACTATAAGGCATCAGTTGATGTTTTTGATGTCTGCGCACACTCATATTCATAACAGAGGGCTTTTCTGCATCGGTATTTGGGGTCAGAAAGGGGGAAGGGATTTACAGGGCTGTGGCGTCCCCTTTTACAGAATGACCTGTATTGAAGGCAAGGACATATCAGGGAGCTTGGGAGTTATAATCCTAGGTTCTATGTGCAAAAAAGAAAGGTGAAATGGTGTGTCAGTGGAGCTTAAAAATCGAAACAACGCAGGTTTGGGTACGTTTTTACAGGCTAGCGGAGAATGTAACTCAGTCAATCAATCAGTATTTGAAGAGTGCAACCCTGTCACCCCTGAGGGTATCTGGACACTGAGGTTGCAAGGTCTCAATCGAAGAGCCAGGTCTTGAGTTTCTTCCTGAAGTCAGCTAGGTCTTGAGTTTCGTCCTGAAGTCAGCCAGGGAGGGTGATGTCCATAGGTGGAGGGGCAGCAGTGTAGGAGAAGGAACACCTTGCACTGTGACTGCGGCGATTGCGAAGGGTGTTTGCGAAGGCCAGAGCGGTCAAGCACAGATGTCTGGTGGGTTTGTGGAAGTTCACAGGGTGGTTGATGTAGGCCGGTCCCTTGTTGTGTAGGCCTTTGTAGGCATATGTAAGAATTTTTAACTGCATCTCTTCTGGGTGGGGAGCCAGTTGAGGTTCCTGAGGTGAGGGGAGATGTGGGTCTGTTTGGGAAGGTCTAGGAGGAGTCTACCTGCTTTCTTTTGTATGGTCTGGAGCCTCTTGAGGAATTAGGTGAAGATGCCGCCTTAGCGTGTTCTGTTGTAGTTTAGCCAGCTTATGGCGAGGGCCTGGGTGACGGTCTTCCTGGTGTCAATGGGATCCATCTGAAGATTCTGCAGAGCATGCATAGGGTGTGGAAGCAGGAGAAGGAGACTGTGTTGATGTGGTTCTTCATGATAAGTTTACTGTTGAGGATGAGGCTATGGTTGCGGGCGTGGTCTGTTGGGGTGGGAGTAGGGCCGAGCTCGGATGGCCATGAGCTGTTGTCCCATACAGAGGTGTTTTTCCCAAAGATCAACACTTCAGTTTTCGCCGGGTTGAGGTTAAGGCAGCTGGTTCTCATCCAGTCGGTGACAATGGTCATGGTGTTGCAGGAATTTGTTCTGGTGGTGGTGGGGTCTTCAGTGAGCAAGAGGATGTGTTGTGTGTCATAAGCATAGTGTGAGAAAGTAGCCTCTTGCTAGCCTTGTTACCCCCACTTTTGGCCTGTTTGTGAGTGTATGTCAGGGTGTTTTCACTGTCTCACTGGGATCCTGCTAGCCAGGGCCCAGTGCCCATAGTGAAAACCCTATGTTTTCAGTATGTGTGTTATGTGTCACTGGGACCCTGCTAGACAGGACCCCAGTGCTCATAAGTTTGTGACCTATAGGTATGTGTTCCCTGTGTGATGCCTAACTGTCTCACTGAGGCTCTGCTAACCAGAACCTCAGTGGTTATGCTCTCTTTACAAATTGTCACTAACAGGCTAGTGACCAATTTTACCAATTTACATTGGCATACTGGAACACCCTTATAATTCCCTAGTATATGGTACTGAGGTACCCAGGGTATTGGGGTTCCAGGAGATCCCTATGGGCTGCAGCATTTCTTTTGCCACCCATAGGGAGCTCTGACAATTCTTACAAAGGCCTGCCACTGCAGCCTGAGTGAAATAACGTCCACGTTATTTCACAGCCATTTTACACTGCACTTAAGTAAGTTATAAGTCACCTATATGTCTAACCTTTACCTGGTAAAGGTTGGGTGCTAAGTTACTTAATGTGTGGGCACCCTGGCACTAGCCAAGGTGCCCCCACATTGTTCAGGGCCAATTCCCCAGACTTTGTGAGTGCGGGGACACCATTACACGCGTGCACTACATATAGGTCACTACCTATATGTAGCTTCACAATGGTAACTCCGAATATGGCCATGTAACATGTCTATGATCATGGAATTGCCCCCTCTATGCCATCCTGGCATAGTTGGCACAATCCCATGATCCCACAGGTCTGTAGCTCAGACCTGGGTACTGCCAAACTGCCTTTCACGGGGTTTCACTGCAGCTGCTGCCAACCCCTCAGACAGGTTTCTGCCCACCTGGGGTCCAGCCAGGCTTGGCCCAGGATGGCAGAACAAAGGACTTCCTCTGAGAGAGGGTGTTACACCCTCTCCCTTTGGAAAATGGTACAAAGGAAAGGGGAGTGACCACTCCCCTGACCTGCACCTCCCCTGGTAGGTGGCCAGAGCTCCTCCAGTGTGCTCCAGACCTCTGCCATCTTGGAAACAGAGGTGCTGCTGGCACACTGGACTGCTCTGAGTGGCCAGTGCCAGCAGGTGACGTCAGAGACTCCTTCTGATAGGCTCCTTCAGGTGTTGCTAGCCTATCCTCTCTCCTAAGTAGCCAAACCCTCTTTTCTGGCTATTTAGGGTCTCTGTCTTTGGGGATTCCTTAGATAACGAATGCAAGAGCTCATCCGAGTTCCTCTGCATCTCTCTCTTCACCTTCTGCCAAGGAATCGACTGCTGACCGCGCTGGAAGCCTGCAAAACTGCATCAAAGTAGCAAAGACGACTACTGCAACTCTGTAACGCTGATCCTGCCGCCTTGTCGACTGATTTCCTGGTGGTGCATGCTGTGGGGGTAGTCTGCCTCCTCTCTGCACTAGAAGCTCCGAAGAAATCTCCCGTGGGTCGACGGAATCGTCCCCCTGCAACCGCAGGCACCAAAGAACTGCATCACCTGTACCCGGGGTCTCCTCTCAGCACGACGAGCGAGGTCCCTTGAATCCAGCAACTCTGTCCAAGTGACCCCCACAGTCCAGTGACTCTTCAGTCCAAGTTTGGTGGAGGTAAGTCCTTGCCTCCCCACGCCAGACTGCATTGCTGGGAACCGCGACTTTTGCAGCTACTCCGGCCTCCGTGCACTTCCGGCGGAAATCCTTTGTGCACAGTCCAGCCTGGGTCCACAGCACTCTAACCTGCATTGCACGACCTCCTAAGTTGTCCTCCGGCGACGTGGGACTCCTTTGTGCGACTTCGGGTGAGCTGCGTTTCACTCCACTTTGTGATGCCTGTTCCGGCACTTCTGCGGGTGCTGCCTGCTTCTGAGAGGGCTCCTTGTCTTGCTCGACGCCCCCTCTGTCCCCAGATGCAATTGGCGACATCCTGTTCCCTCCTGGGCTACAGCAGCATCCACAAACCGTGACCGCACGATTTGCAGCTAGCAAGGCTTGTTAGCGGTCTTTCTTCAGGAAAACACTTCTGCACGACTCTCCACGGCGTGAGGGATCCGTCCTCCAAAGGGAATGTTCCTAGCCCTTGTCGTTCCTGCAGAATCTTCAGCTTCTACTGTCCAGTAGCAGCTTCTTTGCACCCACAGCTGGCATTTCCTGGGCATCTGCCCATCTCCGACTTGCTTGTGACTTTTGGACTTGGTCCCTTGTTCCACAGGTACCCTCGTTTGGAAATCCATCGTTGTTGCATTGCTGATTTGTGTCTTTCCTGCAGAATTCCCCTATCACGACTTCTATGTCCTTTGGGGAACCTTAGTGCACTTAGCACTCACTTTTCAGGGTCTTGGGGTGGGCTATTTTTCTAACATTAACTGTTTTCTTACAGTCCCAGCGACCCTCTACAAGGTCACATAGGTTTGGGGTCCATTCGTGGTTCGCATTCCACTTTTGGAGTATATGGTTTGTGTTGCCCCTATCCCTATGTGTCCCCATTGCATCCTGTTGTAACTATACATTGTTTGCACTGTTTTCTAATATTATTACTGCATATTTTGGTATTGTGTACATATATCTTGTGTATATTTGCTATCCTCATACTGAGGGTACTCACTGAGATACTTTTGGCATATTGTCATAAAAATGAAGTACCTTTATTTTTAGTATATCTGTGTATTGTGTTTTCTTGTGATATTGTGCATATGACACTAGTGGTACTGTAGGAGCTTCACTCGTCTCCTAGTTCAGCCTAAGCTGCTCTGCTAAGCTACCATTATCTATCAGCCTAAGCTGCTAGACACCCTATACACTAATAAGGGATAACTGGGCCTGGTGCAAGGTGCAAGTACCCCTAGGTACTCACTACAAGCCAGTCCAGCCTCCTACACATAGGATATGATGTTGAGTCAGTGGGATTTGACGATGTCAGAGCGGGGGGTCATGTAGGTGTTGAATAGTGTAAAGCTGAGGGAAGACCCTTGGTTTGGAGGCGAAGGCAGGTAGGTGGATTCCCTGCATTCATCCGGTGAGGAAGGAGGTGATCCACTTGAGGGAGTTGCCCTGGATGCCAATGCTGTTGAGCCTGTTGATGCGGTTGTGGTGGGATATGGTGTTGAATGCCGCTAATAAGTCAAAGAGGATCAGGGCTGCTGTCTCCCAGTGGTCGAGGAGGGATCTGAAGTCATCTGTGCCCGTCATCAAGGCTGTCTCTGTGCTGTGGGTGGTGCAGAAGCTGAATTGAGAGGCCTCAAGCACATTTTTTGTCCAGGTGTTGGTACTGACCTTCTCCAGAACTTTGGCCGGGTTCGGGAGCAGTGAGATGGGGCAGTCATTTTTTAGTTCATTGGGATAGACGGAGGGCTTCTTCATGAGAGGTCTGATCTCTGCGTGTTTCCATATGTTGGGTAAGGTTGCCGTGGTGATGAAGGCATTGAGGATGTTGGTGAGTTCTGTGTCTATTTTCTTAGTTACCAGGTTGGAAAAATGGTGGGGGCAGAGGTTGGTGGGAAGAGGTCTTGATGGCTGCGGTGGTCTGCGTGGTGAGCGGGATCCAAGTAGTGATTGCTTGGTTGGTGTGCGTGGGTGGGTCGAAGTTGTTGAGCTTGACCTCGGGTGGGGTATTGAAGTTATTGTAGATGGTGGCTATCTTGCTGTGGGAATAGTCCAATAGGGTGTCACAGAGTTCTTGGGACAAGCGGATAGTGTTCTACATGGCTAAAGGGATGAAAAATTATTTGATTATGTGAAAGAATTTCTTTTTTCAATGCGGTTTGTGAGAGCTGCTCTCTTTGGGCCTGATTTAGAACTCGGCGGAAGGGTTACTCCGGCACAAGGGTGACAGATATCATGTCCTCTGAAATCTAAATCCCATAGGACATCATAGGATTTAGATTTCAGTGGATAGAAAATCCGTCACCGTTGTGACAGAGTAACCCATCTGCTGAGTTCTGAATCAGGCCCTTAGTGTCCTTGATGCATTGGTGGTAGTTATTGAGTGCTGATTTGTAGTCAGATCGGTCTGAGGTCTTTTTGGTGGTGCACCATTGTTTCTTTAATCCTTAGTAGTTGTGCTTGATGGTTCTGAGTTCTAGGGTATACCAGCTGGCTTGTCTTGAGGCTTTTTTGGTTTTGGCTGACTTTATAGGGACGACTCTGTTGATGCATTTGGTGATCCAGAAGGAAAGGTTCTGGATGGCCTGCTCTAGATCTGGTGCGCCTTCGGGCTAAATGGTGCTGAGAGCCTGTGTCCACTGGGTTTCCGTCACTTTGCTCCAGCTGCGGTGAGAGATATTGGGGGGCTTTGTAGTGCTGACTTGGGCACCTATGATGGTGAAGTGGACGGTAACGTGGTTGACCAACCAAGATCTCTGGTGGGGCTGTATTTGACTTTGTCACTGGATGTGAAGATCGGGTCTAGTGTATGTCCTGCTTTGTGAGTGGGGCCAGTAACCAGTTGGGTGAGGCCGGTGTTGTTCATGCTCTTCAGGAGGGTGGTGGTGTTGGCATTGTTCAGGTCGTCGAGTGGAAGTTTGAAGTCACGGAGTACAATGTAGTGTTTGGAGATGGCGGGTCGGGGTCCAGGGGGTTGGTAGGTGCCTCTAATGGTCGTCTTAGCGTCAGTTAGAAGTTGAAAGTTGAGGTGTTCCATGATAGGTGTGGGGTCGTCTTCAGTGGCGCGGCTTTGGATGGTTTCCTTGTGGACGATGGAAATGCCTCCTCTGTATTTGTTTGTGCGGTCTCTGTGTATCATCATGTAGCCGTTTGGCGTTGCGATGGCTATGTCAGGGTTTGAGGAGGGGCTGAGCCTCGTCTCGGTGATGAAGATTACGTTGGGGGTGAGGGTGGTGATGGTGTCCCAGATTTCTGTGGCATGTTTACAGAGGGATCGGTCATTGAGTAGAACGCATTGAAGCAGTTCTGGGGCACTCAGGATCTTCTGGGGGGTTAGTGGGGGTTCCTGCATGGGCGGGCGGCCCTGTGTTGCAGGAGAAGTGGCAGTGTTGGCAGGTGAAAGGTCCTTCAGTTGAGCCGGTGGGGACGTTCAGCAGTTGTTGTAGCATCTGGAGTCCATGGCTTGGAGCTTTGTGTAGGAGTACCAGTGGGTGGCGGGAGGGCCAGAGTTCCTGGTGCTGGGCGTGGCCCAGACACAGATGGGTACAGACTGTCTTGCCTTTGATGCACCAGTGGTTTGGCTGTGCTGCGGCCTCCATTAACTAGGTCCTGGGGGAGGGAAGGGCACAGATGGAAGTGGGCGGGACTGGCGGGTTGCGAGAAACGGGCCGGAAGAGAGCAGTGGGAAAATGGAGTGCCAGCAAAACAGTGAGAAAAACAATGAAGATGCAATGAACTACAAAAGCTAACAATGCAAATTCAGTGACAGTGGGGTAAATACAATGTAGACCATACTAAGCAAACGACAGAGGAGTTACAATGGAAAAGCACAGCATGAACAAAGGAGTTACTAGTTACAGTTACAAACAGCACACAGGGCAGGAGAAGTGTGCCGTGGAGAGCCGCGGGTCAGCAGGATGCAGCGCTCTGACTGCTAGGCCAGAGACGATGAAACAGGGGGACCTGGCACAGGGACCAGCTCAACGATGGTGCAATGTGTTAGTTACAGATACAACTTCAGACCGCAGTGCAAACCTTCAGATCACAGTATTAAATACTCTGTAGCTTTCAAAGCTGCTTTGAACGTTATTGTCTTACACACAGAAACAAGCACTGGCAAAGCCAATAGGTCTGGCTGCAATTGCACTTGCGAGCACATCCAGCTAAAGTATCAAACAGTCTTCAGAGTTCATCAAGACAAATCTTCTTTCACTCTCAAATTTCCGCACAGAGCATGCTTGTGGCAGCTGATACATGTTTCATCACTTAGCAGTAACCCAATGACTTTGTCAGGGCTCGAAAAGATATACACAAATATTCAGTAAGTCCCTAGGGATCAAACCAGCTAATAGCGGTGATTCCTGACCATCACCGTAAAGAAACCAGTGAATCACATGCAAGAAAAAACATCCATACTTGTTATAAAAAAAAACAAAATTGTGCAGGAGATTTTACAGTGATTTTTTGTACAAGCAAACAAAACACAAGATGGCCATCTGTAGAAAAGTGTGTTAAATTAGGTGAGAAATAGAATCATTATTATCTAAGGTCTAAGTAAAAGAGGATCAAAGGAACAGTCCGTGACTATAAGAAAAAGGAAAATAGCCATAAAACCACCAAAAATGTAATTCAGGCAATATTTGGAGACCCAGTATTTTAAAGAGGAGAGTGAAATGAAATATGAAATAAATGTTAGAAAGATCCCCATACTGATAAGGTGAAGGCTAGATCAGTCCGAGGATAAGAATAAATATTAGGACAGGCAGAAATTCCTCACCATAAAAATGTGGTATGGGTGAGAAAAGTCTCAATAGGTCTTCAAATATAGAGTGTGATAAGTAATCAGTAGAAAGTGAAATATAAGAATTTAGGATCAAATTAGTTTAACAGATGAGCCAATATTCCAATACACGAGGTTGGAAAAACACACCTCTAATCCCCACTATTGTTCTATGGTCGGGGACAGAAAATGTGCCGAAGAAATTGTGGCTATCATGACCATGGCTGTAGTGAAATAAAATGACCAAGGCTAGGTACGGAAGTGTGTCCTCCAGTGAGATCCATGTGTGATAAATAATAAGATTTAAATGCCAGCATGTAACTGTTGCAGGGTTTGAGGCAACTACACAGTGGTAAGGTTGTCTCTAGGTAAAGTACCCAATGACATGGAAAGATATCCAGGTCAGGGTCACAAGGAAAAAATAGATGGAAAAGAAGAAATATCCTAGGACTGGTAAGTGGTGGTAAAATTGACACAGATATTGCTCGCGATGGGTACTAGTCTACTTGGGTTGAAAAGTTACTCCGGTGTGTAAAATTAATTCAACTACAGACAACAAATTGGTGGGAATCTCCAATCAAGGGCAATAGTGTGTGTCTGGGTGTGATCCTCTAATTGATTGTGAATAAAGAGATAACAAATCGTTTATGCAAGTTGCATGAGCAAAGTTACACAACTAAAGAGCACGGCAAGGGACACATGCATACTAAACAAATGGGTAATAGTGTGTCCGTCAAGTGCAGATTCATAAATGGTGATTGTAGGAGGCTGGCCTGGCTTGTAGTGGGTACCAGGGGTACCTACACCTTGTGCCAGGTCCAGTTATCCCTTATTAGTGTAGAAGAGGTGTTTCTAGCAGCTTAGACTGATAGAAGGTAGCTATGGCAAAGCAGCTTAGGCTGAACTAGCAGACATGTAAAGCTCCTACTATACCACTTATATCATATGCACAATATCATAAGAAAACACAATACACAGAGTTACTAAAAATAAAGGTACTTTATTTTTATGACAATATGCCGAAAGTATCTCAGTGAGTACCCTCAGTAAGAAGGTAATATATATATATATATATATATATATATACACAAGTTATATGTACACAAACCAAAATTAGGTAAGTAATAGCAAGAAAAGTAATGCAAGCAGTGTAGAATTACAATACGTTGCAATAGGAGCACATAGGTATAGGGGCAACACAAACCATATACTCCAAAAGTGGAATGCAAACCACGAATGGACCCCAGACCCTTGTGAGCTTGTAGAGGGTTGCTGGGACTGTAAGAAAACAGTGAGGGTTAGAAAAATACCACACCCCAAGACCCTGAAAAGTAGGAGTAAAGTGCACCTACTACCCCCAGAGAGCACAGAAGTCATGATAGGGGGATTCTGCAGGAAGAACAAACACCAGCAATGCAACAACAGTGGATTTCTGGACCTGAGTACCTGTAAGACAAGGGGACCAAGTCCAATAGTCGCAACAGTGTCGAGAGTGGGCAGGAGCCCAGGAAATGCCAGCTGAAGATGCAAGAAAGCTCCCACTGGGTGGAAGAAGCTTGGAGTTCTGCAAGAAAGAAGAGGACTAGGGACTTCTGCTTTGGAAGAGAGATGTCCCACGTCGCGATGAAGCTTGTAGAGATGTTCTCACACAGAAAGACCGCAAACAAGCCTTGCTAGCTGCAAGGGTTGCAGTAGAGGTTTTTGGGTGCTGCTGTGGCCCAGGAGGGACCAGGATGTCGCCTTTTGGAGGAGGACACAGAGGGGGAGTCCAGCAACTCAGGGAGCCCTCACAGAAGCAGGCAGCACCCGCAGAAGTACCCTAACAGGCATTTAGAAGAAAAGTGAACCAGAGTCCATGCAAAGTCACAAAAGGGAGTCCCACGACGCTGGAGGACAACTCAGAAGGTTGTGCACTGCAGGATGGAGTGCTGAGGACCCAGGCTTGGCTGTGCACAAAGGAAATCCTGGAAGAGTGCACAGGAGCCGGAGCACCTGCAAATCATATGGTACACAGCTGTGCAGTCTAGCGTGGGGAGGCAAGGACTTACCTCTACCAAACTTGGACTGAAGAGTTACTGGACTGTGGGAGTCACTTGGACAGAGTTGCTGTGTTCCAGGGACCACGCTCGTCAGGATGAGAGGGGACCCAGAGGACCAATGTTACAGTCTTTTGGTGCCTGCGTTAGCAGGGGGAAGATTCCGTCGACCCATGGGAGATTTCTTCAGAGCTTCTGGTGAAGGGTGAAGGCAGGCTACCCCCAGAGCATGTGCCACCTGGAAACAGTCGAGAAAGCCAGCAGGATTAGGCGCTACAATGTTGCTGGTAGTCGTCTTGCTACTTTGTTGCGGTTTTTCAGGCATCCTGGAGCAGTCAGCGGTTGATCCTTTGGTAGAAGGTTAAGAGGGAGATGCAGAGGAACTCTGGTGAGCTCTTGCATTCGTTATCTACAGAATTCCCCAAAGCACAGACCCTAAATAGCCAGAAAAGGAGGTTTGGCTACCAAGGAAGGAGTATTGGCTGCCAAGAGAGGTAAGAGCCTATCAGAAGGAGCCTCTGACATCATCTGCTTGCACTGGCCACTCAAAGCAGTCCAGTGTGCCCCCAACACCTCTGTTTCCAAGATGGCAGAGGTCTGGGACACACTGGAGGAGCTCTGGTCACCTCCCCTGGGAGGTACTGGTCAGGGGAGTGGTCACTCCCCTTTCCTTTGTCCAGTTTCACGCCAGAGCAGGGCTGGGGGATCCCTGAACCGGTGTAGACTGGCTTATGCAGAGATGGGCACCATCTGTGCCCATCAAAGCATTTCCAGAGGCTGGGGGAGATGCTCCAACCCTTCACACCTATTTCCAAAGGGAGAGGGTGTAACACCCTCTCTCAGAGGAAATCCTTTGTTCTGCCTTCCTGGGCCAGGGCTGCCTGGACCCTAGGAGGGCAGAAACCTGTCTGAGGGGTTGGCAGCAGCAGCAGCTGCAGTGGAGCCCCTGGAAAGGCAGTTTGGCAGTACCCGGGTTCTGTGCTAGGGATCCGGGGGATCATGGAATTCCATGATCTTAGACATGTTACATGGACATGTTCGGAGTTACCATTGGGACACTATACATAGGTAGTGACCTATGTATAGTGCACATGTGTAATGGCGCCCCGCACTCACAAAGTCTGGGGAATTTGCCCTGAATGATGTGGGGGCACCTTGGCTAGTGCCAGGGTGCCCACACACTAAGTAACTTTGCACCCAACCTTCACCCGGTGAAGGTTAGGCATATAGGTGACTTATAAGTTACTTAAGTGCAGTGGTAAATGGCTGTGAAATAACGTGGACGTTATTTCACGCAGGCGGCACTGGCAGGCTTGTGTAAGAATTGTCAGAGCTCCCTATGGGTGGCAAAAGAAATGCTGCAGCCCATAGGGATCTCCTGGAACCCCGATACCCTGGTACCTCAGTACCATATATTAGGGAATTATATGGGTGTACCAGTATGCCAATGTGAATTGGTAAATTTAGTCACTAGCTTGTTAGTGACAAATTTGGAAAGCAGAGAGAACATAACCACTGAGGTTCTGGTTAGCAGAGCCTCAGTGAGACAGTTAGTCATCGCACAGGGAACACATACAGGGCACACTTATGAGCACTGGGGCCCTGGCTGGCAGGGTCCCAGTGACACATAGACTAAAACAACATATATACAGCGAAATATGGGGGTAACATGCCAGGCAAGATGGTACTTTCCTACAGTGATCGCCACTGCGGTGACAGGCATGCTAAGTAAGTAACTTCCCACTAGGTACATATTGTCTATAGTATATATCCATCAAAAGATCTTCTAATTTCGGGAGAAGTAGTGAGTTGCCATTATCCCCTCAGGGTGGTGACTGATGGCATCCAAAAACAATTCTCCAAAATGATTACGGTCCTAAGAATATGGAAACATTAAGATACATCTGACTGTCCTTGCAAAGAATAATCTGGTCATGAGGTCATGTTTGTATGTTATGTTGTGTTAAATAGTAATGTGAAGCGCTTCTTTCACTGTTGTGTGGTCTTTAAGTGCTAGGAGCGCACATCAACCAACAGCACAAGTTTAGCAGAACAATATTTGTGTCCAGTTGAACTTTAAAGATATGAGGTTACAGGCGCACACACTCCCTCCAGAAGGTCTCTTGGTTCTATTGACAAATACTTTGGAATGCTGGAAGGCTGAATGGACCCGCATCAAATACGTTCCATGGAGGATTTTGACAACAAACAATGTCAGACCTGCTCCTCCAGAATATCATATGCAAACACAGGGCCTGATTTAGATATTGGTGGACAGGTCACTCCGTCACAATGGTGACGGATATCACGTCTGCTGAAATCTAAATCCCATTATAGCCTATAGGATTTAGACTTTGGTGTATAGGATATCCGTCACCGTTGCCATGGAGCAACTTGTCTGCTAATTTCTAAATCAGTCCCATAGTTCTGTGTTGCCAATCACTGTCTTTGTTGACATCCAGCCAGGCCTATATTACTCTGACTGTTCAGATATCCATCAATGTTTTTTTTGTTATCAATGAGCGTTGTCAATAAAGTAAGTTGTAAACTTAAGTCATTTTAGTTGATCAATAATACAGTGAATCTCACAGCTATATTTCTATATTTTATTGTCTTTTTATTCAGTGCCTCCAGCAGGGTGAAAACCATGTCACAGAGTTCTGGGTGCTATGACAGCGATGGAGGAGAGCACAACATGGCAGACGAAATCTCAGAGGGGCACCAGTATCAAAGCCAGAGCCGGGGCCTGGACAGCAGCTGCGAGAGACCTGGTAATGTGCGGAGTTCTGGTCTCCGCCGGCAGGCCATCCAGAACTGGCACCGGCGACCATATCGGAATAGCACAGAAGGAGAAGAGGGGGACATCTCAGATGTAGGCTCCAGAACGACAGAATCAGAGGTGGAAATGTGGGAACAAGACCACTACTCCTCATTGGAGGCCCAGCAGTCAAACTGTGGCAGGGCGGCCAGAGGATGCAGGCCATCTGCAGGTGAGTACCCATCCTTAAAGGTTCACAATTATGTAAAACCACAACATGAGCTTTGTGGGTGCACCCAGGTTGGACTAGACACCTAATGCCACAGGTGGATATCTTGTAAATGTCTTGTGTAATCTTCCAGAGAAGGAGCTTACTATAGAGGAAAAAAGAGTCAATCACATAAATGCAAAGTCACAAAGCCTATGTTTTGTTACACCTCCTTCTTTTATTGCTTTTATTCTGCCACATGCAAATAGTGGAAGGATATTTCTTCTTGTAAAATCAGATTTTATTTGAGGAATGGCTCATGAATAGTGTGGTTGAGGTGGCTACTGTGATTGGCACCAAGATATCCAGCAATTTTATTGTATCTTCTTGGTAATCGAATGCTAAATTTGAAACAGATACAATGTGATAGTCTTCTATTATTTGTAAACTGTACTACTGGGATTATATAGATATAGCTAAACATCATCTGTTCACAGTCCCTGACTCAGACCCCCCAATTTCCTTACTCTGCCATACTTCATAGGAAAATGGGGCTACAGTCAGTATAGAAAAGAGGAAAACGCAGAAGTGGCTAGTGTCACAACAGAGATGAAATGGGACTGAGGGGAAAACATTGGTCATCACCGAGACAGTGACCTGTATAGCAGGGAACCGATCCCAAAACCTCCAGTCTGAAATCTCCTTGTGGATCAAATGTGAATTTACCAATGACCAGCTGAAGGCCTTCTTGGTATCACAAGGTCAAATGACATCAGTGAGGCCAGATGCAACCACCAGCCCACGCCACACACCAGGCCACACAATGCACCAGTCCACACCACACACAAGCCCGCACCACACACAAGCCTGCAGTACTTACCAGTCCACACCACACACAAGCCCACACAACACACCAGCATGCACCACACACCAGCCTGCACCACACACAAGCCCACACCTCTTACCAGCTCACTGCACACTCAAGCCCACACAACACACCAGCATGCACCACACACCAGCCTGCCCCACTCACCAGCCCACACAACACACCAGCCCACACCACATACCAACCTACACCACACCAGCCCACAGATATCATTAGTTCAGTGCCTATTGCATATGGAACCCATATGACGGGACCTATCACTGTGCACTACATTTTGCAACAATGTCACCTTCAGCTTTAATATGCAAAAGCAGCTTGTAAAGGCTACATTAAATTGCATGAAGAAAGAACGCTATTGTGAC
This sequence comes from Pleurodeles waltl, assembly GCF_031143425.1. NCBI lineage: Eukaryota > Metazoa > Chordata > Amphibia > Caudata > Salamandridae > Pleurodeles > Pleurodeles waltl. Next base: position 1,314,389,815 of record NC_090437.1, on the reverse strand, counting down.
TTCTTACATGAATGCTATTTGAATATCTGAGTTACCAGTGTTACCTAAACATGGGTTCCATCTTGTAATCCAAAACCACAATGAAAAGAATGACAGAAATCCAGTAAAATGACACTAGCTTTGAGCTCAACAGTAATATCTTATGCTGTTGTGGGAATTTGATGTAGTCATATCCTCGTCTGTTAATCTAAAGAGGACAATGCTTCTACAAAGTCATTTCTAGCAAAACGTTTTTCCTGGGAGGAACTGAATTTAGATTATGGCAGAAATACACAAACTGATAATTATTTGCATGGTTCCCATCTTGTCTCCACTGGCGGTCCAACGCATTCAGGTGTCAGAGCATTAAACTTCTACACAATGTTGTACTTCTAGACACTAGAACTGAAGTCCTCAAACTTTTTCGCTCTGAGCCCCCCTAAGCAAAAATGCTTTGATGTAATGCCCCCTCCAAAACTTTATGACAAAATTCAAGGGAGCGGGTGGAGCAAGGCTGATCGGAGGGGTTGGAGCTTATACGGTCTTTTTCTAGGGTTCTTTTTTCTTAGCTCATAATCCACGCTAAACATGAAACTTCTAAAAGAACAAATACACCAAATAGAAGTTGACCAAAACACAACTATTCCTCATAATTGAGGTGTTGTATGCCTCTTACACTTCTAGGCCCCAATACAACTACTGCACTAATAATAGCAATGGCCTTGAGTAGCAGGCTGTCTCCTCTGCTGCTTTCACCGCTTATCCACCATGCCTGACCATCACTCCAATCTTGAAACAGACTCTCTGTCCCTTTCAGAAAGAAAGAAACTTCCATGGATTGCTCATCTCTTTTCAGCACAAACTCCCTCAGGCCTAATGATAGCAAGGAAAACCAGCACCCATGCCTCTTTTGTAAACTGGGACAGTCATAGCTGTATTGCAGTGGGAACCTCACAATTCTGGGCTCTAGTGCCACTGCAACTACTTCACTAATGAGAAATTGTCCTTTTAATGGATTTAGAAAAAAGTTTGCACTAGGCACAGTCTGATTACCTATTACTAAAATGTATTATTTGAAAGCATTTGTTTTATCTTAAACACTAAATCATTTTGTGGCAGCTATCTTATACTGCTAATGTGATTCTGTGGCCACAGAGTTTTCCGCATAGTAATTAGTCATCTAATGCATAACCTGCTGATTTCAACAAAAAAGTAATTATTTGTAGCTCAAATGAAACGGAAGTTACTAAAACCATGGCAGCAAGTCTCCCTGCCTATTGGAAAGCCCACCATAGAGGTTGATTGGTCATCTTATAATTGCATATTGCTGTATTTGGGTGTTTAACTTTTACTAATCAGGTAAAATCTTTGCCCAGGCAGTGCTACAATGTGTAAAATTTACAAAAAACTAAAATAATACTATGACAAAATGTGTTGTATTAAACCACATAATTTGCCTTTTCTTGATGTTTAATTTAGTCAACCCTGCTGCACAATTTGGCCCTCTGCTGTCACATAATTCCAGCGACCATACTTATGCTGTGCTTTAATACAATTTTTAATTAATGATATATATTCACAGTGTATGCTGTTACTGACTGGGGCTTCTTAGCACTATATATACACAAGTCGGTTTTCCGAACTGTGCAAACTAGGATTCAATTCTGTGACTATATGGTCTCACAGACAGACATTTGGAGTGATTTCATTAACCAATTGAGATTTTCAGTACATAAACTTATGCCTAACCCACCATTACTTATTTTGCATTTATTTTTCACTTAAACATGTGCATTCTTCTATATGCAGTTGTCTAAAGCTGAAAAAATAGCAAAATACCTTAGAATATTTTGTTCATTTTAGCCACCTCTTTGCCCCCTTCCCGGATAGAGTTCAGGATTACAATTGCCATGGTTTTTTGCGCAGTCGAAACACTGCATGTAAATGAAGATAACCTGTAGAGACTACAAATAATCAAAGCCAGCCTTCCAGGCCATCTTCCTTTCCTTAAAGGTATTTGCCTCTCCCTGGGAACACCGTAACGGACCCCAAGGGGGTGCACCCCCGCAGTTTGAAGACCTCTATGCTAGAGACATGTAGGTAGAAGTAGAAGTATTTATTTAGTTGATAGCACTTATGTGAGAATCCCTGGCCAGCCAGCCTCTTAACTGACAAACCATGGATTATTCACACTTATAATACATAGAATCCAGTATACCTTAGAGGCATAACATATCGCATTCCTGTTCGAAACCAATACATAACAACAATATTATTACACCAGGAACAAGACTAGAATAGAAATAAAAAGTAAAACAAACCATAGAGGGCACACAGGCATAATCCCAGTTAAAAGAAGTGAGAAGAAAATAAATAAAAATAAATCAATCACTGGTGTTCATCTGGGTCTAGCACCACAAACTTGTGGTTCACCTTTTGTCTCAGAACATACATTCTCTCCATGACCACTCACATTACCAGATTCTCTTTCTTCACTAACATCTGAAAAGTGACCATTGATTGCAGAAAGTCTCAGATCATTATCACCCATCAACATAAACCCACTGCAACTATCACCTTCCCCTTCCCTACACCATCTGCCGCATTCATAGACAGCCACCATCTGATGGGTTCATTTATCACCATTCATTAAAACTATTTAAAACTTAGACAACCCCCTTCTTATCTATCCTGGTTAGACTTTCACTCAATAACTAAACATTAGCACATTTGTATCTTCAGTCATGGCTCACCTTTCCAATAACACTTATCCCTTTCCTGGGATATAAACTCTTTGATCCATGCAGGAGCTAGTTTTGTCCTTGGCTCCCTTCCTCTGCGGTTGACATGAGGACTCCTGTTCATACTGCCATTTACCTTGGAACAGTATGCCTGTACCAGCCCTAAAACCAACATCTTAACGTCCTTTTCTCCTGACACAGCCATCTGGATAATTCCTTTACCAGTCTATTAGCTCTTTCCACCAACCCATTTGATTGGAGATTTTACAAAATGTGCATCAATGTTTTAAGCCACAGTCTTTCAAAAATGTCTTTTGTGTCGAGAGGGGTAATTGAACACTATTATCTGTGATGATAGGATAACCTTCCTCATCAAACACATTGTCCAAAACACCAGTAGTCGATCTGATAGACATCTCCCTCAAAAGGTTTACTGCCAGCCTTGATGAATCTTTTCCAGCTCCCCCAAATAGAAAAATCTGAACCAGAGCTTTGTGATCTATGCATAGCACAAAAAGGGCACTCCCCAGACATTGGCACAGTAATATACCCATGCAGAAGCCAATGCCTCACACTTTTTTATAAAATAGTTCCTCTCAGAATCAGTGAGAGAGCGTGAAGCAAAGGCAACAATTGTTCTCTGTACTACAATGCATTTGAGAAAGTATGACATTGTAAGGCCTGACATCCTTGGTCTGGTATTCCACAAATGTTTTGCCTTCACTCCTTCTGTTTTATTGAATTGTTTTTTGTTTGCTTTAGGACTCTTAAACACTTTAACACTGCTAACCAGTGCTAAGGTGCTGGTGCCCTCTCTTTTAAACATGGTAAAATTGGCACACACCTTAGGGCACCTTTAATTTACTTGTAAGTCCCTATTAAATGATACTGCATGTATTAGTATTCTACTAGGAAGCCTATTTTGACCTGGCAAAACCAACCGTTTGCCAGGCCTAAACCTTCCTTTTTATTACATTTAAGACACCACTAATGTAGGCCCCAAAGGCTTATAGGGCAGGGTGAACTGTATTTAAAAAGTATGACGTGGGTTAAGGTTTTACATTTCTTAGCAGTGAAAAGCTCCTAAAATCATTTTTCTCTGTTTCAAAGCCTATCTCTCCCATTGACTAACTCTGGGTTACCCCATTACATTTACTAAGTGCTATCTTTGGATTAGGAGCAGATGGAAATGTGCTGTTTGGACTCAAATAAATGGTAATTCAAACCCTTCTTTAATTGTAAAGTCAGACTTTAAGTCACAATTCAGAAAAATCCACTTTTAGAAAGCTGGTATTTTCTTGTCCTAAATATTTGTGCTTTCTGCCAGTATCCTGGGACTCATGTTCTGCTGCTGAGGTTTGTGTATTCCTCCCAGACAGTGACACAAAAGGGGACTGTGTTTAGGCCGATTGGTCCATCCTGCCAGGTTGGCTGGGGTCAGAGCTGTTCCCTACCCCACCCACATTTCAAAGGGTTTTCTCCCAGAAAACACAAAGGAACCTGACACTAGTCTTTTGTCACCCCAGACTTCTTGAAGCCTTCACAGGGCAAGGAAAGAACTTATCAGAACCAGATGTGGGGGTAGTACAGGGAATTCCCTACACTTCAAAGGCTAGCACCAGGTATAAATATTGGACCTCTAGAGCCACTTTCCGGTGACATAACATAAGCATTTGTAAATCGCACATTCACCCAGAAAGGTATCTTGGTGCTGAATAAAAGATGTTTATTGTTACCCAAATCAATGGGATTCATTTGATCAACCTCTGAAGGAGAAAAGGCTGAGTGGACCTGCCAGGATTTGAACCTATAACCTTTAGGTTGAGCACAGGCCCTTACAATCTATGCATTAGTCCACTGAGCCACCAGACCTGGTGACGCTCTTGGACCTGTGAAGAAGGGCTGCTTCGTTTCCCAATGGACCGCCTTGCTGCGACCAGAGGACTGTCCAGCTGCTTAAGGACTCCCTTGACCCCCAGAGGGCTGCCCTACTGTTTGGGACCGGCCCTGGTCTCTGGGAAGGAAGACTTGACCTGCTCCCTTCATCCCAGTATACCTGAATAACTCCAAAGGTCAGCTGGATGACCTCCTGTATGAGGTATAGGGACATAACAAGCTCAGAGGCCTCCATGCAATTGCCCAGCTGGCCTCCTGCTTTGGCTCTGTCTAGGCCTGCAACTATAACTGGTTGAGCCCTGCTTGTTTCTCCTGGAGTGATATCCTGATCCCCAAGAGGTTCCTCCCTAGGTCCTAGACCCATTGCCATAGTCCTGGACCCTTAGCTGGCATCAGTTGAGGTCCTCCTTTAAACAAAGGTAAAATACTGAAGTTTTGGGCACTTTGCAATTGAGGACAGGTGTGTTCACACCAAGGCTGTGCTACCCATGACAACTGCCAATGAAAAACTATGGTGAATGAATGAATCAATCAGATGATATTAGCATAGCACTGCCTGTCACCTGAGTTGGTATCCAGGCACTTGCTGCAAGTGTTTATTTGAAAAGCCAGGTTTTCATTCCCTTTCTAAAGTAGGTCAGCGAGGGTGCGGTGGGAAGGTGAAAGGTGAGGGTGTTCCAGGCTTTGATGGCTAGGTGGGTGAAGGAGCATGGCAGCAGCGTATGCATGAGAGGATGTTCCTGGTTGATTAGTGGAGGTGGAGGCGGTGGTTCAGGTAGGTGAGTCCTTGGATATGGAGTGCTTTGTAGGCAAGGGTGAGTAGCTTGAAGTGGCATCTTTTCTGGATCGGGAGCCAATGGAGATCCTTCAAGTGCTGGGTGATGTGGGTTCTCTTGGGCAGGATGAAGATCAGTCAGGAAGCTGCATTCTGGATCGTTTGGAGTTTTTGCATGACTTTGGTGGCAGTGCCTGCGTAGCATGCATTGCCATAGTCCAGTAGGCTAGTGCTGAGGGCCTGCTTCACTGTCTTCATCATGCCAGTGGGGAGCCACTTAAAGATCTCACAGAGGATGCAGAGCATGTGGAAGCAGGCTGAGGAAACAACGTTGACCTGGTGTTTCATGGAAGGTTTGCTGTTGAGAATGTTGCCGAGATGGCACGCGTGATCTTTCGGTGTGGGGTTGGGTCTGAGCTCTGCTGGCCACTAGGAGTCATCCAGAGGTTCGAGTGTCTGCCGAAGATCAGAACCTCCGTTTTGTCCATGTTGAGCTTCAGGCAGTTGTCCTTCATCCAGGCGGATACATTCTTCATACAGTTGTGGAAGTTGGTCTTCATTTTGGTTGGGTCTGTTGAGAGCGATAGGACGAGCTGAGTGCCAACAGCATAGGAGATGATGTTGATGTCATGCAAGTGGTGTCATGTAGACGTTGAAGCATGTTGGGCTTAGGGAGGAGCCTTGGGGGATGCAGCAGATGGTGTGCTTGACCTGTGAGGCAAAGGATGGGAGACAGACTCTCTGGTTGCACCCCATGAGAAAGGATGCCATCCATCTGAGCACATCATCTGTGATCCCAATCTGGCGTAGTCGGTTGATCAGTGTGTGGTGGGAGACAGTGTAGAAGGCATTGAAGAGGTCGAGCAGGATCAGGGCGACTGCTTGTTCTCTGTCGAGCCGGCCGATGATGTCATCTGTTGCGGCAATCAGAGCTGTCTCTATGCTGTGATTGGCTCTGAAGCCTGATTGGGAGGGGTCTAGCAGGTTGTTTCTCTCCAGGTGTTCGATGAGTTGGAGGTTGATGGCCTTCTCCAGGACTTTGGTGGGGAACAGAAGCAGAGAGATCGCCCGATAATTCTGGAGCTCGCTGAGATCTGCAGAGGACTTCTTCAGGAGGGGTCTGATCTCAGCGTGTTTCCAGGCTTCTGGAAAAGTGGGCATTGAGGATGGTGGTGAGCTGGCAGCTGATCTTGTTTCTTTTGAGGTTGAAGACCTCTGTGGCCAGGGGTCAGTGGGGGCTTCCAGGTGGATGGAACTCATGAGAGTTATCATTTAGTGTGCTGAATTGTCCCCCTGCGGTGAGTGGGTGCTCAGCAAAGGAGGTTGAGGGGATGCTAGGGAGGTCGGAGAGTTGGGAATCGAATTAACTGTAAACGGTTTTTATCTTGTGGAAGTGGTCGGCAAGGGCATTGCATGGTTCATGTGAGGGGGGATGCAGTTTTCGATGGCTGATGGGCAGGCAAACTCTCTGACAATGGTGAAGAGTTCCTTGGTTTGGCTGGCACTGTTCTTATATCGGCGTGTCATGTCTTCTTTTTTGTGGCTTTGATCTGGTGGTGGTTGTCATTGAGGACCATTTTGAAGGTGGCTTGGTCAGCATGGTTCTTGCTGGTGCACTATCTTCTCTCCAGTTGTTTACACCTGCGTTTTGATTTGCTGAGCTCTGGGGTGTACCAGCTAGCTTTTTTGGGGGGTTCTGTGGGTCTTGGCTGGTTTGGTTGGGGCAACCAGGTTGGCGGTGCTGATGATCCAGTCGTTAAAGTTCAGTACTGCCTGATCCAGGTTGGTAGTGGTGTTCGGCTGTGAAGTGCTGGGGGCGTCAGTACATCATTGCTGATTGACCTTGGTCTAGCTGTGGGAGGGGGTATTGTAGCGGATGGGGGTGGTGCGGGAGGATCCAGTGAGGACGAAATGTACCATGCAGTGGTCCAACCAGGTGAGTTCTGTGGTGAGGCTGTAGCTGATTCTTCTGCTGGATGTGTCCTACTTTGTGCGTGGGGCTTGTGACCAGTTGCTTGAGGCTGTTGTTGTCCAGTCTTTCTAGTACATTGGTGAAGTTGGTGTCAGTGAGGTCGTCCAGGTGGTAGTTGAGGTCTCCCAGGAAGACATAGCATTTGGATTCAATGACGAGCAGGGTAATGAATTCAGTGATGGTGTCGCTGAGGCCGGTTCTTGGTCCTGGTGATCAGTATGCAATGGTGCCTTTGATGGTGGTGTTTTCATCGGCGTGGAGCTGGAAATTCATGTGTTTCATGAAGGGTGTGGTTTTGTCATTGGTGATGGTACAGGTGATTGATTCCTTGTGTATGATGGTGATGCTGCTGTGTTTCAATTTGTAGATGTCTGGGGCGGAGGTGGGGGTGAGCCAGGTCTCTGTGATGAAGGTTACATCAGGGGCAGAGGTGGAGCTGGTATCCCAGACTTTGGTTGCATGTTTGCAGAGTGATCTGGCATTGAACAGAAGGCACCTGAGTCTTGGTCTGCAGGGATGGTGAGGCGCTGGTGGAAGTGATGGCAGTCAGTCCTGGGGTGGAGGTGTATTGGCAGTGGGTGCAAGTGAATGGTCCCGCTGTGTGGTGGGTGATGCGATTCAGCAGTTCTTGTTGTGTCCAGGGTCGAGAGCACAGAGATCTGCGGAGGAGTATCTGTGGCGGTGAGTAGGGCCAATGTTCCTGGCGCTGGGCATGGTCCAGGCATGGATGGGCGCACACAGACTTGCCTTTGGAGTGCCTCTTTGGTGCACCTGCGCGATAGATGAGAATGGCTTGCATAGGGGAGGGAGGGCAGCAGATGGGGAAGCGAAAAAACAGCAGGAATAAACAGGGAAAATGGACAAACAAACTACAGGCAACAACAGGGCACAGCAAGAAGGCAAAACAGAACAGGACAACTAAGGGTCGAGAAAAACTAGACTGTTATTACGCTTTAAAAAAAAAACACCTTACAAAAAACAATTACAGTAACAGCAATTACACAAGGCAGTCAGTCAGTCTAAGCAAACCATGGGATTGAAACAGCAGCTTAATGTGCTGCAGACATGAGGAGCAAGGCAGAGGTAGTTGGGGAGAGCACTGAGACGTGGGTCAGAGACTGCTCATAAGTAGTAGTCCTGGGAGGTGGGAGGGGCTAGTAGGGAGACAGGAGGGCGGTGGGTGGGGGAGTGTGAGAGGAGGCCTCTTTCTGCATGGTTAGCCCCCACTTTTTGCCTGATGTTGATGTGTTCTAGAAGTTGGTAATGCCCAGGGCCCCTGCTAACCAGGTTCCCTGGGCCAGAGCTCTTTCCCTAAATCTGTTGTGATGCTTGGCACAATTGGATACACTCTTAAATATCATTGTAAGTCTCTAGTAAATGTGTACACCTGTATCCAGGGCATGTGATATAAGGGGTAGGCCCCTGAGGGCAGCAGCACTGATTGTGCCATCCTCTAGGGCCCTGCATACAGCTGCACCCAGCACTACCAGTGCAGGCTGAGTGTACTGGGGCAAACATAAAAAGGTAAACTTGACATGGCACGATCCCTGTGTGCCCAGTCCACCCTACACTGCATTTGTTATAGATAAGTCCCCCTTCTAGTAGGTGTTACAGCCCTAAGGCAGAATGCACCATACTGTATGTGAGGACATAATTGCATGAGCAATATGCCCCAACTGTGTCCTTGCCAAACCTGGGACATGGTGAGTGAACAGAGCAGCCATTTAAAGTATGTACTGGGCACTTGTCAAACAGGAGGTCCCCAGATACGTGATGGCCACTCTGTACATTGGGTTGTTTAGTATCAAACAACTCAGAATATTAAATTCAAATTGGTACCAGTGTTGGATTTAACCCTAAATGTACCTTAGAGGTGCCCCCTGCAAAAGCTAACCTAACCTAACCTGGCATAGTTGCTGACTGGTTCTGTCCAGCCTGCCACTTCCAGACGGCCAATATACAAACCTGGTTTGTAAGACAATGCCCTTCCTGGGTGGAGAAGCTACCCCCCACCTCAGGAATGTGCAACACCCTGGCAGCGAGCTTCAAAGGGCTACCACCCCTGAAACTCGAGCCTCCAGGCCTGCTGCTAGCAGCAGAGGGCTTCCCCCCTGTAAACCTCCACTTTTGGCAGGAGAAAGGTGGGAAACCAGACAAAGGGCAGGAGGAATGGCCTCACTGAGCATGCACCACCCCTAGGGGCTTGTAGGTGAAGTGGACCCTTCATTTTAGTTTCCTCCATGTTGGATGGCAGGACAATATCCAAAAGGGTTTAGGGAAGTGACCCTTCCCACAGGAAGTGGTCACTGTAGTGGGTGTAGCCACCCAAAGGTAAGTGTCCCATTGGACACTACCAGGTTCCCCCTAAAATGCCCACTAAATTCAGTATTTAGTGGGCTTCCATAGACCAAGATTTAAGATTCATCTGGAAGAAAAGAAGACAGCACCAAAGAACTCGCCAAGACAAGAACAGAGGACCTGCTGCACCAGAAGAGACTCCAAGACCCCTACTTGCTGCACCAGTGTCCCGACAATCGCCAATGAGGAGGAGCTGGACCGACATCAAGGGACCCCGAGGACCTCCAGGCTTCACAAATAGCTCGAGAAATCCCTCCTGAGTGGAGGCACCACTCAATAAACTAAGAGGAACCGGTGAAGGACACTTCATCAACTGGACAATATCTTGCCAACTGGAAGTCGCAGCCAGACCCGATGACACACCAATGAGAGCCCAGATGAGACCTGCAAGTGTGCCCAGTATGGTGGCACAGTGCCGTCCCATTTCCGAGTTGTGGCAATACCCCAGGCACTGAGCTGTGCACGTCAGACATCACCAACAACAGCTCCCCCAGAGCTGCAACTGGACCAGGAGGAAGCCCCAGTCAAGGGACTTCAGTGACACCCCAACCTCCTGCCAGAGTGCCGGCAACATCCTGCACAACCTCAAGAAGAAGACTTGCCTCCAGCTCCAAAGGGTCACTTTGCACACAGCACCCAAGGCTTCCAAAATGCCCTGCACCTGGGGGTAAGCTTTGCATCGCAGGATCTGCTGTGTGCTCTGGGTCCCAAACCCCTTGCAACCTCAACAGCCCAAGGGGCCCCCCAGGCACCAACTTTAAATTTGCAAACCAGCTAATTTTCCAAGTGGCCCATCCAGGTGGCCCTGTGCATGTGCCAAGGGGTTTTCCAGCTCTGCTCTTGCCAAAACCAGGAGCCGCCCAAGGCTGTTCATCTCGCACACAGTGCCCACTGACTACCTCAACCACCCTGCAAAAGAAGAGACTGGTAACCCAACTGTATGATTTTTAATGCATTTTAAAGGGGACTGCCTATTGAATCCTATGGTGCGTAATTACGCACAGAAAGAGTAACTTTATTAAAACTTTAAAAAGTCATAACTAAAAAAGTACTTAACGTATTCTAAAGATTTTGGTCTTAAAATTGATATAAAAGTCTGAAGTATTTTTATAAACTCTGGTCCTGAGTTATTCATTGAGTGTGTGTGGTGCATGATTGGATTTATGAGTACAGCAAACACTTAGCACGTCTCCCGGATTAGGCTAACTGCTCGACCAGCTACCTTACAAATTGGAGCATTAGGTGTTCTAATTTTTACCTCTGGAAACCAACGTGTGGTTGCCTGGACCCCCTGCATAGTGTGTCTAGTTTTACACACTACATAAAGGGCCAGCCTCCTACAGGGAGAGAAAAAAACAGCAGGAAAAAACAGACACAGTACAGGCAACAACAGGGCACAGCAAGGAGGCAAAACAGGGCAACTAAGGGTCCAGAAAACAAGACTAAGACTGGACTCTTCATGCTACAGCATTTGCCAGTGACAACTGGCAATACAAGATCTGCAGTTTTGTGCTACAGCTACAACAGCCCTCCGTGACCAGCATTGCAAAGATCCAGCAATGACCACCTGCGCCGCTCAACTGGATCTTCGTGCTACAGCTACGACTGTCTTCAACACTGTCCCTGAAGTTCACGGTCTCCTCCATCGCAAACAGAACTCCTCACTCTGGACTTTAAGAAGGCAACTTTTTCAGCAGGACTAACCTGAGTCAGCCTGAACTTGTGACTCTCCCACAGGCCAGCATGAACCGATAAGCTCAAGTGGCGCTTTGTGTTTTAGGAGCTATACTTACCTAAAAATTTGAAATTCCATATCTCCAGTTCTGATTGGATTTTTGTCATTCTGGTATCATTCTATTTAATAAACTCTATTTTTGTAAATTGGTTTGGGATTGTTCCTGTGTTGTTTTTCACTTCATTACTGTTTGTGTGCTGCATAAATATTTAACCCAGTGCCTCTACTTTGTGCCAAGCTACCAGAGGGCTACGCACAGGTTAATTTAATTACTTTTTGGTGTTCACCTGGACAAGGATTGTGGTTGTTGCCTGAGTGGGGCTTTCAGTCTACTCAGCCAATAGCCCAATTTCTTACAAGCACCTATATTTGTGGCCCTGGCATCAACCGTCAAAATAAAGTTAAGATCTATGTGCTTCAAATCTCCAACTTTATATAATCAAAACACTTTTGTTGAGCAACACCCCACTCAAAACAATTTCCCTTCTTCAGCAACACCCTAAGGACTTCATTTGTGTCTGCAAAATTTAGTGTAGTATTCTATGGCACCTCTAAAAGATCTCAATTGGTCCTTGTCCTTCAGAGAGGGAGCCAACTCGACTGGTTTTCCGTAGTCGCCTGTGCTACGTATGGATGCTCCCACATATTCTACCTATGCAGTATGGTAGTGGTTTAGAGTGTTACCCACCCCAAAAGTTAGGTGATTGTGTTGTGTACCTCTAAAGAATATGCACCTAGCTTTACCTGTACCAAAAGGTACAATGATTTAGTGTTTCATATATTCTATGGTCCTTTGGACGCCAGTCAAAATGGATATTTAGCAGTTGTCGGATCAGAGTGCTTCAGATGTGCTGTACATGCAGGGAAATGCAAGTCCTGAGGCAATAAGGGGTCACTGGGCAGCATCTTTTGTGGGTAGTGTTGTTTACCATTGGTGTTCTAGGGACCACCAGTCGCGGTCACAGGGGATGGGCACCCAAGACATCTCTGCCACACACCGACCAAGAACAGTGGTAGAGATGGCGGTGCCCCTGCCATGCACATAGAGTATAACTGGTTGGAACAGAGAAGAGCATGGGTTCATGGGCAGACCTAGGAGGCGGGCACCAAATATGACAGGCCTGACTTCCTGAGCTGGAATAGGTGATTTCAAGATAAGTCTCACTGCAGAACTAAAGAGTAGTCCACATGCCGGCTTTCAAAACTGTTCCATTAGCATGTCCAGTGTGGGCATCCCAAGCCAGGGGGCTTACTGCTGGCCAAGTCTGGAGCCGGGAGGCTTAGACAGCCCATCCTCTTGTGAGCTGTGAGGAAGAGTTTTCCCCTGCTTGAGGAACACAAAAACACAAGGAAATTGGGGATAGTCGAGGTCACTTATGGAACTCAACAAGGCAGGCCTGAAAAAGGCAGCAGAAGCCAGGAGAGCGCACTACTCCTCTGGGTTTTATCCATGTGTAATTATTTAGTAAATACACACTTTCACCCTCACCCATACAAATGAAGTTCTGTATTGTATGAAGTGGGTTGGAGGCTATTTTGATCTCAGGTTGTGTTGCACACTTAAAGCCATGGTCAGATGCAATAATGATCGCATCCCTTTAAACCCAGCACCAGGGTGTTCAGAATTTATCAGGTGCAATAATTACCAAATGAATACATGAATAATATTTATTGATCAGTTAACAATAACATTTCAATCATTGCCTATTCTAAGTTTTTCCTTGAAAGTTGGACATAACGTGCACATTTTTTGAGTTTACAGCACCAAAATGTGTATGTTCCAACATTTGTCACCTGTTAGGTTGCAGGAAGGTTGGACATGCTCAAATGGAGCGGGGAGCGTCCTGGACTGCACCCCTAAGAACTGTGACACAAAGAGGTGCTTCCGTAGGGACTGACATTACCCCTGCACATGCAACCAGGCAACAAAAGGTCTGCACATATTCTTTAAGGGAAGCAGTAAAGATGTATGAAAAATACAGGTACATGGCATTTTAAACTGCGCTGTGTTTAGCAATGACTTTCGAAACTTACGATTTCAAGGCACCTACTGACAAGTTCCTTGTGCATCCAGCCTCCAGGAAACAATTAAAAAGATACCTCTTGTGATTAATGTTCCTGCTAGGGAGAGAGATGGGAGTTTTGTCAAGCAGCAGCTTTGACTTGCTATAAAGTAGCTCAGAGGGTTAATGTGCCTGTTGCAAAGAACAGATCTGTATTTTATGTGGATAGCTGAGTAAATTAGTAAAGGCAGCCTTTACTAGCGCTTTAAAACAAATGAATGTATGTGAGAGGGGCTATGGAGAGATGAGGGGCACATTTTCCGGGTGATAGTGAGGGAATCCGAGGAGATGGCCATGGGGTAGGAGGTGACAAAAAAACTGTCTCACAGTGTACCACCAGCGCTAAAGCCAGCCCTGCATGGTACGATCCTCTCTCCCTTCCATCAACCTTCCCTATCCACAGACACCCACTCCTGCCCCCCCCCCCACGAAGTGATTCCCCCAAACCTATGTGTACCTCTTCGAAGCAGGCGGTAAAATGGCAGCAGGTAGGAGCATGGTATTCATCATGGAATGGAGACTGAATCATTGAAGGTTTGCCAAGAGGGCTCCATGTTTAAAGTGCTTGTTCTGCAAACTCTTTTCTGTTGAGGAACTAAACACACAAAGCAGGAGTTTGTTTTCTCAAAGCATAAAAAACAAATGGCCCTGAAAAAGTAGGAGTTTTTTCCATGGCCGGGATGGCAAGCGGGCAATCCCCAGGGAGGCTGGAGGCCCAGAAGGCCAGGAGAAGTGTGGCACAATGGTTAGAGCGGCAGACCCTGAAGCAGAGATCTGGCTCAAGACCAGGGTTCAAGTCCTGCTTTGGCAGGTCTTGGGCTCAATTCCCTTGGACCAGATAATTCTCGCCTCGGTGCCTAATCTAATTAATGGGTCCCACTCTGGGCAATAGCTTGCTTAATATCCACAATGACCCCACCAGTGCTTGGATGCCTGGCTTCACCCTGGGGGTGCCCTGGAGTGGGCACCTCACAGGGAAAAGCCAGGAGGGGTTCCATAGCAGTATGAGTACAGCGCCTTGAGACCCTAGCGGGTTAGTAGTGTGCTATACAAGTGCAAAGTTTACAGTTTTGACACACAGGTGCCGGTTTCGGCCTCTAGGAGGGGTGGTGAATGTTACGCAATCCCGACGGCTACTTGAAAGAGTTGCTCTGGTTCTAGTGCATATTAGCAGGTCTGCACAATGGGGCTGAATTTATCATTTTGCCGGGACTCTTTTAAGTTTCAATTCCGGCCCTGGTTTTCCCACTGCAAATGGGATCCATTTTTGCTGCCCGCGTCTGCCATGCGTGCGGCCACCGAAAATTAGTAACAGTTTCCTGCCCACTATATAGCACAGGACAACTCTCACTGACCTTATGACCCTTTCGCCAATGGGCTACCAGGCCAGAGGTTTACGGCTTGTAAACCTGGCACTGTAAACAGAGCAAAGCTCTCACACATTTGGCAGGACAGGAACACCACCAATTTCAATAAATAAATCCAGGATTTGTAAAGCGTGGCAAATCACCCATGAGGGTCTCAAGGTGCTGAACTGTGGGCACGGGATGATTAAGGGATGATTACGACCTTGGCGGATGGGATACTCCGTCACAAACGAGACAGATATCCTGGTGTATTACAAGGTCCATAGGAAATAATGGAACCTGTAATTCGGTAGCCGGGATATCCGTCATGTTTGTGATATAGTATCCCATCCGCCAAGATCGTAATGAGGCCCTAAGTGATTTTGCTTAAAATCACACACCGAGACTTGAACCTATTTCCAAAATCAGCAGCCCAGGCCGTTACGCCACATCCTCTCCCAATTTACACTGGTTCTCCTCCTCTGCCAAACTCTAAATAGGGTTTTGGGTTCGTTTTGGTAACTGTCAAACTTATTTACGATGAATCCAGGTCTAACACCAAGCGTAGGCCTAGTACGTTGACCTGCAGAGCCTGATATATAAAGCATTTTCTAGGAGCAGTTCTGTCTTCTGTCAAACATAACTGCATCTCAATCATGAATTTCCACAGGAAAGGCATATTTACTGATGAAAAGGGTTTGTTATTCCCAAAACTATATCCTTGGAAAAGCATGTCCTACTCCAGAGAACCATGAGTAACTCATCTTATCCAGGAGTAAGGCTCACAATTGCTCACAAAAACTGTTTTGTGATTCATGCCTCGACATTCAGGCGTAATTCGTATGTAAGACGGGAGTAAGACACATTGATGCGTATGGGGATCACTCCAGTAGGCACATTTCCATTCTGCCTAGAGTTCTGGAAACCCTTGAACCATTCTTCTAAAGTTGCTTTGAAATACATTTTCTCCCACTTAAACTTCTTACGCTCTTTGTAACCCACAGTCAGGTATGAGGGGAAGGCCCTGCGACCAGAGCGAGGCAGTCCATCACGGTCGAACGAGGTGATCAGCCCGGAGATCTTGAAGATGAGAGCGGCCCTCTTCTGCATTTTCACCTACCTCGACACCAAGACTCTACTCAGAGCGGCTGAGGTCTGCAAGGACTGGAAGTTTGTGGCCCGGCACCCTGCTGTCTGGACAAGGGTGCTCCTGGAGAATGCACGGGTTACATCCAAGGTAAGCAGCGGACACTAGGGTTCATCGAGGGATACCAAAGTGTGCGATGAGTTGCTATTGCACAGCGTTCTGTCATTGGTTGTTACTTCTGTTAACGTATGTAGTGCAAGTTTCTGTTTTCATATGTTTTGGTGCAGGTTCCTCTTTGTGAGTTGTTTGTTTCTGATGTGAGTTCTTTTTTTTTTTTTAAAGTCAGATCTATTTTATAATGCAGGTTTTATTTACTAGGTAATGTCCAATTGATAATGTATGTCTTGTTTTTATGCTGAGTCTGGTTTGTAATGTAAGTTTATGTTATTGGTGTTATTGGTGATATTATACAGACAAAAATCACAAAAGTCCTATCTGAGAAAATATAAGCAACAATGTTTCTATTAAATTGGCAATGTTTAACTATGTCTATGTTTGTTTAAACATTGCAGTTAAGTTATGTTACCCCTTTTAAAATGCAATCAAATTCATGACTGCCATACATACTATTCTGGTCAGCCAGGCCTCAGTGAAGTGCAAAAGTATCCACAGTGTGATTATCAGAAGTATGTGTGGGGGGAAGGGGGAGTTTGAGGAATATTTGGAGTCCCTCCCACTTTGACACATGCTCCTAGCCTGGATACCAGGAGATAAGTGACAGAAGATGACAGAAGTGACAGAGGATGGTAGTGATGGCCCATTACAGAGTGACATACTGCCACTCCTTGTTTCTCTTCGTAAAACAACTCAATGTTATCAGCATGATGCTTCTCTTGGACAGAGCCGGCTCACTGAAGGCCCCTCCCCAAGGGGGGCCCGTCCACCAGTTTGAAGTCCTCTGCCCTAGAGCCTTGTGTGCGGGGGGCGGTAGCTGGCCTCAGAAATCAGTGTTGGTGCACTTGATAGTAGCCTCACATAGAAGCCAAGCCTAGTTCTCTGCTGGTGGATTGCCAACAAAAACCATTGAGTAGCCTTAGTAAACTTGTGGAATACTGAATACACGGAGGGAACAAGAACAGACCAAAAAAGTCAAACCAAAGCACGTGGGCAAAGATTTATTTCTGATGCAAAACTAAGGGGCATATTTACAAGCCTCTTCCATCAACGGTGCGTCACTTTTTTGATGGCCTTGTAGATGTGTTGAAAGGCAACGCGTTACCTTACACTGCGTCAGTGAGGCATTTCATGGGTGTTGTGGTGAGTTTTCCCATACAACACCCATGGATTTTGGCATTCCCAGATTTACAAGGCATTGTAAACCTGGGAATGTGCACTTCATACAATACAGAACTTCTTTTGGGTATTTTCTTGTTTTTTACATAAATGTTTGATCCTGTTGCAGGTTGTTGTTGCTATTTGGTTTTTTTTTTTATTCAGATTGATTTTATGAAATAGGTTTTTGTTTCTGATGAGAATATTTGTATTTGTAGGCTCTGCAGAAATGTAAAATATTGGGTTATACCAAAACCTCCAGGTTTATGGTAGCAGAATATCCACGGTGACATAAATGAAGATTTCTAGCCTCAGCCATAACATTAAGACCCATATTTATACTTTTTTAGCACTGCATTTGCGCCGCTTTGTGACACAAAAGCGGCGCAAACTGACAAAATACAATTGTCTTTTGTAAGTTTGAGCCACTTTCGGGTCAAAAAATTACACAAATGCGGCACACAAAAAGTATAAATATGGGTCTAAATTTCCACGGTGGCCCTGATCATAAGGCTAGACATAGTTGACGTAGACGTACTTAGTAACAAAGGAGTGGGGGGGGGCAAGTTCAAGCTTCTGAGTGGCAGAAGCAAGAGGGAGGGGCAAGGTTAGCAACGAATGAGCTGGGCGGAGCCACACAGAGATTGTGGGGGCAAAGATCTAAGAGGCAGAAGCAGCACACCGGGAGCGAGGAAGAAAACACATGCAAAGGGAAAGAAAAAAATAATTCCCTGTTTGTCAGCAGTGTAAGGATACAAGTGATCCATGTGAGAAAGTAGCCTCTTTCTAGCCTTGTTACCCCCACTTTTGGCCTGTTTGTGAGTATATGTCAGGGTGTTTTCACTGTCTCACTGGAATCCTGCTAGCCAGGGCCCAGTGCTCATAGTGAAAACCCTATGTTGTCAGTATGTTTGTTATGTGTCACTGTGTCACTGGGACCCTGCTAGCCAGGACCCCAGTGCTCATAAGTTTGTGGCCTATATGTATGTGTTCCCTGTGTGATGCCTAACTGTCTCACTGAGGCTCTGCTAACCAGAACCTCAGTGGTTATGCTCTCTCTGCTTTCCAAATTTGTCACTAACAGGCTAGTGACTAAATTTACCAATTCACATTGGCATACTGGTACACCCATATAATTCCCTAGTATATGGTACTGAGGTACCCAGGGTATTGGGGTTCCAGGAGATCCCTATGGGCTGCAGCATTTCTTTTGCCACCCATAGGGAGATCTGACAATTCTTACACAGGCCTGCCAGTGCTGCCTGAGTGAAATAACGTCCACGTTATTTCACAGCCATTTACCACTGCACTTAAGTAACTTATAAGTCACCTTTATGTCTAACCTTCACCTGGTAAAGGTTGGGTGCAAAGTTACTTAGTGTGAGGGCACCCTGGCACTAGCCAAGGTTCCCCCACATCGTTCAGGGCAAATTCCCCAGACTTTGTGAGTGCGGGGACACCATTACACGCGTGCACTATACATAGGTCACTACCTATGTATAGTGTCACAATGGTAACTCCGAACATGGCCATGTAACATGTCTAAGATCATGGAATTGTCACCCCCATGATGCCCCGGGTCTCTAGCACAGAACCCGGGTACTGCCAAACTGCCTTTCCGGGGTTTCCACTGCAGCTGCTGCTGCTGCCGACACCTCAGACAGGTTTCTGCCCTCCTGGGGTCCATGCAGCCCTGGCCCAGGAAGGCAGAATGAAGGACTTCCTCTGAGAGAGGGTGTAACACCCTCTCCCTTTGGAAATAGGTGTGAAGGCTGGGGAGGAGTAGCCTCCCCCAGCCTCTGGAAATGCTTTGATGGGCACAGATGGTGCCCATCTCTGCATAAGCCAATCTACACCGGTTCAGGGATCCCCCAGCCCTGCTCTGGCACGAAACTGGACAAAGGAAAGGGGAGTGACCACTCCCCTGACCTGCACCTCCCGGGGGAGGTGCCCAGAGCTCCTCCAGTGTATCCCAGACCTCTGCCATCTTGGAAACAGAGGTGTTTGTGGCACACTGGACTGCTCTGAGTGGCTAGTGCCAGCAGGTGACGTCAGAGGCTCCTTCTGATAGGCTCTTACCTCTCTTGGTAGCCAATCCTCCTTCCTAGGTAGCCATACCTCCTTTTCTGGCTATTTAGGGTCTTTGCTTTGGGGATCTCACCAGATAACGAATGCAAGAGCTCACCAGAGTTCCTCTGCATCTCCCTCTTCACCTTCTGCCAAAGGATCGACGCTGACTGCTCAGGACGGCTGCAAAACCGCAACAAAGTAGCAAGACGACTACTAGCAACCTTGTATCGCTTCATCCTGCCGGCTTTCTTGACTGTTTCCAGGTGGTGCATGCTCTGGGGGTAGCCTGCCTCCTTCTTGCACCAGGAGCTCTGAAGAAATCTCCTGTGGGTCGAATCTTCCCCCTGCAACCGCAGGCAACAAAAGACTGCATCACCGGTCCTCTGGGTCCCCTCTCAGCACAACGAGCGTGGTCCCTGGAACTCAGCAACTCTGTCTAAGTGACTCCCACAGTCCAGTGACTCTTCAGTCCAAGTTTGGTGGAGGTAAGTCCTTGCCTCCCCACGCTAGACTGCATTGCTGGGTACCGCGTGATTTGCAGCTGCTCCGGCTCCTGTGCACTCTTCCAGGGTTTTCTTTGTGCACAGCCAAGCCTGGGTCCCCAACACTCTAACCTGCAGTGCACAACCTTCTGAGTTGTCCGGCGTCGGTGGACTCCCTTTTGTGACTTCGCGTGTACTCCAGTTCACTCTTCTACCAAGTGCCTGTTCAGGTACTTCTGTGGGTGCTGCCTGCTTCTGTGAGGGCTCCCTGACTTGCTAGGCGCCCCCTCTGTCTCCTCATCCAAGTGGCAAAATCCTGGTCCATCCTGGGCCACAGCAGCATCCAAAAACCCTAACCGCGACCCTTGCAGCTAGCAAGGCTTGTTTGCAGTGTTTCTGCGTGGGAATACCTCTGCAAGCTTCTTCACGACGTGGGACATCCATCCTCCAAAGGGGAAGTTCCTAGACCTCTTCGTTCTTGCAAAACACCAAGCTTCTTCCATCCAGTGGCAGCTTCCTTGCACCCTCAGCTGGCATTTCCTGGGCTCCTGCCCACTCTCAACACTGTCGCGACTCTTTGACTTGGTCCCCTTGTCTTACAGGTACTCAGGTCCGGAAATCCACTGTTGTTGCATTGCTGGTGTTGGTTTTCCTTGCAGAATCCCCCTATCACGACTTCTGTGCTCTCTGGGGGTTGTAGGTGCACTTTACACCTACCTTTCAGGGTCTTGGGGTGGGCTATTTTTCTAACCCTCACTGTTTTCTTACAGTCCCAGCGACCCTCTACAAGCTCACATAGGTTTGGGGTCCATTCGTGGTTCGCATTCCACTTTGGAGTATATGGTTTGTGTCGCCCCTATACCTATGTGCTCCTATTGCAATCTACTGTAACTTTACATTGCTTGCATTACTTCCTTTTGCTATTACTTGCAGAATTTTGGTTTGTGTACATATATCTTGTGTATATTTCTCATCCTCATACTGAGGGTACTCACTGAGATACTTTTGGCATATTGCCATAAAAATAAAGTACCTTTATTTTTAGTATATCTGTGTATTGTGTTTTCTTATGATATTGTGCATATGACACCAGTGGTATAGTAGGAGCTTTACATGTCTCCTAGTTCAGCCTAAGCTGCTTTGCCATAGCTACCGTCTGTCAGCCTTAGCTGCTAGAAACACCTCTTCTACACTAATAAGGGATAACTGGACCTGGCACAAGATGTAAGTACCTCTGGTACCCACTACAAGCCAGGCCAGCCTCCTACAATCCAGTAAAAAGGATGACAAAGAAGCTATGCTCCGGGGAAGGGAAAAACACCATCAGGGGGAAGGAAGCAAATGAGATTGACAAGAAAGTCAACCAGTGATCAGCAGTGCGCTGCCCCAGTGTATTGGTATTGAACACAATAGGTTTTTCGACAACATGCAGGTTAAAGTTGTTCTCTGTAAGCAAGAACTCAAATTGTTTAATGGACCCATACAGAGTGAATAAAAAATTATTTTAAAAGTTCTTCTAAATTTTTCTTTATTTGGAGTACCCAATCTGTTATTTTTAAGTGATGTCGTGAGTGAGGCACGTCATCTGTTCCTATGCCCTTTTATCCCTCTTCTGCTCAGTTTGATTGAGTCACTTTTCTTTTAAATTCAGTTTAAGTGGAGTTGACTATTGTCCCCCTGCCTAAGAAAGAAACTATTTCCTAGGAAGCAGAGCCAGCATTCATTTTTGTATAACACAGTTGTTGGCTTCCATTCACACAAAGATGAATTACTCACTGTTGTTTTTCTACTTGTGTCTTTCCATTCTCCAAGCCATCTATGTTTTTTTATTCTTCTTATGCATTTTTAACAAGACACATTTTCATTTAAAATGAGTGAATGGGCGGTAAAGAAAGTGTTTCCGGGGGTGTATCTCCGGGGTCATGCGATTAGAAACATACCTTATTCTCTCAATATTTCTTCCAGAAGAAGACACTTTCCCAGGTTGAGAATAGCGGGAAAGAGGAATTAATCTATATGAAAAATGGAAACTAGTTTCTCTGAAACAATAAATGTCATTTTTTCAGTTTGAGTAGGGTGTATACATTTTCCATATTGAGAGGCCGGTTGTGCCCCTTCACTACTCCTCCATCTGATTTATATAGTTTCCTGTACTCTAATGGTTCAGTAACCTCCTTTTTCCTTCCATAATACCCTTTTGCCATGAATTTTCAGCAGAGGAAATGGTTTTTTGTGTGTCTCCTAAACCTGAATGCCCTAGTCTGGCTAATACAGTTTGATTTTTTTGCATTTTCACCTTCTATTTCTTCCTTTTTACTTTATAGCCTTTAATTTTTAGATTTTTCCTATAAAATGTTTTTCATGAAGTAAGGTGTTAGTATCCCTTACAGTGATTTATACTGTTTCTTGCTAGTCACTATCTCTCCGGCATTTCTTTGCTTTTGGAGCACAGACTTCCTGCTGCTTCCTCCAGGGTCTGACGCAGTCTCCGTTTGCTTCTAGTTCCTCGTGACGCTGTCGCAGTGGTGCACCCAGGCCCACTCGCTCACCCTGCAGAACCTCAAGCCTCGGCAGCGAGGGAAGAAGGAGAGCAAGGAAGACTACATGAAGAGCACAAGGTGAGCGGAGCGTGCCCGGTGGTAGGAGTAGAAAAAGCACCTCTTCGTTGAGCATCTCACCCACAACGAGAAGACCGTATGTACAGGCTAACGGCCTGATGTATATTTCGGCGGACGGGTTACTCTGTCACAACAGTGATGGATAGCCTATCATCCGAAATATAAATTGCGTTATATCCTATGGGATTTATAGTTCGGCGGATGGGATATCCGTCACCGTCGTGAAATCAGGCCCTAAGACACTACAGGTTTCATTACCACTTTGCTACTCGACCACCCCAGTGATAGTTGGGCTGTCCAATGTGGAAAAGTTCATCTTTATGCTTACATTTTTCCTCAAGGTGGCACGTACATGAATTTCAAGAGTGGCTTACTTGGAAAAAAATGTGGCAGAAGGTCCACCATGTCATGGCGGTCTAGAAACTCTCCTCAGTTGTTTGAGTCCTGAATATAGACCCCCTCAATTGTGAAGCCATCAACAGGACACAAAAAATAGATGTCCCCCAAGCACTGGGACTTTCTGTCGTCTTGTAGTTGACATTTATATGTTTTCAAAATGGGAATGTAATGGTTTCAACAGCAGTCCTGGACTAAAAGGCAAGGGAAGGCATAACTTCAGAGGAGTCTCTTGTAATTGAGGAGCCTCTCATAATGCACAATAGGGGATATCTTGCTCAGAGTGACATTCAGTGCTTAATTTGTAAAAAGAAGAACAAAAAAATGAATATTAGTAATAATAAGGGACAGGGCCCTCGTCAGGAGGCCACTGCAGCTTGGACCACTCAGTGCCCGTGCCAGCGCTGCCAATGATAGTACCAACACAACCACCAAACATCACACCTTGCAAGTGTGACAATTCAGACCATTCCAGGCCCCCATAGTGATAATAATGGTTTGGATGGCAGATATGTCATTTTATTGTATATAGACTTCATAAAGAACTGTGTTAATCTCTACATTTCAGACAGACAGTGCCACCATGTGGCAGACTATAAAAAGTCCTGGTGTTGACAATTAAGTGCAGGTGTCAAGCACGGGAAACCACCAGCTCAAATCAAGCACTGCCTATGCTGCTTACTGCTACCTTTGACCTGTGTAAGTACAGCTACACACATGGGAAGTTGTTTGAGGGATGCATCACCACTCTTCACAGACAGACCAAATGACTAACTATCAAAGGGCCAAATGAGAAAACACTATTTTATAGATGAAGAACAACCTAATCCCAGAAAATAATTTAAAAAGTTAAAATTGAGGATTACCACTTCAAAAAGCTTGCCTCCACAATATGGCTAGTTGTCCAGTCACTTGCGGTCTCTACAGCTAAGAAGATTTTGTTCTAACACATTTTAATAACGATGCATGCAGAATTAGTAATACTGATAATCATCATTATGTTACATCTCTGATTGATCATCTCCTATGAGTTACACCTCCAGCTACCTATCCATGTCATTTTATTGCATAATTCCATAAAGTGCAACTGCATACATGGTGGAGTGTCATAAAGGAACAACAGATAAAATGATTACTACTAATCACTAATTACAAATATTACTTATCATAGTAACAGATGTTATAGTTAGCAGTAACTCATTAACCATTACACACATCCTTTTTACAACAGCAAACACAAACAACACTTCAATGTTCTGTACACAGCACAGACAACACACATTCCCTTTCCTTGTACAGCAGAGACACAAAACAAACCGTATTAATAAACAACAGAGGGCAATAACCTACTACAAACATAAACGAGTAATGGCGTCTTCTTGTGTCTGGAGAAGGTGAGGGTCATGAGTTGGTTAGGAGATTAGCAACACTGTAACACTCTGACCTCAGTTAACAGTCTGCCCTCTGTTAATGAGGGTATACCCACAAAAAGCTATTACTAACACAATCACATACACATAGCTCCTGCCAAACCTACTCCTTTGCCATGGTGCCAGCTCCTTCTTCATAACCCTGCCCACAGAAGCAGTAGCCCACACAGGGGACGCACCTAAACTGCTGCCTCCACCTTCAGGAGCTAAACTGTACCAAACCTATGAGGCGGGTTCCAAAAAGCTGACCCTGTCTACCTGCTCTTGGATGGCCTCCCATGGCAAGCGAAAACCAGGTATAAGGTGAACACCATGGACAAGTTCATGATTGACCTTTCAGTTAGTCCAGTTCCCTGACCATGCCGACCACCTCTCCTCAACACCCTAAGGGCATTGCCAACTTTACAATTCTGCAGAAAGGAAAGAGCTGTGGTATACATGTGAAGAGCACCAGCACACTAGAATGGTTCCTGGAAAAAGTTTACTGCTCCAGTCGTCATTTTATTTTGAAAGTAAAAGTGGATGCATAAAACGCCACCAAGAGCTGTGGTGTTTTTGAGATGACTCCCTTGCCTCATCTGAACATCTAACTGTACTAAATAGAACACTGCACGTGAAATGCTCAGTATGTCACATGAAGAAGGCAAGAGACACAGACACAGATGAAGGACCACTAACATCACATTACCACAGCTGTGTTGCCCTAGGCAGTCCTGCTGGTGACATCTTGATCCTCTTGCGTGTCCCACTGAGCCAGGACATAGGTATTGCCTCACATGGGCTGATGTTTTTTTCATCTTCTTGCAGGGGCAGCCTAGAAGCTGGACTGGAGTCATTGCTGAAGGCCACCGGAGGCAACCTGCTTATCCTTCGCGTATCGCACTGCCCCAACATTCTGACAGACCGCTCCCTCTGGTTGGCTAGCTGCTACTGCCGCGCATTGCAAGCTGTCACCTACCGGTATGTGATGCACTATCAGTGTCTATAGTCCTTCTGGATACCTGGATTTGTTGACTAGGATCACCCCAAAAGTCAAAAGCCTTCCCTGATCTATATTCATATAGTAATACGAACACTACCTCTTTTCACTGATTGGATTCAAATGCCAGCCCTTTTTGTTAAAATGACATTGTGCCTCCTGTTACTTTAGCAGCAACTGTGGTCGAGAGCCTTGAGCCTCCTGGTTGCTGTTAGTTTGAATCCATGAATCAGCCTTTCATCGTCTCTTTCCCTGAGTCTAAGTGGCAAAGAAAGACCAGTGTCTCCACCATTCCAGGTTACTTACCAGAATTGTTCAGGGTGCATGTCGGGTGTCTGCCTCAAGGTTTTGATGCAGCTCATCTGTGTACATATTCCCAGTGCTCCTGTGAGGGACAAGGCAGAAATGAGCAGGAGAGTGGATCCCCCTCTCACCCTCTCACCTGCCTATTAAGAAAGGGATTCAATTTTCAATTTTCTCTGCCTGGGCTTTATCATTCTCAGAATGGTGGAACTTACAAGAAGAGGACATAGATGGGTTCCCTTGGCATGCACCCCTGACTCCTAATTAGAGTGCATGCCAATGGCACCACCGTGATCGATGAAAGTTTGAAAGTAAGGAGGCCTGTGCCCCTCATGGGATGTTTTGTTCAGTTAATGGCATTTTGAGTGGATTATAAGGAGCTGACTGGTCTTTAGGGAAGTGGGACATATTCCGATAGGCAGTTGCCTCTCAAAGTGCGGACAGAAATACTCAATCCCATATCAGAAATTTCACTCACTAATGAGCAATTTGTCTGTGATCAGCTGCCACTATTAATTAAAATCAGTTGGTACATTTTGTCACCCACGTCTCCATGCACTGCCTTGCTTTCTAGCCCACTCCTCACCCCGGAGTGAGTGGCCAACTGAGGGAAGGGATTCATTCACAGGGACAACTGTAAATAAGAGGTGAATGACTTCTCTATATACTTCACTTGCCTTTCTTTAGGGGCAGCACTACACACAGCCTAGTGGGGTGGGATCAATGCAACTTTCCCTATACACTGAGTGAGCAGGATGTGGGTGTGATTGGCTCGCTGGATGGATAGGCATGACTGAAGTTCCTTGTCCTGGAATGTTCTAGTTAGTGGGAGTTTACAATCTGAAGGAATAGGACGCCTCTGGAGAAGCTGCTGTATTGACCCCTGGCAACCATAGCATCTTGAGACATTGAAGAGCTATTTAGGTAGCCCCCGCTTGCTCCTCACTCTCTAGAACATGCGCTCCTGGAGCCGTCCATTGCAATGGGTGGAGCGGGCTGGGTCTAGGCGGAGCATGGCCTATGGAGGAGCAGTGGAGAATCCTACATCAGCCGGCAAGTAAGGTCACAATAGTAAGAATACTCACGCGGTGGGTGGTCTAGAAATCAGGCCACTCCCCTCCAATGTAATTTTTGAGGCTGGATTCAGAATCAAAATCTAGCTAACCATATCTCTAGATATATCCTACAACAGGATACTTTTCAGGTCCTGAGTTGGGGGTCAAGAAGGGAAAGTCAGGTATCATTGTACTCTCACAGTTCTGGTACTGTCCACCCCACAATGCTGCTGTTATCCCTGCAGGCACAAGAGGATCCCACTATGGGCGGCACAAGTCACACCAAGAGACTGGACAGCCTGATGTTAAAAGTCATAGATCTAAGCTTATAAATAATTCTCAGTCACCCTATCATTTATGTTAGCAGGGTGGCGAGAGTCTGGTGTGTGCTACTCTATGGACCCAAAATCGTTTCTCTGAAGTTTGAGTAAGTGCTACATTTCTCATGCGAGAGAAAAAAGGACCATAGAAATGTACCTGCTTTGAAGGATCATGGTGCTTGGAATCTGATTCTGTGTTTATTTGTTGAAGTTGCATCAGTTTCTGGATTTCATAAGTTCAAGTGAAAGCACTGAGAATCACAGCTGGTAGAGTGTGGAAGAGTTTATGCTGTACACATCATACACTGCTCAGACTAGAGCGATCACTACGGTTACACCTCACAGACTGCACCTCCTTGTGGTCATCTATTGCCATAAGAAACACAACCCTACCTGGCTTCATTGTACTAGGGTGGTAGGTACATGATGGCACAAAAGGCTACAGCGATGAAGAGCTACAGGAGATGCCAATCAAAAACAAATGAAACAATTGAGTCTTTCTTAATTGTCTCTGCTGGGAAACGATTCAAGACTGTTATTGATGAAGGCTAAAGATTTTGGTGGCCAAAGGCCAGAGATATTCCTAGCACAATACTTGGCATGTCAAGAGTGAATATTACTGGTCATAGCAACGTTTCAAGATGAATCCTTTTGCAAACTCAAGTTAGGTAGCCCGACAGGCTGTCCCCTGGCAAGGGCTTGACAGTAATGCAAGCCAGGTGGGATTGGGAGCATAAAAGCAGACAATAACTCAGAATAGAGGCAACAGGATGGCAGTATGTCACACTCAAACTTGCTGCTGCATTCAGACTCACAAAATAGTATTCACACCTAATAATAGCCTAAAAATGACTTGCGTTTGCAAGATGGAACTTAAGCGAAATGTGATATGTGGTCTTTATCGGTCGAAGTAAACCTCAGTGGTACTGACAGCCCAGAACTAGTCTGGTTCTGCGAGGTTCCATATTAAGGGCCAAATCAAGAGTACAACTGAAAAAGAATTGAGCCAGAGGTACAAGAGTGGAGACCATAGGTAAAGGTAAAGTTAGACTTTTGGTCTAAGTTTAGATCAAAAGTCTTACTTTATGACTTTTCAGTATTCAAAATGGTAAGTTATGAGAAGTATCCTTACGTCCGCACTGGGGGCGGAGATCAGCCTGAGTGCAGAGATTCCACTCCAGGTGTGGACGTAACAATACTGCTCGTAACTTACCTTTGTGAATACCGAAAGTCGTAAACTTAGACTTTTGGTATAAGTTTCAGGGGCGGCTCCTCCTCAATGGCGGATGAGAGTCGCCCCATTGACTGAGAGCCAGCAGCAGAAATATAAAACAATATTTGAATATTGTTTTATTTTTCTGCTGCTGGCTCAGCCAGCAGGTGCAGGGAGGGGTGGAGTGGGGCCACGGGAGGTGGGAGGGGTGATGAATTGTGTGCACTAAGTGCGCATGTGTGTTTGGACAGCCTACAGCATACAGCATTCTCCAGCCTGTGCATACAGCCCGGCTGGAGAAACTGCACAGGCCCCAGTGCTGTGTCTGATCCAGTCCTTGTGCTGCTTACATGCTGTGTATGCTGGGGAGCCTCTTCTGGTGTCCCAACAGAAAAGGAGGACGAGCGAGGTGGCAGAAGAGGGCGGCGGCGAACAGTGCATTTTTTATATTTTATTTCATTTATACCCCGTCTCAGTCATCCCTCCACCGCTCCCCTTAATATCTGCAGTAGCGGCCACTGCTAAATTTACCTTTGAGAATCAGGCCTCAAGTATTTATTTATTTAGTTCTTAAAATAATGTTTAAACAACAAATACCCTGAGTTATGACTGCAGATGCTCCTCAGATAAAGCTGTACTCTTAAATGGAAAAGCTGCTGCAGAACTCCAGATCTCCTGGCTGCTCCACTGAGGTGACTTGTTTAACGGCTTAGTTACCTTGATGTACAAATATCTTGGATAATTCATTGATAGTGACAAACATTGCGGGAGGACAAAATTGGAGGACAAAAAGAGCTGTAAATAACAAGCTTTAACAAAACCAATAGCTCTCTCCTTTTAGACCTATTGGTTCTGTCAATGTTTGTTTTGCCAATGCTGCACAACATCGAAAAAAAGATTTAGTGGTGCAGTATGTCTAAAAAAAAGAACACAAAAGCGTAATGATGTGCACGTGCGTGTGTGCATGTACATGTCATGACACTACAGCAGCCCAGTGTGGTGACATGTATAAATTAAAAAAAAAAATTAAACGAGCGTGAAATCACTTTTATAAAACAAAGCTTTGCCTGGAAGCAAATGGCAGCTCCTGGTCTCTCCCAAAATAAAAAAAAAAAAAAAAAAAAAAATATATATATATATATATATATATTTTTTTTTTTTTATTTAGAATATATATTTATATATACAGAGAGAGAGAGAGAGAGAGAGAGAGAAAGAGCAGCTTCCTTGCATATATATATATATATATATATATATATATATATATATATATACACACACACACATACACACACAAACACATATATATGCAAAAAAGAGAAGGGAAGCTGCTCTCTGTTTTAAGCTACAGAACTATCCAGGGTTCCCTGCTTCCTCTTTTGGGTGTGTGTATATGTGTTTATGTATATAAATATATATATATATATATAGAGAGAGAGAGCGAGAGAGAGAGAGAGAGAGAAAGAGAGAGAGAGAAAGATAGATAGATAGATAGATAGATAGATAGATAGATAGATAGATAGATAGATAGATAGATAGATAGATAGATAGATAGAGAGGTGACTTCAACAGGAGGGGTGGCTATGCAAAGGAGGAGCGATGGGGAGAAGACAACATAGGGGAGCCACAAAGGAGCTTGAGGTGAGAGGAGATGTAACTAAATAAAATGAAAAAGGTGGGGGTTGGGGAAGCAATGTATGAGGTGGGGTGAGTGGAGGAGGGAACAATACAGAGGTGGGGAAGCAGAACACAAGGGAGAGAGCAAGAGAAGACATACACTTTCATGGAGATCTAAACAAAAAAAGAAGTTGCTTGAAAAAGAGCAATGGAAGGATAGTAAAGAAGCTGTGCTCCAGAGGAGGGACAAACACAAGAAGAGAAAGGAAAGTCATCGAATAAGTAACAAGAAAATGAGTGAAAAGAAAACCAGCCAGTAGTAAGCAATAGACATAAAACATTTTGTACTGTCCAGAAAAGGATGGATAAGGTAAAAGCGAATAGGGACAAACTAAAAAGAGGAGGGGAGATTAGGAAGATTCCGCCTTCCAAACAAGGACTGACAAAGCCTGTAGGTCTCACCTTCAGGACTTATTGGCTTTGCCAGTAAATGTTAGGCATGCTGCACAGCATCCCTGAAGCTGTGCAGCATGGCTAGAAAATTAAAGAATTGGAAAAAAAACCTTTGATGTGGATAGCTACATCATTTTACAGGCACTTACACCACATAAGCATTTTATTTCAATAATTTTTAGTTACCAATCCAAATGGGATCAGTAACTAAAAAGAAAAAAAAACACCAGGAAGCGGCGCAGAGGCAAAATGGGGGATGTGGGCATGCAGGGAAGCATAAGGGGATATGTTGGAGCGGAGGGAAGCAACACGGGGAACAGAACCAAATCAAATCAAATCAAATCATTAGCATTTATAAAGCGCGCTACTCACCCGTGCGGGTCTCAAGGCGCTACGGACAAAGGGGGTGGTTATCGCTGCTCGAACAGCCAGGTCTTTAGGAGTCTCCGGAAAGCGGAGTGGTCCTGGGTGGTCCTGAGGCTGGTGGGGAGGGAGTTCCAGGTCTTGGCCGCCAGGATGGAGAAAGATCTCCCACCCGCCGTGGAGCGTCGGATACGAGGGACGGCGGCGAGTGCGAGGCCAGAGGAGCGGAGGGGGCGGGTGGGGACGTAGAAGTTGAGGCGTCTGTTGAGGTATTCCGGTCCCTTGTCGTGAAGGGCTTTGTGTGCGTGGGTGAGAAGTCGGAAGGTGATCCTTTTGCTGACTGGGAGCCAATGCAGGTGTCTCAGGTGTGCGGAGATGTGGCTGCTGCGGGGTACGTCGAGGATGAGGCGGGCCGAGGCGTTTTGAATGCGTTGTAGGCGATTTTGGAGTTTGGCTGTGGTCCCGGCGTAGAGGGTGTTGCCGTAGTCCAGGCGGCTCGTGACGAGGGCGTGGGTCACGGTTTTTCTGGTGTCGGCGGGGATCCAGTGGAAGATCTTGCGGAGGGTGAGGAAGCAGGTGGAGGACACGGCGTTGACTTGCTTGGTCATGGTGAGAAGAGGGTCCAAGATGAAGCCGAGGTTGCGGGCGTGGTCTGCGGGGGTCGGTGCGGTGCCGAGGGCCGTGGGCCACCAGGAGTCGTCCCAGGCGGACGGGGTGTTGCCGAGGATGAGGACTTCAGTTTTTTCAGAGTTCAGCTTTAGGCGGCTGAGCCTCATCCAATCTGCGACGTCCTTCATACCCTCTTGTAGGTTGGTCTTGGCGCTGGCGGGGTCCTTGGTGAGGGAGAGTATAAGTTGGGTGTCGTCGGCGTAGCAGGTGATGATGATGTCGTGCTTGCGTACGATGTTGGCGAGGGGGCTCATGTAGACATTGAAGAGTGTCGGGCTGAGTGATGAGCCTTGAGGTACGCCGCAGATGATCTCAGTGGGTTCTGAGCGAAACGGAGGGAGGTAGACTCCCTGGGAGAGGTTTGCGAGGAAGGAGGCGATCCAGTCCAGGGCCTGGTCTTGGATCCCGGTGGAGCAGAGGCGGGTGATTAGGGTGCGGCGACAGACGGTGTCAAAGGCAGCCGAGAGGTCGAGAAGAATGAGGGCTACTGTTTCACCGTTGTCCATCAGGGTTCTGATGTCGTCTGTGACTGAGATGAGGGCGGTTTCAGTGCTGTGGTTGGTTCGGAATCCGGTCTGTGAGGGGTCGAGCAGGTTGTTGTCTTCCAGGAAGGTGGTCAGCTGTTTGTTGACGGTCTTCTCTATTACTTTGGCTGGGAAAGGCAGAAGGGAGATGGGGCGGAAGTTTTTCAGGTCGCTCGGGTCAGCCGTAGGTTTCTTTAGTAGGGCGTTGACTTCGGCGTGTTTCCAGCATTCGGGGAAAGTAGCAGAAGAAAAAGAAGAGTTGATGATGGTCTGGAGGTGCGGGGCGATGATGTCGTCGGCTTTGTTAAAGATGAAGTGCGGGCAGGGGTCCGAAGGTGCGCCGGAGTGGATAGAGTTCATGATGGATTTGGTTTCTTCCGTGCTGATGTGGGTCCAGTTGTTGAGGGTGATGGTCGGGGATGTGGGTTCTGTGGTGTTTGGTTGGGTCTGGTGTCCGAAGCTGTCGTGGAGGTCGCTGATCTTGCGATGGAAGAAAGTGGCGAGGGATTTGCATAGATCCTGTGAGGGCGTGACGGCGTTGACGCTGGGATTGGAGAACTCCTTGATGATGCTGAAGAGTTCTCTGCTGTTGTGGCTGTTTTTGTCCAGTCTGTCGGTGAAAAAATTCCTTTTGGCAGCGCGGATCAGGTGGTGGTGTTCGCGGGTAGCGTTCTTGAGGGCGGTCATGTGGTCAGCGGTGCGGTCCTTGCGCCAGGCTTTCTCAAGTGCGCGACAAGTTTTCTTTGATTCTTTGAGGGTGTCAGAGAACCAGAGGGGTTTCTTGGTGTTGTTCTGTCGCTGCGAGCGTTTGAGGGAGCAAGGTTGTCTGCGCAGTTGGAGATCCAGTTTGTGAGGTTGAGGGCTGCGTCGTTGGGGTCGGTAGTGAGGGTGGGTTGGTTGGCGGCGAGTGCGGAGAAGAGTTGCTCTTCAGGGATCTTGTTCCACTGTCGGCGAGGGATGGGTTGAGTGCGGAGGTGGCGGGTCTCGCGTCGGAATGTGAAGTGGACGCAGCTGTGGTCGGTCCAATGTAGGGCGGAGGCGTGGCTGAAGAAGACGTGTTTGCTGGCGGAGAAGATAGGGTCGAGTGTGTGTCCGGCGATGTGGGTGGCAGTGTTCACCAGTTGTTTGAGGCCGAGGTTGGCGAGGTTGTCGAGCAGGATGGTGGTGTTGGGGTCGTTGTTTTGTTCCAGATGGAAGTTGAGGTCGCCTAGGAGGATGTAGTCCGGTGAGGCGAGGGCGTGCGGGGAGATGAAGTCGGCGATGGCTTCGCTGAAAGGGGCGCGAGGTCCGGGAGGACGGTAGACAAGGGATCCTCTGAGGGTGGTCCTCGGGTCGGTGCGAATCTGAAAATGCAGGTGTTCAGCGGCGAGAGGGGAGTCTTCAGTGGAGGTGGTGACGCTGATGGAGTCTTTGAAGACGATGGCGATACCTCCTCCTACTTGGTTGGTGCGGTCTTTCCTGGAGATCTTGTAGCCTTCGGGGATGGCGGTGGCGATGTCTGGAGCAGAGGAGGCGTTCATCCAGGTCTCCGTGATGAAGGCGACGTCCGGTGCTGTGGAGTCTAGGAGGTCCCAGAGTTCAACGGCGTGTTTGTGAACGGAGCGAGCGTTGACTAGGATGCACTTGAGGTGGTTGATGGCGCGTGGGCTTGTGGTCGTAGTTGTTGCGTGGTGGAAGATGCGTTTGCAGGAGTTGCAGGCGAAGGGTCCATGGGTGCGTTTGGGGTGAGCTTGGAAGCAGGTGTTGGAGCGTCCTGGGTTGAGGGCATGGAGGGTGGTGGGGTCGTAGCGGATCAGCGGGGCTTGGGAGAGCTGGGGACCAGGGGTCGTGGCGCTGGGCGCGGGCCAGGCGCGGGCCAGGCGCGGGCCAGGCGCGGACGGGCGCAGACGGGCTTGCCTCTGGCACGCCTCCGGCGCGCCAGCGGCGCACCCGCTGCGCAGACGCGCAGCGGACGCCATATGAGGTAGGAGGGGGGGGAGGGGTCAGCTGGGGGCGAATGGGAGCTGGGGGGCGGGGGCGTGCAGGAGGTCGCGGCGGGAAAACGCGAGGGAGGGGGGGACAGGTAGAGTGAGAAGAGCTGGGGGAGGGGGGTTTAAGGGTGGAGGGGGGAGAGTGTTAGGAGGTTTAGGAGATTAGGGAGAAAGATAGGTGTAGGGTTGTGAAGATAGGGGAGGGGGGGTTGTAGAGGTGGGTGAGGGTGAGAGGTAGAGTGAGGGGATAGGAAGATAGGTAATAGAGGGGGTGGCGGGAGGGGGGGAGAGATAGAGAAATAGGTAGAGAGAAAAGGTAGATAGAGAAATCGATAGATAGGGAAAAAGATAGAGAGATAGGAAGATAGGAGGAGGTGGAGAGTGAGGGAGTTGGATAGTGGGATAGAGAGATGGAGAGATAGGTAGATAGGAGGAGTGAGGGAGGTAGAAAGTGAACGGGTTAGATAGGGGAGATAGATGGGGATGCGAGTGGGGGAGGGGGATGAGGCAGGAGCAGGAGGGCAGGCGCGGGGAGAAGAGGACGGAGGAGGCAGAAGAGCCGAAGGCAGAAGACAAGAAGACAAGAAGAACAGAAGAACAGAAGAAAAGAAGAACAGAAGAAAAGAAGAACAGAAGACCGGAAGGACTGAAGACCGGAAGAACAGAAGAAACACAGAAGAACACAGAAGAACAGAGAGGAATACAGAAGAACACCGAGGAAGACAGAAGAACAGAGAAGAATACAGAAGAACACAGAGGAAGACAGAAGAACACAGAGGAAGAAAGGAGAACACCGAGGAAGACAGAAGAACACAGAGGAAGACAGAAGAACACAGAGGAAGACAGAAGAACACCGAGGAAGACAGAAGAAGACAGAGGAAGACAGAAGAAGACAGAGGAACACAGAAGAACACAGAAGAACACGGAGGAAGATACAAAAAACGAAGAGACAGAGTGCAGAAGACCACAGCAGAAGATGAGGAAGAAGAGAAGAGGAGAGAAGACGGGGAGAAGAGAAGTACAGAAGAAGAATACAGACGAGGAGAGAGGAGGAAGAACAGAGAAGAAGAAAAGAGGAAAAGAAGCAGGAGAGAGGGTGAGTAGCGCGGGGCAGAACGAGGGGCTGGGAGGTGGGGGGTACTTACTGTGAGGTGGGTCTCAGGAACTCAGGAACCTGGAGGAGCTGCAGCGGCAGGGGGAGCGACCTACCCTTGGGTATTACCAATATTGTGGCGGCAAAGAAGGACATGGTGAGACAAAGCAGCACAAGGGAGCATAGAAGCACATGGTGAGACAGAGCAACAGAGGGACACAGAAGCACACAATGAGTCAGATCAACACAGAGATGGGGAAAGCAACACAGGGGATGTGAACCAGTGCTTAATTTGTGCTTGTTGTTTCCGGTGCGGAGCACAGCACTTATTTTTCAGGGCCGGCGCTTAATTCTTCTGCCTCAAGCATTTGCTGCGAGCAAAATACACACATGGAAAGATGAAGGTATGGAAAAGTGAAAAAGCGTCAGAATAAGAGAAAGCAGAAAGCTGCGAGAGTGAGCTAAAGGGGCAGGGAGTGGCTGTACATGGATTAAAGAGGCCTGAGATGGCTTCAGGATTACGCTGCCTCAGTATTCCGTGCTCCCACATTTAACTGCAGCAGTCGCATGTTTAAGAGGGGTGCTTTGAGCTCTGGCACGTTTTTATTTACAAATTAAGCACTGATGTGAGCAACATGGGAGGGGCAGAGAAGCACACATCAAGACAAAGCAACATGGCGATTCAGGGGGGTTGGGCAGCAGCACAGAAGATCAAGACAGCACAATGCCAAGACGGGGAGAGCAGGGAAGCACACAGCAAGAGAAAGTAAACTGGAAATGAGAGAACACAAAAACACACAGCAAGACAGAGCATCACGGAGACTGAGGCAGAGAAGCACACAGCGAGATAGACTGTGAGACGGGGGACAGAGAAGCACACAAGGGAGGCACCTGGAAAACACGCACAGTCTTGTAGAGTGCTTAACTAAAACTAAAAAAAAGTTGTACCAAAACAAACCAGCGGTGTAAGGACACAGTAATGCATCCATGCTACAGGAGAAGGACAAACTCACGAAGGGGAAGGAAAGGCCACACAAGCCATCAAAAAAAAGAAATGCCTAAACAAGAGTGACAATGAGGCTTAAACAATGGGTGTGCTCTAAGCCCACTGTAATATAACAAAATGTCTTCCAAAAAATTGAGCATGCCCTGTTTTAGAAGTGAAAATGGTAAATCAAAAACAAATATAAAAAAAAAAAAAGAAAACAAATGCTTGTAGATGGTGTCACACTGCCATCTACAGGGTAAACCGAAAATAAACGTTGGATAAAAATAATTAAATTTTATTGAATGTGTTTGCGCCGCAATTTAAGTAAACATAGGGAGCAGTAATTAATTTCCCCCAGATTAATCTCACAAAATTAATTCCAAAGCAATTGATAGGCCTAAGATTCACACATGGCACCCTCCGCTGATATATGCTAAATGATGTAGGCTACAGGATTAATCCCAGAGGAATTGTATATGGGGCAGGAAGGAGATTACATTTTGGGTTAGTCGCCGGTTTGATCGGCGTATAATTTCTGTTTATGACATTCAGCAGACACTGCCTCTGGCTGATGGAATTTGGATAACATGTAACGACTTCTTATAAAGCAGAGATGTATATATGCTATCATGCCAAATATGTATGAAATGTGTTGGTTTCAACAAATGTTAGACATTACTTTTACCCTACTTGCTAGTACCAGAGAGCTATAAATGAATACTTCAAATATTAGCAGAATGCATGAGTTACTCTGACCTGTAAGCATTCTGGGGGTCATTCCGACCCTGGCGGTCATAGACCGCCAGGGCCGGGGACCGCGGATGCACCGCCAACAGGCTGGCGGTGCATCCAGGCCAATTCTGACCGCAGGCGGTAAAGCTGTGGTCAGAAAAGGGAAACCGGCGGTTTCCCGCCGGTTTTCCCCTGGCCTGAGGAATCCTCCATGGCGGCGCTGCAGGCAGCGCCGCCATGGGGATTCCGACCCCCTTCCCGCCAGCCTGGTTCTGGCGGTTTTGACCGCCAGAACCTTGCTGGCAGGAACGGGTGTCGTGGGGCCCCCTAACAGGGCCCCACATAGATTTTCAGTGTCTGCATAGCAGACACTGAAAATCGCGACGGGTGCAACTGCACCCGTCGCACCCCTTCCACTCCGCCGGCTCCATTCAGAGCCGGATTCCTCGTGGAAGGGGGTTTCCCGCTGGGCGGGCGGGCGGCCTTCTGGCAGTCGCCCGCCAGCCCAGCGGGAAACTCAGAATGACCGCCGCGGTCATTTGACCGCGGTGCGGTCATTCGGCGGCTCCCGCCGGGCGTGCGGTTACCGCCGCCGGCGGGAGTCAGAATGACCCCCTCTGTGTCTAACAAGAGCCAAGTGCTTGGAAACTTCAGATAGATGAACATTTCTTTCCATTCTATTTTATCATCTGGTCACATGGCGCCACCTTGTGCTTATTTTGTATAATACATGAAGGCCAGATGCGGCGTCTCTGCCAAATGCTAGGTAAATAAGTCTCTCAGTTTTCAGTTTTTACAGATTTTTACAGACGAATCAGACAGAAAACAATGTGTTTCCTGACTATATTTATTTTTAAAAGTGGAAACATGCAGAAAATTGTGCTTTGTGTGGGTGACTATCCTAGCTGTCCTTCATTAATTTTAGGTCAACAGATGAGCAGATAGACATCACGAGCAGTTAAAACAAGCCAAGATTTCCTTTCTTACAGGCATATGATACCATCTATTTGTATATTATGCTAATATTTATCTGTGAGTGTTGTGTTTTGTTATATTTTGCTGCTTAATTTGCTAAAACATGACATGCATCAAAGTTTGAGTGTGGATATATATTAGTTTACAAATTCATTTATTCTCAAAACACCAAATAAATATGGATAAATACCAATAAATACAGATGGAAATGTGAAAAAATAAGTACCATAAAATCGAGAGCGCTGATAATAAACAGCACACATTGGTGAGGGAGCAGTCACATTAAATAGGTGTATTTTAATAATAATGACGTTCTTGTTCCCATACCACTAGGCCTGGCCTGTGTTCTTCTCTATTTTTGTTACCAGTATGTTCTGGACTTGAAGCAGGTTTTTAAGCTTCAGATGCCAGTGTGGTCTGAAACTAAAGAAGGCAAGAGGAAACCATGGTTAATGGTCTAGTGAGCTAGAGTAGGGTCACCAGCAGATGCTGTGATCCCATAAAAACGTGGAAGAGTGAACTCATAGTGAAAGTTGAGTGAACCTTGCCCTCTAATCTGTGGTTATGGGGATCTGACCATGTTTGGGACATAACTGCCAAGTTTCCCATGGCCATGCCCAATGTGCTGCTCCATTTCAGGTTTCTTTCTTTGAATTGTGGGACTTCTAGTCTTGTTTTTGAATGCAATTAACAAGACTACAAGTCCCAGAATTCATAGAAAAAACCTGGACGGGAGCAGCACATCACTCATGGACCTGGGAAACTTGGCAGGGCATATAGGAGCAGTGAAGGTGCAAGGCAGCTCCAATTTCGGAAATGCAGTTTCAACCTCTTTCCGAGACCTACAGAGGCATGTCCAAGGGGATGCCAGGACCAGGTCTCCCAGAGAAATGCGGTGATCTGATGGCACCACTGAGGTGTGTGCTAGGCAGGAGCAGTGGTGTGGAAGAGGGTTGGCAGATTCTGAAACAGAATCCAAACATCAGGGAAAGGAAACAGACAGTACCCACCTGATAACCACAGCAGGAGCTGGAAGGCAGATGTATACAGAGGGCATGTGCTGAAGGTGACTGCACAGGCCTCTGGTGAGAATACAAGGCCCACAATGAGCTGGCGGCTGCAGTACTCCAGTTTGCTGAGTACCTGAGGTCAGATGGGCGCTTTAGCAGCAAGGAAGCTGATTTTGTAGATGTTGAGTTAGTTGGCAATGTGTAGAGGTCATAAGTGAAGATATAACCTTGAGGCGTCCTGCTTGAGTTTGTCATCAACCAGATGTTGGGGAGTGGTGAGACTGGAAACAGACTAGGACCACCATTGATGCCAGTTCATGAAATGGGGTACATCACTTCAGCCTTGGTTGCACTCAACATGGGCTAGTGGCCCTCAATCACACAGCACATGGAGGAGAGGCATCAATGAGACACTCTAAAGCAACCCACACACAAAAGAGATGATGGTTTCATATAGGTGATAGCCGAATGGTAGCAGTGTCCAGATTATTTTCAGGTAAGAGGCCCTAGGAAAGAGTGGTGTTATCAGAGAGGTGAGCAGAGAGGTCTAAAGTAAGGAGATGACCAGAGATGACCAGAGATGTTTTGAAGGTGTGACGAAACAGATCAGACCTGTGACAAAGGTGTTGGCAGGCGAGTGAGAATTACAATGACACTGCACATCTGCATACATTTCATATACATTATAAATGTACATACCATTAGTTTTTTCTTTGTATACTGCAGACATGATTCTCTTACGGCAGATTCACAAAAGTACGTATTGCCTCTGCCTCCACTCCTCCCCCACCACCTTGCTCTGACAGTTTGCTACAATGTCTTCTGTGCTGTAATTAACAGGTCGCTCAGCGGGTCTGGGAGATACCAGCAGTGATAGAGACAAAAAAGCACAAGCTCTTGTGAGGACGTTTCTCGCGCTCCTTTGAAGTGAGAATTAGGTCGCCTGATTTCAGAAGACGCAGAGATAAATGCTCCAGCTGCTTTCATTTGCATATTTATGGCAGTCAGTAATCTGAGCCTGATTTCATGTCATTCTGAGATAATTGGATTGCTTCTAAAGTTATGACGTGAGGCTGTCTGCCTCCCCTTGCCGACAACAAGACCGCTATATTCCCCCTGTTGAGTTGTGGTTTAGAAAATGGCTGCTTTTCCAATATAGAGGTCAGACCTTGTGACTTGTTCCATCTTGCCACCTTCCATTACATTATAAGTAGCTTTACACATCAAAACAACTTAAAGAATAATTAAAAATCTCCCCCACCCCTGACTACCTATCAACATTTGCCTAAGAGCTGCACCAATTAGTCTTCACGGCACTCCCTCAACATTGAACATTCCTATTGGGATCTATTGTCTCTCTGCACAGGCATGGCCACTCATCATTCTTCTGACCTAAGTGTCTCTTGGTTAACGGGTTGACAATTATTGCGATAACTGGCCAGATCCTGCGTTCCTAATCCTAACAACTGTCCCCAAATGTCCAAAACATTCCTCTTCCTGATGTTGTATCTGGCTTGGTGGCAACCTCCTCTTGTGAAACATTTCTAATAACCTTGCCGTTGTTGTGCACCATGAATATTGACCCAAGAATAGAGATGGGAAACACTATTGAAGATAAATTATTAAAAAAAAATATTGGCAGGTAAGTAAGTCTAAATTGCCTATGTCTAGCTCCACATATATTTATCTACATGGTAAATATATCTTCAGGGTGCATAGTTGTGGAGTTAGGATTAATAAATCTATTCACCTCTATACACACTAACTTGTCCCTCGATATTTTGTCCTCAATATTCTTCTATCACAATATTTTGGGGGCTGATATTCAGTGCTACAATCCTTGTCGTAGCCTACTGCATGTCTGTCATTTCAAGCTCCTTTCTGATAAAACACAGGTGCCCTCCATCCTGTCTGAAGACCCCAGGGAATCTAAAGTGATTAGATTGTGCAAGATGGAAGCAACATGTTCATCCTTAGAAGAAGCATTGCCCCACCCCATTGCAGTCAACCACTTACACTGTTGAGTAGGTTCTCATTATCCTAATGAGACTACTGGATTCGGGCAGGAGAATCCCTTGTATTGCGGGGGACTGAGCCTGATCCCACACCAGGTGACACCTGTCGGCCTAATCTGGGTTTTGTTGATAACTAGCAGTGCCTCATCTCCACCCAAGAGCAGGGATGATTGGCGAACCGGGCGCATGACACAAATGACTCCTCAGGGAAATCGTGGTCACTCAGCTCTCATCTGTTTCTCTCAGTTACATTAGTCTCACATATGCAAGGACAATCAGAGGCAGAGTATAGTTCAACAAGGTTTATTGAAGTAACTGCATTTTAGATAATAAAGCATGTATTGCAATAACTAGGACGATGAAGCATGACAGGATAAAAAATGTCACAAGGAGAGTAAATCACAAAAATAACACAACCATGTTGTCACTACAGTTTTTAAGAATAGTTCCTACCTAGACTATGTTAGAGCACAGCATGTTAAGCTCTAATTCTGCCCTTCAGGTTCCCCTGGGAAGACATCATCCCTCATACTTGAGCAAGAGGCCTGTAGTCTACATAAGCAGCTGCAGCGAAGCACTCAGCAATCAGCATACTGTCGTGGTCATTTGGGTGGAATCTCCCTCTATCGTACATGGGTCAAAGTAGTGTTTTTATATAAAACAGCTGATGTTCCAAGAAAGATCCCCACATAAGAGTGTGTATGTTTCTGTGGACATTGGAGACAAAGCATACCACTTTTTCTGGCAACCTATCTTACTGCATCCTTCAGAAAAGCACAGAGTGAAAGAAATGTCTTGTTTAAGAACTTGTTGCTGACCTAGGCGAAGAACAGATAGACAGAGAAAATAAAACAAGACCGCAATTGTGGCTACTGCTAAAATAATATAACGAAGCTAGACTGAAAAATATCTAGGTTAAAGTGCACAGCGTCAGGCCTAGTTTGCTAAAATAACGTGTCTAAAACTATAGCTAAAATGGCTACACCACAACACAATTGAAATCTTTCTTCCACATTCCCTTTCCCCAGTCATCCCCGTCATCCCCATCCAAGGAGAGAAAACCAAATCCCTAGCTATGCACCCCTCCCACCATCCTATGCTGTTGGACCTGGCCCTTTTTATAGAGTCATCCCCAGACCTTTTGCATTCCTCCCCCTATTCTTTTCTGACCCTTGTTGTTGGCGTTAGGACTCTGGGCACTTTACCACTGCTGATCAGTGCTACAGTGCATGTGCTCTTCCTCCTAAACTAAACTTGGTATGATTGGCTTACACCTGATTGGCACCTTTAAATTACCAGTGTTAGAAATGGAGTCTTTGGTTGGGAGTCAGGTTACACCCTGTCCAGGCAAGAACCCTCACTCTAGTTAGGGTAAAGGAGAATCATCCTCAGTTAATCCTCGCTCACCCCCTTGGTAGCTTGGAATGAGCAGACAGGCTTAACTCCAGAAGCAATGTGTAAAGTATTTGTACTAACACACACAGTAAACCAGTGAAAACACTACAAAATGACACAACACAGGTTTAGAAAAATAGATAATATTTATCTAAACAAAGCAAGACCAAAACAACAGAAATCCAACATACACAAGTCAAGATATGTATTTTTTTAAAAGAATAAGAGTTTTAATCCTTAGAAAACAGGGAGAAAGCTGTTATTGCACAAAAGTACCTGGGTAGCATCAAAATAAAGCTGCACCGGGGAGCATGTGTCGAAAAAAGGCGAGTAGGCATCAATTTCTCACTTGCAAGCGAGACCGTGAGTCAGTCCTCCTCTGGTCAGGTCGGTATGCGTAGTTTCTTCTTTCCTGCAAGAGAGCGATGCATCGATCCCAGACAGGCACCTCGGGTCCGGGCATGCTTTGCATTGATTTTCTGCACCCAGCGATGTTGTGTTGAAATCCGGTCGCACGGTGTCAAGAAACCATGCTGAGCAGGGCTTGCGTCGTTAACAGCA
This sequence comes from Pleurodeles waltl, assembly GCF_031143425.1. Taxonomy (NCBI): domain Eukaryota; kingdom Metazoa; phylum Chordata; class Amphibia; order Caudata; family Salamandridae; genus Pleurodeles; species Pleurodeles waltl. The sequence goes on along the minus strand of NC_090437.1, from coordinate 1,314,347,300 downwards.
GCCGCTGCAGGAGTTGCACGTCATTGCTCCCAGCTGCGATGCAGGTGGAGCGTCGATTTTATCCAGATGGCCAGCGGAGTGTCTTTTATCAGCTGCGGGGCGGGTGGTACGTCGAAGGTTTCCACGCATGGCGGTCTTTGCGTGGATTTCTATCCTTTTCGACGAGCTGCACCTTTCAAGGGCCCAGAGACAGGTTAGGGCACCACTTGGCAGGCAGGACTCTCAGCAGAAAGCCCAGGTGCTGTCAGAGGGAAGTCTTTGTAGTCCCTTAGACTTCAACAAGAGGAGGCAAGCTCAGTTCAAGCCCTTGGAGATTCTTCACTTGTGGGAAGTCACGCAAAAGTCAGTCTTTGTCCTCTCTCAGGCAGATGCAGCTACTGCAGGCCAACCCAGCAAAGCACAGTCACAGGCAAAAGGGCAATACTCCTCCTCCAGCTTCACCAGCTCTTCTACCGGGCAGAGGCTCCAGAAGTAATCTGATTTTCGGGGGTTTTGGCCCCCTCTTCTTATACCCCTTTCTGCCTTTGAAGTAGGCCTACTTCAAAGAGAAGTCTCTGTTGTTTTCAAGATCCTGCCTTGCCCAGGCCAGACCCCAGACACACACCAGCATTGTGTGAGGGCAGGCACAGCCCTTTCAGGTGTAAGTGACCACTCCCACGTGGCCCATCAGAATATGCAGGCTAGACCCCAGCTCCCTCAGTGTTACTGTCTAGAGGAGAGGTGCAAACAGTCCAACTGTCAAACTGACCCAGACAGGGAATCCACAAACAGGCAGAGTCACAGAATGGTTTACGCAAGAAATGCCTACTTTCTAAAAGTGACATTTTCAAACACATAATCTAAAAATAACTTCACTAAAAGATGTATTTTTAAATTGTGAGTTCAGAGACCCTAAACTCCAAGTTTCTATCTGCTCCCAAAGGGAATCTGAACTTTGATAATATTTAAAGGCAGCCCCAATGTTAACCTATGAGAGAGATAGGCCTTGCACAGTGAAAACCGAATTTGTCAGTATTTCAGTGTCAGAACATATAAAACACATTGGTATATGTCCTAGCTTAAACATACACTGCACCCGGCCCTTCGGGCAACCTAGTGCCTACCTTAGGGGTGCCTTACATGTAAGAAAAGGAAAGCCTGGCAAGTGGGTACACTTGCTCAGTCTAATTGGCAGTTTAAAAATGCACACACAGACACTGCAGTGGCAGGTCTGAGCCCTGTTTGCAGGGCTACCGATGTGGGTGGCACAACCAGTGCTGCAGGCCCACTAGTAGACTGTGATTTACAGACCCTGGGCACCTCTAGTGGACTGTACTAGGTAAATCAAATATGCCAATCATGGAAAACCAATTACACATACATTTTACATAGAGAGCATATGCACTTTACACTGGTTAGTAGTGGTAAAGTGCTCAGAGTCCTAAAGGCGACAAAAACAGGTCAGAAAAAATAGGAGAAAGGAGGAAAAAAGATTGGGGATGACCCTGCAAAAAGGACCAAGTCCAACAACCGGTAAGTCCCTGGTACAGTAGTATCCGTATACCCAGTGCCTTTAAATTAAATGCTACTAGTGGGCCTGCAGCGCTGCTTGCACCACCCACAGAAGTAGCCTTTCAAACCTGCCTCAGGCCTGCTAGCGCAGGGCCTGCATGTGCAGTTTACTGCCACAGAGACGGGGAATCTAAATTTACTTGCCAGGCCAGGAAATCCCCTTTTACTACAGATAGGTCACCCCTAAGGTCGTCCCTAGCCAGCCCTATGGGCAGGGTGCCATGTATGTAAAAGGCAGGACATGTGCCCAGGTGTGTGGCCTTTCCTGATAGTGACAAACAGCCTATTTGGTTTCTCACTGCTGCGAGTGCTGCCTTACTCAAAGGATTGCATTGGAACTGCCCTACCTTATGTCTAGGGGTTATTGTCTGATCTATGAGGGGTAGCGTAGTCATGTTTGGTATGGTTGTAATAGTTGTGAGAAATGCTGCCTACTGGTGTAGGTGGATTTTTTATTATCTATACATAGAAATGCCACTTCTAGAGAGTGGTCATTACTCCGCACGTATGATTCTGGTGTTTTGCAGATTGACTCCAATTCACGTCTGGACCAGAGGGACAGTTGGGCTTGTGCATACTTTTTAGACAGCCTGTACAGAGGGAGGGTGGAGGTGTCACAGAGGTGCATCTACATATTGAGTGGTCTTCCTGGGCTGAGAGAAGGGGAGGCAGGACACACTTGCATCTGTAAAGGCTGGCCTCACACAAAGGGCTCATTTACCCCCCACTGATGTCTGGAGCCTGTGTTGGAGAAGCGAAGGGACACTCCTATAACCAGTTAGAACTTGTTGGAACCTCTCTGCCCTTTTGTGTCAAGCATGAGGCAGAGACTGAGTATAAGTATAGGGGATTATTCCCCATCAAGAGAGACACTAATGGACACTAATGGACTACTGAACTGGACACATGATGCTGCTGGAGGGACTACCAGGAACCACCTTTTGACTGCTGCTGTTGTGCTGATCTGTGACCTGCTGGGTCACTAGGAGGAACTGCCACTGCCTGCAACCCTCTGTGCTGGCCTACTTGCTTGAGTCGGCCGCCCTGTGCCCCATTCTGCTGTCTCCAGGGCTGTGTGCTGTAGCCCCTGTTCCTCTGCAATTTCATTTCTGAAAGCACTGAAAGGGTGCTTGATTTGCAGTTGTCCCAGCGCAAGAAGCACTTCTTGTTAATTATGGTTCTGGCATAGGAAAAGTGTCCCCGTATGGTGATGGATATGCTCACCCATCCTTGATGCCGGAGTAGTGAGGAAACGCCCATCAGCAGACTCTGGGCAGCGTGAACCAGCGTGCTTTCATTAGTGCCCCCGGGGTGAGGAGTGCTGTCAGGAGTGCCTCCGGGGCAGGTATCTGCTTCAGTGGGAATCACCGCGACGGCCCAGGACAACGGAAGAGATGCACTCACGTACCATGTCGGGTGTGGGTGCCTCGGCCTGAAGGAGAAGAGGCCCAGCAGGGCCAGGCCAAGTTGCCCGGGAGGCCCTGAAGGGCCCTGGGCGTAAGTCCTCCAGCGCGAGCGGCTGGAAGAATCCCATCGGCTGAGGCAGGTAAGCGGTCCTGCCAGCCAAGCAGGGGGCTCTGTGCCCCTAGAACCAGGAGACTCACCCCCCCTAGCCAGCCCCCTCTGATGAGGAACCAGTCCGATTGCAGCTGTGCCATTAAAACGTAGGCGGCTGCCCTTATTCCTGCCAGTATTCGGCTCTGCCACAAGGAGGCCTCCCGGTGGGCTAGGGGATCACAGGTGCCACCCCTTTTGAGTCAGAGGCACTAGACCGGGGCTTTGGTCTTTGGAGATACCCTGCACCTACTCACCCTCGCAAGACAGCTGGGAGACCTCAACAGAGGCCCCGTCAAGCGAAGGGAAACACCCCCCCCAAGTACCTCTAATTGTCCCAGAACATTTTACCCATGTAGGAAACATTTAAGAAGTCTATCTTTGTGTTTCCCTTATTATGCCTACATGATGATGTCTGGACATATATAGTGATACTTCTCATTTGCTTAGTGCAGTGTTGGTAACAATGCAACCTGACTACTACTTATGTTGAGGGCCAACCAGTAACCTATGTGTTTTATCATGACTACTGTTGGTTTTCACAGAGTAATAGTACCCGAGTAATGTTCTGACAACTGCTTGTGTAGCAGGGTATTACTGATACATGTTTGGTGTGGTCATGTTGTGCAATACAGTTTATTTTTATATAACTTGGTGTTGTGTTTCCTTTGTGGTGAGGATAGTGCGTCACATGTTGTATGTGCTGTACAAACGCTTTACACATTGCCTCTGGGATAGGCCTGACTGTTTGTGCCAAGCTACCCAGGGGGTGATCAGGGGTTATCTTTGGTGTGTAACCCCCTCACCCTGACTAGAATAGGTGGGTTCTGCCTGGCTTAGGTGTATACCCTAGCCAACCAGAAACTCCATTTCTAACATATGCCTTCACCCACATCATTCACTCCAAATGATTGGTTACATGTAGGTATGGTCTGAGGACATTTGACTCAAAAACTCAGTCATTAGATGGTTCTATATCCCTGCACATTGGCCTGGCCAGTGAGGTTCATTATACTTTTATGAATGAACCCTAGGTTTCTCTGAAAGAAAAAACTGAATATGTAATCTAGTGAACATTTTCAATATGATTAAGAAAATCCTGCCCGGGTCTTCCAAGCTTGGATGATGGGGTTGTAAACTATATTTCCCCACCATCCTCTCACATCAGAGTATTGCCTTCTACTGGTCAATTCACCTTACTCAAATGTTTTTATACTGAAAAGGAGTGAAAAATGAGTTCTGCTTTCATTCAACATCTTTTTACAGTGCCTGGACATGAAATCTTCCAAAGTGTTTTTAGTTTGGATACAACTCATTAAGACAAGAAGCAACAAGAGGCCAATGGGCATATCTAGGGAAATAGCCTGCTGGTTCTGGCCACCATGATTCAAAGGTGGAAGACAAACAAGGCATTTAACATCTGAACTGGTCCAACTGGCCCATTTATCCTTCTGTCAGGTGTCCTCTTGCTGACGTAAGCGCAAGGTTGGAGTCGAAGACCCATCTCGACGGTGAGATATCTTCCCCCAGGTTTTGTGGTGCATTAAGCGGTACAAAGTCTGATGAAACTGAAAACAATCAGGGCCCATCTGGTGACCATGACTCCCATGATCTAGGAAACTATAGTCAATTGGGGAACCACAAGTTTCGAGAACAGGAAATGTTTTGCTTAGTAGCGTTCATAGGGGCAACAGTAAAGCCCCTGAAGAAGCTTAACTACTAAATAAAAACTTGCCACTGGCTGTAGATGAGCTTTTTGACCTCATATGTCACCTTCCATTTTTAGCAGATCCAGGTTTGGTCCTCCAATAGTTTCTTGTCCCTCTTCCATCCTGTACCACTTGCATTAATCAATCAATCAGGGAATTTGTAAAGTGCACTACTCACCTGTGAGGGTGTCAAGGCTCTGAGGAAGGAGAGGGGATGTGGTTACTGCTCGAACAGCCAAGTCTTGAGATGTCTCCTGAAGGTTAGGAGGTCCTTGGTCTGACGCAGGTGGGTGGGAAGAGTGTTCCACTTCTTGGCGGTGAAGTGCGAGAATGATCTGCCGCCGGTGGTTGTTCTGTGGATGCGTGAGACGGTAGCGAGGGCAAGGTCGGAGGAGCATAGCTGTCTGGTCGTGGTGTAGAAGGAGAGCCGTCTGTTGAGGTATTTTGGTCCGGTGTTGTGCAGTGCCTTGTGAGCGTGGGTGAGGCTCAATATCCATTGCAGGAAGGCACTGCCGCACATATTCTTGTGTGTGAGAAAGTAGCCTCTTTCTAGCCTTGTTACCCCCACTTTTGGCCTGTTTGTGAGTATATGTCATGGTGTTTTCACTGTCTCACTGGGATCCTGCTAGCCAGGGCCCAGTGCTCATAGTGAAAACCCTATGTTTTCAGTATGTTTGTTATGTGTCACTGGGACCCTGCTAGCCAGGACCCCAGTGCTCATACGTTTGTGGCCTATATGTATGTGTTCCCTGTGTGATGCCTAACTGTCTCACTGAGGCTCTGCTAACCAGAACCTCAGTGGTTATGCTCTCTCTGCTTTCCAAATCTGTCACTAACAGGCTAGTGACTAAATTTACCAATTCACATTGGAATACTGGTACACCCATATAATTCCCAAGTATATGGTACTGAGGTACCCAGGGTATTGGGGTTCCAGGAGATCCCTATGGGCTGCAGCATTTCTTTTGCCACCCATAGGGAGCTATGACAATTCTTACACAGGCCTGCCACTGCAGCCTGAGTGAAATAACGTCCACATTATTTCCCAGCCATTTACCACTGCACTTATGTAACTTATAAGTCACCTATATGTCTAACCTTCACATGGTGAAGGTTGGGTGCAAAAGTACTTAGTGTGTGTGCACCCTGGCACTAGCCAAGGTGCCCCCACATCGTTCAGGGCAAATTCCCCGGACTTTGTGAGTGCGGGGACACCATTACACACGTGCACTGTACATAGGTCACTACCTATGTACAGCCTCACAATGGTAACTTCGAACATGGTCATGTAGCATGTCTAAGATCATAGAATTGTCACCCAAATGCCATTCTGGCATTGGGGGGACAATTCCATGATCCCCGGGTCTCTAGCACAGAACCCGGGTACTGCCAAACTGCCTTTTCAGGGTTTGCACTGCAGCTGCTGCTGCTGCCAACCCCTCAGACAGATTTATGCCCCCCTGGGGTCCAGGCAGCCCTGACCCAAGAAGGAAGAACAAAGGATTTCCTCTGAGAGAGGGTGTTACACCCTCTCCCTTTGGAAATAGGTGTGAGGGCTGGGGAGGAGTAGCCTCCTCCAGCCTCTGGAAATGCTTTGATGAACACAGATGGTGCCCATCTCTGTATAAGCCAGTCTACACCGGTTTAGGGATCCCCCAGCCGTGCTCTGGCGTGAAACTGGACAAAGGAAAGGGGAGTGACCACCCCCTGACCTGCACCTCCCAGGGGAGGTGCCCAGAGCTCCTACAGTGTATCGCAAACCTCTGCCATCTTGGAAACAGAGGTGTCTGTGGCACATTGGACTGCTCTGAGTGGCCAGTGCCAGCAGGTGACGTCAGAGGCTCCTTCTGATAGGCTCTTACCTCTCTTGGTAGCCAATCCTCCTTCCTAGGTAGCCAAACCTCCTTTTCTGGCTATTTAGGGTATCTGCTTTGGGGAATTCTTCAGATAACGAATGCAAGAGCTCATCAGAGTTCTTCTGCATCTCCCTCTTCACCTTCTGCCAAAGGATCAACTGCTGACTGCTCAGGACGCATGCAAACCGTAACAAAGTAGCAAGACGACTACTAGCAACCTTGTATCGCTTCATCCCGCCGGCTTTCTCAACTGTTTCCAGGTGGTGCATGCTCTGGGGGTAGCCTGCCTCCTCTCTGCACCAGGAGCTCTGAAAAAATCTCCTGTGGGTCGACGGAATCTTCCCCCTGCAACCGCAGGCACTAAAAGACTGAATCACTGGTCCTCTGGGTCCCCTCTCAGCACGACGAGCTTGGTCCCTGGAACTCAGCAACTCTGTCCAAGTGACTCCCACAGTCCAGTGACTCTTCAGTCCAAGTTTGGTGGAGGTAAGTCCTTGCCTCCCCACGCTAGACTGCATTGCTGGGTACCACATGATTTGCAGCTGCTCCGGCTCCTGTGCACTCTTCCAGGATTTCCTTTGTGCACAGCCAAGCCTGGGTCCCCGACACTCCTTCCTGCAGTGCACAACCTTCTGAGTTGTCCTCCGGCGTGTGGGACTCCCTTTTGTGTCTTCGGGTGGACTCCAGTTCACTTTTCTTCTAAGTGCCTGTTCAGGTACTTCTGCGGGTGCTGCCTGCTTCTGTGAGGGCTCCCTGATTTGCTGGGCGCCCCCTCTGTCTCCTCCTCCAAGTGGCAACATCCTGGTCCCTCCTGGGCCACAGCAGCATCCAAAAACCCTTACCGTGACTCTTGCAGCTAGCAAGGCTTGTTTGCAGTCTTTCTGCGTGCTAACACCTCTGCAAGCTTCATCGCGACGTGGGACATCCATCTTCCAAAGGGGAAGTTCCTAGTCCTCTTCTTTCTTGCAGAACTCCAAGCTTCTTCCAACAGGTGGCAGCTTCCTTGCACCCTCAGCTGGCATTTCCTGGGCTCCTGCCCACTCTCGACACTGTCGCGACTATTGGACTTGGTCCCCTTGTCTTACAGATACTCAGGTCCGGAAATCCACTGTTGGTGCATTGCTGGTGTTTGTTCTTCCTGCAGAATCCCCCTATCACGACTTCATTGCTTTCTGGGGGTAGTAGGTGCACTTTACACCTACCTTTCAGGGTCTTGGGGTGGGCTATTTTTCTAACCCTCACTGTTTTCTTACAGTCCCAGCGACCCTCTACAAGCTCACATAGGTTTGGGGTACATTCGTGGTTCGCATTCCACTTTTGGAGTATATGGTTTGTGTAGCCCCTATACCTATGTGCTCCTATTGCAATCTACTGTAACTTTACACTGCTTGCATTACTTTTCTTGTTATTACCTGCATAATTTTGGTTTGTGTACATATATATGTTGTGTATATATCTTATCCTCATACTGAGGGTACTCTCTGAGATACTTTTGGCATATTGTCATAAAAATAAAGTACCTTTATTTTTAGTACTTCTGTATATTGTTTTTTCTTATGATATTGTGCATATGACACCAGTGGTATAGTAGGAGCTTTACATGTCTCCTAGTTCAGCCTAAGCTGCTTTGCCATAGCTACCTTCTATCAGCCTAAGCTGCTAGAAACACCTCTTCTACACTAATAAGGGATAACTGGACCTGGCATAAGGTGTAAGTACCTCTGGTACCAACTACAAGCCAGGCCAGCCTCTTACATTGTATCACGAACTTATGCAAGAAACCATAACTTCTACTAGTTTATTCTTTGTAATGTGCAACAAGTGACACAGGTCCAGCTTCTAGGTGCAGCACACAATAAACAAGCACAGATAGTTGTAACAAGTGTCCGTAAGCATTGAGTAAACGGCTTGGGGAGGTGGGGGGTGAAAAGGTAAGGGAGGACAGAGAGTGTGGACATGGCAGGCAGAGCCTTGGTAGAGTCAGTTGAGATGCATGGGAAGAAGAAAGGAAATGGGGAACAGCATTATGCGTGAAAAGGAAAGGTGGGAGGGAAGACAAATTTGTGAATCTGGCTCCAGGTGCAGGCAAATTAGTCTAGAAGGCCACCAAGTTTGCTGGTCGAGCAGGAATTGTTTCCATTTTTTTTGTCTTAAACCTGGAGAGGTTGCTCCTCAGTTTGAAGTCTATGTCCAGGATCACCAACATTATGCCAAGAATGTCCATGGTTACCCTAATGTAGAGGCGGTTACCATAAAGACTATCATAATGTCAGGAATGGCCATCAGAACCACGATTTTGCTAAGGAAAGCTATCATTGTATTTGCAATACATTTGTGTAGCGCTTCATAACCAATGTGAGACACCAAAGCACTTTGTATGACTAGTAGCACACTCCACTGTAAGGAAATAATACTGTAATGTCATGAGGGCTACAATATGTCACGGATGCCTATAATGTGCATGTGCCACCCTGTAATGACAAGGAGTTGGGCAGGATATATATGGATGCGCACAATATGTCATGAACCTGTTATGCCAGGACATTGGCCCCCACTAAAGCCATGATATGACAGAGATGCTCCCAATATACCAACTGAGTTGCCATAATGCTAAAGCAGTACAATATAACAGGAATGCCCACAAAAAATGCCAGGCAACCTGTTGTTACATGGATATCCAGTATTGTTCCCCAAGATGTGGCAGAAGTGGTCCCCATCTCCTGTTTGATCCCCAGATACAGACATGCATGCACTCTAATGCCCCAGATATAAACTAACACATGCACACATATACACAAGAACACACATGCCTGTTCATCCACACACACACACACACACACACACAGGCACACTTTTACTCTCAAACACAAGCGCTCTCATACAGGCACACAATCACACACAGACATGCACAAGTACACATACACAAGAACACATTTGCACAAACTTACACACACTTATACACAAGCAACCACACACAAACAAAATCACATATACACACACAAGCACATATTTATACACACAGAAAATATATCGGCCACTATCCCCCCCTCCCATTAACCTGCAGGCCTGCTGTGGCTGATGTTGGTCCTGAGGTGCTACCGCACACCGGCAAAAAGCAACATCCACTGTGCCTCACCCTGGCCTGGCAAGGTGAGGGGAGACTGTCATGGCCCACTGGTGTAAAGCCATGTGGCATTGTGCAAGGCCACCCCATGACTGACGAGACAGAGTTTGACTACGACGTGGACTGAACTGTGTGGACTTTCTGTAACAACCTCTCAACAGTACTGAGGTGGCCTGAGATGGATGCCAACAAGAGTTGGAGAGGCAGTGTGGCACAGTCTAGGACATCTGCAGAATTCTAAGGAATAAACCACATGAACCCATTGGCTCTACTAACTTTACCAAAGGTTCGGGAAGTTTGTGAGACTCGCGGGGCAGACCTAGGAGAGAGCATGGGAGGTAGAAGAAAGAGAGAGTAGGGGAGGCAGACCCAAGAGAGCCCATGTGAGGCAGACCACATAGGCCGGCTGATGCTGCCTGCCTATGAGAAAAGCTGCCTCTGTGGCTCTTACCTATAACATGATGGGTCGCCTTTTGTCTAGAAGAGGTTCCCTCAATATGGACATGTGTTCTGTGTAGACATTCATGAAAGCACTCCAAAAGTGAAGGCATCTCGAATTATAGGTCTTTAGAATTTTTTTTCCTGTCTATGAAAGGGTTCCTGAGCAACCCAGACAAACAGAGCTGGAATAGGACCAGTTGCCCCAAAGGGCTGTGTTATAGAAATATTGCACAGATGCAAAAAACTGGGGTAATATCCTCTTGCATCGTTTTTGCTCCTTGAGTAAGACAGAATAGCTCAAACTGATTATGCTGCAGGCATCAGTACAGAAAGATGTTTGCACCGTGGCAAAATTGAGGAAACACATTGTGAAACCATATTGTGAAATCATATGCAAAACTGCATTGCTTTAAAATAATTTTAGATGAGTTATCAATTTTTTTAAATCAAATTAAGCCTAGTCCGTGCAGTAACCTCCTTTGAATAAATCACAGCATGTGCACTACACTCCTATTTTGGCAATAAAAAATAGGAAACCTTTTGGTCTCAACTATGGTTTCATATTTTACAAGTGTACAGTACATTAAGTGTATTGTAGGCACTTTTTGTATAAACACAATGGTGTGAAAATCACTTTGAGTCATGTTTGTCACTATACAAATAAAGTTTGCTCCGTGCCCTATCACATGCACTAAAATTGGTGCAAAGTGCACATGGATCACCCATTCAGTACAAAGCTTCCTTTATTTAGTTGTTTGGCTTTTAGGGTCAGTGGTGTTAGCTTTTCCAAAGAGAAGTAAATATTATGGAAGGTGGGGAGCTGAATTACTTGATCCTGGAAATCTTTGCTCCAACCTTAAAATATCTCACCAGATAAACTATTACCACGGACAACAGCCACCTGCAGCATCATTACACCTGAATGTCAGGCTGGGTTTCTGATCTGCAAAGCTAACACTGGAAAGGTACAGGCGACAGACACTTAAGTGAGAGTTTCAAGTGATCACTTTCCTGTTCTCTTTGTAAAATTGGATCTCAACTTTTTCCTGTCCCTGAAGAAACTTTTCTTCCAAGATTGAGTTGAAGTTTACAGCCTCTGTCCAAACCTAGATCTGGCTGCATTTTGGCAAAGGTCTTTGGCAAAATCAAAAATTGTGATTTGAGGACAAGGCATGTGAAGCAGCCATCTTGGCAGCCATCTTGGCATCCCAATGGGATCTTGTTTAGGTCACTGCCCAGGTGACCTGAAAAAAATACTAACCGAGGGATGATGTCTATAGGCTTAAATACTTTTTAGACTTAATTTAAGATTTTTCCTTAGTCTGTCTGCATAGATTTCATCCACTATTTTATATACTTTGCTACTTGTGGGGTTTGGATAACAGGATAGAAAGGGAATACCCAATATCCCTTAAGATCTCCTTGGAATTCATGTTCACCTTTTTACCGCTCTTCATGTTTTTTGTGCAGTGAGATTCTCGTGATCAATTTCAGATTCTAGGGATCTACTCGGAGTCGACAAGAGCAGTGAGAAGCCTGATCTATTGTTTGAGATATTCGCATATTCTTTCTTTTTAAGGGAAATCCCTATATTTGAACTAGAAGTGATGTGTATTTTCCGCAATCAGTAATAGACATGGGCACATATCGAGCATGTCTGCAGCCTTGGCATTGTCACAAGCTGACGCTTACAAGATCTCTTGAGCTTTTCAAAAATGTATCAGCATGAAGCTGTCTAGAATATGACACAAACATTTAGTTGTGGAAGAAGTTAAATCACTCGACCGGGTGACGAGCACCTTTATAAAGGAGGTATTTGACTCTTAAATCCTAGGCATACTTTTGCATATATTTATTTCATTGTTTTATTCTGAATCATCATTGGTGAATTTAAATGTTTTGTCCTGAACTGTGAGAAAACACCATGTTTTCCCTTTGCACTAAAAAAATCATAAGAACCATATAAAAGATTGGCTGAGGCAAATGGGTTGGAAATGAGTAAAGCAGTCTCTAATTACCAAATTGCCAAATTGAATTCAATTAAATGTAAATTAAATGGCAATAAAGAATATCATAAAATATATGCTTCCAGTTGGCAGGAACGCTTGCAGGAAACATCCACTGGGGTCTCAAGTAAACTAGAGATAGTTAAAATACAAATTATTGGATTGCGTCATTTTTTAAATTGGCCCGTTGTAAAACTGGGTCTCAAAAGGGAAATCTGGCAGGTAGCCAAGGGGCTTGTGACTGAAGAACTAATCCATTACTGAGCAGGTAGCAATCTGGAAGCGGCTACATGACTGTAAAAGAACGCGGGATGCCAGGGAGGAGGGGCCGCTAAGGGCCTAGAACGCAACCGCACCGCCTAATTTCTGCCCATAGAGAGCACTCAAACCATCAACAAGATTGACAGCCAGGGAGCAGTAACAAGCTAGACTGAGAGCAAACTGCTGTTCAGGGAAATACCTGAGTGAAGAATAGAGCTCAGTGCTAACATTAAAAAAAAAAAAAAAGAACTACGCAAACAATTAAGAAAAATAGCGTACACAGTACAGCCTGAAAATGTCACAATGGCACTGACCATCTGACAGAACAGAGTAAATTTTACCCAAGTTATTTAAGGCACTAAAAAGGTAATTTACCAAAGTAAAGTTCTTTACTGTTACCGAAGCAGCAGAGAGAGGGGACGTGGAAGGGATGCTGTGTTCGCACGGATTGATCCACCTGTGACTCCACGTCTTGCTACCTTCTGCCACTTTGAAAGGAAAATGTCTCTTTTCACCCATGTATTACCAATTTCTGCGACTTTCCTCTAGCTTCAGATTGGTAGTAGTTATTGTACCTTTAAAAAAAAAAAATTAACGCGCTTAGTTGACCCTATTCAAATGTTTTTCCAGCTTTTCTTTCTTTCTTTGGATAATCTGTCCCTTATTTTTTAAGTGGGACAGTTCAGCTGGTGCCCAATTGACTCCCGAAAGGAGGGGCTCAATATAAAAATATACATAGACATATAGGGCCGGATGTACAAAGCTATTTAGCAACTGTACAAATCGCTATTTCGGGCAATTAAGCAAAGCTAAATGGACATATAGTTGTACAAAGTCCTTTATAGAATTGCAAATTGCATTTTCTACTCAGTAGAAATCGCAATTCGCGATCCTCTGAATAGAAAATCACAAATAAGGATTACCCATTTGCGATTCCTATTCAGATGTACAAAGCATTTCCTAAATGCGAATTTGGCATTTAGGAAATGCAATTACCATCAAGTCCAAGTCGATGGTAACCATGTGCTATTTAAAAACAGCACCCATATTTATGACAAAGTCACACTACGCAGCAGGTCACCGACAGGGAAAGGCCAGGATTGCATCATATTTAAAAGATTACAGCAGACTCCTGCATTTTGTCCCAGTGCTGGTGCCGTTTTTGCTGGTTAGCGCCAATGCAGGAACCCTTGCACCGTAATGTTAGGGTGCCTGGATAATTGTTTTGTGCAGAAAGGGATATCTTCCTGCACAAAAACAATTCCCTGAGGCATTTTCTCTTTGTATGTGTGCTGCAGAATGCAATACACTTAGAAAGAGGAAGTAACAAGGAGACATAAAGATATTTCTCCTTGTTACGCATCACCTGGGAAGGTGTAGCATTTTGGCACATTCCTAGGTCTACCACTAGATTGCTAAATCTGGGAGTGCATCAAAAGCCATGGATGTTGCCTGGGAACACCCATTCAACACCCATCAAACGCCTCCCTGGGGCAGAGTAACGTAACGCTGCGATTGTATTATTCTGGATTTATCAAGCCAATAATTTATCAAGGAGTTCTAGCACGGCCAGATAAATCGCATTTTGGGCTTGCGCAGCACATGCACCACATTGCGTAGTGCAAGAGCGACGCAACCCACGCATAAATATACCCCTGTATTTCTTTAATATCTTGATGGTATGATTTAAAAAAAAAAGCTTTTTAAAGCAGAGGAATTAGGCCCCCAAGAGTGCAGAAAATGCTGTTCTCAGTGGAGATAAGAGCAGGTTGATTCAAGGGGACTGTGTGAGGCAGTCTGACAAATCCCTTTCAGTTCTCCTTTTAGTAAGATTATTGTTGTCATTTTTGTGGTGGCCATTTTCTCCTCTCTGCTGTCCCTTTTCATTTTTCCTTGCCTTTTTAGGTCTTGTCTACAGACAGGTTTTAGCTATGTGTAGTCGACGACTTATTGTGAAAATACTATACATGCAGTAGGTTTTGGTTCAACCTCTTACTTGTGATTGGATAGCTTTCTTGTCTGTCTCAATTCCTTGCACCAAATATTAGTGATTTCCTCCTTATTCTTGTGTTTGTCCCAGCCAGGAGTATTTTAGTTTTACAGTATTTTGATTGGATAATTTGTATGCTTTCATTGTTGACCTCAGAGTTTGCATTGCAGTGCACATAAGTGATTACTCTCTATTCCTTGATATCACTCCCTACTCCCCAGCTTCCCTCCCTCTCATCCCCCCTCTTTATTAAAAACTCTCCTCCTGCACCCATTTCCCCCTATCCCTGCTTGTCCCTCCATCTTCAGTGTGCTTTGAGCGCTGCCTGTTATAATATCAGCAGGAGGTCATCATAAATTATTTTAACCATTTCAAGATGGCCTCCCATGCTTGCCCACACGTATAGTGGGAATTTTTTAATGAATTTTCCATAACCTAAGAAAATATAGTGCACATACTTCCACAACAGGCACCTTTGACTTTTTATTTCACCATTGTCTACATTACAAATTAGCCACCTTGAATGTATTTTCTTAAAGCAATTGACAATACTTTCAAAGATGGCCACAGTGTAAGTGCAAATCTGCCTTATCCATCCTGGGAAGATCCATTTAGCAAAGTCATTACGTTTCACGGGCGAGACCTATACACTTGTTGATGCTCTTCGAAATATTGTGTTTAAGAAGCCCCATTTCTTATCCCATCATACCTGATCGTTCTCACCCCTCCGAGTCGCCCAGCATAACTAATGAGTTTGAAAGGATATGCTAGATCTTTCCTGAAGAGTGTGCATGTTAATGTTGTTTTCCTCTTTTGGCTACAGGAGTTGCACAGATCCTGTAGGTCACGAGGTCATCTGGGCGCTGGGAGCTGGCTGCAGAGACATCATTTCCCTTCAGGTGGCGCCATTGCATCCTTGGTAAGATATTGCATTGTTTTTCTCTCTTGCCTCTTAAAAGGGGCAACCATTATGTCACCATAGTCCACAACACCAACTCAGATAAAGTAACTCCAGGAATGATTCAGGCAGATGCTGCTCAACCAGGAAACAAAACCAGGAAACTGGTCATCTGCCTTCAGCGCCAAGGAAACACAAGATGCAATCATCAAAACTTGAAAGAATTGTAAAAGTACAAAGGCACATCAGTTTGTGTGCAGTATGACTGTTTACTTTGAAGTAATTTTCCGATAACGTACAAAAATATAGCCACATACAATGGCACTTTATTTCTTGTGTTTGGATGGGTCTAAATGCATCCTGGAGGGCATTTAAAAGCACTATTCAGTGCCTTGAGGCCCTCAAAGGTGGCGCACTTTATAAATCCTGATTGATTGACTTTTGACAGGCAGGGGACACAGGGTTGCAGGTGAAATATAAAATTGGTTTAATAGTAGGAAAGAATCTCTAAACCTGATTAATACACAATGCGACTATTAGTCCATCATTGGCAATGAAAATTAATTTCAGTATTTATTAATTTATTTGGATGCAAAAAAAGGAAGAAAATCATTGATACAGCATAAATACATATAGACAAAACTTATTCAAACATATGCTATCAAAACCTATATATCACCAATAGTTTGCCATTGCTCTCCTAATTTGAAGACGATGTGGTTATATACGTCAATTATGCAATAATCCACATTTATGCAATGGTTGTACTCCAAAACCCATCTCAAATTCTATAAGCTTTTCATCCTTAATCCCAGAGAGATGTGTTTCACACTCCTTAAAGGTAAAATAGATCTTCCTTTCAACCTCTCAATGTATCACAAAAGTCGACACGTTTCGGCCCCTTCACATTTGGGCCTCATCAGGACTAATGGAGAGAACAATGCCTTTTATTCTCGGCTCAAACTACTTCCGCTTGAGAGGTTGTAAGATTTTCGTCCTTTTTTTGCAATCAAATGATATAATAATTACTGAAATTAATTTTCATTGCCGATGATGGATTAATATTCTCATTGTGTGTTAATCAATTTTAGAGATTCTTTCCTACTATCCTACGTTGTTTGAGTAGGAGATAGTGGGAGGTCATCAGTATGAATGACATATGACCTGTGCGGTTCACGCCAGTGATGAGGCAGGATGTGGAGATTGAACAATATTTTGGCACGAGGACCTCCATCGATTCAAAAACAGGAGTCACTCCAACAGATGACCATATCTGCAGCAGACCAATAGAGACAGAGGGGGTGATTCTAAGTCTGGCGGGCGGCGGAGGCCACCCGCCAGACTTCCCCCTCCAAAATACCGCTCCGCGGTCGGAAGACCGCTGAGGGTATTCTGGGTTTTGCACTGGGCTGGCGGGCGACCGCCAAAAGGCCGCCCGCCAGCCCAGTGCAAAACTACCTTCCCACGAGGATGCCGGCTCCGAATGGAGCCGGCGGAGTGGGAAGGTGTGACGGGTGCAGTGGCACCCGTCGCGAATTTCACTGTCTGCAATGCAGACAGTGAAATTCATTGTGGGGCCCTCTTACGGGGCCCCACGACAACCCATACCGCCATCCTGTTCCTGGCGGGCGAACCGCCAGGAACAGGATGGCGGTATGGGCTGTCAGAATCCCCATGGTGGCGCAGCGAGCTGCGCCGCCATGGAGGATTCAAATGGGCAGCGGAAAACCGGCGGGAGACCGCCGGTTTTCCACTTCTGACCGCGGTCAAACCGCCGCGGTCAGAATGCCCAGCGGGGCACCGCCAGCCTGTTGGCGGTGCCCCCGTCATTTAGACCGCCAGGGTTAGAATGACCCCCAGAGTTTCTTGAGCAATGTTGTTCACCTGTAGTAATAATGTCAGGCTTGCCTCTAGAGGGGTTCAAAAGTTGCAGATATTTTAGGAGGGCTGAGAGAGCCCACAGACTGGGGAGAGCCTCTTATACTGGGAGGAATGTTGAATTTATTACCTTGTTCATTGACAGGTTAGTGGGATGTCAAGGCAATGACAGGAGTGTGGGGCAGAAGGAGAAGAGACTTGTCTGGAGTGTACGCAAATAGGAGCCGTTGACAGAATAAGACCTCTGATTAAACGTCAAGAAAAATGCATTTAGAAAAAAACACAAGGGCATGTGGATTAGACAAAGGACTGATTTAAACTTAGAGATGGGCAGGTCCTACAGTGTATAGAAGGTGGAGACTACTCCCTCTCTTCCACCTACACACACCTCAGATGGAGTAAGGACCATCAAAGCTTTGGCCATGTGTCGGCCCCCACCAGATTTAGATTGGGCAGACAAATGACCAATTTTCACTGCCCATCACCGCCATGAAAAATGTGGCAGTTAGGGGCAGTGAAAACGTTTAAATGACTTTCGGATTCTCTTTTTAAACATAAAAAAGTTCTAAGTTTGATGTACAACTCAATCATGTTTACGTAGCCGTCTGTCAAACTTACAATGCATTTCCAGGAACCGCCATGATAGAAATGCTTGAGATAGCTGCAGGGACAGTGGAAATCTCCAAATACGGCGAGTGGAGTACCCTCGCCATGGCGGGAGTAAAGTAATTCACTATGGCAATGGTAATTAACCCATTCACTAATAATTAAATCAGCCCCACAGCATCTACTATGTGGAGCACCACTTCCGTTAGGTTAGAAGGATTGAAGAATATGATTTTGGTAGAATTTAGCACCAGTCACGTGGATTAACGTTTTGCAAGCACATTGTGCGTTCTTGTTTGAGTAGGTTCTTAAGACTTTACAAAATATTAACTTGTATTTTAGCACTAGCACATTGGGAGAAGACCAAGAAGCCTTGGAGGTAGAGTCTACAAGGGATGATCTATCTAATGAATGAAACAGAGTCAAAGTGTTCATAAATCAGGTAGAAACAGTGATTTGTGTTGCCATCTACATTCAAAGAAAGATCTGAGAGAGTGTGAATCAGAAGGGAAACATTCTTGTAGGAAAATGCCTCTCATGGCATGGTTATCCCCTAACGTTTTGCCTTTTGTTGCTGCTAGTTATGATTGAAAGTGTGCTGGGATCCTGCTAACCAGGCCCCAGCACCGGTGTTCTTTCCCTAAACTGTACCTTTGTTCCCACAATTGACACAGCCCTGGCACACAGATAAGTCCCTTGTAACTGGTACCCCTGGTACCAAGGGCCCTGTGGCCAGGGAAGGTCTCTAAGGGCTGCAGCATGTGTTATGCCACCCTGGGGACCCCTCACTCAGCACATGCACCCAGCCTCACAGCTTGTGTGTGCTGGTGGGGAGAAAATGACTAAGTCAACATGGCACTCCCCCCGAGTGCCATGCCCTCAACCCACTGCCTGTGGCATAGGTAAGTCACCCCTCTAGCAGGCCTTACAGCCCTAAGGCAGGGTGCACTATACCACAGGTGAGGGCATATTTGCATGAGCACCATGCCCCTACAGTGTCTAAGCCAAATCTTAGAACATTGTAAGTGCAGGGTAGCCATAAAGAGTACATGGTCTGGGAGTTTGTCAAACACGAACTCCACAGTTCCCTAATGGCTACACTGAAAAGGCTCATGCGTGTTGTTACAGCGCCCCAGGGCATCCCAGCTAGTGGAGATGCCCTCCCCTCCGGACACAG
Source organism: Pleurodeles waltl (assembly GCF_031143425.1). Lineage (NCBI taxonomy): Eukaryota > Metazoa > Chordata > Amphibia > Caudata > Salamandridae > Pleurodeles > Pleurodeles waltl. The sequence continues at coordinate 1,314,328,249 of NC_090437.1, read as the reverse complement.
CCCCCACTTTTGGCAGCAAGTCCAGAGGAGATAATGAGAAAACCAAGGAGGAGTCACCCATCAGTCAGGACAGCCCCTAAGGTGTCCTGAGCTGATGTGACCCCTGCCTTAAGAAATAGGAATAGGGCTGTGCCCACCCCCCCTCAGGGAGGAGGCACAAAGAGTGTGTAGCCACCATCCAGGACAGTAGCCATTGGCTACTGCCCCCAGACCTAAACCCACCCCTAAATTGAGTAATTAGGCGCAATCCTGAGCCCAGGAAGTCAGATTACTTCAACCTGCACAGCGACGCATCCAGCGGGACCAGCGACCTCTGAGGACTCAAAGGACTGACCTGCACCTAAAGGACCAAAAACCTCCTGAGGACAGTGGCTCTGTCCAGAAACAACAGCAAGGAAAGCAACTTCAAAGAGACTCCAACTTCCTGCCAGAAGCTGAGTCTTCCCACTCTGCACCCGACGCCCAAGGCTCGAGTTCAGGACACCCAACACTGCAGAGAGGACCACCAGGTGACTCCAACAATGTGGACACCCTGAGTCGACCTCCCTGCACCACCACAGCAACGCCTGCAGAGAGGCTCCCCCTGACAGCGACTGCCTGGTAACAAAGGAACCTGACACCTGGGCCAAGCACTGAACCCGCAGCCCCCAGGACCGAGAGGAACCACCTACCAGTGCAGGAGTGACCAGTAGGCGGCCTTCATCCTAACCCAGTTGGTGGCTAGCCCAAGGAGCCCCCTGTGCCCTGCCTGCATCACCAGAGTGACCCCAGGTCCCTCCATTGTTTTCAACGACAAACCCGACACCTACTTTGCACACTGCACTTGGCCGCCAATGTGCCGCTGAGGGGGTGTTTTGTGTGCCTGTATGTGTCCCCCCAGTGGTCTACAAAAACCCCTGGTCTGCTCCCCGAGGACGCAGGTACTTACCTGCTAGCAGACTAGAACAAGAGCACCCCTGTTCTCCATAGGCATCTATGTTATTTGGACCCTCCTTTGACCGCTGCACCTGACCGCCCCTGTGTCGCTGGTGCAGTGGATTTGGGTTTGCCTTGAACCCCCAATGGTGGGCTGCCTATGCCCAGGAGACTGAACTTGTAAGTACTTTACTTACCTGAGAAACTAACCAATACTTACCTCCCCCAGGAACTGTTGAATTTTGCAGGGTGTCCACTTTTAAAATAGCTTATTGCCATTTTTGCCAAACCTGTGTATACTACTGTTTTAATTCAAAGTTCAACACTTACCTGCGTGAAGTACCTTACAATTTATGTACTTACCTAAATTCTAAATCTTGTGGTTCTAAAATAAATTAAGAAAATAATATTTTTCTATATAAAAACCTATTGGCCTATAGTTAATTCTTTGATTGTGTGTTCTCATTTATTGCCTGTGTGAGTACAACAAATGCTTAACACTACCCTCTGATAAGCTTACTGCTCGACCACACTACCAAAAAATAGAGCATTAGTATTATCTAATGTTGCCACTATTAACCTCTAAGGGGAACCCTTGTACTCTGTGCACACTATCTCTCAATTTGAGATAGTATATACAGAGCCAACTTCCAACAATTCTTATCTGTAGTCTTTGTGTACCATGCTCTACCTAGAGCCGCAGTAATTTAAGCGAAGTATGGAGAACAGATAGAGAAAGGAATAGTGGAATGATGAGTCCAATGCAGTGTTATTGAGTTCTCTGTGGACACATACCGCCACTTGGAAAAACTCTGGTAAAGGTCATAGCCTGCAATATGCGCAGGGCTAACTACATGTGGATGTAACTCCATGGAGAAGTAAGCATTAAGAAATTTAGAGTAAAGAGCTAGTAGTTAGGGGAGGTGGTTAGTAAACAAGTAAACATTTAATTGAAAAAGCAATAGAGAGGACTATATGAAGCAAAAGGAATCTAGCAATATAAGACTGTTCTATAGTTGGCAGGAGCAGATGGGGAGATGATGGGCCTCGGGGTAAGTCCACTTTCTGTTATCAATAAAAAACAAGGTGTTGTTCATGATGAGATCATAAATGTATTGGCTCTGCTTAGGAACAGAAAGATAATTAAAAAACCCACATTGGAAAATACCAGTAGTTTTATCACCAGGAGGTGGGGGTAGAGCGTACAGTGCTCATCTAAGGACATGACATCATAACATATGTTGGCTGGGGGTATCCAGTAGGTAGTAAGGAAACAGAGATCCAATATCATTTGGGGTAAGATCCATCCTTATGGTATTGAGAGGAGGAGAATCTCCCACCTGCAGTCAAAGGCTGCGTGGACAGCACAGATGGGTTTGTCTTTGGGCGGCCTCCACTGGAGCATCCACTGTGCAGCAGTCGCCTCTGAATAGATTTCCGCTGCCTAGTACAGGATCGGGGAGAAAAGCTAGACCACATCACACTAAACTATGAACTTCTAAAATGGCTAACAGGGTAGAAAAGAAAAAAAAGACAACAGCATTGCAATCTTGGCTGGAACAGGTAAAAAAGGCTGGCCCAGGACTTGAGGCCTGATTTAGAGTTTTGTGGATGGTTACTTTGTCACAAACGTGACAGATGTCCCGCCCTCCGTATTACGATTTCAATAGGATATAATGGAATGGTAATACGGCGGATGGGATATCCGTTATGTTTGTGACGGAGTAACCCCATACACTAAACTATAAATCAGGCCCTCAGTGTCGGCATTGGTCCACTTCACCAATGGAGCAGTCAGAGCATGCCTGAGCAGCAACGGTCTGTCCCCTGTTTGAGAGAGGAAGACATGAGCTTTTGATGACGGAGTGACTGCCGACTGATGCAGTCTGAATACTTCACCAATGCAGGGTATGAATGAGAGGGTAAGTAGGCTTTAACGTACTGATGATCTTGAATACGTCACTCTTTGGAACTTCAGCGGGTTCATGGAATGTTGCGAGAACTGGGGCCGCGCCAGTGGGGGTGGCTAACTACAGAGCATGGATGTCTTCACGGTTGGCCTGGCGAGTGCCTGTTTTGTTCCAAAGTTGCCACTAGATGGTTTATAGTAATGCAGTAGTGGTGAATTTAAAAGATGGAGTAGCCACCACTGTGTGATAAATGCATCAGACATTGGCGACTTTACGTATTCCAGTTAGGAATTAAGCTGTTTTGAATGGTGAAGAACACGTTTGAGCCTATGGATATATATGAGACAAGCCATGCATTCGGCATGGAGACTGAACCTCCTCCTTTTCTTTTATTTAGTGATTTTGCTGATTTGGCTTTATTGTGGTTGGAGAAGCAACTTGGTGGAAGGCATTATACAGATTATTTTCACTACTGCTGGCTTTTCAATCAATCAGACAGGATTTATAGAGCGCAGCTAATCACCCTCGAGGGTAACCAGGTGCTTTTCTCATCTTGTGGGTGGTCTGTATCTTGAAGAATTTGGAGACGAGTGTAATGTGTGATGTTGTGACTAATGTATTGGTTCTGGGAGTTAAGGTTTCACAAATACTTAATGGATTAGATAGTTAACATTTCAGCTATTGCCTCTTCTATTGTGCATATGAACAGTAAAACATTGAAATGGGCATAAAGGCAGGATGCTGAGATCATATATGCAAGGTAAGAGTGAACACACAGCTCTCAATGGCACAGGAGAAAGGAGGTGATAATGTTAGGGGACTGAGAGAGGTGTGTTTGCTGTAGAGAAGGGTGAATGGACAGCAGCCGTGAAAATAATGGACTTTTATATTGTATTTTGAAAAGACCTGCTGAAAATCCATGACATAGAGATAGAGAAAGAGAATGTTTGTATGGGTGTGTGTGTATGTGTGTGTGTATGTGTGTGTGTGTGTGTGTGTGTGTGTACGCATGTGTGTTTATAGTTATGTCCCCCTCAGCCGACCCCCTCTTCAGTTCCCTATTTCTGATCTTCAGTTGTATCCATTACCTTATTACCTTCTCCCACACCCCTATACCCATCTCAACTGCACCACTCACACCCCTCTTCTGTCAACCTCTGCACCACCTCTCCTCTGAACACTGATGCTCACTGCTCTGTTGTGATAATTTGTTTCCCTTGTACTAGCCAGTAAAGACAGTTCATCTTGTGACTTGTCCTATATAAATTACCTGATTTCTAAACCTAGGCTGCACCTAACATGATATCTTCATGTTTTCTTTTCCCTCTAGCCAGCAGCCTACACGCTTCAGTAACCGCTGCCTACAGATGATTGGTCGGTGTTGGCCTCACCTACGCGCCCTGGGTGTTGGAGGTGCAGGATGTGGGGTACAGGGGCTGGCGTCACTAGGTAAAGTATCTTTTACCTGTACAGTTGTGTATTTCACATAGCATAATTGCATTGCCATCAGACTAAAGCTGATGATTGTACTGGTATTAGAGGACAGTTGTGCAGCACTCAGAATGCACTAGTGTCAAATGACAGCTGTGCAACACTGTTTGTACTGGTATTAGATGACAGCTGTGCAGCACTCAGAATGCACTGGTGTCAAATGACAGCTGTTTGACACTATGATTGTACCGGTATTAGATGACAGCTGTGCAACACTATGAATGCACTAGCCTCAAATGGCAGCTGTGCAGGACTATGATTGTACTGGTATTAGATGACAGCTGTGCAGCACTATGAATGCATAGTGTCAAATGACTGCTGTGCAGCACTATGTTTGGACTGGTATTAGAGGACATCTGTACAGCACACAGGATGCACTAGTGTAAAATGACAGCTGTGCGACACTATGATTGTACTGGTATTAGATGGCAGCTGTGCAGCACTCAGAATGCACTAGCATCAAATGACAGCTGTGCGACACTATGATTGTACTGGTATTAGATGACAGCTGTGCAGCACTATGAATGCACTAGTGTCAAATGACAGCTGTGCAGGGTTATGATTATACTTGTATCAGATGACAGCTGTGCAGCACTCAGAATGCACTAGTGTCAAATGACAGCTGTGCAGCACTATAATTCGACTGGTATCAGAGAACAGCTGTTCAGCACTCGGAATGCACTAGTCTCAGATGGCAGCTGTGCAGGACTATGATTGTACTGGTATTAGATGACAGCTGTGGAGCACTATGAATGCGCTAGCCTCAAATGACAGCTGTGCAGCACTATGTTTGGACTAGTATTAGAGGACATCTGTGCAGCACATTGAATACACTAGTGTAAAATTACAGCTGTGCGACACTATGATTGTACTGGTATTAGATGACAGCTATGCAGCACTATGAATGCACTAGTCTCAGATGGCAGCTGTGCAGGACTGTGATTGTACTGGTATCAGATGACAGCTGTGCAGCACTATGAATGCACTAGTGTCAAATGACAGCTGTGCAGGACTATGATTGTACTGGTATCAAATGACAGCTGAGCAACACTATGAATGTGCTAGTGTCAAATGACAGCTGTGCAACACTGATTGTACTGGTATCAGATGACAGCTGCGTCAGCTGCACAGCTCACTGGTTCCACTGACGGGTGCCCAGCTCGCACAGTATCCAAATGAAAGCTGTACAGCTCTCTTAGTATCACTGCACTTTTCTAGGAGTGTTGATACACAAATGGATGATTATGCTGCTTTGACAAAGCTACCACGACCAGCGCCCCTTCCTATCTGGCTGACAAACTAACCATCTAAGGAGGCTTTCAGCATGTCTGCAGCCAGGTCACCATCAGTCTTGAGGCAAAGAACCATACAGAATAAACAAGAAGGCAACAGGGCTTTTTTTAATCAATGCACCACAGGACCTGGAAGAGCATTGTATATCCGTCAGGTCTGCTCCAACCCTGCTCCAGTTTAGGAAAGAGTTGAGGGCACTACCTCACAGTATGACTGCAATATTAAAGTGCAGCTGCACTCTTCTCAGTGGACAGCCACCCTGCATTACCTTCGACCTTGCAAGAGCAACTCTGACTCACGGACGGTATTTAAGGGTTGCCAGGGGTCGCAGCTGCCCACTGTGACCCGTGGCACTGCCTTTGCAACCCCCGGCCTCAGAGGTGGCAAGATTAGTGCCAAGAACCCAGCGTCAGGCTTCAGAGTGCATTTCTACAAATTTGTTATTACATTCATAGAGATTAATAATCCGTAATTCACTATTAATGTAATAAAGTGGAACAGCAGGATCTGGAATGGAATCTCCATTGACATCAGAGATAAGTGAATTAAAATATTTTCAGTATATTTTATGTGCATGTATGTGGGTGAGAGAGAGGTCAGGTGAGAGTGTGTATGTGTGAGGTTAGTATGTGGGATAGTGCAAGTGTGTGAAAGTGAGTGAGTGAGAATGTACAGGTGGGTCAGAGTAAGTGTGAGCAAGAGAGTGAGAATGAGTGAGTTAGGGTAAGAGTGAAGGCAATTATTGGGATGTCATGAGAGTAAAGGTAATTTGTTGTCACTTCCGCTGCCCCAGGTATTTTGGTGAATCGACACCCATGCTCTGACTATTACTGTCATCTCTTCCAGCGCGTAACTGCATGCGGCTGCAGGTGTTAGAACTGGATCACGTGACGGAAATCAACCAGGAAGTGGCCGCCGAGGTGTGTCGCGAGGGACTGAAGGGTCTGGAGATGCTGGTCCTCACCTCGACACCGGTCACCCCTAAAGCCCTCCTTCATTTTAACAGTGAGTAGCACCTCGGGATCCAGTTTCTTAGAAGGGGTCAAGAGATACGGCAGTAGTTACTGCGATTCAGTACTGATATCAACTGTCTCTCATCTTATTTTTCAATTTTTGTTTATTTGTAAGGGACTTGTTCACTCGAAAGCATCATGACGCTAAGTAAAACCTGGAAATGTAAGCCCTGGTTTAGAGTTTGGCAGAGGGGTTACTCCGTCATAACGGTGACAGATATCCTGTCCGCCGATATCTAAATCCCATTACATCCTATGTCCTCGTTGTGATGGAGTAACCCCTCCGCCAAACTCTAAAACAAACCCTCAGTCATAACAGAAGACCACCTCCCCAAAATGCAAAACAGCAAGGTTTTCAGGGTCTTCCTGAATGTGGGTGGTTACACCGTTTTCTAAATTTCAAAGGAAGGGTATGTTCATATTTTGGGGCTAGGTAATGCAAAGGGCGCCCACCTACCTGAGTGAGCTTTAGTCAGGAAAATTGTGGCACTAGTGGAAGACTGGAGCACAAAGGTCGAATGGTGGCGCTCGATGAGAATTGACATAGGATTTCTCAACTCCATAGTAGATGTCAAATGGAGGTTTACCATCGCTGTCTGCTCACAAGCAGCAGTCAGTTTTATTTCCATTTAGTTTAAGGAAATTTACACTCATCCCTGAGGTTTCATCATACATCAGTGCTGTGTATTTATGAGGTTTAATCACACATCAGTAATGTACATCCATGAGGTTCAGCATACATCAGTGCTCTGCATCCCCGAGGTTTAATCATACATCTGTGCTGTGCATCCATGAGGTTTAATCATACATCTGTGCTGTGCATCCATGAGGTTTAATCATACATCAGTAATGTACATCCATGAGGTTCACCATACATCAGTGCTCTGCATCCCCGAGGTTTAATCATACATCTGTGCTGTGCATCGATGAGGTTTAATCATACATCAGTGCTCTGCATCCATGATTTTTAATCACACATCAGTAATGTACATCCATGAGGTTCAGCATACATCAGTGCTCTGCATCCGCGAGGTTTAATCATACATCTGTGCTGTGCATCCATGAGGTTTAATCATACATCAGTGCTCTGCATCCATGAGGTTTAATCATACATCAGTAATGTACATCCATGAGGTTCAGCATACATCAGTGCTCTGCATCCCTGAGGTTTAATCACACATCAGTAATGTACATCCATGAGGTTTAATCATTCATCAGTGCTCTGCATCCATGAGGTTTAATCATACATCAGTGCTCTGCATCCATGAGGTTTGATCATCTATCAGTACTGTGCACCCATGAGGTTTAGTCTCACATCAGTGCTCTGCAGCGCTGAGGTTTAATCACACATTTGCACTCTGCATTTCTGACGTTTAACCACACATCAGTGTTCTTTCTCCCTGAGGTTAATCTTACATCAGTGCTGTGCATCCATGAGGTTTCATCATACATCAGTTTACTGCATCCCTGAGGTTTAATCATTAATCAGTGCTCTGCATCCATGAGGTTTAATCATACATCAGTGCTCTGCATCCATGAGGTTCAATCGCACATCAGTGCTCTGCATCTCTGAGGTTTAACCATACATCAGTGCTCTTTATCCCTGAAGTTTAATCATACACCTGTGCTGGGCATTCATGAGGTTTAATCACACATCAGTGCTCTGCATCCATGAGGTTTCATCATATTTCAGTGCTGTACATTCCTGAGGTTTAATTATACATCAGTGCTCTGTATCCCTGAGGTTTAATCTTACATCAGTGCTGTGCATCTCTGAGGTTTAATTATACATCAGTGCTCTGTATCCCTCAGGCTTATCCCTCAGGCTTAATCAAACGTCAGTGCTGTGCATCCATTAGGTTTAATAATACATCAGTGCTGTGCACCCTGAGGTTTAACGTATACAACAGTGCTGTACAACCATGAGGTGTAATCACACATCAGTGTTGTGCATCCATGAGTCTTAATCGCAAATCAGTTCTCTGCATCCTTAAGGTTTAATCACACATCAGTGCTGTGCATCCACGAGGCTTAATCATACATCAGAGCTCTGCATCCCTGATTTCATTATACATCAGTCCTTTGCATCCACGAGGTTTCATCATACATCAGTGCTGTGCCTCCCTGAGGTTTAATCGTACATCAGTGCTGTGCACCCTCAGGGTTTAATCATATGTCAGTGCTCTGCATCTCTGAAGTTTAACCATACATCAGTGCTCTTTATCCCTGAAGTTTAATCATACACCTGTGCTGTGCGTTCATGAGGTTTAATGACACATCAGTGCTGTGCATCCATGAGGTTTCACCATATGTCAGTGCTCTGCATCTCTGAAGTTAACCATATATCAGTGCTCTTTAACCCTGAAGTTTAATCATACACCTGTGCTGTGCGTTCCTGAGATTTAATCATACATCAGTGCTGTACATTCCAGAGGTTTAATTATACATCAGTGCTCTGTATCCCCGAGGTTTAATCTTACATCAGTGCTGTGCATCTCTGAGGTTTAATAATACATCAGTGCTCTGTATCCCTGTGGTTTAATCTTTTATCAGTGCTGTGCATCCCTGAGGTTTACTCATACATCAGTGCTCTGTACCCCTGAGGTTTAATCTTACATCAGTGCTGTGCATCCATAAGGTTTAATAATACATCAGTACTATGCACCCTGAGGTTTAACACATACAAGAGTGCTGTACATCCATGAGGTGTAATCACACATCAGTGCTGTGCATCCATGAGGCTTAATCACAAATCAGTTTACGGCATCCCTGAGGGTTAATCACACATCAGTGCTGGCATCCATGAGGTTTAATCATATATCAGTGCTGTGCATCTATGAGGTTTACTCATACATCAGTGCTGTGCATATCCAGGAGGGTTAAACACACATCAGTGCTCTGTATCCATGAGGTTTAATCACACATCAGTGCTGTGCATCCATGAGGTTTAATCATACATCAGAGCTCTGCATCCCTAATTTCATTATCCATCAGTCCTGTGCATCCACGAGGTTTCATCATACATCAGTGCTGTGCCTCCCTGAGGTTTAATCGTACATCAGTGCTGTGCACCCTCGGAGTTTAATCATATGTCAGTGCTCTAGATCCATGAGGTTTAATTATACATCAGAGCTCTGCATCCAGAATTTCATTATACATCAGTCCTGTGCATTCACGAGGTTTCATCATACATCAGTGCTGTGCCTCCCTGAGGATTAATCGTAAATGAGTGCTGTGCATCCTCGGGGTTTAATCATTATTATGCCCAAGGCAGGCATTAAAATGAAGCACCCACAGTAACCTCGGGGCCTCCCTGTGTTTTGCTGCATTAGGGTCAACATTTTTGACACTAGTTCAGCAAAGCGTCACAATTGTGTATTTTGACGCTATTGTGCTAATGACCGCCATGGTGAGCTGTATTTTAAATACCGCACAACCATGCTGTCGTTAGGTGGAGGTAGGGGGTCGTAAGAAAAGGGGTGCCTCGGGACCGATGCACCACTTTCTCATAAATCTGCCCCTTAGTTTGAAAATACTCAAAGTTGAATTTTCTTTTCCTCCAGGTGTTTGCCGTAATATCAAATCCATTGTGGTCCAGATTGGGATTGGGGATTACTTCAAAGACCCCAACAGCCCTGAAGCCAGAAAACTATTTGAAGAAATGGTGAACAAGCTGCAGGTAACAAGATATACATACATATTCATGGGCTGTTATTACTCTTAAGACACACCTATTACTGTAGTGCGTCAGTGTCATATCATGGGTTCCCTTTTACCAAAGACTGTTTAACACTTTAGTGAGAGATGGGGGTCTCTTCTCCTCATGCTCTGAGGACCACCACCCCAACTGATGGATAAGGTATTGGTAAGTCCTTTATTGAGCAAAGACCAATCTCTTCCAAAAGGTGGGTGAGATAGCATTGTGTACAAGTCTGCAAATAACTACTAAGCAATCTCCCAGCCAAGCACAACGGCCTCTGCATAACAGCCCAGAAATAACATGAAACAGATTTTGAGAAAATTGATATTTTCAATTGAAGAATATTAACCTAATCTTTAAATGGTGTTTACACAGAATATTAGAACCAAACATATTGTAGGACCAAATACAGTGTCTAGTATATAAGGCACAAAAATATTGTGAAGGTAAGTTTATTTCGGTAAGTAAAGTTTTACTATAAATATATCGACATATATGTACATTGACAATATATATGTATATATATATATATATATATATATATATATATATATCTTCAAGGTACGTAGATGTGGGGTTAAGAGTAGTAAATCTATACTTACCTATTTGCACTTACGTTCTCGAAAGTTTGGTCCTCGATGTTTGTGACACGATATTCTGTCCACATGATATTCTTCTTTCCAATATTCTACCAGTGATCCTTTTAAACGTTGTAGGGGCAATGAAAAGGCTACCAGTTTAAGATTGTAAGCATGCATAATAAGAGCAATTTAATAGGATGAATATATATATTTTTTTATTGAAATATTCAAGAATATTTCAATTACAGTCATGCATAGTCTTATAATTTAACAAAATATGTTTAAAATATTTTTTTAAGCTAGAGATAATAAATGACAGCAATTTCAATGCAGAGCTTGGAAGCTGGGCTTGTCACCTTGGTGATTCAATAATTCTACCAGTGCACCCATGTAAGCTAGAGGTGCACCTTTGCAAGCTGGTGGGGTACCAATGCAACTACATCTTTCCTGCTTCTTAGTGGCCTCTGAGTGCTAATTACATTTACCTAATGATGCGTCCTCCGTGTGCAAGGAGCTGTCTGGCCCGACCATGCAGTTGAGTCAATTCCAATGGATCGCAGGTATCTGTGAGAACTGAACATTGGGATGGCCATATAGACCCTCCCAATCAGATATAACTAAATCAAAATGATTCAGTCCAATTTCAGATGGCTTATAAGAGCTAGTTAAAGTTAGGAGTTACCACTGTTCTTATTAAAGGATATAAAAATACAGAAGCTTATTTCCCATTGTCATTCCATTTGTGGGTAGCGATGGCCCTAACACCTCTAGCGACATTTGGGTTAGCATGCCCTGCTTCCCCCAAAACATTGAATGGATGTAGAAGTATGAACACTGTATTATGGTGGCTTAACTTTCAAAATGTTTATTGTTTCAGGCTCTGAAGAAAAGACCAGGTTTCTCCAAGATCTTGCACATTAAGGTGGAGGAGGGCTGTTAGCCCTCTTGGAAGCAAAGACCTGCTGAAAGACCCACAAACTCACCTTGCAGCTTCACACTTTGGAGTTCACTCAAAAAGCCAGCACTCCGGGTACCTGCTCTATCACTAGTAACGCAACTGACCTCCGGTGATCAAGTGAAAATGGCTGCTGATTTGGCAAGGCACAAAGTCTTCTTAGGAACTCATCAGTGAATTTGAAAAGGCCTTGGAGTGTGAAGGTTCCAAGCAGATAACTTTGAAAGTACAAGGAGAAAGATAATTAATTTCCAGTTGTTCACCTGGACGTAGGGTAGAAATAATGACTAAGCCCTTAGAAGTTCTGATTCAATGCCATAGTTTTACAATACTTTTTAATTCATACTCTGGCACCGGTACAGTTTCTGGCTTGATTACAGTCATGGAGGTTTTTGCTACAGCTACATCTGGGATACAGCCTGGTTGGTTCCAGAGTTTCACCCGATATAGATGCCAATGATGTAATGGCCAATTTGTGGCCAAACGATCTGAGTTTGATTTTCATTGTCTATTTGCAACCCCATGAAAAACTTCAGCAGTGTGCAAAATGACCCTCGCAGTCAAGAGTCCTGCTTCAAAAGACCTCTTCATTCACACAGTGACATTTTTCACGCTGATGAACAGTATTTTGTTATTGGTTCATATACCCCTTGAAGCTTCTCACTCATGCTGAGGCTGACCAAAGGAGTGTTCCATTACAGACCAGTCACAGATGAACCTGTACTTTCCAGGTTGGGTTCTAGTATAAAAAATATCAACTTTTTATTAAAAATTAAGATTTTCTCGAAAGTGACGACCAATTAAAAAGGAGTGTGCCCCTTTAACACTATTTTTTGGCGGGCCTGAGATTTTGATTGCTCAGAAAATAATACTAAAACCTATCCACCAGAAACCAACATTACCAGAGGTACATTATTACAAGTTGATCGACAACTGGAGCAAGAGTTATGATCAACACAAGGTACAACAATCATGTCTCTGGGAAAGGCGCAGCAGCCTTCATCACTGTGTGAAGTTCTCTTGTCGCAAAACAAATCCTACAAACGCAATAAATCACAAACCATTTCAAACCAGGTGATGCCATTGACTCTGGGCATCTTGGATGGTGAAACTAAGGTAATAGGAAAGGGTTCAGAAGTGATCTATGAAAGAAGGTAATGATGTAAAAACTTCTGCACTGATGCTTGGATGCACTCAGATGATTACGAACAGGCACCAGCCACTGCCAAGAATTCTCCTGCGAAAGATCTGTAATCATATAAGGTGCTATATATATTGTCCAATGTTAAACTGTTAACACTCTATCTTACCTACACCTCGATGAAGCGGATTACATTGATAGCGTAAGTTTTATAACATCTTTTTGAAGGCGGGTCAACAGGCCCCCACCCTGTGTCACATCAGAACAAATGGGCATCATCTTATCTCCTGAGACACACCAGCATGAATGCAACAGCCTTTTCATGTCTTAAAATATTTTTAAAGCCATGTGTTCCAGGAGAGTAGACACACTGATAACTTTCACAATGCCACATATGTCTGTGGTGTTAAAATTGTCAATTGAACAATGGTTGATTAAGTTGTTGCTGGACAACATCTAAAAATGGAAATCCTGCTACAAAGCCGGTCCAATCCTTGCCTGGAAAACTTGCAGTATTATATTGGTATCATCCTTCCACAGTCCCCTTTTCAAAGGCTCTGCAGTCAGTAATGGACAACCAGACCGAAGAAGCAATACAAAATAGCTTATCCCTCGAAGGCACGCTTCTCCTTGGATTGAGCCCTGGAACCACTAAGACCAGCACATTTGAAGCAAATGGCTTGGTTAGGAGAGTCCAGTGCAACCGATCAATGGCATTCGACCTCAACACATGGCATGCACAATCTGTAACTGCATAGAGCATTAGCAAACAAGAGTGTCAGTGACTTCATTGGAGGGGGTGAGAAATAAATGAATTTCGCTACTAGGTGCCACAGGACATTTACTAATTTAAAGATGGGATCCTAAAACATAAGAAACAGGTGTTTCTTTGTTATTCTGAGGTTGTTTTGTTAGTGGGTCAGTAGGCTGCAAATGTGGATATTGCTAGCTTAAGCTGTGGAACAATCAGATCCTATGCCTAGTTCTTTTGTGGGGTGCGGAAGATGGCTAGCTAGATACCTCAAGGACAACCACCAGCACACAATCTTGCAATGCCTTTTTGCAGTGTGGTTGCCCCACTCCAGTGTGCCATCATTGAAGGAACTGCAACTATACAGTGTGATATTATATATGGTGGCCTAAAAATTCCTTGAAACAGGTGACATTTTTATTACAATTCCAGGTCCAGAAGAAGAGAGGTGGGAGGCCATCAAAAAGAACATTTTTCCGTGATGTAGAGTAAGGCAGATGTGCAGACACTACACATCTGCCTAATGGTGGAGCCTGCAACGAGAAGCATCAAGATAACACTCTAGTTAATGGTTGACCATTTGATTTCAGCAATGATGAACGTTGTGTGCAGGTTAGGTCATGTGAAAGGTCTCACTTGCCACAGTGCAGAGACTTTCTGAAATTATTTAAAGTATCAAAGTATTTATTTATATAAATGTACATATATATGTATATAGGGCAGAAAGGAACATTCTATAGTTTGCATGTTCTAAATGCTGTGAACCCTATGAGCCATTGGATGTGTTGGTGAAGTCTACTCGTTATGTCTGTTTTTATTACGGCTAGCACAGATTTTTTGGAGCTCTTTTCTGAGTCATTTCCTACAGCACAGGGACGTTTTCTGCAGTTCTCGCAATCATGTCTTTAATTTTTGGCATTTAAAGATGAGAGCATTATAGGGTGACATGTAAATTCTCTATGACAAGTAAGGAGGTTGTACTACCATACTCACTGGCTCAGACTTGACCATCAATTAAGCTGCCAAGTGTTGACTGTATTTTTCAGACTAAATGTGTGCCTATGATGCTGTGCTGTGCTTTGTGTGCGTGGGTGGGTGTATGTAAGAGGTGGCACCCCTGTGTCAGTGCATAAGTGTTAGCACAGCCAGATGTTTGTGTGTCTAAAACAATCCCATGCCAGGTTTCAAAAGTTAAACAATCAGTGTTCTTATTTGAGATGCCAACTATCTGGCCTGAATAGACTGACATTGCAAGCGTCTAGACTTCCTATTTGTAAAAGTAGTAGGAGAAGTATTCTACGTGCCAAAGGGAGGATGTTAACATTAAAAACATTGGAAATGTACTCTTTCTTACATATCTTCCTCCCACCAAGTTAACTTGCTCTCACCTATCAGTCTGTGTCCGTTAGCACCAAGATGCCACAGCAGCAGTAGATATGTGCTCTTCAAAATATTTAAGAAGCAAAGGAGGCAAAAAAGCACAATATTTTAAACATAGACTAAACCCTTGGAATACCTGTAAAAAGAGGGTGAGTCGAAGGTTTAAAGGGAAAGCAACGGGTTCTGTGAAAGATTCAAAAGATAGCACCTCGATTTGGGACAGGGAGGACTAATGGCCTGAAAGATCAGTGATGCCACACCAACAGAGCCTCAGAGCTAAAGGTACTTTCATGGTTTCTCTGTTTGAGAGGAGGTCTTTCCTTGTCCTAGTGGTGTTGCTATTTTCTGTTACAATTATTGCATTTGGGTTAGCTTTTCAGTTTAAAAACAACAAAAAAAAATTGCTAAGAGAGTAGTTAGGAGTTCAATGTGGAACTGCTTGTTATCATACCTTGCTCCCAGAAAAAATATACATTTTTTTTGTCTGCCCTAATTATGAAGTTACTCAAGAGTCCTTTTCCTGGATCCACCTTACTTGTAAAATCCCATCAGGATTAAGGGCTTTGCAGCTGTACGGTTAATGGCTCCTGTATCCACAGGTTCAATGCATTTAGGAACTGTAATGGGTTCCACCATGGTGGGAATATATGAAAAGGGATGTTTAATAAATGCACCTAAATCTGGCTTAGAGATTTTCCTGTGGTTTGACAAAGGGTAGGTAACTTGGTAGTCTCTGAAAGCCATACAACCTCCCCTGAATCTAACATTTGTTTGTATTTTAAATTGCAATGTTTACTTATACCAGTGTGCGCTTGGCACACAATAGATATTACTATGTTATGTTAGAAGGTGCATTGTCCTTGAGCTGGTTTTCTTGCCACCTAAAAGGAGTAAGAATCAGTGATAAAACAGATTTAAAAGCTACCGTTAAAATGTGCCCTGTGCACCATTCAATGTTGTGTTTTGCAGTCTAGAGTACTATTGAGTTTTGCTCAAAAGCACAGTGCAACCGACCAGCTCAGATGTGTTTAACCAAATGAAGAGGTGCCAAAATGCCCACAGAGTGAACAGACCCCCTTAATCTGACATATGACCGAAGGGAGCAGTCACAGAGAAGAACAACCTCTGTGCAAAGCATTGCAGAGACAACAGCTCATCTAAGAGGCATGTCACCTGCAGCACACATTGCTCCTGCAGGGCCACATCTCAGCTGTTCATCCATTAAATGAGCTAAGAAACAAAAGCACACCATCCCTAAAATGACAGTGAATAATATTAAATGACAGCAGCGGCGGAACTGCTAGATGCATGGTCAGAGGCAAGATTACATTTTTTTCACCTGCACAAAACTTTCAACAGCATCATGCTTTTACTGCTTCTTCATGGCATGCATATGAAATGTATAAGGGACGTATCTGGCAACCCCTTCTTAATGTCATAGTATGTGCATTACCTGAGATATGTGCTTTT
This sequence comes from Pleurodeles waltl, assembly GCF_031143425.1. Classification (NCBI taxonomy): domain Eukaryota; kingdom Metazoa; phylum Chordata; class Amphibia; order Caudata; family Salamandridae; genus Pleurodeles; species Pleurodeles waltl. The sequence goes on along the minus strand of NC_090437.1, from coordinate 1,314,311,649 downwards.
TAATTGACATCTAATGACACAACATTTCCCTTTTTTGTTGTCAATGCAATTGGACATTTAGCTCAAGGATTAATGAGCACGCTTGGGTTCCATATGTGGTGTGTGTCACATTCCGCTACAGTGTTCACTTCATTGAAACTGTCCAATTTAAAATGAGTGACCAATGCCCACATACGTTTAATGTAAAGAATGATTATTTGTACCAGTAGCTCACGTTTATGATAATACAGCTTTTTACTTTTGCAGCTATAATGGAGCTTCAGGCTACACTTCCTATCCTCTCTAATGTCACTTCCTGTTTGGGGAATTTAAAGATATTTCGCATAACTGGAAGTTAGCCTGACTAAGCATGAAGCTCACAAACAGTTACAATCAAAATAGAAGGAGACTTTACTAAAAAGGATTAAAGAAAGTAACAAAGACATACTCATTTTGTGGTCTATCCCACAAGAGGAGAGAGAGGGAAACACCCACCATGGTGGAAAAGTAAAGAATAGTCAGTAACTGGAAGCCCTGGAAGAATGTGTGACTATGTTGAGGTACCATCCCCTCTCCCAGCCGATGAAGTTAGATCAGCCCCAAGTGAGGGTAATCCATTTCTCCAACTAAAAGAGGTATATGGTCTTATGCCTCTACTGCATTGCATGAGAATCTTTCAGATACAGTAGGGATGGTAAGAACCCCGAGGGAGGGCGATGACCCCTATGGGCAAATAGACGCAGCCAAAGCATGTAGGCAACTCATTTTTGAGGAATGAAACATTGTTTTCAGAAAACATCACAGCTTGAGTTTTTAACTGTGTCCAGGGTAAGCCACAGTTGAAGAGATAACTTCTGAGTCTACTCTGAGAATTTGTTTTTAATCTGGATCCTTCTTTATGCCCAGTAAAATAATTTATAATGAACTACCAACAAATGTTTGAGATCATTTGACTGGTATCCACCTAATCAGATGGGGATAAGACACCAGTGATGAAGCTTGCCACAAATAAGAGTGGGTGAGTTATCCTGTCCCATTATCTCTGGATACTTGTGATATATCTAGAGACACAATAGGTGTAACACTAGCTAGGAACCCACGCATCTTAGGTTTGATGATAAAGCTCATTTTCAGTCCTGTGCAAAATCTTGTGATGCATTGTGCACCAAATACAACATTTCCAGTGGATATTTCCACAAGATTGTGAGTTGTGTCCAAAACAGCTGTATTCTGTGAGGTTGCACAGGCATCGTTTGTTTATGTACCATGCTTTGGATAGAATGACTACCAGCTCTCTGCTGGTGGTAACAGCCCATAGTTTTACTGTGAAGCATTGCAAATCCTGTAAATTGCATCAGACAAATAGTTTTGTTGTTTTGACAGTAATTTGTGCATGTGGGAATAATTTTCGGTTGCCCGGTAACCACACATTTTTTTCTATTTGAAAACAGCTCAGAAGGAGCACCTAAAAGTTAAATTTATACCCGTTTGAACCTTTGCTTACAGGTGATGTGTAAATAACCTTTCTTCCTGATGTAGGGAACATAAGAGTTATGTTCTTCCCTTGCAAAAACCAGAACATAGGTGGTGCTTTGTGACCAATGGTGTTTCCACCATATTTGTGCCATCCCTGACAGAGCCAGGGTTTATACGCACTGGGAGAAACATCAACAGGTTCACAGCAAACAAATGCCTCATTCTATTTTGGCCCCAATTCAGTTTGTTGCCCCAGGCCCCGCAACGGCCTTGGACATGTCTGATCATGAAAGGAAATGATCATAAAGGGAATTTTACTTTATCAACAATCTGGGACCTAGTTGTTGCCTTAAGAAAGCGACTGTAGAAGAAACAGTTTTAGAACATACCCGTTCACTTTCTGAATATCCACATTGCTCATTGGATCTCTGTCATCCAATCAAATTAGACTGAATGATCCACTTGGGCCAATGTCTGTAAAGTGAATGAAATTGTGCATTATTTATATTTAATCATATTGAGAAGGTTCTTTTAGGGTATCCAATGAGTGTGGATTACTATCACAATCTCATTGCATCTGTGGTGTCAGTGAAATAGAGATTCTTATAAAGTATTGACTTGTCTTCGTTGCCTATGAGTATTTTATTGATTTGCTATCTGTGAGAAGTTTTTTTTGTTAAGCAAAAGATTTAATGAGATTTATTTTCAGAGAATACAGTGCTAGATATGTTTTCGTGCTTCAAATCATGAGAGAAATTTCTAATGTTTTCATTATTTTTGTAAACATATGTGCCATTATAGATATAGGTTAGATATATACATATAGTAATAAATTTATGTAAAGATAAATATGTAAAGAAAGAGATAGTTTTATTCAGAAAATCTCCTTATGCCCATTTGAGGGTGAGCCATTCCAATGTCAACCAAAAAGTTAATCACACTTCAAGTGGAGCAGTCGCATCACGATGGCGAACTATTGAGGCCGAGGTTAGGTGACCTAGAACCTGAATTGGCCAATAAAATTGGCTTTTTGAGGTTCAAAATCTCCCTAATTCTGGTAAAGTTCTTTGATACTGTTGTCAAAAAAGGGCATAGGTTTAAGAGAGTATTGTCTCACAGCAAGTGTCTGCATGGACACATTTTCTATTTTTTTCTAGTGATACAGGGTGGCAAGAAACTTTTAGCGTCATGAGCTTTGCGCAACGTGACCAAAACAGGGGCAACCATGCTATGGGAAGCCAGCACATGGTGTGTGGATATATTCTGTGTGTGGAACGTAATACCAGCTTTAATCGTGTGACGTATCAGAGAGTATATTTTAAAAACTACAAAAAGTGAGTAGAAGGAGGAAAAGATCGGCTTGATTAAGTACTGCTCTGACAAGTGTTGAACTTGTGAAATCCTCACAGAATTTGGGAAAACTAAGCAGTGTCCCATCTAAATAAGCAGTGGTGGCACAATATCTTAATCTGATTGCTTATAGAAGTCACTCCGCAGTATTATGAAAACTTCATAGACTTAAAGTGAGTTCAACTTATTTAGGAGCAGCACTTAGACCCATATTTATGAGAGGCTTGTGCACCATTGCATCACTTTAGGTGATGCAGGGGAGACGCTATCCTCTCAACCATATCTATGCGGCCACTCAAGCCACTTTGCGTGGGTTGGCCTCATAGGTATGGAGTAAGGCAAGACAGTGCAAACCGCTGCGTTGCCTTACTGTGCGCTAGGGAGGAGTTCCATGGGCGGTGTGGTTGGTTTTCCCACGCAACACCCATGGATTTTGATGCTGCCGCAGATTTACAAGAACTTGTAAACTGGAGATGCGCCAAAACCTTACGCCTCCCAGGGGAGGCGCAAAGAGTAGAAATATCTTCATTTCTCCTCGTTTTCTCATCTTTCTATGTGTGCTGCATTCTTCAGCACACAGTGAAGGAGGAAAAAGCCTTCCAGGATTGTATTTGTGCAGGAAGGTGTCCCTTCGTGCAAAACAATTATCCTGGCAACAACTCATGCACCCTTGCACCGTGGTGCGAGGGTGCCTGCGTTGGCACTAAGCACCTGAAACAGCACCAGCACAGGTGGAAGGGACAGGAATGCGTCGTATCGCATAGATACAGCATATTGCTGCCCTCTCCTATTGACGCAGGGCAGAGCAGCAAGATGACTTCCTGCGCTGCCCTGTGGCAAATTCTGGTAAATTTGTCACTTCGTCCATGTAGGTCTTCTTCGGAGAGCACGCCAAGCCTCAGGGCTTCTTTCTGAAACCCAATTTGAAAGGATGCTTCAAAATTGTTACAGGCCCTTCTTGGGAAGGGGTGTTACAGCCCACCTAACAAATGCTCCTGTAAAGTTGTCTATTAACCAATCAGGAGGAAGATGTCACACAAAATCAGGTTGCACTTACAATAAGAGTCTCCTTAGTGTTTGCTCTAACCAGAAAGCCAGAAAAAAACATGTACAGAAAATGTTAAGCTTTTGTAGAGTGGATATCAATTATGGGGACGGTACAGAGATATATGGTTTTGGGGCCCTCACAGCCCCTCATGAGATACAGTGAACTGAATGATCAAACATGCAGTTCATGTCACCATTTGTGAAGTTTAATGTTTATGTGACAAATGAAGCCCAGCAAGCAAGACTCCCATAGAAACATTTCCGCCAACGGATTATATGGAATACCTTTCCTTAAAGTTTTGAAAGAAGGTATTTTCAAAATAAATAGGCCCAGGTTTATTAAGCTTTAACGGAACGCAACACAGCAATGGAAGTGCGCTGTGACGACTCAAAAGGAGAGAGCAGAACTGCGCCATATCTACTAAGATTTGGCACATTTCTGCTCGCTTGTATTGCTGGCGACTTCTGGCTGCTTAGTGCCAACGCAGACACCCTTACGCCATACTCCAAGGGTGCCAGTGTTGTTTTCAGGGTAGTTTTTACGCATGAAGGAGTACGCAAAGTAAAGCACGGCGGCATGGATTTGTAAATACCATTTTGCGTCCGCGCACCGTCAAATTAGTGACACAACCAGACTCAAAATCTTAGTAAATCTGGGCTTTGATTTTTAAACTGCACAAGAAAGTGCAGCCCAGCCTGTTACACTCCATTGCATTACAAAGGCTCGAGAGGGGCTCCTTGCGTTCCCTACAGCTCAAAGTGGGTGGAGAGGACGAATGGCGTGGTTTCACCAGGACTGTTTTTCTGGTTAAAAGTCTAGTTTGAAAATCTGATGTGTGGTTTCTGTGTCCAGACTGTGCTGAGATAATATACACAGAAAAATAATGTCATGAAAATGTGTTAAAGCCCTTTAATAGACCATAGAAATATGTGTCTTGGCCCCTTGCCACCAGCCTCTGAATATCCTGACACATTTATTGTTGATTGAAGATAGCATTACATATACGTCAGAGTGTATGCTCCTGTGCCTTCCAATGGCCTCTGCTTGCCATTAACCAGGCAAACATTGCGCATTTGTCATCAGTGATGCCCCACAATACACCCTCCAACTTGTGACAAATGCATTTGTCTCACTGCTCAACTGGGTAACATCTGAAAAATAAAAAATGTGCCTCGGAAGAGTAAAAATTAGCCAATACCAAGAAATATCATTATGGAACTGGGCCACTTTAGCATATGTTTTGGAAGTAATGGCTGAGCAGAGGTTTGTTTTACAGACGTTTGAAACTCACGTAGCGCATGACGTAGATGAAACTGAAGAAAGACTCGAGTTTGTGTCAGATGCCTTCCCCTTTAAAACTGTGAAGTGGAATTGTCCTTTCTGTTCTGTTTTGACCTACATAATCGCTTTATCTGCTTCGAAAATAAAAAGTATTTAAAAAGATGCCTCCTTTTATTTTGAAATGCTTGCCCTTCATCCTGGTTTCCCCAGATTCGTCCTTCATTTAGCACTTTGGTCTGGATCTACTGTAGATGCACTTTGATGTTGTTGCTTTTGAATTTTCTCCGAACTTAAGCCAAGTGTATTACAAAAAAAGCGTGTATGAGATATTTTATGACTCAATGTTGAATAAAGATTATTAAAACATGTAATTGTCTTTTTTTTTGTTTTTGTAAAGGACCTCTCAAGAATATTGACACAAAAGAACTAACATGGCCTGTTAGAGACACATCCCCTTTCCTGACTAGAAATTCAAAGGCTGCCCAAAATTTAAAAGCCTGTGACATCTTTTAAATCTCATTTATTATAGGCAGTACAACAGGTACAACAATGCTTACAGTAAGAGTAAAAGTGGAAGCAGGAGGGATGGAGGAAAGGACGCCACAGGCAGGCTGTCAGTAATTCAAAATAGATGTTTATCGAACGGTGCAAGTGAATGTTCAGTCTTGGATGCGAAGACGGAGACGGCCTTATTTACAAGCCCTTTGCACCGCAGCTGCATCATATCTTTTTTTTACACAGCGGTGACGCAATCAGAGCGCTACACTACTCCATATTTACTAACTGATTAATTATGCCCAATGCGTCAATTTGTAATGCCCTGCGTCACATTTTATGTGTGCCAAGTAATTTATGTGCGGTCGGCGTTCCCACAGTATAAGCCACATAGAAGTGGCGCCGTTGAAATGTGCAACTTTTCACAAAGTGATTCTATGACTTCACTGCGTCACAATTTTACTGCCTTCACAGAGCAGGTGAAAATAATTTTCTTTTTCCTATAAGACTCTCCTCGCATTGCTGGAGTTGTGTCAGTTTTACAACGCAGCTCCAGCTGTGAGTCAGTGTAGTGGCAATAGATGCGTCAGAAATTCTGACGCATCTGTGAAAATGTGTGCCATGGGCCTAAGTATTGTAAATACAGAGCATCCATGGTGTTGTTAAGAAATGTAATGCGTCAGATTCTTGCAAATGAGGCACAGAGAGTTCCTAAAAGAGGTCGCTGCTCCAGAATAGACGTGGTCTTGGTTTGGTCTGTCCTGAATGTAAGTTCTTCAAGGAGTGGCGCGTTCATTCTTACCTCTTTGTTTGATGGAGAGTTGAATAAGATGGCTAAGGAAGGTAACATATTTTGAGGGCTGGGCTTTTTATGTTCAACACAGTTTCCATTGTATTCTTATGTCAATTCCTCATTTTTTAGCAGTCCTGCTGTGTCAGATGTTGGTATGAGGGCTGGGGCAAAAAGTTATCTGTCATAAAAAGTATTAAAAGAAAAGAAAATTCGGGAGAAAAAAAAACATGGTGTATGGCGCCATCTAGTGATCTGGCCAAATAGGCTTCAAAAGCATAAGCTTTTAGGTCTCGCCTGCCCAGACAGTGCAAGCTATGTACTTGCAAAAGACCTATTGTGGGCTTGGTTTTGGAAGTGAAGTGCACTAATTTCCAGGCAGATATTCACACGTGATCAGGCAAATGTTGACTCCCAGAGAGCAAGAAGCCAATGGATGAGTGTGACTGAGCCACTGCTCCATGATGTATGGTGTCATGGATGGAAATAAAGTGTAAATGACATATAGACCAGTGGTAGACAAGGACTGACCTAATCTCCTTCTGCAAATCTATGTGTATATTTCGATGTATGTATGTATTTTTAATGGTTGTTTGGGCTCATGACAGACAACTAATCCTGCAAGCCTTTTGAAACGATTGTAGCAAGAATTATTACAGTGCAAATCTTCTAACCCTAGGATTTATCAAATGGGTTAATCAACACCGAAACCTTTGCAAACTATAGTAATCTATGAGATTCCTTGCAATAAAATGGCTGCCTACAGGCTATCGTGCTCTGTAATAACAATCCACCGTTAAAAGACTATTGCCTTTAGCTCATGCTTCTCAGAATAAGTTGATAAGGCCCACTGGCTTCATTTTAAGTTTATTTTTTTTAAATGAACAGATCAAACCTTTGCAATCTGACATAACTTTTTCCAGTTAACCAAAAAGGCCTATTGTCTTTACTCTTGGCTTGAAACTATAACCAGCACATGCCTACTGAAGTGTGTAAAAGCTGGCAGCTGTCATGTCCATATGGCTAATAAGGCCTGTCAAATGTTGGTGTGAGCGTTTTGGGTGCTAAGCAGCACCTGTTTGAAGTATTAAAAGAAAATGAAAATAAGGAAAAAAGAAAACATTGTGTCTGTCGCCATCTAGTGGTCTGGCCACACACGCTGCCTCCTTTCATCTTCATCTTGTTCTCTCTCTCTTTCATGGGGTGCTCTTTTTCTTTCTTGCTTCTCCCGCGCTCCGTGTTGCTCTCACCCTCGTGTGCTGCTTTGCCCGTCTCCACCCACCGGCTTTATTTTTATCCCCACCCCCTCCTCGTTGCTTCCCCCACATGTTCCTCCCTTGCTGTCCACCCACATTCTTTTCCATGTTTGGATGGGCCAGCAGCTGCCACTTGCTGCTGTGCGCTCCACTACAAAAATGCACTTTTGCACACTTAACATTTCTTTTTAGGCTGAGCATGGCTTTTAACCATGCCCATCACATTCACTCGTTCGTGGGCTTGCCTTTCAAAAATCCTTTGTTATCACTGACAATTGCTTTACGTTTGCCCCTCCTTGGGGCGGTTTGGTTACCGCCTTGGCCATTGCCCCTGTTACATGGCTAATTGAACTTTTGCCAATAGGTTTGGCTGCGAGCGAACTTCTTTTTTCTTTTGTCTGTCTCCTCCACGTTAATGCTGGCGGCCATCGGCTCACTTATTTGAAACTGTTTACTTTTTATTTTCCATTTACGGGGCAATAAAAGCCCGGATAGAAGTTTACACAGTGCTTAATTTGTAAATAAAAAACGTGCTGGTGCCCAAAGCCCTCCTCTTAAACATGCGGTTGCTGCAATTAAATGTCCGAGCACAAAATACTGATGCAGCGTGATCCTGAAGCCATCTCGGGCCTCTTCAATCCATTTAAAGCCACTCCCTGCCCCTTCAGCTCACCCTTGCAGCTTTCTCCTTTCTCTCTTTGTGACGCTTTTTCGTTTTCTCTTCCTCCGTCTTTCCCATATGTGTCTTTTGCTCGCAGTAAATGATTTAGGCAGAAAAATAAGCGCCGGCTCTCAAAAATATGTCCTGGTGCTCAGCACCGGAAACACCAAGCACAAATTAAGCACTGAGTTTACAACATCAATGCCTCTAGCTCGAGCAAATGCCAGACCCACTGCAAATGCTTTTTTTCTGTCTTTCAACGTTTGCAACGTTTGATTCCGCCAGACAGTGAATGCGTGTTTTAAACTTATTTACTCCTCCCTGCCTTCAGTGTTGACATGGCACTGGGCCTCCTCCCGCCTCCTTGTGGTTTGTGTCAGCCCCCAACTGATGCCTCAGATTACGAGTGCTTGACAGGCCGAAGGTGTTGTGTTTTCATTACCTTTCCAATCAATACTGTTTCCATACGTTTTGCTGTGCCCCCCTCCCCTCTTACCCAGTTCATCTGCTTAGTAAAGGGTCACCTCACGGCTCCAGTTCATCACTCAGAAAAACTCCACTCTCCCTCTGCGCAGTTACTAACTCAAAGCAGAGTTTAAATAAAAGATGTGACGACATCTGCGTATGTCGTCACTCACTCAGTAACGTGAATAAAATATACAAGTTGACAGAGAAGCACCCGACGTGTTTGCTTGCATGCCTTGAGGTCCTCTTTCGCCAGCATGCCACTTTGAACCCCAGGAGGGCCGCCCAGACCATCATGCTTGTGGTGCCGAGTCGATAAATATGTACGTATGATTCGGGGGGAGGAGCAACAGAAAAACTTTCTTTTTTATAGTTGTCTTCACCCCTAGAAGTCCATTTATGAGTATGTTGTAGAAAAAGATTATTTTTAAATGTAACCACATGAATGAATTTGGGTGGTTTACCCGATTTGCATTGTACGAGGCCTGGAGGCTCATATATTATATACTCAGGATTCGAGACACAGGGCCTGATTCTAACTTTGGAGGACGGTGTTAAACCGTCCCAAAAGTGGCGGATATACCACCGACCGTATTACGAGTCCATTATATCCTATGGAACTCGTAATACGGTAGGTGGTATATCCGCCACTTTTGGGACGGTTTAACACCGTCCTCCAAAGTTAGAATCAGGCCCACAGTGTTTAAAAACATTCTTACAAAATTGTGCGCACACTGAAATAAAACAATATTTTTCCATTCAATATACTACAAGCATAATGTTACTATATTCTAAACTACGGCTGTTAGACACTAGCTGTCACATTTAAACATGATGTCATTAATGGATTACTGATGTGTGTAGACAGGGCACAGTTACATCTGGGCTCAGTATTAGCATCTGTCGTATACTTCACAAGCAGTCTCTCCGACTGGCCCTGTGAATGTTTGTGTTAAAAAACATTAACTCTGGGTAGAAGACTAAGATCAAGGGCTGTATATCGGGGTTCTAGGCATTCAGGCCCAGTTAGTAAACTATGGTGGTGCACTCTGTAGAAATGTTACCAACAAACTTGCTGCTGCTGAGCGGCGCTTCCGGTGCCACTAGTTGGCTGTTCTTAAAATAACATCCAGCACCTCTCAACTCGGATCAGCAAACAGAACAAGCATTTGCAATGCAATGGGTATCGCGTTTACTTGTAATCACAGTGGTGGTAACCTCAGCAGTTGTAATCCCTACAGAGGTCATCTCAGAGGTAGTAGTTACAGTAGTGGTAATATCAGCAGTGGTAATCTCAGAGTTAGTAATCACAGTAGTGGTAACCTCAACAGTGTTAACCCCTACAGAGGTAATCTCAGAGGTAGTAGTCACAGTAGTGGTAATCCCTGCCATGGTCATCCCTGCAGTGGTAATCTCAGCGGTAGTAATCTCAGTGGTAGTAATCACATCAGTGGTAATCCTTGCAGTGGTAATCTCAGAGGTAGTAATCCCAGTAGTGGTAATCTCAGCAGTGGTAATCCCTGCAGTCATAATTTCAACTGTGGTAATCTCACTAGAGGCAATCCCTGCACTGGTAATTTCAGAGGTAGTAATCACAGTAATGGTAACCTCAGCAGTGGTAACCCCTGCAGGGGTACTCTCAGAGATAGTATTAAAAGTAGTGGTAATATCAGCAGTGGTAATCTCTAAATTAGTAATAACAGTAGTGGTAATCTCAGCAATAGTAATCCCTGCAGTGGTACTCTGAGAAGTAGCAATCACAGTAGTGGTAATGCAGCAGTGGTGATACCTGCAGTGGTAATCTCAGAGGTAGTATTCACAATAGAGGTAATCTCTGCAGTGGTAATCCCAGTAGTGGTAATCTCAGCATTGGTAATCCCTGCAGTGATAATTTCAACGGTGGTAATCTCAGCAGTGGTAATCCCTGCACTGGTAATCTCAGAGGTAGTAAACACAGTAGTGGTAACCTCAGCAGTGGTAATATCAGAGTTAGTAATCACAGTAGTGGTAATCTAAGGAGGGATAATTCTTGCAGTGGTACTCTCAGGGGTAGTGATCACAGTAGTGGTAATTCCGCAGTAGTAATCCCTGCAGTAGTAATCTCAGTGGTAGTAATCCCTGCAGTGGTAATCCCTGCAGTGGTAATCTCAGGTAGTAATCACAGTAGTGGTAATATCAGTAGTGGTAATCTCAGTGGTAGTAATTACATCAGTGGTAATCTCAGCAGTGGTAATCCCTGAAGTGGTAATCTCAGAGGTAGAAATCCCAGTAGTGGTAACCTCAGCAGTGGTAACCTCTGCAGGGGTAATCTCAAAGGTAGTAATCACAGTAGTGGTAATCTCAGCAGTGGTAATCCCTGCAGTGGTACTCACAGAAGTAGTAATCACAATAGTGGTAATTCAGCAGTGGTAATCCCTGCAGTGGTAATCTCAGAGATAGTAATCACAGAAATGATAATCTCAGCAGTGGTAATCGCTACAGTGGCAATTTCAAAGGTGGTAATCTCAGCAGAGGTAATCCCTGCACTGGTAATCTCGGAGGTAGTAATCACAGTTCACAATCACACTTTGCCACTGCTTTGTTAATTAACGCTGCTGAAGGAATGCTGAGCCCATAAAAGTGATAGGCCAGGTGTATAATACTCCCTCTGCCCCCTTGTTGAAGAAAGAAGTTTGGCTGCACGATTGAAAGTGGCCTTAAAATGATCAGCAGTTATACATAACCCCTTGGCCACCTGGAAAAAGTGAAATATCTGCAATACTTTTATGTTTGCTTTCAGCTATACCCTCTGTCCAAGGTTTGATTTTCCTGTGTAGGAACGGTTTATTAAAACAAGACAAGAGAGGAACAAGGCAACACCTTTTATTTATTTTGACAATAAATTAATGTTCACTCTATTAACAGATCATAAAATCAAGTCTGTACTCTTACATTGGTATCTTAAGGACTAAAATAACCAGAATCTAGGCACCATGGGTAAGCATTCATGCAGCCACACACAACAGGCACATCCCAGGCAACAGCACAACACCCGCCAGGTAGATCAGGAACAGTACAGGAGACACAGGCCCTCATTTTAAAATTGGCGATGAATGCCACCTACCACCGCAGTGACAGCTGCCAAAAGACCGTCTGCCAAATTATGACCACAGACGGATTTCTGCCACAAGAAGGGCGGAAATCCGGCTGTGGCACATGATACGGCCTGGCAGTGTTCTTCTGGCAGGTGCTGCTGGCGGTAGCAACACCCCATCCCATTCCCTGCAGGAAGACCCCCTGGATGCAGGTAAATTGGGCTTCCGACAGGGGAGGGGCGTGGGGGCTGCCATGTGTGTGTTTGTGTGTGGGGTTGTGTGCATGAATGTGTGAGTGTGTGCGTGAATGCGTCTGTGTGTGTAGTGTTGTTTGCGTGGTGTGTGAGAATACGTGTAAGAATGGAAATGTGAATGCATGTCTGCATGTCAGTGTGAATGTGTGTACGGATGTGTGCGAGAATGAATGGATGCATGCATGAATGAATGCGTGTATGCCAGTGTGAGTGAGTGAGTGCATGCGTGGTGCGTGTCTGCGAGTGTGCGTGAATCGGGGGTGGGGGATGAGAATGGGGTCGTGGGTGGAGGGGGGGTTGGGAGGTGTCTGGGGAGTGTTTGGGGGGGTGGGTGAGCCTCCTACCAGTGACAGGGACAGTGAAGGAATTCCCTTGTCACTGGTTGGGCCTATCATGGCGGTAGACAGGGTCATGATGCCGCAGCCGGTACTAGAGCAGCCGCCGGACTAGAGATTGTTATCTCCGGCCCGGCGGCTGCTATCCCATGGCGGTCGAAGTGGTACATTGGGGGGTTGGCTGCAGCCAACCCGCCAATATCATATTGTGGCGGTATGTACCGCCAGCCTGTTGGCAGTACTACCGCCACATTCTCACCGACCGCTGGGGTCATAATGACCCCCATTGTGTTAGTACAAGCACACACACAAAACTTTGCATGCGCTCTCTCCATACAAAAATTGCAAAGCAGACAGAATTTAGCTGGATTTATGCTTGCTAGGTATCATCAAAAGTATACCCAAAAGTTGTACATTTTCAGGGGGGATAAAAAAAACAAATAAACAAGCATTAGCAATGCCAAGAGCTCTGCCTTGTAAAAGAAAGCACCATTCCAGTCATTAATGAGTTTTTGCACTCAAAACGTATGTGCACACTGTCACTTACCTTTGCACTCTTCCATCCATCCATTGACTCATTTTTTCATTTACTCACTTACACACCCACATTATACATAAACAATGTATGCTTAAAAGAATGATGCTTGCATTAAAAAAAATAATAAACAAAGCATTGGGTAGCTATCTTGAAACGGCATTGTGCATGGTGTATTGTTGTTTTAAAGTTCTAGCATGGATTCCATGTTTGAATCCAACGTGTTGACCACCTTGGAATAGTAAAACAATGATATAGTTTGTACAATATTATTCCATAATTATCGCCTGGTTCAGAGGCAGTGGCCGGGTGACCTGTGGTGCACTGAAGACTGAGGCCCAGATTTACTAAGCCCTTGCATTGCCCTTGTCTCACGTAATGCGATGCAGGTCTACACAAGGTCTTAATTGAGATTTATCAACCAACGTAAAGTCCTTTTGTATGGCTTTGCATGACTTGGTAAATCCAGAGTAACACAAGTTAGTGCACATCATTGCTTGTGTTACTCTGCATTGGGAAGGCATTCCATTTTTGGAGCATTGACACTTCCATGCTTTCACCCATGGATTTTGATGGCAATTTGTGATGAGTTGGGAATGTGAGGGGCTACTTACTTACTTATTTATTTATTTGTTTATTTAATTTTACAGCTTAAGCATGTTAATACATTTTTTGCTAAGGCTGCTATTTAATGCGCTTAAATTCTGAATATCACAGAGTCGCAAGACTCAACTCTGCGACGTCGGGTCACACGCTGCTGCGTATTGTAAACAGGTGCACTGAGCATGCGTCTGCTCAGTGTATCTGTTTGTAGCATTCCAGCAGGCGGGAGAGCTTAGCTTTCACTTTTGGCTCGTGGAATCGAATCGGACTGGGACTTGTGTCAATCTCCACCTGCAACAGCGACACCATTGGTACTGCACCTCACCATCCGCAAGACTGGGACAGAGCCTCGGGGGACAAACCACTGAACTGGCTAAGTTAACCAGGGTGAGGAGGGGTTATATTTCAATATAATCTGCGAAATTCACCAAAAAGTGGGAATAAATGCAGGGGAGCGTTGATGAAATTCACTGGTTGCATTGCGGACATATTTTTGAGGTTGCATATTCAGGGATAAAAAGGCTAATATCTGCGAATCAACAGATGAACTGCCTCAGTAGCAATCATTAACGTTAATCTTGGAAAATGTTCATGCAAAATAGGATATATTAAACCCTGCTGACAGATGGAAAGACCAGTTCAACATTGTGAGCAACATTCCATTTAGCGACCTCATTTCTACCTGTGTTGCGTTTGCACACTAGAGATATGACAGACTGACGTTAACGAAACCATTAGACACAGCACACAGTACACATCATGTGAATCACAGATACACAGAGCACACTTGGGGGCAGATGTATCAACAAGTTGCGTCGCCCTTGCGCCACACAAGGGGGTGCAAGGGTGACGCAACCCTTAAATCAGATTTATGAAGCCACCCAAGGGCACCTTGCGTGGCCCTGGGTGGCTTCATAAATCCAGAGTAACATAACGCAGCACAATCGCTGCATTACATTACTCTGCCCCAAGGAGGCGTACCATGGGTGGAGCATGGGCGTTCCCACACATCCACCCATGGATTTGGGCAGATTCCCAGATTTACCAACAATGGTTGACCTGGGAATACATCAAAATGCTACGCCTCCCCAGGGGAGGCGTAACAAGAAGAAATATCTTCATTTCTTCGTTTTATTTCTCCATTTGGGCTACATTCTGCTGCACACATGGAAAGAGGAAAATGCCTCAAATGATTGTTTGTGTTCAGAAAGGTACCCCTTCATGCACAAAAACAATCCTGCCTGCAACGCAGTCATCCTTGCACCATGGCGCAAGGGTGTCTACGTTGGCGCTAAGCAGCACATTGTATACCAGCGCAAGGAAAGGACAGGAATGCACCATATAATATTATAATTCCTGCCCCTCCAAGCAGTGCAACGCAGCGAGATGGCTCACTGCACTGTGCTGTGTGTAGCTCTGATAAAGATGCCACCAATTTCCTCTCATTGCTAAATGAACTCAGATCATATTCTTTCAAACCCTGTGTTATGCAATGAATGGGCGGCTACCCTGTTCGTTAAATGTACATCTCCTCCTTCTGCCATTCAGGGAAAGCATCATAAACTATATTGGAACTGAAAACAACAGGTAGTTTACTGCTCTGAAACAAGAATAGTGACTTTTTTTTATTTGTCGCTGCACTTAATTCAGCAGTAAAAATGGGTTTATGAAGCCACATTTTGACGCTGTTGTGCTAACGTGCGCCATTCTGCAGCACAAATAGAAAGAGGAAAACGCCTCCATCGATTGTTTTTATGCAGGAAAATGACCGTTCCTGCACAAAAACAATCCTGCCAACAACACAGACACCTGCGTTGGCGCTAGGCACCAAATTGTGCACTGGCTCGTAAATACGGTGCATTCCTGCCCTTTCAGAATGGCAATGGGAAGCGCATCAAAAAAACTTGCGATGTTGCCCTACTCCAATTATTTGTAAATTTGCTCCAGAGGGTGCAGTGGATGTTCACTCATGCAAGGGGGCATGCCCCATTCAATTGTGGGAAACATGAGCTTGTCACCCCACACCGTATTATTGACACAGGCGTATAGGCAAAGGGGGTGTCAGAACGCGCATTTACTGTATGTAACAAAACGGTGGCACCCAGTCAGTGCGGCCCCTGAGGATAGCTCATTGCAGGGGATAAAGGAGGTCTCATCGAACCCCCCTAAATATTTGACTGCGGACAGGTGCAGTCACTTACTGCACTCACCTTCGGAGCAGCTGCTTCTGTCTGCAGCCTGAAGAAGTCGCTCTGTATTTCACCAATGCCCTGCCCCCTGGCAGTTACAGCTCATGGCTGCCCTGCGGGCTTTACATTGATTATAATGGAGCGCACTGTCGCGGTTTCAACTGGCGCACCTGTGTAAAGGTGTACGGTGGTGTAAACAGGGACAGTGCACACATTACTTAATAGAGGCACTGATGTGTTCATTTGGGTGCCATTATGAGTTGTGACGCTACAATTTTGTCAAAAGGTAGAAGAGTGAAACTAGAATGATCAAATTTGATAGTACAATCTTGTAGGAGGCTGGCCTGGCTTATAGTGGGTACCTTGTGGTACCTACACCTTGTGCCAGGTCCAGTTATCCCTTATTAGTAGATTAGAGGTGTTTCTAGCAGCTTAGGCTGACAGAGGTAGCTATGGCAAAGCAGCTTAGGCTGAACTAGGAGACATGCAAAGCTCCTACTATACCACTTATATCATATAGCACAATATCATAAGAAAACACAATACTCAGAGTTACTAAAAATAAAGGTACTTTATTTTAGTGACAATATGCCAAAAGTATCTCAGAGGATACCCTCACTCAGGAGGTAAGTAATATACACAAATTATATGTACACAAACCCAAAACAGGTAAGTAATAGTAGGAAAAGTAGTGCAAACAATGTAGAATAACAATAGGATGCAATAGGTAGAAATAGGCCTAGGGGCAACACAAACCATATACTCCAAAAGTGGAATGCAAACCACAAATGGACCCCAGGCCTATGGTAGGTTGTAGAGGGTCGCTGGGACTGTAAGAAAACAGTAAGGGTGTCCAAGATACCCCACCCCAAGACCCTAGAAAGTAGGAGTAATGTTACCCTACTACCCCAGAAAGACAGTATAGTCGAGATAGGGGATTCTGCAAGAACAACAACTGCTACCAAAACACTAAAGACGGATTCCTGGACCTGAGGACCTGTAAAGGAAGGGGACCAAGTCCAAGAGTCACGCAAGTGTCCAGGGGGGGCAGGAGCCCACTAAACCCCGCATGAAGGTGCAAAAGGGCTGCCTCTGGGTGGAAGAAGCCAAAGATTCTGCAAAAACGGAAGGTCCCAGGAACTTCTTCTTTGGTCAGAAGATGTCCCACGGCGTGCTGGAGGATGCAGAGTTGTTTCCACGCATAAAGACCGCAAACAAGCCTTGCTAACTGCAAGAGTCGCGGTTGAGGATTTTGGGTGCTGCTGAGGACCAGGAAGGACCAGGGTGTCGCCTCTCGGAGGAGGAGACAGAGGGGGCGCTCAGCAACTCAGAGAGCCCCCACAGAAGCAGGCAGCACCCGCAAAAGTACCAGCACAGGCACTTAGAAGATCTGAGGACAGCGGTCGACTCAGAGTCACAAAGGAGGGTCCCACGACGTTGGAGTCCAACTCAGCGAATTGGGCAATGCAGGACGGAGTGCTGGGGACCCAGGCTAGGCTGTGCACAAAGGAATCCTTGGAAAAGTGCACAGAAGCCGGAGTAGCTGCAGATCACGCAGTACACAGGATTACTGTCTGGCGTGAGTAGGCAAGGACTTACCTCCACCAAATTTGGACAGAAGGGCCACTAGACTGTGGGAGACACTTGGGCCCAGCTCCTGTGTTCCAGGGACCACGGCAGGATAAGAGGACCGGTGATGCAGAAGTTTGGTGCCTGCGTTAGGAGGGGGAAGATTCTGTCGACCCACAGGAGATTTCTTCTTGGCTTCCAGTGCAGGGTGAAGGCAGATAGCCCTCAGAGCATGCACCACCAGGAAACAGTTGAGAAAGCCGTCAGGATGAGGCGCTACAATGTTGCTGGTACTCGTCTTGCTACTTTGTTGCGGTTTTGCAGGCGTCCTGGAGCAGTCAGCGGTCGGTCCTTGGCAGAAGTCAAAGAGGGAAGTGCAGAGGAACTCTGGTGAGCTCTCGCATTCGTTATCTGAGGAATAGCCCAGAGGAGAGACCCTAAATAACCCCAAAAGGAGGATTGGCTACTGAGAAAGGTAAGCACCTATCAGAGGGGGTCTCTGACGTCACCTGCTGGCACTGGCCACTCAGAGCTGTCCATTGTGCCCCAACACCTCTGTATCAAAGATGGCAGAGGTCTGGGACACACTGGAGGAGCTCTGGGCACCTCCCCTGGGAGGTGCTGGTCAGGGGAGTGGTCACCCCCCTTTTCTTTGTCCAATTTCGCGCCAGAGCATGGCTGAAGGGATCCCTGAACCGGTGTAGACTGGCTTATGCAGAGATGGGCACCATCTGTGCCCATCAAAGCATTTCCAAAGGCTGGGGGAGGCTACTCCTCCCCAGCCCTTCACACCTATTTCCAAAGGGAGAGGGTGTAACACCCTCTCTCAGAGGAAATCCTTTGTTCTGCCTTCCTGGGACCAGGCTGCCCAGGCCCCCGGGGGGCAGAAACCTGTCTGAGGGGTTGGCAGCAGCAGTAGCTGCAGTGGAGCCCCCCGGAAAGCAAGTTTGGCAGTACCTGGGTTCTGTGCTAGAAACCCGGGGATGCATGGAATTGTCACCCCAATACCAGAATGGTATTGGGGTGACAATTCCATGATCCTAGACATGTTACATGACCATGTTCGGAGTTACCATGGTGACGCTACATATAGGTATTGACCTATATGTAGTGCACGCGTGTACTGGTGTTCCCGCGCTCACAAAGTCCGGGGAATTTGCCCTGAACAATGTGGGGGCACTTTGGCTAGTGCTTTGCACCTAACCTTCACCAAGTGAGGGTTAGACACATAGGTGACTTATAAGTTACTTAAGTGCAGTGTAAAATGGCTGTGAAATAACGTGGACGTTATTTCACTCAGGCTGCAGTGGCAGGCCTGTGTAAGAATTGTCTGAGCTCCCTATGGGTGGCAAAAGACATGCTGCAGCCCATAGGGATCTCCTGGAACCCCAATACCCTGGGTACCTAGGTACCATATACAAGGGAATTATAAGGGTATTCCAGTGTGCCAATGAGAATTGGTAAAATTAGTCACTAGCCTGCAGTGACAATTTTAAAAGCAGAGAGAGCATAAACACTGAGGTTCTGGTTAGCAGAGCCTCAGTGATACAGTTAGGCACCACACAGGGAACACATATAGGCCACAAACGTATGAGCACTGGGGTCCTGGCTAGCAGGATCCCAGTGACACATATCAAACACACTGACAACATAGGGTTTTCAATATGAGCACTGGGCCCTGGCTAGCAGGATCCCAGTGAGACAGTAAAAACACCCTGACATATACTCACAAACAGGCCAAAAGGGGGGGTAACAAGGCTAGAAAGAGGCTACCTTCCTACACAACCCCCCCCCCCCCAAACTAAGGACAATAAGGCTAACCTTGGCCAGTTGAGTCTTTATTGTCCAAGTGGTGATAAGTGGAGAGTAGCTCTGTAATAGATTGGTTACTCCCTTTATCATCCACTATATGGTTAATTTCCTGTGGGGATGTGAACCGCCCTGTTTGAAGATTTTAGCTAGCCAGCCAGCAATGTAAAGTTATATTCTCAGAGTTCCTATTAGTATGTTTAAGTTTAGAGCAGTGGGAATTGTCCACTGGACCTACATCAAATAATGAGAATGCCAGACAGGGATGCTGTCTCAGTAAAGCCATAGCTGGGCAAAAACGTTGTCCATATTTTCTATAAGAGAGAACAGGGTTGCTGTTTCTCTTGAGTTGGAGCAGGGCAGGGGTGCTGTCCTAAGAGCTCCACACTAGGGCAGGGCTGCTTTCCTAAATGTTGTGAGGCAGTGCAGGGTTGCTGCACTAAAGTTTCTCTGGGAGGGTTGGAGGGATGCTCCATGTTAACTAAAATGGTGCACTTTTTCTCACCAATATTAGTTATCCCACAGAGAGGTACTTCTACCTCAGGGAGTACAGCTGTGCTAGCTGATGGTTCCCTTGGTACAGGTGCCACCCCAGGAGAGGTTTCTCCCACCACAGGAATGGTATCCTGAATTGCAGGGTGGGTAGGGAATACTTTGATGCCCTCTTTACCTGTTTTTGGAGAATGATCCTGAGTTTTCAGGCCTTTTTCTCTCCTTTGCTTTTTCATTTCAGCTGAAATGAGAGGAAGCAATTCCTCTGGGATACCCAGCATGGCTGCATGGGTATTAAACTCTACCTCAACCCAACCTGAGGCCTCTAGGTCATTACCTAGGAGACAGTCTACAGGTAAGCTAGGTGATACCACCACCTGCTTAGGGCCAGTAACTCCACCCCAACTAAACTGAATTATAGCTAAGGGAAGGAACTTATTGGAGTTATGATACTGTTGTCCAATGATGTGTTGATCAGGGTGCACTAGGTTTTCAGTCACCAAAGTGATACTGGCACCTGTGTCCCTGTAGGCCAAGGCCTTAACACCATTTATGGAAACTGTCTGCCTGTACTTATCCATTGTAAGGGGACAAGCAGCCAGTGTGGCAAGGCCAATGCCACCAGGTATGACAGAAACTGTCTTGGGACTGACTACCCCAGTTTCTATGATGGACCCATAAGTGAACCCAACTACACCCTTAGTTTGACTGTTGCCAGCAGTCCCACCACTATTACCACTACTGCTTGGGGCACTAGAGTTTGATGTATTAGTGGTGATAGGTTCAGGGGGTTTACCTGGGCAGGACTTATCCCCTGGCTTATGGCCTTTATTTTTACACACATAGCACCAGGGCTTTTTAATGTGTTTGGGTTGTGAAGAAGAGGAAGAAGTTGATTTATCCCCACCCCCTGAAGAGTGTTTAGGATTTGAAGAAGGATCTTTAGTTTTACCTTTATCCCCATGTTATCCTGAGATTTCTTGCCATCTTTCTTCTTGCCATCCTTGTCACCTCCTGTATGAACTTTTCTGTTCACTCTTGTTCTGACCCATTTGTCTGCCTTCTTTCCCAATTCTTGGGGAGAGGTCAGATCTGAGTCTACCAAGTACCGGTGCAACAAATCCGACACACAATTGTTCAAAATATGCTCTCTCACGATTAAATTATACAGGCTTCCATAGTCAGTCACCTTACTGCCATGTAACCAACCCTCCAAGGCCTTCACTGAACAGTCTACAAAGTCTGTCCAGTCTTGAGAGGACTCTTTTCTGGTGTCTCTGAACTTAATCCTGTATTGTTCAGTGGTTAAACCAAATCCATCCAAGAGTGCATCCTTCAAAACTTTGTAATTATTAGCATCACTTTCTCTGACAGTAAGGAGCCTATCCCTACCCTTACCAGTGAAAGATTGCCACAAGATAGCAGCCCACTGCCTTTGAGGGACCAACTGTACCATACAGGCCCTTTCAAGTTCAGCAAACCACTTGTTAATGTCATCCCCCTCCTTGTAAGGGGGGACTATCTTATGCAGATTTCTGGAATCTTGCTCTCTAACAGGATTGCTATCAGAAATACTGCTGCTGCCACCATGGGGAACTAACCCCATTCTCTGTCTTTCCCTCTCTATATCTAGGGATTCCCTGTCTAAGGCCAGCTGCTGCTGTTTTAGCTTTAGTCTGGTCTCTTCCAACCTCAGCTTTCTGAGTTCCCTTTCCATTATGTTATCCTCAGGGTGGGAGGCTTGGGGATGTTTGGATACAGAGGAAATGTGGGAATTGGCAGAGATAGACCTGTCCCTAACTGTCTGGACCCTAGTAACCTGGACTTTAGGAGTGAAAGATGCCCTACTAATGTGTGAACCTCTCCCACTACCAGTGTCACTAGTAGGCCTGCTAGAGGGCAGGTCTTTGTAAGAACCCTCCCCAATCTCTACAGGGAACTCCTCTGAGTCTGACTGGGCAGCTTCCCCTCCTACCTCATTCTCCTGAGATGGGCCAGACTGGTTCTGGTCACTTTCTAAGAGCAGGTTAAAGAGGAATTCTTTTGTAGGATTCTTACCAATGCTTAAACCTCTTTCTAAGCAGAGACCCGTCAAACTTTTGTAGTTTAAACTCTCATAGGTTGCCTGAACAACTTTGGGAGTGAGCTCTACTGAAGACCTGATAGAAAAGGTTTAAGACAGAGAGAGAAAAAGTTTTAGAACTTTTAAAAGTACAGAGAAAAAACTTTTTCAAACTTTTAGAAAACTTTTAAAAGTTTTCAGAACCTTTCAGAAACTTAGTAGAAAGTTTTAGAGCAGAAAAGTAAACTGTTTTGGTTCAATGTACATATATTGAAATATTTGGTATATGTTTTTCTTATGAAAAGCACCAAATGACAAAGTGGTAAAGCAGTTACAAGTACTTATCCCACCGCTGCACCACCAATGTAGGAGGCTGGCCTGGCTTATAGTGGTTACCTTGTGGTACTTACACCTTGTGACAGGTCCAGTTATCCCTTATTGGTAGAATAGAGGTGTTTCTAGCAGCTTAGTCTGATAGAGGTAGCTATGGCAAAGCAGCTTAGCCTGAACTAGGAGACATGCAAAGCTCCTACTATACCACTTATATCATATAGCACTATGTCACAAGGAAATACAATGCTCAGAGTTACTAAAAATAAAGGTACTTTATTTTAGTGACAATATGCCAAAAGTATCTCAGAGGATACCCTCACGTAGGAGGTAAGTAATATACACAAATTATATGTACACAAACCAAAATCAGGTAAGTAACAGTAGGAAAAGTAGTGCAAACAATGTAGAATTACAATAGGATGCAATAGGTAGAAATAGGCCTAGGGGCAACACAAACCATATACTCCAAAAGTGGAATGCAAACCACAAATGGACCCCAGGCCTATGGTAGGTTGTAGAGGGTCGCTGGGACTGTAAGAAAACAGTAAGGGTGTCCAAAATACCCCAACCCAAGGCCCTGAAAAGTAGGAGTAAAGTAACCCTACTACCCCAGAAAGACAGTATAGTCGAGATAGGGGATTCTGCAAGAACAACAACTGCTACCAAAGCACTGAAGACAGATTCCTGGACCTGAGGACCTGTAAAGGAAGGGGACCAAGTCCAAGAGTCACGCAAGTGTCCGGGGGGGCAGGAGCCCACTAAACCCCGGATGAAGGTGCAAAAGGGCTGCCTCTGGGTGGAAGAAGTCAAAGATTCTGCAAAAACGGAAGGTGCCAGGAACCTCTCCTTTGGTCAGAAGATGTCCCACGGCGTGCTGGAGGATGCAGAGTTGTTTCCAGGCAGAAAGACCGCAAACAAGCCTTGCTAGATGCAAGAGTTGCAGTTGAGGACTTTGGGTGCTGCTGAGGACCAGGAAGAACCAGGATGTCGCCCCTCAAAGCAGGAGACAGAGGAGGCGCTCAGCAACTCAGAGAGCCCCTGCAGAAGCAGGCAGCACCCGCAGAAGTAACAGCACAGGCACTCAGAAGATCTGAGGACAGCAGTTGACTCAGAGTCACAAAGGAGGGTCCCACGACGTCAGAGTCCAACTCAGCGAGTTGGGCAATGCAGGACGGAGTGCTGGGGACCCAGGCTAGGCTGTGCACAAAGGAATCCTTGAAAAAGTACACAGAAGCCAGAGTAGCTGCAGATCACGCAGTACACAGGATTACTGTCTGGCATGGGGAGGCAAGGACTTACCTCCACCAAATTTGGACAGAAGGGCCACTGGACTGTAGGAGATACTTGGACCCAGCTCCAGTGTTCCAGGGACCACGCTCGCCAGGATGAGAGGGGACCCAGAGGACCGGTGATGCAGAAGTTTGGTGCCTGCTTTAGCAGGGGGAAGATTCCGTCAACCCACAGGAGATTTTTTCTTGGCTTCCTGTGCAGGGTGAAGGCAGACAGCCCTCAGAGCATGCACCACCAGGAAACAGTTGAGAAAGCCGGCAGGATGAGGCGCTACAATGTTGCTGGTAGTCGTCTTGATAATTTGTTGTGCTTTTGCAGGCGTCCTGGAGCAGTCAGCGGTCGATCCTTGGCAGAAGTCGAAGAGGGAAGTGCAGAGGAACTCTGGTGAGCTCTTGCATTCATTATCTGAGGAATAGCCCAGAGGAGAGACCCTAAATAGCCCCAAAAGGAGGATTAGCTACTGACAAAGGTAAGCACCTATCAGAGGGGGTCTCTGACGTCACCTTCTGGCAATGACCACTCAGAGCTGTCTATTGTGCCCCAACACCTCTGTATACAAGATGGCAGAGGTCTGGGACACACTGGAGGAGCTCTGGGCACCTCCCCTGGGAGGTGCTGGTCAGGGGAGTGGTCACTCCCCTTTCCTTTGTCCAGTTTCGCGCCAGAGCAGGGCTGGGGGATCCCTGAACCGGTGTAGACTGGCTTATGCAGAGATGGGCACCATCTTTGCCCATCAAAGCATTTCCAGAGGCTGGGGGAGGCTACTCCTCCCCAGCCCTTCACACCTATTTCAGAGGAAATCCTTTCTTCTGCCTTCCTGGGACCAGGCTGCCAAGCCCCAGGGGGGCAGAAACCTGTCTGAGGGGTTGGCAGCAGCAGTAGCTGCAGTGGAGACCCCGGAAAGCAAGTTTAGCAGTACCCGGGTTCTGTGCTAGAGACCCGGGGATGTATGGAATTGTCACCCCAATACCAGGATGGTATTGGGTGACAATTCCATATTCCTAGACATGTTACATGGCCATGTTCGGAGTTACCGTGGTGACGCTACATATAGGTATTGACCTATATGTAGTGCACGTGTATACTGGTGTCCCCGCACTCACAAAGTCCAGGGAATTTGCACAGAACAATGTGGGGGCATCTTGGCTAGTGCCAGGGTGCCCACACACTAAGTAACTTTGCACCTAACCTTCACCAAGTGAGGGTTAGACATATAGGTGGCTTATAAGTTACTTAAGTGCAGTGTAAAAGGGCTGTGAAATAACGTGGACGTTATTTCACTAATGCTGCAGTGGCAGTCCTGTGTAAGAATTGTCTGAGCTCCCTATGGGTGGCAAAAGAAATGCTGCAGCCCATAGGGATCTCCTGGAACCCCAATACCCTGGGTACCTAGGTACCATATACAAGGGAATTATAAGGGTGTTCCAATGTG
Source organism: Pleurodeles waltl (assembly GCF_031143425.1). Classification (NCBI taxonomy): domain Eukaryota; kingdom Metazoa; phylum Chordata; class Amphibia; order Caudata; family Salamandridae; genus Pleurodeles; species Pleurodeles waltl. The sequence goes on along the minus strand of NC_090437.1, from coordinate 1,314,286,871 downwards.
CCAATGAGAATTGGTAAAATTAGTCACTAGCCTGCAGTGACAATTTTTAAAGCAGAGAAAGCATAAACACTGAGGTTCTGGTTAGCAGAGCCTCAGTGATACAGTTAGGCACCACACAGGGAACACATATAGGCCACAAACATATGAGCACTGGGGTCCTGGCTAGCAGGATCCCAGTGAGACAGTAAAAACACCCTGACATATACTCACAAACAGGCCAAAAGTGGGGGTAACAAGGCTAGAAAGAGGCTACCTTCCTACAAATCTCAACAACAAAAAATAACAAAAATATGTAGCATTTTCAACACTGTATAAAGTGATTTCCTTTATCAAAAAGATCTCAAAAGTAGACGTCATGAGTCAATTTGGTTGCAGCAAGCTTTATATACATACAAATAAATGGAGCAACTAACTATTAACATCACTCACTCTATAGAACTTAAAGGCAAAAAGGCCCAATAAAGAGTTGACTTGTTTTTTTATGTAGGTGTTTTGTCGGGCACAGACTGGCATTTTGCAATAACTGTATATCGCTTTTGTTCAACCATTAAAGTATGATAACACAATACTTAGGACAGCCCAGCAGAATGAAGTAAAAATCCATCATCCCACATTGGAGTTCAATGTTAGACCATCGGATAGAGAAACATCATGTGGCATAAATATTGTGCCCTAAATATCATTTACAAAAATGTGGTCCTATTAGGTGTAAATTTTCTATTATTAACTCCAATTAGGCAAGCTCTTTGAAGAGAATATTTAGTTAGGATGTCCTATTTCAGTCAGGATACTCCGGTCCCACAAGCATATCACTCAGTCACATTACCGAAGAGTGGATGCATCTGAGATGGCTCTGACATTGGGTCTAGGATAGGTGTGTGCTTTGTGGTCAGGATAGTTTTTGCGCAGGAAACTATCCTTTGAACCTTAGTCCTCTTTGTGTGTGTGTGCCTGCAGTGCACTTGTAAAGTGGAAATAATCAGGTACGGCCCATCCTTAAGGGTACAGGCCCAGCCCTCACCTTTTTGCAGACATGAAGAGCATCTGTTAGACTGAGCAGAGGTCAGCCCGACAGACACGCTGGGGCACATTCCCAAGCCTCTTGTGCAGAGTGCAGACCCATATCTACGAGGCCACGCAAGCCACTTTGCATGGTGCAAGGGGGCCTGCGCTGGCACTAGGCATCAAATTGTGTGTCAGCGCAGGGGGAAAAGACAGAAATGCACCGTATCTGGTAAATACTGTGCATTTCTGCCCTTTCTAATCATCGAGAGGCAGTGCAGCAGAAAGTCTTGCCGCGCTGACCTATGTCAATTCATTGAAAATATGCCCCCTATATGTTCAGGTCAGGCAGCCAGGCATTATACATGTTCTAAATGCACACGTGACCCGCTGCCAGAGCTGAACATTGTGGGGCTGAGGATGTCACAACCCTAAGGGCATGACCTCCTCAGCCCAGCAAAGCACCTCGAGGTCCTCCCCCCTCCTGAAGAGGGGGCTCATCACAGATGGACACGGACTGGATGCTTCAATTTTAAGCCCTGAAGTGCCAGGGCCGTGTTAATCAGTGGCACCTCATCACAGAGTGGGATGGGGTCAGTAGTTTCAATGACTCTATCCCACTCTGTGACAAATCAGGGACTGCCTCCTCTTCTCATTGGTTGACCCAAGGTCAGCCAATGGGAGAAGGCAGCGGTCCCAATCCTTAAGGAACCTCCCACCACCTGAGGCCTGGTATGTTTTTCTTTTTTTTAACGTGTTGTGTGTGAGTACAGGTGCATATATGAATGTATATATGTGATTTAGTTGGTGCGTGCCGTTAACGAATGTGTGTGCATGCTTGTGAATGTATGGGTGTGAGTGTGAATGTAAATGAGTGAGTGTGAATATGTATGTGTGTGCATGTGTGGCCAGCCCGCCCCCCGCCTGCTCAAGTTACCGCCCACCATTGGAAATAATGAGGGGAAGTAAAGATATTTCTACTTGCTACACCCGCCTCAGGTAGGAGCACCATTCTAGCACAAACCCATGTTTACAAGTCTTTGAAATCTGTTTTTACATCAACATACATGGGTGGATGCAGGGGAGCGCTTCTGCTCCACTCATGGAAAGCCTTCCTGAAGGAAGGTAATGCAAGGCAAAGGTATGTGCTGTGTTGCATTACTTTTTTTTTTTTTACCATGACTTACAAAGCCACACAAATCAGGCTTTGCATAGCTTTGTAAATTTCAAAGTAAATTTTGTGTTGGGCTCTTGCTTTTAACCGGAATACAAGTATGAAAGGCACTTTGTCAATGAATATATATCCACACTCATTTCTTAAAACAGAATTCATATTCATTCAATCCGATTTGTTCAATGTTCAAAATTTGCAGCTACCAAAGAGGGAGTAGGCCTTCCCCTGGCTGACTTAAAACTCTTTCTTCTTGAGGGAAATCACCAATCTACGCACTCGTCTATTTGATGTCACTCCAAGCCTATCGGTGTAACACATCCCCGTTACTCCATCTGTAATTCTATCTATTGTAAATTAGGAACTTTCATTTTGTGGTTTAACTCACAAATACAGTATATATTCTAGATGGTGTGTTTTCTTCATAGGCAGTGGCGTAACAAAGGCCCCCGCAGGACCCATGGTGTGAGGGGCCCCAAGGTCCTGGGTCCCTCTTCAGCACAGTACACTGTGCACGGGTGGCAGGCCCCTGACTGGGTCCAGAGGGAGGGGGCCCCTCTCAAGGGACTTGGCAGGGGTCGGGCCCTCAAGTTTTGTTAGGTCACTGTTCATAGGCTACGTTAAGCATTATTAATTCATAGTTATTGATGTTAAAACCCTACAAATTTTTCTATTGAAATGCATTGGAGTGAAAGGCTATTTGTGAAGATGAACTACATAACATACATAAAGGGAGAATAAAAGAGTTAAGTGACAAGTAAAGTCATTTCTCAGGGATCTATTGGAGATTTTGGGAACTGTGGTGAATTTAAGGTGATTTACACCATGCGAAAAGCTGATCTCCTGCTGGTATTTTATGACCCAGCTTTGGGAGACTTTGTGGTTAGTGGCCCAGAAAGCTAAAATGAGGGAATATTTTGTGCAAATGTGCAAACATTCTTCTCTTCTTGTTCATGTGAGAAGAAAGTCTGACATGGTGATCCATGTGGTTCCATCATCAGCCAGCAGCCAGTCCATCACTTGAGTCCACATAGTTGACCTGTAACTTGACCTCACAGTTCTACTAAACAGTCAGGATGCCAACATGCTACATTCATGACAAAAGTGAACAGCATGTTGCTGGAACAGGAGCTGCTGCATTTAAGGCATTTCATAAGGAGTAGGCTGTTGTAAATGAGGTCAGTGACTGTTTAACTGTGCTTTTTATTGTTAATACAGCTACGAAATCAGCCATTTTTGAAAACTGTACGGTTTAGAGTAAGGCCCAAACACACTAAGGGACAGATTTACAAGGCCTTAGTGCCTCTTAGGGACACACTAGTGTCATTTTGTTTTACGCTAATATGGCATTAAGGAGGCCATTCTCCTTGGCTATATTTACAAAATGGCGCAATGCTTGCATTGCGCAACTGTTTAACCCCTTGCGCCACATTATACCTGCGCCAGACATAATGTATGCAATGGGGGCGTTCCCCCGAAGGGAGGCCTGTACAAATGGTGCAGTGAAATTTACAACATTTCACTGCACCATTTTTAGTGTCATGTTTAACAGCTGCTCAGGGCTGCACCCTTACTTTCAATGGGCCTCCCTTTACTTTGCAGGATTAGCGCAACAATTTATTGCGCTAATCCTCAAAAGTGCCACAATAGCGTCGTAAATTCTGACACTATTGCCCTAACATGCGCTATGGTTCACCATATTGTAAATACGGCGCACACATGGTGTTGTTAGGGGGGTGCAAGAAAATTAGTGCATCACAGCTGATGCACCATTTTCTCATAAATCTGGCCCTTAGTGAGAGAGATCCCCATCTGTATCCCATTTCTACATATTTCCTCAGAGGACCCCTCCTTTCTGCAGTCAAATATCTACTTAATTTTAGAAAAGTAATATTTTGCCAGGTGAAAAGAGTTTTTTTTTAATCGTCCTTTTGAATACTATGGAGTATATTGATTTTAGTGAGGCACAAAGTTGTTTGCAGACAGATCTCGTACTAAAGATGAACGGTTTTGTGTTGAAGTGGGTTGTCAGAAATTCCGAACAGCTGTTTAGACATTTCAGTTTTCAGAATTTTCCCATCTCGTTTTTCAGTATCATTCCTTTCTACCTCTCTGTATGATAGTTCTTCAAAATCATTTTATTGTGAGTGAAATGTAACAAGATGAGAAAACACACACACGCAGACACACACATATAAAACGATATATATATATATATATATTTATTTTTTTCTTCACTGGAGCGGGGCGCAGATTAAAAAAGTTTGAAGACCACTAGGCTGCAGTGGTGTAACGAAACTTAAAGCCCCCCCTGCAAAGTACCTGCAGGGGGCCATCTTCCCTCTGGACCCAATCACAGTGCACTTTGCTGAGGGGGATCCCTGGAGCTCGGGGGCTGTGGGGGCCTTTGTTACGCCCCTGCTGGGCTGAATACTGCCTCTTCTTGCCCCTGGGAGTCTGCAGCTGCGCCCCCTGCAGATGCTGCGCTCTAAAACCCCTGCACGTGTCTTGTGAAACAGGGGAAGGTGACAAGAGCAACGCTCCCCCGTCTCCTTCGGAAAGAAGTCTGACCATAACAAATGTCTCAGATCGGAGCGCACGGTTTGTGAATTTTAACCCTGAAAAATATTACCTTCACTAACTTTTATTTCATTAGACTCAGCATAAGATACTTGGAGGGTTAGTACACGACATCCAAAACACAGATTCTTCAGAGTTGTACTACGCTTACTTTTTCTTTCTCTTCATCTTTCTTTTTCTCCACATCTTCCTTCTTTCTCTCCTTTTTTCTTGTCACCTTTTTCTATCCTTCTTTCACCCTCCTTTCTTTCTCATTTTCCGTCCTCCTCATCTTTCTTTTGCCTCATCCTTCTTTCTCTTCATCTCTTTCTTTTTCTCTTCGGCTTTCTTTTGTTCTCTTTCTCTTCCTCATCTTTCTTTCTCTCATTTTCTCTTTCTCACATTCTGGTTGCCTCTTCTTCCCCTCCTTTATCCTGTCCTTCTTGTTGTCTTGTTGACCTATTTCCAATCTGTTTCTTTGCTTCCCTACCTTTGTACCTTTCATGCTTTCACTTTTTTTCTCTGCTTCAGTCTTTCCTTTCCTTTTTCATTCTCTCTTTCTCTTTCATTATCATCCTCCTCAGATTTTTTCATTTTCTTCGATCCTTCTTTTGAATTCCTCTGCTTCATATCTCATTTCCTATCCTTCTCTTTCCCTTTTTCATTCCTTATTTACTTTTCCTCTCGCCTTTTTTCATCTTGGTTCCTTTTCTCTTTTCTTCCTTCTTTCATTTTTCTCTCTTTTCTTCCTTTATCTGAGCCTTTTCTTTGTCTCCATTCTTTCTTCCCTTACTTTTTTTTTTTTCAACAAGTTTTTATTTTATGTTCAGATAATGCAATCACAGGTAACAGGGTTCAGGAACATTGCACTACATGGGTACATCTATATTTAACAGCTCAGTGTTACATAGTGTGGTATCCGTGAACAAAAAGTTTGAAACATAGTGTTAGTACACAGGTGTGACCTCAACCCGTCAACAACAACAGTCCACTCCCTCCTCCTCCCCGCCAAGCCCTTTCTCTCTGTCCTTGTTGCACTTGCCCTCTCCTTTCCCACTGTTCACCAACCTACTTAGGTTACTATTTGTCAGTGCCCCTGGGGAGATACTGAAGATGGCATGTATGCATGTGTACTTTTATGGCAACACGCCGAATAAAGTTATTTGACTGACTGACTGACTACTGAAGATGGCTCATGTGTGCAGTTCATTCCCTGTCTTCTAGTGCAAGTGTGTGAGGAGGGGAATCCTGCCCGGGGGCAGCCAGACAGTCCACTAGATGTTCCCAGGCTTGGGCCCTTTCTATTAATTCCTTGCCTCATCTTGCTTCTCTACATAGGACCACATTCTGGTACCCTGCCCACTTAGTGAGGTCCTCCCTCCACTTGGTCAGTCTAGGACCCCTGGTGGATTTCCAATTCATTGTAATCTGTCTCTTCGCCAATGTCAGGGCCGGGTCTATAAATCTGGTGGTCGTTTTACCATTTCGGGGGCCTAAGGAAACCCCCAACCGACAGGTCACTGGAATATGTGGAATAGGCCATAGCGTCACTTTGTTAATGCACCCCACCACTGCCCTACAGTAGTCCCCCAGGGATGGGCAGTCCCATACCATGTAGAACATTTCCGGTACTATTTTGCCTCTACGTGGTCAGCCCGCTGCTTGGGCTCGACATCATCCTAAGAATACGTCCCAGGTGAGGTAGGCCCTGTTGAAGAAAAAAAACATATCACTTACATTACGGGACACAGTGTACATGTTCTGGAGGATTTTGACCCAATTCGTGTCCGCAATTGTGTGTGAGACATCTCTTTTTTTATTTTTTCTGCAGTGTAGTTAATGGTGTAGTGAGGTCATGTCTTATGGCTTGATAGACCTAGATTATCGATTTAAAGCGACCAGATATGGTGCATAGTATCTGGCATCCCTTGTAAGGTTGTGGCATCGTCTGTCCCCTTCCCCAGTGGTGTCTCAATGTTACTGTCACTGACCTATGTGGTAGGAATTGGCCCCTTGGGACATCTGATGTATCCGAAAAGTCTTCATATGCTAACAGTTCACCATCTCTATATAGGTCACCCCCCCCCCGATTCAGACCATATGTAGACCATTCTGTTATATTCTGTAAAGTGGGGCTCCGCGCTACATGCTCCAGACTGCGCAGTGGGAGGTCAGACGAGTATGGTGCTACTGTCTGGGAGCATTAAAGGGTCCATTTCCAGCAGTGTCGGACAACTCCAAGTTTGATATTGCCTTCCTCTAATGGGCGTCTGGGGTCCAGGAAGATCCGGTGAATGGCCTGGAAGCTCAGCTTTGTCGTCATCTCATTGCCCCTGTACTGATCTCTGGGATACAGCCACTGGGCAAACCACAGGAGCTGAGGCGCCGAGTAATGCGTATCCATATTCAGTGCTGCTAGCCCTCCATTTGCTGTTGGGTGCTGTAGTTTGCTTAATGGCACTCTGCCTCTGCCCCATATGAGCTCAACCATCAGGGAATCTAGTTCCCTAAATATCCACCTAGGTATAATGATAGGTAGTGTGGAGAAGAAGCACAATAATCTGGGGCAGGGAATCATTTTAAATATTGCAATTCGACCCGCTACAGACAGTGGTAGATTTTTCCAAAAATCTACTTTTAACCTTAGGCTTCTCATCACTGTCTGACTTTTCCCCTCCAGAACGCCTGCGTAATCATGATAAATTCAGACTCTTAGGTATTTTAAACATGTTCCCTCCCATTTAAGGCCATGTAGGTTCTGTGGCTGAGGAGTCGTCCTACCGAGGGGACCTTTGCCAATTAATGTAGAGGCCTGATGTCTCCCCAAAGAGCTCCAGGAGGGCAGTCACTTTGGGCAACTCAGCGTCTTCATCACACAGAAAAAGTAGCATGTCATCAGGGTAGAGGGCTAGATGGTGTGTTACCCCTTGTATTCCTAATGCCTGGTATGCCATAGCTGGTCGTGCCCTGATAGCCAGTGGTTCCACAGCAATGGTGAACTATAATGGGGAGAGTAGACACCCTTGTCTGGTGCCTCGACCTACCCCATATGATTCAGATATCTGCCTCCCTGTTCTAACTCGGCCTTTGGGTGTGGAGTACAAGATATTGACCCACTTAATAAATTCTGTGCCTGGGTCCATCTTTGCCATTACCTGATATAAGAAGTCTCACTGGAGGCTGTCAAAGGCTTTCTCTATTTCTATTGCGACAATCACCTCCTCTGTGTTAACAGTGGGGCCCATGTTAAGGATCTCCCATAGCCGTCAGACATTCCAAGCTGTGTTGCGCCTGGGTAGAAAGCCGTTTTTATCCTTGTGAATCAGGGCAGTCATCCATGGGAGGAGTTGGGTGGCAAGTATCCTGCTTAATATTTAATATCCTATATTAAGCATAGATAAAGGGTGATATGCTCGTATATCTTGCGGTGGGCATCCCAGCTTTAGAAATGGGATCACAATGGCTTCCCCAGTGGTGGCGTAGGTGACTTGCCTCAACATAGAGCTCCACCAATCTAGGAACCAGCGTATCTATGTAAGCCACGCAGAACTCCACTGGGAGACCGTCAATCCCCAGAACCAGGCCCCCGGGCTTAAACAGAAGCTCTTACCTCTTGCTCAGTTATCTCTCCTCCCCGTGTTCCTGCTTCCTCCCACGAGATCATCAGGAGGGCCACTGGGTCGAGAAAAACACCCAATTATTGGGTGTCTGAGTCAGATGGTGATGAATATAGTACTTCGTAATACTCTGCAAATCGCTAATTTATGGCCCTCTAAGTATATAGGTGCCCACCTGACCACGAGCCCATCTCCAAGATAATGGAGACACTAAATGAGAGATTAGCTAGCCAAGCCAATAAGGATCCAGCCTTATCCCGTTCCACATGTGCTCTGGTCATAAATTCTCGGTAATCAAAGCATCAGAGTTTCTCTGTGTGTACTGCAACTTCCTCCTTTGCATCGAGTAATTGTTGCTTCAGGGCTGGGTTCCCTGGTCTTGCCAGCCTCTAGTTCCTTAAGTGTCCTTTCCTGTCATTCGAGGTCTGAAATCAGAGTGTGTCGCACCCCTTACTGTTTCTGCGATGCATCGTCCCGTATGAATGCCTTAAAGGTATCCTATCAATTAATGGGGAAGACCCGTTGCCGAATTTTCTTTGAAGTACTTCCGTATGGCCTCGCCTATGGTATGTTGGAATACCTGGTCCTCTAGCACCTCTATCTGCAGGCGTCAGTCTGGTATACAGGGGTGGTTTGTAACCCAGTCTAGTGACAGCCATGTTGGGTTGTCCCTGGTGTTTGGGGTGGTGTGTCTCCAAGCCTATATTAGTCCACATCTCTTTTGTCAGTTTGTGAACATCTGAGCAAGGCGATATACAGGGGAGTCAGGAAGTATGGGATGAGACCTGTCTAGCATTGGGTCTGCCACGCAAATATGGTCCCCTCCTAGCATTATGTCGTGTGTCATGTGTGGTACCAGGAGTCTGGATAGCCCATCAAGGAATCTCCCCTGATCTGTGTTTGGAACATAGATGCCCACTACTGTTAAATCTCGGCCAGCCAGCTGACCTGTCACAGCCACATATCAGGGTCTATGAGCTCTGTTGTTACTTGAAATGGAAGCCCAGGTCTGACCCATATTAGCACCCCCCTAGCAAATGCCGAATAAGTGGTGGCCTATTGTTGGCCTTGCCATCTTTTGCATATTCCTCCCTTCCGGGTGTGGTAAGGTGCATCTCGTGTAGTATGGCAAAGTGAGCCCCTTTTCTTTTCAGGTATGTGTAGACCTTATATCTCTTGTGCATATGATTAAGGACCCTTACGTTCCATCCGATAAAATTATATAGCCATATTTGTAATGCATTGATAGGTCTGGGGGGTGAGCGGAGGAGCTCACCATTTATATCGGATATGGGCTTTCAGATAAGTTGAGTTTGAACTCCAGGGTTGGTGGGGGTGAGGTAACCATATTTGATTTTTAAAAGTCATAAACCAACTCCCCAACACCCCATCGCCAGTCCAAGAGGAAACAGCCGACCCATCCAAACCAGCCAAACTTCATTAAAATCTTGTGCAGACAACAAAGGTCATGTGGGGGTTACTAGTTGCCGTGCTTCCTGGACTCACATCAAGCCTCCCAGCTAGGACTCAAGATGTAAGGAGCCCGCCCATGCCCGTTCATTAACCAGTTTCGGTTCTGGTACTTCCCTCAGCCAAGTGGGTAAAGCTGCGCTGTGTATCTTATCAACAATAATGACAGGACATTTAAATAATATGATCAGATGTGCCCGGTGTTATCACGGGCAGTGAAGATGTGGTGTCCCAGGAGGACACCAAGGCCAGTTCCGAGTTTGAGTCTCCAGACTTATCACCGAAGGTGGGTTGGAACTAGCCGCGCTTCTTGCTGCCACTTCTTTCACCACCCTCTGCTTTCCTTCAGGGCTTGGGACCTGGAGGGGGCGCCTCCGCCAGCCTCAACACTTTCTTTCCAGGGGATCTCTTGTGTGATTCACGAGTGGGTGTCTCCGAGTGTTCCCTCATGCAGGGAAGACTATCGATCCAGTCTGAGAGTGCAAGTGGGGGTGTTAAAGAATTGTACTTCCTCCCCATGTGTTACTTGAAGTTTGGCAGGGAAAACATAGCACATTGTATGTTGAGGGAGTGGAGGCATTTTTTTAGCTGCCATGAATGAGGCCCTTTTCTGCTGGACTTACCTGGTAAAGTCAGGAAAGATCATAACCCTTTGGTTTCCAACAAGGATGTAATCTTTGCTCCGGCCTTGAGTCAGAATGTGGTCTGGCAGGTCATACAGGTGCTCCAGCCAAAGGTGGGCACACCAGCACTCAATGGGCATGCTCCAGGGTGTAATATGAGGACAATCCCTCTGGTGCTACCTCCTTTTCCCCAGGTAGGCCATCATATCCCTACTAGGGCCTTCAATTATTTCTAGCATTCCTACATTATGTACGTTATTCCTCCTGGCACTGTTTTCTGAGTCTTCAGCCCTCCTCTCAAGTTCTTTGACCCTGATCTCTTCTTGGGACATGCGGCTGGTCACCGTCCTCAGGTCGGGGCGATCGTCTCTAAGGACAGCTCCATTGCTATAACCCTTTTGGCCACACAGTGGCGGTCGTGTCTCAGAAATTAATGTCTCCTGTGATTGAATCTATTTTCAGCTCAAGAGATCTCTAGAGAGGCTGTGATGGCCTGCAGGACTGTGTCCAGCATCGCGCTTTGATGGTCATTGCATGTTGGACATGTACAGATTTGCTGTTTCTCATCCGGACTTAGGCATGTCTCTTGGGACACACCCGGGTCAGTCAAATCTCACTTCTTTGTATATTTGCCCATTATTTTGATTCTTCAGGTGAACCAGGGATAACAGCCCAATAGGGTTTGTAGCAGATGGACTTCCATGCCCTGGGTGAGTAGCACCGGTGCTTTTCTTCAGGGCTGTTCATGGTCCTTAGGAGTTATCAATACCGTACCTGGGAGTGCTATGTTGCGCAAACTTATCATCCATATGGTCTCTGTTAGGCGCTTCCCTCATCTCTGTGCCAAATCACCTTCTGCAGTATATTCCAATACGTGATGCTCTGCTTTCCACTGTGAGTCCCACTCTGGTCCCCCCAAAGTTGAAGTCTATGTGCGCTACTTCTTGCGTGGGCCTCTGGGTCATCTGGGGGATGGGTACTGGAGTGGCAGGGGGCAGTCACACCACACCTTTCGGGTTAATAATGTCTGCACCAATTAAGTATTCATAGGAGCCTTCTTCCCCCAAGTGTCAGCTCAATAGGGTTCTACTGCTCCAGGTGTTGCCTTTCCAGGGTACCTCTGCATCTTCACCAACTCCTCTGCCCCTAATGCAGTCAAGTGCCAATGTGGAGCACCCCTTTGGTCCTCCACTCTGGATCGGCACAGCCCCTGTAGATGAGTCACCTTTTAACGGGGGTCTCCCCCAGCGCTATGCTGTACTTGGGTGCATGGCACTCCTGGCCCTCTGGTCGTCTCTGGGGGCCACCTCTCCCCACAACCTCGCCCCCACCGCAAGCTCTACCGGGGCCTTTGGACCTTTCCGTGATGGGCCTCTGATACTTGTGATCGCCCCCAGTGCAGTCAGGATGCAAGAGTGTCCCTTGCGGTCTCCTGCAGGACATTGTTGCTCTGCACTAACCTGGAGGAATTGGGAAGATCCCCCCGGCCCCTAATCAGGTATGTTGTGTGCTGCCTTCACCTCCCCTGGGTGGGCCAGGGCCCCGTGTGTGCTCCCCCCTGATCTCTAGTTTGAACCCTGCCTGGTAGCCGGCTCTGTCATGTTAAGGATGAAGGAGCATATTTACAAGCCCCACAGCGCAGGACAGCACAGCAAGTGACCTTGCTGTGCTACCCTGTGCCACAAGGAAATGGCAGAAATTCACCGTTTCCACAAGATATGGTGCATTTCTGTCCTTTCCCCCTGCGCAGGTGCACAAATTGCTGCCTACTGTGAAAGCAGGCACCCTTGCATCATGGTGCAAGGGTGTCTGCGTTGTAGGTAGGACTGTTTTTGTGCAGGAAGGGGTAACTTCCTGCACAAAAACAATTCCCTGAGGCTTTTTCCTCTCTCTATGTGTGCTGCATAATGTAGCACACATGGAAAGAGGAAACAATGAGAAGAAATAAAGATATTTCTCCTCGTTGCCACTGCCCTCGGGAGGCGTAGAGTTTTTGAGCATTCCTAGGTTTACAGAGTTTTGTTAATCTGGTAATGTGTCAAACATCATGGGTGTTGAGTGGGAGCACCCACTGCCATGCCTGTTGTATGCCTCCCTGACTCAGTGTAAGGCAACACAGCGACTTGTACTGCGTTGCCTTACACCATATCTACAAGGCCCTGAAAAAAGCCACGCAACGTAGCTTTGCGTGACCTTGCAGATATGTGTCTGCATTATGCGCTGCCCGTGTGTCACAAAAAGTGATGCACCAGCATCGCACAGGGCTTGTAAATAATGTAAAAAAATAACTTTCTTTAGTTTTTCTTCCGTTGCAACAACAAGTCTCTTTCAGAACTGTCTATGGCCATTACCTTACCCATCCTTTCTCTTGGAGAAATATGTTACCTTGTCAAAGCTGGAAACAATAACCTTTGCTAGTTTTTGGAAGAGTCTAGAACCTGTTTAACATTTCTCAGTACGCTTAAATGTGTGTATTTGCCTTGCAATAACATTTACACCCTTTGGGGGTAATTTACTAACATTTTGCTCTGGCTTTGCATCACTAAAATGATGCAAACCAGGGCAAAATGTTTTTTTTTAATTATTTACTTTCCAGTGCAAAACTTGTTTTGTACTGGAAACTAACCAAAAGTACTGCAAAGCAGCACAAAATGCTGCTTTGCATTACTTAGGGGCATATTTATACTCTGTTTGCGCCGAATGTGCGTCAAAAAGTTTGACGCACATTCAGCGCAAACCTTGCTCCATATTTAAACTATGATGCCCGACCCCGCGGACGTCAAAAAACCTCCGTGTGCGTCATATCTTGGATGCGGGAAACCGCCTTTGCGTTAATGACATGCAAGGTAGGCGTTCCCGTCCAAAAAATGACTTTAGGGCCTGTGCGCCTTATTTATACTCTTGTGTCATTTTGACGCACAGGAGGTGGGGGGCCTTAAAAAACGGCGCACACCCTGATGTGTGCCGTTTTTTAACGCCTGGGTGAGGGCAGGCGTTAAGGGACCTGTGGGCTCACTTCCATGGTCTCAGACTATGGAAGCAGTCCAGAGGTGCCCTTCCCTGCCCCCAGAGACACCCCCTGCCATCCTCGCCCACCCCAGGAGGACACCAATGGATGGGGGGACCCATCCCAGGTAAGTACAGGTAAGTTGAGGTAAGTATTATTTTTTTATTTTTTAAAGTGGCACAGGGGGGCCTAATTTAGGCTTCCCTACATGCCACTGTGCCCAGTGGCCATGCCCAGGAGACAAAAGTCCCCTGGGCATGGCCATTGGGCAAGAGGGCATGACTCCTGTCTTTGCTAAGACAGGAGTCATTTCAATGGGGGTTGTGTGTAAAAAAGTGGCGCAAGTCCGGTTTGATCCATGATTTTTGACTCAAACCAGACTTGCACCATTTTTTGACGCACAACCCCCATTTTCCCCCACGCCGGCGCTGCCTGGTTTGAGTCTTTTTTTTTTTACTCTGACCAGACCGCAGCGCCGGCTAATGTCATTCCTTAAATAAGGCACCCGCATGGTGCGTAGGAATGGCATTAGACAGCGGTAAATTTTTTGACGCAAACCAGCGCCGGCGCTGGTTTGCGTCAAAAAGTATAAATATGGGTCTTAGTGTCAAGAGGCCATTACATAGGCATTCTCATGCAACTACTCACCCTTTTTGACGAAAAACCCTATCTACCAAAAATGGGAGACAGGGTTTTGCATCAAACAATAACACCTTTAAAAACTGGGCGTTAAAAGGAGAAATGCTGTCATTTGCCTTTCTTTTGCTACTTTGCAGACGTGCTGCACTGTGCAGCACACATAGAAAATAAGGAAAAGTTTTAGAATTTCTCTAGGCCTAGTATTTTGTAACAGAAGGGTACCCTTCCAGTACAAAACCTATGCTAGGCTCTCACACACCCCCTTGCACTAAGGCACAAAGGTGTGTGTGTGTGTGCGTGTGTGTGTAGCGCATGGCCGCTGAAATCAGGTCTGGCACTAGGGAGAACTGAGAGCCATATCTCAGCAGAAATGGCGCTCTCCTGCTCCCTCCCTGTCACGCAACGAAGCGCTGCATTTTTTGGCTGCTGCGCTCTGTTGCCTGACAGTTTAATAAATCTGCCCAAAAGTTGCCAAGGCTTTGCGCTGGCACAAGTATCTCGCAACAGTCTTTACAATCTATCTCCATTGGTTTGCACTGTAAAGGTGACCTTTTCTCAGCACAAAAACTTTTATGTTGTTCTGCGTTGCTTTGTATCAAGAGACGGAATTGAGACTGATGAGCACATAGGTTTTGACGTAAAGCTAAATATACTAAGACAGGTCTTTGCGTCAAAATGCCTCAGTTAAGGAACAAGTAAAACATATTTCTCAAAAAACCCACACATTGTATGAGTATTGCAGTGTACACCACACATCCAATGTGTTGGATCCTTCTGAAGTTGTGTGGGTGCAGGAAATTGTACTGGTAGGTTATGCTTCCAGTACCAAATCCCATGCAAGACAGCACACACCTCTGCACCGTGGCTCAAGGCTGTGTATCTTGACAGAGGGCACCTCACCAGCAGCAAGTCACCCTTAACAGATATAGATCAGGCTGTGTTTGTCTCCTGGTGCCAGTGCAAAATTTGAGCTGGTGGTTGCAAGTGGTGGCCACCAACACTAATTTTTGGTAACCAGTTCTTATTTTCCATCATCAGATGTTGACCCTGAGGGGGAAGGAAGCGAAGGGGAAAGAAGGGAGAGAAAGAAAGATAGAAAAACCATGACACTGATGAAAAAGAACCTGTAAGAGTGAGATAAAGGGGTAGGGAGTATAGGGTGGTGGATGAAAGAGCCATGAGGTGGAATTAAGACTAAGCAGCCTTGGTAGTCAGCAATCCTGACAGTCAGCAGCACTGGCAGCAGGCATCTGCGAAAAACTTGGGCCCCAGCACTGATTCTTTTACAAATTAAACACTGTGTTACCCAACTAATCTGGTTGCTGAGTTCATCAAATCCACTTTATTTCAGTAAAAAACATACCATTAAAGCACAATACAAAATGTTTAAAAAAGAATAAGACATAAAATCATTAACTTTAAAATAAGGCATTATAATACAATAAAAAAAAATTAAGAACAAAGCGAGTTGCAAGTTAATTTAAATAAATATACAAGTATATTCGGGAACTTGCAATATTTGCTATATAATAGTGCATTGTTTAGAGTATACTATTAATCACACATTGTATCAAACTAATTATTAAACTTGCTTTACCCTACTCAAAATTTCTAAAACTACAATTTACCATTTAGAATTCCAAGTCGAAAATTCCAAATGGATTCGAAGAATTTCACCAAGGGACATGCCAGTGACACGGATGAATCCAATTTGAGTATCCTCAGTGCTGGTAAACAGTTCCTAAAGCCTATAGATTTGCATAGAGGGATAATCCAGCGAGCCCTCTGGGTAGAATATGCGGGGCATTGGAAAAGAACATGCATGATGGATTCTTCCTTCCCGCAACCCATTGGACATAACTTGGACTTTTTAGCTGAATTGGACCATTTATAGGGGAACGTACACAATGGGAGGGACCCTATTCTAAATCTAATATACAAGGCACATGCGAGTGGAGAGAGTATTGAGTCCATGTAGTGTTTGAATTCATAATGGCATTTGAATTGTAAGAACGTGCCACTCATGGTGGAGGGGGACACTTCATCTAGGTGCGATGTTTGAACATTTAGCCAGTAAGCATCCTTCAAGATCTGAGTGGCATTTTTCAGAATAGAAAGAGGGTCTGTCCAGTAGTTCCCCAGCCCGAGGATGGAAAAAGTCCACTCCACATAGCTAAACCACTTAATTTTGGTAGTAGCGCTAGTGCTCGCCAGGTTACTCAGCCTAGTCCTGTAAGGAACCAAGGAATCTGATAACCAGATCCGAATCCAATACAGAAGTGGCCTTAGGGCGGCAATGTGAATAATGGGGAAGAGATTTAAATCCATTCGGATTAGCAGGGTCGGAGTGCTGGTGGGAACCCTTAGCAACATCTTTAAGAAGGAATTTTCCACTTTTTCTAAGTCCTCCAAATTACAATGGCCCCATAATTCAGCTCCATATGCCCCCCGCTTGAGATTTGTATATTTCTATAGCGGGGGTGATGGCAAAGTTTGGGGACCTAGCTGCGAATCTCACAATGCCACCTACCCTTTGCTTCAAGCACATCGACAATTTCTGCAAATGAGCATACCATTTATGGGAATCTTCCAATTTTAACCCTAGATAGTCGAAAGTATCCACTCTTTCCAGTGTGACACCCTCCAAACAAATGTGTCTCCTCATTTTATACCTCGGGTCCCCAAAAACCATGTATTTGGTTTTAGTTGAATTAATTTCTAAACCATGGTCTTTTCAGAATGCCACAAACATCGTAAGCAGGTTGGAAAGGCCAATGGCCATTTGTGATATTAACAAAGTGTTGTCTGCAAATAACAGACATGGGATCTTTTGTCCTCCCAATCTAGGAGCATCATTGGAACATTCCAGGAGATAATGGATGCAGGCATTTATAAATAAGAGGAAGAGTGTGGGGGCCAACACACATCCCTGCCTCACACCACAGTGTGTATGAATTTCCGATGTTAGTTCACCTTTCGGGCCCCAACGAATTCTGGCACAATTGCCCGTATAGAGATCTCTGATTATACTTATTGTGGGACCAGGGACCCCCACTTTACTCATAACTTCCCATAGCTTTTGGCACCGAACAAGGTCAAAAGCAGATTTCAGACCTACAAATTGCTGAGTTAAAA
Source organism: Pleurodeles waltl (assembly GCF_031143425.1). Taxonomy (NCBI): domain Eukaryota; kingdom Metazoa; phylum Chordata; class Amphibia; order Caudata; family Salamandridae; genus Pleurodeles; species Pleurodeles waltl. The sequence continues at coordinate 1,314,269,648 of NC_090437.1, read as the reverse complement.
AATTACTAAGTGTTTTGCAATGGAGTACTCACTTCATCAATGGGTTGTAGATAATTTAACTTTGGATCAAAAGGTTAATCTTATTCACTGTATTGGAACTGAATTCAAGTAATTCAGGCCCATATTTATGGGCTTTTGGTGCAGGCAGCGTAGCAAGTGACCTTGCTGTGCTGCGTCAAAGAGAAGGGCAGGAGTGCACAGTATCTATGCAATGCGGTGCATTCCAGTCCTTTTTCCCTGCATTGGTGCCGTTTTAGAAGCCTAGCGCCAACACAGGCACCCTTGCACCATGGTGCAAGAGTGTCTGTGCTGTTGGCAGGATTGTTTTTGTGCAGGAAGGGAATTTGGGGTTAACTTTAACTTAAAAGCAGCCAACAAGGCAGGCCTACCATTAAAATTACACTGGGCACTTCATCAGTGCACCTATGGATATACTATCAATGCTGGGACACCTAAACCTACATGCCATACTACATACTAGGGACTTATAGGTAGGTTGGTACAGCTAATTATAATTAGCCTAATTTTCATAATCAATTTTACACAGAGTCATGGGACTGGTTAGCAGTACCCAGGGCACAGTCAGAGTCAGTAACCCCCAGTATCAGTCAAAATGTTTGGGGATGACCAGAGCAAAATGGAGGTTTTTCCTACAGTGGTTTTGCTGTTGGTGTGGGGTTGGAGCTGAGGTGCTTCATGATCGGGGTGGTGTCATTAGTAGCAGTGGTTCAGTGGGTTGTTTTTTTCTGGATTATGGCGATTCCACCTCGCTGGTTGATGCGGTCTCGGTGTGCAACCTTGTAGCCATCGGGTGTTGCTAAGTCGGTATTGGTTGCAGATGCTGGTTTGGGCCAGGTCTCAGTGAGGAAGGTGATGTCAGGGTTGAGGGAGGTGATGGTGTCCAATATCTTAATGGTATGCTTGCTGAGAGATTGCGTGTTGAGACAGTGGCGATGTTTAGAAGCAATTAGGATCATTGTGGTGGTCGGTCTCTTTGTGTGCGACGGTCCTCCGGTCTTGCAGGTGATGCAACAGTTCTGGCATAAAAAAAGGTCCTGCTGTTATTTGAGTGGAGGTGCAGCACACATAGAAGGAGGAAATCACCTTCCTGTACAAAAACAATCATCCCCACAACACAGGCACCCTTGTGCCATGGTAGCAATTTGTGCGCCAGCACAGGGGTAGAGGACATAAATGCAATGTATCTTGTAGATATGGCACATTTCTTTCCTTTACCAGTGGTGCAGGTCCGCGCAGCAAGGCACTTGTTGCGCCGTTCTGCACCATGGGCCTTGTAAATATGGCACCTGGTGTTTTACACACTGGAGGAGTTAAAGGGGTTCTGCAGGGAGAGGGGACTAGTTGTTAGTGAGGAATCTGACTGGTCTGACCTTCAGCAAATCCTGTTTGATTTCCAGATAGCAGTATGGAGGAAATAGTCAAAAGAGAACCAGAAGGGTGGTGGTTCTCGTGAGGACCCTGAGACTAGTGAGGACTCCGGGCGGGAGGGTTCCCAGTCTGCACAAAAAGAGGATAGTCGTTCTGAGGGAGACCCTGAGGAGGACCCCAAGATTAGTGAGAACTCCGAGTGGGAGGGTTTCTCATCTACACCCCCAGAGGGCAATGACCCTGTGGAAGATGAGGAGGCCTAAAATGACCTAGCAGGGATGCCAGTGAAGGGGGAGGACCCAATGGACAGTGAATACCTTGCTGAGTCTAGTGCCAGGAGCAGCATCACCTGCTTCACCCATTCCCTGTCCCCTGAGAAACTCAAGGATAGACAGGCTGAGAGGGACCCAAGGTTGCAGCTGGCACAGCTGGCTGTAGAATAGAAGAGGTTAAAGGCTGAGAAGTCCCTAGCTCAGGAGAGAATGGTGGAGGCTGTCAAACAGTGCTAAAGAGCATGTGCTCCCTCCCCTAAACACTTGGTAGAATTGGCTTACACCTGTTTGGCTTATATAATTTACCTGTAAGTCCCTTGTAAAGTGGTGTACCATATACCACGGGCCTGTAAATTAAATGCTATTAGTGGGCCTGCAGCGCAGATTGCGCCATCCACAGAAGTAGCCTTTCAAACTTGTCCCAGGCCTGCCACTGCAGTGCCTGCATGAGCAGTGTACTGCCATATTGACTTAGCAAGTCAAACTAATTGCCAAGGCCTAAGCTCCCTTTTACTACACCTATATTGCCTCTAAGGTAGGCCCTAGATAGCCCTACGGGAAGGGTGGTGTGTACGTAAAAGGGAGGACATATGTTTTAATGTGTCCTAGTAGTGATAAACAGCCTATTTTGTTTGTCACTACTGTGAGGGCTGTTTCTCTCATAGGTTTGCATTGGGAATTCCCTTCTATACGTCTAAGTGGTAATTAGTGATCTGTGAGGAGTAGCATGGGCAAGTTTGGTATGTCTGGAATGGTAATAAGAAATCCTGCTTACTGGTGTACGTGGATTTTACATTACTATTTTAGAAATGCCACTTTTAGAAAGCGGGAATTTCTCTGTGTTTATAACTCTATGGGGGTCATTCTGACCTTGGCGGTCCATGACCGCCATGGCGGAGGGCGGCGGAAGCACCGCCAACAGGCTGGCGGTGCTTCCTGGGCGATTCTGACTGCGGCGGTAAAGCCACGGTCAGAAAAGGGGAGCCGGCGGTTTCCCGCCGGTTTCCCGCCGGTTTCCCGCCGGTTTCCCGCTGGCCTAGGGAATCCGCCATGGCGGCGCTGCTTGCAGCACCGCCATGGGGATTCCGAGCGCCTTCCTGCCAGCCTGTTTCTGGCGGTGTCCACTGCTGGAACCAGGATGGCGGGAACGGCTGCCGTGGGGCCCCCTAACAGGGCCCCACAAAGATTTTCACTGTCTGCTGTGCAGACAGTGAAAATCGAGACGGGTGCCACTGCACCCGTCGCACCCCTTCAACTCTGCCGGCTCCATTCCGAGCCGGTTTCATTGTTGAAGGGGCTGTCCCGCTGGGCCGGCCGGCGGTCTTCTGGCGGTCGCCCGCCGGCCCAGCGGGAAAGCCGGAATGGCCGCCGCGGTCTTTCGGCGGGAACCGCTTGGCGGGCGGCGACCGCCGCGGTCAGAATGACCGCCTATGTGCTTTGCAGCCTGACTCCAATCCACATCCAGGACAGAGTGACAGCTTAACTTTGTGCATACTCTCCAGACAACCATCAATCAGGGAGGGATTGAGTGTGACAGGATTACATCTGTGTTCATCTACATACTGATGGTCTTCCTGGGCTGGGAAAGGCAAAGGACGGTCACATTTTACACTTCTGTAGCTGTGCCCTACCCTCACACAAAGGGTTTGTTTACCCCCTACTGATATCTGGAGCCAGAGTAGGGGAGGAGGAAAACTCCTGGAACATGTCAGACCTTGCTGGATCCTTCTCCCACCTTTGAGAAGCAGGGCACATAAGTATAAGTATACTCTGACCCCATGATTTTGGAGCACTTTTGAAACTGGGACCAAACCTCTTCCAGAAGTATCGCTGCACTGCACAAAGGGCTCATCTGGACTGCTCTTTTGTTGTTGCCCTTCTGCCTGCTACTTGCTGTGCGCCCAAAAGGCTCACTTTGTGCTACCAGGAGAAACCACCATTGGGACCAATTGCTTTGCTCTGTTGGTCTGCTGCCTACTTTTCCGGGTTCTAGAAGGGGCTTCCACTTCGCAACTCACCCTTGTGCCGCCTGCCCGTGCCTTGCTTGGTAGCCTAAGTGTTCTCAATGGACTGGGTGATTCCCTCCCTGTTTCTGTCATAACTTGGTTTCCAGCACGTGTTGGGAGCTTCAACCCTAAAGCAGAATGAAGCGCTTCACTTTCCCTCTCTGAATAAATGAACTACCTCATGTGAGTGTTTCATTTATTAACCGTGTCCAGGCAACTATGACACAGAGAGTAATGTGTACTTTTCCTGCACAATCAGAGGGTAGTGAGCATTTTATTTCCTCATTGCATAGGGGGAACACTTTCCATTATGTCTCCATAACTAGCGCATGGCAATCGCTTTGTTTTCTTCAAACCTCATTTGACTGTGGGTGATTGCCTCGCATGGTGCGGCTGAGCACTCCCCTCTACACTAAGAAGCGTGCGTACTGTTTTCCCTCCACGCCCCCCTCCAGTGAGGGGGACTGCAACTTGGACCTTGAGAAGAGCAGGGCCGTCCCTTGGCATCATCCCCTTTCCTGGATTCAACAAGTGCTTTTAGGAACCCCACTAGCAAGGCTACCTCTGCTGCAATAGACATGGAGAAAAGGGCTTCCGGCTGGCATCCAGAGGAGTGGAAGCCACTCAAGAGGGCCACATCGGAGTCTTTCTCTACGGCTGCATTTGACAACAGGTAGCGTTCCCCTGCACAGGCCCCATCCTCCCTCTGAGGTGTGCACTTGTGTGGGGACCCGTAACATCAACATGACCAGGGGAGCCGGCACTTGCACGGGACCAGGGTCGCACCTGCCAGGCTCCTCCTTGTGAAGACACTAGGGGCCATATTTATACTTTTTGACGCACAACTGCGCCAACGCAGTTGTGCGTCAAAATTTTTAATGCCGGCTAACGCCATTCCAAAGCGCCATGCGGGCGCCTTATTTATGGAATGACGTTAGCCGGCGCAGGTGACTGGTGTGCGTCAAAAAAAATGACCCACACCAGGCTGCGCCGGCGTAGGGGAAAATGGAGCTTGGGCGTCAAAAAATGGGGCAAGTCAGGTCTGAGGCAAAAGTTTGGCCTCAACCCGATTTGCGCCATTTTTTTTTACTCCCAACCCCCATTGAAATGACTCCTGTCTTAGCACAGACAGGAGTCATGCCCCCTTGCCCAATGGCCATGCCCAGGGGACTTATGTCCCCTGGGCATGGTCATTGGGCATAGTGGCATGTAGGGGGGCACAAATCAGGCCCCCCTATGCCACAAAAAAATAAATAAAAAAATACTTACCTGAACTTACCTTAAGTTCCCTGGGATGGGTCCCTCCATCCTTGGGCGTCCTCCTGGGGTGGGCAAGGGTGGCAGGGGGTGTCCCTGGGGGCATGGGAGGGCACCTCTGGGCTCCTTCCGAGCCCACCGGTCCCTTAACGCCTGCCCTGACCAGGCGTTAAAAAATGACGCAAAAGCGGCTGGACGTCATTTTTTTTGACCCGCCCACTCCCGTGCGTCATTTTTGCACGGGAGTTTAAATAAGGCGCACATGCCTTAGAGTCATTTTTTAGACGGGAACGCCTACCTTGCATATCATTAACGCAAGGTAGGTGTCCACGCTAAAAAATGACGCAAACTCCAAGATCTTTGGCGCTAGACGGGTCTAACGCCAAAGTATAAATATGGAGTTAGCTTTGCGTCGGATTTGCGTAAAAAAAAACCGACGCAATTCCGGCGCAAACAGAGTATAAATATGCCCCTAGGGCTCAGAATTAAGAAGGCATAGCGCCTCTTTGCGCCACATTAGGGTCATTTTCATGACGCTAATGTAGCTCAACGAGGCAAAATTAGGGGGACCACAAAAATGACTAAGTCGAATCTATGAGATTCCACATGCTCCATTTTTAGTGGCTATTTTTAATGCCTGCACAGAGCAGGCATCAAAAGAGGGTACACTATTATTTTAATGGGCCCCTATGTAGTTTGCAGGATAAGTGCCAACACTTTTGGTGCTAATCCTGCAATGTACAACAATAGCGTAAAAAACGATGACGCTATTGTCCCTAAACTTTTCGTAAATTTGGGCTACTTTTCCTAAAATTGGGCCTCGAAGAGCCAAATGCTTTTGTGGCTCTCAGGATGTTTCCTCACTGCCTTTTAGGCCGCAATTGGTATCATTTGGTCTGGTTTGATGCATGTTTGACTTTCCCTAAACATGCATCATTTGCAAGGTATCTCATTAAGTTATGTCGTTTTGGCAAGTAGGCACTCGCAATGAGAACGGGGAAAGGGTATGGCAGCATAGATGATTCTCCCTAAACAGAACCAGCATTATTTGCAAAATATTCACTAATGTATGTCATTTTTGCTTTGACCAAAACGAGTACTAACTAAACAATTGTCTCTCATGCATAGTGTCGATGATTCAGGTGTTTAGTTTCAGAAGCTGTTGCCTTTCATGTCCTCTGTGTCCCTTGGTGTTATGATGCATGTTGTTTCTGTCTTGCCCTGTGTAGGATCACTGGTACTAACTAAGAAACTACATGGGATGCACAGTATTTATGATTCATGTAATTTTTGTCTATGAGTTATATACCATATATATCCTATTTTTATGTAACCCTGTGTGAAGATCTCTTTTGTGGTGTATTTATTGTGTTACTGGTGTGAGTGTGTTGCACAAATGCTTTAAACATTGCCTCTGGAGATACGCCTGACTGCTCTGTGCCAAGCTAATACGGGTCAAGCTCAAGTTATCTTTGGTGTGTAACTTACTTGCCCTGACTAGAGAGGTCGGTTCTGCTTGGCTTAAGTGCATACCCTAGGCAACCAGAAAACCCATTTCTAACACAGTCCAACACAGGATGCACCATGATTTTACTACTTACTTCTCCTAGACTAATCCCTCAAGGCCGGCTGGTCCTCACACTCCAAAGAGAGTGGAGTCCAAAGGTAGTAATGGTGAGATGACATTGTTACTTATTCACCACTTGTTAATGGTCTCGCCAAAGGACATTGTTGTTACTTACTCATCGCTTTTTGTAAATGGTGTAGATGGTGTTGTTATTTACTCATCCCTTGTTGTTAATGATGCTCTCCAGATGACTTTGTCATTACTTATTTATCACTTGTTGTTAATGGTGCTCTCCAGATGACGTTGGCTAAAAGAGTTTGTTCGTGCTTGAAACTACATAACATTTTATCCACATAAGGTATCCATGACAAATTTGCATCCTTTTTCCCCTTCCTCCTGGGGAATCTAAAAATACCGTGAAACATAAGGCAAAATTTTGAGCTTTTTAAAAAAAAAAAAAGAAAAAGTGTTCCAGATAAAAATGCCTTTTTTTTCTAAAAATGACATTCACAAACAATTTACTGTACTAAAGTCACCATCCTCCCAGCTTTCAGAAGGATGCAGAGATGAATCAAAAAACATAATTTTGTACCACAGTTTTGGCATTTTTCTAAGAGGTAGCCTACTTTCCCTTTTTTTTTCGTGCTTTGAACCGACTTCCAGTTTGTGGTGGAGACCAGTGCAAAACACGTGGGTGATTCAGAAATGCTATGCATTTGTGAAAACTAGACACAATTGCAAATTTAGCAAGGGGTCATATGTGTAGGTTCCTCAAGGTTAACCTAAGGAAAATAACTGTTGAAATAAAGAAATATTGAAAATTAGTAGGAAAAAAATTGGCATTTGTGACAATATTTTCATCTGTCACAACGGCAGATTGACAAAGCTATATACAATTAAGTCCGCTAGACCCCTTTGGTTGTGGGGATGCATAGGGTTTGTAGTTTCTTCAAAAAGCCGAGGTACCCACAGCAAACAACCGACATGCACCATACAGTGGGTTTTCATTGAGAACCTAGTACAGACCAATTCTTGTAGCGAAATAGACAGAATGAACAATGGGTTTCAAGGAAACTGATGTATTTCTTAAATGGGCACATGTATAAAGGCCCTGATTAATGAAAAATGGCACTGCGCCCTTTCCTTGCGCCGCCTAGTGGCCCCCTATTGCCACCATGTGTGCGCCATATTTAAAATACGGCTCACCATGGCGCAGGGTAGGGGGCAATAGCATCAGAATTCCTGACGCTACTGATGTACTCTGCAGGAGCAGTGCCAAAAGTTTGGTGCTACTACTGCAGAGTACATAGGGGCCCATTGTATTGAATGGCACACCCCTTTTTAATGCCTGCTCTGAGCAGGGTTCAAAAGTGGCGAAAAAATGGAGCAAGGAAATGTCTTACATTTATTTGTGCAGTTTTTTTGGCCTCCCTAATGGGGAGACGCCTACCTTGCATACATTATATCTGGCGTAGGCATAATGTGGCGCAAAGGTTTACAAAGTGGCGCAATGCATGCATTCTGCCACTTTGAAAATATGGCACGTGTAAAAAGCCGCTTTAGCTCCGCCTTAGTGTATAAAATATGACGCTATGGTGACGCTATGGTGACGCTAGGGCCTTTTAAATCAGGCCCATAGAGTTTAGAAGCAATGGTTATTTCTACATTTCTGAATTTGTGGATACCTGTAATAGAGAATGATTTGTAGTGTATTTTTTAAAATTTCATCTTTCTTATACACTGGTTTACATTTGGAAGGCACAAATGCAGCAAAATCTATTTGGTTAAATCACATGTTCTACTATACTATGCTCCGACATGTCTCCCAATAAAAATGGTACTTCACTTATGTGGGTAGACCTAGTGCCTGCAACAGGAAAAGGCCTAAAACGCAACATGGATGCATTGCATTTTTCCACCAAAAAACAGATCTTCTTTTCCCAGTGTAGATAGCTCTAGGTTTTGGACCCTAACTCAGCTATCACCAAGGGAAACCCAGCTAACATGTACATTTGTGAAAACTAGACACCTCGAGGTATCCAGGGTGGGCTAACCTACATGGCACTCTCCATGTTTTGCTACTTAGAATCCCTTCCAAACCTGAAACTTTGACAAAAAACACATTTTCCGCTAATTTCAATAATGGAAAGTTCTAGAATCCATGGGGAACCACAAACTACCTTCCACCTGTCATTAACCCAAGTCTCCTGATAAAAAAAGTACCTCAGTTGTGTTGGTAGACCTACTGCCTGTGGCAGGAAACAGCCAAAAATGCAACACAGATGCTGCACATTTTCCACCCAAAAACTGACCCTCTTTTCCCAATGTAGGTAGGTCTAGATTTTGAAAACGTTATACCTATAGGTATTCAGGGTGTGCTGGCTTGCGTAGCTCTTGCCACATATTGTTGCTCAGAATCCCTTGCAAACCTGAAACTTTGATTTAAAAACACATTTCCCTCACATTTCTAGAATCCGTGGGGAGCCATAAATTCCTTTCCATCCAGCATTCCCCCAAGTCTCATGATAAAAATGGTACCTCACTTGTATGTCTGGGCCCAGTGCCTGAATCAGAACAAATCTGATTGTGAGGGCTCCCATTGATGATAGTTTGGTCAGTTCATGCAGAGGGCACTAAACGCAGCCACACGAGTGGGGCAGCATTTTTACTAGGACAAATGGGTAATCAGTGGGTGGAAGGAATTTTGTGGTTTCCTTCTGATTCTTGAAGAGTATGGCACAGAAATGTAAGGAAAATGTGTGACTTTGTCACATTTTGAGGTTTGCTGGGCATTGTGGGTAAGACAATTTGTTCAGATCCACAAGAGGCACACCAGCCTGCACACCCCTAGGTGTCTAGTTTACAAAAATATCTACAGTTGGTAGATTTACCCTAGAGACAATGGGCAGAAAAAGACAGAAAAGACAAATATTACTGCATAACCATTTGTTTATCAAGTACACACACATACTCGTTGGATTTGGTGCAAGGGTGAATGATGACTCAATATTTTAAATTTTATAAACAAGAGATTTCACAAAAATGAAATACACTGTTAATAATTCAAAGGTTAAAATACTGAACCAATAACTCACAGCTTGTGAGCTGTAAAGCTGCGTCAAGGCACCAACAGCTTTACAGTCCATTCACACACCTTTCATACGTGGGACACACAAGACCATTCACACACTAGCCGAGGGCACAGCACATTAAAATACTCACATCAACAGACAATGTAGAGACAATGTACACCCTGGGGGAGAAAGACAGAGAAGATAAATATGACTACACAATCATCTATTCACGAAGTACAAAAACATACTGGTTGGATTTGACACAAGGGTGAGTGGTGGTTCAATATATAACATTTTATGAACAAGAGTTTCACAAAAATGAAATACACTGTTAATAATTGAAAGTTTAAAAATCAGAACCAATGATTGACAGCTGTAAAGCTGCGTCCAGGCACCAACTGCTTTACACCTTTCATATGTGACACTCACAAGACCATTTGTGCTTTCGGCTCAGCACAATACAATGCTCACATCAACAGGCAACACCATTTAAGGCCCCATCACTTTCATACACCCACATGCCTGACACAGTAATCACACCGACTGGTGGCTGACTGAGTGTGTGGACTGGCTTTTGGCTACCAGTGTGTGTAGTGACCAGCAACAAGTCACTACTTACACACCACCAGCCAAATGCCATCTCACAAACACCACCAGCTAAGCACCAGCTCACACACACTGCCAGCCAAATAACAGCTCACACATACCACCAGCCAAGAGCCAGTCAATGCAGACCACCAGCCAAGTGCCAGTTCACGCACACTGCCAGTCAAGCGCCAGTCCACACAAACAGAAAAAACAAAACAGGAACAAATTGGAAGTAAATACAAAACTATAAATACAAACACAGCAGCTCTAACTAAATACGTCACACTAGTGGCAACTGTGAAACTGAACAAAAAAGGTAAAATAGTACAGACAAGTCAGTTCACTCACAGTTGTTCCCAAAAACTCTGTTGAGTGTGGTACAATCTAAAACCTGTAGACGCACACAGCCCAGGTTTGTGAGGACAATCCAGGCAGTGCATATGACTCTCCTTCCACATGCCTCTTCAGGTACAGACTCTACATCTCTTACAGGGAGAAATGGAATCAGGAAAGTGGTGGGCGATCTTTCAATCTAGCCACATCCTCCACCACTCCCACTCTAGGTACGCTTGCCTGTACCACTACAACAAGGCTGCCCACCACATACTGCTGAAACTGAGCAAATGCCATCTCTAACCCAGGAGAACAATCTTTAAATAAAACGAAAGCATTGCGGGTTGCTATATTAAACAAATGGAAAGCCAACTTCTTATACCAAATTTAAGCTTTTTGAACAGCAGTGTAAGGTTCCAACCTCTGATCTATTCTATCTACACTATCCATGTGCTTAATGCTTTAATGTAGTCTAAAATGCACACCGGTTTGTGAACTTCAGCAACCTGACCCCAAACAGCCACAGGTGAAGTACAAGTTGGCATGTAAACATCTCTCTTGCCTGAAAAATTTCACAGCTAACAGCTCAACACTACGGAAGACACTGCGCTGTCCCCTCTCAAGATTTTTACCAACAAGTTCCTTTGGATAACCTTTAAGGTTAGAGCGGACTGTGTACAAGCAACAGTGTCCACTTTAAACAAGTCCCTGAACAATTGCACATATAAATGGCAACCATTGTTAACTCTACCAAGGTCCTACATAATTTTCTAACTAACTTCAAAGGTATATGGATAACCAGGAGAGGCAATGTACACCATGAAACTATAGACATATCCTGTACTTCTCTCACATAGCATATACATCTTAATTCCATAGCGTGCCCTCTTGCTCGGAATGTACTGAGTAAAAACCAAATGGCCATTGAACAGAACCAAAGACTGACCTACAGCTATTTTATTCCCTGGAACATAGATCCCTGAAAACCGTTTTACAAAGCGATTAAGGACAGGCTGTATCTTAACCGGTTCTGTGCCCAGGACATAATGGTTACGTCCTGAGGCACAGTGCTGCTGTGCCCAGGACGTAACCATTACGTCCTGGTCACAGAGCCCAGAGGGAGCGCTAGCGCTCCCTCTGTGGAGTTCCCCCCCACCCCTCCAAGTCAGGGATGGAAGGGGAAGCCCTTCCCCTTCCACCCCGACCCCCCCACCCCCTCTGTGACGTCAGCGCGCTGACAATCACAGAGCCTCCCCCATCGCGCTGGAAGCTCAGCTTCCAGCGCGATCGAAAGAGAAATGCTTTGCATTTCTCTTTCGATCACGTGGGGGAGGCCCAGAGAGGCTTCAAAGGGAAGGAAATGTATTTCCTTCCCTTTGAAGTCTCTCCAAGCGTTTCAAAAGCCGGATTGCTTGCAATCCGGCTTTTGAAACGCCCACTAGACACCAGGGATGTCTTTTTGGGGGGGAAATTGGCATAAGGGAGCGACCCCTTGGGCAAGGGTCGCTCCCAGGGGAGCAAATTTATTTTAGGCCATTTCTGCCCCCCAGGGGGGCAGATCGGCCGATTTTAGGTGGGGCAGAAACCACTAGGCACCAGGGATCTTTTCTTTGCGCTTCACGCAAGGGGAGCGACCTTGTAGGCAAGGGTCGCTCCCCGGGGGCGGGGGGAGCAAATTTATTTTAGGCCATTTCTGCCCCCGCCGGGGGCAGATCGGCCTATTGTTATTAGGCCGAACGCTGGGGAACGCTGGGTGGAAGGAAATTTGTGGCTCCTCTCAGATTCCAGAACTTCCTGTCATCGATATGTGAGGAAAATGTGTTTTTTTAGCCAAATTTTGTGGTTTGCAAAGGATTCTGGGTAACAGAACCTGGTCAGAGCCCCACAAGTCACCCCATCTTGGATTTCCCTAGGTCTCTAGTTTTCAAAAATGCACAGGTTTGGTAGGTTTCCCCAGGTGCCGGCTGAGCTAGGGGCCAAAATCTACAGGTAGGCACTTTGCAAAAAACACCTCTTTTCTTTCAAAAAATTTGATGTGTCCACGTTGCGTTTTGGGGCATTTCCTGTTGCGGGCGCTAGGCCTACCCACACAAATGAGGTACAATTTTTATCGGGAGACTTGGGGGAAGGCTGGGTGGAAGGAAATTTGTGGCTCCTCTCAGATTCAAGAACTTTCTGTCACCGAAATGTGTGGAAAATTTGTTTTTTTAGCCAAACTTTGAGGTTTACAAAGGATTCTGGGTAACAGAACCTGGTCAAAGCCCCACAAGTCACCCCATCTTAGATTCCCCTAGGTCTCTAATTTTCAAAAATGCACAGGTTTAGTAGGTTTCCATAGGTGCCGGCTGAGCTAGGGGCCAAAATCTACAGGTAGTCACTTTGCAAAAAACGCCTCTGTTTTCTGTAAAAAAAATGTGATGTGTCCATGTTGTGTTTTGGGCCATTTCCTTTCGTGGGCGCTAGGCCTACAACCACAAGTGAGGTACCAATTTTATCGGGAGGCTTTGGGAAACGCTGGGTGGATGGAAATTTGTGGCTCCTCTCAGAATCCAGAACTTTCTGTCACCGAAATGTGAGGAAAATGTGTTTTTTTAGCCAAATTTAGAGGTTTGCAAAGGATTCTGGGTAACAGAACCTGGTCAGAGCCCCACAAGTCACCCCATCTTGGATTTCCCTAGGTCTCTATTTTTCAAAAATGCACAGGTTTGGTAGGTTTCCCTAGGTGCCGGCTGAGCTAGGGGCCAAAATCTATAGGTAGGCACTTTGCAAAAAACACCTCTGTTTTCTTTAAAAAAATGTGATGTGTCCACGTTGCATTTTGGGGCATTTCCTGTTGCGGGCGCTAGGCCTACCCACACAAGTGAGGTACCATTTGTATCGGGAGACTTGGGGGAACGCTGGGTGGAAGGAAATTTGTGGCTCCTCTCAGATTCCAGAACTTTCTGTCACCGAAATGTGTGGAAAATTTGTTTTTTTAGCCAAATTTTAAGGTTTGCAAAGGATTCTGGGTAACAGAACCTGGTCAGATCCCCACAAGTCACCCCATCTTGGATTTCCCTAGGTCTCTATTTTTCAAAAATGCACAGGTTTGGTAGGTTTCCCTAGGTGCCGGCTGAGCTAGGGGCCAAAATCTACAGGTAGGCACTTTGCAAAAAACACCTCTGTTTTCTTTAAAAAATGTGATGTGTCCATGTTGTGTTTTGGGCCATTTCCTTTCGTGGGCGCTAGGCCTACCCGCACAAGTGAGGTTCCATTTTTATCGGGAGGCTTTGGGAAACGCTGGGTGGATGGAAATTTGTGGCTCCTCTCAGATTCCAGAACTTTATGTCACCGAAATGTGAGGAAAATGTGTTTTTTTAGCCAAATTTTAAGGTTTGCAAAGGATTCTGGGTAACAGAACCTGGTCAGAGCCCCACAAGTCACCCCATCTTGGATGTCCCTAGGTCTCTATTTTTCAAAAATGCACAGGTTTGGTAGGTTTCCCTAGGTGCCGGCTGAGCTAGGGGCCAAAATCTACAGGTAGGCACTTTGCAAAAAACACCTCTGTTTTCTTTAAAAAAATTTGATGTGTTCACATTGCATCTAAACAAGACCTGGGGCCTCGGCAATAATGTACCCCCTGAGTCCCCATTATTCACTACTATCCTTACAATAGGTAGCGCAAAAGGTACCATAACTAAAATATACAAAATACTATTAGCAGCAGTTTGCACTACCCTGCCGCACGCTAAAGCACGCTGGGACATGGTCCTTCCTACGCCATTACCACTAAAAACCTGGACCGCAGCTCTTGCAACAATCAAATCAATATCCCGTAATCCTCGCTTACGCTATACCCAATTTAATTATATTCACCATGCTTATTTATCCCCAGCCCGCATTCTAAGAATATACCCGAACACAACTCCGTCGTGCCCAAGATGTGCTACCCCGGCAGCTGACTTTTACCACATGGTTTGGAGTTGTCACTCAATAAACTCAGCCTGGCACCGAGTTACAAACGTTACAGCAGACATCTCATCCCTCGCATTATCCCCCATACCAGAGTCCTGCTTACTGGGCATACTTCACCGCACTAAGGGAGATAAACAGACACAGATTCATAGACTTAGCGTTTGTTGTCTTCAAACGTCTGATTGCAACACATTGGAAGGCTCCACATGTTCCGTCCCATTCGGTTTGGCTGCGCGACTTACATAGTCGCTCGCAGGCCGAGGCGCAGACACTTAATCTATTGCAACGTAAAGGTCTCATCGAAGTGGGCCCTGAAGTCTGGAATACCTTTGTGGTGGCAATAGAAGCGCGTGATGACCTGCACCCCCTGTGAATAGTGCAACATACACAAATCTTACAGCAAGGTGGATACGATCAGCAGGATACTTGAACTGCCTCAATCTTAATTATAGACATTGCTGACACTCTCATTCTAATCCTCAAAGTATTAACCTAACAAACCAGGCTGTTTCCACTGCGTACAAGACTCTACGCAGGTCAAACCCAGTTCGATCAATGCCAATTAGGCTCAGCATCCAGCTGAACCCCACAAAACACAATCCTTGCCCCACCTCTGTCCTTCGATCTAAACACACTTACATATATTAGCTGCATTCCTTCCTCTAACCTCTCCCTACCTCGGCTTGAGGTTGCAAATATTATCAATGACATTGGTCGTGCTTAGCTGCATTGATATTCGGCAAGTAGTTGCCGCACAGTATTTAAGCTGTATGTTTCCTTTTTTCTTGCTCTGTTGGCATTATCTTATGTTTGTTTATAATTTGATTTTTCTCTTTCTCTTTCATACCAGTTAATATGCAAAGAGGCTGTGCAAGATTATTTATGCAACAAATAATTCGATAAATGGTAAACAGCCAATGTACTGGTATGTGAATGTTATGTTTAATAAACAGATTTAAAAAAAAAAAAAAAAAAAAAATGTGTTCACATTGCATTTTGGGGCATTTCCTGTTGCGGGCGCTAGGCCTACCCACACAAGTGAGGTACCATTTTTATCGGGAGACTTGGGGGAACGCTGGGTGGAAGGAAATTTGTGGCTCCTCTCAGATTCCAGAACTTTCTGTCACCGAAAAGTGTGGAAAATTTGTTTTTTTAGCCATATTTTGAGGTTTGCAAAGGATTCTGGGTAACAGAACCTGGTCAAAGCCCCACAAGTCACCCCATCTTGAATTCCCCTAGTTCTCTAGTTTTAAAAAATGCACAGGTTTGGTAGGTTTTCCTAGGTGTCGGCTGAGCTAGGGGCCAAAATCTACAAGTAGGCACTTTACAAAAAACGCCTCTGTTTTCTGTAAAAAAAAATGGGATGTGTCCACGTTGTGTTTTGGGCCATTTCCTTTCGTGGGCGCTAGGCCTACCCGCACAAGTGAGGTACCATTTTTATCGGGAGACTTGGGGGAACGCTGGGTGGATGGAAATTTATGGCTCCTCTCAGATTCCAGAATTTCCTGTCACCGAAATGGGAGGAAAATGTGTTTTTTTAGCCAAATTTTGAGGTTTGCAAAGGATTCTGGGCAACAGAACCTGGTCAGAGCCCCACAAGTCACCCCATCTTGGATTCTCCTAGGTCTCTAGTTTTCAACAATGCACAGGTTTGGTAGGTTTCCCTAGGTGCCGGCTGAACTAGAGGCCAATATCTACAGGTAGGCACTTTGCAAAAAACACCTCTGTTTTCTTTTGAAAAAATGTGATGTGTCCACGTTGCATTTTGGGGCATTTCCTGTCGCGGGCGCTAGGCCTACCCACACAAGTGAGGTATCATTTTTATCGGGAGACTTGGGAGAATGCTGGGTGGAAGGAAATTTGTGGCTCCTCTCTGATTCCAGAACTTTCTGTCACTAAAATGTGAGGAAAATGTGTTTTTTTAGCCAAATTTTGAGGTTTACAAAGGATTCTGGGTAACAGAACCTGGTCAGAGCCCCACAAGTCACCCTATCTTGGATTTCCCAAGGTCTCTGTTTTTCAAAAATGCACAGGTTTGGTAGGTTTCCCTAGGTGCCGGCTGAGCTAAGGTCCAATATCTACAGGTAGGCACTTTGCAAAAAACACCTCTGTTTTCTTTTTAAAAAATGTGATGTGTCCACGTTGCATTTTGGGGCATTTCCTGTTGCGGGCGCTAGGCCTACCCACACAAGTGAGGTACCATTTTTATCGGGAGACTTGGGGGAACGCTGGGTGGAAGGAAATTTGTGGCTCCTCTCAGATTCCAGAACTTTCTGTCACCGAAATGTGTGGAAAATTTGTTTTTTTAGCCAAATTTTGAGGTTTGCAAAGAATTCTGGGTAACAGAACCTGGTCAAAGCCCCACAAGTCACCCCATCTTGGATTCCCCTAGGTCTCTAGTTTTAAAAAATGCACAGGTTTGGTAGGTTTTCCTAGGTGCCGGCTGACCTAGGGGCCAAAATCTACAGGTAGGCACTTTACAAAAAACGCCTCTGTTTTCTGTAAGAAAAAATGGGATGTGTCCACGTTGTGTTTTGGGCCATTTCCTTTCGTGGGCGCTAGGCCTACCCGCACAAGTGAGGTACCATTTTTATCGTGAGACTTGGGGGAACGCTGGGTGGAAGGAAATTTATGGCTCCTCTCAGATTCCAGAATTACCTGTCACCGAAATGTGAGGAAAATGTGTTTTTTTAGCCAAATTTTGAGGTTTGCAAAGGATTCTGGGTAACAGAACCTGGTCAGAGCCCCACAAGTCACCCCATCTTGGATTCCCCTAGGTCTCTAATTTTCAACAATGCACATGTTTGGTAGGTTTCCCTAGGTTCCGGCTGAGCTAGATGCCAAAATCTACAGGTAGGCACTTTGCAAAAAACACCTCTGTTTTCTTTCAAAAAATGTGATGTGTCCACGTTGCGTTTTGGGGCATTTCCTGTCGCGGGCGCTAGGCCTACCCACACAAGTGAGGTATCATTTTTATCGGGAGACTTGGGGGAATGCTGGGTGGATGGAAATTTGTGGCTCCTCTCTTATTCCAGAACTTTCTGTCACTAAAATGTGAGGAAAATGTGTTTTTTTAGCCAAATTTTGAGGTTTACAAAGGATTATGGGTAACAGAACCTGGTCAGAGCCCCACAGGTCACCCGATCTTGGATTCCCCTAGGTCTCTAGTTGTCAAAAATGCACAGGTTTGGTAGGTTTCCCTAGGTGGCGGCTGAGCTAGGGGCCAAAATCTAAAGGTAGGCACTTGGCAAAAAACACCTCTGTTTTCTGTAAAAAAATGGGATGTGTCCACGTTGTGTTTTGGGGCATTTCCTGTTGCGGGCGCTAGGCCTACCCACACAAGTGAGGTACCATTTTTATCGGGAGACTTGGGGGAACGCTGGGTGGGAGGAAATTTTGGCTCCTCTCAGATTCCAGAACTTTCTGTCACCGAAATGTGAGGAAAACGTGTTTTTTTAGCCAAATGTTTAGGTTTACAAAGGATTCTGGGTAACAGAACCTGGTCAGAGCCCCACAAGTCACCCCATCTTGGATTTCCCTAGGTCTCTAGTTTTAAAAAATGCACAGGTTTGGTAGGTTTCCCTAGGCGCCGGCTGAGCTAGTGGCCAAAATCTACAGGTAGGCACTTTGCAAAAAACACCTCTGTTTTCTTTCAAAAAATGGGATGTGTCCACGTTGTGTTTTGGGGCATTTCCTATTGCGGTCGCTAGGCCTACCCACACGAGTGAGGTATCATTTTTATCGGGACACTTGGGGGAACGCTGGGTGGAAGGAAATTTGTGGCTCCTCTCAGATTCCAGAACTTCCTGTCAGCGAAATGTGAGGAAAATGTGTTTTTTTAGCCAAATTTTGAGGTTTGCAAAGGATTCTGGGTAACAGAACCTGGTCAGAGCCCCACAAGTCACCCATCTTGGATTCCCCTAGGTCTCTAGTTTTCAAAAATGCACAGGTTTGGTAGGTTTCCCTAGGTGCCGGCTGAACTAGAGGCCAAAATCTACAGGTAGGCACTTTGCAAAAAACACCACTTTTCTTTAAAAAAATGTGATGTGTCCACGTTGCGTTTTGGGGCATTTCCTGTTGCGGGCACTAGGCCTACCCACACAAGTGAGGTACCATTTTTATCGGGAGACTTGGGGGAAGGCTGGGTGGAAGGAAATTTGTGGCTCCTCTCAGATTCAAGAACTTTCTGTCACCGAAATGTGTGGAAAATTTGTTTTTTTAGCCAAATTTTGAGGTTTACAAAGGATTCTGGGTAACAGAACCTGGTCAAAGCCCCACAAGTCACCCCATCTTAGATTCCCCTAGGTCTCTAATTTTCAAAAATGCACAGGTTTGGTAGGTTTCCGTAGGTGCCGGCTGAGCTAGGGGCCAAAATCTACAGGTAGCCACTTTGCAAAAAACGCCTCTGTTTTCTGTAAAAAAAAAATGTGATGTGTCAATGTTGTGTTTTGGGCCATTTCCTTTCGTGGGCGCTAGGCCTACCCGCACAAGTGAGGTACCATTTTTATCGGGAGGCTTTGGGAAACGCTGGGTGGATGGAAATTTGTGGCTCCTCTCAGATTCCAGAACTTTCTGTCACCGAAATGTGAGGAAAATGTGCTTTTTTAGCCAAATTTTGAGGTTTGCAAAGGATTCTGGGTAACAGAACCTGGTCAGAGCCCCACAAGTCACCCCATCTTGGATTTCCCTAGGTCTCTAGTTTTCAAAAATGCACAGGTTTGGTAGGTTTCGCTAGGTGGCGGCTGAGCTAGGGGCCAAAATCTAAAGGTAGGCACTTGGCAAAAAACACCTCTGTTTTCTGTAAAAAAATGGGATGTGTCCACGTTGTGTTTTGGGGCATTTCCTGTTGCGGGCGCTAGGCCTACCCACACAAGTGAGGTACCATTTTTATCGGGAGACTTGGGGGAACGCTGGGTGGGAGGAAATTTTGGCTCCTCTCAGATTCCAGAACTTTCTGTCACCGAAATGTGAGGAAAACGTGTTTTTTTAGCCAAATGTTTAGGTTTACAAAGGATTCTGGGTAACAGAACCTGGTCAGAGCCCCACAAGTCACCCCATCTTGGATTTCCCTAGGTCTCTAGTTTTAAAAAATGCACAGGTTTGGTAGGTTTCCCTAGGCGCCGGCTGAGCTAGTGGCCAAAATCTACAGGTAGGCACTTTGCAAAAAACACCTCTGTTTTCTTTCAAAAAATGGGATGTGTCCACGTTGTGTTTTGGGGCATTTCCTATTGCGGTCGCTAGGCCTACCCACACGAGTGAGGTATCATTTTTATCGGGACACTTGGGGGAACGCTGGGTGGAAGGAAATTTGTGGCTCCTCTCAGATTCCAGAACTTCCTGTCAGCGAAATGTGAGGAAAATGTGTTTTTTTAGCCAAATTTTGAGGTTTGCAAAGGATTCTGGGTAACAGAACCTGGTCAGAGCCCCACAAGTCACCCATCTTGGATTCCCCTAGGTCTCTAGTTTTCAAAAATGCACAGGTTTGGTAGGTTTCCCTAGGTGCCGGCTGAACTAGAGGCCAAAATCTACAGGTAGGCACTTTGCAAAAAACACCACTTTTCTTTAAAAAAATGTGATGTGTCCACGTTGCGTTTTGGGGCATTTCCTGTTGCGGGCACTAGGCCTACCCACACAAGTGAGGTACCATTTTTATCGGGAGACTTGGGGGAAGGCTGGGTGGAAGGAAATTTGTGGCTCCTCTCAGATTCAAGAACTTTCTGTCACCGAAATGTGTGGAAAATTTGTTTTTTTAGCCAAATTTTGAGGTTTACAAAGGATTCTGGGTAACAGAACCTGGTCAAAGCCCCACAAGTCACCCCATCTTAGATTCCCCTAGGTCTCTAATTTTCAAAAATGCACAGGTTTGGTAGGTTTCCGTAGGTGCCGGCTGAGCTAGGGGCCAAAATCTACAGGTAGCCACTTTGCAAAAAACGCCTCTGTTTTCTGTAAAAAAAAAATGTGATGTGTCAATGTTGTGTTTTGGGCCATTTCCTTTCGTGGGCGCTAGGCCTACCCGCACAAGTGAGGTACCATTTTTATCGGGAGGATTTGGGAAACGCTGGGTGGATGGAAATTTGTGGCTCCTCTCAGATTCCAGAACTTTCTGTCACCGAAATGTGAGGAAAATGTGCTTTTTTAGCCAAATTTTGAGGTTTGCAAAGGATTCTGGGTAACAGAACCTGGTCAGAGCCCCACAAGTCACCCCATCTTGGATTTCCCTAGGTCTCTATTTTTCAAAAATGCACAGGTTTGGTAGGTTTCCCTAGGTGCCGGCTGAGCTAGGGGCCAAAATCTAAAGGTAGGCACTTTGCAAAAAACACCTCTGTTTTCTTTTAAAAAAATGTGATGTGTCCACGTTGCATTTTGGGGCATTTCCTGTTGCGGGCGCTAGGCCTACCCACACAAGTGAGGTACCATTTTTATCGGGAGACTTGGGAGAACGCTGGGTGGAAGGAAATTTGTGGCTCCTCTCAGATTCCAGAACTTTCTGTCACCGAAATGTGTGGAAAATTTGTTTTTTTAGCCAAATTTTGAGGTTTGCAAAGGATTCTGGGTAACAGAACCTGGTCAGAGCCCCACAAGTCACCCCATCTTGGATTTCCCTAGGTCTCTATTTTTCAAAAATACACAGGTTTGGTAGGTTTCCCTTGGTGCCGGCTGAGCTAGGGGCCAAAATCTACAGGTAGGCACTTTGCAAAAAACACCTCTGTTTTCCTTAAAAAAATGTGATGTGTCCATGTTGTGTTTTGGGCCATTTGCTTCCGTGGGCGCTAGGCCTACCCGCACAAGTGAGGTACCATTTTTATCGGGAGGCTTTGGGAAACGCTGGTGGATGGAAATTTGTGGCTCCTCTCAGATTCCAGAACATTCTGTCACCGAAATGTGTGGAAAATTTGTTTTTTTAGCCAAATTTTGAGGTTTGCAAAGGATTCTGGGTAACAGAACCTGGTCAGAGCCCCACAAGTCACCCCATCTTGGATTTCCCTAGGTCTCTATTTTTCAAAAATGCACAGGTTTGGTAGGTTTCCCTAGGTGCCGGCTGAGCTAGGGGCCAAAATCTACAGGTAGGCACTTTGCAAAAAACACCTCTGTTTTCTTTTTAAAAAATGTGATGTGTCCACGTTGCATTTTGGGGCATTTCCTGTTGCGGGCGCTAGGCCTACCCACACAAGTGAGGTACCATTTTTATCGGGAGACTTGGGAGAACGCTGGGTGGAAGGAAATTTGTGGCTCCTCTCAGATTCCAGAACTTTCTGTCACCGAAATGTGTGGAAAATTTGTTTTTTTAGCCAAATTTTGAGGTTTGCAAAGAATTCTGGGTAACAGAACCTGGTCAAAGCCCCACAAGTCACCCCATCTTGGATTCCCCTAGGTATCTAGTTTTAAAAAATGCACAGGTTTGGTAGGTTTTCCTAGGTGCCGGCTGAGCTAGGGGCCAAAATCTACAGGTAGGCACTTTACAAAAAAAGCCTCTGTTTTCTGTAAGAAAAAATGGGATGTGTCCACGTTGTGTTTTGGGCCATTTCCTTTCGTGGGCGCTAGGCCTACCTGCACAAGTGAGGTACCATTTTTTTCGGGAGACTTGGGGGAACGCTGGGTGGAAGGAAATTTGTGGCTCCTCTCAGATTCCAGAATTTCCTGTCACCGAAATGTGAGGAAAGTGTGTTTTTTTAGCCAAATTTTGAGGTTTGCAAAGGATTCTGGGTAACAGAACCTGGTCAGAGCACCACAAGTCACCCAATCTTGGATTCCCCTAGGTCTCTAGTTTTCAACAATGCACATGTTTGGTAGGTTTCCCTAGGTGTCGGCTGAACTAGAGGCCAAAATCTACAGGTAGGCACTTTGCAAAAAACACCTCTGTTTTCTTTAAAAAAATGTGATGTGTCCACGTTGCGTTTTGGGGCATTTCCTGTCGCGGGCGCTAGGCCTACCCACACAAGTGAGGTATCATGTTTATCGGGAGACTTGGGGGAATGCTGGGTGGAAGGAAATTTGTGGCTCCTCTCTGATTCCAGAACTTTCTGTCACTAAAATGTGAGGAAAATGTGTTTTTTCAGCCAAATTTTGAGGTTTGCAAAGGATTCTGGGTAACAGAACCTGGTCAGAGCCCCACAAGTCACCCGATCTTGGATTCCCCTAGGTCTCTAGTTGTCAAAAATGCACAGGTTTGGTAGGTTTCCCTAGGTGGCGGCTGAGCTAGGGGCCAAAATCTACAGGTAGGCACTTGGCAAAAAAACACCTCTGTTTTCTGTAAAAAAATGGGATGTTTCTACGTTGTGTTTTGGGGCATTTCCTGTTGCGGGCGCTAGACCTACCCACACAAGTGAGGTACCATTTTTATCGGGAGACTTGGGGGAACGCTGGGTGGAAGGAAATTTGTGGCTCCTCTCAGATTCCAGAATTTCCTGGCACCGAAATGTGAGAAAAATGTGTTTTTTTAGCCAAATTTTGAGGTTTGCAAAGGATTCTGGGTAACAGAACCTGGTCAGAGCCCCACAAGTCACCCCATCTTGGATTCCCCTAGGTCTCTAGTTTTCAACAATGCACATGTTTGGTAGGTTTCCCTAGGTGTCGGCTGAACTAGAGGCCAAAATCTACAGGTAGGCACTTTGCAAAAAACACCTCTGTTTTCTTTCAAAAAATGTGATGTGTCCACGTTGCATTTTGTGGCATTTCCTTTTCGCGGGCGCTGGGCCTACACACACAAGTGAGATATCATGTTTATCGGGAGACTTGGGGGAATGCTGGGTGGAAGGAAATTTGTGGCTCCTCTCTGATTCCAGAACTTTCTGTCACTAAAATGGGAGGAAAATGTGTTTTTTTAGCCAAATTTTGAGGTTTGCAAAGGATTCTGGGTAACAGAACCTGGTCAGAGCCCCACAAGTCACCCGATCTTGGATTCCCCTAGGTCTCTAGTTGTCAAAAATGCACAGGTTTGGTAGGTTTCCCTAGGTGGCGGCTGAGCTAAGGGCCAAAATCTACAGGTAGGCACTTGGCAAAAAAACACCTCTGTTTTCTGTAAATAAATGGGATGTGTCCACGTTGTGTTTTGGGGCATTTCCTGTTGCGGGCGCTAGACCTACCCACACAAGTGAGGTACCGTTTTTATCGGGAGACTTGGGGGAACACTGGGTGGAAGAAAATGTTGGCTCCTCTCAGATTCCAGAACTTTCTGTCACCGAAATGTGTGGAAAATTTGTTTTTTTAGCCAAATTTTGAGGTTTGCAAAGGATTCTGGGTAACAGAACCTGGTCAGAGCACCACAAGTCACCCCATCTTGGATTCCCCTAGTTATCTAGTTTTATAAAATGCATAGCTTTGGTAGGTTTCCCTAGGTGGGGCTGAGCTAAGGGCCAAAATCTACAGGTAGGCACTTGGCAAAAAAACACCTCTGTTTTCTGTGAAAAAATGGGATGTGTCCACGTTGTGTTTTGGGGCATTTCCTGTTGCGGGCGCTACACCTACCCACACAAGTGAGGTACCATTTTTATCGGGAGACTTGTGGGAACGCTGGGTGGAAGGAAATTTGTGGCTCCTCTCAGGTTCCAGAATTTCCTGTCACCGAAATGTGAGAAAAATGTGTTTTTTTAGCCAAATTTTGAGGTTTGCAAAGGACTCTGGGTAACAGAACCTGGTCAGAGCCCCACAAGTCACCCCATCTTGTGTTCCCCTAGGTCTCTACTTTTCAACAATGCACATGTTTGGTAGGTTTCCCTAGGTGTCGGCTGAACTAGAGGCCAAAATCTACAGGTAGGCACTTTGCAAAAAACACCTCTGTTTTCTTTCAAAAAATGTGATGTGTCCACGTTGCGTTTTGGGGCATTTCCTGTCGCTGGCGCTAGGCCTACACACACAAGTGAGGTATCATGTTTATCGGGAGACTTGGGGGAATGCTGGGTGGATGGAAATTTGTGGCTCCTCTCTGATTCCAGAACTTTCTGTCACTAAAATGTGAGGAAAATGTGTTTTTTCAGCCAAATTTTGAGGTTTGCAAAGGATTCTGGGTAACAGAACCTGGTCAGAGCCCCACAAGTCACCCTATCTTGGATTCCCCTAGGTCTCTAGTTGTCAAAAATGCACAGGTTTGGTAGGTTTCCCTGGGTGGCGGCTGAGCTAAGGGCCAAAATCTAAAGGTAGGCACTTGGCAAAAAAACACCTCTGTTTTCAGTAAAAAAAAGGGATGTGTCCACGTTGTGTTGTTGGCCATTTCCATTCGTGGGCGCTAGGCCTTCCCGCACAAGTGAGGTACCATTTTTATCGGGAGACTTTGGGAAACGCTGGGTGGATGGAAATTTGTGGCTCCTCTCAGATTCCAGAACTTTCTGGCACCGAAATGTGAGGAAAATGTGTTTTTTTAGCCAAATTTTGAGGTTTGCAAAGGATTCTGGGTAACAGAACCTGGTCAGAGCCCCACAAGTCACCCCATCTTGGATTCCCCTAGGTATCTAGTTTAAAAAAATGCATAGGTTTGGTAGGGTTCCCTAGGTGCCGGCTGAGCTAGGGGCCAAAATCTACAGGTAGGCACTTTGCAAAAAACGCCTCTGTTTTCTTTAAAAAAAAAATGGGATGTGTCCACGTTGTATTGTTGGCCATTTCCTTTCGTGGGCGCTAGGCCTTCCCGCACAAGTGAGGTACCATTTTTATCGGGAGATTTTGGGAAACGCTGGGTGGATGGAAATTTGAGGCTCCTCTCAGGTTCCAGAACTTTCTGTCACCGAAATGTGAGGAAAATGTGTTTTTTTAGCTAAATTTTGTGGTTTGCAAAGTATTCTGGGTAACGGAACCTGGTCAGAGCCCCACAAGTCACCCGATCTTGGATTCCCCTAGGTCTCTAGTTGTCAAAAATGCACAGGTTTGGTAGGTTTCCCTGGGTGGCGGCTGAGCTAAGGGCCAAAATCTACAGGTAGGCACTTGGCAAAAAAACACCTCTGTTTTCTGTAAAAAAAAGGGATGTGTCCACGTTGTGTTGTTGGCCATTTCCTTTCGTGGGTGCTAGGCCTTCCCGCACAAGTGAGGTACCATTTTTATCGGGAGACTTTGGGAAACGCTGGGTGGATGGAAATTTGTGGCTCCTCTCAGATTCCAGAACTTTCTGGCACCGAAATGTGAGGAAAATGTGTTTTTTTAGCCAAATTTTGAGGTTTGCAAAGGATTCTGGGTAACAGAACCTGGTCAGAGCCCCACAAGTCACCCCATCTTGGATTCCCCTAGGTATCTAGTTTTAAAAAATGCATAGGTTTGGTAGGGTTCCCTAGGTGCCGGCTGAGCTAGGGGCCAAAATCTACAGGTAGGCACTTTGCAAAAAACGCCTCTGTTTTCTTTAAAAAAAAAAATGGGATGTGTCCACGTTGTATTGTTGGCCATTTCCTTTCGTGGGCGCTAGGCCTTCCCGCACAAGTGAGGTACCATTTTTATCGGGAGACTTTGGGAAACGCTGGGTGGATGGAAATTTGTGGCTCCTCTCAGATTCCAGAACTTTCTGTCACCGAAATGTGAGGAAAATTTGTTTTTTTAGCCAAATTTTGAGGTTTGCAAAGGATTCTGGGTAACAGAACCTGGTCAGAGCCCCACAAGTCACCCCATCTTGGATTTCCCTAGGTCTCTAGTTTTAAAAAATGCACAGGTTTGGTAGGTTTCCCTAGGCGCCGGCTGAGCTAGGGGCCAAAATCTACAGGTAGGCACTTTGCAAAAAACACCTCTGTTTTCTTTCAAAAAATTTGATGTGTCCACGTTGTGTTTTGTGGCATTTCCTGTTGCGGGCGCTAGGCCTACCCAAACAAGTAAGGTATCATTTTTATATCGGGACACTTGGGGGAACGCTGGGTGGAAGGAAATTTGTGGCTCCTCTCAGATTCCAGAACTTCCTGTCATCGCTATGTGAGGAAAATGTGTTTTTTTAGCCAAATTTTGCGGTTTGCAAAGGATTCGGGTAACAGAACCTGGTCAGAGCCCCACAAGTCACCCCATCTTGGCTTCCCCTAGGTCTCTAGTTTTCAACAATGCACATGTTTGGTAGGTTTCCCTAGGTTCCGGCTGAGCTAGAGGCCAAAATCTACAGGTAGGCACTTGGCAAAAAACAGCTCTGTTTTCTGTCAAAAAATGGGATGTGTCCACGTTGCGTTTTGGTGCGTTTCCTGTCGCGGACGCTAGGCCTACCCACACAAGTGAGGTATCATTTTTATCGGGAGACTTGGGGGAACGCTGGGTGGAAGGAAATTCGTGCCTCCTCTCAGATTCCAGTTCTTTCTGCCACAGAAATGTGAGGAACATGTGTTTTTTTAGCCAAATTTTGAGGTTTGCAAAGGATTCTGGGTAACAGAACCTGGTCAGAGCCCCACAAGTCACGCCATCTTGGATTCCCCTCTATCTCTAGTTTTAAAAAATGCACAGGTTTGTTGGTTTCCCTAGGTGCCGGCTGAGCTAAGGGCCAAAATCTACAGGTAGGCACTTGGCAAAAAAACACCTCTGTTTTCTGTAAAAAAATGGGATGTGTCCACGTTGCGTTTTGGGGCATTTCCTGTCGCGGGCGCTAGGCCTACCCACACAAGTGAGGTATCATTTTTATCGGGAGACTTGGGGGAACGCTGGGTGGAAGGAAATTTGTGCCTCCTCTCAGATTCCAGAACTTTCTGCCACAGAAATGTGAGGAACATCTGTTTTTTTAGCCAAATTTTGAGGTTTGCAATGGATTCTGGGTAACAGAACCTGGTCAGAGCCCCACAAGTCACCCCATCTTCGATTCCCCTAGGTCTCTAGTTTTCAAAAGTGCACAGGTTTGGTAGGTTTCCCAAGGTGCCGGCTGAGCTAGAGGCCAAAATCTACAGGTTGGCACTTTGCAAAAAACACCTCTGTTTTCTTTCAAAAAATGTGATGTGTCCACGTTGCGTTTTGGGGCATTTCCTGTCGCGGGCGCTAGGCCTACCCACACAAGTGAGGTATCATGTTTATCGGGAGACTTGGGGGAATGCTGGGTGGAAGGAAATTTGTGGCTCCTCTCTGATTCCAGAACTTTCTGTCACTAAAATGTGAGGAAAATGTGTTTTTTTAGCCAAATTTTGAGGTTTGCAAAGGATTCTGGGTAACAGAACCTGGTCAGAGCCCCACAAGTCACCCGATCTTGGATTCCCCTAGGTCTCTAGTTGTCAAAAATGCACAGGTTTGGTAGGTTTCCCTGGGTGGCGGCTGAGCTAAGGGCCAAAATCTAAAGGTAGGCACTTGGCAAAAAAACACCTCTGTTTTCTGTAAAAAAAAGGGATGTGTCCACGTTGTGTTGTTGGCCATTTCCATTCGTGGGCGCTAGGCCTTCCCGCACAAGTGAGGTACCATTTTTATCGGGAGACTTCGGGAAACGCTGGGTGGATGGAAATTTGTGGCTCCTCTCAGATTCCAGAACTTTCTGGCACCGAAATGTGAGGAAAATGTGTTTTTTTAGCCAAATTTTGAGGTTTGCAAAGGATTCTGGGTAACAGAACCTGGTCAGAGCCCCACAAGTCACCCCATCTTGGATTCCCCTAGGTATCTAGTTTAAAAAAATGCATAGGTTTGGTAGGGTTCCCTAGGTGCCGGCTGAGCTAGGTGCCAAAATCTACAGGTAGGCACTTTGCAAAAAACGCCTCTGTTTTCTTTAAAAAAAAAATGGGATGTGTCCACGTTGTATTGTTGGCCATTTCCTTTCGTGGGCGCTAGGCCTTCCCGCACAAGTGAGGTACCATTTTTATCGGGAGATTTTGGGAAACGCTGGGTGGATGGAAATTTGAGGCTCCTCTCAGATTCCAGAACTTTCTGTCACCGAAATGTGAGGAAAATGTGTTTTTTTAGCTACATTTTGAGGTTTGCAAAGGATTCTGGGTAACAGAACCTGGTCAGAGCCCCACAAGTCACCCGATCTTGGATTCCCCTAGGTCTCTAGTTGTCAAAAATGCACAGGTTTGGTAGGTTTCCCTGGGTGGCGGCTGAGCTAAGGGCCAAAATCTACAGGTAGGCACTTGGCAAAAAAACACCTCTGTTTTCTGTAAAAAAAAGGGATGTGTCCACGTTGTGTTGTTGGCCATTTCCTTTCGTGGGTGCTAGGCCTTCCCGCACAAGTGAGGTACCATTTTTATCGGGAGACTTTGGGAAACGCTGGGTGGATGGAAATTTGTGGCTCCTCTCAGATTCCAGAACTTTCTGGCACCGAAATGTGAGGAAAATGTGTTTTTTTAGCCAAATTTTGAGGTTTGCAAAGGATTCTGGGTAACAGAATCTGGTCAGAGCCCCACAAGTCACCCCATCTTGGATTCCCCTAGGTATCTAGTTTTAAAAAATGCATAGGTTTGGTAGGGTTCCCTAGGTGCCGGCTGAGCTAGGGGCCAAAATCTACAGGTAGGCACTTTGCAAAAAACGCCTCTGTTTTCTTTAAAAAAAAAAATGGGATGTGTCCACGTTGTATTGTTGGCCATTTCCTTTCGTGGGCGCTAGGCCTTCCCGCACAAGTGAGGTACCATTTTTATCGGGAGACTTTGGGAAACGCTGGGTGGATGGAAATTTGTGGCTCCTCTCAGATTCCAGAACTTTCTGTCACCGAAATGTGAGGAAAATTTGTTTTTTTAGCCAAATTATGAGGTTTGCAAAGGATTCTGGGTAACAGAACCTGGTCAGAGCCCCACAAGTCACCCCATCTTGGATTTCCCTAGATCTCTAGTTTTAAAAAATGCACAGGTTTGGTAGGTTTCCCTAGGCGCCGGCTGAGCTAGGGGCCAAAATCTACAGGTAGGCACTTTGCAAAAAACACCTCTGTTTTCTTTCAAAAAATTTGATGTGTCCACGTTGTGTTTTGTGGCATTTCCTGTTGCGGGCGCTAGGCCTACCCAAACAAGTAAGGTATCATTTTTATATCGGTACACTTGAGGGAACGCTGGGTGGAAGGAAATTTGTGGCTCCTCTCAGATTCCAGAACTTCCTGTCATCGCTATGTGAGGAAAATGTGTTTTTTTAGCCAAATTTTGCGGTTTGCAAAGGATTTTGGGTAACAGAACCTGGTCAGAGCCCCACAAGTCACCCCATCTTGGCTTCCCCTAGGTCTCTAGTTTTCAACAATGCACATGTTTGGTAGGTTTCCCTAGGTTCCGGCTGAGCTAGAGGCCAAAATCTACAGGTAGGCACTTGGCAAAAAACAGCTCTGTTTTCTGTCAAAAAATGGGATGTGTCCACGTTGCGTTTTGGTGCGTTTCCTGTCGCGGACGCTAGGCCTACCCACACAAGTGAGGTATCATTTTTATCGGGAGACTTGGGGGAACGCTGGGTGGAAGGAAATTCGTGCCTCCTCTCAGATTCCAGAACTTTCTGCCACAGAAATGTGAGGAACATGTGTTTTTTTAGCCAAATTTTGAGGTTTGCAAAGGATTCTGGGTAACAGAACCTGGTCAGAGCCCCACAAGTCACCCCATCTTGGATTCCCCTAGGTCTCTAGTTTTCAAAAATGCACAGGTTTGTTGGTTTCCCTAGGTGCCGGCTGAGCTAAGGGCCAAAATCTACAGGTAGGCACTTGGCAAAAAAACACCTCTGTTTTCTGTAAAAAAATGGGATGTGTCCACGTCGCGTTTTGGGGCATTTCCTGTCGTGGGCGCTAGGCCTAACCACACAAGTGAGGTATCATTTTTATCGGGAGACTTGGGGGAATGCTGGGTGGAAGGAAATTTGTGCCTCCTCTCAGATTCCAGAACTTTCTGCCACAGAAATGTGAGGAACACCTGTTTTTTTAGCCAAATTTTGAGGTTTGCAATGGATTCTGGGTAACAGAACCTGGTCAGAGCCCCACAAGTCACCCCATCTTCGATTCCCCTAGGTCTCTAGTTTTCAAAAGTGCACAGGTTTGGTAGGTTTCCCAAGGTGCCGGCTGAGCTAGAGGCCAAAATCTACAGGTTGGCACTTTGCAAAAAACACCTCTGTTTTCTTTAAAAAAATGGGATGTGTCCACGTTGCGTTTTGGGGCATTTCCTGTCGCGGGCGCTAGGCCTACCCACACAAGTGAGGTATCATGTTTATCGGGAGACTTGGGGGAAGGCTGGGTGGAAGGAAATTTGTGGCTCCTCTCTGATTCCAGAAATTTCTGTCACCAAAATGTGAGGAAAATGTGTTATTTTAGACAAGTTTTGAGGTTTGCAAAGGATTCTGGGTAACAGAACCTGGTCAGAGCCCCACAAGTCACCCCATCTTAAATTCCCCTAGGTCTCTAGTTTTCAAAAATGCACAGGTTTGGAAGGTTTCCCTAGGTGCCGGCTGAGCTAGAGGCCAAAATCTACAGGTAGGCACTTTTAAAAAAACACCTCTGTTTTCTTTAAAAAAAATGGGATGTGTCCACGTTGCGTTTTGGGGTGTTTCCTGTCACGGGCGCTAGGCCTACCCACACAAGTAAGGTATCATTTTTATCGGGACACTTGGGGGAACGCTGGGTGGAAAGAAATTTGTGCCTCCTCTCAGATTCCAGAACTTTCTGCCACAGAAATGTGAGGAACATGTGTTTTTTTAGCCAAATTTTGAGGTTTGCAAAGGATTCTGGGTAACAGAACCTGGTCAGAGCCCCACAAGTCACCCCATCTTGGATTCCCCTAGGTCTCTAGTTTTAAAAAATGCACAGGTTTGGTAGGTTTCCCTAGGTGCCGGCTGAGCTAAGGGCCAAAATCTACAGGTAGGCACTTGGCAAAAAAACACCTTTGTTTTCTGTAAAAAAATGGGATGTGTCCACGTTGTGTTTTGGGGCATTTCCTGTTGCGGGCGCTAGACCTACCCACACAAGTGAGGTACCATTTTTATCGGGAGACTTGTGGGAACGCTGGGTGGAAGGAAATTTGTGGCTCCTCTCAGATTCCAGAATTTCCTGTCACCGAAATGTGAGAAACATGTATTTTTTTAGCCAAATTTTGAGGTTTGCAAAGGATTCTGGGTAACAGAACCTGGTCAGAGCCCCACAAGTCACCCCATCTTGGATTCCCCTAGGTCTCTAGTTTTAAAAAATGCACAGGTTTGTTGGTTTCCCTAGGTGTCGGCTGAACTAGAGGCCAAAATCTACAGGTAGGCACTTTGCAAAAAACACCTCTGTTTTCTTTAAAAAAATGTGATGTGTCCACGTTGCGTTTTGGGGCATATCCTGTCGCGGGCGCTAGGCCTACACACACAAGTGAGGTATCATGTTTATCGGGAGACTTGGGGGAATGCTGGGTGGAAGGAAATTTGTGGCTCCTCTCTCATTCCAGAACTTTCTGTCACTAAAATGTGAGGAAAATGTGTTTTTTTAGCCAAATTTTAAGGTTTGCAAAGGATTCTGGGTAACAGAACCTGGTCAGAGCCCCACAAGTCACCCGATCTTGGATTCCCCTAGGTCTCTAGTTGTCAAAAATGCACAGGTTTGGTAGGTTTCCCTGGGTGGCGGCTGAGCTAAGGGCCAAAATCTACAGGTAGGCACTTGGCAAAAAAACACCTCTGTTTTCTGTAAAAAAAAGGGATGTGTCCACGTTGTGTTGTTGGCCATTTCCTTTCGTGGGCGCTACGCCTTCCCGCACAAGTGAGGTACCATTTTTATCGGGAGACTTTGGGAAACGCTGGGTGGATGGAAATTTGTGGCTACTCTCAGATTCCAGAACTTTCTGGCACAGAAATGTGAGGAAAATGTGTTTTTTTAGCCAAATTTTGAGGTTTGCAAAGGATTCTGGGTAACAGAACCTGGTCAGAGCCCCACAAGTCACCCCATCTTGGATTCCCCTAGGTATCTAGTTTAAAAAAATGCATAGGTTTGGTAGGGTTCCCTAGGTGCCGGCTGAGCTAGGGGCCAAAATCTACAGGTAGGCACTTTGCAGAAAACGCCTCTGTTTTCTTTAAAAAAAAAAATGGGATGTGTCCACGTTGTATTGTTGGCCATTTCCTTTCGTGGGCGCTAGGCCTTCCCGCACAAGTGAGGTACCATTTTTATCGGGAGACTTTGGGAAACGCTGGGTGGATGGAAATTTGTGGCTCCTCTCAGATTCCAGAACTTTCTGTCACCGAAATGTGAGGAAAATGTGTTTTTTTAGCCAAATTTTGAGGTTTGCAAAGGATTCTGGGTAACAGAACCTGGTCAGAGCCCCACAAGTCACCCCATCTTGGATTTCCCTAGGTCTCTAGTTTTAAAAAATGCACAGGTTTGGTAGGTTTCCCTAGGCGCCGGCTGAGCTAGTTGCCAAAATCTACAGGTAGGCACTTTGCAAAAAACACCTGTTTTCTTTCAAAAAATGGGATGTGTCCACGTTGTGTTTTGGGGCATTTCCTGTTGCGGTCGCTAGGCCTACCCACACAAGTGAGGTATCATTTTTATCGGGACACTTGGGGGAACGCTGGGTGGAAGGAAATTTGTGGCTCCTCTCAGATTCCAGAACTTCCTGTCAGCGAGATGTGAGGAAAATGTGTTTTTTAAGCCAAATTTTGAGGTTTGCAAAGGATTCTAGGTAACAGAACCTGGTCAGAGCCCCACAAGTCACCCCATCTTGGATTCCCCTAGGTCTCTAGTTTTCAAAAATGCACAGGTTTGGTAGGTTTCCCTAGGTGCCGGCTGAACTAGAGGCCAAAATCTACAGGTAGGCACTTTGCAAAAAACAACTCTTTTCTTTCAAAAAATGTGATGTGTCCACGTTGCGTTTTGGGGCATTTCCTGTTGCGGGCACTAGGCCTACCCACACAAGTGAGGTACCATTTTTATCGGGAGACTTGGGGGAAGGCTGGGTGGAAGGAAATTTGTGGCTCCTCTCAGATTCAAGAACTTTCTGTCACCGAAATGTGTGGAAAATTTGTTTTTTTTAGCCAAATTTTGAGGTTTACAAAGGATTCTGGGAAACAGAACCTGGTCAAAGCCCCACAAGTAACCCCATCTTAGATTCCCCTAGGTCTCTAATTTTCAAAAATGCACAGGTTTGGTAGGTTTCCGTAGGTGCCGGCTGAGCTAGGGGCCAAAATCTACAGGTAGCCACTTTGCAAAAAACGCCTCTGTTTTCTGTAAAAAAAAATGTGATGTGTCCATGTTGTGTTTTGGGCCATTTCCTTTCATGGGCGCTAGGCCTACCCGCACAAGTGAGGTACCATTTTTATCGGGAGGCTTTGGGAAACGCTGGGTGGATGGAAATTTGGGGCTCCTCTCAGATTCCAGAACTTTCTGTCACCGAAATGTGAGGAAAATGTGCTTTTTTAGCCACATTTTGAGGTTTGCAAAGGATTCTGGGTAACAGAACCTGGTCAGAGCCCCACAAGTCACCCCATCTTCGATTTCCCTAGGTCTCTATTTTTCAAAAATACACAGGTTTGGTATGTTTCCCTAGGTGCCGGCTGAGCTAGGGGCCAAAATCTACAGGTAGGCACTTTGCAAAAAACACCTCTGTTTTCCTTAAAAAAATGTGATGTGTCCATGTTGTGTTTTAGGCCATTTGCTTCCGTGGGCGCTAGGCCTACCCGCACAAGTGAGGTACCATTTTTATCGGGAGGCTTTGGGAAACGCTGGGTGGATGGAAATTTGTGGCTCCTCTCAGATTCCAGAACTTTCTGTCACCGAAATGTGTGGAAAATTTGTTTTTTTAGCCAAATTTTGAGGTTTGCAAAGGATTCTGGGTAACAGAACCTGGTCAGAGCCCCACAAGTCACCCCATCTTGGATTCCCCTAGGTCTCTATTTTTCAAAAATGCACAGGTTTGGTAGGTTTCCCTAGGTGCCGGCTGAGCTAGGGGCCAAAATCTACAGGTAGGCACTTTGCAAAAAACACCTCTGTTTTCTTTTAAAAAAATGTGATGTGTCCACGTTGCGTTTTGGGGCATATCCTGTCGCGGGCGCTAGGCCTACACACACAAGTGAGGTACCATTTTTATCGGGAGACTTGGGAGAACGCTGGGTGGAAGGAAATTTGTGGCTCCTCTCAGATTCCAGAACTTTCTGTCACCGAAATGTGTGGAAAATTTGTTTTTTTAGCCAAATTTTGAGGTTTGCAAAGAATTCTGGGTAACAGAACCTGGTCAAAGCCCCACAAGTCAGCCCATCTTGGATTTCCCTAGGTCTCTATTTTTCAAAAATGCACAGGTTTGGTAGGTTTCCCTAGGTGCCGGCTGAGCTAGGGGCCAAAATCTACAGGTAGGCACTTTGCAAAAAACACCTCTGTTTTCTTTTAAAAAAATGTGATGTGTCACGTTGCATTTTGGGGTATTTCCTGTTGCGGGCGCTAGGCCTACCCACACAAGTGAGGTACCATTTTTATCGGGAGACTTGGAGGAACGCTGGGTGGAAGGAAATTTGTGGCTCCTCTCATATTCCAGAATTTCCTGTCACCGAAATGTGAGGGAAATGTGTTTTTTTAGCCAAATTTTGAGGTTTGCAAAGGATTCTGCGTAACAGAACCTGATCAGAGCACCACAAGTCACCCCATCTTGGATTCTCCTAGGTCTCTAGTTTTCAACAATGCACAGGTTTGGTAGGTTTCCCTAGGTGCCGGCTGAACTAGAGGCCAATATCTACAGGTAGGCACTTTGCAAAAAACACCTCTGTTTTCTTTTGAAAAAATGTGATGTGTCCACGTTGCATTTTGGGGCATTTCCTGTCGCGGGCGCTAGGCCTACCCACACAAGTGAGGTATCATTTTTATCGGGAGACTTGGGAGAATGCTGGGTGGAAGGAAATTTGTGGCTCCTCTCTGATTCCAGAACTTTCTGTCACTAAAATGTGAGGAAAATGTGTTTTTTTAGCCAAATTTTGAGGTTTACAAAGGATTCTGGGTAACAGAACCTGGTCAGAGCCCCACAAGTCACCCCATCTTGGATTTCCCAAGGTCTCTGTTTTTCAAAAATGCACAGGTTTGGTAGGTTTCCCTAGGTGCCGGCTGAGCTAGGGGCCAATATCTACAGGTAGGCACTTTGCAAAAAACACCTCTGTTTTCTTTTTAAAAAATGTGATGTGTCCACGTTGCATTTTGGGGCATTTCCTGTTGCGGGCGCTAGGCCTACCCACACAAGTGAGGTACCATTTTTATCGGGAGACTTGGGAGAATGCTGGGTGGAAGGAAATTTGTGGCTCCTCTCTGATTCCAGAACTTTCTGTCACTAAAATGTGAGGAAAATGTGTTTTTTTAGCCAAATTTTGAGGTTTACAAAGGATTCTGGGTAACAGAACCTGGTCAGAGCCCCACAAGTCACCCCATCTTGGATTTCCCAAGGTCTCTGTTTTTCAAAAATGCACAGGTTTGGTAGGTTTCCCTAGGTGCCGGCTGAGCTAGGGGCCAATATCTACAGGTAGGCACTTTGCAAAAAACACCTCTGTTTTCTTTTTAAAAAATGTGATGTGTCCACGTTGCATTTTGGGGCATTTCCTGTTGCGGGCGCTAGGCCTACCCACACAAGTGAGGTACCATTTTTATCGGGAGACTTGGGGGAACGCTAGGTGGAAGGAAATTTGTGGCTCCTCTCAGATTCCAGAACTTTCTGTCACCGAAATGTGTGGAAAATGTGTTTTTTTAGCCAAATTTTGAGGTTTGCAAAGAATTCTGGGTAACAGAACCTGGTCAAAGCCACACAAGTCACCCCATCTTGGATTCCCCTAGGTCTCTAGTTTTAAAAAATGCACAGGTTTGGTAGGTTTTCCTAGGTGCCGGCTGAGCTAGGGGCCAAAATCTACAGGTAGGCACTTTACAAAAAACGCCTCTGTTTTCTGTAAGAAAAAATGGGATGTGTCCACGTTGTGTTTTGGGCCATTTCCTTTGGTGGGCGCTAGGCCTACCCGCACAAGTGAGGTACCATTTTTATCGTGAGACTTGGGGGAACGCTGGGTGGAAGGAAATTTATGGCTCCTCTCAGATTCCAGAATTTCCTGTCACCGAAATGTGAGGAAAATGTGTTTTTTTAGCCAAATTTTGAGGTTTGCAAAGGATTCTGGGTAACAGAACCTGGTCAGAGCCCCACAAGTCACCCCATCTTGGATTCCCCTAGGTCTCTAATTTTCAACAATGCACATGTTTGGTAGGTTTCCCTAGGTTCCGGCTGAGCTAGATGCCAAAATCTACAGGTAGGCACTTTGCAAAAAACACCTCTGTTTTCTTTCAAAAAATGTGATGTGTCCACGTTGCGTTTTGGGGCATTTCCTGTCGCGGGCGCTAGGCCTACCCACACAAGTGAGGTATCATTTTTATCGGGAGACTTGGGGGAATGCTGGGTGGATGGAAATTTGTGGCTCCTCTCTTATTCCAGAACTTTCTGTCACTAAAATGTGAGGAAAATGTGTTTTTTTAGCCAAATTTTGAGGTTTACAAAGGATTCTGGGTAACAGAACCTGGTCAGAGCCCCACAAGTCACCCCATCTTGGATTTCCCTAGGTCTCTATTTTTCAAAAATACACAGGTTTGGTAGGTTTCCCTAGGTGCCGGCTGAGCTAGGGGCCAAAATCTACAGGTAGGCACTTTGCAAAAAACACCTCTGTTTTCCTTAAAAAAATGTGATGTGTCCATGTTGTGTTTTAGGCCATTTGCTTCCGTGGGCGCTAGGCCTACCCGCACAAGTGAGGTACCATTTTTATCAGGAGGCTTTGGAAACGCTGGGTGGATGGAAATTTGTGGCTCCTCTCAGATTCCAGAACTTTCTGTCACCGAAATGTGTGGAAAATTTGTTTTTTTAGCCAAATTTTGAGGTTTGCAAAGGATTCTGGGTAACAGAACCTGGTCAGAGCCCCACAAGTCACCCCATCTTGGATTCCCCTAGGTCTCTATTTTTCAAAAATGCACAGGTTTGGTAGGTTTCCCTAGGTGCCGGCTGAGCTAGGGGCCAAAATCTACAGGTAGGCACTTTGCAAAAAACACCTCTGTTTTCTTTTAAAAAAATGTGATGTGTCCACGTTGCGTTTTGGGGCATATCCTGTCGCGGGCGCTAGGCCTACACACACAAGTGAGGTACCATTTTTTGTCGGGAGACTTGGGAGAACGCTGGGTGGAAGGAAATTTGTGGCTCCTCTCAGATTCCAGAACTTTCTGTCACCGAAATGTGTGGAAAATTTGTTTTTTTAGCCAAATTTTGAGGTTTGCAAAGAATTCTGGGTAACAGAACCTGCTCAAAGCCCCACAAGTCAGCCCATCTTGGATTTCCCTAGGTCTCTATTTTTCAAAAATGCACAGGTTTGGTAGGTTTCCCTAGGTGCCGGCTGAGCTAGGGGCCAAAATCTACAGGTAGGCACTTTGCAAAAAACACCTCTGTTTTCTTTTAAAAAAATGTGATGTGTCCACGTTGCATTTTGGGGTATTTCCTGTTGCGGGCGCTAGGCCTACCCACACAAGTGAGGTACCATTTTTATCGGGAGACTTGGAGGAACGCTGGGTGGAAGGAAATTTGTGGCTCCTCTCATATTCCAGAATTTCCTGTCACCGAAATGTGAGGGAAATGTGTTTTTTTAGCCAAATTTTGAGGTTTGCAAAGGATTCTACGTAACAGAACCTGGTCAGAGCACCACAAGTCACCCCATCTTGGATTCTCCTAGGTCTCTAGTTTTCAACAATGCACAGGTTTGGTAGGTTTCCCTAGGTGCCGGCTGAACTAGAGGCCAATATCTACAGGTAGGCACTTTGCAAAAAACACCTCTGTTTTCTTTTGAAAAAATGTGATGTGTCCACGTTGCATTTTGGGGCATTTCCTGTCGCGGGCGCTAGGCCTACCCACACAAGTGAGGTATCATTTTTATCGGGAGACTTGGGAGAATGCTGGGTGGAAGGAAATTTGTGGCTCCTCTCTGATTCCAGAACTTTCTGTCACTAAAATGTGAGGAAAATGTGTTTTTTTAGCCAAATTTTGAGGTTTACAAAGGATTCTGGGTAACAGAACCTGGTCAGAGCCCCACAAGTCACCCCATCTTGGATTTCCCAAGGTCTCTGTTTTTCAAAAATGCACAGGTTTGGTAGGTTTCCCTAGGTGCCGGCTGAGCTAGGGGCCAATATCTACAGGTAGGCACTTTGCAAAAAACACCTCTGTTTTCTTTTTAAAAAATGTGATGTGTCCACGTTGCATTTTGGGGCATTTCCTGTTGCGGGCGCTAGGCCTACCCACACAAGTGAGGTACCATTTTTATCGGGAGACTTGGGGGAACGCTGGGTGGAAGGAAATTTGTGGCTCCTCTCAGATTCCAGAACTTTCTGTCACCGAAATGTGTGGAAAATTTGTTTTTTTAGCCAAATTTTGAGGTTTGCAAAGAATTCTGGGTAACAGAACCTGGTCAAAGCCACACAGGTCACCCGATCTTGGATTCCCCTAGGTCTCTAGTTTTAAAAAATGCACAGGTTTGGTAGGTTTTCCTAGGTGCCGGCTGAGCTAGGGGCCAAAATCTACAGGTAGGCACTTTACAAAAAACGCCTCTGTTTTCTGTAAGAAAAAATGGGATGTGTCCACGTTGTGTTTTGGGCCATTTCCTTTGGTGGGCGCTAGGCCTACCCGCACAAGTGAGGTACCATTTTTATCGTGAGACTTGGGGGAACGCTGGGTGGAAGGAAATTTATGGCTCCTCTCAGATTCCAGAATTTCCTGTCACCGAAATGTGAGGAAAATGTGTTTTTTTAGCCAAATTTTGAGGTTTGCAAAGGATTCTGGGTAACAGAACCTGGTCAGAGCCCCACAAGTCACCCCATCTTGGATTCCCCTAGGTCTCTAATTTTCAACAATGCACATGTTTGGTAGGTTTCCCTAGGTTCCGGCTGAGCTAGATGCCAAAATCTACAGGTAGGCACTTTGCAAAAAACACCTCTGTTTTCTTTCAAAAAATGTGATGTGTCCACGTTGCGTTTTGGGGCATTTCCTGTCGCGGGCGCTAGGCCTACCCACACAAGTGAGGTATCATTTTTATCGGGAGACTTGGGGGAATGCTGGGTGGATGGAAATTTGTGGCTCCTCTCTTATTCCAGAACTTTCTGTCACTAAAATGTGAGGAAAATGTGTTTTTTTAGCCAAATTTTGAGGTTTACAAAGGATTCTGGGTAACAGAACCTGGTCAGAGCCCCACAAGTCACCCCATCTTGGATTTCCCTAGGTCTCTATTTTTCAAAAATACACAGGTTTGGTAGGTTTCCCTAGGTGCCGGCTGAGCTAGGGGCCAAAATCTACAGGTAGGCACTTTGCAAAAAACACCTCTGTTTTCCTTAAAAAAATGTGATGTGTCCATGTTGTGTTTTAGGCCATTTGCTTCCGTGGGCGCTAGGCCTACCCGCACAAGTGAGGTACCATTTTTATCGGGAGGCTTTGGAAACTCTGGGTGGATGGAAATTTGTGGCTCCTCTCAGATTCCAGAACTTTCTGTCACCGAAATGTGTGGAAAATTTGTTTTTTTAGCCAAATTTTGAGGTTTGCAAAGGATTCTGGGTAACAGAACCTGGTCAGAGCCCCACAAGTCACCCCATCTTGGATTCCCCTAGGTCTCTATTTTTCAAAAATGCACAGGTTTGGTAGGTTTCCCTAGGTGCCGGCTGAGCTAGGGGCCAAAATCTACAGGTAGGCACTTTGCAAAAAACACCTCTGTTTTCTTTTAAAAAAATGTGATGTGTCCACGTTGCGTTTTGGGGCATATCCTGTCGCGGGCGCTAGGCCTACACACACAAGTGAGGTACCATTTTTTGTCGGGAGACTTGGGAGAACGCTGGGTGGAAGGAAATTTGTGGCTCCTCTCAGATTCCAGAACTTTCTGTCACCGAAATGTGTGGAAAATTTGTTTTTTTAGCCAAATTTTGAGGTTTGCAAAGAATTCTGGGTAACAGAACCTGCTCAAAGCCCCACAAGTCAGCCCATCTTGGATTTCCCTAGGTCTCTATTTTTCAAAAATGCACAGGTTTGGTAGGTTTCCCTAGGTGCCGGCTGAGCTAGGGGCCAAAATCTACAGGTAGGCACTTTGCAAAAAACACCTCTGTTTTCTTTTAAAAAAATGTGATGTGTCCACGTTGCATTTTGGGGTATTTCCTGTTGCGGGCGCTAGGCCTACCCACACAAGTGAGGTACCATTTTTATCGGGAGACTTGGAGGAACGCTGGGTGGAAGGAAATTTGTGGCTCCTCTCATATTCCAGAATTTCCTGTCACCGAAATGTGAGGGAAATGTGTTTTTTTAGCCAAATTTTGAGGTTTGCAAAGGATTCTACGTAACAGAACCTGGTCAGAGCACCACAAGTCACCCCATCTTGGATTCTCCTAGGTCTCTAGTTTTCAACAATGCACAGGTTTGGTAGGTTTCCCTAGGTGCCGGCTGAACTAGAGGCCAATATCTACAGGTAGGCACTTTGCAAAAAACACCTCTGTTTTCTTTTGAAAAAATGTGATGTGTCCACGTTGCATTTTGGGGCATTTCCTGTCGCGGGCGCTAGGCCTACCCACACAAGTGAGGTATCATTTTTATCGGGAGACTTGGGAGAATGCTGGGTGGAAGGAAATTTGTGGCTCCTCTCTGATTCCAGAACTTTCTGTCACTAAAATGTGAGGAAAATGTGTTTTTTTAGCCAAATTTTGAGGTTTACAAAGGATTCTGGGTAACAGAACCTGGTCAGAGCCCCACAAGTCACCCCATCTTGGATTTCCCAAGGTCTCTGTTTTTCAAAAATGCACAGGTTTGGTAGGTTTCCCTAGGTGCCGGCTGAGCTAGGGGCCAATATCTACAGGTAGGCACTTTGCAAAAAACACCTCTGTTTTCTTTTTAAAAAATGTGATGTGTCCACGTTGCATTTTGGGGCATTTCCTGTTGCGGGCGCTAGGCCTACCCACACAAGTGAGGTACCATTTTTATCGGGAGACTTGGGGGAACGCTGGGTGGAAGGAAATTTGTGGCTCCTCTCAGATTCCAGAACTTTCTGTCACCGAAATGTGTGGAAAATTTGTTTTTTTAGCCAAATTTTGAGGTTTGCAAAGAATTCTGGGTAACAGAACCTGGTCAAAGCCACACAGGTCACCCGATCTTGGATTCCCCTAGGTCTCTAGTTTTAAAAAATGCACAGGTTTGGTAGGTTTTCCTAGGTGCCGGCTGAGCTAGGGGCCAAAATCTACAGGTAGGCACTTTACAAAAAACGCCTCTGTTTTCTGTAAGAAAAAATGGGATGTGTCCACGTTGTGTTTTGGGCCATTTCCTTTGGTGGGCGCTAGGCCTACCCGCACAAGTGAGGTACCATTTTTATCGTGAGACTTGGGGGAACGCTGGGTGGAAGGAAATTTATGGCTCCTCTCAGATTCCAGAATTTCCTGTCACCGAAATGTGAGGAAAATGTGTTTTTTTAGCCAAATTTTGAGGTTTGCAAAGGATTCTGGGTAACAGAACCTGGTCAGAGCCCCACAAGTCACCCCATCTTGGATTCCCCTAGGTCTCTAATTTTCAACAATGCACATGTTTGGTAGGTTTCCCTAGGTTCCGGCTGAGCTAGATGCCAAAATCTACAGGTAGGCACTTTGCAAAAAACACCTCTGTTTTCTTTCAAAAAATGTGATGTGTCCACGTTGCGTTTTGGGGCATTTCCTGTCGCGGGCGCTAGGCCTACCCACACAAGTGAGGTATCAATTTTATCGGGAGACTTGGGGGAATGCTGGGTGGATGGAAATTTGTGGCTCCTCTCTTATTCCAGAACTTTCTGTCACTAAAATGCGAGGAAAATGTGTTTTTTTAGCCAAATTTTGAGGTTTACAAAGGATTCTGGGTAACAGAACCTGGTCAGAACCCCACAGGTCACCCGATCTTGGATTCCCCTAGGTCTCTAGTTGTCAAAAATGCACAGGTTTGGTAGGTTTCCCTAGGTGGCGGCTGAGCTAGGGGCCAAAATCTAAAGGTAGGCACTTGGCAAAAAACACCTCTGTTTTCTGTAAAAAAATGGGATGTGTCCACGTTGTGTTTTGGGGCATTTCCTGTTGCGGGCGCTAGGCCTACCCACACAAGTGAGGTACCATTTTTATCGGGAGACTTGGGGGAACGCTGGGTGGGAGGAAATTTTGGCTCCTCTCAGATTCCAGAACTTTCTGTCACCGAAATGTGAGGAAAACGTGTTTTTTTAGCCAAATGTTTAGGTTTGCAAAGGATTCTGGGTAACAGAACCTGGTCAGAGCCCCACAAGTCACCCCATCTTGGATTTCCCTAGGTCTCTAGTTTTAAAAAATGCACAGGTTTGGTAGGTTTCCCTAGGCGCCGGCTGAGCTAGTGGCCAAAATCTACAGGTAGGCACTTTGCAAAAAACACCTCTGTTTTCTTTCAAAAAATGGGATGTGTCCACGTTGTGTTTTGGGGCATTTCCTGTTGCGGTCGCTAGGCCTACCCACACGAGTGAGGTATCATTTTTATCGGGACACTTGGGGGAACGCTGGGTGGAAGGAAATTTGTGGCTCCTCTCAGATTCCAGAACTTCCTGTCAGCGAAATGTGAGGAAAATGTGTTTTTTTAGCCACATTTTGAGGTTTGCAAAGGATTCTGGGTAACAGAACCTGGTCAGAGCCCCACAAGTCACCCATCTTGGATTCCCCTAGGTCTCTAGTTTTCAAAAATGCACAGGTTTGGTAGGTTTCCCTAGGTGCCGGCTGAACTAGAGGCCAATATCTACAGGTAGGCACTTTGCAAAAAACACCTCTGTTTTCTTTTGAAAAAATGTGATGTGTCCACGTTGCATTTTGGGGCATTTCCTGTCGCGGGCGCTAGGCCTACCCACACAAGTGAGGTATCATTTTTATCGGGAGACTTGGGAGAATGCTGGGTGGAAGGAAATTTGTGGCTCCTCTCTGATTCCAGAACTTTCTGTCACTAAAATGTGAGGAAAATGTGTTTTTTTAGCCAAATTTTGAGGTTTACAAAGGATTCTGGGTAACAGAACCTGGTCAGAGCCCCACAAGTCACCCCATCTTGGATTTCCCAAGGTCTCTGTTTTTCAAAAATGCACAGGTTTGGTAGGATTCCCTAGGTGCCGGCTGAGCTAGGGGCCAATATCTACAGGTAGGCACTTTGCAAAAAACACCTCTGTTTTCTTTTTAAAAAATGTGATGTGTCCACGTTGCATTTTGGGGCATTTCCTGTTGCGGGCGCTAGGCCTACCCACACAAGTGAGGTACCATTTTTATCGGGAGACTTGGGGGAACGCTGGGTGGAAGGAAATTTGTGGCTCCTCTCAGATTCCAGAACTTTCTGTCACCGAAATGTGTGGAAAATTTGTTTTTTTAGCCAAATTTTGAGGTTTGCAAAGAATTCTGGGTAACAGAACCTGGTCAAAGCCCCACAAGTCACCCCATCTTGGATTCCCCTAGGTCTCTAGTTTTAAAAAATGCACAGGTTTGGTAGGTTTTCCTAGGTGCCGGCTGAGCTAGGGGCCAAAATCTACAGGTAGGCACTTTACAAAAAACGCCTCTGTTTTCTGTAAGAAAAAATGGGATGTGTCCACATTGTGTTTTGGGCCATTTCCTTTCGTGGGCGCTAGGCCTACCCGCACAAGTGAGGTACCATTTTTATCGTGAGACTTGGGGGAACGCTGGGTGGAAGGAAATTTATGGCTCCTCTCAGATTCCAGAATTTCCTGTCACCGAAATGTGAGGAAAATGTGTTTTTTTAGCCAAATTTTGAGGTTTGCAAAGGATTCTGGGTAACAGAACCTGGTCAGAGCCCCACAAGTCACCCCATCTTGGATTCCCCTAGGTCTCTAATTTTCAACAATGCACATGTTTGGTAGGTTTCCCTAGGTTCCGGCTGAGCTAGATGCCAAAATCTACAGGTTGGCACTTTGCAAAAAACACCTCTGTTTTCTTTAAAAAAATGTGATGTGTCCACGTTGCGTTTTGGGGCATTTCCTGTCGCGGGCGCTAGGCCTACCCACACAAGTGAGGTATCATTTTTATCGGGAGACTTGGGGGAATGCTGGGTGGATGGAAATTTGTGGCTCCTCTCTTATTCCAGA
This sequence comes from Pleurodeles waltl, assembly GCF_031143425.1. Classification (NCBI taxonomy): domain Eukaryota; kingdom Metazoa; phylum Chordata; class Amphibia; order Caudata; family Salamandridae; genus Pleurodeles; species Pleurodeles waltl. The sequence continues at coordinate 1,314,225,313 of NC_090437.1, read as the reverse complement.
ACTTTCTGTCACAAAAATGAGAGGAAAATGTGTTTTTTTAGCCAAATTTTGAGGTTTACAAAGGATTCTGGGTAACAGAACCTGGTCAGAGCCCCACAGGTCACCCGATCTTGGATTCCCCTAGGTCTCTAGTTGTCAAAAATGCACAGGTTTGGTAGGTTTCCCTAGGTGGCGGCTGAGCTAGGGGACAAAATCTAAAGGTAGGCACTTGGCAAAAAACACCTCTGTTTTCTGTAAAAAAATGGGATGTGTCCACGTTGTGTTTTGGGGCATTTCCTGTTGCGGGCGCTAGGCCTACCCACACAAGTGAGGTACCATTTTTATCGGGAGACTTGGGGGAACGCTGGGTGGGAGGAAATTTTGGCTCCTCTCAGATTCCAGAACTTTCTGTCACCGAAATGTGAGGAAAACGTGTTTTTTTAGCCAAATGTTTAGGTTTGCAAAGGATTCTGGGTAACAGAACCTGGTCAGAGCCCCACAAGTCACCCCATCTTGGATTTCCCTAGGTCTCTAGTTTTAAAAAATGCACAGGTTTGGTAGGTTTCCCTAGGCGCCGGCTGAGCTAGTGGCGAAAATCTACAGGTAGGCACTTTGCAAAAAACACCTCTGTTTTCTTTCAAAAAATGGGATGTGTCCACGTTGTGTTTTGGGGCATTTCCTGTTGCGGTCGCTAGGCCTACCCACACGAGTGAGGTATCATTTTTATCGGGACACTTGGGGGAACGCTGGGTGGAAGGAAATTTGTGGCTCCTCTCAGATTCCAGAACTTCCTGTCAGCGAAATGTGAGGAAAATGTGTTTTTTTAGCCAAATTTTGAGGTTTGCAAAGGATTCTGGGTAACAGAACCTGGTCAGAGCCCCACAAGTCACCCATCTTGGATTCCCCTAGGTCTCTAGTTTTCAAAAATGCACAGGTTTGGTAGGTTTCCCTAGGTGCCGGCTGAACTAGAGGCCAAAATCTACAGGTAGGCACTTTGCAAAAAACACCTCTTTTCTTTCAAAAAATGTGATGTGTCCACGTTGCGTTTTGGGGCATTTCCTGTTGCGGGCACTAGGCCTACCCACACAAGTGAGGTACCATTTTTATCGGGAGACTTGGGGGAAGGCTGGGTGGAAGGAAATTTGTGGCTCCTCTCAGATTCAAGAACTTTCTGTCACCGAAATGTGTGGAAAATTTGTTTTTTTAGCCAAATTTTGAGGTTTACAAAGGATTCTGGGTAACAGAACCTGGTGAAAGCCCCACAAGTCACCCCATCTTAGATTCCCCTAGGTCTCTAATTTTCAAAAATGCACAGGTTTGGTAGGTTTCCGTAGGTGCCGGCTGAGCTAGGGGCCAAAATCTACAGGTAGCCACTTTGCAAAAAACGCCTCTGTTTTCTGTAAAAAAAAATGTGATGTGTCCATGTTGTGTTTTGGGCCATTTCCTTTCGTGGGCGCTAGGCCTACCCGCACAAGTGAGGTACCATTTTTATCGGGAGGCTTGGGGGAACGCTGGGTGGAAGGAAATTTGTGGCTCCTCTCAGATTCCAGAATTTCCTGTCACCGAAATGTGAGAAAAATGTGTTTTTTTAGCCAAATTTTGAGGTTTGCAAAGGATTCTGGGTAACAGAACCTGGTCAGAGCCCCACAAGTCACCCCATCTTGGATTCCCCTAGGTCTCTAGTTTTCAACAATGCACATGTTTGGTAGGTTTCCCTAGGTGTCGGCTGAACTAGAGGCCAAAATCTACAGGTAGGCACTTTGCAAAAAACACCTCTGTTTTCTTTCAAAAAATGTGATGTGTCCACGTTGCATTTTGGGGCATTTCCTGTCGCGGGCGCTGGGCCTACACACACAAGTGAGATATCATGTTTATCGGGAGACTTGGGGGAATGCTGGGTGGAAGGAAATTTGTGGCTCCTCTCTGATTCCAGAACTTTCTGTCACTAAAATGTGAGGAAAATGTGTTTTTTTAGCCAAATTTTGAGGTTTGCAAAGGATTCTGGGTAACAGAACCTGGTCAGAGCCCCACAAGTCACCCGATCTTGGATTCCCCTAGGTCTCTAGTTGTCAAAAATGCACAGGTTTGGTAGGTTTCCCTAGGTGCCGGCTGAGCTAGGGGCCAAAATCTACAGGTAGGCACTTTGCAAAAAACACCTCTGTTTTCCTTAAAAAAATGTGATGTGTCCATGTTGTTTTTTGGGCCATTTGCTTCCGTGGGCGCTAGGCCTACCCGCACAAGTGAGGTACCATTTTTATCGGGAGGCTTTGGGAAACGCTGGGTCGATGGAAATTTGTGGCTCCTCTCAGATTCCAGAACTTTCTGTCACCGAAATGTGTGGAAAATTTGTTTTTTTAGCCAAATTTTGAGGTTTGCAAAGGATTCTGGGTAACAGAACCTGGTCAGAGCCCCACAAGTCACCCCATCTTGGATTTCCCTAGGTCTCTATTTTTCAAAAATGCACAGGTTTGGTAGGTTTCCCTAGGTGCCGGCTGAGCTAGGGGCCAAAATCTACAGGTAGGCACTTTGCAAAAAACACCTCTGTTTTCTTTTTAAAAAATGTGATGTGTCCACGTTGCATTTTGGGGCATTTCCTGTTGCGGGTGCCAGGCCTACCCACACAAGTGAGGTACCATTTTTATCGGGAGACTTGGGAGAACGCTGGGTGGAAGGAAATTTGTGGCTCCTCTCAGATTCAAGAACTTTCTGTCACCGAAATGTGTGGAAAATTTGTTTTTTTAGCCAAATTTTGAGGTTTGCAAAGAATTCTGGGTAACAGAACCTGGTCAAAGCCCCACAAGTCACCCCATCTTGGATTCCCCTAGGTATCTAGTTTTAAAAAATGCACAGGTTTGGTAGGTTTTCCTAGGTGCCGGCTGAGCTAGGGGCCAAAATCTACAGGTAGGCACTTTGCAAAAAACACCTCTGTTTTCTTTCAAAAAATGTGATGTGTCCACGTTGCGTTTTGGGGCATTTCCTGTCGCGGGCGCTAGGCCTACCCACACAAGTGAGGTATCATGTTTATCGGGAGACTTGGGGGAATGCTGGGTGGAAGGAAATTTGTGGCTCCTCTCTGATTCCAGAACTTTCTGTCACTAAAATGTGAGGAAAATGTGTTTTTTCAGCCAAATTTTGAGGTTTGCAAAGGATTCTGGGTAACAGAACCTGGTCAGAGCCCCACAAGTCACCCGATCTTGGATTCCCCTAGGTCTCTAGTTGTCAAAAATGCACAGGTTTGGTAGGTTTCCCTAGGTGGCGGCTGAGCTAGGGGCCAAAATCTACAGGTAGGCACTTGGCAAAAAAACACCTCTGTTTTCTGTAAAAAAATGGGATGTTTCTACGTTGTGTTTTGGGGCATTTCCTGTTGCGGGCGCTAGACCTACCCACACAAGTGAGGTACCATTTTTATCGGGAGACTTGGGGGAACGCTGGGTGGAAGGAAATTTGTGGCTCCTCTCAGATTCCAGAATTTCCTGTCACCGAAATGTGAGAAAAATGTGTTTTTTTAGCCAAATTTTGAGGTTTGCAAAGGATTCTGGGTAACAGAACCTGGTCAGAGCCCCACAAGTCACCCCATCTTGGATTCCCCTAGGTCTCTAGTTTTCAACAATGCACATGTTTGGTAGGTTTCCCTAGGTGTCGGCTGAACTAGAGGCCAAAATCTACAGGTAGGCACTTTGCAAAAAACACCTCTGTTTTCTTTCAAAAAATGTGATGTGTCCACGTTGCATTTTGGGGCATTTTCTGTCGCGGGCGCTGGGCCTACACACACAAGTGAGATATCATGTTTATCGGGAGACTTGGGGGAATGCTGGGTGGAAGGAAATTTGTGGCTCCTCTCTGATTCCAGAACTTTCTGTCACTAAAATGTGAGGAAAATGTGTTTTTTTAGCCAAATTTTGAGGTTTGCAAAGGATTCTGGGTAACAGAACCTGGTCAGAGCCCCACAAGTCACCCGATCTTGGATTCCCCTAGGTCTCTAGTTGTCAAAAATGCACAGGTTTGGTAGGTTTCCCTAGGTGGCGGCTGAGCTAGGGGCCAAAATCTACAGGTAGGCACTTGGCAAAAAAACACCTCTGTTTTCTGTAAAAAAATGGGATGTTTCTACGTTGTGTTTTGGGGCATTTCCTGTTGCGGGCGCTAGACCTACCCACACAAGTGAGGTACCATTTTTATCGGGAGACTTGGGGGAACGCTGGGTGGAAGGAAATTTGTGGCTCCTCTCAGATTCCAGAATTTCCTGTCACCGAAATGTGAGAAAAATGTGTTTTTTTAGCCAAATTTTGAGGTTTGCAAAGGATTCTGGGTAACAGAACCTGGTCAGAGCCCCACAAGTCACCCCATCTTGGATTCCCCTAGGTCTCTAGTTTTCAACAATGCACATGTTTGGTAGGTTTCCCTAGGTGTCGGCTGAACTAGAGGCCAAAATCTACAGGTAGGCACTTTGCAAAAAACACCTCTGTTTTCTTTCAAAAAATGTGATGTGTCCACGTTGCATTTTGGGGCATTTCCTGTCGCGGGCGCTGGGCCTACACACACAAGTGAGATATCATGTTTATCGGGAGACTTGGGGGAATGCTGGGTGGAAGGAAATTTGTGGCTCCTCTCTGATTCCAGAACTTTCTGTCACTAAAATGTGAGGAAAATGTGTTTTTTTAGCCAAATTTTGAGGTTTGCAAAGGATTCTGGGTAACAGAACCTGGTCAGAGCCCCACAAGTCACCCGATCTTGGATTCCCCTAGGTCTCTAGTTGTCAAAAATGCACAGGTTTGGTAGGTTTCCCTAGGTGGCGGCTGAGCTAAGGGCCAAAATCTACAGGTAGGCACTTGGCAAAAAAACACCTCTGTTTTCTGTAAAAAAAATGGGATGTGTCCACGTTGTGTTTTGGGGCATTTCCTGTTGCGGGCGCTAGACCTACCCACACAAGTGAGGTACCGTTTGTATCGGGAGACTTGGGGGAACACTGGGTGGAAGAAAATTTTGGCTCCTCTCAGATTCCAGAACTTTCTGTCACCGAAATGAGTGGAAAATTTGTTTTTTTAGCCAAATTTTGAGGTTTGCAAAGGATTCTGGGTAACAGAACCTGGTCAGAGCACCACAAGTCACCCCATCTTGGATTCCCCTAGTTATCTAGTTTTATAAAATGCATAGCTTTGGTAGGTTTCCCTAGGTGGCGGCTGAGCTAAGGGCCAAAATCTACAGGTAGGCACTTGGCAAAAAAACACCTCTGTTTTCTGTGAAAAAATGGGATGTCTCCACGTTGTGTTTTGGGGCATTTCCTGTTCCGGGCGCTAGACCTACCCACACAAGTGAGGTACCATTTTTATCAGGAGACTTGTGGGAACGCTGGGTGGAAGGAAATTTGTGGCTCCTCTCAGATTCCAGAATTTCCTGTCACCGAAATGTGAGAAAAATGTGTTTTTTTAGCCAAATTTTGAGGTTTGCAAAGGACTCTGGGTAACAGAACCTGGTCAGAGCCCCACAAGTCACCCCATCTTGGATTCACCTAGGTCTCTAGTTTTCAACAATGCACATGTTTGGTAGGTTTCCCTAGGTGTCGGCTGAACTAGAGGCCAAAATCTACAGGTAGGCACTTTGCAAAAAACACCTCTGTTTTCTTTCAAAAAATGTGATGTGTCCACGTTGCGTTTTGGGGCATTTCCTGTCGCTGGCGCTGGGCCTACACACACAAGTGAGGTATCATGTTTATCGGGAGACTTGGGGGAATGCTGGGTGGAAGGAAATTTGTGGCTCCTCTCTGATTCCAGAACTTTCTGTCACTAAAATGTGAGGAAAATGTGTTTTTTTAGCCAAATTTTGAGGTTTGCAAAGGATTCTGGGTGACAGAACCTGGTCAGAGCCCCACAAGTCACCCGATCTTGGATTCCCCTAGGTCTCTAGTTGTCAAAAATGCACAGGTTTGGTAGGTTTCCCTGGGTGGCGGCTGAGCTAAGGGACAAAATCTAAAGGTAGGCACTTGGCAAAAAAACACCTCTGTTTTCTGTAAAAAAAAGGGATGTGTCCACGTTGTGTTGTTGGCCATTTCCATTCGTGGGCGCTAGGCCTTCCCGCACAAGTGAGGTACCATTTTTATCGGGAGACTTTGGGAAACGCTGGGTGGATGGAAATTTGTGGCTCCTCTCAGATTCCAGAACTTTCTGGCACCGAAATGTGAGGAAAATGTGGTTTTTTAGCCAAATTTTGAGGTTTGCAAAGGATTCTGGGTAACAGAACCTGGTCAGAGCCCCACAAGTCACCCCATCTTGGACTCCCCTAGGTATCTAGTTTAAAAAAATGCATAGGTTTGGTAGGGTTCCCTAGGTGCCGGCTGAGCTAGGGGCCAAAATCTACAGGTAGGCACTTTGCAAAAAACGCCTCTGTTTTCTTTAAAAAAAAAATGGGATGTGTCCACGTTGTATTGTTGGCCATTTCCTTTCGTGGTCGCTAGGCCTTCCCGCACAAGTGAGGTACCATTTTTATCGGGAGATTTTGGGAAACGCTGGGTGGATGGAAATTTGAGGCTCCTCTCAGATTCCAGAACTTTCTGTCACCGAAATGTGAGGAAAATGTGTTTTTTTAGCCAAATTTTGAGGTTTGCAAAGGATTCTGGGTAACAGAACCAGGTCAGAGCCCCACAAGTCACCCGATCTTGGATTCCCCTAGGTCTCTAGTTGTCAAAAATGCACAGGTTTGGTAGGTTTCCCTGGGTGGCGGCTGAGCTAAGGGCCAAAATCTACAGGTAGGCACTTGGCAAAAAAACACCTCTGTTTTCTGTAAAAAAAAGGGATGTGTCCACGTTGTGTTGTTGGCCATTTCCTTTCGTGGGTGCTAGGCCTTCCCGCACAAGTGAGGTACCATTTTTATCGGGAGACTTTGGGAAACGCTGGGTGGATGGAAATTTGTGGCTCCTCTCAGATTCCAGAACTTTCTGGCACCGAAATGTGAGGAAAATGTGTTTTTTTAGCCAAATTTTGAGGTTTGCAAAGGATTCTGGGTAACAGAACCTGGTCAGAGCCCCACAAGTCACCCCATCTTGGATTCCCCTAGGTATCTAGTTTTAAAAAATGCATAGGTTTGGTAGGGTTCCCTAGGTGCCGGCTGAGCTAGGGGCCAAAATCTACAGGTAGGCACTTTGCAAAAAAATGCCTCTGTTTTCTTTAAAAAAGAAAATGGGATGTGTCCACGTTGTATTGTTGGCCATTTCTTTTCGTGGGCGCTAGGCCTTCCCGCACAAGTGAGGTACCATTTTTATCGGGAGACTTTGGGAAACGCTGGGTGGATGCAAATTTGTGGCTCCTCTCAGATTCCAGAACTTTCTGTCACCGAAATGTGAGGAAAATTTGTTTTTTTAGCCAAATTTTGAGGTTTGCAAAGGATTCTGGGTAACAGAACCTGGTCAGAGCCCCACAAGTCACCCCATCTTGGATTTCCCTAGGTCTCTAGTTTTAAAAAATGCACAGGTTTGGTAGGTTTCCCTAGGCGCCGGCTGAGCTAGGGGCCAAAATCTACAGGTAGGCACTTTGCAAAAAACACCTCTGTTTTCTTTCAAAAAATTTGATGTGTCCACGTTGTGTTTTGTGGCATTTCCTGTTGCGGGCGCTAGGCCTACCCAAACAAGTAATGTATCATTTTTATATCGGGACACTTGGGGGAATGCTGGTGGAAGGAAATTTGTGGCTCCTCTCAGATCCCAGAACTTCCTGTCATCGCTATGTGAGGAAAATGTGTTTTTTTAGCCAAATTTTGCGGTTTGCAAAGGATTCTGGGTAACAGAACCTGGTCAGAGCCCCACAAGTCACCCCATCTTGGATTCCCCTAGGTCTCTAGTTTTCAACAATGCACATGTTTGGTAGGTTTCCCTAGGTTCCGGCTGAGCTAGAGGCCACAATCTACAGGTAGGCACTTGGCAAAAAACAGCTCTGTTTTCTGTCAAAAAATGGGATGTGTCCACGTTGTGTTTTGGGGCATTTCCTGTCGCGGACTCTAGGCCTACCCACACAAGTGAGGTATCATTTTTATCGGGAGACTTGGGGGAACGCTGGGTGGAAGGAAATTCGTGCCTCCTCTCAGATTCCAGAACTTTCTGCCACAGAAATGTTAGGAACATGTGTTTTTTTAGCCAAATTTTGAGGTTTGCAAAGGATTCTGGGTAACAGAACCTGGTCAGAGCCCCACAAGTCACCCCATCTTGGGTTCCCCTAGGTCTCTAGTTTTAAAAAATGCACAGGTTTGTTGGTTTCCCTAGGTGCCGGCTGAGCTAGAGGCCAAAATCTACAGGTAGGCACTTTGCAAAAAACACCTCTGTTTTCTTTCAAAAAATGGGATGTGTCCACATTGCGTTTTGGGGCATTTCCTGTCGCGGGCGCTAGGCCTACCCACACAAGTGAGGTATCATTTTTATCGGGAGACTTGGGAGAACGCTGGGTGGAAGGAAATTTGTGGCTCCTCTCTGATTCCAGAACTTTCTGTCACCAAAATGTGAGGAAAATGTGTTATTTTAGACACATTTTGGGGTTTGCAAAGGATTCTGGGTAACAGAACCTGGTCAGAGCCCCACAAGTCACCCCATCTTAAATTCCCCTAGGTCTCTAGTTTTAAAAAATGCACAGGTTTGGTAGGTTTCCCTAGGTGCCGGCTGAGCTAGAGGCCAAAATCTACAGGTAGGCACTTTTCAAAAAACACCTCTGTTTTCTTTCAAAAAAATGGGATGTGTCCACGTTGCGTTTTGGTGCGTTTCCTGTCACAGGCGCTAGGCCTACCCACACAAGTGAGGTATCATTTTTATCGGGACACTTGGGGGAACGCTGGGTGGATGGAAATTTGTGCCTCTTCTCAGATTCCAGAACTTTCTGCCACAGAAATGTGAGGAACATGTGTTTTTTTAGCCAAATTTTGAGGTTTGCAAAGGATTCTGGGTAACAGAACCTGGTCAGAGCCCCACAAGTCACCCCATCTTGGATTCCCCTAGGTCTCTAGTTTTCAAAAATGCACAGGTTTGTTGGTTTCCCTAGGTGCCGGCTGAGCTAAGGGCCAAAATCTACAGGTAGGCACTTGGCAAAAAAACACCTCTGTTTTCTGTTAAAAAATGGGATGTGTCAACGTTGCGTTTTGGGGCATTTCCTGTTGCGGGCGCTAGGCCTACCCACACAAGTGAGGTATCATTTTTATCGGGAGACTTGGGGGAACGCTGGGTGGAAGGAAATTTGTGCCTCCTCTCAGATTCCAGAACTTTCTGCCACAGAAATGTGAGGAACATGTGTTTTTTTAGCCAAATTTTGAGGTTTGCAATGGATTCTGGGTAACAGAACCTGGTCAGAGCCCCACAAGTCACCCCATCTTCGATTCCCCTAGGTCTCTAGTTTTCAAAAGTGCACAGGTTTGGTAGGTTTCCCTAGGTGCCGGCTGAGCTAGAGGCCAAAATCTACAGGTTGGCACTTTGCAAAAAACACCTCTGTTTTCTTTCAAAAAATGGGATGTGTCCACGTTGCGTTTTGGGGCATTTCCTGTCGCGGGCGCTAGGCCTACCCACACAAGTGAGGAATCATTTTTATCGGGAGACTTGGGGAAATTCTGGGTGGAAGGAAATTTGTGGCTCCTCTCTGATTCCAGAAATTTCTGTCACCAAAATGTGAGGAAAATGTGTTATTTTAGACAAATTTTGAGGTTTGCAAAGGATTCTGGGTAACAGAACCTGGTCAGAGCCCCACAAGTCACCCCATCTTGGATTTCCCTAGGTCTCTAGTTTTAAAAAATGCACAGGTTTGGTAGGTTTCCCTAGGCGCCGGCTGAGCTAGGGGCCAAAATCTACAGGTAGGCACTTTGCAAAAAACACCTCTGTTTTCTTTCAAAAAATTTGATGTGTCCACGTTGTGTTTTGTGGCATTTCCTGTTGCGGGCGCTAGGCCTACCCAAACAAGTAAGGTATCATTTTTATATCGGGACACTTGGGGGAATGCTGGTGGAAGGAAATTTGTGGCTCCTCTCAGATCCCAGAACTTCCTGTCATCGCTATGTGAGGAAAATGTGTTTTTTTAGCCAAATTTTGCGGTTTGCAAAGGATTCTGGGTAACAGAACCTGGTCAGAGCCCCACAAGTCACCCCATCTTAAATTCCCCTAGGTCTCTAGTTTTAAAAAATGCACAGGTTTGGTAGGTTTCCCTAGGTGCCGGCTGAGCTAGAGGCCAAAATCTACAGGTAGGCACTTTTCAAAAAACACCTCTGTTTTCTTTAAAAAAAATGGGATGTGTCCACGTTGCGTTTTGGTGCGTTTCCTGTCACAGGCGCTAGGCCTACCCACACAAGTGAGGTATCATTTTTATCGGGACACTTGGGGGAACGCTGGGTGGATGGAAATTTGTGCCTCCTCTCAGATTCCAGAACTTTCTGCCACAGAAATGTGAGGAACATGTGTTTTTTTAGCCAAATTTTGAGGTTTGCAAAGGATTCTGGGTAACAGAACCTGGTCAGAGCCCCACAAGTCACCCCATCTTGGATTCCCCTAGGTCTCTAGTTTTCAAAAATGCACAGGTTTGTTGGTTTCCCTAGGTGCCGGCTGAGCTAAGGGCCAAAATCTACAGGTAGGCACTTGGCAAAAAAACACCTCTGTTTTCTGTTAAAAAATGGGATGTGTCAACGTTGCGTTTTGGGGCATTTCCTGTTGCGGGCGCTAGGCCTACCCACACAAGTGAGGTATCATTTTTATCGGGAGACTTGGGGGAACGCTGGGTGGAAGGAAATTTGTGCCTCCTCTCAGATTCCAGAACTTTCTGCCACAGAAATGTGAGGAACATGTGTTTTTTTAGCCAAATTTTGAGGTTTGCAATGGATTCTGGGTAACAGAACCTGGTCAGAGCCCCACAAGTCACCCCATCTTCGATTCCCCTAGGTCTCTAGTTTTCAAAAGTGCACAGGTTTGGTAGGTTTCCCTAGGTGCCGGCTGAGCTAGAGGCCAAAATCTACAGGTTGGCACTTTGCAAAAAACACCTCTGTTTTCTTTCAAAAAATGGGATGTGTCCACGTTGCGTTTTGGGGCATTTCCTGTCGCGGGCGCTAGGCCTACCCACACAAGTGAGGTATCATTTTTATCGGGAGACTTGGGGAAATTCTGGGTGGAAGGAAATTTGTGGCTCCTCTCTGATTCCAGAAATTTCTGTCACCAAAATGTGAGGAAAATGTGTTATTTTAGACAAATTTTGAGGTTTGCAAAGGATTCTGGGTAACAGAACCTGGTCAGAGCCCCACAAGTCACCCCATCTTGGATTTCCCTAGGTCTCTAGTTTTAAAAAATGCACAGGTTTGGTAGGTTTCCCTAGGCGCCGGCTGAGCTAGGGGCCAAAATCTACAGGTAGGCACTTTGCAAAAAACACCTCTGTTTTCTTTCAAAAAATTTGATGTGTCCACGTTGTGTTTTGTGGCATTTCCTGTTGCGGGCGCTAGGCCTACCCAAACAAGTAAGGTATCATTTTTATATCGGGACACTTGGGGGAATGCTGGTGGAAGGAAATTTGTGGCTCCTCTCAGATCCCAGAACTTCCTGTCATCGCTATGTGAGGAAAATGTGTTTTTTTAGCCAAATTTTGCGGTTTGCAAAGGATTCTGGGTAACAGAACCTGGTCAGAGCCCCACAAGTCACCCCATCTTGGATTCCCCTAGGTCTCTAGTTTTCAACAATGCACATGTTTGGTAGGTTTCCCTAGGTTCCGGCTGAGCTAGAGGCCACAATCTACAGGTAGGCACTTGGCAAAAAACAGCTCTGTTTTCTGTCAAAAAATGGGATGTGTCCACGTTGTGTTTTGGGGCATTTCCTGTCGCGGACTCTAGGCCTACCCACACAAGTGAGGTATCATTTTTATCGGGAGACTTGGGGGAACGCTGGGTGGAAGGAAATTCGTGCCTCCTCTCAGATTCCAGAACTTTCTGCCACAGAAATGTTAGGAACATGTGTTTTTTTAGCCAAATTTTGAGGTTTGCAAAGGATTCTGGGTAACAGAACCTGGTCAGCGCCCCACAAGTCACCCCATCTTGGGTTCCCCTAGGTCTCTAGTTTTAAAAAATGCACAGGTTTGTTGGTTTCCCTAGGTGCCGGCTGAGCTAGAGGCCAAAATCTACAGGTAGGCACTTTGCAAAAAACACCTCTGTTTTCTTTCAAAAAATGGGATGTGTCCACATTGCGTTTTGGGGCATTTCCTGTCGTGGGCGCTAGGCCTACCCACACAAGTGAGGTATCATTTTTATCGGGAGACTTGGGAGAACGCTGGGTGGAAGGAAATTTGTGGCTCCTCTCTGATTCCAGAACTTTCTGTCACCAAAATGTGAGGAAAATGTGTTATTTTAGACACATTTTGGGGTTTGCAAAGGATTCTGGGTAACAGAACCTGGTCAGAGCCCCACAAGTCACCCCATCTTAAATTCCCCTAGGTCTCTAGTTTTAAAAAATGCACAGGTTTGGTAGGTTTCCCTAGGTGCCGGCTGAGCTAGAGGCCAAAATCTACAGGTAGGCACTTTTCAAAAAACACCTCTGTTTTCTTTCAAAAAAATGGGATGTGTCCACGTTGCGTTTTGGTGCGTTTCCTGTCACAGGCGCTAGGCCTACCCACACAAGTGAGGTATCATTTTTATCGGGACACTTGGGGGAACGCTGGGTGGATGGAAATTTGTGCCTCCTCTCAGATTCCAGAACTTTCTGCCACAGAAATGTGAGGAACATGTGTTTTTTTAGCCAAATTTTGAGGTTTGCAAAGGATTCTGGGTAACAGAACCTGGTCAGAGCCCCACAAGTCACCCCATCTTGGATTCCCCTAGGTCTCTAGTTTTCAAAAATGCACAGGTTTGTTGGTTTCCCTAGGTGCCGGCTGAGCTAAGGGCCAAAATCTACAGGTAGGCACTTGGCAAAAAAACACCTCTGTTTTCTGTAAAAAAATGGGATGTGTCCACGTTGTGTTTTGGGGCATTTCCTGTTGCGGGCGCTAGACCTACCCACACAAGTGAGGTACCGTTTTTATCGGGAGACTTGGGGGAACACTGGGTGGAAGGAAATTTTGGCTCCTCTCAGATTCCAGAACTTTCTGTCACCGAAATGTGTGGAAAATTTGTTTTTTTAGCCAAATTTTGAGGTTTGCAAAGGATTCTGGGTAACAGAACCTGGTCAGAGCACCACAAGTCACCCCATCTTGGATTCCCCTAGTTATCTAGTTTTATAAAATGCATAGGTTTGGTAGGTGTTCCTAGGTGGCGGCTGAGCTAAGGGCCAAAATCTACAGGTAGGCACTTGGCAAAAAAACACCTCTGTTTTCTGTAAAAAAATGGGATGTGTCCACGTTGTGTTTTGGGGCATTTCCGATTGCGGGCGCTAGACCTACCCACACAAGTGAGGTACCATTTTTATCGGGAGACTTGTGGGAACGCTGGGTGGAAGGAAATTTGTGGCTCCTCTCAGATTCCAGAATTTCCTGTCACCGAAATGTGAGAAAAATTTGTTTTTTTAGCCAAATTTTGAGGTTTGCAAAGGATTCTGGGTAACAGAACCTGGTCAGAGCCCCACAAGTCACCCCATCTTGGATTCCCCTAGGTCTCTAGTTTTCAACAATGCACATGTTTGGTAGGTTTCCCTAGGTGTCGGCTGAACTAGAGGCCAAAATCTACAGGTAGGCACTTTGCAAAAAACACCTCTGTTTTCTTTCAAAAAATGTGATGTGTCCGCGTTGCGTTTTGGGGCATTTCCTGTCGCGGGTGCTAGGCCTACACACACAAGTGAGGTATCATGTTTATCGGGAGACTTGGGGGAATGCTGGGTGGAAGGAAATTTGTGGCTCCTCTCTGATTCCAGAACTTTCTGTCACTAAAATGTGAGGAAAATGTGTTTTTTTAGCCAAATTTTGAGGTTTGCAAAGGATTCTGGGTAACAGAACCTGGTCAGAGCCCCACAAGTCACCCGATCTTGGATTCCCCTAGGTCTCTAGTTGTCAAAAATGCACAGGTTTGGTAGGTTTCCCTGGGTGGAGGCTGAGCTAAGGGCCAAAATCTACAGGTAGGCACTTGGCAAAAAAACACCTCTGTTTTCTGTAAAAAAAAAGGGATGTGTCCACGTTGTGTTGTTGGCCATTTCCTTTCGTGGGCGCTAGGCCTTCCCGCACAAGTGAGGTACCATTTTTATCGGGAGACTTTGGGAAACGCTGGGTGGATGGAAATTTGTGGCTCCTCTCAGATTCCAGAACTTTCTGTCACCGAAATGTGTGGAAAATTTGTTTTTTTTAGCCAAATTTTGAGGTTTGCAAAGGATTCTGGGTAACAGAACCTGGTCAGAGCACCACAAGTCACCCCATCTTGGATTCCCCTAGTTATCTAGTTTTATAAAATGCATAGGTTTGGTAGGTTTCCCTAGGTGGCGGCTGAGCTAAGGGCCAAAATCTACAGGTAGGCACTTGGCAAAAAAACACCTCTGTTTTCTGTAAAAAAATGGGATGTGTCCACGTTGTGTTTTGGGGCATTTCCGATTGCGGGCGCTAGACCTACCCACACAAGAGAGGTACCATTTTTATCGGGAGACTTGTGGGAACGCTGGGTGGAAGGAAATTTGTGGCTCCTCTCAGATTCCAGAATTTCCTGTCACCGAAATGTGAGAAAAAATTGTTTTTTTAGCCAAATTTTGAGGTTTGCAAAGGATTCTGGGTAACAGAACCTGGTCAGAGCCCCACAAGTCACCCCATCTTGGATTCCCCTAGGTCTCTAGTTTTCAACAATGCACATGTTTGGTAGGTTTCCCTAGGTGTCGGCTGAACTAGAGGCCAAAATCTACAGGTAGGCACTTTGCAAAAAACACCTCTGTTTTCTTTCAAAAAATGTGATGTGTCCGCGTTGCGTTTTGGGGCATTTCCTGTCGCGGGCGCTAGGCCTACACACACAAGTGAGGTATCATGTTTATCGGGAGACTTGGGGGAATGCTGGGTGGAAGGAAATTTGTGGCTCCTCTCTGATTCCAGAACTTTCTGTCACTAAAATGTGAGGAAAATGTGTTTTTTTAGCCAAATTTTGAGGTTTGCAAAGGATTCTGGGTAACAGAACCTGGTCAGAGCCCCACAAGTCACCCGATCTTGGATTCCCCTAGGTCTCTAGTTGTCAAAAATGCACAGGTTTGGTCGGTTTCCCTGGGTGGAGGCTGAGCTAAGGGCTAAAATCTACAGGTAGGCACTTGGCAAAAAAACACCTCTGTTTTCTGTAAAAAAAAAAGGGATGTGTCCACGTTGTGTTGTTGGCCATTTCCTTTCGTGGGCGCTAGGCCTTCCCGCACAAGTGAGGTACCATTTTTATCGGGAGACTTTGGGAAACGCTGGGTGGATGGAAATTTGTGGCTCCTCTCAGATTCCAGAACTTTCTGGCACCGAAATGTGAGGAAAATGTGTTTTTTTAGCCAAATTTTGAGGTTTGCAAAGGATTCTGGGTAACAGAACCTGGTCAGAGCCCCACAAGACACCCCATCTTGGATTCCCCTAGGTATCTAGTTTTAAAAAATGCATAGGTTTGGTAGGGTTCCCTAGGTGCCGGCTGAGCTAGGGGCCAAAATCTACAGGTAGGCACTTTGCAAAAAACGCCTCTGTTTTCTTTAAAAAAAAAATGGGATGTGTCCACGTTGTATTGTTGGCCATTTCCTTTCGTGGGCGCTAGGCCTTCCCGCACAAGTGAGGTACCATTTTTATCGGGAGACTTTGGGAAACGCTGGGTGGATGGAAATTTGTGGCTCCTCTCAGATTCCAGAACTTTCTGTCACCGAAATGTGAGGAAAATGTTTTTTTTAGCCAAATTTTGAGGTTTGCAAAGGATTCTGGGTAACAGAACCTGGTCAGAGCCCCACAAGTCACCCGATCTTGGATTCCCCTAGGTCTCTAATTGTCAAAAATGCACAGGTTTGGTAGGTTTCCCTGGGTGGCGGCTGAGCTAAGGGCCAAAATCTACAGGTAGGCACTTGGCAAAAAAACACCTCTGTTTTCTGTAAAAAAAAGGGATGTGTCCACGTTGTGTTGTTGGCCATTTCCTTTCGTGGGCGCTAGGCCTTCCCGCACAAGTGAAGTACCATTTTTATCGGGAGACTTTGGGAAACGCTGGGTGGATGGAAATTTGTGGCTCCTCTCAGATTCCAGAACTTTCTGTCACCGAAATGTGAGGAAAATGTGTTTTTTTAGCCAAATTTTGAGGTTTGCAAAGGATTCTGGGTAACAGAACCTGGTCAGAGCCCCACAAGTCACCCCATCTTGGATTCCCCTAGGTCTCTAGTTTTCAACAATGCACATGTTTGGTAGGTTTCCCTAGGTGTCGGCTGAACTAGAGGCCAAAATCTACAGGTAGGCACTTTGCAAAAAACACCTCTGTTTTCTTTCAAAAAATGTGATGTGTCCACGTTGCGTTTTGGGGCATTTCCTGTCGCGGGCGCTAGGCCTACACACACAAGTGAGGTATCATGTTTATCGGGAGACTTGGGGGAATGCTGGGTGGAAGGAATTTTGTGGCTCCTCTCTGATTCCAGAACTTTCTGTCACTAAAATGTGAGGAAAATGTGTTTTTTTTAGCCAAATTTTAAGGTTTGCAAAGGATTCTGGGTAACAGAACCTGGTCAGAGCCCCACAAGTCACCCGATCTTGGATTCCCCTAGGTCTCTAGTTGTCAAAAATGCACAGGTTTGGTAGGTTTCCCTGGGTGGCGGCTGAGCTAAGGGCCAAAATCTACAGGTAGGCACTTGGCAAAAAAACACCTCTGTTTTCTGTAAAAAAAAGGGATGTGTCCACGTTGTGTTGTTGGCCATTTCCTTTCGTGGGCGCTAGGCCTTCCCACACAAGTGAGGTACCATTTTTATCGGGAGACTTTGGGAAACGCTGGGTGGATGGAAATTTGTGTCTCCTCTCAGATTCCAGAATTTTCTGGCACCGAAATGTGAGGAAAATGTGTTTTTTTAGCCAGATTTTGAGGTTTGCAAAGGATTCTGGGTAACAGAACCTGGTCAGAGCCCCACAAGTCACCCCATCTTGGATTCCCCTAGGTGTCTAGTTTTAAAAAATGCATAGGTTTGGTAGGGTTCCCTAGGTGCCGGCTGAGCTAGGGGCCAAAATCTACAGGTAGGCACTTTGCAAAAAACGCCTCTGTTTTCTTTAAAAAAAAAAAATGGGATGTGTCCACGTTGAATTGTTGGCCATTTCCTTTCGTGGGCGCTAGGCCTTCCCGCACAAGTGAGGTACCATTTTTATCGGGAGACTTTGGGAAACGCTGGGTGGATGGAAATTTGTGGCTCCTCTCAGATTCCAGAACTTTCTGTCACCGAAATGTGAGGAAAATGTGTTTTTTTAGCCAAATTTTGAGGTTTGCAAAGGATTCTGGGTAACAGAACCTGGTCAGAGCCCCACAAGTCACCCCATCTTGGATTCCCCTAGGTCTCTAGTTTTCAAAAATGCACAGGTTTGTTGGTTTCCCTAGGTGCCGGCTGAGCTAGAAGCCAAAATCTACAGGTAGGCACTTTGCAAAAAACAGCTCTGTTTTCTTTCAAAAAATGGGATGTGTCCACGTTGCGTTTTGGGGCATTTCCTGTTGCGGGCGCTAGGCCTACCCACACAAGTGAGGTATCATTTTTATCGGGAGACTTGGGGGAACGCTGGGTGGAAGGAAATTTGTGCCTCCTCTCAGATTCCAGAACTTTCTGCCACTGAAATGTGAAGAACATGTGTTTTTTTAGACAAATTTTGAGGTTTGCAAAGGATTCTGGGTAACAGAACCTGGTCAGAGCCCCACAAGTCACCCCATCTTCGATTCCCCTAGGTCTCTAGTTTTCAAAAGTGCACAGGTTTGGTAGGTTTCCCTAGGTGCCGGCTGAGCTAGAGGCCAAAATCTACAGGTAGGCACTTTGCAAAAAACAGCTCTGTTTTCTTTCAAAAAATGGGATGTGTCCACGTTGCGTTTTGGGGCATTTCCTGTCGCGGGCGCTAGGCCTACCCACACAAGTGAGGTATCATTTTTATCGGGAGACTTGGGGAAATGCTGGTTGGAAGGAAATTTGTGGCTCCTCTCTGATTCCAGAACTTTCTGTCACCAAAATGTGAGGAAAATGTGTTATTTTAGCCAAATTTTGAGGTTTGCAAAGGATTCTGGGTAACAGAACCTGGTCAGAGCCCCACAAGTCACCCCATCTTGGATTCTCCTAGGTCTCTCGTTTTCAAAAATGCACAGGTTTGTTGGTTTCCCTAGGTGCCGGCTGAGCTAAGGGCCAAAATCTACAGGTAGGCACTTGGCAAAAAAACACCTCTGTTTTCTGTAAAAAAATGGGATGTGTCCACGTTGTGTTTTGGGGCATTTCCTGTTGCGGGCGCTAGACCTACCCACACAAGTGAGGTACCATTTTTATCGGGAGACTTGTGGGAACGCTGGGTGGAAGGAAATTTGTGGCTCCTCTCAGATTCCAGAATTTCCTGTCACCGAAATGTGAGAAAAATGTGTTTTTTTAGCCAAATTTTGAGGTTTGCAAAGGATTCTGGGTAACAGAACCTGGTCAGAGCCCCACAAGTCACCCCATCTTGGATTCCCCTAGGTCTCTAGTTTTCAACAATGCACATGTTTGGTAGGTTTCCCTAGGTGTCGGCTGAACTAGAGGCCAAAATCTACAGGTAGGCACTTTGCAAAAAACACCTCTGTTTTCTTTCAAAAAATGTGATGTGTCCACGTTGCGTTTTGGGGCATTTCCTGTCGCGGGCGCTAGGCCTACACACACAAGTGAGGTATCATGTTTATCGGGAGACTTGGGGGAATGCTGGGTGGAAGGAAATTTGTGGCTCCTCTCTGATTCCAGAACTTTCTGTCACTAAAATGTGAGGAAAATTTGTTTTTTTAGCCAAATTTTGAGGTTTGCAAAGGATTCTGGGTAACAGAACCTGGTCAGAGCCCCACAAGTCACCCGATCTTGGATTCCCCTAGGTCTCTAGTTGTCAAAAATGCACAGGTTTGGTAGGTTTCCCTGGGTGGCGGCTGAGCTAAGGGCCAAAATCTACAGGTAGGCACTTGGCAAAAAAACACCTCTGTTTTCTGTAAAAAAAAGGGATGTGTCCACGTTGTGTTGTTGGCCATTTCCTTTCGTGGGCGCTAGGCCTTCCCGCACAAGTGAGGTACCATTTTTATCGGGAGACTTTGGGAAACGCTGGGTGGATGGAAATTTGTGGCTCCTCTCAGATTCCAGAACTTTCTGGCACCGAAATGTGAGGAAAATGTGTTTTTTTAGCCAAATTTTGAGGTTTGCAAAGGATTCTGGGTAACAGAACCTGGTCAGAGCCCCACAAGTCACCCGACTCTTGCATTCCCCTAGGTCTCTAGTTGTCAAAAATGCACAGGTTTGGTAGGTTTCCCTGGGTGGCGGCTGAGCTAAGGGCCAAAATCTACAGGTAGGCACTTGGCAAAAAAACACCTCTGTTTTCTGTAAAAAAAAGGGATGTGTCCACGTTGTGTTGTTGGCCATTTCCTTTCGTGGGCGCTAGGCCTTCCCGCACAAGTGAAGTACCATTTTTATCGGGAGACTTTGGGAAACGCTGGGTGGATGGAAATTTGTGGCTCCTCTCAGATTCCAGAACTTTCTGGCACCGAAATGTGAGGAAAATGTGTTTTTTTAGCCAAATTTTGAGGTTTGCAAAGGATTCTGGGTAACAGAACCTGGTCAGAGCCCCACAAGTCACCCCATCTTGGATTCCCCTAGGTATCTAGTTTTAAAAAATGCATAGGTTTGGTAGGGTTCCCTAGGTGCCGGCTGAGCTAGGGGCCAAAATCTACAGGTAGGCACTTTGCAAAAAACGCCTCTGTTTTCTTTAAAAAAAAAAATGGGATGTGTCCACGTTGTATTGTTGGCCATTTCCTTTCGTGGGCGCTAGGCCTTCCCGCACAAGTGAGGTACCATTTTTATCGGGAGACTTTGGGAAACGCTGGGTGGATGGAAATTTGTGGCTCCTCTCAGATTCCAGAACTTTCTGTCACCGAAATGTGAGGAAAATTGGTTTTTTTACCCAAATTTTGAGGTTTGCAAAGGATTCTGGGTAACAGAACCTGGTCAGAGCCCCACAAGTCACCCCATCTTGGATTCCCCTAGGTCTCTAGTTTTCAACAATGCACAGGTTTGGTAGGTTTCCCTGGGTGCCGGCTGAGCTAAGGGCCAAAATCTACACGTAGGCACTTGGCAAAAAAATACCTCTGTTTTCTGTAAAAAAAAAAGGGATGTGTCCACGTTGTGTTGTTGGCCATTTCCTTTTGTGGGCTCTAGGCCTTCCCGCACAAGTGAGGTACCATTTTTATCGGGAGACTTTGGGAAACGCTGGGTGGATGGAAATTTGTGGCTCCTCTCAGATTCCAGAACTTTCTGGCACCGAAATGTGAGGAAAATGTGTTTTTTTAGCAAAATTTTGAGGTTTGCAAAGGATTCTGGGTAACAGAACCTGGTCAGAGCCCCACAAGTCACCCCATCTTGGATTCCCCTAGGTATCTAGTTTTAAAAAATGCACAGGTTTGGTAGGTTTCCCTGGGTGGCGGCTGAGCTAGGGGCCAAAATCTACAGGTGGGCACTTGGCAAAAAAACACCTCTGTTTCCTTTAAAAAAAAAATGGGATGTGTCCACGTTGTATTGTTGGCCATTTCCTTTCGTGGGCGCTAGGCCTTCCCGCACAAGTGAGGTACCATTTGTATCGGGAGACTTTGGGAAACGCTGGGTGGATGGAAATTTGTGGTTCCTCTCAGATTCCAGAACTTTCTGTCACCGAAATGTGAGGAAAATGTGTTTTTTTAGCCAAATTTTGAGGTTTGCAAAGGATTCTGGGTAACAGAACCTGGTCAGAGCCCCACAAGTCACCCCATCTTGGATTTCCCTAGGTCTCTAGTTTTAAAAAATGCACAGGTTTGGTAGGTTTCCCTAGGCGCCGGCTGAGCTAGGGGCCAAAATCTACAGGTAGGCACTTGGCAAAAAACACCTCTGTTTTCTTTCAAAAAATTTGATGTGTCCACGTTGTGTTTTGTGGCATTTCCTGTTGCGGGCGCTAGGCCTACCCAAACAAGTAAGGTATCATTTTTATATCGGGACACTTGGGGGAACGCTGGGTGGAAGGAAATTTGTGGCTCCTCTCAGATTCCAGAACTTCCTGTCATCGCTATGTGAGGAAAATGTGTTTTTTTAGCCAAATTTTGAGGTTTGCAAAGGATTCTGGGTAACAGAACCTGGTCAGAGCCCCACAAGTCACCCCATCTTGGATTCCCCTAGGTATCTAGTTTTAAAAAATGCATAGGTTTGGTAGGGTTCCCTAGGTGCCGGCTGAGCTAGGGGCCAAAATCTACAGGTAGGCACTTTGCAAAAAACGCCTCTGTTTTCTTAAAAAAAAAATGGGATGTGTCCACGTTGTATTGTTGGCCATTTCCTTTCGTGGGCGCTAGGCCTTCCCGCACAAATGAGGTACCATGTTTATCGGGAGACTTTGGGAAACGCTGGGTGGATGGAAATTTGTGGCTCCTCTCAGATTCCAGAACTTTCTGTCACTAAAATGTGAGGAAAATGTGTTTTTTTAGCCAAATTTTGAGGTTTGCAAAGGATTCTGGGTAACAGAACCTGGTCAGAGCCCCACAAGTCACCCAATCTTGGATTCCCCTAGGTCTCTAGTTGTCAAAAATGCACAGGTTTGGTAGGTTTCCCTGGGTGGCGGCTGAGCTAAGGGCCAAAATCTACACGTAGGCACTTGGCAAAAAAATACCTCTGTTTTCTGTAAAAAAAAAAGGGATGTGTCCACGTTGTGTTGTTGGCCATTTCCTTTCGTGGGCGCTAGGCCTTCCCGCACAAGTGAGGTACCATTTTTATCGGGAGACTTTGGGAAACGCTGGGTGGGTGGAAATTTGTGGCTCCTCTCAGATTCCAGAACTTTCTGGCACCGAAATGTGAGGAAAATGTGTTTTTTTAGCAAAATTTTGAGGTTTGCAAAGGATTCTGGGTAACAGAACCTGGTCAGAGCCCCACAAGTCACCCCATCTTGGATTCCCCTAGGTATCTAGTTTTAAAAAATGCACAGGTTTGGTAGGTTTCCCTGGGTGGCGGCTGAGCTAGGGGCCAAAATCTACAGGTAGGCACTTGGCAAAAAAACACCTCTGTTTCCTTTTTAAAAAAAATGGGATGTGTCCACGTTGTACTGTTGGCCATTTCCTTTCGTGGGCGCTAGGCCTTCCCGCACAAGTGAGGTACCATTTTTATCGGGAGACTTTGGGAAACGCTGGGTGGATGGAAATTTGTGGCTCCTCTCAGATTCCAGAACTTTCTGTCACCGAAATGTGAGGAAAATTTGTTTTTTTAGCCAAATTTTGAGGTTTGCAAAGGATTCTGGGTAACAGAACCTGGTCAGAGCCCCACAAGTCACCCCATCTTGGATTTCCCTAGGTCTCTAGTTTTAAAAAATGCACAGGTTTGGTAGGTTTCCCTAGGCGCCGGCTGAGCTAGGGGCTAAAATCTACAGGTAGGCACTTTGCAAAAAACACCTCTGTTTTCTTTCAAAAAATTTGATGTGTCCACGTTGTGTTTTGTGGCATTTCCTGTTGCGGGCGCTAGGCCTACCCAAACAAGTAAGGTATCATTTTTATATCGGGACACTTGGGGGAACGCTGGGTGGAAGGAAATTTGTGGCTCCTCTCAGATTCCAGAACTTCCTGTCATCGCTATGTGAGGAAAATGTGTTTTTTTAGCCAAATTTTGAGGTTTGCAAAAGATTCTGGGTAACAGAACCTGGTCAGAGCCCCACAAGTCACCCCATCTTGGATTCCCCTAGGTATCTAGTTTTAAAAAATGCATAGGTTTGGTAGGGTTCCCTAGCTGCCGGCTGAGCTAGGGGCCAAAATCTACAGGTAGGCACTTTGCAAAAAACGCCTCTGTTTTCTTTTAAAAAAAATGGGATGTGTCCACGTTGTATTGTTGGCCATTTCCTTTCGTGGACGCTAGGCCTTCCCGCACAAATGAGGTACCATGTTTATCTGGAGACTTTGGGAAACGCTGGGTGGATGGAAATTTGTGGCTCCTCTCAGATTCCAGAACTTTCTGTCACTAAAATGTGAGGAAAATGTGTTTTTTTAGCCAAATTTTGAGGTTTGCAAAGGATTCTGGGTAACAGAACCTGGTCAGAGCCCCACAAGTCACCCGATCTTGGATTCCCCTAGGTCTCTAGTTGTCAAAAATGCACAGGTTTGGTAGGTTTCCCTGGGTGGCGGCTGAGCTAAGGGCCAAAATCTACAGGTAGGCACTTGGCAAAAAAACACCTCTGTTTTCTGTAAAAAAAAAGGGATGTGTCCACGTTGTGTTGTTGGCCATTTCCTTTCGTGGGCGCTAGGCCTTCCCGCACAAGTGAGGTACCATTTTTATCGGGAGACTTTGGGAAACGCTGGGTGGATGGAAATTTGTGGCTCCTCTCAGATTCCAGAACTTCCTGGCACCAAAATGTGAGGAAAATGTGTTTTTTTAGCCAAATTTTGAGGTTTGCAAAGGATTCTGGGTAACAGAACCTGGTCAGAGCCCCACAAGTCACCCCATCTTGGATTTCCCTAGGTCTCTAGTTTTAAAAAATGCACAGGTTTGGTAGGTTTCCCTAGGCGCCGGCTGAGCTAGGGGCCAAAATCTGCAGGTAGGCACTTTGCAAAAAACACCTCTGTTTTCTTTCAAAAAATTTGATGTGTCCACGTTGTGTTTTGTGGCATTTCCTGTTGCGAGCGCTAGGCCTACCCAAACAAGTAAGGTATCATTTTTATATCGGGACACTTGGGGGAACGCTGGGTGGAAGGAAATTTGTGGCTCCTCTCAGATTCCAGAACTTCCTGTCATCGCTATGTGAGGAAAATGTTTTTTTTTAGCCAAATTTTGCGGTTTGCAAAGGATTCTGGGTAACAGAACCTGGTCAGAGCCCCACAAGTCACCCCATCTTGGGTTCCCCTAGGTCTCTAGTTTTCAACAATGCACATGTTTGGTAGGTTTCCCTAGGTTCCGGCTGAGCTAGAGGCCAAAATCTACAGGTAGGCACTTGGCAAAAAACAGCTCTGTTTTCTGTCAAAAAATGGGATGTGTCCACGTTGTGTTTTGGGGCATTTCCTGTCGCGGGCTCTAGGCCTACCCACACAAGTGAGGTATCATTTTTATCGGGAGACTTGGGAGAACGCTGGGTGGAAGGAAATTTGTGGCTCCTCTCTGATTCCAGAACTTTCTGTCACCAAAATGTGAGGAAAATGTGTTATTTTAGACACATTTTGGGGTTTGCAAAGGATTCTGGGTAACAGAACCTGGTCAGAGCCCCACAAGTCACCCCATCTTAAATTCCCCTAGGTCTCTAGTTTTAAAAAATGCACAGGTTTGGTAGGTTTCCCTAGGTGCCGACTGAGCTAGAGGCCAAAATCTACAGATAGGCACTTTTCAAAAAACACCTCTGTTTTCTTTCAAAAAAATGGGATGTGTCCACTTTGCGTTTTGGTGCGTTTCCTGTCACAGGCGCTAGGCCTACTCACACAAGTGAGGTATCATTTTTATCGGGAGACTTGGGGGAACGCTGGGTGGAAGGAAATTTGTGCCTCCTCTCATATTCCAGAACTTTCTGCCACAGAAATGTGAGAAACATGTGTTTTTTTAGCCAAATTTTGAGGTTTGCAAAGGATTCTGGGTAACAGAACCTGGTCAGAGCCCCACAAGTCACCCCATCTTCGATTCCCCTACGTCTCTAGTTTTCAAAAGTGCACAGGTTTGGTAGGTTTCCCTAGGTGCCGGCTGAGCTAGAGGCCAAAATCTACAGGTAGGCACTTTGCAAAAACACCTCTGTTTTCTTTCAAAAAATGGGATGTGTCCACGTTGCGTTTTGGGGCATTTCCTGTCGCGGGCGCTAGGCCTACCCACACAAGTGAGGTATCATTTTTATCGGGAGACTTGGGGAAATGCTGGTTGGAAGGAAATTTGTGGCTCCTCTCTGATTCCAGAACTTTCTGTCACCAAAATGTGAGGAAAATGTGTTATTTTAGACAAATTTTGAGGTTTGCAAAGGATTCTGGGTAACAGAACCTGGTCAGAGCCCCACAAGTCACCCCATCTTAAATTCCCCTAGGTCTCTAGTTTTCAAAAATGCACAGGTTTGGAAGGTTTCCCTAGGTGCCGGCTGAGCTAGAGGGCAAAATCTACAGGTAGGCACTTTTAAAAAAACACCTCTGTTTTCTTTAAAAAAAATGGGATGTGTCCACGTTGCATTTTGGGGCGTTTCCTGTCACGAGCGCTAGGCCTACCCACACAAGTAAGGTATCATTTTTATCGGGACACTTGGGGGAACGCTGGGTGGAAAGAAATTTGTGCCTCCTCTCTGATTCCAGAACTTTCTGCCACAGAAATGTGAGGAACATGTGTTTTTTTAGCCAAATTTTGAGGTTTGCAAAGGATTCTGGGTAACAGAACCTGGTCAGAGCCCCACAAGTCACCCCATCTTGGATTCCCCTAGGTCTCTAGTTTTCAAAAATGCACAGGTTTGTTGGTTTCCCTAGGTGCCGGCTGAGCTAAGGGCCAAAACCTACAGGTAGGCACTTGGCAAAAAAACACCTCTGTTTTCTGTAAAAAAAATGGGATGTGTCCACGTTGTGTTTTGGGGCATTTCCTGTTGCGGGCGCTAGACCTACCCACACAAGTGAGGTACCATTTTTATCGGGAGACTTGTGGGAACGCTGGGTGGAAGGAAATTTGTGGCCCTCTCAGATTCCAGAATTTCCTGTCACCGAAATGTGAGAAAAATGTGTTTTTTTAGCCAAATTTTGAGGTTTGCAAAGGATTCTGGGTAACAGAACCTGGTCAGAGCCCCACAAGTCACCCCATCTTGGATTCCCCTAGGTCTCTAGTTTTCAACAATGCACATGTTTGGTAGGTTTCCCTAGGTGTCGGCTGAACTAGAGGCCAAAATCTACAGGTAGGCACTTTGCAAAAAACACCTCTGTTTTCTTTCAAAAAATGTGATGTGTCCACGTTGCGTTTTGGGGCATTTCCTGTCGCGGGCGCTAGGCCTACACACACAAGTGAGGTATCATGTTTATCGGGAGACTTGGGGGAATGCTGGGTGGAAGGAAATTTGTGGCTCCTCTCTGATTCCAGAACTTTCTGTCACTAAAATGTGAGGAAAATGTGTTTTTTTAGCCAAATTTTGAGGTTTGCAAAGGATTCTGGGTAACAGAACCTGGTCAGAGCCCCACAAGTCACCCGATCTTGGATTCCCCTAGGTCACTAGTTGTCAAAAATGCACAGGTTTGGTAGGTTTCCCTGGGTGGCGGCTGAGCTAAGGGCCAAAATCTACAGGTAGGCACTTGGCAAAAAAACACCTCTGTTTTCTGTAAAAAAAAGGGATGTGTCCACGTTGTGTTGTTGGCCATTTCCTTTCGTGGGCGCTAGGCCTTCCCGCACAAGTGAGGTACCATTTTTATCGGGAGACTTTGGGAAACGCTGGGTGGATGGAAATTTGTGGCTCCTCTCAGATTCCAGAACTTTCTGGCACCGAAATGTGAGGAAAATGTGTTTTTTTAGCCAAATTTTGAGGTTTGCAAGGGATTCTGGGTAACAGAACCTGGTCAGAGCCCCACAAGTCACCCGACTCTTGGATTCCCCTAGGTCTCTAGTTGTCAAAAATGCACAGGTTTGGTAGGTTTCCCTGGGTGGCGGCTGAGCTAAGGGCCAAAATCTACAGGTAGGCACTTGGCAAAAAAACACCTCTGTTTTCTGTAAAAAAAAGGGATGTGTCCACGTTGTGTTGTTGGCCATTTCCTTTCGTGGGTGCTAGGCCTTCCCGCACAAGTGAGGTACCATTTTTATCGGGAGACTTTGGGAAACGCTGGGTGGATGGAAATTTGTGGCTCCTCTCAGATTCCAGAACTTTCTGGCACCGAAATGTGAGGAAAATGTGTTTTTTTTGCCAAATTTTGAGGTTTGCAAAGGATTCTGGGTAATAGAACCTGGTCAGAGCCCCACAAGTCACCCCATCTTGGATTCCCCTAGGTATCTAGTTTTAAAAAATGCATAGGTTTGGTAGGGTTCCCTAGGTGCCGGCTGAGCTAGGGGCCAAAATCTACAGGTAGGCACTTTGCAAAAAACGCCTCTGTTTTCTTTAAAAAAAAAATGGGATGTGTCCACGTTGTATTTTTGGCCATTTCCTTTCGTGGGCGCTAGGCCTTCCCGCACAAGTGAGGTACCATTTTTATCGGGAGACTTTGGGAAACGGTGGGTAGATGGAAATTTGTGGCTCCTCTCAGATTCCAGAACTTTCTGTCACCGAAATGTGAGGAAAATGTGTTTTTTTAGCCAAATTTTGAGGTTTGCAAAGGATTCTGGGTAACAGAACCTGGTCAGAGCCCCACAAGTCACCCCATCTTGGATTCCCCTAGGTCTCTAGTTTTCAAAAATGCACAGGTTTGTTGGTTTCCCTAGGTGCCGGCTGAGCTAGAAGCCAAAATCTACAGGTAGGCACTTTGCAAAAAACAGCTCTGTTTTCTTTCAAAAAATGGGATGTGTCCACGTTGCGTTTTGGGGCATTTCCTGTCGCGGGCGCTAGGCCTACCCACACAAGTGAGGTATCATTTTTATCGGGAGACTTGGATGAACGCTGGGTGGAAGGAAATTTGTGGCTCCTCTCAGATTCCAGAACTTTCTGCCACAGAAATGTGAGGAACATGTGTTTTTTTAGACAAATTTTGAGGTTTGCAAAGGATTCTGGGTAACAGAACCTGGTCAGAGCCCCACAAGTCACCCCATCTTCGATTCCCCTAGGTCTCTAGTTTTCAAAAGTGCACAGGTTTGGTAGGTTTCCCTAGGTGCCGGCTGAGCTAGAGGCCAAAATCTACAGGTAGGCACTTTGCAAAAAACACCTCTGTTTTCTTTAAAAAAAAATGGGATGTGTCCACGTTGCGTTTTGGGGCATTTCCTGTCGCGGGCGCTAGGCCTACCCACACAAGTGAGGTATCATTTTTATCGGGAGACTTGGGGAAATGCTGGTTGGAAGGAAATTTGTGGCTCCTCTCTGATTCCAGAACTTTCTGTCACCAAAATGTGAGGAAAATGTGTTATTTTAGCCAAATTTTGAGGTTTGCAAAGGATTCTGGGTAACAGAACCTGGTCAGAGCCCCACAAGTCACCCCATCTTGGATTCTCCTAGGTCTCTAGTTTTCAGAAATGCACAGGTTTGTTGGTTTCCCTAGGTGCCGGCTGAGCTAAGGGCCAAAACCTACAGGTAGGCACTTGGCAAAAAAACACCTCTGTTTTCTGTAAAAAAAATGGGATGTGTCCACGTTGTGTTTTGGGGCATTTCCTGTTGCGGACGCTAGACCTACCCACACAAGTGAGGTACCATTTTTATCGGGAGACTTGTGGGAACGCTGGGTGGAAGGAAATTTGTGGCTCCTCTCAGATTCCAGAATTTCCTGTCACCGAAATGTGAGAAAAATGTGTTTTTTTAGCCAAATTTTGAGGTTTGCAAAGGATTCTGGGTAACAGAACCTGGTCAGAGCCCCACAAGTCACCCCATCTTGGATTCCCCTAGGTCTCTAGTTTTCAACAATGCACATGTTTGGTAGGTTTCCCTAGGTGTCGGCTGAACTAGAGGCCAAAATCTACAGGTAGGCACTTTGCAAAAAACACCTCTGTTTTCTTTCAAAAAATGTGATGTGTCCACGTTGCGTTTTGGGGCATTTCCTGTCGCGGGCGCTAGGCCTACACACACAAGTGAGGTATCATGTTTATCGGGAGACTTGGGGGAATGCTGGGTGGAAGGAAATTTGTGGCTCCTCTCTGATTCCAGAACTTTCTGTCACTAAAATGTGAGGAAAATGTGTTTTTTTAGCCAAATTTTGAGGTTTGCAAAGGATTCTGGGTAACAGAACCTGGTCAGAGCCCCACAAGTCACCCGATCTTGGATTCCCCTAGGTCACTAGTTGTCAAAAATGCACAGGTTTGGTAGGTTTCCCTGGGTGGCGGCTGAGCTAAGGGCCAAAATCTACAGGTAGGCACTTGGCAAAAAAACACCTCTGTTTTCTGTAAAAAAAAGGGATGTGTCCACGTTGTGTTGTTGGCCATTTCCTTTCGTGGGCGCTAGGCCTTCCCGCACAAGTGAGGTACCATTTTTATCGGGAGACTTTGGGAAACACTGGGTGGATGGAAATTTGTGGCTCCTCTCAGATTCCAGAACTTTCTGGCACCGAAATGTGAGGAAAATGTGTTTTTTTAGCCAAATTTTGAGGTTTGCAAGGGATTCTGGGTAACAGAACCTGGTCAGAGCCCCACAAGTCACCCGACTCTTGGATTCCCCTAGGTCTCTAGTTGTCAAAAATGCACAGGTTTGGTAGGTTTCCCTGGGTGGCGGCTGAGCTAAGGGCCAAAATCTACAGGTAGGCACTTGGCAAAAAAACACCTCTGTTTTCTGTAAAAAAAAGGGATGTGTCCACGTTGTGTTGTTGGCCATTTCCTTTCGTGGGTGCTAGGCCTTCCCGCACAAGTGAGGTACCATTTTTATCGGGAGACTTTGGGAAACGCTGGGTGGATGGAAATTTGTGGCTCCTCTCAGATTCCAGAACTTTCTGGCACCGAAATGTGAGGAAAATGTGTTTTTTTTGCCAAATTTTGAGGTTTGCAAAGGATTCTGGGTAATAGAACCTGGTCAGAGCCCCACAAGTCACCCCATCTTGGATTCCCCTAGGTATCTAGTTTTAAAAAATGCATAGGTTTGGTAGGGTTCCCTAGGTGCCGGCTGAGCTAGGGGCCAAAATCTACAGGTAGGCACTTTGCAAAAAACGCCTCTGTTTTCTTTAAAAAAAAAATGGGATGTGTCCACGTTGTATTTTTGGCCATTTCCTTTCGTGGGCGCTAGGCCTTCCCGCACAAGTGAGGTACCATTTTTATCGGGAGACTTTGGGAAACGCTGGGTAGATGGAAATTTGTGGCTCCTCTCAGATTCCAGAACTTTCTGTCACCGAAATGTGAGGAAAATGTGTTTTTTTAGCCAAATTTTGAGGTTTGCAAAGGATTCTGGGTAACAGAACCTGGTCAGAGCCCCACAAGTCACCCCATCTTGGATTCCCCTAGGTCTCTAGTTTTCAAAAATGCACAGGTTTGTTGGTTTCCCTAGGTGCCGGCTGAGCTAGAAGCCAAAATCTACAGGTAGGCACTTTGCAAAAAACAGCTCTGTTTTCTTTCAAAAAATGGGATGTGTCCACGTTGCGTTTTGGGGCATTTCCTGTCGCGGGCGCTAGGCCTACCCACACAAGTGAGGTATCATTTTTATCGGGAGACTTGGGGGAACGCTGGGTGGAAGGAAATTTGTGGCTCCTCTCAGATTCCAGAACTTTCTGCCACAGAAATGTGAGGAACATGTGTTTTTTTAGACAAATTTTGAGGTTTGCAAAGGATTCTGGGTAACAGAACCTGGTCAGAGCCCCACAAGTCACCCCATCTTCGATTCCCCTAGGTCTCTAGTTTTCAAAAGTGCACAGGTTTGGTAGGTTTCCCTAGGTGCCGGCTGAGCTAGAGGCCAAAATCTACAGGTAGGCACTTTGCAAAAAACACCTCTGTTTTCTTTAAAAAAAAATGGGATGTGTCCACGTTGCGTTTTGGGGCATTTCCTGTCGCGGGCGCTAGGCCTACCCACACAAGTGAGGTATCATTTTTATCGGGAGACTTGGGGAAATGCTGGTTGGAAGGAAATTTGTGGCTCCTCTCTGATTCCAGAACTTTCTGTCACCAAAATGTGAGGAAAATGTGTTATTTTAGCCAAATTTTGAGGTTTGCAAAGGATTCTGGGTAACAGAACCTGGTCAGAGCCCCACAAGTCACCCCATCTTGGATTCTCCTAGGTCTCTAGTTTTCAGAAATGCACAGGTTTGTTGGTTTCCCTAGGTGCCGGCTGAGCTAAGGGCCAAAATCTACAGGTAGGCACTTGGCAAAAAAACACCTCTGTTTTCTGTAAAAAAATGGGATGTGTCCACGTTGTGTTTTGGGGCATTTCCTGTTGCGGGCGCTAGACCTACCCACACAAGTGAGGTACCATTTTTATCGGGAGACTTGTGGGAACGCTGGGTGGAAGGAAATTTGTGGCTCCTCTCAGATTCCAGAATTTCCTGTCACCGAAATGTGAGAAAAATGTGTTTTTTTAGCCAAATTTTGAGGTTTGCAAAGGATTCTGGGTAACAGAACCTGGTCAGAGCCCCACAAGTCACCCCATCTTGGATTCCCCTAGGTCTCTAGTTTTCAACAATGCACATGTTTGGTAGGTTTCCCTAGGTGTCGGCTGAACTAGAGGCCAAAATCTACAGGTAGGCACTTTGCAAAAAACACCTCTGTTTTCTTTCAAAAAATGTGATGTGTCCACGTTGCGTTTTGGGGCATTTCCTGTCGCGGGCGCTAGGCCTACACACACAAGTGAGGTATCATGTTTATCGGGAGACTTTGGGGAATGCTGGGTGGTAGGAAATTTGTGGCTCCTCTCTGATTCCAGAACTTTCTGTCACTAAAATGTGAGGAAAATGTGTTTTTTTAGCCAAATTTTGAGGTTTGCAAAGGATTCTGGGTAACAGAACCTGGTCAGAGCCCCACAAGTCACCCGATCTTGGATTCCCCTAGGTCTCTAGTTGTCAAAAATGCACAGGTTTGGTAGGTTTCCCTGGGTGGCGGCTGAGCTAAGGGCCAAAATCTACAGGTAGGCACTTGGCAAAAAAACACCTCTGTTTCCTGTAAAAAAAAGGGATGTGTCCACGTTGTGTTGTTGGCCATTTCCTTTCGTGGGCGCTAGGCCTTCCCGCACAAGTGAGGTACCATTTTTATCGGGAGACTTTGGGAAACGCTGGGTGGATGGAAATTTGTGGCTCCTCTCAGATTCCAGAACTTTCTGGCACCG
This sequence comes from Pleurodeles waltl, assembly GCF_031143425.1. Taxonomy (NCBI): domain Eukaryota; kingdom Metazoa; phylum Chordata; class Amphibia; order Caudata; family Salamandridae; genus Pleurodeles; species Pleurodeles waltl. The sequence continues at coordinate 1,314,193,427 of NC_090437.1, read as the reverse complement.
AAATGTGAGGAAAATGTGTTTTTTTAGCCAAATTTTGAGGTTTGCAAAGGATTCTAGGTATCAGAACCTGGTCAGAGCCCCACAAGTCACCCCATCTTGGATTCCCCTAGGTATCTAGTTTTAAAAAATGCATAGGTTTGGTAGGGTTCCCTAGGTGCCGGCTGAGCTAGGGGCCAAAATCTACAGGTAGGCACTTTGCAAAAAACGCCTCTGTTTTCTTTAAAAAAAAAATGGGATGTGTCCTCGTTGTATTGTTGGCCATTTCCTTTCGTGGGCACTAGGCCTTCCCACACAAGTGAGGTACCATTTTTATCGGGAGACTTTGGGAAACGCTGGGTGGATGGAAATTTGTGGCTCCTCTCAGATTCCAGAACTTTCTGTCACCGAAATGTGAGGAAAATGTGTTTTTTTAGCCAAAGTTTGAGGTTTGCAAAGGATTCTGGGTAACAGAACCTGGTCAGAGCCCCACAAGTCACCCGATCTTGGATTCCCCTATGTCTCTAGTTGTCAAAAATGCACAGGTTTGGTAGGTTTCCCTGGGTGGCGGCTGAGCTAAGGGCCAAAATCTAAACGTAGGCACTTGACAAAAAAATACCTCTGTTTTCTGTAAAAAAAAGGGATGTGTCCACGTTGTGTTGTTGGCCATTTCCTTTCGTGGGCGCTAGGCCTTCCCGCACAAGTGAGGTACCATTTTTATCGGGAGACTTTGGGAAACGCTGGGTGGATGGAAATTTGTGGCTCCTCTCAGATTCCAGAACTTTCTGGCACCGAAATGTGAGGAAAATGTGTTTTTTTAGCCAAATTTTGAGGTTTGCAAAGGATTCTGGATAACAGAACCTGGTCAGAGCCCCACAAGTCACCCCATCTTGGATTCCCCTAGGTATCTAGTTTTAAAAAATGCATAGGTTTGGTAGGGTTCCCTAGGTGCCGGCTGAGCTAGGGGCCAAAATCTACAGGTAGGCACTTTGCAAAAAACGCCTCTGTTTTCTTTAAAAAAAAAATGGGATGTGTCCACGTTGTATTGTTGGCCATTTCCTTTCGTGGGCGCTAGGCCTTCCCGCACAAATGAGGTACCATGTTTATCGGGAGACTTTGGGAAACGCTGGGTGGATGGAAATTTGTGGCTCCTCTCAGATTCCAGAACTTTCTGTCACCGAAATGTGAGGAAAATGTGTTTTTTTAGCCAAATTTTGAGGTTTGCAAAGGATTCTGGGTAACAGAACCTGGTCAGAGCCCCACAAGTCACCCGATCTTGGATTCCCCTAGGTCTCTAGTTGTCAAAAATGCACAGGTTTGGGAGGTTTCCCTGGGTGGCGGCTGAGCTAAGGGCCAAAATCTACAGGTAGGCACTTGGCAAAAAAACACCTCTGTTTTCTGTAAAAAAAAAGGGATGTGTCCACGTTGTGTTGTTGGCCATTTCCTTTCGTGGGCGCTAGGCCTTCCCGCACAAGTGAGGTACCATTTTTATCGGGAGACTTTGGGAAACGCTGGGTGGATGGAAATTTGTGGCTCCTCTCAGATTCCAGAACTTTCTGGCACCGAAATGTGAGGAAAATGTGTTTTTTTAGCCAAATTTTGAGGTTTGCAAGGGATTCTGGGTAACAGAACCTGGTCAGAGCCCCACAAGTCACCCCATCTTGGATTCCCCTAGGTCTCTAGTTTTCAACAATGCACATGTTTGGTAGGTTTCCCTAGGTGTCGGCTGAACTAGAGGCCAAAATCTACAGGTAGGCACTTTGCAAAAAACACCTCTGTTTTCTTTCAAAAAATGTGATGTGTCCACGTTGCGTTTTGGGGCATTTCCTGTCGCGGGCGCTAGGCCTACACACACAAGTGAGGTATCATGTTTATCGGGAGACTTGGGGGAATGCTGGGTGGAAGGAAATTTGTGGCTCCTCTCTGATTCCAGAACTTTCTGTCACTAAAATGTGAGGAAAATGTGTTTTTTTAGCCAAATTTTGAGGTTTGCAAAGGATTCTGGGTAACAGAACCTGGTCAGAGCCCCACAAGTCACCCGATCTTGGATTCCCCTAGGTCTCTAGTTGTCAAAAATGCACAGGTTTGGTAGGTTTCCCTGGGTGGCGGCTGAGCTAAGGGCCAAAATCTACAGGTAGGCACTTGGCAAAAAAACACCTCTGTTTTCTGTAAAAAAAAGGGATGTGTCCACGTTGTGTTGTTGGCCATTTCCTTTCGTGGGCGCTAGGCCTTCCCGCACAAGTGAGGTACCATTTTTATCGGGAGACTTTGGGAAACGCTGGGTGGATGGAAATTTGTGGCTCCTCTCAGATTCCAGAACTTTCTGGCACCGAAATGTGAGGAAAATGTGTTTTTTTAGCCAAATTTTGAGGTTTGCAAGGGATTCTGGGTAACAGAACCTGGTCAGAGCCCCACAAGTCACCCGACTCTTGGAATCCCCTAGGTCTCTAGTTGTCAAAAATGCACAGGTTTGGTAGGTTTCCCTGGGTGGCGGCTGAGCTAAGGGCCAAAATCTACAGGTAGGCACTTGGCAAAAAAACACCTCTGTTTTCTGTAAAAAAAAGGGATGTGTCCACGTTGTGTTGTTGGCCATTTCCTTTCGTGGGTGCTAGGCCTTCCCGCACAAGTGAGGTACCATTTTTATCGGGAGACTTTGGGAAACGCTGGGTGGATGGAAATTTGTGGCTCCTCTCAGATTCCAGAACTTTCTGGCACCGAAATGTGAGGAAAATGTGTTTTTTTTGCCAAATTTTGAGGTTTGCAAAGGATTCTGGGTAATAGAACCTGGTCAGAGCCCCACAAGTCACCCCATCTTGGATTCCCCTAGGTATCTAGTTTTAAAAAATGCATAGGTTTGGTAGGGTTCCCTAGGTGCCGGCTGAGCTAGGGGCCAAAATCTACAGGTAGGCACTTTGCAAAAAACGCCTCTGTTTTCTTTAAAAAAAAAATGGGATGTGTCCACGTTGTATTGTTGGCCATTTCCTTTCGTGGGCGCTAGGCCTTCCCGCACAAGTGAGGTACCATTTTTATCGGGAGACTTTGGGAAACGCTGGGTAGATGGAAATTTGTGGCTCCTCTCAGATTCCAGAACTTTCTGTCACCGAAATGTGAGGAAAATGTGTTTTTTTAGCCAAATTTTGAGGTTTGCAAAGGATTCTGGGTAACAGAACCTGGTCAGAGCCCCACAAGTCACCCCATCTTGGATTCCCCTAGGTCTCTAGTTTTCAAAAATGCACAGGTTTGTTGGTTTCCCTAGGTGCCGGCTGAGCTAGAAGCCAAAATCTACAGGTAGGCACTTTGCAAAAAACAGCTCTGTTTTCTTTCAAAAAATGGGATGTGTCCACGTTGCGTTTTGGGGCATTTCCTGTCGCGGGCGCTAGGCCTACCCACACAAGTGAGGTATCATTTTTATCGGGAGACTTGGGGGAACGCTGGGTGGAAGGAAATTTGTGGCTCCTCTCAGATTCCAGAACTTTCTGCCACAGAAATGTGAGGAACATGTGTTTTTTTAGACAAATTTTGAGGTTTGCAAAGGATTCTGGGTAACAGAACCTGGTCAGAGCCCCACAAGTCACCCCATCTTCGATTCCCCTAGGTCTCTAGTTTTCAAAAGTGCACAGGTTTGGTAGGTTTCCCTAGGTTCCGGCTGAGCTAGAGGCCAAAATCTACAGGTAGGCACTTTGCAAAAAACACCTCTGTTTTCTTTAAAAAAAAATGGGATGTGTCCACGTTGCGTTTTGGGGCATTTCCTGTCGCGGGCGCTAGGCCTACCCACACAAGTGAGGTATCATTTTTATCGGGAGACTTGGGGAAATGCTGGTTGGAAGGAAATTTGTGGCTCCTCTCTGATTCTAGAACTTTCTGTCACCAAAATGTGAGGAAAATGTGTTATTTTAGCCAAATTTTGAGGTTTGCAAAGGATTCTGGGTAACAGAACCTGGTCAGAGCCCCACAAGTCACCCCATCTTGGATTCTCCTAGGTCTCTAGTTTTCAGAAATGCACAGGTTTGTTGGTTTCCCTAGGTGCCGGCTGAGCTAAGGGCCAAAATCTACAGGTAGGCACTTGGCAAAAAAACACCTCTGTTTTCTGTAAAAAAATGGGATGTGTCCACGTTGTGTTTTGGGGCATTTCCTGTTGCGGGCGCTAGACCTACCCACACAAGTGAGGTACCATTTTTATTGGGAGACTTGTGGGAACGCTGGGTGGAAGGAAATTTGTGGCTCCTCTCAGATTCCAGAATTTCCTGTCACCGAAATGTGAGAAAAATGTGTTTTTTTAGCCAAATTTTGAGGTTTGCAAAGGATTCTGGGTAACAGAACCTGGTCAGAGCCCCACAAGTCACCCCATCTTGGATTCCCCTAGGTCTCTAGTTTTCAACAATGCACATGTTTGGTAGGTTTCCCTAGGTGTCGGCTGAACTAGAGGCCAAAATCTACAGGTAGGCACTTTGCAAAAAACACCTCTGTTTTCTTTCAAAAAAATGTGATGTGTCCACGTTGCGTTTTGGGGCATTTCCTGTCGCGGGCGCTAGGCCTACACACACAAGTGAGGTATCATGTTTATCGGGAGACTTGGGGGAATGCTGGGTGGAAGGAAATTTGTGGCTCCTCTCTGATTCCAGAACTTTCTGTCACTAAAATGTGAGGAAAATGTGTTTTTTTAGCCAAATTTTGAGGTTTGCAAAGGATTCTGGGTAACAGAACCTGGTCAGAGCCCCACAAGTCACCCGATCTTGGATTCCCCTAGGTCTCTAGTTGTCAAAAATGCACAGGTTTGGTAGGTTTCCCTGGGTGGCGGCTGAGCTAAGGGACAAAATCTACAGGTAGGCACTTGGTAAAAAAACACCTCTGTTTCCTGTAAAAAAAAGGGATGTGTCCACGTTGTGTTGTTGGCCATTTCCTTTCGTGGGCGCTAGGCCTTCCCGCACAAGTGAGGTACCATTTTTATCGGGAGACTTTGGGAAACGCTGGGTGGATGGAAATTTGTGGCTCCTCTCAGATTCCAGAACTTTCTGGCACCGAAATGTGAGGAAAATGTGTTTTTTTAGCCAAATTTTGAGGTTTGCAAAGGATTCTAGGTATCAGAACCTGGTCAGAGCCCCACAAGTCACCCCATCTTGGATTCCCCTAGGTATCTAGTTTTAAAAAATGCATAGGTTTGGTAGGGTTCCCTAGGTGCCGGCTGAGCTAGGGGCCAAAATCTACAGGTAGGCACTTTGCAAAAAACGCCTCTGTTTTCTTTAAAAAAAAAATGGGATGTGTCCTCGTTGTATTGTTGGCCATTTCCTTTCGTGGGCGCTAGGCCTTCCCACACAAGTGAGGTACCATTTTTATCGGGAGACTTTGGGAAACGCTGGGTGGATGGAAATTTGTGGCTCCTCTCAGATTCCAGAACTTTCTGTCACCGAAATGTGAGGAAAATGTGTTTTTTTAGCCAAATTTTGAGGTTTGCAAAGGATTCTGGGTAACAGAACCTGGTCAGAGCCCCACAAGTCACCCCATCTTGGATTTCCCTAGGTCTCTAGTTTTAAAAAATGCACAGGTTTGGTAGGGTTCCCTAGGTGCCGGCTGAGCTAGGGGCCAAAATCTACAGGTAGGCACTTTGCAAAAAACGCCTCTGTTTTCTTTAAAAAAAAAATGGGATGTGTCCACGTTGTATTGTTGGCCATTTCCTTTCATGGGCGCTAGGCCTTCCCGCACAAGTGAGGTACCATTTTTATCGGGAGACTTTGGGAAACGCTGGGTGGATGGAAATTTGTGGCTCCTCTCAGATTCCAGAACTTTCTGTCACCGAAATGTGAGGAAAATGTGTTTTTTTAGCCAAATTTTGAGGTTTGCAAAGGATTCTGGGTAACAGAACCTGGTCAGAGCCCCACAAGTCACCCCATCTTGGATTTCCCTAGGTCTCTAGTTTTAAAAAATGCACAGGTTTGGTAGGTTTCCTTAGGCGCCGGCTGAGCTAGGGGCCAAAATCTACAGGTAGGCACTTTGCAAAAAACACCTCTGTTTTCTTTCAAAAAATTTGATGTGTCCACGTTGTGTTTTGTGGCATTTCCTGTTGCGGGCGCTAGGCCTACCCAAACAAGTAAGGTATCATTTTTATATCGGGACACTTGGGGGAACGCTGGGTGGAAGGAAATTTGTGGCTCCTCTCAGATTCCAGAACTTCCTGTCATCGCTATGTGAGGAAAATGTGTTTTTTTAGCCAAATTCTGAGGTTTGCAAAGGATTCTGGGTAACAGAACCTGGTCAGAGCCCCACAAGTCACCCCATCTTGGATTCCCCTAGGTATCTAGTTTTAAAAAATGCATAGGTTTGGTAGGGTTCCCTAGGTGCCGGCTGAGCTAGGGGCCAAAATCTACAGGTAGGCACTTTGCAAAAAACGCCTCTGTTTTCTTTAAAAAAAAAATGGGATGTGTCCACGTTGTATTGTTGGCCATTTCCTTTCGTGGGCGCTAGGCCTTCCCGCACAAATGAGGTACCATGTTTATCGGGAGACTTTGGGAAACGCTGGGTGGATGGAAATTTGTGGCTCCTCTCAGATTCCAGAACTTTCTGTCACTAAAATGTGAGGAAAATGTGTTTTTTTAGCCAAATTTTGAGGTTTGCAAAGGATTCTGGGTAACAGAACCTGGTCAGAGCCCCACAAGTCACCCGATCTTGGATTCCCCTAGGTCTCTAGTTGTCAAAAATGCACAGGTTTGGTAGGTTTCCCTGGGTGGCGGCTGAGCTAAGGGCCAAAATCTACAGGTAGGCACTTGGCAAAAAAACACCTCTGTTTTCTGTAAAAAAAAGGGATGTGTCCACGTTGTGTTGTTGGCCATTTCCTTTCGTGGGCGCTAGGCCTTCCCGCACAAGTGAGGTACCATTTTTATCGGGAGACTTTGGGAAACGCTGGGTGCATGGAAATTTGTGGCTCCTCTCAGATTCCAGAACTTTCTGGCACCGAAATGTGAGGAAAATGTGTTTTTTTAGCCAAATTTTGAGGTTTGCAAAGGATTCTGGGTAACAGAACCTGGTCAGAGCCCCACAAGTCACCCCATCTTGGATTCCCCTAGGTATCTAGTTTTAAAAAATGCATAGGTTTGGTAGGGTTCCCTAGGTGCCGGCTGAGCTAGGGGCCAAAATCTACAGGTAGGCACTTTGCAAAAAACGCCTCTGTTTTCTTTAAAAAAAAAATGGGATGTGTCCACGTTGTATTGTTGGCCATTTCCTTTCATGGGCGCTAGGCCTTCCCGCACAAGTGAGGTACCATTTTTATCGGGAGACTTTGGGAAACGCTGGGTGGATGGAAATTTGTGGCTCCTCTCAGATTCCAGAACTTTCTGTCACCGAAATGTGAGGAAAATGTGTTTTTTTAGCCAAATTTTGAGGTTTGCAAAGGATTCTGGGTAACAGAACCTGGTCAGAGCCCCACAAGTCACCCCATCTTGGATTTCCCTAGGTCTCTAGTTTTAAAAAATGCACAGGTTTGGTAGGTTTCCTTAGGCGCCGGCTGAGCTAGGGGCCAAAATCTACAGGTAGGCACTTTGCAAAAAACACCTCTGTTTTCTTTCAAAAAATTTGATGTGTCCACGTTGTGTTTTGTGGCATTTCCTGTTGCGGGCGCTAGGCCTACCCAAACAAGTAAGGTATCATTTTTATATCGGGACACTTGGGGGAACGCTGGGTGGAAGGAAATTTGTGGCTCCTCTCAGATTCCAGAACTTCCTGTCATCGCTATGTGAGGAAAATGTGTTTTTTTAGCCAAATTCTGAGGTTTGCAAAGGATTCTGGGTAACAGAACCTGGTCAGAGCCCCACAAGTCACCCCATCTTGGATTCCCCTAGGTATCTAGTTTTAAAAAATGCATAGGTTTGGTAGGGTTCCCTAGGTGCCGGCTGAGCTAGGGGCCAAAATCTACAGGTAGGCACTTTGCAAAAAACGCCTCTGTTTTCTTTAAAAAAAAAATGGGATGTGTCCACGTTGTATTGTTGGCCATTTCCTTTCGTGGGCGCTAGGCCTTCCCGCACAAATGAGGTACCATGTTTATCGGGAGACTTTGGGAAACGCTGGGTGGATGGAAATTTGTGGCTCCTCTCAGATTCCAGAACTTTCTGTCACTAAAATGTGAGGAAAATGTGTTTTTTTAGCCAAATTTTGAGGTTTGCAAAGGATTCTGGGTAACAGAACCTGGTCAGAGCCCCACAAGTCACCCGATCTTGGATTCCCCTAGGTCTCTAGTTGTCAAAAATGCACAGGTTTGGTAGGTTTCCCTGGGTGGCGGCTGAGCTAAGGGCCAAAATCTACAGGTAGGCACTTGGCAAAAAAACACCTCTGTTTTCTGTAAAAAAAAGGGATGTGTCCACGTTGTGTTGTTGGCCATTTCCTTTCGTGGGCGCTAGGCCTTCCCGCACAAGTGAGGTACCATTTTTATCGGGAGACTTTGGGAAACGCTGGGTGCATGGAAATTTGTGGCTCCTCTCAGATTCCAGAACTTTCTGGCACCGAAATGTGAGGAAAATGTGTTTTTTTAGCCAAATTTTGAGGTTTGCAAAGGATTCTGGGTAACAGAACCTGGTCAGAGCCCCACAAGTCACCCCATCTTGGATTCCCCTAGGTATCTAGTTTTAAAAAATGCATAGGTTTGGTAGGGTTCCCTAGGTGCCGGCTGAGCTAGGGGCCAAAATCTACAGGTAGGCACTTTGCAAAAAACGCCTCTGTTTTCTTTAAAAAAAAAATGGGATGTGTCCACGTTGTATTGTTGGCCATTTCCTTTCGTGGGCGCTAGGCCTTCCCGCACAAGTGAGGTATCATTTTTATCGGGAGACTTGGGGGAACGCTGGGTGGAAGGAAATTTGTGGCTCCTCTCAGATTCCAGAACTTTCTGCCACAGAAATGTGAGGAACATGTGTTTTTTTAGACAAATTTTGAGGTTTGCAAAGGATTCTGGGTAACAGAACCTGGTCAGAGCCCCACAAGTCACCCCATCTTCGATTCCCCTAGGTCTCTAGTTTTCAAAAGTGCACAGGTTTGGTAGGTTTCCCTAGGTGCCGGCTGAGCTAGAGGCCAAAATCTACAGGTAGGCACTTTGCAAAAAACACCTCTGTTTTCTTTAAAAAAAAATGGGATGTGTCCACGTTGCGTTTTGCGGCATTTCCTGTCGCGGGCGCTAGGCCTACCCACACAAGTGAGGTATCATTTTTATCGGGAGACTTGGGGAAATGCTGGTTGGAAGGAAATTTGTGGCTCCTCTCTGATTCCAGAACTTTCTGTCACCAAAATGTGAGGAAAATGTGTTATTTTAGCCAAATTTTGAGGTTTGCAAAGGATTCTGGGTAACAGAACCTGGTCAGAGCCCCACAAGTCACCCCATCTTGGATTCTCCTAGGTCTCTAGTTTTCAGAAATGCACAGGTTTGTTGGTTTCCCTAGGTGCCGGCTGAGCTAAGGGCCAAAATCTACAGGTAGGCACTTGGCAAAAAAACACCTCTGTTTTCTGTAAAAAAATGGGATGTGTCCACGTTGTGTTTTGGGGCATTTCCTGTTGCGGGCGCTAGACCTACCCACACAAGTGAGGTACCATTTTTATCGGGAGACTTGTGGGCACGCTGGGTGGAAGGAAATTTGTGGCTCCTCTCAGATTCCAGAATTTCCTGTCACCGAAATGTGAGAAAAATGTGTTTTTTTAGCCAAATTTTGAGGTTTGCAAAGGATTCTGGGTAACAGAACCTGGTCAGAGCCCCACAAGTCACCCCATCTTGGATTCCCTTAGGTCTCTAGTTTTCAACAATGCACATGTTTGGTAGGTTTCCCTAGGTGTCGGCTGAACTAGAGGCCAAAATCTACAGGTAGGCACTTTGCAAAAAACACCTCTGTTTTCTTTCAAAAAATGTGATGTGTCCACGTTGCGTTTTGGGGCACTTCCTGTCGCGGGCGCTAGGCCTACACACACAAGTGAGGTATCATGTTTATCGGGAGACTTGGGGGAATGCTGGGTGGAAGGAAATTTGTGGCTCCTCTCTGATTCCAGAACTTTCTGTCACTAAAATGTGAGGAAAATGTGTTTTTTTAGCCAAATTTTGAGGTTTGCAAAGGATTCTGGGTAACAGAACCTGGTCAGAGCCCCACAAGTCACCCGATCTTGGATTCCCCTAGGTCTCTAGTTGTCAAAAATGCACAGGTTTGGTAGGTTTCCCTGGGTGGCGGCTGAGCTAAGGGCCAAAATCTACAGGTAGGCACTTGGCAAAAAAACACCTCTGTTTCCTGTAAAAAAAAGGGATGTGTCCACGTTGTGTTGTTGGCCATTTCCTTTCGTGGGCGCTAGGCCTTCCCGCACAAGTGAGGTACCATTTTTATCGGGAGACTTTGGGAAACGCTGGGTGGATGGAAATTTGTGGCTCCTCTCAGATTCCAGAACTTTCTGGCACCGAAATGTGAGGAAAATGTGTTTTTTTAGCCAAATTTTGAGGTTTGCAAAGGATTCTAGGTAACAGAACCTGGTCAGAGCCCCACAATTCACCCCATCTTGGATTCCCCTAGGTATCTAGTTTTAAAAAATGCATAGGTTTGGTAGGGTTCCCTAGGTGCCGGCTGAGCTAGGGGCCAAAATCTACAGGTAGGCACTTTGCAAAAAATGCCTCTGTTTTCTTTAAAAAAAAAATGGGATGTGTCCTCGTTGTATTGTTGGCCATTTCCTTTCGTGGGCGCTAGGCCTTCCCACACAAGTGAGGTACCATTTTTATCGGGAGACTTTGGGAAACGCTGGGTGGATGGAAATTTGTGGCTCCTCTCAGATTCCAGAACTTTCTGTCACCGAAATGTGAGGAAAATGTGTTTTTTTAGCCAAATTTTGAGGTTTGCAAAGGATTCTGGGTAACAGAACCTGGTCAGAGCCCCACAAGTCACCCGATCTTGGATTCCCCTATGTCTCTAGTTGTCAAAAATGCACAGGTTTGGTAGGTTTCCCTGGGTGGCGGCTGAGCTAAGGGCCAAAATTTAAACGTAGGCACTTGACAAAAAAATACCTCTGTTTTCTGTAAAAAAAAAGGGATGTGTCCACGTTGTGTTGTTGGCCATTTCCTTTCGTGGGCGCTAGGCCTTCCCGCACAAGTGAGGTACCATTTTTATCGGGAGACTTTGGGAAACGCTGGGTGGATGGAAATTTGTGGTTCCTCTCAGATTCCAGAACTTTCTGGCACCGAAATGTGAGGAAAATGTGTTTTTTTAGCCAAATTTTGAGGTTTGCAAAGGATTCTGGGTAACAGAACCTGGTCAGAGCCCCACAAGTCACCCCATCTTGGATTCCCCTAGGTATCTAGTTTTAAAAAATGCATAGGTTTGGTAGGGTTTCCTAGGTGCCGGCTGAGTTAGGGGCCAAAATCTACAGTAGGCACTTTGCAAAAAACGCCTCTGTTTTCTTTAAAAAAAAAATGGGATGTGTCCACGTTGTATTGTTGGCCATTTCCTTTCGTGGGCGCTAGGCCTTCCCGCACAAATGAGGTACCATGTTTATCGGGAGACTTTGGGAAACGCTGGGTGGATGGAAATTTGTGGCTCCTCTCAGATTCCAGAACTTTCTGTCACCGAAATGTGAGGAAAATGTGTTTTTTTAGCCAAATTTTGAGGTTTGCAAAGGATTCTGGGTAACAGAACCTGGTCAGAGCCCCACAAGTCACCCGATCTTGGATTCCCCTAGGTCTCTAGTTGTCAAAAATGCACAGGTTTGGGAGGTTTCCCTGGGTGGCGGCTGAGCTAAGGGCCAAAATCTACAGGTAGGCACTTGGCAAAAAAACACCTCTGTTTTCTGTAAAAAAAAAGGGATGTGTCCACGTTGTGTTGTTGGCCATTTCCTTTCGTGGGCGCTAGGCCTTCCCGCACAAGTGAGGTACCATTTTTATCAGGAGACTTTGGGAAACGCTGGGTGGATGGAAATTTGTGGCTCCTCTCAGATTCCAGAACTTTCTGGCACCGAAATGTGAGGAAAATGTGTTTTTTTAGCCAAATTTTGAGGTTTGCAAGGGATTCTGGGTAACAGAACCTGGTCAGAGCCCCACAAGTCACCCCATCTTGGATTCCCCTAGGTATCTAGTTTTAAAAAATGCATAGGTTTGGTAGGGTTCCCTAGGTGCCGGCTGAGCTAGGGGCCAAAATCTACAGGTAGGCACTTTGCAAAAAACGCCTCTGTTTTCTTTAAAAAAAAAATGGGATGTGTCCACGTTGTATTGTTGGCCATTTCCTTTCATGGGCGCTAGGCCTTCCCGCACAAGTGAGGTACCATTTTTATCGGGAGACTTTGGGAAACGCTGGGTGGATGGAAATTTGTGGCTCCTCTCAGATTCCAGAACTTTCTGTCACCGAAATGTGAGGAAAATGTGTTTTTTTAGCCAAATTTTGAGGTTTGCAAAGGATTCTGGGTAACAGAACCTGGTCAGAGCCCCACAAGTCACCCCATCTTGGATTTCCCTAGGTCTCTAGTTTTAAAAAATGCACAGGTTTGGTAGGTTTCCCTAGGCGCCGGCTGAGCTAGGGGCCAAAATCTACAGGTAGGCACTTTGCAAAAAACACCTCTGTTTTCTTTCAAAAAATTTGATGTGTCCACGTTGTGTTTTGTGGCATTTCCTGTTGCGGGCGCTAGGCCTACCCAAACAAGTAAGGTATCATTTTTATATCGGGACACTTGGGGGAACGCTGGGTGGAAGGAAATTTGTGGCTCCTCTCAGATTCCAGAACTTCCTGTCATCGCTATGTGAGGAAAATGTGTTTTTTTAGCCAAATTCTGAGGTTTGCAAAGGATTCTGGGTAACAGAACCTGGTCAGAGCCCCACAAGTCACCCCATCTTGGATTCCCCTAGGTATCTAGTTTTAAAAAATGCATAGGTTTGGTAGGGTTCCCTAGGTGCCGGCTGAGCTAGGGGCCAAAATCTACAGGTAGGCACTTTGCAAAAAACACCTCTGTTTTCTTTAAAAAAAAAATGGGATGTGTCCACGTTGTATTGTTGGCCATTTCCTTTCGTGGGCGCTAGGCCTTCCCGCACAAATGAGGTACCATGTTTATCGGGAGACTTTGGGAAACGCTGGGTGGATGGAAATTTGTGGCTCCTCTCAGATTCCAGAACTTTCTGTCACTAAAATGTGAGGAAAATGTGTTTTTTTAGCCAAATTTTGAGGTTTGCAAAGGATTCTGGGTAACAGAACCTGGTCAGAGCCCCACAAGTCACCCCATCTTGGGTTCCCCTAGGTCTCTAGTTTTCAACAATGCACATGTTTGGTAGGTTTCCCTAGGTTCCGGCTGAGCTAGAGGCCAAAATCTACAGGTAGGCACTTGGCAAAAAACAGCTCTGTTTTCTGTCAAAAAATGGGATGTGTCCACGTTGTGTTTTGGGGCATTTCCTGTTGCGGGCTCTAGGCCTACCCACACAAGTGAGGTATCATTTTTATCGGGAGACTTGGGAGAACGCTGGGTGGAAGGAAATTTGTGGCTCCTCTCTGATTCCAGAACTTTCTGTCACCAAAATGTGAGGAAAATGTGTTATTTTAGACACATTTTGGGGTTTGCAAAGGATTCTGGGTAACAGAACCTGGTCAGAGCCCCACAAGTCACCCCATCTTAAATTCCCCTAGGTCTCTAGTTTTCAAAAATGCTCAGGTTTGGTAGGTTTCCATAGGTGCCGGCTGAGCTAGAGGCCAAAATCTACAGGTAGGCACTTTTCAAAAAACACCTCTGTTTTCTTTAAAAAAAAATGGGATGTGTCCACTTTGCGTTTTGGTGCGTTTCCTGTCACAGGCGCTAGGCCTACCCACACAAGTGAGGTATCATTTTTATCGGGACACTTGGGGGAACGCTGGGTGGATGGAAATGTGTGCCTCCTCTCAGATTACAGAACTTTCTGCCACAGAAATGTGAGGAACATGAGTTTTTTTAGCCAAATTTTGAGGTTTGCAAAGGATTCTGGGTAACAGAACCTGGTCAGAGCCCCACAAGTCACCCCATCTTGGATTCCCCTAGGTCTCTAGTTTTCAAAAATGCACAGGTTTGTTGGTTTCCCTAGGTGCTGGCTGAGCTAGAAGCCAAAATCTACAGGTAGGCACTTTGCAAAAAACAGCTCTGTTTTCTTTCAAAAAATGGGATGTGTCCACGTTGCGTTTTGGGGCATTTCCTGTCGCGGGCGCTAGGCCTACCCACACAAGTGAGGTATCATTTTTATCGGGAGACTTGGGGGAACGCTGGGTGGAAGGAAATTTGTGCCTCCTCTCAGATTCCAGAACTTTCTGCCACAGAAATGTGAGGAACATGTGTTTTTTTAGCCAAGTTTTGAGGTTTGCAAAGGATTCTGGGTAACAGAACCTGGTCAGAGCCCCACAAGTCACCCCATCTTCGATTCCCCTAGGTCTCTAGTTTTCAAAAGTGCACAGGTTTGGTAGGTTTCCCTAGGTGCCGGCTGAGCTAGAGGCCAAAATCTACAGGTAGGCACTTTGCAAAAAACAACTCTGTTTTCTTTCAAAATATGGGATGTGTCCACGTTGCGTTTTGGGGCATTTCCTGTCGCGGGCGCTAGGCCTACCCACACAAGTGAGGTATCATTTTTATCGGGAGACTTGGGGGAATGCTGGGTGGAAGGAAATTTGTGGCTCCTCTCTGATTCCAGAACTTTCTGTCACTAAAATGTGAGGAAAATGTGTTTTTTTAGCCAAATTTTGAGGTTTGCAAAGGATTCTGGGTAACAGAACCTGGTCAGAGCCCCACAAGTCACCCGATCTTGGATTCCCCTAGGTCTCTAGTTGTCAAAAATGCACAGGTTTGGTAGGTTTCCCTGGGTGGCGGCTGAGCTAAGGGCCAAAATCTACAGGTAGGCACTTGGCAAAAAAACACCTCTGTTTCCTGTAAAAAAAAGGGATGTGTCCACGTTGTGTTGTTGGCCATTTCCTTTCGTGGGCGCTAGGCCTTCCCGCACAAGTGAGGTACCATTTTTATCGGGAGACTTTGGGAAACGCTGGGTGGATGGAAATTTGTGGCTCCTCTCAGATTCCAGAACTTTCTGGCACCGAAATGTGAGGAAAATGTGTTTTTTTAGCCAAATTTTGAGGTTTGCAAAGGATTCTAGGTATCAGAACCTGGTCAGAGCCCCACAAGTCACCCCATCTTGGATTCCCCTAGGTATCTAGTTTTAAAAAATGCATAGGTTTGGTAGGGTTCCCTAGGTGGCGGCTGAGCTAGGGGCCAAAATCTACAGGTAGGCACTTTGCAAAAAACGCCTCTGTTTTCTTTAAAAAAAAAATGGGATGTGTCCTCGTTGTATTGTTGGCCATTTCCTTTCGTGGGCGCTAGGCCTTCCCACACAAGTGAGGTACCATTTTTATCGGGAGACTTTGGGAAACGCTGGGTGGATGGAAATTTGTGGCTCCTCTCAGATTCCAGAACTTTCTGTCACCGAAATGTGAGGAAAATGTGTTTTTTTAGCCAAAGTTTGAGGTTTGCAAAGGATTCTGGGTAACAGAACCTGGTCAGAGCCCCACAAGTCACCCGATCTTGGATTCCCCTATGTCTCTAGTTGTCAAAAATGCACAGGTTTGGTAGGTTTCCCTGGGTGGCGGCTGAGCTAAGGGCCAAAATCTAAACGTAGGCACTTGACAAAAAAATACCTCTGTTTTCTGTAAAAAAAAGGGATGTGTCCACGTTGTGTTGTTGGCCATTTCCTTTCGTGGGCGCTAGGCCTTCCCGCACAAGTGAGGTACCATTTTTATCGGGAGACTTTGGGAAACGCTGGGTGGATGGAAATTTGTGGCTCCTCTCAGATTCCAGAACTTTCTGGCACCGAAATGTGAGGAAAATGTGTTTTTTTAGCCAAATTTTGAGGTTTGCAAAGGATTCTGGATAACAGAACCTGGTCAGAGCCCCACAAGTCACCCCATCTTGGATTCCCCTAGGTATCTAGTTTTAAAAAATGCATAGGTTTGGTAGGGTTCCCTAGGTGCCGGCTGAGCTAGGGGCCAAAATCTACAGGTAGGCACTTTGCAAAAAACGCCTCTGTTTTCTTTAAAAAAAAAATGGGATGTGTCCACGTTGTATTGTTGGCCATTTCCTTTCGTGGGCGCTAGGCCTTCCCGCACAAATGAGGTACCATGTTTATCGGGAGACTTTGGGAAACGCTGGGTGGATGGAAATTTGTGGCTCCTCTCAGATTCCAGAACTTTCTGTCACCGAAATGTGAGGAAAATGTGTTTTTTTAGCCAAATTTTGAGGTTTGCAAAGGATTCTGGGTAACAGAACCTGGTCAGAGCCCCACAAGTCACCCGATCTTGGATTCCCCTAGGTCTCTAGTTGTCAAAAATGCACAGGTTTGGGAGGTTTCCCTGGGTGGCGGCTGAGCTAAGGGCCAAAATCTACAGGTAGGCACTTGGCAAAAAAACACCTCTGTTTTCTGTAAAAAAAAAGGGATGTGTCCACGTTGTGTTGTTGGCCATTTCCTTTCGTGGGCGCTAGGCCTTCCCGCACAAGTGAGGTACCATTTTTATCGGGAGACTTTGGGAAACGCTGGGTGGATGGAAATTTGTGGCTCCTCTCAGATTCCAGAACTTTCTGGCACCGAAATGTGAGGAAAATGTGTTTTTTTAGCCAAATTTTGAGGTTTGCAAGGGATTCTGGGTAACAGAACCTGGTCAGAGCCCCACAAGTCACCCCATCTTGGATTCCCCTAGGTCTCTAGTTTTCAACAATGCACATGTTTGGTAGGTTTCCCTAGGTGTCGGCTGAACTAGAGGCCAAAATCTACAGGTAGGCACTTTGCAAAAAACACCTCTGTTTTCTTTCAAAAAATGTGATGTGTCCACGTTGCGTTTTGGGGCATTTCCTGTCGCGGGCGCTAGGCCTACACACACAAGTGAGGTATCATGTTTATCGGGAGACTTGGGGGAATGCTGGGTGGAAGGAAATTTGTGGCTCCTCTCTGATTCCAGAACTTTCTGTCACTAAAATGTGAGGAAAATGTGTTTTTTTAGCCAAATTTTGAGGTTTGCAAAGGATTCTGGGTAACAGAACCTGGTCAGAGCCCCACAAGTCACCCGATCTTGGATTCCCCTAGGTCTCTAGTTGTCAAAAATGCACAGGTTTGGTAGGTTTCCCTGGGTGGCGGCTGAGCTAAGGGCCAAAATCTACAGGTAGGCACTTGGCAAAAAAAAACCTCTGTTTTCTGTAAAAAAAAGGGATGTGTCCACGTTGTGTTGTTGGCCATTTCCTTTCGTGGGCGCTAGGCCTTCCCGCACAAGTGAGGTACCATTTTTATCGGGAGACTTTGGGAAACGCTGGGTGGATGGAAATTTGTGGCTCCTCTCAGATTCCAGAACTTTCTGGCACCGAAATGTGAGGAAAATGTGTTTTTTTAGCCAAATTTTGAGGTTTGCAAGGGATTCTGGGTAACAGAACCTGGTCAGAGCCCCACAAGTCACCCGACTCTTGGATTCCCCTAGGTCTCTAGTTGTCAAAAATGCACAGGTTTGATAGGTTTCCCTGGGTGACGGCTGAGCTAAGGGCCAAAATCTACAGGTAGGCACTTGGCAAAAAAACACCTCTGTTTTCTGTAAAAAAAAGGGATGTGTCCACGTTGTGTTGTTGGCCATTTCCTTTCGTGGGTGCTAGGCCTTCACGCACAAGTGAGGTACCATTTTTATCGGGAGACTTTGGGAAACGCTGGGTGGATGGAAATTTGTGGCTCCTCTCAGATTCCAGAACTTTCTGGCACCGAAATGTGAGGAAAATGTGTTTTTTTTGCCAAATTTTGAGGTTTGCAAAGGATTCTGGGTAATAGAACCTGGTCAGAGCCCCACAGGTCACCCCATCTTGGATTCCCCTAGGTATCTAGTTTTAAAAAATGCATAGGTTTGGTAGGGTTCCCTAGGTGCCGGCTGAGCTAGGGGCCAAAATCTACAGGTAGGCACTTTGCAAAAAACGCCTCTGTTTTCTTTAAAAAAAAAATGGGATGTGTCCACGTTGTATTGTTGGCCATTTCCTTTCGTGGGCGCTAGGCCTTCCCGCACAAGTGAGGTACCATTTTTATCGGGAGACTTTGGGAAACGCTGGGTAGATGGAAATTTGTGGCTCCTCTCAGATTCCAGAACTTTCTGTCACCGAAATGTGAGGAAAATGTGTTTTTTTAGCCAAATTTTGAGGTTTGCAAAGGATTCTGGGTAACAGAACCTGGTCAGAGCCCCACAAGTCACCCCATCTTGGATTCCCCTAGGTCTCTAGTTTTCAAAAATGCACAGGTTTGTTGGTTTCCCTAGGTGCCGGCTGAGCTAGAAGCCAAAATCTACAGGTAGGCACTTTGCAAAAAACAGCTCTGTTTTCTTTCAAAAAATGGGATGTGTCCACGTTGCGTTTTGGGGCATTTCCTGTCGCGGGCGCTAGGCCTACCCACACAAGTGAGGTATCATTTTTATCGGGAGACTTGGGGGAACGCTGGGTGGAAGGAAATTTGTGGCTCCTCTCAGATTCCAGAACTTTCTGCCACAGAAATGTGAGGAACATGTGTTTTTTTAGACAAATTTTGAGGTTTGCAAAGGATTCTGGGTAACAGAACCTGGTCAGAGCCCCACAAGTCACCCCATCTTCGATTCCCCTAGGTCTCTAGTTTTCAAAAGTGCACAGGTTTGGTAGGTTTCCCTAGGTGCCGGCTGAGCTAGAGGCCAAAATCTACAGGTAGGCACTTTGCAAAAAACACCTCTGTTTTCTTTAAAAAAAAATGGGATGTGTCCACGTTGCGTTTTGGGGCATTTCCTGTCGCGGGCGCTAGGCCTACCCACACAAGTGAGGTATCATTTTTATCGGGAGACTTGGGGAAATGCTGGTTGGAAGGAAATTTGTGGCTCCTCTCTGATTCCAGAACTTTCTGTCAACAAAATGTGAGGAAAATGTGTTATTTTAGCCAAATTTTGAGGTTTGCAAAGGATTCTGGGTAACAGAACCTGGTCAGAGCCCCACAAGTCACCCCATCTTGGATTCTCCTAGGTCTCTAGTTTTCAGAAATGCACAGGTTTGTTGGTTTCCCTAGGTGCCGGCTGAGCTAAGGGCCAAAATCTACAGGTAGGCACTTGGCAAAAAAACACCTCTGTTTTCTGTAAAAAAATGGGATGTGTCCACGTTGTGTTTTGGGGCATTTCCTGTTGCGGGCGCTAGACCTACCCACACAAGTGAGGTACCATTTTTATTGGGAGACTTGTGGGAACGCTGGGTGGAAGGAAATTTGTGGCTCCTCTCAGATTCCAGAATTTCCTGTCACCGAAATGTGAGAAAAATGTGTTTTTTTAGCCAAATTTTGAGGTTTGCAAAGGATTCTGGGTAACAGAACCTGGTCAGAGCCCCACAAGTCACCCCATCTTGGATTCCCCTAGGTCTCTAGTTTTCAACAATGCACATGTTTGGTAGGTTTCCCTAGGTGTCGGCTGAACTAGAGGCCAAAATCTACAGGTAGGCACTTTGCAAAAAACACCTCTGTTTTCTTTCAAAAAAATGTGATGTGTCCACGTTGCGTTTTGGGGCATTTCCTGTCGCGGGCGCTAGGCCTACACACACAAGTGAGGTATCATGTTTATCGGGAGACTTGGGGGAATGCTGGGTGGAAGGAAATTTGTGCCTCCTCTCAGATTCCAGAACTTTCTGCCACTAAAATGTGAGGAAAATGTGTTTTTTTAGCCAAATTTTGAGGTTTGCAAAGGATTCTGGGTAACAGAACCTGGTCAGAGCCCCACAAGTCACCCGATCTTGGATTCCCCTAGGTCTCTAGTTGTCAAAAATGCACAGGTTTGGTAGGTTTCCCTGGGTGGCGGCTGAGCTAAGGGCCAAAATCTACAGGTAGGCACTTGGCAAAAAAACACCTCTGTTTCCTGTAAAAAAAAGGGATGTGTCCACGTTGTGTTGTTGGCCATTTCCTTTCGTGGGCGCTAGGCCTTCCCGCACAAGTGAGGTACCATTTTTATCGGGAGACTTTGGGAAACGCTGGGTGGATGGAAATTTGTGGCTCCTCTCAGATTCCAGAACTTTCTGGCACCGAAATGTGAGGAAAATGTGTTTTTTTAGCCAAATTTTGAGGTTTGCAAAGGATTCTAGGTATCAGAACCTGGTCAGAGCCCCACAAGTCACCCCATCTTGGATTCCCCTAGGTATCTAGTTTTAAAAAATGCATAGGTTTGGTAGGGTTCCCTAGGTGCCGGCTGAGCTAGGGGCCAAAATCTACAGGTAGGCACTTTGCAAAAAACGCCTCTGTTTTCTTTAAAAAAAAAATGGGATGTGTCCTCGTTGTATTGTTGGCCATTTCCTTTCGTGGGCGCTAGGCCTTCCCACACAAGTGAGGTACCATTTTTATCGGGAGACTTTGGGAAACGCTGGGTGGATGGAAATTTGTGGCTCCTCTCAGATTCCAGAACTTTCTGTCACCGAAATGTGAGGAAAATGTGTTTTTTTAGCCAAATTTTGAGGTTTGCAAAGGATTCTGGGTAACAGAACCTGGTCAGAGCCCCACAAGTCACCCCATCTTGGATTTCCCTAGGTCTCTAGTTTTAAAAAATGCACAGGTTTGGTAGGGTTCCCTAGGTGCCGGCTGAGCTAGGGGCCAAAATCTACAGGTAGGCACTTTGCAAGAAACGCCTCTGTTTTCTTTAAAAAAAAAATGGGATGTGTCCACGTTGTATTGTTGGCCATTTCCTTTCATGGGCGCTAGGCCTTCCCGCACAAGTGAGGTACCATTTTTATCGGGAGACTTTGGGAAACGCTGGGTGGATGGAAATTTGTGGCTCCTCTCAGATTCCAGAACTTTCTGTCACCGAAATGTGAGGAAAATGTGTTTTTTTAGCCAAATTTTGAGGTTTGCAAAGGATTCTGGGTAACAGAACCTGGTCAGAGCCCCACAAGTCACCCCATCTTGGATTTCCCTAGGTCTCTAGTTTTAAAAAATGCACAGGTTTGGTAGGTTTCCTTAGGCGCCGGCTGAGCTAGGGGCCAAAATCTACAGGTAGGCACTTTGCAAAAAACACCTCTGTTTTCTTTCAAAAAATTTGATGTGTCCACGTTGTGTTTTGTGGCATTTCCTGTTGCGGGCGCTAGGCCTACCCAAACAAGTAAGGTATCATTTTTATATCGGGACACTTGGGGGAACGCTGGGTGGAAGGAAATTTGTGGCTCCTCTCAGATTCCAGAACTTCCTGTCATCGCTATGTGAGGAAAATGTGTTTTTTTAGCCAAATTCTGAGGTTTGCAAAGGATTCTGGGTAACAGAACCTGGTCAGAGCCCCACAAGTCACCCCATCTTGGATTCCCCTAGGTATCTAGTTTTAAAAAATGCATAGGTTTGGTAGGGTTCCCTAGGTGCCGGCTGAGCTAGGGGCCAAAATCTACAGGTAGGCACTTTGCAAAAAACGCCTCTGTTTTCTTTAAAAAAAAAATGGGATGTGTCCACGTTGTATTGTTGGCCATTTCCTTTCGTGGGCGCTAGGCCTTCCCGCACAAATGAGGTACCATGTTTATCGGGAGACTTTGGGAAACGCTGGGTGGATGGAAATTTGTGGCTCCTCTCAGATTCCAGAACTTTCTGTCACTAAAATGTGAGGAAAATGTGTTTTTTTAGCCAAATTTTGAGGTTTGCAAAGGATTCTGGGTAACAGAACCTGGTCAGAGCCCCACAAGTCACCCGATCTTGGATTCCCCTAGGTCTCTAGTTGTCAAAAATGCACAGGTTTGGTAGGTTTCCCTGGGTGGCGGCTGAGCTAAGGACCAAAATCTACAGGTAGGCACTTGGCAAAAAAACACCTCTGTTTTCTGTAAAAAAAAGGAATGTGTCCACGTTGTGTTGTTGGCCATTTCCTTTCGTGGGCGCTAGGCCTTCCCGCACAAGTGAGGTACCATTTTTATCGGGAGACTTTGGGAAACGCTGGGTGCATGGAAATTTGTGGCTCCTCTCAGATTCCAGAACTTTCTGGCACCGAAATGTGAGGAAAATGTGTTTTTTTAGCCAAATTTTGAGGTTTGCAAAGGATTCTGGGTAACAGAACCTGGTCAGAGCCCCACAAGTCACCCCATCTTGGATTCCCCTAGGTATCTAGTTTTAAAAAATGCATGGGTTTGGTAGGGTTCCCTAGGTGCCGGCTGAGCTAGGGGCCAAAATCTACAGGTAGGCACTTTACAAAAAACGCCTCTGTTTTCTTTAAAAAAAAAATGGGATGTGTCCACGTTGTATTGTTGGCCATTTCCTTTCGTGGGCGCTAGGCCTTCCCGCACAAGTGAGGTATCATTTTTATCGGGAGACTTGGGGGAACGCTGGGTGGAAGGAAATTTGTGGCTCCTCTCAGATTCCAGAACTTTCTGCCACAGAAATGTGAGGAACATGTGTTTTTTTAGACAAATTTTGAGGTTTGCAAAGGATTCTGGGTAACAGAACCTGGTCAGAGCCCCACAAGTCACCCCATCTTCGATTCCCCTAGGTCTCTAGTTTTCAAAAGTGCACAGGTTTGGTAGGTTTCCCTAGGTGCCGGCTGAGCTAGAGGCCAAAATCTACAGGTAGGCACTTTGCAAAAAACACCTCTGTTTTCTTTAAAAAAAAATGGGATGTGTCCACGTTGCGTTTTGGGGCATTTCCTGTCGCGGGCGCTAGGCCTACCCACACAAGTGAGGTATCATTTTTATCGGGAGACTTGGGGAAATGCTGGTTGGAAGGAAATTTGTGGCTCCTCTCTGATTCCAGAACTTTCTGTCACCAAAATGTGAGGAAAATGTGTTATTTTAGCCAAATTTTGAGGTTTGCAAAGGATTCTGGGTAACAGAACCTGGTCAGAGCCCCACAAGTCACCCCATCTTGGATTCTCCTAGGTCTCTAGTTTTCAGAAATGCACAGGTTTGTTGGTTTCCCTAGGTGCCGGCTGAGCTAAGGGCCAAAATCTACAGGTAGGCACTTGGCAAAAAAACACCTCTGTTTTCTGTAAAAAAATGGGATGTGTCCACGTTGTGTTTTGGGGCATTTCCTGTTGCGGGCGCTAGACCTACCCACACAAGTGAGGTACCATTTTTATCGGGAGACTTGTGGGCACGCTGGGTGGAAGGAAATTTGTGGCTCCTCTCAGATTCCAGAATTTCCTGTCACCGAAATGTGAGAAAAATGTGTTTTTTTAGCCAAATTTTGAGGTTTGCAAAGGATTCTGGGTAACAGAACCTGGTCAGAGCCCCACAAGTCACCCCATCTTGGATTCCCCTAGGTCTCTAGTTTTCAACAATGCACATGTTTGGTAGGTTTCCCTAGGTGTCGGCTGAACTAGAGGCCAAAATCTACAGGTAGGCACTTTGCAAAAAACACCTCTGTTTTCTTTCAAAAAATGTGATGTGTCCACGTTGCGTTTTGGGGCACTTCCTGTCGCGGGCGCTAGGCCTACACACACAAGTGAGGTATCATGTTTATCGGGAGACTTGGGGGAATGCTGGGTGGAAGGAAATTTGTGGCTCCTCTCTGATTCCAGAACTTTCTGTCACTAAAATGTGAGGAAAATGTGTTTTTTTAGCCAAATTTTGAGGTTTGCAAAGGATTCTGGGTAACAGAACCTGGTCAGAGCCCCACAAGTCACCCGATCTTGGATTCCCCTAGGTCTCTAGTTGTCAAAAATGCACAGGTTTGGTAGGTTTCCCTGGGTGGCGGCTGAGCTAAGGGCCAAAATCTACAGGTAGGCACTTGGCAAAAAAACACCTCTGTTTCCTGTAAAAAAAAGGGATGTGTCCACGTTGTGTTGTTGGCCATTTCCTTTCGTGGGCGCTAGGCCTTCCCGCACAAGTGAGGTACCATTTTTATCGGGAGACTTTGGGAAACGCTGGGTGGATGGAAATTTGTGGCTCCTCTCAGATTCCAGAACTTTCTGGCACCGAAATGTGAGGAAAATGTGTTTTTTTAGCCAAATTTTGAGGTTTGCAAAGGATTCTAGGTAACAGAACCTGGTCAGAGCCCCACAATTCACCCCATCTTGGATTCCCCTAGGTATCTAGTTTTAAAAAATGCATAGGTTTGGTAGGGTTCCCTAGGTGCCGGCTGAGCTAGGGGCCAAAATCTACAGGTAGGCACTTTGCAAAAAATGCCTCTGTTTTCTTTTAAAAAAAAATGGGATGTGTCCTCGTTGTATTGTTGGCCATTTCCTTTCGTGGGCGCTAGGCCTTCCCACACAAGTGAGGTACCATTTTTATCGGGAGACTTTGGGAAACGCTGGGTGGATGGAAATTTGTGGCTCCTCTCAGATTCCAGAACTTTCTGTCACCGAAATGTGAGGAAAATTTGTTTTTTTAGCCAAATTTTGAGGTTTGCAAAGGATTCTGGGTAACAGAACCTGGTCAGAGCCCCACAAGTCACCCGATCTTGGATTCCCCTATGTCTCTAGTTGTCAAAAATGCACAGGTTTGGTAGGTTTCCCTGGGTGGCGGCTGAGCTAAGGGCCAAAATCTAAACGTAGGCACTTGACAAAAAAATACCTCTGTTTTCTGTAAAAAAAAGGGATGTGTCCACGTTGTGTTGTTGGCCATTTCCTTTCGTGGGCGCTAGGCCTTCCCGCACAAGTGAGGTACCATTTTTATCGGGAGACTTTGGGAAACGCTGGGTGGATGGAAATTTGTGGTTCCTCTCAGATTCCAGAACTTTCTGGCACCGAAATGTGAGGAAAATGTGTTTTTTTAGCCAAATTTTGAGGTTTGCAAAGGATTCTGGGTAACAGAACCTGGTCAGAGCCCCACAAGTCACCCCATCTTGGATTCCCCTAGGTATCTAGTTTTAAAAAATGCATAGGTTTGGTAGGGTTCCCTAGGTGCCGGCTGAGTTAGGGGCCAAAATCTACAGGTAGGCACTTTGCAAAAAACGCCTCTGTTTTCTTTTAAAAAAAAATGGGATGTGTCCACGTTGTATTGTTGGCCATTTCCTTTCGTGGGCGCTAGGCCTTCCCGCACAAATGAGGTACCATGTTTATCGGGAGACTTTGGGAAACGCTGGGTGGATGGAAATTTGTGGCTCCTCTCAGATTCCAGAACTTTCTGTCACCGAAATGTGAGGAAAATGTGTTTTTTTAGCCAAATTTTGAGGTTTGCAAAGGATTCTGGGTAACAGAACCTGGTCAGAGCCCCACAAGTCACCCGATCTTGGATTCCCCTAGGTCTCTAGTTGTCAAAAATGCACAGGTTTGGGAGGTTTCCCTGGG
Organism: Pleurodeles waltl; assembly: GCF_031143425.1. NCBI lineage: Eukaryota > Metazoa > Chordata > Amphibia > Caudata > Salamandridae > Pleurodeles > Pleurodeles waltl. The sequence goes on along the minus strand of NC_090437.1, from coordinate 1,314,168,270 downwards.
TGGCGGCTGAGCTAAGGGCCAAAATCTACAGGTAGGCACTTGGCAAAAAAACACCTCTGTTTTCTGTAAAAAAAAAGGGATGTGTCCACGTTGTGTTGTTGGCCATTTCCTTTCGTGGGCGCTAGGCCTTCCCGCACAAGTGAGGTACCATTTTTATCAGGAGACTTTGGGAAACGCTGGGTGGATGGAAATTTGTGGCTCCTCTCAGATTCCAGAACTTTCTGGCACCGAAATGTGAGGAAAATGTGTTTTTTTAGCCAAATTTTGAGGTTTGCAAGGGATTCTGGGTAACAGAACCTGGTCAGAGCCCCACAAGTCACCCCATCTTGGATTCCCCTAGGTATCTAGTTTTAAAAAATGCATAGGTTTGGTAGGGTTCCCTAGGTGCCGGCTGAGCTAGGGGCCAAAATCTACAAGTAGGCACTTTGCAAAAAACGCCTCTGTTTTCTTTAAAAAAAAAATGGGATGTGTCCACGTTGTATTGTTGGCCATTTTCTTTCATGGGCGCTAGGCCTTCCCGCACAAGTGAGGTACCATTTTTATCGGGAGACTTTGGGAAACGCTGGGTGGATGGAAATTTGTGGCTCCTCTCAGATTCCAGAACTTTCTGTCACCGAAATGTGAGGAAAATGTGTTTTTTTAGCCAAATTTTGAGGTTTGCAAAGGATTCTGGGTAACAGAACCTGGTCAGAGCCCCACAAGTCACCCCATCTTGGATTTCCCTAGGTCTCTAGTTTTAAAAAATGCACAGGTTTGGTAGGTTTCCCTAGGCGCCGGCTGAGCTAGGGGCCAAAATCTACAGGTAGGCACTTTGCAAAAAACACCTCTGTTTTCTTTCAAAAAATTTGATGTGTCCACGTTGTGTTTTGTGGCATTTCCTGTTGCGGGCGCTAGGCCTACCCAAACAAGTAAGGTATCATTTTTATATCGGGACACTTGGGGGAACGCTGGGTGGAAGGAAATTTGTGGCTCCTCTCAGATTCCAGAACTTCCTGTCATCGCTATGTGAGGAAAATGTGTTTTTTTAGCCAAATTCTGAGGTTTGCAAAGGATTCTGGGTAACAGAACCTGGTCAGAGCCCCACAAGTCACCCCATCTTGGATTCCCCTAGGTATCTAGTTTTAAAAAATGCATAGGTTTGGTAGGGTTCCCTAGGTGCCGGCTGAGCTAGGGGCCAAAATCTACAGGTAGGCACTTTGCAAAAAACACCTCTGTTTTCTTTAAAAAAAAAATGGGATGTGTCCACGTTGTATTGTTGGCCATTTCCTTTCGTGGGCGCTAGGCCTTCCCGCACAAATGAGGTACCATGTTTATCGGGAGACTTTGGGAAACGCTGGGTGGATGGAAATTTGTGGCTCCTCTCAGATTCCAGAACTTTCTGTCACTAAAATGTGAGGAAAATGTGTTTTTTTAGCCAAATTTTGAGGTTTGCAAAGGATTCTGGGTAACAGAACCTGGTCAGAGCCCCACAAGTCACCCCATCTTGGGTTCCCCTAGGTCTCTAGTTTTCAACAATGCACATGTTTGGTAGGTTTCCCTAGGTTCCGGCTGAGCTAGAGGCCAAAATCTACAGGTAGGCACTTGGCAAAAAACAGCTCTGTTTTCTGTCAAAAAATGGGATGTGTCCACGTTGTGTTTTGGGGCATTTCCTGTTGCGGGCTCTAGGCCTACCCACACAAGTGAGGTATCATTTTTATCGGGAGACTTGGGAGAACGCTGGGTGGAAGGAAATTTGTGGCTCCTCTCTGATTCCAGAACTTTCTGTCACCAAAATGTGAGGAAAATGTGTTATTTTAGACACATTTTGGGGTTTGCAAAGGATTCTGGGTAACAGAACCTGGTCAGAGCCCCACAAGTCACTCCATCTTAAATTCCCCTAGGTCTCTAGTTTTCAAAAATGCACAGGTTTGGTAGGTTTCCATAGATGCCGGCTGAGCTAGAGGCCAAAATCTACAGGTAGGCACTTTTCAAAAAACACCTCTGTTTTCTTTAAAAAAAAATGGGATGTGTCCACTTTGCGTTTTGGTGCGTTTCCTGTCACAGGCGCTAGGCCTACCCACACAAGTGAGGTATCATTTTTATCGGGACACTTGGGGGAACGCTGGGTGGATGGAAATGTGTGCCTCCTCTCAGATTACAGAACTTTCTGCCACAGAAATGTGAGGAACATGTGTTTTTTTAGCCAAATTTTGAGGTTTGCAAAGGATTCTGGGTAACAGAACCTGGTCAGAGCCCCACAAGTCACCCCATCTTGGATTCCCCTAGGTCTCTAGTTTTCAAAAATGCACAGGTTTGTTGGTTTCCCTAGGTGCTGGCTGAGCTAGAAGCCAAAATCTACAGGTAGGCACTTTGCAAAAAACAGCTCTGTTTTCTTTCAAAAAATGGGATGTGTCCACGTTGCGTTTTGGGGCATTTCCTGTCGCGGGCGCTAGGCCTACCCACACAAGTGAGGTATCATTTTTATCGGGAGACTTGGGGGAACGCTGTGTGGAAGGAAATTTGTGCCTCCTCTCAGATTCCAGAACTTTCTGCCACAGAAATGTGAGGAACATGTGTTTTTTTAGCCAAGTTTTGAGGTTTGCAAAGGATTCTGGGTAACAGAACCTGGTCAGAGCCCCACAAGTCACCCCATCTTCGATTCCCCTAGGTCTCTAGTTTTCAAAAGTGCACAGGTTTGGTAGGTTTCCCTAGGTGCCGGCTGAGCTAGAGGCCAAAATCTACAGGTAGGCACTTTGCAAAAAACACCTCTGTTTTCTTTCAAAATATGGGATGTGTCCACGTTGCGTTTTGGGGCATTTCCTGTCGCGGGCGCTAGGCCTACCCACACAAGTGAGGTATCATTTTTATCGGGAGACTTGGGGAAATGCTGGGTGGAAGGAAATTTGTGGTTCCTCTCTGATTCCAGAACTTTCTGTCACCAAAATGTGAGGAAAATGTGTTATTTTAGACAAATTTTGAGGTTTGCAAAGGATTCTGGGTAACAGAACCTGGTCAGAGCCCCACAAGTCACCCCATCTTAAATTCCCCTAGGTCTCTAGTTTTCAAAAATGCACAGGTTTGGTAGGTTTCCCTAGGTGCCGGCTGAGCTAGAGGCCAAAATCTACAGGTAGGCACTTTTCAAAAAACCCCTCTGTTTTCTTTAAAAAAATGGGATGTGTCCACGTTGCGTTTTGGGGCGTTTCCTGTCACGGGCGCTAGGCCTACCCACACAAGTAAGGTATCATTTTTATCGGGACACTTGGGGGAACGCTGGGTGGAAAGAAATTTGTGCCTCCTCTCAGATTCCAGAACTTTCTGCCACAGAAATGTGAGGAACATGTGTTTTTTAGCCAAATTTTGAGGTTTGCAAAGGATTCTGGGTAACAGAACCTGGTCAGAGCCCCACAAGTCACCCCATCTTGGATTCCCCTAGGTCTCTAGTTTTTAAAAATGCACAGGTTTGTTGGTTTCCCTAGGTGCCGGCTGAGCTAGAGGCCAAAATCTACAGGTAGGCACTTTGCAAAAAACATATCTGTTTTCTTTCAAAAAATGGGATGTGTCCACGTTGCGTTTTGGGGCATTTCCTGTCGCGGGCGCTAGGCCTACCCACACAAGTGAGGTATAATTTTTATCGGGAGACTTGGGGGAACGCTGGGTAGAAGGAAATTTGTGCCTCCTCTCAGATTCCAGAACTTTCTGCCACAGAAATGTGAGGAACATGTGTTTTTTTAGCCAAGTTTTGAGGTTTGCAAAGGATTCTGGGTAACAGAACCTGGTCAGAGCCCCACAAGTCACCCCATCTTCGATTCCCCTAGGTCTCTAGTTTTCAAAAGTGCACAGGTTTGGTAGGTTTCCCTAGGTGCCGGCTGAGCTAGAGGCCAAAATCTACAGGTAGGCACTTTGCAAAAAACACCTCTGTTTTCTTTCAAAAAATGGGATGTGTCCACGTTGCGTTTTGGGGCATTTCCTGTCACGGGCGCTAGGCCTACCCAACCAAGTGAGGTATCATTTTTATCGGGAGACTTGGGGAAATGCTGGGTGGAAGGAAATTTGTGGTTCCTCTCTGATTCCTGAACTTTCTGTCACCAAAATGTGAGGAAAATGTGTTATTTTAGACAAATTTTGAGGTTTGCAAAGGATTCTGGGTAACAGAACCTGGTCAGAGCCCCACAAGTCACCCCATCTTAAATTCCCCTAGGTCTCTAGTTTAAAAAAATGCACAGGTTTGGTAGGTTTCCCTAGGTGCCGGCTGAGCTAGAGGCCAAAATCTACAGGTAGGCACTTTTCAAAAAACACCTCTGTTTTCTTTAAAAAAAATGGGATGTGTCCACGATGCGTTTTGGGGCGTTTCCTGTCACGGGCGCTAGGCCTACCCACACAAGTAAGGTATCATTTTTATCGGGACACTTGGGGGAACGCTGGGTGGAAAGAAATTTGTGCCTCCTCTCAGATTCCAGAACTTTCTGCCACAGAAATGTGAGGAACATGTGTTTTTTAGCCAAATTTTGAGGTTTGCAAAGGATTCTGGGTAACAGAACCTGGTCAGAGCCCCACAAGTCACCCCATCTTGGATTCCCCTAGGTCTCTAGTTTTCAAAAATGCACAGGTTTGTTGGTTTCCCTAGGTGCCGGCTGAGCTAGAGGCCAAAATCTACAGGTAGGCACTTTGCAAAAAACATATCTGTTTTCTTTCAAAAAATGGGATGTGTCCACGTTGCGTTTTGGGGCATTTCCTGTCGCGGGCGCTAGGCCTACCCACACAAGTGAGGTATCATTTTTATCGGGAGACTTGGGGGAACGCTGGGTGGAAGGAAATTTATGCCTCCTCTCAGATTCCAGAACTTTCTGCCACAGAAATGTGAGGAACATGTGTTTTTTTAGCCAAATTTTGAGGTTTGCAAAGGATTCTGGGTAACAGAACCTGGTCAGAGCCCCACAAGTCACCCCATCTTGGATTCCCCTAGGTCTCTAGTTTTCAAAAGTGCACAGGTTTGGTAGGTTTCCCTAGGTGCCGGCTGAGCTAGAGGCCAAAATCAACAGGTAGGCACTTTGCATAAAACACCTCTGTTTTCTTTAAAAAAATGGGGTGTGTCCATGTTGTGTTTTGGGGCATTTCCTGTCACGGGCGCTAGGCCTACCCACACAAGTGAGGTATCATTTTTATCGGGAGACTTGGGGAATTCCTGCGTGGAGGAAATTTGTGGCTCCTCTCTGATTTCAGAACTTTCTGTCACCAAAATGTGAGGAAAATGTGTTTTTTTAGACACATTTTGAGGTTTGCAAAGGATTCTGGGTAACAGAACCTGGTCAGAGCCCCACAAGTCACCCCATCTTAAATTCCCCTAGGTCTCTAGTTTTCAAAAATGCACAGGTTTGGTAGGTTTCCCTAGGTGCCGGCTGAGCTAGAGGCCAAAATCTACAGGTAGGCACTTTTCCAAAAAAAAATCTGTTTTCTTTCAAAAAAATGGTATGTGTCCACGTTGCGTTTTGGGGCGTTTCCTGTCGCGGGCGCTAGGCCTACCCACACAAGTGAGGTATCATTTTTATCGGGAGACTTGGGGGAACGCTGGGTGGAAGGAAATTTATGCCTCCTCTCAGATTCTAGAACTTTCTGCCACAGAAATGTGAGGAACATGTGTTTTTTTAGCCAATTTTTGAGGTTTGCAAAGGATTCTGGGTAACAGAACCTGGTCAGAGCCCCACAAGTCACCCCATCTTGTATTCCCCTAGGTCTCTAGTTTTCAAAAGTGCACAGGTTTGGTAGGTTTCCCTAGGTGCCGGCTGAACTAGAGGCCAAAATCTACAGGTAGGCACATTGCATAAAACACCTCTGTTTTCTTTCAAAAAATGGGATGTGTCCACGTTGCATTTTGGGGCATTTCCTGTCGCGGGCGCTAGGCCTACCCACACAAGTGAGGTATCATTTTTATCGGGAGACTTGGGGAAATGCTGGGTGGAGGAAATTTGTGGCTCCTCTCTGATTCCTGAACTTTCTGTCACCAAAATGTGATGAAAATGTGTTTTTTTAGACACATTTTGAGGTTTGCAAAGGATTCTGGGTAACAGAACCTGGTCAGAGCCCCACAAGTCACCCCATCTTAAATTCCCCTAGGTCTCTAGTTTTCAAAAATGCACAGGTTTGGTAGGTTTCCCTAGGTGCCGGCTGAGCTAGAGGCCAAAATCTACAGGTAGGCCCTTTTCAAAAAACACCTCTGTTTTCTTTAAAAAAAATGGGATGTGTCCACGTTGCGTTTTGGGGCGTTTCTTGTCACGGGCGCTAGGCCTACCCACACAAGTGAGGTATAATTTTTATCGGGAGACTTGGGGGAACATAGATTAGCAAAACAAATGTTATTGCCCCTTGTCTTTCTCTAAATTTTTTCCTTCCAAATATAGGAGAGTGTGTAAAAAAGACATCTATTTGAGAAATGCCCTGTAATTCACATGCTAGTATGGTCACCCCGGAATTCAGAGATGTGCAAATAATCACTGCTCCTCAACACCTTATCTTGTGCCCTTTTTGGAAATACAAAGGTTTTCTTGATAGCTTTTTTTTACTCTTTATATTTCAGCAAATTAATTGCTGTATACCCGTTATAGAATGAAAACGCACTGCAGGGTGCAGCTCATTTATTGGCTCTGGGTACCTAGGGTTCTTGATGAACCTACAAGCCCTATATATCCCCATAACCAGAGGAGTCCAGCAGACGTAATGGTATATTGCTTTTGATAATCTGACATTGCAGAAAAAAGTTACAGAGTAAAACGTAGAGAAAAATGTATGTTTTTTTCACCTCAATTTCAATATTTTTCTTTTTCAGTTGTTATTTTCTGTAGGAAACCCTTGTAGGATCTATACAAATGACCCCTTGCTGAATTCAGACTTTTGTCTACGTTTCAGAAATGTTTAGGTTTCTGGGATCCAGCATTGGTTTCATGCCCATTTCTGTCACTGACTGGAAGGAGGCTGAAAGCACAATTTTTTTTTTAAATGGGGTATGTCCCAGTAAAATGCCAAATTTGTGTTGAAAAATTGGGTTTTCTGATTCAAGCCTGCCTGTATCTGAAAGCTGGGAAGCTGGTGAGTATAGCACCGCAAACCCTTTATTGATGTCATTTTCAGGGGAAAAACCACAAGCCTTCTTCTGCAGCCACTTTTTCCCATTTTTTTGAAAAAAACGAAATTTTCACTGTATTTTGGCTAATTTCTTGGCCTCCTTCAGGGGAACCCACAAAGTCTGGGTACCTCTAGAATCCCTAGGATGTTGGAAAAAAAGGACGCAAATTTGGCTTGGTTAGCTTATGTGGACAAAAAGTTATGAGGGCCTAAGCACGAACTGCCCCAAATAGGCAAAGAAAGGCCTGGCACAGGAGGGGGAAAAGGCCTGGCAGCGAAGGGGTTAATATCAGTGAGGTAGTGTTCTCTGTGCCTTTCTTATTGTAGCTCATACAGTCCCAATTACTATCTCCCAGTAATGTGTAGTATGCATCCATGCATTGAAAAGGGAGACTGAGGGCCTGATTACGACCTTGGCAGATGGGATTCACTGTCACAAATGTGACGGATAGCACGCCTGCCGTTTTACAAGTTTCATAGAATATAATTGAACTTGTAATACGACGGGTGAGATATCCGCCAAGTTTGTGATGGAGTATCCCATCTGCCAATGTCGTAATCAGGCTCTTAGTTGGCCTATCCAAGGTGAGTGAGAAGCAAAGACCATTTGTTGCAATGCATTAGTAGTTCCAAATGTAATTTAGGAAATTTGGAATAGGAATTAGGTTTTAGAAATTAAGAATAGGTCAACTCAACAGTAGTACTATAGGCTATCTGATTCAGAAAAGTACAAAGTTACTGTATTTGCCTTTGCCTATAAAAATATTGTTTGAGAGGTTAACTGTACCACTAATCAGGACAGGAAGCCAGAGGTGCCACTACCAGTGGTGCAGCTGACAGATCTGCTAGTCCCAATAAGTCCTCCTGTTAATATATATTATTATTAGGGATTCCGGTTTTATGGTATTTATGTTTTTTAACATTTCCGTCTGTATTTATCCATATTTATTTTTTAGCAATCTTATTTATATTTATGCATAGTTGTTTTGCATTTTGAGAAAAAAGGAGTCGTAAAATGATGTATTTTGACATTTATTTAACTGACAAACATGCAATCATACTTTGAAACTTGTCACATTTTAGCAAAATTAGCAGCTAAATATAACAAAATACTACACCCACAGAGAAAGTCAGCATTATATACACATATGTAAATATATGACTGTATTTAGGGAAATCTCAACCTGTTTTCTAACTCCTCAAGTTTGTACCTGCTCAGCTGTTGGCCTGGAATTCATGAAGGACAGCATGGAGAGTTATTCACAAGAATCACAATTTTTTGTATTTTTTCACTTTTAAAAATAAATACAGACAGAAAACGGGTTATCTCTCTCCAGTTAGAAAAGTAATTCCTTTTTTTCTTGTGACAGTCTTCCTTTTCTTCCTACTCATCTTCATTCTATATAAGGTTTGTTAAATTCTTCTTATCCCTGCATTATCCTTGGCTTTTCTATATTTTAAGTTTCTGTAGCTGACTTCCTCCTGCCTGTACTAGTCTGTAGCTTTCTTCTGCTTTGTTAGTAAGCTTTCCCTCTCCCCTTATATATTTTGTTGGATGGGTACTGTAAGACTAAGATAACATCTTTTAGGACAGGTACTCTACAGTGAAGATTGCATGCCGAAGTAAGCTATTGTACACATGTTTGTTGAGCAGGCTTTCTTTTTCTCCATCATGCTCACTTATACAGTAGTATACCATACCAGCAATTTCAATGACAGTGCAGCATGGCTGGAAAGTAGTATGAGAATGGTCCCATTGCATATTCCAACATAAACCTCACCATATGTCATTCATTGACCAATTATTCCACCCCTTTATTGCACTTCAGTGACTCAAAGTCATCATAGCTCCGCCCCTTCATCATTAAACATTTTTGGTTGGCTTGAGTGCCTGGCTTTTCTAACATTGTAAACCAACAAAATCCCCAAAGTGATATTTTTGATAGAAGAAGATAGAAATGTAGTGATCTATTGCAGTTGTATTTTGTTGAATTTGTTGCAAAAAAATAATAACGAGAGGTATATCTTGCATCTAAAATGTGTAATGTTTTTCCTAGCCACACAGACCACCAGTGCTGGGACCAGCAGCAATGCTAATGTGACAGACGTGACAGCGGTTGGAGGAGGAGAACCAGCGGAAGCAGGGATGGGTGTTGGTAAGTCACATTGCTTGCTTATTGACAATCACTACTATACTCACTGCAAGGGCATCGTGAACCACCTGCTTTATCAGCTACAGCAGTTATTGAGTTCTTAAAGGCATGTTCAATCTGCAATTCAGCAGACTAAAGCTCATAATGAACACTAAAAATGTTGGGTTGGTGGAAAAGGGAAAAAGGGATGGACTTTTAAAAGAAAGGAGGGTGAAATAGTATATGAATGAAATAATGTGTGAGTGGGTAAAAGGATGCATAGGTGGGTGAAAGGAGATATATGGGGTGAAAGGATGGATGAAAGGTTATATAGTTGAAAGGATGCTTGGGTGCGTGAAGGGTAGATGGGTAAAAGAATGCTCGGGTGGGTTAAAGGATGGGTGGATGGGTAAAAGGATGCCTAGGTAAATGAATGGATGGGTGAAAGGATAAGTGAAAGGGTGAATTGGTAAAAGAATGGTTAAATGGGTAGATTGGAATGGTGAAAGACAGAATTAAAGAATGCAAAGCGTAAATGGTGGGTATGAAAGGGTGAATGGAACAATGAATGGATTTGCTCTGATGAAGAAACAATGGAGAGGTTCTGGAGAGGGAAGCCTTCACCTACTTTTCGTGGTTATCAAAGCTTTGGTTCAAAGTGGGGGGTATTTAAATTTTCTGTCTGCATCCTTAAGTCACTGTATTTGTAAAGCAAGGCAGAGATGTATGTTCCTACCCATCATCATTCACCACTTCTCTGTCCATGGCATTTAGTCACCCATGACTTAGCTGCAGCATGGTTCAATTCAGTGGTACAATAGTGTGGGCTGTGCAATGTGTGCCTGCTTCAGTTAATGCAGCATTTACAACCTTTTCAGTGCTATACAAACCAAAAACAAGGTGTGTATCCCTTCCTTCCCAGTGCCTACCCAATCACCTCCTAGTAATTCACTCCTTTATTATTTCCTATGTTCTGTCCCAGCCTACCAAAAAATTGAAAAATCCATTCTTGCCATGTGCAAGATTTTTGTGAACAAGAGACTCGTATATTTCATGGCATCCATAATGCATTCATATCTGTTCATAGTTTTCCCTTTAGAAATGTGGCAACTACAGTCACTGACTAGGTCAAAGCTTAGGCACATGATGATGATCAGTCACACCCCACTATTCGAAGGCAAAACCTCTACCTACCCAGCCTAAGCCCTTTAACTTACCCTGAACGTCCAAACAGTAAGTTACGATTCCTATCCTTATTGCCAAGCGAATGTATTTGTTGGAAATAATTTGTGGTAGAGGTGGAGGCCAGGGAGTAAAGTGGGACTAAGGCGGTCATTCTGACCCTGGCGTAAAAACCGCCAGGGCCGTGGTCCCCGGGAGCACCGCCAACAGGCTGGCGGTGCTCCTTTGGGCATTCTGACCGCGGCGGTAGAGCCGCGGCCAGAAACGGAAAGTCGGCGGTCTCCCGCCGGCTTTCCGCCGCCCAGGGGAATCCTCCATGGCGGCGCAGCTTGCTGCGCCACCATGGGGATTCCGACCCCCATACCGCCATCCTGTTCCTGGCGGTTCCGGCCGCCAGGAACAGGATGGCGGTATGGGGTGTCGTGGGGCCCCCGTAAGAGGGCCCCACTTAGAATTTCAGTGTCTGCTTAGCAGACACTGAAATTCGCGACGGGTGCTACTGCACCCGTCGCACCCCTTCCACTCCGCCGGCTCCATTCGGAGCCGGCTTCCTCGTCGAAGGGTGTTTCCCGCTGGGCTGGCGGGCGGCCTTTTGGCGGTCGCCCGCCAGCCCAGTGGGAAACCCAGAATGACCGCCGCAGTCTTTTGACCGTGGTACGGACTTCTGGCAGTTCCCGCTTGGCGGGCGCACCCCCTAAGTGCCTGATTTCAAGTTTTGCAGATGGGATACTCTGTGATGATAGGAAGTCAGTGCTTTTATGTGAGGAATGGAATGGTAAGAAAATAACCCTGTGACTTGAGTCATATAAAATTTCAATGGCCCTAGGAGGCCAGCAATGTACCAGCAATGTACTGCTTCTGTGCCACTATACTTTAAAAAAAGCTTTTGCACAGAGCCCTGTTCACAGTTTGTCTTTTTTTTCTTTCTTGATATAGCTATTCCAGATGCTCAACCTACATGCCAAGAGATAGCAGCCTTTCTGTGGCAGCAGATGTTGGAGGCCATTAATTTAGATTATCATCAGGTGGTAACTTTGCAGCAGAAGGAGGATGAGACAGCTGCTTTTACACCGGGCCCAGTTCCTCCAGCTAGTTGCTAATGCCTGCAGTTCCCCAGTGGCAACAACATCACCAGCACCACTGCCAGCTGCCCATCCATATCGAAACACAGCTACCCCCTCAAGCTCAGACCACCCTTTTTTCAGCTCCACATCCTGCAGCATCTGTGGCACCTGGACTGCAGAATGGCACACATCAGAGGAACCCTTGACAATCTCTAGACGTGTGAGGGAACCCTTCTTCTAGTTCTTTTTCATTTTTGGTTTTGGTGCGAGGGACATTTGTTGTGGGTTGAGACGGCTGGTATTGGGAAGGGAGTTGGTAGTTACTTGGGATATTTTTGAGCTGGACCTTGGTTAGGGATGGATTAATTTGTTTGGAGGGAGGGGTGGGCCTGCTGTGGGTAGAGACTGTAGTTATGTTATTGCTACCAATAAAGGGAAAAATTAATCTCCTCTACTGTAGTTTTTTGTGTTTTACTTTTACTTTGCACGGTTGCGTTTTGGAGCAGCCTGTTTGTTATTCTGCTTTCCTATCAGTGTCTAAGAATATCAGTTAGTTGTAGTTAGTTTAGGCATACCCATTTTATACTATCCTCTGTAACTATATTATTGACCATCAGAGTGGTAGGGTATGCTGCCAGTGCCTATATTGCCTATAACAGCCTAGATAAACAAGGAAGGAAAGTCAAATCTGCAACAGAAGTTAATTACTTACTAAGTAAACTAGTTCACTGTACGCCATAGTTCTCTTACCTAAATGGATATAGCGATGGTTGCAACCTCTTTAGCTTCCAAAACTCACCGCAAGGTTTCCCAAGGTGCCTTCTTAACAGTGGTGGCAGTAGTTGCAGGCTAGTACACTAACAGGAATGGTATCACAACAAGCAAGGTCACACCTAAGTGAGCTCCAACTGTAGGATTAATCAAAAGGTTTATCCATCACAGGCAACTAAATTGAAAAAAAAACAGTTAGTGGGTTATATATTTCTATCATAACTTGAGAAAAACTGAGATCAGACTATTACCACCATGACACAACAAATAAAAGAATACCTGATATTATAACAAAAATTAGCAATGGTAACTTCTTCTGAGCAATTGGGAACTCCTCAATTAACACTAAAGTTACAAAATCCTTGAGTCAGGAGAAGTGTGCTCAGGGTCAGGGTCAGGGGTGGAGTTGACAAAGTTAGCATTTGCACAACAAAAAAGCCTGAATGATGATGTTGATGAATAATGATCTAAGTCCATTTTGTGCATGGGTGAGTAAATGGGGCTGGTGTTGGCTATTGCTCGGTTAATAGAAGATCCTGCAGTGAGTTGGTGTCTCTTTCACCACATCTGCCCCAGCAAGTGTGTGGTCTGTCTATGGGGTAAATTAAATCACCTCAATAAATCACAAAGGCCGGGGGAAGAAGGTTTGGTGAAAGGTGTGACAAAGACAAACACTACACAACAATGATATTCATCTGGGCGACGATCAGCATATTAAGATCAATCTGTTGTGGAAGAAAATGAAGTAATGAGTATGACACTGTGTAGTGCATTGCAAACAGCTCCTCAGCCCCAGAGACCCACGTTATTATTAGATATCTAAATGTGCTGTCAGCTAGGATTGAAAAATGTAAATTATGGAGGAGTCAGGTGAACCCACCCAGCTCTAAAAATTATGATTTGTAAGAGAAAAATTATACTGTATTGACAAATTGGGCGGTGCATCTGCATTCTTCTTGTAATGTCTGCCACTCTTAGGTGTCTGGCTGAACTGGCCCGGTAAGTAAGCAGGAGTGTTGAGCTTTTGCCTTTTGTGTAGGGGAGGACAAGGCCTGCAGAATGGTTTTATAGCAAGAACATAAGAGAAGATTCACATTTGATCCAGCAGTGCAGCACACCAGACCTCAGAGTCATCATCGTCATGGTTTCCCTTTGAAGTTGATAACTTTCTTCTTCTGGCTGTTGAACTGGTCCTTCCATCCTCCTCATGACTCTGAGTAACTCCATCCCACTCCCGACCTCAGCGGGATAGACCTGTAGTGTAGATAGACCTGCTGTTAAAGAACAAGAAGAGAAACAGGATTTAGGCATTTTGTGTGGATTTGTGTTTGAAAAGGCCACTCACCTTCTTCACCCATCAGGCGCCAAACATTGCAAATCATAAAAATCAAGTTTACTAACTAGTTGAACAACCTCCCTCACTGATGACTACCACATAAGCCATCAATCAATGCTCACAATCACTCAGTAATATAGCATCACTCATAGGTGCAATTGTTACCTCTTCCAATTTAAGTACAGTAGTAGGCACATAATTGTATGCACTGGCCATTAGAGCATCTTCGCATACCAACACACCAATGGTTTTGATCTGCATAGACCTCTTTGGGATCATTCAGATACTCTTGGAACATTCCCTCATTGGTCATTGGTACTGCCACTTGCTCAATCTCTTTTGCCTTCACCTTTGCATTAGACTTAAGACCTGCCAGCTAAAACGAAGGAAATGCAGAGGTTGGGCCAGTTCTTCTGTTCCTGTTGTTGTGGTTGTTGTCGATGTTCTTGTTACTAGTGCTGGCTGCTATGATACAGACTGCCTTCTCTGGAAATTGAAGGCAGCACCCTAGAACGTCTGCCCGGGAGTGGAACTCTAGCAATTTCCAGCCATTCTTCTTCCAGGTCTTTGGCTTGCTCAGCAATCCACATCTTGTATTTTGAAACATCCCCTTCAGAAAAAGGAATGAAAGTGACCAGAGCTTATTTTATACCATGGATCAAGCAGTTTGTAAAAAATGTACTCTTTGGACAACATTATGGGGGTCATTACAACCCTGGCGGACGGTGTTAAAGCGGTGGTAAGTCCGCAAACAGGCCGGCGGAAAAAAAAAAGGGACATTAGCCTGGATGATGAACTGCCCACCACCTCCTCCGGCGCTAGTAGACAGGAGGCACCGCCACAGGACCACCACACCAGCACCCCATCCCCTGCAGAGGGAGAACCACCCCGCAAACGGTCCCTGAGATCCAGGACAAAGACAGAGAACGATGCCAAGACCCCCGCCAAGAAATGAGACCACCCTGATTGTCATCCTTTTGTCCCACTTTGTCACCCTGTCCATCCTCAAACTGCCCCAGCTCCACTTCCTATGCCCATTTGGGCAATGCACCTGTGAGACTAATAGACTGGACTCTGCCATGGACATTCCTCCACCATCAACCCTCACCATTTTGCAACCCCCTCCAATATTGAGCACTTAAAAAAACACAGTTGAAGCACAAAACAATCTGGAGTCAGTCTGTGATTTCGGAATAGTGTATTAGCAATTACTGTGGCAAAATGCTCTTTCAATTGTAATGTCAACATACCTCTGTCACACAGCTCTAGTCCATGAGGAATCAAAGCAGATGTCACACACTGGGACCCACATCTGTGAAATCGTAAGGGAAAGTGACAACTCAGTGACCATACACTGGGTGAAAACGACAGACAGTGGAGAGGTAGTAGTGTTAAAGTACATGTAGTAGGCAGGTTTGTATTCTTACCTGTGTCTCACTGGAAATATTGCTGGATCACTGAGTTCCTGTTGTCCCTGTCCTCTTCTTCTGCTTCCTCATCTTCACTGTCCACAGGCTCCACAGCTGCAACAACACCGCCATCTGGACCATCCTCCTGCAGAAAAGGCACCTGTTGTCGTAAAGCTAAGTTGTGAAGCATACAGCAGGCCACGATGATCTGGCACACCTTCTTTGGTGAGTAGAATAGGGATCCACCTGTCATATGTAGGCACCTGAACCTGGCCTTCAGGAGGCCGAAGGTCTGCTCTATTATCCGCCGAGTTCGCCCATGGGCCTCATTGTAGTGTTCCTCTGCCCTTGTCCTGGGATTCCTCACTGGGGTCAGTAGCCATGACAGGTTGGGGTAACCAGAGTCACCTGCAAATGGCGAGTTACAACTGTTAGACACACACTAACCTGTAGGGATATCCCCAGACAACCATTCCCACTGACTTGCTTCCAGGTGCTCACCTAATAGTCACACACGCTGCCTCTGGAGTTGACCCATCACATAAGGGATGCTGCTATTCCGCAGGATGTAAGCGTCATGCACTGAGCCAGGGCATTTGGCATTAACATGGGAGATGTACTGGTCTGCCAAACACACCATCTGCACATTCATGGAATGATAACTCTTCCGGTTTCTGTACACCTGTTCACTCCTGTGGGGGGGGACCAGAGCTACATGGGTCCCATCAATGGCACCTATGACGTTGGGGATATGTCCAAGGGCATGGAAGTCACCTTTAACTGTAGGCAAATCCTCCACCTGAGGGAAAACGATGTAGCTCTGCATGTGTTTCAGCAGGGCAGGCAACACTCTGCACAACACGTTGGAAAACATAGGCTGGGACATCCCTGATGCTCTGGCCACTGTTGTTTGAAATGACCCACTTGCAAGGAAATGGAGTACTGACAGCACCTGCACTTGAGGGGGGATTCCTGTGGGATGGTGGATAGCTGACATCAGGTCTGGCTCCAACTGGGCACACAGTTCCTGGATTGTGGCACGGTCAATCCTGTAGGTGATGATCACATGTCTTTCCTCCTATGTCGACAGGTCCACCAGTGGTCTGTACACCGGAGGATGCCGCCATCTCCTCACATGTCCCAGCGGACGGTGCCTATGAAGGACAACAGCGAGCACAGAGTCAAACAACTCAGAGGTACGTAAACACAGCTTACACCGAACACAAATCATAATCTGATATTTGGCCTGTATGTGTGTTGAGGCTAGGCCTAGGTATGTGTGACGCCGTTAAAAATTAAGCCATGTGGGCCCCTGAAATGGCGGCTGCCTGACCTGTAAAGTGGGACAATGGGATGTGAGGTAACTGTGCTGGCGTTGTACACCGTCGCGATAGACGGTCGAAGACCGCGGCGCAATCCTGCATTGGTGAACATTGGACCTTATGGGTCCCAGGAGCCAATGACGATGTACGCCGGCGGTGACGCTACGCTCCGCCGCGGACGTGACCGCCATTTTCTATCTGTTCAATCACTTGATACCTGATCTTCGACAGGAGAGGACCTACACTGCAAGTGCTGCTGTGACCTCGGTCTGGAAGAGACAATGGCTCGTGCGACTGGGGAAAGGGCCCCTGCCTTCACATCAGAGGAGTTGGAGAAACTCGTGGATGGGGTCCTCCCCCAGTACACGCTACTCTACGGTCCTCCAGACAAACAGGTAAGTACACTGGGAGCATGATGTATGGGCTATGCCTGTGTGGAGTGGGGTGGATGAAAGATGGGGGGGAGACTGAGTCGTGCATGAAACGACGGTGAGTGCATGTGCATCATGGCAAGGGTAGGGATGGGGGCCAATGACTTTGACGGTGCATTTGGTAATGACTTCTCTTTTCCCCCTGTACAATTCATGTAGGTCAGCGCCCACCAGAAAAAAGATATTTGGCGTGCCATCGCCAAGGACGTCTGGACCCTGGGGGTCTACCACAGACGGAGCACCCACTGCCGTAAAAGATGGGAGGACATTCGCCGCTGGAGTAAGAAGATGGCGGAGGCCCAGCTCGGGATGGCTTCCCAACATGGGAGGGGTGCCCATCGCACCATGACCCCCCTGATGTTCAGGATCCTGGCAGTGGCGTACCCGGAGTTGGATGGTGTGAGAAAGTAGCCTCTTTCTAGCCTTGTTACCCCCACTTTGGGCCTGTTTGTGAGTGCATGTCAGGGTGTTTTCACTGTATCACTGGTATCCTGCTTGCCAGGGCCCAGTGCTCATAGTGAAAACCCTATGTTTTCCAGTATGTTTGTTATGTGTCACTGGGACCCTGCTAGTCAGGACCCCAGTGCTCATAAGTTTGTGACCTATAGGTATGTGTTCCCTGTGTGATGCCTAACTGTCTCACTGAGGCTCTGCTAACCAGAACCTCAGTGGTTATGCTCTCTCTTTACAAATTGTCACTAACAGGCTAGTGACCAATTTTACCAATTTACATTGGCCTACTGGAACACCCTTATAATTCCCTAGTATATGGTACTGAGGTACCCAGGGTATTGGGGTTCCAGGAGATCCCTATGGGCTGCAGCATTTCTTTTGCCACCCATAGGGAGCTCTGACAATTCTTACACAGGCCTGCCACTGCAGCCTGAGTGAAATAACGTCCACGTTATTTCACAGCCATTTTACACTGCACTTAAGTAACTTATAAGTCACCTATATGTCTAACCTTTACCTAGTAAAGGTTGGGTGCTAAGTTACTTAGTGTGAGGGCACCCTGGCACTAGCCAAGGTGCCCCCACATTGTTCAGGGCCAATTCCCCGGACTTTGTGAGTGCGGGGACACCATTACACGCGTGTACTACATATAGGTCACTACCTATATGTAGCTTCACAATGGTAACTCCGAATATGACCATGTAATATGTCTATGATCATGGAATTGCCCCCTCTATACCATCCTGGCATAGTTGGCACAATCCCATGATCCCAGTGGTCTGTAGCACAGACCCTGGTACTGCCAAACTGCCTTTCCCGGGGTTTCACTGCAGCTGCTGCTGCTGCCAACCCCTCAGACAGGCATCTGCCCTCCTGGGGTCCAGCCAGGCCTGGCCCAGGATGGCAGAACAAAGGACTTCCTCTGAGAGAGGGTGTTACACCCTCTCCCTTTGGAAAATGGTGTGAAGGCAGGGGAGGAGTAGCCTCCTCCAGCCTCTGGAAATGCTTTCATGGGCACATTTGGTGCCCATTTCTGCATAAGCCAGTCTACACCGGTTCAGGGACCCCTTAGCCCTGCTCTGGCGCGAAACTGGACAAAGGAAAGGGGAGTGACCACTCCCCTGACCTGTACCTCCCCTGGGAGGTGCCCAGGGCTCCTCCAGTGTGCTCCAGACCTCTGCCATCTTGGAAACAGAGGTGCTGCTGGCACACTGGACTGCTCTGAGTGGCCAGTGCCACCAGGTGACGTCAGAGACTCCTTGTGATAGGCTCCTTCAGGTGTTGCTAGCCTATCCTCTCTCCTAGGTAGCCAAACCCTCTTTTCTGGCTATTTAGGGTCTCTGTCTCTTGGGATTCCTTAGATAACGAATGCAAGAGCTCATCCGAGTTCCTCTGCATCTCTCTCTTCACCTTCTGCCAAGGAATCGACTGCTGACCGCGCTGGAAGCCTGCAACACTGCAACATAGTAGCAAAGACGACTACTGCAACTCTGTAACGCTGATCCTGCCGCCTTCTCGACTGTTTTCCTGGTGGTGCATGCTGTGGGGGTAGTCTGCCTCCTCTCTGCACTAGAAGCTCCGAAGAAATCTCCCGTGGGTCGACGGAATCTTCCCCCTGCAACCGCAGGCACCAAAAAGCTGCATTACCGGTCCCTTGGGTCTCCTCTCAGCACGACGAGCGAGGTCCCTCGAATCCAGCAACTCTGTCCAAGTGGCCCCCACAGTCCAGTGACTCTTCAGTCCAAGTTTGGTGGAGGTAAGTCCTTGCCTCACCTCGCTAGACTGCATTGCTGGGAACTGCGACTTTTGCAGCTACTCCGGCCTCCGTGCACTTCCGGCGGAAATCCTTTGTGCACAGTCCAGCCTGGGCCCACGGCACTCTAACCTGCATTGCACGACCTCCTAAGTTGTTCTCCGGCGACGTGGGACTCCTTTGTGTAACTTCGGGTGAGCACTGTTTCACGCATCCTCGTAGTGCCTGTTTCTGGCACTTCTCCGGGTGCTACCTGCTGCTAAGAGGGCTCCTTGTCTTGCTCGACGTCCCCTCTACCTCCTGGTCCAATTTGCGACCTCCTGGTCCCTCCTGGGCCACAGCAGCGTCCAAAAATGCTAAACACACAATTTGCAGCTAGCAAGGCTTGTTGGCGTTCTTTCGGCGGGAAAACACTTCTGCATGACTCTACAAGGCAAGAGGGATCCGTTCTCCAAAGGGAAAGTCTCTAGCCCTTTGCGTTCCTGCAGAAACCGCAGCTTCTTCTGTCCAGTAGAAGCTTCTTTGCACCCGCAGCTGGCATTTCCTGGGCATCTGCCCATCTCCGACTTGCTTGTGACTTTTGGACTTGGTCCCCTTGTTCCACAGGTACCCCAGATTGGAAATCCAGCGTCGTTGCATTGTTGGTTTGTGTCTTTCCTGCCTTATTCCCCTATCACGACTTCTTTGTCCTTTGGGGAACTTTGGTGCACTTTGCACTCACTTTTCAGGGTCTTGGGGTGGGCTATTTTTCTAACCCTCACTATTTTCTAATAGTCCCAGCGACCCTCTACAAGGTCACATAGGTTTGGGGTCCATTCGTGGTTCGCATTCCACTTTTGGAGTATATGGTTTGTGTTGCCCCTATCCCTATGTGTCCCCATTGCATCCTATTGTAACTATACATTGTTTGCACTGTTTTCTAAGACTATACTGCATATTTCTGGTATTGTGTATATATATCTTGTGTATATTTCCTATCCTCTCACTGAGGGTACACTCTGAGATACTTTGGCATATTGTCATAAAAATAAAGTACCTTTATTTTTAGTATAACTGTGTATTGTGTTTTCTTATGATATTGTGCATATGACACTAAGTGGTACTGTAGTAGCTTCACACGTCTCCTAGTTCAGCCTAAGCTGCTCTGCTAAGCTACCATTATCTATCAGCCTAAGCTGCTAGACACCCTATACACTAATAAGGGATAACTGGGCCTGGTGCAAGGTGCAAGTACCCCTAGGTACTCACTACAAGCCAGTCCAGCCTCCTACAGATGGGCGCTTGGGGGCATCACAGCAGCCACAAGGGGGTGACAACACTCTCATTCTGCTGATTTTGCGTGCAGTGGAGGTGTCTGGGTGAGGGAGGTGGGCTGTGGGTTTCCCTAGGCCAGGGCGAGTTTAGGAGGCAAGGTCCCCTTGTGCTGGAAGAGCCTGTGGCACCCCACCCCACCTGTGTACAGTGCCAAGTACACCTAGTCAGGCTCCTGTGAAATCGATGTGCGCAGATGTCATCCATAGCCTTGTAGGCCATGTCCCAGGGATTGAACAGTGGAGGCCAAGTGCGCGGCGTAGTGCAGGGGGCTTCTGTGTCTGTTGTGTCCACCAACGGTAGCGGTAATGCATGCACTCAACATGTCTTTCTTCTGTCGTCCCCACCCTTTTTGTGGTCTCCCTTTTCTTGTGTGCATTAGCATAATCAGGTGGAGGAGCAGTGGCAACGGAGCAGGAGGGAGCTGCATACCACATGGCCCTGGAGGGTACACCAGTAGGACGGAGGGCGTGGGGAGCTCCACGGCGGGGACAGGAGCTGACTCCAGTGACACGGACTCGTCCTCTGATGGGAGCTCCCTTGTGGTGGCGGCAACATCTGTGCCCCCCGCATCTACAGGTACAGCCGCCACCCCCCCTAACAGCACCGCCCTCAGCCTTTGCCCCATGCCCACTCACCCACGAGGTTGGGCATCACCTTCGCCCCAGGCACCTCAGGCCCTGCCGCAGTCACCCTGCTGCCCTCAGTGAGGAGGCCATTGACCTCCTCAGGTCCCTCACTGTTGGGCAGTCTACCATTTTGAATGCCATCCAGGGTGTAGAAAGGCAGTTGTCACAAACAAATGCATTCCTGGAGGGCATTCATTCTGGTCCGACGGCCCTTCAGCGAGCTTTTCAGACTCTGACCTCAGCACTGATGGCAGCCATTGTCCCTGTCTCTAGCCTCTCCCCTCCAACTTCCTCCACCCAGACCCAATCCCCTCTACCTCAGCCTATCCAAGCACACCTTCAGACCTGCATGCACACACCTCAACACACAAGGGAAGCACAGGCAAACATAAGCACCACACATCCCACAGGCACTCACGCAAGCATCACACACATGCAGACACACCAACATCCACTGCCTCCACTGTGTCCCCCTCCTCCCTCCCAGTCTTGTCTCCACTCACACCTGCATGCACTACATCTACAGCCACTACTGCCATCACCAGCACACATGCCACCACACCCCGCTCACGTGCAGTCACCACCCCCACTGCCATTCACACTTCCCCTGTGTCCTCTCCCAGTGTGTCTGTGACGCCACCTCCCAAGATACACAAACGCAGGCACACACCCACCCAACAGCCATCCACCTCAAGAAAGCCTCCACCGCCTTCACCTTCACCCAAAGTCACCAAACCAACTGCCAGCACCAGCCCCGCTGTTCCAGAGAGGACCGGCAGCACCAGCCCCCCTGGGCCATGAAGGACCGCCAGCAACTGAGTCACTGCAAAGCACACCGCCGCCACAAGCACCGCTGAATAGGGCACTGCCGCCACAAGCACCGCTAAACAGGGCACCCCCACCACAAGCACCGCTGAACAGGGCACGGCCGCCACAAGCACCGCTGGCCCATGAGCGCCAAGGGCACTAATGCTACTGAGTCCCTCATGAGCAGGATGAAGCACTCTGGGCACCATGCCCCCTCCAGAACCAGTGGAGATTCACATCCACTACCTCAGTCCTTAGCAGGATGAAGCACTCTGGGCACCTTGCCCCCTCCAGAACCAGTGGAGCGATGCATCCACTACCTCAGTCCTTAGCAGGATGAAGCACTCTGGGCACCATGCCCCCTCCAGAACCAGTGGATACTGTCATCCACTTGTGAGACTGTGGCTTTGCACTCCCCAGGATGGAACAGTGGGCAACCCACCCACTGTAGAGACTTGTGAGACTGTGGCTTTGCACTCCCCAGGATGGAACAGTGGGCAGCCCACCCACTGTAGAGACTTGAGAGACTGTGGCTTTGCACTCCCCAGGATGGAACAGTGGGCATGTGGCCCTCTCGTGGATTTGGCATTGTGCACTCAACCGGCTGAGGTGCCCCCCCTTTCCCTCCCCCTGAGGTGCCTGTTTTCTTGCTCTATAATGACCCTGCAGTGTTCTCTCCGTCATGGTCGGGGATCTTGTGTGGGCCTCGCCCATACCGTGTGGGCCCAGTGTTCCACGGACTTCATTGGAGCAATACCTGGACTACTAAGCTTGGTGTATATTTTGTTTATAGTGTATATATATATTTTTGCATACTTGATTGTAATATATTACAATGGTTACACTCATTTTCTTTTGTCTTTGCATTCTTCCGGGGGGGTTGAGGGGTGTAACTATAATGTATCATGCTGTATTAGTGTGTGTGTTGTCGTGTGTGAGGGTGGGGGTAGGGATGTTGCGTGTTGCGTGTGTGTGTCCCTGTTTTTTCCCTCCCCCCTCCCCCCTCCCCTGTGTCGTAGGTGCAGTACTCACTGTTGTCTTCGCCACCAGCGTTCGTGCTCCTTTTAGAGGAGCAAGAAGATAAGGGCTGGCAGGATCTGCAGCTCTGGTTCCATGGCGTCCGGATTCCTCGTGGGGTGTGTAGAGGTGAGCGTTTTCCTTTCGAAGTCCTGTTTCCGCCGTGTTTTTGTCTGCGGTGAATCCGCCCTGGAAAAGGTGGCAGATTGGTAGGTTGTGATACTGTGGGCAGTACTTTCTCCTCCGCCTGTCTGTTGCCGCTGTTTGTTTGTACCGACCTGGCGGTCGGAGTGTTAAAGTGGCTGTCTTTGTCGGCGGGCTTACCGCCGCTTTACCACCGTCCGCTAGGGTTGTAATTGTAGGAGGCTGGACTGGCTTGTAGTGAGTACCAAGGGGTACTTGCACCTTGCACCAGGCCCAGTTATCCCTTATTAGTGTATAGGGTGTCTAGCAGCTTAGGCTGATAGATAATGGTAGCTTAGCAGAGCAGCTTAGGCTGAACTAGGAGACGTGTGAAGCCACTACAGTACCACTTAGTGTCATATGCACAATATCATAAGAAAACACAATACACACTTATAATAAAAATAAAGGTACTTTATTTTTATGACAATATGCCAAAGTATCTTAGAGTGTACCCTCAGTGAGAGGATAGGAAATATACACAAGATATATATACACAATAGCAAAAATATGCAGTATAGTCTTAGAAAACAGTGCAAACAATGTATAGTTACAATAGGATGCAATGGGGAAACATAGGGATAGGGGCAACACAAACCATACACTCCAAAAGTGGAATGCGAACCACGAATGGACCCCAAACCTATGTGACCTTGTAGAGGGTCGCTGGGACTATTAGAAAATAGTGAGAGTTAGAAAAATAACCCTCCCCAAGACCCTGAAAAGTGAGTGCAAAGTGCACTAAAGTTCCCCTAAGGACAAAGAAGTCGTGTTAGAGGAATAATGCAGGAAAGACACAAACCAGCAATGCAACAACTGTGGATTTCCAATCTAGGGTACCTGTGGAACAAGGGGACCAAGTCCAAAAGTCACAAGCAAGTCGGAGATGGGCAGATGCCCAGGAAATGGCAGCTGCGGGTGCAAAGAAGCTTCAACTGGACAGAAGAAGCTGAGGTTTCTGCAGGAACGAAAAGGGCTAGAGACTTCCCCTTTGGTGGACGGATCCCTCTCGCCTTGGAGAGTCGTGCAGAAGTGTTTTCCCGCAGAAAGGACGCCAACAAGCCTTGCTAGGCGCAAATCGTGCGTTTGGCGTTTTTGGACGCTGCTGGGGCCCAGGAGGGACCAGGAGGTCGCAATTTGGACCTGAAGAGAGAGGAGACGTCGAGCAAGACAAAGAGCCCTTACTGAAGCAGGTAGCACCCGGAGAAATGCCAGAAACAGGCACTACGAGGATGCGTGAAACGGTGCTCGCCGAAGTTGCACAAAGGAGTCCCACGTCGCCGGAGACCAACTTAGAAAGTCGTGCAATGCAGGTTAGAGTGCCGTGGACCCAGGCTTGGCTGTGCACAAAGGATTTCCGCCGGAAGTGCACAGGGGCCGGAGTAGCTTGCAAAGTCGCGCTTCCCAGCAATGCAGCCCAGCGAGGTGAGGCAAGGACTTACCTCCACCAAACTTGGGCTGAAGAGTCACTGGACTGTGGGGGTCACTTGGACAGCGTCGCTGGATTCGAGGGACCTCGCTCGTCGTGCTGAGAGGAGACCCAAGGGACCGGTAATGCAGCTTTTTGGTGCCTGCGGTTGCAGGGGGAAGATTCCGTCGACCCACGGGAGATTTCTTCGGAGCTTCTGGTGCAGAGAGGAGGCAGGCTACCCCCACAGCATGCACAAGCAGGAAAACAGTCGAGAAGGCGGCAGGATCAGCGTTACAGAGTTGCAGTAGTCGTCTTTGCTACTATGTTGCAGGTTTGCAGGCTTCCAGCGCGGTCAGCAGTCGTTTCCTTATCAGAAGGTGAAGAGAGAGATGCAGAGGAACTCGGATGAGCTCTTGCATTCGTTATCTAAAGTTTCCCCAGAGACAGAGACCCTAAATAGCCAGAAAAGAGGGTTTGGCTACCTAGGAGAGAGGATAGGCTAGCAACACCTGAAGGAGCCTATCACAAGGAGTCTCTGACGTCACCTGGTGGCACTGGCCACTCAGAGCAGTCCAGTGTGCCAGCAGCACCTCTGTTTCCAAGATGGCAGAGGTCTGGAGCACACTGGAGGAGCTCTGGACACCTCCCAGGGGAGGTGCAGGTCAGGGGAGTGGTCACTCCCCTTTCCTTTGTCCAGTTTCGCGCCAGAGCAGGGGCTAAGGCGTCCCTGAACCGGTGTAGACTGGCTTATGCAGAATTGGGCACATCTGTGCCCAAGAAAGCATTTCCAGAGGCTGGGGGAGGCTACTCCTCCCCTGCCTTCACACCATTTTCCAAAGGGAGAGGGTGTCACACCCTCTCTCAGAGGAAGTTCTTTGTTCTGCCATCCTGGGCCAGGCCTGGCTGGACCCCAGGAGGGCAGCTGCCTGTCTGAGGGGTTGGCAGCAGCAGCAGCTGCAGTGAAACCCCAGGAAGGGCAGTTTGGCAGTACCAGGGTCTGTGCTACAGACCACTGGGATCATGGGATTGTGCCAACTATGCCAGGATGGCATAGAGGGGGCAATTCCATGATCATAGACATGTTACATGGTCATATTCGGAGTTACCATTGTGAAGCTACATATAGGTAGTGACCTATATGTAGTGCACGCGTGTAATGGTGTCCCCGCACTCACAAAGTTCAGGGAATTGGCTCTGAACAATGTGGGGGCACCTTGGCTAGTGCCAGGGTGCCCTCACACTAAGTAACTTTGCACCTCACCTTTACCAGGTAAAGGTTAGACATATAGGTGACTTATAAGTTACTTAAGTGCAGTGTAAAATGGCTGTGAAATAACGTGGACGTTATTTCACTCAGGCTGCAGTGGCAGGCCTGTGTAAGAATTGTGAGAGCTCCCTATGGGTGGCAAAAGAAATGCTGCAGCCCATAGGGATCTCCTGGAACCCCAATACCCTGGGTACCTCAGTACCATATACTAGGGAATTATAAGGGTGTTCCAGTAAGCCAATGTAAATTGGTAAAATTGGTCACTAGCCTGTTAGTGACAATTTGAAAGTAATGAGAGAGCATAACCACTGAGGTTCTGGTTAGCAGAGCCTCAGTGAGACAGTTAGGCACCACACAGGGAACATATACATGCACACCTATGAGCACTGGGGCCCTGTGTGACAGGGTCCCAGTGACACATACATATAGGCCACAAACCTATGAGCACTGGGGTCCTGACCAGCAGGATCCCAGTGACACATAACAAACATTCTGAAAACATAGTGTTTTCACTATGGGCACTGAGGCCTGGCTATCAGGATCCCAGTGAGACAGTGAAAACAGTGACAAACACCCTGACATACACTCACAAACAGGCCAAAAGTGGGGGTAACAAGGCTAGAAAGAGGCTACCTTCTCACACAACCCCCGCCAAACGAAGGACAATAAGGCTAACCTTGGCCAGTTGAGACTTTATTGTCTAAGTGGTGATAAGTAGAGAGTAGCTCTGCAATAGACTGGTTACTCCCTTTATCATCCACTATATAGTTACTTCCCTGTGGGGATGTAAACCACCCTGTTTGAAGTTTTTTAGCTAAGCAACAATGTGAAGATGTATTTTCAGAGTTTCTATCAGTAAGTTTTAGTTTAGAGCAGTGGGAATTGTCCACTGAACCTATTTGTAGTGATGGAAATGCCAGACAGGAATGCTGTCTCAGAAAAGCCATAGCTGGGCAAAAACTTTGTCCATATGGCTGGAAGAGAGAACAGGGATGCTGTTTCTCTTGAGTTGGAGCAGGGCAGGGATGCTGTCCTATGAGCTCCACACTAGGGCAGGGATGCTGTCCTAAGTGTTGTGAGGCAGTGCAGGGTTTCTGCACTAAAGTTTCTCTGGGAGGGTTGGAGGGATGCTCCATGTTAACTAAAATGGTGCTCTTTTTGTCACCAATGTTAGTTATCCCACAGAGAGGTACTTCTACCTCAGGGAGTCCAGCTTTGCCAGCTGATGATTCCCTTGGAACAGGTGCCACCCCAGGAGAGGTTTCTCCCACCACAGGAATGGTATCCTGAATGGTAGGGTGGTTAGGGGATACTGTGATACCCTTTTTACCTGTTGATGGAGAGGGATCCTGAGTTTTCAGGCCTTCTCTCCTTTGCTTTTTCATTTCAGTAGAAATGAGAGGGAACAATTCCTCTGGGATGCCCAGCATGGCTGCATGGGCATAAAACTCTACATCAGCCCAACCTGAGGCCTCTAGGTCATTACCTAAGAGACAGTCTACAGGTAAGCTAGGTGATACCACCACCTGCTTAGGGCCAGTAACTCCACCCCAACTAAACTGAATTATAGCTAAGGGAAGAAACTTAGTGGAGTTATGGACATCAATAATCTTATACTGTTGTCCAATGATGTGTTGATCAGGGAGCACTAGGTTTTCAGTCACCAAAGTGATACTGGCACCTGTGTCCCTGTAGGCCAAGGCCTCAACACCATTTATTGAAACTGTCTGCCTGTACTTATCCATTGTAAGGGGACAAGCAGCCAGTGTGGCAAGGCCAATGCCACTAGGTGTGACAGAAACTGTCTTGGGACTGACTACCCCAGTTTCTATGATGGACCCATAAGTGAACCCAACTACACCCTTTGCTTGACTGTGGCCAGCAGTCCCACCACTAGTACCACTACTGCTAGGGGCACTAGAGCTTGATGTATTAGTGGTGGTAGGCTCAGGGGGTTTACCTGGACAGGACTTATCCCCTGGCCTATGGCCTCTATTTTTACACACAAAGCACCAAGGCTTTTTAATGTGTGCAGGTTGGGAAGAAGAGGAAGAATTTGTTTTATCCCCACCCTCTGAAGAGTGTTTAAGATTTGAAGTGGGATCTTTGGTTTTACCCTTATCCCCATGCTTATCTTGAGATTTTTCACCATCTTTCTTCTTATTGCCATCTTTGTCACCCCCTGTATGAACTTTTCTGTTCACCCTTGTTCTGACCCATTTGTCTGCCTTCTTTCCCAATTCTTGGGGAGAGGTCAGATCAGAGTCTACCAGGTACTGGTGCAACAAATCAGACACACAATTATTAAGTATATGCTCTCTCAGGATTGTGTTATACAGGCTTTCATAATCAGTAACTTTACTGCCATGTAACCACCCCTCCAAGGCCTTCACTGAATGGTCAATGAAATCAACCCAGTCTTGTGAAGACTCCTTTTTGGTCTCTCTGAACTTTATCCTGTATTGTTCAGTGGTTAAGCCATAACCATCCAGGAGTGCATTCTTAAGAACTGTAAAATTATTGGCATAATTTTCTTTCACAGTAAGGAG
Organism: Pleurodeles waltl; assembly: GCF_031143425.1. NCBI lineage: Eukaryota > Metazoa > Chordata > Amphibia > Caudata > Salamandridae > Pleurodeles > Pleurodeles waltl. The sequence goes on along the minus strand of NC_090437.1, from coordinate 1,314,140,148 downwards.
CCTATCCCTACCTTTTCCACTAAATGATAGCCATAGGATAGCAGCCCACTGCCTTTGAGGGACATCCTGTACAACACAGGCCCTCTCAAGTGCAGCAAACCACTTGTTAATGTCATCCCCCTCCTTATAAGGGGGAACTATCTTGTGCAGATTCCTGGAATCATGCTCTTTTGCAGGATGACTATGGGGAATACTGCTGCTGCCACCATGGGTATCTAAACCCAACTTCTGTCTTTCCTTCTCTAATTCAAAAGACTGTCTATCCAAATCCAGCTGTTGCTTTTTAAGCTTCAGTCTGGTTTGTTCCACCCTCAACTTATTGAGTTCCCTCTCTAACATTCTGTCATCAGGGTTGGTGGGAGGGACATTTCTAGAAACAGAGCTATGATGGGAATGAACAGAAGGAGACCTGTCCCTTACAGAAGCCACCCTAACAGCTTGGTTAACAGAAACATTACTACCAGTATGGTGAGAATAAATGCTTTTGCTATGATGTGAGACCACACTATTTATATGGTGTGGTTCATCATCATTACCATCTATGCTAGACTGTCTAGTAATGGGCAGGCTAGGAAGTTTCTTTCCTGAATCTTTTCCTGGGGGAGTCCCTGAATCAGATTGAGAGCTATTAGGTACTTTTTCAACAGATGGGGCACCTATGGCCTTATCCTGTTCTCTAAGCATGTTAAGTAACAGTTCCAAGGAAGGATTCTTCCCTACACTCAAACCTCTCTCTATACAGAGACTCCTTGCTCTTTTCCAGCTAAGGTTGTCATATGCAAGTTTGGACAGATCAACACTTTGGCCTGTGCCAGACATTTTTTAGAGAGAGTTAAAGTGATAGAAAAAGAGAAAAAAGTTTTCAGAACTTTTTGGAAAGACAGAAAAAAAACTTTTTAAACTTTTAAGAACTTTTTGAAAATTTAGAAGTACTTTTCAGCACTTAGAGAAGAGTGAAAAGAGGAAATGCAAAACTTTTTGGCTATGTGTATATACACTGACCTTGTTTTGTATATTTTTCTCTCATGAAAAGTACAATGACAAGAGTGGTAAGTAGTCTCAAGCACTTATCCCACCACTGCACAACCAATGAAGGAGGCTGGACTGGCTTGTAGTGAGTACCAAGGTGTACTTGCACCTTGCACCAGGCCCAGTTATCCCTTATTAGTGTATAGGGTGTCTAGCAGCTTAGGCTGATAGATAATGGTAGCTTAGCAGAGCAGCTTAGGCTGAACTAGGAGACGTGTGAAGCCACTACAGTACCACTTAGTGTCATATGCACAATATCATAAGAAAACACAATACACAGTTATACTAAAAATAAAGGTACTTTATTTTTATGACAATATGCCAAAGTATCTTAGAGTGTACCCTCAGTGAGAGGATAGGAAATATACACAAGATATATATACACAATAGCAAAAATATGCAGTATAGTCTTAGAAAACAGTGCAAACAATGTATAGTTACAATAGGATGCAATGGGGAAACATAGGGATAGGGGCAACACAAACCATATACTCCAAAAGTGGAATGCGAACCACGAATGGACCCCAAACCTATGTGACCTTGTAGAGGGTCGCTGGGACTATTAGAAAATAGTGAGAGTTAGAAAAATAACCCTCCCCAAGACCCTGAAAAGTGAGTGCAAAGTGCACTAAAGTTCCCCTAAGGACAAAGAAGTCGTGTTAGAGGAATAATGCAGGAAAGACACAAACCAGCAATGCAACAACTGTGGATTTCCAATGTAGGGTACCTGTGGAACAAGGGGACCAAGTCCAAAAGTCACAAGCAAGTCGGAGATGGGCAGATGCCCAGGAAATGCCAGCTGCGGGTGCAAAGAAGCTTCGACTGGACAGAAGAAGCTGAGGTTTCTGCAGGAACGAAAAGGGCTAGAGACTTCCCCTTTGGTGGACGGATCCCTCTCGCCTTGGAGAGTCGTACAGAAGTGTTTTCCCGCCGAAAGGACGCCAACAAGCCTTGCTAGGCGCAAATCGTGCGTTTGGCGTTTTTGGACGCTGCTGGGGCCCAGGAGGGACCAGGAGGTCGCAAATTGGACCTGAAGAGATAGGGGACGTCGAGCAAGACAAAGAGCCCTCACTGAAGCAGGTAGCACCCGGGGAAGTGCCAGAAACAGGCACTACGAGGATGCGTGAAACGGTGCTCGCCGAAGTTGCACAAAGGAATCCCACGTCGCCGGAGACCAACTTAGAAAGTCGTGCAATGCAGGTTAGAGTGCCGTGGACCCAGGCTTGGCTGTGCACAAAGGATTTCCGCCGGAAGTGCACAGGGGCCGGAGTAGCTTGCAAAGTCGCGGTTCCCAGCAATGCAGCCCAGCGAGGTGAGGCAAGGACTTACCTCCACCAAACTTGGGCTGAAGAGTCACTGGACTGTGGGGGTCACTTGGACAGCATCGCTGGATTCGAGGGACCTCGCTCGTCGTGCTGAGAGGAGACCCAAGGGACCGGTAATGCAGCTTTTTGGTGCCTGCGGTTGCAGGGGGAAGATTCCGTCGACCCACGGGAGATTTCTTCGGAGCTTCTGGTGCAGAGAGGAGGCAGGCTACCCCCACAGCATGCACAAGCAGGAAAACAGTCGAGAAGGCGGCAGGATCAGCGTTACAGAGTTGCAGTAGTCGTCTTTGCTACTATGTTGCAGGTTTGCAGGCTTCCAGCGCGGTCAGCAGTCGTTTCCTTATCAGAAGGTGAAGAGAGAGATGCAGAGGAACTCGGATGAGCTCTTGCATTCGTTATCTAAAGTTTCCCCAGAGACAGAGACCCTAAATAGCCAGAAAAGAGGGTTTGGCTACCTAGGAGAGAGGATAGGCTAGCAACACCTGAAGGAGCCTATCACAAGGAGTCTCTGACGTCACCTGGTGGCACTGGCCACTCAGAGCAGTCCAGTGTGCCAGCAGCACCTCTGTTTCCAAGATGGCAGAGGTCTGGAGCACACTGGAGGAGCTCTGGACACCTCCCAGGGGAGGTGCAGGTCAGGGGAGTGGTCACTCCCCTTTCCTTTGTCTAGTTTCGCGCCAGAGCAGGGGCTAAGGGGTCCCTGAACCGGTGTAGACTGGCTTATGCAGAATTGGGCACATCTGTGCCCAAGAAAGCATTTCCAGAGGCTGGGGGAGGCTACTCCTCCCCTGCCTTCACACCATTTTCCAAAGGGAGAGGGTGTCACACCCTCTCTCAGAGGAAGTTCTTTGTTCTGCCATCCTGGGCCAGGCCTGGCTGGACCCCAGGAGGGCAGCTGCCTGTCTGAGGGGTTGGCAGCAGCAGCAGCTGCAGTGAAACCCCAGGAAGGGCAGTTTGGCAGTACCAGGGTCTGTGCTACAGACCACTGGGATCATGGGATTGTGCCAACTATGCCAGGATGGCATAGAGGGGGCAATTCCATGATCATAGACATGTTACATGGCCATATTCGGAGTTACCATTGTGAAGCTACATATAGGTAGTGACCTATATGTAGTGCACGCGTGTAATGGTGTCCCCGCACTCACAAAGTTCAGGGAATTGGCTCTGAACAATGTGGGGGCACCTTGGCTAGTGCCAGGGTGCCTTCACACTAAGTAACTTTGCACCTCACCTTTACCAGGTAAAGGTTAGACATATAGGTGACTTATAAGTTACTTAAGTGCAGTGTAAAATGGCTGTGAAATAACGTGGACGTTATTTCACTCAGGCTGCAGTGGCAGGCCTGTGTAAGAATTGTCAGAGCTCCCTATGGGTGGCAAAAGAAATGCTGCAGCCCATAGGGATCTCCTGGAACCCCAATACCCTGGGTACCTCAGTACGATATACTAGGGAATTATAAGGGTGTTCCAGTAAGCCAATGTAAATTGGTAAAATTGGTCACTAGCCTGTTAGTGACAATTTGAAAGTAATGAGAGAGCATAACCACTGAGGTTCTGGTTAGCAGAGCCTCAGTGAGACAGTTAGGCACCACACAGGGAACATATACATGCACACCTATGAGCACTGGGGCCCTGTGTGACAGGGTCCCAGTGACACATACATATAGGCCACAAACCTATGAGCACTGGGGTCCTGACCAGCAGGATCCCAGTGACACATAACAAACATACTGAAAACAAAGACCGCCAGGGCGGAGGACCGTGGGAGCACCGCCGACAGGCCGGCGGTGCTCCAATGGGGATTCCGACCGCGGCGGTAAAGCCGCGGTCGGACCGGCACCACTGGCGGGCTCCAGCCAGTGTACCGCCGCCCCATTGAATCCTCCAAGGCGGCGCAGCTTGCTGCGCCGCCGAGGGGATTCCGACCCCCCCTACCGCCATCCAGATCCCGGCGGTCCGACCGCCGGGATCCGGATGGCGGTAGGGGGGGTCGCGGGGCCCCTGGGGGCCCCTGCAGTGCCCATGCCACTGGCATGGGCATTGCAGGGGCCCCCGTAAGAGGGCCCCTACATGTATTTCACTGTCTGCTGCGCAGACAGTGAAATACGCGACGGGTGCAACTGCACCCGTCGCACAGCTTCCACTCCGCCGGCTCGATTCCGAGCCGGCTTCATCGTGGAAGCCTCTTTCCCGCTGGGCTGGCGGGCGGTCTGAAGGCGACCGCCCGCCAGCCCAGCGGGAAAGTCAGAATTACCGCCGCGGTCTTTCGACCGCGGAACGGTAACCTGACGGCGGGACTTTGGCGGGCGGCCTCCGCCGCCCGCCAAGGTCAGAATGAGGGCCATAGTGTTTTCACTATGAGCACTGAGGCCTGGCTATCAGGATCCCAGTGAGACAGTGAAAACAGTGACAAACACTCTGACATACACTCACAAACAACAAGGCTAGAAAGAGGCTACCTTCTCACACAACCCCCCCCAAACGAAGGACAATAAGGCTAACCTTGGCCAGTTGAGACTTTATTGTCTAAGTGGTGATAAGTAGAGAGTAGCTCTGCAATAGACTGGTTACTCCCTTTATCATCCACTATATAGTTACTTCCCTGTGGGGATGTAAACCACCCTGTTTGAAGTTTTTTAGCTAAGCAACAATGTGAAGATGTATTTTCAGAGTTTCTATCAGTAAGTTTTAGTTTAGAGCAGTGGGAATTCCAGTCCTACCCAGTAATGGTGCCTAAATCATTGCCACCACATTGCACAATCATGAGGTCTGGATGTTGGCAATCTGCAATGCTTTCAACCAAAGGCTGCAACTGATAGAACTTTAACCTTCTCTGGCCAACCCAAGAATTGTCTACATTAGTTAAGCCTAGGTCCTTGTCAATGTTACTCTTTCTAGCACTCTCTCTGGCCAAAAACACAAAACTGTGGTCCACAATCAAGACTCTGACTATTTTGGAGGCAAGCAGGAGTTGCACACGGGAACGTCTGCCACAGAATGAGGCAGTTATGAAGACAAAAGACAAAAGGCAGTTAAACTGGAGGACAGTACCTATAATATAAAATGACATATTTGATTGGATGGTGAAGGTGTGCAGGGAACTAAAATTAGGCAGTGACATTCAGAAAGAAAATAACTAGCTGTTCTTGGCTTCAGAATGTTTTTTTTTTTATTTATGTTTTTTGGGACATGCTTGGAATTGCAAATAGTCAACACCACCTGTTACAGTTAATGTGGAGCTAGTATGCTGTTGAGAGAAAGTTTTCTGTCTAACCGACTGCTAGCCAGAGACTGTTGGAAACATGGTTACCATGACAACAGAGCTAAAAGAGTATGGGGGAAGGAACAAAAGAGACTGCAGTTTGAAACTCAAATGTAGACTGGTGTACAAATATTGCTCAGTAGTGAGTGTATTCCTTCTAACTTACTAGATTTTACAAATTTAAATATAAATGGAAAGCATTGAGGAAAGATTGTTAAATGCGTGTAAGAGCTTCTGTGTGGATCCACCACTGATTTACATGGGGGCAAACAAATAGTGACAATTGAGAAGTAGAGTAACAAAAATAAAATATGAAATTAATTCTGTGATTTGCTAAGTTTGGGAGCATGAGTAAGAGCACAGTGAGAAGGATAGCCATAATAATTGGTACTTTTTTATTGAGCGTGGAAGAGAATTGAGACATTTTTACTTGAGATTTGCAGTGGAAAACTGAAGTTAAAAGATATTACAATACAAACTGGAGAACAACACAGAAAATGTACAGTTATGTTAACTAGGTTGCACTATAAAAAGTATTAAAAAAACATGAGTGTATATAAGCTGAAAGAAAATGTGCAGCTTCTAGACAATACAATAAAAGGCAAAATAGAAAGAAAGTTAGATGAGAACCTTACCTAAAAATATAATGAGTAGGCAAGGAGGAAGAGGGATTGGTATACTGATAATACAGGTGTTTTACCAACACAGTATGAATGATTTTGTTTGAAATTAGATGTGGGTGTTTGCTTATAGTATGCAATTTAATAGTGTGGAATTTGCACCCACTTACACAGTCAGGCAGGGACATACATACCGAGTTACATTCAGACAAAAGCACTTATGTACCCACCACTCATAAAGCCAGACAGTGAATGATACTCTCACTCACACCCCCATCTAAGCATTTACACATTTCATTTACTCCTGTACTCACCTATAGTTCAACATAGTTATTCACGCACCCAGCCACTATCACACCTACTCAAATACCAATACAGCTATCTATGCACCCAGCACTCAGACAGCCAGTTACACACATACTTAGACACCCATACACCCAGTTATTCACCCATCCATACAGCCACTCACACACGTTTTTACAAACCCATAGAGGTACTCACATACCCTGTCAGACAGTGACATAGGCACTTACACGTCCACTCACACACCCACACACCAGTTCTGTATCCGCCAGTAACAGAGCCACATGCACATGCAGTTACACACCCAAACACTGACTACCACAGCCTGTTACCAATCCATACAGCCACTTACATATATATTTCGACACCCATACAGTCACTATCACAGCCAGTCACATACCCACATGACTACTTACACATCCAGTGACACACCCACAGAGGCACTGATACACTCACTCACATATGCATTCAACTACAGAACTACTCACACACAGTCACATACAGTCACCTACCCGTACAGTCACTCATGTAGCAATTGTTACACCCATACAGAGATACTTACACAGTCTCTTACACACTGACATAACCATGTATATAGCTACTCACTTGATTATAGTATATAATCTCACAGTATGTAATATAAAGTCACATGAAATATATATTTGATATTTAGATATATTTGTGTTTAAAGAGGAGGATTTACAATGCTGAGAAAGGCACAAAGTAGTCAAAAACAGAAGTGAGAGTAAAAAAAGGCCATGATGTGGAGAACATATCGAAAAAAGAGCTGCTGGTAAGAGAACCAAGGGGTTTCTTAAAAAGATATGTGGAAAAATTCAAAATTGAGAAAATCTTTCAATAAAAAGTGAGGTTTCAAATCAACTCAAAAATCATATTGAAAGTGGAAAATGTTGTAAGAAAACACCTACTTTGACAAGGAGGCAGAAAGGATTTGAAGAAATACGATTGAGAATGTTAGTAAGTAAGGGTAAGACAGAATTTTGCACTAGAAGCTGTATAATCGGTGAAGGGCAGCACTTAAACAAAAGTAATATATTGAGAATGTGGTTGATAAAGCGTTTGCTGTCAAGCGCAAAATATCTATTTTGATACTAATTAGAATGAGAACACTGGATAAAACAGTGTTGTCTAGGAAGAGAACGGAAGCGAACATCTGATACTGAGAAGTTTTTAATGAAGAAAGCTACTTACAACAGAACGCATTAGTGCGTGCAGTTAAAACAACTGGCTGGTGCTATGAGGTAAAAGAGGGTACTCTCATCTCTCAGGAGTAGATGGATCCTAGAAATGTAGAGGAAGAGATAGGTGATGAGGTACAAGGAAGGTGTAAACATGCTTCTGTGTATAAATGGGACTGCAGTTGTATTTATTGTGTTTACCAGGAATCAATTGCTATATTAAGACATTTTCAAAGTGAACTTCCAGTTAGAAGTCTGGAGCGGAATATTGATATGTTGCAAGCATTAAATTAATGCAAAGTCAGCTAATTTACAAGGACACTCACTTGTGTGTCTATCCAGGAAAGTGTGCACATGTACTTTTCATCATTTTAGAATGTTGGCTGTTCATTGTTCAAAAATGCAAAATTTAGGTAGACGACTTTACTTTGTAAAAAGTCCTGCATTGTGTTTAGGAAAAATTAACAAAGCACTTTTGCATTGTACAGTATCAGAGGTTGAAAAGTTTTGTGAAGATACTGATTTACATTTCTTTGGTTTAGAAAGGAAGTCTGGTCAAAATGAGCAGTTAGTATGTTCAGGTGTCAAGGTAGACATTAGTACTGATAACTTTGTATAAGAAATAACAATGTTTAATACAGTTTCTACAGAGAAACTAAACTATGGGGCTGATTTAGATTTTGGCGGATGGGTTACTCTGTCACAAAGGTGACAGATATACCATCCGCTGAAACATATATCCCATTATATTATATGGGATTTATATTTCAGCGGATGGGCTATCTTTCCCCGTTGGGATGGAGTAACCCATCCCCCAAAATCTAATTCAGGCTCTATGTGTGTATTCATTGTAGGTGTAGTGGCTAGAATTTGCAGTGTATTTATTTGTGAAGTAACATTTTGATTAGTTCACACACCTGATCATATGTAAGTATTTCTATGATAAATGACAGGACAACAAAATGCATGCAGGGCAATACACAATAAGTTAGAGGTTGTTGAAATTCCAGAGGAACCTCAACATCTGAATGTTTATGAAAGAATACTTATACTATCCATACATCTTTTTCAAGTAATAGTTGATGTAGAACCATAGACTGGGAAACTGCCCCCAACTGAGCTTCAGAAAGTCCTTAAATATAGAGTTGCCTTTAGATTTTAAATGAAATATTGAAACAATGGGTGTAGAGTGACCTCTGGATGAACCACTTGTTGCTCTAGTGAATGGTGTGCCCACTAAAAACAAAACCTCTGGCAGGAACTAGTGGATGTGAAAAGGGTGAAGAAAGCTACATTTATTTCTTAGAGAGAATGATATGTACTAATAAGATGTAGATTTTGTCTCCCATGAAAGTTGCATTGAGAGAAAAATCATGCCTTCAAGTGGACAGTTTGAAAAAGTGGATTGAGGTAGGTCTGAAAAAATAGATGAACACTGCAGTATTCATCCACTGCATTCAAAAGAGGTTATGGGGTATGCCACTGAACTGTATAAGATGAAACAACCAATGAGTGTGTAGGAGAAAGGTTTAGAGGCTTGGTATTTTCCTCAACTATTTCTAACTGGAGTAGGTGGATGGTATGATGACCACCCTTTGAAAATACCTTCAGCTGAGTATAGTGCAGGAAGATTACATTCAGAGGATCCTAGTTTTCAACAAAGTATTCCACACGTATTCCATCTTTTATTTGAAAGTGTTTTTTTCTGGACTGTCATATGCTGTTAACCACATTCTTAAGACAGGAGTTAGTGTACAACATAGGTCTGCTAAAGACTTTGTTGGAAAAATTAATGGAAAAGATGACAAGCATGAATACAATTTGATAAATGTGTTGGCATGCCAATGTGGGACCAATGAGTATTGGTATCATCATCATGGTGAGCTCAAGGGTATGTTGTGAAATTTAGATGCACCAACTTGGTTTTTAATATTAAGTGGTGCAGAGAATGTTTTGGATGATTTACATGAGTTTTTTAGAAAAGCAAACTCTAACATTATAGGCATCAACATGAAGACACCAGGAAAGCTTTGCTCTTTGGATCCTACACATGTTTGCAGATTTCAAGCTCTGTTTTTCTTTATATGCAACACAAAATCCATATCTTGGAGAAGGTACTGATTTCTTTTGGTAAAAAGAGTACCAAGCAAGAGGTGCTCCTCATATTCATATGCTGCTGTGGGAAAAAGATGCACCTAAATTTGGAGCAGCAGCATATGAGTCTGTACTTTCTTTTATTGAACAGTATATTACATGTCAAGGACACTGAGGAAAAAAGCCTAAAGCAGCAAGTACTGTGTTTTCCATCTTATAGATGTGGAAAGTACTATTGGCGAAAATACACAGCAAAAGAAAAAATTTACACAAAATGTCATTTTGGATTTCAAAGACCTGTTATTTCAAAAGGAAGAGTGAACGGTTTTATACCTTCAATGAGACATATATGTACTAAAATAATGGCAAAAAAACATCCTCAAACTCAGGAGAACAGAGGCTGCGAAATATATTAATAACTACAATCCTGTCATTTTGAAAATGTGGAATGCCTATATGGATATTTCATTTGTGGCAGACAACTCTATAGCTGTTGCTCGTTATGTTACTTCATACATAAGAAAATCTGAGATGATGGAAATTAAAGATGTGTGGGAATAGATTTCTGGTGAAACGTCTTTAACAAAAAGGTTTTACAGCTTCAGTTTGAAGATGTTTTCGCTCTCAGAAATTGGACCCCCTGAATGCCGTAATCAGTTGAGTTCAGCTAGTTTATATTTTAAGTCAAAAGGAATAGTTTGAGTGAGTCTAGGCCTCGCATCAACTTGAAACAGAGTTTTGAAATCTTTTCCAGAAATGCAATATCTTGCTGCAATGGAGCCAGATGATACAGACATTGTAAAAAACAAATATGTTGGACACTTGCTATCCAAAAAGCAGTGTACATCTTGAAAATGTTTTGTCTCTATGAAGAATTCCAGTACTACACATATAAAAATCATGTGACAGAAAATATAGATTAAGGTAATGGTAATATTAGGAAATCAATGTTGATGCACACCATGACATGTTCACATATAAAAACAAAATCCCATCACTAGTGGCGAACTTACCCATCATGAACTCTCTGTCAACCCAACTCTGAAGTATGTGGTCAGGCAGCTCTGAGACCGAGGCCTGAGGTTACTGATTGCCAGGTCACAGGTAGGGCAGCATTTAGATGGCAGACAAACACGCAAATAGGAAACTTGAGATCATTTCCACAGAATGGCACAATGGTTCCAAGAGATTGGCCCCAATAAAGCAATAAAGGGGGGGCGTGCATTCCCAAACAACATAAATTGAGATGTCAAATGTAGTTAGGAACACTTAGCCAATTAGAACACAAAGTAACATGCAGTGATCACGCTCTCTTCATACCGGACATCTGGACATATTATCCACTACCCCTCATTGTGCCCATGCAAGGTTGAGGCCCGCCTACATTTGTTATCAGGACCTTATTTATTACTCCAAGACAACTGCTCACATTCTTGACCAAAAAAGGAATGTTTAAATTGTTTTTATGGTACTCAGAGAAATGTATAAAACACTCTTCAGATCAACTGTACCTTCAGGCAGTCCTCAAACCATGTTTCTGTAACTGTTCTCCCGACCATAATGTTTAATTAAACAAATTGTTCCTGCTTTGCCAAACACCTCTTGTCTTTTGTTTATTCAAGGGAAATTCATATTCAAGCAACAGTCAATTTGCAGAAGATGGCTGCAATGGTGTTTTGAGTGACACAGCAAAAGCAGGATATTAGCCGTAGAAAATTGAGTTGCCAGACTGCTGAAAAAAGAGAATTTTGCTATTTGGCACTTTGGCAGCTGTCTAACCCTTGGTGTTCTGAAACAAAATCACTAGGACACTTTCATTGCTATGAAGACTCTTTCAATGCTGCAAAGGATGGCATTGAATGTTCAGTATTTCCAAACTACTTGAAAATGTTGAATAATGAAACTGAACACGAAGATAGAATTGCTGTTTAGGTAGCTACGGAGAGTTCACAAAGCAGCCAAAGTTCAGGCCCTCAACGTCAGGATCCACTTGGACAGGCAATCAATGAAAATCAAGCTGCTATTGCAATATATGAGGTGGAGACTACAATGGAGCAAGCAAGACTGGAAACACTTGATTTGGTAGCTTTAGTTGGACAACTAAATAATGAGAAAATGGAAATATATATGAAAGTGAAAGCTGCAATTGAGCATGGATTGCTTTATGATAAGAAAGAGTGTGCATTCTCAACTTAAAGTCTATGCTGTTGTATGTCAGCGGTCCAGCTGATACTAGTAAAGGTTTCTTAATGCAAGTTCTTATTGCTTTTTTACTGAAGACTGCAATATATCATGTCTGGTTACAGCACCTACTGGAATAGCTGCACACAGTATCAAAGGAATTTATTTACAATGACTTTTGATGCTGCCTGAGGAAGATGGTAACTAACTGGAATACCACAAGTTATCCAGTGAAGCTTGTCATGAACTTTCAGAGTATTAAAAAAGTTTAAACTTTTAATCACCGATGAGGTGAACGTGACCTCAAACTTAATGCTTACCTTTGTACATTTGAGAATGGAAGAGGTTCTGAGAATGGATTATGATGCTGTATTTGGAGGAAAACATGTGATTGATTTGGAGATCTACTACAACTTACATCTGTGAAGGGTCAGCCTGTGTTCAATACACTACTTCGTGATGAGACTAGGAATTCTTTTGGAAGCATTGGAAATGTGAATATTTGGTTACATTTCAAATACAAAGAATTGATAAGGAATATGCTCACAAGCATCTGACATTAAATATTGCAATATTTTGAAAGATATTATGGTTGGTGTTCTTTCAAAAGATGGAAGGAGTGTTCTACAAAGCAGTCTTTTAATTTTTTTTATCTAACAACGAAGTCAGCAGCAGAACTAATGTTCAGTTTTATACAATTCGAAAAGCATATTGTGTGCCTAATGCCTACATTGGAGGAGTGTGCATCTTTCACAAATGAATTTCTGGAACTGAAGAAAGTAGACATTTTGCAACCAAAGGCAATAGATAAAATGGAGCACCAGTGTATCACGGTGTTGCTAAATGAAATGTTGAAAGCAAAACTGGATTCATTAGAAAAATCTGTTTCATGAACTGCAGGATTGTAGAAATGTTTGTCTATGCAAAAACCCCATAGTGATTTTGTGCTGTAATGTAAATTTTAGAGAAGTTTTGGTTAATGGTACTTTGGGTTACATTGTTGATTTTATTAATGTTCCTAATAGGAATGAGATGGAATGTCTTGTAAATACATTTGATCAGATTAGCAATGCAAAGCAAATTGGACAGTCCTCTGCACATGTTTTTGCTTGTGAAAGATATATATGTTCGACTGAAACAGTTTCCAATTTCTCTATCATATGCTGTTACTACTCATAAATCACAAGGTTTACATTTAGATACAGCACTGTTAGACCTGACAGCCTTAGGGTGGTCTTCCCACAACTTTTTGCCTGCCTCCCTCCATTTTTCTGATCCTGCGTTTGCTGGTTTTAGGACTCTGCACACTTTACCACTGCTGGCCACTGCTTAAGTGCTTGCGCTCTCTCCCCTATCCATGGTAACATTGGCTCCTACCCAATTGGCATATTTAATTTACCGATAAGTCCATAGTAAAGCGCACTAGATGTGCCCAGGACCTATAAATTAAATGCTACTAGTAGGCCTGCATCACTGATTGTGCCACCCACATAAGTAGCCCCTTAACCGTGTCTCAGGCCTGCCATTCGCAAGGAATGTGTGTGCAGTTTCATTGCCACTTCGACTTGGCATCTAAAACTACTTGCCAAGCCCTAAACACCCCTTTTTCTTTATATAAGTCACCATTAAGGTAGGTCCTAGGTAACCCATAGGCAGGGTGCTATGTAAGTAAACGTCAGGTCATGTACTCGTGTGTTTTGCATGTCCTCGTAGTGAAAAACTCACAAAGTAATTTTTCACTAATGTGAGACCTACTCCTCTCATAGGCCAGCATTGGAAATGCCCTTATATACTTTTAAGTGGCAGATTCTGATCTGAAAGGAGTGGCTTTGTCATGTTTGGTATAACCAGAATGGTAATGAAAAACCTGCTTTCTGGTGAAGTTGGATTTAACATTATTATTTTCCAAATACCACTCTTACAAAGTGGGTATTTCTCTGCACTTATTGCCTTTTGTGCATTACAACCTGTCTCCAATCCACGTCTGGGCTGGGCTGGGATGGGGGATAGCTACCCTTGTGAATTCCACCCAAAAAGCCATGAACACAGGACAATCAGCCACATCTGCATACTGAATAGGTCTTCCTGTGCAGAAAGGGTGGACAGGTTCTAACTAACACTTCAAAGGCCAGTGGCCTGACCCCACATAAAGGACTGATAACCACCCAGAGGGATTCTGGCTAACAGGGGTGGCTTAAAAGGGGACCTTGTGTACTTCAAAACCACTCTTTACAGTTTCTTCGACTTCAAAGGCTTTTTTAGGTATATATACTGGATCTGGACAGGTCCACAATTAGACTAGACTTTGTCAGAGGGACTGCCTAGCTGCCCAAAGGACTCATCTGGACTGCTTTGCTGAGGTGGACTGCTCTCCTGCTCGTTGCCCTGCTGCCTGGCTGGCCCCTTACTCTGCTGGATGCCTTCCTCCCAAAGGGCTCTCCAGGGGCTTGGATTAAGCTTGCCTTCTGTTTCTGAAGTCTCACGGCCAACAAAGACTTCACCTAGCCAAGGAAATCCTGCATGTCAGAAAATTGATGCACCGCCTGCAGAAAATGACGCAGCACCTGTCTTGAGACACGACAATCACTGCATCGCCTGCCGGATCGATGCATCACCTGTCTTGCACCCTGAAAATCTACGCATCACCTGATAGATTGATGTAGAGCCTGTTACCTCTTCACCGCATGTCTGGATTTCTCAGTCATTGTCCCTGGACATCAAAATATCCCTGCACGGCAGTGAGGAACCAAGGCGGCATGCTGAATATCAATGCATCACTTTGTAGCATGGAAATAAAGGATGCATCACCTTTCCCGTTCTGGAAAAATGAATGCATTGATTTGTTTTTCCACCCATCTCCTCCTCTGCGGCCCCTCTGCATCGTTATTTTTGATGCACACCTGGTACTGTGTGTTACAAGGATATAATCACTGACTCTTGTGGATTAACATTGAACTTAACTGAAAGTGATATCTTGACTTATGTTTATTGAATTCCTGTCATTTTGATCTTGATTTCTTTAGATACAGATTATCTCTTTTTGTAAACTTGTGTGGTGTACTTTTGTGGTGTTTTTAATGTGTTACTAAATGAGCACAAATCCTTTGGACAGTGCTCTGTGCTAACCTACCAGGTGGTGAGCACAGAACAATTGAGTTTGTGTTGTGCCTTACCCCGACTAGGATTGTAGGTCCCTACTTGGACAGAGTACATATGTCTGCCAACTGGAGACCCAATTTCTAACAAACACTTATTAACATTGGTAGGACAGTGATTAAGGCAGGTATGTCATATGTAACTTTGGGCCAGATGTAGCAAAACAATATTTTGCGAGTTGCAAATTGCGAGTCACAGCGACTCGCAATTTGCAACTCTCAAAATATTATGCAGAAAGGTGTCTCAGACACCTTCTGCGACTCGCTATGGGGTCGCAAAGACCCACCTCATGAATATTTATGAGGTGGGTCGCAGTTTGAAACCCCATAGCGAGTCAAAGCACTCACAGGGATGGTGGCCTGCTGGAGACAGCAGACCACCATGTCTGTGACTGCTTTTTAATAAAGCAGTTATTTTTTTTTGCTTTTTGCAGCCCTTTTTCCTTAAAGGAAAACGAGCTGATAAAACGAAAAACTTCCGAAACCATTTAGTTTCGGTTTTTTCAGAGCAGGCAGTGGTCCATAGGACCACTGCCTGCTCTGAAAAAATATTTTTGGGGACATTCACAAAGGGGAAGGGGTCCCATGGGGACCCCTTCCCTTTTGCGAATGTGTTACCATCCACTTCAAGTGGATGGTAACTGCGAGTTCCTCCCCTTCCTATTTGCGAGTCGCAGCCTCAAATTGTGAGTCGGTACCGACTCGCAATTTGAGGTTGTGCATCGCGTTTAGCCTTTTGCGCCTCGCAAACTGCATTTTTCGCAGTTTGCGAGGCGCAAAAGGCTTCCTACATCTGGCCCTTTGTCTTGAGTTAGGATATTGTCTGGTTTGTATCTAGTTGCATTTGATGAGAGCAGAGTAAACACAGACTCAAGTTGTATTAAAGAATACAACCAATTAAGAATTATTTATGCTCCTCATTTAGGACAGTATCCAGTTTCTGAGAAACACTCCATCTGTCCAAAGCGGGAAGTGTAGTGATGGTGTTGCAAAGAAGGAAATGAAAGAGAAGAAGGAAGGTGTTCAGAAACACAAAATTGAAAATAAGAGAGATATTGTTGGTTATCAATGGTCAAACCCCTCTGGTGTGAACTGCTATGCTAATGTTGGGATAAAGGTTTTGTTTCCATTACCCGGTGTTGTAGATGCAATTCAAGAGAAACAACAGAAGGTATTGTGTTCTGCATTGTGTAGTTGGTTGAACAGTCTGCGTACTGAGACAACAAAAATACATTCTGCATTAGTAATTCAAGACACTGGGGACATGGGTAGTGGATCTGTACATTTAACTCGAAATATTCAAGAGGATGCACAGGAGTTTTTAATTTGATGTCTTCTATTTCAGATGAAGAAAAGATACCTGCTAATGAGTGATTTGGACTTAGTTACTTGTGGCACCATGACTGTGAAGATTGCTCATACTATTAACTTCACAAATAGAATCTGAGTGTTTTATTACCAGTTTCCAAAAGAGTGACTTTTGAGAGGCTGGTGAGGAAAGCTACACAAAATAAAGTACGTCCAAATTGTCAAACAGATGTTCTATCCATTTTAATGAGTAGCAAGAACTAGGAAGTATGTCATTTTAATGCTAAAACGATGAAGATGGTAGTAGATTGGATACTGAGATTACTAACTCTAAAGCAAGACAAATATCTATTTCTGGTACAACATACAATACTATCGCTATCATTTTTCATGAAGTTAGTATTAGATCTGCTCATTATACTAACTATCTAAAACATAGAAATGGATAGACAGAATGCAATGACAGGAGCCTTAATGTTAGACAAAGATTCCATTGGAAGTTACCAAATTGCTATCTTCTGTTTGGAACCACAATTCGAAGGAGGGTCACAGTGGAATAGTCATTGTAGATGCTTTATCAGGATTTATTGCATCATGTAGCCTCTCAAGGGTGATGTCTTTATAAGGCTTTGCCTATGCTGGTGTGCCTTATATATTTAGTAGTACTTCTAGTGATGACGTTCTCATTGTCAGCATAGGTTTCTTTGGATTAGTAGTGCAAGTACGGATAAAATGATAATTTGAAAAATTATAGTGAGTACAATGCACAGTGTTGCTTATTTGCAGTGACATACTGTGCAGTTCTGGGTTTTTATACAGTCTATATGATTGTTTTTTTCCCCACTGCTCAAGAATGATTCTTTATACAGTACATCATTTGGGCTGTATAAGTATAAAATCTGAGAATAATAACAAAGAAAAATGAAATGCCTATTTTTGTTATAACATAGCATTATGGCATGGGAAATGTGTAGTGATCTATTTCTATTATATTATGAAGTTACGCATTGTTAATATTTCTAAGTTTAATTAATATTTTTATGACTTGAAATACTAATTCATATTATTGTTTTCTTTTTATACAGATGAATGGCACCATCTATTGGAGTAATGTGGTTTGCAAATTAGTTCTTCCAGTGTTGGTGTATTAGATTACATTGTGAGGGTGTACCAGAGTACACTTGAAACACTAGTACTCCCACTTAGACAGTCAGACACCCACTTATTGTCCCATACAGCCACTCACATACTCACTCACACATCTATACAGACACTCACTTCTAACATATTCCCTAGTTATTCAGACATCTACTGAGCACACCCATACAAATACACAGCTACTCACACACAAGCAAATAACTCACATATAAACCCACCCATACACAGGTACTTACACATGAATTCACGCAGCTACACACCCTCTCAGACACCCACCCACTCACACATAAAGCGACTATAATACCCAGTCACGGACTCACTCAGACACTCACAAATCCACTCACCCTTACATACCAACAAAGACATTTACACCCCAACTAAGACACTGGTAGAGTCACTCACACAGGTACAGACACATCCACAGAGCCACTCAGACATCCACTCTCATATCCACTCAGAGGCCCACACTGCCACTCACACACCCACTTGCATACCAATTCACATACCCACAAAACCACTACTTCCTCACAGACTCACACAGCCACTCAGACTCCCATGCAGTTACCCACACACATATTTACATATGCAAACACTTACTCACATACACTCATACACCCATACAAATACTCACACAACAACTCATATACCTACACAGCCAGTTATGCACCCACTCACACACCCACTTACACACCCACACAGACATTTAAATCCCCACTAACACAATAGTCACTCACACAGTTACTGACTAACACACGCAGCCACTCAGACAACCACTTGCACACCTGTACACTCTTACATCCACTCAGAGGCTCACACAGCCACTCACACACCCAATTACAAATAAATTCACACACCCACAAAAACATTGCTGCAGCTTCCTCACAGACTCACACAGCCACTCACACATCTATTCACACACCCATTCATACACTCGAACATCTACTCACACACCCATTGACACACTTAAACATCCACTCACACAACCACAAAATCACTACTGCACCTCTGCACAGACCCACACAGCCACTCACACACCCACTGACACACGCATTCACATACCCACTGACAAACCCACAAAATCACTATTTCATTCACTAACAGATCCACAGAGCCACTCACACAACCACTTTCACACACATACAGAATCAAATACACCCACTCACAGTGACATATATGTATTCATATAGCAGCAGGTATTCAGACATTGAAAAACATATGAAATATAGTTTTTCTTTTTTTTTTAAACCAAAATAGGCGGGTTCTAAAAATATTTTTTTTTTTGTTTTTGGAACCTTTTTGGTGTTTTTTTATTTTATTTTAAACAAACTGTAAATACAACAAATAAAGGCCAGAAATGCACAGACGTGTGCAATAGTCTTCTTAAAAAAATAATAACATTTGTGGGTCATCACAGCCTGCACAAATGGTGGCATTGACTGTTCTCAAACCGAAAATATTTTATTGCACACTGTGCAATAGGATGCGTCCTTCAGCACCTGTGGGACAACTATTGGAATGTTAGTAGTGACAGCAGCAGGAACTCGGTCTCTAGGTACAAGAGGTGTGGCAGAACTTAATGTGAATGCCTCCTCTGCATCCCTCCGGATTTCTGTTCTTGCCAGTTGACGGGGTGGATGACATTCAGATGTTTAGGCATCTTGCTTGTCTCATGTGAATATTTCTTATTTGTCCCTCTGGACAGTTGTTTATTGCAAAGGTTGGAGTACACAAAGTAATGGTGACTAAGCCACAGTGCTCGCACATCCAAGGGGAACATAAGTTCAGGGAAATCAAATAAAAGAAAACACACAAAGTTTGACTGGTGATTTCCTGGTATACACACCGGTTGCCGTGTGCCTGGACGAGACCAGCTCGTCCTGCAACAGCCCATGGGGGAAGTGCTAGCGCTCCCCGTGGGTCCCCACCCACACCCCTCTATCAGGGATGAAAGGGGAATCACTTCCCTTTTCACCCCCCCACCTCCCCAGTGACATCTGATGACGCCAGCGCACAAATCCGGCGCTGAACTTGTCACACGATCCTGGAAGAGAAATGCTTTTGCATTTCTCTTCCGACCGGGAGGTGGGGCAGGGGAGACAAGAAAGGAAAGGAAAGACTTTTCCTTTCCTTTCTAGTCTCTCACAGCATTTCTGCTGCCTAATCGAAACGCCCACTAGACACCAGGGATTTTTTGTTTGTTTGTAAATTTCAGTAAGGGGAGCAGCCCCTTGGGCAAGGGCCGCTCCCCAGGGGGGCAAATGATTTCTAGGCCATTTCTGCCCCCCGGGGCAGAACCTGGTGAGAGCCCCACAAGTCACCCATCTTGGATTCCCCTAGGTGTCTAGTTTTAAAAAACGAACAGGTTTGATAGGTTTCCCTAGGTGCCGGCTGAACTAAAGGCCAAAATTCACAGGTTGGCACTTTCCAAAAAACACCTCTGTTTTCTTTGGGAAAATGTGATGTGTCCACGTTGTGTTTTGGGGCATTTTCTGTCGCGGGCACTAGGCCTACCCAAACAAGTGAGGTATAATTGTTATCGGGAGACTTGGGGGAATGCTGGGTGGAAGGAAATTTGTGGCTCATCTCAGACTCCAGAACTTTCTGTCACAGAAATGTGAGGAGAAATTGTTTTTTTAGCCACATTTTGAGGTTTGCAAAGGATTCTGGGTACCAGAACCTGGTGACAGCCCCACAAGTCACCCCATCTTGGATTCCTCTAGGTGTCCAGTGTTAAAAAATGCATAGGTTTAGTAGGTTTCCATAGGTGCCGGCTGAGCTAGAGGCCAAAATCCACAGGTAGGCACTTTGCAAAAAACACCTCTGTTTTCTTTGAGAAAATGTAATGTGTCCACTTTGTGTTTTGGGGCATTTCCTGTCGCAGGCACTAGGCCTACCCACACAAGTGAGGCATCATTTGTATCGTGAGACTTAGGGGAATGCTGCGCGGAAGAAAATTTGTGGCTCCTCGCAGATTCCAGAACTTTTTGTCACCGAAATGTGAGGAAAAAGTGATTTTTTAGCCACATTTTGAGGTTTGCAAAGGATTCTGGGTACCAGAACCTGGTGAGAGCCCCACAAGTCACCCCATCTTGGATTCCACTAGGTGTCTAGTTTTAAAAAAATTCATGGGTTTGGTAGGTTTCCATAGGTGCCGGCTGAGCTAGAGGCCAAAATCTACAGGTAGGTACTTTGCAAAAAGCACCTCTGTTTTCTTTGCAAAAATGTGATGTGTCCACGTTGTGTTCTGGGGCATTTCCTGTCACAGGCGCGAGGCCTACACACACAAGTGAAGTACCATTTTTATCAGGATATTTGGGGGAACACAGAATAGCTAAACAAATGTTATTGCCCCTTGTCTTTCTCAACATTTTTTCCTTCCAAATATAAGACAGTGTGTAAAAAAGACGTCTATTTGAGAAATCCCCTGTAATTCACATGCTAGTATGGCCACCCCAGAATTCAGAGATGTACAAATAACCACTGCTCCTCAACACCTTATCCTTGCCCATTTTGGAAATATAAAGGTTTTCTTGATACCTATTTTTCACTCTTTATATTTCAGCAAATGAATTGCTGTATACCCAGTATAGAATGAAAACCCACTGCAAGGTGCAGCTCATTTATTGGCTCTGGGTACCTGGGGTTCTTGACGAACCTACAAGACCTATATATCCCCGCAACCAGAAGAGTACAGCAGATGTAACGGTATATTGTTTTAAAAAATCTGACATTGCAGGAAAAAGTTACAGAGTAAAACGTAGAAAAAAATGGCTGTTTTTTTTACCTCAATTTCAATGTTTTTTTATTTCAGTTGTTATTTTCTGTAGGAAACCCTTGTAGGATCTACACAAATTACCCATTGCTAAATTCAATATTTTGTCTACTTTTCAGAAATGTTTAGGTGTCTAGGATCCAGCATTGGTTTCACACCCATTTCTGTCACTGACTGGAAGGAGGCTGAAACCACAATTTCTTTTTAAAATGGGGTATGTCCCAGTAAAATGCCAAAATTGTGAAGGAAAATTGGGTTTTCTGATTCAAGTCAGCCTGATCGTGAAAGCTGGGAATCTGATGCTTTTAGCACTGGAAACCCTTTGTTGATGCCATTTTCAGGGAAAAAACCACAAGCCTTCTTCTGCAGCCCTTTTTTCCCATTTGTTTTTAAAAAAACTAAATTTTCATTGTATTTTGATAATTTCTTGGTCTCCTTCAGGGGAACCCACAAAGTCTGGATACCTCTAGAATCCCTAGTGTGTTGGAAAAAAAGGACTCAAATTTGGCCTGGGTAGCTTATGTGGACAAAAAGTTATGAGGGCCTAGGCACGCCCTGCCCCATATAGCCAAAAAAGGGCCTAGCACCAGTGGGAAAAAACCCCTGGCAGTGAAAGGGTTAAAGTAATGGCAGATCTCGTGCATAAGACCATTGGAGCTGATAAGCAATCCAAGAACAGTAATATTGAAAGTCCCCAGAGAGTCGAGTTAGAAAGGAGTGAACTGTTGATCAGGAAGAGCTGAAAAGAACCACATCCAGAAGGGAAGGCATTGGTATGAGGTGTATACGCGTGGTTGGAAGTCTGTACCTGAAATGTGTGGCATAAGCCAATATGCTGAGTAACTACACATCAGAGTGCTATTTCACTGAAAAATTAAGAAACCGAAACAGCAAAAATAGGTATTTCTGCAGAAAGTAAAGTAACACTGATAACAATCTACTACCAAGGTGGTGCTATATCATGCAGCATTGCCAGCTTCAGGGCCAGGCGACAAAACTAGCTACCCCACCAAACCAAACTTGGTAGGTGGTAGATAAGAATCAGAGTATGTCGATATGATGCGCATATAGTAATCCCAGAAAATAATACTGGGCCCTGGGGAGTGACATTATAAATATCAAATCAAGTGGAGACACCTTCTCTGTCAAGTCAAGAAAGACAATGGGAGTGAGTTATAGCACAAAGTCAATACCCCTATACCAATGTGAAAGTAATGGTCCTCACCCATGTTCTTCTTTGCTAATTGAAAGATACAGTATAGTCAGTGCCATGAATGTGATACCCCTGAGGAACCGGGCCACATATCTAGAATAATGGAAGGTAGTAATATATAAATATGGAGTAAAAGAGAACTTGATGTGGGCAGAATGTCTGAGATTGGAAGACAACCCTCGATGTGTACCTACCAAATGAAACGGTGGCTTGTATCTCCATTATCTTGTTGATGCACCATGTGAGAAATATCAACTATCCAATGTAACTGCCCAGCAGTAAGAACAAGGCAAAAACATACCTGCAAGCTATCCACGCGCTAAGCCCAATAAGTCTAGGGGCAAGGTGTAGAAACTGCACTTATAACCATGATAGAACGCGTTTGGGCAAACACCCTTTGCCTTTCCCAGATTGAGAAAGGCAAAGGGTGCTTGACAAAATGTTATGGTTGAGAAAGGCAAAGGGTGTTTGCCAAAACGTTTTGGCCCATATTTACACTTTTTGACGCAAAACTATGCAGCGCAGTTTTGCGTCAAAAATATTACCGCCGGCTGACGCCATTTCTGTGCGCTGTGCGGGTGTCAAATTTATACTTTGACGCCCGGCGGCACAAACCACAGGTGTAAGTCATTTTTTTTACGCACACCGCAGCGTCAAGTCGTAAAGCAAAACAACGTTAACGCAGCGGAAATGACTGTGGGTCGATTTACGACACCGCACACCGGATATGCAGCGTTTTTTGAAGCAATAGCGTCAAAATTCCCCCTGAAAACAGCCATTTCAGCAGAGGAGAGCCAAAATGGATCCCAGATGCCTGTACAGACCCCAAGAAGATGACAACAGACAAGGAACCAGTCAGGAGGACCCACACAAGACCCAGGACAGTTTTTAGAAGAAAAGAAAGTGTCGCTTCAGTGCAGAGGAGCAGGAAATTCTGGTTAAAGAGGTGACGGAACACCAGCACCAACTGTTTGTCACCTCAAAGTTGCCAATCAGTAGGAGAGAGGCGGTATGGCAACAAATTGTTGACAAGATTAACAGTGTGGCAGAAGTACGCAGAACATTCATCGAGTGCAAGAAACGCTGGCATGACTGCAAGCGCAGGGCCAAGGAAAAGATGGCCAGGGACAGGAAGGCAGCACTGCAGACTGGAGCTGGGAGTCCAGCACACCAGGAGGCCCTGGACTACATGGAGGAGATGGTCGCAGCCATCATCCCTGAGGAGATCGTGACAGGGATTCAAGGACAGGACTGCGCAGACTACCAGGAGGCAATGTACATGCAGGGTAAGTCGCATGGGGAATTAAAATGCACTAATGACAACTGTAAGCAGGGGGAATACAGACCACAAAATGCATGGAAGTCATCATATACATGGAGTGGCATGGGTAAAGGAGTATGGCACGGGGCCATGGCCTGCACAGAGAGAAGCTGGGGCACACCATTACACTACACCAACAACAGTCCCATGGGGGCATGCTACCATGCCAACGATGGAGCAAAGGTAAAGCCACACCAGGAGGGAAGAGCACAACGTCAAACTGACATCCCGGCACACGCCAGCCACTATACCCCCTCCATTAACTAGGACCCAATTGGCAACCTCTAGCCATACCGACAACTGGAATGTAACAGTGAAAACAGTTGCCACTACCACCACCGCTCTGTGTGCTGGTCAAGAAGCCAATGGCAGTATCTTCCCCATGGATCATACAAACCTAAATTAGAGGGTTGAGGATGACAACTTCAGCAATCCCCTGAAACAAGACAATGCTCCAGTCCTGTCAAATGTGAATGCCTATAGTTGCCGCAAACATCAGCCAATGTCATCAACATTAGGAGCTACACAGCACTAAGGACACACCCATGATGCATATGCCAGGGTCCATCCTGTGCCTGGGTCACAGTGCAACATCCCAAATGTCATACTGCTCAGACAACAGCATTTATGGGGAGGACACATGTAACTGGTCACTGACATACACCTGCAGAGTCAGAGGAGGAAATAGGACACTGCTACAATATCAGGGCAATCCAATCTAACACGTTCCCCAACATCAGCTGTACACATTACCAATGCTAACATCCATATCGTGCCATAACAATGCTATGCATAGGATACGCTACATGTCAACTACATATAAGTGGATGTGAAAGATCAGAGACTGTGTCAGGTTCAGATTGTTAAGTGTGCTGCTAGTGTCATCAGAGCACCCACAGCCAGTGAAAGGTCTCACCATGAGAATGGAGCTAGACGGAAGCTTGAGTAGGACAAGAAGGACATGATGCCGATAAGTCTAATAACTTAATACAATACATGTGACATGCAGGTGGGTGTAGGAGGCTGGCCTGGCTTGTAGTGGGTACCAAGAGGTACTTACACCTTGCACCAGGTCCAGGTATCCCTTATTAGTGTAGAGGGGTGTCTAGCAGCTTAGGCTGATAGAAAAGGTAGGTTAGCAGAGCAGTTTAGGCTGAACTAGGAGACGAGTGAAGCTCCTACAGTACCACTAGTGTCATATGCACAATATCATAAGAAAACACAATACACAGATATACTAAAAATAAAGGTACTTTATTTTTATGACAATATGCAAAAGTATCTCAGAGAGTACCCTCAGTATGAGGATAGCAAATACACACAAGATATATGTACACAATACTAAAATATGCAGTAATAGCAATAGAAAACAGTGCAAACAATGTATAGTCACAATATAATGCAATGGGGGCACGTAGGGATAGGGGCAACACAAACCATATACTCTAGAAGTGGAATACGAACCACGAATGGACCCCAAACCTATGTGACCTTGTAGAGGGTCGCTGGGACTGTAAGAAAACAGTGAGGGTTAGAAAAATAGCCCACCCCAAGACCCTGAAAAGTGGGTGCAAAGTGTACCTAAGTTCCCCAAAGTGCACAGAAGTCGTGATAGGGGAATTCTGCAAGGAAGACCAACACCAGCAATGCAACAACGATGGATTTCCTGACGAGAGTACCTGTGGAACAAGGGGACCAAGTCCAAGAGTCACGATCAAGTCGGGAGTGGGCAGATGCCCAGGAAATGCCAGCTGTGGGTGCAAAGAAGCTGCCACCGGATGGTAGAAGCTGTGGATTCGGCAAGAATGACAAGGGCTAGAAACTTCCCCTTTGGAGGATAGATGTCCCACGTCGTGAAGAAGCATGCAGAGGTGTTTCCGTGCAGAAAGACCGCAAACAAGCCTTGCTAGCTGCAAGGGTCACGGTTAGGGTTTTTGGATGCTGCTGTGGCCCAGGAGGGACCAGGATGTCGCCAATTGCGTGAGGAGACAGAGGGGGCGACCAGCAAGACAAAGAGCCCACTCAGAAGCAAGCAGGACCTGCAGAAGTGCTGGAGCAGGGACTAAGAAGTGGAGTGAACTGGAGCTCACCCAAAGTCACAAAGGAGGGTCCCACGACGCCGGAGGACAACTCAGGAACGTGCACTGCAGGTTAGAGTGCCGGGGACCCAGGTTTGGCTGTGCACAAAGGAAATCCTGGAAGAGTGCACAGGAGCCGTAGCAGCTGCAAATCACGTGTTTCCCAACAATGCAGTCTAGGTTGGGGAGGCAAGGACTTACCTCCACCAAACTTGGACTGAAGAGTCACTGGACTGTGGGAGTCACTTGGACAGAGTTGCTGAGTTCCAGGGACCTCGCTCGTCGTGCTGAGAGGAGACCCAGAGGACCGGTGATGCAGTTCTTTGGTGCCTGCGGTTGCAGGGGGAAGATTCCGTCGACCCACAGGAGATTTCTTCGGAGCTTCTAGTGCAGAGAGGAGGCAGACTACCCCCACAGCATGTACCACCAGGAAAACAGTCGAGAAGGCGGCCGGATCAGCGTTACAAGGTCACAGTAGTCGTCTTTGCTACTTTGTTGCAGTTTTGCAGGCTTCCAGAGCAGTCAGTGGTCGATTCATTGGAAGAAGGTGAAGAGAGAGATGCAGAGGAACTCTGATGAGCTCTTGCATTCGGTATCTGAAGAATTCCCCAAGGCAGAGACCCTAAATAGCCAGAAAAGGAGGTTTGGCTACTTAGGAGAGAAGATAGGCTAGCAACACCTGAAGGAGCCTATCAGAAGGAGTGTCTGACGTCATCTGCTGGCACTGGCCACTCAGAGCAGTCCAGTGTGCCAGCAGCACCTCTGTTTCCAAGATGGCAGAGTTCTGGAGAACACTGGAGGAGCTCTGGTCACCTCCCAGGGGAGGTGCAGGTCAGGGGAGTGGTCACTCCCCTTTCCTTTGTCCAGTTTCGCGCCAGAGCAGGGCTGGGGGATCCCTGAACCGGTGTAGACTGGCTTATGCAGAAATGGGCACCATCTGTGCCCATGAAAGCATTTCCAGGGACTGGGGGAGGCTACTCCTCCCCAGCCCTAACACCTTTTTCCAAAGGGAGAGGGTGTAACACCCTCTCTCTGAGGAAGTCCTTTGTTATGCCTTCCTGGGCCAAGCCTGGCTGGACCCCAGGAGGGCAGAAACCTGTCTGAGGGGTTGGCAGCAGCAGCAGCTGCAGTGAAACCACGGGAAAGGTAGTTTGGCAGTAACCGAGTCTGTGCTAGAGACTCGGGGGATCATGGAATTGTCTCCCCAATGCCAGAATGGCATTGGAGTGACAATTCCATGATCTTAGACATGTTACATGGCCATGTTCGAAGTTACCATTGTGACGCTATACATATGTTGTGACATATGTATAGTGCACGCGTGTAATGGTGTCCCCGCACTCACAAAGTCCGAGGAATTTGCCCTGAATGATGTGGGGGCACCTGGGCTAGTGCCAGGGTGCCCACAAACTAAGTAACTTAGCACCCAACCTTTACCAGGTAAAGGTTAGACATATTGGTGACTTATAAGTTACTTAAGTGCAGTGGTAAATGGCTGTGAAATAACGTGGACGTTATTTCACTCAGGCTGCAATGGCAGGCCTGTGTAAGAATTGTCAGAGCTCCCTATGGGTGGCAAAAGAAATGCTGCAGCCCATAGGGATCTCCTGGAACCCCATACCCTGGGTACCTCAGTACCATATACTAGGGAATTATAAGGGTGTTCCAGTATGCCAATGTAAATTGGTGAAATTGGTCACTATCCTGTTAGGGACAATTTGGAAAGAAATGAGAGAGCATAACCACTGAGGTTCTGGCTAGCAGAGCCTCAGTGAGACAGTTAGTCATAACACAGTTAACACATACAGGGCACACTTATGAGCACTGGGGCCCTGGCTGGCAGGGTCCCAGTGACACATACAACTAAAACAACATATGTACAGTGAAATATGGGGGTAACATGCCAGGCAAGATGGTACTTTCCTACACAACACCCCCAAACGAAGGACAATAAGACTAGCCATGACCTGATGAGTCTTCATTGTCTCAGTGGAAATATCTGGAGAGTCCATCTGCATTGGAGTGGGTACTCCCAGGTCTATGTTCCACTGTATAGTCCATTCCCTGTAGGGATATGGACCACCTCAACAATTTAGTGTTTTCACCTTTCATTTGTTTTAGCCAAAGTAGAGGTTTGTGGTCTGTCTGAACAATGAAGTGAGTACCAAACAGGTATGGCCTCAACTTCTTCATTGCCCAGACCACAGCAAAGGACTCCCTCTCTATGGCAGACCAACGCTTTTCTCTAGGGGTCAACCTCCTGCTGATAAAAGCAACAGGTTGATCCTGACCCTCAGAATTAAGTTGTGATAAGACTGCCTCTACCCCTAATTCAGATGCATCAGTTTGGACAATTAATTTTTGGGAGTAACAGGGGCTTTTCAGGACAGGTGCAGAGCACATGGCCTGCTTCAGCTCCTCAAAAGCTTTCTGACAGTTTGCTGTCCATAATACCTTTTTAGGCATTTTCTTTGATGTGAGTTCATTAAGAGGGGCTGCAATGGAGCCATAGTTCTTTATGAACCTCCTGTAGTACCCAGTGAGGCCTAAACAGGCTCTCACCTCAGTCTGAGTTGTAGGCGGAACCCAATCTATAATAGCTTGGATTTTCCCCTGAAGTGGTGCAATCTGTTCTCCACCTACCAGGTGTCCCAGATAAACCACTTTCCCCTGCCCTATCTGGCACTTTGAAGCCTTGATAGTGAGGCCTGCCTTCTGCAGGGCCACCAAAACTTTCCATAGGTGGACCAGGTGATCATCCCAGGTGGAGCTGAAGACAGCTATATCATCTAGATATGCTGCACTAAAAGCTTCCACCCCTTGCAGGACTGTTTTCACCAACCTCTGAAAAGTGGCAGGTGCATTTTTCAATCCAAAAGGCATTACTGTGAATTGGTAGTGCCCTCCAATGGTGGAAAATGCAGTTTTTGCTTTTGCATCCTCTGATAACTTGATCTGCCAATACCCTGCAGTCAAATCAAAGGTGCTTAGATACTTGGCAGATGCCAGTGTATCTATTAGCTCATCTGCCCTGGGTATAGGGTGAGCATCAGTTTTAGTTACCTGGTTGAGACCTCTGTAATCTACACAAAATCTAATTTCCTTCTTTCCATCTTTGGAATGAGGTTTTGGTACAAGTACCACAGGAGAGGCCCATGGACTTTCAGAGTGCTCAACCACTCCCAGTTCAAGCATTTTCTGAACCTCTTGTTTTATGCAGTCCCTGACATGGTCAGGCTGCCTATAGATCTTACTTTTGAAAGGCAAGCTGTCTCCAGTATCTATAGTGTGCTCACACCAAGAAGTGGTGCCTGGCACAGTAGAAAAGAGTTCAGAAAACTGACCCAGGAGATTTATGCAGTGGTCTTTCTGATCAGCAGTAAGACAATCTGCCAGAACTACACCTTCCTCTAGAGCATCTTGTTCTGTGGAAGAGAAGAGATCAGGGAGAGGGTCACTCTCTTCTTCCTGTCCTTCATCTGTTGCCATGAGCAGGGTGAGATCAGCCCTGTCATAGTAGGGTTTCAGGCGATTGACATGGCGCACCCTAAGGGGACTCCTGGCAGTGCCTAAGTCAACTAAGTAGGTGACTTCACCCTTTTTCTCAACAATAATGTGGGGTCTACTCCATTTGTCTTGGAGTGCTCTTGGGGCCACAGGGTCCAAGACCCACACTTTCTGCCCTGGTTGGTACTGAATCAGAACAGCCTTCTGGTCATGCCATTGCTTTTGGAGCTCTTGGCTGGCCTGAAGGTTTTTACTGGCCTTTTTCATATACTCAGCCATTCTAGATCTTAGGTCAAGTACATAGTCCACTATGTCTTGCTTTGGAGCTATTAAAGGTTGTTCCCAACCCTCCTTCACAAGTGTTAGAGGACCTCTTACAGGGTGTCCAAATAGGAGTTCAAAGGGGCTGAAGCCCACTCCTTTTTGGGGTACCTCCCTGTAAGCAAAAAGGAGGCAAGGTAACAGGACATCCCATCTCCTCCGGAGTTTTTCAGGGAGTCCCATTATCATTCCTTTGAGAGTTTTATTAAACCTCTCAACCAGTCCATTTGGTTGTAGATGATAGGGTGTGGTGAACTTGTATGTCACACCACATTCCTTCCACATGGCCTTTAAGTAAGCAGACATGAAATTGCTTCCCCTGTCTGATACCACCTCTTTTGGGAAGCCCACCCTGGAAAAGATTCCCAGGAGGGCCTTTGCCACTGCAGGAGCTGTAGTGGTCCTTAGAGGAATTGCTTCAGGATATCTGGTGGCATGGTCCACTACCACCAAGATAAACCTATTGCCTGAAGCAGTAGGAGGGTCAAGGGGGCCAACTATGTCAACCCCTACCCTTTCAAAGGGAACCCCCACCACAGGTAGTGGAATAAGGGGTGCCTTTGGAGTGCCACCTGTTTTGCCACTGGCTTCACAGGTTTCACAGGACTTACAAAATTCCTTTGTGTACTCTGACATTCTAGGTCAATGAAACAAGGGGACAAGCCTGTCCCAAGTTTTAATTTGCCCCAAATGTCCAGCTAAGGGAATGTCGTGGGCTAGAGTTAGGAGGAACCCTCTGTATTGCTGAGGAATCACCAATCTCCTGGCAGCTCCAGGTTTTGGATCCCTTGCTTCAGTATACAAGAGGTTGTCCTCCCAGTAAACTCTGTGAGAGTCACTGACATCCCCATTTGCTTGTTTGACAGCTTGCTGTCTTAGACCCTCTAGTGTGGGACAGGTATGCTGTGCCACACTCAGCTCCTCCCTGGCAGGCCCCCCTTCACCCAAAAGCTCAGCAGTGTCTGCTTCCAGCTCCTCTGATGTAGGTTCTGCACAGGGTGGAAATTCGTCTTCCTCGGAAGTTGAATCCACTGTAGAGGGAGGGATAGTAGGTAGTGTTTTACCTTTACTAACCCTAGCTTTAGGGAGCACTTGGTCCATTCTTCCAGGATCCAAGTCACCCTGTCCTTTTTGCTTTTTGGCCTGAGCCCTAGTTAAAGCACAAATATGCCCTGGAATGCCCAGCATTGCTGCATGAGCCTCCAACTCCATTTCTGCTCAAGCTGATGTCTCTAAATCATTTCCTAATAGACAGTCTACAGGTAAATCTGAGGCAACCACAACATTATTTGGACCAGTAACCCCCCTCCCCCCCAGTTGAGATTCACAACAGCCATGGGGTGGCTAAGAGTGTTGGTATGAGTATCAGTCACTTGGTACTAGTGACCAAGTAGGTGTTGTTCAGGGTGGACCAGTTTCTCTAGTACCATTGTAACACTGGCACCTGTGTCCCTGTAGGCCTGAACCTCAACACCATTTATTAGGGGTAGTTGCTTGTACTTATCCATATTAAGGGGACAAGCAACCAATGTGGCCAAATCGATGGCCCCCTCAGAGACTAACACAGCCTCTGTGGTTTCCCTAACAAGACCAACCCCAACTACATTACCAAAAGTGAGCCCAGCTACTCCCTTGGATTGGCTATTAGTAGGTTTGCTCCCACCACCACTGCTATTACTAGGGGCACTAGGTGTAGCAGCAGGGGTTGTAGTGGTAGGAGGCTTGGTGCTTTTCTTTGGGCAACTGGGATCAGTTGTCCAATGGCCTTTTTTTACATAAATAGCACCATGGTTTATTTTCTTTATTTTGATTTGAAGAGGATT
The DNA here is from genome assembly GCF_031143425.1 of Pleurodeles waltl. Lineage (NCBI taxonomy): Eukaryota > Metazoa > Chordata > Amphibia > Caudata > Salamandridae > Pleurodeles > Pleurodeles waltl. Next base: position 1,314,108,477 of record NC_090437.1, on the reverse strand, counting down.
TGGGCCCACCAGAGTGTTTTTGTGGGCCCATGAAGACTCATTTTTAGATTTGTCCCCACCCTTGTCAGAAGACTTACCATCCTTCTTCTTGCCATCCTTGTCACCCCCTGTATGAACTTTTCTGTTCACCCTTGTTCTGACCCATTTGTCTGCCTTCTTTCCCAATTCTTGGGGAGAGGTCAGATCAGAGTCTAGCAGGTACTGGTGTAACAAATCAGACACACAATTATTAAGAATATGTTCTCTCAGGATTAAGTTATACAGGATTTCATAGTCAGAAACTTTACTGCCATGTAACCACCCCTCCAAGGCCTTCACTGAATGGTCAACAAAGTCTACCCAGTCTTGTGAAGACTCCTTTTTGGTTTCTCTGAACTTGATCCTGTACTGTTCAGTGGTTAAGCCATAACCATCTAGGAGTGCATTCTTAAGAACTGTAAAATCATTGGCATCACTGTCCTTAACAGTAAGGAGCCTATCCCTACCCTTTCCACTGAAAAATAGCCATAGGATAGCAGCCCACTGCCTTTGAGGGACCCCCTGTACATTACAGACCCTCTCAAGTGCAGCAAACCACTTGTTAATGTCATCCCCCTCCTTGTAAGGGGGAACTATCTTGTGCAGATTCCTAGAATCATGCTCTTTTACAGGATTACTATCTGTAATACTGCTGCTGCCACCATGGGGTCCAAACCCCAACCTCTGTCTTTTTTTTCTAAGTCAAATGCTTGTCTATCTAAATCCAGCTGTTGCTTCTTGAGCTTCAGCCTGGATTCTTCCACTCTCCATCTATTGAGTTCCCTTTCTAACACTCTGTCATCAGGGTGGGTGGGTTGAGCATGCCTTGACACAGAGGAATGGTGAGACTGAACAGAGGGAGACCTGTCCCTAACAGATGGCACTCTAACAACCTGGCCTAAAGGGGTAACCTCTATACTATGATTAGAACTCACATTAGTACCAGCCATGCTATGTGGCCTGCTAAGGGGCAGGTTGGGAAGGTCCCCTTCTAACCCTTTCACTGGGGGTGCCCCAGAATCAGAGTGGGAACCATCAGCTAATCTCTCACCAGAGGTGCCAACTAAGGTCTTATCCTGTTCAATGAGCATATTAACTAACAGTTCTCTTGAGGGATTCTTCCCTACCCCTAAACCTCTTTCAATGCAGAGACTCCTTGCTCCTTTCCAGCTAAGGTGGTCATAAGCAAGTTTAGTCAGATCAACAGTTTGACCTGTACCAGACATTATAGAAAAGGTTTAAGGGACAGAAAAAGAAAGAAAATGTTTTCAGAACTTTTTAAGGAACAGAAAAAAAACTTTTAAAACTTTTTAAGAACTTTTTGAAAGTTTTAGAGGTACTTTTCAGCACTTAGCAAAAGAGTAAGAGAAGAAAAGCAAAACTTTTTGGTTAGGTGTACATACACTGAACTTGTTTTGTATATTTTTCTCTTATGAAAAGTACAAAATGACAAAGTGGTAAGTAGTTACAAGTACTTATCCCACCGCTGCACAACCAATGTAGGAGGCTGGCCTGGCTTGTAGTGGGTACCAAGGGGTACTTACACCTTTCACCAGGTCCAGGTATCCTTTATTAGTGTAGAGGGGTGTCTAGCAGCTTAGGCTGATAGAAAAGGTAGCTTAGCAGAGCAGCTTAGGCTGAACTAGGAAACGAGTGAAGCTCCTACAGTACCACTAGTGTCTTATGCACAATATCATAAGAAAACACAATACACAGATATACTAAAAATAAAGGTACTTTATTTTTATGACAATATGCCAAAGTATCTCAGTGAGTACCCTCAGTATGAGGATAGCAAATATACACAAGATATATGTACACAATACCAAAATATGCAGTAATAGTAATAGAAAACAGTGCAAACAATGTATAGTCACAATAGAATGCAATGGGGGCACAAAGGGATAGGGGTAACACAAACCATATACTCTAGAAGTGGAATGCGAACCACGAATGGACCCCAAACCTATGTGACCTTGTAGAGGGTCGCTGGGACTGTAAGAAAACAGTGAGGGTTAGAAAAATAGCCCACCCCAAGACCCTGAAAAGTGGGTGCAAAGTGCACCTAAGTTCCCCAAAGAGCACAGAAGTCGTGATAGGGGAATTCTGCAAGGAAGACCAACACCAGCAATGCAACAATGATAGATTTCCTGACGAGAGTACCTGTGGAACAAGGGGACCAAGTCCAAGAGTCACGATCAAGTCAGGAGTGGGCAGATGCCCAGGAAATGCCAGCTGTGGGTGCAAAGAAGCTGCCACTGGATGGTAGAAGCTGTGGATTCGGCAAGAACGACAAGGGCTAGAAACTTTCCCTTTGGAGGATGGATATCCCACGTCGTGAAGAAGCTTGCAGAGGTGTTTCCGTGCAGAAAGACCACAAACAAGCCTTGCTAGCTGCAAGGGTCACAGTTAGGCTTTTTGGATGCTGCTGTGGCCCAGGAGGGACCAGGATGTCGCCAATTGCGTGAGGAGACAGAGGGGGCATCCAGCAAGACAAAGAGCCCAAGCAGCACCCGCAGAAGTGCTGGAACAGGCACTACAAAGTGGAGTGAATCGGAGCTCACCCGAAGTCACAAAGGAGGGTCCCACGACGCCGGAGGACAACTCAGGAGGTCGTGCACTGCAGGTTAGAGTGCCGGGGACCCAGGCTTGGCTGTGCACAAAGGAAATCCTGGAAGAGTGCCCAGGAGCCGGAGCAGCTGCAAATCACTTGGTTCCCAACAATGCAGTCTAGCGTGGGGAGGCAAGGACTTACCTCCACCAAACTTGGACTGAAGAGTCACTGGACTGTGGGAGTCACTTGGACAGAGTTGCTGAGTTCAAGGGACCTCGCTCGTCGTGCTGAGAGGAGACCCAGAGGACTGGTGATGTAGTTCTTTGGTGCCTGCGGTTGCAGGGGGAAGATTCAGTCGACCCACTGGAGATTTCTTCGGAGATTCTAGTGCAGAGAGGAGGCAGACTACCCCCACAGCATGCACCACCAGGAAAACAGTCGAGAAGGCGGCCGGATCAGCGTTACAAGGTAGCAGTAGTCGTCTTTGCTACTTTGTTGCAGTTTTGCAGGCTTCCAGAGCAGTCATCGGTCGATTCCTTGGGAGAAGGTGAAGAGAGAGATGCAGAGGAACTCTGATGAGCTCTTGCATTCGTTATCTAAGGAAATCCCCAAGGCAGAGACCCTAAATAGCCAGAAAAGGAGGTTTGGCTACTTAGGAGAGAGGATAGGCTAGCAACACCTGAAGGAGCCTATCAGAAGGAGTCTCTGACGTCACCTGCTGGCACTGGCCACTCAGAGCAGTCCAGTGTGCCAGCAGCACCTCTGTTTCCAAGATGGCAGAGGTCTGGAGCACACTGGAGGAGCTCTGGGCACCTCCCAGGGGAGGTGCAGGTCAGGGGAGTGGCCACTCCCCTTTCCTTTGTCCAGTTTCGCGCCAGAGCAGGGCTGGGGGATCCCTGAACCGCTGTAGACTGGCTTATGCAGAAATGGGCACCATCTGTGCCCATGAAAGCATTTCCAGGGGCTTGGGGAGGCTACTCCTCCCCAGCCCTAACACCTTTTTCCAAAGGGAGAGGCTGTAACACCCTCTCTCTGAGGAAGTCCTTTGTTCTGCCTTCCTGGGCCAAGCCTGGCTGGACCCCAGGAGGGCAGAAAACTGTCTGAGGTGTTGGCAGCAGCAGCAGCTGCAGTGAAACCCCGGGAAAGGTAGTTTGGCAGTACCCGGGTCTGTGCTAGAGACTCGGGGGATCATGGAATTGTCTCCCCAATGTCAGAATGGCATTGGGGTGACAATTCCATGATCTTAGACATGTTACATGGCCATGTTCGGAGTTACCATTGTGACGCTATACATATGTCGTGACCTATGTATAGTGCACACGTGTAATGGTGTCCCCGCACTCACAAAGTCCGGGGAATTTGCCCTGAACGATGTGGGGGCACCTGGGCTAGTGCCAGGGTGCCCACACACTAAGTAACTTAGCACCCAACCTTTACCACGTAAAGGTTAGACATATAGGTGACTTATAAGTTACTTAAGTGCAGTGGTAAATGGCTGTGAAATAACGTGGACGTTATTTCACTCAGGCTGCAATGGCAGGCCTGTGTAAGAATTGTCAGAGCTCTCTATGGGTGGCAAAAGAAATGCTGCAGCCCATAGGGATCTCCTGGAACCCCAATACCCTGGATACCTCAGTACCATATACTAGGGAATTATAAGGGTGTTCCAGTATGCCAATGTAAATTGGTGAAATTGGTCACTAGCCTGTTAGTGACAATTTGGAAAGAAATGAGAGAGCATAACCACTGAGGTTCTGGCTAGCAGAGCCTCAGTGAGACAGTTAGTCATAACACAGGTAACACATACAGGGCACACTTATGAGCACTGGAGCCCTGGCTGGCAGGGTCCCAGTGACACATACAACTAAAACAACATATATACAGTGAAATATGGGGGTAACATGCCAGGCAAGATGGTACTTTCCTACAGTGGGCCATAGGCCTGGGAGAATGCCCCTCTGAAAGACTGGAGCAATGAACAGGAAACAAGATCACAATGTGAATTCATCACAGGACAGGCATGTCACATCACCAATGCCACAACACAGACACACTAATTGTACCCTATTTCATTGCAGAGGATGATGGATCTCCTGCGGATATGCCTGTCCAGGAATACCCTGATGACATGGATTACGAGCTGACAAACATCACCCAGCAGACCATCCAAGATGTCCTTGGAACCCTCCAAACCCCACCTTCAGTCACAAGGAGGAACTCAGAACAAGCAACCATCACAGAGGACCCACCCATCACCCCAATTGTAAGACCTGCCAGCTTCAATACAGGTGATGTTTCAGACAACACAGGAACCAGCTTTGAGATAACTGTAGTCGGAGTACAGCAGGAGCTGGCCAGTGAGGTACGGGTGGGGATGCAAATTATGGCAGCCAGCCTAGAGGGGGTGCGTTTGTGCATGATGTCATATGCAGATCAGGCAGCAGCTATGCAAGGGCGAACAACTATCTTGCAGGAAGTAAAAAAAGGCTGAAGGAAATCAGCACAGCTGTAATACAGTTGACTCAACACCTACAACAGCAATCCTGTCAACGCGTGCACGAACACAACATTGAACCCCTCAGGGCCGACCTGGCTGCCTACAATCGTGATGTGGCTGCTGTTCTTAAGAATCAGCAGATCCTCCTTGCAGCAGTACTGCCCTTAAGACCTTCATAGGTAGCAGCGACCGGGATGTCTGACTCCCCACCTCTAACACTGAGGTGTGTGTTGCCCCTTCACAACCACCACCACCAAGAACAGAGGAGGCAACACACACATCAGAAGAAGAAGACATGGAACAGATCACCTTCGCACGGAAAAGTACCCGGAAACACTAGTCCCTGCCACATGGCCAACTATTACCAAGGTCCAGCGCTTTGTAACATCCCAGTCTTACAACAACTGTACTCAATGACTGTTCTGCAAACCACTGTTAATCTTGTCATCCTGCCCAGTGATTGTCTCTCACTTACTCATTGGCAAATCCTGTCCCTCTGCACTGTCTGACACATCACTCCAGCATGTCAAAAGCATTTTCCTTTACCACTTGTGTAGGATCACAATGGAAGATGTCACTATAATGGACTCACAATCATGGACAATGTACATATAGCACTACAGCACTTTTCAATAAATAGCACTTACACAACAAATTTGTCTCTGTGTGATGTGACACATCAACTGTGCAGTAGGTAACTGAAATGTGCCTCCTGTCAAATTACGTAGCTTGTCAATAGAACTGTCCTGAAATTATGTAGTCAGATAACTTTGCACAGTGGCCTGGATTGCATCATACTCTGCCCTTCCTGAGGGTAATATCTGATGAAGAGAGAAAACATACACCATCATGCTGTGTTGGACAGAATAATGCTTCCTCAAGGGATATCTAAGTCATCAAATAGTGGCAGCTAAATGTCGTCAACATGCAATACTAACACATATAACAGTGCCCACAAATCTAAGCAAACACTCCAAAAAATGCATAAATGAAGGTGTCTGAGTTTCCATCCAAATAAGTATTCATGCTGAACAGTGTCACAAATTATGTCTGTGAGTCATGAAGACGATACTACAAGAGAGCTTACGACCACTCACCTTATAAGGGTTTCCTTGAACATCACACTGCAGTCAGACCTAAAACAGTTCCCCATATACCAAATCTGGAAGCACTGTTTGTGACTTTGAAAACATACTTATTGAAAAAAACACGTTGGGATCAATATTAACTGTGATTGGTGGTTGCAATGAATGGTGGAATCTTTGCAAGGTAGCTCTGGGGTAGCTGCCAATCTTACAGCTCATTTGGGATTTGCTCGTAGCATAGGACACAAATGTAATAGAACAAAATTCATGTACACGTATGCCAAGGCCCTGATCAACAAGAATTGAACACATACTGTAAAGGGTTCACTATATATTTATTAAACGGTAATAACAGTAGAGGAAACTCAGGGAAAAGTCTTACCTACCCTAATCTACCCTAACTACTCATTACCCACAACTGTCCCTAACTAACCTAAGCTAAACTTACTTATCACATGTAACGAAATGTTCTAAACATCAACCCCCCTCCCACCTTATGAGACGGGACACATGGGTCCTATACTAAACAAATATATATATTTTTGTATTTTTTTATATATATATATATATATATTTTTTTTTTTTTGTAAACACACAAGAACCTCAATATACCCCCCGACCCACCCACCCACACACTCAAAAAGAAAAAATAGAAATAATGAGGATCACCCACCCGCCACCCACTAACACTAACTAAACTAACAGCCTATACTAACCTAACACTAAGCCCCCTAAGCTCCCTAAGCCCACTAACTATAAAAACAAGGAAAGAGGAGGGAGGGGAGGGAATCATGTCCATTTTAAAATCTAGAGGTTGGCCCTCCGGAGGGTCCACTTTATAGACCGCACACACCTGTTCATATGGCGAACATCCCGCTGCAGGTGACTAATTTTCCGTACGACACGGTCCATTTTGCGTTCCATTTCCTGAAAAGCTGCAGGGTAAACTGTAACAGCTGGGGCGGTCTGGGTACCAGCTGAGGATGTGTGTGGGCGTGTAGAGTCTATGCCTGTGTGATGCCCTGAAGGTGTTCCACTGCTAGGGCCTGGAGCAACTGCAGACGTTGTTGGGACAACAGTCCCAGCTGTGTGTGGTGCCACCTGGGTGGAAGTGGTGGTTGTGCTGGTGGTGGCTGTGGTGTGCAAAGTAGGGCCACCCTGTGGGAAAGCCCTCCATGCTTCGGAGGCCCGTTCGTTCCGGTATCTTCGGGCCATCCGGCTGAACCCTACTCTACCAGCAGGATATGCTGGTAACGCATTGCCCGCCTCTGGAACTCACGGACCTGGATGGGTGTCCTGTTCGCATCTGTGAAGACAAAGGCAAAAAAATTACATTAGGAACTGTATTGTGTGAAATGGCACAAGAAGTAAATCAGACAGTACATCTACTGTACTTGTAACAGCTCCTATCATCATACAGATCATTGAATGTCCCTGAGGAAGTACATGGTAGGCCAGCCTACAAAGGTTGTATCACACATAGCACATCCAAACCCTACAAGATGTGTAACAACTGGCATTAATTTGGCATCAGAGTTCTGAAAGTTGTCAGCTAACAATTATGCAGCACATCCTGTGCCAATGCCAGGGCTACAAATGTCAGTGTACGGGATGGAAATCTAGGGCCACATGATCTGCAAGTTGTAAATGGACTTATAGTACTCATGTGCTATACATGAGTGTGTATACTAGGTTCCGACCAAACATTCACTGATTGACATCTCTGTGTAACATACTTGTATCATCAGTCCTAGGTACACTATTCACAAACCCATGCCTGTGTTTGAGGGTTGGGGGGAGGATAAACAACTAACAATTTCAAACAACATGGACACCCAGGAAGCTATAGAAAGCTGGACATGTGTTTGGCTCTACACACACACCCCACAGGTAAGGTCTATCAACAAATAGGAGACAGCAAACCCTTGACCAATCCCAGCGCCACACATGTCTGGAAATGCAGACCTTTGTCCACATCATATACTTCCAGTAAGGCATGACTTACAACAGACACAGAGTTGCAAGAACACCCATGGTCATGATTTGCATGCACACCTAGGCCATTGCACTCAAGTGGCACATACTTGTAGCCCTACATGTGGAGCTACATGCTGCTAGGAAGTTCACCCTACAGTTTCATAAGTACTTTGGTGATTAGGGAAGCGGAAGTCTGTGGGTAAGCATTTTGCAGCCCCATTCTGGAAGAATGTGGGTCTGACAGGCAGACTAAATCTGAGATTAGTTCCAGTGTGACTCTTGTTGATACAAGTGTTATCCACATGACTCACCCCAGTTCGCATTGCGGGGCCTACAGGAATGACCTATAATCCCTAGATAAGACAATATGATAAGCATTGGCAAACTCCAAAATGCTTAGAAAATTAAATCCCACTCATGGAACAAGACAAATGATAGGCCAGCGCATCATACCTTGCTATGTGTTCAACACACAGGAGTCCATCACACATCACCAGCACAACACAGCTCATAACAGACATATCAACACTCACTGGAGTTGTCGGGGTCCTGAAATGAAGCCACCTCGCCCACAGTGTAGGGTGCCGGTCCACCTGTAAGGCATGGAAGGAAGAAATGTGCTCAAAATCTGTGCACTGACCAACAATTCCAAAGACATTAACTATGTGTAAGATGACATAAGTAAGTAAATCCACTCAGACATGATGATACTGCACCCGATATAGCACGGCTAACATGTACATCCCATGGGTCTCCTGTGACAATTACACACATATCTGCACACATGCAGTGGCCCTAACTATGATGTGGTGGCAAACATGCCCCGTCATTAGTGAGCAGACATAATAATGGCGTGTATTCATCTCATCATGTGCATCCAAGAGAGACATTTAAAGCCTGGTTACTTGAGGACTGCATTACCAGTCAAACAGCCTATGTGACCATGACACATTCACGACACATCGGTACAATGTACAGAGGGGCAGTGACTTTTGTAAGCCCTCATGTTGTTACAGTTTCTTCATTTGATGTGGCCCCGCTATGGTGATTTGCACCAACCATAGAGATATGAACCCATGTGTATACCTTTGGCCTGCCATCCCTAAACGAAAGGTGGAACACCAAACACCAAATACCAGTGTAGGATGTTAGCAGAGGGCACCTTACACCTTTTCCCTTAGTTTCCAAATCCAGATCTGACATGTATCCAAAATGATGAAAGACCACAATAATCCCTAACATTCATAGAACTTCCAAAAACGCTTTCCTTACACACTCACCAGACACACATGAGACATATGTCTGGGCCACATTGCTATCATCAATTGACGTGAAGCCAGCACTCAATTTCTGCAGTATGTAGTGTTTAGAAAGTTAGTCTAGCTATTGCATCAACAAAGGTTGACAATATTTTAGAAAATCTATACTTCACTGCCAAATGTGACCTATAGAGACATGATTGGCTCTTAATTTGTGTTGCTGTCTGACACAAAGGCGGCACCAAATTACATTAAGCAAAAGTATTCTGTAAGTTTGCAGAGCACGTGCTTCCTAACAGCTAGCAATTGTGGTCCTTCACATAGTCCATCAATTACCCTGTATGTTTCCGAAGCATTCCACACAATCAGCAACTTAACCAGCAGATATTGTACAAATCATCTGATGTCACTAGAGAGCTTTTAATTGTGCACATTTACATGATTTGTACTCACCAACAGGGCCACCAATCAATATTCCCAGGTGGTCCATCAGATCTTGCTCCCTGGTGATGAGGTCAGCCCAGCGGTGCTTCAGCTGGTGGTCATTCCTCTGGCTCCCATACACGCGCTGCAAGTGATGCAGGACCTTTCCCCACTGAATTTGTTGCGCCTCGGTGTGATACCCCTGTATCACCCTGCCCCCCTGCCTTGATCATCAGTGGGAGGAAATGGCACACCAGCCATATAAACCCCCCAAGCTCCTCCTCACCCATCCTGCCAAGACGTGGCCTGCCCAACATCTTAGCACCGAAAAGGGGAGAAGGGGATAAAGAAGGACAAAGGAGAAAAGGGGGAAAGTAGAAGTACAAAAAAGTAAACTTAACAACTAAAAGAGCCCAAACTAGCACTACCCACAACAGACTCCCACAAACAACAAATACAATACAATACTGGACAATTGTACACAAAACACACTCAGACAGTATACAACAACAATATTTATTTCACAAACTAACAAGTAATGGAGCACACAGGAGACAAAAGCACAATTTCACTGGACAACACTCAGAACACAGCGACACAGTCTAGAAGAATCACAGACTGCAAAGTGAAAGTGAAAGTACACCCACTGTACATAATCTGTAAACAGGATATCCTATTACATAATTTCCTGCATAAAATAGCCACTGTTTTTATCGTTATGCGTCATATTTTTTCACGCATACAGTATGTGCGTCATTTTTTTCGACGCCCAGGAGTAAAAATTAGGCCGCATCCATATATTTGTAAATAGTCTTAACACATAACCAATTTTCTGGGCATTATGCCTCGTTTTTCAGGCATAAGCGTCATTTTTTTACGCGTATGCGTCAAAATTTCAGGGCATGTACTGGTTTTGGGTATTTTCTCCATTTTATTGTAAGGTTACATTTGGGACACAACTGAGATAGGCTGACTGCACCCACTTTGGTGTTGATAGTGTATGTTCACATGTGAGACATCATACTGCTGCGGACCATGACCCACTACCCCCTTAACAGGATTTTCACGCTTGTCTGACTCACTAGATAGCCATATGTGTGGCCTACATATATGTTTTGCACAATTTGGGCATATTTGGCATCAGGAGAGGACAGCAAGGTGACGCACATGAGTACAATACCTCAATGCCTATGGCTCAATGTGTGTGCAGTGGCTACTAATGTATTAGTCGACCCTGTGTGTGTGCATCACAAGTTGCATTATTGCAAATATGCTTGTATGAATGTGAAGTCAATGTGTCCAAACCTTAGATGCAAGTCATTGTGGAAATGAGAGAGGACATGTGTTAGTCATACATGTAGCAACATCTGTTGTGTGCACTTCCAAGATTTTGGGTAACGTAGACACCACAAATGACAAAGCATGTACCAGATAGATGGCAGACGCTTGTTCATGTCAATGCTCCACAAGTTGGCCATCCCATGTCCTAGAATTTTGATAACTGCTTCCTAGGCACTTGTTAGTGAACCCACAGTGAGTCAGGCACATGCATAGACAAAGTGGGTACCATGTCATTGGCCCAGACAGCCAAAGGTGAACCACAAATGTAATATGACGCCACAGTTGTGGTCATATGACTGAGCCACAACTATCCAGTGGCAGTGGTGGACCAGCAGACAAGGCAGCACATGTCCACATATTTCCAGTGATCAATTGCACAGAGGTGTCTTGTTCATGTATGTGGTCCAATGTTGATCCTGTATATTTTTAGGGGTGTATGTTGTCACAGTTACTTCCAGTTCTCATTATTAGTCAGTGGCAGCTATTCCTGTATCTACTGATTAACCTTCGGAGATCAATGTGAGTAAAGTGGATGAGGACATGAGAACCTACATGGGGATAGTCCCACTGTGTCACTGAAGACGTGTAATGAGACTGTCAACAGGGCAACCTTGGTGTGCTGAGTGAGATAATGTCTCAGGTGTCATGTTCCGGCAGGTATTATTACAACATTTGTACACAGGTTGGCCTGTGAAGTTCCCACTGCAGCTGGGAACATCATAGCCTCTGTGGTGATTAATGAAGCAGCTATTCAGCATGCACAGGCCATCAGTATGTTGTGAGCAATGTGATTCAGCGTGTGAACTGTCAGGGTCCTAATATGTGTGGAATTTTCATGCACATTATCAGAGGTAGCTGGTTCTGTTGGAGGCACCATACCCAATCCCTGCATACGGCCCTGGTACACTGTCACACTTTGTCGTTCATGCATTTATGAGACCCAGACAAGGGATGGGCCATGATTTTGGTATTCAAAGATAATTTTACTAATATGGTACAATTAAAAAGCAGGTGATGCTATACAATGTATTTGGGTATGCATTGATGAAGCACATGACAAAATACCCTCTGAGGAATGAGAGGTTTGCTAACGCAAGTGTGGTACATATGTAGCCACAAGGAACCTTTAGGGTAACGCACAGACAGGTGTCAGTCAGGCTGACAGGATGCAGGGTAAATCTGGATCCAGCAATTTCACAAGGTACATAATCAGTGGTCTGACTAAGACTGGTCGGAGGAAGAACAAGACAGTTGACATGGAAAACTGTGTGTGTCCTGTGTTTTTGAAGGTGACACATAAACCCAAGGGCTGTGTTACATGGCTTAATTAGTAGCAATGCATAATGGTGTATTTGACAAAATGGAAAAGTCTATGCTGTTCCAGGCATCAGCAGGGACAGTGCATGTTCTAATGGGTGGTGTGCATGGAGGTGATCAAGGGTGTGTGCTGCATCAGTTTCTCACAAGCACTGTATGTGAGATTTGAATTGAAATGGCCAACAGTACCTTTCACACGGGAAGCAATCTACAGGTGATACCAGGGCTTAGAAACTACAAGCCAGTGTATTAATTGACCTGACGTCCATGCAGTCAGATGTACTATGACAATGGCATACCATAGGAAAGGGTGTAGCACACAGGATTAGTGTTGTTTGTCTGTGTGTGTAGAGGAGGGAATACCTGGGTACACATATTACCATTCCAGGGGCCTCTTCAGACAGGTGGGGTGAGACCAGGAGCATGGGTGTGTCAGGAGTTAGGAAATGGGCTGACATGTTGTAGTGTGGTTAGTTTTACGTATTCATTGCGCTTTAGCTTCAGGTTTTAGGCTTTTGTGCACTTTGCCCTGAATATATTTTATTCATTTGCTGACAGCTTAGAGCCTCTGTGCACTTTGCTCTGCATGCTTTTTATTAGGCTTCGTACTGTTATTTTTCAAATAGCCAGTTCTACGGTGTTGTTTTTTATTCATATCACACTGTTTTGCCTACTTCAGCACTGGAGTTCTCCATAACATATTTACTCTGTGCTTCAGTCAAGGATACAGTCTGGTACATTGCCGATAGACGTGGTAAGAGTTTAGACTTGGCATTCCTGCGTAGGGACATTTTGTGATCACGATGACATGTTAGTTATAAAATCACTTCCTTGTCTCAATACACGCAAGAGGGAGATTCCGACCAGGGAACCACAACTAGACGCTGACTGCCTCGTTGCAGATGCTGAACCAAGATCACAGGTCTTTGCTCAGGTATGAGGGCTGATGTCTCCACAGTGATTCTAATAGGCAAGCTAGAAGCTTAACATGCTGTGCTCTAAATAGAACAAGCAGAGGGAGAGTAGAAACTGTTAGACAATATGATAGCTTTGTTCTTATGTTTTACTCTCCTGGTGACTATTTCAATCCTACTGTGTTGTATCGTTCTGGTTATTGCGGCTCACGCCTTAATATCTAAAATACAGTCGTTTTATTAAAACATAATATAAAACTTATACTGTCTTTGTCATTTGTATATGAGATCATATTGGAAATAAGAGAGTTGGTTTGGATCTGAGTAACCACGACTTCCCTGAGAAGCTCCAAAGATGTCATGTGCTCGGCTGCCCAATCATTCCTTCCGCATGGGAGAAATGAGGCACTGCTAGTTAGCCGGAGCAAAAAACGGATTTAGGGTGACAGAGTTCTTTACACGTGGGTCAGACTCAGTCCCCCACACCGTTATAGATCCTGCTACCTAGAAATCCAGTAGTCTCATTTAGAATAATGAGAGCCCACTCGACAATGTACATGGAATGTCATGTGCGCAATGCTTGTCATAGGTGTGGCACTTGTGCTGTCTATGTTCTGCTTATATGGAACTCTAGTCACAGATAGTCCTTGCAAAGATCGGTGCAGTTGGACTTACTGCTGTCAAGGGTCTGGTCATACATACCTGTTACCAATTCAATAGAACATCAACTGCCTCATGTATGAGGCTTGTTTTCCCCTTATTGAGTGATGGTGTCTTAGTTGTGTGCCATATGCTGCGATGAACCATGTTGCCAACATGTATGTGTGAAATAGGTGTGGTCCTCTGTTATTGCCCTTCAAATGTGAAATGTACAGGATAGATGTAATTTACAGTGTGTGTGTATGCGACTGTTGTATGATACACATCACAATTGTTCTTGGATTTTCTGTGTCCTGATCGGTGTATCAGCAATGCTCCATGAGGCTTCACTCTTATTCTGATAGTTAGAGATAAAGGTGACCAAAAATGAATAGCCAGACCATGATATGGTGATTATTATCGGTGTTAATTTACGTTAGTTAATACAGTGGTGATGATGATTATTTTTCCCCCTCATGTTGCAGACCACCATCCTCCTCTTCCTCCTCTTCAGGCATGTGTGGCTCTGGTTCCAAGAGGGGAATGTTCCTTCTTATGCAAATGTTGTGCAGGATGGCACATGTTAGAATGATCTTACAGACCATTTCAGGGGAATACAGGAGGCTACCACCAGTGATGTTGAGGCACCTGAATCTCAACTTGAGGATGCCGAAGGTCCTCTCGACTATGCTGCGTGTCCTCCTATGTGCGTCATTGTAGGCAGTGCTTGGGTTGCCAAATGGTGTCATTATCCATGGCTGGATCCCATAACCCTGATCAGCTGCAAAAGACAATGAATGGGATCATGTTGATGTAGCTTGCCCCATTGAAATTACCTTGCATGGCAGTAGTTGTCTTGTGTTGTCTGTGACTCTTTTGTATTATAGTGTTCCTTCTTAGGCTTGTAGGATGTACCATCTGCATTGTGTTGTTTCCTTGGCTGAACGAGTGTTTGGCTGCTGACCGGTTGTCAGCAGTATGTTTTGGGATTTGCAGTACAGTGTGCACTCCCTAGCATTGTGACTTGTGATACAGGTGTCCCTGTGTCTTCACTGGGGTTGAGATGATAGTTCCTTACACAGATTAATTTTGACAGTGTTGTTAACACATTCACATTAATGTACCCCGGACATCCCATACCTTTAGACTTATGCAATGGATTAATTTGAACATCAGTGAGACGCTTACATTTGGCAAGGTGACATTGAGGCAAACCACTCCAAACGTTGTGATCATTGACCTCTTAACATTAGACTGTACACTAATTTCAGATGTGTGACAGGTTCAATGCAGACCTATGAAACATGGCTAGCGATGTCACGACCTCAGTGTGTTCCTGTCGACATGTTGCTGTCGTGGTGTATGTGTTGTGTGTCCTAGAGGGTTGCTGTGCAGTGTGTATATAAGTAGGTTTCTGTACCTACCAACAAGTATTCCATTGCCATACCATCCATCCTGGAAGTGCTGATTGATGGTAGAGTGTCGGAAGATGAATGAGTCATGGACACTCCCATGATATTTTGCCATGATGTTGGTGATCAATCCTTGGTGATCGACAATGGCCTGCACATTGATGGAATGTCTGTGCTTCCTGTTGCGGTAGAGGTGTTCAGTTGCAGCAGGTGGCACAAGGCGAACATGTGTACAATCGATGGCACCAAGGACGTGTGGTAAGCCACTATTGAGGTAAAACCCCTGTTTTGTCTCCTGCTGCTTCTGCAGTGTGTTTGGGAAGCGGATGTGACGGGGTGTGAGTCCAATGATGGCATCCAGTACTTTGGGCAAAAAGGCAGAAAATGATGGCTGTGATATTCCGGCAACCAGGGCACCAGTTGTTTGAAAGGAGCCACTTGCCAGTATGTGAAGTACACATAGCAGCTTGGTTTCTGTTGAGATGGTGCGGGACACTACAAGCAAGGTGGGTGCCAACTGTGGCTCTATGTTTCGCAGCATCTGCTGAATGGCCTGCCAGTTCAACCTGTAACTCTGGATGATGTCATGTTCCCTGAGGCCATGAAGGGTTGTTCTGGTGCGGAATATCCTCACCTGCCTTCTGCGCTGCCTTTGGGGTCCCTGCTGGTGTTGTGGAAGCTGCTGTTGTTGTTGCTGGGCTCTGCGTCTGCGTGCTCGCTGGATGAGAAGCACCTCCATGTCTCCCTTTTGCTGCTCTGCTGCTCTGCTGTTGCTTGTGTGTGTTCAGATTAAATACAGGTGTGTCTGCCCCATTTTAACGCCTGCCCTGAGCCGTTAATGTTTTACGCAAATCAGGCTGTGCGTCATTTTCCAGCTCCGCCTCCCGGCCGTGCGGGATTTTTGCCCGAAAGCATCACATCATCGGAGGAACCCCTGGTGGTCAGGCGCTGACCTGCAACGCTGCTATATATATATATATATATATATATATATATATATATATATATATATATACATATAATATATATATATATATATCCTAGTGGTGATCGCCTCTAGGTAGTTATAGTTAGGACCATGTTTCCATAGAAAAAGTGTTTTTTGACTTGCCTACATCTTTGCCACCGTTTGCCGATTCTTCATGAAACTTTCCAAAAAAGGTGGCCAGGTGATTCTTGTTGCTCATGAGAAGTTTTGGTGTGATCCGTCAAGCAGGGGGTGAGAAAAAAGGGGCTCAAAAAATGTGTTTCCATGTTAATTCCCATTGGACCTGTCAACACGTCTACAGCCCGAACCACTAGACAGAATTACACCAAATTTGGCAGAAAGCTAGCTGCTGGTACGCAGATTGTGCTTTGTGTTATTTGGTGTAAATCCGTTCAGTAGTTTAGGAGATATTTAAAGGCAAATACATTTGTATGTCTCTGGCCATGAATAATTCGCAAAAATTAGTGAATTTCTGCAAATACGTGGTGAAAAGAAGCGTTGCAATTGGCTGACCGCAACCTGGCTGGGAAGTTGTTTATTTCACAAGACATGGTCCCCGAGGGTGGAAATTCAAATTGAAAGGGTGTGATATAGGTGTGTTTTGGGGCAAATTATAGGTTTAATATAATTTTGCATCATGGCGCATGATATTCATGAAAAGTTCGCAAAACATTCACGATTTTGAAAGAAAAACCACAGACTCATTCACACACTAATCTATTTCCTCATACATGCACTCAGAGGCTCAGGCGCCCACTCAAACACCCACTCAGACACTCCTGCACCCACACAGACCCACTCATAGACTCCCACACCCACTTTCAGACCCACTCACACATCCATTGACAGAGACAGGCCCTTTGGCCAACCTGCTCTACGCACGACCAAAGGCCATGCCTGGCGAGGGGTTTGGTGGTTATAAGAGGTTGGCTGCAAGGCCGGTTAGAATAACATTTGGTAATTAAACTGACTGTACTTTAAAAAACCATAGAAATTCACTGAAAAAACAAACGTTACAGAGACATTATAGGAAGGCTCTGAATTTACAGTTAAAGTTCTTTCCAGTAACTATAACTCGTGCTCTAAGGTAACTATAACTCGCACCTTCGCTATGCACAGCTAATTACTCCACATATTATGTTGTTAATGTAGGAGGCTGGCCTGGCTTATACTGGGTACCAATGGTACTTACACCTTGTGCAAGGTCCAGTTATCTCTTATTAGTAGAGTAGTAGTGTTCTAGCAGCTTAGGCTGATAGAGGTAGCTTTGTCAGAGCAGCCAAGGTTGAACTAGGAGACATGCAAAGCTCATGCAATACCACTTATATCATACAGGTACTATATCATAAGAAAGACAATACTCAATGTTACTAAAAGTAAAGGTACTTTATTTTAGTGAAAAATTGCCAAAAATATCTCAGAGGATATACTCCCTTAGGAGCTAAGTAAAATACACAAATTATACACAACAAACCAAATCAGGTAAGTAAAACAGTCAGAAAGTAGTGAAAACACTGTAGAATACAAGAGGATCAAATTGGCCCAGGGGCAACACAAGCTATATATAAGAAAGTGGAATGCGAACCACGAATGGACCCCTAGGCTAATGTAGTATGTAGAGGGTCACTGGGAGTGCAAGAAATCACTAAGGGTGTCCAAGATACCCCACCCCAAGACCCTTGAAAGTAGGAGTAAAGTACTACTATTTCCCCAGAAACACACTAAAATGGTGTTAAAGGATTTTGCAAAGACCCCAACAGACTGCAAAGCACTGAAGACGGATTCCTGGACCTGAGGACCTGCATAGGAAGGGGACCAAGTCCAAGAGTCGTGAACGTGTCTAGGGGGGCAGGAGCCCACTAAACATCAGATGAAGGTGCAAAACGGCTGCCTCCAGATGGAAGAAGCTGAAGATTCTGCAACAATGAAAAGTGGTAGGAAGTTCTCCTTCGTGCAGAAGATGTTCCACGGCCTGCTGAAGGATGCAGAAGTGTGTCCTTGGCAAAATACTGCAAACAAGCCTTGCTAGCTGCAAGAGTTACAGTTTGAGAAAAAGGGTGCTGCAAGGGCCCCGAAAGGACCTGGATGTCGCCACTTGGGATAGGAGACAGAGGAGGCCCTCAGCAGCGTAGAGCACCCAAACACAAGCAGGAAGTACCCACAGAAGTCCTTGAACATGGGTTCAAGAAGACTGAACACAGCAGTCGTCTCAACACTGCGAAAGGAGGTCCCATGACACTGGAGATCAACTCAAGGAGCTGAGCATCGCAGGGCAGAGTGCTGGGGACCTAGGCTTGGCTGTGCATACAGGATTTTCTGGAAATGTACACAGAAGCCCTTGTAGCTCCAGTTCACGCAGTGCACAGGATTACTGTCTGGAGAGGGGAGGCAAGGACTTTTGCACCACTGGACAACCTGGGTCACTTGGGCCAACCACCTGTGCTCCAGGGGCCACGCTCATCAGGATGAGAGGGGTCCCAGAGAACTGGTGAAGCTGAAGTTTGGTGCCTGCTGAAACAGGGGGAAGATTCCGTCGACCCACAGGAGATTTTTTTTCGTGGCTTCCAGTGCAGGGTGAAGGCAGGCAGCCCCCAGAGCATTCACCGCCAGGAAACAGTCGAGAAAGCCGGCAGGATTAGGCGCTACAATGTCGCTGGTAGTCTTCTGGCTACTTTGTTGTAGTTATGCAGGCGTCCGTCCTGGAGCAGTCAGCGGTCGATCCTTGGCAGAAGTCGAAGAGAGAGGTGCAGAGGAACTCTGGTGAATTCTTGCAAATCGTTATCTAAGGAAAAGCCCACTGGAGAGACCCTAAATAGCCCTCAGAGGAGGATTGGACACCTAGTCAGGTAAGCACCTATCAGCAGGGGTCTCTGATGTCACCTGCTGCCACTGGCCACTCAGAGGCCTCCAGAGTTCCCTCACACATCTGGATCCAAGATGGCAGAGGTCTGTGACACACTGGAGTAGCTCTGGACACCACCCCTGGGGTAGTGATGGACAGGGGAGTCCCCTTTCCTTTGTCCAGTTTTGTGCCAGAGCAGGGACTCGGGTTCCCTAAACTGGTGTAGACTGGCTTATGCAAGGAGGGCACGATCTGTGCCCTTCAAAGCATTTCCAGAGGCTGGAAGAGGCTACCCCTCCCCAGCCTTTAACACTTATTTCCAAAGAGAGAGGGTGTAACACCCTGCTCTCAGAGGAAATGCTTTGCTCTGCCTTCCTGGGACTGGGCTTCCCAGACCCCAGGAGGGGAGAACCCTGTCTGTGGGGTGGCAGCAGCGGTAGCTGCAGAGAAAACCCCAGAGGGCTGGTTTGGCAGTACCTAGGGTCCATAGTGGAGCCCCGGGGATGCATGGATTTGGCTCCCCAATACCATATTTGGCATAGGGGGACAATTCCATGATCTTCGACATGTTACATGGCCATATTCGGAGTTACCATTGTGAAGCTACATATAGGTATTGACCTATATGTAGTGCACACGTGTAATGGTTTCCCCGCACTCACAAAGTCTGGTGAAATGGCCCTGAACTATGTGGGGGCACCTTTGCTAGTGCAAGGATGACCTCACACTTAGTAACTTTGCATCTAACCTTCAGCAAGTGAAGGTTAGACATTTAGGTGACTTATAAGTTACTTAAGTGCAGTGAAAATGTCTGTGAAATAATGTGTGTGTTATTTTCACTCAGGCTGCAGTGGCAGTCCTGTGTTAAGGTTTGACTGAGCTCCCTAAGGGTGGCAAAAGAAATGCTGCAGCCCATAGGGAACCTTGGTACCCCAATACCCTGGGTGCCTAGGTACCATATACTAGGGAATTATAAGGGTGTTCCAGTATGCCAATTGAAATTGGTAAAAGTGGTCACTAGCCTATAGTGACAAATTTAAAGGCAGAGAGAGCATAAGCACTGAGGTTCTGATTAGCAGAGCCTAAGGGACACAGTTAGTCACTACACAGGTATACACATTCAGGCACAAACTATGAGCACTGGGGTCCTTGCTAGCAGGATCCCAGGGAGACAGGCAAAAACAAACTGACATACATGTAGCAAATGGGGGTAACATGCCAGGCAAGATGGTACTTTCCTACACAACCCCCCCAAACGAGGGACAATAAGGCTAACCTTGCCCAGATGAGTCTTCATTGTCTAAGTGGAAATATCTGTAGAGTCCATCTGCATTGGAGTGGGAGATGGACCACCTCAACAATTTAGGGTTTTCATCTTTCATTTGTTTAAGCCATAATAGAGATGTGTGGTCTGTGTGAACAATAAAGTGAGTACCAAAGAGGTATGGTCTCAACTTTTTCAGGGCCCAGACCACAGCAAAGGCCTCCTTCTCTATGGCAGAGCAATGCTTTTCTCTAGGGGTCAACCTCCTGCTGATAAAAGCAACAGGTTGATCCTGGCCCTCAGTGTTAAGCTGTGATAGAACTGCCCCTACCCCTAATTCAGAAGCATCAGCTTGAACCTTGAATTTTGGAGTAACAAGGGCTTTTTAGGACAGGTCCTGTTTGAGCTCATCAAAAGCCTTTTGACAGCCAGCTGTCCATAATACCTTTTTAGGCATCTTCTTTGATGTGAGGTCATTAAGAGGGGCAGCTATAGTGCCATATTCTTTATGAACCTCCTGGAGTAACCTGTGAGGCCTAGGAAGGCTCTCACCTGGGTTTGATTTGTAGGGGGAGCCCATTCCATAATGGTTTGGATCTTCCCCTGCAGTGGTGCAATCTGTTCCCCACCTACCAGGTGGCCCAGATAAACCACTCTCCCCTGCCCTATCTGGCACTTTGAGGCCTTGATAGTGAGGCCTGCCTTTTGCAGGGCCTCCAACACTTTCCACAGGTGGACCAGGTGATCATCCCAGGTGGAGCTAAACACAGCAATATCGTCTAGATATGCTGCACTGAAGGCTTCCAATCCTTGGAGGACTGTATTCACCAACCTCTAAAATGTGGCAGGTGCATTCTTAACCCCTTCTGTGCCGCGGACGTAGTGGTTACGTCCCGCGGCACAGTGCTGCTGTGCCGAGGACGTAACCACTACGTCCTCGGCACACAGCCCAGAGGGAGCACTCTCGCTCCCTCTGTGTGCTTCCCCCCACCCCCCCAAAGTCAGGGATGGAAGGGGAAGCCCTTCCCCTTCCCCTTCCACCCCCGACCCCCCCACCCCCCCATAATGACGTCAGCGCGCGATCGCGCGCTGACTTCATTATGGGGATTTCGCCGCACAGGAAGCCATTTGCTTCCTGTGCGGCGAACGGAGAAGAGGTGAGTTCCTCTTCCCGGTGGGTGGGGGGTTTGGGCTAAAGAGGCACCGGGGGAAAGGAAAGGCTTTTCCTTTCCCCCGGTGTCTCTTTGAGCATTCCTGCTGCCCGATCGCATTGCGATCGGGCAGCAGGAATGCCCACTAGACACCAGGGATTTTTTTTTTTTTTTGTTCTTTCCTGTTTCTTGTTGGCGGGGAGCGGCCCCTTGGGCAAGGGTCGCTCCCCTTGTGGGGGCAATTTGTTACGGCCATTTCTGCCCCCCTTGGGGGCAGATTGGCCTACTTTTTAGGCGGATCTGCCCCCAAGGGGGGCAGAAACCACTGGATCACCAGGGATTTTTATTTTCTGTGCATTTATGTTGGGGGGGGGTGCCCCCTTGGGCAAGGGGCGCCCCCCCCAAGGGGGCAGAGAACTGTTGGCCTTTTCTGCCCCCCTTGGGGGCAGATCGGCCTATTTTTTTTAGGTCCATCTGCCCCCAAGGGGGGCAGAAGCCACTTAGGCACCAGGGATTGTGTGTGTAGTGAATGGGGGGGCGCCCCCTTGGGCAAGGGTCGCTCCCCTGTGGGGGGCATGTCCTTTAGGGCCATTTCTGCCCCCCTTGAGGGCAGATTGGCTACTTTTTAGCCAGATCTGCCCCCAAGGGGGGCAGAAAACACTAGATCACCAGGGTTTTTTATTTTTATGGGTATTTATGTGGGGGGGGGTGCCCCCTTGGGCAAGGGGCGCCCCCCCCAAGGGGGCAGAGAACTGTTGGCCTTTTCTACCCCCCTTGGGGGCAAATCGGCCTATTTTTTTTAGGTCCATCTGCCCCCAAGGGGGGCAGAAGCCACTTAGGCACCAGGGATTGTGTGTGTAGTGGATGGGGGGGCGCCCCCTTGGGCAAGGGTCGCTCCCCTTTGGGGGGCATGTCTTTTAGGGCCATTTCTGCCCCCCTTGAGGGCAGATCAGCCTATTATTTTTAGGCTGGGGGGGCAGAAACCACTAGAACGCCAGGGATGTTTTTTTATGTGTTTATTTTTGTGGGGGGGCGTCCCCTTGGGCACGGGGCGCCCCCCCAAGGGGGGCATTGACCTGTTGGCCATTTCTGCCCCCCCTGGGGGCAGATGGGCCTATTTTTCTAGACCCACCTGCCCCCAAGGGGGGCAGAAGCCACGTAGACACCAGGGATAGTGTGTGTGTGTGTGTGTGTTAGTGGATGGGGGGGGGCTTGGGCAAGGGTCGCCCCCCACTTTGGGGGCACATGTACCCAGGCCATTTCTGCACCCCTTGGAGACAGATCAGCCTATTATTTTTAGGCTGATCTGCCCCCAAGGGGGGCAGAAACCACTAGAACGCCAGGGATGTTTTTTTATGTGTTTATTTTTGTGGGGGGCGTCCCCTTGGGCACGGGGCGCCCCCCCCAAGGGGGGCATTGACCTGTTGGCCATTTCTGCCCCCCCTGGGGGCAGATGGGCCTATTTTTCTAGACCCACCTGCCCCCAAGGGGGGCAGAAGCCACGTAGACACCAGGGATAGCGTGTGTGTGTGTGTGTGTTAGTGGATGGGGGGGGGCTTGGGCAAGGGTCGCCCCCCACTTTGGGGGCACATGTACCCAGGCCATTTCTGCACCCCTTGGAGACAGATCAGCCTATTATTTTTAGGCTGATCTGCCCCCAAGGGGGGCAGAAACCACTAGAACGCCAGGGATGTTTTTTTATGTGTTTATTTTTGTGGGGGGGCGTCCCCTTGGGCACGGGGCGCCCCCCCAAGGGGGGCATTGACCTGTTGGCCATTTCTGCCCCCCCTGGGGGCAGATGGGCCTATTTTTCTAGACCCACCTGCCCCCAAGGGGGGCAGAAGCCACGTAGACACCAGGGATAGTGTGTGTGTGTGTGTGTGTTAGTGGATGGGGGGGGGCTTGGGCAAGGGTCGCCCCCCACTTTGGGGGCACATGTACCCAGGCCATTTCTGCACCCCTTGGAGACAGATCAGCCTATTATTTTTAGGCTGATCTGCCCCCAAGGGGGGCAGAAACCACTAGAACGCCAGGGATGTTTTTTTATGTGTTTATTTTTGTGGGGGGGCGTCCCCTTGGGCACGGGTCGCCCCCCCAAGGGGGGCATTGACCTGTTGGCCATTTCTGCCCCCCCTGGGGGCAGATGGGCCTATTTTTCTAGACCCACCTGCCCCCAAGGGGGGCAGAAGCCACGTAGACAAAAGGGATAGTGTGTGTGTGTGTGTGTGTTAGTGGATGGGGGGGGGGCTTGGGCAAGGGTCGCCCCCCACTTTGGGGGCACATGTACCCAGGCCATTTCTGCACCCCTTGGAGACAGATCAGCCTATTATTTTTAGGCTGATCTGCCCCCAAGGGGGGCAGAAACCACTAGAACGCCAGGGATTTTTTTGTATGTGTTTATTTTTGTGTGGGGGCGTCGCCTTGTGCACGGGCGCCCCCCCAAGGGGGGCATTGACCTGTTGGCCATTTCTGCCCCCCCTGGGGGCAGATGGGCCTATTTTTCTAGACCCACCTGCCCCCAAGGGGGGCAGAAGCCACGTAGACACCAGGGATAGTGTGTGTGTGTGTGTGTGTTAGTGGATGGGGGGGGGGCTTGGGCAAGGGTCGCCCCCCACTTTGGGGGCACATGTACCCAGGCCATTTCTGCACCCCTTGGAGACAGATCAGCCTATTATTTTTAGGCTGATCTGCCCCCAAGGGGGGCAGAAACCACTAGAACGCCAGGGATTTTTTTTTATGTGTTTATTTTTGTGTGGGGGCGTCCCCTTGGGCACGGGCGCCCCCCCAAGGGGGGCATTGACCTGTTGGCCATTTCTGCCCCCCCTGGGGGCAGATGGGCCTATTTTTCTAGAACCACCTGCCCCCAAGGGGGCAGAAGCCACTTAGGCACCAGGGATAGTGTTGTGTGTGTTTTTTTTGTTTGAGGGCTGTCCCCTTTGGCAAGGGTTGCTCTCCATGGGGACACAGTACTAAAGGTATTTTTTGGCTTCCTTGGGGCAGACAGGCCTATTTTTTTAGTAGGCCCATCTGCCCCTATGGCAGAATCCACTTAGGCACCAATTTCTAAAATGTTTGATGGTGGGGTGTTTGTCAACTGAAGAAGTCTTTGCATTTGTGATAAAAAATGTTTTCCTCCTTTTTGTTCTAGTTCAAAGCTTTTGCTTTATTTGCTGTGGCTCCTTGCGGTTTTGGCGGTGGTTGACCTGCAGTTTGCACAGTTGCATGTTTTAGGTAAGAAAAAACAATTTACTCCAAAGGAGTATTGTTGCCATGCATGAATGACATGTTTGTAGGGGGTGTACTAAATGCAGGATTGTGTGTGAAATTGTCCTTAGGTTTGTGCACAATGATATTTGTTTTGTCTTATTTCTAATTTGCCTTTCTTTCTTTCTTTTTAGTGGGATATCATTGGTGATTGCTGTGTAGTTGCTGGTGAATCAAGCTTTTTCAGGCAAGTGAGCGGTATAGTTTTTGAGTTTGTAACTCTTACTAACAAAGCTACACTTTGTTACTTGTCTTACACAGTGCTGGTTGTTGGTGGTGAATTTGTCCAGTTAATTTTAGCAGGAGAGATCATGGCTAGCCGCAGGATGACCGCTCAGCAGGTGGTTGGTATGCTTTTTGAGTCACAGTCTGATCATGACTATGAGACGGACTCTGAATCTGAGGCAGAGGAGGAAGTCAGAGATTCTGGCAGTGATGTTTCTGTTGGAGGGGAATCTTCTGATGATGAAGCCACACTCAGTGCAGATGAAGGTTCTGTTTTAGAGGAGGACATTGATGTGCCAATAGTGCAGCAACCTGGGGCTGAAAGGTTTCCCGTTAGAAGACCTGATGTCTGGGTTGCCCCAAACATGGAGCAGCCAGAGTTGCCTGCCTTTACTGGTCTCCCGGGGTGTAACGCCAATACAGAGAACTTTATGCCTATCAATTTCTTTGAGTTATTCATGGATGATGTGTTTTTGAAAGAGATTGTTGAGCAGACTAATTTGTATGCGGAGCAGCATTTGAGGGACAACGCTGCTAGACTTAGGCCACACTCTAGAGCTGCCCAGTGGATTCCCACAAATTTGGAGGAGCTAAAAAAGTTTTTGGGTTTGACTTTTTTGATGGGGTTGATAAGGAAGCCGTCACTGGCTTCTTATTGGTCTACTAGTCCCTTGATGGCAACAGCTATATTTCCAGCTACCATGAGTCGTAATCGGTATTTGCTTCTTCTTAGGATGCTGCATTTTGTTGACAATGCATTAGCCTTGCCACGAGATCACCCAGATTCTTACCGTCTTTTTAAGATTAGGCCTGTCCTTGATCATTTTGTAGATCGGTTTTCGGAGGTCTATGTTCCAGGCAAAGAGATAAGTGTGGACGAGTCTTTGGTCCTCTTCAAGGGTCGTTTGGTTTTTAGGCAGTACATTCCTAGCAAAAGGGCACGATATGGAATTAAATTGTATATGCTGTCTGAAAGTAGGACAGGATATGTGTATAGTTTCCGTGTGTACACTGGTAGGGATTCCAATATTGACCCCCCTGGTTGTCCTCCCACTTTTGGAGTTACTGAGAAAATAGTGTGGGATCTTGGTAGACGACTGTTCAACAAAGGTCACCATTTGTATGTAGATAACTTCTACACTGGTGTGCAGTTGTTCAAGGAATTGTTTAGAGTGGACACAGTTGCTTGTGGCACAATCCGTTCTAACCGGAAAGGCTATCCAAGGGAGCTTGTCTGTAAAAAACTTGAGAGGGGACAGTGCTGTGCCTTGCGGAACGAGGAGCTGCTAGCTTTGAAATTTTCAGACAAGAGGGATGTCTACATGCTAAGTACCATCCATGATGAGAGTACTTCCCCTGTGACTGTTTGGGGCCAGGTTGCTGAAGTGCGCAAACCTGTGTGCATTTTAGATTATAATAAGCACATGGGAGGTGTAGATAGAGTTGACCAGAGGTTGGAACCTTATACTGCTATTCGTAAGTCTTATGTTTGGTATAAGAAGTTAGCACTTCACCTCTTCCACTTAGCAACCTTCAATGCTTTTATTGTGTTTAGGGATAGGTCTCCAGACTCAAAGATGACATTTGTGAAATTTCAGGAGTCAGTGATAGAGAGCCTTATTGTGGTGGAACAGGCCAGAGTTCCTAGAGAAGCAGTGGTGGAGGATGTGGCTAGATTGAAAGATCGCCACTTTGCTGAGCACATTCCTCCCACACCCAAAAAAGACTTTCCAGCTAAGAAATGTAGAGTGTGTTTTCGAAGAGGTATCCGGAGGGAGTCTCGAATGTACTGCCCAGATTGTCCTTCAAAGCCTGGGCTGTGTGTCGGTGCTTGTTTTAAGAATTACCACACCCAGAAGAATTTCTGGGAACAACCATGAGTGTAAACTCATGTCTGTTTTGTATTTTCATGTGTTTAGTTTCATGGTTAGCATTTCTGTCATGTTGTTAGTTAGAGCTTTTGTGTTTGTTGTTTTGTAATTCTTTCTACTTAGTTAGGGGTTCCTCTGTTTAAAAAAAAAAAAAATAATATGATGCCATTGTGTGTGGAGTGGGGCTTGGCTGAGACTGTACATATTGACTTGATGTTGGCTACTGCAACACACTGCCAGCCAAACACCAGTCCACACACTCCCATCAGCTGGTGTGATTGTTGTATCAGGCATGTGGGCGTATGTAAGTGATGGGCCCTTGAGTGGCGCTGTCTGTCGATGTGAGTGTTGTAATGTGCTGGGCCCGTGGCTGGCGGTGTGAATGGCCTTGTGTGTGTCATGTATGAAAGTTGTGTGAATGGACTGTAAAGCGGTTGGTGCCTTGTCGCGGCTTTACAGCTCACGAGCTGTGAGTCATTGGTTCAGTTTTTTGCCTTTCAGTTACTAACAGTGCTTTTCATTTTTGTGAAAGCTCTTGTTAGTAAAATTTGATCCACTGAACCATCACTCACTCTCGTGCCAAATCCAACCAGTATGTGTGGTAAAAATGACCAAACCTGCTCCGCTGTAATCAGGCGTCGCAGCACACCTATGACACGCTAGGTGCCTCAGGTGGGACCCCGATGATGAAGCATGCCACCAACTTGGTTGGTGGGTGAGGGGTCTTTTTCACATAACCTAAGTGTGTTTCTTTTCAAAATTTTAGTGTTTGGCACATCACGGACGTATGTGGGCACATCAAAACGATATATTACAAAACTACCTGTGTTTGGGGGGGGAGAGGGCACCTATGTTTTTGGTCCTGTGTGCGGCCTTCATCTAGGGAAACCTACCAAACCCAGACATTTTTTAAAACTAGACACCCCAAGGAGTCTAGGGAGGAGTGGCTTGCGTGGATCCCCCAACATTTTCTTACCCAGACTCCTCTGTAAACCTCAAAATGTGCTTAAAAAAAGCATATTTTCCTGACTTTTCTTCGTACGATCACCACTCCAGCACAAAATTCCTACTCCCCAGTGTTCCCCTCAGTCTCCCAAATAAAATGACACCTCACGTATGTGGGTCCCCAAAGCAGAGTCAGTCTAAAGATGTATAAAAGAATATGTCCTTATAAACTCGCAGTACTATCCCCTGTATCTCTACAAGTTTTGGGCCTTATTCTGTTGGAGGCACCTGGCCCACCCACACAACTGAGGTATCATTTTTATCGGGAGACTTGGGGGAACGCTGGGTGGAAGGAAATTTGTGGCTCCACTCAGATTCCAGAACTTTCTGTCACCGAAATGTGTGAAAAATGCGTTTTTTTAGCCAATATTTGAGGTTTGGAAAGGATTCTGGGTAACAGAACCTGGTCAGAGCTCCTCAAGTCACCCCATCTTGGATTCCCCTAGGTCTCTAGTTTTCAGAAATGCACAGGTTTGGTAGGTTTCCCTAGGTGCTGGCTGAGCTACAGGCCAAAAACTACAGGTAGGCACTGTTTTCAATGAAAAAATGTGATGTGTCCACGCTGCGCTTTGGGGCGTTTCCTGTCGCGGGCGCTAGGCCTACCCACACAAGTGAGGTATCATTTTTATCGGGAGACGTGGGGGAACGCTGGGTGGAAGGAAATTTGTGGCCCCTCTCAGATTCCAGAACTTTCTGCCACAGAAATGTGAGGAACATGTGTTTTTTTAGCCAAATTTTGAGGTTTGCAAAGGATTCTGGGTAACAGAACCTGGTCCGAGCCTCACAAATCACCCCATCTTGGATTCCCCTAGGTCTCTAGTTTTCAGAAATGCACAGGTTTGGTAGGTTTCCCTAGGTGGCGGCTGAGCTACAGGCCAAAATCTACAGGTAGGCACTTTGCTAAAAACAGGTCTGTTTTCTGTGATGTGTCCACGTTGCGCTTTGGGGCGTTTCCTGTCGCGGGCGCTAGGCCTACCCACACAAGTGAGGTATCATTTTTATCGGGAGACGTGGGGGAACGCTGGGTGGAAGGAAATTTGTGGCTCCTCTCAGATTCCAGAACTTTCTGCCACAGAAATGTGAGGAACATGTGTTTTTTTAGCCAATTTTTGAGCTTTGCAAAGGATTCTGGGTAACAGAACCTGGTCCGAGCCCCGCCAGTCACCCCTCCTTGGATTCCCCTAGGTCTCTAGTTTTCAGAAATGTACAGGTTTGGTAGGTTTCCCTAGGTGCCGGCTGAGCTAGAGGCCAAAATCTACAGGTAGTCACTTCGCAAAAAACACCTCTGTTTTCTTCCAAAATTTTGGTGGTGTCCACGTTGCGCTTTGGGGCGTTTCCTGTCGCGGGCGCTAGGCCTACCCACGCAAGTGAGGTATCATTTTTATCGGGAGACTTGGGGGAACGCTGGGTGGAAGGAAATTTGTGGCTCCTCCCAGATTCCAGAACTTTCTGCCACAGAAATGTGAGGAACATGTGTTTTTTTAGCCAATTTTTGAGCTTTGCAAAGGATTCTGGGTAACAGAACCTGGTCCGAGCCCCGCCAGTCACCCCTCCTTGGATTCCCCTAGGTCTCTAGTTTTCAGAAAGGCACAGGTTTGGTAGGTTTCCCTAGGTGGCGGCTGAGCTAGAGGCCAAAATCTACAGGTAGGCACTTTGCTAAAAACAGGTCTGTTTTCTGTGA
Organism: Pleurodeles waltl; assembly: GCF_031143425.1. Lineage (NCBI taxonomy): Eukaryota > Metazoa > Chordata > Amphibia > Caudata > Salamandridae > Pleurodeles > Pleurodeles waltl. The sequence goes on along the minus strand of NC_090437.1, from coordinate 1,314,078,750 downwards.
TGTGTCCACGTTGCGCTTTGGGGCGTTTCCTGTCGCGGGCGCTAGGCCTACCCACACAAGTGAGGTATCATTTTTATCGGGAGACGTGGGGGAACGCTGGGTCGAAGGAAATTTGTGGCTCCTCTCAGATTCCAGAACTTTCTGCCACAGAAATGTGAGGAACATGTGTTTTTTTAGCCAATTTTTGAGCTTTGCAAAGGATTCTGGGTAACAGAACCTGGTCCGAGCCCCGCCAGTCACCCCTCCTTGGATTCCCCTAGGTCTCTAGTTTTCAGAAATGTACAGGTTTGGTAGGTTTCCCTAGGTGCCGGCTGAGCTAGAGGCCAAAATCTACAGGTAGTCACTTCGCTAAAAACACCTCTGTTTTCTTCCAAAATTTTGGTGGTGTCCACGTTGCGCTTTGGGGCGTTTCCTGTCGCGGGCGCTAGGCCTACCCACGCAAGTGAGGTATCATTTTTATCGGGAGACTTGGGGGAACGCTGGGTGGAAGGAAATTTGTGGCTCCTCCCAGATTCCAGAACTTTCTGCCACAGAAATGTGAGGAACATGTGTTTTTTTAGCCAATTTTTGAGCTTTGCAAAGGATTCTGGGTAACAGAACCTGGTCCGAGCCCCGCCAGTCACCCCTCCTTAGATTCCCCTAGGTCTCTAGTTTTCAGAAATGCACAGGTTTGGTAGGTTTCCCTAGGTGGCGGCTGAGCTAGAGGCCAAAATCTACAGGTAGGCACTTTGCTAAAAACAGGTCTGTTTTCTGTGATGTGTCCACGTTGCGCTTTGGGGCGTTTCCTGTCGCGGGCGCTAGGCCTACCCACACAAGTGAGGTATCATTTTTATCGGGAGACGTGGGGGAACGCTGGGTGGAAGGACATTTGTGGCTCCTCTCAGATTCCAGCACTTTCTGCCACAGAAATGTGAGGAACATGTGTTTTTTTAGCCAATTTTTGAGCTTTGCAAAGGATTCTGGGTAACAGAACCTGGTCCGAGCCCCGCCAGTCACCCCTCCTTGGATTCCCCTAGGTCTCTAGTTTTCAGAAATGTACAGGTTTGGTAGGTTTCCCTAGGTGCCGGCTGAGCTAGAGGCCAAAATCTACAGGTAGTCACTTCGCAAAAAACACCTCTGTTTTCTTCCAAAATTTTGGTGGTGTCCACGTTGCGCTTTGGGGCGTTTCCTGTCGCGGGCGCTAGGCCTACCCACACAAGTGAGGTATCATTTTTATCGGGAGACGTGGGGGAACGCTGGGTGGAAGGAAATTTGTGGCTCCTCTCAGATTCCAGAACTTTCTGCCACAGAAATGTGAGGAACATGTGTTTTTTTAGCCAATTTTTGAGCTTTGCAAAGGATTCTGGGTAACAGAACCTGGTCCGAGCCACACAAATCACCCCATCTTGGATTCCCCTAGGTCTCTAGTTTTCAGAAATGCACAGGTTTGGTAGGTTTCCCTAGGTGGCGGCTGAGCTAGAGGCCAAAATCTACAGGTAGGCACTTTGCTAAAAACAGGTCTGTTTTCTGTGATGTGTCCACATTGCGCTTTGGGGTGTTTCCTGTCGCGGGCGCTAGGCCTACCCACACAAGTGAGGTATTATTTTTATCGGGAGACGTGGGGGAACGCTGGGTGGAAGGAAATTTGTGGCTCCTCTCAGATTCCAGAACTTTCTGCCACAGAAATGTGAGGAACATGTGTTTTTTTAGCCAAATTTTGAGGTTTGCAAAGGATTCTGGGTAACAGAACCTGGTCCGAGCCACACAAATCACCCCATCTTGGATTCCCCTAGGTCTCTAGTTTTCAGAAATGCACAGGTTTGGTAGGTTTCCTTAGGTGGCGGCTGAGCTAGAGGCCAAAATCTACAGGTAGGCACTTTGCTAAAAACAGGTCTGTTTTCTGTGATGTGTCCACGTTGCGCTTTGGGGCGTTTCCTGTCGCGGGCGCTAGGCCTACCCACACAAGTGAGGTATCATTTTTATCGGGAGACGTGGGGGAATGCTGGGTGGAAGGACATTTGTGGCTCCTCTCAGATTCCAGCACTTTCTGCCACAGAAATGTGAGGAACATGTGTTTTTTTAGCCAATTTTTGAGCTTTGCAAAGGATTCTGGGTAACAGAACCTGGTCCGAGCCACACAAATCACCCCATCTTGGATTCCCCTAGGTCTCTAGTTTTCAGAAATGCACAGGTTTGGTAGGTTTCCCTAGGTGGCGGCTGAGCTAGAGGCCAAAATCTACAGGTAGGCACTTTGCTAAAAACAGGTCTGTTTTCTGTGATGTGTCCACATTGTGCTTTGGGGTGTTTCCTGTCGCGGGCGCTAGGCCTACCCACACAAGTGAGGTATCATTTTTATCGGGAGACGTGGGGGAACGCTGGGTGGAAGGAAATTTGTGGCTCCTCTCAGATTCCAGAACTTTCTGCCACAGAAATGTGAGGAACATGTGTTTTTTTAGCCAAATTTTGAGGTTTGCAAAGGATTCTGGGTAACAGAACCTGGTCCGAGCCACACAAATCAACCCATCTTGGATTCCCCTAGGTCTCTAGTTTTCAGAAATGCACAGGTTTGGTAGGTTTCCCTAGGTGGCGGCTGAGCTAGAGGCCAAAATCTACAGGTAGGCACTTTGCTAAAAACAGGTCTGTTTTCTGTGATGTGTCCACGTTGCGCTTTGGGGCGTTTCCTGTCGCGGGCGCTAGGCCTACCCACACAAGTGAGGTATCATTTCTATCGGGAGACTTGGGGGACATAGAATAGCAAAACAAGTGTTATTGCCCCTTGTCTTTCTCTACATTTTCCCCTTCCAAATGTAAGACAGTGTGTAAAAAAGACGTCTATTTGAGAAATGCCCTGTAATTCACATGCTAGTATGGGCACCCCGGAATTCAGAGATGTGCAAATAACCACTGCTTCTCAACACCTTATCTTGTGCCCATTTTGGAAATACAAAGGTTTTCTTGATAGCTATTTTTTACTCTTTATATTTCAGCAAATGAATTGCTGTATACCCGGCATAGAATGAAAACCCACTGCAGGGTGCAGGTCATTTATTGGCTCTGGGTACCTAGAGTTCTTGATGAACCTACAAGCCCTATATATCCCCGCAACCAGAAGAGTCCAGCAGACGTACCGGTATATTGCTTTCGAAAATCTGACATTGCAGGAAAAAGTTACAGAGTAAAACTTAGAGAAAAATTGATGTTTTTTTCACCTCAATTTCAATATTTTTCTTTTTCAGTTGCTATTTTCTGTAGGAAACCCTTGTAGGATCTACACAAATTACCCCTTGCTGAATTCAGAATTTTTTCTACTTTTCAGAAATGTTGTGGTTTATGGGATCCAGCGTTGGTTTCATGCCCATTTCTGTCACTGACTGGAAGGAGGCTGAAAGCACAAAAAATCATAAAAATGGGGTATGTCCCAGTAAAATGCCAAAATTAGGTTGAAAAATTGGGTTTTCTGATTCAAGTCTGCCTGTTCCTGAAAGCTGGGAAGCTGGTGATTTTATCACCGCAAACCCTTTGTTGATGCCCTTTTCAGGGAAAAAACCACAAGCCTTCTTCTGCAGCCCATTTTTCCAATTTTTTTAAAAAAAATGAAATTTTCACTGTTTTTTGGCTAATTTCTTGGCCTCCTTCTGGGGAACCCACAAAGTCTGGGTACCTCTAGAATCCCTAGGATGTTGGAAAAAAAGGACGCAAATTTGGCATGGGTAGCTTATGTGAACAAAAAGTTATGAGGGCCTAAGCGCGAACTGCTCCAAATAGCCAAAAAAAGGCTCGGCACAGGAGGGGGAAAAGGCCTGGCAGTGAAGGGGTTAAATCCAAAGGGCATAACAGTGAACTGATAGTGCCCTCCAGTGGTTGAAAATTCTGTTTTTGGTTTAGCATCTTCTGATAACTTAATCTGTCAATACCTTGCGGTTAAATCAAAAGTGCTTAGATACTTGGCAGAAGCCAGTGCATCTATCTGCTCATCTGCCCTGGGTATAGGGTGAGCATCAGTTTTTGTTACTTGATTGAGACCCCTATAGTCCACACAAAACCTAATTTCCTTTTTTCCATCTTTACTATGAGGTTTGGGGACAAGCACCACTGGGCTGTGCCAGGGTCTTTCAGAAGGTTCAATCACTCCAAGATCTAACATTTTCTGTACCTCTTGTTTGATACAGTCTCTGACATGGTCAGGCTGTCTATAAATTTTACTTTGGACAGGTAAATTGTCTCCAGTGTCAAATGTGTGCTCACACCAGGTAGTTGTACCTGGATTTAGTGAGAAGAGGTCAGAGAACTGATCAAGGAGATCTATGCAGTTGTCTTTCTGCTCAGCAGTAAGGTCATCCGCTAATACAACTCCCATCACTAAGCCATCAGCTTCAGTGGTGGAGAAGAGGTCAGGGAGAGGGTCACTCTCTTCCTCCTGCTCCTCACCTGTGGCCATGAGCAGGGTTAAGTCAGCCCTGTCATAGTAAGGTTTCAGGCGATTGACATGAAGCACCCTAAGGGGGCTTCTGGCAGTGCCTAGGTCCACCAAGTAGGTGACCTCACCTTTCTTTTCCACAATGAGATGGGGTCCACTCCATTTGTCCTGGAGTGCTCTTGGTGCCACAGGCTCCAATACCCACACCTTCTGTCCTGGGTGGTACTGAGTCAGGCCAGCCTTATGGTCATGCCATTGCGTTTGAAGCTCTTGGTTGGCCTGAAGGTTTTTACTGGCCTTTTTCATGTACTCAGCCATCCTTGATCTGAAACCAAGTACATAGTCCACAATGTCTTGTTTGGGAGTTTAAAGGTCGTTGCCAACCCTCCTTCACAAGAGCAAGGGGACCTCTTACAGGGTGTCCAAAGAGGAGTTCAAAGAGGCTGAAGCCCACTCCTTTCTGGGGTACCTCCCTATAAGCAAAAAGGAGGCATGGCGACAGGACATCCCATCTCCTTCTGAGTTTTTCAGGGAGTCCCATGATCATTCCTTCGAGAGTTTTATTAAACCTCTCAACCAATCCATTTGTTTGTGGATGATAAGGGGTGGTGAACTTGTAGGTAACACCACACTCCTTCCATATTGCCTTGAGATATGCAGACATGAAGTTACTACCTCTGCCTGATACCACTTCCTTAGGGAAACCCACTCTGGAAAATATTCCCAGGAAGGCTATTGCCACTGCAGGAGCTGTAGTGGTCCTTAAGGGTATAGCTTCAGGATACCTGGTGCCATGGTCCACTACCACAAGGATAAATCTATTTCCTGAAGCTGTTGGAGGGTCAAGGGGGCCAACAATGTCACCCTGGGTTTTGCCATCTTGAATCCAAGGTTGTCAGGGAACTCTGGGAGCATCTGAGTGGCCAGATCAAGCAGGTGATGTCAGAGCCCCCTCCTGATAGGTGGTCACCCAGCTAAGTTTCAAGGCTATTTAGGGTCTCAGTAGTTCCTCAGATTCAGCTTGCAACATTCCAGCAGGATTCCTCTGCATCCCTTACTTCGACTTCTGACCAAAGAAACTGCATCTGGATTCTCCAGGACCCAACAATCTGCAACAAAGACGAAGACTTTGCTTGCAACATTGTTTCCACAGCTCCTTCCAGCTTCTGGACCATTTCCCCGGTCGTGCATCCTCTGAGGACAGCCCTTCTTCAGTCTGCAAAGGAAAGATGAAGGAATCTCCCTTGGATTGAAGGAGTCACTCCCCTGCATCTGCAGGCACCAACAGCAATGACGACCGGCTGCGTGGCTCCCCTCTCTTGCTGAGCTGCGTGGATACTGCATCACGGGTTGTGGTCGAAAGTTGTCCTATCGGTCCTCTCTGTCAGCTGTCCAACTTGGGTGGAGGTTGCCTTCCCACGCAGGAGAGCACCCCCCTGCACCGTGTCTTTTGCAGCTGCCAAGGTTGGTTGGCATTTCCTCTGACAACTAGTGTAAATATCTTGTGTATTACTTACCTTCTAAGGGAGTATTGCCTCTATAGTATTTTTGGTGCTGTGTTACCATAATAAAGTACCTTTATTTTTGTAACACTGAGTGTATTCTTTCATGTGTGTAAGTGCTGTGTGACTAGAGTGGTATTTCATGAGCTTTGTATGTCTCCTAGATAAGCCTTGGCTGCTCATTCACAGCTACCTCTAGAGAGCCTGACTTCTAGACACTGCCTACGCAACACTAATAGGGGATACTTAGACCTGGTATAAGGTGTCAGTACCTTAGGTACCCACCACACATCAGGCCATCTTCCTACACTATTGAAACATAGATCTAAGTATAACTAATACAACTATATATATATATATGTGTATATATATATATATATATATATATATACACTGAAAAAAACAAAGGGACGTTATAGTTACTGTTCTGAATTTACTCATACAAAACCATAGAAATGCAACAGTTATAGTTTGAGTTCTTTCAAGTAAGTATAACCCGCACCCTTGCCATGCACAATTTTATTATCAAAAATGTTATTGCAAACGTTGCAGTATATCAAAGATGCCATACAAGATCTCATTAATTGTAGGAAAGTACCACCTTGCCTGGCATGTTACCCCAATTTTTTACATGTATGTCAGTTTGTTTTTGCCAGTCTCACTGGGATCCTGCTAGCCAGGACCCCAGTGCTCATAGTTTGTGGCCTGAATATGTATACCTGTGTAGTGACTAACTGTGTCACTGAGGCTCTGCTAATCAGAACCTCAGTGCTTATGCTCTCTCTGCCTTTAAATTTGTCACTATAGGCTAGTGACCACTTTTACCAATTTCAAGTGGCATACTGGAATGCCTTTATAATTCCCTAGTATATGGTACCTAGGTACCCAGGGTATTGGGGTTCAAAGAGATCCCTATGGGCTGCAGTGTTTCTTTTGCCACCCATAGGGAGCTCAGACAAACCTTTACACAGGACTGCCACTGCAGCCTGAGTGAAATATTGCACACGTTATTTCACAGACATTTTCACTGCACTTAAGTAACTTATAAGTCACCTATATGTTTAACATTCACTTTCTGAAGGTTAGGTGCAAAGGTACTGAGTGTCAGGGCACCCTTGCACTAGCAAGGTTTCCCCCACATAGTTCAGGGCAATTTCACAGGACTTTGTGAGTGCGGGGACACCATTACACGTGTGCACTACATATAGGTCAATACCTATATGTAGCTTTACAATGGTAACTCCGAATATGGCCATGTAACATGTCTAAGATCATGGACTTGTCCCCCTATGCCAAATATGGTATTGGGGAGCCAATTCCATGCATCCCCGGGGCCCCACTGTGGACCACGGGTACTGCCAAACCAGCTCTCTGGGGTTTTCTCTGCAGCTACTGTTGCTGCCACCCCACAGACAGGGTTCTGCCCTCCTGGGGTCTGGGCAGCCCAGTCCCAGGAAGGCAGAACAAAGCATTTCCTCTGAGAGCAGGGTGTTACACCCTCTCTCTTTGGAAATAGGTGTTAAAGGCTGGGGAGGGGTAGCCTCTCCCAGCCTCTGGAAATGCTCTGAAGGGTACAGATGGTGCCCTCCTTGCATAAGCCAGTCCCTGCTCTGGCATGAAACTGGACAAAGGAAAGGGGAGTGACCACTCCCCTGTCTATTACCACCCCAGGGGTGGTGCCCAGAGCTCCTCCAGTATGTTCCAGACCTCTGCCATCTTCTTTTCAGAGGTGTGAGGGCACTCTGGAGGCCTCTGAGTGGTCAGTGCCAGCAGGTGACTTCAGAGACCCCTCCTGATAGGTACTTACCTGACTAGGTGGCCAATCCTCCTCTGAGGGCTATTTAGGGTCTCTCCAGTGGGCTTTTCCTCAGATAACAATTTGCAAGAATTCACCAGAGTTCCTCTGCACCTCTCTCTTTGATTTCTGCCAAGGATCGACCACAGACTGCTCCAGGACGCCTGCAAAACTGTAACAAAGTAGCCAGAAGACTACCAACAACATTGTAGCGCCTAATCCTGCTGGCTTTATCTACTGTTTCCTGGTGGTGCATGCTCTGGGGGCTGCCTGCCCTCACCCTGCACTAGAAGCCACGACGAAATCTCCCGTTGGTTGACGGAATCTTCCCCCTGTTTCAGCAGGCACCAAACTTCAGCTTCACTGGTACTCTGGGACCCCTCTCATCTTGACGAGCATGGTCCCTGGAACACAGGTGGTGGACCCCAGTGACCCAGACTGTCCAGTGGTCCAACTGTACAAATTTGGAGGAGGTAAGTCCTTGCCTCCCCTCTCCAGACAGTAATCCTGTGCACCGCATGAACTGGAGCTACAAGGGCTTCTGTGCACATTTCGACACAATCCTGCATGCACAGCCGAGCCTAGGTCCCCAGCACTCTGTCCTGTGATGCTCAGCTCCCTGAGTTGATCTCCGGTGTAGTGGGATCTCCTTTTGCAGTGTTGAGATGACCACCATGTTCAGTCTTCTTGAACCTGTGTTCAAGGACTTCTGCGGGTACTTCCTGCTTGTGTGTGGGGTCCCTACATTGCTGAGGGCCCCTCTGTCTCCTCTCCCAAGTGGCGACATCCTGATCCTTTCTGGGCCCGGGCAGCACCCTTTTTCTCTAACCGCGACTCTTGCAGCTAGCAAGGCTTGTTTTTGGTAGTTTGCCAAGAAAACACTTCTGCATCCTCCAGCATGCCATGGGACATCTTCTGCATGAAGGAGATCTTCCTACCACTTTTCGTTGTTGCAGAATTTCAGCTTCTTCCATCCATAGGCAGCCATTTTGCTCCTTTATCCTGGGTTTAGTGGGCTCCTTCCCCTCCTGGACCCTTTTGCGACTCTTGGACTTGGTCCCCTTCCTTTGCAGGTCCTCAGGTCCAGGAATCCGTTTTCAGTGCTTTGCAGTCTGTTGTGGTCCTTGCAAAATTCCTTATCACAAATTTAGTGTGTTTCTGGGGAAATAGTAGTACTTTACTCCTACTTTCCAGGGTCTTGGGGTGAGGTATCTTGGACATCCTTAGTGTTTTCTTACCCTCCAAGCGACCCTCTACACACTACACTAGCCTAGGGGTCCATTCGTGGTTCGCATTACACATTCTTACTATATGGTTTGTGTTGCCCGAGGCCTCTTGCATCCCATTATATTCTACAGTGTTTGCACTACTTTCTGACTGTTTTACTTACCTGATTTGGTTTGTTGTGTATATTTTGTTTATTTCACTTACCTCCTAAGGGAGTATATCCTCTGAGATATTTTTGGCACATTGTCACTAAAATAAAGTACCTTTATTTTTAGTAACACTGAGTATTGTCTTTCTCATGATATAGTACCTATATGATATAAGTGGTATTGCATGTGCTTTGCATGCCTCCTAGTTCAGCCTTGGCTGCTCTGCTATAGCTAACCTCTATCAGCCTAAGCTGCTAGAACACTACTACTCTACTAATAAGGGATAACTGGACCTGGCACAAGGTGTAAGTACCATTGGTACCCACTATAAGCCAGCCAGTATCCTACATTGGTGGTGCAGCGGTGGGATAAGTACTTGTAATTGCTTGACCACTTTGTCATTGGTGTTGTTCATAAGAAAACCATATTCTAAATACTTAGAAATATACACAAGTAACCTTAATAGTCTTACTTTCATTTTAAAAGCTTTCTAAAAAGTTTCAGAAGAGTTTGAAGAAGTTTGTCTCTTTCTTTAAAAGTTTTCAAAACTTTTTTCTCTTACCCCTAACCTCTTTCTTTCACTGTGTCTGTGGTAGGGGCCACTCCCAAAGTTGTGCAGACAACTTAGGATAATCCAAACTTTAAATGTTTGAGGGGTCTCTGTATAGAAAAAAGTTTGGGGATTGGTAAGAACCCTACTAAAGATCTCCTTCTTAGCCTTCTCCTTCAAAGAGACCAGAATCAGACTGGTCAAACCCAGGATCAGGAGGCAGAGGAGGGGGGTACCCAGGTAGAATCAGGGGAGGCCCCTGAGGACTCTGGGGAGGGTACTTCCAAAGACCCTTCAGCTATCAGTCCACCTAGTGAAGCTGGTAGTGGGAGGGGGTCACACATCAGTAGGGCACCTTTCAATTCAAAAGGCCAGGTCACTAGGATTCAGGTAGTTAGAGAAAGGTCCACTTCTGCCAATTCTCACATTACCTCTGTATCAGAGAATTCCCAATCCTCCCACCCTGACGATAACACCCTCTGAGGTTGGAAGAGGCCAGACTGAAGCTGAGACAGCAGCAGTTGGTCTTAGACAGGGAGTCTCCAGATGTAGAAAGGGGAAGATTGAAGTTGGGGTTAGTTCCCCATGGTGGCAGCAGCAGTAATCTTGATAGTCATCCTGTTAGAGAAACAGATTCAAGAAACCTGCATAGGATTGTCCCCCTTACACGGGTGGGGATGACATAAAAAAGTGGTTTTCTGCACTTGAGAGAGTCTGCATGGTAGAGTTGGTCTCTCAAAGGTAGTGGGCTGCTATCTTGTGGCCATCGTTTACTGGCAAAGGTAGGGACAGACTCCTTACTGCCAGGGAGAGTGATGCCAACAACTACAAAGTTTTGAAAGATGCACTCTTAGATGGATTTGGCTTAACCACTGAACAATACAGGATTAAGTTCAGCGGTACCAGAAAAGAGTCCTCTCAAGACTGGACAGACTTTGTAGACTGTTCAGTGAAGGCATTGGAGGGATGGTTACATGGCAGTAAGGTGACTGACTATGAAAGCCTGTATAATCTTATTTTGAGAGAGCATATTTTGAATAATTGTGTGTTTGAATTGTTGCATCAGTACTTGGTAGACTCAGATCTGACCTCTCCCCAAGAATTGGGAAAGAAGGCAGACAAATGGGCCATAACAAGAGTGAGCAGAAAAGCTCATACAGGCGGTGAGAAGGATGGCAAGAAGGATGGTAAGTCTTCTGACAAGGGTGGGGACAAAGATAAAAATAATTCTGAGTCTTCATCAGGCCCACAAAACTCCTCTGGGGGAGGTGGGTCCAAATCCTCTTCAAACAATCAAAAGAAGCCATGGTGTTATTTATGTAAAAGTAAAGGCCATTGGGCAAGTGATTCCACTTGTCCAAAGAAAAACACCAAAGCTCCCACTACCACAACCCCAAAGGTGTCCTCTAGTGCCCCTAGTAATAGCAGATGTGGTGGGAAGAACACCGCAGATAGCCAATCAAAGGGTGTAGCTGGGCTCACTATTGGTGATGTAGTTGGGGTTGGTCTTGTTAGGGAGTCCACAGGGGCTGTTTTAGTCTCTGATGGTGGTATTGATGTTGCCACCTTGGTTGCTTGTCCCCTTAATATGGGTCAGTGCAAGCAACTTCCCCTAATAAATGGTGTTGAGGTTGAGGCCTACAGGGATACAGGAGCCAGTGTCACTATGGTGATTGAGAAACTGGTTGCCCCTGAACAACACCTACGTGGTCAGCAGTACCAAGTGGCTGATGCTCATAACAACACTCTTAGCCACCCCATGGCTGTTGTGAATCTCAACTGGGGGGTTACTGGTCCAAAGAAAGTTGTGGTAGCCACTAATTTACCTGTAGACTGCTTACTAGGCAATGATTTGGAGACATCAGCTTGGGCTGAAGTGGAGTTGGAGGCTCATGCTGCAATACTGGGCATTCCAGGGCATATCTTTGCTCTCACAGGGGCTCAGGCCCAGAAGCAAAGAGGACTGGGAAACATGGATCCTGGAAGAATGGACCAAGTGCTCCCAAAAGCTAGGGGTAGAAAGGGTAAATCCTTGCCCACTATCCCTCCCTCTCAAGAAGATTCCCCTTTTGAGGAAGAGGAACCCTCTCCCTGTGCAAAACCAATACCAGATGAGATGGCAGCAGACACTGCTGAGCTTTTGGGTGCAGGGGGGCCTGCGAGGGAAGAGCCGAGTGTGGAACAGCAGACCTGTCTCACACTAGAGGGTTTAAGACAGCAAGCTGTCAAACAGCAGAATGGGGATATCACTGATAGACATAAAGGCCTTCATTACAACCCTGGCGGTAAATCCCGCTTTCCGCCGTGCTGAAGACCGCCAACATACCGTTGTGGCGGAGGAAATCCGCCAGAGGTATTATGACTCACAGCTCATAATCCGCCACAATACAGACACCCACACAAGTCTGCCACACCAAATATGTGATAAACTGGCGATACCAAAACCCACACCATCACGCCACCAAGAATACGCCCACACTATCATGACCCATGAATCAACGCAGCGCTCTTTCAACCGCGGTAATCCATTAGTGGTACACACCGCCACGCTCAAAATACACACACATTTACAAAACACCCAATCCAATATAAAGCACACACCCACATCACCCACATACCCTTACAACCAAAAAGTTTAAAGAAGGCCTGAGAGAGAAATTAGCGAACACAACACCAGCATCCACAGACTCACAACACCATCACTTATACAACATCCACGCACCTCAAACAACACACACCAACACATCCCCTCACACATCACAACAGACAGCACCTCACACATCACCCACACCACATCATGGCACCTCAAAGACACCCCAGGTTTTCTGAGGAGGAGCTCAGGGTCATTGCGGAGGAAATCATCAGGGTAGAGCCACAGCTATTCGGATCACAGGTGCAGCAGACATCCATTGCTAGGAAGATGGAGCTATGGTGGAGAATCGTCGACAGGATCAACCCAGTGGGACAGCATCCAAGAACACGGGATGACATCAGAAAGAGGTGGAACGATCTACGGGGGAAGGTACGTTCTGTGGTATCCAGACACCAGATTGCTGTACAGAGGACTGGCGGTGGACCCCCACCTCCTCCCCCACAAATAAAAGCATGGGAGGAACAAGTCTTGGCAATACTGCATCCTGAGGGCCTTGCAGGACTAGCAGGAGGACTGGACTCTGGAAAAGCAAATCTTTACTACTATATCCCCCCCTACCTGCATGCCATCACATACTCCCACCCTTACCCTCACACCCATCACTCCAACACCCCACAGATACCCCAACCCACACATCCCAAAACCAAACCCTGCATGTAACACCAGTGCATGGACACCAATCACCAAAGCATGTCCAGTAGAGAGACTCACTCATGCCCCAAAATCACCATTCACACAAGGGCCACAGCAATAATGCAAGCACAGGAGTAGAGGCTAACTCACCCATTGCACAAGATGGCACACACAGATACTAAGATTATGCATTCACACCCCGACAGGACCCATACCCAACATCACCAGACAGGAGGTGCCAGACATATCCAGTCCCCCCACAGAAGAGGTCCACAGTGATGACAGCAGCTCTGCACGCCTGGATCAAGATGACCAGCCCGGCCCATCAGGGACCTCAGGACAGTCAGTTCCCCTGACACAGTCACAAACCACCACAGAGCCTCCCCCTCAGGAAACACCACCACAGGACCCACCCAGCGGGCCCACCCCTCGGTCCCAAGGACACGTCAATCAGCAGTGTGTCCACCACTACAGGGAACCCAGGCAAACCCACCAACCCAAGGAAATCAGTGGCAGTGGGCACACGGTTCAGGGGACAGAGGCACAGGATAACAGGGAAGCTGGGAGAACTGCTGTGCGACAGGGGGAGGACAGGCCCAGGATACCAACACTCCACAAGGCAGTCTCCAACATCATGGGAGCTTACCACAATTCCCAGGAGACCATGGGCACGGTACTGGCCAAGTTTCAGGAGACCCAGCGGCTGCAGGAGGAACACTACCTGGGGATCAGGGAGGACTTGAAGTCCATCAATACCACCCTGGTCACCATTGCAGGGGTGCTGGAAGACCAGGAGGGACACAGTGGCACACCAACGGGCCCCTGGATGATAAACAGCCCTCCACCTCCACCGGCGCTAGTTGACAGGAGGCACTGCCACAGGACCAACAGGCCACCAGCACCCCACCCCCCGCAGAAGGAGAACCAGCCCGCAAACGGTCCCTGAGATCCAGGAACAAGACAGAGAACATTGCTAAGACCCCGCCAGGAAATAAGACCCCCCTGAATGTCACCCTTCTGTCCCACTTTGTCACCCTGTCCATCTTAAACTGCCATTGCTCCACTTCCTATGCCCCATTGGACAATGCACCTGTGATACAAATAGACTGGACTCTGCCATGGGCATGTCTCCACCATCACCCCAGCCTATTTCACAAGCCCCTCCACTTATTTGCACAGAAATAAACACCCTTGAATCACAAAACAATCTGGAGTCAGTCTGTGCTTTCACAAATGTGTAATTGCAAAAGCTCTGGAATATAGCAATGTCAATGTACTTGTTCACATACCAATGTAACACAGCTGTAGGCCAGCAGTAAACATAGCAGAGGGCACAAAGTGGGACCCAGATCTGTGAAATGGAAAGGCAAAGTAATAAGTCAGGGTCCATACAAAGAGTGAAAATGGCAGACTTATGCTAGCTACAACAATGGAATGAGATGTGGGAAGCAGTTCCATCTTCTTACCTGTGTCTCACTGGAGGTATTGCATGATGATGTTGTTTCGGTTGTCTACATCTTCTTCTTCTGCCTCCTCTTCTTCACTGTCCACAGGCTCCACAGCTGCCACAAAACCACCATCAGGCCCATCCTCCTGCAGAAAAGGCACCTGTCGTCCCAAAGCCAGGTTGTGCAACATACAGCAGGCCACGATTATCTGGCACACCTTCTTCGGTGAGTAGTATAGGGATCCACCTGTCAGATGGAGGCACCTGAATCTGGCCTTCAGGAGGCTGAAGGGGCGTTCTATAATCCTCCTAGTTCTCCCATGTGCCTCATTGTGGCGTTCCTCTGCCCTTGTCCTGTGATTCCTCACTGGGGTCAGTAGCCATGTTAGGTTGGGGTAACCAGAGTCACCCTCAAATATCGAGGGACAATTGTTAGACATCCTCCAAACATTAGGGAATCTCCCATACATAGATACCTAATGAAACTGTGTGGGGACTTTAGGCTCACCTATTAGCCACACTCGGTGCCTCTGGAGTTGCCCCATCACATAAGGGATGCTGCTATTCCTCAAAATGTAAGCGTCATGCACTGAGCCATGATACTTGGCATTCACATGGGAGATGTACTGGTCTGCCAAACACACCATCTGCACGTTCATTGAATGGTAGCTTTTCCGGTTTCTGTACACCTGTTCATTCCTGCGGGGGGGACACCTGTTCATTCCTGCGGGGGGGACAAATGCCACATTAATGGCACCAATGATGTTGGGGATATGTCCCAGGGCATAGAAGTCACCTTTCACTGTTGGCAAATCCTCCACTTGAGGGAAAACAATGGAGCTGCGCAGGGGTTTCAGCAGGGCAGACAATACTCTGGACAACACGTTAGAGAACATTGGCTGGGACATCCCTGATGCCATGGCCACTGTTGTTTGAAAAGACCCACTGGCCAGGAAATGGAGTACAGACAGAACCTGCACTCGAGGGGGGATTCCTGTGGGATGGCGGATAGCTGACATCAGGTCTGGCTCCAACTGGGCACACCGTTCCTGGATTGTTGCACGATCAAGTCTGTAAGTGATAATGATGTGTCTCTCTTCCATTGTTGACAGGTCCACCAGGGGTCTGTACACTGGAGGCTGCCGCCATCTCATCACCTGCCCCAGCAGACGTGCCCAATGGAGGAGAACAGTGAGCAGAGGGTCATCACACACTTAGGTATCACAATGTGTTATTTGCTAAAACGTTAGAAATTTGCAATGTGCCTTTATCTGTCCGTATTCCAGGCCTAAATAGGTGTGACACAGCTTTTTTGCCTGCCATGTGGCCCCTTAAATAGCGGCTGCCTGACCTGTAAGGTGGGACAAGGGGAAGTGAGGTAACTGCGTTGGCGTTGAACACCGTCGCGGTAGGCGGTCGAAGACCGCGGCACAATTCAGCATTGGTTAACATTGGGCCCTATGGGTCCCAGGAGCCAATGACGATGTACACCGGCGGTGACGGTACGCACCGCCGTGGATGTGGCCGCCATTTTCTAACTGTTTCCTCACTTGATACCTGACCTTCAACAGGAGAGGACCTACAGTGCAAGTGCTGCTGTGACCTGTGTCTGGAAGCGACGATGGCTACAGTGTCTGGGGAAAGGGCCCCTGCCTTCACTTCGGAGGAGTTGGAGAAACTGGTGGATGGGGTCCTCCCCCAGTACACGCAACTGCATGGTCCTCCAGACAAACAGGTGAGTACACTGTGAGCATGGTGGATAGCACATGATTGTATCGAGTGTCGTGGATGGAAGAGGGTGGGGAGGGGGACAGGCCGGCATGTCAGGATAGTGTGTGTGTATGCATGTCTGGCCCAGGGTGAGAGGTGTTTAGGCAATGCGTGAGATGAAATGTACGGGATAGTAACATCTATTCTAACTTCACTTTTCCTCTAGGTCAGTGCCCACCAGAAGACGGGTATTTGGCGTGCCATCGCCAAGGACATCTGGACCCTGGGGGTCTACCATAGACGGAGCACCCACTGCCGGAAAAGATGGGAGGACCTGCGCCGCTGGAGCAAGAAGACATCAGAGGCCCAGCTGGGGATGCCCTCCCAACGTGGAAGGGGTGCCCGTCGCACCATGACCACCTTGATGTACCGGATCCTGGCGGTGGCCTATCTGGAGTTGGATGGGTGCTTGAGGGCATCACAGCAGCCACACGGGGTGAGTACACTCTCATTCAGCTGACTCTGCGCACTTAACGATGTGTCTGGCTGGGGGAAGTGGGCTGTGGGTTCCCCTAGGACGAACTTGGTAGGGTAGGTCCTGTGTTAGGCAGGCTCTGTGGCACCCTAACCCCACTACTGGTAATAGCAATCTACACCTAGTCAGGCTCCTCTGGGTTCCAGGTGTGCAGCAATTGGGCCTAGGCATCGTCCCCCATGGGCATGTGACTTTCCTAAGAACTGTTAGTGCATGGCTTAGTGCATAGGGCTGCTCCCTGTGTGTTGTGTCCACCCACGGTAGTGGTGTTGCATGCACTGAACATGTGTTTCTTCTGTCCCCCCCCCTTTTTGTTTTGTAACCCTGTTCTTGCGTGAATTAGCATAATCTGGTGGAGGAGAAGTGGCACCGGAGCAGGCGGGAGCTGCATCCCACATGGCCCTGGAGGGTGAAGTAACGGAGTCTGAAGGAACCAGTGGGACGGAGGGTGAGGGGAGCTCCATGACGGGGACAGGAGCATACACCAGCAACAGCGACTCCTCCTCTGATGGGAGCTCCCTTGTGTTGGCCGGCACCTCTGTGCCCACCGGATCAACAGGTACAGCTGCCACCCCCCCCTACCAGCACCGCCCTCCCAGCAGCCCCTCAGCGTGTGTCCCATGCCCGCTCACCCAGGAGGGTTGGCATCTCCTTCGCCCCAGTCAGCCCTGCTGCACTCAGTGAGGAGGCTATTGACCTCCTGAGATCCCTCACTGTTGGGCAATCGACCATTTTGAATGACAACCAGGGTGTTGAGAGGCATTTGCAACAAACAAATGCATACCTGGAGGGCATTCATTCTGGGCAGGAAGCCCAACAGAGAGCATTTCAGGGTCTGGCCTCAGCACTGATGGCAGCCATTGTCCCTGTGTCCAGCCTCCCCCTCCAACTTCCTCTACCCAGACCCAACCCCCTGTACCTCAGCCTATCCCAAGCACACCATCAGACCTGCATGCACACTCATCAACACACAAGAGTGGACATGGCAAACATAAGCACCACACATCCCACAGGCACTCATGCAAGCACCATACCCATACCGACATAGCAACATCCACTGCCTCCACTGTGTCCCCCTCCTCCACGTCCTCCTCTTCCCTCCCTGTCTTGTCTCGACTCACACCTGCATGCACTACATCCTCAGCCACTACCTCCATCACCAGCATGTCCATCACCACACACCGCTCACGTGCAATCACCACCCCCACTATCATTCACACATCCCCAGTGTCCTCTCCCAGGGTGTCTGTGAGCCCTCCTCCCAAACTACACAAACGCAGGCACACACCCACCCAACAGCCATCCACCTCCCAACAGCCTTCGGCCCATGCACCTTCACCCAAATTCAGCAAACGTACACCCCCTACAACCACTACCTCTTCCTCCACTCCCAAACCCCCTCCATCTTCCCGTCCCAGTGTGTCTAAAAAACTTTTCCTTGACCTCTTCCCTTCACCCCCCTGTCCTTCCCCTAGGGCCAGGCTTTCCAGGTCCCAGCCCAGCACTTCAGCCAGCAAATCCCCAGGCACAGTCATGCCAGCAACTGCGGTCTCATCGAGTGAGCCACCCATCAGGGCTGCCAGTGTGCCACCTAGCGAGGCCAAGGATATTCCGCCACCTGCCATGGTGAAGGTGCCCACATCCCGGAGGGAGAAGCCGCACCTACCAGCCAGTAAGGGCTCCTCCAAACCAAAAGGGGACAGTGGCAAGACACCAGCAGCAACATCAAAGGTGGGGAAGGGACACAAGCCGAAGAGCAGGTCAGGACAGGGCACGGTGGCTCCGAGTGAGGGACTAGAGTCACCCCTTCTGTCAACCACTACACCAACCTGTACGGCGGTGGACACCGCCACCAGCACCACCACCTGCATGTCTTCTGCCTCAGCAACAGTCCCCAGCATTATCCCCAGAGGGCAGCCGTTCGACGCTGCAGGAGACGTCCTGCTGTGTCCCTCAAAAACTGTAAATTTCACACTTGTATAGCGCACTACTCACCCGTTAGGGTCTCAAGGGACTGTACGCATACTGCCGTGGAACCCCTCCTGGCTTTTCCCTGTGAGGCGCCCACTCCTGGACAGTCCCAGGGTGAAGACAGGCATCCAAGTGCTGTCAGGGCCATTGTGGAGATTAAGCAAGCTATTGCCCAGAGTTGGACCCATTAATTGGATGAGACACCGAATCAAGAATTATCTGGTCCAAGCGAATTGAGCCCAAGACCCACCAAGGCAGGAATTGAACACTGGTCCCGGGCCGAATCTCTGCATCAGGGTCTGCCGCTATAACCATTGTGCCACACTTCTCCACACTTCTCCTGAACAGGTACAGACACATGCACCACCACCAGCACCTCCGCCACAGACACCACTGCAAGCCCTGCCACCAGCCCCGCGACACGCTCAGACAGTGCCACCACAGCTGACATGGCTATCATCCCCAGTGGGCAGCCATCCGAGGCTGGAGGAGACTTCCTTTACCCTGCCCAGCTTCCATGAGGCATGACTCTCATCACTGTTTGCACCTGCAGGTGTCAGGCGAAGCAGCAGCAGGGTGGGGTATGTCTCTGCCTCCATGGAGTATCATGCTACCTGTTCCTAGGCAATCTCGTGGCACACACACCCATGTGAGGTAATGAGACCAGCCACACTGCATGTGAAGCACTCTGGGCATCAAGCCCCCTCCAGAACCAGTGGAGATTCACATCCACAACCTAAGTCCTTGGCAGGATGAAGCACTCTGGGCACAAAGCCCCCTCCAGAACCAGTGGAGATTCACATCCACTACCTCAGTCCTTGGCAGAATAAAGCAATCTGGGCACCAAGCCCCCTCCAGAACCAGTGGAGATTCACATCCACTACCTCAGTCCTTGGTAGGATGAAGCACTCTGGGCACCAAGCCCCCTCCAGAACCAGTGGAGATTCACATCCACTACCTCAGTCCTTGGCAGGATGAAGCACTCTGGTGTAGGAGGCTGGCCTGGCTTATAGTGGGTACCTTGTGGTACTTACACCTTGTACTAGGTCCAGTTAACCCTTATTAGTTGATGAGAGGTCTTCTAGCAGTGTAGGCTGATAGAGGTAGCTATAGCAGAGCAGCTTAGGCTGAACTAGGAGACATGCAAAACTCCTACTATACCACTTATATCATGTAGCACTATATCACAAGAAACACAATACTCAGAGTTACTCAAAATAAAGGTACTTTATTTTAGTGACAATATACCAAAAGTATCTTAGAGGATATACTCCCTTAAGAGGTACGTAAAATACACAAAATATGCACACAAATCAAAATCAGGCAAGTGAACAGTAGTGCAAACACTGTAGGACACAATAGAATGCAATAGGAGACAATAGGACTAGGAGCAACACAAACCATACACTCCAAAAGAGGAATGTGAACCACGAATGGACCACAGGCCTAGTGTAGTGTGTAGAGGGTCGCTGGGAGTGTAAGAAAAACACTGAGGGTGTCTAAGATACCCCACCCCAAGACCCTGAAAAGTAGGAGTAAAGTTACCCTACTACTCCAGAAAGACAATAAAGTCGAGATAGGGGATTCTGCAAGGACAACAACTGACTGCAAAGCACTGAAGATGGATTCCTGGACCTGAGGACCTGTAAAGGAAGGGGACCAAGTCCAAGAGTCACGCAAGTGTCCAAGGGGGGCTGGAGCCCACTAAACCCCGGATGAAGGTGCAAAAGGGCTGCCTCTGGGTGGAAGAAGCCAAAGATTCGGCAACAACGGAAGGTGCCAGGAACTTCTCCTTTGGTCAGAAGATGTGCCATGGCGTGCTGGAGGATACAGAGTTGTTTCCACGCAGAAAGACCGCAAACAAGCCTTGCTAGCTGCAAGAGTCATGGTTGAAGGTTTTGGGTGCTGCCAGGGCTCAAGAAGGACCAAGAGGTCGACCCTTGGAGGAGGAGACAGAAGGCTCACTCAGCAACACGGAGAGCCCACGCAGAAGCAGGCAGTACCCACAGAAGCACCTGAACAGGCATTGAGAAGATCTGAGCATGACAGTCGACTCAGCACAACAAAAGGGAGTCCCACGAAGTCAGAGTCCAACTCACCGAGTTGGGCAATGCAGGACGGAGTGCTGGGGACCTGGGCTAGGTTGTGCACAAAGGAAGTTTTGCAAAAGTCCACAGAAGCCCTAGCAGCTGCAGTTCACGCAGTACACAGGATTACTATCTGGCGTGGGGAGGCAAGGACTTACCTCCACCAACTTGGGACAGAAGGACCACGCTCGTCAGGGTGAGAGGGGACCCAGAGGACCGGTGATGCAGAAGTTTGGTGCCTGCGTTGGCAGGGGGAAGATTCCGTCGACCCACGGGAGATTTCTTCTTGGCTTCCACTGCAGGGTGAAGGCAGACAGCCCTCAGAGCATGCTCCACCAGGAAACAGTCGAAAAAGCCGGCAGGATGAGGCGCTACAATGTTGCTGGTAGTCTTCTTGCTACTTTGTTGAGGTTTTGCAGGTGTCCTGGAGCACTCAGCGGTCGATCCTTGGCAGAAGTTGGAGAGGGAAGTGCAGAGGAACTCTGGTGAGCTCTTGCATTCGTTATCTGGTGAGATAGGCACAGGAGAGACCCTAAACAGCCCTCAGAGGAGGATTGGCTACAGAGAAAGGTAAGCACCTATCAGGAGGGGTCTCTGACATCACCTGCTGGCACTGGCCACTCAGAGGTGTCCATTGTGCCCTCACACCTCTGCATCCAAGATGGCAGAGGTCTGGGACACACTGGAGGAGCTCTGGGCACCTCCCCTGGGAGGTGCTGGTCAGGGGAGTGGTCACTCCCCTTTCCTTTGTCCAGTTCAACGCCAGAGCAGGGCTGGGGGGATCCTTGAACCGGTGTAGACTGGCTTATGCAAGGAGGGCACCATCTTTGCCCTTCAAAGCATTTCCAGAGGCCAGGAGAGGCTACTCCTCTCAGTCCCTTAACACCTATTTCCAAAGGGAGAGGGTGTAACACCCTCTCTCAGAGGAAATCCTTTGTTCTGCCTTCCTGGGACTGGGCTGCCCAGGCCCCAGGGGGGCAGAAACCTGTTTGAGGGTTGGCAGCAGCGTAGCTGCAGAGAAAACCTCAGAAAGTTAGTTTGGCAGTACCCGGTCTCTATGCTGGAGCCCCAGGGATGCATGGAATTGTCCCCCAATACCAGAATGGTATTGGGGTGACAATTCCATGATCCTAGACATGTTACATGGCCATGTTCGGAGTTACCATTGTGACGCTACATATAGGTATTGACCTATATGTAGTGCACGCGTGTAATGGTGTCCCTGCACTCACAAAGTACGGGGAAATTGCCCTGAACTACGTAACTTTGCACCTAACCTTCACTAAGTGAAGGTTAGACATATATGTGGCTTATGAGTTACTTAAGTGCAGTGTAAAATGGCTGTGAAATAACATGGACGTTATTTCACTCAAGCTGCAGTGGCAGTCCTGTGTAAGAATTGTCAGAGCTCCCTATGGGTGGCAAAAGAAATGCTGCAGCCCATAGGGATCTCCTGGAACCCCAATACCCTGGGTACCTAGGTACCATATACTAGGGAATTATAAGGGTGTTCCAGTGCGCCAATCAGAATTGGTAAAATTAGTCACGAGCCTGCAGTGACAATTTTAAAATCAGAGAGAGCATAAACACTGAGGTTCTGATTAGCAGAGCCTCAGTGATACAGTTAGGCACCACACAGGGAACACATACAGGGCACAATTTATGAGCACTGGGGTCCTGGGTAGCAGGATCCCAGTAACACAAGCAAAAACAAACAGATATAGAGTAAAAATGGGGGTAACATGCCAGGCAAGATTGTACTTTCCTACACAGCACCCCCCACCCCCAAATGAGGGACTTTAAGGCTAACATTGCCCAGATGAGTCTTCATTGTCTAAGTGGAAATATCTGGAGAGTCCATCTGCATTGGATTGGGTTCTCCCCGGTCTATGTTTCACTGTATGGTCCATTCCCTCTAGGGATATGGACCACCTCAACAATTTAGGGTTTTCACCTTTCATTTGTTTTAGCCAAAGTAGAGGTTTGTGGTCTGTCTGAACAATAAAGTGAGTACCAAACAGGTATGGTCTCAACTTTTTCAGTGCCCAGAACACAGCAACGGTCTTCCTCTCTATGGCAGACCAACGCTTTTCTCTAGGGGTCAACCTCCTGCTTATAAAAGCAACATGTTGATCCTGGCCCTCAGTATTAAGCTGTGATTGCACTGCCCCAACCCCCAATTCAGAACCATCAGTCTGGACTATGAACTTTTTGGAATAGCAAGGGCTTTTTAGGACAGGTGCAGAGCACATGGCCTGTGTGAGCAAATCAAAAGCTTTTTGACAGCTAGCTGTCCACAATACCTTTTTAGGCATCTTTTTACTAGTGAGGTCATTCAGAGGAGCTGCAATGGAACCATAATTCTTAATAAACCTCCTATAGTACCCTGTGAGGCCTAAGAAGGCTCTCATGTGGGTTTGAGTTGTAGGGGGAGCCCATGCCATAATAGTCTGGATCTTCCCCTGCAGTGGTGCAATCTGTTCCCCACCTACCAGGTGGCCCAGATACACCACTTTCCCCTGCCCTATCTGGCACTTTGAGGCCTTGATAGTGAGGCCTGCCTTTTGCAGGGCCTCTAAAGCTTTCCACAGGTGGACAAGGTGTTCAGCCCAGCTGGAGCTAAAGACAACAATATCATCTAGATATGCTGCACTAAAAGCTACCAACCCTTGTAGGACTGTGTTCACCAACCTTTGAAAAGTGGCAGGTGCATTCTTCAGACCAAAGGGCATCACAGTGAATTGATAGTGCCATCCAGTGGTTGAGAATGCAGTTTTAGGTTTTGCATCTTCTGATAACTTAATCTGCCAATACCCTGCAGTTAAATCAAAAGTGCTCAGATACTTGGCAGAAGCCAGTGTATCAATCATCTCGTCTGCCCTGGGTGTAGGGTGAGCATCTGTCTTGGTTACTTGGTTGAGCCCTCTATAGTAAACACAAAACCTCATCTCTCTTTTACCATCCTTACTGTGAGGTTTTGGAACAAGCACCACTGGGCTAGTCCATGGGCTTTCTGAAGGCTCAATCACTCCTAAGTCTAACATTTTCTGAACCTCTTCTTTAATGTAGTACCTGACATGGTCAGGCTGCCTATAAATCTTACTTTTGACAGGTGAACTGTCTCCAGTGTTGATTGTATGCTCACACCAAGTAGTGATACCTGGTATCAGTGAGAAGAGTTCAGAAAACTGATGTAAAAGATTTACACAGTTATCTTTCTGCTCAGCAGTAAGACAATCTGCCAGTACTACTCCCTCCACTAAGCCATCAGCTTAAGTGGTGGAGAAAAGATCAGGGAGAGGGTCACTCTATTCTTCCTGTCCCTCATCAGTTGCCATGAGCAGAGTGAGATCAGCCCAGTCAAAGTAGGGTTTCAGGTGGTTGACATGGAGCACCCTAAGGGGACTTCTGGCAGTTCCAAGGTCTACCAAGTAGGTAACCTCACTCTTCTTTCAACAATTAGATGGGGTCCACTCCATTTGTCCTGGAGTGCTCTTGAGCCACAGGCTCCAATACCTACACCTTCTGTCCTGGGTGGTACTGAGTGAGGACAGCCTTCTGGTCATGCCATTGATTTTGCAGCTCCTGGCTGGCCTGAAAGTTTTTATTGGCCTTTTTCATGTACTCAGCCATTCTTGATCTTAGGCCAAGTAAATAGTCCACAATGTCCTGTTTAGGATCTTTTAAAGGTTGTTCCCAACCCTCCTTAACAAGTGCACGGGGACCTCTCACAGGGAGCCCAAAGAAGAGTTGAAAGGGGCTAAAGCCCACTCCTTTTTGGGGTACCTCCCTGTAAGCAAAAAGGAGGAAAGGTAACAGGACATCCCATCTCCTTCTGAGTTTTTCAGGGAGTCCCATTATCATACCTTTGAGAGTTTTATTAAACATCTCAACCAGACCATTTGTTTGTGGATGATAAGGAGTAGTGAACTTCTATGTTACACCACACTCCTTCCACATTGCCTTGAGGTATGCAGACATGAAGTAACTACCTCTGTCTGACACCACTTCCTTAGGGAAGCCCACTCTGGAAAAGATTCCCAGGAGGGCCTTTGCCACTACAGGAGCTGTAGTGGTCCTTAAGGGGATGGCTTCAGGGTACCTTGTGGCATTGTCCACTACCACCAGGATAAACCTATTGCCTGAAGCTGTTGGAGGGTCAAAAGGGCCAACTATGTTAACCCCTACCCTTTCAAAGGGCACCCCAATCACAGGAAGTGGAAATTAAGGGGGCCTTTGGAGTGCCACCAGTCTTGCCACTGGCTTGGCAGGTTACACAAGAGCGACACAACTCTTTGGTGTCCTCTGACATATGAGGCCAGTAAAACAGAGGGACAAGTCTCTCCCAAGTTTTTGTCTGGCCAAAATGCCCAGCCAAGGGAATGTCATGTGCCAAGGTAAGAAGAAACTCTCTGTATTGCAAAGGGATGACCAATCTCCTGGCAGCTCCAGTTTTAGGGTCCCTTGACTCAGTATACAAGAGGTTGTCTTCCCATTTCACCTTAGGGCTATCACTGACATCCCCATTCTGCTGTTTGACAGCTTGCTGTCTCAAACCCTCTAGTGTGGGACAGGTCTGCTGTGCCACACTCAGATCTTCCCTAGCAGGCCCCCCTGCACCCAAAAGCTCAGCAGGGTCTGCTGCCAGCTCATCTGGTGTAGGTTATGCACAGGGAGAGGATTCCTCTTGCTCAAAAGGGGAATCTCCTGGTGAAGGAGGGATAGTTGGCAAGGATCTACCCTTCCTACCCCTAGCTTTTGGGAGCACTTGGTCCATTGTTCCAGGATCCAAGTTTCCCAGTCCTTTTTGATTCTTGGCCTGAGCCCTTGTTAAAGCAAAAATATGCCCAGGATTGCCCAGCTTTGCTGCATGAGCCTCCAACTCCACTTCAGTCCAAGCTGATGTCTCCAAATCATTGCCTAGTAAGCAATCTACAGGTAATTCAGTGGCTACCACAACTTTGTTTGGACCAGTAACCCCCCCCCCCCAGTTGAGATTCACAACAGCCATGGGGTGGCTAAGTGTGTTATTGTGAGCATCAGTCACTTGGTACTGCTGAACAAGTAGGTGTTGATCACGGTGAACCAGTTTCTTAATAAACATAGTTACACTGGCTCCTGTGTCCCTGTAGGCCTCAACCTCAATACCATTAATTAGGGGTAGTTGCTTGTACTTACCCATATTAAGGGGGCAAGCAACCAAGGTGGCAAAGTCAATGCCACCATCAGAGACTTCAGCCTCTGTGGTCTCCCTAACAAGACCAACCCCAACTACACAGCCAATAGTGAGCCCAGCTACACCCTTGGATTGGCTATTTGTAGTAGACTTCCCACCACCACTGTTATTACTAGGGCACTAGAATTTGCAGTTGGGGTAGTGATGGTGGGAGGTTTGGTGTTTTTCTTTGGACAAGTGGCATCACTTGCCCAATGGCCTTTTACTTTACATAAATAACACCAAGGCCTTTTCTGATTGTGAGAAGAGGATTTGGACCAACCACCCCCAGAGGAGTTTTGTGGGCCTGATGAAGAATGTTTTTGATCTTTGTCCCCACCCTTGTCAGAAGACTTGCCATCCTTCTTCTTGACATCATTGTCACCCCCTGTATGAACCTTTCTGTTCACTCTTGTTCTGACCCATTTGTCTGCCTTCTTTCCCAATTCTTGGGGAGATGTGAGATCTGAGTCGACCAAGTACTGGTGCAACAAATCAGACACACAATTGTTCAAAATATGCTCTCTCAGGATTAGATTATACAGGCTTTCATACTCAGTCACCTTACTGCCATGTAAGTAACCCTCCAAGACCTTCACCGAACAGTCTACAAGGTATGTCCAGTCTTGAGAGGACTCTTTTCTGGTGTCTCTGAACTTAATCCTGTATTGTTCAGTGGTTAAGCCAAATCCATCCAAGAGTGCATCCTTCAAAACTTTGTAGTTATTAGCATCACTTTCTCTGACAGTAAGGAGCCTATCCCTACCCTTACCAGTGAAAGATAGCCACAAGATAGCAGCCTACTGCCTTTGAGGGACCAACTGTACCATACAGGCCCTCTCAAGTGCAGCAAACCACTTGTTAATGTCATCCCCCTCCTTGTAAGGGCTGACTATCTTATGCAGGTTTCTGGAATCTTGTTCTCTAACAGGATTATTATCAAAAACACTGCTGCTGCCACCATGGGGAACTAACCCCAACCTCTGCCTTTCCCTTTCCACATCCAGAGATTCCCTGTCTAAGGCCAGCTGCTGCTGTTTAAGCTTCAGCCTGGCCTCTTCCAACCTGTCAGTCGTTGTCTTTGCAGAATCCCCTATCTCGACTTTACTGTCTTTCTGGGTTAGTAGGGTAACTTTACTCCTACTTTTCAGGGTCTTCGGGTGGGGTATCTTGGACACCCTTAGTGTTTTCTTACTGTCGCATTGACCCTCTACACAGTACACTAGGCCTGGGGTCCATTCGTGGTTCGAATTCCACTTTTGAAGTATATGGTTTGTGTTGCCCCTAGGCCTATTGTCTCCTATTGCTTTCTATTGTGTTCTGAAATGTTTGAACTACTTTTCTAACTGTTTACTTACCTGATTTTTGTTTGTGTGTATATTTTGTGTATATTACATACCTCCTAAGCGAGTATATCCTCTGAGGTACTTTTGGCATATTGTCACTAAAATAAAGTACCTTTATTTTTAGTAACTCTGAGTACTGTGTTTTCGTGTGATAAAGTGCAAAGTGATATAAGTGGTATAGTAGGAGCTTTGCATGTCTCCTAGTTCAGCCTAAGCTGCTCTGCTATAGCTACCGCTATCAGCCTAAGCTGCTAGAACATTTCTAATCTACTAATAAGGGATAACTTGACCTGGCACAAGGTGTAAGTACCCTGGGTACCCACTATAAGCCAGGCCAGCCTCCTACCACAGGCACCACCACCCATTCCAGCCAGACGGAGAGGTCAAAGAGCGCCAGTCCTACACCTGAAGACAAAGGCCCCACTCCTGAGAGTGCAGAGGGATGCCTGGACACAGAGGAAATCCCTGGGTCATCCCACAGCCCTGGACAGTCACCCCCCAGAACCCCCACCCAGGACACCACTGACACGCCTACCACTCAGCCACCACCATCAGCACTGGCACAATGTCCCCACACCAGTGTCTCCAGGCCACGGACTGGCTGCCCACAAGTAGAGAGGCCCGAGTCTCCACCCACCACCAGGCAGGATGATGAAGGGCCCAGTGGAAGTGGAACTGCCAGACCAGTGTGTAGGAGGCTGGCCTGGCTTGTAGTGGGTACCAAGGGGTACTTACACTCTGTACCAGGTCCAGTTATCCCTTATTAGTGTAGATGAGGTGTTTCTAGCAGCTTAGGCTGATAGAAGGTAGCTATAGCAGAACAGCTTAGGCTGAACTAGGAGACATTCAAAGCTCCTACTATACCACTGGTGTCATATGCACAATATCATAAGAAAACACAATACACAGATATACTAAAAATAAAGGTACTTTATTTTTATGACAATATGCCAAAAGTATCTCAGTGAGTACCCTCAGTATGAGGATGCCAAATATACACAAGATATATGTACACAATACCAAAAATATGCAGTAATAGCAAAAGGAAGTAATGCAAGCAATGTAAAGTTACAGTAGATTGCAATAGGAGCACATAGGTACAGGGGCAACACAAACCATATACTCTAGAAGTGGAATGCGAACCACCAATGGACCCCAAACCTATGTGAGCTTGTAGAGGGTCACTGGGACTGTAAGAAAACAGTGATGGTTAGAAAAATAGCCCACCCCAAGACCCTGAAAAGTAGGTGTAAAGTGCACCTATATTCCCCAGAGAGCACAGAAGTCGTGATAGGGGAATTTTGCAAGGAAGAACAACACCAGCAATGCAACCAAAGTGGATTTCCGGACAAGAGTACCTGTGGAACAAGGGGACCAAGTCCAAGAGTCGCGACAAAGTCGGGATTGGGCAGATGCCCACGAAATGCCAGCTGAGGGTGCAAAGAAGCTGCCACTGGATGGTAGAAGCTGTGGATTCTGCAAGAACGAAGAGGACTAGGAACTTCCCCTTTGGAGGATAGATGTCCCACGTTGTGCGAAAGCTTGCAGAGGTGTTCCCACACAGAAAGACTGCAAACAAGCCTTGCTAGCTGCAAGGGTTGCGGTTAGTGTTTTTGAATGCTGCTGTGGCACAGGAGGGACCAGGATTTTGCCACTTGCGTGAGGAGACAGAGGGGGCGCCCAGCAAAACAGGGAGCCCTCACAGAAGTAGGCAGCTCCTGCAGAAGTGCCGGAACAGGCACTACGAAGAGGAGTGAACCGGAGCTCACCCGAAGACACAAAAGGAAGTCCCATGACGCCGGAGGACAACTCAGGAGGTTGTGCAGTGCAGGTTAGAGTGTCGGGGACCCAGGCTTGGCTGTGCACGAAGAAAATCCTGGAAGAGTGCACAGGAGCCGGAGAAGCTGAAAATCACGCAGTACCCAGCAATGCAGTCTAGCGTGGGGAGGCAAGGACTTACCTCCACCAAACTTGGACTGAAGACTCACTGGACTGTAGGAGTCACTTGGACAGAGTTGCTGAGTTCCAGGGACCACGCTCGTTGTGCTGAGAGGGGACCCAGAGGACCGGTGATGCAGTCTTTTGTTGCCTGCGGTTGCAGGTTGTAGATTCCGTCGACCCATGGGAGATTTCTTCAGAGCTCCTGGTGCAAGAAGGAGGCAGGCTACCCACAGAGCATGCACCACCAGGAAACAGTCGAGAAAGCCGGCAGGATGAAGCAATACAAGGTTGCAGTAGTCGTCTTTCTACTTTGTTGCGGTTTCGCAGGCGTCCTGAGCAGTCAGCAATCGATCCTTTGGCAGAAGGTGAAGAGAGAGATGCAGAGAAACTCTGATGAGCTCTTGCATTCGTTATCTAAAGAATTCCCCAAAGCAGAGACCCTAAATAGCCAGAAAAGGAGGTTTGGCTACCTAGGAAGGAGGATAGGCTAGCAACACAGGTAAGAGCCTATCAGGAGGAGTCTCTGACGTCACCTGCTGGCACTAGCCACTCAGAGCAGTCCAGTGTGCCAGCAGCACCTCCGTTTCCAAGATGGTAGAGGTCTGGAGTACACTGGAGGATCTCTGGGCACCTCCCCTGGGAGGTGCAGGTCAGGGGAGTGGTCACTCCCCTTTCCTTTGTCCAGTTTCACGCCAGAGCAGGGCTGGGGGATCCCTGAACCAGTGTAGACTGGCTTATACAGAGATGGGCACCATCTGTGCCCATCAAAGCATTTCCAGAGGCTGGGGGAGGCTACTCCTCCCCAGCCCTGACACCTTTTTCCAAAGGGAGAGGGTGTAACACCCTCTCTCTGAGGAGGTCCTTTGTTCTGCCTTCCTGGGCCAAGCCTGGCTGGACCCCAGGAGGGCAGAAACCTGTCTGAGGGGTTGGCAGCAGGAGCAGCTGCAGTGAAACCCCGGGAAAGGTAGTTTGGCAGTACCCGGGTCTGTGCTAGAGACTCGGGGGATCATGGAATTATCTCCCCAATGCCAGAATGGCATTGGGCTGACAATTCCATGATCTTAGACATGTTACATGGCCATGTTCGGAGTTACCATTGTGATGCTGTACATAGGTAGTGACCTATGTACAGTGCACATGTGTAATGGTGTCCCCGCACTCACAAAGTCTGGGGAATTTGCCCTAAACAATGTGGGGGCACCTTGGCTAGTGCCAGGGTGCCCACACACTAAGTAACTTAGCACCCAACCTTTACCAGGTAAAGGTTAGACATATAGGTGACTTATAAGTTACTTAAGTGCAGTGGTAAATGGCTGTGAAATAACGTGGACGTTATTTCACTCAGGCTGCAGTGGCAGGCCTGTGTAAGAATTGTCAGAGCTCCCTATGGGTGGCAAAAGAAATGCTGCAGCCCATAGGGATCTCCTGGAACCCCAATACCCTGGGTACCTCAGTACCATATACTAGGGAATTATAAGGGTGTTCCAGTATGCCAATGTAAATTGGTGAAATTGGTCACTAGCCTGTTAGTGACAATTTGGAAAGAAATGAGAGAGCATAACCACTGAGGTTCTGATTAGCAGAGCCTCAGTGAAACAGTTAGTCATAACACAGGTAACACATACAGGGCACACTTATGAGCACTGGGGCCCTGGCTGGCAGGGTCCCAGTGACACATACACTAAAACAACATATATACAGTGAAATATGGGGGTAACATGCCAGGCAATATGGTACTTTCCTACACAGTGCAGGGGACACAGGTACAGGGGGCTAGGGCCAGTGGGAAGGGAGCAGTAGCCCAAGGGGGTGGCCCAAGGAGGGATGCTGCTGCCCAGGAGATCATTGCTGAGGTCCTGTCCTGAGAGCATAGCACCATTCCCAGGACAGGATGGGCCAGATCCTGGCCAGTTCGGAGGAAAATCAGAGGGTTCAGGTAGCACACCACCAGGAGGCCATGGAGCAATGGAAACAGCTCAATGCTACTATGGCCACCATTGCAGGGGTGCTGCAGCGCAAGTACCACAGCCAGCCTGAGTCCTCCACCCACCTGCAGGCCCCTTCCACAAGCCAGGTCAATGCCCTGCCATCCACAGCTGCAGCTGCTAGTGGACTGGTGGCACTCCCAGAGGACTCACAGGACACCAGCACCCCTTCCCCTCACAAACGTGGTCTCAGACCCAAGCATCCCTGTGAAACACCAGCCAAGACCAAGCCCACCGCCAGGAAGTGACTCTACCCTGAACTGTCTCCCTTGTGTGCCACTGAGCTACATTGTCGACATGCCACTGCCATATCACCATCTTCCAATGGCCTCATGGACTATGCCCCTGTGCTACCAACAGCTGTAGAAATGTACCTGAGTATATTTTTCAGCATGTGCCCACTCCCTTCCACTGTCTCATCACTCATTGGTGTTTTGTCTTAGAATAAATACACTTCTGCACTTAAAATATCTGTCCTTCATTAATATGATCAATCAAATGGAAATGTGAATATATTAGGCAGGTACCATCATAATGCTGTTCTGCCCAAGGTAGTGCCCGGAGCTCCCCCAGAGTGTCCCTGGCATTAGCCATCTTGGATTCCAAAGTGTGGGGACCCTCTGGAGACCTCTGAGTGGCCAGTGCCAGCAAGTGACGGCAGAGACCCCTCCTGATAGGGGCATTCCTGGGTAGGTAGCCAATCCCCCTCTCATGGCTATTTAGGGTCTCTCCTCTGGGTGTTTCCCCAGATTCGGTTTGCAAGATTCCTCCAGGACTCCTCTGCCTCCTTTGCTTCAGCTTCTGACCATCAGATCAACTGCAGACTGCTCAAGGAACCACTGTAACTGCAACAAAGTATCTAAGACGACTCCTGTGACCTGCATCTTCAGCTCCAGCCTGCATTTGCAACAGTTTACAAGGTGTGCACGCTCTGGGGACTGGCTGTCTTCACCCTGCACCAGAAGAACCAAAGGAATCTCCCGTGGAGTGACGGAGTCACTTACCTGCTTCAGCAAGCACTCTTCATGACGACGGCCGGTACGCTGGGACTCTTCTGCTGGCAACAAGCATGCTTCCTGGAACACGGGTGGTGGACCGAAGTGACCCAGTCTGTCCAAAGGTTCCGCTGTCCAAATTTGGCAGAGGTAAGAGCTTGCCTCCCAATCTGCGACAGTACCTCTGTGCACCACGTCTTCTGCAGTTCCTTGGGCTTCTGTGCACTTATTCCAAGAATCCTTCGTGCACAGCGAAGCCCAGGTCCCCAGCACTGCATCCTGCGACGCTCAACTAGCTGAGTTGTTCTCCGGAGGCATGGGACCTTCCTGTGTAGTGCTTCAATGACTGCACTTTGCATATTCTTTGTCCCTGTGTTCTGGGACTCCCGTGGGTGCTGCCTGGTCTTCTGAGGGCTCTCTGAAGTGCTGAGAGCCCCCTCTGCCTCCTCAGTCCGAGTTGAGACCCCTCAGGTCCCTCCTGGGTCCAGGCAGCTCCCTTTTGATGCAAACCACATACTTGCTTGAACCAAGGGTTTTTGGCGGAATCCAGAGAAGCAAACAGCCTGCATCCAACTACTCGACGTGTGACATCTCCTGCACCAGGCAGGAACCCGCAGCCATCCTCTTTGGTGCTCTTCTGTACTTTTCTTCTGACCAGAGAATCCACTTTTGCACCTTCTTCTAGGTTGGCAGGGGCTCCTGTCCTTCCTGGACTCTTCTTCAACTTCTGGACTTGGTCCCCTCTCTCCACGGGTCTTCAGGTCCAGGAATCCATCATTTGTTGCTTGCAGTCTTCCTGGTTCTTGCAAAATCCTTCATCACGACTTGTAGTGTGTTCTGAGGAAACTTGTTGTACTTTACTCCTGTTTTCCTAGGCTCTGGGGTGGGGTATTTTTACCTACCTTTGGTGTTTTCTTACACTCCCAGCACCCCTCTACACACTAAACTGGCCTAGGGGGAATCCGACTTTCGCATTCCACTATTTTAGTATATGGTTTGTGTCTCCCCTAGGCCCACTGCAATCTATTGTATTTTCTACTGTTTGCACTATTCTATGACTGTTTACTTACCTGATTTTGGTTACTAGTGTATATATTGTGTATAATGCTTACCTCCTGTAGGAGTATTGCCTCTAAGATATTTTTGGCCTAGTGCCACTAAAATAAACTACCTTTATTTTTGGTAACTGAGTATTGTCTTTACTTGAGCATAAGTGCTGTGTAACAATAAGTGGTACTGCAGGAGCTTTACATGTCTCCTAGTTCAGCCTTAGCTGCTCTGCTACAGCTACCCCTAGACAGCCTAAGCTGCTAGACACTGCCTACATTTCACTAATAAGGGATAAGTGGGCCCGGTATAAGGTGTAAGTACCTTTGGTACCCACTACAAACCAGGCCAGCTTCTCACAAAAATACTGCAGGTTTCTGCATGTGCAGGACTGTGTCCCAGTGTCGGCACATTACACTGAGACAAACTCACCAGATTTCATTGGTGCCGGCCCCGATCGGCGCAATATTAACCTGTATCCCCGATCTGGCTGGATTTTTCTGGATCCTGCGAGAGAACCTCACCTGGGTTAAAAAAATAAAAAAACGCAAAAATTTAAGCAGCGCTGACTTTCGGAAATGACTTTAATCTAGAGCCTGCTTGAAACCTTGCCTACTGGGTTCCGAAAAGAAATATAGTACTATTTGTTTGCAATTTTATCCCAACCCTAAGGTACTGCAGCACTTTACATGAGCGCCAGGTGACATTACACACGGTCACACATTTATGGTTTTTCATACACGGTGCGATAAAGTGATTTGCTCATAATCAAAGGCTGCTGAGTTGACGCCGAAACTCTCGTTTAGTTCCCCAGTTTCAAAGTGAGCAGTTTAGGCTGTAACTCTGTAAGCCTCACAGTGTTTTGGGAAAGCTTAAACCCAGTGCTTAATTTGTAAATTAAAGCCCTCCTCTTAAACACGCTGCTGTTGCAATTGACTGTGCGAACAGGAATATTGAGGCAGCGTGATGCTGAATCCATCTGGGGCCCCGTCAATCCATTTAAAGCCACTCCCTGCCCCTTCAGCTCACCCTTGCAGCTTTCTACTTTCTATCACTGTGACGCTTTTTCGTTTTTCTCTTCCTCCGTCTTTCCCATATGTGTCTTTTGCTCGCAGCAAATGCTTGAGGCAGAAAACTAAGCGCTGGCCCTCAAAAATCAGTGCTCAGCACCGGAAACAACAAGCACAAATAAAGCACTGCATAAACCACCAGAAAGACGCAAGTGGCATAATGAAGCATGAGGCAGCCCCACTGCAAAGTACACGTAGGGAGCCATTCTACCAGGAGCCACTCAGGGGTCTGCCGCCAGTGCACTGTGCTGAGGGGGTCTCCTGGAGTTCGGGGGCTGTGTGGGCATTTGTTACGCCACTGAAAGACATATGCTGCCTTCATTTATAAAAGGATGAAGCCAGAGACAGCACTTTCTTTTCCGAACATTAGCGTTACTCTCTCCTTTTTTAGTTTTTCTTCTGAGCGCTCTGTGGCTGACACCCTGGCTACTAGACGTCTTCCTGTGGTTTGCAGGCGCTGGGGGTTGGAGCGGGCTGAGACGAGGTGACCACGTCTGAAACCAAAGCTCAGACTCTGTTGTAGACCTCATCCGGCTGCGCCGTGACCTGCCCCTCTGTAGGGGGTGATGACCCCCGCCTCTTCCTGGATGGGTGCCCATGCCCAGCTACTGCAACAGTGACATATCGTAAAATGATGCCCCCCCAGGATGTGGTGTTGGGCTCTTGAAACTCCAACTATCTCAGATATTCATAGGCCTTGTGCCGAAGGGGGGTGCACTGAAGGGTGGGGGCCCCTGCATTGTAGGAGGCCTATATTACCCCCCTCTCCAGAGGATTTCATAAGCAGTTTGAAGCTTCTGGTTATATAAGAAGTAGAAGCCGGATACGGGTGATCTGGGGTGTGCATCACGAAATGCAAATGTAGTGCTATATGTTAGTGCGAAACGCACCCCCGTGTCTGCTCCCAGTTAAAAAAAGCATAAAAATATCCGAAAAACTACAGGTGCTTGCGTTCTGCCCGAGCGCCTTATCCCCAGCGCTTGCGGTAATGTTTTACTGCAATCACCTCTTAAGTGCGTAACCTAGTGAGAAAGTGTCATTTGTGGGATTTCGCATAAAGATAGATTTCCTGAAATCACAGGAATTACTGGGGCACAATTTACAGATTTTTGAGTGATCCTTATGTAAATGGGATAGCTTCAAACAGTAGGCGCCACACTGGAACACTACAGTCTAATGTCCCCCACAGTAGGGGAAGCTTCTCACGCTCACCACTCAACGTGGCCACCAAAGCTGTTGGCTCCCACACTAGTACATTAGTCTGGACACTGCTTGGGAAAACATGGAATTCCTGAATTGATGAATTACAATTCATCTGTCCTACCTGGACCCACTGTCCTACCGTGGAGTGAAAATCTGTCCAAAAATGGTCATTCAAGGTTGTTTCTTTCTATTTAAAGACAGCATTACTAGGTAGCAAGAAAACCGTTTCCTATGACTTGTAGTATCCAATATGTGGCCAAAGTAAATTACTTATGGTTGACCCAGTGAAATATATATATGTATGTAGTGCAGATGTGTCTAAAAGGTTGGCGGAGAGCTGTAGAGCATCAGACAAAGGTGCGGTCATCGAGTCATAGGAGAGGTAGCTGTTTTGTGGACTGTTACTTCATCATGACATAAGGGCCCATATTATCACTTTTTGACACAAAAGCGGTACAAACGTTCAAAATACAATTGTAAAAAGTGACGCAAATGTGGTGCAAAAAAAGTATAAATATGTGGCAATATTCTTTAAAAGAACCTTGTCGTCAGCTCTTTCCTAAAGAGGAGTGGGGCTGTGTTGCTTCTGATGGATAAGTATATCTTGTTCCACATCCTGGGTGCATAGATGGAGAAGGTCAGTTGCCTTGATTTTTTTCCATTGGTTCGTCTCCTGTCTGACGGGGGTTTCATGCATACCGAGAGCCTACCGAGGTGGTGAGCTTTTCTCTTAGGTGGGTGTTGCTGGTCATAAAGCTATGCTGATGATACTGGTTTTTAAGGCTGATGGGGGCTGGTAACGGGAACCAGTGGAGTTCAATCCGATTGGAGTAAAGTTCACTACTTCCTTCAGCCCCTAGATGAGGTGTACTGTGGCCTACAAGATGCCCAAGGAGGAGGGCCATTGTGAAATGAAGCAAGCTATGCAGCAGTGCATTGCCCCATCCAGATGAGACTGTATGGAGGCTTGGACAGCAGTTCTGAAGTCACTTTTTTGGAGGAATCATTTTACATTCTTCAGTAGACAGTGCTGGTACCAGGACATTATAGTTTTTCTAACATTGGTTCCGTGAGGGTGAGGTCAGTATCCAGGGTGACTGTTAGCGACTTGGCATTGGGTAGATTCTGGGGATAAAATTAGTGGTGGTTCAATTTTGAGTCAAGTTTAGACTAGTTGTTAGTTGTTCTCAGTGAATAGTAGGAAATCTGCCGAAAACCCCCCTGGAGGGGGTTGTGCACGGCTACATGGCATGAGTGGTAATATGTTTTGGCTCATGGTCTTGTGTTGTAAAAACATGCCACACTACGGTCATCATTACATACAGCAGTGGTTCTTAACCTGTGGTCTGGGAACCCCCTAACAATCCACAACACCTTCTCAGGGGGTCCACGAATGCTTAGGAAATAAAATTATGTTAACAGATTTATAAGGTGTATATAAATAAAAAAGCAAAATTGAAAACGCTACATCGTTCTGTAAAAGTGAAGCAATTTTAAATTGGAGGCTGAAAATTAAGTTAAAATCCTCAGATTGATTTGTGGGAGCAACGCAAGTGCATCAAACGATGGGTGGTCTCAAGCGAATTTAGAAAAGCTCCAACCTACTCATTGTTGGACCTGGCCCTTTTTACAGGGGCATCCCCAAACGTTTTGTCTTCCTCCTCCTATTTT
Organism: Pleurodeles waltl; assembly: GCF_031143425.1. Classification (NCBI taxonomy): domain Eukaryota; kingdom Metazoa; phylum Chordata; class Amphibia; order Caudata; family Salamandridae; genus Pleurodeles; species Pleurodeles waltl. Next base: position 1,314,041,622 of record NC_090437.1, on the reverse strand, counting down.
TTCTGACCTTTTTTGTTGGCTCTAAGACTCTGAGCACTTTATCACTGCTGATCAGTGCTAAAGTGCATGTGCACTCCCTTCTAAATTTGGTATGATTGGCTTACACCTAATGGACACATTTAATTTATCTGTAAGTCCTTTGTACAGTGGTATCCCTATACCCAGGGCCTGTAAATTAAATGCTACTAGTGGGCCTACAGCACAGATTGTGCCACCTACAGAAGCTGTTGCAGGCCTGCTACTGCAGGGCCTGCACGCACAGTTTACTGCCACAAAGACCTGGCATCTACATTTGCCTGGAACTCTCCTTTCAGTACATGTAAGTCACCCTTAAGGGAGGCCCTAGCTAGCCCTATGGGCAGGGTGCTATGTATGTAAAAGGCAGGACATGTGACTGGTTGTGTGGCCTGTCCTTGTAATAGTAGTGAGAAATGCTGCTTACTGGTTTAGGTGGATTTTTTAATACCATTATAGAAATGCCACTTTTAGAAAAGGTGGGGAAGGCTTGCAGTGTCCCAGGTAGGTCTCAGTGTAGTGGATGGCGAAGAGATCCCATGTCCGGTCTCAGAGGAGAGGGAATGGGGGTGGGCTGAGTCCCAGGATGCCCTATATCCAGAACCAGAGCCTGGAGGGTTTCATGAGTGAACGCCGGGGGGAACCTAGCCTATACCGTAGGGCCATCTGCTGAGAGGGACCCCATAATATCAGGAGGACTTGGGTGGGTGCATGATGTCAGCATTCTGCCGGTCCTGGTGTCTGGTAGTACTACTCCAGAGTGGAGGAGGCGGGAGGCAAGGCAAAAGGTTGTGAGGGGATTGCGGTCCCCAGTGGAGAACCTGGAGGATCAGGGGTCAGCTCTGGGGTCAGAGACCCCCAGGAATGACCTTGGTGATACAATTTCTGGTCTGGGGGGATTCAGGCTCTGCCACATGGGCAGAGGTCAGGAGACCGGTACCAGCTAGACTCTAGTGCACCCGTTAGGGAAGGTGCTTCCATTGTGGGGGGTAGGCATACTCCCCGGGAAGTCTTGGCTTGGTGGTTGAGTCTAAGGGTACAGACCCTGGGCTGGATGGTCAGGTGCAGGAGTAAACTCTGACCTGATTGGGGGGGAGGCAGTTGGCCCAATCACTCCCCAGCGTGACTTCTGGGGGTACTCTCCACAGTGGGAGGGTGCAGAACTCTGGAAGTGGGGGTCAGGGAGGGAGAGACTCACCTCGGACCCCGGTTCAATCCAAGAGTGCAGACCCTAGGTTTGGAGGCAAGCTGTAGGGTGGTGACCATGGGCTGGTGGGAGAATTGTGCAGGACGGCTGTTCCCAGTGCCCTGACAGTTCTGGATTCTGGCGGTACCACCCCTAGAGAAGGTGGGGTAGAGGGAGGAGAGCCTAGCCCCTGTGCAGCTTATGGGTGCAGAACCTAGGCTGGTAGACTGGTGGCAAGGTAGAGTTCCTGAACTGGTGGGAAGTGGAGTGGAGAGAGGATGCTATGCACCTGGGGCTACTGCCCCCTACTCAGAGAGGTTTCAGAGACCAAAGGCCCCCGGATGGCCTGGGTTCTGGCTCTGGCCATTGACAGCTAGGGAGCCCCCAGGGGTTAGTCTAGGCTGTCTGGGAAGCATTGACAGAGGGATTCAACTGGGTTCAGATTGGCATTGGCATAGAACTGGAACTTTCCTCTACAGTTGCAGGCCAGCATCCATGTTCTATTGGCCCAACCAGGGAAGACCATCAATGTAGTTATTGGTCTCCCCTGGCTTTAGGCTGGTGGTGGGTTGTGTTGGAACTGGCCCCTTTTCCAGGGTAATCCCCAAACCTTTTGCCTTCCTCCCCCTAATTTTTCTGACCTCTTTTTGTTGGCTCTAGGACTCTGAGCACTTTATCACTGCTGATCAGTGCTAAAGTGCATGTGCACTCCCTTCTAAATTTGGTATGATTGGCTTACACCTAATTGGCACATTTAATTTACCTGTACGTCCCCTATACAGTGGTATCCCTATATCCAGGGCCTGTAAATTAAATGCTACTAGTGGCCTGCAGTGCAGTTTGCGCCACCCACAGAAGTAGCCTTTCAAACCTGTCTCTGTCCCGCTACCACAAGGCCTGCATGAGCAGTTTACTGCCACAGGGACCTGGCATCTAAATTAAATTGCCAGGCCTGGAACTCCTCTTTCACTACATGTAGCCACCACTGAGATAGGCCCTAGCTAGTCCTATGGGCAGGGTGCTACATATGTAAAAGGCGGGACATGTGCCTGGTTGTGTGGTCTGATGTGGTAGTGGCAAAGAGCCTATTTGGTTTCTCACTGCTTTGAGTGCTGCCTTGCTAACAGGATTGCATTGGAAATGCCCTACCATATGTCTTGGTGGTATTGTCTAATCCATGAGGGGTAAAGTAGGCATGTTTGGTATGGTTGTAATGGTACTGAAAAATGCTGCTTACTGGTGTAGGTGGATTGTTTATTATCATTATAGAAATGCCACTTTTAGAAAGTAGCCATTTCTCTTTGCTTATGGCGCTGGTGATTTCCATCTTGACTCGAATCCACGTCTGGGGCGGAATGACAGCTGAGCTTTGTGCATACTTTTCAGACAGCCTGCACACAGGGAGGGTGGAGGTGCCACAGAGGTGCATCTGCATAATGAATGGTCTTCTTGGGCTGAGAGAGGGAGAGGTGGGGGACTTCTGCATTTGTAAAGGTTGTGCCCTGGCCTCAAATAAAGGGCTCATTTACCTCCACTGGTGTCTGAAGCCTGTGCTGGAGGAGAGAGGGGGCACTCCTGGAACCAGTTTGTACTGGTTGGAACCCCTTGTCCCCATTTTGTGGAGACTGCGCAAAATGAGTATAAGTACAGGGTGTTTTCCCCATATTTTGAGACAATAATGGACGATTGAGCTGGACACAGGATGCTGCTGAAGGGATTCACCAGGAACCACCTTTGGACTGCTGCTATTGTGCTGATCTGAGACCTGCTGGGTCACTAAGAGGAACTGCCACTGCCTGCAAGCCTTGGTGCTGGCCTGCTTGTTTGAGCCCTACCACCCTGTGCCCCATTTGTTGTCTCCAGGGGCTCGGTGGTGTGCCCGCTGTTCCCCTGCATTTTTCCTTAAAGTGCTGGAAGGGCGCTTTACTTTCTGTCTCCCCAAGTGTGAGGGACGCACTAAGCTCATGAGATTTGGAGCGTCTATGAGCGCTCCATTCTTTTACTTAAGCACATGAAGTCCGCATTCATTTGGTGCATAACTAGCACGTAAGGAGCTTTTTGGCTTCCATCCCGGATTGGGGGACGCGAGGAAGCGACCTTGTTGTACTGCACATGCACCATCCCCCTCTCCGACATCTGAGAGATTGCGAGGGCTAAGCTACTAGCGTGGATGAACATGCTTTGATTGGTGTCCCCAGGGCACAGGACTGCTTGGAGTATTGCAACCGGGACACTGGCAGGCCTTTACTTCTGGGTGCATTCACTGTCCCAGCCCGAGCCATGGAGTCCACTTGGCTGAGGTGCAGTGTCCCGAGGTGAAGCGAAGCAGGTCGGAGCTGCCCTGCTCACCTCTCTTGGCCCCAGAGGATGAATCCTCCTCCAGCAGCGGGGCTGGCTAAAGGTGGGGCTCCAGTCAAGCGCTGTGTGCAGGACGCACTACATGAGAGGTAGCAGCCGCGCCGTGCAGACATGGGCAGATGCCAAACAAATTATTTTCTCCTCTTGGTGTTGGGGGTACCGGAATCAGCCTGATTACCCCGCCACGCCCGTCACAGTGGTGCATTTTCTGAGGGTAGTGACCCCATGAGGAGAGCGGGGTCATTGAGGTATATCCCACAAAGGGACCTGGTAAATAGAGCGCAGACGTAATACAAACTTTGCGTGCAAAGTGTCTTTTACACGGAATGAGAATGGGTATGTGATGTGTGCCCCGTGTTAGGTGCATTTCTATTATTGTCTTGACATTCATGATGATGGGCATATTATGCTACGGGCATTCATGATAGTATGTCCATGATATGTGCATTTTCCTTTGTGCCTGACATATACCATTTGGGGAACGTGTTTCATGATGAGGTCGTGGCCTCCATGCTAATTTGATGACTTGTTGAGCATTTTTGGTGATGTTCCATATTATGTGCAGTCATGATGATGTTTGGCAGTTATGAATATGGGTTTGTGATGACATGTGCCTTTTTTGGTAACAATGACAACCTGACTCATGCGTGTGTTGCAGAATATCCAGTAACCCACATGTTTATATGACTACTGCTGGCTTTTGCAGAGTTCTAGTAGCTGTGTGATGTTCTGACAACTGCTTATGTAGCAGGATATTACTGACATGTTGTGTTTGGTCAAATTATGTTTTATGCAATACAGTTTATTTTTATATAATTTGGTGTTGTGTTTCCATTGTGGTGTTTTTATTGCCTCACATGTGCTGTGCGTGTTGTGCAATTACTTTACATATTGCCTCTTGGATAAGCCTGCCTGCTTGTGCCAAGCTACCAAGGGGGTGAGCAGGAGTTATCTTGGGTGTGTAACCTCCTGACTAGAGTGAGTGTCCCTGCTTGGACAGAGTGCAAACTGACTGCCAACCAGAGACGCCATTTCTAAAACTCATTAAAATGAATATGTTGATTTTTAAAAATATTTCTTAGCTGAATTAAGCATTTCGTCATTTGTGCATTTGATAATGAGTCTATAATGTGCATTGCTTTGCAATTCACATCATCCAAATTGCTTAGGTGGAGGTTTCCAGGTTCCAGTTATGGCTCATTGGGGGTCCTGGGATTCTAACAGGGGCGGCTCCTCCGTTAGGTCGGAGGAGCGTCACCCCCCGCCAGCAGCAGAAGCTGCAAAACTTTCACAACAAGGGGATAATAAACTATGTTTATCATCCACTCGTTGTGAAAGGGTTGGGGCATCTGGGGTGAAGAGCTGTGAGGACATCGCAGGGCAGGCTGTGTCTCATTTCTGGCAGACTGTGCATCGATTTGTGGTGCCCAAGGAGTTTCCTTGAAGAGGTGAAGTTCTTTTGGCCCTGAGACTTCAAAAAACAGGAGGCAAGCTCAATCAGAGCCTTGGAGACCATTCCTCAGCAAAGTCAGAGGGCAACAGGGCAGCAGGGCAACAGCAGGGCAGCAGTCCTTTACAGCAAAGAAGTCCAGTACTTTGGGGAACCAGGCAGTTCCTCTTGACAGCTCGCAGGTTCGGGTCCAGAAGTGTCTGAGTTGGTGGGGTAAGGGACTCAGGTTATTTCCCCCAAAATGCCTTTGAAGTGGGGGAGACTTCAAAGAGTGGTTTTGAAGTGCACAAGTTCCCCTTCCAGTACAGGTCTGTCTGCCAGGATCTCAGTAGGAGGGTTGGCAGACCTTCGGCTCGGGCCTTTTACATTGGAGCAGGCCTTTAATGGCCAGTAAAGCCCGCTACGGCAGGCTATACGGCTATATTAGGTCCTAATAGGAAGGATTAAGGGATTAAGGGAGTGGGACTTTAATGCCGGTATATCCCAGCTAGGGATGGCTATGTGTCTTTTAGAACATTCAGCCAATAGAGGACAGAATGCTCTAATAAATAAAATACAGGCCTCACAGATCCCGAGGGAATTGAAAGGGCTTGTGAGGCCTGCGTTCACAGCAACAGTTGTGAACATTGGAATGTTGCAGCCATTAGAAGCCCGGAGCTCTCCAGTGTTTTAAATGGAGCTGCCAACATTTCAATGTTCTAATCTCATTTATACACCTCCATTATTAGAGAGTCACTCAACTGTTGACTACTTCCTCTCACATACAATATCAATTCATCCCTATCAGCAAGTGGCATAATATAATCCTAGCCCCCCACCCTACAAAGTTCCAGAAGAGGCTCAGGAGGATGGACAATTACAGTGTCACCCACCTCAATCCTGCAAACCACACCCAAGGTATCAGTAACAGTTTTAGTAACAAAAATAACTTAAAAAAGATAAACACATCTTGCTGCTTGAAGGACATTCACAATTACAGAACAAGCCCTGAGGCCCTGTGCAAGTCTCTGGCCACAAAAAAAACATAATTCAATATGGCTCATACAAAAACTATCTTCAGGGGGTTACTTCATGATGGTTATTCGGGGGCCAGTAAAATGCCAGTAAACTGTCACTGTCTTCCCCCATTCATAAAAAAACAAAACAGTTTCCTTCCTTGGGACGTGTACACTTCACCTTTTTTTTACAGAACAGTGTGTTCCACCTGTGTGTTAGAGTGCTTCCCATAATTGTGTGGTGCTTAAATATTTCCAAGTGTTGCTAAAACTATAATGCACAATGTGCAAATGTGCAAAATAGCCTGTCTGGGCTGTCGCGTAATTAAGAAAAGAATGCTCAATATACTAGATGTGGAGCTGAAATATTTTGGGCTACCTTCGGTGCCAGAACTGCTTAGAATGCCATGGTTAGGAACAATCACATTACCTTATATTACAGATCTACCGAGATCAGACAGCAGTTTTATCCCTCAATTACAGTTATTGCCAAGCTTCTAGTTTTCATATCAAAACACAAGTGTTTATTAAACCGGCTGCTTTCCCAATAGTACAAAATCTCTGCTATGTACCCAGCAGCTGGTGAAATAGTACCTTATCTCTGCTGTTTAGCCAGCCATAGACTAAATAGTAGAGATTATGTACAATTTGACCGGTGGGCAGTTCAATTGTCTAAAGGAGGCCTTATGTGGCCGGCCATTAAGGAAAAAGGTACTCCAGGCAATGGTAGTGTGGTGGCCGTCTTGTAATAGGGATGCAACATGTGTGAAGCATTTGAAAGTAAGTGCATATACAAATGCCCCAATGTTTGTACAAAGGTAAGTGCATGAACTAAGCTAAGCTGTTTACAGATAAAAACATGTAGAATCAATTTTGAATAAAAAATGTTATGTTATTTTAATATTCAAGAAGACATTTTGAAATAAAACCAAAGCTTCAGGTTATGGCACTCAGATAGTTTGTGCTTCAGTCAGGGAGTATTCAGCAGTCAGCAAAGTATACTGAGCATGGTTTTAAAGCATGTTATACACTCATGAGAATACACTATTTGTTTTACTGTTCATGGTACTCCTTATGATGGTTTTTGAGGGTTAGGCTCTTTTTAAGCTTTTTATGGAAGGCCATTTGGTGTCTTTAGGCTTCTCATTAAGGAGGATTGTGTATTTCAAAGCTGGCAACACAGCAGCAGTCAACAAGCAACAGTAAACAAAGGGAGGAACATGTACAATAGGTAATTGGTGTTTTGGGGCACAGTGCTTTGAGGCACTTCAGGAGGTAAATTGAGTGTGAACAGCGTTCAAAGTGCATTAAAAAGTATGGAAACTGTGATGCTTCATGCAATGGGGCCGGGTCAGTGAGTGTGGTGGCAGGGTCAACGGTGTGGCAAAAAAAAAAATATATATATTCTGTAGGTCTTTTGCCGTCAGGTAGCTACATATGAAACAGTGCACAGCTTAAGTGAGAAATACATTTAAAAATAAGTTAAGATATTCAGTGTCAAATGCACTACACTACATTATGAAACCTCTATTAGTTAATGCACTGCAGAGGTCTGGGTGTAACCAGAGAGACACATAATAAAATCTTGGTTGGTGCAGTGAAGAATAGTGACATGTATGTATAGTGCAAAGAGATCACAGTCTGTGACAGAAAGCACTGTCCCTATGTAAGTCATTATTTTAAAGGTGCATTAACACAGTGTAAGATAGATTGGTACACAATGAGCAAAAAGATAAATTGGTGCTTCCAAATATCATTTTTAGTAATACCCAGAATGCACATGATGCATTTTTTTTATATAACTGTCACTTAAAAGAAAGCACTTCACAGCCCAGCTGGTAACTCCCTTGCACTACCGCTCAAAAAGTGTAAATCTTTGTCATTCCTAAGCTTCAAGTGACTCTATCCATTAAAGCCCATACTGACTGTATACAACTGTTGTAAAGTCATCTTTTTGCCCTGTTTATTCCCATTTTTTTGTTGCTAACTGGTACTTATGGTAAAGGTCTCTGATTGTGCCCTGGGGTCTGTTAGCCAGACCCAGGCCAGTGTTATGTTAAAACCCACACATGTAGTAGAGTAGACTAGGTATTAGACTACCCTTCCAATTGACCTGACAGACACTGTAAATCCTTAGTATATAGTAGGGCAAGGGAGTACAATCTGTCTATAATCCCTTAGTATATAATAGGGAGATTAGATGCTCAGCAGAATTTCTGTACTTGCACGTGTGCACTGCCGTGTGCTTCTGTCCTTTTAAATGCAGACCTGCCTTGCAGCCTGCCTATAAATTCATACCATTTGCATGACAGCCCCTATATATCCCTAGAAAGTAATATGGCAAGGTGTGCCAACTATCTATAAGACCCAAGTACATAACATGACATGGAAGTCGAGGCCCTGAAGAATTGGTGCCCTTTGCATGTGGGGACTGCTGGAGGTTGTCTGTCATTTCTAAATGCAGCCTGGCTCTCTATTTAAATGGAAATGGTATCCCAAATCAAATTTGGTGCTATGGGCACATTAAATATGATGATTTACGTTATTTTCACATATGAGGTACCCTCAGGGTCTTCCCTAGTTGCCCCAGGGTTGGAGGGTTATGTAACTATAAACAGAGCATCATACAAAATGTTTTATAAACTCTGGTGAGGGTAAAACTGTTTATTTAATTTTCCCCAGTTGTACATACTGGGCTACATTGCAATATTGCATTTTATTGTAAATATAATTCATATCTCTGGTTCCTGGACCATCCAGGAGATTCCAGACCGTTGGATTAGAGTTTTGGACCCTTTGCACCTGCAACGAGGACTCCAGGAATGATCTCCTGAAGTTTGGAGAATTTTGGTAAAGTTGGCACTTTGTGTTTGCGAGCACGAGAAAGTATTTATCCTTTAAAAAAACATATTTCCAGTTCCCTACATCGGATTTTTGTTGTTTTGGTGTCTATTTACTCATAAAAATATAACCTATTTTTATAAATCGGGATGGGAATTTTATTGTGTGTTTTGTCTCACTTATTTACTGTATTGGTGTTTTTGAATGCTTTACACTCTTGTCTCCTAAGTTAGGCATGCCTGCTCGGTCATAGCTACAAAATGTTGAGCAAGGGGCTAATTTACTGAGACCTTCACTGAACCTATATTTGGTTAGTGACCTTATTGCCAGGGGTAGGTTCATACTTACCACTACCATTAACCCACTTTCCATGAAACACCCTTTACATTTGCAGATTAATCATTTGCATACATTTGTATTTTTTTCAGTCAAGCAGGCATCCTGGCAAGAATACTTGTTTACTGTTAAGCTGTCTGCCTGCCTTCACCTTAAACACACTTTCTCATACTATTCACTCAGCAGAGTAGGTTTAGGGCATTGATGTTTATTGGCCCCATGTCATGAGTAGCCCCTTCAGTCACACTGACATTTTAGTCACCTGCACAGTGCATATTGGCAATGGTAGTTTTGATTTTCTAACATATTAAACTGTGTTTTAGGCAGGCAAGGCCTGTCTGTTCTGGGCCCTCAGTTCAGTACTTGAAAGTGCTGATTCAGCAACAAAAATGTAAAAGACCAAAAAAAAAAGAAAAAATTGTGCAACAGACTTGGAGGCTGTATCTGACTAATGTCATTGTGGAGGTAGTGGTGGGGAAAGAAGGAGGAGGATAAAAAGTAGGAGAATAGGGAAAAGTGGTGGCTCACTAGGAGGCCTAGGATGTCCAGAGACCTGAAGACCTGGACAAGAAGAACCAGGCCCAAGGAAACCTAATCTATGAGGACCATGGTTACCAGTACCAGAGGAGACCAGGATAGAATAGCTGATGAGGAACAGAACACTAGGCACTAGCACTAGGGGTATCAGGACCAGGGTGAGAAGGATCTGGAGGGCCAGGAAGATACAGGGAGATCTGGACCCAGTGGACTATGGCCCAAAGGAACAGAAGGACCAGAGGTAGAAAGGACAGAATGCCCTAGACTCTAAGGACAAGAAGGGCTACAAGGGCCTGTGCGCTTGGACCAGGACCAGAGGGTCGGGGACAACCAGGGCCAGGAGTAGCATACCTAAGTAGACAGACCAAAGAGGACCTGTACCAGGAGACCAGTGGAGGGACGGGCCTGTGAAAGGAGGGCTAAGAGCACAGACATCAGATCAAGAGGGACCAGAGGTAAAAGGACCAAGAAGACCACAAATAGAAAGGACAAGGGCTAGCAGGACCTGGAGACCCTAGATTAGAATGGGCAGCGAGTTATGAAGGATGAGAAAGTCTAAGTGCATTGGCACCAGGAATGGAAGTTCCAGGAGTGTCAGGCTCAAGTGGAACCTAAACCAGGATGCCAAGAGCTATGTGAAGCAGGATGACCCTAAACATGGGAAGTAAAAAGACCAGTACCAGAGGGATGAGGAAGACCAGACTCAATTCGACCACTACTAGAAGGACCATGATAGAGGGGGCCATGTTCAGGTGAATAAGAACAAGGTAGAACAGGTGTTGGAAAATGGGCCCCTCTGAAGAGTCACCCCAAAACATTTGCCTCCCTCCTCTTTTTCTGAGTTCGTTTTTGTCAGCTTTAGGTCTCTGGGCACTTTACCACTGCTAACCAATGTTAAAGTGCATGTGGTCTCTCCAAAAACATGGTAACATTGGCTCATACCCAATTGTCATATTTAAATTACTCATAAGTCCGTAGTAAAGTGCCCTACGTGTGCCCAGGGCCTGTAAATTATATGCTACCAGAGGGTCTGCAGCACTGATTGTGCCACTCACATAAGTAGCATCTTAACCATGTCTCAGGCCTGCCTTTATAAGGCCAGTGTGTGAAGATCACTGCTACTTTGACTTGGTATTTAAAACTACTTGCCAAGCCTTAAACTCCCCTTTAATTACCTATACTTCACCCCTTAGGTAGGCCCTTGGTAGCCTACAGGGCAGGGTGCTATGTAAGTAAAAGGAAGGACATGTACTGGGAAGTTTTGCATGTCCTGGTTTTGAAAAACTCCCAAAGTTGTTTTTCACTATTGTGAAGCCTGCTCCTCTCATAGGCCAGCATTAGAAATTCCCTTCTATACTTTTAATTGGTAATTACCGATCTGCAAGGAGTGGAATTGTCATGTTTGGAATGGTAGTGAGAAATCTTGCTTACTGGTGAAGTTGGATTTAATATTGCTATTTCACAAATGCCACTTTTAGAAAGTAGGCATCTCTTACTGCTTTCTGTGCCTAACAGCCTGTCTACAATCCACATCTGGTCTATGCTGGTTGACAGGTCTTCTTGTGCATTTCACCCATACAGCCGTAAACACAGGACACTCAGCTGCATTTCAATTCATATGAATACTGATGGGTCCTCCTGGGTAGGAAGGGTGGAGGAGCTCTCACTTCTACTTCCAAAGATCTCCTGGCAGACAGAACTTGCTTGAAAGGGGAAATGGTGCACTTCAAAACCAATCCTTGAAACTTCCCCCACTTCAAAGGCAAATTTGTGTGTGTATGTGTGTGCACGTGTGTATATATATATATATATATATATGTGTGTGTGTGTACACACACACACATACACCTGCTAGATGGAGGCACCAAAACCTGGCCTTCAGGAGGCCGAATGTGCGTTCAATAATCCTTCTTGTTCACCCATGTGCCATATTGTAATGTTCCTCTGCCCTTGTCCTGGGATTCCTCACAGGGGTCAGTAGCCATGATAGGTTGAGGTAACCTGAGTCACCTGCAAATATCGAGGGACAACTGTTAGCCACACACTATGCCATATGGCCCACACCATGCCCATACACCAACATCCACTGGGTGGGAACCAGGGCTCACCTATTAGCCACACCCTGTGCCTCCTGAGTTGGGCCATCACATTTGGGATGCTGCTATTCCTCAGGATGACAGCATCATGCACCAAGCCTGGATACTTAGTATTGATATGGGAGATGTACTGGTCTGCCAAACACACCATCTGTACATTCATCGAGTGATAACTTTTTCGATTTCTGAAGACCTGTTCATTTTGGCAGGGGGGGGGAACAAATGCAATATGTGTCCCATCAATCGCACCAATGACGTTGGGGATATGTCCCATTGCATAGAAGTCATCCCTCACTGTGGCCAAATCCTCCACTTGGGGGAAAACAATGTTGCTGCACATGTGTTTAATCAGGGCAGACAACACTCTGGTCAGCACTATTGAGAACATTGGCTGTGACATTCCTGCTGCCAAGCCCACTGTCACTTGGAAAGAACCTGTTGCCAAAAAATTGAGCACTGATAGAACTTGCAAAAGAGGGGGGATCTCAGTGGGGTGACGGATAGCAGATATCAGGTCAGGCTCCAATTGGGCACACAGCTCTGTGACTGTGGCCCTGTCAAGTCTATAGGTGAGGCTAATGTGCCTGTCCTACATTGTTGCCAAGTCCACCAGGGGTCTGTACACGGGGGGATGTCTCCATCTCTTATTCATCTGCAGCAGTTGCACTCTATGGGGTAAAATAGTGAGCAGCTGGTTATTATCTGTACATTGTAACCACTTCAGTTCAATGCATGTTGTGAATGTTACAATATTTTGATGACATATGGCCAGAATATGAAATTGTGAACTGTGACGCAGTTAGGTGCCATGTCCCCCCCCCTGTGAAATGGCGTCTGCCTGTCCAGTATGGAGGGACAGGTGGAAGTGAGGTCATTCCGCTGATGTGGTGCGCTGTTGTCGTGAACTGCCGTGCAAATCCTTATTGGTTATCATTGGGCCCTATGGGGTACAGTGGCCAATGGTGATCTACGCCGGCGGTGACAGTACGCACCGCCGCAGACGTATCTGCCATTTTCTATCTGTTCACTCACCTGCTGCCTGACCTTCAACTGGAGAGGACCTACACTACATGTGCTGCTGTGAGCTGTGTCTGGAACCCACCATGGCGCGTGTGACTGGGGAAAGGGCCCAAGCCTTCACCTCAGCGGAGTTGGAACGATTAGTTGACGGGGTCCTACCCCAGTACCGACTGCTGTATGGGCCTCCAGACCAACAGGTGAGTACACTGTGAGTACGATGCATGGGACATGAATACATGGAGTGCTGTGTGTGAAGACCTCGTGTAGGGGAGGTTGGTGGATCGGCCCTGGGCAGTGTGCAGCATGTATGCTGGGCCATGTCTGTGCTAATGGGATGGGAAGCAGCATGGCGGGCCATGAGTGTAACAGGCAGGACCGTCTGACTAATACCTTTCCCTGTGTGTATTTCTCTGCAGATCAGCGCCCATCAAAAGAAGGGTATATGGTGTGCTGTCGCCAAGGACGTGCGGACCCTGGGGGTCTACAGCAGGCGGAGCACCCACTGTCGGAAACAGTGGGAGGACCTGAGATGCTGGACATGGAAGACGGCGGAGGCCCAGCTGGGTATGGCCTCCCAATGAGGAAGAGGTGCCCATCGAACCCTGACCCCCACTGATGGCCCGCATACTGGCGGTGGCCTATCCGGAGCTGGATGGGTGCTTGGGGGCATCACAGCAGCAACAAGGGGGTGAGTACAGTGCCCTTCATTTCTACTTATGCCTGTTGGGGTGTATCCGGGTAGGGGATGTGGGCCTGTGGGTGATCCTAGGCCAGGCCTGATATTGCATAGTAGGTCGCATGTTGGCCAGGGTTCTGATGTGAAATTCCTCCAACCTGGCTAGTAGTCATCCCCTACTGGGCAGGGCTGTGTGGGTCTCAGGTATGCTGCAGTTGGTGGTATGTGTCCCTACCCATGGCCTGGTGACTAGCATTGTAACTGGTAGTGCATTGCCTAGTGCGTAGGGCTGTTCCCTGTGTGTGAGTGTGTTGTGTACGCCAACTGTGATGTTGGTGCTGCCATTGACCAAGTGTATCCTTTGTCTCTTCCCCCCCTTTTTGTTTTGTCACACTGCCCTTATGTGCATTAGCATCATCTGGTGGAGGAGCAGAGGCACCGCCGACGGAGGGAGCTGCATCCCACAGTGTAGGAGGCTGGACTGGCTTGTAGTGAGTACCAAAGGGTACTTACAACTTGCACCAGGCATCCCTTATTAGTGTAGAGGAGTGTCTAGCAGCTTAGGCTGATAGAAAAGGTAGCTTAGCAGAGCAGCTTAGGCTGAACTAGGAGACGAGTGAAGCTCCTACAGTACCACTAGTGTCATATGCACAATATCATAAGAAAACACAATACACAGATATACTAAAAATAAAGGTACTTTATTTTTATGACAATATGCCAAAGTATCTCAGTGAGTACCCTCAGTATGAGGATAGCAAATATACACAAGATATATGTACACAATACCAAAATATGCAGTAATAGCAATAGAAAACAGTGCAAACAATGTATAGTCACAATAGAATGCAATGGGGGCACATAGGGATAGGGGCAACACAAACCATATACTCTAGAAGTGGAATGCGAACCACGAATGGACCCCAAACCTATGTGACCTTGTAGAGGGTCGCTGGGACTGTAAGAAAACAGTGAGGGTTAGCAAAATAGCCCACCCCAAGACCCTGAAAAGTGGGTGCAAAGTGCACCTAAGTTCCCCAAAGAGCACAGAAGTCGTGATAGGGGAATTCTGCAGGAAAGACCAACACCAGCAATGCAACAACGATGGTTTTCCAGACGAGGGTACCTGTGGAACAAGGGGACCAAGTCCAAAAGTCACAATCAAGTCGGGAGTGGGCAGATGCCCAGGAAATGCCAGCTGTGGATGCAAAGAAGCTGCCACCGGATGGTAGAAGCTGAGGATTCTGCACGAACGACAAGGGCTAGAAACGTCCCCTTTGGAGGATGGATGTCCCACGTCGTGAAGAATCGTGCAGAAGTGTTTTCCCGCAGACAGACCGCAAACAAGCCTTGCTAGCTGCAAGGGTTGCGTTTAGGGTTTTTGGATGCTGCTGTGGCCCAGGAGGGACCAGGATGTCGCCAATTGCGTGAGGAGGCAGAGGGGGCACCCAGCAAGAGAAGTAGCCTACTCAGAAGCAAGCAGCACCCGCAGAAGTGCCGGAACAGGCACTACAAAGTGGAGTGAATCGGTGCTCACCCAAAGTTGCACAAGAGAGTCCCACGCCGCCGGAGGACAACTCAGGAGGTCGTGCAATGCAGGTTAGAGTGCCGGGGACCCAGGCTTGGCTGTGCACGAAGGAAATCCTCGGTGAGTGCACAGGAGCCGGAGTAGCTGCAAAACACGCGGTTCTCAGCAATGCAGTCTGGCGTGAGGAGGCAAGGACTTACCTCCACCAAACTTGGACTGAAGAGTCACTGGACTGTGGGAGTCACGTGGACAGAGTTGCTGAGTTCAAGGGACCTCGCTCGTTGTGCTGAGAGGAGACCCAGAGGACCAGTGATGCAGTTCTTTGGTTCCTGCGGTTGCAGGGGGAAGATTCCGTCGACCCACGGGAGATTTCTTCAGAGCTTCTAGTGCAGAGAGGAGGCAGACTACCCCCACAGCATGCACCACCAGGAAAACAGTCGAGAAGGCGGCAGGATCAGCGTTACAGTGTCGCAGTAGTCGTCGTTGCTACTTTGTTGCAGTTTTGCAGGCTTCCAGCGCGGTCAGCAGTCGATTCCTTGGCAGAAGGTGAAGAGAGAGATGCAGAGGAACTCTGATGAGCTCTTGCATTCGTTATCTAAAGAATTCCCCAAAGCAGAAACCCTAAATAGCCAGAAAAGGAAGTTTGGCTACTTAGGAGAAAGGATAGGCTAGCAACACCTGAAGGAGCCTATCAGAAGGAGTCTCTGACGTCAGCTGCTGGCCCTGGCCACTCAGAGCAGTCCAGTGTGCCAGCAGCACATCTGTTTCCAAGATGGCAGAGGTCTGGAGCACACTGGAGGAGCTCTGGGCACCTCCCAGGGGAGGTGCAGGTCAGGGGAGTGGTCACTCCCCTTTCCTTTGTCCAGTTTCACGCCAGAGCAGGGCTGGGGGGTCCCTGAACCGGTGTAGACTGGCTTATGCAGAGATGGGCACCATCTGTGCCTATCAAACCAGTTCCAGAGGCTGGGGGAGGCTACTCATCCCCAGCCCTGACACCTTATTCCAAAGGGAGAGGGTGTAACACCCTCTCTCTGAGGAAGTCCTTTGTTCTGCCTTCCTGGGCCAAGCCTGGCTGGACACCAGGAGGGCAGAAACCTGTCTGAGGGGTTGGCAGCAGCAGCAGCTGCAGTGAAACCCCGGGAAAGGCAGTTTGGCAGTACCCGGGTCTGTGCTAGAGACCCGGGGAATCATGGGATTGTCTCCCCAATACCAGGATGGCATTGGTGGGGCAATTCCATGATCTTAGACATGTTACATGGCCATATTCGGAGTTACCATTGTGAAGCTACACATAGGTAGTGACCTATATGTAGTGCACGCGTGTAATGGTGTCCCCGCACTCACAAAGTCCGGGGAATTGGCCCTGAACAATGTGGGGGCACCTTGGCTAGTGCCAGGGTGCCCACACACTAAGTAACTTAGCACCCAACCTTTACCAGGTAAAGGTTAGACATATAGGTGACTTATAAGTTACTTAAGTGCAGTGTAAAATGGCTGTGAAATAACGTGGACGTTATTTCACTCAGGCTGCAGTGGCAGGCCTGTGTAAGAATTGTCAGAGCTCCCTATGGGTGGCAAAAGAAATGCTGCAGCCCATAGGGATCTCCTGGAACCCCAATACCCTGGGTACCTCAGTACCATATATTAGGGAATTATAAGGGTGTTCCAGTATGCCAATGTAAATTGGTAAAATTGGTCACTAGCCTGTTAGTGACAATTTGGAAAGAAATGAGAGAGCATAACCACTGAGGTTCTGATTAGCAGAGCCTCAGTGAGACAGCTAGTCATAACACAGGTAGCACATACAGGGCACACTTATGAGCACTGGGGCCCTGGCTGGCAGGGTCCCAGTGACACATACAACTAAAACAACATATATACAGTGAAATATGGGGGTAACATGCCAGGCAAGATGGTACTTTCCTACACACAGGACCCAGGATGCCGAGTCCACCCACGGTGAAGGCACCAGTAGGACGGAGGGCGAGAGGAGCACCACAGTGGAGACTGGAGGGGACAGTTCAGACACGGATACCTCCTCCGATGGAAGATCCCTGGTGGTGGTGGACACCTCTGTGCCCACCCCAGCTACAGGTACAGCTGCCAACCCCCCATACCAGCACCACCCTCCCAGCAGCCCCTCAGCGAGTTTCCCGTGCCCGCTCACCCAGGAGGGTGGGCATCTCCTTCACCCCAGACACCTCAGGTCCTGCCCCAGTTAGCCCTGCTGCCCTGAGTGAGGAGGCTATTGACCTCCTGCGATGCATCTCTGTTGGGCATTCAACCATTGTGAATGCCATCTATGGTCTGGCAGCCCAAATACAACAGTCCAATGCATTTCTGGAGGGCATTCACACTGGCTTGGCAGCCCAACAGAGATCAATCCAGGCTCTGGCCTCCTCTTTGATGGCAGCCATTGTCCCTGTTTCCACCGTCCCCCCTCCAACTTCCTCTACCCAATCCCATTCCCCTCAACCCCAACCTATCCCAAGCACACAGGCAGACGAGCATGCACACAGGACAACACACAATAGTAGACATGGCAAACACAAGCACCACACTTCATACCACAGGCACTCACACAAACACCACCCAGATACAGACATACCAACATCCACTGCCTCCACTCTGGCCCCCTCCTCTTCATTGTCCACCTCCCTCCCATTGCGTCTACACTCACACCTGCATGCACTACATCCTCATCCACTACCCCTATCACCAGCACACCTATCAGAGCACACACCTCACTGGCAGTCATCACCCCACATCCATGCACACGTCCCTGTGTTCTCTCCCACTGTGTCTGCGCGCCCTCATCCCAAAGTACACAAACGCAAGCACTCAGACACCCAACAGCCATCCACCTCACAACAGCATCCAGCCCATGCACCTGCACCCAAACACAGCAGACAGACACCTCCATCAACCACTCGCTCTTCCTCCACTCCCAAACCTTCTCCCTCTTCCCACCCCAATGTCCCTAAGAAGCTTTTCCTCTCCACCATTGACCTCTTCCTTACCCCTCCCCCCATCTTTCACGTCAGACCAGGGTGGTCAAAACCCAGGTAAGCACCTCAGCCACCCAGTCCCCAGGCACAGTAGTGTCCCCAGCAACTCCAGGTGGGAAAGGATCCTGGCCACAAGCTAGCCAGACGGAAAGGGTGCCTGCCCCAAGTGCTGCAGGAAGGAAGGAGAAGGAGCCTGCCCCAAGTGCTGCAGGAAGGAAGGGCAAGGAGCCAGCCACAAGTGCTGCAGGAAAGAAGGACAAGGAGCCTGCCCCAAGTGCTGCAGGAAGGAAGGGCAAGGAGGCAGCCCCAAGTGCTGCAGGAAGAAAGGCCAAGGAGCCAGCCCCAAGTGCTGCAGGAAGGAAGGGCAAGGGGCCTACACCAGCAGGCAGTAAGGACAAGGGGCCTGGTTCTGGGACTCAGTCAGAGACCCCACCACCAACCATTGTGATGCAGCTGTCCAAGGCTGCAAGAGATGGGCTGGAGACTCCCCCCACCACCACCACCAGCTCCACCAGCAGCACCTCCGCCAGCACCACCACCACCACCATCAGCAGTTGGCAGCCGTCCGAGGCTGCAGGGGATGGGCTGGAGCTTCCCACCACCACCAACAGCAGCACCAGCCCCACCAGTGGGCAGCCGTCCGAGGCTGCAGGGGATGGGCCGGAGCCTCCCCCACCACCACCAGCAGCAGCAGCACCAGTGGGCAGCCGTCCAAGGCTGCAGGGGATGGGCTGCTGCCTCCCCCCACCACCACCAGCAGCAGCAGCAGCACCACCACTGCCACCACCGCAGGCGGACATTCTGTAGACCTGCCTCCATGGGCTGTTGTGCGGCCTGGCCCCTGCAAATCCAGTGGGTATGACACCCACCTGAGAGACTGTGACCTTGCACTCTCCAAGATCTGCATCACAGGGCACGATGTCCCATCCAGAACCAGTGGAGTTGACACCCACTCACCCCATCCTCCCCCGGAAGAAGATCACAGGGCACGATGCCCCCTCCAGAACTAGTGGAGTTGACATCCACTCACCCCATCCTCCCCAGGATGAAGATCACAGGGCACGATGCCCCCTCCAGAACCAGTGCCAAAGACACTCACTTGAGAGACTGTGCCCTTTCACTCACCAGGACAGAGTAATGGGCATGTTGCCCCCTCCAGAGCCACTGGGCAAGTCACCCACTTGGGAGACTGTGGCCTATCACTCCCCAGGACCAAACACAGAGCATGTTGCCCCCTCCAGAGCCAGTGGGCAAGTCACCTACTTGAGAGACTGTGGCTTTGCACTCCCAAGGACCAAGCACAGGGCATGTTGCCCCCTCCAGGACCAGTGGCGTACCATCTTCCGGCTGAGGTGCCCCCCATTCCTCATCCCCCTGAGGTGCATGCCTATTTTCAACCTGATGCCCCTGCAGTGTTCTCTCAGTGTTGTTGTATTGTGAAGTGGGGCCTTGGACTTTGTAATGTGGCCCTGCGTTTGTAAATATGTATATACGTTTTGATGTGGATGCCAGTATTGCTACTATTTTATCTTATTACACTCTTTTTAATCTATTGTAGTTGTCCTTGCATTATTCCTGAGGTGTACGGGGTAAATATGTTATGTTACTGCATCTGCTTGTGTGTATGGTGTTGGGGGTGTGTGTGTTGCATGTGTGTGTCACTCTCTTTTTCTTCCCCCCATCCCTGTGTGCTATGCGGCTGTACTCACCATGGTCGCCGTCGCCGTTGTTGGTGCTCATAACCCAGTAAGGCAGAACAAAGGATTTCCTTTGGGAGAGGGGTGTTACACCCTCTCCCTTTAGAAATAGGTGTTACAGGCTTGGGAGGGGTGGACTCCCCAAGCCACTGGAAATGCTTTGAAAGGCACATTTGGTGCCCTCCTTGCATAATCCAGTCTACACCGGTTCAGGGACCCGCAGTCCCTGCTCTGGCATGAATCTCAACAAAGGAAAGGGAAGTGACCACTCAGGAGGGTCCCTGGGTTTTGCCATCTTAGATTCCAAGTTGGCAGGGAACTCTGGGAGCATCTGAGTGACCAGTGCCAGTAGGTGACATCAGAGCCCTTCCTTGATGGGTGCTTACCTGTTCAGCTGACCAATCCCCCTTTCAGGGCTATTTAGGGTCTCTGTCTTGGGTGGTTCTTCAGATTCAGATTGCAAGACTCCAGCAGGAATCCTAGCAGGAATCCTCTACATCCTTTACTTCAACTTCTCACTGGAGAAACTGCATCTGGACCCTCTAGGAACTCTACAAACTTCAACAAAGAAGAAAAGACAACTTCTGTAACATTGTATCTTCAGCTCCTGCCAGCAACTGCAACTGTTTCCAGGTTGTGTATACTCCAAGGACTGTCTGTCTTCAGCCTGCACCAGAAGAACGACGGAATCACCCTTGAAGTGAAGGAATCACTTCCCTGCTTCAACAGGCACCCCACTGCAGTAATGACCTGTGGCTTCTCCTGAAGAAATGCATGGATCCAGCAACACGGGTGGTGGACAGAAGTGGTCCTGACGGTCTAGACGTCCAGCTATCCAAATTTGGTGGAGGTAAGAGCTTGCCTCCCCACGCAAGAGAGTACCCCATTGCACCGCATGATTTGCAGTTGCCAAGGTTTGTGTGCGACCTTCGACAAAGTTCTTCATGCGCAGCACAGCTCTGGCCCCCAGCCCTCCTTCCTATGATGCACAGGTTCTCGAGTGTTTCTCTGGTGTTGTGGGATCCCTTTGTGTAGTGCTGCCTCAGCCTCCATTTGCACCTTCTTTGTCCCTGTGCTGTGCGAATCCTGTGCATGCTGCATAGTCTTCTGTGGGCTGCCTCCTCTGAGTCACTTCCTGGGTAGAGTCGACCTGGTCCTTCCTGGTCCCGGGCAGCGCCATTTTCCGCTAACTTCGTGCTTTGCATGTGCCAAGGCTTGTTGACAGAATCCAGCAATGCAAACCAGACGCCAATCGTCCATGCGGCGTGGAACATCATCTGCACCAACCAGGAACCGCTGCCATCTTCTTGGGTGCTGTACTGACTGTTGTTCTTCACCTGTGGTTCTTCTTTTGCACTTTCTTCTGGATTAGCAGGGGCTCCTGTTCTCTCTGGACTCTTCAGTGCTTGTTGGACTTGGTCCCCTTCTTCCACAGGTCTTCAGGTCCAGGAATCCATTGTTGATGCCTTACAGTCTCTTCTGGTTCTTGCATTATCTTCTTTTTTCATTTTCTTGTGTGTTCTAAGACAGCCCCTGTGATTTTCCTGGGCTCTGGAATGGGTTACATTATTTACCCTTTGTGTTTTCTAGTACTTCCAGTGCCTTTCTACGCACTACACTTGCCTAGGTAGAAAACCGACATTCGCATTCCACTTTTTTAATATATGGTTGGTGTTCCCCCTAGGCCCATTCCTAACTATTGTGATTTTCACTTTTAGCACTGTTTTCTAACTGTTTACCTACCTGGTTTTGGATACTGGTGTATATCTTGTGTATTTTACTTACCTCTTAAGGGAGTATAGTCTCTATGGAATTTTTGACAAGTGTGTTACCGAAATAAAGGATCTTTATTCTGTACCACTGAGTATTTTCTTTCATATGTTGATATTGCATGAGCTTTGCATGTCTCCTAGTTAGGCCTTGGCTGCTCATCCACACTACCCCCAGAGAGCCTGGCTTCTAGACACTGACTACATACACTAATAAGGGATAACTGGACCTGGTGTAAGGTGTAATTCCCTATGGTACCCACTTCAAACCATGCCAGCCTCCTACAACGTTGGTCCGTCATCACCTCAGGGACCTAATCTCACAGGTTGTATTAGGTGTGGTAGGGTGCCATTAAACCACTTCTGATGTTCTTGATAAGTAATTGTTATTTCAAGATATTGGTATGCTTGGTACCGTTGAGGTATGTTTACAATTCTGCATGTGTGGAAAATAAGGGCCAGATGTATCAAAGTGTTTTGCGATCTCAAATGGCCCAAAGGGCCGTTTGTGGTTGCAAAAACTGCATTTTGGTATGTAACAAATCCAATTTGTGATTCAGTAACTTTTTACCGAATCGCAAATTGGAATTGCGACTATATACCAATTTAGTATTAGGAAGGGGCGTGTCAAGGGCGTCCCTTCCTTATACCGAATCGCAGAGGTATGTATGATTGTTTTGTGACCGTGAATGAGGTCGCAAAACAATCGCAGTTACCACCAATTTCAAATTGGTGATAACCCATTCACAAAGGAGAAGGGGCCCCCAAGGGACCCCTTCCCCTTTGTGAATGCATGCAAAAAAAAATTATACGAGCAGACAGTGGTCCCACAGACCACTGCCTACTCTTACAAAATGAAACGAAAACTTTTCATTTTTCATTTTTAAATGCATCCTGTTTTCCTTTAAGAAAAACAGGATGCATTTAAAAAAAAAGAGATTGCTTTGTTGAAAAGCAATCACAGACATGGTGGTATGCTGAGCCCAACAGGCCACCAACCCTGTGATTGTAGCCTTTCGCAGTGGCTCTCAAATTGTGACCTGCCTCATGAATATTAATGAGACAGGTCCATTTGCGAGCCTTTGCAAATTGTATAGATTCCAATAGCAATAACTTTATTGCGATTAGGTAATCACTATTGTGATTACCACATGATCTTTGGTCTTCCTCAGGAAAGGTGACCCAAGAGTGAAATGTTCCTGTTTGGTAAGCTTCAGGAGCTTCTACTATGAATGTTCCATCCCCTGCCCTCATCTGTCAAGCCATGCACTACTAGGTGTAGAGTTAATGCTTGTCTAGCATTCTCAGGAATTTCTATGGCGTTAGCCATAATGTGAAGTGAGTAAAGAGATGGAACACCAAGTGGGGAGAAAAGTCCTTTTAATGGTTCAAGCTCGAACAACCTACAGCCTAATTAGGTGCTCCCTGTTCAGCTGAGGAGGATCTTCCCCTGACGTCTCCGTATCCTGGTACTTAGGGTACCTGTTGTATGTGAGACAGTGATGGTCAGGGTATCTGTAAATTAGTGCCTAAACACCATCGTTGGTGGCACCATGTCTTAGTTTGACTCTTGCTCTAGGCAAGACTGCTAGTTTAAGGATGACAGTACTTATGTTTGTAGGCGACTATGCCAATCCTACAACAGGTCACAACTGTCGTCCCAACCCTCCCGGGTCACCTTCAGTACCTCACCAAAAACCCAAACAGTAAAAGGTGATTTGTGGCAGCCTTTACGCATGGACTCAAGAGTGCGACATCTTATGGAGTGTCGTGGTTAAACAGAGATTACCCCTTTCTCACATTAACAACATGTCTCAATCACACACATGCAAAGAAGGAGATGCTGTAAAGTTTTCAATAGGTTTTATTAACAAAACTGCAATCTACGATAAGTTGCATGGGCTGCAACAATAAGCATAATGACCAGTGCAAGAAACAGAAATGTGAACACAAGGGTAGTTAGTAAAAAGACCCTACCATCTTACAATAACAGAATGACATGAGATATGAAATATGTCCTAATAGTTTACCATGATGAACCTAATCTCTAACCAAAAGACAGCTAGGTGTGTTAAACCTAATCTGCCAATGCCATGTCCATAAGAAGAACCCCCCAACCCTCGTTACCTTGGAATGATCTGAACTTTCACCTAGATCCGAACTTTCACCTAGAAAATAACAACGACGCCAACACCACCAACCTGCTAGACAACCTCGACAACCTCCGCCTCAGACAACTCGTAAATTCACCTACCCACTCCGCAGGTCACACACTCGATCCTGTCTTCTCAGCCAGCAACCACGTCTATATCAGCCACACCACCGAACTCAGCTGGACAGACCACCACTGCATCCACTTCTCCTACCAGAAGCCAGTCACCCACCACCACCACACTCAACCCCCCGACGCAACTGGAGCAAAATACCAACGGATCAACTGATTTCCACACTCGCCCAGAACCCACCCCTCCCGAGACCACGGACCCCCAACACAGCCGCCACCAACCTGAATCGCTGGATAGAGGACTGCGCCAACACCCTCGCACCGCTCCAAAAAAATGCAAACACCCTCCACAGAATCAAGGCTAGATGGTTCACCCCAGACCTAGAGGAATCCAAACGGCTATGCCACAGAATGGAAAAAACCTGGTACCGCGAACCTACCAACTCCAACAACATCGTGTTCAAGGATGCCATACGCAAACATCACCAACTAATCCGCACCACCAAAAGGACCCACTTCAAAAAACGCATTGACACCAACGATCACAACAGTAAAGAGCTCTTCGGCATCATCAGAGAGCTCTCCACTCCCAAGACTTGCTCCAACGAACCCCCGCCATCACAGGAATTCTGCAACTCACTCGCAACTCACTTCTGTTGAAAGATAGATGAAATCCACAACAGCTTCAACCCCCAGACCCAACAGCTGACTACAAACACCCACGAACCCAACCCCCCAAGCAACACCCACCTCCTCCACACCTGGACCCCCGGTAACAAAGAAGACACCGCCAACACCATGGCCTCCATACACTTGGGATCTCCATCCGACCCCTGCCCACACCATATCTTCAATAAAGCAAATATCATCATCGCTCCCCACCTCTGCAACACCATCAACAGCTCATTCAACTCAGCCACCTTCCCAGAAAGCTGGAAGCACGCAGAAGTCAACGCCCTGCTGAAAAAACCCAAGGCAGACCCAGATGACCCGAAGAACTACCGACCAATCTCTCTCCTCCCATTCCCAGCCAAAGTCATTGAAACAATCGTGAACAACCAACTATCCTGATTCCTGGAAGACAGCAAGGCACTCAACACCTCCCAATCCGGATTCCGCAAACACCACAGCACTGAGACCGCACTCATCGCTGCCACAGACGACATCAGGACCATGCTCGACAAAGGAGAAATAGCAGCGCTCATCCTTCTGGATCTCTCTGCAGCTTTGGACACGGTATGTCACCACACTCTCCACACATGCCTCCATAACGCCGGAATCCATGATAAAGCACTCAATTGGATCTCATCATTTCTTTCAGGCAGAACCTAGAGAGTCCGCCTTCCACCATTCCTATCTGAAGCCTCCAGAATAATCTGTGGCGTGCCCCAAGGCTCGTCACTCAGCCCCACGCTCTTCAACGTGTACATGGCCCCACTCGCCAACGTCGCATGAACACACCACATCAACATAATCTCCTACGCAGATGACACTCAGCTAATCCTCTCCCTCACGAAAGACCCTACAGCTGCAAAAAACAACCTCCACAACGAACTCCAAGCCATCGCCAGCTGGATGGAAGCAAGCTGCCTCAAATTAAACACAGACAAGACAGAGATCCTCATCTTCGGAGCCAACCCCTCAGCATGGAATGACTCCTAGTGGCCCACCTCCCTAGGATCCGCACCACCTCCCACCACCCAAGCACGTAACCTGGGATTAATCTTGGATTCCACACTCAGCATGACTCAGCAGGTCAACGCCATCTCCTCTTCCTGCTACAACACCCTCTGCATGCTCTGCAAAATCTTCAAGTGGATTCACGTCGAAACCAGGAAAAATGTCACCCATGGCCTAGTCAGCAGCTGACTGGGCTACAGAAATGCCCTATATGCAGGAACAACAACTAAACTCCAAACAAAGCTGCAGAGAATCCAGAATGCTTCCTCCCGACTCATTCTGGACGTCCCATGCCGCTGCCACATCACCCCCCACCTCAGAGACTTGCACTGGCTACCAATACCAAAGAGGATACCCTTCAAACTCCTCATCCTCGCACACAAGGCCCTCCACAACACAGGCCCAGCCTACCTCAACGAAAGACTCACCTTCCACACCCCCACCCGCAACTTGCGCTCCACCAGCCTCTCCCTCGCCTCCGTTCCCCGTATCCGCTGTACCACCGCTGGAAGAAGATCCTTCTCCCACCTGGCCACCAAGACCTGGAACTCCCTAACGCTCCACCTTCGCCAGACCCAAGACCTACTAACATTCAGGAAACACCTAAAGACGTGGCTTTACGACCAGTAGCTCCCCCCCCCCCCAGCGCCTTGAGACCCTAATGGGTGATTAGTGCGCTTTATAAATCTTATGATTGATTGATTGATTGATTGATTGAATGAGGGCTCTAGCTCAGACTCCGAGGGGCACGAAGACTGGGTCAGCGTCAAGGCAATGTGCAGCATCAATAGCAGTGAAGCCATCTGGTCGGAATTCTCTGACTATCTGTCTAAGTGATGTGCATTTATACAGATCTGCTCGGACCCCTGACGTAGGTCTGTTCCCAAACAATAGATAACAAGACATGCTTGGGATGGCAATTTATGTAATCAATTACCTCAAAGGCTTGAAGAGGGAAAGTACCTAATGGGAATACCTACAGTATGGTTATCTTTGTCGCTTGATAGTGACACCTTAGAGCGGTTGCACTGATAACATGAAACTAAAACATTGGCCTAACTAGAAACAATGCAGCCATTTTGGAAACATAGAATTAAATCATTGCGCTAAAACAGAGCAAGCAAGCTAAGTAGGGAAAAAGTCACTAAGTGACTTGGCCACAGGTCCGCATGCCAGAAGGCTAAGCTAACTCCTGTTTCCCATTAAAACAAGATAGGATTCACTACAAAGCCCTGGTTTGTGTTGATCTTGCACCACACAATGTGGTGCAAGAGCGTCACAAACCTTAAGTGATTTTTATGAAGCCATGCAATGCCACCTTGCGTGATCCTTCTTAGTTTCATGAATTTTGAGTAATGTTACGCAGTGCAAATTGCTGCATTACACTACTCTGTGCCAGGGAGGCATTTCAATGGCGACTGCTTGGGTGTTCCCATTCAACATCAATGAATTTTGATGCATTCCCAGGTTTACAAGAACTTACTTGTAATTCTGGAAGGCACCAAAAGGATACACCTCCCCAGGAGAGGTATAACAAGGAGAAATACATTTATTTCTCCTCATGTTTTCCTCCTTCTATGGGTGCTGCATTTCACAGCACCCATAGAAAGAGGAAAAGCCCTTTTGTGCATGAAGTTGTCTCTTCTTGCACAGAAACCATCATGTATGCAATGCATGCACCCTTGCGCCAGGTCTGCATTGGCATTAGGCTGCTAAAAGGGTGCCTGTGCAGGGGAAAAGGACAGGAATGCTCTGCATTGGATACATATGGTGCATTTCTGCCCTTTCCCTGTGACACAGAGCAGCAAAGCAAGATGACTTGCTGCAATGTGCTACAAAACCCATATATATGGGCCTTTGTGTCTAGGTTTGTGACAGGATTGAGACCTGAGATTAGCTTGATGATTCAACAGCATTTGATCTGTTGGCAAAATAAATTGGTTGATGAGATCTTGAGATAAGCAAAATATTGTAGTGATGAATTACGAATAAAGCAGAAATGATTGAAGGATAAATTGATGGTGGCACAGACGAAAAGCAGCACAGAGAAGGAGTCAGAGTCAACCGTTCGTCAGGAATGTTGGTCCTATGCAAGGGGTGTATCAGCAGGGGGCTAAAGGTCGTGGTCCTCCAATTGTGGCAACTTTGAATCCTTGTCATTATTGCAACAAGTAGGGCATTGGAAGTGGGAATGTCATCTTTATCCCAGCAGAGTGATGAATGAAAAACAGGTTCAGAATTCAGGGTTTTCAGACCCAGAGCAATAACCCCATACAGTCACAGTATGTACTGAGACTGAGAATGCAGAACTGTAATGTGCCCGAAGCTCCTGTGATACAGGTTCTATGAGCCTTTATGCCACAGCAAATGAAAATGGTCCCTGATTCAATTGAAATCAGGTCCCAAATTTAAATCAGAATTCCTTCCAAAATCAGAATGCATATCAGCAATTTCCTATGTTTGATGCACATGAGAGCTATGGATCTGAGCACTCACAAGGACGGTGCCTGAGAGGAGAGGAAGATTGCAAATTTGGTGCAGGTTTAGAGGTAGATCAGAGTGGTCCATTCATAGAATGTGAGATGAATGGCCACCTTTTATCATTCTTGATCAATACTGATCAATACTGGTGCTACCCATTCTACTGTTATAACAGTGGGAGTTCCAAACCTGCCCCCTCTCGGAAAAAAATGAATCCACATTATAGGAGTTGCAAATAAGCAAATGACAAACTGAGTAATAGAAGTACCTGTTAAAATAGGGTCCTTTGAGGGGAATCACCAGTTTGTGGTGTGTGATTCGAGTCTTGGGAGCTTACTAGGATGTGATCTCCTCTGCAAATTAAATTGCACTATCTATTGTGCCCCAAAAGGAGTAGACCTTAAACTGATGAGCCAATGGCCGGAGGTTGGGTTGTATACCGTAATGACATCTGAGGATTTACCCGGAAAGTTTCTTTGCCAAAAATAAATCAGGCTCCTCTGGATCCTTTCCCCCCACAAGTTATGAGGCTTATAGAGGATAGCCTATGCCCTATTTTTCTTGATCTCTTCACTATTTTGGTATTGTTCATGACTTCAGACAGTTAGGGTCACAAACAGGATTTATGACATCACCTGAATCCCCGATCCACAATTGGGACCACGTTATGAGATTGCTTGAATCACTACAGCTGCCTGTAAAAATGCAGTTGTGAAGCGTCTAGCTTACAGCAGAGGGGAGGATTGTGTGACATTCGATACGCTGATGAGGTTGCATGATACAGTGTGTGCTCATGGGTCACAAACATTCAATGGTGAATATGTGAATGAGCCCAAAGGTGAGACCAACTATAAACTTTTGTTGTCAACAACTGATAGCTGGTAGGAAGTGAAGAGGTTGCAGAAGGAATTGTCAGAGGCAAAACAGCAGAGTTGGATCAGAGCAGGATGTGTGAAGAAGATGTTTCTGTAGACGGCAGACCAGTGTTGGAAGTTAGCATATTATCCGCAATTGCAAGACATTTCCATTGACCCGCTCACATTGGGATGGATGCCATGGTCGTGTTTTTCAGACAGCATTGGTTTAACCCATGATTTAGATTGGTGACTGAAGAATTGTGCCACATATGTGTTGTGTGTCAACAAATGAATGTAGGGAATAGAACACCAGTGAGGTTAAGTCACATGGAAATTTAGGGAGTGCCATTCAACAGAATGCAGATGGGCTTCATCAAAATGCCTGTGTGCAATGGGCAGAGATATGTCTTGGTGATTGTGTGCATCTTCTCATATTTTGACGAAGCCAGCTCAACCAGAAGAAATCTCTGATAGCAGCCAAGTTATTGTTGGAGGAGTTAATACCTAAGTTTGGTTTCCTGGTTTTGCTACAGTCAGACCGAGTGACTCATTTCAATAATGAGGTCATGAGAGTGTTGAGTGCAGCATTACAAGTGAGCAGAGCCTGCATTACATTTATCAGCCAGAGGCTTCTGGCATTGTGGAGCAGGTGAATGGAATGTTGAAAGCCAGATTGGCAAAAGTGTGTGCAACAATATCTCTGAAGCAGCCAGTTGCTTTGCCTCTTGTGTTGATGAGTCTTTGTAGTGTTCCTGACACAAATACAGGATTGTCCCCTCACAAGATAATCAATGGGAGAGCCATGAGATTGCCTATAGTGCCTGGAAATGTGCTTGTGAACATTGCTGACGAAAATGTTCTTGACTATTGCAGGAGACTAGCTGATGCAGTCCATTCTGTGTCGTGTGATGTTGAAGCTGGAGCAGTGCCATGACCTCAGTCCTGGTGACTGGGTCTTGATGAAGAAGCACGTTTGAAAAACATTTCTGGAACCTAGATAGCATGGACAGTACCAGGTTATCCTAGTTATGAACACGCTGTTAAGTGTAGGTGTCTTCCCAACTGAATTCATGCAGCTCACACTAGTAGAGTGGAGTGTCTTCTTGATAATGTAACAGTACCTCTTCCCACAGTGCAACCCACAACTCAGAGACAGCAAGAAGAGGGTGCAAAGAGTACTGAGACTCATCAAGAGCATGTGACAACACATCTTCAGCCTTAGGGGGTCTTAATGAGCTTAGATGAGGGACCGGAGAGGTGTAGAGGGGTCTCGGCCTGAACTGCTACCTGAGCCAGACTCAGACGCTGATAAAGGGTCTAGTGCTGTGTCACTTTGAGTAGAGACTGGGGATCATTGGTCAAGAAGGCAAGAAAGAGAGAGATTAAGATTGCCTACTGAATGAGGAATGAGTACTGTCCTGGAGGATACTGAGGATTCTAGCCTGAAAGAGAGTGAAGGTTAGCAACCTGCACTTAGGGGACATGGCTAAGATGGCGCTGTGGATAGTCAATTCTCGGTGAGGCTTCACTCCAATCTGGGTCCATCTACACTTATCCTGATGATCTTTGCTTGATGGGTCTCCCATTTTCTAACACAAGACCCCTTTTATATGTTTGTGTTTTTGATCTGACTGGGTGGGGGGTCACTGGGAAGGGGATTGAGATGTTGGTAGGTACTAGAGAGGGGCTACTTATAGCACCCTGGTCACAGAGTATTTCTCTTTTACTATGGCCAGCACGTTTAGGACCATATTTATAAATTTTTAGCGCCGCATTTGCATAATTTTTTGACACAAAAGCAGTGCAAACTTACAAAATACAATTGCAATTTGTAAGTTTGCGCCGCTTTTGCGTGAAAAAGCGGTGCAAACGCGGTGCTAAAAAAGTATAAATATGGGCCTTAGTGTGCTAACGAGGAACATCTAAGGAATGGCAACTCCTATGAGGCAACATAGAGTATATGCATATCACAGGCAGAGGCACATCTACATTGCATGCCTCCAAAAGACACACCTCACCACTGCAGAACTTGAGAATGTCACCAGGGTCTGGAGTGGGCAGAATTTGGGGCTGGGTACTCCACGTTCGCTCGAGGGGTTCTGATTTGGGTTGCCCCGGGGGTGCCCTTCTTGAAGATTAGGGTGGTGATGGATGGAGATGGCCTCTATGTGATGGCGGAAGGAGCCCTGGATGGTCATCAGATCTCAGTGATATTCCTATACATACTAAACATGCTACAGGGTGAGTTCTTTCATACTTTGTTGATGCACCCCCTGAGATTTGGGGATGAGACTTCAACTGCATACATTGCACTGATGGATCATTCTAAACCCCCTCTCCCTTTGGTATGTAGGTCATGCAGGCGACTAAACACTTGAAGCAGTGGAATCACTTTCATGATATCTGACTAGACCACGTTGGGTAAATTGAATACTCCTCCTATGCTCTGGGACACCAGGTACACACTGGCCTGACTGTATCCTCTGCAAATGTAGATTTCTGGTCCCTGATGCACAGCTCTGGATATTTGGGTTGAACCATGTCTGATCACAGTTCACTCCACGTTACGTTTTGATGGGGAGGGACCCAGACATTAATACCGACGTGGATGCTGTGGACGGTGGCTCTCCAGGATGCACTCTACAAGGACACAATCAGTACACATCTCCTTCATTACTTTGCAAAGAACGAGGGCTTGGTGGGGTCTCAGGGACTAAAATGGTATTCCATGAAGGTGGCATGATAGGTCAGTGTATTAAAACATCTTGGGGAGTGAGATTGTCCCTAGTCCGCAGTGCTAGAGTCATGCCTGAGGAGGACTGAAATTGAAACAGTGACAGTGGTCAAGGCACAAAAATGTCTGACCAAACTCCTTTGTCAATATCATGCCTAATTCAAATGATTATATGATTTAGATTATTCAGCTTCACTGGCTTACCAATATGCAGACAGTGACAAACCAGGGTGTGTTCTGGCGTGGATGCTGCATTCCGCAATCCCCAGATCTCTTGTTGGTGTGATTCCCGATTTAGCTGGCCATACAGTAAATACCCAGGTGGGCCTTAAAGAGGTTTTTATCCAGTACTATGAGAAATTGTACTCTCCCCCGCCGGTTCATATGCAACATTTAGAGCTACCCTTGCCCTTAAGTTACTTGAGGTCTACCTAGAAGTCCATCAACAAGGTACACTACCTGACTCCCTTCGAGAGGACCTAATACTAGTAATATCTAAGCCTGGTAGGGATCCCCTTGAGGTGTGCTCTTTATTACCCATTATTAATGTTGAACATTGATTATAAAATATTAAGCAAGGTACTTGCCAATGGGCTGCTTCCTTTGCTTCGAATGTTGGTTCACACGGATCAGTGCAGGTTTATTTACCTGCGAGCGACCTACTATAACACACGAAAGCTGTGTCACATTATGGGTGCATTAGGGGAGAGGGCCGACCTACCAGTGGCGGTCTCCTTAGATTTTGGGAATGCATTTGACGCTCTCAGTTGATCTTATTTGATGCTGGTGTTGGAAGGATGGAGATGGGACATGAGTTTCTTGAATGGGTTAAAGTTGCTCTATGCAGAGCCATGAGCAAGGGTATGAACGGGGTGTCAAATATCACACCAATTCCCAATCAAGAGAAGTACCTGCCAAGGATGCTTTCTATCACCCATAATCTTAGTCCTGGTCATGGAGCCCCTTGCCACACTGCAAATGCCAGTGGACCTGACTGGGGAATATCGATAGGCGTGGAATGGTACACCGTCTCCCTTTAGAAAGATAATATAATGGTGTCAATACAGGACCGAGTGAGCACACTGCTGGCCCTCTATGACTTACTAGACCTCTTTGGTGTCATTTTGGGCCTTAGAGTTAACTGGGGAAAGTCCTGTATCTTCCCACTACATAAGGTGGAAAGTGATGACTAGGAAGTTTTGAAACTTTCTGATATTTGGAGGTGAATTATTTACCATGATGACAGGGATCTCCTAGATGACAGTCATGGTAAGGCCCTAGCATTGATGTGCCAGTCCTTGAACTTTTGGACAGATTCACCCATGTCACCCATGGGCCAAGCATCTATACCCAAAATTATTGTTCTCCCACAGCTTTTATATCTTTTCATGCTGATACCAGCAATGCCAACTAGATTATTTTTTAAAGACATACGAGGGTTAGAATCTGACTTGATATGGAGCGGTGCTCGGAAACAGGTGTTGATCTACATGCTTTATCAGCCACTGGTGGCTTAGGGGCACCGAACCTTGAGTTTACTTTACAACCGGGCAGCTACAATGGCCTATGCGGTGGCTGGACGGAGATATCACAGGAGAAAGTCTGGCAATTCAGGCAGAACTGGGCGACATTGGTGTGATCGACTGGCTGCTCTCACCCCGGGGCCCGGCTAGAGGTCTGGGCAGACTATCACGTGTAGCTAAGCTCTGCTGGAATAGATATATCTAGCCCAGGTGCAGGCATGTTCCGTACACCCCTCAAGATGCTGCTGTGGAGCATACCTAAGACGAGAGTCCTGGTGATGGCTCACGATCTGCACTGTGGCGGGAGGTAGAGGTATCCTGATTGAGCTCTATAAAGAGGACTCTTTAAGCTCCTTAAAGGATATGCAGGATGTAAAGAAATGGCTCCCTGTTGCAGTTACCCCCCACTTTTTGCCTGATACTGATGCTGACTTGACTGAGAAGTGTGCTGGGACCCTGCTAACCAGGCCCCAGCACCAGTGTTCCTTCACCTAAAATGTACCATTGTGTCCACAATTGGCACACCCTGGCATTCAGATAAGTCCCTTGTAACTGGTACTTCTAGTACCAAGGGCCCTGATGCCAAGAAAGGTCTCTAAGGGCTGCAGCATGTCTTATGCCACCCTAGAGACCCCTCACTCAGCACAGACACACTGCTTACAAGCCTGTGTGTGCTAGTGAGAACAAAATGAGTAAGTCGACATGGCACTCCCCTCAGGGTGCCATGCCAGCCTCTCACTGCCTATGCAGTATAGGTAAGACACCCCTCTAGCAGGCCTTACAGCCCTAAGGCAGGGTGCACTATACCATAGGTGAGGGTACCAGTGCATGAGCACTGTGCCCCTACAGTGTCTAAACAAAACCTTAGACATTGTAAGTGCAGGGTAGCCATAAGAGTATATGGTCTGGGAGTCTGTTTTACACGAACTCCACAGCACCATAATGGCTACACTGAAAACTGGGAAGTTTGGTATCAAACTTCTCAGCACAATAAATGCACACTGATGCCAGTGTACATTTTATTGTAAAATACACCACAGAGGGCACCTTAGAGGTGCCCCCTAAAACTTAACCGACTATCTGTGTAGGCTGACTAGTTCCAGCAGCCTGCCACACTAGAGACATGTTGCTGGCCCCATGGGGAGAGTGCCTTTGTCACTCTGAGGCCAGTAACAAAGCCTGCACTGGGTGGAGATGCTAACACCTCCCCCAGGCAGGAGCTGTGACACCTGGCGGTGAGCCTCAAAGGCTCACCCCTTTGTCACAGCCCAGCAGGGCACTCCAGCTTAGTGGAGTTGCCCGCCCCCTCCGGCCACGGACCCCACTTTTGGCGGCAAGGCTGGAGGGAACAAAGAAAGCAACAAGGAGGAGTCCCTGGCCAGTCAGGACAGCCCCTAAGGTGTCCTGAGCTGAGGTGACTCTGACTTTTAGAAATCCTCCATCTTGCAGATGGAGGATTCCCCCAATAGGGTTAGGATTGTGACCCCCTCCCCTTGGGAGGAGGCACAAAGAGGGTGTACCCACCCTCAGGGCTAGTAGCCATTGGCTACTAACCCCCCAGACCTAAACACGCCCTTAAATTTAGTATTTAAGGGCTACCCTGAACCCTAGAAAATTAGATTCTTGCAACTACAAGAAGAAGGACTGCCCAGCTGAAAACCCCTGCAGCGGAAGACCAGAAGACGACAACTGCCTTGGCTCCAGAAACTCACCGGCCTGTCTCCTGCCTTCCAAAGATCCTGCTCCAGCGACGCCTTCCAAAGGGACCAGCGACCTCGACATCCTCTGAGGACTGCCCCTGCTTCGAAAAGACAAGAAACTCCCGAGGACAGCGGACCTGCTCCAAGAAAAGCTGCAACTTTGTTTCCAGCAGCTTTAAAGAACCCTGCAAGCTCCCCGCAAGAAGCGTGAGACTTGCAACACTGCACCCGGCGACCCCGACTCGGCTGGTGGCGATCCAACACCTCAGGAGGGACCCCAGGACTACTCTGATACTGTGAGTACCAAAACCTGTCCCCCCCTGAGCCCCCACAGCGCCGCCTGCAGAGGGAATCCCGAGGCTTCCCCTGACCGCGACTCTTTGAACCTAAAGTCCCGACGCCTGGGAGAGACCCTGCACCCGCAGCCCCCAGGACCTGAAGGACCGGACTTTCACTGGAGAAGTGACCCCCAGGAGTCCCTCTCCCTTGCCCAAGTGGAGGTTTCCCCGAGGAATCCCCCCCTTGCCTGCCTGCAGCGCTGAAGAGATCCCGAGATCTCTCATAGACTAACATTGAGAACCCGACGCTTGTTTCTACACTGCACCCGGCCGCCCCCGCGCCGCTGAGGGTGAAATTTCTGTGTGGACTTGTGTCCCCCCCGGTGCCCTACAAAACCCCCCTGGTCTGCCCTCCGAAGACGCGGGTACTTACCTGCAAGCAGACCGGAACCGGGGCACCCCCTTCTCTCCATTCTAGCCTATGTGTTTTGGGCACCACTTTGAACTCTGCACCTGACCGGCCCTGAGCTGCTGGTGTGGTGACTTTGGGGTTGCTCTGAACCCCCAACGGTGGGCTACCTTGGACCAAGAACTAAGCCCTGTAAGTGTCTTACTTACCTGGTTAACCTAACAAATACTTACCTCCCCTAGGAACTGTGAAAATTGCACAGTGTCCACTTTTAAAACAGCTATTTGCGAATAACTTGAAAAGTATACATGCAATTTTGATGATTTGAAGTTCCTAAAGTACTTACCTGCAATACCTTTCGAATGAGATATTACATGTAGAATTTGAACCTGTGGTTCCTAAAATAAACTAAGAAAATATATTTTTCTATATAAAAACCTATTGGCTGGATTTGTCTCTGAGTGTGTGTACCTCATTTATTGTCTATGTGTATGTACAACAAATGCTTAACACTACTCCTTGGATAAGCCTACTGCTCGACCACACTACCACAAAATAGAGCATTAGTATTATCTCTTTTTGCCACTATCTTACCTCTAAGGGGAACCCTTGGACTCTGTGCATGCTATTCCTTACTTTGAAATAGCACATACAGAGCCAACTTCCTACATTGGTGGATCAGCGGTGGGGTACAAGACTTTGCATTTGCTGGACTACTCAGCCAATACCTGATCACACGACAAATTCCAAAATTGTCATTAGAAATTCATGTTTGCAATTTGAAATTTTTCTAAATTCTTAAAAGTCCTGCTAGGGCCTTGTGTGTTAAGTCCCTGTTTAGCATTTTCTTTTAGAGTTTAAAAGTTTGTTAAAAGTTTGAAATTAGATTCTAGAAACAGTGTTAGATTCTTTAAAAAGTCTTCCAACTTTTAGCAAAATAATGTCTGATACAGAGATGAATGTGGTGGAACTCGACACCACACCTTACCTCCATCTTAAGATGAGGGAGCTAAGGTCTCTCTGTAATATCAAAAAAATAACCATTGGCTCCAGACCTACCAAAATTCAGCTCCAGGAGCTGTTGGCAGAGTTTGAAAAAGCCAACCCCTCTGATGATGACATCACAGAGGAAGAAATTAGTGACTTGGAGGCCAATGTCCCTCCTCCAGTCCTAAATAGGGAGAACAGGACCCCTCAAGTCCTGTCTCCAACTGTGTTAGTCAGAAATGGTGAGTCCCTCACAGGAGGGTCCCACATTTCTGAAATCACTGAGGATGCTCTCAGTGAAGATGACCCCCTGTTAGCCAGGATGGTCAAAAGATTGGCTTTGGAAAAGCAGCTCCTAGCCATAGAAAGGGAAAGAAAAGAGATGGGCCTAGGTCCCATCGATGGTGGCAGCAACTTAAATAGGGTCAGAGATTCTCCTGACATCCTAAAAATCCCCAAAGGGATTGTAACAAAATATGAAGATGGTGATGACATCACCAAATGGTTCACAGCTTTTGAGAGGGCTTGTGTAACCAGAAAAGTGAACAGATCTCACTGGGGTGCTCTCCTTTGGGAAATGTTCACTGGAAAGTGTAGGGATAGACTCCTCACACTCTCTGGAAAAGATGCAGAATCCTATGACCTCATGAAGGGTACCCTGATTGAGGGCTTTGGATTCTCCACTGAGGAGTATAGAATTAGATTCAGGGGGGCTCAAAAATCCTCGAGCCAGACCTGGGTTGATTTTGTAGACTACTCAGTAAAAACACTAGATGGTTGGTTAACTGGAAATGAAGTGTGTGACTATGTTGGGCTTTATAATTTGTTTATGAAAGAACACATTTTAAGTAACTGCTTCAATGAAAAGTTGCATCAGTATCTGGTAGACCTAGGTCCAATTTCTCCCCAAGAATTGGGAAAGAAGGCAGACCACTGGGTCAAGACTAGGGTAACCAAAACTTCCACTGGGGGTGACCAAAAGAAAGGGGTTACAAAAACTCCCCAGGAGAAAGTGGGTAACACTAGAAACAAAGAAAAAGAGTCCTCTGTAGGCCCCCAAAAACCAGAACAGGTGGGTGGGCCCCAGGACACAACCCAAAACAAAGGTGGGTACCAGGGTAAGAACTGGGATGCCACTAAGGCATGGTGCCACAACTGTAAACAGTCTGGGCACCACACCAAGGACACTTCTTGTCCCAAAAACAAACCCCAGAACAAAATTCCTGGGGTAACCAGTGTAGCCATGGGAGATGACTCCTCAGATGAGGAGGTCTTCCTAGCCTTCAACTGGAAACAGGGCCCAACAGGTGAGTTGGAGATTCCAGAGGGAAGTAGACACTTCCACCACCTACTGGTGAATGGAATCCCAACCACTGCCCTGAGAGACACTTGTGCCAGTCACACTATTGTGCATGACAGGCTGGTGCTCTCAAACCAGTACATCCCAGGTGAGACTGCCAGGGTAAGAGTTAGCCTAGACAGGGTCACTAAGAGGCCTGTGGCTTTAGTGCCCATAGAAGTGGGTGGCACTCTTAGCTGGAGGAGGGTAGTAGTCAGTACAGACCTCCCCCTTGATTGTCTCCTTGGAAATGACTACCCAGAGGTTAGTCAGAGCTCAAGAGAGGACCTGGTCCAGTACCAGTCCTCTCCCAAGGATTCTGGAAGTCCTGCCTCTGCAGTAAATGCAAGCAGGCCCCAGAAGAAGAAGAAAAGAAAACAGAGTAGGAAGGGTGGACAACCGTTAGCCAAGGTTACAGCAAGCCAAGGAGATTCTGCTCCAGTAGGGGAGAACTCCAAAAATGGCCCTGATAAAATCCAACCTGACCCACAAGAAGTCCTGGCTAGTCAGGCAACTGTTAAACCTGAGTGGGTGGCTCCTCAGCTAACAGAAGAAAGAGTGGAAGAAGGGTGTTTACTACAAGATGTGGTAACCCCCCACTCCAATACAGCAGACAGGCAACCTGAACCCAAAGAAGCCTGTAACTTAGCCCCTTCCCTTTTAGGTGAAGAGCTAAAGGTGTGGTTCTGGGCACTGACAGCTGTCAGTGGCCTCTGCTGGGTGTTAGCCTTTATGGCTGCACTATCCTTAGCATGGTGGTCTGACCCCATGCCAAATAGCAAGTTAGGCCCCCTGACCCTATTGGTCATGGTGGGGTTACTCCAGCTCTGGGTAACCTCTCTGGGTAAGCTAGGGGTAACCCTGGCCAAGATAAGGTTAGCAGAGGTGGATACCTCTAAAACCAAAATAGAAAGAATGGGTGGAGACATTGAAGAGGCAGACAAGAGGCAATTCAGACTAGGTCCTATCACTGTGGAAGTGGGTCAGTTCCCCAAAGGGAATGACCTGAACAGAAGGATGTAAGGCAGAGTAGGCCCTGCAACTAACCAGCCTATTTCTCCTACTCTTCCTCGCCTGACAGACTAGGAAGACTCTCCCAGCTTGGGCTGAGTCTCCTGGCCTGTAGGCTGGGGGGGGCTTGTGTAAAGAAATGGCTCCCTGTTGCAGTTACCCCCCACTTTTTGCCTGATACTGATGCTGACTTGACTGAGAAGTGTGCTGGGACCCTGCTAACCAGGCCCCAGCACCAGTGTTCCTTCACCTAAAATGTACCATTGTGTCCACAATTGGCACACCCTGGCATTCAGATAAGTCCCTTGTAACTGGTACTTCTAGTACCAAGGGCCCTGATGCCAAGAAAGGTCTCTAAGGGCTGCAGCATGTCTTATGCCACCCTAGAGACCCCTCACTCAGCACAGACACACTGCTTACAAGCCTGTGTGTGCTAGTGAGAACAAAATGAGTAAGTCGACATGGCACTCCCCTCAGGGTGCCATGCCAGCCTCTCACTGCCTATGCAGTATAGGTAAGACACCCCTCTAGCAGGCCTTACAGCCCTAAGGCAGGGTGCACTATACCATAGGTGAGGGTACCAGTGCATGAGCACTGTGCCCCTACAGTGTCTAAACAAAACCTTAGACATTGTAAGTGCAGGGTAGCCATAAGAGTATATGGTCTGGGAGTCTGTTTTACACGAACTCCACAGCACCATAATGGCTACACTGAAAACTGGGAAGTTTGGTATCAAACTTCTCAGCACAATAAATGCACACTGATGCCAGTGTACATTTTATTGTAAAATACACCACAGAGGGCACCTTAGAGGTGCCCCCTAAAACTTAACCGACTATCTGTGTAGGCTGACTAGTTCCAGCAGCCTGCCACACTAGAGACATGTTGCTGGCCCCATGGGGAGAGTGCCTTTGTCACTCTGAGGCCAGTAACAAAGCCTGCACTGGGTGGAGATGCTAACACCTCCCCCAGGCAGGAGCTGTGACACCTGGCGGTGAGCCTCAAAGGCTCACCCCTTTGTCACAGCCCAGCAGGGCACTCCAGCTTAGTGGAGTTGCCCGCCCCCTCCGGCCACGGCCCCCACTTTTGGCGGCAAGGCTGGAGGGAACAAAGAAAGCAACAAGGAGGAGTCCCTGGCCAGTCAGGACAGCCCCTAAGGTGTCCTGAGCTGAGGTGACTCTGACTTTTAGAAATCCTCCATCTTGCAGATGGAGGATTCCCCCAATAGGGTTAGGATTGTGACCCCCTCCCCTTGGGAGGAGGCACAAAGAGGGTGTACCCACCCTCAGGGCTAGTAGCCATTGGCTACTAACCCCCCAGACCTAAACACGCCCTTAAATTTAGTATTTAAGGGCTACCCTGAACCCTAGAAAATTAGATTCCTGCAACTACAAGAAGAAGGACTGCCCAGCTGAAAACCCCTGCAGCGGAAGACCAGAAGACGACAACTGCCTTGGCTCCAGAAACTCACCGGCCTGTCTCCTGCCTTCCAAAGATCCTGCTCCAGCGACGCCTTCCAAAGGGACCAGCGACCTCGACATCCTCTGAGGACTGCCCCTGCTTCGAAAAGACAAGAAACTCCTGAGGACAGCGGACCTGCTCCAAGAAAAGCTTCAACTTTGTTTCCAGCAGCTTTAAAGAACCCTGCAAGCTCCCCGCAAGAAGCGTGAGACTTGCAACATTGCACCCGGCGACCCCGACTCGGCTGGTGGCGATCCAACACCTCAGGAGGGACCCCAGGACTACTCTGATACTGTGAGTACCAAAACCTGTCCCCCCTGAGCCCCCACAGCGCCGCCTGCAGAGGGAATCCCGAGGCTTCCCCTGACCGCGACTCTTTGAACCTAAAGTCCCGACGCCTGGGAGAGACCCTGCACCCGCAGCCCCCAGGACCTGAAGGACCGGACTTTCACTGGAGAAGTGACCCCCAGGAGTCCCTCTCCCTTGCCCAAGTGGAGGTTTCCCCGAGGAATCCCCCCCTTGCCTGCCTGCAGCGCTGAAGAGATCCCGAGATCTCTCATAGACTAACATTGCGAACCCGACGCTTGTTTCTACACTGCACCCGGCCGCCCCCGCGCCGCTGAGGGTGAAATTTCTGTGTGGACTTGTGTCCCCCCCGGTGCCCTACAAAACCCCCCTGGTCTGCCCTCCGAAGACGCGGGTACTTACCTGCAAGCAGACCGGAACCGGGGCACCCCCTTCTCTCCATTCTAGCCTATGTGTTTTGGGCACCACTTTGAACTCTGCACCTGACCGGCCCTGAGCTGCTGGTGTGGTGACTTTGGGGTTGCTCTGAACCCCCAACGGTGGGCTACCTTGGACCAAGAACTAAGCCCTGTAAGTGTCTTACTTACCTGGTTAACCTAACAAATACTTACCTCCCCTAGGAACTGTGAAAATTGCACTGTGTCCACTTTTAAAACAGCTATTTGCGAATAACTTGAAAAGTATACATGCAATTTTGATGATTTGAAGTTCCTAAAGTACTTACCTGCAATACCTTTCGAATGAGATATTACATGTAGAATTTGAACCTGTGGTTCCTAAAATAAACTAAGAAAAGATATTTTTCTATATAAAAACCTATTGGCTGGATTTGTCTCTGAGTGTGTGTACCTCATTTATTGTATATGTGTATGTACAACAAATGCTTAACACTACTCCTTGGATAAGCCTACTGCTCGACCACACTACCACAAAATAGAGCATTAGTATTATCTCTTTTTGCCACTATCTTACCTCTAAGGGGAACCCTTGGACTCTGTGCATGCTATTCCTTACTTTGAAATAGCACATACAGAGCCAACTTCCTACACAGGACATCTACGGAATAGGAGCTGGTCTCTTTCTGGCCTATGATGCGCTGGTACTGTCACATAAATTCTCATAATCCTAATGAGACTTCTGGATTTGGGTGGCAAA
Source organism: Pleurodeles waltl (assembly GCF_031143425.1). Taxonomy (NCBI): domain Eukaryota; kingdom Metazoa; phylum Chordata; class Amphibia; order Caudata; family Salamandridae; genus Pleurodeles; species Pleurodeles waltl. The sequence continues at coordinate 1,313,999,965 of NC_090437.1, read as the reverse complement.
ATCACCTGTAGTGCAGGGGACTAAGTCTGATCCTGCACCATGTGACAAATGTCGGCCTAATCCGGGTTTTGTTCCGGCTAACTAGCAGTGCCTCATCTCCACCCAAGAGCATGGATGATCGGCCAACCGGGCGCATGACATAAATGACTCTTCAGGGGAATCGTGGTCACTCAGATCTCATCCGTTTCTCTCAGGTACATTAGTCTCACATATGCAAGGACAATCAGAGGCAGAGTATAGATCAATAAGGTTTTATTGAAGCAACTGCATCTTAGAGAATAAAGCATGTATTGCAATAACTAGGGCGATGAAACACAATAAGATTAAGATTGTGACAAGGAGAGTAAAACACAAAAATAACGCTACCGTGTTGTCACTAGAGTTTACAAGAATAGTTCTAACCTAAGCTATGTTAGAGCACAGCATGTTAAGTTTTAATTCTGCCCTTCAGGTTCCCCCTGGGAAGACATCATCCCTCATACCTGAACAAGAGGCCTGTAGTCTGCATAAGCAGCTGCAGCGAAGCAATCAGCAATCAACATTCATTTGTGGGCATCTGGCTGGAACCTCCATTTAACATACATGGGTCAAAGTAGATTTTTTTGTAATAAAACAGCTGATGTTCCAAGAAAAGATCCCCATGTAAGAGTGTATATGTTTCTGTGAATATTGGAGACAAAGCGTACCACTTTTGCCAGCAACCTATATTACTGCAGCCTTGAGAAAAGCACAGAGTGAAAGAAATGTCTTGTTTAAGAACGCAGTGCTGACCTAGGCGAAGAACAGCTAGACAGAGAAAATAAAACAAGACAGCAAATGTGGCTACTATTAAATTAATATAACAAAGCCAAAATAAAACATATCTAGGTTAAAGTGCAAAGCGGCAGGCCTAGTTTGCTAGAATAACGTATAAAAAACTATAGCTAAAATGGCTACACAGCACCCTCAGGTTGCCGGTTCAAAGGTGGTTTAAAGCCTAATTATATATATAAAAGCTACTAAAAATCATCGTAAGGCATTTATATGGGAATATCAATAATGACAAGTTAAAAGACACTTGAGCATATATTAAAAGGACAATTTAAAATATCAATTGTGGCATCAAGAAAAAGCTACATTTCAAACGTCCGAATCAGGGATAATCGAAGACAGGAAATCTTCCACTTCTGCAGGTGGTAAAGTAGGAAGTTCATTGCCAAGGAAAACCAAGGAGCATTTGTGTTCCAAAGCCTGGGCTCCAGCCGAGGTAACAGCATTCCATGGTGTGCCCAACAGTGAGTTTAGAGCTGCATGATCCACAAAGGGCAATTCATAAACAGCTTCCCATAGCAAACGCACCCTCAACGCACATGTCTGGTAATGAGCCCTCAGCGAGAACATCAACAGATCAGCATCCAATGAAAGCAAGTGCTACATAGAAAGAGAAACTTTTAGTGCACATTCAAAAGGTCACTAGAGGCACCTAAACACAGGCTACACACAATGCAAAACTGGTCAGAATGAAAGAGACCAGCCGCACTCCAATTGTTCCACGAGTGGTGATCCAAAGTACTGCATTATGCATTCACGACACAGCTGCGATGGCGGAAGCGCTTTCAGTCCTCCTTGTTGTAACGGGACAGCCGTTGTGCAGAAAAAGTAGCAATAGCAAGATGCCACAAATTATTATGGCCAAAGTGATCGGAAATTCCCTGAAAATGCTGGAGAATATTGAGTGAATGGCTAAAGGTATTAAGTCAAATATAGAGGAGAAGTTGTGAATGAAACCAGAACCAACAGCTTTAAAGAAATTTGCGATACTAGTAGTACTGGATGCATTAAATATCCATCCCACGAACTCACCAAAGTGTCTCGGAAAATTAGTACTTAAAAGGGACTGTATCTCTGCGGAAGACTTTGCAACCTGAAGCCCATAGGTCTCGCGTGCAGATGTAAGTGCCACATGTTTTTGAAACAATAAATCCTTGAGTCTGTTCAACTTGTCAAAATTCACATTTGAAGTAGCAATATGGGGCCAAATCTCAGCTACTTCCCTCTGTCGTGTGGAAGCAAAAAGTACATTCTCGCAGCATGTAACAATTTTGAAGACCAAAATGACATAAACTATTCCGGATCGCATCCCAAAACATCTCTCGCTATTAAGGCGCACATAGCTGCCATTTGAGAGCACCTGAACAGCAGGTCTAATCAAGGGGACTGGGACTCCCTTCAGATTACAAGCCAAGTTCGCTGCTGAATCGTTGCACCCCCCTTGCAAGGACAGCTGTTTACAAACCATCGAAAGGCTGCCAGAAGTCTTGCATTCACTACTGCTAAGAAAGACCTCGTTCATGCCACTGAGACATTTGAACGAGAAGGGTAGCTCCCCTACCTCGTATATGTAACTATCTCCTAGCCTTTCATATCTGCCCACTGGAATGTGGTTTAAGCAGATTGTGAATTGAAGTGTTGAAATAGGCAGATTGATGACCCCGTGAATTAACCACTCAGCAGATGGTATTTCAGCCACAGTAAAAAGAAACTTTTCCAAGGAACGCGACCTGTCTTCAGTGTTTGTAGTGTCCAACCTTACTGCATAATGGATCTTAGTTGACTCTTTCCATGGTGTAAGGAGGACATGTTGCACTGTACTATGTCTACTGCAGAGGAAACAATGTTGTTTAAGGTGTATATTCGGTCGGACAGGGTATTAATCCCATTATCTACAACAGCTAATGCCTTCTGTAAATTTTCCTGATCTATTTGCCTTTACCGGGCAGCAGCTTCTTGTTGAGAAAGCTTCAAAATTTCATTAGAGACTGCATGTAAGAAGCTATTTCTATGTTGTTTTATGGGGCCTAATAGGAAATCCTGTAAATCAGTATTATTAGACAGGAGACTGAGATGTTCTCTAACAACATCTAGTGAGGAACTCTTCAACCATTGCATGCATCATTTCCCTACACTATGGCCCTCATTACATCCCTGACTGACGGTGGTATTTTGGAGAAAGGTACTGCCAACAGGCTGGTGGTACCTCTTCCCAAAATATGACACCAAGCCGAACCGCCAATGTACCACTCCATCCGCCAGGGCGTAAACAGCCGCTGGGCTGGAGACTCCAGTCTCCAGCCAGGCGGCCGTAACTGTCCCACCTGTGGGATTATGACCCTGCCTACCACCATAGTTTTCGTGGCTTTCTTACCGCCACAAAAGCCATGGTGGTAGGCACTATCAGTGCCAGGGAATTCCTTCCCTGGCACTGATAAGGGTCTCCGCCGCCCCCCTCCCCTTCCCCAGAGTCCTCCCTCCCCCTCCCCCTTCTCCTCCTGACCCCCATGACATACACGCATATTCACACACCAACATACACACGCATACACACACTCATACCCACATTCACCCACGCATGCATACATACATTCAAACAGACATCCACAACCACTGGCATACATACAACACACATGCATTCACACAACACAACATACACTCACACCCATTCATGCACACACGCATTCCACACGCCTGCATGCACACACACACAAAAATACACCCACCCCCACACACACACACACCCCCACCCCCTCTCCTGTCGGAGCACTTGACTTATCTGCTTGCAGGGGGTCCTCCGGAAGGAGACGGGACGGAACATGGCGCTGCTGCCAGCAGCAGCGTCCGCCAGAAGAACACCACCAGGCCGTATCATGGATCATGATACGGTCTGCGGCGGTGGGTTGGTGCTGCTGCTGGCAGCAGCGCCACCTTACCGCCGTCCACCACCATGACCGTAGCCGTAATTCTGGCTACGGTCATAATATACGGACGGTGGGTAGCTGCGGCGATGGTGTATTGGTGGCCGTCGCCGCTGCAGTAGGCAGTCATTATCGCCATTGACATAATGAGAGCCTATATTTTGTCACTCTACCCGCGTGTTCAGATGCCACATAGCGAGGGTCAGCCCTACTCGTTCTGAAACCCCCCATGAAATTCATAAGACGTTTATGACACCCATTGGTATCTATTGGCCACAATAACCACCCACCAGGATGTGAAAGTGAAGCATTAAATGTGCCGTTTTGGACCCATTCATCGAGCTGATCTTCAGTTGCATTTATATACTTTTGCCATTTTTAAAATTTAGCAGCTGCAGGAATACTGGGCGCATTCAAATCCTTAATTTTTGGTAAGCCTAAACAACTTGCTTGTTGTACAGTTTCATTTAAAAATATAATTTGACCAGGTATCATGCATGCTCTAAATAAAGCTTCCTTTCCCCTTATTTGCCAATTTTTTGTTCCCCACACACTTTTTAAGTAGGCTTTAACCAATATTCATAGCCTTCTATAACCAACCGGGAAACAAAGGAATCCGAATAAATGAATTTTGTATCTGTCAACATTATGGCCCTCATTACAACCCTGGCGGTCAGTGATAAACCGGCGGTAACACCGGAAACAGGCTGGCAGTAAAAAAAAATGAATTATGACCACGGCGGAAACCGCTCACACAGACAGCCACTTTAACACACCGACTGCCACAGCGGTATCAACAAGTACCGCGGCTGTAACCGCCAACAGTCAGGCGGAAGACAATGTACCGCCCACCGTATTACAACAGGCCTATCCGCCACCTTTTCCGGGGCGGCACCAACGACATCAATAGCACGGCAGAAACAGAACACAGAAGGGAAATGACTCACCTCAGGACACTCAGGGAAGAACCACACCGGCATGGAACCCGAGTTGCAGGTGTTCCCCATGCTGTCTACCTCCTTCTTCACCATGAATACCACCACCGGCGAAGACAACCAGGGTGAGTACTGCTTCCTAGCACACAAGGGAGGGGGAGGGCAAAGAGAGGGACCCCACCCCCAACACCATTCACACAAACAGATACAACAACATTACAAATCCACCCCGTACCCTTGAGGAATAATGCAAGGACAAAAGGAATTGATTAAAGTGAGTGTAATAAGATAAAATACTAGAAATACATCCTTCAAAATCAAAACAGTATATACATATATACAAATGGAGGGACACTGCCCAGTCCACAATGTCCGTGGGCCACAAAGCCACATCACATAGGCGAAAGCCCCACTTGACTCCTGCACCAACACGGAGAGAACACTGCAGGGGCATCAGGTCGAAAATACACAGGCACCTCAGGGGGACGGGGAATGGGGGCACCTCAGCCGGAAGATGGTACAACACCACTGGTCCTGGAGGGGCCAACAGGCCCATTACTCAGTCATAGGGAGTACAAAGCCACAGTCTCTCAAGTGGGTGGTTTGCCCACTGCTTGCTCCTGGGGAGTGCAAAGCCACAGTCTCTCAAGTGGGTGGTTTGCCCACTTCTTGGTCCTGGGGAGTGCAAAGCCACAATCTCTCGAGTGGGTGCTTTGCCCAATTCTTGGTCCTGGGAAGTGCAAAGTCACAGTCTCTCTAGTGGGTGGTTTGCCCACTGCTTGCTCCTGGGGAGTGAAAGGCCACAGTCTCTCAAGTGGATGGCTTCTCCACTGGTTCTGGAGGGGGCTTTGTGCCAAGTGTGATTCATCCTGGCAAGGAGGGGTTGAGTGGATGTCTTCTTCCACTGGTTCTTGAGGGGGCTTTGTGCCCAGTGTGTTTCATCCTGTCAAGGAGGGGGTGAGTGGATGCCTTCTTCCACTGGTTGTGGAGGGGCTTTGTGCCCAGCGTGCTTCATCCTGGCAAGGAGGGGCTGAGTGGGTGCCTTCTTCCACTGGTTCTGGAGGGGGCTTTGTGCCCAGTGTGCTTCATCCTGGCAAGGAGGGGGTGAGTGGATGCCTTCTTCAACTGGTTCTGGAGTGGGCTTTGTGCCCTGTGATACAGATCTTGGGGAGTGCAAGGTCACAGTCTCTCACCTAGGTGTGAGGCCCACAGGATTTGCAGGGGTAAGGATGCATTACAGTCCATGGAGGCAGGACTACACACTGCCCACTGGCGGCGACAGCTGCTCAGTGGTGGCAGTGCCGGTGCTGGTGTTGGGGCTGGCAGTGGAGGGCGGGAGGCTCCAGCCGATCCCCTGCAGCCTTGGACGGCTGCCCACTGGGGCTGCTGTTGCTGGCAGTGGTGCTGGTGGCGGTGCAGGTGGCAGTGCAGATGGCGGTGCTGGCAGTGGTGGGGGGAAGCTCCAGCCCATCCCCTGCAGCCTCGGACAGCTGCCCACTGGGGCTACTTCTGCTGGCAGTGGTGCTGGTGGCGGTGCAGGTGGCGGTGCTGGAGGCGGTGCTGGTGGCAGTGCTGGCAGTGGTGGTGGGAGGCACCAGCTCATCCCCTCCAGCCTCAGACAGCTGCCCACTGGGGCTGCTGCTGCTGGCAGTGGTGCTCGTGGCGGTGCTGGTGTTGGGGATGCCAGTGGTGGGGGGAGGCTCCAGCCCTTCCCCTGCAGCCTTGGATGGATGAACCGCCATGGTTGGGGGTGGGGGCTCAGAATCAGTCCCAGCACCAGGCCTCCTGTCCTTCCTGCCTGCAGGCCCTTTGCCCTTCCCCTTGTAAGCTGGTGGTGCCTCCTTTCCCTTACCCTTGGCAGCTGGTGGTGCCTCCTTGCCCTTCCCGAGGCAGTTGGTGGTTCTCCTTGCCCTTCCCCTTGGCAGCTGATGCACACACACTGACAGTGCTGGTGGGTGGTTCCTTGGAGCCTCTCACACCTGCAGTAGCTGCTGACACTACTATGGCCGTGGACTGGGTGGCTGAGGTGCTACCCTGGGTTTTGACCACCATGGCCCAATGTGAAGGATGGGGGGGAGGGGTAGGGAAGAGGTCAACAGCAGAGAGGAAAAGCTTCTTAGGGACACTGGGACGGGAAGAGGGTGAAGGTTTGGGAGTGGAGGAAGAGGGTGTGGTTGTTGGAGTAGTCTGTCTGCTGTGTTTGGGTGCATGGGAAGGATGCTGTTGTGAGGTGGATGGCTGTTGGGTGTCTGAGCGTTTGCGTTTGTGTACTTTGGGAGGAGGGGGCACAGACACAGTGGAAGAGGACACAGGGGACAAATGCATGGCTGTGGGGGTGGTGACTGCCAGTGGGGGGTGTGTAGTGATAGGCGTGCCAGTGATGGATGTAATGGATGAGGATGTAGTGCATGCAGGTGTGAGTGGAGATGCTACTGGGAGGCAGGTGGACGAGGAGGAGGAGGGGACACAGTGGATGTTGGTGTGTCTGCATCTGGATGGTGTTGTGTGAGTGCCTGTGGGAAGATGTGTGGTGCTTGTGTTTGCCTGAGACACTCTTGTGTGTTGTCTTGGGGGCATGATGGCCTGAATGTGTGCTTGGGATAGGTTGGGGTTCAGGGGAATGGGACTGGCCAGAGGAAGTTGGAGGGGGAGGCTAGAGAACGGAACAATGGCTGCTATCAGGGAGGAGGCCAGAGCCTGGATTGATCTCTGTTGGGCCGCCATGCCAGAGTGAATGCCCTCCAGGAATGTATTTGTTTGTTGCAAATGGTCTGCCAGCCCCTGAAGGGCACTCACTATGTTTGACTGCCCAACAGAGATGGATCGCAGGAGGTCAATAGCCTCCTCACTCAGGGCAGCAGGGCTAACTGGGGCAGGGCCTGAGGTGTCTGGGGCAAAGGAGATGCCCACCCTCCTGCACGGGAAACTCCCTGAGGGGCTGCTGGGAAGGCGGTGCTGGTACGGGGGTGGCGGCTGTACCTGTAGTTGTGGTGGCCACAGAGTTGTCCGCCACCACCTGGGAGCTTCCTTCGGAGGAGGTATCACTGTCCGAACTGTCCATTCCTGTCTCCGCCGTGGTGCTCCCCTTGCCTCTGTCCCACTGGTTCCCTCACCGTCGGTGGATTCAGCCTCATGGGCCCTTGGGATGCAGCTCCCTCCGTTGCCGGTGCCTCTGCTCCTCCACCACATGATGCTAATGCACATAAGGACAGGGTGACAAAAAAAAAGGAGGGGGGAGTGACAGAGGATACACTTGGTCAATGGCTGCAACAACACCACCGTTGGCGTACATGACACACACACGCACAGGGAACATCCCTAAGCACTAGGCAATGCACTACCAGTCACAATGCTAGTCACCAGGCCATGGACAGGAATACCTAACGCCAATTGCAGCATACCTGAGACCCACAGAGCCTTGCCCAGTAGTGGATGCTTGGTTGAAGGTGGTGTTCATCAGCCCCTGCCCAACACAGAACCTACCTTGCAATGTCCAGCCTGGCCTAGGGGCACCCACAGGCCCACATCCCCCACCCGAAGAACACTCCACCACGCACAAGTATTATAATGTGAAACTGTACTCATCCCTTTGAGGCTACTGTGATGCCCTCAAGCGCCCATCCAGCTCTGGATAGGCCACAGCCATCAGTCATACCGTCCGGCCTGTTACACTTATGGCCCACCATATTCCTCCATCCCCTTACACACAGACATTGCCCACCATACATGCAGCTGCCCAGGACCTTTGAACCAACCCCCCCTTACACGAAGCCCTCACACACAGCAGTCCATGCATTCATGCCCCATGCATCCTGCTCACAGTGTACATACCTGTTGGTCTGGAGGCCCCTACAGCATTCAGTACTGGGGAAGGACCTCATCCACCAGTCTCTCCAACTCTGCAGCGGTGAAGGCAGGTGCTCTTTCCCCAGTGACACGAGCGATGGTCGGTACCAGACACAGGTCACAGCAGCACTTGCAGTGTAGGTCCTCTCCTGTTGAAGGTCAGGTAGCAAGTGAGTGAACAGATAGAAAATGGCGGTCACGTCCACGGTGGTGTGTACCGTCATCACCAGCGTACCTCACCATTGGCCACTGTAACCCATAGGGCCCAATGACAACCAATGAGGAGTTGCACAGCGGTACTCAACTGTCTCCCACAATGGTGCGCAATCGTCAACGGCATTACCTCATTTCCACCTGTCGATCCACACAGGACAGGCGGACGCCATTTCTGGGGGGGGGGGGGCAGGCCATGGCACCTAACTGTGTCACAGCACACATAGGCACCATTTGGGCCTATCCAACAACATACTGTTTCAGTCACAACATGCAATGCAGTGTAAATTTTAAAAATGTTGAATACTGATAAGATGCTCATCGTTTTGCCCCCTAGATAGAAACCGCTGCAGATGAATAGGAGATGGAGACACCCCCGTGTACAGGCCCCTGGTGGACTTAGCAACAATGGAGGACAGGCACATTATCCTCACCTACAGACTTGACAGGGCCACAATCACAGAGCTGTGTGCCCAATTGGAGCCAGACCTGATCTCTGCTATCCGTCACCCCACTGGGATCCCCCCCTTGTGCAAGTCTTATCTGTGCTCCATTTCCTGGAAACTGGCTGCTTCCAAGTGACAGTGGGCTTTGCAGCAGAAATGTCTCAGCCAATGTTCTCAATAGTGCTGACCAGAGTGTTGTTGGCCCTGATGAAACATATGCACAGTTACATCGTTTTCCCCCAGGTGGGGGATTTGGCCACAGTAAAAGCTGACTTCTATAAAATGGGACATATCACCAACATTTTTGGGGCAATTGATGGTACACATATTGCCTTTGTCAGGCAAAGGCAAAGGTGTTCAGAAATCGAAAGAGCTTTCACTCGATGAATGTTCAGAATGTGCCTGGCGGACCAGTACATCTCCCATGACAATGCAAAGTATCCTGGCTCTGTGCATGATGCCTTTATCTTGAGTAATAGCAGCATTCCATATGTGATGGCTCAACTCCAAAGGCACCAGGTGTGGCTAATAGGTGACCCCATGGTTCCCACACAGTACATGTTGGTGGATGGGTATGGGGTTGGCCCTAAGGGTTAGTGTTTGGCTAACAGGTATCCCTCAATATTTGCAGGTAACTCTGGTTACCCCAACATCTCATGGCTACTGACCCCAGTGAGGAATCCCAGGACAAGGGCAGAGGAACGTTACAATGAGACACATGGGCGAACAAGAAGAATTATAGAGAGAACATTCGGCTTCTTGAAGGCCAGGTTTCGGTGCCTCCATCTAACAGGTGATTCCCTGTGCTGCTCACCCAAGAAGGTCTGCCAGATCATCGTGGCAGTTGTATGTTGCACAACCTTGGCTTACGTTGCCAGGATGAGGCTGGAGATGGGCGTGTGGCAGCGGTGGAGCCTGTGTACAGTGACGAAGAGGAGGCAGAGGATGAGCATGTGGACAATAGAACAGCAATCATATGACAGTACTTCCAGTGACACACAGGTAAGACACTGTAACTTCACCTTCCATTGACAGTTTTGTATTGGATATTGTCACTGGCAGGCTGATATTCCCACTACTATGGCCACTTACTGTATCCTTTGGCATTACTATTTACAGATATATGTGCCCCACTCTGGCTCCTGGTGTGTTGACTGCAGCAAACTACAGGTCATACCTATGTATACATTATTGTACAGTTGACTTGCAATGATTTCAGTTAAATCAATTGGCAGACTCAATACTGGTATTTTTTACTAGGGTGTTTATTTATGTGCAAATAAGTGGATGGGGCATTGCTATAGGCTGAGGTGGTGGTGGAAGAGAGTCCAGGGTAAAGTTCCAGTCTATTTTTATCACAGGTGCACTGTCCAAGGGGGCATAGGAGGCGGAGCAATGGCAGTTCAAGGTGATAGGATGACATTGTGGGACACAAGGGTGACATTCAGGAGAGTGCTATTTCCTGGCGGGGGCTTGGCAATAGTCTCTGGCTTCTGCCTGGATCACAGGGATCGTTTGCGTGGTGGTTCTCCTTCTGCAGGGGGAGGGGTGCTGATGGCCTGTTGTTCCTGTGGCGGTTCACCCGTCCACTAGCGTCAGAAGAGGTGGAAGGCTGTTTATTGGTGTAGCTAGTGTCAGGGCCCTGTTGGTGTGCCACTGCCTCCCTCATGGTGTTGGCCATTGTAGGAAAGTACCATCTTGCCTGGCATGTTACCCCCATTTTTACTGTATGTATGTTTGTTTTTGCTATGTGTCACTGGGATCCTGCTAGTTAGGACCCCAGTGCTTATAATGTATGCCCTGTATGTGTTCCCTGTGTGGTGCCTAACTGTATCACTGAGGCTCTGCTAACCAGAACCTCAGTGGTTATGCTCTCTCTGCTTTTAAAATTGTCACTGCAGGCTAGTGACTAATTTTACCAATTCTAATTGGCACACTGCAACACCCTTATAATTCCCTTGTATATGGTACCTAGGTACCCAGGGTATTGGGGTTCCAGGAGATCCCTATGGGCTGCAGCATTTCTTTTGCCACCCATAGGGAGCTCAGACAATTCTTACACAGGACTGCCACTGCAGCCTGAGTGAAATAACGTCCATGTTATTTCACAGCCATTTTACACTGCACTTAAGTAACTTATAAGTCATCTATATGTCTAACCCTCACTTGGTGAAGGTTATGTGTAAAGTTACTTAGTGTGTGGGCACCCTGGCACTAGCCAAGGTGTCCCCACATTGTTCAGGGCAAATTCCCCAGACTTTGTGAGTATGAGGACACCATTACACGCATGCACTACATATGGGTCAATACCTATATGTAGCGTCACCATGGCAACTGCAAACCTGGCCATGTAACATGTCTAGGATCATGGAATTGTCATCGCAATACCATTCTGGTATTGGGGGGACAATTCCATGCATCCCCGGGTCTCCAGCATGGATCCCGGATACTGCCAAACTAACTTTCCGGGGTCTCCACTCTGCTGCCAACCCCTCAGACAGGTTTCTGCCCCCCTGGGGCCTGGGCAGCCTGGTCCCAGGAAGGCAGAACAAAGGATTTCCTCTGAGAGAGGGTGTTACACCCTCTCCCTTTGGAAATAGTTGTGAAGGGCCTGGGAGGAGTAGCCAGCCTCTCCTGGCCTCTGGAAATGCTTTGAAGGGCACAGGTGGTGCCCTCTCTGCATAAGCCAGTCTACACCGGTTCAGGGATCCCCCCAGCCCTGCTCTGGCTCGCAACTGGACAAAGGAAAGGGGAGTGACCACTCCCCTGACAAGCACCTCCCAGGGAAGGTGCCCAGAGCTCCTCCAGTGTGTCCCAGACCTCTGCCATCTTGGATGTAGAGGTGTGAGGGCACTATGGACAGCTCTGAGTGGCCAGTGCCAGCAGGTGACGTCAGAGACCACTCCTGATAAGTGCTTACCTTTCTCTGTAGCCAATCCTCCTCTGTGGGCTATTTAGGGTCTCTCGTGTGGGTATCTCACCAGATAACGAATGCAAGAGCTCACCAGAGTTCCTCTGCACTTCCCTCTTCGACTTCTGCCAAGGATCGACTGCTGACTGCTCCAGGACGCCTGCATAACCGCAACAAAGTAGCAAGAAGACTACCAGCAATATTGTAGTGCTTCATCCTACCAGCTTTCTCGACTGTTTCCTGGTGGTGCTTGATCTGAGGGCTGTCTGCCTTTACTCTGCACTGGAAGCCAAGAAGAAATCTCCCGTGGGTCGACGGAATCTTCCCCCTGCTAACACAGGCACCAAACTTCTGCATCACCAGTCCTCTGGGTTCCCTCTCATCCTGACGAGCATGGTCCCTGGAACACAGGAGCTGGGTCCAAGTGTCTTTGACAGCCCAGTGGCCATTCTGTCCAAATTTGGTGGAGGTAAGTCCTTGCCTCCCCATGCCAGACAGTAATCCTGTGCACTGCGTGAACTGCAGCTGCTCGGGCTTCTGTGCACTTTTGCAAGACTTCCTTCATGCACAGCCTATCCCAGGTCCCCAGCACTCTGTCCTGCATTGCCCAACTCGCTGAGTTGGACTCCGACATCGTGGGGCCCTCTTTTGCGGCTCTGAGTCGACCGTTGTCCTCAGATCTTCTAAGTGCCTGTTCAGGTGCTTCTGTGGGTGCTGCCTGCTTCTGCATGGGCTCTCTATGTTGCTGCGTGCCCCCTCTGTCTCCTCCTCCAAGGGGCGACCTCCTGGTCCTTCCTGGGCCCTGGCAGTATCTAAAATCCTCAACTGCGACTCGTGCAGCTAGCAAGACTTGTTTGCGGTCTTTCTGCGTGGAAACAACTCTGCATCCTCCAGCACACCGTGGAACATCTTCTGACCAAAGGAGAAGTTCCTGGCACCTTCCGTTGTTGCACAATCTTTGGCTTCTTCCACCCAGAGGCAGCCCTTTTGCACCTTCATCCGGGGTTTAGTGGGCTCCTGCCCCCCTGGACACTTGCGTGACTCTTGGACTTGGTACCCTTCCTTTACAGGTCCTCAGGTCCAGCATTCCGTCGTCAGTGTTTTGTAGTCAGTCGTTGTCCTTGCAGAATTGCCTATCTCAATGTGAGAAAACAGGGCTGATTGCAGAGGCCCCCTAACTTTTTGTCCCCATTTTTCACTTTTTGCTGGTGTTTTCCTGACTCTGACGGTGCCCTGGGTACTGCTAAACAGTCACAGGGCCTGTGCTCTGTGTAAAATCAATATGCAAATTAGGCTAATTATAATTGGCTAAGTTAACCTACCTATAAGTCCCTAGTATATGGCAGGGCATGTAGGTTTAGGGACCACAGCATAGGTAGTGCACCCATAGGTGCACTGCTGAGGTGCCCAGTGTCATTTTAAAGGCAGGCCTGCCTTGCTGGCTGCTTTTAAATTAAAGTTATATGCAAATTCGACTTTGGAATTAGAAGTAGTTCCAAAGTCTTAAACTAGCTTATTGTTACATATAAGTCACCCCTAAGGTGTGCCCTATGTGCCCCTAGGGCTGGGTGCCATGTAACTATAAGCAGGGACCTTATAAAAATAGTTTTATAAGCCCTGGTGAGGTAAGAACAGCCAAATTTGTTTTTCCCTCATTGTAGTAAATGGCCTTCATAGGCTAGAATGGGGAGACTTTATTTTAATTTTTAAAGTCCCCTTAAATGATGGATACCGAGAGTTTGGTATCAAATTAATTGTTGTAATAAATCCCACAACTTCCAGTTGTGGGATTTAATATAACTTGTTCAGGTAAAGAGTTTTAAACTTCAATTCAGTTTCAGTTTCCAATTTCAGCCCTGCATTGTTTTTGCTGCTGTGCTCTGATTGGCCATCCTCTAGCATCCTGGCCAGGCTGCCTTAATGAGGTGTGAAGTGGCCTGGCTTCACACAAAGAAATGTGCCTGTGGGAGGGAATCTCCCCTCAGCAGATGGTGAGGCCGGAAGGGGTAGGGCTGTGAAACTGGTCTTCAAAGGCAGAGAAGGACATTTGGAGCAACCAGCAACACCCCCACATCCTGCAACCCCAGACAACTAGGTGCCCCCTTGATTAGATTAGGAGAGGGCAGGAGAAGGGTGTGTTTATGATTTTTAGCCACACCAGTGGGTGGGCTCAGCCATATGTAACCTCCAAAACTCAGATTCAGCCATGATGGATTTTTGGAGAATGTTGCCTCCTGGGATTGATTTTTGCCACACTTCCCAGGAAGTGGTCATCACAGGGGGAAGGACCCTGCACCTGATTGGAGAACCAGGCCCCCCCTGCTTTTCACCCAGGAGCAAGGATAAACCTGGCAGACCTGCACCCACACCTCAGATCTCCATCAGATTCCAACAAGGAAGAACCACAGGAGAAGAAGGACTGCCCTGCTGGACCCCTGGCCTGCACCTGGAACCTGCACTCAGAAGGACTGCACCAGCTGCACACTTGGGCTTCACCACAAGAAGGACTTTGCCTGGCTTCAACTGGTTCAAGGAGGGACTCCCTGTTTGCTACAGGGGAAAAATTGCTAACCAGAGTCCCCTGCACCAATTCCTGAAGAAATCAACCAGCTGGCCACTGCCCTGTGGCCAAAAAGGAGTTTGCGCCAGGTGCATTCTGGGAGTTGTAGTCCGCACCCCCCAAGGATCATCTCAGAACTTCTGGACCCTTGGGGTGAGCTGTGGACCTCAAAAGAACCTTAAAAGGACATCTGGGAGAAGCCCCAGAAGTTTGGAGAAGTTTGGAGAACTTTTGAAAAAAAGCTCCATAGAGGGACCGACCCGCCGCGGCAACTCTAGCCGGCTTGCCTCAACCGCGACCCGGCCTGATTTGCTGGTTCGTCCCGGTAAAAAAAATCTCCAAAAAAGAGACTAAGGTGGTCATTACAACCCTAAAAAAATGGGAATTATGACCATGGCAGAAACCGCCAACAAAGACAGCCACTTTAACACTCCGACCGCCACGGCGGTACAGACAAACAGCGCTGCGGTCACCACCAACAGACAGCCGGGAGACAAAGTACCGCCCACAGTATCACAACCTACCAATCCGCCACCTTTTCCGGGGCGGATTCACTGCGGATGAAAACACGGCGAAAACAGCCATTTCAAAGGGAAAACGCTCACCTCTACACACTCCACGAGGAAGGAGGGCACCATGGAGCCTGAACTCCATATTCTTCCTGCACTAGTCTTCCTGCTCCTATACGACGATCATCAATGCCGCCGGCGAAGACAACGGTAAGTACTGCACCTACGACATAGGGGAGGGGGAGGCAAAAGACAGGGACACACACACGCAACACCCCCACCCCGACCCTCACCCACTACAACACACACACCAATGCATATCCAAACATTACAGTAACAACCCCCAACCCCCCTGGAAGAATGCAAAGACAAAAGACAAAAGGAAATGAGTGGAACCATTGTAATATATCAAAATACAGTAACCAAATATCTACATATATATATATATATATATATATACACATTAAACAAAATATACACCACGATTAGTAGTGCAGGTAATGCACAAGTCATTGTCCGTGGACCACTGGGCCCAAAATGCATGGGCGAGGCCCACACTAGATACCTGATCAAAACGGAGAGAACACTGCTGGGGCATCAGATAGAAATACAACAGGCACCTCAGGGGGAAGAGAAGGGGGGGCACCTCAGCCGGATGAGTGCACGACGCCAGATCCACGAGGTGGCTCCATGGCCATTGATTTATCCTGGGGAGTGCAAAGCCACAGTCTCTCAAGTCTCTACAGTGGGTGGTTTGTCCACTGTACCATCCTGGGGAGTGCAAAGCCACAGTCTCTCAAGTCTCTACGGTGGGTGGGTTGCCCACTGTGGTGGGTGGGTTGCCCACTGTACCATCCAGGGGAGTTCAAAGCCACAGTCTCTCAAGCCTCTACAGTGGGTGGTTTGCCCACTGTACCATTCTAGGGAGTGCAAAGCCACAGTCTCTCAAGTCTCTACAGTGGGTGGGTTGCCCACCGTACCATCCTGGGGAGTGCAAAGCCACAGTCTCTCAAGTCTCTACAGTGGGTGGTTTGCCCACTGTACCATCCTGGGGAGTGCAAACCCACAGTCTCTCAAGTGGATAACAGTCTCCACTGGAGGGGGACTGGTGCCCAGAGTGCTTCATCCTGTGCAGGACAGAGGTAGTGGATGCATGTCTCCACTGGTTCTGGCGGGGGACTGGTGCCCAGAGTGCTTCAACCTGTGCAGGACAGAGGTAGTGGATGCATGTCTCCTCTGGTTCTGGAGGGGGACTGGTGCCCAGAGTGCTTCATCCTGTGCAGGACAGAGGTAGTGGATGCATGTCTCCACTGGTTCTTGAGGGGGACTGGCACCCAGAGTGCTTCATCCTGTGCAGGACAGATGTAGTGGATGCATGTCTCCACTGGTTCTGGAGGGGGACTGGTGCCCAGAGTGCTTCATCCTGTCAAGGACAGAGGTAGTGGATGCATGTCTCCACTGGTTCAGGAGGGGGACTGGTGCCCAGAGTACATCACTCACCCCGTGACGGTCCCAGTTGCGTCACTGCCCCTGCCGCTCATGGGCTAGCGGTGCTTGAGTTGGCGGTCCTTGCCCTGTTCGGCGGTGCTTGACTTGGCGGTGCTTGCCCTGTTCAGCGGTGCTTGCCCTGTTCAGCGGTGCTTGACTTGGCGGTCCTTGCCCTGTTCAGCGGTGCTTTCCCTGTTCAGCGGTGCTTGCCCTGTTCAGCGGAGCTTGCCATGGCGGTCTTTGCCCTGTTCAGCGGTGCTTGAGTTTGCAGTTTCTGACCTGTTCAGCTGTGCTTGCCCTGTTCAGCGGTGCTTGCCATGGCGGTCCTTGCCCTGTTCAGCGGAGCTTGAGTTTGCAGTTTCTGACCTGTTCAGCGGTGCTTGCCCTGTTCAGCGGTGCTTGCCATGGCGGTCCTTGCCCTGTTCAGCGGAGCTTGCGATGGCGGCCCTTCATTGCCCAGCTAGGTTGGGCTGGCGGTCTTTAATTGGGCAGCTGGGCTGTGGCTGCCGGGGCCCTCCTGGGCAGCTGGCCTGTGGCTGCGGGGCCCTCCTGGGCAGCTGGGCTGTGGCTGCCGGGGCCCTCCTGGGCAGCTGGCCTGTGATTGCGGGGACCTCCTGGGCAGCTGGGCTGTGGCTGACGGTGGCCTCCTGGGCACTGACTCTGGCGGAGGCCTCCTGGCCAGTGACGATCGGGCTGCCCTCCTGGGCAGTGACTCTGGCGGTGGCCTCCTGGCCAGTGACGATCGGGCTGCCCTCCTGGGCATTGACTCGGGCGGTGGCCTCCTGGCCGATGACGATTGGGCTGGCGGTGGCCTCCTGGGCAGCGGGGATGATGGCGGTCTTCTCCGACGTGCTGCTCCTCCCAGACTTTGGCAATTTCTTCTGCCCCTTCCCCACCTTGGGAGGAGTCACAGCTGAGTCGACACTCCCCCCAGGACCCTTGTGAGCGGCTTTGCTGGCTGGAGTCTTCCCCCTCTCCCGCCGGGCACTGCCCAACTTCTGGTGCGTCACAGGGGGGGGACTGGCTGTGCTGTGGCTCTGTGTCACACTGGCTGCCCTGGTGCTCGGTGCACTCCACATACCTGTAACAACAGGTACCACTGGTCCCGGAGATTTTTTGGCTGAGGTGCTACTACGGGACCTATAAATTGGAGGGGGTGGGAGGGTGGGCAAGAGGTCAAGCTTGGTCAGGAAAAGTTTCTTAGGAACACTGGGACGGATAGCTGGAGGGGGTTTGGGAGTGGAGGAAGAGGAGGTGGTTGTAGGAGGTGTAACTTTTGTGGCTTTGGGTGCAGGTACATGCGCTGGAGGCTGTCGTGAGGTGGATGTATGTTGGGTGGGTGTGTGCCTGCGTTTGTGTACTTTGGGAGGGGGCGTCACAGACACACTGGGAGAGGACACCGGGGACGTGTAAATGGTAGTGGGGGTGGTGAGTGCACGTGAGCGGGTGTGGTGGTGGGTGTGCTCGTGCGGGACGTAGTGGCTGTAGTGGTAGTGCATGCAGGTGAGAGTGTAGACGAGACTGGGAGGGAGGAGGGAGACAACGAGGAGGGGGACACAGTGGAGGCAGTGGATGTTGGTTTGTCTGTATGTGTGTGATGCTTGCATGAGTGCCTGTGGGATGTGTGGTGCTTATGTTTGCCTGAGCTTCCCTTGTGTGGTGAGGTGTGTGCCTGCTGGTCTGATGGTGTGCTTGGGATAGGCTGGGGTACAGGGGATTGGGCCTGGGTGGAGGAAGTTGGAGGGGGGAGGCTAGACACAGGGACAATGGCTGCCATCAGTGCTGAGGCCAGAGTTTGCAGGGTTCAATGAAGGGCAGCTTAACCAGAATGAATGTCCTCCAGGAATGCACTTGTGTGTTGCAATTCCCTTTCTATACCCTGGATGGCATTCAACATGGTGTACTGCCCAACAGTGAGGGACCTGAGGAGGTCAATGGCCTCCTCACTGAGGGCAGCAGAGGTGACAGGGGCAGGGGCTGAGGTGCCTGGAGCGAAGGTGATGCCCACCCTCCTGGGTGAGCGGGCACATGGCGAAGGCTGAGGGGCTGCTGGGAGGGCGGTGCTGGTAGGGGGGGTGGCGGCTGTACCTGTAGAAGTGGGGGGCACAGATTTTGCCACCACCACAAGGGAGCTCCCATCGGAAGACGAGTCCGTGTCGCTGGTTGCAGATCCTGTGACCGCCGTGAAGCTCCCCTCGCTCTCTGTCCCACTGGTGTATTCTGAGTCCGTGGTGTGGCCCTCCATGGCCATGTGGAATGCAGCTCCCTCGTGCTCCGGTGCGACTGTACCTCCGCCTGATGATGCTGATGCACACAAGAACAGGGAGACCACAAAAAAAGGGGGGACGACAGAAGAAAGACAGGTTGAGTGCATGGCTTACCGCTACCGTTGGCGGACAATACAGACACAGCAGCCGCCTGCACTACGCCGCGCTGTTGGGCTCTACAGATGCAGTTCCTGGGATATGGCCTACATGGCTATGGCAGACATCTGCACATGTAGATGACACAGGGGCATGTATACCTGTACTTGGCACTCTACAGAGGTGGGGTGGAGTGCCACATGGCCTGCATTACGGAGGGGTCTAGTCTACGGAACTCGCCCTGGCCTAGGGAAACCCACAGCCCTCCTCCCCCAACCAGACACCTTCACTGCACGCAAAGTCCGCAGAATGATGTTGTACTCACCCCCTTGTGTCTGCTGTGATGCTCTCAAGCGCCCATCCAACTCAGGGTAGGCCACCGCCAGGATCAGGAACATCAGGGGGGTCATGGTGCAACAGGCACCCCTCCCACATTGGGAGGCCATCCCCAGCTGAGCCTCCGCCGTCTTCTTGCTCCAGCAGCGAATGTCCTCCAATCTTTTACGGCAGTGGGTGCTCCGTCTGTGGTGGACCCCCAGGGTCCGGACGTCCTTGGCGATGGCACGCCAAATATCCTTCTTCTGTGGGCGCTGACCTACATGAAATGTACAGGGGAAGAAGAGAAGTCATTAGCAACTGCACCGTCGAACTGAGTGGCCCATATCCCTAGCTTTGCCATGTGGCACATGCATTCACAGTCCTTCATGCACACAGAACTGTGCCCCCTTCCTTCTTACAACCAGCCCTCTCCACGCAGGCATAGCCCATACAACGTGCTCCCTGTGTACTTACCTGTTGGTCTGGAGGACCGTAGAGTAGCATGTACTGAGGGAGGACCCCGTCCACGAGCTTCTCCAACTCCTCTCCAGTGAAGGCAGGGGCCCTTTCCCCAGACGCATGAGCCATTGTCTCTTCCAGACCAAGGTCATGACAGCACTTGCAGTGTAGGTCCTCTCCTGTTGAAAATCAGGTATCGAGTGATTGAACAGCTAGAAAATGGCGGTCACGTCCACGGCGGTGGGTACCATCACCGCCGGCGTACATCGTCATTGGCTCCTGGGACCCATAGGGTCCAATGTTAACCAATGCAGCATTGCGCCGCGGTCTTCGACCGCCTACCGCGAAGGTGTACAACGCCAGCGTAGTTACCTCACATCCCATTGTCCCACTTTAGAGGTCAGGCAGCCGGCATTTCAGGGGCCCACATGGCCTAATTACCAACTGCGTCACACATACCTAGGCCTTGTCGCACAACACAAATACAGGCCAGATTCTGTGTATGAATGGTGTTCTGTGTAGACTGTGGGTACATACCTCTGAGTTGTTTGACTCTGTGGTCGCTGTTGTCCTTCCTAGGCACCGTCCGCTGGGACATGTGAGGAGATGGCGGAATCCTCCGGTGTACCGACCGCTGGTGGACCTGTTGACAATGGAGGAGTGACATTTGATCATCACCTACAGGTTTGACCGTGCCACCATCCAGGAACTGTGTACCCAGTTGGAGCCAGACCTGATGTCAGCAATCCGCCATCCCACAGGGATCCCCCCTGCTATCAGTGCTCCATTTCCTTGCAAGTGGGTCATTTCAAACAACAGTGGCCATGGCATCAGGGATGTCCCAGCCTATGTTTTCATACGTGTTGTCCAGAGTGTTTTCTGCCCTGCTGAAACACATGCGGAGCTACATCGTTTTCCCTCAGGTGGAGGATTTGCCTACAGTGAAAGGTGACTTCTATGCCCTTGGACATATCCCCAACATCATAGGTGCCATTGATGGGACCCATGTAGCTCTGGTTCCCCCCCACAGGAGTGAACAGGTGTACAGGAACCGGAAGCGTTATCATTCGATGAATGTACAGATGGTATGTTTGGCAGACCAGTACATCTCCCTGGTAAATGCTATGTTCCCTGGCTCTGTGCATGATGCCTACATCCTGCGGAATAGCAGCATCCGTTATGTGATGGGTCAACTCCAGAGGCACCGGGTGTGGCTATTAGGGGACTCTGGTTACCCCAACCTGTCATGGCTACTGACCCCAGTGAGGAATCCCAGGACCAGGCAGAGGAACGCTACAATGAGGCCCATGGGCGGACTAGGAGGGTGATCGAACGCACCTTCGGCCTCCTGAAGGCCAGGTTCAGGTGCCTCCATATGACAGGTGGTTCCCTACTCTACTCATCAAGGAAGGTGTGCCAGATCATCGTGGCCTGCTGTATGCTTCACAATTTGGCTTTGCGACGACAGGTGCCTTTTCTGCAGGAGGATGGTCCAGATGACAGTGTTGTGGCAGCTGTGGAGCCTGTGGACAGTGATGAGGAGGAAGCAGAGGAAGAGGACATTGACAACAGGGACTCAGTTATTCAGCAATATTTCCAGTGACACACAGGTGAGAATACATTCCTGCCTACTACAAGTACTTTCACACTTCTACCTCTATCCTGTCTGTCGATTTCAACCAGTATATGGTAACTGAGTTGTACATTTCCATTACGGTTTCACAGGTGTGGTTTCCAACGTGTGTTATCTACTTAGATTCCTCATGGACTTGAGATGTGTGACATAGGTATGTTGACATTACATTTGAGAACGCATTTTGTCACTGTCATTGCTAATACACATTTTCAAAATCACAGACTGACTCCAGATTGTTTTGTGCTTCAAGGGTGTTTATTGCAGTGCTAAATATTGGAGAGGGGTTGTAAAATGGTGAGGGGTGATGGTGGAGGAATGTCAATGGCAGAGTCCAGTCTATTAGTCTCACAGGGGCATAGGAAGTGGAGCTGGGGCAGTTCCAATATGGACAGGGTTACAAAGTGGGACAGTAGGATGACAATCAGGGTGGTCTTATTTCTTGGCGGGGGTCTTGGCATCGTGCTCTGTCTTGTTCCTGGTTCTCAGGGACCGCTTGCGGGGTGGTTCTCCGTCTGCAGGGGATGGGGTGCTGGTGTGGTGGTCCTGTGGCGGTGCCTCCTGTCCACTAGTGCCGGCGGAGGTGGTGGGCAGTTCATCGTCCATGCTAGTGTCAAGGGCCCCTTGGAGTGCCACAGTGTCCCTCCTGGTGTTAAGTATCTCCTTCAGCCCTACGATGGTGCCCAGGGCGGTGCTGATGGTTCTGAGTTCCTCCCTGAAGCCCAAATACTGTTCCTCCTGCAGGCGCTGGGTCTCCTGAAACTTGTCCAGTACCGTTGCCATTGTCTCCTCGGAGTGGTGGTATGCTCCCATGATGGAGGAGAGGGCCTCGTGGAGAGTGGGTTCCCTAGGCCTGTCCGCCCCCTGTCGCACAGCAGCCCTCCCAGTTCCCCTGTGTTCCTGTGCCTCCGTCCCCTGGACCATGTGCCCACTACCACTGCCCCCAGGTCTCTGTTGTTGTTGGGGTGGTGGGTTATCCTGGGTTCCCTGTAGTGGTGGACACACAGCTGATTGACGTGTCCTGGGGACGGAGGTATGGGCCCGCTGGGTTGGTGCTGTGCTGGTGTTACCAGAGGGTGGAAGGTCTGTGGTGGCCTGTGCCTGTGTGAGGGGAACCGACTGTCCCGAGGCCCACGATGGTCAGGCTTGGTAATCTAGATCCAGGTGGACAGAGCTGCTGTCATCACTGTGGGCCTCTTCTGTGGGTGGGGTGGAGATGTCTGGACCCTCCTGTCTGGAGGCGTTGGGTAGTGGTCCTGCAGGGGTGTAAACGCATGATTATTGCATCTGTGTGTTTCATGGTGTGCAATGGGTGGGTGAACGTGTACCCCAGTGCTAGCATTCCTGTGTGTGGGCTTGTGTGATGATGGTTGAGGGGGGTGTTATGGGTATGTGCAGTGGGCATGCTTTAGTGATGGGTGTCCATGCTTTGTTGTGTTATGCAGGGCTTGGTGTTGGGATGGGTGGTTTGTGATATTGGTACATTTGTGAGGTGTTGGAGTGATAGGGGTGGGGGCGAGGGTGGGGGCGAGGGTGGGGGTATATGATAGCATGCAGGTAGGGTGGGGGATATGATAGTTAAGATTTGACTTACCAGAGTCCATTCCTCCACCGACTCCTGCGAGGCCCTCAGGATACAGAATAGTCAAGACCTGCTCCTCCCATGTTGTTAGTTTTGGGGGAGAAGGTGGGGGTCTGCCGCCAGTCCTCTGTACCGCAATGTTGTGTCTGGAGACCACGGAACGCACCTTCCCCCGTAGGTCATTCCACCTCTTCCTGATGTCGTCCCGATTTCTTGGGTGCTGTCCCACTGCGTTGACCCTGTTGACTATTCTTCGCCATAGCTCCATCTTCCTAGCTATGGAGGTGTGCTGCACCTGTGATCCAAATAGCTGTGCCTCTACCCGTACGATTTCCTCCACCATGACCCTGAGCTCCTCCTCCGAGAACCTGGGGTGTCTTTGCCGTGCCATGGGGTGGTGTAGGTGATGTGTGGGGTGGTGTATGTGGTGATAAGTGTGGTGATATGTAGTGGTGTGTGGTGTTTTGTGCGTGGGAGTAGTGTGGGTGATGGTGTTGAGTGCCTGTGGCTGCTAGTTTGTGGATGGTGGTGTCTCTCTCTGGCCTTCTGTCGCAATTGTTGTCGTAGGGGTTTGTGGGTGATGTGGGTGTGTGTTTTATATAGTATTGAGTGTGTGGGAGTGGTGTGTGTATGTGTATCAGGTGTGTGTCTTTCGAATTGTCCAATGTGGTGGTGTTTTGGAGATGTGTGTGTATTTTGAGCGCAGCAGTGTGTACCGCCAATTTAATACCGCGGTTGAAAGACCGCCACGTGGATTCGTGGGTCGTGATAGCATGGGCGTATTTCTGTTGGCGTGACGGTGGAGGGTTTTTTTTCGGCAGTTTTTCACTGACCTTTGGTGTGGCGGACTTGTGTGGGTGTCTGAATTTTGTTGGATTTCGGGATGTGGGTCATAATAGCTGTGGCGGATTTCCGTGGCCACGGCGGTGTTTTGGCGGTCTTCTACACGGCGGTAAGCGATTTTTACCGGCAATGTTGTAATGACCCCCTAAGTCCGAAGGTAAAAAGTTGACCGGGACCTCCCAGCCAGCGTATCCGAGGAGGGCTCCAGGGACGTCGGATCAAGATCCAGGTTTACCCCGGTCGAAGGATTTTCACCTTGAAAAAACGACTAAGTCCGAAGGTAAAATTCTCCACCGAGGATTCCCGAATCGCGTATCCGGAGAAGGGGTCCAGGAGGTCGGATTGGACTGGCAGGTTCGTCCAGCTGAAGAAAATCTTCGAAAAAGAGACTAAGGTGGTCATTCCGACCGTGGCGGTCGGCGGTGAAGCGGCGGTAAGACCGCCAACAGGCTGGCGGTCTTTTTTCATGTATTATGTATCATGTTACCGCCATGGCCAGCCGCCGCTTCACCGTTCCGACCGCCACGGCGGTAACGACCGCCGGGCTGGAGACCTGGGTCTCCAGCCCGGCAGTCGTCACATACTGCCGACAGTAGTCCAACCCGCCTGACCCCGGTTTACCGCCATGGATTTCATGCGGTTTGGGACCGCCATGAAATCCATGGCAGTAAGCACTATCAGTGCCAGGGAATCCCTTCCCTGGCACTGATAGGGGTCTCCCCCACCCACAACCCCCACCTGACTCCCTCCCCTACCCCCCCACCACCCCTGCCACCCCCAAAAGGTTGCAGGACCCCGTCCCCCACCCCGATCCCCAACATATACACACACATACAGGCACGCATTCATGCACATACACACACACCCCCGCATTCATGCCCGCATTCATGCACATACACACACCCCCGCATTCATGCACGCATTCATGCACATACACCCCCCCGCATTCATGCACGCATTCATGCACATACACACACCCCCTGCATTCATGCATGCATTCATGCACATACACACACCTCCCCGCATTCATGCACGCATTCATGCACATACACACCCCCCCACATTCATGCACGCATTCATGCACATACACCCCCCGCATTCATGCACGCATTCACACGCCCCCTCAACATACACACACACACACCCCCATGCACGCACACAACTCACAACACCCCCCCACCCCCCTTCCCTAGCGGACGATCACCTTACCTGTTCCTGGTGATCCTCCGGGAGGGAACGGGACCCATGGGGGTAGCTCCACCAACACCGCCACGCCAACAGAACACCGCCACAGTGAATCACAGGTCGTGATTCGCTGGGCAGTGTTCTGTTGGCGTGGCGGTGGAGCTACGTCCACTTCCCTGCCTGCCGCCAGTCAGAATGGCCCGTGCGGAAGACCGCCAGCACTGGCGGTCTTCCGTACGGCGGTCCCTCAGCGGTTTATTGAAAAGACCACCGAGGTCGGAATGACCCCCTAAGTGTGAAGGTAAACTTTTAACCGAGGCCTCCCGAGGCCTGTAGTCGAGCAGGGCTCCATCGCGGTCGGCCTTAAACTTTGACTTTGCCCCGGTCGAGATGCAACCAGATGACCCGATTGGCGCTTTTTGTTTCTAGGCGCTAAAAAAACATTAATTCTCAAAAAATTCATATCTCCCGTTCCCCTTATCAAATTTTATTTGTTTTTGTGTCATTTTAAAGATAAAAATATAATCTATTTTTATAAATTGGTTTTGGATTTTTAAACTGTTTCCTGTGTTTTATTTAATTACTGTTTTGTGATATTTGAATGCTTTACACTCTGTCTCCTAAGTTAAGCCTTGACGCTCGTTGCCAAGCTACCAAGTGTTGAGCTGGGGTTCATTTACTGAGATCTAACTGGACCTTAGTGGAGGTTAGTGGCCTATTGCTAAGTGTAGGTACCTACCTGCCCTTACCAATAACCCATTTTCCAACACTCATCTTTACTGTCTTTCTGGGGTAGTAGGGTAACTTTACTCCTACTTTTCAGGGTCTTGGGGTGGGTATCTTGGACCCCCCTACTGTTTTCCTACACTCCCAGCGACCCTCTACACACTACACTAGGCCTGGGGTCCATTCGTGGTTCGCATTCCACTTTTGTAGTATATGGTTTGTGTTGCCCCTAGGCCTATTTCTCCCTATTGGATTCTATTGTGTTCTACGTTGTTTGCACTACTTTTCTAAATGTTACTTACCTGATTTTAGTTTGTGTGCATATATTTTGTGTATATTATTTACCTCCTAAGGGAGTATATCCGCGGAGATACTTTTGGCATATTGTCACTAAAATATAGTATTGTTAGTTTTTAGTAACTCTGAGAATGATGTTTTCTTATGATATAGTGCTATATGATATAAGTGGTATAGTAGGAGCTTTGCATGTCTCCTAGTTCAGCCTAATCTGCTCTGCTATAGCTACCTCTATCAGCCTAAACTGCTAGAACACCTCTAATCTACTAATAAGGGATAACTGGACCTGGCACAAGGTGTAAGTACCACAAAGTACCCACTATAAGCCAGGCCAGCTTCCTACAGCCATGTCTGCCAGCACCCGTGCAATGGTGACCAGGGTGGTGTGGATGTCCCTCAGCTCCTTCCTCATCGCCAGGTACTGTCTCTTCTGCAGCCGCTGGGTCTCCTGCAACTTGGCCAGCATCTGGCCTATCATCTCCTAGGAATGGTGGTATGCTCCCAGGATGTTTGTGAGTGCCTCGTGGAGAGTGGTTTCCCTGGGCCTGTCCTCCCCCTGTCCCACAGCAGTCCTCCCAGTTTCCCTGTTGTCCTGTGCCCCTGTCCCCTGGACTGTGTGCCCACTGCCACTGACCCCAGGTCCCTGTTGTGCATTGGTGTGTTGCCCTCTATGGTTGTGATTGCCCTGGCAGCTTAGGCTTGTGTGAGTGGTGATTTGGTTGGATAGGTGATTGTCTCAAGTGTGCATGCTTTGATGATGGGTGTCCATGCAGGTGTGTGATGGGTGTCCATGCATTGGTGTTGCATGCAGGGCTTGGTTGTGGGAGGGGTGGGTTGTGATGGTGGGGTGTGTGGGAGGTGGTGGAGTGATGGGAGTGAGGGTGAGGTTGAGCGTGGGTTATGTGATGGCATGCAGATATGGGGGTGATAATAATAGAGAGTTGACTTACCAGAGTCCAGTCCTCCAGGCCCTCAGGATGCAGTATTGCCAAGACTTGCTCCTCCCATGTTGGTAGATGTGGGGAGGAGGTGGGGGTCAACCGCCAATCCTCTGTACTGCTATCTGGTGTCTTGCTACCACGGAACGCACTTTCCCCCGTAGGTAGTTCCACCTCTTCCTGATCTCATCCCTTGTCCTTGAGTGCTACCCCACGCTATTGACCCTGTCCACGATCCTTCACCATAGCTCCATCTTCCTGGCAATGGATGTCTGCTGCTCCTGTGATCCAAATAGCTGTGGCTCTACCCGGATGATTTCCTCCACCATGACCCTTAGCTCCTCCTCAGAGAATCTGGGGTGTCTTTGTGGTGCCATGGGTGTTGTGTGAGTCGTGTGTGTGTGAGTGTGTGAGGTGATGTGCTGGGGTGTGTGCTGTGAGGTGCGTGGATGCTGTATGGGTGATGGTGTACTGTGGCTCTGGTTCTGTGGGTGCTCTTGGTGTGTCTCTCCCTCAGTTGTCAATTTTCTTGAGCTGTAAAGGATTGTGGGTGTGGTGTGTGTATGAGTGTCAGGTGTGTGTTATTCAAAATATCCAATGTGGTGTTGTTTTGTTAGTGTGTGTGTATTTTGAGCGCAGCAGTATGTACCGCCAATGGTTTACTGCAGTTGAATGTCCGCTGCAGTGATTCGTGGGTCAGAATGCTATGGGTACAGTTCTGTTGGCATAACAGTGTGGGTTTTGCTACCACCAGTTTTTCACTGACCTTTGGGCTCGGGGACTTGTGTGTGTCTGTATAATGACAGATTGCAATGTGTGTGTCATAATAAGGGGAGTGGTAAACCGCCGCTGCAGCGGTATGTTGGCGCAGTCGGAATGGCGGTAACTGGGACTTACTGACAATGTCATAATGAGGGCCTATATGTACATTTTCCATAAATGGCAATTTGAAATAAAATGACTCAGCATTTTTATCATTGTGCCCAGAAAAGTATGCACATTTTTCAGAATATGTTTTAGAACTCCTTTGTGGTGGAGTTGGACAATGTTCCCATTGTGTGTAATTAAAAATAGTCTTTGGGGTTCTTGCTCTGTGAATGAAATGGTGTCCATAATAATTATAACAGAACATGTCAACATCATTTTCTTTGGATTGATAAACATCCCCACTTTCAAATACAGTAAAATACTGCAACTCAGTCATCATAGAATCAACTTGTTTCACATCCCAGTCATCAGAAACAACTCCAGGTATTATTACATCGTTCATAGAAAGTTTAAACACATAGGGCCTGATTCTAACTTTGGAGGACGGTGTTAAACCGTCCCAAAAGTGGCGGATATACCACCTACCGTATTACGAGTTCCATAGGATATAATGGACTCGTAATACAGTAGGTGGTATATCCGCCACTTTTGGGACGGTTTAACACCGTCCTCCAAAGTTAGAATCAGGCCCTTATTGTATTTGAATGTCCTCCGTCGGCCTGTATATATCAAATGTGACTTTATCCCAAACAATCCCATCAGAAATTGGTATAGCGAAAAATGTTCATGAAAGACAAGTATCTGCGGACCTTGTGAGAAAAAATATGGGGTTTTAGGACCTCATTCACGAGTTCACCTGTGGATCTTTCAGGAAGATAATGACCATGTATTAGTAGAAAGAAAGTAATAACAAAGCCAATCCAAAGAAGGAAAGCTAATACAGTCAAGGAAAGCCACAGAAAGTTCCATGGGAAAATTTAATAATTTGTTTTAAGCCAGTTTATCAGCTTACATGTTTTTGGCAGTTCAGGTGCAGAAGAGGCAAATAAGTTTGAAAAAGAATCAATTATGTCGGCAAAGTATCCAGAACCAGTTTGTGCAAAAACTGGAGCCGTATTTGAAGGAGAACTGGTAGGAGTCTCCTGTCGTGGTTCACTGTAAATGACGCCATCCGTTTGTGTAGAGGTCAAGTCAAATCGATCAGCAATTTCTGTAATGTTTGTTGTAATAGATGTTAGTGGAACTAATGCAAGATGATTTTCAACCCTCCCCAAGCTCAGAGAGGTATTAGCGTCGCTGCTCAAAACTTGGTATGGGACATCTTGACTAGTAGTGAGAGGGATTCAGGTACTTCTGGTTGTTCCTCTTGGTCTGCTGTGTAGGATCGGCCACATGGTATAACTTGACATTGTCGATGGAGAAAAAGCGGTTTTCTTTTGAACCAGGCAGCGGTGGTAGTATAACAGTTCTGGTACTGTGTATTCCCAGGACTGGAACCGGTGCACGATAGGAAGGACAGAACTCCTTTTTCACAGCAACTTTTTCACATACTAGATCCCCAACCTTTGGAATCCAGCCGGTAGATGTTATTGGTACATCCTTAATTCCTAAGGCAGTAGCACTAGCAAAAGCGTTGTTGTCACAGAACTGTTGTAATTCCTGCAAGACAGTGACACGTTCATTTATGTCAAAGGGTGTTTCTGCTGCCTCCACGCCAGGACCATCAAGATCTGGAACATACATTTGAGTTCCAAACAGGCACTCATATGAAGTACAACCCCCCAGGGACCTTCTAGGCAGATTATTAAGTGCTCTCTGGACTCCGTACAGGTGACTAAGCCAGCTACGGCCCGTACCTAATACTCTGGCTGTTTTAAAACTTGGTTTTGTCGCTCCATGACACTATTTCCCTCAGGATGAAATGGAGACGAGTAATGGAGTTGAACTCCTAATGAGGCCATGGCGTCCCTGAATGCCCTTGAGGCAAAAGCAGGGCACTGGTCTGAGTGGAAAGTCGCAACTGCATATGTGCCGATAAAGACTTGCAAATCTTTAATAACAGTCCGAGCGTCAGGCGAGCGTTGTGGCCACACCCATAGAAATCTGGAGCTGGAGTCAACAGCGACTAAGATGCATTTGTATGCACTATCAGGTGTCAAAGGACCGCAGTGGTCCAGGTACACACATTTTTAATGGTTTGTTAGAAATTAGGATGGGTGTCTGGGGTGGGCGTTTGACGGTGGACCCCTTAATTTGTTGGCAGATATCACAACAAACGACATACTGCTTGGTCTGTTTGTATAGACTTAGCCACCAATAACGAGCCTGCAATAAAGATCAATTCTGGTCTTAGGTCTTTATTAGGAATTACTCAAACCCCCACTCCTGGTATTTTTACTTCTGCGTCTAAGAAGCCTCCCATCCAGTAGGACTATTTAGTGGGATATCATTTAGGTAAAGGTGTGTCGTCAGCCGAGGCTTGCACAACAGCCAGTATTTCATTGTCCGGTTTCATTCTAGAACGAGTTACAGCAGCAACAGAAGCCATAGCTATTGCTGATTTGGCTGCTTCATCAGGCTGTGCATTTCCAGCAATGTGTATTCCAACACTTTGGTGTCCAAGTCTATGTGCAACATGGACGTTTGGTAGCATTTCCTTCAGACCCGCTACTTTCCCCATAGAAGTCTGTGTTTGATGGTGTTACCTTTGGAATCTCTGAACCCATTCTGGCACCAGTAATGCAGATATTCATTGAAGGACTGGACGCAATAGTATGAATCACAGACAATCAGTGTTAGCTGGTCACGATCTCTCTGTTCCAGTGCCATCACCAGAGCCTTTAGCACTGCTAGTTGTGCAGTGCAATCCCCTAGGGTTTGCGTAAAGGTATTTTGTGGATAGAATTTACTATCCACCATATAGCCGCTCACAACTGTGCGGAGTATTGGTGTTTTGTGCCTACAGCAGGTTGTTCTGAGCCATCGGTGTACATGACTCTTTGATATTGATCAATAGGCAATGTATTTTCCAGAACTGGGTATTCTAGTTCATATTGCAAAAATATAATAAGAAAAACTTTACATTTTACCTGCCCACTGGTTAAATATTAGAGATTCTGCACTGTTTGACTGGCAGATGTACATATAGCAGGAATACTTCAATATTTACCCAGTTGCTGACTAAATAGTAGAGATTTTGCACTGACTGACTGGCAACTGTGCAAATAGCAGAAAGGCATCACTATTTACCCAGCTGCCGGCTAAACAGTAAAGATTCTGCTCTGCGTGGCTGGTGGCAATGCAAAAAGCAAAAAAGTCAGTATTTACCAGACCGCTGGTTAAACAAATAGAGATTTGGCACTGTTCATCCGACATCTGCGCACATAGCAGGAAAACTTAAATATTTATCCAGCTGCTGGATGAATGGTAGAGATCCAGTGCTGTTCAACTGGCAGCCATGCAAACAGTAGAAAAACTTCCCTGTTTACCCAGCCAATGGCTATAGGGTATGGATTCTGCACTGTTTGGCTGGACATTTTTAGAAAACTTCTTGCCCCTGAGGCATGTCAACATCCTGTCCAAAAGAAACCTATTTCCCATTACAAATTAGTTACCACCCCAATTAAAGGGTTGTTAGCTCATCAATGGTTTTCAACAGCATCTACAATAACAAACTATAAAGAAATTACTTTAGGAAATAGAAATGGGAGGGAACCCTCCTATATGCAATTAAAAAATTATCGCAAATATCCCTTTACTAGTCTAAAGAAATATCCAGCTCATTAACGTGATTTGTGCATAGTGATAGGTACTTTTGTGCTTTCGTGAAATGAGACCCTTAGTGCCAAAATTGGCTTAGATGCAGGCACTAATGTGTAGGTCTAAAAGTCCCAAGTGTTTGAATCTTTCCAAGTTATTTTGACAGACATGGCATAGAATGCCACACCATTACCCTGAGAGCAAAGACATAGAGTCTTGGCAGCCTCTTAATAAAGTTGTCTCATGCTCCACAAATGCTCCCACTCCTTTGCATTTACCTGCAGACATGACTAATAATAAAGATGATTAGAACCTTTGCAAGACCAGTTAAAGTTAGTTGAAGCTGTCTTCTCTTCTAAGGTTATATATTCACTTTTACTCACAAAGCCATGGGAATGTACCAGAGCCAGATATAGGATTATTCAAAGGCTCCATGTTATTAGAACATGGAGTCAGTACATTCTGGAACTATTAAATCAGGTTCACTAAATTAAACAAATCAGACTAAAGCACCTGAAACCGATGATTTAAAAAAAACAGAAATGGAAATGTAGTATCTTGGAAACATAGAGCTATCCAATATTTACGGTGATGTTATCAAAATAGAAACAATTGCATAGGGCCATTTATGAAGTGACCAACACAGTATAATTGAGAGACTTCATTTCAATCGCATGACATAAGTAAGAAAAGCTATGAGCCTGATTTACATTTGTCTGCTGGCCTGTAGACAACTCTCTAAATAGACATGAACTGCTGTCATGGCGGTTCCTGCCTATGCACAAAACATTTGAACAACAGAGTCAGATGTGATGGCTGGCTAGCAAACTTTAAAAAAAATATTTGTTTTTCAAAAAGAAACACCCGAAGCAGCAGTATGTTTTTGAAAAACTAAAAAAACTTGAATGGTCCCACACGCTGGCATTAGAGGTATATTCCTCTTTCTATTCACAATGCAGAATACAATACACATGTACAGATGAACTAATGAGGAGGTGCACCATTTTGGTGCAAACCCAGGTTTACTGCAAGGGTGCCTGCATTGGCACTATACAGCACAAAGGTTAGTAAATTCTGGCTTTGGTGAGTACTGTTTTGGTGTTACTTGTGGAGGAGCCTGTTATTAGCTGCAGAGACCAACCCCTCTGACACCAAACACAAACTTTATCAGGTGAATATAAAGTTAGGATAAAACTATTTCAGCCCCCTTCAAATGCCAACTCTACGTGACTCAACCCTGTGTCCTGAGGCTGACAAGTGAGCACCCACCAGAGGGGCAGCCAGCAGCACGCACCCCCCACTAGGCCCCATACTGATTGGGACTCTAGAGGCAAATCATGACTGGGGGCAAGGGGAAGAAAGAGAGCTCCATTAAAACTATGCTACAGCAGCCCTCCCCACCCATGGTGGACTCATCAAAACATGACAAGGCACCGACCAGCTACAGCATCCACAAATTCACCTTGCCTGATCCAGATGTCATAAATAACTTCCTTCTTTGTTCTTTCCAGGACCTCAAGAATGAGATCCTCACTCCCAAAACTAGACCGAGGCAAAACTCACAGAGTGTCCCTCCACAGAATTTCACAGAGTTACAGAAAAACTCTGCAAAATAAGATAGATTTCTGGGAACGGACGGGAAATGCTCATCCTGCCATTTGCGCTGCTTTTTTAGCGTATTCCGTGCTGAAAAGGGGGGCATTTTGTATTGACTGCTCCTGTTTCTCTCTCCTTGCTGACTGTCTGCTCCAATTAATCTAACCCAAACCACCCCCATCTGATCTCCCAGTTCCCAATCACAGCTTTTGTTTACTTGTTTGTGTTACTGTCTCACTTCCCAATGTTTATTTTATGTTTTGGTCTGAGTTTTTGTGAATTTTTTGTACTTTGTTTTTACATTACATTTAATGACCTGTCCTTTCCATGCCAGTCAGATCCCCTCCCATCCAATTCCTCTCCCAACTCCAATCCTCTCCAATCCTTCCTCCTCATCATGGTAGCAGAAGCAGGCAACACCACCTGCACCCAATGTGGGCAACTCACGCGGGCAGGGTTATGGCCTTGCCCCATCTTCAGTGAGGTGGATGTGCCTGCACTCATTTTCTAGGTGAACGTCACTGCCTCTGCTTGCTGGCAAACCCAGAAAGACACATGCCCTGTGTAAGCAAGTGAGGGGCAAGTGAGGTGATGTGTGCACCCCCAGCTCTGGTACTGCACACACTCAGAAGCAGCTGATGCAAGGCTGGGCAGATATCCTGGACAGGGAGCAGGACCTGCTCAACCAGCTGGGCATCGAGGTTGCAGGGCTCAATAAGTAAACAATGTTTTTGTTTTCTAAAAATGCTATCATTTGTGTTGAACAGCATAATCACAGGTAAGGTAAGTTTATGTGATGATTATATATATATATATATATATATATATATATATATATATATATATTCACTCAAAAATCAAATTTGTCAGTGTGAACATTAACGTTCTGAACTTAAAAAAATACAGAAGTTCACCAGTTATAGTTAGTAGTGCTAAGTACAGCTTGCGCCCCACAATGCATTGCTTATGCACTCATGACATGTTCTAAGACATCATTTATGACATCACTGATGAAAAAAGATTTATGTATATCTAGAGAGGCTTATCTACTGTGGATCCACCACAGTGGATCCGCAGACCCGCGTGCCAACAGCAATACCGTGGTGGCAGCCACCTTGGGACTCAGACTCTGTTGAGTTCCAAGAAAAAAGACAAAAAAAAACACAAACTTTATCAGGTGAATTGAAAGTCCCTGGGGCAAAAATGTTTTTTTATTCATTTTGCCACAAATTCATAGATGATCTACAGCAAAATCTGAAAAACAACAAGGGCAGTCTCCCCCGGTGGGGCAGGTTGGGGTGGACAATAGATATATTTGGGGAGATAGAGTTGTATGTGGCCCAAATCCCCACACCGATAGCAGCTTCAGGGTCCCCATCTTCCCGGGACCCGGCCATAATTAATATTAATAAGGAGGGGGGACACAGAGCTCCCCTCCTCTGGTCGATTTTGTCCCTGGGAACTCCATACCCTTGGAAGGCATTAGGGAATATGGGCCTTATTTAGAACTCGGCAAACGGGTTACTCTGTCACAACAGTGACGGATATCCTGTCCGCTGAAATTTAAATCATATTGGGGGTGAATCTGATTCTGGCGGGCGGCGGAGGCCGCCCGCCAGAATTCCGCCCCCATTATACCGCTCCGCGGTCAGAAGACCGCGGAGGGTATTATGAGTTTTTCCCTGGGCTGGCGGGCGGTCTCCAAAAGACCGCCCGCCAGCCCAGGGAAAAACTCCCTTCCCACGAGGATGCCGGCTCGTAATCGAGCCGGCGGAGTGGGAAGGTGCGACGGGTGCAGTGGCACCCGTCGCGTATTTCAGTGTCTGCAAGGCAGACACTGAAATACTTTGCGGGGCCCTCTTACGGGGGCCCCTGCCGTGCCCATGCCATTGGCATGGGCACGGCAGGGGCCCCCAGGGGCCCCGCGACCCCCCCTACCGCCATCCTGTTCATGGCGGCTTTCCCGCCATGAACAGGATGGCGGTAGGGGGGGTCAGAATCCTCATGGCGGCGGAGCGCGCTCCGCCGCCATGAAGGATTCCCCCGAGCAGCGGTAAGTCGGCGGGAGCCCGCCGACTTGCCGCTTCTGACCGCGGCGGCCAGGGTCAGAATGACCCCCATTATGTCTTATGGGATTTAGATTTCAGTAGAGGGGATATCTGTCACTGTTGTGATGGAGTAACCCATCAGGCGCCTGGAATGTTCAAGGCATCTTTATTTGTGGTCGTTGCAAGGCTTGTAAACAGTCACCCCAGGAAAGAATACCCTACCATAAAGGGCAATACTTGCAGTATTAGGAAATTCCTTGCATAGAGTCCGCAATTTGTCGTTTACATCTCAGAATGTCCCTGTCTTCTAAGATATGTGTGTAGCACTGTCTGTGCAGCCAAAAAGAGAGTATTGAAATATCTGAGGGCTATCGGTCACTGTGATCCTAAGAATCTAATAGCCAGACATTTCCATGAGAAACACTTTGGTGACCGCATCAAACTGGCTTTTTATGCCACTGAACAGGTAACACACAATCCTAGAGGGGGGGATCGTACGTTGAGGATGAGACAGAGGGATTCCCAAGGGATCATCGACTTAGAGACCACGAGTCCCGGAGGTGTAAACCTTGACAAAGAACTCAGTTTACACCTGCATTGGGAACATGATTACATTATGTTTTTGCCTTTTCTCTCCTCTCCTGTTCTCTATTTATTATTTTACTGTATGAAATGTTGAAATTCATAATGACAGAATATCCTTTTGGTTTTGCTGACTCTGCCATGGAAAGGGTACTCTCATGTCTACTTGGAGATCTGGCTACAGGGGTCCCCTACCCCTTTCTTCGATTTGGGGTTTAGGGTCACCTACAGATAGGGTATTACACAATTTTGTGTTTGGGGTTTCTCGTAAATGTATTTTGTTTTGTTTGACATATGGGTTTTTTGTGGGTACCCATCCTTTCACATTAGGGGATTTCCAGCTCCCATGTTTTTATTTTGAGGAACTATGTGGTAGATTGTTTAGCCATTTGGACCTTGCATGTTCCAGGGTGATATGTTTGTTTTCACTTATTTCTAGTTTGTCTCTTTTCACTGTGTAATTTCTTGTATGTACACCAAAGATTGGTTTCACCTTGTACTTGAGCAAGGCAGCACTGATAGCTGAAACGCGTCATGTAGGAGTAAACTGACCTCGTTTACCTTTCATTCATGAATGAACATTCGTCAATTTTCCTTTGCAGTGGTATATATATATATATATATATATATATATATATATATATATATGTATATATACATAAATACATACATATATTACCTAGTGGCAATCGCCATTAGGTAGTTATCGTTACAACCTAGTTTCTATATAAAAAGCGTTTTTTTACTTGTCTATATCTTTGGCGCCGCTAGAAAATCTTCATGAAACTTTCCCCAAAAATTTGCCAGTTACGTCAGTCACTGCCTGGAAAGTTTTGGGGTGATCTGTCCTGGGGGGACAAAGAAAAAAAGGGGGCCCCAAAACAAATTTTCCCCATTAATTTTTCTATTGGTACCTTAAAGAGCGATAGCGCAAAAACTACTGGATGGAATTACTCCAAATTTGGCAGGAAGGTGGATCATGGTCCAGAAAGAGTGATTTTTTTTTGTTTTATTGTAATTCTATTCAGTAGCTTCTGAGAATTTAAGAGGAAAGTACGTGTGTATATCTAGGGAGGCGAAGGATTCACGACACCTAACAATCTCGCGGTGAGATCTGATTGGCTGATAACACTCCAAAAACAGAAGCTATTGAAGTGTTGTCAGCCATCTTGGGACTCGGCTTCAGAAAAAAAAAGTACAAAAAAAACAAAAGGGACCAGGTACGAACACCCTGACCCCTTAGCTCTGGTGGTGGCATCCCAAAGGGACACCCCCCCCCCAGGACTACAAAGTATTTCTATTTATTTTATGAGCAGAGAAGTGATGGACCTGTGAATCCCCTCCTAAAATTTTGTTAAAAACAAAGCACGGCTTCCCGCGCTTTGTTAGTTTAATGCCCCTGGGTGGGACAAGCCCTGGGGGCTTTCTAAAACAAAAGTGGGGGGCCTCCTGGTCCCCTCCTGATGCCCTGGGGGCCACCACCTCCCCAGTGCTCATTGTTTTGGATGTGCGGGCCTATGGCCCCCCGCTGCCCTGGGGATGGCCACCTCCTGAGGGCTTTATTGTAATATGTTGGGGGGGCTGTCTGCCCCACCTGGGGAACACCATCCACGCGGCAACACTGTAGTTGGAGTGGGGGGCCACATGGCCCCTGCGCCCCAGGGACCACCAATCCCAGGACAAATGTTTAAAAAAAATAAAAGGGCTCCCTATGGGACCCCAGCGCTCTGGGAGCCCCACCACTTGGGGCTAAACTCTCATTGGAGGGGGGCTGTGTGGCCCCCCTAATGGAGCCACAGATGGCCCTGGGAACTGTCACACCCCATGGCCGGCTCCTGCTATGTCCTGGAGGTGCTTATCCTGGGACATAGCTGTTTGCTGTGGCTTGGCTGCAGTGCTGCAGCCAAGCCACAGCAAACACTTCATGTTCAGGTTCGGGTGTCAAAGTATATGGCACTGCGGGGCAAGCCTTAAGGGTTACCCCACAATGCAAGGTAGCCCGGGGGTTCGAGTCCAGCTGGACGTGCCACAATTTGTTTTAAATAAAAAAAATTATGCGTTTTTAAAAATATTAAATACATTTTTTTGTTAAATCCAACAAAAATATTTAATTCTAATTATATGAGATATTAAAGCATTAAAAACTCTTTCTCACTCACTTTCATTCTCTCTTTCCGTCTTTTTTTAATCAATGTTTCCCACTCACACACCCACTTAGACACTTGTGCACCCACTCACAGACCCACTCAGACACTCATGCACCCACTCACAGACCCCCTGACACCCTCATGCTGTCACTCACAGACCCTTGCACACACAGATGCACCCACTAAAACACTGATGTATGCACTCTGACACCCAGACAGACAATCTGACAACCACTCTCTCCCCCAAATACACCCTCTCACTCCTATTCTCACACCTAGAGAAGCTGTGGCTAACTCCCACAGTGCATGACGAAAGGGCTGTGCACAGCGTGGGTTTGGGTGGTTGGGGGTGTTGGCCACAGGGTCTGGCTGCAGGCCAGGTCTTGCGGGCAACCTCCCCTGTGCATGGGTGAAGGATGTGCACCGTTGGGTGCTTATAGGGGGTTGGCCTCAGGGCTGTGCGCAGCAGTGATTGGATTAACGTATAGCAATTAAAATTACTATACGTTAAAAACAACTTAGAAATTCACTGAAAAAAACTACAGGTTACAGGGACGTTGTAGTTACAAAACAGAATTTAAAAAAACATAGAAATTCACTTAAAATCCAAAGGTTACGGGAAAGGTATAGTTAGGATCACATTTTAAACTTACAAAACCATACAAATTCACCAGTTATAGTTAGAGTTACCTCAAGTAACTATAACTTGTGCCCTAAGGTATCTATAGCTCGTGCTCTCACCATGCTCTGCAAATTACCCCACAAATTATGGCAATCATGCCATCTTTCACAACACCATTGATAATATCAAAGTAATATTTGCAGTAAGATGTTTGATGAAAAAACTGCATGGCGGGGGCGCGAGTTACATCTACCTGAAGGCAAGAGTTATAGTTACTTGAGGTAACTCTAACTATAACTAGTGAATTTCTATGGTTTTGTACGTTTAAAATGTAAGCCTAACTATAACTTACGCCCCAGCAATGCACTGCTTATGACTTCACATATTACATCACTCGTGACTTGGTCAGTGACATCACTCATGACATCTCTGATGATGTCTTGAAATAACATCACTGATGACATAGTCCACAAAACAACTCACACACCCACTCACACCACCACATAAGCACTTACACATACAGTATTACACCTATACAGCCACTCACACATGCATACAATGACTCACTAACCCACTCAGATATGCAAACAACCACTCACACATTCACTCACACACCTATAGAGCCACTCGCACAACCTTTGTTTTTTTTGTGCATTTCTAAGGTTTTTTTAGTTGTATTTCCTAACTATAACATCCCTATAACCTTTGCTTTTTTCAGTGAATTTCTATGGTTTTTCATACGCAGTGGAGGGTTGACCACAGGGCCTGGGCTGTGGCCAGGCCCTGCAGCCAATCCACATATGCTTGCAACAAGGTTTTCATGGAAAAGTAAGCTGTTGGCACTTATAAAACATGGGAAAAGCAAGGAGAAAGCAGAGACAAGTAGGAGAAGCGATGGTGACATCATTATTCAGCAGTGTGCAATCCACCGCCACAGGCGGTCTTTTGTTCTGGTCAGCACAGCGGTCGGCGGTGATAACCGCCAAGTTCATAATGAGGGCCCATTTCTGTTGGTAAGGGAGCCACTGCAATCATGATGACGCTATCGAGCAGTGGCATTGAATTGGATTTGTCATTTTCGCAAAGTAGTACTCAATGGTTTCAGGAAACAGAGAAATGTGGACAGCAGCTGCAGCCAGCATTAGTAGATCTTAAACTTCCTCCTTTAAAATCATTGCCTCCCAGATCTCTGACAAGGAAAAGGAAGGGTACCAGAGGTGTCTCTAAGCACCACTTCTGATAATGGTAGCGACATGGAGTGGACCCCGACAGGGCCTGGGAGACCCGGGAGAGGCAAGGGAAAAGAAAATTTGCTGAAAGCCTCAGGGGATGATGAGGAGGATGATGGCGATACGCCAGCCATTGAGGAAGCAGCCACAGAGGAGTCTGACATTACTATTCAATCTGCTCTGAGGAATGTGGCACAGGTAGCAATACCAGCTCCCATATTTGTAAAGCCCCAAATGAGATCTGTACCAACCCCTACCTCAGTATGCACTGAAGAGAGGCAATCAACAACACCTACCTACCCCCAGCTCTTCTTCAGGCATTGGCAGTGGCCCACTAAGAAAGTACTCCTCTTCAGTTTGGTACTTTTTTACGCTTAGCAAACAGGAGAAGAACATTGCAACATGCTCCATTTGCCACATGAGTGTTGGTTCAGGTAAGCCTGGTTCACATTATGGAACTGGAGGCCAAACGACCCATGATGGGAGTTGATGATGAAGAGAAGAAGGATTACATCCTCACGCAAAGCAGCTCTCTCCTCAGCAGTGAGCCAGAATCACCCACCTAAGCGACCTCACAACGGCCCAAGAAGACTCAGAGTCAGATGGAGACATCACGGCATACAGTGACTGCCCCATGAGGCACATTGAATCTACCACCACCTACTTCTCAAAAGTCGCCTCCTTCAGTGGCCCCCAGAAAATAATAAAATCCAGGACACTATTGTGGGCAATTATCGATTAAAGATTCAGGAGAGTGATATTTTTTCTTACTGGTCTATTATCGATTAACCCACCTGAGCATCCTTTTATTCATACACTCTTCACTCACCCAGGTGTCCTTTCATGCATATACCCTTTCACCAACCCATGCATCTCCTATCACCGCTTACATATATAGATATATAGAGCGAGAGCCAGAAAAATCTCTCTATAGATATATCTACATATGTATATGTATAAATATATTATATATATATATATATATATATATATATATATATATATATATATATATATATATAGATATATATATATAATTTTTTTTACATGTCTTGTTTTCTGAGAGCCACGATTGTCCCCCAGGGAAACCACACATATATAAAAGTCCAACGTACTGCTCGTAGTCAAGTTCTCGAATAGGCATGATGTATACGTGCTCACTACAATTCATGATGAGAGCACTTCCCCTATCACAGTTTGGGGTCAGATGGCAGTCCACAAGCCCACCTGTTGGAGGAGTGGACAAGAACTACCAGGTTCTTCAACCATACAATGCATGTCATAAAACTCACCCTTGGTGAAATTGTTTACCCACCTGATCCAGATGGCAATATGCAATAAGTATATTGTTTATTGTCAGACAACTACAGGGAGACTCATGACTTTCCTTGACTTCCAATTAGCTGCAATTGAAAGCCTCACTGCTGTTACAGAAGCAGCAGCCTCCACCTCATATGTTGTGGAGGATGTGGCAAGGTTGCAGGAGTGACACTTTGCTGATTGCATACCTAAAACACCCAAAAAGGATCATCCATGTTGTTGCTGAAAACTGTGCTTGAAGCATGGAAAGCACCAGGAGAGTCTGTATTACTGTCCCCAGTGCCCATCTCAGCCAGGCCCCTGTGTCCCTATTTGCTTTACATTGTATATTGGTGAATGAGTCCCACAGGATATTTGTTTGACTTTTTACTTTAGAAACCGTAGAATGTACTCACCATCAAGTCTGCCTTAGTTTCAAAGGTAGATATGCTCACTCAGTTCATGGAATAGGCCTCCCAAGGCATACTCAGACACCCCCAACCTGCATCCACAAACTAGAAGGAGTTAGAGTTAGCACAGTAAGGCCTATATTGAAATCTTTTAGATCCGCGTTTGCGCCGCTTTTTGATGCAAAAACAGCGCAAACTTGCAAAATACAATTCTAATTTGCAAGTTTGCGCCGCTTTTGCATCAAAAAGCGGCGCAAACTCAGCGCTAAAAAAGTATAAGTATGGGCCTAAGTGCGCTGATGGCGCATGAAAGACATGTTTTCCTGAGCTTCAAGTAGCTAATGGCGGAAGGCATTAGTATAGGTTCACTTGGCAATTACACAGGATTAGCCAGGACCCGGATGAGGACAGAGATATGAACGGTTAAGGAAAGCTTACGGTAGGTGTACTTTCACAGGGATATTGCACAGGTAGAAGCCCGATAGTAAAGGTAGTACAGAAGCACATCATATATACCTATGAATTTAAACCCATTGGTGCCACCCCGGCACTGAAGGACAATGACACATATAGGTCAGTGTTTGACCTGCTTGCCATGTTCATCCTCCATCTCAACTTAGTAGATGTTCAATTTGCTGTCAGATAAGTGC
Source organism: Pleurodeles waltl (assembly GCF_031143425.1). Lineage (NCBI taxonomy): Eukaryota > Metazoa > Chordata > Amphibia > Caudata > Salamandridae > Pleurodeles > Pleurodeles waltl. The sequence goes on along the minus strand of NC_090437.1, from coordinate 1,313,957,872 downwards.
ATTACAGCCACAGCACTACACATTATCTTGGCCGGGACATATGCTCCGTTCTCACGACTACGCTGTGTGCCAAACGCTACCCTTTTTCATAGTCTGTGACCTTCTCTTTAGGGAACATCGCAAAAGTTCCCCAGCATGGCAGTCTTAGCTTCAAAGGTAGATATGCTTGCTCAGTTCGAGGAATAGGCCTCCCAAGACATACTCGGACACCCCCAACTTGCATCCACAAACTGGAAGAAGTTAGATTTAGCACAGTGAGGGGCATATTTATACTCTGCACCGAATCAGCGTCATTTATTTTTACTCTAATTCAGTGCAAAACTAACTCCACATTTATACTTTGGTGCTAGACCCGTCTAGCACCAAAGTTATGGAGTTAAAGTCACTTTTTGGAAGTGGAAACCTACCTTGCATTAATGAGATGCAAGGTAGGCATTCCCGTGCAAAAAATGACTCAATGCCCTTAATGCCATATTTATACTCCCGTGCAAAAATGGTGCACAGGAGGGAGGAGGGGTCAAAAAAGGGTGCAAAGCTTGCTTTGCTCTGTTTTTTAACTCCTGGGTCAGGGCAGGCATTAGGGGACCTCTGGGCCTATTTCCATGGTGGAACACTATGGAATAAGCCCGCAGGTGTCCTCCCAGGCCCCAGGGGCACCCCACCCACACCGGAGGAACTGCGGAGCATTGGGGACCCCATCCCAGGTAAGTACAGATAAGTACAGGTAAGTATTGCATTTTATTTTTTAAAGTGCCATAGGGGGCCCTGTAATGGGCCCCCATACATGGAACAGAGTGCAATGGCCATTCCCAGGGGACCCTTGTCCCCTGTGCTGGTCGTTGGGGTGGTGGGCATGACTCCTACCTTTTCTAATGCAGGAGTCACGGGGCATGGTAGATTTAGCACCATAAAATGACGCTAACCTGGTTAGAGCCATTATTTTTTTACTCTAACCTGCCTAAAGTCATTTTTTGGTGCTAAACCCCCTTCTTCTATACCGCCAGCCCCACCCGACTAAAGTCATTTTTTTAAACTCTAGCCTACCCTTTGCACCGGCTAGCACCATTCCATAAATATGGTGCCTGGTTGGTACACAGAGATGGTGCAAGCCGGTGCTAAACTTTTAAAAAGTATAAATAAGGACCTGAGTGTGCTAAAGGTGCATGAAAAACATGTCTTCCTGAGCCTTAGGTGGCTGTCAAGGTTCCTTACACATGCCTTCGGTAATGTTCAGGAAGAAGGAGGCGGTTACTTGACAGGTGGTAAAATGTAGTCAAACGTATTCCGTCCTGTGGTGTATAAATGTGAAGGGCCCTTGTCTGGAGGCGGTAAGTAGATGTGAGTGCAGTGATTAGTTTTATTGGGCCTGTGCCCGGTGGTATGAAAGTGTTGTTTGTTGTGCGTGAATGGTGTGTGAATGGACCATAAAGCGGTTGGTGCCTTGAAGTGGCTATATTGCTCACCTTCAAAAGGCTTGGTCTCAATATTCAGATACTTTGATAATTATTCATGTTTTGAAAACATAATTTCTGGAGGTGCTAAAACCAAATAGTGTGAGTGGTGGATTAAGTTTAACATACTAGTACCAGAGGAGTCCAAGGGTGAAATACTTGCGTGGCTCTCACCAGTTTTCCTTCGCCCAGAATCCCATTGAAATCACAAACTTTGCTTAAGAACACATATGCCTTGCATTTCAGTGAGGGGAAGTCCTTGAATCTGCAGTCAGCCACAAATTTTCTACCATCCAGCAGTCCACTAAGGGCCAGATATAGCAAAGGATTTGCGCGTCGCGAGGCGCAAATGCCTCTTTGCTATGCAGAAATGCATATTGCGAGTCGGGACCGACTCGCAATATGCATTTCAGAATCGCAAATAGGAAGGGGTGTTCCCTTCCTATTTGCGATTCGGAGTGGCATGCAATACCATTTGCGACCGCATATGCGGTCGCAAAGGGTGTCGCAGTTACCATCCACTTCAAGTGGATGGTAACCCACTCGCAAATTGGAAGGGGTCCCCATGGGACCCCTTCCCCTTTGCGAATGGACCCAATACAATTTTTTCAGAGCAGGTAGTGGTCCAAGGGACCACTACCTGCCCTGAAAAAATACCGAAACTAAAGGTTTCGTTTTTTTTTTAAGTGCAGCTCGTTTTCCTTTAAGGAAAACGGGCTACACTTAAAAAAAAAAAAAACTGCTTTATTGAGAAAGCAGTCACGAACATGGAGGTCTGCTGACGACAGCAGGCCTCCATGTTTGCGAGTGCCTAGACTCGCTATGGGGCCGCAATTTGCGACCCACCTCATTAATATTAATGAGGTGGGTCATTGCGACCCCATAGTGACTCGCAGACGGTGTCTGAGACAACGTACTGCATACCAATTTGCGAGTTGCAAATTGTGAGTCACATGGACTCGCAATTTGCAACTCGCAAATTTTCTTTTTGCTACATCTGGCCCCAAGTCTCCAGAGAAAGACGTTGCCTCACTTGTGTGGGTGGGCAAGTGACCTCGACAGGGAACTGCCCAAAACGGATTGTGGAGACATCAAAATTACCTACCACAAAACAGCCTGGTTTTGTAAAACAGTCACTTGTGGATTTGGTCCTGGGCTATAGCTAGCCTGGCTGATGAAGGGTGATTCCCAGAAACCAATCCTAGGGTGCTTGTTTTCAGTCCAGGGAGGACCTGTCTTGGAAGTTCGGGCTGAACTGTTTCCATGGAGAGCAGGGTCAAGACTGATTTGCATATGGCTGGGTCCAAACTGGAATGGAATGGGTGGCAGAAAAACGATGGATTTAGCCCAGATCTCTGTACTGGGGGTGAATGTTTGACATTGTTCAGCATTCCGTCCATCACTTGCTCTTTTTGCGTTTGCCGCCCCAAGTGGAAGGGTATGCCCAGACGTGGGTCCTTGCTTACTGTGCCATTGGATTTAAGCTAGCCTGGCTGGTGAAGGGTTATACCCTGAAACCAGTCCCAGGATGCTTGTTTCCGGTCCAGGGAGGACCTGGCTTGGTAGTTCGGGCTGGACTGTTCCCACGAGGAACATGGTCAAGACTGATTTGCATATGGCTGGGTCCAACCTGGGGTGGCATGGTGAGCAGAAGAATGATGGATTAAACCCAGATCTGTGACTGGGGGTGAGTGTTTGCATTGTTCAGCACTCTGTCCATCATCCTATTGTGGTGCCTGTGCACCACAAAAGGATGATGGACAGAGTGCTGTGTGTCAGGAAGGGATCACTCCATGGTCAACAGCAGCCCTTATCCAAGGACTACCATTGACCTTTGTGTGATCCATTCCTGTCGCGAGCAAAAGGCCTACCCTCAACTAGGCACTTTGCACAAAAACACATCCCTTTTCATTGGAAAAATTTGATGTGTAAACATTGTGTTTCGGAGCATTTACTGTTGCGGGCAGTAGGCCTACCCACATAAGTGAGGTACCATTTTTATAGGGAGACTTGGGGAAATGCTGTGTGAACGGAAGTTTGTGGCTCCCCTCAGATCCATGAACTTTGCAGCACCGAAATGTGAGGAAAAAGTTTTTTTTTGCCACATTTTCAGGTTTGCAAAGGATTCTGGGAGACAGAACCCAGTAAGAGCCCCACACGTCACCCCATCCTGGATTCCCCTAGGTGTCTAGTTTTGAAAAGTGCACAGGTTTGGTACTTTCCCTGTGTGCCGGCTGAGCTAGAGGCCAAAATCCAAAGCTAGGCACATGCGTTTTCAATGGAAAAATGTGATGTGTCCATGTTGCGTTTTGGGGTGTTTTCTGTCGCTGGCACTAGGCCTATCCGCACAAGTACGGTACTATTTTTATCAAAGGACTTATGGGAAAACATCATAGAAGAACAAGTGTTATTGCCAATTATCTTTCTCTACATTTTTGCTTTACAAATGTAAGACAGTGTATCAGAAATAAGGCATTTTGAGAAAAAAATGCCCTGTAATTCACATGCTAGTATAGGGACACCAGAATTCAGAGATGTGCAAATAACCACTGTTTCTAAACTTCTTATCTTGTGCCCATTTTTAAATACATAGGTTTCCTGGATACCTATTTTTCACTCTTCATATTTTACCAAATGAATTGCTATATACCCGGTATAAAATGAAAACCCATTGCAAGGTGCAGCTCATTTATTGGCTCTGAGTAGCTTGGGTTCTTGATTAACCTACAAGACCTATATATCTGCGCAACCAGGAGGGTCCAGAAAACATAACGTATATTGCTTTAAAAAATCTATCATAGTTGGAAAAAGTTACGAAATAAAACATAGTCAGAAAGGGCTGTTTTTTCCAACTTAATTTCAATATTTCTTTATTTCAACTGTTACTTTCTGTAGGGAAATCTTGTAGGATCTACACAAATTAACCATTGCTGAATTCAGAATTTTGTCTACTGTTTAGAAATGTTTAGCTTTCCGGGATCCACCATTGGTTTTACACCCATTTCTGTCACTACCTGGAAGGAGGTTAAAAGCACAATAAATTGTAAAAATTAGTTATGCCCCAATAAAATGCCAAAAATGTGGTTTTATGATTCAAGTCTGCCTGTTCATGAAAGCTGGGAAGATGTTGATTTTAGCACGACAAACCCTTTGTTGATACCATTTGCAGGGAAAAAACTGATACTTTTTCCCCATTTTAAAAAAACACACATTTTAGCTGTATTTTGGCTAATTTCTTGGACTCCTCCAGGGGAATTCACTAATTCTGGGTACCTTTACAATTCCCAGAATGTTAGAAAAAAGGATGCAATTTGGGGTGGATAGCTTATGTGGACAAAACGTTATGGGGTCCTAAGCACAAACTAACCCAAATAGCCAAAGAAGGGCTCAGCATGGGGGGAGGGGAGGCACAGCAGCTAAGAGGTTAATAATAATAATAATAATAATAATAATAATTTCTTATAATTGTCCAGCCTTCATTCCCTTTTCCATCGACCCATTATTTGTATTGCACTTAGAAGAGGCCTTTAAGAAATCAACCCCAGCTGTAGCTGCTAAAGCAGGGGGTTCAAAATCAATGCCCTTGCAATGAGTATACTAGTAATTGTCAATAGGAAAGCCATATGACTTACCAGTGCCCATCCCCACTGCCGCCACTTCTCCCCCTCCAACTGCTACCATGTCTGGCGTACTGGTGCCACTTATGGCCCCTGCACTGGTGGTCAGTGCAGCTGGAAAACACATTACACATTTTAGATGCCAGATACGCCTCCCCCTGTTATTTTTGAAGAGCTAATTCAACAAAATGCAGCCACAATACATCACTACAGTTCTATCGTCTTCTATCATTCAATTTTGGATTTTTGTTGGTTAACTATGTTAATAAAGCGAAGTGGTCAAGTCAACCACAAATGTTTCATAATGAAGGGGCAGAACTAAGTCACTGAAGTGCAATGAAAGGGTGGAATATGTGGTCATCAAGGATCTATGGCAAGGTCTTGGTTGGCAAACGCAATGGGATCGTCCTCATTTTAGTTTCCAGCCTTCGTGCACTGTCATATGGTAAACGTCTGTACACATGAATAATGCATAGACACAACATGGCAGGCCCACCATGACCATGGCCACTCTCTCGTTTCACAGTTTGACTATGAGCAAGGAAAAGAAAACCTTTACAAACATGTGTAGAAAAGCTGACTTGGGCATGCCATCTTCTCAGTTTAGTACCTGTTCTAAAAATATGTTCCCTTTATCTTACAGTATCAGTCCACAATATATATATATGATACTGAAACATGAAAAATAGAAAAGTGCAGGAATAGCAAGAATTTAACAAAGCTTAGATAGAACGCAAATAATACAACAAAAAGATAGACAGGCACAGTAAAACAAACAAAAATTATTCTCAATGGGGAGAGGTGAAAGTTAGGGAAATACCAATATAACAGGAAGACACTGGGGCCAGCAGATCCACCAGCCGCTGCACTGTTGGTGGCACTGGCACCCTTTTCTTCTGGACCCACCTGAGATTGTAGCCACTTCTTCCTCTTGGATACTGAGGTAAGAATTAAAGAAGATAAAAAAATAGATTAGTGGTAAAGTTAATCTCCCAAAAATATTTTGACATGCAAAGGCAAACAGTAACATTGTACTTTTTCTAAATCAGACCACCTATATCAGAGGTTCCCAACCTTTTTGCTTCAGTGGACCCTCACTTTTTCAGAACTGGAACCTGGGGACCCCCACTGAATAATTATTGGAATTGGGGGACCCCCCCACTGACTCATTACTGAAAGCTGGGATGCTAACATGTAAAATGATTTAATTTTCTAAGCAGTAGCAGACCCCCTTTGGAGGCTTCACGGACACCCAGTGGTCCCTGGTCCACAGGTTGTGAACCACTGACCTATAGTATTAGTATTGATCGACTTGATTTGACCTATTACTTTACAACACCTAAGCCCTACTCCAAATTTGCTAAATCTAAACGACATTTGCAACTACATACCACTACTAAAGCATTCATATTGCAATGAGTAATCTTTGCTTCTCAATCACCTTTGACAGGCCAACTCATTCTCCCTTTTTTTATCAATGCATGACTGAATACTACACATCACCGTGAGATTAGGACTGCATGACCTACATGAAGATAGGCACACAGAACAGAATGCTAACTCACTGATATTGCTAACTACTACTACCACTATCTTATTTTAGTGACAGGACCGAGGAGTCTCAGTCTGCATGGCTTCTTAAATAATCAACCCAAACATGTGCAGACGAGTACAATAAGGTATTGGTGACTGACCACCTGGCTAGCTCAAACTAGATCACATTATATTAGTTGTAACATAAGCTTAACTCACCTGAGCACTGTAGATAACACACAACAAATAAGTATTACCTCAACTGAGCTCTGACACCTCAATGCCGAGCAGGTTGAGCAGTGCTCAATATCCAGTATGTTCACCCAAAGGTACGTCAACTGCTGCTGGGTGTGCTGAACCCCAGTGTGCCAATACACACATCTGTGCACCCTGCCCCACAGCAGGCGATGCTCCCAAAGGACATAATAGCTTCCAGGCCTGCTGCCAGCATGGAGGGGAGGTGGAACTGCACAAAGAACACAAGTGCTGCCACATCCACCTTGGTAAGAATGGGCTGCACCACTTGGTGGCACCAACGTCCGCAAGGTGTGCGGCTAGCATCCGCATCGGCGCCACCACTCCCTCTGCTGCCCTGCTCTGCCATGGGCTGGGTGGAAAAAAGGGAAAGAAAAAGAAGGAAGGTAGATAGAAAAAATAAAAGTAAAGGGAAAAGCAAAAACAAAATAAAGTGTCAAAAGTCACATAAAAACACAAAAAATTACAAAAACATAAAATACACATACACAAAGACACACATTGATGGAATAAAGGAGAATGAGGGGTGGAAGGATTAGATAAGGGTGACATTGAAAAGATCAGGGTTGGAATAAGTTAGGCCCAGCACCATGCACAGAGAAACAGAAGAAAACAAAAAGGCTGCGCACATGCGAACCGCGTGGTGCCATTTTCACATGTTTTCAGCATGAGAACACGCATTGCACTCCTGAACGTGAAAAACATAGTGCAAACAGGCCCGTTGTGCAATTCTGACTGCTGGCAGAGTTTCATCAAGCTTGCAGAGTTTTTGACCCACTCCGCGTAATTCTGTGTAGCAGAACTCCACGAGCTCTGCCCACCCCTAGTGTCAATGTGTCTGCCTGGATATGAGAGTGGGCATGAGAGTATGAGTGTGTGAATGGGTGTGAGAGTGTCAGCCTGGGCATCACAGTAGGGTCCATATTTATACTTTTTTAGTGCCGCATTTGCACCGCTTTTTGACGCAAAAGGCCTAGGTGTGAGAGTCTCTGTGTGGGTGTGAGTGTGTCTGGGTCTGAGAGTATCAGCCTGGATGTCATACTGGGTGTGAGAGTGTCTGTGTGGGTGTTTGAGTGTGTGTGTGTGTGTGTGTGTGTGTGTGTGTGTATATATATATATATAGACACAACCACTTACACTCACTGGATGATGTCATCAGTGATGTCATATGAGATATCATCAGTGATGTCACTGACCTTGTCATGAGTGATGTAATATATGAGGTCATAGGGAGTGCATTACGGGAGCGCCAGTTATAGTTAACTGAGGTACCTATAACTGCTGAATGTTTACGGTTTTGAACTAGTAAATTCAGAACCTAACTACAGCGTCCATGTAACCTTTGTTTTTTTCAGTGAATTCCTAAGTTTTTTTTAAATTCTATTTCCTAACTATAATGTCCCTGTAACCTTTGTTATTTTCTGTGAATTTCTAATGTTTTTTTTTACTCTATATCCTAACAATAATGTCCCTTTAACCTTTGTTTTTTTCAGTGAATTTCTATTTTTTTTTAGCAAATATTAATTTTAATTACTATACGTTAATTCAACTACTGCGGCAGCAGTTAACAACAGGGAGGCCAACCTCCTATAACCACCCAATCGTGCACGTCCTTCACAAATGCGCTGGGGAGGCTGCCCACAAGACCTGGCCTGCAGTCAGACCCTGCGGCCAACACTCCCCAACCACCCACACCCACACTGTGCACAGCCCTTTCACCTTGAACAGCACGAGTTAGCCACAGCTTCCCTGGGTGTGAGAATAAATGTGAGAGGGTGTATCTGGGGGTGAGAGCGGCTGTCAGATTGTCTGTCTGGGTATGAGAGTGCGTACATCAGTGTTTTAGTGGGCACATCAGTATGTGCACTGGTCTCTGTGTAGCTGGATGACGGTGTCAGTTGGTCTGTGAGTGGGTGCATGATTGTCTGAGTGTGTCTGTGAGTGGGTGTGTAAGTGTCTCAGTGGGTGTGTGAGAAATTGATTGAAAGAGAGACAGAAAGAGAGAAATAAAGTGAGAGATAAAAATAGTTTTTTTTAGGCTTTAATATCTCATATGAGATGTTTTTGTTCGATGTAACAAAAAAAGTATTTAATATATTTAAGAAAGTACAATTTCTTAATTTAATAAATAAAATAGGAAAATGAGTTCAGCTGGACACAAACCCCCATAGCTCAGCGTGAAGGTCGCAACCCTGAGCTATCAGGGTTTTATATATGTTTGTTTAGCCCGTTTTGGACTTTTTAGTGAAAAAAATGTATAAAAAAGTAGGGACCGTGGGTGGAGCCCTTAAGGACTCTCCAGCGGCACCTATTTTAAAAAATATCTTAAAATGCATTAAGGGCCATATTTATACTTTTTGACACAAAAACTGCGCTAACGCAGTTTTGCGTCAAAAAATTTGCGCCGGCTAACGCCATTCTGAAGTGCCATGCGGGCGCCGTATTTAATCAATGACGTTAGCCGGCGTTAGCTGCCTGCGCTGCCTGGTGTGCGTGAAAAAAAACGACGTACACCAGGCAGCGCCGGCGTAGGGGGATATGGAGCTTGGGCGTCAAAAAATGGGGCAAGTCAGGCTGAGGCAAATTTTTCGCCTCAACCCGATTTGCGCCATTTTTTTCGACTCCCAACCCCCATAGAAATGACTCCTGTCTTAGCAAAGACAGGAGCCATGCCCCCTTGCCCAATGGTCCCCTGGGCATGGTCATTGGGCATAGTGGCATGTAGGGGGGCACAAATCAGGCCCCCCTATGCCCCAAAAAAAAAAAAAAAAAATACTTACCGGAACTTACCTTAATGTCCCTGGGATGGGTCCCTCCAGCCTTGGGTGTCCTCCTGGGGTGGGCAAGGGTGACAGGGGGGGTCCCTGGGGGTATGGGGGGGCACCTCTGGGCTCCTTCCGAGCCCACAGGTCCCTTAACGCCTGCCTTTTCCAGGCGCTAAAAAACGGCACAAAAGCGGCCGTACGTCATTTTTTTTGACCCGCCCACTCCCGGGCGTGAATTTTGCCCGGGAGTGTAAATACGGCGCACATGCCTCGGAGTCAATTTTTTAGACGGGAACGCCTACCTTGCATGTCATTAACGCAAAGTAGGTGTCCACGCAAAAAAATGACGCAAACTCCATGGACTTTGGCGCTAGACGCGTCTAACGCCAAAGTATAAATATGGAGTTAGTTTTGCGCCGGAATTGCGTCAAAAAAAACGACGCAATTCCGGCGCAAACAGAGTATAAATATGCCCCTAAATCTTTATTAACTCCCCCATGGCCCCAACATTTTTTCAGTTTTATTTTTTTTAAACAATGCCCTTATGGGTTATCTGGCATTGCGCAGTGCCAATGCTTCAGCAAGCACAGAGCAGCTTTGACAGCAGTTCCCTACTTGCTGAAGCATTTCACCTCTGTCCCCTGACATAGATGAAACTTTGGATTTTGATAGCAGGACCTGCTTTGAAGGTCCCTATGTCAAAACCAAAAGTGTATGCTGTGGCTTGGCTGCAGCGCTGATCCTAAGCCACAGCAAACTGCTATGTCCTGGGGGTTGGCATCCCTTTAACATAGCAGGAGCTGGCCCTGTAGAGTGGCGGTCCCCAGGGCCATCAGAGGTTCCTCTAGAGGAGCCTCGCGTCCCCCCTTCAACTAGATCTTAGCCCTGCGGGTCATTGTCTCTCGGGGCGTAGGGCTCCTATAGGGACCACCATTATTTTTCAAAACATTTGCCCGGAGGGGGGGGGGGTGGTCCCAGGGGCAGCGGGGGGACCACAAGGCCCCCACTTTAATTACCAGATTGCCCAGGGAGGTGGTGGTCCCCAGGACAGCGGCAAGGCCACAGGCCCCCCTTTAGTTACAAGATCGCCCCGGGAGGTGGTGGTCCCCGGGGCAGAGGCAGGGGGCCAGGTGGCCCCCTCCCATTGTTACAGTAATGCCCTGGGCAGGTCCCCCAAATTGAAAAAAAGAGCGCCAGGGAGGTGATGGTCCCTTGGGCATGGGGAGGGGGACAGGAGGGCCCCCTGCTTTTTTTAAAACAAAAAGCCCCCAGGACTTGGCCCACCCAGGGACATCAGACTAATGAAGTGCAGGAGCCCATGCTTTATTTTTTTTGTGATATTACGAGCAGATTTGAGGATCCACCGCGTCCCTGCTCGTACAATTAACAAAAAAATGCTTTTTAGACCTGAAGGGGGTCCCTTTGGGACCCCAGCACCAGAGCTAAGGGACAGGGTGTTCATACTCTGGCCCCTTTTGTTTTATTTTTAAATTTTTGGGGGGACTCAGCTGGAGCTGCTGTTTTCTCTCCATTTTTCCCACCCATAAAACATGTCTCTGCTTCTTTTTGTTGTTTTGTTAGCCTTGCTGCAAGCATATTGTGTTATTAAAAAAGGGTCTTTCACTTTTTCTCTATTTTGCCTTTTTATATGTCTTTGAACTCAATTATATATTAAATCACAGTTCTCTTCGTGTCAGTTTTGCTCTGAGCGGTTCTCTGATGTGATTAGAAATCTTTGGTTCCAATACTATAATGTTTCAACCAGATCTTAAGAAATACGGACAGACAGTATAGTCTTGCAATTTCCGAGTCGCAATCTGGGATGCAGAACGGTGTCTCAGACACCGTCTGCGACTCGCTATAGGGTCGCAAAGACCCACCTCATCAAAATTCATGAGGTGGGTCGCATTTTGCGACCCCATAGTGAGTCCCTGCACTCACAGGGATGGTGGCCTGCTGAAGTCAACAGACCTCCATGTCTGTGACTGCTTTTTAAATAAAGCAGTTTTTTGTTTTCATTTTGCACCTCGTTTTCCTTAAAGGAAACGAGTTGCAAAATGAAAAAAATACCGAAACCATTTGGTTTCGTTTTTTCAGAGTAGGCAGTAGTCCATAGGACTACTGCCTGCTCTGAAAAAATATTTTTGTCGACATTCCATGAGGACCCCTTCCCTTTTGCGAATGAGTTACCACCAGTGTGAATTGCGATGCGAGTCGCAAATAGGAAGGAAACACCCGTTCCTATTTGCGAGTCACATTCCCAAATTGCGAGTCGGTAGCGACTTGCAATTTGGGAATGAGCATCACGTTAGGCTGTTTGCATGCCGCAAACTGCGATTTTCACAGTTTGCACCATGCAAACAGCTACCTACATCTGGCCCCAAATTCCTTCTCACTTTCTTATTCTTTAAGTCCAGTTTAATATTGTATGCTAGATAAATACATAGGGGATTATGATCACTGGCACAGTGGGGTATAATCTTAAAGTCATAAATTAAATGATAATCTAAAGAACTAATAAGAATAAAATCAATAATACTCCCCTTCAAGTTCCCTGTAAATGTGGGGAATTTTTGGATGTTTACAGACGCTTTCCCTCTTGCATACAAGATCGAACTTACACATAAAAGAGTTTAAAGCTTCGCCCTCGTTTCAGTGAATAAAATAGGTTAACATCTCTCTACCCTCTGTAGGTATGCTGCACAAATGGAGAGTTTCCTGGTGGCATAGGGGTGTATTAAAATCACCTACCCATAGCATAACTAGCTCTTTATCCTGTAGTTGAATAGACAAATCAATAAAATCTATTACATCCTCAAGGCTTCCCTTCAAAAGACCACGTGGAATATTATTATAACAATTTAGTATCAGGATACCCTTACTCCCCTCAATTAACAATAAAACAATCATAAAGTAAGACGAGGACCAGATTAAAGTTGCCTCAATTTTTGGTAATTTTAATGAAACAAGAACTAAAAGGCCCCCTCTTGCCCTTCCTGCTATGGAAGTTATTGCCGGTTGTTGAAAGGATAAATAGCCATCCAACAAAAAGATATCTTCTGACCAAGTCTCTTGGAAACAAACTATATCATATGTAGATATAAATCTCAACCAGTCTGTTTTTTTTTTATTTTGGGCCGAAGTCCCGCAATATTCCAACTAATTAGTGTTAAAGGTTTACATCCTAATCCTGTTACCAATTCCCTCGTTATAATGTCATGGGCCATGGCACTAGGAGGAGTACTTATCAGGACCACCCCTTCCCCTGGTGGAAATGTGTCATGGCTTTCGCCTACCATTAGCGTCTCCTGGTTATCCCTACCCTGCCTATCTGTATCTATGAGTCAATCATTCTCATCTAAGGAGTTAGGAACCTGAAAATGATTGGTGGTGGGAACGCTTGCCCGAAACTGAGGGAAAACCGACCCTAGACTATGTTTACAATGAGCTGCAGTGGAGCATAAGAATAAAGTAGTCAGGTCATAGAAATGCCTTAATGGATACATTTGGATCCCTTCTTTAGTCCTGGGACAGTAGTCCAAATCAAACCAACAAGCGCTTGACTAAATAGTGATTAACAAAATTGATCACAACGCAATCACCCTCAAAAGCTTTCCTTGCTGGGCCAACCCATTTCATTCTACGTGCCATAAGAATCATTAAAGTTATTTAAATCCTCTTGATATTTAAGTTTAGTCCTCAACCAGTAAGCAGACTTCCTCATTAAGGCTTGAGTATCTTCATTTTTATGGCCGTCCAAAGGAGGCACATTTGCTAAACCAAGACATATGGCGTGCATTCAGGAGGTAAATGCAACGTCTCTTCACAATTGTTATTGGAATGAGTGGGAGTGGGGTTTGGACAACCAGGGTGAGAAGCCTTTCGATTTTCCACTGGTAGTTTATGCTCAATAGATGAGGATCCAAGATCATCTGGAAACTGAGACAAAAAAAAGCCAATTCTTTTTGGTGGAGAATTGAGTGTTACGTTCTCAATTTTGGACACAGAGTCTTGATTGTATGGTTTCCCAAAATTAGATGGCCCTAGGTTAATAGTTTGAGAAAGTGTACCAATCATGTTATTACAGAAATAATTGAGTCTCTTAGCTAACAAACTAATAAGTTTCTTCTCCAGAGCTATACAAAATGGTTTAGGTATGATGTCAATTATATAGCTGGGGTCAACAGAGATATCTTTCTTCTCGCTACATTCACTTGTTGCATCCAAAACTATCGTTTGCCGGGCATTTTTCCCGGTTGTATATAACTTCTCTTTTTAGACCCTGAAAGTCGTTATATTTTTAGCCCTTCTTCCCTCTCTTCTCTTCTTCAGGGGTGGGAATCCACCTGAAAGCAGTCGAGGGTTAAGTTTGTATTTCGATGCTAAATTTTGCTTATGTCTTGCAGCGATGGAGCACTTAGTCCAGGCTGTAAGGTACCTAAGTTTGAAACCTTCAAGGCATATCTGATCCAGTTGGATAGAATTTATAAGAATAGTGGGCTCCAAGGGTGGCCTCTGAGCAGATTTCTGGACAGCCCCAATTTTTTCCTTGACTTGCTCAAATTCAGATTCTATGGCCCCAATTACAAGTGATTAGTAACAGGTAATCAACGATTGGGCTAAAGAGCCTACACAACCCTCCCCCTTTTGCACACTATTCTTTCTTTTCCCCACTAAGTGGATTGTTCACGTACCTTAGGAATTCTATGTATATCAAATCAATTAGCCAGCAAAGGGTAGAGGTGGCCCATCCCCATTCTATAGCAGGGGGAGTTTTGAAGGGGCGTAAAGGCCTAACTCCTTCCCTGCAATAGCACCTCCTAGAACTGTTTAGTTTACCCTGAAAACCCTTCCAGGGATGTCATTAATAAAAACTTAACGGGGAGACCTTCTTTCTACCTCTCCTCTGGCCGAACCACATATAAATATTGTTCCTCAGGGCCAAGAGGAATGGCCCAGCCTCTGTCGGGTTCGGACGGGCACAGATGGGCCCGCGCTTGGCCCAGGCTTTGCCAGGACGCGGCCCGCATGTGTCCCACACTGCAGCAATGTCAAGCGCTATTTGGCATGTCTGGTGGTGCGTGGTCCTGCATCTGGTGTCCTCTGGCGTCGCCCCCTCGACCCTGGGGGCAGAGGAAAGGTAAGGCAAGCGTCCCTCACCACAGGAATGTCAAGTGCTATTTAGCGCATCTGGTGGTGCGTGGTTCCGCGTCTGGCGTCCTCCAGCGCCTCCCCCTCTGACCCTTGATGTAGGAAGAATAGGAACACATCATATACACACAAACATAAGTTCCCAAACCCCAATACAAAAAATGTAGGATAGAGATAGTTGTAAACCAATGTAAGTAGTGAAAGGCTTAATACATGACATGTTAAAAAAGACAATAGAAAAGGCAGGTCATATTTAGGACAAACAAACACATATTACTTAGGAAACTTATACACATGCTGCATTGTTAAGTTAGCTGTGCTGAAACACACAAGAGGCCCAAGCCACATTAGAATGAGAGTTTTTCTTTGGAGCTGCACCAACTGGGTGGAACAAAAGGGTGTATCCTGCCTTAGCGCAAGGGTCCTAAAAACCACAAGTCATTCATATCTTGGTAAGGGGAACTGTGCAAGGGTCAGATAAGCATTTGCACAAGGCAGGGCTACCATGAGCATCAAGTAACATATAATCACTTGTTGTGCAGAAAGATAGAGATGCTGATTGACGTCAGTGTAACTTATCCACCCATGAGGCAATCAATATTTGTGCATGTGCTCTTGTCAAGAGGTACCTCTCCCCCATTATCTTATCTGTACTGCTTGTTCTTGCTGACGTCAATGCTGAACTTGTGACCATCGTTTTTGGTGGTTTTTACTGTATGAATACCACTTCTTGTGAACTATAACTTTGAACTTCAGTCATGGCCTCTATGTTGAGACTGCTTGTCGTTCCCAGCTGAAAATCGATTAAACCTATATTACTTTGTCAAATTGATCTGTCTTATTTTATTAACAGATTTCCTTCTAACACCCTGGGGGCAGCGGAAAGGTAAGGCAAGCGTTTTCTCAATGAGCAGCGGGTGTGCCTCTGCTAATCACTTATTGCCAAACCAGTCTGCAAGGTCACACTCTTTTTGCTTCTTCTTTCTGGAGGTCAGACCAGTGCTTAATTTGTAAATAAAGAGGTGCCGGTGCTCAAAGCCCTTCTCTTGAACACGAGGCTGCTGTAATTAAATCTACCAGCACTGAATACTGAGGCAGCGTAATCCTGAACCCATCTCGGGCCTCTTCAATCCATTTACAGCCACTCTCTGCCCCTTCAGCTCATCCTGCAACTTTCTACTTTCTCCCTTTATGACGCTTTTTAGTTTTTCCTTCTTCTGTCTTTCCCATACGTGTCATTTGCTCGTAGCAAATGGTTGAGACATAAGAATAAGCCCCGGCCCTCACAAATAAGTGCCGGTACTCAGAACCGTAAACAACAAGCACAAATTAAGCAATGGGTCAGACCAGCTCCAATAATGTATGAAACAAAGAAAGAAAGCCCCCAATAGCATATTTACTGTTTATTTGAAGTTATAAACAGTCTATTTTTCTGATGTGATGACTTCCCTGCTCTTACTGATTTCTTTTCCTGACTTTTTCTCCATTAGGGAAAATAATTCTCTTTGATTTATTTCTTCTGTTGGGACATGGGTGGGTTCTGCTGTTTCCTCCCCATTATCCGCACCCATAAAACATGTCTCCGCTTCTTTTTCTTGTTTCGTTAAGCTTGTTGCAAGCATATTGTGTTGTTAAAAAAGGGTCTTTCACTTTTTCTCTATTTTGCCTCTTTATATGTCATTGATCTCAATTAGAAATGAAATCACAGTTTTACTCCACAAGGCTGTTTGTTGTGATTAAGACTCTTTCGTTGTAACTCAATAATGTTTGTGACAAATTTTCACAGATATGAAGAAACAGTGTAATCATTAAGTGGCACTTTTCACGTAATCCTACCTATTACTACCCAGTGGCAACCACCATATATATTTTGATGTTTCCTGAAATCTGTGTATCCACATGCGGATTTACACCAGGAGCCCTTCTGAGCTCCACAGGTGGATCCGCAGATCTGAGATAACATCTGGAAAAAAATGTTTTAAGTCAATTACTTAAACCATTATTTATTATTTTGCAAATGCATATCAACCACATGCGTCAGAGAAACTCTACCCTGACCCCTTCAAATGCATTTCAGCCCCAGGAAGTGTTTCCCAATACAACAAAATGGCCGTCACAACTTCCCTGTCAGATT
The DNA here is from genome assembly GCF_031143425.1 of Pleurodeles waltl. Taxonomy (NCBI): domain Eukaryota; kingdom Metazoa; phylum Chordata; class Amphibia; order Caudata; family Salamandridae; genus Pleurodeles; species Pleurodeles waltl. Next base: position 1,313,940,966 of record NC_090437.1, on the reverse strand, counting down.
GCAACCAGACAATCAGGCCCATATTTATACTTTTTTAGCGCTGCGTTTGCGTAATATTTTTACGCAAAAACGGCGCAAGCTTACAAAACATAATTGAATTTTGTAAGTTTGCGCCTCTTTTGCATCAAAGAAATGACGCAAGTGCGGAGCTAAGAAAAGTATAAATATGGGCCTCAGATTCTTGAATTGGTGCATGAATCCACAGAACCACCGCGGATTCATCCATGAAGGATCTGCGATCCTATATATCTATATTTATTTTTCCTTTACTATCACTAAAACTACTGAATGGTTTTACATCAAATCACCAAAATAACACTTTCGAGACCTGCAGCTAGCTTTCTGCCAAATTTGGTGTAATTCCATTCAGTGGTTCATGCTGTAGACGTGTTCAATATCACTGTAGGAATTACCGTGGGAAACACACTTTTTTTTAACCCCCCTTTTTCTCAGGCCCCAGTTGACGAATCACACCAAAATGTACCATTCACAATAAGACACAAGAGGACACTTTTCTTAGAAATTGTCGTGAAGATAAATCAAACAGGGCCAAATTTATAAGCAAGTCAAAAAACGCTTTTCTTATGGAAACCAGGCCCTACCTATACCTACCTACTGGCGACCGCCAATATATACATGTATATATTAAGACCTAATTTCCATAGTAAAGGTGTTTTTTGACTTGGTTATATCTTTGGCATTGTTTGGTGAATCTTCAGGAAATTTTCCCAAAACAGTGTCAAGTTGGGTCTTGGAAAGTTTCAGGGTTAATTCCCATATAGATTTTAGACACAACTAAAGCCTGAACCAAATTTGGTAGAGAGGTCCACAATGCACTCTTTTTGTTATTTGCTGTAAATCTGTTCAGTAGTTTTCAAGCAATTAAAGGACACCTAAATTTGATTATCAAGGGCCACAACAACTTTGCAAATACTCCCGATCTTGTGCAGAGATCTGCTTCAACCAGGAAGCGTTGGGAGCCATTTTGAGACTTGGGGGGTCATTCTGACCCTGGCGGCCGGTGACCGCCAGGGTCACCGACCACGGGAGCACCGCCAACAGGCTGGCGGTGCTCCCGAGGGCATTCTGACCGCGGCGGTTCAGCCGCGGTCAGAAAGGGTAAACCGGCGGTCTCCCGCCGGTTTACCGCTGCCCCAGTGAATCCTCCATGGCGGCGGAGCGCGCTCCGCCGCCATGAGGATTCAGACACCCCCTACCGCCATCCTGTTCATGGCGGGAAACCCGCCATGAACAGGATGGCGGTAGGGGGTGCCGCGGGGCCCCTGGGGGCCCCTGCAGTGCCCATGCCAATGGCATGGGCACTGCAGGGGCCCCCGTAAGAGGGCCCCAAAAAGTATTTTAGTGTCTGCTTTGCAGACACTGAAATACGCGACGGGTGCAACTGCACCCGTCGCACCCCTGCAACTACGCCGGCTCAATTCTGAGCCGGCGTCCTCGTTGCAGGGGCATTTCCTCTGGGCCGGCGGGCGCTCTTTTGGAGAGCGCCCGCCGGCCCAGAGGAAATGTTTGAATGGCCGCCGCGGTCTTTTGACCGCGGTGCGGTCATGTGGCGGCGGTACCTTGGCGGACGGCCTCCACCGTCCGCCAAGGTTAAAATCACCCCCTTGGTGTCAGCAGAGTCACCAAAAAAAAAAAAAGAAAAGGGAGCAGGGTACAAATACCCTAACCCCCTAGTCCTGGTCCTTGGGTCCATCTGGAGCCCCGCCAGGGCAGAAAAGCAATTTTTTTCAGTTCACTGCAAAATTTATGAATATTCGCGAATTTCACTGCAAATTGTTCTAAAAACCAAGCATGGTCTCCCACGCTTGTTTTTAATGAAGCCCCCAGGTGGGCCAGGTCCTGGGGGTTTGCATATAAATGATAAAAATGGAGGAAGGCGCATGGGGCCCCACTCCAAGGTCTTATGAATGCTCTGGGCAACACCACCTCCCCAGGGTTAAACTGTAAGTTTTGCGGGAACTCTGCACCCCCCCAGGCCCAGGGGACCACCATCTCCCTGAGGTTGCACATATAAAATAATATACTTACAGACTTTTCTAGAAAAACTGACATTTTTCTCATCAAGAATTTTATTACAAATGTTGCAGTGATAATATCAGTTATGCCATAGAAGGTATCATCATTGATGTAATATGTGGGGTAATTAGCTGTGCGTGGCAAAGGCGTGAGTTATAGCTACCTTGGGCCATGAGTTATAGTTGCTTGAAATACCCATAATTATAAGTGCTAAATTACTATGTTTATGTATGAGTAAAGTCAAAACCTAAATATAATGTCCCTGCAACCTTTGTTTTGTAAGTACATTTCTATGTTTTTTTAAATTCTCATTCCTAACTATAGCGTCCCTGTAACCTTTCGTTTTTTCAGTTAAGTTCTATGTTTCTTTAATGTTAAGTAATTTTAATTAATTTAAGTTATTCCTGCCACTGCCTTACATGGCCTTTGGCAGTGCGGGGCAGGGGTCTGCCGCAGTGCCTGATTGCAGGGCCAGGCCCTGGGGCCAACCCACTATAACAACCCAGTGTCACGCCATAGTAGCTCTATGCACGAGTGAATGTCTGTGTGAGTAGATGTACTGGTGAGTAAGTGGGTGCGTGACTGGCTGTATGGGTAAGTGAGGGGCTGTGTGAATGGCTATATGGGTAAGTGAGAGGTTGTGTTAGTCTCTGTATCGACAAGTAAGTGGCTGTGTCATTGATAGAATGGGTGAGTACCTGAGTGTGTGAATGAATGTATGGGTGTGTGTGCTTGTGTCAGTGACTGTATTTTTTTTTTTTTTTTTTTTTTTTTAAATCTGTTTATTAAGCTTAATACAAAACAGGGTACAAGAGTAGCAGTACAGTACATAAGGCTTGGTGAGAGAATGCCCAGCTTCCCACTCCATGTGCTTTTCTTAACGTTTGTACATTACGCTGTACAACATAGCTGTATTTTTGTGTACTGACTTTCAATTAACATTATATAACAAATAACACTTGACATAAAGGTTATTATTCTTAAATATGTATGTTAGCGTCAAATATAATACTGAGAGCGTATGTCTGTGTAGGCATTGAGGGCTTCATTTCTATGTATGCGCTGCGGTGTAGGGAGCTTACAGTAGCAAAGGGCGTCTGGCGGGAAAATAAGTTATGGGTTAGGCATGGCATTACAGTAGGATGGGACTGTTTTCAACAAACTTGATTGTTATGGTTAATTTTAGTAATAGCGTGTCCCAGGAGTGTTAAAGGGATTTTCTCATGGTGGATATTTGTCATCTCTGGATTCAATTCTAACTACAAAAAGGTCCCAGCTTTCAGTCCCACCTTGTGACTGACCTCTATTTTGTAATTGCCTTAGTGTTTGAGATTCCGCCAGTGTGTAATCGTGCAGGTCTCGTAGCCAGAGGGAATGAGAAGGGGCATTTGGGGCCTTCCAATGTGTAGCTATCAGGCGTTTATATGTCACAAATGCCAGATCCACAAACTTGTGGATATGTTTATCTCCTTTTGTGCGAGGGCGTATGTTAAGCAGACAAGATACTGGAGTAGGGGTTAATAGCTGGTCTACCACGTCTGCGGTTGTAGCAACAACGCGGTTCCAGCTAGCGTTAATTGCGTGGCATTCCCAGACCATATGGTAGAAAGTTGCTGCGGGGGTAGCGCATCTCGGACATATGGAGTTAGCGCCTGGGTATATTTTATGAATACGAGCTGGGGAGAGATATGCTTGATGCACATAATTGAATTGCGTGTATCTTAATCTGGAGTTGCGAGATACAAACTTAATCAAACTAAGGGCTGTGTCCCAGGATTTTTGTGCAATTGCTACAGGAAGGACGATGTCCCAGCGCTGCTTGACCTGGGTAAGGGCCTTGCAGCTACCTGCTAGAAGGATTTTATATAGTTTGGTAACAGCGCGTTTTGCCTCACTCATAGAGAGTATTGCAGTAAGTAGGGGAGATTCTTTTGGTTCGTTGTGACCGCAGCCCCATATGTGACGTAGAAGATTAGTTATGGCATTGTATGTCAGAAAGGCACCCGGTTTCATTACCTCCGTAGCCATCAAGTCCATAAACTTGATTGCACTGGAGTCATAATAAAAATCTCCTACGTTCAGGGTATTAACCGCTCGTACGTCATGATGAGAGGTTAGGGCCTGGATACCTGGTAGCTGTGGCATTGGGAGCAGGGGAGAATAGGGGAGGGGCTGCCCTTTGCCCTGTACGTATCTCTTCCAGCAGTGTCTGGCCGAGTCCAGTAAGGGAGTATTATGTTGTAGATGAGAGGGGCCCGTTAGTAAAAATGTTAATGTCGATGTTGGGGTTGTGTAAGCCCTTATAGCTATGGACTCTGTATTGGATGGTTCATTGAGCCATTTAGTGACCCACTGAAGTTGGGCTGCTGCATAATACAGCTCAAGGTTCGGCATGCCCAGGCCCCCCTCTTCTTGTGGATAGTGTGTGGTAGTTAGAGCTACTCTGCGTCTGTCTCTGCCCCAGAGCAAGTCAGTTAATAGGGAATGCGCTTTGTGGAAAAACGAACGCGGCAAGATCACCGGAAGTGCGGAGAAATAGTATAAAAATCTCGGTAATATTAGCATCTTGGCTATTGCTGTCCGGCCCATTGGTGATAGAGGTAAGGAACTCCAAAATATCAAGGAGCCTCGGGTGGAGCGAAGCAGCCTGTCTATGTTACCTTCCCTTAAATCTGACATAGAGTGATATACTTGAACACCCAGATATTTGAAGGTCTGGTGTGTCCATGGTAGTTGATGCATGGGGAGAGACGCTCGCTGTACAGAGGGCAGACAAGTAAGAGGGAAGATACAGGATTTAGACCAATTCACATGTAAGCCAGAGACAAGAGCAAACATATTCAGTATACGCATTATCCCGGGAAGGGAGACAGAATGATTGCGCAAGTAAATCAGGGCATCATCTGCGTACAATGATATTATGTGATATGTGTCAAACTCCCGTATGCCCCATCTTTGTGCGCATCCCCTGAGCTTAATTGCGAGTGGTTCCATAGCTATTGCGAAAAGCAGTGGAGAAAGCGGGCAGCCCTGCCTGGTTCCTCTATTTACAGGAAAGGCTTCCGACACTACCAGACCGGTTTTAACTCGGGCTGTTGGTTTAGAATATAGTGTAGCAATCCAGCTGATAAAGCCACTCTGGAAGCCAAACGCCTTGAGGGTGCGGAATAAATATTCCCAACCTAGTGTGTCGAACGCCTTCTCTATATCTAGTGACACGGTCACACTATTTGGGTCAGTGGTATTTTGCATGATACGGATTAGGCGCCTTATGTTAAGAAAGGTGTTTCTACCCGGGATAAACCCCGACTGGTCAGGGTGTATTAAGTGCGGCAAATGGGGGAGCAATCTATTTGCTAGGATTTTCCCTAGGAGTTTGCAATCCGTGTTCAAAAGAGAGAGTGGTCTGTATGATCTAACATCCAGTGGATCTCGTCCCGGTTTTGGTAGGACCACTATTAATGCTTCCCTCATAGAGTCTGGTAATTGTTTTCTATTTCGTGCTTCATTAAACACCTCTAGTAAGGGTTGCAGTAGGTGAGTGCTTTGTGAGTTATAGTATTCTAGTGGTAGACCATCTGTGCCAGGGGTCCTGCCGCGCGCCATCTGGGAGAGGGCCAAGCGAAGCTCCTCAATAGTAATGGGGCCGTCTAGAATGTCAGCATTATTGGCAATATTTGAATTTTGAGGGATCTGAGCTAGAAATTCAGCCAGCTGTTGTTCTGCAGGGGGATAGAGGATTGGTATAACGAGTAATAATACGTGTAAAAGGCCTTGTTAATATCAGCTTGAGTGTTAACCACTATTCCTGTTTGTAATTTGATAGCCCCTATCGGCGACGATTGCGGAGATTGACGCACCAGCCACGCCAGCAGTTTGCCCGATCTGTCCCCCTCGGCGTGTTGTCTCGTTTTGAAGTGTCTGTAGTCATGCTTGCTAAGACTGTCATCCGTTTCTCTGTATTTTGCTTTCAGTGAGATTAGTGTTTCTAGTGGGGTATTATTTGTTGAGACTTCGATCTCCGCCCTATGTATTTCGGATTCTAATTTTAATAACTCTGTGGTCAGCATTTTCTTAATGCCCACAGATGCTGCCAGGCAATGCCCTCTAATTACTACTTTATGGGCATCCCACTCAGTTGCTCGGGTTGATGTTGTGTTTTTATTTAGAGAGAAATAGGACGACAGACATGTGGCCAATTCAGTATTAAAAGGGGGGTCAGTCAGGGCGTCTGGCTGCAGGCGCCATGTTGGAATACGGGCATGTATGTAGCCCCAGATCAATGTAGAGTAGTGTGGGTTGTGGTCTGATAGAGTACGGGCTAGGTAGCCAGATGTAGCTACCTTTGGGATTATGTTAGGTGTAGCGAAGAACATATCTAACCTGGTATGAAGTTTGTGCACTGGTGAATAGAAAGAATACTCACGTAGTGTGGGATGAAAAGTTCTCCAAATTTCGCTTAGCCTATTATTATATGCCCAATCTGCCAGGTCAAGCGATGCTCGTTTGGCCGGGGCGTGAATTAATGGAGGGGTAGAACGGTCTTTCAAGATATCTAGAACGCAGTTAAAGTCCCCGCCCCATATGGCATCTGTTGCGGGGTCGCTGAGCATGCTGCTACCCAGTGCCTTGAGGAAGTCTTGTTGATTTGTATTAGGAGTGTATAATGTTATCAGGGCTAGGGGGATTCCGTCTAAAGTACCCTCCAGTACCACGTACCGCCCGTTTGGGTCACATTGCGTGCGGGACATGGTGTATGGAACCCCGGGGGCTATCCAGATTATCGCTCCTCTAGCATATGTTGAGAAGGTGGTCCCGTATAATTGGCCTTTCCATTTTGTTTTGGTATATGCCAACGAGGACTCAACTAGATGGGTTTCTTGCAGCATAGCTATGTGTATCTGGTGCCTCCTGAGGTATGTATAAATCCGTTGCCTTTTGCTAGCGGATGCCATGCCCTTTACATTCCATGTGAGAATTTTATAGTGTGTGGTATAGCGCTGATTTTGGGATGCCATGGAATTTAAGTGAGTCAGTATGGGGGGGTGTCGCCTGTGGCTGCGTAAACCTGAATTTCTTTGTCCTTAGAAACGCATACTTATCAATTAGCCTCCTAGTCACTGGAGTGTGTGACCTGCCTCTTAGGTATATATTGTGTTGTGACGCTCTGTAAATAGTACATGTCAATACATATAACAATAAAACATTCCATTCGACTACAACTATAAAATCTACTATACTTAGCAGCAGTTGCGATAAGAACAGGAAGAAAACAAAACTTGTCGAATTAGGGTAACGGTCCATATGGAGCGGGGGGTGATCCAAGACTGCAGGTGGTTGAGTGTCCTAGACCCGGCCCATTTTGCGCATGTTGGTATCCTTGCCGAGCAGGAGCGGCAGCAAGCCGACCACACGAGTTAGGGAAAGTAACTTTCTCCACCAGTGCTTCCTCACTCTCCGCATGCTCCGTAAGATCTTCCGCTGGATCCCCGCCGACACCAGAAAAACCGTGACCCACGCCCTCGTCACGAGCCGCCTGGACTACGGCAACACCCTCTACGCCGGGACCACAGCCAAACTCCAAAACCGCCTGCAACGCATCCAAAACGCCTCGGCCCGCCTCATCCTCGACGTACCCCGCAACAGCCACATCTCCGCACACCTGAGACACCTGCATTGGCTCCCAGTCAGCAAAAGGATCACCTTCCGTCTTCTCACCCACGCACACAAAGCCCTCCACAACAAGGGACCGGAATACCTCAACAGACGCCTCAGCTTCTACGTCCCCACCCGCCCCCTCCGCTCCGCTGGCCTCGCACTTGCTGCCGTCCCTCGCACCCGCCGCTCCACGGCGGGTGGGAGATCTTTCTCCTTCCTGGCGGCCAAGACCTGGAACTCCCTCCCCACCAGCCTCAGGACCACCCAGGACCACTCCGCTTTCCGGAGACTCCTAAAGACTTGGCTGTTCGAGCAGCGATAACCCCCCCCTTTCCCCCCTAGCGCCTTGAGACCCGCACGGGTGAGTAGCGCGCTTTATAAATGTTAATGATTTGATTTGATTTGATTAGCCCTCTTCGTTCTTGCAGAATCAACAGCTTCTACCATCTGGTGGCAGCTTCTTTGCACCCTCAGCTGGCATGTCCTGGGCATCTGCCCACTCTTGACTTTGTCGCAACTCTTGGACTTGGTCCCCTTGTTCCACAGGAACTCTCGTCTGGAAATCCACTTTGGTTGCATTGCTGGTGCTGGTCTTCCTTGCAGAATTCCCCTATCACGACTTCTGTGCTCTCTGGGGAATATAGGTGCCCTTTACACCTACTTTTCAGGGTCTTGGGGAGGGCTATTTTTCTAACCCTCACTGTTTTCTTACAGCCCCAGCGACCCTCTACAAGCTCACATAGGTTTGGGGTCCATTTGTGATTCACATTCCACTTTTGGAGTATATGGTTTGTGTTGCCCCTATACCTATGTGCTCCTATTGCAATCTACTGTAACTTTACATTGCTTGCATTACTTCCTTTTGCTATTACTGCATATGTTTGGTATTGTGTACATATATCTTGTGTATATTTGGCATCCTCATACTGAGGGTACTCACTGAGATACTTTTGGCATATTGTCATAAAAATAAAGTACCTTTATTTTTAGTATATCTGTGGATAGTGTTTTCTTATGATATTGTGCATATAACACCAGTGGTATAGTAGGAGCTTTGCATGTCTCCTAGTTCAGCCTAAGCTGCTCTACCATAGCTACCTTCTATCAGCCTAAGCTGCTAGAAACATCTCTTCTACACTAATAAGGGATAACTGGACCTGGTACAGAGTGTAAGTACCCCTTGGTACCCACTCCAAGCCTTGCCAGCCTCCTACATTGGCGGTGCAGCGGTGGGATAAGTACTTGCAACTACTTACCACTTTGTCTTATTGTACTTTTCATAAGAGAATAATATACAAAACAAGTTCAGTGTATGTACACCTAACCAAAAAGTTTTGCTTTTCTTCTCTTACACTATCTGCTAAGTGCTGAAAAGTACTCCTAAACTTTCAAAAAGTTTCTAAAAAGTTGAAAAAGGTTTTTTTTCTGTTTCCTTAAAAAGTCCTGAAACTTTTTCTCTCTTTTATCTGTCCCTAAACCTTTTCTATCATGTCTGATGTAGAAACTTCTACTAACTTGGTCAGCACAGCTTATGACCACCTTAACTGGAAGGGTTTAAGGAGTCTCTGCATTGATAGAGGTTTAGTGGTGGGAAAGAATCCCTCTAGAGAATTATTGTCTAACATGCTTATTGAAAATGATAAGGCCTTAGCTGGCACTTCAATTGAGAAGTTAGGAGATAGATCACACTCTGACTCAGGGGAGCCCCCAGTAAGAGTGCTAGAAGGTGACCTTCCTAACCTGCCCCTTAGCAGACCACCTAGCATAGCTGGTAGTAATGTAAGTTCACATCACAGTAGGGATAATTGTATTCCTGCAGGCCAGGTTGCCAGAGTGCCAACTGTTAGGGACAGGTCTCCCTCTGTTCATTCACATCATTCTTCTGTGTCAAAGCATTCCCAACCCACCCACCCTGATGACAGACTGTTAGAAAGGGAACTCAATAGATTGATAGTGGAAGAGTCCAGGCTGAAGCTTAAACAGCAACAGCTGGCTCTAGACAGGGAATCTCTAGACTTAGAAAAAGAGAGACAGAGGTTGGGGTTAGGACTCCATGGTGGCAGCAGCAGTATTCCAGATAGTAATCCTGTGAAAGAGCATGATTCTAGGAATCTGCATAAGATAGTTCCCCCTTACAAGGAGGGGATGACATTAACAAGTGGTTTGCTGCACTTGAGATGGCCTGTATGGTACAGGGACTTCCTCAAAGGAAGTGGGCTGCTATCCTATGGCTATCTTTCAGTGGAAAGGGTAGGGATAGGCTCCTTACTGTTAAGGGAAGTGATGCCAATAATTTTACAGTTTTGAAGAATGCACTCTTGGATGGATTTGGCTTAACCACTGAACAATACAGGATTAAGTTCAGAGAAACCAGAAAAGAGTCCTCACAAGACTGGGTAGACGTTGTTGACTATTCAGTGAAGGCCTTGGAGGGGTGGTTACATGGCAGTAAAGTTTCTGACTATGAAAGCCTGTACAATCTAATCTTGAGAGAGCATATTCTGAATAACTGTGTGTATGGCTGTTGTGAATCTCAACTGGGGGAGGGGTTACTGGTCCAAAGAAAGTTGTGGTTGCCTCAGATTTACCTATAGACTGTCTACTAGGGAATGATTTAGAGACATCAGCTTGGGCAGAAGTAGAGTTGGAGGCTCATGCAGCAATGCTGGGCATTCCTGGGCATATTTTTTTGAGAGGGTAGGGGTTGACATAGTTGGCCCCCTTGACCCTCCTACTGCTTCAGGTAATAGGTTTATCTTGGTGGTAGTGGACCATGCCACAAGATATCCTGAAGCAATTCCTCTAAGGACCACTACAGCTCCTGCAGTGGCAAAAGCCCTCCTGGGAATCTTTTCCAGGGTGGGTTTCCCAAAAGAGGTGGTATCAGACAGGGGTAGCAACTTTATGTCTGCAAACTTGAAGACCATGTGGAAGGAATGTGGTGTAACATGCAAATTCACCACACCTTATCATCCACAAACAAATGGACTGTTAGAGAGGTTTAATAAAACTCTCAAAGGAATGATAATGGGACTCCCTGAAAAACTCAGGAGGAAATGGCATGTCCTATTACCTTGCCTCCTTTTTGCTTACAGGGAGGTACCCCAGAAAGGAGTGGGCTTCAGCCCCTTTGAACTCCTATTTGGACACCCTGTAAGAGGTCTCCTAACACTTGTGAAGGAGGGTTGGGAACAACCTTTAAAAGCTCCTAAGCAAGACATAGTGGACTATGTACTCGGCCTAAGATCCAGAATGGCTGAGTACATGAAAAAGGCAAGTAAACACCTTCAGGCCAGCCAAGAGCTCCAAAAGCAATGGCATGACCAGAAGGCTGTTCTGATTCAGAACCAACCAGGACAGAAGGTGTGGGTATTGGAGCCTGTGGCCCCAAGAGCACTCCAAGACAAATGGAGTGGACCCCACATCATTGTTGAAAAGAAGGGGGAAGTCACCTACTTGGTTGACTTGGGCACTGCCAGGAGTCCCCTTAGGGTGCTCCATGTCAATCGCCTAAAACCCTACTATGACAGGGCTGATCTCACCCTGCTCATGGCAACAGATGAAGGACAGGAAGAAGAGAGTGACCCTCTCCCTGATCTCTTCTCTTCCACAGAGCAAGATGCTCTAGTGGAAGGTGTAGTTTTGGCAGACTGTCTTACTGCTGAGCAGAAAGACAACTGCATAAATCTCCTGGGTCAGTTTTCTGAACTCTTTTCTACTGTGCCAGGCACCACTTCTTGGTGTGAGCACACTATAGATACTGGAGACAGCACGCCTGTCAAAAGTAAGATCTATAGGCAGCCTGACCATGTCAGAAACTGCATAAAACAAGAGGTTCAGGAAATGCTTGAACTGGGAGTGGTTGAACATTCTGAAAGCCCATGGGCCTCTCCTGTGGTGCTTGTACCAAAGCGTCACTCAAAAGATGGGAAAAGAGAGATGAGGTTTTGTGTAGATTACAGAGGTCTCAACCAGGTAACTAAAACTGATGCTCACCCTATACCCAGGGCAGATGAGCTAATAGATACACTGGCATCTGCCAAGTATCTAAGCACCTTTGATTTGACTGCAGGGTATTGGCAGATCAAGTTATCAGAGGATGCAAAAGCAAAAACTGCATTTTCAACTATTGGAGGGCACTACCAATTCACAGTAATGCCCTTTGGTTTGAAAAATGCACCTGCCACTTTTCAGAGGTTGGTGAATACAGTCCTGCAGGAGTTGGAGGCTTTTAGTGCAGCATATATGGACGATATAGCTGTCTTTAGCTCCACCTGGGACGATAACCTGGTCCACCTGTGGAAAGTTTTGGAGGCCCTGCAAAAGGCAGGCCTCACTATCAAGGCTTCAAAGTGCCAGATAGGCCAGGGGAAAGTGGTTTATCTGGGACACCTTGTAGGTGGAGAACAGATTGCACCACTTCAGGGGAAAATCTAAACTATCATGGATTGGGTTCCCCCTACAACTCAGACCCAGGTGAGAGCCTTCTTAGGCCTCACTGGGTATTACAGGAGGTTCATTAACAACTATGGCTCAATTGCAGCCCCTCTTAATGACCTCACTTCTAAGAAAATGCCTAAAAAGGTATTGTGGACAGCTAGCTGTCAGAAAGCTTTTGAGGAGCTGAAACAGGCCATGTGCACTGTACCTGTCCTAAAAAGCCCATGTTACTCCAAGAAATTCATTGTTCAAACTGATGCATCTGAATTAGGGGTAGGGGCAGTCTTATCACAACTCAGTTCTGAGGGCCAGGATCAAGCTGTTGCTTTTATCAGCAGGAGGTTGACCCCTAGAGAAAAGCGTTGGTCTGCCATAGAGAGGGAGGCCTTTGCTGTGGTCTGGGCACTGAAGAAGTTGAGGCCATACCTGTTTGGCACTCACTTCATTGTTCAGACACACCACAAACCTCTACTTTGGCTAAAACAAATGAAAGGTGAAAACCCTAAATTGTTGAGGTGGTCCATATCTCTACAGGGAATGGACTATACATTGGAACATAGACCTGGGAGTACCCACTCCAATGCAGATGGACTCTCCAGATATTTCCACTTAGACAATGAAGACTCATCAGGTCATGGCTAGTCTTATTGTCCTTCGTTTGGGGGCGGGGGTGGTTGTGTAGGAAAGTACCATCTTGCCTGGCATTTTACCCCCATATTTCACTGTATTTATGTTGTTTTAGTGTATGTGTCACTGGGACCCCTCCATCCAGGGCCCCAGTGCTCATAAGTGTGCCCTGTATGTGTTCCCTGTGTGATGACTAACTGTCTAACTGAGGCTCTGCTAACCAGAACCTCAGTGGTTATGCTCTCTCTGCTTTCCAAATTGTCACTAACAGGCTAGTGACCAATTTCACCAATTCACATTGGCATACTGGAACACCCTTATAATTCCCTAGTATATGGTACTGAAGTACCCAGAGTATTGGGGTTCCAGGAGATCCCTATGGGCTGCAGCATTTCTTTTGCCACCCATAGGGAGCTCTGACAATTCTTACACAGGCCTGCCACTGCAGCCTTAGTGAAATAACGTTCACGTTATTTCACAACCATTTACCACTGCACTTAAGTAACTTATAAGTCACCTATATGTCTAACCTTCACCTGGTGAAGGATGGGTGCTAAGTTACTTAGTGTGTGGGCACCCTGGCACTAGCCAAGGTGCCCCCACATCGTTCAGGGCAAATTCCCCGGACTTTGTGAGTGCGGGGACACCATTACATGCGTGCACTATGCATAGGTCATTACCTATGTATAGCGTCACAATGGTAACTCCGAACATGGCCATGTAACATGTCTAAGATCATGGAATTGTCACCCCAATGCCATTCTGGCATTGGGGAGACAATTCCATGATCCCCTGAGTCTCTAGCACAGACCCGGGTACTGCCAAACTACCTTTCCCGGGGTTTCACTGCAGCTACTGCTGCTGCCAATCCCTCAGACAGGTTTCTGCCCTCCTGGGGTCCAGCCAGGCCTGGCCCAGGAAGGCAGAACAAAGGACTTCCTCAGAGAGAGGGTGTTACACCCTCTCCCTTTGGAAAAAGTTGCCAGGGCTGGGGAGGAGTAGTCTCCACCAGCCTCTGGAAATGCTTTGATGGGCACAGATGGTGCCCATCTCTGCATAAGCCAGTCTACACCGGTTCAGGGATCCCTCAGCCCTGCTCTGGCGCGAAACTGGACAATGGAAAGGGGAGTGACCACTCCCCTGACCTGCACCTCCCAGGGGAAGTGCCCAGAGCTCCTCCAGTGTGCTCAGACCTCTGCCATCTTGGAAACAGAGGTGCTGCTGGCACACTGGACTGCTCTGAGTGGCCAGTGCCAGCAGGTGACGTCAGAGACTCCTTCTGATAGGCTCTTACCTGTGTTGCTAGCCTATCCTCCTTCCTAGGTAGCCAAACCTCCTTTTCTGGCTATTTAGGGTCTCTGCTTTGGGGAATTCTTCAGATAACGAATGCAAGAGCTCATCAGAGTTCCTCTGCATCTCTCTCTTCACCTTCTGCCAAAGGATTGACCGTTGACTGCTCAGGACGCCTGCAAAACCGCAACAAAGTAGCAAAGAGGACTACTGCAACCTTGTATCGCTGATCCTGCCGCTTCTCACCTGTTTCCTGGTGGTGCATGCTCTGGGGGTAGCCTGCCTCCTTCTTGCACCAGGAGCTCTGAAGAAATCTCCCGTGGGACAACGGAATCCTCCCCCTGCAACCGCAGGCAACAAAAGACTTCATCACCGGTCCTCTGGGTCCCCTCTCAGCACGGCGAGCGTGGTCCCTGGAACTCAGCAACTCTGTCCAAGTCACTCCCACAGTCCAGTGACTCTTCAGTCCAAGTTTGGTGGAGGTAAGTCCTTGCCTCTCCACGCTAGACTGCATTGCTGGGTACCGCGTGATTTGCAGCTGCTCCGGCTCCTGTGCACTCTTCCAGGATTTCCTTCGTGCACAGCCAAGCCTGGATCCCCAACACTCTAACCTGCAGTGCACAACCTTCTGAGTTGTCCTCCGGCGTCGTGGGACTCCCTTTTGTGTCTTCAGGTGAGCTCCGGTTCACTCCTCTTCTAAGTGCCTGTTCCGGTACTTCTGCGGGTGCTGCCTGCTTCTGTGAGGGCTCCCTTACTTGCTGGGCGCCCTCTCTGTCTCCTCATCCAAGTGGCGACATCCTGGTCCCTCCTGGGCCACAGCAGCATCCAAAAACCCTAACCGCAACCCTTGCAGCTAGCAAGGCTTGTTTGCGGTCTTTCTGCATGGGAACACCTCTGCAAGCTTCTACACAACATGGCACATCCATCTTCCAAAGGGGAAGTTTCCAGCCCTCTTTGTTCTTGCAGAATCAACACCTTCTACCAACTGGTGGCAGCTTCTTTGCACCCTCAGCTGGCATTTCCCGGGCATCTGCCCACTCTCGACTTTGTCGCGACTCTTGGACTTGTTCCCCTTGTTCCACAGGTACTCTCGTCCGTAAATCCACTTTGGTTGCATTGCTGGTGTTGGTCTTCCTTGCAGAATTCCCCATCACGACTTCTGTGCTCTCTGGGGAATATAGGTGCACTTTACACCTACTTTTCAGGGTCTTGGGGTGGGTTATTTTTCTAACCCTCACTGTTTTCTTACAGCCCCAGCGACCCTCTTCAAGCTCACATAGGTTTGGGGTCCATTCGTGGTTCGCATTCCACTTTTGGAGTATATGGTTTGTGTTGCCCCTATACCTATGTGCTCCTATTGCAATCTACTGTAACTTTACATTCCTTGCATTACTTCCTTTTGCTATTACTGCATATTTTTGGTGTTGTGTACATATATCTTGTGTATATTTGGCATCCTCATACTGAGGGTACTCACTGAGATACTTTTGGCATATTGTCATAAAAATAAAGTACCTTTATTTTTAGTATATCTGTGTATTGTGTTTTCTTGTGATATTGTGCATATGACACCAGTGGTATAGTAGGAGCTTTGCATGTCTCCTAGTTCAGCCTAAGCTGCTCTGCTATAGCTACCTTCTATCAGCCTAAGCTGCTAGAAACACCTCTTCTACACTAATAAGGGATAACTGGACCTGGTACAGAGTGTACGTACCCCTTGGTACCCACTACAAGCCAGGTCAGCCTCCTACAACACATCACATTTTTACATTGAAAACTTACGGGTTTTTTGGAAAGCGCCTAGCTGTGGATTTTGGCCTCTATCTCAGCCCGGCACCTAAGGAAACCTACCAAACCGGTGCATTTTTTAAAACTAGACACATTGGGAAATCCAACATGGGGTGACTTGTGCGGCTGTCACCAGGTTCTGTTACCCAGAATCCTTTGCAAACCACAATATTTGGCAAAAAAAACACTTTTTCCTCACATTTCGGTGATAGAAACTTCTGGAATCTGAGAAGAGCCACAAATTTCCTTCCACCCAGCATTCCCCCAAGTCTCCCGATAAAAATGGTGCTTCACTTAGCCTAGTGCCCGCAACAGGAATATATCACACAACGGTCAATGTTTGTCCTTACATGACAGCAACTGATGACCCGGGGTGATCCATTTCTGACGCAGGAACTAGGTACAGACACTCAAGTGAGGTAGTGTTTTTATCAAGACAGGTGGGGAAACACTGGGTGGTAGGAATTCTGTGGATCCCAGCATATCCATGTAGTTTGTGTGACAGAAATGCAAGAAAAAATAGAGATTTTATTCAACATTTCAGCTTTGCAGAGTATTCTGGGTAAGAACCTCTGTGGACTCCCTCAGATGTCTAATTTGCAGAAATGTCTGGGTTTGGAATGTTTCCCTATATGGCTGTCGATCCTAGGACCAAAAACGCAGGTGCCTGCCTTAGAAAAACAGTTTGTTTTCTGACGGATAATTTTGATGTCTCCACAATACAATTTGGGCGGTGGAATTTGGGGCTGAACTAAATTGGGGAGCTCCCAAGAGGGCACTCTCAATGTGCTTGCTGCCACATGCACCTGCTCTCTGGGTTGGGCTAACCCGCTATTGTCCCATTGCACAGACTATGCTTGCGATGGGACAGCAGGACTGTCCTCACCACCTCCCTCATAATCACTGGAAGAGGAGTTATCGAATGGGACTCCTCTGACTGAAAAATCACTTCCAGAGTCTGCGCCATTGTCCTATCCCTCAGATGCTGTCTACGTATCTGCTGTCTCACTCTCTGATCCTACGTCAGAGCTGTCCTCTATAACCTGAGTGAGGGCTTGAGCAGCAGTAATCCAACAGGATGCCATCTCTGCTACTGTCCAAACTGTTGCTCTAAAACACTAACCTATGTATATTGTCACAAAATTGCTGGTGTGTGTGGGTGTGTGATACGTTCAACAGTAGAGGTCACCTTACCTTCGCTTCTTCCCTCAATCAGCATGTTCTTTCAAGACAATCAAAAAAAGACACACTATTACTTCACCTTGTCACATACCAATCGTCACAGTCTTTAGCACCTCTAACGCCCAGTCCAACAATCATTATTGGTGCTCCCACTCCTATGATCTCCTCCTCGGATTCCCTCACTTCCACCCAGCAAAAGTACCCTTCATTTCTCCATAGCCCCCGCACATACATTTCATTTGTATTATAGCACAGGTAATGGCTAACTTTACTAACGTACTCAGCTATTTACATAAAATACAGATTTGATCTTTGCAGTAAGCATATAAACCTTCTGAGCTACTTTATGGCATCAAAACTGCCACTAGACAAAAGTCTAATCCTTTTGTAGCAGAAACATAATCACAAGACTTACTTGACTTTTTTATTGCTGCCTAACAGCTGCAGTTGAAACGCGCCAGTTGAAGTATGTGCATTGCTCTGAAGACGCAAGCTGCAATATATATATAGATCACTTATATATGTGGGTCCAGTTTTCCTGGGGGCCGATCGCAGCTCCCAGTGAAACCACACAGGCATTGACAAAAGTGATCTATGTATATAGTGGCCCCCAGAAAAACCATACACGGGCGGCCCCCTGTCAATTTCTTTTTTTCTTGTATTTTTTATTTTATTTTGCCTCTGGGGGGGTCTACCTTTTTTAAAAAAAAGAATAATATGCCCAGGGAGGGAGGTGGGGGGGTGGCCTGTTTGCCGAGGGGGCCGACCCCCCAAAGTGAATTCCCTGGTGTTTAGTGGGGTTTCCTGGCCCTCGATTGCAGCTGCGTGGGCCAGGAAACCGGTTCAGGAAGGCCTCGTTTGAAAGGGGAGAGTCTCCCCTTTCAAACGAGGCCCTCCCGAATGTTGAGAAGGCCATTTGGGGCTGTTTTCCCCATCGGAGCAGTCCGCTTCCTGCTCCGATGGGTAAAACAAAACAGTGATGTCACAAAGGGGTGGGGGGCAGGGCGGGAGGAGACATAGAAGATCTTCCGTGTCTCCTGGGGTATTTTTTAACCCCCTCCCTGGTGGCGGCCACTTGTCGTTACCCGCACCCAGGAGGTAGTGTGGGCGTCGGCCAGTGGCCGATGCCTGCACTAAAGTGGTTGACATGTTCATTGCATAGTTTCTATATAAGTTGTTTGACTAGATTCTTTTGAGTCTGTTTTTATTTTATTTATCACAATAGGTACATATTATCTTAACTATTTATCTTCAACCATTTCACTATTGAAATATTGAGGAAAGATAAAATAAAGTTATGCAATTACACAAATAAATTAACTTCAAATACTGCAACACCTGAAAGTCTATGCTGATACGATACAACTTTAAAGCTCCATATATTAAATTCCTCACACATATATTCCCTTACTTGTCACGACTTACGTGCTGCTTTAACCTGGAGTCCTCAGAACGAGTGGCGTGGATCTTGTTCTTGAAAGTTCGGCTTTGTCCCAGGTAGGGGCGACTCTTTCTGGTAGCCACGGTGCTGCAGGCAATGGTTACGCCAAGAGCAGGCCATGTCCCTCAGAAGTAGTGCCAGAGGGAAAAAAAAACCTGAAAAGGGGAAAAAAACTCCAAAAAGATAGGTTCCTGCAACAGGAACAAAATGAACAGGTAACAGCAGGAGCAAAATACAGGATAATACACTGGAACCGACGAGAACCAGCACAGGAAGACAAGGAAGTAGGAGCGAAGACACCATCCAAACAGAAAGTGTTGCAGCGCAAGGAGAGAAAGAATCACAGCCCTTAAATACCAACAAACAGGAAGCGACAAATAGGAAGTACAAGGACACCATCTTAGATAGGGAAAAACACATAGAACAGAATGGACTAGGAGGCATAGAGAGTAGGGAACAAGGAATGCTAGGAAGAGAAGGGTAATATGGGAAAGGGAGAAAAACATAAAGGAAGGCACAACCAGATGACCAGAAAAAGAAGAAGAAGAAAAGAACAGGTGAGTGGGGGGTCAGACCTGCCTGTGAGCCCGGTGCGCTAAAGAAGAACGAGGCTCCATGCCCAATTTGGGGCCTCGGAAGGTGCAGAGCAGGCTGGGGACGCGCTGCGTATTGGGACCGCGTGCAGCGGCCCGAGCTGAATGTTTGCCTTGTGCCGTGCGCAGCGGCACAACAGTAGGCCCCCCGCCCCGAAGGTCCAGGTTTGTGCAGAAAGAAGCAGTGAAAATGGTGAATCAGAAGAGGTGCGTGAACAGAAGATGCATCTTCCCAGGAGCATTCACTGAGGGGGTAACCCTTCCAATGAATCAGATACTGAAGACGCTTGTGAAAGATACGAGAGTCACAAATCTCTTGTACCTCATCTGTACATCATCCACTAACACAGGAGGAGGACAAGGAAACTGACGAGAGTAAGGATCAGGTACATAGGGTTTGAGCTGGGAAACATGAAAGACCGGATGAATCCTCCAGATACGAGTAAGTGAAGACGGACAGTGACAGGATTAATCAGCTGAAGGATACGGAAAGGACCGTAGTAATGAGGTGTGAACTTATTCTGAGAAAGGCATAAAGGCAAAAATGTTGACGAAAGCCAGACTTTATCTTGAAGGTGATATTCTGGAGCATCCCTACGTTTCTTGTCTGCTATTCTCTTCATGTATCTCTTGGTGTTCAACAAGTTAGATCGAATCAATCTATGGATCTGTAAAAGTCGTCTGGAAAATGAAGTAACAGCAGGCAGAGAATAGGTAGACTGAGGAGTAGTAGGAAAAGAAGTAGGATGATAGCCATAAGAACAGAAAAAAGGAGTGACCTTGGAGGCACTATGGACAGTGTTATTGTAAGAGAATTCAGCAATAGGAGGGTAAGTGTTCCAGTTGCTCTGGGTAGAATTACAAAAGCAGCGAAGGTACTGCTCCAATCCTTGGTTGAGACGCTCAGTCTGTCCATTGGTTTGAGGATGGAGACCCGATGATAGTGCTATATTGATATTCAGTGTCCTACAAAAATGTTTCCAAAACCGGGAGATGTACTGAGGTCCCCTGTCAGATACAATGCTGTGTGGAAGTCCATGGAGAAGGAAAATATGATGGATAAATATCTGACTTAGTTCTTGGGAAGTAGGTAACTTTTTCAGGGCAGTGAAGTGAGCCATCTTAGTAAAGGAATCTATGATGACCATGATAACCCGGTTTCCTGCTGATGGAGGTAGTGAACACATGAAATCGGTAGAAATGGTGTGCCAGGGAGCCGGTGGAACAGGTAATGGTTGTAGTAATCCTGCAGGTCTGGTACGGGGAATCTTTACTTGAGCACATATGAGACAAGCCTGAACGTATCTTTCGACATCCGATTTCCAGGTAGGCCACCAGAAAGATCGCGAGAGTAGTTCTTGTGTGGCCTTGATGCCTCTATGACCAGCAACCGGCGAATCAAGGCACATTTGTAGTGCCTTTTCTCTTACTCCATTAGTAGGGAGGAACAACAGGTTCTTATAATAATAATACCCTTGCAGTTTACATATTAGGGGGTTTAGTTTCTTTAATTCTTGATCAGACAGGTTGAAATATTACAGTTGTACCTCATCCAGGAAAGACTGAGCTACTCCGATAATAGATACAGTGATGGGGTAGGAGTACAATCTGGATAACGGCGAGACAGAGCATCAGCCAGAATGTTTTAGGATCCAGGAATATAGGTGACATAAAAGTCATACTGACTGAAGAAAAAGGCCCAACGAGCCTGATGACTGTTCTGGCATAAAAAATTACGTAAACATTGTAGATTACGATGCTCTGGTCTCACCTCGAAGGGCTCTTTGGAACACATAAGAAACTGTCTCCACTCTAGGCAGGCTGTTTTCAGAGCTAATAACTCCCTTTCTAGTACTGAGTAATGTTGTTCCGACGCAGAGACCACATGGAACAAATAGAAAACACAATGTTCAAGACCGTCATCTTCTTGTTGTTGGAGTAAGGTAGCTCCGATGGCTCTTTCGGAAGCATCAGTAACAACAATAAATTGTTTGTATCTGAGTGTGTCTCTATATCGATGCTTGAGTGAAGGCCTTTTTTAGACTCTGAAAAGGTATTTCAGCCGCCCTAGTCCAGACAAAGCCTTTCTTTAAATTCTCCTTTTGTAATGTTTGAGTTATGTGGCTGGTTTGCTCTACAAAGTCTAAAATAAACTGCAGATCAAAATTAGCCAATCCTAGAAAACATTGCGTTTCCTTAATAGAGGAAGGAGAAGGCTAGTCTAGGATGGCTTGTACCTTTTCCTGGTCCCTAGCTATTCCAGTGGGACTAAGGTGATATCCTAAATATTTGACTTCGGTCTTGTCAAACTCACACTTTTCTGGTTTACAGGACAGTTGATGTTCAGAAAAAGAAGAAGAAGAAAAGAACAGGTGAGTGGGGGGTCAGACCTGCCTGTGAGCGCGGTGCGCTAAAGAAGAACAAGGCCCCATGCCCAATTTGGGGCCTCAGAAGGTGCAGAGAAGGCAGGGGACGCGGCGCGTCTTGGGATCGCGTGCCACGTCACGAGCCGAATGTTCGGCTTGTGCCGCGCGCAGCGGTGCAACATTACTATGTAACCATGTATCTATAGTTGTAATACTTTAGCCGTACTGTACAAGAGGAAAAAATAATAAAATAAAAAAGGAAAAAATGTACTCTTTCAAAAGATTTACTCTGTCTCACCATCACCCTATACCTCTATCAATCTATCTTCTATCTCCACTTTCTGACTCTTCCCAAATCCATTCTGCTACTATGATCTCTAAAAAAAACCTTCCTAGACTCTTCCCTCCTCTACCCCTCCTGGGTCCCCCCAAACCTCAGTTTACTACTATGATCTCCCAAACAACCCTACTAAATTCTCCCTCATGTACCTGTCCTTTGACTCATCCCAGACCTTGTTTTACTACTACGATATCCCTAATCCCTTTCTACTGCCTCTTCCCTCCTCAATCACTCCTTTACTCACCCCAAACCTCATCTTACTACATTGATCTCCCAATTAGCACTTCTGGATCTTCCCTCTTCTATTCCTCCATTATTCAATTCAATCCAACTAACAGGCTCACATGTCTGCCGCTCAAATTAACTCTACCTCCCTGCACTAATACTGATTCTATACTCATAATTACCTATACTAACCCACCACTAATCCTTATGGGTTGCGGGGTAGCATGCTACTCGCCAAAAAGTGCTTTGATGCCTCATCAGGGGTAGTAAGCGCTATATAAATACACTTACAATTACAATTGAAAAAAGCTGCATCTGCACTTAAACCTTAAGATTCTCCACCATTGCAGCTTTTTGATCATACCAGTGCTTCTTGAGCTCCTAGCTGGCCTGAAGGCTTCTGCTTGCTTTCCCCATATAGTCAGCCATCTTGGAATGAAGGCCAAGTACATAATCCACAATGTCTTGCTTAGGCTTTTTGAGAGGGCTCTGCCAGCCTTCCCTCACAAGTCTCAATGGACCCTTAATAGGACCCCCAAACGTTCAAAGAGGGAAAATCCTATTCCTTTTTGTGGCACTTCCCTGTAGGCAAAGAACAGACATGGAAGTAAGATATCCTATCTCATTCTGAGTTTTTCAGGGAGTCCTCCAATAATGCCTTTCAATAGTTGGTTAAATCTTTCAACCAGTCCATTCGTATGTGGATGGTATGGGGTAGTGTAGGAAGTTGGCTCTGTATGTGCTATTTCAAAGTAAGGAATAGTATGCACAGAGTCCAAGGGTTCCCCTTAGAGGTAAGATAGTGGCAAAAAGAGATAATACTAATGCTCTATTTTGTGGTAGTGTGGTCGAGCAGTAGGCTTATCCAAGGAGTAGTGTTAAGCATTTGTTGTACATACACATAGACAATAAATGAGGTAGACACACTCAGAGACAAATCCAGCCAATAGGTTTTTACATAGAAAAATATCTT
The DNA here is from genome assembly GCF_031143425.1 of Pleurodeles waltl. Classification (NCBI taxonomy): domain Eukaryota; kingdom Metazoa; phylum Chordata; class Amphibia; order Caudata; family Salamandridae; genus Pleurodeles; species Pleurodeles waltl. The sequence goes on along the minus strand of NC_090437.1, from coordinate 1,313,918,006 downwards.
TTCTTAGTTTATTTTAAGAACCACAGGTTCAAATTCTACATGTAATATCTCATTCGAAAGGTATTGCAGGTAAGTACTTTAGGAACTTCAAATCATAAGAATTGCATGTATACTTTACAAGTTATTGACAAATAGCTGTTTTAAAAGTGGACACTTAGTGCAATTTTCACAGTTCCTGGGGGAGGTAAGTTTTTGTTAGTTTTACCAGGTAAGTAAGACACTTACAGGGCTTAGTTCTTGGTCCAAGGTAGCCCACCGTTGGGGGTTCAGAGCAACCCCAAAGTCACCACACCAGCAGCTCAGGGCCGGTCAGGTGCAGAGTTCAAAGTGGTGCCCAAAACACATAGGCTAGAATGGAGAGAAGGGGGTGCCCCGGTTCCGGTCTGTTTGCAGGTAAGTACCCGCGTCTTCGGATGGCAGACCAGGGGGGTTTTGTAGGGCACCGGGGGGGACACAAGTCCACACAGAAATTTCACCCTCAGCGGCGCGGGGGCGGCCGGGTGCAGTGTAGAAACAAGCGTCGGGTTTTCAGTGTTAGTCTATGAGAGATCTCGGGATCTCTTCAGCGCTGCAGGCAGGCAAGGGGGGGCTTCCTCGGGGAAACCTCCACTTGGGCAAGGGAGAGGGACTCCTGGGGGTCACTTCTGCAGTGAAAGTCCGGTCCTTCAGGTCCTGGGGGCTGCGGGTGCAGGGTCTTTTCCAGGCGTCGGGACTTAGGTTTCAGAGAGTCGCGGTCAGGGGAAGCCTCGGGATTCCCTCTGCAGGCGGCGCTGTGGGGGCTCAGGGGGGACAGGTTTTGGTACTCACAGTCGGAGAGTAGTCCGGGGGTCCTCCCTGAGGTGTTGGTTCTCCAATAGCCGAGTCGGGGTCGCCGGGTGCAGTGTTGCAAGTCTCACGCTTCTTGCGGGGAGATTGCAGGGTCTTTAAAGCTGCTGGAAACAAAGTTGCAGCTTTTCTTGGAGCAGGTCCGCTGTCCTCGGGAGTTTCTTGTCTTTTCGAAGCAGGGGCAGTCCTCAGAGGATGTCGAGGTCGCTGGTCCCTTTGGAAGGCGTCGCTGGAGCAGGATCTTTGGAAGGCAGGAGACAGGCCGGTGAGTTTCTGGAGCCAAGGCAGTTGTCGTCTTCTGGTCTTCCTCTGCAGGGGTTTTTCAGCTAGGCAGTCCTTTTTCTTGTAGTTGCAGGAATCTAATCTTCTAGGGTTCAGGGTAGCCCTTAAATACTAAATTTAAGGGCGTGTTTAGGTCTGGGGGGTTAGTAGCCAATGGCTACTAGCCCTGAGGGTGGGTACACCCTCTTTGTGCCTCCTCCCAAGGGGAGGGGGTCACAATCCTAACCCTATTGGGGGAATCCTCCATCTGCAAGATGGAGGATTTCTAAAAGTCAGAGTCACCTCAGCTCAGGACACCTTAGGGGCTGTCCTGACTGGCCAGTGACTCCTCCTTGTTTTTCTCATTATTTTCTCCGGCCTTGCCGCCAAAAGTGGGGCCTGGCCGGAGGGGGCGGGCAACTCCACTAGCTGGAGTGTCCTGCTGGGTTGGCACAAAGGAGGTGAGCCTTTGAGGCTCACCGCCAGGTGTGACAATTCCTGCCTGGGAGAGGTGTTAGCATCTCCACCCAGTGCAGGCTTTGTTACTGGCCTCAGAGTGACAAAGGCACTCTCCCCATGGGGCCAGCAACATGTCTCGGTTTGTGGCAGGCTGCTAAAACTAGTCAGCCTACACAGATAGTCGGTTAAGTTTCAGGGGGCACCTCTATGGTGCCCTCTGTGGTGTATTTTACAATAAAATGTACACTGGCATCAGTGTGCATTTATTGTGCTGAGAAGTTTGATACCAAACTTCCCAGTTTTCAGTGTAGCCATTATGGTGCTGTGGAGTTCGTGTTTGACAAACTCCCAGACCATATACTCTTATGGCTACCCTGCACTTACAATGTCTAAGGTTTTGTTTAAACACTGTAGGGGTACCATGCTCATGCACTGGTACCCTCACCTATGGTATAGTGCACCCTGCCTTAGGGCTGTAAGGCCTGCTAGAGGGGTGTCTTACCTATACTGCATAGGCAGTGAGAGGCTGGCATGGCACCCTGAGGGGAGTGCCATGTCGACTTACTCGTTTTGTCCTCACTAGTACACACAAGCTGGCAAGCAGTGTGTCTGTGCTGAGTGAGAGGTCTCCAGGGTGGCATAAGACATGCTGCAGCCCTTAGAGACCTTCCTTGGCATCAGGGCCCTTGGTACTAGAAGTACCAGTTACAAGGGACTTATCTGGATGCCAGGGTCTGCCAATTGTGGATACAAAAGTACAGGTTAGGGAAAGAACACTGGTGCTGGGGCCTGGTTAGCAGGCCTCAGCACACTTTCAATTGTAAACATAGCATCAGCAAAGGCAAAAAGTCAGGGGGCAACCATGCCAAGGAGGCATTTCCTTACAGGTAGCAAATGTATAAGTCACTCCACATTTCTACCACATGTGTTTTAAGTATGCAGACATGATGTTTGAACCCCTGTCTGATACCACCTGTTTGGGAAAGCCAACCCTGGTACAAATACCCAGGAGGGCCTTGCCCACTGCAGGGGCAGTGATGGTCCTAGGCGGAAGGGCTTCAGAGCACCTAGTGGCATGATCTACTACCACTAAAATGTACCTATTTGCTAAAGCTGTTTGAGGGTAAAGGGGGCGAACAATGTCAACCCCTCCCCTTTTGAAGGGATTATGGGGGCCTTCAGGTGGCCTCCTTCCTTACCACTGGGTTGGCAGGTAACACAGGACAGACAAACGCCCTCCACCTTTTGGGACATTCCAGGCCAGTAAAAGTGATTAACTAATGTACTCCTGGTTTTGTTTAGGCCCAGATGCCCAGCTAGGGGATTGTCATGGGCTAGCGAGAGAAGAAACTCTCTGTACTGCTGGAGCACTACCACCCTCCTCGTCGCACCAGGCTTGCGGGCTCTGGCCTCAGTGAACAGGATTCCATCCTCCCAATAAACTCTGTAGGTACTATTGACATTAACTTTTTCTTCCTGTGTAGCTTGCTGTTACAGGCTCTCAAGAGTGGGGCAGGTTTTTTGTCCCTGTCACATATCCTCCCTAGAGGGTCACCCTTGTCCTAAGAGCTCTGGGTGGTAAGGCCCAACCTTTGCAGGCTCAGGTCCCTTTGGTGTTAACAAGTCCTCGTCTTGGGAAGAGGGGTTCTGACTTGTGGTCTGTTCAGAAGCTGGCCCCCAGTCTTCTTGCCTTTTCTCTTGGAGGGTTGTCCATTCCTCCAGGATCCAACACCTTTTGGTCACTCTGGAGTTTGCTCTGTGCCCTTGTTTTGATACAACCCCGTTCTGGGATCCAAAGCATGGCTAAATGGGTCCTCAATTCAACTTCAGCCCAATGTGATTGCTCCAAATCATTTACAAGCAGACAATCTACAGGGATGGATAAGGACACAGTCACTTCTTTTTGTCCAACTACTCCCCCCATCCAAAAGATACTGTTGCCATGGGATGGATCTTTGTGACATTGTCAGCACTGGTGACAAGATATGTTTTTCCTAAAAGGTACTGATCTGAGTGGACCAGGTGCTGGGTCACCATGGTGACACTAGCCTTTGTGTTCCTCAAGGCTTCTACCTTAGGCCTATTGATCAAAGGGAGCTGCCTATATTTTTGCATGTTAGTGGGCTAGGCAGCACAGGATTAGTCTACCTCTCCCTCTGTGACTAATGTTGCCTCTGTGGGTTCACTGACATTGTCAGGCCACAATTGTGATCCCATCTCGAGATTGGCAACTGCATTTACTGCAGGTGGACTAGAGGCATTTTTCTTCTTTTTACAGCTAAGGTCTCCAGTTTGATACCCTCTGTTTTTTCAATCATGCACCAAGCCTTGATAGGATCAAAGTTCCTACCTTTGTAACCACCCATAGGCTGTGAGGAGTCTCGGGCCCACCTTCCTGAGCAGATTTTTGGAGGACTTGATGAAGACTCTTTTGGCCAGATTCACAAGAAGTGGTGCAGCACGGCTGCTGTTCCAGAATTGGCAGCGTCACTTCTAAAACACAGGGGTGCACCGTATTTACAATAATACAGCGCACCCCTATGTTTCCCCCTGTACCGGCGCTGAAGTTGCTGCCATGCGCCAATGCAGCCACCCTTGCCCCATAATGCGAAGATGGATGCGTTGAGGGGGAGATTGTTTTTGTGCAGCAAGGGACACCTTTCTGCACAAAAACAACTTCCTATGGCAATTTGCTCATCCTATGTGTCCTGCACAATGCAGCACACATGGAAAGAGCAAAAAAAAGAGGAGAAATGAAAGCATTTCTCCTTGTTGTGCCATGCTAACGCCACCCCTGGAGTGGAGTTAGATTTTGGCGCTGCCTCAGATTTACAAAATCTTGTAAATCTAGGACTGCATCAAAATGTAATGGGTGTTGCTGTGGAACGCCCACAGCAGCACATATTGCATACCCCTTCCACGCAAAGTGCTGCGTGAGAAGGGGCTGTATTTACAAGGTGGCATTAAGCCACAAAAAGTGGCTTAACGGCACCTTGTAAATATGGCGCACTGTACATCGCCACCAGAGCATTACAAAAAGTGGCGCTAGGACCTGGTCCTTTGTTTTTATTTTGGTTCCCATCTTTCCCTTGAAAGCGACTTTTTGGCCTGTTTCTTTTGGTCTCCCCCTCCAGTGGTTGTTTTGGTCACCCTTGTCTGGACCCAGTGGTCTGCCTTCTTTCCCAACTCGATAGGAGAAAGTGGACCTAGTCCTGCCAGGAACTGATGTAAACTAAACTTGAAAATACATGTCTTACCTTCTATGGATATAGATCACTGATCTATGTGCTACCTAGAGCCTGCCCTAGGGGTAACTTATATGTTGTTAAGGAGGGTTTAAGGCTTTGGAAAGGTGTTTTAAATGCCAAGACAACCTGGCAATAATACAGCACACAGAGACTCTGCAATACTAGGCCCACACCATGCTTAAAGGACTACTTGTCTGGATGGGTGACTATGTTCTCTCAGTACTTGAGTACATATCTGAATGAGTGTCCAGGTTTATCCAAGGGTGTGTCACTAGATGTTCAAGTAAGTATGGTGGTATATGACTTGCTCTTTTAGTAACTCTATGGGTCTCTAAATGTGCATGTAAGTAGCTGCATGTATTGCTTACTGACTGTATTAGTGAGTATAGGGGTATGTAACAATGTGCAACTGGCTTTAATACTGCTGCATACATAACTGAAGTGTGGGTGTGTGAGTGAATGAATGAGTGCCTCTTTGCTGTCATAGTGGATGTGGAGTGTCTCTATGCTTTTGCAAATAATTATGTGAACTGCAGTATGGGTGAGAGGCTGGATGTGTCACGCCATGTATGGGTGTGTAAGTGCACATGTAACTCAGTGAAACTTAAAAGCAAATGTAAGCAAAATGCAACCTGCCCTATGCCCTACCTACAATCTACCTTAGGGGTCAATTATACATAGTAAAAGGAGAGTTTAAGGATTGGCAAAGGGGTTTTAAATGCCAAATCGACCTGGCAATAAAACTACACATACAGGCTCAGTAGTAGTAGGCCCAAGCCATGTGTAAACGACTACTTGTCTACATGAGTGACTAAGTTCTATCAGTATCTCACTACATATCTGAGTGAGTGTATCAGTCCTTCTACGGGTGTGCTATCAGATGCTGAAGTAAGTATACAATTATACAACTCACTCTTTTAGTAACTCAATGGGTCTCTAAATGTGTATGTAAGTGGCTATATGAATTGCTTACTGGCTATATTAGTGAGTATCAGGGTATGTAACTGTGTGTGTGTATGTAACTACCTCTGTTACTGTGGCTATATACCTGAGATGTTTAAGTGCCTATGTTGCTGTCTGGGTGGGTGTGTGAGTGGCTCTATGCTTTTGCAAATAGGTATGCAATCTGCAATATGGGTGGGAGACCAGATGTATAACTGCGAGTATGGGTATGTAAGTGCATGTGTAACTTAGAGTAATTTGAAAGCACATTTAAGCACAAAGCACCCTACCCTATGGCCTACCTACAGCCTACCTTACTGGTGACCTATAAGTAGCTACTGCTGCATAAAAGCTGCTGAATGGGCATCTCACTAAATATATACATGCCTCTGTTCCTCTCTCGTAGGATAGGTGAGTAATACTGCTTTTCTACATTGGTATAGAACTTTCAGTATGGGTGAAGGACTCTATATTTATTATGTAGGTGTCTCAAATACATATGTGACTGAATATGACCTAAAAGTGCATATCATACCCTATACACAAATAGCAGCCTGCCCTATGTCTTACCTACACCCTATATAAGGGGTATCTAGTAAACAGTAAGACAGACATTTAAAGCTTAGCAAAGACCTTTTCATACCAACAAGACCATGCACTAAACAATACACAAACACTCTACAGTCCAAGGGCAGCACAATGTTAAGGAATGTGCCACACACCTTCTCTCAGCCTCTGACTTGTTGTTTTTGCTTTGTCACCCTAAGTGGGAAGGGTATGCCCAGACGTGGGTCCCGTGCTTCCCATGCCACTGGATTCAAGCTAGCCTGGCTGATGAGGGGTGAAACCCTGAAACCGGTCCCAGGATGCTTGTTTCCGGTCCAGTGAGGACCTGGCTTGGCAGTTCGGTCTGGACTGTTCCCATGAGAAACAGGGTCAAGACTGATTTGCATATGGCTGGGTCCAAGCTGGGGTGGCATGGTGAGCAAAAAAACGATGGATTAAACCCAGATCTATGACTGGGGGTGAGTGTTTGACAATGTTCAGCATTCCGTCCATTACTTGTTTTTGCTTTGTCACCCTAAGTGGGAAGGGTATGCCCAGACGTGGGTCCCGTGCTTCCCATGCCACTGGATTCAAGCTAGCCTGGCTGATGAGGGGTGAAACCCTGAAACCGGTCCCAGGATGCTTGTTTCCGGTCCAGTGAGGACCTGGCTAGGCAGTTCGGTCTGGACTGTTCCCATGAGGAACAGGGTCAAGACTGATTTGCATATGGCTGGGTCCAAGCTGGGGTGGCATGGTGAGCAAAAAAACGATGGATTAAACCCAGATCTATGACAGGGGGTGAGTGTTTGACAATGTTCAGCATTCCGTCCATCACTTGTTGTTTTTGCTTTGTCACCCTAAGTGGGAAGGGTATGCCCAGACGTGGGTCCCGTGCTTCCCATGATGAGGGGTGAAACCCTGAAACCGGTCCCAGGATGCTTGTTTCCGGTCCAGTGAGGACCTGGCTTGGCAGTTCGGTCTGGACTGTTCCCATGAGGAACAGGGTCAAGACTGATTTGCATATGGCTGGGTCCAAGCTGGGGTGGCATGGTGAGCAAAAAAACGATGGATGAAGCCCAGATCTATGACTGGGGGTGAGTGTTTGACAATGTTCAGCATTCCGTCCATCACTTGTTGTTTTTACACTACTAACTCACCCACACACCCAAAAAGACAGTTACTCACCCATTCATAAAGATATTTAAACGCTCACACAGCAACTCACAAACACCCTCAAAGTGTTACAATACTTTTATATGTACATCATACTCACTTTAATCAACCTCACACACACACATATACCGTTCAATCACATTTTTTAAAGTACACTCTAATTCACATACCTGAAATTGAGTTTTTTGCTCAATATTGTTTAGCTGTTATTGGATATATTCAACTCTCAGGAAATGTGAAAACTAAGCATAAGACTGGCATAGTGCTCTCATACAAAGCAAACATTAATGGCAACCTTTTCAAGTTTTCACTCACTGATACTGCTGAAGGCAGCACACCAAAACATCCCTTTCATATTTCACTTTTGTTATTACACTTCGCAATGGTTAGTCTGTGTTAACCATTTCTTGCACTTCTGTGAAGAAGTGCAATGTGGTAGGGTAGTTGTGGGTATTCACGATTTTCTTGTGACCTTCAGCATGGCCCCCATGTAAATTTATGACAAACTCACAAATAAGTACAGGGTCCAAAAACATATTTACCTTACTATTTGTTTTATACTCTACTTCATAAGGAAGTCCTTACTAGGAAAACACACCCTCATTGTTCAAGAATGAGACTGTAGGAGGTGTGGTTGACTGATTCCACTTATAAATATATCCAAGATAGCATTACATTTTTTTTACTTTAACCACAGGCACCTACAGATGTGCTTACTTTTTCCTAAAAAGTCACTACTTAATTTTCACTAAATGCATAGTTACACCGTCCAATGAAATCTATCATTTTCATTAAAACAACTCCTGTCTTCTATTTTAACTGCCTTCCATTATCAAAGCTATCTCATTCTGCTTCAGCCCTCTCCTCTGTGCTACTCCTTCTTGCAGGAGGCTGGTTCTCTACATAGTGTACAAAAATGATGTGCATTGTGCTGCAAGTTCAGCAACCCCACCTTGGTATCCAGAGATAAAAAGCAGACCACCTAATGTACTTTTTTTGTGGTAATGTGGACAAGCAGTTAGGCGTATCTTGGAGATGTGCTAAGCATTTGTTGTACTCACAGTATCAATAAATATGGACATGCACTCAGAAAAATAACCCAATGTCAATTAAAAAAAATACTTCAGATTTTTAATAACATTTTTAAGACCAAGATCATCAATATACAGTAAGTACTATTTTAGATATGAATTTTCAAAGTTTAGAAAATATTCTGTTTTTGTGCATAGTTACACACTATAGGAATCATTGGGGAAAAGTTTAAAATTGTATATAAAATCAGGCAATGCTCTCACAAGTGTCACCTTCTATTTTTAGGCCATGGTCATTGAGATGTCCTGGGGGCCAGCCTGAGAAGTTCAGGTGGTTCCCGGTTCAAGCGGGAACAGCGGCTGAAGTCTTGGAGCTGGTGCACAATGAACCACTTGGAGACACACTGCACAGGTGGACTTAAACATAACCCGGTGGGTCTCCTTTGAGAGAGGAGGTCGCAAGGGGTTAGGGACTCCAAGAGCACAGCTGGTTTGTCAATGCAGGGTCCAGGGAGGCCAGGTGAAGTGCAGATAGGTCAGTCAGGAGTTGTGCATCTTAAGGTCCTTGGAGTCAGGAGATGTTCACTTTGAGGGTGGATTGCATGTTAGCAGGGCCACTCTGGGGGGTGGTTCTTTGGTGTCCTGAAGTCCCCTGACTTGTACTTGCTTCTGGGCTTTTTGGAGCCCAGAGTAGTCTCTGCTTCTTGGTATCCGATGTTGGGGGTCTAGTACCCCGCATATTGGTATGTCCCAGGCCCTCAAAGTCCTAGTGCCCCCAAACCTTTGTCCCTCAGGTCTGTCTTGGGGCCTTCAGGTGTCCTTCTGCCTTACCACTGTCTGGCTGTTGGGTCTGTTTTGTTGATCAGTCGCCGGTCAGTGAACGGGACTTCACTGGTTCCTTGTCTGCAGCGTGTAGGAGAGTGATCCCTTCTCTCTAAAGGAGGTTCTTTGCAATTTTCAGAAGGCTGGAGGTCCTCTAGGGGTTTGTAGAGTCCTTCAGGTTTCCAGGCGACCCCTCAGTGGTGTTTGTTGAGTCCTTATAGCAGCAAGCAGGGTTTGGCACCTTTTTCTCGATGAAGGACGACTTCTGTTCTCTTGCTTCTGGTCTTCTTCGTTCCTGGTCTTCTTGTCTCTGACGAATCTGATCTTTTGGTCTAGGGATACACACTAAACACTGCATTTAGTGGGCATTAGGGGAGTACTTGGTAGTGACCAAAGGGCCACTTACCTTAGGATGGCTACATCCACTAAGTGACCACTTCCTGTGGGAAGGGGTCACATCCCTTACCCTGATAGGCTATTTTCCTCTTAACCTAGATGGAGGAAAATGAAATGGAGTAGGTGAGGGGTGAGGGGTGGTGCAGGCTGCGTATGTCCACTCCTCCTAGTCTTGCTAGTTTTCCCATAGGTTTTACCACTTAAAGTGGGGGAAGAAATCGTTGTGTGCCCATCTGCTGCTAGCAGCAGAGGTAGAGTTCAGATTTCAAAGGAGGTAAAACCTTTGAAGCTGACCGCTGGTGCAGAGGGTCTGCCTGGGGGAGGAGGTGTAACACCTTCACCCTTTGTGTTCTGGTTTCTTAAAGCAAATGGATCATCCCCCAGAAGTCCAGAATTGTGTTTGATGGTGGCAGTATGGTTCAGACCAGTCAGCAACCATGCCAGGACTGTTTTTCAGAAGGTGCCCTCTGGGTTCATTTTATAATAAATCCACCACTTGCATTAGTGCGGGTTTATTTTATTGAGGTGTTTGATACCAAACAACCCAGGGTTCAGAGAGGTCATCATGTAGCTGGGGAACTCGTAGTGACCAGTGTCCAGCACATGCATTTGCTTTGGCTTCCCTGTACACTTACTATATCTAAGGATTAGCAAAGACACAGTAGGGGCATATTTTCCCATGCACACATATGCCCTCACATGCATTATAGGGCACTCTGCCTTGGGGCTGTGAGGCCTATCAGAGGGGTGACTTACCTATACTGCATGCAGTGTTATTGGACATGGCATTCTTGGTGAGTGCCATGTCGAATTTGCAACTTTGGATACACCTGGTCATGCACTTGCAATGGCTGACTGCATGAGGCTGATGTGGGGCTTCTCAGAGTGGCACAATTAGTGCTGTAGGGGGAGGGCCTCTTCAGTACCAATACCCTAGGTGCAGGAGGTACCATTTACCAGGGACTTATAAAGGTGGCTGAAGAGCGAAACATAGTACAGTTTTTAAGAAAGAGATCTGGCCTTGGGAACATGTTTAGCAGGGGTTCAGGGCACTTACAGTTTGAAACCACATCATTTTCCAGTCAAAAGCAGGGAGGCTACCATGTCAAAAGAGGCCCTTTCTCACACTGTTTGCCTTCAAAATGGTTGGAATCTGGATTGTGGGTCACAACTTTGTGTTTTGAGCCAGTGAGTGTGCTAACAAGAGTGGCATTGACAGGAGCCTGTGTTTACAAATGTGGACATTACTTGAATTGGCCACATAGGGTTAAAGTGGCATCAATTCTTGACTTTGGATGAAAGAATTACAGATTCCCAACCTCCTGACTCCATGATTGTGCATTTTGGTAGCAATGACCTGGGCACACTTACTGGGATAGGTCTGGAAATCCTAACAAAGGATACCTTTACTCAATTAATGGTAGTTTTCCCTCACACAGCCTTGGTGTTCTCCATCATATGCCAAAGACAGAGATGGAAGTGGTCAAGTAAATTCTGTCCGCAGACAGGCAAAGCCAGGAAACATGTTAATAAAATTGTTTCTGCATTCCTCGGAGATCATAACATGGGTTCTATCTACAACAACAACTTGAGCTTTGACATGGATGGAATCTATAGAATCGATGGAGTTCACTTCACAGAGAAAAAAACATGAAACACTGCATCCTTTTTTATGTGTAGTTATCATCCACACACAGTAAACACAAAGGCTGTTCTGAGAGCCATCCTATTTCCCCAAAACTGTTTCATTTTATTTTATAATCTCTTTGTTTTAATACTTTTGCAAAATCCGCGGACACGCAAAAAAAAAAGCGTACATTCTTTGGACACCAGCACATGTAAAATTCACAAATACAACCAAATCTCTCCATCAGACTGGGTGCATCACTGTCTGAATTAGTCTGTGAGTAGATGCACAAGTCTCTTTGTGTCTTTGAGTGGGTGTGTCAATGTCTGAGAGGGTTTGTGAGTGGGTGCATGCATGTGTGAGTGGGTCTGCCAGTGGGTGTGAGTGGGTCTGTGAGTGTGTCTGTGAGTGTCTAAGTGGGTTTCTAAGTGAGTGTGTGAGTGTCCATGTCGGTTTGTCAGTAGGTTCATGAGTCTCTGAGTAGGTTTGTGAGTGGCTGCGTGGAGTATCTGATTGTATTTGTGAGTGAATGCATGAGTATCTGATTGTATTTGTGAGTGGGTGAATGAGTGTCTGAGTGGGTCTGTGCATGGGTGCATAAATCTCTGAGTGGGTTAATTAGTGTCTGAGAGGGTCTTTGAGAGAGTGTTTGAGTGTCTGAGTGGGTCTGTTAGTGGATGCATTGTTGGTGAGGCATTTTAATAATGTCTGTGGGCACGTTATTTTAGCAACTAGGCCTCCTGCCTGTGCCCTTCAGCCTAGTAACGTTTCACATTTTGTGGTGATGTTTTATTTTCCTTTATCTTGCTATCGTTTCACCTAGGAAAGCATTTAAATTTCTTAGCACAACATTCGTTCACTCTGTGCTTTTTTCAAGGCTGCAACAAGATAGGATTGTCAGCACAAGTGGTACACTGCGTCTCTAACATTTCACAGAAACATTCAGATTTTATGAGGAGGCACTTTTCTCAGAACACCAACTGTTTTATTATGAAAACATTTCTGTTTCCCATGCATGTAAGAGGGAGGTTCCAGCCAGATGACCACGACCACATGCTGTTTGAAAGTCACAATGTCATGCATACGGTTGCCACAGATCACCCCTGCTCTTAGGCAGAGGTGAGATGCTGCTAACTGGCCTGAAACTGATTAGGCTGTTAGACTGTTGGTGTGGGATTGGACTCATTTCCCCACAATTCAGGTGATGCTGCCACCCAAATCCAGCAGCCTCATTAGTATAATGAGAGCCAATGCAACATGGCGCTGCCAATGTTTGGTCAGACACTGATTTTTTAATCTTCCTGAGTATCTCTGTCTCACTATGTGCTAAAGTCACATCAATACTATATACAGAGACGTCCATGGTATTGGGGATTTCCTCCTCAGCTAGGTAGGAAGGACCTAATGGATGCTGAAGGTTGTTTAAGCTTGAACATTAAAAGGATCAATCCCCATTTGGTGTCCTTATCTCTGAGCAATTACATTTAACATGGCGAACCCGCAACGGGTGGTTATTGCAGTAACCATGCAACCTCCCCTTAACGCTCGTTTGTTAGCTACTGGCCTCACAGCCCATGGGGGTCCTGTTACATTTGTAGTTGAGGCTCATCCAGCCAAAAGAACAGAAACATTTTATTCTTGTGTTGACTTTCCAGCAGTCAATGGGAACATTAATACATTTCATCATTATACACCTGCTAACATACCTGCACAATATAGAGCATAAGAATGATTAGAGATACCTCTATCCTTTGAAGACCACCACAACTGGCCTGATGGTTCCTTACTCCATACAATACTTCATGTTAGATTAGGTCCTCTGAGCAATAATGGTCCTTCCTGGCCTTTATTGGCCTACACACACCGCATCCTAATGCAGGCATCTTTGATCGTTTTGACCTGCATTTATCCAGATAAATATTATGTATTTTTCTAAACACTGTGTGGTGTATTTTTGTGGTGCTATATGGTGTTACTGTATGATTTAATGCACAAATACGTTACACATTGCCCTCTAAGTTAAGCCTGACTGCTCAGTGCCAAGCTACCAGAGGGTGGGCACGGGATAATTTGGATTATGTGTGATTTACCCTGACTAGAGTGAGGGTCCTTGCTTGGACAGGGGATAACCTGACTGCCAACCAAAGACCACATTTCTAACATTCTCCATGGTGGCAGCAGCAGCAGTTTCAGGAGTTATGGGTCAGGTAGGAGATTCCAGAAACTTTCACAAAATTGTTCAAAATTGACATTTACAAGTGGTTTGCTGAACTTGAGAGTGCCTGTAAAGTTCAGAGGGTCCCTCAAAGGTAATGGGCTGCTATTCCGTGCTTGTCCTTTTCAGACAAGGGGAGGGATAGACTACCCACTGTCAGGGAAGAAGACTCAGACAACTACAGTGTTCTTAAGACTTCACTCTTAGATGGGTAGTTAGGTTCACTTTTGGGTCCATAATAGAAACCCAGGAAGGCGTAGAAACCCCCAAGACAGTTTGTGTCTCACCTGGTGGCATTGGCCTTGCCACCTTGGCTGCTTGTCCCCTTAACATGGATAGGTACAAGCAGTCAATTCAGATAAATGGTGTTGAGGCCCAGGCCTACAGGGACACAGGTGCCAGTACCACTTTAGTGACTGAAAACCTAGTTTCACCTGCACAACACCTCCTTGGACAGAAGTACCAAGATACTGATGTCAATAACTCCACTCATTCTCTCCCCTTAGCTGTAGTACAACTAAGTTGGGGTGGAGTTACAAGCCCTAAGCAGGTGCTGGTGTCACCTAGCTTACCTGTAGACTGTCTCTTATTTAATGATCTAGAGGCCTCAGGTTGGGCTGAAATAGAGTTTATTACCCATGCATCCATGCTGGGTATACCCAAGGAATTGCTTCCTTTAATCTCATGTGAGATTAAAAAGCAAAGAAGAGAAGGAGCCCTGAAGCCTCAGGATACTCCTCAAATCACAGGTAAAACGGGTATCAAAGTATCCCCTACCCACCCTGCCACTAAGGATATCATTCCTGTGGTGGGAGACACCCCTCCTAGGGTGGAGCCTTTGTCAAAAGAGTTAAAAGCTACAACAGCTGGACTCCCAGAGGTAAAAGTACCTCTCTGTGAGAAACCTAAGATAGAAAGGCATCCCTGTCCTTTCTTAGAAAATGTGGAGCAACCCTCCAGCCCTCCTAGAGAAACTTCAATTCAGCACCCCTGCACTACCTCTAAAACCACAGGGCAGCAACCCTGTCCTTATGTAGAGCACTTGGGACAACAACCCTATCCCGTTCTACCCCAAGAGGGACAGCAGCCCTGTCCTCTTTTAGAGCCATGGGGACAAACTTTTTGCCCTTCTCTAGCCTTGCTAAAATAGCATCCCTGTCTGGCATTACAATCCTTAGGGACAGCAACCCTGTCCTAACAAAGGGTCCCATGGACAGTTATCCTGCCCCACTTTAAAACTTTTTCCTAACCTTCAAAATAGGGAATCTCAGAGTCCACAGTTTCACTGTTCTATAACTAAAAGTAACCAACCAGGGTGGTTCACCTCCACAAAGAGAAGGGACCACATAGTGGATGATAAAGGGCGTAACCACTGTATTGCAGAGCTATTCTCCACTTATCACCACTAAGACAATAAAGTCTCAATTGGCCAAGGTTAGCCTCATTGTCCTTCATTGTTGGGGGGGTGGAGTTGTGTAGGAAAGTAGCCTTTTTCTAGCTTGGTTACCCCCACTTTTGGCCTGTTTGTCAGTGTGTTTGACTGTGTCAACTGGAATCCTGCTCATCAGTACCCCAGTAGTTCTGCTCTCTCCCTTAAATTATGGTTGTTGCAAACTGGTAACTCAGTATTTTACACACAATTTTCATACTGGTGCCCCATTATAAGTCCCTTGTATATGGTCCTTAGATACCCAAGGCATTGGGGTGCCAGGGGATCTCTATGGGCTGCAGCATATCTTTTGCCACCCATAGGGAGCCCATGCTAAGGCTTCTACAGGACTGCCATTGCAGCCTGTGTGAAAAGGTGCATGCGCCCTTTCACTGCCATTTCCACTGCACCAGGTCACTTATAAGTCACTCCTATAGCAGGCCCTCTAGCCCTGAGGGCAGGGTGCAGAGTACCTGTGTGCGAGGGCACCCTTGCACTAGCAGAGGTGCCCCCACGACCCCCACGACCATTTTCCCACACTTCATGAGTGTGGGGACGCCATTTTATGTGTGTACTGGACATAGGTCACTACCTATGTCCAGCTACATAATGGTAACTACGAAAATAGGCATGTCTTGTATCAAACATGTTGGAATCATACCCCAAGGCTTTTGCAAGCATTGGTTGTATGATTCCATGCACCCTGGGGGCTCCTTAGGACCCCAAGTATTGCTATTCCAGCCTTCAGAGGTTTTCCAAGCAGCCCCAGCTGCTGCCACCTCACAGACAGGTTTCTGCCCTCCTGTTGCTCATGCAGCTCGAGCTCAAGAAGGCAGGAACAAATAATTTCCTTTGGGAGAGGGGTGTTACATTCTCTCCCTTTTGAAATAGGTGTTACAGTCATGGGAGGGGTAGCCTCCCAGAGCCCCTTGAAATGCTGTGAAGGGCACAGATGGTGCCCTCCTTGCATAATCCAGTTTGCACCAGTTCAGGGACCACTAGTCCCTGCTCTGGTGCGAAACTGGACAAAGGAAACGAGAGTGACCACTCCCCTGTCCATCAACATTCCAGGGGGTGGTGCTCAGAGCTCCTCCAGAGGGTCCCTGGGTTTTGCAATCTTGGATTCCAAGTTGGCAGGGCACTCTGGGAACATCTGAGTGGCTAGTGCCAGCAGGTAATGTCAGAACCCTACCCTGATAGGTGCTTACCTGTTTAGCTGACAAATCCCCCTTTCAGGACTATTTAGGGTCTCTCTCTTGGGTGTTTTTTCAGATTTGGATTGAAAGACTCCAGCAGGAATCCTCTGCATCCTTTACTTCACCTTCTCACCGAAAAATCTGCATTTGGACCCTCCAGGAACTCTACAAACTGCAAGAGAGAAGCAAAGACGACTTCTGCAACATTGTATCTTCAGCTCCTGCCAGCCACTGCAACTGTTTCCCTGTTGTCCATCCTCAGAGGAAAGTCTGTCTTCAGCCTGCACCAGAAGAACGAAGGAATCTCCCTTGGAGTGAAGGAGTCACTCCCCTGCTTCAACAGGCACCTCTCTGCTATCGGTGGGTCCCCTCTCCTGATGAGTTGCATGGATCCAGCATCACAGTTGGTGGACTGAAGTAGTTCAGACAGTCTTTACGTCCTACTGTCCAGCTTTGGTGGAGGTAAGGGCTTGCCTCACCACGTAAAACAGTACCCCCATGCACTGCATGATTTGTAGTAGCCAAGGGTTGTGTGCAACCTTCGGTAAAGTTCTTCATGCACAGCACAGCTCCAGACCTCAGCACTCCTTCCTGTGATGCACAGCTTCCTGAGTGGTTCTCCTGCGGCGTGGGATCCCTTCATGTAGTGCTGCATGGGCCTCCATTTGCACCTTCTTTGTACCGCTGTGATGTGGGACTGCTGTGTGCGCTGCCTGGTCTTCTGTGGGCTCTCTGAACTGCTGGGAGCCCCCTCTGACTTCCCCTCCAGGGTAGAGTCAACCTGGTTCTTCCTGGTCCAGCACCATGTTCTGCTAACCTTGAGCTTTGCATTTACTAAGGCTTGTTATCAGAATCCAGCAATACAAACCAGATTGCCATCATCCATCCGGCGTGGGACATCATCTGCAGCAATCAGGAATCTGCTTCCGTCTTCTTGAGTACAGTACTGACTGTTATTCTCCGCCGGTGGTTCTTTGTTTGCACCTTCATCTGGGTTAGCAGGGGCTCCTGTTCTTCCTGGTCTCTTCTGTGTTTCTTGGACTTGGTCCCATTCTTCCACAGGTCTTCAGGTCCAGGAATCCACTGTTGGTGTCTGGCAGTCTCTTCTGGTTCTTGCATTATCTTCTTTTTCATTTTCTTGTGTGTTCTTGGAAAGTTACTGAGATTTACTCCTACTTTCCTGGGCTCTGGAGTGGCTTCTCTTACTTACCTTCACATTCCACTTTTTTAGTATATGGTTTGTGTTCCCCCAGGCCCATTTCTAACCATTGTGATTTCACTATTTGCACTGTTGTCTAACTGTTTACTTACCTGTTTTTGGATACTAGTGGATATGTTGTGTATTTTACTTACCTTCTAACGGAGTATAGTCTCTATGATATTTTTGGCAAGTGTGTCACCAAAAGAAAGTACTATTTTTGCACCACTGAGTATTGTCTTTTCATGTGTGTAAGTACTGACTGACTGTAGTGATATTGCATGAGCTTTGAATGTCTCCTAGTTAGGTGTTGGGTGCTCATCCACACCACCACTAGAGAGCCTGGCTTCTAGACACTGACTACATACACTAATAAGGGATAACTGGACCTGGTGTAATGTGTAAGTACCTGTGGTACCCACTACAAACCAGGTCAGCCTCCTACAATGTTGCAATACAGGCTTTGAGCTGCAGCGATGAAACTTCTCCGAGCTTGGGGAGGGTGGAAAATGATCTTTCATTAGTACCACTAACTTCTTCTGTGTCAAGCAACGTCCACAACAATGAGCAATTGCTCTCAAGTTCATCTCAAATGGATTGAATTGTTTACTATAAACTATCAAGAGAGACTTCTGACAGTTCACCTCTTCCAAACATGGCTCCAGTTTTTGCACAAACTGCTTCTGTATATTTTGCTGACGTCAACGACTCTTTTACTGACTCATCTGCCTCTTCTGCAACAAGACTTTCGAGGGCACGTAAGCTAATAAATTGACTCAAAATTAACTATTTTATTTTGTCCATGGAACTATCTATGGCTCTTATTAACTGTACTTGCCTTCCTTCTTTGGATTGGATTAGTCATTGTCTTTTTCTTATTAATACATGGTCATTACCTTCCTGAACGCTCTACAGTTGAACTGGTGGATAAGGTCCTAAAACCACATTTTCCCTTTCATAAGGTCCACAGAGACTTGTCCCTTTTGAACATTTCAGCTAAACCAATTCCTGATTGTATTGTCTGGGGTAAAGAATATTTTAATATATATATGGCCCGACGGAGGTTATTCAAATTCCATATGTATTTAAACTTTCAATGAATTATGTAATAACACATGGAGGTGTTTTTAATGATTGGGATGTAAAAACAGTTGATTCTATGTTGTCTGAACTAGAATATTTTGCTGTGTTTGAAAGTGAAGATGTTTATCAATCAAAAGAAAATTTCAGAGATATGTTATGTTACAATTATTATAGACATCATTTTATTCATAAGAGCAAGCACCCCAAAGACTAATTTTAATTACACACAAGGGGAACATTGTCGAACTCCGCCAGTGGGGAGTTCTAAAACATATTCTGAAAAGTTTGCATATTTTTCTGGGCACAATGTTACAAATGCTGAGTCATAACATTTCAAATTACCTATAATGGAAATGCACAATATTTTATTGACTGATACAAACGTGATTTATTCTGATTCCTTTGTTTCCCGATTGGCTATAGAAGGTTTTAAATATTAGCTGAAGTTGATTGATTTAAAGAGTGTATGGGGAAGTAAAAAATGGCAAATAAGAGGAAAGGAAGCATTATTTAGAGCATGCCTGATACCTATTCAAATGATATTCTTTTTTTTTTCCTATTTTATTTTTATTTTATTTCAGGATCGATCGAGTTAGTAACAAAAATCATACATTGCCACTTACAATGAAAAATAAATAACTATGCATGCTCTTTCAGTAATAAATAGTAAATTTAACCATAGACCGATAAACCCAGGCTTATCTACAAAACATTCGACCCAAATCAGTGAAAACTTTTGACCGCTTCCTACTCTATTAGCATATCTCATTTCCTGATTCCTGACTTGCGTCATTTTGTTCCGCCAATCTTGACAGGTGGGAGACAGCTCAGATTGCCAGTTTCTTAACAAAAGAGATCTAGCGACCACAGTGGCGATAAATACAAGTTCTCCCACCTGGAAGGGAGCCTTGCCTCAGGATCGAACCCTAAGCACCTCAGCCAGATGCTGGGAGTTAAGAAAGCATGCGCCATAATTGTTAGCATCTTAAATATTCCGGCGCAGTATTCCTGTATACATCGACATGTTGCAATCACATGTGTCCAGCCCGCCACCCCTACTTCCTTACATCTAAAACACAAATCAGGACAGCTGGGGCCCATGCGGGATAGGGCCTGCGGGGTTCGGTATAGTAACCATTTACTAAAAAATATAATTTGATGCCAGTTTGCCCCTCTGAAAACTGAGAAATTCAGATGATCAATTCTCTCCCAATATTCACTTGAGAGATCCAGGCCCTCCTGACGAGCCCATTTCCTTTGCACTTTTATCCCAAGATCGGCCTTATCCGTGTCTGTCAATAACCTTCTCCATGACCCCACAGTCCTTATCCCTGGAGGATCCACCAGTTCTGAAATCAACATCTGGGCGTTAATAATAGAATTGACATCCAAATCCCTTAAACTGTGTAGCAAAAAATGATAGGATCCCACCAAAAGAAAGTCAATTTTGACAGTATTTAGGATATTAAAGGGAGTTTCCCAGTTATCATTAACACGATAACCCCCTATTTTACTGAATCCTGCGTGTTCCCATCTCCTTACTAAGTCTGCATTAAGCTGAACACCAGAGTGTAATGTGATATGTGTAAGGGGGGTATCGAAATGCACAAATGGGATTGAATATTTTCTGAAAAAATTGGATTTTCTCTTAAAGGGCCATTTGAGAACCTTATAACTAACTTTTTTTTTAGGAGATTTCACCAAAAGTGCTGTATTCCGAATATTATGCTCCCTACATATTAATTCACGAAAGTAATTGAAGAACCCACATCCTGCTGGTTGATCTATTTTAAAGCTAGTGAAATAATGCGCAAAAGAAGCAAAATAATACTCTTTGAAATTAGGCAGAGCTAACCCCCCCTTTTCTTTATCCGCATACAGTATACTTAGTGCGGCTAGAGCCTTCCGATTTTGCCAGATAAATGGGCATAGTATGGACTCCAATTTTTTGTAAAAGTTTTGTGTTAAAAGACATGGAATGGCCGAAAACAGAAAATTTAACAATGGCAGAACTGACATTTTAATTAATGCAATTTGACCTAATATAGAAAGGGGGAGAGACCCCCAATGAGCCAGCAAAGCCTGAGTTTTTGGCGAGCAATGGGGCATAATTAAGATCGTGCAGGTCTCCCATATCGGCTGATAAATGAATCCCAGGGTATCTCTTTGGCCTGGCATTCACACAGCGTCTTAGTTCAGGAAGCAGTTTAATTGAAGGGGGGCCACACAAAATAATATTGGTCTTACTCATATTAATCTTATAACCACCAATTTGCTCAAACTCAGTGAATACATTAAAAATTGCTTCCTGAGAGATGCGTTCTTCGAACAGAAACATAATAATGTCATCCGCGTAAAGTTTAATCTTTCCCATAGACATTAAAGGAGGTTGAATCTGATTATTTTGTCGAATTTTAATGGCTAACGGCTCAATAAAAGAGCAAAGAGTATAGGGGACAAAGAGCAGCCCTGCCGAGTTCACCGTTGTACTTGAAGTTGACCAACGCACTTTGAGTTTATAATAATATTAGCTTCCGAGTTTAAGTACAACCTTTGAATTAATGCAATAACCTGGGAGGGGACCTTATAGCTCGACAATATTGAAAAAAGTGTATCCCATACAACCAAATCAAATGCTTTTTCTGTGTCTAATAAAAGAATTATGGCAGGAACTGTATTAGAAGCGAAATAGTCAAGAGCGTCTGCCAAAAAGTGCGTATTAGTAGCAAGTTGCCGGCCGGCTATAAACCCATTTTGGTCAGGGTGCACCAATTTGTTAACTACCCCATTAAGCCTATTAGCCAAAAGTTTTGTAATAATTTTATAATCTGTATTTAACAAAGAAATTGAAATTGAACGATATGCACTAGGGTCCTCCCTGTCCTTGTTCTTCTTAGGAAAGCTAACCACATTTCCTGAATGCCAGGTCTTGGGAATTTGCTCGCCCATCAATAGACAATTGATTAAGGCCAAAAAATCATCGGCAAATATTTTAATGAAAGCCTTATAAAATTTGTCCGGGAAGCCATCTGGTCCACAAGCCTATCCCGTTGGGAGGTTCTTAACAACCTCAAGAATTTCTACCTCCGTGAATGGCTGTATCAGAGCATCACTGTCTTTTTCTGTAAGACTGGGGATATCCAGTTTCTCTAAAAATTCTTTAATGGACCTAGGATCAATGTCTGGCACCTGGCTATAAATTCATCTATAATGCTCCAACATAATTTCTTCCGCAGATCTAGGATCAGTTTGTCTAGACCCGGTGACAGGACATCTTAAAGCGTGAATTGCATTATCGGCAATTCGATCTCGATCTTTTGTTTATGTGTCCGATATTCTATATCAACCTTCTTAGAAAAGTTGTTGACCAAAGCCCTTTTTGCACACTCAAAGGCCTGTCTATTAGTTTCCGAAGGGGCATAAAGGTAAGCAGTTAAACATCTTTGGACTGCCTCTTCCAGTGCCCTAATTTGTTGTCTCAGATAAGATTTATCTGCAGCCTCCTTGGCAATTTGCGAAGCCCCTGAAGAAGGCCTTAAATGAATCCCAAATTACAGCAGGAGTTGAGGAACCCTGATTGCGTTTGAAAAATTCACTTATTTCACCCTGGGAGATCTGTACCCATCCCTCATCCATAAGAAGCTGCAGGTTGAAGACCCACCTTCTAGTCTGAAATCTAGGGACTTTGGAATAAAGTGACACTTCCAGCACCAGGGAGGCATGATCAGATAGGCCAGAGTGCTGCACTGACTGAGATTTAAAACACAAAGTTTCTGATACCAAAACAAAATCAATACGTGAGGAGCTTTTAAACTGAGTTGAAATACAAGTATATTCCATCGCATTAGGGACATTCGTTCTCCAAGGGTTGCAGAGCATCAATACCTTAACATAATCTTCAAAAATCTTTGTAACTCTAGGTTTGTGTTGTTTCTTACCCCGAACAGTGATATCCAGAACTGCATCCTGAAGGAAATTGAAATCTCCTCCAATAATAATTTTGCCTGTTGATTGCAAAAGGGATTGAAACAGCCCTACGTAAGGAGCTGGGCGGTCTAGCAGGGGAGCATAAAAACTAACGAAGACTAATCTTTCTTTATTAATTAAGCACTGCACCCAGCACGATCGCCCTCCAGGATCGGCAAGGAAGTCAAGTGGTTGAGCATTAAGGCCTCTGGCTAGAAAGACCGCAACGCCTCTATGTGCAGCAGAGGCTGCAGCAACCACCTTAAAGGCGGCCAATTTTTTAAACATATGGAAACCCACAACTTTATTGACTGGAATATGAGTCTCCTGTAAAAGAATAACTGAAGGATTTAGAGCAGCTACCCTTTCCTCAATTACGGACCTTTTCTTAAGGTTATTTAACCCATTGACGTTCCAGGAGAGTATTCTTAGTGGAAAATACACCCCTGCCATTGATTGAAACCTTGGCCTGCTTTGAATGATATCACCCACACTATGGGCTTAAATATTCTATAACAAACATAGCGGCACTCTAGAACGCCAAAAACGGATCCTGACATCCTTATCCCCCCTTCCATCCCCTCCCCTACCCCCCTCCAACAGCCTGGGTGGCCAACACCTGGAGCCCTCCCGTCAGGGCAACCCAAGACTAACCCCCACCCTCTGACCCCCTCCTTTTCTAACCTGGTGCCTTGACATAGCACCCTACGCCAAAGACAAGAGAGGGACTAAAGTGTAAGTACCTTGGGGGTGCGTTGTGTTCACTCTCAGAGTGATCTCCCATTTTCACGCAGCCACCCTCTTAGTGCTCTTGGTGCAAAATGTGTCTAACCCTCCCCTTTTCTTATTATAGTTTGTCCTCCCTCCGGCTCCACCCCCCCCCCCATTCATCCTGACTGCTTAGGATTTTGAATTAAATGCAGCAAAGATTTAGCTGTGTCGACTCTATGAGTGAGATTAGAATGACCCTGAAAAAACACTTTGAGTTTGGATTGCTGCACAAGTCCAGCCTGGGCCCCAGCTTTTTGAAATGCCAGGATCATCCCCTTCAGTTCTCTCCTCCAGTGCGCAGCTGCCACCCACATATCTGAGAAAATTTTAAAGGCATAGTCGCCGGGAATCTGGTGAGTTTTACTCTTAATTGCTTGCTGAAGAATACATTCCTTGATATGAAAATCACCAAAATTCACAAGAATAGGGTGAGGGTATTTGGCGTCAGATGGCTGTACTGCAGGGACCCGATGGGCCCACATAATGGTAAGATCTAAATGCTTGTCCGTTGGTTCTGATAGAACATGACGTTGAATAAGACCAGTAATTAAGTCTGTAACCGTCTGTCCATTTTCAAGTCCTTCGGGAATCCCCGTGAATCTTAGATTAGATCTGCGTGATCGGTTTTCAGCATCATTGAGCTGGATCGGTAGATCTAGCAGATCTGCCTGGCATTTTGCCAGGGACGGCTCTACAGTCACACTCACGTCCTCAAGGTCCGATAGTCGCTGCTCGACCTCCTTAATTTGTGAGTTAAGTTGCTGCACGTTGCCACAAATTAAGTTCAATTGCAATTCGGTTCTCTGGTTCGCATCATCTTGCAAGACTTTCAAAGTTTTGAGTTCTCTCAGAATCTGAAGAAGCAGACTTTCTGGGGGAGGGGGGTGCCAGTACCTGCCTTATCTTTTGGCTCCTGAGATATAGACCCAGCTTGAACGTTTGACTCCGAGATTCCAATAAGAGTAGCAGCATAGGGAGGAGATCCAGCTGCTATGTTACTCCCAATACTACTGACTGACTTGTGCAGCGGGTTGGGGAAGGAGCTATCTGCCTGAGGGGCAGAAGTAGAGTCGTTAATCATTGATAGAGTGGCATCTTTCTGGCCTTTCCCCGAGCCATTACCAAACAAGGGATATAGGGGGTGATTCTCACCCTGGCGGGCGGCGGAGGCCGCCCACCAGAGTTCCCCCCTCCAAAATACTGCTCCGCGGTCGTGAGACCGCTGAGGGTATTCTGGCATTTGCACTGGGCTGGCAGGCGGCCGCCAAAAGGCCGCCGCCAGCCCAGTGCAAAAGAGCCTTCCCACGAGGACGCCGGCTCAGAATTGAGCCGGCGGAGTGGGAAGGTGCGACGGGTGCAGTGGCACCCGTCGCGTATTTCAGTGTCTGCAAAGCAGACACTGAAATACAAAGTGGGGCCCTCTTACAGGGGCCCCACGACAACCCATACCGCCATCCTGTTCCTGGCGGGAGAACCGCCAGGAACAGGATGGCGGTATGGGCTGTCAGAATCCCCATGGCGGCGCAGCGGGCTGCGCCGCCATGGAGGATTCTAAAGGGCAGCGGAAAACCGGCGGGAGACCGCCGGTTTTCCGCATCTGACCGCGGCAAAACCGCTGCGGTCAGAATGCCCTGCGGGGCACCGCCAGCCTGTTGGCGGTGCTCCCGCCAACCCTGGCCCCGGCGGTCCATGACCGCCGGGGTCAGAATGACCGCCATAGTGCCTTGGGTGCTGAGTCCATATCTGTAACTTGACAGCAGGAGGCCTCGAACTTCGAGCTGGAGATCAATTGAATGGGCAGTGAAGAGGCTTTTGCCAAGTGAGCCCAGGTTTGGGTCTGGATCAGGTACCAGGATTCTTGGTTCCCCCGCTGCAAAGTCAGAACTCGGGCTGAGGCCTGCCATGTTAATCGTGGAAGAAGGCGAGTTATGAGGTGGGGCGGAGTAGAGCTGAGAGATAAAGTTGTAGCTGATGGTAGGCTAGAGTCTAGAGGCAAACCCTTGTTGATGTGCTTATCCAAAGGAGCAGGGTGCTTTACTTTAAGAGAACGAGCTGTTCTGGGTGCCCTGGCAGAAGAGCGTCCTGTGCCCAGAGATTGATGTGGAGACCGCCGCATCATCCGAAGTCACGGTGTGGCTGTGTCCTGAGAGGAGACACCCGTCTTAATTTCCTTCCCAGTGCGCCTGAATCTAGTTTTTTTTTTTTAGGCTGAGCACTAGCAAGAGTCCACAAGTCACACCAAAGGCAGAGTCAAGGGCCAGTGATTTTTATCAAGTAATTCCATACTAAATATCACCTTTGCACCAAGAAAAGGCAGCACCCGTCTTTACTCCTCCAAGTGCGACTAAATCTGAGTTTAGTTAAATGCTGAGCGCTGATAAAAACCAGCAAATTCACTGAAGAGCTGAGTCAAAAGCCAGTGTCTTTTAGTGGGTGGTCTCCCTTACTAAGAAGCACCCTTGCAAGCCAAACAAACCTAAAGAGTGCTGAAAAGTGCTGTACCAAGTCCCCCAGCAAATTAGGAGCTAACTGGCATGCCCCAGCCTGAAAGCAGCATAACTTTTTTTTAAAAGAACCACCGCAGATGGAAGCTACCCTCCCTCTTGAACTTGTTTTTTTTTTTTTTTTAAATGGCCCCTGGTCACCTCCGTGTACTGAGCCAGTCTCTCTCTTTGCCGAGTCCAGCAGGAGACTCTGAAGCAAATCCGCCTGCTACTGAGCTGTAATGAAGAGCCCGGGGGGGTTGTTTGTCTCAATATCCAGTAATAAAGTGTTGCATCCCTGGAGCGTCTCCCCAACGCGTCTCACTCCGACGCTCCCCCTCTCTCTGTGTCTGTGGCTAGCCGCGGAGCATGATGGGAGCTCCTACGCGACCCCGACTTGTCCAAATTATATTCTTAAATGAAACTGTACAACAGACAAGTTGTTTAGGCTTGGTGAACATTAAGGAATCCCTGCTTCTGCTAAATTCTATAAATGGCAAAAATACAATAATGCAACTGAAGATCAGCTCGATGGGTGGGTCCAAAATGGAACATTTAACACATCACTTTCATGTCCTGGTGGGTGGTTATTGTGGCCAGTGAACACAAATAGTTGTCATGTGCATTTTGTTAACTCCACAGGGGCTTTTAGAACAAATAGACCAGACCCTCGCCATGTGTCATCAGAACATTCGGGTATAGTAACAACATATAGTATAGGAAAATTATGTCAGCAATGGTTAAAAAGGTCCTCACTAGATGCTGTTTAAGAATACCTCAGTCTCCTGTCAAACAACACATACTTGCAGGATTTCTTGTTAGGCCTCAGAAGACATTGTAAAAAGCGCTTCTTGTATGCAGTTTATAATGTAATCTGAAAACTTTCTCCACACAAAGCCGCTGCCCGGTTAAGGCAAATAGATCAGGAAAATTTAAAGAAAGCATTAACCGTCGTCGATAATGGGATTAACACCTTGTCCGACCACATATACACTTTAAATAACATTGCTTCATCTGCAATAGACATTGTACAAAGTGGCATGCCATTTTTACAACATGGACAGAACCAGCTTAGGTCGAATATGCAGTTAGGATGGACACTACAAACATTGAAAAGTGGTCTCTTTCCCTGGCAACACGTTAGCGCAAGGGACATCTTTTCAGCATTTTATTTGAGGCGACAGCAACTAATAATGGGCAAGAAGGAAGCAACCTAAGTTATGCTAAACATCAAAAAGTTAGAAACATTGCCTTTTACTGTGGCTGAAATACCATCTGCTGAATGGTTAATACAAGGGGTTATCGATCTGCCTATTATAACACTGCAATTCACGTCCAGCTTAAAACACATTCCAGGGGGCAGATATGAATAGCTAGGAGATAGTTACATCCATGAGGTGTGGGAGCTACCTTTTTCGTTCAAATGTCTCAATGGCATGAAAAAGGTCTTTCTTAGCAGCAGCGAATGCGAGACGTCTGTGAGACAGTTGAAGGTTTGTAAGCAGCTATCCTTGCACAGGGTGTGCAATGCTCCAGCAGCAAACATAGCTTTCTATCTGAAGGAAGTTCCAGTCCCCGAGATCAGACCAGCCTGCCAGGTGCTCTCTAATGAAAGCTTTGTGCTGTTCAATAGTGAGAGTTGTTGTGGAATGCCGTAATTGCTTATCTAGTTTTGGTCTCCTAAATTGTCACTTGTTGCAATAAAAATTCCCCCCCCCCCCACGCAGCAGACGAAAGTAGCAGATATTTGGCTTCATATTGCTACTTCAAATGTGAATTTTGACAAGTTCAGCAAACTAAAAGCATTATTATTTCAAAAACATGCAGCGCTGACATCTGCATGTTTTTTTGCCAATATTTGTGAATTCATCGTGACTTTATGTGTCTCTAAGGTGAGGCACCTGTGGCAGGCAGGCAAGTGCAGGGAAAAATAGATTAATCCTTAAAAAATTAATGGCTGTGAAAGCTTATCACCTAGGAGACATATGGCAGGCAGGCGACGCAGAGAAAAATAGAATAATCCTTTAAACAATTATGCTCATGTGCACCTGTGGCCTAAGAGACCTATGGCAGGCAGTAGGTGCTGGGAAAAATTTAATCATTTTACAAAAGTGAATGCTACTGTATGTCTATGACATAAGAGACCTATGGCATGAAGGGGATTCCCGGAAAAAATTGAATATTCCTTAAGAAAGAAAATAATGCTGGTATGAGCCTATTGCAATGGAACAATCCTTAAAAAACAAATGCTTGTGTGCACCTTGGCCTAAGAGACCTATGGCAGGCAGGAGGTGCAGGGAAAAATCACATAATGTAACAAAAGTAATTGCTGATGTCTCACTAGCAACTGTGATAAATCCCTTGGGAGGCAAAGAGGTGCAGGATAAAATGGAAAAAATGCATTTAATAATATATAAACACTGTACATACATACTACCATCTTCCTCAAGCACAATAAACTGATTTCAGGGAAAAAAAGTAAAACAAGAATGAACAAAAAGCAAAAAGGCATAGCCCTCATCTATCAATGTGCCTACAAAATGGCTTTGAAAACTAGAAAAAAAAGTTTTAGCACACTGGCTGGCTACACAAAATGGCCACCAGTCACGTGGTTAAACAGGCAGGAAGGCATGGACAACAAAGAACACATGCAGGCCGATGGCAAAATCATACTGGCTGGCTACACAAAATGACAGCTGGCCACATGTTCAAACAACAACAAGCGAGAAGGCATTGGGCAACAAAGAACACATGCAGGCCTATGGCAAAATTACACTGGCTGGCTACAAAAATGTCCGCTGGTCACATGTTCAATCAACAACAAGATAGAAGTCATGGGCAGCAAGAACACATGAAGGCCCAATCCAGAAAACACACTGTCAGGTTACACAAAATGGCCGCCTGCCACATGTTCAAACAACAGCAAGCAAGGAGACATGGACAACAAAGAAGAACACATGGTGGCCTATCAACAGTGACTACGCAAAATTGCTGCTGAGCACATAGCATGGTAAACAAACAAAAAGAGTGTCATTATGAGTTTGGCGGTCTGACAGTAATACGGCTGCATTGGCAGCTGCCAAAAGATCGCTATTTGTTGAATTCTCCACAATTGTACAGTCTATGGCAATGACAGCAATTTAATGGGCAGTACAGTGCCACTAACACACAGCAACAGCTGGGTCCTCTGCTAAACTGTCCCTTCTACTTCCCATCAACCATTGAAATATACTCACCTGGGGGGAACACACATATATGTAGTGTACTGTACTCAGGGTAACCTGACATATATGGTCAGGTAGAAGGGTTACTCCTAATTCGATGGAAAAGTCAGTTTCCATATTACATTGTGCAGCAGTCTTTTGACTCAGTACTGAACTACTGCTAACTGGGAGGAAACACGAAAATTATAAAGCTACACAGCTGCGAAGATATGAGTCCATGAACAGACATTCAAATGCTAAGATACTCTGACATCCTGTGGCAAGGTGTATTATATAGGAATTGTCTGTATTCCACATAGCTGTACTCCAAATTTGAAAGAGGTGTCACTGTCACATCAGGGGATCAAGCAAAGCCTTTCTGTACATGTCTCAATGCACATCTACCTGTCAAAGTTTGATACTACATGTTGCATTACAATGTCTGTTCTACTTCTTCAACAGGTCTACTTGTCATTGGGACCATGGAGAGGACACCTGAGACAGCCTCTTTCCTCCTGGATGAAGCCCTCATTGATGAAAATACCCCTGGATGTGTGGACAATGAGGACAACTCTGGTCCATCTGGGATACCTGGTCAGTCCACAACTGTCAGCCTCACCCTGCCCACATCAACTCAGCCCAGCCCTGTTGCATCGACATCCCAAGCAACCATTCACCCCAAACCTGTGTCCCGAGGACTGTTTCTTCCATCATGTGCCCCCCAGTCCAGGTACCTGAGTCATAAGTAGAAAACCCTGACAATGAAGGACCTGCCACCACTGGTATTGGGCAACGTGTGCCAAGCACCAGGCACGTGGAGATAGGGTGTGTGGGAGGGATGGTGTTGGGCCAGCGGACTGATGCTGCTAGGGAAACTTCAGGCCAGGACACCATTTCCCAAGTCTTGGGAGCTTACCAACAGTCCCAAGGTGTGATGGTACTATTACATCAATGGGTGGTTTAAGAGGAAATATTGGCGCTTCCTGTCACCTACATTTTCAAATTATATCCCAATATAGATCTCGCTTTCAGACGGTGCACTTAACAGGGAAACACACCCCAAATCCCTGAACATCAACAATCAATGATCGTTGATAACCAATTATACATAATAAGGCACACGTCCCACAATTGTCCAATATTACAATCTTCACGGTTTATTTTCGTATTCTTCTTCAAATCAGAATTTCAGCTTTAGATCAGACTCAAGCCACTCCAGCCAACACGTGTTTCATCTGGGAAATCACTCAATTACTTCATCAGGGCTGTAATTACACACATAGATAGTATTGTATACTTTCTACTCCATATCAATAGTATTATCCTGAATGATGTTACACTCCCCTGTGAAGCAAGTGGGAACCTCTAATTAAATCATGCCACAATTTTCGCTCCAAATCCCCGTGTATTGTGTGACCATGAAACATATATAGCATAATATATAACAAATACCTTCTTCTTAATCCCCTCACATAATTAATCTTATATGTAGTATTTAGGATATTCTATTGTGTTCATGCACACACATGTGAAACCCTTCCTTGTTAACACGCCCCCATGTTATAACAGCTTGACACATAGTGAAACCATTACCCATAAGAACTACCTGCACATAGTATTCCCATATAACTCAAGTTAATGTTCGATTTCCATTCGTATTTTGTTGTCATTCGCCTAATATTCCATATTGCTGCCAAAATAATTTTTACAAAATTGAAAATAAATTTAGCATTTTCTCTACTCCTTCCTTTCCTCAACCCAATCATTATTCAAATCAAATTTCTCTTTAGATCCAAAAAGGCTTACCTTTTCCAAATTCTCCTGTAACTCCAATCACCTCATGCATGCTCTCCCCTCATATCCAGGCTCTATGAAAACAATCTAATGTCAACTTCCACCTTCATCATATTCCTCTACATTCAAATCCAGTCCTTTTCCATCACAAACCGCTAACATAGCCTTACAATTACCACCATTTTATATAACCTAAGACATCCACATTATGTGCTACATGCTTCAACTACAGCTACATATTCTAATTCTATTAAAGCCTATATTGCAACTGTCCCTATCGGCGTCCCCTCCTCTATTGCATTGTAACTGTGTGTGAGTTAGCTTATGATTAATGCCGTTACCACCACCATGTCCAAAGCTATCACATACTGCTACAACTCATAAAATTGCATTTTAGTAATCCGTAAATTACATTGCGATCTATGCCATCACCATCCCCTTATTATGAGCCCTCTCATACCGCTAAAACTCATAAATGAATATTTCATGATATAAAAAGACTGTTCGCTCCTTACCCCCAACGTATTCCCAATTTAGCACCATTCAGACTCTCCTCTGGCCACTCACCTGCGTTCCTCCTGTTCTTATACAGCGAGTACACTTCCTTTCGTTTCTCTAGTCCGCTTTCTATCCCCTTTTTTGTAACCTCCGCTACACTGTCATCAAAAACTGACTAAACCCACGCACTCTCCATGCCGGCACCAATCTCAAGAAAATTGAATTGGGACTATTCTTCTCTGTTTGAATTCTTAATTTATTGTCCAAACATGGCGTCATTAACTATATTTAAACCGCATACCCATAAAATCACCTGCTAATGTAAATAAAAGATGATTGTCTTTTTGTTACTATCTCTACAGAATTCAATACCTTTCCTCAAATATTCTACCTATTCCTCTACCAACGTGTATATCTCTACTCCCATTAGAATCTACCCACTCATTTTGAGTTTCACATGTGTGTGCGTGCCCATCCATCATTTGTAAAATTCTCTCATAATCAATACCACATATAATCATCATTCTATAATCAACTACATTATCACATTTTGAACTCATATTTACATGTTGTGAACACATCATATAATTTAAGTATACATTGGACCTTTTTAGGTCCCTAAAAAGTATTCCAATTCTTTGGGATGATGGGCCAGGTACCTGTGATGATAGGAGAGATCAAGCAGCTGTAAAGGGACAACCACCAGGAAGTAATGCTAGAGTGGGAGGCCCTCAATTCCAACATGGTCTCCCTAACTGGGGTGCTGAGATACATCAACACCACTCTGAGCAGGGTCTGGCCACAACACCAAACCCCTTCCACTGGCCATGTAACATCAGCCCGACCTACATCTGTGGCAGCCAGTGGAATGGGGGCTCTGTCAGGGATAGGACACGCCTCAGACATCTCTTCCTCTATAGCTGAAGAATCCCCCGCAAACGTGGACGTCCACCAAAATGAGCAGGAGGTGCAGATGCCAAGACTACAACCACTGCCAGGAAGTGATCCTTTAATGATTGGTTCCCCTTGTGTGTCTTTGATACACCCTGTTGACTATTTTAAGACCACTCTCCTTTTTTCACACATAGTCGAACACTGGACTATAGACTCAAATGTTGTAGCAGCTACCCTGATGATAATATCCACCATGATTAAAGCCTTCACTGTTTGCACTTTATTGTTTGATCCCTTTCATTTTATTTTTCTAAATCACAACAAATGTTTGAGAGTCATATTTCAACTATCTTGAACAGTTAACTGTAAATGTTCTTGAATACACATAATACACTCTAATGCAGCAAATGTGGGAATAGACAGGTTTCATGTACTGTTGAATCTTGGTTCAATGCATTCATAATATTACAAGTGGACAATCATCAATCCCCATTTATAGCACTGTGTAGCACATCGGCTGACCACATGCCAATGATCACACAGATAAGTACATCTTCACAATTTAGTGCGTCAGTATAGGTGTTAGTAACTAACATCCTACAGACCACTGAAGTAAGGGGCATGTCAGACTTTGTCTATCCAAATTGGCAAACAGATTGGTAAAATTTGCCATCAGCTAAACCCTTATCAAATACCCATACCATGCCTACCAAATGAACATACCTCATCATACAGACAGAGGTCAATGCAACTGTCCCCAGTCAGTGAACCTTCAACTTACCATGGTCAGGTATCTGTAGGCATCTTACTCACCTATGACAGTCTTGACACACATGCACAGTGGCCTATAATCAGGAAACACAGTGGCAGCTACATACAAGTAAGATAGTACCATTAGCAAACCAATGAGAAGATTGGGTGAATGGATTCCACAGGAAGACATTTGTCATTGATCCATGATCACACACATGACACTATTGGACCCACATACCATTGCAAACAGGTCTGTGGAACAGAACACAGACATCCGACTGTCCTAACAGCCTGGGCATGGAACTCATACACCACCAATATAATGTCAGACAGTACCTGGATCAATCCATGGGCACTTCACATGTCAGACCAGCTAAACCCACATGCCAGTGACACAATTCAGAAATGTCCACATGAGGTTAGCATTGTGAACACATCTGGGAAATACACATTTTAAACAAGGATATGAGGCAGATAAGGGTCAACATGACCTAAAAATACATGTCCCAAATACAATGGTAACTTTAAATGTGCATTGTGACAAACACGAAGAAAAAGAATATCATGATAGCTTAAACTCAATTTACTATTACGTATTAAAGTTGGGCTATGTATTGCAAAGCAATGAAAAACATGTCTGATGGTCATAGAAAGACCCTTCTAAAACATCCATAACAGCCACCGACGAACCGCCCTCATCGCAGCCACCGACGACATCCGAGCCCTGCTCGACAACGGGGAGACAGCGGCCCTCATCCTCCTGGACCTCTCCGCAGCGTTCGACACTGTCTGCCACCGCACCCTAGTGCAGCGCCTCAGCAACATCGGAATCCAAGAGAAAGCACTAGAGTGGATCATCTTGTTCCTCGCCGGAAGAACCCAGAGAGTCCGCCTCCCCCCGTTCATATCCGAGGCCACCGAAGTCAGCTGCGGCGTACCACAAGGATCATCACTCAGCCCCACCCTCTTCAACGTCTACATGAGCCCCCTCGCAGCCATCGCACGCCAACACAACCTCAACATCATCTCCTACGCCGACGACACCCAGCTGATCCTCTCCCTCACCAACGACCCAGCCACCGCCAGAACCAACCTGCACGAAGGGATGAAAGACGTAGCCGAGTGGATGATGAACAGTCGCCTGAAACTGAACTCAGACAAGACGGAAGTCCTCATCCTTGGATCATCACCCTCTGCCTGGGACGACTCCTGGTGGCCCCCTGCCCTGGGCAGCGCACCCAAACCAACGGACCACGCACACAACCTGGGCTTCATCCTGGACTCCTCCCTCTCGATGACCAGACAAGTCAACGCCGTCTCATCATCATGCTTCAACATCCTACGCATGCTCCGAAAGATCTTCCGATGGATCCCCACCGAAACCAGGAAGACGGTCACCCAGGCACTCGTCACCAGCCGACTGGACTACGGTAACACCCTCTACACCGGAACCACGGCCAAACTACAGAAAAGACTCCAACGCATCCAGAACGCCTCCGCACGCCTTATCCTTGACATCCCCCGTCACAGCCACATCTCCGGACACCTGAGAGACTTGCACTGGCTCCCCGTCAGCAAGAGAATCACGTTCCGTCTCCTCACCCACGCACACAAGGCCCTCCACGACCTGGGCCCCAGGTACCTCAACAACCGCCTGACCTTCTACACTCCCACCCGCCAGCTACGATTGACCAGCCACGCCCTCGCCGCTGTGCCACGCATTAGAAAAGCCACCATGGGATTAAGATCCTTTTCCTACCTGGCAGCCAAGACTTGGAACTCCCTCCCCATCCACCTCCGCCTGACCCAAGACCACCTCTCCTTCAGGAAGCAACTCAAGACCTGGCTGTTCGAGCAGTAGCGGTCCCCCCTCCCCCAGCGCCTTGAGACCCTCCGGGTGAGTAGCACGCTATACAAATTTCTTGATTGATTGATTGACTACCCTATTGAGTCAATCAAATTACAGAACAACACATACCTACAGTCAGGTGAAGTACTGATTGATGAGATCTGCCCTGATGTCTCCATCGTCATCCTCATCACTGTCATCCTCATTTGGCATTTCTGCATTTTTACCCGGTGGAACTGCTGGCGCCCCCTCATCAGGGATGTATGGGATCTGATGCCTGAGGGCGACGTTGTGGAACATGCAGCAGGTCATAATGATCTGACACACTTTGATGGGTGAGTAGAGGAGGGTTCCACCAGACTTATCAATGCTACGGAATCTTGCCTTCAGGAGCCCAACTTTCTGCTCCACGACACACCATGTCCTTCCATGGGCCTCATTGAAGCGGACTTCCACATGCGTGGTTGGGTACCCCACTGGTGTCAACAACCAGGGAAGGATTGGTCAGTCAGAGTCTCCTGTAACTTGTGTGCAAACATAAATCTTGGACAACCTTACATTTTGCAGCAGACATAGGTTACTAACTCACATGACATATGACTTACCAACCATTCAGGCCCTCTTTGGGTAGTATTGTGTTATCAGCACTGGGATAGCGCTATCATGTATGATGAAGGCATCATGGACTGAACCTGGGTACTGTGCATATACTTGGGAAATGTTGAGGTTTGCCAAACAGACTACTTGAACTTTAATGGAGTGGAAGTTCTTCCTGTTCCAATACACCTGTTCATTGCAATTTAGGGGAACCAAGGCTACATGAATATCATCAATGGCTCCCATTGCATGTGGGATGTGTGCCAAAGTCATAAAACTCTGCCTTCACATAGGCCAAATCCTCACGTTGTGGAAATCTAATGTAGCTGTCCAGGTTTTTTAACAATGCAGAGAGTACATCCTTCAAGATCAGACTGAACATAGGCTGGGGCATGCCTGAAGTTAGGGCCAGGATATTCTGAAAGGAACCTGTGGCTAGGAAATGCACCACTGACATGACTTGTACAATGGGAGGTATGCTATTTGGATGACGAATGGCAGGCATCAGATCTGGAACTAACTGATGGCAGAGTTCCATAATTGTCTGCCTATCCAGGCAGTAGATCTGAATGACATGTCAATCCTCCATGGTCCGCAGGTCGGCCAGTGGGTAGTACACTGGAGGTTGTCTGACCATTCTTTTTCCAGGGTAACTATGTGAGGAGAAATAAGGAGATATGGCCATCCCTCATTGTGTCCCTCATACGTTTCTAAACATATGTCGGATATCATATTGTGACATGGCAAATGATACAGTAGGAAGATGGTATACAGCACACACCAATGTTAGTGATGTCAACCTAGTGGAATCTCATCCTCTTCCCTCAATTATGACATGGAAATGTAAATACATGATTCACGGTGATGATATTTTTGTGTATGATAAATGTGTTGTCAATATTAGTCAAAATAGATATTTCTGATAGTGAGTTTTTAGTTATTAATATTTATATGTTTTTGTTAAGTATAGAAAGACAGATACAGGCATCAGGCACCAAATGGTTAGTGAAAGAAAATGCCAACTTTCTAAAAGTGACATTTTCAGAATTGTGACTTAAAATCCGACTTTACCAATTAAAAATGGTTTTAAATTACAATTCCTCAGAAACCAAACATGACTTTCAAACCTGTTCCTTTTCACTTATTTAAAGTAATATGGTAACTCAATATTATCCTGTGGAAGAGGTAGGCCTTGCAGGAGTGATAATTGGATTTAAGAGTTTCTCACTACCAGGACATGTTAAACATAAAAGTTCATGTTTACCTTTGTAAATACAATGCAACCTGCCATATGGGCTGTTTAGGGCCTACCCTAGGCATGACCTATTTCAGAGTGAGTGGCAAAGCACGTGGGGCTCCATTGCTGCTCTGGTCAATGCCACAGGGGTGGGCCAGGGCCTGGGGCTGCCGTTGTGACCCCCGTGAAGCCTAGGATTGGGCCCCACACCCCAGCCCGGGGTCCCACAGAAGAGGAAGACGGGGAGCCCTGTTGCGCTCCCCGTGAATATGGAGGAGAGGGGCACCGGACCCCATCGTGGGACTCCGCCAAGAAGGGAAGTTGGGGGATGCCGTTGAATCCCCCATGAGAGCCAGAGGCTGAAGACTAAGCCAGGGAGCGCCACTGTGCTCCCCACAATGATTGTCCTAGTGTCCCAGACCTCATTCCGTGGCCCCTCCTGAAGACCAAGTCAGGAGCGGTACCGTCGCGCCCCACATGAATGCAGCCTGAACGGCCCCGGACCCCATCCCTGGGCCCTGCAAAGAAGGCGAGGCTGGGGAGTGCCGTTGCGTTCACCGGAGTGGTGAGGGGGTTCCCGGACCTCATCCCGGGACCTGATGCAGCAGGAGAGGAGGTGGAAGTGGGGCCGCACACCCGCCAGGCCGCCCGTCCAGCCACAGAGGAACGCACGTCTGTCTGCAGGAGTGGACAGACACCAAAGATCAAGCTGGCTCCAGCAACCGCACCAGGAGGTTCTGGCCATGCAGGGAGCCAACGGGAGTGGCAGGGGGTGGGCTCCATGAGCCGCTCCCCCAAAACCACTTACCTGACAGGCGTGTCCAGGTGGGACCGGACACCCCCCCACCGAGGGAGTGGGCTCACTGCTCTCCAACGAAAAAGGCAGAATGACAGGGTGTCCAGTCGAGATCAGACACCCCCCATGAGGGCAGCCGGGGGTGGGCTCCACATGCTGCAATCAGCGCAGAAAATGCGGCATGGAAAAAAAGGAAATGACACAAAGTAAATGCAAAGTTGCTCTCCCAGGGGCAGTGGGAGAGCCGCTCATTAAATATGCATTTGGCCCATAAGGCTTTGCGGGCCTAGGGCCTCCAGGACACCTTGTTCAGCTCATGGTGGCCGCAGGAAGATGGGGCCACCACCAACCAAGGGTCCATTGTCAGGAGGAGCTGCAGGAATGGCGCAGCATCCCCCTGACGCCAAGTTTATGGCCCCCTCCCGAGGATAGGTGGGACCAAGGAAATACAACCCCCTAAGGGTAACAAGCAAGTGTAAATCACTATCATCTTAGAACTTTTGTTCTTAGCTTGTGTGGTTGCATCTTTTAGAGGAGTAAGGTAGTAGTATGCCAAAATAATCAAATGAATGAGGTTGTACCAATGTAATCTAAAAGTAATCTGTGTTGTTGAAAGTAGATGATGTTGAATTGTGTAATAAGATTGATATTTGTTCTCCTCTATAGTAATTATGTTCATTGTCAGGCTTTGGTGTGTTCACTATATATTACAGACTAATGTTGTATTGGGATACCAGGGACTGGTACGTCATGTGGGTTGTTGGATTATATTTCTCCTAGGGGGAGGCATGAGAGGTTACACAATGTCATCCAAGGGTAATTCAAGTCATTTGTGTATATTTGTAAATTGCAGCATATTATTAAGTAGTGTGTTTAATAACTGTACTTTTACTTTATCAAAAGAAAAAGCACAGACTGGACAATCATTTATTAAGTGCCTTGCTTGCGTGCCCACGAATGGGGATTACTAGCCCACACCACCTCCCTTGAGTAAGCTTTGGACTGCTCAGCAACGCTACCCTATGAGAGTTATGCGCTACAATGGGATGTTTGGTTCCCAGCGGTGGTCGTGTGCAGACCCATTACTTGTGCAGGCCACACAACTAATGACCCACCTTCCAACAAACAAAAATCCAATCAGTAGAATGGACTTAATAATTTTCACAGTAGAAAGTGGAAAATAGCATCTAAAAGCATAAAGCGCCAACTGTGTCTATTCGGTTGCACTGCACTGGATCAAAGTCAAATGTTCAGGCTGGCCATGATAGAACATGGGCCAGATACAGTTCCAGATTAGTCCAGCTAAAATTGTACCTTTTCAAGTTTCATACCAAGAGTCCCATTTACATTGGAGAAAGCTGTGAGGAGCAAAGAGAGCATTGCGGAAGGCTGTCGGCATGGTGCGAAGAGCAAGCCAAGTATTGCGAATGGGTGGGCTGGTGCTTCAAGTTGGAAACACTCCGCAGGTGATCAATGTTTGCTGTGAGAAGAGTCAGGCTGGTGGCAGTTTGCGCTGAATTTCGGTGTGAGAAGTGCTGTCTCTGTTGGCAGTCACGAAGAGCCCAAAAGCTTGATTGAAGGAGTACTGAACCACATCAAGGCCAATATTTATACTTTTTGACGCAAACCAGCGGCAGCGCAGGTTTGCGTAAAAAAAATATTCCGCCGGCTAACGCCATTCCAACGCACCAGCCGGACGCCTTATTTATGGAATGACGGTAGCCGGTGCTGTGGCCTAGTTAGCGTCAAAATAAATGACTCTAACGGGGCAGCGGTGGAGTAGGGAAGAATGGGGGTTGTGTGTCAAAGAATGGTTCAGGTCAGGTTAGAGTAAAAAAAAATGACTCTAACCTGACTTGCGCCATTTTTTGACGCACAACCCCCATGGAAATTATTCCTGTCTTAGCAAAGACAGGAGCCATGCCCCCCTGCCCAGTGGCCATGCCCAGGGGACTTCTGTCCCTGGGCATGGCCATTGGGCACAGTGGCATGTAGGGGAGTGTCCTCCAGGGGTGGGCGAGGGTGGCAGGGGGTGTTCCTGGGGGCAGGGAAGGGCACCTGTGGACTGCTTCCATGGTCAGAGACCATGGATATGAGCCCACAGGTCCCTTAACGCCTGTCCTGACCCAGGCGTTAAAAAACGGCGCAAATCAGGCTGGGTGCCATTTTTTATGGCCCGCCCCCTCTTGTGCGTCAAAATGACGTGGGAGGAAAAATAAGGCGCACATGCCTTAGAGTCATTTTGTGCACTGGAACGCCTACCTTGCATGTCATTAGCACAAGGTAGGTTTTCACGTACAAAAAATGGCGCACACTCCACAACTTTTACGCTAGACAGGTCAAGCGTCAAAGTTTAAATATGGAGTTAAGTTTGCGTCGGATTTGCGTCAAAATATTTTTACGCAAATCCGGTGCAAACAGAGTGTAAATATGGGCCCAAGTGTCCAGAACCTGAGAGGCACCACTTGGAGGTCAGGAGCTCACTCACTGAAGACAGCTCCATGAGCTGTTGGGGAGCCTTTTATGTCCCTGAGGCTCAGATCAGGAGGCCAGCAGACTAGGCCTTGAAGTCACTCTACGGTTCTGGGGTCAAAATGAAGTTACAGGTTGAGTTCTTCTTTCCCAGGCAAGAGGGCAGCAAGCAGCAGGTTAGCACAGAAGGGCAGTAGCTCCTTCAGAGCAGCAGTCCAGCAGAGCGGCAGTCCTTTCAGCAGCACAGAAATCCTTCTTCCTGGTATAGTATCCCCAGGTCCAGAAGTGCACTAAAGAGTTGGTGTCTGAGGTCCAGTATGTTACACAGTTTGATGTAGGGAGAAGCTTCTAGGGAAAAGCCCTTTACATGCACAGATGCCATGCCTTTCTGGCCCTGGCTCCAGACTCACTATGGGGGTATGCACCCCTTTGTGTGGAGACAGGACACAACCTATCCAAGTGAAAGTGGGGCCTATCCTGTCACACCTAAACTCCTCATTGTGTGTGGCTGTCTAGGAGAAATACACAAAGCCCAACTGTCACCGACACCCAATCATGTGACCCAGAGACAGGCTGCAGACACCAAATGGCTAAGGTAAGAAAATGCCAACTTTCTCAAAGTGGCATTTTCAGATTTTCCATTTAAAATCCGACTTTACCATAAGTTAGGATTTTAAATTGTTATTCAAATGACACCAAACATGAACTGGTTATCTCTTCCATTTGGAGATTACATGTATAAAATGAAATAGGGTAACTCCAATGTTATCCTATGGGAGCGATAGGCCTTGAAGTAGTGAAAAACAAATTTAAGAGTGTTTCACTACCAGGACATGCAAAACTGAAAGGTACATGTCCTGCTTTTTAAATACATTGCACCCTGCCCTCTGGGCTGTCCAGGACATCCCCAAGTATTGACTTATATATATAAAAGAGGTAGGTTTGAGCCTGGCAAAATGTTTATTTTGCCAGTTTAAAATTGCACACACATGTTGAAATTGCAAGCCATGTGTCAAAGGCTACTTAAGTGGTGGCAGAATTAGTAATGCAGGTCTACTAGTAGCATTTAATTTACTGGCCCTAGGTACATGCAGTACTACTTTGCTAGGGACATACAAGTCATTTAATTGTGCCAATTGGGTGTAAGTCAATTTTACCATGTTTAAAGGAGAGAGCACAAGCACTTAGCACTGATTAGCAGTGGTAAAGTGCACAGAGTCCTAAAAGCCAACAAAATCAGGCTAAGGGAACAGGATGGTAAAGGTAAACAATTTGGGGAGGATCCCGCAGAGAAGGCCAGGTCCAAAACCCAACAACAAGTAGAGAGAGGCCATCCAAGGAGAGACTTATCACACACTTGAGGCGAGATACCTCAGAGAGCCCTGAGTCCCTAGTGGACAGAAATGACACAATCTGCGTGCAGCAAGCCACCAGACAACCCTGAGGACTTTACCTCCCCAAATCAGATAAGACTAGCCATCTGTCTTTCTCCTTTTGCTCTTTGTGGATGCACTTCAGAGGGGGATCTGACCTGATGCTCTCAGAGGGCCATTACTCCTCCATGATTTCAAATGCACTGACATCCCTTTGAGGGGAGGTTTTATTATGACCTGAGTTCCAGTGCATGGCTTGCTTCTATCATACTGATTGAGTTTGACAGTCATCATTATGCGATTAAGTTGGGGTACTCAAAGGAATATGACACCACGTAGCAACAGTTGCATACACATGGCGGCCCCCTCACTCAGCTTTGACCGAGACCCACATCAGCCACACACACCTGACTGCTCCAAATGCACACACAACTGACACTGCAAGTGGTAACATGTACCATCCGGGGCCTTAATAACCCCATGAAACAGCCAATATTTTAGTTGAGTTGATGATATCTTGGGAAATATATGCCTTCTGCAAGAGACACATCTACTTAAGGAAGATCAGCACCTGCTCCTCTCCAGAGCATTCCCACTCCAGAATCACGACTGAGCCCCCACTAAGACAGCAGGGGTTGCAATCTTCTTTAGAGATGCTATAAAATTCCACAATCGACAAGTCCTGACCAATGGAGATGCTATGGACAGCAGGTAATTTGGAAGGTACCCCATAACAATTAGTAATGTTTACTACCTGACTACAGGCTGAGAGGCATTCCTAATTCCCTTAGCCCAAACATTTGCCAGGGTCACAGATCATCCCCTCCTAATTAGGGAAGACTTCTACAGCATCATGCATACAATACTCTACAAGTACCAGTAGAGCGTGGAAGGTACGTTGACCTTATCAGCAGTAGGCAAAACAATCCTCAATGAGCTGGGCCTGACCGACTCATGACACTATCTGCACCTATCAGAGACTGATTCTTCCCATTTATTGGCAGTGCACAATACTATGCCAGGATTGACTACCTCCTCCTGGATCAAGGTCTATTGCCTAAGTGAAGGATGTCTCCCAAGTTTAGATGACCATTTCAGTTCACAGCTGGGTCCAGGTCACTTTACATCGGCCCAGCCCCAATTCAATGTGCAAACCGGGTTCCTGGACACTTAGGGCATCATTTTGAGTTTAGTGGACGGGAAACTCCCGAAAGGGTGGCTACCGCCACAGTGGCGACCACCCTGACGGACCTATTAGGCTTTTCCTGCTAGTCTGTTGGGGCGGAAACCTTGGTTTCTGCCCGTCTGCCTAGCAGGAAACAGGAGGCAGCATTGTCTCTGGCTTGTAATCGAGCCAGCGGCAATGCTGCCGCCGCAGGGTGCACTAGCACCCTCGCAATGTTCACTGTCTGCACAGCAGACAGTAAACATTTCGATGGTGCTGGGCAGGGGAACCCCTGCACTGCCCATGCCGAGTGCATGGGCTGTGCAGGGACCCCCCTGCACCCCCCTGCACCTGTTCTCTGCCAGCCTTTTTCATGGCGGTAACATGGTTGTAATCAGCAGGACGGCGCTGTATGCAACACCTCCCTGGCTGATTGGAATCTCTGCCACCGCCAGGCCATTGCGATCCTGGATCCCAGCGGTGATGGTGGTACCCTGGTGGTCTAACCATCAGGGTCTTAATGTGGCGGTCGGTCCATCACGGCACCAGTGGTCCTAACTGCCACCATGAGGCTGGTGGTCTTAAGACCGCCAGTCTCGTAATGAGGCCCTTATTGACTTCCTCTTAAGGGGCCCAGTGGTGCACCATGAGGTAAAAACTGCCAAAAGTGAATAATTACAATTTAACCACATCAGAGAAGTGAACCCCTGGTTGGTATGGGATGCTCTATAAGGGGTGGTTCAATCTGTTTTCATCTTAGAAGCAAAACAACTTACATGGATACGGAAGATCAAATAGCTTTGATTTAGAGAAGACCACCCCGGGAGGAACGACACCATAAAACCCACCCCTCTAGAAATCTTCAACGGAATCTGACAGCACTCTTTGGAAAGCCCTGGGACCCGATGGCTTCATGGGCGCATATTATACATATTGTGCCCTCCTGATAGCCCATCTACAGGCTGTGGCCCATAATAATATGTTGTGGTCTGACCCTGTTTATGGCAGAAGTGACAATGGGTCAGATGTAGGAAACGATTTGCGCCTCGCAAACGGCAAAAATTGCCGTTTGCGAGTCGCAAATGTGAGTTTCCTATGCAGAAATGCATTTTGCGAGTCGGGACCGACTCGCAAAATGCATTTCCGACTCGCAAATAGGAAGGGGTGTTCCCTTCCTATTTGCGACTCGCAGTGGGATGCAATTCCATTTGCGACCGCATACGCGGTCGCAAATGGAGTCGCAGTTACCATCCACTTGAAGTGGATGGTAACCCACTCGCAAATTGGAAGGGGTCCCCATGGGACCCCTTCCACTTTGTGAATGGACCCAAAAATATTTTTTCAGGGCAGGGAGTGGTCCAAGGGACCACTCCCTGCCCTGAAAAAATACCGAAACGAAAGGTTTCGGTTTTTTTTTAAGTGCAGCTCGTTTTCCTTTAAGGAAAACGGGCTACACTTAAAAAAAAAAAAACTGCTTTATTCAAAGCAGTCACGAACATGGAGGTCTGCTGACGACAGCAGGCCTCCATGTTTGCGAGTGCCTATACTCGCTATGGGGCCGCAATTTGCGACCCACCTCATGAATATTGATGAGGTGGGTCATTGCGACCCCATAGCGAGTCGCAGTCAGTGTCTGAGACACCGTACTGCATACCAATTTGCGAGTTGCAAATTGGGAGTCGCATGGACTCGCACTTTGCAACTCGCAAATTTTTTATTTGCTACATCTGGCCCATG
This sequence comes from Pleurodeles waltl, assembly GCF_031143425.1. Taxonomy (NCBI): domain Eukaryota; kingdom Metazoa; phylum Chordata; class Amphibia; order Caudata; family Salamandridae; genus Pleurodeles; species Pleurodeles waltl. Next base: position 1,313,873,967 of record NC_090437.1, on the reverse strand, counting down.
ATCTCTCATAACTAAACCGGACAAAGATCTGATCCTGTTCCAATCCTACCAACCTATTTTCCTTCTAAACATCAATACTAAATCATTAGCTAAAAGTCCAGTGACTCACCTTGAAGCATACCTCCACAACAATACAAAGCATGCGCTCTACATCATAGATACAGTGCAGCACACTTAGAAAGAGGAGAAATTAAGGTTTTTTCCTTGTTGCTCTTCTGGTAGGGAGATGTACAATTCTGACACATTCCCAGGTTTACCAGTGTTGGTAAGGCTGGGAATGTGTCACAATGCATGGGTGGATGTGTGGGAATACCCACCCTCCAACCATGGCATGGCTCTCTGCCGCAGGGTAACGTAAGGCAGCAATTTGCAAAGCTTTGCGTTATTCTAGATTGATCAATCCGCGCAGGGCCACGCAAGGTGGCCTTGTGTGGCTTGGTAAATCTCGTTTAGGTTTTCATCACCCTTGCAAGCTGCTACGGTGATGCAAAACCTTGATAAATATAGGCCCTAGTGCGGAAATGTCACAGAGAAGTGATCCTGCTTTCCCTCGATGCGGAGAAGGCCTTTGACGAGATCAACTGGTCTATGTTGAAGGCCACAGTGACCCGTGATAAAATTGCAGTTATTTGGCTGCTAATTTTTTTTTTATATTCACTAAGGTGGTGTCTTGGGGGAGGGTTGGGTGGATGTTGGGGGGTTAGAATGGTCCCGTGTTGGAGGAATCTCCAATTATCCTTGTGGGAAGATTCCCACCTTATTGATGTATGCAAAATAATACAAATGATTGAAATTAAACACATATTAGGGGGCCATCAGCCCTAAGAGAGACCAACTCATTTGGATGCCTACACAATGAGTTGGTAATGAAAACCGCCCATGCCTGCAGTGCTGAGGGCCCTTCACCCCATGTCTCAGTGCCACTGCACCTGCTGCATTAGTGACAGTTGCTGGCCTGCATGCCTGCAGGGTTTTTTAGCCACAATAAATGCACACCGTTGATTTGTCTACTCCTTTATATTAGGGGTGGGCATAGTTGATATAATTCTGGGGTTATTACTCCTGCCACAAAATATTTCCAAATTATGCATAATTGTGTGAGAAGTGTAATCCAGCACTTAGGGGCATATTTATACTTTTTCACGCACAACTGCGCCAACACAGTTGTGCATCAAAAATGTCACTGCTGGCTAACGCCATTCCAACGCGCCATGCGGGCGCCTTATTTATGGAATGATGTTAGCCGGCGCTGCGGACTGGTCTGAGTAAAAAAAAATGACTCACACCAGGCAGCGCTGGTGTATGGGAAAATGGGGGTTGTGCGTCAAAAAATGGTGCAAATGAGGTCTGAGGCAAAAATCAGGCCTCAAACCTGAATGCGTCCTTTTGTTTGACGCACAATCCCCATTGACATGACTCCTGTCTTAGCAAAGACAGGAGTCATGCCCCCTTGCCCAATGGCCATGCCCAGGGGACTTATGTCCCCTGGGCATGGTCATTGGGCATAATGGCATGTTAGGGGGCCCAAATCAGGCCCCCCTATGCCACTTAAAAAAAACTTTAAAAATATGTACCTGAACTTACCTTTAGTTCCCTGGGATGGGTCCCCCCATCCATGGGTGTCCTCCAGGGGTGGGCGAGGGTGGCAGGGGGTGTCCCTGGGGGCAGGGGAGGGCCCCTCTGGACTCCTTCCGAGCCCACAGATCCCTTAACGCCTGCCCTGACCCAGGCATTGAAAAACGGCGCACATCAGGCTGTGCAACGTTTTTTAAGGCCCACCGCCTCCTGTGCGTCAAAATGACGCTGGGGTATAAATAAGGCGCACAGGCCTTCAAGTCATTTTTTGGAAGGGAACACCTACCATGCATATCATTAACGCAAGGCAGTTTCCCGCTTCCAAAAAATGACGCACATGGTGGAATTTTGACGTCCGCGGGTCGGGCGTCAAAGTTTAAATATGGGGCAGTATTTGCGCCAAATGTGCGTCAAAATTTTTGAAGCACATTCAGTGCAAACAGAGTACAAATATGCCCCTTAGTGTTAAATGCACTCTTGCGTCAAAAATGAGACAGAGGATACATTTTGCACTAAGAAAATAGCACGAAATGTTAGAGGATATGAACAGCAGTAGCCAAACGCTCAGCACCTAGACACCCTCAGGGGTGACAAGTAGCGCTCTACAAATCTACTAATTGAATAATTGATTGATTGATAAGCATATCTCTTTCTATTAGTTTGTTGCTCCTGTGGTAGGAGTTTTGTTCCAAATTACTTGTAATCACTCAAGCTGTCATAATTGCATAACTTCAGTAATTTTGCATCACAAGATCAATGTGTAATTATTGAAATTACCTGATTATTATGGCATAATTAGAATGTCTCCTGGGCCCACTTTACAGACACAAATCCACAGATAGAAGTGCATATACACATTGCAACACACAAATATACAAACATACACTGCACATCACTTTATCTGACCACCCTTTGCTTTTCTCTCCCCTTCCTGTTCTATTCTCTTTCTTAAACTAACGCTATACTACTTCACATGGGCAACACTATATAAATATCACTTTAACTAGCTACTTAATTCTTACTTGATTACTAATTACCATATTTGCCAGACCGCCCTGCAGTATACTATCTCAGAATATATTTGTAAATTGTTTTCAGTGTTGAAGAGTTTAGACTTTTTTGTACCGTCTACTTCCTTCTAATTTTTCCCAGTTCGCAAACTTTGAATAAACAAGTCCAAACATACTCTAAAACAGTGCTTAATTTGTGCTTGTTGTTTCCGGTGCTGAGCACCGGCACTTATTTTTGAGGGCCGGGGCTTAGTCTTCTGCCTCAAGCATTTGCTGGGAGCAAAAGACACACATGGGAAAGACAGAGAAAGGGAAAAACGAAAAAGTGTCACAAAGGGAGAAAGCAGAAAGCTGCAAGAGTGATCTGAACAGGTAGGGAGTGGCTTTATATGGATTGAAGAGGTCTGAGATGGTTTCAGGATTACGCTGCCTCCATATTCCGTGTTCACACATTTAACTGCAGCAGCCGCGTGTTTCAGAGGGGAGTTCTGAGCACCGGCACTTTTCTATTTACAAATTAAGCACTGCTCTAAAATTTATGATGCCCAGAAACCAAGAACCAATTTATCCTCTAAGGCTTAACTTTAATATACCTGTAAGGCTTAACTTTAACAAACATCATCTCTAGAAAGCCAGCCATATTGACATAGCCAATGCGTGTTTATTTTATGTGTGCATGGTACAAGTTCACTAAATCAAGTAAGACACAACAAGATTCCATGACATCATTTCCTAGCCCCTTGTCTGGCAGAGCAGTGTCTTGTGCGACTTCACTTCCTGTTCAAAACCACTCAAAGAGAGTGCCACAGCCCAAGGTCTCTGTCCACTCCTTGCTTGGTCAAAAGCTGTGCGAAGAGCTGAAGATGAATTTCCTGTGTGTGTTGGCTGCACTCAGCACATTATCAGGTATATCCTTAACTGCTTGTGCGGGAGATTTCGGGGACTGGTTTCCCTCGCTCCTTCCTTCTTGATTCTTCTTTCACCTATGAGAAGGTCAATTTCACAGTTTATTATGTGCTGTTTCCTATGTATCAAACCTTGACTCTTTATGGGTATATTTTTGTGGTTTCTTTACGTTTTTACTGCGGATGCATTTTAGACTACAACACACTGAACCGTACTGTATTGACGCATTTATGTAGTGCTTATAACCCTATATGGCTGACTGAAAGCACATGTTTACATGGGTAACATGCTACACTGTGTAGGGTATGCGGTTAGAACAGTAGGGCCCATATTTATACTTTTTTGGCGCCGCATTTGTGCCGATTTTTGACGCAAAAACGGCGCAAACTTACAAAATAGAATTGTATTATGCAAGTTTGCGCCGTTTTTGCGTAAAAAAAAATGACGCACATGGGGCGCTAAAAAAGTATAAATATGGGCCTAGTTGTCTTCAGTTCCCGCCTATTTCGGGAGTATTCCCATGTTGTGTGTGATGACCTCTGAGGTGCAGTTGTTGTGCTATTGGACGCAGCACTTCGCAATGTGGTGGGTGAAGTGTGAGCGAAAGGCATGTAGTTTATACAGTAGTTGTCAACACGCTGGCAGCTTTTAGTAGTTCTGCAGTCTTTTTCATAATCACAGTTCACTCAACTGGTTACCGCTCCGGGTTGTCCATTGTAAGATTATTTGTTTGTAGTTATGGTTCTGAGCAATAGGTTGGACGGTGGGATAGTGGAGGGATGGGTGGGACATACTTTGCTACAATCTTTTATTAAATGATTGATGTGAGATGTCAAGAAGCGATCATAGCATTGTTGCTTGTTGGGACCTGCTGTGGTGGACTAAGTTAACAGGTGGCAGTGATATGTGGCTGATCTCTTCAGTTACCCCAGAGTGGTTTGTTGCTGTGAACTCACAGAGTAGTGGCTGATGGTCGTGACCTACAGTGGCTAGCTCCTAAAACTCTGGTTTCCATTTTCACCCCAAAACGATATAAGGGAGCTAGGAAATCCTGATGTACAATTAAAACGAAGCAGCACAAGAAACATAAGAAAGCAAACTAATCAGGCTACAAAACCAACCACATGTTCATTACTTTCTTCAACTTGAATAGGTCTGAAATCTGTCTCAAATCCAGATTTCCACCACTATCCAATGTGGGGAAGGCGAAGTTTGAGAGATATGAGTGTAAGAGGGAAAAGCAGCATAAGGGAATTATTATGCAACCTGTGTGAACTAAAGTCAGTTGCACAACCGGTACCCGTTATAGATCAGTATTAGTGAGGGCCAGGAGGATTATGTATGAATTTGTATTACTACATAATCACTAGACTAGAAACAGGTCAGCGTTTCATAACTTCCCTGAACATAGAAAGCTATGTGCTGGCTGAGCTCCTCCTCAGTATATTAAAACGCTGAGGTTATCTAAGAAATAGTGATGCCTTTATCTCTCTTTTGAAGTGGACATGTCCCAGAATGCTTAAAATACTGGCTTGTAGTGAGTTCCAGAGCTTGTTGGCTTGTATTGGTAAAGTGAATTACCAAAGTATAGTGGAAAAAATACTGTGATAGATAAATATTGTGTCAAACATATTGGCAACTCAGAAACGTTGTAGGACAGAATAGAGAAGGTAAAATATCATTTTAAGGTGTATGATTTCATTTTTAGAAAAAAATATTGGTGCATACAATATAATTTACTTCAATTTAGTTGTTTTAAATAAAAAAAATTAAATTAAATTAATATATTATTTTTCGGTGGTAGTATTAAAATAATTGATTTTTATTTGTTTAGTATATGTTGTAATTTTTTATGTGTAATTCAAATATTTGTACATTTAATTAGTAAATTTGTCTTTATTCGTATTAGTATTACTAAGGTCTAGGAGGATTATGTATGAATATATATTACCATTTAATACCCACGCTAGCCATAGGTCAGCCCTTCATAACTGCCCTGAACATAGAAGGATGTCTGCTGTCGGGCTGTTCCAGTGTTATAAGACAATGTGGTTATCTAAGAAATAGTCCTGTGTTCACCTCTCTTGTAAACTGCAAATGTTCCTGAGTGTTAGAAATCTTGGCTCATAGTGAGTTACTGGTGGTTTGTACCAAAACAGTGAATTACCCAAATATTGTGGAAAAAATATAGTGAAGAAAGAACATTGTGTTGAAAATATTGTCAATTTGGCAAAAGATTTGTAGTGGATTAGGATGGATTAAAATATAATTAGTTAATTTATTGTTTATGGTAATTAAATACATTATTGAAAAGTAAATATCCAGTGTTTACCATACTAAAATTCATTTTAATATAATTCGCAGTGGGCAGGAAAAAAGATGAAAAGTCCGCTCCCACCAGGCAGGAGTGTTTTTCATGCTACCGTCCATTGGGAGCATACTTACTGTTTGCTTTTGTTTGGCAGGAACATTAAAATTGCTCCCACCAAGCAAGAGCAAACATAGTTTTCCCTGCCTGCACCAGTTAGGGGAAGGAAACTGTTATGTCATGGGTGTGGGCACCACGGGATATGCTGAGCCGTTATAGATCAGTATTAGTGAGGGCCAGGAGGATTATGTATGAATTTGTATTACTACATAATCACTAGACTAGAAACCCACATCGCCGGACACACGCTCGACCCTATCTTCTCCGCCAGCAAACACGTCTTCTTCAGCCACACCTCCGCCCTACACTGGACCGACCACAGCTGCGTCCACTTCACATTCCGACGCGAGACCCGCCACCTCCGCACTCAACCCATCCCTCATCGACAGTGGAACAAGATCCCTGAAGAGCAACTCTTCTCCGCACTAGCCGCCAACCAACCCACCCTCACCACCGACCCCAACGATGCAGCCCTCAAACTCACAAACTGGATCTCCAACTGCGCAGACAACCTTGCTCCCCTCAAACGCACGCATCGACAGACCAACACCAAAAAACCTCTCTGGTTCTCTGACACCCTCAAAGAATCAAAGAAAACTTGTCGCGCCCTTGAGAAAGCCTGGCGCAAGGACCACACCGCTGACAACATGAACGCCCTCAAGAACGCTACCTGCGAACACCACCACCTGATCCGCGCTGCCAAAAGGAACTTCTTCACCGACAGACTGGACAAAAACAGCCACAACAGCAGAGAACTCTTCAGCATCGTCAAGGAGTTCTCCAACCCCAGCGCCAAAGCCAACGCCGTCACGCCCTCACAGGATCTGTGCGAATCCCTCGGCACTTTCTTCCATCGCAAGATCAGCGACCTCCACGACAGCTTCGGACACCAGACCCAATCAAACACCACCGAACCCGCACCTCCGGCCATCACCCTCAACAACTGGACCCACATCAACACAGAAGAAACCAAATCCACCATGAACTCTATCCACTCCGGCGCCCCTTCGGACCCTTGCCCGCACTTCATCTTTAACAAAGCCGACGACATCATCGCCCCGCACCTCCAGACCGTCATCAACTCTTCTTTTTCTTCTGCTACCTTCCCCGAATGCTGGAAACACGCCGAAGTCAACACCCTACTAAAGTAACCTACGGCTGACCTGAGTGACCTGAAAAACTTCCGCCCCATCTCTCTTCTGCCTTTCCCAGCCAAAGTAATAGAGAAGACCGTCAACAAACAGCTGACCACCTTCCTGGAAGACAACAACCTGCTCGACCCCTCACAAACCGGATTCCGAACCAACCACAGCACTGAAACCGCCCTCATCTCAGTCACAGACGACATCAGAACCCTGATGGACAACGGTGAAACAGTCGCCCTCATTCTCCTCGACCTCTCGGCTGCCTTTGACACCGTCTGTCACCGCACCCTAATCACCCGCCTCCGCTCCACCAGGATCCAAGGCCAGGCCCTGGACTGGATCGCCTCCTTCCTCGCAAACCGTTCACAAAGAGTTTACCTCCCTCCGTTTCGCTCAGAACCCACCGAGATCATCTGCGGCGTACCTCAAGGCTCATCACTCAGCCCGACACTCTTCAATGTCTACATGAGCCCCCTCGCCAACATCGTACGCAAGCACGACATCATCATCACCTCCTACGCCGACGACACCCAACTTATACTCTCCCTCACCAAGGACCCCGCCAGCGCCAAGACCAACCTACAAGAGTGTATGAAGGACGTCGCAGATTGGATGAGGCTCAGCCGCCTAAAGCTGAACTCTGAAAAAACGGAAGTCGTCGTCCTCGGCAACACCCCGTCCGCCTGGGACGACTCCTGGTGGCCCACGGCCCTCGACCCCCACAGACCACGCCCGCAACCTCGGCTTCATCTTGGACCCTCTTCTCACCATGACTAAGCAAGTCAACGCCGTGTCCTCCGCCTGCTTCCTCACCCTCCGCATGCTCCGTAAGATCTTCCGCTGGATCCCCGCCGACACCAGAAAAACCGTGACCCACGCCCTCGTCACGAGCCGCCTGGACTACGGCAACACCCTCTACGCCGGGACCACAGCCAAACTCCAAAATCGCCTGCAACGCATTCAAAACGCCTCGGCCCGCCTCATCCTAGACGTACCCCGCAGCAGCCACATCTCCGCACACCTGAGACACCTGCATTGGCTCCCAGTCAGCAAAAGGATCACCTTCCGACTTCTCACCCACGCACACAAAGCCCTCCACGACAAGGGACCGGAATACCTCAACAGACACCTCAGCTTCTACGTCCCCACCCGCCACCTGCGCTCCTCTGGCCTCGCACTTGCTGCTGTCCCTCGCATCCGCCGCTCCACGGCGGGTGGGAGATCTTTCTCCTTCCTGGCGGCCAAGACCTGGAACTCCCTCCCCACCAGCCTCAGGACCACCCAGGACCACTCCGCTTTCCGGAGACTCCTAAAGACCTGGCTGTTCGAGCAGCGTTAACCCCCCCTTTTTTCCCCTAGCGCCTTGAGACCTGCACGGGTGAGTAGCGCGCTTTATAAATGTTAATGATTTGATTTGATTTGATTTGATTTGGGGGATGGGGTCTCCAGGGCCATCAATTGGATCCAGGAGGGGAGCCGTGTGACCCCCTGCCCAGTTCTTCACGTGGCCAAGCCCCAGGAGCTGGCTTGGGAAGGCAGCTGCTTGCCCTCTCACCTTCAATTTTTAAGGCCAGGCCCTGGATTGGTTGTCCCTGGGCCACAATTGGTCCAGGAGGGGGGCTACGAGCCACTTCACACTTTCACTTTAGCCCAGGCTCCAGGGGATGTGATCCCCAGGGCCGAAATTGGTCCAGGAGGATGGCTGCTCAGCCACCCTCCCTGTCTATTATTTGGTGGGCCCAGATTTGGGGGTCCCGGGGGGTGAAATCGGCCTGGAGAGGGGAGCCATGTGTGCTCCCTCCCCTCATTATCATAATAATTAACCACTGGTACCTGTACCACCTGGGGGGAATTATATAAAACAAGTGTAGGAGCCTGCATTTGTTTGTTTTTTCCCCAGATCCTCTGCGATTGTGCTGTAAAACAAAAAAAAAAACATTTTTAGCACCCGGCGTGGTCCTTGTGTGACCTCACCACCAAGCCTAGGGGGTCAGGGTATTCCTACTCTGCCCCTTTTGTTGTTTTTTTTGCAATTTTTCTGGGTCTTGGGTTCAGTCCTGAGGCCAAAGAAGGCTGCCAACACTTGGTTATTGAAGTGTTGGCAGCCAATGCGATCTCACCAAGGCATCCGTTGAGCCATGGAGGATTTGGTCCCTAGATATCTATATTTAGTTTTCCTTTAATAACTCCAAAACTACTGAGCATTTTTTCTGGACCAAGATCTAGCTTTCTGCCAAATTTGGTGTAATTCCGTTCAGCGGTTCGGGCTGCAGTTCTGTTCAAAATCCCTAGGGGAAACTGCATGAGGAAAATTCCTTTTGGACCCCCCCTCTTTTCTCAGCTCCTGATTAATGAATCACCCTGAAACCTTCAATCTAGCAGCAGAAGAGAGTGGACATCTAGTTTTGAACATTTCATGAGGATTCACCAAAAGCACCAAAGTTATTAGAAAAGCAAAAAATTATTTGTCTTTGGAAATTAGGTCCAAATGATAGCTACCTGCTGGCAAGTAGGATATATATATATATATATATATATATATATATATATATATATATATATACATATATATACATGTATATACATATCTATATATGTTATATATATATATATATATTCACACTAGCTTAATTTCTATGGTTTTGTGCGTGTAAAATATGAACCTGACTATAACGTCCCTGTAACCTTTGGTTTTCAGTGAATTTCTAAGGTTTTTTTAAATTCTATTCCCTAACTATAATGAACCAGTAACCTTTGGTTTTTCAGTGAATTTTCAGGTTTTTTTAACATTAAGTAAATCAATCAATCAATCTTTTTTTGTAAAGTGTGACTACTCACCTGTGAGGCTCTCAAGGCGCTGGGGGGGAGAGTGGGGAGTAAAATGCCCATCACATTCACAGTGGGTGGGAGATGGTGGCCTGACTAGACCTGGGAGTACTTTGTTGAGTTCTGCAAGCGGCAGAGTGTGTTAGGTCATGCCATACGTGCTGATTTTGAGCTCCTGGTGTTTGTCTTGCACTGAAGAATCAGCGCAAACGCCACCACATGCAGCGAAAAAGGGCGTTGCTTCTTTCTGCCATTTGAGTAGATTTTCTACTCAGGCAGCAGCTTCCTCAAAGAAAACAAAAGATTTCTCAACGCCAGCCGTAGCGAACATCCGTGACCAACCACGTTGAGATCCTTTGCTTGGAGGTGGCCTGGATCTGGAGTAAGATTTTCCTCGCTCACAATCTCCAACATAACATTGGTGAGAGTGAACGAGGAAAAAACTACGCACGCTGAGTTTTTTGGAACTCTGTGCTCTAAGGAGAGTGTGGAGTGGGGAAAACCGTGCAAACTCCCTGAGCTGAGCGGAATTGACCACCCACCCCTAGGCCTCACCTGGCATTGTGCTGCCCCCAACCAAGCTTGCTGCTCCTGCCTCTACTCCTCCTGGTTATCCTTTGTCCAAGTCCATGCTCCTGCTCCCTCATTACAGCCCTGTGTGGTCATTGATCTGCCACTGCCCTTCCTGCATTCCCTGAACCGTTGGCTTGCTGCCCCATCTACCTCCTCCCTAACCTCTGTTGTCCGAGTCCATGCACCAGCCCCCTACCCCCTGCCCTGCATGGTCCGATGTGCTGCCACTGCCCTCCATTTAGCTTGATGTCCCTGCCAACTCCTGCCCTCCGTTGTCCAATTCTATGCCCCATCATTGCCCTTCTGCTTAGGCCTTGTGCTTAGCTTGCTATCCCTACCCTCCTTCCTCCTGCCCTCCAATGTCTGTGTGCTCTCCACTGCTCCCTCCTTTTTGACCACAATGTTCCATTGACCTGCCACTGCCCCGCTATCTACTCGCTAGTGTTCTGTTGAGCTGCCACTACCCCTCCACCTGCCTGGCTAGGTGCAGTGACCTCAACCTGTCCCTGCCACTTCCATCCTGCCTGAGTCCTCTGTCCCTATCCCATCCCTCCTGTCCTCCATGGTCCTTTGTGCATGCCCCTGCTTCCTCCCTCTTGTCCACCATGGCCGTTGTGCTGTCACTAACCCCCCCACTTGCCATGCAGGATCTTCTGTGCTGCCACAGATCCTTCCACCTGCCCTGTGTGGTCAACGTGCTGCCCCTGACCCCCTCCTACCTTCCCTACGTTGTCTGTGTGGATCCCAATATAGTCTCACTGTTGCCCTCCATGGTGTGTTGTGCTTTCAGTGCCCATCCCGCCTGCCCTCTATGGTCAATTTGCTGCTCCAGCCCTTCGCCCTTCCCCATGCCCTCAGTTTTCTATGTGCAGGCCCGTATCCCCTCCTTTCTGCCTTCTCTGCTCCGTTATAATGCCACTGCCCCTTCCTTCCTGCACTTTATGGTCCATTATGCTGCAACTGTCCCTCCTGTCTTTCCTGTATGGTCAACTTGCTGCCCTTGCCTCTTTCCCCCTCTTCTCTCTTGTCCATACGCATGGCCCTGTCCCCTCCCTATTGCTTTCTATGGTCTGTTGTGCTGCACTGCTGTCCTGCTTGCCTTGTGTGGTGTACATTGCTGCTGCAACCCCTGATGCCTGACCTACAAGGTGCCCTCAGTGATCCAATGTATCATACTTACCAACATTTTGAACTTGGTAAGAGGGAGGTTTTAAAAAAAAACCTGAGGAATTGAATTTCCCCATTCACTTACATTAAAAAGAAGGAGATTTTAGGCAGGAGACAAATACAATAAAAGCATTGGAAGTCTCCTGCATGAACCATGTCTGTTAGCATGTGTGGTTGTACTGCCACTCTCTCTTCCTTGTGCCCTCAGTGATCTGCTATACTGCCACAGCCTATCTTGCCTGTCCTGCATGGTTGGTTTGTTGCCCCTGCCCCCCTTACTGCTGCCCTACATGGTCCACTGTGCTGCCACTGCCCCTCCCGCCTGCCCAGCATGGTCTACTTCTTGCCTCTGCACCCTTCTCCCTGCCCTCAATTATCCAAGTCGTGCCTCTGACATCTGCCTCCCCACAGTATCCTAATGAACAACTAGACTGCTAACATTCTATATTTATTACAAAAGTGTGCCAGGCCTAATGTCATCTTGATGTACTCAAAACTGTAAAACCTAAAGCATTTACTTTAGAAATTATAAAAATGAGAGGGTCTTATTCCCATTGAAATTATGACTAGTGCTCTAAAAAACTAAAATGAGTACATATTTTCTGAGTTGTCAAATAGAGAAAAAAGCACTTTTAAATTAATTGGTATCTTGATTTATTTTTATCCAGTTGATCAGTTGATTATATGTTGATTATATGTTACACTTAGGGGAGTAAATGTGGCATTATGGCCAGAGCTGCAAACTTTGCAACTGGGGAAGCAGGTTCGAGTTTTAGCATTGCTTAATCTCCCCATGCCTAAAGCGCAAATGCAATGTGTCCTTGTGTAATGTAACTGATTCTCATGTAAAGCACTCCAATACCTTCGGATCAACACTGCACTATAAAAAACTGCAGAAAACAAAATGAATAAGTGTTTTGCACACTTCAGGCATTGGGCTATACATGGGCTACATTTGGGGGATATTTGTGCTACATTTTGGCTCTTTTTTCTTTGTTAGCTATCTTAGGAGACTTATTTGTTATGAAATTCCCTCATGTACTGCAATGTCCTCAGTAGATAATGCTTTCAGTTTTCCATTTTGATTCTTCAAGATGGCATTCTGATGTGCAACACTTTTGGCATGCATTCTGAATGTTAGCACTCACCTTGCACATTAGAACTCTGTAGAAAAGCTGCTGATCAATAGGGAGTTAACTGGCAGTCTGCTGCTGGTGTTCAAAGTGCAAGTTTCCTTATTTTCCTTTCTACAGCACTGAACATAATTTCTATGACAAAAGGAAACACCTCATTTAAATTAAGGGCCTCATTACGACCCTGGCGGTCTAATGGCCTCCAGGGTCGCAGTAGCAGTCATACTGCCGCTAATGTGGCGGTTGAAGCGCCATATTATAACCGCAGCAGTAGCATCGCGGTCAGACCGCCAGCACCGCCAGCTTTCAACTACACGATGGCCTGGCGGTGCTGGTGGTCCTAATCCACTACAAGCAGTGCTGCACTGGGGATTACGACCCCCTTATCCATCAATGATTTCATGGCGGTAACACTGTCACGAAAAGGCTGGTGGAGACGGGGTGCAGGGGGCCTCAGGAGAGACCCTGCACTGCCCATGCACTCTGCATGGGCAGTGCAGGGCCCCCCCTGGCCAGCCCGGTCACAATGTTCACTGTCTGCTTTGCAGACAGTAAACATTGCGACGGGTGGTGGTGCCCCCTAAGCACTACAGCTACTATTACGAGCCGTACACAATGCTGTAGGCCATTTCCCACTGGACCAGCAGAAGGAAACTGAGTTTCCGCCCGCTGACCCAGCAGGAAACTCATAATGGTCCTGGCAGGGAGGTTGCCACACTGGCTGCAGCCTACCCATTGGAACTTCGGCAGACAGGCTTTTCTGTCCGCTGAAGTCATAATCAGGGCCTAAATGTTTTATGTATTACCAGTTTGATTCAATCAAGACCCTTTTATCATAAGTAGGACTTTTAGCGCTCTAGTTGTTCTTTAGAACTCTCTGGGAGGCTTCAGTAGAACACAAGGGAATCAGGCTGCTCCATGTTTTAGTGAGACTGTCAGATTTCATTCTAATATGGCTGAGAAAGTGGGAATTTACAGAAAATATGCTCTCATTTTAGCTTCTGGAGCACCTTCAATAACCTCTATACGAAAACAGTTTTCTCTCAGACATGGTTGATGAAATCCTAGCAGAAGGCTTTTTCACAAGGTAAAATCACCTTAGCAACAAATCATTTATTTTCTAACTAAAATCTGTTAACAACCATTATACGTTCTCCTTTTTGTGACCCTCAAAACCTGGCATTCACTACAATGCATTTCAAGGGGGTGCTATCATGTATATTGGTCCCAAAGATTGGCTGCCATCACTTTCTGGTTGAAGAGCTGACAGCTAATCAGCTCTCACCATGAGATCTGTGCTTAGGATCAGCCCAGATATACAAATGTGGATTTCCTTTAATACCTCAAACTATTGAACGGACTACACCAAATAACAAAAAGCATGCTTTCTGGATCAAGAGACCAAATTTGCTGTAATTTTGTCCAGCGGTTCGGGCAGTATCATGTTCAAAAATCCCCATGGGAATTAGCATGTGAAAAGCACTTTTTTGAACCCCCTTTTTCTCAATTACCTACCAGTAGTTATAGTATAATCTAGTTATAGTTAGGACCTAGGTTCCATTGAAAAAGCGTTTTTTGACCTGTCTATATCTTTGGCACCTCTTGAAAAATATTCACAAAATGTTCAAAACAAAGTGTACCAAGGGTCTTGATGTGCATGGACAGTTTTGGGATAATCTGGGATAATCTGTCCAGCAGGGGCATAGGAAAAGGGGGCGGGCCAAAAGAGTGTGTTTCAAATGTTATTTCCTATAGACACTTTAGACAAGCCTGCAGCCCGCACTGCTGGACAGAATTACACCAAATTCAGCAGAAAGGTAGCTTTTGGTCCACAGATTATGCTTTTAGTCATTTGATGTAAATCTGTTCAGTAGTTGTATAGATTTTTGAGGAAATCAAAATGTGTACATCTAGAGCTGCGGATCCAGGGAAATCTTCTGCTGAGATCTGATTGGCTGCCATTTCAAGCAGGAAGTGTTGCCAGCCATTTTAAGACTCAACTTCAATTGAGTCCCAAAAAAAAAAAAAAAGAGGCCAGGGTAGGAGTACCTTGACCGGTTAGGCTTGGTCCAGGGGACCCCCTGAGACCCTACTAGGCCTAAAAGGTATTGTTTATATTGCCCCTGTATAGGAAAATGCCACTGTTGGCATGGTTAACCCCTCACTTTTTGCCTAGTGTTGATGCCAACTTTGATTGTAAGTGTCCTGGGACCCTGCTAACCCAAAAACTGTAACTTTTTTATCCAATTGGCACAGCCCTGGCACACAGATAAGTCCCTTGTAAAAGGTACCCCTGGTACCCAGGGCCCTGTGGCCAGGGATGGTCCCTGAGGGCTGTAGCATGTATTATGCCAGTACATGCACACTGCCTTGCTGCTTGTGTGTTGTGGTGAGGAGAAAAGACAAAATCGACATGGCACTCCCCTCAGAGTACCATGCCCACAAACCACTGCCTATGGCATAGGTAAGTCACCCCTCTAACAGGCCTTACAGCCCTAAGGCAGGGTGCACTATACTACAGGTGAGGGCATAGGTGCATGAGCAATATGCCCCTACAGTGTCTAAGTAAATTCTTAGACATTGTAAGTGCAGGGTAGCCATACTGAGTATATGGTCTATTGAGGAAAAAACTGCATTGCGAGGGAGTGAGTTATAGTTACCTTAGGGCATGAGCTATAGTTACTTGAAATAACTCCAACTATAACAGCTGAATTTCTAATGTTATGTACGTTTAAAATGTGAACCCAACTATAACGTCCCTGTTACCTTTGTTTTTTTAAAGTGAATTTCCATATTTTTTTAGTTCTTCATTATGAACTCCACAGCACCATAATAGCTACACTGAATACTGGGAAGTTTGGTGTCAGCCAGTGAGGGAGTTATTGAAAAATGCACACAGAGGGCATCTTAGAGATGCCCCCTGTATGTTAGCCAGTCTGGTTGTGTAGGTCTGACCGGTATATGCCAGCCTGCCACTTCCAGACGAGTTTCTGACCAGATGGGTTGAGTGCCTTTGTGCACTCTGTGGTCAGAAACAAAGCCTGTTCTGGGTGGAGGTGCTTCACACCTTCCCCCGCAGGAACTGTAACAGCTGGCGGTGAGCCTCAAAGGCTCAGGCCTCATGTTACAGTGCCCCGGGGCACTCCAGCTAGAGGAGATACCCACCCCCCAGACAAACCCCCAATTTTAGCGGCAAGTCCATGTAATAAGGAAAAACAAGAAGGAGTCACCCCCTCTGCCAGGACCACCCCTAAGGTGTCCAGGGCTGAAGTGACCCCCCTCCTTGAGAAATCCTCCATCTTGCTTTCGAGGATTAGGACCAAAAGGGATATAGATGTGCCCCCTTCCCAAAGGGAGTGAGCACAAGATACAACGGTTTTAAAAAAATTATGCAAATGCGGCGCTAAAAAAGTATGGAAGAAAAGGAGACACCAACTGACTCGGCCCCAGCCCTACTGGCCCGTCTCCTGCTTCAAAGACTCTGCAAAAAAAAACAAGTGACGCATTTTACAGGACCAGAGACCCCTGAAAAGCCTCTAGGGGACTGCTGCATCACTAGAACCAAGAAACTCCCATGGACAGCAGACCTGTCCAACAAGAAGAAAAAGCAACCATCTTTAAAGGGACTCTCACCTCACTCCAGAAGCATGAGTCCAAAACTACTCTGCACCCGACGCCCCTGGCCCGTGTCCAGAGGGACCAACCAGTCAGAGAGGACCCCAGGCGATTCCAACCAAGTGTCCACCCTGGTTTGACCTCTCCACCCCTCCACGACAACACCTGCAAAGGGAATTCCAAGGACCCCCCCAACCGACACTGCCCAGGACAAAGACATCTGACACCTGCAGAAGCACTGCACCCACAGCTCCCAGACTTGAGAGAAAGAGACCACTAGTGCAGCATTGGCCAGGATACAGCCTGCCCCCTGTCCAGTCGGTGGCTTGCCCGAGAAGCCCCCCTGTGCCACGCCTGCAGCACCTAAGTGACCCTCAGGGTCCCACCATTGAGTTCCATTGGGAACCCGACACCCTGTTTGCACCCTGCACCCGTCCGCCCGTGCCGCTGAGGGTGCGTGTTTGGTGTCTACAGTGCTCCCCAAAACCCCCCTGGTCTGCCCTCCAACAACACGGGTACTTACCTGCAAACAGACCGGAACAGGAGTACCCCCTGTCTCCACAGGCGCCTATGTTATTTTGGTTCCTGTTTGACCTCTGCACCTAACCAGCCCTGTGCTGCTGGTGCTGGGTGTTTGGGGTTATCTTGAACTCCCAACGGTGGGCTACCTATGCCCTGGAGACTAGGTCTGTAAGTCGATTACTAACCTCCAAATCTGTCCTGTATTTTTCTCCCCCAGGAACTGTTGAAAATTGCAGTGTCCACTTGTAAAATAGCTTTGTGTGATTTTAAAGAAAACTGTATGTATTATTGATTTGATTCAAAGTACTGAACTTACCCATGCAAAGTACCTTTCATTTAATGTACTTACCTGCAAATTGAATCTTATGGTACTAGGAATAAATTAATAAAAACCTATTGGTCTGGAGTTAAGTAATTGGGGCCATCATTATGAACTGGGCGGTCTGGGCTTCCATACCGGCGGTGATGGGAAATCCCACCATCCAGCATGGTGGCCCAGACCACCACATAATGAAGACAGGGAGGGCCACCTATCACCCACGCCAGGCTGCCTCCAACAGGCAGCCTGACGGTGGAAGTTATCATTATCCGATAGGGCAGCGCTGCTGCCCATCGGATAATGATCCCATTTCCTCCAGCCTTTCCCTGGCGTGTTCCCACGCCAAGAAAAGGCTGGTGAAAGGGGTGCTCTGGGGGGCCCCTGCACTGCCCATGCACTTGGCATGGGCAGTGCAGATGCTCCTGTGCAGTGCCCCATCCCGCAGGTCACTGCCTGATTTATGGGCAGTGATCTGCGCAACGGGTGCAGCTGTACCCGCCGCACAGAGGCATTGACAGCGGCTCCATGTGGAGCCACTGGCAATGTCCTGGCCAGGCATTCTGCTGGGCCGGCGGGTAGAAACAATGTTTCCGCCTGCCGGCCGAGCAGAATGTTTATTATACGGCCGGTAGGGACACAGGGGAGCTGGCGGTCGATAGAAAGACCGCCAGCATGAACACGGTGGTGTTAACCGCCGTGTTCATAATGACCCCCTGAGTGTGTGTTTTCACTTATTGCTGGTGTGTGTACAACAAATGTTTAACACTACCCTCTGATAAGCCTAACTGCTCAACCACACTACCACAAATAGAGCATTAGTATTATCTATTATTGCCTCTGTCAAGCCTCTTAGGGAACCCCTTGACTCTGTGCACACATATCTCATTTTGATATATATATAGAGCCAGCTTCCTAAACCCCAGGTAGGCGAGGTTCCGCAGGTATTTACAAAGGAAGGCGGCACACAGGACCCCTCTCCTAGGACTTATTACAGCCCCAGAGACCACAACCTACCCAGTCGGTCCACCCCCAACTATTTTTAATTTGTTGCCCCCGGGGAAGTAGTGGTCCCTGGGTCCTGGGGGTCCATGTGGCCCCCCATCAATTTTTATTAGGTAGTACCAGAGATGTGGTGGTCACCAGGGCCCGGGGACCCAGACAGCCCCCTAAATATATGTATTTACCCAGGGCTGAGGAATAAAATATTAGGGATGCTGTGTCTACCACACAGATCCCAGAGACCACCACTTCCCTGGGGCATAGATTGTGTGATGATGCATGGGGGGCTTGCGGATCCCCCCAAGGCCCTGGGGACAACCGTCTCCACAGGGCTCAACAATGTAATATTGGGGAGGCCGCACGGATCTCTCACGGCCCTGGGGACTCTCATAACCATCTTGCTGGGGCTTTCACTTAATAACGATGCAGTGGAGGTGCATTGACTATCCCAGGGCCTGAAGACCACTTCCTCCCTGGGACTACATGGTAAAAATAAACATAGGGCCCAAACTGACCCCCTAAACCTTGGGGACTTAAAAGAGGGGTCCGCACATACCCCCCGGCCCTAGGACCACCATGTCCCCAGGGTCAATTGATTTTGGGAGGGGAGCAGCACCAACCCCCTGCCTGGGGACCTCCACCTTCCCTGGGCCAGCCTGTGCAATAGAGAGGAGGTGAGCCCTCTCTTGGAGCCATTAATGGCCCTGGGGACAGCCACTCCCCAGGGTCCACTCCTGCTACCGCCTGAGGTACCCACCCTTGGGAGTTAGCTGTTTGTTTTTGCTTTCTGTAAGCAGTTTTCATCTTTTTTTCTGCCCGCTGTCATGCGGGCACGGAAAGAGATGAAAACATTGGTCCTGCATGCAGGGAGCTGCATGGTGAGCAGCTCCCTGCATGTGTGAGCAATGCCAGTTTTCACAGGAGATGGGAGCTGGCTGGGTCTGCTGGGGCCTTGAGGCTTCCCCCATGGTCCATATCAAACACTATTTGGTGCCCTGGGTGGAGCCAAGGCACCCAGGACGACATGGCCAGGCCCCAGGGAATGGGGTCCCTGTGGCCGCATTAGCTAGAAACGGGGGACAGCATGCCCCCCTCCCATTTTAAATAATAAAAATGGCCCAGGGCAGGTGGTGGTACCTGGGGCCCAGGGGATCTGCATGCCCCCCCTAACTATTTGAAATTTGTTGCCCCGGGGAAGTGGTCGTCCCCAGGGCCTGGGGGATCCATGTTGGCCTCCAAAATATTTTTGGTAGATAGCCCCCTTATATTTATTTAATTTATCCCCAGGATGTTGGTAACGATCAGGGTGGTGGTGGTCCCCAGGGCCAAGAGGGGTCTGTATGCCCCCTCATATATATTTTGATGTTGTACAGGGAGGTGGTGGTCCCTGGGACCCTGGGAGGAGTCTGCGTGCCCACCCTTAACTTTTTTTAATTATGTAGCCCTGGGGAGGTGGTGATCTCTGGGGTCTGAAGGGGGTCCATATGGTCAACCAAAAAAAAAATGTAATGTAGTCTTGGGGAAGGTGGTGGTCCCTGGGGGGGGTGCACTGCCGCCGGCATGGCGGTCTCGACCGCCAAGTTCATAATGAGGGCCTTAAACTCTGTACATTCCCTCAACAAGGTGGCACTAGAGGCTTTATGAGTATCATTGTCCATTGCTCTCAGTCAGTACTGTTTTTTTCAGGGACTCTTTAGAGGGAAAATAATCAGCGGCTGGATCCCCCCATAGGTCAGACATTCCAAGAGAAAGCAATATCCTTTTAATGTGTAGGAGGC
Organism: Pleurodeles waltl; assembly: GCF_031143425.1. Classification (NCBI taxonomy): domain Eukaryota; kingdom Metazoa; phylum Chordata; class Amphibia; order Caudata; family Salamandridae; genus Pleurodeles; species Pleurodeles waltl. Next base: position 1,313,853,971 of record NC_090437.1, on the reverse strand, counting down.
AAGGGATTTTGTTAAAATGGTCGGCCTTGATAACATCCTGCAGAGCAGCAGCATAATGGGCAAGTTCGGGAGTGGCACAGATTCACCTCCAGTACAGGAGAGGGCGCAGTCTAGCTTTTCATACAATCCTTTTCACACCCTGGTCCAGAGACAAAGGATATGAGGGGATACTGGGAGGTAAGAGGGTGAGCGTTCGTCAAAATTTATTCCCAAGGCTGAGCCCAGGGTCTTTGCTTCATAGACCTGAAGAGCAGGTGCTACAGGTTTGGTAAAAGAAGAACGGTGCTCTTAGAGAATTGTGTGCACTATCGGTCTATGGCCCATATTCATATTTGTTTTGTGCTGCATTTGCGTCCTTTTTTTACGCAAAAGTGGTGCAAACTTACAAAATATAATTGTATTTTCAAAGTTTGCACCGCTTTCGCGTAAACAAATGATGCAAATGCGGTACAAAAAAAGTATAAATATGGGCCTATGTTTGATAACACCCTTGTTAATGTGTGTCTGCCATGTCATATCAAAGGAGCATTATGCCTAAGTAAACAAATGAATCCACCTTCTCAAGTGCGGCTCTCCCTAATACTAAACCTGCTTTATATGATTTATGTTGATTAAAGAACATTAGTTTAGTTTTTACTGTATTGATCTCCAAGCCTCAAGCATGGCAGAACTCACTGAAATGAGTCAAAAGATTCTGAATCTTACTCGAGCTCTTGGAGATCAATGAGATGTCATATAAAAATATGTTCTGATGTACTTACCTATTGTGATGATATTCCGTTCTACAGTATTTTGATGGTTTACAAGTATGTAAACTCGAAATTTTCGTTGATGATATTCTTGTGTCACAGTAATTTTTTCCAGATATTTTGTCATACAAGCAGCGCAAAAGAAGTTCCTCCTATGTATTTCCTACAGTAAGCTGGTATAATGATCCTTGGTGCAAGCCTGGAGTTCAGTGTCCTGTTTTAGTTGTAATGTTTGAATTTAATTTGTATGTGTAGTGGTTGTTTCCCTGAAGGCTCTGTGGGGGATGCAGAGCGCTGTGAATATTACTCCTCTAGCTACAGCCATCCAGTGGAATACTTCCAAGATTGGTTCATGTACTCTCAAGGGTGAGAAGGAGTCTTGCAGAAGAGTTTAGATTAATTGAATTTTGACCATGATGAGGTGTAGGATGCTGACATAATCGAGCTTGGGGATTATGAGTATGAGGACAGATTGTCTCTTTTGTTGGTGTCCAAGATAGGTAACAATGTGTTGCAGTGTTTTTATTATGTAAAAGATGCTCTTAGTGACCTTGTTGACATGTGGTATCAAGGATATGTTTTCGGATACGTTTCTACAGATGTGCACGCTTTGGGGCATATTTATGAAAAAGTAGCGCATCATGAATAAAGTACCAGTTTTCTAGCACCCCATTGTGTCCCCCCAACGGCTCCATATGTGTGCTATACTTACAGTACGGTGCACCATGATGGTCGTGTCCACATTAGCATCATAATTTATGGCGCTAATGTGGCGCTTTTCTGGATTAACGTCATAAATTATGGTCCTAATGCAGCAAAGCACAGGAATGCCCATTGTTTTCAATGGGAGAATCATCTTAATGCCTCCCTTAGGCAGACGTTAAGAATGACGCTAAAAATGGCGCATTGAAATCTAGTAAATTTCACTGCAATATTTTTCTTGGTCCCCCTACGTGGGAACACCCCCCTTTCATTCATTATGCCTGGCGCAGATTTAGAGCCCCATTACAGGTTTGGTGGTCACTGGACCGTTAGATTTGGAGATGACGGCTTCCAATGCAGCAGTCCAACCTCTACATTACAACCCTGCCAGTTGGTCTGCCAGGGAACCACCAGCTCTGCCAGGATAGGAGATCCCGGCAGTCTGGCGGTTGCGGCGGTCCTAATCCGCCAGGGCAGTGCTGCAGGCAGCACCGCCATGAAAATGCTGGCAGAGAATGTGTAGGAGGCTGGACTGGCTTGTAGTGGGTACCAAAGGTACTTACACCTTGTGCCAGGTCCAGTTATCCCTTATTAGTAGAATAGAGGTGTTTCTAGCAGCTTAGGCTGATAGAAGGTAGCTATGACAAAGCAGCTTAGGCTGAACTAGGAGACATGCAAAGCTCCTACTATACCACTTATATCATATGCACAATATCATAAGAAAACACAATACACAGTTACTAAAAATAAAGGTACTTTATTTTTATGACAATATGCCACAAGTATCTCAGTGAGTACCCTCAGTAAGAAGGTAAGTAATATACACAAGTTATATGTACACAAACCACAAATAGGTAATTAAGAGTCAGAAAAGTAATGCAAACAGTGTAGAATTACAATAGGTTGCATTAGGCAAGCATAGGTATAGGGGCAACACAAACCATATACTTCAAAAGTGGAATGCGAATAACGAATGGACCCCAGACCTATGGGAGCTTGTAGAGTGTTCCTGGGACTGTAAGAAAACAGTCAGGGTGTCCAAGATACCCCACCCCAAGACCCTGAGAAGTAGGAGTAAAGTACACCTACTACCCCAAAAGAGCACAATAGTCGTGATAGGGGGATTCTGCAAGAACAACAAACACCAGTAGTGCACTGAAAACGGATTCCTGGACCTGAGGACCTGCAAAGCAAGGGGACCAAGTCCAATAGTCGCGACAGTGTCTGGGGGGGCAGAAGACTTGAAAACCCCGGATGAAGGTGCAAGGAAGCTGCCTCTGGATGGAAGAAGCTTGGAGTTCTGCAAGAAAGAAGAGGACTAGGAACTTATCCTTTGGAGGGAAGATGGCCCACGTCGCAATGAAGCTTGCAGAGGTGTTCCCATGCACAAATACTGCAAACAAGCCTTGCTAGCTGCAAGGGTTGCGGTAGAGGTTTTTGGGTGCTGCTGAGGACCAGGAAGGACCAGGATGTCACCCCTTGGAGGAAGAGACAGAAGGGGGCACTCAGCAACTCAGAGAGCCCTCAGAGAAGCAGGCAGCACCCGCAGAAGTACCTGAACAGGCACTTGGAAGATTTGTGAATCAGAGTCCACACAGAGTTACAAAGGAGGGTCCCATGATGTCAGAGGCCAACTCAGAGGTTTGAGCACTGCAGGACGGAGTGCTGGGGACCCAGGCTAGGCTGTGCACAAAGGAAATCCTGGAAGAGTGCACAGGAGCCGGAGCAGCTGCAAATCAGGCAGTACACAGGTTTGCAGTCTAGCGTAAGGAGGCAAGGACTTACCTCCACCAAACTTGGACTCACTGAACTGTGTGAGTCACTTGGATAGAGTTCCTGTGTTCCAGGGACCACGCTCATCAGGATGAGAGGGGACCCAGAGGACCGGTGATGCAGTATTTTGGTGCCTGCGTTAGCAGGGGGAAGATTCCGTCGACCCACAGGAGATTTCTTCTTGGCTTCTGGTGCAGGGTGAAGGCAGGTGACCCCCAGAGCATGCACCACCAGGAAACAGTCGATAAAGCCGGCAGGATGAGGTGCTACAATGTTGCTGGTAGTCGTCTTGCTACTTTGTTGCGGTTTTGCAGGCGTCCTGGAGCAGTCAGCGGTCGATCCTTGGTAGAAGTCGAAGAGGGAGGTGCAGAGGAACTCTGGTGAGCTCTTGCATTCGTTATCTCAAGAATTCCCTAAAGCAGAGACCCTAAATAGCCAGAAAAGGAGGTTTGGCTACCAAGAAAGGAGTATTGGCTACCAAGAAAGGTCAGAGCCTATCAGAGGGGATCTCTGGCGTCACCTGCTGGCACTGGCTACTCAGAGCAGTCCAGTGTGCCCCCAACACCTCTGTTTCCAAGATGGCAGAGGTCTGGGACACACTGGAGGCGCTCTGGGCACCTCCCCTGGGAGGTACTGGTCAGGGGAGTGGTCACTCCCCTTTCCTTTGTCCAGTTTCGCGCCAGAGCAGGGCTCGGGGATCCCTGAACCGGTGTAGACTGGCTTATGCAGAGATGGGCACCATCTGTGCCCATCAAAGCATTTCCAGAGGCTGGGGGAGGCTACTCCTCCCCATCCCTTCACACCTATTTCCAAAGGGAGAAGGTGTAACACCCTCTATCAGAGGAAATCCTTTGTTCTGCCTTCCTGGGACAGGGCTGCCTGGACCCCAGGAGGGCAAAAACCTGTCTGAGGGGTTGGCAGCAGCTGCAGTGGAAACCCCTGAAAGGCAGTTTGGCACTACCCGGGTTCTATGCTAGAGCCCCGGGGATCATAGAATTGTCCCCCCAATACCAGAATGGTATTGGGGTGACAATTCCATGATCTTAGACAGGTTACATGGCCATGTTCGGAGTTACCATTGTGACGCTATACATAGGTAGTGACCTATGTATAGTGCACGCGTGTAATGGTGTTCCCGCACTCACAAAGTCCAGGGAATTTGCCCTGAACGATGTGGGGGCACCTTGGCTAGTGCCAGGGTTCCCACACACTAAGTAACTTGCCACCCAACCTTCACTAAGTGAAGGTTAGACATATAGATGACTTATAAGTTACTTATGTGCAGTAAAAAATGGCTGTGAAATAACGTGGACGTTATTTCACTCAGGCTGCAGTGGCAGGCCTGTGTAAGAATTGTCTGAGCTCCCTATGGGTGGCAAAAGAAATGCTGCAGCCCATAGGGATCTCCTGGAACCCCAATACCCTGGGTACCAGCGACCCTCTACAAGCTCACATAGGTTTGGGGTCCATTCGTGGTTCGCATTCCACTTTTGGAGTATATGATTTGTGTTGCCCCTATACCTATGTGCTCCTATTGCAATCTACTGTAATTTTACATTGCTTGCATTACTTTCTTTTGCTATTACTGCATATTTTTGGTATTGTGTACATATATCTTGTGTATATTTGGCATCCTCATACTGAGGGTACTCACTGAGATACTTTTGGCATATTGTCATAAAAATAAAGTACCTTTATTTTTAGTATATCTGTGTATTGTGTTTTCTTATGCTATTGTGCATATGACACCAGTGGTATAGTAGGAGCTTCACTCGTCTCCTAGTTCAGCCTAAGCTGCTCTGCTATAGCTACCTTCTATCAGCCTAAGCTGCTAGAAACACCTCTTCTACACTAATAAGGGATAACTGGACCTGGCACAAGGTGTAAGTACCTCTGGTACCCAGTACAAGCCAGGCCAGCCTCCTACAAGTAGTTAATAAACAAGATCATAGATATCAGAAAACGTTTGCATGTGAATTAATGGAAAACATTTTCCTCATCCTACATTTTCATACCTACAATATAATGGAAACGATGTTAACCCTTTTGAAGAAATGTCTTTCTTCTCGAAAGAGGCTATTTTCATTCTGTGTTAAGCTATTTTCTACTCGTGCATGTGAGGCAGCAGTTTATAATGTTGATCTTTAGTCAGATCAACTGTCATTCTAACTAGAAGGCACTAGGGGGAGCAGTACCACAATACTTCCTTTAGCTCCGGCTGCCACACAATAGGTAAAGTGAACCATTTGCTGACACAAATCTACTCGAAGTGTAGTGTTCCTTTTCCTTACATAACAGAATGCACTCTACATATATTTTTTTTATTATTTATCACTGCAAACAAGCTGAAAAGAGATAGAAGTCAAATGTATTGATATCCAGTGTGGTAGACTGTTGTTAGTTAACCACAAGAAGGTACATATACAACAGAGAAAAAACATACAAAGGGAATGTTTTTAGGGGCGAGCGCACAAGCCCGCCGTCCCTGTTGTAATCTCTCTTTGACCTTTTAACCACGCCCATGTAACGCCTACACTACACTTATGGGTTTTCCTCATCTGTCCATTACCATCGGATGTGTCCCACAAGATATGAAACACGCTGTAGTCAAACCTCTGTTAAAGAAATCCAGTCTAGACCCTGCATTCCCCAATCATTATAGACTTATTTCTCTGCTTCCTTCTCTGGGGAAATTATTATAAAAACATGTGAATCAACATCTTTTGCACTTCTTAGCAGAAAACTCACTCCTTAGCTCTACCCAGATGGGAGTCCATCCAAATCATGGCATGGAATCTGCCTTTTTAGCTATAACGAAGGAGCTAAAAATAATGCTGGACAAAGAAGGATCTGCAGCCATCATTGTTCTTGACCTCAGCATTGCATTTGACAGGGTTGATTATGAGACCCTGGTTGTCAGGATGAGTGAACTTGGTGCCATATGTACTAAAGCATTTTCCCATAGACACAGAATGGGTAAAACCCTTTGATACATCTGGCCCTTGGTATATGGGACGATGCCTTAAGATGGCTATCCTCCTTTTTAAAATATAGGTCAATCCGAATCCCCAGTTACTCAGAGGAAGTCCCCTTAGAGTGTGGGATACCACAGGGTTCTGCACTTAGCCCGCACATTTCAATATCTATGTACAGCCTCTTTCCGACATTGTCATAGACTTGGGGTTGTCAATTGCTTTCTACGCTGATGAAACCCAATTGGTTGTGTCCCTCACCCCAGAGACAGGTGCGGAACAACAGCTAGCCCCCTGCCTAGAGAAGGTGGCATGATGGATGGCGATCTGCTCATTGAAGCTTAATAGAGGCAAAACTGAGTTGATGATTTTAGCGAATAAATCAACACTACAAACCGCACTCAGCTGGCCACAGTTCTTAGGTACTACTCCAACTCCTTCATCCTCAGTAAAAAATGTAGGCCTGTGGCTGGACAGCTCCATATCTACAGAGGCCCAAGCAAAAAATAACTGTTGACATCCTGCTTTGCACTGTTGAGGATGTAAAATACTAAACCTGCTGACTAGGCAATCCAGGTGAATAGTGGTTCAGGCGCTTATTCTTTCGCGCCTGGACTATGGGAATTCCCTGTGTCTAGGTTCACACAAATCCATCCCTAACAAGCTCCAAGTAGTCCAAAATGCGGCCGCCAGAACCAGCTTCAAAATTCCCAAATATGCATCAGCAAAGAGTGCCATTGCAACCTTGTACTGGCTCCCAGGGGAAGAAACAATAACATTTAAGACACTGTGGGCACTGTGGGCATATTTATAGGCCCCTAGCACCACAGGAGCGTCACATTTCATGACGCTCCTGTGGCGCTATGCCCTGTGCCGTATTTACAAGGTGGCATTAAACCACTTTTTGTGGCTTAGCGTCACCTTGTAAGTACGGCCCCTTTCCAAGCAGCACTGTGTGTGGAAGAGGTGTGCAATGGGTGTTGCTGTGGGCGTGCCACAGCATCACCCATTGCATTTTGATGCTGCCTCAGATTTATGAAATTTTGTAAACCTAAGGCAGCGCCAAAATCTAACGCCACACCCAGGGCTGGCGTTAGCAGGGCACAACGAGGAGGAATACTTTTATTCCTCCTCGTTTTTTTATTTTTCTATGCGTGCTGCATTCTGCATTCATATGTTTTTCCTCTGCCTGAAGTTATCTGGATTTTGGGTTAATGTTTGGACCAGAATTAGGGTCATTATTGTACCTTCTACACCTTTCCCATCATTTGCTCTGTTCCTTAGTGGCTTACCCAATCTCTGGTCTCATAACAAAATATATGGCAAATTAGTTCATCTCCTGGTTGCGATTGGTTTACAAGGGATTACCTCTGCAGGGAAAACTACACATACTATAACTCTCAACAATGGTGGAACCTAGTTTGTCACAATCATAGACTGGATAGATATAATTTACATTCTTATTCTTTATATGTCAAATGTGATATCTTATGGTCACCACTTGCCCGATATTTGTATTCATCTACGAGCAACAATGATTGGCCGACTCTCAATGTTTAGCATGTCACTTATACCCACTGTGCTCGTCACATATCTTTTCCACAACCATTTTGTTTTATGAGGTAGTAGGAGAATTCATATGAAAACAAAAAAATAGAAAGCACATTGGAGGAAACAAATTCATGGAAATCCTTATTTAAATAAATTAATTTATAACGAAACACCAAAACATCGACAAGTAGAGGAAACATTTAAATGGAAATGCAATTACATTGAACATTTAAAGGAGCATTTAACTGAAAACACAATTTAAACTACAGTGCACACAGAATTTAGTGTAATTAGTGATTTATTGAATTTTAAACAATGAAACAACAGTAGTAAAATGTTTATTTTTTTAAAATGTCACTTGTATTGTATTGTAGGCTCATAAAGCACTTGGCTACCCGAAGGCGTCTCCGCACTAGGTGAAAGTAAGCGTGTGTTAAGGACCCAAAACAGACAGGCATTCAAGCTGTCAGGTAGTGTGGATATAAACAGGTTTTTAATAATTTCCTGGAGGTGGTCTCATTGTTTTCATTTCTTAACTGAACTGGCAATTAATTCCAGAGTTTAGGGGTCAGATATGAAAACGATCTCCCTCCCCCATCTGGTCCTTTGGAGCCTTGGGACCTTCAGAAATTTAGCATTGGAGGACCTTAATGTCCTAGTAGGGTAGGAGGGGCAAAAGGGCCTTAACCAAGACGGGTCCTTTCTGATTGATTCCCTTACGTGAGAGACACAGGGCCAGATTTATGGAAAAGTGACGCAGCGCGGTGCTGCACCAAAATGTACCAAACTTATTATTGCATCACCAACAGAGGTCTTGTTTGAGGTGTTTGAGTCTAAACCGGTGTGCAGGAGTATAAAAGATCCTATTGTAAAAATAATAGGTTTGGGTAAGGTTGGCGGGACGAGCAGTGGAATGGAAGAGAAGGCGAAAAAACCCTTATTAGGCAAACAAGGAATGGATCAGAGAAGAGTGTATGGTACCAGAGGAAGGGATGGAGTTCATAATGAGGAATATAGGAGCGAACAGCTGAGGCGTGGGGATCAGTGATGAGAGGGTACTTGAGATGGGAGGGGCAGGTGACTTGACCATGGATGGAGTAGAGAGCAGCTGATGAGTGGAAGATGCAAGGATAATAGAGGTTAGTGAGGATAGCATGCTTGAGCAGGGATGCAGCAGAGGGCACCTGAACTGGTATGGAGAATCGAGCACGAGGGACACGCCTGAAAGACAGTACCTGAGGGTGGTGGACATGTGATTGTGCTTGGTAGGAAAATTTTATAATTATCTGGAGACAGAGTATATGATATATACTTATATATTAGCAAACCTTCCAAGTTACACAGTGCCCATGAGTGTAACACTGTACCACTGAGTGTCATACGATATCAGCTCCCTTCACACTCTCACCCAGTGAAGAGCTGATAGCATACGGTGCCAAAGAGTGTAACACAATATCAGCTCCCTTCACGCAGTCACACAGTCACCCGGCGAGGAGCTGATATCACATGGTGCCACCGTGTGTCCCTCGATATCAGATCCCTTCACACAGTCACTTGGTGAGGGACTGATGTCACAAGGTGCCACAGAGTGTCCCACGATATCGGACCCCTTCATACGGTCACCTGATGAGGAACTAATATCACATGGTGTCACTGAATTTCACATAATATCGGCTCCCATCACATGGTCACCAGGTGAGGAGCTGAAATCACATGGTGCCACAGAATGTCACACAATATTGGATCCCTCCACACGGTCACCCAGTGAGGAACTGAAATTGCACAGTGCACATTCAAGTAACTGGAATCCCCTGCAGAATGCATAAATCCAGCTAATTCTTTGGAGGCCCTGCTCAGCCCATGTTAATTCCAGGGTATGAAACCTCCTCAGGACATCCATGGGTGCCTCACAAGAGGTAGCAAATTGAAGTGCCTTTTCCTGTGCTCGGCACAAAGCCCAGCCCCTACAAAGCCCTACCCCTCCTCACACTGTGAAAAAGCTTCAGAAGTTTCCAGTTGAGGTGGGCGAGCCTGTGAAAGGTCAAACCTGAAGCCAAGCTTTTATGAGACTTTTGACCCCTCCTCCCCTCCCCCCCACTATTCACATCCCCCCACCCAGGATGTGGTGTTATGGCCAGAGTCGCCAACTTTGGTACTAGAAATTCAGGTTCGAGTTTTGGCGTTGGCTCAACATACTGTGATTCTGAATAAAGCATTTAATCTCCCCATAAACAACAAATGCAACCTTGTGTAATGTAACTTGTGCTCATGTAAAGCTCTTCAACTTTGAGCTATTTAAAAACTGCAGAAAATGCAAATTCCGTAACATAAGGAAAAATAAATAGATACCCATTAACTGGCTGATTTGTACTAGGTGAAATCAGAAAACCTGGATAAATCATGGCTTCCATGCTTAAATTGTGTTATCTTGGGCAAATATTTTATTTTACCAAAACCCTTTTTTCTTCATTAACAAGTATAAAAGCAGTGAGATTAGAATAGCAGTTGTACAAAAGTATAATAATGTGGGCCAGGTAAAGGGTTTATTATGACAATTGTCATGTCTCTTGGGGCCAGATGTATCATTATTTTGAGTAGCAATGACCTAATTGCGATTTTCTGTAAATCACAAGGAGGTAATCGCTATTTAAATTTATGAAACTCCAGGAATTTCATTTAGTATTTCGTAATGGCTTGCAAATCGACCTACCTCATAAATATTCTTGAGGTAGGTCGCAATTTGCGACCTATTGGGAAATGCTAAAATCACAGGGATGGTGGCATGTTGGGTTCAGCAGACCACCATGTCTGTGACTGCTTTAAAATAAAACAATCTTTTTTTTTTTTTTAAATGCAGCCCATTTTTCTTAAAGGGAAACTGGATGCGGTTAAAAAAGAAAAATGAAAAGTTTTCTATCACTTTTTTTCTATCAAGTTTCTATCACTTTTTTTTAAGAGTAGGCCGTTTTCGCATGCATTCACAAAGGGAAAGGAGTCCCTTGTTTGCGAATGGCTTACCACCTACTTGAAGTAGGTGCTGAAATGCAAATGTTTTTGCAACCACATTCTGGTCACAAAATATTCCTAATTACCGCTGTGATTCAGTATTAGGGAGATACGCACTTGACACGCCCCTTCCTAATACTGAATCTGCATGTGTGCGTAATTCCAAATATTTTGATTCAGTAACATGTTACTGAATCGTAAATTAGAATTTTTACATACCAAAATGCATTTTTGCGCTCACAAACAGCCCGATCAGGCCGTTGGCGACTGCAAAAATACATGATACATCTGGCCCTTAGTTCACTGATGGTTCATATTTAGAAACAATCACTTTTAATAAGTACTTTTCAGTGCGCTGCTTTAATGACAAACCTTCCACGTTACAGAAATACACTTTTTCAATCATGAAAAGACTGTCATATTTTACGTGATTTACATGGCAAATATTTTCAGGGCTCGACTCGTGCACGGGCTCTAAGATTGGCTCGGCTCTGGCATGACTGTTAACTTGTTGACTCACCCATCTCTAGTTTTCAGGTCTGTGCAAGCATCAGCAGAGCTCGAAATATGTGTTTCTGTCATTGAAAGTAAAACCTAAACGCAGTTCGTCTCCATCAGCTTGTGGTGAAGTCACACTGCAGCTGTTGCACGCATGTGGAAATGTCCCACTTAAACCCACCACAAAGCGGGCACCGAAGCATATAAAAGAGGAAATTAGCCCCCACCGCCTTTACTGTGGCAATAAATCTATGGATGACAAAAATAATGTGAATTAAAAGGAATAGCACATTGACACCTGTCCAGGCGCTGTGATAGGAGACAAGAAAATATTGATGTGCGCGCTTCAGGCACGTGAACATATGGTGTGTTGGTTTAAATCAACAAAAATATAGTATAGGACAAGCTGAAGAAAAACCTAAAGAATACAGTTTCACAGAAGTAGACACCTTAAAAAGCTCGAGCCCTAAAATGTAGATATGTGCGATTCAGGCAGGAAGAATGCACGTATACATTTACAAAAAGACCTAGCTGGGCAATAAATATGGAAAGAGTTATTGTAACTGGCGCATAACGAAGGATGACGATACAAGTCACTAAAAGAGTGCAATGAGAGCTGGATATCATTACTTTTCTTCAGGGTATGAAGGTTGCTGGTGCCTCACTACTTTCTGTAATGTGAAGGTGGCCATCATACAAGTGACAGAACATACATTGCTCTATGGGTGCAGCTACAGATCTTGTAAGTGGTAAGTGGGGAATGTCTATTGACATGATTTATGTGCCATCACTGCTGCCAACATTCCTTGCGCCGGATCGTTAGAATCAGTCCTTTTCTATTTTGACAAAATGTGCATGCCTACATGTGTGTACAATGTGACATTTGCACTGGTGCCCCATTTCTTGTGGTGTCCCCAACAAGAGTGTGTCACCATTGATTGTTGGCTGACACAGGCCCTCACCCGCCAGTGCCTGTCATTTGCCTTGTACAACTGTAGTGGCAATGAGGGACAAGATGTCTCTGACCAGATTTTTTAGCCACTATGTGCATTTCCATGCCATTGATGTGGCATCATGTAGCAAAATGCACTGCACATGTGTAATGGGGATGGTTTGTTACCCAACTGTTGACATGCATCACTGAGTGACTTGCAGTTATGTTGGAATCACATGTGGTTGGGTACGACATTCATCCACAGACATCTGGGTTTGCAGGACCAAAATGGAGACAGTGATGTTTCTTCCCATTGGGCAACAAGTTGAGGTCCTTCTACGTGTACTTGCATATCTCTGTGATTCTCCAACATACAAAGGACTACTTGCGTCTACTAATGCAATCAGAGTATGTCATTGTAAGGGGTGCAAGACATTAGTGGTGATTTCCCTTGGGCTTGCTGATACAGGATGTTGTTGATTTTAGGGACATATCTCCCTGTCAAATTGCACGTTATACTTATAGGTGGTCATTACAACCCTGGCGGTCGGTGTTAAAGTGGCGGTAAAACCACCAACAGGCCGGCGGTAAAAAAAATGGAATCACGACCGTGGCGGAAACCAGCAACATAGATAGCCACTTTAACACTCCGACCGCCACAGCGGTTCAAACAAACACCGCATCGGTAACCGCCAACATTCAGGCGGAACACAATGTACCGCCCACGGTATTATAACAGGCCAATCCGCCACCTTTTCCGGGGCGGATTCACCGTGAACAAAAACACGGTGGAAACAGGACTTGGAAGGGAAAACGCTCACCTCTACACACCTCACAAGGAACCAGGACGCCATGGAACCCGAGCTCCAGATACTTCCAGCCTTTATCTTCCTGCTCCTCTACCAGGAACAACAAAGACTGTGGCGAAGACCACAGTGAGTACTGCACCTACGACACAGGGGAGGGAGGAGGGAAAAATGAGTGACACACACACGCAACACTCCCACCCCCACCCTCACCCACTACAACACACACACAAGTACGTGTAGATACATTACATTTACAACCCCCCCTGGAAGAATACAATGACAAAAGGAAATGAGTTGAACATTTGTAATCTATTCAAATACAGTAATCCAAAATATATATATATGAATATTTACACTATAAACAAATAGATACACCAAGAATACATGTCCAAGGTATTCCACCATCATAGTCCGTAGACCACTGGGCCCAAAATGCATGGGTGAGGCCCACACTTAATACCCGATCAAAATGGAGAGAACACTGCTGGGGCATCAGATAGAAATACAACAGGAACCTCAAGGGGAAGGGAAGGGGGGGGGGCATCTCAGCCGGATGAGTGCACGACGCCAGATCCACAAGGGGGCTCCATGCCCACTGCTGTATCCTGGGGAGTGCAAAGCCACAGTCTCACAAGTCTTTCCAGTGGGTGGGTTGCCCGGTTCTGCATCCTGGGGAGTGCAAAGCCACAGTCTCTCAGGTGGATGCCTTACTACACTGGTTTTGGAGGGGGCTTTGTGCCCAGAGTGCTTCATCCTTCCAAGGACAGAGGTAGTGGATGGGATACTCCACTGGTTCTGGAGGGGGATTTGTGCCCAGAGTGCTTCATCCTGCCAAGGACAGAGGTAGTGAATGTAAATCTCCACTGGTTCTGGAGGGGGCTTTGTGCCCAGAGTGCTTCATCCTGCCAAGGACAGAGGTAGTGGATAGGATACTCCATTGGTTCTGGAGGGGGGTTTGTGCCCAGAGTGCTTCATCCTGCCAAGGACAGAGGTAGTGGATGCCTTTCTCCACTGGTTCTGGAGGGGGCTTTGTGCCCAGAGTGATTCAACCTGCTCGTGGCGGCCTCAGTAGCGTCAGAAGCTTTGGCGCTCATTGGCCTGCGGTGCTGGTGGTGGCGGTGTCCTGTTCAGCGGTGCTGGTGGCGGCGGGGTCCTGTTCAGTGGTGCTGGTGGCAACGGTGTCCTGTTCAGCGGTGCTGGTGGCGGCGGTGTCCTTGGCAGTGGTGCTTGTGGCGGCGGTGTCCTTGGCAGCGGTGCTTGTGGTGGTGGTGTCCTTGGCAGCGGTGCTGGTGGCGGTCTTGTCCACCATGCAGGTTTTCGCTGACTTGCCTGTTTTACTGTGCCCCTACCCCACCTTGGATGGTGGCGCAGCTGTCTTCCCACTCCCAACTGTACCCCTGGGAGAGGCTTTGGTGGTAGATGTTTTGCCTCTCTCCTGCCGGGCACTGGCTAACTTTTGTGCTTTTGAGGTGGGGGACTGTCCGTGGTCTGGCTCCTTGGCACACTGGCTGCCCTGCTGTTTGGCGCACTCAAGAAGCCGGTTACTACTGACACCACTGTTCCCGCAGATGTTGTGGCTGAGGTGCTGGGTTGGGACCTGGAAAGGCGGGCCCTAGGAGACTGAAGGGGTGGGGAGGTGAGGGGAAGAGGTCAAGGTTGGACAGGAAAAGTTTTTGGGACACACTTGGATGGATAGATGGAGGGGGCTTGGGAGTGGATGAAGAGGTAGTGGTTGTAGGAGGTGTACGTTTGCTGACTTTTGGTGACGGTGCATGGGCTGGAGGCTGTCGTGAGGTGGATGGCTGTTGGGTGGGTGTGTGGCTGCGTTTGGGTACCTTGGGAGGTGGGCTCGCAGACACACTGGAAGAGGACACAGGGGATGTGTGAATGGTAGTGGGGGTGGTGACTGCACGTGAGCGTGGTGTGGTGGTGGGTGTGCTGGTGATGGATAGTGGCTAAGGATGTAGCGCATGCAGGTGTGAGTGGAGACGAGACTGGGAGGGAGGAGGGAGACGAGGAGGAGTGGACACAGTGGAGGCAGTGGATGATGGTATGTCTGCATATGTATGATGCTTGCGTGAGTGCCTGTGGGATGTGTGGTGCTTATGTTTGCCTGAGCTTCCCTTGTGTGTTGACATGTGTGCATGCTGGTCTGATGGTGTGCTTGGGATAGGCTGAGGTACAGGGGTGTGGGTCTGGATGGAGGAAGTTGAAGAGGGGAGGATAGAAACAGGGACAATGGCTGCCATCAGTGCTGAGGCCAGAGTCTGTAAAGCTCACTGTTGGGCTGCCTGACCAGAATGAATGCCCTCCAGGTATGCATTGGTCTGTTGCAACTGCCTCTCTGCACCCTGGATGGCATTCAAAATGGTAGACTGCCCAACAGTGAGGGACCTGAGGAGGTCAATGGTCTCCTCACTGAGGGCAGCAGGCCTGACTGGGGCAGGGGCTGAGGTGCCTGGGGCGAAGGAGATGCCCACCCTCCTGGGTGAGCGGCCACGGGGCAGACGCTGAGGGGCTGCTGGGAGGGCAGTGCTGGTAGGGGGTGTGGCAGCTGTACCTGTAGATGCGGTGGGCACAGAGGGGCCCTCCACCTCAAGGGAGCTCCCATCAGAGGAGGAGTCCGTGTCACTGGTCTCAGCTCCTGTCCCCGCCGTGGAGCTCCCCCCTGTCCCGCTGGTGGCTTCTGACTCCGTTGTGTCGCCCTCCAGGGCCATGTGGGATGCAGCTCCCTCCTGCTCCGCTGTCACTGCTCCTCCGCCTGATGATGCTAATGCACACAAGAACAGGGAGACGACAAAAAGTGGGGGGAAGACAGAAGAAAGACATGTTGAGTGCATCCAATACTGCTACCGTTGGTGGACACTACAGAAACAGAAGCCCCCTGCACTGCGCTGTGCACTTAGAGTTCGCTTATTAATCACAGGGACGTGGGTTACAAGGCCTATGCCCGATTGCTGCACACATGGAAGTCACAGGAGCCTGACTAGGTGTAGTTGCCTCTGAACACAGGTGGGGTGGGGTGCCACAGGGCCTGCCTTAAGAAGGGCCCTTGCCTATTAAACTCGCCCTGGCCTAGGGGAACCCACAGCCCACCTCCCCCACCCAGACACCTACAATGCGTGCTGAATCAGCAGAATGAGAGTGTACTCACCCCCTTGTGGCTGCTGTGATGCCCTCAAGCGCCCATCCAACTCCGGATATGCCCCCGCCAGTATCCGGAACATCAGGGGGGGTCATGGTGCGACAGGCACCCCTCCCACGTTGGGAGGCCATTCCTAGCTGGGCCTCCGCCATCTTCTTGCTCCAGCGGTGAATGTCCTCCCATCTTTTCCAGCAGTGGGTGCTCCGTGCGTGGTGGACCCCCAGGGTCCGGACTTCCTTGGTGATGGCACGCCAAATATCTTTCTTCTTGTGGGTGCTGACCTACACGAATAGTACAGGGGAAAAGGAGAAGATATAACCGTCCGCACCGTCACAGTCATTGGCCCGCATCCCTACCCTTGCCATGACGCACATGCACTCACCGTCGTATCATGCACGCCTCATTCTCCCCCCCCCCCTATCTTTCATCAACACCACTCCACAAAGGCATTGCCCATTCGGCATGCTCACAGTGCACTTACCTGTTTGTCTGGAGGACCGTAGAGTAGCGTGTACTGGGGGAGGACCCCATCCACTAGTTTCTCCAACTCCTCCATGCTGAAGGCAGGGGCCTTTTCCACAGACACATGAGCCATTGTCTCTTCCAGACTGAGGTCAAAGCAGCAATTGCAGTGTAGGTCCTCTCCTGTCGAAGATCAGGTATCAAGTGATTGAACAGAGAGAAAATGGCAGTGACGTCTGCGGCGGTGCGTACCGTCACCGCAGGCGTACATCGTCATTGGCTCCTGGGACCCATAGGGTCCAATGTTAACCAATGCAGGATTGCGCCGCGGTCTTCGACCGCCTACCGCAACGGTGTACAATGCCAGCGCAATTACCTCATATCTCCTTGTCCCACATTACAGGTCAGGCAGCCGCCATTTCAGGGGGCCACATGGCATTAATTTTGACTGCGTCACACATATCTAGGCCTTGCTTAAACACTAATATAGCCATATATCGATTTTCTAACATTTTGCTACAAAGTTGTGTTTACATACCTCAGTGTTGGTTGACTCTCTGCTCGCTGTTCTCCTCCATAGAGCACGTCTGCTGGGGCAGGTGAGGAGATGGCGGCATTCTCCGGTTTACAGACCGCTGGAGGACCTGTCGACAATGGAGGAGCGACATATAATTGTCACATACAGACTTGATCGTACCACAATCCTGGAACTGTGTGCCCAGTTGGAGCCAGACCTGATGTCAGCTATCCGCCATCCCACAGGAATCCCCCCTCTAGTGCAGGTCTTGTCAGTACTCCATTTCCTAGCAAGTGGGTTTTTTCAAACAACAGTGGCCATTGCATCAGGGATGTCCCAGCCTATGTTCTCCAACGTGTTGTCCAGAGTGTTGTCTGCCCTGCTGAAACACATGCGTAGCTACATCGTTTTCCCTCAGGTGGAGAATTTGCCTACAGTGAAAGGTGACTTCTATGCCCTGGGACATATCCCTTAAATCATAGGTGCCATTGATGGGACACATGTGGCCTTGGTCCCCCCCTGCAGGTATGAACAGGTGTACAGAAACCGGAAGTGTTACCATTCTATGAATGTGCAGATGGTGTGTTTGGCCGACCAGTACATCTCCCATGTAAATGCCAAGTTTCCTGGCTCAGTGCATGACGCTTACATTCTGCGGAATAGCAGCATCCCTTATGTGATGGGGCAACTCCAGAGGTACCGTGTGTGGCTATTAGGTGAGGACATGGACCCAATACAGTGTGACTAGGTGTCTGGGTCTGGGGATGTCCCTAAGAGTTAGTGTGTGTCTAACAGTTGTCCCTCGCCATTTGCAGGTGACTCTGGTTACCCCAACCTGGCCTGGCTACTGACCCCAGTGAGGAATCCCAGGACAAGGGCAGAGGAACGCTACAATGAGGCCCATGGGCGAACTAGGAGGATTACAGAGAGGACCTGCAGCCTCCTGAAGGCCAGGTTCCACTGCATCCATATGATAGGTGGTTCCCTATTCTACTCACCAAAGAAGGTGTGCCAGATCATTGTGGCCTGCTGTATGCTTCACAACTTGGCTTTGCGACGACAGGTGCCTTTTCTGCAGGAGGATGGTCCAAATGGAGGTGTTGTGGCAGCTGTTGAGCCTGTGGACAGTGAAGACGAGGAAGGAGAAGAGGACATAGACAACAGGAACACGGTCATCCAGCAATACTTCCAGTGAGACACAGGTAAGAAGACAACACTGCCTGCTACATCTGATTTAATTGTTCTACCTCTCATCTGTCTGTCATTTTCACCCAGTGTTTGGACACTGAGGGGGTCATTCTGACCCTGGCGGTCACCGACCGCCAGGGCCAACGACCGCGGAAGCACCGGCAACAGACTGGCGGTGCTTCCTGGGCCATTCTGACCGTGGCGGTAAAGCCGCGGTCAGAAAAGGGGAACCAGCGGTTTCCCGCCGGTTTTCCCCTGGCCCAGGGAATCCTCCATGGCGGCGCTGCTTGCAGCGCCGCCATGGGTATTCCAACCCCCTTTCCGCCACCCTGTTCCTGGCAGTTGTTACCGCCAGGAACAGGATGGCGGGAACAGGTGTCGTGGGGCCCCCTAACAGGGCCCCATAATGATTTTCAGTGTCTGCTTTGCAGACACTGAAAATCGCGACGGGTGCCACTGCACCCGTCGCACCCCAGCAACTCCGCCGGCTCCATCGTTGCTGGGTCTTTCCCGCTGGGTCTTTCCCGCTGGGCCGGCGGGCGGCCTTTTGGCGCCCGCCGGCCCAGCGGGAAAGTCAGAATGACCGCCGCGGTCATTTGACCGCGGTGCGGTCTTTTGGCGGTCTCCGCCCGGCGGGCGGCACCCGCCGCCCGCCGGGGTCGGAATGACCCCCTGAGTTGTCAATTTCCCTTTCGATTTCAAAGATGTGGGTCCCACTGTGTGACCTCTGCTTTGTTTCCGCGTGGACTAGAGTTGTGTGACATAGGTATGTTGACATTACATTGGATATATCATTTTTCCACAGTTATTGCAAATACACATTTTCGAAAGCACAGACTGACTCCAGATTGTTTTGTGATTTAAGGGTGTTTATTTAAGTGCTAAATAGTGGAGGGGGTTGTAAAATGGTCAGGGGTGATGGTGGAGGTATGTCCATGGCAGAGTCCAGTCTATTAGTCTCACAGATGCATTGTCCAAAGGGGCATAGGAAGTGGAGCTAGGGCAGTTTAAGGATGGACAGGGTGACAAAGTGGGACAGAAGGATGACAATCAGGGTGGCCTCATTTCTTGGCGGGGGTCTTGGCATTGTTCTCTGTCTTTGTCCTGGATCTCAGGGACCGCTTGTGGGTGGTTCTCCATCTGCCGGGGGTGGGGTGCTGGTGTTGTGGTCTTGTGGCGGTGCCTCCTGTCCACTAGCGCCGGCGGAGTTGGTGGGCAGTTCATCATCCAGGCTAGTGTCAGGGGCCCCTTGTTGTGCCACAGTGTCCCACCTGGTGTTGATGAGTTCCTTCAGCACCCCTACAATGGTGCCAAGGGAGGAACTGATGGATTTGAGTTCCTCCCTGAACCCCAAATACTGTTCCTCCTGCTGCCGCTGGGTCTCTGAAACTTGGCCAGCACCGTTGCCATCGTCTCCTGGGAATGATGATAGGCTCCCATTATGTTGGAGAGGGCCTCGTGGAGAGTGGGTTCCCTGGGCCTGTCCTCCCCCTGTCGCACAGCAGCCCTCCCAGTTCCCCTGTGTTCCTGGGCCTCTGTCCCCTGAACCGTATGCCCACTACCACTGCCCCCAGGTCCCTGGTGTTGTTGGGGTGGTGGGTTAGCCTGGGTTCCCTGTAGTGGTGGACACACTGCTGCTTGACGTGTCCAGGAGACATAGGTATTGGCCCGCTGGGGGGTGCTGTGCTGGTGTTTCCAGAGGGGGGAAGATCTGTAGTGGCCTGTGCCAGTGTGAGGGGAACTGACTGTCCCGAGGTCCCAAATGGGCCGGGCTGGTCATCTTGATCCAGTTGGACAGAGCTGCTGTCATCACTGTGGGCCTCTTCTGTGGGTGGAGTGGACATGTCTGGACCCTCCTGTCCAGTGATGTTGGGTAGGGGTCCTGCAGGGGTGTAAAGGCATGATTATTGCATCTGTGTGTGCCATGGTGTGCAATGGGTGGGTGACCCTGTACCCCAGTGCTTGCATTCTTGTGTGGGACCTTAGGTGATAATGGTTTAGGGAGGTGTATGGGTATGTGCAGTGGACATGCTTTGGTGATGGGTGTCCATGCTTTGGTGTTGCATGCAGGGCTTGGGTTTGGGATGTGTGGTTTGTGATAGTGGGACATGTGTGAGGAGTTGGAGTGATGGGGTGAGGGCGAGGGTGGGGGTATGTGATAGCATGCAGGTAGGGTGGGGGATGTGGTAGTTAAAGATTTGACTTACCAGAGTCCATTCCTCCAGCTACTCCTGCAAGGCTATCAGGATGCAATATAGCCAAGACCTGCTCCTCCCATGTTGTTAGTTCTGGGGGAGGAGGTGGGGGTCCGCCGCCAGTCCTCTGAACCGCTATCTGGTGTCTTGAGACCACGGAACGCACCTTCCCCTGTAGGTCGTTCCACCTCTTCCTGATGTCATCCCTAGTTTTTGGGTCCTGTCCCACTGCGTTGACCCTGTCCACGATTCTGCGCCATCGCTCCATCTTCCTAGCTATGGTGGTGTGCTGCACCTGTGATCGAATAGCTGTGGCTCTACCCGGATGATTTCCTCCACCCTGACCCTGAGCTCCTCCTCAGAAAACCTGGGGTGTCTTTGCAGTGCCATGGGGTGGTGTGGGTGATGTGTGGGGTGGTGTGTGTTGTGATGTGTGGGGTGATATTTAGATGGGTGTTGTGTGAGGTGCGTGGATGTTGTGTGAGTGATGGTGTTGAGTGCCTGTGGATGCTAGTGTTGTTTCTGGTGGTGTCTCTCTCTGGCCTTCTGTCGCAATTGTTGTCGTAGGGGTTTGTGGGTGATATGGGTGTGTGTTTTATATTCCATTGGGTGTGTGGGAGTGGTGTGTGTATGTGTATCAGGTGTGTGTATTTGGAATTGTCCAATGTGGTAGTGTTTTGTAAAAGTGTGTGTATTTTGAGCGCGGCGGTGTATACCGCCAATGGAATACCGCGGTTGAAAGACCGCCGCGTGGATTCATGGGTTGTGATAGTGTGGGCGTGTAGGAGGCTGGCCTGGTTTGTAGTGGGTACCAAGGGGTACTTACACTCTGCACCAGGTCCAGGTATCCCTTATTAGTGTAGAAGAGGTGTCTAGCAGCTTAGGCTGATAGAAAAGGTAGCTGAGCAGAGCAGCTTAGGCTGAACTAGGAGACATGCAAAGCTCCTACTATACCACTGGTGTCATATGCACAATATCATATGAAAACACAATACACAGATATACTAAAAATAAAGGTACTTTATTTTTATGACAATATGCCAAAAGTATCTCAGTGAGTACCCTCAGTATGAGGATAGCAAATATACACAAGATATATGTACACAATACCAAAAATATGCAGTAATAGCAATAGAAAGCAATGCAAGCAATGTACAGTCACAATAGATTGCAATGAGAGCACATAAGTATAGGGGCAACACAAACCATATACTCCAAAAGTGGAATGCTAACCACGAATGGACCCCAAACCTATGTGAGCTTGTAGAGGGTCGCTGGGACTGTAAGAAAACAGTGAGGGTTAGAAAAATAGCCCACCCCAAGACCCTGAAAAGTAGGTGTATAGTGCACCTAAGTTCCCCAGAGAGCACAGAAGTTGTGATAGGGGAATTCTGCAAGGAAGACCAACACCAGCAATGCAACAACGATGGATTTCCGGACGAGAGTACCTGTGGAACAAGGGGACCAAGTCCAAGAGTGGCGACAAAGTCGAGATTGGGCAGATGCCCAGGAAATGCCAGCTGAGGGTTCAAAGAAGCTGCCACCGGATGGTAGAAGCTGTGAATTCTGCAAGAACGACAAGGGCTAGAAACTTCCCCTTTGGAGGATGGATGTCCCACATCGTGAAGAGTCGTGCAGATGTGTTTCCGTGCAGAAAGACCGTAAACAAGCCTTGCTTGCTGCAAGGGTCGCGGTTAGGGTTTTTGGATGCTGCTGTAGCCCAGGAGGGACCAGGATGTCGCCAATTATGTGAGGAGACAGAGGGGGCACTCAGCAAGACAAAGAGCCCTCTCAGAAGCAGGCAGCACCTGCAGAAGTGCCAGAACAGGCACTACAAAGAAGAGTGAACTGGAGCTCACCCGAAGTCACAAAAGAAGGTCCCACGACGCCGGAGGACAACTCAGGAGGCCATGCACTGCAGGTTAGAGTGCCGGGGTCCCAGGCTTGGCTGTGCACAAAGGAAATCCTGGAAGAGTGCACAGGAGCCGGAGCAGCTGCAAATCACGTGGTACCCAGCAATGCAGTCTAGCGTGGTGAGGCAAGGACTTACCTCCACCAAACTTGGACTGAAGAGTCACTGGACTGTGGGAGTCACTTGGACAGAGTTGCTGAGTTCCAGGGACCACGCTCGTCATGCTGGGAGGGGACCCAGAGGACCGGTGATGCAGTCTTTTGGTGCCTGCAGTTGCAGGGGGAAGATTCCGTCGACCCACAGGAGATTTCTTCAGAGCTTCTAGTGCAGAGTGGAGGCAGACTACCCCCACAGCATGCACCACCAGGAAAACAGTCGAGAAGGCGGCAGGGTCAGCGATACAAGGTTGCAGTAGTCGTCTTTGCTACTTTGTTGCGGTTTTGCCGGTGCCCAGAGCAGTCAGCGGTCGATTCCTTGGCAGAAGGTGAAGAGAGAGATGCAGAGGAACTCTGATGAGCTCTTGCATTCATTATCTAAAGAATTCCCCAAAGCAGAGACCCTAAATAGCCATAAAAGGAGGTTTGGCTACCTAGGAAGGAGGATAGGCTAGCAACACAGGTAAGAGCCTATCAGAAGGAGTCTCTGACGTCACCTGCTGGCCCTGGCCACTCAGAGCAGTCCAGTGTGCCAGCAGCACCTCTGTTTCCAAGATGGCAGAGGTCTGGAGCACACTGGAGGAGCTCTGGGCACCTCCCAGGGGAGGTGCAGGTCAGGGGAGTGGTCACTCCCCTTTCCTTTGTCCAGTTTCGCGCCAGAGAAGGGCTGGGGGATCCCTGAACCGGTGTAGACTGGCTTATGCAGAGATGGGCACCATCTGTGCCCATGAAAGCATTTCCAGAGGCTGGGGGAGGCTACTCCTCCCCTGCCCTGACACCTTTTTCCAAAGAAAGAGGGTGTAACACCCTCTCTCTGAGGAAGTCCTTTGTTCTGCCTTCCTGGGCCAAGACTGGCTGGACCCCAGGAGGGCAGAAACCTGTCTGAGGGGTTGGCAGCAGCAGCAGCTGCAGTGAAACCCCGGGAAAGGTAGTTTGGCAGTACCCGGGTCTGTGCTAGAGACTCGGGGGATCATGGAATTGTCTCCCCAATGCCAGAATGGCATTGGGGTGACAATTGGGGTGACAATTCCATGATCTTAGACATGTTACATGGCCATGTTCGGAGTTACCATTGTGACGCTGTACATAGGTAGTGACCTATGTACAGTGCACGCGTGTAATGGTGTCCCCGCACTCGCAAAGTCTGGGGAATTTGCCCTGAACAATGTGGGGGCACCTTGGCTAGTGCCAGGGTGCCCACACACTAAGTAACTTAGCACCCAACCTTTACCAGGTAAAGGTTAGACATATAGGTGACTTATAAGTTACTTAAGTGCAGTGGTAAATGGCTGTGAAATAACGTGGACGTTATTTCACTCAGGCTGCAGTGGCAGGCCTGTGTAAGAATTGTCAGAGCTCCCTATGGGTGGCAAAAGAAATGCTGCAGCCCATAGGGATCTCCTGGAACCCCAATACCCTGGGTACTTCAGTAGCATATACTGGGGAATTATAAGGGTGTTCCAGTATGCCAATGTGAATTGGTGAAATTGGTCACTAGCCTGTTAGTGACAATTTGTAAAGAGAGAGCATAACCACTGAGGTTCTGGTTAGCAGAGCCTCTGTGAGACAGTTAGGCATCACACAGGGAACACATACATATAGGTTAAAAACTTATGAGCACTGGGGTCCTGACTAGCAGGGTCCCAGTGACACATAACAAACATACTGAAAACATAGGGTTTTCACTATGAGCACTGGGCCCTGGCTAGCAGGACCCCTGTGAGACAGTGAAAACACCCTGACATACACTCACAAACAGGCCAAAAGTGGGGGTAACAAGGCTAGAAAGAGGCTACTTTCTCACAGGGCGTATTCCTGTTGGCGTGACGGTGGAGGTTTTGTTATCTCCAGTTTATCACTGACCTTTGGTGTGGCGGACTTGTGTGGGTGTCTAGATTTTGGCGGATTCCGAGCTGTGGGTCATAATGGCTGTGGCGGAATTCCGCGGCTGCGGCGGTGTGTTGGCGGTCTTCTGCACGGCGGTAAGCAGATTTTACCGCCAATGTTGTAATGACCCCCATAGTGTACATTTCCATGCCAATTGTGTGGCATATCTGAGCAACATTAGTACTATCTCCATGACTCCAAAGTGTGTGCTGTTGATGTGGCATCTTCTCCAGGCTACTGTACTGTTGTCAGGAACATAGCATCTTAACAATAAAGTACTTAACAATACAGGATCATGGCTCGGGGTAGGTGCTTCTCCTTGGCAACGGAGCGTAACAAATAAGTTCACGCCCGGCCATTGGGCCGCCACTGTACCATGAAGCTTGTTCCTCTAGTAGGGGGGGCAACAGTTAGGAATAGGATGTTCTAGCTACACACAACTAGTGTAAGTGACTGGAGTATAGTCTACTGATAGTCTTACTGCATAGGAGTGTTTATAGTTATAGAGAAGGAGTAATATACCCCCATTCTGGTCCTGATGAAGCATCGCTGGATCCTTCTGGACCATTAATGATGCGAAACATGTTGACCCTTGTTTCAGGGACGGTTTGGTAATTTCACACGTTCCTCTCTTTATGATATGTTGTTGAGAGTGGTCCGATCATTATATTCACTCCACTCTCCCCATTTGTTTTAATCTTGGCCTTGACCCTCCGTGGTTGAATAAAACTGTTATCCCCAGGTGGAAGGTTATTGAGCCAATTTTATCCTTGAATTTCACTTTCCTTCCTTTCTCCTTCTTGGCATTATCGAGTAAAGATCTCCGGCAAAGAGCCCCCCTCTGGGGGGGGCCCGTCAGGCATTGCAGCGCCAGCCTGACGAGGGGCTATTCCGATGATGAAGCATGACACCCATTAGGGTGTGTGAGGTTTCTTGCTCCTATAATTAGGACTCCTCTTTCCTACTATTTTCTTTGGAACAGTGTATACTGTATTGTTAAGTGCATCTCATTAGGGAGAACGTACACTGGACCATTAATTGCTACTTGTCCCTCTACTTTTGATCAGGAACATAGCATCTTCTGTTATTGTGTATAGGGTGACCACCCGCCCATAATTTTTACGGACTGTCTGTAATTGAGCCCGGCCCTCCTTTATCTGTGATGAAAGGCTTACCGGGCAACATATGTCTGTAATTATAGCCTTTTGAGCTAAAGCACAAATGTTCCCCCAGCTGGATTGAACGGCAGGGAGTCTACTGTGCTTAGATCCTGAGGGAGGGGCAGACTGATAAGTAACAGGCCTTCTTGCCAAGGGGTCTCCTTCCCAAACGAAATGCAAATGTGTGCAGCTGGTAAATCTGCAAATGTAAAGAGGCTTGGAAATCTGTTTTGGCTTTAATCAAAGGAATCACTTGAAGCTTTCTGATGGCAAAGATATTCTCTTTCAGGGAGGTATTGTAAGGGTGTTCCAAGCTGAGCTGTAGAATGTGTGGTTTTAATGGACAGTTATAAAAATGTTTACACTAGGTATAATCTGTATATTATTGAAATCTGTGTTTTAGAAGGACTTTTTTCATTTAACCTAAATGTATTTGCACATATTGTAGCAGCCTATATTATGTTGTGTGTAATGTATGTTTAAAATAAGGATTTACACATTCATGTGCTTTCAGGGACCTTGGCACCTCACAGTACTAACAAACATTGCCAAAGCCAATAGGTCCTCTCTGCGCAAGAGGTATTGGTTTTGCCACTGTGTGTTAGCCATGTTATACACTAGAGTGGATGCTGTTCAGCATGGCTAAAAGTTAGTGGATAGAGGAGGGTGGCGCAGAGTGTCACAGAGTGGAATGGCGAAGAGTGGAGTAGTGTTGTAGAGTGGAGTGGCAGAGAGTGCTGTGTTTAGGAGTGGCATACTGTGGAGTCATGTAGCGTGGCATGTAGTGGGCTGGTATGCAGTAGAGTTGACTGGTATAGAATGTATTGGTGTGGAGTGTTGCAGAATATAGTGGTGTAGAGTGAAGTGGCATTGAATGCAGCGGCATAGACTTTAGCGGCGCACAATGCAGTGTCATAGAATGAAGAGGCATGGATTAGAGTGGTGCACAGTAGAGTACAGTGATGCTGAGTGGAGTGGTGCAGAGTAGAGTGGTGTGGAGTGCAGTGACGTAGAGTAGTGTGTTGTACAATGTAGTGGCAGAGTGTGCAGTAGTTCAGAGTGCTGTATTGTGCAGTGGCCTAGAGTGCAGAGTAGACTTGAGTGGAATAGAGTACAGTGGTGTACAGTGGTGAAGAGGAGAGTAGTGTAGAGAGGTGCAGTGCAGAGTAAAGTATAGTGCTGTAGAGTGCAGAGGCGTAGAGTGGAGTGATGCAGAGTAGAGTGGCATAGAGTGCACTGGCATAGAGTGCAGTGGCGTAGAGTGTATTGGTGTAGAATGCAGTAGTACAGAGTAGAGTGGTATAGACTACAGTGGAAGAGAGTGCAGTGTTGCAGAGTAGAGTCTCAGATTGTAGTGGTGTACAGTGGAGTAGAGTGGCATAGTGAGCAGTCGCATAGAGTACAGTGGTGCAGGGTAGAGTGGAGTGGCATACAGTGCAGTTGTTTAAAGTGCATTGGCAAAGAAATCAGTGGTTCAGAGTGCAGTAGCATAGAGTGAAGTGGGACAGAGTAGAGTGGCATAAAAAGAGTCTTAATCCGCAGAATTCAATGAATGTGTTATTTTTAGCACAAAGTACCTGGTATGCATCAAAAATAAAGCCGCAAGGACAACGTTGCATCAGAAAAGCAAGAAATGCATCGATTCCTTACTCACAAGTGAGGTTGCACATTGATTCTTTACTCGCACCGGAGGCCGTGTGTCGATTCCTTTCTCGCAAGAGGGGCTGTGCATCGATTCTGGTTGCGCAGCCTCAGCCAGCACAGCAAAGCAGCAGGCAGAGTGGCAGGTCCTCCTCAAACATCACACTCTTCTCCTTGGCATAGGTTCCTCATGATCCAGAAGTAATCTGAAAATCTGGGGGGTTGGGTCCACTATGTATACCCATTTCTGCCTTTGAAGTAGGCAAAGTTCAAAGGAAAGTCTCTGTTGTTGACAAGATTCTGCCTTGCCCACGCCTGGCCCTACACACACACCAGGGGGTTGGAGACTGCATTGTGTGAGGACAGGCAAAACTGTCAGTCTGACCTAAATGTGGATTCCACAGGCAGGCAGAGGCATAGAATGGATAAACAAAAAATGCCCACTTTCCGAAAGTGGCATTTTCAAACACACAATCTAAAAACCAACTCTTCAAAAAGATGTATTTTTAAATTCTGAGTTCAGAGTGTGAGAAAGTAGCCTCTTTCTAGCCTTGTTACCCCCACTTTTGGCCTGTTTGTGAGTGTATGTCAGGGTGTTTTCACTGTCTCACTGGGATCCTGCCAGCCAGGGCCCAGTGCTCATAGTGAAAACCCTATGTTTTCAGTATGTTTGTTATGTGTCACTGGGACCCTGCTAGTCAGGACCCCAGTGCTCATAAGTTTGTGGCCTATATGTATGTGTTCCCTGTGTGGTGCCTAACTGTCTCACTGAGGCTCTGCTAACCAGAACCTCAGTGGTTATGCTCTCTCCTTACAAATTGTCACTAACAGGCTAGTGACCAATTTTACCAATTTACATTGGCTTACTGGAACACCCTTATAATTCCCTAGTATATGGTACTGAGGTACCCAGAGTATTGGGGTTCCAGGAGATCCCTATGGGCTGCAGCATTTCTTTTGCCACCCATAGGGAGCTCTGACAATTCTTACACAGGCCTGCCACTGCAGCCTGAGTGAAATAACGTCCACGTTATTTCACAGCCATTTTACACTGCACTTAAGTAACTTATAAGTCACCTATATGTCTAACCTTTACCTGGTAAAGGTTAGGTGCAAAGTTACTTAGTGTGAGGGCACCCTGGCACTAGCCAAGGTGCCCCCACATTGTTCAGAGCCAATTCCCTGAACTTTGTGAGTGCGGGGACACCATTACACGCGTGCACTACATATAGGTCACTACCTATATGTAGCTTCACAATGGTAACTCCGAATATGGCCATGTAACATGTCTATGATCATGGAATTGCCCCCTCTATGCCATCCTGGCATTGTTGGTACAATTCCATGATCCCAGTGGTCTGTAGCACAGACCCTGGTACTGCCAAACTGCCCTTCCTGGGGTTTCACTGCAGCTGCTGCTGCTGCCAACCCCTCAGACAGGCATCTGCCCTCCTGGGGTCCAGCCAGGCCTGGCCCAGGATGGCAGAACAAAGAACTTCCTCTGAGAGAGGGTGTGACACCCTCTCCCTTTGGAAAATGGTGTGAAGGCAGGGGAGGAGTAGCCTCCCCCAGCCTCTGGAAATGCTTTGTTGGGCACAGATGTGCCCAATTCTGCATAAGCCAGTCTACACCGGTTCAGGGACCCCTTAGCCCCTGCTCTGGCGCGAAACTGGACAAAGGAAAGGGGAGTGACCACTCCCCTGACCTGCACCTCCCCTGGGAGGTGTCCAGAGCTCCTCCAGTGTGCTCCAGACCTCTGCCATCTTGGAAACAGAGGTGCTGCTGGCACACTGGACTGCTCTGAGTGGCCAGTGCCACCAGGTGACGTCAGAGACTCCTTGTGATAGGCTCCTTCAGGTGTTGCTAGCCTATCCTCTCTCCTAGGTAGCCAAACCCTCTTTTCTGGCTATTTAGGGTCTCTGTCTCTGGGGAAACTTTAGATAACGAATGCATGAGCTCAGCCGAGTTCCTCTGCATCTCTCTCTTCACCTTCTGATAAGGAATCGACCGCTGACCGCGCTGGAAGCCTGCAAACCTGCAACATAGTAGCAAAGACGACTACTGCAACTCTGTAACGCTGATCCTGCCGCCTTCTCGACTGTTTTCCTGCTTGTGCATGCTGTGGGGGTAGTCTGCCTCCTCTCTGCACCAGAAGCTCCGAAGAAATCTCCCGTGGGTCGACGGAATCTTCCCCCTGCAACCGCAGGCACCAAAAAGCTGCATTACCGGTCCCTTGGGTCTCCTCTCAGCACGACGAGCGAGGTCCCTCGAATCCAGCGACTCTGTCCAAGTGACCCCCACAGTCCAGTGACTCTTCAGTCCAAGTTTGGTGGAGGTAAGTCCTTGCCTCACCTCGCTGGGCTGCATTGCTGGGAACCGCGACTTTGCAGCTAATCCGGCCCCTGTGCACTTCCGGCGGAAATCCTTTGTGCACAGCCAAGCCTGGGTCCACGGCACTGCACGACTTTCTAAGTTGGTCTCCGGCGACGTGGGACTCCTTTGTGCAACTTCGGCGAGCACCGTTTCACGCATCCTCGTAGTGCCTGTTTCTGGCACTTCTCCAGGTGCTACCTGCTTCAGTGAGGGCTCTTTGTCTTGCTCGACGTCCCTTCTCTCTTCAGGTCCAATTTGCGACCTCCTGGTCCCTCCTGGGCCCCAGCAGCGTTCAAAAATGCCAAACGCACGATTTGCGACTAGCAAGGCTTGTTGGCGTCCTTCCGGCGGGAAAACACTTCTGCACGACT
The DNA here is from genome assembly GCF_031143425.1 of Pleurodeles waltl. Classification (NCBI taxonomy): domain Eukaryota; kingdom Metazoa; phylum Chordata; class Amphibia; order Caudata; family Salamandridae; genus Pleurodeles; species Pleurodeles waltl. The sequence continues at coordinate 1,313,823,971 of NC_090437.1, read as the reverse complement.
CTCCAAGGCGAGAGGGATCCGTCCACCAAAGGGGAAGTCTCTAGCCTTTTTCGTTCCTGCAGAAACCTCAGCTTCTTCTGTCCAGTAGAAGCTTCTTTGCACCCGCAGCTGGCATTTCCTGGGCATCTGCCCATCTCCGACTTGCTTGTGACTTTTGGACTTGGTCCCCTTGTTCCACAGGTACCCTAGATTGGAAATCCACAGTTGTTGCATTGCTGGTTTGTGTCTTTCCTGCATTATTCCTCTAACACGACTTCTTTGTCCTTAGGGGAACTTTAGTGCACTTTGCACTCACTTTTCAGGGTCTTGGGGAGGGTTATTTTTCTAACTCTCACTATTTTCTAATAGTCCCAGCGACCCTCTACAAGGTCACATAGGTTTGGGGTCCATTCGTGGTTCGCATTCCACTTTTGGAGTATATGGTTTGTGTTGCCCCTATCCCTATGTTTCCCCATTGCATCCTATTGTAACTATACATTGTTTGCACTGTTTTCTAAGACTATACTGCATATTTTTGCTATTGTGTATATATATCTTGTGTATATTTCCTATCCTCTCACTGAGGGTACACTCTAAGATACTTTGGCATATTGTCATAAAAATAAAGTACCTTTATTTTTAGTATAACTGTGTATTGTGTTTTCTTATGATATTGTGCATATGACACTAAGTGGTACTGTAGTAGCTTCACACGTCTCCTAGTTCAGCCTAAGCTGCTCTGCTAAGCTACCATTATCTATCAGCCTAAGCTGCTAGACACCCTATACACTAATAAGGGATAACTGGGCCTGGTGCAAGGTGCAAGTACCCCTTGGTACTCACTACAAGCCAGTCCAGCCTCCTACATTGGTGGCAGCGGTGGGATAAGTGCTTTGAGACTACTTACCACTCTTGTCATTGTACTTTTCATAAGAGAAAAATATACAAAACAAGGTCAGTGTATATACACATAGCCAAAAAGTTTTGCATTTCCTCTTTTCACTCTTTTCTAAGTGCTGAAAAGTACTTCTAACTTTCTAAAAAGTTCTAAAAAGTTTAAAAAGTTTTTTTCTCTGTCTTTCTAAAAGCTCTGACAAACTTTTTATCTTTTACTATCACTTTAACTCTCTCTAAAAAAATGTCTGGCACAGGCCAAAATGTTGATCTGTCCAAACTTGCATATGATCACCTTAGCTGGAAAGGAGCAAGGAATCTCTGCATAGAGAGAGGTTTGAGTGTAGGGAAGAATCCTTCCTTAGAACTGTTAATTAACATGCTTAGAGTACAGGATAAGGCCATAAGTGCCCAATCTGTTGAAAAAGTAGCTAATGGTTCTCAATCTGATCCAGGGACTCCCCCAGGAAAAGATTCAGGAAAGAAACTTCTCAGCCTGCCCATTACTAGACAGTCTAGCATAGTTGGTACAGAGGTTGAATCACACCATACTGATGGTGTGCTTTCACATTATACTGTTAGCCAAGCTGTTAGGGTGCCCTCTGTAAGGGACAGGTCTCCTTCTGTTCATTCCCATCATACCTCTGTATCTAGAAATGTCCCTCCCACCCACCCTGATGACAGATTGTTAGAAAGGGAGCTCAATAGATTGAGAGTGGAACAAACCAGACTGAAGCTTAAAAAGCAACAGCTGGATTTGGATAGACAGTCTTTAGAATTAGAGAAGGAAAGACAGAAGTTGGGTTTAGAAACCCATGGTGGCAGCAGCAGTATTCCCCATAGTCATCCTGCAAAAGAGCATGATCCCAGGAATCTGCATAAGATAGTTCCCCCTTATAAGGAGGGGGATGACATTAACAAGTGGTTTGCTGCACTTGAGAGGGCCTGTGTTGTAGAGGATGTCCCTCAAAGGCAGTGGCCTGCTATCCTATGGCTATCATTTAGTGGAAAGGGTAGGGATAGACTCCTTACTGTGAAAGAAAGTGATGCCAATAATTTTACAGTTCTTAAGAATGCACTCCTGGATGGTTATGGCTTAACCACTGAACAGTACAGGATAAAGTTCAGAGAGACCAAAAAGGAGTCTTCACAAGACTGGGTTGATTTCATTGACCATTCAGTGAAGGCCTTGGAGGGGTGGTTACATGGCAGTAAAGTTACTGATTATGAAAGCCTGTATATCACAATCCTGAGAGAGCATATACTTAATAATTGTGTGTCTGATTTGTTGCACCAGTACCTGGTAGACTCTGATCTGACCTCTCCCCAAGAATTGGGAAAGAAGGCAGACAAATGGGTCAGAACAAGGGTGAACAGAAAAGTTCATACAGGGGGTGACAAAGATGGCAATAAGAAGAAAGATGGTGAAAAATCTCAAGATAAGCAGGGGATAAGGGTAAAACCAAAGATCCCACTTCAAATCTTAAACACTCTTCAGAGGGTGGGGATAAAACTAATTCTTCCTCTTCTTCTCAACCCACACACATTAAAAAGCCTTGGTGCTTTGTGTGTAAAAACAGAGGCCATAGGCCAGGGGATAAGTCCTGTCCAGGTAAACCCCCTGAGCCTACCACCACTAATACATCAAGCTCTAGTGCCCCTAGCAGTAGTGGTACTAGTGGTGGGATTGCTGGCAACAGTCAAGTTAAGGGTGTAGTTGGGTTCACTTTTGGGTCCATAGTAGAAACTGGGGTAGTCACTCCCAAGACAGTTTCTGTCACACCTAGTGGCATTGGCCTTGCCACACTGGCTGCTTGTCCCCTTACAATGGATAAGTACAGGCAGACAGTTTCAATAAATGGTGTTGAGGCCTTGGCCTACAGGGACACAGGTGCCAGTATCACTTTGGTGACTGAAAACCTAGTGGCTCCTGAACAACACATCATTGGACAACAGTATAAAATTATTGATGTCCATAACTCCACTAAGTTTCTTCCCTTAGCTATAATTCAGTTTAGTTGGGGTGGAGTTACTGGCCCTAAGCAGGTGGTGGTATCACCTAGCTTACCTGTAGACTGTCTTTTAGGTAATGACCTAGAGGCCTCAGGTTGGGCTGATGTAGAGTTTTATGCCCATGCAGCCATGCTGGGCATCCCAGAGGAATTGTTCCCTCTCATTTCTACTGAAATGAAAAAGCAAAGGAGAGAAGGCCTGAAAACTCAGGATCCCTCTCCATCAACAGGTAAAAAGGGTATCACAGTATTCCCTAACCACTCTACCATTCAGGATACCATTCCTGTGGTGGGAGAAACCTCTCCTGGGGTGGCACCTGTTCCAAGGGAATCATCAGCTGGCAAAGCTGGACTCCCTGAGGTAGAAGTACCTCTCTGTGGGATAACTAACATTGGTGAGAAAAAGAGCACCATTTTAGTTAACATGGAGCATCCCTCCTACCCTCCCAGAGAAACTTTAGTGCAGAAACTCTGCACTGCCTCACAACACTTAGGACAGCATCCCTGCCCTAGTGTGGAGCTGATAGGACAGCATCCCTGCCCTGCTCCAACTCAAGAGAAACAGCATCCCTGTTCTCTCTTCCAGCCATATGGACAAAGTTTTTGCCTAGCTATGGCTTTACTGAGACAGCATCGCTGTCTGGCATTTCCATCACTACAAATAGGTTCAGTGGACAATTCCCACTGCTCTAAACTAAAACTTACTGATAGAAACTCTGAAAATACATCTTCACATTGTTGCTTAGCTAAAAAACTTCAAACAGGGTGGTTTACATCCCCACAGGGAAGTAACCATAGAGTGGATGATAAAGGGAGTAACCAGTCTATTGCAGAGCTACTCTCTACTTATCACCACTTAGACAATAAAGTCTCAACTGGCCAAGGTTAGCCTTATTGTCCTTCGTTTGGCAGGGGGAGGTTGTGTGAGAAAGTAGCCTCTTTCTAGCCTTGTTACCCCCACTTTTGGCCTGTTTGTGAGTGTATGTCAGGGTGTTTTCACTGTCTCACTGGGATCCTGCCAGCCAGGGCCCAGTGCTCATAGTGAAAACCCTATGTTTTCAGTATGTTTGTTATGTGTCACTGGGACCCTGCTAGTCAGGACCCCAGTGCTCATAAGTTTGTGGCCTATATGTATGTGTTCCCTGTGTGGTGCCTAACTGTCTCACTGAGGCTCTGCTAACCAGAACCTCAGTGGTTATGCTCTCTCCTTACAAATTGTCACTAACAGGCTAGTGACCAATTTTACCAATTTACATTGGCTTACTGGAACACCCTTATAATTCCCTAGTATATGGTGCAGAGGTACCCAGGGTATTGGGGTTCCAGGAGATCCCTATGGGCTGCAGCATTTCTTTTGCCACCCATAGGGAGCTCTGACAATTCTTACACAGGCCTGCCACTGCAGCCTGAGTGAAATAACGTCCACGTTATTTCACAGCCATTTTACACTGCACTTAAGTAACTTATAAGTCACCTATATGTCTAACCTTTACCTGGTAAAGGTTAGGTGCAAAGTTACTTAGTGTGAGGGCACTCTGGCACTAGCCAAGGTGCCCCCACATTGTTCAGAGCCAATTCCCTGAACTTTGTGAGTGCGGGGACACCATTACAAGCGTGCACTACATATAGGTCACTACCTATATGTAGCTTCACAATGGTAACTCCGAATATGGCCATGTAACATGTCTATGATCATGGAATTGCCCCCTCTATGCCATCCTGGCATTGTTGGTACAATTCCATGATCCCAGTGGTCTGTAGCACAGACCCTGGTACTGCCAAACTGCCCTTCCTGGGGTTTCACTGCAGCTGCTGCTGCTGCCAACCCCTCAGACAGGCATCTGCCCTCCTGGGGTCCAGCCAGGCCTGGCCCAGGATGGCAGAACAAAGAACTTCCTCTGAGAGAGGGTGTGACACCCTCTCCCTTTGGAAAATGGTGTGAAGGCAGGGGAGGAGTAGCCTCCCCCAGCCTCTGGAAATGCTTTGTTGGGCACAGATGTGCCCAATTCTGCATAAGCCAGTCTACACCGGTTCAGGGACCCCTTAGCCCCTGCTCTGGCGCGAAACTGGACAAAGGAAAGGGGAGTGACCACTCCCCTGACCTGCACCTCCCCTGGGAGGTGTCCAGAGCTCCTCCAGTGTGCTCCAGACCTCTGCCATCTTGGAAACAGAGGTGCTGCTGGCACACTGGACTGCTCTGAGTGGCCAGTGCCACCAGGTGACGTCAGAGACTCCTTGTGATAGGCTCCTTCAGGTGTTGCTAGCCTATTCTCTCTCCTAGGTAGCCAAACCCTCTTTTCTGGCTATTTAGGGTCTCTGTCTCTGGGGAAACTTTAGATAACGAATGCATGAGCTCAGCCGAGTTCCTCTGCATCTCTCTCTTCACCTTCTGATAAGGAATCGACTGCTGACCGCGCTGGAAGCCTGCAAACCTGCAACATAGTAGCAAAGACGACTACTGCAACTCTGTAACGCTGATCCTGCCGCCTTCTCGACTGTTTTCCTGCTTGTGCATGCTGTGGGGGTAGTCTGCCTCCTCTCTGCACCAGAAGCTCCGAAGAAATCTCCCGTGGGTCGACGGAATCTTCCCCCTGCAACCGCAGGCACCAAAAAGCTGCATTACCGGTCCCTTGGGTCTCCTCTCAGCACGACGAGCGAGGTCCCTCGAATCCAGCGACTCTGTCCAAGTGACCCCCACAGTCCAGTGACTCTTCAGTCCAAGTTTGGTGGAGGTAAGTCCTTGCCTCACCTCGCTGGGCTGCATTGCTGGGAACCGCGACTTTGCAGCTACTCCGGCCCCCGTGCACTTCCGGCGGAAATCCTTTGTGCACAGCCAAGCCTGGGTCCACGGCACTCTAACCTGCATTGCGCGACTTTCGAAGTTGGTCTCCGGCGACGTGGGACTCCTTTGTGGAACTTCGGCGAGCACCGTTTCACGCATCCTCGTAGTGCCTGTTTCTGGCACTTCTCCGGGTGCTACCTGCTTCAGTGAGGGCTCTTTGTCTTGCTCGACGTCCCCTCTCTCTTCAGGTCCAATTTGCGACCTCCTGGATCCTCCTGGGCCCCAGCAGCGTCCAAAAACGCCAAACGCACGATTTGCGACTAGCAAGGCTTGTTGGCGTCCTTCCGGCGGGAAAACACTTCTGCACGACTCTCCAAGGCGAGAGGGATCCGTCCACCAAAGGGGAAGTCTCTAGCCCTTTTCGTTCCTGCAGAAACCTCAGCTTCTTCTGTCCAGTAGAAGCTTCTTTGCACCCGCAGCTGGCATTTCCTGGGCATCTGCCCATCTCCGACTTGCTTGTGACTTTTGGACTTGGTCCCCTTGTTCCACAGGTACCCTAGATTGGAAATCCACAGTTGTTGCATTGCTGGTTTGTGTCTTTCCTGCATTATTCCTCTAACACGACTTCTTTGTCCTTAGGGGAACTTTAGTGCACTTTGCACTCACTTTTCAGGGTCTTGGGGAGGGTTATTTTTCTAACTCTCACTATTTTCTAATAGTCCCAGCGACCCTCTACAAGGTCACATAGGTTTGGGGTCCATTCGTGGTTCGCATTCCACTTTTGGAGTATATGGTTTGTGTTGCCCCTATCCCTATGTTTCCCCATTGCATCCTATTGTAACTATACATTGTTTGCACTGTTTTCTAAGACTATACTGCATATTTTTGCTATTGTGTATATATATCTTGTGTATATTTCCTATCCTCTCACTGAGGGTACACTCTAAGATACTTTGGCATATTGTCATAAAAATAAAGTACCTTTATTTTTAGTATAACTGTGTATAGTGTTTTCTTATGATATTGTGCATATGACACTAAGTGGTACTGTAGTAGCTTCACATGTCTCCTAGTTCAGCCTAAGCTGCTCTGCTAAGCTACCATTATCTATCAGCCTAAGCTGCTAGACACCCTATACACTAATAAGGGATAACTGGGCCTGGTGCAAGGTGCAAGTACCCCTTGGTACTCACTACAAGCCAGTCCAGCCTCCTACACAGAGACCCCAAACTCTATTTCTCTATCTGCTCCCAATGGGAAACTAAACTTAAAAGATATTTAAAGGCAGTCCCCATTTTGACCCATGAGAGAGATAGGCCTTGCAATAGTGAAAAACTAATTTGTCAGTATTTTACTATCAGGACATGTAGAACACATCAGTACATGTCCTAACTTTTAAATACACTGCACCCTGCCCATGAGGCTACCTAGGGCCTACGTTAGGGGTGACTTACATGTAGTAAAAGGAAAGGTTTGGGCCTGGCAAGTGGGTACACTTACCAGGTTGAATTGGTAGTGCAAAACTGCACACACAGGCACTGCAGTGGCAGGTCTGATACATGTTTATGGGGCTACTCATGGGGGTGGCACAATCAATGCTGCAGGCCCACTAGTAGCATTTGATTTATATTCCCTGGGCACCCACAGTGCACTTTACTAGGGACTTACCAGTAAATCAAAAGTGCCAATCATGGACAACCAGTTACCAATACAATTTAGATAGCATATGCACTTTAGCAATGGTTAGCAGTGATAAAGTGCCCAGAGCCAACAAAATAGGTCAGAAAAGGTAGGAGGAAGGAAGCAAAAAGTTTGGGGATGACCCTTCAAGAAGGGCCAGGTCCAACACATTCATAGTGCCATGTCTGGCCTACAGAGATCTTTGCATGCTCTGGCCTCCTCACTGATGGCAGCCTCATTCTGCCCCACCTCCACCTCCATCTTCACAGTGTCAATCCCCCTTTCCCCTACCTATTCCAAGCACACAGATACACCCGCATGCACCCACCTCAATGCACACAAGTAGCACACATAAACACAAACACCACAAGACACAACGGCACGCAGGCTCTTAACATACACCACCAAACACAACATCATCACCACTGCAGCAGACACTCCCACTGACCCACACACAACAATCAGCATACTCAAAGGCACCACTACAACACCCAATGACACATCAGCCACACTCACCATACCCGCAGACACCACCCCAAAAGACACACAAACATCCACCACATCCTGCATACCTACTGACACCACCCCAACAGAAACACAGACATCCACCACACCTATCATACCCACAGACACCACCCTAACAGACACACAGATATCTACCACATCTGTCATACCTGCAGACACCACCCCAACAGACACATAGGCATCGACCACATCTGCAGACACCACCACAGCAACAACACAAAATCCTCTACTTCCCAGGCCCCCAAGACATGCAAACCCCCAGCAGACACCACCCAAACAGAAGTATACCTTACCCATGCACACACCCGACACATCTACACCAGCACACCAGATAACCACTCCCTCAACCTTCAAATCCCCATCCCCTTCTGTTGACTGTCACCATGTTCCAAAGTAGAGTTTCCTTTTTGGCCTTGCCCTTCCCCCTGTTCTCTCTACCCCATCCCAAATGTAAGTGGCCCCAACCGACATTCCAACCCATTACTTCCACTTACAAGTCCTCCCCATCACACCAGACCCCCTGCAAACACCCCTCCCCCCAAGAAGAAGTCCACCCCTCCTAAGAAACAGTCTACCCCTTCCAAACCCACCCCTCCCAAATTGGACCCCCTAAAGTATGGTGCTGAGGTGCCTGCCTGCCCACTTGATGCCCCTTTCTGTGGAGGTTCCCTGACAGTAGTAGGAGTCAGGTGTGGGCACAGTGATGTGCATGGACCTAAAAATTGGACTGGCCAATGGCCTTTGCTCTTGAGAAATTCTTCATTATTAAACCCAAGTTTTCACTTTGTTGGGTACACATTTGTCCTGCAATTTCATTTCTACCTTTATGTAGTTTCTGAATAACTTGTGTTGTTTGCATACAATTGTGTGTGTTTGACCCTGCTTGTGGGCCCAGTTGCTGTAGTTTGCAATACCTGACTTTGTGGGCAGTGCTGGTGTCCTCCAAGACAAAGGTAGATGTTGACTGTATGAATATGTGTGTGTTAATCCAAATGCGGTGTAATAGCATTGTGTTCTGTTTGGTACGGTAAGTATTTAATCTTGTGTGGTTCAATGTCAGCATATATGGTATTGAATTTCCCCCTGATATGGATTGTATATTGGTCACATGTGTGGCAGTTTGAGTTTTCTTTGTGCAGACATGGAGTGTGTTCCTTTGTATTTGACTATGCATGTGTCCATTTTGATATCTGTACCTTGCAGCTACTTCATCTAGATGTATGTTCCATTGAGTTGCAGTTGTGTGTGCTTTCTTGACTTGCACTTTCACTTTGTACAGATATTAATGTCACTTGGCTCTAGTATTGTTTGTTGATGAGCTACATGTAGGGCCAATTCCTGTGCAAATGTTCTTTTAGGGCGTGAGTAAAGTGGTATGTGTCCCAGTGCAGCATCCTTCTCTGAGTGATTCTGATGCCCCCATCCCTATTGTGCAGGTTTTGTGTGCATAGTGAGCTTTGGATATTTGTCTCTCTGACTATTGTGCATCCAATTGTCCTTCCATTGTGTTGCAATGTGGGTGATGTGTGGATCCATTACAGGGAAGTTTAATGGGAGGGGTGTTTGTATTAAATGCCACATCCATACATTTGTGTTTTGAATATGACGACAGTCCATGGCATGTGTGGAATGTGAGGGTGTCAGTTGTATTTTTGGATGTGATGTTGCTTTGTTGTTGGTGTTGTGTGACACAAAGTTGTGTACACTTTACTGTTCCTTTTTCATAAGATGTGCAAACATGTGTTTTTGTGTTGTGTTGCGGTGCAGTGTGAGCTGCCCAAAGATGGTGTTTTGTGGCTGTGAACGGGTCCTCCTCTGTGACTCACCAGGACTGTGGCCACAATGACAGGTATGTTTGGTGCCAGTAGCGTGAACCCCATATCATGTGGATGATGGCACGATATTCTGTTGTGGAGCCTATTGACACCAGTAGCTGTGTGCGCTTACCGTCGGTTGCATCCACAGCAGCATGTATTTTGGGCTCCATCGATGAGCAGCAGCAGCTCCATGGTGGCACCGGACATGTAACGCTCCCTGCAGGTGAGTTGTTCCCTTTATACTCTCCATTCCCACCTGCTGGGATGTGGTGGTTGAACCTCCTGTCACATGGCAGTGTGCAACCTCGGAATGTATCCAGAGGAAACACAGGCTCGGCCAACATGTTTGTCCTACCTCATCACCGCAGTAGTCTGTGCTTCATGGCTGTGCCAGCGGGTCTACAGCGGTCTTTGCTCCATAGGCCCACTTGTCTCATAATACAGTGGTCTGACCACCAAGCTGATGGCTGTCGCACTGCCACTGCTGCCAAAGCGGTGCATGAACTGCCAAACTCGAAATGAGGCCCTAAGTCTGGAGTGGGAATAGTAAATCTTACCCCTTTTAAGTAGAACACTTTTGCCAATCCAACCAACTTTGACATGGAAATAGTATATCCTATCCCCATCCTCTGCCCACAAGTTCAACACTTTTACCAATATGGCTAAGATTGGCGTGGAAATAGTCAGCTGTTTTACTCATTTCAAAATAAAACATGTAATATACACTGTTTATTTGCACAGTCTTGCTATTTTCATTTCTAGTTTACATTTAATAATAACATTTTAATTTAATTCTCTAAAATACTTTATATACAGTTTTGGTTTTGAATAACAGTAAGTTCAAGTTAGAGTGATATGCAGTTTCAAAATATTTAGTAATACTACATTTGTTTAATTAACAATGCAAAAGAATATTTCATTTATGCAATTTACAAATGATATGTTTATAATAATCATAAAAAAATATTTCTTTGTTTTTATAAAATAATATCGATCAATTATGTAAAAAAATAATTCACGATTATCATTTATAAAAATATTTTGGGATGTTGATTTGAGAACTTATTTAAGAGTTTGGCAGACTTAGTACTCTGTCACAAATGTGAAGTTGTACCCTGTATGCAAAACTCTTGGTCCACTTGCCATACTGAAAGTCCAGCAGGCTGTCAGCTTTCCATCTATGGTTCCCTTGATGGCTTCGTCCATGGAAAACTTACTCTAATGGCTTCATGTTGTGCTTGCCATCTGTTAGAAATGGGGTTTCTGGTTGGCTTGGGTATGCACCTAAGCCAGGCAGAACCCACCCTGTCTAGTCAGGGCAAGGGAGTTACACGTTCAAGATAACCCCTGCTCACCCCCTTGATAGCTTAGCCCGGAGGCAATGTGTAAAGCGTTTGCACAACACACGCAACACACGTGATGCAAGATGTACACCACAAAGTAAACACAACACTGAGCTATGTGAAAATAAACTATATTGAACAAAACATAATTAAACCAAACATTACATGTCAGTAATACCCTGCTACCTTAGCAGTTGTCAGAACGTTACATAAGTTACTAATACGCTGCAAGAATAAGCAGTTGTCACATTAGAACACATAAATACTCAGGATTCTGCAACATAAGCAGTAGTCAGGAATCACAGTATAAAAGAAATGCACTTGTCATGGAAATATTAATAAATGCCTCTATTAAGAACATTATAAAACCTATGGCAAGTCATAAGAATTAGCAAATTATGCCCGTAAAAGGAACATTAGCAACCATATCTGAAAATATCATAAACAAAGGCAATTAAATATATACCAATAAGGCCCATCTCAGGACCATCAGACATATATATGTCCCCCATAGAGTACCTGGTTTATGATGAAAAAGTGGCACTCCTAGAGCCTTGAAGATGAAGGTGGGGCCCCCGGTGCTCTTGTGCGCTGAATGGGGGCCACGCTTTGTTCCTGGGGGAGATGGGCGGTCTGCACCCTCTCTGAGGTTTTATAATGGGCCCCTCCTGGGGCCTGCGATCTCTGGGGACACCCCCGGGCCTACACTGGCCCTTCCACAAGGGGGGGGCACTACAATGCCCAAAAACTACCCCAGAGGCACGGGGAGCCTCCGATGAGGCTTCCACCTTGCCCGCCGTTCAAGATCAAGATCTGGTATCAGGCCCCTCTGGGGGCCCACATCCTCTGAGGGCCTCCCTCTAGGCCTCAACCGACCCCTCCAAGAGACTAGAAGGCAAAGAAGGCCCCAAACAACACGTGGGGCCCAGAGGGGCGGGGGATCCTCCGATGAGGCTTCCGTCCCCTGCCCGGCTCAGGATCCACACAGTGAGCCGGTCCGGCACACTGCAGTGCACCGGCACCAAAGCAGGTGCCTTCTTGTGCCCCGGGGGTGTTCCTGGGAGTGAGCTCGTCCCGGGGGCACGGTAGGAGCGCACTCGCTCCTTTTCTTTCTGTTGGTGGTGCCCTAGGGGCACCGGGGACAGCGCGGCTCTGGCGTGCTTTGTAAATTAAGCCGTGCCACAGTGGTGAATCCCTCGGAGCAGCAATGTGCTTTTTAGAAGTCGCGGCGGTGAATTCGGCAGCAAGGGAGCGCTTTTCAGAACGCTAGGGCATTTTTACTAGCCCGGGTCGTGGCGGTGATCATAGCATTAGGCACCTAGAAGCGCCCGGGTTGCGGCGGTGATCTCTGGCACGGCAATGCGCTTGGAAGCGCAAAGGGACACACAGGACCACTCTCCAAGCGCTGAGATATCGCAACAGCAATCATTGGGCTGGGGAATGTTACAGGAGTCAGGAGACAAAAGGGAGGGTAGCACAGTGCTACCAGGCCTCAACAACAGGCCAGCATAAGGGATGCAGATGGTGCCAGTTCCTCCTAGTGACCAGGCAGGTCACAGGTCAGCACAGCAGCAGCAGTCCAAGGTGGGTCCTGGTGAGTCCATTCAGCACCGTCCTGTGTCCAGTTTCTGGCAAGTCTCTAGAGTTCCAAGAATGTCTAAATTGTGGGGAAAATTCCCCTATACTTATACTCAGTTTACAGTGTGTTTTACAATGAGGAGGAGAGGGGGTTTCAACCAGGTACAACTGGTTCTGGGAGTGCCCCCTTCTCTCCTCCAGCACAGGCTCCAAACATCAGTAGGGGGTAAACAACCCTATTGTGCGAGGCCAGGACACAGCCTTTACAAATGCAGGTGTGCCCCACCGCTCCCTTCACTCAGCCCAGGAAGACCATACAATATGTAGATGCACCTCTGTTACACCTCCACCCTCCCTGTGTACACACTGTCTGAAAAGTATGCACAAAGCTCAACTGTCACTCTGCCCAAACGTGGAATGGAGTCAAGCTCCAAAACACCAGAGTCATAAGCACTAGAGAAATGCTCACTTTCTAGAAGTGGCATTTCTGTAATAGTAATAAAAAATACACCTACACCAGTAAGCAGTATTTTTTACCACCACTACAACCATACCAAACATGCCTACGCTACCCCTCATAAATTAGACAATACCCCTTACACATAAGGCAGGGTATTTCCAATGCAATCCTATGAGCTAGGCAGCACTCACAGCAGTGAGAAACTAAATAGGCTGTTTGTCACTACCAGGACAGGCTGCATTACCAGACACATGTCCTGCCCTCTACATACATGGCACCCTGCCCATAGGGCTAGTTAGGGCGTACCTTAGGGGTGACTTACATGTAGCAAAAGGAGAGTTCTGGGCCTGGCAAGTAAATTTAGATGCCAGGTCCCTGTGGCAGAAAACTGCGCACACAGGCCCTGCGCTAGCAGGCCTGAGACAGGTTTGAAAGACTACTTCAGTGGGTGCCACAAGCAGCGCTGTAGGCACACTAGTAGCATTTACTTTACAGGCCCTGGGTATAGGGATACCACTGTACAAGGGACTTAGAGGTAAATTAAATATGCCAATTAGGTATAAGCTAATCATACCAAGTTTACAAGGGAGAGCACATGCACTTTAGCACTGATTAGCAGTGATAAAGTGCTCAGAGTCATAACGTCAGCCAACAAGGGTCAGAAAAATAAGGAGGAAAAAGGCAAACAGTCTGGGGAATGACCCTGTAAAAGGGTCAGGTCTAACACCATCAGAGTAGGAACATCATGTGGCCCCTCCTCTTTATGGTGGGCAGTCTGATGTGCTTTTTTTGGGTCTGTCATCACCAGGGAAAGCCTGGCAGTGATGAACAGAAAAATAAAATGCTGACCCTCATGCCCAGGGAAAAAATGCCAGGCAGTGGGGATCATTAGCTGTTTGTTATAAAAAACAAACACCCTTTTTAGGGAGTTTGTTTTGAAAGACAAAACATCTGATGGATAATTGTCAAAACCAACGGTGGCTGTCCACCAAACCTCTGGTACCAGTGTGGCAGTGGTTCTTTTGAAGGTTCAGAAATCACCACTGGACCTGTTGTGATCTCTAAATGTGGTGGCTCTCTGTCCATCAAAGTGAGGTCAAACCACTAAACCATAAATCAGAACTTTGAGGGTGCATGGCCTGCAGCCTAACATGGACACAAAATAACTAGCATGAGTCCCCCAGCCCAGGAATCTGGCAGCATCTGGGCACATAGCAGCCAGCCAACCCTCAGAATGTGCGGAAAAGATCCCTGTCATTCTGTAGAAGAGACTGGGTATCGCTGAAACTCCAAAAGCCCTATTCTAGCAACGATTTTGTAAAATCGTATCAGAGCAAATATGGTGACCCCCAAGTTCGATTGGTGCCCCAATCCTGCTAATTCATATATTTGTTACAGATGAGGCCCGGGCTCTTGGAGTGTAGGCAGGCTACAAAGTGGAGGGGCAAGAATGTGCGTATCTGACCATGTTAAAAGGCACTAAGGGCTATCTCTGAGACAGTCCCTTGCAATAACACATAGTTCCCCACAGGTTGTGGTTCACCATGCAGCTGTCTCCGCAGCCCACATCACAAGTGACCTGTTAGGTCTGTGTGTGGCACTCACGGAAGAGGTAGGAGAGATGCCTTAGAAAAACAAAGTAAACCAGGGGGCAGAAGCACAGTGAAAGACCCAGGTATCTATCGCTTGTGTAAAGCAGCAATGAACTGGGGTGACCGATTGCATTATCGATGACACATATACTGTAGCAGACTGCTCGCCATTGAAATGCTGGAAACAGGAGGGGAAGGGAATCTATTGCTGCATCTATAAACATAGACCTGTATATTCAAGATTGCAATGAAGAAGGAAGGTCCCATTTAATCAGAAGAGAAGCTCCCCATGGAAGTAACTGTAAATAACTATTGGCAACAATTAATACAAACCCATAATGAAACCTGATGGAGTATAACTCTTGGCCCCTTGCTGCAGAGCATAGCACTCCAAACAACTGAACTAAATGGCCAACAACCTGAGGGGTAGTAGACTGCTGCTTGTGCAAGGCCAGGGAGCTTATAAATAATCTACCACCACCCTGCGAATGATTAGAGAGCAGCCATATGGGCTGTTCAGTAGAAACCCTAATATCTCTTGTGACCAAACAAGTAATGTTTTAGCTGGTGTGTCGAGAATTGTGCAGTATACTCAATGTGCAGAGTAAGGACCAGCAAGAGCCAGTCACAACCCACAAAAATAAGAAGAGCGGCACCTGGATTGCTTTGCAGATCCCCATACAGACTCAGAGGGAATGAGATCACAGGAAGAACCAAACACCATGGTGAACGAACTTGACCAAATATTGTCCGCAATAGGTGACACGAGATCAGCCCTAGGGGCTAAAATAGATTCAGTAACAATAGACTTGAACCTGGTACACAAATATTAGCCCACACCTGTCCCACAAGCATCAGCAATAAGAAAAAAAAGTCTAGGAACTCACACATCAGATTTGCTGTTTGGAGAACCTCGCTAACGATGCAGAAGGGCGACCTTCACTTAATAATCCTTGGATAGCTGGGATCCCTGAGAATGCAAAAAGTAGCAACCCAACAACATTTATTGAAGCCTGTCTCTAGAACACAGTGGCACCACAAGTACTATCTATCTCCATTCTTTGTAGTAGATTTTGGGCAAAAGGTGCCAAAAAAAGCACCATCCGCTGGGTGCCCCAACTGACTTTATAATAGCAAGAACCTTGAATTACTGTGATATAGTACTACAACACATTAGAAAGAGTGACCCATTAAACTGGTAGGCATCCAGGGTGATGCCATTCTCTGACCTTAAATATGCAGGAAAGCTTCATAGATCTTCATTGCCAAGAGTTAAAAAGAGACTACGGGAGCTAGGCCTCAAATATGCTCTACTGTTTCCAGCCAAACTATGGGTGGTGGATGGCAACCAAACATGATTCTTTAACAAACTGAAAAAAGCATAGGAATGGATTGAGCAAATCAAGGATGCCTCAGCACAACTGGTCCCCAATGGGATGCACAACTGCGCAATCAGTGATCAAGTAACCGGCTAGTGAGACTGAAATCTTGCAAAACAACTGCCACACCCCAAATCCCAAGCTCAAGAAAGACGTAGGCAGCCCTAGCATCAGCAGCAGCAATACATGAAAGTATACACTTCCCTTCAAATGATAAAACCGACAACAACAGGGCAAGCACAGACACAAGCATAGACTCTCAGAACTTAAAATCAATAATGTTTCCGACAGCAGAAAATGTCTTGTGAATATTCAACTAACAGACGTATACCCATGGACACACACTAATGAAATGTAACAATGAATGCAGAAAGCTGAGAGGTGTATAGCCCACATTGATGCTATCACTCTAAGCAAGAACACAGTAATGTGCCAAGTGTCGATGAGGCAGACCAGAGATGCACATAGAAACTAACCAGATTGTGATTACCTGTTACTGAAACTGGCATTTGCTGTTCTTCACACATTAGCTTTGATAAACTAGATGGGGGACTCAGAAAACAAAGGGTATTATGCAACCTTACACCACCAAACACACCTCACTTTCTCACACCACCAAACACGCGTTTTTAGTGCAAGGGCTGGAGAAAGAATAAGGAGTGAAGGGAGAGAGTAATAAAGGTTGGGACCACTCCAGCAATGGA
The DNA here is from genome assembly GCF_031143425.1 of Pleurodeles waltl. Classification (NCBI taxonomy): domain Eukaryota; kingdom Metazoa; phylum Chordata; class Amphibia; order Caudata; family Salamandridae; genus Pleurodeles; species Pleurodeles waltl. Next base: position 1,313,807,226 of record NC_090437.1, on the reverse strand, counting down.
ACAAGTAGAAGAGCTGTGTTTGATAATACAAAATCGCTTACTTTAGTCAATAAATAATTTGGTTTACTGAGTGGGCATAGTTGTTTGGATGGACGTTCACATCTGTTTTAGCGCTACACTGAACAGGTTACAACATCCAGGGCGGTTGGGAACACTAGGTCAATACCACCACACAGAGTCCATTGCAAAACACACAAACTGAAACTCACAACAGAGTAGATGACTTCCTTCTACACCACTCACACAAATAGAACCTACTGAACTTTTTCAAAGATACCCTAGCACTCCAAAATAGTTCATAATAAATGTCATCCAGATGAGTTTGGTTGTAGTAGGTTCCTTTTATTTGTAAATATGGACATTAAAGTAGCAAGATGAGTTTCATTCCACAATCACAGCCAACACGTATTTCGTCACAACAGATGACTTTTTCAAGGCCAGTTGGGTAAGCAAACTGTGAGTTGAAAAAACTAAAACAGCGTGTGTCTCTATATTACAAAGTGTAACAGAAGGTGGATATGAGATCAGTAACATGTTCATGCATCAAGGTGAAAGGTAGTCCCTGATGCAACAGACCATGGTAAGTCTAGAACCTCGAATATCCGGCAGCAACAGTACAGAAAAGTGTAGTCCAGAGGTGCTGCCAGATACTCTAGGTTCTAGAGCTCCCATCAGGAAATACCTTGAGTAAATCCCTTTTTTCACATTGATCGGTGGGAACTGGTTCTATCACCTTCTTTTGCAATAGGTTGTTGACCTCTGCCCTGAGAGAATTGAGATGGGACATGGAGGACTTCGGCGCAATAGAAGGCGGAGGGTTGGTAAACTTGAGACAATAGCCATTTTGCACAATATTCAGAACCTAGTTGTCTGATGTGATGCTTTGCTACTCTGTCAGGTAATGCAAGATACTTCCTCCTACCGTAGTGGGTAACGCAAGAGGGGGAAGGAAAGGCTCAAGGCTTGGACGCAGATGGTTGACGTCCTCCTTGGGCATTTTTTTGAGTGGAACAACCTCGAATTTGCATGCGCTGAGTTTGGTATGATCACTGGTGTTGTTGTTGTTGTTAAGATCTAGGCCACACCCATTGCGGAGTTTGGAATCTCTGTGAGAAAAACCTGCGGTGGTAAGAATGGAACGACTTACACTGTTCTCTCGGTTTTTCAATGCCCACAGCCTTACGAGTGTCTAGTTCTGATTTCATTCTAGAAATCTCATCATCAGCGTCGGAACCAAACAGAGTAGAACCCATAAATGGAAGGTTCTGTATTCTTTGTTGTGCTTCTGACTTCAGAGAAGTAAGACGGAACCATGAATGCCTTCTCAGGGATATTCCATGACAATATCCATGAGCCACTAATATAGAAGAATCTGCCGCTGCACTAATCATCTGATTAGAAACCATAGCAACCTTCATTGATGATTTTAAAGAAATATTTTTTAACTTTGTGAAGATGATCAGCAAATTGTAGAATGGAATCCCAACGAGCACTGTCATATCTTCCCAAGAGGGCCGGGGCACTGGCTGTCTTCATGGAAATGGCAGATGTCGAAAAAACTTTGCGGCCTGCTGCATCTAACGTTCTGCTCTCCTTGTCTGTTGGAGAGGAGGATGAAGGAGAAGTAGAATGCAACTTCTTAGCGGCTACAATAACCACGGAATCTGGTGCTGGGTCTGCCCTTAGAAATAAAGGATCCTGCTCTGGAGGACGATATTTCTTTGGGAGCATAAAAGGGATGGCTTGGCTGTTGCTGGTGTCAGGAATAAGTCCATCCCAGGTTCTAGGAGACCAGGGACCAGCGGAAGCAGGGGTCTTGTGGAAAAACGTTGTTGTAAGGTCTCGAAGATTACAGATGTTGGCGGAGGAGGTGCCGCCATAGGAATATTAAGTTTTGTAGCACCTCGGACAAGAACTTCCTGAAAGGTGTTTACGTCGTCAGTTGGAGAGACTCGGGGTGTTGGAGAGTCAGACAGAGTTGGAGAATAGTCTCTGATAGATGAGGAGGAATGACGTTGATGGGATCGAGATCTTGATCTATTGGTAGAGTCACAACGGTGTTGATGTCTGGAACGAGAAGAACATCTAGATGAACGATGACGCAAATGTCTTGAGGAGACGATAGGAGTCGTAGGAGCCGGTTCAGAGGGTGGTACGGGAGAAGGTGCTACATGAGCTAGAGGATCTGGTGGAGGCAGTGAAAGTGGTGAAGGCATTGTCATATGTGGAGGAGGAGATGGTTGAGGAGAAGTTGATGAAACCATCACGAGAGAGGGAGAAGATTCAGATGTGGAGTAAATCCTCCTCCTCTTCCTTGGTGTCCTCCTTGACATCAACAAGCTCCTGGACGTCGATGTGTGACATCGACGTGTTCCTCTCGATGTCGATCCTTCATGACTTGCTATCGACGCCGAACATGTCGGCGGTGTTGCTTGGCTCGACGTCGATGTCTTCGACATCGACCGGGACCTGGGTAGTTTCTAGCCAGAACTACGTTTCTGGGACGTTCTGTGTCCCCTGGCCAATGAAGTGAGAGCCATGGTGGAAGACTGGCCTTCCCCTCACTCTAAGGTCCTACCAGTAGGCTGCTTTCTTCTTCTGCTGTCCTCTCTGGCCTGGAGACATATTTTCTCTCTGTCACACAGAGTGCATCTGGAGACGTTTTTACATATATCACAGGCATCAGGTATATGTGAAGATAGAAGGCAGATAATACAGACCTTGTGTGGGTCTGTTTTGGCCTACTTCCTGTCACAAAGAGGGCACTTGTCAAAAAGTGAAGGCATTTGGATGGAAAAATACCTTACATTTCTGTCAGAATTTTACAAAAATTACAGAAAATAGTCTGGCAAGATGAAAAACGTTGAGTGAAAATGTAATCAAAAGTATTTGAGTAGAACTTTTTTGAAAAAACCTCTAAATAGGTGGAATGCAATGCTTCAGGGTCCTGTCAGCAGGAACCGGAAAAAATAACTGTGGCAACTGTCTCTTGCTGAGCATGATGGGATATGGGAGAACCGCCTGCTCTTAAAGGCACAGCTTTACTTTTTAGTATGTATAATGGCAGCCAATGGGCTACTCAGCCCTGCACTCCTTCGTCCTTATATAGTATTGCAAAAAGGTTTGTGAAAGATTTTTTCCATGAACTCTTCAAAATATTCATGCATTTGAATGCATATCTGCCTTACAGGACCTTTTTTCAACCAAACAGGATGAAGAATTTTAGCCTTTGTAGCTGCTTCTTTAGGCTGAATAATGAAATTCTTAAGTGACTTTGCAGGCCTTCCTGAAGAAAGACGAACATTAACACTAAAGAAAACATTTTCAGAAAAGTGATCCGGGGTCCCCGCACGCGGGCGGAACTATTTAGCGCTTATGACTATACATGGAAATCCCCTACGAGAGAACACTCATTCCAGTCAACTCCACATGACTTACATGTTAGACTAGACTGCACACTGTGCTCCTCCACAATACCATTGAATGTCTACCACACAACATACTTGAGAAAACTAATTTGATTCATAGCACGTTATAAATAGGAATACACTGGGGAAGGCACCCCATCCAATACCTACATGGAAACTTCAGCGAACATGGTGAGAAGGATACAGTACTAAAAGGTACCTGGGGGCATATTTAGGGCCCCTTGTGCCACCTAAGTGGCACCTTAGCGTCATTTTTTTTACACTAAGACGGCGCTAAGAGGGCCTTTTTCCCACGCCATATTTACAAAGTGTCACAATGCATGCATGAGCCACTTTATAACCCCTTGCACCACATTATGCCTGCACCAGGCATAATTTATGCAAGGGGGACGTTCTGGCACTAGGAGGCCCACAAAAATGGCCCAGTGAAATTTAACGGATTTCACTGCGCCATTTTTCTGTAATTTTTAACTCTTGCTCAGAACACGTGTTAAAATGATGCTCCCATAGAAACCTACGCGCTTCCTTGCACTTTGCTACACTAGCATCAACATTTTTGATGTTAGTGTAGCAAAGCGTCACAAAAGCATACAATGTTTGGACGCTATTGTACTAACAACTGCCATAGTGCGCTAAATTATAACTACGGTGCAACCATGGTGTTGTTAGGTGTCGGTAGAGGGGCGCAGAAAAAATGATGTGCCACTTTTTCCTAAATACGGGCCTTGGTGAGAGACGACTGATAATTCTGTAAAGTTGTTATTAGAGGCCTATGAGTACAGAATAGGGTGCACAAACACATACAAGAAGAACTGAAAAAGGTGGAGGGCACATTATAGGAACTAGAACGGGGCACTAGCCAACATCACGAGTATTGAGACATTGAATTTAGCCAGGGAAAAGCATGCAGAATTACTAGCGACAGCACAGTATATGACCACATACACACAATAAACACATACAAAAGAGACAGTGTTAACAGGCTGCTTATGTGACTACCAAAGTCAGACACACAAATATTAACTATAAAAGTCCAAGTGGGCCGGGAGCTATCCACCCATCAAATCAGTGAGGTATTACTATGCACAACTCTATACTGATCCATCTGCCCCACAGGACTCACTCTTACTTAACGGACATTCCTGACTCACAAATCGCCCGCGAGACCAGGGAGGGACTAGACAAGACAATTACACAACCAGAGATTACGAATGCAATACAAGCGTAGGCAAGGGATAAAACTCCTGGTACTGATGATTTACCCATCGAGTTCTACACAAAATACGAATTACAATCAGCCCCTAAACTGCTTAAACTCTTTCCAACTCACCACAAACAACAAATGAAGCATTAGTAATTGCATTCCAAATTGTGACCCTTGACTGACTTCCTCGTGTCATCCCTCTCCCTCCGAAGTACAGAATACAAAATCTTCGGTGAGATCCTAGTGCACAGACCACCGGAGAACTTTCCGAGCTTGATACACATGTATGAAAAACAGATTCATACCAAGACACAACAGTTCCCTGAACACCCACAGATTTTAACAGATGCTGGAGAGAGGTCTCCATCTCTGATCTAAATCAGCCTGTTTAGCAATAGACTTGGAGGAAGCATTTGATACAATGAATTGGAAATACATTTTGAAAGTATTGAAAATAGTTGGGATAGGGAGAAATATGATCACCTGGGCCACAAGGATATAGGGCCATATGTACGAACACATTTTCCCATTGACACAGAATGTGAAAAACCCTTTGCTACATCTGGCCCGTAGAGACAGCCTACGCCTAAGGTACAAACGCGTAATCACCTATCAGACAGCTACAGGTTATCAAGGGGAACAAGACAAGCGTGTCCCCTATCCCCAATCCAATTTACGCTAATGATTGAACCCATACTAGACATATGTAACATCGCTATCGGAGAGACGGGTTACACCATCTCACTATATGAAGACGCTATACCACTATACACAAGCCACAACACCAAAGACCTTAAACCTCTAGCTGAAACACTAACAACATCCTGAAAAGTCTCAGGGCAAAAAGTCATGTAGGGCAAAGCATGGTGTTATGCTGCGGCGAGAGACTCTCAGATGGACACCCCACACTTTCAAATACTTGGGGATAAATACGTCGCAGGGTCCTCCTGGAATTCAATTTGAAAAGGGTGATCTGCTCACTCACCTTGGCTTCTGGGCAGAATTGCCATTATCAGAGATGGGGCGTGTCACAATAGCGAATGTGATCATGCTTCCGGGGCTATCAAATTCTATTAGAACATTGGAACGTTGGCAGCTCCATTGAAAACAATGGAGTGCTGCGGGCTTTTACTGGCCGGTAAAAGCCCGAAGCGCCAACATTCCAATGTTCGCTTTGTTCACAGCAACAGCTGTGAACAAAGCCTCACGGAGCCCGAGGGGATCTTAATCCCCTCGGGCTCCGTGAACAATTTGTTTTTTTTAATAGAACATTCTGCCCTGAGTGGCAGAATGTTCTAATAGCCTTAGAACCCACCGTAGTGGGCTCTACCGGCTATTAAAGGCCCTTTCCCTTGTTAAATGTAACGCGGGCCTTTAATAGCCGGTAGAGCCCACTATGGCAGGTTCTAAGGCTATATTATGAATTTACCTCTACCGATTCCATGAATAATATTCTGAGAGTTGGGTAACTTACTCGTAAAATGGAACTTCCAACAAATAAAGGTTTTTCTATTGCATAAGACCGTGCTTAAGGCAGAGGAATTCCTAAACTATATTATACCAATGCGTGCACGCTCACTTTTTCTGCATTTTAGTATGGGGCCATGCCAATTGCCGAGTTTACATCACCATGGGATTCTGCCAACTCAGGATCTACCTTGTGCCAGTCATACATGTGATTTGATGAGACAGGGGAACATTTGCTATTCTTCTGCTCAAACATAGAGGTGGGTTGATTGCGCCCTTATGTTGCTTTCTGGAAACGACAAATCATACAAATGTTCTCAGAATTTATAAAAGCGATTCCACAAGTGTGATAGTGACTGCAGTGTCCAAATTTCTCTTTGCGGCTTGATTAATTAAACATAAACTGGCTGCTCGGAAAGACCAGCCCTACTTTCGGGTTATTTATGAACTCATCCTGATTAAATGACCTCATTGGCCTTTTTGTGCTAATCGGATCTCGACAAGTGAGAGCCTCATGTTTCTTCAGAATTTGAGTGATTTTTTTTTAATGCTTTTAGTATTTTGTACTTAGGTATTGCAACTGTTGGTTTTTAATCTATTTTTAATCTATTTGCACACTGTTTTTCTTTTATGATACATTTTATATGCTTGCTGTTAAGTGTTTGACGATCAAATATTACGTTCAAACTATCAGTAAACTTGGGGGCATATTTATACTCTGTTTGCGCCAGATTTGCGTAAATGATTTTTACGCAAATCTGGCGCAAACTGAACTCCATATTTATATTTTGATGCTAGACCTGTCTAGTGCCAAAATTATGGAGTTAAAGTTATTTTTTGCCTGCAGAAAACTACCTTGCATCAATGAGATGCAAGGTAGGCGTTCCTGGGCAAAAAATGACTCAATGGCCCTAGTGCTTTATTTATCCTCTTGTGCAAAAATCACGCACAGGAGGAGAAGGGCCTTAAATAATGGCGCTAAGCCTGCTTAGCACCATTATTTAACGTCTGGGTCAGGGCAGGTGATTGGGGACCTGTGGGCCTTTTTCCATGGTCACAGCCCACAGGTGCCCTTCCCTGCCCCCGGGGACACCCCCACCCAACCGCAACCACACCTGGAGGACACCTAAGGATGGGGGGACCCATCCCAGGTAAGTCCAGGTAAGTTTTTTTTTGCAAATTGCCATATGGGGGCCTTACTTGGGCCCCCCTATATGGCACTGTACCCAATAGGCTGGGTGGCATGACTTCTGTCTTTACTTAGACAGGAGTCATGTCCATCGGGGTTGTGCATGGAAATAATGATGCTAATCAAGTTAGAGTCATTTTTTCCACTCTAACCTGACTAGTGCCATTCTTTCATGCACAACCTCCAGTTTCCCCTACGCCTCCCCCACCCGGTTAGCGTCAATAATTTTGATGCTAACTGGGCCTTACCGCCGGCTACCGTCATAGCTTAAATATGACACCCGGCTGGCGTCCAGGAATGGCGCTAGCCGCTGGTATACTTTTTGATGCAAACCTGCACTAACACAGGTTTGCGTCAAAAAGTATAAATCAGGGCCTTGGTGCGATAGAAGAATCATAGCAATGCTTGCAGTATATACTCTGTGTAAAATAATAGCAATAGGCCATTCCATACATGTGTTGTCAATTGTGTTTATTGACAATAAGATATGATTTTTTAAAAGAGACATAAATCAGGCCGTTAGTGTTGTTTGTTTGTAAGGGATATATGTTTTTAAGGTCTAACTTCTCATTGTAGCGTTCTTGCTATTGACTTGAGATTGTGTATTCCTTAATTTTTAGGCAACAGGGAATGCTTGCTTGCATTTTGGACATCTGTCTTGTTTGTTTGGAGGATTTAGGTTTTATTTGTGTTACAAACTGGATTATTCTAAGTACCTGGTAAATCTGTTCTTTTTTTCAGGATCTCTGTAAAACGGTAGAGTTTTAGAAGCCACCTTCCATGATTTCCTTGGAGTGAATTTTGCCACCCTTGCACAGCAATGTTTATTTTGGCCTCTTGTAAAATTGTGGACATTCCATCATGGTATTTGAAATGCAGCCTGGGGTGAGAGTCTTGATCCTTGCATGTGTCCAAGTGTCTTCAGAACAGTCCAGTAGTTGTGAGAGTTTTTGTTCATGTTTTTGGTAAAAAGGGAATTTCAGTAGGTTAATCATAGTGCTTTATTGCCTTTCTGGTAGGACAAGGCGATTCGTTTTTTTTTATAGTGTGTTGATTTGTGACAATATCTAGACTTAGACTAGATTTTTGGAGAGCCTTGATTAAAATGGTAGTGGTACTCTTGCATGGTTGTGTGGGGGTTAGTATTTTATTTTTATGTTTCTTTTAAATCTCTCCATATTACTTAAAAAATGTGAATTCAATGCAACAAATTACATACAACAAGTAATCAAAGAGTTCAATGTTAACATGACCATCATCCAACATGATACAATCATTATGAGTTTTTATGTATTATGTCCAGGATGTGAGGTGGTCTGGCAGTACAATGACCAATCTGTCATAGCATTGTCCATGACCTGTAATCAGAAATGAAATAGGGTCACCTTATACATTTTGAAAGGTCAGATAGAAATCAGGAGCCCCAGCATTAAAAACACATTGAGACAGTCAGAAGATGCTTATTTAGGCTCAGTACATTCCTGGAGGGATATTGGGAGTGAGTTGATTTTTATAATGTCCATTGACCTGGCTTGCTCTAGGTCAACTATGCGTTTTTGGGGGGGGGTATAGTTATTGGTTTTTGTTTTAGTAGTGTGAGATGTTCATTATATGTTGTGACTTATATATTATAGAGTGAGGCATATATCAATGTTGGAGGCATGAATGCGTGTGATAGTGCGCTCTACACAGCTGCATAACATAACATTTAAATGTTCCATCAATCATTCCTTCATTTGTGGTATTGTTTATTAGTTAGTAGGTGGTTATTTGCTCCAACAGTAATATTTATCTTCTGATTATTTCCATTATCATATAGTACTGAAAGTATGTGTTAGTTTAAAGTTGTCTGTAATTTCAATATCTTGGAATGTTCTTGGGTACCTTGCCTTGTCCTTCCTCTTTTTCCTCTTTCTGTTCTGGTGCTCAGTCTTTTAAGGTTGGCTACTGCTAGCAGTTGTCACGTTGCCTCCTCGTGAACAAGGGGTCTGATATCTTTTATGATAGTTCCTGTTGGTGCTTGGGAACTGGTACTGACTTTTTTAAAGTTCTGTATGACATTTCTTAACTTGCACCTTGGTTATATTCGGAGGGGTGTCCGTTAACATTTGTTATGCTCCTATTATTGTAGCTGTGGCATAACCTCCATTGGAGGGGGTTTTAGTGCATTTTCAGTGTTTCCTCATTACCAGTATCTTCATTGCTGTAGGTGTAGCCCAGATAACTTAAGTGGGGCGTTGCTTCTTAAGACATAACACATGTAAATGTTTCTGGCATTTTTTGATCTCTAAATCATACAGAAAATATATTATATGTTATTTATGATATTAATTGTTAATGTTATAACATGAATTATAAACAGTTTTTATTACATACTTGCATTTTTACTTTTTCTTTTGTAGATGTGCTGGATGAAGGGTTTAGTCAAGTTTTCTTTTTTTCCCATGGTTTGTTTTTCATCTTTTCTCAGTTGTGGTGTGGATAGAGAAATATATCTTCAATTTAATGTTTTTATTTATGGTTACACCCTATTTATCTTTTAACTATTTATAACTTGTTTTTTTTTAGTCCAGTGGTGTATTCAATGCATTTTGTAACTTCTTAAGTATATTATTTCATCTTTTTAAACTTACATTTAGTTGCTGACCTTCTAGCTGTTGGAATTTCATCTCACTGTTCTTGTTTTTCTACTTTCCTTGCTGTCTGTCTTGGAATTATTCATTCTTGGTATCTGCATTTTTGTACACATAAATGTATAAGTAATAAATTATCTACTTTAATAGTTTAAATATAATTCTAAAGAGTTTGGTTAATTTAAGATTAAATATGTTTTGGATGTGTTATTATTGAGTTGTCTAGATCTTTTCTGCTCAATTTAGTGCAGTCCTTGCCTGTTAATGTTTGGTCTCCAGCTGTGAGGGCTTCATGCGCAGCAGTTTGTTTCACATTTTCTTTCTCTATCATAGCGTTTTTTAAATATTAATTTGTTTATATTTGCTAACTGTGTTTATTTTGAATTTCACTGGATAACTGTTCAGTTACACACAATCTGGACTAGAACACATGACTCGCCTGCTACATCCCAATCACTGCAAACATTTCTTACACATAGTTTAGTTTTAGTTTAGTTTTAAAGGTTTATAAAGCGCACAGCTGCCGCTAAAGGTACACAATGACTCTCGGAAAGACCAAAGAAAACAGATTAACTACAAAAAAGGATAGGTTTCAGCTTTTTCCTAAAAAGAAGTTCTGATGGTTTGTGGCAAAGTTCAGAGGGCAGGGCATTCCAGAAATGGGCAGCCTTGATGGTGGAAGAATTACCTCCCCATGATCTCTTGACACGAGGAATATAAATGTGCTGAGCAGATAGTGATCTCTAGTGTCTAGAGGGAACATAGAGATCCGCCTTCTAAAGAAAAGCGGGACCCTATTATGTAAGGCTCTATGGGTCATACACATAGATTTAAAATGAATATGCTGTTTGATCGGAAGCCAATGAAGTGCTACAAGAGCTGGTTTGGCAGAAAGGTGCCCGGGGGAGTTAGTAAGAAGTCTAGCTGTTGCGTTCTGCACAATCTGCAGCCTTTTTATTACGTACTCTGGGGAACTAAGATAAAGATCTTCCATAGTTCAAGCGGGAAAGAACCAACGCTTGGATGAGAATTCTTCTAGCTGTAAAAGGTAGAAGATTAAGAATCTTCCTAAGAGCTCTGATAAGACCGAAACAAACCGAGGAGATTCTTTTTACTTGCAGTTCCATCGTCAGACGAGGGTCAAGCAGGAAACCTAGGCTTTTTACCTGTGCCTTTGGAGGAGGCAAACCATTCAAGGCCTCCAAGTGCAGTGCCAAAGGAGAGGCAAGGGGGCCGTTGCCTACAATCAGTACTTCAGATTTACCATCATTAAATTTAAGTTTAGATTGGGTCATCCAATCACCAATTTCCTTCATACAAAAGGCCAAATTAGCGGAAGAAGAATCCCTAGTACTAGAAAGGGATACCACTAATTGGGTGTCATCAGCATAGGTGACCATTGAAAGATTATGGGGAGTAACTCCTTTAGCCAAAGAAAATAAATAAATATTAAAAAGAGTTGGGCTCAGGGAGGAGCCCTGAGGGACTCCACAAGTCAGAGGGACAGCATCAGACAAAAAAGAACGATCCGAAACTTGAAAAGATCTTCCTATGAGGAAAGAGGAAAGCCAAGAAAGGGCCATGCCTCCTAACCCTGTCTTAGAGAGTCTGTCACAAAGGAGAGTGTGATCAACCGTATCGAAGGCTACACTGAGATCGAGAAGGATAATAGCAACATGACCTCCTTGATCTAAAAGTTGACGTGCAGACTCAGTCACCGTAAGGAGCGCCGACTCCGTATTATGTTGAGCTCTGAAGACCATTTGAGTGGGATGTAGGAGCTCATGACTCTCAAGATAACTGGTCAGTTGCAAATGTACATGTTTCTCCAAGATCTTAGCTAAAATAGGAAAGAGAGCGATAGGTCTGTAATTATCCAAAACAGAGGGATCGAGCTTTGGCTTTTTCAGAAGAGGCTTTATAATAGCATGTTTGAGGGACTTGGGGAGAGTGCCTGAGGACAAGGAGCTATTAAGTATTTTTGTCAATGGTGAGACAATATTGTCTGCGGCCTTCATAAGAATAGAAGGGGGGGGCAGGATCCAGGGAGGAGTCCCAGCAAGAGGGGGATTCGTGGCCTGCTCAACTGACAGCTCCTGAGAGGGGGACGGAAGAAAACCAGCATATATCTTGGTGACCTTATCCTGAAAATGAGCTGCTAATAAATAACTATGTGTAGTGGAAGCTTCTATCAGAGAAGCAGGCATGGGGTTATAGTAAGCTCTTTAAAAATCTGGAAAATGTAATTCTGGGAATTAGAAGAATTCTCTATTCTATTACTATAATAGGCAGTTTGAGCTGCCTTAATATTATAGTGATAAGATCTAATAGCTTGCTATAGGTTTCTTTGGCAGAGGGACTGTAATTTTTCCTCCAGATTCTCTCAAATCTTTTGCAATTCTTTCTGAGTTCTAGTAGATGGGGTGAAAACCAAGGAATAGACTTATGAGAAGGTTTTTTTATTCTCAGTTTAATGGGCAGAACTGAATTCAGGGAGGTAGAGATCCAGCTATCAAATAGATCTGCAGCATTAGGGGGCGAGTAATCACTAATTGTAGAAGAGGCACAGAGTGCAGTATGCCAAATACTTGGCACCAGCTTCGACCAGGTTGAAGATCTCTGGAGACATCATAAGGAAAAATAAATGACAGGAGAAAGTGATCAGTCCAGAGTAAAGGCAGAGAGGATGAAATAGTGAGATCAAAGATGTTACTAAAAATAAGATCTAAGGTATGACCCTTCAAATGAGTGGGGCCAGTGACAAATTGGGCCATGTCTAACGTGGTAAAAGAGGCTGACAGAGATTTTGCAGAGAGACAATCTAAGTTGTCAAAATGAATATTAAAATCCCCAAGGACCGTTAAATTAGGAGTCTTACCGATAAGACTGTCCACAACATCAGGTATAACTTCTAAGAAACAAGCACAGGGGCCAGAAGGGCGATAGAGAAGAATTCCTGAGAAGAGAAGGTCATACTTTCACATTCTGGAATCTTGAGTGGCGATGTCACACACTTAATGGTGTTTTTGTAAATAATGGCTATACCTCTCATCCGGGGTCTATCTATATGAGCAATAGAGTAATTTGAAGGTAAGGTTTTACAAATATCAACTGAAGATTCTTCGCTTAGCCAAGTTTCCGTCAAGAACAAGGCATCAGGCGCTAAATCTTCCAGGAGCGTGTAAATATGTAGAGAATGTGCCAATAAGGAGCGCCAGTTGAGCAGCAGTAATTTGCCCAATTGATGAGAAAGAATATTAGGAAATGGGGCAGCAATGGGCATTCAAGAGCAACTAGGACAAGAAGAGCAAGCAAGAGGCTGAAGAGTACCTGCAAAGGTAGAACATATATGGGTGCCTCTGAGAGCCTGCAGTTGGGAAGAGGAATATGTAACTCTATTAGTGGAGAAATAGGCAGCATTCCTGGGCTCTGGGCGCATCAGGGCACGGACGGGCGTAGAAGGGCTTGCCTTTGGCACGCCTATGGCACGCCAGCGGCGCGCTCGCTGCACGGCCGGCAGCTGCCCGTGTTTAAATAAGTCATGCGGGAGGCCCGACCTGGCTCCAGGAACTAACAACTAGCACGGCAACAAAGATGGCTGCCAAAAATGGCACCGTAATGGCTGCCCAGTGAAAAGGATAAAAAAGCAACCGGGAGCCTCTAAAAACGCAGGCACCGGTGCTAAGCAACACCCAAGAAGGATAATAATTCAAAATATTTAAAAATGATTCCAAACAACCCCCCCGTGACTCCTTTAAAAAATAGGGAATCCGTACAAGAAAATATCGTCAAGGGTGAAAAAACAGAACAAAGCACCATAAAAACCAGCAGCTATTAAAAATATTAAAACTAATAAAATAGCAACAATATTGAGTTCAAAAGGACTTTCCAAAATAATCGTTTATACCTGGTGAAGCCGGCGGCTGCCTGCGTTTAAATAAGTCATGCGGGGGGCCCGACCAGGCTCCAGGAACTAACAACTAGCACAGCAACAAAAATGGCTGCCGAAAATGGCACAATAATGGCTGCCCAGTGAAAAAAATAAAAAAGCAACCGGGAGCCTCTAAAAACGCAGGCACCGGTGCTAAGCAGCACCCAAGAAAGATAATAACTCAAAATATTTAAAAATGATTCCAAACAACCCCCAGTGACCCCTTTAAAAAATAGGGAATCCGTACCAGAAAGTATCGTCAAGGGTGAAAAAACAGACCAAAGCATCATAAAAACTAGCAGCTATTAAACATATTAAAACTATTAAAATAGCAACAATATTGAGTTCAAAAGGACTTTCCAAAATAATCGTTTATACCTGGTGAAGCCGGCGGCCTCCCGCCTTTAAATAAGTCATGCGGGAGGCATGACCTGGCTCTAGGAACTAACATCTAGCACGGCAACAAAGATGGCCGCCGAAAATGGCACGTAATGGCTGCCCAGTCAAAAGGATAAAAAAGCAACCGGGAGCCTCTAAAAACGCAGGCACCGGTGCTAAGCAACACCCAAGAAGGATAATAATTCAAAATATTTAAAAATGATTCCAAACAACCCCGTGACCCCTTTAAAAAATAGGGAATCCGTACAAGAAAATATCGTCAAGGGTGAAAAAACAGAACAAAGCACCATAAAAACTAGCAGCTATTAAAAATATTAAAACTATTAAAATAGCAACAATATTGAGTTCAAAAAAGACTTTCCAAAATAATCGTTTATACCTAGACCTACATAGACGAACAAGATGAGCTGTGACTTTTCATGCATTTACAGTCAATCCAGTCAAGTGTGAGTTAGCCGAGGAATATGCGATCAGTGCATTGGGTGCAAATAAATAAATTGTAAGTATTTGAAACGTGTGTTGAGGGAAATATTCTAAAATTTAAGTAAGCATTCCCCCCAATGGATCTCAGGGAATTCCTGTCCAACATCAGCCTCTCACTGTTCCCTTAGCTTCGGGAGGAGCCAGTCCTTTGTTGTAGATGCCTCAAATACTTCCACTCTATTTATTTGTACCTGGCCCCCAATGCATGGATTGCATGTTCCTGGGGGTAACTCAAACTTGCCTGCAGTGTAACGAGGTCAATGCAGATTTTTGTTTCCACATGGTATGGCATTTTCCTACATTAATGGACTTCTGGGAGGCTGTGATGTGATGTGGCTTTATGGGAGGCAGTTCCCCAGATGGCAACACATCGCCTTCCAGGGCTGACTTAATGAGAAGGAACAACTAGTTCCTATGGACACCTCAGTGTAGTTTGTAAAATTGTTCTATGCACATTCCTGAAATGAGCAGAATGGAGTTCACCATTTAAAGAGACAGTTACAATCACACTGTGACTTGAACTGCTTGTATGTAAGTCACCCAAACATCATACATTCTTCAACAATGTCTAATGCCTACAATTGTAACAAAACTTCTAAAAATAAATATTTACACTTTACAAATCTCCAGATTATAGACATTGTTGGTACCACTATATGATAACGTTTTAACATAAGCATGTGCACAGAATTTGAGAGTTGAATAAACATATTTTAGCAACAGGAGTTGACTTCAGTTGGAAACAATTTTAATGTAAATCTCCAACTCTCACTAGCTGTGTTCAATCTCTAGCTTGTTACAATGAAGATCTGTTTGCACTTAAAACTTTACTGGAAGTTAAACTGTTCACAATATAACCTTTTCCTTAGTGAATTAGACTTGCCTCCAGTATAACATGTTTTTTTTATTTCTTATATGGAGAGATGTACATACTCAATTCATACTGTGTATGTTTGTTTCCCATTTACTACATGCTTTGTTTTCCAAAATCATATAGTTGCTTATTGAATACTTTAAGGAACAATAGCTTGGATATTGTCATGAGTGATGTCATCAATGATGTCATTTGAGATGTCATGAGTGGTGTAATATGTGAAGTTATAAGCAGTGCATTACGGTGGCACAAGTTATACTTAACTCAGTAAACGTAAAATTTCAATTTCTTTTGGTTTTTAAAAGTTACTCTTTGTGTTAGTTCAGCAGCTAAAAATAACATTTCTTTTTCAGTGAATTTGTGGCATATTTAATTATATTTACCCAACTTCCTGCTCAGCACAGCTTTTGGCTGTGCTCAGTGATGGAATGTTCGGCCAGACCCTGCCCCAACCCAATGTTGGGGGCCAAGCCCCCACCGCAAATGGCCTTTGGCCATGCTCGGTGGGGGGCTGGCTGCAGGACGTGGTATACAGCCAGGATTTGAGAGCAATCCCTCAGCGGGCAGCCAAACTCTTGCCATGCTTTTGACTGTGTGCTGGGACAGGTGGTGGTTCGATGCAGGTCCTGTTCCCAATCCTCCTGTGGACCTTTACCGCACTTTCTTCTTTATTTTTAAAACATTTTGGGCTTGATTACGACTTTGGCGGAGGGGATTACTCCGTCCCAAATGTGACGGATGTCCCACCCGCTGTATTACAAATTCCTTAGGATATAATGGACTCGTAATTCGGCGGGCAGGATATCCGCCACATTTGGGACAGAGTAATCGCCTTCGCCGAAGTCGTAATCTGGTACTCTGTTTGTAGTACCATGGTACTGCTGCAGTACCGAAGCTGAAGTTTATCCGCAAAGTCCAGCAAGACCATGCAAGATTCACTCAATGAAGCTTACTTGGCCCATGGGACCATGGGATGAAGCTTACGTGGTGGCAACCGCTGGAGTACCACAGTATATCAAGTGAGGTCCATGCTGTGTCCAGCCAGTGTACTGCAGGACACAAGATATATTTTTTTCTATTTTGAACTGTGATGGGGGTCCCACTGGGTCCCCCCCCACAAGCAACAGTGGTTCAGGGTGTCCATATCCTTCCCCCTTATAATTTTTTTTTTTTTAACTCATTCAGGGCACATGCACCGAGCCCCTGAGTCTTGTAATGGTGGCTGTAATGATTCTATTGAAGTTGTGTGCAGCCAATCAATTTGCTCGGTCCCAGGGGACTGGTAAAGATGTCAAACAGAAAAGAAAATCTCCCCCAGCCAATCAGATCGCTCTGTTTTTCAAGTTTCCAGGACCGCAGGATTCCTGTGGGACACCCTCCCCAGGATAATCTGCCAAGATATCACTAAAATGTTAACACTTTCAAGTCCACTCTGAGCACCTCTTTAAATGCAAATTTCTTGAAAACTGGTGAATGGATTTTCTCGAAATCCTAAAAAGCATGCTTTCCAAATAAAGTTATTTGACTTTCTACCAAATTTGATGTCATTCGGTTCAGCCTGTTTTTTCTGTTTTGCTTCTCAAAATTTCTGATGGGATATAACATTGGAAAGCAGCGTTTTGGGGCTTTTTTTTTAG
Source organism: Pleurodeles waltl (assembly GCF_031143425.1). Lineage (NCBI taxonomy): Eukaryota > Metazoa > Chordata > Amphibia > Caudata > Salamandridae > Pleurodeles > Pleurodeles waltl. Next base: position 1,313,789,981 of record NC_090437.1, on the reverse strand, counting down.
TCTACGCATGATGGATCACCAGACACTTTCCAGAAAGGAGTTGATGTGGATGAGCTGTTTTATTGGCACGTTTTCTGAAAGTTTGTCATATTGCACCAAAGTTATTAGCTAAACAATAACGCTCTTCCTCTGTAAACTCTGACCTAGCTATAACTATACAGTGGCAATCACTCAGAAAGAAGTCAGTCAGTCCTTTTTGGGTTCGTATGGATGTGGCTTACAATTAAAGTGGATGCTCTGAGATAGAAGCGGGATGTCAGTTTTTGTTCAAGGGCAAAGAACATAGGGAGCATGCTCTGTATCTTAATCAACTGGCAGGTAAGGTGCTTGGTTACCTAGGGCCAGATGTATCAAAGGGGTTTTACCATTCTGTGTCAATGGGAAAATGTGTTCGTACATATGGCCCCTGGAGATGACCAAATGAATTATGTGATTTTGTGCGAATGAATCAAATTGTATGTATCATAACACCTCATTTCTGGAACCCAGTCCTTCTGCTCTCCTGCAAACCGGTCCAGCCCATGTGGCCTCATACACCTCAGATGCTATCAGTCTTGTTCTCGTGAGATAACTAACATTGACAAAGCAAATAGTTCTCACCTGTGACAGAGCTATGGGCTTTGCCAATGTTTTTTAAGCTATGTGGTTACTGTACAGCATGGCTGAACATTAAATAAAGTTTTATGATGCAGCCAGCAATGGAAGCATTATAACCCTTTTTTTAATTGCTGGTGTGGCTGAACAGAGGGGCAAGCAACATAGATAATGGAGAGGGTTGAATACAAATTGCTATGATGCGACAAGCACAGACTGCACCATAGCCCTTGTTTTTGTTTATTGTGATGCATGAGGCAACATGGAGGTGGGGTAGAAAGCTATACAAGAGGGGGTTAGGCAGGCAATACAGAGGGAGAGAGGGTGCGTCAGGGCATCAAAAGGTTGGAGGGAGGGGCTTTGAGCAAGCACACAGACAATGAAGGGTGGGAAGAATGGGCTGAGTGGAAGCAAAAACACAAGCAACAATGGAAGCAGGGGGAAGGGTGGGGGTAAGCAACATGGATGAGCACAGCTTCAAAGTTTCCCACGTCCATGATTTCTGCTCCAGTCTAGGCTTTTTCCTTTGAATTCTGGGACTTGTAGTGCTGTTTTATTATGACATAAAGAAGACTACAATTCCCAGAATCAAAGAAAAAGTTTCCACTAGAACAGCACATTACACTAGGATAGCTGGGAAACGTTGTCTTGCTGAATGAGGGAGGGAGAGAGGGACGCAGAGACAGGAAAGTACATGATGAAGCCAGCTGACAAAGATGCACTCTGGTAGAGAGCTTAAACAGAAAGAAAAAAGAGTCTAAAGAAAGGAGAAGTGGAAAGACACACGTAATGCGCCCATGCTCCAGGGGAGGTACAAACACATGAAGAGGAATAAAGCCCAAGGCAGCTGAGCAATAAGACGCAGATCAGAGTGACATTCAAACAAACCAATGGTAGGAAATAGGAGCCTACAATCCTGCAAACCAGTAAACAAAAAAGATCTCGAGACAGCATGTGTGCTGTCTACATGAGACCTAAAAAGGGCATGACACAGTGAACAGCTGACTTGAAAGGTGTGTTCTCTGGTCAGTTGTGGAACACATTTACACCCACTCGGTGTTTGCTTCGGTGGACAATCATTTCACCATAAGCTTCTGGGAGATGGGGAGGGAGAGGGCTCAGTGTCATCTTAAAGATTTTGAGGGGCCTGTCCTAGACATACTTTAGGGGCCGTTGTCGGGAACAGCTTCCCATTTTATCACCCATTTTCGGCAAATTCAAGCGTCATGATGCCAAACAATATTGAATAATGCATTAAAGGTTGAGATGGATAAAGAGACAGATATAAGATAGAAAGTCCACTCTCCCAGATGCTCCGTTCAAAAGTGGGGACCCTGGGCCATTGTCCTTTTGGCCAATGCATTAAAACATCTCTGGAGAACTGGTGTGTTTAAGGGCAAGGGGTGTGAAGCCGCAGTTCTAATAAGAGGTACATAACAGTGATCTAGTTTGTGGTAGTGGGCTCCAGCAAGTTCAACCGTGCTAGTGCCCTAAAGTGCACGTACGTGACCAAAAAAGGCAAGAAATACACGAGCGTGAGGCACGTGCAGCATTCAGTTTACTGACAATTTGATAAAGTCGGGTGCTTTACCCTGCACATTAAATTCATTTGGTTCTATTTCTGCGAATGCTACTACTACTTAAGTTAACCTTTACTGGGCATGCAAAAATCTCTTTCAAAAACGGCTAAATCGTGGAAGAGGAAGAATATGTTGCAGGTTTACATTTCAAGCCAGTGCTTGTTTTCATACATAATATTGGGGCGCAGCCATCAACAGTGCAGTGGGTGCAGTTGCACCAGGGCCTGGGGATATAAGGGCCAGTCACTGGCCTCCAACTGTAGTTTTTTTTATTACCACACTAGAAGATGGGAACCCATTTTGTTTCCCTGCATTACAGCCAATGGTTACACAACTGCGTGCCGCAGGTCATACCTTCAGCTGCCACCAGGGCCGGCTCTAGGGTTGTGAGACCGGAGGCGCTGTGTTCAGAAATAATTTATGGCTTTAAAAGCAGCTGCTGCTGAGTTCTTTGTGTGTCCAGTGCTTTTCAGGCGACGATAAAAATGTAAAGATTGCTGGAGAGAGATCTTTTGTCTAGTGGCCCTTTCTACTCATCATAAAGTAGCTGCAAAGAACGTGTACCATGGAGATAACAGGACTGTTTTTTATGTGGATAGCTCAATGAGTTTCTACTTTTCTCACAGAGATCTTTTTGTTACCTGCAGTTTAGAAGTTAAAATCCTTGTACAGCACAGTGAGCTTTGAGCGGTCACCAAAGAGCTGCATGCAAACTGCATGGTATAGTTTAGAAAGTTATGTTTTTTCCCAGTCTCATGATCCCAGTGTTGCTAAAAAGCACTTGTTTGAGGTGTAATCCATTCTTATTAGAAAAGCCAACCTCAACCATTGTGGTAGGTTTTAAATCTTGAGTTTGTGCTTCTCCAGACCAAACACTCAAAGAAATATACTGTTTACCAAAATGGCTGACGTGATTCCTACACTTTGTAACCCTCCTTGTCTTATGTAACATTTCCTATAGACAGGTTTAAGCAGGTATGATTCATTAATTGTCTCTGTTTAATGTGTGTGTGATGTGAAGTGCTCTGACACCCTACACTGGTATTAGGATCGCTATAAAACAAACGAAATGTATGTGAGAGAGGACTATAGAGAGATGAAGGGCACCGTTGGAGGGTATCAGTGAGGGAATCCATGGACAAGAAGGTCATGTGGCGAGGTGTGGTGCAAAAAAAGATTGTTATACTGGTTCCAGGTGAATGCGTGTTAGATCTCCGGGAGGGCTTCTCCATGTCGCTGCACATTCCATTAACCTTTACACACTTAATTGTCCTTTCTGAATCCCCTGTGAGCTGTTGGCTCGATCCAAAAAGGTTGGTTACTTGGAATAGACCCCTTAGTTGAAATATTACCACCAGCACTTGAGGGAATAGGAGCATTTTAAACTTACTTTACAGTTTATCCTGAACTCTTTCTGGAATAATGAACTGGGTGGATGTCTTAATAAATGTCTTAGCCTCACCTTATCTTTGCATAATGTTTCATTGAGCCTAATCTGAGCTCCTCTGTCCCAGGATCAAAGCCCCATACACTTTTTTATAACCAAGTTACCGGTATTTCAGATAACAGCATACTCAACACCACTGGCGAAACATTCATCCAGCCAGAAGCATTTCAGACAGGGGCGGCTCCCCCATTAGGGCGGAGGAGCGGCACCCCCACACTCGCCAGCAGCGGCAGTTGCAAAACCTTTACAAGACAACGATAATAAACAGTGTTTATTATCATTTCCTAGTAAAGGGGTGGGACCATGGGGATGACGAGCAGGGGGGGGGATAGTGCGCAGTACTCCCCCTCAGAGTGTATTTGTGTTTGGCCAGTCGTCTGGGGCCAGCCAAATACACATGCTCAGTAGGTTCTCTCCAGCCCAGCAACGCAGTTGCTGGGCTGGAGAGAGAATGCATAGGGTCCCAGCCTGCCTGGGAGCGCCTTGGATGGGCACTCACAGCCAATCCTGATGCTGCTGTGAGCAGTGTCAGGACTGACCGCAGAGCGTGCTGGAAACCTGTGCCTGCTGAGGAGAAGCGGATGCAGTGGTGCGGCGGTGGCGGGCAAGGCAAGCGTTTATTTATTTTTCAATTTCATTTTTATTCCCCCCCCCCCACGCGCCACCCCTCCCCTTCCACACGCCGTGAGCCATGACTGATTTCAGAGGACGTTCCATGGGAGCCTCTAAAACATCCGTACAGCCCTTGGAATTTCAAGGGAGAACTCACACTGAGGGCCTAATCTACTGGCAGGAAGAGAGGGAACTCTGTCACAATGGAACAGTGTACCCTCCCAGCCAACACTGTAGTCTGCATGCTCGATTTAAATGCGGGCAGACAATAGTTTGCCCATGACAGAGACTATTCTATCACCGCCACAGCCAAACTTTTCTGACGGCCTGTCGGAGTAAGGGCTGTTAGAGAATTGGCTTATGTATCCTCCAACCCAATTAGGATGGATGGACATATAGACATATTTTATTGTCTGTTACCCCCAGATATACCCCAACTGTAAGGGACAGTAAAAACCACAAAATCCTCCCCTCACCTTAGGAGATGATTCCCATGTCACAGTTTGGGGGCATTATGTTTTTTATTTTCAAAAGGAACATCCCATTTCGGGACTTGATTTTCTTTTTGAAAATAAGAAAGAAAACAGTTTGATGGAATGCTTCATCATGTTAACGGAGACCTGCACCAAACGGCTAAAAGCAGGGACAGGAACGGTTGTGATGGCAGTTCCTGGCCATGCTTGAAGAAATTACCACCTCCTTGGCTGTCATCTCTGAATCTGGCAGACGGAACCTCTAGCAGAGCTAGGAAGTAAGAAATGGGCCATCCATCAGATTATAAAACTGGCCCTGAGATGTATATTAAAGCATTCATCCAGCTCTGCATCTGTCAAAAGAGAGTGCAGCTTGAGACTCCCTCTTAAAATATTTATTGAGGCTGGGAGTTTTTCAGGAGCACTGCAAGCCCGATGGCTTATGTTCTTGCAGGCAATATAGGCACTTTCGACTGGCTCACACGATTGAGAAACAAGGTGAATAATTTTAAAGAGGAATAGTTTTTCCTTTTCATTTCTCCATTTGCAGCACTTTGGTAACAGGATAACTACATACTACATGAGTTTAATATCCCTGCAAAAATAAAATGAACTTATTGCATCCTTCATAATATTTAAACAAATATCTTCTAAAATTTGTGTAAGTGCATCACTGTTTTAGGCGAGGTTCTTCAACCATAGCTTAGTTGTACCAAGTGAAGATCAGTTTAAAAGACCAAACTGTTTATACCTCATACAAAATGAGGGAGGTATTTAAGTGCATCATTGCCAACGTAGCTCATTGGGTTCTTATACCTGCTGATGAAGACCTGGCAGAGTAAAGAAGCATTGTCAATGCCAACAGTTTGTGATTTTGGGACCTATTGGCTTTGCCAATAGCTTTTAGACATGCTGTGCAGCATGGCTAAAGAGCAAAACAAAAACAAAAAGGTGCTATGGTGCTGCTACTATGGATTTGTCATCTTCAAGGTGTGTGAATCACGCATGCACATACCTAGAAAAGGTGCTGTTTTTTCTTTGCTGATCTAAGTTGGATGGCAAATAAAAAAATGTAAGTGTAAGGAAATGCCTCCTTGGCATGGTTACCCCCTTACTTTGTGCCTTTGCTGATGCCAAGTTATGATTTGAAAGTGTGCTGGGACCCTGCTAACCAGGCACCAGCACCAGTGTTCTTTCCCTAAACTGTACCTTTGTCTCCACAATTGGCACAACCCTGGCACCCAGGTAAGTCCCTTGTAACTGGTACCCCTGGTACCAAGGGCCCTGATGCCAGGGAAGGTCGCTAAGGGCTGCAGCATGTATTATGCCACTCTGGGGACTCCTCACTCAGCACATACACACTGCTTGCCAGCTGGTGGGGAGAAAATGACTAAGTCGACATGGCACTCCCGTCATAGGGCCATGCCAACCTCACACTACCTATGGCATAGATAGGTCACCCCTCTAGCAGGCCTTACAGCCTTAAGGCAGGGTGCACCATACCACAGGTGAGGGCATAGGTGCATGAGCACTATGCCCCTACAGTGTCTAAGCAAAACCTTAGACATTGTAAGTGCAGGGTAGCCATAAGAGTATATGATCTGGGAGTCTGTCAGACACGAACTCCTCAGCACCATAATGGCTACACTGAAAACTGTGAAGTTTGGTATCAAACTTCTCAGCACAATAAATGCACACTGATGCCAGTGTGCACTTTATTGTTAAAAATACACCCAGAGGGCATCTTAGAGATGCCCCCTGAATACACACCGACTCCAGTGTGGGCTGACTAGTTTTTGCCAGCCTGCCACACACCAGACATGTTGCTGGCCACATGGGGAGAGTGCCTTTGTCACTCTGTGGCCAGGAACAAAGCCTGTACTGGGTGGAGGTGCTTCTCACCTACCCCTGCAGGAACTGTAACACCTGGCGGTGAGCCTCAAAGGCTCACCCCCTTTGCTACAGTGCCACAGGGCATCCCAGCTAGTGGAGATGCCCGCCCCTCCAGCCGCTGCGCCCACTTTTGGCGGCAAGGCTGGAGGAGATAATGAGAAAAATAAGGAGGAGTCACTGGCCAGTCAGGACAGCCCCTAAGGTGTCCTGAGCTGAGGTGACTCTAACTTTTAGAAATCCTCCATCTTGCAGATGGAGGATTCCCCCAATAGGATTAGGGATGTGCCCCCTCCCCACAGGGAGGAGGCACAAAGAGGGTGTAGCCACCCTCAGGGCCAGTAGCCATTGGCTCCTGCCCTCCCCGACCTAAACACACCCCTAAATTGAGTATTTAGGGGCTCCCAGAACCGAGGAAGACAGATTCCTGCAACCTAAAGAAGAAGAAGAACTGCTGACCTGAAGCCCTGCTGTGAAGATGGAGACGACAACTGATTTGGCCCCAGCCCCACCGGCCTGTCTCCCTACTTTGAAGAAAACTGCAATAGCGACGCATCCAACAGGGTCCTGTGACCTCTGAAGCCTCAGAGGACTACCCTGCATCTAAAGGACCAAGAAACTCCCAGAACAGAAACTTCAAGAAACTGCAACTCCTTGCAACAAAGAAGCAACTTTTAAAGACCACACGTTTCCCGCCGGAAGCGTGAGACTTTCCACTCTGCACTCAACGCCCCCGGCTCGACCTGCGGAAAACTAACACTACAGGGAGGACTCCCCAGCGACTGCGAGCCCGTGAGTAGCCAGAGTTGCCCCCCGAGCCCCCACAGTGACACCTGCAGAGGAAATCCAGAGGCTCCCCCTGACTGCGACTGCCTGCTTCAAGGAACCCAACACCTGGAAACCACACTGCACCCGCAGCCCCCAGGACCTGAAGGAACCAAACTCCAGTGCAGGAGCGAACCCCAGGCGACCCTCGGCCTAGTCCCGGTGGTGGCTACCCCGAGGAGCCCCCCTGTGCCTTCCCGCATCGTTGAAGAGACCCCCGGGTCTCCCCACTGATTCCTATTGAAAACCCGACGCCTGTTTGCACTCTGCACCCGGCCGCCCCTGTGCCGCTGAGGGTGTACTTTCTGTGCCTGCTTGTGTCCCCCCTGGTGCCCTACAAAACGCCCCTGGTCTGCCCTCCGAAGTCGCTGGTACTTACCTGCTGGCAGACTGGAACTGGGGCACCCCTATTTCCATTGAAGCCTATGTGTTTTGGGTACCACTTTGACCTTCGCACCTGACCGGCCCTGAGGTGCTTGTGTGGTAACTTTGGGGTTGCCTTGAACCCCCAACGGTGGGCTACCTTGGACCCAACCTTGAACCCTGTAAGTGTTTTACTTACCTGTGAACTTAACATTTACTTACCTCCCCCAGGAACTGTTGATTTTTGTAGTGTCCACTTTTAAAATAGCTTTTTGCCATTTTTGCCAAAACTGTACATGATATTGTGATAATTCAAAGTTCCTAAAGTACCTAAGTGAAATACCTTTCATTTAAAGTATTGTTTGTAAATCTTGAACCTGTGGTTCTTAAAATAAACTAAGAAAATATATTTTTCTATATAAAAACCTATTGGCCTGGAATTGTCTTTGAGTGTGTGTTCCTCATTTATTGCCTGTGTGTGTACAACAAATGCTTAACACTACCCTCTGATAAGCCTACTGCTCGACCACACTACCACAAAATACAGCATTAGATTTATCTCTTTGTGCCACTATCTTACCTCTAAGGGGAACCCTTGGACTCTGTGCACACTATTTCTTACTTTGAAATAGTATGTACAGATCCAACTTCCTACAATAAGGTAGTATGAAAGTTTTTTCTTCTTTTTAAAGTGGGTGGGGTAAGAAACAAGAAGATTGTGGTGGAAGCAACACAGAGGGTGCAGGGTGGAAGAATCACAGAAAGCAGAGTTGGCAGCAAGACACAGGGTGACAGGAGAAGTAATCATCATGGGCAAGATAGAGTAGCATGAAGAGCGGAGGAACACAGCACACACAGGAAGGAGAGGTAGGGAAGAAGCATACAGGCAAGAGCAACAAAGAGTGCTGCAGAGGGCCAGAAGAGAAGTACACGTTGGTGACAGTTCGGAAAACACATGTACTCTCATGGAGTGCTTAACCAAAAAGAAAAAAAGAGAGCTTGAAAAGAAAGCAGTGAAAGGTCTGGTATTTAATAGGGGTGATCAGCAAACTCCGCTCCACTGGCGGAGTTCTCTGAGCTTTTGCTACTCCGTGTTCGGCAAAAAACTCCACCTGCTGTCGGAGAAACAGTTTTTACCGGCACTCGCGCTAACCCCTGGCGCACATGCATTAGGGAGCTGCACAGCTGTGAGTCTGAATCACTAACGGGAGGAAGATCCCGAACAGAGATGGGGAGACTTTCGGGGTCTGAAAACAGGTGATGGTAAGTGCCAGGCACATGCTCTGGTCCCACAACCTGTACCAACCTGACCACACAGCCTCGTAACTGTCTGTGCCCATATCTTTTACACTAGCCATCATCCTGCCCAAACCCCGTACATTTTCATCACCTTATTCTTGGACCAGAGGCGGGGCACAGAGAAAGGGCGGGACTGAGGGGGTTGGGGGCAGCAGGTTGGTAACCAAGGAAACTGTGAAGGTTTTGTCACGTAGGTTCGAGCTGCAGAATCACATAGATTGTGGGGTACTTAGTACAATGCCACACCATGTGACGTTGTCGGCCTAATCTGGGTTTTTCCGACTAACTAACACTGCCTCATCTCCACCAAAGAGCAGGGATGATTGTGGCGACTGGGCGCATGACAAGAAACACTCCTCAGGGGAATTGTGGTCGATCAGATCTTGTCCCTTTCTCTCAGTTACACTAGTCTCACACAGACAAGGACAAACAGAGGCAGAATATAGTTCATACCTGAGCAAGGAAGCCTGTAGTCTAGAAAGACACAGTCCCCATGTAGGCCAGGGGTTCAGAAGTCTAAGCAAGCAGCGGTAGCGAGGCAATCAGCAATCAGCATACAGTCGTGGTCATCTGGCTGGAATCTCCCTCTAATGTGTATGGGACAAAGGAGTGTTTTTATAATAAAACAGTTTACATTCTAAGAAATGGCCCCCATGTATGAGTGTGTATGTTTCTTTGAATGTTGGAGACACAGCGTACCACTTTTGTTGGAAACCTTATCTGACTGTAGCCTTGAAGAAAGCACAAAGTGAAATGAATGCCCGACTGAGAACGTAAAAGAACAATTAGATAGAGAGAAATAAAACAACACCGCAAATGTAACTATTGCCTGGAAAATAAAGCAATGCTGAATACTATGTAACTGGGGGAAAGTGAACAACAGTAGGCCTAGGTTGCTAAAATAACATGTCTAAAAATGGCTAAAATAGCTATACAATACCCTCCCCTTGCTGGTTCAAAGGTGGTTTAAAGGCTTAAAATAGAAACAAGCCTAATACAATCCTATCAATAAAAGCATATAAACAGAAATGTCAATAGTGACAAGCTAGAAGACACTTGAGCAGGAATAAAAGGAGAATTTAAAAGTCAATAGTGAGACAAAGAAAGCCAAATTCAAAGTTCAGTGTCATTTTGAAAGTCACCAATTATATCTGGGACAATCGAAGGAAGGAAATGTTCTACTTCGGCAAGTGGTAAAATATCCAAATTGTTTCCAAGGAAAAACATAGAGCACTCATGTTCCAAAGCCTGAGCTCCAGCTAAGGCAGCAGCATTCCGTGTTGTGTCCAATGTTGAGTTGAGAGTCACAGTATCCACAAAGGGCAACTCAAAGACAGCTTCCCGTAGCAAATGCACCCTCAACGCGCACGTCTGATAATGAGCCCTCATCGAGAACATCAACAGATCAGTGTCCAATAAAAGTAAGTGCCGCATAGAAAGACAGACTTTCAGTGCACATTCAAAAAGGCACCAAAAGCATTGAAACACGGGCTGCACACAATCCAAAACTGGTTGGAATGACAATGACCAGTCGCACTCCAATTGTTCTAGGAGTGGTGCTCCACGACTGTAGGAGGCTGGTCTGGCTTGTAGTGGGTACCAGAGGTACTTACAATTGTGCCAGGTCCAGTTTTCCCTTATTAGTGTAGAAGAGGTGTTTCTAGCAGCTTAGGCTGATAGAAGGTAGCTATGGCAAAGCAGTTAAGGCTGAACTAGGAGACATGTAAAGCTCCTACTATACCACTGGTGTCATATGCACAATATCATAAGAAAACACAATACACAGAAGTACTAAAAATAAAGGTACTTTATTTTTATGACAATGTGCCAAAAGTTTCTCAGTGAGTACCCTCAGTATGAGGATAAGTTATATACACAAGATATATGTACACAAACCAACCAAAATTATGCAGGTAATAGCAAGAAAAGTAATACAAGCAGTGTAAAGTTACAATAGATTGCAATAGGAGCACATAGGTATAGGGGCAACACAAATCATATATTCCAAAAGTGGAATGCGAACCACGAATGCGACCCTATGTGAGCTTGTAGAGGGTCGCTGGGACTGTAAGAAAACAGTGAGGGTTAGAAAAATAGCCCACCCCAAGACCCTGAAAGGTAGGTGTAAAGTGCACCTACTACCCCCAGAGAGCACAGAAGTCGTGATAGGGGGTTTCTGCAGGAAGAACAAACACCAGCAATGCAACAGTGGATTTCCAGACCTGAGTACCTGTAAGACAAGGGGACCAAGTCCAATAGTCACGACAGTGTCGAGAGTGGGCAGGAGCCCAGGAAATGCCAGCTGAGGGTGCAAGGAAGCTGCCACATGATGGAAGAAGCTTGGAGTTCTGCAAGAAAGAAGAGGACTAGGAACTTCCCCTTTGGAGGATGGATGTCCCACGTCGCGATGAAGCTTGCAGAGGTATTCCCATGCAGAAAGACCGCAAACAAGCCTTGCTAGCTGCAAGGGTCGTGGTAGAGGTTTTTGGTTGCTGCTGTGTCCCAGGAGGGACCAGGATGTCGCCACTTGGAGGAGGAGTCAGAGGGGGCGCCCAGCAACGTAGAGAGCCCTCACAGAAGCAGGCAGCACCCGCAGATGTACCTGGACAGGCACTTGGAGGAAGAGTGAACTGGACTCCACCCGAAGTCACAAAAGGGAGTCCCATGATGCCGGAGGACAACTCAGAAGGTTGTGCACTGCAGGAAGGAGTTTCGGGGACCCAGGCTTGGCTGTGCACGAAGGAAATCCTGGAAGAGTGCACAAGAGCTGGAGCAGCTGCAAATCACGTGGTACCCAGCAATGCAGTCTAGCGTGGGGAGGCAAGGACTTACCTCCACCAAACTTGGACTGAGGAGTCACTGGACTGTGGGAGTCATTTGGATAGAGTTGCTGAGTTCCAGGGACCATGCTCGACATGCTGAGAGGGGACCCAGAGGAAGAGTGATGCAGTCTTCTGGTGCCTGCGGTTGCAGGGGGAAGATTCCGTCGACCCACAGGAGATTTCTTCAGAGCTCCTGGTGCAGAGAGGAGGCAGGCTACCCCAGAGCATGCACCACCTGAAAACAGTCGAGAAAGCTGGCAGGATGAAGCGATACAAGGTTGCTAGTAGTCGTCTTGCTACTTTGTTGTGGTTTTGCATGCGTCCTGAGCAGTCAGCGGTCGATCCTTTGGTAGAAGGTGAAGAGGGAGATGCAGAGGAACTCTGATGAGCTCTTGCATTCGTTATCTGAAGAATTGCCCAAAGCAGAGACCCTAAATAGCCAGAAAAGGAGGTTTGGCTACCTAGGAAGGAGGCTTGCTTGGCTACCAAGAGAGGTAAGAGCCTATCAGAAGGAGCCTCTGACGTCACCTGCTGGCACTGGCCACTCAGAGCAGTCCAGTGTGCGACAAACACCTCTGTTTCCAAGATGGCAGAGGTCTGGGACACACTGGAGGAGCTCTGGGCACCTCCCCTGGGAGGTCAGGGGAGTGGTCACTCCCCTTTCCTTTGTCCAGTTTTGCGCCAGAGCAGGGCTGGGGTTCCCTGAACCGGTGTAGACTGGCTTATGCAGAGATGGGCACCATCTGTGCCTATCAAAGCATTTCCAGAGGCTGGGGGAGGCTACTCCTCCCCAGCCCTCACACCTATTTCCAAAGGGAGAGGGTATTACACCCTCTCTCAGAGGAAGTCCTTTGTTCTGCCTTCCTGGGCCAGGGCTGCCTGGACCCCAGGAGGGCAGAAACCTGTCTGAGGGGTTGGCAGCAGCAGCAGCTGCAGTGGAGACCCCGGAAAGGCAGTTTGGCAGTACCCGGGTTCTGTGCTAGAGAACCGGCGGATCATGGAATTGTCCCCCAAATGCTCGAATGGCATTGGGGTGACAATTCCATAATCTTAGACATGTTACATGGCCATGTTCAGAGTTACCATTGTGACGCTGTACATAGGTACCTATGTACAGTGCACGCGTGTAATGGTGTCTCCGCACTCACAAAGTCTGGGGAATTTGCCCTGAACGATGTGGGGCACCTTGGCTAGTGCCAGGGTGCCCACACACTAAGTAACTTTGCACCTAACTTTCACCAGGTGAAGGTTAGACATATAGGTGACTTATAAGTTACTTAAGTGCAGTGGTAAATGGCTGTGAAATAACGTGGACGTTATTTCACTCAGGCTGCACTGGCAGGCCTGTGTAAGAATTGTCAGAGCTCCCTATGGGTAGCAAAATAAATGCTGCAGCCCATAGGGATCTCCTGGAACCCCAATACCCTGGGTACCTCAGTACTATATACTAGGGAATTATATGGGAGCACCAGTATGCCAATGTGAATTGGTAAAATTAGTCACTAGCCTGTTAGCGACAAATTTGGAAAGCAGAGAGAGCATAACCCCTGAGGTTCTGGTTAGCAGAGCCTCAGTGAGACATTTAGGCATCACACAGGGAACACATACATGGCACATACTTATGAGCACTGGGGCCCTGCCTGGCAGGGTCCCAGTGACACATAGACTAAAACAACATATATACAGTGAAATATGGGGGTAACATGCCACGCAAGATGGTACTTTCCTACAATGACACAGTTGTACTGTTAGAAGTGCTTGCAGTCCTCCTTGCTGTGAAGGGACAGCCAATGCACAGAAAAAGTAGCAAAAGCAAAATGCCACTGAAGGACCCAAAAAAAGAAAACGAGGATCAAGAGGGTCCAAACCACTGGGTTCAGTGAAGACGATGAGAGGAAGGCTTAGGGCCAGGAGGGCATGGAGGATCCCATCTGGGAAGACAAGGGCTAAGAGGGCAAGGCCTAAGATAGCCAGGAGACAAGAGCCCAGGTAGTTTGAGGGGAGTGGCAGAACCAGGAACTGATTTACTAGGAACATGAGCAGGGTGAGAAGGAACAGAAGAACCAGGTCAAATGGATGATGGTCAAGCGGATCAGTAAAGAAAAGGAGAAGGGGACCTTAGGGGACCAGGATAACTAGAAGGACTAGAACCTAAGGATTAGGTATACAAAGACCCAAACAAGGAGGACAAGAAACAAAAGGATCAAGTCTAGTGAGCACAAATCTAGGAAGAGAACACAGACTATGAGGACCAGGATAGGAAAGCCATTGCTAGGTAATCCAGACTGAGAGTGAGGAAGACTAGGAGGAGAGGGCCTGAAGAATCAAGAGGAGATGCCAGGCAACAAGGACCAGTGGACCCCCAACCAAAGGGGAAATCGCAAGTCACTGAGCCTTAAGGGTATCAGGACCTGCCATACCAGGACAAGTAGGACTAGGATGAGGAGAAAAAGGAGGACTACTAAAAGGAAAGCCAGGATGACAGGATTCATGGTGACTATGCCAGTTGGCTAAGAACAGGATAATCTGAACAAGGAGGATCAGGACAAAGTGGACAAGTTGGTCCAGGATGACAATAAGCAGGAGTTCCAGGGCCAAAAGTATCATAGCATTTTGGAGAAGGACACAAAGAAATAGTAAGGTCAGCCGGTGGACGAGGGCCATTAAGACCTGGGATGAGATGAGAGAGGATTAGGTGGACTAGAAGGATCAGAATAAGCAGGATCAGGAACAGAGCAAGGAAGATGAGAGATGCCACAACCAAGAGACCAGGACCTGAACTGGAACAAGAGGACTAGAAAATGGAATATTAGAACCAAGCTGGTGAGAATAGGTGAGAATAGGGAGAACCAGGACAACCAGAGTATCAAAGACCAGTGGGATAAGGCCAGGACCAAAATGATCTGGCCCAGCCCAAGAAGACCTAATAAATGGGACCAGGACAGTGGATGTAGTACCAAGTGGACCACAAGGATCAGGGCAAGGAGAATCAGGATGACCCAAACCAGGAAGACTAAGAGTGCCAGCCCTAAGAGAACCAGGGCAACAGGGCTATGTGGAAAAGGACCCAGCAGACCAGCAGGATCAACGTGAGAAACAGGCGCACCAGGATCAGGAGGTACAGGATGGGCTAATACAAGGATGAGCCAGGAGCAGGAACAGGAAGACCAGGGTCAGGATGGACTACAACCAGGAGCACTGGAACCAGGAAACCAGTGTAGGAGGCTGGCCTGGTTTGTAGTGGGTACCAGTTCCAGTTATCCCTCATTAGTATCTGTAGTCAGTGACTAGAAGACCGGGCTCTCTAGTGATAGTGTGGATGAGCAGCCAAGGCCTAACTAGGAGACATGCAAAGCTCATGCAATATCACTACAGCCACACAGTATGTACACACATGAAATACTCAGTGGTACAAAAATAAAGGTACTTTATTTTGCTGACACACTTGCCAAATATACCTTGGAGACTATACTCCCTTAGTAGGTAAGTAATATTCACAATATATACACTAGTATCCAAAAACAGGCAAGTAAACAGTTAGAAAACAGTGCAAATAGTGAAAATCACAATATTAGAAATAGGCCTGGAGAAACACAAACCATATACCAAGAAAGTGGAATGCGAATGTTGGTTTCCCACCTAGGCAAGAGTAGTGTGTAGAGGGGCACTGGGAGTGTAAGAAAACACCAAAGGTAAGTAATAGAACCCACCCTAGAGCCCAGGAAAGTAGGAGTAAATCCCAGGAACTTTCCTACCACACAGAAGAAAACAACAAAGAAGATAATGCAAGAACCAGAAGAGACAGCAAGACAACAACAGTGGATTCCTGGCCAAGTCCAAGAAGCATAGAAGAGTCCAGGAAGAACAGGAGCCCCTGCTAACCTGGATGAAGGTGCAAAAGATGATCCACCGGTGGAGAACAACGGTCAGTACTGCACCCAAGAAGATGGATGTGGGTTCATGGTTGGTGCAGATGATGTCCCATGCAGTATGGATGATTGTAGTCTGGTTTGCGTTGCTGCATTCTGCCAACCAGACTTGGCAAATGCAAAGCTTGCAGTTTAAGGAAAATGGCGCTGCCTGGGACCAGGAAGGACCAGGTCGACTCTACCCAGGAGAGGGAGTCGGAGGGGGCTCTCAGCGGTCCAGACAGCCCTCAGCATGACTAGGAGTCCCACAAGACGAGTACACGAAAGTGCAAATGGAGGCTCATGCAGCACTATAGCAAAGGGACCCTCGCTGCCAGAGAACGTTGCAGGAAGCTGTACTTCGCAGGAGGGAGTGTTAGGGGCCGGAGCTGTGCTGTGCACGAATAACTTCATGGAAGGTCACACACAAGCGTTGCCAACTGAAAATCACGCTATGCATGGGAGTACTGTCTTGCGTGTGGAGGCAAGCTCTTACCTCCACCAAAATTGGACAGCTGGACATCAGGACCGTCAGCACCACTTCAGTCCACAACCCGTGTTGCTGGATCCATGCACTTCATCAGGAGAGGGGCCTGAAGCCACCGGTCGTCGCTGAAGAGGGTACCTTCTGGAGCAGGAAAGTGATACCTTTACTTCTAGGGAGATTCCTTCATTCTTCTGGTGCAGGCTAAAGACTGGATGCCCTCTGAGGATGCACGACCGGGAAACAGTTGCAGCTGCTGGCAGGAGCTGAAGATACAGTGTTGCAGAAGTCGTCCTGGCCTCTTTGTTGCAGTTTTGTAGAGTTCCTGGAGGCCCAGATGCAGTTTCTTTGGTGAGAAGGTGAAGTAAAGGATGCAGAGGATTCCTGCTGGAGTCTTGCAATCCAAATCTGAAAAAACACCCAGAGGAGAGACCCTAAATAGCCCTGAAAGAGGCATTGGTCACCTAACAGGTAAGCACCTATCAGGTGAGGGCTCTGACGTCACTTGCTGGCACTGACCACTCAGATGCTCCCAGAGTCTCCTGCCCATCCTAAAAACAAGATGGCAGAACCCACGGACCTTCTGGAGGAGGTCTGAGCACCACTAGTGGGGTGCTGATGGACAGGGGAGTGGTCACTCTCCTTTCCTTTGTCCAGTTTAACACCAGAACAGTGACTGGGGGTCCCTGAACTGGTGGAGACTGGATTATGAAGGAGGGCACCATTTGTGCCCTTCAAAGCATTTCCAGAGCCTCTGGGAGGCTACCCCTCTCATGCCTGTAACACCTATTTCGAAACGGAGAGGGTGTAACACCCCTCTCCCAAAGGAAATCCTTTGTTTCTGCCTTCCTGAGCTTGAGCTGTACAAGTGGCAGGAGGGAAGAAACCTGTCTGAGGGATGGCAGCAGCTGTGGCTGCCTGGCAGGCCTCAGAAGAACAGAATGTCAATACTGGGGTCCTCTAGAGAGCCCCCAGAGTGCATGAAATCATACAACCAATGCTTGGAAAAGCCTTGGGGTATGATTCCAACATGTTTGATACCAAATATGGCCATATTCAGAGTTACCATTATGTAGCTATACAAAGGTAGTGACCTATGTCTAGAACACATATAATGTGGCATTCCCACACTCACGAAGTCGGGGAAATTGGTCCTGAATGATGTGGGGGCCACTCTGCTATTACAGAGTTGCCCTCGCACACAGGTACTCTGCACCCAGCCTTCAGGGTTGGAAGGCCTGACATATAGGTGACTTATAAGTGACCTAGTGCAATGTAAATGGCAGTGAAAGGTTGCATGCACCATTTCACACAGGCTGCAATGGCAGTCCTGTCAAAGACTTTGCATGGGCTCCCTATGGGTGGCAAAAGAAATGCTGCAGCCCATAGGGATCCCCTGGAACCCAATGCTCTGAGTACCTAGGTACCATATACTAGGGACATATAAGGGGTACCAGTGTGCCGAATTAGGATGCAATACTTGGTTACCAGTATACAGTGACAACATGTAGAGGATAGAGAGCATAAGAACTGTGGTCCTGGTTAGCAGGATCCCAGTGATACAGTCAAAACACACTGACGTCAGGCAGAAATTGGGGGTAACATGCCAAAATTATGGTACTTTCCTACAACCAGTACCATGGTAACTGGAACTACTTAGACCAGGGCCTGGCTGAGGATCAGGGGGACCTAAACATCCCGGAAAAGGAGGACTTGGAACAGGACTAGGAGGAGGAACAACACAGAAAGGCACAGAAGGACCTGAAAGTGAAGAAAGAAGCCTGGGAAAAGGAAGACACCTATGTGAGTCTACACCACATGGATTAGGATATCCATTTTGTAAATTGTTAGTATTCATGCTTCTTATGCTGTCACCCCCTAGAACTCCCCACCTCTGGTGAGTATTTACTGAAAAATCACTGTATCCTTATGGATGGAGGACAGAGACCCCAAACTGATGTGAGGGAGAATAGAGAAAAGGCTGCCCAAAGAAATTCTGTGATGTCCTTTTTAGCAAAGGGGTACTAATTAGTTTTTTCTCTGTGATGACATAGGGTATATAGCAGAAGTAAAGGGTAGGTCATAGGTTTCTCTTGTTACAGGTGTCAAAGTTTTTAAACAGGGGTTCCCTTTTGCTTGTGCCTGATGACTAGTCAAGAAGGCTGAGATCTCATGCTACATTGTATTCTCATTTTGGATTCTTCTGCTTGGAGCCAGCACTATAGCTACTGCTGTGAGATCCAGCACCAAGCACAAAGTGTTGTAAAGTTCAATAGGGCCCGAGTACAAATCTCCATTTTAGTAACATGTTTAAACTTGACTTCTTTTCTAAACAGTGACTTTCTAGATGCTTTGCATGCAGTACATTTGTTAGCAGGCATATTATCAAGTTGCCTAGTACACTCCGTCCATGGCTCGAAACATTGAACATGGTGTCCTTGTTTTTGGTTTTCCGGCTGGTCGCAGCTCCAAGTCGCAAGACAATCTCATCATGGCAAGGATGAATGCAGTAGAGAAATTCTGCATTATCATTTGTCATCTTGGTCACATTTGCATTATCACTAGTCACCCCTGCATTATCATTAGTCACATTAGTCACCTCTGCATTATCATTGGTCATCACTGCATTATCATTAATCATCTCTGATTATCATTACCCACCTCTGCATTATTGTTAGTCACCTCTGCATTATCATTAGTCACCTCTGTCTAATCATTAACCACCTCTTCATTATCATTAGTCACCTCTGTATTATCATTAACCACCTCTGCATTATCATTAGTCACCTTAGACACCTCTGCATTATCATTAGTCACCCCTGCATTATCAGTAGTCACCTCTGCATTATCATTAGGCACCTTAGACACCTCTGTATTATCATTAGTCACCTCTCCATCATCATTAGTCACCTTAGACACCTCTGTATTATCATTAATCATCTTTGCATTAACATTAGTAAGCTATGCATTATCATTAGTCACCTCTGCCTTATCATTAGTTACCTCTGCATTATCATTAGTCTCCTCTGCATTATCATTAACCAACTCTGCATTATCATTAACAACCTCTACATTATCATTAGTCACCTCTGCCCTATCATTAGCCACCTCAGTCACCTCTGCATTATCATTAGTCACCTTTGTCACCTCTGCATTATCATTAGTCACCTCTGCATTATCATTAACCACTTTTGCCTTATCATTAGTAACCTCTGCGTTATCATTAGTCACCTCTGCATTATCATTAAACACCTCTGCATTATCAATAGTAACTTCTGCATTATCTTTAGTCACCTTAAACACCTCTGCATTATCATTAACCACCTTTGCATTATCATTAGTAACCTCTGTATTCTCATTAGTCACCCCTGCATTATCATTAGTCACCTTAGACACCTCTGCATTATCATTAACCACCTTTGTATTATCATTAATAACCTCTGCATTATCATTAGTCACCTCTGCATTATCATTAGTCACCTTAGACATCTCTGTGTTATCATTAGTCACCTCTCCATCATCATTAGTCACCTTAGACACCTCTGTATTACCATTAATCATCTTTGCATTAACCTTAGTAAGCTATGCATTATCATTAGTAACCTCTGCATTATCATTAGTCACCTCTGCCTTATCATTAGTTACCTCTACATTATCATTAGTCTCCTCTGCATTATCATTAACCAACTCTGCATTATCATTAACAACCTCTACATTATCATTAGTCACCTTTGCCCTATCATTAGCCACCTTAGTCCCCTCTGCATTATCATTAGTCACCTTTGTCACCTCTGCATTATCATTAGTCACCTCTGCAGTGTCATTAGTCACCTCTCCATTTATCGTTAGTCACCTTAGTCACCTCTGCATTATCATTAGTCACACCTATATTATCATTAGTCACTTTAGTCACCTCTGCATTATCATTAGTTACCTTAGTCACATTTGCAATATCATTAGTCACCTCTGCATTAGCATTAGTCACCTTAGTCACCTCTGAATTATCATTAGTCATCACTGCATTATCATTAGACACTTCTGTATTATCATTAACCACCTCTGCATTATTACTAGTCACATTGGTCACCTCTGAATTATTGTAGGAAAGTGACCCTTTGTGAATGGTCACCTCCACTTTTTGCCCTAATGCTGATGGTTATGATTCTGTTAGTGAACTAAAGCCTGCTGACCATGGCTCTCTCCCTAAATTGTTTTTTTTTGTCTTGGTAATTCTCTGAATGGCAAAAGCTTTACCTCTTATAGGCCCCTAGTAAATGGTACCCAGGGTACACAATGCATAGGTGATAGCAGGGTCCTCAGGGCTGCAGTACCAGTTTATGCCACCCTAGGTGACCCTAGCAAACCACTGAAAGCAGACCTGCCATTGCAGACTACAGGAGCACTGCAAACTGCTCGAGTTCGTCTGTGTCCTCATAATGAGTGGCACAGCCCCTTGCACTGCATTTCATATACATCAGACACCTCTAAGGACGGCATCTGCAGCCCAGGATGCAGACATGTAAGCACATGCATATATGTCTCTATAGTGTCTTTTCCATTAATGTGTACCATAAGTGCAGGCCGGTCAATGGGGTAACATTGGGCTTGCACCCAGGCAGACTTGTGTTGCTACCTCCATTATGTACCGACTAGATAAGTGGAGTTTGGTGTGAAACAACATGCGTTCTCTCCCCTGACATGAACCTCGTGTCGAGGGACATCTGGCATGTACCCAGGTGGTACCTTAGAAGGTACCCACATGCTCAACCCAAATTCTTTGTGCTCTGGCTGGTCAGCCTGTGCTTTCCCACGTCTGCTGCTGCCAAGACAGGATGCTGACCTCCTGAGAGGCAGCACGGAACACTTCTAGGAGATAAACACAAAGGCTTAGGCAGAATGAGATCACACCTCTTTGAAGGATTCGCCACCGCTGATTGCCACCAGAGAAGTAAACAGTCCTCCCTGCCCCCGGCACATTTTCTCATGGACAGGTGAGAAATTAGCTGTGCAGGGCAGTGCACACCCCCAGAAGGTTGGCCACACAAAATTTTGATTTCTATCAAGTAGCAGAATAGGGGGTTCTGGGTAGCAAATGGTGACCCACCCTACTGGATGTGGATTAGTTGCAGGAGCTAGCTGCCCATTGGCCACTAGCCTCCTTACCCACACCTCCCCTAAATCTAGGTTTTAAGGGGCCCCCCTGACACCAGAACCTCCTATTTCAACAATAACTTCAAGGAAGGACCAAGAGGTGACCCGTGTCACAGACAACAGGACTCTGCCCACTGGAACAAAGAAAAAGAGAGATACTCCGTCCCTGTGGCATCAGACTTATAACTGTTTGAACAAACTTCGTCCATGGCTCAAACTTGACACTTCTGAACAGAGGACCTCTGTGGATGCCAGAAGCACCCTCATTCTCCACTGGACTAGTGCCACTAGTCCCCTGCAAACTGCTGGTTGAAACAATTGCAGGATCCTAAGATTCACCAGCCATTGGGCCCTCTGTGTTATCTGTCAAATCAAGGTGGTCGGGTGTCTTCTGGGAGTTGTAGTCTTGCCTGCCCCAAAGTTTGAGGCTGCTATGTTACTCCCTTGGACCATGTGAAGTTCTAAAACCTTTTCATTGTGCTTAAAGCTGCCAAGGCTTGTTGGCTGCCAGTCTGATAACCAACCCCCTACACTCAACACTGCATCTACAGGGCACACCGCACAGCCTGCATCCAACTTAAACAAATCAGCCCCTGCTGGGTTTTTGCATCTTGTTTCTTGCAACATTATGTAAGCGGTAAAATCAGCACCAGAGCAGTTCCCATTTAGCATCACGGGCAGCCAGGACACCTCTGCACCCAGACTCAAGGGGCTAGATAAAATTTAACTGACTGTCATGGCTTGGTCCTAGGACCTGCACCACCTTACCCCATTAAGATTTCACAAGACTCAATCTCAAAGTGTCTGATTGTCACCAGTGGTTTCTCTTATTGACCACAATGTTACGTTTTCCATGTACATTTTCACACTGATCAAATATTGCTTCTTAAATCTATAACTCCGGTTTAACTGGTGATATTCTGTTTGTTTTGGTGTCTAAAATAAGATATAAATAAGTTCTAATTTAATAAATTGGTGTTAGATTTCTTTTGAGTCGTGTCAATTACTTATTGTCCAGGTTGGTACTCTGACATGCTTAATGCATGTTCCTCTTGTAAAGCCTGACTACTATTTGCTACACTACCAGGACTCAGCTAAATACTTATTAGCGTGATTCCAAGGATCATCTTTGGGGTATTGTGAGAGTACTTCACGGTGAGGACTAACGCCCCCACCACATTATACTCCACTTTTCCTACACTCTGGATTGTCATTAGTCACCTCCGCAGCAGAATGAGTCACCTCTGCATCAGAATTAGTCACCTCCGCATCAGAATTAGTCACCTCTGCATTATCATTAGCCACCTCTGCAGGTAAACGTAAAGAAGTAGGAGCATTTGTGAAGCCCGAGACCGCTCCATAAAGGGCCTCCGAAGATGCTACTTCTTGGTCTATGGTGTAATGGAGAGACATTTTGTGCTAAGTCTATCAAAATAACTAGAAAACATTCAAACATTTGGGACCTATGGACCTATAAGTTAGCACCTGCATCCAAGCCAGTTTTCACACTAAGGGCCCCATGCCACAAGATTCCAGGGTTTGTGACCACAAAATGTATTATCATTATGTAAAAAACCCTTTTTATGAGTTTGAAATTCTTTGTACTAGTGAAAGGACTTTTCCAATAGTTTTCTAATTGCAAATAAGAGTGCTCATGAAGGGAATTTCCTCCCTTCACTTTCATATTCGGAAAATAATTTATTGATAGTTTGTGACTGCAATTGCTGTTGCAAACCTTAGATGAGCTAACAAGCCGAAGTTGGGGTAGTAACTAATTTGCAATGGGCAAGAGGTCCCTTTAGGACCCCTGTCCCTTTGGGAATCATGTTGGCGGCCTCAGGGGTAAGAGATTTTCCTGAACCAAAACGTTTTTTTTTTTTTACCACCACTGGTTCCCTCAAGGAACACTGGATGCATTGAAAAAAGATGATTATGTGCTGCCCCTTGCAGGCCTCTATCTCAGTGATTACAGCCAATCATAGAGGATGGCAAATTGGCCCTTGCCTATTGACTATTAATTAGGCAGGCCATTCTGCAACCCCCTGCGATTCAGTATTTTGTGAACTGATCCAACAGTACATCAGTGAATTTGCAAAATACTATTCCATTCACAAAACAAATGTGATGAATTTGCAACCAGATTTTGGGCCAGATGTATCAAATGATTTTGCACTCGCAAACTGCGAATTCGGCCGTTTGCGAGTGCAAAATCGTGGTCTGCAATGCATCAAAGGCATTCGCAGACCACAAAATGAAAATCGCAAAAATTTCCATTTTCTGCGTTGCGACCCGGATTTTGCGAATCGCAATTTGCGAGTCGCAAAATCCAGGTCGCAAGTCAATTCTGCAAAAAATCGCAAATTGCGATTTTTCGCAGAATGGTATTTTGCACATGCAAAATACCATTGTCTGCAACCAGGTGGTAACCTGGTGCAAAATTTAAAAATGCAGTAAAACTGCATTTTTAAATTTAATATGTAAAGCACACACGCCCTTTTGGCATGTGTGCACTTTACATGTTAAAAAAAAACATTTGGGGGTGCAGGAGAGGGGGCCTTAGGCCCCCAGCACCCTGGCCTTTTGCATTTCCCAAATTGCGATTCGCTAATTGCATTTGCGATTTTTAAGAAATCGCAATTACCGAATCGCAAATGTGATACATGGCCCTTTGCGAGTCGGTAATTGCGATTTCTTAAAAATCGCAATTACCGAATCACAATGGGCCAGATTCATACATCTGGCCCTTTGTGAATTAATTAATAAAACACCGGGACCCTAATTTTCATAAGGAGATAGATGCCAACTGTAGTCACTCCTTGTTTGCATAAGGCATAATAAAACAAAGTCTATGCTTTTTAGAAAGTATTCCCAGTATTTAGTGAAGTTCCTCTGCTATTTGCATGGCCCAGTTGTGCACAGTGTCTACTAATTAGCCAGCCACCAGGCAAATAATAAAGTTTGGTTCATGTCATTTGCAAGGCCACTGGCAATATAGTACATCATTATCGCTATTTAGCCAGCTTCTGAGAAAATATTGAAATTTCTTTGATACCTGCCAGGATACTAAGTAAATAATATAACATTTTTGTGATTTTTATATGCTATTTGCATGGCTGCTGACCTAATTCTACATGTGTCTTCTTTGCCCGTAGCTGGGTATTGAGTAAAGTTTTTTCTTTTGCTTGACTGCGGGCCAAATAATACAACATCTCTACTAGTTTAGCATGCAGCCAGGTGAACAGTAAAGTTTTCTTATTTCCCTGGCCGCCCACCAATTAGTGAAGAATCTCTACTAAATAGCTGACCTTACAGAAAAGCTATTTGCCATGCCAATGAATGAGAGGTCACATGACCAGAATAATAACAGAAATTGGGAAAGTTCTCACTGTTTCCTTGAGGATGACAACCATTCCATGTTTCAGTGTTTACACAGAAGAGACCAGTGGCAAAATAATTAATGTAGCATGGTCCTTGTTCCTCCTCGCCAATGGCAGTGCAAAGATATAACCCCCAGTAGAAAGAGAACCCTACTGAAAGAAAGACGAGCCAGGTATATGTGTTGTTTTTTATCATGGATGTCTTTCTGAAGCATGTCCTCTCAGAGAAACTATATTCTGGCAACTAAGCCGAGCGGCCAGGTACCCTACATTGGTTTGAATATTTAAGAATTATCACTGTATGTTTTATGTTGCAATTTGATCTGCTTAAGTAGAAATATTATTCTGACTTTGATGTTGTACTTTGCATCTGTCTCTTCATGACTTTGCATTACATTTTCTGAAATGCCCATAATCTTTTTTGTAATAAACCCTTTAAACTTACTTCTTGATCTATAACAATTTTGTTGTTTTGAACTCCACTATTCTGAGGAGAGAGGGTGGTGTCTCTAGCTGCTAGATCAACCAGAAACATGGTCCAGAATAGCCAAGGCAAAACCAGGGGTGTCTGAAAATATTGGGACTCAATTCAGTGGTGTAACAAACTGTGAGGGCCCCCCTGAAAGGTATACTAATAGGGCTGCTCACATCAGCAGGGGCTGAGTTAGCTCCCCTCCGGTATGGGTAAGCCGTGCCCCATCTCCCTCCTTCACCACGGGGGCTGCGGGGGCCTCTGTTACACCCCTGGCTCACTAGATTAAAGGGATTCATTGCCCACATGACTACGAACTGGAAGAACAGGAGTAAAGTATTGATGGCTTACCTCACTGCTGGCATTCATAATTAGAAATTCAACATTTAGCCCTTTCACACCTTATTTGATGGAAAGACATTTAAAATGAAAAACCTATTTGCTCCATTGTTTATAGTATTGCAGACCTAGATGTAACGTGGCTGGTGGACTGGTGCAAAACGTTTATGTTACATGTCAGCCAGACGAATCATCAGGCACAGCACCTAGCTCAAAATATCCACCTCTCGATAGCCTAAAATCTGAATGCTAGAATAGCACAGAATATTGAGGTGATTGGGAAAGGAAAGGAACAGTGGGGAGGGAGACCTAAAAGAAAAACAAAACATCATTGTTTCATATTTCTAGTCTCACAGCAAATACTATATCACTGTACTATACATGGTACCTTTGGCAGACCAGTCTGGCCTCTTGGGTATTGTGAGGGTGTCTTGCCCTATTTGGTATTTTATAAATTATTGATAAGGGGACGCATTAGAGGTTTGATAGACCCTTTGTCTAAGCTTAGAGTGATTCCACCGTAAATACAAATTTTACTCATAAACTAACCAGCAACAATACAACATGTTCAACAAACCAATTATCAAAACCTTGAGACAGTAAATCTTCACACACCATGACCCATGTGGCCATGAATAACCAAACCTTTTATTAAAGTTAGAAAGTTTATTTCCCTAGATGAACAATGCTATATCACATACATTAATCTCAAAATCAGATGATAAGCATATACAAACAACACGGGTTGGCCAAAATGACAAAAGACTCTCAATCTAACTAAAGCATTTACTATTAAACATTCAAGAGTCACAGTGCAGATTAATAACATCAAAAACTTAACAATGGAGGTAGCATACATTTAGAGTCAACAGGTGAACAAAATAAATTCTTAGTTAATCACATTTGTTAACATATGGCATACTTACTAATCCTCCAATTATGAATGGCATGTTTGGGCTTCATGCAAAAGTAATTTTAGTCAAAAGTTAATTTGGAAAAACATCTAGCTAGGGCTCTATCAAAATAGCGGTTGGTATTTAAAAAGACAAAAATTAAATCTGTAACAGAAACAATAGCATTTTGATATACTTCTCCTTAATGGATTCAGCAAACTGTGATTTCTTCGTCAGATGGACATCCATCTGGTCAGCATTCGCAGTTGGGGACAGTGAAAGGGATTGGCTCAGCCATAGTTGAGCTCTAAGTTAGCTGAACCAATCAAGGACACTAAACTAAAGAAACATCATCTAAGCCTCTCTCTCTCACACGCACACACACTCCAACAACACTACACACTAACATATCTAACAACTCTAACACAACCAGCTCACATGCATAACTAACACATCTGACTGCTCCTGTCAAGTGGAGTCAGGGATAAACTAAAACTACACAATAACTTCTCACGTTGCCATTGGTCATAATATCGTACGTTCACCCTAGAACCAATACATTCAAATGACTAAATCAGTGATATAGTTAGATAGTCATTCATTTGTCGAAGATTGGCTCTTCTTCTCTCGTTCCTGTCACCACTTTTCTTCGAGTAACTTTTCCTGCACTTCACATCTCTTGTCAGTATGGTCATTGTCAGCTCCTGGGAACCTTTGCTTCTCACGCACCAAAATTACAATGTATCAACATCTGGTACAGGACATGTCAGCAAGCAGTTCTCATGAGAAAGTTAGAACATCAGCTAGCTTAACATTGCAACATTACAACTGGTTTGGTCAACCTCATGTGAACAAGGAACAATAAACAGTAAACTTCTGTCCTTGGATTAGAAATTAATTTTGAACATTTATTTAATATCATGAAACCTAGCATGAGTCTTAGTTGACTAGGCCCAAACCTTGAAATTAATCAAAGCTTATATATTCTAGGCAAAAACATAATATTAATACGTTATTATAATCCAGTAATGCATTTTATTCTACATGTGCACATTATTTAAATTATAAGTGTGAATTCGTTATTAATTGTCGTACATAGCATGGGGGCCACTCAAGTTGGCACATTTTTTAAGATACACCATTTTCTCTATGTTAGCCTAATTCATGTAAAACCTTAACCATTACCAAATACAAATTTATTAGTAATTAATGTATCTTTCACAATCCCTCCTCCGCTGACTAAATATGTCCTCACACCTTACATCACACAACATCATTTTTGTTAATCTAAAAGTTTGTCTCATTGTAACCTTTAACCTTTCTCTTCTTTATCCAAGTTTCATCAAAATATATACTCCTTCTTTTTTCTAATTTAATTTCTTCCCTCCTCTGATAATTTTTCATATTCTGCCTTTTATTCACAGTATACAATTTATGAACTTCCCATAATTCAATGTTACAAATTATAACAATCAATAATATCTATACTATTTTCACAATTATACCTTTTCCTAGGTTGCCCTACCAATTTCTCACAGAAGCAAAACCTTTGCCAACCTTTTCCCAAATTCCAGGTCCTTCTAAAACTCTTAAGTCAGAGTTAATATTAGTCAGAGTATTAATGAATCTTCTAATCTCTCTACTATTATCAGGAATAAATGTGCAACAATTTTGAAATTTCAGCATTTTACAAACTCCGCCCTCCTTTACTAAAATGATGTCTAACGCAAGGGGGTTCTAAAGAGTCATAGATCTTACCGCAGCCATTTCCGTGTCCATTAGGACCATGCCTCCTGAAAAATTAGTCAGCTTTTTATCCACAATAGTAGACAACTTTCAAATTTAGGATAACTCCTACTGGGGGAATCATTGCTCCAAATATATCTCCGATTATACCCAAAATCTCTCTTTGGTCTGGCAAGGTGTAACTCATTCAGTTTAGGTGTCTCATTCCAGTTCTCAAGTTGATAAATCTTTGGAAAAACTATTCCCAAGTAACATGTGTGGTACCATCCTCTTGGAAGATGGTAATAAGCATTTGGTCCACAGATGTATAAAACCCCTGGAATTGTTTGTTATTGTCCATTTAACCTGAAAGTCCATTTACTCTGGAAAACAGACACATCTCCATTCACTCGTTCCCACAAACAAGGTATCTATTCTAGATTGTGGCCTGTATATACAAAGTTTCCCTATGTGTTGTGCATCTAAAGCTAATTTCCCTTGTGTTTTTGTCTCACTAAATGCATAGTCATTTCCAAATGTCCTTTTCACTAAGCCTTTATCTATTTTCTCCTTTAATGCCTTTCTCCAATCAGTCTGATCTAAGAAACTCTTTTCTACTGGTGTATGCAAGCATGTGAGGTTGTTCCTGTGCGCATATGCTGTGCCAAATGTCAATCTAGGTTCAAAGAAACATCTCACTAATTCTATATTATTTTCCTTAGCTACTCTACTCAGGTATTTAATAATAGGAACAAAAGAAAACACCAAATCATGATTTGAATAAAAATACAAAATGAAAAAAATCACTGTGTCTTTCACTAGTTGTTGCATATGCCCATTCAGGCCCTACATATTTTCGATTTGCAATTCACTTTCTTTTCAGTCTTCAATCTCCATTTAACTCTCCATCACTCAAATCTTCATTTCTTTTGGTATCTACTTCTTCTTCGATTGTTGACAACTTGACTGATTCTTTTCTCTTAGCTTGTGATCTTGGTCACTTATCTCCTTTCAGTGCACCCTTGGTTAATGCTCCTTTCTATGATGAATTTTCAGCTACACCTTGTTCTGCAGGATTTTGACTTGAAATACCTGCAATTGCTCTTGGTGGAGTCAGATCTGTTTGACTCTGATTTGACTCAACTCCCTCCACCGAGTTGGTGGGCTGTTCTTCTCAAGATCATCTGCTTCTGGGAGAGCCCTCCTCTGACTAGACTCTCCTGCTACCTCAGTTGAGATTGGTTCAATGTCACTCTCCTGTAGGTCTTCCGTTTCATCTTTCACAGGAGTATTTGGATTGTCTTCGGTATGCTCCAACACTGTTTCTGATTCCCCAGTTTCCTTATCTGCTTCTGGAGTTTGACAGAGAGTTGTTGGTACTTTCAACAACTCTTCTTCATTGTCCAATGGACAGGGTACTTTCCGAGTATGGCTAGCATAAATCCAGTACGGAACTCTTGCATATTTCACAGCAGTAGTAGTAACCATACTACTTGGTGAGGACCCTTCCGCCTGGGCTACAAACAAGTCTTCCTCACGTGTTTTCTGATCACAACCCAGTCTCCAGCTCTCAGGTTGTGACTGTGATCTTGGGATGACTGCACAGTTGTGGTCTCCACCTGATAAGAAAAAGAGTGAACCACATCAACTAGACCCTTGCAGTAATCCAACACCATATCATCTGTTATGTTCATAAGAGCATTGGCAAGAACCACTAGCAACCTCATTGCTCCGTCCATGAGGATTTCATGCTGCAAAAGTCCAGTTTTCCTGTCAGGTGAGTTTCTCATACACATTAAAACTAGCGGTAGTGCATCTGGCCATTTCAAATTCATGGATGCACACATCTTTGCAAGTCTTGACTTCAGGGTGCCATTCATTTGCTCCACAAGTCCTGATGCTTCAGGGTGGTAGCTACAATGCAACTCCTGCTCAAAGCCTAACATAGTGAGTTAATTACTTAGTTGTTGAAGTGACTTCCTCTATCTGATTCTAAAGAGACCCGAAAACCAAAACGAGGTATCAGTTCCCTAAGCAATAGCTTTGCTACAATAAGGCTATCATTCCTACATGTGGGGTAGGCTTCAATCCAATGACTAAAAATGCAAACAATCACCAGCACATATCTCAATCCTCCACACAGAGGCATTTCAAATAAATCTATCTGCATTCTGCTAAATGGACCTCCTGCTCTTCCAATGTGGCTCATGCTGACAACTGGTCTTTTACCCACGTTCATCTGCTGGAAAATAATACAACTGTGGCGGACTGCTCTGGCAACCTGTCTAAATTTTGGATTGAGCCAAAACTGCTTGAAAGTTCAAATCATAGCATCCCTCCCAACATGTGCTTGACCATGACAATATCTAGCATTTGAGTCAACAAGCAATTCAGCAGAACTACTTGGCCTTCCCCTGAAACCTATACATCCTCTTCCCTTTGCACACATTTAATCTTAACCCATATTTTCTTTTCATCTTTGTCAACATTTTCTTGTAGAGCTTTCAGCTCTTCCCAGGTGTCAATCAAGGTTAAAGCATAATTCGTACACATTTCTTCTTCAGGTAACAGTTTCCATTTGTCTTTGAAAGATATACAATTCAATGCGCAAAACCTTGCCACTTGATCTGCATATCCCTTTCCCATTGACACAAAATCTTGTGACCTCTGGTGTGCACTGTATTTCACCGCAGCAATATTTTCAAGTATTTTTAAAGCTTGTAACACGTCATGAATTCTTTTCCATTTCTAACTGGCAAACCAGAAGAGGCCAGGAAACCTCTCTGTGGCCACAGCTGAGTAAAATCATGGACTATTCCAAATCCATACTAACTGCCTGTATAAATGGTAACTTTATAGCTGTGCAAAAACATGGCATGCTCTAGTAAGACCCACCAATTCAGCCACTTGAGCTGAATACACTCCCCGAAGCCAGGAAGCTTTGAGTATACCAGAAATTGTACACACAGCATAACCTGCTTTGAGTGTTACCATGTTATCTCTTAAACAAGAACCACCAACAAAAAGAATGTGGTCATTCTCTTCCAATCGGGAATCTCGATTGTCAGGTCTATGATTTGTGCACAAATCAATAACCTCCAGATAGTCATATTCAATCTCCTTCAATTTATCAATTAGAACATTTTCTTTTGGAAGTAAAGTTGCAGGGTTAAGCACTGCAAACCTTTCCATTATAACATTTGGGGACCCCAAAATTATAGTTTCATATCAAATCAACCTCTCATTTGTCAGGGTCTGGGTTTTCGTTCGGGTAAGCAAAACTTCAATGGAGTGAGGGACCAAAACAGTTAAAGGATGTCCCATCACAATGCTCTCACTCTGAGTGAGGCTCAAACCAACCGCTGCCACAGTTTGCAAACAGCCAGGTAAAGCTGATGCAACTGGGTCCAAAGTAGCTGAAAAATATGCTACCACCATGCATCTGAGTCAAAACGGACAAGGAAAATGTGCCACGCACATGACAAAACACCATGGATGGTTTTGTGTAGTCAGGCATTCTCAAAGTTGGAGCTTTGCACAGACTTTCTCTCAACTCAATAAAGGCTTTCATACATTCTTGATCTAACTCTAGGGGATCATCAACTTGTTTGTGTGTCAACTTCTGCAATGACTTTGAAATGATTGAAAAATTGGGAATCCACTGGCGACAATAGCTCACCATTCCCAGGAACATTCTGACATATCTTTGTGTAGCTGGAGGATTCATGTGCAATATAGCTGTGACTCTTGGGAAATCTTTCTAGCTCCCTTTTCAATGAGGTGTGGTGTCCAAGATATTTCACTTCTTTCTGATAGTACTGTAATTTTGCTGGGGACACTTTGGTGGTCATTATGACAATGGTGGTGACTGTTAAAGTGGCGGTAATACTGCCAACAGGCTGGCTGTAATTAACCCCAAATAATGACCATGACAGTGATAACTTCCATAGATATCCAATGTACCACACCAACCGCCAGGGTGTTAAACTACTGACCACGGCGGTAGCCGTAAACAGCCAGCCGGAAGACAAGGTACCACCTACCACATTATGACATAGCAAACCTCCACGATTTCCTCGGGCAGTACTAACGCCATCAAAAGCCTGGCGGAAACAGAACACAGAAGACAAAAGACTCACCATCAGAGACACAGAGAAGAACAACGCAACCATGTAACCGGAACTACAAGTCTTCCTGATGCTCTTCTACGCTATGCTCGACCTAGAACACCAACGCCAATGAAGAAGACAATGGTGAGTACAGACGTCTAGCATACAAGGGAGGGAGGGAGGAAAAGGAGAGTGACACACACACACGCACAACACACACCATTCACACACATACCATACACACAACCAGCTGCAGTGGAAAAACAATGTCACAGGACACACGTCATAATAATGCAAGGAGAATTATTAGGTGCAACTGATATTGTAATTTGATGCCAAAAGCCATCATATTGTCCATGTGATAGAATAAATGAATGGAGTAAATGTCCAGAAAGGGCCAATGGCCAGTCCAAACTACAAAAGGCCCACATGGCCACAGGACACAGACCAAGCCCCAAATTGTTACCTGACAATATCTGCACAACACTGTGCAGGGGCATCATGTTGGAAGTGGGCGGGCACCTCAGGGGGAAGGGGGTACCTTAGCCAAAGTGGGAACTTACCTGCTGGTTCTGGAGGGGGCACCATGCCCATTTCACATTTCTGGGGAGTGCAAGGTCACAGTCTCTGAGGTGGGGAACTTGCCCACTGGTTCTGGAGGGGGCACCATGCCCACTTCTCATTGCTGGGGAGTGCAAGGTCACAGTCTCTGAGGTGGGGAACGTGCCCACTGGTTCTAGAGGAGGCTTCTTGTACATCAGTCCCTGGAGGGTGGCCTACATGCCTTCTGCTGCAGGTGATGGCTGCTGTGTCTCAGCTGCAGGCGATGGCTACTGTGTCTCAGCTGCAGGTGATGGCTTCTGTATCTCAGCTGCAGGTGATGGCTGCTGTGTCTCAGCTGAAGGTGATGGCTGCTGTGTCCCAGCTGCAGGTGATGGCTGCTGTGTCTCAGCTGCAGGTGATGGCTTCTGTGCATCAGCTGCAGGTGATGGCTCCTTGCCCACTGCTGGTGGATGGGGCCTCTTGCCTCTCTTAGTTGGTGGAGTGGAAACCTTCCCTGTCGGCTGGACTTGGGTGCAGGAGCATGGGCAGTGTGCATGTGTGAGGTGGATGGCTCTTGGGAGTCTGAGTGCATGCGTTTGTGTCTCTTAGGGGGGGCAGACCGGGTGGGAGAGGACACAGGGGACGTGTGGATGGATGTTGTGGATGTGTCTGCAAGTGAGGTGTGTGTGCTGCTAGGTGTAGTGATGGCAGTGGTGGCTGTTGATGCACTGCATTCATGTGTGAGTGCAGATGTGACTGTGAGGGAGGAGGAGGAGGAGGGGGAGACAGTGGATGTGGTTGTATGTGCAAATGTCTTCTGAGTGCTTGTGGCCTGAAGTGTGTTGCCTGTGTTTGTCTGTACCATTCTTGTCTGATGTTTTGTGTGCATGCTTGTCTGTATGTGTGCATGGGATGGGTTGGGGTTGAGGAGACTAGGCCTGGGATGTGGTAGTTGGAGGGGGGATGGTAGGAACAGGGACAATGGCTGCCATCAGAGAGAAGGCCAGAGCCTGAAACAATCTCTGTTGGGCCACCAATCCACTGTGGATGCACTCCAGGAATATGTTTATTTGCTGCATCTGGGATACCAGCCCCTGGATGGCATTCACAATGGTTGACTGCCCTACAGAGATGGACCTCAGGAGGTCAATAGCCTCCTCACTGAGGGCAGCAGGGTTCACTGGGGCAGGGCCTGAGGTGCCTGGGGCGAAGGAGATGCCCACCCTCCTGGGTGAGTGGGCATGGGCAACTCACTGAGGGGCAACTGGGAGAGCGGTGCAAGTATGGGGGTGGTGGCTGTACCTGCAGCTGGGGTGGTCACCGAGGTGTCCGCCACCACCAGGAAGCTTCCATTGGAGGAGGTATCTGAGTCTGTGTTGTCACCTCCTGTCTCTGCCGTGGTGCTCCCTTTGCCCTCCGTCCCTCGGTGTCAGTGGACTCTGCCTCCTGGGTCCTGTGGGATGCAGCTCCCTCTGTTGCCGGTGCCCCTGCTCCTCGGCCAGATGATGCTAACGCACACTTTGACAGGATGACAGAAGAAAAAGGGGGGAGAGAGAGAAACGGAGCACTGGGTCAATCTCATCACCGACAGCACAGTTGGCATACACATTACCTTCACACACAGGGATCAGGATTGTGCACTATGCCCCACACTGGCATTCAATTGGCTAGGTGCCACAGCAAGATGAGGGCCAAACACCGCCAACTGCACCCCTTCTGGGACCCACATAGCCTTGTCTGAAGTGGAAATGCAACCTAGCTAGGTTAACAAATTTAGTAATACACCCATTACCCTTGAGCTGGATCACGCTGCAATGTCTGACCTGGCATTAAGGGTCACCCACTAACTGACCAGGATCCCATGCCATCTACAGAACATTGCTGTTACGCCCACTGTACTCACCCCCTTGTAGCTGCTGTGCTGCACTCAAGCGCCCATCCAGATCTGGGTAGGCTACTGCCAGTATGCGGGCCATCAGGGGGTCAGGTTCTGATGTGCACCCCACCCTCGTTGGGAGGTCTTCCCCAGATGGGCCTCCACGGTTTTCCGGGCCCAGCATCTCAGGTCCTCCCACTTTTTTCAAGAGTAGGTGCTCTCCCTGCTGTAGACCCCCAGGGTCTGCACGTCCTTGGCGATTGCACGCCAAAATCCGTTCTTCTAATGGTCGGTGACCTGCAGAGTTAATACAGACAGGAGGACACCACTAGCCATACAAGCCAGCCTGTCACACATATGGCCCACAAATCCCATTTCCATCTCCATTGGCACACACATCACCGGGCGCCCAATATGTGCACTACCACCAGACATACCCCCCCCAAATGACACAATGCTTGCACACAAATCTCCATGCAACCTTGTCACATGCATCGTGTCCAAGGTGTAATAACCTATTGGTCTGGAGGCCCATACAGCTGTCCATACTGGGTTGGGACCCCATCCACCTTTCGCTCCAACTCCTCCAAAGTGAAGGCAGGGGCCCTTTCCCCAGTCACACGGGCCATAGCAGGATCCAAACACAGGTCATAGCAGCACATGCAGTATAGGTGTTGTCCTGTGGAAAGTCAGGTATCAAGGGAGGTCAAAGATTGAAAATGGCGGTCACGTCTGAGACGGTGTACACCGTCCCCGCCGCCGGTGATCACCATTGGCCACTGTACTCCATCGAGCCCCATATTAGCCAATGAGGAATTGCACCATTCGCCATGACGCCCAACGCCGACGTAGTTACCTCACTTCCACCCGTCCCTAGATACAGGACAGGTGGTAACCATTTTATGGTGGTGGACAACATTCAGATGATGGAGAACTGCGTCATTGCTATATTTGCACATACATTGCCATTCCCATTGTCCCATCATATAAATGCTCTATGTACACTGAGGTGGTGGTTCCATTGTTCAAATTGTGACAGCCTACTCACTCTTGTGTCCCTTAGATACCTACCACTGCGGATGAATAGGAGGATGAGGCAAGCTGCCGTGTACAAACCCCTTGAGGTCTTTGCTATACAGGAGGACAGGCACATTTTACTGACCTATAGACCGAACAGGGCCACAATCACAGAGCTGTGTGCTCAATTGGAGCCTGACCTGTTATCAGCTATCCATCATCCCACTGTGATCCCCCCTCTTGTGCAAGTTCTATCTGTGATTCATTTCCTGGCAACTGGTTCTTTCCAAGTGACAGTGGGCTTGGCAGCAGGAATGTCACAGCCAATGCTGGCTTGGTCAAACACATGTGCAGCTACATTGCTTTCCCCCAGGTGGAAGATTTGGCTACTGTGAAAGCTGGATTCTATGCAATTGGACATATACCTAATATTATTGGGGTGATTGACAGAACACATTGCGTTTGTCCCCCCTGCCGGAATGAACAGGTGTTCAGGAATCGGAAGAGTTTCCACTCACTAAATGTCCAAATGGTGGGCCTGGTTGACCGGTACATCTCCCACGTCACTGTTAAATATCCTAGGTCGGTGCATGACACCTTCATCCTGAGGAATAGCAGCATCCCAAATGTGATGGCACAACTACAGAGGCACAGGGTGTGGCTAATATATGAGACTGAGTCCCAACCCAATGTATGTGAGTGTATGCTTTCAGGAGTTATTCCCACAGCATTGTGTGAGGCTGATGTTTGTCCCTCAATACTTGCAGGTGACTCTGGCTACCCAAACCTATCATGGCTCATGACCCCTGTGAGGAATGCCAGGACAGGGACTAAGAATCAGTATAATGATGCATATGGGCGAACCAGGTGGATCATGGAACAAACCTTCGGCCTCCTGAAGGCCAGGTTCAGATGCCTCCATCTCACAGGTGGATCCCTCTGCTACTCAACCGAGAAGGTCTGCCAGATAGTAGTAGCATGCTGCATGTTGCACAACATGCCCTCAGATGAAATGTACCTTATCTGCAGGAGAAGGAGATTGGAGATGCCCATGTGGCAGCAGTGGACCCTGAGGACAGTGAGTATAAGGAGGCAGAGGATGAGGATGTGGACAACAGAACATCAGTCATACGTCAATACTTCCAATGACACAAAGGTGAGACTGTGGAACTGACCATTCCTCTGACTATTGATGTTATCTGTGTGGCTGTAGCAGGATGGCATTAACTTCCTTTGCATCTCAACTTACTGTCACCTATGGCTTCTCATTTTGCATATGTGTTGTTGTAACAACTGTGTACCGATGTGATGACTACAGACAGCTAAAGGTCATTATTTGAATGCTATCACAGTGTTCAGATCATTTGCACAAGATTTGACTGTTTCCATAATTGTGCATTTTCATCACATAAAACACTATCACTCAAGTTATGTTCAAGTGTATTTATTGTACTGCAAAATATAGACAGAAAGGTGCAATGGAATGGGGTGATGGTAGAGGTAAGTCCAGGGTATAGTTCTAGTCTGTTTAAGCACAAGTCCAGTGTCCAAGGGACCATAGGAAGGGGAACAAAGGCAGTTCAGAGTGGACAAGGTGACAGGGTGGGACACAAAGGGGACATTCAGGAGGGTCTCATTTCCTGGGGGTGGTCTTGGCCTTGGCAAGTGTCTCTGGCTTCTGTTTGGGTCGCAGGGACTGATTGCGGGGTAGTTCACCTTCTGCAGGGGGAGTGGTGCTGGTGGCCTGTGGGTCCTGTGGCAGGGCCTCCTGTCCACTAGCTGCAGCAGATGTGGAGGGGTGATCAGTGGACTGGCTAGTGGTTGGGGCCCACTGGTGTGCTGTCCATTTCCTCATGATGTTGGCCAGCACCCCTCCTATTGAGGCCATGGTGGTGCCGAGGGCCTGCAAATCTTCCCTGATCTCCTGATGGTGTACCTCCTGCAGCCGCTTGTTCTCCTCCATGTTGGTAAGGATCTGGCCCATCTTGTCCTGGGATAGTTGGTAAGCCCCCAGGACATTAGTGAGTGCCTCCTGGAGAGTCAGTTCCCTGGGCCTGTCCTCCCCCTGGTGTACAGCTGTCCTCCCAGTGTCCCCTGTGCCTCTGTCCCCTGAACGGTGTGCCCACTGCCACTGACCCCAGGACCCTGATTGTCTTGGGTGTGAGATGTGGTCTGGGGTCCCTGTACAGGTGGGCACACTGCTGATTGACGTGACCTGGGGACAGAGGTGTGGGGACATTGGGTGGGTGCTGTGGTGTTGGATACTGATGGGGAAGGCTCTGTGGTAGACTGTGAGTGGGCTGGGGTGGCCGACTGACCAGTGGTCCCTGAAGGGCCAGGTAGTTCATCCACATCCTGAATTCCAGAGTTTCTGTCATCACTGGGGGCATCTTCTGTTGGGGGACTGGATAGTCGTGGCACCTCCTCGCTGCTGGGATTGGCTGGAGCATCTGTGGGGATGTAAGTGATGTATTATGTATTATGCTTCATGTCTGTGACATATTCTACATCCCGAGCTTTCCCTCTATTGTTGCTGTTGCCCTTCTACCTTTGTTTGTGTATGGTGATGTATTCTGGAATTGTTAGTTCTCCATGCTGTGCATGCTTTTGTGATGGGTGTACATGAAGGGCTGGACGGGCTGTACATGCATTGGTATGGCATACAGGGCTTGGCATTGGGGTTAGTCAGATGTGTAGGTGCACTGTGTGGGATGGAGTGGAGTGATGGGAGTGAGGGTAAGATGGCATGCAGGTATGGGGAGTGATAAGTAGCAACAGTTGACTCACCAGTGTCCAGTCCTCCGGCTACTCCAGTGAGTCCTTCAGGATGCAGTATTGCCAAGACCAGCTCCTCCCATGCTGTGTGCTGTGGGGGAGGAGGTGGGGGTCCACCGCTAGTCCTCTGGATGGCGAGCTGATGCCTTGCTGCCACGGAACGTACCTTCCCCCGTGGCTCGTTCCACCTCTTCCTGATGTCGTCCCTTGTTCTTGGATGTTGTCCCATGGTATTCACCCTGTCCACGATCCTGCGCCATAGCTTCATCTTCCTGGCAATGGATATTTGCTGTACCTGTGCTCCAGACAGCTGTGGCTCTACCCTGACTATTTCCTCCACCATGACCCGCAACTCCTCATCTGTGAAACGGGGGTGCCTTAGTGGGGACTTGGGTGTTGTGTGGTGTGTTGTGTGCAGAGGGTGTTGAGTAGTGTGGTGGGGTGAGGAATGTGGGGTGCGTGAAGGATGAATGGGTGTTTGTGGTGTGTCTGTATGGTTCTTTCGTGTCCGTCCCCTGGCAATTTTTGGTGTCCCTAAAGGGTTGGGGGCAGTGAGAGTGTGTGTTTATAGTTCTGTGGGTGGGTGGGTGTGGTGTATTAGTGTCAGGCGTGTGATTTTCGTTTTAGCTAATGTTGTGCAGCTTTGTATGTGGGTGGCCATTCTGAGCGCGTTGGTGTGTACCACCAATGGTTTACCGCCATTAAATGTCCGCCGTGGTGATTCGTGGGTCATAATGTGGTGGGTGTTGTCTTGTTGGTATAACGGTATGGGTGTTCATACCAACAGTTTAACACTCACCTTTGGTCTGGCGGATATGTGTTTGTGGCAGTATTCTGTCGGTTTGGTGTGTGTGTGTGTCATAATATGGTGAACGGATGTTCGCCACCGTGACATTATGTTGGCGGCCGCCACCGCAGCGATAAGCAGGATTTACCGCCAGTGTCATAATGAGGGCCTTTTTGTCCGTTCCTTCCCAAATGATTTAATAAGGCAACAGTATCTTGCCTGCATGCTTCTCTTGTTTTGGATCATCAATGTACTGAACCAATGTTGATTGGAAAGGCATTTCCAATTACTCCAAATTGGTTTTCAGTATGTGATTAAAAATGAACGATGACTCTGAAGAACTTTGAGGAGTTCTACTCCAACAATATACGTGATCAAGGAATTTAACACAAAAAAAAACTGGCTATACTCATGAAGAGGTACAGAAAAGAATACTTGTGATAGGTCCTGTAGGAAAGTACCATCTTGCCTGGCATGTTACCCCCATTTTTCACTGTATATATGTTGTTTTAGTTGTATGTGTCACTGGGACCCTGCCAGCCAGGGCCCCAGTGCTCATAGGTGTGCCTGAATGTGTTACCTGTGTAGTGACTAACTGTCTCACTGAGGCTCTGCTAATCAGAACCTCAGTGGTTATGCTCTCTCATTTCTTTCAAATTGTCACTAACAGGCTAGTGACCAATTTTACCAAGTTACATTAGCTTACTGGAACACCCTTATAATTCCCTAGTATATGGTACTGAGGTACCCAGGGTATTGGGGTTCCAGGAGATCCCTATGGGCGGCAGCATTTCTTTTGCCACCCATAGGGAGCCACTGCAGCCTGAGTGAAATAACGTCCACGTTATTTCACAGCCATTTTACACTGCACTTAAGTAACTTATAAGTCACCTATATGTCTAACCTTTACCTGGTAAAGGTTAGGTGCAAAGTTACTTAGTGTGACGGCACCCTGGCACTAGCCAAGGTGCCCCCACATTGTTCAGGGCCAATTCCCCGGACTTTGTGAGTGCGGGGACACCATTACACGCGTGCACTACATATAGGTCACTGCCTATATGTAGCTTGACAATGGTAACTCCGAATATGGCCATGTAACATGTCTATGATCATGGAATTGCCCCCTCTATGCCCCCTCTATGCCATCCTGGCATAGTTGGCACAATCCCATGATCCCAGTGGTCTGTAGCACAGATCCTGGTACTGCCAAACTGCCTTTCCTGGGGTTTCACTGCAGCTGCTGCTGCTGCCAACCCCTCAGACAGGCTTCTGCCCTCCTGGGGTCCAGCCAGGCCTGGCCCAGGATGGCAGAACAAAGGACTTCCTCTGAGAGCGGGTGTTACACCCTCTCCCTTTGGAAAATGGTGTGAAGGCAGGGGAGGAGTAGCCTCCCCCAGCCTCTGGAAATGCTTTCATGGGCACATTTGGTGCCCATTTCTGCATAAGCCAGTCTACACCGGTTCAGGGACCCCTTAGCCCTGCTCTGGCACGAAACTGGACAAAGGAAAGGGGAGTGACCACTCCCCTGACCTGTACCTCCCCTGGGAGGTGCCCAGAGCTCCTCCAGTGTGCTCCAGACCTCTCCCATCTTGGAAACAGAGGTGCTGCTGGCACACTGGACTGCTCTGAGTGGCCAGTGCCATCAGGTGACGTCAGAGACTCCTCCTGATAGGATCCTTCAGGTGTTGCTAGCCTATCCTCTCTCCTAGGTAGCCAAACCCTCTTTTCTGGCTATTTAGGGTCTCTGGGGGTTATTCCAACTTTGGAGGAAGTGGTAATCTGTCCCAAAAGTGACGGTAAAGTGACGGATATACCACCAGCCGTATTACGAGTCCATTATATCCTATAGAACTCGTAATACGCCTGGTGGTAAATCCGTCACATTTGGGACGGATTACCACCTCCTCCAAAGTTGGAATAACCCCCTCTGTCTCTTGGGATTCCTTAGATAATGAATGCAAGAGCTCATCCGAGTTCCTCTGCATCTCTCTCTTCACCTTCTGCCAAGGAATCGACTGCTGACCGCGCTGGAAGCCTGCAAAACTGCAACAAAGTATGAAAGACGACTACTGCAACTCTGTAACGCTGATCCTGCCGCCTTCTCGACTGTTTTCCTGGTGGTGCATGCTGTGGGGGTAGTCTGCCTCCTCTCTGCACCAGAAGCTCCGAAGAAATCTCCCGTGGGTCGACGGAATCGTCCCCCTGCAACCGAAGGCACCAAAGAACTGCATCACCGGTCCCCTGGGTCTCCTCTCAGCACGACGAGCGAGGTCCCTTGAATCCAGCAACTCTGTCCAAGTGACCCACACAGTCCAGTGACTCTTCAGTCCAAGTTTGGTGGAGGTAAGTCCTTGCCTCCCCACACCAGACTGCATTGCTGGGAACCGCGACTTTTGCAGCTACTCCGGCCTCCGTGCACTTCCGGTGGAAATCCTTTGTGCACAGTCCAGCCTGGGTCCACGGCACTCTAACCTGCATTGCACGACCTCCTAAGTTGTTCTCCGGCGACGTGGGACTCCTCTGTGCGACTTCGGGTGAGCACTGTTTCACGCATCCTCGTAGTGCCTGTTTCTGGCACTTCTGTGGGTGCTACCTGCTGCTGAGAGGGCTCCTTGTCTTGCTCGACGCCCCCTCTGTCCCCTGACGCAATTGGCGACATCCTGGTCCCTCCTGAGCCACAGCAGCATCCAAAAACACTAACCGCACGATTTGCAGCTAGCAAGGCTTGTTGGCAGTCTTTCTGCGGGAAAACACTTCTGCACGACTCTCCACGGCGTGAGATATCCGTCCTCCAAAGGGAAAGTCTCTAACCCTTGTCGTTCCTGCAGAAACCTAAGCTTCTACTGTTCAGTAGCAGCTTCTTTGCACCCACAGCTGGCATTTCCTGGGCATCTGCCCATCTCCGACTTGCTTGTGACTTTTGGACTTGGTCCCCTTGCTCCACAGGTACCCTCGACTGGAAATCCATTGTTGTTGCATTGCTGGTTTGTGTCTTTCCTGCAGAATTCCCCTATCACGACTTTGTCCTTTGGGGAACTTTAGTGCACTTTGCACTCACTTTTCAGGGTCTTGGGGTGGGCTATTTTTCTAACCCTAACTATTTTCTAATAGTCCCAGTGACCCTCTACAAGGTCACATAGGTTTGGGGTCCATTCGTGGTTCGCATTCCACTTTTGGAGTATATGGTTTGTGTTGCCCCTATCCCTATGTGTCCCCATTGCATCCTATTGTAACTATACATTGTTTGCACTGTTTTCTAATACTATTACTGCATATTTTGGTATTGTGTACATATATCTTGTGTATATTTGCTATCCTCATACTGAGGGTACTAACTGAGATACTTTTGGCATATTGTCATAAAAATAAAGTACCTTTATTTTTAGTATAACTGTGTATTGTGTTTTCTTATGATATTGTGCATATGACACTTGTGGTACTGTAGGAGCTTCACTCGTCTCCTAGTTCAGCCTAAGCTGCTCTGCTAAGCTACCATTATCTATCAGCCTATGCTGCTAGACACCCTATACACTAATAAGGGATAACTGGGCCTGGTGCAAGGTGCAAGTACCCCTTGGTACTCACTACAAGCCAGTCCAGCCTCCTACAGGTCCACTACAGTGAACCATTCAGCAACGC
The DNA here is from genome assembly GCF_031143425.1 of Pleurodeles waltl. NCBI lineage: Eukaryota > Metazoa > Chordata > Amphibia > Caudata > Salamandridae > Pleurodeles > Pleurodeles waltl. The sequence continues at coordinate 1,313,746,981 of NC_090437.1, read as the reverse complement.
ATGGGATCTGAAACAATATCACTGCTGGATTTGGCACCACTGGACAACATTTAGGCCCTCATTCTGACCCTGGCGGTTTGAAACCGCCAGGGCAGAGGGCCGCGGAAGCACCGCCAACAGGCTGGCCTTGCTTCATGGGCAATTCTGACCGCGGCGTTAAGGGGAACCAGCGGTTTCCCCCCGGTTTACCCCTGGCCCAGTGAATCCTCCATGGCGGCGCTGCTTGCAGCGCCGCCATGGGGATTCCGACCCCCTTCCCGCCAGCCTGTTTCTGGCGGTTTTCACCGCCAGAACCAGGCTGGCGGGAACGGGTGTCGTGGGGCCCCTGGCATGGGCAGTGCAGGGGCCCCCTAACAGGGCCCCACAAAGATTTTCAGTGTCTGCTTTGCAGACACTGAAAATCGCGACGGTGCCACTGCACCCGTCGCACCCCTGCAAATCCGCCAGCTCCATTCGGAGCCGGCTTCCTCTTTGTAGGGGCTTTCCCGCTGGGCTGGCGGGCGATCTTTTGAAGATCGCCCGCCAGCCCAGCGGGAAAGTTGTTATGACCCCCGCGGTCATTTGACCGCGGTGTGGTCTTTTGGAGGTTTCTGCCCGGTGGGCGGCGCCCGCCGGGGTTGGAATGACCCCCTTAATCACAATATCATTGATTTTCCTCAAATCCTGAAGAATTTGAAACTTCCCATAGGGTTTTCTCAATCCCATTATAGGTGAATTACATGGGCTGCTCAATACTTATTTTAGAATGCCTTGCTTTACAAGTTCTACAATTATAGGTGCAATCCCTTCAATAGTATCCTGTGACATGTGGTATTGGGGAATCTGGGGGAAAACAGCATTTGGCTTGACTGGGACTTTAACTGGCTCAACTACTTTGATTAGACCAATGTCTTTCCCTGAAAAATCCCATATTTTCATCTTAATTGTTCCCTGTAAGTCGATAGGAATATCTTGTACTGTAAAAACAGGAAAGAAACTGATTAATGGGTACTCTTCATTTACTGAATTACAATCTGTTTCCTCATACTGGTCATCTTCATCATCACTATTTGTCTGAATGGCAATACCATCATTTGAACAGGTAATCAAACATCTCATTTTGCATTGCAAATCTCTTGCTAATAAGAAAACCGGACTCGAGTCACAAACTACAAATTTGTGTAATCCTTTGAAATTTCTAATTTTAACTGAAACTAGTTATGTAATCAGGTTTGTCAAATACTGGTTTGCAACTCCTACAATCTGTACCGTCTTTCCTGAAAGGGGTAAGTTGGGAACTTCTGCAGTTCTCACTGTAGAGCGTGTAGCTTGTGTCGACTAAAAATGAGACTTTGTAACCCATCACCTTTCCCTCCACATAAGGACCTTTCTGTCTACTTCTAATGAAGACTCTACCACACATTCTTCTTCCTCTGAACTCTCACTCACCCACTCCTCATTCGATTCATCCTAACTCTGTAATGGGTATTGGTGTATTGGGTTATTACTCATGTTAAACCTTTGACGTGTGCCCTGCTGAGGAAGCATCATCTGTCGCTGTCCATTGGAGCTGGAGGTATCTGGATCTGCTGCCTAGGTCATATTTGAACTTGGGGTTGCATTTGCTGTGACATCTGCAAATGTGGCATTTACATCTTTTGCTTGTGCTGAAGACCTTGCACATTATTCACATTATTTTGGAAATTACTATTTTGACCTCTGATTTTTGGTCCTCTCAGGCTTGGAAAAGAATTGATTTAATTTGTCTGTGGAACAACAACTTCCTGTCCTAGCATCGGACACTCCCGCTTCCAATGTCCGAGGCCTTGCACATTATTCACATTATTTTGGAAATTACAATTTTGACCTCTCAATTTTGGTCCTCTCAGGCTTAGAAAATAATTTATTTAATTTTTCTATGGAACAACAACTTTCTGTCCTAGCATCGGATACTCCCACTTCCAATGTCCGAGGCCGCCACAAGCGTGACGAGGTAACGTCCTTTTCATTCCCTGTACATCACTCTGTGTAACCACAGTACTCAAATAAGGTCCACGATTCACATTCATATTTCCACATCGACCTCTACCTTTTGCCTGAGTCTGAAACCACATGTTTCCCTGCTGCTGCTGCGGAAAACTCCCTTCCATTCCTGATTGTGTCGCTTTAATCTGCATCAGCATTGCCTTCTCTTTCAACTTTCTCTGCTTCAGTTCAATCTCATCACTACAGTACTTGGCATATTGCAATATGTCATCAATCGGCTTTGCTTGCCAACAAATCAAGTGACTCTTACTCATCTGACTAATTTCACGTCTTAATCCTTCAACAAATCTGAACACAAAATGAATCATGTCTTTCGGCTCAATTGTTTCTGTCCCACTATAATGTTTAAATGCCTGCAACAATCTCTTGTAGTGCGCATGTGTGGACTCTTTCCCTTCCTGATCTGTCTTGTCTATTCTCTGCCAATCTATGTCCTTGGGAGAAATTCTTGTTTTAAAAAATTCAATCACCTTATAATAGTATTTCATTACATCTGGGGATGGTGCACCTTTAGCAGGATCTCATGGTGGTTCTCCTGTCTACCAATCTACACTTCTTTATCATTCAACCCATAAGTCTGCTGGAACCACTATTTAAATCCTCTGACAGGCATTTTGCAATCTTCACAAACCTATCTGTTTGCTGATACCATTCCACCGGTTTCTCTCTCAACCTGGGGTAATGATATGTAAATGATGGAATGTCACTTCTGCTCCAAGGACATGTACAAAATTCCCTACTGGAATTTCCCTCATCAGTAATTTTTTACTGGATTGTCATTCTGCTGCACACTAACAGTTAGATTCACAGAATTCCTTTTCTTCTTGTCTCATTTCTTTACCCATCCTCCTTCCCATTTATCTAAAGCTCCCCATGTTTGAATGCTTTGGATCAATTTCCTAATGTGAATTTTCATTCCTGGTATTCTCATGTTCTCAATATCCATTGAGTCAAATTCTAATTTGCAACTTCTTCTCAAATGCTTCGTTTTCTCAATTTCTACGTCATAATTCTTTGCCAGGTCTGCTAATTTCTGATGTACCAATACTGCTTTGTTGGTATTTGGCTTGCATAAGAAGCGCAATTTTTCCTCACTATATGAATCTTCTTTTTCACCCAATTGTTCCATCAATTAATTCCTCTACTTCTAATTTAAGCCTGGTCATATTCAGTGGACTTCCTACATTTGAATCTCCTGGTGTGCTATTCAGCTTTTTCAGCCATTCGGGTAATTGCTAGGCTGTCAAACCTTGTAATAAGATATTGTTATTACTTACATTGGGCACTTGTTGTAACGTTAGACACGGAGGGGGTCATTCCGACCCTGGCGGTCCATGACCGCCAGGGCCGGGGACCGCGGAAGCACCGCCAACAGGCTGGCGGTGCTTCCTGGGCCATTCTGACCGCGGCGGTACCCCTGGCCCAGGGAATCCTCCATGGCGGCGCTGCTTGCAGCGCCGCCATGGGGATTCCGACCCCCTTCCCGCCATCCTGTTCCTGGCGGTTTTTACCGCCAGGAACAGGATGGCGGGAACGGGTGTCGTGGGGCCCCTGGGGGCCCCTGCACTGCCCATGCCATTGGCCATTGGCATGGGCAGTGCAGGGGCCCCCTAACAGGGCCCCATGAAGATTTTCAGTGTCTGCTTTGCAGAAACTGAAAATCGCGACGAGTGCCACTGCACCCGTCGCACCCCTTCAACTCTGCCAGCTCCAATCGGAGCCGGCTTCATTGTTGAAGGGGGTTTCCCGCTGGGCCGGCGGGCGGCCTTCTGGCGGTCGCCCGCCGGCCCAGCGGGAAAGCCAGAATGGCCGGCGTGGTCTTTTGACCGCGGTGCGGTCATTCGGCCGTTCCCGCCAGGCGGGCGGCTCCCGCCGCCCTGCCGGGGTCAGAATGACCCCCGGAGTCTCTGGTGTCGTCAAAATTGGGTTAGGACTTAATCTTCCTAGATTATTCGTTGGAGTCCTGGAATAACTAAAATCAATTCATGTACCTTCCATGTCAAATGTCTGTTTCATCGGAGACATAACCTCTGTTTTTACAATAAACCTTTCTGTTTCTAATCTTGAATCCAAATTCTTCTTTTCATTGCTCTTATTGTTTCCCTGAGCTAACAATGGAATAACTCGACCAATAGTAACGGGTACTGACACAGCGTCTGGTCTTGGTTGTTCGTTTTGATCTCTAGAGTACATTACTCCTGTATTCTGACTTGTCAATGCAGATGTATTTGTTTGTGACCCTGTTATGGGGATGTACCTCGGATTTGTCTGTGCTTGCATCGTCGATATTAAATTAGGTGTGGGCTCTATCTGGATCAGTGTCGGCTGCTGATAAATCTGCCTCATGTGGGCAGCTTGTCCTGTCGGCACCATTAAACTCATTGGAGTGTCAATAATAGGTGCATCTGGATAAATTCTCTGAATGTCAACCTGCAGCATAGGTTTCTGAATTGTGGGGTTGTGTTCAGGACAATATGGTTAACCTGTATCCGTCTCTGGGTAGTTTCAATAGGTACCGGAGCTGTAGGATCTGCACTAATACTTGAACGTGTCTCATGTGCTGCAAATGGTGGACAACGATTTCTCAATAATTGCAAGATAAACTCGTCATCATCTGATTCTTCATCATAAGTCAAAGACTTTCTAGACTCTTTTTGCTCTTTGTCATCAGAAGGATCTGAATCCTTCTTCTTGGTATTTAGTTTGCCATTGCTCACATTCTCTTATGTAATTGCAGGAAACATTTGAATTCCCTGTAAAAGTCTCAGTTCTCCAAAATTTCTGCTCACTATCCCATCTCGCTTCTGCTAATGTTTTCTCAGGTTTTCTCATTCTCCTCTCAAATTTCTGCTGCTGTTGATGTCTGGCCACTAACTCCCAAATAGCTAATGCTTCAAATTGTGCAGGTCTCTGAGGAGATTTTGAATCATACAGTACTTGCCTCAAATTCTCTAAAATTCTCAAATTAAATGTACAATGGGCAGGGAACGCTAAGCTCCCCTCTTTCCTCTGTCTCTTTGCACTATTGTTTTAACCAAAGACATGGCGCAGCACCTTGTTCTTCAAATACGATATATGTGGGTGTACCTTCTAGCAGTGTCATTTCTCCTGTTCTAACTGGGATGACATATCTCCCCTTAGGGCACTCTTTAATCCCCAAATCCTATTCGCTTGCCTTCTCAACCAGTGACGCTTCACAGTTCTTCATCAATCCGTTTGCGGCCTTTCTCACCAACCAACCTCTCCCAGTGCGGCTCTAGTGACGTCACACTCGCACATACAGTGGCTGACAGAGCCCTTTGGCTTGTCTTCCTCAATTCTGATCTGCACCAAACTAAATGCAAATATTTTGAGCACTAAATAAAAATCAACCCTCAACTTGTCTGTTTACTACAGGTAGGTAACAAAATCACTTCAATAACCTTACTGAATTTTCAACTGCGTCTTTTAGCTCCTGGTATCTTAGTTTCCCTGACTCGCAAGCAAAATTAAATCAGCAAAAGTTACTCTCAACTGGTCACTGGATCCTTCTGGTGCACATTGGACTCACAAATTCTCATTTGAAACTAACACTCACCTTAACATACACTCTGAGTTTGTCAACCACACCTGATTGACCAATTAAACAGACAAATTACAACATCAAACCAAGTATCTTCTTTACTTATACAATAACCTATACTCTGGAGTTTTAGACCACGCAGGGTCTGTATACCAACAACCACATCGACACCAACGCTCACAACACCAAAGAACTCTTCAGCATCATCCAAGATCTAACCACCCCAAAGGCATGTTCCAACGAACCCCCACCATCACAGGAGCTCTGCAACTCACTCGCATCCCACTTACGTTGAAAGATAGAAGAAATCCACAACAGCTTCAACTCCAAATCCTACCAGCTAACTTCGAACACTCTCAAACCCCACGCTCCAAGAAACACCCACCTCCTCCACACCTGGACCCCGGTCAACACAGAAGACACCGCGAACACCATGGCCACCATCCACTCTGGATCTCCATCGGACTCCTGTCCACACCGCATCTTCAACAAAGCCAACACCATCATTGCCCCCCATCTCTGCCACACCATAAACAGCTCCTTCGAATCAGCCACCTTTCCAGAGAGATGGAAGCAAGCAGAAATCAACGCCCTGCTAAAGAAACCTAAGGCAGACCCTGACAACCCCAAGAACTACCGACCGATCTCCCTCCTCCCCTACCCAGCCAAGGTCATCGAAAAAATAGTGAATAATCAACTATCCCGGTTCCTAGAAGACAACAAGGCACTTGACACCTCCCAATCCGGATTCCGCAAAAATCACAGCACCGAGACCGCACTCATTGCTGCAACAGACAACATCAGGACCATGCTAGACAAGGGAGAAACAGCAGCACTCATTCTCCTGGACCTCTCCGCAGTTTTCAACACGGTATGCCATCACACTCTCCTCACACGCCTCCACAATGCTGATATCCGCGACAAAGCCTGGACTGGATCTCGTCATTTCTCAAGGACAGGACCCAAACAGTTCGCCTCCCGCCGTTCCTCTCGAAAGCCTCCAATATCACCTGTGGCGTCCCTTAAGGATCTTCACTCAGCCCCAAACTTTTCAACGTATACATGCCCTCCCTCGGCAACATCACACGAACACACCACATCAACATAGTCTCCTATGCCAACGACACTTAGCTCATCATCTCCCTCACGAAAGATCCCACCACCGCAAAGGACAAACTCCACAACGGACTCCACGCCATAGCCAGCTGGATGGAAGCTAGCCACCTAAGGCTAAACACAGACAAGACAGAATTACTTATCTTCGGCACCAACCCCTCAGCCTGGAACGACTCCTGGTGGCCCACCTCCCTAGGATCTGCACCCTCACCCACCACCCACGCTCGCAACCTGGTCGTCATCTTGGATTCCACACTCAGCATGACTCAGCAGGTCAATGCCATATCCTCTTCCTGTTACTACACCATCCGCCTGCTCCGCAGAATCTTCAAGTGGATTCCCATTGAAACTAGGAAGACTGTCACCCATGCCTTGGTCAGTAGCTGATTGGATTACGGAAACTCCCTATAAGCAGGAATAACAAACAAACTTCAGACAAAACTGCAAAGAATCCAGAACGCATCCGCACGCCTCATTCTGGACATTCCACGCTGCGACCACATACACCCCATCTCAGAGATCTACATTGGCTACCAGTATCGAAGAGGATCACTTTCAAAATCCTCATCCACGCACACAAGGCCCTCCACAACACGGGTCCGACCTACCTCAACTACAGACTCACCTTTCACACCCCAACCCGCAACCTTCGCTCCGCCAACCACGCCCTCGCCTACGTTCCTCGCATCCACCACACGACCACCGGAGGAAGATCATTCTCCTACCTTGCTGAAAAGACCTGGAACTCCCTACCACTCCACCTCTGCCTGACCAATGACCTTCTATCTTTCAGGAAACATCTTAAGACCTGGCGTTTCGACCAGTAGCCCTCCCCCCAGCACCTTGAGACATTCCGGGTGAGTAGTGCGCTGTACAAATCCCTGATTGATTGATTGATTGATTGATGGTGGCCCCTTAATGAAGCTAACCATCCTGTGCTACCAAAATCTGTGAGCGTGTCTTGCCCTATTAGGTCTTTTATAAATGACTGATAAGGGGGATGCGTTAGAGGTTCGATGGACATTTAGTCTACGCTTGGAGTGATTCCACCATAAATACAATCTTTACTCATAAACTAACCAGCAACAATACAACATGTTCAACAAATCAATTATCAAAACTTTAGTAAGTAAATCTTCAGCGCACCATGACCCATGTGGACATGAATACCCACACCTTTTAGTAAAGTTAGAAAGTTTATTTCCCTAAATTAACAATGCTAATATCACGTAAATTAATCTCAAAACCAAATGATAAACGTATACAAACAACACAGGATGACCAAAATGACAAAAGAATCTCAATCTAACTAAAGCATTTACTTTCAAACATTCAAGAGTCACAGTGCAGATTAATAACATCAATAACTATACGATGTAGATAGCATACATTTAGACTCAACAGGTGAACAAAATCAATAGCTAATCACATTTGTTAACACATGGCATACTAACTAACCCTCCAATTATGAATGGCATGTTTGGGCTTCATGTAAAAGTAATAGAAGTCAAAAGTTAATATGGAAAAACATCTATCTAGGGCTCTATCAAAATAGGAGTTGGTACTTAAAAATACAAAAACAAACTCTACAACGAAACAATAGCATTTTGATATACCTCTACTTAATGGATTCAGCAAGCTGTGATTTCTTTGTCATGTGGGGACAGTGAAAGGAACTGGCTCAGCCACAGTTGGGCTCTTAGTTAGCTGAACCAATAAAGGACCCGAAACAAAAGAAACAGCATCTAAGGCCCATATTTATACATTTTTAGCGCCGCATTTGCATCATTTTTTTATGCAAAAGTGGCACAAACTTGCAAAATACAATTGTATTTTGTAAGTTTCAGCTGTTTTTCCGTCACAAAGTGCTACAAATGCGGCACCAAAAAAGTATACATATGGGCCTAAGTCTCTCTTTCTCTCTCCAACAACACTAACACACTAACACATCTAACAACTCTAAAACAACTTACTCACACACATAACTAACACATCTGATTGCTCCTGTCAAGTGGAGTCGGGGATAAACTAAAATTACACAATAACGCCTCACGTTACCATTGGTCAGATTATTGTATGTTCACCCTAGAACCAATAATTCAAATTACTAAATCAGTGATATAGTTAGACAGTCGTTCACATGTCAATGATTGGCTCCTCCCCTCTCGTTCCTATCACCACTTTTCTTCTAGTAACTTTTGTTGCACTTCACATCTCTTGTCAGTACGGGCATTGTCAGCTCCTGGGAACCTTTGCTTCTCACTCACCAAAATTACAATGTATCAACATCTAGTACAGGACATTTCAGCAAGCAGTTCTCATGAGAAAGCTAGGGCATCAGCTAGCTTAACATTGCAACATTACAACTGGTTTGGTCAACCTCATGTGAACAAGGAACAATGAACAGTGAACTTCCCTCCTTGCATCAGAAAATAATTTTGAACATTTATTTAATATCATGAAACTTAGCATGAGTCTTAGATGACTAGGCCCAAACCTTGAAATTAATCAATGCTCATATATTCATGGCAAATACATAATATTAATACGTTATTATGATCCCCTAATACATTTTATTCTACATGTGCACATTATTAAAACTATAAGTGTGAATTATTTATTAATTGTCGTACATAATATTGTGGCCACTCAAGATACACCATTTTCTCTATGTTAGCCTAATTCATGTAAAATCTTAACCATTAATCAATGCAAATTTATTAGTAATTAATTCAGCTTTCACTGTATGCATGATGGGAGGTGTTATGTGCTTTCCCAGACTCTTCAATAATGCTTCTCTGTAACAATACAATATTGAGGAAAAGTGTTGCTATACTATTCTTATCACTCTTGCTGAGAGCTTTAACATAAAAAACGAGCGGAGTGGTCACCCTCTCTACATACCATAGACGGGGCGGCTTCTTTGCAGTGGCGGAGGAGCATTGCCCCCCTGTCTAACAGCCAACAGTGCAGGAAGAGGCAGGGCTGGGCCACGGGAGGGGGGAGAGAAGAGGGTGAGTGAAGTGAACTAAGTGCGCATGTGTGTTTGGCCAACTGTCTTAAGCGGGCCAAACACACATGCGCACTTAGCTTTCTCCAACAGGGCTGTGTTGAACAGCTGGGCTGGAGAAACTGCACAGACCCCCGGGGCAGTGTCTGAGCAGCAGCCAAAGCCATTCAGACCAATCCTTACGCTGCTTTCATGCTAGGTTTAGCATGATAGCAGCACAAGAATTGCTAGGGAGCCTGTGCTGGCTTCCCAGTGGATGCTGCAGAGGAGCGAGGCGGCCAGAGGCGGCCAGAGGCAGCGGAGGCGGGAACAGTGGAATGGTAAGAGTTTTTTTGTATTATTTGTTTCCCCCATCCCCATCATCCTCCGGCACCCCCCTTTGACATTTGCATCTGCATCTGCTGACCATAGAAGATACCATGCCTTGCGTCACATCAGAAGAGTTTATCCAGCAACACTAGTGTAGAACCCCTGATATAGCTACAAATAAGTGCATGTAAAAATCCACACCAACTAATACAAGTGCTTATTATTTACAAAGCACATGAAAGGCTCAGTTTGATGCACTCTAATAAGCACTAATGCATAAGTAACTCATTTCCGCTTTTATTGTCAGTAGCGCATATTCTTATCTATAGCTCTCTGAACACCATGTCAAATAAATGATAGTCAACAGTACTCCTGAAAAAACAGTGGGGCATTGTTAGACCTGGCATCCTTTGCTTGGTTTCCCCTGTCTTTTTTGCCTCTGCTTCCTATATTTTGTCTGTTTGCTGGACTTTGTTTTTGCAGGTTTTGGTACTCTGGGACACTTTACCACTGCTGACCAGTGCTAAAGTGCAAGTGCTCTCTGTGTAAATTGCATGTGTAATTGGCTTTTCCATGATTGGCATATTTGATTTCCTAGTAAGCCCCTATTAAAGTGCTCTAGAGGTGCCCATGACCTGTAAATCAAATGCTACTAGTGGGCCTGCAGCACTGAATGTGCCACCCACATGAGTAGCCCTGTAAACATGGCTCAGACTTTCCACTGCAGTGTCTGTGTGTGCAGTTTTAAACTGCCAATTCGACCTGGCAAGTGTAACCACTTGCCATGCCCAAACCTTCCCTTTTAGGACATGTAAGGCACCCCTAAGGTAGGCCCTAGGTAGCCCCATGGGCAGGGTGCAGTGTATGTTAAAGATAGGATATGTACTGATGTGTTTTATATATCCTAGCAGTGAAATACTGCCAAACTCGTTTTTCACTGTTGCAAGTTATCTCTCTCATAGGCTAACATGGGGGCTTCCTTTAAATATATTTTAAGTTTCCCTTTGGGAGCAGATAGCGATTTGGAGTTTGGGGTCTCTGAACTCACAATTTAAAAATACACCTTTTGGTAAAGTTGGTTTTTAGATTGTCAGTTTGAAAATGCCACTTTTAGAAAGTGGGCATTTTCTTGCTTAAACCATTCTGTGACTCTGCTTGTTTGTGTATTCCCTGTCTGGATCAGACTGACAGTTGGACTGTTTTTGAATCTCCACTAGACAGTGACACAAAGGGAGCTGGGGTGTAACCTGCATTTCCTGATGGGTCATCTGGGCTAGAGTGGAGGGAGGAGCTGACATTTACACCTGAATGGGCTGTGCCTGCCCTCACACAATGCAGTCTCCAACCCCCTGGTGTGTGTCTGGGGCCAGGCCTGGGCAAGGTAGGATCTTGTGAACAACAGAGACTTTCCTTTGAAGGGGTATGAGTAGTGGTCCCAACCCCCCAGAATTTTAGATTACTTCTGGACTCAAGAGGAACCTCTGTCAAGGAGAAGAGCTGAAGAGTTGGAGTAGGAGTACTGCCCCTTGCCTGTTATTGTGCATTGCTGGGTTGGCCTGCAGTTGCTGCTTCTGCCTGAAAGAGGACAAAGACTTTGTGGTATATTCCTAATTGTGAAGTGTCTCCAAGGGCTTGGACTGAGCATGCCTCCTTTTTTGAAGTCTCAGTACCATTAAAGATTTCCTCTGCCAGCAGCTGGACTCTCTGCTGATAATCCTACCCTGCCAAGTGGTACCCTATCCAGTCCCTGGGCCCTTGAAAGGTGAAGCTGGTGGAACCCAGGCAGAAATACACGCACAGGAGTGTGCTGGGAAAATTTTATGCACCACCTGCAATGTGGCGGTAAAAACAACACACCACCTGCATCGCGGCTGAGAAATTGATACACCACCTGCATCATGGCCAAGAAACTGATGCATCATCTGCATCGCGGCTGGAGAAACAACGCAACACCGGCTTGCGGCTGCTAAAATCTACGCAACCCCCATGTAGCGACATTCCTCATCACAGTGCAGCCAGATTTCGCATGCATCATTGATGGGTGTCAAAATCAATGTGAACCTGCCCGGATCCAAGTTGTCCGTCTGGAAATCGAGGCATTGCTCGCTTGTGGGAAAGAAAAATGACGCATCACCTACCTGACCAGAGAAGAAACGACGCACGGCCTCACTTGCGAGTAAGGAATCAATGCATCGCTGACCTTTCAGAAGCACGTTCGATCATGCAGCTTTATTTTTAACGCAACTCAGGTACATTGTGTAACAACAACTAATCCATTGTTTTCTATGGAGTGAGACTCCTTTTAATTAAAAAAATTCATAACTTTACTTGTGTATTTTGGATTTTTGTTGTTTTGGACTTGTTTGATTTAGATAAATAATGGATATTTTTCTAAACTGGTATGATCTCAATTGTGTAGTTGTTTCACTGTATTATTGTCTGTGTTGGTACAAATACTTTGCACATTGCCTTTGAGATAAGCCCGACTGCTTGTGCCAAGCTGCCAAGGGGGTGAGCAGGGGTTAGCTTAAGTATGTCTCTCTATTGTCCTTACTAGAGGGAGGGTCCCTGCTTGGACAGAATGAAAACTGACTGCCAACCAGAGACCCCATTTCTAACAGGCATATTTAAGAGCCCTTAGCGCCACCTTAGGGATTCTATAGGGTCATTTATTTGGCGCTAAGGTGGCGCTAAAATGGCTTTTACAAAGTAATGCAATGCATGCGCCACTTTATAGGCCCTCGCGCCTTATTATGCCTGTGCCAGGCATAATGTATGCAAGAGGGGCGTTCCGGCCCTAGGAGGCCCACAAAAATGGTGCAGTGAAATTTAACTCATTTCACAGAACAATTTTTGGCGTCATTTTTAATGCCTGCTCAGAGCAGGCATTAAAATAACGCTCCATTAGAAATCTATAGGTTTCCTTGCCTTGTGCTACACTAGCGTCAAACTTCTGATGCTAGTATAGCAAAACGCCACAGTAGTGTCAACATTTTTTATGTTAACGACCACCATGGTGCACCGTATCATAAATATGGGGCAACCCTGGTGTTGTTAGGTGCTGATAGGGGGGGCGCAGAAAAAGTAGCACATCGGATCTGATGCCCTACATTTTCTTAAATATGGGCCAGTGTTTTTCCCCACTCTGCACAGCCAGAATCTCTTGGGATCAAAGGGGTGTATGGTATGCCACTTAAATCCTGAATGCGAGTGAGAACACGGTCCTTTCTGCAGGAGATCGTCAATAACACTAGGCTCACCAATAGAAGGGAATCAGGCACTCTTGAATATCTACAACAATGAAAGCAACTCACTAAAGAAGTAAAGTCCTTCTTACTCCTACACCACCAGTTTCAAATTAAACGTGTAGTAAACACTGGCATAGGGTGACTAGAATTTTAAAGTAAAAAAACGGGGCATTTCATAAAAATAAAAAAGGGTCACAATTTTACTTCAACTGAGCATGCAGAATGACAGGGCTCATCCGCATAACATTTAAGCAGGGGCACTAAGAACAAAATTAAAATTCAACTTTTTAGTGTCAGTAACATGCCTGTTAATTAAGTTGCTTTCTTATAACAGCTGCAAGCTAGCGTCATTTTGGAAAACATAAAAAGGCACCTTCCACCGTTTTAGTCTACCCTCTCTAAAAACCAAGACATGTGCTAAATTTCCCAAAATCTGCTGGGACAGCTGGTAAAAAAACTGGGACTGTTGGGGCAAACCCTGGACGCCTGGCCACCCTATGCGAGCGGTCCATGTGCACCCTTACCTCACTAGAAGAGTGCCACGCAGAACTCAAGTTTTTAGTATACTGGCATAACCGGAACTAATCTGCAGCATGCGGTGGCCCAGACATGCCTTTCTTAGTCCAGCACTACACTGCCATGCCATGCTATCACCATAAAAATGTGCATACAGACGCTCCTACAGAGTTATGGGGATTATAGTCTAGTCAAGCACTCAGATCACCCAGTTCTTGATCAGAGAAGCAACAATCTCCAATTCATGGCTCACTCAGCGCACCCCATTAGTCTAGCCACTCAGTCAAGTACATAGGGCCTGATTACAACTTTGGAGGAGGTGTTAATCCGTCCCAAAGGTGACGGTAAAGTGACGGATTTACCACCAGCCGTATTACGAGTCCATTATATCCTATGGAACTCGTAATACGGCAGGTGGTATATCCGTCACATTTGGGACGGATTAACACCTCCTCCAACGTTGTAATCAGGCCCATAATGTTTGTTGATCTGCAGGACTGGCTAGCCTGTCTCATGGATTCCGTGCAGTCCTTACTCTTGGTTCCTGTCTGTACGGTTTGTATAATCCTGGCAGTGTTCACCACTCCCACCTGTGTTACTGGTTTGCCAGGTGTAGCATTGCATGGCAAAGCCCACACTGAAGGACATCATGTGCTTTACTCATCCCATACATAAGTCTGAAGGTAAAATAATTTAAATGAACTAGATGTGCCTTACCTTCGTCAGTGAAAACTTATTGCTTGGTTGTGTCCTCCACTGGAGACAGAGCTGCCCTTACTTTATACCATTGGGAATGGTTGTGGTCCAGGCACAGGTCGAAGAGAATAGCAACCAGTCCCGATCTCTGTTGCTGGTACCCCCTCAATTGCTCACTTGGTCAAGACAGCTAGAACTTCTCCTTGGAGTATAGACAAGTGGTCCTCCGGGAGATGTTGTGGTGTGGATGGTGTGTCTGGAGGATTGAACTAGAAGGATAGGGAGTAAACTTGTTCCACACTTTGAAGCATACACTCATCTGAGGTGATCCTCCTCCATCCAGGGAGCTAAACGTAATCCAACTTCTATTCATCAACCAAAAGGGCTAAATTAAAAGGATCTTTTGGTGGCTGTGGAATGGGAGGCTGGGATCTGAGTAGAATGTAGACCCTGGGGAGCCGAATGCTGCTGGCTTGCTCCCCAACCTCATCCCCTAAAGGATTGGGAGTTGTGTTGCTGTCTTGCAAGTACGTCCTCTGTCTCTGTGTATAGCCCTTCAAAATCCTCAAAAAGGGTGCTGTTGCTGGGGAAGCTGTCAAGATTGAAGAGCTAACCTTAGAGAATGGGCAGAGGCCTTACTTTCCTTGAATCTTTCAATGGCTGTGTCCACTTTTGCCTCAAACAGTCTAGAGCTGTCAAAAAGCATGTTCATAAGTGATTGAGGGACATCAGTTGACAAACCTATGGAACCAATCCAGGTGTGGAGCCTAAACACCACACTGGTATCTTCCTGTCCATCTAAATCAAACACTGCAAAATTTGACCAACTTCATCAGGGACTCCTGGTGGGAAATCTTACATTTTATCCCATGAGGCATGTGAATATCCCCACGGTAGACATGATGTATTAACCAACCTGAAGGCAAGACTGGTTAAATAGATATTCTTTTAACAAATGCCTCCATCTTTTTTGACTCTCTATCAGGTGGAGTGGCTGGGAAGACATTTGTGTTAGTACAGTTCAAAGAAGCCAGTACAAGGCTCTCTAGAGTAGAACGTTACAATAAAAAATTAGGATCCCTGTGATCAGGCCTGTGCAAACTCTACACCTGCCTGTTAGCCAGAGGGCAAGTTTGTAGCTTTGTCCAAGTGCCTACCAGCACCTCTGTAAGGGCCTCATTGAATGTCAACAAAGATTCCAGAGAAGGATCCCAGATGTCTGCTAGTATAGGTTTTTTTAACCTCCTGAGTAGGTAGAACAAGATCGCGAGTAGTTCCTGCTCCTCTGATGACTGTTGCAAAAGATGCCGTCTCCTCAGTGGTAATAGCAGGGTTTGGAGAATCAAGACCAGTGTCCGGAGAAGTGTCTACACCACTAACATCCTGAAGATCATCATAAATAGTATTCTCTTCAAAGGGCTGATATTCCAATTCAAAAACGAACTCCTCTCTTGAATAGTCAGACTCAGAATGAGCATATAATCTGGATCTGATCTGAGGAATATGGGCTTTCGAATCCAATAAAACAATAGGATCTATGACCAGTGTTGGAAATGTCATGTTCAACGCCGGTGTCTGAGTCACGGCACTGGTTATTTTAATCACGCTTTGAACACAGCACTGAGCATGGAGCCAGAAGTTTTGTTGAATCTGTATTCAATGGAAATGGAGCCAACCTTAGCATAGACCCAGGTTGAGATTAAGAGGCACAACTGGCGTTGAGGTTGAATCCATCAAGGTGCCACTGAAGATCGTATTATAGTCAACTTAAGCTGAGGAAGCTGGTCTGATGTTGCAGCTCATTTACAAAAAATCTGAAATGGGACTAACATTGAAGCTGACTTTAGTGGGGGAGAACAGCTTCGTAGCCTAGAGGTATTGGGGGTGTCATGCAACTCTGAATGATGTGAGTAGTGAGACGCAAGTGACCCATGTTTGGACATTTA
The DNA here is from genome assembly GCF_031143425.1 of Pleurodeles waltl. Lineage (NCBI taxonomy): Eukaryota > Metazoa > Chordata > Amphibia > Caudata > Salamandridae > Pleurodeles > Pleurodeles waltl. Next base: position 1,313,730,553 of record NC_090437.1, on the reverse strand, counting down.
TGTCTTTGTGCTTCTTGTGGCTCCTTTTCGACTTACCTGAGTTTAAAGACAACCGGTCATGAGGATGACCTCGGGAACTGGCCCTTGTCTGTAAATAGGTATTTGACTTCCTCATCTCAGCGACAGCAAGCTTCACCTTGGCACAAAACTAACACAACTTTGAATTATGACTGGAGCTAAGGTTATAAAGACATACATCATGATGATCTGCAACCAAAATCTACCGGGTACAGTCCTTGCATTGTTTGAAACCAGTAACTTTAGGTAACATTTTCTGCACATCGTTGTACAGGCATCAGACTGGATCCAGAAATGTTTGCATAGCAATTACCTCATGCGCTGACAGGTCATAATGTATGGTATCATCCTGCTTCTGGATGCGGATATGGTGGTGGGACCAGTATATATACACCACATGCTCACAGTGTTGGCAGTTTCTTTTGGAATTCTGTCCTTTCCAACAAACGTGGAGCCCACAGAATCCAATATGAAACAGTGTGCAGAATGTTTGGAGTTCGATTCCTATTAAGATTGGACTGAATTAAACCATTCCACAGAATGGGGAGGGGGAGGACAGGTGAGAAATACGCAGTAAGTAGAGTTTCTACCAGAAAATGTGTTACAAAAGTTAAGTAACTTGTTCTTTGATAGAGGCTTCTAACCGCAGACATTTTTTGAAGTCACAGCTGTTCATGAGATTTGTAGTCCATAGGCCCATCATGGTTCACCCGTTACACTTGTTGAAGACCCAGCTGCTCATGGAGTTTGTATTCCACAGGCCTGTTCCTGTTGCTGATGACAGGCCTCACCCAGAGGCATTTCCCAGAGCTCCTTTTATAAATTTAAGATGCTGGTTGCAGAGACATATACGTGATGCCTATCAGCTGCAAGAATGATCAGCCAAGTAGGGAGACCAGTGTAGTGATTTCATGCTGTCTACACCTGTCAGCACATTGCTTGCTGTAACACTGAGAGCATGTGGGCCCCCTTTTATAAGACACAAATGGAAAGAGCTGATGACTTGAAAACATAGGCCCATATTTATACTTTATTAGCGCCGCATTTTCGTAATTTTTTTAATGCAAAAGCAGCGCAAATTTACAAAATACAATTGTATTTTGTAAGTTTGCGTCGATTTTGCGTAAAACAACTATGCAAATGCGGCGCTAAAAAAGTATAACTATTGGCCATAGTGATCCAGGTTTCAGTCTCAGCCTTGGCTCAACCCTCTTTGATTGTTGCAAAATCACTTAAGCTCTCCTTGCCTGATTCACAAAGGTAGATTACAATTTTGAGTAAGTTTGTACTTTTAAGTAAGTCTACTACTTCCTGCTATTCACAAACTCCAAATGTAAGTTACTACTAAAACAAATAACAAAAAATTGAGTAACCCAGTACTACACCTGGCCAACCACTGATATTGCAACACCCTCCCTTAGAACAAAATAGAGGTAGGTACTTAAAATACAACCACATAAGAAACAGTGTTAAATTAAAATTATGTATTTATTTTTTTAAATAGGAATAAATATACAGTAATGTTAAAAAATATACATTAGTACATATATATATTTATATATATATATATATATATATATATATAGATATATATATAATATACAAATAGTACATCTTTATTTTTGAGTTATGAAGTGTTTTAATAACCTATTTAAATTTCAGAATATTATGTAACAATTTTGTTTATTAAAAAGTAATTGAACTAACTATAATTTATTCCATAAATCACTTTTAAAGATTATGAATGCACATTAACTATTTTTTCTCCTGGTTTTATTTTTTAATTTTTTATTTAAACTTAATTTAAACTTCAGAAAAATAATGTAATTTAATTCAATATATTCCCACTAATTAAATGATTCATTCAAATTTAATTTAATAGCGCTTTGACTTTTTGTTAATGTTGTTCCACATTTAATGTAAAATGATTTTCATTAAAAGTTTCACAAAAAATATTTGTAATATTTATTTTGAGTTAAATAAACTTTTTTATTCCTCCCCTTACTTTACCATGTGGAGATAAACTTTTTTTATTTGTCCCTACACTGTCCTATATGAAGGTAGTAAACCATATGGGAAAAGAAAAAACAAACCTTAATTAACTCAAACGTGGCAGTTATACTTTTGTACTGACCAAATAAGTTAAGTAAGTTTTAACTTGCTGTTGTCCACCGGGGTGATATTTAAGTTGTGTAAGAGTATAAAAAGCAGGTGCAAGGCTCACATTTGGGCAGATGTTGGTGGTTTTGATCCACTGGGAACTCTGAGTGGGTGCAGTAGCTGTCTGCTTCTCCTCAATGGGGCACATGGTAGTTTATTAGGTTCTGCATTTTGGGAAGGAAGAGTTAATCCAAAGGCTCACAACAACATGTTTTAAAGATTTTATAGAGTTTGACATGCAATCTCAGGAGTATAATATTACTGAAGTGGATTTACCAGCAAAGAGAGGATGATGACAGTGAATGGAAAGCTACCGGTCTTGTTGATGAAATAATGGGCCCCAAGTATTGACACTAGTAGAAAGAAGGGAGGAAGATGATAAGACGGTGAACTTAAAAATGTGTGAAAGCAGAAGCAGACCTAGAACAGAAGCAGCGATGAGGAGTGGGAGAAAGGAGGCCCAGAGGAGGAGATAACTGAATGCAGATGGAGAGAGGCTGAAGTTCAGTGAGGAGAAGATGAAAGGGGTAGCAGACAAAGGATATATAAAGAAACTACAAAGTGGCTCACTATTGTGTGTAGTTGTAGCAGTATTAGGATATCACCCTTTCTAACTATGTGGTCCACCAGGTGTAAAATCACACCTGGTGTATCCCCTCAGTGTTTCCATACCAGGATTCCTCCTCGGTAGACCTGTCTGCTTTGGGGTAGTATTCCCCCAAACATTTTGCCTCTTCTCCTCCATTTTGCTGAAGCTCTTTTTGTTGACTTTAGGACTCTGTGCACTTTAACACTACTATTCTACGCTAAACATCCTCCACTTGTTAGTTCAGAAATGGTAAAGCAGCCTAGCTCCTACGTTAAAGCAACTACAAGGCAATAATTCAAAACATACATACGTAAATGTCAACAAGTCAAAACACAATTGAGTATGTAGATAAAAAAAAGTAAAGTGGACAATTTAAGAAGATTAGCAGTGGCACCAAGGAGACCGAATTTAAAAGTCAGTGTCATTTTGAAAATCTCCAATTACAGTTGGGATAATTGGCTGAAGGACATGTTCCACTTCAGCAAGCGGTAACGTGAACAATCGGTGCCAAGGAAAACCAAAGAACACTCATTTTCTGAAGCCTGAGCTCCAGCTGAGACAGCAGCATTCTGTATTGTGCCCGATGCTGAAGCAAGAGCCACATGATTAATGAAGGGCAGCTCATAGATTGCTTCCCATAGCAAATGCATCCTCAATGCGTATGTCTGGTAATGAGCCCTCAGCGAGAACATCAACAGATCAGCATCTAATGAAAGTAAGCTCCACGTAGAAAGACAAACTTTTATTGCACATTCGAAAAGGCATCAGAGGCATCGAAATATGGGCTGCACACAATCCAAAACTGGTCTAAATGACAGAGACCAGTAGCACTCTAGTTCTTCCGGGACTGGTGCTCCAAAATACTGCATCATGCGTTCACAACACAGATGCACTGGTGGAAGCGCCATCAGTCCTCATTGTTGCAATGGGCTAGCCATTGCGAATAAAAAACAGCAACAGCAAGATGTCACCTGTTATAGTCACAGTAATTGCAAATCCCCTGAAAATGCTTGAAAATATTGAGTGTATGCTCGAAGGTGTTATGCCAAATATAGAGGAGAAAGTGTTAACAAACTAAGGAACCAACAGCCTTAAAGAAATGTACAATCCCAGTAGTACTGGACACATTAAAAATTCATCCCATAAGTTCACAAAAGTGTCTCGGAAAGTTTGTATTTAAAAGGGACTATAGGGGTTATTACAACTTTGGAGGAGGTGTTAATCCGTCCCAAAAGTGACGGTAAAGTGACGGATATACCACCAGCCGTATTACGAGTTCCATAGGATATAATGGACTCGTAATACGGCTGGTGGTATATCCGTCACTTTACCGTCACTTTTGGGACGGATTAACACCTCCTCCAAAGTTGTAATAACCCCCTTTATTTCTGAAGATGACCTTGATGCTTCAAGTGCATGGGTCTCGTGTGCAGATGTCAGTGCCACATGTTTTTGAAACAACAGAGCTTCAAGTCTGCCTAACTTGTCAAAATTCACATTTGAAGTAGCAAAATAGGGCCAACTATCCACTACTTTCGTCTGTTGCGTGGGGAGAAACAGAAAGTTATTGCAACAGGTAACAATATGGGGAGACCGAAACTACATAAGCAATTCTGGCTCACATTCACAACAATTCTCACTGTTAAGAAGCACATAGCTTCCATTAGAAAGTACCTGGCTCGCTGGTCTAATCAAGGGGACTGAAACTCCCTTCAGAATTCCTCTAGGTCTGCTGTGCAAAATCAGCCATATGGTGTAACTTGACATTGTCGATGGAGACAAAGGCCCTCATTATGACCCTGGCGGACGGGGGAGATGTGGCGGTAAAACCGCCAACAGGCCGGCGGAAAAAAAATTGAATTATGACCATGTCGGCTACCGTCATGGTCATCCGCCACTTCTCCACTCCGACCGCTGGGCTAGAGACTTCGGTCTCCAGCCCGGCAGCCGTCACCAGACCACCAGCGGTATCACGACCCTGCATACCGTCATGGATTTCGGGTGGTTTGGAACCGCCACGAAATCCATGGCCGTAGGCATTATAAGTGCCAGGGAATTCCTTTCCTGGCACTGATAGGGGTCTCCCCCATCCCAAGTCCTCCCCCCACATCCCCCACCCCCCTGCCATCCCCCAAAGGTGGCCGGACCCCCCTCCCCACCCCTACCCCCAACATGCACAGACACACACACCCTCCCCACCCCCACCCCTAACATGCACAGACACACACCCCAACACGCACACATACACTGCAACAACACATACCCGCACACATACAACAGACATGCCCGCAGACCGACCCTCACATAGTTTCCATACACACACCACACCCCCCGCATGCATACATGCACTCACACACCCCCTCTACATACTCACACCCCCATGCATGCACACAACACCCCCCACTCCTCTCCCCTAACGGACGATCAACTTACCTTGTCCGTTGATCCTCCGGGAGGGGACGGATCCATGGTGGCTGCTCCGCCGCAAGCTCCCCATCACCAGAACACCGCCACACCGAATCATGGAACGTGATTCGGTGGGCAGTGTTCTGATGACTGGGTGGTGGAGGTGGAGCAACCTCCACTTCCCCGCCGACGGCCAGTATGGCTGCTGGTGGCTCTCCATCCGAAAAAGGCGGTCTTCAGCACGGCGTAATGAGGCCCAAAGTGTATTTTTTTTAACCAGCCAGCGGTGGCAGAATAAGAGTTCTGGTACAGCGTATTACCAGGACTGGAACCGGTGCACGATAATAAGAACCAAACTCCTTTTTCACAACAATCTTTTCACGCACTAGATTCCCCACTTTTGGAATCCAACTGGTAGGTGTTATTGATGCATCCCTTATTCCCAAGGAGGCGGCACTGGCAGATGCGTTGTCATCATGGAACTGTTGTAAGTTCTGTAAGACAGTAACATGTTCATTTATGTGAAAAGGTGTATCCGCTGCCTTTGCGCAAGGACCATCAAGATCTGGAACATACATTTGTGTTCCAAACAGGCAACCATGTAGAGGTACGCGCTCCCAGGGACATTCTGGGCAGGTTATTAAGTGCTCTCCATGCAGGTGAATAAGTCAACTACAATCCCGGCCTTATAATCTCACTGTTAAGGACTGCTTTAAGTCCAGGTTTCTTCTCTCCACAACACTGTTTCCCTCAGGATGATACGGAGACAAGTTATACAGCTGGACCCCTAATGAAGCGATGGTGTCCCTGAATGCCCTTGAGGAGAAAACAGGGCCGTGGTCCGAGTGGAAAGCCACAACTGCATATGTGCTGATAAAGACCTGCATATCATGAATAACAGTTTAACTGTCAGCTGAGCTTTGCGGCCAAACCCATAGAAATCTGGATCATGAGTCAATAGCTACTAAGATGTATATGTATGCGCCATCAGGTGTCAAGGGACCACAAAGGTCCAGGTATAAGCATTGGAGAGGTTTGTTGGAAATTAGGAGGGGTGTTTGCGGTGGGGGTTTGACAGTGAACTCTTTTATTTGCCGACAGATGTCAGAACAAAGGACATACTGCTTGGTCTGTTTGTATAGACCTGGCTACCAATAACATGCCTCTAATAATGAAATAGTAGCCGCCACACCAGCATGGGCAGAAGCAACTCCCTTGTGCACTGTTTTAATCAACTCAGGTCTTTGATCTTGGTTTGGGATCACATGATCACCCACCTCTGGTATTGTTACTAGGGCAGTATTTAGGCTAGAAATGCATTAGAAATACTTGGCAGGATATGACTTTGGCATGGGCTTGCTTTCAGCTGAAGCTTTCACGCAGCCAATGTTTCATCATCCAATCTCATCTGTGAATGTGTTATTGCAGTAACTGCTGACTTGACCTCTACATCAGCCAAGATATTGCCTGTAATATGTATTCCAACATGATGATGTCCCAATAAATGAACTACATGGACTTTGGGTAGTGTTTCTTTCAGATCCGCTACTTTCACCTACAGGAGTCTGTGGGGGTCATTCTAACCCTGGCGGTCCGCGACCGCCAGGGCTAAAATGACGGAAGCACCGCCAACAGGCTGGCGGTGCTTCCCAGCCCATTCTGACAGAAAAGGGGATCCGGCGGTTTCCCGCCGGATTTCCCCTTGCTGGGCTGAATCTCCATGGCGGCGCTGCAAGCAGCGCCGCCATGGAGATTACGACCCCCTTCCCGCCATCCTGTTCCTGGCGGTTTTTACCGCCAGGAACAGGATTGCGGGAACGCGTGTTGTGTGGCCCCTGGGGGCCCCTGCATTGCCCATGCCACTGGCATGGGCAATGCAGGGGCCCCCTAACAGGGCCCCAGCATGATTTTCACTGTCTGCTTAGCAGACAGTGAAAATCGCGACGGGTGCAACTGCACCCGTCGCACCCCTGCAACACCGCCGGCTCGATTCGGAGCCGGCTTCTGGGTTGCAGGGCCTTTCCCGCTGGGCCGGCGGGCGCTCCCTTGGCGGGCGCCCGCCGGCCCAGCGGGAAAGTCAGAATGGCCTCCGCGGAGCGGGCATTTGGCGGTTCCCGCCAGGCGGGCGGCGACTGCCGCCCGCCATGGTCAGAATGACCCACTGTGTTTGATGGTGTTGTCTTTCGAATCTCTGAAACCATTCTGGCACCAGTCATGCAGATATTCATTAATGGACTGGACACATTAGTACGAATCAGAGACGATTAATGTTAACTGCCTTGGATCCTTATGTTCCAATACCACCAGCAGAGCCTTTAGATCTGCTAATTGTGCAGTGTAGTTGTAGGAGGCTGGCCTGGCTTATAGTGGGTACCTTGTGATACTTACACCCTGTGCCAGGTCCAGTTATCCATTATTAGTAGAATAGAGGTGTTTCTAGCAGCTTAGGCTGATAGAAGGTAGCTATGGCAAAGCAGCTTAGGCTGAACTAGGAGACATGCAAAGCTCCTACCATACCACTTATATCATATAGCACAATGTCATAAGAAAACACAATACTCAGAGTTACTAAAAATAAAGGGACTTTATTTTTATGACAATATGCCAAAAGTATCTCAGTGAGTACCCTCAGTAAGAAGGTAAGTAATATACACAAGTTATATGTACACAAACCCAAAACAGGTATTAAGAGTTAGAAAAGTAATGCAAACAGTGTAGAATTACAATAGGATGTAATAGGTGAACATAGGTCTAGGGGCAACAAAAAACATATACTCCAAAAATGGAATGCGAATCACGAATGGACCCCAGACCTATGGGAACTTGTAGAGGGTCGCTGGGACTGTAAGAAAACAGTCAGGGTGTCCAAGATACCCCACCCCAAGACCCTGAGAAGTAGGAGTAAAGTACCCCCACTACCCCAAGGGACACAATAGTCGTGATAGGGGGATTCTGCAAGAAATACAAACACCAGCAAAGCACTGAAGATGGATTCCTGGACCTGAGGACCTGCAAGGCAAGGGGACCAAGTCCAAGAGTAGCGATAGTGTCCGGGGGGGCAGGAGCCCGGGAAACCCTGGATGAAGGTGCAAGGAAGCTGCCTCCGGATGGAAGAAGCTTAGGATTCTGCAACAACGAAGAGGACTAGGAACTTCTCCTTTGGATGGAGGATGTCCCACGTCGTGTTGAAGGTTACAGAAGTGTTCCCAGGCAGAAATACCACACACAAGCCTTGCTAGCTGCAAGGGTCGCGGTAGAGGTTTTTGGGTGCTGCTGGGGACCAGGAAGGACCAGGATGTTGCCCCTTGGAGGAGGAGACAGAGGGGGCACTCAGCAACTTAGAGAGCCCCCACAGAAGCAGACAGCAACCGCAGAAGTACCAGAGCAGGCACTTGGAAGATTTGTGAACCGGAGCTGGCTCAGAGTCACAAAGGAGGGTCCCACGACGACGGAGGCCAACTCAGAGGGTTGAGCACTGGAGGACGGAGTGCTGGGGACCCAGGCTAGGCTGTGCATGAAGGAATCCTTGGAGGAGTGCACAGGAGCCGGAGCAGCTGCAAATCACACAGTACACAGGGTTGCAGTCTAACGTGGGAAGGCAAGGACTTACCTCCACCAAACTTGGACTGAAGGATCACTGGACTGTGGGAGTCACTTGGATAGAGTTCCTGTGTTCTAGGGACCACGCTCGTCAGGATGAGAGGGGACCCAGAGGACCGGTGATGCAGTCTTTTGGTGCCTGCATTAGCAGGGGGAAGATCCCGTCGACCCACGGAAGATTTCTTCTTGGCTTCCAGTGCAGGGTGAAGGCAGATGACCCCCAGAGCATGCACCGCCAGGAAACAGTCAAGAAAACCGTCAGGATGAGGCGCTTCAATGTTGCTGGTAGTCGTCTTGCTACTTTGTTGCGGTTTTGCAGGTGTCCTGGAGCAGTCAGCGGTCGATCCTTGGCAGAAGTCGAAGAGGGAAGTGCAGAGGAACTCTGGTGAGCTCTTGCATTAGTTATCTGTAGAATTCCCCAAAGGAGAGACCCTAAATAGCCAGAAAAGGAGGTTTGGCTACAAGAAAGGAGGACTGGCTACCAAGAGAGGTAAGAGCCTATCAGAGGGGGTCTCTGACGTCAACCGCTGGCACTGGCCACACAGAGCAGTCCAGTGTTCCCCCAGCACCTCGGTTTCCAAGATGGCAGAGGTCTGGGACACACTGGAGGAGCTCTGGGCACCTCCCCTGGGAGGTACTGGTCAGGGGAGTGGTCACTCCCCTTTCCTTTGTCCAGTTTAGCGCCAGAGCAGGGCTGGGGGATCCCTGAACTGGTGTAGACTGGCTTATGCAGAGATGGGCACCATCTGTGCCCATCAAAGCATTTCCAGAGGCTGGGGGAGGCTACTCCTCCACAGCCGTTCACACCTATTTCCAAAGGGAGAGGGTGTAACACCCTCTCTCAGAGGAAATCCTTTGTTCTGCCTTCCTGGGCTGGGGCTGCACAGACCCCAGGGGGGCAGGATCCTGTCTGAGGGGTTGGCAGCAGCAGCAGCTGCAGTGGAAAACCCGGAAAGACAGTTTGGCAGTACCTGGGTTCTGTGCTAGAGACCTGGGGGATCATGGAATTGTCCCCCCAATACCAGAATGGTATTGGAGTGACAATTCCATGATCTTAGACATGTTACATGGCCATGTTCGGAGTTGCCATTGTGATGCTATACATAGGTAGTGACCTATGTATAGTGCACGTGTGTAATGGTGTCCCCGCACTCACAAAGTTCAGAGAATTTGCCCTGAACGATGTGGGGGCACCTTGGCTAGTGCCAGGGTGCCCACACACTAGGTAACTTGGCACCCAACCTTCACTAAGTGAAGGTTAGACATATAGGTGACTTATAAGTTACTTATGTGCAGTGAAAAATGGCTGTGAAATAACGTGGATGTTATTTCACTCAGGCTGCAGTGGCAGGCCTGTGTAAGAATTGTCTGAGCTCCCTATGGGTGGCAAAAGAAATGCTGCAGCCCATAGGGATCTCCTGGAACCCCAATACCCTGGGTACCTAAGTCCCATATACAAGGGAATTATATGGGTGTACCAGTGTGCCGATGAGAATTGGTAAATTTAGTCACTAGCCTGCAGTGACAAATTTAGAAAGCAGAGAGAGCATAAACACTGAGGTTCTGGTTAGCAGACCCTTAGTGATACAGTTAGGCACCACACAGGGAACACATACAGGTCACATACTATGAGCACTGGGGTCCTGCCTGACAGGATCCCAGTGACACAAGGACTAAAACAAACATAAACATACATACAGTGAAAATGGGGGTAACATGCCAGGCAACATGGTACTTTCCTACAGTAGTCCCCTAATTTCTGCATATAGGTATGTTGTGGATGGAATTTACCATCCTTCATGTGGGTACTCACAACCATGCAGGCAGCAGAGTATTGATGTTTTGTGCCCCCGCTCGGTGGGCCGAGCCATCAGTGTACATAATTGTTTCATATTGTTCAGTAGGCAAAGTATTTGCTGGAACTGTGTATTCTAGTTCATATTGGAGAAATTCTTGAGTTTGTAATTTAGGGCCAAAAACATAATCAACATCAGTGGCCGTCAGAGACGTTGCCCACTGAATCCAACACAATTTATGGTGCCTTGCCATTAGGAACGCTGGCTTTTGTGATAGACTCCAGGGCTGGAATCGGAGATATGATAATAATGCTTTTCCCCTGGTCCAGTGTTCTCAGTTTAATGATGGCCATCTGAACAGCAGTCAATATTTTTTCTGTTGGAGCAAAGTGTTGTTCCACTGTTGAATACAGATGTGATTTGTATGCTATAGGGACAGTATCACCCTCATTGAATGTTACATAGGTGAAACCAATGGCACCAGCAATTACTCTGCCAAATGTGTTTTGTTGTCTCTTGTGTGTAAGCGTTTAGCTGCAAGCATATCTTGCTGCAATGCTCTGAGAACGCATGTGTGTTTGACTGTCCAATATTTTCTTTAAAAGTCTGGACGTATTAAGTCATTTTATGGTTTAATGCATTGTGCATCAGCAGGTCAATGCCATCTCCTCTTCCTGCTACTACACCTTCCACCTGCTCCGCAGAATCTTTAAGAGGATTCCCATCGAAACCAGGAAGACCGTCACCCATGCCTTGGTCAGTAGCCAAACGTACGGTATGCCCTACATGCAGGAATAACAAACAAACTTCAGACAAAACTGCAAAGAATACAGAACGCATCTGCATGCCTTATTCTGGGCATTCCACGCTGCAACCACATCTCACCCCATCTCAGAGACTTACATTGGCTACCGGTATCGAAGAGGATCACTTTCAAAATCCTCATCCACGCACACAAGGCCCTCCACAACACGGGTCCGACCTACCTCAACGACAGACTCACCTTTCACACCCCAACCCGCAACCTTTGCTCTGCCAACCACACCCTCGTCTACGTTCTTCGCATCCGCCGCACACCCACCGGAGGAAGATCATTCTCCTACCTTGCCGCAAAGACCTGGAACTCCCTACCACTCCACCTCCGCCTGACCGATGACCTTCTATCTTTCAGGAAACACCTTAAGACCTGGCTTTTCAACCAGTAGCTTTCCCCCACCAGAGCCTTGAGGCCTCCAGGTGAGTAGTGCGCTTTACAAATCCCTGATTGATTGATTGATTGCATAATCTGGAATGTAAATTCTGTCAAAGTTTAAAAAGCCAAACAATGGCTGGAGCTTTTTGATGGTGTTTAGAGGTTGCAATTGTGCACATTTTTCGAGAAATGTAAGTGCTAGGCTCCTGCCTTCATCTGATAATTCAGATCCCAAAAATAGGATACTAAGAAAGGCTATTTTGTTTTTTCTGAAATTAAATGTGTAACCTAATTCGGCAAATCCCACAACAATGTGGCTCACCCTTCTTATACATTGAACGAGATCATAGGACAATGCCTTGGGTTCAATGTTGTGTAAAATTGAAGTAACACGAGCTGAAAACAATCCTGGACTGTTTTTATACCCCTGTGGGAGCCTGAAAATCTTTTTTTTTTAGCCTCAAGCTCTAAAACTTGTTAAATCCCTACTTTCAGTTCTTATGTTTTGGCAGAAAAAAGCACTGGAAATATCCAAGTATTTTTTGCGCACTATATTGTTAATAAGTGCTGTACTGTGTGCATTTTGAATGGAAAATGCAAGTGTATGACTATTTAAGTGTTTATAGTCTAAGACTATTCTATGTGAATAGTCTGGTTTACCTGTGGGGAACAAAGGGTTATTCATTGGTGAGACACAGGGTTCAATTACCCCCTGGTACTCTTACTATATGAGGATTTCCCTCACAGGTGCTCTAGCTTCATGTTTTATTGAGTATTGTGGTTGAGGTTGTGGTTGGGACCTAATTGGTATTATATGCTAGGGAGAACCTTTATCCCACCCTATATGGTTGCGATATAACCTGGGTGCCTGCGCCTCAGCCCCATAAATGGCGCAAGCATCTCTGAGCTCTCTTGGAACAAGGGGCATGAGAGAGGGTTCAATTACCTCTTCTCCATAATGGAGATTACGGACAAAATCTGATGGCCAATCTTTTTCGGGCAACAAAATATCATAAATGGGATCTACGCAACCCCAAAAGATGGCATTCATTGTGTGCTCAATGTCTCCTACTAATCGTATTTATAGTTTATACACCCTATCGTGTGTGGAGACGCGCATGTCCGCAGTCTCGACTTGTAAAAAGTCTTTAGTTGCTTTCACCTCCAGATGCTCTTGAAGATTCCAATGAACTATTGTGACCCCTGCTGCGCTAACTAGCACGGCCAGAGCCCACTTCCTGAGTGGCATTTCGTATAGAAATCGCTGCCACCTTCTTTTTGAATTGCGATTTTATTGGGGAAGTTTCTCTTCTTTCTTAACTAAAACTTCTGAGGAGCGTAGGGACTCCTTTCTTGGTTTCTTGGTTATTGGGGAAGTTTCTCTTCTTTCTTAACAAAAACTTCTGAGGAGCGTAGTGACTCCTTTCTTGGTTTCTCGTACTCAGTTCGCTGTTCTGACCGCCCACCTCTCACTGCATTTTTCCTAAAAGGAACAAGAGTGGCATGTACCAGTAGATTGATACCTATCAGGAGTTTTTATGTAATCTCTATTTCTAAGATTATAGCGATTTTGAGGGGTCTCCGAATGTGGAGATTCTCCCCTTTCTTTTTAAGGTATTTGTTTATGTTTATCCCATTGTTTTTTAGAACCCTCAGGTGCTTCCTTGGTAGAATCCTTATTGGATTTACCCTGTAATTGTGGTTTACTAGATTTGGCTCCCGGACCATCTCGACTAATACTAGAGAATGTCTTGGTGTTCTTGATCCTGTCACTGCTAGTGCTACTGCTTCCACATTAAGGGGGTCATTCTGACCTCGGCGGTAAAAGGCCCTTACCGCCGGTCAGAAGACCGCCATAACACCGCCGCGGCCGCGGTCAACCGCCACGGTCATTCTGACCCACAACGGCCAAACCTCCAAAAATCCGTCCTCCACTGCAGCCCGCCACATCAGCGGGCAGCGATAAACTGGAGATGACCAAACCTCCACTGTCACGCCAACAGAAATACGCCCATGCCATTACGACCCACGAATCCACACGGCGGTCATTCAAACGCGGTATTCCATTGGCGCTACACACCGCCGCGGTCAGAATACACACACATCACCAAAACACAGCCACATTGGACAATTTGAAATACACACACCTGATACACATACACACACCACTCCCACACAATCAACCAACTATAAAACACACACCCACATCACCCACAAACCCCTGCGACCATAATTACTGAGAGAAGGAGAGAGAGACACAGCAGACAATCCATAGCAAGACACACTGAGGCACACTACACCATCACACACACCACATAGTAGCACAAAGCACCAGTCACCAACATACTCCTCATCACATACACCACCCCACACCTCACCCACACCACCCCATGGCACCCCAAAGGCACCCACGCTTTTCGGACCAAGAACTCCGGGTCATGGTGGAGGAAATCCTAAGAGTGGAACCCCAGCTCTTCGGCTCGCAGGTGCAGCACACCAGTATAGCCAGGAAGGCGGAGCTATGGCAGCGGATCGTGGACAGGGTCAACGCGGTGGGACAGCATCCCAGGAATAGGGAGGACATCCGCAAAAGATGGAACGACCTACGGGGGAAGGTCCGATCGATGGTCTCCAGGCACATCGCGGTCCAGAAGACTGGCGGCGGACCCCCACCCACCCCTCCCGAATTTACATCGTGGGAGCAAGACGTCTTGAACATCCTGCATCCTCAGGGCCTCGCTGGAGTAGCCGGAGGAATGAACTCTGGTAAGTCCAATCTCAACTACTATATCCCCCCCCACCCCACCAGCATGCCAACCCACACCCCCACCCTCACCCCCAACCCCCCAGCACACATCCTCCCTGACAATGTCTCACCAGCACAACCCACCCATCCCAACACCAACTCCTGCATGCCAACACAAATCATGGGCACCCATCACCTAAGCATGACCACTGCACTAACCCCCCCAACTAACTACCCCCACAACACCTCCCTCAAGGGAATGCCTGCACTGGGGGACAAGGGCACCCATAACACGCACGCTATTGCACACACAGAAACAATAACCAAACTCTCTTACCCCATGCAGGACCCGAACGACAACACACCAGCCAGGAGGGTCCAGAAGTGTCCATCCCACCACCGGAACAGGCCCACACTGAGGATAGCAGCTCTGTCGACAGTGAACCTGATGACCAGCCCGGACCATCGGGGACCTCTGGGCAGTCGGTTCCCCTCAGGCAGCCACAGGCCACACCAGACCCGACCCCCTCTGCCAACACCAGCACAGCTCCCACCCAGCGGGCCCATGCCTCTGTCTCTAGGACAGCTCAATCAGCGGTGTGTCTGCCACTACAGGGCACCCAGGCTACCCCAACACCCCAACAACAACAGGGACCTGGGGGCAGTGGTAGCGGGCACACCGTCCAGGGGACAGAGGCCGGGGGAAACCGGGCAGCTCGGAGGGCTGCTGTGCGACAGGGGGGGGAGGAGAGGCCCAGGGAACCCACTCTCCAAGAGGCCCTCACCACCCTCATGGGAGCCTACCACCACTCCCAAGAAACAATGGCGACGGTACTGGCCAGGTTCACTGAGATCCAGGCACAGCAGGAGGAACGCTACATGGGGTTCAGGGAGGAGCTGAGAATCATCGGGACCGCAATGGGGACCATCGTCCTGGCCCTCAACAGGATAGAGGACGCGTTGCGGGACCATGGTGCACCACACAGGGCCCCTGTCACTAGCCCGGACCAGGAACAGCCTACCACCTCCGCCGGCGCTAGTGGACAGGAGGTCCCAACACCTCGACAGCCCCCCAGAACCCCACCTCCTGCTGAAGAACAACCACCCCGTAAGAGGAGCCTGAGACCAAAAAAAAAGACAGAGTAGGATGTCAAGACCCCCGCCAGCAGGACATACCCCCTCAAGTCTTCCCACTGTCCCACATTGCCACCCTGTCCAACCATGAACTGCCTATGCTCCATCCTTCCACAGGCAAAAGGACAATGCACCTGTGAGACTGAGAACTGGACTCTGCCATGGATATTCCTCCACCCCCACCCATCACCCTTAGAATCACATGTACCGATATCTAGCACTGTAAATAAATCACATTTTGCACACAAATCTGTTTTGAGTCATGCTGTATTATTAACAAATGTATTACATATTACTGTTCAATTTCTGTTCTGTCAATTAGTCATGACAACATACCAATGTCAATACGCTGTATTTCATGGGCGAACCAAGCAGAAGTCAGGTACTGAGTCAGACAGCACTGAGAAGGGAAGGGAAAGGCAAAAATTAATGAAAAGCATCTGTGGGGAACTACAGAAAGTACAGATGCAGGAGGCTATAAGCAATTGTGAAATGTCGTGGGTGATTCTTACTTGTGTGTTACTGGAAATACTGTTGTATCACTCTGTCCCTATTGTCTGTGTCGTCCTCAGAGTCTTCCTCCTCTTCACTCTCCACAGGCTCCACGGCTTCTACAACACCACCATCTGGACCATCCTCATGCAGGAAAGGCACCTGGCGTCGCAAAGCCAGGTTGTGAAGCATACAGCACGCCACGATGATATGGCACACCTTCTTTGGTGAGTACATTAGGGATCCACCTGTAGGAGGCTGGACTGGCTTGTAGTGAGTACCAAGGGGTACTTGCACCTTGCACCAGGCCCAGTTATCCCTTATTAGTGTATAGGGTGTCTAGCAGCTTAGGCTGATAGATAATGGTAGCTTAGCAGAGCAGTTTAGGCTGAACTAGGAGACGTGTGAAGCTACTACAGTACCACTTAGTGTCATATGCACAATATCATAAGAAAACACAATACACAGTTATACTAAAAATAAAGGTACTTTATTTTTATGACAATATGCCAAAGTATCTTAGAGTGTACCCTCAGTGAGAGGATAGGAAATATACACAAGATATATATACACAATAGCAAAAATATGCAGTATAGTCGTAGAAAACAATGCAAACAATGTATAGCTACAATAGGATGCAATGGGGAAACATAGGGATAGGGGCAACACAAACCATATACTCCAAAAGTGGAATGCGAACCACGAATGGACCCCAAACCTATGTGACCTTGTAGAGGGTCGCTGGGACTATTAGAAAATAGTGAGTGTTAGAAAAATAACCCTCCCCAAGACCCTGAAAAGTGAGTGCAAAGTGCACTAAAGTTCCCCTAAGGACAAAAGAGTCGTGTTAGAGGAATAATGCAGGAAAGACACAAACCAGCAATGCAACAACTGTGGATTTCCAATCTAGGGTACCTGTGGAACAAGGGGACCAAGTCCAAAAGTCACAAGCAAGTCGGAGATGGGCAGATGCCCAGGAAATGCCAGCTGCGGGTGCAAAGAAGCTTCGACTGGACAGAAGAAGCTGAGGTTTCTGCAGGAACGAAAAGGGCTAGAGACTTCCCCTTTGGTGGACGGATCTCTCTCGCCTTGGAGAGTCGTGCAGAAGTGTTTTCCCGCCAAAAGGATGCCAACAAGCCTTTCTAGACGCAAATCGTGCGTTTGGCGTTTTTGGACGCTGCTGGGGCCCAGGAGGGACCAGGAGGTCGCAAATTGGACCTGCAGAGAGAGGGGACGTCGAGCAAGACAAAGAGCCCTCACTGAAGCAGGTAGCACCCGGAGAAGTGCCAGAAACAGGCACTACGAGGATGTCTGAAACGGTGCTCGCCGAAGTTGCACAAAGGGGTCCCACGTCGCCGGAGACCAACTTAGAAAGTCGTGCAATGCAGGTTAGAGTGCCGTGGACCCAGGCTTGGCTGTGCACAAAGGATTTCCGCCGGAAGTGCACAGGGGCCGGAGTAGCTGCAAAGTCGCGGTTCCCAGCAATGCAGCCCAGCGAGGTGAGGCAAGGACTTACCTCCACCAAGCTTGGGCTGAAGAGTCACTGGACTGTGGGGGTCACTTGGACAGCGTCGCTGGATTCGAGGGACCTCGCTCGTCGTGCTGAGAGGAGACCCAAGGGACCGGTAATGCAGCTTTTTGGTGCCTGCAGTTGCAGGGGGAAGATTCCGTCGACCCACGGGAGATTTCTTCGGAGCTTCTGGTGCAGAGAGGAGGCAGACTACCCCCACAGCATGCACAAGCAGGAAAACAGTCGAGAAGGCGGCAGGATCAGCGTTACAGAGTTGCAGTAGTCGTCTTTGCTACTATGTTGCAGGTTTGCAGGCTTCCAGCGCGGTCAGCGGTCGATTCCTTATCAGAAGGTGAAGAGAGAGATGCAGAGGAACTCGGCTGAGCTCATGCATTCGTTATCTAAAGTTTCCCCAGAGACAGAGACCCTAAATAGCCAGAAAAGAGGGTTTGGCTACCTAGGAGAGAGGATAGGCTACTAACACCTAAAGGAGCCTATCAGAAGGAGCCTCTGACGTCACCTGGTGGCACTGGCCACTCAGAGCAGTCCAGTGTGCCAGCAGCACCTCTGTTTCCAAGATGGCAGAGGTCTGGAGCACACTGGAGGAGCTCTGGACACCTCCCAGGGGAGGTGCAGGTCAGGGGAGTGGTCACTCCCCTTTCCTTTGTCCAGTTTCGCGCCAGAGCAGGGCTAAGGGGTCCCCTGAACCGGTGTAGACTGGCTTATGCAGAATTGGGCACATCTGTGCCCAACAAAGCATTTCCAGAGGCAGGGGGAGGCTACTCCTCCCCTGCCTTCACACCATTTTCCAAAGGGAGAGGGTGTCACACCCTCTCTCAGAGGAAGTTCTTTGTTCTGCCATCCTGGGCCAGGCCTGGCTGGACCCCAGGAGGGCAGATGCCTGTCTGAGGGGTTGGCAGCAGCAGCAGCTGCAGTGAAACCCCAGGAAGGGCAGTTTGGCAGTACCAGGGTCTGTGCTACAGACCACTGGGATCATGGAATTGTACCAACAATGCCAGGATGGCATAGAGGGGGCAATTCCATGATCTTAGACATGTTACATGGCCATATTCGGAGTTACCATTGTGAAGCTACATATAGGTAGTGACCTATATGTAGTGCACGCGTGTAATGGTGTCCCCGCACTCACAAAGTTCAGGGAATTGGCTCTGAACAATGTGGGGGCACCTTGGCTAGTGCCAGGGTGCCCTCACACTAAGTAACTTTGCACCTAACCTTTACCAGGTAAAGGTTAGACATATAGGTGACTTATAAGTTACTTAAGTGCAGTGTAAAATGGCTGTGAAATAACGTGGACGTTATTTCACTCAGGCTGCAGTGGCAGGCCTGTGTAAGAATTGTCAGAGCTCCCTATGGGTGGCAAAAGAAATGCTGCCGCCCATAGGGATCTCCTGGAACCCCAATACCCTGGGTACCTCAGTACCATATACTAGGGAATTATAAGGGTGTTCCAGTAAGCCAATGTAAATTGGTAAAAATGGTCACTAGCCTGTCAGTGACAATTTGGAAAGAAATGAGAGAGCATAACCACTGAGGTTCTGATTAGCAGAGCCTCAGTGAGACAGTTAGTCACTACACAGGTAACACATTCAGGCACACTTATGAGCACTGGGGCCCTGGGTTACCAGGGTCCCAGTGACACATACAACTAAAACAACATATATACAGTGAAAAATGGGGGTAACATGCCAGGCAAGATGGTACTTTCCTACACCACCTGTCATATGCAGGCACCTAAATCTGGCCTTCAGGAGCCCAAAGGTTCGCTCAATCACCCTCCTAGTACGCCCATGGGCCTCATTGTACCGTTCCTCTGCCCTGGTCCTGGGATTCCTCACTGGGGTCAATAGCCACGGCAGGTTGGGGTAACCAGAGTCACCTATTAGCCACACACGCTGTCTCTGTAGCTGGTCCATCACATAGGGAATGCTGCTATTTCGCATAACATACGCGTCATGCACTGACCCTGGGAACTTGGCATTTACATGGGAGATGTACTGGTCAGCCAAACAGACCACCTGGATATTCATTGAATGGTAATTCTTCCTGTTCCTGTACACCTGTTCATCGTCATTTGGGGGGACTAAAGCCACATGGGTCCCATCAATTGCACCAATGATGTTGGGGATGTGTCCAAGGGCATAGAAATCAGCTTTCACTGTAGGCAAATCACCCTCCTCTGGGAAAATGATGTAGCTCCGCATGAGTTTCATCAGGGCAGACAACACTCTGGATAAGATCTTGGAAAACATAGGCTGAGACATCCCAGATGACATGGCCACTGTTGTCTGGAATGAGCCAGTTGCAAAGAAATGGAGGACAGACAGAACCTGCACTAGAGGGGGAATTCCTGTGGGTTGGCGGATGGGGGACATCAGGGCTGGCTCCAGCTGGGCACACAGTTCATGGATGGAGGCTCGGTCAAGTCGGTATCGTAGTATTATATGGCATTCTTCCATTGTCGACAGGTCCACCAGCGGCCGGTACACGCGAGGATTCCTCCTTCTCATCGCTAGTCCCAGCGGACGGTGCCTAGGAAGGAGAATATGGAGTACAGAGTCAATCCACTCACAGGTACGTACAACACAGCTTGCACAGTACAGGTAAATGTATGGTTTGATATGTTTGTATGTGTGCCATTGCAAGGCCTAGGCCTGTGTGACGCATTAGAAATTAAGCCATGTGGGCCTTCGAAATGGCCGATGCCTGACCTGTGAAGTGGGACAATGGGATGTGAGGTCACTGCGCTGGCGGGGCACACCGTGGCGGTAGGCGGTCGAAGACCGCTGTGCGAAGACGCATTGGTTAACATTGAAGCCTATGGGTTTCAGGAGCCAATGACGATGTGCGCCGGCGGTCGCGGTACGCACCGCCGCGGTACGCACCGCCGCGGGCGTGACCGCCATTTTCTATCTGCTCAATCATTCGAGACCTGATCATCCACAGGAGAGGACCTATACTGCAAGTGCTGCTGTGAACTCGGTCTGGAAGTGACAATGGCTGCTGCTACTGGTGAAAGGGCCCCCGCCTTCAGTTCAGAAGAGTTGGAGAAGCTCGTGTACGGGGTCCTCCCCCAGTATGCGCTACTCTACGGTCCTCCAGACCAACAGGTGAGTACACTCAGTGCACATTGAATGGGTTATGCCTGTGTGGAGTGGGGGGGATGTAAGTTGGTGGGGTGTGGAGGGAATGAGGAGTGCAACGCACGACAGATGAGAGAATGGGAACCATGGCAAGGTTGGGGAGGGGGGGGCATGTACTCCAAACATGCAGATATGTGACGGTTTCTCTTTCCCACCCTGTACATGTCAAACAGGTGAGCGCCCATCAGAAAATCGATATTTGGCGTGCCATCGCCAAGGAAGTCCGGAACTTGGGGGTCTACAACAGACGGGGCACCCACTGCCGCAAGAGGTGGGAGGACATCCGCCGCGGAACGAGGAAGACCGCAGAAACACTGCTGGGGATGGCCTCCCGACCTAGGAGGGGTGGCAGTCGCACCATGACCCCCCTGATGTCCCGGATCCTGGCGGTGGCCTACCCTAATTTGGATGGGCGCTTGAGGACAGCACAGCAGACACAAGGGGGTGAGTATCTGCACATTCTCCTATCTGTATGCGCAGTGGAGGCGTCTGGGTGGGGGAGGAGGGCTGTGGGTGACATTAGGCCAGGGCGCTCTCTGTAGTGTAGTCCTCTCCCTTAGGCATGGCCCTGTGCCCCCGCCCCCCACCTCTGTAGGGTGCCAAGTGCAGCTACCCATGCTCCAGCATCACACATGTGCGCGTCTGTTGTCCCTAGACCTGTTTGCCTAGTCAGAAGTACTGAGTAGTGTACCCCAAGTTCGCGACTTAGTGCACGAGGCACCTGTGTCTGTCCTCTCCGCAAAGGGTATTGCTAAGGCATGCACTCAACTTTGTTTAATTTCTCCCCCCACCCTAAATCTTTGTCTTCTTGTGTTTTAGCATCATCAGGCGGAGGAGATTTGGCGTCGGAGCAGGAGGGAGCTGCAGGTCACCAGGCCCCGGTGGGCACTGACACAGACACCGAGGGCACCAGTGATCCGGAGGGCGAGGGGAGCACCACAACGGGGGCCGGTGGAGACACCAGCGACACGGACACGTCCTCGTTTGGGAGCTCCCTAGCGGTGGCGGCACCATCTGTGCCCCCCGCAACAACAGGTACAGCCGCCACCCAGCGCACCAGCACCGCCCTCCCAGCAGCCCCTCAGTCTTCGCTCCGTGGCCGCTCGGCCAGGAAGGCGCGCGTCTCCTTCACCCCAGGCACCTCAGCCCCTGCCTCTGTTACCCCTGCTGCCCTCAGTGCGGAGCTCATTGACCTGGTGAGGACGGTCATTGTTGGGCAGACTACCCTTCTGAATGCCATCCAGGGGGTGGAAAGGGAGGTGCATCGGAGCAATGCCTACCTGGAGGGCATTCATTCGGGTCAGGCTGCCCATCAACGAGCGTTCACTGCTCTGGCCTCAGCACTGCCGGCAGCCATTGTCCCTGTCTCCAGTCTCCCTCTTCTATCTGCCTCCACCCTTTCTCTGTCTCCTGTACCTCAACCTATCCCATCCACACCATCAGACCAGCCTGCACACACCTCAACACCCAAGGCCAGCTCATCCAAACATAAGCACCACAGAAAACACAAGCATTCACCCAAGCAACACACAGATGCAGACATATCAACAGTCACTACCACCTCTGTGTCCCCGTCCTCCTCGTCTCCCTCCTCCCTCCCTGTGACGTCTACACTCACACCTGCATGCACCCCAACATCAGCCAGTTCTTCCACCACCAGCAAACCCTCCACTACAGTCCGCACACCTGCAGTCACCACCCCCACTGGCATTTACACGTCCCCTGTGTCCTCTCCCACTGTGTCTGTCACCCCCTCTTCCAAGACACATAAACGCAGGCAGACACCCAAACAACAGCCAACCACCTCACCACAGCCTACGTCCCAGTCACCTGCACCCAAGGACAGCACACCTGGCTCTCATACAACCACATCCTCTTCCTCCACTTCTCTCACCACTACTCCTACCCCTTACCTTGGTCCCAAGAAATATTACCTCTCCAATTTTGACCTCTTTCCCTCCCCCGACCCACCCCCTCCAACTGGGAAAAGTCCCAAGGGCACCTCAGCCACCACCAGCCCAACTTCTACAGTGCAAGTGGTGCATGGCATGTGGAGTCCACCCTTTGGCGGCAGTAACACTTCGGTGAGCAGCAAGGGGACAGCCAGCCCCCCCCCCCAGGCAAGAGGACCCGGAAATTGAAGGGCCGCCGTGAGCGGACAGAGACGGCTGCCCCCAAGGAGGTGACTCCGGCCACTTCACCGGCCACAGCAGCTAGGGGAGGCAAGGGGCCGAGAGCCCCATCTAAGGAGCGGAAGGACAGCAGGGCGGAGAGGACAACCACCAGGAGCGCGGAGCAGGAGGGCCCCACAAGCCCCATCCCGGCTGCAAGGGACGACACCAAAGGGCCCAGGACTCACTCCCCGAAGGGGCCTGACACAGCACGGTCGGAGGGCGAGTGAGCAGGGTGTCCAGGCCAGGTCTGACTCCCTTGACATACTGCAAGAGCACCGCTGAACAGGGCCCCGCCGGGAAGACAGGTACCGCTGAAGAGGGCCCCGCCGTGCAGAAGAGCACCGCTGAACAGGGCCCCGCCGTGAAGACAGGTACCGCTGAAGAGGGCCCCGCCGTGCAGAAGAGCACCGCTGAACAGGGCCCCGCCGTGAAGACAGGTACCGCTGAACAGGGCCCCGCCGTGCAGAAGAGCACCGCTGAACAGGGCCCCGCCGTCTCAAGCACCGCTCCGCTGGGCCCTTCCTCTCAAGCACCGCTCCGCTGGGCCCTTCATCTCAAGCACCGCTCCGCTGGGCCCTTCATCTCAAGCACCGCTCCGCTGGGCCCTTCCTGTCAAGCACCGCTCCGCTGGCCCTTCCTGTCAAGCACCGCTCCGCTGGGCCCTTCCTGTCAAGCACCGCTCCGCTGGCCCTTCCTGTCAAGCACCGCTCCGCTGGGCCCTTCATCTCAAGCACCGCTCCGCTGGGCCCTTCCTCTCAGGCACCGCTCCGCTGGACATCGCCATGTCATGCACCGCTGCGCTGGGTCCCGCCGTCTCAGGCACTGTTTATGGTTCACTGTGCCCACCATGCCTCCTCCTTGACCAGTGGAGACTGTTATCCACCGGATGGACTGTGGCTTTGCACTCCCCAGGATGGTGCAGTGGGCAGCCCACCCACTGTAGAGACATTGAGAGACTGTGGCTTTGCACTCCCCAGGATGGTGCAGTGGGTAGCCCAACCAATGTAGAGACATTGAGAGACTGTGGCTTTGCACTCCCCAAGATGGTGCAGTGGGCAGCCCACCCACTGTAGAGACATTGAGAGACTGTGGCTTTGCACTCT
This sequence comes from Pleurodeles waltl, assembly GCF_031143425.1. NCBI lineage: Eukaryota > Metazoa > Chordata > Amphibia > Caudata > Salamandridae > Pleurodeles > Pleurodeles waltl. Next base: position 1,313,706,469 of record NC_090437.1, on the reverse strand, counting down.
CCAGGATGGTGCAGTGGGCAGCCCACCCACTGTAGAGACATTGAGAGACTGTGGCTTTGCACTCCCCAGGATGGTGCAGTGGGCATGGTGGCTCCTCGTGGATCTGGTGTCGTGGACTCATGTGGCTGTGGTGGCCCCCCCTTCCCTTCCCCCTGAGGTGCCTGTAGTTTTAACATCAGATGCCCCTGCAGTGTTCTCTCCAAAGGACTCAGGTCTCGTGTGTGGGCTTTGCCCTTGTTTCGCAGAACATTGGCCCACGGACATGTTAGATTCGTAGGATGTGCAGGACTTGTTACTTCAGTGATACACTGATGTGTATATATTTTTGGTTTTTGTAAATATTTTTCACGGTTGCTCAATTATTTCCAGGTGCTTTTTTTGTACATAAATATTTATTCCAAATTTGGTTGTGTCATTGTATTTTTAAAGGGTGTTTGTGTGGTGTCACTGTGACTTCCTGCTCTGCATTGGTGTGTACATATTGGGGGGCCGCATATGTGTATGCCCGTAACCTTTCGTCCTCCCCCCTCCTGTGTGTCGTAGGTGCAGTACTCACCGTTGACCTCTGCGCCGGAGTTCGTACTCCGTGGTAGATGAGCAGGTAGACGAGAGCAGGTATGATGTTCAATTCGGGTTCCATGCTGTCCGGATTCCGCGTGGAGTGTCTCGAGGTGAGCGTTTTCCATTGAAAATGTCTGTTTCCGCCGTGTTTTTATCGGTGGGGCTCCCGCCCCGGAAAAGGTGGCGGATTGGTGGGTCGTGATAGGGTGGGCGGTACATTGTCTGCCGCCTGGCTGTTGGCGGTGACCGCCGCGCTGTTTGTTTGTTCCGCCGTGGCGGTCGGAGTGTTAATGCGGCGGGCTGTGTTGGCGGTTCCCGCCAGGGTCAGAATTGCATTTTTTTGACCGCCGGCCTGTTGGTGGGTTGGCCGCCGCTTTATCACCGACCGCCAGGGTTAGAATCACCCCCTAAAAGATTGCTTAATACTATTGAAGACAGAGTGCCAAAAATGCCCATTAATTGCATCCCCAAATCTAGGGCTTTGGCAGTTCCGTGTTCATCTTGAATTTATTTTAACACTTCCAGAAGATTGGCAAGTGTTGGTGTACCGTATGCAGTAGTATAGAGCGGGGCAAATACCGTGCCCCAATTAGTGCAGTTATCTACTGTGGGACCTATCCCAAATGACAAGCACATGGTAAGAATTCTGTGTTTATCTTGGGGTCCCATATTGGGAAATACTGCTTCCAGCGCATTTATTTTTTGAGCTAACCAAAACAGAATTTCTTCCCATTTGACGAGTAGCATACCCATGATCGAATGTACAGTCGCTAGGGGTTAATACCGGCTGTGACTGCATGCGGTTGCACTGGGGCAGCTCATACTGAGTTGGTATTTAATGTTTGCATTACAAACTGTACTAAGGGACATATTTATACTTTCTTTGCGCTGAATGTGCGTTATTGTTTTTACGCAAATTCTGCGCAAACTTAAATCAATATTTATATTTTGACGCTAGACCCGTCTAGCGTCAAAATGTTGCAGTTAAAGTCATTTTTTGAATGTGTGAAACCACCTTGTGTCAATGAGATGCAAAGTAGGCATTTTGTTTGCCCCTAACCATCCCAACGTCATTTTTTGTGCAAAACCCCATTTCCCCATGCCACCACCCCCACCTGGCTAACGTCATTTTCCCAGACGCTAGCCCACCCTTTGCGCCGGCTTGGGGAATTCCATAAATATGGTGCCCTGCTGGTGCTCTGGAATGACGCAAGCTGGCGCTATACTTTTTGGCCCAAAACTGCATTTGCACAGTTTTGCGTCAAAAAGTATAAACATGGGCCTAAGAGTCTTTATATTGCTGTAAGCTCATTGTATAAGTGGCAAACATCAAATACCGCCAAGGTGCCTGCATCAGGATGCAGTGTATGCGGTGTATATAGGCCAGGTAGGACCATTGTTACTCAGAGGACCTATTCTAACAAGAAGTATTGTGTGGGGTAGGGTGCCATTAACCTCTTAGCTGCTGGGCCTTCCCCCCCCCCCCAGTGCTGAGCCCTTTTGTGGCTATTTGGGGTAGTTCGCGCTTAGGCCTTCATAACTTTTTGTCCACATAAGCTATCCACACCAAATTTGCTTCCTTTTTTTCCAACATCCTAGGGATTCTAATGGTACCCAGAGTTTGTGGTTTCCCCTGGAGGAGACCAAGAAATTAGCCAAAATACAGTGAAAATTTTGTTTTTTCCAAAACAATGGGAAAAAAGGGCTGCCGAAGAAGGCTTGTGGTTTTTTCCCTGAAAATGCCATCAACAAAGGGTTTCTGGTGCTGAAATCACCATCTTCCCACCTTTCAGGTACGGGCAGACTTGAATCAGAAAACCACATTTTTCAACACAAATTTGGCATTTTACTGGGACATACCCCATTTTTACTATTTTTGGTGCTTTCAGCCTCCTTCCAGTTAGTGACAGGAATGGGTGTGAAACCAATACTGGATCCCGGAAAGCTAAACATGTCTGAAAACTAGACAAAATTCTGAATTCAGCAAGGGGTAATTTGTGTAGATCCTACAAGGTTTTCCTACAGAAAATAACAGCTGAAATAAAAAAATATTGAAATTGAGCTGAAAACAACAGCCATTTTTCTTTATGTTTTACTCTGTAACTTTTTCCTGCGATGTCAGATTTCTGAAAGCAATATACCGTTTTGTCTGCTGGACTCTTCTGGTTGCGGGGATATAAAGGGCTTGTAGGTTCATCAAGAACCCTAGCTCCCCAGAGCCAATAAATGAGCTGCACCCTGCAGTTGGTTTTTATTCTATACTGGGTATACAGCAATTCATTTGCTGAAATATGAAGAGTGAAAAATAGGTATCAAGAAAACCTTTGCATTTCCAAAATGGGCTCAAGATAAGGTTTTGAGGAGCAGTGGTTATTTGCACATCTCTGAATTCCGGGGTGCCCATACTAGCATGTGAATTGCAGGGCATTTCTCAAATAGACGTCTTTTTTACACACTCTCTTATATTTGGAAGGAAAAAATGTAGAGGAAGATAAGGGGCAATAACATTTGTTTTGCTATTCTATGTTCACCCAAGTCTCCCGATAAAAATGATACCTCACTTGTGTGGGTAGGCCTAGCGCCCGCGAGAGGAAATGCCCCAAAACACAACGTGGACACATCACATTTTTTTGACAGAAAACAGAGCTGTTTTTTGAAAAGTGCCTAGCTGTGGATTTTGGCCTCTAGCTCAGCCGGCACCTAGGGAAACCTACCTACCCTGTGCATCTTTGAAAACTAGAGATCTAGGGAAATCCAAGATGGGGTGACTTGTGGGGCTCTGACCAGGTTCTGTTACCCAGAATCCTTTGCAAACCTCAAAATGTGGCTAAAAAAACACGTTTTCCTCTCATTTCGATGACAGAAAGTTCTGGAATCTGAGAGGAGCCACAGATTTCCTTCCACCCAGCGTTCCCCCAAGTCTCCCCATAAAAATTATACCTCACTTGTGTGGGTAGGACTAGCGCTCGCGACAGAATATGCCCCAAAACACAACGTGGACACATCACATTTTTTGGCAGAAAACAGAGCTGTTTTTTGCAAAGTGCCTACCTGTAGATTTTGGCCTCTACCTCAGCCAGGACATAGGGAAACCTACCAAACCTGTGCATTTTTAAAAACTAGAGACCTAGGGGAATCCAAGATGGGGTGACTTGTGGGGCTCTGACCAGGTTCTGTTACCCAGAATCCTTTACAAACCTCAAAACGTGGCTAAAAAAACACGTTTTCCTCTCATTTCAGTGACAGAAAGTTCTGAAATCTGAGAGGAGCCACAAATTTCCTTCCACCCAGCGTTCCCCCAAGTCTCCCGATAAAAATGATACCTCACTTGTGTGGGTAGGCCTAGCGCCCGCGACAGGAAATGCCCCAAAACACAACGTGGACACATCCCATTTTTTGACAGAAAACAGAGCTGTTTTTTGCAAAGTGCCTACCTGTAGATTTTGGCCTCTAGCTCAGCCGGCACATAGGGAAACCTACCAAACCTGTGCATTTTTGAAAACTAGAGACCAAGGGGAATCCAAGATGGGGTGACTTGTGGGGCTCTGACCAGGTTCTGTTACTCAGAATCCTTTGCAAACCTCAAAACGTGGCTAAAAAAACACGTTTTCCTCACATTTCAGTGACAGAAAGTTCTGAAATCTGAGAGGAGCCACAAATTTCCTTCCACCCAGTGTTCCCCCAAGGCTCCCGATAAAAAAGATACCTCACTTGTGTGGGTAGGCTTAGCGCCCGCAACAGGAAATGGCCCAAAACACAACGTGGACACATCCCATTTTTTTACAGAAAACAGAGCTGTTTTTTTCAAAGTGCCTACCTGTAGATTTTGGCCTCTAGCTCAGCCGGCACATAGAGAAACCTACCAAACCTGTGCATTTTGAAAACTAGAGACCTAGGAGAATCCAAGATGGGGTGACTTGTGGGGCTCTGACCAGGTTCTGTTACCCAGAATCCTTTGCAAACCTCAAAACGTGGCTAAAAAAACACATTTTCCTCACATTTCAGGGACAGAAAGTTCTGGAATCTGAGAGGAGCAACACATTTCCTTCCACCCAGCGTTCCCCCATGTCTCCCGATAAAAATGATACCTCACTTGAGTGGGTAGGCCTAGTGCCCGCGACAGGAAGTGCCCCAAAACATCACGTGGACACATTACATTTTTTTCATAGAAAACAGTGCCTACCTGTGGATTTTGGCCTCTAGCTCAGCCGGCACCAAGGGAAACCTAGCAAACCAGTGCATTTTTTAAAACTAGAAACCCCGGGGAATTCAAGATGGGGTGACTTGTGGGGCTCTGACCAGGTTCTGTTACCCAGAATCCTTTGCAAACATCAGAATTTGGCCCAAAAAACACTTTCTCCTCTCATTTCGGTGACAGAAAGTTCTAGAATCTGAGAGGATCCACAAATTTCCTTCCAACCAGCATTCCTCCAAGTCTCCCGATAAAAACGGTACCTCACTTGTGTGGGTAGGCCTGGTGCCCGCGACAGGAATAGATCACACAACGGTCAATGTTGGTCCTTACATGAGGCAGCTGTTGACCCTGGGGTGATCTATTCCTGACACAGGCACTAGGTGTAGGCACTCAAGTGGGGTAGTGTTTTTATCAGGACAGGTGAGGAGTCACTGGGTGGTAGGAATTTTGTGGATCCCAGCATATTCCTGTAGTTTGTCTGACAGAAATGCGAGAAAAATAGAGTTTTTATTCAACATTTCAGCTTTGCAGGGTATTCTGGGTAAGAAAACTTTGGGGAATCCACACAAGTGACACCTCTGTGGACTCCCCCGAATGTCTAGTTTCCAGAAATGTTTGGGTTTAGTGTGTTTCTCTATATGGCCGCTGAACCCAGGACCAAAAACACAGGTGCCTGCCTTACAAAACCAGTTTGTTTTGCCATAGATAATTTTGATGTCTCCACAATACGATTTGGGCGGTGGAATTTGGGGCTGAACTAAATTGGGGAGCTCCCAACAGAGCACTCTCTCTCTCTCTCTGCTTGCCGCCGCATGCACCTGCTCTATGGGTTGGGCTAACTCACTATTACCCAGTTGCACAGACTGCTTGCGAAGGGACAGCAGGACTGTCCTCATCACCTCCCTCATAATGTACTGGAAGAGGAGTTATCAAATGGGACTGCTCCGACTGAAAAATCATTCCCAGAGTCTACGCCATTGTCCTATCCCTCAGATGCTGTCTCAGTATCTGATGTCTCAGTCTCTGATCCTATGTCAGAGTTGTCCTCTATAACCCGAGTGCCGGCAGCAGTCATCCATCAAGATGCCATCTCTGCTATTGGCTAAACTGTTGCTCTAAAACACTATCCTACGTAGACAGTCACAAAATCGATGGTGTGTGTGAGATACGTGCAACAGTAGAGGCCACCTTACCTGCGCTTCTTCCCTCAATCAGCACGTTCTTTCAAGACACTCAAAAAACACCTTGTCACATACCATTCGTCACAGTCTTTAGCACCTCCTGCGCCCAGTCCAACAATCATTATTGGTGCTCCCACTCCCTCCTCCTCGGATTCCCTCATTACCACCCAGCAAAAGTGCCCTTCATCTCTCCATAGCTGCCGTCCACCCGCACATACATTTCATTGGTATTATAGCGCAGGTAATGGCTGACTTTACTAATGTACTCAGCTATTTACATAAAATACAGATTTGCTCTTTGCAGTAGGCATATAAACCTTCTGCGCTTCTTTATGGCACTAAAACTGCCACTAGACAAGTCTGACCCTTTTGTAGCAGAAACATAGTCACAATACTTACTTGACTTTTTTATTGCTGCCTAAAAGCTACAGTTGAAAACCGTTAGTTGAAGTATGTGCATTGCTTTGAAGACGCAAGCTGCAACTGCAGGACAACTGGCGGCAAATATATATATATATATATATATATATATATATATATATATATATATATATATATATACACATATATATATATATATATAACTTTTATATGTGGGTCTGGTTTTCCTGGGGGCCGATTGCAGCCCCCAGGGAAACCACACACATATTGACAAAAGTATATATATATATATATATATATATATATATATATATAGATCTATCTCTATATATATATATCTATCTACATAGATCCCCAGGGAAACCCTATAACTAAAAAAAATATTGCCCCCACAGGGGGTCGCCCTGCTCACGGGCGACCCCCTGTCCATTTATTTTTATTTATTTATTTTAAAAAAAAGAAATGTTTCCCCTGGGGGGGGACACGATCGCGCCCCCCACCTCCCCAGGGGGCACCTACCTTTTAAAAAATATGCCCGGGGGGGGGGGGCGGCCCGTTTTCCGAGGGGCCCGACCCCCCCAAGTGAAATCCCTGGCATCTAGTGGTGTTTCCTGGCCCCCGATCGCAGCTGTGCTGCGATCGGGGGCCAGGAAACAGTTTCAGAAGGCCTCGTAAGAAAGGGGAGAGTCTCCCCTTTCTTATGAGGCCTTCCCGAACGTGGGGAAGGCCGTTTTCCCCATCGGAGCAGGAAGTGGCCGCAAGGCTGCTTCCTGCTCCGATGGGGAAATCAACTTTGTAACATCACAAAGGGGCGGGTGGGGGGCGGGGGGGAGACACGGAAGCTTCTGTGTCTCCCTGGGATCTAAAAAAAAATAATAATCCTCAGGTGCGACGCACCCGAGGATTTATTAACCCCCTCCCTGGTGTCGGCCACTGGTCGTGACCCACACCAGGGATGTAGTGCGGGCGTTGGCCAGTGGCCGATGCCCGCAGTGAAGGCGTTAAGCCAGTTGTTGTGGTCTTGAAAAGATAGAGGTATCTCTAAGTATGCATATGCTCTGAATTGTGCAGATATATTAGCAGGTGTAGAATGATGAAATGTATTAGTGTTCCCATAGACTGCTGGAAAGTTGACTCAAGAGTAAAATGCTTGTGATCTACAGGCTGATAACCCTCAGCTACAAAAGTAACAGAACCCCCCTGGGCTGTAAGGCCATTACCTAATAAGTGAGCAGTAAGGGGAGGTTGCATGTTTAGTGCAACTACTGCCCTTTGTGGGTTTGCCAGGGTAGATATGCCTGTTCAGAGATAAGGACAACAAATGGGGATCGATCCTTTTAAGATTCAAGCTTGAACAACCTACAGCAGTGGTTCCCAACCTTTTGACTTCTGTGGACCCCTACTTTATCATTACTGGAACCCAGGGACCCCCAGTGAATCCTTATTGTAATCTAGGGACCCCGAATGAAACATTAATGAAAGCTGGGGACCTAAACTCTTAATATTATTTAATCTTCTAAGCAGTCGTGGAACCCCTGAGGAGGCTTTGCGGACCCCAAGGGTTCAGAATCACTGACCTACAGCATCAAATAGGTACTGTCTAGCTAGCTAAGGAGGAAATCCTCAATACCATGGATGTCTCCGCATATAGTATGGAGGTGCCTTTAACACATAGTGAGACAGAGATACTCGGGAGGATCTGAAATTCAGGGCCATATTTATACTTTTTGACGCACAACTGCACCAACGCAGTTGTGCGTCAAAAATTTAACGCCATTCGAAAGCGCCATGAGGGCGCCGTATTTATTGAATGACGTTAGCCGGCGCTGCGGACAGGTGTGCGTAAAAAAAAATGACTCACACCAGGCAGCGCCGGCGTAGGGGAAAATGGAGCTTGGGCGTCAAAAAATGGGGCAAGTCAGGCTGAGGCAAAATTCTTGCCTCAACCCGATTTGCGCAATTTTTTTTTTACGCCCAGACGCCATTGGCATGACTTCTGTCTTAGCAAAGACAGGAGTCATGCCCCCTTGCCCAATGGCCATGCCCAGGGGACTTATGTCCCCTGGGCATGGTCATTGGGCATAGTGGCATGTAGGGGGGCACAAATCAGGCCCCCCTATGCCACAATAAAAAACGGAAAAAATACTTACCTGAACTTACCTTAATGTCCCTGGGGTGGGTCCCTCCATAATTGGGCGTCCTCCTGGGGTGGGCAAGGGTGGCAGGGGGTGTCCCTGGGGGCAGGGGAGGGCACCTCTGGGCTCCTTCCGAGCCCACAGGTCCCTTAACGCCTGCCCTGAGCAGGCGTTGAAAAATAACACTAAAGCGGCTGGACGTCATTTTTTAAGGCCCGCCCACTCCTGTGCGTCATTTTTGCACGGGAGTTTAAATAAGACGCACAGGCCTTAGAGTCATTTTTTAGACGGGAACGCCTACCTTGCATATAATTAACGCAAGGTAGGTGTCCACGCCAAAAAATGACGCAAACTCCAAGAACTTTGGCGCTAGACGCGTCTAACGCCAAAGTATAAATATGGAGATAGCTTTGCATCGGATTTGCGTCCAAAAAAACGACACAAATCCGGCGCAAACAGAGTATAAATATGCCCCTCAGTGTCTTAGCGAACGTTGATAGTGCCATGTCTGTAGGAGGCTGGCCTGGTTTGTAGTGGGTACCTTGGGTACATACACCTTATACCAGGTCCAGTTATCTCTTATTAGTGAAGTACTAGTGTTCTATTAGCTTAGGCTGATAGAGGTAGCTATAGCAGAGCAACTTAGGCTGAATCAAGAGACATGCAAAGCCCATGCAATACCACTTATATTTACACAGTACTTATGCACAAGTAAAGACAATACTCAGTGTTACCAAAAATAAAGGTATTTATTTGGGTGACACAGTACCAAAAATATTTAAGATACAATACTCCTTCTGGAGGTAAGTCTTATACACAATATATACACTAAACACCAAAATTAGACAAGTAAATAGTCATAGAACAATACAAACAGTAGGAAATCCTATAGAATGCAATGGGAGAAAATAGGTCTAGGGGCAACACAAACCATATACTAAAAATTTGGAATGTGAATCATGAATTCCCCCCTAGACAAGTGTAGTGTGTGCAGAATCGTTGGGAGAGAAAGAATGCAGTCAAGGTAAGTAAATTACCCCACCCCAGAGCCCAGAAAAGCAGGAGTAAAGTATTGCATGTTTCCTTAGGACACACTACACCTCGTTTTGGGGATTTTGCAGCAGCCAACCAATTCTGCAAAGAACAACTGCTGGATTATTGGACCTGAAGACCTGCAAAGGAAGGGGACCAAGTCCAGAAGTCGAAAGAAGTTCCAGGAAGGACAGGAGCCAATGCCAACCCAGGAGAGGGTGTAAAAGAAGAATTCCTGGTTAGTCGAAGACTGAAGACATACACCATAGGAAGATACCAGTGGGTTTCGCATTAAGCAAAAGATGTCCCATGGCATGAAGATTGTTGCAGATGGGATTTTGTATTGAAAGGTGCCAAAAAGCCTACAACAAAAGTGAATTTTTCATCAAAAAGGCGCTGGATGGACCCTGGAAGGACCTGGGGGCCTCAACTCTGTGTGAGGAGAAAGAGGGGGCTCTCAGCACCGTAGAGAGCCCTCAGGATGCCAAACAGCACCCCCAGATGCCCAGGATCCGAGTTCAAAGGAGGTGCAAAATGCAGTTGATGCAGCACAACATAGAAGGTCCCATGCCTCCGGAGAACAACTCAGTGAGTTGAGCATCGTAGGGTGGAGTGCTGGGGACCTGGGCCAGACTGCACACAAAGGAATTTTGCAAAGAGTGCACAGAGGCCTCAGGCGATGAAGAAGACACCATACACAGGGGTACTGTCGTTCTTGGGGAAGGCAAGGTCTTACCTCCTCCAAATTGTGTCAGCAGGACCTCAGGACAGTCTATGTTGATGATTTCCACCCTCTGTGTCCTTAGGAGCACGCTCGTCATTGTGAAAGGAGTCCCAGGGTACCGATCGTCATCTTGGAAGGTGCCTGCTTGGAGCAGGGGAGTGACTCAGTCACTCTACGGGAGATTTCTTCGGCACTTCTGGTGCAGGATGTAGACAGGGAGTCCCCAGAGCGTGCACACCATGGAAACTGTTGCAGTTGCTGACTTGGAGGTGAGGTTGCTGAAGAAAAGTGTCTCTTGTAGACACTTTGTTGCAGTTACAGCGTTTCTTGGAGAAGGCTGCGGTTGATCCGAGGTCAGAAGATTCTGAAGTTGTTGCAGAGGATTCCTGGAGGAAACGTGCAAGCAGAATCTGAAGAGAACCCACAGGAGAGACCCTAAATAGCCCTGAGAAGAGGATTGACTACCTTATAAGGTATGGACCTATCAGGAGGGTCTCTGATGTCACCTGCTGGCACTGGCTACTCATAGCCCTCCAAAGGGCCCCCACATCTTGCAAAGCAAGATGGTTGAAGTCTGGGACACACTGGAGGAGCTCTGGGCACCACCCCTGGGGTGGTGATGGACAGGAGAGGGGTCACTTCCCTTTCCTTTGTCCAGTGTCCTTCCAGAGCAGGGGAGAAGGGTCCCTGTAAATGTAAATTAAATGTAAATTAGCACTTGTATAGCGCACTACTCACCCGTTAGGGTCTCAAGGCGCTGTACTCATACCACTATGGAACCCCTCCTGGCTTTTCCCTGTGAGGTGCCCACTCCTGAGCACCCCCAGGGTGAAGCCAGGCATCCAAGCGCTGTTGGGGCCGTTGTGGAGATTAAGCAAGCTATTGCCCAGAGTTGCAGAGTGGGACCCATGAATTAGATTAGGCACCGAGGCGAGAATTATCTGGTCAAGGGGAATTGAGCCCAAGACCTGCCGAAGCAGGACTTGAACCCTGGTCTTGAGCCAGATCTCTGCTTCAGGGTCTGCCGCTCTAACCATTGAGCCACACTTCTCCACTGATCCCTGACCAGGGTAGACTGGTTTATGCAAGGAGGGCACCGTCTGTGCCATTCAAAGCATTTCCAGAGGCTGGGGGAGGCTACCCTTCCCCAGCCTATAACACCTATTTCCAAAGGGAGAGGGTGCAACACCCTGCTCTCAGAGGAAGTGTATTGACCTATATGTAGTGCAGGCGTGTAATGGAGTGTTCACACTCACAAAGTCCGGGGAAATGGCCCTGAACTATGTGGGGGCACTTTTTCTAGTGCAAGGGTGCCCTCACACTTAGTAACTTTGCACCTAACCTTCAGCAAGTGAAGGTTAGACATATAGGTGACTTATAAGTTACTTAAGTGCAGTGAAAATGGTTGTGAAATAGTGTGTGCACTATTTCACACAGACTGCAATGGCAGTCCTGTGTAAGGGTTTGTCTGAGCTCCCTATGGGTGGCAAAAGAAATGCTGCAGCCCATATGGATCTCCTGGAACCCCAATGCCCTGGGTACCTAGGTACCATATACTAGGGACTTATAAGGGGGGTCCAGAGTGCCAATTGAAATTGGTGATTGAAGTCACTGGCCTACAGTGACAAATTCAAAAGCAGAGAGAGCATAAGCACTGAGGTTCTGATTAGCAGGGCCTCAGTGACACAGTTAAGCACTACACTGGAAGACATATTAGGCCAAAAACTATAAGCACTGGGGTCCTGGCTAGCAGGATCCCAGTGAGACAGGCAAAACATACTGATATATAGGTTTTTATCTATGAGCACGGGGTCCTGGCTAGCAGGATCCCAGTGACACAGTAAAAACACACTGGCACACACTCACAAACAGGCCAAAGGTGGGGGTAACCGTGCTAGAAAGAGGCTACTTTCTCACATTGTCACGCTGGGGCTCATTGTACCAATGACGCTGCTGGATTTGGGCAGCAGCATCACCTGAATTGTGGGGAATTGAGTCCAATCCCACACCATGTGACAACTGTTGGCCTAATCCGTTTCCAGCCAGTCAGCCAGTTGGCATCGCCTGTGCCCAAGAGCTAGGATGATTTTTCTCAACCGGGTGCATGACATTATGACTTCTCGAGGGAACTCGTGGTGGATAAGATCTCATCCTTTTCTCTCAGTTACATTTATCTCATACATGCAAAGACAAACAGAAGCAGGAAATGGTTCAATGAGATTGATTGAATCAGCTGCATCTTAGATAAAATAACATGAAAAGCAATAATGAGGATGATGAAACATACTAGAAGCAAAATGGTGACAAGGAAAGTGAAACACAAGAAAAGTCCCACCATACTGTCACTCTGTACGATATATGTGATTCCTACCTACGCTGCTAATGTTCTATTCTAAAGCACAGCAAGATAAGCCCTAATCTGCCCTTCAGGATCCCCCCTGGGAACACATCATCCCCAAACCTATCTCACTGCAGCCTTGGAAAAAGCACAGAGTGAAAAGAAAGGCGTGCTAAGAAATGTAAACGCTCCTAGGCGAAAGGACAGCAAGATAATTTAAAGTAAAACAACACCACAAATGTAGCAGTCTCTAAAAGAATAAAATGAAATAAAATAAAATGTTACTAAGCTAAAGGGAACGGGCAGCAGGCCTAGGTGCTAAAATAACGTACCAAGAGGCATCACTGAGGTTACTCCACAGCACTTGTGCTCACTCTTAAAACATGGTTAAATTGGCTTATATCCAATTGGCATATTTTATTTACTTACAAGTCCCTTGTAGAGTGGTATGCCATATACCTATGGCCTGTAAATGAAATGCTACCAGTGAGCCTGTACACTTATTTTGCCAGCCACTTAAGTAGCCACTGCAGCCTGAATGTAGGTTTAAACTACCATGTTGACTTGGCATTAAAGCCCCCTTCCAAAGCCTTAACGTCCCCTTTAATTGCATTTCTGTCACCCATAAAGTAGTACCAAGGTAGCCCTTAGGGCAGGATGCAGTATAATTAAAAGGTTGGACATGTACGTTTAAGTTTTACATGTCCTGGTAGTGAAAAACTACTCAATTAATTTTCACTACTATGAGGCCTAACACTCTCATTGGATAACATTGGGGATTCCTTATTACATTCATTCAGCTGTAATTTCAGGTTTGGAGCAGGAAGCTACTTCATGTTTGGTGTCTGTGGAATTGTCATGAAAAGCCTATTTTATGGTAGACCCGGGTTTTTTATTACAATTTTAAAAATGTTACTTGTAGAAACTTGCCATGTTTTTGCCCTAGCCCTTTTGTGCCTGTAGCCTGTCTCTGGTCACATGACTGGATGTAATTAACATTAGGACTTTCTAAATTCCTCCGAGACAGTCACATTATAGAGGAATTAGGTGTGGCTGAGTGGGCCATTTGTTGGCATGGTGGTGGTGGTAGAGTTGAGCACAGTCCCACTTGCAACTGAATACCGGGTGCTTTACCTGAAGGGGAGTCAGGAAATTCCCTGCACTTTAAAGCCACTGTGTAGAAGCTTCTCCCACCTTACAGAAGAAGGCACCAGGTTATAAATATAGGGCCTCAGACACCAACTCGTCAGTACACTTCTGGATCTGTGAATACTGTGCCAGGAAGAAGGACTGCTGTTTGCTGAAGGGACTGTCACTTTGCTGGACTGCTGCTCTGAATGATCACTGCCAATCTGTGCTGACCTGCTGCCTCCTACCCTCAAGTCTGGGTGAGAAGGACTGGGCTTGCATCTGTTAAACCCAGGACAACAAATTGACTACAAGGGCTAGTTGGCTGACCTCTTGAATAGAGCCACATGGACAGAAGTCTCCAATGACCTTGAACCCAGTACCTGGACTCTGCCATCTGTAAGTCCACCCTGTCAAGTGGTGCCAGCCCAGTCCTGGACCCTTGGAAGTCAGTGTGAAGATGCTTCTGTGGACCCATCGGAACCAACACATTATTTCAGCTGCACAACACAAACCTGAGCAGAATGAAAGCATCCATTCTGCTTCAAGGCTTCTCCCAATACAAAGAGCTCCGCATCAGCATGCAGTGATATCAGAACCATCGCCTGTGTGAAGCTTTCCTGATGCAGGCCCTCATCACGCTCTTTGATGGCTACCTCAACAATGATGCAGGTTCTTGCATCTCAGCTTCACCACTCCTCTGAGTATTGTCTTGAATGCATGATGCATCCTTGAAGCAGGACTTTGCAGCACAAGCTCTCATTGACTGGATCCTTCATGACAAGGCAGGACCTTGCATCACAGCTCCATAGCACTGCTGAACTGACTCATCACCTCGGCTGTGCGGTGGATCCTTGGTACAGAACCTTGCAGCACTCAGCAACCAGGACCTAAGATGCTTTGTTCAGCGGGCCTAACTGGGTCCTTGTACTCCATTGTGGCCCACCTGAACTTGTGACTTTGTCCCTGTCCGGCACGACCGGTTGTCCAAAGCTGGTGATTTTGACTTTTTTACACTATTTTCATTCAAACCTTTATAAATTCCTAACTCCAGTTCTACTGATTGGATTTGCTTTGTTCTGGTGTCAAATCGTTTATTACAATTTACTCTATGTTTCTAAAGTGGTGCAGGATTTTTCTTGTGTTGTGTTTTTACTTTATTATTTTTTGTGTCCTTCATAAATAATTTACATATTCCCTCTAAATTAAGCTTGACTGCTTTTTGTGCCAAGTTACCCAGGGTTAAGGATAAGATAATTTAGTGACTTTTTGTCGTTCACCCTGCAAGGGATTGTGGCTGTTGCTTGACCATGGCTCACACCTCAGTCAACCAACAACCCAATTCCTCACACTCCTGCTGAAGGCAGGGCAGAAACACATATGAATTGGTATTAACACATGATAACGGGTCCAGTACATTCCAGTACTGCATGTAATTTTCCATTCCAGTTGGGAAACTCTAGAATTGCTTATTACAGGGAAGTACTCAGTGATTCCAGCTCCAGTAATTTAACCCTCCATTCACTACGCTCCACAACAATCATCTACATTATCACATAAATATAATATTAAGTCATGTTCTATTGTCACTGAGCACAGATGTTCCCCTATCATCATAGGTATACTGTTTCATAAACGGTCGTTGTTTCACATTTTTATTTACCATATCGTAACAAATCAACTCTACCCAGAAGCAAACCGCTATACTACCCATCTAATTCTTACTGAAGACACCTCACATAGAATTTCACGGGGGACTTAACGTGCTCTCCACCATGTCATTAGTACTCTCTTGGCTCTTTTATGTTAATAATAAAAGACTGATACGCCATCTACTGGTCATCAACCAAACATACACCCAGCACATGTGACTGGAAGGACTCCATATATTACTCCAAAGTGCCCTCCACCACTTGAAAAGCACCTCTAACTCATCCATACTCTACTCTCTGAAGATAACATACACAACAAAACAAAACAAAACAAATACATATTAAAAACAAGACCTTATACTAAGGTCAAGCTCCTGCACTCTAGCCCTACCTCTGTTCTTCCTCTTTATAAATGTACACTCAATTCTTCATCCTGATTAAGACCAATGGGTGTAGGAGTCTGGAGGTCCAAAATGAGTTCAGACTCTCTCTTTCTTAATTGAGCAACTTGATTTCCATCCCTGGGATTAACATTGTTTTGTCCAATGCCATAGAATGACAATGTCGTACGATCATTGTAATGAAATTCTTCAAAATGCCTTGCTACTGGATATGTATGGTCTCGATGCTCTATAGCACATTTATGTTCTAACACATGCTTCTTTACCGCGCATATAGGGCTTCCCACATAGCGCACTGAAAATGGACACTCAAGCACATAGATTACATATTGTATGCTGCTTGTGATAAATTGTTTTATGGGGTGTTTGTATCTACCAATGGTTGTATACATATACACGCACACACATATATATATACATATATATATATATATATATATATATATATATATATATATATATATATATATATATATATATATATATATATATTCACACACATATATAAATATATGTGTGTGTGTGTATATATATATATATATATATATATATATATATATATATATATATATATGTTCCCTAAAAAAACAAAGGTTACAATGACAATATACTTAGGTTCAGATTTTACACACACAAAACCCATGCCCTAAGGTAACTATATCTCGTGCCCTCGTCATGCACAGTTTTCTCATAAATAATTTTATTGCAAATGGTATAGTGATATTTTCTATGATGTCAAAGCAGATTTCATGAGTGATGTAAAATCTGGGGTAATTAGCAGTGCATGATGAGAGTGTGAGTTATAGTTAACTTAGGGCACAAGTTATAGTTACTTGAAATAACTAACTATAACAGATGAATTGCTATGGTGTTGTGCATGTAAAATCTGAACCTAACTATAACATCCCTGTAACCTTTGTTTTTTAGTGAGTTTTTTTAACATTAAGTAAGATGCCCATTGCAATGCACAGTGGGTGGGATTGGACGGAGGACCTGGCATTGTGCTGCCCCCCACCCAAGTCTGCTGCCTCCCCCCCCCATTGCTATCCATTGTGCAAGTCCATGCCCCTGCTCCCTCATTACAGTCCTGTGTGGCCATGTTCCACCACTGCCCTTCCTGTCTGCCCTGAACAGTTAGCTTGCTGCCCCATCCTCCTCCTCCCTACTCTCTGTTGTCTAAGTCCATGCATTAGCCCCCTCTCTCCTGCCCTGCATGGTCCAATGTGCTGCCACTGCCCCCTACCTCCTACCTTTCATGGTCCGCTATGCTGCAACTGTCCCTCCTGACTGTCTGGTATAGCCGGCTTGCTACCCTTGCCTTTTTCCCCTCTGCTCACTGTTGTACATGAGCATGGCCCTGTCCCCTCCCTGTTGCTTTCCATGGTCCGTTGTACTGCACTGCTGTCCGGCTTGCCCTATTTAGTTTATTGTGCTGCTGCAACCTCTGACGCCTGCACTGTCAGTTCAGTTTGGTGCCCTTGCCTATCTCCCTCTTGCCTTTGTTATCTTAGTCTATGTCTCTACCCCATTCTTCCTGCTCTACATGTTCCAATGTACTGTACTGTAGATTTTTCACACTGACTTACATTGAAAAAGAGGAGATTTTATGCAGGAGACAGATAAAATAAAGTCTTTTTGAGCTTACAAACTTTGGGAGTCTCCTTCCTGAATCAGGTTTTTTGGCATGTATGGATGTATAGTTGTACAGCCATTGCCTCTTCTTTCTTTCCTCCATGGTCTGTTATATTACTACAGCCTCTTGACTGTCCTGCATGGTTGGTTTGGTGCCATCCTTTCTCCTGCCCCTCATGGTCCATTGTACTGTCACTACCCCTCTCTTCTGTCCAGCTTGTTGCCTCTGCCCCCTACTCCCTGCCTTTAATTATCTGTGTCTGTGCCACTGACCCCTGCCTCCCTACACTATTCTAATGAACAACTACATTGCTAACAGTCTATATTTCTTACAAAAGTGTGGCATGCCTGATGTCCTCTTGATGTAATCAAAACTGGAATACCTAAAGCATTTCTTTTAGTAATTATAAAAATGAGAGGGTCTTATTCCCATAGAAATTATGGTTAGTGCTTGAAAAAACTCAAATAAGGACATATTTTTTGAGTTCTCAAGTAGCGACAAAACAAGTTTCAGCATCAGCTCGACAACTTGTGATTCTGGACAAATCACTTAATATCCCCATGCCTAAAACCAAAATTAATGCATCCTTGTGTAATGTAACCAATATATATATGTATATATATATATATATATATATATGTATTTATTTATACTAAATTTGTTGGGTGCATAAATGTTAGAAATGGGGTCTTTGGTTGGCAGTCAGGTTACCCCCTGTCCAAGCAAGGACCCTCACTCTAGTCAGGGTAAGTCACACACAATCCAAATTATTCTGTCCCCACTCTGGAAGCTTGGCACTGGGCATTCAGGCTTAACTTAGATGGCAATGTGTAAAGTATCTGTGCAATAAATCATACAATGACACCATATAGCACCCAAAAAAATACACCACATAGGGGGTCATTTTGACCTCGGCGGTCTTTTGTAAAGACCGCTGAGGGACCGCCGTGCTGAAGACCGCCAGTGGTGGCGGTTTTCCGCTCGGCGTATTATGACTGTTGGCAGCTCTCCGTCCTTTTTCGGACGGAGAGTCGCCAACAGCCATACTGGCGGGCAGCGGGGAAGTGGAGGTTGCTCCACCGCCACGTCAACAGAACACTTCTGTTGACGGTGTGGTGTCGGTGGAGCAGCCCCCATGGATCCCGTCCCCTCTAAGAGGATCGACGGACCAGGTAAGTTCATCGTCCGTTAGGGGAGGGGGGTGTGAGGGTGTTGTGTGTTGTGTGTGTGCATGGGGCTGTGTGTGTGTGTATGTAGAGGGGGTGTGTGAGTGCGTGTATGCTTGCGGGGGTGTTGTGTGTTTGGGAATGAGTGCATGTATGTCTTTAGGTATGTCTGTATGGATGTGTGCGTGTATGTTTGAATGTGGGTGTGCGTGCATGACTGTGTGTGTGGCTGTTGGCATGTATGTCGGTGTGTGTGCGTTTATGTTTGTTGGTGGTGCCTGCGTGTGTGTCGTGTGTGAATGAGTGATGTTGGGGGTCGGGGTGGGGAAGGGGGTCCTGCCACCTTTGGGGGGTGTCAGGGGTGGTGGGGGGTGTAGGGGAGGGAGTCGGGTGGTTGTGGGGGTAGGTGGGGTCGAGACCCCTATCAGTGCCAGGGAAGGAATTCCCTGGCACTGATAGTGCTTATACCGCCATGAATTTCATGGCGGTTCCAAACCGCATGAAATCCATGGCGGTCAGCCGGGTCCAAATACCACCGGCGGTATAGTGACGACCACCGGGCTGGAGACCCAGGTCGCCAGACCAGAGGTCGTCTCCGCCCTGGAGGGCGGAACGGAGAAGCGGCGGATGACCATGGCGGTAACCACCATGGTCATAATTCCCAAAATTTGACCGCCAGCCTGTTGGCAGTCTTACCGCCGCTTCTCCGCCATCTGCCAGGGTCGTAATGACCCCCATAGTGTTTAGAAAAATATATAATATTTATCTGGTTAAATGCAGGTCAAAACAATCAAAGATGCAATAAGTAAATGTAGAGATATCAAGTGTCTTAAGTCCTTTTAAAGCAAACAAAGGGGGTCATTACAACATTGGTGGTAAAAGCCGCTTACCGCCGTGCAGAAGACCGCCAAAACACCGCCTTGGCCGCGGAATTCCGCCACGGCCATTATGACCTGAACCCCGGAATCCACCAAAATCTAGACACCCACAGAAATCCGCCACTCCAAAGGTCAGTGATAAACTGGCAATAACAAAATCTCCACCGTCAGGCCAACCGGAATACGCCCACACTATCAAGACCCATGAATCAACGCGGCGGTCTTTCAACCGCGGTATTCCATTGGCGGTACACACCGCCGCACTCAAAATACACACACATTTACAAAAACACTACCACATTGGACAAATCGAAATACACACACCTGATACACATACACACACCACTCCCACGCACTCAATACAATATAAAACACACACCCACATCACCCACAAACCCCTACGACCACAATTAGCGACTGAAGGCCAGAGAGAGACACCACCATCTACAAACTAGCATCCACAGGCACGCAACACCATCACTCACATAACATCGACGCACCTCACACAACACACCTCTAAATATCACCCCACACATCACAGCACACACCACCCCACACATCACCCACACCACCCCATGGCACTGCAAAGACACCCCAGGTTCTCTGAGGAGGAGCTCAGGGTCATGGTGAAGGAAATCATCTGGGTAGAGCCACAGCTATGCGGATCACAGGTGCAGCACACCTCCATAGCTAGGAAGATGGAGCTATGGCGAAGAATCGTGGATAGGGTCAAACGGAGTGGGACAGCACCCAAGAACTAGGGATGACATCATGAAGAGGTGGAACGACCTACGGGGGAAGGTGCATTCCGTGGTCTCAAGACACCACATCATGGTTCAGAGGACTGGCTGCAGACCCCCACCTCCTCCCCCACAACTAACAACATGGGAGGAGCAAGTCTTGGCTATATTGCATCCAGAGGGCCTCGCAGGAGTAGCTGGAGGAATAGACTCTGGTAAGTCAAATCTTTACTACTTCAACCCCCACCCAACCTGCATGCCATCACATACCCCCACCCTCGCCCTCACCCCATCACTCCAACCCCTCACACATGTCCCACTATCACAAACCACACATCCCAAACCCAAGCCCTGCATGCAACACCAAAGCATGGACACCCATCACCAAAGCATGGCCACTGCACATACCCATACACCCCCCTAACCCATCATCACACAAGGTCCTACACAGGAATGCAAGCACTGGGGTACACGGTCACCCACCCATTGCACACCATGGCACACACAGATGCAATAATCATGCTTTTACACCCCTGCAGGACCTCTACCCAACGTCACCGGACAGGAGGGTCCAGATATGTCCACTCCACCCACAGAAGAGGCCCACAGTGATGACAGCAGCTCTGTCCAACTGGATCTAGATGACCAGCCCGGCCCACCTGGGACCTAGGGACAGACGGTTCTCCTCACAGTGGCACAAGCCACTACAGAGCTTCCCCCCTCTGGAAACACCAGCACAGCACCTACCCAGCGGGCCCATACCTCTGCCCCCAGGACACGTCAAGCAGCAGTGTGTCCACCACTACAAGTAACCAAGGCTAACCCACCACCCCAACAACAACAGGGACCTGGGGGCAGTGGGCACACGGTTCAGGGGACAGAGGCCCAGGAACACAGGCGATCTGGGAGGGCTGCTGTGCAACAGGAGGAGGATTGGCCCAGGGAACCCACTCTCCACAAGGCCCTCTCCAACATCATGGGAGCCTACCACCATTCCCAGGAGATGATGGCAATGATACTGGCCAAGTTTCAGGATACCCAGCGGCTGCAGGAGGAACAGTATTTGGGCTTCAGGGAGGAACTCAAATCCATCAATTCCACCCTGAGCACCATTGTAGAGGTGCTGAAGGAACTCATGAACACCAGGAGGGACACTGTGGCACAACAAGGGGCCCTGACACTAGCCTGGACGATGAACTGGCCACCACCTCCGCCGGCGCTAGTGGACAGGAAGCACTGCCACAGGACTACCACACGAGCATCCCACCCCCTGCAGAGGGAGAACCACCCCGCAAACGGTCCCTGAGATCCAGGACAAAGACAGAGAACGATGCCAAGAAATTAGACCACCCTGATTGTCATCCTTTTGTCCCACCTTGTCACCCTGTCCATCCTTAAACTGCCCCAGCTCCACTTACTATGCCCCTTTGGACAATGCACCTGTGAGACTAATAGACTGGACTCTGCCATGGACATTACTCCACCATCCCCCCTCACCATTTTACAACCCCCTCCAATATTGAGCACTTGAATAAACACCCTTAAAGCACAAAATAATCAGGAGTCTGTCTGTGATTTCGAAATAGTGTATTAGCAATTACAGTGGCAAAATGCTCTTTCATATGTAATGTCAACATAACTATGTCACACAGCTCTAGTCCATGAGGAAACAAAGCAGATGTCACACAGTGGGACCCACATATGTGAAATCGTAAGGGAAAGTGACAACTCAGTGACCATACACTGGGTGAAAATGACAGACAGTAGAGAGGTAGCAAATTAAAATCAGATGTAGCAGGCAGTGTTGTCTTCTTACCTGTATCTCACTGGAAGTATTGCAGGATCACCGTGTTTCTGTTGTCGATGTCCTCTTCTTCTGCTTCCTCGTCTTCCCTGTCCACAGGGTCCACAGCAGGCACAAGACCTCCATCTGGACCATCTTCCTGCAGAAAAGGAACCTGTCTTCGCAAAACCAAGTTGTGAACCATACAGCAGGCCACGATGATCTGGCATACCTTCTTTGGTGAGTAGACTAGGGAACCACCTGTCATATGGAGGCACTGGAACCTGGCCTTCAGGAGGCCGAAGGTCCGCTGTATAATCCACCTAGTTCGCCCATGGGCCTCATTGTAGCGTTCCTCTGCCCTTGTCCTGAGATTCCTCACTGGGGTCAGTAGCCATGACAGGTGTGGGTAACCAGAGTCACCAGCAAATGGCGAGGGACAACTGTTAGACACACACTAACTCATAGGGACATCCACAGACCCAGACAACTATTCCCACTGTATTGGGTCCATGTCCTCACCTAATAACCACACCCGGTGCCTCTGGAGTTGCCCCATCACATAAGGGATGCTGCTATTCCGCAGGATGTAAGCATCATGCACTGAGCCAGGGAATTTAGCATTAACATGTGACATGTACTGGTCTGCCAAACACACCATCTGCACATTCATGGAATGGTAACTCTTCCGGTTTCTGTACACCTGTTCACTCCTGCGGGGGATACCAAGGCCACATGTGTCCCATTAATGGCACCTATGATGTTGGGGATATGTCCCAGGGCATAGAAATCACCTTTCACTGTAGGCAAATCCTCCACCTGAGGGAAAACGATGTAGCTCCGCATGTGTTTCAGCAGGGCAGACAACACTCTGGACAACACGTTGGAAAACATAGGCTGGGACATCCCTGATGCTATGGCCACTGTTGTTTGAAAAGACCCACTTGCTAGGAAATGGAGTACTGACAGCACCTGCACTTGAGGGGGGATTCCTGTGGGATGGCGGATAGCTGACATCAGGTCTGGCTCCAACTGGGCACACAGTTCCTGGATTGTGGCAGGATCAAGCCTGTAGGTGATGATCACATGTCGCTCCTCCATTGTCGAAAGGTCCACCAGCAGTCTGTACACCGGAGGATGCCGCCATCTCCTCACATGCCCCAGCGGACGTTGCCTATGGAGGGAACAGCGAGCAGAGAGTCAACCAACTCTGAGGTACGTAAACACAGCTTACTCTGAAAATATTAGCAAATCGAAATTTGCCTGTATGAGTGTTTAGGCAAGGCCTAGATATGTGTGACGTAGTCCAAATTAATGCCATGTGGGCCCATAAAATGGCGGCTGCCTGCCCTGTAAAGTGGGACAGGGGGATATGAGGTAACTGCTCTGGCTTTGTACACCTTCGCGGTAGGCGGTCGAAGCCCGCAACGCAATCCTGCATTGGTTAACATTGGACCCTATGGGTCCCAGGAGCCAATGACGATGTACACCGGCGGTGATGGTATGCACCACTGTGGACGTGACCGTCATTTTCTCTCTGTTCAATCACTTGATACCTGATCTGCGACAGGAGGGGACCTACACTGCAATTGCTGCTGTGACCTCAGTCTGAAAGAGACAATGGCTCGTGTGTCTGGGGAAAGGGCCCCTGCCTTCAGCACGGAGAAGTTGGAGAAACTTGTGGATGGGGTCATCCCCCAGTACACGCTACACTACGGTCCTCCAGACAAACAGGTAAGTACACTGTGAGCATGCTGTATGGGCAATACCTGTGTGGAGTAGGGGGTATGAAAGATAGGGGGGTGAGAATGAGGCGTGCATGAAACAACGGTGAGTGCATGTGCATCATGGCTAGGGTGCGATGCCGGAGCTTGCTTTGTTGAGGATGTGGTTAGGGCAGGGGTCAGATGGAGAGCCAGAGTGGATAGTGTTCATGATTTCAATGGTGTCGTCGTTGTTGACGGGGGTCCAAGAGAGCAGGAGGTTGGTAGGAGGTGAGTCTGTGGTGTTGATGGTTGCAGGGGGGGTCTGGGTGCTGAAGCTGTCTTGGATGTCTGCAATCTTGCAACGGAAGTAGGAGGCTAGGGAGTTGCAGAGGTCTCGAGATGGCGGGATGTCGTTGGCATTGGAGCTGGGGTTGGAGAGTTCCTTCTTGATGTTGAAGAGCTCCTTGTGGCTGTGTGAGTTGTTGTTGATTTGGTCTTTGGAGGCGGTTTTGTTGGCGGTTCGAATGAGTCTGCGGATGGCGTCTTTGAAGGCTGTGTGGTTGTCCAGAGTCTGATCTTGGCACCACTTCCTTTCGATTCTTCGGCAGGTTTGCTTAGATTCATGGAGGTCAGCAGTAAACCAGAAGGCCTTTCTGTGGGTGCGTCTGTTGGAGGGATTTTTTATCGTGGCAAGAGTATTGGTACAGCTGTCTATCCATTGCCTGAAGTTGCGGGCAGCTGTGTCAGTGTTGGTGGTGTTGATGGGCAGGTTCCGGGAGAGGATCACGATAATTCGGTCTTCGGTGACCTTGTTCCAACTGCGGTGGAGGATCTGTTGTGGGTGGTGGTGTATTGTGGGTTTCCAGAAGGAGAAGTGGATGCAGCAATGATCTGTCCAGTGGAGTTCGGTGGTGCGGCTGAAGGAGACATGATTGCTGGTGGAAAAAATAGGGTTGAGTTTGTGTCCTGCGGAGTGGGTCGGTGTTGTGACGTGCTGTTTGAGGCTGAGGTTGGAGAGCAGGGTGGCAGTGTTGTTGTCGTTGGTGTTCTCGAGGTGGAAGTTTAACTCCCAAAGGATTATGTAGTCAGTGGATGCAAGAACGTGCATGCTGATGACATCGGTGATGGAGTCGATGAACTGCTGTTGGGGGCCAGGGGGCCTGCAGAGGGTGGTGTTTGGGTCAGTGTGGATCTGGAAGTGCAGGTGTTCAGCGGTGCTGAGGGTGTCTTCAGTGTTAGTCGTGATCCTGTGGGTGTTCTTTTGGATGATGGCAATGCCTCCTACTGGTTTGTTGGAGCGGTCCCTGCAGGTGACCTTTTAGCCGTCTGGGATGGCTATGGTGATGTCAGGCACTGAAGAGGGGTTCATCCAGGTCTCGGTCAGGAAGGTGACGTCTGCGGAGGCTGAGTAGAGTAGATTCCATAGCTCTACTGCGAGTTTGTGGACGGAGCGGGTGTTGAGGATGATACATCTGATATGATTGCGTCCTGCCTTGGTGGGTGGGTCGTTGGCGTGGAGGCTGGTGAAACTGCTGTTTCGGCAGGAGATGGGTCCGCGGGTGGTCTACGGGGAGGCTTGAAGGCTGGCGGAATATCGGCAGTGTTGAGGGCGCAGAGGGTGACGGCATCGTAGTGAAGACATGCATGGCGGCAGTGGGGTGGGCGAGAGCTAGGGGTTCCGGCACAGGGCACGATCTAGGCGCGGACGGTAGCAGATGGGCATGCCTTTGGTGAGCCTTCGGCTGGTGGGGCGGGGCCTATGGTGGAACCACCAGAGCATCTCTGCCGGCCAGCACGACTACTGACGGATTTCCACCCAAAGAGTTGCAGAAATCCGGCCGTACCTGTAATATGGTGGGCGGGAGACCACCAGCACTGGCGGTCTCCTGGCGCCAGTGGCTTTGACGCTCTTCATGAAACACTGCCAAAGTCTGTCATGTGAGTATTTAGACATCAAAAAGTTTATTTACTTCGGTCATTAATATGGTCATTAACTGACAAGAATGGTTTTATATATATATATATATATATATATATATATATATATATATATATTCACTGAAAAAAACAAAGGTTACAGGGACGTTATAGTTAGGCTCACATTTTACTCGTACATAACCAATGTATTCAGCAGTTATAGTTACCTGAGCTAACTATACCTTACTCCCCCACAATGCACTGCTTATGACCTCACATATTACATCACGCATGACACGGTCAGTGTCATCACTGATGACATCAGTGATTACATCATCCATTGAGTGTGTTTTGAGAATGTTTCTGAGAGTTAAAGATAGATACTAAGTTATTGCATAAGTTAACTAATGAGTGATACTATATGTCATCTGTGTGCCCCTGTGATTGTCTCAATCTGTGTGTGGCTGGCTCTGTGAATGTCTGTATGAGTTGGTGAGTCGATGTGGAATGACTGTATGGGTGAATATGTGGGAGTGGGAGTGGATGTATTGGGGAGTGAGTGGCTGTGTGAGTGGCTGAAGTGGTATGTGAGTGGGTGCATCAATGGCTGTATAGGTGAGTGAGTGGTGGCATGAGTTGCTCTATTTGTGGATGAATAGGTGTGTGAGTGGCTGAATCAGTGACTGAGTGGCTGTGTGAGTGGCTCTATAGGTGGGTGAGTCGGTGAGTGGCTGTGTGACTGGCTATATGAGTGGGTGACTGGGTATATGAGTGGCTGTATGGGTTACTGTTTGGGTGCCTGAGTTGGTGCTTGGTTGGTGAATCTGTATGTGGCTGGCTGTATTGGAGTGATGTTTGTGTGAGTTTCTGTTTGGGTGAGTGAGTGGGTGTTTAAGTGGTTGTATGGATGTGTTAATCCATATGTAACTGGTTATGTGGGTATGTGACTAGGTGTTTGGTTAGTTGCATGGGTGAGTGTATTGCTGTGTTCAGAGGCTGTACAGGTGAGTGAATAGCTGCTGGAGTGGCTGTTTGCTCGAAGAAGTGTGTGTGAGTAGCTGTATGGGTGAGTGAATGGCTGTGTGTGTTGTAAAGGTAAATTAGTGGTCGTGTGTAGGAGGCTGGCCTGGCTTGTAGTGGGTACCAAGGGGTACTTACACTCTGTACCAGGACCAGTTATCCCTTATTAGTGTAGAAGAGGTGTTTCTAGCAGTTTAGGCTGATAGAAGGTAGCTATAGCTGAGCAGCTTAGGCTGAACTAGGAGACATGCAAAGCTCCAACTATACCACTGATGTCATATGGACAATATCATAAGAAAACACAATACACAGATATACTAAAAATAAATGTACTTTATTTTTATGACAATATGCCAAAGTATCTCAGTGAGTACCCTTAGTATGAGGATGCCAAATATACACAAGATATATGTACACAATACCAAAAATATGCAGTAATAGCAAAAGGAAGTAATGCAAGCAATGTAGAATTACAGTAGATTGCAATAGGAGCACATAGGTATAGGGGCAACACAAACCATATACTCTAGAAGTGGAATGCGAACCACAAATGGACCCCAAACCTATGTGAGCTTGTAGAGGGTCGCTGGGACTGTAAGAAAACAGTGAGGGTTAGAAAAATAGCCCACCCCAAGACCCTGAAAAGTAGGTGTAAAGTGCACCTATATTCCCCAGAGAGCACAGAAGTCGTGATAGGGGAATTCTGCAAGGAAGACCAACACCAGCAATGCAACAAAGGTGGATTTCCGGACGAGAGTACCTGTGGAATAAGGGGACCAAGTCCAAGACTCGCGACAAAGTCGAGATTGGGCAGATGCCCAGGAAATGCCAGCAGAGGGTGCAAAGAAGCTGCCACCGGATGGTAGAAGCTGTGGATTCTGCAAGAACGAAGAAGACTAGGAACTTCCCCTTTGGAGGATGGATGTCCCACATCGTGAAGAAGCTTGCAGAGGTGTTCCCACACAGAAAGACCGCAAACAAGCCTTGCTAGCTGCAAGGGTCGCAGTTAGGGTTTTCTGGATGCTGCTGTGCCCCAGGAGGGACCAGGATGTCGCCACTTGCGTGAGGAGACAGAGGGGGTGCCCAGCAAGATAGGGAGCCCTCACAGAAGCAGACAGCACCCGCAGAAGTGCCGGAAAAGGCACTACAAAGAGGAGTGAACCGGAGCTCCCCGAAGTCACAAAAGGAGATCCCACGACACCGGGGGACAACTCAGGAGGTTGTGCACTGCAGGTTAGAGTGTCGGGGACCCAGGCTTGGCTGTGCACAAAGGAAATCCTGGAAGAGTGCACAGGAGCCGGAGCAGCTGCAAATCACGCGGTACCCAGCAATGCAGTCTAGCGTGGGGAGGCAAGGACTTACCTCTACCAAACTTGGACTGAAGAGTCACTGGGCGGTGGGAGTCACTTGGACAGAGTTGCTAAGTTCCAGGGACCACGCTCGTTGTGCTGAGAGGGGAACAAGAGGACCTGTGATGCCGTTCTTTTGGTGCCTGCAGTTGCAGGGGGAGGATTCCGTCGTCCCACAGGAGATTTCTTCGGAGCTTCTAATGCAGAGAGGAGGCAGACTACCCCCACAGCATGCACCACCAGGAAAACAATTGAGAAGGTGGCAGGATCAGCGATACAAGGTTGCGGTAGTCGTCTTTGCTACTTTGTTGTGGGTTTGCAGGCGTCCTGAGCAGTCAGCGGTCGATTCCTTGGCAGAAGGTGAAGAGAGAGATGCAGAGGAACTCTGATGAGCTCTTGCATTCGTTATCTAAAGAATTCCCCAAAGCAGAGACCCTAATTAGCCAGAAAAGGAGGTTTGGCTACCTAGGAAGGAGGATAAGTTAGCAACACAGGTAAGAGCCTATCAGGAGGAGTCTCTGACGTCACCTGCTGGCACTGGCAACTCAGAGCAGTCCAGTGTGCCAGCAGCACCTCTGTTTCCAAGATGGCAGAGGTCTGGAGCACACTGGAGGAGCTCTGGGCACCTCCCCTGGGAGGTACAGGTCAGGGGAGTGGTCACTCCCCTTTCCTTTGTCCAGTTTTGCGCCAGAGCAGGGCTGGGGGATCCCTGAACCGGTGTAGACTGGCTTATGCAGAGATGGGCACCATCTGTGCCCATCAAAGCATTTCCAGAGGCTGGGGAGGCTACTCCTCCCCAGCCCTGACACCTTTTTCTAAAGGGAGAGGGTGTAACACCCTCTCTCTGAGGAAGTCCTTTATTCTGCCTTTATGGGCCAAGCCTGGCTGGACCCCAGGAGGGCAGAAACCTGTCTGAGGGGTTGGCAGCAGCAGCAGCTGCAGTGAAACCCTGGGAAAGGTAGTTTGGCAGTACCCGAGTCTGTGCTAGAGACTCAGTGATCATGGAACTGTCTCCCCAATGCCAGGATGGCATTGGGGTGGCAATTCCATGATCTTAGACATGTTACATGGCCATGTTCGGAGTTACCATTGTGACGCTATACAAAGGTAGTGACCTATGTATAGTGCACGCGTCTAATGGTGTCCCCGCACTCACAAATTCCGGGGAATTTGCCCTGAACGATGTGGGGGCACCTTGGCTAGTGCCAGGGTGCCCACACACTAAGTAACTTAGCACCCAACCTTTACCAGGTAAAGGTTAGACATATAGGTGACTTATAAGTTACTTAAGTGCAGTGGTAAATGGCTGTGAAATAACGTGGACGCTATTTCACTCAGGCTGCAGTGGCAGGCCTGTGTAAGAATTGTCAGAGCTCCCTATGGGTGGTAAAAGAATTGCTGCAGCCCATAGGGATCTCCTGGAACCCCAATACCCTGGGTACCTCAGTACCATATGCTAGGGAATTATAAGGGTGTTCCAGTATGCCAATGTGAATTGGTGAAATTGGTCACTAGCCTGTTAGTGACAATTTGTAAAGAGAGAGCATAACCACTGAGGTTCTGGTTAGCAGAGCCTCAGTGAGACAGTTAGGCATCACACAGGGAACACATACATATAGGCCACAACTTATGAGCCCTGGGGTCCTGGCTAGCAGAGTCCCAGTGACACATAACAAACATACTGAAAACATAGGGTTTTCACTATGAGCCTTGGGCCCTGGCTAGCAGGATCCCAGTGAGACGGTGAAAACACCCTGACATATACTCACAAACAGGCCAAAAGTGGGGGTAACAAGGCTAGAAAGAGGCTACTTTCTCACATCGTGTGGGTAGCTGTATGGGTGAGTGAGTGGATATGTAGATGTCTGTATAGGTGACTGAGTGGGTGTGAGAGTGGCTCTATGGTTGAGTAAGTAGATGTTAGAGTGGTTGTATGGGTCCGTGAATGGTTATGTGAGTGTGTAAGAAGTTGCATGGGGATGTGAGTGGGTGTGTGAGTGCTTATGTGGATGATATCATCACTGATGTCATTTGAGATGTTATCAGTTATGTCACTGACCTTGTCACTAGGGATGTAATATGTGAAGTCATAAGCAGGGCATTTTATACTTAGGTCAGGTAGCTATAACTGCTGAATTTCAATGTTTTTTTTACGAGTAAAAGCTGAGCCTAACTATTACGTTTCTGTGTGTTCCTTTGTTTATTCCGTAAATTTCAACGTTTTTTTACATTTTATTTCCTAACGATAACGTCTCTGAAACCTTTGACTTTTTCAGTGAATATCTAAAGTTTTTAAAATGCTAATTCCTAACTTCAACATTCTTGTAACCTTTGTGTTTTTTAGTGAACTCGTAAGATTTCATAGTGTAAATCCCTAACTATAACATTCTTGTAACCTTTGTTTTTTTCACTGAATTTCTAAAGGTTTTCAAATGCTGAGTCCAAACTACGGTGCCCCTATAACCTTTGGATTCTAAGGGAATTTTTAAAGTTTTTAAATTCTATTTCCTATGACATTGCTTCAACCTTTGATTTTTTTAATTTCAAAGGTATTTTTTTAATGTTATTTCATAACTGTATTGTGTATCTTTTGAATGTGGGTATGTGAGATCAGTGAGTGGGTGTATGAGTGTGTGATTGGGTGTATAAGGGTGTGTGAGTAGTTTTGAGGGTGCGTGAGTGTAAGTGGGAGTGGATTTGTGAGTTGATGAGTGGGTGTGAGCCGCCGTCTGGGTTTGTCAGTGAGTGTGTAATAGCTGTGCGGATGTGTGAGTTGATTTGTCAGTAGCTGTATGGATCTGTGAGTGGGTGTGTGAGTTGCTGTATGGGTATGCAAGTGTCTGTATTGGTCACTTAGTTGCATAGGAGCAAAGTGGACAGTGCAGGGTCAAATGGGTTATGCATCCAGTTGGCTTTGCACTTTTGTGTTCTCACAGTCATTTAAAGGGAGAACCATGGACTTTGCTCTCATTACTAGACTCCAAGAAAGAACCTACTTGTCATAGTTACTACTGTGAGAAACGGCCTCTTCTGACATAGTAGCCCCCAATTGTTTTGCCTAGACAATTATGTGGTTTCAACCTGCAAGTGCCCTGGGACCCTGCTAAACAGGTTGCTTGGGCCAGGTCTCTTTCCCAAAAGCTGTACTATGTTTGGCACTTCAGCCACCAGTAAATGGTACCCCTGGTATCTAGGGCATGGGTACAGAAGGCCCCTCCATAGAGACCCCGCATGACCTCATACAGACTGCCATTGCAAGTGCATGACCAGGTGCATTCAAAAGTTGTAGACTCGCAAAGAGTGCCATATCCATTAACACTGCATGTAATATAGGTATGTCACCCCTCTGGCAGGCCTTCCAACCCTAAGGCAAGGTGCACTATAACCCCTTCACTGCCAGGCCTTTTCCCCCTCCTGTGCCGAGCCTTTTTTTGGCTTTTTGGGGCAGTTCGCGCTTAGGCCCTCATAACTTTTTGTTCACATAAGCTACCCATGCCAAATTTGCGTCCTTTTTTTCTAACATCCTAGGGATTCTAGAGGTACCCAGACTTTGTGGGTTCCCCTGAAGGAGACAAAGAAATTAGCCGAAATACAGTGAAAATTTTGGTTTTTAAAAAAAAAATGGGAAAAAGGGCTGCAGAAGGCAGCTCATGGTTTTTTGCCTGAAAATGGCATCAACAAGGGTTTGCGACGGCAAGATCATCATTTTCCCAGCTTTTAGGAACACGCAGACTTGAATTGTAAAACCCAATTTTTCAATACAATTTTGACATTTTACTGGGACATACCCCATTTTTACTATTTTTTGTGCTTTCAGCCTCCTTCCAGTTAGTGACCAAAATGGGTGAGAAACCAATGCTGGATCCCAGAAAGCTAAACATTTCTGAAAAGTAGACAAAATTCTGAATTCAGCAAGGGGTCATTTGTATACATCCTACAAGTGTTTCCTACAGAAAATAACAGCTGAAATAAATAAATATTGAAATTGAGGTAAATAAAACAGCCATTTGTCTCCACGTTTTACTCTGTAAATTTTTCCTGCGATGTCAGATTTTTGAAAGCAATATACTGTTACATCAGCTGGCCTCTTCTGGTTGCGGGGATATATAGGGCTTGTAGATTCATCAAGAACTCTAGGTACCCAGAGCCAATAAATGAGCTGCACCTTGCAATGGGTTTTTATTCTATACCGGGTATACAGCAATTCATTTGCTGAAATATAAAAAGTGAAAAATAGGTATCAAGAAAACCTTTGTTTTTCCAAAATGGCCACAAGATAAGGTGTTGAGAAGCAGTGGTTATTTGCACATCTCTGAATTCCGGGGTGCCCATACTAGCATGTGAATTACAGGGCTTTTCTCAAATAGGCGTCTTTTTTACACACTGCCTTACATTTGGAAGTAAAAAATGTATAGAAACACAAAGGGAAATAACACTTGTTTTGCTATTCTGTGTTCCCCCAAGTCTCCTGATAAAACTGGTACTTTACTTGTGTGGGTAGGCCTAGCGCCCACGAAAGGAAATGGCTCAAAACACAACGTGGACACATCACATTTTTTCACAGAAAACAGAGGTGTTTTTTGCAAAGTGCCTACCTGTGGATTTTGGCCTCTAGCTCAGTCGGCACCTGGGGAAACCTAGCAAACCAGTGCATGTTTGAAAACTAGACACCTAGGGAAATCAAAGATGGGGTGACTTGTGGGGCTCTGACCAGGTTCTGTTACCCAGAATCCTTTGTAAAACCTCAAAATTTGACCAAAAAAACACTTTTTCCTCTCATTTCGGTGACAGAAAGTTCTGGAATCTGAGAGGAGCTACAAATTTCCTTCCACCCAGTGCTCCCCCAAGTCTCCCGATAAAATTAGTACTTCACATGTGTGGGTAGGCCTAGCGCCCATTAAAGGAAATGGCCCAAAACACAACGTGGACACATCACATTTTTTCACAGAAAACAAAGGTGTTTTTCGCAAAGTGTGCCTCTAGCTCAGCCGGCACCTGGGGAAACCTAGCAAACCAGCACATTTCTGAAAACTAGACACCTTGGGGAATCCAAGATGGGGTGACTTGTGGGGCACTGACCATGTTCTGTTACCCAGACTCCTTTGCAAACCTCAAAATTTGACCCAAAAAACACTTTTTCCTCTCATTTCGGTGACAGAAAGTTCTGGAATCTGAGAGGAGCCACAAATTTCCTTCCACCCAGCATTCCCCCAAGTCTGCTGATAAAAATGGTACCTCACTTGTGTGGGTAGGCCTATCGCCCACAAAAGGAAATGGCCCAAAACACAACGTGGACACATCAATTTTTTTCACAGAAAACAGAGGTGTTTTTTACAAAGTGCCTACCTGTGGATTTTGGCCTCTATCTCAGCCAGCACCTGGGGAAACCTAGCAAACCAGCACATGTTTGAAAACTAGACACCTAGGGGAATCCAAGTTGGGGTGACTTGTGGGGCTCTGACCAGGTTCTGTTACCCAGAATCCTTTGCAAACCTAAAAATTTGGCCAACAAAACACTTTTTCCTCTCATTTCGTTGACAGAAAGTTCTGGAATGTGAGAGGAGCCACACATTTCCTCCCACTCAGCGTTCCCCCAAGTCTCCTGATAAAAGTGGTACCTCACTTGTGGGGGTAGGCCTAGCGCACACGAAAGGAAATGGCCCAAAACACAACGTGGACACATCACATTTGTTCACAGAAAACAGTGGTGTTTTTTACAAAGTGCCTACGTGTGGATTTTGGCCTCTAGCTCAGCCGGCACCTGGAGAAAACTAGCAAACCAGCACATTTCTGAAAACTAGACACCTTGGGGAATCCAAGATGGGGTGACTTGTGGGGCTCTGACCAGGTTCTGTTACCCAGAATCCTTTGCAAACCTCAAAATTTGACCCAAAAAACACTTTTTCCTCTCATTTCGGTGACAGAAAGTTCTGGAATCTGAGAGGAGCCACAAATTTCCTTCCACCCAGCGTTCCCCCAAGTCTGCTGATAAAAATGGTACCTCACTTGTGTGGGTAGGCCTAGCGCCCACGAAAGGAAATGGCCCAAAACACAACGTGGACACATCAATTTTTTTCACAGAAAACAGAGGTGTTTTTTACAAAGTGCCTACCTGTGGATTTTGGCCTCTATCTCAGCCAGCACCTGGGGAAACCTAGCAAACCAGCACATTTTTGAAAACTAGACACCTAGGGGAATCCAAGATGGGGTGACTTGTGGGGCTCTCACCAGGTTCTGTTACCCAGAATCCTTTGCAAACCTCAAAATATGGCCAAAAAAACACTTTTTCCTCTCATTTCGGTGACAGAAAGTTGTGAAATCTGAGAGGAGTCACAAATGTCCTTCCACCCAGCGTTCCCCCAAGTCTCCCGATAAAAATGGTACCTCACTTGTGTGGGTAGGCCTAGCACCCACGAAAGGAAATGCCCCAAAACACTATCTGGACACAGCAAAATTATCAAATACTAAACTACCTGTTTTTGCAGGGGGGCACTTGCGTTTTTGGTCCTGGGCTCAGCAGCCTTCTAGGGAAACCTACCAAACCCAAACATTTCTGAAAACTAGACACCCGAGGGAGTCCAGTGAGGTGTGACTTGCGTGCATCCCCTAATGTTTTCTTACCCAGAAACCTCAGCAAACCTCAAATTTAGCTAAAAAATCAAATTTTTCCCACATTTCTGTGTGGGACCACCACACTGGGACACATTTCATTCCACCCAATGTTCCCCTCAGTCTTCTGGTAAAAATGATACCTCATTTGTGTAGGTGGGCCAAGTGCTTTTGAAAGGAAAGAACCAAAAACATGTCAATATTGAGGGGGAACAAAGGGGGTCCAAAAGGGCAGTTTGCAAAAAAAAACATTTTTAGGCTGACAAGTGCAGCAGAAGTTTTATCGGTATACATGAGACAATGCTGGGTGGTAGGAATTTTGTCGATTCCTGCAGATCCTGGAAGGTTCCATCACAAAAACGTGGGAAAAATGTGTGATTTCCAGCAAAGTTGGAGGTTTGCAGGGGATTGTGGGTACAGAAATGGTGTGGGGTGCATGTGAAACACACCACCCTGGAATCACCCAGATGTTTAGTTTTCAGATGTGTCTAGGTCTTGTGGATTTTTCTACATGGCAGCGTCCCAAAGTCCATAAAGTGCAGCCCTCACCATTCCAAGTGGGACGATTTGAGAGTAAGCCAAGTTCTCATGGCCCAAATGTAAAACTAAAACCCAAAATAATCAAATGTCTTCTTTCTCGCCGTGGGAGAGAGAGCTGAAAGACTGTTACCCCCTTCAATTGAGGTGGGGGCGTAACCAGGCCCATACCGGTTGGCAGCCACCTCCCCAATATATATATATATTTTTTAATTCCCTGGTATCTAGTAGACTTTCTGCCCCCCCGGGGTGTGGATGAGGGGTAATTGCCCCATCTGCCCACTGGTGAGCAGAACAACTTTGGCCCCATTTATTTGGGGTTGGGGTATGGCCATACCCCCACCCTCTTATTTTTGGAAAAAAAACTTCCCTGGCTTCTGGTGGGCTTTCTGCCCCCCCTAGGGGGCAGATGGGCCTTCCAAAAATAGGCCCATCTGCCCCCATTGGGGAGCAGATATGGCCAATAGTAAGGTGCCCCCATGGGAAGCGACCCTTACCCAAGGGGCTGCCCCCCTAAAGAAAACACACGCATACACACACACCAATCCCTGGTGCCTCAGTGGTTTCTGCCCCCATGGGGGCAGATTGGCCTAACAAAAATTGGCCGATCTTCCCCCAAGGGGGCAGAAATGGTCCAAATACAATTTGCCCCCTGGGGAGCGACCTTTGCCTAATGGGTCGCTCCCCATCTCTACAAAAAAAAAAAACACACACACAAAAACAATTTGCCCTGGCGCCTTGAGGTTTCTGTCCCTCCTGGGGGAAGATCGGCCTAATAACAGTAGGCTGATCTGCCCCCGGGGGGGCAGAAATGGCCTAAAATAAATTTGCCTCCCCAGACCCCCTTGGGAGCAACCCTCGCCTACGGGGTCGCTCCCCTTGCGTGACATTGGTGCAAAAAAAAAGATCCCCGGTGCCTCAGTGGTTTCTGCCCCCATGGGGGCAGATTGGCCTAACAAAAATTGGCCGATCTTCCCCCAAGGGAGCAGAAATGGTCTAAATACAATTTGCCCCCCAGGGGAGCGACCCTTGCCTAATGGGTCGCTCCCCATCTCTAAAACACAAAAAAAACAATTGCCCTGGCGCCTAGAGGTTTCTGCCCCCCCCCCCCGGGGGCAGATCGGCTTAATAACAATAGCCCGATCTGCCCCAAATAAATTTGCCCCCCCCCCGGGGAGCGACCCTTGCCTACGGGGTCGCTCCCCTTGCGTGACATTGACGCCAAAAAAAAATACCCGGTGCCTAGTTGTTTCTGCCCCCCTTGGGGGCAGATTGACCTAAAATCAGCCAATTTGCCCCCAAGGGGGGCGGAAATGGTCTAATTACAATTTGCCCCCGAGGGGAGCGACCCTTGCCTATTGGGTCGCTACCCGTCTCTAAAAAAACAAACAAAAAAAAACACAAAATATTTTTTTTCCCCTGGGGCCTAGAGGTTTCTGCCCCCCTGGCAGAAATGCTTTGCATTTGTCTTCCGATTGTGCTGGAAGCTGAGCTTCCAGCGCGATGGGAGGAGACCTCTGTGATTGACAGCGCACGATTGCGCACTGACGTCACAGGTGGGGTGGGGGGGTCGGGGTGGAAGGGGAAGGGCTTCCCCTTCTAACCCTGTCTTGGGGGGGCTGCGGGGGGAACCCCACAGAGGGAGCGCTAGTGCTCCCTCTGGGCTCGTGCCCAGGATGTAATGGTTACGTCCTGGGCACAGGAGCACTGTGCCTCAGGACGTAACTATTACATCCTGGGCACAGAAGGGGATAATGCATGTGAATGTATATGTGTGCAAGAGCAAATATGCCCCTACTGTGTCTTTGCAAAACCTTAAGACATAGTAAGTGTACATGGAAGCCATAGCAGATACATGTGGTGGACATTGGTCATTACGAGTTCCCAAACTACATGATGACCTCTCTGAATACTGGATTGTTTGCTATCAAACAACTCAGAATAATAAACCCACACTGATATCAGTGTTGAATTTATTATGAAATGTACCCAGAGGGCACCTTAGAGGTGACCACTGCAAAACCTAACAACCCTAGCATGGTTGCTGACTAGTTTTTGCCAGCCTGCGACCACCAGTTAGAAGTCTGGACTCCTGGGTGAGACCCTCTGCTCTCAGGAACCAGAACACAGAAGACTTCCAGGCAGGCACCCTGCACCAGCAGTCAGCTTCAAAGACTTTACTGCCCTTGAAACCTTACCCCCACTCTGCTGCTAGCACCAGATGGCAGCCCAATGGTTTTCCCCAATTTGAGTGGGAAAATCGGTGGGAAAACTTAGCCAGAGTAGTGGGAGTGCCCCCCACCCTTTGCCTACACCACCTCTCAGGTGTGGCAAGTGAGGTGACCACTTCATTTCATTTTCCTCTATCTTGGATGGCAGGAAGATGGCCAATCAGGGGTAGGGATGTGCCCCTTCCCACAAGAAGTGGTCACTTAGTGGGTGTAGCCACCGTAAGCTCCTCCTCATAGAATCTGGGGTGTCTTTGTGGTGCCATGGGTTTAGTGTGTGTGAGGGTGTGTGGGGTGATGTGTTGGCTTGTGTGCTGTGAGGTGTGTGGATGGTGTATGGGTGATGGTGTTCTGTGGCTCCGATTCAATGGGTGCTCCTGGCGTGTCCCTCTCTTAGTTGTCAAATTATTTTTTCAGAAAGGGTTGTGGGTAGTGTGTGTGTGTGTTTTATATTGGTGTGGATGTGTGTGTGTGGTGTGTGTATGTGTGTCATGCGTGTGCGGTTTGAATTGTCCAATGTGGTGGTGTATTGTTTGGTTGTGTGTATTTTGAATGCGGCGGTCTGTTCTGCCAATGGTTTACCATGGTTAAATGTCCACCGCAGTGATTTGAGGGTCATAATGCTGTGCCAGTATTTCTGTTTGTGTAACGGTGTGGGTTTTGGTACCGCCATTTTATCACTGACCTTTGGTGTGGCGGACTTGTGTGTTTGTCTGTATAGTGGCGGATTTCTATGTGTGGGTCATAATACGAGTAGCGGTATACCGCTGCGGTATGTTGGCGGCATCCAGCCTGTAGGTAAGCTGCACTTACCTCCAATGTCATACTGAGGGCCTAGGTTTCCAAACTCCTAAAAAAATAGTGTTTTTCTTTTTGGCACTTCTGCAACTGTTTAAACCTTGGTATATTGAATCATAGGTTCTTTCATTGTTGTAAAAGACAGCATTCAGTGTTCAGTGTTTCCCAACAGCATGAAAATGTAAAATGTTAAATGATTAAATCGAACAGGTGGAAGCAATAGCTGCTGAGATAGCTAAGAACAGTTAACAAAGCAGCTAAAGTTCAGGACCTCTAAGTCAAGATCCTCTTGGACAACCAATAATTGAAAATGAAGTGGCCATAGCCATGAATAAGGTGGAGGCTGCAATACAAAAAGCAAGACAAGAAAGTGTTGATTTGGAGCATTTAGTTGAACAACTGAATGATGAGCAGACAGAAATAAATCTGGAGGTTAAAGGGAAAATAAAGCATGGATTCCTGCACTAGAAGAATGAAATGCTCATCATTTAAGCTAATACTAGTATACATCAGTTGTCAAGCTGGAACTGGGAAAAACTTTTTAATTCAAGTTCTTACCCTTTACCTACAAAAATTCAAAGACTTGGATTTGTTGTGTATAGTAACAGCACCAACTGAACTAGCTGCACAAAACATTAACGGAATTACTTTATATTGATCACTTATGCTACTTGATGAACATGTCAACAAACGGGAGAAGCAAGAGTTATTAAGTGAAGCTTGTGATGAAGTCTCAAGAGTACTGAAGAAATTGAATTGTTTAATCATGGATGAGGTGAGCATGGTCTCAAACTTAATGATTGCTTTTGTAATCTTGGGACTGCAACAGATTCTGAAGATAGACTTTGGAGTACAGTTTGGAAGAAAGCACTTAACAGTGTTTGGCGATCTACAACAACTTACCCCTATCAAAGGACAGTCTGGGTTCAAGACACTTCTCGATTAAGAAACACAGAATTCCTTAGGAAGCATTGTAAATGCAAACATTTGTCTAAAATTCTAATACAAGGAACTATTTAAGAATTTGCATCAAGCATCTGACGCGAAAGAGGGAAATATTCTGAAGGACATTAGAGTAGGATTTCTCACAAATGAAGGAGCATGTTGCTTAGAAAGTTGACTTATGATGAAACTATTTGTTACATATAAGACAGCAGCACAGCTAATGGTCAATTTCATTGAAGGGAGATCCATTGTCTCCTGAATGCCTACACTTCAGGAGTGCTCTCCTTTTAATGAATAATTACAACAACGGGAGAAAGAAGGCATTTTGGAACTTGCAGCAATTGACAAAATGCAGTACCAGGGGTGACAGTACTGTTAAGTGAAAAACAACAAGCAAAGTTGGATTTATTGGAAAAATCGGATTTACAAAATTGCCGTATTAGAAAAGTGTTTACTTGTTTGCAAAAAATGTTGGGTAATTTTGTGTCGTAATTTAAATGTTGAGGCAGTATTAGTTAATGGTGCCATGGGTAAAGTAATTGATTTCATTTTGTTTCATAACAGGAATGAGGTTGAATACCTAATGAATAAATTTGATCAAGTTGAAGTGAATACCTAGTGAATAAATTTGATCAAGTTGAAGGTGTAAAACAGATTGGAAGGTCTGTTGTACGTTTCTTGCTTATAAAAGACGTGTATGTTCAGAGGACACAGTTCCCACTATCTCTAGCATATGCTGTAACTATTGATAAATCTCAAGGTATAAGTGTGGATGCAGCATTCATTAAGATCATTACTACTGTGCGTAAGGAAGGGATGTCATATGTACCCTTCTCACAGTTTAGTACATTGTCCTGTTTGTATCTGGTACACTTTGATGAAAGTAAAGTCAATGTTGATTCAAGTTGTACCAAAGACTACAACTGATTGAGAAGTACTTAAGGAACTTTTGAAGAAAAAAAAATCTGACAATGCCGGTGATGTTGTTTACCAGTTGTCAAACCCCTCTGGTGTCAACGTCTGTGATAATGCGGCTGTCAGTGCAGTGTTCTCTTCACCTCATATTGTTTATTCAACTGAACAGATAAAAGACAAAAGATTGTACTCTGCACTCTTTGCTTTGTTAGTACACCGGTGTAGCGATACAACTAAAACCTATTGTGTATCTCATATACAGGACGAGTAGATATGTGTACTGGATCTGTACAATTTACTCAAAACACTCAAGAAGATGCACCTTAAGTATCTTAGAGGAAGAGATGGTACCTATTGGCGACTCATTTGGACTTAGTTACTCATTGGACCATGAGTGTGAAGATTGCTTTTTTTCATCAAAAACAAAAATGAAATCAGAATGATTTATCTACTTAACTCTACCGGACTGCAAAACTGTCAATTTTGACATGTTGTTTTGTAGTGCTTCTGCTCTTATCTCGTTTTTAGCACTTACATAACATATCAAAAATGCACTTCTGAGTTCAAAGAAGACTTTTATTGTTGTTAATTCTTCCCCAACCGCAATTTCGTAAGAGGCGAATTAGTAGATTTCAAGCACACTTTCAATGAAAACACCATATATCACAGTTTGCAATATACACAGCAGGTTATATTTATAAGATATTGAATGCAAAGTAAAACAAATACTTCACCGTGTGAGAAACTATTTACAGCTTAATCTTTCTAGGGTCTGCAAGCTGATGACTCCTGTCAGCTGCGAGAAAGAGATTTATCTACCCACACGGGATGCTGGCAACTGGCGCCAAGTTCCAGCACGAAGTCAGGCAGATTCGAATCTAATTCTCTGAAGCCTGTGACATCCATTACAAAGGTGTGCCCCCTCCTCTCAGACTCAGGAAAACTACACAAGCCTTTGGAGACTGGCCAGATCTCCTAGACTGCTCCTCTTCCCAAGCTCAAGTGGAGAGAAAAACACCCAGTGTACCCTCTCTTATCAGGTCTAGTCTACTGTGAGAAGAAAACAGCTTGGTTCATCTTGTGCAAAAACACAGCTTGGAAAAATACAGCTTGGATTCTCAACTGCAATGTCTAACTCCACGTTAAAGGCAATAGGCAGCTAACCTAAATATCAAATGCAATGTCTAATGTCATATCAAAGCCAATAGGCAGCTGAGCTGAATACAAAATGCAATGTATAATATCATGTCAAAGCCAATAGGCAGCTGAGCTGAATACAAAATGTAATATATATCATGTCAAAGCCAATAGGCAGAACATCTAATAGCATGTCAAAGCCAATAGGCAGCTAAACTGAATACATCATGTCAAAGCCAATAGGCAGAATACAGAATGTAATGGCTAATGCAATGTCAAAGCCCATAGGCGGGTAAACTGAATACAGAATGTAATGGCTAATGCCATGTCAAAGCCAATAGGCGGCTAAACTGAACAAAACATACCATGTGCTACTGGTGAACATTGAGCAACTAATATGCACAGTGGTGAAACACAAAGTCATTGGTCAAACTTAATCAATGGCAGGACATGTTTAAAGAAGCTTCACAGAATAATACCTAAGGGAATTGTCAGTCAGATCTTCTATCAACTTTGCATATACGACAAAGTGGCAAACATGTTATCCTAATGCTACATTGATGTACAGCATATGGAAGTAAATTTGAAACACAAATTATACATTTCAAAGCAGGACAAACATCTATTTCTGGAAAAACATACAGCACTATGGCTGTTATTTTCCATGAAGGAATAACCTTTACATCTGGGCATTACACCATGTATTTAAAAACTGCAACGTTATGGGTACAATGTAACAACAGCAACCTTATGCTCAAGAAAAAAACTGCCTTTAAACTACAGAATTCCTATCTTCTAATTCTTCAACCTAAGTTTTAAGAAAGACTGAAACTGGGAAAATAAAATAATATACATGCTGTTTCTAATAAAAGAATTTATGACATCATCTGGCCTACCAGGGGTGATGTCTGTATAAGGATATTGAAATGAAGACATGCAGTTAATAGCTAAATAATACAGCGCAAATGCAGTAAATTGGAAACAGTGATTACATACTAAGAACCAGGATATACAACTGTTTTGTGAAGAATGAAATACTACCAAGGTTATTATCTTTCATAAAGCAGTTACTATTACCACTGGATTCTGCGCTTAGGGCTAGATGTAGCAAGATATGCTTTTGCGAGTCTGAAATTGCGAGTCGGTGCGACTCCAATTTCAGACTTGCAAAAGCATATGCAGAATGGTGTCTCAGACACCTTCTGCGACTCGCGATGGGGTCGCAAAGACCCACTTCATTAATATTAATGAGGTGGGTCGCTTTTTGCGACCCCATAGTGAGTCCCTGCACTCACAGGGATGGTGGCCTGCAGAAGTCAGCAGACCTCCATGTCTGTGACTACTTTTTAAATAAAGCAGTTTTTTTTTTCATTTTGCAGCCCGTTTTCCTTAAAGGAAAACGAGTTGCAAAATGAAAAAAATACCGAAACCATTTGGTTTCGTTTTTTCAGAGTAGGCAGTGGTCCATAGCACCACGGGGACCCCTTCCCTGTTGCGAATGAGTTACCACCAGTGTGACATTGGAGGTAACTGTGAGTTGCTTTGCGACCGCATTCGCGGTCACAAAGCAAGTCTGAATTGCGATGCGAGTCGCAAATAGGAAGGGAACACCCCTTCCTATTTGCGAGTTGCATTCCCAAATTTACCGACTCACAATTTGGGAATGAGCATCGCGGGAGGTCGTTTGCATGGCGCAAACTGCGTTTTTCACAGTTTGCTACATGCAAGCGGCTTGCTACATCTGGCCCTAAGTATTTAAAAAGTAAAACCCAATGGACACAATTCAATGAGAAGAATATCACAATCAAACTAATATTGCAACATCACCTACAAAGTTCCAATGACAATTACAATTGGAAAAGTGAAATAGTGCAGTTGTACTTCTTCTATTTTATGACATCATACAGTCTACCAGGGGTGATGTCTTTATAAGGCTATACATATGCTACTACCTTTTATAGAAAATAATTATACAGTAAAAGTGTGGATAAAAAAGAATTTGCATTTATCATATATTTATGTAAATTAGCTAGTAAGTATAACTAAAACTATTGGGTAAAAACAGTAATGAGTGTAAGGCATGGTGTTGCTAATTTACAGTTCTGGATTTTTTTTGTACAATCTATGTAATTGTTTTTTTTCCCCACTGTTCAATAATGATACTTCATACAACACATCATTTATGGTGTGAGAGTATGGAAGCTGAGAACAGTAAAAAAGAGAAAATGAAACATTAAAATGAAATGTGTGCTTACCTTACTGTTAGAAATGTGTAATGCATTATTATTAACGTTAACCTGTGCATTACAGAAACTTAAACATGATTGTGCAAAATTATAACATGTTACACTGAATTTTATTTGTTTTCTTTCTTTTTAGAAACATTAATGGAACCATTTATTGCTGTAATGTTGGTGAATAATGATATATTTACCATATGTAATCCATCCAATAACAGATACAGGTAGACATTGGTGCACACCAACACACCCAAGCACACACTGAGACATACAATGACACACCCAAGCAGATAGTGGTGCATACAATAAGACACCCAAGCACACACTGTTGTAGACACTGACATCCCCAGACACACACTGATGCATACACTTACACACCCACGCACACACTGATGCATACACTGAGACACCCACTCACTCACCAATACAGCTATTTACATATACACTCACATACACATACATGTACTCACACAGTCACTTACCCATTCAATCACTGACACAGCCACTCACTCACCCATGCAGCTACTGCATAGATATTCACTAACCTATACAGCTACTCATACACCCACTCACTCACCCATACACCCCCTCACGTGCCCTCACATTCACCCATACAACTATTCACACACACTCTCACTCATCCACACAGGTCATGACACACTCATTCACTCAACCATATAGCCACTCCTACAGTCACCCACTCACCCACACAGACACTAACACAGCCACTTACTCACTTATATACCTACTGATACACTCACTCACTCACTCACCCACATAGTCACTCACTTATACAGGTACTGACACACCCACTCACTCACTCATACAGTCAATGAAACACACACTCATACTATCACTCATGCAGTCAGTCACTCAATCATACAGACACTCATGCACCCATACACCCATCCATGCACCCAGTCACTCACCCATAAAGCCATTCACACATACTTTCACTCATTCATAAGGCCCTCACACACCCACTCACTCACCTATACTGCCACTCAAACACCCAGTCACCCATACAGACACTTATACACCCACTCACTCACTTATACAGCCACTAACACACCCACTTACTTACTCAATGATACAGTCACTCACTCACTCACTCATACAGTCACATACCCATTCACACACCCAAACAACCACTCATAGACACTCATACAGCTGTTCAAATGTCCTCTCACTCACCCATACAGCCACTCACACACACTCACTCACCCATACAGACCATCACACACCCATTCATTCAACCATATAGCCGCTCACACAGTCACTCACTCACCTACACAGACACTTACACAGCCACTTACTCATTTATACAGCCACTGACATTCCCACACCCAGACAGTCACCCATACAGGCATTCACACGGCCACTCACTCACTTGTACAACCACTGACACAACCACTCGCTCACCCATACTGTCACTTAAATAGCCACTCACTCGTGCCACCACTCACACAGTCACTCACTCATACAGACACACACCCATCCACACACCAATATAGCCACTCATGCACCTAGTCACTCACCCATACAGTTAATCACAGGCCTCTCACTCACCTATACAGCCATTCACACACACTCTCACTCATCCATACAGGCCATCACACAACCACTCACTCACCCATACAGTCATTCACACACCCAGACAGTTACCCAT
This sequence comes from Pleurodeles waltl, assembly GCF_031143425.1. Classification (NCBI taxonomy): domain Eukaryota; kingdom Metazoa; phylum Chordata; class Amphibia; order Caudata; family Salamandridae; genus Pleurodeles; species Pleurodeles waltl. The sequence goes on along the minus strand of NC_090437.1, from coordinate 1,313,661,471 downwards.
ACAGATACTCACATGGCCACTCACTCACTTATAAAGGCACTCACATACTCAGTCACTCACTCATACAGACATTCACACACCCATTCACACATCCATACAAGTCATGCACCCAGTCAGTCACCCATACAGCCATATGCATACACTGTCACTCACCCATACAGCCCATCACAAACCCAGTCAGTTACCCATACAGCCATTCAGACACCCAGTCAGTTACATTTACAGACACTCACATACTCTCTCACCCACACATACACCCACTCACACAAGCACTTACTCACCATGCACCTAATCACAGTCACTCACTCAACCAGTCACAAAGTCACTCAATCACCCATACAGCCAATTACACACCAACTACTTCACCCATAAAGCCACTCACCCACACAGTCACTCACTCATACGGCCACTTTTCTACCAACTCTCTCACCCATACAGCCCATCACACACACACTCAGTTCCCATACAGTCACTCACTCACCCATTCAGTCATGCATACAGACACTCACCAACCCATACACCCACTCACACAACTGCTTGCTCAGCCATATAGCCACTCGCACACTCACTCACTCATACTATCACTCACACAGTCCCTCACTCACCCCACACCTACTCATACACTAACTCACTCACCCATACAGCCACTCTTGCATTCCGTCACTCACCTATACATCCAATCACATAGACTCTCACCCACACATACACCCACTCACATAGCTACTCAGTCATACAACCACTCACATAGTCACTCACCAATACAGCCACTCTCCCGCCCACTCACTCAGCCACACATCCAATCATCTACCCTTTCACTCACACATATACAATCACTCAAACACCTATTTAAACTAACATATGTATAGACAGATAGTGACAGGAGTGTACAGTGACATATCAACAAAAAACATACAATTATTCTTTCGTTTATTGAGATAAGGCGGTTCTAAAAAGAACCCTTTTTTCCAGAACTTGTATTTTTTTGGATGTTTCTAATACTTTTCAGTTTAAAAAATGGCAACTGGAAAATACAAGTAGAAAAATAACAGGCGTGAAATTTGTGCAACTGGTTCAAACAAGAAACGATAACATCTGTGGCACAGTTTGGATTCCAGTATTGCAGAAAAACAACTGACCCCCACAGTTTGCAGGTGCTTCAGCATTGTTGCAATGCCATGGCTATATCAGGGCAGGGTGAACATGGCAGGGTAGGTTCCATGATGGGCAAGCTCAGATGACTCCAACCCCAATAATGCTACTGAGCATCTACTACTGGGCAGGGTCCTGTGGGTTTTAGGTGTGCAGCTAATGGTGTTAGGCATTGTACCCCATGGCCTGGTGACTAGCATTGTAACTGGTAATGCATGGCCTAGTGCATAGGGATGTTCCCTGTGAGTTGTGTACACCAACGGTAATGTTGTTGCTGGCACTGACCAAGTGTATCCTCTGTCTCTCCACCCCCCTTTTTGTTTTGTCACCCTGTCCTTGTGTGCATTAGCATCATCTGCGGAGAAGCAGATGCACCGGCGATGGAGGGAGCTGCATCCCACATCGGCCAGGAGGCTGAATCCACCGACAGTGAGGGCACCAGTGGGACGGAGGGTGAGGGGAGCACCACGACGGAGACAGGAGGGGACATTTCTGACAGCGACACCTCTTCCGATGGAAGCTCCCTGGCGGTAGCGGACACCTCTGTGCCCACCCCAACTACAGTTACAGCCACCCCCGAACCAGCACCGCCCTCCCAGCAGCCCCTCAGTGAGTTTTCCATGCCCACTCACCCAGGAGGGTGGGAAACTCCTTCGCCACAGGCACCTCAGGCCCTGCCCCAGTCAGCCCTGCTGCCCTCAGTGAGGAGGCTATTGTCCTCCTGAGATCCCTCTCTTTTGGGCAGTCAACCATACTGAATGCCATCCAGGGTCTTGCAGGGCATGTGCAACAAACAAATGCATACCTGGAGGGCATTCACTCTGGTGTGGTGCCCAACAGAGAGCATTCCAGGCTCTGGCCAACTCACTGATGGCAGCCATTGTCCCTGTCTCTAGCCTCCCACCTCCAACTTCCTCTACCCAGTCCCATTCCCCTCAACCCCAGCCTATCCCAAGCACACCTTCAGACCAGCATACACCCAAAACAACACACAGAAGTGGCTCAGGCAAACACAAGCACCACACTTCATCCCACAGGCACTCACACAAGCACCATCCAGATGCAGACACACCAACATCCACTGCCTCCACTGTGTCCCCCTCCTCCTCGTCCACCTCCCTCCCAGTTGCGTCTACACTCACACCTGCATGCACTACCTCCATCACCAGCACACTTATCACAACACGCCCCTCACTGGCATTCACCATCCCCCATCCATGCACACGTCCCCTGTGTCCTCTCCCACTGTCTGTGACCCCTCCTCCCAAAGTACACAAATGCAAGCACTCAGACACCCAACAGCCATCCACCTCACAAAAGCATCCAGCCCATGTACCTGCACCCAAACACACCAGACTGACACCTCCTTCCACCACTCCCTCTTCCTCCACTCCCAAACCTTCACCCCCTTCCAGCCCCAGTGTCCGTAAAAGGCTTCTCCTCTCCAACCTTGACCTATTCCCTGCCCCTCTCCCCGCCCTTCACCTTGGCCAGAGTGGGCAGAACCCAGGCCATCACCTCAGTTACCCAGTCTACGGCCACTGAAGTTCCTACAGCTACTACAGGTGTGAGAGGCTCCAAGGAGGCACCCGTCAGCACAGCCAGTGTGCCTGCACCACCTGCCAAGGGCAAGAAGGGGCCGCCAGATAGCAAAGGCAAGAAGGGGACACCAGACAGCAAGACGAAGGTGGCACCACCAGCCAGCAAGACGAAGGAGGCACCACCAGCCAGCAAGGGGAAGGAGGGAACACCAGCCAGCAAGGGCAGGAAGGGAACACCAGCTGGCAAAAGCAAGGAGGCACCACCATCTACCAAGGGCAGGAAGGGGACAACAGCTGCCTAGGCCAATGTAAAGGGAACTGACGCCGCAGGCAGGGTGGATCTGGTGCCTGGGGATGGAGCAGCATCTGGGCAGCCAACACCAGCCATGGCACTTCATGGCACTTCAGCCGTCCGAGGCTGCAGGGGAAGGACTGGAGCCTTCCCCCACCACTGACAGCACCGCCACCTGCACCGCGGGCCACGGACATCTTGGAGTGGGCATTGTCACTCCATCTGTATATATTTTACATACTGTTTATTGCCTTGACAACGTATTTATCTCAATTTGTATATGTGATGTTGTTTGTGTGTGTGGTGTTGGGGGTGGGGGTGTTGCGTTTTGCGTGTGTGTGTCACTCTCTTTTCCCACCTCGTGTGCTAGGTGCATTACTCACTGTGGTCATCTTGACCGCCGTTCGTGTTCCTGGTGTAGGAGGAGGTAGACCAGCATTGGAAATATGTGCAGGTCGGGTTCCATGGCGTCATGGTTCTTCCTTGTGTGTCGAGAGGTGAGTCGTTTCTCTTCTGTGCACTGTTTCCACTGTGCTTTTGATGGCGTTGGTACTGCACCGGAAAAGGTGGTGGATTGGTGTGTCATAATATAGTGGGCGGTACATTGTCTTCCGCCTGGCTGTTGGCAGTTACCGTCGCGGTGTTTGTTGCTACCGCAGTGGCGGTCGGAGTGTTAAAGTGGCTGTCTGTGTTGGTGGTTTCCGATGTGGTCATAATTCCATTTTACTTACCGCCTGCCTGTTGGCAGTATTACCGCTGCTTTATCACTGGCTGCCAGAGTTGTAATGAGGGCCTTAATTTTCTGTGATTTATTAAACTTACTTTGGTGTATCAAACCAATTATTGCATATTTCCCTTTACCTATGTTTCCTGTTACATTGTTTCTGTATCTACAGTGTTGAAGTATTTCATTGACAGATGTTTTCCAGGTGTTGACTCCTTCTTGGATAGTAAGTATCCAACAAGTTGCTTTTAACAATATCTGTACTTTCCGGGTCGATCTCTGCTAGGTGCTGAATTTCCAGGAAAGACTTCAAGACTCTGTTTCGTGTGCTTTCAAGTCCTAGACTTACCCAAACAATTCCCCTTGACTTCGAGAATAAACTGGCTGAGTTTAACCAGTCACAGCATTCATAGGAACCTTTCTCCCTACGTGCAAGCCTTTTCAAGCTGAAGCTATACAATTTCTTAGTTGTGACTTTTCTGCAGTAATCTCCTCCCATATTTCCTTCCTCGCAAACAATCACTAAATCAGGATTTGTATAGTGCGGCTGCTTCACTCTGATTTTGGAATGTACATTGTGACATAATGAGCAACAGCGATGGAGTTGTCTTCTACAAATTGTATATTCATTTTCGCATTCCTGCATTTCCATTATCACTGGATTATAGTCATTAATATCCTTAAAGGCCTCTGTTCTTTTAAGGTTGTATGTGTTTTCTAGTGATTTTCACATCAGGATATTTCGGACTGCAGATAAAAAGATGTTCACTCTTCCTTGGGAAATTACAGGTCTTGGAAATTCAAAGCGACAGCTTGAATAGAATTTTCCTTTACATCTGTATTTTCGACAACAGTACATGCCACATCTATATGTTTGAAAGTGCAGAAGTTGGAGTTTCAGGCCTTTTTCATCATTGTCTTTCGGGGTGGCGCTTGTACATACTGTTCTATAAAAGGCAGTACAGACTCATCGATGTCTGTTCCAAATTCCCCTGATACTCTTTACACCAAAAGAAATCAGTAGCTTTGCCAAGAGGAGGATTTGTTTTGATGTAGATAAAAGACAGCATGACTTGAAACCTTTGGTTAAAATGTCTGCAAACATTAGCAGGATACAAAGCAGAGTTGTCCTGCAGTCTTCATTTTGATGTCCTTAATGTTTGAGTTTGTTTCTCTTAAAAAGTCAAGTAAGTCATCCCAATTATATTCTGCACAACTGAATGTGACAAACCAAGTAGGTGAACCTAAGTTCCTTAACATACATTTGAGTTCTACATGACGACGATACCAATATTCATTGGTCCCACATTGGCATGCCATCAAGTTAATCAAATTATATTCCAAGTTTCATTCTTCCCTTGAACTTTATCGACAAATACTCATGCAGAAATTTTTTGTAGATTAACTTTTGTCTTCAATATGTGGTTTTCAGCATGTGATAGTCCAGGAAAGTCACTCTCAAATAATAGAATATGTATGGAATACACTGACGAACTCAAGCATCCTCTGAATATAAACTGCTGGTACTGTATGGGGTGTTTATCATACCAACCTTCTTATCCTGTTGGGAATAGTTGTGGAAAACAGCTAGCCTCTAAACTTTAATTCTGTAAGTTCTTCTGGAATTAAAAGAAATTCTAACTTGTTCTGTATTGCCCTGACAGGCATTTGTTTTTATCATCCAATTTAACATAGCAATACTTACATATTCTTTGCTATAATTTGCTGTGTTGACAAGTCAAAGCATATTCTTTTCTATATTTTGCTGGGTTGACATTTCAAAGCATTCCTCTGAAAATAAATATACAGCAAATTCTTGCCACTTATCTATGTTCTTCTGTTCAGTTTTTGAGAATACACTAGCATTGCGAGTTTGGATTTTGTAGTGAGTGTGTCTACAACAAATGCAAACACAATTTGATTTCTCTGAAGAAACTCTGTTAAAATTTGCAATCTCTTGAGTAAAGTTTTCAATACTAATACCGGTGCCCTGTTCCTTTACGCCTCCAATATCCAACTCCTCATTATCCGTACACTCCTCTGCAGGATCAAAGAAATAAAACTGAACATCTTCACAAACGTTTTCTACCTCTGCACAGTACCATGCAATAGAGTTCTATTCATCTCCCTAAACATGATGCAGGAGTTTTCACAAAGTAAAGTATCCTAACACAATTTCACATTTTAGAATGATCCACAGCTAACATTGTAAAGAGTTGAAAGGTGCTTCTGTACACTTGTTTCAGTAGACATTCCAGTGAATGTACCTGTACATTAGTATACTTCTTTACTTTGCATGGACCTTATCCTTGCAAAATTTCATTTTTCTGTTTCAGACTCCTGCATGGAAACTCACGTAGAAAGGGTCTCAATATATCAATTGATTCCTGACTAACAGTATAATTACTGCAACAGTTTCACTTGTATGCAGAGGCCTGTCTACGTCTTCCTTGTACCTCTAACAAGTCTGTTACATTTCATGCCTTAATCAGTTTGTGCCTGGTTGTGTCAACATATCCATCAGTGTGTGTATGGGTGTGTCAGTGTATGCATAAGTGTGTGCATAGGTGTCTTAAAGTATAGATCAGTGTGTCAGTGGGTGTGTCACTATATACATTGGTGTGTGCCTTGGTATAGCCTTGTATGCATGAGTGTCTGCCTAGGTGTGTATGCATATGTTTTACTGCCTACCTAGATGTGTCAGTGTATGCACAAGTGTGTCCCTGGGTGTCTTTGTTTGTGGATCAGTGTGTGAATGGCTGTTTCAGTGTGAGCATACTTGTTTGGGTAGGTTATGTTAGTGTACCTGTAAATGTGTCCTTGGGTGTGCCACTGCAGCCATCATTATCTGCTTGGGTGTGTTCGTGTATATATCAGTATGTGCCTGGCTGTGTTACTGCATGCATCAGAGTGTATCCTGGTATATCAGCATATGTATCACTATCTCCTGGCTGTGTCACTGTATGGGTCATTGTGTGCCTGTGTGTCCTAGTGTATGGATCAATGTGTCCTTGGGTGTCTTAGTGTATGCATAAGTGTGTGCCTGTGAGTGTCACTGTGTGTGTTAGTGTGTGTCTGGGTTTTTTAGTGTATGTAACAGTATGTGCCTGGGTATGTCAGTGTATGGATAAGTGTGTTTCTAAATGGGTTACTGTATGTATTAGTGCACACCTGGGTGTGTGAGTGTACGCATGAGTGTGTGTGTGTGAGTGCGTTAGTTTATTCATGATAGTATGCCCGGGTGTGGTACTGTAAGCATTAGAGAGTGGCTGGGTGTGTCAGTGTATGCATCAATGTATATCTACCTTCAGCGTACCCGAGGGGGTCACTTTTTGCTAGAAAAAAAAGGAGCTTAGGCTTGGTATGGAGTTTTGAATACCAAATCAACCTGGCAGTAAAACGTCAGACACAGGGTCTTCAGTAGCAGGCCCAACTCATATTTAAAGGGCTACTTGTCTAGCTTTGTTAGGAAGCCTATGGGTCTGTAAATGTGTCAGTAAGTGGATGTATAGATTGGTTACTGCTGTGTTAGTGAGTGTTGGGGTGTGTAATTGTGTGTGCAACTGCCTCTCTTAGTGCTGGATACATAGGTTTTATGTGGGCATGTGAATTAATGTTTAAGTACCACTGTCACTGTCTGACCGGGTGTGTGACTGCTCTATACGTTTGTCGTAGGTGTGTGAGTGAGAGTATGAGCAGGAAACTATGGGGGTCATTCTGACCCTGATGGGCGGCGGAGGCCGCCCGCCAGAGTTCCCCCCTCCGAAATACCGCTCCGCGGTCGAAAGACCGCAGAGGGTATTCTAAGTTTTTCCCTGGGCTGGCGGGCGGTCGCCAAAAGACCGCCCGCCAGCCCAGGGAAAAACTCCCTTCCCACGAGGATGCCGGCTCGTAATCGAGCCGGCGGAGTGGGAAGGTGCGACGGGTGCTGTTGCACCCGTCGCGTATTTCACTGTCTGCCAAGCAGACAGTGAAATACATTTAGGGGCCCTCTTACGGGGGCCCCTGCAGTGCCCATGCCAGTGGCATGGGCACTGCAGGGGCCCCCAGGGGCCCCGCGACCCCCCCTACCGCCATCCGGTTCCCGGCAGGCGGACCGCCGGGAACTGGATGGCGGTAGGGGGGGTCGGAATCCCCTCGGCGGCGCAGCTAGCTGCGCCGCCTTGGAGGATTCCAATGGGCGGCGGTACACTGGCGGGAGACCGCCAGTGTTGCCGGTCCGACCGCGGCTTTACCGCCGCGGTCGGAATGCCCATTGGAGCACCGCCGGCTTGTCGGCGGTGCTCCCGCGGTCCACCAACCCGGCGGTCATTGACCGCCGCGGTTGGAATGAGGGCCTATATGTATAACTGAACATATGGATCTGGAAGTCTGCATGTCACTCACCAAAACCTATATCTTTTACCTTCTAAGCACATGGCAGCCTGCTCTATGGCCTATTTACAAGCTACCTTAGGGGTAACTCAGATATAAAAAAGGGAATTTAAGCCTACTCAAGGGGTTATCAATATGAAATGGACTTAGCCCCAAAACTCATAACTCTGTATATACATATAGCTTTCAAAAGAACACTATTGTTCAGTAGATATGTGACTCACAATTTAGCTGAGAGACTGTGGTCATATAGGTCTGTGTGTGTACTTCACTAAAGCTTCAGACTACATGGCTTACCTCTTAAGACCATAGCAACCTGCCCTATGGCCTGCCTACAGTCTATCTTAGGGGTGACATATATGCAGAAAAAGGGAGGTTTAAGGGTTATAAAGAGGTTTTAAATGGCAAGTCAACCTAAAAGTAGAACTGCACATACAAGCTCTGCAGTAGCAGGTACAAGTCATGTTTAATCAATCAAACGGTGCTTATGTAGCACAACTTATCATCTGTGAGGGTATCCAGGTGCTGGGCTGAGGGTTTCAATTGAAGAGCTAGGTTACTTCAGTTGGTTGTGTCAGTACTTGATTGTATATCTCAGTGAGTATATTGTTTCCTCTGAGCGTGTATCTCTGGATATACAAGTACGTTTGCCACTGTATGACTGGTATCTTAGAACCTGTATAGGTCACTAAATCTCTGTCTTTGTGTGTAGATTGTTTACTGGTTGTGTTAATAACTACTGGAGAATGTAACTGTGTATACAACTGGTTCTGTTACTGCTGGATACGTAAGTGCTGTGTGGGTGCAAATGTTTAAGGCCTCTGAATCTGTGTGACTGGGTGTCATAGTGACTATTTCTTTTGTAAATAGGTATAGGAGTCACAGTAAGGGTGGGAGACTTAAAGTATAAGTGGGTTTATGGGTCTGTGAGTACGTAGATAATTCCCTGTAACTTCAAAGTATGTCTTACCTTTTATACACATAGCACCTTGCCCTATGGCCTGCCTATAGCATACCTTAAGTGTCACTTATATGTAGGAGAAACAAAGTTTTAGTCTTGGCAGGGATTTTTAAATGCAAACTCCAAGTGGCAGTAAAACTGCACACAGAGTCTGCAGTAGCAGTTCCAATCTATGTTTAAAGGGGTACTTGACTTACTGGGTGTACTAGCCTACAGTACTAGACTAAATATATAAATAAGTGTATCAGTCCCTCTCTTGGTGTGTAACTGGAAGTGTAAGTAACTACGACGCTATATCACTAGCTGTCTTAGTATTCCTTTATGTCTGTATATGTGAATGTACCTGCCTGTATATATTACTTATTAGCACTATTTCTGAGTGCTGTAGCATATAACTGTGTGTTCAACTGACTCTGTTACTATTGGATGCATAGGTGCTGTATGAAAATCTAACTGAATGTGCAATTGTCTCTGTCTTTGTCTGGGTGGGTGAGGGTGTCTATGTTTTTGTAAATAAGTATATGACTTACAGTATACATGGGAGTCTGGGTGTTTAACTTGGCATATCAGTCTACAATTGTGCCTGTAACTCTCTAAAAATTGAAAGTACATTGTTAGTTAATACTACCCTGCCCACACCCTACCTTAAGAGTGACTTCTATGTAGTGGACAGGAAATTATAAGGCTTAGAAAGCAGCTTTAACTGCACACACAGTCTCTGCAGTAGTAGACCCAACACACGTTTAAAGGGCTACTTGTCTGGATAGGTAACTAGGAGTGTCAGTACTTGCGTACATATGTAAATAAGAGCATCAGTCCCTCTCTGGGTGTGTCACTGGATGTGAATTGACTATCTCGCTATATGAATAGCTGTCTTAGTATCAGTATAGGTCTCTACATGTATAAATGTGGCTGTATGTATCACTGACTGCCTTTATTAGAGTGTTCAGGTATATAAAAAACAATGTATGCTTTGACATGGATGGTATCTACAGAAGTGACTGAGTTAATTTTCCTGAGAAAGGCAACAGGGTGTTCCTCAACAACTTGAAAGACTGCATCATGTTTTATGTGTAGTTTTCATCTACACACAACAAATGCAAATGCTCTTCACAGAGCCACCCCTTTTCACAAACCTTGGTTCATTTTCTTTTTAAATCCTTTTTTGAATTTCTTACTCAAATTTGTGAATCTGCTGTGAGTCCACAAAACAAATGCACACATTCAGTAGACACAAACACATTTAAAATTCACAGCTGTGTGAGTGACTCTCTGCATCTGACTGAGTGTGTGACTGACTGAGTGGGTCTGTGAGTGGATGCATGAGTCTCCAAACGGTACAGTGAGTGGGTGTGTCAGTTTCTGAGTGGGTCTGTGAGTGGGTATGCGAATGTCTGAGTGGGTCTATCAGTGGATGCATGAGTATCTGAGTGGCTCTGTGAGTGGGTGCATAACTATCTGAGTGGCTCTGTGAGTGGGGGCAGGAGTGTCTGAGTCAGTCTCTGACTATGTATGTGACTGGGTGAGTGGGTCTGTGACTGGCTGTGTGAGTTTCTGAGTAGGTCTGTGAGTGGCTGCATCAGTGTCTGAGTGGGTCTGTAAGTGATTGGTACAAAAGTGACTGAGTAGGTCTGTCAGTGGGTATAAGAGTGTCTGACATCTTCTATGACAATATTACTGTAAAAATTCCAGTAAAAGGTTATAGTTACCTTAGGGCACAAGTTATAGGGGGTTATTCCAACTTTGGAGGAGGTGTTAATCCGTCCCAAAAGTGACGGTAAAGTGACGGATATACCACCAGCCGTATTACGAGTTCCATAGGATATAATGGACTCGTAATACGGCTGGTGGTAAATCTGTCACTTTTCCGTCACTTTTGGGACGGATTAACACCTCCTCCAAAGTTGGAATAACCCCCATAATTTCTTGAGATAAGTATAACTATACCTGATGAATTTCTATGGTTTGTGAGTGTAAAATCTGAACCTAACTATGCAGTCCATGAAACATTTGTTTTTTTAATGAATTTATCAATCTTGATTGACTGGTTGATTGAACTGTAAAGTTTTGGCCATGCAGATACCTTTACCATGCATGCCTTTACAATGAAAATGTAAGTATATTACAGGTAAGTATAAACCCTCTCTATATGTATATATATGTATATACAGTATATGTATATAGTTTTTTTTTACTTACCTGTAAAATACTTACATTTTCGTTGTAAAGGCATGCTTGGCAAAGGCATATGCATGGTAATAATTTGGGTGGTAAAGGCATGCGTGGTAAAAACACATGAATTGTACTGACAGCATCGTAAAGGCATGCGTGGTTCTGTCATACAACAAAAAAACTTGGTCAATCAAACACACTTGTAAAGAGAGTTCCAGGCTCAGGCTGGTAGGGCAGAGAAAGATCAGCCACGGGCATGAGTGCAGAGTATCCTGTAAATGAGAAGGAAGCACGCTTGACAAGAGATGAGAAGGACCATACTGTAGAAGTGTTCTCAGCATATATTTTGGGCCCAGATTTAATGACCCTAAAAGTAAAGGGCATTTATTAAGAAACCAGTGTGGCCCAGTGAGAGCAGCAGATGAAGAGGATCAGTAATGAAGTTACAAAGTCAGATATGCAGCAGAATAATGAATGATTTATAGATGATGGAGTATATAGGCTAGGGTGCAAGAAACAAGGAGTTGCAATAGTCAAGCCAACTTAAGACAGTAGCTTGGTTAACTGTCTGGTGAGTGGAAGCATGAAGAAAGGAAAGAATATTCTGAAACAATTTAACTAGGAATAAGCAAGTCAAGGAAGAATAAAGTTACTTATCCTGTAAGCATTTGTTGGTGGCATGTAGTGCTGTGGATCCACATGCTCTGCATCCTCCTGCCATCTAGTGTTGGGTATGGATAGTGCAAGTTGTTTTTCTTCAAAGAAGTCTTTCAAATCACGAGATCGAGTTACTCCTACTTTTGGTAAGATTGCGGATGGGAATTGGCTCGTTTTTCCGCAGGCAGGTGAGAAAGGGATGGAAAGTGCAACTGCAATGGCCATATGCGTCTGGAGATGAGGGAGGGTGCATGTAAATCTACAGCACTACATACCACGAACAGATGCTTACAGGGTAAGTAACATAGGGCCTAATTTAGATTTCGTGGATGGGGTACTCTGTCATGATGGTGACAGTTATCCCGTCTGGCAAGACATAAATCCCATTATTTCCAATGGGATTTATATTTTGGTGGATGGAAGATTCATCACCATGGAGTAAGCCGTCCAGCGAAATCTAAATCATGCCCATAATCCGTTTGATGGCATGGGTGGCTGTAGATACACATGCTCTTCACAGACTCTGAAACAGTCCCTCCTTAAAAGCGGTAGCTATCCTATGTGATTTGCAGTAGTCTGAAAAATGGTAAATAGCACTGTCTGACCTACACTGGCTTTTTGGCATGCTAAAACATCCACACAGTATTAAACACAAAGGTCTGTGGTGTGGACCATGTAGCTGCCTTACAAATGTCAGCTATTGGAATGTTTCCAAGAAAAACCATAGTAGCTCCTTTTTTACGACTGGGGTGAGCTCTAGGAGAAACAGGTAAATATCTTTTAGCCTTAATGTAGCAAGCTTGGATTCATTTAACTATCCACCTATCTATGCCTGATATGGACATGGGGTTGCCTTTGTAAGGTGGAGACAAAGCTACAAAGAGTTGTTTTCTTTTCCTAAAAATGTTAAGTCTGTCTATGTAGAACATGACTGTTCTTTTGATAGCTAGGATGTGGGGAGCTCTCTCTGTAACCAAATCTGGTTGTGGGAAGAAAACTGGAAGCTCAATAGACTGCTGGAGGGTAAATTGAGAAACCACCTTCGGTAAAAAGTTAGGATTAGTTCAAAAACTACTTTGTCTCTCTGTATTGGAAAGAAGGATTCTTCTAAGGTTAGTGCCTGGAGCTCACTAACATGTCTGAGTAAAGTGATGGTGACTAAGAAGGCCACTTTCCATGAGAGAAATTAAACCGAGCATGAGTGAAGCAGCTCAAAAGTAGCTTCCATGCGTTTAATGAGTACAATGTTAAGGTTCTACAAGGGGTTGGGGGCACCGAGGTGGAATGACTTGTTTGAGGTCATCCATGAAAGCCTTAATAACTGGAATTTTGAATAGTGAGATATGTTGTCTATTACTGCGAGATGCAAACAAATGGAAGTGTAAGCTAGAATTGCTTTCTTCCAATGAAACAGATATCAAACAATTGTTTTGTACTGTGGCTTTTGTTGGATCAATGTGTTTGGTTTGGCAGTAGCAAACAAAACGTTTCAGTTTCGCAGCATAACAAGCTCTAGTGGTTGGTCTGTGTGCTGACTTGAGAATGTTCAAACATTCTGCAGGCAAATCAACATAGCCAAACTCTATGACCTCATGGGCCATATTGCAAGGATGAGTGGCTGGGGGTCTGCTTGTTGGATTTGTCCTTGATTCTGGTGAGAAGGTCCGGTCTGTTGGGGAGCTTCTCATAAGGGAGATCCAGGAGTGTGGTGAACCAGGGCTGGCATGCCCATGTGGGAGCCACAAGGATAATGGTGAAAGATGTTTGCCTGAGCTTCTGAACCAGAAAAGGGATGAGAGAAAGAGGTGGAAAAGCATAGGCAAATATCCCTGACCAACTCATCCATAGAGTGTTGCCCTTGGATAGTGGGTGTGGGTACCTGGAAGCAAAGTTTGGGCATTTAGCATTTTCTGCAGTGGCGAAAAGTCTATGTAAGGAGCCTCCCACTTTTTGAAGTATGACTGGAGGACTTGTGGGTTGGGTTCCTACTCGTGGATTTGTTGCTGCATCTTGATGAGCAGGTCTGCTAAGTCGTTGTCCTTTCCCAGGAGATATTCTGCCAACAGGTAAATGTGGTGGTGAAGAACCCACTTCACATGGTCTGAGACAGGTGTGATAGTTGTGAAGATCCTGTTCCTCCCTGTTTTTGCAAGTAATACATGTCTGTTATGTTGTGCGTCCGGACTAAGACAAACCTGTTAGACAGGTGAGGAAGGAAAGCCTTATTGCTGGGAATACCGACTGAAGATTCAGGTAGTTGATGTGTAGGGGCTGGTGTTTGGCATCCAATTGACCTTGTACTTTCAAGTCCATGAGGTGAGTACCCCAACATGTCTGTGATGCATCTGTGGTTAGTATGATGTGAAGAACAGGATCTAGAAAAGGCTGCCCTTTCAAAAGGTTGTTGTTCTTCCACCATTGCAGAGAACAGTGAGTTTGGCGGTCTAACAAAACTACATGTTCCAGGTAACCCTGTGAGCAAGACCATTGGCGAGATAGGCACTGCTGTAGTAGACGCATGTGCATTCTTGCATGGGGACATTGGCAATGCAAGAAGCCATCATCCTTAATGGACGCATGATATTCCTTACTGTATAATATTGGTGTTCCTGAAACTCAGGCAGAAGTGTGTGAAAATTCTGAAAGCGAGCAGGATTGGGGTATGCTAACCCTAAGTGTACATTCCATATTTCTCCCAAGTAAGGTTAAACTTGTAGAGGCTGAAGATGAGATTTGGGAATGTTGAGAGTGAACCTGAGTTTGTAAAGGCGATCCACTGTCAGCTGAGTGTGTTGTTGACACTGGTGCAGTGTACTGGCTTTAATGAGCCAGTCATCCAGGTAAGGAAACGCTTGGATATTTTGTATCCACTGCCAAGCATTTTGTGAATACCCAGGTAGCAATAGTCACCCTGAATGGAAGAACTTTGAATTTATAATGTTTACCTGCAATAACGAATCTTAAATATTTGCCTTGTGTAGGGTGGATTGGTATGCAAAAGTAGGCAACCTTTAGATCTACAGCTGTCATAAAGTCGGCGTGTTGCAGAAGTGGAATGACATCCTGAAGAGTGACCATGTAGAAGTGTTTTGGTAGGATGTACATGTTTAATGGCTGGAAATCCAGAAATGGTCTGAGTTACCTGTCCGTTTTGGGGATCAGGAAGTATAGGGAGTATACCCCTAAATCTTGTTGTTGCAAGGAAATGGGTTCCATGGCCCCGTTGAGAAGAAGGGCTTGAACCTCTTATTTTAGAAGCATGCGATGTTCTTGGGATGACCTGTGGGTGCAAGGGGGGATGTTGTGGGGTGTGGTAAGGAGCTCCAGACAATAGTCATGATGGATAATGGTAAGGGCCCATTGGTCTATGGTGATGGTGTCCCAGATGGAATGAAAGTGTTGGAGTCTTCCCCCTGCAGGTGTTGGATGGTCGGGGGAAGGTGCAAGTAATCACTGTTTGGCAGTTTAGGTGGATCCGCATGTGGCAGCACTCTTCCCTCTCCCTCTGTTATTTGTCCCCCTGTAGGAGCCTCTGAAGTACCCTCTACCTTAACAGGACTGATGCTGCTTGTTTTGGGACGTGGAAGCTTCTGTAGTGGAGGATTTGTACATTCCTCTGTACTCTGGGCATCGAAAGGAATCACTATGTGTGGGAGTTTATAAGGCTTCTATGGCCTTGGAGGTGTTTGTGTCCTTCTTCATTTTGCCAAGTGTTGTATCAACTTGCAGCCTAAACAGGTGCTCCTTGTCAAAGGGCATGTTTATTGCCTATTGGACCTCATGCTTGAAGCTAAAACACCGAAGCCAAGCATGCCTTCTCAAGAAGATACTGGTGTTGATTCCCCAGGCTGCTGTGTCTACATTGAGGGTGCACAATATGGAGTTGTGTGTAATAATTTGACCCTCATGACAATTTGTTGTCCCCGTTTACAGTGCTCTTCAGAGAGGTATTTCAGCAACGCCTCCATCTCGTCCCAATATGCCCAATCGTATCAGGTCAAAAGGGCTTGAGAATTGGCACTGCGCCAATGGTTTGTGGCTTGCACCGCCGCCCTCTTTCCTGCAGCATCAATTTGCTTACTCTCATCTTCTGGAAGAGGAGTGTCCCCGATGGCTTGACTATCAGTCCGCTTACGGGCAGTGGTGACCCCTCTAGAATCAGGTGGTACTTGTGTTCTGATGTAAAATGGATCTGAAGGGGCCACCTCATACTTCTTATCCACCTGTGCCGTGATAACTCTAGAGCATACAGGTTCTTTAATTATGTCCTCCGCATGTCTGAGTGTATCAGGGAGCATGGGAACATATTATGCGTCCCTGTGCATGAAGGAGAGAGAGGGTATCAAACAAGAAATACTGCTCTATGGGCTCTTTGTGAATCTCTACCTGGTGAAATATCATGCCCTTGAAACTACCTGTCGATATGAGGTAGTGTCCTGTGGAGGGGAGGGGCCAGTAGGATAAAGATCCAGGTCATTGGACATAATGGTTTAATGGGATCACAGTCATAAGCATCCCATGGATCAGTATCATCAGGTGAACCCCCTAATCCACCAGTGTAACGCTGCAGCGACACCTGAGGTGTGTCATCCCCTTGTATAGGTGAGTAGGGTGGAGAGAGGGGAGGGGAGGGGAAGGAGGTGGAGGTGATAAAGGTGGTAGAGGAAGAGGTGAAGAAAGACAGCGGCTGAGCTGGTAGCTTTATCTTTGTCCTCTTCTTTGGGGGACAGGAACTTCTAAGGTCTCCTCAAATGTCAATTTCCTCTTTGGAAGCACAGGAGAATAAAGGTGTTGCTGTGATACAGCCTGCACGCTCAAACATGAAGTTTCTACTGTCTAGCTTCCTTCTTTTTCAAGAATTGGCTCGATTGGAGAAGGGCTGGTAGAAGACTGGCCAGAGTACCTCAGCTTTGAGGGTTTCAGCACCAAAGATTTGTGCTTTTTGATCTCGGTCGGTGAGAGGTCGAAGCACACCACTGCCATATCAGTCCCAAGGTTCTGATGGACACTGAAATTATTTGTCAGTCCGAGGTGGTTGAGGTGGAAGCCGAGGCTGAAGCTTTCGCCATTGCAGCCATTTTTGGCACCTGGCCAGAAGGCGGGGTGGTTAAAACAGTCTTTCGGTGCTGACCATGACCGGGGGGGCAGTGGTGGACCGGCAACCTCTAGATTAGGCTGTACGGCCTTCTTGGAGGGTTTCTTTTTTTTACTATTCCTAACCATCAGGTGTTCTATGGTGGTGAAAAGTAGAAAAAAAGCCATACCATTGCCCACTCCTAATTGGGCGGGTGGCTAGATAGTTAATCTTTGATGGCCTGTATTTGGTCTGTCCATAGGAATAGTATGTGGGCGACGGTCAGAATAGGCTTCACAATCTACATTCTTAATGTCCGCCCACCTCTAAAACGGATGAACCTTAACACTGGTGGAGAGAGTGGTCCGTCGACAATGAAGGAGAGTAGCCTCTCCACCAAACTCTGAATCAGGCCCTTAATCCTGCCTTAACAGCGTAAACATATCAGATAAATAACTGTAGCAGCATTATGGACAGTGCTCTGGGGTGAAATGGTTGTGTGTGTGACTGCTTTGTATGCCACTGATGCACTATAGTATTGCAGAAGAGACACTTATGTGATATTGATAGCTGTGGCACACATGTATCGCCAGCTCAATCTTGAGAAGACATTCCCTCATCTACATGGAGGCATGGCCCTGGGAAATGAGGGAATCACTTTGTCTCTGTACCTGAGCCTTACTCACTGCACCCCCCTGCAGGGGTATGTCTGCCACCTCTTTAAAGTAGAGGCAGGTTGCCATCCGCACTGTGAAAAAAGTAGCAGCTTTGAAGCATCCACTCCTTTTTTTACTGATTGCCTCTCCACCAGGGGTGAGTTCATGTCTGTCCAGAGGGAGCCACATTGACTATAATAAGGCACAAGGTCCCTGTTTGTGCCCTGCGCACCCGCCTAAAGGTGCACAGTGGCACAAATAGGGATAGCACATCCATTACATAATATGGGCCCAGGTGTATCTTCTGATGACCCATTGATCAGAAAACTTTACCTTTGTTTTACTACATTAACTTGTACTTTGTTGTCACCGTTAGAACTATTAGGTGAATTCATTGGTCAATGTTGGCTGATCGGTGAGGTCAAATAGTAAAGAATCTTCTACAAATTGTAAAAATGCGATGCATAATTAAGTAGCAGGGTTAGATATGTACCTTTGCTTCTCAACATGGTTGGTAAATATCTCTGAGGAGAAACAATTATCTAGTCCTAATTTAATCTGTACCCACATATTTTTATGTAAAGGCATAATGGCTCTGAATGGGTAGAATCTCTAAATATTTAATTTAGACAAAAGTGATTTCTACATACTCTATCCAAAGAACTTATAAAATCATCAAAGCAGTTATAAAGTGATGACTACGTATTATGTGTGTACTAGTGAACCAACATCAGGGAGGATACAATGTTGTCCAAAGTCTCTCACGAAGGGCAAAAAAGCAATCTGAAAAGGAAAAATCAAATAATTTCCCTTAGACCATTCCTGTAAAACATTTAAAAGCAGAGAAGCATCAAACTTTAATTCTACATCTAAAAGAAGAACCACCTGACAGCTTCAGGCAATGGTGGATTGTCCTTCGTATATAAAGGAAAGAGAATCAAACTCTTCCATGAATCAGGAATAACAGTGATCTTGTATACAAACAGTGTGGCCAGAATAGTGTTCAGTGGGTGCGATTTTTGAATACCAAGTCAAGAATATTGTGGGACTTTAATATCTTAGACAAAATATTGAGGGACAGAGTATTGAAAAGTAGGTATGTATAGATTTTCTATACCTCACTCTACATCTATGTATCTTGAAGCCTTATATAGCAAGGTGCGTAGATGTGGAGCTAAGAATAGTGAATCTATACTCCCCTATGTGCACTTACGTTTTGATAATTCGTCCCTCAAAAACTCACCCACAATATTAGTGTGCCACAATAGTCTAGTACTTGCTATTCAAGAGTGTAATCTGTTCAGTGCTTCCTAGGGCTGTTTCACATTGTGGCAGCTGGGGAAGTGTGCGGGAAAATGATAACTGACAGAAATCTTATTTCTTGGTCAGACATTTGGTCATTTGTGAAAGTGGTGAGCATAGATAACATCAACGGCCCTCACATCCAGAAACTGTTGAGCACTTTGAGTCACAGCTGTGAGTCTAAGTTGGTAATGCTTTGTCTCGTTTAAGATGCACGTTTTCTGATGGTTGGTAGCCGAAGCCAAGGCAAGCAAGAACCCATTGCTTCAAGGCGTCAGCGTTGGATGCCCATATTGCTGAATATGAAACCCAAGCCGGTTGGTAAGTCTAGAGCGCAGGTGATGACCTACATGACCTGGACTAGAAGTGTAATTTTCTGTAGGCCTAATTATCAGTCGTTGTTGTTAGAGATCCCATAGTTATGATAAGATGCCGGTTAATATGTATTTGTGTTTCTTATAGAGCGCATTCAGACCAGACCTAAGCAGGTAGGAGGAGGTTGGAGCTATTTGGAGATCTAGAAGGAGAATAGCCAGGTCTTGAATTGCTTGCAAAATAGAAGCAGGGATGAGATTCCTCTAATTTCACTTGGGAGAGATTTCCACAATTTACCAGCTGATATTGAGAAAGCCCTATCCCTCCATTTTACTTTTTTGCTTCTCTGGGTCCGCGCCATCTTGAGATCTGACGATCTTGGGGAACAACTAGGAGCATACCAATTGATTGCAGTTTGTAAGTATCCTGAGCCTTGAGAATGAAGCGTCTCAAAAGTCATTTATTTCTTAATTGGAAGCCAGTGCAGCTCCTCATGCTCTCCTTAGTGGAAGAGAACCTCGAAAGCCCAAGCACTAGTCGGCTGCTAAATTCTGAACAAGTTGAAGCTTGTTCAGGGATAGCTGATTAATATGCAGGTATAGGACATTACAGTAGTCCAGTTTGGACACAACAAGGGCCTGAGTTACCGTCACTCTAGGTTCATGTGGAATACATTGCAGAACTTTCTTTAGAATTTTAACTAGCCATAAACATCTGTTGGTAACTTTATTTACCTGAGCATCAAAAGTTAAAGCTGAATCGCAAATAACCCCAAGATTCTTAAAAGGGGATGTAGGTGTAGGTAAGGTACCACATGTCTCGGACCACCAGTTTCAGTTCGAAATAAAGATATTTGCACCTAAAATAATAACTTTGGTTTTGTCCTCATTCATTTTTAGCCAATTTTGGTACATCCACTTATTGACTTCTCTCATGCAGGTTTGAAACCTGTTGGCTGTAATGTGAACCTTGTCTTGAAAGGTAACACATATTTGGGTGTCATCAGCATATGAGGACACCTGACAGTCAAAAGATCAAACCAGTTTAGACAGAGGGGCAGCATACAAATTAAAAAGTGTCAGGCTTAAAGATGACCCCTGGGGAACCCCACAGGGGGGCTGGGAAGGGGCTGAGCAGAAGTCCCTGCACTTGATTGACAATGTTCAAAAAGTCTCCAAAAAGCTCAGAGCCGCGCCCCTCAAGCCTGACTGGTGTAAGCGATGTGTCATTATCTGGGGCAAGATGGTGTCAAATGCAGCCAACAGATCCAGCCGGATTACAACAGCGCCCCCACTCTGATCCACCTGTATTCTTATATCTGTGGTGACAAGTAAGGCGGACTCTGTACTATGATGTTTCCGGAATCCGTTTTGGGATCATGTGCCAACAGAAAGGTAGCACGTTCTCCATTGATGAATTTTTCTAAACTTTTCAGCTGTAGGAGAGCAATTAGGGGTAAATTTTTAAGGTCTCCTGGATCTCTTCCTGGCTTTTTTTAATGGGTATAATAACAGTCTCTTTCCAAGTGGCAAGAAACTTTCCTGATTCTAGTACTTTTGCATATATCTTCTCTATTGGCACTGCAATGGATTTGCTGATGAGTCCAGTAATCTAGGGAGGCTGGGCTCATTTCGGGATCCCGATCGAATCCTGGATAAAAGGGAGTTGATTTTGTTAGCTGTTAAGGGTGAAAATTTTGCCAGGGTCGGGCTCCCAACTATTTCAGCTTTGGAATCAGTGACCTGCTCTCCTAGAGACCAATGGGGGGCTGAGAATTCAGTATATATCTTCAAGATCTTTTCTTTGAAGAAATCGGCTACACTATCACAAACAATCTGAGAGTTTTCTAACTCCTGATTGGAGATAGGGGCGGCTAGGGCCTTTACTACTTTAAACAACTCTTTTGGGCATTACCTGCACTTCTGATTTTCTGGGAATAATAGCATTACTTGGCAAGTTTAATAGCACTTTTATATGTTCCCCATAGTTCCCTGAGTTTCATTTTTTCTAGTGGTCCAGGGTCAAGTTTCCATTTCCTTTCCTGTCTTTTACCTGACCTCTGGAGTACCTTAAGCTCTTTGGTATACCATGGGGCTGAATTTGGTTTCCCAGATTTAGGTTTGATTTCCCTCAACGGGACCACCATTTCAATTGCTTCCCTGACCCAAAAGTCAAAAGCTGGCACTCGCAATCCTGGACTTCCTTCAAGCTTCCACTGACATCTCTCTAAAACTATAGAAAGATCCTCTTTTTCAATGTGGTCACAATTTCTACTAAAAGTGGTGAGAATCTGCTTGGATTCCTTCCATCTCCTGTATTTTATTTCAAACAACAGGTCATACAGTGCAGGAGGGTAAAGGTGTCACCATCGTCCCTATTCTCCAAGTGAAAGTTAAAGTTTTCAAGAATTAAATTGTGGTTCGTGGAGGTCAGTGGTTCAGTAATTTGGGCCCAGTTCTCAAGGAATTTCTTCTTGGGTCCAGGTGGAATATAAACTAGGGGCGCTTCTATTCTTAGCATGTTCCCTTGTTTGATCTTGAAATAACAACCTTCACAAGTATCTGGAATATTCATTAGTGAATCTATACTACAGCCCAAATTGTGTTTAAAAATAATCGCCACACCACCTCCCCTGCTATCTTCCATATCTAGCCTCTCTACACCATAACCTATGGGAACAGCTGTGACAAATCTGCCCTGGTCCAAGTCTCCATCATGAATAAGCAATCCAGTTTAGATTCCACAATGACTTCCCTCATCTCCAACTGTGCTTGACTAGGGATCGGACTTCTTAAAAGGTTGTGAGTGGCCATTCCCACCTTCCTAGATGGATCACTCTAGAGAGTTCCCATGGGTTCATCTGCACGGTCGATGTTAGGGTATTTTCCCGGTTCCCAAGTACAGTGTCTGTGGCTCTACCCATCAGCTGAAGGAAGAGGAACCTCCTCCTCCCTCTCACAGCATTTTTTGGGCATGTAACGTCTAAGCTGTGCCCCTGTGTATTGTATCCGGGTGGTGTTTTTATTGGGGCCAACAGCATCTCTGGACCCTGGATCTGGTCAGGCACAGACGGGCGCAGATGGGCTTGCCTTCGGCACACCCGTTGCGTGCATCTGCTGCGTATCCGCAGCTTCTCCCGGCTAAATGCAAATGCACATGAGGTGAAAAGGGGGCATGAACCAGGAAGAAAGACTGGTCTGACATCCTCAATCACCAGAAAGGTTGCTCAAGTATGGCCATCACCGTAGGGTTAGTTTCGGGCTCTAACATGCTCTTTATTCCCTGTAGGATGCTCGTAATGAGCAAAGATGGCCTGGAGGAAAGACCTCCTTTTCCCACCTTGATATGATATCTCACTTGTGTGGGTGCCCCAAGCAGAGTCAGCTTAAAAACGTATTTAAAAAACTGCCCTTTTGGACCTGCTTGGTTTCCCCTCAATCTCTACATATTTTTGGCCCTTCCCTTACACAGGCATTTGGCCCACCCAGACAAGTGAGATATCATTTTTATTGGGAGACCAAGGGGAAAACTTGGTGGTAGGAAATTCGTGCTGGCACAAAGATCCCACACAGAAATGTGAGGAAAATATGATTTTCTACCAAAATTTGAGGTTGCAGGGGATTCTGGGTACGAACACTTTAGGGGATTCATACAAGTCACCCCTCCCTGGACTCCCCAGGGTATCTAGTTTTTAGAAATTTCTGGGTTTTGTGGGTTTCCCCAGATGGCCTCTGAGACCGGGACCAAAAATGCAGGTGCTCCCTTTCCAAAAACAGGCAGTTTTGTGATAAAATATTTTGATGTGTCCACAATATGTTTTAGGCCCTTGGCTCACTCACACAAGCAAGTTAGCACATTTATCCGGAGACTATAAGGACCCTGGGAGGTAGGACATTTGCGGCACCCCTCAGATTTCAGAACTTTCCATCACAGAAATATGAGGAAAATGTGTTTTTTAGACACATTTTGAGGTTTGTAAGGGATTCTGGGTAACAGAACCTGCTGAGAACCACACAAATCACCCCATCCTGGATTCTCCAGGTGTCTAGTTTTAAAAAATGTGCAGGTTTGCTAGGGTTCCCTAGGTGTCGATTGAGCTAGGGCCCAAAATTCAAAGCTAGACACATTGGATACCTCAGGTTCTTGGTAAACCTACAAGTACTATATATCCCCACAACCAGAAGGGTCCAGCAGACGTAACGGTATATTGTTTTTGAAAATCTGCCTTAAGTATAAGAAGTCACAGATGAAAACGTACACACAAATGAATGTTTTCTACAAATCAATGTCAATATTTTATAATTTCAACAATTACTTTCTGTAGGAAAACCTTGAGGGATCTACACAAATCACCCCTTGCTAAATTCAGAATTTTGTCTACTTTACAGAAATGTATAGCTTTCCGTGATACAAAATTGGTTTTACACCCATTACTACCACTAGTACCTGGAAGGAGGTTCAAAGCACAAAAATAGGAAAAATGTGCTATGTCCCTGTAACATGCCATAACTGTGTTGAAGAATGTGGTTCAGGTCTGTCTGTTCCTTAAAACTGGGAAGATGGTGAGTTGAGCACCACAAACACTTTGTTGATGCTATTTGCAGGGGAAAAAACAGATGCTTTCTTCTGCAGCACTTTGTCCCCGTTTTTCCCCAAAAAACAAAAATTGAGCTGTATTTTGGACAATTTGTCTGCCCCCTCCAAGGGAATCCACAAACCATGGGTATCTCTAGAATCCCCAGGATGTTTGAAAAAAAGATGCAGATTTGGTGTGGATACCTTATGTGGACAAAAAGTTATGGGGGCCTAGGTGCAAACTACCCCAAATTGCCAAAAAAGACTTAGCACTGGGGGAGGTGTACCAGGGAAAGGAGTTAAGGAGGGTTTAAGGGACTTAGGTTTCCCTGAATTATTTTTCAATCTGACAAATATTAATCAGGATTTTATGGCCCAGGTGAAAGAAGTATTTAGAGACGGGGGCACCTTTAATCAGGTACATTTTGACAAAACTAGACAGTAGCACTAATTATAATCTGATTATAACATCACCTGGTTGGAAATTTTATGTAACATCAATTTTCTTTATTTAAACTGTAGATCTTATCTGATTAGGCTTTGTTTTAACACATTACATTTACAATTGGCCTTTCACAGGGGTGTACATTGGAATGGTACTATATCTAGTTGACCTTGTGATAATACCTCTAAACGCACACCATGCACTTTATTCTTTTCTGCTTTTAGACTCCCTACCTCTGAAGTGTTGTTTGACCCCAATTTTGCACAGATCTAAGATACGGTCTCACAGAGGCACGTTTATTTTGCTTAAACTGTGCAATTTGGAACTCTGTGTTACATTAGTCAATTTTGTTTGCTGGGTGCTCGGAATAAGAAATAGATATGGGTGTGTGTGACGTACTTTGTTGAAATCTAAGTTTAGACCTAACGTCTAACTTTAGACCTGAAGTCAAACTTAACACTTGAAGTCTCAATTCAGACTCCATGTTTGAAGTTGGACTTCAGGTCTAAAGTTAGACAGGTCTAAGCTTACCTTTGTGAATCAGGCCCTACCTTTAGACCTAAAGTGTAACTTAGACCAAAAGTCTAACTTTACTACTTTTCAGAATTCACAAAGGTAGTTACTACTTGTGAGATGACTACTAGTAAACGTAGTAGTAGTTAAGTTACTACTAGTACAATTACCAGTAGTAAAGTAATTAGTAGTAACTTAACTTTGTGAATACAAAACAGTAGTAAAATTAGGTCTAAGTTTGACTTTTGGTTTTAACTTAGACTTAGGTGTAAAGTTAGACTTCAGGTGTAAAGTTAGTCTTTAGGTCTAAACTTAGTTTTCAGGTCTAAAGTTAGGGCCTGATTTAGGTATTGACGGACAGGTTACGGATACCCTGTCTGCGAACTCTAAATCCCATAGGATACAATGGGATTTAGATTTTGGTGGACGGGATATCCGTCACCATTGTGGTGGAGTAACCAATCTGCCAATATCTAAATCAGACCCTTACACGTTTGGTCTAACTTTACCTTTGTGAATCGGGCCTTAAGTTTAGATCTAAACTCTAAGGGCCCAATTCACAATGGTTTACTTTGACATTTGGTCTAAAGTTAGACCAAACGTCTAAGTTTACAACTTTGGGAATTCACAAAGGGCATTTGTAGAGACCTAAAGTCTAACTTCAGACCTGCAGACAAAGTTTGGATCTGAAGTCTAAGCTTAGACTTCAGGTCCAAAGTTAGACTTCAGGTCTAAACACTGGGCCCGATTCAGAAATGGCCTCTGCACTCGTGGCACAGGCCCCACCTTATGGCCGGACCTCTGAGCTGCATTTTTTTCATTGCGGATGTCGCATCAGGAGTGAGGGCCCCCGCTATGACTGTGGGGCCTCCAACACGAGTGCAGAGGCCCTTTGTGAATCGGACCCTTATGCTTTAGGTCTAAAGTTAGACCTTAGGTCTGAAGTTAGACTTCAGGCCTAAAATTAGATTTTAGGTCTAAACTTAGACTTTTGGACTAACATTACCTTTGTGAATCAGGTCCCTAGTTGTGGATGAGGTACATAAATTCTTAGTGCTTCCAATTTCATGTCTGGAAAACCGGATCTACACGTGCCAGGGTACAATTTAGTGACATTGTCAACATCCCCTCCAAATTAGCTGATAGAAAATCTAGCCATCAGTGACTTGCCCAAAGCTAAATTCTTTGGTATGAAAATGTTCCATTGTTTTCACAGCTGTAAACAAAACTCCCACTAAAAATATGCATGATGATTTTTCATGCTTTTTACAGGGTCTTCATTGCAGGTTTCTCAGCCAAGCTACACAAATGTGACTGTTGGTGACACAGTGGCGTTAGAGTGCTCCTACTACAGCAGCAGGAATTCTACCAAGGCCAGCTACAAATGGTTTTTCACCAATGCCGTCCACTCTTCCTCTTCTTTAGGAGAGATTGAGGTATCCAATACTAGTCAACAGTTCAGAGGGAGGGTCTTTAAGTCAGATGACACCATCTTTACATCCCAACAGGGAGCCAACATTGAAATTCACAACGTGCGACATGACGACACAGGTACATACGTCTGCGAAGTGGAGCTCTTCATGGTCACAAATGATAAAGCACGTGGAAATGGGACATGGCTGCTGGTGCTGGAGGGTAAGATGCTTTTGTGTTTGTGGTACTTAAAATGTCAATCATTCCGTCTTTGGACATTTCTGATGCAGGCACTTTAGAAGCTGTATTGATCCCAGCAGGTTATGTGCTGTACTTCCCATGTCCCACCCCACAGTTATAAATAATGTACTGTCATGTGGATCTGGGCTTGAATATTTGCAGCTTGCGATCTTACCTCAAGGTAAAACTAGCCTTTGTCCACTGTACTGGTATCCTTATTATTTGCATTCAGCACTACATATTCATTTGTACATGTCTAATAGTTATTGACTTAGGGATCCTCAACCCTACCCTCTCTAAGTCCAGTCAGCAGGCCTTGAAATAGTTTACGCTGCTGACATCCTTGCTATTACCCATCACAAATTACTTGCTGACTCCCAAAGCCCCAAAGAATTTCAGTGTATAGGCACCAGCAAAGAGTCTAACTCATACAGTGGTCAGGGTAGCCGTCATGCTTGAACACATGGATAGAGATTCCTTCCCATTGGTTGGTATCCACCCTCTTACCTGTAACTCACTAGGCATTCTTCTTTCTAACTAGGGAATTCAACCTTTTTTTACTCTTATTTTGAACCACAAATGTCAAAACCGATATCCTGACGACTGCCCAGGACGTGCCCACCTCAAATGCCTCTCTGATAAAGGAGGCAGATGCTTTTTCAGAAAGCCTGTTACCATTTTCTTGCCAATCATGTATATCTCTATGTGTCACAAGTTGCAACTCACACTTACCAAAGGTTTCAGTGGTAGGTAACTTGAAGGTAAACTCATACAACGAAGGAGTACAAAATTTCACAGTTCTTCTAGGATGGGAGTCATCCTATCCTCTGCACTTGACGCCAACTATGTTAAAGCAAGAAACAACATCAATGATTTAATCTCTGAAGCCTTGTAAACACTGCAGGAAAGGAGGTGACCTTATATTGAAGCATATAAGCACAAATAAGCAGATAATCTCACTGGATGAGGAGTAGTTAACATGTTTGTTTAGCACTTGCTCACCAAACTTGCCGGATGTTCTTTCCAGATTGTCACTACCATCAAGATGGCAAACACCAAAACCCCGTTAGAAACTTCAAACTTGTAGATGGATTTGTAAAATTTCCTTAACTAGTGTCTCTGGGTCACAAGGACACTGGAAGTTATGTTAGCTTGGAGGAACCACAGTCTTCATCTTTGCAGGATCTGGAGCTGAAGGCAAATATTTCAGTTATATGTTGACTTGATGGTTTTTGCTTGGCATATTATTTTTACAAAGATACCTCCAACTCCCTTATTGCCATCAGGAGCTGCCCCGATTGTTCCAGTTTCCTTACATTTGTCCCTGCTGTTGATGTTAGTCCTGGCTATGGCTTCTTTCTCTGACCCTGTAAAGCCAATTATTATGCCACTTTTTAAGCTGACAAAATCCTATAGACTTGTCGGTGGCACCAAAATCATGAGGTTATTAGAGGTGGCAATTCCTATTCCACCTAGCTTATTTTGTCTAAAAACAAAGCTGTTTTAAAGACCATTAAAACAACGCGTAACTTATATCAGCATGAGACTGAATTTCCTCTGATGCAAAAATCTTCGTCAACTTCCAATGATTTTCGGAGTCTTTTGGTTCAGACTGTCATGCTCTACAGTTCTCAGCCGGAGGATGATTATAACGGTCACGGACACAATTTACAACCTTGGACTACACTACATCGAATGTATTCACTGACTTGCAAAATGCTACAGATCCTACCACTTCTCCACACAGAAGCAGCAGAAACCATTCCTTTTCTTATAGCCCATGCCAAGTCCCCGCTATTCACATAGATTTTCTCGGAAAACCAGTTGTTAGACTTTATGGTACATTCTAATGAGGTCTTAGAAGGTTCAGTGCATGAGGCTTGGAGAATATTTCAACCAATTCCAGCAGTGATCAGATCAGCCACTTGTAAGGAGGCCTCACAAAGTCATGTACATGAGTGACAGGAAAGACTTCAACCACTTCCAGCATTAGTGAGATCAGCTACTCTTAGGGAGGGCTTACAAGGTCATGTGCACAAGTCTTAGGAAAGGTCTCAACCAGTTACTGTGGTGATGAGATCAAGTACACATAGGATGGACTTACAAGGTCATGTGCATGAGTCCTAGGAAAGACATCAACCAGTTCCAGTCGTGTTGAGACCAGCCACTCATAAGAAGGCATTTCAAGGTCATGTACATGAGTCTTAGGAAAGTTGTCAACCAGTGCCTGGGGTCGTAAGATCAGCCATTCAGAGGGATGCACCATCAGATCATGCCTATATTTCTGCAAACCCTACTCTGGGTCACCTGGCACCTTAGGCATCTGTGTGCAAAAAAACTAAATGTGATCCCAATGATACATATGATAACTGTCAAAGCAGCTAGATACTCTGGGGGGAGGATGCTCTAACACAGCCTGTCCCTGCTGCTGATAGATCGATGCTCAGTGTTCTTGGGAGACATGCAGACCAAACTGATAGACAAACCCTTTGATAATCAATGTCTTTTCATTGAAAGGAATATAAACATTGGGTTTTGTGTCTCTCGAAAAGATTCCACACAAATTCAGTAGCTATTACAATAATTTCCCGTGCAACTGCAACAGCAGATATGTTGCCCCTGTAGAGGTAGAGTTCACCACTTATAACACCAAAGCTTGGTTTTGCCAACTGCAAGAATCACTAGCCAGTGGATGGGTGTTAAGCTTCCTCTTAAAGAGTCAGAAATAAAAATGGAATAGAGAGTCCTTCAGACTTTAAGAAAAGACTGTTTGTTACCATTATGTGGGAAGATCTACACCTCCTCACCACCCTTCCCTCAAATATATTGTAGTAACGATGGAGGTTGTAGGTCTAGTGCTAAAAAGGCAATCAAGTTGTTTTTCAAACACTGAAGAGTGACAAGGGTTGTTAATTCAAATGAAAAGAGTGCATTGTAGTCGATTGTGGATCTCAGGATCTTGAACACATTTCTTAAGAAGAAATTTTAAGTATTTGCTATCTATGAAGTGCCCCAATTTCTCAAGGGGAGGACAGGTTAGTATCTCTGTACTCACAGGTCATGTCACCTGTGTCTACGTGGATGATTGGCATCAAACAACCTCAATGATACCAGAGACTTTCTGCTATAATCAGCCTTCTGCATGATCTGGGATTCTTCTTGAATGGTACAAAGTCATGCCTTGTTCCATGTCAGTTCCTCCAGTTTAGTGGGGCAATCCCAGGCACTATCCAACTGAGAAGATTTCTTTCCCATTTCTTACTCAGCAGAAACAAAACAGTTTCAAAGTTCAATGCTTTACTGCTTGAGTCCGTGAAGGTTGTTCTCTTGCTACTAGGATTAATGGCATCTTGAATACTTCTGGCACCACATGCACACCTAAAGATGCTGCTGCAGCAGTAATCCTTCAACAAAATGGAAGAGGTACTACTGTCAGGGACTTAGAAGGGGGGATGTGTCTGTCTAATATGTAAGTGGGCAGATAACAATCCCTCAAGGGATTACAGGGTAGGCCATTCAGCGCTCTTTTGGCTCTTTCACACTAACAACTCCATCTAAACATCCTAGAGCCGCGAGAAATAAATGTATTTATGTGCTTATGTGTAGAATATTTAGATTTAAATCCTCATGGACAAAAGGATGTCCAGTAGGGCACAGAAGGTTCAAGCAGCAGTGCAAGGAGTGATGTGGAATTAAGCCATAGACAGAGGGAATGGACTGTTAGCAGTTCATCTGATGGGGAGTGTTGGAAAATGGGTTATTGGTGGGGCAGGCACCTAGCAACAAGCCACTAACCTCCACATAGGTACAGTTAGGTCTCAGTAAATTAATCCCAGCTCAACCCTTGGTAGCTTGGCAACGAGCGTCAAGGCTTAACTTAGGAGACAAAGTGTAAAGCATTCAAATATCACAAAACAGTAATTAAATAAAACACAGGAAACAGTTTAAAAATCCAAAACCAATTTATAAAAGTAGTTTATATTTTTATCTTTAAAATTACACAAAAACGATTAAAATCGGTTCAGGGGAACCGGAGATATGAATTTTTAAAGAATTATTATTTTTCTAGCGCTTAGAAACAAAAAGCGCCAATCGGGTCATCTGGTTGCACCAGGACCGGGGCAAAGTCAAACTTTCAGGCCGACCGCGATGGAGCCCTGCTCGGCTACAGGTCGCGGGAGGCCTCGGTCAAAAAGTTACCTTCTGACTTAGTCTTTATTTTGAAGTTTTTCTTCACCGGGACGAACCTGCCAGTTGAATCCGACCTCCTGGAGCCCTTGTCCGGATACGCGATGTGGGTTTCCTCGGTGGTGATTTCTACCTTCGGACTTAGTCGTTTTTTCGAGATGAAAATCCTTCGACCGGGGTAAACCTGGATATTGATCCGACGTCCATGGAGCCCTTCTCGGATACGATGGCTGGGAGGTCCCGGTCAACTTTTTACGTTCGGACTTAGTCTCTTTTTCGGATGTTTTTCTTTACCGGGACGAACCACGAAATCAGGCCGGGTCGCGGTTGAGGCAAGCCGGCTAGAATTTCCGCGGCGGGTCGGTCCCTCTCTGGAGCTTTTTTACAAAATTTTCCAAATCTTTTCTAAACTTCTGGGGCTTCACCCAGATGTTCTTTTAAGGTTCTTTTGGGGTCCACAGCTCACCCCAAGGGTCCAGAAGTTCTGTGATGGTCCTTGGGGGGTGCGGACTTCAACTCCCAGAATGCACCTGGCGCAAACTCCTTTTTGGCCACTGGGCAGTGGTCAACTGGTCTCTTTTTTTCAGGAGTAGGTGCAGGGGACTCTGGTTAGCAATTTTTCACCTGTAGCAAACAGTGAGTCCCTCCTTGAACCAGTTGAAGCCAGGCAAAGTCCTTCTTGTGGTGAAGCCCAAGTGTGCAGCTGGTGCAGTCCTTCTGAGTGCAGGTTCCAGGTGCAGGCCAGGGGTCCAGCAGGGCAGTCCTTCTTCTCCTTAAGTTCTTTCTTCTTGAAATTTGGTGGGGATCTGAGGTGTGGGGGCAGGTCTGCCAGTTTTATCCTTGCTCCTGGGTGAAAAGCAGGGGGGTCCTGGTCCTCCAATCAGGTACAGGGTCGTCCCCCTGTGATGACCACTTCCTGGGAAGTGTGGCAAAAATCCATCCCAAAAGGCAACAGTCTCTAAAAATCCAACATGGCTGAATCTGATTTTTGGAGGTTACATCTGGCTGAGCCCACCCACTGGTGTGGCTAAAAATCATAAACACACCCCTCTCCTGCCCTCTCCTAATCTAATCAAGGGGGCCCCTAGCTGTCTGGGGTTGCAGGATGTGGGGGTGTTGCTGGGTGCTCCAGATGTCCTTCTCTGCCTTTGAAGACCAGTTTGGCAGCCCTCCCCCTTCCTGCCTCACCATCTGCTGAGGGGAGATTTCTCTCCCCCAAGCACATTCCTTTGTGTGAAGTCAGGCCACTTCACACCTCATCAAGGTAGCCTGGCAGAAGCTGCTGCAGGCTGGCCAATCAGAGCACAGCAGCAAAAACAATGCAGAGCTGAAATTGGCAACTTTTTAGGTAAAGTCTAAACTTTTTACCTGAACAAGTTATATTAAATCCAACAACTGGAAGTTGTGGGATTTATTACAACAATTAATTTGATACCAAATTCTTGGTATGTAACATTTAAGGAGACTTTAAAATTTAAAATAAAGTCTGCCCATTCTAGCCTATGAAGGCCATTTACTTCAATGAGGGAAAAACGAATTTGGCTGCTTTTACCTCACCAGGGCTTATAAATCTATTTTTATAAAATCCCTGCTTATAGTTACATGGCACCCAGCCCTAGGGGCACATAGGGCACACCTTAGGGGTGACTTATATGTAAAAATAAGGTAGTTTAAGACTTTGGAAGTACCTTTAATTCCAAAGTCGAATTTGCATATAACTTTAATTTAAAAGCAGCCAGCAAGGCAGGCCTGCTTTTAAAATGACACTGGGCACCTCAGCAGTGCACCTAGGTGTGCACCACCTATGCTGTGGTCCCTAAACCTACATGCCCTACCATATACTAGGGACTTATAGGTAGGTTCACTTAGCCAATTATAATTAGCCTAATTTGCATATTGATTTTACACAGAGCACAGGCCCTGGGACTGGTTAGCAGTACCCAGGGCACCATCAGAGTCAGGAAAACACCAGCATACAGTGGAAAATGGGGGCAAAAAGTTAGGGGGCCTCTGCAATCAGCCCTGTTTTCCCACAGGGAGAGACAATAAGAACCCACATCAGCTGGATGACCTCCTCCAACAACAACAAACAGAAACTAATGAAGAAGGTTGTGATCACCAGCTCCACCAGTGGGGGGACACTGAACATTGGTCTATTAACTATCAAAGACCATAAGAAATGCAGCCCTTTTCGTTCAGTATCGTTTTGTTTGCTCATTTATATTGCTGTCTCTCCCTGTGATACTTCCACTGGACTATGTTTCAACCTGCACTTCTATCATAAAATAATGATACAAACTGTTTGCTTTCACAAAACAGGAGTCTCCTTATTCTCCACCCATGATGGAAACATGTTTGACTCATTAAAGAGGTTGAACATCACATCCAAACATAAACTCCTGTGGCTGTCCTGATCTTTGCGTCCCTATTTGCTGGGGACTTGCTGGACCTTCTGTTCTCTAGGATCCTTTAACACTTGAGCACCTATTAGGCAGATAAGTTTACCCCTATCTCTATGGGTTTCTGTGTTAAGTCAAACTGTTGGTTGGCCTTCGGTCCATCTGGGGATCAGTTTATCAAGGGGATTTTCATGATGCTCTTTGTCTACCACTGTTGTGCATAACTCCATTGGGCTTGGCTGTTTTATGCATGGATGATTTAATAGCTCGTTTGTGAATTTGCTATTCTCCGGTGGATTATCTGCATTATCTTTTTCTGGTCATAGAGTTTACTTTTGAGTGTCAATTCTGAAATTTCTTTTGCTGTTTTGTTGGGGTCGTTCTATTTTATTTTCCTGTGAAGATGCGCAGATTTCTTTTCTCTATAGACTGGATTCCTTGAGTTCAGCTTGTTCCTCTCACTTTTTGGTCCTCCATTGGGCCATCACTAGGGCCATGGAGGGGAAACCCCTACCAATTCAAATAAAATAAGAATATCCAATCTTTGAAAATACTACAAAAACACAATTGATGTCCCACTCCTAGAGGAAAGGCCCAAAGCATCCAAACATCCAGACATGAAATGTGTTTGTGTGAAACTTGAGAGACTAGCTGAGGCACATATATGCACTTCACTGGAGGACATCTCCCTGACAGCCACACAGGAGGCCAAAACAGCGTGTGCACTTCCAACGGAGGTGATGGACATCTGCAAGACAGCCAGACAGGAGTTCACCACAGCATATGCACTTCCACTGGAGGTGATAGACATCTTCCTGACAGCCAGGCAGGAGTCCACCACAGCATATGCACTTCCACCGTAGGTGATGGACATCTTCTCGACAGCCAGGCAGAAGTTCACCACAGTGTATGCACTTCCATTAGAGGTGATGGATATCTTCCTGACAGCCAGGCAGGAGTCCACCACAGCATATGCACTTCCAACTGAGGTGATTGACATTTTCCTGACAGCCAGGCAGGAGCCCACTACAGTGTAAGCACTTACACCAGCAGTGATTGACATCTTCCTAACTGCCAGGCAGAGGTTCACCGCAGCGTATGCACTTCCACCTGAGGTGATTGACATCTTCCTAACAGCCAGGTAGGAGTCCAGTGCAGTGTATGTACTTCTACCAGAGGTGATGGACATCTTCCTGACAGACAGGCAGACATCCACTACTCCACTACAGCATAAGCACTTACACCGGAGGATACTGACATCTTCCTGACAGCCAGGCAGGAGTTCACTACAGTGTATGCACTTCCACCAGAGGTGATGGACATCTTCCTGACAGCCAGGCCGCAGTCCACTACAGCATATGCACTTCCACTGGAGGTGATGGACATCTTCCTGACACCCAGGCCGGACTCCACCACAATGTATGCACTTCCACCGGAGGTGATGGACATCTTCCCTACAGCCAAGCAGGAGTCTACCACAGCGCATGTACTTCCCCTGAGGGGGTGGGCACCTTTCTGACAGCCAAGCAGGAGTCCACCACAGCATATGCACTTCCATTGGAGGTGATGGACACCTTCCAGACAGCCAGGCAGGAGTACACAACAGAAGTCTATTCTTGCAGGTATGTGGTGTTTGAAGCTGAAAGACCTGGGCCTAGGGTCCTAGGGCAATCAAAGTTTCTGGGCTTCAGTTGTTTGAGTCTCTTTTATGGGGCCACATTCTACAGTGGCAAAGAACTCACGATGGATAATTCCTCAAGAAGCATACTGCTGTATCTTTAAAATACTTATCAGGTATTTGGACACAAGAAGATCTAATTTTGTGTTGATTTTACTAAGTCATACGACAAAGGATACTCCGATCAAGGGAATGGTCCTTGAAAGTGCAAGGGCCTTCAAAAACCTGCAGTGCACAATACAGAGATGTATGTATTTAAACACTTTGACCCCCCACCTCACTAGTGCCTTTTGAATTTTCTTTTGGACTATAGGTAGCTGAGGGAACCAAGCAAAAATGGGAGGCCATATTGAAAACAAAGTTGCCGCAAACATGTGTGTGCTGTAGACAAATGTTCTCAACAGTCCAGGAGAACGTAGGACCAGGTCTGCCAAAGACCAGGATTTTAGTTTTAGTTAGGTTACTCTCACTAAGTCCAAAGGAGGTCTGATCTAAAACATTAGGGCCAACATCACAGGCCAATTAGAAGATTTTTTTACTGCCTAGCTTAAGAAGAACATTGTTAACAGAGGCAACTGTAGAAAATAAAAAAGCCAAATAATTATTAAAAGTGTAGGACCAGAATCAGACCTTTCTTGACCCCTGCACTCGTAGGTGTCCGCTTTGTGAGCTGAGATGAATTAAAAATATGAATTGAACCCAAATTCTGTTGTGAAGCCTCAGAACATGGGATTGATATTCAATGCCAACATATGAGGCCAAAGCCTTTTCCCATCCACCCTGTTGAAAGCATTGTTAAAATCTATTAAACAATAGAAACAAGCCTTTGTTGATTGTCACTCCCCTGCCGACAATTGTATTTAATGGTGCAACAGGGCTGTATTCAGTTCTAAGTCCACCTGAGCCACATTCAGTATCGGACTTCAATCGCCTGCAAAGAATCCTTGAAGAAGACATTGCCACGGTGTCCAACATTGCCAGAAGTCAGGAATTTCTGGCATCTTGCCTAGATTTTTCCTTCAAAAACAGACATTAATACAACACCAATCTAGGATGGTGGCACATCTTTGGTCTTGAACATACAGTTTAAGTTGAAAGGATAAAAAACATATGTCAGATTTCAGTCCTGCTGCAGAAGGGGAATTAGGATCAGGTACTCAGAATTTAGCTAGGAATGTTATCAGCAAATGGGTTTCTGACAGGGTGCTGTCCAGGCTGTGGGAAAAGTCATTAGAGAAAAGAGTCATAGAGGTTGCTACCCAGGAGCTGATCTACAAGAGACTGATGGTCCTTTTTGCTTATGGCGAGATCAAGGCTGTGTTTTTTGGATGGATTAAGATCAGAGACCATGTCTCACAGATGTCCAAATGAAGGGAACATTTATATTCTGCATTCTGTAGCACATGTATTCAGCTAAAAAGCCTCAGAGGATTTTACTAGCTTTCTAGTTGTAATACAAGCATTCTTGCACAATGATGCACAGGTGCCTGCATTGGCGCTTAGCAGGACTCAGTGCACCAGAGCAGGAAGACAGCAGGATTACACCATTTCTTAGTAGACATAGCGCATTCCTGCCCTGTCTCTGTCACGCAACACTGTGTTGCGTAACTTGTTAGTAAATCTGCCCCACACAGTCCTAAGTCTGCAGGAATGGTTCCCCTCACTGTTTCAATACCCAGTAACACTCCAAGAGCACATACCATAGTTAGTGACTTTACTTAAATTGTGAATTTTATCGAATAATTTGGTAATTGGTGGGAGCACATGAATTTAAGAAAAACACTTCTATCCTGTTTAAATTCACACTATTTTAATCTGTTTCATCATGATACTGTCCTTTTGCCTTCACTTTCTGCTCATCTTGACAGCTGGTGGTTAATTACAATTCCTGGAGCACACATGGTGCATATGTTTTTAACAAGGTTTCACTTTTTGCAGAAGGATAAAGTCAATGCCGAATCATGGTCAATTTCATTCCTGTAAGAAATTGCGTGGTCTGTTGACTGTGTTGTAAGCCATGGTCAAGCAGCAACCGCGATCATTGTCAAGGTGAGGCAAATGCCAACCCTAAATTAACCTGTGCTCAACCTTCTAGTAGCTTCCCCAGAGCAGTCAGGCTTGACTTAGAGGCAATGTTTAAAGTATCTGTGCAACACTTCAAACTGAAATAAAGTGAAAACACCATACATAAAGAATCCCACAGCACGTTAGAAATGTAGAACTTATTTTAATAAATAAAACAAGAAGAAAAAGGCAAATATCCAATTAGTACAACTAGCAACATTCAAGTTTGAAGATGTCAGTGAAAATAGTGCCAAAAAGCCCAAAGCCACCAACTGGGGAAATCAGGTTGCAGCAGACCAGGACAAAGTCACAAGTTCAGGCCGAACATCATTGAGCGTGGGTAAGCTACATGGACCCAGTTAGGCCCACTAATCAAAGTACATTATATCCTGTTTTGCGAAGCGTTCCAAAGATCTGCGTCAAAACTTCATCTCGCAGCTGAAGAGGTGTGTCAATTTCGAAATGCGATGAGGCTGTGATGTGAGGGTCTGTGTCGTCATCGAGCATTCCATTGGAGCGCTTGTGATGCAAAGTCTAGGGTCAGGGATGCGGTTCACTGTCGGGGTGATGTGTCAGTTCCGAAGAGTTGCAATGCACAGAGTCCTTTGTCGTCATCAAGGCTCCCATTGACAAGGCATTTAAGGGTCTGCTCTGAGGATGTGTCACACAGTGGCAGTTCAGATGGGCTGTGGCAGTGATGCAGGTCTTTGCGACGGGTCCAATCCACTCAGCAGCAGAGATGCATTGGTTCCGCTCGGTGTTGTGTGAGGTAGATAAGTCGGTTCCGCTGGATCCATAGAGGCTGGCAGAGCACTTTAAGCCCACTTCTGAAGATCCAGGTCTGGGGTGGCACCACTTGGCATGGTAGACTCCCAGATGGCAGAACCAGGTGCAGGTACAAGTTTGTTGGAACCCTGTTGTGTCCCTGAAGCATCAGATCACGAGGTCAACCATTTAGCCCCTGGAGTCAGTCAGTCAGTCAGTTCAAGTCAAAAGTCTTTAAAACAATATTAAAAACATTTCTAGGCATATAATAACACACCCCATCCCTCGCCACCCTTTCCACTCCAAGCCCCCTACCCTAAAAACCCTGCTGTTTAAACTGCCAAACCGACTCATCCTCCAAGTATCTCTGTATAGTGCTAATAACACCTCTACATTGTATACAACTTTAAGCCATATTTCATAGATGCAATATTTCTAATCCAGAAATAGTTTAAAAAACTTTGAGAGAGCACATGCAACATTCAAGAATTCCATGTTTGTCAAAAGTGCAAATGCTTCAGTCTGATGAAAATTTTTATTTTTTATAAAAAGCGGTTTTAAAAACACACAATGAATCCTATAAAAGTGCAAACAATCTAATAAAAGATTAACATTAACATTTTGAAATCCCAGACAACATAAACAGTTATTCTCTGCATCCAACCATGCACTACACTTCTATGCTTTTAAACATCACACATTCAGAGCTACCTGGAATTTTAAAATTAAATTAGTAAGTGTAACTGAACATTAGTCAAGTCAGCTATATATTAAAAAATCTTCTGATTATCCCAGGATTACATTTTATAACTTACTACTTACATACTCAAGGTCAGACCTTCTTGACTCTTTTTGCAGGCTCTTTCAATTCTCCTTTTGGAAGATGAGAAGTCTCTGCCAATTTGAAATTTTCTAATTATAAGATTGAAGCAGCTTTCCATAATATAGTCCTAGCCTGCACCGCCCATCTTAACTCATTCTTTCAATTTCCTTTGCACATAACAGTGACACCTTTTGGGCCTCAGAGGTCCATAGTTTATCCCAGAACTTCGGGGTAGTTGTATAGGCCAGAAAATCCCATGCCTGCAAGTTCCCTTAAAATCTTATTGCTTGGCCTATCACACTTTTGTGCAGATCAAACAGCTTTTTCAAGCGTTTGCCCTCCCCCTTCTCTCAGATTGTCTCAGAGCTTCAGGCCAGTAGCTTGGCACATAAAGGCGTTGGGAGGGCACCATTGCATTATAGGCGCAATCCATGAGAGTCCAGCAAAATAATTCTTAAAACTTACCTAACCTCCTATAGTTGTTGCTGCCTGAATCTCCAGTTTCTTTATGTAGGCCCAGTTCAATTTTTTAGTGACTAGCATTCCTAAATATTTATAAGAAGTGACCTCTTCTACCTTCCTATGGCCCAGGAGCCAGTTATCTAATTTAATGTTTTTCACAAAAGCAATCATTTTTGTTTTTTCCAAATAATGCTTCAGATTATTGGACTCACAATAGATATTAAATCTGTGCAATTTCCTATGCAATTTCCTATGAAGGCCACTTGGGTCAAATCCAGAATGGCCAAGCCATCTCTGTAAAGGAAGTATGAGATATGCCTGAAACTCCCTCCCCCCCATTTTTCGTGAAAAGGAGTTGGAGTTAGTGAGGATGCCATGGAGATCTGCTAGGAAGAGAGAAAACAGTGTAAGGGCCATATTTATACTCTGTTTGCGCCGAATGTGCGTCAAAAGTTTTGACGCACAATCGGCGCAAACCCTGCCCCATATTTATACTTTGACGCCCGACCCCGCAGGCGCCAAAATTCCACCATGTGCGTCATTTTTTGGAAGGGGGAACCAGCCTTGCGTTAATTATATGCAAGGTAGGCGTTCCCTTAAAAAAAATGACTTTAAGGCCTGTGCCCCTTATTTATACTCTGGTGTCATTTTGACGCACAGGAGGGGGTGGGCCGTAAAAAAACGGCGCACAGCCTGATGTGCGCCGTTTTTTAACACCTGGATCAGGGCAGGCGTTAAGGGACCTGTGGGCTCGGAAGGAGCCCAGAGGTGCCCCCCCCTGCCCTCAGGGACACCCCCTGCCACCCTTGCCCACCCCAGGAGGACACCCAAGGATGGAGGGACCCATCCCAGGGAAGTAAAGGTAAGTTCGGGTAAGTATTTTTTTCCAATTTGTTTTGTGGCATGGGGGGCCTGATTTGGGCCCCTCTACATGCCACTATGCCCAATGATCATGTCCAGGGGACATAAGTCCCCTGGGCATGGTCATTGGGCAAGGGGGCATGACTCCTGTCGTTGCTAAGGTTTGAGGCCTGAATTTTGCCTCAGACCTGACTTGCACCATTTTTTGACACACAACCCCCATTTTCCCATACGCTGGCGCTGCCTGGTGTGTCATTTTTTTTAACGCACACCAGTCCGCAGCGCCGGCTAACGTCATTCCATTAATAAGGCACCTGCATGGCGCGTTGGAATGGCGTTGGAATGGCTAATGGCGTTAGCCGGCGGTAAAGTTTTTGACGCAGTTGTGCATCAAAAAGTATAAATATGGGCCTAAGAGTCAGGATACATACCTGCACCAGCCCATAACCTAGGGAGATTTTTTTTTAAAGTGCCCCATTTAAATCAAGGTCCACTTGTGCCCAGTTCTGCAAATATAGGCCCTCATTACGAACATTGGCGGTCCGTTCCGCTCCACCGGTGGTGGCGGTAGAAGCCGCCAACAGAGGAGCGGTCCGGACCGCCAAATAATGATCCAAACGAAACACACCCATCCCCCGAACCACCCACTGCAAGGAGAGGAGTCCCGCCGATGACGGCAGAGTCTGCCCAAAGGCGGTTGGAAAGGCTCAACCCGCCCATCAAATAATGAACCACCATTCCGCCGCCAGTTCCGGGGCGGAAACCACCGCAACACAAAGCCAGACAGAAATGAACCAAATATAAGGAACCACGTACCGGAGTCCCACAGAACATGCTGTGGCAGCCATGGATGGAGAGCTGCAGATCATGCCAGCCCTACTCCTTGCCATATACCTACACGACCGAGACCGCTGACGAACACGACAACGGTAAGTACCGCAACCTACGATACAAGGGAGGAAAGGGCACAGTTACATACCCATCCACTCCACCCGTCCAGCAACACCCCCCAACCCTTCCCAGCAGCACAAGTCATACACCCCACAACAAGAGGTGCTTACCCGACCCAGGCTAATGTAGCTTGACCATAGTATATACAAAAACCCCACACCCATAAAAAAGTAAAACAAATCACCAGGGTGTAACGGTGTGCAGCCCAAACACAGGCCACACAGAAACTTTAATAAGAAGCTCACTAAGCCAACCAGTGCAAACAGGGCCAATGGCCAGTCCGTAATATCCCAATTGTCATGGGCCACAACGGGCCCCACCTGACTCCCACAAGTGCTGGGTATTCCACATAACGGGGCACCATATGGGGATCCAGGAACCGCACAGAAGGGGGGCAGGGGGTGGAGGGGGTAGGTATTTTCGACAGGGGTAGGCCTTTGACTTTCTTGTGGAGGGTGGAGGGGGGTGGGCTTCTCCTTTGAAGGGGGTGGGGGCTGTTTTGCTCGGTGGAGCTGGATGGACTAGGCTCTGTCCAGGCAAGTCTGGTGAGTGTGCTGCATGTGTCAACTACAGTAGAGGTGGTGAGTGCAGGTGTGGTGTATGGGGTGCATATATGGCTGTCTGCGATTGTCGTGAGTGCAGTAAGAGGAGCAGTAACAGTGAGTGAAGGTGCAGTGCTTGAGGGTGTGGATGTAGAGGGGGCAGACAAGGAGGCGGATGCGGTGGGCACACTGGGGGATGTGGACGTTGTTGTGTGTGCAGATGTCTGTTGGCTGTGTGAAAGCATGTGGTTAGATAAGTGGTGCTTGTGTTTTGAAGTGTGCTTCTCGTGTGTTGATGTGCCTGTCAGCATGTCTGATTGTGTGCTTTGGACGGGTGAAGGGAGTGGGGTTCTGGAAGGGGTAGAGGAGGTTGGAGGGGGGACAGAATGGCCAGGGAAACTGTCTGCCGTCCGAGAGGAGGCCAGATCCCGAAAAGATCTCTGTAGGGCAGATAGGGCACCATGAATGCCATCCAGATAGGCATTTGTCTGCTGCACCTCTGATGCTAGCCCCTGGATGGCATTGACGATGGTTGTCTGCCCTACAGAGATGGTTCTCAGGAGGTCAATAGCCTCCTCTGTGAGGGCAGCAGGGCTGACTGGGGCAGTGGAGGGGGTGCCTGGGGCAAAGGAGACACCCACTTTTCTGGGTGGGCGGGCACGGGCAACTCGGTGGGGAGCAGAAGGGAGGGCGGTGACGGTATGGGGTGGCGGTAGATTTCACGGTATTGGTGTGTGCAGTACGGTCCACCACTGCCGGGGGACCCCCATCAGAGGAGGTCTCAGAGTCACTACCTCTTGTGGTAGTAGCCTCCCCCGTGGAAGTCCCCTCGCCCTCCCACCCACTGGTCTCCTGGGCGTCCATTGTCTCTGCCTCGGAGGATCAGTGGGCCACTGCGTCCCCACGTGCCAGTGCCTCAGCTCCCTCACCTGATGTTGATGCTGTACCAAACCAACACAAGAGAACAGGGATGGGGAGACAAAACAGGAGAGACACTTGTAAATAGCTGAATGCAGATACAGAATGGCCAGACATACACCCATCCAGCAAACACAACAGGCAGCACCGTACACTATGCCCATGGCCATGCCCCTGACTACTGACCATAATACAGCTCTACACCCATCCCCTGAAATACTTTAGGAGCAGAAGTAGGTGAAACCTGACAGGGACACCTCTACACCCTTTGGGTAACATACAGTAGATGTACACCAGTCACATTCCCTGCCTCTAAGCAGAATGAGCTCTATTGCACACCCAGACATCCTTCCAGACTGAAGTATGGTCAGTGAGTACTCACCCCCTTGTGACTGCTGTGCAGCCTTCAAGCGCCCATCCAGGTCTGGGTTGGCCACCACCAGGATCTGTCGCATGAGGGGGGTCAGTGCCAGACGGGCACCCCTTCCACATTGGGAGGACTTCCCCAGCTGGGCCTCACTGATCTTTTGCATCCAGCGCCGCAGGTTTTCCCACCTCTTTCAACGGTGAGTGCTCCGCCGGTTGTAGACCCCCAGGGTACGCACCTCCTTGGCGATGGCATGCCAATGTGCCCTCTTCTAGTGGGTGCTGACCTAGAATGGCGACACAGAAATAGAGGTCAGGCACTTGCAAAATAGGAACAGCTGGCTAATTGTCCACTATGGGACGACAGTACTCTCAGACATGCAGGACAGTCGCACGCAGCATGCCATGCACCATGACCCATGCAGGCTCAGAGGAGCACACATATGTCCAATCAACACGATGCATTACACACACAGTGCCCTCCAAACCCAGACTCACCTGTACCTCTGGCCGTCTGTACAGCTTCGCGTACAGGGGCAGGACCCCCTCCACTAGCTTCTCCAGTTCTTCCCGGGTTGAGGCCCGGGCCCTTTCCCCTGCACCACGTGGCACATCTGCAGCCAGAGGCAGGTCACAGCAGCACACAGAGTGGAGTACCTGTACGCACGAGATCAGGGAGTCAAGTGAACAAACAATGACGAACGCGTGTACGTTCCGCAGTGGTATGCACCTTCACCGCCGGCGGCGATCATGATACTCCAGGATTCACCTTTGGCATCCATGTTAGCCAATGAAGGTGCGAACAGTGGTCGACACCGCCTTAAGCTGTGACGTCAACCGCTAGTGGTATGAGGTCACTTCCACAACGAAGGGGCAGATCTACAGTGGACAGACATTTTGCCATCACCTACACATCTAGAATTTCCTACTATTCACAATGCATGGCATACTAGCCACATGAAGCACCTAGGCCACTGCCCATTCTGTATAGTAGCACATGTACATCTGTCAGGTAGCAGTTACTGTCAACACACTACAATGAACAATGCAGTGCAGAAATGATGAGAAGTGTGCCTATGTATGTGCCTTCATCACTCCTTTTTGTAACCCCTTGTAGGTACTGACCCTTGTGGTGAGGAAGGGCACCATCAGTGTACAGACCACTTGTGGATATGGGGACAATGGTGGAGCGTCAGATCATAATCACTTACAGACTCACAGGTGCAACTATTCAGGACCTTTGGGTTTTACTGGATCCTACACTAACTCTGGGAAATCGTAATCAGCATGCCATTCCAACTGAGGTGCAGGTGCTCTTCGCTCTCCATTTCAAGGCCACAGGCTAATTTCAAGTGACAGTGGGCATGGGTGCTGGTTTCTCACAACCAATGTGTAGGAGGCTGGACTGGCTTGTAGTGAGTACCAAGGGGTACTTGCACCTTGCACCAGGCCCAGTTATCCCTTATTAGTGTATAGGGTGTCTAGCAGCTTAGGCTGATAGATAATGGTAGCTTAGCAG
The DNA here is from genome assembly GCF_031143425.1 of Pleurodeles waltl. Taxonomy (NCBI): domain Eukaryota; kingdom Metazoa; phylum Chordata; class Amphibia; order Caudata; family Salamandridae; genus Pleurodeles; species Pleurodeles waltl. The sequence goes on along the minus strand of NC_090437.1, from coordinate 1,313,617,532 downwards.
AGCATCTTAGGCTGAACTAGGAGACGTGTGAAGCTACTACAGTACCACAAGTGTCACTTGCACAATATCATAAGAAAACACAATACACAGTTATACTAAAAATAAAGGTACTTTATTTTTATGACAATATGCCAAAGTATCTTAGAGTGTACCCTCAGTGAGAGGATAGGAAATATACACAAGATATATGTACACAATACCAAAAATATGCAGTATAGTCTTAGAAAACAGTGCAAACAATGTATAGTTACAATAGGATGCAATGGGGACACATAGGGATATGGGCAACACAAACCATATACTCCAAAAGTGGAATGCGAACCACGAATGGACCCCAAACCTATGTGACCTTGTAGAGGGTCGCTGGGACTATTAGAAAATAGTGAGAGTTAGAAAAAGAACCCTCCCCAAGACCCTGAAAAGTGAGTGCAAAGTGCACTAAAGTTCCCCTAAGGACAAAGAAGTCGTGTTAGAGGAATAATGCAGGAAAGAAACAAACCAACAATGCAACAATGATGGATTTCCAATCTAGGGTACCTGTGGAACAAGGGGACCAAGTCCAAAAGTCACAAGCAAGTCGGAGATGGGCATATGCCCAGGAAATGCCAGCTGTGGGTGCAAAGAAGCTTCTACTGGACAGAAGAAGCTGAGGTTTCTGCAGGAACGAAAAGGGCTAGAGCCTTCCCCTTTGGTGGACGGATCCCTCTCGCTGTGGAGAGTCGTGCAGAAGTGTTTTCCCGCCAAAAGAACGCCAACAAGCCTTGCTAGCTGCAAATCGTGCGGTTAGCGTTTTTGGACGCTGCTGTGGCCCTGGAGGGACCAGGAGGTCGCAAATTGGACCAGGAGAGAGAGGGGACATCGAGCAAGACAAAGAGCCCTCTCAGCAGCAGGTAGCACCCAGAGAAGTGCCAGAAACAGGTGTGAGAAAGTAGCCTCTTTCTAGCCTTGTTACCCCCACTAAGGGCCTGTTTGTGAGTGTATGTCAGGGTGTTTTCACTGTCTCACTGGTATCCTGCTTCCCAGGGCCCAGTGCTGATAGTGAAAACCCTATGTTTTCAGTATGTTTGTTATGTGTCACTGGGACCCTGCTAGTCAGGACCCCAGTGCTCATAAGGTTGTGGCCTATATGTATGTGTTCCCTGTGTGGTGCCTAACTGTCTCACTGAGGCTCTGCTAACCAGAACCTCAGTGGTTATGCTCTCTCATTTCTTTCAAATTGTCACTAACAGGCTAGTGACCAATTTTACCAATTTACATTGGCTTACTGGAACACCCTTATAATTCCCTAGTATATGGTACTGAGGTACCCAGGGTATTGGGGTTCCAGGAGATCCCTATGGGCTGCAGCATTTCTTTTGCCACCCATAGGGAGCTCTGACAATTCTTACACAGGCCTGCCACTGCAGCCTGAGTGAAATAACGTCCACGTTATTTCACAGCCATTTTACACTGCACTTAAGTAACTTATAAGTCACCTATATGTCTAACCTTTACCTAGTAAAGGTTAGGTGCAAAGTTACTTAGTGTGAGGGCACCCTGGCACTAGCCAAGGTGCCCCCACATTGTTCAGAGCCAATTCCCTGAACTTTGTGAGTGCGGGGACACCATTACACGCGTGCACTACATATAGGTCACTACCTATATGTAGCATCACAATGGTAACTCCGAATATGGCCATGTAACATGTCTAAGATCATGGAATTGCCCCCTCTATGCCATCCTGGCATTGTTGGCACAATTCGATGATCCCAGTGGTCTGTAGCACAGACCCTGGTACTGCCAAACTGCCCTTCCTGGGGTTTCACGGCAGCTGCTGCTGCTGCCAACCCCTCAGACAGGCATCTGCCCTCCTGGGGTCAAGCCAGGCTTGTCCCAGGATGGCAGAACAAAGGACTTCCTCTGAGAGAGGGTGTTACACCCTCTCCCTTTGGAAAATGGTGGGAAGGCAGGGGAGGGGTAGCCTCCCCCAGCCTCTGGAAATGCTTTCTTGGGCACAGATGTGCCCAATTCTGCATAAGCCAGTCTACACCGGTTCAGGGACCCCTTAGCCCCTGCTCTGGCGCGAAACTGGACAAAGGAAAGGGGAGTGACCACTCCCCTGACCTGCACCTCCCCTGGGAGGTGTCCAGAGCTCCTCCAGTGTGCTCCAGACCTCTGCCATCTTGGAAACAGAGGTGCTGCTGGCACACTGGACTGCTCTGAGTGGCCAGTGCCACCAGGTGACGTCAGAGACTCCTGCTGATAGGCTCCTTCAGGTGTTAGTAGCCTATCCTCTCTCCTAGGTAGCCAAACCCTCTTTTCTGGCTATTTAGGGTCTCTGTCTCTGGGGAAACTTTAGATAACGAATGCAAGAGCTCATCCGAGTTCCACTGCATCTCTCTCTTCACCTTCTGATAAGGAATCGACTGCTGACCGCGCTGGAAGCCTGCAAACCTGCAACATAGTAGCAAAGACGACTACTGCAACTCTGTAACGCTGATCCTGCCGCCTTCTCTACTGTTTTCCTGCTTGTGCATGCTGTGGGGGTAGTCTGCCTCCTCTCTGCACTAGAAGCTCCGAAGAAATCTCCTGTGGGTCGACGGAATCTTCCCCCTGCAACCGCAGGCACCAAAAAGCTGCATTACCGGTCCCTTGGGTCTCCTCTCAGCACAACGAGCGAGGTCCCTCGAATCCAGCGACTCTGTCCAAGTGACCCCCACAGTCCAGTGACTCTTCAGTCCAAGTTTGGTGGAGGTAAGTCCTTGCCTCACCACGCTGGGCTGCATTGCTGGGAACCGCGACTTTTGCAGCTACTCCGGCCCCTGTGCACTTCCGGCGGAAATCCTTTGTGCACAGCCAAGCCTGGGTCCACGGCACTCTAACCTGCATTGCACGACGTTCTAAGTTGGTCTCCGGCGACGTGGGACTCCTTTGTGCGACTTCGGGTGAGCACTGTTTCACGCATCCTCGCAGTGCCTGTTTCTGGCACTTCTCCGGGTGCTACCTGCTGCTGAAAGGGCTCCTTGTCTTGCTCGACGTCCCCTCTCTCTCGTGGTCCAATTTGCGACCTCCTGGTCCCTCCAGAGCCACAGCAGCATCCAAAAACGCTAACCGCACGATTTGCAGCTAGCAAGGCTTGTTGGCGTTCTTTCGGCGGGAAAACACTTCTGCACGACTCTCCACGGCGAGAGGGATCCGTCCACCAAAGGGGAAGTCTCTAGCCCTTTTCGTTCCTGCAGAAACCTCAGCTTCTTCTGTCCAGTAGAAGCTTCTTTGCACCCGCAGCTGGCATTTCCTGGGCATCTGCCCATCTCCGACTTGCTTTTGACTTTTGGACTTGGTCCCCTTGTTACACAGGTACCCTAGATTGGAAATCCACAGTTGTTGCATTGTTGGTTTGTGTCTTTCCTGCATTATTCCTCTAACACGACTTCTTTGTCCTTAGGGGAACTTCAGTGCACTTTGCACTCACTTTTCAGGGTCTTGGGGAGGGTTATTTTTTTAACTCTCACTATTGTCTAATAGTCCCAGCGACCCTCTACAAGGTCACATAGGTTTGGGGTCCATTCGTGGTTCGCATTCCACTTTTGGAGTATATGGTTTGTGTTGCCCCTATCCCTATGTTTCCCCATTGCATCCTATTGTAACTATACATTGTTTGCACTGTTTTCTAAGACTATACTGCATATTTTTGCTATTGTGTATATATATCTTGTGTATATTTCCTATCCTCTCACTGAGGGTACACTCTAAGATACTTTGGCATATTGTCATAAAAATAAAGTACCTTTATTTTTAGTATAACTGTGTATTGTGTTTTCTTATGATATTGTGCATATGACACTAAGTGGTACTGTAGTAGCTTCACACGTCTCCTAGTTCAGCCTAAGCTGCTCTGCTAAGCTACCATTATCTATCAGCCTAAGCTGCTAGACACCCTATACACTAATAAGGGATAACTGGGCCTGGTGCAAGGTGCAAGTACCCCTTGGTACTCACTACAAGCCAGTCCAGCCTCCTACATTGGTTGTGCAGTGGTGGGATAAGTGCTTTGAGACTACTTACCACTCTTGTCATTGTACTTTTCATAAGAGAAAAATATACAAAACAAGGTCAGTGTATATACACATAGCCAAAAAGTTTTGCATTTCCTCTTTTCACTCTTTTCTAAGTGCTGAAAAGTACTTCTAACTTTCTAAAAAGTTCTAAAAAGTTTTTAAAAAAAAATTTCTCTGTCTTTCTAAAAGCTCTGACAATCTTTTTATCTTTTTCTATCACTTTAACTCTCTCTAAAAATGTCTGGCACAGGCCAAAATGTTGATCTGTCCAAACTTGCATATGATCACCTTAGCTGGAAAGGAGCAAGGAGTCTCTGCATAGAGAGAGGTTTGAGTGTAGGGAAGAATCCTTCTTTGGAATTATTGCTTAACATGCTTAGAGAACAAGATAAGGCCATAGGGGCCACATCTGTTGAAAAAGTAGCAAATGGTTCCCAATCTGGTCCAGGGACTCCCCCAGGAAAAGATTCAGGAAAGAAACTTCCTAGCCTGCCCAATACTAGACAGTCTAGCATAGTTGGTCATGATGGAGAGCCTCACCATACAAATAGTGTTGTCTCACATCATAGCAAAAGCATTTATTCTCACCATACTGGTAGTGATGTTTCTGTTAGCCAAGCTGTTAGGGTGGCTTCTGTAAGGGACAGGTCTCCTTCTGTTCATTCTTCTGTGTCTAAGAATGTCCCTCCCACCAACCCTGATGACAGAATGTTAGAGAGGGAACTCAATAAGTTGAGAGTGGAACAAACCAGACTGAAGCTTAAAAAGCAACAGCTGGATTTGGATAGACAGTCTTTTGAACTAGAGAAAGAAAGACAGAAGTTGGGTTTAGATACCCATGGTGGCAGCAGCAGTATTCCCCATAGTCATCCTGCAAAAGAGCATGATTCCAGGAATCTGCACAAGATAGTTCCCCCTTATAAGGAGGGGGATGACATTAACAAGTGGTTTGCTGCACTTGAGAGGGCCTGTGTTGTACAGGATGTCCCTCAAAGGCAGTGGGCTGCTATCCTATGGCTATCATTTAGTGGAAAAGGTAGGGATAGGCTCCTTACTGTGAACGAAAATTATGCTAATAATTTTACAGTTCTTAAGAATGCACTCCTGGATGGTTATGGCTTAACCACTGAACAGTACAGGATAAAGTTCAGAGAGACCAAAAAGGAGTCTTCACAAGACTGGGTTGATTTCATTGACCATTCAGTGAAGGCCTTGGAGGGGTGGTTACATGGCAGTAAAGTTACTGATTATGACAGCCTGTATAACTTGATCCTGAGAGAGCATATTCTTAATAATTGTGTGTCTGATTTGTTGCACCAGTACTTGGTGGACTCTGATCTGACCTCTCCCCAAGAATTGGGAAAGAAGGCAGACAAATGGGTCAGAACAAGGGTGAACAGAAAAGTTCATACAGGTGGTGACAAGGAGAACAATAAGAAGAAAGGTGGTGAAAAATCTCAAGATAAGCATGGGGGGATAAGGGTAAAACCAAAGATCCCACTTCAAATCTTAAACACTCTTCAGAGGGTGGGGATAAAACTAATTCTTCCTCTTCTTCTCAACCCACACACATTAAAAAGCCTTGGTGCTTTGTGTGTAAAAATAGAGGCCATAGGCCAGGGGATAAGTCCTGTCCAGGTAAACCCCCTGAGCCTACCACCACTAATACATCAAGCTCTAGTGCCCCTAGCAGTAGTGGTACTAGTGGTGGGACTGCTGGCAACAGTCAAGCAAAGGGTGTAGTTGGGTTCACTTATGGGTCCATCATAGAAACTGGGGTAGTCAGTCCCAAGACAGTTTCTGTCACACCTAGTGGCATTGGCCTTGCCACACTGGCTGCTTGTCCCCTTACAATGGATAAGTACAGGCAGACAGTTTCAATTAATGGTGTTGAGGCCTTGGCCTACAGGGACACAGGTGCCAGTATCACTTTGGTGACTGAAAACCTAGTGCACCCTGATCAACACATCATTGGACAACAGTATAAGATTATTGATGTCCATAACTCCACTAAGTTTCTTCCCTTAGCTATAATTCAGTTTAGTTGGGGTGGAGTTACTGGCCCTAAGCAGGTGGTGGTATCACCTAGCTTACCTGTAGACTGTCTCTTAGGTAATGACCTAGAGGCCTCAGGTTGGGCTGATGTAGAATTTTATGCCCATGCAGCCATGCTGGGCATCCCAGAGGAATTGTTCCCTCTCATTTCTACTGAAATGAAAAAGCAAAGGAGAGAAGGCCTGAAAACTCAGCATCCCTCTCCAACAACAGGTAAAAGGGGTATCACAGTATCCTCTAACCACCCTACCATTCAGGATACCATTCCTGTGGTGGGAGAAACCTCTCCTGGGGTGGCACCTGTTCCTAGGGAATCATCAGTTGGCAAAACTGTACTCCCTGAGGTAGAAGTACCTCTCTGTGGGATAACTAACATTGGTGACAAAAAGAGCACCATTTTAGTTAACATGGAGCATCCCTCCAACCCTCCCAGAGCAACTTTAGTGCAGAAACTCTGCACTGCCTCACAACACTTAGGACAGCATCCCTGCCCTAGTGTGGAGCTCATAGGACAGCATCCCTGCCCTGCTCCAACTCAAGAGAAACAGCATCCCTGTTCTCTCTTCCAGCCATATGGACAAAGTTTTTGCCCAGCTATGGCTTTACTGAGACAGCATCCCTGTCTGGCATTTCCATCACTACAAATAGGTTCAGTGGACAATTCCCACTGCTCTAAACTAAAACTTACTGATAGAAACTCTGAAAATACATCTTCACATTGTTGCTTAGCTAAAAAACGTCAAACAGGGTGGTTTACATCCCCACAGGGAAGTAACCATATAGTGGATGATAAAGGGAGTAACCAGTCTATTGCAGAGCTACTCTCTACTTATCACCACTTAGACAATAAAGTCTCAACTGGCCAAGGTTAGCCTTATTGTCCTTCGTTTGGGGGGGGGGTTGTGTGAGAAAGTAGCCTCTTTCTAGCCTTGTTACCCCCACTAAGGGCCTGTTTGTGAGTGTATGTCAGGGTGTTTTCACTGTCTCACTGGTATCCTGCTTGCTAGGGCCCAGTGCTCATAGTGAAAACCCTATGTTTTCAGTATGTTTGTTATGTGTCACTGGGACCCTGCTAGTCAGGACCCCAGTGCTCATAAGGTTGTGGCCTATATGTATGTGTTCCCTGTGTGGTGCCTAACTGTCTCACTGAGGCTCTGCTAACCAGAACCTCAGTGGTTATGCTCTCTCATTTCTTTCAAATTGTCACTAACAGGCTAGTGACCAATTTTACCAATTTACATTGGCTTACTGGAACACCCTTATAATTCCCTAGTATATGGTACTGAGGTACCCAGGGTATTGGGGTTCCAGGAGATCCCTATGGGCTGCAGCATTTCTTTTTCCACCCATAGGGAGCTCTGACAATTCTTACACAGGCCTGCCACTGCAGCCTGAGTGAAATAACGTCCACGTTATTTCACAGCCATTTTACACTGCACTTAAGTAACTTATAAGTCACCTATATGTCTAACCTTTACCTGGTAAAGGTTAGGTGCAAAGTTACTTAGTGTGAGGGCACCCTGGCACTAGCCAAGGTGCCCCCACATTGTTCAGAGCCAATTCCCTGAACTTTGTGAGTGCGGGGACACCATTACACGCGTGCACTACATATAGGTCACTACCTATATGTAGCTTCACAATGGTAACTCCGAATATAGCCATGTAACATGTCTAAGATCATGGAATTGCCCCCTCTATGCCATCCTGGCATTGTTGGCACAATTCGATGATCCCAGTGGTCTGTAGCACAGACCCTGGTACTGCCAAACTGCCCTTCCTGGGGTTTCACGGCAGCTGCTGCTGCTGCCAACCCCTCAGACAGGCATCTGCCCTCCTGGGGTCAAGCCAGGCTTGTCCCAGGATGGCAGAACAAAGGACTTCCTCTGAGAGAGGGTGTTACACCCTCTCCCTTTGGAAAATGGTGTGAAGGCAGGGGAGGGGTAGCCTCCCCCAGCCTCTGGAAATGCTTTCTTGGGCACAGATGTGCCCAATTCTGCATAAGCCAGTCTACACCGGTTCAGGGACCCCTTAGCCCCTGCTCTGGCGCGAAACTGGACAAAGGAAAGGGGAGTGACCACTCCCCTGACCTGCACCTCCCCTGGGAGGTGTCCAGAGCTCCTCCAGTGTGCTCCAGACCTCTGCCATCTTGGAAACAGAGGTGCTGCTGGCACACTGGACTGCTCTGAGTGGCCAGTGCCACCAGGTGACGTCAGAGACTCCTGCTGATAGGCTCCTTCAGGTGTTAGTAGCCTATCCTCTCTCCTAGGTAGCCAAACCCTCTTTTCTGGCTATTTATGGTCTCTGTCTCTGGGGAAACTTTAGATAACGAATGCAAGAGCTCATCCGAGTTCCTCTGCATCTCTCTCTTCACCTTCTGATAAGGAATCGACTGCTGACCGCGCTGGAAGCCTGCAAACCTGCAACATAGTAGCAAAGACGACTACTGCAACTCTGTAACACTGATCCTGCCGCCTTCTCGACTGTTTTCCTGCTTGTGCATGCTGTGGGGGTAGTCTGCCTCCTCTCTGCACCAGAAGCTCCGAAGAAATCTCCCGTGGGTGAACGGAATCTTCCCCCTGCAACCGCAGGCACCAAAAAGCTGCATTACTGGTCCCTTGGGTCTCCTCTCAGCACGACGAGCGAGGTCCCTCGAATCCAGCGACTCTGTCCAAGTGACCCCCACAGTCCAGTGACTCTTCATTCCAAGTTTGGTGGAGGTAAGTCCTTGCCTCACCACGCTGGGCTGCATTGCTGGGAACCGCGACTTTTGCAGCTACTCCGGCCCCTGTGCACTTCCGGCGGAAATCCTTTGTGCACAGCCAAGCCTGGGTCCACGGCACTCTAACCTGCATTGCACGACGTTCTAAGTTGGTCTCCGGCGACGTGGGACTCCTTTGTGCGACTTCGGGTGAGCACCGTTTCACGCATCCTCGTAGTGCCTGTTTCTGGCACTTCTCCGGGTGCTACCTGCTGCTGAGAGGGCTCCTTGTCTTGCTCGACGTCCTCTCTCTCTCCTGGTCCAATTTGCGACCTCCTGGTCCCTCCAGGGACACAGCAGCGTTCAAAAATGCTAACCGCATGATTTGCAGCTAGCAAGGCTTGTTGGCGTTCTTTCGGCGGGAAAACACTTCTGCACGACTCTCCACGGCGAGAGGGATCCGTCCACCAAAGGGGAAGTCTCTAGCCCTTTTCGTTCCTGCAGAAACCTCAGCTTCTTCTGTCCAGTAGAAGCTTCTTTGCACCCGCAGCTGGCATTTCCTGGGCATCTGCCCATCTCCGACTTGCTTGTGACTTTTGGACTTGGTCCCCTTGTTCCACAGGTACCCTAGATTGGAAATCCACAGTTGTTGCATTGTTGGTTTGTGTCTTTCCTGCATTATTCCTCTAACACGACTTCTTTGTCCTTAGGGGAACTTCAGTGCACTTTGCACTCACTTTTCAGGGTCTTGGGGAGGGTTATTTTTCTAACTCTCACTATTGTCTAATAGTCCCAGCGACCCTCTACAAGGTCACATAGGTTTGGGGTCCGTTCGTGGTTCGCATTCCACTTTTGGAGCATATGGTTTGTGTTGCCCCTATCCCTATGTTTCCCCATTGCATCCTATTGTAACTATACATTGTTTGCACTGTTTTCTAAGACTATACTGCATATTTTTGCTATTGTGTATATATATCTTGTGTATATTTCCTATCCTCTCACTGAGGGTACACTCTAAGATACTTTGGCATATTGTCATAAAAATAAAGTACCTTTATTTTTAGTATAACTGTGTATTGTGTTTTCTTATGATATTGTGCATATGACACTAAGTGGTACTGTAGTAGCTTCACACGTCTCCTAGTTCAGCCTAAGCTGCTCTGCTAAGCTACCATTATCTATCAGCCTAAGCTGCTAGACACCCTATACACTAATAAGTGATAACTGGGCCTGGTGCAAGGTGCAAGTACCCCTTGGTACTCACTACAAGCCAGTCCAGCCTCCTACAACAGGCACTGCGAGGATGCGTGAAACGGTGCTCACCCGAAGTTACACAAAGGAGTCCCACGTCGCCGGAGACCAACTTAGAAAGTCGTGCAATGCAGGTTAGAGTGCCGTGGACCCAGGCTTGGCTGTGCACAAAGGATTTCCGCCGGAAGTGCACAGGGGCCGGAGTAGCTGCAAAAGTCGCGGTTCCCAGCAATGCAGTCTAGCGAGGTGAGGCAAGGACTTACCTCCACCAAACTTGGACTGAAGAGTCACTGGACTGTGGGAGTCACTTGGACAGAGTTGCTGGATTCGAGGGACCTCGCTCGTCGTGCTGAGAGGAGACCCAAGGGACCGGTAATGCAGCTTTTTGGTGCCTGCGGTTGCAGGGGGAAGATTCCGTCGACCCACGGGAGATTTCCTCGGAGCTTCTAGTGCAGAGAGGAGGCAGACTACCCCCACAGCATGCACCACCAGGAAAACAGTCAAGAAGGCGGCAGGATCAGCGTTACGGAGTTGCAGTAGTCGTCTTTGCTACTTTGTTGCAGTGTTGCAGGCTTCCAGCGCGGTCAGCAGTCGATTCCTTGGCAGAAGGTGAAGAGAGAGATGCAGAGGAACTCGGATGAGCTCTTGCATTCGTTATCTAAAGTTTCCCCAGAGACAGAGACCTTAAATAGCCAGAAAAGAGGGTTTGGCTACCTAGGAGAGAGGATAGGCTAGCAACACCTGAAGGAGCCTATCACAAGGAGTCTCTGACGTCACCTGGTGGCACTGGCCACTCAGAGCAGTCCAGTGTGCCAGCAGCACCTCTGTTTCCAAGATGGCAGAGGTCTGGAGCACACTGGAGGAGCTCTGGACACCTCCCAGGGGAGGTGCAGGTCAGGGGAGTGGTCACTCCCCTTTCCTTTGTCCAGTTTCGCGCCAGAGCAGGGGCTAAGGGGTCCCCTGAACCGGTGTAGACTGGCTTATGCAGAATTGGGCACATCTGTGCCCAAGAAAGCATTTCCAGAGGCTGGGGGAGGCTACTCCTCCCCTGCCTTCACACCATTTTCCAAAGGGAGAGGGTGTAACACCCTCTCTCAGAGGAAGTCCTTTGTTCTGCCATCCTGGGACAAGCCTGGCTTGACCCCAGGAGGGCAGAAACCTGTCTGAGGGGTTGGCAGCAGCAGCAGCTTCAGTCAAACCCCAGGAAAGGCAGTTTGGCAGTACCAGGGTCTGTGCTACAGACCACTGGGATCATGGAATTGTGCCAGCAATGCCAGGATGGCATAGAGGGGGCAATTCCATGATCTTAGACATGTTACATGGCCATATTCGGAGTTACCATTGTGAAGCTTCATATAGGTAGTGACCTATATGTAGTGCACGCGTGTAATGGTGTCCCCGCACTCACAAAGTTCAGGGAATTGGCTCTGAACAATGTGGGGGCACCTTGGCTAGTGCCAGGGTGCCCTCACACTAAGTAACTTTGCACCTAACCTTTACCAGGTAAAGGTTAGACATATAGGCGACTTATAAGTTACTTAAGTGCAGTGTAAAATGGCTGTGAAATAACGTGGACGTTATTTCACTCAGGCTGCAGTGGCAGGCCTGTGTAAGAATTGTCAGAGCTCCCTATGGGTGGCAAAAGAAATGCTGCAGCCCATAGGGATCTCCTGGAACCCCAATACCCTGGGTACCTCAGTACCATATACTAGGGAATTATAAGGGTGTTCCAGTAAGCCAATGTAAATTGGTAAAATTGGTCACTAGCCTGTTAGTGACAATTTAGAAAGAAATGAGAGAGCATAACCACTGAGGTTCTGATTAGCAGAGCCTCAGTGAGACAGTTAGTCACTACACAGGTAACACAATCAGGCACACTTATGAGCACTGGGGCCCTGGTGAACAGGGTCCCAGTGACACATACAACTAAAACAACATATATACAGTGAAAAATGGGGGTAACATGCCAGGCAAGATGGTACTTTCCTACACAACCCCCCCCCCCAAACGAAGGACAATAAGACTAGCCATGACCTGATGAGTCTTCATTGTCCAAGTGGAAATATCTGGAGAGTCCATCTGCATTGGAGTGGCTACTCCCAGGTCTATGTTCCACTGTATAATCCCTTCCCTGTAGGGATATGGACCACCTCAACAATTTAGGATTTTCACCTTTCATTTGTTTTAGCCAAAGTAGAGGTTTGTGGTCTGTCTGAACAATGAAGTGAGTGCCAAACAGGTATGGCCTCAACTTCTTCAGAGCCCAGACCACAGCAAAGGCCTCCCTCTCTATGGCAGACCAACGCTTTTCTCTAGGGGTCAACCTCCTACTAATAAAAGCAACAGGTTGATCCTGGCCCTCAGAATTAAGTTGTGATAGGACTGCCCCTACTCCTAATTCAGATGCATCAGTCTGGACATAGAATTTTTTAGAGTAACAAGGGCTTTTCAGGACAGGTGCAGAGCACATGGCCTGCTTCAGCTCCTCAAAAGCTTTCTGACAGTTTGCTGTCCATAATACCTTTTTAGGCATTTTCTTAGAAGTGAGGTCATTAAGAGGGGCTGCAATGGAGCCATAGTTCTTAATGAACCTCCTGTAATACCCAGTGAGGCCTAGGAAGGCTCTCACCTGAGTCTGAGTGGTAGGGGGAACCCAATCAATAATTGTTTGGATTTTCCCCTGAAGTGGTGCAATCTGTTCCCCACCAACAAGGTGTCCCAGATAAACCACCTTACCCTGCCCTATCTGGCACTTTGAAGCCTTGATAGTGAGGCCTGCCTTTTGCAGGGCCTCCAAAACTTTCCATAGGTGGACCAGGTGATCATCCCAACTGGAGCTAAATACAGCTATATCGTCCAAATATGCTGCACTGAAAGCTTCCAGCCCTTGCAGGACTGTATTCACCAACCTCTGAAAAGTGGCAGGTGCATTTTCAAACCAAAAGGCATTACAGTAAACTGGTAATGGCCTCCAATGGTTGAAAATGCAGTTTTAGGTTTAGCATCTTCTGATAATTTGATCTGCCAATACCCTGCAGTTAAATCAAAAGTGCTTAGATACTTGGCAGATACCAGTGTATCTATGAGCTCATCTGCCCTGGGTATAGGGTGAGCATCAGTTTTGGTTACCAGGTTGAGACCTCTATAGTCTACACAAAACCGCATTTCCTTCTTTCCATCTTTGGAATGGGGTTTTGGTACAAGTACCACAGGAGAAGCCCATGGACTTTCAGAGTGCTCAACCACTCCTAGTTCTAACATTTTCTGTACCTCTTGCTTTATGCAGTCCCTGACATGGTCAGGCTGCCTATAGATCTTACTTTTGACAGGTAAACTGTCTCCAGTATCTATAGTGTGCTCACACCAAGAAGTGGTACCTGGCACAGTAGAGAAGAGTTCCGAGAATTGATCTAGGAGATTTATGCAATGGTCTTTCTGCTCAGCAGTAAGACAATCAGCCAAAACTACACCTTCCACAAGAGCATCTTGTTCTGTGGAAGAGAAGAGATCAGGTAGAGGATCACTGTCTTCTTCCTGTCCCTCATCAGTTGCCATGAGCAGGGTGAGATCAGCCCTGTCATAGTAGGGTTTCAGGCGGTTTACATGGAGTACCCTAAGGGGACTCCTTGCAGTGCCTAAGTCAACTAAATAGGTGACTTCACCCTTTTTCTCAACAATTGTGTGGGGTCCACTCCATTTATCTTGGAGTGCTCTTGGGGCCACAGGCTCCAAGACCCACACTTTCTGCCCTGGTTGGTACTGAACCAAAACCGCCTTCTGATCATGCCATTGCTTCTGGAGCTCTTGGCTGGCCTGAAGGTTTTTACTGGCCTTTTTCATATACTCAGCCATCCTTGATCTGAGGCCAAGTACATAGTCCACAATATCCTGCTTAGGAGCTTTTAAAGGTTGTTCCCAACCCTCCTTTACAAGTGTGAGTGGACCCCTAACAGGGTGTCCAAAAAGAAGTTCAAAGGGGCTGAAGCCCACTCCTTTCTGGGGTACCTCCCTGTAGGCAATAAGGAGGCATGGTAGCAGGATATCCCATCTCCTGCGGAGTTTTTCAGGGAGACCCATAATCATGCCTTTGATAGTTTTGTTAAATCTCTCCACCAGTCCATTTGTTTGTGGATGATAGGGTGTAGTGAATTTATAAGTTACACCACACTCCTTCCACATGGCCTTTAAGTATGCAGACATGAAATTGCTTCCCCTGTCTGATACTACTTCCTTTGGGAAGCCCACCCTGGAAAATATTCCCAGGAGGGCTTTTGCCACTGCAGGAGCTGTAGTGGTCCTTAAAGGAATAGCTTCAGGATATCTTGTGGCATGGTCCACTACCACCAAGATGAATCTATTGCCTGAAGCAGTAGGAGGGTCAAGGGGGCCAACTATGTCAACCCCTACCCTTTCAAAGGGAACCCCAACCACAGGCAGTGGAATAAGGGGTGCCTTTGGAGTGCCACCTGTCTTGCCACTGGCTTGACAGGTTTCACAGGACGTACAAAAATCTTTTGTGTCCTCAGACATTCTAGGCCAATGAAACAAGGGAACAAGTCTGTCCCAAGTTTTCATTTGTCCCAGATGCCCAGCTAGGGGAATGTCGTGGGCAAGAGTTAGGAGGAACTTTCTGTACTCCTGAGGAATCACTAATCTCCTGGCAGCTCCAGGTTTAGGATCCCTATGCTCAGTGTACACGAGGTTGTCCTCCCAGTAAACTCTGTGAGAGTCACTGACATCCCCATTAGCCTGTTTGACAGCTTGCTGTCTGAGACCCTCTAATGTGGGAAAGGTTTGCTGTGCCACACTCAGCTCCTCCCTGGCAGGCCCTCCCTTCACCCAAAAGCTCAGCAGTATCTGCTTCCAGCTCCTCTGGTGTAGGTTCTGCACAAGGAAGGAATTCTTCTTCCTCAGAAGTAGAATCCACTGTAGAAGGAGGGATAGTAGGAAGTGGTTTGCTTCTACTAGCCCTAGCTTTAGGGAGCACTTGGTCCATTGTTCCAGGATCCAAGCTTCCCTGTCCTTGTTGCTTTTTGGCCTGAGCCCTGGTTAAAGCAAACATATGCCCTGGGATGCCCAGCATTGCTGCATGGGCCTACAACTCCACACCTGACCAAGCTGATGTTTCCAAATCATTTCCTAGTAGACAGTCTACAGGTAAATCTGTGGCTACCACAACTTTCTTTGGACCAGTAACCCCCCCCCCCAGTTGAGATTAACAACAGCCATGGGGTGGCTAAGTGTGTTGTTGTGAGCATCGGTTACTTGGTACTGGTGACCAAGTAGGTGTTGTTCAGGGTGGACCAGTTTCTCTATGACCATAGTCACACTGGCACCAGTGTCCCTGTAGGCCTGAACCTCAACACCATTTATTAGGGGTAGCTGCTTGTACTTATCCATATTAAGGGGACAAGCAACTAAGGTGGCTAAATCAATAGCCCCCTCAGAGACTAACACAGCCTCTGTGGCCTCCCTAACAAGGCCAACCCCAACTAAGTTACCAATAGTGAGCCCAGCTACTCCCTTGGATTGGCTATTAGTAGGTTTGCTCCCACCACCACTGCTATTAGTAGGGACACTAGATGTAGCAGTAGGGGTTGTAGTGGTAGGAGGCTTGGTGCTTTTCTTTGGACAACTGGGATCTGTTGTCCAATGGCCTTTTACTTTACATAAATAGCACCATGGTTTATTTTCTTTGTTTTGATTAAAGGAGGATTTGGACCCACCACCCCCACCAGAGTGTTTTTGTGGGCCTGATGAAGACTCATTTTTAGATTTGTCCCCACCCTTGTCTGAAGACTTACCATCCTTCTTTTTGTTGCCATCTTTGTCACCCCCTGTATGAACTTTTCTGTTCACCCTTGTTCTGACCCATTTGTCTGCCTTCTTTCCCAATTTTTGGGGAGAGGTCAGATCAGAGTCCACCAAGTACTGGTGCAACAAATCAGACACACAATTATTAAGAATATGCTCTCTCAGGACAAAGTTATACAGGCTGTCATAATCAGTAACTTTACTGCCATTTAACCACCCCTCCAAGGCCTTCACTGAATGGTCAATGAAATCAACCCAGTCTTGTGAAGACTCCTTTTTGGTCTCTCTGAACTTTATCCTGTACTGTTCAGTGGTTAAGCCATAACCATCCAGGAGTGCATTCTTAAGTACTGTAAAATTATTGGCATCACTTTCTTTCACAGTAAGGAGCCTATCCCTACCTTTTCCACTAAATGATAGCCATAGGATAGCAGCCCACTGCCTTTGAGGGACATCCTGTACAACACAGGCCCTCTCAAGTGCAGCAAAACACTTGTTAATGTCATCCCCCTCCTTATAAGGGGGAACTATCTTGTGCAGATTCCTGGAATCATGCTCTTTTGCAGGATGACTATGGGGAATACTGCTGCTGCCACCATGGGTTTCTAAACCCAACTTCTGTCTTTCCTTCTCTAATTCTAAAGACTGTCTATCCAAATCCAGCTGTTACTTTTTAAGCTTCACTCTGGTTTGTTCCACCCTCAACTTATTGAGTTCCCTTTCTAACAATCTGTCATCAGGGTTGGTGGGAGGGACATTTCTAGATACAGAGGTATGATGGGAATGAACAGAAGGAGACCTGTCCCTTACAGAGGGCACCCTAACAGCTTGGCTGACAGTGTAATGTGAGAGCACATCATCTGTATGATGTGACTCCACCTCAGTAACAACTATGCTAGACTGTCTTGTAATGGGAAGGCTAAGAAGTTTCTTTCCTGAACCTTTACCTGGGGGAGTCCCTGGATCAGATTGAGAACCATTAGCTACTTTTTCAACAGATGGGGCACCTTTAGCCTTATCTTGTTCTCTAAGCATGTTAAGTAACAGTTCCAAGGAAGGATTCTTCCCTACACTCAAACCTCTCTCTATGCAGAGACTCCTTGCTCCTTTCCAGCTAAGGTGATCATATGCAATCTTAGACAGGTCAATATTTTGGCCTGTGCCAGACATTTTAGAGAGAGTTAAAGTGATAGAAAAAGAGAAAAAAGTTTGTCAGAGCTTTTAGAAAGACAGAGAAAAAAAACTTTTAAAACTTTTTAGAACTTTTTAGAAAGTTTAGAAGTACTTTTCAGCACTTAGAAAAGAGTGAAAAGAGGAAATGCACAACTTTTTGGCTATGTGTATATACACTGACCTTGTTTTGTATATTTTTCTCTTATGAAAAGTACAATGACAAGAGTGGTAAGTAGTCTCAAAGCACTTATCCCACCGCTGCACAACCAATGTAGGAGGTTGGACTGGCTTGTAGTGAGTACCAAGGGGTACTTGCACCTTGCACTAGGCCCAGTTATCCCTTATTAGTGTATAGGGTGTCTAGCAGCATAGGCTGATAGAAAATGGTGCAGAAATTATGAGAAGTGTGCCTATGTATGTGCCTTCATCACTCCTTTTTGTAACCCCTTGTAGGTACTGACCCTTGTGGCGAGGAAGGGCACCATCGGTGTACAGACCACTTGTGGATATGGGGACAATGGTGGAGCGTCAGATCATAATCACTTACAGACTCACACGTGCAACTATTCAGGACCTTTGGGTTTTACTGGATCCTACACTAACTCTGGGAAATCGTAATCAGAATGCCATTCCAACTGAGGTGCAGGTGCTCTCCGCACTCCATTTCAAGGCCACAGGCTAATTTCAAGTGACAGTGGGCATGGGTGCTGGTTTCTCACAACCAATGTTCAGCCAGGTACTGACAAGATTTCTGAATGCATTTGTACACCATCTGCAATCCTATGTGTGGTTTCCCCAAAGTACTGACCTACCTGTCACCAAGTCTGACGTCAATGCCTTTGCAAACATTCCCCATGTGATAGGAGTCATCGATGGCACCCACATAGCTATCATCTCCCCAAGAGTGAGTGAACAGGTGTACAGAAACAGGAAGAACTTTCACTCCATGAACATCCAATTGGAATGTACTGCAGACCAGTACATTTCACATGTGAATGCCATGTTTCCAGGCTCAAGTCCATGATTTCTTTGCGTTGAGGAACAGTAGTGTGCCACAGAAGATGGAACAACTACAAGAGGACAGAGGGTGGATCATAGGTAAGATTGTCTGTCACTAACTGACACATTGCAGAAAAACAGCCAGTCTGACTAAGGCACATAACCATGACGAGTCTGTATTGCACCATTTTGTAGGTGATTCTGGCTATCCAAACTTGTGTTGGCTCCTGACACCAGTGAGGAATTCCAGGACGGATGCAGAGAGGAATTACAATGAGGCCCATGGATGTACTAGGAGGGTAATAGAGCGTACTATAGGTCTCCTGAAGGCTAGATTCCGGTGTCTACATATCTATGGGGGTTCCCTGGCTTATGGGCCTGATAAGGTGTGTAGAATAGTGGTGGCCTGCTGCTTGCTGCAAAAAGTGGCAGTGAGACATTCAATCCCCCTCTTGGAGGTGGAGGGTGCTATAGGTCCTGATCAGCTACCTCAGAGAGGTAAGGAGAGTCATAGTGAGGATGAGGAAGGGGAAGATGTCAATTCCAGGAGCCAACTGATACAACTCTACTTCCAATAACTGTGTGGGACTAAAGCCTGTCATTGGGGTTAGTGACTAATACTGTCAGTGTGCTCTGTCATATACGGGGGGTTGGTCATGATAGGCGATACATGGACCACTTCTGAATGGTACTGCGTGTAAATATATGCATTCCCTCCTTGCCACCATTTGGGCACACAGTACTACCATCATGCACAAATTGACTATAAAGTTGTTCTCTGCAGTTGCATCCATACTCCACTTTGTTCACAATTTAAGACGGGGGGCAGTGTTACAGGTGTGAAATGTGTTTTATTGGTAGAACTGAGTGAATTGTGCTATATACAGTGATGGGAGTCGTAAGGGTTGGGGGTCCTCAAAACCAACTTGGTGGCAGCCTTGTTGGATGGTATTGATGGGTCCATTTTGTTGAACAGTACTTCAAATTGCCCTCAGCTAAGTGTTGTTGGTGAATGGTTGGGATGGTTGCTTTGCATTAGTAGCATAGTCAATTGTTGGAGGGGGCCTTGTTCTTAGCTGGGTGCTCCAGCAATGGTGGCCATTGTGGCATTGTGCTCTTTCCACTGCTCCATGGCCTGTTGGTGTTGTTCCTGCTGCAGCCTCTGAATTTGCTCCAGGGTGGACACAATCTGTGCCAACCTGTCTTGGGTATGTTGGTAGGCCCCCAATACCTCTGAAATAATGTCCTGGGCTGCTGCATCAATCCTGTGGCCTCCTCCCTGTCCCACTTGGACCCTTGAACTTGCCCTAGTCCCATATGCCTGTGTCCCCTGCACAGGTCTGAACGTGCCACTTGTACTGGGGCCCTCGCCTTCCTGCATGTTGGGAGTGGGAGACTGTGGCCTCTGTAGCTGTGTTCCACCAGTCTGTGCCCTGGGTACACTGGTGTGGGTACGCCTGCCCTGGCCTGCTGGTCTTGACTGGGTGTTAGGGGTGACAGTGGTTTCCTGGGTGGGTCTGCTGCATGGTAAGAATCCAGGACTGTGTGAGGGGCCTGCCTGCTCATCAGTGTCCAGGGATCCTTCGCCAAGGTCTTGTGAGGTGCCTCTGTCTCCCTGGAGGGCAGTGGCACTCCTTGTCCCAGGTGGTGGTGCCTGTTGGGGGACATAGACATGTCTGTTACATATGCATGTAGGTTTGAGGTGTACAGGACTGTGCTATTTTGTGCTGGTGTTACTTTCAGTGGCCTTCCAGGGTGCCTTTGTGAGATTGACATGGCAGTTAGTGCCAGTGGTGGGGTTGCATTGTGGTGGGGGGTATTGTTCCATTGAGAGTACGTACAGGCGTGGATGGCTGTGCACAGTGGGAGTGATGTGGGCCTGTTAGTGGTTTGTAGGTCATACAGCGGGGTGGATGTGGTGGGCAATGGCTGGGTGGGGTGTGGGTCCAGGTGGGTGTGGGTGGAGTCGTGCATGCATTGCAGCTGTGTTGTATATGAGGTAATTGTAGATGACTTACCCGAGGCCATTCCTCCAGTGAGTCCAGTGAGTCCCTTGGGTGCAGGATGGTAAGTACCTTTTCCTCCCAGTCGGTGTAGTCGGGTGGTGTTGGTGGCGGCCCTCCCCCAGTCTTTTGCACTGCGATGTGGTTCCTAGATGCCATGGCCCTGACCTTCCCCGCAGGTCATTCCATCTCTTCCAGATGTCGTCCCTGGTGCGTGGATGGTGTCCCACAGCATTCACCATGTTTACAATGGTCTGCCACAGCTCCAATTTCCGGGCGATGGGTGTGTGCTGCACCTCGGCCCGAATATTTGTGGCTCCACCTTCAGGATCTCATCTACCATGTCCCTTAGCTCCCTTTCGGTGAAGCGTGGATTTTTGGGGGGGACATGGTGACTGTGGTGGATGGTGTCGGGACTGGGGACGAGGTAAGGGTGCTCCTCTGTGGGTTGATGTGCGTCTCCTGTATGCTGGCTTTCGCTGTCTGGCTCTGGTGCTCTCTGCCTTCTTGTCCTGGTTTCGTTGCAAGGGATTGTGGGGTGTGTCTGGGGGTGTTTTATGGGGTTCTGGATGTGTCTCAGGTGTGTGGGTGATACGCCTGTCCAATGTGTCCACTTCTTGCTTTTGAGTCCACTTGCTGCCCGTGGCGGTTGGCACTGCCAATGGTCGTCTGGCCTTCACTGTCCGCCGAGGTGATTTGTGCATCATTATTTTGAGAGCGGGATGTGGGTGTGCTTGGCGGTGGCGGGTGGGGTGTGCCCGGATTCGCTGCAACAGAGTCATGGCGGGGAGTGGTGGTCAGGGAATTTTGGGCAGGGTTGGGTTTTTCGTTCATTATATGGCAGGTTTCCATTCACCGCCAACGGCGGGATTCTGTTCACCACCAACACAGCGGTCGGCTGGCTTTTCTGCCGTATTCATAATGACCGTCATAGTTCCTGGAGTATTGCTAATAAGCAAGAGCGGATAAAAAGGTTGCAGCAGCTTCTCCCACAAAATACTTTGATCCACTAAATCAGACACAGAGCTAAAATCAACAAAACAGCAATACAAATTCCCTGTTGCTCCAATCGCCTTTTCCCCCAGCGCACAAAAGCTAAAACAATGATTGAGCATAGAATGCCCTTGTTTGAAGCCTCCCGGTTCCATAGGGACTATGGGCCTCATTATGACCCTGGCGGGCGGCGGGGGCCGCCCGCCAGGATGCCGCCCTCCAAAATACCGCGCCGCGGTCAAAAGACCGCGGCGGGTATTACGAGTTTTCCCCTGGGCTGGCGGGCGGTTGCTGAAAAACCGCCCGCCAACCCAGGGGAAAACGACCTTCCCACGAGGATGCCTTCTCGTAATCGAGCCGGCGGAGTGGGAAGGTGCGACGGGTGCAGTGGCACCTGTCGCGTATTTCAGTGTCTGCAAGGCAGACACTGAAATACTTTGCGGGGCCCTCTTACGGGGGCCCCTGCCGTGCCCATGCCATTGGCATGGGCACGGCAGGGGCCCCCAGGGGCCCCGCGACCCCCCCTACCGCCATCCTGTTCATGGCGGCTTTCCCGCCATGAACAGGATGGCGGTAGGGGGGGTCAGAATCCGATTCAAACGAGCAGCGGAAAGTCAGCGGGAGACCGCTGACTTTCCGCTTCTGACCGCGGCTGAACCGCCGCGGTCAGAATGCTCGTTGGAGCACCGCCAGCCTGTTGGCGGTGCTCCCGTGGTCGGTGGCCGCCAGGGTCAGAATGACCCTCTATATCATTATCCTCAATCCAGTTCTTTAGGGAGATTAGTAAAACCTTTAAGAACAATTTTGTACCTACATCAAGGAGGCTTATCAGGCGGAAATTACCCTGGTCATTTGTCTCCCTTTTTTATGTATAGGTTTAATGATAGTGCCTTTCCAACTTGGGGGGAAAACCCCTGTCTTTGTTATAGATAACAGTTTTAGTTTTACTAAGGATTGAATTGAGAAGGTCTCCAGGGTCCTCTCTCCTAGTGGGGGCCAGGTTTCTATCACAATTGCCACTCTTTCTTTATAGATATTACTTAAGTAAGTGAACCATGTATTTTCTAGAACTGTGCACCTCTACGGGGGAGCCGACCTTGTGCACCCTCTCTGAACTAGCTGCCAAATGTTTCCATATCTTTATCCTGGAGAGTGCAAATCATTATATCCCAATTAGACTGATGTAAAGCCTGCTTCTTTGCCATGATCAGTGCATCATACTTCTTTCTTATATTTGTAAGATCTTTTTTCCCCTTGTTCACACCTGAGACACCCTTCACCCTTACTGCTTTCCCCAACTTCTTTCTGGCTGTTAGATACTCATTATGAAACCAGGGCTGCTTTGACCCACTGGACTTACTAGGCTTCCCCTATTTTACCCCATAGTTACATAACCTAACCAAGATGCATCAGACATTTGACTACCTCTGAGATAGTTGCAGAATACCAGGTACGTGTGTTCCAGGCATATCCTTGAGACGCCCATTGATTTACATAGACATTAATGGCTAGCAAACCACTGATTATATAGCGGTCATCATATAAGTCTAAAAGACATGCCAAACCCAGTCACCCCTTTTACAATTTGCATAAACCTACTCAGGTTGGTTAGGCCACCCGCCAACAAGGTCTCCTGAAAACAAATTACCTCATCTCCTCCCAGTTCCTTGTTAGATCAGTTGTTCCATTAAGATTATCTAGCCCATGACATTCTATGAAAAAACTCCCAGGCTGGTGGGTGAGGCAACTACCTAATCTGCCTGCCCCCCCAGGAGGAGACACTCTCCCTATCCAAGCTTAGATTCACAAATCTATTGTGCAGGGGAATCGAGCCAACCCCACCATTTCGTGAGTGGGCAGAAATAGTTACCTCGAGTGTCCCACAATTATATCCCACTATATGGGAACATGGCTGGTTAATATCATCCCAGTCACCATCCTCACTTGTTCCCGATTGAGTCAACCATGATTAACTCTGTAGGGGCATCTCAAATTGGGGTGGTTCTACTTCTACCATGGAGAGAATTCTTAAGATTAACTTTTCAAGCTGATCTCTAACTAGCCCAACAAAAACTGGTCAACTAAAATTAGCCATTGTGACTTCTCTCCCTGGTAGAGATTCTAGAAAGGCTACATGCTCAATGGCACTCGTCGTGACCAACTCTATGGCCTTCAGGCTACAAATACCTTTAGCAAGATTGACCTGTTCAATGGACTCGATTTACTTACTCACTTCCCCTTACGTGTCACTTCATAGTACAAATATTTTCCCTTGGTGACCTGATAGACCACCTGTGTCTGCTCATGATCTCATTCAAGCCATGATGTTACGCCGATTCATGATCTTAGAACTCCTGGCAATCAGCAGAGTAGCTTTTCTCCCAGCACTGTGGGCTGCTTTCCCTGGTCTTATACTACCATTTCTTTCCATCCTATTTAATGGATTATGGATACCTCTAATTTTGATACTGGGGTTAACAGGGGCCTCCTTTACCCGATCCTTTGACCTTTTCCTCGCCCTTTTCTCCCCTTGTATTACTTTTCTTTTTCCCATATGGATTAAGTTGAAATCAGTCAGCCTAGCTACTATGGGTGATTAAGATTTTGCTTTTCTTACCACCTTTCTTACCATTGCGGCCCCACAGGCGCCAGCTACCGGCCCACCCATAGTACCACCTTCGTAACAGCATTCGTTTTTTTGATACATACATGGTTTCATGCGTCCCCCCCGCACCATAGTCACCTCACCTAGACTCAAAGGCTCGGAGGCTACAGGTCTTATGAACTAAAACTATTGATCAAAATAAAAAGAAGAAAGCAAAAATTTAAAGGGCACTATTAGGGGCAATTCACTTACCTCCTCTTCCAACATGTAGTGTTTGTAAGCGTACTACGGTGCTTCTGCCACCACCACCAATTAGAGCTGATTCCAGGGCCTAAGACTATACATCAATAATAGTCCACTGGTATGCCGGTCTGGGCCAGGCCATAAGCACTGCAGAAGTAGAGGTTTCTTTGGCCCATCACCATCAACCAGTCCATGCCTCTCTCAGCCAAATGGCAAAAGCCACCATGCCTCCCAAAGTCAAATGGCAAAAAGTACTGTTGAAGTTGGATTTAATATTACTATTTTAGAAATGCCACTTTTAGAAAGTGGCCATTTCTCTGCACTTACTGCCATCTGTGCCTTACAGCCTGTCTCCAATCCACATCTGGTCTGTGCTGGTTGATAGCTCCCCTTGTGCATTTCACCCAGACAGCCATAAACACAGGATACTCAGTCACATCTCCATTCATCTGCATACTGAACGGGTCTCCTTGGGCAGGAAGGGTGGAAGGGCTCTCTCTTACACTTCAAAGGCTAGTGGCATGCCCTCACACAAAGAAATGATAACTGCCCACAGGGATCCTGGCAGACAGGGCTGGGTTGAAAGGGGAACTTGTGCACTTCAAAACCACTATTTGAAGTTTTCTCCACTTCAAAGGCATTTTGGGGTATATAAACTGGGTCTGTGACCCTACAAAACTAGGCACTTCTGGACCTGCAACTGGACTCTGTCAGAAGAACTGCCTGGCAGCTCAAAGGACTCATCGGGACTGCTTTGCTGAAAAGGACTGCTGCCCTGCTTGTTTCCCTGCTGCCTGCTCACCCCTTACTTTGCTGGAAGGACTGTTGCCTGTTGGAAAATGGGTTACTGGTAAGGGCAGTTAAGTACCTACACTTAGCAATTGACCACTAACCTCCACTTTATTCCAGTTAGGTCTCAATAAATTAAACCCAGTTCAACCCTTGGTAGCTTGGCAACGAGCGACAAAGCTTAACTTAGGAGACAAAGGGGGTCATTCTGACCCCGGCGGTCTTAGACCGCCAGGGGCCAGGGTCGGCGGGAGCACCGCCGACAGGCCGGCGGTGCCCCGCAGGGCATTCTGACCGCGGCGGTAAAGCCGCGGTCAGACCAGCAACACTGGCGGTCTCCCGCCAGTGTACCGCCGCCCTTTTGAATCCTCCAAGGCGGCACAGCTAGCTGCGCCGCCGAGGGGATTCCGACCCCCCTACCACCATCCAGTTCCCGGCGGTCCGCCCGCTGGGAACCGGATGGCGGTAGGGGGGGTCGCGGGGCCCCTGGGGGCCCCTGCAGTGCCCATGCCACTGGCATGGGCACTGCAGGGGCCCCCGTAAGAGGGCCCCTACGAGTATTTCACTGTCTGCTTGGCAGACAGTGAAATACGCGACGGGTGCAACAGCACCCGTCGCACCTTCCCACTCCGCCGGCTCGATTACGAGCCGGCTTCATCGTGGGAAGGACGGTTTCCCCTGGGCTGGCGGGCGGCCTTTTGGAGGCCGCCCGCCAGCCCAGGGGAAACCTCAAAATACCCACCGCGGTCTTCCGACCGCGGTACGGTATTTTGGCGGCTCCCGCCGGGCGCGCGGTGACCGCGCCCGGCGGGAGTCAGAATGACCCCCAAAGTGTAAAGCATTTAAAAATCTCAAAAAGGTAAATAAGTAAAACACAAAACACAATAAAAATCCATCACCAATTTATAAACATCGATTATATTTTTATCTTTAAAATGACACCAAAATGATTAAAATGGGATAAGGGTAACCGCAGATATGAAATTTGAAAGAATTAATGCTCTTTAGCACTTAGAAATGAATAGCGCCAATCTTGTCATCTGGTCTCACCTCAACCGGAGCAAAGTCAAAGTTTGAGGCCGACAGCAATGGAGCCCTGCTCGGCTACAGTGTGCAAGAGGCCTCGGTCAAAAGTTTACCTTAGGACTTAGTCGTTTTTCTGGAGATTTTCTTCAGCCGGATCAAGTTGACAGTCAAATCCGACCTCCTGGATACGCGTCGCGGGACCCCTCAGTGGAGATTTTTACCTTCGGACTTAGTCGTCAAACCTGAATCTTGATCCGACGTCCCTGTAGCCCTCTTTGGATACACTGCCTGGGAAGTCCCCGTCAACACTCTACGTTCGGACTTAGTCACTTTTTCAGAGATTTTCTTCACTGGGACAAGCCTGCAAGTCACGGTAGAGGCAAGCTGGCTAGAATTGCTGCAGTGGGTTGGTCCCTTTATGGAGCTTTTTCCAAAAGTTCTCCAAACTTCTCCAAACTACTGGATCTTCTTCCAGATGTTCTTTTAAGGTTGTTTGAGGTCCGCAGCTCACCCCAAGGTTCCAGAAGCTCTGAGATGCTCTTTGCGCGTGCGGACTACAACTCCCAGAATGCACCTGGTGCAGACTCCAAAACAGCCACTGGACAGTGGTCAGTGGGTCAGTTTCTTCAGGAGTTGGTGCAGGGGGCTCTGGTTAGCACTTTTTCACCTGTAACAAACAGGGATTCACTCCTTGAAAAAGTTGAAGCCAGGCAAAGTCCTTCTTGTGGTGAAGCCAAAGTGTGTAGCTGGTGCAGTCCTCCAGAGTGCAGTGTCCAGGTGAGGTCAGGGGTCCAGGAGGGCAGTCCTTCTTCTTCTGTAGTTCTTCCTTGTTGGAATCTGGTAGGGATCTGAGTTGTGGGTGCAGCTCTGCCAGGTTTATCCTTGCTCCTCGGTGAAAAACAGGGGGGTCCTGGTTCTCCAATCAGGTGCAGGGTCCTTCTCCCTGTGATGATCACTTCCTGGGAAGTGTGGCAAAAAATCAATCCCAGGGAGCAACATTCCTCAAACATCCATCATGGCTGAAAGTGATTTTTGGAGGTTACATCAGGCTGAGCCCACACACTGATGTGGCTAAAAATCTTAAACACACCCTTCTCCTGCCCTCTCCTAATCTAATCAGGGGGGCACCTATTTGTCTGGGTTTGCAGGATGTGAGGGAGGTGCTGGGTTTCTCCAAATGTCCTTCACTGCCTTTGAAGACCAATTTGGCAGCCCCCCTTCCTGCCTCTCCATCTGCTGAGGGAAGTTCTTCTCCCCCAGGCACATTCCATTGTGCTGAGCCCAAGCTACTTCACACCTCACCAAGGCAGCCTGGCCAGGGTGCCAGAGGCTGGCCAATCAGAGCAGAGCACTACAGGGCTGAAGTTGGCAACTCTTTAGGTAAAGTGTAAAACTCTTTACCTGAACAAGTTAGATTAAATCCAACAAATGTAGGTTGTGGGATTTATTAGAACAATTAATTTGATACCAAACTCGAGGTATCTGACACTTAAGGGGACTTTATAAATTAAAATAAAGTCTCTCCTTTCTAGCCTATGGAGGCCATTCACTGCAATGAGGGAAAAACTAATTTGGCTGTTTTACCTCACCAGGGCTTATAAAACAATTTTTCTAAGGTCCCTGCTTATAGTTACATGGCACCCAGCCCTAGAGGCACATAGGGCACACCTTAGGGGTGACTTATATGTAACAATAAGGTAGTTTAAGACTTTGGAACTACTTCTAATTCTAAAGTCAAATTTGCATGTAACTTTAATTTAAAAGCAGCCAGTAAGACAGGCCTGCCTTTAAACCGACACTGGGCACCGCAGCAGTGCACCTATGGGTGCGCTACCTATGCTAAGGTCCCTAAACCTACATGCCCTACCATATCCTAGGGACTTATAGGTAGGTTGACTTAGCCAATTATAATTAGCCTGATTTGCATACTGATTTTACACAGAGCACAGGCGCTGGGACTGGTTAGCAGTACCCAAGGCACGATCAGAGTCAGGAAAACACCAGCAAAAAGTGGAAAATGCGGCAAAAAGTTAGGGGGCCTCTGCAATCAACCCTGTTCTCTCACAGTGATGCAGTTTTGTTCATGTATATAAATGTATTGCTGTGTGCATCAACATTGATTAATCCAATATTAACATTCCCCCCCTCTAGTTGAATTTTCAACTACACCATCAAACCCACATGTTGTGACAGTCACATTATCGGTAGCCTGTTGTCCCACTTCTCTAGCTACTTGTACTTTTGCAGCTGGAAACCACTACTTTCAGGAACCTGCACAAAAACAGCAATATGACAAATACAGGCAACGATTACACGCACAGACCATTCAGCCACCGGGGGAAGCAAGAAGAACCAGTTTGTGAACCACTCTTGCTCAGGGGCACCTCCCTCTTCTTGCATTTCTATCTGTAGTTGGTGCAATACTTGAATGGCAAGTGTCAGATTTCCATTGACTATGCCATTGCCAGGTATAAAAGTACAGCAAGAAGCACTGGTCTTCCTGGGAACCCCACCATCCATTGTGGTCATCACATCCAACACTTACCGACCGATGTTGCATCACCAAGAGGCGGATGATTCTCAGTTCTTCCTTGATTGCATTAAGGCTGAGCTCAGTACTGATCATCATTTTAAGCATTTCCTACCGGGGTATTTGCAACCAGCGGGCATTTTCTTTTGTCGGCAAGGTGAAGAATGGTATAGACCCTCCCGCCGATACTTGGGCATCGGTCATCAGTGTAAATTCTTTGGGAATGTCCTTGTACTGAACCCAGCCAAAAAAATCAACAGTTCTTTTCCTTCGAGTCTGAGGCAACAGTGTTGTCGTCTTCCTTAGGGGGTGTTGGTACAGTTCAGACAGATCTTCTCCAGTAATGGCCAGGATTGGGGTGTGTATGGTGGCGAGGAAGCAGTGGCAACGCCATCCGGGGACAAGCTGGGTGTAAGCAAACTTGCTGCATTGCCAGTAGGTGTCCATCAGTGTGGAGGTGCCCCATTGCATGTCCAGAATGTGCACTTTTGTGCCACAGTTTTCGTTCGTACCAAAAACAATGGTTCCTTTGCCTCTGAAACATAAGAAATACAAAGTGAGTTTCCGTGTAGTTAGGGAGTGCCCCTTCCCTTCTATCCATGTGTATCTATCTATCTCAGTGTCACAGGTCTCCTGACACTGAGTATCTACGCTGTTGTTCAACCCTCCCCTATGAGACCCATTTCCCTTCATATCATTGAGGTGGATGGCCCTGCACTGAAACTCCAAGTCTGGGGGCCACTTGAGATTGATGAAGACTGCCCAAGCATGCTAAGGGCCACACTGGGACCACAGGTGCAAGCAGGAGTGGACATGTTTGTGCACTGCTTGGTTGGTTTAGCTACCTCCAAGAATCTCTTCTCTAAAAAATCTCAGGGCCAAACATCGCTAAGCTAAGCTATGCTAGGAAGTACAGTGCTGTAGGATTGGTCTTGTAGTGGGTCAGATTTACTACTACCCTATGGGGCTCTACTCTATTGGGTTGTATTTTGGTCCTAATTCTACATAGGTACAGATAAAGAAGGCATTTTGCCTTTTCAGGGGATACCTCTTAGGATGAGTAAAGCTTATTTGCGCCTACTGCACGTGGTTTCAGCAAACAGACATAAGGTGACCCAGATGATGTCTTGGGGCCCACGGAGGTCATGTTCTGAGACCACATGTTGTGTAAAACAGCGCTGTTTAGTGTGTGTGGAATAATAGTTTTGGGTATGGTATAATTATAGGTGACATGGGAGAGGTGCCTACGCAAGCGCAATGCTACATTCTGAATAGACTCCATTAGACTATACTGTTCCTTGGGAATGCAGGGATGCAATAGCAACCCTAGTAAACAGAGGATGTATAAATGCATAAAAACACTTAACTTATGAAACATTGTAGGTCTTGAGATAATTCCAGTGGAGATGTCCATGGTCTTCTTGGTGATGGGAGTTCCTAGGTTAATACCAGTTCGGAACAAAGTCTTTGGAGCAATGTGTAGTTCGGGATCCCAGTGGGGGTATGGATGTGGAAAGTCCTTGGGGTGGTTTGTGGCTCTTGAACCTGTTGGATGTGAAAGTTCTCTGGAGCAGTTTGTGGCTCAAGATCCTGCTGGTTGTACAGGTACGGCCGCTGAGGAGGTAATGGTCCGCTGTGGAGGTGGTGTACTTAGCGGCTCAACTCCAGACCTGTTGGGGAAGAACTATGCCTGGTTGTCATAAAAGAAAGAATATTGCATACTTGTATGTCACCAATTATTAATTCCTGTGTTTCCGTGATTTTGGTAAGGCACCAGAAGGTGACCCCGCTTGGAATATCTGTTTTGGACAAATTTAGTCATTGTTTAGGTATATATTGATTTTTATTGTTTGTTATGTCTTCCCCCATCCATGCTGCACTAGGTGTACATCTGAATGGTGTGCTTTACAAGGTGATTCTTGTGAACATGGATAATTGTAACTTTTGGCTGGTGCTCTGTTGGTGTCGCCAGCTCTCCAATACTTTAGTGTGCTTATAGGGGTGCCATTTGTGTGGGCAGTGTTTTTGACCTACACATGCACTTGGGATGTGAAAGAGCAGGGGTGTCACTCTGAGCAATCACAACGTGATCACCTGCGTACTCCTCTAGTCCCGGCATGTGGCGTGCAATGTGACCCTCCCAATTGGCTACACCTTTTTCTAGAGGCTTCCTTCCGCTAGCTGGGCATTTCCCTAGAACTCTGATCTTTTACTGTTGTGAACTGGAGGGGGTTGGAGAGCTGATCCGCGACCTCTGTGTGCCTCTGATTTGTGGAGTTCAAAATTGGGAGTGTTGCTCTCTTCAAGCGGTGTGTGAGGCCTTGCATGTTTGTCTGATTACTAGGCCTGCTGCAGGGGTGAGCACATTTCTGCATTCTACTCTGCCCAGAGACGTGATGGGTATTTTTGGGCTCTTTTCCCATGTACCCCCCTCCCTCGGACTATCTTTTTAGGCCTACGGTTCTTGGCTATAACTGGGAAGCTCTGAGGGAAAGGAGGAGGCAAAGATATTGCCGATGGAAAGCCTGGAGTAAGGCAAGAAACTCGTTGAAGTTTTCCCGGATTATGGAAATGGACTGAGATGGCTGGTTGTTCTGGCGAACCCCCATTTGCTGATTCGACACCATGTAGTGAGCCACAATCTGTTGTAACTCATTTGTCCGTTTTATAGGGTGTCATAAGAAGGTATGAAAATACACAATCCCACCTTAAATGGGTTAACAAGTTAACAAGGATTATCACAGTGCAAGTCGTCTACCCCCAGAGTTTGTTAGGGGAACTGCCCAACACCTAGATCCTCACCTAATACATAAGCCTTTAGCACTGTGTAATAATAGTCAATAATTAAATGACTACTGGCTTTAGCATTTGCTTTTGACAAAAAGCTAGTCAAGTATTCTGTGTTTGTAATAACGAGAAGCCTGGCTCCCCACACCGGAGGACAGTTTCATTTTGGAACCAAAAAGGGGACCCCGAGTTTTTGGCTTGGCCACTGGGTGCACTATTTCTGCTAGGAGTACAAGACAGAAGGAACTCTTTTTTGACTGATGGGTGCAGGAACTTGGGTGCCTGGTTTTGAGCACTGGTCGGGGAGCTGCCCTGTCTCTCTTCGTCAGGCTGCCCTTGTCCTGGTGTGTGACCATCTGACCCACCCAGTAGGATCAGCAGAAGAATGGGGCCTAGGCTCCGATTGGCACCAGGAATAATGACCTCTAGTGGGGATACCCAAATGATAGCCCCCAAGCAACCCAGAAGGGCAGACTCTAGTGAGGATCCCCGGTCGACAGTCTCACAGCAACCTGGAATTCTCCTAAATGCAAGTAAAGCTTTAAATTCATAACCTTGTTTGCTTCTCTCTTGACCTTTTGCTGCAGTGAATTGTAAGGGGTGTGCAAAATGGATGGTTTACTTTGGGGATATTAGGGTTTACAGATTATTGTTTCCTCAAACAGTTACCCTCCCTTGCAGCAGCTGTGGCCTCAGTAGTTGTTAGACTGAGTTCCCTGTCTGTGGTTGCTGATGCCATGTGTCGGTCCAAATACCTGACCGCTGTTGCGATGGTGCAGTAGTGGACTGACTTCCCTGCAGCTGAATATAAGGTGTAGTCAGGTTTCCCTGGGTTTGACTTTGCCAATAGGAATTTTGCCGGGCCTAGTGCCAGCTCATTGACTTCCGCTCATGGTTTGCCTTCAGTCGGCATCTGTTGGCCATGTGGCCCATTCTGTGGCAACAGTGGCATGTATAGAGTTTGGCTGCTGCTAACCTCCCTGGTTTCTATCATTATAGCTATATTGAAATCCTCTGGAGTCTTGCAGTGGAGCCCCTTCAGGACTGGTGTCATTTGCAAACTTGCGGCCAGTGTGGCCTCCTCGAGGGCGTTCTTCCTCTGATGATGTTAGACCAACTTAGGAGTACCCCTCTGGGCCTGCTCCTATTCTCCCTTATCCTTTTCCTATTTCTTTTTGTGAAAATGCAATATGTGTGCTTGTATATCCCACCAGAGTTTGGTGTCTAGCCCTACTACGCTGTCCAAACCACTTTATATTTTGGTGGGAAGCCATCGGGGCAATCCATATTTGGTGCCTGTATGATTTGAATGGGGCCCGTCATACTCTGTGTTTGTCAGCATGATTTCTGGGATGCAGGTTTAGGCGAACACCGTGGTAGTCTGCTCACCGATAATGCTACTTAGTAGACTTTTAACATCACCTATTGCTCTGCTTGTTCCAGTGGTGTTGTTCTCAAAGCATGAGATTAATTTCCCAGCCCCATCCAACAACGCCTGCAGTTTGTCTCTTAGCACTTCCTTGTCCATTTGAGCCAATGGCACATAGATGGTCCCACCATGCCTTTCTGTACTAACTGGAATATTCTCTTTTTGGGCAGTTCTAATGGTTTACTTTCAACATAGTATTCCCACCTGCTCAGACACTCCTGCATATAAGGGAAGTTCCACTTGGGATCTCCCCCTCTGTGCCAGATGCAGTCTTCCACAATCTCTATGTCCTCTGGTTTGAAGGATCGTCTTCTGGCCAGAGTCTATTATATTGGTCACTTCTTTCAGTCCAGTGGTCTAGCAGGTGGCAAAAGGGTTGGGCAAAGATCTTGCCTTCTCCTGAGTTACCATATCCCTTAATTTGTCTGCCTTGCACGTTTGGGAGGGGCAGCGGATATTGTTGTCATAGCTGCTCTCCTTGTGCGCACACTAAGGTATCATCTTGGTCCTCCTGTGTCTAAGCTGGGTTTGCATGAGACTACATTGTTCCCTAATTCCCTGGTCAGCCCTTTTCCTTCCCTGGTGCTCTGGTGATGCATGGACCTCAGTCGAAAGCTTCCCTTCAGATTCTACTTTGGATTCTTCAGTGACTGGGGCTCTGTACCTACCCCTGTTCTCCTAAGGTGGAGGGTGTGCTGCTCTACTCACTTATTGGGTTTCCAGGGTGCTCTCTATCTCTTTCGCTCTCTCTCCTTAGTTTGTACCTTTCCTCTGACTCCCATCTAGATTGCCTCTGTTGCTCAGAGCTATGCGCTGTTTTCCTAAGTTGGGACCTGCCATCGAGCACACTCTCAGTGGTTACCTTGGCTAACTGAGTGTACCCTGTAGCTCTCTCCTCATCACCAGATCCCAGAGAGCTGGAACTGCTTTCCTCACCCTGACTAGTTGTCTCATTGTCCAGAACTGCTATGAATCTCCCTGTTACTTAGGTGCGCTCCCTGGAGCAAGCAGGAGTGTGTGCTCTCTGTGCCACTGTAGTTCAGTGGCCTGAACATGGTGCATGGGGGGTCAAACTTTTGGGAGCTCCAGCATTGGACTGTGGCAGTGCAGAGAGCATCTGGGCCTGTTAAACTGCCATGCCTAGACCTAACAGCAGGTTGTTCAGTAGGGGCCCCTTAGGCTCCCCCGACTGGCAGATTTGTGTATCCTAATGCGTGGATAGCAGGCTTCGGGGAGAGCACCTCCTTTCCCACGTGTGGCAGGGGAGGTGCAAGCACCTTACTTGCTGAATGCGGGTCAACATTATTGGGCTGGGCCTCCTCAAAGACAGCCCATAATTCTAGTAATGCTTCCTGTTTGTCCTCCCTTTGCCCTATGTGTTTTGTTTACATGTGTGTTCTATGTGTTTTCAATTACATTGGAGTCAAATGACAAATGTGGGTAGGTTTTAGGGGATAGTTATTCTTCATCTTTCTGTTTTTAGGGGATTTTAAGTTATACGTGTCTATTTTTTTTATTTAGAGGATTTTAAATCTTTTACGCTGGTGGTGGTGAAATCTGTACAGGGGGATTACTGGATCTAATCTGGTAGTGGAAAATCTATATACACACGCATTGCTAGCTTAAATGAGCTCAATGTTATTCATAGATGTATCAAACATATACCAAACACAAACACCAATGCATAAAAAGAACCACAACCTAGGAATACGTGCAATTGTTAACTCAAAACAACTTGGAATTTGGCATCTAAATAGTGAGACTTACTTTGGAATCAAATAATATATTTATAATAATACTAATTTATCAACAAAACACAATACTTAAGGCAAAGCACAATTACATAAATTTGGCAATACAGCACATTTGGTCACCAACAGATGCGACACTCAAGGCAAGACACAGTCATATTAATTCACCAGCATCACAATATCAAAATAACACCCTTTCAACTGGCACGAAAAAAAGGTAACAAGGCATAAAAAAATTATAAAGAGAACAACATGTCAGAAACACCTTAGCCCGCCCCTAGTCCATGCTATCCTGTGACCAGGGGAAGCTCTGCGTAGTACTCAGGACTAAGTGAACTAGATAATCTCATTGATATCAGCTCCGGGCTAAGGATAACAACTATTTTCGTGGAGAAAGGAAGGAATAACTTCAACAACCATAGGCCCTTCTTGGCCAGACACTAGCTATGCCTAATCTCCTGGATCCCAATCGTTCAAGTTGCCCAATGTCCAAATTACGCCCTATGTCACACCCAGGGGTAATGCGTACCACCTAGGCCATGCCTAGTGGTCCAAGCAAAAACACCTCTCACTTCTTTAAGCTGCTATCAGTTTTAAAAAAGCGGTAGCACTGAGAAAGCCTAGTAAGATTGAAGTGTGGCCCCTATATCATACTCAAAACCTATGCATACCATCTGCGTCACACCCAGCGGTCCGAGTGTTCAGCAACCCAAAAATAGCAAACCAAAAAACAAACAATATCCATCATCCCCGACGCTGATGATCAACAGAGGTGACTTCCTGGAACTACGCAGGTATGCTTTTCCTAGTTTCCGACATACCAAATGGTAGGACTAAGGTTGTGATGTAGTCTCTTACCCTTCTGGCATCAACTTCAGGACAGACCTCTTCCCTGCAGATTCAGCAATTGTGGTGTCTGCTCACCTTTCTTGTTGCACAAATGTGAACCCGTATGGGCGGGTTCCCCTTCCTTGGACCATAGTCAGATTCCAGGTACTAATTGGCTCCTGACTGGCTCACCAAAATGTTGCTTGAATGAGAATTTACCTTAACTGGTTCTGTGCCGTGGACGTAATGCTTTCGTCCTGCGGCACAGTGCTCCTGTGCAAAGGACGTAATCATTGCGTCCCGGCACCGGAGCTCGGAGGAAGCGCTAGCGCTACCTCTGTGGGCTTCCCACCCAACCCCCCCATGGCAGGGCTGGAAGGGAAATCGCTTTCCCTTCCACCCCGACCCCCCCAGTGACGTCTGATGACATCAGCGTGTGATCGCGCATTGCCTTCATCAGAGGCCGCCTAATGCATTTGCATTTCTCTTCCGATCATGTGATAGGGGCCTGAGAGGCTTCAAAAGGAAAGAAAGGAATTGTCTTCCCTTTGATGTCTTTCCGAGCATTTCAGCAGCGGGATCGTATAGCGATCTGGCTGCTTAAATGCCAATTAGACACCAGGGATAATTTTTCATTGTAAAAGTGGCATAAGGGGAGCAACCTTTTGGACAAGGGTCGCTCCCCAGGGGCCAATTATTTTCAAGACCTTTTCCTATTGTTATTAGGCTGATCTTCCCCCAGGGCGGGGGCAGAAACCTCTAGTAGCTTTGTTTTTTTTTTTCCAGACGTGGGGAGCGACCCCTTAGGCAAAGGGTTGCTCCCCTGGGGGGCAAATTATACTTAGGCCATTTCTGCCCCTCTTGTTTTTGGCTCTTCCCTGTCATAGGCACTTGGCCCACCTACACAAGTGAGGTATCATTTTTACCGAAAGACTGAGGGGAATGTTGGGTGGAAGGAAATTTGTTCTGGTGCGGTGATCCCACACAGAAATGTGGGAAAATGTGATTTGTTTTAGCTAAATTTGAGGTTTGCTGAGAATTCTAGGGAAGAAAACACTGGAGAATCCACGCAAGTCACACCTCCTTCGACACCTTTGGGTGTCTAGTTTTCAGAAATGTCTGGGTTTGGTAGGTTTCCCTGTATAGTTGCTGAGCCCAGGACCAAAAACGCAGGTGCCCCCGCAAAAACGGGTAGTTTGGTATTTGATAATTTTTATGTGTCCATATAGCATTTTGGGCCATTTCCTTTTGCGGGCACTAGGCCTACCCACACAAGTAAGGT
Source organism: Pleurodeles waltl (assembly GCF_031143425.1). Taxonomy (NCBI): domain Eukaryota; kingdom Metazoa; phylum Chordata; class Amphibia; order Caudata; family Salamandridae; genus Pleurodeles; species Pleurodeles waltl. Next base: position 1,313,581,239 of record NC_090437.1, on the reverse strand, counting down.
ACCATTTTTATCGGGAGACTTGAGGGAATCCTGGGTGGTAGATAATTTGTGGCTCCTCTCAGATTCCAGAACTTTCTATCACTAAAATGCGAGGAAAAAGTGTTTTTTGGCCAAATTTTAAGGTTTGCAAAGGATTCTAGGTACGAGAACCTGGTGAGAGCCCCTCAAGCCACCCCATCCAAATGCACAGGTTTGGTAGGTTTTCCTAGGTGCCGGCTGAGCTAGAGATCAAAATCCACAGCTAGGCACTTTCCCAAAAACACATCAGTTTTCAATGTAAAAATAAGATGTGTCCATGTTGCATTTCCTGTCGCTGGCATTATGTCTACCCACACAAATGAGGTACCATTTTTATCTGGAGACTTGGGGGAACACAGAATAGCAGAACAAGTGTTATTCTCCCTTGTCTTTCTCTACATTTTTCCCTTCCAAATGCAAGACAGTCTGGAAAAAAGACGACTATTCGAGAAATGCCCTGTAATTCACATGCTAGTATGGGCACCCCAAAATTCAGAGATGTGCAAATAACCACTGCTTCTCAACACCTTATCCTGTGTCCATTTTGGAAATACAAAGGTTTTCTTGATACCTATTTTTCACTCTTTATATTTCAGCAAATTAATTGCTGTATACCCGGTAGATAATGAAAACCCATTGCAAGGTGCAGCTCTTCTATTGGCTCTGGGTACCTAGGGTTCTTGATGAACCTACAAGCCCTATATATCCCCCAACTGAAGAGTGCAGCAGACATAACGGTATATTGCTTTAAAAAATCTGACATCGCAGGAAAAAGTTACAGAGCGAAAAGTGGAGAAAAAGTGCTATTTTGTTTCACCTAAATTTCAATATTTTTTTTATTTCAGCTGTTATTTTCTGTAGGAAACCCTTATAGGATGTACATAAATGACCCCTTGCTGAATTTAGAATGTTTTATATTTTTCAGAAATGGTTAGCTTTCCAGGATCCAGCATTGGTTTCACACCCATTTCTGTCACTACCTGGAAGGAGGCTGAAAGCACACAAAAAAGTAAAAATGGGGTATGTTCCAGTAAAATGCCAAAATTGTGTTGAAAAATGTGGTTTTCTGACTCAAGTCTGCCTGTTCCTGAAACCCGGGAAGATGGTGATTTTAGCACCGCAAACCCTTTGTTGATGCCATTTTCAGGGAAAAAAACATAAGCCTTCTTCTGCAGCCTTTTTTCCCATTTTCTTGAAAAAAACAAGATTTTTGCTGTATTGGCTAACTTCTTGGTCTCCTCCAGGGGAACTCAAAAAAATCTGTATACTTCTAGAATCCCTAGAATGTTGGAAAAAAAGGAGGCAAATTTGCCGTGGATAGCTTATGTGGACAAAATGTTATGAGGGCCTAAGCGCGAACTGCCCCAAATAGCCAAAAAAAGGCTCGCACAGGAGGGGAAAAGGCCTGGCAGCGAAGGGGTTAAAAAACTATAGACAAGAGGCGTCTGGCAAAACAGGAACAGTTCATTTAATTAAACATTACAACCAGGAGGGCAATTACAGAACTGGGGTGCCAGCGAACTTTCTCTCAACATATATCGGATTGAAGCAGGTTTTTATACATTTCCCTAAGAGCAATAAAACCATAAAAAACATTCCTTTCTTGGTAAAAATTTGATCAATTGTCATAGAGTCATAAATATAGTTTCCAGATAGAAAAGGCAGGTGGGTCTCGACCTGACGCTGTGTTCTGCTTTCCCACTTATCTCCTATCGGAGCTTACAGAACCTCTCTGGAATGCACTTCTGAGTTTAAAGAAGACCTTTATTGTTGTTAATTCTCCCCCACCCACAAATTCCTGAGAGACGAAATTAGTAGATTGGAAACACACATTCAAAAGTAGTCGCAGCAATGAAAGAAAAATATATCACAGTACTTCTCAGTTGCAATGTACACAGCAAATATTTATAACATAACTTCAAAGCAAAGCATAAAAGTCTAATTCATTACCGTATGGGCAAGGCGGTAGGGCCTAAAGCTTCATCTTTCTGGGGTCTGCAAGTTGATGACTCCGGTCAACTGCGAGAAAGAGATTTTCTACCCAAACGGGAGACTGGCAACTGACGTCTAGCTCCAGTCTGAAGTCAAGCAGATTCAAATCTAACTCACTGTAGCCCAGAGTCATCCTTAAAAGCAAACTCAGTGTGAGATCCGAACAACCTTGGAGAGTGGCCAGTACTCCTGAGCAATTCCACTCTCAGACTGGATTGCGAGGTAAACACAAAATCTACATGCTCTTATCAGATAAGGTCTGGTGTGAAGAAAACAGCTCGGTTCATCTTGTGGAAAAACACAGCTTGGAAAAACACAGACATCTGTAATGTCTAACCCCACGTTAAAGCCAATAGGCAGCTAATCTAAATATCAAATGTAATGTCTAATGTCATGTCAAAGCCAATAGGCAGCTAAGCTGCTAATGTCATGTCAAAGCCAATAGGCAGCTAACCTAAATACAGAATGTAATGTCTAATGCCATGTCAAAGCCAATAGGCGGCTAAACTGAATACAGAAAGTAATGGCTAATGCCATGTCAAAGCCAATAGGCAGCTAAACTGAATACAGAAAGTAATGGCTAATGCCATCTCAAAGCCAATAGGCAGCTGAGTTGAATACAAAATGTAATGGCTAATGCCATGTTAAAGCCAATAGGCAGCTAAGCTGAATATCAAATGTAATGTCTAATGCCATGTCAAAGCCAATAGGCAGCTAAACTGAATACAAAATGTAATGGCTATAGCCACGTCAAAGCCAATAGGCGGCTAAACTGAACAAAACATATAATGTGCTACTGGTGAACATTGAGCAACTAATATGCGCAGTGGTGAAACACAAAGTCATTGGTCAAACACAATTAATAGCATCACACGCTGAAACAGTGTGGGCCAGTGAGTACTTGCCCAAAAGTCCACCCTGAGGGGCACGTGGTCACTGTGTGTGCTATGTCCTGATTGGTAAGTGTTCCTAACTACACGTGGTATCTAACTTTATGATGTTCTTGGGAATTGATGCATCCCTCTGACCATGTTTTATTGGAGCCTATCTACGGGGACCACTATGGTGTTGCTGTGCCTATCTGTGGGATCTGATCTACGTTTCCTTGTTTGTGCATTTGCTAAGTGTTCCGGCACCTGTGACCTGTCAGTTACTACCTCAGGGTTAGGTCTCAGAGCCTGCCTAACCATATACCTACATGCCGGTGTTGAAGGAGAGTTCACGACAGAGGAATCCAATAATGGTGATGCAACTTTGTTTTTGTTTATAAATGTATCGCTATGTGGATCAACATCAATTAATCCAATATTAACTCAGAACAACTTGCCACTGTTAGATTTACTATAACTATCACAGAATAGAAGTTATGCTTCCATGATTGGCCAGCCTCTGCCAAGCTGAGCCAAGCTGCCTTAATAAGGTGTGAAGTGGCCTGTATTGAGACAATGGGACTTCTAGTGGGTGGAGATCTGCAAACTGCAGAGCAAATGGCAGGAAGGGGGATGGGTAGCCAAACTGGTCTTCAAAGGGGAAATAACAGGGCAGGACATGGGTTCACCCCCAGTTCCTGACAGCCCAGCCAGATGGGCACCCCAGTAATTAGATTAGCAAAGAGGCTGGAGGGGGAGTGTTAAGGAGAGTTGGTCACACCAGGGGGGTGACTTAGCCAGATCTTAACACATGAGAACAATTCTCCATATTAGATTTTAAAGGTATAGTGCTTTCTGGGAAATGAATATGATACACTATGGAGGAAGTGATCATACTTGAAGGTGACACCCTGCACCCCATTGGTCAACGGTGCCAGCCCTGCTTGCCAGCCTGGGAACACAGAATAAATATGTGAGAGTTGCTCAGCAACTCATATCCCTGCCCGAAACTACAAAGAGAATAAGTACTGCCCCCCTGGAACCATGGTCTTCACTCCAAAGGACTGGACTCTAGAAGACTGCACCTGCTGCACACTGAGGAACTACAGCTCTAAGGACTTTGCCTGGCTTCAAGAAGTGAAGGAATTGACTCCCTGATGGCAACAGGTTAACAGACTTTCACCTGTAGTTACTCCATCAAGAAGACCACAGATGGACAGGCTCCAGTGGCCTTTGAAGGAATTGGCCAGGTGCATTCTGGGAAACATAGTTCTGACATCCCAAGGACCATCTCAGAGCTTCTAGACCCTTGGATTGGTGTTGTGGACCCCCAAAGATCCCTGCCTGAAAACAAAAAGAACTGCCCTGCTGAACCCCTAGTCTGCACCAAGAAGGACTGCACTCACAAGGACTATACCTGCTGCCCACTCTGGGCTTCACAAAAGACGACTTTGCCTGGCTTCCAAAGGATTTAGGAGTGTAAGCGACACGTATAGAGGAGCTACCAAGAGTCACCTGCATCAACTCCTGCTAGAAGAGCCCAGCTAGTTAGCATTCAGTGGATTATTATGGATTTTGCCAGTGCATTGTGGGAATGTAGCCCCAACGTACCAAGGAGCAACTCAAAGATTCTGAAACTCTAGATTGCTGTTGTGGACCCTCAGGCAGGCCCGTTGCACCAGAGGCATGCTGAGAAGGCTTTACCGCCTTTGAAATCTGACCCCCTCCTCTGCTACTAGCAGCAGATGGCAGCCCAACAGTTTCCCCCCACTTTGAGCGGGAAAACGTAACCAGAGTAGAAGTGGCCACCTCCAGTCTGCACCACCCCTTGGTGGTGGCATGCGAGGTGACAACTCTATTTCATTTTCCTCCATCTTGAATGGCAGGGTTAGGGATGTTACCGCTTCCCACAGGAAGTGGTCACCTTGTGGGTGTAGCCACCCTAAGGCCCATTGGTCACTATCAGGTACTTCCCTTAATGCCCACTAATGCAGTATTTAGTGGGTATCCCTAGACCTGCAGATCAGATTCAATGGACACAAGAAGACCAGGAACAAAGAAGGCATGAACCCAAGGCATGAGAGCAGAACTCTTGCTCCACAAAGTAAAAGGTGCCAAATCCTGCCTGCTGCACCTAGGACTCGACAATCACCGTTGAGGTGTTGCCTGGAAATTGGAAGGACTCTGCAAACGATAAGAGGACCTCCAGCCTTCTAAAAGTTGCCAAGAACCTTCCTCAGAATGAAAGTATCACTCTCTTGCACCCTGCAGGAAAGGAACCAGTGAAGTCCAGTTCACTGATCAGAGGCTGACCCATGAACCAGACCTCGCAGCTGGACCACAATTTACATGATAGATCAGGAGGTAAAACCCTACCAGTGTGCCAAGTTTGGTGGCACTGAGTTGTTTAGGGCCTGAGAAATACCAGTAACAGTGGTACTGGATCTCCAACGTCAGACACCAGAAGCAAAGTCCACTCTACACTCCAAAAACACCATAAGCAAGCACCAGTCGAGGGACTTTAGGATACCCAAGAACTACCCCCCAGAATGGCCCTGTTGATCTGCAAACCACTCTCCAAGTGACCTGCTCCTGATTGCAAGGACCCTAAGACGCACAGTTCTTGATTGACCTATCTGTGCTCCACCTGGCCTTCCTGGACCCTGCATCAACAAACCAGCTGTGCTCTAGGGGTCCCCTAACCCTACATCTTGCAACATCTACCCTCCATGGGGACTCACTGGACTTACCTTTAAGTATCTCTGCGCAGTCTGTTTCCAGGTGGCCCCCTTCTCTGTTGCGCTCCAGCTCCAAGACTATCAGCCACTGCTCCCGCTTGAACCGGAAACTGCCCGAACTTCTCCAGCTGGCCCACAGGACATCTCGATGATCTCGACCTAAAAGTATAAGGTGACACCTGGCGGAACATTGCCTGATTTTATATGCATTTTAAAAGTTTTTCCCATTGATTCATATGGTACGTAATTACGCACAGAAACAGAGCATTTTTTAAACTTTAAATAATCCTAACTAAAAAAGTACTTATCGTAAATTGATGATCATAGTCTTAAAATGTTTATAAAAATATGAAGCATTTTCCCTTGGTCTTGAGTGTGTGTCCACAGTTATTGATACTGTGAGTACAACAAATGCTTGGCACCAAGATAAGCCTAACTACTAACCCACAAAACCACAAAAACAGAGTGTTAGGTGGTCTGGTTTTTTACCTCAGAATACCAAGGTGGGATTGCTTGGACTTTCTGCACAGTACACATCATTTTTGTGCACTATATTTAGAGCCAGCCTCCTGCACAGACCTACTCATCTACCCATACAACCACTGATACACCACTCACACACCAATACATCAATATACACACCTACTTACACACCCATACAGCCACTCACATACCCACTTTAACAACCATACACAACTCACATACCCACTGATTCCCCCATCCAGCCACTCACACACCTACTTACTCATCCATACAGCCAGACACCCACTCACACACTAATAGTCACTCACACACTTACTCATACACCTTTACAGCCACTCACACACAAATACTTTAACTCACACACCAATACAGCTACTCACACACCCATACAGCCACTCACACACCAATACAGCAACTCACACACCCACTCACACACGGATACAGTTACTTGCACACCCACTCACCCTCCCAACAGCTACTCACATATCCAGGCACATCCATACAACCACTGCCACTGACACACATATTGCCACTGGCACATCTACACACTGATCTGTACAGCCAATCACACAGCCCCTAAGTCACCCATTCAGCCACTCAAACACACATTCACTCACCCTTATAGCCAGTCACACACCCACTTCCAACCCATACAGCCACTCACACACCCACTCACATGCCCATATTGCCACTCACCCCCCCACTTTCGCACCCATACAGGCGCTCCTAAACCCACTCACACACACAGTCACTCAGACACCCACTCATGCTTGTACAGCCACTCACACACTGATACAGCTACAAACTCACCCACTCACACACCCATTCTGCCACTCACAGCCCCACATCCATATAACCACTCATGCACCCACTCCTATACCGTACAGCCACTCACATACCCACTCACAGGCCCATACAGCCACTCACACACCCACAGAGCCACTTGCACACCATCACAACCACTTATGCACCCACTCACACAATTCCATACAACCACTCACACACCTAGATAATCACTCAACCACTCACAAACCCATGCAGTCACTCACACATCTACTCACACGATACAGCTGCTCACACACCCACTCACTCACCCACACATCCAGTCACACACCCACTCACAGACCCATACAGACACTCATGCACCCACTCACACACCAATACAGTCATACACATTCATACAGCCACTCATACATCCCCTCACACTCATACAGCCATGAGTGTGAGTTTTTAAACACTTTTTTTTAACTTTTGAGTTTTTTGTGTTTTTTTCTTTTTTTTTTTATAAATGGCAGCTATACAAAATAAATTGTGAAAACAAAAGGCACAAAACTGGTGCAACAAGGTTTAAAAAAATAATATGTATGACTTTTGGTGTCTCAGTTAGAACAGACACTGACTGTTCTCCCACAGTGAGCCCTTTGTTGCTCAATGTGCACAGTGTTCCAATTTATGACAGTTCTGTAACTCTTGTTGGCACATATACAGCAACTTCAGGTGATAGTAGATCTCCAGGCACTACCTGCACTGCAGCAGATGTCGAACAATGCAGAGCATCATGTTCTTTCTGTGCTCTTGACAAATCCTTAGTTTTAAGATGTTTAAGCATTGAACAAGTGACATGTGAATACTTTTTGGATGTACATCTTGATAAAATTCTACAACAAAGATTACATTGAACCTACTTCGCACAAACTTTTTTTTCACCAAACAGATTTCCAGAAAAATGTCCATGCAATAATTTCTTTTTTTGCCCTGAATGATCTTCAGATGAACTGTCTGTGTGGTGTTGGCCCAGCTGCTCACTGCTTCTAGGTTCCATTGTGAAATACAGTGCAAAAAATAAGTTTGGAGCTCAGTCTATGAGGTGTGAACAGTAATACCATATCCAGAGTACAAAAAAATTGGCAGGAACTTCCTGTAAAAACTTTGACACGTGTTTTAAGCAATGAAATCAGTCAGTTTCAGGGGTCACATGGGATACGCACACCAGCCGCAATGACGTTGCAACATCACTGTGAACCTGGAAATGTGTATGAAAAAAACATTTTAAGCATTAATTACTTATTGCAATATAAGTTTGTATATAATTTTAGTAAATAACTTACCTCAAAAATCACTTTTATAATGTCTATATGTGTTTTTAAGTGTTGTTATAAATCACACAGGATCTGCAGATACTGATGGAACAGGAAGTACATTTTGGGAGGGTCCATAAGGAACCCTTGAATCTCAAAATCCCATACAAAAAGAAAAGATAATATTTTGTGTTTTTTAGTTTATTAAAAGTATTTAATTTAACATGTTGAAATACGTTTCTAAATGTAAAATCATAATACATTAAAATTACTTCTAAAATGTATGGTTAAGGTAATCTTAACGTTTGGTGAGTTTTATTAATATATATGTTTAAAAAAAATAAAACATACAAATGCTGACATAAAATCAAAAGTTACAAACATATAATACAGGTAGGAAATATTATCAATAAAACTATATTAAATGAATAAAATGATACATGGGCATTATATGTACAAATAACCTACACAAACTTAGAAGTTCACAGAAAAACATCAAATTATAGTTAGGAAGTAACATTAAAAAACCTTACAAATTCCCTTAAAAAGCAAAGGTTACGGGGACGTTAAAGTTAGGGAACAGTATTAAATAACCATGGAAGTTCACTGTAAAAAACAAAGGGTACAGGGATGTTATAGTTAGGAAATATTTTTCAAAACCTTAAAAATTCACAGAAAAAATCAAAGGTTGCAGGGACATTATGAATAGAAAATAACATTAACAAACCATACAAATTCACTAAAAACAAAAGTTACAGGGACATTATAGTTAGACTTAGATTTTGTATGCAAAAAAACATAGAAATTCAGCAGTTATAGTTACCTCAGCTAACATAACTTACGCCCCGCAATGCACTGTTTATGATGTCACATAATATATAACTCATTACACTGATGACATCACTGGTGTAAATCTGTTCAGTAGTTTTGGAATTAATAAAGAAAAAAGATTAATGTATATCAAGAGACACAGATCTACCGTGGATCCACAGATCCACATGCCAACAACAATGCAGTGATTTGCTGGCTGCAACATGAAAGGAAAGTTGCAGTGGACATTTTCTATATTAGCACTCAATCCCGGGTGGGCAAAAAATTACAGATAATAATTGAACGAAGGGTTCAGGGTAGAGATACCCTGACCCCATGCATCAAAAAGAGTGGTCTGTAAGGGACCCATCATGGGGAAAAAAAATTGATTTTTTTTTGTGGGCGAGAATCCGCAGAACCATCACGGCACTCAGCGCGGCTCTCCTGTGAATCTGCAACTGATCCAGAGATCAAGTGCTGAATTAAAAAAAAATACACCCACTCACACACACTCTCACACTCCCACACAGCCATTCACATAACCACTCATCTATCTATAGACCCACTCACAAACCCACTCACAGACCCACACAGTCACTCACACTTTCACTCACATGCTCATCCAGCCACTAACACATCTACTAACAGGGTCACAAAAACACACACTCACCCACACAGCCACTCACACATTCATAGAGCCACTTACACACACACTCACAGACCCACAAAAACATTCACACACCCACTCAAACACCCACACTGCCACTCACATACTCACTCACACACCCACTCACAGACTTACAAAGTCAATCAGTGTATCAGTGATGATTTCTAACTCTTGACTAATCACCTGTGAAGTTATCCAAGCACTGGGTCTTTTTGTATCGTTGGGTTCAGTTAAACAGCTAGGCCTTGAGTGCCTTCTGGAATTCTAGGTGAGAGGTGTAGGGGGAGGTCATTCCAGGATTTAGCTGCAAGGTAGGAGAATGAGCATCCTCCACTGTTGCTTTGGTGGATGCAGGGAATGTATGCAAGGGAAAGAGAGGCGGAGTGCAGGTGTCTGGAGGGTTGGTGGAAGTCCAAGCGTTGGTTGATGTAGGCAGGTCCTTGGTTGTGTAGGGCTTTATAGGCATGGACCAGTATCTTGAATTGATATCTCTTCTGTATGGGGAGCCAGTGGACTTTCTTGAGGTGAGGGGTGATTTGGGTCCATTTGGAAAGGTCGAGGATGAGTCTGGCTGCTGAGTATTGTATGGTTTTCATTCTCTTCAGGAGGTGAGTGGTGATTGCTGCATAGAGTATGTTGCTGTAGTCCAGGCAGCTTGTAACTATGGCTTGAGTGACGGTGTGTCTGGTGTTGATGAGGAGCCATTTGAAGATTTTCTGAAGCATGCAGAGAGTGAGAAAACAAGCAGATGAGACTGTGTTGGTCTGGGTTTTCATGGTGAGTTTGCTGTCCAGGATATTGCTGAGGTTACAAGCATGGTCTGTCAGTGTGGGGGAGGGTCCTAGTTCTGAGTGAGTAAGAAGGCGATCCACTTGAGAATGTCAACTAGGGTTCTGATGTTCTGTAGTCTTTTGATCAGAATATGATGAGAAACAGTGTCAAAAGCTGCAGAGAGACGAGGAAGATCAAGGCAGTCTAGGAGGGCTCTGACGTTGTTGGTGTCAGCGATCCGGGAAGTTTCTGTGGTGTGGTTGGCGTGCAATCTGGATTGAGAGGTGTCCAGAAGATGGTAGTTCTCTATGTGTTCTGAGAGTTGACAGTTGACAGCCTTCCTAAGGATTTTAGCTGGGAAGAGGAGCAGAGAAGGGCCGGTAGTTTTTGAGTTTGCTGGGGTCGGCAGACGGTTTCTTGAGAAGGAATTTGACTTCTGTGTAGTTCCAATCTTCTGGGAAGGTGGCCATGGTCATAGAGGCCTTGAACAGAATAGTGAGCTCGCTGCTGATTTTCTTGCTCCTGAGGTTGATGATGTGATGCTGATAGAGGCTTCTGAGTGGATGAAGTTCATGAAGGCTATTGTGTACTTTGTGGTAAGCTGGTTTCAGCTGGTGAATAGGTAATCCGGGCTTGCCTCTGTGGGACCGAGGTGGCTGAAGAGGTCAGAGGAAGTGTGCTGGGGTTTGACGTTCATGTAGGTGGTGGAGATCTTGTCTTAGACAAAGTCTACCAGGGTGTCACAAGGTTTCTGGGAAGGGGTTATGATGTTTTTGGTGGCTGACGGATTGGAGTTGGTTGAAGTGTTCTTTGAAGCAGTAGGAGCTGGCTTTGATGCGGTCCACAAGGGAGTACTTTTTTATCTCCTTCAGGAGATGGTGTAGTGGTGGAGAGCTGACTTGAAGGAGACATTTTCTGCTGCACTTTCGCTGGTGCACAATTTTCTTTCTATCCGCTTGCAATTGCATTTTGCAGTTTTCAGATCCATGGTGTACCATCTGGCTTGATGAGGGTGACTCTGCGATGTCGGTCATCCAGGCAGTGAAGTTTCTGACAACCTGTCTCAGGTTGGGTGCGGTGTCAGGGTGGGAAATGTTGAGGGTGTCAGTCAACTGGCTCTCTGACACATTGATCCAGCTGCAGTGTGGGTATTGGGTGACTCTGAATGGTGCTGGGGGAGTCTAGTGATGACAAAGTAGAGGTTGGTGTGGTCTGTCCAGTTTAGCTTGGTGACATGACAGAACTTGACGCTGTTGCTGGCCGTGAAGGTGGGGTCAAGCATGTGTCCTGTGTTGTGTGTGGGGCTGGTGACTAGTTGGGTGAGACCAATGCTGTCATACTATTTAGGAGGGTGGCGGTGTTGGTGTAGTTTAGGTGGAAATTGAGGTCTCTGAGGAAGATGCAGCCCTAGGAGTCTATGGAGAGCGGGATGATGAAGTCAAGAATGGTGTTGCAAAAGTAGGAGCTTGGCCCTGGAGGTCTGTAAGCGAGGGTGCTCCTGATGGTGGATTTGCCGTATGTTTAAAACTGGGTTGTTCCATGATCAGGGTGGCCTTGTCTGTGGTGGTGATGCAGTAAATAATGGTGTTCCCACCTCCATGTTTGTTAATACATTCCAGGTATGCTATCTTGTAACTGTTGGCTATCACTGAGGTGATGTCAGGAGTGGAAGCCGGGGTGAGCCAGGTCACAGTGAGGAAGATGCCATCGGGGTGAGGGTGGTGATAATGTCCTAGATCATGGTGGCTTGCTTGCAGAATGATCGTCCATTGAGGTGGAGGCAGTCTGGTTACTCGGAACCAGCTGTGGTCAATGTAGTGGTGGTTGTTGTGCGCATGGGTGCTCCGATGTTGCAGGAGAAGAGTCAGTGCTGGCAGGTGAAAGGTCCTACAATTGATTGTGGAGAAATGCGGGAGCAGTTGCTGTTGCAGGGTCTGGGGGGTCAGGGCTTGGGTCTTGTTGTTGGTGTATCTGCATGAGGTGGGACAGCCAGGGTTCTTGGAGCTGGGTGTAGTCGAGATGCGGACAGGCACAGACGGGCTTGCCTTTGGTGCACATTTGAGGAGCTTGCTGCTGTATCTGCTGCTAGGCTAGGGCCTCCATTAAGTAGGTCTTGGGAGAAGGGCAGGGTGGTGGTGGTGGTGGGCAGGGCTGGCAGAAAGCTGGGAGAGAAAGGCAGCAGCAAAAAAATGGATGAGAAATCAGGAAGCAGCAAAAGAAAAAGAAACGGGGCAAAAAAAGGAAAAAACACAAATAAAAGCTAGGCAAAGCATAAAAATACAGAAATACAGGAAATTGAGCAAGCAGGAAAAAAGACTAAATAGCAGGAACTAAGCAAAGCACAAAATACAAGAATACGGAATACAGGAAAATAAGAAATCAGGCAAAATGGCTAGACAGCAGAATCTTAGCACAGCAAAATATACAGAATAGGGGACAAAGCAAGGCAGGAAAACTGGCTAAGCAGCAGAAGAGTAAGACCTGCTGATTGGGGCATCAAGGGGGAGCTGTGTCATGGACACACCCACTCACAGACCAACACAGCCACTCACACACCCACTCACACACCCATACAACCATTAACACACTCTCTCACACACCTACACAGCCACTCACACACCCACACAACACTCACACACCAACTCACAGACCTACAGAACCACTCAGTCGTTCATCACAGACCCACACAGCCACTCACACACTCTCACACACTCACACAACCATTCACACACTCACTCACACAACTGTTTACACACTCATACACCGACCCCCATAAGCTGTGACACACCCACTCTGAGACCCACAGACACTCACACACCCACTAACTCACCAATACAGCCACTCACACACTCATTCACACACCCACACAGTCACTAACATACCAACTCACATACCCATAAAGCCCCTCATAGAGCCACTCAGTTACTTACACAACTACTCACATACAGACAGGGATACAGTTATATAAACTGTAATGGGATATGTTTGTATTAAATATGTTATTGTTTTGTATTGAATGTGTGATTTTGGTTGGGAACTAATCAGCATCTCAGTTTGGGACCTGCCTGCAGCATAGCCATCAGACCCCAAATTTGGCATAGGATCTGCAATGGATCCGCGAATTAGAAAACTGGATTTGTAAATAAAAAGAATCAGTGTTTGGGAAAAGAGTTAGCTCCGAAAAGAGCCTTTGTGTTCATGATGTCTAGATGATAGTTACACATAGAACAGGATGCAGCCTCTCACGTTGTTCTGGAACACCCTGTTGCCTCCGTCTGTGAAATGAACTCCATTTTTCCAATCAATTCCGTCCATACTGACGTGTAAGTTGTTGTGACATATAGAGCTCATGTTGCGATCCCTGAGGAATGCAGAAACAGTTTTATTGACATTTTTCCCGGATTTCTCTAACTGCAGACAAAATTAGGTTGACCACTGCAACTTCTGTCTTTGGCATATGTTGGAGAACAACAAAGCAGTATGTGGGAAAAGTGACATTAATTTACCACAGGTATGCTTCATTAGGATTTTCAGTCCTACCCTAGTAATTGTGCATAGGTCATTGCCACCACAGTGCACAATTATGAGGTCTAGATGTTAGCAATCGGCAATGCTTTCAACCAAAGGCAGCAATTGATGCCACTTTAACCTTCTCTGACCACCTCAAGTATTGTCTACATTAAGTTAGTTTTGGAGATGAAAGGCAGCTAACTTGAAGGACAGCAAGAAAAATATAAAATAACATATTGATTGGGTAGTGCAGATGTACAAAATTAGGTAGTGACTTTAACAAAAAAGTAACTACCTCTGTGTTTGGCTTTGGACATTTTTAAAATAGTATTGTTATTTGAGATATGATCGGAACTACTAACAGTCAACCACACCTGATACAGTTAATATGAAGATAGTATGCTGTTTAGAGAAAGTGTTGTGCACTTCTTACCTAGTGGTAGGCAGAAACTATTGAACCAAATAAAACATGAATGAAAAGTATTAATGTCGTGTGGATCCTCAGATCCGGCGCAAATTCACAAGGAGCTGCTCTGAGAGCTGCACTGGATCTGATGATCTGCAAAAAAACTACCAAATTAGGCTTCTTTAAAGGAAACATGGAAAGGGTTAAAAAATAGTGACCATTTAGGAGCAGTATAACAATAAAAGATGAAAGAAGCTGTGGTTTGCCAAGTAAAGGAGTGTATAGTAAGACTGTGGGAGGCTGGCTTTCTATATAGTGTACAAAAAATGATGTGCACTGTGCAGAGAGCCCACACAACCCCACCCTCAGTATTGGCACGCCTCCGGCCCTGAAAGGCGCAGTGCCACAAAACGTGGCACACTGGTAGATTTTGTCCTTTGGTCTGTCATGTGAATATTGGTTGGGCTGCTGTGTCCTGTTTGCTGGTCAGCAGCCGGTCAGTAAACTGGATTTCACTGGTTGAAGGTTGCGGCGAGTGATACCTTTACTCACAGGGAGGTTTCAGACAATTTTTAGAAGGCTGGAGGTGTTCTATGTTTTCCTAAAGTCCTTCAGTTGTCAAATCGACCCCTCAGCAGTGGTTGTCGAGTCCTGGGTGACACAAGCAGGGTTTGGCACCTTTTTCTTCTTGCAGCAGAGCTTCTGTTCTTGTACCTTGGGTCTCCTTTGTTTCCAGTCTTCTTATGCCCATCAAATCTAATCTGTAGGTCTAGGGATGCCCACCAAATTGGGTCACCTACTTTAGGATGGCTAAACCCACTAAGTGACCGCTTCCTGTGGGAAGGGGTCTCACCCCTAATCCTGACTGGCTATTTTATTACCATCCAAGATGAAGGAAAATTAAATGGGGTGGTCACCTTGCCTCCCACTCTGGCTACATTTTCCCACTGGTTTTCCCACTCAAAGTGGGGGAAAAAACCATTGGGCAACCATCTGCAGCTAGCAGCAGAAGTAGAGGTCAGATTTCAAAGGCAGTAAAGCCTTTACATTTGACTGCTGGTGCAGAGTGTCTGCCTGGGGGAGGAGGCGTAGCACTTCCACCAAGGAAAGACTTTAGGCCATATTTATACTTTTTGATGCAAAACTGCGCGAACTCAGTTTTGCTCCAAAAACTTCACACCCAGCAAACGCCATTTCTTAGTGCCACCAGGGCGTCAAATTTATACTTTGACGGACCGTGGCGCAAAGCATGGGTCAGAGTAATTTTTTTTTACTCTAACCATTGCGCCACATTGTAAAGCAAAACAACGTTAATGCAGAGAAAATTACTCTAATACGGTTTACGACGTTGCAAACCAGATACACATCCTTTTTCCCCGCAATAGCATCAAAAAGCGTCGCAAACACGGCAAACAGTGCTAAGGAGCCCCAAAATGGATCCCAGAAGCCAGGAGAGACCCCAGGGAGACCCCTATCGACCAGGAACCAGCCAGGAGGACACAGACAAGACCCAAGGAGAGGGAGAAGAAGAAAACAAAGTGTTGTTTCAGTGCAGAGGAGCAGGAAATACTGGTCAGAGAGGTGACGGAACGCCACCATAAACTTTTTGTCACCTCAAAATTATCAATTGGGAGGAGAGAGGCAATTTGGCAACAAATTGTCGACAAGATTAACAGTGTGGCAGAGGTCCGGAGAACAGTCATGGAGTGCAAGAAACGCTGGCATGACTGCAAGCGCGGGACCAAGGAAAAAATGGCAAGGAACAGGAAGGCAGCACTGCAGACTGGAGGTGGGAGTCCAGCACCGCAGGAGGCCCTGGACCAGATAGAGGAGGTGGTGGCAGCTGTCATCCCAGAGGAGATCGTCACAGGAATTCAAGGACAGTACAGCGCAGACTACCAGGAAGCAACACAGATGCAGGGTAAGTTGCATGGGGGACAAAAATGCCTAAATGTTAACTGCAAGCAGGGGGAGGTACATACCTACTACACAATGCATGTCAGCCATGGAAATCAGGCAGTGGAAAGGGGAAAGGGCAAAGGGGCAGGGCACTGGTGCATGGGCTGTGCATGGGAAATCAGGGGCACAGCACAACACTACACCAACAACCTTTGCATGGGAGTACTCTGCCATGCCAAGGCTGTTGGAAAGGCAAAGCCAGTCCACGAGGGTAGGGTAGAATGTTAAACTGTGCTGCTGTCACAGGACAGCTGGTATTGTCACAACATGAACTAGGGCTCAACTTCCAGTCTCAGGCCTTATCCACAAGTGGCATTTACCATTGACAACAGTTGCTACTACCACCTGTGCTGTGTGTTGGTCAAGTAGCAAATGGCAGTTAGGTGCCATTGGATCAAACACACCCAAAATTTAGGGTTCAGGATGACAACGTCATCAATTCCCTTTAATTCCTAACAAAGTGTAAATCCTGTCAAATGCTCATGTCTATAGGCGCAATAAACATCATGTATTGTTACTTACATTATGAAGTACACAGCTGTAATGTCATACCCATGCTGCCCATTCCAGGGTCCACCCTGTGCCTGTGTTACAATAGCTGCAATGCCACCTTGCAACATGTGAACTGTCATACTGCTAAGACAACAGCATTGAGGGGGAGGACATATGTGTCTAGCTAGTGAAACACACCCGCACAGTCATAATGGAACACTGCCAAGCCCATCAGTGCAATGCAATATAGCACACATTCGCAAACATCAACATGACACACTACCAGTGCTGACACCTTTATCATTCCATGCCAATACTATACATAGTAAGTGCTTGGTCTCAGCAACGTATAGGTGTATGTGAAATATCAGAGACTGGGTCTGTCCCTTATTGTTAAGTGTGGTGCAAGTGGCATAAGAACACCTACAGCCATTGCACGGCCTCACCATGCTAACGGAAGTAGAGGCAGGGGTGAGGACAAGAAGGTGGCAACACACAATTTGGACAGAACCTACACCTAGAGAATGTGACACAGACAATTCCCCAAACTCCCCACACTACATGTGACATGCAGGTGGGGCATAGGCCTGTGAGAATGCTAATAATAATGACAGGAACAATGAACAGGAACCAAGATTACAATGTCTCACTAATAGGAAGTCAGTGACGTCACATTACAACTGCCACAACACAGACACACTAATTGTACAATATCTCATTGCAGAGGACGATGGCTGTCTTGTGGATATACCTGTCCTAGACTTCCCTGATGACATGGATGATGAGCTGACAACCATTAGCCAGCAAACCCTCCAAGATGTCCTTGGGACCCTCCAGACCCCACCTTCAGTTGCAAGGAGGAGCACAGATGCAGCAGCCATCACAAAGGATACACCCACCACCCCAATAGTACGACCAGCCAGCTCCAACCCAGCTGAGGACTCTGATGACACTGGTACCACCTTTGAGAGGACAGTATTAGGAGTACAGCGGGAGCTGGCCAAGAAGGTGCGGGTGGGGATGCAAAATATGGCAGCCAGCCTTGAGGGGATGCCCAAGTGCATGATGTCATCTGCAGAACAGTCAGCAGCCATGCAAGTGCAACAATCCCTACTGCAAGGACTACAACAGTGTGTGAGGGATTTCACCACAGCAGTTAGGAAGTTGCACAACACCTGGCATCCCAAACATTTTACTGTGTGCACAACTGCAATCATGAACCCATCAGGGCCGACCTGGCTGCCTACCACAGCACTGTAGATGCTATACTCAAGAACCAGCAGCTCCTCCTGGTGATAGTAATGCCCTTAATAGCCCCACAGCTACCGGGAATTTTGAGTCCACCTCTTCAAACACTGAAGTGTGTGTTGCCGCTTCAAACCCACAACCACCAAGGGCAGATGAGACGACACACACCAGAAGATGAAGACCTGCAACAGATCACCTTCACCCACAGGAGTACCCGGTAGCACCAGTCCATGCCACATGAGCACTGATTTCCTATGTCCTGTGCTTGTTAACATGCCAGTCTTGCTCCAGTTGGTAACATGCACTGTTGTCCAGCACACTGTTCACCTTACCACTATGCACTGCAATTGTCTCTCACTACCTCATTGGCAATTCATGTTTCTCTGCACTGAATGACACTTCACCACAGCATGTCCAATGACATGTCCCTCACCATTGGACTTGTGTTGCGTCACAATAGACAGCGTCACACTAATGGACTTACAATCATGGACTATGTAAATATTGCACTACAGAACCACTTTGTCTCTGTGTAATCTGACACATCAACTGTGTAGGAGATTTGTGATGCATGTAACATGTCAATGGCCACAGAATGTTAATAGAACAGTGTAGAAAGAATGTGGGCTGATAACTATGCACAAGGATCTGGATTTTATCATCATCTGTGCTTCTTTAGGCTTATTTCTGAAGTTAAACGATCACAAACAGTATAATGCTGTGTAGAACTGAATATGTCAGGTCCAAAGTATGTACAAGATGAAATTCAATGTGGCCCTTCAAGACAATCATTATGTATGTGACATCTGATTATAAACTTTAATCACACACACACACCATAAAGCAGGAATGGATGTGTACAAGTGTATGGACAATTAACGTAACCTGGGAGTACAATGTAAAACATCTTAGGTGTGAGTTATGTATACTGAACTTCATAAGATTAAGACATCACTCAGCTTATCAAGGTTCACATGAAAATCAGGCTGCAGGCAGACGTCCCACGTGCCCAAGATTCCAACACAGGACTCAAGCGATGACAGATTTAAAATCACACCAACCTTTACAACATATCAGATCACGTACCAGCACATCATATCTTGCAATGAGTCCAACACACAGGAGTCAATCACACAACAGCTGCAAACACAACACAGGAGAAACATATGAACACTTACTGGACACGTCTGGGTCTGCAAATCGAGCCACTTCACTTGTTGTGTAGGGGGCTGGTCCACCCGTAAAACATGGAAGGGTGATATGTGCTCAATGTCTGCTCACTGTACAAAAGTTGGAACATCAAATCACTGTGTGTGATATTTTATATGACAGAGCTGCACATCAGACACGTAGGCACCACAACAGACACACCACTGCAAACATGCATTGACACTGTCACTCCAGTGAGTGATAGACACATATATGCACACATGCACTAGCCCAAACAATCATGTGGTGCCAAACATGAATTGCTCAATTTTGTTCTTAATTCATTCCAGAGGGTACTCAATTTCATCATTTGTAATTGGGAGACACATGCAATGTCACATTCCTGTTGCACTGCAATACCAGTGACTCAGGTATTGTGGCTTGTGCATCAAGGGACAATGAGTAACTGTGTGCTGCTCATGTGGGTTGATTTGCGTTCAAGAATTATTGTGCTTTCAGTGGTCCATAATAGGTGTGCCAGTGTTGTATGTGGGTTGCATATGCCACATAGGCAGTGCGCCCTAAGCCGTATATGCCCCCCTATGGAAACATGATGGCAGGGATCCTGTGTGTTACTTGATGACAATGTTACACTAAACATGGATTGGCCACTTGTCTGATTCAAAACAACAAAAAGATGTATGCTGAGAGTGTCTTAGTTGACAGAATGCATGGGCACAGGTGAAGTCATTGCACCTGAAATGTGTTACTCTGGGCCCTGTGTACCTATATCAGGTATTGTAAATCACACTTTGCCCGAATCAGCAACTTAGAATTGCCAAGTTGGGTGATCAGTGGTAGTACAACCAAACTGACACCCTCTGCTAATAAAAACATGAGTTAGCAAATGTCCTATTTCTGCAATCATGATGAGGTAGGTCTCTATTTGAAAGCACCTTGGGAATGGCGGCACTCACAGGAATGCTGCCCTGCTGATCTTAGCATACCATCATGTCTGTGACAGCCTTCATACTGAGAAGTTAACATTTGTACAAATGCTGCTCTATATCAGCAGGGGTGCACCAAAAGTAAAATAACACAATATTCCGTCACTAAAATAGTATAACGGAAGCAGTCAGTGGCCCCATGCACAACATCATGCTAAAAAATAGTTTGTGACCATGCATTCACAAAGAGCCGGGATCCCATGATGACCCATTCACTTTACAAAATAGTTTGGAACTAAAGTGACACAGATGGTAACTGCACCAGCTCTGAACCAGCAATTGCACCCAATCCAAAAATGTTGTTGGGCCCTGCTACTCAATGATAGGATTTAAACGCCTACTCTGAAAAGCCACAAGATGAAGCTGTTTTGTGCTACTGCAATCTGGTAGCATCCTGGCACATTTGGGTTTGGCCATGTGAAAGATTATCTGTCCAGACGTAAACACACAGAAACAGTGAACTTAGGGCCAAATGTGTCATTTGTTTTGTGTTGCATTTGCTTCATTTGTTTACGCTACAGCTATGGAAATTAGCAAAATAAATGTGATTGTAGCAAGTGTGCTATACTTTTGCGTCCAGAAATAACTCAAATGCACCACAAACAAAGTAGAAATATGGGCCTAAGATAATAGTGGAGGTTAGGAAGAGCTTGGTACGTATGGCCATGAATACTGTTCGGACATGGTTAAATAAACTAAGGACTACATTGGTTCCTTGTATTACCATGTGAAATACATCCCATTCCTGGTACACTCACAGGCCCTGATTCATATTTTTGTTTGTGCCACATTACCATCAACTACTGAGGCAAATGCAGCTATTACAAAATACATTTGTCTTTGTAAGTTTGTGCGGGTTTTGCGTCAACAAATGAGGGGAATGGGTTGCAAAAATTGTATAAATCAGGTCCACAGTTTGTTCAACTTGCATTCCACATGTCCACAAACATTGCATGCATTATGTCACAAAATCTGATATTGTCCCTCCAGAGCATTGTGCTGTACACATTAGTCAATTTTGTACTCACCAACAGGGCCACCAATTACCACACCCAGGTGCTCCAGCAGGTCCTGCTCTCGGGCCACCTGGTCAGCCCAGCGATGCTTTAGCATTGCGCTTGCTGTTGAATATGTGCCGCAGGTGGATCAGCACCTTTCCCCACCTGAGCCTTCTTGCCTCCGTGTGGTGGAATTAACGCTAGGGACCAATTGATGTATAATGTGTGTGAGCGTCATTTTTTAATGCATATGCGTAATAATTTGATGCATACGTTTCTTTTTTGACACGTTTGCGTCAAAAAATGTGTCTTGAACTGTGTTTGTGTGATTTTTCAATTTGTAACATGCATGCAGCCTATAACTGTACAAAGATAGGATGGTATGACCTGCAAGGCGTGTTCTAGTGTTTGAGCATATGTAGCAGACCATACTACTGCGGCCCATAATACTCCTGTTGTTGTGAAGGATTAGCTCTCTAAACTGACGCAACAGCAACACAAACTTTGGAAATAACATAGGCATTTTCTAGTTTGAGCAGGTTTTCCATCAATAGAGGACAGCAAGGCTACGCTACTAAACAAATAGACTCATGGCCTGTGTGTTAATGTCTGTGAATTGTCTGTTCAGATTATTGTTGTGCCTCTGTGGGAACATCATGAAAAACATTTGGCGTAATGTGCATGTACAAATGTGTTATAAATGTGTATAAAAATCAGATGCCATTCATTGAGGTACATCAGTCATGATATGTGTTTGTAATATCTGTTGCATCTTATGCTGTGTGTACTTGCTTGACATTGGGGACACAACATTTCCCATGACTAACTATACACAGGAAAGATCGAGGATGGTTGATAATGGCTATGTCAGATATGTTACCCCTCACATGTAATGAAATGTTGGATACCACTTCATGGTCACTTGTGTGTATACTACTCATTAGTCAGGCATTTGAACATGCAAGGTAGGTGCAGTGTTTGTGACACAGAGTCTCAAATCCAATCCTAAAATTGTTATGTACACCACAATTTGAGTCATGTAAATGACCTATGTTTCTCCTGTGGCTGTGGAGGACCAGCAGACCATGCTGCATGTGTTCACATATTATCAGTGGTTCATAGCACAAAGGTGTCCAGTTCAAGTGTGTGGCCATGTGTACCCTGTATTGGCATCCATGTTGTCACAGTTACGTGCAGGTCTAGCCATGAGTCGGTGGAGCCAACCCTTGAATTAACAGAGTATCCTTCAAAGCAGATTTGACCAAAAGCCAATGATCAACCAACGGCACACATGGGGATAGTCCAGCTATGGCACAGCAGAACTTTTAGAAGGCTAACGACAGAGCAACCTTGGTGTGCTCAAATACGTTATGGAACAGTAATAGGGAAAAGGCAGGTTTCATCACAACATTTGTACACAGGGTGGTCTCTAAAATTCCCACTGCAACAGGGAACATCAGTGCCTCTGTGCTGATTAATCTCACAGCTAGTCACCACGCAAGCCCCATCAAAAGGTGGCAGCAGAATTGAATCTGTGTCTGGACCTTCAGGGCACAAAAATATTGTGTCCTTACATACACATTAGCAACTCTTGTTTGTTGTGCTGGAGGCACAGTACCAAATCCATGCATACAGCCATAGCACACTGTCACTGTTTGGCACTAATGAATACATGCAAAACCAGACAAGGGATGGGGGCTGGATTAGGACATTTGAATACGTGTCCCAGAACAGAACAGAATAAGATAAGTAAACTGATTAAACTATACTATTTATTTGAGGATTCATCTTAGACCTACCACACACAATACCCCAGGAGGAAACAGAGGGCATGGAAAGCAACTATGAGAAAAATCTAGCCACAGGGAATCTCTATGGTTAACACAAAGACTAGAACCAGTCTGGCTAACAGGATGCAGGCTCTGCCAGGAACAAACATGAACAAGGCAAATAGACAGTGAGCAGACTCTGACTGGGACAAGCAGGAACCACACTGTGGGAACAAAGAACAGTTTCTGCTGCGGTCTGCACTGTTGCACAATCCCCCAAAGGCTCTGGTACACAAGTGATTTGTACGTCAATGCATAGCAAGGAGATTCAGAAAATGGCAGCTTCTAAGCAGTTCCAGGCAGCAGCAAGGGCAGGGCAGGTTCAAATGGCTGGTCTACATGGAAGTGCTCACAGGTGAGTGCAGCTTCAGTCTCTCACAAGTCCTAGAGTTGAGAATCAAGTTCAAAGGGCCAACTGCACTTTATACATCGGAAGCAATGGACAGCTGATTACAGGTCTTACCGACAACCAGGCAGTGCATTACTGGACCTGAATTCCATGCCGACTGATGAACTATGGCTATGGCATGCCATACTGAAGAGGGAAGCACACAGGAGTCAGAATGGGAGTCTGGGTGAGTGTAGATGAAGATTCTCAGGGTACAGATAGTCAATTTACAGTGCCCCCTAGAGAAGGGTCAGGAGGGACTTAAAACATGGCAGTGGCAGGACTTATTACCTGGGATGGACTGCGGAGGGCAAGTCTTGTGAGCAATGCTTGTCATACCTGGGCCACTTGTGCTATCCATTTTCAGGTTTGATGCACTTCTTGTCCCACATGCTCCTTGATGAGATAACTGATGTCACACGCACTGCTGTGAAGGGTCTGGTCATGCATTCCTGTTACCAATGCAATTGCTCATCCACAGCCTCATGTATGATGCACATTTTTACCTTCTGGTTGATGGTGTCTTAGTTGGGTGTCATATGCTGCAATGGACCATGTTGGCAACATGGATGTGTCTCATAGCTGTGGTCCTGTGATATTGCCCTTCAAATGTGAAATAGACAGGATATATGTCATTAACACTGTGTGTGATGTTTGCTGTACATTCATACCCATCAAATGTGATGTGGCTTTTGCAGTATGCAATTTTATATTTCTGCAATGCTCCACGAGGCAAAACTCTGAGGGGAATGTTCCTCCTCACACAAATGTTGTGCAGGATGGCACAGGTCAAAATGATCTTGCAGACCATTTCAAGGGAATATAGGAGGCTGCCTCCGGTGATGTCCAGGCACCTGAATCTGGACTTCAAGATGCCAAAAGTCCGCTCAATTATGGTGCGTGTCCTACGATGTGCCTCATTATAGGCACGCTCTGCTGCTGTGCTTGGGTTGCCAATTGGGGTCATGATCCATGGCTGGTTCCCGTAACCCTGATCAGCTGAAAGAGAAATTGAGGGTAAGTATTTTGTTGTTGGTTGCACCGTGATTGTTACTTTGCATGGCAGTTGTTATCTTGTGTCATCTGTGACTCATCTGTTTATGTGGTATTGTGTGGGATCCTAGGCTTCTGTGATGTTCTTTCTGCATTGGGTTGTTTGACTAGCAAAAACTGGTGTTTGGCTGATTGACATGATATCTGTGGTATATTTAGAAACTTGCTGTTCAGTGTGTATCTCCCATGCGTTATGTAATGTGAACGAAGTGTCTGTGTACCTTTACTGGAGGTGACATGATACTTCCACACACAGAATTGATTCCACTGTGGTAGTATCATGGTTGCACTATATCCAATTAAACATATGTAATTACAGATTAAATGCAACAGTGAGGCCCTTTGATTTGGCTAGTTGACAATGCACAACACATCTCCATAAGTTGGCAGCACTGAAGTGTGCACAATTGACAATGCACAATTATCCCATGTGTGACAAGTTCTATGCAAATCTATTTTTGTTCCCTCACAGAGTTGGCTCATGTGCAACCGTGCACCTACACTACTGAACTTGCTCTGGGTAAGCTGGCTAACTTGGTTGTGGGGGTGAAGGTTTTAGTGTAGGAAGGTCCATCTGCCTATACATCTGTTATGTATATGGGGAATTGTCTCAATCCGTATGTGTAGCAGTATGCACTTTGCATTAGTGGCACACCCACATGTTTTCATAGCACAGTCCACTTCCTTATTGCTAGTTGGCAATGTCATCCCAGGAGTGATGTGAGATGTTGGTACTGCCTCAATAATTCCATGTCACCTTCATTAGAGTCAGCGACATCATGCTATGTGTCTCATGGTGTTTGACCTGCAGCAACACACATTACACACCCCTTACACAGGATGTATTGCTTGGAAGGGTGTGGGATTGAGTGTTTTTGATGTGATATTGAAAGGTTCATCTTCCAAGTTGTACTGCCAGTTAAGGCCATCTCATTGTCACTGTGTGGTTTTAAATTGGTCCTGTGTGGCTCTAGAGTGGCATCTCTTGTTATTTGCATCTGTCATTTGTCCATAGGTGTGTATCCCATTGGGTCAGGATATCTTTCATCATGAAAGTGCCAATTGATGGTGATGTGGCAGAAGATGAATGAATCATGTATACTCCCAGGATACTTTGCCATGATGTTGGTGAACAATCCACAGTGATCCATAATGGCCTGCACATTGATGGAGTGTGTGTGCTTCATGTTGCGGTATAGGTGCTCAGTTGTAGCAGGAGGCACAATCCGGACATGTGTACAGTCAATGGCACCAAGCATGTGCGGGAAGCCATGAATTTGATAAAACCTCTGTTTGGTCTCCTGCTGCTTCTGCTGTGTGTTGGGGAAGCTGATGTGGCAGGGTGTGAGGGAGATGATGGCATCAAGTACCTTGGGAAGGAAGGCAGAGAGTGAGGGCTGTGAGATCCCGGAAACCAGGGCACCAGTGGTTTGAAAAGAGCCACTTGCCAACATGTGCAGGACAGCTAGCAGCTTGGACTCCGGTGGAATGGTGTGGGGTGTCTGCAAGCTTGCTGCAAACTGTGGCTCAATGTAGTGCAGCAGCTGCTGCATGGCTTGCCAGTTTAGTCTGTACCTCTGGATTATGTCATGTTCCCTGAGGCCCTGAAGAGTTGTCCTGGTCCTGAATATCCTCTCCTGCCTTCTGTGTTACCTTTGTGGTCCATGTTGGTGTGGTGTTAGCTGCTGCTGTTGGTCCTGTGCTCGGCGCCTTCGAGCATGCTGCATGAATGTCACCTCCAGGTCTTCCTTTTTGAGCAATGAGCTTGTGTGAGTTTTCCTTAAATAGTGGTGTGTTTGCCCCATTTTAACGCCTGCCCTCACCCAGGCGTAAAAATGTGGTGCAAATTGGGATTCGCACCATTTTCCGGCTCCGCCTACCAGACGTGCGCCATTTTTGTCCGGTTGGATAAATATGGCACACAGGTGTTTAAGTCATTTTTTGGACGGGAACGCGTACCTTGCATCTCATTGACTCAAGGCGGTTTCATGCATCCAGAAAATGGCGCACACTAGGATATTTTGACGTTAGACCAGTCTAGCGTCAAAGTATAAATATGGTGTTAAGTTTGCGCCAGATTAGCGTAAAAAAATTGACGTTAATTTGCCACAAAGGGAGTAGAAATATGGGCTTTTGTGTTCTGGCTCCTGAGAGCAGAGACTCTCACCCCAGGAGTCCAGACATCTGTCTGGTGGTGGCAGGCTGGCTAAGAACAGTCAGCAACCATGTCAGGGCTGTTAGGTTTTGCAGCCACTCACTTACCTATGTAGAAACCTATGCAGCTACGCACTCACCCAGTCAGACAGCGACAGAGGCACGTACACAGACATTCACACACCTACACAGCACCTAAGTATCTGCCACCAAAAGAGTCACACACAGTTACACATCCAAACACCCACTAAGACAGCCAGCTACCAATCCATACAGCCACATACATACCAATTTAGACAGCCATACACTCACTAACACACCCACACCCAATAACACACCAACACACTTACTTACATATCCCGTGACACACCAACACAGGCACTGATGTACTCACATATCCACTCAAACACTCACACACCCAGCCACCCATCCGTACAGCCACTCATATAACAATGCCTTTACCCATACTCAGACACTTACACAGCCTCTTACACACTGACATAGGGGGTCATTACGACCTCGGCAGTCTTTTCAAA
The DNA here is from genome assembly GCF_031143425.1 of Pleurodeles waltl. Classification (NCBI taxonomy): domain Eukaryota; kingdom Metazoa; phylum Chordata; class Amphibia; order Caudata; family Salamandridae; genus Pleurodeles; species Pleurodeles waltl. The sequence continues at coordinate 1,313,554,084 of NC_090437.1, read as the reverse complement.
AGACCGTCGAGGCCGCAGGAGACAGAATACCGCCATTGCCAGCGGTATTTCTGTCTCCCTATTATGGCATTTCCGCTGGGCCAGCGGAAATGTCACATCAACATGACAAAGTGCATGGGCAGTGCAGGGGCCCCCAGGGCCACCCCAAGTCCCCTTACCGCCGGCCTTTCCATGGCAGTGTGTACCGCCATGGACAGGCCGGTGGTCAGGGACTCATAATCCCCAGGGCAGCGGTGCTGGCACCGCTGCCCTCGGGATTATGACCGCCAGGCGGAATCCTGGCGGGAAAGTGGAGGGGCCGGCGGTATGGCCGTGGCAATTCCGCCACGGTCATAATTTCTGACGGAACAACGCCAGCCTGTTGGCGGTGTTACCGCCAACATACCGCCGGCCGCCAGGGTCGTAATGACCCCCATAAGCACTTATGTAGCTATTCACTTACTTATAATATGTAACCTCAAGTTAAATGTATTCTATTTTTGCTTTTCAGATATCTACTTAAGTTTAAAGACTAAAGGAAGATGGAGGAATGGCAATAGATTATATATTTAATTCAACTGGCATACGGGGTTCGGCACAATGAGTGACTATGTCAATTTTGGTGAAACAGCGGGGACGTATCTGGTCAGGTGGTAAGGGTCCCACAGATAGTCCAACTGCAGATGCACCATGTTTCCCTCTCGCTCATTATCCTTTGACATGTCCTTGTATGTATAGTTCTCAGGTGTTTCAAAACAGACGATATGCTATATGAACACTACTTCAAAGTAGCTCATGACAGTTTGTTGCTGTATTGATTGCACTGCACAATTTTTACAAGAACTTTCTTTTCTCCTGAAGGGATGGAAATTATTTCCAAATGTCTGAGAAATTCTTTGGAGGTGGTAAGTCTACTACTTCTTCTTCGTCCTCCACTATCTGTTCTCTTCTATCTTCAGCAGAAGAGATCTTAACTTTCAAACTCTCTTATTTTGAAAGAAACAAAAAGAAGAATATGATGGATCTGTGCTACAGAGACTGTTTCCAGAGAGATGTGAAACTGAAATAACTGATTTAGGTTATGGTTTTCAATGTGGATGGATGGACAGATTTGTGGTGGCATCCCAGTGGATCTGAGGATCCATAACATGAATGGAAAGCAGAGAAATACTTCGGGCCTGATTTAGATCTCATTGGTCTTACCGCCAATCTGCTGCCATGGCAGACCCTAGGACACCGTCAAGTAGATGGTCTTCTGCCGGCATGTTAGATATATTGTGGCTGAGTCACAGACCACCACGACTGAGCCACCAGACTGGCGGGTTACCATCGACCATATTTAGATGTTACAGTCCTACAGGCAGTGTGCTTCCGGTGGACTGTTGACAGATGGAGGTAATCTCACACACTGTATCTCGACCATATGTGTCCCCCTCTGCAACACATTACACAACACATCACATACACACTCATGTCCATTGCCATTCCACCTCAACACAAGTACATTCCGCAAAACACATTGATGTACATCCATGACACAACATATACACATATCCACACTATTGACACTGCACCCACACATGACACAATCACAACATCCTACACAGCTACTCACTCATCTATACAAACACACTCACACAAGCACACCAACACACAGCACAACAACGACCGCCACACTACCCTCACCTAAATGCTGCATGTAGCAGCACAAAACAACATACACAACATCAGACCCAGATGCAAGTGACACACATACAGACACAACCACATCAACCACTCCAGCTCCCCCCACCTCAACCAGTTAATCAAATTTCACACACACATGCATGTACTGACTCACATACACAGCAACCAGCAGCACAACATCACAGGCACAGGTCCCCTGGCAATGTGCACACATGGACCCAGTTAATTGTACAGTCACTGTGAACACTGACACCAAAATGACAGTTGCGTATGTGTGCGAAATGAGTGATGTTCCAATTTCTCCCATCCATATCTGACCAAATCCTGTGCTCAACATATGAATGTCACAATGATTAAAAAAAATTACTGTTGCATATATACGACTGCAGTGGCCCCAAGCTCAGATGGGGTGCCCACACAACGTACACAATCAATGCGGGTTCCCTACCTTCAGCCATGGGGTGGTTGTGTTTTCTCCCTGGTCCGTTGGCAGCAGTGATGGAAGGTGTTGTCCAGTCTTGTCCAGTCAAAACCAGAAGTGGAATCAGGGAAAAAGGTAAGTTTTCACCCCTTCCCACTCCAATCCGCCAACTTAGATTTGGAGGTCAGACCACCACAGTGGGCTTCTCGGTAAGGCACATTCAAATCTGCAAGGTGGTAAAAGTAGCCATCGTCTCACTGTTGGCCACTATTGCCAACTGCACCATCGACATGGGTGGTGTTCCTTGGAGGAGTCTATGAGATTGGGTGGGCTATCGCCTATAGGGTTTCCAACATCTAAATCTGGCAGATGGACCACCAAGGCCACAAACAGGTTTTCAGTCCAAAATCCGACTGCTGGGCTGATACCTCCAAGATCTCAATCAGGCCCTTAGTGTTTTGCATTTGTAAAAAGTTTAATGAGTTATGTTATGTTAATTTGTTAATTGTTTGTTTTAAATTGTATATTAATAAATGTGTAGATAAAATGTATTTATAACCTTGTGAAGAGGTATATTAGTAAATTAAATTTATGGGTCAAATTGTAGTACAATTTATATGAAACAAATGGTGAAATTCACTACAAAACCAAAGGTTACAGGAACATTGTAGTTAGGAAATTGCTTTAAAAATCCATAGAAAGTCACTGAAAAAAACAAAGGCTACAGGGACTTTATAGTTAGGAAATAGAATTTAAAAAAAACTTTTGAAATTCACTAAAACAACCAAAGGTTACAGGGACATTATAGTTAGGTTCAAATTTTACACACACAAAAGCATAGCTCTTTTGGCGACTGGCAGGGTCCCGGTGGGACCCCACCACCAGGCCTAGGGGTTCAGGGTGTTCCTACTCTGCCCTTCTTTTGTTTTTTTGCTTTTTTTCCTGAAAATCAGATAAGTCCAAGTCCCAAGATGGCTGCCAATAATACACTTCCTTGCTAAAGTGTTGGCAACTAGTCAAATCTCAGCATGTGATCTCTCAGACCTGCTGACGATTTTGTCCCTAGATATCTATAATGCTTGTTTTTTTAATCACTCCAAAACTACTAAACATATTTACACCAAATTACAAAAATCACTCTTTGTTGGTGAGGAGCTAGCTTTCTGCCAAATTTGCTGTAATTCCGTTCAGTGGTTCAGGCTGTAGTCATTCTCAAAATCCCCATGGGAAATTGCCTGGGGAACATGTGTTTTGGGAACCCTTTTTTCTCAGCCCCTGCTTGACGGATCACCCCAAAACATTCAAGATAGCAGCTGAATGAATTAGCATGCAAGTATTGACATGTTGTGAAGATTCATTAAACAGCACCAAAATTCCTTGATATAGTTTCCTTGATATAAATGAAAGAATATGTTGTACTCCATAGATTAGATCACATATGTATAATATGGGGTCATTACATAAAAGAAAGAACATTTTGCTGATATTGATATGATAAACAATCATGTGTGAAAGTATAGGCACTCAGCCATAAGTTATGATTGAGTAATGGGATATGCTATACCAATATATAGTAGGGGATATGTATTTCTTTAACAAACATGTCTTTTGCAGACAGTCAAGTCTGAAGGTTTGGGCACTAAGCCGTCATATAGAGTGAAATTACATGATGTGCTAAACGTAATTGCTATTACATTTTTGATTTGATTGCACTAAGTCTCTCACTAATATAGGAATCATATCTAGTGATCATTTAAGGAGTCGATAACATATTTAACAGTGCATTTGGAATTTATTATGACTTTTTGTGATTTCTGTTTAAGTGATTTTTGTTTTTTGAACCACAATGTCCAAATTGCACCATTCTGAGCAGCACACAATTTTACTATTTAAAGGAAATAGCAATATTTCTAGGGTGGTCTCCTCTGTCACCTGCACCGGCAACAAGCGTGCGCCACCAAGAACTGTGTCAATATATATATATATATATATATATATATACCTAGCTATAACATCCGTGTTTCTAAGTTTTTTTAAATTCTATTTCCTAACTATAATGTCCCTGTAGCCTTTGTTTTTATTATTGAATTTCTAAGTTTAAAAAAAATATATTTCCTAACTATAATGCCCCTGTAACCTTTTGCTGTTTCTGTGAGTGTCTATATTTTCTTATCCTATTTCCTAAGCTTAATGTCCCTTTAACCTTTTGCATTTTTATTGGACTACTAAGGATTGTTTGAGTGTATTTTAAAGCTATAACTTGGTAATAATTTTGGGGTTTCTTAGGTAATTATAATATTTTTCTCCTACATACTTAGATTCCCCAGATTTCTGGGGGAAAAAGTGTTAGAAATTCTTTCATTAAGCTGTCTGCCACAATGAACTACTCCAACACTGTATAGTGTGGTAAACTGAATTTAAGAGGCCCAATCCTTCTTATAAAAGTGCTGCTGATACTGTTTTATACTTTAGTCAGTGTTTACACAGTTCTGAAAGAGTATTGTAGTCTTATTATTTTTAAATTAATTTCGGAACTGCGGCGCCATTCAATGGTTCTGCAGAGGCAGAGAGTCAAAGCTCTATGGTTTCTGTTCCGATCACGTGACCAAAATAAATTTGCGGTTCAGATCCGCGGATTCATGAATTTTTTTTACGAAAATTACAATATGCACCCCATTCGTTCCCATATAAACAGAAGGCTCAACTTATTTACAACTCACAAGCATATTTAATTTATTTACAATAGAACACAAAAATTATATTACAATTTTCGTGGAACCGCAACTCCAGTTCGGAACCACTGAGCCGTTCGATGTGTGAAGACTGAACTGGCATTTTATTGGTTACTTTTTACCGCACCTAGTTTTGGGAAGGGCCACTCCCTAAAACAGTTATTATTTTAGTAGCTCTTGAGAGAGAAGCATTTCAGCTGTGATCCTCCTGCTACAGAGGTTCCCAGAATGGCTGAAAGGAGTGCTCCACCTCCACAATTTGAAGATATTCCTGAAGAAGATGATTTTCAACAGGTGCCTTCTTCACCTAGAAAAGAGAGTGGTGAACGGACATTTTTTACCATACCTAGTGGGGAAACAAAGTCAGTGCATGAATTGTGAAATGGAACCTCTATGTAAAAAAAGCTCTCTCACACTGTTCTGCTTTCATAATGCAAAAGTATTGCATCTACGTTTTTCCCAAGTTTCCAATACATTTTCTGAAAAAAAGAAAAAATAATTAAAAACATATTCTATTTAAAACTTCTAAAAAGGTTCTTGTTAGAACCACCACTCAATGAAACAAAGAGCTGTGTTTGAGCCCTTACACTCATCAGTATTTCCATACATGTGTGAGTGCATATATAACTTTTCATTTCTAAGTATAAGTGTATTTATCAGTTTCTGTCTAGGTGTCTCAATCTATCCAAAGCCGTGTCCCTGGGGTGTTAGCATATGTGTAAATCTGATCTGGGTATGTCAGTGTATATGATAGTGTCTACCTGTATGTTTGAATAGAAGAATTACTATATAACTGGCTTTCTTAGTTTCTGCACTTGTGTCTGCTTGGGTCTCTCAGTGTATGCATCAGTGTGTATCTCAGTGTGTTAGTGTGTGTATTAATGTGTCTCTGGATGTATTAATCTACACATCAGTGTGCATCTGAATGTGTCAGTGTATGCAATCATGCGGGCCTGGGTGTGTCAGTGCATGCATGACTTTGCTTTGGGTGTTTCAGTGTTTGCAGTTGTATCTGCATGGCTGTATCAGTAATTGCATACGTTTTTGCATGGCTGTCTTAGTGTATGCATCAGTTTCTGCCTGTCTATGTCAGTGCGTGCACAGTGTGTGCTTAAGTGTGTCAGTGTATGTATTAGTAAGTATCAGGATGTGTTGGTGTGTACATCAGTGTCCATGTAGGTTTGTCAGTGTATACAATAGTGTGCACAAGGGTGTCTCACTGTATGAATGAAAGTCTACCTGGGTGTGTTAGTGCATGCATGTAAATGCAGTGTGTCATCATGTGAATGAGAGTGTACTGGGGTGTGTCAGTTTATAGATTATTGCATATCTTTGTATGTTAGTATATGTGTAAGCGTGTCCCTCCCTTGGTGTGTTACTGTATGCTATGGAGTGTAAGTCGGTGTGTCATTGTATACATTAATGTCTGGCTGGATGTGTTAGTATATGTATCAGTGTGCACTTGGAAGTGTCAGTGTACAAATTACAGTGTGCCTGGTTATGTTACTATATGCATAAGTGTCTCCCTGGGAGCCTTTCTATCTGCATGAGAGTGTACCTCGCTGTGTTAGTGTACGGATCACTGTGTTACGTTGTGTATTAGTGCATTTATAAGAGTGTCCCTGGGTGTGCCAATGTGAGCTGGGCAGTCTATGTGGGTGTGTTAATGTATATATAGGTCTATGGCTGGATGAGTTAGTGTATGCATCAGTATGTACCTCAGTGTCAATCAATCAGTTTTTGTAAAGTGCGGCTACTCACCCGTTAGGGTCCCAAGGCACTGGGGAGGGAGAAGCCTCATTATGGTGTGTGTCATTGTAAAAATGACAGTCTACCTGTCATATGACAGTCTTCCTAGCTCTGTTAGTATATACATAACTATTGGCCTGGGTGTATCAGTATGTGCATGAGAGTGCATCTGGGTGTGTTAGTCTACAGGTCATTGGTATCTGTGTGTATCATTCTATGCATAAAAGTGTTCCTGAGTGTTTTAGTGCATACATGACAGTACACCTGCATGTCTAAATGAATGCATCAATGTGTGACCAGGGGCCTCATTATTACTTTGGCGGGCAGGAGAGGCCGCTCAGCAAACTCTTTGGTCTGGAAATCTGCCACATCGTTTTTCCACCCGCTTGCCCAGCGAGAAACTCACCACAACATTGACGCTGGTCAGAAACCAAGCCAGCAGCAATGTTGCGGTGCGGCGGATGCGACAGCGCCCGTCGCGCTTTTCACTGCCTGTAATTCAGGCAGTGAAAAGTGAGACAGGATGTCAATGGGGGCCCCTGCACTGCCCATGCAAACTGCAGCACCCCATCTCTTCCAGCCTTTGCATGGCGGTAGAACCGCCATGCAAAAGCTGGCAGACACAGGGGTCGTAATCCCCAGGGCAGTGCTGCTAGCAGTGCTGCCTTGGCAGATTAAGACCACTGGCACCGCCAGGCCGGCCTAAAAGTGGCAGTGCTGGTGGTCCAAATTTCACCATGCTTGTAATGTGGAGGTCGGACCACCACGTTGTCTTACGACCACCGCACTCGTAATGAGAGTCTAGATGTTTGAGGGTATATTCCTGTGTATCCTTCAATATATCACTCTATGTAATAGATTTTGTCAAAGTTTCTAATGTTAAACATTAGTGTTTTGTGAGTGTCTTAGTATATACAGATATATAAATACATCTGTATTTACATTAATGGATTCCTCTATTACTATCATTACCTATCTGTAGTTGTGTATATTTATTGACAGACTCAGACGTACTTACTAACGGACAATACTACAGTAAAATCAACTTTTTACATGTAAAAAAAAAATACCCAGATCATAAATATAAGTTAAACTTTGATTGTATTAAGTTATCTATTCAATGTTTTCAATCTGTGATGAAAAATAATACAGCAATTTTTAACACATGATAAATATTTAGCAGTATGTATAAATTTACAAATATGACTTAAACATGTGACATTTCCTAAACCACTGTTCTTAGCTCCTATACTTTTGCACTACATAATAAGTGCATATAGATACTCATCCTTGAACAGTGGAGGGGGGAATAGTCATAAAGACTTTAAGAAAAATATTACTTCATAGCAAGTTATTTCAAATGAACATTACTATGTGTAGTACTCACTAGCAATATTAACCAAACTCTGTTGCCCATGGTTCTCAAATTATATAAAGAATATTACAGGTTTTTAATGAAATTAATGTGTATGAATCACACTACTAGTTTAAAAAGTGTCTGTAAACATCACCCTTGGTAAGCTGCATGATGTCAGAAACTCCACTCATCCATTAAAGCGGACTATAGTCTGTCATCAGTTTTGTTTCACCTTCAGTTGATGTATATTGCAGTTCACCAACTGTAATGTCCATTTTCATTTTAGTAGTATGTGTCCTATTTCCGTCCAGTATAAAAAATATTTCTCCATTTAAAATCCCTTCGAAACACATCACCCTTGTTAGGCTGTATGATGCCATATATTATACTGTTAAAACTCCCATTCATGTACTCAGTAATAATCTTCCTTAGAACTTTGGTTCAAGAAACAGAAGATAATTTAGATGGTGATCTCTGCTTAAATGTAAGCTTATTATCAGTACACTCTGTCCATCCAGTTGTATTCTTTATGTAAATGGTATAATATGCAGATGTTACGCTTACTCCCTCATGGGAAGCTGTGCAGATATATGTTTTACCAGAAATTGAGGTTTGCCCTGCTTTAAAATTTGTGATTTGAGTTTCCAATTTAGTTCCATCTGATTTACATTGTTGTAGCATGAAGATGATATACCTCCCAGTTTTTCTGATGCTCAAACTTGAGGTCTGAGCTGCACTTCATTTCATGCATGTATTATTTTGTGAAGCATCTTTGAACAACTTTTCAAAACTGTCAGTTTTTGAATCTGGTGGAGTTAGGTAGATAACTCGTTCTGAATCTATTTCTGCTGCTGAAGAAAAGGAGCAATTTTCACATTTGTGCTACCATGAGTAACTTAGTTGAAACAGTTCATCAATAGGTACCAACTCTTCTTCTAAAATTCCCGGTAGGACCATAAAAGATTTCTGTGAATCTTCTTGAGTATTTTGTCTAAACTATACAGATCCAGAGAACATATCTGCAATGTCTCTAATGGAAGATGTTACTCTAGGCACTTTACCACTGCTGACCAGTGCTGAAGTGCAAGTGCTCCCTATGTGAAATTGTATGTATTGGCTTTTCCATGATTCGCATATTTGATTTACTAATAAGTCCTTAGTAAAGTGCACTAGAGGTGCCCATGGCCTGTAAATCAAATGCTACTAGTGGGCCTGCAGCACTGGTTGTGCCACCCACACGAGTAGCCCTGTAAACATGGCTCAGACCTGCCACTACAGTGTCTGTGGGTGCAGTTTTAAACTGCCAGTTCGACCTGGCAAGTGTACCCACTTGTCAGGCCTAAACCTCCCCTTTTTATACATGTAAGGCATCCCTAAGGTAGGCCCTAGGTAGCCCATGAGCAGGGTGTAGCGTATGTTGAAGGTGGGACATATACTAATGTGTTTTACATGTCCTAACAGTGAAATACTGCCAAATTTGGTTTTCACTGTGCAAGGCCTATCTCTCTCATAGGTTAACATGGGGACTGCCTTTACATATTATTAAAGTGCAGTTTCCCTTTGAGAGCAGATAGAAATATGGAGTTTTGGATCTTTGAACTCACAATTTAAAATACATCGTTTGGTGAAGTTGGTTTTTAGGTTGTTAGTTTGAAACTGCGACTTTTAGAAAGTAGGCATGTTCTTGCCTAAACCATTCTGTGTCTCTGCCTGTTTTTGGATTCCCTGTCTGGGTCAGTTTGACAGCTAGGCTGTTTGTCCATCTAGAAAGTGACACAAAGGGTGCTGGGTTGTAGCCTGCATATCCTGATGAGCCATCTGTGCTAGAGTGGAGGTAGGAGTGGTCACTCACGTCTGAATGGTCTGTGCCTGCCCTCACACAATTCCCCTGGTGTTTGTCTGGGGCATGGCCTGGGCAAGGAAGGAGCTTGTGAACAACAGAGGCTTTCCTTTGAAGTTTGTCTACCTCAAAGACAGAAAGGGGTATAGGAATCAAGGGGCACCTCTACCAAGGAGGAGAGATGACCAGAAGTGCTGCCCTGGCCTGTAAAAGGGGACAAAGACTGGGCTATGTTGTACATTCCTGCTTGAAGAAGAATCTCCAGGGGCTTGGAGTACAGCTTGCCTCCCACTTTAAAGTGACAGCAAAGGCTTCACCATCTAGCTTTGAGTCTGCATGCTGTGGATTCTACACAAAAGAAACAGCAATGGGAAGAAGGTTGTAGGACAGAGCGCTCACAAAAAATCCTCAAGTTAGTACATAATACATATAGTCATTGGCATGGTGCTCCTGGCAAGAGGATCCTCTCCCATCCTCTAATGTTTCTCAACAGAGAAACACAACATACACAACAGAAGTCAAGGCACTTGTGAATGAATAACAAAAAGTCCGTAGTCCATGTATGTATGATACTCGGTTTTCTTCCAAATAATCAGGAACAAGGTAGACCGTGAAATGTTAGCATGACTCCAATTTATTCTTGAGATGGAATATTCATGTATTGAAACAACAGAAATCCGCCAACATGTTTTCAAGCTGAAAATGTACAATTTGGTTGAAATAAACTTTTCTGCAGAAATATCCTCCCATGTTTCCTTCATCTTCATTTTTTCTGACTTAGTGAAGTATGAAGTGACATACCAAGCAACAGCAATGGAATTGTCAGCAATAAATTGTATATCCATAGTTGCATGTCATAATTTCAGGATGAGAGGATTATGGGCCAGATGTATGAATCTGGCCCATTGCAATTCGGTAATTGCGATTTTTAAGAAATCGCAATTACCGACTCGCAAAGGGCCATGTATCACATTTGCGATTCGGTAATTGCGATTTCTTAAAAATCGCAAATGCAATTACTGAATCGCAAATAGCGATACTGGCCCCATTCGCAGCTATGGGCCTGTTGTTCTGAAACAGAAATCGCAATTTGGGAAATGCAAAGGGCCAGGGTGCTGGGGGCCTAAGTCCCCCTCTCCTGCACCCCATTTTTTTTTTTTCCATGTAAAGTACACACATGCCAAAAGGGCATGTGTGCTTTACATATTAAATTTAAAACTGCAGTTTTACTGCATTTTTTAATTTTGCACCAGGTTACCACCTGGTTGCAGACAATGGTATTTTGCATGTGCAAAATACCATTCTGTGAAAAATCGCAATTTGCGATTTTTTGCAGAATTGCCTTGCGACCTGGATTTTGCGACTCGCAAATTGCGATTCGCAAAATCCAGGTCGCAACGCAGAAAATCGCAATTTTTGTGATTTTCATTTTGTGGTCTGCGAATGGCTTTGATGCATTGCAGACCACGATTTTGCACTCGCAAACGGCCGATTTCGCAGTTTGCAAGTGCAAAATCAATTGATACATCTGGCCCTTTAATCTTTAATATATTTGGAAGCCTCTGCTCTTCTCAAGTTGTATGTATTTTTGAGGGATTTTCTGGTGAGGTGTGTGCATTACAGCAGACATAAAGCTGTTTACTCTTCCCTCAAAGAGGATAGGCCTTGGAAATCCAAAACAACAACTAGTATAAAACTTTACTTTGCATCCAAATCTTCATGAACAATATTTGCTACACGTATGTGTCTGAAAACGTTTAACTTGCTTTCTTAAATGTTTGTTGTGATTGTCATCAGAAATACCACGTATAACATACTGCTCTATAAAAGTCAACACAAACTCATCAGGGTCAGTTCCAAATTTTGGGGCACCCATTATCTGTAATAGCATGTGTATATGAGGGGCTCCTCTTGCATGATATTCTTTTCTCCCAAAAAATCTGTGAGTCAGCAGAACTTGAAACTTGCCATAGAAATATTTTCAAACATTAGCTGGATCCAACGATCAAAGTTCTCCTGCTGTTTTCAAATGGATATCCTTTATGTTAGAGTTTGCTACTCTTAGAAATGTTAGTAAATCATCCCATGCATACTCTCATAACCTCTCCATGACAATAGTACCAGTGGTCTTTAGTTCCAAGATGACAAGCCATCAAATTGATTAAGTTGTACTCCAGATTTTCATCTTTTCATTGTATCTTATCCACAAAATCTCTTCCAGAAAGATTTTGGAGATTAACTGTAGTTTTAAGAATATGATTAACAGCGAGTCTAGACATATCACTCTCAAATAACAGATGGAATGTAAGAGGAATACATTCTCAAAACCAAGATTCTCTGAATATAGTCTTGTTGACCTATACTCAGCTGCTGGTATCTGTACAGGTCGGTCATCATAATGTCCACCTATTTTTCTGTAGGAAATAGATGTGGAAAGCAACAAGCCTCTAAACCTTTTTCCCAGATACTCAAAGGAGCTACTCTACCTTGTTTCAGTTGAAACAAATCAATAGAATCCCCTACAGCATCTTCAGAATGTAGTAGATCATTACTATAGTGTTCATATATTTCTTCTGACTTCTGCTTGTTCACTTTTTCAATCTGTCCACTAGATTGTACTATTTCATCTTCAACACAGCTTACATCTCCAGTAATTTCAACGTTAGTTAAAAAAAAATGTTATTTTCCTTTAAATAAATTGTAGCTTTTTTTACTTTATCTCCTGAGAAGGACCATGTCCTCCCTTTTTCTGATCACCCCCTGGGGGTTTCCTGTTAACTCTGGTTCTCAATCAGTCATCTGCTGTCTCATCCAGCTCTCTGGGTCCAGTCAACATAGAGTCAACTAGATACTGGCATAGCTTCTCTTGGGCACAATTAGTTAAAATGTGCTCCCTCATAATAAAATTGTAAAGCCCCTCAAATGTTCTTACCTTGTTGCCTAGTGCCTTAACTGAGATGTCCACAAAATCAACTCAATCAATCAATCAATCAATCACTTGTTAAGCATGCTACTCACCCGTTAGGGTCTCAAGGCGCTGGGGGGGGGGGTTGCTACTGCTCGAATAGCCAGGTCTTGAGTCAGGAGGTCTGGGGTCAGACGTAGGGGTTGACAGGGAGGGCACGAATAACAAAAGACAGATTACAGGACAGACACACAGTACTTACGGCAACCGCTAGACACCAGGGATGAGGCGCAGGCGGGTGTCTGTGGGTGGTGGAGGGCCTCGAACCCGCAGAAGCAGCGAGGGCGGGTCGGGATCACGGAGGTCAGACCAAACTTCTTGGTTAAGCACCTCTTCATACTAGGGTAGGAGTCTGTTTCCTCCCCACTTAGGGTCAGGAGCCTATCCCTCCCAGATGTTGGGACCCACTCCTGTATGAGAACCCCAATATTGAGACGTAACCCTTCTCATCTGGCGAACCCTCTCAATGGCTCCCAGTCATTTATCTATGTCATCCCCCTCTACATTAGCAGGAACAACCCCCTTTGGCAGTCTGGGACAAAGCCCCCCACGTATGGACATCTCAACTTCTCTGTTGCTGCCACCATCTCTTTTCTCTTCCCTTGCCCACTTTTTCTTCTCCAGGGCCAGCATCTCTGCCTCCAAGTTATGTATGCCAGCTGGGCTTCCAGCTCTCTCTCTCTAAGGACAGGTTCTCTCCTTCTGAGGGGCCCACCTTCTCCCAACTATCTTTGGGTATAGCCCTGGGGGCTGTGTGAAGTGAGGACCGGTCTTCCTTCTCCTCACTAAGGTTCAGATGCCCTCTCTCCACTGGGTGGATGGAGCTGGATTCTTCCCCTACTTCTTTCTCTCCTGGATCTCCCTCGGTGCCCACTTCTTGGGCCTGAGCCCAGGCTGTCAGGGATCTAATCAAAACATTCTTCCTGAGGTTGGTGGCTGCAGGCAACCCCCTTTCAGTAAACAACCCCCAAGGCTGGACTACTATCAGCCAGCCAGATCAAGATCCATGGTTCCCTAGTTTTGTGCCACACAAACACTTTTGCAAAAATTGGAATCAAGAATTTAAAAAAATCACAAAAATGCAATTGAAATGAATCCAAATGGAAAATCAAAAACAATTTTTGCACTAGGACAATTTAAAGGATTTTTAATTTGCTTTACTTAAAACTCTAGTGTGATACTGAACACAAGTACTGGATCCCACCACTGTGCACCAAAAATGTTGGAAAGTGGATTATTGGTACGGATAGGTAAATACCTTCACTTAGCAATAGGCCACTAACCCCCACTAGGTCCAGTTAGGTCTCAATAAATGAACCCCAGCTCAACCCTTGGTAGCTTTGCAACGAGCAACAAGGCTTTACTTAGAAGACAAATGGGGTCATTGCGAATATGGCGGTCTCAGGACTGCCATGTTGGCTGTAGCAGTTGAATCGCCAACAGGCTGGCGGAGAATACTGCCAAATTATGACCATGGCGGTAATTCCAACAGAATACAGCAAAACCACTGCCTGCACAGCCAATGTGAGCAGGCCGCTAAGGATGACAGTAGTCATCTGCAGGCTGGCAGAGACCATGTTACCGCCGGACAGATTATAAGGCTGCACCCACCAAGGTTTCTGCCATGGTCGAACCACCACAGAAACCCAGGCGGAAACCAACTGTATAAAAGGAGACACTTACCTTCAGGAAGCCATACTCGTCCGTAGCAGCCGTGGAACCTGAACTACATGTCTTCCCACTGCTCCTGCTCGCCCAACGACTTTGGAACCAGCAACGACGACAACAACAGGAAACATGAGTACACACACTTACCTGTTACTGTTGTAAAATGTCAAATGAACCTACGCACATACAACCTACAAATTGGGAACGGGTGGAGAGGATGACACACATGTAATCCCACACTGACACGCACACATAGCCACATACACACCCATACATGCAAAGTACACACACTATGACCATCACACACACCCGTCAAAAACACACACCTCGCCACAGATACACAGCACTGGCACAGTCACAGCATTGGCAAGCACCCACAATAGACACTATCCCTTGATAAATCATACATACAACACTACGTACCAACACAAGGGAATGAACACACACAATCACACATCCGAGCAATGCAGCATACGACGTACCCCGCAAACACACATCACAATGTATCTGACATACCATTCTCCACACACACTCATGTACATAGTCCAACCACACAAAGGCACACAACACTGCAACTATCTCATGTCAACACAAACACCACTCAATATCAACACAACAACATGTCCTAACATACACATGGCCATCACAAAACACACACCCATCACTGGCGGACAAATGCTCTGCACACAACCACTCATGCTGCCTAGACAAAACAGGTAGCACAACCACCAGTGGCACACAAATGCTCACACACAAACAATGTCAGCCAAAACCAAAACTGCCCTAAGTACAGAAATGCAGGACAAAGATATAACGTTGAAACAAACAACAGGTTGGTCCAAATATATATTAATTGTATTAAAGTACTAGTAATGTCCAAGGCCAGAGGCCAGTCCAATAAATTAACGTGCAACATGCACACAAAGCATTTGTGAGTGCCCCCACCTTGAATCCTGACTGACATATAATCTTAACAGGTAGGGGCATCAAGGAGGCAGGCAGGGATGAGGAGGTAGAGGGGGAGCTGGGCTTTGGATTGGGAATGGGACCTTTGGGTATTGGCTTGGGAGAGGGGCTTAGGTTGAGGCTTAGGGGAGGGTTGGGTACTCTTAGGAGGGGTTGACTTCTTGGTGGGGGAGGGGCATGGGTACTTGCAGGGAGGGCAGGGGAGGTCATGGAGGTGGAAGGGCCGGGCTTAGGGAGGGACAGAGAACATTTAGAGGTATCACTGGGTGAGAGGGGAGTAGGGAAAAGGGCAAACTTCAAGAGGAAAGCTTTCTTTGACACACGGACGGGGACGTCATGGCAAAAGGGTTTGGGTGTGGAGGGAGAGGGAGTGGTTGTCTGAGTTGTAGTGGATGTCCTGGGTGCATGTTTGTGCAAGGTATGCTTATGGTTGCTGGGTGTCTGTTGGGTGGGTAAGTGGTGGCGTTTATGTGTCTTGGGAGGAGGGGGGTGGAGGTGCTGGGAGATGCTGTTGTGGATGGATAACTGTTGGGATGGGGACTGCAGGTATGGTGGATATGCTGCATGTAGGTATGTCTGTGTTTGTGGTGTCTGTAGATGTGGTGACTGCGGTGTCTGTCTGAGGGTTTGCTGTTGTGATGTCTGTGGGTAAGATATGTGTAGTGGCTGGATCTGCAATTGTTGGTGTGGTATCTGCAAGTGTGTCAGATGTTGCGCCTGTGATGCTGGGGCTGGTGAGGGTATCAGGACAGGTTGTGACTGTTGATGTGTCTGCAGGTGTATGTTGCTTGTGTGCGTCTCGTGGTGTGTCCTGTGGTGCTTATGTTTGTCTGAGCTACCCTTGGATGGTGAGGTGGATGCATGCTTAGCTGTCTGTGTGCTTTGGCTGGGGTGGAGAAGAGGGATTTGGGATTGGGAAGAGGAAGGTGAAGGGGGGACAGAAGACAAAGGGCGACTTGCTGTTGTCAGTGTGGAGGCCAGAATCTGAAAGGGTCTCTGTAGGCCTGCCAGTGCACCATGAATGCCTTCCAGGAATGTATTACTTGAGTTGCAAGTCCCTGGATGGCATTCACGATGGTCGACTGACCCACAGTGATCGACCTCAGGAGGTCAATAGACTCCTGACTGAGGGCAGCAGGGCTGACATGTGCTCGGGTAGAGGTGCCTGCGGCAATGGAGATGCCCACTATCTTGGTAGAGCGGGCACAGCCAACTCGGTGGTAGAAAGGGGGTAGCGGGCAATGATGATCCTGGGGTGGTCGCAGATGGGTCCGCCACTGCCAGGGTGTGTCCACTGGAGGAGGATTCCGAGGATGATAATGTAGATCCTGCCTCCCCTGTGGCAGTCCTCTCGCCCGTAACGCCACGGGGTCCCTTGCTGTCAGTGGTCTCAGTACTCCGGGTCCTGTGGCCGGCGGCATCCCCACTCGCCTGTGCCCCATCTCCTTTGCCTGCCAAGGCCAATACACACATGCAGGGAGAAAGGGAGGTGGAGAGAGGGAGAGAGAGGGTCATCACATTCTTCACATACACACATTTCAACATGCACAACTGTAGGTATACATCTCCTGCTTGGGAAGTCCCAGTTAAAAACCTTCAGAGCTTACATCATGTCAAAATATGATACTTCCAACTACCCCATTTGTGTTCTTTCTCACTGGCATCATAAGCCAAGTATCTGAGCACTATTTGACCATCCCATGAAATCACCTGTAACTCTAAGGCATCATGCTCATCATGGCCTGGCTAAAGCAAAGATTTCATCCCGATATAGCTCATAACTGTCCATCATCTTATCAGTCTAAGGAAATGCACCATATCATGCCTACTCCAACTCCACACCTGCCCAGTCCATCAACAAAAGTCATGTTCCATGAAAGGAAAGTAAGCTCTCTTTACGTAGGACACAGCACCTAGCCTTCCAATCACATGCCTAGCTGATCCTGCTGTACATAACTGACACAATGTCATCATTCTCTGATGCATACACAACAAGTGGCAGTCCTATACAGTGGCCATCACAATTTGACATTCCCTTTCTGGAGCTATGCATATACTTGTAATAAATCTTACAGGATTTTATCCAGTCACTATTCGGAGACATTGTCAGATACATAATAACTCCATGTACTGCAAATGGGGGCTACCTTACCTAGCACACATGATACATCCACAGATAATCACAGGGAGCATAGTTTCAACAAAAAAACTATGGACAGCATACAATTTGCATTACATTCCACCTGACATGCTGATTCAGAGCCACAACATGACAACATGAGTACATCTACCTCACTTACAGCTGTCCTGACATGTGATTCCTACTAGCTACGTCCGCACAAAACACTTGCACCACTGAAAACCAATGTACACATGAATTACATATGCACCTACACGAAATGAAAGTGCAGCTAAACCATTGAATCAGGCTGATATGACGCGAGATAAAAAAACAAACCTGTCCAAGCAGCCCAGATCAGCTAAGGTAAGTGTAGCAAAGAATAGCCGACTATACATGATCAGCCATGATGTATCCATTGAAACATGATGTAGGCAGATAAATACCATATGTAGCATTCATATGTATGGCACTGGCATATCTAGCATGGACAATGCACATGATCAAAGGGCCAAACAGCCTAACCACTTGCCTTCTCTACACTAAAGGCATTGGGATACAAGTTTTTTGTCCATATGTCACTGTAATGCCAAGAAATGGTATCGGCTAATGGACAGCATGAGTCCCCCATTGTGGGATGTCCATCCTTTACAAACATCACATACTCCATTGTATAATTATGACATGACAGTGGGGACAAGTCCTCAAACCTCATAGGGACAATTCTATATTGGCCATACCAATTGCCAGCCTCACATGGAGTCTACAACTGTTTCAGGGCACAGGATAACTAGGCCCTGTAACTAATATGTCAGGTCCAATGTTGCACATAGAGCAGATTCATTTAAATGGGAGTAGCCTGACACCTTAGAGCTACATAATACACTAATTGGATGATTGGACCTGGGTACACTAGGTGGGAAGGATGATACAGCAGCTTACAGACATATATATGGCTGGGTAGAGTCACACATGGCTCAGTCACATATGCATCTCCACATGCAGTCATACATTTGGCTGGCACAGGTGATCAACATGTTCCACGTACAATCTAAAGGCCAGATCTCTGTTTGTATATTGGCAACTGGAGCACCATGTATCCCCAGTAGTCAATATACATGTAGCACCTACTACATTGTCACAGCTGCAATACTGAGACAGCATACACCAAACTATCAGAGGAAAGTCCATGGACTTGGTCAGTACTTACCGCTTGTGGCTGCTGTGCTGTCCTCAATCGTTCATTCACCTCAGGGTAGGCCACCGTCAAAATGCAGGTCATTAGGGGGCTTAGGGGGTCATTACAACATTGGTGGTAAAAGCCGCTTACCGCCGTGCAGAAGACCACCAACACACCGCCGCGGAAATTCGCCACAGCTATTATGACCCACAGCTCGGAATCCGTCAAAATTCAGACACCCATACAAATCCGCCACACCAAAGGTCAGTGATAAACTGGCGAAAACAAATCCTCCACCGTCACGCCAACAGAAATACGCCCACACTATCACGACACACGAATCCACGCGGCGGTCTTTCAACTGCGGTATTCCATTGGCACACACTCTTACAAAACACATCCACATTGGACAATTCCAAATACACACACCTGATACACATACCACTCCCATACACCCATTACAATATAAAACACACACCCACATCACCCATAAACCCCTACGACCAAAATTACTGAGAGAAGGCCAGAGAGAGACACCACAAACAACTACCAAGCATCCACAGGCACACAATACCATCATCCACAGAACTTCCACGCACCTCACACAACACACCACTAAATATCACCCCACTTATCACTACACACACCACCCCACATATCACCCACACCACCCCATGGCACGGCAAAGACACCCCAGGTTCTCTGAGGAGGAGCTCAGGGTCATGGTGGAGGAAATCGTCCAGGTAGAGCCACAGCTATTCGGATCACAGGTGCAGCACACCTCCATAGCTAGGAAGATGGAGCTATGGCGAAGAATAGTGGACAGGGTCAACGCAGTGGGACAGCACCCAAGAAATAGGGATGACATCAGGAAGAGGTGGAAGGACCTCCGGGGGAAGGTTCATTCCGTGGTCTCAAGACACCACCTTGTGGTTCAGCGGACTGGCGGCGGACCCCCACCTCCTCCCCCACCACTAACAACATGGGAGGAGCAGGTCTTGGCGATTCTGTATCCTGAGGGCCTCGCAGGAGTAGATGGAGGGATGGACTCTGGTAAGTCAAATCTTAACTATTACATCCCCCACCCTACTTGCATGCTATCACATACCCCCGCCCTCACCCTCACCCCCATCACTCCAACTCCTCACAAATGTCCCAACATCACAAACCACACATCCCAACACCAAGCCCTGCAATCAACAACAAAGCATGGACACCCATCACCAAAGCATGGCCACTGCACATACCCATACACCCCCCTAAACCACCATCACACAAGGTCCCACACAGGAATGCAACCACTGGGGTACAAGATCACCCACCTATTGGACACCATAGCAGACACAGATGTAATAAACATCCTTTTGTACCCCTGCAGGACCACTACCCAACGTCAACGGAAAGGAGGGTCCACACATGTCCACACCACCAACAGAAGAGGCCCACAGTGATGACAGCAGCTCTGTCCAACTGGATCTAGATGACCAGCCCGGCCCATTGGGGACCTCGGGACAGTCGGTTCCCCTCACATAGTCACAGGCCACCACAGAGCTTCCCCCCTCTGGAAACACCAGCACAGCACCCACCCAGCGGGCCCATACCTCTGTCCCCAGGAGACATCAAGCTGCAGTGTGTCCACCACTACAGGGAACCCAGGCTAACCCACCACCCCGACAACAACAGGGACCTGGGGGCAGTGGGCACACGGTCCAGGGGACGGAGGCCCAGGAACACAGGGGAACAGGGAGGGCTGCTGTGTGACAGGGTGAGGACACGCCAAGGGAACCCACTCTGCACGAGGCCCTCTCCAACATCATGGGAGCCTACCACCACTCCCAAGAGACGATGGCAACGGTACTGGCCTAAGTTTCAGGAGACCCAGCGTCTACAGGAGGAACAGTATTTGGGCTTCAGGGAGGAACTCAGATCCATCAATTCCACCCTGGGCACCATTGTAGGGGTGCTGAAGGAAGTACTCAACACCAGGAGGGACACTCTGGCACAACAAGGGGCCCCTGACACTAGCCTGGATGATGAACTGCTCACGACCTCTGCCGGTGCTAGTGGACAGGACGCCCGCCACAGGACCACCGTACCAGCACCCCACCCCCTGCAGAGGAAGAACCACCCCACAAACGGTCCCTGAGATCCAGGACAAAGACAGAGAACGATGCCAAGGCCCCCTCCAAGAAATGAGACCACCCTGAATGTCATCTTTCTGTCCCACTTTGTCACCCTGTCCATCCTCAAACTGCCCCAGCTCCACTTGCTATGCCCATTTGGGCAATGCACCTGTGGGACTAATAGACTGGGGTCTGCCATGGACATTCCTCCACCATCACCCCTCACCATTTGACAACCCCCTCCAACATTGAGCACTTAAATACACACCCTTGAAGCACAAAACAATCTGGAGTCATCTGTGATTTCAAAATAGTGTATTAGCAATTACAGTGTCAAAATGCTCTTTCAAATGTAATGTCAACATACCTATGTCACACAGCTCTAGTCCATGAGGAAACAAAGCAGATGTCACACAGTGGGACCCACATCTGTGAAATCGTAAGGGAAAGTGACAATTCAGTGACCATACACTGGGTGAAAACGACAGACAGTAGAGAGGTAGTAGTGTTAAGGTACATGTAGTAGGCAGGTTTGTATTCTTACCTGTGTCTCACTGGAAATATTGCAGGATCACGAGTTCCTGTTATCAATGTCCTCTTCTTCTGCTTCCTCGTCTTCACTGTCCACAGGCTCCACAGCTGCAACAACACCACCGCCTGGACCATCCTCCTGCAGAAAAGGCACCTGTCTTCGCAAACCTAAGTTGTGAGGCATACAGCAGGCCTCGATGATCTGGCACACCTTCTTTGGTGAGTAGAACAGGGATCCACCTGTCATATGTAGGCACCTGAACCTGTCCTTCAGGAGGCCAAAGGTCCGCTCTATTATCGCCATGGGCCTCATTGTAGCGTTCCTCTGCCCTTGTCCTGGGATTCTTCACTGGAGTCAGTAGCCATGACAGGTTGGGGTAACCAGAGTCACCTGCAAATGGCAAAGGACAACTGTTAGACACACACTAACCTGGAGGGAGATCCCCAGACCCAGTCAACCATTCCCACTGTCTTGCTTCCAGCTCCTCACCTAATAGCCACAGACGGTGCCTCTGGAGTTGACCCATCACATTAAGGGATGCTGCTATTCCGCAGGATGTAGGCGTCATGCACTGAGCCAGGGAACATGGCATTCACATGGGAGATGTACTGGTCTGCCAAACATACCATCTGTACATTCATGGAACGATAACTTTTCCGGTTTCTGTACACCTGTTCACTCCTGTGGGGGGGGACCAAAGCCACATGGGTCCCATCAATGGCAATTATGATGTTGGGGATGTGTCCCAGGGCATAGAAATCACCTTTCACTGTAGGCAAATCCTCTACCTGAGGAAAAACAGATGTAGCTCCGCATGTGTTTCAGAAGGGCAGACAACACTCTGGACAATATGTTGGAAAACATAGGCTGTCACACAAGGGAAGCTCTGGCAAACATAAGCACCACACATCCCACAGGCACTCACGCAAGCATCACACACATGCAGACACACCAACATCCACTGGCTCCACTGTGTCCTCCTCCTCCTCGTCTCCCTCCTCCCTCCCAGTCTCGTCTACACTCACACCTGCATGCACTACATCTACAGCCACTACTTCCATCACCAGCACACACACACTGTGTACCCAGTTGGAGCCAGACCTGATGTCAGCCATCCGCCATCCCATAGGAATCCCCCCTCAAGTGCAGGTGCTGTCAGTACTCCATTTCCTTGCAAGTGGGTCATAGCATCAGGGATGTCCTAGCCTATGTTTTCCAATGTGCTGTCCAGAATGTTGTCTGCCCTGCTGACACACATGCGGAGCTACATCGTTTTCGCTCAGGTGGAGGATTTGCCTACAGTGAAAGGTGATTTCTATGCCCTGGGCCATATCCCCAACATCATAGGTGCCATTGATGGGACACATGTGGCTTTGGTACCCCCCCCGCAGGAGTGAACAGGTGTTCAGAAACCGGAAGAGTTATCATTCCATCAATGTGCAGATGGTGTGTTTGGCAGACCAGTACATCTCCCCTGTGAATGCCAAATTCTTCTGGCTCAGTGCATGATGCTTACTTCCTGTGGAATAGCAGCATCCCTTATGTGATGGGTCAACTCCAGAGGCACCGTGTGTGGCTATTAGGTGAGCACCTGGTGTCAAGTCAGTGGCAAGTCAGTGGGAATCGTTGTCTGGGTCTGGGGATATCCCTACAGGTTAGTGTGTAGAACTAGGAGGTGTAGTGAATCCTAGTTCATTTTAATGGGATAACAGGAGTTAGCTTAGCCTCTGGCTTGTAGACTCGTGCCCGTCACCTAGTGACTTTTAACCTACTTAGCTTGCTCTGTCTTAGCTCATTTAATTATTTATTTCTCCTAAGATGGCTGCCTTGTTTATAATTAGGCCACTTGTTATGGGTAACATTATCAGTGTCATCGCGCAAAGGTGTCAAGATCAAGCATCAAAGACAAACAAACAGTAGGTGTTCATACTTAGGGATTTTCCCTCTCTATACTTTCGAGGGATTGTTGATATTAATTGACGTCCCAAGCATGTCTGTTATATATTGTTTAGGAACACACCTACGTCAGGGGACCTTGTAGATCTGTATAAATACATCACACTTTAGACAGATAATCAGAGGGATTCCGACCAGAGGGCATCGCCTGATACCGATGCTGCAGTCGTCTTGACGCTGACCCAGTCTTCGTGTCCCTGCAGAGTCTGAGATAGAGACCTCATTCCAAGGTAACGAGGGTTGGGGACTCCTCTGATGGACATGGCATTGGCAGATTAGGTTTAACAAACCCAGCTCTCCTTTAGGTAGGAGTTTAGTCCTTTCACATTAGGGTATTAGGCCATATTATATCTCATATATCTTTTCTACGTATTGCAAGATGGTGAGGGTCTTTGTAATAATGACTCTTGTCTTCACAATTCTGTTTCTTGCATTATTCATTATCCTAATCATTGCAGCCCATGCAACTTATCGCAAATTGCAGTTATGTTAAATAAAAACGATTGAAACTTTACTGCATCTTTGTCATTGCCTGTGTTTGTATGAGACATGATATATCTGTGAGAAAGGGGTAATCTCCGTTTAACCACAACACTCCCTGAGATATCTTATTTTAGAGTCCATTTGTAAATGGCTACCATAAATCACCTTTTACTATTGTGTTTCTGGTGAGGTGCTGCTAGTGAGCCAGTAAGGTTGGGACAACAGGTGCGATTTGTTGTAGGAAAGGCGTAGTCGCCTACAAACAAAAGTACTGTCATCCTTAAACCAGCAGTCTTGCTCAGAGCAAGAGTCCAAACTACGACATGGCGCCCCCAACGATGGTCTTTAGGCACTAATTCACAGATACCCTGACTATCACTGTCTCACAGACGACAGGTACCCTAAGTACCATTATACGGAGACGTCCGTGGTCTTTGGGAAAATCCTCCTCAGCTGAAACGGTAACATCTGATTAAGCTGTAGGTTGTTCGAGCTCGAACTCATAGAAGGACTTTACTACCCATTTTGGTGTTCCGATTCTCTAAACAAATATGGCTGAGGCCATTGACATTCCTGAAAATGCTAGACATGCACAACACAACATTTATTAAGGCATGGCCTTACAGATGAGGGCAGGGATGTTACTCTGATAATAGAAGCTACTGAAGCATACCAAACAGAAACATTTTACTGTTGGGTCACCTTTCCTGAGGTTGACCAAAGAACAAACACATTCCATACATATGAAGTTGCAAACGTACCTTTACGGTACCAAGCATACCAGTATCATGAAATATCGCTCACATATCAACAGCATAAGAACTGGTTCGAAGGCGTCCTACCACAAATACTACGAAGAGTGAGGTTAGGTCCCTTAAGTAATGATGGACCTTCGTGGCCTATGTTCGCCACATACACACCTCACCCAGGCATACAGAATATGCCGATAGCAGATTTACGAGTTTTATATAATGAATTAGTGGCATTATATAGACGATTAGTTCAGTTCTTAATTCGAAAATTGAACACAACACCAGCTCGTCAAGCACCGCCAGTAGCTGGTGGTTATCAATTGGCTACTGGGATTAATCCACAAACAGTGCATACTATTATGGGTAAAGTGCCCACGGAACGGCAAAAAATACCGTTCTGGATTGCCCAGAAAACGAATCAGCTGGAAGCTGTGTTTCCCCATAAGGGATCACAGGAAAAACATAGATTGCTCACTATGTGCTTGCCTTTTGGGATGGTTCCCTCGGTGGATGACTGTGCCACATGGGGTACAGTCTTCGCTGCCATATATACTACCACACATGGTACCCCGACACTTGCCAATTTACCGGAAGTGTTAAAACAAATACAAAATGAGCATGGGGCTGCACCAGCCCTGGATTTGAAATTAATGCGTGACTTTGACGCTGTATCCTCAATCATACTCAGTAATATTAAAGGGGAAGCAGTAGCACTGGCAATTCGCCAACGTCTCTGGGAAACTCCAAATCAGGAACAAGAGAGACAGCTATCGAAAATAATTTCCGATACCTATACTAGTATAGGACGGGATAGTTTGGGAGCCAAACCTAAAAAATTGGAGTTACAAGGTACCGCCCATAAGGAGGGTACGAAGCAAGCACAAGAGGGCTCTAAGAAGCGCTGGGACAAACAAAAAGATTTGAAAGAAAGATGAAATAAGAGAGCTGATTCTCCACACCCGGAGAACTCCGAAAGCAGTAAGGAGAACATTAAAACTCCAGACAGATATACTGATTCACGTCCCTCTCGTTCCTTTCAGGACGCACCGGATAGACGTAGCGAGAGAGGGGGCCGTCAAGATCGACGTCCGGATTAAGTGAAAGAAAAGAAAGACTCACAACAGTCTACCATTAAAAAAGAAGAAAAGACTCATCAGCAAAAGCCACAGTTTAAAAAGAAGAAGGTGGCAGCACTGTAGGTTAAAAAAGCCAGAAAAATAGAGAACGCTGTTGAGGAACAAGAGGTGGGCAGTGACTCTGTTAGACAGCGCGGCAGAGGTCACGATATGTCGCCAGAGTCTGAAAGATCATCTGGATGCGACAGCAACTAGCGATTACATTGCGTTGAAACAGCGGATGGCCGCGTTCTCCTCCCCAATACGGTTTATGACTTAAAAATTCAGAAAGAGGGAGACGCGGAGCGCACTATTAGTGTGATATTTTGGGATGAACTTACTAGTGATATCCTATTGGTCGAAAGAGACTGGCCACCTGAACACATCCGCAAGCTCCTGCATGGGGAAGATGTCATTTTTCCTTCTTTCTCCGATCTTGTTCCAGAAGCAGCAAAAGAAGCCTGTGCTGCTGAATGGGCTTTAGCGCAGGCACCTGCACTATACTGCAATCACGTAGGTTGGGACAAGGAGTCTCCTTGTTATGTTATTCCCGTTAGGTCTAGACCCCAACCGCAGCCACAATACCCTGTTAAACATGAAGCAAAAGCTCCAGTAAAGGAGATCCTATCGCAACTTGAGTACCAGGGAGTAATTGAGCCCTGTACATCTGCAATGAATAATCCGTTATTCCCCGTTGCAAAGCCAGCTTCATATAGAATAGTAGTTGATTATAGACACTTGAATAGTCATACACGTACGTATGCTATACAAAATTCACACAGCACGGCACTGATAAACAATATAGTGCGTAAAAAATATAAAACAACATTAGACATATCTAATGGATTCTTCTGCCAGAATTTAGCACATGAAAGTAGGGACCTAAGTGCATTCTTCATTTGGTTCTCAGAAACGCGTTTGTCGTTTACCTCAAGGCTATAAAAATAGCCCAGGCCTGTTTTCAGCCCGTGTAACATCAATATTACATGATATTGATTCCGAGGCATTGTACTATGTGGATGACATGTCTCTCACAGACAACGTCCTCGACATTCATCTGCATTTTGGGTTTTGCAGACCTCGGTTACGAATTCAATTTTAAGAAAAGCAAGATAGCCTTTCTTAGCGTATTATTCCTGGGATACGAGCTATCAAACGAGGGGAAGAGCCTGGCCCTGCACTTTCTGGAGAAGTGTGCTCAACTACAGCCGCCGAACACACTTAAGAAATTACAGTCATTACTGGGTTTCTTCAATTTTAGCAGAACATACATTCCAGATTATGCTGAACGCATCAAGCCACTGTATGACATAGTTCAGTCCAAATTTTCTAGCAGACAGTGGACAATTGAACACACGCACATCCTTAGGGACATGCAACAGGACATGCTAGAAGCTAAACACTTACACACACATGACAATAAAACAAATTTGGTCATCAGAATAATTGCTGGTGCCATAGGATTTATTTATGTCACCTTTACTGAGGATGACACAGTACCTATAGCATATAAATCACATTTATACTCAAATGCTGAACGATGTTTTGCACCTACAGAAAAGATTTTGACGGCAGTTCAGATGGCCGTCATAAAAGAGAGGCCACTTGCTCAGGGGAAACGTATTATTGTTGTCTCCCCGGTGCCGGCCTTAGAGGCTGTCACTAAAGCAAGCGTTCCTAATGCTAAGGCATAACATCCACATTGGATTCAATGGGCAACGTCTCTGACCGCCTCTGATGTCGATTATATATTCGATCCAAGACTTCAAACACAAGAATTTCTCCAGTATGAACAAGAGAACCCCGCTCCTCTGAATATTTTGCCACTCAACAGCTACCATACTGTCATATACACTGACGGTTCAGCACAACCGGCTGTAGGTACTAAACATCAATACTCGGCGGCTTGCGCAGCAGTGAGCGGAGTGATGGAAGATGGAGTTTTCCACCCTCACAATACCTACACGCAGACCTTAGGGGACTGCACGGCACAGTTGGCTGAGCTTAAGGCTCTTATTCTAGCACTTGAACATACTGAGACAGGAAGACAGACTTTGATAGTCTGTGACTCATATTACTGCGTCCAGTCATACAATGAATATCTCAATCATTGGAAAGTGAACGGGTTTAGAGATTCTAAAGGGAACACCATTAAACACAAAACATTGTGGGGGAGGGTGGCTGATCCTAAGGATAAGCTACTGTGTGTCCATGTAGTCCATACATTAGGACACCAACGTGTAGGAGTACACGTTGCCGGTAATACATTGGCTGATGAAGCGGCCAAAGCATCAGCAGCTACGGCTTCTGTGGCTGCAGTGACTCGTTCTCGGACGAGATTGGATAATGAAATATTGATTGCCGTTAAAGCTTCGGCTGCAGGCAAGCCCCTTCCAAAGGGATCCCCTACAAACTATAATTACCAAATCAGTGCACAGAATGTTGCTTATACAACGATTCCTGGGGTTGGAGATCGAGTGATCCCCAATGAAGACGAGAGATTAGATCTGATAACAGCAGCGCATGAGGGTGTCTCTTCTGCACATGCTGGAATACAGGCCACGATAACAATTCTACAGCAACGCTACTGGTGGCCTGGTCTATGTAGACGAACAAAACAGTATGGGGGTCATTCTGACCTCGGCGGTAAAAGGCGCTTACCGCCGGTCAGAAGACCGCCATAACACCGCGCGGGCACGGGAAACCGCCACGGTCATTCTGACCCGCAACAAGCAAACCACCAAAAACCCGACATCCACAAAAGTCCGCCACACCAACGGGCAGCGAAAAACTGGCGATGACCAAACCTCCACCGTCACGTCAATAGAAATACGCCCATTCCATTCCGACCCACGAATCCACGCGGCGGTCTTACAACCGCAGTATTCCATTGGCGGTACACACCGCCGCGGTCAAAATACACACACAGCTCCAAAACACTGCCACATTGGACATTTTGAAATACACACACCTGATACACATACAAACACCACTCCCACACACCAAACACTATATAAAACACAAACCCACATCACCCACAAACCCCTATGACCACCATTTATTGACTAAGGCCAGAGAGAGACACCACCAGCTAGTACAGAGCATTCACAGTCACATAACACCATCACTCACACAACATCCACGCACAAAACACCACACAGCACCACACTCACCACACTCATCAACACAAACACCACCCCACACCTCATCCACACCACCCCATGCCACCCCAAAGACACCCCAGGTTTTCAGACGCTGAACTCAGGGTCATGGTGGAGGAAATAGTTCGGGTAGAGCCCCAGCTCTTCGGGACACAGGTGCAGAACACCACCATTGCCAGGAAGATGGAGCTATGGCAAAGAATAGTGGACAGGGTCAACGCTGTGGGTCAGCATCCACGAAATCGGGACGACATCGGGAAGCGGTGGAACGACCTACGGGGGAAGGTGCGTTCTATGGTATCCAGACACAACATCGGGGTGCAGAAGACTGGCGGGGGACCCCCACCTCAACCCCCAGAATTCACAACATGGGAGGAACAGGTCTTGGCGATCCTGCATCCTGAGGGCCTCGCAGGAGTAGGCGGAGGAATGGACTCTGGTAAGTCTAATCTCAACTACTTCATCCCCCCCCACCCACCAGCATGCCAAATCATACCTCCACCCTCCCCCACACCCCCATCACACATCCTCCTTGCTAATGTCTCACCCTCACAACCCACCCATCCCAACACCAAGCCCTGCATGCGACCACAAACCATGGACACCCATCACCCAAGCATGCCCACTGCACATACCCATCCCCCCCAAACCACCGTCACAACAGCCCCCACAAGGGAATGCCAGCACTGGGGTACACGGGCACCCACCCATTGCACGCTATGGCACACACAGAAGCAATAACCATACTCTCATACCCCTGCAGGACCCGAACGCCACAACACCGCCCAGGAGGGTCCACAAATGTCCATTCCACCCCCAGAAGAGGCCCACAGTGATGACAGCAGCTCTGTCTCCCTGGACCCAGATGACCAGCCCGGCCCATCGGGGTCCTCGGGACAGTCGGTTCCCCTCAGACAGCCACAGGCCACAGCAGACCTACCCCCCTCTGGGAACACCAGCACAGCACCCACCCAGCGGGCCCATGCCTCTGTCTCCAGGACACGTCAAGCAGCGGTGTGTCCACCACTACAGGGCACCCAGGTTAACCCACCACCCCAACAACAACAGGGTCCTGGGGGCAGTGGTAGTGGGCACACGGTCCAGGGGACAGAGGCCCAGGGAAACAGGGGTACTGGGAGGGCTGCTGTGCGACGGGGGGGACAGGCCCAGGGAACCCACTCTCCACGAGGCCCTATCATCCATCATGGGAGCATACCACCACTCCCAGGAGACGATGGCAACAGTACTGGGCAGGTTCCAGGAGATCCAGCTTCTGCAGGAGAAACAGTACATGGGGTTCAGGGAAGAACTCAGAAACATCAGTTCCGCAATGGGCACCATCGTTGTGGCTCTCAATCAGACTGTCAGCACATTGCGGGACCATGTGGCACCACAAAGGGCCCCTGTCACTAGCATGGACCAAGAACAGGCTACCACCTCCGCCGGCGCTAGTGGACAGGAGGCCCCGACACAAGAACAACAGGCCACCAGAACCCCACCCCCTGCAGAAGGAGAACCACCCCGCAAGCGGGGCCTAAGATCTAGGAAGAAGACAGAGTAAGATGCCCAGACCCCGCCAGCAAAGGATACCCCCTGATTGTCATCCCACTGTCCCACATTGTCACCCTGTCCAACCTTAAACTGCCCCAGCTCCACCTTCCACAGGCATATGGACAATGTACCTGTGAGACTGAAAATCTGGACTCTGCCATGGACATTCCTCCACCATCACCCATCACCGAATTGCAACCATTACCCAAAATTGAGCACTTTAATAAACACACTTATTGCACAAAAATTTTCTGGAGTCTGCCTGTATTTTTGAACAAATGTATTACACAGAACCGTGCCAAAATGTCCAGTTACATTGTGATGACAACATACCACTGTCACACAGCTGTAGTCCATGGGGAAACAAAGCACAGGTCACGGAGTGGGGCCCACATCTCTGAAATTAGAAGGGAAAGTCACAACTCAGTTAACATACACTGGGGGAAACTCAGACAGTAGAGAGGCAGGAGACTTTAAGTAAATGTAAAATGCCGGGGTTGAATCTTACCTGTATGTCATTGAAAATACTGCTGTATTACTGTGTCCCTGTTGTCTGTGTCGTTCTCTTTGTCTTCCTCCTCTTCACTCTCCGCAGGCTCCACAGCTGCCACAACACCACCATCTGGACCATCCTGCAGGAAAGGCACCTGGCGTCGCAAAGCCAGGTTGTGAAGCATACAGCAGGCCACGATGATCTGGCACACCTTCTTTGGTGAGTACATTAGGGATCCACCTGTCATATGGAGGCACCTAAACCTGGCCTTCAGGAGGCCGAAGGTCCGCTCGATCACCCTCCTAGTCCGCCCATGGGCCTCATTGTAGTGTTCCTCTGCCCTTGTCCTGGGATTCCTCACTGGGGTCAGTAGCCATGACAGGTTGGGGTAACCAGAGTCACCAATTAGCCACACACGGTGTCTCTGAAGTAGTTCCATCACATAAGGGATGCTGCTATTTCGCATGATGTACGCGTCATGCACTGACCCAGGGAACTTGGCATTTACATGGGAGATGTACTGGTCAGCCAAACAGACCACCTGGACATTCATGGAATGATAACTTTTTCTGTTCCTGTACACCTGTTCACTCGTGCTGGGGGGGACCAAAGCGACATGTGTCCCATCAATTGCACCAATGATGTTGGGAATATGTCCAAGCGCATAGAAATCACCCTTCACTGTGGCCAAATCGCCCACCTCAGGGAAAACAATGTAGCTCCGCATGTATTTCAGCAGGGCAGACAACACTCTGGACAACACCTTGGAAAACATAGGCTGAGACATCCCTGATGAAATGGCCACTGTTGTTTGAAATGACCCACTTGCCAAAAAATTGAGTACTGACAGAACCTGCACTAGAGGGGGGATCCCTGTGGGTTGGCGGATGGGTGACATCAGGTCTGGCTCCAGCTGGGCACAGAGTTCCTGTATAGTGGCTCTGTCAAGCCTGTATGTCAGTATGACATGTCTTTCTTCCATTGTCGACAGGTCCACCAGTGGTCTGTACACGGGAAGATTCCTCCATCTCCTCGCAAGTCCCAGCGGACGGTGCCTAGGAATGACAACATGGAGCACAGAGTCAATCAACACACAGGTACGTTCCCACAGCTTGCACAGTACACGATTCTCAATGCATTGAATGGCTTGTATGAGTGTTGATGCAAGGCCTAGGTATGTGTGACGCAGTAGAAATTATGCCATGTGGGCCCTTGAAATGGCGGCTGCCTGACCTGTGAAGTGTGACAATGGGATGTGAGGTCAATGCGCTGGCGTGGCACACCGTGGCGGTAGGCGGTCGAAGACCGCGGCGCAAAGCCGCATTGGTTAACATTGATCCCTATGGGTATCAGGAGCCAATGACGATGTGCGCCGGCGGTCGCGGTACGCACCGCCGCGGGGGTGGCCGCCATTTTCTATCTGCTTAATCACTCGATACCTGATCATCCACAGGAGAGGACCTATACTGCAAGTGCTGCTGTGACATCGGTCTGGAAGAGACAATGGCTGCTGCGACTGGGGAAAGGGCCCCTGCCTTCACTTCTGAAGAATTGGAGAAACTCGTGGATGGGGTCCTCCCCCAGTATGCGCTACTCTACGGTCCTCCAGACCAACAGGTAAGTACACTGGGACCATGCTTTGTGGCCAATGCCTGTGTTGAGTGGGGTGGATGAAAGATGGTGGGGAGGGGAGCGAATGAGGCATGCATCAAACGACAGATGAGAGCATGTGCCACATGGCAAGGGTGGGAATGGGGGGCCACTCACATCGAGCATGCAGAAGGTGCTGATTTTTATTTTCTCCCCCTGTACATGTCACATAGGTCAGCGCCCATCAGAAAATCGACATTTGGCGTGCCATCGCCAAGGACGTCCGGACCCTTGGGGTCCACAACAGACGGGGCACCCACTGCCGGAAGAGGTGGGAGGACATCCGCCGCGGGAGCAGGAAGACCGCGGAGGCTCTGCTGGGGATGGCCTCCCAACGTAGGAGGGGTGCCAGTCGTACTTTGACCCCCCTGATGTCCCGGATCCGGCGGTGGCCTACCCCGATTTGGATGGGCGTGTAAGGACATCACAGCAGACACAAGGGGGTGAGTACAAGCACATTCTGCTGATTTTGCGTGCAGTGGAGGTGTCCGTGTGGGGGAGGAGGGCTGTGAGTATCCCTAGGCCAGGGCGATTTCTGTAGGCTAGGCCCCTCCGTTAGGCATGTCCCTGTGCCCCCGCCCCTCACCTCTGTAGGTTGCCTAGTACAGCTATTCATGGCCCTGTGTCACCTATGTGTGGAGTTGTCGTCCATAGGCTTGTAGGCCATGTCCCTCGGATTGAGTAGAGTACCCCAAGTGCGTGGCGTAGTGAAGGGGGCTTCTGTGTCTGTCCTCTCCGCCAACGGTGTCGCCAATGCATGCACTCAACATGTCTTTATTCCCCCCCCCTTTTTTGGTGGTCTTCCTGTTCATGTGTGCATTAGCATCATCAGGCGGAGGAGAAGTGGCATCGGAGCACGAGGGAGCTGCATCTCACATGGGCATGGAGGGCCATGCAACTGGCTCGGATTTCACCAGTGAGACGGAGGGCGAGGGGAGCTCCACAGCGGGGACACGTGGTGACACCAGCGACACAGACACGTCCTCGGAAGGGAGCTCCCTTGTGGTGGCGGCAACATCCGTGCCCACCGCAACAACAGGTACAGCCGCCACCCAGCGCATCAGCTCCGCCCTCCCAGCAGCCCCTCAGCGTTCGCCCTGTGCCCGCTCACCCAGGAAGGTGGGCATCTCCTTCGCCCCAGGCACCTCAGGCCCTGCCCCAGTTACCGCTGCTGCCCTCAGTGAGGAGGTCATTGACCTCCTCAGGACGCTCATTGTTGGGCAGTCTACCCTTTTGAATGCCATCCAGGGTGTAGAAAGGGAGGTGCACCGGAGTAATGCATACCTGGAGGGCATTCATTCGGGTCAGGCTGCCCATCAGCGATCGTTCAACGCTCTGGCCTCAGCACTGACGGCAGCCATTGTCCCTGTCTCCTGCCTCCATCCTCCAACTTCCTCAACCCAGTCCCACTCCCCTGTACCTCTGCCTATCCCAGACACACCTACAGACCAGCCTGCACACACCTCAACACCTAAGGGAAGCTCATCCAGACATAAGCACCACACATCACACAAGCATTCACCCAAGCAACATCCACATGCAGACATGCCAACAGCCACTGCCTCCTCTGTGTCCCCCTCCTCCTCGTCTCCCTCCTCCCTCCCTGTCACGTCTCCACTCAGACTTGCATGCACAACATCTTCAGCCACTACGTCCATCACCAGCACACCCACCAGAACACTCCGCACACGTGCAGTCACCACCCCCACTACCATTTACACGTCCCCTGTGTCCTCTCCCAGTGTGTCTGTCACCCCCTCTTCCAAACCACACAAATGCAGGCAGCCACCCACCCAACAGCCATCCACCTCACGACAGCCTCCAGCCCAAGCACCTGCACCCAAAGACACCAGACTTCACTCTCCTACAACCACATCCTCTTCCTCCACTCCCATACCCACAACAATTACCCGTCCCTGTCTTTCTAAATTGATTTTCCTTTCCAACCTTGACCTCTTCCCAACAACTGACCCACCCCCTCCATCTCATAAGACTCCTATCAGCACCTCAGCCACCACAAACCCTGGACCGACAAGGACAATAGTCCAAGGATTTTTGAGTCCACCACCTTCAAGGCCAGCTACTTCGGCTAGCAGTAAAGAGACGGTCAGCCCACCCCCTGAAAAAAAAGCCAAGAAAGCTAGTGCCCGGCGCGAGAGGCCAAAGACAGCAGGCTCCAAAAGCACTACCCTGGCACCGTCAGGAAGTGGGGTGCCACCTGGCACACCGCCAAAGGGAGGAAAGGGCCACAGAGGAGCAGGGAAGGGTGGCAAGGGCAGCACGCCCGACAAGTCCGGCAGCAGGCAAGCTGCCAAGGAGGGCCCCACCAGCCCCATTCCAGGTGTGCAGGAGGACACCCACGGGCCCGGGACGGCAGCACAGGAGGGCCCCGCAAGCGAGAAGACAGATGTGCACGAAGGGCCCGGCAGCCACATGTCAGGTGGCGAGTGAAATCCATGTCATGGCCGGATCTGGTGACCTGGACACACATGTCAAGAACCGTCTAACAGGGCACCGCCGTCTCAAGAACCGCTGAACAGGGCCCTTCAAGTCAAGAACCGCTGAACAGGGCACCGCCGTCTCAAGAACCGCTGAACAGGGCCCTTCAAGTCAAGCACCGCTAAACAGGGCCCTTCAAGTCAAGAACCGCTGAACAGGGCCCTTCAAGTCAAGAACCGCTGAACAGGGCCCTTCAAGTCAAGAACCGCTGAACAGGGCACCGCCGTCTCAAGAACCGCTGAACAGGGCCCTTCAAGTCAAGAACCGCTCCGCTGGGCCCTTCATCTCAAGCACCGCTCCGCTGGGCCCTTCATCTCAAGCACCGCTCCACTGGGCCCTTCATCTCAAGCACTGCTCCGCTGGGCCCTTCATCTCAAGAACCGCTCCGCTGGGCCCTTCATCTCAAGCACCGCTCCGCTGGGCCCTTCATCTCAAGAACCGCTCCACTGGGCACCGCCGTCTCTGCACCGCTCCGCTGGGCCCTTCATCTCAAGCACCGCTCCGCTGGGCCCTTCATCTCAAGAACCGCTCCGCTGGGCACCGCTGTCTCTGCACCGCTCCGCTGGGCCCTTCATCTCAAGAACCGCTCCGCTGGGCACCACCGTCTCAAGCACCGCTGGACCATTGGCAGAAGGGGCAGGCCCGCATCTGTGTCGGGCAGGGCTGCACGAAGCGCTCTGGGCACCATGCCTCCTCCAGAACCAGTGGAGTCTGTAATCCACTTGTGAGACTGTGGCTTTGCACTCCCCAGGATGGCACAGTGGGCAATCCACCCACTGTAGAGACTTGTGAGACTGTGGCTTTGCACTCCCTAGGATTGAACAGTGGGCAATCGACCCACTGTAGAGACTTGAGAGACTGTGGCTTTGCACTCCCCAGGATGGCACAGTAGGCAACCCACCCACTGATACCCAATTTGGACAGAACAATTTACATATGTATATATAGTTATAGATGTTTGATATATGTTTTTACATAGCCGTACAATATACTTCAAATTTCATGATCATTTTATTTTGTCTTTGCATTCTTCCGGGGGGTTTGGGGGTGTCACTCTGAGTTGTTGCTCTGCATTGATGTGTATGTAGTTGTGGGTGAGGGTGAGGGTGGGTGTGTCGCGTATGTGTGTCCCCGTAATTTTTTGCCTCCCCCCTCCCCTGTGTCGTAGGTGCTGTACTCACCGTTGTCTTCTGCGCCGGCGTTCGTGCTCCTGGTAGAGGAGCAGGAAGACAATAGCTGGTAGGATGTGTAGTTCGGGTTCCATGCTGTCCAGATTCCTTGTGGAGTGTGTAGAGATGAGCGTTTCCCATTCGTAATGGCTGTTTCTGCCGTGTTTTTATCGGCGGGGCTACCGCCCCGGAAAAGGTGGCGGATTGGTGGGTTGTGATAGGGTGGGTGGTACATTGACTCCCGCCTGTCTGTTGGCGGTGACCGCCGCGCTGTTTGTTTGTTCCGCCGTGGCGGTCGGAGTGTTGAAGTGGCGGTCTCTGTTGCCGGTTTCCGCCAGGGTCAGAATTCCATTTTTTTTACCGCCTGCCTGTTGGCAGGTTAGCCGCCGCTTTAACACCGACCGCCAGGGTTGGAATGACCCCCTATGTCCTTTGCTGTGACATTTGCAAGCAGATAAGGGGCTCCAATATCAAACGCCCACCACAGACATCCCTCTTAGTGTCCGACAAGCCACGTCAGTGTGTGTACCTAGACCATTGTGGTCCCTTACAGCCTGATGGTGCGTACAAATACATTTTAGTGGCTGTAGATTCCTGTTCTAGGTTCCTGTGGGTATGGCTACAGCGGTCGGCTGACGCCCGGACTGTTATAAAAGATTTGCTGATCTTTATCGGTACATATGCGGTTGCAGCATTCCATTCGGACCAGGGCCCTGCATTTGCCTCTAGGGCATTCAGGGACACCATGGGGGCGATGGGTGTTGAACTCCATTACTCCTCACCCTACCATCCTGAGGGAAATTCGGTCGTGGAGAGGCGGAATCGTGATCTAAAGCAGTCCTTAACAGCTTGAGTATTAGGTTCAGGCCGCAGTTGGTTACACCACCTATGTGGGGTCCAGAGAGCACTGAATATTCTGCCAAAACGGTCCTTGAGGGGACGCTCTCCATATGAGGTTCTCTTTGGGATACCTATGTATGTCCCAGATCTTGATGCCCCTGGTATGGTGGCAGCAAAAACACCATTTGACATAAAAAAAAGTCTCACTGTTTTACAGGAGCTTCAACAATTTTGTGATGATAAATCATCTGCAAGTGCTGTCACCTTAGGAATAAGGGAATTGGTGAAAACTTCAACTGGCTGGATACCTAAAGTTGGGGATCTGGTTTGTGAGAAGATCGTTGTGAAGAAGGAGTTCGGTCCATCATACAGAGCACCGGTACCAGTCTTGGGAATAAAAGGCACCAGGATTGTCATCTTACCACCACTGTCTGGTTCTAAGACGAACAGATTCATCTTCCATTGATGACATCAAATCACACCATGTGGCCGACCCTTCACAGTAGACCAGGAGGTCCTTTGGGGGGTTCCCGATCCCCTTTCACTACCCAACAGGACATCCATCTACATAGTAGGATGAACATCACTACTACAGACTATGCAACAATGTCAACTTCTGTTCCGGACACTTCCTCGACCATGGGGAGGGCGGAAAATGAACTCTTGTTGGTTCCAGTCACATCTTCAGTGAAAACCCTGGTTCAAGATTTAGCTGTATTTTACACAAACACTTCACCGACGGATGACGTTGTCTACCAAGAGCCTCCACGTGCAGTGGATCAGAATCCACCGGCTCCTGTGTTTGCAGAGACTACCTCTGGCTATTTCATTGACATTGATGATTTTACTTCGGATTCATCCTCTAAAAAGTAGTAAGCTGTATTGATGGCTTAAAAAGAACTATTTGATATACCCATGGAACTACTTGTGGTTCTGTTTGACATTTATTGCATTATTTTTATGGATTCGTTTTATGACTGTTTTTTTTTTGCTCATAAATGGTCACTATATTCCTGATTGCTCCTCAGTGGAGCCTGTTGATTACATTTTAACACCACATCATTCTTCACATAAGGTCCGAAGGGATTTGTCCCCGGTAAATATTACGGCAATGCCGATTACTGATGGGATTGTGTGGGACAAAGTTCCATTCGATATATACGGGCCTACAGAAATTATTCAAATAACATACGTGTTCAAAATTTCAATGACTGATGTAATTACACCTGATCTTGTCTCTGATGATTGGGATGTCCAAACAGTTGATTCAATGCTAACTGAAATGAAGGACTATTCCACTTTTAAAAGTGATGATGTATATGATTATACAATGAATTATGGGGAAATGTTCTGCTATAACAATTGGGGACATCACTACCTACACCGTGCCAGTAGATACAGGCCGCTCTTTAACTACACACAGTGGGAACACTGTTCTACACCACTGGTGGGGAGTCCAAAGTATTATAGTGATAAATGTACATACTTTTCTGGGCAAGATACAAGAAAAGCAGAGTCGTATTATTTTAAAATACCTCTGGCACAAATTAGGAAACTTTTGCTAACAGATACAAAACTGATTTATTCAGATCCCTTTGTTTCCCGGCTCTCGATTGAGGGTTACGAATACTGGAAGAGCACTATTGACTTGAAAAGTGTATGGGGAACACAAGATTGGCAAATACAGGGTAGGGAGGCTTTGTTTTGAGCATGCCTGATTCCTGTGCAAATAATTTTTTTAAATGACACTATCGCGCAGACATCCTGTCTGGGGTTAGCAAAAATTAAAGATCTGAACACGCCCAGTATCCCTACTCTGGCAAGGTTTAAAGATTGGCAACACTTCCTTAATATCACAGAGGAAAGGCTAGATGCAATGGTTAAGGCTGGTACCTATAATTCTTCACTTTCCAGTCCCGGCGGGTGGTTGGTATGGCCCACAGACACTAATGAGTGTCAAAGGCTTTTTTTTTAACTCTTCAGGGTTTTTTTCAATTAACAGGACTGACCCTCGCTTTAAATCGGGTCAACATACAGGTATGGTTACAACATACAGTGTGGGTAAGCTGTGCCAGCAATGGGTGCAAACAAACACATTAGCCGCAGTTAAGAAACACCTGAAAACTCTTTCTGAAAATATAGACTTGCAGGATTTTCGTCTGGGTCCTAGAAAAAAGCACTCAAAAAGGTTTTTATATGCTATGTACATTGAAATGTGGAAACTTTCCGAAATTGAGGCTGCCGCGCGTTTACGGCAACTAGATAAGGAAAATTTGGAAAAAACATTAGCTGTTGTCAACAACGGCATGAATACACTGTCCAACAGGATTTATTCACTATCAAATATAGTGTCGTCTGCTATTGATATCATTCAGACAGACTTGTCCCGGTTATATCATGGGCAAACACAGCTACGTTCCATCATGCAGCTAGGTTGGATGTTGCAGACACTGAAAAGTGGCCACATTCCATGGAAGTCTTCACTGCTTTTAATTTTTCCAAGGAAAAAGTGACAATGGCTAAGAGGGAGGCTAGTTTCACCCTCCTTCAAGTAGAGAAATTAGATAAGTTGCCCTTCACTTTAGCAGAGAGTCCTTCAACTATCTGGCTCTTACACAGCATTATTAATTTACCAATTTCGACCTTTCGTTTCTCGAGCTGCCTGAAACATCTTGCAGTGGGATGATATGGGCAACTAGGAGATAGCTTTATTAAGGAAGAGTGGGAGTTGCCCTTTGACTATGGATGTCTGAACGGTGAAAAGGAGGTCTTTCTTAGCGGAAGCGAATGTGAGACTGCTGTTTGTCATTCTATATATGCAAACAGGTGTCTCTTCACGGTCTTTACAATGTGGGGGTCGCAAATTTGGCCTGTTTTCTGAAGGGTACTCCCGTCCCCTTGATTCGTCCGGTGTTTCATGTACTTTCCAATGGAAGTTATGTCGTACTGAACGATCAAAGTTGTTGCGGCATGCGACCAGGAACTGCCTGCGCGATCTCGGTCTCGAAGGTCGTTACGTGTTGTGGACATGCTTTGTTTCCCCCCACACGGGAGATTAAAGTATCTGACATGTGGCACCACATAGATACTATTAATGTCAACTATGACAAGCTGAGTAGGTCTAAAGGCGCTATTGTTTCAAAAACAGGTCGCCTTGACATCCGCAAAGGAGATGTATGCTCTCCAGATTGCAAGATCATCAGCCGAGATACAATCCCTTTTAAATACCGATTTCCCCAAACACTTTGGAGAACTGGTATCCAGAATATTCAATGCTTCCAGCATCACTGGGATTGTTCATTTCTTTAAGGCTGTCGGGTCTGGTTTCGTGTCCATCTTCCAGACTGTCTTCGGAGTCATCCCATCAGCCATCCATTCTCTCTTTTCAAGTGTGTTTGGTGGCTTTCTGATTATTTTGGCTTTGATTGGGTGACTACTACTTCTATTTCTTCTGATTCGCAGTGGTTGTTTCTTTCCAGCTACACAGAGCAATGGAGCCGCTCCCACCAACTCCACTGTGCCGTGAGCGCATGGTTCGGATCTTCGGTGCACCTTTGCTGGTGGAACTGGAGCATGACTGGTCGTTGTCATTTCGGCCCCTTCTCTGGTGCGTACAACCAGTTTTCCGCTGCATATGGTGTCTCTTTGAACATCTGCCTATGGTCTGTCTTGCTGTTGCACCGACATCTCCTGTGGAGCACGAACGCTGATGTCCCCGATGAGGGCTCTTGTCCACTAGCGCCGGCGGAGGTGGTGGGCAGTTCATCGTCTATGCTAGTGTCAGGGGCCCCTTGTAGTGCCACAGTGTCCCTCCTGGTGTTGAGTACTTCCTTCAGCACCCCTACGATGGTGCCCAGGGTGGAGCTGATGGTTCTGAGTTCCTCCCTGAAGCCCATATACTGTTCCTCCTGCAGGCGCTGGGTCTCCTGAAACTTGGCCAGTACCGTTGCCATCATCTCCTGGGAGTGGTGGTAGGCTCCCATGATGGAGGAGAGGGCCTCGTGGAGAGTGGGTTCCCTTGGCCTGTCCGCCCCCTGTTACACAGCAGCCCTCCCAGTTCCCCTGTGTTCCTGGGCCTCCGTCCCCTGGACTGTGTGCCCACTGCCACTGCCCCCAGGTCCCTGTTGTTGTTGGGGTGGTGGGTTAGCCTGGGTTCCCTGTAGTGGTGGACACACAGCTGATTGACGTGTCCTGGGGACGGAGGTATGGGCCCGCTGGGTGGGTGCTGTGCTGGTGTTTCCAGAGGGGGGAAGGTCTGTGGTGGCCTGTGACTGTGTGATGGGAACCGACTGTCCCGAGGTCCCCGATGGGCCGGGCTGGTCATCTAGATCCAGTTGGACAGAGCTGCTGTCATCACTGTGGGCCTCTTCTGTTGGTGGTGTGGACATGTGTGGACCCTCCTGTCCGGTGATGTTGGGTAGGGGTCCTGCAGGGGTATAAAAGGATGGTTATTACATCTGTGTGTGCCATGGTGTGCCATGGGTGGGTGACCGTGTACCCCAGTGCTTGCATTCCTGTGTGGGACCTTGTGTGATGATGGTTTAGGGGGTTGTATGGGTATGTGCAGTGGACATGCTTTAGTGATGGGTGTCCATGCTTTGTTGTTGCATGCAGGGATTGGTGTTGGGATGGGTGGTTTGTGATGGTGGGACATATGTGAGGAGTTGGGGTGCTGGGGGTGAGGGTAAGGGTGGGTGTATGTGCTGGCATGCAGGATGGGTGGGGGATGTAATAATTAAGATTTGTCTTACCAGAGTCCATTCCTCCACCTACTCCTGCGAGGCCCTCAGGATGTAGTATCGGCAAGACCTGCTCCTCCCATGTTGTTAGTTGTGGGGGAGGAGGTGGGGGTCCGCCGCCAGTCCGCTGAACTGCCTGGTGGTGTCTTGAGACCACGGAACGCACCTTCCCCTGTAGGTCGTTCCACCTCTTCCTGATGTCCTCCCGATTTCTTGGGTGCTGTTCCACTGCGTTGACCCTGTCCACTATTCTTCGCCATAGCTCCATCTTCCTTGCAATGGAGGTGTGCTACACCTGTGATCCGAATAGCTGTGGCTCTACCCGGACAATTTCCTCCACTATGACCCTGAGCTCCTCCTCCGAGAACCTGGGGTGTCTTTGCCATGCCATGGGGTGCTGTAGGTGATGTGTGGGGTGGAGTGTGTGGTGATGAGTGTGCTGATATGTAGTGGTGTGTTGTGTGAGGTGCGTGGAGGTTCTGTGGGTGATGGTGTTGTGTGCCTGTGGATGCTGTTGTTCTTTCTGTCTCTCTCTGGCCTTGTTTCAAAATTTTTGGTAGTAGGGGTTTGTGGGTGATGTGGGTGTGTGTTTTATATTGTATTGGGTGTGTATGTGTATCAGGTGTGTATATTTGGAATTGTCCAATGTGGCAGTGTTTTGTAAGAGTGTGTGTATTTTGAGCGCGGTGGTGTGTACTGCCAATGGAATACCGCGGTTGAAAGACCGCCGCGTGGATTCGTGTGTCATGATAGTGTGGGCATTTTTCTGTTGGCGTGATGGTGGAGGTTTTGTTTTCGCCAGTTTTTCACTGAAAACTGGTGTGGTGGACTTGTGTGGGTGTCGGAATATTGGCGGATTTTGAAATGTGGGTCATAATAGCTGTGGCGGTTTTCTGCGGCCGCGGCGGTGTGTTGACGGTCTTCTGCACGGCGGTAAGCAGCTTTTACCGCCAATGTTGAAATGACCGCCACTGTGTCAGAAGCAGATGGGAATTGCTGACAGATATGAGAAGTGTACATGTCAGATATCTGGTAATATCAGTTTTATTTAAGTGGGGTGTAACCTTGATTTTCTTAACTGTCATAAAACTTGAGTGGAAAATTCTTTATCCGTTTCTTTCACCTGTGGAGTAGAGGAGGATGTCAAATGGTGTATTATGTGTCTGGAGAAGTGTCTGGCACATGTTTAAAGGTTGGATCATAGTCTTATGCTTCACAATGGGTGGAGTACTTAGTGATCGACATTGGACTCAGCTGCCATTGTGTTTTTACTTTGCAATCCAA
Source organism: Pleurodeles waltl (assembly GCF_031143425.1). Taxonomy (NCBI): domain Eukaryota; kingdom Metazoa; phylum Chordata; class Amphibia; order Caudata; family Salamandridae; genus Pleurodeles; species Pleurodeles waltl. The sequence continues at coordinate 1,313,511,075 of NC_090437.1, read as the reverse complement.
GGTGCATGTCACTGTTGACTGACATAGGTGTGCGACAATCCTACAAGTTTGGAAACAATGTTAGTGTATGGTTTCAGTACTGGGAACCACAGTTATTATCTTTGTATGTTCCATGGGATATGTGATTTAGAAGCTATGGTATGGGTATGTGAAGAGCCTATACCAGATGATACAGAGGACCCATCAGTGTGCCCCTGCTTTGGAGATAGATTACCATTAGCCTGACTTCTGTGTCCTGTGTATTTGCACTATATGACACCATTGCATACATCCCGATGGTACTCTCAGTCATGCTCTATGTGCTGATTGCAATTCAAAATATAAATTTGTGTAGAACTTGATTTCAACCTCTTTGACATCTGCCCTGTAACATTTCTGTTGTAATGAGTTTCCTGCTGATGGAATCCCCTTTTGATGTCCATTAAAATGGCTGTTCGATACAGGGGAACATGACCACACCAGAGTTGGCATGCATAACTATTGTACATGGATTATAAAGCACACCTACACAAGACCTGGATTTCAGTGTGATGTAGTGCACATATCAAAAGGAAATCTGTAACAATGATACCAATATAAATGAACATAACAGTGATGAGTGAAGTCATGGTGGATGATTTCATCAGGGTAGCTGCTACACCAGTTGCTAACACAAGTCCACTGTCCTTGTACCATGGGAAAATGGAGTTAGGTTTCAGAACAGTCAACAGGGTGTATCTGTGACACACAAGGCGGACTAATCAGGTGAGATTCACTTCCTGGCAGTGAGTTTGGTCTTGGCAGCTGGATGTCTGGGTGGACGCCACGTTTGCGGGGGGTCTTAAGCTACAGAGGGAGGGGTGTCTGAGGCATGACCTTCCCATGGCAGGGCCTTCATTCCACCAGCAGCCGCAGATATTAAAGGGGCAGATGTTACATTGCTAGTGGAAGGAGCAAGATGTTGTGTAGAGAAACTAATCAGGGTGGTATTGATGTCCCTCAGCACCCCTGCAATGGTAGCCATGTGGGCATTTTGTGCCTGCCACTGCTGCATGACTTCCTGGTGGTAGTCCCTCTGCAGCCTTTGATTTCCCTCAGCATAGTGATGATTTGGCCCATCCTGTCTTGGAAACTTTGGAAGGCTCCCAAGACTTGGTAGATGGTTTCCTGGTCGGTTGTGTCACTTTGAGGGCCCATCCTCTGGCCCACAGCAACCCTCCCACGCACCCTACCCCCACGTGCCTAGCACAGTGTGCCCACTCTCAGTGGTTGCAGGTCCATCATTGTTAGGGGTGACAAGGTTAGACTCAGGTTCCTACACTGTTGGGCACACAATAGACAATACAGTCCTTGGGATACAGGTTTCGGGTCAAATGGTTGCCTGTGATGTCGATGCAACAGAGTTGGTAGGAGTTTATGTGGGCAGGGTGAGGCTGAGAGTCGTTGACTGATCAGGTTTCCCAGATGGGCCAGGTTGTTCGTCAGTGTCCAGACATCCAAAGGTGTTGTCTTCACTGGGGCCTTCATCCAGAAGGGAACCGACAGACTCAGGTATCCTCTCCATGGTGGCAATGGCAAGGTTACCTGTGGAGGGAGTAAGACACATAGCTCAGGTTAAAATGTGTGTTTTGTTGCATTTGTGTGAGATGCAGACAGTGCCTTAACATGATTGTTGCAATGACATTGACAGCTGGTGCACAGCATACCTTTGTTGTACATACAACTCTGTGACTTGATTTCCATACTCCATGATGAGAGTTGTTAGAATAGGGTGTTACAGATTGTACTGCAGATGGGATCTGATATTGTCTAATTATTGACGTGACTGTTGACCTCTGTTACCTAGTGAATAGTCAGGCTTGCAAGATGTCACACATTAAAGCTGCACAATGCACAATGGTGTCCTAGTGGGAGCACAGTATGTGAGTATGCAAGGGACCTTGTTATCTTTCTAGATGTTGTGCATGTGCATTGACTAACCCATCTGACTTTCCAACCCAGGTCCATCTATTTCTGGCATGGGATATTTGATCTGTGACCATTAGGAATCACCACTCAGCTATAGCAGTGTTTTGGTTGCTATTGTGAGTGTGCCATTGCATTGTTGTCATTGCCACGTACTGTTCTTCTTTAGATCAATCTAGATGGTGTAGCTAGTAAATTAGTTGCACATGCATTACATGTGTTGTGTTGTGCACATTCCAGGTTTTCACAAAGATTAGTTAGTGCATAGTGTTAAAGTGATGTGTGTATTGTTATTGTTGTGCTGATGTGCGGTGTGTGCTTAGTGAAAGGTGTATGTGTTCCTATAGAGCATAAGTACCCATTATTTTCTTTTTGCCTTCTCGGTGTATGTGTATGGCGTTCTGGCTGCAAAGGATTGTGGGTTGTGTAGGGTTGTGTTACATAGTGCTGTGACTGTTTGGTGTGTGGATGTGTGTCTGGTGTGGGGTATTCAAACTATCTAATGTGGTGTTGTGTTCTTACATAAGTGAGTTGTACTTCTGCATTTTGGGCGCCAATGGTTTTCGGCCATGGAAGAACTGCTATGGTGATTTGTGGATTGTAATTTGGTGGGTGGAATTTTGGCAGGCTGACAGTGCTGGTGGTGGAACCACCTCTTTTCCATCCTCCAGTGTCCTGGCGGTTTTGGAAATCTGGCTGTTTTTTGGCGGTGTGACTTTTAATACGGCTGTCAGAATATCACCAACATGGTGGTCTTTTGGCGGCTGCCACAGTCATGCCAAAAGACCTCCAAAGTCTTAATGAGGCCCAAAGTGTGTAAAGCATTCAAATATCACAAATAGTAATAAAATAAAACACAGGAAACAGTTTAAAAATCCAAAACAGGTTTATAAAAATAGAAAATATTTTTATACTTAATTTGACACCAAAATTAATAAAATCGGATAAGGGGAATATATGAACTTTTCAAGAATTAATGTTTTCTAGTGCATAAAAACTAAAAGCGCCAACCTGGTTATCTGGTCATATGAGACCGGGGCAAAGTCAAAACTTGAGGTCAACCACAATGGAGTCCTGCTCTGCTACAGCAAGCGGGAGGCCCTGGTCAAAAGTTTACCTTTGGACTTAGTCTTTTTCATAAAGATTTTCTTCAGCAGGACGAAGTCATTAATCCAATCCATCCTCCCTGGACCCCTCTTCGAAAACGCATTGCAGGAGACCTCGGTGAAGAATTATTCCATTCAGACTTAGACGATTTTTCAGGAGGGAATCTTCATCCAGGCCGATGTTGAATTTGGATCTGATATTCCTGGAGTCCTCCTTGGATACACTGTGCGGGAAGTCCCAGTCAACTTTTTACATTCAGACTTTGGGGGTCATTATGACCCCAGCGGTCAGAGATAATTTGGCGGTAGTACCGCCAACAGGCTGGCGGTACTTACCTCCACATTATGACATTGACGGGTTGGCTGAAGCCACCCGGCCAATGTACCACTCCGACCGCCATGGCGGTAGCAGGCGCCGGCGGTATTATGACCCTGCCTACCGCCATGGTTTTCGTGGTATTCGTAATGCCACAAAAACCATGGTGTTAGGATCTATCAGTGACAGGGAATCCTGATAGGTGTGCTGGTGATGGGGGTGGTGGATGAGGATGTAGTGCAATCAGTTGTGAGTGTAGACGCAACTGGGAGGGGGGAGGACACGAGGAGGAGGGGGCTACAGTGGAGGCAGTGGATGTTGGTATGTCTGCATCTGGATGGTGTTTATGTGAGTGTCTTTGGGATGAATTGTGGTGCTGTGTTTGCCATGTCCACACTTGTATGTTGTCCTGGGTGCATGCTCATCTGACTGTGTGCTTGGATAGGCTGGGGTTGAGAGGAATGGGATTGGGTAGAGAAAGTTGAAGGGGGGAGGCTAGAAACAGGGACAATGGCTGCCATCAGAGAGGAGGCCAGAGCCTGGATTGATCTCTGTTGGGCTTCCATGCCAGTGTGAATTCCCTCCAGGAATGCATTTGTCTGTTGCAATTGGGCTGCCAGCTCCTGGATGGCATTCACAATGCTTGACAGCACAACAGGGATGGATCGCAGGAGGTCAATAGCCTCCTCACTCAGGGCAGCAGGGCTCACTGGGGCAGGGCCTGAGGTGCCTGGGGTGAAGGAGATGCCCACCCCCCTGGGTGAGCGGGCACGGGAAACAAGGTGAAGGCCTGCTGGAAGGGCAGTGCTGGTACAGGGGTGGCGGTTGTACCTGTAGCTGGGGAGGGCACAGAGGTGTCCACCACCACCAGGGAGCTTCCATCGGAAGAGGAATCCGTGCCAGTACTGTCCCTTCCTGTCTCCACTGTGGTGCTCCCCTCGCCCTCCATCCCACTGGTGCCCTCTCCGTAGGTGAATTTAGCCTCCTGGGCCCTATGGGATGCAGCTCCCTCCGTCACCGGTGTCTCAGCTCCTCCGCCAGATGATGCTAATGCACATAAGGACAGGGTAACAAAACAAAAAGGGGGGAAGAGACAAAGCATACACTTGGTCAATGGCGCAAACAACACCAATGTTGGCGTACACGACACACACACACAGGGAACAGCTCTATGCACTATGCAATGCACTACCAGTCACAATGCTAGTCACCAGCCCAGGAATAGGGACACCTAACGCCACTTGCAGCATACCTGAGACCCACAGACCCCTGTCCAGTAGTGGATGCCTACTAGCTTGGTTGGAGGTATTTTACATCAGAACACTGCCCAAACTACGCTGCAATGTCATGCCTGGTCTAGGGGCACTCACAGACACACATCTCCCACCCGGATACCACCCCAGCATGCGCAATTTGTATATTGGGGCACTGTACTCACCTTGTGGCTGCTGTGATGCCCCCAAGCGCACATCCAGCTCTGGATAGGCCACCGCCAATATGCGGGCCATCAGGGGGATCAGTGTTTGACGGGCACCCCTTCCTCGTTGGGAGGCCATCGCCAGCTGGGCCTCCGCGGTCTTCCGTGCCCAGCGTCTCTGCTCCTCCCACCGTTTGCGACATTGGGTGCTCCGCCTGCCGTAGATCCCCAGGGTCCACACATCCTTGCCGTTGGCACGCCATATATCTTTTTTCTGATGTGCGCTGACCTGCAGGGAAATGGACACAGGGAAAGATATTAGTCCGACCGTCCTGCCTGTTACATTCATGGCCCACCATGTACCTTCCCATCTCCATTAGCACAGACATGGCCAACCATACATGCTGCCCAGGCCCCATCCACCAACCCCTCCCTATATGAGGCCTTCACACACAGCACTCCATGCATTCACGCCCTATGCATCATACTCACGGAGTACTCACCTATTGGTCTGGAGGCCCATGCAGCATTAGGTACTGGGGTAGGACGCCATCCACCAGTCTCTCCAACTCTGCCGAGGAGAAGGCAGGGGTTCCTTTCCCCAGTGACACTAGCTTGGTCAGTTCCAGAAACAGGTCACAGCAGCACTTGCAGCAGGAGTGTAGGTCCTCTCCTGTTGAAAGTCAGGTAGCAAGTGAGTGAACAGATAGAAAATGGTGGTCACGTCCACGGTGTTGCATACCGTCACCGCCGGCGTACATCACCATTGGCCACTGTAACCCATAGGGCCCAATGTTAACCAATGAGGAGTTGCACGGCGGTTTTCTACTGCCTCCCGCAACGGCGCACAACGTCAGCGGAATTACCTCATTTCCACCTGTCCCTCCAAACAGGACAGGCGGACGCCATTTCGGGGGGGGGGGCAGGCCATGGCTCCTAACTGCGTCACAGTACACATATGCACTATTTGGACCTCTCCAACAAAATACTGTTACAATCATGACATGCATTGAAGTGTAGTGGTTGAAAATAAGAGATACTAACCAGCTCCTCACCATTTTGCCCCATAGATTGCAACCGCTGTGGTTGAATAGGAGATGGAGACATACCTCTGTGTACAGACCCCTGGTGGATCTGGCAACAATGGAGGACAGGCACATTATCCTCACAAATAGACTGGACAGGGCCACAATCACAGAGCTGTGTGCCCAATTGGGGCCAGACCTGATATCTGCTATCTGTCACCCCACTGGCATCCCTCCTCTTGTACAAGTGCTATCACTGCTCCATTTCCTAGCAACTGGCTCCTTCCAAGTGACAGTGGGCTTGGCAGCAGGAATGTCTCAGCCAATAGTACTGACCAGAGTGTTGTCTTCCCTGATTAAACACATGCACAGCTACATCGTTTTCCCCCAAGTGGAGGATTTGGCCACAGTGAAAGCTGACTTCTATGCAATGGGACATATCCACAATAATTGGGGCAATTGATGGTACACATATAGCATTTGTCCCACCAAGGCGAAATGAACAGGTGTTCAGAAATCGAAAGAGCTTTCACTCCATGAATGTGCAAATGGTGTGCCTGGCGTACCAGTACATCTCCCATGTCAATGTGAAATATCCTGGGTCTGTGCATGATGCTTTTATCCTCAGGAATAGCAGCATCCCATATGTGATGGCTCAACGCCAGAGGCACAGGGTGTGGCTAATAGGTGAGCCCTGGTTCCCACCCAGTGGGTGTTGGTGTATGGGTATGGTGTGGGCACTAAGGGTTGGTGTGTGGCTAACAGTTGCCCCTCAATATTTGCAGCTGAGTCTTATTACCCCAACGTCTCATGGCTACTGATCCCTGTGAGGAATCCCAGGAAAAGGGCAGAGAAACGTTACAATGAGGCACATGGGCGAACAAGAAGAAATATAGAGATGACCTTTGGACTCCTGAATGCCAGGTTTCGTTGCCTCCATCTAGGAGGTGGATCCCTGTACTACTCACACAAGACGGTGTGCCAGATTATCGTGGCATGCTGTATGTTGCACAACCTTGCCTTACGTCGCCAGGTGCCTTTTCTGCAGGAGGATGAGGCTGGAGAAAGCTGTGTGGCAGCAGTGGACCCTGTGGACAGTGAAGATGAGGAGGCAGAGGATGAGGATGAGGACAACAGAAGTGCAATAATTTGTTAATACTTCCAATGACACACAGGTAAGGAAGTGTAACTTCACTTTTAACTGACATTTTTGTGTTTGACATTATCACTGGCAGGCTGTTTTTCCCACTTCTATGGCCACTCACTGTAGACTTTGGCATCTCTATTTGTAGATATTTGTGCCCCACTAACGCTCCTGGTGTGTTGACTGCAGCCAACTACAGGTCATTCCTATGTTTACATTTCTGTACAGTTGATTTTCAATGTTTAAACCTTGCTGAATTAATATATACTTAAATCATTTGAAATACTCCATACTTGTATTTTTTCAAAGGGTGTTTATTTAAGTGCTAAGGGGTAGAAGGGGATGTGCAATGGGCTGGGGTGATAATGGAGCCAGGGTATAGTTCCAGTCTATTTGTATCACAGGTGCATTGTCCAAGGCAGCATAGGAAAGGGAGCAATGGCAGTTCAAGGTGGGACACAAGGGTGACAATCTGGAGAGTCTTATTTCCAGGGGGTCTTGGCAATAGACTCTGGCTTCTGCCTGGATCGCAGAGAACATTTGCAGGGTGGTTCTCCTTCTGCAGGGGGTGGGGTGCTGGTGGCCTGTTGGTCCTGTGGCAGGGCCTCCTGTCCACTAGCGGCAGCAGAGGTGGAGGGCCGTTCATCGGTTTGGCTAGTGGCAGAGGCCTGGGGGGGTGCCACTGCCTCCCTCATTGTGTTGACCATGTCTGTCAGCACCCTTGCAATGGAGACCTGGGTGGTGTTAATGTTCCTCAAGTCCTCTCTGATCCCCAGTGTTGGAAAGATTTTCCTCAGCGGGACAAACCTGACAGTCCAATCTGACCTCCTGGAACTCTACTCCGGATACACGTGGCGGGAGCCCTCGGTGGAGATTTTTACCTTCGGGCTTAGTCGTTTTTTTTAGGTGAAAATCCTTCGACTGGGGTAAACCTGGATCTTGATCCAACGTCCTTGGAGCCCTCCTCCGATACGCTGGCTGGGAGGTCCCGGTCAACTTTTTACCTTCAGACTTAGGGGGTTATTACAACTTTGGAGGAGGTGTTAATCCGTCCCAAAAGTGACGGTAAAGTGACAGAAATACCACCAGCCATATTACGAGTCCATTATATCCTATGGAACTCGTAATACGGCTGGTGGTATATCCGTCACTTTACCGTCACTTTTGGGACGGATTGACACCTCCTCCAAAGTTGTAATAACCCCCTTAGTCTCTTTTTTGGAGATTTTCTTTACCGGGACGAACCTGCAAATCAGGCTGGGTCGCGGTTGAGGCAAGCCGGCTAGATTTGCCACGGTGGGTCGGTCCCTCTATGGAGCTTTTTTTCAAAACTTCTCCAAACTTCTGGGTCTTTTCCCAGATGTTCTTTTAAGGTTCTTTTGGGGTGCACAGCTCACCCCAAGGATCCAGAAGCTCTGAGATGATCCTTGGGGGTGTGGACTACAACTCCCAGAATGCACCTGGTGCAAACTCCGTTTTGGCCACTGGGCAGTGGTCAGCTTGTTGATTTCTTAAGGAGTTGGTGCAGGGGACTCTGGTTAGCAATTTTTCACCTGTAGCAAACAGGGAGTCCCTCCTTGAACCAGTTGAAGCCAGGCAAAGTCCTTCTTGTGGTGAAGCCCGAGTGTGCAGCTGGTGCGGTCCTTCTGAGTGCAGGTTCCAGGTGCAGGCCAGGGGTCCAGCAGGGCAGTCCTTTTTCTCCTTTGGTTCTTCCTTGTTGGAATCTGATGGGGATCTGAGGTGTGGGTGCAGGTCTGCCAGTTTTATCCTTGCTCCTGGGTGAAAAACAGGGGGGTCCTGATTCTCCAATCAGGTGCAGGGTCCTTCCCCCTGTGATGACCACTTCCTGGGAAGTGTGGCAAAAATTAATCCCAGGAGGCAACATTCTTCAAAAAACCATCATGGCCAAAAATGATTTTTGGAGGTTACATCTGGCTGAGCCCACCCACTGGTGTGGATACAATTCATAAACACACCCCTCTCCAACCCTCTTCTAATCTAATCAAGGGGGCACCTAGTTGTCTGGGGTTGCAGGATGTGGGGGTGTTGCTGGGTTGCTCCAAATGTCCTTCTCTGCCTTTGAAGATCAGTTTGGCAGCCCTCCCCCTTCCTACCTCACCATCTGTGGAGGGGAAATTCCCTCCAACAGGCACATCTCTTTGTGTGAAGCCAGGCCACTTCACACCTCAACAAGGCAGCCTGGCCAGGCTGCCAAAGGCTGGCCAATCAAGGCACAGCAGCAAAAACAATGCAGGGCTGAAATTGGCAACTTGTGGGGTGGCCTGGGGTCCCTGTAGTGGTGGACACACTGCTGATTGATGTGTCAGGGGTACAGAGGTATGGGCCCGCTGGGTGGGTGCTATGGTGGTGTTTTCTGAGGTGGTGTGAGAGTGTGCCTGGGTAAACAACTGTCCGGAGGTCCCTGATGGGCCAGGTTGGTCATCCAGATCCAGACGAGCAGACCTGCTGTTATCAATGTGGGCCTCTTCTGGGGGGGCTGGATGTTGCTGGCACCTCTTCCCCGGTGACATTGGCTGGGGGACCTGTGGGGATGTAAATGCATTGTTATTTTTTCTGAGTGTGACATCATGTACAATGATGTACAGTGTGTTGCCCTCTATGGTTGTTGTTGCCCTGGCAGATGTGCCTTTGAGTGAGTAGCTATTTGTTGGGCCAGGTGATTCTTGCCAGTGTGCATGTAGTGGTGGTAGGTGTCCATGCAGGTCTGTGAGGGGTGTCCATGCATTGGTGTTACATGCAGGGCTTGGTATTGGGATGAGTGGGTTGTGATGGTGGGGTATGTGGGAGGTGGTGGAATGATGGGAGTGAGGGTAGCAGTGGGGGTTGTGATGGCATGCAGGTGAGGGGGTTATAGTAGTAAAGAGTTGACTTACCATAGTCCAGTCCTCCTCCTACTCCTGCCAGGCCCTCAGGATGCATGATTGCCAAGACTTGCTCCTCCCATATTGTTAGTTGTGGGGGAGGAGGTGGGGGTCCACCGCCAGTCCTCTGTACAGCTAGTTGGTGTCTTGCTGCTGTGGAACGTACCTTCCCCCGTAGGTCGTTCCACCTCTTCCTGATCTTGTCCCTTGTTCTTGGGTGCTGTCCGATGGCGTTGACCCTGTCCACGATTCTCCACCATAGCTCCATCTTCTTAGCAATGGATGTGTACTGCACCTGTGCTCCAAATAGCTGTGGCTCTACCCGGATGATTTCCTCCACCATGACCCTCAGCTCCTCCTCAGAGAATCTGGGATGTCGTGGTGCCATGGGTGTAGTGTGAGTGGTGAGGGTGGGTGGGGTGATGTGTTGGGGTGTGTGATGTAAAGTGCGTGGATGGTGTATAGGTGATGATGTTATGTGGCTCTGGTAGTGTGTGTGCTCTTGCTGTTTCTCTCTGGTATCAATTCTTTCTAGTCGTAAAGGGTTGTAGGTAGTGTGGGTGTTTTTTTTAGTGGTGTGGGTGTATGGGTGCGGTGTGTGTATGTGTGTCAGGTGTGTGTAGTTTGAATTGTCCAATGTGGTGTAGTTTTGTTTGAGTGTGTGTATTTTGAGCACGGCTGTGGTTTACAGCCATTGAATGTCTGTCACGGTGATTCGTAGGTCATAATGTTGTGGGCGTAGTTCTGTTGGCGTAACGGTGTGGGTTTTGCTACTGCCAGTTTATCACTGACCTTTGGGCTGGCGGACTTGCGTGTGTGTGTGTGGCTGTATAGTGTGTGTCATAATATGCTTGGCAGTTATCCGCCGCGGCGGTGTTATGTTGGCGGCAGTCGGTATGAAGGTAAGCGGGATTTAACACCAATGTAATGTCATAATGACATCCAATGTCTTCTATTTATGTGTTTTGGTTTGGAGTGTAAGGGATGCATAGGGTGTGTATTGGAAATATGTGGTTTGAAGTTTAATGGTAGTTGTTATTTGTGGAATTATGCGGTGTGGATTTGTGTGGTGCTGGGTGGAATTATGTGGCATGGTAACTATATATAGGTGAGAGATGCATGGAATAGATAGATAAGGTTATTTAGGGCATGTGAAAGAGATGGATAAGGGTTTTAACAAGGGTCTTGTTTAACTGTGAACAGTGCGTAATGTTCACAATTATGGGGAGCCCAAAGGAGAGGAAATTGATTCATTTGCCTTATTAACAATAAAAAGTGCAATAATACATTTTTTAGGGGGGTTCATTAAGGGGCCAGACTGAGTTTGAAAATGAGATAACTCTAGATAACAAGGCCGAAAATGAAGAAAACAAACGCCGCAGCTGTTGCGCTGTTGCTGTAATCAGAGAAGGACAGCACTGTCTTCGCGCCAGCCACCCAGACTGCTGTGCCCTTTAAAATGAGGGAGACCAAGGCCGATATGTGCGTGTTTGGCACTATCAGAGGCAACACGCTCGCCGTATAAATTTAAACTTACTGAAAATAAACAAGCGCTCACACTGTTTGTGCCTTTAGGCAACACAGAGAAAGCCAAGAGAATATATGTGTTTCCGAGTAAAAGATAAAGACTGGGTACAGCAGCATAACTTTTGTTTCAAATACTAACAGGGGGTGGGAGGGCTATAAAGAGAAATAAAGCACCTCATTAAGCAGCAAACGAAATGTCACCGCAAAGCAAGAAAAACAACACTACTCAAACAGGAGGTAATCCAAGCGCGTTTTAGTTGGAAAGCAAATAAAAACAAGCATTTGCAATGCAACGGGTCTCGTGTTTGCTCGTGTTAGAGCTGATAGCGTTGTAAACTCCTAACCCGACTTTTCACCTATCGGCAAAAGTGCATTCATGTACGTATCTCGAAAAAGTACAATTAACTGTGTAAAGCGCTCGACTTCTGCCAATTGAGATCGCGCTGGGAAAAGAGAGAAAAGTAGTCCACGAGCAGGACAGAAAACAGCGTGCCTCGCATGTTTTCTGTTCTTGGCTGATGCGCTCGAGGAGGGCTATTCACCCGAAAAGGCATGACATGTGCATGCCTTCCACTAATGAAATCAAGCAGATTCTAACAGGCAAGCCCACAAGCCAATGACAGACACTGACGTGACGTGGACAGGGCTCCAAGCCCTTTTTACTTACTAAAGCGTCTCGCTTAGCGAAACGCATGTGCAAGCGCATGCGACGCAGGCTCGACCCTAACAACACTACTCAAACACAAGCTAATCCATAAGACGAAAAGAGTGCACCAAACAAAACATAAATAAAGTTGGAAGAAGACATGTAACAGGGGCAGTCTCCAGGGGAGGAAATCAAACAACTAACAGAGGGGTCCCCCCAAAAAAATCAACATTTAGAAGCAAACATTTTAGAAGGACACTAAAACTACAAATCACAAGAAAAGGACATTAAAGGGTGTGGTCAAAGCCCACAGACTGAACACAGCATGTCTCAAAGAGACAGTGCATACACTTCCTAGGCGAGACCTAAAAATGAATAAACAAACAAAGCAACTTTTCTCAGGAGCCTGTCTGTTTTAAATATACTCGTCGATAAAACCAGGTTATGTCTGCAAGGCTCCTTCATATTCAGTAGCCTAATGTTGTTAAGTTCACTGTATTTAACTACCACTCCTGACGTTAAGAGGAATTCGACCATTATAGTTCCTTTCATTGCCTCCGTAAATGCAGCTGGAATGTTAATCATTGCTTATACAGTTACGCTGCTGTAATGAATGCCTATCCATTCCGGATCCAAATAAAATATTCATGCAGATAGGGCTGCATATAATTGGTGAGTCTTTAACTCTTGTACAATCTGATCCGCCAATGGTAATTATTGTCTCCAGTCCCCACTACTTGGCAGATTGCCTAGGAGGTGCCTAGCTCCGAACCACCATGCAAATCCATGGGTGAGGGGCCTTACCACAGGGTGGAAACTCCGTCAAGAGGGTCCTTCGACTATCTGCAACAAAGTTCCACTCCTGCCTCACCAATCATCAAATTCCGTGTTTCAGGGGGCAGGCCAGCCATTTAACTTCCTCCATATTTATCAGGGTTTTGCATCACACTTGCACCATTCATGGGGGCCCAAGGGTAATGGAAAACCTATAATGAGATTTATCAAGCCACGCAAAGCCACCTTGCATGGTTCTGCAGGGCTTGGTAAATCTGGAGTAAAGCAAGGCAGTGGAAGCCACTGTCTTGTGTTAGTCTGTCCCAGCATGGCGTTCCATGGGTGGAGAGTGGGTGTTCCCACGCATACACACATCGATTTTGGTACATTCCCAGATTTAATATTAGTGGTAGACCTGCGACTGTGTCAAGACAAAATGCTACGCCTTCACAGGAGAGGCGTAATTAGGAGAAATATGTTATTCTGCAGCACACGTTGAAAGAGGAAAATGCCTCTTAGGATTGTTTTTGTGCAGGAAGGTGTTCCTTCTGCACAAAAACAACCCTGCCTACAGAGCAGGAGGCACCCTTGCGTCACAGGCAAAAAGCAGAACTGCACGTTGAAATATTAAATACAGCGCATTCCTGTCCTCTCCGAACTATGCACCGAAGCAAGGCGGCTTTCTGCGTTACCTTGCATAAAAATTGTATAAATATGCCTTTAAATCCTTAATGCAAGAGGGTCTCAAAAACCTATTTCTGGGTTGTGATCTGGAAAGAAATCCAGAAAACGCATCAGATAGTTGCTAGGAACCAATGGACATAGCATGTGTTTTTTAACAGAGGGACATTCAGCCTGGACTGTACAAGGCATAGGCGTGAGCTGATATAGTGTAGAACAATAGGGGAACCACATTTGGTCGTATTCTGCAATGAAATGTAAGTTGTAATTTGTAATTCAATTCATGAGAAGTAAACACAAGGAGATTCAGAAATACTTGATGTAAGATCTGACATAATAGAAATGGAATAATGATCAGTCTGAACAGCAGTGGAAGGTACAGAGCAACTTGATACCCTTTAGTAAATTGAATTGGTTAAATCGCTTGAATTTTTCCATTCAATGTGGGAACCCAAGATTGAGTATTGCTGTGGTTTAAAAAATCGTTAACAATTTAAAAAAAATATTGAGGGGCATTATTGTACGCTCTGTAGAACTTAAACTCTTCCTTACATTTGTAAGGTGTATAATTTGTATTTACAGGCCATTTTACAGTGGCTAGGTCATGTGCATACCAGAGTCAAATGTGAGAAGAGACCGTCCCCACCTGAGGGACTGGGTCCGGGCAGAAATAATGAACATCTAACTGTTCTCCTGAACCTTGCCATGTAGAAATCAAGGAAGGTTCTCCAAAATGGAGCCCACATTTGAGGATGAGATGTTGGTTAATTTACTCTTAGTGATACGAAGCCGATGAGAGATGGTAGATCTGTGACCAACCATATCATAACTCAATGAGAATAAAAGTGTTTAGTGATCTAATCAGACCACTAGTAGGGTGTTCACTTCTGTAAAATCATCCCATGCCAGGTCTGCCTGTTCGAGCGTGACACTCAGAAATAGATATAAGGGGCACCAGATCATTAGGCACAGAGCCTAGAAGAGCTTCACCTTTTGTGGGGAGCAGTCACTGTCACCTCTCAGTAGAGTCAGTTTTCATGCAGATGTGTGTACGTGGTGGGATTTCAGCAAAAGGACTTGAATATAAACTGGAAAGGTCAGTCTTGTACATTTCTTCCAATAGGATTATGAACAGTTTATGATAGTACAGCCAATGGGAAGATCTACAGGAAAAGTATCAATATCTAACCTGTAGTCTTATTGAGTGGTTGTTTTTACATCTACCATTTACTATCAGCAAGGGGTTCCAGTATTCACTTCTAAGGTTTCCAAGAAGGTCTGCAAAATTCTGAACCCACACTTGATAGGAGGCATTCAAAGATATAGATTGTCAGAAAGTTTTATCCGTCTCTTTCTCCATCTACTTCACACATGGTTTGTGGTCACTGAGAGACTCTTCAACAATCTTTAAGCAGAGCGAAATGTAAAAGCCACATAACATAAGCTGATTTGTATTGCAATGTTCTAAGCACAAAAATAAACAAATGTCTTGACCTGAACAATTTACCTATTCACTGATCTATATACATTTGTAAATAAATCTGAATTTGCTTATTTTCTTTCCCCCTTAGCTTTAAATCTGGGCCCGGTGGAGAGAGACTACACCACACTCAATGCTGTGCAGCTAGCCGCGGCCACCTTCCTGCTATGTTTTCTGCTGATACTAGTCTGGACCGACAGAGCCCTGTGCATGAATTTTCACCTAACAAAAGAGTCTGAGGTAAAATCTCCAGTGTGAGGGAAAAGCAATAGTGCATTGGTTAAATTTCCTGCCCAGAGCTTGGTAGTCAGTTTTCTGTTGGCCTCTCTGATATGGTCCCAATGTCTCCTCACACAGCAACAATATGTCTCCAACACTGAACTACCAGATGACTAGCAACTAAAACTTGGAGTCACTTGAAAGCCACATTAAATGCAAGAGGCACCGCAGAGATTCTGACGTACTCCCCACACCTCCAAGAAAACACATATTTGTGATGATTGTATTGGGGGCTTAAGGGCATGTGCAGGGTTCCTAGATGCAGTGGTCATATTTAAAGGAAGATTGGCATTTCCCTTAAATTATTTACTGTTGTCTAAACTAACTGGCAGATATGAAACACTACACTTTAATTAGAAACCTTTTTACTTCTAGTCTTTATTGTTGTTCTTGCAGACTCCTAGTGATATCTTTACACCGTCCTCCTCCACCTGAGGAAGGAGGTCTGAGGGCTACCAGCAAAAGAGTTAGTGCAGTAAGTGACTTGAAAGACTTCTGAAAGCTATATTTTGCCCCACCTCCTCTGAATTAATGGAAAGGTTTCAGAAGCCTGTGACATCCAGGTGGGATATAACCTATCCCAAGGTGGTTGCTTCAACAGGGCATGGTCAAAGTGAGATTTCAGTGTAAGACAAATGTATGAATTGCAGAAAACGTTTAATGTAGTCTAAGTGGCTGCTCAGATGATGTCAAGCAGAACATGATTCTGAAAAACCACAGCTGCTGCTTTGGGTCTAACTGTGAGAGCATGCACTAGTGGGGGCTCTTGCTAATGGCAGCACCCCCACATTCTGGGACTAACAAGCTAGCAAGAGACGCTTTCGACATTGGCCCAAGCAAGGTATTAATATCAAGGTATCAATGGGAGAAGCAGGAGCACTGCATCCCTGGCTCTGTTCATGGCTCTGCCTGCTCAGGGGAGCCCTATCTTGAGAGTCACAAATATTCGGATTGTCAATACTTACATTGTACGCAGTGGCCTTCCTTCCTGGTGAGATACCAGCACCAACTAAGAAGGTTCCCACCCAAAGCCTGGGTGCATATGAAGCACTGGATAACAGTTATGTGTGTGCTATGCTTTGATGGTCCCAGTTCATACTCTTAAGTGCTGGAAAGGGTGGGCAGCCTGGGTGACCAAAAAGGTTACTATTAGTGGACTGGGGTCTACAGGATCCATAACTGGTCTTTTTTGGGCATTTTGGACTCTGGTGGTCTGAGTGGACTCAAAGCTCTAAATATCATAGCTACAATATGATTGACTCGTACAAAACTACATGCTTCTATGATGGAGACCTTCATGGAAGGCTGACTATAACATGCCTTTTCAATCATTACTTATGAGATCCTGTTGTAATCACAACACGAACAAAAGAAGGTATTAGTTAAATTCTTTACCTACAGGCAGCACACAACGACTGCACAGCATGCCAAAGAGCCAGCAATGACTGCCGTACTTCGAGCCCTCCGCTGGAATGCCGTACAGCATTCTGGAACAAGGTCTAAAACAGAACATACAAGATCTTTCTCAAAGTTTCAAGATGGCCATTGTTGGACTTTTTTTGCTTATGCAGGGTCATCCCCAATCATTTTGCCTCCTGCCTCCTATTTTTTCTGACCTGTTGCTGTTGGCTTTTGAACTCTGAGCACTTTACCACTGCTAACCAGTGCTAAAGTGCATATGCTATCTGTGTAAATTGTATGTAATTGGTTTATCCATGATTGGCATATTTGATTTACTAGTAAGTCCCTAGTAAAGTGCACTAGAGGTGCCAGGGCCTGTAAATCAAATGCTACTAGTGGGCCTGCAGCACTGGTTGTGCCACCCAAATAAGTAGCTCTGTAATCATGTCTCAGACCTGCCACTGCAGTGTCTGTGTGTGCAGTTTTAACTGTAAATTAGGCTTGGCAAGTGTACCCACTTGCCAGGCCTAAACCTTCCCTTTTCTTACATGTCAGACACCCCTAAGGTAGGCCCTAGGTAGGTAGTCACAAGGGCAGGGTGCAGTGTATGGTTAAGGTAGGACATATAGTAATGTGTTTTATATGTGTTGACAGTGAAATATTGCTAAATTTGTTTTTCACTGTTGCAAGGCCTGTCCCTCTCATATGTTAACATGGGGGCTACCTTTAAATCTGATTAAAGTGTAGATTCCCTTTGGGAGCGGATGGACATGTGGAGTTTGGGGTCTCTGAGCTCACAATTTAAAAATACATCTTTGAGTAAAGTTGATTTTAAGATTGCATGTTTGAAAATGCCACTTTCAGAAAGGGATCATTTTCTTGCTTATACCATTTCTGTGACTCTGCCTGTTTGTGGATTCCCGGTCGGGGTCAGTTTGACAGTTGGGCTGGTTGAACCTCACACTAGACAGTGAGACAAAGGGAGCTGGGGTGTAGCCTGCATATCCTGATGAGCCATCTGTGTTAGGAGGGAGGGGAGGAGTGGTCACTCACACCTGAAAGGGCTGTGCCTGCCCTCACACAATGCAGTCTCCAACCACCTGGTGAGTGTCTGGGGCCTGGCCTGGGCAAGGCAGGATTTTGCATTCAAAGGAGACTTTACTTTGAAGTAGGCCTACTTCAAAGGAGAAATTGGGTATAAGAAGTACACCCAAAACCACAGTCTTTAGAAACACTTCTGGAACCAAGAGGAACCTCTGCCTGGAGAAGAGCTGAATAGCTGAGGAAGAAGAGCTGCCCTGCCTGTGACTGTGCTTTGTGGAGCTATCCTGCAGTTGCTGCTTCTGCCAGAGTAAGAGGGCAAAGACTGGACTTTGTGTGCCTTCCATCTTGAGAAGAAATCTCCAAGGGCTTGATCTAGAGCTTGCCTCCTGTTGTTTGAAGTCTCAGGGACAGCAAAGACTTCTCTCTGCCAGCAGCTGGAGTCTCTGGAGAGACTCCTACTCTGCCCTGTGGTGCCCATCCAGTTCCTGGGACCCTGAAAGGAGAAGCTGGCAGCCTAAAGACAAGAAAATCCACGCACAGAGCACCGTGCGGGGAAAATATTGACGCAAATCCGATCTGTGGCTAAAAAACGACGAGCCGTCGGCTCCGCAGCTGAGAAACGACGCTCGCAGGAAACACGACCGAAGAATCTACGCACAGAGCAGGAGAAACGACGCGCAGCATCGCTGATGGAGGCTGGGAGATCACACAACCTGCACTGCGGGATTTTCGGATCGTCGTGCGGCTGGATTTTTGACTCAAGTACCGCCGTGCAGAGTTATTTTTGACGCACACCAGCCCGTGCGGGGTTATTCTTGACGCATACCAGGTACATTTTCACTCTAGCAGTGCTAGTGTGTTTTTAAAAATACTTAAATACTCTTTGATTTTTAATTGATAACTTGACTTGTGTATGGTGGATTTTTGTCATTTTGGTCTTGTTTTGTTTAGATAAATATGTCCTATTTTTCTAAACTGGTGTTGTGTCATTTTGTAGTGTTTTCATTAAGTTACTGTGTGTGTTGGTACAAATACTTTACACCTAGCACACTGAAGTTAAGCCTACTGCTCTGCCAAGCTACCAAGGGGGAAAGCAGGGGTTAGCTGAGGGTGATTCTCTTTTACCCTGACTAGAGTGAGGGTCCTTTCTTGAACAGGGGGTAACCTGACTGTCAACCAAAGACCCCATTTCTAACAGCCATCATAGTATGTTTGCTTCATAACTCAGTGGAGCACAACGTTTCCGGACACTAACGATCTATACCCCAGGAAACACCATCCGTCCCAGATCCCAATATGGCCACCACAAGATTCAAGGTTTTATTTAAAAAGTAGTGGCGCACTTGAACATTGGTAGCCGAAACCGCATACACTGACATCAATGTATCAAAATGGTCACCAGTTTTATGCTTGTTTTGCTCGTGAGCTGGGCATCTAAGAAACACACAAAACATGACTTCATTCTATCCCTACGCAGAAAAAAACATGCATCGGCTGGCACTTGGAGTCTTGCTCAGCACCTACGGGAGCAAACACTTCACACAAAGAATCAGGATATGCTGATATCCTTTCCGCACACTTGGCCAGGTAAACAATGAATTTCAGAACTATAACTCATGCCCCTGCCATGCAGTTTTTTTCATAAAAAATGTTACTGCAAATATCACAGTGATATTACCAGTGAAGTTATCACAGATGTCATGAGGGTCGCAATTTGTTGGGTAATTATCAGTGTATGGCAAGGGCGTAAGTTATAGTTACTTGTGATAACTCTAACTTTAACTGGTGAATTTCTACGGTTTTGTGTTTAAAATGTGAGCCTAACTAAAACATCCATGTAACCTTTGTTTTTTTCAGTGAATTTTTGTTTCATTTTATTCTATTTCCTAACTATAGCACCCCTGTAACCTTTGTTTTTTTCAGTGAATTTTCATTTATTTATTCTTTACGTATAGTAATTTTCATTACTATACATTAATCCAACCACCGCCTGAGGCCAACCCTCTATCAGCACCCTCTCCTTGCACCGTGCACGGCCTTCACTGTGCGCAGCGGAGGTTGCCCTCAAGACCTGGCCTACGGTTAGACCCTGAGGCCTACCCCCCTAACCGCCCAACACCATGCCGCACACGGCCCTTTGACAATGCACAGCGGGAGTTGGCTGCGGCACCTCTGGGTGTGAGAACAGGTGTGAGAGGGTGTATCTGGGGTTGAGTGTCACTGTGAGAGTGTCTGGGTGCAAGGGTACGTACATCACTGTTTTTAGTGAATGCATCAGTGTGTGATGGGTCTGTGAGTGGGTACATGACAGTGTCAGTGGGTCTTTGAGTGGGTGTGTGAGAGTCTGAGTGGGTGTGTGAGTAGATGCATGAGTGTCTGAGTGGGTCTGTGAGTGGGTGCGTGCGGGTTTGAGTGTGTCTGTGAGTGGGGACGTTAAGGTCTAAGTGGGTGTGTGAGTGGAGAAAGGGATTGAAAGAGAGTGAGAGGGACAGAGATAGAGATAGAGAGTTTTTTAGGCTTTGATGGATGATATATTTAAAATGAAATATTTCTGCACAAATTGAAAAGATAAATGTATTTTTCAATTAAAAAGAGTGATGGTGGTTGGCTTGGGTTCCAAAATGGACCCCCTATCATTATTTTCAATAAAGCCCAGGAGAGGTGGTGGCCCTGGGGCTGCAGGGGGTAGTCAGGTGCCTCCTGCATTTCAACTGTTTAAAGCCCTGGGGAGGTAGTGGTCCCAGGGTCTGTGGGGGGGGTCGGGTGCCCCCGCATATTAATTGTTGAAAGCCCTGCAGAGGTGGTGGTCTCTGAGGTTGTGGGAGGCAGACAGCACCCCCCACAATAATCTTGCTTAAGGCCCAGGGTGGTGGCGGTCCCAAATAAGGGCGTGTGGGGGTCATGCAGCCCCCCCACACATATTTCCTGCACCGTTCTGTGGAGGTGGGGGTCCCTGGGGCTATGGAGGGGGGCCGGATGGCCCCCGTTAGTAATAAAGAATGCCCCTGGGTGGGAGGCTGGCCTGGCTGATAGTGGGTACCGGATGGTCCTTACACCTTGTGCCAGATCCAGTTATCCCTTATTAGTAGATTAGTAGTGTTCTAGCAGCTTATGCTGATAGAGGTAGCTATAGCAGAGCAGCTTAAGCTGATCTAGGAGACAGGCAAAGCTCCTATTATACCACTTATATCATGTAGCACTATATCATAAGAAAACACAATACTCAGAGTTACTAAAAATAAAGGTACATTATTTTAGTGACTACGAGCCAAAAGTATCTCAGAGGATATACTCCCTTAGGAGGTAAGTAATATACACAAAATATACACACATCCAAAATCAGGTAAGTAAAACACTTAGAAAAGTAGTGCAAACACTTTAGAACACAATAGAATGTAATAGGAGACAATAGGCCTAGGAGCAACACAAACCATATACTCCAAAAGTAGAATGCGAACCGCAAATGGACCTGAGGCCTAGTGTAGTGTGTAGAGAGTCGCTGGGAGTGTAAGAAAACACTAAGGGTGTCCAAGATACCCCACCCCAAGACCCTGAAAAGTAGGAGTAAAGTTACCCTACTACTCCAGAAAGACAATAAAGTCGAGATAGGGGATTCTGCTGGAAGAAGCCGAAGATTCTGCAACAACAGAAGGTGCCAATAACTTCTCCTTTGGTCAGACGATGTCCCACTGCGTGCTGGAGGATGAAGAGTTGTTTCCACACAGAAAGACCGCAAACAAGCCTCGCTAGCTGCAAGAGTCGTGGTTGAAGGTTTTGGGTGCTGCCAGGGCCCAGGAAGGACCCGGAGGTCACCCCTTGGAGGAGGAGACAGAGGGGGTGCTCAGCAAAAGAGAGAG
Source organism: Pleurodeles waltl (assembly GCF_031143425.1). Classification (NCBI taxonomy): domain Eukaryota; kingdom Metazoa; phylum Chordata; class Amphibia; order Caudata; family Salamandridae; genus Pleurodeles; species Pleurodeles waltl. The sequence continues at coordinate 1,313,489,552 of NC_090437.1, read as the reverse complement.
CCCACGCAGAAGCAGGCAGCACCCGCAGAAGCACCTGAACAGGCGTTCAGAAGATCTGAGCACGGCGGTCATCTCAGCACAACAAAAGACGGTCCCATGAAGTCGGAGTCCAACTCAGCGAGTTGGGCAATACAAGACAGAGTGCTGGGGACCTGGGCTGTACTGTGCACGAAGGAAGTCTTGCAGAAGGGCCACTGGACTGTCGGGGACACTTGGATCTAGCTCCTGGGTTCCAGGGACCATGCTCGTCAAGATGAGAGGGGCCCCAGAGGACCGGTGATGCAGAAGTTTGGTGCCTGCGTTAGCAGGGGGAAGATTCCGTCAACCCACAGGAGATTTCTTCTTGGCTTCCAGTGCAGGGTGAAGGCAGACAGCCCTCAGAGCATGCACCACCAGGAAACAGTCGAGAAAGCTGGCTGGATGAGGCGCTACAATGTTGCTGGTAGACTCCTTGCTACTTTGTTTTTGCAGGCAGGCGTCCTGGAGCAGTCAGCGGTCGATCCTTGGCAGAAGTCGAAAAGGGAAGTTCAGAGGAACTCTGGTGAGCTCTTGCATTCATTATCTGGTGAGAAACCCACAGGAGAGACCCTAAATAGCCCTCAGAGGAGGATTGGCTACCTAACCAGGTAAGAGCCTATCAGGAGGGGTCTCTGACGTCACCTGCTGGCACTGGCCACTCAGAGGTCTCCATTGTGTCCTCACACCTCTGCATTCAAGACGGCAGAGGTGTGGGACACACTGGAGGAGCTCTGGGCACCACCCCTGGGGTGGTGATGGAGAGGGGAGTGGTCACTCCCCTTTCCTTTGTCCAGTTTTGCACCAGAGCAGGGGCTGGGGGCTCCCTGAACCGGTGTAGACTGGCTTATGCAAGGAGGGCACCATCTGTGCCCTTGAAAGCATTTCCAGAGGCTGGGGAAGGCTACTCCTCCCCAGCCCTTAACACCTATTTCCAAAGGGAGAGGGTGTAACACCCTCTCTCAGAGGAAATCCTTTGTTCTGCCTTCCTGGGACTGGGCTGCCCACACCCCAGGAGGGCAGAAACCTGTCTGAGGGTTGGCAGCAGCGGTAGCTGCAGAGAAAACCCCAGAGAGCTAGTTTGGCAGTACCCGGGGTCCATGCTGGAGCCCCGGGGATGCAAGGAATTGTCCACCACACAGGGAACACATACAGGGCACAACTTATGAGCACTGGGGTCCTAGCTAGCAGGATCCCAGTGACACAGGCAAAAACAAACATACATATCAGTAAAAAATGGGGGTAACATGCCAGGCAAGATGGTACTTTCCTACACCCTGGGACTTAGCCCACTCAGGGGCTTAAAAAAGTCAAAGCACGGGAGCCCGCTGTAGAGGGGTCTGGTGTGGAAGAAAGATGAAATGCTCCAACTAAACACTTCTTCAACTAGGTTTGTATTGTAGATAAACGTCTCTTTATTGTGGATCCACGGCAGGCACTCACGTCCAGGCTAGAGGAAAGCCAGGACGACAGTGCCAACCGAAAACTCCAGAACCTTAGGAAAGGTTCTGTGATGAGGTAATAAAGAATTTACGGTTTAAGAGAAGAAGAACTATACACATACAAATGTAAACACAAAACATACTCATATTACATCATCTTCCCCCCTATAAAACAAAGAAAATTAATTAACCCATGACATAGTCATTAAATTTGGATGGAAACTTAACAAGTTTGCCACTGCGTGTGCGTGCAAGTTCTGGAGCTGTAACATCAACTCTGTCATTACAATGAGAGTCTTCCACATCAGAAGTAGGACAAATCTCCAAGTTTAGCTCACTATTCACAGATTGATTATTCGTCAAATCAGCAAAAAACACACCACTAGAGTTAGCATCAGTTTCCCTTCCCGAATAAACTTGTTTGAAGACTTCAGCCTGAGAGTTTGAAATAGTTACAATGCTGTTCTTATTCCACCATCCTTTACCCTCTAACAAAACTGAATTTTTTGTAACTTTAAGCACCTTAACTGGTAGAGAAAACTGTGATTCCCCTTTTGCAATTCTTCTTGGTTTTTTAATCAAAACACAATCATGTATATTCAGTCCAGAACTTTTCACTCTTTGCCTAGCATCATAAACAGATTTCTGCAACATCTGCTTCTCGCACACTCTGTGCCGTAACTCATTTAAGTTCACCTCCAAACTTGCACACTTGCTACCTAAAGAGTCGACCAACCAAGCCTGCTGAAGTTTAGATCTGGACACTCTGCCTCTAAGGAGAACAAAAGGAGAAACTCCTGTACTAGAATGAGGTGTGTTCAAATATGCCCAAATTTATCTTGTTTAGAAAATCCTCCACATCGAAATTAGCTGCCAAAGCAGTTTGCACCCTCTCATTCAAAATACTGTTGGCTCTTTCAACCAAACCATTGGAAGCTGGACTATATAAAGCTAGATGTGAATGCTTAATGTTGAATTTTCCCATTAATGTTTAAATTTTTCTGGAAATAAAATGTACACTATTATCCTTAACGATAATTGATGGAGGACCTTCCAATAAGAAAAGATTTGTCAAAAAAGAAATTACAGTTTTCTGTATCAGCACTCTCTACAAATGAATAATAAATCCATTTAGAAAAGTAATCTATAGCAACAATCATAAACCTCATGCTCTTTGGTAGTAAGTGGAAGGGTCCTGAAAAATCCATGGCGATACTTTCCCAAGCTTTACCTGGAAAAGGTACTGTGCTTAAAGGTTTAGTAGTACTTTTCCAATATTTGTCTAATACAATGCAATATGGACATTTATCTATAAAATCCAACACATATTTGTCCAGATTTGGCCACAAATACTTTTCTTTCAATCTTCTGCAAGTGGCAGAAATTCCAAGGTGACCTTTATGTGCATCATGTGCATCCTTAACCAAAATATGTATAAGATAAGAAGGAGGAATGCAACCTGAGCCCTTCATACAGATCCCGTTCTCACAAGACAATTCTGGTGCTAACTGACGGTAAGTACCTAATTCGCCATTATATTTCTTTTTATTGGGCCACCCTTTTTTGATGTAATATAAAACTTGAGATAATGTTTCATCTCTAGACATTGCTAAACACCAGTCTTGCTCAGAAAAAATCCCTTCTGACGCAGAAACAACATCTAACACTTCCACCACACACTCAGTATCATCAACTTCAGAAGTATTTTGAGAATATGGCAACGGCATGCGTGATACACAGTCTGCATGAACGTTTTTACCACCCGCCACGTATTTCACTTCTAAATTATACTCCTGTAAACTTGAAAGCAAACGGACCAATCTGGCAGATGCCTTCCCTAGACCATTTCCACTCAGTGTAAATAATGCAACAGGTACCCCAAATATACGTTTTGAATCTTTTAACTGCCCAAACAAAAGCTAGAGCCTCCCTCTCTATGGTGCTCTAAGCTACAGAAAGAGCTCTAGATGCAAATGCAACAGTGTGCTCTTGTCCATTAACCCATTGTCGAAAAACGGCAACCAACCCCTTTAAGCTAGCATCCACAGTTATAACAGATTTTGCTGATGGTATGTAAGACTTCAAAGCAGGAGCAGGCAAAACAACTTACTTGATGCAATTAAACACATTAACTGCATGCTCATTCCAAATGAATTTGTTTCCTTTCTTCAGCAGTAACCTGAGAGGTTGAACCACCAAAGCGTAACCATTTACAAACCTTGAATAGTACTCACAAAGACCAAGGAACGAATGCAGTTCATCCTTATTGGTTGGAGAAGGGGCATCGTTTCTCGCCTCCAAATTGCACTGCTTATGTTTTATGCCATCAGCAGATATGGTATGACGTAAAGAATCCACACTTTCTACCATGAACTTGCACTTTTCACTTTTAATGGTCATACCACAATCTTTAGGAATGGAAAAAACTTTGTCAAGTACCATTTTATGCTCATCCATGTCTACCGTATGTATTAAAATGTAATCTTGGAATGCACAAACATTACTTAAATGGCCAAATAATGAATCCAACATTTTTTGGAAAACGCTCACTGCAGAGGCTAGACCAAAAGGTAACCTCAGATATTTAAAGTTATCATATAGAGTAACAAAAATAGTAAGCTCCTGAGAACTCTCACTAAGTGGAATTTGGTGATATGCAGAATATAAATTTATAGTAGAAAAGACTTTAGAATTGTCTAGACTTGAAATTAGTTCTTGGATGTGTGGAAGTGGATGGCAATCCACTAGAATGTTCTTATTTAAAGATCTGAGGTCCACACATAACCTTAGATCACCAATTGTTTTGTCAAAACAATAGGAGAAACCCATTCTGATGAGTCAGTGGGAGCTATAATACCATCCTCAACCAACTTGTCAAGCATGATCTTCAACTGTTCCCTAACGGAAATGGGAACTGGTCTTACATTGTGCAAAACAGGGACGGCTCCCTCCTTGAGTTTGATGCAGTGCTCAAAACCCTTCACTGATCCGACAAGATCAGCAAACACACTAGGGAACTTTGTGATGAATAACCCCTTAACATCATCAGTGGAAATAGTAGACAGCCTAAAATCATCAGCTCCACATTTAGGAACATCTCCTAAAGTTATGGGAACATCACATCTAGGGCGAAGTACAATACCTAGTCTGGCCAGATCTTTCCATCCAAAAATGTCCCTTCGGTTCACCGCTACACAAACTTTAGTTACAATGCTTCTTCCCAATATCACCAGACTAGCAGGAAAGAATCCAAACAAATCAATATCATGATCTCCAAAAGCTTTGGACTAATGTCAGCACACTGCAGAACTTTAGAAGCTGGCCAAAGCATGTAATAAGTCGTCTCTGCTAATATGGCAACAGGTGCACCTGAATCAGCCATAACAGTAACTTCTTTAGAAGCTGGCCAAAGCATGTAATAAGTCGTCTCTGCTAATATGGCAACAGGTGCACCCGAATCAGCCATAACAGTAACTTCTTTTGAATCAATAACCGCTTGAAAAATTGGTCCCCTGACGACCTTAACAACATTTACATCATTGTGATCATGAATGTCTACAGTCAACACAACATTAGATAATCTGCTAGTACACTCCTGAGTCAAATTATCTCCATCTAGAGTGTAAACATTATTAATTTTCATCTTTGCTCCACCTTGCGAAGATTTATTACCACGGCCATACTGTCTACAAACTGCTTGGAAGTGACCCAATTTCTGACACTTGATAATTTTTTTTCCCAATGCCGGACATGACTGACTGTTGCCAATGTGGTTGCGTAAACCACAACAATAGCAAAGTTATTGCCCTTTGCTCTGTTTCAAAGACCTTTCTTTAATGTAACACAAATCAGAGTCATCATATACCTGACTAATAGCACTCTGTTCGCTTTGACCACAGACCACCTTTGATGTGATGATGGACCTCTCAATGGCTTTCGCCATGTCAATGGCTTCATCCAAAGAGGTGTTACGACATGCCAAAAGGCGTTCCTGAATCTTCTTAGAGTAACAATGAAAAACAAATTGATCCCTGTTATACACATCCACATTACTACCAAAATCACACTTTGCACCAAGTACATGCAAAGTAGCTAGATACTCATCCACAGATTCATCCACTGACTGCTTGCACATTGCAAAATTGAACCTCTCCAACAGCACATTCGATTCATCAGAATACTGTTTCCTGATTCTTTCCTTACCCTCAACATACACGTTCCAGACAATATTATCATCAATTGGTGGCGGTACGGCAGGCAAATCATCAAAAACACACTGCCCCGCAACTCCCAGATGATTAAACAGAAGTGGCAGTTTCCTGGCTGACGAATAATCACTGGCATCAATAGCAACAAGATCATTTTCGAAATTTCTCAACCACTCACTCCACCTAATTTCCGGTTTCCCAGCTTTTGATAAAAATGGTGATGGATGAACCACTGTATGATTCATTGCCACGTTTAAACCCAGCAAAATTTTCACCAAAGAATAACATAGTTGCAAATGCAGCAATACATGTAAGCTAAAACTTGACACCATGCACCCAAACATAATAATGCCCTACAAGTGTCCACAAGAAACAACCCAGATAACATAACATTCACAGTTTTTTTTCCTTTCTTTTCCTCCTCCTTTCTTCTTTTCCTTCCTCATGGGTTTGGTTAATTTCCTATGGTGAACAAAAGAACACGTTTTTTATTTTTCCTTTCAACCAGACAGTGTGGATAGTAGTAAACTGTCTAAACGTGTTTCAGATATAAAGCGCGCATACGATCTTCTTTAGATATAAATCTCTAGTCAACAAGATGATCACAGCGCTGGCACCTTCTCAAGCGTGTTTCCTGGCAATGAGTAACTAGCGAAGACTCTGTTACAAAGTATCCTGGCAACCAGAGGCTCTAGTCCGCGCCACTGACGCACCAGTATCCTGGCAACCACGGCCTATAAAGTTCAAATGCCGCGCTGCGCTGCTGACGCACCGGTATCCTGACAACCACGGCCTCCAAAGTTCAAATGCCACGCGCAGACAAAGGCATCACACGCAAGCACTTGTGATTTTCCTTTCCGAGCATGCACACCTCCTTTAAGTGCAAGCCTGGCAACAGAATGTCTACGCTCCATTCAAAGATGACAACGGATAACCGGCATAAGCATGTAACAGTACCTTGAAAAGCGCCTGCTGTCAGCTAAATCCTCAGACCAGACTTCGGCACATAACCAATGTGCCACAGACGAAACGCTATCCAAGACCAAGCTTTTCTTTCCTTCTCTCTTTTTTAAGGATGTATCGCCGGTCGGTGGATCCGTAAAAAATGTTCCTCTTCTTCTGTAACCCACTCCTGGTACCATAAATGTAGAGTGGTCCAGTGTGGAAGAAAGATGAAAAGCTCCAACAAAACACTTCTTCCACTATGTTTGTATTATAGATAAAAGTCTCTTTATTGTGGATCCATGGCAGGCACTCATGTCCAGTCCAGAGGAAAGCCAGGACGACAGTGCCAACCAAAAACTCCAGAACCTTAGCAAAGGATTGTGATGAGGTAATAAAGAATTTATGGTTAAAGAGAAGAAGAAACATGCACATACAAATGTACACACAAAACATACCCATATTACACCTGCACTTCATTTTTTTAAATTTTATTTATGGCAGATCCACGGATCCGCCTTAACTGCCACCGTAAATTTAAAAAAAAATGCTTTTCACCCTTTGGGGGAGCCCTCTGGGATCTCACTACCAGAGCTAAGGGGTCAGGGTGACTATACCCTGGCCCCCTTTTTACATTTTTTCAGGGACTCAGCTCAAGCCGAGTCCCAAAGTGGCTGCCATGGCTTCCTTGTTGAAGTGTTGGCAGCCAATCAGATCTCAGTATGAGATTGGGAGGGGTTGCAAATTCTGCGCATCCTTATATATACACATTTGGATTCTCTTTACATTCTCAAAAACTGCTGAACGGATTTACACCAAATAACAAAAAGGGCTCTTCCTGGACCAAGAGCTGCCTTTCTGTCAAATTTGGTGTAATTCTGTTTAGTGGTTTTTGTGCTATTGCTGTGAAATTTTTCCTATGAGAATTAACATTGGACACGTTTATCTCAGTCCCCACTGGACGGAGCACCCCAAAACTTTCCAGACAGCAGCTCACATGACTTTGAATTTTTTGGGAAATTTTCATGAAGATTCTTCAAGCGGCGTCAAAGATATAGGCAAGTAAAAAACAGCTTTTTCTATACAAACTATGCCCTAACTATACCTACCTAGTGCGACTATTTCATTATTCACTTTATAGATATCTACATATATATATATATATATTCACTGCAAAACCAAAGGTTATTGGAACTTTATAATTAGGCTGCCATTTCAAATGCACAAACCCACAGAAATTCAGCAGTTATAGCTGCCTGAGCTAACTATAACTTATGCTCCCGCAATGTACTGCTTATGGCCTTACATATTACATCACTCATGACATGGTCAGTGATATCACTGATGACATCTCACATGGCATCACTGATTATATCATCCAGTGAGTGTGAGTGTTTTGTAAATGTTTCTGAGACATTAACATACATATTAAGGTAACATAAATGATGTGAGTGGCTCTGTTACAGTCTGTATAAGTGTGTGAGTTAATGTGTTAGTGGTTGTATAGGTGTATGAGAGGGTATATGAGTCCCTCTATGGATGTGTAAGTGAGGTTGTGAGTAGCTGTATCGGGCTGTTAATGGGTGTGTAAGATTTTGTAAAGATGTGTGAATGGGTGCGTACTTTTGTTGCATTTGTATGTGGTTGTGTCACTGGTTGTATGGGTTTCTAAGTGATAGTATGGGTGTATGAATGGGCGTATTAGTTGAACATTGCTGTGTGTGTGAGTATGTAAGTAGCTGTGCCAGTGTGTGAGTGAGAGTTTCAATAGATGTGTAGGTGCAGGAGTGGGTGTGTAAGAGGTTGTATGATTGTGTGAGTGGTTTGGGATATGTGAAGGTCCATTGAAATTATGTGATTGTTCAGCCACTTCAACTTTCACATAATTTTAGATTTGCCACATTTGCCACATAATCCATCATCTACTGCTCATTCTACAGACTTTAACAAATAACATTTTTTCTAGCTTAAACTGTTCAAAAGTTACTAAAAAGGCAAAAACACTAGTTGCTGTGCAGTGGAAGGCCCTTTGCAAAGTTGCACTGGTCACTTTTCTGTTGCATATTCATATATTTGGGTGTTAAACTGGTACTAATGAGGTGCAACCAATTTCCCATAGAGTGTTACCAAGTTAAAAAATGATGAAATAAGAAAGGAATACTATTACAAAATGTACTGCATAATGACATATAATTTGCCTTTCCTTGCTGCATAATGTACTTAATCCTGTCGCATAACTTGACCCACTCCTGTCCATAATTCCAGTGGCCATGGGCATATGAGTGTATGAGTGTTTGTAAGAGTTATTCTTTGAGTGTGTGACTGGGTATGTGACTACTTATTTCAGTGTGTGAGTGGGTGTGTAAGTGGTTGTATAAGTGTGTAAATAGGTGTGCAAGTGAATATATGGCTGTCAGTAGATGTGTGAGTGTTTGTGGGTGTGTTTGAGTGTGAGAGTGGATGTATAGGTTTGTGAGTGGCTGTGTGAGTGGCTCTATGGGTGTGTGAGTGGTTTGAGAGTGGCTCTTTGTTTATCAGAGTGGTAAATCGTCATTGCTAGGTTTTTATTTTTCTTATATTTTGCTATTAGTGTTCCAGCACACTGTTGACATTCAACATGCATTTGTTTGCAGGCAATGTATTTGTTTGCATTTTTTGCATTTTTATTAGTTTTTCCATTAAAAAAAACGTGTTTGAAAAAATCCAAAAAACAACGGTTCTTGTTAGAACTCCATTTAATCAAAGAGTTGGCTCTTTCTCCGTATTATTGTAGTGCATTGTTGTTTGTATGTTATTAGGTGAATGACTGTAAACTTTATTATTTCTTAGCAAGTTTGTCTGTCTGCCTGGGTGTGTCAGTATGTGAGTCAGTGTGCCTGGGTGTCCTAGTGTATGTATCAATGTATGTCTGGGTATGTGAGTGTATGTAATAGTGTGTACCTGAGTGTGTCAGTGTATGCATCAGTGTGTACCTCCGTGTCTCAATGTATGCTTTTGTATGTGCCTTGGTATGGGGGAGGGGAGGTACCTCAGCCGGATGAACGGACGACGCCAGTGCTACACGAGGGGGCTCCATGCCCACTGATGATCCTGGGGAGTGCAAAGCCACAGTCCCTCAAGTCTCTCCGGTGGGTGGTTTGCCCACTGCTGTATCCTGGGGAGTGCAAAGCCACAGTCTCTCAAGTCTCTCCAGTGGGTGGTTTGCCCACTGCTATATCCTGGGGAGTGCAAAGCCACAGTCTCCCAAGTGGATAACATTCTCCACTGGTTCTGGAGGGGGCTTTGTGCCCAGAGTGCTTCATCCTGCCAAGGACTGAGGTAGTGGATGTGAATCTCCACTGGTTCTGGAGGGGGCTTTGTGCCAGAGTGCTTCATCCTGCCAAGGACTGAGGTAGTGGATTTGAATCTTCACTGGTTCTGGAGGGGGCTTGGTGCCCAGAGTGCTTCATCCTGTCAAGGACTGAGGTTGTGGATGTGAATCTCCACTGGTTCTGGAGGGGGCTTGGTGCCCAGAGTGCTTCATCCTGACAAGCACTGGGGTAGTGGATGTGAATCTCCACTGGTTCTGGAGGGGGCTTGGTGCCCAGAGTGCTTCATCCTGCCAAGGACTCAGGTAGTGGATGTGAATATCCACTGGTTCTGGAGGGGGCTTGGTGCCCAAAGTGCTTCATCCTGCCAAGGACTGAGGTAGTGGATGTGAATCTCCACTGGTTGTGGAGGGGGCTTGGTGCCCAGAGTGCTTCATCCTGCCAAGGACTGGGGTAGTGGGTGTCAGTCTCCTCTGGTTCTGGAGGGGGCTTGGTTCCCAGAATGCTTCAAATGCAGTGTGGCAGGTCCCATTCCCTCACCTGGGTGTGTGTGCCACGAGATTGCCTGGGAACAGGTAGCATGATACCCCATGGAGGCGGAGACACACTCCACCCTGCTGTGACTTCGCCTGCCACCTGCAGGTACAAACAGTGCTGGGAGTCATACCTAATGGACGCTGGGCAGGGTCCAGGACGGCTCCTGGAGCCTCGGATGGCTACCCACAGGGAATGATTGCCATGTCAGCTGTGGTGGCACTGTCTGAGCATGTCACGGGGCTGGTGGCTGTGGTTGCGGCGGTGTCTGTGGCGGAGGTGCTGGGGGTGGTGCATGTGTCTGCACCTGTTGAGGGACACAGCAGGACATCTCCTACAGCCTCGGACGGCTGCCCACTGGCGACGATGCTGGGGACTGTTGCTGAGGCAGCAGACGTGCAGGTGGCGGTGCTGGTGGTGGTGCTGGTGGCAGTGTCCACCGCCGTACAGGTTGGTGTTGTGGTTGACAGAAGGGGTGACTCTGGTCCCTCGGCCGGAGCCTCCGTACCCTGTCCTGACCTGCTCTTCGGCTTGTGTCCCTTCCCCACCTTTGATGTCGCTGCTGGTGTCTTCTCACTGTCCCCTTTAGGTTTGGAGGAGCCCTTGCTTGCTGGTAGGTGCGGCTTCTCACTACGGCATGTGGGCATCTTCTTTACCTTGGCAGGTGGTGGAATGGCCTGCTCCTTGGCCTGGCTAGCTGGCACACTGGCAGCCTGATGGGTGCCACCTGTGATGAGACCGGAGTTGCTGGGACCACTGTGCTTGTGGATTTGGTGGCTGAGGTGCTGAGCTGGGTCCTGGACAGTCTAGCCCTAGGGGAAGGACGGGGGGGGAGGTGTAGGGAAGAGGTCAATGTTAGCCAAGAAAATTTCTTAGACACAGTGGGACGGGAAGATGGAGGGGGTTTGGGAGTGGAGGAAGAGGTAGTGGTTGTAGGAGGTGTACGTTTGCTGAATTTGGGTGAAGGTGCATGGACCGGAGGCTGTTGTGAGGTGGATGGCTGTTGGGTGGGTGTGTGCCTGCGTTGGGAGGAGGGCTCACAGACACATTGGGAGAGGGCACAGGGGATGTGTGAATGGTAGTGGGGGCGGTGAATGCATGTGAGCGGTGTGTGGTGATGGGCGTGCTGGTGATGGAGGTAGTGGCTGAGGATGTAGTGCATGCTTGTGTGAGTGGAGACGAGACAGGGAGGGAGGAGGAGGACGTGGAGGAGGGGGACACAGTGGAGGCAGTGGATGTTGCTGTGTCTGCATGGGGATGGTGCTTGTGTGAGTGCCTGTGGGATGTTTGGTGCTTATGTTTGCCATGTCCACTCTTGTGTGTTGATGAGTGTGCATGCTGGTCTGATGGTGTGCTTGGGATAGGCTGAGGTACAGGGGATTGGGTCTGGGTGGAGGAAGTGGGAGGGGGGAGGCTGGACACAGGAACAATGGCTGCCATCAGTACTGAGGCCAGAGCGTGAAATGCCCTCTGTTGGGCCGCCTGGCCAGAATGAATGCCCTCCAGGTATGTGTTTGTTTGCTGCAAATACCTCTCAACGCCCTGCATGGCATTCAAAATGGTAGATTGCCCAACAGTAAGGGATCTCAGGAAGTCAATAGCCTCCTCAATGAGGGCAGCAGGGCTGACTGGGGCAGGGCCTGAGGTGCCTGGGGCGAAGGAGATGCCCGCCCTCCTGGGTGAGTGGGCACGGGAAACACGATGAGGGGCTGCTGGGAGGGCGGTCCTGGTAGGGGGGGTGGCGGCTGTACCTGGTGCCCGCCACCGCAACGGAGCTCCCATCAGAGGAGGAGTCGCTGTCGCTGATGTATGCTCCTGTCCCCGTCGTCAAGCTCCCCTCGCCCTCTGTCACGCTGGTTCCTTCAGACTCCGTTACTTCACCCACAAGGGCCATGTGGGATGCAGCTCCCTCCTGCTCCAGTGCCACTGCTCCTCCACCAGATGATGCTAATGCACACAATGACAGGGTGACAAAACAAAAAGGGGGGGAAGATAGAAGAGACACATGGTCAGTGCATGCAACACCACTACCGCTGGTGGACACAACACACAGGGAGCAGCCCTATGCATTAAGCCATGCACTAACAGTGCAGGGGAAAAGCACATGGCCAAGGGGGACTCTGTCTAGACCCATTTCATGCACAGCTGGAACCCATGGGAGCCTGACTAGGTGTAGAGGGCAAATACCACCTTTGGGGTTGGAGTGGGAATGAGGCTGCAAATCAATGGATCTACCTTTGCGAGTCTGCCCTGGCCTAGGGGAACCCACAAACACTGTGTCAAGCACGCAGAGTCAGCTGAATGAGAGTGTATTCACCCCCTTGTGGCTGCTGTGATGCCCTCAAGCACCCATCCAAGTCCGGATATGCCACCGCCAGGATCCGGTACATCAGGGGGTCATGGTGCGACGAGCACCCCTTCCACGTTGGGAGGCCATCCCCAGCTGGGCCTCCACCGTCTTCTTGCTCCAGCAGCGCAGCGCCATTCCATCTTTTCCGGCAGTGGGTGCTCCGTCTATGGTAGACCCCCAGGGTCCGCACTCCCTTGGCGGTGGCACCCCAAACACCCTTCTTCTGGTGGGCGCTGACCTAGAGCAAAAGTGAAGTTATAATGGATGTTACTCTCCTGTACAGTTCTTCTCACACATTGCCTAAAAACCTCCCACCCTGGCACAGACATACACACACACACTATCCTCACATGCTGGCCTGTCCCCCTCCTCCCTCTTCCATCCACGACACTCCATACAATCATGTGCCATCCACCATGCTCACAGTGTACTCACCTGTTTGTCTGGAGGACCGTACAGTTGCGTGTACTGGGGGAAGACCCCACCCACTAGCTTCTCCAACTCCTCCGAAGTGAAGGCAGGGGCCCTTTCCCCAGACACTGTAGCCATTGTCGCTTCCAGACACAGGTCACAGCAGCACTTGCAGTGTAGGTCCTCTCCTGTTGAAGGTCAGGTATCAAGTGAGGGAAGAGATAGAAAATACCGGTTACGTCCACGGCGGTGCGTACCGTCACTGCCACCGTACATCATCATTGGCTCCTGGAACCCATAGGGCCCAATGTTAACCAATGCTGAATTGCGCCGCAGTCTTCGACCGCCTACCCCGACGGTGTACAATATCAGCGCATTTCCCCTTGTCCCACCTTACAGGTCAGGCAGCCGCCATTTCAGGTGGCCACATGACAGGCCAAATAACTGTGTCACACCTATTTAGGCCAGGAATACGGACAGACAAAGGCACATAGTGAAAATGTAACGTTTTTGCAAACAGTAGCCATGGCATTAGGGATATCTCAGCCAATGTTCTCTAACGTGTTGTCCAGAGTGTTGTCTGCCCTGCTGAAACACATGCGCAGCTACATCGTTTTCCCTCAAGTGGAGGATTTTCCCACAGTGAAAGGTGACTTCTATGCCCTGGGACATATCCCCAACATCATTGGTACCTCTGATGGTACACATGTGGCATCTGTCCCCCACCCCCACAGGAATGAGCAGGTGTACAGAAACCGGAAGAGCTACCATTCAATGAATGTGCAGATGGTGTGTTTGGCAGACCAGTACATCTCCCATGTGAATGCCAAGTGTCCTGGCTCAGTGCATGACGCTTACATTTAGAGGAATAGCAACATCCCTTATGTAATGGGACAACTACAGAGGCACCATGTGTGGCTAATAGGTGAGCCTAAAGTACCTACACAGTTTCATTTGCTGTCTGGGTATGGGAGATTCCCTAATGTTTGGAGGGTGTCTAACAGTTGTCCCTCGATATTTGCAGGTGACTCTGGTTACCCCATCCTGTCATGGCTACTGACCCCAGTGAGGAATCCCAGGACAAGGGAAGAGGAACGCTACAATGAGGCACATGGGCAAACTAGGAGGATAGTCGAGCGCACCTTTGGCCTCCTGAAGGCCAGATTCCAGTGCCTCCATCTGACAGGTGACTCCCTATACTACTCACCGAAGAAGGTGTGCCAGATCATCGTGGCCTGCTGTATGTTGCACAACCTTGCTTTGCGACGGCAGGTGCCTTTTCTGCAGGAGGGTGGGCCTGAAGCTGGTCTTGTGGCAGGTGTGGAGCCTGTGGACAGTGAAGATGAAGAGGCAGAAGAAGAAGATGTAGACAACGAAACAACATCATCATGCAATACTTCCAGTGAGACACAGGTAAGAAGATGGAACTGCTTCCCGCATCTCATTCTATTGTAGGACCTGGCATAAGTCTGCCTTTTTCACTCTGTGTATGGACCCTGACTTGTCACTTTGGCTTTCCATTTCACAGATCTGGGTCCCAATTTGTGCCCTCTTCTATGTTTACTTCTGGCCTACAGCTGTGTAACATTGGTATGTGAACAATTACAGTGACATTGCTATATTCCAGAGATTTTGCAATTACACATTTGTGAAAGCACAGACTGACTCCAGATTTTTGGGTGATTCAAGGGTGTTTATTTTCATACAAATAAGTGGGGGGGGGGATGAAATGGGCTGGGGTGATGGTGGAGGAATGTCCATGGCAGAGTCCAGTCTCTTGGTCTCACAGATGCATTGTCCAATGGGGCATAGGAAGGGGAGCAATGGCAGTTTAAGGTGGACAGGGTGACAAAGTGTGACATTCAGGAGGGTCTTATTTCCTGGCCGGGGTCTTGGCAATGTTCTCTGACTTGTTCCTGGATCTCAGGGACTGTTTGTGGGGTGGCTCTCCTTCTGCAGGGGGTGGCGTGCTGGTGGCCTGTTGGTCCTGTGGCGGTGCCTCCTGTCCACTAGCGCCAGCGGAGGTGGAGGGCTGTTCATCGTCCAGGCTAGTGTCAGGGGCCCGTTGGTGTGCCACTGTGTCCCTCCTGGTGTTGACAAGGTCTGCCAGCACCCCTACAATGGTGACCAGGGTGTTGTTAATGGACTTCGAGTCCTCCCTGATACCCAGGTAGTATTCCTTCTGCAGCCGCTGGGTCTCCTGAAACTTGGCCAGTACCGTGCCCATGGTCTCCTGGGAATGGTGGTAAGCTCCCATGATGTTGGAGAGTGCCTTGTGGAGTGTTGGTTCCCTGGGCCTGTCCTCCCCCTGTCGCGCAGCAGTCCTCCCAGCTTCCCTGTTATCCTGTGCCTCTGTCCCCTGAACCGTGTGCCCACTGCCACTGACCCCAGGTCCCTGATTTTCTGGGGTTGGTGGGTTTGCCTGGGTTCCCTGTAGTGGTGGACACACTGCTGATTGACGTGTCCTGGGGACAGAGGGATAGGCCCCCTGGGTGGGTGCTGTGGTGGTGTTTCCTGAGGGGGAGGTTCAGTGGTGGTTTGGGACTGTGTCATGGGAACCGACTGTCCCGAGGTCCCTGATGGGCTGGGCTGGTCATCTTGATCCAGGCATGCAGAGCTGCTGTCATCACTGTGGGCCTTTTCTGTGGGGGGATGGATATGTCTGGCACCTCCTATCCGGTGACGTTGGGTATGGGTCCTGTTGGGGTGTAAATTCATAGTTTTAGTATCTGTGTGTGCCATCTTGTGTATTGGATGAGGTACCCTCTACTCCTGTGCTTGCATCATTGTGTTAACCCTTTTGTGATAGTTGGTTTGGGGTCTGTGTGGGTATCTGTACTGGACATGCTTTGGTGACGGTGGTCCATGCATAGGTGTTGTATGCTGGGCCTTGGTATTGAAATGTGTGGGTTGTGATAGTGGGACATATGCGAGATGATGGAGTGATGGGAGTGAGGGTAAGGGTGGGGGTCTGTGATGGCATGCAGGTGGGGTGTGGGGGATATGGTAATAAAGATATGACTTACCAGAGTCCAGTCCTCCTGCTACTCCTGCGAGGCCCTCAGGATGCAGTATTGCTAAGACTTGCTCCTCCCACGTTGTTAGTTGTGGGGGAGGAGGTGGGGTTCCACCACCAGTCCTCTGCACAGCAATATGGTGTCCGGATACCACTGAACGCACCTTCCCCCGTAGGTCGTTCCACCTCTTCCTGATGTCATCCCGTGTTCTTGGATGCTGTCCGTCTGCGTTGACCCTGTCGAAGATTCTCCGCCATAGCTCCATCTTCCTCGCAATGGAGTTGTGCTTCACCTGTGATCCGAATAGCTGTGGCTCCACCCGGATGATTTCCTCCACCATGACCCTGAGCTCCTCCTCAGAAAACCTGGGGTGTCTTTGAGGTGCCATGATATGGTGTGGGTGATGTGTGAGGTGCTGTCTGTTGTGATGTGTGGGGTGATGTGTTGGTATGTGTTGTTTGAGGTGTGTGGATGTTGTATAAGTGATGGTGTTGTGTGTCTGTGGATGCTGGTGTTGTGTTTACTAATCTCTCTCTCTGACCTTCTTCAAAATTTCACATTGTAAGGGTTTGTGGGTCATGTGGGTGTGTGTTTTATAGTGTTGTGGATGTGTGGGTGTGGTGTGTGTATGTGTATCAGGTGCGTGTATTTTGAATTGTCCAATGTAGTTGTGTTTTGTAAGTGTGTGTGTATTTTGCGCGTTGATTCATGGGTCGTGATAGTGTGGGTGTATTCTTGTTGGCGTGACGGTGTGGGTTTTGGTATCGCCAGTTTATCACTGACCTTTGGTGTGGCGAACTTGTGTGGGTGTCTGTATTGTGGCGGATTCCGATCTGAGGATCATAATACCTTTAGTGGGATGCCGCTGCAGCAACGGTATGTTGGCGGTCTTCAGCACGGCGGAAAGTGGGATTTACTGCCAGTGTTGTTATGAGGGCTTATATATTCGAGTGACTGTATCACTCCCTCTATGGGGGTGCCACCAGATGAATTAAGCATGCCGGTACTTGACTGGCTGTTTAAGTAACTCCTTCGGCCTCTAAATGTGTATGCATGTGGCTGTATGAGTCGCCTACTAGCTATGCTAGCGAATATAGGAGTACGTCACTGTGTGGACAACTGGTCCTGATAGTGCTGGATACATAACTGCTGTCTGGGTGTGTGAGTGAATGTGTAAGTGCCTCTTTCTCTGTCTGACTCGGTGTTTAGGAGCATGTATAAGTGCCTCCGTCGCTGTCTGACTGGGTGTACGAGTGGTTCAAGGCATCTGTGCATAGGTATGTGAGCTGAAGTATGGATGGGAGACTTGGGGCTTGATTTAGATCTTGGGAGAGGGGAATACTACATCACAAATGTGACAGATACCCCATCCGCCGTATTACAAACCCAGGATATACTATGGAGATTGTAATAAGGCGGACTGAATATCCTTCATGTTCGTGAAAGACTATTTCTTCCACCAAGATCTAAATCAGGCCCTGGACTTATAACTGGGTTTAGGGGTCTGCAAGTGCACGAGTTACTTAGTGAAACACAAAACTTCACTACATATCTGAGTGAGTGTATCAGCACCTCTATGTGCCACCAGATGATTAAGAAAGTATGCTGGTATATCACTGGCTGTTTTAGGAACTCTGTGGGTCTCTACATGTGTATGTAAGTGACCACATGAATGGCTTACTTGCTGTGTTGGTGAGAACAGGGGTATGTACCTGTGCAGGCAATTGTCTCTGATACTGCTGGATACATAACTGGTGTCTGGGCGTGTGTGTAAAGGTATAAGTGCCTCTTTCGGTCTCTGACTGGGTGTGTGAGTGCCTGTATGGTTTTGTAAATAGGTATGTGAGTTGCACTAAGGGCGGGAGACCGCAAGTGTAACTGGGTGTAGGCGTATGCAAGTGCACTTGTAACTCAGTGAAACTCAAAGGGACATGTCTAACCTTTTAAACAGAAAGTCCCCACCCTATGCCTACCTACAGTTTACCTGAGTTACATGTTGTAAAAGGAGAGTTTAAGGTTTCGCAAATGGCTTTTGAACGCCAAGTTAAGTTGGCAGAAAAACTACACACTCAGGCTCTTCAGTAGTAGGCAAAAGCCATTTTTAAAGGACCACTTGCATGGATGGGTCACTAGGTTGTATCATTTCTTGACTACATATCTACATACATGCAGTAGTAGGCCCAAGCCATGTTTAAAGGACTACTTATCTGGATGGGTGACCAAGATGTGTCAGTACTTGACTACATATCTGAGTGAGTACATCAGTCCCTCCACAGGTGTGCCATCAGATGTTTAAGTATGCCAGTATATCACTGGCTCTTGTAGCAACTCTATGTCCCGCTAAATGTTTATATAAGTGACTATAAGAATGGCTTACTGATATAAGTGACTATATGAATGGCTTACTGGCTGTGTTGGTGACTACAGCGTTATGTAACTGCGTGTGCAGCTGGCTC
Source organism: Pleurodeles waltl (assembly GCF_031143425.1). Classification (NCBI taxonomy): domain Eukaryota; kingdom Metazoa; phylum Chordata; class Amphibia; order Caudata; family Salamandridae; genus Pleurodeles; species Pleurodeles waltl. Next base: position 1,313,470,869 of record NC_090437.1, on the reverse strand, counting down.
TGATAGTGCAGGACACATAACTGTGTTTCAGTGTGTTAGTGTATACGTTAGTGTCTCTCTAACTTTGTTAGTGTATGCCTAAGTGTAAACCTGAGTGTATCAGTGTAAAGATCCGTTTCTTTGTATCTTTTAGCATATATGTATGTATCAGTGTGTGCCATTAGTTCCTTCTTTTTTGATCATACTACTTTTCCTTATTTTTATCACATACCCTCTATTTTTATTCCCTTTTACTTTTAATAAACATGCTATTCACTTTAATTCACCTTATATAAACTCATGCCTTTTCTAATGTATTTTAAATTAAACTACATTTTAACTCACACTAATAAGTGTGTTTGTTGGTTTGTATGCTTGCCTCTCCGTATCAGTTAGAATTTCTTCTCACTTAAAATGCACAAAACCAAGCTGAAGAATGGTACACCACTCTCATACATGGCAACCTTTCCTACTTAACTTATGTAATGCCACTTCTTACTGGTTACTACAGTTAGCCCTTTTTAACACTCCTAAAAAAAAGCCCAATTTAATAGGGGTTTTGGCTGGATCCGTGGATCTGCCGCGGCGCTCAGTGCACCCCCCATATAACTTCACGGCAGATCTGCAGATCCATGCGGAAGTGGAAAAATCATTTGTACTATCTGTTCTGAAACAATGTCATTTACACTCCACATTGCATAAATATGTACATTTTCATCCAAACTCTGCTTATTCAGCATTTAGGGCCTCATTCCGACCCTGGCGGTCCAAGACCGCCAGGGCCACGGGCAACGGAAGCACCGCCAACAGGCTGGCGGTACTTCATTGCCCATTCTGACCGCGGCGGTAAAGCCACGGTCAGAAAAGGGGATCCGGCGGTTTCCCGCCTGATTTCCCCTGGCTGGGTTGAACCTCCATGGCGGCGCTGCTTGGGATTCCGACCCCCTTCCTGCCAGCCTGTTTCTGGCGGTTTTTACCGCCAGGAACAGGATGGTGGGAACGGGTGTCGTGGGGCCCCTGGGGGCCCCTGCACTGCCCATGCCACTGGCATGGGTAGTGCAGGGGCCCCCTAACAGGGCCCCAGCATGATTTTCACTGTCTGCATAGCAGACAGTGAAAATCGCGACGGGTGCAACTGCACCTGTCGCACCCCTGCAACACCGCCGGCTCCATTCAGGGCCGGCTTCTGTGTTGCAGGGCCTTTCCCGCTGGGCCGGCGGGCGCTCCCTTGGCGGGCGCCCGCCGGCCCAGCGGGAAAGTCTGAATGGCCCCCGCGGTCTTTTGACCGCAGAGCGGCCACTTGGCGGCGTAAGTTTGGCGGGCGACGGTGGAATGACCCCCTTAATGTACTAGCACTGAGACTTCACATTTGCAGTCTAGTCTTTTTAGTTCCCTTTCCTCTAGCTCCTGTAGCTCTGCAACCATGGTAACCAATTTTGAAACATTCTCTGCTATTAGTAGGTCACAAGTTCACCACAGTTTCTGAGAGCAGCATGCTTACTTCTAAGGGAAATGTAGCAGGTGTGGTTGAATGTTTGGAATTATAAACACATCCCAAACAGCAATAATTGTTGTTATTTCTTTAAAGCCAATCAGAAATCTACTTGCTTTCCTCACAATATCACTACCTACCTTTAAACACCAACATATTTACAACAACAAATAAAATGTGTTCTTTCACATTCTAACTAGTAGCCTCCATTTTACCTGCATTGCATTTCAAAACTGCCCCATTTAGCAGCAGCCTTGCCCTGTGTGGTACTCCATCTTCCCTCCACAATGCTCACAGTGTGGATTGTGGGTCATAGAATTGTGTTTTCGGCCAGAGAGAGTGCTACAAAATGTGATATTGATAGGGACCTGGGTTTATCTAATGCAGATATTACTTGGGTTGGACATAGAGGGTTAAAGTGGCATCAATTGCTGCCTTTGGTTGAAAGCATTAAGAATTGCCAACATCCAGATCTCATGATTGTGCACTGTGGTGACAATGGCCTGGTTACAGTTACTGGGGTAGGATTGGAAATCCTAATGAAGGATACCTTTGGAAAATTAATGGCCCTTTTCCCACACACTGCTTTTGTTCTTTCTAACATTTGTCAAAGGCAGAAGTGGAAGTGGTGAAGTGAATTCTGTCCACAAATTTACAAATCCATGAAACATGCCAATAAACCTGTTTCTGCTGTCTTCAGATACCATAAAACGGACCCTATATACCACAGTAATTTACGGTTTGATATAGATGGCATATATTATGGAGTTAACCTAATAGACAAAGGTAACATAGTGTTCCTCCAGAACATGAAAGACTGCATCCTGTTTCACACATCATAAACACAAAGGCTCTTTCAGAGCCACTCCTTTTACCATAGACATATTTAGTTATTTTTCAATTCCTATGTATTACCATCTAATTTGGATCCAGCTGCAGATTTATACCGGGAGCCACGCTTAGCCCCTCGGGTGAATTAGTGGATCTCAAAAAGTCAAAATAAAGGTTTTTTAGGCATTTTCTGACCATTATTAACTATTCTACCACATGTATATCAACCTCATGAGATCATGCAACTTCTATTCTGACCCCTTCATATACATTGCAGCCCACATTTGAGACCTGTGACGCTTTAGCAACACAACAAAATGGCAGCCACACCTTCCCTGTCAGGTTGCGGCCATCCAAGAGTTTGTGAGTGTCTGTTTGGGTGTGTGAAGGGGTGTGAAAGTGTCTGTGTGCATCTGTGAGTAGATGTCACAGTGCCTGTGTGGGTTTGTGACTGAATGTCAGAGTGTTTATGTGGGTATGAGAGTGTTTGTGAGTGTCAGTATGGGTGTGTGACTGGCTGTGACAGTGTCACTATGGGTGTCACAATGATTGTGAGTGTCAGGGTGTAAGAGTGGGTGTGAGAGTGTCTTTATGGGTGTGTGAGTGGCTGTGAGCATCTCAGCCTGGGCGTCACAGTGGATGTGAGAGTGTCTGGGTGTGGGAGTGGGTGTGAGAGTGTCTGTGTGGGTGTAAGAGTGGGTGTGAGAGTATGTGTGTGGTTGTGTGACTGGGTTTGACAGTGTCTGTCTGGGTGTGAGACTGGGTGTGAGAGTGTCTGTCTGGGTGTGAGTGTTTGGGTGTGAGAGTGGACATGAGAGTGTCGGTCTGTGTGTGAGAGGGTCTGTTTGGGTGTGAGAGTGGGTGTGGGAGTGTCTGTCTCAGTGTGAGAGTGGGTGTGAGAGCATCTGTCTGGATTTGAGAGTGGGTGTGACTATCTCTCTGGATTTGAGAGTGGGTGTGACAGTGTCTCTGTGGGTATGCAAGTTTATGGGTGTAAGTGAGTATGAAAGTGTCTGTCTAGGTGTGAGAGTGGGTGTAAGAGTGTCTTGGTATGAGAGTGGATGTGAGAGTGCCTGTCTGGATGTGAGTCTGGGTATGACAGTGTCTGCCTGGGTGAGAGACTGGGCGTGAGAGTGTCTGTCTAGGTGTGACAGTGGGTGTGAAAGTGTCTAGGTGTGAGAGTGGGTGTGAGCGTGGGTGTGAGTGCCTCTCTGGGTGTGAGAGTGTCTGTCTGGATGTTAGTAGGTGTGAGAGTGGGTGTGAGAGTGTCTGGGTGTGGGAGTATCTGTCTGGGTGTGAGAATGGGTGTGATAGTGTCCCTCTGGTTATAAGAGAAGGTGTGACAGTGTCTGTGTGGGTGTGGGTGTCTGTCTGGGTGTGAGACTGAGTGTGAGAGTGTCTTTTTGGGTGTGAGAGAGTGTGTTTGAGACTGTCTTTCTGGGTGTGAGTTTCTGGGTGTGAAATTGGATGTGAAAGTGTCTGTCTGAGTGTTAGAGTGGGTGTGCAAGGTGTCTGTGTATGGGGGTGTAACTGTGTGACTGTGTGAGAGAGTGTTTCTATGGATGCCTGAATGGGTGAGTATATATATATTTTAAGTTTCGGTAAATCTGCTAATCCACCTGCGGATTTACACCGGGGACACCCTGAGCCCCATGGGTGGATCCGTGGATCTCAAAAACATCAAAATGGTTTTAGGCATTTTCAACCCATTATTTACTATTGTGCCACATGTATATCAACCTCATGGGATCATGGAACCTCTACCATAACCCCATCATATGCATTGCGGCCCACATTTCAGCCCTGAAGATTGGGCGGTTCCCGGTTCAAACAGGAGCAGCGGCTGAAAGTGTTAAAGCTGGTGCAGAACGGAGAAAGGGGCCACTGGGACACACGCCTCGCAGGTGGACTTAAAGGTAGGTCCTGTGGGTCCCTTTGGAATGTAGAGGTCACAAGGGGTTAGGGACCCCTAGAGCACAGCTGTTTTTTCTAATGCAGGGGCTAGGAAGGTCGGGTGCAGTGCAGATAGGTCAGCCAAGGGTCATGTATCAAGGAGTCCTTGGAGCCAGGTGCAGGTCACTTTGAGGGTGGATTGCAGATCAGAAGGGCCACTCTGGGTGGTAGTTCTTGGATGTCCTGAAGTCCCTCAACCAGTGCTTTCTTCTGGTCTTCAGAGAGTCTGGGGTGGCCTTTTCTTCTGGGTGTCTGACACTGGGGGTCCAGTACTCCGGGCTATGGCATGTCTCAGCCACTGGAATTGTAGTGCCACCAAACATGGCACACTGGCAGGGTTTGTCCTTCATGTCAATCGTGTAGAACTTGGTCAGGTTCATTGGTCAGCGGCCGGTCAGTGAACTGGACTTTACTGGTTTCTTGCCTGCAGGATACAGGGATAGATGCCTTCACCCAGAGGAAGGTTCTTGGCGATTTTCAGAAGGCTGGAGGTTGTCTGGGTTTCTTAGAGTCTGTCTGATGTCCAGTTGACCCTCAGTTTGAAACTTTTAAATACACCTTGACATGCATATGCAATAGCAGCCTGCATGAGGCTGGTGTGGGTCCTCTCAGAGTGACACAATTGGTGCTGCAGCTCTAGGAGGCTCTCTTCCGTTCCTATCTCCTAGGTACCAGGGGTACCATTTACTATGGACTTACCAGGGTGGCCGAAGTGCCAATGCATAGTAGTGTTTTCAGAAAAGAGATCTGGCCCTGGGAACCTGTTTCTCAGGGGCCCAGGGCACTAAAGTTTCAAACTACATCATTTTCCAGGCAAAAGACAGGGGGCTACTATATCAAAAGAGGCCCTTTCTCACATCAGGGAGAAGAGTGGGTCAAACACAGGTGAAGGGGACACTGGTACACAAAACATATCAAGCACATACACAACTGTCATTATGGTATCAGAATTCATTGGCAAATGAATGATGGCACACAATGATGGTACAATCACACTTGTCAACCTTGTCCATGTGTGCTCATTGCAAAGGGGACCTATACTAGTCATGTTGTCAGTACGTGTCTTTATGTCTGTGTCAGGGAGACCATATCCTCGGGGCCTGCGCATGTTCCCATGTCCATCACTAGACAGCTCCAAAGCTCCAATAGATATACCACAGAGCCTGAGAGAGTCCAAGTGGGGGAAAAGGGGATTAGGTAGGGAACAGCTGGGAAGGAGACCTGTAGGAAGCAAGAGGTTAAACAACACAATGTCAAGATATAATCACCTTGACATTCAATAGACTATGGTTGTAAGAATTCTTATACTGTAATCATGGATAACCTAGGTCATGACTATAACTAGGCCTCAAGAAATCTAGGTACCTGGAAAAATCAAGAATGGGTTAATACAATGTTGAGATTTTTTAGGAAATATCATGCACTGCCTAGAATACAAGAACCTTCTTCAAAATAGTTTCAGAATAAACATTGCATTTTTACAGGATGACAAAGGGTATCTGAACATTCCATGAAAAAACAACACACACACAGAGAATGCTGCACTTTGAATTAAGTGTTTTGAGAAAACCAAAAGCTCAGGATAAATGTGTGCACCTCAACAAACACTGCACACCAAGGTATTCAATGCCATGAAAAGATTGCGAGCACAGCCGATCTGAAAATCAAGAGTTTACTGCCAGAAAAGAATCACACACCTTGCTGCTGATTCGAAGTTTCACAATGCTAATGTCATGAAATGATTGCACACACTGCCGATCTGAATGCCAAGAGGTTTAATGTCAGGAATGAATCGCGCACACTGTTGCCGATTCGAAATACACAATGCAAATATCATGAAATGATCGCGCACACTGTTAACGATCTGATCTGAATGTCAAGGTTAAATGCCAGGAAATGAATCGCGCACCTTGCTGATTCGAAATACACAATGCAAATATCATGAAATGATTGCGCACACTGTTGCCGATCTGAATGTCAAGGTTAGATGCCAGGAAATGAATTGCGCACCTTGCCGATTTGAAATACACAATGCAAATATCATGAAATGATCACGCACACTGTTGCCGATCTGAATGTTAAGGTTAGATGCCAGGAAATGAATCGCGCACTTTGCCGATTCGAAATACACAATGCAAATATCATGAAATGATCGCGCACACTGTTGCCGATCTGAATGTCAAGGTTAGATGCCAGGAAATGAATCGCGCACCTTGCCGATTCAAAATACACAATGCAAATATTGTGAAATGATCGCGCACACTGTTGCTGATTCGACTGTCAAGAATCATATGCCAGAATTGAATCGCGCACCTTGCCGATTGAAACAAGAATAAGTAAATGTCATGAAAACACAATCACACACACAAGGAGTTTCACAACTAGGCCCAAAAACTTGAATGTATTCGAAAACTGGGGTTGTGGGCCCAGCCCGATCTCCGCCTTGCTGCCCTGCTAAAGGATCGTCAATATAATGAGGGCAGGCCTGGAAATATCATTGTAGGCCTCCGGGACCGGAGCTCAGGAAGTTGCTGCTGCTCTGCACCGGGACCTCTGAATAGTGAGCACGTGGAGCTGGGTTGACTCCCTTATATAGAGTCAAGCCCAGCCCACAATCCACACCCAGTCATGGGGCAGGGAAAGCTTCTAGAAGGTCCTAGAAAGGAACCACACCCTGACACACTCGGTAAGCCTGCAGCAAAAGCTTACAAATGCACAGTTATTGCAAACATCATTAATAGTGGTTTTCAAGGTTAAACTCTGCAATGCAAAAGGTTAACAAACTGCATATAAACATAATGCATGAATTATGCCTTTGCATAAAGACTGGGTTTTTGCATTTTAGTCGCCCGTAGAGCGCGCACTGTCCTGAGGTTGACAGTCTGCAATGATATTGTCTGGTTGAGGTAGATGGAGGTGTAGTGGGTGCTCTGGTTGTGTCAGTATATGTGGCACTTGCACATGGCATTGATGTTGATGTGTATGTTGTGTAGTGTGTTGTGTTGCTGCATGCAACATACAGGTGAGTGTTGTGTGGTGGTCATTGTCATGATGTGTGTAGTTGTGATATTGTGTGTTTGTGTAGATGAGTGTGTAGTTGTGTTGCTTGATGTGGTTGTCGTGTGTGGGTGCAATGTCAATGGTGTGCATATGTTGTGTCATGGGTGTACATCAATGTTTCTATGTGGTATTGTGGTAAAATGGCAATGTACAAAGGTGCATTTGGTATGTTTTGTTGTGTGTGATGCAGGGGGACATATATCAAACTTTTACATCCACTCTCACACACTCAAATACCCTCTTACAGACCCTCACAGACCCACTCAGAAACTCCTTCAACATGGGCCCCATCCACAACAACATCCATTTCAAAGCGCAGGTTGTTGTTGTAGATAGTGCCCATGCTATGGTCTCTGAGGAATGCAGAAACATTTTTATTAACATGTTTCCTGGATAGAAATTGCTCTACTACTTCCATCTCTGCCTTTGGCCTATGTTGGAGAGCACCAATGCAATCTGAGAGAAAAGTGCAATTAATTGAGCAAAAGTATCCTTCTTTAGGATTTCTAGTCTTACCCCTGTAAGTGTGCCCAGGTCATTGCCACCACAGTGCACAATCATGAGGTCAGAGTGTTGGCAATCTGTAATGCTTTCAACCAAAAGCAGCAATGGATGCCACTTTAACCCTCTCTGGCCAATCTAAATAACATCCACATTTGGCAAACCCAGGTCCCTGTCAATGCCACTATTTCTATCATACTCTCAGGCCAAAACACAAAGCTGTGACTCACAATCTACACTCTAACCATTTTGAAGACAAGCAAGAATAGCAAACAGAAGGCAGGAACAGAATGAGAAAGCTTTGAAAATGCCCTAGAACTGTAAAGTGTACGTGTGTTGTTTAGTGCATGGTCTAGTTGGCATAAAAAAGTCCTTGCTAAGCTCTACATTTCTGTTTTACTATTTACTAGATACCCTTTAAATTGGATGTTGGTATGTCATAGGGCAGGCTGCTATGTGATTAGAGGGTAAGACATGCTCTTTTAAGCCTTACTCAGTCACGTATGTACTTTAAGACCCCTAGGTATAACTAAATATGCAGTCTTTTACCCATACTGAAAGTTATATACATATGTAGAAAAGCAGTGTTACTCACCTAGCCTGTGAGAGAGAGACAGAGGCAAGTAGCTATTTAGTGACATGCCCATACAGCACGTATGTAAGCAGTAGTAACTACATATAAGTCACCCCTAAGGTAGGCTGGAGATAGGCGATATTGCAGGGTGATGAGTGGCTCTATTCTTTTGTAAATAGGTATGTGAGTTGCAGTATGGGTAGGAGACGGGTTGTGTAACTGGGTGAATGGGTCTGTAAGTGCAAATGTAACTCAGTGAAATGTAAAAGCACATTTAAGCACAAAGCACCCTGCTGTCCTATGGCATACCTACAGCCAAATCAGGGGTCAAATATATAGTAAAACCAGAGTTAAAGGCTTGGCAAAGAGGTTTTAAATGCCAAGTTGAGCTGGAAATAAAATTGCACTCACAGGTTCTGCAGTAGTAGGCCAAGCCATGTGTAAAGAAGTACCACTCTGAACGGGTTAAGGTTGTGTCAGTACTTGACGACATATCTGAGTGAGCGTATCAGTCCCTCTATAGGTATGCCACTACATGTTTAAGGAAGTATGCCAGTATATGACTGGCTCTTTTAGTAACATTATGGCTTTCTAAATGTATATGTAAGCCGCTGTATTAAGTGCTTACTGGCTGCGATAGTGGTGAATAGGAATTTCTAACTGTGAGTGCAACTGGCTCTGATACTGCTGGATACATAACTACTGTGTGGGTGTGTGAGTGAATGTATGAGTGTCTCTGTCGCCGTCTCACTGGGTGTGTGAGTGGCTATCCTTTGTAAATAGGTATGTGAGCTGCAGTATGGCTGGGAGACTGGACGTATAACTGGGCGTATGAGTCTGTAAGTGCACATATAACTCTTTGAAACTTAAAAGCACCTATAAGTTTACACGCACCCAGCCAGACAGCGACAGAGGTACTTATACATTCATTCACACACTCACACAGCAGATATGTATCCACCAGTATCAGAGCCAGTTGTACACACTGTTACATATCCCTATACTCACTAACACAGCCAGTAATTAATTTATAGAGCCACTTACATACACCTTTAGAGACCCATAGAGTTACTAAAAGAGCCAGTCATACACCGCCATATTTACTTCAACATCTGGTGGCACACTCATAGAAGGTCTCATGCACTCATTCAGATATGTAGTCAAGTACTGAGAGAATCTAGTCACCCATCCATACAAGTACTCCTTTCAACATGGCTTGGCCCTAGTACTGTCGACTCTGTGTGTGCATTTTTATTGTCAGGTTGACTTGCAATTTAAAACCCTGTTGCCAAGGCATGTACTTTGAAGTTTCAGTAAGCCACATGCGCACTTGCAGGCCCATATGCCCAGTTAAACTTCTAGTCTGCTACCACGATCCTTACACTGAGACACCCAGGTGGACACTCATGCATACAGTAATAATAAAAAACAAATAACTACATTTAGATTTTCATTTTCTACTTTTAATTTTCATATTTTGACTTCAGCTGCTGACATAAACAGTTATGTTACTATATTATAGCCACTATTATTCTATTAATTTTCATGTTTATATCTGTGTGTCTCTGTCTGTGTTAGCATATGCAAGGAGCCTTATGCATAGAGCTAAATACAGGGTGGATCCCAAAGTTCTTCATCCATTGATCACACAGTATCAACCCAATAGGGTTCTCAGATATATTAACCATCTGGTTGTGCCCAGAATAACCAGAGCCAGATGCCCCCAAGCTCTGGAACTCTGCCTCTTAGTCTGAGAAGCAAAAATAACTTATTGAACTTTGGGAAGCAGCTAAAAACATATCTGTTCCCATAATTTGTTTCTGTTTTCTTCCCTCACTGTTCTTTTCTCTTGCACTGGGAAGCCTGGTGTTGGGAAGCCACGCACTTTATATATATGGTGACATCAAAAACATAAATAAATAAAATACACTGACACACCCAGACACACAGTTATCCACACACTGACACACCCAGTCACATACTGACCCATACCCTTAGACACCCACGCACATACTGATCCGTATACTTACACACCCAGGCACAAAGTGATACACATGCTGACACACCCATGTACATTCTGATAGATAGAGTAGCACACCCATGTACACACTGATATATACACATGCACAACCAAGCAGGCAGTGATGAAGATAATGACATATGCATTTACATACTCATGTATACACTAACACACCAAATTACACACTTATGCTTACACTGACAGACTCAGTCACACTCTTCTCCATACAGTATCATGCCAATACAGTCATCTATGCATACAGTGAGACACCCTAACACACACTGACATATACTTAAATACCCAGGAATACAATGATGCATGCAGTAGTATACCCAGGCACAGACTGATGCCTACACAGACACAGACAGAGACACACAGATATAAACATGAAATTGATAGAATAAGAGTGGCTATAATATAGTAACATAACTGTTTATGTCAGCAGGTAAATATTTAAAATATGAAATGTAATAATATGTAATGAAAAGCTAAATGTAGCCATTTGTTTTTTATTACCAGACATCTACTTTTACTTAAATACAGGCAATTACAATGCCAACAAAAACCAAAAGAAGAAAGAAACAGAAGCAAGGATGTAGAGAATGTGGTGAAAGAGAAAAGAACTGTTGGTAAGAAAACAAAGAGGTTTCCTAAACTAGCATGTAGAAAACTGCAAAGTTAGAAAAATCAAGTGAATAAAAAGCAAAGTTTCAAATCAGTTAAGAAAGGAAATAAAGTGCATGACATTAAGAGTAAAAAAATCATACAATGAAGCAGATAGTTTAACCAAAAGACAGTGGCATTTAAAGGAAATACGAGTCAGAATGTTTCATACTAAGGTAATTCAGAATCTCATAAGAACTATGAAGCAGTATAAAAAGAGAAGAGAAGCAGTCAAACAAAAGGAGCATGTTGAAGCTGTTGTTGATAAGGCCTTTGTCCGCAAGAGGAAGCTATTTATTTTGATTCTGAGCAGAATGAGAACACTGGATAAAATAGTTTTGTCTATGAGGAAAGGATGCCAAAAGGAAAAGACTAGTGAATAGAAGTAACTTTTGCAACATTTTCAGTGGCAAATGGAATCATACTTCCAGTAGTGAGCCTTTCTTTAATGAAGAAAGCTACTTCCAAGAGAATCAATCAATCAATCAGTCACTTGTAAAGTGCGCTACTCAACTGTTAGGGTCTCAAGGCGCTGGGGGGGTGAGGGGGTTTGCTACTGCTCGAATAACCAGGTGTTGAGGCGTTTTCTGAAGGTCAGGAGGCCCTGGGTCAGTCGTAGGTCAACAGGGAGGGAGGTCCAGGTTTTGGCAGCGAGGTGTGTAAAGGATCTGCTGCCGGCTGTGGTACGATGGATACGGGGAACGGTGGCGAGGGTGAGGTTGGCGGAGTGGAGTTGGCAGATGGGCGCGTGGAAGCTGAGTCGCTCGCTGAGGTAGGCAGGGCCTGCGCTGTGAAGAGCTTTGTGGATGTGGATGAGGAGTTTGAAGGTGATCCTCTTGTTGACAGGGAGCCCGTGTAGGTCTCTGAGGTGGGCTGAGATGTGTTCGTGGTGTGGGATGTTGAGGATGAGGTGAGCGGAGGTGTTCTGAATACGTTGAAGTTTCTTCTGGATCTTGGCCGTTGTTCCCGTGTAGAGCATGTTGCCGTAGTACAGTCTGCTGCTGACGATGGCGTGGGTGACCGTTCTTCTAGTTGTGATGGGGATCCATCTGCAGGTCTTGCGAAGCATGCGGAGGGTGTTGAAACAGGAAGATGAGACGGCATTGACTTGCTGGGCCATGGGGAGCGATGAGTCTAGGATGAAACCAAGGTTGCGTGCGTGGGTGTTGGGAGCTGGTGTGGTTCCTAGGGTGGCTGGCCACCAGGAGTCATCCCATGCGGATCGGTTAGAGCCGAGGATGAGGATCTCAGTCTTGTCAGGGTTCAGTTTGAGGCAGCTCATCTCCATCCAGTTGGCGATGGCATGCAGTCCGTTGTGGAGATTGATCTTAGCGGTGGCGGGGTCCTTGGTGAGTGAGAGGATCAGCTGGTTGTCGTCAGCGTAGGAGACGATGTTGAGGCTGTGAGATCGGACGATGTTGGCGAGCGGAGCCATGCAGATGTTAAAAAGAGTTGGGCTGAGAGAGGATCCTTGGGGGACGCCGTAGATGGTCATGGTGGCTTCAGACAGGAAAGGAGGGAGGCGGACTCTGAGTTCTACCGGCGCAGAAGGATGTGATCCAGCCAAGGGCCTTGTGGTGGATCCCGGTGTCGTAGAGGCGTGCGCAGAGGGTGTGGTGGCAGACGGTGTCGGAGACTGCCGAGAGGTCTAGGAGGATGAGGGCAGCGGATTCGCCTTTGTCGAGCATGGACCTGATGTCTTCAGTTGCAGCAATGAGTGCGGTCTCGGTGCTGTGGTTCTTACGGAAGCCGGATTGGGAGATGTCTAGTGTGCTGTTGTCCTCCAGGAAGTCGGTCAGTTGGCTATTGACGATCTTCTCAATGACCTTTGCTGGGAAGGGAAGGTGGGAAATGGGACGGTAGTTCTTGAGGTCTTCGGGGTCTGCCTTGGGTTTTGTTGAGCAGGGCGTTGACTTCGGCGAGTTTCCAGCTCTCCGGGAAGGTGGCGGTGTCGAAGGAGCTGTTGATGATTGCACGGAGTTGGGGGGCGAACACATTAGTGTATGCAGTGGAATAATGTTATAAGACTGAGATGGTACTCCCATTGCAAAAGAGCAGATGGTAACTAGGAATGTTGAATAAGTGTTAGCTGAAGAGACAGGGAAGGCGTAGACAGGCCCCTGTGTACAAATGAAACTGTAGCAGGATTTGCAGGAATCAGTTGATATATTGAGAACTTTCCTACATATGTTTCCCTTCAAAAGTCTGGAAAAAATAGGTATTTTGTAAGGATTAGATCCATACAAAGTAAGGGAGTATTCTAATTTACAGGGACATTCACCAAGCATGTCTAACAAAGAAAGTGTGCCAAACCTCCTTTCATCACTTGAGAATGTTAGCTGTTCACCACTTTAAAATGGAAATTTTAGTTAGGAGGCTTTAATATGTCAAAACCCCTGTCCTATGTTTAGGAGAAATTAATAGAGCTGTTTTGCATGGTACAGCAGCAGATGTAGGAACATTTTGTGAGGATGTTCAGTTTTGTTTCTTTGGTCCTGAATAGGAGTCTAGGGAAAATGAGGAGTTGGTATGTGCAGGTGTAGAGGAGCAAGAGACAGGTATTAGTGTTGATAGCTGTACAGAAGAGATTAGGAAGTTTAACAAGGTTTCTTCAGAAAAAACGAACAGTTTGTATATGTTGTTGACGCACGCACTACAAAAGTCAAACTCGTAACGTTGTGTACTCAAAAACTTTAAAAGAGAACAGAGATAAGTGGCAAGAATGTGGTGCTTACTTATTTGTAGAGGAACAGGTTGATTTGTCCACACAGCAAAATATTTTCAAGTACAGCTATAATGAAATGCCAGCTAGAGCAGTACATAGCAAGTTCTTAAATGTTTATGAATCATTCTCATACAATGTATAATCCTTTTCGAGCGGTAGTTCGTATGGAACCAAAGACATCAACATTTCGTTAAATGTCCTCCAACCAAGCTACAGAAAGGTCTTAAATGTAGAGTTGTGTACTTGCCATTAGATTTCAAACAGAATATTGAAATATTGGGATACAGATGGATTTTGATGATCCTCTTATTATTCTAGTAAATTATGGCGGTCATTCTGACCCTGGCGGTTGAAAACCGCCAGGGCAGAGTGCCGCGGAAGCACCGCCAACAGGCTGGCGGTGCTTCAGGGGCCATTCTGACCGCGGCGGTAAAGCCGCGGTCAGAAAAGGGAAGCCGGCGGTTTCCCGCCGGCTTCCCGCTGGCTTCCCGCTGCCCCGGGGAATCCTCCACGGCGGTGCTGCAAGCAGCGCTGCCATGGGGATTCCGACCCCCTTCCCGCCATCCTGTTTCTGGCGGTTTTCACTGCCAGAAACAGGATGGCGGGAACGGGTGTCGTGGGGCCCCTGGGGGCCCCACATTGATTTTCAGTGTCTGCTTAGAAGACATTGAAAATCGCGACGGGTGCAACTGCACCCGTCGCACACCAGCAACTCCGCCGGCTCCATTCGGAGCCGGCTTCCTCGTTGCTGATGCTTTCCCGCTGGGCTGGCGGGCAGCCTTTTGGCGGTAGCCCGCCAGCCCAGCGGGAAAGTCAGAATGACCGCTGCGGTCTTTTGACCGCGGTACGGACTTCTGGCGGTTCCCGCCAGGCCGGCGGCAACCGCCGCCGGCGGGGGTCAGAATGACCCCCTATGTCTCTACGAAGAACAAATAAATATGGCAAAAAGTTTAAAAAAGCAACATTATACCTCATACAAAATAATATTTATTATAAAATGTTGATGTTGTTCAAGATATAACACATATGGAGGATGAGACATTACAGTCAAGTGGTCGGATTGAAAAGGTTGATCAATCCAGATCAGTAGAAATTTATGAACACTACAGCATCCATCCTCTGCAGTGTAAAGAAGCAAAAGGAGCTCCCATGAGAGTGTGGGAGAAAAGCTTAGAGGATTACAGTTTTCCACAACTGTTTCCCACTGGAGCAGGTGGACGCTATGATGACCGCCCTGTGAGAAAGTAGCCTCTTTCTAGCCTTGTTACCCCCACTTTTGGCCTGTTTGTGAGTATATGTCAGGGTGTTTTCACTGTCTCACTGGGATCCTGCTAGCCAGGGCCCAGTGCTCATAGTGAAAACCCTATGTTTTCAGTATGGTTGTTATGTGTCACTGGGACCCTGCTAGCCAGAACCCCAGTGCTCATAAGTTTGTGGCCTATATGTATGTGTTCCCTGTGTGATGCCTAACTGTCTCACTGAGGCTCTGCTAACCAGAACCTCAGTGGTTATGCTCTCTCTGCTTTCTAAATTGTCACTAACAGGCTAGTGACCAATTTCACCACTTCACATTGGCATACTGGAACACCCTTATAATTCCCTAGTATATGGTACTGAGGCACCCAGGGTATTGGGGTTCCAGGAGATCCCTATGGGCTGCAGCATTTCTTTTGCCACCCATAGGGAGCTCTGACAATTCTTACACAGGCCTGCCACTGCAGCCTGAGTGAAATAATGGCCACATTATTTCACAGCCGTTTTACACTGCACTTAAGTAACTTATAAGTCACCTATATGTCTAACCTTCACCTGGTGAAGGCTGGGTGCCATGTTACTTAGTGTGTGGGCACCCTGGAACTAGCCAAGGTGCCCCCCCATCGTTCAGGGCAAATTCCCCGGACTTTGTGAGTGCAGGGACACCATTACACGTGTGCACTATACATAGGTCACTACCTATGTATAGCGTCACAATGGTAACTCCGAACATGGCCATGTAACATGTCTAAGATCATGGAATTGTCACCCCAATGCCATCCTGGCAATTCCATGATCCCCCGGGTCTCTAGCACAGACTACCTTTCCCGGGGTTTCACTGCTGCTGCTGCCAACCCCTCAGACAGGTTTCTGCCCCCCTGGGGTCCAGCCAGGCTTGGCCCAGGAAGGCAGAACAAAGGACTTCCTCAGAGAGAGGGTGGAAAAAGGTGTCAGGGCTGGGGAGGAGTAGCCTCCCCCAGCCTATGGAAATGCTTTGATGGGCACAGATGGTGCCTATCTCTGCATAAGCCAGTCTACACCGGTTCAGGGATCCCCCAGCCCTGCTCTGGCGCGAAACTGGACAAAGGAAAGGGGAGTGACCACTCCCCTGACCTGCACCTCGCAGGGGAGGTGCCCAGAGCTCCTCCAGTGTGCTCCATACGTCTGCCATCTTGGAAACAGAGGTGCTGCTGGCACACTGGACTGCTCTGAGTGGCCAGTGCCAGCAGGTGACGTCAGAGACTCCTCCTGATAGGCTCTTACCTGTGTTGCTAGCCTATCCTCCTTCCTAAATAGCCAAACCTCCTTTTCTGGCTATTTAGGGTCTCTGCTTTGGGGAATTCTTTAGATAACGAATGCAAGAGCTCATCAGAGTTCCTCTGCATCTCTCTCTTCACCTTCTGCCAAAGGATCGACCGCTGACTGCTCAGGAAGCCTGCAAAACCGCAACAAGGTAGCAAAGACGACTACTGCAACCTTGTATTGCTGATCCTGCCACCTTCTCTACTGTTTTCCTGGTGGTGCATGCTGTGGGGGTAGCCTGCCTCCTCTCTGCACTAGGAGCTCTGAAGAAATCTCCTGTGGGTCGACGGAATCTTCCCCCTGCAACCGCAGGCAACAAAAGACTGTATCACCGGTCCTCTGGGTCCCCTCTCAGCACGACGAGCGTGGTCCCTGGAACTCAGCAACTCTGTCCAAGTGACTCCCGCAGTCCAGTGACTCTTCAGTCCAAGTTTGTTGGGGGTAAGTCCTTGCCTCCCCACGCTAGACTGCATTGCTGGGTACCGCGTGATTTGCAGCTGCTCCGGCTCCTGTGCACTCTTCCAGGATTTCCTTTGTGCACAGCCAAGCCTGGGGCCGCGACACTCTAACCTGCAGTTAGAGTCCTGCTAGAGTATCAGCTCGAGTGATCAGTTAGAGTATCAGCTCCTGAGTTGTCCTCCGGCGTCGTGGGACTCCCTTTTGTGTCTTCGGGTGAGCTCCTGTTCACTCCTCTTCTAAGTGCCTGTTCCGGTACTTCTGCGGGTGCTGCCTGCTTCTGTGAGGGCTCCCTGACTTGCTGGGCGCCCCCTCCGTCTCCTCATCCAAGTGGCGACATCCTGGTCCCTCCTGGGCCACAGCAGCATCCAAAAACCCTAACCGCGACCCTTGCGGGTAGCAAGGCTTGTTTGCGGTCTTTCTGCGTGGGAATAACTCTGCAAGCTTCTTCACGAAGTGGGACATCCATCCTCCAAAGGGGAAGTTTCTAGCCCTCTTTGTTCTTGCAGAATCCACAGCTTCTACCATCCGGTGGCAGCTTCTTTGCACCCTCAGCTGGCATTTTCTGGGCATCTGCCCAATCTCGACTTTGTCGCGACTCTTGGACTTGGTCCCCTTGTTCCACAGGTACTCTTGTCTGGAAATCCACTTTGGTTGCATTGCTGGTGTTGGTCTTTCTGGCAGAAATTCCCTATCACGACTTCTGTGCTCTCTGGGGAATATAGGTGCACTTTACACCTACTTTTCAGGGTCTTGGGGTGGGCTATTTTTCTAACCCTCACTGTTTTCTTACAGTCCCAGCGACCCTCTACGAGCTCACATAGGTTTGGGGTCCATACGTTATTCGCATTCCACTTTTGGAGTATATGGTTTGTGTTGCCCCTATGCCTATGTGCTCCTATTGCAATACATTGTAATTTTACACTGCTTGCATTACTTCCTTTTGCTATTACTGCATATTTTTGGTATTGTGTACATATATCTTGTGTCTATTTGGCATCCTCATACTGAGGGTACTCATGGAGATACTTTTGGCATATTGTCATAAAAATAAAGTACCTTTATTTTTAGTATATCTGTGTATTGTGTTTTCTTATGATATTGTGCATATGACACCAGTGGTATAGTAGGAGCTTTGCATGTCTCCTAGTTCAGCCTAAGCTGCTCTGCTATAGCTACCTACTATCAGCATAAGCTGCTAGAAACACCTCTTCTACACTAATAAGGAATAACTGGACCTGGTACAGAGTTTAAGTACCCCTTGGTACCCACTACAAGCCAGGCCAGCCTCCTACACGCCCCGTACAGATAACAGCAGCTAAATACCGGTCGAGAAGATTATATTCAGAGGATCCTAGACTTTGGCACTGTATTCCATACATATTCCATCTTCTGTGTGGGAATGACTTGTCTGGACTTTGATATGCTGTAAACCACGCACTAAAGACAGGAGTTAATCCTTGAAACCTCTCTGCATTGCAATATGTTGACAAAGTTCATGGAAAGGATGAAAAGTTAGAATACAACTTGATTCACTTGATGGCGTGCCATTGTTTCACCAGTGAGTATTGGTATCATTGTCATGGGGAGCTGAAATGTATTTCGAGAAACCTAGGTGCACCTACTTGGTTTCCGACACTCTAGGTGGGTGGCAACCTAATTGAATTTTTGAGAGAAGTGAACTCAAACAGTAAGGACTTCAAAGTGAAGACTTCAAAGTGAAGAAATATGGAGAACTTTGCTCCTTGGATCCTGCTAATGTTTGCAGATATTTTAACCAAAGGTTTCAAGCCATGATGTCTTTCATCAGCAATGAAACAAACCCTCCTCTTGGTGAAGTAACTGATTTATTTTGATGTAAAGAGTACAAAGCAAGAGGTGCTCCTTATATCCACATGCTATTTTGGATAAAAGATGCACCAACATGTATAACAGACAGTGATGGGTCCATCCTATCTTTCATAGAACAGTATGTGACATGCTCCATCCCAAAAGACAGTGGCAAAAAGGCTTGAAACAACATTTTCTGTGCTTTCAAATTCATAGAAGTGGGAAATATTGTCATTGAAAATACAGATGCAAAGGAAAATTTTACACAAGGTATCATTTTGGATTCCCACGACCCGTCATTTCACAAAGAAGAGTGAACAGCATTTTATCTGCCATTAGACATAGATTAACACAAAAATCACCAATACACACATATAACCTGAGAAGAACAGAGGCCTCCAAGTTTATTAATTATATAATACAGTCATTCTGAAAGAGTGGAAAGCGAACACGGATGTACAGTTTGTTGCAGACAATTCCATCGCTCTGGCTCCTTAAGTCATTTGGCCAGTTTGTTCTCGAAGTCAAGGGAAATCGCTTGGGTAAGACTAGGCCTTGCAACTATGTGAAATAAAGTATTAAAGTCTTTCCCGGACATTCAATATCTAGCAGAGTTCGATCCAGAAAGAACAGACATCGTGAAATCCAATATGTCGGACACATGCTACCTAAGAAGGGGTCCACATCTAGAAAACATGTGCCTTTATGAAGTACTTCAGTACTACAGATATATAGCAGCAATGTAATGGAAAACATAGAAGAAGGGAAATATGTGGTCGTTGGATATGACAGTTGTTTGGTGAGACATACCAAAGGAAATATAGTTAATCACAGAAAACGTAGTTGCCAAACTCCAGACAGAAGAGAGTTTTTCTATTTGGCACTTCTACAACTGTTCAAGCCTTGACGTGCTGAATCAGAACTACTTGGAGACTATGACTGCTACGAGGACTCCTTCAATGATGTGAAAGACAGCATTAGGTGTTCAGTCTTTCCAAACTACTTGCAAACGTTGAAAGATGAGATACTACAGGGAGAAACCATTGCTGCTGAGATAGCTAAGGAGGGTTCACAAAGCAGCCAAAGTTCGGTCCCACTAAGTCAAGAGCCTCTTGGATAACCAGTTACTGAAAATGAAGCAGCCATAGCCGTGAATGAGGTCGATACTGCAATTCAGCAAGCGAGAGAGGAAAGTGTTGATTTTTAACATTTAGTTGCACTAATGAATGACACCCACAAAGAAATTTATATTGAAGTTAAAGATAAAATATAGCATGGATTTCTGCACAAGAAGAAAGAATGTAAATGCTCTTTGTAAGCCAATACTATTATACATCTGTGGTCAAGCTGGCTCCAGGAAAAGCTTTCTAATTAAAGTTGTCACCGCTTATCTACAGAGGACTACCTAGTCAAATATATCATGTGCAGTAACAGCACCAACTAGATTAGCTGAACACAACATTAAAGGAATTACTTTACATATACTACTTATGCTACCTGTAGAACACAACAATAAATTGGAATATCAGAAGTTAACTGGTGAAACTTGGGGCCAGATGTATGATTCTGGCCCATTGCGATTCGGTAATTGCGATTTTTAAGAAATCGCTATTACCGACTCGCAAAGGGTCATGTATCACATTTGCGAATCGGTAATAGCGATTTCTTAAAAATCGCAAATGCAATTACCGAATCGCAAATTGCGATACTGGCCCCATTCGCAGCTATGGGCCTGTTGGCCCATAGCCGCAAATTTTTTGCATTTCCAAAATAGCGATTTCTGAACCAGAAATCGCAATTTTGGAAATGCAAAAGGGCAGGGTGCTGGGGGCCTGAGGCCCCCTCTCCTGCACCCCATTTTTTTTTTTTATATGTAAAGTACACACATGCCAAAAGGGCATGTGTGCTTTACATGTTACATTTAAAAATGCAGCTTTACTGCATTTTTAATTTTTGCACCAGGTTACCACCTGGTTTCAGACCATGGTATTTTGCATGTGCAAAATACCATTCTGCAAAAAATAGCAATTTGCGATTTTTTACAGAATTTCCTTGCGACCTGGATTTTGCGAATCGCAATTTGCGATTCGCAAAATCCAGGTCGCAACGCAAAAAATCGCAATTGTTGCGATTTCTATTTTGTTATCTGCGAATGCCTTTGATGCATTGCAGACCACTATTTTGCACTCGCAAACGGCTGATTTTGCCGTTTGCGAGTGCAATTTCTTTTTATACATCTGGCCCTTGGTTTCTAACTTAATGCTTGCCTTCGTACACTTAAGAATGCAGCAGACTTTAAAAAACAGTGCATGACATGCTGTTTGGAGAAAAGCATTTAATTATCTTCGGTGACCTACTGGAACTTACCCCCATCAAATGACAGCCTGTTTTCAAGACACTTCTCCATAATGAGAGCCAGAATTCTTTGGGTGATATAGGCAATGTAAACATTTTGGTTTAACTCTGAATACAAAGTACTAGTGAAGAATATGTGTCGAGCATCTGAGGTGGAGTATGGAAATATTCTGAAAGACATTTGAGTAGGAGTTCTGACAAAGGAGAGGAAAAGTGCTTTAGAAAGTCGAATTATCAAGAAACTTTTTACATCTAGCACCACAGCAGCACAACTAATGTACAATTTAATTGAAGGAGACAAAGCCATGTTCTGTTTAATGCCTACACTTCAAGAATTATAGCTATTAATAAAATGGAACATCAGGGAGTAACAATACTGCTAACTGAAAAACTACAAGCAAAATTTGAATCTTTGGAGAAGTTTGTATCCAGGACTGCAGCATGAAAAAATTATTTACACGTGTGAAAAACAGTTGAGTAATTTTGCAGCATAATTTAAATGTTGAGGAAGGGTTAGTGGATGGTGCTATAGGCAAAGTTATTGATCCCATTAATTTTCCAAAGAGAAATGAGGTTTAATATTTGGTTATAAAATTGAACAGATTGATGTGAAGCAGATTGGCTGTTGTATTGTATGTTTTTTGCCACCCAAACAGGCACTCACACACCCAGTCACCCATACAGCCACTCACACACCCAGTCAGTGATTCATGCAGCCACTCAAGCCCCCAGTTGCACACTCATACAGCCACTCACACAGCCATTCAGTCACTCATACAGCCACTCACACAGCCACTCAATTATTGATACGGCCACTCACTCACCCATACAGCTACTCACACACCCTCAGTCACTCATTCATACAGCCACTTATACACCCAATCACCCATACAGCCACTCAAAACCCAGTTACTCACAGTGAGAAAGGGCATCTTTTGGCTTGGTTAACCCACTACTTTTTCTGTGGAAAAGGATGTTGTTTCAAAAGTGTATGTGCTAAAGAGGTTCTCAGGGCCAGATCTCTTTCTCAAAAACTGTACTATGTATTGGAACTTCAGCTACCCTTGATAGTCCCTAGTAAATGGTACCACTGAAGAGGGCCCCCCAGAGCTGCAGCACTAATTGTGCCATTCTGAGAGGCCCCACACTAGCCTCATGCAGACTGCCATTGCAAGTGCATTACAAAGTTGCAAACTCGGCATGGCACTCACCAAGAGTGCCCTGTCCACTAACACTGCATGCACTATAGGTAAGTGCCCCCTCTGGCAGGCCTTACAGCCCTAAGGCAAGGTGCACTATAATGCATGTGAGGGCATATGGCTGCATGAGCAGATATGCCCCTACTGTGTCTTTATAAACCCTTAAGACATAGTACGTGTAAAGGGAAGCCATAGCAAGTACATGTGCTGGGCACTGGTCATTACTAGTTCCCCAGCTATTTGATGAACTCTCTGAATACTGAGCTGTTTGGTACCAACCAGCTCAGAATAATAAACCCACACTGATGCCAGTGTTGGATTTATTGTAACATGTACCCAGAGGGCACCTTAGAGGTGCCCCATGTAAAACCTACCAGTCCTGGCATACTTACTGGAGTGGCTTTTACCAGCCTGCCACCACCAGACACAAATCTGGACACCTAGGGTGAGAGCCTCTGCTCCCAGAAGCCAGAACACAAAGCTTTACCTGGGTGCAGGTACTACACCTCTATACCCAGGCAGGCACACAGGCTCAGAGGTCAGCTTCAAAGGCTTTACCGCCTTTGAAATCTGACCTTTGACTCTGCTTCTAGCAGCAGATGGCTGCCCAACAGTTTTCCCTCATTTTGAGTAGGAAAACCGTCAGGAAGACTTAGAGTAGGAGGAGTGGCCCCCTCCGCCTGCACCCCCCACCCCAGGTGTGGCAGACGAGGTCACCAGTACATTTCATTTTCCTCCCTCCATCTTGGATGGTAGGAAAAGAGCCAATCACAGTAAGAGATGTGACCTCTTCCCACAGGAAGTGGTCAAATAGTGGGTGCAGCCACCCTAAGGTAAGTGGTCCATTGGCCACTCCCAGGTACTACCCTTAATAACCACTTAATAAGCATTTAGTAGACATACCTAGACCTGCAGATCAGATTCAATAGATACAAGAAGGCCAGCTACAAAGAAGACCCAAGGCTCAAGAACAGAAGTCCTGCTGCAAAAAGAAAAAGGCACCAAACCCTGCCTGCAGCACCCAGGACTCAACATTCTTACTGAGGGGTCGACTGGACATTCGACGGACTTTTAGAAAACCCAGAGGGCCTCCAACTTTCTAAAACTTGCCAAGAACCTCCCTGCAGAGTGAAGGGATCACTCCCTGCACCCAACAAGCAAGATCCAGTGAAGTCCAGTTCACTGACTGGCTGCTGAAAACAGCAGCTGGACCAAATTCCACCAAATGGACTCAGAGGACAAACCCTGTCAGTGTGCTATGTTTGGTGGCATTGCTACCTCCAGTGGCCGAGACGTGCCATAGCCCGGGGCACTGGACCCCCAATGCCGAACACCCAGAAGAAATGACCACTCTGGATTCTCCAAGGACCAGAAGCAAGCACCTGTCAAGGGACTTCAGGACACCCAAGAACCCCATCCCCCAGAGTGGCCCTGCTGACCTGCAATCCACCCTCCAAGTGACCTGTACCTGGCTCTAAAGTTTCCTTAATGCAGAGCCGTTGGCTGACCTATCTGTAACTACGCACAAAAAGTACTTACCCGATTTTGATGATCTTGGTCTTAAGAATTTCATAAAAATCTGAAGTATTTTTGTAAATTGGTCACGAGTTATTCTTTTTATTGTGTGTCTACATTTATTGATACTGTGAGTACAACAAATGCTTAGCACTTCTCCAAGATTAGCCTAACTGCTTGGCCAAGCTACACCTGAAAAAAAGAGCATTAGGTGGTCTTCTTAATACCTCTGGATACGAAGGTGGGATTGCTTGGACTCTCTGCACAGTGCAGATCATTTTTGCACACTACATATAGCGCCTGTCTCCTACATCACTCACCACCACAGATACTGACACACCTACACACAAAATCACATAGATAGTAACACATATTCACTCACCTATACAGTCACTGACACAAGCACACACACACCCTTACACTCACTCACAAACTCACTTACTCACCTTTACAGTCACTCAGACACCCACTCACTCATCTGTACAGAGACTCACACAGCCCCTCGCTTACCCATACAGCTACTCACACACCCACCTATTCACCCATATAGCTACACACAAACCTACTCATCCATCAAACAGCTAATCACACAGCCACTCACCTACCCATACAGTCACTTACACATCAACTCACATACAAATTTAGACACTCACACAGCCACTCAGATAATATTCGTTAGAAATTGTATCACTCATCAGTAGTACAGAAAGAACAATAATTTTACTTGTGCAGCACCTTAGTATCTATCTGTAATTTTCAGAAACATTTTCAAAACACACTGACTGGATGATGTCATCAGTGATGTCATTTGAGATGTCATCAGTGATGACATTAGTGATGTCACTGACCATGTCATGAGTGATGTAATATGTGAGGTCATAAGCAGTGCATTACAGTTATATAAGTTAGCTCAGGTAACTATAACTGCTGAATTTATATGGTCTTGTATAAGTGAAATCTGAGCCTAACTATAACGTCCCTGTAACCTTTGTTTTTTTCGTTGAATATATATATATATGTATATATATATATACATATACACATATATAATATTTCATAGTTATAGTTGGGACCTAGTTTCCATCGAAAAGTCATTTTCTGTTTTGCGAAAAACTTTGGCACCCTTTAATGAATCTTCACAACATTTTCAAAACTAGTACAACAGTACAGCTGCTGTGTTGAAAGTTTTGGGGAGATTCATCAAGAGGGCCAAGAAAAAGGGGGGATCCCAAATCCTTTTTTCTCGATGTAATTTTCCATAGAAATTTTGAACACGACTGCAGGCCAAACCGCCGGACGAAATTACACCAAATTTGGCAGAAAGGTAGCTCTTGGGCCTGAAAGGGCTCTTTTTTTATCTGGTGTAAATCCATTCAGTAGTTTTTGAGATATTAAAGGAAAAAGAAATATAGATAACTAGGAAGGCAAATCTAAGTATCGAGGAATGCAAATCCTAGATCCGCGGATTGACATGCCAAAGCAAGGCTCTGATTGGCTTGCCACAACGTGAGAGAAAAGTTGTGGCCACCAGTTGTTTATCGGCTCTGTGTGGTGGTGAAAATTAAAGTAAAAATTGAGACAAGGGGTCAGAATAGAGGAATCCTGACCCCATATGACAGCTGGAAGTGCCCCTGAGGGGCCCCTCATGGGCAAACAATTGCCCTTTTTTATTTGGCCAATGCATAGATCCGTGGATTCACTGTGGGGCTCAGCACAACTCCAGTGTAAATCCACAATGGATCCACAGATCCGGAGCCCAATGAAAAAAAAATACACACACTCACTCAACCAACCCCACGTGGAATTGGCAACACACAAGGGGTTGGCTTCTGGGCCTCTGGCTGTGCACGGTTAGAAGACAAAGGCCATGCACAGCATGGGATTGTATGCATTCAGGGGGTTATCCACCCGCTGCGCTGCATTAATAAAACCATAGAAATTCACTGAAAAACACACAGGTTAGAGGGACATTATAGTTAGTAATTAGCATTAAAAAAACCTTCAACATTTACAGGGAAGTTATACTTAGGTTCTAAATTCATGACATCTTCTATGGCATCAATGATAATATCACTGCAACATTTGCTGTAAAATTATAGATGAGATAACTGTGCATGGCGGGGTTGCGAGTTATATTTACGTTAGGGCATGAATTGCAGTTACTTAGACTGTTGCAAAGCACTACCATACACAGACATCGGCATGGGACGTAGCAGTGCAGAGGCTAGTACACTGATAAATAGTATACCCACTTTAAAAATAGGATAATAGATCACATAACATATCTTACAAATAGCATCACTATTTTGTAGTACAAAAAGAATAGTCATTTCACTTATGCAGCAGCTTAGTATATATCCTTCAGTCTCAAAAACCGAATACGAAACACACTCACTGGATGATGTCATCAGTGATGTCATTTGAGATAGCATCATTGATGTCACCAGTGATGTCACTGACCATGTCATGAGTGATGTAGTATGTGAGATCATACTACACAGAAAGATTACCCCACATGACCTGTATATCTTCCATACCCAGATCAATTCAACATGGTCTGACCAGTGACTAATACTTTACAAATACATAGAGATTCTTATTTCTGATTGTCAATTTATGCCATTTCATCTACAATGGAAATGATCAACAACATATATTCAATGTACAAAACATTAGTTCATGATTTGAATATACATTTTTATCACAATTACATCAAACATTGCAATACATCAACAAATTTAAATTACTAAACAAATCTCTACCCCCATTCAGTAGCACTCTCTCACTCTCGCCACACATGACCTCATACATACACACTGTCACATCATTCCCACTCACATGACCTCATACATACACACTGTCACATCATTCCCACTCTCAGTCACAACTTGCATACATCAATGTGCAAGCAGGAAATGATCTTCTCTTTCACAACCATTGTAATGTTACTGGGACTACACAGTAAAATAGTTGACACACATTTCAGTGGCTTAGAAGAATTCCACAACCACCTTCTTCAGGATCAATATTCTGTTGACATCTACTTTAGGAAGCCCAAGGGGAGAGGAGGATTTTATCTCCCAAAAAATCATATCCGATCAGACCTCAAAACCAAAACAATACTTTAATCTCACAATACTTTTACAGACCTCGAAAAATCCTAAAGATGATACCAGACATGCAGGTCTAGTGACTTAAATAATCTACTCGACCTAACTATAAAGCTCTTGAACCATAAACTGGTTTCAAATTACATAATCCTAGGCAAATATTTTAATCACTGAGCCTCCTCATTTGATATTACCTTTAAATATGTTAGTGCAGCATGTCTGCTGTACAAAGCTCTTGTTTAATAGACTAAGGCCCAAATTTAAGAATTTTTTTGACGCTAATGTGGTGTTAGATTGCCAAAAACGCTGCATCATATCTTCAAAATGGTGCAATACATGCATTGCGCCACTTTTAGACCTTTTGCTCCACATTATGCATATGCCATGCATAAAGTATGCAAAGGGGGCGTTTCGGCGCAAGGAGGCTCGCAAAAATAGTGGTGTCATTTTAAACTTAACGCCCAGTGAAAGCAGGCTTTAAAAAGACTCACTCATTGGAATCACTGGGTCTTCTTGCACTTTGCTGCACTAGCGTCAGAATTTTCGACGCTAGAGGAGCAAAGCGCCACAATAGCATCAAAAATGTTGATGCTATTGTTGCTAATACCGCCATGGTGTGCCAGATCTTAAATACTGTGCAGACATGGTGGTGTTATGGGGGTGCAAGAAAAGTGGCACATATAGGAGACACATAAGCCCTGACTTGCCTATTAGTCAGAGCTGCAGGAATTATGTGATTGTGCGGCTGCGGAGATTTTCACATAGTTATAGATTTGCTGCATTTGCCACATAATCCGTCATCTGTCGCTTAATCTGCAGTTTTAACAAAAAGAAATGTTGTTTCTAGTTCAAACGGTTCAAAAGTCACTAAGTATGCAACAACACGTGTTCCAGCACAGTGAAAGGGACTTTGCAAAGCTGGACTGGTCACCTTTCTATTGCTTATTGCTATATTTGGGTGTTAAATTGGTATTCATGAGGTGCACCCAATGCCCAGAGAGAGTTACCAAGTTAAAAATGTCAAAATAATAAAGTCATATTGCAAAATGTGCCACATTATTTGCCTTCTCTTGCCACATAATTTACTCAACTCTGCCACATAATTTTGACCTCTCCTGCTGCATGAGTTCAGTGGCCCTGCTCTTAGTTCATTACCAGCATTGTCAATAGGCGGAGCAACAATATTTCTCTAACCATGATTCAAAACTAGGGCTTTTAATGAATATGTCACTAAATTAGGAAGTGATAGTGTACTGACATATCTGATCAGCACATTTTCCATTGAAATAGTCACAAACTTTCCAAGTGACAATCAGTTTTATTGATAAAAACTACATAGTGTACAAACAGTAATGTTTGGAAATCGAGTTTCTACAAATATTTGTCATTTGGACATCACCAAGTGAAGTGTTCTGATTTGTTTTGCAGGTATTTAAATCTTTGCATGACATTCTGAATTGCAAAAAGGTGCATTTGTAATTCCTGATATATTTTGAAATATATGTACTATTTATTAAGAAGCGATTTAAAGGTTGTGTGTTAAAAAAAAACTGACATCCTACAGTCCTTTGTTTCACAATGATTGTCAGAAAGCTCACTTTACAAAATCATCTAACTGTAGTAAGATAAAAAAGGTAAACACCATTTTTCAGGTAAGATAAGCAGCACTTAGTAAAGAGAAACTGACATTTCACCTGTGTCCTTGAACAGACAGCAAATGTGTGAAGATAAAACAAGATTTAAAAGCATCTTTATTGCTCATTCATTTTCTGAATGAACAGAATACCTGTTCCTTTCCAGCTCGAGTTCACCAATAGGTCCTTAAAATAGCTCGACCTGATAAAATCTCACTTGCCATAGCGAGTGGACGAATACATCTTTTGAGGCCTGTAGATAGATGTCCCAAACATACAATGCGCATGTGAAGTTTTTGTGGAAAATATCTAACTCTCATTTGGCTAAATTATTCCCTACCGTAACTCTATACAGGCCTGTGACTGAAAGCTGCGTGCAAATTTGGCTTAGATTGAACAGAAAAGATGCTGAAACTTTGGCGTTTTCATGTAAAATATATTCATTCCATTTTCATTTTATCCGATGGTGGATGCAAGTATACTTGCATTATTTTCTTAAACCAAATTAAGATTGCTCTCTGGTAGGTTACAAACCATATCACAATTTAGAAATAACACACCTCTTTCGTACTATAATTACATTTGTTTTATTGTGAAATTGCGCAATGTGTTCTTTAAGCATTGCGACAGTTTTGCAGTATCACCTGTGTTTCCACTAATGCACATTGTACATTATATTGAATACACCACCCCTTCCTACCTCTCGCTGTGATGAGTTACATAGTGAGGCCCCTGTGCCTCCAATCACAACCCTTTCCCACATATGCAAATCCCTTCACCCCTCCTCACTTTCTGTTCCTTTTTTGTGCTTCCAATCTATGGACAGGCGCGGTGCACATGCTTCTGCGCCTTGCTGCAGCGCCTTCCTTGCCGCATGAGCCAGTATTCAGCCAGCTAGATGGTCTGTGGTCTGCGGTGCAGCAGCTTCTGAGGCTCCTCCCTTCACCCTTCTTGTGCGCCTGGGCTGGAGGTCTGCAGTTGTTGCTCCGGCCAGCTGGGGGGCTGAGTGTCTTGGTTGCCGGGGAGCCAGAGACATCTCAGCAACTGGCGGCGGCTGTATTACTGCTTCTAAGTGCAATATATGGTGTCTCTGGATTTTTTTTTTGTTTCTTGCAAGATTTTATATGTTTTAAATGGCTTGGGGTCAACATAACAGCGGGCAAGGCGAATCTTTCTCAACGGTCTGGTGAAGATTTTGTTGCATGGTGAAGCGTTCTGTTCCAGCTTGCAGTGCGGCGGGTTAAATGAGGCGTGTGTTTGGCGTCCACCGGACTGCTGGGCACATATAGAGGATGCAAATGTAGGATATATTAAATATTTGAAATAATGATTCACTCTGGCCTACCCCAGTGTTGTCTGCCTTGCAAGTGCAGGTGTGGTGGCAATATTCGGTGTGTGTGTCCGAGGGCAGCTAAGTCCCGGCAGGGGATATGGATCTGAGTGCCTTTGTCAGGAAGTTGGGCTGTTGGCACTATTGTAGAGATCCAGATCCTGGTGCACTACGTGCCAGCACCCCTGTGTCTCTGCTGTGCATGTTAAAAGAAGGCAAGCAAGTAGCCTGCAATTATAGCTCAATGATGCAGATGCTTAGCTGTGGTTTCATCATCAACTTCAGGACAGAGGTTCAAGTCCTGTCAAGGCGATTAAGGTGTTATATACAATGAGGCAGTTTGTCTGCAAAAATGTTGGCTTCTTGATTGGAATTGAGCGCTGCCTTGTGCTGCTGGTGACTTATGGCCCAGCATTTCCAATACATATTTGGAAAATTTGTTCTGATTTCCAGGGTCTCGAGTTTCAGGTCTTCCTCGCATTTTATTTTAAGCCATGGGCTTTGGCTCTGGGCCACAGTCTCATGCAGTTGGTGTCTCTGTGTTGCTCAAATTTGAATTTACCTTGAAAAAACGAAAACACTATTCAAACAGGCAACACAAAGATGGGCAGATTTCCTGGCTGCAATATTTAATCATTTTTTATCAATAGGCACTATTCCAGCAAGCAGGATGGGTTCAATAATCCATCCCATATACAAGGGAGGGAAGGCCGCATCGTCAACCAACTGTCACATTATTTGGGGCTTGTTGTTCTACATCCCTAGCTATTTGCTTTCCACCCAATTTGAGCACTGTGTTTTTATAGCAGGAAACCCCCATTAGCAGGAAACCACACAGGAACAATAACTCTATTTAAGCGGGCAACAGTGACATTCACGAGCACTGACTGGGAGAGTCAGAAGAACTAGTTTGTGAGCCACTCCTGCTCAGGGGCACTTCTCACAAGTCTTTTTGAAAACCGTGCAATGCTTTGAGGGCAAGAGTCAGATTTCTGTTGTTCATGTCGTTGCCTGGTATAAAAGTGAACAGGACGCACCGATCTTTGTACACACCCCACTTTCCGTTGCGCCCATTAAGTCCAACACATATCAATGCTGCATCACCATGAGACGGATGGCTCTCATTCCTTCTTTGATCTAATTAGGGCCGAGCTCAGTGCTGTTTATCATCTTGAGCATTTCCCACCTTTTTTTTGCAACCAGAAGGCATTTGCTTTTGTCTGCACGGTGAAGAAGGGTATGTACCCTCATGCTGATATTTGTACATCAGTGAACAGTCTGAATTCTACAGGAATGTTTTTGTACTGAGCCCAGCCAAACAAATCTAGAGTTCTTTTTTCTGAGCCTGATGAAACAGAGTTGTCTTCTTTCTTAGCAGGTGTTGGTACAACTCTGATAGATCTTCTCCAGTAATGACCAAGGTCGGGGAGATCAGTATATGCAAACTCACCGCATTGCCAGTAGGTTTCCGTCAGCATGGAAGTGCCCCACTGCATGTCCAGAATGTGCAGAATTGTGCCACAATTTTCATCTGTTCCCAGTGGGATTGTTCCTTTTCCTCTGAAACACAAGGAATACAGAGTGAGTGTCCATACAATTAGGGCTTCCCCTTCCCTTCTATCCACAACTATCTCAGAATCCCAGATTTCTACCCTTTTGGGTTGTATTGTGGCCCAAATCATACATAGGTATAGGTGGAGAAGGCATTTTGCTTTTTTAGGGGCTACCTCTTGGGATAAGTAAAGCCTATTTGTGCCTACTGCATTTGATATCAGCGAACAAACGGAACATGACCCACACTGATGTCTTGGAACTCACTGTGGTCATGTGCTAATACCATGTGTTGTGTGAAAGGGTGCTACGTAGTGTGTGTGGAATGCTAGTGTTGGGTGTGTTGTAGTTATAGGTGACATGGGAGTGGTCCCTAGGCAAGCACGGTGACAATTTCTGAACAGACTCCATGAGACTAGACCTCTCTTTGGCAAGGAATGAATGTGGCAGCTAGTAAACAGAGGGAATACAAATGTACAAAAACACATTCTTATAGAACATTGCAGGTTTTTAGGTGAATCCAGGGGAGATGTCTGTAGTCCTCTGGTAATGATAGTTTCTTAGTTGTAACAGTTTGAAAAAAGGTCTTGGAGCAGTTTGTAGTTCTGGGTCATGTTGGGGGTATTGATGTGGAAAGTTCTCAAAGCAGTTGGTAACTCTTGATCCTGTTGGGAGTATTGATGTGGCCGCTGAAAAAGTGATAGTCTGCTGTAGAGGTGGTGCATTTGACGGCTCAATTGTAGACCTGTTGAATAAGAGCTAGGTTTGGCTTGTTATTAAAGAAAAAACATTGCATCCATGCATGTCGCCAATTCTTCCCTAGGAGTTCCTGTGTTTTTCTTTTGGGGGGGGGATTCACACTTTATTTGTACCTGTTGTAGTGAGGTACCAGAGAGTGGCCTCACTTGGGGTATCTATTTTGAAAAAAAAGTGGGTTAATATTCATGGGAGTATTAATTTTTATGGGTTGTTGGGCCTCCTCCCTCTCCGATCCTGACTAGGTGTATGATGGTAAGCATTTTTTACGGGGTAATCTTGGAGCATGTGGGTACTTTTAGTTATTAACTAGCCCTCTGTGGGCGTCACCAACCCTCCAGTATCCTATCCTTTTAGTGTGTGTGTATACAGGTGTCATTGGTGTGGCCGGTGTCCTTTGACTTACCAGTGCGCGGGCCGATGTACAAAGGGGAGGCACATTGCAACTGAACGTTGTTTGTCAATCGCAGTGTGCACTAAGGTCACGTGTATACCCCCCCAATACCCGGCATGTGGCATGCAACCTGATCCTCCCAAGTGGCGCCAGGTGTCTTGACTACGCCCTTTTCCTAGGGACTTCTTTTGGGCTAGCTGTGATCTTTTAATTGGTATTTGAGCACTTCCCTAGATCTTCATATGATCTGTCATCTTACTTTCGTGAACCGGACAGGGCAGGAGAGTTGTTCCACAGCCCCCAAGTGCCCTTGAATTGTAATGTCCGACATTGGGACTATTGCTTCACACAGGCAGTATGTAAGGCCTTGTATTGGCTGATTGCTAGGCATGGTGCAGGGGTGAGAATATCTCTGTTTTACATTCTGCTAGGAGCTGTGATGGACCTTTCAGACTCCCTTTTTACCTGGCACTTCCCTGCTCCCTCGTAGGTAAAGGAGGAGGTAAAATATTGCTGCATGGAGAGTCTGGTGCAAGGCCAAGAACTTGTTAAAATTTTCCCAAATGATGGTGATGGACTGAGACGGCTGATTGTTCTGGTGAGCCCCCCTTACTGACTCGGCATCATGCGGTGCTTTGCAATCTGTCGGACTTTGTGAATGCGCTGTGGAGGTTATGGGGTATTCACTATCCTAAGCATATGGGGAACCTGGCTTGCGACACAGGGAGACAGCTTCGTTTTGGAACTGAAAGGGGGCCTCCATTTGGCTGGAGGCTGTTTAGCTTTCTGGGGGCACTGTTGGGACCATACTCCATGAAGGAATAGTGGTTCCGGGCTGGGTGCCGAGGAATGGGGACCTTTTTGACTTGGTGATTGGAACCTGCTCCAATTTTCTTATGGGTGCGGAACCTGGCTGCCACTGGTCCGGAAGCCGCCCTGCCCTCCTGGCCATACTGCCGTCCCCTTGGGCTGTAGCCAGTCAATCCTGCCATGGGAGGTCAACAGCAATGTGGGTCCTATGCTCCAGTAGGCACCCTGAATGGCGGACTCTAGTGAGGATACCTGATCAACAAAACACGTACAGCCGCCCTGAGCTTCCTGAATGCAATTAAAAGCTTGAATCTCTAATGTTGTCTTGTTGGTCCTTCTTTTG
This sequence comes from Pleurodeles waltl, assembly GCF_031143425.1. Taxonomy (NCBI): domain Eukaryota; kingdom Metazoa; phylum Chordata; class Amphibia; order Caudata; family Salamandridae; genus Pleurodeles; species Pleurodeles waltl. The sequence goes on along the minus strand of NC_090437.1, from coordinate 1,313,437,232 downwards.
AGGTATAGTACAGCGAATTCTGAGGTGTGCGTAAAATGGATGCTTCGCATTGGCGGTATTAGCTTTACTGCACATTTGGGTTTTACACTTGTGTGAAGGCATTGCTTCCCTAAACGGTTACCCCTCCCTACCATGGTTGCGGCCTCAGTGCTTGTTTGTCTGGGTTCCCAGTCTGTAGTTGCTGTCGCCATTTGTTTGTCCAACTCCCTAACCCTTGTTGAAGTGGTGCGACAGTGGACCGACTTCTCTGTGGCTGAGTCTAAGGTGTATTTAGGTTTCCCTGGGCTTAGTTTTAGGTTGGAAATTTAGCGGCCTGGCCCCGGCTCATTGACCTCTGCCCTTAATATGCCTTTAGCAGGCATTTGTCACCCCATTCTATGGCACTAATAACATTGCTGCCAACCACCCTGGGTTTTGCTGTTATAGTTAAGTTGAAATTCTCTGGGGTTTTGCTGTGGAGCTCACTTTTGCATGCTCGTGGCGAGCGCCGCCCCCGTGAGAGAGGTCTTTTGCAGTTTGTGTTGATCTCTCTGGGCTTGCTCCTTGTTCTCTCATCTTATCCAAAAAATCAGTTATGTTCTCCCCAGGTTTTATGGTTTCTGCCAATAACCCTCCAACGTCTGGGCAGTCAGAGAACATTTCACTCAGGGCCGTACATATTTGGTGCCTGTACGAATTTAATATGGCCCCATCATGCTCTGTGTTTATCAGCATGATTGTAGGGATGCATACTCGGGCTAACACAGTGTTAGTCTGCTCTCCAATAAGACTACATAGCAGACTTTTGATGTCACCTATCGCTAGATTTATTCCTGCGGTGTTCTTTTCAAAACATGGGATCCATTTCCCTGCCGCACCCAACAATGGCAACAACTTTGCCCCTGATTTATACTTTTTGGTGCAAAACTGCACTAACGCAGTTTTGCACCAGAAAGTTTAATACCAGCTTGCACCATTTCTGAGAACCAGCCAGGCACCATATGTATGGAATGGTGCAAGCCAGTGCAAAGGGTAGGTTTGTGTAAAAAAAATGTTGTTAGCTGGGTGGGGCTGGCGGTATGGAAGAAGGGGGTTTTGCGCCAAAAAATGACGTTAGGCAGGTTTGAATCAAAAAATTACTCTAACCAGCCTAGCGTAATTTTCTGATGCAAAACCATCCATACCACATGACTCCTGTCATGCCCGCCACCCCAATGGCCAGCACAGGGGACCAGGGTCCCCTGGGCATGGCCATTGCACCCAGTGCCATGTAGAGGGTTCCATTTCAGGGCCCCAATAGCACTTTAAAAAAAAAATACTTACCTGTACTTACCTATACTTACCTGGGATGGGGTCCCCATCCTCCGCTGTCCCTCTAGTGTGGGTACGGGTGTCCCTGGGCCTGTGGAGGGCACCTGTGGGCTTATTCCATGGTGTTTTGCCATGGAAATAGGCCCACAGGTCCCCTAACCCCTGCCCTGATCCAGGTGTTAAATAATGGTGCAAAGCAAGCTTTGCACCATTATTTGATCCCTCATACCCCTGTGCGTGATTTTAGCATGGGGGATAATTATGGCGCTAAGGCCATAGAGTCATTTTTTGCATGGAAACCCCTACTTTGCATCTCATTGATGCAAAGTAAGGCCCATATTTATACTTTTTGACGCAAAACTGCGCTAACGCAGTTTTGCGTCAAAAAAATTAGCGCCGGCTAACGCCATTCTGAAGCACCATGCGGGCGCCGTATTTATTGAATGACGTTAGCCGGCGTTAGCCGCCGGCGCCGTCTGGTGTGCGTTAAAAAAAACGACGTACACCAGGCAGCGCCGGCGTAGGGGGATATGGGGCTTGGGCGTCAAGAAATGGGGCAAGTCAGGTTGAGGCAATTTTTTCGCCTCAACCCGATTTGCGCCATTTTTTTTCACTCCCAACCCCAATAGAAATGACTCCTGTCTTAGCAAAGACAGGAGTCATGCCCCCTTGCCCAATGGCCATGCCCAGGGGACTTATGTCCCCTGGGCATGGTCATTGGGCATAGTGGCATGTAGGGGGGCACAAATCAGGCCCCCCTATGCCACAAAAAAAATAAAAAAAACACTTACCTGAACTTACCTTAATGTCCCTGGGATGGGTCCCTCCAGCCTTGGGTGTCCCCCTGGGGTGGGCAAGGGTGACAGGGGGTGTCCCTGGGGGCATGGGAGGGCACCTCTGGGCTCCTTCAGAGCCCACAGGTCCCTTAACGCCTGCCTTTTGCAGGTGCTAAAAAACGGCGCAAAAGCGGCCGTACGTCATTTTTTTTGACCCGCCCACTCCCGGGCGTGAATTTTGCCCGGGAGTATAAATCCGACGCACATGCCTCGGAGTCGATTTTTTAGACGGGAACGCCTACCTTGCATATAATTAACGCAAAGTAGGTGTCCACGCTAAAAAATGACGCTAACTCCATGGACTTTGGCGCTAGACGTGTCTAACGCCAAAGTATAAATATGGAGTTAGTTTTGCGTCGAAATTGCGTCAAAAAAACGATGCAATTCCGGCACAAACGGAGTATAAATATGCCCCTAAGTTTCCACGTCCAAAAATGACTTTAACTCCATAATTTTGCGCTAGACGGGTCATGTCCTCTGATTCGAAGGATCACTCCTCCAGCCAGGGTCTATCGTACTGATCTCTTCCCTTGGTCCAGTGGACTAACAGGTAACAAAATGGCCACACAACAATCTTGCCTTCCTCTTGGGCTAATATTTCTCCTGAGCTTAGTTTGTCTGCCCTGCACATTCTGGAGGAGCAGAAGATGTTGATGCTCTCCTCATGTGCATGCAAAGGTGCCATTTTGGCTCTGCTGTGTCTAAGCTGAGTTTGCACCAGGCTACCTTGGTCTCTTATTTCCTGGTTAGCCCCTCTTCCATGTTGATGAGCTGATGAGGCTCGGATCCCAGCCAGAAGACTATCATCTATTTCTGCCTTGGACTCTTCCCCGAATGATGCTCTCTACCTATCCTTATACTCCTCAGGTGGATGGCGTGCCGCTCTACTCTCTCATGTTTCCACGGTGCGAGCTCCCTCTCCTCCTCCTTAGTTTGCACCTTTCGTCTAAACCCACCTAGGTTGCCTCCTTCATTCTGAGCTATGCGCTGTTCTTTTTGGTCAGGACCTTCCCTCAAACTCACTTTTTGTTGTTTCTTCGACTACCTGAGCTAACCCTGTGGCCCCCCCTTGTCATCAGATCCTGGGGGACTGGGACCCCTTTCCCATGACCGGCTCATTGGTATGACCTACTGCAGGGATAGCAGGCATCGGAGAGAGCACCTCCATCCCTGCATATGGCAGGCAGGTGCGGATGACTTGCTTGCTGATTGTGGGTTCGGCTTATCAGTCTGGGCCTCCTTGAAGATGGACCATAATTCTCGTCTGTTCATCTTTTGCTCTACATACTTGGTCCATATGTGTGACCTCATTTGAGATTATGTTAGTGTCAAAGATTCCCTCTTTTGGCAATGGAAACATGTGTGCCTTAGTGTGCATGCATGCCATTCATGGCAATACTTGTTATGTTTTTTGGCCTGTGTGTGGAACCTGGTTTATATGTATTCTAGTGGTGACTCCATGATGAGTTGGGCAGTTTTTAGGTAGACAAATACACTTCTATTGTTTCTGTTTTTTTTGGAATCTGACATTATACACGTCTAGCTTTCTCTCCTTTGTAGGGAATCTTAAATTTTACATGGCTAGCTTTTCTAGAATCGTAAGGGAATCTTAAATTCTACTCTGGTTGTGGATGGAAATAGATACATGAGGATTTGCTGGTTCTCACTACTTACTGTGAGCTCACCATTATTTACAGATGTATCAAACACTGGATATTTCACAAACACAAACAACAATGCATATGAATGGTCAAAACCTAAAAGAAAGTGCAATTGGTAATTCAAATGTCAAAATATTTGGCCTCAAAACAGCAAATTTACTCTGATATCAAATAGCATTTTGTGAGAATTAGCAATGTTTTCGTATAGCACATTGAATCAACAAAACACAGTTGCATTAATTTATCAGTGCCACAATATCAGAAACATCATTTTAAATGGCACAAAGAAAAACTGGCAGAGCACAAAAAATTATGACTCTGACAAAAATACCATAGCCTGCTCCTAGCGGATGCTGCCCTGTAACCAGCGGAAGCTCTGTGCGGCTCCAATTCCGCCTTAATATTATGCTGTTTTCATTTTGCTGCATGTATTCTGTGTTTCATAGCCTTCTACGGTTCAGAGGGAAATTAGGTTCTTTAGGTCAGTGTTGGATCTAAAACAAGTCAACAAATGGATGGCGTCTATGTCTTTCAAGATGCTGTTGTTACAGCTGCTCATTATGCCCGCATCGCTGGGAGGCTTCATGTCTCTACATTTGTCATAAGTTTCTGAGGTTTTCTGTGGGGTCACTACATTTCCAGGATTTCCGTTCGGCCTGCAGTCCGCTCCCTGAAAGTTGGATAAGGTTTTGGCTGTACTGCTCTGTTTGCCCAGCCAGAGGTCTGCGTTCCCTTCTTTTGGCCAGGGTAGGCATGGCTTGGTGTGGAGTGCTGGGTCACCCGGTTGGAGGTCTGTGGTGCCTTTCTCCAGTGAGGTGAGAGTGTCTGTGTTGCTGTGCCCAAGTCAGGTGTTAAAGTGATGCTCCCATTTTTTCCAATGGGCCTTCCCACAGGTTGCTTGACTAGCGCCATCAATTCTGGCGCTAGTCAACGAATGTGCCACAATAGCATCAAAAATCGTGCTAATGTGTGCTGTGGTGCGCCGTATTATAAATGTGGCGCTACCATGGTGATCTTAGGGCGTGCAGGGGGGGGGTGCAAGAAAAGTGGTGCATCATAGCTGATGCGTCACTTTCTTGTAAATATGCTCCTAAATGTAAGGTGCCTTGTCTGCACTAACATCGAAATAACCAATCAACTACGTGTGTCTCTGATTTATTACAACACGTTACTGATGTTGTCTCCTACGTCTCCGAGTCTCTAGTGGACCATGCCTCGATGGTGAATGAAACATTGCTGTTCAGCTATCCGGTGGGCTGCAGTTCACGATTTTGAATCCCGGCAAGGTTCACACGCCTTTTCGTCCTTCAGAGGTCGGTTAATTGAGAACCATTTCAATTTGCTAATACAATATCTATTACCCAGAGCACATAGAAATGGCAGAAATGCAGCACCAAAGGCTGTACTATATAAAAATATTCCTGCCTGACCGTTTCACATGTCTTGTGTTTCCTTCCCGTGGCAGTCTTAAGTTATTTCACCTTCCAATTTTTTTACAAATAAAGAGCATGATATTTACCCAACCTGAACAAATTTAGCTGGTCAGTACCTAAAGTTGATAGTACTTAAATTCTGCCTGCACCTCACTTTTACTTTTAGGGAAAGACATATGTTTTGCACTTTACTTCATAGATCACAACCTCTGCACATGTCCACTTGGGGTTCACCAAAGAAAGGGCTTGTTATTACTATATAATTTCCAAACAGAAGGACACAGGCTGTGTACATGAAGTACGGGGTGGTGACCTCTGAATTTTGGCATGATGAAAGTTCATTTTCTTTCTTTTGTATTCACGTGCTTCATCGCAAGTGGTAGTTTGAGTTTCATTATTCATATCTGTGCTGCAGAGAGAAGCACTGTCTGCAATCGGGGCTCTCTAGGGAAGAGAATTAAATATTAAATCGATAATAATAAAAAAACACTTAGCTTGATCGCCGCTGCACCGCTCCATCTGCTACTCTGCTGCAGGCACAGGCTCCCAGCCTGCCGTGCCGCCAATCCTGACACTGCTCAGAGCAACGTCAGGATTGGCTGGGAGCACCGAGCCAGGGCGCTCCCAGGCAGACTAGCAGCCTGTGCATGCTCTCTCCAGCTGGCAACTGTGTTGCTGGGCTGGAGAGATCCTACTGCGCATGTGTGTCTGGCTGGCCCAAGACAGCCGGCCATACTCACATGTGCACTAAGGGGGCATACTGTGCACTCCCCCTCAGTGCTCGTCACAGCTTGCGGCCCCACCCCTTTTACTATAAAACAATATTAAACACAGTTTGGCTGGGGGGGGGGGCTACTCTCCTCTGCTCTAATGGAGGAGCCGCTCCTGACTGTGTGCTGCTCTGTGTGTGCCAGAGTCCCTGCACACTGTAATGGACTGCACAGGGAAGCGCAGCCGAGAACCCCATGAGAACACGGTCCCTCCACACTGTAACCGACAGCACAGGGGAGTGCAGCCTAGAACCGAATAAGAACACTGTCCCTCCACTCTGTAACTGACTGCAAGAGGGACCACAGCTGAGAACCCAGTGTGAACATGGTCCCTCCACTCTAGCCAACTGCACAGGGAAGTGCAGCCGAGAACCCCATGAGAACATGATCCCCCCACTCTGTAACCGACTGCAGAGGGGAGCGCAGGCGAGAACTGTAGGAGGCGAGCCTGGTGTGTAGTGGGTACCTATGGTACTTACACCTTATGCCAGGCCCAGTTATCCCTTATTAGTGTAAAGTAGGCAGTGTCTAGAAGCCAGGCTCTGTAGAGGTAGCTGTGGATGAGCAGCCACGACTTATCTACGAGACATGCAAAGCTCATGCAATACCACTGTAGTCACACAGCACTTACACGCGAAAGAAAACACTCAGTGTTACAAACATAAAGGTACTTATTTTGGTGACACAAATACCAAAAATACCCTGGACGCTATACCTTTAGGAGGTAAGTAATACACAAATTATATACACTAATATGCAGAAATAGGCAGAATAACAGTTAGAAAACAGTGTAATTAGGGAAAATCACAATAGTTAGAAAGTGGCCAGGGGAGCACCAAACATATACTAAGAAAGTGGAATGCGAAAGTCGGTCTCCCACCTAGGTAAGTGTAGTGTGTAGAGGAAATCTGGGAGTACTTAGAAAGCCAAAAGGAAAGTACCAGAACCCTCCCCAGTGACCAGGAACCAGGAGTAAATCACAATAAGTTTCCTAGAACACACCGAAAGAAGAACAGAAGAATATTGCAAAACCCAGAAGATACTGCAAGACACCAACAGTAGATTCCTGGAGCAGAGGACCTGTGGAAAGAGGTGACTCTACCCAGGAAGGGGAGTCAGAGATGGCCCTCAGCAGTACAGGGAGCCCACAGAAGACCAGGCAGCACACACAGGAGTCCCACAGGACATGGATGAAGAAGTTGCAAAAGAGGCCCACACAGCACTACGACAAAGGCTTCCACGCCGCGGGGGAACCACTCAGGAAGCTGTGCACCGCAGGATGGAGTGCTGGGGCGCTGGAGCTTCAAACTGCATGAAGTATTTGAAGGAAGGATGCCAACAAGCCTTGGCAGCTGTAAATGATGTGGTGCACTGTGGTACTGTCTTGGTTGGGGAGGGAAGGTCTTACCACCACCAAAGTTGGACAGCTGGAAGAGAGGACCATCAGGACCACTTCAGTCCACCACCCATGATGCAGGATCCACGCAGCCAACAGGGGAGGGGATCCAGGCCGCCAGTCGTCGTCACAGTTGGTGCCTGCAGAAGCAGGGGAGTGACTCCTTCACCCCAAGGGAGATTCCTTCTTACTTCTGATGCAGGCTAAAGACAGGCTGTCTCCAGAGGATGCACGACCCGGAAACGGTTGCAGTTGCTGGCAGGATCCAGAGATACAATGTTTCAGGAGGCTTCTTGCTTTTTTGTTGCAGCTTTGCAGGGTCCTGAAGAGTCCAGAAGCAGTTTCTTCGGTGAGAAGTGGAAGTGGAGAGTGCAGAGGATTCCTTCTGGAGTCATGCAATCTGAATCTGAAGAACCACAAAAGGAGAGACCCTAAATAGCCTTGAAAGGGGGATTGGTCACCTAACCAGGTAAGCACCTATCAGGAGAGGGCTCTGTCATCACCTGCTGGCACTGGCCACTCTGATGCTCCCAGATATCCCTGCAACCTTGAATCCAAGATGGCAAAACCCAGGGACCCTCTGGAGGAGCTCTGAGCACCACCCCTGGGGTGGTGTTGGACAGGGGAGTGTTCACTCCCCTTTACTTTGACCAGTTTCGTGTCAGAGCAGGGACTGGGGGTCCATGAACTGGTGCACAGGTTTATGCAAGGAGGGCACCAAATGTGCCCTTCAACTCATTGCCAGTGGGATGGGGAGGCTACCCCTCCCCAGCCTGTAATACCTAAGCCAACTGCATGGGCCCCCATGGGGTCCCCGGCACCCCCTTTCCGCCAGCCTTTGCAGGGCAGGGCTACAACCATGCAAAGGCTGGCGGAAAGGGGACTCTTAATCCCTAGGGCAGCGCTGCCCTGGTGGATTGAGACCACCGTCACGGCCTGGCTGGGTGCAACCTGGCAGTGCCAGCTGTCCGACTAGGGCTGCTCCATCACAATCGTAATGTGAAGGCTGCTTTGGTGGCAGTCCAACCTCCACTGCAGCCCTACCAGTCTCATGACCACCAGGGTTGTAATGAGGCCCTGTGTGTGAGCTCAAGCGTAGACCTTTGGGCGAATATAAAAAATAAAAGTATACTTCTATTTGGAGAAATATTAAGCAGAAATTAACACACTTTCCTGTGAACAGTAAGGGACATCTGACAATAATAACGGCAATCACAGGATTGCAAGGATACCCATCTTAATATATTTAGATACGGATTAATTACCATGTTTATGGTGTGTGTGTAATTGGTGGAACTCCTTGCAGGATATGACTATCATATGTTACAGGCTGGTTTTGATGTAATCTTCCATTATTAAAATTTATCTTGTTCTTATTTTTTCATCCTTGTTCCTGAGGACTCTGGTCTGCAGCTTGAGTCAACACTGCCAGGCCAGCCAGATACAACCAGGCTGCTTACGGATATCATGTAATTACAGGGGTGTGAACTTGTTGAGCTGGTCTCAGGCTGAAGGTGCAGGAAATTCCCATTTGCAGCCATGCTGTATGTCGCTCTACGGCTGTAGTCAGTGCTTACAATCCTGTGTGGGTCAAAGTTTCAGGCAGAGTGCCAGGCTACCACTTTTCACCAACATGTCTGTTTTCTAAGAGTTTGTTGCAGATATATATATATATATATATGTATATATATATATATATATATATATATAAGCAAAAAGAAAATATATAATACTCGCACACTCGGGTTTCAGGAACAAAATAAGATCAGTTTAATCCACACACAACGCGTTTCGACTGACACAGCAGCCTTGGTCACGTGAAAAACATCATCCATAAATTACCCTTTAAATACCCTGTTGACATGAACATAAAAATAGGACAATAAACATGTGCAACCAATAACAACACACAGTTATTTGCAGAAATTACCATAATAATATTGTTAGTACTTAGATCAATTCACACCCATATTTATTGCTAGATATAATTTAGATATAAATATTGAATTACAAATCGTTTCCCCCAATATTAATAATACAATTAATAAATTAATACTATCAGTTTTTTATAAAAGTTCATCATTAAATATAAAAGGGAAACAACCACAATAAATAACAGTGCTAGATCTATTAAAATTCATAAGTCTTCATTCTAGATCACAATATCTATAAAAATATTATCATTTTAGAAAAATAGAGAATTAACCAGATAGTAAAACATATGTACTGCAAATATATCATCATTGGCTTATTCAAGGCTAAGAAAGATCTACGTTACTAATTTTAATAATCTAGTCTGAAAATCTGCAAAGTTGACCACCCAGTAATAAAGTGAAGATAATGGAGAATAAATATATATATATATATATACAGGCAAATAGGATTTTGATAGTTCTTCATCCGACCCAAAGTATCTGAAAGGGATATCCAAAGTAAATAGAATCAATATTAAATCAATAACTGGAAGCTTAGACATCAGATTGATGTTAAAATATAAAATTAACACTTGTAGCACACAATTGACCAAAACACATGATCTAGATATCATGAATTAATTCTATACACAATAAAATTAATTCTATGTACAGTAAAAAGTTTTCTTACTCATTGTATATACTGACAAAGAATTTCCTCAATCTATAAAAAAGGCAAATGCTAGAATCTCATCAGAATAAATTAATAGTTATCATATAGGTGAGTATTTAATTCCTCCCCCATGTTTAAACATATTGGGGTCTTAGTCTCTAATTCCAAAATATATACTGATTCTTTTTTCCTTAACATTAATTCCCTGTTCCCTCCCCTGTGATGTGGAGGAACATGTTCAATACCAAAATAGGATAGTTTGGTACTGTCAGAATTGTGTTTTTCTTTGAAGTGCCTTGCTACCGGATAGTGTTCATCATTTGATGTAATCGCACGCATATGTTCTAAAATCCGTTTCTTAACACCGTGTTTGGTACTGCCAATATACCATCGCAGGCAAGGACATTCCAAAACATAAATCACAAAGGGAGTACTGCATGTTATGAATTGATTGATCTGTCTAATTTTCCCAGGTTTGCATGTAGCATATTGCCTCCGCATAGTGCTGTTGCGACATGCTTTGCAATGACCACATGGAAAAAAGCCTTGCAAATTGTGTTGTCTCAGTTGTGGAATTGAGGTAATATCATTAGACCTCAAAATGTCATGTAAACTCCGTCCTCTTCTATAAGTAATCTGTGGTCGCTTTTGTATACTACCTCCAATAACGGGATCACTTTTTAAGATATTCCAGTTTTTTGAAATAATGTTGTTGATCTGTCTTGTATCCTCATTATATGTCATAATGATTCTAGTCCCATCATTATCATCTACCTCTTGTTTGGTAATGTTATCAAAGAGGGTATCAGATCTTTTTATCCCCTTAGTCTTATCAATTGCTCTCTTAATTACCCATTGTGGATATCCTCGCTGTTTGAATCTCATGATCATCTCCCTTTGCTCAACCTCAAAAGCTTCATCGGTGCTACTAATTATTTTTGCTCTTAGTAGTTCACCGAAGGGGATACTCCATTTTAAGCTATCTGGATGACCACTTGAGGCATGTAGTAAACTATTGCCTGCCGTGTGTTTCCGGAACAATTCAGTAGTGATGTTCTGTTCCTTAATCTTTATCAAAGTATCTAAAAATTCAATGGAGGAGCTACTCACATTACATGTCAAACCAATATTCAGATCATTTCTGTTCAACTTCTCCACAAACTGTATAGCCTCTTCTTTGGTTCCTTTCCAAATAATGAAAAGGTCATCGATATATCTTAACCAAAGAATAGCCTGATTCGCTTCTGGGTATAGTTCTTCATCTTTGAAAATAGTCTCTTCCCACCAACCAAGAAAAAGACAAGCGAAACTTGGGGCAAAACAAGTGCCCATAGCAGTCCCAAGGGTCTGTTGGTACAGTACTCCATTGAACAAGAAAAAATTATTGGTTAGACAATACCTTATCATATCTATTATCATCTCAGTATGGGCCAAGTATTTCAATGACCTTGTACACAAAACGTTTTTACATGCAGTGATACCCTTATTGTGATCTATAATGGTATAAAGGGAGTTGACATCCAACGTCAACAACAGGAAATCATCTTCCCATACAATACCCTCCAATTTGCCAAGAAAATCATTTGTATCACGGACATATGAAGGTAAATTCACAACAAATTCTCTCAGAAAATGATCCACATATTTGAAAACATTTTCAAGTGCACTGCCACAGGAAGATACAATAGGACGTCCCAGAGGATTGGTTTCATTTTTATGGATTTTAGGTAAAATATACATAACAGGCAATTTGGGGAAATCTCTCTTCAAAAAACAATACTCCTCCCATACCAGTAGACCTTTGTCTTTCCATTCCATCAGTGACTGCCAAATACCAGTAACACTATTGATATACGCCTCTTTGGTGGTAACCTTGTAGAAATTAGTATTATTTAGTTGCCGCATAGCCTCCTCAATATACTTTTGCTTGTCCATAAGTACTATATTACCGCCTTTATCGGCGGGACAAACGACTATGTCCTTATCCTCAACCAATTTCGTAATAAAAGATCTCTGTGCTGATGTAAAATTCTGATTACATCTAGGTTTAAACCAAGTTTTATGACGAAATTTGATTAGGTCCTTCACCACCATGTCATAAAAAGTATCGATGTTATCATGGTTCATGGTAGGAAAGAATGTAGACTTAGGTTTAAAGCCAGTTGGAACCGATAAATCATAGGTAATATTCAGTTCATCAAGAATTTGGTAAACATTATTGGTTGCATTAGGATCTAAGTCATTTCTTTCTAATTCATACAGTGTTATTAAGGAATCTACATCAATGATACTCAACACATCCTGATGTTCAGATGTCTGGGAACTAATATCCCCTCCCTCAGATGGATTCTTAGATTTAAACCATTTTTTAAATTTCAATTTTCTGATGAATTTATAGAAATCAATCCTTGTCTCAGCATAGTTAAAACGTTCAGTAGGGCAGAACGAAAGACCTAAACATAATGTCCATTTATCATGTTCAGACAGAGCAAAATTGGATAAATTAACAATTGTCTTATTCACCATATTTCTATCCATTATATCTGTAGATTGGAGCTTCTTGTTATTTTTCCCACTTGCCCCATTGTATAGTCTGTTCTTATAATGGTTTCTGAGTCTTTCTCGCCTCTTCTTGGTCCGCCCCGTCTTCCTCTTCGGCCCGATGTCCTTCCCTTGTGATTCAGATTCTGTCCTTGTTGATTCTTGGAAATTTGCCTGCCGTGGCGCAGCAGGCGATACTCGTCTAAAAAAGTGGCTGGTTTGTTGGTAATTTCCTCAATAGATTTCTCACTTTCGGTAGAACTAGGAGTATCTGATTCCCTTATACTTTCCACATCACTTTCAGAGACAGACTGTCCTTCATGTAATGGGTAATTCATTGAAGATGACTTGTATAAGTGATCAAATTTTCTACTGAAAGTTAGAATTCTTCCACACTCATAGTCACCGATATCTCTGTGTAACTTTTGTTGTTTTTTAGACTTGATATCATCCTCATATTTTTTTAATCTCAGATTCATAGCTTCCACAAACTTGGATATTGTATCCTTTTCGGGTCTCAACTCAAGTTCATCCCTTATTTTCTTGATATCCTCTAGTAAAACTTTCCGATCATGCCAGGCATATTTGATTAGAATTTCAAGCATGTGTCTAGAGCTGAGGGCAGAATTTGTTGCCCATTCCTTTAACATCTCCGGATCAGGAGTCTCATAAGAGGGGGTAATAAAAATTCGTAAACCCCTGGGAACCATTTGTTGATCCACATAGTTTTGTAATGATGTGGCTTCCCACCACTTGGCTAGTTCAGCTTTGCACATTTTCTCTAATTTATAGAGTAAAGATTTTAGATCATTGGTACTTTCCTGGCCATGACAATAAAGAGTCTTCTTAATGACATCTGTAGAAAACAGAGCCTGTGCCGCCAACCGTCTCTCATTTTCAATCTCATCATTCATTCTCCAAAAAAATATATATATTCTACAAAAAATATATTCTACAAAAAATATATTCTACAAAAAAGGGAATGTACTTGAAATGTTTCCAAATATGTGGATCATTTTCTGAGAGAATTTGTTGTGAATTTACCTTCATATGTCCATGATACAAAGGATTTTCTTGGCAAATTGGAGGGTATTGTATGGGAAGATGATTTCCTGTTGTTGACGTTGGATGTCAACTCCCTTTATACCATTATAGATCACAATAAGGGTATCACTGCATGTAAAAAAAAATTGTGTACAAGGTCATTGAAATACTTTGCCCATACTGAGATGATAATAGATATGATAAGGTATTGTCTAACCAATATTTTTTTCTTGTTCAATGGAGTACTGTATCAACAGACCCTTGGGACTGCAATGGGCACTTGTTTTGCCCCAAGTTTCGCTTGTCTTTTTCTTGGTTGGTGGGAAGAGACTATTTTCAAAGATGAAGAACTATACCCAGAAGCGAATCAGGCTATTCTTTGGTTAAGATATATCGATGACCTTTTCATTATTTGGAAAGGAACCAAAGAAGAGGCTATACAGTTTGTGGAGAAGTTGAACAGAAATGATCTGAATATTGGTTTGACATGTAATGTGAGTAGCTCCTCCATTGAATTTTTAGATACTTTGATAAAGATTAAGGAACAGAACATCACTACTGAATTGTTCCGGAAACACACGGCAGGCAATAGTTTACTACATGCCTCAAGTGGTCATCCAGATAGCTTAAAATGGAGTATCCCCTTCGGTGAACTACTAAGAGCAAAAATAATTAGTAGCACCGATGAAGCTTTTGAGGTTGAGCAAAGGGAGATGATCATGAGATTCAAACAGCGAGGATATCCACAATGGGTAATTAAGAGAGCAATTGATAAGACTAAGGGGATAAAAAGATCTGATACCCTCTTTGATAACATTACCAAACAAGAGGTAGATGATAATGATGGGACTAGAATCATTATGACATATAATGAGGATACAAGACAGATCAACAACATTATTTCAAAAAACTGGAATATCTTAAAAAGTGATCCCGTTATTGGAGGTAGTATACAAAAGCGACCACAGATTACTTATAGAAGAGGACGGAGTTTACATGACATTTTGAGGTCTAATGATATTACCTCAATTCCACAACTGAGACAACACAATTTGCAAGGCTTTTTTCCATGTGGTCATTGCAAAGCATGTCGCAACAGCACTATGCAGAGGCAATATGCTACATGCAAACCTGGGAAAATTAGACAGATCAATCAATTCATAACATGCAGTACTCCCTTTGTGATTTATGTTTTGGAATGTCCTTGCCTGCGATGGTATATTGGCAGTACCAAACACGGTGTTAAGAAACGGATTTTAGAACATATGCGTGCGATTACATCAAATGATGAACACTATCCGTTAGCAAGGCACTTCAAAGAAAAACACAATTCTGACAGTACCAAACTATCCTATTTTGGTATTGAACATGTTCCTCCACATCACAGGGGAGGGAACAGGGAATTAATGTTAAGGAAAAAAGAATCAGTATATATTTTGGAATTAGAGACTAAGACCCCGATAGGTTTAAACATGGGGGAGGAATTAAATACTCACCTATATGATAACTATTAATTTATTCTGATGAGATTCTAGCATTTGCCTTTTTTATAGATTGAGGACATTCTTTGTCAGTATATACAATGAGTAAGGAAACTTTTTACTGTACATAGAATTAATTTTATTGTGTATAGAATTAATTCATGAGATCTAGATCATGTGTTTTGCTCAATTGTGTGCTACAAGTGTTAATTTTATATTTTAACATCAATCTGATGTCTAAGCTTCCAGTTATTGATTTAATATTGATTCTATTTACTTTGGATATCCCTTTCAGATACTTTGGGTCGGATGAAGAACTATCAAAATCCTATTTGCCTGTATATATATATATATATATTTATTCTCCATTATCTTCACTTTATTACTGGGTGGTCAACTTTGCAGATTTTCAGACTAGATTATTAAAATTAGTAACGTAGATCTTTCTTAGCCTTGAATAAGCCAATGATGATATATTTGCAGTATATATGTTTTACTATCTGGTTAATTCTCTATTTTTCTAAAATGATAATATTTTTATAGATATTGTGATCTAGAATGAAGAATTATGAATTTTAATAGATCTAGCACTGTTATTTATTGTGGTTGTTTCCCTTTTATATTTAATGATGAACTTTTATAAAAAACTGATAGTATTAATTTATTAATTGTATTATTAATATTGGGGGAAACGATTTGTAATTCAATATTTATATCTAAATTATATCTAGCAATAAATATGGGTGTGAATTGATCTAAGTACTAACAATATTATTATGGTAATTTCTGCAAATAACTGTGTGTTGTTATTGGTTGCACATGTTTATTGTCCTATTTTTATGTTCATGTCAACAGGGTATTTAAAGGGTAATTTATGGGTGATGTTTATCACGTGACCAAGGCTGCTGTGTCAGTCGAAACGCGTTGTGTGTGGATTAAACTGATCTTCTTTTGTTCCTGAAACCCGAGTGTGCGAGTATTATATATTTTCTTTTTGCTTAAATTATTACCGGCTTGCTCGTACCGGTTCTCGCACCACCCCTTTGGGCTGAACTGAGATCTTATCTCGAGCATTCTGAAGTTATATATATATATATATATAATGTAGGGGAAAAGGCGCTGGAGACCACGCTTGTGTTTTTTCTTTAATTTTTGCCAAGGATTTTAACATCTACTGCTAACTTGCAGGAAAAATAAAAAATGTTTTTTAGCCCCCAGCGATCCCCTGTGGTGGGACCCAACCACCAAGTCTAGAGGGTCAGGGTATTCCTGCCCGGTCCCATTTTCGTGTTTTTTGCATTTTGTTGTGGGACACCGGCTGACTTCTGGTTGAAGTGCAGGCAGCTAATCAGATCTCACCATGAGAACTGTCGGCTCTGCAGAGGATTCGCATCTCTAGATATTTATCTTTCTTTTTTATTTAACAACTCCAAAACTACTGTATAGATGTATACCAAATTACAAAAAGGACTCTTTCTGGAGCAAGAGATTTCCGCCAAATTTGGTGTAATTCCGTCCAGCCGTTCAGGGTGTAGTTGTGTTCAAAATCCATATGGGAAAGCCCCTGCTTGATGAGTCAACCTGAAACTTTCAAGACAGTAGCTGAAGTGAGTGAATGTTGTGAAGATTCGTCAAAGAGCACCAAAGTTATTAGCAAAAATACACTTCATCTCTGGAAACTAGGTCCTAACTATAAGTATCCACTGGCGACAGCCAGTAGGTAATATATATCGACAATCAGCTCCTCACTTCACCAGCCACCCTGTTTAGGTTTCACTACTCAAGTGGTTAAAGCAGGAAATGGCACAATCCAGTGAGTTCTAATACTGCTGTTTTTTTCCAAATTCATTAGCAAAAGTGCAAGTGCAGAGGAAACGTATAACCTATGCATTTCGGCCGAAGCCTTCAACTGGGCCATAGAGGTGTGTTGAAAGGCTGTCTTCTTAAAGGGACCATCCCCAATTACGACCACCAAATAAAATAAGATGAAAATCCAGACCATCTATTTTGCTTTTACATTCAGAGAAACCAAAAGGATGAACAGACATTCCCCTCATTTTCGTGTTCCTCTCTTTTCAAAAGTACATTGAACTGGAATTAAATCAACCTCGTCAAAGAAAACCAGGTGAAGTACCTGTTCCCAGCCTGATAATATTTTTAAAAAAACATTAAATCACAATTTATTTGCTGATATTAAAAATATTCTAATTTAAGGTAAAGTACCTGTATTCAACACACTGCTGCTTTCTACCAAGATACTTAATTACAATGTTCATTCTTTACTTTTTACTTACAGAGAAGGGTAGGAAAAGTTTTTTTAATCATCTAAGCTAATCTATTCATCAACCCACTCAATTGTAATGAGTATAGATTCCTGTTATTTCAAAGAAAAATAGCTAGAGCAGACATTAGAAATAGCAGCAATAATAGGCAACTATAAGTCAGAGTAGTAGAAAGAGTTCCAATTATATGCTGAAGAATGGAAAGAGTTGAGTCCACCGTTTCAAAAATACAGTCTAAACACCTGAGACCCAATTGTACTTTTTCTTTTCATGCATAAAATATATCTCTGTATAACCACAGGGTTCAAATTTTAAATGCACATGGAGCTTAATGAAATGTATTCATATCTCCCCAATGTCCCTCGCAAATCTGCTTTGCCATCACATAGGTGTAATCTTTGTTTGAAATTGCTCTTAGGTGCTTATTCACTGTACTGGGTGAGTATTTTTTCCACATCTACATTCCAACGTGTACACTACATGCATTATTTAACAGTGTGTTCATTCTTTTATCTGCCTTTCTGTCCCATCCATTAGTTTGACCAATGTGGTATTACGACCAATTTTGCATGACTTTTATTCCTGACATTTATTCAGTCCTGCTTTCTTTAACCAGTTTTTAGTTCCAGGTTTTGAGGCAGAGAAATAGCTGTGGACTAAAATATCACCAAGTGAGGCTGGTTTTTGTATATAATTCTGGGGTGAATTGAGACTTTGAGCTTTCAAATCATCATCTCTTTTGATAATATTCGAGCTAGTACGGAGCAATGTCTTAATTTCCTGATTCAACTTGTTAAAATCCATTATATACCTCAAAGTGATTTCTTCTCCTATTGTTCTTGAGGCTTTTGGAACCAATAGCTCCTCCCTATCTCGTTGTTTTGCTTGTTTTAATGCATCTTCCAAGACCATAGTCGTGTACCCCTGTCTCTTAAATCTCTGGAACATCTCTTGTGCTTGTACCTCAAAATCATGTACATCTGAACAATTTCTCCTTGCTCTGACAAATTCACCATACAGCAATTTCCATTTTAGTGCTTTTGGATGAGCACTATTAGCAATTAAAATGCTGTTACTATTGGTGGGCATTCTGTGTATCTTTGTACAGAGTTTATTGTCATCAACAAACACTTCAATGTCCAAATACTTGATTCTGGTCATGCTTATTTAATAGGTGAACTTTAATTTCATTGAGTTGACATTAAAAGATTGTAAAAACTAGATCAGCTCCTCTGTCACGTCCCAAATTATGAATAAATCATTGATAAAACGAGCCCATAAGGCAACATGCTTAAGACGTTATCTGTCCGAATTATCTCAGATTCCCAGTATCCCATGGTCAGGTTGGCATACGTGGGTACAAAAGAAGTGCCCATCACTGTGCCCTGTTTTGAATATATACTTTGTCATCAAAAAGAAACACATTGTTCGTCAGGCAGAATTCCATAATATCCATCAGCATTTCTATGTGTCCCAATAAACTTAGTGATCTGGATAGTAGAAAATATCTGTAAGCGTTCAAACAATCTTCATGTGCTATAGACGTATATAGGGACACTACATCTTTCGTTGCCAGAACATATTCCTCTTTCCAAAGTATATCTTTGATGTAATTCATAAAGTCCATGGAGTCTCATATATAATATGGTAAATTGGTGACATAAGGGAACAAGAAGACGTCCACAAACCTCTATGCATTTTTTAAAAGTGAGACACAAGAACTAACTATTTGACTCCCAGGGGGATTTTCCAAACTCTTGTGAACTTTAGGAAACACATACATTGCAGGTGTTGTAGGATGATCCCTCCACAGATATTTCCATTCTTAGTCTCATATATATATTACCTAGTGGCGGTCACCACTAGGGAGTTAAAGTTAGGGCCATGTTTTCATCGAAAAGCATTTTTTGACTTGTCTATATCTTTGGCATCGTTTGACAAATCTTCACAACATTTTCCAAAAAAAGTGCCCTGGTGATTCTTGTTGCACAGAGGAAGTTTAGGGGTGATCCATCAAGCAGGGGCTGAGAAAAAGGGGGGGGTCAAAAAAGTTGTGTTTCCCATGTTAATTCCCATAGGACCTTTATACACGACTTCAGCCCGAACCACCGGACGGAATTACACCAAATGTGGCAGAAAGCTAGCTTTCGGTTCGCAGATTACACTTTTGCTTATTTGGTGTAAATCCGTTCAGTAGTTTTTGAGAAATTAAAGGAAATCTAAATTTGTATATCTGTGATTTCGAGATGAGCTTGTGCAGGGAAATGCACAGCTATGATTGGCTGCCAACACTTCGAACCAGGAAGTGTTGCCAGCCATCTTGGGACTCAGCTTGAGTCAAGTCCCACAAAAAAAGTGTAAAAAAAAATAACAAAGGGCCAGGGTAGATTTACCCTGACTTCCTAGCCCTGGTGCTGGGGTGCCAGATGGTCCCTCCTTCCAAAGAAAAATACATTTTTCGGGAAAAAAAATTCAACAAAGCAAGCACAGGCTCCCCTGGTGGAGAGGTCCCGGGGGCATTGTTTTTTTTTTAATAGAAGGGGCCTCCTGGCTCCCTCAGAGCCCCAGGGACCACCACCTCCCCGGGACATTTGCTAAATTTGGTTTGAGGGGGCTGCATGGCCCCCGTGTCCTAGGGACCACCACCTCCCTAGGGCAAAACGATTTTCTTATGTGGGGGAGGCCTGATGGCCTCCCCCACAGCACCGGGGACCACCACCTATCCAGGTCTTTTATATAATATAATGCAGAGGGCGCAGTCCCCCCCGCAGCTCTGGGGACTACCACCTCCGTGCGGCTTTTATCTAACACGGTGCGGGCCGCTCAGCCTCCCTGCATCCCCGGGGACCACCACTTCCCCAGGGTTTTATCTAATATGGTTCAGGGGGGGCATGCAGCCCCCCTGCAGCCCAGGGGACCACCACCTCTCTGGGGCAAATAGAAAAATATGTAATAAGGGTCTGTTTCACACCCCAAGCCTAGGGACCACTGCCTCCCCAGGGCTATTTCCATATTAGAGGGGGCCTGCTCGGTCCCCCTCAAAAAGCCACTGATGGCACTGGGGACCGCCACTCCCTAGGGCCAGCTCCTGCTATGTCCCGGGGTGTTCACCCCTGAGACATAGCTGTTTGCTTTTGCTTGGTGGGAGTTGACTGCCTACACCAAGCAAAAGCAAACATAACTCCACTTTCTAAGAGCAGAGTTTTCATCTGTCTTCCCTGTACACATATTGCGTGCAGGGAAGACTGATAAAAACCTTGCTCCAGAAAGCAGGGAGCTGCTATTAAAAGTAGCTCTCTGTTTGCAGGAGCAATACCGGCTCACGCAGGAGGTGGGAGCCAGTTGGGACCGCTGTGGAGGCCTTGAGGCTCCCCCGTGGTCCCAGATAGCCCATAAAAAAAAAAGAAATTAAAAATCATAAAAATCAACCGGGGACGCCTTGAGGCCTAATGGTGAAGGTCATCGACCTCCACACTGAGAGTTGAGAGTTCTACTCCAGGTGTATCCGTAGTCATTTCCCTCCTTCAATTTCTTTTCAACTGCAAATGTATAAGGCTCATGTTGAAAAGTGATCCTACTCTTTTGAATTGACAAATATATTTTTCTTTTCAATTTGTGCACAAATATCTCATTCTAAGTATATAATCCATCAAAGCCTAAAAAACTCTCTATCTCTCTCCCTCCCTCTCACTCTCTTTCAATCATGGTTCAACCCTGAACTCCAAGACTCCAAGCGCAAATGCCGCCAAGCTGAGAAAATATGGCGACTAGAACCTTCCACAACCAACTTCTCCACCCTCAAAACCACCATTCGCACCCATCACCAACTCATACGCACCGCCTAAAGAGATCACTACAAGACACGCCTTGATATCAACTCTCAAAACAACAAAGAACTCTTCACCATCATCAATGAATTTGCAAAACCCAAAGCCAGCAACAAAGACCCTACACACACACACAGCCCCTATGTGACGCCCTCTCCAACCACTTCCTCCACAAAATCCTGGACATCCACACCAGCTTCACACCACACACACACACCACACACACGCCTCACTCATGACCCCCACCACACTCTCCACTTGGACCCCCACCACACACGAAGAAACCGAAAAAACCATGAACTCCATCCACTCCGGTTCCCCCTCCGACCACTGCCCACACTGCATCTACAACAAAGCTAGCCCAACCATCGCCCCCATACTCTGCAAAACAATCAACTCCTCTTTCGACTCCGCCACCTACCCAGACCCCTGGAAGCACGTGGAAATAACCGTTCTCTTAAAAAAAAACAAGCCAACCCGGAGGTCCTCTCCAACTACCGCCCCATCTCCCTCCTCCCTTTCCCCGCCAAGGTTGCAGAGAAATTAGTCAACGCCCGCCTATCCCACTTCCTCGACGTACACAACACTCTTGACCCCTCACAATCC
Organism: Pleurodeles waltl; assembly: GCF_031143425.1. Classification (NCBI taxonomy): domain Eukaryota; kingdom Metazoa; phylum Chordata; class Amphibia; order Caudata; family Salamandridae; genus Pleurodeles; species Pleurodeles waltl. The sequence continues at coordinate 1,313,415,479 of NC_090437.1, read as the reverse complement.
GGGTTCCGCAAAAACCACAGCACGGAAACTGCCCTCATCGCATGCACTGACAACATCAGGACCAAAGTCAACAAAGGCGAGACCGTCACACTCATCCTCCTAGACCTCTCCGCAGCCTTTGACACCGTCTGCCACCACACACTCCGCACACGCCTCAACAACATAGGAATTTGCCACAAAGCCTTAGACTGGCTCACCTCCTTCCTCTCCGACCGGACCCAGAGAGTCCGCCTTCCACCCTTCCACTCCAGCACTACCAAGATCACCTGCGGAGTCCCCTAACGGTCCTCCCTCAGCCCCACACTCTTCAACATCTACATGATCCCCCTAGCCAACATCCTCCGAGCACACGGAATCACTATCCTCTCCTATGCAGATGACACCCAACTCATCCTCTCCCTCACCCGTAACCCCACCACCGCCAAAACCAACCTACTCGCCGCTCTCCTCTACACCTCCAACTGGATGACCACCAACCACCTCAAGCTCAACTTTAACAAAACCGAGATCATCATCTTCGGCCCCAACAAAACCACATGGGACGACTCCTGGTGGCCCACCGTCCTAGACCCCGCATCCACCCCCGCAAGCCACGCATGCAACCTCAGCATCATCCTTGACACCTCCCTCTATATGACACAGCAAATCAATGCTCTAACCTCCTCCTGCTTCCACATACTCTGCACTCTAAAAAAAAATCTTCAAATGGATTCCCCCAGAAACCAGAAGGACAGTCACCCACGCGCTCATCAGCTGCAGACTGGACTACGGTAACGCCCTCTACGCCGACACCACACTCAAACTCAAACGCAAACTCCAGAGAATCCAGAACACAGCTGCATGCCTCGTCCTGGGCCTCCCCCGCCACGAACGAATCTGACCACACCTCAAATCCCTTCACTGGCTCCCCATAGACAAGAGAATCATATTCAAGATCCTCATCCACGCACACAAATCCCTCCACAACACCGGCCCAACCTACCTCAACAAAAGAGTGAACTTCCACACTCCCACACGCAACCTCCGATCAGCCGACCTCTCCCTAGCTACAGTCCCCCGCATCCAACGCACCACCACAGGAGGCAGGTCTTTCTCCTACCTCGCCCCCAAAACCTGGAACTCCCTCCCCACCGACCTTCGCAAAACCAAAGACCTCCTGGTTTTCAGAAAGAACCTCATGGCATGGTTGTTCGATCAGTAACCCTCCCTCCCCCTCCTGGTTCCCCCCACAGCGCCTTGAGACCCTCACGGGTGAGTAGCGCAGCACGCTCTACAATTTTTTTTTGATTGATTGAATCGCTTTCTCTCACTCACACACCCACTCAGACACTTACGCGCCTACTCACAGACCACTCAGACACTCACACAGCCACTCACTGACCCAGTCAGACACTCACGCATCCACTCACAGACCCAGTCAGACTCTCACACACCCACAGACCCACTGACACCCTCATACAGCTACTCACAGACGTGTGCATGCACTGATGCACCCACTAAGACACTGATGCTCACACTCTCATACCCAGAGACTCTCACAGCCTCTCTCACCCCCAGCTACACCCTCTTACACCTATTCTCACACCCAGAGATAGACTGCGGCCAACTCCCACCGCGCATGGCCAAAGGGCCATGTGCAGAGTAGAGTTGAATGGTTAGGGCGGTTGGCCGCAGGGATTGGCTGCAGGTCAGGCCTTGCTGGCAACCCCTGCTGCGCATCGGTGAAGGCCATTGAGAGTGCAAGGTTGCGTGCTTATCAGGGTTGGACTCAGGGCCCGGCGTGCAGGGCAGGCCTTGTGGCCAACCGCCACCACGTACAGCCAAAGGCTGTGCGCGGCGCTGGTTGCATTAACGTATAGTAATTAAAATTACTATACGTTATAAAAACATAGAAATTCACTGAAAAAAATCAAAGGTTACAGGGACATTTTCATTAGGAAATAGAATTTTTTTAAAAACAGAAATTCACTGGAAAAACCAAAGGCTACAGGGACGTTATAGTTAGGCTCACATTTTAAACGTACAAAACCATAGAAATTCACCTGTTGTAGTTATAGTTATCCCAAGTAACTATGACTCGTGCCCTAAGGTAACTATAACTCGCACCCTCACCATGCACTGCTAGTTACCCACAAAATATAGCACTCATGACATCTTTGATAACATCATTGATAATATCAATATAATATTTGCAGTAACATTTTTGTCGAAAAAACTGTACATGGCGGAGGAGCGAGTTGCAGTTACCTTAGGGCATGAGTTATAGTTACTTGAGATAACTCTAACTATAACAGGTGAATTTCTATGGTTTTTTATGTTTAAAATGTGAGCCTAACTATTGTTTTTTTTACTGTGATTTAAACATATATATATATATGTATATATATATATATATATATATATATATATAGCTATAGATATACATATATATAGATATACATATATATATAAATATATATGAATGTTTTTTAGATTGTTGTATACATGTTTTTAGTTTATGTAAATCATTGTTTTTGCTTCTATTATTATGTATTTAGTTATATATTCTATTGGGGTAAATTATAATTATTTAATTTGTTGATGGTAATATCTTTTTTGTAATTCAAACATGTTTATATAGTTCAATGTCTATTGTAAATATTTGTTTAACATAAACAGTTTTTTGTTGTGTTTATTAATGATAATATACTTATTGTGATGATATTATTGTAGTTGATATTGCATTAGCAAATATTTTTAAGATATCATATATTTATTTAAAGATAACAATGTTTTTGTTTCCAATATTTGTGTTTTTGATATCTGTGACATCTGTGCGGTACAGAGATAGTGACAGATTGTGTGAGAATAAGCAAGTGAATGAGAGTGAATTTACTGTGGGGTTGCCTGCACTGTGTGGTCTCCAGCCAATCCAGCTGACAGTCACAGTCTATTGCTGTACGCAGCGGGGGTTGACCGTATAGCTTGGCCTGCACGGACTTCAACCTTACACACAAGGGATATGCTGCAGATGCATTCCACCCTCCAGAGGTTATGAGCAGCAGATGTTTACCACAGATCCTGGCATCCTATCAGGTCCTGCAGCCCACTATCAGCAAGGGAACATCACCCATTGCACACTACAGCAGACCCTGCACGGTTGGGGCATGCTGCACGAAGAATCCACCCTCTACAGTTGGACACCCCCATTGCACACATCCTACAACCATGTGCAGCAGTGATTGGCTGCAAGGGCATCCCTTCCTAGGCAGACAGCCAATCCTCACACTGCACAGTCTGTGATTGTGTGATGAGTGTTAGCTGCGGGCCTGGCCTCTAGTCTCTAGACCTACCCTAGGCAGGCAGCCATTTCCCACTGTGTGGATGGACATTTCAGTAACTGCTTGTGTCATTCATTATGTCAATCTTAGTCCTGTGGTTAATGCACTTGCAGCAGAGTTTTTTCTGTTCATAGTTTTAGAATTAGTAAGCCATAGGACCAACACCATAACTCAATACCTGATCACTTCCCACACTGTGAGCACATTTCCTACAAAGTTAAATATCTGGGATGTCTTAAATATCTACATACTTCTTTACTGTGCTTTCTGAGTGTACTATAGAGCAGCATTGTTTGTTGGATGTACAACTAGTGAGTATTTGCCTTAGTGTTGAGTTTGGATGTATTATTAAGAATCGCTGATCAGCTATTGACTTGTTGCATGATGATGTTCAAGGGGGAGAAAGCAGTACAGCCATATGTATTTAAAAAAATGCGATGCTGCTGTTGTCATCTATTGTGCAGGTGCTCTAAAATGATGTAGTGCGCTATACACAACCTTGGTGCAAAGGTGTGTACATAGCATAGCATTTTGCCTGGGATCATACCCTTCCAGTTCAAAACCCTTTGCAAAAGGTATTCTGAAGCATTCTACACATTGCATTTGTGCTGTACAGTGCTGTGCTATGTATGTAACATTTTAGGAAATGTAAACATTTATAGTTAGAACATGCTTCACAGAGATGTGAGGCTGCAGATCCTTGTCTGGCTAGCTTAATAGGTTTGGCTTTGAGTCAAAAACGATGGATGCTTGCGCTGATCCATCCAATTTACATCCAAGTAATTCCCACTTGATGCAAAGTGGCCCAAAGTGCTAATTGCGCAGAGAGAAACACATTGTCCTCGTCCAGGGTACCTTTTCTGTTGTAAAGTAAAAACCCATGCAATATAGTGCTGTTTTGCGTCACTTTGCATAACTTTTTGTGATAGCAAACCCGTACTAAATCTGGCCATGATTAGGTGGAATTACAGTAGCATACACCTCTAGTAAAACTTTGGGTGTGTTGAGTTCAAGGCCACAACAACTAATCATACAGACGCTGTACTATCAAAATATTGCTCAGTGTGTGGCCTGGACAACAGAGACACATTTTTTAAAACATATTTAGTGTATGGGGAGCCCTTTGGGAGGCCCTCTGGTTATGCCTGATGGGTCAGGGTGTACTCACCCACTCCCTTTATGTGGCATTTCAAAACGTTTTACGGATGCAGGGTTCATAGAAAAAAGTGTCTCTTTCGGCCAGCCAATCAGTGCTTCGGTCTGCAGAGTTCATTTTAAGGTCACAGACTCTAAATAAAGGAAGGGAGAAAAAAGTCCTTGTACAATGGGATTTGTTTATTTTTTCAACATTTGGGCCCGTAGATAATCTTTAAACTGAATTATTGGCTCAAATTGAGGCCTACAAAAAAAATATTTTTTAATGCAAATTTCTCAAGCTACTGAATGGATTCACACCAAGCAAAAGCTCTTACCCGAGGAAACTTCTACTCTCATGTGAGGCCTAATGTATTCCCATTTAGTTTTCTTTCTGTAGAGGAGAGCAAAGGTTTTGTTTTTAAGGGCTCCTTTCTAAAACCCTGCCCCTTCTCGGCCACTCACCTCTCCCACAGAGACCTGCAAGAAACAGGCCGTGTTGAACCTAACCACATGAACTTTTTTAAATACCGATTTATTCCATAGTGCCATTACTTATTAGTAAAACAAAAAAAAATTGCTATCACTGACTGTGTAATATTATACACCTATCAAGAGTTACACACACAATAAAGATTTTTCTAACGCTGATACCCAACCCCCAAATTTTGCGTATTCGTAACTGTTGTGCATTCTCTTCGAAGCTAATTTTACTTTTTTAACCCCTAGTTAACAAACGCTGAGGATGGAAGTGAGTAGTTGACAGCAAGGTGAACTACATGGTTTTCATGAACTGTTCCAAGGTCCGGTCATCAACACGAAGATGGATCTGTCAGTGTTAAAGAAGACTGAAGTTTAAGTGGGCAGCAGTCATACAAAGAGGAAAAATACAAGACTAATGCTACCTTTAAATCACTAGAGGACTGTGGTACAGGCCAGTGGCCCTCTGGGAAGTGGAGTCCATGGGAACTACACACTTGGATACATTTTGTGTTAAACTTGCTATTCTAGTTTACTCATGTTGGTTCCTTCATTTGAAACTTTCGTCATTAGGGATTTTTTTATGAAGGGAGTCTACGTTTCCGCTGGTGCATCAGCACATTTCTTCATTTCTTCCCTGTGCTTTGGTGTGACAGGAGAAGAATCTGTTCAGGGCTCCAAGATGTGGAGAATCCATAATCGTTTTTATAGGGAGGCAGGAGATTAGTTTAGCCCTTTGGCTTGAGGGCCTGTGCCCCCCTCACCTAGTGACTTTTAACCTAGTTTGCTCTGAGTTAGCCCATTTATTTTATTATTTCTTTTAAAATGGCTACCATGTTTATAGTTTATAATTAGAGAAATGTTTAGCGCTTTCAGTGCCACTCTGTAAAGGTGTCACTATCAGAGGTATAATCAAGTGATGAGCGTAGGTAGGCACATCATGTCCCCTTCTCACTTATGGGTGACAGAAACATAATGTACACTTGTTGGGGATTGTTTACATAATTGCCACAACAAGTATGCCTCCTTATCTATTGTTTTGGAACACACCTCCATCAGGGGTCCTACATGGTCTGTAAAAATACACCTCACACAGACAGGGTTATCAGAGGGATTCCTAGCAGATGCTATCAACGCCATCTGTGCTGCATGTCACCTTGATGCAGAGCTAGCTTTCCTGTCACCACGGAGTCTGACCTACACCTCATTCCAAGGTAACGAGAGTTAGGGGGTGCTTCCCATGGACATGGTACTGGCAGATTAGGTTTATCACACCTAACTCTATTTAGGTTAGGGGCTAGGTTCTCTATGCTAGATACATTTTATGTTTTTTTGCAATATGGTGGGGTTCTTTGTATTCACAACTCTCATCTTTACAATCATGCTTCTTTTATTGTGCATTATCCTAATCATTGCAGCTCATGCATGTTATCGTAGATTGCAGCCTTTTCAATAAATATGTTCAAAACTCTCCTGCACCTCCTTTATTGCCTGTGTGTGACTGAGACTCATTGCTAACTTGAGAAAAGGATACTTTCCGTTCCACCACAACTCCCCTGAGATGTTGTACTTTAGAGTCCATGCGTAAGGCTGCCAGAAATCACCTTTTACTGTTTCGATTTTTGGTGAGGTACTGCTTGTGAGCCGGGAGGGTTGGGCGTACTGTTGTACCTTGTTGTAGGAATGGCTTAGAAACCTTAAAACAAAAGTGCTGTCATCCCTAAACCAGCAGTCTTGCCTTGGAGCAAGAGTCCAACTACAACAGACTTTTTTTCTTTCCCAGCAGACAACCACATAATATAACTGAGTCTTTCACTGACTGTTTTCAGCAAAACGTTTCGTGACATAAAAAAGAACCCTTTGAATGTGAACTGGCCCAAAATAAAATCATAATGTAAAAATTTTTTTTTTTGATGTTGTTGAATGAGGGGAGCGGCCACATGGGCAAGGGCCACTCCCCAGGGTGCCAAATAATGTTTAGGCCATTTAAACCCCTAGACACCAGGAATAAATTTTTTATTTTTTTTATTCTTTTATGTGTGGGGAGCGACCCCTTAGGCAAGGGTCGCTCCCTGGGGGACCAAATTGTTTTTAAGCCAAAACCACTAGACACCAGGGAATTTTTTTTTGTAATACTTTCGCACAAGGGCCAGTCCCTGGGGGGGGGGGGAATTATTTTTAGGCCATTTCTGCCCCCCCCGCGGCAGATCGGCCTAATATAATTAGGCTGATCTGCCCCCGGGAGGGAGAAAACCCCTAGACACCAGGGATAAAAACATTTTAGTTTTGTTATTTTTTTTACATCTGGAGAGCGACCCCTTAGGCAAGGGTCGCTCCCAGGGGGGCCAAATCATGGGCAGAAGCCACTAGACATCAGGGATTTTTTTTTATACTAACTCATAAGGGGAGCGACCCCTTGGGCAAGGGCGGCTCCCTGGGAGGGCAAAATATTTTTAGGCCTTTTCTGTCCCCCAGGAGGCAGATTGGCCTAATATAATTAGGCCGATCTGCCCCGGGGGGGGGCAGAAACCTCTAGACACCATGGATATATATATTTTTATTTACTTTATGTTTTTATATGGGGAGCGACCCCTTAGGCCAATGTGCCCCCAAGGGGGGCAGAAACCACTAGACCCCAGGGATTGGTGTGTGTGTTTTGTTCGGGGGTCAGCCCCTTGGGCAAGGGTCGCTCCCCATGGGGCCACATTACTGTTGGCCATATCTGCCCCCATTGGGGGCAGATCGGCCTATTTTTGGAAGGCCTATCTGCCCCCAAGGGGGGCAGAAAGCCCAATAGAAACCAGGGAAGATCTTTTTTTCAAAATAAGAGGGTGGGGGAATGGCCATACCCCCACCCCAAATAAATGGGGCCAAAGTTGTTCCGCCCACCAGTGGGCAGATGGGGCAATTACCCCCGATCCACATCCCGGGGGGCAGAAAGTCTACTAGATGCCATGGAATAAAAAATAAAAAAAACAATAGTGGGGTGGTGGCTACCAACCAGTATGGGCCTGTTTATGCCCCCACTCCAACTGAAGGGGGTAACAGTCTTTCAGCTCTCCCGTTGCACACTAAAACATCTTATCCCACAGCAAGCAAGAGGACATTTGATTATCGTGGGTTTTGGTTTTACATTTGCGCCATGAGAGCTTGGTAACTCTCAAAATCGTCCCACTTGGAATGGTGAGGGCTGCACTTTGACTTTGGGATGCTGCCATGAAGAAAAATCCACAAGACCTAGACCCATCTGAAAACTAAACATCTGGTTAATTCCAGGGTGGTGTGCTTCACATGCACCTCGCAACATTTTATTACCCACAATGCCCTGAAAACTTCCAACTTTGCAGGAAATCACACATTTTTCCCACATTTTTGTGATGGAACCTTCCGGAATCTGCAGGAATCCACAAAATTCCTACCACCCAACATTGTCTCATCTATACCGATAAAAATTCTGCTGCACTTGTCAGCCTAAAAAAGTTTTTTTGCAAACTGCCCTTTTGGACCCGCTTTGGTTTCCCCTCAATTTCGACATGTTTTTGGCTCTTCCCTGTCACAGGCACTTGGCCCACTGACACAAGCGAGGTATCATTTTACGGGGAGACTGAGGGGAACGTTAGGTGGTAGGAAATTTGTCCCACTGCGGTGATCCCACACAGAAATGTGGGAAAAATTTGATTTTTTTAGCTAAATTTGAGGTTTTCTGAGGATTCTGGGTAAGAAAACATAAGTCACACCTCCCTGGACTCCCTCGGGTGTCTAGTTTTCAGAAATGTCTGGGTTTGGTAGGTTTCCCTAGATGGCTGCTGAGCCCAGCACCAAAAACGCAGGTGCCCCCCGCAAAAACAGGTGGTTTTGTATTTGATAACTTTGATGTGTCCAGATAGTGTTTTGGGGCATTTCCTTTCGCGAGCACTAGGCCTACCCACACAAGTGAGGTACAATTTTTATTGGGAGACTTGGGGGAACGCTGGATGGAAGGAAATTTGTGGCTCCTCTGAGATTCCAGAACTTTCTCTCACCCAATTTGGCCAAATTATGAGGTTTACAAAGGATTCCCAGTAACAGAACCTGGTCAAAGCCCCACAAGTCACTCCATCTTGAATTCCCCTAGGTGTTAAGTTTTTAAAAAATGCGCAGGTTTGGTAGGTTTCCCTAGGTGCCGGCTGAGCTAGAGGCCAAAATCCACAGCTAGGCACTTTGCAAAAAACAGCTCTGTTTTCTTGGGGAAAATGTGATGTGTCCATGTTATGTTTTAGGCCTACCCACACAAGTGAGGTACATTGTTATCGAGATACTTGGGGGAACGCTGGGTGGAAGGAAATTTGTGGCTCCTCTCAGATTCCAGAACTTTCTGTCACCCAAATGAGAGGAAAAAGTGTTGTTTTGGTCAAATGTTGAGGTTTGCAAAGGATTCTGGGTAACAGAACCTGGTCAGAGCCCCACAAGTCACCCCATGTTGGATTTACCTAGGTGTCTAGTTTTAAAAAATGCACAGGTGTGGTAGGTTTCCCTAGGTGCCGGCTGAGCTAGAGGCCAAAATCTACAGCTATGCACTTTGCAAAAAACATGTCAGATTTCAGTGTAAAAATGTGATGTGTCCATGTTGTGTTTTCTGTCGCGAGCATTAGGCCTACCCATGCAAGTGAAGTACCACTTTTATCGAGAGACTTTGGGGAACAGAGAATAGCAAAACAAGTGTTATTGCACCTTGTCTTTCTCTACATTTTGTCTTCCAAAAGTGTGTAAAAAAGACGTCTATTTGAGAAATGCCCTGTAATTCACATGCTAGTATGAGCACCCCAGAATTTAAAGATGTGCAAATAACCACTGCTTATCAACACCTTTTTTCAAGGTTTTCTTGATACCTATTTTTCACTTTTTATATCTCAGCAAATGAATTGCTGTAAACCCGGTATAGAATGAAAACCCATTGCACTGTGCAGCTCGTTTATTGGCTCTGGGTGCCTAGGGTTCTTGATGAACCTACGAGCCCTATATATCCCCGCAACCAGGAGAGTCCAGGAAACGTAACAGTATATTGGTTTCAAAAATCTAACATCGCAGGAAAAAGTTACAGAGTAAAACGTGGAGAAAAATGGCTGTTTTTTCACCTCTATTTCAATGTTATTTTTATTTCAGCTGTTGTATTCTGTAGAAAACACTTGTAGAATCTACACAAATTACCCCTTGCTGAATTCAGAATTTTGTCTACTTCTTAGAAACAGTTAGCTTTCTGGGATCCAGCATTGGTTTCACACCCATTTCTGTCACTAACTGGAAGGAGGCTGAAAGCACAAAAAATAGTAAAAAGTGGTATGTCCCAGTAAAATGCCAAAATTGTGTTGAAAAATAGGGTTTTCTGATTCAAGTCTGCCTGTTCCTGAAAGCTGGGAAGATGGTTATTTTAGCACTGCAAACCCTTTGTTGATGCCATTTTCAGGGGAAAAAAACACAAGCCTTCTTCTGCAGCCCTTTTTTTTTTTTTTTTTTTTTTTTAAACGATCTTTTCGCTTTATTTTGGCTAATTTATTGGTCTCCTTCATGGGAACCCACAAAGTCAGGATACTTCTAGAATCCCTAGGATGTTGGCAAAAAAGGACGCAAATTTGCCATGGGTAGCTTATGTGGACAAAAAGTTATGAGGGCCTAAGCGTTAACTGCCCCAAATAGCCAAAAAAAGGCTTGGCACCTGAGGGAGAAAAGGCCTGGCACTGAAGGGGTTAAAACATCTCAAACATTAGAATACAAACAATCTAGAACCAGAATACCATAAATATCCCCTCATGGAACTCTCTTCTTCTTTAAAAAAATGGTGAACTGTTGATAAATTGCCATCTTCTCCTTCTGTACTTTGTAACAATGAAGCTATTCATTATCTTCCCGACTCCAAACTCCTCCTATTGAATATGTAAAATATTAAACGTCATAAGTAAACATGACTCCAAATAATAATAAGCTTGCTATCAATAAAAGTAACTCCTTTCAACAAACTCAACTTTTTTGGCAACTGACCAAAACTCAATCTAATCGTAAAATATTTAGAAAAGACAAACTTTATAATTTTATTCAACACATAATTACATTTTTTTAATGGGACGTGTGGGAGGGATAGGATTAGCCTCCATGTCTTTAATGAAATCTTGTTTCTCTTTTTATTACATTTGGAGAATCTCCATTTCATTACAAGATCGGAGGCAACAATTATGAATGTTGAAAGCCCTTCAACACTGCATTCGCCATATGCTCTACAGGTCTATGGTAATGCTATACAAAAGTATTTGCATTAGGCCAATCTCCCGCCATCAAAATTTCTTCCAGCCGACCACAGTGAAATATGCTTTACTTGCCACAGCACCACCTAAAGAATGTGCTTTTAACATGTTGATGTCAACTACTGTCTGTTTCATTACCCATTTTATCCGTACTGAAATGGTAGCATTAGTAACCGCACCATGAGGTTTAGCAAAATATATCAAAAGCTGAATCTCAATATCCTTACTGTATTCCATTGCTGCGCATTCATACTTTTTAAAACTTTCCACCACACATAACTTCTTACAATCAGGAAAACGTGGGTAAAATATTGGCTAAGGCATAGTTTTAGTCCATTTCCAAATCTCAAAATATACCTCATCTGGACCATAAAAATTGGTACTTACCTCTAACGTCTGAAACTCTTGTACAGGAAATAAGACACAATAAAGTAGCCAACTTTGTTGTCAATCATTTCAAATCCAAATACTTATTTACTGGCCATGTTTGAAATAGAGTCAATACCAAATTCACATTTCATAGTCTGTCATATCTTGCTTTTGGTGGTCTTCTCAATCTCACACTCTTCATGACGCTACATACTGTTTTCACATACAGACTTACCATCCACTGATACATGTCCTGCTGAAATTGCGGACCTATAACAATTTAAACTCTTGTAACCTAAACACTTTTTCAAATTGTTCCACTAGAAAATTCACAGCCTCTACAACAGGGGCCTCCAAGGAATCCAAATTCCTCACCCTGCACCAACAAACCCATAATTTCCAAATCCCTCCATATCTCCTTCTTGTCCCTGGAGCCCAGGACTCCTCCAACAATTCGACAGCCTTACCCGAAAGTCCTTTGCAACAATCAGATCCCCTGACACTTTACATACAAGAAGGCTCAACACCCTGCTCTGCACCAAAGGATGTGCCCCTCCTTAGCTATTTGGTAGTAAGCCTTCTGCAGCTGGAATCATAAAAGGAATTTCACACGCCAACTCCATCTCTCTGACCTCACTTTCAAAAGAACCCTTTGAATAATTGCAAAGGGTGTAAAAGCATAACCGCTTAACTTCTTTAATTGCTGCTGAAATGCATCCACTGCCGATGCTACCAGATTGGATAACCAACTGAAATAGTTTTATATTTGGAAAGTCAATCTGCTCGCAAAAAGATCCACCTCCAGTGAACCCCAAATCATCTTTATCTTCCTGAAGTAACTGGATTCAGCTTCAAATCGCTGTGATCCCTTAAATCATGAGAATTACAATCTGCTGTCACATTCATATTCCCTGGCAAATACTCTGCCTTCACCTCCACATTGTGCTGCAAACAAAAATACTACATTTATTTTTCTAGAACAGATAAATCTTGGGATCTGCTCCCTCCTAAACAATTGACGTAACGCACAGCAGAAACACTGTCCATCCTCATTAACACTGTCTGGCCCTTTAAAATGTCTTGGAAACTTTGCAAGGCATATAGTCCAGCAATAATTTCAAACCAATTTGTGTTGTTTCCTACTGCTCTCTGAACACAGTCCACCTGTTTGTTGACCCCCTAATCATGCTTCCTAGCCCTTCAGGCTTACATCTGTATGTAGCACAAAACCCGGAACACATCCAAAGATCGTCCTTCCGCTCCTTGCTTCCATATTGTGTAACCACCAGACCAACTATTCCATCGCTTCACATCTAAAGCTTTATTGTCCCCATACCAAAGACCTTTCCGTAAAGCATTCTTTTTTCTTTTTCACTCTCTGAAGAACCCAATAATGTAAGGGCCCTGGAAAAATCACCTGGATAGAAGAAGATAAAAGTCCTATCATGCGTGTTAAATCCTTCAGAGTTAACATCTTCTTACTTAAAGCATGAGAAATGTATTTATCAATCTGGAAACCCAAAAATCCTATCCTCTGAGAAGGTGTTAAGATTGACGTCTCCTTGTTTATTAAGAATCTGAAATCCTCCAGCAGAGTCTTTTCCAAAACCACTGGCTTCTTTAATTCCTATATATCCTGAGACATTATCAAAATGTCGCCCAAGTAAGCTATCACTGATCTCATCACCTTGGTGAAACACCAAGGTGCTGAAGACAAACCAAATGAATGGCAATGAAAGTGATACAACTGAACTCTCCACCTGAACTGTAGAAATCTCTGACTCTCCGTTTCCGTAGGAATGGTAAAATAAGCTGGTCTAACTTGAACAGACAATCACTCTTCAATAACAAGTCCCTCCATCTTGAAGTGCCTGTATGGTAAGAATGTATTTAATTATGTGAGGTTTATGACCGGTCTCCACCCATTCTCCTGCCTTACTAGAAAGAGAGTGCTGACATAATTTTGTTGCCCTTCTGCTAGTTGCTCCTTCCTGAAGCATCAACTCTATTTCTGAATCTGCAATTATATTTAGCTCCTCTGAAAAACTCAGTTCCCTTGTTTCTCGTGCTGATGAGGTATTTCCAAAAAATCTATTTCAAAGTCTTGAATTGCACTTAAAACCCATGGATCTTGAGTTAGTTCTTCCCATTTTCCTTATAAATTTCCTTAGCCAAATACCTACTTTTCCTTGGGGAAAAAACAATAATTATCCCCGTATTCACCTTGGGTTCCTGAATAGTTGTGCCCACATCCAAGCAAGACTCTCCCTCTATTTGGCCAGAAGCTCTGAGGGGCCTGGTATCCTCTTCTATATCCTTTGGATATTTGAAGCTCACAGCAATTAGATAGCCCCCTTCTACCTGCCCTACCTAAAACACCACCACCAAATACTATTCTCATATTTAACTGAGCCTGGTCCAGGGCCGTAAATGTTGAAACATGTTTTCCTAAGCTTTCTACCAAGCCCTCACCAAATAAAAGGCCCTTAGATTTCCTAACTTGGCACCTTCTCAGCCAAATCACCCAATTTTGGACCTATTTTAATAAGGATTGCTTTCCATCTCTTTCCCAACAAACTAGCATTAGCAGTGCACAACAGAATAACAGCTCTCTGACTCCATCCACGTAAAAGCTAAAGGTTAACCATTGAATCATTCAAGTATGCCTCTTCAGCCATATCTAAAATCCTTGCTAAAGGACCTAAAACATCAAGTAGCTTATCCTGGCATTGTTTTTAACAAAGGTTCAAGTCCCTAATGAGGATCTCTTCCAAGCCTGAATAAAAAACATATCAATTCTGGATCTAGTTAGGAGCACAGCAAATCTCCTCAATCACTGGTCTGGAACACTCTGCCCTTAAAAGTCTTCTCACCTCCTTCTCCAAGGGTTTCCTCAACCACTGCGCTATACATTTATTAACATGATCCAGAGGCCACAATTCACCACTCCTAGGACCTAGGATGTTTATTGTCTCCTCTGCCAGGAGGTCTTACAAACTATCTTATAGGAAGTACCTTCATCCAGAAGTGCCTCAGCACTGAATTCATCCTCTTGCTCACTATCAAAAATGTATTTATCCTTTCCAGTCATAGAATCCTGACTCATCTCCACATCACAGAACTTTTCATCCTGCATGTCTATTAGGACCCCCTTTCTCTTTTGTACCACTAAGGGCATCTCTCTTCTTGATTGAGTGTAATCAATCCTTTCCTTTTTTAGTTATTTCATACCTCTACATATGTTTTGTCTTTCCCAACTTTTTACCCCCTTTTTTACCCCTACTTTTCTCTTTCTCACACAAGGAAAACAATTAATTCCCAAGTCAACATCCTTCCTTTTCCTCTCATTAATCAAATTATCCGAAGTCTCCTTTCCCTGAGACCTCATAACATGTTGGATCAACCTCTTAATGATCACCTCAGTCGTCTTACTTCCTGATGACTCACCATTTCCCCCCTGAGTTGAGGCTATCTTCTAATTGTTTTTTTTAAACATGCTGACATGATATTCATTACAACAAATGCATCTGTGACCAACTGAAGAAACTTGCAAGATCTCGTGCAAGCAGGAAGTCCTATGTTAGTTTTGGTGACTCTCACCCAAGCAAGCTCGTAATCGCTGAACGAGCACCGTGCATGAATGGACTGCGGCCGCATGGCTCTGAAGAACCTTTGAAGCTGCACATCTTATGCTCACTTTGCTCCTTGAGAGAGCGTTTGTAAAAATAAATATTTTAGAAAATCAAGATCTCCTGAACCACAGTAACGTAAATAAAAGAGTTGTTGAACACACCCTTGAAAAACTCTAAGATATATCTACATGTCAAGATTGAGTAATTTGAACTTATTATGACAACATTAAATAATAATTAAGTTAATAAATCTTTACCTTAATTATAACCCACTTAAGTAATGTTTCTGAAATTAGAAGACCCTCCAGAATATAACTGCCAGTACTAAATTAAAACACATCAAAAACAGATATTCTTATCTCAGTCAGGAACAGCTTTTAAAAGAGTAAGAGCATTCTGTGAGGGGATTTTCTATGGACTATGGTGTTCTGGTTCTAGATTGTTTATACTCTAATGTTTGAAGTTTTTTAAAGGTGCTGCTGGAGTGGCAATACAAGAGATAATGCGTAATGCTAGTCTTCAGTCTTGTAATTAAATCATTTAATCATTCAGACATAGGAAGAAATCTAAAAATCAAGGTACAAAATGTGCTTTTAAAGAAAAAACATCCATTATTTTATGTCTCTGAGCAAATATGAGTAGGAATTTCACGTACAATTGATCAGTGCTTAAATGGATTCCGTGAAAACTCTTTTGTCAATGCTTTTTTGGTGGAATAGAACTATAAAATCACCTTTCTTAGGACTTATTGCATTGATATTCTTCCCAGTCTGAAATTGTACTATCCTGTATGTATACATTAAATGCAGAATCTCTTAGTAGAAAGCCTGAACTGGAGTTTCTGATCGGCTAGGGTAGGTACCTCAGCCAAGCAGAATCCACCCACTCTTGTCAGGGCAAGTTAGAAACACAACTTAAATGAACCTGTGCTCACCATCTTGTAATTTGGCGCAGAGCAGGCAGGCTTAACTTAGAAGGCAGTGTGTAAAGTATGGGGGTCATTACGCCCGCCAGGCGGTAACCGCCGTGCGGCCGCCAATGCGGCCGCACTCAGGCGGCCCCCATTATGACATTCCCGCTGGGCCGTCGGGCGCAAACCAAGTTTCCGCCCGCCAGCCCAGCGGGAATGAGGCCGCAACATAGGAGCCGGCTCCTAATGGAGCCGGCGGTGTTGCGGCCGTGCGACGGGTGCAGTTGCACCCGTCGCGCTTTTCACTGTCTGCTATGCAGACAGTGAAAAACTGGCTGGGGCCCTGTTAGGGGGCCCCTGCACTGCCCATGCCATTGGCATGGGCAGTGCAGGGGCCCCCAGGGGCCCCAGGACACCCCTTACCGCCAGCCTCTTCCTGGCGGTGCAAACCGCCAGAAACAGGCTGGCTGTAGGGGGGTTGTAATCCCCATGGCAGCGCTGCCCTGGCGGATTACATCCGCCGGGGCCATTGTGGCGGTAAACCGCCGGCCCCGGCGGTGCGACTGCGGTGCGACCGCGGCGCTACCGCCGCGGTCAAAATGCGCCGGGAGGCACTGGCAGCCTGTTGGCGGTGCTCCCGTCGTTTTGGCCCTGCGGTTATAATACCGCCAGGGTCATAATGACCACCTATATGTGCAATTTACTGTCACAGTGACCCAATGCGTACACCCCAAAAAAGGCTCCACAGAGGTGTATTACAAAAATAATTAGAATCGTTATATTTTGAGGTATGTGCAAGTAACAGTAACCTAAATATTAATAAATAATCTTTTAGATATGACTGGAGCAACTCAATCTGACAGTACCCCCAGACATGCAGGTTCAAATAGTAGTGCTTCAGACAAAAGCAACAGTAATCCGCTTTAGGAATATTCCCTCACATATCAGCAATCTGTGCTGGCAGTACTCCCGGAAATTCAGTATTTTAAAATAGCAGGGCTCTAGGCAGTGCTTGAAATGGAAAAATTAAAGTGCAGGCACTTTGTGCCAGAGTACCTGCTTGTTTCCGAAAAGTGCCGGTACTCTCCAATTAAAAGTATTACGCTTTTCTTGAGAAGTGCTGGTACTCTCCCTCTCAAAATAAAAAAGTGCCGGTACTCAGTACCAGACAGTACCGGTCCATTTAAAGCACTGGCTCTAGGGTATGCACTGCAGTGGGGCTCACAAGCACAGGGTGGTAGAAGAAAATGTTGATGCAATTCCGCTCCGGTGTAATGCGGTAATCTTTTGACCGGTCGATCTCCCTTCACTCCAGTGGCTAAGAATAGGGATTGATGAAGTCCGGCTCTGGCACGGACTTGTCAGATCATAGAGGTGCTCTGCTTCAGAGTACAAGATGAATCTTCCCTGGTCACGTCTTCCTTCACCTGCGCGGCCGGGAAGAAGAATGCCAAAGTCCGGCTCCTGCGCGGACTTTTCAGTTTCGGAGAGCCACTTCTGATCTGTGTAATTTGGTATTTGCCGGTTGCGCTCTCCTTTGCCTGTGTGGCCGGGAACTGATTGTTGGTAAAGGGCCAGCACCTACCCGGGCCTGGGGAGGTACAGAAGCACGACACCACTGGTCTGGCAATGTTTCTCGGCCACACTCTCTTTGCGGGAGCGGTCGAGCATGGATGCTCCTCGCAGGTCCAGGGACGGCACTGAGGCACCGCGTGGGAAAGAAGATGAAGGGGGAGGTTCCTTGCCTAGGAGCCTTACAGTAGGAATCTCCCAGCATGCTCTCTTCAGATTCAGCGGTGGGTGGAGAGTGCGCCTGCATGGGGCCAGCTCCTGCACTGACTCGGGAGTGTCACTGCAGCACTCCGGAGGTCTCCTACCACCCTCGGCCTCACCGGATCAGGTGAGCGGCAGGCGAAGGGAAGAGGTGCAGACATGAGGGGCGGCGGGACAGCTCATCTGTGTCAGCAGCTCCAGATCTGGTGGACGTGGATCCTCAGAGGGTATTTAGTGTAGACGCTGAGTCACCAGGAGCGATGACACCCGCACTTGTCTCACTCCAGAAATTTGTATTACCAATATTGACTCACCAACGGCGTGCTGCAACAAACCAGGCAATGTGCGATGTTTAACAATGGATATAACTTGGCCACTTTCATTGACACGGACAAATGTGTAATTGACTGTAAGTATTACATTCTTTTGATTCGGCGAGCATTAATTTCACTGCTATTTAAATCACACTTCTGTCAATACAATCATCACACTTAGTCATAGGTCAAGATCAATACATTTACAATGAATTCAGAAATGCATGACTAGCAGTGACTGATTAGCCTTCGAGTCCTGGCCTCTGTTTTTCATGTCTCTTTGCACCATTATGTTTGTAGGCAATCCCACATTTCGTTTTGGAGGGGGCTCAATCCATAGTGTTCGTTTTACCACGTTTCTCGAAGGGGGTAGCCTCAAATTCTTTGGATTAGGCCCAACTCGCTACTTGGCGTGTACCTGTGCCCTGCCATCCGACCTGGCGGATCTGGGCTGCGAGTGCCATGTCCCGCTTACTCCCCTTAGTTGGCCTCCTTTTACTCTGCCGTAAGGCATCCCCAGGTGTGTGGCCTTCCATTTTCACACCACCTTACTAGGTGTGCTTACGGTCCATTTTGGTAAAACCTCCTTTAATTTCCGACATGCCTTTTTTTTTTTTTTTTTGCAGCCTGGTTATGCCATTCCTGTTCGCAGGTTTGACCAAAAGATGCCAATCCCTTCAGCTGATAGGTGCACGCCATCTGGCGCATATAACTCTGGTCGTCTGGGGTGGATCAAGCCGTGGCGTATGCTCTCCATCTTGTTTGCTTTGCATTACTTGGTGTAGGAAAGTACCATCTTGCCTGGCATGTTACCCCCATATTTCACTGTATATATGTTGTTTTAGTGTATGGGTCACTGGGACCCTCAGTGGTTATGCTCTCTCTGCTTTCTAAATTGTCACTAACAGGCTAGTGACCAGTTTCACCAATTCACATTGGCATACTGGAACACCCTTACAATTCCCTAGTATATGGTACTGAGGTACCCAGGGTATTAGGGTTCCAGGAGATCCCTATGGGCTGCAGCATTTCTTTTGCCACCTATAGGGAGATCTGACAATTCTTACACAGGCCTGCCAGTGCAGCCTGAGTGAAATAACGTCCACGTTATTTCACGGCCATTTACCACTGCACTTAAGTAACTTATAAGTCACCTATATGTCTAACCTTCACCTGGTGAATGTTGGGTGCAAAGTTACTTAGTGTATGGGCACCCTGGCACTAGCCATGGTGCCCCCACATCGTTCAGGGCAAATTCCCCAGACTTTGTGAGTGCGGGGACACCATTACGCGTGTGCACTGTACATAGGTCTCTACCTATGTACAGCGTCACAATGGTAACTCCGAACATGGCCATGTAATATGTCTAGGATCATGGAATTGTCACCCCAATGCCATTCTGGCATTGGGGGGACAATTCCATGATCCCCCGGGTCTCTGGCACAGAACCCGTGGAATGTCAAACTGCCTTTCCCGGGGTTTTAATGCAGCTGCTGCTGCTGCCAACCCCTCAGACAGGTTTCTGCCCTCCTGGGGCCCAGCCAGGCCTTGCCCAGGAAGGCAGAACAAAGGACTTCCTCAGAGAGAGGGTGTTACACCCTCTCCCTTTGGAAATAGGTGTCAGGGCTGGGGAGGAGTAGCCTCCCCCAGCCTCTGGAAATGCTTTGATAGGTACAGATGGTGCCCATCTCTGCATAAGCCAGTCTACACCGGTTCAGGGATCCCCCAGCCCTACTCTGGCGCGAAACTGGACAAAGGAAAGGGGAGTGACCACTTCCCTGACCTGCACCTCCCAGGGGAGGTGCCCAGAGCTCCTCCAGCGTGCCCCAGACCTCTGCCATCTTGGATTCAGAGGTGTGCTGGCACACTGGACTGCTCTGAGTGGCCAGGGCCAGCAGGTGACGTCAGAGACTCCTTCTGATAGGCTCTTACCTGTGTTACTAGCCTATCCTCCTTCCTAGGTAGCCAAACCTCCTTTTCCGGCTATTTAGGGTCTCTGCTTTGGGGAATTCTTCAGATACCGAATGCACGAGCTCACTAGAGTTCCACTGCACTTCTCTCTTCACCTTCTGCCAAAGGTTCGACCGCTGACTGCTCAGGACGCCTGCAAAACCGCAACAAAGTAGCAAAGACGACTACTGCAACCTTGTATCATATTGCCGGCTTTCTGGCCTGTTTCCTGGTGGTGCATGCTCTGGGGGTAGCCTGCCTCCTTCTTGCACCAGGAGCTCTGAAGAAATCTCCCGTGGGTCGACGGAATCTTCCCCCTGCAACCGCAGGCAACAAAAGACTGCATCACCGGTCCTCTGGGTCCCCTCTCAGCACGACGAGTGTGGTCCCTGGAACTCAGCAACCCTGTCCAAGTGACTCCCACAGTCCAGTGACTCTACAGTCCAAGTTTGGTGGAGGTAAGTCCTTTTTCTGACTTCGGGTGGACTCTGGTTCACTCCTCTTCCAAGTGCCTGTTCCGGTACTTCTGCGGGTGCTGCCTGCTTCTGTGAGGGCTCCCTGACTTGCTGGGCACCCCCTCTGTCTCCTCCTTCAAGTGGCAACATCCTGGTCCCTCCTGGGCCACAGCAGCATCCAAAAACCCTAACCGTGACCCTTGCAGCTAGCAAGGCTTGTTTGTGGTCTTTCTGCGTGGGAACACCTCTGCAAGCTTCTTCACGACGTGGGACATCCATCCTCCAAAGGGAAAGTTTCTAGCCCTCTTCGTTCTTGCATAATCCACAGCTTCTACCATCCGGTGGCAGCTTCTTTGCACCCTCAGCTGGCATTTCCTGGGCATCTGCCCTCTCTCGACATTGTCGCAACTCTTGGACTTGGTCCCCTTGTTTCACAGGTACCCAGGTCCGGAAATCCACTGTTGTTGCATTGCTGGTGTTGGTCTTCCTTGCAGAATTCCCCTATCACGACTTCTGTGCTCTCTGGGGGATATAGGTGCACTTTACACCTACCTTTCAGGGTCTTGGGGTGGGCTCTTTTTTTTAACCCTCACTGTTTTCTTACAGTCCCAGCGACCCTCTACAAGCTCACATAGGTTTGGGGTCCATTCATGTTTCACATTCCACTTTTGGAGTATATGGTTTGTGTTGCCCCTATACCTATGTGCTCCTTTTGCAATCTACTGTAACTTTACATTGCTTGCATTACTTCCTTTTGCTATTACTGCATATTTTTGGTATTGTGTACATATACCTTGTGTATATTTGGCATCCTCATATTAAGGGTACTCACTGAGATACTTTTGGCATATTGTCATAAAAGTAAAGTACCTTTATTTTTACTATATCCGTGTATTGTGTTTTCTTATGATATTGTGCATATGACACCAGTGGTATAGTAGGAGCTTTGCATGTCTCCTAGTTCAGCCTAAGCTGCTCTGCTATAGCTACCTTCTATCAGCCTAAGCTGCTAGAAACACCTCTTCTACACTAATAAGGGATAACTGGACCTGGTACAGAGTGTAAGTACCCCTTGGTACCCACTACAAGCCAGGCCAGCCTCCTACACTTGGTGACCGCAATGTTCGGCTTTCCTCTGGAGTTATCTACTGCCTTGCTTGAGACAGCCCATCGCCAAATGATTCTGGGGATTATTTCTGACCAAATGACGGTGGAGTTCCCACGTAGTCTTGCAATTGTCAACAAACGGTCTGATCTCATTCAGGAGGACCTTTCTCCCCACCGTGGTCAAATCGTTACCTTCCAGGTGTATAATTATAACAGCAGGATGTATCTGTGCTGTCTCTAATAAACTTTGCAATGTCTGCGAGAGCTGTGCCCACTTCATGCCTGGGAAACCCCACCATCTGATTGTCTTTGCTGATCTTTCTCTTCTCCCAATATTGACGTTCTGCTTCCACCATCCTTGGAGTCTGGGTATAAGAGTGCCCAACCACCCATATAGACCTGGGTGGTTGGGCACCTGTCAATGCAATCAGAAACAATTCCATCTGCATCAAATGCGGACGTATATAACTTTTATATGCTTTGGATCGCCACCTGCCAACCGCTTTGATGGCGTTTTCATCTAAACCTAATTCTGATGCCATCGTAGCTGCCCCTAGGCGGAAAGAGTGAGATCCGAAAACTGCTGGGGCCGAGCCTCCTTGCCTTAATGCTTTGCGCATGACTCCGGCAAACTGGAATCTGCTCAACCAATCCCCGTTGTTGTGCATGAAAAGTGGGCCAGGTGACCCGGGGCGCATAGTTAGGTAGTCTTTTAAACTGCAGACCGGGCAATACTTTGTTTGTCTTATGCATTTAAGCTCACTCCAAACGCCCCTGCCCTGCTGGTCTGTTTTTTACTTCCTCAATAAAAAGTGCACCCTGTCTGACTCTGGTCTGCAATTTTCCTCCTAGAGGCAAGTGCTGACTCCCAATTGTTTTGCTGAGGCTACCAACTCGCTTACGCGAAAAGCCCCAAAGAAAGCTGTGGAAAAGGCTGCTATGAATAAAACCAGTTCATAAGGGTTGTCTGCTACTGTTTCCAATGCGTCTACAGGGAGTGCAGAATTATTAGGCAAGTTGTATTTTTGAGGATTAATTTTATTATTGAACAACAACCATGTTCTCAATGCACCCAAAAAACTCATTAATATCAAAGCTGAATATTTTTGGAAGTAGTTTTTAGTTTGTTTTTAGTTTTAGCTATGTTAGGGGATATCTGTGTGTGCAGGTGACTATTACTGTGCATAATTATTAGGCAACTTAACAAAAAACAAATATATACCCATTTCAATTATTTATTAACATCTCAACATTCACAAATATACATTTCTGACATTCAAAAACAAAACAAAAACAAATCAGTGACCAATATAGCCACCTTTCTTTGGAAGGACACTCAAAAGCCTGCCATCCATGGATTCTGTCAGTGTTTTGATCTGTTCACCATCAACATTGCGTGCAGCAGCAACCACAGCCTCCCAGACACTGTTCAGAGAGGTGTACTGTTTTCCCTACTTGTAAATCTCACATTTGATGATGGACCACAGGTTCTCAATGGGGTTCAGATCAGGTGAACAAGGAGGCCATGTCATTAGATTTCCGTCTTTTATACCCTTTCTTGCCAGCCACGCTGTGGAGTACTTGGACGCGTGTGATGGAGCATTGTCTTGCATGAAAATCATGTTTTTCTTGAAGGATGCAGACTTCTTCCTGTACCACTGCTTGAAGAAGGTGTCTTCCAGGAACTGGCAGTAGGACTGGGAGTTGAGCTTGACTCCATCCTCAACCCGAAAAGGCCCCACAAGCTCATCTTTGATGATACCAGCCCAAACCAGTACTCCACCTCCACCTTGCTGGCGTCTGAGTCGGACTGGAGCTCTCTGCCCTTTACCAATCCAGCCATGGGCCCATCCATCTGGCCCATCAAGACTCACTCTCATTTCATCAGTCCATATTACCTTAGAAAAATCAGTCTTGAGATATTTATTGGCCCAGTCTTGACGTTTCAGCTTGTGTGTCTTGTTCAGTGGTGGTCGTCTTTCAGCCTTTCTTACCTTGGCCATGTCTCTGAGTATTGCACACCTTGTGCTTTTGGGCACTCCAGTGATGTTGCAGCTCTGAAATATGGCCAAACTGGTGGCAAGTGGCATCGTGGCAGCTGCACGCTTGACTTTTCTCAGTTCATGGGCAGTTATTTTGCGCCTTGGTTTTTCCACACGCTTCTTGCGACCCTGTTGACTATTTTGAATGAAACGCTTGATTGTTCGATGATCACGCTTCAGAAGCTTTGCAATTTTAAGAGTGCTGCATCCCTCTGCAAGATATCTCACTATTTTTGACTTTTCTGAGCCTGTCAAGTCCTTCTTTTGACCCATTTTGCCAAAGGAAAGGAAGTTGCCTAATAATTATGCACACCTGATATAGGGTGTTGATGTCATTAGACCACACCCCTTCTCATTACAGAGATGCACATCACCTAATATGCTTAATTGGTAGTAGGCTTTCGAGCCTATACAGCTTGGAGTAAGACAACATGCATAAAGAGGATGATGTGGTCAAAATACTCATTTGCCTAATAATTCTGCACTCCCTGTATTAGTAGGGTCAGTTTGTTGAAATCTATGGGTTGTCTGTTGTTCTGTTTAGGTCCCTCGAGCCATTTCCAGCCTTTCATTGCAGTTTTAACGTAGTGTGAGGCAGTGGGTTCAATGCCTGTCTGTTATTTTGAGAAATGAGCCACCACTGCTAGGTAGGCTTGGGCCCAGGACTTATTTTCCCCTGCTGGTAGGCTCATTTGATGAAATGCTCTACTGCCGGCCTGGTCACCACTGGATCCGTAAGCGACCCAAGATCCCCTATTTCCATGAGGGCCCGGCGTATTTGGCGTACCTCTATGTGTCTCTGGTTTGAGTGCGTTGTGCACTAATATTGACAAGTCTGCTCCGCCAGCTCCCACAGGCCTCCTGGAAAAGATGTCATCGCTCGACTAGCCTCTGGGGCTAGCTTCCTGAATCTGTCCATCTGGGAACGAGAGAGAGCGTCTGCCTGTGAAATCTTTATGCCCTACACGTGTCTTGCCCTGATGTCCAGGTTACCTTTGAGTTAAATGCTCACCAAACGCCTCAACAGTCTTAGTGTGTTGAGGTAGGATGCGGACCCCTTGTTTATTGCTAGGACCACACCTAGGTTGTCTGACCACATTTTTATCTTCATGTTCTGCAGCTGGTCCTTCCAGACTGTCATGGCTACCACTAGGGGGAATAGCTCTAGAAATGTGATGTTCTTGGTGATCCCCAACTCGTGCCACCTGTCTGGCCATTTGCCCGTGCATCACTCATTGCCCGGCAGCGCCCCGAAACCACAGACGCCGCACAGTGAAATCTCCTCAGCAGATCCAGCCTTCTCTCCAGATGAGCTGACCGTTAAATTGATCTAAAAAGGAGTCCCACATGGCGAGGTCGCTTTTTACTCCTGCTTCCAACCTAACATGATGGTGTTTCTCGCGCAGACCTGATGTCAGTCTGCATAAACGCCTCGCAAAAACTCACCCTGCTGGGATCACCCTGGTCGCGAAATTAAGTTTACCGACCATCCTTTGCAGCTCCCCGAGGGTTGCTTTCTGTTTACCTTGCAGGGACTTGATCTCCCCCTTTAGCTCTGCCACCTTATTCTCTGGAATCCTTTAAGTTGCTGCGGTTGAATCTAACTCAATGCCCAGGAAAACTAGTGATGTTGTTGGGCCTACCGTCTTATCTGCCACCAGGGGGACACCCATGTCTTTTGCTAGTTTTTTAAAAGCCCTCAGTAAGCTTGCACATTCTCCTGTGCCTGCTTTACCCACAAATAGGAAATCGTCCAGGTAGTGCATTTCCCCTCCCGCTGGATGTTTTTTTAGGTAACGCCCATTCCAGGAATGTACTAAACTGTTGGAAGTATGCGCATGAGATGGAGCATCCCATGGGCATGGCTTTGTCGACATACACTTCCCCGTTGTGTTGGAAGCCTAATAGGTAGAAACTGTCTGGGTGTACTGGTAGTAATCTGAAAGCTGACTCAATGTCCGCCTTTGCCAATGACGCCCCTCTGCCTGCTGACTTGATCATATCAATGGCATCATCTACAGTGGCGTAACCTATTGAACACGATTCCTCTGGGATGGTATCATTTACTGATGTTCCCTCTGGGGACGACAAATGGTGTATGAGTCTGTATTGGCCTGCCTCTTTCTTGGGCACCACGTCCAATGGTGAATTAATCAAATCATTGGGGGGAGGAAAAGTCAGAGGACCTTCAATGCGCCCTAGCCTCAACTCTTTTTCAATTTTTTGCTGAACCACTTGTGGGTGTTCTGTGGCTGATTTCAGGTTCTTGCCATTGCCCCCCACTATTTGCCCTCTCTGAAACCCTCCTCAAATCCCTTTACTAATATTTCTACTTCCTTTTTGTTGTAATACTCATTGGCTAGCTTTCTCAAGAATTGGGTGTTGATGGGTGAACTAGTTAGTTTCCAATTCCTCGAGCAACCCACTTGCGCCCTCATTGGTGGTCCGAATTTAATGTTTCTTTTTCTTTTCTTTTTTGTCTGATCGGTGTCTGCTTTTCTTGCACGCTGACGCTGAGTGCTCTCCCCTGCATGATGAGCAGCTGTGCCTGAACTTACAGCTCTATCCCCAGGTGCAATCGTCTGTTTCAAATTTCCAGAAGATTGCCTGTGTTCCCTTGTCGCCTTGCCCCTTACCACCGTGCCAGGGTTTGTATCTATGGAATGATTTGTATTTCTCGTGTTTCCCTTTGGAATGCATGTTCCAAAAGGGCTGGTCCCCCCTCCCAGCCCAGGAGCTAACCTCTTTGGCCACCATCATCTTGTGTATGTAGTAAGACACGTCTTCCTCGTTCCATTCCATTTCTGGGTGGGCCTGCATTTTCAGCCTGAAACTCTTGTCGTATTCTAACCAAGCATCCCCCAGGAATTGGCGATGCTCCTAGTGTATTTTTGACTCATATAACCAGAGGTCCGCTGCACAGCGTGGGAACTTCTCTACTAATATGCAAGCCATTATTCTGAAAGCGTCCAACCAATTCTCGAAATTCCTCTCCTTCCTGGCTCTCTTTCTTTCCCTTCTGTCTTCCTCCTTCTTATCGCATATACTGAGATCCAGCCCTTCCAGCTGAATTTCTAGCAGAAAGAAAATATCTATGAGTTATTTTCTTCATATTCTTTTCTCTACTGTTAAAGGGATGGCGTTTGCCAGGCCTGCAACTCTTGTTGTCATGGCTGGGGGGCCTAGTGATGGTCTGGCGTATGTCTCCGGGGCGGTGCCTCACAGACCTGAGGGGATCTATTACCTTCCCTGCTATACCCCAAGCTGGCGTGGGGTCACCCGTGGTTGTTTGCTTGTTCCTAACTGCCTGTGCCCCTGACCTTTCAACTTTATTAGGGTTCCCTTGGCTGTCCCCCTTCCTTGCGCATTCTATGCTTAACCCTGCGCCGCTCCCCTTTAGTAACAATAGTGCAAAAAACGTCAAACATTCTTTGATTATAGCGCTTGTATGCTCACCCTCCGTTGGTGTACACGAACTGCTGCTCTCAGGTGGTTCCCAAGTTGGTGGCGCTGTGGTGGACCGGTCTGTTCCCCTTGACCTTTTGGCTGGTTTCTTTGCTGGTTTTCCCTCCGTTCTCTGACGCTTGTTTGCTTTTTGTGTGTGGGGGGGGGTGCGATCGTCCCTGTGTCGTTGGCATCTTCTGTTGTGAGCAGGCTGATTTGGTCTGTTAAGTCTGGTGTTCTTCTTTCATCGCCTTTCTACGCACTTAGCCATTCTTTGCCGCGCTTCAGTGCTTCTGCCCTCATCTGTGCTAGCATCCTCTCCAGGTCATCTTGCTGCTCAACTACCTGGTCTTCTTCCATGCTGTAGCCGGGAGTTTAGACTCGTTCCCTCTTTCCTCCTTTACTTTTTTTTTTTTTAAATTAGCCCCTTAACAGGTTGCTGGTGACTGTTTCTGTTCTCAAATACCGTCCAACGGAAATGACTGAGGGTTTACAGTGGTGCTTGACAGCAAATCTTTAGTCAAATCAAAGCGCTGGGGCCCCTTCACCTGGAAGCGCACACAGCCCGCGTGGTTGGGGTAATTGCCTTTAAATACCTTAGTAGGGATTTAATTCCTTGCAAACACTGCAAAAGGAGTTGTGTTTCTTAGCTGCCTCCTTGCTCGTGGTCGCGTCGCCCTGTTGGGCGGTCCCACGTTCAAGGCCGGCGGGAGGGCGGGGTCCTGTTTGGAGCAAGGTCGGTGTCTAGATCTGGCAACAGTTGGGCCCCTCGCTCAGGGCAAGGAACAGAACAGCGGCTCACGTGGGGTTGCGTCACCTGGCCGCACAGTCCCCTGTTCCAGGTGAGTTTGGGTGCTGCGTGGTCCCCGGGCCGAGGCACCAAACGTGGCAGGAAGATTGAAAGTATGGTCGCGGCTCCTAAAAATGGGGTAGCGTCGCCCCTCTGGGCGGTCCCCCGTTCAGGGCCAAACAAAAGGCCACTGCAGGAAGTAATACAGCTGCGCGTGTGCTATTGTGCAACCCTCCCGTGCTTGATGTATTCCTGCGGCCGCACCCACAAGTGTGCGCACAGATTTGGAACCCCCCAGGAGCAGAACAGCAGCTCGCGCGGGGTTGTGTCACCCGATAGGGCGGTCCCTCGCTCCAGCAAAGCTTGGGAGCTGTGGAAAATGTGGATGTGGTCACGGCTCCCTGTGCGGAGTTGCAACACTTGACTGGGTGGTCCCCGGGCATAGGAGGCGCACCAAGGCCGCTGTAGGAGTTCAAGTGTGGTCGCAGTACCTAACGCGGGGTCGTGTCCCCCGCTTAGTGCCATAGAAAGGCAAAGATGACAACATTTCTCCCTCGTACTGCTGGTTGTCGTGGTCGCGTCGCCTGGCTTGGCTGTCGCACGTACGCTACAGTGGTGGGCACGAGGGTCGAGCCGAGGAACTCCATTTTCATCAATCGTGCTAGTGTGCCATCCTGGGTCTTCTGACTGACTTCTAGAGGACAGCGCGCTGCTTAAATGACCCCCTTGGCCCCTTACAGGAATACCCTTGTTTCGCCATTGGGGGGTTTGAATGATTCAAAACCCACCTCATTGGCCTAACACATTTTGCACCTTCTCCCCCAACTTGCTGTGCCGGAGGGAAAGAGGGGTGCTGCATCTGAGCTGGTGCTCCCTGCCCAAAACTGGTTTAATCGGTCCCTTCTGGGTCCAAGGCGGCCGTTACGGCACTGGCCCGTTATGTGCACTTTGGGGGCGGCCTTTGCTCTTACTCTTGATGCCAATTCCTCTGCTAGATGGGGTAGTCAGTCCTTTGCTGATTTGGGGTTGGTTGAACAGGCAGGGCACGTTGGACAGGCCCTGGAATCACTCTGGGGCTGCTTGGGGATTCCTTCTGAAAGTGTAGGCAGAGATCAGAAGGCAGCAGGGCAGTACAGCAGGTGAGAGCAGCAGCTCCGGGGAGAGGTCAGCTCTGGCAGAGAAGCAATCCTGGCACTCAGCAGTCTTTGCTCCAACACAGTCTTGTGGGGTCCTGCAGTGTACTACTTAAGTGGGTCAAGGGACCCATTACTTATACATAAAAATGGCTTTGATGTGGGGGATGACCATAAAGAAACCTTATGAAGTGCGCAGGTCCCCCTTTCAAGTCAATCGCGGCTCCAGGCAGCCTGTGGGGGGTAATCAACCCTCGTGTGCTCCTCAGCCCTTACCTCTTTGAAATGTAAGTGTGAGATCCACCCCACCCCTTCCCCAGGAGGAGCCATCAATATGCCGATGTGGCTGAGTGTCCTGTGTTCTGGGTGCCTGGAGGGAAAACATAAGTGGAACTGTCACCCCACCCGAGCCAGACGCGTATTGGAGGGAGGATGTAGGCTCACAGGGCAGTGTGTGAAGAGGAATGTCCACTTTCTAAAAGTGACATTTCTAGACTATTAGTAATAAATCCAACTTTACCAGTAAAGAGGAATTAGTATTACCATTCCAATGGTACTAAACATGATCCAGCCACTCCTCTCAGATCAGGAATTACAATTTAAGGGGGCTCTGCAGTGGCAGGCCTGAGACAATTTTACAGGGCTACTTAGGTGGGTGGCACAATCAGTGCTGCAGCTTACTGGTAGCATTTAATTTAAGGTCCCTGGGGGTATGATTCACCACTCTACAAGGGGCTTACAGGTAAACTAAATATGCCAATTGTTAGTATACCAATGTTACCATGTTTGTAGGGGAGAAGCACATGCACTTTAGCACTGACTAGCAGTGGTAAAGTGCTCATAGTCCTAAGGCCAACAAAAAGATACAGCAACAAAAC
Organism: Pleurodeles waltl; assembly: GCF_031143425.1. Classification (NCBI taxonomy): domain Eukaryota; kingdom Metazoa; phylum Chordata; class Amphibia; order Caudata; family Salamandridae; genus Pleurodeles; species Pleurodeles waltl. The sequence goes on along the minus strand of NC_090437.1, from coordinate 1,313,385,473 downwards.
TGGAAGGATAGGAAAAATGTCCAAGCCTAAGGATGCCAGGTCTAGCAGAGCCTCAAATGTTTTTTTTTTTAAATAAACACAATGGATGGCAACAGTTCTATTTGAGAATGACCTCCTTTGGATCAGTTTGTAGGTAGTAGAGATCACCCCATTTCAAATCTCATATCCGGAAGCCTCAAATGTTCAGTATTTATTAAAATCCACATCAGATACCAGAAGTACTGTTTTACAGTAATCTCTTTCAGTCAAAATCAGAACTATAAAAATCACCACAATTCGAATCTTCAATCTTCAATGCGGTCCTGGCTGCCAAAATAAACAGGAAGAGGAACAGGCTTCCTATTTATTTTTGGAGCGTAGTAGGAATGGTGGCACAAAGAGTGGGGTTATATTAAAGACAGCCTTTAAACAAAGCAAAATTACTGGGAGATCTTTGAACACCCCTTTGGTATGAATATGGCTAGGACCACTATGGTGCTTGGAGAATCTCTGTAGAGCATGTGGGCCAGACGGCATTGACAGATTAGGCCAGGATGAGTAAGTAACAACAAGGTCATCTGGAGAGCACCATTCCTACAGTTGGACACATCACTCTCTTTAGAGTGTTAGGACCAGCTGGCATTGAGGGCTTAGGCTAGGATGACTAAGCAATAATTCCAAGTCCATTCAGTGTTGAACTATTATTCAGTCAAATAACAGCACAGGGTCTGCAAAGCACAACAAGAAGGTGTCAGTGTGTTCTGGGACTTGGTAACTTTATAGATCTTACCTGATGGTACCTGTGTTTTCTTTAACACTGGGTCTACACTCGATGTTATCCTATAAGGATAAGCTTGAGTTGACTCAATCATCTTTGTATATTTCAGGTCTTCGTCCGCGTGATATGACTTTTACCTTAATGGGGTCTAGCTACTGCATGAAATAGAGAAGCAATCATTTGTGTGAAATCCATGTCCTGGTCCAAATTTTAGGACAAAGGTAAACACCTCTGTGGGCTGAATTCTCAGCAATGAATTCCCTCCACCAAAAATAAAAGGTTTCCAACTAAATAACTAAGGCCCGTATTTATACTTTTTGACGCTAAACTGCGCTAACGCAGTTTAGCGTCAAAAAGTTTTGCGCCGGCTAACGCCATTCTGAAGCGCCATGCGGGCGCGTATTTATTGAATGGCGTTAGCCGGCGCAAGCAGACCGGCGCTGCCTGGTGTGCATGGAAAAAAACCACGTACACCAGGCAGCGCCGGCGTTGGGAAAAATGGCGCTAGGGCGTCTGAAAAATGGTGCAAGTCAGGTTGACGCAAAAAATCGCCTCCACCCGATTTGCGCCATTTTTAACGACGCCCAGACGCCATTTACATGACTCCTGTCTTAGTAAAGACAGGAGTCATGCCCCCTTGCCCAATGGCTATGCCCAGGGGACTTATGTCCCCTGGGCATGGTCATTGAGCATTGAGGCATGTAGGGGGGCACAAATCAGGCCCCCCTATGCCCAAAAAAAAATAAAAAAAAAAAAAATTATACTTACCTGAACTTACCTGAATGTCCCTGGGGTGGGTCCCTCCAGCCTTGGGTGTCCTCCTGGGGTAGCAGCGGGGGTCCCTGGGGGCATGGGAGGGCACCTCTGGGCTCATTTTGAGCCCACAGGTCCCTTAACGCCTGCCCTGACCCAGGCGCTAAAATCCGGCACAAATGCGGGGTTTTTTGCCCCGCCCACTCCCGGGCGTCATTTTTGCCCGGGAGTATAAATAGACGCATTTGCGGCGCAGTCATTTTTTTAGACGGGAACGCCTACCTTGCATCTCATTAACGCAAGGAAGGCGTTCACGCAAAAAAATGACGCTCTTTCCTCATACTTTGGCACTAGACGCGTCTAACGCCAAAGTATAAATATGGCGTTAGTTTTGCGCCGAATTTGCGTCGAAAAAAACGACGCTAATTCGGCGCAAACGGAGTATAAATATGCCCCCAAGCCCAACAAAACCCACCAGCTAAACAAATATCCTCATCAGTTAAGTTACTTGTACAGTTTCATGATCTGATGTTTTAGTAACAGACATCCCTGTCACTGTCATCCAGCTGGGACACAGTTCAAGTCTTCGAGGTTCTAGAAACTTGTGTCTACCAGGGGCTGAAAAATAATGAAAGCATTCACCTCATCACTTTCTTATATTCTACTGGGAATCAGCAACAACACAGCAGGAGGGGGATTTTAAAGGTTTTCTAAGGCAGGAGGAAAAGTACTCTCAGCAAGGAAATGTCCCAAAAACAGAACCCGTCCACCAGGTAACACACATTTCTGGAAACCGCACCTCAGTAGGAGTATGAAGCAGCATCTGGTTGTCTTTGCTGTCATGCTTCCTGATAATTTCCAATATGTGTAATTTCAGTCAACTTACACTGTGGTTATGCCTTTTATTTGGAAGTTGAGGCCACAGTGGATTTTCATTTAGGGGCATATGTATTAATGTGTTGTGTCAACATTGCACCACGTGGGGGCGCAAGGGTGATGCAACACTAATGTAAGATATATCAAGCCACGCAAGGCCACCTTGCATGGCTTGATCGATCTGGAGTAACCCAGTGTAGATCGCCCCATGGAGGCGTTCCATGGGTGGAGCATGGGTGGTACCACACATACACCCATGGATTTTGGCAAAGTCCCAGCTTTATCAACACTTGTAAACCTGGGAATGCATCAAAATGCTACGCCTCACCAGTGGAGGCTCAACGAGGATAAATATCTTTATTTTTCCTAGTTGTTTCCTTTTTCTACATGTGCTGCATTACGCAGCACATTTAGAAAGAGGAACATGCCTCAGGATTGTTTTTGTGCAGGAAGGTGTCCCTCCATGCACAAAAACAATCCTGTCTCCAACGTAGGAACCCTTGGATCACAGTGCAAGGGTGCCTGAGTTGGCGTTAGGCAGCCAAAAGGGTGCCAGCCCAAGGAAAGGAATGTGACTTATAATGTTAGATATGGCGCATTTCTGCCCTTTCTCTTTCACGAAGCGGGGCAAGGTGGCTTGCTGAGCTGCATGAACGTTTGATAAATATGCCCCTAAAAGTTTACATTTTGCTGTTAACCTCTTATCTTTTGAGAACTTTCTTCACATTTGTTCCAGTTTGTGGATAAGCCTTCATAACCTTTTTACCCACAAAACATATCCAGACCAAATATGTGTCATTTTCCCCACATGCTGGAGACTGTAAAAGTACCAAGGGTCTGTGGTTTACTTTGGAGGGTCTCACCAAATAATCACCTCACGTTTGTGGATGCCCGAGCCAGGAAAGGCCCCAAAACGCAACTTTAATTGTCCTTTCCTGAAGGCTTACTTTTTATATGGAGGTAGCAACTACATTTAGGCCCAGAGTTTGTTTACACCCTAGGGAGACTACCAAAAACAGACATTTCTAAAAACTAGACATCCCAAGAAGTCTGGGCTTGGCAGACCAGTGTGAATCCCAATACTTTTTCATAGCCCTGCAAACGTCAAACTTTAGGTAAAATTAAAAATAAATTCTGACATTTCTATAAGCAAACGTTCTGGAACCTTCAGAGATGTCAAAAATCCTACTACCAGAGAGTCCTAAACTTTTCTTGCCTGGGTGGGCGCAATGCCAGGTACAGAAAAGGTTTAGAAATGCACAGTGGGAACTCCAAGAATTTTGCTTGGGACTTAAATATGCTTTGCTTTATATCTGCTTGTAATACCCACTATCCATATATTTAATCATGTTTTTATGCATGTTTTTACTTAGCATTGTATTGCATGTACCCATGATATAATGATGCTTAGTTTATAGGTTGATGGTGAATCAGTGGTTAATGTTAAATACCAGTGTGGATTCTTGTCCGTGAATCCTTTGGGAGAAGTTGTTCAAGCAACCCACTTGAATAAATTGTTCTGCCACTGTCCAACAGGATGTTTTAATTGCCTAATATGTGTTATCTGCAGGTAAGTTGTGTGGAAATTATTGGGCAGCAGTCTGCCTGTCCATATTCTCAAACTGATAAGTTAGTCCAAAGATATGAGTAGGACCCACAGGGAACTACCGGACCACGATTTACAAAAAGACTTGTAAAAAAGTATCACACAGGTTCTTAGGATATGGGTAGCTGCAGGATTTGAGCCTGTGGACTGCTGGCTTCCAGGAAATTCTACCTACTCACAGACATTTCTGAAACCAAGACACCCGGAAGAATCCATGGTTCTGTGATTTGCATGCATACATTTTTCTTTTTCAGAATGCCCATTAGTTGTCAAACTTTGGGTGAAATCACAAAAATGACTTCTTTAATGAGAAAAAATCTGGATTCTGCATTAAATGATGAAAACCCCACACATCTGTCAATAAAACCTGTAGCCTGTTTGTGTGGGTGGACCTATCATCCAGGACAGGAAAGACCCAAAATGCACATTGTAAACATCACGATTGTGCATGAATTCTTTGTGTTTGAGAAGCTGAGATATTTAGGCCTGTGTTGGCCAGCACCCAGTGAAACCTACGTATTCCAGACATTCCTGAAAAAAACTAGATACCTAGCGACATCTAGGGGGATGGGGTTTGCAAGAATTTGCAAGTATCCTACTACTTATGCTCACAGTATGCCCTTCAAATATTGGGATATTAGAGACCCAAAAAAGAGCTGTGAGATTGGGGGTCAGAAAACGTTCTGGGATCTCCGATAGTCACAGCACTCTGGGCTCCCCTTGGCCTCTAGTTTTCAGAAATGACCAATGACCAGAGTCGGTAGGTGTCAGTCAAACACAGGTGCTTCTGCTATTCTCCATAGAATGATACAGGCTTTTATCTCCCTCATGGCCTTATTCCCTGGTGGCCTAGTTGGCTCTCTGCTTCATTGGGGAGGAGAGATTGAAACAAACCACAGTCTGCATCTCTTGCAGCAGAAAGACTTCAGGGGAAGTTCTTCCCTTGTGGTCTGAGATGATGGCCTCACAGGAAAATCCCTTGGGTCGTGGTGCAAGAGGGATTGCTAGCCCAGGGCGTGAGTATGTGGCGTCTACATTCTCTGCACAGTAAAAGTAGTTATAATATAAAGGTCTGGGTGGTAATAATGTAGTTTAGCTTTAGAAATGTTTAGAAAAAAAGAAACATTTTATTAGTAGACAATACCTGTGTTTCTGTCTATTCGAGAAATTAATTTTATTCTAAAATGTAGTTCTATTATAGAAACTTAGTTAAGAAACTAATATTTGAATGAATGAAGCTTGCAATAGAGGATAGGAACCCTTGTGTTCTTCGAGATAGGATGTAATATTCCAATTGGCTAGACCTATGTTCGATCATTCAGCATACGAGGCATGGTCAATATGATGACCACAATAACAACAGAATAATTCCATAACAAAAAAGCTGATTTAACTACAAATCAGAAGATAGCAGTGGAGTTTACCACACTCTGTTCCAGATCTATATTTTAGGATAAACAGAGAAATTTGTAGAGACAACATTTAGAGTTTCAAGGGGCAGATTTTCTTGCGCCCCTTACCGCCCCCCTAACGCCACCATGGTAGCGCCATATTTATAATATGGCGCACCATGGTGGTAGTTAGGGTGACTAGCGTCATCATTTTTTATGCTAGTCCGGCGCTTTGCAGTACTAGCGTAAAAACTTATGACGCTAATCATGCAAGGCACCCAGAGGCCCACTGTAATCAGTGATAGCTTTTTTTTTAACGCCTGCACTTAGCAGGCCTTAAAAAGTACCAATCGAAATTGCGCAAAGGAATCTCATAGATTCCTGTGTGCCATTCCCCCCTCCCCCCCCAGCGCTGGAAAACCCCCTTGCATATAATATACCTGGTGCAGGCATAATGTGGCATAAGGGGTTACAAACTGGCACAATGCATGAATTGCGCCACTTTGTAGATATTTTTCCCTTTCCATCGCCATATTAGGGTAAACAATTGACGCTAATGTGGCATTGGAACGGCACAAGGGCTCCATAGATCTGGCCCCAGTGTTTAAAATGAGATACAAAACTTGGTCCTAATCCAAAAAGTATGGTAACAAACTTCTTGGAGCTAAACGAGAACAAAAAATCAAACACAAATGGAACGCCAATTTTTGGGCTTCAGCATTGGGTCCCTTGTCAGCTCCGTATGTGCGGTGCGGAGCCACAAAATGCATAGGTATCGAGCTTTTGGCAAATTAAACTTTAAAAAGGTCCTTCTCCTCATTGCTACAATCTGTCCTAAGCAAGTGGTACCCACACTTTCAATCATGAATATACCATGCAAATGTCTGTTATTTAACTCTGCCAAAATCTACTCAGCAGATTCCAACTGGTTTAAATTTCTGCAGCTCGTTCATTTCAGGAACATCTACTGGTGATTCTTTTAAAGTCAACAAAAAAAAAAAGGGAATCACACCCCTCTGCAGCGACGATCAGTGGCTTGGGTCCCCTCTCCTGAAGAAGTGCGTGGATCCAGCAATACAGGTGGTGGACTGAAGTGGTCCCAACAGTCCTGAAGTCCAGCTGTCCAACTTTGGTGGAGGTAAGAGCTTGCTTCCCCAAGCAAGACAGTACCCCCGTGCACAACATGTTTTGCAGAGGCCAAGGCTTGTTGGCATCCTTCTAACAAGTTCTCCGTACACCGTGCAGCTCCAGCCCCCAGCACTCCTTCCTGTGACTCACAGCCTCCTGCGTGGTTCTCCGGCGGCCTGGGATACCTTTGTGTAGTGCTGCGTGGGCCTCCTTTTGCACCTTCTTTGTCCCCATGCTGTGGAACTCCTGTGCATGCTGTCTGGTCTTCTGAGGGCTCTATGAGTTGCTGAGAGACCCCTCTGTCTGCCCCTTCTGGGTGGAGGCCACCAGGTCCCTCCTGGTCCCGGGCAGCGCCATTTTCCGCTAACCGTGAGCTTTGCATGTGCCAAGGCTTGTTGCTGGAATCCAACGACGCAAAACAGACTGCAGTCATCCATCCGGTGTGGGACATCATCTGTACCAACCAGGGACCCGTGTCCATCTTCTTGGGTGCAGTAGTGACTGCTCTTCTTCACCGGTGGTTCTTCTATGCACCTTCATCCGGGTTAGCAGGGGCTCCTGTTCTCCCTGGACTCTTCAGTGCTTCTTGGACTTGGTCCCCTGCTTCCACAGGTCTTCAGGTCCAGGAATCCATCGTTGGTGACTTGCAGTCTCTTCTGGTTCTTGCAAAATCTTCTATCATGTGTTCTTGTGTGTTCTAGGAAAGTTACTGTGATTTACTCCTGCTTTCCTGGGCTCTGGGGTGGGTTCTATTACTTACATTTGGTGTTTTCTTACACTCCCAGCGTCCTTCTACACACTACACTTGCCTAGGTGGGAAACCGACTTTCACATTCCACTGTTTTAGTATATGGTTTGTGTTCCCTCAGGCCCATTTCTAACTATTGTGATTGTCACTATTTGTACTGTTTTCTAACAGTTTTTACAGCTATTAATGCAATTGAGTGTATGTGCTGTGTATATTACTTACCTCCTAAGGGAGTATAGTCTCTAAGGTATTTTGGGCATTTCTGTCACCTAAATAAAGTACCTTTATTTTTGTAATATTTTCTTTCATGTGTGTGAGTACTGTGTGACTACAGTGGTATTGCATGAACTTTGCATGTCTCCTAGTTAGGCCTTGGCTGCTTATCCACACTACCCCTAGAGAGCCTGGCTTCTAGACACTGATGACATTTCACTAATAAGAGATAACTGGACCTGGTATAAGGTGTAAGTACCTTAGGTACCCACTACAAACCAGGCCAGCCTCATACACTGTGCTACAAGTCAACTGGGCCACTACACTGAAGTTTTCCTCAAACATCACCCCACTCTATTGCACTATCCCTTCCATATTGTCCCTTCAATAAACACCCTTGAACACAACTCGAGTAATAGCACTTCATCAGACAGAAATGTGCAATGTATTTAACTGTATTATCCTGTGCAAATGTCCTGTAATGTGTGAATCCATCCAACAAATGTGTTAAGCAGTTTGTAGTCATCCCATCAGTACGCAGTTGTGACCACACCAACATCTGCAAAAAGGGAAGGCAGTGATTGGCACAACACAGCTGGCACACAGCACTTACTTGAAATGGAGATATGATCAGATTTACAGCCTTACCTGAGTGTCACTGGAAGTAATGTTGTACGATATGTGTCCTGTTGTCCACATCCTCTTCCTCCTCCTCACTGTCTTCAGTGTCCACTGCTGCCACAGGTGCATTGTCTCCCCCCTCCTCCTGCAGGTAGGGCACATGGTGTCTGAGGGCCAAATTGTGCAGCATGCAGCAGGCCACCACAATCTGGCAGACCTTCTGAGGGGCGTAGCATAGGGACCCACCTATTAAATGGAGGCACTTGAACCTGGCTTTCAGTAGACCAAATATGTGTTCTAAAATCCCTCTGGTACAGCCATGTCCCGCATTGTACTGATTTTCAGCCCCTGTTCTCGGATTCCTAACAGGGGCTGACAGCCAAGACAGGTTTGGGTAGCCGGAGTCACCTGGAAGTAGTGAGGGACACACATTAGCCATGTACAATGGCATGAAGTACAACTCCAGTTGGCATACACTGACATACATTGTGTGAAGACTAACTATGAGCCACACTATGCCTCTGTAGTCGTGCCACCACCTGTGGAATGCTGCTATTCCTCAATACATAGGCATCATGCACAGATCCAGGAAACTTGGCAGTGACGTGGTAGATGTATTGTCTGCAAAGCACACCATCTGGACATTTATTGAGTGGAAACTCTTGCTATTCCTGTAGACCTGCTCATTTGCCCTGGGAGGGAACAAGGCAATATGGGTCCCATCAATGGCCCCAATCACATGTGGTATGTGTCCCATGGCGTAGAATCCAGCCTTCACAGTGGGCAAATCTTCACTCTGGGGGAATGAGATGTAGCTGCTCATGCGTTTCAGCAAGGCAGACAAAACCCTTCCAAGCACTATTGAAAACATTGGTTGTGACATTCCTGCTGCCAAGCCCACTGTCACCTGGAATGAACCGCTTGCAAGGAAGTGGAGCACTGAGAGTACCTGTATTACAGTGAGAATTGCGGTTGTGCTACGGACGGCAGGAATTAGATCTGGTTCCAATTGTTGACACAGCTTTCTAATTGTGGTCCTGTACAGACAATAGGTGAGTATGATATGCCGGTCCTTCAGTGTAGCCAAGTCCACTAGGGGTCTGTACATGGGTGCTTGCCTCCCCCACCTCCACCTCTTCAGTGGTTGGTATCAGAATGAGGCAAAAAGTACATGTGTATGACTACAGGAAGTATGGACACACAATATCACAGTACACAGAGCATGTATGTATATAGAAGACTTGAAGTGTCTAGGTGTGTACATTCAATACCAATGGCGCATATACATTTGTCCAACTTGAGTACTAGCATTAGGAAATGACAACCAACTGTCTTGTATGCAGGGACAGGTGGAAGTGACCTCACTCCGCCGGCGTTTGGCGTCATGATGGAAGGCAGTCTGCACAGCCGTGCAACTCCCCATTGGCTAACATAGAGCTCTAAGGAGTACAGGAACCAATGATGATCAATGCCAGCGGTGACAGTGTTCACCACCGTGGATGTGACTGCCATTTTCTCTGTACCACTTGCATTGATTCCTGACTCAGTATGGTTCTACACATCCACTGCGTGTGCTGCTGTGACCTGTGTATGGAACCTGCGATGTCCTGTTTTACAGGGGAAAGGGCCCCAGCCTTCACATCCGAGGAGTTGGAGAAGCTTGTGGATGGGCTCCTACCCCTGTATGGGCAGTTCTATGGACCTCCAGACAAACAGGTGAGCACATCATGGGTACATTGGATGCAACGTGGCTGCATGAAGATATATGTGTGTGCTGGCAGTGTGTCTTTTGTGGAGGGGTCTGACTGCATGCAATTTGTATGCAGAGGTACATGTCATGTGTGTGCTTAATGCCATATGCTGAATGGAAGTCATTTGCGAAACAGAATGGATTGTTGAGTTCATGGTGCCCTTCTGTCTGTGTCTCCTCTGCAGGTCAGCACCCATCAAAAGAAAGAGTTGTGGTGTGCTATCTCCAAGAATGTGCGGACCCTGGGGGTCCATAGCCGGAGGAGCACCCACTGCAGGAAACAGTGGGAGGACCTGAGACACTGGGCCCGGAAGACCGTGGAAGCCCAGCTGTGGAAGGCCTCCCAACGGGGGAGGGGCGCCCATCGGAGCCTGCCCCCCTAATGGGCTGCATACTGGTGGTGGCCAATCCTGAGCACTTGAGGGCAGCACAGCAGCCACAAGGGGGTGAGTACAGACTTTGGTACTTTGTTTTTGTTGCCTGCCATGGGGTTTGGGTGCATGGGTCTAGTCAGTGGATGCCCCAATATGCCAGTGTAGTTTTTCCTGTGTGGTCCTGCTTAGCTATGTAGGATGATATGTATATTTGGTATTGGTAAGTAGTTAGCATACAATAGGAGACAAGGCTTAGTGAGTCCCAGTAGGTGTGCATGTGGTAGTGTTTGGGTTATTTACTGCTGTTGCACAGTGTTGGTTCCAGTGGGTGATTGTGATGTGTATTACATATCTGCAGTTGTTGCTGTGACTGACCCTGTGCTCCCTTTCTTTCTCCCCCATCCTCTCTCCTTTTCTCATCCTGTCCTTCTGTGCATTAGCATCATCTGCCGAAGGAGCAGGGGCACCGTCGAGTGGGGGAGCTGCAGGCCACAGGACCCAGGAGGCGGAGAGCACAGATGCCCAGGGGACCAGCGGGTTGGAGGGTGAGAGGAGCACCACAGGTGAGACAGGAGCGATGACTACAGACTCAGATTCCTCCTCTGATGGCAGCTCACTGGTGGTGGTGGACCACTCTGGAACCACCACAGCTACAAGATCTTCCGCCACCCCCATACCAGCACCGACCTCCCAGTAGCCCCCCACCCATTTGCCTGTGCCCGCTTACCCAGGAGGGTGGGTGTCTCTGCCCCAGGCACCTCAGGCCCTGCCCCAGTCAGCCCTGCTGCCCTCACTGAGGAGGCTATTGACCTCCTGAGATCCATCTCTGTAGAGCAGTCAACCATAGTGAATGCCATCCAGGGGCTGCATCCCAGATACAGCAATGCAATGCCTTCCTGGAGGGCATTCACAGTAGCTTGACAGCTCTACAGATATCTTTTCAGGTTCTGGCTTCCTCTCTGATGGAAGCCAGTGTCCCTGGTTCTTCCGTCCCCTCTCCAACTACCTGTTCCCAGTCCTAAAGCCCTCTTCCCCAACCCATCCCACGCACACAATCTGACAAGGATGCACCCAAAACAACAGACAAGACTCGCACAGACAAACACAGGCACCACACTTCACTCCACAAGCACACACACAGCCAACACACAGATGCACATAGTACAACAGGCACTGTCTCCACTGTCTCCCCCCACTCCTCCCTCGCAGTTACATCAATACTCACACCTGCATGCACTGCATCATCAGTCCCAGATCCTGCCACCTGTACAGCCTTGCCCACAGTCACCACAATAGCAGAAACGCAGACATGCACCCCACACATCACATGCACAGTCACCACCACCACCATCATAACCTCATGCAGCACACCCACCTCACTTGCAGACACCACAACATACATACACACGTCCTGTTCATCCTCTCCCACCCTGTCTGCCCCCGCTCCAATAACACCTAAACACTGCCACTCAGACACTCAACAGCCAGCCACCTCACACACACACACACACACACTGTCCATGCACATGCACCCAAGTCCAGCACACCTACTCCTCCTACAACCACTCCCTCTACCTCCACTCCCAATCCTCCTCCCACAACCCACCCCATTGGTCCTAAGAAGCTTTTCCTTTCCTGCCTTGACCTCTTCCCTCCCCCGTCCTGCCCATAAGAGAAAGATCACTCACCCCCAGCCCACTACCTGCAGCTCACAGTCGACTCCTGTTCCTCCCCCTAAAACTACACCTGCCATTAAGGGGCACAAGAGTGGCACTCTGGCCCCCGCCCACTCCTCTGCCCCCTAATCAGAAGGGTAAAGACCCGCTCACTCCCAAACCCAAGCCCAAGGACCTCCCTCCCAAGAAGAAACCCGCTCAAACCTGCCCACCCACCCCCTACCCCTTGAGGTGCCTGCCTACCGTCTTCATGATGCCCCTGCCCAGTGGAGTGACTGGGCCGTTAGGAGTCAAATTGGGCCTTGGGCGTTGCCCTGTTGCCATTTATTGACTATGTAGTGGCCAATGGCGGTTGCTGTATATTTGTACATATCTATATATTTATTTATTGTAAATTGAGGTCACTGTTCCCACATTATTACAGTGGTTGACCAGAATTATGTGTCCTAGCTTTCTTTGCTTCTGGGTTATGTTGATGTGGATTTAATCTGCAGATTGTTCTCGGTGTGTGGTATGTGTGTTTGGTGTGTGTCACTCTCCCCTCCCTCCCTTGTGTGCTAGGATGCTGTACTCACCGTTGTCGGCAGCGTTGGTGATCCTGGACTGCCACTGCATGGTACAGCATCAGCAGGACTTCCTGTTCAGGTTCCATGGCGGCCGTGGGCTCCTCTGTGTCCCTGCAGGTGAGGGTCTCCTTTTATGTGATGTGTTTCTGTAGGAGGCTGGCCTGGTTTGTAGTGGTACCAAGGGGTACTTACACTCTGCACCAGGTCCAGTTATCCCTTATTAGTGTAGAAGAGGTGTCTAGCAGCTTAGGCTGATAGAAAAGGTAGCTTAGCAGAGCAGCTTAGGCTGAACTAGGAGGCGTGTAAAGCTCCTACTATACCACTGGTGTCATACGCACAATATCATAAGAAAACACAATACACAGATATACTAAAAATAAAGGTACTTTATTTTTATGACAATATGCCAAAAGTATCTCAGTGAGTACCCTCAGTATGAGGATAGCAAATATACACAAGATATATGTACACAATACCAAAAATATGCAGTAATAGCAATAGAAACCAATGCAAGCAATGTACAGTCACAATAGATTGCAATGAGGGCACATAGGGAGAGGGGCAACACAAACCATATACTCTAGAAGTGGAATGTGAACCACGAATGGACCCCAAACCTATGTGACCTTGTAGAGGGTCGCTGGGACTGTAAGAAAACAGTGAGGGTTAGAAAAATAGCCCACCCCAAGACCCTGAAAAGTGGGTGCAAAGGGCACCTAAGTTCTCCAAAGAGCACAGAAGTTGTGATAGGGGAATTCTGCAAGGAAGACCAACACCAGCAATGCAACAATGATAGATTTCCTGACGAGAGTACCTGTGGAACAAGGGGACCAAGTCCAAGAGTCACGATCAAGTCGTGAGTGGGCAGATGCCCAGGAAATGCCAGCTGTGGGTGCAAAGAAGCTGCCACCGGATGGTAGAAGCTGTGGATTCGGCAATAACGACAAGGGGTAGAAACTTCCCCTTTGGAGGATGGATGTCCCACGTCGCGAAGAAGCTTGCAGAGGTGTTTCCGTGCAGAAAGACCGCAAACAAGCCTTGCTAGCTGCAAGGGTCGCGGTTAGGGTTTTTGGATGCTGCTGTGGCCCAGGAGGGACCAGGATGTCGCCAATTGCGTCAGGAGACAGAGGGGGCGTCCAGAAAGACAAAGAGCCCACTCAGAAGCAAGCAGCACCCGCAGAAGTGCCATAACAGGCACTACAAAGTGGAGTGAACAGGAGCTCACCCAAAGTCACAAAGGAAGGTCCCACGACGCCGAAGGACAACTCAGGAGGTCGTACACTGCAGGTTAGAGTGCCGGGGACCCAGGCTTGGCTGTGCACAAAGGAAATCCTGGAAGAATGCACAGGAGCCGGAGCAGCTGCAAATCACGCGGTTCCCAGCAATGCAGTCTAGCGTGGGGAGGCAAGGACTTACCTCCACCAAACTTGGACTGAAGAGTCACTGGACTGTGGGAGTCAATGGACAGAGTTGCTGAGTTCAAGGGACCTCGCTCGTCGTGCTGAGAGGAGACCCAGAGGACCGGTGATGCAGTCTTTTGGTGCCTGCGATTGCAGTGGGAAGATTCCGTCGACCCACGGGAGATTTCTTTGGAGCTTCTAGTGCAGAGAGGAGGCAGACTACCCCCACAGCATGCACCACCAGGAAAACAGTCGAGAAGGCGGCAGGATCAGCGTTACAGTGTCGCAGTAGTCGTCTTTGCTACTTTGTTGCAGTTTTGCAGGCTTCCAGAGCAGTCAGCGGTCGATTCCTTGGCAAAAGGTAAAGAGAGAGATGCAGAGGAACTCTGATGAGCTCTTGCATTCGTTATCTAAAGAATTCCCCAAAGCAGAGACCCTAAATAGCCAGAAAAGGAGGTTTGGCTACTTAGGAGAGAGGATAGGCTAGCAACACCTGGAGGAGCCTATCAGAAGGAGTCTCTGACGTCACCTGCTGGCACTGGCCACTCAGAGCAGTCCAGTCTGCCAGCAGCACCTCTGTTTCCAAGATGGCAGAGGTCTGGAGCACACTGGAGGAGCTCTGGGCACCTCCCAGGGGAGGTGCAGGTCAGGGGAGTGGTCACTCCCCTTTCCTTTGTCCAGTTTCGCGCCAGAGCAGGGCTGGGGGATCCCTGAACCGGTGTAGACTGGCTTATGCAGAGATGGGCACCATCTGTGCCCATCAAAGCATTTCCAGAGGCTGGGGGAGGCTACTCCTCCCCAGCCCTGACACCTTTTTCCAAAGGGAGAGGGTGTAACACCCTCTCTCTGAGGAAGTCCTTTGTTCTGCCTTCCTGGGCCAGGCCTGGCTGGACCCCAGGTGGGCAGAAACCTGTCTGAGGGGTTGGCAGCAGCAGCAGCTGCAGTGAAACCCCGGGAAAGGTAGTTTGGCAGTACCCGGGTCTGTGCTAGAGACTCGGGGGATCATGGAATTGTCTCCCCAATGCCAGAATGGCATTGGGGTGACAATTCCATGATCTTAGACATGTTACATGGCCAAGTTCGGAGTTACCATTGTGAGGCTATACATATGTCGTGACATATGTATAGTGCACACGTGTAATGGTGTCCCCGCACTCACAAAGTCCGGGGAATTTGCCCTGAACAATGTGGGGACACCTTGGCTAGTGCCAGGGTGCCCACACACTAAGTAACTTAGCACCCCACCTTTACCAGGTAAAGGTTAGACATATAGGTGACTTATAAGTTACTTAAGTGCAGTGGTAAATGGCTGTGAAATAACTTGGACGTTATTTCACTCAGGCTGCAATGGCAGGCCTGTGTAAGAATTGTCAGAGCTCCCTATGGGTGGCAAAAGAAATGCTGCAGCCCATAGGGATCTCCTGGAACCCCAATACCCTGGGTACCTCAGTACCATATACTAGGGAATTATAAGGGTGTTCCAGTATGCCAATATGAATTGGTGAAATTGGTCACTAGCATGATAGTGACAATTTGTAAAGGGAGAGCATAACCACTGAGGGTCTGGTTAGCAGAGCCTCAGTGAGACAATTAGGCATCACACAGGGAACACATACATATAGGTCACAAACTTATGAGCACTGGGGTCCTGGCTAGCCGGGTCCCAGTGACACATAACAAATATACTGAAAACATAGGGTTTTCACTATGAGCACCGGGCCCTGGCTAGCAGGATCCCAGTGAGACAGTGCAAACACTCTGACATACACTCACAAACAGGCCAAAAGTGGGGGTAACAAGGCTAGAAAGAAGTTAATTTCTCACAGTTTCTGCCAGGCTTTTGGTGAGGGTGGCCCCGCCCCAGAAATCCTGGCGGTATGCTATGTCATAATATGGTGGGCGGGTCATTGTCTTCCGCTTGCCGCTACCGCCGTAGTCAGTGGATGGACTGTATTGGCGGTTGGGATGGTACATTGGCTGTCTATGGAAGGGATCAACACCATGCTCATAATTTGGCGGTCTTCGCGGCCAGCCTAGAAACGGTACTACTGCCATCACTGAAGTGGCAGTCAGCTGACCACCAATGCCATAATGAGAGCCATAGTCTTTTAGCATGATAGATGGTGTGGAGTTCGCTGCAGCTCATACCTGTTGCTAGTAGCGCGGTCTGCTTTGGGTATGGCCGGCACTGAAGACAGGTCACTCTGGGATCTTTCCAGGGATGATGTGGGGGCTAATGTCTGGCTTGGCAGCTGAGTTTGGGCCAAGGAAATGGCATTGTCTTCTGCTGGATGCTCAGGTTTTCCTATGTCGAGCCCTATTTCTGGCATGGAGGCAGATGGTGATATCCTGGGGTAGTATAGCTTGAACGCAGATATCTTCAGAGCAATTTCCTCTGATCTGCGTCAGGCGATGGCCAGTGTCCCTTGGCGCAGCCCTATGGTCCATGGGTAATGTTCGAAAAGTAGCCTAAACTTGCTTCCTGGTGTCCGATCCTTTATGAGCACAGCATCACCTAATTTGCATTCTGATGCTCTGGCTCGCCGATGGCAGCTGGCTCTGTCATTGAATGCTTTCCGCTTTGCGTAAGCTACTTCATCATCGATCGGATGGGGTGTCCAGCTGGGATGATGTGGAATGGAGTCTCTAACTACCCGTCCCATTGAATGGTGTCCTTGTGCATGTCCTGTGGTGTCCTAAGGGGTCCGGCGGTAGTTTCGGAGAAACAAGTAAATGGGCAGCTCGGAGGCTTGTTGACATGCAGTGGCGACTCTGATTACTGATGGCTTGCGGCCAGCGTGCAGTCAACTTCTTGTGGGAAATTCCCATCGAGGCCAGGTATGAAGCTATCTCCAGGCCTTGGAACGGCAGTCTGTTGTCTGTTTTGATTTCCTTCATGAGACCTTTGGTGGCTATGATCTTTTCTAGTTTGGGGATACCGTTGCAGTTCCATTTCCACTTGATAAGGACTAGGGTATGTCGGCCATCAGGGAGGCTCCCAAAGTCCAGGCTGACCGACACCCAAGGTTTGCTTGGCCCTCTTTCAGTTTTGCCTGGAGCAGGAGGCCTTGGTCTCCCGGTGGCTTGGCACCACTTGCATGATCTCACGAGTGCCTCTACTTTTTCATCCATCAGCGAGAACCACACTTTGGTTCTTAGCCTGCCACTGGTTGTTTCGTAAAGCACTGAACCACTTTTGAAGGCACTTGCCTCACCGAGTAGCTTGATGAAGGGTCTCGGTGGAGATGGGGAGAGGCTAGGGCCTTTCTGAGACATACGTCATATACTCTGCCGTTTCTTGGGCTTCATCTTCCTCTTCCTCCAATACCGCCCTCGGGTTTCAAGATAGGTAGTCTGCTGGGTTATTCGCCACGGGACGATACTCCATGTGGCAGTTGTACTCCTGTAGTTGGAGCATCCATTTTTCATTCTCTTGGGGCGACTTTGACGCGGTTCCTTTAAAAAGGGATATCAGAGGCTTGTGGTCTGTCACAACCGTGGATGGGTAGCTGTATATGTACAGGTGGAAATGCTTACATCCCCAGTGTGTTGCGATCACCTCCTTTTCAATCTGCAAGTATTTTTGTTCAATCGCAGTGAGGGACCAGCTAGCGTATGCCACTGGGGTCCATTATTGGCACATATTGGCATATTCTTCCTCCTTTTGTTGCAGTAGCACTGCTCCCAGTCCTTTAGGGCCTGCGTCAACTGCTATCATGGTGTATTTGAGTTGGTCAAAGTACCAGAGGGTCATGTCAGCAGCCAGCGCGTCCTCTGTGCCTGGAACGTGGTTTCTTGCTCAGGCCCCCACGACCAGGGCACTGCTGCTTTGGTGAGGTCTGTGAGTGGTTGAGTTAGCACAGCAAGATCCTTGATGAATCTGCCACAGTAATTTACCATGCCTAAAAAGCTGCGTATTTCGGTTACGGTTGTGGGAGGGGTTGCTTCCTTAATGTCACGGACCTTGGCTGGATCGGGGGTAACCCCTTCTGAGGGGAACACATATCCAAAGAAGTGTAGCTTTTTTCTTCAGGAACTCACACTTGTCATGGAGGAGGGTCAGGCCTAACTCTTGTATTTGATATAGTACCTTTCTTAGGTGAGCGTGGTGTTCTGTGATGGTTCTGACATACATGAGAATGTCGTTGCTGACATTCACTATGCCGGGGAGGTCAGCAAGGATTTCGTGGATCACATTTTGGAAGACCTCGACGGTGCCGAAGTTTAACCTGTGCCAGAGGCCTACGTGTGTAAATGTGGTTATATAGCAGGATTCTTCTGCGAGAACTAACTGGTGGTACCCATATCTTAAGTCCAATTTTGAGAACCAGCGGGAGCTGCTTAGCTCGCTGATTAGGTAATCTATGGTGGGGGTGATGTGTCTCTCCCGTCGGATGACAGAGTTGGATAGCCTCATATCAATGCAGATCCTCACCTCACTGGGTTGTTTGGGCTTTCTGGTTACCACAATCGGAGATACCCACGGTGTGGGACCTGTCACCTTCTCGATGATGCCTGCGGGTTGAAGCTTATCCAGTTCCTTCTCTACTTGGGGTCGCAGATGAAAAGCGATGCTGCGATGGCAGAGGGCTACAGGTTAGACTGTTCTGTCAATGTGTATCTTGATTCCTCTGTTTTTCAGGCATCCAATAACACCAAAGATATCATGGAATTCACTCAGCATGTCTGAAATGGATTCTTCATGGACTCCTAATGCGAAAGTCACCATTCCAAGGGCTTCAGCTGATCTGCACTCTAACAGCATGCCATGGCTGGGCATTGCAATATAGACCTGGTGTTCAACGGAGTAAGGTCCGTACTTGATTGTTGACTTGAATTTTCCCAGCATGGTTACCGGTGTGTTCTGTCCATAGGCAAATACTCAAATCTTTGTAGGGTCTAGAGTTGGAAGAGACTTCATTGTGTCAAATGTATCAGAAGACATGATGTTAATAGAAGCCCCTGTGTCTAAGACTGCCGGGGTTGAGTGATCTCCTTGTGTTACACACCTGGGTAAATGTTGTGTTGTCAAGGATGAGGTGCTGTTCATGAAAATGGAATGTAAGGAGTGTTCTCCATCGTCGTCATCATCCATACCACTATTTTTGGCGTTTGCTTTGAAGGCAGCATTCACAGAGGTGTTTGGAGCACACCTTTGCATAGTGCGGTGGGCTTTCAGAAAGTGATTAATCTTCCCGTGCATCGTTTTCCCTTTGCCGGGCATTCTGCAGGGTGGTGTATTGGCCCACCACAGTATCCACATGTTCTGGGTGCAGTGTTGTCCTTCCTTGGTCTGAGCCTGCTGGGCACTGGCATGACTGCGTTGACTGGTTCTTCTTTCACAGGCCTGTGCAGCTCAGTTTCCATGTGCGACGCTCAGGTTTTAGAGAGTTCTTTTGTCCTTCCCATTATTAGTATGTTGGCCAATGACCTTCCAGACTCCTCTAGGACCATTTTCCATAATTTGATTGAGGCACATCCCAGGATTATTTGCCCTCTAATTTCCTCATTTTCGTCCGTGAAAGAGGAGGTGCTGGCTAGTTCCTTTAGCCACAAGTAAAATGTGTCTATCGACTCCTTGGCCTGTTGCCACACTCATTGAAATATGAACCGTTTATACTCTGTGTTGGTCATCAGCTCAAAATTGGCATTGAAGGCTGTAATGAGGGTAAGGTGCGTCTTGAGGGTGGCCTCATTTAGCATTTTCAAGATCTGATGTATTCTTCTCCCCCTCAGTGTATGAGCATTGATTGTTTTCTGTGCATTTTCCAATTTTGTAGCTTCAAAGTATAGTAGCACTCTTTCCACCCAGTCCCTCCATCTGGATGCTTGAGCCGAATGTGCACCTTCGATGATGAATGGCTCAACAGTATGGTGGTCATTGTGCTGCCATAGGCTAGGCGTTGGAGCGTGTGCTGAGGAGCTGCAGCTTGGATTGATGGTGCTTGCCGTGGGTGCTAGTCGAAAGTTGTGTGATACAGTGCCACCGTGCCAGCCGAGCATTTTGTTTCAGACTTGCCTTCCCCTTGTATTTCTTTTATTATTACTTCTATTTTCTTCTATTTGTTTTTTTAGCGTTATGGGTGAGGAGGGTATTCACTGTGTGTCTTGCCACTTGCATTTGCTTGTGCTTTTCCCTTCTCTTTCACTGTGGTTTGGTTTTCATTTTAGTTCAGTTCCGGAGCCCTGTCGGTGGTAGTGAATGTGGGGAGTCCACAGTGCGAAGTATATAGTTACTCCCTGCTCACCTGCTGGGGAACTGGTGCATATTCCATGGCTACTTTCATGTGAGTGTGCTCAGGGAAGCAGGGAGCCAGCAGGAGTGCTCTCACATGCTTGATCTGTATACATGGCCATGTGCGAGTCAGGATGCCTGGGTGAAGGGGTCCCAGGCCTGAAGAGAGACACCCCTCTGCTCTGCGTTGAGACGACGCGTGGAGATGGAGCGGGCGGGGCTGCTCATGGGTCCAATGTGGCGGCAGATTAGAGAGGTGCGAATTGCTGGCACATAAGCTGCAATCCTTTCCAGAGTGGAACACAGCAGTTGAGGCTGTGCAGGTACAGTGAGGGCCCTCGTCACCAGTGTAATGTCGCTGGCTGCACTTTAGAATATTATCTGGTATGGCCCAGCATGTACTGCAGGAACAACTCATAACTCTGATTGGTAACATGTATGGTGGCCCACTCAGGCTTGTCCCTCCACCATTCTCTTGACCATGCCTGGCAGCCCCCAGTGTTTATTAATTACATCAGGTGATCAGCGGGAATTATCCACTCATGGGCTGTACCGCAGGGATGATGCACAAAACTCCCCTTGGGTGTTAACCTCTGATGGTAGCTCCCAGCTTTGCACTTGCATCACTGTGCGTGAAGCTACAACAGCAGTGTGTGAAAATGAGGGGGACAGTATGTGAGCAGAGACAGCAACGTGTGAGCAGCGACGGCAATGTGTGAGCAGATGGGGCAATGTGTGAGTAGAGGAGGCAATGTGTGAACAAAGGGGGCGCATAGCAATGATGGCAACACACGAGAAGGGGAGGACCAGGATGTGAGCAAATGGGAAGGGTGAGTTTAGGGGGGAGAGCAGTGAGTGAACATTACGGGACAGTGTGTGAGCAAAATGAGCAGTATGCAAAGGGGGCAGTGTGTGAGCATAGGTGGCAGTGTGTGAGCAGATGGTGCAGTGCGTGCAAGGGGGGGTAGTGCTTCTGCAGAAGGGGAAGTGTGTAAGCAGAGGTGGCAGTGTGTGAGCAGAGAGGGCAGAGTATGAGGAGAGGGTGCAGTGTGTGAGCAGAGGAGTCAGCATGTGAGCAGAGAGGGAAGTGTGTGTGCAATGTGTGAGCAGAAGGGGCCATGTGTAAGCAGAAGGGGCAATGTGTAAGCAGAAGGGGCAGTGTATGAGCAAAGAGATCAGTGTGTGAGCAGAGAGGGCAGTGTGCAAGCAAAGAGGGGGCAGTGTGAGCAAGAAGGGGCAATGTGTGAGCAAAGAGGGGACAGTGTGTGAGCAAAGAAGGGACAGTGTGTATGCAGAGAAGGCACATAGGGCCAGATGTAGGAAAGCTTTAGCGACTCGCAAATGGCAAAAAACGCCGTTTGCGAGTCGCTAAAGCCCATCTGGTATGTAGAAATGCATTTTGCGAGTCAGAACCGACTCGCAAAATGCATTTCCGAGTCGCAAATAGGAAGGGGTGTTCCCTTCCTATTTGCGAGTCGCAGTGGTATGCAATTCCATTTGCGACCGCTCGCAGTTACCATCCACTTGAAGTGGATGGTAACCCAGTCGCAAACGGGAAGGGGTCCCCATGGGACCCCTTCCTCTTTGTGTCTGGACCAAACAATAATTTTTCAGAGCAGGCAGTGGTCAAATGGACCACTACCTGCCCCGAAAAATACCGAAACAAAAGGTTTCGGTTTATTTTTCAAAGTGCAGCTTTTAAGGAAAACGGGTTGCACTTTGAAAAAAAAAAAACTGCTTTATTTAAAAGCAGTCACGGACATGGAGGTCTGCTGACTACAGCAGGCCTCCATCCCCGTGAGTGCCCTGAATCGCTATGGGGTCACAAATTGCGACCCGTGAGTGCCCTGAATCGCTATGGGGTCGCAAATTGCGACCCACCTTATTAATATTAATGAGGTGGGTCTTTGCGACCCCATAGCGACTCGCAGAAGGTGTCTGAGACACCTTTCTGCATCCCAAATTGTGACTTGCAATTTGCGAGTCGCAGGGACTCGCAAATTGCAAGTCGCAATTTGGGACTTTGCTACATCTGGCCCTGTATGAGCAGAGAGGGCAGTGTATGAGCAGAGGGGGCAGTGTATGAGCAGAGGGGCAGTGTGTGATCAGATGGGGCAATGTGTGATCAGAGGGGGCAATGTGTGATCAGAGGAGGCAATGTATGACCAGAGGGTGCAATGTGTGAGCAGAGGGGACAGTGTGTGACCAGAGACATCAGTGTGTGCAGAGGGGGCAGTGTGTGAGCAGAGACGCAATGTGTGAGTAGAAGGGGGCAATGTGTGAACAGGAGGCGCATAGCAATGACGGCAGCGCACAAGAAGGAGACGGCCAGGATGTGAGCAAAGGCAGGGAGGGCAATGTCTGACAAAAAGGACCAGAGAGCAGAGGGAGGTGAGGCAAGGAGCTGAGGGAACAAGTTTGTGCACAGAGGGGACAGTGTGTAAGCAGACGATGCAGTTTGTGAGCATGAGGGGCCAGAGTGTAAGCATAGGGGGCAAGCTGTGAGCAGAGTGAGCAGTCGGAGGCAATATGTGAACAGAGGGGTCAGTGAGTGAGGAGAATTGGCAGGAACCATAGCAATCAGTGTATGAGCAAATGTTTTCTAATTGTCTGACATAACTCTTTTAACTTTTTAATATAATCTTTCTCTTAAAATGTATTAGACAGGTTACCATCCAACTTGCAATGTTTATTATAAATATGGAGTAATGTCATCATTTAACCCAACCCCTACTGTTAGACCTGACAGCCTTAGGGTGGTCATCCCCCAACCTTTTTGCCTCCCTTCCTCCACTTTACTGACACTTTTTTGTGCTGGTTTTAGGGCTATGCACACTTTACCACTGCTAACCAGTGCTAAAGTGCATATGCTCTCTCTCTTAAACATGATAACATTGGTTCATCCTCAATTGACATACATGATTTACTTATAAGTCCCTAGTAAAGTGCATTGCATGTGCCCAGGGCCTGTAAATTAAATGCTACTAGTGGGCCTACAGCACTGATTGTGCCACCCACATTAGTAGCCCCTTAACCATGCCTCAGGCCTGCCACTGCAAGGCCTGTATGTGCAGTTTCACTGCCACTTCAACTTGGCATTTAAAAGTACTTGCCAAGCCTTAAATTGCCCCTTTTTCTGCATATGTCACCCCTAAGGTAGGCCCTAGGCAACCCATAGGGCATGGTGCTATGTAGGTAAAAGGCAGGACATGTACGTATGTGTTTTATATGTCCCGGTAGTGAAACACTCCTACATTTGTTCTCCCCTACTGTGAGCCCTGCTCCTTTCATAGACTAGCATTAGGCCTGCCCTCATATATTTTTTGAATGGTAGATTCTGATATGAAAGGGGTAATCAGGTCATATTTATCATGGCCAGAATGGTAGTTGGAAATCCCGCTTATTGGTGAGGTTGGATTTAATATTACGATTTTAGAAATGTCACTTTTAGAAAGGGAGCATTTCTCTGCACTTAACACCATCAGTGCCTTACAGTGTGTCTCCAATCAACGTCTGGTCTGTGGTGGTTACCAGCTCCCTTGTGCATTTCACCCAGACAACCACAAACACAGGACACTCAGTCACACATGCATTCATTTGCATACTGAATGGGTCTTCCTGGGCTGGAAGGGTGGAGGGCTTGGCACTTACAATTCAAAAGCCAGTGGTCTGCCTTCACAATATACTGATAACCCCTCAGCAGACCCTGGCAGACAGGACTGTGTACTTCAAAACCACTCTTTGAAGTCTCCCCCCACTTCAGAGGCATTTTGGGGTATATAAACTGGGTCTCTGACCCCACCCACTCCGACACTTCTGGACCTGCACCAGAACTCTGTCAGAAGACCTTCCTGGCTGCCCAAAGGACACTCTGGACTTCTTTGCTGAAAAGGACTGCTTCCCTGCTGGCCTCTGACTGTGCTGGAAGGACTCTACCTTCCCCCAAAGTGTTCTCCAAGGGCTTGGATTGAGCTTGCCTCCTGTTCTGAAGTCTTAGGGACAGCAAAGTCTTCAACTTCTAGCTTTTTGCTAGTACCTGACTCTAGCAGCTCTGGAACGACTTCAGTGATGCCGCAGCCTGCTCCCGCTCCATGGACCACGCTACATGCAACGACCGCAGCCGGCAATGCACGTCCGACCTTGCTGCGACTCCGCTGACATCACTCATGGTCATTGCGACACTGCGAAGTCGACGCATCACGTCCCACCCGGTCACAAGGAATCGACACATCGCGGACGCCGCCACATCATCTCCCCCTGCATTTGAATGGAACCGACTGCTCACCTCCACCTGCTTCACAGCACAGAACAGACCCCTCTTTCCTCGGAAGCTGTAAGGGACTGACACTGCACCAACTCAATCGACGCCTCTTTCTGACACTATGCGACGGCCTTGTTCTTCTTTTTCAAAAGGCACTGTACTTGGGGGTCCGTGTGACTTTGTGACTGGCACCGGTGCTGTCGGCTTGTTGGGAACGACTCCGTCAGTGACGCTGTGATAGCCCCGGTTGTAGCGATTGTGTTTTCTAGGCGCTTCAGTTGGATTTAATCTTTACAAATTAATAACTTTGCTTGTGTACATTGGATTTTCAACAGTATTTTATTTAGATAAATATTCTCTATTTTTCTGAACCTGTGTGGTGTATTTTTGTGGTGTTTTCACTGTGTTGTTGTAGAGAGGTCTGCACAAATACTTTACATATTGCCTTCTAAGTTAAGCCTGTCTGCTCAGTGCCAAGCTACTGGAGGGTGGGCACAGGATAATTTGGATTGTGTTGTGATTTACCCTGACTAGGATTGTGGTCCCTACTTAAACAAAGGTGTATGTATACCTGTGCCAATTAGAGACACCATTTCTAACATCCACCATTAATTTTGGGACCTTGGCTGCCAAGGTCATAGCTAAAGAGACCACATTTCAAACCACGCCAGTGACTCCTCCACTTGCAGCAGTGGAAAATGCAGAAATAAAAAGAGAAAAAATGCAATAGCGGAGGTTTCATGAATTAAACTTGATGCATCATACTTTTCTCTGAGCAATGCCAAAATGACTCTAGGTAAAAAAAAAACAGCCTTCTAAGGTAGCTTGGCTGAACACCCCCTGTGTGGATACATAGGTCTGCACAGCACAAACAGGGTCGAACTGGGACAGAAAAAAGGCCACGCACTGAAATGAAAGTGGTCTGTTAGTGAATTAGAAAGCTAAACAAGCATTTGCAATGCAATAGGTCTCACATTTGTTAGTAGGCAGTACAGAGAGCAGATAGGTAATGTGAAGGAGGGATGAGAGGGAGCAGTGGTGTTGTGAGATGAGAGGGGGTAGTGGCAGTATGAGATAAGAGGGGAGTTGGTGTGTGGGAAGGAGACGGCACCGAGTAATGACAAGTGGGGATGTGAGCAGTTCAGTAGCAGTGTGAAGCTGTTGGGCTGTCACAACTTTATTTTAAAAAATGAAGGAGGAGGGAAGAGAGAACAAAGGATAATTGTTTGGGATGGATAATTCAAACACTTTTGCTGCAGTACCTGGACATTTCCTTGTTATTACACCACTTGGAGCTCACTGAGAGAGCTCAGGCAGCAGAGGCGCTTCAAAGTGAGAAACACTTTAGAAAGGGAAAACAAAATTGTATAACATTTTCTAGTACCTTCTTACACTTTGTTATGTTAATAACAAAAAAGAATGCATGGATGATGTATGGAATCTAAGCAGCCATTGCTTCTCTGTCGTGCGAGAACAGAGAAATGTGTTTGTGTAAGAAGCCTTAGAAAATGTTGCGGGGCTGGAGTGCAAACCCCAGCAGGCGTGAAATGAAGTAATAGAGCGTGGAGGCAGCTGCCTGCAGCACTCTAGGCTGAGCCTATGCCAGTTTTCCAACCCTGTGAAGGCTCAATTCACAAGGCGTCAGGAAGCAAAGCCAAAAAATGAGCACTTGAACTTAGGCCACGTAGAAAACACTCTGAAATTGTGCAGGCCCAGTGAAAAACAGCCCCTCAACACGCGGGGACCTTCTGTGAAGCAAATGCTTCTATTTTAGCCGCTTCTAGTTATCACGCGTCCGTCTCCGAGAACCACTGCTAAATGAAGGGTGAGAGCGCGTGCGTGCTCAAAGTCCCAATGGCACTAAAAATAGAACTGCCGGTGTTCTGACGCTTGACGCTCCCCCGTCCGAATCTGCACCCCCTACGTCAGAGGGGGCTTGTTCAGTCAGCTCCTTCCTGAATGTTTCAGCTCGGGTGCCCGTCGCCGCTCCCCCAGCGCGATGTTGCGCATGCGCGAGCGCTCACAGCAGCACAGATTCAAACGAGGTGTTTAACCCCTTCGCTGCCAATGTTTAACCCCTTCGCTGCCAATGTTTAACCCCGTCGCTGCCAATGTTTAACCCCTTCGCTGCCAATGTTTAACCCCGTCGCTGCCAATGTTTAACCCCTTCGCTGCCAGTGTTTAACCCCGTCGCTGCCAGTGTTTAACCCCGTCGCTGCCAATGTTTAACCCCGTCGCTGCCAATGTTTAACCCCTTCGCTGCCAGTGTTTAACCCCGTCGCTGCCAGTGTTTCACCCCGTCGCTGCCAGTGTTTAACCCCGTCGCTGCCAATGTTTAACCCCGTCGCTGCCAATGTTTAACCCCTTCGCTGCCAATGTTTAACCCCGTCGCTGCCAATGTTTAACCCCTTCGCTGCCAGTGTTTAACCCCGTCGCTGCCAGTGTTTCACCCCGTCGATGCCAGTGTTTAACCCCTTCGCTGCCAATGTTTAACCCCGTCGCTGCCAATGTTTAACCCCTTCGCTGCCAATGTTTAACCCCGTCGCTGCCAATGTTTAACCCCTTCGCTGCCAATGTTTAACCCCGTCGCTGCCAATGTTTCACCCCGTCGCTGCCAATGTTTCACCCCGTCGCTGCCAATGTTTAACCCCGTCGCTGCCAATGTTTAGCCCCGTCGCTGCCAATGTTTAACCCCTTCACTGCCAGGACTTTTCCTTCTCAGGCGCCAGGGATTTTTTGGTCTATTTGGGGATCTTCGCTTTTAGGCCCTCATAACTTTTTGTCTATATAAGCTACGCAAGCCAAATTTTAGTCCTTTTTTCCCCACATCCCAGGGATTCTACAGGTACCCAGACTTTGTCGGTTCCCCTGAAGGAGACAAAGAAATTTGCCAAAATGCAGCAAATATTTCGTTTTTTCAAACAAGGGAAAAAAGGGCTGAAGATGAGGGCTCGTGTTTTTTCCTTGAAAATGGCATCAACAAAGGGTTCGCGGTGCTAAAATAACCATCTTCCCAGCTTTCAGGACCGGGCAGACTTGAATCAGAAAACGCAGTTTTTCAACCCAATTTTGGCATTTTACTGGGACATACCCCATTTTAATGTAGACAAAATTTATAATTCACCAAGGGGTCATTTGTGTAGATCCTACAGTGTTTTCCTACTGAAATAACAACATAAATAAAAAATAATAAAATTGACGTAAAAAAAACCCAACTGTTTTTCTCCACGTTTTACTCTGTAACTTTTTTCTGCGAAGTTAGATTTTTTAAAGCAATATACTGTTACGTCTGCTGGACTCTTCTGGTTGCGGGGATATATTGGGCTTGTCGGGTCATCAATAACCCTAGGTACCCAGAGCCAATAAATGAGCTGCACCTTGCAATGGGTTTTCATTCTATTCCGGTCGTACATCAATTCATTTGCTGAAATATAAAGATTGAAAGATAGGATTCAAGAAAACCTTTGTATTTCCAAAATGGCCACAAGATAAGGTGTTGAGAAGCAGTGGTTATTTGCACATCTCTGAATTCCAGGGTCCCATACTAGCATGTGAATTACAGGTCATTTCTCAAATAGATGTCTTTTTTACACACTGTCTTACATTTGGAAAGAAAAAATGTTGAATAAGACAAAGGCCAATAACACTTGTTCTTCTATTCTGTTTTCCCACAAGTCTCCTGATAAAAATGGTACCTCACTTGCGTGGGTAGGCCAAGTGCCTGCGACAGGAAACGTAACATGGACACATCACATTTTTACATTGAAATTTGACTTGTTTTTTGCAAAGTGCCTACTTGTGGATTTGGGCCCCTAGCTCATTCAGCACCTAAGAAAACCTAGCAAACCAGGACATTTCTTAAAACTAGACACCTATGGGATTACAGAATGGGTTGGCTTGTGGGGCACTCACCAAGTTCCTTTACCCAGAATCCTTTGCAAACCTCACAATTTGTCCCAAAAAAAACATTTTCCTCTCATTTCAGTGACAGAAAGTTCTGTAATCTGAGAGGAGACACAAATTTCCTTGCACCCAGCGTTCCCCCAAGTGTCCTGATAAAAATGGTACTTCACTTGTGTGAGTAGGCCTAGCACCGGCAACAGGAAATGCCCCAAAACACAACGTGGACACTTCACATTTTCCTAAAGCAAACAGAGCTGTTTTTAGCAAAGTGCCTAGCTGTGGATTTTGTCTTCAAGCTCAGCCGGCACCTAGGGAAACCTACCAAACCTGTGCATTTCCCCCAAGTCTCCCGATAAAAATGGTACCTCACTTGTGTGGGTACTCCTAGGTCTTGCGACAGAAAAAGCCCCAAAACACTATCTGGACACATCAAAATTATTAAATACCAAACTACCTGTTTTGGTGGGGAGGGGGGCACCTGCGTTTTTGTTCCTGGATTCAGCAGCCATCTAGGAAAACCTACCAAACCCAGACATTTCTGAAAAATAGACACTAGAGGGAGTGCAGGGTGGTTTGACTTGCGTGGATCCTCCAATGTTTTCTTATCCAGAGTCCTCAGCAAACCTCACATTTAGCTAAAAAATCTAAATTTTCCAACATTTCTGTTTGGGATCACCCCACCGGGACAAATTTCCTACCACCCAATGTTCCCCTCAGTCTCTCGTTAAAAATGATACCTCACTTGTGTAGGTGGGCCAAGTGCCTGTGATAGGGAAGAGCCAAAAACATGTGGAAATCGAGGGGCAAACAATGCGGGTCCAAAAAGGCAGATTGAAATAAAAAAAATGTTGTCTGACAAATGCAGCATAATTTTTATCGGTATAGATGAGACAATGTTGAGAGGTAGGAGGTTTGTGTATTCCTGCAGATTCCGGAAGGTTCCATCACAAAAATGTAGTAGAAATGTGTGAGTCCCAGCAAAGTTGGAGGTTTGCAAGGCATTGTGGGAAAGAAAATGGTGTGGGGTGTATGTGAAGCACACTATCCTGGAATCAACTAGATGTTAAGTTTTCAGATGTGTCTAGGTGATGTGAATGTTTCTAAATGGCAGCGTCCCAAAGTCCAAAAAGCGCAGCCCTCAACATTCCAAGTGGCACACTTTTGAGAGTTACCAAGCTCTCATGGCCCAACCGTAAAACCAAGACCCAAAATAATTGGGGGGGGGGGCAGGAATGGCCTAAAAGTAATTAGGCCCCACCGGGAGTGACCCTTGACTAAGGGGTGGCTCCCCACATATAAAAAATAAAAAAGAAACAAAAAAATAAGTTATCCCTGGTCTCTAGGGGTTTTCTGCCCACCCTGGGGGCAGATCGTCCTAATTATATTATGCCGATCTGCCACCGTGGGGGCAGAAATGGCCTACAAATGTTTTGCCCCTCCTTGGGAGCGGCTCTTGCCCAAGGGGCCACTCCCCTTCTGAGTAACTATAAAAACAATAAAAATTCCCTGGTGTCTAGTGGTTTCTGCCTCCCTGTGGGCAGTAATGGCCTAAAAATAATTTGCCCCCCCCCAGGGGGTGACCCTTGCCTAAGGAGTCACTCCCCACATATAAAAAAAAAAATATATATATCCCTGGTGTCTAGGGGCTCATATTAGGCCGATCTGCCCCCATGGGTTGGTGGGACTGGGCAGAAATGGCCTAAAAATATTACGGGCCCCTAGGGAGCGACCCTTGCCCAAGGGGCCGCTCCCCTTATGTGTCAGCATTCTAAAAAAATAAAATTCCCTGGTGTCTAGTGGTTTCTGCCCCCAGATGGGGCAGAATTGGCCTAAAAATAATTTGGCTCCCGGGGAGTGACCCTTGCCTAAGGGGTTGCTACCCACACATAAAAAAAAAATTTTAAAAAAAATTATCCCTGGTGTCTAGGGGCTTTCTGCCCCCGGGGGCAGATCGGCCTAATTATATTAGATCTGTCTGCCACCAGGGGCGGCAGAAATGGCCTAAAAATAATATGGACCCCTAGGGAGCGATCCTTTCCCAAAGGGCTGCTCCCCTTATTGACAGTACCTAAAATAAAAATTCCCTGGTGTCTAGTGGTCATTTCGGCTGCCCAATCGCATTGCGATCAAACAGCAGAAATGCTGTGAGAGACAAGAAAGGTAAGGTCTTTCCTTTCCTTTCTTGTCCCTCCCGCCCCACCTCCCGGTCGGAAGAGAAATGCAAAAGCATTTCTCTTCCGGTGTTCTAGCTGTCTGCGCATTCCCGTCTGTCTGCGCATCCCCATCTGTCTTCGCTCCCCCTGATGTCAGAGGGTGCTCAGGAATACCGCTGCTGCCTGTATGTTTGAGCTTGTACGTCTGTCGGTGCCTCCCCAAACGTGATGTTATACAGGCATATCGCTGGATGAAATACTTATCCTTGCAAGGTCACACAATCTGTCCAATAGTCGCAGAGGACATGCATGCTGCCCTAGCGCGATCTGCTCCGGCACCAGGCCAGGCCAAATTGGGCCCAGTAAAGGAAGAACAGGTTGACGCCGTCCAAGAATGCTACAATCAGCCGCATGTGGCTCGACCACCGAGACTGCAGGAAAAGAGGTACGGTAGCTGTGGTCTAGAGCACAGGATACCAGGAATATGCCCTGCCAAGGGAAAGAACTTCTCCAAATGTGATAAGCCCAACAATTTTGCCAAAGTTTTCCGAGGGAGGTGGCCCAGATCCGTGACCATGTTGGCCCGGAAGGCGGCAATAAAGCAAGTTACGCCAGACGATGGCACTGGGATGGTGGCGGTTGACGCATACCCAGGCAACAAACCCTACGAGGATGATGAAGATAAGGAGATATTTGTTGTTTCGTTTGCTGACAGGTTGGACCAGAGGTGGAGACCACCACCCATGTGTACCATAACGGTAAATGGCACAACAGTGCTCATAGACACTGGGGCGTCAGTAAACGTTATGGATGTGGAACAATACAGCAAGATATCTCCCCCACCAGAGCTCACACCATGCTGGACCAAGATATATGCCCATAGGGGTGTGGACCCTTTACCCCGGCGAGGGGCGATAGAGGTTACTGTTGGTAGTGAGCGCCGTTGGACACATGCCAAATGCCATGTGTTGGAAGGCAAGAAAGTAACCCTTCTCTAATGCCACACGGTGGAAGACCTGGAGCTAGTGTTTTTCGCCTGGCAAGTCCACGACTCCCTGGCTGAGGCGGTAGTGGCCCATTTCCCGGAGTTGTTTCAGGGGCTAGGAAAACTGAAAGGAAAGTAGTTCCAGTTACATGTTGATCCTGCAGTACGACCCATTGCCCTAAAGCACCGGCGGGTGACTTTCCACTTACGACCCCAGGTGGAGAGTGAACTACAGACAATTGAGGAGTGGGGGTCATAGAGAAGGTGACCGGCCCGACGCCCTGGGTGTCGCCACTCGTCATCGCCCCAAAGCCTAAGCAGCCTGACACCATTCGCCTGTGTGTGGACATGCGCCTTCCCAACATTGCCATAAATTGAGCACGCCACATCACACCCACCATGGATGATATTGTTGTGGATCTTAACAGGGCCCAGTGGTTCTCTAAGTTGGACCTATACTCGGGATACCATCAGCGGGAGCTAACCCCAGAAAGCCGTAACGTCACCACATTCTCAAACCAGGTGGTGCTGCGACGTTACAAGTGCCTTAGCTTTGGGGGCTCTTCGGCCGTGCATATCTTCCACAATGCCATACGGGAGACACTGTCCGGTTTGACCGGCGTCATTAATCAACATCTTAATTTTCTCCAACACGTTAGAGGAACATCAAAAACAGCTGAGAGCCACTCTCCAGAGGTTAGCAGAAGCAGGACTAACGTTGCACCGGAAGAAATGCGCCTTGTACCACAACTCCATTGAATTTTTTTGGTTACATCTTTTCAAGGGAACTTCTGAAGGTTGACCCCAAGAAAGTAGAGGCCATCCAAGGAGCAGCCTTACCTCGCAACGCCACTGAAGTCAGGAGCTTCCTCGGTATGGCAACGTACTATGGGAGGTTCATCCCCAATCTGGCCACACTTTCCGAACCTCTTCGACAGCTCACGAAGGCCAACACCCCGTGGGAGTGGGGCATAGAAGTGGACAAGGCGTTCCAAGCAGTCAAAAGTTCACTGTTGGACTCTGTGGTCATGGCATACTTCCACCCGCACAAGAAAACGGAAGTCATGGTGGACTACAGCCCCATTGGGCTCGGAGCCGTATTGCTGCAGGACAGAGCCAACAGCAGTGGACGCCAGTGGCCTATGCCAACATGGCCCTCTCGGCAACGGATGCCCGGTATGCGCAAATTGAGCTGGAAGCGCTGGCCATACGACGGGCCTGTCAGCATTTCAACTTGTATTTTTGAGGGCACAAATTTATGATGGTTACCAACCACAAACCACTGGTATCCCTCTTTGCGGGCACGGCCCGAATTGCCCCGCCAAGAATTGAAAGGTGGGCGGTGCTCCTCCAGCCCTACCGGTTTTACATTGTCTACTGGCCTGTAGTCAACAATCCTGCAGATTACTTATCACGCCATCCGTTGCGGCCACGCTCGCAGGTAGAAGAAGAGGAGGAGGATGGACAGACAGAGAGTTTCGTAAACATGATTGTGAACCTAGCATGTCCCACAGCACTGATGGTGACGGAGATCATTGATGCCTCAATCCGAGATGCAGTCATCGGCTGAGCCAATCGGTCATGGAAATGTTTCCTTGACAAGAAGCACGATTTTGACTCTGAGGAGCGCAAGACGATGCAGTGGATTTGGAATGTGAGGGCTGGAGCTCTCTGTGAGTCCAGAAGGTCTTCCTCTCCAGGGCCAGCGCTTAGCAATACCCCGCAGTCTACACCTTAGAGTTGTAGAATTAGCTTACCAGGGTCATCAGGGGACAGCGAAGACTTGTTTGCGTGAGAAGGTGTGGTTCCCCAGGATGAACGCCATGGTAGATGACCTGATACCAACAGGTGATCCCTGTGTGATCACCGCTCGAGATCCCGTCCTTGCTCCAGTGATGACCAAACCTCCCAGCACTCGACCATGGCCCCATAGCACGACGGGGTGTGCCCCGGCAGCGTTGATGTTTCTTTCGCCACCACAGGACTGCAGATACGCTGATGAGCAGTGGAAACCTACTGAATTGGATATACTCAAGACGCAGGAGAAGCGAAAACAGACCAATGTCTAGGCCAGCAAGAGGAGAAGGGCGAAACATTCTAACCTAAAAGTGGGGGAATCCGTCATTCTGAAGGATCGCCACCCAGGTTGGAAGTTCCGTACCCCTTTTGAACCTGACATCTAGATAGTCGAGAAGAACGCTGGGACCATCGCTGCTGCCACAAAAGTGGAGCGTCAGGTGACCCGGAATGTGTCTTGGTTCTTGAGGGTGGAGCCTCGGGATGGCGATTCAGGAGCTGACCCGCTGGAGGAGAGTGGCGAAGAGCTTGAAGGAGGCTACGTTTCACAGCCAAGTTCTCCAGATGAATGCTGACCAGGAAGTGACGGAGGTCCCAGCAGAGATCTCGAAGGGTCCTGTTCCCCATATCGGGGACCCGCACGAGGGCTGAAGCAAAGCGGGAGAAGTGAAAGGTACGACCTGCTGCCCAACCCTGAACCCAGCCAAAGTCTTAAGAGACTTCATGTGTTTAAAAGAAAAGTGACTGGTGTGCATGTACAGCCAATAACTCCTGCTGTTATCTTCTTTTCCTTTCTCTCTCTTTTCTTTTGTATCTCTGGTTGTTATTGTTATTCATATGCCTTGTTCGAGGGTGAATGTTTTTGTAGTAGTTCACTAAAACATGTGGGGGAAGTAGACAATCACCCGGGCTCTCCCCTACATTGTTGCCTGCTCTGTGACACCATACGTTGTCCGGGGCGGAGGTTATAAAATAAAGAGGTGCCCGGCCTGCGCGGTATTGGCGCACTAGTTAACTGTACAGCTTGCTGCAACGAGGTTTTGTTCCCCCATTAGGCCGTACAGTCCACAGTCAGCGCGACGCACCCAGCCGTGCTACAGTAACTAGAACCTCCGCCCCGCCATGCAGTTATGTCATCGAACATTTTCCCACAAATGTTATGGCCACACATCAATTTTGTTATAACAGATGTAATGAGTGCTGTAATATATGGGTTAATTATCAGCGCACGGCGAGTGCACAAGTTATATTTAACCTCTATCATATAATTTTACTTTTAGCCCTGCGGAAGTGGTGGTCTCCAGGGTGTGGGGGCTAGGCGCAGCCCTTGCATAGTTACTAAGCTTAGCCCTGGGGAGGTGGTGGTCTCTGGGGCTTCTAAAAGCACTAGTAGGGGGGATCCTGTGTGCCCCCATCCTAATATTAAGCCATAATGACCTGAGGACCTGGCCAACCCTGGGGAAAAATAACTGTGAAACTTGGGAGACCATTTTTTTAAACCTCTGCAAAATCTACAGATCCAGCCGCAGAATTTGCAGATATTTAAAAACAAAATACCTTTAAGCCCTGGTGGGGTCCCAGGGGGACCCCGGGACCAAAGCTAGTGTGTTAGACTATACATATCCCGTTACATTTTCTTTTTATGTTTTTATTGGGACTCTGGGAAGCTGAATTCCACAGGTGCCTGGAAGAATGTATGGGATTTAGGAGTGTACGTACATCTGATGTCTTAGGGGTCACCTCCTCTCCATTCTTAGGTCTGCACTACCCACAGTGCATTTACTGCCTCTGCAATATATACAGCATACCTTTTGGAGTTTGTAGCCTATTCATTGCTTGCTGTTGGACCGGACGCAAAAACGACAAGGTGATGGATGGAATGCTTGAATTAATCCCGGCCCATGGAAATTGCTCGGGCAGCATCCCATTACAACATTTCTTTTGCCCACCATGCCACCATATCACCCCAGTTTGGAACCTGCCATATGCAAAGCAGTTTTTACCCTACTGCTCAAGGAACAGTCCAGCCTGAAATGCCAGGCCAGATCCTCCCTGGACCATAAACAAGCATTCTGGGACCGTTTTTAGGGTATCACCACCTATGGGCCAGGCTAGCTTGAATTCAGTGGCACAGTGACCACAGGATAAACATCTGGGCATAAGCTTCCTACGTAGGGCAACACCACACCACTCCACTTTACACTACTCCTCCCTACAACACTCTACATCACTTCACTCTGCAACACTCTGCTCCACTCTATGCCCTTCTACTCCATGCAAGCCTCACTTCATACCGTGCTACTCCACTCCAAGACACTCCACTGTAAGACTTTCTATGACACGGCTCGCCACTCCACTCCACACCGCTATACTCCATTCTACCCCACTCCACTCCAATTCAATACAACCCAATCTACCCCACTCCACTGCACTACAATCTATGCCACTCCACTCAAACCTTCCATTTCAATCTACCATACTCTAAATTACCCAATCTACTCTGCTCCAGTGTATCACACTCCATGTTAACCTACCCCCACACTACTTCAGTCCAATCCACCCCACTGTACTCCACTACAGTTTAGCCCACTCCACTCTAATCCCCTTTACCACTCTGTATTTAACCCCAATCTACCCCACTTCACTCCAATCAATCCCACTAAAAATGTACCACACACCACTGCAATCTAACCCACTCCACCCCAATCTACGGCATTACAGTCTAGTGCAGTATACTCCACTACAATCTACTTCACCTCAATCTACTCCACTATACCCTATTCTTCTCCACTCCAACCTACACTATTCCACTATAATCTAACCCACTTCAAACTACTCCACTCCAATCTACTCCAGTATACCCCAATCCACTATTCCCCAATTGACCCCATTCCAGTGTATCTCAGTCCACTCTACTGCAGCCTACCCGGATATACCTCAATCCTATCTACCTCAATCCTATCTACCGCAATCAACACAGACTTATTCCTTTGAGACGTGCATCAGCTGCAAGGTGCTTCATTTGCATCTATCTTTACTTATATAGCTGAGCTGTTGTCTTAATGTATCAATGCTCATGCTGTATGACAGTTTATTCACACCTCATGATAGTATATTTCATTAGTGTGTAGCTCACTCTTGCAGGGATGCATTTCTTGCACTTACCTTGTTGGAGACTCAATAGTAGCCAAGCCTGGTTTGTGTTTATGTAACTTTCTTGACATAGAGAGGTAGGCCTCTTTTTGCCCTTGGTTGTGTGACCTTAGCTGTTCTTGCTAGTCCAGTTGATGCCTTGTTATTTGTTGTTTAGCAGGGCTCCTTCTCTGCCCCACCATCTCCTAGCACCGTTTTTGGTCTGCAGTTGCTCTTTTCATTGCTCAGCTCGGCCCCTAGGCACTGTTACTCGATGCTTGTTGTCGGTTATGTCTTGGCTGGTGGGTCTGTGTGTTTCTTTTGTACTCTGCATTTTATTTTGCCCTTTTATTGTTGTCCTACTGCTACTGCATTGACTTAATAGTGTCTTATTAAAATTCCAACATGTAGTCCTCTTTTGTACTTGGTGTACTCCTCTGTGTCTATGGCCGGAATATTGCTATTCCTCTTTTTCTCATAATTCCATGTATATCTGTGGGTTCCAGTATGGCTCCACTCCACTCAATGCAACTGCAAGCCACACAGTGCCACTTCACTATACTCAGTGCCTCACCACTTCACACCTCACACCACATAATGACTACACTCCATGCCGCTATACTCCAAGCCACACAATGCCACCCTACACCACACAATTACACCGCTCTTAATACCACACCACACAATACCAACTCCACTCCACCAGCACTAAGCCACTCCACCCTACACCACTGATCTTCAAACTTTTTAACCCCAGGGCCACACAGACACATACACCCACACAGACACATACACCCACACAGACACACACACCCACACAAACTTTTTCACAATTATTCTATTAAATGTGCAATGTTTAAACTTTTTTAAATATTGCAGATAACTTGTGTTACTGTTATAAAAAATGCAATCAAATACATGATGCCAACCATACTATTCTGGTCAGGCATGAACTGCTCATTTTCTTCAGCTTAAGACACAGCACGGTTCTCACCATAATGCTTCTCTTGGCCATAGCCTGGTGCCTCACCTCCCTGGGATCATTTGAGGCCCCCTCAGGGGAACCCACCTCCCAGTTTAAAGGCCCCCTGTTCTACACAATGGCACCGTACTTCACTCCTCTAAGTGCAACTCCACACTACTTAATGCCACTCCAGTACACTCCAAGCCACACAGTGCCACTCCATCCCACAATGTACCACACTACTCTAATCCACACAATGCTACTCTTTTACATGTTGCACAATGCTACTTCAAACCATGCCACTCCACTAAATGACAATACACTACACTCCAGGCCACAAAATGACACTTCCCCCAAGCCAAGGCACTCCACTTCAGTCAGTGCACTATACTTATTGCAACATAACATAAGTCCACTTAATAAAATTTCACTCCTCTACACTCCACTCCACACAGTGCCATGCAACACAATGCCACTCCACTCCTTCTAAATCAATATAGTTTACATATGTGCAGGAGCAGTGCGTGGTGGGGGCGGCTGGTGCGGGGGTGAAGAAAAATTAATAACTGAAGAAAAAAAACTTACCTGAATGCGCTGTCGCCATCACTACCACCAAGCATCACCTCTTTCCTTGGCAACAGGCACAGGCTCCCAGCCTGCCCTGCGGCCAATCTAAATGTTACCATCATGACACAAGTGTTCAGATTTGGGGGAGTGCCAAGCCAGGGTGCTCCTAGGCAGACTGTGAGAGTCTGCCTGTTCTCTCCAACCCAGCACTGCATTGCTGGATTGGACAGAGCTTAGTGCGCATGTATGTTTGCCCAGCCTGAGACGGCCGGCTAACATACAAGCGTACTGAGGGGGAGTACTGAGTATTCCCCCTCTGTGGTCGTCAGGGCCCGTGGCCCCACCCCTTCTACAATACAACAATAATAAACATAGTTCATTATTGCTGTATTGTAGAGGTTTGGCAGCTGCCGCTGCTGGCGGGGGCGATGCTCCTCCGACCTAACGGAGGTTCCACCCCTGCATATGTGAGATCTATTGATTTTGCAAATGCTTGTTTTGCAACACCTTTGGCGTTCCGTAATCTTTGTGTTCCCTGGAGGTATAATGAGGGCAGATCTTCCAGTCTTTCCCACGGGTGAGTGAGAAGGACCATTAGAGTCCAAGGGGCTGGAATTCTGGTCTGAGGCGGGCGGTCTCCAAACATATTTTACTTTCATATTTTTAGATACATCTTTGAGTGCAATGGGTTTTTAACCACCCCTCATGCCCCCACCTCCAGAGATCATGACGGTTGGACTGTGGGTAATCCTCCAATATCATTGATAACTGTATTCGCAGCAACTGATGCTGAGACTGTGTGTTAATTTTCATTTATTGGTGAACATGTGTTTGCGTCATATCATTTTAAATGTTTTTATTTGTTCTCTTTTTAAGTTAAATCAGAGTTTAACTTCTTGTGGAGCAAAATATACATGTCAGATTAGAGGCTAACCGTAAACTTTCATACGTCAATACAGGTGTTGGAAATATGGCTGAAGGTGGTCTAGTGTTTTCAAGGGCAGAAACAGACACACTTGCCACGATTCTTAAGGAAGTTAATTATATATGAAGATCTCAACCTTTAACACTACTCTACTAGACATGGCATCCAATGTAAAATATTTCATATTAGAACTGATTTTTATTCATCAACATGTAGATAACACTAATAAAAGTATAGATGAAATATATCATGTCTATGGTCAACCGCCTGATTGGGGTACAGATATTGCCAGGTTACAGTAGAAGTTAACCAATTTGAAAGTCCGTGGAGATATACATATTATGTCCATCCTATATTAATAGGCCTCACTTTTTCGGGCAATCTGTAAAATATTTCCGACATGATGATGTCATGTCAGATGGCTATTTTGTTCTTCGGTGAGTCTGACTGCCAGGGTACATTACAGAGCCTTATTGTGTGAGCCCTCTGAAATTCTAAATCTGCAATACTCAAACGTCCTATTACCTAACATTACATGGATGCTCTGGCAGAAAAGGTCTAGGTTGAGTTTTTGATGCCCTGTTGCTAGAACATGGCAAAGAGAAATCAAGACCGCCCCCCTCCCCTCGGAAAGAATAACTCATGGAAGGATTATAAAAATTACCTTTTCATCAAGGTTCAGTTATGTCCATGGTATGCTGTGGCTTACAATTGCTAAATCTTTATTGACGAGTGTTGAAAGAATGATAAAACAATTCGTATTGGGGGTCAATTAAACCTAGGACCCGGAGGACTAAACTGTAGGCTCACACAGAGGCTGAAGGCCTGCGTCTCCTAAAATGTGTTTTTATTATAGGGCTAGTCATCTGTCACAGATTGTATCTGATAAGTGCAAAATGAGATTGCAGAATGAATCCTATGTGCAGACAACTGGAGTTTTT
The DNA here is from genome assembly GCF_031143425.1 of Pleurodeles waltl. Lineage (NCBI taxonomy): Eukaryota > Metazoa > Chordata > Amphibia > Caudata > Salamandridae > Pleurodeles > Pleurodeles waltl. The sequence goes on along the minus strand of NC_090437.1, from coordinate 1,313,345,751 downwards.
TATGTTGCTAAGAAACTCTGCACTGGACTTGTTTCACTCAACTAAGGGCCCGGTTTAATTAGTGGCCAACCCATCATTGAGTAAATTATGAGAACATGGAGTCTTGCGTATATGGAGGGGGGCTGGATCCATGCACACGCCCCTACATGGAATACTGCTCAATTTAACTATACCCAAGGACCTCCCTGATATGCAAGCCCTAGTAGATCCAATGGGCTCTTAACACAATAAGATATTGGGGTATTAACCTAACTCCCACACTGCCACCTTGGACGCAGGCCAGTTGGCCGCAACACTGGTTCCACATGGATCTGTCAGTGGACTGCTAGCCCCTCTTGGTTCTAGGCTGGCTACCCAAGCACGTTTCATTGTTCAGCACCTACATAGCTACCCCCCATTAGGACGGCACTTGACATATGAGACAGATTGGGAATCAGGTGAGGGCTTACTACCTTCCCCTCCTCCAACACTCCAATTGCACGCAACCCGGATTTCACTCTTGTGCTACTGCCTCCATTATTTACTAGCTTGGAGGCAGAGGAGTTTAGGAAATTAACAGACCTCTTTGCGGGAGCCTCCATTAAGTCATTTGAACAGTGTAAGGCTTATTACTCTCTCCCTGAAACAACAAGGCTACAGTACTGCCAGCTGCATCATTGGGCATTGCACCCCTCCAATTATTCTGGGGCTATCATATCCTATACTGACTTGAAAAATTAGTGAGCGCATATGACGGGTCTAAAGGACTAATCTCCAATACATACCGGACCATTCAACACTCTACACCTCTTTAAACCCACACATTTCAAACTTTCAGGCAGACTACCGCTGCAGATGGCATTTTGTCTAAGCAATTGGAACCCCTTTGGCGAGACATACCTAAAACTTAAGAAAGCTTATCCCACTGTAAAATAGCTTATATGATCATTTTTCAATGGTATTATACACTGGCTTACCTCTCCACCATATACCCCTCCACATCTTTTTTCTGCTGGTAAAGCAGACTAGTTGTGGGAGATTATTGACAAATCCGCTGTTGACCCCCAAGCAGGAATTGGAATGTTTGGGGATCAGAGTGTGCTGGTGTCATGCTAACTGACCAAGCAGGCCGCTTCCCTTTTGCGACCCACCCGCCACCACAAAACTCTTGGCCACAGAAAGGCCTGATACCGGGGGAGTTCAGGGCATAGGCGACCTTAGATAGCATCTTACATTGAACTGCCGTAGCATAGGAGCTTGCACCACACATCAGTGAACAGACTTTGGTTGATACCAGTTACTGAGAATCCCGGCGACCCAGTGGGCCTGAACTTCGACCAACAACCCCACTGCGGGCTTCACGAAGGAGTGCAGACTGAAAGTGGGTGTGGGCTACCACCCATTTTTTCTCCAGGGCCTATAGTGACCACACTTGAGTATTTGCCAGTGCAGCACTGGGACTGCCTGTCCCCCTCTGCTATGTGGGGTAATTCGGTTCTTACAACATATATTACTGGGTATAGAGTGCAGCAGGGGCTGACATTGCTGCTGGTCAAGTGGTGTGCACAGGCTCTCAGCTAGAACAGCAAAGCCATTCCGTTACAAAAATGCCAGTATTCCTCTTCCCGGATTATATCAGTGCAGTGCCGCAGGGCTCCCTTTTTGGGGGTGACGTGCAGATTGAGGCAGGCTGACCTCCACTATTATCTCCTTTTTCAAGTTAAACTGAAGGCCATGGTTTGAATTAAAAGTTACTGCTTTACCAAGCCCATGGATGCCTGGGACTGGGTTGAGACATCCGCTTTCCCTTCACTGCCATGCCGACAACATGAGGCACAAACATCGCATCGCCAGAAGCACTGGGCACGCAAACATGGTGGTGCTGGATTGAAAGGGGCATCTACCCCAGAACAGGCAAAGGAGGGACAAACCCAGACTTGAGGTTGGAGGTTACATTGTGGGCAGACTGCATTCACCCCTTGTTTACTGTTCAGACGATGGCATAGCCGATGTCAAAGCATGGTCTCAGCAACCCTGCAGGAGCTGACAAGGGAAACAGCAGAGGAGCTTATATCACAACAAGAACCTCAGGTGAAGTAATCTGTATTCATCAGATTGTAGTAACAGGTCGTCCCAACTGACCCAGAGAGAGTAGAACTGCAGACTGCTTACACAATGTGGAAACTGACAGCCTGGCTACCCCCCTTGCCTAGCAAACATGATGCATGCTGGTAACATGCAGGACCTTTTCAGCCATGGGCCTTTTTTTTTTTTTTTTTACTGTTTAGGTGATCATAATGTTTGAGGGATGTCCACGGTAGGATTTTTTTTTTTTACAGTTTTGTATAACTGTGATGATGTGGCTTATGATCCGCTACAGAGCCCACACTCTCCCCACTTAGGATACTGACATGTCTAAATTTAGCATAATCTGGTAGAATGTCCATGGTATGGGCTCCACACGTAACAGACATGCGGTTCAGCAGTATCTTAGGTGATGGGGTGTTCAAATTGCACTGCTATAAGAGACTCATATCATGGGAGGGGAGGGTTCCCGTTTTAAAAAATGCTTTAAGGAAATGTTTTGTACCACATAGTCTGGCTTTGCTTGCAGAGCCATAATCTTGCTTAGACCAGGTGTTCTCTTCAGGCTCACAGTAATCAAAATTTACCTGAAGGGCGGTCCCATGCTGGTCGAGGGGCAACTAGATGGGAGGACGGTCTTGTTTTTAGGGCCCTCCATTCAACATAGCAGGCCTACTTCTCACGTTTGTTCTCCATATTCACTAAATGGGCCCACATCCCCTGTATCATTGACTCTAGGTGTTTAGTTGACCCACAGCGTGATTGATCCCACCTACAACTCCCATACTCCCCGGTGTAGGCTTCAACACTGGACTTTGTTGGACTGAAGGAGATTGCTGAACTCAGACTCTAGGGAATGTTCCTTTAATTCTCCTGCCCCCCCCCCACCACATGCTTTGCGTATCTGATTCGATTGGATACTCTGTGTCACAGCTACTAGGCTATTGGCATCAAGGGCAGAATATCTGGGGGAAGACCTATTCCAACCTTAATCCCCTCCAGGTACAGTTTTAGTGGGGTGTGTCATAGTCACAGGTTCCCACTAGGCATTTACAGCCCACCATGCTTGGAGATAAGGTATTCTGTGACACAACAGCAGAGACACTCTCCCATAGCCTATTCGACAACTGGGGAACATCTGTGTCCAAGGTAATTGACTGGGAAGCGATGAAAGTTATCCACAGAGGTCACTGCATCCATGCGGTTGTAGGGGTGAAGGCAGGCCCACACAGTGACATGTCCTGTATTTAGACATCCCTGGGTGCACTGCAAACTACGGCCCAAGCTGACTGTACAATGCTGGGTGCAATGATTAAGGCACTGCATAGACATGCTCAAATGAGTGAGCAACTACAACACCTCGACATCCGTGCGTACCATGCGAAGCAGTATGCAGATGTTTGTTGTCCTGGCTCCTGCGCAGCATGAACCTGCCCACACAGATCACGATAATCAGGGATTCACCAGCAATTGTCACAAATCAGTCAGATTCACAAGGCATTTACTATGCATTATCAGACCGCATATGACCCTCTATTATGGACAGTCAGGTTGCAATATGTCACTTTCTTGCGTCTGTCAACTTAGTAGTCCGTCGTCCACTAGATAGGGAAAATCTTAACGCACCCCTTTCATGAGAGAAAGAGACGGTGTCAGACGGGGCACAGCAACTCATAAAACACTGGGTATGAATTCCAAATCTAATTCTACAAAGCCTACAAGCACCTTGTAGCCCTGAAACTCCTCAAACCTTAACAAGAGTTCCAAACGGACGGTTGACTTCTGCCCACCCTCCGCAAATCTTAGTATCCTTTTCCAAGCCTGTGAAAGACCCCATGGAGCTTGCCTCTTAATACCCGCATTCTATGTTGAGGTCTGATTATAAAATCCTGAAGAAGGTTATAGCGGGCAGGCTGTGTGAACACATGCCACGTCTGGTGCACACAGGTAGGTCCACCACCACTTTAAATACACACCTTCTGCACAGGGTAATGAAGCTTCCTCTGGTCCAGTTGCCATTTGCTGCATGCTTGGTGCTGGACTTGCATGAAGCATTTGATATAGTGGATTGAAATTGCCCGTTTTTGACCATGACTACTTTTGGCATCAAGGGATGACTAGATGCGTTAATTTTACTCATATACATTGAACGCACAGTGCGGGTGAATATTGGCCAGTGTATCTTCCCCTGTTTCTGAGTGAGCAGAGGAATGTGGCAAGTCTGTCCGCTGTCCCCTCTGCTCTTCGGCCTCGCAATGGAGCCCTTATCCCTGAGGCTCCAACAGCAGGGGCGTTCCTGGAGTATCCCATTGTCTGGGGAGATCCATGTAGTCTTGTTATATGCAGATGATGCATTATTCTACATCCGAAACATACAGGAGGGCATAGCTGATATCCAAGACATACCCCTGGAGTTTTATGTTGCTTCTGGCCTGGGGGTGACCTGTGCCAAATCATGCCTGTTTATGCTGCACCTGAACTGTCCCCAGCAGCATTTCATTGTGGATTCCAATCCTTTGTGTTAGGAGCCCCGCACGTTTTGATACCTTGGCATAAACATCTATCACGAGACAAAGTATCTAATAGATGACAACCTTATAAGAAGCATAGCAACCCGCATCCCCACATGGCTTTTTGGAGCACTTTGCAAGGTAGAGTGTCCCTATCTAAGATGGTAATGCTCCCTCTGCTACTTTACTTTTCCTATAACCTCCTGGTCTGTCACCCAGAGGCACATCCCATCCATTACACTTGGCCATAAGGAGTTTCATTCAAAACAAGGGGAGTTGCCACATTGCACTCCGTAAACTACAGTTGTCCCTAGACTAAGGGGTATTTGGGGCTACAGATTTTGAACATTACTAGTTGGCGGCCCAGGTGCATTGGTCGGCAAGTTGTTTGTCAGGTCATCACACAGAAGAACTTGAATCTCCCACAGCAGCCCGAGCACACTTTGTGGTCTAGCGGATCTTCCTCCCCCAGGACAAGGTTTCACAGGATGCTAATGGATTATTGCTGATCACATGAGAGTTTTAATCAGAGCTTGCGATACATCACGCAGATTCTTTGCTTGAGATACCACTGAGCTACATAACCTCATTCAGCAAAATGTTTGGTAGCGTGGGCACAAGGGCCTGGGTAGAGGCAGGCATAAGTACACTAGTTGCTTTGTATCAGGGGGGTACATTATTTTCTTATAAATGCTTACAGGAGGAACATGCCCTTCCAGCAGGTCATTTCTTGGCATACGGGCGCTTGCTGGGCCACCGTATAAATACTCTGGGCCATCACAGACAATATGCCAGTACAGCGACAAACAACACATTACACATAGTTTATACAGTGGAAAAGGAAATTTGGCAGTGAATTACATCATGCAATACATAGCTATCAGCTATGTAGGTACCTTGCAATCTCGTGTGCATGGGAACGTCACTCGAGGGTGGCCGTACTCCAGCTTGGGGTATCATGTGCACTGCATTGTGAGGGCTGTCTGGTTGGGGCAGTGGAAATTGCCTGGTACTATTTGCAATTTGAGGGCGGCTAACTATGGTGGAAGGCTGCTGGTCAAGGAATTCAGGAGCACTCAGAGTTACGCTGTATGTAATAAGTGCTGTGTTGGGAAATAAACAAATAATTATTTTGAAAAGACCTGAACTCTCTAATTGGAAGCAGAAAGGCAAACTTTGGCCATGTGTCGGTTGTCCTTCGGGCCTCTTAATTGTATGAAGTTCCTGGTGACAGTCAGCACATAAAGGGTAGTTACATGAGAGGTTGCTTTAACAGGAGGGGATGGGTGGATTGAGGAGAAAGGTGGCGGTTCTCCTTTGTGATGTGTACACCTGCATAGGGGCATTGCAAGAGAAGTTCTCATCTGACTGGGGAATTGAGAGGTGTTGTGTGGGTAAACTGATGAAATCGTGATGCCTTCATCAATATGGGGCCTTCCGTTGGCATGGGTAAGGTTTCACTTTGTCATTGGGTAAGGCTGTGGTTTAGTGAGTTATGGGTTTTTCAAGGGGAAGCACCTGCTGTAAGGGCCTTATATTGTAGCAACATCACATCCCATGCTGCTGCGATGGGGCACCGTCTGATACAGCCTGCCTCCTACCAGTGTAGTGCAAGCCTATCTGCCTCATCCTAGCAGGACACTGCCAATTGCCATGGGCCTGCGACGCGGTTGCGGGGCCTTTCAATACAAAGAGAGGAGGCATTTGGCCAATAAGAGGGCCAGCTTAGCAAATTTGGCTTGTACTTTGTGTTGGTTCCATCAATGGGAATAATCCTAGTGCGGTGGCATTAAGTTATGGGACTGTGGCCAAAGTGCTATGCAGCTTGTCCCAAAAGTGTGCCAATGTGGAGCAGGACTAGAGCATGTGTTGAAGGTGCACCACTGGGAAAGAGCATCTCAGGCAGGTGAGGTGTGCCACTAGGAATATTCTGTTAGGGGGGGGGGGAAGGGGTTGAGGTAGCCCTTATGCAGAAGCACTTATTGGTTATTCTTGTAGCATGCTTTATGTCTTACCATCTTATGTGATTCCAGGGCCCTGGCATATTGATGATCATGAAAATGCCTCCTGTGGTTCTCCGTACAGAACTGCCTAAGTTGCATCAGGGGTATGTCGAAGTGTTCCAATGGCTTTACAAAGCCAAATGATAAGATGTCACCCGTGTACCATTTGATATATTATACAAACAACTTTGTGTCTAGTTTTTTCTGTAAGGATTTACCATAGGGAGTCCATTGAGGTAGCAGGCATCAGTATGTGATGAATTGTCCTGGGAGATGGCATAGTCCTGGTCAAAAGCTGGCCGTCCCGGAAGAGGTCTTCCACTGTGTCAAATGAGTGTGCCTGCCAGTCTGGTAGCTGCTCTCTTGTCAATGAGCCCTACACGCTGGTGAGGCCCCGTATTGCAATGTTAGGGGCATATGGAACAATCTGGTTTGTTTGTTAGGCGAAAGTTTCTGGTTAGACATTTCCACGACAACCATCCAGGAAAGGAGCAGGGCATCATCAGTGGTGATCTTAAATGTGTTTTTGCCCACCAGCCATCGAGCCACCCAATCAAGCTGTGCCACCATGTAGTAAGACTCGAAACATGGGTCCCCTCAAACCTCCCTGAACCACTATCAACCCATCATTCCAAATTGTATCCCCCATCAAATGATCTAGATCACAGAAGTGGTATGGTGGAAAGGCTGGTACGTTGACAAAATACTGCAATTGGGGAAGGATTATCATCTTTGAGAATGCAATCTTGCCGGTGAGGGCTCTGGGGAGCTGCTGACAGAGTTGCCCTCAAATTTGTCTTCCTGCAAGTGGTGAAGTGGAACCCCAGGTAACGGAAGGCTGTGGACTTCCAAGCTAAGAGTGTAGGGGCAATGTTGGTGGTGTGGGTTTTCACCTCGGAACAAGTATAGAATTTTCCCTAGTTAACTTGGAGCCCAGTCACCGCTTCGAAGTCCTGAAAGGCAGATGTCGAACAGGTGGTGTCGATTTTCATATCTCAGATGTAAAGTAGAACATAATTTGCGTAAAGGAACACTAAGTTCCTCCGTGCAGCTGTATTCACCCCCCCTCCCCCCACAAACGGGGCTCTTCCAACTGAGGCAGTGCGCCATTGGCTACATGGATATGGAGAACAGGATTGGGGAGATGGGACAACCCTGTTTAACCACGACCAACAGGAAAGGGGGGCAATTTTAGGCAGCCCTCTTGGACCCTTGAAGAGAGGTTTATGTTTAGTAGTTTGATGTAAGCTAGGAGGCATGGACCTAGAACGAAGGATGATAGGGTCGCAAACAGGTGCTCCATAAGAGTCAATCAATACAGACTATTAGGCTGATCTAGTATATAGTGTGGATGCCTGGTCTATTACACTGAATAGGCAATGGATATTATAGGGGTGGCCAGTTAGCTGTGTAGGTCAGAGTGATACATACTGAAGAATGGCAGATTGCAATTGTAATATCCAGCCTGTAGGCAGGGTCATTTCTGTTCTTGTAGGGGACCACCATACCAGCAGTTATCAAGGTTTGTCCCCTTATGAGTGGATTCGAGCTGTGTATTTGCTAGAGTTAGGCTGGCAATCCGAGTGATACTGCAGTACGGTGCCTCAGGAAGCCCTCGTTAATAGTGTGGAGCAGACTGATTAAAAAGCCGCCTACAGTGTTGCAGAAAGAAGTGGATGGGCTGGCCCGTGGTCTTTGGTTTTTACAGGTAGTCTGCTAATGACAGGGTCACAACCTGGTCATGAGTTTCATTGGCATGCTTCACTTGGCGTTAGCCTGGCATGACTCAGCATGTACCTAACAAGTGCACTTTGTCCAGAAGGTCTTGGGTGGTCTGTTTTTGGGTCTTCAGCTGTGGTACCATCTCTGTGATATTACGTTCTGTGTTGGTGAACCGGGAAGTCAATTTTCGCAGGTCCGTCTGAAGGAGACCAAATTCCACACATCTCCTTTATGTGCGCTTCTACTGATGAGCAAGAGGATTTATTGGTAAGTAGGATGGTGGCCTGTTTTTTACCCAAGTCCTGTGGAGAGCTGGAGGTCTTTGCCCGTGTCAAGGCTCCTCCCCATGATGGAGTGTGGGATAGGGTGGACGGGGGTGAGGTTTTGGTGATTTCGGTTTACCCATGGTGTGTTCCCAGTCTACCGCGCCAATACGTTGCTGGATCACTGTATGCAGGATGACTAAAATCATGTTCCGTGGGGTAAAAGTCTGCTAGTGTCAGCTGTGGTCTTTGTAGTAGCCAGCTCCCTACACCCTCCCCCTCCCCCTGTGCCGGGCATGCCCGGTATGGTATGCAAGGTTGGTTCTGGCCAGTTGACAGTCTGATGCAGCACTGAGTCTGTCTGTGTGTGTGTGTGTGTGTAATGACAGGATTAATGTTGATTGCGGCATTCAGGTCCTGGAGCAAAGTTACTCCACGGCTGCCATCTTTGGCTCCATGGCAACCCCATAAACACCCTCTCATACACACACTGTATATAATGGGTTGAGGCTGTAGACTTGTCACCTGGTTTGTTTGTGCACTAGCATACACCGCACACAACCTGTTAAATGTAGTCCTTAGGTGAGTGGGGCTTAGGTGGCGAGTAGACAAGGAAATACTGGAAACAGTACTTACATACCCGAGGATGATGCAGAATACCAAGTTCAGTAGATCCTGCATAATATATTTCATATAGCTTACCTCACTCCTGCAACTCTGTCCTAAATGTTTGGGTCCTCCTCTGTTTGCCCGAGATGCCAACATGCAGGTGCTGACACGATGCACGTATTCTGGAGTTGCTCAGTCTGTAACCTTATGGGTGTCACTGTCCAACTTGCTGAGAGGTGACTGGATGTGTTCACAATGGAAGTTGCACTGTTGGGATTGTTCAGGTGCTCAAAAACAGATAAAGCTGCGAACCGGTTTATAAACCAAGCATTGCTGATAGCATGCAGACTAATTGCCATGCACTGGAAAGCCCAGGTATTGTTAGATATAGCCCACTGGTGTGCGGCAATACTGAAGTGGGGACAGGGAGAGGAGCTCAGGAGGCAAGAAATATGAGGACTACGCAAATACCCCAGAAATGTGGAATGGGAAGCACTATTACTTGACTTGCACACATTCAAGAGTTGGTGGCCCGTACTTAAACCTACCCTGGCGGGGACATAACCCCCTCCTCCCCCATCCCCTTTTATCCACATTCCCACACCTCCATCATAACCCCTTCCAGCCTGTCCATGGGTGAGCGACAACACCCTTCTGTTACACCCTTTGATGTCCCCGAATAGCTTCCTAGTGGCCATTATAGCTTCATGGATGTCACTGTTGATTTTCAATGTTTGCAGTACCTGCTTGAGATAGGAAGATTGAATAGCACTTATGGTAATGGCAGAATGTGAGTTAACATCAACACATGACTTGTTTTTTCCAATGTTGCTGTTTAAGGACTGAACCAAGGACTCCTGCTGATACTGATGTGAAACTATTTTATTAATGACGATGTAGCTGGATTGCGGATTTTACTAATGATAATGTAACTTTCATAGATGTAATTTATTCAAGATTGTGATATTGAAAATGCAATTTAAAACTGGTTAAAAAAAAAGTTATTGGAGATGCAGTTGGGTAGTTAGCTTTCACTAAAAAATACTAATGGTAGGTCAGCACTAATGAGGGACACATTAGCAAAGCACATTTACTTTTGATAATTATTGAAATTATGAACTATGATTCAATCTCAAGACCGGAGCCATGGATTATGCATTTCCTTTGTCCATTTTATTAATCAGCAGCCTTTACAATTAGAAAAAAAAACCTTTATTTCACAGAAATCTTAGGGAAGGGGTATTCCACATAACCTATCAAACTCTAAATTCATAACATAGTCCATGTTTATGTCCCCTCTTTCTTCGTGAGATAAAAATGGTCAGTTCCTTCTTATTCATTCCCGTTTGGAGCCGTCATTCCCTAGAAGAGAAAATACACCTTGTAACTATTCCATGCAGAACCAATATGACGTTCAAGTGGAGGGCACGCAAATAGCAATGTCACCTTAAATCTCAAATACAGTATTCAAAAGCATGATAATGGCAAAACAGTCATACTACTACCATAGGAAAGTCCCAAATGTATCCTGCATCAACTTTGTCACCGGGTCAACAGAAACCTCTTGCTAAAGCGGGTGTTGTCTTCATGTCCTTAAGCCCTTCACTGCCATGGACATAATGCTATTAAAGAACGAGTTACTTACCTTCGGTAGCGACTTTTCTGGTGGATACATTAGCTTCCTGTGGATTCCTCACCTAATGAATACTCCCATTGCGCCAGCATTCAACGGAAATCTTCTTCCTAGCTTCTGCACGTCGACGAGCAGTTGCCCACGCGATGCCGTCTGACGTCATACAGGCAATAAGAGGTCCTCGCCGACGTGCCGACGTCAGTACCAACATTTTTTACGTGCCTGAGAATAATAGGCCATTGAGATGAAAGAACAATAGTAATATTTAATGATATTCCAAACAAACACATCATTCTGAGAATTCAACCTACCATTTTTTTTTTTAAACAAGTAAATAAATATATTAACTATATATATAGATATAAACATATATACATAATATATACAAATCCTCAAAACCAAGAGGAGCACACTCAAGAATTACTTGGTTAGACCAAACAGGCAACGGGGAGGCGGGTGGGACCGTGAGGAATCCACAGGTAGCTAATGTATCCACCAGAAAAGTCGCTACCGAAGGTAAGTAACTCATTCTTCTGATGGATACAACTACCTGTGGATTCCTCAACTAATGAATAGAGTCCCAAAGCAGTACCGCACTCGGTGGTGGGTGCCTGAATGGTCAAACCAAGAAATCCTGCAGCACTGACCGTGCAAAATGGCCATCCCTTCTGACCTCAGAGTCCAAGCAGTAATGCTTCGCAAAAGTATGAAGGGATGACCAAGTTGCGGCCTTGCAGATGTCGACCACAGGAACACCCCAAGCCAAGGTCGAAGAGGCCGACTTAGCTCTAGTGGAATGAGCTCTTATACCATCAGGAGGATCCTTCTTTGCTAAAGAGCAACACATTTTAATGCAAAGAGCAACCCACCTGGAGAGTGTTCTCTTGTGGACTGCCTTTCCTCTCCTCTTTCCCACGTATCCGATGAAAAGCTGATCCTCCAGCCTGAAATCCTTTGTCCTGTCTATATAAAAGCTTAGCGCCCTCTTTGGGTCCAAGCGGTGTAGTCTCTCTTCTTCCTTTGACGGATGAGGCGGAGGATAAAACGTGGATAGAGTAATTGTCTGGGCCAAATGAAAGGGTGAAACAACCTTCGGAAGGAAAGCAGCCTTCGTCCTCAACACCACCTTATCCCCATAAAAAGATGTATAAGGGGGTTTTACCGATAGAGCCTGCAACTCACTCACTCTCCTTGCAGAGGTAATTGCAACCAGGAAAACCGTTTTAAGAACCAATAATCTTATGGGGCAAGAATGCATAGGCTCAAAAGGGGACCCCCATAAGGAAAGTTAGAACCACAGTCAAATCCCATTGAGCCATAACGAAAGGAGTTGGAGGGATTTTATTCATAAGGCCCTTCAAGAATCTAAGTACTATTGGTGATTTAAATAAAGAAGGCTGGTCTGGAAGACAGAGAAAGGCTGACAACGCAGACAAGTAACCCTTAACAGTAGCCACTGCACAACCCCTCTGTGCTAAAGACAAAGCAAAAGATAAAACATCTGACAAATGAGCACGTAAGGGATCAATCTGCCTCTCTCCACACCAAACCACAAATTTAGACCACCTATTAGCGTAGATAGATTTAGTGGAGTGTCGCCTGGCCGATCAGATAACATCCACTACATCAGGCAGGAGAGAGAAAGAACTCAGGTTGCCCCGTTCAATCTCCAGGCATAAAGGTGCAGGCTCTGGGGGTGGGGGTGTAAAACCTGCCCATGCGACTGCGAGAGGAGGTCTGCCCTGAGAGGGAGACGGAGCGGAGGGCACAGTGAGAGTTGGAGAAGGTCCGAGTACCACACCCTCCTTGGCCAATCCGGAGCAATTAAGATGACTTGAGCCCGGTCTTGGCGAATTTTATTCAACACACAAGGAATCAAGGGTATGGGGGGAAACGCGTAAAGCAACTGGTCACACCAGTTCATCTGAAACGCATCCCCCAAAGCTCCTTGTACCGGATACTGGAGGCTGCAGAATAACGGGCAGTGCGAGTTCTCCCGGATGCAAACAGATCTATCCGAAGAAACCCCCACATCTGGAAGATTAACCGAACTTGATCTGGATGGAGACGCCACTCGTGATCGGCTGAGAAATGGCGACAGATTGTCCGCACGTACGTTCAAGACTCCGGCCAGATGATTTGCTACCAAGCAAATCTGATGGTCCTTTGCCCAGGACCATAGCCGTAGAGCTTCGCTGCAGAGAAGGTACGACCCTACCCCTCCCTGTTTGTTTATATACCACATCGCAGTAGTGTTGAACCGACTGACCAAGAAGGGACGGGAGGAAGGCCTTGAGAGCCAGACGTACAGCCCGTAACTCCAACAGATTGATATGAAACACCTGTTCTACTGGAGACCAAAGTCCCTTGATCTCCAGGTCCCACAGATGAGCTCCCCACCCTAGAGTGGAAGCATCCGTTATTACTGTGGCCACAGGCGTAGCTTGCGAGAACGGCCTTCCTCTGGAAAGATTGCCGTCCGCAATCCACCATTTCAAATCCATGACAGCATCTCTGGAGATTCTCACCGAGCCTTCGAGATCCCCTTTGTGTTGAGATCACTGCCTTCGGAGGCACCACTGAAGAGCCCTCATGTGCCAGCGAGCATGCATGACCAACAGTATGCAAGAAGCAAACAGACCGAGCAGACGTAGGACCTTGAGGACTGGAATGACTGCTCCACTTTGAAACATTGGAACCAATGCCTGAATGTCCTGAATCCGCTGAGGCGGAGGAAAGGCTCGGTTCAATGTTGTATCCAGTACTGCCCCTATGAACAGGAGGCGCTGAGAGGGCTCTAGGTGAGATTTGGGCATGTTCACCCAAAAGCCCAGGTCGAACAACAACTGGGTTGTCGACTGCAGGTGATGCAACACGAGCTCCGGAGACCTGGCTTTGATCAACCAGTCGTCTAGATAAGGAAATACTGCTATCCCATTCCTTCTGAGCTCTGCCGCAACCACCGACATCACCTTCGTGAAGACTCGAGGTGCTGAAGTAAGACCAAACGGGAGGACCGCAAACTGATAGTGCTGCGACCCCACCACAAAACGGAGATACTTCCTGTGCGACCTGAGTATCAGGATATGAAAGTAAGCATCCTGCAAGTCGACAGACACCATCCAATCTCCATTGTTCAGTGCCAAAAGCACCTGAGCTAGGGTCAGCATCTTGAACTTTTCCTGTTTGAGGAACCAATTCAAGATCCTTAGGTCCAGGATTGGTCTCAAACGACCATCCTTCTTGGGAATCAGGAAGTACCTTGAATAACAACCTTGACCCCTTTATTGCTCTGGAACCAACTCCACCGAGCCCTTTGAAAGGAGGACTTGAACCTCCTGTTCCAACAACAGGAGGTGTTCTTCTGAACAAGAAGATGGGCGGGGCGGAAAGTCCCAAAAGGGAAGGGTGTAGCCTTTTCTCACAATGCTGGTAACCCAGGAGTCTGAAGTTATGACCTCCCACTTGTGGAGAAAATTCAGTAACCTCCCCCCTACAGGAGTGGAGTGAGTGGGAATTGGTGGAAGCCTAAGGCTTCTTCCCCTGCTGCACCCCTCCAGAGGAAGAGGAAAAGGCAGAGTGCTGCTGAGAGGCTCCCCTGGTACGGACCCTACCCCTCCCTCTAAAAGATCTATAGGAGAGAGCAGAGGTAGGCTTCTGGAATTTCCCTCGAAAGGAGGAGGAGGAGGAGGAGGAGGAGGAGGAGGAGGAGGAGGAGCCACAATCAAATCCTCCTAAAAAATCTGGAGGAGGCAGAAGAAGTGGCTTGCAAGCCCAGCGACTTGGCCGTGGCCCTGCTCTCCTTGAACCTCTCTAAGGCCGAATCCGCCTTGGCACCAAAGAGCTTGTTCCCAACAAAAGGAAGGTCCAGTAGGGTCGACTGCACATCAGAGGAAAATCATGAGTTACGAAGCCAAGCCTGCCTCCTCGTAACTACAGCAGTGCCCATTGCCCTAGCAATGGAGTCAGTTGTATCCAACCCAGATTGGATAACCAGAGTTGCAGCTGCCTGAGCGTCCAATACTAGATTTAACAGCCCCTGAGGGACCTCCGTATGCGTTGATGCCATCTCGTCCATCAGGGCATAAATGTATCTTCCTAAAATACATGTAGCATTGGTGGACTTCAATGCCGTGCTACATGAAGAGAACACCTTTTTGGGTGCCATGTCCATCTTCTTGGAGTCTTTATCCGAGGGCACAGATGGAAAAGAGCCAGGAGCAGACCTTGCCGAGCAGGAAGCCTGGACCACCAAGTTTTCAGGTGTTGGATGTCTGGTAAGAAAACCAGGGTCAGCCGGTGCAGCCCGATACCTCCTAGCCACAGATCTATTGACAGCTGAAGACAACCCCGGCTTCTTCCAGACTTCCAAAACAGGGTCCAGCAAAGCCTCATTGAACGGCAAAAGTGGTTCTGCCGATGTAGAGGCCAGGTGCAACACCTCTGTCAACAAATTCTGCTTGGCTTCAGTTACCGGCAAAGGAAGATCCAAGAAGCTAGCTGCCTTCCTGATAACAATAAAAAGTGGCCACCTCTTCTGTATACTCCCCAGGAGATGACAAGTCCCACTCGGGGGAAGTATCTAGGCCACTAGCAGTGTCCAGCCCATGGAGACCCTCACGAGAGTCCTCAATCTCTCCTTCCTCCATGTTTTGTCTCTGGTACTCCTGCTCTTCAAGGAGGTGGAGAGCAAGCCTCCTCGAGTGCAGCCTCTCCTCTATCCTCGGCGTCGACATGGCGTCAGCTGATGTTGAAGAACGACGCCGATCGAGGAGTCGCATGGAGAGAAGACTGCTTCGGAGTTGCAGGAGGTCTAGACGGCGCCACTGGTTGAAACATCGAAGCCACCGGAGCCAAAGTCTCAGGAGCCACCGGAGCCGATACCGGCGCCGAGCCCACGTTCCCCAGGGGGAGAAAGGGCATAAAGGGTGCCGGTTGAAGCGGAGCCGGAGCACCCATGTTGAAGGCCAAAGGGCCCGAAGGACCAGCCGGTCCACCACCTGGAGCCATCTGCTGGAAGATGGAAAACATTGCATTTAAAAATGCGGTACTATCAGCTCCAGGGGCCGGGAAAGCCGGGTACTGGGGTGCCTGGTTCGAAGGCGACACCGACCTCGACGTCTGCAACGACGGAGAAAATATTTGAGGCTGTGGAACCTCAAACACTGAAGGTGGTTGGCCCGATGACCCGGGCGAAGTCGTTGAGGCTGGAGAAGGCAACGGCGTCGACGGATGGGGAGTGACAGTGGGACTGACCTCCCAAGTCTTCAGACGTCGAGTTGATAGTGACCTCGACCTCTCTTTACTCGACCGGCGCCGTGATTCTCGATGACGCCGGGAGTCCCGATGACGCCGATGAGACTTTGGTCACGAGGATTTTCGATGACATCTCTTTTCCTTCATTTTCGACTTCGCCAGAAAAAGCTTAGCCTCGCGCTCTTTCAGGGCCTTAGGATTCATATGTTGACACGAATCGCACTTGTCAACATCATGATCGGAACTAAGACACCACAAACAGTCTTAGTTAGTTACCGACATTTTGCCCCCACACTCACGGCAGGGCTTGAATCCTGACTTTCTTTGCGACATTGTAATCTCAAAGAAAAAAATAGATCCAAAAAACACACTCACTGTCGAACAGCAACAGTAGCTCCCTCTAAGATAACCGTTTCGAATGGCACGGAAAAAAGTGAACTGACGTCGGCGAGGACCTCTTATTGCCTGTATGACGTCAGACAGCGTCGCGTGGGCAACTGTGACGTCCTCGTCGACGTGCAGAAGCTAGGAAGAAGATTTCCGTCGAACGCTGGCGCAATGGGAGTATTCATTAGGTGAGGAATCCACAGGTAGTTGTATCCATCAGAAATAGGCTGATCTGCCCCCAGGGAGGGCAGAAGCCATTAGGCACCAGGGATGCTTTTATTTATATTGAGAACAGGAGTGACCCCTTAGGCAAGGGTTGTTCCCCCCTCAAGCAATTTTTTTAAAAGATCATTTCTGCCCCCCCCCACCTCCCCAGGGGGCAGATTGGCCTTTATTAATTAGGCCGATCTGCCCCTTTTGGCAGGGGGTGGGGTGCAGAAGCCACTAGAAACCAGGGTTTTTTATTTAATTTTTTTAAACCTTTATACTGATAAGGGGTGCGACCCCTTATGCAAGCTCACAAATGGCCTAAAGTATAAATTACTTACCTTCGGTAATGAAATATCTGGTAGAGACATATTCTAGTTGCAGATTCCTTACCTTAGAATTTCCCCCCAGGCGTTAGACTGTATCTGGAGATTTTGCTGCGAGCAATACCCTTGGGCGTCTGTAGGTGGCGTTGTTCGACTCCGCAGGCATCGACTGATGCCTTGATGACGTCTGGAGTAGTACACTGACGCCGCCCTCCCGCAGTGATGTCAGTTTCTTTTAACGACTTTCCACGCCAGAGCGCAGAGCCGCTAAGAACACTGAGATTGGTGTGACAGAGCTAAGGACCTGAAAGGGTGGAACACCTGTCCCCAGAAATAATTTCGCAAAGCGGGGAGGATGGGCGGGCGGTAAGGAAGCTGCAACTAGAATGTGTCTCCCACCAGATATTTCGAATACCGAAGGCAACTAACCTGTACATCTGATAGAGACTTCTAGTTGCAGATTCCTTACCTTAGAATTGATACCCAAGCAATGCCATCCTATGTGGTGGGCTGCGAACAAAGATCATACTAGAAAGTCTTGCAGGACTGAACGACCAAAGTAGCCGCCTCGACGGACCTGACTATCCAGGCAGTAATGCTTATCAAACGTGTGCAGGTATGCCCATGTAGCTGCCCGACAGATATCCAGGACAGGAACTCCGCGTGCTAACGCAGTGGAAGCCGCAATTTCTCTGTTGGAATGAGAACGCAAGCCTTCAGGAGGTTGCTTTTTAGCCAAAGTGTAGCACATTTTGATGCAAAGAAGCACCCATCGAGAGATGATATGCTTTTGCACCGCCTTCCCTTTCTTAGCACCCACATAGCCAAAGAGTTGATTGTCCACCTGGAAATCTTTAGTACAATGGAGGTAGAACACCAACACTCTTTTTGGGTCCAGACAGTGGAGTCTCTCCCCTTCTCATGGGAAGGGTGTGGGAGTGTGTAGAAGGTAGGCAAAGTGATGGACTGGCCTACATAAAATGGTGTAAATACCTTAGGAAGGAATGAAGCTCTAATGCGTAACACCACTTTGTCAGGGTGTACAGACAAGTTTGGAGGCATTGAAGAAAGCACCTGGAGCTCACTCACCCTGCAAGCAGAGGTGATAGCGACAAAGAAAGACAGTTTGAATGTGAGGATCCGCAAGGGACAATTATGCATTGGCTCAAAGGGGGTACACATTAAATAAGTAAGTACAAGATTAAGATCCCACTGAGGCATAATAAATGGAGTGGGAGATAATTAAGTGGGTGAGCCCTTTTAAGAACCTACTGACAATAGGAGATTTAAAGAGTGAGGGCTGATCAGGTAACCTTTAAGGGTGCCCAAAGCAGAGCCCTGCTGGACTAAATAATGAACAGAAGAACCTCTGACAGAGGGGCACAAATGTGATCAACAGATTTGTTGGTACACCATGCCACAAGATTTATTCCAACGACAGGCATATACAGTTTTAGTCGATGGATGCCTGGCTGGCAAGAAACATTGCAGACTTTGGGTGGAAGGGCAAATGCATTCAACTGTTGCAGCTCAATCTCCACGCATGAAGGTGGAGGTTGGACAGGTGCCGGTGGAGAACCGTCTCCTGCTGCTGTGACAGAAGATCCGCCCAAAGAGGCAGTCTGAGTGGAGGATGGATGGACATGCTCAATAGCTCTGGATACCACACTCTTCAAGCCCAGTCCGGAGCCACCAAGATAACTTGGGCCCGGTCGTACTTGATTTTCTTGAGAACTCTGGGTAGAAGAGGGCTAGACGGGAAGGCGTACAGGAGGCTGGAGCTCCACTCGAGATGAAAAGCGTCTCCGAGCAAGTGCAGTCTTCAAAAATTCCAACGTGCAAAACAGCTGACATTGCGTGTTCTCTGCGGAGGCAAACAGATCTAACCAAGGCTCTCCCCACTTGAGGCCTTGCGTCACCTCCAGATAGAGACGCCATTCGTGATCGACTGTGTGTCGGTGGCTGAGTTGGTCTGCTCTGGCGTTGAGAGCCTGCCAGATGTTCAACCATCAGCGTAATGCCCTGATATTCCAGCCATGTCCAGAGGCGTAGTGCTTCCTGACAAAGGGTCCAGGACCCTACCCAGAGTTGTCTGTTGGAGTACCACATGGCGGTAGTGTTGTCTGTGAACACCTGCACCACTTTCCCTTAGAGGGGGAAGGAATGTTTTTGACCTAAGCCTGATTGCCCGGAGCTCCAGCATTTTTATGTGGAGCCCGACTCCGCCGGAAACCAGAGGCCTCTGATCTCTGCTTCTCCCATGTGGCCACACCAACCCACAAGTGACGCATCTGTCACTATAGAGAGATCTGGTTGGGGAAGCGAGAGGGATCTGCTGTTGACACAATTTGGATTCTAAAGCCACCACTGCAGGTCTTTCGCAGTCCCTTCCGAGATATGGACCATGTCTGAGCGATTTCCCTGATGCTGCGCCCACTGGAACTTTAGGTCCCACTGCAGAGTGCGCATATGCCATCTGGCATGTGTACTAGCAGGAGACAGGAGGCCATGAGGCCCAGCAGGCTCACACTCACCGAAACCCAAGACCGAGGCTGAAAGAAAGATCTGAATCATAGCCTGAAGGTCTTGGACTCGCTTGTCTGGAGAATAAGCGAGAAATCGCACTGTATCCAGAACAGCTCCAATGAAAGTGAGCGTCTGAGAGGGAGTCAGGTGTGACTTCAGCACGTTTATAGTGAACCCCAGCTTGTGCAGGAGGTTCGCCGTAGTCTGAAGGTGAGAGACGACTGTCTGGGGAGAAGGCGCCTTCAACAGTCAGTCATTGAGGTAGAGGAAAACTGAGACCCCTAACCTGCACAGATGAGCTGCAACCACCGCCATCATTTTTGTGGACACCAGAGGGGCGGTGGTAAGGCCGAAAAGGAGCATGGTAAACTGAAAGTGCTCGTGACCTACCATGAATCGTAGTTAACGTCTGTGGGCAGGCAGGATGGGGATGTGAAAATAAGCGTCCTGCAAGTCCAACGCTACCATCCAGTCTCGTGGGTCTAAGGCAGAAAGAACCTGAGCCAGGGTGACCATTTTTAATTGCTCCTTCTTGAGGAAGTAGTTCAGGACCTGAAAGTCTAGGATTGGATGTAAGCCCTTGTCCTTCGTTGGTATAAGAAAGTAGCAGGAATAACAACCACGACCCACTTCTGGCACAGGGACTCTTTCTATAGCTCCCTTGGCCAAGAGAGCCATGACTTCCTGGTGGAGAAGCACAAAATGATCCTCCGGAAGATGATGGGAGGATGGTGGCATGTGTGGTGCTGCAGATTCCAAAGGAGGGTGGGGAGGAGTAGCCATTCCGAATGATCTGCAAAACCCACCCATCAGTGGTGATAAGTTCCCAGAGGGGCAGGTGATGGCGGATCCTGCCCCTAACTGGGTAGGAGTGCCGGGACTAGGAGGGTTTGGAGACTGCAGCGGGGAGGGGGGGGGGCAGAGGTGGAATGGACAGACCTATGGTTCCCTGTCTCACAGCCACGTGGAATTCCGCGACCTCGGCCATGCACAGGCTGCCCAGCGTGCGTGGCACGATGGCTGGGTTGAGGACATGACAGGGTGCCCCTTTACGTGTTCCACGAAATGGATGAAAAGCTGAATGCGGTGGGCGAGTGGCGGAGGAAAGACCAAGGGTCCGAGCCGTAGACTGGGAATCATTGAATCTCTCCAAGGCAGAGTCCGCTTTGTCTCCAAAGAGACGGGTGCCATCAAAGGGCATGTCCATGAGTGACTGTTTGACATCCCCCGAGAAGCCACAAGTGCGTAACCAGGCATGGCGCCGTAAGACCACTGTTGTTGCAACCGATCTGCCCAGAAAGTCTCTCGTATCCCGCCCACTTTTCTGCATCTCTCCCATCTTTCACTGCTTGGGAGACGATAGCACGGGCCTCCTCCGGTATCTGCGGCAGGACTTGCGCAACTGTAACCCACAGGGAGTGGGTATAACGTCACAAAAAACATGCAGTGTTCACAGACCGCAGTGCGAGGCTGCAGGAAGAAAACAACTTCTTGGCAAATTGTTCCAGCCTTTTGGATTCACTATCCTGGGGTACGGAAGGGAATGCGCCTGAAGAAGTGGAAGCCTGGATAACACGACTCTCAGGAGTGGGGTGTTGGGACAGGAATTTTGTGTCAGTCGGTGCAGGCCAATGGCGGCTAGCAAGAGTCCTGTTCACAGGAGCCCCTGTGTTGGGTTTGGACCATGTACCCAAAAGGACATCGGTAAGGGCCTCATTGAATGAGAGAAGGGGTTCTGAAGTAGAAGCCCCAGGCTGAAGCACCTCAGTCAGGAGATTAGACCTGACTTCCACAGTAGGTAGCTCAAGGCTGAGGACCTCAGCTGCCCTACTGACCACCATACTGTAAGTTGCTTCCTCCGCCGTAGCCACACTAGGAGGAGACAGCATGCCAGCGTCAGGAGAAGTATCCAGACCACTGGCTTCACCCAAATCCTGTTCCCAGTCCACAGCATGGTCATCCTGGTATTCATAATGGTCCAGGGATCCATCCAATTCCTCCCCATAGGAAAAAGGGTCCGAATCAGACCTTGGGTGAATAGGCCCCACTGAAGCCGATGGTGCAGTCGACTGATGCCTCTCCGAGTCGTCTGGGATAAATTCTTGTTCTCCTCCAGGGGAACCCACAAACTATGGGTACCTCTCGAATCCCTATGAAGTTGGCAAAAATATAAATAAAAATACGTATTTTTTTTTAAAAAAAACTTCTTAGCCAAAGCGTAGCACTTTTTGATGCAAAGAAGCACCCATCGTGAGATGTTACACTTCTGCACCGCCTTCCCTTTCTTCGTCTATTCACACCCATGCCGATCCTGGTATGACCAGACAGACAACTGGGAGGCGGGAGGGACCGTGAGGAATCCACAGGTAGCTAATATATCCACCAGGAAAAGCGTTACCGAAGGTAAGTAACTTGCTCTTCTGATGGATACAACTACCTGTGGATTCCTCACCTAATGAATATAGTGCCAAAGCAGTACCACCTCGGAGGGTGTCTGTCTGGTCAAACCAGGAAATCCTGCAGCACCGACCGCGCAAAATTGCCATCCATTCCCACCTCTGCATCCAAACAATAATGCTTCACAAAGGTGTAGAGGGAAGACCAAGTCACAGCCTTGCAGATGTCCACCATCAGAACACCTCTGGCCAAAGCCGATGAGGTTGACTTGGCCCTGGTGGAATGAGCCCTGATCCCCTCAGGAGGATCCTTCTTTGCCAATGAGTAACATATTTTAATACAAAGAACGGCCCACCTGGAGATCGCTCTCTTGTGGACGGCCTTCCCCTTCCTCACGTATCCAATAAAGAGTTGTTCATCCAACCGGAACTCTCTCGTCCTGTCGACATAAAAACTGAGAGCCCTCTTAGGGTCCAGACGATGGAGTCTTTCCTCCTCCTTAGATGGATGAGGAGGAGGGTAGAACGTCAAGAGAGTTATTGATTGTCCCAAGTGAAATGGAGACACCACCTTGGGGAGGAAAGCCACCCTGGTCCTCAAAACCACCTAATCCTTATAAAAAGTGGTGAAAGGCGGGTGAGCAGAAAGAGCCTGCAGTTTGCTAACACGTCTAGCCGAAGTGATGGCCACCGTTTTGAAAAACAAATATCCTAATGGGCAGCAAGGAAGTCAACACCAAATTCAAGTCCCACTGCGGCATAATAAAAGGCCTGGGAGGAAATTAGTAAGCCCCCTCAAAAATCGAACAACCAAAGGAGATCTGAATAGGGAGGGCTGATCTGGAAGATATAAAAAAAGTCGAAAGGGCCGAAAGATAGCCCTTAACCGTGGGCAAAGCACAACCACGCTGAGCCAATGACAACGCGAACAACAAAACATCAGAAAGATGGGCACTTAAGGGATACATTTTCTTCTCCCCACACCAACGAACAAAATTATCCCACCTACTTGCATAGACCAACTTGGTGGAGTGTCGTCTGGCTGATAAAAGAACGTCCACCACCTTCGTTGGGAGAGAAAAGGAACTCCGGTTGCCCCGTTCGATCGCCAGGCATGAAGCTGCAGGCTTTGGAGGTGGTGTGTCGAACCTGCCCCTGCGAAAGGAGGTCTGCCCTGAGAGGGAGACGGAGCGGAGGGTACAGTGAGTCGGAGAAGGTCTGCATACCACACCCTTCATGGCCAATCCAGAGCTTTCAGAATGACTTGGGCCCGGTCTTGCCGAATCTTCCTCAAAACCCGAGGAATCAAGGGTATGGGAGGAAACGCGTAAAGCAACTGGTCGCACCAGGACATCTGAAACGCGCCCCCCAACGCTCCTTGCATCGGATACTGGAGGCTGCATAACGACTGACAATGCGCATTCTCGAGTGGCAAAGAGGTCTATTCAGGGAAAAAAAAACATCCGAAAGATGTAAAGAACTAGATCCGGATGCAGACACCACTCGTGATTGTCCGAGAAGAAGCGACTGAGCTTGTCCGCATGTACGTTTAGGACCCCGGCCAAATGGTTTGCCACTACACAAAGCCGATGGTCCCGCACCCGGGACCAGAGTCGCAGAGCCTCTCTGCAAAGAAGGTACGACCCTACACCCCCGTTTGTTGATATACCAAATCGCAGTTGTGTTGTCTATCAGAATCTGAACTGACTGACCGCAAAGGGAAGGGAGGAAGGCCTTGAGGGCCAAACGAATCGCCCGTAGTTCCAGCAGATTAATATGAAACCTCTGCTCTACTGGAGACCAACGATCCTTGATCTCCAGATCCTCCAGATGAGCTCCCCACCCTACGGTGGAGGCATCCGTTATCACTGTGGCCACCAGAGTTGGCTGCGAGAACGGCTTCTCTTGAGAAAGGTTGCCTTCCACAGCCCACCATCGGAGATCCGCTGCAGTGTCTCTGGAGACCCTCATCGATTCCCCGAGATCTCCTCTGTGCTGAAGCCACTCCTTGCGGAAGCACCACTGAAGAGCCCTCATATGCCAGTGTGCATGCGTGACCAACAAAATGCAAGAAGCGAACAGACCGAGCAAACAAAGGACCTTGAGGACCGGAACTACTGCTCCTTCTTGAAACATTGGAACCAGCGCCTGAATGTCCCGTATCCGCTGTGGCAGAGGAAAGGCTCGATTCAATGTTGTGTCCAGTACTGCCCCTATGAACAGGAGACGTTGAGAGGGCTCTAGGTGAGACTTGGGCACATTTATTGAAAAACACAGACTGAACAACAACTGGGTTGTCAGCTGCAGATGACGCAGCACAAGCCCCGGAGACTCAGCTTTGATAAACCAATCGTCCAGGTAAGGGAATACTGCTACTCCCTTTCTCCTGAGGTGTGCTGCAACAACTGCAATCACCTTCGTGAAGACCCGTGGTGCGGAAGTAAGACCAAAAGGAAGGACCGCAAACTGGTAGTGCTGCGATCCTACCACAAACCGGAGATACTTCCTGTGCGACTTGAGAATGGGAATGTGAAAATAAGCATCCTGCAAGCCGACCGACACCATCCAATCCTCCTTGTCCAACACCAAAAGCACCTGTGATAGAGTCAGCATTTTTAATTTCTCCTGTTTGAGGAACCAATTCAAAATCCTCAGGTCCAAAATAGGCCTCAGATGACCATCCTTCTTGGGGATCAGGAAGTACCTGGAATAACACCCCTGACCCCTTTCTTACTCTGGAACCAACCCCACTGCACCTTTCAATAATAGGGAGAGACCCTCCTGTTGTAACAGCAAGAGATGATCTTCTGAACAAAAAGGAAAGACGGGGAGGGAAGTGAGGCGGGATCTCCCGAAAGGGAAGGGCGTAACCTCTTCTCACCAAACTGATGAAGTCTGTTGTTATAGACTCCCATATGGGAAGAAAGAGTGAAAGCCTCCACCTACCGGAGAGGTATAAGAAACAATGGTGAGAGGACTAGGGCTTCTTTCCTTGAGGTAACCCTCCAGCGGAAGAGGAAGGGTGCTGCTGCTGGGTGGCACCTCTTGTGCGGACTCTACCCCGCCCCCTGTATGAGCGATAAGGGAGGCTGGAGGACTGCTGCGATCTCCCACAAAAGGAAGAACCTCTTCCAAAAACATGCAGCCGTCTAAGAGATCGAAATGGGGTAGCAGCAGCCTGCAGACCCAAAGATCTAGCTGTGGCCCTACATTCTTTAAAGCGCTCTAGCGAAGAGTCCGCTTTTGAACCAAACAGTTTTGCCCCATCAAAGGGCAGATCCAGCAACATAGACTGGACGTCTGTCGAAAATCCGGAAGTGCGTAACCACGCATGCCGTCTGGAGGCAACGGAAGTCCCCATGGCTCTTGCAATAGAGTCCGTGGTATCCAGCCCTGTCTGAATAACCTGTGTAGCCGCCACCCGAGCGTCCGAAAGAAGACTACACAAATCCTGGCACATGTCCGGAAGTACAGTCTTCGTCGCATCCATTTTGGCATGGATATACCTGCCCAGAATACATGTTGCATTGGCAATTTTAGAGCCATGCTGCAAAAAGAACACACCTTCCTGGCCGATTGGTCCATCCATTTGGATTCCCGGTCCGAGGGTACTCCCGGAAACGAACCAGGGGCCGACCTCAAAGAGCAGGATGCTTGCACCACCAAGCTCTCTGGTGAAGGGTGTTTGGATAAAAACTCCGGGTCTCCAGGCGCAGATCTATAATGCCTGGCCATCGACCTACTATCAGCCAAAGAAAAAAACAGGCTTCTTCCAAACCTCTTCGATCGGATCCATCAGGGCTTCATTAAATGGTAAAAGAGGATCCACCACGGCTGTAGCAGAATGCAAATCCTCAGTCGAAAGGTTGGTCTTCACCTGCGCCGTCGGTAAAGGAAGATCCAGAAATGCTGCGGCCTTCCTAATAAGATTGGTAAGAGGCTGCCTCCTCTGTATATTCATCAGGGGATGGCAGATCATATTTGAGAGGTTTCAAGACCACTTGCTGTGTCCATCCCAGGGATATCACCCTGGGGGTCAGTGATCTCCCCTTCTTCGAGGAATTGCTGCTGATATTCCCCTCTAAAAGTCTAAGGGGGTCATTCTGACCCTGGCGGCCGGTGGCCGCCAGGGCCACCGACCACGGGAGCACCGCCAACAGGCTGGCGGTGCTCCAACGAGCATTCTGACTGCGGCGGTTCAGCCGCGGTCAGAAGCGGAAAGTCAGCGGTCTCCCGCTGACTTTCCGCTGCTCGTTTGAATCCTCCATGGCTGCGGAGCGCGCTCCGCAGCCATGAGGATTCTGACCCCCCCTACCGCCATCCTGTTCATGGCGGGAAAGCCGCCATGAACAAGATGGCGGTAGGGGGGGTCGCGGGCCCCTGGGGGCCCCTGCCGTGCCCATGCCAATGGCATGGGCACGGCAGGGGCCCCCGTAAGAGGGCCCCGCAAAGTATTTCAGTGTCTGCCTTGCAGACACTGAAATACGCGACGGGTGCCACTGCACCCGTCGCACCTTCCCACTCCGCCGGCTCGATTACGAGCCGGCATCCTCGTGGGAAGGGAGTTTTTCCCTGGGCTGGCGGGCGGTCTTTTGGAGACCGCCCGCCAGCCCAGGGAAAAACTCATAATACCCTCTGCGGTCTTCTGACCGCGGAGCGGTATAATGGGGGCGGAATTCTGGCGGGCGGCCTCCGCCGCCCGCCAGAATCAGAATCACCCCCTAAGTCATGGAGCAGAGCAACGTCGGTGAATGGCGCCGGGAAGGCATCATGACAGGTTCTCCGGATCCACCGACGCCGCAGATGGATCCATAAGCGCCATGGAGAAGGCACCCGCATCCGATGCCGACATCCGACCCCATCACCTCCAACACCAGCATCAAAGGTCTCTCCCTCGACGTCGAGGGCTGCACTGTCGGCAGAGGGGCCTGACTTGAATCTCCAGCCAAACAAAATGGTATAAACGGCATCGGTTTATATGGAGCTGGAACGAGATTGAAAGCCAGGGGACCAGTGGGGCCAGCTGGCGCACCACCTCCCGGAGCCATATTTTGAAAAATCTGGAACATGGCATTAAGGAATGCCGCAGGATCCGTACCCGGAGCCGGGAACGAAGGATTAGCCTGTGGAGCCGGTGCCGGGCTGGACTCTTCAGGTTCAGGATGCACCGGCGAAGCCAGATGACTGAGGATCCACAACTTCAAAGACTGACGGGCCGGGGACGTTTGCGGCGTCGCAGGTTGAGGGGGACACAGTCGGACTCACTTCCCAAGACCTTTGGTGCCGGGACGATGGAGACCTCGACCGACTTCTGGACTGACGTCGGGAGTCACGATGACGTCACTTCTTATGGGATGACTTTCCAGAAGAGGACCGATGGTGCTGCTTCCTCTCCTTCTTGGACCTTGCCAAGAAAAGCTTTGCCTCGCGTTCCTTCAATGCCTTCGTATTCATCTTTTGGCAGGATCCGCCTTCTTGGAAGTCGTGATCGGAACTGAGGCACCAAAGACAATCGTTGTGCGGATCAGTCACAGACATGCAACCTCCACATTCCCTGCAAGGCTTCAACCCCGACTTTTTCGGAGCCGACATCCTGGAAATACATACCTTCCGAAGAGCTAATGATACAGGTAACAGAAAAGGGTCGGTGGAGGAAATCAAGAGACTTGTTTCTACACCATGACACAAATTGATGCCGACAAGCGTATACCATTTTGGTGGAGGGACTCCTGGTTGCCAAGACAAACTCACAGACTTCGTGTGGAAGGTCAAAAGCCGTCAACTGCCGCCGCTCTATTGCCACATGGAAAGCGAAGATTGGACAGCTTCAGATGGAGAACCATCCCCTGCTGCTGCACCAGAAGTGCCTCCCTAATTTGCAGTCTGACTGGAAGATCGGTGGCCATGCTCAATAGCTCTGGATACCGTACTCTCCGTGCCCAGTCTGGAGCCACAAAGATTACTTGGGCCAGAAGTGGTATTGGCAGGAAGGCGTAAAGGAAGCCCGAGATCCACTCAAGACTAAAAGCGTTGCAGAGCGAGTGCAGTCATGAAAACTTCAACATGCAAAACAGCTGACATTGAGTGCTCTCTACAGAGCCGAACAGATAACCAAAGCTCTCCCCATTTGTGAAAGAGACCTTGCACCTTTTCTAGATGTAGACGCCATTCTAGATCGACTGACTCAATGACTGCATTTGTCTGCTCTGACGCTTGGGGATCACACCAGATGTTGAACCACCAGCGATATGCCCTGATGTGCCAGCCATGTCCGGAATCACAGAGCCTCTTTATAAAGTGTCCAGGACCCTACTCCACCCTGTTTGTTGCAGTACCACATGCCAGTAGTGCCGTCTGTGAACACTTGCACTACTTTCCCTTTGAGAGAGGTATTTCAATGCAAGCGTGATTCCCTGGAGCTCCAGAAGGTTGATGTTGGGCCCAGAATCCGCATGAGACCAGAGGCCTATGATCTACGCCTCTCCTATGTGGCCGCCCAATCCCAGTAGTGAGGCATCTGTCACTACTGAGATATCTGGTTGGGGGAAGCAAGAGATCCAGATTCCAAAGCCACCACAGCAGATCTTTCACAGTCCCCTCCGAGATCTAGACCATGTCGGAGAGAT
The DNA here is from genome assembly GCF_031143425.1 of Pleurodeles waltl. Taxonomy (NCBI): domain Eukaryota; kingdom Metazoa; phylum Chordata; class Amphibia; order Caudata; family Salamandridae; genus Pleurodeles; species Pleurodeles waltl. Next base: position 1,313,317,223 of record NC_090437.1, on the reverse strand, counting down.
TACACTGATGCTGTGCCCACTGGAACTTAAGTCGCATTGAAAAGCCCGCATATGCCATCTGGCATGTGTCACTAGCAGGATGCAGGACGCCATGAGGCCCTGCAGCCTCTGAGTTGTTTTCACCGAAAGCCAGGATAGAGGCTGAAACATCAGAATCATAGCATGAATATTCTTGATTCGCTTTTTGGGAGGATAGGTCCGAAACTGCACTGTGTCCAGAACAGCCCAGATTAAACGGAGCATCTGAAAGGAAGTCAAGTGAGACTTTGGCATGTTTATAGTGAACCTCAATGTATGCAGGAGGTTAGCCTTAGTCTGAAGGTGGGAGACAACTTTCTGGGGCGTGTCTGCCTTCAATAGCCAGTCATCGAGATAGGGGAAGACCGAAACCCCTAACCTGCACAGATGAGCTGCAGCCATCACTTTCGTGAACACCCGAGGGGTGCTGGTAAGGCCCAAAGGGATCACAGTAAATTGAAAGTGCTCGTGATCTACTAGGAATCGTAGACAGTACCCATGGGCAGGCAGGATGGGAATATGGAAACAAGCACCCTGCAAGTATAACGCTACCATCCAGTCTCCTGGGTCTAAGGCAGACAAGACTTGAGCCAGAGTGATCATTTTGAACTTCTTCTTGCAGAACAGAATGAGGGCCCGAAGGTCTAGGATAGGACATAAGTCTTTGCCTTTTTTGGGCACCAGAAAGTAGCAGGAATAACAACTACAACCTACTTCTGGCACAGGGACACTCTCTATGGCACCTTTGGCGAAGAGAGCCGTGACTTTCTAGCAGAGAATTGCCAGATGATCATCTGGTAAGGGGCCGAAAGATGGAGGCATGGCCGGTGGGGATTACCCCCTTTGTATGATATGCAAAACCCACCTGTCTGTCGTGATGGTCTCCTAGTGGGGCAGGTGAATGCGAATCCTGCCACCAACTGGTATATGAGGGTGGGTACTGACTAGGAAGGTTTGGAGGCTGCACCAGGGTGGAGTGGGCAAACCTGTGTTTTCCTGTCCCATGGGCCTGCAGGATTCTGCATCCCCGGTGGCTGTAAAAGGGACCCAACAGGAAGCCCGTTCCGTTGCCACGAAAGGGGCAAAATATGGACTGTTGGTGGTGAGGTGAAACAGAGAGGCCAAGGGATCGAGCCATAGCCCGGCACTCAAACCTCTCATGCGCTGAGTCCGCCTTGTCCCCAAAGAGACAGGTGCCATCAAAGGGCATGTCCATGAGGGTCTGTTGGACATTTCCTGGAAAAACAGATGCCCTCAACCAGGCATGGCTCCTCAAGGCCACCGTCAACGCATCTCATTTACCTGTAGAATTGGTTGTGTCCATTTCACAGGGAATGGTGAACTTAGCTGCATCTCTCCCATCAGCAAAGGCTTGGGAGATGTTAGCCCGGGTCTTCTCCAGGATCTGCGGCAGAACTTGCACGACCGTATCCCACAAGCAGTGGTTAAAGCAGCACAAAAGGCATGCAGTGCTCACCGACCGCAACGCCAGACTGGAGGAAGAAAACCTCATCTTCTTACCAAGTTCGTCTTTGATTCTCCATCCGGGGGAGTGGAAAGTAATGCACCAGATGACAATGATGCCTGGATGAAAAGGCTCTCAGGTGAGGGGTGTTGGGCCAGGAATTTAGGGTCGTTTGGAGCAGGCTGATGGGGGCGAGCAATTCTACTGTTTACAGGAGCCCATGTTCTGGGTCTGGACCAAGTACCCGGAAGGACATCAACAAGGGCTTCATTGAAGGGGAGGCTCGGCGGTAGAAGCCCCAGCTTGAAGCACCTCCGTCAGGAGATTCGTCCTGACCGCTACAGTGGACAGCTCCATGTCAATGACCTCAGCCACCCTACTGACCACAACAGAATAAGAGGTTCCCTCCATCGTAGCCACAGTAGGAGGAGAATGCATGCCAGCATCTGGAGAAGTATCCAGACCATTAGCTTCACCCTATTTCTGTGCCCAGTCCAAATCAGGGTTATCTAGCTGGTATTCTAAAGGGTCCAGCGTCCCCTCCTATCCTTCCTTGTATTTGTACCCATAGTAATAAGGGTCCAAACCCAATCTGGGGTGAGAACCACATCGAAGTCAGAAGCAGTGTCGGCAGGCGCCGTTCTTTCTCCGGGTCATCGTGGGTAAGAATTGGGTCAACATTGATCATGTGCACCACCAATGTCAGAAGCACTGATGACCTAGCTGGTGTCGGGGAAGGTCGCGATGGCACGACCAGGGTCAGCAAGAATCCGGAGGGACCACTGGGGGCAGAGGCCAAAGACGCTGGTGTGGAACCAAAAGGGCCCTCATATGAACCCCTAGGCCTCGAAGGTGCCACAGAAGGGTCAGAATGACCAAATATGAGGCGCATGGCCTCAAAACACATTGAGTTTGGCAAGGGTCGCCCTGGCTCACGGAAAACTGGGGAGGGGCGGAGCACAGCAAGGACACTCCTCCCACGTCGCATCGGCTGAGCGATGCAGTGAAGTTGGAAAACGCCTGGCCTTCTTTGACAACTTCTTTCTCTGATCTGAATGACACAAATATTATGATGATGAGTGGTGGTGACTCCGCGAACAGTCTCAAGACACTCCTCATGAGTGACACCATGAACGATGCAGTGTCGAGCGTCGGGCCTTCATGAGCTTTAGGGACCGCTCCCTCAAAGCCTTCGGGTGCATGGCCTGGCACTCAAAGCACAACTTCAGGTTGCACTACAAACACAAACGGACCGGATGCCGATCTGTCCCAGACATCATATGGTGACAGGCCTCGCAAGGCTTGAACCCGTTCTTCGGGGACATCATGAGGTGCCAAGGGTCAACACAAAAAACAGACAAAAGGGTCTAATACACTTAAAAAATTAACAGGGTATCTCTTCTCCACATCAGCGTGTGGAACAGAAAAGAACAGACGTCACTACGCCGATTTCCTCAAGTAGTGGAACTAAAATGTTGTGGATGATTGCATGGCAAAGTAGTGGCTTATGGAAGGTAGGTATCCATACACAGACTTTTGAAAGGTTTCTCTAATGGAAGGTAAACCTCAGTCAATTTCGAAGTACTTAACTTTTGTATGATACAACAAGATACAAGTAGGAAAATACAGGTCTGGTTGAGATGAGAACTGGGGGCAGCAAACAACACTCTATAGCCTTTTCCCCTGCTTAGGTCTGACTTTAGAAGGACAACATGGTTGAGCCTTTTTTGGGCGTTTCAGGTATGAAATCACTAAGTGTCCTTTTCACCCTTGCTACGTTCTCCAGAACATATGAAGTGGAGGCTGACGCTTCTGTAACAGTAAGACTTTCAATAACAGGCAAAAGAAAGTGAAGGAAAAACACAAGACTTCATGTGGTTGTCTGATGAGGAACAAAATACGCAATGTACTTTACCCTCTGGATTTGGAGGATAAACAATTTCTAGTACCAAGAAGTTTTATGACTCGCATTGTATGGATGAAAAAACTGGTTCTTATCCAGTCCGTCCAATGAAATCAGGTGATCAGAAGATGAGCTGGAATCCAAAGGCACCTAACAGTGAGCTGTAGCCTCGGAGTTCTGAGCAGTATCCACCAACTGATAGGGAGTAAGAACCGCAAGTCCTTAGGATTCACAAAACCTATTGGTCCTTGAGGAGGCAGAAGACTTTAGTAGGAGTGTGAACCTCTGGGGCCATGTGTAGGAAGTTGGCTCTGTGTATACTATTTCAAAGTATGAAATAGTCTGCACAAATCCCAAGGTTTCCCCTTACAGGTAAGAAGGTGGCAAAATCAGATAATACTAATGCACTATTTGTGGGAGTGTGGTCGAGCAGTAGGCTTATCAGAGAGTACTCTTAAGCATTTGTTGTACACACACAGGCAATAAATGAGGAACAAAGACTTACTCCAGTCCAATAGGTTTTTATATTGAAAAATATTTTCATAGTTTATTTTAAGAACCACAGGTTCAAGATTTACAGTTAACACTTTAAATGTAAGGTACTTCACTAAGATACTTTATGAACTTTGAACAAAAGCACTATCATATACAGTGTTTGCAAAAATGGCAATAAGCTATTTTCAAAATGGACAGTGCAAAAATCAACAGTTCCTGGGGGAGGTAAGTAAAGGTTAGATTAGGAGGAAAGTAAAACACTTTCAAGTCTCAGTTCTGGGGCATAGGCAGCCCACCGTTGGGGGGTTCAAGGCAACCCCAAAGTTACCACACCAGCAGCTCAGGGCCAGTCAGGTGCAGATGTCAAAGTGGTGCCCAAAACACATAGGTGCCTATGGAGAACAGGGGTGCTCTGGTTCCAGTCTGCCAGCAATTTAGTACCTGCGTCCTTAGGGGCAGACTAGGGGGGGGATGGAGGGGGGTAGGGAGGGAGGATTGGGCGCACAAGTAGGCATACAAAATACACCCTCGGCAGCACAGGGCCAGCCGGGTGCAGTGTGCAAAGCAGGCGTCTGGTTTCAATGGAGGGACCTGGGGGTCACTCTAGTGGTGCAGGCAGGCACAGGGGGTGGTTCTTGGGACAGCCACCACCTGGACAAGGGAGAGGGTCACCTGGGGGTCACTCCTGCGCTGAAGTTTGGTTCCTTCAGGTCCTGGGTGCTGAGGGTGCAGTGTTGGTTCCAGGCGCCGGACCCTTGTTGGAGGTCGCGGTCAGGGGGCGCTTCTGGATTCTCTGCAGGCATCGCTGTGGGGGCTCAGGGAGGGGTCGTCTCTTGTCACTCACTGGCTCGCAGACACCGGGTAGTCCTCCCTGTAGTTTTTGTTCTCTGGATCTTGAGCCGGGGGCGTCGGGTGCAGAGTGTGAAGTCTCACACTTCCGGCGGGAAACGTGAAGTCTTTGAAAGTTGCTTCTTTGTTGCAAAGAAGTAGCTGGTTTTGAACAGGGCCGTTGTTCAAGGGAGTTTATTGGTCCTTTAATCCAGGGCAGTCCTTTGAGGCTTCAGAGGTCGCTGTTCCCTGATGGATGCGCCGCTGGTTGTAGGTTTTCGAAGTTGGAGACAGGCCGGTAGGGCTGGGGATAAAGCAGTTGTGGTCGCCAGTCTTCTCTGCAGGCTTGTAGGTCAGCGGTCCTCCTCGTTTCTTCAGGTTGCAGGAATCTAGTTTCCTAGGTTCTGGAGTGCCCCTAAATACTAAATTTAGGGGTGTGTTTAGGTCTGGGAGGGCAGTAGCCGATGGCTACTGTCCTGGAGGGTGGCTACACCCTCTTTGTGCCTCTTCCCTGTGGGGAGGAGGGCACATCCCTAATCCTATTGCCCCTAATGCCCATTGCTTCACAGCTTGTGTGTTGGTGGGGAGAAAATGACTAAGTCGACATAGGACTCCCCTCAGAGTGCCATGCCTACCTCCCACTGCCTGTGGCATAGGTAAGTCACCCCTCTATCAGGCCTTACAGCCCTAAGGCAGGGTGCACTCTACCACAGGTGAGGGCATAAGTACTATGCCCATACAGTGGCCAAGCAAAACCTTAGACATTGTAAGTGCAGGGTAGCCATAAGAGTATATGGTCTGGGAGTTGGTCAAACATGAACTCCACAGTTCCATAATGGTAACACTGAAATCTGGGAAGTTTGGTATCAAACTTATCAGCACAATAAATGCACACTGATACCAGTGTGCAATTTATTGTAACATACACCCAGAGGGCATCTTAGAGATGCCCCCTGAATGCCAACCAGAATTCTAGTGTAGGCAGACTAGTTTTTGCCAGCCTGCAACAGACGAGACATGTTGCTGGCCATGAACAAAGCCTGTACTGGGTGGAAGTGCTTCTCACCTCCCCCTGCAGGAACTGTTAACACCTGGAGGTGAGCCTCAAAGGCTCACCCCTTTTGTTACAGCACCACAGGGCATCCCAACTAGTGGAGATGCCCACCCCTCCGGCCACTGCCCCTACTTTTGGCGGCAAGGCTGGAGGAGATAATGAGGAAAACAAAGAGGAGCCAACCACCAGTCAGGACAGCCCCTAAGGTGTCCTGAGCTGAGGTGACCCCTGCCTTTAGAAATCCTCCATCTTGAGTTTGGAGGATTCCCCAATAGGATTAGGGATGTGCCCTCCTCCCCACTGCAAAGAGGCACAAAGAGGGTGTAGCCACCCTCCAGGACAGTAGCCATTGGCTACTGCCCTCCCAGACCTAAACACACCCCTAAATTCAGTATTTAGGGGCTCCCCAGAACCTGGGAAACTAGATTCCTGCAACCTAAACCAAGAAGGACTGCTGACCTGAAGCCCTGCAGACAAGACGGAGACGACAACTGCTTTCGACCCAGCCGTACCGGCCTGTCGCCGGACTCAAAGAAAACTGCAACAGCGACGCATCCGACAGGGACCAGCGACCTCTGAAGCCTCAGAGGACTGCCCTGAACCTAAGGACCAAGAACCTCCTGTGAACAGGAGCCCTGTTCAAAACCAGCTACTTATTTGCAACAAAGAAACAACTTCCAAAGATTGCACATTTCCTGCCGGAAGTGTGAGACACTACACTCTGCACCAGACGTCCCCGGCTCGAGATGCAGAGAACCAACACCACAGAGAGGACTCCCCTGCGACTGCAAGCCTGTGAGTAGCCAGAGACGACCCCCCTGGGCCCCCACAGTGACCCCTGCAGAGAGAATACAGAGGCTCCCTCTGACCACGACTGCCTGTAACAAGGGACCAGACGCCTGGAACCAACACTGCACGCGCAGCCCCCAGGACCTGAAGGAATCTAACCTCAGTGCAGGAGCGACTCCCAGGTGACCCTCTGCCGAGCCCACCCAGGTGGTGGCTGTCCCGAGAAGCCCCCGCTGAGCCTGCCTGCAACGCTAGAGTGACCCCCCCCCCCACCCCGGTTCCTCCATTGATTTCAACCTAAAAAACGATGCCTGCTTTACTCACTGCACCCGGCCGCCCCTGTGCCACTGAGGGTGTACCTTGTGTGCCTTCTCGTGTCCCCCCCCCGGTGCTCTACAAAACCCCGTGGTCTGCCCCCCCAGAGGACGCAGGTACTTACCTGCTGGCAGACTGGAACCGGAGCACCCCTGTTCCCCATAGACGCCTATGTGTTTTGGATACCTCTTTCCTGTGCACGTGACTAGCCCTGAGCTGCTGGTGTGGTAACTTTGGGGTTGCCTTGAAACCCCAATGGTGGGCTGCCTATGCCCCAAACTTGAGACTTGTAAGTGTCTGTCTTATCTCCAAAACTAACCTTTACTTACCTCCCCCAGGAACTGTTGATTTTTGCACTGTGTCCACTTAAAGTAGCTTATTGCCATTTCTACAAAGACTGTACATGATATTGTGTTTATTCAAAGTTCCTAAAGTATCTATGTGAAGTACCTTGCATTTAAAGTGTTTGATGTAAATCTTGAACCTGTGGTTCTTAAAATAAACTAAGAAAAGCTATTTTTCAATATAAAAACCTATTGGCCTGGAGTAAGTCTTTGAGTGTGTGTTCCTCATTTATTGTCCTGTGTGTGTACAACAAATGCTTAACACTACCCTCTGATAAGCCTACTGCTCGACCACACTACTACAAAATAGAGCATTAGAATTATCTCTTTTTGCCACTATCTTACCTCTAAGGGGAACCCTTGCACTCTGTGCACACTACTTCTCAATTTGAAATAGTATATACAGAGTCAAGGTCCTACATATATGTACTCCCTTAAACATACACTGCAACCTGCCCATGAGGCTACAAAGGGCCTACCTTCGGGGTGCCTGACAAGTAGTAAAAAGGGAAGGTTTAGGCCTGGCAAGTGGGTAAGCTTGCCAAGTCGAATTGGCAGTTTAAAACTGCACACACTGACACTGTAGTGGCAGGTCCGAGCCATGGTTACAGGGCTACTAATGTGCTGCAGGCCCACTAGTAGCATTTGATTTGCAGTCCTTGGGCAACTCTAGTGCACTTTACTAGGGACTTACCAGTAAATCAAATATGACACTCATGGATAAACCAAACGGTACAAGCTCTATAGGGAGCACTTGTGCACTGATTAGAAGTGGAGAAGTGCACAGACAATAAACCGTCAAAAACGGACCAGAAAAATATTGTAGGAAGGCAGCAAAACGTTTGGGGATAACCCTGCAAAAAGGGCCATTTCCAATATCACACCTGCAGGAGCTGATGGTGAGCCTCAAAGGCTGAAGCCTCTTGTTACAGTGCCATGGGGCACTCCAGCTAGTGGAGTTGTCCGCACACGGACAAAGCCCCACTTTTGGCAGCAAGGTGATCAGGAAAATTATGGAAAGCAGGGAGGAGTGACCCCCCCAAAACTCACCCCTCCCCCTGCCATCTAAAGCTAGGGCCATCCCTAGGGTGTCCAGAGCGGAGGTTGCCCCCCCCCCCCTTCCTGCAGAATCATCCATCTTAGTTTGGAGAACAGAAACCAATAGGGTTAGGTTTGCGTCCCCCTCCCCAAAGGTAGTGGACACAAGAACGGGGTGTAGCCACTCTCTGGGACAGTAGCCATTGGCTACTGCCCTCTGACCCCTGTAACCCCCCTAAATCCAGGATTTAAGGGCTTACCTGAACCCAGCTCATGAGATTCATGCTGACCGGACAAGAAAGAAGAAGGACTGCTGAGCTGAACCCCCAGCAGAGAAGACAACAACTGACTGCCTCAAAAAACCTGCACAAAAACAGTGAGGCATCCAGCGGGGCCAGCCACCTCGACCAAGTTATAGAAGTCTGTCCTGCACCCAAAAGGACCAAGAACTGCAGTGGACAGTGGCCCTGTCCAAGAAGGAAACATCCAGGGACTCTGGCACACCTCCAGACACGTGAGTCCTGACCACCCTGCACCAGACACCCTACGGCCGGTGACCACGTGGCCCAACCAGCTAAAGAATCATCAGGTGATTGTGAGCAAGTGCCCACCCTGGGTTGACCTTTCGACCCCCCCACAAAGATGCCTACAGAGGGAAGACCGAGGACCCCGACCCCTGAACGCGAAAGCACTGGATGAATATACCCGCACTGTGAGAGACTGGCACCTTATTGCAGTACTCCCCCACATTTTTGCCTGGTTTCCGAATGCAACTTGGAGTGGAGTGCACTGGGATCCTGCTAACTAGGTTCCCGGTACCAGTGTTCTTTCCCTAAAACATTTTAAAAGTGATTGGATACATCTTTAGCTATCACTACAAGTCCCTAGAAATAAGGTACTTAGGTACCCAGGGCATGCAGTACTTTGGATAAGCCCCTGGTGGCAGTGGCACTGATTGTGACAACCTCAAGGGACATGCATCAAGATGTGCACAGCACTGTCATAGCAGACAGTCTCCTGCTGCAAACCTAAAATACAAACTCTACTTGGCACACTACCTGTGTGCCCTGTCCACCGTACACTGCATTAACTATGGGTAAGACACCCCTATAGCAGGCCTTACAGACCTTAGGCAGGTTACTCCATACTATATGTGAGGGCACAGCTGAATGAGCAGTATGTTCCCACCGTGTCCCTGGCAAACCTGGGATATAGTGAGTGAATAGAGCTGCCATTTTAATGTATGTGCTGGACACTGGCCAACACGAGATTCCCAGCAAAATAATGGCTACTCTGAACCCTGGGTTGTTTGGTATCAAACCACTCCGAATGATAAATTCAAACTGGTACCAGTACTGGATTTATAATAAAATGCACCCAGGGATCACCTTAGAGGTGTCCCCTGCAAAAGCCAACTATCCTGGCATATTTTCTGACTGGTTTCATCCAGCCTGCCACACCCACACAGTCCATATACAAACCTTGGTGGAGAGCCCAGTCTCCCTGGTTCGTAAACCAATGCCCTCCCTTGGTGGAGGAGCTAACCACCCACTCCCCCAGGAACGTGCAAAACCCCGGTAGTGAGCTTCAAAGGGCTACAGCCCCTGAAACTCGATCCTCCAGGCCTGCTGCTAGCATCTGAGGGGTTGCCACTTTGCAAAACACCCACTTTTTGAGTGAGCAAAGGTGGGAAACCACACAAAGATTAGGAGTGGCGGCCTAGCATGCACCACCTCTAAGGTGTTGTCTGCGAAGTGGACCCTCAAATTCAGTTTCCTCTATCTTGAAATGAAGGAAACTAGCCAATCAAGTTTAGGGAAGTCACCCTTCCCAAAGGAAGTGGACACTAAAGTGGGTGGAGCCACCCATAGGTATGTGTCCCATTGGACATTACCAGGTTTCCCCTAGAACGCCCACTAAATTCTGTATTTATTGGACATCCCTAGAACAATAAATCAGATTTCAAAATACAAAGAAGACCTGCACCAAAGAAGATCCAAAGCAAAAGAACTACAGACCTGTTGCACAAGAAAAGGCACCAAACCCTGCCTGCTGCACCCAGGACCTGCAAATTGCTGCTGTGGAGGAGCTGGACACTGGACCGAGCCCGAGAAACCCAGGTAATATCCAGGCTTAAAGAATCACCCCAGATATCCCTTTTGAGTGGAGGCACCACTCAAAAACCAAGCAAGATCCAATAAGCCAGTGAAGGTCGCTTCACTGGCTGGCCGATATGTCCACAACCGGAATTTGCAGCCGGACCCCACGACACACTAACTATCGTCCCGGACGTGACCTACAAGTGTGCCAAGATTGGTGGCACTGTGCCCTCCAGTGGCCGAGTTACGCCAATTCCCTGGGACAACCTCAAACCAGCTCCCCAAGAGCTGAAAGGATCCGGAGGAAGCTCCTGTAGAGGGACTTTAATAACACCCTGGGACCTACCACCAGAATGCTCACAGTGTCCTGTAAGCAGCCAGAGAGACTCACCTCCAAAAGGACTCAGTTGCGCACAGCTCTGGATCTCACCCCGCATCCGGCCGCTCTGCGCCCGCAACAAGGAACCAGCTGTGCTCCACTGATCCCCAAACCCTTGCGACCTCGACAGCCCAAGGGGACCCCGAGAAACCATCTTTTCCAAGTGGCCCCTACAGGTGGCCATGTGCCAAAAGTGTTTCCTACACTGCTCCCGCCGGAAATGGGAGCTGCAAGAGGCTCTCCGGCTGGTGCAAGGTGCCTACTGACTGCTGCGACCACCCTGCAAAAAAATTTAAACAAAATTAAAAAAAAAAAAAAAAAACACACAAGAGACTGGTAACTTAATTGTACGATTTTGAATGGTAACTGTACATTGATTCCAATGATGCGTAATTATGGGCAGAAAGACTAACTTTATTACAACTTTTAAAACTAATATATAAAAAAGTAATTACATGCAAAGAGAATCTTGTGATTCTATAAATAAACAAAATTTATTTTTCTATATAAAAACCTATTGGTCTCTAGTTTAGTCATTAAGTGTGTGCTTCTTCTATTGTGTCTGTGTGTAGAACAAATGCATTTGTAGTATCTACTTTAGCCTCTGTGGAACACCTGGAGTCTGTGCATGTCATTTTGATATAGTATATAAAGAATGAGCTTCCTACAAAGGGGGACTGACTGAGTTGGCGAGGTAGCATGTTCCAGGTCTGTGCTGCGATGTAGGAAAAGGATCTCCCTCTGGCTGCATTGTTACCAATTCTAGGGGTGGCAGCAAGGGCAACTTGTGCAGAGCGGAGTTACCGGTCTCTGGGTCTGAGAGACTCAGTTGGTGCACGAGTCGCTGAGTCTGAGTGGCTCTGAGTGTGCGCATGAGTACCTCAGTGAGTGTGAGTGCTTGGGGATTCTCTGAGCAGGTCTGTGTGAGTTCACGAGTGCCTCTGTGGGTGTATTACTGGGTGCATGAGTATGTGAGTATTGTAGGAAGCAGCATATATAGTGAACCAAAACGAGGTACACTGCGCAAAAAGTCAAAGCAATCAGAGGAACAAATTACATCCCAAATGCTCCTTTTTTCAGTAGTGTGGTCAAGCGACTCCTACGGTAAGTGAGACACACACTGAAAGAAATCACACCAATTTATAGTAATAACATGTACTTTTATATAAAGTCTGATATTTTGATTTATTAATTTTTACAGCTTGCAAAACTTGATACAGTGCATTTTTCAGATGTGGTAAAGTTATCCTATGAAGGAAGAACTAGCACTGCATACAGGTATAGTAAAGCGACTTACGTGATCAATCTCCTGGACTTCGTCCACACGGACCATTCACCTCAGGAAGCAGGGTGCATGGGTACAGCTCAGCGTCAAGTGCACCATGTAAGTCTATGGAGACCGGTTTGGTCACAAAGTTGCTTGAGGGATGGATTGGGAGTCCACATCAGAGGAACCCACGTGGGTTTCGAACCTTGAGACCCTTAGGCACGTAGTGACACCACCGATCCACTTCACCTCAGGCTGTGGGGTGCAGGTGCAGTGGTGTTTTATCGCATCAGGTCTGGTGCTGGAGTTCCTTGAGGTTGTAAGGAGCCCCGCAGAACCAGTCTATAGGCATCGACTTGGGGTTTAGTCCAAACAAGCCAACAAGTGGCCTCAGGTCTCACGAGGCAGAGAGATGTGGGGACAGCCTTGGTCTTCTTCTCCTAGGCTCAGGGCAGACGGGTGCAGAGGTGTCCTGAGACATGGGGTCTTTGTCACTCACTGTTGCTAGGGGTCTGCAGAATCAGGCTGCAAACGCTGTCAGGAAGTCCACATAGGGCAAGCTCTGGGTAGGCTGTGTCTGGGGACCATGGTGACACCACTGGACCACTTCAACTCGGGCTAGGCAGCTCAGCTGCAGTGATGTTGCCCAGTGTTGGGTTTTTGGCAGTCAAGGTCCTCATGGTTCTTCCTTGGGTGCCTGCAGATGCAGGGCAGCAGCTCCTGTAATCCAAAAGAGTTATTCTTGGTGATTTGTGAAGCACGGACAGCGCTCCCTGATTTTTGGAACCTGCAGTGGCAGGACAGGTCAGATGCTCCTCAAGGGCCAGGCGCAGCAGGCTTGGCACCACGTCAGTCGTGCTTCTTAGGTCTATGGTTTTGCAGTCTTGTTGCACACTCCTTTTGTGTCATGGAAGAAAGTCAGAGAATCTGTGTAGGAAAGTGGCCTTGTTGGCATGGTTGCCCCCCACTTTGTCTGATATTGGTGATAACTTGACAGAGCGTGATGGGATCCTGCTAACCAGGCCCCAGCACTAGTGTGCTTTCCCAAAACTGTAGCATTGTGTCCACAAAACAGCACACCCTTGGTACACAGTTAAGTCCCTTGTAAAAAGTACCCACGGTACCAAGGGCCCTGTTAACTGGAAAGTCCCCAAGTGCTGCAGCATGACTTATGCCACCCTGGGGACCACTCACCTAGCACATGCACATTGCCATTGCAGCTTGTGCGCGCTGGTGCTGAGAAAAAGGCAAATTCGACATTGCACCTCTCAGTGTGCCACACCACGAACCACTGCTGATGGTATACGTAAGTCAACACTCATGCAGGCTTTACAGCCCTAAGGGAGGGTGCACTATACCATAGGTGAGGGCATACCTGCATGAACAATATGCCCCTAAGTGTCTAAGTCCATTCTTAGACATTGTAAGTCTAGTGGGGCCATATTAAGTATATGGGCTGGGAGTTTGTCATTATGAATTCCACAGATCCATAAACTAAAGTCTAGAATGTTTGGTATCAAACTTGTCAGCACAATAAACCCAAACTGATGCCAGTGCTGGTTTTATTGGAACATGCACTCAGAGGGCATCTTAGAGATGCTCCCTGTATTTACCCATTCCTTTAATGCAGGACTGACGGGTCTGCGCCAGCCTACCACGAACAGACAAGTTTCTGATTCCATGGGGTGAGAGCTTTTGTGCTCTCGTAGGCCAGAAACAAAGCAGACACTGTGTCCGTGCTTCACACCTCCACCCTGCAGGAATTCTAACACCCGGTGGTGAGCCTCAAATGATCAGGCTTCTTACCTAGAAGCAGGCCTGATTCTGAGTGCCCCCAGTCGCTATAGGTTCCCACTGTAAAACCCGGCAGCAACGTTGACCTCTGCATAAAGCCAGCCCCGTGTGGCTGGTGGAGGGTGCTTGGCACTAACTCAAACTCAGACCCATGGTATTATAACCCCCAGAGAATGGAACTGTAGGTCTGGTACTTACCGCCATAACTGTACTTTCTTTTATTCCCTACGGAACTGTTCCTGAAATTTGCAGTGTGTCAACTTTTAAAACATATTTGCTATATTCAAATAAGCCATTTATATTGCCAAATTAAAACAAATAGGTATTGATACATATTTTGGATACTTACTTGTAAATGTGCTTTCCTTGCAAATTGAATCTTGTGGTTCTAGAAATAAATGGACAAAAACAAGTTTTGGTATCTAAAAAGAATTGCCCTGAAATTAGGGCTTTGAGAGCATGCTTCATTTATTACCAGTGTGTACAAAAAATGCTTTGCACTACCCTCTGATAAGCCTAACTGCTCGACCACAGTACAACAAAACAGCATTAGTATCATATTTGTTGCCTCTAAACTCTGGTGAATCCCTGTACAGACTATATTTCAATTTGATATAGCATATCCAGAGCCATCTTCCTACAATCTTGTATCAGTGGTTCCCCTAAATAGTCAATTTAGGGGAACCGGTATTGAGAGTGAAGGGTAGCAATCACTGGAGTACTGTAGGAATCTGGCCTGGTGTGTGCTAACTACCTATGGTATGATCACCTTATACAAGGTCCATGTATCCCTTATGAGTGAAGTGGAGTCAGTGTCAAGGAAGCCAGGCTCTCTAAAGGTAGCTGTGGATAAGTAGCCAAGGCTTATTTAGGAGACACGCAAAGCTCTCATGCAATACCACTGTAGTCATACAGCACTTACACAAATGAAAGAAGGCACTCAGTGCTACGAAAATAGAGGCTCTTTATTAGAGTAATACAAACACTAGTTAGGCAATACTCTAATTGTAGGTAAGTAAACATACTACACATGTACAGTAACAATCAGGAATAGGCTTAAAAAGCAATTGAGAACACTGAAAAACAGCAGACAAAACTCTAGACCAGGGGGAGTGGGGGTGGGGTGGTGTTGGTGTTAGGTGGATGCAGGAGTTGGTCGACGGTGGAAAGAAGACTGTCAACACTGGGGCAGGTGAAGAGTTCCTGGCTGATGCGGTCGACGTCCCATGCTGGATGAAGGATTGCAGTCAGTCTGTGGAGTGAAAAAAACACATACAAGACCTGAAAAAGGAAAATATCGCAGTTGCTAGCAGTGGAGCTGTTGGGGTCCAGGAAGGCCAAGTGAGGAGGAGAGGGAACTAAACCCACAGGGGATGTCCGTAGCGACCCGCGGCAGTGCGGAGAGTCCAAAGAAGAAGATGCAGCCCACACAGATGACTCGCAGGCAAGGAGCACAGGAGTCACGGTGAGGCCCATGCAGGACACTTAAAAAGGAGTCCCACGTCGCTGAATAACCATGCAAAGGGCTGAGCGTCACAGGGAAGAGTGATGTGGAGAGGAGCAACACAAAGACTGAAGTTCCCCTGGAGGCGGTGCCATCAAGCCTTGTCAGTTGCAAGAGACACTATGCATGGAGAAGGGAAGGTCCTACCTTCACCCAAGTTGGACAGCTGGTAGGGAGGACACAAAGGACCACCAACTGTGATGCAGGATCCACAAAATCCATAGAAGAGGAGATCCATGCAGCCGGTCATCATTGCAGCAGAATGCCTGCAGATGCACAGGAGTGACTCTTTAATTCCACGGGAAGTTTGCTTCTTAGGGCAGACTGAAGACTCGCCACCCTCATATGATGCACAGCCGGGGAAATGTTGCAGTTGCTAGAAGAAGCCAGAGAAACAATGTTGGAGAGCAGAGGCGTAGCTGTAGATGCGGACTGTAGGTCCCTGTGGAGTCCAGCTGCGGTTCGAGAGGCCAGAAGTTTCAGTAAACGATGCAGATGATTCCTGCTGGAGTCTTGCATGTCGAATCTGGGAACCCACCCATGAGGAAGACCCTAAATAGCCCTGGAAGGGGAACTGGTCACCTAACCACATGGCCACTAAGATGCCCCCAGAGGCCTCTGCCCACCCTAAGGTCAAGATGGCAGAATCAAAGGGCCATCTGGGATGGTGATAGACAGGGGAGTGGTCATTCCCATTTCCATTGTTCAGTTCCAGGACAGAGCAGGGATTAGGGGTCCCTCAACTGGTGCAGATTGGTTTTATGAGAGGATGGCACCAATGGTGGCCATAAAAGCATACCAGTGGCTTGGCGAGGCTACCCCTGACAAGTCATTTAACACCTTTTTTATACCCAAAGTCAAAGGGTGTTGACTCCGTCACCTAAAGGAAATTCTTTTGTTCTGCCTTCCTGGACTACAAGTCGGAAACGTTTGATAACAAACATGCCCATGTTCAGAGTTACCCTTATGTAGCTGGCAAAGGTAGTGACCTATGTCCAGTACAAGCGTGAAATGGCATCCCCGCACTAATGAAGTCCAGGAAAATGGAGATGAGTCTGTGGGGAAATCTCTGCTCATGCAGGGGTGCCCTCCGACATCGGTACTTGCAGCAGGCCCTCTGGACTAGGAGGCCCTGCCTTAGGAGTGACTTACAGGGACCTGGTGCAGTGATCTTCAGTGAAAGGGTGCATGCACCTTTACATGCAGGCTGCAATGCCAGCCCTGCAAACACATTTTACATAGGTCCCCATGGGTGGCATAACATGCTGCAGCCCATGGGGAACCCCTGGTGTCTCCCCGCCCTGGGCACCATATACTAGGGACTTACATGGGGGCACCAGTATGCAAATGTGGGAGGTATGAAGTCATAGCAAACAAATGTACAGGGGGAGTGCACAGTAACTGGGGTCCTGGTTAGCATACTGACAAGCAAAAAGTGGGGGTAACCATGCCACAATAAGGGTACTTTGCTACAGCTACATACCCTGGAGTCACAACACCCTGTAGATGACCACTTTCTGTGGTGAGTGGGCAACACCATGTCTAGAGGCCCTAAATTCCACCAGACACAAGTAGAATTTCCTCGGCGGTGTCCATTTCGGCTGGTCACCCTAGGGGTGTGTCCAGCCTTGAAATGCAAAATGCCTCCTACATAGCTAATGTTCCTGAATATCCAGGTGCCAGATGGGGCCTGGGGGTGGGCATCTCCCTTTCAGAGACTAGATCTGTCTCGGAATGCAGATCATGCTATGGGAAGGGGTGTCCAACACCTCACCCTGAGAAGCTTTGTGTCTGACCTCCAAAGAGCAAAGGATCTCACCCCTTGATCTCACTCTAGTCTGTTGGTGGCAAACTGGCTAGAACTGGTCAGTTAGCTCAGAAGCAGTTGTTATGTTTTCAGGAGGAAACTGTAAGGTACACTCTGGATGCGTGCATTAATAAATCCATCGCCAGGGCTTATAAAACCTGAGAGGTTCAACATCCCTATTTTCATTAAAGACATCATGGAGCTGGGCAACTCGTATTAATCAGTGGCCAACTAAAATGGATTCCCTGTTCACCTAATATATCTAAGAAACGACAGACCTAGCAGGGGCATATCTTCTCTTGCAGATATGACCACGCATATAATAATATGCACCATGCCTTAGGGCTATAAGGCCTGCTATAGGGGTGACTTACAAATATTACATGCAATGTTTTGGGGACATGGCACACAGTCCATAATTTATGTTGCGTTTTCACTTTTAGGGGGCACCTTGTCAAGCAGTCTGCATGAGGTCAGTGCTGGGTCCCTTAGAGAAGAACAAATTCTGCTACAGCTCTTAGCGACCCTCTGCAGTACTGAGGCACTCTAGGTAACACTTACTATGGGACTTAGAAGGGTGCTACAGAGCCTTATCACTTGGGATCAAGGGATCGGGTGTCTTGTTTTGGGGAAAGACTGGCACTGGGGACCAGCTTACCAGGAAGCCAGTGAACTTCAGTTAAAGCTGCATCAAAACTTGGCAACAAGTTGGGAGGGGGCAAGGGACGGACAGCTAAGTACAAGTGTGAGTATGACTTTTTTGAGATGTTCGTTAATTGGTTGCAATGTTACACAAGGAGGACGGGCTGGGAGTTGAGATGAATTTGTGAGTATGGCACGTGGTGCCAAAAAAATCTTGCCATTGAATGTATTATGACCGCCCATGTTAAATATAGGGCTGCTCAGTTCCAAGGCAAACAAGACTTACTTGGTTTCACCTTATCCCATTTTCTTCTACCGTCCTACTCTTCCTTTATCCTTATTTTATCCTTGCAGGTTCATTTTTTTCTCTACTTTCTCCTGGTGATTGCTTCTCTATGACCCTGTTCCCCTTCCCATTCTGCCTTTTGCTCTTTGGCCAGGTCACTGGCACACTGGTCTACATTCTAAAAGTTTTAACATCTCATTTTCAGGGATAGGGAGGTCTTTCCATTATTGTAACACGGGAGCAGCTCACTACTATTCATGGAAATAATGTGTGACACCCTCACATTTACAATATATGAGGTTCTATTTTGATGTATGTAGGAAGTTGGCTCTGAATATACTATCTCAAAGTGAGAGATAGTGTGCACAGAGTCTAATGGTTCCCCTTAGAGGTTGATAGTGGGAAAATTAGATAATTTGAATGCTCTATTTTTTGGTGGTGTAGTTGAGCAGTAGGCTTGTCAGAGGGTAGTGTTAAACATTTGTTGTACACACACAGGCAATAAATGAGGAACACACACACTCAAAAGACTTAACCCAAGTCCAATAGTTTGCCTGCAGAACATCAGGATCCCTCGGCACCGGCGAAAAGTGAGGGCTACTTTGAGCGACCTCAAAAACTGAAGGGACCAGTGACAACTCCGGACTCTCCTGCTGAGGCGTGACAGTAGGACTCATCTCACATGTCTTCTGGCATCGTGAAGATCGAGACCTCGATCGGCTCCGCTCCAAACGGCGCTGAGAGTCATGATGACGCTGCTTCTTATGCTTTTTGGGAGAAACATGGAAGGAATCCTTTTTATGGCCCTTCTTCTTTGCTTTGGCTAAGAAGAGCTTCGCTTCGCGCTCCTTCAGAGCTTTTGGATTCATGCTCTGACACAAAGAGCAACCTTCCAAATCATGCTCTGAACTAAGGCACCAAATACAGTCCGAGTGGGGGTCGGTCACTGACATCCGACCCCCGCATTCTCTACACAGCTTGAAACCGGACTTCTTCGGAGGCGACACTGTAACCACCGAAAATCGTTACAGTTAACAACAAGCCAGGAAGAAAAACCATTGGCGAAGGCACGGAAAAAAGGAAAACTGATGTCAGTACGCCGACAAGGACCTATTATTGGCACGTTGACGTCAGACGGAGTCACGAGGAGCCATGCCATTATGACGTACTCGTCGACGTAGACAGCTAGGAAGAAGACTTTCCGTCGGATGCTGGCGCAAGGATACAATTCAAAAGGTGAGGAATCCACAGGTAGTTGTATCCATCAGAAATATATTTTAATTTATTTTAGAACCACAAGATTCAACTCAGGTTACTCACGTTATCGCAGTCGCCTGGGAGTCCCCTCTGCGGTATTTGTTTTCTGGAGCTCGAGGTGGGGGCATTGGATGCAGAGTGAGAAGTCTCACGCTTCTGGCAGGAAGGGAGAGTTCTTTCAAGAGTGGCTGTTCCCCGACAGATGCGTCGCTGTGCAGTTTGAGTCTGGGGACAGGCCGGTAGGGCTGGAGCCAAGTCAGTTGGTGTTTCCGTCATCTCTGCGGGGCTTTCAGGTCAGCAGAACTTATTTGTGCAGGTTGCAGGAATCTGATTTCCTGGGTTCAGGGTCGCCCCTAAATACTCAATTTAGGGGGGTGTTTAGGTCTTGGGGCAGTAGCCAATGGCTACACCCTCTTGGTGCCTCCACCCTTAGGTGATGGGGGCACATCCATATTGCTTTTGGGGGCATCTTCCAATCTCAAGATGGAGGAATTATAAAAGTTAAGAGTCACCTTAGGGGCTGTCCTGACTGGTGGGTGGCTCCTCCTTGTTTCCCTCATCATCTCCTCCAGCCTTGCTGCCTAAAGTGGGGGGAGTCCATCTCCACTAGCTGGGATGCCCTGGGGTGTTGTAACAAAAGGCATGAGCCTTTGAGGCTCCAGCCAGGTGTTACAGGTCCTGCAGGGGGAGGTGAGAAGCATATCCACCCAGTACAGTCTTTGTTCCTGGCCACAGATTGACAAATGTACTCTCCCCATGTTGTCAGAAACTAGTCTGGTTGTGTCAGACTGGCAGAAACTGGTCAGCCTAGCACTAGGAGTCGGACTGGTATTCCGGGTCCCTCTCTAAGATGCCCTCTGGGTGTATTTTAAAACAAATACCACACTGGCATCAGTGTGCATTTATTGTGCTGAGAAGTTGGATACCAAACTTCTCATATTTCAGTTTAGCCATTATGGAACTGTGGAGTTCGTGCTTGTTAAACCCCCAGACCTTATACTCTTATGGCTAACCTGCAATTACAATGTCCAAGGTTTTGCTAAGACACCGTAGGGGCATAGTGCTCATGCAGCTATTCCCTCACCTGGGGCATAGTACACCCTGCCTTAGGGCTGTAAGGCCTGCTAGAGGGGTGACTTATCTATGCCATAGGCAGTGTGAGGTTGGCATGTCACCCTGAGGGAGTGCCATGTCGACTTAGTCATTTTCTCCCAACCAGCACACACAAGCTGGCAAGCAAGTGTGTCTGTGCTGAGTGAGGGGTCTCCAGGGTGTCATACGGCATGCTGCAGCCCTTAGAGACCTTCCTTGGCAACAGGCCCTTGGTACCAGGTGTACCATTTACAATGGACATATCTGTGTGCCAGGGCCGTGCCAATTGTGGGTACCGGTTAGGGAAAGAACACCAGGCAGATCTTATCCTCCAAACCCACCCTTGCTGCCATCCACAGAATCAGGAAGAGCACATCTGAAGGCAGATGGTTTTCTTACCTTGTAGCCCAGTCAAACACGCTTCCACTCAAACTCAGACATGCAGACTCACTGAACCAGCTCACAAAGGATCTAAAGACATGGATCGCAGAGTGTGCAGCACGTCCGCAACAGCTATTTGAGCCTCCATGGGTGATAAGCCACCCTTGACTGATGTGTGCAAAAATACCTTTATTAGGAATGAAAAACTTGCCTAACAATAGCTTTACAAGTATGTCTCAATAAAAACATAAAAGAAAAAATAAATGTTTTACCTAGAAGTTATTTTGAAAGATTAGCAACACATAACTCACCCACTGTTCAATATCAGTCATGTTTGGCCACTAGAAATGGCTGCCAATACTCTTTTTAGTTTTGTTAGTTCCAGAGTGATCTCCAATTAGTGAAGAATGTAACTTATTAAAAATGTGTTTTGCCAATTCTTCACCAACGATAACTTGTGGCTTCTTCCCCTTTCCTACAAAGAACACCTTTTCACCTAATTTGCCAAAAAAACATGAGAACGTTTAAAGGACGATTTCTATTTACTGCAGATGTTGCACGAGAGATACATTAAAAGCACGTAATATATATATACACACGCTAACAATCATTTAAAAAATAAAATATAATGAAATGAATCAGACTAAACAATATTTGTTAACACATAAGTAGGTAGATCAATATAATTGAAAGGATCACCAATTCATGAAGCTTCATTCAAACAAGTACAGTAAATTGTATGAATGTATAACAATTTTCTAATTCCAAAGTAATTTGAAAAATAACTTACCATCAATGGTGATTTTTTTGGAAAGTCTCCGTAATCCATGCTTCATTATTTTACTGAAATCATCAGGGTACACATTACTGCGTATATAAAATTCTGAATCTGGTTGTACTTTGTAGCATCCATTGTTCTTTACAATAACAAAATAAATATAAACTGAAGAAAATCTAAACATCGTAATAGTAAAAAAATAAAATCACATGGATGAATATACGTTAACAAAGGTAAATAATGTGTTCCTCTGATTGACAATTTGCACCCACACATTCGTTTTTTTGAGAATGGATACCATAAGAATATCTCTCCACAGTAGCTGCCTCCGCTCTGGTGGGAGGAGCACATAAGCCATCAGAAGTCTGCTTCTTCGCCAAGGCATTGCACCTTTTAATAGGAAGAAAAAGATAGTTGGAGATGGTCCTCTTCTCTCATCAGCTTGCCTAATTTTCACAGCAATTAAGCAAATAAAAAGCTGATCATCCATTTAGCGTTCTTTAGTACAATGAATGACCGCTGTGGGTCAAATATATGTAAGAATGACGAGGTAGAGAAAAAGTCGTCAGGACAATATTTAGACCAACGTGAAAGAGTGAACACTTTTGGAAAAAGAGAACCAGCTTGCCTCAATAGATGGTAGTTAAATGTGTGGCTACAGAGAGGGTTAGATGCTCGTTAACCCTTATGTAAGAAGTAATTATGGGAAAAAAATAATATTGTATCGTCAACAAACCTATAGGTCCTCATTACAACCCTGGCGGTCGGTGTTAAAGCGGCGGTAAAACAGCCAACAGGCCGGCGGTAAAAAAAATGTAATCACAACCGTGGTGGAAACCGCCAACATAGACAGCCACTTTAACACTCTGACTGCCACAGTGGTACAAACAAACAGCATGGTGGTCACCACCAACAGACAGGCGGAAGACAATGTATCGCCCACAGTATCATGAGAGGCTAATCCGCCACCTTTTCAGGGGCGGATTCAACGCGAACAAAAACACGGCGGAAAAAGAACTTGGAAGGAAAAATGCTCACCTCTACACATCATACGAGGAACCAGGATGCCATGGAGCCGGAACTCCATATTCTACCAGCCATTGTCTTCCTGCTCCTCTACCAGGAGCACGAACGCCAGCGGCAAAGACCACAGTGAGTATTGCACCTACGACACAGGGGAGGGAAAAGAGTGACACACACACACGCAACACCCCCACCCTCACCCACTACAGCACACACACACAAATACATGTTGATACATTACAGTTACACCCCCCAAGGCCCCCGGAAGAAGGCAAGGACAATGGAAATGACTAACGATTCTGATCAATAAAAATCCAGTACTCATAAATATATATATATACACACTATTAACAAATATATACACCAAGAATTAAAGTCCATGTGCTGCACATACATAGTCCGTGGACCACTGGGCCCAAAATGCATGGGCGAGGCCCACACAAGATATCCAATCAAAACGGAGCGAACACTGCAGGGGCATCAGATCGAAATACAACAGGCACCTCAGGGGGAAGGGAAGGGGGGCACCTCAGCCGGATGAGTGCACAACGCCAGATCCATGAGGGGCCTCCATGGCTATTGATGTATCCTGGGGAGTGCAACGCCACAGTCTCAAGTCTTTTCAGTGGGTGGTTTGCCCACTGCTGCATCCTGGGGAGTGCAAAGCCACAGTCTCACAAGTGAATAACAGTCTCCACTGGTTCTGGAGGGGGGTTTGTGCCCAGCGTGCTTCATCCTGCCAAGGACTGAGGTAGTGGATGTGAATCTCCACTGGTTCAGGAGGGGGCTTGGTGCCCAGAGTGCTTCATCCTGCCAAGGACAGAGGTAGTGGATGTGAATCTCCACTCACGGTGGGCCATGGAAGCTGTCCAGGCCCCTGAAACTGACCACCAGCTTCGTACGACTGACCACGGAGGATGGCAGCCATATCTGCGGTGGTGCCACTGGCATATGTGGCGTGTCAACTGGCAGTGATTGTGGCAGCCTCAGTAGCGGCGGTGCTTGCGGCGCTCATTGGCCTGCAGTGCTGGTGGGTGGCTCAGTGAGCGTGCTGGTGGCGGTGGTGTCCTGGGACGCGGTGATGGTAGCGCCGGTGTCCTGGGAAGCGGTGCTGGTGGTGGCGGTGTCCTGGGAAGCAGTGCTGGTGGCGGCGGTGTCCTGGGAAGCGGTCTTGTCCGCCGTGCAGGTTGGCGGCGACTTCCCTTTCTTTCTGTGCCCCTTCCCCACCTTGGATGGTGGCGCAGCTGTCTTCACACTCCCAACTGTAGTCCTGGGAGAGCCTTTGGTGGCAGGTATTTTGCCCTTCTCCCTCCGGGCTGTGGCCAACTTCTTATGTTTCTGAGGTGGGGGACTGTCTGTGGTCTGGCTCCTTGGCACACTGGCTGCCCTGCTGCTTGGCGCACTCCAGAAGCCGGTTACTGCTGGCACCACTGTTCCCGTTGATGTGGTGGCTGAGGTGCTGGGTTGTGACCTGGGAAGCCGTTCCATAGGGGACGGAAGGGGTGGGGGAGGTGAGGGGGAAGAGGTCAAGGTTTGACAGGAAAAGTTTTAGACAAACTGGGAAGGGTAGATGGAGGGGGTTTGGGAGTGGAGGAAGAGGTAGTGGTTGTAGGAGGTGTACATCTGCTGAATTTGGGTGAAGGTGCATGGGCTGGAGGCTGTTGAGGTGGATGGGTGTTGGGTGGGTGGGTGCCTGCGTTTGTGTACTTTGGGAGGAGGGCTCACAGACACACTGGGAGAGGAAACTGGGGATGTGTGACTGGTAGTGGTGTGGTGAGTGCACGAGCGGTGTGTGGTGATGGACGTAGTGGCTGAAGATGTAGTGCATGCAGGTGTGAGTGGAGACGTGACAGGGAGGGATGAGGGGGACACAGTGGAGGCAATGGATGTTGGTATGTCTGCATGGGTATGATGCTTGTGTGAGTGCCTGTGGGATGTGTGGTGCTTATGTTTGCCAGAGCTACCCTTGTGTGTTGAGGTGTGTGCATGCTGGTCTGATGGTGTGCTTGGGATAGGCTAAGGTACAGGGGATTAGGTCTGGGTGGAGGAAGTTGGAGGGGGGAGGCTGGACACAGGGACAATGGCTGCCATCACTGCTGAGGCCAGCGTATGAAAAGCTTGCTGTTGGGCTGCCTGACCAGAATGAATGCCCTCCAGGTATGCATTTGTCTGTTGCAACTGCCTCTCTACACCCTGGATAGCATTCAGAATGGTAGACTGCCCAACAGTGAGGGATCTGAGGAGGTCAATGGCCTCCTCACTGAGTGCAGGAGGGCTGACAGGGGCAGGGGCTGAGGTGCTGCTGTGAGGACGGTGCTGGTGGGGGGGTGGCTGTACCTGTAGGTGCAGGGGTCACAGAGGGGCCCGCCACCGCAAGGGAGCTCCCATCAGAGGAGGAGTCTGTGTCGCTGGTCTCAGCGCCTGTCCCCGCTGTGGAACTCCCCTCGCCCGCTGTTTCGCCCTCCAGGGCCATGTGGGATGCAGATCCCTCCTGCTCCGGTGCCACTGCTCCTCTGCCTGATGATGCTAATGCACACAAGAACAGGTAGACCACAAAAAGGTGGGGAAGACAGAAGACATATTCAGTGCATGCAATACCGCTACAGTTGGGGGACACTACAGACACAGCAGCCCTCTGCACTACGCCATGCACTTAGAGTTCCCTAATTAATCACAGGGACATGGGGTACAAGGCCTATGCCCGACTGCTGCACACATGAGTCACAGGAGCCTGACTAGGTGTAGATGGCTCTTAACACTGGTGGGGTGGCACATAGCCTGCCTTACGGATGTAACATGCCTACAAAACTCGTCCTGGCCAAGGGGTACCCACAGCCCACCTCCCCCAACCAGACACCTCCAATGTGTGCTGAATCAGCTGAATGAGAGCGTACTCACCCCCTTGTGGCTGCTGTGATGCTCTCAAGCGCCCATCCAACTCCGGGCACGCCACCACCAGGATCTGGAACATCAGGGGTGTCATCGTGCAACGGGCGCCCCAAAGAACCACCCCCCCCTCCCCCTCCCGCCCACATTGGGAACTCATCCCCAGCTGGGCCTCCCCTGTCTTCTTGCTCAAGAGGCGAATGTCCTCCCATGTTTTCCGGCAGTGGGTGCTACGTCTGTGGTGGACACCCAGGGTCCTGACTTCCTTGGCGATGACACGCCAAATATCCTTCTTCTGGTGGGCACTGACCTACAGGAATAGGACAGGGGAAAAGGAGAAGATATAACCGTCCGCACCGTCACAGTCATTGGCCTGCATTCCTACCCTTGCCATGACACACATACACTCACCGTCGTTTCATGCACGCCTAATTCTCCCCTTCCATCTTCCATCCACACAGGCATTGCCCATACAGCATGCTCACAGTGTACTTACCTGTTTGTCTGGAGGAACGTAGAGCAGCGTGTACGGGGGGAGGACCCCATCCACTAGTTTCTCAAACTCCTCCGTGGTGAAGGCAGGGGCCCTTTCCCCAGACACATGAGCTATTGTCTCTTCCAGACTGAGGTCACAGCAGCACTTGCAGTGTAGGTAATCTCCTGTTGAACATCAGGTATCAACTGAGTGAACAGATAGAAAATGGCGGTCATGTCCGCTGCGGTGCGTACCGTCACCGCCAGCGTACATCGTCATTGGCTCCTGGGACCCATGGGGCCCAATGTTAACCAATGCAGGATTGCGCCGTGGTCTTCGACCGCCTACTGCGACGGTGTACAACGCCAGCGCAGTTACCTCATATCCCATTGTCCCACCTTACAGGTCAGGCAGCCGCCATTTCAGGGGGCCACATGGCATTATGTTTAAATGCGTCACACATACCTAGGCCTTGCATACACACTAAGACAGGCACATATCGGATTGAAAAATATGTGCAATAAAGTTGTGTTTTCGTACATCAGTGTTGGCTGACCCTCTGCTCGCTGTTCTCCTCCAGAGTACGTCTGCTGGGGCAGGTGAGGAGATGGCGGCATCCTCCAGTGTACAGACCGCTGGTGGACCTGTTGACAATGGAAGAGCGACATGTAATTGTCACCTACAGACTGGACCGTGCCACAATCCATGAACTGTGTGCCCAGTTGGAGCCAGACCTGATGTCAGCTATCCGCCATCCCACAGGTATCCCCCCCTATAGTGCAGGTGCTGTCAGTACTCCATTTCCTGGCAAGTGGGTCTTTTCAGACGACAGTGGCCATAGCCTCTGGGATGTCCCAGCCTATGTTCTCCAACGTGTTGTCCAGAGTGTTGTCTGCCCTGCTGAAACACATGCACAGCTACATCGTGCTCCCTCAGATGGAGGATTTGCCTACAGTGAAAGGTGACTTCTATGCCCTGGGACATATCCCCAACATCATAGGTGCCATTGATGGGACACATGTGGCCTTGGCCCCCCGCAGGAGTGAACAGGTGTACAGAAACCGGAAGAGCTACCATTCAATGAATGTGCAGTTGGTGTGTTTGGCCGACCAGTACATCTCCCATGTGAATGCCAAGTTTCCTGGATCAGTGCATGACGCTTACATTCTGAGGAATAGCAGCATCCCTTATGTGATGGGGCAACTCCAGAGGCACTGTGTGTGGCTATTAGGTGAGGACATGGACCCTATATAGTGTGACTAGGTGTCTGGGAATGGGGTTGCCCCTAAGGGTAAGTGTGTGTCTAACAGTTGTAACAACATTTGCAGATGACTCTGGCTACCCCAACCTGTCATGGCTACTGACCCCAGTGAGGAATCCTAGGACAAGGGCAGAGGAACGCTACAATGAGGCACATGGGCAAACTAGGAGGGTTATAGAGAAAGACCTTCGGCCTCCTGAAGGCCAGGTTTAGGTGCCTACATGACGGGTGTTTCCCTATTCTACGCACCAAAGAAGGTGTGCCAGATCATCGTGGCCTGCTGTATGCTGCACAACTTGGCTTTGCGACGACAGCTGCCTTTTCTGCAGGAGGATAGTCCTGAAGGAGGTCTTGTGGCAGCTGTGGAGCCTGTGGATAGGGAAGACGAGGAAGCAGAACAGGAAATCGACAACAGAAACAAGGTGATTCATCAATACTTCCAGTGAGACACAGGTAAGACGACATCACTGCCTGCTACATCTGATACACTTGTTCTACCTCTCATCTGTCTGTCACTTTCACCCAGTGTATGGACCCTGATTTGTCACTTTCCCTTTCGATTTCACAGATGTGGGTCCCACTGTGTGACCTCTGCTATGTTTCCTCATGGACTAGAGCTGTGTGACATAGGTATGCTGACAATACAATGGATATTGCTATTTTCCTCAGTTATTGCAAATACACATTTGTGAAAGCACAGACTGACTCCAGATTGTTTTGTGATTTAAGTGTGTTTATTTAAGTGCTAAATAGTGGAGGGGGTTGTAAAATGGTCAGGGGTGATGGTGGAGGAATGTCCATGGCAGAGTCCAGTCTATTTGTTTCACAGGTGCATTGTCCAAAGGGACATAGGAAGTGGAGCTGGGGCAGTTGGTGGATGGACAGGGTGTCAAAGTGGGACAGAAGGATGACAATCAGGGTGGTCTTATTTCTTGACGGGGGTCTTGGCATCGTGCTCTGTCTTTGTCCTTGATCTCAGGGACCGCTTACAGGGTGGTTCTCCATCATGCAGGGGGTGGGGTGCTGGTGTCGAGGTCCTGTGGCGGTGCCTCCTGTCTACTAGCGCCGGCGGTGGGCAGTTCATCGTCCAGGCTAGTGTCAGGGGCCCCTTGTTGTGCCACAGTGTCCCTCCTGGTGTTCACGAGTTCCTTCAGCACCCCTACAATGGTGCCCAGGGTGGTATTGATCCGAGTTCCTCCCTGAACCCCAAATACTGTTCCTCCTGCAGCCGCTGGATGTCCTGAAACTTGGACAGTACTGTTGCCATCGTCTCCTGCGAATCAATCAATCAAGAATTTGTAAAGCGCGCTACTCACCCGGAGGGTCTCAAGGCGCAGTGGGGGGGGGGGGGGGGGGGGGGTTGGGGCGCTACTGCTCGAACAGCCAGGTCTTGAGCTGCTTCCTGAAGGAGAGGTGGTCTTGGGTCAGACGGAGGTGGATGTGGAGGGAGTTCCAAGTCTTGGCTGCCAGGTAGGAGAAGGATCTTCCTCCCATGGTGGCTTTTCTAATGCGTGGAACGGCGGCGAGGGCGTGGCTGGTTGATCGTAGCTGGCGGGTGGGAGTGTAGAAGGTCAGGCAGTTGTTGAGGTACCTGGGGCCCAGGTCGTGGAGGGCCTTGTGTGCGTGGGTGAGGAGGCGGAACGTGATTCTCTTGTTGACGGGGAGCCAGTGCAGGTCTCTCAGGTGTCCGGAGATGTGGCTGTGTCGGGGGATGTCGAGGATGAGGCGTGCGGAGGCGTTCTGGATGCGCTGGAGTCTTTTCTGTAGTTTGGTCGTGGTTCCGGTGTAGAGGGTGTTTCCGTATTCCAGTCGGCTGGTGACGACTGCCTGGGTGACCGTTTTCCTGGTTTCGGTGGGGATCCATCAGAAGATCTTTCGGAGCATGCGTAGGATGTTGAAGCATGATGATGAGACGGCGTTGACTTGTCTGGTCATCGAGAAGGAGGAGTCCAGGGAGGAGTCCAGGATGAAGCCCAGGTTGCGTGCGTGGTCCGTTGGTTTGGGTGCGCATCCCAGGGCAGGGGGCCACCAGGAGTCGTCCCAGGCGGAGGGTGATGATCCAAGGATGAGGACTTCCGTCTTGTCTGAGTTCAGTTTCAGGTGGCTGTTCAACATTCACTCAGCTACGTCTTTCCTCCCTTCGTGCAGGTTGGTTCAGGCGGTTGCTGGGTCGTTGGTGAGGGAGAGGATCAGCTCGGTGTCATCGGCGTAGGAGATGATGTTGAGGTTGTGTTGGCGTGCGATGGCTGCGAGGGGGCTCATGTAGACGTTGAAGAGGGTGGGGCTGAGTGACGATCCTTGTGGTACACCGCAGATGACTTCGGTGGCCTCGGATCTGAACGGGGGGAGGCGGACTCTCTGGGTTCTTCCGGCGAGGAACGAGGTGATCCACTCTAGTGCCTTCTCTTGGATTCCGATGTTGCTGAGGCGCTGCACTAGGGTGTGGTGGCAGACACTATCGAACGCTGCGGAGAGGTCCAGGAGGATGAGTGCCGCTGTTTCCCCGTTGTCGAGCAGTGCTCAGATGTCATCACTAGCTGCGATGAGGGCGGTCTCGGTGCTGTGGTTGGCTCGGAAGCCGGACTGCGAGTGGTCGAGGGATCCGTTGGTCTCGAGGAAGGTGGCAAGCTGTCTGTTGACGGTCTTCTCGATGACTTTGGCAGGAAACGGGAGGAGCGAGATGGGGCGGTAGTTCTTGAGGTCGGTGGGGTCTGCTGAGGGTTTCTTCAGGAGGGCGCCGAGTTCGGCATGCTTCCAGCTCTCCGGGAAGGTGGCGGTGTTGAAGGAGCAGTTGATGATGTCCCGGAGGTGGGGTGCGATGACGGAGTCGGCTTTGTTGAAGACATGGTGGGGGCATGGGTCGGTTGGTGATCCGGAGTGGATGGTGTTCATCGTGTGGATAGTGTCTTCGGTGCGGACCGGGGTCCAGGCGCGGAGGGTGGTGTTGGGGGGTGTCGGTTTGGGGGTTGGGTGCGTGGTCTGTGCGCCGAAGCTGTTGTGTATGTCGGCTATCTTGCGGTGAAAGAACGAGGCGAGTGAGTCGCAGAGGTCTTGTGAGGGAGTGATGTCGTTGTTTCCGGCGCTGGGGTTGGAGAGCTCTTTAACGATGTTGAAGAGTTCCTTGCTGTTGTGTGCGTTGTTGTCTAGTCGTTCTTTAAATGCTGTCTTCTTGGTGGTGTGGATCAGCTGGTGGTGTTTGCGGGAGGCGTGCTTGAGGGCGGTCATGTTGTCTGTAGTCGGGTTTTTTCGCCAGGCTTTCTCGAGGGTGCGGCAGTTCTTCTTGGAGTTCTTGAGGTCGATGTTGAACCAGGAGGCTTTCTTGCTGTTGGGCTTGATCGGATGGGTTTTCAGCGGTGCGAGGTTGTCGGCGCAGTTGGTGATCCATTGTGTGAGGTTGTTGGATGCTTGGTTGGGGTCCGCTGAGCTGGCGGGAGGGTTCTGGTTCAGTGATGTGGAGAGCTGGTCGGTGGTGATCTTGTTCCAGCTCCTGCGGGGAGCCTGGTGTGGGTGGTGGTGAGTCGTGGTTCTTCTGAAGCTGAAGTGGACGCAGCTGTGGTCTGTCCAGTGGAGTCCGGTGGAGTGGCTGAAGGAGATGTACTTGCTGGAGGAGAAGACTGGGTCAAGCGTGTGTCCGGCGTAGTGGGTGGGGGTGTTCACCAGTTGCTTGAGTCCGAGGTTGGCGAGGTTGTCCAGCAGGGTGGTGGTGTTGTTGTCGTCGTTCTCCAGGTGGAAGTTGAGGTCCCCTAGGAGGATGTAGTCAGTGGAGGGGAGGGCGTGTGGGCTGATGAAGTCTGCGATGTCTTCGCTGAATTGTGTGCAGGGTCCTGGGGGTCTGTAGATGAGGGTGCCTCTGAGTGTAGTCTTGGGGTCGGTGTGTATCTGGAAGTGAAGGTGTTCGGCGGCTGTGAGGGTGTCGTCGGTGTTGGTCGTGATGCCGATGGTGTTCTTGTGGACAATGGCGATGCCTCCTCCTGTCTGGTTGGCGCGGTCCCTCCGGGTGATCTTGTATCCGTCCGGGATGGCGATGGCGATGTCGGGCGCTGAGGAGGCGTTCATCCAGGTTTCTGTGAGGAAGGCGACATCTGGAGATGTGGTGTCGAGCAGGTTCCAGAGTTCCACGGCGTGTCTGTGGATGGAGCGGGTGTTGAGCAGGATGCACTTCAGGTGGTTGCTGCTGGTGCTTGGTTTGGCGGGTGCGGGTCTGGATGCAGGAAAACTTGCAGGATTGGCAGGTGAAGGGTCCGTGGGTGCGTCTTGGGGCGGCACAGCAGCACCCGGGGATCCGGCCGGTGTTGAGTGCGAGGAGGATGGCAGCGCTGTAGGTCTTGCGGGTGATCTGGCCTCTGCGAGGGCCAGGGGGTCTGGCGCTGGGTGCGGGCCAGGCGCGGACAGGCGCAGACGGGCTTGCCTTAGGCGCGCCTTCGGCGCGGCCGCTGCGAGGCCTCCATATGAGTGGGAGAGGGAGGGAGGAGTAGCTGGGAGGAGGTTTTTTTGTGCACAAAGAAATGAAAAAGAAAAAGAACCACAACCTATCTCTGGAAGTAGGACAACCTACTCTGCGCTTGTGCAGAAGAGAGATGGAAACACCCGCTGGAGCAAGGAAGATTAGCTCTCCATCAGACACTGAATGAACATAGCAACAGCTCATGAGCTTCGCAGGTTTCTAAACGTAGATGACCACTGCTGTTGCTTTTGCCATCTCCATTCCTCCCAATGACTCCCTCCCATTTCTGTTAGTCAGCACAAACCTTGGCACTGAAAAAATAAAAAAATACCAAGCCAAAGGCACTTTACCGTCAAGTCTGCGAAGATCCACATCCAGAGCTGATCCCACATAGCCTGCTCTTCCTTGCCAGCACCAAATGTTGCGGTGTTAGTCACACAAGCGCAGAACATTTTGATAGCTGCCTGTGGATCTTCCATGGTGTGTACAAGCTTGAACTTTCTGGTGCAGAGCCTGTGGGTGTCTAAAACTGAAACTTTATAACAGAGGGCACAAAAACGCATAGACCTCAGGCAGATTATGTTGTGACTTTAAAGACTCATATTGACAAGCAGGCTGTATGTCACCACACTAGACTGAGGAATAATAGTGGGTAAGAGACAAAGAGCCCACACAAACAGTTGTAGACTACAGTTCTAAGAAAGACTATTATTTTGCCACACTATGTTCTATCTTGCGTGTGATGTTTAATTAAAAGACAAGTATTAAATGGAACATTTGTTGTACACACACGGGCAGTAAATATGAACACACACTCAATGACTTAGCCCCAGACCAATAGGTTTTTTATATAGATAAATATTCTTCTCTTAATTTACTTTAGAACCACAAGATTCTGAATTCAAGTAAGTACATAAATTGTAAGGTACCTGGCATAAGTAAATATAGAACTTGGAATGAAAACAGTAAGGTACACAGTTCTGGCAAATATGCAAATAACCTATTTTAAAAGAGGACACTGCAAAATTCAACAGTTCCTGTAGGAGGTAAGTAGAAGTTAATTTAGCAGGTAAGTAAAGCACTTACAAGTTCAGTCTCCAGGGCATAGACAGCCGACTGTTGGGGGTTCAAGTCAACCACAAACACCCAGCACCAGCAACACAGGGGTGGTCAAGTGCAGAGGTCAAAGTAGCATAGGCGCTTATGGAGAAAAGGGGTGCTCCGGTTCCACTCTGCTAGCAGGTAACTACCTGCGTCCTCTGGGAGCAGACCCGGGGAGTTTTGTATAGCACTGGGTTGGGGGATGTCCCAAACAGGCGCACAGGGCCAGCCAGGTGCAGTGTGCAAAGTAGGTGTCAGGTTTTGAATAGAAATCAATGGAGGGACCCAGGGGTCACTCTGGTGATGCAGGCAGGGCATGGGGTTCTTCTTGGGCCAGCCACCGACTGGGCTAGGATGAGGGACGCCTGCTGGTCACTTCTGGACCGGTAGTTGGTTCCTCTTGGGCCTGGGGGCTGCAGGGGCAGTGCTTCTTCCAGGCGTTGGGATCTCTGTTACCAGGAAGTTGCGGTGAGGGGGAGCCTCTGGATTCTCTCTGCAGGCTTCACCGTGGGGATGCAGGGAGATTGTCTCAGGGTGGCCACGTTGTTGGAGTCACCTGGGGGTCCACGCTGCAGTGTTGGTTTCTCTGGACACAAGCTGGGGGCGTTGGTACAGAGTGGTGGGGACTCACGCTTCAGGAGTGAGGTGGGTGTCACTTTAAAGATGGTTTCTTCCTTGTTGTTTGACAGAGCCCATATCCACTAGAGATTTTTGGTCCTTTGGGTTGAAGGGCAGTACCCCGAGTCGGCAGAGATCGCTGGTCCCGCAGGATGCGTCGCTGTTGCAGGTTCTTTGAGTCTGGAGACAGGCAGGTAGGGCTGGGGCCAAGTCAGTTGTTGTCTCCATCTTCTCCACGGGTGTTTTGAGGTCAGCAGTCCTTTAGGTTTTCAGGAAATCTGAAATCCTGGGTTCAAGGTCGCCCATAAATACTGAGTGTAGGAGGGTGTTAGGGCTGGAGGGCAGTAGCCAATGGCTACTGACCTTGAGGATGGCTACACCCTCCTTGTGCCTCTCTTTGGGGAGGGGGGGCACATCCCTATCCTTATTGGGAAAATCCTCTAAAACAAGATGGAGGATTTTCCAAGGAGGGGGAGGGGGGTCACTACAGCTCTGGTCAACTTAGGGGTGGAACTGGCTGAGGGGGTGACACATCCTTGTTTTTCTCATTATCTCCGCCGGACTTTCCGTCCAAAGTTGGGGCTGTGTCCAGGGGGCGGGCATCTCCACTAGCCAGAGTGCCCTGTGGCAGTGTAACACGAAGCCTGAGCCTTTGTGGCTCACTGCTAGGTGTTACTGTTCCTGCAGGGGGAGGTGTGAAGCACCTCCACCCAGTGCAGGCTTGGTTTCTGGCCTCAGAGAGCACAAAGGCTCTCACGCCAGGAGGTCAGAAACTAGTCCCTCTGGGGCAGGCTGGCACAAACCAGTCAGTCTTGCATTGAAGGATTGGGTAAAATACAGGGGGCATTTCTAAGATGCCCTGAGTGCATTTTGTAATAAATCCAGCACTGGCATCAGTGTGGGTTTCTTATTTGGAGAAGTTTGATATCAAACTTCACAGTGCTCAGTGTAGCTATTATGGAGCTGTGGAGTTCGTTTTGACAAACCCACAGACCATGCTCTTAATATGGACACACTATATTTACAATGTCTAAGAATGGACTTTGACACTGTAGGGGCATATTGCTCATGCAGCTATGCCCTCACCTGTGGAATAAAGCCGTAAGGCAGGGTGCATTAAGGCCTGCTAGAGGGGTGACTTACGTATACCAAGGCAGTATTTGGTGTGCATGCCATCCTGAAGGGGATGCCATATCGACTTGGCCTTTTTATCCCCACCAACACACACCAACTGCAATGGCAGTGTGCCTGTGTTAGGTGAGGGATCCCTTAGGTTGGCACAACACATGCTGCAGCCCTTAGGGACCTTCCCTGGTCACAGGGCCCTTGGTACCACTGGTACCTTTTGCCAATCAATCAATCATTAAATTTATAAAGCGCGCTATGTACCCGTTAGGGTTTCAAGGCGCTGGGAGGGGGGGGGGGGGGGTGGCAGCTGCTATCGGTCGAAGAGCCATGTCTTGAGGAGTTTCCTGAAGGTGAGGAGGTCCTGGGTCTGGCGCAGGGAGGTCGGCAGTGTGTTCCAGGTCTTGGCGGCGAGGTAGGAGAAGGATCTGCCGCCGGAGGTCTTGCGTTGAATTCGGGGAGCGATGGCGAGGGAGAGGTTGGCGGAGCGGAGTTGGCGGGAGGGGATGTAGAAGTTGAGTCTGTTGTTCAGGTAGGCGGGTCCGGAATCGTGTAGTGCTTTGTGCGCGTGGGTGAGGAGTTTAAAGGTGAGCCTCTTTTCCACAGGGAGCCAGTGGAGGTCCTTCAGGTGGTGGGAGATGTGGCATCGGCGGGGTATGTCGAGGATCAAGCGGATGCGTTGGAGTCGTTTGATGTCTTTTGCTGGGATGCCTGTGTAGAGTGTGTTGCCGTAGTCAAGTCTGCTAATGACAAGGGCCTGAGTCACCGTTTTTCTGGTTTCCGTCGGGATCCACTTGTAGATTCTGCAGAGCATGCGGAGGGTGTTGAAGCAGGAGGAGGAGACTGCGTTGACCTGTTTGGACATGGTGAGAGCGGAGTAGAGGATGAAGCCGAGGTTGCGTGCGTGGTTGGCAGGAGTAGGTGGGGGACCCAGTACGGTGGGCCACCAGGAGTCGTCCCAGGCCGAGGGGGAGCGTCCGAGGATGAGGACTTCCGTCTTATCGGAGTTTAATTTCAGGCGGCTGTTTCTCATCCATTCGGCAATGGATTTCAGTCCCTCGTGGAGGTTGGCTTTGGCGGTGTGTGGATCTTTAGTAAGGGAAAGGATGAGCTGGGTGTCGTCGGCATAGGAGAGGATGCTGAGGTTATGCTGACGGGCCAGCTGTGCGAGGGGTGCCATGTATACTTTGAACAGCGTTGGGCTTAGCAAGGAGCCTTGGGGGACGCCGCAGATGAGGTTGGTGGCTTCGGAGCGGAAGGGTGAGAGTCTGACTCTCTGGGTTCTGCTGGAGAGAAAAGAGGAGATCCAGTTGAGGGCTTTGTCTTGAATTCCGGCTTCGTGGAGACGAGTTAGTAGGGTGCGTGGCAGACCGTATCGAAGGCGGCGGATAGGTCTAGGAGGATGAGGGCTGAAGTTTCGCCGTTGTCCATTTGCTGTCTGATGTCGTCTGTGGCGGCAAGGAGTGCAGTCTCAATGCTGTGATTGCGTCTGAATCCGGATTTAGAGGGGTCTAGGGTGGAGTTGTCTTCGAGGTAGTGGGTGAGCTGTGCGTTGACGATCTTCTCGATGACCTTCGCTGGGAAGGGGAGAAGGGAGATCGGGCGGAAGTTTTTGAGGTCGGCCTTAGGTTTCTTGAGGAGGGCTTGGATATCGGCGTGCTTCCAGCTGACCGGAAAGGTTGCAGTGTCGAAGGATAGGTTGATGATCTTACGAAGTTGGGGGGCGATGGTGGAGTCGGCTTTGTTGTAGACGTGGTGTGGGCAGGGGTCTGAGGGGGATCCTGAGTGGATGGAGTTCATTGTCTTTCGGGTTTCGGCGTCATCTACGTGGGTCCAGGTGGTGAGGCGGTCGGCGTGGGAGTAGTTGTTGGGGGTGGGGTCTGGCGGAGGTGTGGTGTTGAGGCTGTCGTGGATGGCGGCGATTTTCTGGTAGAAAAAGGTGGAGAGTGCGTCGCAGAGTTTCTGGGATGGTGGGACGTCGTTGGCGTTGGGTTTGGAGAGCTCCTTCACGATGCAGAAGAGTTCCTTGCTGTTGTGTGCGTTGTTGTTCCGGCGTTCTGTGAAGTGGGAGCGTTTGGCGAGTCGGATAAGTTGGTGGTGCTTGCGGGTGGCTTCCTTGTGGGTTGCGAGGCTGTCGGGTGTGCGCCCGAGAAGCCATTTTTTCTTGAGTTTCTGGCAGGTGCGTTTGGAGATGATCAGTTCGTCTGTGAACCAGGCTGCTTTTTTCTTTTCTTGGTTGACAGTGGGCCTCTTGAGTGGTGCGAGGGTGTTGGCGCAGTTGAGGATCCACTGTTGGAGGTGGATGGCGGCGGAGTCCAGGTCGGTGGGGTCGGACGGTGGGTTTTTGGCGAGGGTGCTGATTAGTTGGTCTTCGGTGACTTTTCACCAGCGGCGGTGTGCCGGTAGTGGGGTGCGGTGGTGTTCGGTGTTTTTCTTGAATGTGAAGTGGACGCAGTGGTGGTCGGTCCAGTGGAGTTTGGAGGTGTGGCTGAATGAGATGTGGTTGCTTGCAGTGAAGAGTGGGTCTAGGGTGTGACCGGCGATGTGGGTGGGTGTGTTGACCAGTTGTCTTAGTCCGAGGTTGGAGAGGTTGGTGGTCAGTGATGCGGTGTTGGCGTCGTCGTCGTTCTCCAGGTGGAAGCTGAGATCTCCCAGGAGGATGTAGTCCGTTGAGGCGAGGGCGTAGGTGCTTGCGAGGTCGGAAATGGTGTCACTGAAGGGGGCTCTTGGTCCTGGAGGTCGGTACCAGGGACTTATCTGTGTGCGAGGGGTGTCCCAATTTGGGGAAATAATGGTACATTTTAACTGAAAGAACACTGGTGGTGGGCCTGATTAGCAGGATCTCAACACACTTCAGTACTCAGTAGAGTCAGCATCAATAGCAGGAAAAAAGTGTTTGGGGTAGGTGGGGGTTGTGGACTGCAAAAAGGAGGCATTTTCCTACAGAGGGTGTGTAAGCTTGTTGAGGAGACAGCGTTAATTTGTTGTGTTATTGATAGAGAAGCCAAGGGTAAAGGCCAGGTTACACAATTGATTAATGTGGGTGGGGGCATTAACATGAGTGGGGGGGCCACCAGGAGTCGTTCCAGGCAGAATGGGGTGTAGGCAATCACAAGCATTTCTTGTCTGAGTTGAGCTTGAGGCAGCTGATGTCCATCCAAGGGCAGACTGCTCTCCTCCCATTGGGAAAATGCATCTTGGCTTGAGCAGAGTCGTCCGACATGGAGAGGATCAGTTGGGTGTCATTGTCGTAGGAGACTATCTTTACCTTGTGTTTGATGATCTTAGCGAGCGAGCCATGAAGAGGTTAAAAAGCTTCTGGCAGTGTGTGGATCCTTGGGCTACTCTGCAGCAAGTGTCTAAGTTCTGATGTGAATGGTGGTAGTCTGACCCTCTGTGTTCTTCTGGTGAGGAAGGACCAGATCCAGCTCAGGGCTTTGTCTCAGATGCCAGCGTTGAGCAGCCTGTCACAGAGGCTGAAGTGGGAGACTGTCTAGAATGCAGTAGAGAGGTCTAGAAGGTTGAGTGCGGCAGTGCCTACGCTGTGCAGTATGATGCGTATGTTGTTGGTGGTGGCCAAAAGTACAGTTTCGGTGCTGTGATTGCTTCCAGATCGGAAATGGGAAAGTTCTAGAATACGGTGTCTCTCGAGGAACTCTACGAGTTCCTAGTTGATGGCTTTTTCCGTTACCTTGGCTGGGAAAGTGAGCAGAGACATGGGTCAGTAATTCTTCAGCTCCCTAGGGTCGGCTTTGGGTTTCTTGAGTAGCGGGCGGATTTCTGCGTGTTTACAGTCTGAGGGGAATGTGGCAGTCTTAAACGATAGGTTGATGGTTCAGCAAAGCTCTGGTGAAATGATGGGAATGACAAGCTTGAGGATGTGATGAGGGCATGGATCTGAGGGTGCTCCCAAGTGGATGGAGTTCATTATTCTTTGGGTGTCCTCTACAGTAATGGTGGTTCAGCAGTTCGTATCTGGTGGGGGAGCAAGGTCCATGGTGCTGAGCGGTGAAGGCGGGCTCTGTATGCTGAAGCCTTTGTAGATGTCCCAGATCTTACAGTGAAAGAAGGTGGGGAAGATCGTTGCGGAGGTCTTGGGAGGGAGGGATGGATGAGGTTTCTGCCCTGCGGTTCGTGAACTCTTTGACAAGGATGAAGAGCTCTTTGATATTGCGAGTGCTGGTGTTGAGGCATGCTTGAAATGCAGTTTTTTGGGTGGCTCGTATGTTCTGGTGGTACGTTGTATTTTTGCAGGCGGTGCGGTTTGGTGGATTTGCGGAGGCTCCATTTGCATTACAATCGTCTGAGGCGTGCTTGGATTGATGTAGGTCTTGCGTAAACCACTTGGGAGTTTTGCTATGTAGATTCCATGCCAATTTCCTTAGGGGGGCTACATTGGCTGCACATTCAGAGTCAGCGCTTTAGTTTGCCTGCGGATTCATTGGAGTGGTTGACAGCGTTTGGTGATCTGTGCTTCCGTGACTATACCCCAATGTTTGCCAGGGGGTTAGGGAATGTGGTAGCGTGCAGTGTTTGAGTAGGTTAAGTAGATGCACTTGGTCAAGCCAACAGTGTTTGGAGGTGTGGATGAAGGTGAGGTTGTCCCCTGCTGAGAGAATGGCGTAGAGGATGTGAAGGGGTTTGTGGGTAGGGACGATGACTAGTTGTTTGACGCCGAGAATTGTAGGGTCGTACAGGATGTTTGATGTATTGGGGGTCATTGAGGGTATCAAGCTGTAAATCGAGAAAACAGAGTGGGATGTAACAGGAGGAAGTGAGTGCTTGGAGAGGCAATGAGGTTGACAATGTCTTGTAAAGACTGGGGTTGAGGTGCAGGTGGCCTGTAGATGAGGGTGCCACGTAGGAAGGTGTTTCGGTTGGTCAGGATGTGGAAATGTAGATGCTCATGCGTTGACAGAATGTGACTAGATGATGAAAGGCGGAGGTTGTTCTAGTAGATTATGGCAAGGACACCTCCAGGAAGGTTGGCTCTGTCCTTGTGTATGATTTTGTAGTTGTGCGTAATGGCCGTGGCAATGTCCGTGGTAGCTGCAGGGGTGATCCAACTCATAGCGAGATGGTGACGTCCAGAGCTGTTGAGTCGAGGTCTCAGACTTGTAGTGCATGCTTGACGAGGGAGCATGTGTTAAGAAGCAGTGAGGAATCATGAGGTGGTACTTGGGAGTATGCTGGAGCAGGCGCAGCAAGAAAATGATCCATGTTTGTACATGTGGTCAGCTTGGTGGCATGCTGATGATCTTATGGGGTTCAGGGCACGTAGAGTGCTTGCGTTAAACCAGCAGAAGGGGTGAGAACCAGGGTCCCTGGTGCTGGCTGGCGTCCATGCACAAACAGGCTTCCCTGTGGCGCACTAGCGTGGCGGCCGTCGTTAAGGAAGAGAGGTATGGAGGCGGTGGTCCAGCGATAAGGAGGTGGGAGAAGCGCTTTGCATGGGGTGGGTGGGGATGCTGGGACACCAGCATTGCGGGGTAAACACAAGAGGGAAAAAACGAGAAAAGGACAGAAAAGCAGCAAGTGAAAGGGAAAAAAAAGGTCCAATTATTATGCCCAGTGGTGCCTCTGAAATGGGGGAGACTTAAAAAAGAGGCCTTTGAAGAAAGTGCAAATAGGACAGGAAGTGCAGTGACTAGTTGCAGACTCGCTAAGGGGGATTATGCATCCATGTATGGGAAGAATAGCCAGCCCATTTAGATGTGCCAGCTGCACCATTTCATCCTGCCCAGGGTGGGCCATCAGGATATTTATGATCCAGTCACACCTGAGCTCCCTTGGCATGTGCCTGTCTGGAGGGAATGCACAAGAGATGATGCGTCACCCACCCAAACATGTAGACATGCCAGTAGGCAGTAAATATTTAAGAAAATAAAACGGCAAATTTATTAATGTGACATTTTCAGCCACACAAATTAATGTTAGACTTGACCATAAGTTGTGATTTTGAATTGCGAGTCCATAGACACCAAAGTCCAAATTTTGTTTTTTTCAATTCGAAATTAGACAGGCTGCTTCAAGGTAACCCTGATGTTAGCTTAAGTGAAAGTTAGGCCTTGCGGTGGTGAAAGACAAGTGTAATAGTTTTTGAATTACCACAACAGGTTAAAATTAAAAATACACGTCCAACTTGCCCCTGCCCTTTGATCTGTCCCAGGCCCACTAAAGGGGTTACATATGTTTTAAAAATAAAGGTTTGAACCTGGAAAGATTTAACTTGACAGATCAAAATGGAAGTTTAGAACTGCACACACAGACTCTGGAATGACAAGCAAGTTATGTTGACCTACTACTTGGGATGCGCAATCATTACTGTGGGCGCACTAGTAGCCTTTAATTTACAAATCCAGGGCATAGGTAAGTACAATTTATTAGGGACTCATAAGTAAATTAAATATGCCAACTGTGTTAAGCATACATCACCATATTTTAAGGCAAGAGCGCATGCACTTCAGCACTGGTTAGTAGTGGTAAAGTGCTCAGAGGCCCAACAACAAGAAAAAGTCTGAGAAAGAGTAGGAAGGCCAACGTTTGGGGGTGAACCTTAAGAGAAGGACATTTGACAATAAGCAAAACGCAAAATACATACAGATATTGTATTTGATTCTCATTTTTTAACCACTGTAACAATATGTCCTGCCGAAAAAAATATAAACTGAGCAGATAGGATAGATGCTCGTACAAAATACCAGTAGACTGGACTAACCAATTAACTGAAAGAAGAAATTGACTGCCCATACACAATTAAGTTCAGCTGCTAACTGTAAATCAACTATATTAACAGGGGAGCTATACTATATGTGAGTTATACTAAGTATGATGATGTACCTCAACTAACCAGTACCTCACCTACTTATCTCAAATGTCCGTAATACAAATGAAGGTCACTCTTCTTTCCATGAAAGAAACAGTAATGGGGCAGATGTCAGACAATACAAGATTGTATAGATACTCTGAAAAATGGCCATTTAATTTTGGAATCTTTGAGAAACACTGCACTGGTCACCACCATACTCTACACCACTCTACTCTGTACTAATACATTCTGCACCAATACACTCTATTCCACTGTATTCTATGACACTGCTCTGTCCCATGCCACTGTACTCTACGCCAGTGCACTCTAAACAACTGCACTGTATGCCGCTGCCCTTTACTCTGCACCACTGTACTCTGTGCCACTCCACTGACACTACAAAACTGCACTCTATCAATCAATGAATCAATCATTAGATTTATAAAGTGCGCTATGTACCCGTTAGGGTTTCGAGGCACGGGGGCAGCTGCTATCGTTCGAAGAGCCATGTCTTGAGGAGTCTCCTGAAGGTGAGGAGGTCCTGGGTCTGGCGTAGTGAGGTCGGGAGTGAGTTCCAGGTCTTGGCGGCGAGGTAGGAGAAGGATCTGCCACCAGAGGTTTTGCGCTGGATTCGGGGGACGATGGCGAGGGCAAGGTTGGCAGAGCGGAGTTGGCGTGAGGGAACATAGACGTTGAGTCTGGTGTTCAGGTAGGTGGGTCCAGTGTCGTGTAGTGCCTTAGTGTGCGTGGGTGAGGAGTTTAAAGGTGATCCTCTTGTCCACAGGGAGCCAGTGGAGGTCCTTCAGGTGGTGGGAGATGTGACATCGGCGGGGTATGTCGAGGATCGGGCAGGCGAATGCGTTCTGGATGCGTTGGAGTCATTGGATGTCTTTAGTTGGGATGCCTGTGTAGAGTGCGTTGCCGTAGTCGAGTCTGCTACTGACGAGGGCTTGGGTCACCGTCTTTCTTGTTTCTGTTGGAATCCACTTCAAGATTCTGCGGAGCATGCGGAGGGTGTTGAAACAGGAGGAGGAGACTGCGTTGACCTGTTTGGACATGGTGAGAGAGGAGTCGAGGATGAAGCCGAGGTTTTGTGTGTGGCTGGCTGGGGTGGGTGGGGGGCCCAGGGCGGTGGGCCACCAAGAGTCGTTCCAGGCCGAGGGAGAGCGACAGAGGATGAGGACTTCCATCTTGTCGGAGTTTAGTTTCAGGCGGCTGTTGCTCATCCACTCTGCGATGGATTTCAGTCCCTCGTGGAGGTTGGCTTTGGCAATGTGAGGATCTTTGGTCAGGGAGAGGACGAGCTAGGTGTCGTCGGCGTAGGAGAGGATGCTGAGGTTGTGCTGACAGGCCAGTTGTGCGAGGGGGGCCATGTAGACATTGAACAGCGTTGGCCTTAGCGAGGAGCCTTGGGGGACGCCGCAGATGAGGTTGGTGGCTTCGGAGCGGAAGGGTGAGAGTCGGACTCTCTGTGTTCTGCCGGAGAGAAACGAGGAGATCCAGTTGAGGGCTTTGTCTTGGATACCGGCTTCGTGGAGGCGATTTAGTAGGGTGCGGTGGCATACCGTGTCGAAGGCAGCGGAGAGGTCTAGGAGGATGAGGGCTGAAGTTTTGCCGTTGTCCATTTGTTGTCTGATGTCATCTGTGGCGGCGAGGAGTGCAGTCTCTGTGCTGTGGTTGCGTCTGAAGCCGGATTGGGAGGGGTCTAGGATGGAGTTGTCTTCGAGGTAGTGGGTGAGCTGGGCGTTGACGATCTTCTCGATGACCTTCGCTGGAAAGGGGAGGAGGGAGATCGGGCGGAAGTTTTTGAGATCGTTGGAGGTCAGCCTTAGGTTTCTTGAGGAGAGGTTGGATTTCTGCGTGCTTCCAGCTGTCCGGGGAGGTAGCGGTGTTGAAGGAAAGGTTGATGATCTTGCGGAGTTGGGGGGCGATGGTGACGTCGGCTTTGTTGAAGACGTGATGTGGGCAGGGGTCAGAGGGAGATCCTGAGCGGATGGAGTTCATGGTCTAGGGTTTTGGCGACGTCTACGTGGGTCCAGGTGGTGAGGCGGTCGGCGTGGGAGGAGTTGTTGGGGGTGGGGGTCAGGGGGAGGTGAGGTGTTGAAGCTGTTGTGGATGGCTGCGATTTTCTGGTAGAAGAAGGTGGAGCTATCGTCGCAGAGTTTCTGGGATGGTGGGACGTCGTTGACGTTGGGGTTGGAGAGCTCCTTCACGATGCAGAAAAGTTCCTTGCAGTCGTGTGCGTTGTTGTTAAGGCGTTCTGTGAAGTGGGAGCGTTTGGCGAGTCGGATCAGTTGGTGGTGTTCGCGGTTGGCTTCCTTGAGGGCTGCAAGGCTGTCGGGTGTGCGCTCGAGGATCCATTTTTTCTTGAGTTTCTGCCAGTTGCGTTTGGAGGTGATCAGTTCGTCTGTGAACCAGGCTGGTTTTTTCTTTTCTTGGTTGACGGTGGGTCTCTTGAGTGGTGCTAGGATGTTGGCGCAGTTGAGGATCCATTGTTGGAGGTTGATGGCGGCGGAGTCCGGGTCGGGTGGTGGGTTTTTGGCGAGGGTGCTGGTTAGTTGTTCTTCTATGGTGACTTTTCCCCAGCGCGGTGAGGCGGTAGTGGGGTGCGGTGGTGTTCGGTGTTTTTCTTGAAGGTG
Source organism: Pleurodeles waltl (assembly GCF_031143425.1). NCBI lineage: Eukaryota > Metazoa > Chordata > Amphibia > Caudata > Salamandridae > Pleurodeles > Pleurodeles waltl. The sequence goes on along the minus strand of NC_090437.1, from coordinate 1,313,273,308 downwards.
AAATGGACGCAGTGGTGGTCGGTCCAGTGGAGTTCGGAGGTGTGGCTGAAAGAGATGTGGTTGCTTGCAGAGAAGAGTGGGTCAAGGGTGTGACCGGCGATGTGGGTGGGTGTGTTGACCAGTTGTCTGAGTCCGAGGTTGGAGAGGTTGTTGGTCAGAGATGCGGTGTTGGCGTCATTGTTGATCTCCAGGTGGAAATTGAGGTCTCCCAGGAGGATGTAGTCTGTTGAGGCGTGGGTGCTTACGAGGTCGGAGATGGTGTCGCTGAAGGGGGCTCTTGGTCCTGGAGGACGGTATATGAAGGTTCCTCTGAGGGTAGTGTTGGGGTCCGTGTGGATCTGGAAATGAAGGTGTTTGGCTGTCTTGAGGGTGTCTTCCGTGTGGGTGTGGATCTTGAGGGTGTATTTGTGGGCGATGGCTATCCCTCTACCGATTCCGTTGGTGCGGTCTCTTCTGGTGCTCTTGTAACCGTCAGGGATGGCGATGGCGATGTCTGGGGCCGAGGAGTCGTTCCACCAGGTTTCGGTTAGGAAGGCTACGTCTGGGGCAGTGGTGTCGAGCAGGTCCCAGAGCTGGATGGCGTGCTTTCGTGCGGAGCGTGTGTTGAGGAGGATACAGTTCAGGTGTTTGGTGTTGGTTGTTGTAGGCTTCGTTGTTCTGTTGCAGGTGAACTTGCAGGTGCGGCAGGAGAAGGGTCCTTTGGTGTGCTTCGGGGTGGCCTGGAAGCAGGCTGTGGATGGGCCAGGGTTGAGGGCGAGGAGTTCGCTGGCCGAGTAGCAAAGGCTGGGGATGCGGGGGCGTGAGGACCGGGGGGGAGGGGGAGGGTGGCACTGGGCGCAATCCAGGCGCGGACGTGCAGCGCCAGCCATTAAGAAGGGAGGGGGGAGGGAGGAGCAGCTGGGGGGGCAGGAGGAAATGGCGAATGGGGGCGGGGCTGCAGGGAGGCAGCGGCAAGGGTAGAGCGGCACGGGGGGAGCGCCCAAGGGGCGAAAAAACCAGGGGAAAAAGCAAGGCACAAACAGTAAGGATAAGTTCAAAAACAGTCACAAAATACAATTCTGACACAAATTACAATCGGGGTACAGCAATCAGAAGGGGCACAACGGGGGCAGAAGCGCAAGGAGGCAAGGCGCTGAAAAAGGAAAAAAACACTTACAGGACGGCGAAAAGCGGCACACAGGTCAAGTGAAGCTTAAACAGAGCCCACTAGACACCAGGGATGAGACGCAGGAGGATGCCTGCGGGTGGAGGAGGGCCTCGAACACACTAGCAGCAGCGTGGGCGGGGGTCAGGGGCACGAGACAGTAGGGTGGTGCTGCGGACGTGGGGGGCGAGCTCTAGACCTAAAGCAGGTCAGAGGTCGCTCACTCGCGACGCGCAGCGCCAGCCATTAAGAAGGGAGGGGGAGGGAGGAGCAGCTGGGAGGCGGGAGGGAGCGGCGAATGGGGGCGGGCCGCAGGGAGGCAGCGGCAAGGGTAGATCGGCAAGGGGGAGCGCCCAAGGGGCGAAAAAAACAGGGAAAAAAGCAAGGCACAAACAGTAAGGAAAAGTTCAAACACAGTCACAAAAAACTATTCTGGCACAAATTACAATCGGGGTACAGCAATCAGAAGGGGCACAATGGGGGCAGAAGCGCAAGGAGGCAAGGCGTTGAAAAAAAGGAAAAAACAAACACTTACAGGACGGCGAAAAGCGGCACACAGGTCAAGTGAAGCTTAAACAGAGTCCACTAGACACCAGGGATGAGGCGCAGGAGGATGCCTGCGGGTGGAGGAGGGCCTCGAACACGCTAGCAGCAGCGTGGGCGAGGGTCAGGGGCACGAGACAGCAGGGTGGTGCTGCGGACGTGGGGGGCGAGCTCTAGACCTAAAGCAGGTCAGAGGTCTACACCACACTATTCTTTACTACTGCACTCTATGCCACTACACTGCATCACTGCACCCTATGCCACTGCACTCTAGGCACTATACTCTGCACTGCACCACTCTACACCACTGCACTCTGCAACGAGTCTACTCTGCACTCTATGACACTGCACCACTCTGCATTACTGCACTCTCTGCCACGCTATTGTATGCCACTCTATGCTACTCTACCACATGCCACTGCACTCTAAACTACACTGTACACCACTACCTTCTACTCTGCAACACTGCACTCTCCGCCACTGTACAGCAATTTACTCTGTACTACTGCCTTCTACGCTACTGCAATCTATGCCACTCTAAATCAATCCACTCTACGCAACTGCACTGTACAGCACTATAATCAACTCTGCACTGCACCACTCAACACTACGCCACTGCACTCTCTGCCAAACAAGTCTACTCTATGCCACTGCACCACTCTAGACTACTGCACTCTGCGACTCTATTGTATGCCACTCTAATCCACTCTACTTTGTCCCATGCCACTGCACTCTACACAACTGCACAGTACCCCACTGCACTGTACTCTAAATGAACTTCACGCCACTATGCCACTAACTTATAGTCATGCTGAACAGCAGCCACTCTGGTCAAAACACATTGGCAAAGCCAATAACTCTTGCGTAGACAAGACCTATTGGCTGTGCCAATGCCTGTTAGTACTATGAGGTAGGATGTCCCTGAAAGAACTGTGAATGTGTAAGTCCTTGTTTTAAACATGCAACTGATGCCTCGTCGGGGGTAGTAAACGTTATATAAATACAATTACATCATAATATAGGCTGCTACAAAATGTGCAAATACATTCCAGTTAAATTTTTAAAAAAGTGTTTTTCAAATACAGATTTGATTAATATATAGTTTATACCTAATACTAACATTATTTATAACAGTCTAATAAAACCACACACTCCACAGCTCACCTTGGAACACCATTACAGTATCTCTCTGAAAGAAAATATCTTTGCTATTAAAAAACTTCAAGTGACTCCTTTGGTTAAAGTCAATGCAGGTTTTCAATCCCCTTTATGTTTGCAGATTTACCAGTTGCCCACGTTTGAAATGCGTGCGGCGTCCCGAGCTGCTTCTAACGGCCCAATGAGGTGCCGTGACGCAGCTCGGGAACAGGTAACTAGAAGGGCAGTGACACAAAAGAAAGTTAGTGAAAGAGGAAAGCCGAGATTATATATATATAATATATAATCGGCACGAGTACTGACCTTAAAGAAGGGGTAGCGCCGCTCCGACGAGTTTGTAACGCGGTACTGCTGCTCCGACCGCAATCCGTCGTGCCCCTGGCGATGCGACCGTTAAAATGAAAAACGCGCATGCGCATGCGCGTCATCCGCGATAAAAATTCAAAGCGCGCATGCGCTTCCGAAGTGCCCGTTGAGGGGAGCAGTTTAAGACGGCGAAATTGACCAAATCGCCGGTGCGCATGCGCACAGTTCTGCGCATGCGCACATAATAGAGCCGACCCGATTCGGACAGGGAGCGGCTAAAGATAGAACACCGGCACGAGGCGCTGTTGTCCGCTCCCACTCCACTTACTTAAATACGCGCACGCAGCGCGCGCTCCAATTGCAGCTTCAAAGAATCTAAAAATAGCAATAACCATACAGCATAGCGCGTTAAGATAAGCAGTAAATTAGACAGGAAAAAATACACTTAACTGGCTGCGGAAGCAGTAAAGAAAGAGGAAGTGTATTATTGTCCCTCTCTATGGTTGGTCAAGTGATATGGAGAGGGTTTATGGGATATGTTTTGTTTTTCTAAATCCTCTCTGATTGGCTGCTGGATAATTAAAGCATGGAAAGAGAAGCATAATTCTCACCTCTGTGTCCTTAATTGAATTGAAAATTCTTGACGTGTACGCTAGAAGTTTTTTTATTCCAGAGCTAAGAAAAAAGGAAGCTGTGGTGAGCTGGTGAAAATGAACAAAGGGGAAAGAATGCTCCTAGCTCTTCCTGCTTAAATGACAATTAGTTGGTGCAGCTCAAGCTGCTGGGAGAGGAAATGGGAGACGGGAGGAGGCCAGGCAGGGAAAGCGCAACAGGCTGGCTATCTGCAAGCCAAAGGGAGAGAGCTCTACGACAAAACCAAGCTCCCTACCATAATAAAATAACAAATAACAAGAACAAAGAACAAGAAATAAAATGCTTGTTTTCTGAGGTGGAGCAACATCGGCAAAATAAAAAAAAAACCTGCAGTGTGATGACGTACATGCAGGCATGCATAGCTATGCTCGTGCGCGAATGCCAAACATGCTGTGGGAGCCTTCATTTAAACAAATGTGCACGGCAAAATGGACTATACCAGGTCTCAATTAAAGAAATGCATATAAAACACTAGGACAGGCTTCTATTAAGTAATATATTGTAAGCATTACACTGCATGGCTTTCAATTAAAGAAATGTATTGCAAAAGCATACTATGACAAGTTCCAGTTAAAGATATGCAACATAAACATACACGGTGACTGCCGTAAATTAAAGTATACAGCAGGGATGTGGAATTCCTATGGCCCGACACATCTTGTTTGGGGTCAAGGGCAACAAGTTTTCATGTTTACTTTGTCCTTGGGACAAGTAGGCCCAATCCTCTGCAGCACAAACCCTTTGGCTGCCTGTTTACAGAGAGTGGAACACTCTGCAGTTGAGGTAATGTGTTTCCAAAAGATAATGCTGTTCGAACTTGTATTTATGGTTCATTATTTGAAAACCTTCATTATTAGGGTGAGTGCTGTAAATAACTGTTTTAAGGTCACACTTCACTACTGACGTTGGTTCCAGTACAAAAAAAAAAAAACCTGTATACACATGTTTGAAAAGTTTAGACTATGAGGCTAAGTATAATGCTCCCAGAATGCTCTCTGATTAGATGCAAATGAAGTGTCATTTAGTAAAATGTTTTGATGCATGCTAGTATTTCCCAAAAATATTTCTAATGGAAAATCAGTGTAACCATTTTCAACACGATTATGGGAAGCATGAAAATAAACAAACACTGACAAAGCCAACTGATCTGACATATTTTTATAAGTCTTTTAGTTTCATCAATGCGTGTCTTGTTTTGACATGGCTTTTGTAACACTTTATTGTTGTGGGAGCTACCAGGCCCTCAACATTGTAACAAACATTGGCAAAACCCCCCCAAAACGTTTTTGAACTCTAAAAGCACACGTTGCCACCAGTGGCATAACAAAGGCCCCGCAGCCGCCCTCTAGGGGGCCCCTTCAGCACAGCACCTGCCCTGAGTGAGTCTGGAGAGGGGGCTCCTCCATGTTCTTTGCAAAGGGGCACCCTCCAGTTTCGTTACGTCACCGATTGCCACTGTAGTTCCTGACACTGAACAAAACTACTTTGTGTGCCAATATGCTCCATGTGGAAGAGAAGAATGCGATCACTCACAGTAAAGCCAGCAGAAAGAGAGAGAAATAGAAGTTTAATAAAAACAAAATGTCTTTGTTAACACCAGACCTAATTAGGGACCAAGACCCACATGTAGGTAGCTTTTTGCATGTCACAAACAGCGACTTTTGCTGTTTGCGATGTGCAAAAAGCACATTGCGATGCACAAACCCAGTTTTGCGATTCGGTAACCTCGTTACCGAATCGCAAAATGGGTTTGCGACTCGCAATTAGGAAGGGGTGTTCCCTTCCTAATTGCGACTCGCAGTGCAATGTAGGATTGTTTAGCGAACGCGGGCGCAAACCAATCGCAGTTTGCACCCATTTCAAATGGGTGCTAACACTTTCACAAAAGGGAAGGGGTCCCCCCTGGGACCCCTTCCCCATTGTGAATGTCACTGTAAACATTTTTTCAGAGCAGGCAGTGGTCCACTGCCTGCTCTGAAAAAATGAAACGAAAACGTTTCATTTTTCGTTTTTGTAATGCATCTCGTTTTCCTTTAAGGAAAACGGGCTGCATTACAAAAAACCCCCCAAAAAACTGCTTTATTGAAAAGCAGTCACAGACATGGTGGTCTGCTGTCTCCAGCAGGCCACCATCCCTGTGAGGCCGCCATTCGCAAAGGGGTCGCAAATTGCGACCCACCTCATGATTATTCATGAGGTGTGCATTTGCGAAGCCCTTGCGAATCACAGATGGTGTCAGGGACACCATCCTACATTCGGATTTGCGACTCACAATTTGCGGGTTGCAAATCTGAACCTACCTACATGTGGCCCCAAATTCTTAAAGAAAGTCACAAAAGTGCACCCATGGTATATGTTGTACCCCTATAAAATATTTGTGAACTGTATTTTAGCATGGGTAAATACGCATGTGTAGATTTGCTCATGTGAAAATCTATTGAGCATTTGCAAGTTCATTTTCCCTCCAGCCACTTTCTTCCCAACCCTGGAAGAAGTTCTAATTCTGCAATTGTCAGGAGTAAATGTCCAACCTTTCTTATTATGGGAAAATATTAGAGAGAAGCTGGTGAAAATCTTTAAAACATGCAGGTTAGTAGGTTTGCAGACTCAAAGGCATTCCAGCCCTGGAACTATTGCTTACTGCTTCCTCCAGCCCCAGTATGCAGATCTGCAGAAAGGTGGCAAAATAAGGAAATTGTTACAGTAGGGATTGAAACTGCAAGTATTCAAGCCCTACTATGGTAGTAGCCCTGGCATAATCAGAGAGGCTATTATCAGAGCTCTTACATAATGAGATTGCTGCCATAATTTGGCGCCACACTACATGGCATCAAAGGGACAAGTAGATCTTTTTACAGGACAAGTAGATTTGAGAAGCAACCTGTCCCATGGACAAGCAGATATTTTAATAAATTCCACACCCCTGATACAATTGACAGTGATTGATAATGGCAAAGGGCCAGTACTACATGTCCCGTTAAATGAGGACATTCAAATAATCAGAAGCTGAACACATATCCCTACAGTGAGTAGAAAGATCACACACACAAGCACAGAAGCAGCCAGCAAGCACTAAGCAAATGAACAACGACAGCAACAACGGAAACACGAATATTACATCAAACTGAAGACAAAAGTCCAAAAGATATACTACATTTTGAAGCAATAATGTTAAACAAGTCAATAAACTATGTGCAATTATTTGTGGTGCCGCGAACCCTCCCTGTCAAAAGATCATTAAAAATAGATACCCATCGGAGTCTGGGTGGTTGTGTGTGTACACACTGTCACCCACAACATTGGATAATTAGGGCCAGATTTATACTGGCCTTGTGCCGTTCTTACGCCACATTAGTGTAATTTCTTTTATGCTAATGTGGCATTGGAAGGGGAAAAACGGCACACCATATTTACAAAGTGGCGCAATACATTCATTATATGACGCTAATCACCCTAATTACCGCCATGGTGCGACGTATTTTAAATATGGTGCTACTATGGTGGCGTTAGGGGGCATTAAGGGGGACTAGAAAATTGACGCTGCACTAGGTGCTGCGCCACTTTTCATAAATCTGCCCCTTAGAGCTTAGTGGAAGCTTGCATGCAGACACAAAGCTTTAACAGGGGTTTACGCCAAGCCGTATAAACGAGAACTCTGGTCATACTGTTTATGAACTGGAAAAGAGCAGGCATGCAGTCAATACCAAACGGACACAAAATAAACCTCGGCATCTCCCATCTTTCCCACCACACAGTCTACCCCTTGCGAACACGAGTACAAAGACACTCACAACACACAATGGTCTATTCTTGTGGGAAAGGGAAGCATAAATAATGTCAAAACACCAACTTTAAAAAAAAATGTTCTGCTGTAGCGTAGAATTATTATATATATTGATTAGCGTTGGGAACGCAAACTCAACAAGAGTGTTACAAAATAATAAAACAGAGACACAATATATTACAAGAAATATCTAATCAGACAGCCTATCACAGAGAGCCTGACATAAAAGAGCTCAGTCCTGCGGATTCAATTTACCAAACAAAATGAACAAAGGAATACACAACACGGAAAATAAGTAACCTCCAAGGACTGCCTATGCAATGTAATGTGTACTTTGCCTTGTATAAAACTTGTCAAAAGGAGACAGACGGACAGTGAAATCTAAATGTAAACCATTACTGCCAGAGTTGTTAGGGGGATTGTTTTAAAGAGCAGTTGCTTGAGCTCAGAAGGCTGCCTGATTGTACACGACGGCACTTTATAGCTTTTAGATATACACATGCACTGCTCTATACTCTAAAAATAAAAGTCTCAGTTTAAAAAGGCCAAATGTTCAGGAGCTTAGCCGTTTTAGTATCAAAGCAGCAGTACTGACAAGCACTTAAAAAAATGATGATGAGGGAGCAGCAGGAGAGTGAATGGGGAAGAAATAGTGCCTCAATCACATCAGCAGCCGCGGACGGGCACTAATTAAGTTAAATCAATCAGTGTTTGGTCCCTGCTCCAAGGACACAACCAGAAATTATGCCAGCCTGAAGAGGACGAATTACGAGGCTACGAATTACGAGGCTGTAAGAAGAGTGCCACGAAAGCCAACAAACAGTGAGCAACACGAGGACTTCAAGCCCTATTCTAACTACAACAGCATCTCGCAAGCAATACACATGCCTTAGCCCATGCTACCGCAGGCTCGACCCTAAATAGTGGCCCATGTTCGCAAACTGAGCCAGGTTAGAACTTGTAAAGGCACGCAGTATCAGTGTTTAGCAAAGTGCAGAAGACTGCATGGATGTCTCCTTGCTGCATGCAGTGTTTGAGGCCATTTCAGGGTAATGACCAGGAACAACAGGCCCAACAGACATCAAAATTGGCCCACACACTGAGTTGTTAGACCAGTCCTTCTGGCAGTGCCTGACTGCCATATGAGCAGGGCCACGGGAATTATGCGGCAGGATTGACTAAATTATGCATCGAAAAAAGGTAAATTATGTGCCATAAAGCTGCACATTTGTTTTTAGTATTACTTTATTAGCTTGTCATTTTGACACATGCATACATTCACAAGGTAGTAGTGGTATCAGTGGGTGCACATCCTTCAGGTGTCAAGTAGTAGATGCAGTAACAAGAAACAGAAACAAGCAAGTAATAATACGGTAACGTGGTGCTGGATGGCAATTTATGCTTTACCACCCAAAAGCATATAATAGTGCACCACAGAGGTGGCACTATACATATAGTGATTCTAGAGATACCACAGCACTCCTAAACAGTCTACATTTGTTCATTAATCCAGATGAGACTGGTTGGAGGGAGGTCCTTTTTTTGATGTTAGCATCAATTTTACAAGTAAGAGGTGAAGATAACTCCACAGCCACAGCCAACACGTGTTTCGTTACAGTAGTGACTTTTTCAAGGCTTAACATGGCAATTAGCGCCAGTGTTGTAAAAACTCCATCATGCCCACGTTTATTGGACCCAAGTGCCTTAACAATGTTAGGTAAGTACTTTTCAATAGCTGACAACAAATCGATATGCGTATATCCAGCTTAGTGCCCAATCCTGTCTGTAGAAGTCAAATGACCATGATAAGTCAGTCCGGGCAGTACCAACAAACGAAGGACGCTGCTTCATTTCTTAAATCGTTACTTCTAACATCAAAAAAAGGATCTTCCAACCGGACTTATCTGGATTAATGAACAAATTCAGACTGTTTAGGTGTGTTGCAGTATCTCTAGGATCATTTTGACACATGTTCATACTGTCTCGGCAAACTTTTCACCTCTTTTATAACAATCAAATACTGAAATAAGCAACTGAAAGATGACCAGTTAACCTTTGCAGAGGTCTTCCACTGTGCACGAACACATCAGCACATGTTCGGTAACTTGTGATCTGTTTGAGCTAGAAACCAGTTTTTTTTGTTAAAATCTGCAGATCACGTAGCAGGTGATGGATTATATGGCAAATGTGGCAAATCCATAACTATGCTAAAAAAACTGCTGCTGCAGAATCGCATAATTCCAGTGGTGCTCTTTATAGTTCAGGGTAACCCAGATCCTCTTGGACAAGAGTGATTAAAGCTCAGTGTCTGAAGTGGACGCTCAAGGTAAAAAAGGTCTGGCTCAGAGGGTCACTGGCTGAAGAGGTTACTCGAGGGGAAAGAAAGGGGTGACTCAGAGGGCACCCTCTGAAGAGGGCGCTCGAGGGGGTAGAAAGGGTTAGCTAGAGGGCCAGAGTCTTACAGAGAGATATGTGGAAATCTTCAAGGGAAGTGGATCCCAGGGTATGAACTCCAGTAATCAATGTTATTTCATCTGAACCCTTGACATGCTGCTTCAAGCATCACTTTCGGTGCTTCATCGAGTTGTCTCGCTGTGTGTGCTGGCTGGAAGAGTCGTCATCTCCGATCCTCCCTTGTTGTCTTTATCACAGTGTGGGACTTCATTGCTGCTCTGCTCTGTCCCAGAGTGTGGGACTTCATTGCTGCTCTGCCCTCTGTCTCCAGAGTTGCAAAAGCTCTTTAAAGGTTTCCATAATAATGTCACTGCCCCCACCAGCACCGCACTCATCACCGACACCCCCACCAGCAGCCGACCCTTCCAGCTCCTTCCAGGTGGAACTGAAATTGAAACACAAAACATATTTGCGTGATGTAGTAACGGGTCTCCCGCGCAAATGGTGAAATAATATGCAGCTTTATTCAGAACAACCTAGCATCACACTCCTCCGCCCCCCGGTCTTCAACAGCCCCCCTAACATTCCAATCCACCAACATAAAACCTCAGAATAAAGAACATTACCTACCACATAACACTGCATGTGACAAACTGCCGGAAGCCATCCCTGAGCAGAGGCTGGGGGGGCGAGGAGAGGGGTTCAGACACTCATCAGAACATCCAGAGGTGGCACCAGGGCGGGTCAAGTGCTCCCTACAAACCCAGCTTCTAGGCGCTTTATGAATCGTATGTCTCAGTATTCACAAGTCACAACTTACAGCCTCAGAGGACAGCAGGTCCGGTTATAAAGGAAACCTCGCTTCTATCTACTTGCTTTTATTCATTCATACATTAACAAAGTGCGCACTGGGTAAGTGAATGGGAAAAGGGAAGTAAACCATTATTAGGCGATTGACCATGTTTAAAAAAAAACAAAAAACCTTAAAGTCCAAGCAATAGCCGACTGCCCCCCTCCCTACACCAAGGTGAATATCCACGGCCAGAACTTTCCACGGATGTGGTACAGACACAGACAGAGCAGCCTCTCTGGACACAGCAGCCTCTGGACCTTATCATCTGGAGAGCGAAACCCCTTTACTTCCGGTCTCTCGTGAGCCCCGAGATCTTTGCCTGGTCAGCAGGGGCAGCAGAGGGACCAAGAGCAGCAAAGTGTAGACTTGGCGCAGAGGCAAACAGCGCTGGAGGGAAGTGATTAAGGGCCAGATGTAGCAAGGTCCGAATTTGCGATTCGGAAATTCGGATGCAGAACGGTGTCTCAGACACTGTCTGCGACTCGCTATGGGGTCGCAAAGACCCACCTCATCAATATTAATGAAGTGGGTCGTATTTTGCGACCCCATAGCGAGTCCTTGCACTCACAGGGATGGTGGCCTGCTGGAGACAGCAGACCTCCATGTCTGTGACTGCTTTTTCAATAAAGCAGTTTTTAAATTTATTTTGCAGCCCGTTTTCCTTAAAGGAAAACGAGTTGCAAAATAAAAAAAATAACGAAACCATTTGGTTTCGTTTTTTCAGTGTAGGCACACCATTGCCTGCTCTGAAAAAACCTTTTTGCCAACATTCACAAAGGGGAAGGGGTCCCATGGGGACCCCTTCCCTTTTGCGAATGAGTTACCACCAGTGTGACACTGGTGGTAACTGCGAATTGCGATGCGAGTCGCAAATAGGAAGGGAACACCCCTTCCTATTTGCGAGTCGCATTCACAATTTGCAAGTCGGTACCGACTCGCAAATTGTGAATGTGCATCGCTGAAGGCTGTTTGCATGGCGCAAACTGCGATTTTCGCAGTTTGCACCATGCAAACGGCTTCCTACATCTGGCCCTAAATGAGCTAAAGCCACAAAAATAAACCAGATAGAAACAGGTTTCACATAGACACTCACACTTTAATAAAAAAAATAGATGTTTATACATTTTCCATTGAAACAAAAGAGAAACAAAATAAGAACAACTTGACAACAAAAGCGACAGAAAACACATGGGGGTGTGTGAGAGAACAGGGCTGATTGCAGAGGCCCCCTAACTTTTTGCCCCCATTTTCCATTTTTTGCTGGTGTTTTCCTGACTCTGATGGTGCCCTGGGTACTGCTAACCAGTCCCAGGGCCTGTGCTCTGTGTAAAATCAGTATGCAAATTAGGCTAATTATAATTGGCTAAGTCAACCTACCTATAAGTCCCTAGTATATGGTAGGGCATGGAGGTTTAGGGACCCCAGCATAGGTAGTGGCCCCATAGGTGCATTGCTGAGGTGCCCAGTGCCATTTTAAAGGCAGGCCTGCCTTGCTGGCTGCTTTCAAATTAAAGTTACATGCAAATTCGACTTTGGAAAAAAAAGTCGTTCCAAAGTCTTAAACTACCTTATTTTTACATATAAGTCACCCCTAAGGTGTGCCCTATGTGCCCCTAAGGTTGGGTGCCATGTAACCATAAGCACAGGGACCTTATAAAAATAGTTTTATAAGCCCTGGAGAGGCAAAACTGCCAAATTTGTGTTTCCCTCATTGTAGTGAATGGCCTCCACAGGCTAGAATGGGGAGACTTTATTTTAATTTTAAAAGTTCCCTTAAGTAACAGATACCAGAAGTTTGGTATCAAATTAATTGTTATAATAAATCCCACAACTTCCAGTTGTGGGATTTAATATGACTTGTTCAGGTAAAGAGTTTTAAACTTTACCTGAAAAGTTGCCAACTCCAGTCCTGCAGTGTTTTTGCTGCTGTGCTCTGATTGGCCAGCCTCTGGCAGGGTGGCCAGGCTGCCTTGATGAGGTGTGAAGTGGCCTGGCTTCACACAAAGAGATGTTCCTGGGGGAGAGATCTCCCCTCAGCAGATGGTGAGGCAGGAAGGGGGAGGGCTGCCAAACTGGTCTTCAAAGGCAGAGAAGGACATTTGGAGCAACCCAGCAACACCCTCACATCCTGCAAACCCAGACAATTAGGAGAGGGCAGGAGAGGGGTGTATTTAGGATTTTTAGCCACACCAGTGGGTGGGTTCAGCCAGATGTAACCTCCAAAAATCACTTTCAGCCATGATGGATTTTTGAGGAATGTTGCTCCATGGGATTGATTTTTGCCACACTTCCCAGGAAGTGGTCATCACAGGGGGAAGGACCCTGCACCTGATTAGAGAACCAGGACCCCCTTGATTTTCACCCAGGAGCAGGGATAAAACTGCCAGACCTACACCCACACCTCAGATCCCTATCAGATTCCAACAAGGAAGAACTACAGGAGAAGAAGGACTGCCCTGCAGGACCCCTGACCTGCACCGGGACACTGCACTCTGGAGGACTGCACCAGCTGCACACTTGGGCTTCACCACTAAAAGGACTTTATCTGTCTTCTACTGCTTCAAGAAGGGACTCCCTGTTTGCTACAGGTACAAAGGAGCTGCCCAGAGTCCCCTGCATCACGTCTTGCAAGCAGAGCTCAGCTGACCAGCGTCCAGTGGCCATTTGAGGATTCTGACCAGATGCATTCTGGAAATTGTAGTCCCAACTCCCAAGGAGCAACTCAGAGCTTCTAGAACCTTGGATCAAGTTTTGGACACTTCACGGACACAAAAAGGACCTCTGGAAGAAGATCCAGAAGTTTGGAGACATTTGGAACAACTCCATAAGTTGAAGAGGTTCATTGTGAGAGTTGTAGTCCCAGACCCCAAGAGGCACACCAGAGCCTCTGAACCCTTGGCTGGTGCTGTGGACCACTTTCCTGAATCAAACACTTTTGAGAGTAAGTGTGATAGTGTTACCTCGTGGGTGGCCTGAACTCTGGACTTTGTTCCTTTCCAGTGTGACCTTTTTTTTTTTACCCTTTGAGCGCTAGTTGCTTCTATGCAGTAGAAAGCATGAATTCTTTAAAACTTCATATCTCTGGTTCCCCTTATCCGCATTTATTCTTTGTGGTGTCCTTTTAAATATAAAAATATAATCTACTTTTATAAATTGATTTTGGACTTTTAAACTGTTTCCTGTGTTTTATTTAATTACTGTTTTGTGATATTTGAATGCTTTACACTTTGGGCCTGATTCTAACTTTGGAGGACGGTGTTAAACCGTCCCAAAAGTGGCGGATATACCACCTACCGTATTACGAGTCCATTATATCCTGTGGAACTCGTAATACGGTAGGTGGTATATCCGCCACTTTTGGGACGGTTTAACACCGTCCTCCAAAGTTAGAATCAGGCCCTTTGTCTCCTAAGTTAAGCCTTGTTGCTCGTTGCCAAGCTTCCAAGGGTTGAGCTAGGTTTAATTTGCTGAGACCTAACTGGACCTAAATGGAGGTTAGTGGCCTATTGCTAAGTAAGATACTTACATAGCCTTACCAATAACCGATTTTCCAACAGGAGGCAATATCAGAAACAGGGGGGAAGTGCCAGCGACTTTGCATCCAACACTGCCAAGAAAGAAGAATGGAAACCTGCACTAGTGTCCCACATCTCCCCAACGCCAACACCCAGCCCTCCATCACAGTCACCCACTCGCCCAGCCAATCCCCGACATACCATGGCATATGCAACCATCCCACGCCTCAACCATCACATACCCCACCAGCCTTCTGCAACAGAGAGCTCAGGCCTATGCTGTGACCAACGAAGCAGCAGCGAGCGAAGTAATCTCCAAAATGGGGTTCCTCCACAATATCTTGACCCTCCTGGCTCACTCGAGGACATTCATCATTATGGCATACCAAGCTGGCAAGATCAGCACCTTCCTTCCACAAAACTGCCCTCTTCACTGCCAAGTGCAAGCCTCTCACGGCCAGCCTATCTCATTCACTCTGATCCCCACCTCTAGATCTCCGGTTCCCAAGCCGACTTCCAACTCATTGTGATCTGCCTGCAGGCAAAAACCAGGGCCAGGTCCAGAAACAGAGAACATCAGGACCATACTTGACAAAGGCGAGACCGTGGCCCTCATCCTCCTGGACCTCTCGGCTGCTTTTGACACCGTCTGCCACCACACCCTCTGCACTCGCCTCTACGATGCCGTGATCCGCCACAATGCCCATGACTGGATCACTTCCTTCCTCTCAAGGCACAACCCAGAGAGTCCGCCTCCCTCCCTTCCTGTCGGAAGCCACCAAGACCATCTGCGGCATCCCCCAAGGGTCTTCTCTCAGCCCTACTCTTTTTAACATCTTCATGGCACCGCTCGCCAACATCATCCGATCCCACAACCTCAACATCGTCTCCTACGCCGACGACACCAAGCTAATCCTCTCACTCACCAAGGACCCCGCCACCACCAAAACCAACCTCCACGACAGACTGCATGCCATCGCCACCTGGATGGAGAAGAGCCGCCTCAAACTTAACTCGGACAAGACAGAGATCCTCATCCTCGGCTCCAACCGCTCCGCATTCAACGACTCCTGGTGGCCAGCCACCCTAGGAACCACACCAACGCCCACCACCCATGCACGCAATCTAGGTTTCATCCTAGACTCATCGCTCACCATGACCCAGCAAGTCAACGCCATCTCATCTTTCTGCTTGAACACCCTCTGCATGCTTTGCAAGATTTT
Organism: Pleurodeles waltl; assembly: GCF_031143425.1. NCBI lineage: Eukaryota > Metazoa > Chordata > Amphibia > Caudata > Salamandridae > Pleurodeles > Pleurodeles waltl. The sequence continues at coordinate 1,313,257,734 of NC_090437.1, read as the reverse complement.
CATATGAATCCCCACCGAAACAAGGGAAGTCACCCACGCCCTCGTCAGCAGCAGACTGGACTACAGAAACACGCTCTACGCAGGAACCACAGCCTAGCTCCAGAAGAAAATAAAAAATATACAGAACGCCTCCGCATGCCTCATCCTCAACATCCCTCGCCGTGACGACATCTCAGCCCACCTCAGAGACCTACACTGGCTTCCAATCACCAAGAGGATCACCTTCAAACTCCTCATCCACGTCCACAAAGCTCTTCACAACACGGGCCCTGCCTACCTCAACAAGTGACTCACCTTCCACACTCCTACCTGCCAACTCCGTTCCGCCAACCCTGCCCTCGCCGCCGTCCCTCGCATCCATCGAACTACAGCCGGTGGAAAATCCTTCTCCCACCTCGCCACCAAAACCTGGAACACCCTCCCGCCCACCTACGACATACCCAGGACCTCCTGACCTTCAGGAAATGCCTCAAGGCCTGGTTATTCGAGCAGTAGCAGTCCTTCCCAACCCCCACCCCTTTTCAGCGCCTTGAGACCCAAGCGGGTGAGTAGAGCGCTTTACAAATGTTTGATTGATTGAGAAATCTGTGTATAGCCTTCTAGCCTGCAGCGCTCATGAAGGCTCAGTAGCTAGGGACTAAGCTCAAACTCCCGATAGGTGGCCCCACAAATCACCCGGAGGACTAATGTCCAGCATGGCAAAAATAGAGGGTAAAACCACACTTTATGTAAAAGGCTGCCATCCTCAGTAGCACAGCGAGGGTAGGTAGACGCTGTCACAGGGAACATGGTGTGTAGGTGACTAGGGGTGACGTAAGCCTGATGCAAATAAAATAATTGGATGAGTTTAAAGCGAGCATTCTGGGACACCTTTGAGGTTCATTCCAAAATACTCCTCCAAGCCTGATCTGTCAAAGGAGAACCTAAATCCATACCCCAATGCATGTGGAGCTCCAAAGGATGTGGCTGACTTTCCTGCAGGACAGCCCTGTACAGCAGTGTGGTCACCTTCGTATGATCATGTGATGATAAAAAGAAGGCGGAGACAATCATGTTACGCTGGCTCCGCCGCCCCTGAACTCCATCACTCATGTATCTTACGCACCGTGCAACAAGAAAGACTCTGTTGGAAGGTCATAAGATTCCTGAAGAGTCAAGATGGGACACAATTCACCACCAACTAAAAGATTACCAAACACCACGACCTCAGCTGCCGTCCAACATGGAAAGCAGTCCAACCTTCTCACCCCTTCCAATGCTGAGCCACCGAGAGCGGGAGTTCACAGGGATATGGCATTGTTGTAGTGTCTTCAGAAGGGCCCTGACCCACACATATCATGCTGGCCTAATGAGCACATTCAAATGCCACACCCTAGAAGTCAGTAGAGGTCTTAATAAAATCCTAGTCCACAACTCCTTAGTTGAGAAACCACTCTCCGGGGTGGCCACTGCATCCCACAGATAAGCCTGTCAACATCAGGACAGTGCGTGCTCTTCGGGCGACAAAAATGCAAAAACCCAGTCTTTGTGCAAGAGCATAATTCATTCATTATGTTTATATGCAGTATGTTAACCTTTTGCATTGCAAAGAGTCTAACCTTGAAAAACACTATTAATGATGTTTGCAATAACTGTTCATTTGCAAGGTATTGCTGCAGGCTTACTGAGTGTGTTAGGGTGTGGTCCCCTTCTAGAAGCTTTCCATGCAGCATGGCTGGGTGTGGTTTGTGGGCTGGGCTTGACTATATATAAGGGAGCCAGCCAAGCTCCACGTGCTCACTATTCAGAGGTCCCGGTGCAGAGCAGCAGCAACTTCCTGAGCTCCTGTTCCGGAGGCCTTGATATTCCAGGCCTGCCCTCATTATATTGGTGATCCTTGAGCAGGGCGGTAAGGCAGAGATCAGGCTGGGCCCCCGACCCCCGTTCTCAGAGACATTTGAGTTGTGGGCCTAGTTGTGAAACTCTCTGCATGCATGAGTGTGATTTCATGGCATTTGCATATTCTTCGGCAGAGTGCGCAATTCATTTCTGGCATAAAACTCTTGGCTTTTGGATCAGCAGTGTGCGCAATCATTTCCTGACATTTGCATTGTGTATTTCGAATCGGCAAAAGTGTGGGCGATTCAATCCCTGGCATAAAACTCTTGGCTTTTGGATCGGCAGTGTGCGCAATCATTTCCTGACATTTGCATTGTGTATTTCGAATCAGCAACAGTGTGCGCGATTCAATCCCTGGCATAAAACTCTTGGTTTTTGGATCAGCAGTGTGCGCAATCATTTCCTGACATTTGCATTGTGTATTTCGAATCGGCAACAGTGTGCGCGATTCAATCCCTGGCATAAAACTCTTGGCTGTGGATCGGCAGTGTGCGCGATCATTTCCTAACATTTGCATTGTGTATTTCGAATCGGCAACAGTGTGCACAATTCAATCCCTGGCATAAAACTCTTGGCTTCATGACATTGAAAACTTTGGTGTGCCGTGTTTGTTGAGGTGCACACATTTATGCTGAGCTTTTGGATTTCTTTGAAATGCTTACTTCAAAGTGCGACATTCTTTGTGCATATTAAGCTCCTAGTACAGTTCCTGTTGTTTCCAGGGAATGTTCAGATAGCCTTTGTCCTCATGTAAAAATGCAATGTTTATTCTGAAACATCATTAAAGAAGGTTCTTGTATTCTAGACAGTATGTGATATTTCCTGAAAAGCTCATATGAAACATTGTATTAACCCATTCTTGATTTTTCCCGGTACCTAGATTTCTTGAGGTCTAGTTATAGTAATTTCTTAGGTTATCCATGATTACAGTATAAGAACTCTTAGAACCATAGTCTAGTGAAATTCAATGTGATTATATCTTGACATTCTGTTGTTGAACCTCTTGCTTCCTACAGGTCTCCTTCCCAGTTGTTCCCTACCTAATCCCCTTTTCCCCCACTTGGACTCTCTCAGGCTCTGTGGTATATCTATTGGAGCTTTGGAGCTGTCTAGTGGTGGACATGTTGGGAAAGTGCTCAGGCCCCGAGGATATGGTCTCCCTGACAAGCCGGCCAGTGTGCCACCCATTGAAACTGCCCTGCTATATAATACAATTCGAGATCAGGATCTGCAAAACCACCCTCCAGGATTAGTAGGCGCAAATTCCAAAGCACCACACAGCGTCGCAACGTGCCCAGTAAAGTGATAACGAGAGAAAGGACACTCACACTTTACAATGACACTTGCTCTTGTACTACTCTCACCATGAAATGCGGGGCATATTAGTTACAGGTGGATGAGTGCCTTGTCAACAGGTGTGAGTGTGCACTAGCTGAGACCACAAGTGCTCATCGTCCACAACACAAGCCATGTGCTTAGAGGCCGAAGACCCAAAAGTCTGTGAGATAAAGTCACCCGTGGCAAGGGAGTAGTGAGTGTTAGAGCCCTGGAGTTTTCCAATGCTTTTCTTTTACAGTTTTGTATAAAATGATAAAAAATACGATCCGGGCAGAAAGTCAGCTTGTGCTAGCATATTCTGGAATTAAATACAATCACAAACATTTAATAGCTCCTATACTCTGTACTTTCTATTATGTGGTGCTTTAGCAAATATTTTCCTGTAGGGCTGTGCTCGGGTCAACTCAGGTTACTCATTGGATCTGGGTCTGGATTCTGCAAAGACTTGTGCACACAATGGGTTCAATCATTCAAATCCTTGTAGTGACACATCAGTTGGCTGAAGCCTCAGCTGGCAATTATTTTGTACAAAATTTACAATTATCCACCCCTGGGCTCAGGAGCCAACATCCAAACAAGGGCCCGACGGCCCTGACGTCACCGATGCATTTCAGGGTCAGTCAGTCTCTAGTGGGTTCAGGATTAACCTCAGCGATGACCAGAGATCTAGTAACCTTCAGCGGAATGGGAAATTCATCACTGCCTTTTGAGAGTCACCTGCAGCCTGTTTGTTGGTGTCAGTAAACTAGGTGGTAAACAAATATACAAGATCATGGTTAAACTAGAGGTCCAAAGTCACACCCCTTTTATGTAACTTATTTACTTCTGTCATCGGCCCAGGATTAAAAACAAAAGCCGGATTCCTCTACAGTAGGACTACAACCAGGGCCACAGCCAGGACTATTTATTTGGGTGGTGGGGAAAGGGAGGGAGTGGGAGATGGATTGTCTCCTATTACAACTCTGAATTTGAGAGTACCCGAAGTAGCATTTAAATTAGAGGGCAATTTTCAAAATGTCTTCTTTCTTACACAGGCTTACACTTGGAAGGCACAAATGCTGGTAGATTTCAAGGTTGTGGACTATGAATCTTTAAGCAAAGCTACAGATTAGTGTTGCCAGATTTTAAAAGCCTTCCTAAGCCCAAAGCTATTGAATGACCAGCCCAATGTAAGCCCAAAATGAACCGATCCCAGCCTAAAAAGTAGCCCAAACTTTTGACACTGAAATAATGCAATCATAGGTGCAAGCAAACATTTTAAAGCATTGAATGTGCAAAAAGGTTTCAGATAAAATGGTTTAAGGAATACCCAAACTGTAGGTAATGATTTTTTTTTATTTAACTGCCCTGCAAAGCATGCACTGCACAGCTCAGCTGGCAACCCCCTTCATTACGAAAACAATAACTCTTGCTCATCTCAAACCTTCATGTGATTCCATTCAGTGCTTAATTTGTGCTTGTTGTTTCTGGTGCGGAGCCAGCACTTATTTTTCTGCCTCAAGCACTTGCTGTGAGCAAAAGGCATATATGTGAAAGACTGAGGAAGTGAAAAAGAAAAAAAGCATCACAATGGGAGAAAGGAGAAAGAGTAAGCTGAAGGGGCAGGGAGTGGCTTAAAATGGATTGAAGAGGCCCGAGATGGCTTTAGGGTTACGCTGCCTCAGTACTCCGTGTTCGCACATTTAATTGCAGCAGCCGCATGTTTAGGAGGAGGCCTTTGGGCACCGGTACCTTTTTATTTACAAATTAAGCACTGATACCATCAATTAAACCAGTAGCTGATCCGAACCAAAGCCCCCTTTACATTTGCAGATTAACCAGTTGTGTGCTTTTTTTATAATAAACCCTCTCCACCTGCCCACACCACTTTGACCACTGCGAGTGCATGTGATTGTGTGCAAGCCGGCAAAGAAGAGCACAGCCACCAGAGTGAGGAGAGTGATGCAGGCAACTTGAGGCAAGGAAAGGCAAAATGAAAACAATCAAATAAAATCAACTTATGGGCTTGGTCGCACCCATTTAACTATGATTAGGAATTAAATTGCAGGCATCCATTGCCAGGCACACCTACCTTACCTTGTCTTGCGCACATCAGTGTCAGGGTCCCTGGCAGCAGGTTGTTGGACTTGACATCTGGCGGCACCCAGCAGCCTGGGGCCATGGCGTCCACACAACATGAAGGGGGGGATGTCTCAGTCGGCTTGGTGAGTGTGAGACAACAAGTGAGATGATCGACCCAGGCCCACACACAAGTCGGCGTCCGGCATGCGCCAACGCCACTCAAGCGTTGCAGCGGCTGAGCGCAACAGAGGGCCCATGCACGCACGATCACAGCTTTTAAACTGTGCTCCGAGACAGTCCAATCAGTTTTTACAGGACGGTCAATTGCTAGCGCTTTCGTGCACTACTAGATTGACGGCCCTCTGCCCCAACACCATGGCCATTAAGGAAGGACGGCAGATGGGTACATCATGCGTGCATGGACCGGTGCACCGTGCAACCAAGCAACATGATCTCTGTCGTCCCTATTAGCAGTTCACGATCAGCCACACATGCTGCTTCTGGCAGCTGCACTTACTGTAGTACATATACATTATAAATAAATTGTATCCATTTTCCACAATTCTCCAGCCTACATTCCACACTGACTGACAGCCCACACTGTCCAATCAATGCTGCACACACGCTGCAAATTGCGCGCTCATTCTCTGTCACTCAGCAGGGGCAGCTCTGCTCAGCTGCCAGCCGCACACAGGCATGATTGATTGAGTCCATTTAATATATAATTCTATTCTTCTCACGTGGGGGGCAGGAGGTGGTGGTGGGCAGCGGCCACTGTGGGCATCGCTGACTCGCTGGGCGATGTTTGTGTGGCTGCCTGAGACTAGTGGGTGTATGTCTAAGGCACCCCACAAACAATTTTCTGCACAACGGGCTAATAAGCACCCAACAAGTAGGCACCTGCAATTGGATTTTTTTCCGCACACAAATGGGAAAAATAGTGCCAATTTCTGTGGGAAATAGCCCAATCTGGCAACACTGCTACAATATTCTACAGATTAACTTGTGTTGCAATTGGCCGGGCTGTAACCACTGTCTGAGCTCTTTCCTTCTCTCCCTCTCTGATAGGCTATGCTTAGCCCCACCCTTATTTCTCATTAGATACTGGCTCACTCTGTAAGTGCAGCTATATGAACTGACCAGCAGGTGATATTCAGCACTTTAGGACAACGCCATAAATATCACAGTAGCACAAGCGGTCACAAGGAATCCGACCAGTGTTTGCCCCAATCAATGAAGGAAAACTGATTGACTTGAGTACCAGGACACTATAAGTGTGCGCATCTGTTGAGAGAGAACTAATCATGCAATATTTTGGGAAACTACCGGCGCCATCCTAGAACAGCAAAAGATATTCAAAACCCCTGTACTCGCCATGAATACAAATATCAAGATGTTGCTTGTAGTCCCGAAAAAATATGGCAGCCTATGTTCCTCTCAAACATGGAAGCCTAGTCAACTCTAGTGCAAGAGTGCCTTAAAAGCATGCACCCCTCCGAAGAGACCTAATCATATCACATATCTAGAAAATACTGGTGCCGTCTTGGAACAGAGAAAGATACTTGGAACCGCCTATACTGCCAATGAATATGAATGCATACAAAATTGCAATATTCAAAAAAGCCCAGAAAACTCATAATGCACATGAAACAACAAAGGGAACAACAAAACGATTCAACAAATATCTCATAGAAGATCTCATTTAATGGGCACAACATCATAAGTGCTCAAAAGTATGTGTAATAGCCGCCATGTTGAAACGTCAAACATACACAGGGCCAGATGTAGCAAAACTACGTTTTGCGACTCGGAAATTGCAACTCCGAGCGACTCGCAATTTCCGAGTCGCAAAACCATATCCAGAAAGGTGTCTCAGACACCTTCTGTGAGTCGCTATGGGGTCGCAAAGACCCACCTCATTAATATTAATGAGGTGGGTCGCAATTTGCGCCCCCATAGCGACTCTGGGCACTCACGGGGATGGAGGCCTGCTGGGAACAGCAGACCTCCATGTCCGTGACTGCTTTTAAATAAAGCAGTTTTTTTTTTTCCAAGTGTAGCCCGTTTTCCTTAAAGGAAAACGAGCTGCACTTAGGAAAAAAATCCGAAACCTTTAGTTTCTGATTTTTTGAGGGCAGGTAGTGGTCCCTTGGACCACTGCCTGCCCTGAAAAAATTATTTTGGGTCCAGTCACAAAGGGGAAGGGGTCCCATGGGGACCCCTTCCCGTTTGCGAGTGGGTTGCCATCCACTTCAAGTGGATGGTAACTGCGACTCCATTTGCGACCGCGTACAATTGCATACCACTGCGACTCGCAAATAGGAAGGGAACACCCCTTCCTATTTGCGACTTGGAAATGCAAGTCGCAAACAGTTTGCTATATCTGGCCCACAATCTCAAGAACAGTGTACCACGACACTCAATTATTCTATTTCAGAACCGGAGGCTTTGGATTATGCTTCTCCTTCTTTGCTGTTTATTGTAAAAAAACACACATAGCAGCCAATCAAATCAAACTTTAATAAAACGACATTTATCATGTATCATAACGGCATGTCCTCTGCGCCAATGATGGTCCTCGCCATATATATACTTCCTCCGGTGCCATCTTCTTCCTCTTTCTTTGATGCTTTGCAAAAGATGAGTGCTTTCCGTATTTTTCTCTCAATATTATAACATTTACAAGTGGGTATTCTTCTCAGTTTTACGAGCGCACAACTCGCAACGCCGCTAACAGCACCCGACGGGGGTGCCAGGAGGCGGGAGTTGACACGTGTTAGCACAAGGACTGTCTCAGTCCTATTTTTAGCTTGCTGCCTGCAGGAGTTCATTACGCGGCAGGCGGGTCTCTGGCAGATATTGGGACGTGAGCTCTACCCTTCTGCAAGAGAGCCAACTGCATCTGTTGGAGGCTCTGTGTTTAATGTTCAGACTCTGCAGCCACAAGATGATAAGGATCTGATTCTAGCTGGCGATACTGTCCAGGCTTTGGACACATCTGTCGCACAATCTGTAAATAGATCATTGGAAGTCGCACTACAACCTATAGCGTGCCAATTAAAAAAATACGCCCTATCTGTGCCCCCCTATGATTCAGAGCCCAACGCCCCTCCTCCCCTTTCCCAACAAGGGGACGAAGTCCCTCAGTCCTCCAACTGGCCCCAGGCAGTGACCATGGCATGCATATCCCAGGCCCTCTTCTCAGATCACACCTACTCAATGTCCAAAGCATCCACCAGCACACACCCTCCCGACTGTCCCACACCAAGACAGCGTCACGGGGCATCTTTCTCCAACAATTCAGATTCTGATGACGTTGACTCATTCTGAGCTCCAAAACATCATTGAGACAATTCACACAGCCAAACCTCCTCCCCTTCAAACACCTTACCTCCGCAAGAGTCCACACTTGACTATGACCCAGACAACATTGCCATTCGCCGTTCCCCTGACTGGTTGGCATTCCCAGCTGTATACGACTATCCCCACTATACATTACGCAAGGCCTTCAATAAAGAAGTCCTAAATAGACTTAGATCTGAATGTCAACGCCCAGACATCCTGCACAAAATCACTGAAACCCCAGAGTTGGACGCCAATCTGGTGACTTTCCTTAAATGCTTTTCAAAAGATCCCAAGAAAGGGAAAGACAGAACCTGGAAAGCCTGCCAGGACAAACTTCTTGGCATTTCAGGGCCCCTATGTAAAATACTTGACATGGCTGTGACAGCCAATCTGACACTCCTGGTGACCCTGCCATTTTGGCAGGCTGGGCCCAGCACGCTTTATGCCTTTTAGGCAACGCATACTATGCATTATTCGTCAAACGCAGATGATCGCAGCTAATGCGCATAGATCCCAAGTTAACGGAGCTTGCACAGGACCCAGACCCGTGGCTAATGGTATGCTCTTTGGCGACAAGTTTGTGAAATATCTTGGAAAGTTCGTCTGCATGTTTACAACCTTGGACAAAGTTCAGAACTCCAGTCAGAAAGTGCTATACCAACACCTTTTTGCCAAGGCCGGCTGTTTCAGAGGGCGAATGTCTGGCCGCCTTGTCTCCCGCAGCTTCTTCCTTCCACCTCAACTGTAGGTTGTGGTTATTCCACCCAGAGCAGAGACACCTATCCAGCCAGACATAGAGGTGGATGACCTTGTTACAACAGAGGCTCCTCTCGAGCCCAACCTGGCTATAACTCTGGAACAAATGCCCAAGGTAAGCTTAATTCCACCAACATCTGTAATCTTGGGGGGATAGACAGTTATTTTTGGCCAGTTGGTCTCTTCTGACTTCAGACCAGTGGGTCCTAGATCAAGTAGTGGGTTTCAAACTAGAATTCTTCTGAGTTCCCCAGCAATCCAGATCACCTCTCCCTCTCCATTTTTCCCAAACAGGTCAAGCCTTTATCCTCCAAGAGATAGAACAGCTCCTTATGAAGGATTCGATATGCCCCTGCCTCCTGGAACCCTCAGGCTTCTGCAGCAATATTTTCGCTGTAACAAAAAAGGAGGAGGTTCTAGCCTTGTCATAAATCTGAATGATTTCAACAGTTGGATTCTCTACCGCCATTTCAAAATGGAGGGAATCCATCTTTTGAGACATATCCTTGGGAAGGCCTTTGTATGGTCCGTCTGGACTTGAAGGATGAATATCTCTCGATTCCAATTTGGCAACCTCATCAGAAATTCTTCCAAATCCGATGGAAGGACCAGTGGTTCCACTTCAAAGTCCTCCCTTTCGGCCTATCTTCCGCCCCAAGATGTTTCACCAAAATCATGCGCCCGGTGGTAGAGACCCTCTGCTCCAAGGGTGTCCGTCTTATTATTTACTTAGATGACATTATAATAATGGGCCAAGAACTTCAAACTCTTGTCACTCACCTAGATTGGACCATCCAACTGTTACAGGATTTAGGCTTCATTATCAACAAAAAGAAATTGGTCCTTTATCCCTCCCGCTGCATAGAGTTTCTAGGTTTCCAGATCAACTTGCTTTCCTTCCTTCTATCTCTTCCTCCACAAAAGCTGAAAACACCTAAAAAAGAAATCAAGACGGTCCTAACAAGAACCAGTTTTCACTCAGGACTTTAGCCAGGATTGTAGGGCTCCTGGCATCCTCGATCCAAGCAATCTCCCCAGCCCCTCTACACTATAGAGCACTTTGAAGCTTAAAAATACAACATCTACAGAAAGGTGTGGGGTATTACGAACACATTTACCTCAATCCCAAGACAAAGGGTGAGTTTCAGTGGTGGCTAGGTCACATGTCAGCAAGGAATGGCAGAGCTATCTTAAGATTTCAACCGGATGTCGTTCTGGAATCAGACACCAGTCGGTGGGGCTGGGGTGCTAGGTGCAGCGACAGCGGTCTCAAGAGGAATCACAGTTGCACATCAACTGCTTAGAGCTCTTGGCCGGTTCCTTTGCAAATTCAGACATTAGCAACCCTCTCCAAGTGATGAGTTCTGCTGAGGGTGGACATCTCAGTGGTCCGATATATCACAAGCTGGGGGGAACATGTTCCCGAATCCTGACACAGATTGCGTAGAACTTTTGGCAATACTGCCTCCAACATTGCATTTCGGTGACTGCAGAATATCTCCCAGACTAGTGCAATGTGGTGGTGGATTGGAACTCCAGATATCTCAGAGATTACACTGAATGGAAGATACTCCATTCAGTGTTCCGAGCTATTGAGGATCGATGGGGACCGTGCCTCACAGATATGTTTGCATCGAGTCTGTCCCATCAACTGCCCCGGTTCTTCTTGTAGAGACCTGACCCACTAGCCAGCACCACCAATGCCTTCTTTCAACAGTGAAATGGTCATCTGCACTATGCCTTTCCCCCGTTTCTAAAGATTCAGAGATTGATCACACCATTATGGAGAGCACAACCTTGGTTCCCGGTTCTATTAGAAATGTCTCAAGATTGTCCGGTATTGATATCCTCTGTGCCGGATCTATTGATGGACCCGATGGGTAGCAGGCACCCTCTTCTACAGCAGGGCAGCCTTCAACTCATGGCTTGGCGCATTTTCAGACAAGATGGTTTGTGCTGAACCTTTCGGAACAAGCTATTAATTTAATCTCTGCATCTTGGTCTGAATCCACTCACAAGAGATATGCCTCAGCGTCCCGAAAGTGGTTGGGTTGGTGCGACCCACAGGGTGTGGATCCCCTGGGAGCACCCCTTACCTTTGTCATAAATTTTTTAGTAGAAATGGTTTCCACTAGCCTTAGCTATTGTTCAGTGAACAATTATCACTCTACTCTTTCCGCAAGTCATGCTTTTATAGAAGGTTAAATCTATCAGAGAACACCCTCTGGTAAGAAGAGTCATGTGAGGCATTTGTCTCTCCAATCTTCCCCTGCCAAGATATTCGACTTTGTGGAACGCAATTTTTTTTTGCAATGTCAGGGAAACCACTTTCAGCCAAAATAACTCTCCTATTATGTCTGGTATCCTGTAGGAGGGTGTTGGACGTCAAAGCCCTAGACCTTTATGCCAGAGTTTTTTCTCCAAATGGGGTCACATTTTCCATTTCGAGGTGCACAAAGACATTTTCTAAACAGGTCACCGATTCTAACTTCCCAGAGCATACAAACCTTTACGTTGTTCACTGCCTAAACAAATATAAAGACTACACAAGAGAGTTTTGCCAGTCCAATGGCGGTCAACACCTGATTGCCCTTCAGGTGCCCTTCCATCTAGTGTCTTGAGCCACATGAGCTCCCTGGGAGAAATGGATTCTTTCAGAAGCTGGCATTGACATGTCCATATTTGGTGCACCCTCAGTGAGAGGAGCCACAGCTTCTAAGTCATTCAACTTAGGTTCACAGTTACAGGACATAATGAAAGTAGCAAACTGGTCAGCTGATTCTACATTTACAACCTTTTATTAAAAACCAATTCTAGATGTTGCTTCTTTAGTCATACAGCAGCTTTAAACAAACATAATCGGAAGACTCCGGTCCTGACACAGAATGAAAAATGTTCTAGCTAATGCGTCAAGATTATCTCTCCCAGACATTCATCCTTACCATCATATAAGGTTGTATTTATACAAGGACAATGATGATCATTGTATTGCTGATGTTTTCCCTCCAGAATTGTGAAAGTTAATTGTGATGACTTATGGGACAGGGTCTTAGATGTTACTAAGGTGGTCATTACAACCCTGGCGGGCGGTGTTAAAGCGGCGGTAAAACCGCCAACAAGCCGGCGGTAAAGAAATGTGAATTATGACCGTGGCGGAAACCGCCTACAAAGACAGACACTTTAACACTCAGACCGCCACAGCGGTACAGACAAACAGCGCAGCGGTCACCACCAACAGACAGGCGGAGGACAATGTACTGCCCATAGTATCACAACCTACCAATCCGCCACCTTTTCCAGGGCGGATTCACCGCGGATAAAAACACGGCGGAAACAGCCATTTCAAAGGGAAAACGCTCACCTCTACACACTCCACGGGGAAGGAGGGCACCATGGAGCCGGAACTCCATATTCTCCCTGCGATAGTCTTCCTGCTCCTATACGAGGATCAACACCGGCGGCGAAGACCACGGTGAGTACTGCACCTATGACATAGGGGAGGCAAAAACACAGGGACACACACAACCAACATCCCAACCACCACCCCGACCCTCACCCACTACAACACACACACCAATGCATATCTATACATTACAGTAACAACCCCCAACCCCCCCCGGAAGAATACAAAGACAAAAGAAAATGAGTTGAACCATTGTAATATATCAAAATACAGTAAGCGAATATTTACATATATATATATATATATATATATATATATACACACATTAAACAAAATATACATCACGATTAGTAGTGCAGGTATTGCACCATTCATTGTCCGTGGGCCACTGGGCCCAAAATGCATGGGCGAGGCCCACACAAGATACCCAATCAAAACAGAGAGAACACTGCAGGGGCATCAGATAGAAATACTACAGGCACCTCAGGGGGAAGGGAAGGGGGGCACCTCAGCCAGAGGAGTGCACCACACCAGATCCACGAGGGGGCTCCATGCCCATTGATGTATCCTGGGGAGTGCAAAGCCACAGTCTCTCAAGTCTCTGCAGTGGGTGGGTTGCCCACTGTACCATCCTGGGGAGTGCAAAGCCACAGTCTCTCAAGTCTCTGCAGGTGGGAGTGCAAAGCCACAGTTTCTCAAGTCTCTGCAGTGGGTGGGTTGCCCACTGTACCATCCTGGGGAGTGCAAAGCCACAGTCTCTCAAGTCTCTGCAGTGGGTGGGTTGCCCACTGTACCATCCTGGGGAGTGCAGAGCCACAGTATCTCAAGTGGATAACAGTCCCCACTGGTTCTGGAGGGGCCTTTGTGGTCAGAGTGCTTCATCCTTCCAAGGACTGAGGTAGTGGATGCCTTTCTCCACTGGTTTTGGAGGGGGCTTTGTGCCCAGAGTGCTTCATCCTGCCAAGGACTGAGGAAGTGGATACCTTTCTCCACTGGTTCTGGAGGGGGCTTTGTGCCCGGAGTGCTTCATCCTGCCACGGACTGAGGAAGTGGATGCCTTTCTCCACTGGTTCTGGAGGGAGCTTTGTGCCCAGAGTGCTTCATCCTGCCAAGGACCGAGGTAGTGGATGTATCTCTCCACTGGTTCTGGAGGGGGCTTTGTGCCCAGAGTGCTTCATCCTGTGCAGGACAGACAGAGTGGATGCCTTTCTCCACTGGTTCTGGAGGGGGACTGGTGCCCAGAGTGCAGCACACACCCCGTGACGGTCCTAGTTGCGTCACTTCCCCTGCCACAAATGGGCAAGCGGTGCATTCCATGGCGGTCTTTGCCCTGTTCAGCGGTCCCTGGCCTGTTCAGCGGTGCTTGAGTTGCCAGTGTCAGACCTGTTCAGCGGTGCATTCCATGGCGGTCTTTGCCCTGTTCAGCGGTGCTTGAGTTGGCAGTGTCAGACTGTTCAGCGGTGCATTCCATGGCGGTCTTTACCCTGTTCAGCGGTCCCTGGCCTGTTCAGCGGTGCTTGAGTTGCCCGTGTCAGACCTGTTCAGCGGTGCATTCCATGGCGGTCTTTGCCCTGTTCAGCGGTCCCTGGCCTGTTCAGCGGTGCTTGAGTTGCCAGTGTCAGACCTGTTCAGCGGTGCATTCCATGGCGGTCTTTGCCCTGTTCAGCGGTCCCTGGCCTGTTCAGCGGTGCTTGAGGTGCCAGTGTCAGACTTGTTCAGCGGTGCATTCCATGGAGGTCTTTGCCCTGTTCGGCGGTCTTTGCCCTGTTCAGCGATCCCTGGCCTGTTCAGCGGTGCTTGCCAAGGCGGTCCTTATTGCCCAGCAGGGCTGTGGCTGGCGATCCTTCATAGGTCAGCTGGGCTGCGGCTTGCGGGGCCCTCCTGGCCAGCTGGGCTGTGGCTGGCGGTGGCCTCCTGGGTAGTGACTCTGGGGCTGGCCTCCTGGGCAGTGACTCTGGCGGTGGCCTCCTGGCCAGTGACGATGGGGCTGGCCTCCTGGGCAGTGACTCTGGCTGTGGCCTCCTGGGCAGTGACGATGGGGCTGGCCTCCTGGGCAGTGACTCTGGCGGTGGCCTCCTGGGCAGTGACGATGGGGCTGGCCTCCTGGGCAGTGACTCTGGCGGTGGCCTCCTGGCCAGTGACGATGGGGCTGGCCTCCTGGGCAGTGACTCTGGTGGTGGCCTCCTGGCCATTGACGATGGCGGTGGCCTCCTGGACAGTGACGATGGGGCTGGCCTCCTGGGCAGTGACGATGGGGCTGGCCTCCTGGGCAGTGACGATGGGGCTGGCCTCCTGGGCAGTGACTCCTGGCCAGTGACTCTGGGGCTGGCCTCCAGGGCAGTGACTCTGGCGGTGGCCTCCTGGCTAGTGACGATGGGGCTGGCAGTGGCCTCCTGGGCAGTGGGGATGATGGCGGTCTTCTCCGCCGTGCTGCTCCTCCCAGACTTTGGAGATTTCTTCTGCCACTTTCCCACCTTGGGAGGAGTCACAGCTGAGTCGACACTCCCCCCGGGACCCTTGTGAGCGGCTTTGCTGGCTGGAGTCTTCCCCCTCTCCCACCGGGCACTGTCCAACTTCTGGTGCTTCACGGGGGGACTGGCTGTGCTGTGGCTCCGTGCCACACTGGCTGGCCTGGTGGCCGGTGCACTCCACATACCTGTAACAACAGGCACCACTGGTCCCGGAGATTTTTTGGCTGAGGTGCTAGTACGGGACCTATGAGTTGGAAGGGGGTGGTGGTGGGAAATAGGTTAAGGGGGGACAGGAAAAGTTTTTGGGAGACACTGGGACGGGTAGCAGGAGGGGGGTTGGGAGTGGAGGAAGAGGTGGTGGTTGTAGGAGGTGTAACTTTTGTGGATTTGGGTGCAGGTGCATGGGCTGGAGGCTGTCGTGAGGTGGATGGCTGTTGGGTGGGTGTGTGCCTGCGTTTGTGTATCTTCGGAGTGGGTGTCACAGACACACTGGGAGAGGACACAGGGGACGTGGAAATGGTAGTGGGGGTGGTGAGTGCACGTGAGCAGGGTGTGGTGGTGGGTGTGCTGGTGCGGGACGTAGTGGCTGTAGTGGTAGTGCATGCAGATGTGAGTGTAGACGAGACTGGGAGGCAGGAGGGAGACGAGTGGAGGCAGTGGATGTTGGTGTGTATGTATGTGTGTGATGCTTGTGTGAGTGCCTGTGGGATGTGTGGTGCTTATGTTTGCCTGAGCTTCCCTTGTGTGGTGAGGTGTGTGCAGGCTGGTCTGATGGTGTGCTTGGGATAGGCTGGGGTACAGGGGATTGGGTCTGGGTGGAGGAAGTTGGAGGGGGGAGGCTAGATACAGGGACAATGGCTGCCATCATTGCTGAGGCCAGAGTTAGCAGGGTTCGATGAAGGGCAGCCTGACCAGAATGAATGCCCTCCAGGAATGCATTTGTGTGTTGCAATTCCCTTTCTACACCCTGGATGGCAGTCAAAATGGTAGACTGCCCAACAGTGAGGGACCTGAGGAGGTCAATGGCCTCCTCACTGAGGGCAGCAGAGGTGATAGGGGCAGGGGCTGAGGTGCCTGGGGCGAAGGTGATGCCCACCCTCCTGGGTGAGAGGGCACTGGGCGAAGGCTGAGGGGCTGCTGGGAGGGCGGTGCTGGTAGGGGGAGTGGCGGCTGTACCTGTAGAAGTGGGGGGCACAGATTTTGCCGCCACCACACGGGAGCTCCCATGAGAGGACGAGTCCGTGTCGCTGGTTGCAGATCCTGTGACCGCCGTGGTGCTCCACTCGCCCTTCGTCCCACTGGTGTATTCTGAGTACGTGGTGTGGCCCTCCGTGGCCATGTGGGATGCAGCTCCCTCGTGCTCCGGTGCCACTGTACCTCCGCCTGATGATGCTGATGCACACAAGAACAGGGAGACCACAGAAAGGGGGGGGGACGACAGAAGAAAGACAGGTTGAGTGCATGGCTTACCGCTACCGTTGGCGGACAATACAGACACAGCAGCCCCCTGCACTATGTTGCGCTGTTGGGCTCTACAGATGCAATTCCTGGGATATGTCCAGTATGGCTATGGATGACATCTGCACATATAGATGACACAGGGGCATGAATACCTGTACTTGGCACTCTACAGAGTTGGGGTGGGGTGCCATATGGCCTGCATTACGGAGGGGCCTAGCCTACGGAACTCGCCCTGGCCTAGGGAAAACCACAGCCCTCCTCCCCCACCCAGACACCTTCACTGTGCGCAAAGTCCGCTGAATGATGTTGTACTCACCCCCTTGTGTCTGCTGTGATGCCCATCCAACTCAGGGTAGGCCACCGCCAGGATCCGGAACATCAAGGGGGTCATGGTTCGACGGGCACCTCTCCCACGTTGGGAGGCTGTAGGAGGCTGGACTGGCTTGTAGTGAGTACCAAGGGGTACTTGCACCTTCCACCAGGCCCAGTTATCCCTTATTAGTGTATAGGGTGTCTAGCAGCTTAGGCTGATAGATAATGGTAGCTTAGCAGAGCAGCTTAGGCTGAACTAGGAGACGTGTGAAGCTACTACAGTACCACCTAGTGTCATATGCACAATATCATAAGAAAACACAATACACAGTTATACTAAAAATAAAGGTACTTTATTTTTATGACAATATGCCAAAGTATCTCAGAGTGTACCCTCAGTGAGAGGATAGGAAATATACACAAGATATATATACAAAATAGCAAAAATATGCAGTATAGTCTTAGAAAACAGTGCAAACAATGTATAGTTACAATAGGATGCAATGGGGAAACATAGGGATAGGGGCAACACAAACCATATACTCCAAAAGTGGAATGCGAACCACGAATGGACCCCAAACCTATGTGACCTTGTAGAGGGTCGCTGGGACTATTAGAAAATAGTGAGAGTTAGAAAAATAACCCTCCCCAAGACCCTGAAAAGTGAGTGCAAAGTGCACTAAAGTTCCCCTAAGGACAAAGAAGTCGTGTTAGAGGAATAGTGCAGGAAAGACACAAACCAACAATGCAACAACTGTGGATTTCCAATCTAGGGTACCTGTGGAACAAGGGGACCAAGTCCAAAAGTCACAAGCAAGTCGGAGATGGGCAGATGCCCAGGAAATGCCAGCTGCGGGTGCAAAGAAGCTTCTACTGGACAGAAGAAGCTGCGGTTTCTGCAGGAACGAAAAGGGCTAGAGACTTCCCCTTTGGTGGACGGATCCCTCTCGCAGTGGAGAGTCGTGCAGAAGTGTTTTCCCGCCGAAAGAACGCCAACAAGCCTTGCTAGCTGCAAATCGTGCAGTTAGCGTTTTTGGACGCTGCTGTGGCCCTGGAGGGACCAGGAGGTCGCAAATTGGACCAGGAGAGAGAGGGGACGTCGAGCAAGACAAGGAGCCCTCTCAGCAGCAGGTAGCACCCGGAGAAGTGCAAGAAACAGGCACTACAAGGATGCGTGAAACGGTGCTCACCCGAAGTCGCACAAAGGAGTCCCACGTCGCCGGAGACCAACTTAGTACGTCGGGCAATGCAGGTTAGAGTGCCGTGGACCCAGGCTTGGCTGTGCACAAAGGATTTCCGCCGGAAGTGCACAGCGGCCGGAGTAGCTGCAAAAGTCGCGGTTCCCAGCAATGCAGCCCAGCGAGGTGAGGCAAGGACTTACCTCCACCAAACTTGGACTGAAGAGTCACTGGACTGTGGGGGTCACTTGGACAGAGTCGCTGGATTCGAGGGACCTCGCTCGTCGTGCTGAGAGCAGACCCAAGGGACCGGTAATGCAGCTTTTTGGTGCCTGCGTTTGCAGGGGGAAGATTCCGTCGACCCACGGGAGATTTCTTCTGAGCTTCTGGTGCAGAGAGGAGGCAGACTACCCCCACAGCATGCACAAGCAGGAAAACAGTCGAGAAGGCGGCAGGATCAACGTTACAGAGTTGCAGTAGTCGTCTTTGCTACTATGTTGCAGGTTTGCAGGCTTCCAGCGCGGTCAGCAGTCGATTCCTTATCAGAAGGTGAAGAGAGAGATGCAGAGGAACTTGGATGAGCTCTTGCATTCGTTATCTAAAGTTTCCCCAGAGACAGAGACCCTAAATAGCCAGAAAAGAGGGTTTGGCTACTTAGGAGAGAGGATAGGCTAGCAACACCTGAAGGAGCCTATCACAAGGAGTCTCTGACGTCACCTGGTGGCACTGACCACTCAGAGCAGTCCAGTGTGCCAGCAGCACCTCTGTTTCCAAGATGGCAGAGGTCTGGAGCACACTGGAGGAGCTCTGGACACCTCCCAGGGGAGGTGCAGGTCAGGGGAGTGGTCACTCCCCTTTCCTTTGTCCAGTTTCGCGCCAGAGCAGGGCTAAGGGTTCCCCTGAACCGGTGTAGACTGGCTTATGCAGAATTGGGCACATCTGTGCCCAACAAAGCATTTCCAGAGGCTGGGGGAGGCTACTCCTCCCCTGCCTTCACACCATTTTCCAAAGGGAGAGGGTGTCACACCCTCTCTCAGAGGAAGTTCTTTGTTCTGCCATCCTGGGCCAGGCCTGGCTGGACCCCAGGAGGGCAGATGCCTGTCTGAGGGGTTGGCAGCAGCAGCAGCTGCAGTGAAACCCCAGGAAGGGCAGTTTGTCAGTACCAGGGTCTGTGCTACAGACCACTGGGATCATGGGATTGTGCCAACTATGCCAGGATGGCATAGAGGGGTCAATTCCATGATCATAGACATGTTACATGGCCATATTCGGAGTTACCATTGTGAAGCTACATATAGGTAGTGACCTATATGTAGTGCACGCGTGTAATGGTGTCCCCGCACTCACAAAGTTCAGGGAATTGGCTCTGAACAATGTGGGGGCACCTTGGCTAGTGCCAGGGTGCCCTCACACTAAGTAACTTTGCACCTAACCTTTACCAGGTAAAGGTTAGACATATAGGTGACTTATAAGTTACTTAAGTGCAGTGTAAAATGGCTGTGAAATAACGTGGACGTTATTTCACTCAGGCTGCAGTGGCAGGCCTGTGTAAGAATTGTCAGAGCTCCCTATGGGTGGCAAAAGAAATGCTGCAGCCCATAGGGATCTCCTGGAACCCCAATACCCTGGGTACCTCAGTACCATATACTAGGGAATTATAAGGGTGTTCCAGTAAGCCAATGTAAATTGGTAAAAATGGTCACTAGCCTGTTAGTGACAATTTGGAAAGAAATGAGAGAGCATAACCACTGAGGTTCTGATTAGCAGAGCCTCAGTGAGACAGTTAGTCACTACACAGGTAACACATTCAGGCACACTTATGAGCACTGGGGCCCTGGGTTACCAGGGTCCCAGTGACACATACAACTAAAACAACATATATACAGTGAAAAATGGGGGTAACATGCTAGGCAAGATGGTACTTTCCTACACAAACCCCCCCCCCAAACGAAGGACAATAAGACTAGCCATGACCTGATGAGTCTTCATTGTCTAAGTGGAAATATCTGGAGAGTCCATCTGCATTGGAGTGGCTACTCCCAGGTCTATGTTCCACTGTATAGTCCATTCCCTGTAGGGATATGGACCACCTCAACAATTTAGGATTTTCACCTTTCATTTGTTTAAGCCAAAGTAGAGGTTTGTGGTCTGTCTGAACAATGAAGTGAGTGCCAAACAGGTACGGCCTCAACTTCTTCAGAGCCCAGACCACAGCAAAGGCCTCCCTCTCAATGGCAGACCAACGCTTTTCTCTAGGGGTCAACCTCCTACTAATAAAAGCAACAGGTTGATCCTGGCCCTCAGAATTAAGTTGTGATAGGACTGCCCCTACTCCTAATTCAGATGCATCAGTTTGGACATAGAATTTTTTAGAGTAACAAGGGTTTTTCAGGACAGGTGCAGAGCACATGGCCTGCTTCAGCTCCTCAAAAGCTTTCTGACAGTTAGCTGTCCACAATACCTTTTTAGGCATCTTTTTGGATGTGAGGTCATTAAGAGGGGCTGCAATGGAGCCATAGTTCTTAATGAACCTCCTGTAATACCCAGTGAGGCCTAGGAAGGCTCTCACCTGAGTCTGAGTGGTAGGGGGAATCCAATCAATAATTGTTTGGATTTTCCCCTGAAGTGGTGCAATCTGTTCCCCACCAACAGGGTGTCCCAGATAAACCACCTTACCCTGCCCTATGTGGCACTTTGAAGCCTTGATAGTGAGGCCTGCCTTCTGCAGGGCCTCCAAAACTTTCCATAGGTGGACCAGGTGATCATCCCAGCTGGAGCTAAAGACAGTTATATCGTCCAAATATGCTACACTGAAAGCTTCCAGCCCTTGCAGGACCGTGTTCACCAACCTCTGAAAAGTGGCAGGTGCATTTTTCAAACCAAAAGGCATTACAGTAAACTGGTAATGTCCTCCAATGGTTGAAAATGCAGTCTTAGGTTTAGCATCTTCTGACAATTTGATCTGCCAATACCCTGCAGTCAAATCAAAAGTGCTTAGATACTTGGCAGATGCCAATGTATCTATGAGCTCATCTGCCCTGGGTATAGGGTGAGCATCAGTTTTGGGTACCAAGTTGAGACCTCTATAGTCTACACAAAACCGCATTTCCTTCTTTCCATCTTTGGAATGGGGTTTTGGTACAAGTACCACAGGAGAAGCCCATGGACTTTCAGAGTGCTCAACCACTCCTAGTTCTAACATTTTCTGGACCTCTTGCTTTATGCAGTCCCTGACATGGTCAGGCTGCCTATAGATCTTACTTTTGACAGGTATACTGTCTCCAGTATCTATAGTGTGCTCACACCAAGAAGTGGTACCTGGCACAGTAGAGAAGAGTTCAGAGAATTGATCTAGGAGATTTATGCAATGGTCTTTCTGCTCAGCAGTAAGACAATCAGCCAAAACTACACCTTCCACAAGAGCATCTTGTTCTGTGGAAGAGAAGAGATCAGGTAGAGGATCAATGTCTTCTTCCTGTCCCTCATCAGTTGCCATGAGCAGGGTGAGATCAGCCCTGTCATAGTAGGGTTTCAGGCGGTTGACATGGAGCACCCTAAGGGAACTCCTGGCAGTGCCTAAGTCAACTAAATAGGTGACTTCTCCCTTCTTTTCAACAATTGTGTGGGGTCCACTCCATTTATCTTGGAGTGCTCTTGGGGCCACAGGCTCCAAGACCCACACTTTCTGCCCTGGTTGGTACTGAACCAAAACAGCCTTCTGATCATGCCATTGCTTCTGGAGCTCTTGGCTGGCCTGAAGGTTTTTACTGGCCTTTTTCATGTACTCAGCCATTCTTGATCTGAGGCCAAGTACATAATCCACAATATCCTGCTTAGGAGCTTTTAAAGGTTGTTCCCAACCCTCCTTTACAAGTGTGAGTGGACCCCTAACAGGGTGTCCAAAAAGAAGTTCAAAGGGGCTGAAGCCCACTCCTTTCTGGGGTACCTCCCTGTAGGCAAAAAGGAGGCATGGTAGAAGGATATCCCATCTCCTGCGGAGTTTTTCAGGGAGACCCATAATCATGCCTTTGAGAGTTTTATTAAATCTCTCCACCAGTCCATTTGTTTGTGGATGATAGGGTGTTGTGAACTTGTACGTTACACCACACTCCTTCCACATGGCCTTTAAGTATGCAGACATGAAATTGCTTCCCCTGTCTGATACTACTTCCTTTGGGAAGCCCACCCTGGAAAATATTCCCAGGAGGGCCTTTGCCACTGCAGGTGCTGTAGTGGTCCTTAAAGGAATAGCTTCAGGATATCTTGTGGCAT
The DNA here is from genome assembly GCF_031143425.1 of Pleurodeles waltl. NCBI lineage: Eukaryota > Metazoa > Chordata > Amphibia > Caudata > Salamandridae > Pleurodeles > Pleurodeles waltl. The sequence goes on along the minus strand of NC_090437.1, from coordinate 1,313,235,259 downwards.
GGTCCACTACCACCAAGATGAATCTATTGCCTGAAGCAGTAGGAGGGTCAAGGGGGCCAACTATGTCAACCCCTACCCTTTCAAAGGGAACCCCAACCACAGGCAGTGGGATAAGGGGTGCCTTTGGGGTGCCACCTGTCTTGCCACTGGCTTGACAGGTTTCACAGGATTTACAAAATTCCTTTGTGTCCTCAGACATTCTAGGCCAATGAAACAGGGGAAAAAGCCTGTCCCAAGTTTTCATTTGTCCTAGATGCCCAGCTAGGGGAATGTCATGTGCCAGGGTTAGGAGGAACTTTCTGTACTCCTGAGGGATCACTAGTCTCCTGGCAGCTCCAGGTTTAGGATCCCTGTGCTCAGTGTACAAGAGGTTGTCCTCCGAGTAAACTCTGTGAGAGTCACTGACATCCCCATTAGCCTGTTTGACAGCTTGCTGTCTGAGACCCTCTAATGTGGGACAGGTTTGCTGTGCCACACTCAGCTCCTCCCTGGCAGGCTCCCCTTCACCCAAAAGCTCAGCAGTGTCTGCTTGAAGCTCCTCTGGTGTAGGTTCTGCACAGGGAGGGAATTCTTCTTCCTCAGAAGTTGAATCCACTGTAGAGGGAGGGATAGTAGGAAGTGGTTTGCTTCTACTAGCCCTAGCTTTAGGGAGCACTTGGTCCATTGTTCCAGGATCCAAGCTTCCCTGTCCTTTTTGCTTTTTGGCCTGAGCCCTTGTCAAAGCAAAAATATGCCCTGGGATGCCCAGCATTGCTGCATGGGCCTCCAACTCCACATCTGACCAAGCTGATGTCTCCAAATCATTCCCTAATAGACAGTCTACAGGTAAATCTGAAGCTACCACAACTTTCTTTGGACCAGTAACCCCCCCCCAGTTGAGATTAACAACAGCCATGGGGTGGCTAAGTGTGTTGTTGTGAGCATCGGTTACTTGGTACTGGTGACCAAGTAGGTATTGTTCAGGGTGGACCAGTTTCTCTATGACCATAGTCACACTGGCTCCAGTGTCCCTGTAGGCCTGAACCTCAACACCATTTATTAGGGATAGCTGCTTGTACTTATCCATATTAAGGGGACAAGCAACTAAGGTGGCTAAATCAATAGCCCCCTCAGAGACTAACACAGCCTCTGTGGCCTCCCTAACAAGGCCAACCCCAACTAAGTTACCAATAGTGAGCCCAGCTACTCCCTTGGATTGGCTATTAGTAGGTTTGCTCCCACCACCACTGCTATTAGTAGGGACACTAGGGGTAGCAGTAGAGGTTGTAGTGGTAGGAGCATTGGTGCTTTTCTTTGGACAACTGGGATCTGTTGTCCAATGGCCTTTTATTTTACATAAATAGCACCATGGTTTCTTTTCCTTGTTCTGATTAAAAGAGGATTTGGGCCCACCCCCCCCACCAGAGTGTTTTTGTGGGCCTGATGAAGACTCATTTTTAGATTTGTCCCCACCCTTGTCAGAAGACTTACCATCCTTCTTTTTGTTGCCATCTTTGTCACCCCCTGTATGAACTTTTCTGTTCACCCTTGTTCTGACCCATTTGTCTGCCTTCTTTCCCAATTCTTGGGGAGAGGTCAGATCAGAGTCCACCAAGTACTGGTGCAACAAATCAGATACACAATTATTAAGAATATGCTCTCTCAGGATCAAGTTATACAGGCTGTCATAATCAGTAACTTTACTGCCATGTAACCACCCCTCCAAGGCCTTCACTGAATGGTCAATGAAATCAACCCAGTCTTGTGAAGACTCCTTTTTGGTCTCTCTGAACTTTATCCTGTACTGTTCAGTGGTTAAGCCATAACCATCCAGGAGTGCATTCTTAAGAACTTTGAAATTATTAGCATCATTTTCGTTCACAGTAAGGAGCCTATCCCTACCTTTTCCACTAAATGATAGCCATAGGATAGCAGCCCACTGCCTTTGAGGGACATCCTGTACAACACAGGTCCTCTCAAGTGCAGCAAACCACTTGTTAATGTCATCCCCCTCCTTATAAGGGGCAACTATCTTATGCAGATTCCTGGAATCATGCTCTTTTGCAGGATGACTATGGGGAATACTGCTGCTGCCACCATGGGTATCTAAACCCAACTTCTGTCTTTCTTTCTCTAGTTCAAAAGACTGTCTATCCAAATCCAGCTGTTGCTTTTTAAGCTTCAGTCTGGTTTGTTCCACTCTCAACTTATTGAGTTCCCTCTCTAACATTCTGTCATCAGGGTTGGTGGGAGGGACATTCTTAGACACAGAAGAATGAACAGAAGGAGACCTGTCCCTTACAGAAGCCACCCTAACAGCTTGGCTAACAGAAACATCACTACCAGTATGGTGAGAATAAATGCTTTTGCTATGATGTGAGACAACACTATTTGTATGGTGAGGCTCTCCATCATGACCAACTATGCTAGACTGTCTAGTAATGGGCAGGCTAGGAAGTTTCTTTCCCGACTCTTTTCCTGGGGGAGTCCCTGGATCAGATTGGGAACCATTTGCTACTTTTTCAACAGATGTGGCCCCTATGGCCTTATCTTGTTCTCTAAGCATGTTAAGCAATAATTCCAAAGAAGGATTCTTCCCTACACTCAAACCTCTCTCTATGCAGAGACTCCTTGCTCCTTTCCAGCTAAGGTGATCATATGCAAGTTTGGACAGATCAACATTTTGGCCTGTGCCAGACATTTTTAGAGAGAGTTAAAGTGATAGAAAAAGAGAAAAAAGTTTTCAGAACTTTTTAGAAAGACAGAAAAAAACTTTTTAAACTTTTAAGAACTTTTTGAAAGTTTAGAAGTACTTTTCAGCACTTAGAAAAGAGTGAAAAGAGGAAATGCAAAACTTTTTGGCTATGTGTATATACACTGACCTTGTTTTGTTTATTTTTCTCTTATGAAAAGTACAATGACAAGAGTGGTAAGTAGTCTCAAAGCACTTATCCCACCGCTGCACAACCAATGTAGGAGGCTGGACTGGCTTGTAGTGAGTACCAAGGGGTACTTGCACCTTGCACCAGGCCCAGTTATCCCTTATTAGTGTATAGGGTGTCTAGCAGCTTAGGCTGATAGATAATGGTAGCTTAGCAGAGCAGCTTAGGCTGAACTAGGAGACGTGTGAAGCTACTACAGTACCACCTAGTGTCATATGCACAATATCATAAGAAAACACAATACACAGTTATACTAAAAATAAAGGTACTTTATTTTTATGACAATATGCCAAAGTATCTCAGAGTGTACCCTCAGTGAGAGGATAGGAAATATACACAAGATATATATACAAAATAGCAAAAATATGCAGTATAGTCTTAGAAAACAGTGCAAACAATGTATAGTTACAATAGGATGCAATGGGGAAACATAGGGATAGGGGCAACACAAACCATATACTCCAAAAGTGGAATGCGAACCACGAATGGACCCCAAACCTATGTGACCTTGTAGAGGGTCGCTGGGACTATTAGAAAATAGTGAGAGTTAGAAAAATAACCCTCCCCAAGACCCTGAAAAGTGAGTGCAAAGTGCACTAAAGTTCCCCTAAGGACAAAGAAGTCGTGTTAGAGGAATAGTGCAGGAAAGACACAAACCAACAATGCAACAACTGTGGATTTCCAATCTAGGGTACCTGTGGAACAAGGGGACCAAGTCCAAAAGTCACAAGCAAGTCGGAGATGGGCAGATGCCCAGGAAATGCCAGCTGCGGGTGCAAAGAAGCTTCTACTGGACAGAAGAAGCTGCGGTTTCTGCAGGAACGAAAAGGGCTAGAGACTTCCCCTTTGGTGGACGAATCCCTCTCGCCGTGGAGAGTCGTGCAGAAGTGTTTTCCCGCCGAAAGAACGCCAACAAGCCTTGCTAGCTGCAAATCGTGCAGTTAGCGTTTTTGGACGCTGCTGTGGCCCTGGAGGGACCAGGAGGTCGCAAATTGGACCAGGAGAGAGAGGGGACGTCGAGCAAGACAAGGAGCCCTCTCAGCAGCAGGTAGCACCCGGAGAAATGCCAGAAACAGGCACTACGAGGATGCGTGAAACGGTGCTCACCCGAAGTCGCACAAAGGAGTCCCACGTCGCCGGAGACCAACTTAGAACGTCGTGCAATGCAGGTTAGAGTGCCGTGGACCCAGGCTTGGCTGTGCACAAAGGATTTCCGCCGGAAGTGCACAGGGGCCGGAGTAGCTGCAAAAGTCGCGGTTCCCAGCAATGCAGCCCAGCGAGGTGAGGCAAGGACTTACCTCCACCAAACTTGGACTGAAGAGTCACTGGACTGTGGGGGTCACTTGGACAGAGTCGCTGGATTCGAGGGACCTCGCTCGTCGTGCTGAGAGGAGACCCAAGGGACCGGTAATGCAGCTTTTTGGTGCCTGCGGTTGCAGGGGGAAGATTCCGTCGACCCACAGGAGATTTCTTCGGAGCTTCTGGTGCAGAGAGGAGGCAGACTACCCCCACAGCATGCACAAGCAGGAAAACAGTTGAGAAGGCGGCAGGATCAGCGTTACAGAGTTGCAGTAGTCGTCTTTGCTACTATGTTGCAGGTTTGCAGGCTTCCAACGCGGTCAGCAGTCGATTCCTTATCAGAAGGTGAAGAGAGAGATGCAGAGGAACTCGGATGAGCTCTTGCATTCGTTATCTAAAGTTTCCCCAGAGACAGAGACCCTAAATAGCCAGAAAAGAGGGTTTGGCTACTTAGGAGAGAGGATAGGCTAGCAACACCTGAAGGAGCCTATCACAAGGAGTCTCTGACGTCACCTGGTGGCACTGGCCACTCAGAGCAGTCCAGTGTGCCAGCAGCACCTCTGTTTCCAAGATGGCAGAGGTCTGGAGCACACTGGAGGAGCTCTGGACACCTCCCAGGGGAGGTGCAGATCAGGGGAGTGGTCACTCCCCTTTCCTTTGTCCAGTTTCGCGCCAGAGCAGGGCTAAGGGGTCCCCTGAACCGGTGTAGACTGGCTTATGCAGAATTGGGCACATCTGTGCCCAACAAAGCATTTCCAGAGGCTGGGGGAGGCTACTCCTCCCCTGCCTTCACACCATTTTCCAAAGGGAGAGGGTGTCACACCCTCTCTCAGAGGAAGTTCTTTGTTCTGCCATCCTGGGCCAGGCCTGGCTGGACCCCAGGAGGGCAGATGCCTGTCTGAGGGGTTGGCAGCAGCAGCAGCTGCAGTGAAACCCCAGGAAGGGCAGTTTGGCAGTACCAGGGTCTGTGCTACAGACCACTGGGATCATGGGATTGTGCCAACTATGCCAGGATGGCATAGAGGCGGCAATTCCATGATCATAGACATGTTACATGGCCATATTCGGAGTTACCATTGTGAAGCTACATATAGGTAGTGACCTATATGTAGTGCACGCGTGTAATGGTGTCCCCGCACTCACAAAGTTCAGGGAATTGGCTCTGAACAATGTGGGGGCACCTTGGCTAGTGCCAGGGTGCCCTCACACTAAGTAACTTTGCACCTAACCTTTACCAGGTAAAGGTTAGACATATAGGTGACTTATAAGTTACTTAAGTGCAGTGTAAAATGGCTGTGAAATAACATGGACGTTATTTCACTCAGGCTGCAGTGGCAGGCCTGTGTAAGAATTGTCAGAGCTCCCTATGGGTGGCAAAAGAAATGCTGCAGCCCATAGGGATCTCCTGGAACCCCAATACCCTGGGTACCTCAGTACCATATACTAGGGAATTATAAGGGTGTTCCAGTAAGCCAATGTAAATTGGTAAAAATGGTCACTAGCCTGTTAGTGACAATTTGGAAAGAAATGAGAGAGCATAACCACTGAGGTTCTGATTAGCAGAGCCTCAGTGAGACAGTTAGTCACTACACAGGTAACACATTCAGGCACACTTATGAGCACTGGGGCCCTGGGTTACCAGGGTCCCAGTGACACATACAACTAAAACAACATATATACAGTGAAAAATGGGGGTAACATGCTAGGCAAGATGGTACTTTCCTACACAACCCCCCCCCCCAAACGAAGGACAATAAGACTAGCCATGACCTGATGAGTCTTCATTGTCTAAGTGGAAATATCTGGAGAGTCCATCTGCATTGGAGTGGCTACTCCCAGGTCTATGTTCCACTGTATAGTCCATTCCCTGTAGGGATATGGACCACCTCAACAATTTAGGATTTTCACCTTTCATTTGTTTTAGCCAAAGTAGAGGTTTGTGGTCTGTCTGAACAATGAAGTGAGTGCCAAACAGGTATGGCCTCAACTTCTTCAGAGCCCAGACCACAGCAAAGGCCTCCCTCTCAATGGCAGACCAACGCTTTTCTCTAGGGGTCAACCTCCTACTAATAAAAGCAACAGGTTGATCCTGGCCCTCAGAGTTAAGTTGTGATAGGACTGCCCCTACTCCTAATTCAGATGCATCAGTTTGGACATAGAATTTTTTAGAGTAACAAGGGTTTTTCAGGACAGGTGCAGAGCACATGGCCTGCTTCAGCTCCTCAAAAGCTTTCTGACAGTTAGCTGTCCACAATACCTTTTTAGGCATCTTTTTGGATGTGAGGTCATTAAGAGGGGCTGCAATGGAGCCATAGTTCTTAATGAACCTCCTGTAATACCCAGTGAGGCCTAGGAAGGCTCTCACCTGAGTCTGAGTGGTAGGGGGAATCCAATCAATAATTGTTTGGATTTTCCCCTGAAGTGGTGCAATCTGTTCCCCACCAACAGGGTGTCCCAGATAAACCACCTTACCCTGCCCTATGTGGCACTTTGAAGCCTTGATAGTGAGGCCTGCCTTCTGCAGGGCCTCCAAAACTTTCCATAGGTGGACCAGGTGATCATCCCAGCTGGAGCTAAAGACAGTTATATCGTCCAAATATGCTGCACTGAAAGCTTCCAGCCCTTGCAGGACCGTGTTCACCAACCTCTGAAAAGTGGCAGGTGCATTTTTCAAACCAAAAGGCATTACAGTAAACTGGTAATGTCCTCCAATGGTTGAAAATGCAGTCTTAGGTTTAGCATCTTCTGACAATTTGATCTGCCAATACCCTGCAGTCAAATCAAAAGTGCTTAGATACTTGGCAGATGCCAATGTATCTATGAGCTCATCTGCCCTGGGTATAGGGTGAGCATCAGTTTTGGTTACCAAGTTGAGACCTCTATAGTCTACACAAAACCGCATTTCCTTCTTTCCATCTTTGGAATGGGGTTTTGGTACAAGTACCACAGGAGAAGCCCATGGACTTTCAGAGTGCTCAACCACTCCTAGTTCTAACATTTTCTGGACCTCTTGCTTTATGCAGTCCCTGACATGGTCAGGCTGTCTATAGATCTTACTTTTGACAGGTAAACTGTCTCCAGTATCTATAGTGTGCTCACACCAAGAAGTGGTACCTAGCACAGTAGAGAAGAGTTCAGAGAATTGATCTAGGAGATTTATGCAATGGTCTTTCTGCTCAGCAGTAAGACAATCAGCCAAAACTACACCTTCCACAAGAGCATCTTGTTCTGTGGAAGAGAAGAGATCAGGTAGAGGATCAATGTCTTCTTCCTGTCCCTCATCAGTTGCCATGAGCAGGGTGAGATCAGCCCTGTCATAGTAGGGTTTCAGGCGGTTGACATGGAGCACCCTAAGGGAACTCCTGGCAGTGCCTAAGTCAACTAAATAGGTGACTTCTCCCTTCTTTTCAACAATTGTGTGGGGTCCACTCCATTTATCTTGGAGTGCTCTTGGGGCCACAGGCTCCAAGACCCACACTTTCTGCCCTGGTTGGTACTGAACCAAAACAGCCTTCTGATCATGCCATTGCTTCTGGAGCTCTTGGCTGGCCTGAAGGTTTTTACTGGCCTTTTTCATGTACTCAGCCATTCTTGATCTGAGGCCAAGTACATAATCCACAATATCCTGCTTAGGAGCTTTTAAAGGTTGTTCCCAACCCTCCTTTACAAGTGTGAGTGGACCCCTAACAGGGTGTCCAAAAAGAAGTTCAAAGGGGCTGAAGCCCACTCCTTTCTGGGGTACCTCCCTGTAGGCAAAAAGGAGGCATGGTAGAAGGATATCCCATCTCCTGCGGAGTTTTTCAGGGAGACCCATAATCATGCCTTTGAGAGTTTTATTAAATCTCTCCACCAGTCCATTTGTTTGTGGATGATAGGGTGTTGTGAACTTGTACGTTACACCACACTCCTTCCACATGGCCTTTAAGTATGCAGACATGAAATTGCTTCCCCTGTCTGATACTACTTCCTTTGGGAAGCCCACCCTGGAAAATATTCCCAGGAGGGCCTTTGCCACTGCAGGTGCTGTAGTGGTCCTTAAAGGAATAGCTTCAGGATATCTTGTGGCATGGTCCACTACCACCAAGATGAATCTATTGCCTGAAGCAGTAGGAGGGTCAAGGGGGCCAACTATGTCAACCCCTACCCTTTCAAAGGGAACCCCAACCACAGGCAGTGGGATAAGGGGTGCCTTTGGGGTGCCACCTGTCTTGCCACTGGCTTGACAGGTTTCACAGGATTTACAAAATTCCTTTGTGTCCTCAGACATTCTAGGCCAATGAAACAGGGGAAAAAGCCTGTCCCAAGTTTTCATTTGTCCTAGATGCCCAGCTAGGGGAATGTCATGTGCCAGGGTTAGGAGGAACTTTCTGTACTCCTGAGGGATCACTAGTCTCCTGGCAGCTCCAGGTTTAGGATCCCTGTGCTCAGTGTACAAGAGGTTGTCCTCCGAGTAAACTCTGTGAGAGTCACTGACATCCCCATTAGCCTGTTTGACAGCTTGCTGTCTGAGACCCTCTAATGTGGGACAGGTTTGCTGTGCCACACTCAGCTCCTCCCTGGCAGGCTCCCCTTCACCCAAAAGCTCAGCAGTGTCTGCTTGAAGCTCCTCTGGTGTAGGTTCTGCACAGGGAGGGAATTCTTCTTCCTCAGAAGTTGAATCCACTCTAGAGGGAGCGATAGTAGGAAGTGGTTTGCTTCTACTAGCCCTAGCTTTAGGGAGCACTTGGTCCATTGTTCCAGGATCCAAGCTTCCCTGTCCTTTTTGCTTTTTGGCCTGAGCCCTTGTCAAAGCAAAAATATGCCCTGGGATGCCCAGCATTGCTGCATGGGCCTCCAACTCCACATCTGACCAAGCTGATGTCTCCAAATCATTCCCTAATAGACAGTCTACAGGTAAATCTGAAGCTACCACAACTTTCTTTGGACCAGTAACCCCCCCCCAGTTGAGATTAACAACAGCCATGGGGTGGCTAAGTGTGTTGTTGTGAGCATCGGTTACTTGGTACTGGTGACCAAGTAGGTGTTGTTCAGGGTGGACCAGTTTCTCTATGACCATAGTCACACTGGCTCCAGTGTCCCTGTAGGCCTGAACCTCAACACCATTTATTAGGGATAGCTGCTTGTACTTATCCATATTAAGGGGACAAGCAACTAAGGTGGCTAAATCAATAGCCCCCTCAGAGACTAACACAGCCTCTGTGGCCTCCCTAACAAGGCCAACCCCAACTAAGTTACCAATAGTGAGCCCAGCTACTCCCTTGGATTGGCTATTAGTAGGTTTGCTCCCACCACCACTGCTATTAGTAGGGACACTAGGGGTAGCAGTAGAGGTTGTAGTGGTAGGAGCATTGGTGCTTTTCTTTGGACAACTGGGATCTGTTGTCCAATGGCCTTTTATTTTACATAAATAGCACCATGGTTTCTTTTCCTTGTTCTGATTAAAAGAGGATTTGGGCCCACCACCCCCACCAGAGTGTTTTTGTGGGCCTGATGAAGACTCATTTTTAGATTTGTCCCCACCCTTGTCAGAAGACTTACCATCCTTCTTTTTGTTGCCATCTTTGTCACCCCCTGTATGAACTTTTCTGTTCACCCTTGTTCTGACCCATTTGTCTGCCTTCTTTCCCAATTCTTGGGGAGAGGTCAGATCAGAGTCCACCAAGTACTGGTGCAACAAATCAGATACACAATTATTAAGAATATGCTCTCTCAGGATCAAGTTATACAGGCTGTCATAATCAGTAACTTTACTGCCATGTAACCACCCCTCCAAGGCCTTCACTGAATGGTCAATGAAATCAACCCAGTCTTGTGAAGACTCCTTTTTGGTCTCTCTGAACTTTATCCTGTACTGTTCAGTGGTTAAGCCATAACCATCCAGGAGTGCATTCTTAAGAACTTTGAAATTATTAGCATCATTTTCGTTCACAGTAAGGAGCCTATCCCTACCTTTTCCACTAAATGATAGCCATAGGATAGCAGCCCACTGCCTTTGAGGGACATCCTGTACAACACAGGTCCTCTCAAGTGCAGCAAACCACTTGTTAATGTCATCCCCCTCCTTATAAGGGGGAACTATCTTATGCAGATTCCTGGAATCATGCTCTTTTGCAGGATGACTATGGGGAATACTGCTGCTGCCACCATGGGTATCTAAACCCAACTTCTGTCTTTCTTTCTCTAGTTCAAAAGACTGTCTATCCAAATCCAGCTGTTGCTTTTTAAGCTTCAGTCTGATTTGTTCCACTCTCAACTTATTGAGTTCCCTCTCTAACATTCTGTCATCAGGGTTGGTGGGAGGGACATTCTTAGACACAGAAGAATGAACAGAAGGAGACCTGTCCCTTACAGAAGCCACCCTAACAGCTTGGCTAACAGAAACATCACTACCAGTATGGTGAGAATAAATGCTTTTGCTATGATGTGAGACAACACTATTTGTATGGTGAGGCTCTCCATCATGACCAACTATGCTAGACTGTCTAGTAATGGGCAGGCTAGGAAGTTTCTTTCCCGACTCTTTTCCTGGGGGAGTCCCTGGATCAGATTGGGAACCATTTGCTACTTTTTCAACAGATGTGGCCCCTATGGCCTTATCTTGTTCTCTAAGCATGTTAAGCAATAATTCCAAAGAAGGATTCTTCCCTACACTCAAACCTCTCTCTATGCAGAGACTCCTTGCTCCTTTCCAGCTAAGGTGATCATATGCAAGTTTGGACAGATCAACATTTTGGCCTGTCCCAGACATTTTTAGAGAGAGTTAAAGTGATAGAAAAAGAGAAAAAAGTTTTCAGAACTTTTTAGAAAGACAGAAAAAACTTTTTAAACTTTTAAGAACTTTTTGAAAGTTTAGAAGTACTTTTCAGCACTTAGAAAAGAGTGAAAAGAGGAAATGCAAAACTTTTTGGCTATGTGTATATACACTGACCTTGTTTTGTTTATTTTTCTCTTATGAAAAGTACAATGACAAGAGTGGTAAGTAGTCTCAAAGCACTTATCCCACCGCTGCACAACCAATGTAGGAGGCTGGACTGGCTTGTAGTGAGTACCAAGGGGTACTTGCACCTTGCACCAGGCCCAGTTATCCCTTATTAGTGTATAGGGTGTCTAGCAGCTTAGGCTGATAGATAATGGTAGCTTAGCAGAGCAGCTTAGGCTGAACTAGGAGACGTGTGAAGCTACTACAGTACCACCTAGTGTCATATGCACAATATCATAAGAAAACACAATACACAGTTATACTAAAAATAAAGGTACTTTATTTTTATGACAATATGCCAAAGTATCTCAGAGTGTACCCTCAGTGAGAGGATAGGAAATATACACAAGATATATATACAAAATAGCAAAAATATGCAGTATAGTCTTAGAAAACAGTGCAAACAATGTATAGTTACAATAGGATGCAATGGGGAAACATAGGGATAGGGGCAACACAAACCATATACTCCAAAAGTGGAATGCGAACCACGAATGGACCCCAAACCTATGTGACCTTGTAGAGGGTCGCTGGGACTATTAGAAAATAGTGAGAGTTAGAAAAATAACCCTCCCCAAGACCCTGAAAAGTGAGTGCAAAGTGCACTAAAGTTCCCCTAAGGACAAAGAAGTCGTGTTAGAGGAATAGTGCAGGAAAGACACAAACCAACAATGCAACAACTGTGGATTTCCAATCTAGGGTACCTGTGGAACAAGGGGACCAAGTCCAAAAGTCACAAGCAAGTCGGAGATGGGCAGATGCCCAGGAAATGCCAGCTGCGGGTGCAAAGAAGCTTCTACTGGACAGAAGAAGCTGCGGTTTCTGCAGGAACGAAAAGGGCTAGAGACTTCCCCTTTGGTGGACGGATCCCTCTCGCCGTGGAGAGTCGTGCAGAAGTGTTTTCCCGCCGAAAGAACGCCAACAAGCCTTGCTAGCTGCAAATCGTGCAGTTAGCGTTTTTGGACGCTGCTGTGGCCCTGGAGGGACCAGGAGGTCGCAAATTGGACCAGGAGAGAGAGGGGACGTCGAGCAAGACAAGGAGCCCTCTCAGCAGCAGGTAGCACCCGGAGAAGTGCCAGAAACAGGCACTACGAGGATGCGTGAAACGGTGCTCACCCGAAGTCGCACAAAGGAGTCCCACGTCGCCGGAGACCAACTTAGAACGTCGTGCAATGCAGGTTAGAGTGCCGTGGACCCAGGCTTGGCTGTGCACAAAGGATTTCCGCCGGAAGTGCACAGGGGCCGGAGTAGCTGCAAACGTCGCGGTTCCCAGCAATGCAGCCCAGAGAGGTGAGGCAAGGACTTACCTCCACCAAACTTGGACTGAAGAGTCACTGGACTGTGGGGGTCACTTGGACAGAGTCGCTGGATTCGAGGGACCTCGCTCGTCGTGCTGAGAGGAGACCCAAGGGACCGGTAATGCAGCTTTTTGGTGCCTGCGGTTGCAGGGGGAAGATTCCGTCGACCCACGGGAGATTTCTTCGGAGCTTCTGGTGCAGAGAGGAGGCAGACTACCCCCACAGCATGCACAAGCAGGAAAACAGTTGAGAAGGCGGCAGGATCAGCGTTACAGAGTTGCAGTAGTCGTCTTTGCTACTATGTTGCAGGTTTGCAGGCTTCCAGCGCGGTCAGCAGTCGATTCCTTATCAGAAGGTGAAGAGAGAGATGCAGAGGAACTCGGATGAGCTCTTGCATTCGTTATCTAAAGTTTCCCCAGAGACAGAGACCCTAAATAGCCAGAAAAGAGGGTTTGGCTACTTAGGAGAGAGGATAGGCTAGCAACACCTGAAGGAGCCTATCACAAGGAGTCTCTGACGTCACCTGGTGGCACTGGCCACTCAGAGCAGTCCAGTGTGCCAGCAGCACCTCTGTTTCCAAGATGGCAGACGTCTGGAGCACACTGGAGGAGCTCTGGACACCTCCCAGGGGAGGTGCAGGTCAGGGGAGTGGTCACTCCCCTTTCCTTTGTCCAGTTTCGCGCCAGAGCAGGGCTAAGGGGTCCCCTGAACCGGTGTAGACTGGCTTATGCAGAATTGGGCACATCTGTGCCCAACAAAGCATTTCCAGAGGCTGGGGGAGGCTACTCCTCCCCTGCCTTCACACCATTTTCCAAAGGGAGAGGGTGTCACACCCTCTCTCAGAGGAAGTTCTTTGTTCTGCCATCCTGGGCTAGGCCTGGCTGGACCCCAGGAGGGCAGATGCCTGTCTGAGGGGTTGGCAGCAGCTGCAGTGAAACCCCAGGAAGGGCAGTTTGGCAGTACCAGGGTCTGTGCTACAGACCACTGGGATCATGGGATTGTGCCAACTATGCCAGGATGGCATAGAGGGGGCAATTCCATGATCATAGACATGTTACATGGCCATATTCGGAGTTACCATTGTGAAGCTACATATAGGTAGTGACCTATATGTAGTGCACGCGTGTAATGGTGTCCCCGCACTCACAAAGTTCAGGGAATTGGCTCTGAACAATGTGGGGGCACCTTGGCTAGTGCCAGGGTGCCCTCACACTAAGTAACTTTGCACCTAACCTTTACCAGGTAAAGGTTAGACATATAGGTGACTTATAAGTTACTTAAGTGCAGTGTAAAATGGCTGTGAAATAACGTGGACGTTATTTCACTCAGGCTGCAGTGGCAGGCCTGTGTAAGAATTGTCAGAGCTCCCTATGGGTGGCAAAAGAAATGCTGCAGCCCATAGGGATCTCCTGGAACCCCAATACCCTGGGTACCTCAGTACCATATACTAGGGAATTATAAGGGTGTTCCAGTAAGCCAATGTAAATTGGTAAAAATGGTCACTAGCCTGTTAGTGACAATTTGGAAAGAAATGAGAGAGCATAACCACTGAGGTTCTGATTAGCAGAGCCTCAGTGAGACAGTTAGTCACTACACAGGTAACACATTCAGGCACACTTATGAGCACTGGGGCCCTGGGTTACCAGGGTCCCAGTGACACATACAACTAAAACAACATATATACAGTGAAAAATGGGGGTAACATGCTAGGCAAGATGGTACTTTTTCTACAGAGGCCATCCCCAGCTGAGCCTCGGCCGTCTTCTTGCTCCAGCGGCGAATGTCCTCCCATCTTTTCTGGCAGTGGGTGCTCCGTCTGTGGTGGACCCCCAGGGTCCAGACGTCCTTGGCGATGGCACGCCAAATATCCTTCTTCTGGTGGGCGCTGACCTACATGACATGTACAGGGGAAGAAGAGAAGTCATTAACAACTGCACCGTCTAAGTGAGTGGCCCACATCCCTACCCTTGCCATGTGGCACATGGATTCACAGTCCTTCATGCACGCAGAACTGTGCCACCTTCATTCTTACAACCAGCCCTCTCCACACAGGCATAGCCCATACAACATGCTCCTGTGTACTTGCCTGTTGGTCTGGAGGACCGTAGAGTAGCATGTACTGAGGGAGGACCCCGTCGATGAGCTTCTCCAACTCCTCTGCAGTGAAGGCAGGGGCCCTTTCCCCAGACGCACGAGCCATTGTCTCTTCCAGACCGAGGTCACAGCAGCACTTGCAGTGTAGGTCCTCTCCTGTCGAAGATCAGGTATCGAGTGATTGAACAGATAGAAAATGGCGGTCACGCGTACCATCACCCCTGGCGTACATCGTCATTGGCTCCTGGGACCCATAGGGTCCAATGTTAACCAATGCAGCACTGAGCCGCGGTCTTCGACCGCCTACCGCAACGGTGTACAACGCCAGCGCAGTTACCTCACATCCCATTGTCCCAGTTTAGAGGTCAGGCAGCCGCCATTTCAGGGGCCCACATGGCCTAATTACCAACTGCATCACACATACCTAGGCCTTGTCTCACAACACAACTACAGGCCACATTTTGTGTATAAATGGTGTTCTGTGTAGACTGCGGGTACATACCTCTGAGTTATTTGACTCTGTGCTCGCTGTTGACCTTCCTAGGCACTGTCCGCTGGGACATGTGGGGAGATGGTGGAATCCTCCAGTGTACCGACCGCTGGTGGACCTGTCGACAATGGAGGAAAGAAGTTTGATCATCACCTACAGGTTTGACCGTGCCACAATCCAGGAACTGTGTGCCCAGTTGGAGCCTGACTTGATGTCAGCAATCCACCATCCCACAGGAATCCCCCCTGAAGTGCAGGTGCTGTCAGTGCTCCATTTCATTGCAAGTGGGTCATTTCAAACAACAGTGGCCATGGCATCAGGGATGTCCCAGCCTATGTTTTCCAACGTGTTGTCCAGAGTGTTGTCTGCCCTGCTGAAACACATGCGGAGCTACATCGTTTTCCCTCAGGTGGAGGATTTGCCTACAGTTAAAGGTGACTTCTATGCCCTTGGGCATATCCCCAACATCATAGGTGCCATTGATGGGACCCATGTAGCTCTTGTCCCCCCCCACAGGAGTGAACAGGTGTACAGGAACCGAAAGAGTTATCATTCCATGAATGTACAGATGGTATGTTTGGCAGACCAGTACATCTCTCGTAACTGCTATGTTCCCTGGCTCTGTGCATGACGCCTACATCCTGCGGAATAGCAGCATCCCTTATGTGATGGGTCAACTCCAGAGGCACTGGGTGTGGCTATTAGGTGAGTCTGGTTACCCCAACCTGTCATGGCTACTGACCCCAGTGAGAAATCCCAGGACCAGGGCAGAGGAACGCTACAATGAGGCCCATGGGCGGACTAGGAGGGTGATCGAACGCACCTTTGGCCTCCTGAAGGCCAGGTTCAGGTGCCTCCAAATGACAGGTGGTTCCCTATTCTACTCACCAAAGAAGGTGTGCCAGATCATCGTGGCCTGCTGTATGCTTCACAACTTGGCTTTGCGACGACAGGTGCCTTTTCTGCAGGAGGATGGTCCAGATGACCGTGTTGTGGCAGCTGTGGAGCCTGTGGACAGTGATGAGGAGGAAGCAGAGGAAAAAGTCATTGACAACAGTGACTCAGGGCCAGATGTAAGTAGAAAGCAAATTGCGAGTTGCAATTTGCGAGTGCTGCTAACTCGCAAATTGCAACTCGCAATTTGCTATGCAGAAAGGTGTCTCAGACACCTTCTGCGACTTGCTATGGGGTCGCAAAGACCCACCTCATTAATATTAATGAGGTGGGTCGCAGTTTGCGACCCCATAGCGAGTCTGGGCACTCACGGGGATGGTGGCCTGCTTAAATAAAGCAGTTTTTTTTTTCTATGTGCAGCCCGTTTTTCTTAAAGGAAAACGAGCTGCACATAGAAAAAAATACCGAAACCTTTTGTTTCGTTTTTTTTTTCCAGAGTAGGCAGTGGTCCATTGGACTACTGCCTGCTCTGAAAAAATAATTTTGGGGACCCCTTCCCATTTGCGAATGAGTTACCATCCACTTCAAGTGGATGGTAACTGCGAGTTGATTTGCGACCGCGAAATCAACTTACATCGCGGTGCGAGTCGCAAATAGGAAGGGAACACCCCTTCCTATTTGCGAGTCTGAAACACATTTTGCGAGTCGGTTCCGACTCGCAAACTGTGTTCCTGCATCGCGCGCAGGCATTAGCGCCTCGCAAACTGTGTTTTTCGCCGTTTGCGAGGCGCTAATGCCTTGCTACACCTGGCCCTCAGTTATCCAGCAATGTTTCCAGTGGCACACAGGTGAGAAAACATTCCTGCCTACTACAAGTACTTTCACACTTCTACCTCTATCCTGTCTTTCGATTTCAACCAGCATATGGTCACTGAGTTGTACATTTCCCTTACGATTTCACAGGTGTGGTTTCCAACGTGTGTCATCTGCTTAGATTCCTCATGGACTTGAGATGTGTGACATAGGTATGTTGACATTACATTTGAAAACGCATTTTGTCACTGTCATTGCTAATACACATTTTCAAAATCACAGACTGACTCCAGATTGTTTTGTGCTTCAAGGGTGTTTATTGAAGTGCTAAATATTGGAGGGGGGTTGTAAAATGGTGAGGGGTGATGGTGGAAGAATGTCCATGGCAGAGTCCAGTCTATTAGTCTCACAGGTGCATTGCCCATATGGGCATAGGAAGTGGAGCTGGGGCAGTTAAAGTATGGAGAGGGTTACAAAGTGGGACAGTAGGATGACAATCAGGGTGGTCTCATTTCTTGGCGGGGGTCTTGGCATCGTGCTCTGTCTTGTTCCTGGATCTCAGGGACCGCTTGCGGGGTGGTTCTCCGTCTGCAGGGGGTGGGGTGCTGGTGTGGTGGTCCTGTGGCGGTGAATCCTGTCTACTAGTGCCGGCGGAGGTGGTGGCCAGTTCATCGTCCATGCTAGTGTCAGGGGCCCCTTGGAGTGCCACAGTGTCCCTCCTGGTGTTAAGTATTTCCTTCAGCACCCCTACGATGGTGCCCAGGGCGGACCTGATGGTTCTGAGTTCCTCCCTGAACCCCAAATACTGTTCCTCCTGCATGCGCTGGGTCTCCTGAAACTTGGCCAGGACCGTTGCCATCGTCTCCTGGGAGTGGTGGTATGCTCCCATGATGGAAGATAGGGCCTCGTGGAGAGTGGGTTCCCTTGGCCTGTCCGCCCCCTGTCGCACAGCAGCCCTCCCAGTTCCCCTGTGTTCCTGTGCCTCCGTCCCCTGGACCGTGTGCCCACTGCCACTGCTCCCAGGTCCCTGTTGTTGTTGGGGTGGCGTGTTATCCTGGGTTCCCTGTAGTGGTGGACACACAGCTGATTGACGCGGAGGTATGGGCCCGCTGGGTGCTGTGCTGGTGTTACCAGAGGGTGGAAGGTCTGTAGTGGGCTGTGCCTGTGTGAGGGGAACCAACTGTCCCGAGGCCCACGATGGTCCGGGCTGGTCATCTGGATCCAGCTGGACAGAGCTGCTGTCATCACTGTGGGCCTCTTCTGTGGGTGGGGTGGAGATGTTTGGACCCTCCTGTCTGGTGACGTTGGGTAGTGGTCCTGCAGGGGTGTAAAAGCATGATTATTGCATCTGTGTGTGTCATGGTGTGCAATGGGTGGGTGACCGTGTACCCTAGTGCTTGCATTCCTGTGTGGGGGCTTGTGTGATGATGGTTGAGGGGGGTGTTATGGGTATGTGCAGTGGGCATGCTTTAGTGATGGGTGTCCATGCGTTGTTGTTGCCTGCAGGGCTTGGTGTTGGGATGGGTGGTTTGTGTTATTAGTACATTTGTGAGGAGTTGTAGTGATAGGGGAGGGGACGAGGGTGAGGGTCGGTGATAGCATGCACGTAGGGTGGGGGATATGATAGTTAAGATTTGACTTACTAGAGTCCATTCCTCCACCGACTCCTGCGAGGCCCTCAGGATGCAGAATAACCAAGACCTGCTCCTCCCATGTTGTTAGTTGTGGGTGAGGAGGTGGGGGTCCGCCGTCAGTCCTTTGTACCTCGATGTGGTGTCTTGAGACCACGGAACGCACCTTCCCCCGTAGGTCGTTCCACCTCTTCCTGATGTCGTCCTGATTTCTTGGGTGCTGTCCCTCTGCGTTGACCCTGTCGACTATTCTTTGCCATAGCTCCATCTTCCTAGCGATGGAGGTGTGCTGCACCTGTGCAACAAATAGCTGTGGCTCTAGCCGGACGATTTCCTCCACCATGACCCTGAGCTCCTCCTCCGAGAACCTGGGGTGTCTTTGCCGTGCCATGAGGTGGTGTAGGTGATGTGTGGGACGGTGTGTGTGGTGATAAGTGTGGTGATATGTAGTGGTCTGTGGTGTTTTGTGCGTGGCAGTTGTATGGGTGATGGTGTTGAGCGCCTGTGGCTGCTAGTTTGTTGATGGTGGTGTCTCTCTCTGGCCTTCTCTCGGTAATTGTGGTTGTAGGGGTTTGTGGGTGATGTGGGTGTGTGTTTTATATTGTATTGGGTGTGTGGGAGTGGTGTGTGTATGTGTATCAGGTGTTTGTATTTCAAATTGTCCAATGTGGTGGTGTTTTGGAGATGTGTGTGTATTTTGAGCACGGCGGTGTGTACCGCCAATGGAATACCGCAGTTGAAAGACCGCCGCGTGGATTCGTGGGTCGTGATAGCATGGGCGTATTTCTGTTGGCATGACGGTGGAGGTTTTGTTTTCGCCAGTTTATCACTGACCTTTGGTGTGGCGGACTTGTGTGGGTGTCTGAATTTTGTCGGATTTCGAGATGTGGGTCGTAATAGCTGTGGCGGATTTCAGCGGCCGCGGCGGTGTGTTGGCGGTCTTCTGCGCGGCGGTAAGTGGCTTTTACCGCCAATGTTGTAATGACCCCCTAAGTCTCTTATTTTACTCAAGATTCTGAACAAAAGAATGGACGAAGAAAGACAGTTATCTCTTATTTGGCAATTCCAGACCCTGTTTAGTTCTCCTGTAAGTTTGTGGTTGTTCACGTTCCATTGAATCGAGCAGTGGGTCCAGTTCTAAGGCCTATGCACGTACGACTAAAGGTTCAAGTCATGCCATTGTGCAAAGAAAGAGGAAGAAGATGGCGCTGGAGGAAGTATATATATGGCGAGGACCATCATTGGCGCCGAGGAAATCACATTATGATACATGGGAAATTTAGTTTTATTAAAGTTTGAATTGATTGGCTGCTATGTGTGTTTTTTACATTAAACAGCAAAGAATGAGAAGCATAATCCTCGCCTCCGTGTCCTTAATAGAATTTAAAATTCTTAATGCGTTAGCTAGAAACATTTTTAATGTGTCGATCAATTGTTATTCAAAAATGGTCTTCTATAAAAATTAACAAAAAGTCACAGTCAAACAATATATAAGGCTCACAACAGTCATAAAAACACTCAAGAAATCTCCCATTTATGATACTCAGAGATAATTACAAAGCAAAGAAAAAACCAATATATCTATACCCCTAGAACAGAAAAATATGCTGGCTTATATCACAGAGAGATATGGCCATATCAAAGAGAACAGTCAAATCATAGTGTTGCTAGATAGTACCATTGGTTAAGACCTTACTTAACAGTGTTCGCTTGCCAAATCCATCTATTTTCCTTCAGCCGATCCAGATCATGTCTTCTCTTGGAGAGAGAGAGCAATCAAGTCGAGTACAAACCATTTCACTCCATGTGCAAATGTTTCAGAATGACCAACCATTGGACCATTCTGCACATTACGTTGAATTCTAGATCTGTGCTGTAGAATATGACGATGAACCTCCTGAGTTGTGTTTCTGATTTATTTAAGAGTGCACAGTTCGAAAACTGTTTGAGTTGCCATGTAATTCCATTCAAACCCCATCATTTAGCACTAGTTGAAGTGGCAGTACCACATGGATCGTGTCCAGTAACCGGTCCAAGTTCCCCTAGATGGGTCAATGTGGTTGTTTGAGGTTCTATATATGCCTTTATCAATCTGTCCATTAGATTTCAGGCTCTCATAAGGGAAAACATAGGTTTTTCCAACCTAAAATGTTCTCAATCCAAAGGATGCATATTCTTTAATATAATCTTATTGAATTCTGTACCAAAGGTGGTTACACAAGCCAAACAGTAATCTGTTGCTCTCTCTTTTATGTCAGAAGTGAATGAGCACTCTACTTTGTACCATTCCAATCTATGCCACTTCAGTCTGTCATTCTACTCTGCATCACTTTATACCTATGCACTCTATCCCACTCTACTCTACTATGCACCACTGCACCTTTTGCCACTGCACTCTACACCACTCCACTCTATGTCACTATACTCTCCAACCTTGCACTTTATGCCACTGCACTCTATGACGATGCACTCTTCTCTGTACCACTCTACTCAACACCAGTGCACTCTATGTCATCCACTCTAAGCTACTCTGCACCACTGCAGTCTACGCCCCTGCACTCTATGCCACTGCACTCTACCCTGCACCACTCCACTGTATAGTTCACTATTCCACTCTACCACTTCACTTCACTCTACTCTACCACTTCACTTCACTCTACTCCAAAACAATCTATTCTGTGCCACTCCACTCTACGAAAATGCAATTTACGCTGCACCAATCCAATCCACTCTGCACTAATCTATTATGTACCACTCCCCTCTACGCCACTGCACTTTACTTTAACAACTGCACTCTATGCCATGCACTCTACACCCTTTTTGCTAAAAAACTATGCACTCTAGGCCACTGCATTCTACGTTAATCTATTCTGCAGCACTGCACTCTACACCACTATACTCTACTCTGCAACACTCTACCCCACTGCACTCTACACTATTGTACTCTACGCCACCACAATGTATGCCACTCGGTTGTACTCTGCACCACTGTACTTTATGCAACTGATCTCTACACCACTCTACTGCACTCTATGCCACTGTACTATACACCACTGCACTCTATGACAGTCTACACTGCAACACTCTTCTCTATGCCAATCTATGCCAATGCACTCTACGCCACTATACTCTATACCAGTCTACTCTGCATCACTCCACTCTATGCCACTGATCTCTACTCTGCACCACTCCACTCTGCACCGCTCCACCTCTATGCCACTACACTCTATGCCAGTCCACTCTAAACCACTCTACTCGACCCTGCAACACTGCACTCTATGATACTGCACTTTTTGGCACTCTACTGTATGCCACTGCACTCTCAGCCACTGTATTCCATTCTGCACTATTCCACTCTATGCCACTCCACTCCTCTCTACGCCACTGCACTCTACACCACTTTACTCAAAACCAATACACTCTATGCTACTACACTGTATGCCACTATACACTAGTCTGAAACACTCTACTCTTGCACTGCACTCTACGCCACTGCACCCAGTGCCACTCCATTCTATGTCATTGCATTCTAAGCCACTGCACTATATGCCACTCTATTCTACTCTGCACCTCGCTCTCTACGCCACCTTACTCTACGCCACTGCACTCTAAACCACTCTACTCTACACCACTGCACTCTATGACACTACTCTGCACTCTCTGTCACTGACCTCTCTGTAACTCCACTCTGCACCACTGCACTCTATGCCAATGCACACTCTACTCTAAGCCACTCTACGCAACAGCACTCTTCACCTCTGTACTCTACTTTGCGCCACTCTATTGTATGTCAATGCATTCTACTACAGTATGCACCACTGCACTCTTTGCCACTGCACTTTACACCACTCCAGTCTAGGCCTTTCTACTATGCACCACTCCACTCTACACCAGTGCACTCTCTTCCACTCCACACTATCCTGCACCACTCCATTCTACCCTACAGCTGTATGCCACTCTACTCTATGCCACTGTGCTCTTCGCCACTCTACTCTAAACCACCCTCACTTTCCCAAATGTACTCTAGACCACTTACTCAAACCCAATGCACTCTACACCACTGCACCCTACGACAACTTCTCTGCACTCTATGCCACAGTACTCTACTCTGCAAAACTTTAAGCCTCTGCACTCTACACAACTGCTCACCACGCAACTCTAAACCATTGAGCTCTATGTCACTGCACTCTATGCCACTCTATTAAACTCTGCACCACTGTACTGTATGCCACTGCTGTCTATGGTACTCTCCACTGCAACACTTTAGCCTACACCACTGCAGTCTGTGCTAATGCACTCTATGGTGATACATGCTATGCCAATGCACTCTACGCCACTGCACTCCACGTTGCACCACTCCTACCTGCACTCCTCCCTGGTCACACCTCTTTCCTTTGTCCAGTTTCACGCCAGAGCAGGGGCTGGGGGCTCCCTGGACCGGTGTAGACTGGTTTATGCAAAGAAGGCACCATCTGTGCCCTTCAAAGCATTCCCAGAGGCCAGGAGAGGCTACTCCTCTCAGGCCCTTAACACCTATTTCCAAAGGGAGAGGGTGTAACACCCTCTCTCAGAGGAAATCCTTTGTTCTGCCTTCCTGGGACTGGGTTGTTCAGACCCCAGGAGGGCAGAAACCTGTCTGAGGGTTGGCAGCAGCGGTAGCTGCAGAGAAAACCCCAGAGAGCTAGTTTGGCAGTACCCGGGGTCTGTGCTGGAGCCATGCTCTCTACACCACTGCAGTCTATACTGTGCCACTCTACTCTACACAATTCTACTCTGCACCACTCTGCTCTGTGCCACTCTATGCCACAGCACTCTACGCCGATGCACTCTACACCACTTTACTCAAAACCAATGTACTCTACGTCACTGCACTCTATGCCAATCTACTCTGCACCACTGTACTTTACACCATTGCACTTGTGACCACTTTACTCCACTCTTTAACACTCCACTCTATGATGCACTACTTCTTTAAACTCTACTGAACTCTATGCCACTCCAAAACACTGTACTCCACTCTATGCCACTCTACAACACTACTCCACTCCACTCCACGACATTCTACGCATCTCCCTCTATGCCACTCCAAGCCACTTTACTCCACTCTATTCTACAAAGCACTACTCCACTCTAATTCACTCCATTACTCGACTCTATGCCACTCCAGTACTCTATTCTACACCACTCCATGCCACTCTACTCTGAGTATGACACTCTATGCCACTCCACTCTATGACAATCTACTCTGCTATACACTCTTCCACTCTACAACACTCCACTCTATGCAACACTTTCTAAGTCACTCCACTCCGCTGTGCACCGCTCCACAACACTCTCTGCCACTCCATGACACTCAACTCCACTCTACACCTTTCCACTCTACTCTACTCCCTCCAGGTTACTCCACAAGACTATGGGGGTCATTCTCCGCCGCCCGCCAAAGTTCCCCCGACAGAATACCGCAGCGCAGTCAAAAGACCGCCGCGGTAATTCTGAGTTTCCCGCTGGGCCGGCGGGCGACCGCCAGAAGGCCGCCCGCCCGCCCAGCGGGAAACCCCCTTCCACGAGGATGCCGGCTCCGAATGGAGCCGGTGGAGTGGAAAGGGTGCGACGGGTGCAGTTGCACCTGTCGCGATTTTCAGTGTCTGCTATGCAGACACTGAAAATCAATGTGGGGCCCTGTTAGGGGGCCCCTGCAGTGCCCATGCCATTGGCATGGGCACTGCAGGGGCCCCCAGGGGTCCCATGACACCCGTTCCCACCAGCAAGGTTCTGGCGGTCAAAACCGCCAGAACCAGGCTGGCGGGAAGGGGGTCGGAATCCCAGCGCCGCCATGGAGGATTCCTCAGGCCAGGGGAAAACCGGCGGGAAACCGCCGGTTTCCCTTTTCTGACCGCGGCTTTACCGCCACGGTCAGAATTGGCCTGGATGCACCGCCAGCCTGTTGGCGGTGCATCCGCGGTCCCCCCCTGGCGGTCTATGACCGCCAGGGTCGGAATGACCCCCTATGTCACTCCACTCCACGCCACTCAATGCTACTCAACTCTACACCACTCCTCTCCAGGGCTCTCCACACCACTCCATAACACCCTACTCTTCTCCATGACACTCTAAGACACTCCACTCAATGCTATTCTTCTTTATGCCACTAACTTTTAGCCATGCTGAACAGCTGCCAAGCTAGTGTACAAAATAGCTAAAACATATTGCCAAATTCAATAGCTCTTGCATAGGCAAGACCTATTGGCTTTGCCAATGTTTGTTTCCCCAGTGATCAAATTTATTCTTGGGATATGTAAGAAACACATCTGCTGTCCCTGCCATCTTTACCTCTACCTGCATGCGGGATCCGAACCATGTTCCCCAGTTTCAATGGCCACACCTCTTGCCAAAATCATTGTGCATCTGTTTATTTTATACATGGAGACCTCCATTGGACCCTGGCCGGCATGTGTAGCATTTAAGGCCTTCTAGTTGCTAGACACGTGCTGATCTCTACTATAATTGCTTATGCACAAAAAAAATTGACGCATTGTTTACAAAGTAAACATGAAGTAGCTCTTTAAATGAGCATCAGTTACATTAAGCATATTTTTGTTATAGGCATAGTACACAAATACACAATAATTTTTTGGTGGATAAAGGGAGATTGGGTGATTTCCTCTGAATCACAGGATGTTAAGCCAGTGCCGAGACTCGAGCCTGGTTCCCCAGATCCAAGGTCAGCAGCTCTAGCTGTTACACCACATCCATCCCTCTGTGATTCTGCACTCATGGTTAATGCTGTTTGCAGCTTCTCTGTGTACCTTTTTTTAAGATTCTTTTTACTTTGCTGCCTTCTTTAAATCCAAGAAAGTTATGCAATATTTCAACAAATCCTTATACAAAAAGAAAATAAAGAAAAATCATTGCCATCTCTGTACAATTGACATGAAAGGTCATCATAATCGCAATCATAATAGACATAATGGCCCTCATTATGACCCTGGCAGTGAGTGATAAAGTGGCTGTAATACCGCCAGCAGGCTGGCAGTAAGTCCCGGCAAATTATGACCATGGCGGTGATAACTCCCATAGACAGCCAATGTACCACACCAACCGCCAAGGCGAAAACAACACTCACCACGGCGATAGCCAACAACAGGCAGGTGGAAGACAAAGTATCGCCCATCATATTAAGACACAGCACACGGCCACCTTTTACGGGGAAGTACCAATGCCATCAAAAGCCCAGTGGAAACGCATCACTGAAGAGAGAGGACTCACCATTGGAGACACAGGGAAGAACAACGCTGCCATGGAACCCGAACTGTAAGTTTTCCCCGATGATCTTCTACATTATGCTCCACCTGGAACACCAACGCCGACAAAGACGACGACGGTGAGTACAGCCACCTAGCACACAAGGGAGGGTGGAAGGAAAACGAGAGTGACACACACACACACAACACACACCCAACACACACACACACCATACACACAACCAGCTGCATACGAAAAACAATTTGTCCCCGAAAAACGGCAGAATAATGCAAAGACAACAGGAATGGACTAAAGTGATTGTAAGCAGATCAAATTCAAAATCAATAATTCGATTTGTTAATGAAACAGATATGTACACATGTACACAAAGGGATACTGCGAGTCCAATGTTCAAAGGGCCCACATGGCCACAGGGCACAGTCTAAGAGCCTAACTCGAATCCTGACCACATCCGGAAAGTGCACTGCAGGGACATCAGTTTGCAAATAGGCAGGCACCTTAGGGGGAGGGGGGGAGGGGGGAGGGAAACCTCAACGAAATGCGGGAACAAGCCCACTGGTTCTGGCCCATTGCTCGGTCCTTGGGAGTTCAAGGCCACAGTCTCTCAGGTGGGTGACTTTGCCACTGGTTCTGGAGGAGGCAACATGCCCATTGCTCTGTGCTGGGGAGTGCAAGGCCACAGTCTCTCAGGTGGGTGACTTTCCCACTGGTTCTGAAGGGAGCAACATGCCCATTGCTCTGTCCTGGGAGTGCAAGGCCACAGTCTCTGGAGTGGGTGACTTTCTCACTGGTTCTGGAGGGGGCAGCTCGCACAGCAGCCCCTGAAGTGGGGCCTACATCGCATCCACTGGCGGTGACAGCTGCAGTGTGGTGGTGGATGGAGGAGCCTCCTGGGTAGCCTCTGCACTTTCTGATGGCTGCAGTGTGGTGGTATATGGAGGAGACTCCTCTGCAGCCTCTGCACTTTCTGATGGCTGCAGTATGGTGGTGGATGGAGGAGCCTCCTGGGCATCCTCTGCACTTTCTGATGGCTGCAGTGTGGTGGTGAATGGAGGAGCCTACTGGGCAGTCCCTACACTTTCCAATGGCTACAATTCATCAGCTGGGGGTGGGGGCCCGTGACAGCTGGTGGTGGTGGAGTTGTCACCCTGACAGCATTGGCTGGAATAGAGGGCTTTGTCTCCTACATTACAGGGGGTGTGGATCCCTTACCCTTCCTGGTAGGTGTGGATGGCCTCTTCCCCTTCTTTCCTGGTGGTGCAGACTCCTTCCCCTTCTTTCCTGGTGGTGCACACTCCTTCCCCTTCTTTCCTGGTGGTGCAGGTTCCTTCCCCATTCTTGCCTGGTGGGGCAGGCTCCTTCCCCTTCTTCGATGGAGGTGTGGTATCCTTACCACCATGAGTAGGTGGTGCTCCCACTGTCCCCATGGACTGTTTTGCTGAGGTGCTAAGCTGTGTCCTTGGTACCCTGCTCACATGGGCAGAACTGGGGTAGGGGTAGGGAAGAGGTCAATTTAAGAAAGGAAAAGCTTTTTAGGTACGTTGGGGCGGGAGGAGGGAGGAGTTATGGGAGTGGAGGTTGAGGGAGTGGGTATTGGAAGTGTATGTCTGCTGGACTTGGGTGAAGGTGCATGGGCTGTATGCTGATGTGAGGTGGATGGCTGTTGGGTGTGTGAGTGCTTGCGTTTTTGTTCTTTATGAGGGGGGACAGACAGGGTGGGAGAGGACAGAGGGGACGCGTGCATGACTGTTGTGGAGGTGTCTGCCAGTGAGGTGTGTGTCCTGCTTGGTGTGGTGATGCTGGTAGTGGATGTTGATGTAGTGCATGCAGGTGTGAGTGTGGACGTGTCTGGGAGGAAGGTGGTGGAGGAGGAGAAGAAGGGGGAGACAGTGGAGGCAGTGGATGTTGTTGTGTCTGCAACTGTATGGTGTTTGCGTGTGTGCTTGTGAGATGAATTTTAGTGCCTGTGTTTACCTGTGTCACTCTTGGGTGTTGTCTTGTGTGCATGCTCGTCTGTATGTGTGCTTGGGATGGGTTGGGGTTGAGGAGAATGGGACTGGGAAGTGGAAGTTGGAGGGGGGATGGTAGAAACAGGGTCAATGGCTGCCATGAGAGAGGAGGCCAGAGCCTGTATCGATATCTGTTGCGCCACCAATCCACTGTGGATGCCCTCCAGGAATGCATTGCATTGCTGCATCTGGGATGCCAGCCCCTGGATGGCATTCACAATGGCTGATTGCCCTACAAAGATGGAACTTAGGAGGTCAATAGCCTCCTCACTCAGGGTAGCAGGGCTCACTGGAGCAGGACCTGAGGTGGGGCGAAGGAGATGCCCACCCCTCCAGAGTGAGCAGGCACGGGAAACTTGCTGATGTGCCCCTGGGAGGGCGGTGCTGGTATGGGGGTGGCGGCTGTACCTGCACCTGGGGTGGTCATAGAGGTATCTGCCACCACCAGGGAGCTCCCATCAGAGGAGGTATCTGAGTGTGTGTTGTCTCCTCCATTCTCTGCCGTGGTGCTCCCCTTGCCCTCCGTCCCACTGGTTCCCTCTGCATCAGTGCGTTCTGCCTCCTGGGTCATGTGGGATGCAGCTCCCTCTGTAACCAGTGCCCCTGCTCCTCTGCCAGATGATGTGGGTACGGTGGGTGGGTGCTGTGGTGTTGGATTCTGATGGGGGAGGCTCTGTGGTGGTCTGTGAGTGGGCTTGGGTGACCGGCTGTCCAGTGGTCCCTGATGGGCCAGGTAGGTCATCCATATCCAGCAGTCTAGAGTTACTGTCATCACTGGGGGACTGGATAGTCGTGCCACCTCCTCTACACTGACATTGGCTGGGGTACCTGTGGGGATGTAAGTTATGTATTATGCTTCAAGGGTATGGCATTTGTACATCCCGGGCTTACCCTCTATTGCTGGTGTTGCCTTGCCACCTTTTGCTTGTGTATGGTGATGTATTGAGGGAATGTTAGTTTCCCTATGCTGTGCATGCTTTAGTGATGGGTGTCCATGCAGGGCTGGGAGGGGTGTCCATGCATTGGTATAGCATGCAGGGCTTGGCATTGTGGTTAGTCATATGTGTAGGTGCAGTGCGTGGGATAGAATGGAGTGATAGGAGTGAGGGTGAGGGGGTGTGATGGCATGCAGGTATGGGGGGTGATAAGTAGTAAATGTTGACTTGCCAGTGTCCAGTCATCCGGCTACTCCAGCAAGTCCCTCAGGATGCAGTAATGCCAAGACTTGCTCCTCCCATGCTGTGAGCTGTAGAGGAGGAGGTGGGGGTCCACCACCAGTCCTTTTAACGGTGAGCTGGTGCCTTGCTGCAATGGAACGTACCTTCCCCTGTAGGTTGTTCCACCTCTTCCTGATGTTGTCCCTTGTTCTTGGATGCTGTCCCATGGCGTTGACTGTGTCCATGATTCTCTCCCATAGCTCCATCTTCCTTGCAATGGATAGCTGCTGTACCTGTGCTCCAAACAGCTGTGGCTCTCCCCTGACAATTTCCTCCACCATGACCCTTAACTCCTCATCAGTGAAACAGGGGTGCCTTTGTGGTGCGATGGGTGTTGTATGTTGTTTGTTGGCGAGAGTGTGTTGAGTAATGTGGTGGGGTGTGTGATGTGGGGTGCGTGAGGGACGTATAGGTGTATGTGGTGTGTGTGTTTAGTTGTCTCTGTGCTGTTCGTGTCAATCTCCTGGTAGTAATTGTTGTTCGTAAAGGGTTGTGGGTAATGTGGGTGTGTGTTTTATAGTGGTGTGGGTGGGTGGTTGTGGTGTGTGTATGGGTGTCAGGTGTGTGTTTTTGGTATTGGCCAATGCAGTGTTGTTTTGTATGTGGGTGTCCATTCTGAGCGCGGCAGTATGTACCGCCAATGGTTTACCACCGCTGAGTGTCTCCCACACCTGTAAATATTCAACTGCTTGTCATCTCGTCTACATTTTCTCAGATGAATTTCCTCTGCCACCGTCCATTCTGAGACATCTCTTTTCCATCCGTCCACACTAGGGCCCAAGTGTCATAACCATGCGATGGCCACTCTTTGTGTTGCTAATAGTACCAATTGACTGAATATGTGCGTAATCGTCCTACCCTTGCATAGCTTAATGTCTCCCAGTAAGCATACTAGTGGTGCTTGTGGTATATTTATGCTGCAGTGTCCAGACTAGTGCAGGAGTGCTGGGCCAGAACTTCACTACCAGTGGGCAATGCCTTGCTAAATGCAAAAAAGTAGAGTTTTACTTAGGGCAATGGTGACAATTGCTATTTCTGTTAGGGTCTATTGTAGGAGTATTGGGGTAATGTATGCACAATGTAAATAGTTAAAGTGCACAAGTTTAAATAATGTGTTGCTATAGGAAAGTACCATCTTGCCTGGCATGTTACCCCCATATTTCACTGTATATATGTTGTTTTAGTGTATGTGTCACTGGGACCCTGCCAGCCAGGGCCCCAGTGCTCATAAGTGTGCCCTGTATGTGTTCCCTGTGTGATGACTAACTGTCTCACTGAGGATCTGCTAACTAGAACCTCAGTGGTTATGCTCTCTCTGCTTTCTAAATTGTCACTAACAGTCTAGTGACCAATTTCACCAATTCACATTGGCATACTGGAACTCCCTTATAATTCCCTAGTATATGGTACTGAGGTACCCAGGGTATTGGGGTTCCAGGAGATCCCTATGGGCTGCAGCATTTCTTTTGCCACCCATAGGGAGCTCTGACAATTCTTACACAGGCCTGCCACTGCAGCCTGAGTGAAATAACGTCCACGTTATTTCACAGCCATTTACCACTGCACTTAAGTAACTTATAAGTCACCTATATGTCTAACCTTCACCTGGTGAAGGTTGGGTGCTAAGTTACTTAGGGGGTCATTCCAACCCTGGTGGTCGGTGTTAAAGCGGCGACAAAACCGCCAACAGGCTGGTGGTCCAAAAAATGGAATTCTGACCCTGGCGGGAACCGCCAACACAGCCCGCCACTTTAACACTCCGACCGCCACGGCGGGACAGACAAACAGCGCAGCGGTCACCGCCAACAGGCAGGCAGCAGACAATGTACCGCCCACAGTATCACAACTCACCAATCCGCCACCTTTTCCGGGGCGGGAGCCCCGCCGATAAAAACACGGCGGAAACAGACTACGAACGGGAAAACGCTCACCTCTATACACTCCACGAGGACGGAGGACAGCATGGAACCCGAATTAAACATCCTACAAGCTCTTGTCTACCTGCTCATCTACCACGAGTACGAACTCCGGTGCAGAAGACAACGGTGAGTACTGCACCTACGACACAGGGGAGGGGGGAGGACGAAAGGTTACGGGCACACACATACGCCCCCCCCCCCCAACTATCAACATACCAATGCAGAGCAACAACTGAGTGACACCCCCCAAATCCCCCTGAAAAATGCAAAGATACAATTAAATATGAATTTAAATTTATGTATAAATTAGGTTCATTAAAGTCATGGAAAATTATCGTCATGAAATATCAAAGCAAAAATCATGAACAGTG
Organism: Pleurodeles waltl; assembly: GCF_031143425.1. Taxonomy (NCBI): domain Eukaryota; kingdom Metazoa; phylum Chordata; class Amphibia; order Caudata; family Salamandridae; genus Pleurodeles; species Pleurodeles waltl. Next base: position 1,313,204,061 of record NC_090437.1, on the reverse strand, counting down.
CGAAAGCTATGTACATAGTCAATAAGTCCTGCTCAGTGTGTCAAATATCCACAGTCCGTGGGCCAATGTCTACCAAACACATGGGCAAAGCCCACACAGGAGACCTGAGTCCGTTGGAGAGAACACTGCTGGGGCATCAGATGACAAAACTACAGGCACCTCAGGGGGAAGGGAAGGGGGGGCACCTCAGCCACAGGAGTCCACGACGCCAGAACCACGAAGGGGCCACCATGCCCACTGTCCCATCCTGGGGAGTGCAAAGCCACAGTCCATCAGGTGGATTACAGACTCCACTGGTCATGGAGGAGGCAGGGTGCCCAGAGTGCAGCGTGAACACTAGCTCAACACAGAACCGGCACTGTCAATGGGCCAGCGGAGCGGTGCTTGACAGGAAGGGCCCAGCGGAGCGGTGCTTGACAGGGCAGGGCCCAGCGGAGCGGTGCTTGGCAGGAAGGGCCCAGCGGAGCGGTGCTTGACAGGAAGGGCCCAGCGGAGCAGTGCTTGAGACGGCGGGGCCCAGCGGAGCGGTGCTTGAGACGGCAGGGCCCAGCGGAGCGGTGCTTGACAGGAAGGGCCCAGCGGAGCGGCGCTTGAGACGGCGGGGCCCAGCGGAGCAGTGCTTGACAGGAAGGGCCCAGCGGAGCGGTGCTTGAGATGAAGGGCCCAGCGGAGCGGTGCTTGAGACGGCAGGGCCCAGCGGAGCGGTGCTTGAGATGAAGGGCCCAGCGGAGCGGTGCTTGAGACGGCAGGGCCCAGCGGAGCGGTGCTTGAGACGGCAGGGCCCAGCGGAGCGGTGCTTGACAGGAAGGGCCCAGCGGAGCGGTGCTTGACAGGAAGGGCCCAGCAGAGCGGTGCTTGACAGGAAGGGCCCAGCGGAGCGGTGCTTGAGACGGCGGGGCCCAGCGGAGCGGTGCTTGAGACGGCAGGGCCCAGCGGAGCGGTGCTTGACAGGAAGGGCCCAGCGGAGCGGTGCTTGACAGGAAGGGCCCAGAGGAGCGGTGCTTGAGATGAAGGGCCCAGCGGAGCGGTGCTTGAGACGGCAGGGCCCAGCGGAGCGGTGCTTGACAGGAAGGGCCCAGCGGAGCGGTGCTTGAGATGAAGGGCCCAGCGGAGCGGTGCTTAAGACGGCAGGGCCCAGCAGAGCGGTGCTTGACAGGAAGGGCCCAGCGGAGCGGTGCTTGACAGGAAGGGCCCAGCGGAGCGGTGCTTGAGATGAAGGGCCCAGCGGAGCGGTGCTTGAGACGGCAGGGCCCAGCGGAGCGGTGCTTGACAGGAAGGGCCCAGCGGAGCGGTGCTTGACAGGAAGGGCCCAGCAGAGCGGTGCTTGAGAGGAAGGGCCCAGCGGAGCGGTGCTTGACAGGAAGGGCCCAGCGGAGCGGTGCTTGACAGGAAGGGCCCAGCGGAGCGGTGCTTGAGACGGCAGGGCCCAGCGGAGCGGTGCTTGACAGGAAGGGCCCAGCGGAGCGGTGCTTGACAGGAAGGGCCCAGCGGAGCGGTGCTTGACAGGAGGGGCCCTGTTCAGCGGTGCCTGTCTTCTCGGCGTCGCCCTGTTCAGCGGTGCCTTTCTTCTCGGCGGGGCCCTGTTCAGCGGTGCCTGTCTACATGGCGGGCCCTGTTCAGCGGTGCCTTTCTTCTCGGCGGGGCCCTGTTCAGCGGTGCCTGTCTTCACGCCGGGGCCCTGTTCAGCGGTGCCTGTCTACACGGCGGGGCCCTGTTCAGCGGTGCCTGTCTTCACGGCGGGGCCCTGTTCAGCGGTGCCTGTCTACACGGCGGGGCCCTGTTCAGCGGTGCCTGTCTTCACGGCGGGGCCCTGTTCAGCGGTGCCTGTCTACACGGCGGTGCCCTGTTCAGCGGTGCCTTTCTTCTCGGCGGGGCCCTGTTCAGCGGTGCCTTTCTTCTCGCCGGGGCCCTGTTCAGCGGTGCCTTTCTTCTCGGCGGGGCCCTGTTCAGCGGTGCCTTTCTTGTCTATCAAGGGAGCCAGACCTGGCCAGGACTCCCTGCTTAGTCGCCCTCCGACCGTGCAGTTGCTGGACCCTCCTGTGACGGAGTCCTAGGCCCATGGGTGTCCTCCGTCACACCCGGGATGGGGCTTGTGGGGCCCTCCTGGTCCGCGCCCCTGCTGGCTGACTTCTCCGCCCTGCTGCCCTTGCCCTCCTTCGATGAGGCTCTCTGGCCCTTGCCTGCCCTTGATGTTGTGGCAGGTGACGGGCCACGACTTTGCTCCTTGGGGGCAGCCGTGTCAGCCTTCTCACGGCGGGCCTTGGTTTTCTGGGTTCTCTTTCCAGGGGGGGGGGGCTGGCTGTTCCCTTGCTTCTGGCCGATGTATCTGTGCTGGCAAAGGGAGGGCGACGAGGAGGAGGGGGACACAGAGGTGGTAGTGACTGTTGCCATGGCTGCATCTGGATGTTGCTTGGGTGAATGCTTGTGGGATCTGTGGTGCTTATGTCTAGATGAGCTGCCCTTGGGTGTTGAGGTGTGTGCAGGCTGGTCTGACGGTGTGGATGGGATAGGCTGAGGAACAGGAGACTGGGAGACGGTGGAGGCAGTTAGAAGAGGGAGGCTGGAAACAGGGACAATGGCTGCCGTCAGTGCTGAGGCCAGAGCATTGAACGATCGTTGATGGGCAGCCTGACCCGAATGAATGCCCTCCAGGTATGCATTGCTCCGATGCACCTCCCTCTCTACCCCCTGGATGGCATTCAAAAGGGTAGACTGCCCAACAATGATGGTCTGTAGGAGGTCAATGACCTCCTCACTGAGGGCAGCAGGTGTAACTGGGGCGAAGGAGCCTGGGGCGAAGGAGATGCCCGCCTTCTTGGGCGAGCGGGCACGGAGCGAAGGCTGAGGGGCTGCTGGGAGGGCGGAGCTGGTGCGCTGGGTGGCGGCTGTACCTGTTGAGGCGGGGGGCACGGATGTTGCCGCCACCGCTAGGGAGCTCCCTTCCGAGGACGTGTCAGTGTCGCTGGTGTCACCACGGGTCCCCGTTGTGGAGCTCCCCTCGCCCTCCGTATCACTGGTGACCTCGGTGTCTGTAGCATGGCCCACCGGGGCCTTGTGAGTTGCAGCTCCCTCGTGCTCCGATGCCAATCCTCCTCCGCCTGATGATGCTAATGCACACATGCACAAGAAGATAAAGAAAAAGGGTGGGGGAGAAACAAAGACAGGTTGAGTGCATGCATTGTCAACACCGTTGTCGGAGAGGACAGACACAGGAGCCTACAGCACTACACCGCGCAATCGGGGTACACTACTCAGTATTTGTGTCTAGGCATACAGGTCTATGGACAACAAATGCACACATGGGTGATGCTGGACCATGGATTGCTGTACTTGGCACCCTACAGAGGTGGGGGGCAGGGGCAAAGGGCCATGCCTAAAGGAGGGGACTACACTACAGAAAGCGCCCTGGCCTAATGTCACCCACAGCCCTCCTCCCCCACCCAGGCACCTCCACTGCAGATAGCAGTATGTGCTGGTACTCACCCCCTTGTGTCTGCTGTGATGTCCTCACGCGCCCATCCAAATCGGGGTAGGCCACCGCCAGGATCCGGGACATCAGGGGGGTCAAGGTACGACTGGCACCCCTCCTACGTTGGGAGGCCATCCCCAGCAGTGACTCGGCGGTCTTCCTGGTCCCTCGGCGGATGTCCTCCCACCTCTTTCGGCAGTGGGTGCCCCGTCTGTTGTGGACCCCCAGGTCCCGAACTTCCTTGGCGATGGCACGCCAAATGTCGACTTTCTGATGGGCGCTGACCTATTTGACATGTACAGGGTGGGAAAGGAAATCTCAACATTTTTCTGCATGTTAGATGTGATTGCCCCCCCTCCCCAACCCTGCCATGTGGCACATGCTCTAATCTGTCGTGCCTTGCACTCCTCATTCGCTCCCCACCCCACCATCTTACATCCACCATACACAACCCAGGCATAACCCATTCAACGTGCACCAAGTGTACTTACCTGTTGGTCTGGAGGACCGTAGAGTAGCGCATACTGGGGCAGGACCCCATCCACAAGTTTCTCCAACTCTTCTGAAGTGAAGGCAGGGGCCCTTTCCCCAGTCGCAGCAGCCATTGTCTCTTCCAGACCGAGGTCACAGCAGCACTTGCAGTATAGGTCCTCTCCTGTGGATGATCAGGTCTCGAGTGATTAAGCAGATAGAAAATGGCGGTCACGCCCGCGGCGGTGCGTACCGCCGCGGTGCGTACCGTGACCGCCGGCGCACATCGTCATTGGCTCCTGAGACCCATAGGGTGCAATGTTAACCAATGCGCCTTCGCACAGCGGTCTTCGACCGCCTATCGCCACGGTGTGCCATGCCAGCGCGTTGACCTCACATCCCACTGTCACACTTCTCAGGTCAGGCAGCCGCCATTACACGGGCCCACATGGCTTAATTGCTACTGCGTCACACAGGCCTAGGCCTTGCATTGCCACTCATACAAGCCTTTCAATGCATAGCGATTCGTGTACTGTGCAAGCTGGGTGAACTAACCTGTGGGTTGCTTGACTCTGTGCTCCATGTTGTCCTTCCTAGGCACCGTCCGCTGGGACTTGCGAGGAGAAGGATGAATCCTCCCGTGTACCGACCGCTGGTGGACCTGTCGACAATGGAAGAACGACATATTATACTTCGATACTGACTTGACCGAGCCACTATACATGAACTGTGTGCCCAGCTGCAGCCAGACCTGATGTCCCCCATCCGCCAACCCACAGAGATTCCCCCTCTGGTGCAGGTTCTGTCAGTACTCCATTTTTTGGCAAGTGGGTCTTTTCAGACAACAGTGGCCATGTCATCAGGGATGTCTCAGCCTATGTTTTCTAAGGTTTTGCCCAGAGTGCTGTCTGCCCTGATAAAATACATGCGGAGATACATTGTTTTCCCTGAGGAGGGTGATTTGGCCACTGTGAAGGGTGATTTCTATGCCCTTGGACATATCCCCAACATCATTGGTGCCATTGATGGGACCCATGTGGCTTTAGTACCCCCAAAAGACAATGAGCAGGTGTACAGAAAAAGAAAAAATTACCATTCGATGAATGTCCAGGTGGTCTGTTTGGCTGACCAGTACATCTCCCATCTAAATGCCAAGTTCCCTGGGTCAGTGCATGATGCGTATGTCATGCGAAATAGCAGCATCCCTTATGTGATGGAACAGCTACAGAGACACCGTGTGTGGTTAATAGGTGACTCTGGTTACCCCAACCTGCCTTGGCTATTGACCCCAGTGAGGAATCCCTGGACCAGGGCAGAGGAACGGTACAATGAGGCACATGGGCGAACTAGGAGGATTATAGAATGGACCTTCGGGGTCCTGAAGGCCAGGTTTAGGTGCCTGCATATGACAGGTGGATCCCTAATGTACTCACCAAAGAAGGTGTGTCATATCATCGTAGCCTGCTGTATGATTCACAATCTTGCATTGCGACGCCAGGTGCCTTTCATGCAGGAGGATGGTCCAGATGGTGGTGTTGTAGCAGCTGTGGAGCCTGTGGAGAGTGAAGAGGAGGAAGACGACGGGGACGACACGGACAACAGGGACACAGTTATACAACAGTATTTTCAGTAGCACACAGGTAAGAATCACCCACGCCATTTTACATTTACTTCTGGCCTCCTGCATCTCTACTTTTTGTGTTTCCCCCCAGTTCCTTTTAACTGATTTTTGACTTTCCCTTCCCTTTTCAGAGCTGTATGACCCACAGCGTAACTTCTGCTTTGTTTGCCCATGGACTAATGCTTATTGACACTGGTATGTTGTCATCACAATGTAAATGAACATTATTGCACCGTTATGTGTAATACATTTGTAAAGAATACAAGCAGACTCCTGAAATTTGAAGTGCAATTGGTGATTTATTTTAAGTGCTGCGTATAGGTCCATGATAGTAAAACGGTGATGGGTGGGGGTGGAGTAATGTCCATGGCAGAGTCCAGTTCTCAGTAGCACAGGTGCATTGCCCATATGCCTGTGGAAGGATGGAGCAGGGGCAGTTCAAGGTTGGACAGGGTGACAATGTGGGACAGTGGGATGACATCAGGGGGTATCTTAGGCTGGCGGGGGTCTTGGCATCCTACTCTGTCTTCTTGTGTGATCTCAGGTTCCGCTTGTGGGGTAGTTGATCTTCAGCAGGAGGTGGGGTTCTGGTGGCCTGTCGTTGTGTGGGGGCCTCCTGTCCACTAGCGCCGGCGGAGGTGGTAGGCTGTTCGTCGTCCGGGCTAGTGACAGGGGCCCTTTGGGGTGCCACATGGTCCCGCAATGTGGTGACTATCTGGTTGAGGGCCAGGACGATGGTCCCCATTGCGGTACCGATGTTCCTGAGTTCGTCTCTGAACCCCATGTACCGTTCCTCCTGCTGTGCCTGGATCTCCTGGAACCTGGCCAGTACCGTCGCCATCGTCTCCTGGGAGTGGTGGTATGCTCCCATGATGGTGGTGAGGGCCTCTTGGAGAGTGGGTTCCCTGGGCCGGTCAACCCCCTCTCGCACAGCAGCCCTCCCAGTTCCCCTGTTTCCCCGGGCCTCTGTCCCCTGGACGGTGTGCCCACTACCACTGCCCCCAGGTCCCTGTTGTTGTTGGGGTGGTGGGTCAGCCTGGGTGCCCTGTAGTGGCGGACACACCGCTGATTGACGCGTCCTGGAGACAGAGGCATGGGCCCGCTGGGTGGGAGATGTGCTGGTATTCACAGAGGGGGTTGGGTCTGCTGTGGCCTGTGTCTGTGTGTGGGGAACCGACTGTCCAGAGGTCCCCGATGGTCCGGGCTGGTCATCAGGTTCTAGGTCGACAGAGCTGCTGTCATCACTGTGGGCCTGTTCAGGGGGCGGGATGGACAAATCTGGACCCTCCTGGCCGGTGTGTTGGCGTTCGGGCCCTGCAGAGGTAAAAGAGTATGGTTATTGCTTCTGTGTGTGCCATGGCGTGCGATTTGTGGGTGCCCTTGTCCCCCAGTGCTGGCATTCCCTTGTGGGAGGAGTTGTGAGGGTGGTTTGTGGGGGGGATGGGTATGTGCAGTGGTCATGCTTGGGTGATGGGTGTCCATGGTTTGTGTTGGCATTCAGGGCTTGGTGTTGTGTTGGGTGGGTTGTGCTGGTGAGACATTGGCAGGGAGGATGTGTGCTGGGGGGTTGGGGGTGAGGGTGGGGTTGTGGGTTGGCATGCTGGTGGTTGGGGGGGGTGTAGTAGTTGGGATTAGACTTACCAGAGTCCATTCCTCCGCCTACTCCAGCGAGGCCCTCAGGATGCAGGATGTTCAAGACCTCTTGCTCCCATGCTGTGAATTCGGGTGGAGTGGGTGGGGGTCCGCCGCCAGTCTTCTGCACAGCGATGTTGTGTCTTGACACCATCGACCGCACCTTCCCCCGTAGGTCGTTCCAGCGCTTTCGGATGTCTTCCCGGTTTCTGGGATGCTGTCCCACAGCGTTGACCCTGTCGACGATCCTTTGCCATAGCTCCGCCTTCCTGGCTATTGTGGTGTGCTGCACCTGTGTGCCGAATAGCTGGGGCTCTACCCTAATTATTTCCTCCACCATGACCCTGAGTTCTTGGTCCGAGAACCTGGGGTGTCTTTGGGGTGCCATGGGGTGGTGTGGGGTGGTGTTTGTGGTGATGAGTATGGTGTGTGTGGTGGTGTGTGCTGTTTTGGGCGTGGATGTAGTGTGGGTGATGATGTTGTGTTCCTCTGTGTGTTGGGGTTTTCGGTAGCTGTGCTCTCTCTCTCTCTCTCGCCTTCTCTCCGAATTTCTAGTAGTGGGGGTTTGTGGGTGATGTGGGTGGGTGTTTTATAGTTGATTGGATGTGTGGGAGTGGTGTGTGTATGTGTATCAGGTGTGTGTATTTCAAATTGTCCAATGTGGCTGTGTTTTGTAAAGGTGTGTGTATTTTGACCGCAGCGGTGTGTACCGCCAATGGAATACCGCGGTTGAAAGACCGCCGCGTGGATTCGTGGGTCGTAATGGCATGGGCGTGTTTGTGTTGGCGTGACGGTGGAGGTTTGGTCATCTCCAGTTTATCGCTGACCGCTGATGGGGCGGCCTTCCGTGGATGTCGGGTTTTTGGCGGTTTGGCAGTTGTGGGTCAGAATGACCGTGGCGGTTTACCGCGGCCGCGGCGGTAGAATGGCGGTCTTCTGACCCGCGGTAAGGGCCTTTTACCGCCGAGGTCAGAATGACCCCCTTAGTGTGTGGGCACCCTGGCACTAGCCAAGGTGCCCCCACATCGTTCAGGGCAAATTCCCCGGACTTTGTGAGTGCGGGGACACCATTACACGCGTGCACTGTACATAGGTCACTACCTATGTACAGCATCACAATGGTAACTCCTAACATGCCATGTAACATGTCTAAGATCATGGAATTGTCACCCCAATGCCATTCTGGCATTGGGGAGACAATTCCATGATCCCCCGAGTCTCTAGCACAGACCCGGGTACTGCCAAACTACCTTTCCCAGGGTTTTCACTGAAGCTGCGGCTGCTGCCAACCCCTCAGACAGGTTTCTGCCCTCCTGGGGTCCAGCCAGGCCTGGCCCAGGAAGGCAGAACAAAGGACTTCCTCAGAGAGAGGGTGTTACACCCTCTCCCTTTGGAAAAAGGGGTCAGGGCTGGGGAGGAGTAGCCTCCCCCAGCCTCTGGAAATGCTTTGATGGGCACAGATGGTGCCCATCTTTGCATAAGCCAGTGTACACCGGTTCAGGGATCCCCCAGACCTGCTCTGGCGCGAAATTGGACAAAGGAAAGGGGAGTGACCACTCCCCTGACCTGCACCTCCCAGGGGAGGTGCCCAGAGCTCCTCCAGTGTGCTCCAGACCTCTGCCATCTTGGAAACAGAGGTGACGTCAGAGACTCTTTCTGATAGGCTCTTACCTGTGTTGCTAGCCTATCCTCCTTCCTAGGTAGCCAAACCTCCTTTTCTGGCTATTTAGGGTCTCTGCTTTGGGGAATTCTTTAGATAACGAATGCAAGAGCTCATCAGAGTTCCTCTGCATCTCTCTCTTCACCTTCTGCCAAAGGATCGACCGCTGACTGCTCAGGACGCCTGCAAAACCGCAACAAAGTAGCAAAGACGACTACTGCAACCTTGTATCGCTGATCCTGCCACCTTCTCGACTGTTTCCTGGTGGTGCATGCTCTGGGGGTAGCCTGCCTCCTCTCTGCACTAGGAGCTCTGAAGAAATCTCCCGTGGGACGACGGAATCTTCCCCCTGCAACCGCAGGCACCAAAAGACTGCATCACTGGTCCTCTGGGTCTCCTCTCAGCACGACGAGCGAGATCCTTTGAACTCAGCAACTCTGTCCAAGTGACTCCCACAGTCCAGTGACTCTTCAGTCCAAGTTTGGTGGAGGTAAGTCCTTGCCTCCCCACGCTAGACTGCATTGCTGGGTACCTCGTGATTTGCAGCTGCTCCGGCTCCTGTGCACTCTTCCAGGATTTCCTTTGTGCACAGCCCAGCCTGGGTCCCCGACACTCTAACCTGCAGTGCACAACCTCCTGAGTTGTCCTCCGGCGTCGTGGGACTCCCTTTTGTGTCTTCGGGTGAGCTCCAGTTCACTCCTCTTCCAAGTGCCTGTTCTGGTACTTCTGCGGGTGCTGCCTGCTTCTGTGAGGGCTCCCTGACCTGCTGCCCCCCCCCCCCCTCTGTCTCCTCATCCAAGTGGCGACACCCTGGTCCCTCCTGGGCCACAGCGGCATCCAAAAACCCTAACCGCAACCCTTGCAGCTAGCAAGGCTTGTTTGCGGTCTTTCTGCGTGGGAACACCTCTGCAAGCTTCTACATGACGTGGGACATCTATCCTCCAAAGGGGAAGTTTCTAGCCCTCTTCATTCTTGCAGAATCCACAGCTTCTACCATCCGGTGGCAGCTCCTTTGCACCCTCAGCTGGCATTTCCTGGGCACCTGCCCACTCTCGACTTTGTCATGACTCTTGGACTTGGTCCCCTTGTTCCACAGGTACTCTCGTCGGGAAATCCACTTTGGTTGCATTGCTGGTGTTGGTCTTCCTTGCAGAATTCCCCTATCACAACTTCTGTGCTCTCTGGGGAATATAGGTGCACTTTACACCTACTTTTCAGGGTCTTGGGGTGGGCTATTTTTCTAACCCTCACTGTTTTCTTACAGTCCCAGCGACCCTCTACAAGCTCACATAGGTTTGAGGTCCATTCGTGGTTTGCATTCCACTTTTGGAGTATATGGTTTGTGTTGACCCTATACCTATGTGCTCCTAACTTTACATTGCTTGCATTACTTCCTTTTGCTATTACTGCATATTTTTGGTATTGTGTACATATATCTTGTGTATATTTGGCATCCTCATACTGAGGGTACTCACTGAGATACTTTTGGCATATTGTCAAAAAATAAAGTACCTTTATTTTTAGTATATCTGTGTATTGTGTTTTCTTATGATATTGTGCATATGACACCAGTGGTATAGTAGGAGCTTTGCATGTCTCCTAGTTCAGCCTAAGCTGCTCTGCTATAGCTACCTTCTATCAGCCTAAGCTGCTAGAAACACCTCTTCTACACTAATAATGGATAACTGGACCTGGTACAGAGTGTAAGTACCCCTTGGTACCCACTACAATGACCACCTTAACTGGAAGGGTTTAAGGAGTCTCTGCATTGATAGAGGTTTAGAGGTGGGAAAGAATCCCTCTAGGGAATTGTTATCTAACATGCTTATTGAGAATGATAAGGCCCTAGCTGGCATATCCATTGAGAAGTTAGGAGATGGTTCACACTCTGACTCAGGGGCACCCCCAGTTAGAGTGTTAGACAGTGACCTTCCCAACCTGCCCCTTAGCAGACCACCTAGCATAGCTGGTACTAATGTGAGCTCACATCACAGTAGGGATGTTATTCCTGCAGGCCAGGTTGTTAGGGTACCAACTGTTAGGGACAGGTCTCCCTCTGTTCATTCACATCATTCTTCTGTGTCAAAGCATGCCCAACCCACCCACCCTGGTGACAGAATGTTAGAAAGGGAACTCAATAGATTGAGAGTGGAAGAGTCCAGGCTGAAGCTTAACCAGCAACAGCTGGCTCTAGACAGGGAATCTTTAGACTTAGGAAAAGAAAGACAGAGGTTGGGGTTAGGACCCCATGGTGGCAGCAGCAGTATTCCAGATAGTAATCCTGTGAAAGAGCATGATTCCAGGAATCTGCATAAGATAGTTCCCCCTTACAAGGAGGGGGATGACATTAACAAGTGTTTTGCTGCACTTGAGAGGGCCTGTGTTGTACAGGGGGTCCCTCAAAGGCAGTGGGCTGCTATCCTATGGCTATCTTTCAGTGGAAAGGGTAGGGATAGGCTCCTTACTGTGAATGAAAGTGATGCCAATAATTTTACAGTTTTAAAGAATGCACTCTTGGATGGATTTGGCTTAACCACTGAACAATACAGGATTAAGTTCAGAGAAACCAGAAAAGAGTCCTCACAAGACTGGGTAGACTTTGTTGACTATTCAGTGAAGGCCTTGGAGGGGTGGTTACATGGCAGTAAAGTTTCTGACTATGAAAGCCTGTATAATCTGATCCTGAGAGAGCATATTCTGAATAACTGTGTGTCTGATTTGTTTCACCAATATCTAGTGGACTCAGATCTGACCTCTCCCAAAGAATTGGGAAAGAAGGCAGACAAATGGGTCAGAACAAGAGTGAACAGAAATGTTCATACAGGGGGTGACAAGGATGGCAAGAAGAAGGATGGCAAGTCTTCAGACAAGGATGGGGACAAATCTAAAAATGAGTCTTCATCAGGCCCACAAAAACACTCTGGTGGGGGTGGTGGGTCCAAATCCTCTTCTAATCAAGTAAAGAAACCATGGTGCTATTTATGTAAAGTAAAAGGCCATTGGACAACTGATGCCAGTTGTCCAAAGAAAAGCACCAAGCCTCCCACTACCACAACCCCTACTGCAACTCCTAGTGCCCCTAGTAATAGCAGTGGTGGTGGGAGCAAACCTACTAATAGCCAATCCAAGGGAGTAGCAGGGTCACTTTTGGTAATTTAGTTGGGGTTGGTCTTGTTAGGGAGACCACAGAGGCTGTGCTAGTCTCTGAAGGTGCCATTGATTTGGCCACCTTGGTTGCTTGTCCCCTTAATATGGATAAGTACAAGCAACTTCCCCTAATAAATGGTGTTGAGGTTCAGGCCTACAGGGACACAGGTGCCAGTGTTACCATGGTAATAGAGAAACTGGTACACCCTGAACAACACCTACTTGGTCACCAGTACCAAGTGACAGACGCTCATAACAACACTCTTAGCCACCCCATGGCTGTTGTGAATCTCAACTGGGGGGTGGGTAACTGGTCCAAAGAAAGTTGTGGTTGCCTCAGATTTACCTGTAGACTGTCTACTAGGGAATGATTTAGAGACATCAGCTTGGGCAGAAGTGGAGTTGAAGGCTCATGCAGCAATGCTGGGCATTCCTGGGCATATTTTTGCTTTGACAAGGGCTCAGGCCAAAAAGCAAAAAGGACAGGATGACTTGGATCCTGGAACAATGGACCAAGTGCTCCCTAAAGCTAGGGTTAGTAAGGGTAAATCCCTACCCACTATCCCTCCCTCTACAGATGATTCAACTTCTGGGGAAGAAGTTCCCCCATGTGCAGAACCTTTACCAGAGGAGCTGGAAGCAGACACTGCTGAGCATTTGGGTGGAGGGGGGCCTGCCAGGGAGGAGCTGAGTGTGGCACAGCAAACCTGTCCCACATTAGAGGGTCTAAGACAGCAAGCTGTCAAACAGCAAAATGGGGATGTCAGTGACTCACATAGAGTTTACTGGGAGGACAACCTCTTGTATACGGAGGCAAGGGACCCAAAACCTGGAGCAGCCAGGAGATTGGTCATTCCCCTGCAATACAGAGAGTTCCTCCTAACTCTGGCACCCGACATTCCCTTGACTGGACATTTAGGGCAAATTAAAACATGGGAAAGGCTTTTCCCTCTGTTTCATTGGCCTAGAATGTCAGAGGACACAAAAGACTTTTGTAAGTCCTGTGTGACCTGCCAAGCCAGTGGCAAGACTGGTGGCACACCAAAGGCTCCCCTTATTCCACTGCCTGTGGTTGAGGTTCCCTTTGAAAGGGTAGGGGTTGACATAGTTGGCCCCCTTGGCCCTCCTACTGCTTCAGGCAGGGATGAGCTCACCACTGATCTCGAAGGGTGCATTTTGAGAGGAAATCAGTTGGTCATTCCTTCTTCCCTTACACCCAGAGCGGTTGAGTTGGCCCACTGCCACCAAGGGATGGCCTTCGGTCGAAAGTGTGGTTTCCTCTTATGGACGAACAGGTGGAGACTCTGGCGAGGTCTTGCAGGTGGTGTCAGGCCACTGGTGAATCGAGTAGGCCCAATCCGATCGAAACTGAGCCATCCCCAGTTGGGCCCTGGGTATCGGCTAGTTTAGATTTTGGAAGCTTGCCTGATGGTCGCCACACCATGGTCCTTATCGATGACTTTTCAAAGTATCCCGAAGTGGAGATCATTCCTGCCCTAACGGCTGATATCGTGATTTCTGGTCTCGAGAAGGCAATGGCTACACATGGTCTCATTTCGGAGATAAAGACAGACAGTGGGCCTCCATTCCAAAGTAAAGAACTAGCTGAGTATCTTAACCTTGCGGGCACAGGGCACCGCCATATTACCCCGTGTTGGCCTCAAGCTAACGGTGAGGTAGAGAGATTCATGAGGACTTTGAACAAGGTGATCCGGATCGCTTTAGCTGGTGGTCAGGCTGTGGAGTATGCTATATTTTCATTCCTGAGGAATTACTGGCAAACACCCCATTCCACCACGAACAGAGCACCAATTCACCTCGTGTTTGGAAGGGCGTCTGTGGATGCCATTCCTCATCATTCTTCTTGGATTCCTCCCGCCGTGTCTAGTGAAGCAGTTCAGGAGAAAAGGCGTGTGTCTAATCAAAGGGCAAGCCGTGCTCGCCGAGCGGTCCCATCCGACCTGCGAGTGGGTGATCAAGTGTTACTGAGGCAAGTTCTGCCGGGGAGTAAGTTTCACACGCCATTCGGTTCTGACCCATGGATAATTGTGCAACGAAATGGATCTGCTATTGTAGCCCGGCGTGGGAATGAGACGGTGACCCACAACATCTCTTTGTTTAAAAGGTTTTTTCCTTCCGTATATACTGGTGAAGATAATTTCTGTGACGCGGATGCTGGTGATCCGTTGTCTCTGGGACCTGGCGTGGACAGTCCAACTTCCCGTTCTACTGACCGACCTGAAGATGACCCTGGTCCTGTCCCGGCTGAGCAGATGTCTGGGGATGTGGCTCAGGATTTGTCGTCTCATCGTTCAGGGTATGCCCGATATAACTTGCGTAGTAATCCATGCCCATCTGTTTTGCTGCATGATCACCTGTGTGACTAGTGAACAGTTTGTTTACGTGTTCTTGTTGTTTTTCATTTTTGGGGAAGAATGTGGTGTCGCAGGTCGGTGATGTAACCGACCGTCCGACACTCTGCTGAATCGTGGGGGACCGTTAGTTGAGTGTGATGTTGAGGTGGAATCCCCGGATGTTTCCGGAGGGATTCCACCTCTTATTTCTGTGTGTATTGGTTTGCTCCGTGGCCTCCGGCCCGGAGCTATAAATAAAGCAAGGCGTGGTTGGAGGGCCAGGGAGACGCTCGCAGCCAGTCTACGAGACCCGTGCTGCCTGAGCGCCGACGCGCAAGGCCTGATCCGACCACGCCGACGGAATAATACAACGGTGTTGCGTGAGTTATTTCGGCGGCGCGCAACGTGCAGCACAGTGTTGTGGCTGTCAGAGCCACAACACAACATGCTCCTCGTACTGTATCGTTGTTATTTCTCTTGCTGCCCTCAGTGTCTCATCTCTTTAGTTCATTAGACGTGCTATTATAGGCCTCGGAGAGGCTCCCAGAGAGGGCATGGGAGTCAGTGCCCTGTGTGCATGTTTGATGGCAGTGTTTAGATAGTCCTTTTGGCTTCAGTTCTTCAATCACCCATTGAGCCAGGAATCGTGCCATAGATCGACCTACTGAACGTTCTGTGAATCCTAATAAACATATATTATTATGTTTTGAACGGCCTTCTGTGTATTCTGCTCGATCTTCAAGCATAGCCGTGGCATCTAGGCGCCATACCTGTTGTTGAAGCTGCTGCATGTTACTCTGTAGGGCCGTGATGTTGGTTTCCGCTGCGCCCACTTTCTCAGCCATTTTGCGTAGGTCAGCCTGCAGGAGCTTTACTGTTGTGAAAATTCCAGCTATCTGACCCTCCAGCGCCCGCCTCGAGCCCTGTAATACCTCCAGCAGTGCAGCTCTTGTTGGTTCCGCTGACCTCTCCAGTAAATGGTCAGGCGTGCCGCCGTCCTTTCTAGTGATTCTATAAGTGGCATGATGGGGCATTGTGTATTGTGTGATGGTATTACTCGCCGCCTACTTTTGGGGTTTATCCTTACTCATGGCAGTCAGAAAGTATTGCCTTTCTTTTTGAAAGAACAAGATATATGAGATTCCTATGCCCAGATCACCCAGAGTGGTGGTAGAATGAGCAAATAGATCAAGACGCCGTATGGAACAGTAGGAGAGTTTACATCACAGTTTAGAGGGACATTCTCATTCTGTAGTTAAGGTTACTCCGGTTACAGGGGGTGTCCATTTTGTCTTTTTCATGCAGTCACAATTACTTCTCAACATATGTGTCCGAACTTTGTTTCTCATTTTCTGAAGGTGCAGGGCGTGTTGCCCACGGTCAGTGTGGATCACCATCCCAGGACACCAAGCACTCCTGTTGTGCAGAAAATGATGTAACTCGCCGTTAGATCTGCACTGTCACTCCTCCTTAGTGTATCCCCCCTATGTGTGCTTCCCGTCTGTATTCCGATATCAGCCAAGTGCTGTTGGCAAGTTCTCCTCACATGTAGGGGCTCTTCCCCCACAGTGTTCCAGGAGTAGGGGTTCTTAGTAGTATGTCGCCAGCCCCTCTCACAACCGTGAGCGTAGGTAATATTCCATAACCCTTCCACCACAGGGGCCCACGCAGGGATGCAATGTGTGCACCACCAGTGTGCCGATGAGGGCCTGATCCGGCAAGCTCCGTTTGGCCTCCGGTTGGTCTCTCCCACATCTGCAGTCAATAGGCAACCTATTGCAGGACCGCCGTCCCCTCTTATGCCAAATTCTAGGTGAGCTGAGGCTGCCTGCAGGATAGGGGTAGTTAACGGTCAAGAGCGCCTGTATGCTTTAGGGGCCTTAGGCCCATATTTCTACTTTTTTAGTGCCACATTTGCGTCGTTTTTTTACGCAAACTTACAAAATACAATTGTATTTTGTAAGTTTGCATCTAAAAACGACGCAAACACAGCGCTAAAAAGTATAAATATGGGCCTTAGTTTCCAAGTCCGATGAGTCACAGGCGAGTGTCTGTTAATGAGGAGCTGGAGAGGCGCTGGTGAGTATTTTGCTGTTCGCTATGTGGCAATGTTTCTGCAGTGTTGCATCTCAAGCCCCGATAGCGCGCCTCCACAGGCCCCCGATAGTGGAGTATTGCGCACCCCAGCCCACGCTGTACTGGTATGTTACCTGGGCCGGGGGCCTCTCCCACTGCTCCTTTCTGGTATCACAGGGCTGGTCCGCTGCTCCTGATGCGCCACCATGTCAAGCACCATGCCAGGGACCGATCTATTATCGCTGTGAGGTCTGGAGGGCTGATTTGTGCAGGTGATGTCAGCCGCAGTCGCCACTCTGCGACGGGCCCACAATGGCTTCAAACGGCCCTCTCGGCAGCCACTCCCCATCAGTGTTCCTCGTCTGCAGGACTCTTCGCTCAGTATCGGCCTGTCCGTCTCAGGCGTCTCACCGCATTGCGACATCTCACTCTCGGCTCACAATGGCATTCAGCGCCCAGCTGCAGTCACGGCCTCACCTCCATGCAGCAACCACATAGGCTGTAGTAGGCCCTGATTGTCTCCCTCTAGGAGATTTTTTCACTGTTTTCCGAACACATCAGGTCCCTGGTGATATTTAGGAAGAAGAATTTGGGACTTTAGGGTGTTTCCTTCATCAGCAATGCCAGGATTGTGTACGATATAGTGGTCAGGGATCGGAGTTCTTTAGAGACACGTCCTGTTGGCCATTTTGCTGGCCACGGCTCCTCTCTGTATACCTTGATATAGACAACTGCAATTTATTTCCAGCTGAGATGCAAATAGATAACAAGCATTTGCAATGCAATAGGTCTCGCATTTGCTTGAGTTACAGCTTTTGGCGGTGTAAATTAATAACTGGACTTTTCTTGCCACATAACTGCTGAGCATGAATACCTCTGGTAGACACCTTCAACAAATGACCTTGTGAAACGCAGTGACACGCAGATTGTACTTAATTTAAAAGCACACAATTCATGCCATGCATGGGTGTGACTACAAGCAGTGTATTATTATGCACTGGTACTTTTCCCATCATGCCTGCAACCAGTTATGTACAACACACAAAGGATCGAATTAATAAAAACAGCAGAGGAATACTATTTTCTTTGCTTTCATAAATCGTGTTTTGGTCTTCGAAACAGGACCAAAGCAAGCCTTGGGTGTGATGTTTGAAAGGCGCACAAATAGCTTACTTGAATAGCACTTCAGTAGTTAAAATGTGACCACTTTCACTGTTGTAATAGAGAAAGTTCATGCATCTGCCACAGGCATCAATGTGGAGATTTATTAACAAATTTAATACACTACTGTGTCTCACTTCTGCCAAGATTGAGGTGTGTAGGTGGAGAAATGTAAAGCTATAGCCAGTCAGATTTGTTTCCTGTACACACCAGTACCTAGCAGTCAATAGATATTCATGTACGTTCTCGTATTTAGTGAAGAAAATAACTGAATGTCAACAATGTCGATGGAATAATAGCCATTTCCTGGCTGGCAGGTCTCGGAAAATAAGATTGCGGCTGCCTTCCTTTTTCTTGTATCTTCAGGGTTTCATGCAGTGGTATGCAGCAGTATGGACGCCTTCTGCATTCACAGCGAGCTGCAGGAGAAACACTTCATTTACTTCCGTGCAGTGCCTTCACTGCAAGGAAGATGCGAGCTGCCAAACTCTTGCCCCGACATGAAAGCACTGCCAAGCCATTTTACTATTTCATGCACGCTCATATTATAAAGATTCAAATTAATATTCAAGGAAAGGGAAGAGTCCACGCAACACCATTGTCTATCCTCTCGCTTTTTTGCTTATGTAACTCCAGGCACATGCACAAACAAATTTAACACATAAATACTCATACAAGAAGACTAAAGAGTCTTGAAATTCATTGACAGCCAGCCACCCAACCCTCCACTTACAAAACTCTCCAGCAAGCATTAAGCAGGGGAAGGGATGTTGTCAAAATCAGTGAGGATCTGTAATACACGTGCCGAACACAAAAGATAAACAAGCAACGGCGAAGGAAAATAGACGGCTTCGTCATGACGTCAATGACATCATCGCACCTGACGTTCAGCGACCATTTTAAATTGGGGGAATATACATGAAATATTGTACAGTAGCGATTTCCTCTACGCCTCGGCAGCGTGTAACAACATCGATATAAACATAGTTGTGGTCATGATTGGCTTTGCACTATGGCAGCAGGGGGTGGAAACAGGCGCCCTCATAAAAAAGCCTCTATCATTTGCACTCGGGCTTTGCACAGCACATGTAACCAGAGAAGAACGTAAATTAGAGCCCTGTTAACAGAAACAGATTGGAGCCACTGAAAACATCCAGTGCTCTGGTCAAATGCTATTAGCCTTTGAAAAAGTAGTCCTAAAGCACATGTTACATTGGAACTAGTGGAAGGGTACAAGTACTGGGGGAATGCTCCAGGGGAGTGTACAACTGTGGAAAAGGTGAGACAAAGAGCAAAGATTAACCACTAGTAATCAAGGATGTTGAAGGACATTGAAACAAACCAGTGAAAATGCAGAGAGCCCACAAAGAAGTATAGAAGTATATACTAAAGTATATACAAGAGGTCTCGAATGCTCGACCTAAAAAGCTGGGAACCTCGTAAGAGACAATTGTGCATCAATATTTCCTTTTCTTGCTCAAACTCAGTACTGTAACTACAGCTTGGTCTAAATATTAAAATAAGAAAGAACGACACAAAGGATGCACAGTGATTTAATCTGCCATTCTATATAGCGCGCGCTCGGTCCAAGAGCATTCCATCACTTCACAACACAACTACACTAGATAAATACGAGTGCAAAACATGACAATTTAAACACATGTTCATACTGTTTACCATGGGGTGCTGACCGCTTTATTGAGCATCTTGAGATATTGAGATGAGGCTGTGACTCTCTCCTTGTTCTTCAATAACGATGGTGGCATCTCTAGCAGGTAGTTCACAGTCTTTGCGCATCTCAGAGAGCCAAACTTGTCCGCAGTGCCGCCTGGCTTCTCAGCACCAACACTGTGCAAAACTACAAAGGCAACCACGAAAGACCAGGAAGCAGGAGTGTAAGCACTGATATTGCTTGGGAAGGGGGGAGAGGGGGCCTTAGGACCCATGCCCGGGTGGGGTAGATGTTTCACAACAGCAGGAGCAGGGAACTCGGAGACCAAGCAGTACTTCCAATTGTACCACCCTAAGCCCCAGGAACTTTGATGAACCCTGCTCACCTGATAATCTGATGAAAAAAACAAGATGCCCCCTGTGCTCCTTTAATTCACTTGCTGCTGCTGACAAAAGGGGGGAGTGCAAACCCCCCTAAATTCCCCCAACCTGTGCTGGACATGACATCATCCACCTAGTTCAGGAGCAGTAATCTCACGCTGGACATAGCTAGATTGCTTAGCCAGGTGGGCACTGAAAAAATACTATCCCCAGGCAGTGGAGAAACACTAACGGTCTGTCTCCTCTGATCTCCCCCTGTGGGTGACGTGGCCACCCACCTTTCCAGTTGTACAAAGAACATACATGACTGAAAAACAGCGCACAACTGTTTTTGTAACCAGGTTAAGTGGTTATGGAAACATGTGAAACTGAAAGTGCAGCAGTTTGCTGTTTATTGTATTATGCACTAGTCGAAAACCCACAATTCACTTACAATACCAACATCTTTGGGCAGAGAAGAGAGGTCAGAGACACATTCCTTATGTTCGATCATAACATCAGCTAACATAACATGAACAGGACTTTAGCTCCCCTTACATAGGCACTGCCCGCAGAGGACAACCAAAAACAAAAAAAACAAGCATTTTCAATGCAACAGGTCTCGCATTTGCTCGAGTTAGAGCTATTAGCGTTGTAAACTTCTAACCGGACTTTTCTTGCCACACAAATTAAAAGAAGAAAAAAATGCAGCGCGATCGCGCTATGTAAAATGCAGCGCGATTGCGCTGCGCGGAAAATAAACAGATAAAGTAGTCCGGAGACTATGCTGAAAATATCAAGCCTCGTATGTTTTTAGTAGTTTCCCGGTGCTGTGTAGGTGGCTAAACACTGGAAAAGGCATGACGTATGTATGCCTTTCACAAATGAAAGCAAGCGGATTTTAAAAGGCAAGCCCACGAACCAATGAAAGTGACTGATGTGACATGGGCGTGGTTAGAGCCCAAAGAGAGATTACAGCATGGGAGGGAGCGCTTTGCGCTCACCCATAAAAAACGCTATCAGGGGCAGCTGCTGTCTGACCATACATTAACCTGGACCATGTCTGCCATGTTGGAGGCCACATGGGATCGGGCCGACAATGGGGGTCATTCCAACCTTGGCGGTAAAAGGCGCTTACCGCCGGTCAGAAGACCGCCATAACACCGCCGCGGTAAACCGCCACGGTCATTCTGACCCGCTACCTGAAAACCTCCAAAAACCCGACAACCACAAAAGTCCGCCACAGCAAAGGTCAGCGAAAAAATGGCGATGACCAAACCTCCACCGCCACGCCAACAGAAATACGCCCATGCCATTACGACCCACGAATCCACGCGGCGGTCTTTCAAGCACGGTATTCCATTGGCGGTACACACCGCCGCGGTCAAAATACACACACCCTAACAAAACACAACCACATTGGACAATTTGAAATACACACACCTGAGACACATATACACACCACTCCCACACACCTAATACAATATAAAACACACACCCACATCACCCACAAACCCCTACGACCACAATTGCGAATCAAGGACAGAGAGAGACAGCACTGCTTAGAGTAGACCATCACACAGAGGCAAATCACAACATCACCCACACAATTACAACGCACAAAACACCATACACCACCACACACATCACACTCCACAACACATACAACATCCCTCACCTCATCCACACCACCCCATGGCACCCCAAAGACACCCCAGGTTCTCTGACGCAGAACTCAGGGTCATGGTGGAGGAAATAGTACGTGTAGAGCCCCAGCTATCCGGGGCACAGGTGCAGCACACCACAATTGCTAGGAAGATGGAGCTATGGCAAAGGATAGTCGACAGGGTCAACGCGGTGGGACAGCATCCACGCAATCGGGAGGACATCAGGAAGCGATGGAACGACCTACGGGGGAAGGTGCGTTCCATGGTATCAAGGCACAACATTGCGGTGCAGAAGACTGGCGGCGGACCCCCACCTACTCCCCCAGAATTTACAGCATGGGAGGAGGAAGTCTTGCACATCCTGCATCCTGACGGCCTCGCAGGAGTATCTGGAGGAATGGACTCTGGTAAGTCAATGCTAACTACTACTTCCCACCCCCACCCCACCTGCATGCCAGCACATACCCCCACCCTCACCCCCACCCCCATCACAACAACTCCTTGCAAATGTCCCACCATCACAACCCACCCATCCCAACACCAAGCCCTGCATGCGACCACAAAGCATGGACACCCATCACCAAAGCACGGCCACTGCACACTCACATCACCCCCACAAGCCACCCTCACAAAAGCCCCCACAAGGGAATGCCTGCACTTGGGTACACGGACACCCACCCATCACACAAAATGCCACACACAGAAGCAATAACCATACCCTTATACCCCTGCAGGACCCGAACGCCACCACACTGCCACGGAGGGTACAGAGATGTCCATCCCACCCCCAGAAGAGGCCCCCAGCGATGACAGCAGCTCTGTCTCCCTGGACCCAGATGACCAGCCCAGCCCATCAGGGACCTCTGGACAGTCGGTTTCCCACACACAGCCACAGGCTACAGCAGACCTAACCCCCTCTGGTAACACCAGCACAGCTCCCACCCAGCGGGCCCATGCCTCTGTCTCCAGGACACGTCAATCAGTGGTGTGTCCGCCACTACAGGGCACCCAGGTTGACCCACCACCCCAACAACAACAGGGACCTGGGGGCAGTGGTAGTGGGCACACCGTCCAGGGGACAGAGGCCCAGGAACACAGGGGAACTAGGAGGGCTACTGTGCGACAGGGGGGGGACAGGCCCAGGGAACCCACTCTCCAAGAGGCCCTCACCACCATCATGGGAGCATACCACCACTCCCAGGAGACGATGGCGACGGTACTGGCCAGTTTCCAGGAGATCCAGGCACAGCAGGAGGAACGGTACATGGGGTTCAGAGAGGAACTGAGGAACATTGGTTCCGCAAAGGGGACCATAGTCCTGGCCCTTAACCAGATAGTCACCACATTGCGGGACCATGTGGCACCCCAAAGGGCCCCTGTCACTAGCCTGGAACAGCCTACCACCTCCGCCGGCGCTAGTGGACAGGAGGCCCCCACACAACGACAGGCCACCAGAACCCCACCTCCTGCTGAAGAACAACCACCCCGCAAGTGGAACCTGAGATCTCACAAGAAGACAGAGTAGGATTGCAAGACCCCCGCCAGCATAAGATACCCCCTGATGTCATCCCACTGTCCCACATTGTCACCCTGTCCAACCTTAAACTGCCCCTGCTCCATCCTTCCACAGGCATATGGACAATGCACCTGTGAAACTGAGAACTGGACTCTGCCATGGACATTACATCACCGTTTTACAATCATGTACCTATATGTAGCACTGAAATAAATCACTTATTGCACTTAAAATAACATGAGTCTGCTTGTATTTTTCACAAATGTATTACACATAACGGTGCAATAATGTCCAGTTACATTGTGATGACAACATACCAAGGTCAATAAGCTGTAGTCCATGGGCAAACAAAGCAGAAGTCACGCAGTGGGTCATACAGCTCTGAAAAGGGAAGGGAAAGTCACAACTCAGTTAAAAGGAACTGGGGGGAAACACAGACAGTAGAGACGCAGGAGGCCTTAAGTAATTGTGAAATGGCGTGGGTGATTCATACCTGTGTGCTACTGAAAATATTGTTGTATGACTGTATCCCTGTTGTCCGTGTCGTCCCCGTCGTCTTCCTCCTCTTCACTCTCCACAGGCTCCACAGCTGCTACAACACCACCATCTGGACCATCCTCCTGCAGAAAAGGCACCTGGCGTCGCAAAGCAAGATTGTGAAGCATACAGCAGGCCACGATGATATGGCACACCTTCTTTGGTGAGTACATTAGGGATCCCCCTGTCATATGCAGGCACCTAAACCTGGCCTTCAGGAGGCCGAAGGTTCTTTCTATAATCCTCCTAGTACGCCCATGGGCCTCATTGTACCGTTCCTCTGCCCTTGTCCTGGGATTCCTCACTGGGGTCAGTAGCCACGACAGGTTGGGGTAACCAGAGTCACCTAATAACCACACACGGTGTCTCTGTAGCTGTTCCATCACATAAGGGATGCTGCTATTTCGCATAACATACGCGTCATGCACTGACCCATGGAACTTGGCATTTACATGGGAGATGTACTGGTCAGCCAAACAGACCACCTGGACATTCATCGAATGATAACTTTTTCTGTTTCTGTACACCTGTTCACTTCCTTTGGGGGGAACCAAAGGCACATGGGTCCCATCAATGGCACCAATGACGTTGGGGATATGTCCAAGGGCATATAAATCACCCATCACTGTAGCCAATTCATCCACCTCAGGGAAAACAATGTAGCTCCGCATGTATTTCATCAGGGCAGACAACACTCTGGACAAAACCTTAGAAAACATATGCTGAGACATCCCTGATGACATGGCCACTGTTGTCTGAAAAGACCCACTTGCCAAAAAATGGAGTACTGACAGAACCTGCACCAGAGGGGGAATCCCTGTGGGTTGGCGGATGGGGGACATCAGGTCTGGCTCCAGCTGGGCACACAGTTCATGTATAGTGGCTCTGTCAAGCCTGTATCTAAGTATAATATGTCATTCTTCCATTGTCGACAGGTCCACCAGCGGTCGGTACACAGGAGGATTCATCCTTCTCCTCGCAAGTCCCAGCGGACGGTGCCTAGGAAGGACAACATGGAGCACAGAGTCAAGCAAACCACAGGTTCGTTCACACAGCTTGCACAGTAAAAGATTCGCAATGCATAGAAAGGCTTGTATGAGTGGCAATGCACGGCCTAGGCCTGTGTGACACAGTAGAAATTATGCCATGTGGGCCCTTGAAATGGCGGCTGCCTGACCTGTGAAGTGTGACAGTGGGATGTGAGGTCAATGCGCTGGCGTGGCACACCGTGGCGGTCGAAGACCGCGGTGCCAAGCCGCATTGGTTAACATTGAAGCCTATGGGTTTCAGGAGCCAATGACGATGTGCGCCGGCGGTCGCGGTACGCACCGCCGCGGTACGCACCGCCGCGGGCGTGACCGCCATTTTCTATCTGCTTAATCACTCGAGACCTGATCATCCACAGGAGAGGACCCATACTGCAAGTGCTGCTGTGACCTCGGTCTGGAAGATACAATGACTGCTGCGACTGGGGAAAGGGCCCCTGCCTTCCCATCTGAGGAATTGGAGAAACTTGTTGATGGGGTCCTCCCCCAGTGTGCGCTACTCTACGGTCCTCCAGACCAACAGGTAAGTACACTGGGAGCACGTAGTATGGGCTATGCCTGTGTTGAGTGGGGTGGGTGTAAGATGGTGGGGAGGGGAGCGAATGAGGAGTGCAACGCACGACAGATGAGAGCATGTGCCACATGGCAAGGTTGGGGAGGGGGAGCCACTCACATCGACCATGCAGAAAACTGATGATATTTCCTTTCCCTCCCTGTACATGTCACATAGGTGAGCGCCCATCAGAAGATCGACATTTGGCGTGCCATCGCCAAGGACGTCCGGGCCCTGGGGGTCCACAACAGCCGGGGCACCCACTGCACTGGGAGGACATCCGCCGCGGGACCAGAAAGACCGCTGAGTCTCTGCTGGGGATGGCCTCCCAACGTAGGAGGGGTGCCAGCCGCCAATTGAACCCCCTGATGTCCCGGATCCTGGCGGTGGCCTACCCCGATTTGGATGGGCGCGTGAGGACATCACAGCAGACACAAGGGGGTGAGTATCTGCACATTCTGCTATATTTGCGCGCAGTGGAGGTGTCTGGGTTGGGGAGGAGGGCTGTGGGTATCTCTAGGCCAGGGTGCTTTCTGTGGGCTAGGCCCCTCCGTTAGGCATGATCCTGTGCCCCCGCCCGCCACCTCTGTAGGGTGCCAAGTACAGCTATCCATGGTCCTGCATCACCCATGTGTGCATTTGTCGTCCATAGACGTGTAGGCCTAGACACAACAACTGAGTAGTGTACCCCGATTGCGCAGCGCAGTGCTGGGGGCTTCTGTGTCTGTCCTCTCCGACAACGGTGTTGCCAATGCATGCACTCAACCTGTCTTTATTTCTCCACCCCCCCATTTTCTTTGTCTTCCTGTGCATGTGTGCATTAGCATCATCAGGCGGAGGAGAAGTGGCATCGGCGCACGAGGGAGCTGCATCTCACATGGCCCCGGAGGGCCATGCAACAGACTCCGAGTTCACCAGTGAGACGGAGGGCAAGGGGAGCTCCACAACGGGGACCCATGGAGACGTCAGCAACACCGACACGTCCTCGGAAGGGAGCTCCCTTGCGGTGGCGGCAACATCCGTGCCCACCGCCACAACAGGTACAGCCGCCACCCAGCGCACCAGCCCCGCCCTCCCAGCAGCCCCTCAGCCTTCGCTCCGTGCCCGCTCGCCCAAGAAGGCGGGCATCTCCTTCGCCCCAGGCACCTCAGGCCCTGCCCCAGTTACCCCTGCTGCCCTCAGTGAGGAGGTCATTGACCTCCTGAGGACCATCATTGTTGGGCAGTCTACCCTTTTGAATGCCATCCAGGGTGTAGAAAGGGAGGTGCATCGGAGCAATGCATACCTGGAGGGCATTCATTCGGGTCAGGCTGCCCATCAGCGAACGTTCAACGCTCTGGCCTCAGCATTGACGGCAGCCATTGTCCCTGTCTCCAGCCTCCCTCTTCAAACTCCCTCCACCCAGTCCCAGTCTTCTGTTCCTCTGCCTATCCCATCCACACCATCAGACCAGCCTGCACATACCTCAACACCCAAGGGCAGCTCATCCAGACATAAGCACCACAGATCCCACAAGCATTCACCCAAGCAACATCCAGATGCAGACATGGCAACAGTCACTACCACCTCTGTGTCCCCCTCCTCCTCGTCTCCCTCCTCCCTCCCTGTGACGTCTCCACTCACACCGGCATGCACACCACCATCAGCCAGTACTTCCATCACCAGCACACCCTCCAGTACAGTCCACACACGTGCAGTCACCACCCCCACTGCCATTTACACGTCCCCTGTGTCCTCTCCCAGTGTGTCTGGCACCCCCTCTTCCAAACCACACAAACGCAGGCAGCCACCCACCCAACAGCCATCCACCTCACAACAGCCTACGTCACAAGCACCTGCACCCAAAGACAGCACACTTGACTCTCCTACAACCACATCCTCTTCCTCCACTCCCATAACCACTACACCTACCCGTCCCTGTCTTTCCAAATTGCTTTTCCTTTCCAACCTTGACCTCTTTCCAAACACTGACCCACCCCCTCCATCTGGTAAGAGTCCAAAGAGCACCTCAGCCACCACCAGCCCTGCATCTAGTATGACCATAGTGCAGGGCTATTGGAGTCCACCAGCTCCTAGGGCAGGGACATCGCCCAGCAGCAAGGGGACAGCCAGCCCACCCCCTGGGAAGAGGACCAAAAAAAATAAGGGCCGGCGTGAGAAGCCTGAGACGGCTGCCACCAAGGAGAGTGGCCTTGCCCCGTCACCTGCCACATCATCTAAGGGAGGCAAGGGCCAGAGAGCTGCAGCGAAGGAGGGCAAGGGCAGCAGGGCGGAGAAGACATGCAGCAGGCGAGCGCACCAGGAGGGCCCCACCAGCCCCATACCGGGTGTGACGGACGACACCCACGGGCCCAAGACTCCATCACAGGAGGGCCCCGCAACCGCAAGGTCGGAGGGCGACTAAGCGGGGAGTCTTGGCCAGGTCTGGCTCCCTTGAAAGACAGGATAAGCACCGCTGAACAGGGCCCCGCCGTGAAGAGCACCGCTGAACAGGGCCCCGCCGTGAAGAGCATCGCTGAACAGGGCCCAGCCAAGACAGGCACCGCTGAACAGGGCCCGCCAAGACAGGCACCGCTGAACAGGGCCCCGCCGTGAAGAGCACCGCTGAACAGGGCCCCGCCAAGACAGGCACCGCTGAACAGGGCCCGCCAAGACAGGCACTGCTGAACAGGGCCCCGCCGTGAAGAGCACCGCTGAACAGGGCCCCGCCGTGAAGAGCACCGCTGAACAGGGCCCCGCCAAGACAGGCACCGCTGAACAGGGCCCCGCCAAGACAGGCACCGCTGAACAGGGCCCCGCCAAGACAGGCACTGCTGAACAGGGCCCCGCCGTGAAGAGCACCGCTGAACAGGGCCCCGCCGTGAAGAGCACCGCTGAACAGGGCCCCACCAAGACAGGCACCGCTCGGCTGGGCCCCGCCGTCTCAAGCACCGCTCCGCTGGGCCCTTCCTGTCAAGCACCGCTCCGCGGGCCCGCCGTCTCAAGCACCGCTCTGCTGGGCCCTTCCTGTTAAGCACCGCTCCGCTGGGCCCTTCCTGTCAAGCACCGCTCCGCTGGGCCCTTCATCTCAAGCACCGCTCCGCTGGGCCCTTCCTGTCAAGCACCGCTCCGCTGGGCCCTTCCTGTCAAGCACCGCTCCGCTGGGCCCATCCTGTCAAGCACCGCTCCGCTGGGCCCTTCGTCTCAAGCACCGCTCCGCTGGGCCCTTCGTCTCAAGCACCGCTCTGCTGGGCCCTTCGTCTCAAGCACCGCTCCGCTGGGCCCTTCCTGTCAAGCACCGCTCCGCTGGGCCCTTCCTGTCAAGCACCGCTCTGCTGGGCCCTTCATCTCAAGCACCGCTCCGCTGGGCCCTTCATCTCAAGCACCGCTCCGCTGGGCCCTTCATCTCAAGCACCGCTCCGCTGGGCCCTTCCTGTCAAGCACCTGCCTGTTGGCGGTGACCGCCGCGCTGTTTGTCTGTCCCGCCGTGGCGGTCGGAGTGTTAAAGTGGCGGGCTGTGTTGGCGGTTCCCGCCAGGGTCAGAATTCCATTTTTTGGACCGCCTGCCTGTTGGCGGGCTGGACGCCGCTTTATCACCGACCGCCAGGGTTGGAATGACCCCCAATATGCCTTTTCTTTTTATCTTCCCAAACTTCTATATATTTAGGGTGATATGATATCTAAATAAATAACGGAAACAGCACACTGGGCCCCAGTGAAATATGATCCTTTACAATTTGAGTTTGCCTCGCCCCTGGAGCTGAATAAAGTTTCCACAATTTATATTTACAAAAACCATAGTACTACTTTGTTACTTATGTTAGTTTTGTTTTCCTGGAGTTAGTTATAGGATATTTTGCAGCTCAGGAATGTGATACAGTTGTGCCATCTATCTGCTCATACCCGAGAGTTAATGACCCAACCTTTAAGTAAAATGACTCCTTTTGCATACCTCCATAGCCACTCATTATCACGAGAGCCTGAAGTCTTCAGCTAATAAACTGTATGGACATCATGAATGGACCGCTCCAAAGAGACACAATAAAACAAACACTGGCAAAGTCGATAGGCCTGGCATTAATGTGGTGTACAAATAGTGGTTGCACAACAGGAGGAACTCAAAATAAAATACAAATAAAAAATACAACACAACAAGAACAACACCATGACACTACACAAAACACAACAAAATACATTAGCACAGAAATGCCAAACAACATGAGAACCTAACAATATCGTGCCTCACATCCACACAAAACCACTCCATATTTCAATAGCACAAAGCACTCCAACACAACAAACCATAATGCAACTACACAGAACCAAAACGTCTGCAGAACACATAAGCAAGAAAACATTGTGGCACAAGAAAAACACATCATAAATGAATAGTCCCGAAATAGAACAAAAAACAACAAAATACATGTTAGAACACCAACACAAAACAATGAAACATCTACCAAACACTACGCCACACACCAACACATAACCACAACACATCACTCCTCCATCCTTGCACATGCCTATTATTTAACCCTGCATTCAGTCGTCCATTTTTCTACTTACTCATCCATCCAATTGCTGACCCTTTCTTACAGTCATCAATTCCCACATCCATACAACCAGACGCACACACTTCCCACCCAATGAAAAAAGCACTTGCACTGCTGTATTCTGTGACTACACTGTGTACATTTGTCACGGAAAGACTTTATTTGCATACATGCTTTTAGTACGAAATCACATACCTCCTGTGATATGTAAATCACACAGGTATTTTCTCCTTGAGTTCCAGCTTCACAGGAGGTTGCTAAACTCTCACATACACATAACAAACAGCTGAGCACAGATAAGAGGTGGCTTTATGAAAACAAGCAACGCTAGCCACTTAAGAAAAAAAAATTACTTGAAGTATGATCTGGTTAAATATGTCAGCAGACTACATTTTGTCCAGCATTTTTTTTAGTAAAGGAAGGCGTTTGCACTTTTAATATAGCGTTGTTTAGTACACAAAAATATTTTGAGTACTTGTTTGTCACTGGAAATGTATTGATACTAATAAAGAAAGCCTCCTTTTCAAGATGGCAGACAGTCCCTGCTGCCTGCTATTGCTTATTAAAACAATAAACCTCATCTCATGTATTGTAATGGAAGGATTTCTTAAATGGCAGATTAATACATTTTACAGCCATTAGCATGATGGTGATACGGAAATACTCCCATTGGTTGATCCAAGGCATGATTGACACTGCTCAAAGCCATGGCTGAAGGGGGCTGACGCAAAGCAGCCATGGGTTTAAGGAGTCAACTCAAATCCCAGCACTTGCGTATTATTTAAAAGACGTCCAGCAGACAGCTAGACATGTCAGTACCTTCAAGTGTGATTGTCATAAGACTTAGGTTGCAAATATGCACGCATTGAGAATTGTACTGCGCAGGTTGTGTTTCTCGGAGGTTGTGTTTGGCTTAGATGTCTTCTAGCCTCAAAATTATACTCTGCACTGGCGAAAACTGAAGAAAAATGGGAAAACTCGTAACTCTTGTGAAGGATTAAAACACCGCCTTTACTGGCGAAAAAAAAAAAAACTTTGCAGACCCGCTGCTTTTGCGAACAAGCGAGATCGCGCTGGGAAAAGAGAGAAAAAGTAGTCCACGAGCCGGACAGAAAACAGCGAGCCTCGCATGTTTTCTGTACTTGGTCGATGCGCTCGTGGAGACCTATCCACCGGAAAAAGCATGACGTGTGCGTGCCTTCCACTAATGAAATCAAGCAGATTCTAACAGGCAAGCCCACAAGCCAATGACAGACACTGACGTGACGTGGACAGGGCTCCGAGCCCTTTTTAATTACTACAGCGTCTCACTTAGCGAAACGCATGCGCAAGTGCATGCGACGCAGGCTCGACCCTAAAAACGGACAGACATAACATAAAGTACTTATGTTAGGTGTAGGAAGCTGACTTTTTATGTGGTAGTGCCAGTGTAAGGGCGCACCATGCAAAAAGTACAAATGATCCTTATTGGTTTACAGGAGTTACTAAAATAATACCCAGTGCTCTATTTGTGGTAGTGTGGTCGAGCAGTTTAGGCTTATCATAAAAGAGTGTTAAACATTTATTTTACACACAGTCAATAAATGAGACAAACACTCAAGAA
This sequence comes from Pleurodeles waltl, assembly GCF_031143425.1. Lineage (NCBI taxonomy): Eukaryota > Metazoa > Chordata > Amphibia > Caudata > Salamandridae > Pleurodeles > Pleurodeles waltl. The sequence continues at coordinate 1,313,172,985 of NC_090437.1, read as the reverse complement.
GAAAATCTGAGACCAATTTAGAAACATAACACAGCTTTTTATAATTTTAGACGCCAAGATCATTGGAATCATGTAAGTACATTCGGACTTATGGATTTTACAAGAAAATAAAATATACCAAAAAAACAATTTTGCGGTATGAGCCTCAAATGCGATAATGTTATCCTACAGGAGGAAAAGACATATACTGCACACATATACTTGCAAGTGTTTGTCAAAGGTGCCCTTTAGGACTTACGGTGCTGGGGAGCCAAACTCCAAACAACCACTAGCAGTTCTCATTTACCTGCCATGTTGTGTCCGGGTGCAGTTGTGCTGGTCACATTAGTAACCTGGAGAGCTACAGCACAAAATGTTTAGATGGACCTGTCAGATGCTGCAAAGGGGGATTTCGGGACAAGTTGTGGGAAACTGGCACTTGGTTGCAGTACTGCCTGACTTTTTGCCTAGCTTCTGGATGCAACTTGGACTGGAGTGCACTGGGATCCTGCTAACCAGGTTCTCAGTGACAGTGTTCTCTTCCTCAAACATTCAAAAGGTAATTTGATACACATTTAGCTACCACTATAAGTCTCTAGTAAAAGATGCTTAGGTACCCAGGGCATGATCTACTAAAGGTAAGCCACTGAGGGCAGCAGCACTAATTGTGCCACCCTCTAGGGCCATGCATCCAGATGCACCCAGCACTGCCATTGCAGACTGTGTGCCCTGTTGCAAACCCAAAACACAAACTTGACAAGGCACACTGCCTGTGTGCCCTGCCCACCATACACTGCATGCACTATGGGTAAGACACCCCTCTGGCAGGCCTTCCTGCCTTATGGCAGGGTGCACCATATTACATGTAAGGGCTTAGCTGCATGAGCAATATGCCCCTACTGTGTCCTTGCCAAACCTGGGACATAGTGAGTGAACCGAACAGCCATTTTAATTCATGTGCTGGTCAATACGACTTTCACAGCTACATGATGGCTACTCTGAACACTGGGTTGTTTGGTATCAAATAACTCAGAATGATAAATCCAAACTTGTACCAGTCATGGATTTATTATAAAATGTACCCAGGGGTCAACTTAGAGGCGCTCCCTGCAAAAAATAACTACCCTGGCATGGTTGCTGGTCAGTCCCAATCAGCCTGCAACTTCCAGACGCAAGTCTGAACCCCTAGGGTGAGAGCTTCTGCTCTTCGGGATTTAGAACAATGCCCTTCCTGGGTGGAGGTGCTAACACCCCCTCCATCAGGAATGTGCACTGCCCTGATGGTGAGCTTCAGGGAGCTTACCGTCTTCGAAACTTGATCCCCAGGCCTACTGCTAGCAGCAGATGGGCAACCCCTTTGCAAACCCCAACATTTGGCGGCAGCAAAGACGGGAAACTATACAAAGAGTAGGAGGAACGGCCTCACCTGGCATGCACCACCCCTAAGGTGTTGCCTGCGAGGTGGACACTCCATTTCATTTTCCTCTTTCTTAGATGGAAGGAAAATAGCCAATCAGGGAAGTGACTCCTCCCACAGGAAGTGGTCACTGTAGGGGGTGTAGCCACCCAAAGGTAAGTGTCCCGAGGTACCCCCTCAAACACTCACTAAATTCTGTATTTAGTGGGTATCGCTAGATCAAGAAATCAGATTCAAAGGACACAAAGAAGACCAGCACAAAAAAGATCCAAGGCACAAGAACTGTGGACCTGCTGCACAAAGACAAGGCGCCAAACCCTGCCTGCTGCACCCTGGGCCCAATAATCGCCACTGAGGAGAAGCTGGAGAGCTGGACTGACCTCAAGAACCCCAGAAGACATCCAGGCTTTGCCAACCACCCAAGAACTCCCTCCAGAGTGGAGGTACCACTCTGAAACAACGAAGAAACCATCATCCCAGTGATGGTCACTTCATTGACGGGTCACTAACTCCCGAACCGGTAGTCACAGCCGGACCCAACAACACACCAACAACCACAATGACAAAACGTGCAAGTGTGCCAAAATTGGTGGCACTGCGCCCTCCAGTGGCCGACCGTACCAATACCCTGGGTACTGGTCAGCTGACGTCAGACACCAAGAAACCCAGTCTGAAAAAGGACCAGGAGGAAGCCCCAGTCGAGTGTCTTCAGGAACACCCCAGGCCTCCTGCCAGAGTGCCCCGTTGTCATGTAAGAGTCCCTTCAAAGGTGACTAACCTCCAGATCCAAATGGCATCTTTGCGCACAGCTCCTGGCTCACCGATCCGCTCTGATTCACTCTGCACACGGCCACCCTGTGCCCTGCAACGAAGAACTTGCTGTGCCCTAAGGGTCCCTCACCCCTTGCGACCTCGACACTCCAAGGGGGCCCCAAGGAACAACCTCCAAACTTACCTGCACAGACCTATCCAAGAAGTCCCCTGCAGTGGCCCGGCACCCACTGCAGAGACTTTTCCCCTCTGCTCCCACCGGAACCGGGAGCTGCCCGAACTTGTCCCGCTGGCACAGTGGGCGCACCGACAACCTCGACCAACCTGCAAAATAAGAACTTGGTAAAGCAACTGTGTGATTTTATATGTATTTTTAAAAGTGACTTTTCTTTGATTCCTATTGTGCATAATTACACACAAAAATATTTATTAAACTTCCAAGAATCCATATCTCCAAAAGTACCTAACCAATTTTGATGATCTCGGCCTTTAAATTATATCTGAAGTCTTTTATTGAATTGGTCTTGAGTTATTCCTTAGAATGTGTGAGAACCATGATTGATACTGTGAGTACAGCAAATGCTTTGCTAAGATTGGCCTAACTGCTCGACCAAGCTACCATAAAAGTACAGCATTAGGTGACCTAGTTTCATACCTCTGTAAACCAAAGTGTGGTTGCCTGGATCCTCTGCACAGTATGCCTAGCTTTGCACACTACATAGAGGGCCAGCCCCCTACATAAGTCCTGAGAACCCAAAGGGGAGCTCAGCTCCTGGGGATCTCTGGAGCAAGGAGATGCAGTCGGTTTCCGTGGACCAGGGCTGGGGGGCTTGAGTGCAGAGACATCTGGCTGGCTGGCCAATTGCGTTGGAGGATCTCACGGTTCTTGGGCAGACCTGGAAAGGAGAAGAAAACAAGACAACAGGGTCACTCTGGATGTGGGCTTCATCGGTCCGGAAGTCCCTCGTTAGCAGGTCGGCTTCTGTAGCAGTGGTGTCCAGGCTGGACACTAAACAAGCCTTGGATGTGGCAATTGCTCGGTACCCAGGGTATTGGTATAGGGAGGCTCCTAGTGGGTCTAGTGTCTGAAACTCGTGGGAGAGACAGAGCTGACATCCTGAAACCATGATGACCTATTCCTGATGAGATGCTCCTCAGTGGGTCACATGACCAGCAAGACGAAGTACCAGACAAGTGCGGTTGGTGCTTGTAGCTGCAGGATGGCTCCTCCACCCCAAGGGAGATGCTGCATGGTTGGTGAGGTTCTGGACAGTCCTTTAAAATACTTGGGAGGATGCAAAGTTTTTGGACAAGTCAGATCAGTGCAATTGTTGTGGTACCAGTAGCAAGGCACAGTTTAGAGGCAAGTTCAGTCCTCAATTCTCGTGGTGACTGCTTTCCTTTGTTCCCAGGTAGACAAATCTGAGTCTCTGGTGTCTGGAGACCCCTAAATATTGAATTTTGGAGCATTTAGGGGAGTTTAGGGTTGTAGATAATGTTCTACCTACCCCTGGGGTGTCCACTCCCTCTATAAGACTACTCCTTGTGAGGAGTGGGCATAATCCTGACCCAGAGTTCCTAGTTTCACCAAAAACAAGATGGTGAAACAATAGGAGTGTTCCTAGCCTGTGTGACACACCTTCTGACTATCTAATTTCCCGCCTGCTCTGGTGTTAAATGGGCCTCAGGGCAGGGGGTGGTGTTCCCCAGGACTAGGGAAGCCAGGGTTGCATGCAAAGGTAATGACCAGTGCCCAATACATTTCTTTAAGATGGCTTCCTGATCATTTGCAAAGTCTACCAATAGAACTAGACATCACAGGGACGCATCTGCTCATGCAGCTGTGTCTTTGCATGTAATATAATGCACCCTGACTTAGGGTTTTGCCTTGAAAGTGAGACCTGCCTTCTGCAGAGACTCAATCAGCTTTCTAAGGTGGGTCAGATGATCCTGCCAAGTGGAGTTATAGACAGCAATATCATTGAGATATGCTGCAGTAAGAAGACTTTGTTCACCAGCCTCTGGAACGTTGCAGGGGCATTCTTTAGACCAAATGGTATCACAGTGAACTGGTAATGCCCATCTGGGGTCGAGATTGCAGATTTTTCTTTGGTTCCTGGGGTGAGACCAGTGTGCCAATACCCTGATGTTAAGTCAAAGGTAGTGAGAAATGTGGCTGCACCTGACCTGTCAGTTAGTTCATCAGTTCCTGGAATAGGGTAAGCATCAGTATTTGAGCCTGCATTCAGACCACTATAGTTCGCACAAAACCTCAGCTCTGATTTACCTTCCTTGAAATTAGGTTTGGGGACTAAGACTACTGGACTGGCCCAGGGACTCTCTGATGGTTCAATCACCCCTAGTGCCAGCATCTTGCTGACCTCAGCTCTGATGCTTTCCTTAACTTGGTCAGACTGTCTGTATGTTTTGTGTTTTGAAAGGATAACTGTCCCCGGTGTCCACATCATGAGTGCACCAGGTTGTCTGACCTGGGATTAGGGAAAAGAGCTCAGCATAGTGCCCCAGGACTTGCCTGCAGTCAGCTTGCTGTTGGGCAGTGAAGGTGTTTGATAAGACAACTCCCTCCACAGACCCATCTTTTTGGTTGTTGGAGAGGAGATCAGGGAGAGGTTCAGTGACCATGAGCATCGTCACATCAGCCCTGTCATGATAGGGTTTCGGACAGTTCACATGGATGACCCTGTGGGGCTCCAGGGAGTTCCTAGGTCCACCAAATAGGCACCCTCCCCTTTCCTTCCAAGGATAGGGTAGGGTCCACTCCAGTTGTCCCGAAGAGTCCTAAGTGCCACAGGCTCCAAAACCCATACCTTTTGTCCTGGCTGAAACTCAACCAGTGCAACCTTTTGGTCACCCATTGCTACTGGAGCTCTTGGCTTGCCTCAAGGTGGTCATTTGCTTTGTACATGTAGTCCGCCATCCTTGAATGAAGGTCAAGCACACAGTCCACAATGTCCAGTTTGGGCTTTTTTGAGAGGCTTCTTCTAGCCTTTCCTCACCAGACCTTAAAGGATCTCTAACAGGATGGTCAAACAGAAGTTCAAAGTCTGCGGCACCTCTCTGTAGGCAAAAAGCATGCATGGCAACAGGACATCGCATCTCCTTCTGCGCTTTTCTGGGAGTCCTATAATCATACCTTTCATTGTCCTGTTAACCTTTCAACAAGGTAATTTGTGGGTGATTTAGGGTGGTAAACTTGTATGCCACCAGCTACTCAGACCACTTTGCTTTTAGGTAAGCAGACATGAAGTTACTACCTCTGTCTGAAATCCCCTCCTTAGGGAAACCCACTGTAGTAAATATACTTATGAGGGATCTGGCAACTGCAGAAACAGTGACAGTCCTAAGGGGAATAGCCTCAGGATACCTGGTGGCATGTTATATTACAACCAGAATAAACATCTTCCTTCAAGCTGTTTGAGGGCCAAGGGGGCCCACAATGTCAACCCCTTCCCTTTCGAAAGGAACCCATTGGTGATAGAATTGGGGGGCTTTGGTTTGCCACCTGTCTAGCCACTGGGTTGACAGGTAACCCAGGAGTTACAGAACTCCTTTACTTTCTGGGATACATTTGGCCAGTAGAGGTCAGCAAAAACATGTTTTTGTCTGGCCAAGATTCCCAGCTTGGGGTATGTCATGGGCCAAAGTGAGTAAGAACTCCCTACACATTTGAGGCACTACCACTCTCCTAGTGGCACCAGGTTTGGGGTCTCTGGCCTCAGGGTATAGGAGTCCCTCCTCCCAATAGGTCCTGTTGGAACCACTGACATCTCCATTTTCCTGCCCAGCAGCTTGCTGTCTCAAGCCTTCAAGAGTGGATCACGTTCTCTGTCCATGGCACAGATCTTCCCTTGAAGGTCCCCCTCGTCGTAGGACCACCTCCAGGTAAGGTCAACGTTTGTGAGGCTCAGTTCCCTCAAGGGCTGACAGGTTGTCTCCCTGGGGAGAGTAGACCTGAGCTTCAATCTGAGTGGAAGTTGGTTTCCCAGCCTTCCTGTCTTTTCTCTTGAAGGTTTGGGCCATTATTCCGGGCTTGAAGACCTTTTTTTCACCCGGGATTTGCTTTGTGCTCTTGTTTTCACAAACACCCATTCAGGTATTCCCAGTATGGCTGCATGGATTCTCATCCCTACCTCAGCCTATGCTGAGGTCTCCAGATCATTCCCTAGCCGACATTCCAATGGGATGGCAAAGGACAAGACCACCTTCTTTTGGCCAGTAACCCCTCCCCGATCCAAGGTCACCATAGCCATGAGATAAACATTGATAATGTTATCAGTATTGATAACTGGGTAGGTGTATCTAGTTCTGTCCTGCTCTGGGGAACATCAGTTTTTCAGTCACTAGGGTGACACTTGCATCTCTATCCCTCAGTGCTTCTACTTCAGCCCCATTAATGAGTGGCTTCTGTCTGTAATTTTCAAAGTTACTGGGACAGACAGCTAGGGTAACCATATTCACCCCACCTTCGGAGACAGAGATTAAAATAGCTTCAGTGTGCTCTCTGACCTGGTCAGGACACACCAAGGATCTCATCCGGAGACTAGCAACCTCTGTGGGTGCTGGACTAGTGGTAGCCCTTTTGAAACAAGTAGATCCCTCAGTTTGATGATCATTCTGTTTAGAGAAATGGCACTATGGCCCTCATTCTGACCTTGGCGGGCGGCGGAGGCCGCCCGCCAAAGTCCCGCCGTCAGGTTACCGTTCCGCGGTCGAAAGACCGCAGCGGTAATTCTGACTTTCCCGCTGGGCTGGCGGGCGGTCGCCTTGAGGCCGCCCGCCAGCCCAGCGGGAAAGAGGCTTCCACGACGAAGCCGGCTCGGAATCGAGCCGGCGGAGTGGAAGCTGTGCGACGGGTGCAGTTGCACCCGTCGCGTATTTCACTGTCTGCGCAGAAGACAGTGAAATACATGTAGGGGCCCTCTTACGGGGGCCCCTGCAATGCCCATGCCAGTGGCATGGGCACTGCAGGGGCCCCCAGGGGCCCCGCGACCCCCCCTACCGCCATCCGGATCCCGGCGGTCGGACCGCCGGGATCTGGATGGCGGTAGGGGGGGTCGGAATCCCCTCGGCGGCGCAGCAAGCTGCGCCGCCTTGGAGGATTCAATGGGGCGGCGGTACACTGGCGGGAGCCCGCCAGTGGTGCCGGTCCGACCGCGGCTTTACCGCCGCGGTCGGAATCCCCATTGGAGCACCGCCGGCCTGTCGGCGGTGCTCCCGCGGTCCTCCGCCCTGGCGGTCTTTGACCGCCAGGGTCAGAATGACCGCCTATGTCTTCTTGGGATCCCAGTTTTCACCCTGGTACCCACCCTTGGATTGGGAAAAGTTGTGGGGTCCACCCTCCTGAACAGGCCTTTGGGGCCTTTTGAAGACAATGGGCCTTTCCACTTTGTGTCCCACAGCTTTCCCATGGGAGGAGCAGTAACCTCTTTCCTTCGGTCACCCACACCCTGGGTCTTTCTGGACACCCTTGTTTTGACTCAGTGGTCATCGTTCTTCTCCAAATCTTGAAGAGAGACTAACCCTAAGTCAACTAGGCACCGATACATACACTTGCAATTGTTTGTCGAAGGAGCCATATGGACTTAAGTGCTGGGGAGCCAGAGTTCAAAGTACCACCAGCAGTTCGGGTTTATCTACCATGGTGTGTCCAGATGTAGGGATGCTGGTCACGTTGGTAGCCTCGAGCGCTACAGTGGGAAATGATTAACGGGGCCTGTCAAGTCAACAGATGCTGCAAAAGGCGACTTGAGAAAAAATCCGTCAGAACCCAACAGGGGGCTTAGCTCGTGGGAGTCTCTGGAGCAAGGGGTTGTAGTCATTTTCTGTGGACCAGGGTTGAGGGGCTAAAGTTCAGAGATGTCTGGCCTGCTGGCCACTTGCATTGGAATCTCTCATGGTTCTTGGGTGGACCTGGAGAGGGGAAGAAATCAAGACAACAGGGCCATTCTGGGTGTAGGGTTAGTTGGTCCTGAAGTTCCTCGTCTGGAGGTCCACTTTTGTGGCAGTGGTTTCCAAGCTGGACACTCAACAAGCCTTGATAGCGGTAAATACTTTGGTACCCAGGGTATCAGTGTAGAGAGGTTCCTGGAGGTTCTTGCATCTCGAAACTCACTGGAGAGATGGAGCTGACCTCCCGGAACCACAGTGACCTCCTGGTGAAATGCTCCCTCAGTGCGTCTGATGGCTACCAAGACGAAGAATTGGACAAGGGAGGTTGGTGCCTGCAACTACAGGGGGATGGCTCCTTCACCACAAGGAAGTTGCTACATGGTTGGAGAAGTGCTAGACAGTCCTCCAAGGGCTTGGGAGGATGCACAGCTTTTGGGCGAGTCGGGTCGGTGCAACTGTCGAGGTACCTGCAGCAGGGCACAAAGTGCAGGGTAAGTCCTCAGTGCTCACCATGACTGCTCTCGTTTGTCCTTCTTCTACTCCAGGTAGATAAATCTGAGTCTCTGGTGTTGGGGATGACCCCTAAATACTGAATTTAGGGGCGTTTAGGTGACTGGAAGGTAGAAGCTATTAGGCTATCTACCCCTGGGATGTCTACATCCACTAAATAACAAATTCCTCTGAGGAGTGGGATTAATTCTGACCCAGAGTTCCTAGTTTCACCAAAAACAAGATCGTGAAACCCTTCCTCGACTGTCCATTTCCTGTGACCCAACATAGAGGTGTCTAGCCTGTATGCGTGGCACACATTCTGACTATCTAATTTCCTGCCTGCTCTGGTGCCAAATTGACCTCCAGGCAGTGGGTGGTGTTCCCCAGGACTGGAGTAAGTGAGGTTTGCATATCAAAGGCGGCAGAGGCTTTGAAGCTTGTGGCCTTGCTTTGCTAAATTCACTAGCCATCTTTATGGAGGAGGTGTGACAATCCTTGTTCCTGGCCTCTGAGAGTGCAGGTTGTCACCTGCAGGGGGTCAGAAAGTCATTTGTGGTGGCAGGCTGGATGATACCACTGAGCCAGCACACTACATGACTAGTAGGGATACAGGGGACACCTCTAAGGTGCCCTCTTGGTGCATGGCTCCATAAATCCGGTACTGGCATCAGTACGGATTTATTAAGACAAGATGTTTGATACCAGACATCAGTATGTTCAGTAAAGCTGGGTAACTTGTAATGACCAGTGCCCAGTGAATATCTTTAAGATGGCTTCCTGATGGCTTGCACTGTCTAGCAATGGAACTAGACATCACAGGGATACATCTTCTCATGCAGAGGTGTTCTCATATGTAATATAATTCACCCTGCTTTATGGCTGAGGCCTACTGTAGAGGTGACTTTCTAATAGTACATGCAGTGTAGTTGGTCTTCTCACACAGGTAGTGGGCAAGGTACTGTTTTCGGAATGGCTTGCACCATTTTACTTATCCTACAATGGCAGTTTGCATGCAGTTTGTGTGTGGGGGTCTTAGGGTGGCATACTATATGCTCCAGCCCTTAGGGACCCTCTTTAGTAACCATGCCCTGAGTACCAGGGGTACCATTTACCAGGGACTTACAGCAGTGCTGAAGTCCTTGCCAATTGGTTCCAATTTAGCATTTGTCTTGTTTTTAGAGAAAGAGCACTGGCACTGGGGCCTGGTTAGCAGAGGCCCAGTGTATTACCAATCAACAACATCAGTACCAGTGACCAGAAAATGGGGATTACCATGTCAAAAAGTGGCACTTTCCTACATTAGACAAACAAGAAAGCTCTGTAGTAAATGCAGCAGCAACAAACATATTTATGTTTCATCATGACAACAGTGAGAAAAAGGTTACAATAAACTGATCCATGTGTGTATATCCAACCCACCCACCCCCCTCCAGTGTCATCCAAGACCCTGTCTCGATTCCCCACCAGGACTCCCTCCTGTCGAGTGGCACCAGCACTGTTTATTGACAGAAATGCATCTCCCACACTACCTGGCACCAGGGTGCTGAAGCCAATGGCCAGGTAATGCGTTGAGCTACCCCATCCAGGTTTCAAGTTGGGGTGAAGGTGCCTTCATGGGGGCAGTAATCTGAGTTTACCTCTAGTTTCTCAGGTATGTATCTTAATGGTTCAGGGGGTCCTAATCACTTGCCCTTGTGTGTAAAAATCTATGTACTGCCAACTCAGCCATAGCCCATTTATGCATTTCAGCTTGCTGCCAGTTTAAAGGAGGGGCTGCAACTGATTTTCACACCATGGCGATGAACTGCTTGGTAAGGATCAAGGCCAGGTACTGAAACTGCAGCAGCCCCTTTCGGTTTATTGGAAATGTGTCCTGAGTCTAGTAGACACCAGACTGGGTCCAGGGGGAACAGGCCACTTGTCACCCCTACCGCAGGCTGATTCACTTGCAGCCAAAAGGGGGATAACGGGACACACGATCACACTCTAGTTACAAAGTCTGTTTCATTCGTCTCACACCTAGGGCAACTGCTACTCATCCCTGGGTACATCTTTGTGATCCTTTTCAGGGTCAGATATGTGTGGCGAAGGTAGTGGAGTTGATCAAGTGGAAACCTACCATAACATGTCATCTGTCGAATGGACTGAAGGCAGCGGGTCCACACCCTATCTGATATATCGATGGACAGTGTGGCCTTCCACCAGTCTTGGAGTATGTCAAGTCCCCAGAGAGAGTGCCTTTGCAGGGCAGTGATAGCCTTGGTGTATCCCCTCCTGTTAGTACCACTTTCAATGGAGTTGCATCTCCTGATCCGTACCCCATGTCCCACGTATCACACCCATAATGGCCGAGTAAAGAAGGAACTGCTCTGGCCCCAGTCAATACTCAAGCGCCAGTTAATTGAAGGTAAAAAGAACAGATGATGGACGGAATGCTGAACAATGCAAACATTCACCCCAGTCACAGATCTGGGTTTAATCCATCTTTTTTTGCTCACCATGCCACCCCAGTTTAGACCCAGCCATATGAAATTCAGTCTAAACCCTGCTCCCATAGGAACAGTCCAGCCTGGACTGCCAGGCCAGGTCCTTCCTGGACCGGAAGCAAACATCCTGGGTCTGGTTTCAGGGTATCATACCTCATCAGCCGGACTAGCTTGAATTCAGTGGCACAGTGCGTACGGGACCAACGTCTGGGCATACCCTTCCCATTTAGGCAACAAAAGCAAAAACAACAGATGATGGATGGAATGCTGAACAATTTAAACATTCACCCACACTCACAAATCTGCGTTTAATCCATCATTGTTTGCTCACCATGTCACCCTAGTTTAGACAAGCCATATGCAAATTAGTCTTGACCCCGCTCCCTATGGGAACAGTCCAGCCCGAACTGCCAGGCCAGGTCCTCCCTGGACCAGAAACAAGCATCCTGGGGCCAGTTTCAGGGCATCACCCCTCATCAGCCATGCTAGCTTGAATCTAGTGGCACGGTGAGCATGGGAACCACGAGTAATTGGAATCTGTTGGTGTCACATTGCTGACCCTTGACTCTGAGACAGAAAATAGGCTGAGGCACCAAAATTAAAATGGTCCAATTAGTGAATTAGAAAACTAAGAAAAGTGGCCTATTTGCAAATTAGCTTCAGTTTTGATCTTGTAAAGAAAAACGTTATAAGTGTTTTAGAAGCTTGTGGAAGACTGTCACAAAGCTGATACCCCATTATCTTGCTTCTCTTCATCCAACAGATCTTTTTAGGAAAGTAAAGTAAAGGGAAGTCAGAAACACTCAATTAATTCAATTAACAGTGTAACCAATTTTTCGACACATGAAGTCCAAGAGACGGAGAATAAAGTTCAAAAATGTATTTCAGCTAAGGAGCAAAAATAATCTATATGAATCTCAAAAACATGCTGTATAACTAAAGAATCACCAAGGGTGAATTGATTCTTACAAAATTAAAACCCACAAGCATTAGGCATACAAGGATCTCTGTTGAAGCAATGCAAAAGATGAGAAATAGAATCTGATGGTCGGTATACAGATTGGATCATCTTGCCTAATTATTGACAAAGCTAGGTTAATCTAATTTTGCTAAAGTAAACTATACTAAAGTTAGGAAATCCTAGTTAATTCTGGGAAATATGAAAGTGTCAGCATAGCAGAAACTTCAATAGTTCTACAAGAGAGGTGCTGTATAGTATAAAGCCACACAAAGAAAAGAATAGAGAGGTCTGTAACCCTCCAAGTCTCAAGGGAATCTGCTCTTGTCTAACTACATGAATACCAATTAAACCTCACAGATTCTTCTAGAAATCCACATGATTATGACAGTAATTTTCCTTCTAGTTTGTACTGTTGCAGTTGGCATCTCCTTTCAAGTTCCCCTAACCACATTTGAACATCAGGACGAACCTGAATACCACACAAGGCCTGGTACAGAAATAGGTCATTAGAAACTTATATGGACATACCTGCAAAAATCATTGCAATGCAAGCAAAAACTCCACATCAAAGATTAAACATAGGAAAGCCAAATAACTCAGGCCTTCTGAGTGACTGAAGACTAAGGACCTCAAAGGTGACGGATATCCCATCAGCCAGAATTTAAATCCCATTGTCTCCTATGGGATCTATATTTTGACGGCCGGGATATCTGTCACCCATGTGACGAAGTAACCCATCTGCTGAAACCTAAATCGGGCCCTAAGTTAGCACGACATAAAATGCACATTCGAAATACATGATTATAAATGCATACTGTTATTATAAATTAATATGAAGGTTACATTCAACATAGGGTTATATGTGGTCACATCATAATGTCATAACCAAATGCAGGAATATAAATGTGCTCCAGTACCATGGTTCACCATTTTAAAGTCCAACATTAAAATCACATATGTAAATAAACTACTACGTTTCTACTGTGAAAGCATCCTTAATGATATGATTGAAGATCCACTTACCGTTAGAAGTGTCAAAACACACAATATTTGTATTATCAATCACATGACTATGGCACTCCCATGACACAGGATGGCACAACCAAAACTCTGTGCCGTCAACTGCATGGATTTTAACTTGCTGCAGTCAAACTTTGTGGCAATATCATGGAAACCAACAAGAAAGCCCGGCCTGGCAGACCATAAAATAGACCCACAAAAAACCTAAAACTGGCCTCCACAGTTATCTGTCAGATCAGCCCATCAGGCACTGCTTGATTTCCCTACCGGATACTCCGACCCTCACCTGAGGGTGTGTATTTACAATGTTTGCAGTGCTCTGACAGACCTGGTAATCCCAGGCACACCTAACTTTCACCTGGGCAGCAGCTGCGCAGCCTGTGTGCCATCCAGTGGCGTAACAAAGGTCCCTGCAGCCCTCGCGGTGTGGGCCCTCAGCACAGTATACTGTGCACGGGTGGCAGGCCCCAGCCTGGGTACAGAGGGGCTACATGTACTTTGCAGGGTGACCCCCTCAAGTTTCATTACGCCACTGGCTCCTTCCATGTGACAGAGAGCAAGTGGCTCTCTGGCATAGAAAGTGCCTATGCATGTTAGTCCGGGATCAGCAGCATGCTGGCAGGTGTGAGCATGACAGGATATGAACCCTTTTGGCAACATTTCTGGGTCACGCTACCAGGTCAGGGAGGATTTAATTAATGCTCAGTGCATTCTGGCTTTACAACGAAGAAAATACTGCCTTTGAACCCAAACACGACAGAGAGAGGGGGTATGGATGAAGAGATGCAGGGATAAGGAGGAAAGGATGAGTACGCCTGTGTAAGGAGTCCGGGTGATCTTAACCTGTCTCCCTGATGGAGGATGCCTCTCTAACCCATCACTTTAAATGCCTCTTAAGTCGTTCCAATCGGCAGCATCTGCACTACAGAATACGCTGCACACCCACTGTTTGCATTTCTCTAGCCAAAAGAAATGCTACTATGGCTCTCAGAATAAACAACCATCACACATCTAAAGGTATAAACAATGCTATAAACCATTCCTCATGTTTTTGAGGACCCTGCGCATGCTTAGTGGAGCGGGTGCAGTGGAGGCTGCACTAAGAAATATATAAAATCTACAGTTGAACTGGAGACATAACGGGTGTGGTTAGGCCGACAAGCTGCTTGGCATGCAGAGGTGGTAGATGCCTGCTGGTGCTAATACAAGGGCGGCTCTGTCGCAATGGCAAAGGAGCATTGCCTTATTTTTCAGCTGCTGGCTCATCCAGCATGTGCAAGGAGGGTTGGGCCTGGCAGGTGAGAGGGGAGATTAGGAATGGAATGCACTAAGTGTGCATGTCAGTTTGACTGGCTGTCTTAGGCCGGCCAGACTGACATGCGTATTTAGGTTTCTGTGTTGCACCGCTGAGTTGGAGAAACTGCACAGACCACCGTGCACTGTCTGAGCCGCAGACCAAGCCGCTCACACCAATCCTGATGCTGCTGTCATGCTAGGTATATATTATGTGGGGAGCCTGTGCTAGTGTCCCAGGGACTGCTGGGACACCAAGAGAGCAGAGGAGCAAGGTGGCAGGCAGCAGCGTCATCGGAACGGTAAGTTGCTTTTTTCATTATTATTTTATCCCCCTCACCCATCCCCCCCTATTCTTGAGATTTGTGGCAGCCACTAATGACTGCATCCTTGGCTGCCCTTGCCAGGCACTGGCTGGCACTGGGTCTTTCATGCATGAGTGGCTGCTGCTCTTCAGAGCTGTTGTCATTGTGGGCTGCTTCTGTCGTCCTGTCTGGTACCAGCACCACTGATGCTGTCACGCTTGGGCTGCTGGTGATGTCATAACTGGGCTGCCTCGCTTGGCACTCTAGTTATTTTCGCTGGTGTAAAATCTGGTCTGCTCCTGTCACACCGGGCTTTTGATTTTACCTGCAGCACGGTTGGTGGTGTTGTTTATGGGTTACACAAGCTAGTTATAATGTCTCACATAAAAATACTGCCTTATGTGGGTGTGCCTCTTTTGTCACACATGAGCTCTCATGAGCGCTCATTGCTGGAGTTTTACTCAATCTGATTCTGCTGTCATTTACATTGCAGTCACTGATATACCTGGACTGCTGCAGTCGTGCAGACTGATCCTGTTGTCATGCGCATCACTTCCACTACAGCTTCAAAACACAGAGCTCTCTTTTCATAAATGGACTGGACATGCTGCTGTTGTCCTGTATGTTACTGGCACTGATGCTGGCACAATTCCCCCTGTATCTGGCCCACCTGTGGGGGACAGGGGCAAATAAAATAAAAAAACGATGTGAGCCCATGCTTGATTTTTTTTTTCACCATGGATTCATGGATCGTCCACGAACTTGCTGTGAATTTTTAAAAAAAAAACGTTTTTGGCCCCCATCGGGGTCCATGAGAGATCCCACCTCCAGGCCTAGGGGGCCAGGATATTTCTACCCTGCCAGTTATGTATTTTTTTTTACTCTTTTCTTGGGACTCGGGCTCAGTCCAGGTCCCAAGATGGCTGCCAACACTTCCTTGTTGAAGTGTTGGCAGCCAATCAGATCTCAGCATGAGATCTATCTGATACATGGGGGGCCCGCATCCCTAGATAAATAGAAATCGTTTTTGGTTTAATAACTCCAAAACTACTGAGCTGAGTTACACCATATTACAAAAAGGGTTCTTTCTGGACCAAGAGCTACCTTTCTGCTAAATTTGATCTAATTCCGTTCAGTTTAAAAAATAAATAAACACGTAGGGACCGCTGGCCCTTGCAGTCCCAGATAGCTCATAAAGGGCTTGAAAAAAAAAACATCAAGCTCAGTGTGAAGGTCCACGACCTTCACACTGAGCATTGACGGCTCAAGTCCAGCCCGACTTGTTCCCCTCTTTAATTGTTTTTTTTTTTGTAAACTAAAAATGTTTAAGGGTCACACGAAAGGGGATTTTACTTTAAAAAAATGACAAATACATTTTTATTTTTAAAATTGTGCAGAAATATCTCATTCTAACTATATCATACATCAAAGCCTAAAAATCTCCCTCTCTTACTTTCTTTCTCTCTCTCTTTCAATCTCTTTTTCCTATTCAGACACCCGCTCAGAAACGTACTCATACACTCACAGACCCACTCAGACACTCACGCAGCCACTCACAGATCCACTCAGACCCTTGTCTCTGATGTACGCACTCAGATCCGTCACTGATGTACGCACTTTCATACCCAGACAGACACACTGACATCCACTCTCACCCCAAATACACCCTCTCACACCTCCAGCATAGAGTTGGGTGATTAGGGGGGTTGGCCGCAGGGTCTGGTTGCATGTCAGGTATTGCTGGCAATCTCCGCTGCACATGGGTGAAGGCTGTGAACGGTGCAAGGATGGGTGCTTATAGGGGGTTGGCATCAGGGCCTGGCGGTGGTTGAATTAACGTATAGTAATGAAAGCTACTATATGTTGAATAAATAAAAAAATAGAATATTACTGAAAAAAATAAAGGTTACAGGGACGTTGTAGTTAGAAAATATAATTAAAAAAAACATAGAAATTCACTTAAAAAAAACAAAGGTTACAGGGATGTTATAGTTAGGCTCACACTTTAAATGTACCAAACCATAGAAATTCACCTTTGTTTTTTTAAGTGAATATATATATATATAATAATTTATGCGTCACTCTAACCCTGAAAGGGCCTTGTTTTGATATATATATATATATATCAAAACAAGGCCCTTGTCTATATATATATATATATATATATATATATATATATATATATATATATATATATATATATATATATATATAGATGTCACCTCCTGCTCCGTAAAGGGGCCACAGACCCTGCAGGGCAGCCTGGGTTACTGGGGCGAAGCATCCCACAGAAATGCTATCAAATACTTGGATTTTAACGTGGACTGGTGCCAGGGCTTTTCGTGTTTGGGATATATATATATATATATATATATATATATATATATATATATATATATATATAGAGAGAGAGAGAGAGAGAGAGATATTCAGACACAAACAATGGATTTACCTTAGACATATTTTAAGACAAAATAAGATTATTCTTGACATTTCAATTGAATACAGGTAAATATTACTTGCAGAACAAAAGGATTAATAACTTAGTTCCAAGAAAACTGTTTCAAATACAGCTCCTTTGCACGTTGGGTAGGCCAGGAGCCAGTATCAACTAATGTTTTTGAGATACAAATGCAGCTAAAATTTTGCTTCACTCACTTATTCCTTCTACATCTGGAAAATTTACACCCCACCATTTTTAAATGTCACCACCCGCCACTGCTTCCAACTACATTTTACACAAACTATGTAATATAACATTCTTTTCTTCAAAATTGTATGCATTTGGGAAAAACATCAGTATTATGCACATCCAAATCACTAACGTTAAGCCACCATCACTACCCCATGCAGGCTCACTTGACCCGCGATCTCAGAACTACGATTCACCTCCTGTCTTGAGAGTGGCAGGTACTTACCATACCTCACAGTCACAATCTCTGCCAGGCTGCTGTGATTCACATGTAATTCATAAGTCATCACATCATCTCCTTCCTTAACTTCCACTGTTGTCCTGACCTGGTAGGTTCCATCAGGATTTGGCAGTAGTTCCTTCAACTCCCATGGTATCTGTACACCATTTTGAGTCCATGTCACGTTGATTTCTCTGGGATAGAATGCATATGCGTACCCGACGAGGAAGGTGCGCTTGTTGGCGTTTTTGTATGAAACCATTGTTCGAGGAGTAACTAAAAGAAAACACAATAACTACAATTATTCAACTATTCCAAAAACTGTAAAAGGTATTAAAGCAATACCAGTTCTTCAGAAATTACCTTATCATGAACTCCAGGAGCCAAGGTATTATATTTACAAGGGCTCATCTTTGTAGCCTACTCCATCTCACAACTTGATTTCTTTTTGTGCCTAATAATCTAACTTCATTTTACTTTGACTGAGTGTTCATGTAGTTTCATGTACATCCATTTCCAGAACACACTCTGTTAAGGTTCATCAGGGTAGTATGTGCTGTGCTTGACGGTTTGAGTAGTTAAGCCAAGAAAGAGAATCTAAGGTGGTCTGGGCTCCTTGTGTCAACAAATCTTACTGCATTTCTGGAGACTTGACTACTCCTCATAACACCTGATTAATATTTTATATTCCTTGAAGCAAAGAAATGTGAGAAACAGCAACATTTATACCTTGTATGCATGGAGATGATCACCAGTGAATCACACATGGCATGCAGCAGAAACCAGGAAATATAGGAAGAAAAAGATTAAACATCAGGGGGCATATTTACACTAAAGTGACATAGGACAGCACAGCAAATGACCGTGTTGTGCTGCCCTGCATCACAAGGAAAGGGCAGAAATGCACCTTATTTAAAAAATACGGTGCATTTCTGTCCTCTCCCCTGTGCTGGCACCCTTTGGGCTGCCTAGCGGCAGCCACGGTGCACAGTGCCTGTGTTGCACAAAAACAATCCATAGAGGCATTTTACTCTTTCTATGTGTGCTGCAGAATGCAGAATAGAGATACTTCCCCTTGTTACCCCTCCCCTGGGGAGGAGTACAGTTTTGATGCATTCCCAGGTTTACAGAGCCTTGTAAATCTGGAAATGCATCAAAACCCATGGGTGCTGCATGGGAAAACCCACTGCAGTGCACATGGAACAACTCCCTAGCATGGAGTGAGGCTACTCAGAGACTTGCGCTGCGTTTCCATACACCATATCTATGAGGCAATGAGAAGCCACGCAAAGTGGCTTTGCGTGGGCTCGTAGATATGGTTCTGCATTCTGCACCCCAAAGCATTAAAAAAAGTGACACTCCAGCGGTGAATAGGGCTTGTAAATATGCCCCCAAGTGTTCCTTTCACTGCTTGGATATGGAGTGCCATTACAAATGAGATGTACCAGGCTCTATGCCCAGCCAACTACCACGTGCTGTAAACGAATTTGTTGAGCAACATCTTGCCAGATGGTAACTACCTCGATAGCCACCTATTTTTTCTCCTTACTGATTCTGTTCTTAATGTGGTCAAGACAAAAAGAGACATTTGAGGAGACTGAATAGCATAACGTGTTGTAAAATTCCGAAAACCAGACTCCATTTTGAGCGCATCCAGTTAGCCTGTCTGCCTGTGGTCTGCATTCAGCATGTCATAATCTTTCACAGAACTGGTGAAAGTGTCAATTAATCACCTAAGGCGGCACAAGGCCCCATCCTGGCACTCACAGCAGACCTGCTAGGCAGCCTGCCCACTCTTTGGGAGCAGCACATCACAATTCCTAGTTCCATACTGTGTCACTATAGGTGTCACAGCTGAGCAGCACTGGTTGCAGGGAATGTGGCTGCAGATCATTGATGAGGCGACAACTGGACTTCAGCAATATCAACTCTGACTCGTGGCTCATGTTCAGCTGCTGTGAGAACCCGGGTCACAAGTCCTTAGCATGGCCAGTGCCATGCTGAGCCCTGGTAATTGGCCATGCAGGTACTCTCATGAGCCAAGACAGAGTCTTTCTCTGAGTCATAGAGTCTGGACTGCAGGTGGAGTTTCATGCAGGTAGGAATCCCCACTGATCCAGAGTCTCCCTGTGCAGGACTGTCAGCAGTGTCAGTCATGTGGTTTAAGACTCACAGACCATCTGTTGATTGACGTTTTATGGATGATATCCTGTCAATCTGTGCAGCTTCTGAAGAGAGTGTTTACTAATGAATGTACACTCTGATTGGTTGTAATACCTTCACAACCACAGAGGAGTGAGCATTGTGTCTTTCATGATTTTGTGGTTTGAGCCATTCCACAGACCCACCACCTAGGGAGGTACTGCTTCGGTATGTACTCACAAGGTGTGGGTTATGAGGTTAGATAGAGTATCTATAAGAAAAAGTGTAAGTAACTTCATACTGCTTATACATGTGGGGTTATAGAAGTACCTATATGTGAGTTTTTGAGTGCTTGTGGCTGAGTTTTTTGTGAGGGTGAGTTGGATGGAGTGAGTGAGAGTATGAGTGGGTGTCTGTATGTGTGTGGAAAGATGTCTGTATGGCAGAAAGTGTAGGTATGCAAGCGAGTGTTAGCGGTTGATTGCGTATAGTAGAATTTGCCTTGGTGATTGTACGGGTCTGTATGCAGTTAGTATATGTCAGTTTGCGTGCAAGAGGATGTAGCTGGGTTCATGTAGATAACTGTCTGAATGTGTGGGTAAGTGGATTTAAGTAAGTGTTTGTGGGAGCATATGTAGGCAAGTCTTATTTTTTGTGTTAAGGTAACTGTGTGTTGATGTGTGTGGATTGGTGTGTAAAGATGAGATATGTCAGTTTGCATGTGAGCAGATGTTCACTACGTGCCAAGATGATTTGCTTTATGAAGTAAGTGTGAGTGAATGCACATGAACGGATGTTTTAATGGACTATTTTTCGGACTGCCTGTGAGTGAGGGTATTTCTAAGTCACACTTTCTAGGTGAAGTTCTGCTTTTAGGCTAAGTTCAGTGTACATTTAGTAGTTTTGCACATATAGGGGGTTATTACAACTTTGGAGGAGGTGTTAATCCGTCCCAAACGTGACGGTAAAGTGACGGATATACCACCAGCCGTATTACGAGTTCCATAGGATATAATGGACTCGTGATACGGCTGGTGGTATATCTGTCACTTTACCGTCACTTTTGGGACGGATTAACACCTCCTCCAAAGTTGTAATAACCCCCATAGTGCTGCAATGCACTTTATAAATCTTAATGAATCTAAAATGGAAAATGCTTCTATATTGATTCCCTGACCACTTGACTTTTTCTTCTCTGCACTGATGGGCATGAACTTGGTAAACCTTAACCAATTTCTCGAGTGGTGTATGAACTTTTATGCATGTTTGACAAGGACAGCAAGAAGAACGAAGGCTATGAAAGAGGAACAAATGAGGCATCAAATAAAGAAAAGAAGTTGAGGACAGGTGAAGAGAGGGAGGTAAAGAAGTGCTGAAATATTGAAAGACACCTTGGCTTCCCATCTGTACTAAACACTCTGAATCACTGTTCTGTTTCAGTAGGTATAGTCTCCACAATATGACAGAACTAAATTGCATTCCATCCTCTGGTTCTCAGACTTCTCACCTGAACTAAACACTCTGGATCACTATTCTGACTCAGTAGTAACCGTCTTCACAATGTGACAGGATCGCCTACCATTCAATCCTCCGGTCCTCAGAAGTCTCATCTGTACTAAAAACTACAAGTCACTGTTCTGTCTCAGTAGGTACAGTCTCCACAATGTGACAGAACCACCTCACAATCAATCCTCTGTTCCTCAGACTTCTCACCTGTACTAAACACTCAGGATCAATGTTATGTCTCAGTAGGTACAGTCTCCAGGGTGTGACGGAACCCCCTCATATTCCAACCTCTGGTTCTCACACTTCAGTGCAGCTGGTTTAGTTGTGGTGAGTTCATGAGCACACAGTGTATGTTGGTGCAAAGCCGCTGGACTGCCTATAGACCTTGTCAATTAATTCATACAGACCACTGGCTCATATTTGTAGTAATGTGTGAGCGAAAGACCCATGTGCCATTGCTTTTATTTAAAACTCATCTTTACTACAAGTTTTTTTTTCCCTATCTGATTTTCCTGCTGTTGGGAATTGGGGTATTAGTTGGGTGGCCAGCACAAGCAATACTTCCTCACTTGTCCTCAGTGGGAATCACACACCCCATTGTAGTGCTTGACTCTCACAGAGCAGTGGGATGGAGCAGTCTAAGGCTTACTCAAGTTAGGTGGTGTGAGCTAATATTCACCAATCACTGACACGCAATAACACTCAATAAATGAATGTGTAGTCAGTACTTTAACTTCAAAAAAAGAAGCACATTTATTTGGCACACTAGGCACTAATTTACAAATATGCATTGCCCGTTGGAACATAACATAGATGGTTTAATCACCTGTGACTCCGTAGAGGGGCCACCTAAACATATCAAGTGAGTTCCAACAGTCATTGTGTAATAATTATATTACTTTGGCATGAATCAGTGACATAATTGTGATAATGATGTGTCAATAAAAAACATGCAATCATCAAGAAATCCCAATAAAACATGTATCAAGAAATAATTTTATGTTTGTGCATCCTTTCAAGTACTTGGCAGTAACTGTAACAACCTCTAGAAGGCATCAGAATAAAATAGCATGGGGGAAAAAGCAATGCAGTGTAACCATTCAATCAGCCCCCAAAATGCATGACCATATTCAAACTGCATGGTGAAGAACGTTGCAATCTAGCCATACATTCAGCCCCGAAAGGCAAAACCACATGAGCAGTGCATTTTAATTTTTTAGGCCTTCCACGTCTTCTAAAATAATACCATACACAAGGACCCTAAAGGACAAACTACTCCCAACTGTAGAACGAAACCTCGAGCCATGGGAGAGCTTGAAAATGCTTTGAACAGTGGGAAAGGTAATAATTTTGCACCCCTTCAAGTTAGGGTGAGGACCCAGAGGGTGCCGTAAGGAGAAAGTGCATGTCATGCTTAGCGACTTGGTGGTGGTCCTCTCATCCTAGGACCACCACAGGCTGAGATTTGGGCAAACATGTTTTTTAAATAAAAGGCCCTGCAAAGCATTATGGGGCGAGTCTCAGTAGTGCAGTGAATATTATAGCAGCAGTTCTCCTGCTGAGCCGGGGAGAGCCACTGTGAGATTTCCCTTCTTGTTTGCCTTTAAATGTGGCCTAGAGGCCACATTTCTCTTTTTCATGGGGATGCCTGGTCCCAACTGGACACCCAGCGCTTGCCATTGTTGGAGGGCAGCCCACCTCCAGCTGCCCTCGCCGGCTTACTGCAGTGGCAGCACGATCACGTGCTGCTGCAGGAGCCATCAGTCCTCTTTGGAGTCTGCCTGTTCCAGAAGGCAGATGTGAATTGTTGTTTCTGCCTCCTTGGGCGCAGTGATACAACGGAGTCCAGGGATGGGGTCCTGGGCCCTTACAGGGGGAGCGTGACATCACTATCCAGTGTTTGGAATCCCAAGGAAGTGCGACGGTGTCTCTCGTAACATGAAGTAGATGGGGGTCAGGGACAGGGTCTCAGTCCCTGCAATATGAATCCGTGCTGGTGATGGGGTCCCCAGGTGCGATAGGTTTCCTATGCAGTCCCCCAGGCCCTGGTCCACCCTGGGGGAAATCGATCAAATGGAAGCAGAGAACCTCATGCTCAGAGGGAGGAAAATTAGGTTAAAGCTCCCTGCACCAGTTTTTCTTTGTTGTTTTGTTGGTGTTTACAGAAGCGTTCAGGGCTTCTTCCAACTGGTCCTCAGGGGGAGTAAGAGGTCCAGCCTTACTGACCTTTGGGGAGACCCACTGATCCTGTGGTCAACTGGACATAGTCTTGGGTCCTGGGTGGAGGTCAGGAGGTTCCTTCTTCCAGTTCTCCATGGCGGTCCCAGAATCAAGCAAGGGAGTAGTTAGTAAATATGCATGCAAGAGTTTTTAAAGGGGAGAGGAAGGTTCCAGGAGACAGGCACACTAACTAATCCTGGGGTGCCACATCACCTCTCCACCCCATCCCAACCCTCCTGCACAGCATGTTGGGACAATCCAAATGAGGTCATCAAGGGGCCACTGTCAGCTCCTGGGGTCTCAGCTCCACCTCTCACTGACATAACTGCCAGAGACTTCCACTCTAGAATTGTAAAGGGGAACCCAGTAGTTTGGCTCCAGTTGTCTGGGCACTCTCCTTTGTTCACTGAGCTTGGGCGGGCCTATCCCTGGTGCAGTGTGACAGCTGGGTGATTGATAAAGGTCATTCTGTTCCACCCCTTTCCTCCTCAGGAGTTAGGAGAAGTGCTAATTGCTCCTTTTGTGTGGGGTGGCCTTTGTTCCTACTGCTAGAGAAAAAGTAATTACTGGGCACAGCAGGTGACACAAGGCCTGGGTTCTGATCCTGAGCTGAGCCAGGGAAACATGGAAACTCTGAATGACTCACAAGATGTACTGTAAGAAAGGGCTTCTTTTGTCTTGGTTAGTCCCCGCCTTTTTTAGTGGAAGATGATGTTGTTTCAAACTGTAAGTGCTCTTGGCCCCTGCTAAACAGGTTCCTGGGGCAGATCTCCTCCCCAAAACTGTACTATGTTTAGCACTTCAGCCACCTTTGAAAGTACCTAGTAAACTGTACCCCTGTACCTAGGGAGCTGCAGCAACAATTGTGCCACCATGAGAGGCCCCACACCAGCCTCATGAAGACTACCATTGCAAGCGCATGACAAAGTGAATCTAAAGGTGTAAACTTGACATGGCATTCCCACAGAATGCCATGCCAACTAACACTGTGTAGATGATGTCAGAACCCCCTCCTGATAGGTGGTCACCCAGCTAGGTGACCAATCACCCTTTCAGGGCTATGTAGGGTCTCTCTATTTTGGGTGGTTCCTCAGATAACGCTTGCAAGATTCCATCAGGATTCCTCTGCATCCCTTACTTCGACTTCTGACCAACAAAACTGCATCTGGACTCTCCAGGACCCGACAATCTTCAACAAGGACGAAGACTTTATCTGCAACATTGTTTCCACAGCTCCTTCCAACTTCTGCAACATTTGCCCAGTCGTGCATCCTCTGAGGACAGCCCATCTTTAGTCTGCCCCGAAAAGAAGAAGGAATCTCCCTTGGAGTGAAGGAGTCACTCCCCAGCATCTGCAGGCACCAACAGCAATGCCAATAGGCTGCATGGATCCCCTCTCCTCCTGAGTTGCATAGATCCTGCATCAAGGGTGGTGGTCAGAAGTGATCCAGATGGTCCTCTCTACCAGCTATCCAACTTGGGTGGAGGTAAGCCCTTGCCTTCCCACGCAGGACAGTGCACCCATGCACTGCGTCTTTTTCAGCTGCCAAGGCTTGATGGCACTTCTTCCAAGGGGCCTTCAGTCTTTGTGTAGCTCCAGCCCCCAGCACTCCTTCCTGTGACGCACAGCTCCCTGAGTGACTCTCCTGCGGTGTGGGATTCCTTTTTGTAGTGCTCCACCATTGGTTTCTTGCAGTCATCTCTGGTTTTTGCAAATTCTCTTCTGTTCTTCTAAGTGGGTGTTCTGGGAAAATTCTAGTAATTTACTCTTGTTTTCCTGGTTGCTGGGGGGTGTTGTAGTACTTACCTTTGTGCTTTCCTGGTACACTCAGCGACCCTCTACACATTCCACTTACCTGGGTGGGGCGGACACTCTCGCATTCCATTTTTTTAGAATACGGTTTGTGCTCCCCCTAGGTCCACTATTCTTTACTGTTTTTTACACTATTCACACTGTTTTCTAACTATTTTTATGTCTATTTCTGACAACTAGTGTATATAACTTGAGTGTTACTTACCTCCTAAGGGAGTATTGCCTATATAATAACTTTGGTGTTGTGTTATCATAATAAAGTGGCTTTATTATTGTAACTCTGAGTGTATTCTTTCATGCCTATAACTGCTGTGTGACTATAGTGGTATTGCACAAGCTTTGCATGTCTCCTAGATAAGCCTTGGCTGCTCATCCACAGCTACCTCTAGAGAGCCTGGCTTCTAGACACTGCCTACACTACACTAATAGGGGATACCTGGATCTGGTATAGGGTGTAAGTACCTTAGGTACCCACCACACACCAGGCCAGCTTCCTACTTTGGTGGCAGCGGTGGGATAAGAACTTGCAACTGCCTTAACACTCTGTCACCTGGTACTTTCCACAGGAAAGACCACTCTTTACTTAGAGTACTTAGAGGTACACATAGTACCTAGTGTTAGGAATCTAGTCTCTGGGTTTGGGTAAGCTAGGGGTCTAGGCATAGCCCTTGCGCCAAACTTATTGATAGAGACTAGAGGTTAGGGAGGTTAGGCACACCCTACACCACTCTAACCCTTACCATGTCTGTAACTGGGCACACCTCTGAGGCCTTGGATTCTCCTTATGAGAACCTGACATTCAAAGAATTGAAAGAGATGTGTGCAGAAAGGAAGTAAGACATGGGGAGAAGTCCTAATAAGAGCCTGCTCTTAGGCCTCCTCCTCCAGGATAACCAGGAACAAGCTGGTGACCAGGAGGAGGAGGAGAGAGTAGATTCTAACTCCTCAGAGGTAGAAAAAGATATTCTAGATCTGGGGGAGGATCAACAGGATTTCTTACAGGGTCACAAAGTCCTTAGCAGACCCACTAGCATAGCTGGAAGCACTGTAAGAAGCGGGAAGGCAAGTCATACTAGTAGGGTTCCCTTTACACCCAGAGGGCTAGTGGAAAGGGTCAGTAAGACTAGGGACAGATCCTCCTCTGCCCATTCTTGTGTCACCTCAGTGTCTGAGGGGACCAACTGTTCCAACCCAGAGGGAGACTCCAAAGACAAGGAGCTCAGGAAATGGAGGTTGGAAGAGGCCAGGCTGAGGCTGCAGCAGGAACAGCTAGCCCTAGATAGGGAAGCATTAGCAGTTGAAAGGGAAAGGCAGGGATTGGGGTTATCACTCCATGGTGGCAGCAGCTCAGGTTTTAGAGAGCACAGGGACAAGGAGGACTCTTTTGACTTTATGATATTTATAAGTGGTTTGCTGCACTTGAGAGGGCCTGTAAAGTTCGGAGGGTCCCTCAAAGGCAGTGGGCTGCTATTCTCTGGTTGTCCTTCTCTGATAAGGGGAGGGATAGACTTCTCACTGTCAGAGAAGAGGATGCAGTCAACTACAGTATACTTAATTCTGCACTCTTAGATGAGTTTGGTCTCAGCACTGAGCAATATAGAATAAAGTTCATGGAGACAAAAAAAGAGTCCTCACAAGATTGGATAGACTTTGTGGACTGTTCTGTTAAAGATTTGAAAAGCTGGTTACATGGCAACAAATTGTCTGATTATGAGGGCCTGTACAACTTAATTCTGAGAGACCATATACTTAAAAACTGTGTGTCTGATTTGTTGTACCAGTATCTAGTGGAGTCAGATCTGACCTCCCCCCAAGAATTGGGTAAGAAGGCAGACAAATGGGTAGGAACTAGGGTGAACAGAAAAGCTCATACAGTGGGTGGCAAAGACAAGAAAAAGGAAGCAGATAAGTCTCATGACAAAGGTGGGGTCAAAGATAACAAGCATTTGCAATGCAATGGGTCTAGCGTTTGCTCGAGTTAGAGCTATTAGCATTGTAAATTCCTAACTAGACTTTTCTTGCCAAATAAATTGAAAATGAAAAGTAAAACAGTTGACATAAGCAAGCCAATTCAAAGCGCCACAACCATCGTGAGCGTGAAGATGAGACACAAAAGGAAAAAGAAGTTCGGCAATAGTACAATTATCCATGTAACAGTGTTGATAGCCAAGGCAGTAACAAAACTGCCCCAAGAAGGGACAAACATAAAGCATTTACCAATGATAACAAAGGATTTTTTTAAAGCAAGCCCATGAACGAGTGATAGTGATGGGCGTGCCATGGGTGTGGTTAAAAGCACACATTGATACCAACATGTCGGAAAAGTAGCGTTTGTGCGTTGCTATGCTCGACCTAAACAGCAACTTGCTGCATCACAGCCTACAAGGACCTAGAACCTCCAGACATTCGCTTCAACACGGTACTCATAAAAGCAGACTCTTCCATCAGACTTGTGGCAGTGAAATATTTCCACTATTAAAGCTTCAGTGCTCTCGAAGCAGTGTCTTTCTTTCACAAGCTCCAGATTCAAACATGGAAGTGTCCACACCACCTTGAGGTACCACAAGACACTTGAAACGTGTTTCTTCACAAGTATGCACTAAGACACAGATAGGGTGTGACAAAAGAGTATGCACAAATGTGTGCACACCTTTTTGCAAACAACATACACCCTAATACACACAAACATGCTCTCCATAGTATAGGAGCTGCCCAGTATCACACTACCACACACACATTTACACTTCTGTATTGTATAGACAGCTCCACAATCTTTACTAGTGTGCATTGCTAGTTGCACTGTGTACTAGTATGCAGAAAAACGTTTGCACAAAATCCATAATGAACATATGTTCTATGGTTTGGGCAGAACCTCTCACATAAACTCAAATTCTCATACACGCATGTATCCACACATGTATAACATATGCACTTCTGCTGAGAGCCGCTTTTGTATTTAACACATTTTACCCCAAAGTGGACCTGTAGCGCTGTAGATAATTGGCAAAGTGACACAGTGAATGGACTAGCCAGACCTCAACCATGTGCCTTGCAGGTTGTGTGCAGGTATCAGCAGCAAGTAGTTCGCATGCTTCGATGTCTCAATAAATAATAAGCCTTGGCAATGGGTGAATTCTGAGCTTTTGATGTTGTCAAAGTGAATGTTTTTAGCCGTATGTTTGTGAGGCTGCGGATGTGTCATGTGTGCTTGTGTTAAATGTGTGTGTTATTGCTTTTGAGGGGGTGCCTGTAGCTGTGTATTATGTGTTCATGTTTGTGTATTTTTACACACACAAACATGGATGTGTGATATAGCATTGCTAATGTGTGATTGGGTGTCACCGGGCTGCCTGTGTATGAGTGTTTGGTGTGTGTTTACGCATGCTCGTGTTATGAGCCTGTGAGTGTGTATTTTATTCAGGGGCTGGTGAACTAAATGTTCAAGCCCAGAAAAGAAGTCACCAAGAGTCCTGCAAGGAGTTTATCAATGCGGCGGGCAGCGTACAGTCCCCATTTGTCTGCAGCACTGTGCAGCGTAATTCACATGCATTATTTTGCAAATCGGAGGCCACACACGCCAATGGCATTTCTGAGCTCTCTGGTTTTGGCAGATGTAATCATGTTGAGAGACTGTATAAAAATACCCAATAATGAGATTTGATCTGTCAGAAAACAAATATGCAAAATGGTGGAGCTAATTCTTAAGTACTCTACTTTTAGGTATCCATGAAAGCAGTTTTTGTTTTCACAGAATTTGCTCATTTCCTCCAAGAATATTTAAGTGTTGAGAATGTCTTCTGGACATTATGGCCCATATTTATACTTTTTGACGCTAAACTGCGCTAACGCAGTTTAGCGTCAAAAACTTTTGCGCCGTCTAACGCCATTCTGAAGCGCCATGCGGGCGCCGTATTTATGGAATGGCGTTAGACGGCGCAATCAGACCGGCGCTGCCTGGTTTGCGTGGGAAAAAACCACGTAGACCAGACAGCGCCGGCGTAGGGGGAAAATGGCGTATGGGCGTCTTAAAATGGGGCAAGTCAGGTTACGTCGAAAAAATCGTCGTAACCCGACTTGCGCCATTTTTTTTCGACGCCCATCCCCCATCAACATGACTCCTATCATTGTAAAGATAGGAGTCATGCCCCCTTGCCCAATGGCCATGCCCAGGGGACTTCTGTCCCCTGGGCATGGTCATTGGGCATAGTGGCATGTAGGGGGGCACAAATCAGGCCCCCCTATGCCACAAAAAATAAAATAAAAAATACTTACCTGAACTTACCTTAATGTCCATGGGATGGGTCCCTCCGTCCTTGGGTGTCCTCCTGGGGTGGGCAAGGGTGGCAGGGGGGGTCCCTGGGGGCAGGGGAGGGCACTCTGGGCTCATTTTGAGCCCACTTGTCCCTTAACGCCATGCCTGACCCAGGCGTTAAAAAGCGGCGCAAATGCGCCGTTTTTAGCCACGCCCACTCCCGGGCGTCTCTTTTGCCCGGGAGTATAAATACCACGTAAAGGCCTGGGAGTCATTTTTAAGACGGGAACGCCTCCCTTGCATATCATTAACGCAAGGAAGGGGTTCACGCTAAAAAATGACGCACATTCCGGGAACTTTGGCGCTAGACGCCTCTAACGCCATAGTATAAATATGGCGTTAGTTGGCGTTAGTTTAGCGTCGAATTTGCGTCGAAAAAAAAGACGCAAATTCGGCGCAAACGGAGTATAAATACGGGCCTATGTTTCTCCTCTGGAGCCTGCGGACCTTGTTTTTGCCACCAGCCAGTTAAGCAGGCCTGAGAGCAAGCAGTGTGCAGGAGGATGGCAAAGCCTTCTTGGTAGTGAGGCCTGTGCTGCGGTCAGAAGGTCAAGCCACAAGGCCGCATATGCCACAGATGCAATCCCTACTTTCCTGTCAGCGGATGCAAATGACGAGAGTGTTACCATTTGAAACAGAGGGTCTCATTTACAAGGGCATTGCGCCACTGTTGTGTCATTTTTTTGATGTAGCAGTGGTGCTAGCAGTGCTATACACTGCTCCAGATTAACAAATGGATGAACTGGGCCCAAGCATCAGTTTGTAAAACCCTGCATCACATTATACCTGCGCCAGGTATAATGTATGCCGGGTAGGCTTTCCCATGGGAAAAGTCACGCAGAAATGATGCAGTGAAATTTACGACTTCAGTGCGTCAGAATTTTACCACCTGCTCAGAGCAGGCATAAAATTGATGCAGGGCTTTTCTCTATGTGAGCCTCCTTGCATTGCTGGAGTAGCATAATTTTTTTTACGCATGTCCACCAATGTATGAGTTTAGCGCCAACAGATGTGTCAGAATTTCTGATGCATCTGTGAAAACGTGCACTGAGGAGCTCTGTATAGTTAATACAGCACATCCATGGTGTTGTAAGGGGATCATAGGGAAGCACCTGAAATCTTACACATCGGTCCGATGTGTCAGATTCTTGTAAGAGAGGCCCAGAGTGTGTACTTGTGAGAAACTCCCCTTGTAGGGAGGGAGGACACAGAAGCTGGAAGCCTAAAATCTAAGGATTGACTGGTGTAAACATTGCTCCTGATGAGTGCGCTTGGTAGGGCTCCCGAGACCCTAGAATCAAGTCTCGAAATTATGCAGCTCTAATTTCCCACTTTATGAAAAGCAGGGTGATCACGTTTTCACAGCATGTATGCAACTGATAGGAAAGTTCTTCCACCTATGTTATATATGACTGGTTGTGGCTGTGTTGCCAAAATGTCAGCATTTGGCAATTCAGTGGCACTGATTAGATCAGATATGCAATAATTCACTGAGCTTGTGAAACTGCACTTTCTCGCGGGATGCCCTAAGGACATTTAGGTGGGCTTCAGGTTTTATTGACAACGAGCCCTCTTTCTGGTCGCAGTATTGTTGATTCTGCACCAGCTTTTAAAGTTGCTGAATCATGCCTCCCAGTTAAATATATATGGGATCTTGGCCTACTCTAGTCCAGTGTTCTCAAATTATAAGTTCATTTTAAGGTGGCTTGGTGACATGGACCACAATTGTTGATGGGGAACATTGCTGTTGTTCGGTCTCTGACGACTATTACTCAGCCAGCAGCACTTATAACTAGGGAAAAATATGTCCTCACTGTGTACAAAAACGTCATGCTTTATTAACTTACATGTGTACTGCAGAGGAACTGTGTATGTGTATTAGAAAACATGATTTTTAAACCCATTATGTACCACTTGCCTAGTGATTTCGATATTGCCAAATGGTCCAGGTGCATCGCCTTCAGCTAACACTGGCCGCTAACAGTGTCACTGTAGGGATTCGTTTGCTTCAATGTGTATTTTTAATCACTGAATAGAATAACCTTAGAAACTAACCCATTCTATGAGGAATATGAGTCACAGACCCTAAAGCACCAGGGACGAGGTGGTGCAATTTGTCACATGTCTGCTACTGGAAACGAGAGCTCTGGGTTTTACTCCCTGCTTCAGCACTTGACTACATGTGTGATTGCGGCCACCAGTGCCTCCGTTTATTTATCCTCGCAAATTTGGAGCTCTTAGAAACAGGCTCTGATGCTTAAACACGGGCCATTTTCACAGACATTGAAAGAAGCTCTAATTAACCAGGTTGTTTGAGTATTTCAAAGAATCGTCTGATTTGACTGCTCGGGCACATAGTTTTATTTTTCTTTACTTATTATAACGACTGTGATTCAATGGCCTGGATGCCCGTGCGACTCTGCTTCAAGGCGCCGAGTTGTAAGTTGAAGACCTTCACTAAAGGTCACTCTGCGCTGTTGCAGCCACGGGGGTTAACCCCCACACTTGGCCCACTCCAATTACTGTTATTTCCCAAATACATTTATGAATAAATTCACAATAGCCGAGTGAGTTTGCGTTCTATTGAGAACACTGGGCCGCAGTTTTATTACATGCATAGACTCTTGCGACACAACCTTATGACCTCCCCACTCCCTTTGTTTAGTCATAAATCAAAATGCCAAGGCCATAAATTATTACATGTCATAACTCATTTTGAGTGCCACACATTGCTTTCGTTATGATTGCAAATCGTAATTTGGAGACGGGTCATAAATCACAGTTGATAGGTCATCCATAAATTATTTCTCCAGGATCATAACTTTGCTGCATGACATCACCTCTGCTATAAATCAATCAAGTCCTTGTCATTTGCTTGTCATAATTCTGACACCTATTGTAGTTGAGGCCATCCTCCATGCCGCTTTTTGGGGTCATCCATTTTTGTTCGTTCTTTACTCTGATCGTGAGGGGGGTAGCCTCTTAGTGCTGTTAGGCTCAACTCGCTACCTTTTCTGTTCATTTTGTGCCCTGCCAACCAGCGGGTCTGGGCCGCGAGTGCTGTGCTCCGCTTACTCCCCCATTGGCCTACTTACCCTGCTGTAAGGCATCCCCAGGTAAGTAGCCTTTTTCTGGCACACCGTCCACCGGTGTGCCTCCTTTACCAACCAACATGCCCCTTTACCGCTGTCCACTTACCCTCTCAGCCCTGCGACAATGCTGCTGTTTCGGTGTGGGTGGGTTTTGCGATCCTGCGCGGTGTCCCTCGTGGCTCACAAAGTAATTTCTGCCTGGGCAGCAGAATAGTTTTAGACCGCCCTCCAAGCTGAGGGCGGGGCGGTGTCCTCCCATTGGAGGGTTTGTAGGTTTTCTTTCCCTTGTCATGCCCCCATTGGCCGATGACCTTAGGGGCTCTTCCCTCTCCCTTGGGGGGAAGCCGGATGCTGTCCTTTGCTGGTTAGCCGCTGAGGCGGCTTGGAATCAATTTCCGGGTCCCCGGCGGCGGTTAATGCGCCGGGCCCTAATGCCCCCTGCGGGGGCGGCCCTTTGCCAGGAACCACAGCAGAACCATTTAACCTCCCCTTTTGTTGAAGGCAAAAACAAATGTTATTAAGGCATCACAACAGGCAGACCCTTTCTTCAATATGATGGCTCTGCCTGTACCATAAAACAGCAGAAAAGGAACAGTCTCTGCAGTCTTGACGGTGGCGGTGGAAAGTTCCTGGTTCTGGAGGGGCTGCAAGGTCTTGTGGAGGATGGGAGAGTGCACTCTGTGCTGCTCCTCTGCCCTGCGGCTTTTGTTCCTCCTCTCACTACCTCCCTGGAGTATATCCGTGAATTCAGCATACGTGTGAAGCGGGTTTCGAGCTGCTGCTGATGCATCGACTTAGCTGTCCAACATGTTTTGAAGAGGGAGGGGGAGAGGATGACCAGGAAAGCAAACACACTCTTTAAAGTTCATACCATCTTGCCTGCCATGGGTTGAGAGCCTTAAAAATACTGAGATTGCAGGGTGTCTAGTTTTTGCATTTTTATTTTTGTGACAATTAAAAAAAGAGAAAGAGAGCAAGTGCAAGCTGGCCCTGGAAAAGCTCCCTCTGCAGTTGGTTTTATGTTTGCAGAGGGAGCTGGAGGTTTGGGGGACTTATCCGAGCAGGTCTGGAACACACACCCACAGTGTCAGAGGAACAGGCAAATGCTAAATAAAAAGTCCCCTACAGAAGAGATAAACAGGACATATCTTAATTATTCAGTAGTTGGTCCCTGCTCTCAAAGCAGAAAAAGGCAGGACAAAGAGGCAGAACTGACCACTAGCAAGCAAGGACTTTTAAAGGACACTGCAGCCACCAAATGAAATAGCTTTGAACTCACAGTATAAGTATACTTAAAAGTATACAAGAGCTCCAATGCTTACACTCAACCTAAACAGTATAAGTATACTTAAAAGTATACAAGAGCTCGAACGCTTACGTTCAAATGAAAAAGGAGTCTTCATGAGACCCACAAAACTCTTCTGGGGGTGGGTCTAAAACCTCTTCCTCTCACAATCAGGTGAAAAAGCCTTGGTGTTACATGTGTAAGAAAGAACAAAGGCCATAGGCCAGGAGAGAGCTCCTGTCCTAAGAAAAACATAAAGCCACCCACCACTACAACGCCCATTCCTACCTCTAGTGCCACTAGCAATACCAGTAGTGGTGGGAATAATAATAATAACCAATTCAAGGGTTTAGCAGGGCTAACTCTGGGAAGTGTAGTGGGAGCTGGTTTAGTTAAGGAAATCACTGAGGCTGTTTTAGTCTCTGATGGGGCCATTGACTTTGCCACTCTTGCTGCTTGTCCCCTTAACATGGATAAGTACAAGCAGCGTCCCTTGATAAATGGTATCAGGCAGAGCCCTATAGGGTCACAGGTGCCAGTGTTACCATGGTGACTGAAAAACTGGTGTCCCCTGAGCAATACCTACTTGGACACCAGTACGAAGTGACTGATTCCCACAATAATACTGTGACCCACCCCATGGCAGTAGTTGCTCTTAGGTGGGGGTGGAGGTTTACTGGTCCTAAAAGTTGCAGTGTTCACAGACTTACCTGTAGAATGTCTACTAGGAAATGACTTGAGGTAGAGTTGGAAGTCCATGCAGCAATGCTAGGTATTCCAGGGCACATCTTTGCTTTAACAAGGGCTCAGGCCAAAAAGCAAAGAGAACAGGGAAACTTGGATCCTGAGACTATGGACCAAGAGCTTCCTAAAACCAAGGATAGGAAGGGTGAGACATTATCCCCTATCACATTCTCCACTGAGGATTCCCCCTTTGAAGAGGGGGAATCCATTTCTTGGACAGAACCTTTGCCTGTGGAACTCAAAGCTGACATAGCTGAGCTTTTAGGTGCAGAGGGGCCTGCCAGGGAGGAGGTAAGTGTGACTCAACAAACGTGTCCCACATTAGAGGGTTTGAAATAATAAGCTGTCCAACAGAAGACAGGGGATGTCAGTGGCACCAACAAGCTATACTGTGAAGATAGTCTCCTGTATTGAGAGCCAAGGGTGCCCAAACCTGGTGCCACCAGAAGATTGGTAGTACCTCTGCAATGCAGAGAGTTTTTATGAACATTAGCACAAGACATTCCCCTAGCTGGTCACCAGGGGCAAAGCAAGACTTGGGACAGACTAGTCCCTCACTTTCCCTGGCCCCATATGTCTGAAGACATAAAATAGTTTTGTCGCTCCTGTGTCACCTGTCAAGCCAGTAGTAAGACAGGTGGCACTCCAAGTGCCCCCTTAGTCTCACTACCAGTGGTTGGGGTACCATTTGAAAGGGTAGGTCTTGAAATTGTTGGCCCCCTAGACCCTCCCACAGCTTCTGGCAATAGCTTTTTACTGGTGGTGGTGGACCATGCAACCAGGTATCCAGAAGCCATACCTCTAAGGACCACTACGCCTCCTGCAGTGGCAAAAGCCCTCCTAGGTATCTTTTCCAGAGTGGGTTTCCCAAAAGAGGTATTATCAGACAGGGGTAGCAACTTCATGTCTGCATACTTGAAACCTGGAAAGAGTGTGGTGTAACCTATAAATTCACCACACCTTACCATCCCCAAACAAATAGGTTAGTTGAAAGGTTTAATAAAATTCTCAAATATTTGATAATGGGACTCTCTGAAAATCTCAGGAGGAAATGGGATGTCCTATTACCATGCTCATTTTTGCCTATATGGAGGTCCCTCAGAAGGGACTGGGTTACAGTTCCTTCGAACTTCTGTTTGGGCATTCTGTTAGGGGTCCACTTGCTCTTGTGAAGGAGGGATGAGAACAACTCATCAAGCCCCCTAAACAGGATATTGTGGACTAAGTACTTGATCTCAGATCAAGGATGGCTAAGTACATGAAAGAGGCCACTAAAAACCTTTGGGCCAGCCAACAACTGCAAAAGCAATGGCATGACCAGAAAGTTGTTCTGACTGTTAACCAGCCAGGGCAGAAAGTGTGGGTCCTAGAGCCTGAGGTTCCAAGGGCAGCCCAAGAAAGCGGAGAGGTCCCCACTCACTAATGGAAAAGAAGTGTGAGGTCACCTATTTGGTTGACCTAGGAACTCCTAGAAGCCCCCTCAGGGTGCTTCATGGCCACTGATGAGGGACAGGAAGAGGAACTTGACCCTCTTCCTGATCTCTTCTCACATTCTACAGTTGATGGCTCAGTTGAGGGAGTAGTCCTTGCTGACTGTCTCTCTGAGTCACAAAAGGAAGACTGTAGACAGTTCATAGACCAGTTCTCTGAACTATTTTCCCTTACTCCTGGTCAGACCACATGGTGTGAACACAGCATGACACAGGACAGCTCACCTGTAAAGAGTAAGATCTACAGGCAACCTGACCATGTAAGAGACTGCTTCAAAGCTGAAGTACAAAAGGTGCTAGATCTAGGAGAGATTGAGCACTCTGATAGTCCCTGGACTAGCCCAGTGGTCTTAGTCCCAAAACCAAACTCTCAGAATGAAAAAAGAGAGATGAGGTTCTGTGTTGGTTATAGAGGGCTCAACACAGTGACAAAAACTGATGCGCATCCTATCCCTAGGGCAGATGAGCTCATAGATACACTGACATCTGCCAAGTATCTTAGCACTTTTGACCTTACTGATGGCTATTGGCAGATTAGGTTATCAGAAGTTGCTAAAGTTAAAACTGCATTTTCTACCATTTGCAGGCACTACTGATTCACAGTAATGCCCTTTGGTTTGAAAATGCACCTGACACTTTTCAGAGGCTGGTGAACAAAGTCCTCAAAGGTTTGGAAGCCTATAGTGCAGCATATCTAGATGAGATATATATAGCTGTCTTTAGCTCCACCTGGGATGACCACGTGGTTCACCTCTGGAATGTTTTGGAGGCTCTGAAAAAGCATGCTTCACTATCAAGGCTGCAAAGTGTCAGATAGGGCAGGGGAAAGTGTTTTATCTGGGACACCAGGTAGGTGGGGAACGGATGCAGCCACTACAGGGGAATATCCAAACCATTTTGGATTGGACTCCCCCTACCACTCAAACCCAGGTAAGAACCTTCTTGGGCCTCACTGGGTACTACAGGATATTCAATAGGAACTATGGCTCCATTGTAGCCCCTCTTAATGACCTCACATCCAAGAAAATGCCTAAAAAGGTATCATGGACAGCTAACTATCAAAAAGCTTTTGAGGTACTCAAAAAGGCCATGTGCTCTGCACCTGTTCTAAAAATCCCAAACTACTCCAAGAAATTATAATAGTGCAAACTGATGCTTCAGAGGTAGGGGTTGGGGCAGTTCTCCACAACTCAATACAGAGGGCCAGAATCAACTAGTAGCTTTTATAAGCAGAAGGTGAACCCTGAGAAGAAAGTGTTGGTCAACCATAGAGAGGGATGCCTTTGCTGTGGTCTAAGCCCTGAAGAAGTTGAGACCAAACCTATTTGGTACTCACTTCATTGTTCAGACAGACCACACACCTCACTTATGGCTAAAACAGATGAAAGGAAAAAAAACCAAATTGTTGAAGTGGTCCATTTCCCTACAGGGAATGGACTATTCAGTGGAACATAGACCTAGGAGTAACCACTCCAATACAGATTGACTCTCCAGTTATTTCCACTTAGACAATGAAGACTCACCTGGGCAAGATTAACCTTCTTCTCGTTTGTTTGGGGTGGAGGGGTTGTGTAGGAAAGTACCCACTTCCTTGGTATGGATACCCCTTTTTCTGCCAGATGTCAGTGCGTTTGACTGTGTCCACTGGGATCCTGCCAACCAGGACCCCAGTGATTATGCTCTCTCCCAAAACTCTGTATTCCATCCCACAAATTGCATACTGGGGCCCCCATGTAAGACTGTAGTATATGGTACCTGGGTACCTAGGGCATTCGGGTTCCAGGGGATCACTATGGGCTGCAGCAGTTATTCTGCCACCCATAGGGGTCCCATACAAAGGGTTCTGCAGGCCTGCCATTGCAGTCTGCATGAACTGGGTGCATGCACCCATTTTCACTATCATTACATCAGGTCACTATAAGTCACCCCTATGGTAGGCCCTCTCAGCCGAGAGGGCAGGGTATAGGTACCTGTGTGTGAGGGCACCCTTGCACTAGCAGACTAACAGAGGGTCCCACACAAACTCCAGACCCACTTTACTGGATTTGTAAGTACGGGGACGTCATTTTACGTGTGTACTGGACATACATCATTACCTATGTCCAGCTACATATTGGTAACTCCGAACCTAGCCATGTTTGGCATCAAACATGTTGGAATAATACCCCAATACTTTTGCAAGTATTAGTTGTATGATTCCATGCACTATGGGGGATCCTTAGAGGACCCCAGCATTGCTTCCACAGCCTTCTGAGGTTTTCCAGCCAGCCCTAGTTGCTGCCACCTCAAAGAAAGGTTTCTGCACTCCTTTGCTTGAGCATCTCAAGCCCAGGAAGGCAGAACAACGGATTTCCTTTGGGAGAGGGGTGTTACACCCTCTCCCTTCGGAGATAAGTGTTACATGGCTTGGGAGGAGTAGCCTCCCCAAGCCACTGGTATGCTTTGAAGGGCCCATTTGGTGCCCTCTATGCATAAACCAGTCTACACCAGTTCAGAGACCTCCAGTCCCTGCTCTGGCATGAAACTGGACAATGGAAAGGGGAGTGACCATTCCCTTGTCCATTACCACCCCAGGGGTGGAGTCCAGAGCTCCTCCAGAGGGTTCCTGGGTTCTGCCATCTTGAATCCAAGGTTGGCAGGGAACTCTGGGAGCGTCTGAGTGGCCAGGCCAGGCAGGTGACGTCAGATCCTCCTGATAGGTGGCTACCCAGCTATGTGACCAATCCCTCTTTCAGGGCCATTTAGGGTCTCTCTTTTTGGTGGTTCCTCGGATTTGGCTTGCAAGATTCCAACAGGATTCCTCTGTATCCCTTACTTTGACTTCTGCCCAAAGAAACTGCATCTGGACTCTCCAGGACCCGAGAATCTGCAACAAAGACGAAGACTTCACCTGCAACATTGTTTCCACAGCTCCTTCCAGCTTCTGCAACATTTCCCCAGTCGTACATCCTCTGAGGATAGCCCGTCTTAAGTCTGCACTGGAAAGAAGAAGGAATCTCCCTTGGAGTGAAGGAGTCACTCCCCTGCATCTGCAGGCACCAACAGCAATGATGCCCTGCTGTGTGGATCCCCTCTCCTACTGAGCTGCAGGGATCATACATCACTGCTGGCGGTCAGAAGTAGTCCAGATGGTCTTCTTTACCAGCTGTCCAACTTGGGTGGATGTAAGCCCTTGACTTCCCACGCAGGAGAGTACTCCCATGCACTGCGTCTTTTGCAGCTGCCAAGGCTTGTTGGCACTTCTTCCAAGGGTCTTTCAGTCTTTGTATAGATACAGCCCCCAGGACTCTTTCCTGCCCCGCAAAGCTCCCTGAGTGACTCTCCTGCGGCGTGGGACTCCTTTTTGTAGTTCTGTGTGGGCTCCAGTTGCACCTTCTGTGTCCCCGTCCTGTGGGACGCCTGTACATGCTGCCTGTGTTTCTTTGGTCTCTCTGCAACGCTGAGGGTGCCCCCTCTGACTCTCCCTCCTGGGTTGAATCCTCCTGGGCCTTTTTAGTCCCCAGCACCACCACTTTCCCCCAACCACAAGTTATGCCTGTGCCAAGGCTTGTTTGTGGAATCCGGACATGCAAACCTGACTGCAATCTTCCTTCCGGCGTGGGACATCACATGCATCCTCCAGGAACTTGACTCTGACTCCAGGGCTGCAGTGCGGACTCTTCTTCTTCACCGTCAACCAAGTCCTGCTATCCTCAGCTTGGTGGGTAGGGCGTCCGGCCCCCACTGGACTCTGCTTTGCCTTCTGGACTTGGTCCCCTCTTTCCACAGGTCTTCCTCTTCAGGAATCCACCATTAGTTTCTTGCAGTCATCTCTGGGTTTTGCAATTCTCTTCTGTTATTCTAAGTGGGTGTTCTCGGGAAATTCTAGTAATTTACTCCTGCTTTCCTGGTTGCTGGGAGGTGTTGTGGTACTGACCTTTGTGCTTTCCTACTACTCCCAGTGACCCTCTACACACTCCACTTACCTGGGTGGGGGTGACATTCTTGCATTCTATTTTTATTAGTATACGGTTTGCGCTCCCCCTAGGTCCACTATTCTCTATTGTGTTTTACACTATTTGCACTGTTTTCTAACTATTCTTATGCCTATTTCTGACAACTAGTATATATAACTTGTCTATTAGTTACCTCCTAAGGGAGTATTGCCTCTATAGTAACTTTGGTGTTGTGTTACCATAGTAAAGTACCTTTATTTTTGTACCAATGAGTGTATTCCTTCATGTGTATAACAGCTGTGTGACTACAGTGCTACTACATGAGCTTTGCATGTCTCGTAGATAAGCCTTGGCTGCTCGTCCACAGCTACCTCTAGAAAGATTGGTTTCTACACACTGCCTACACTACACTAATAGGTGATACCTGGACCTGGTATTATGTGTAAGTACCTTAGGTACCCACCTCACACCAGGCCAGCTTCCTACACACTGCCTGCTGTAAGAGCTTGACTACTCATCTGAAAGGCAGGTTGTCTGCAGGGGCGATGACTATTCTCCCTGTCCTTCCAGGACACCTATCGGCACTGTTGACATAATACAGGAGTCCCAGCAAGTGTCCCCAAAAGGGTGGGGGGATTGGATGAGAGCGACTGAGAGAGAGAGGAAAGATATTGTCACTGCTCCCTGGTCCAGCCGCACTCCAGATACTTTGGGGTGCAGGTAATCGCTGTCAGCGTTAGCTGTTGAGTGTCCAGAGCTATAAGAGAAAGGACAGGGATGAGTGATGTGTTGAGGGCACACTTGTACAGTATTTATGCACACAGTCTATTATTTCAGCTAATCATCTGTCACTCAACACGTTCCTCATACTTCCTCTCCACTCAATGCATGTGCTGGACAGGGGTCATTATGAGTTCCCCAGCTACGTGATGGCCTCTCTGAACCCTGGGTTGTTTGTATCAAACAACTCAGCATAATAAACCTCCACTGATGCCAGTGTTGGATTTATTATAAAACAGCCTTGGCATGGTTGCTGCCTGTTCCTGACCTTCCTGCCACCACAAGACAAGATTTTGGACTCCTGGGGTGAGAGCCTTTTACTCTCAGGAGCCAGGACTCAAAGCCTCTCCTGGCTGGAGGTGTCACACCTCCTCTCCCAGAAAGGCACCTTGTACCAGCGGTCAGCATCAAAGGCTTTACTGACTTTGAATCTGCCCCTTCTTCTGCTGCTAGCAGCAGATGGTCGCCCAATGTTTTTTGGGAAAACTGGTGGGAAAACTAGCTAGGAGGAGGAGTGGCCATCCCCAGCCTGCACAACCCCTCCGGTGTGGCAGATGAGGTGACCACTCAATCTCATTTCACTCCATCTTGGCTGGTAGGAAAATAGACAATCAGGGTTAGGGACGTGAAATCTTTCCACATGAAGTGGTCACTTATGGGTGTAGGCACCCTAAGGTAGGTGGTCCATTGGCCACTACCAGGTACTCCTCCTAACGCCCTCTAAATGCAGTATTTAGTGGGCATCCCTAGACCAACAGATCAGATTTGATGGACACAAGAAGACCAGGAAGAAAGAAGACTCAAGGCACAAGAACAGAAGCCCTGCTGCACAAAGAAAAAGGCGCCAAACCCTGCCTGCTGCTCCAAGGACTCGATAATCGCTGCTGAGGTGCCACCTGGAAACCTGAAGGGCTCTACAAAACCCCAGAGCACCTTCAGCCTGCTGAAAATCAACCAAAACTTCTCTCAGAGTGAAGGTATCACTTTCCTGCACCCTGCAGGCATGGAACCAGTGAGGTCCAGTTCAATGATCGGCAGCTGACCTGAAGTATTTTTGTAAATTGGTCTTGAGTTATGCTTCCAAGTGTGTCTACATTTATTGATACTGTGAGTACAACAAATGCTTAGCACATCTCCAAGATAAACCTAACTGCTTTCCCCATACTACCACAAAAACAGAGCATTAGGTGATCTGCTTTTTGCCTCTGGATACCAAAGTGAGATTGCTTGAGCTCTCTGCACGTAATTTTTGTACACTAGATAGACAGACAGCCTCCTATATGTACAGTTATCATTTTGGGAGTTCAAATGTGATTTTCTTGCACAAGTTACATTCCAAATCAAGATGTCAATGGTCTCGGTAGGCCAAGGAGAAGGGAAACTACACTCTAAGGCAGTTCCCTTTCTATGTGTATAATTAAGGCTCCCGGTTTTATGGTATTTATATTTTTTTCCATTTCCCTCTGTAGTTATCCATATAAATTTTGGTCATTTTATCATATTTATCCACATTTATTTTTGTCGGAAGCAAAGGATGACACTGCAGCTAGTATTTTTTCACATTTAGTTAAATATGAAATGCACATGTTATAGGCTTGGCTATATCTATATATATATATGGCAAATTAAGTAAAAACAGTGCATTCATCTGTGTTTTTTGTCAGTCTTTGATTATCCTAATTTTGCTACAAAGGGTTTTGTATGGGTAGAAATAAATCGTTATTAGTAAAGTCAAGAATCCTAAGTTTATGTTTCCCAGACCAAGCACTCTTAAAAAATGCCTATCGATATGGATGACATATGAATCCTGCACCTACACCCTTTGTCTTATGTAACATTTCTATACACTGATTTCCACATGTATGTATGTGTGGGCATTAAACATGCATTACATTACAAAATCTCTCCCCAAAGTTAACCTGCAACCTGTTCTAAC
Organism: Pleurodeles waltl; assembly: GCF_031143425.1. Taxonomy (NCBI): domain Eukaryota; kingdom Metazoa; phylum Chordata; class Amphibia; order Caudata; family Salamandridae; genus Pleurodeles; species Pleurodeles waltl. Next base: position 1,313,130,184 of record NC_090437.1, on the reverse strand, counting down.
CCTTCGTGATGCAAAGAGGAAGCACAATGTTATCGAGGACGTTCAGAATTGGAATGAAAGCAAATGAGAAAATACTTTACAAAGGCAGCAACAAAAAAGGAAAGAGATCCACACATCTCGCAGCAGAGGGCTAATTGCACAGAAGCAGTTGGCATTCCACACGCAGTTAAACAAATGAAAGAAATCAATTTTTTCTTGAAATAGAGTCACCATTATGTATGGACACTGCTGGTATGTTCGTTTTGAAATTCCCCAGCGCCTTCCATCTGCCGCTGAGCATACCACTACCTGCTAACAGGCCTCCTTGCTGCCACTCATTGGTATTCACAGGCTACTTTATTAGATCTAATTGCAGGAGGCCCCAGCAAATGGTGCCTAAAACTTTTTGTATCAGTGAGTAGGAATGCTAATGCACATATTAACACCTTGTGCTCAGCTACTGTGCATTCTCGGATGGACACAGTGCTGATTTAAACGTCAAGTGCTCGCACTTCTTACAGTGCCCCCCCACCTTAACATGCAACACTTGCTGATGTGCAATTCGAGTAGCTCGACTTAAACAGGTCATTGTGGTGTAGATAAGGAACAGGGGCTCGGTGCTGCAACCCTTGGCTTGAATGGGGCTGCGTAGCACAATTTGTCAGTATTTTCCGCTTTCTATTTTATAAATACAGACAAAGGAAACTTTAGTTTACTGTCTGTATTTATATGTAAAAATCTGCTCAAGCAGAAAGCCGGGAGCCTTATGTACAATGGCGCACCACTAAAGGTAAAACAGTAAAGCACACTGACTCCCCAAATAGTGAACACTACACTCATGAGGCCTAGCCCAGGTGGATACCTATCCCTACAAGGTCCCCATTGCACCAGGGTACCCATGTGCTGCTACCAGGCTGTGCGACACAGTAGTCTGCCACATGCAACCCACACATATGCACACGCATGTGCACACGTATTTGTGGGTAACCAGCCAAGGTTCCCTTACCCTTGCTGCTTCACAGCGGCCTTATCGTAATACGGTCAGTCTGTTTACCATGTGATTACTGTGGGTGAGACACCAGTAGTGAGTCTCACCCACAGTAGAAAGTAAAAAAACTGGGTGATCAAACAATTCCTGGTGTACTTCTGAAGCAAAACCCAGTGCAACACCTGCTCAGGAAGCCATTTTCTGCAAATCGCAGCTCCTTTATTCTCTCACGAAATATTTATACCTTGCAAACCTCGTTGCAGCACTAAAGATAGCTCTGGGTACAGCTTGCTTTGGGGGAACCCAGTCAGACCACATATTATGCCTTTCCTAAAATAACTCACGTCAAGGGGCCAATGGGATGGGTTTTTGTACATTTGCATCTCTGTGGCCCACTCCATGTACAGCTCTGTTCTCTCTGATGCCTTCTCCAATTTGTGCTTACATCTCTGCTACCACACTCTGTACCAGCTGTGCCTTTCTCCTCTCCTGTCCATGCACAGATCCTGCCTCTGCTGCACTGTCCATGCACAACTCCTGCCCTGTTCATGTACAGCTCCTGCCCCTGCTGCCCTGTTCATGCACAGCTCCTACCTCTCCAGCCCCGTCTATGCACAGCTCCTGCCTCTGCTGCCCTGTCTATATACAGCCCCCTCATCTCGCCTCCCCTCTACACAGAGTTCTCACCTCTCCTCAGCAGACTCTCCTCTCCGTACTTCAGAAGTTTTTTCAGATACTCTGTGCAGTTGATCACCTCAAATTCCCATGTGTCCTGGTTGTCTGTTACTCCGTATGTGTTTTCAGTGAAGTTAGACCCATCATAGGCATAGTGTTCAAATGAGTTAGCAGATCCATCTCCTGTGAGTTCACACCCCTCAATCGCCTGAAACACGTTGAGACCTAAGGAGGGGGGAGAGAAAAATAAAAGTAAACAAGGGGCATTTGTGCTTCTTCATCTGACAGGTCTGTAATCCTTACATGTGGTGTTTACTCTCCGTACCCTTCTTCCCCAGCAATCTGTCAATCATCTCCTACACTGTCTGGCAATTGGTGTTTTTTTCTTCATCCTTTTCATCTGACAGTGACACACTAGTTAGAAATGAAGGGTTTATCATGTATTTTTTGTCTTCATCTGATTTCATGTTTTGTCATAATATGAGGTTTGCAAATGCACACCACAAGGTGGTCCCAGGCACAAGCAGGGGGCCCATGCATTGATTTTAAATAGGCCCCTCTTGAGGCATGGCCTCAACAGGCCTGAGGGTAGCTGTGTCCTACTGATACTTTCTTGACTAATCCCCTATATAATCCTAAATCATCCTTGTAGCACAGGTGCAAGAGAAATGAAAGTACCTACCTGACCCCTCAATGAGCCATGATCCCACCGCCACATTTGTGGAGGCTAAGAAGCTTCTGATGGAGTTGTCTCCAGTGCCCTACACAATCTTGCCCTGGTGTTCTGTCCACTGAGGTGCCAGGTACACACATGACCTTGAGCATAACAGGCACAAGATTGAATGTAGCACACATGCAGTACAAACACAGGCACACATCACTTTGGGCCAAACTGGTGCTCTAGCACAGCTGCAGGGGCATGGCATGCATGTGACAGAGCAGGACCCCTTCTGCCAGCACTCCAGGGAGTGCTTACAACCTTACAACTGGTGGAGCTGCACACACAGCATTGGGCCTGTGGTGGCCTGGACCTGAGGAGCCACTGGCGAACAGCAGCAGAGGCCTCCGCTGCTGGGGGCCGTGTGGCCTGGATGCTGATCATTGCCTAGCGGGACAAATAACAAATAGCTTTTTACCTGTAGGAGTAGTTTTGCAGCTTGAAACGTTTTCTGGATTCACATGCTATAAATTATTCCACCATCTAGTGGTTGGGTCTGCAATTCTCCAACTTTTAGTCCTTTTTTAGTCCTTTGTTTTCTTTGGTTTTGTTTTGTTGTTGTTAGGCATCAATGGATCTGTTCATTTGGTGCTTTCTGTGGAACATGTGACAGAACAACTAGGTCCTAAACAACTATAGCCTAAACCACTACTGATAAACAACTGAAAAGTATCTACAACTAAGTACTGAACAACTACTGTCAAAACAACAATTGTGCCTGAATAGCAATTGCCTGAACAACTTATATATATATATATATATATTCTAAATAACTAATAAACCATAAAAACCAAAAAGAAAACCTTACCTTAAAATTAGTGGTTCAGGCAATTGTTATTCAGGCACAATTGTTGTTTAGATAGTAGTTGTTCAGTACTTAGTTGTAGAGGCTTTTTAGTTGTTTAGCAGTAGTGGTTCAGGAAAGTAGTGGTTTAGACCTAGTTGTTCAGGATGTTTCCCCTTTCTGTGACATTGTGGCTCCTCCTCCGGAAGCTCCTACCTTTGGTCACCATCTCCAGATTCTTTTTGTCTCCTTTCTTTTCTTTCCTCTTTTCTCTAGTTTTCTGCTTCCATCTTTATGGAGGTGGGTGGGTGACTTGGTAATCCAGAAAATTCTTCAAGCTGCATAGCTACACCTACAGGTAAGAAACTATTTGTTTTGCAGCATGAATCTTTTTTTGGATTCACATGCTGTGCATCGATTTTGTAGCCGCTTGTGTAGAATGTGTAGCGCTCTCTCTGCTTGATTATTTGGGGTTTGGAAGAAGCCTGGTATTGAATAGTGTGGAACTGTGACACTATCCTGGGTAGAAACCGTAGATCTGTCTTCATGACTACTTTGTTGTCTAGAATGTGTAGCGCTCTCTCTGCTTGATTATTTGGGGTTTGGAAGAAGCCTGGTATTGAATAGTGTGGAACTGTGACACTATCCTGGGTAGAAACCGTGTATCTGTCTTCATGACTACTCTGTTGTTGTGAATTGTGAAGTATGGTTCTTGGATTGTGAGTGCTTGTATTACACTCACTCCGAAGGAATGTTATGGTTACCACAAAGGGAGTTTTTAATGTGAGCATCTTTAATGAGGATCCATGTAGAGGTTCCAAGGCTTTTTTCCTCAATTGAGTTATCACCACGTTCCGGTTCCATGTGGGTGCGGGTACGTTCCTTGGTGGTGCTATTTTTTACGCCCCTTCTTAATATCTTTTGACTACTGATGCCATGAAAAAACATATTCCTATGTGCCCTCTTGTGTAGGCCACTATTGCTGCTAAGTGTACCTTTAAAGAATAATAATTTCACTTGTAGCCTGGCAGATTTGCTAACTGACAATCCTTTAGACACCGTAAGGAGCATCATTGCCATTTTGTTACGTAATATTTCCTTGTAGTTGGCCTTTGTGACTCTCTGATGACGACCATTGTGTTTTCGTGTAGTTTAACCGACCAACCTCTAATTCTTCAGGAGCCACGCTGCCAGGCTGAGAGACTCTGGTTCTGGGTCTAGTACCCTTCCTTCTTCCATTGACAACAGGTCAGGTTCTGTTGGTAGTTTTAGACTATCCCCTTGTGTCATTTGTATGAGTTCTGAAAACCACGTCTGTCTCACCCATTGTGTGGCCACTAGAATTAGTGTCACCTTGCTTCTTCTGAATTTGTTGATCACTTTGCATAACAGTGGCACCGGGAGAAAAGTGTATGGAATTGTCCTTGACCAGTTTATCAACAGGACATTCTCCAGTGATTGGCGAAATGTTTGTCTGCACACAACATTTAGTCATATTGCATTTTCTGAAGTTGCAAATAGGTATATCTTTGGTGTTTCCAAATTTCTCAAGACCTTGTTGATCACCTTCTGATTGATCTTCTATTTGTGGGAGCATGTTGCTTCTCTGCTCAAGCTGTCCACTTGAATATTGTCTACCCGGTAAAAGAACTGCTGTTATATCTAGTGACCGCTGAATTTCCCACTTCCATATTTCTTCAATTAGTTTCAATAAAGCAAAGGATTGAGTTCCTCCTTGCTTGTTCATATAGAACATTGCTGTTGTATTGTCTGTTTGAATCAAAATTGATTTGCTGAACAACTCTCTATGAAATGCTAGGCTAGGAACAGTATCTTTAGTTCCAGGATAGTAATGTTTTGTACAGCACCTTGGGCCAGATATATGACCATTTCATTTTGCAAGTCTCTTTTGCGAATGTTTGTGAGTGCCAATTAGAGACTTGCAAAATAAAATGTACAAATGTGTCTCAGACACATTTAGCGATTCCCAATGGGGTTGCAAAGACCTATCTAATCAATATTCATGAGGTAGGTTGCATTTTGCGACTCCATTGGGAATGGCCACACTCAAAGGGATGGTGGCCTACTGGGGACAGCAGACCACTATGGGCCTGATTCAGACCTTGGCGGGCGGCCGAGGCCGCCCGACAAGGTCCCGCCGACAAATGACCGCACCGGCCATTCATACATTTCCGCTGGGCAGGCGGGCGCTCTCCAAAAGAGCGCCCGCCGGCCCAGCGGAAATGCCCCTGCAACGAGGATGCCGGCTCCGAAAATACTTTGTGGGGCCCTCTTACGGGGGCCCTGCAGTGCCCATGCCATTGGCCCCGCGGCACCCCCTACCGCCATCCTGTTCCTGGCGGCAGACCCGCCAGGAACAGGATGGCGGTAGGGGGTGTCAGAATCCCCATGGCGGCGGAGCGTGCTCCGCCGCCATGGAGGATTCTGCAGGGCGGGAGACCGCCGGTTTCCCGCATCTGACCGCGGCCGAACCGCCGCGGTCAGAATGCCCTGCGGGGCACCGCCGGTCTGTCGGCGGTGCTCCCGCCGACCCTGGCCCCGGCGGTCAGAGACCGCCGGGGTCAGAATGACCCCCAAAGTCTGTTAATGCTTTAAAATAAAGCACTTGAAGTTGGTGGTAACTGCAAATGTTTTGCGATTGCATTAATGGTCACAAAACCATTCCTACATGTCACTGCGATTCAGTATTAGTAAGAGACGCGAATTGCAAAAGCAAAATGCGATTAGGTAAATAAGTTACTGAGTCACATTTTACTTTGGTACATAGAAAAAAGTATTTTTCCGAGGGGCCATTTACAAACGGAAAAATGCTTCGTACATCTGGCCCTTTGTTCCTTCTAGACTTCTCGTACGTTGAGCATGTTCATATGCGCTCCCCACTCCATATGAGAGGCATCTGTTGTAATGGTTATTGTTGAAGTTGGTTGTGTAAATGTACTTCCTTGTACTATGTGTGATTTGCTCCACCACATAATTTCCTGCTGTACTCTCTGCGTGGCAACCACTTGATCCTCCCAACTCCCTGTGTCTTGTGACACTTGATTCTGCAGTCATTCCTGAATTGTTCTCGCATATGGGATTAAAGGGATGCATGATGCAATTCTTCCCAATAACTTCCCCACTGTCAGAGCTTTTGGTAAAGGTGAATTTCTTGCAACGGCAAATGAATTCTCAACTCGCTGGGATACATCTTCACTTGGATTGAGTTGATCCTTGCTCCCAGAAACATCTTTTCCTGTTCTGGTATTGATGATGATTTTTTCTAGGTTTATACTAGCTGTATATGTTCTTGCCACTATTTATATGCATCTGCCCTTATTAACCTGTCATCTAGGTAAGGGTAGACAGGTATCCCTTGAATTCTGAAGCTGAGCTTCTACTGCCGCTAAGCACTTTGTGAAGAACCCTCAGGGCTATTTTACGTCAAAAACTAGCACAGTGAATTGAAGCTAATAAAAGCGATATTAAAACAACACACTTGGATGTTCCCACATTTGTTGAAAATTCCATTGGTGACCCTCCATTTCTAATATGTAGCATAGGACCCACATGGTCGCACCTTTGGAGCAGCAGGTGCTGAGGTTGGGAGCACAACTTAAAGATACATAGTGGACAAAGGGGAGGTTCAGTTGTCTGTGGCTAGTTGTTCCTGTTCAACTACGTTGAACTCTGATATTGCAGCAATGAGTGCCTGCATAAGATTACCCCCATCATCATTTGATGGCTTGAGGTGTCTACCGCATCAAGTGCTGATTTTAGGCATGTAATTTCAATATTCTTTCCTTCTTCTGCCAGATGCGCTTCTCTTTTCTTATACTGTTCTAGGAGATGTTTGATTAAGTCAGCCATTTCCTCCCAGTTCTCATAGGTATGTCTATTTAGTAAGACATTAGAGTTTGCAATGCACCACTGATTTACTGCAATGCATTTGCATGTGCATCCCATGAGGGCCATCCTCTTACTCTCCTTATCTGGAGGCAGCCCAGATCTTGATGGGATGTTAGCCCTTTTACGTGTTGTTGCAGTAATGATGGAAGCTGCCAGCATTGAACCTTTGACGTAAGCTGGGTCCTTCAATGCAAATTTGTATTTCTTATCCACCCATGGAGTAACAGCTCTACAAGTGGAAGGCTCTTTGAATGCTTCTCTCCCCTGATCTAGAACACTAGGAAGCATTAGCAGGCATTGGTTCCTGGCTTAAGATGGTAATAATGTCTCTAGGGAGAAATAGGATTGAAAGGTTTCCTCCTCTAGCTAGACCCCATATTTATCAGCACATTTCTTGATCACCAGATTGTAGATTCCAATGTTGTTGGGAAGTGAAGGCCTCGACAGATAGTGTTGACAGCTTCTTCTGGGGAGTCTGGTTCTAGGTCTTGCCAGTGGCACTCCAAATACTCTGACTCTGCTGAGCCCTGATACAAGTTCTCCAATTGTTCCTCTTCTTCCTCATAGAAGAATTCCTCCTTTTCCTCTTGAGGTTCAGGGGTCAAAGGGGCCTTGAGTTCTTTAAAGGTTTTTCCCCACTGCTCTTTCGGCATTGAGGTCTTTGGCGGAATTTGAAAGGCTTTTAAGGACTCATTGTGTTACTTATGTTTTTGCAATAGGGCAGCCATTTCTGCCTCGATTCGTCTCCTTGTTCCCTCAATTTCCACCGATTTTTCTTTGACGTCCTGGGCCTTCTACTTTTTTAACACAAAGCATCTTTCTCTCGGCTGTCCTTCGACGACTGGGTTTTCAGGAGTTTTTTTCTCAGTGGTGTCCCTTTCGTTGGATCTGTGGGGTTCTTTGTCCCAGGGCCTATCTTCGCTTGGTGAGTGTTTCGACGCCTAGACTCCATTTGACTGTTTAGAGTCAGATTTTTTGTGACTCAGACCCTTTTTTCTGTGTTTCTCCTACCTTCTGCTTGATCTTGCTTGCCTGGGGGTCAAAGATTCTCTAGATGGCGTCCAATGTGTCTGCCTGGGACCCTTTGGTGATATTTTCCTCCTCGTCACTGGATAAACCCAGTTCTTTCATGGTTGGAGTGGTACTTTGTCCCTGCATTGTATGGTGCACTCTTATTTGCCTTTCCTGCGCACTCAGCATCTTCGAAGTAAATACTGTGCAGGCGTTGCAGTCCTCACTCCTATGTTCGAAGGACGGGCAAAAGTCGGGTTGGACTTTTATGGATTCAGGACCCTTCCCTTTGGACCCTGAAGAAACCAGTTAGCACAAGGAAGGTTGGAGAATGCCCCCACCTGAGGATACCCAAAAGACTGGAGTACCTACACCAGGTAGCCCAGGTGCATAGTGATGATGTGGTGTAGGAAACCTTTGTTGAAGTTAATGGAAGCGTCGGAAGCCCAGCTGCTGTCGCGATCTGTGGAGCAGGTCGGTGGAACCCAAAGGTGGATTTCAGATGTTAAGAACCTGAAAAAAGAAGGAGACAGTGTCCAGACCACTTGGAGATGTCCAGGAAGTGCAGGTAGGCAAAGACCACACTCTTGGAGGGGAAGTTCCTGCAGGGAAGTAAAGGAGAAAGTCCAGCTGCATAGACCACGGGGTGCAGGAGATCTTTGGAATTGCCCACAAGCTGTCCCACGTCAATCGCCGGATTGGAGGAGAATCAATGGCTAGCAGGACCACCAACAATCCTTGGCAAACGCAAATAGTTATTGCAAGGAAGATTGTAGGTTTTTGAGGACCAGCAAGGTCCTGGTGACTCGACCCCTTGTAAAAGAGTCAGGAAAGACCTTCAGAAGGAAGGAAAGCCAGCCGGAGCCAGAGGAGGCCCAACGAGTGGCAGCAGGCACAGGGAGACACAGAGAGGGCTCAGCAACACAACAAAACAGAAGTCCCACATTTAAGGATCTACAGAGTGGACGCTGATCTTGGAGTTGCAGAGTGCTGGAGGCTGGGGCTTCTTGGAGCTCAAAGATCTCTTGGAGGAAGAGCCAACAAGCCTTGGCAAGAGCAACAGTTGTTCTGCACAAGAGTTCCATTCCAGTGGCTGCAGCAAGAGTCCATTCTCTCTCTAGTTGGTCAGAAGACAAGTTAGACCCTGAGAGGACCACAGAACTACTACATGTGAGCACAGCCTTTTTGGTTGTCTGGGGGACAGCAGGCTCCACCAGCTGGCCGTTGTCGTCTTGAGGTGCCTGCGGATAAAGGGGAATGACTCTTTCTTGGATGCAGGCAGAGTCATTGTGACCCTGGAGGATGCGCAGCCACAGAGGTTGCACAAATCTTACAGGAGCTGGAGAAACAATGTTGCAGTGGGAACCCTCCCAACTGGATACAGACGTGTTTTAGTTCCAAAAGCAGACCAGCAGCGATTCTGGAGGACATGGTCAGAAGATGTCTTGAAGAGAGTTCCTTGAAGAGTCTTGCTTGACGAATCTGAAGACCCACCCTCGGGGGAGCCCTTAAAAAACACTAAAAGGGGGTTGGTAACTCTCTGTAGTAACCCACCTATCAAAGGGGGTCAGGGATGTCAACTACCTGGCCTAACCAGTCAGATGCTTGCAGGGGCCTCTGCCTAATTTGTTTCCCAGATAGCAGAATCAACCGGCCACCTGACAGAGCTCTGTGCACCTCCCTAGGGGAGAAACTAGACAGTGGGGTGGACACTCCCCTGTCCTTTGTGTAGTTTAACACCAGAATAGGAATCAGAGTTTCCAGAACTGGTGCAAACCAGATTATGCAACGAGGGCACAAATGTGCCCTTTAAAACAGTCTGGTGGCACTCAGGGGCCACCCCACTCCAGCCGAGAGGCACCTAGAGGCATATTTAAGAAAAGTGGCACTGGGCACAGTGCAACACCACTTTTCTTTCACCCCTTAGCGCCCCTCCTAATGCCACCATGTGTGCGCCGTATTTAAAATATGGCACACCATGCGGGTAGTTAGGGGACTAGCGTCAGAATTTTTTATACTAGTCTGGAGCTTTGCAGGATTAGCATAAAATTTTTTGATGCTAATCCTGCAAAGCTCATTGAGGCCCATTGTAATCAGTGGTGTGCCTCCTTCTAACGCCTGTTCTGAATAGGCGTTAAAAGTGCCAAAAAAAATGATGTGAAGAAATCTGATAGATTTCTTTGTGCCATTCTTTTGGGCCCCATAATGAGGGAACGCTCCCTTTGCATACATGATGCAAGGGTTTACACCCTCTCTGTTTGAAAATAGGTGGTACAGGCTTGGGAGGGGTAGCCTCCCCAAGCCACTGGAAATGCTTTGAAGGGAACGTTTGGTGCCCTCCTTGCATAATCCAGTCTACACCGGTTCAGGGACCCCCAGTCCCTGCTCTGACGCGAAACTGGAAAAAGGACAGGGGAGTGACCACTGCCCTGTCCATCACCACCCCAGGGGTGGTGCTCAGAGCTCCTCCAGAGGTCCCTGAGTTTTGCCATCTTAAATTCCAAGTTGGCAGGGATCTCTGGGAGCATCTGAGTGGCCAGTGTCAGCAGGTGACATCAGAGCCCTCCCATGATAGGTGCTTACCTGTTTAGCTGACCAATCCCCCTTTGAGGGCTATTTAGGGTCTCTCTCTTGGGTGGTTCTTTGGATTCGGAATGCAAGACTCCAGCAGGAATCCTCTGCATCCTCCACTTCATCTTCTCATCGAAGAAACTGCATCTGGACTCTCCAGGAACTCTACAAACTGCAACAAAGAAGCAAGACAACTTCTGCAACATGGTATTTTCAGCTCCAGCCAGCAACTGCAACTGTTTCCAGGTCGTGCATTCTCAGAGGCTAGCCTATCTTCAGCCTGCACCAGAAGAGCAAAGGAATTTCCCTTGGAGTGGAGTCAATCCGCTGCTTCAGCAGGAACCTCTCTGCAACAACGACTGGCTGCGTGGGTCCCCTCTCCTGATGAGTGGTGTAGATCCTGCATCATGAGTGGTGGACTGAAGTGGTCCTGACGGTCCAGAAGTCCTACTGTCCAATTCTGGTGGAGGTAAGAGCTTGCCTCCCCACACAAGACAGTACCCCCGTGCACCACGTGGTTTGCAGTTGTCAAGGCTTGTTGGCATCCTTCCACGAAGTTCTTTGTGCACCATGCAGCTCCCCCAGCACTCCATCCTGCAATGCACAGCTACCTGAGTGGTACTTCGGCAGCGTGGGATCCTTTGATGTCATTCTGCGGGGGCCTCCTTTTGCACCTCCATTGTCCCCGTGCTGTGGGACTCCTGTGCATGCTGCCTGGTCTTCTGTGGGCTCTTTGAGTTGCTGAGAGCCCCCTCTCACTCCCCCTCCTGAGTAGAGGGTACGAGGTCACTCCTGGTCCTGAGCAGCGCCATTTTCTGCTAACCACAAGCTTTGCATGTGCCAAGGCTTATTGGCAGAATCCAGCACCGCAAACCAGACTGCAATCTTTCATCCATCGTGGGACATCATCTGCACCAACCAGGAACCCACATCCATCTTCTTGGTTGCAGTACTGACTGTTCTTCCTCACCGGTGGTTCCTCTTTTGCACCTTCATCCAGGTTAGCAGGGGCACCTATTCTCGCTGGACTCTTCTCTGCTTCTTGGACTTGGTCCCCTTCTTCCACAGATCTTTAGGTCCAGGAATCCACTGATGGTGTCTTGCAGTCTCTTCTGGTTCTTGCATAATCTTCTTTCTCGTGTTCTTGTGTGTTCTAGGAAAGTTACTGTGTTTTACTCCTGCTTTCCTGGGCTCTGGGGTGGATTCTACTACTTACCTTTGGTATTTTCTAATACTCCCAGCGCCCCTCTACACACTTCACTTGCCTAGGTGGGAAACCGACATTCACATTCCACTTTCTTAAACCCTTCGCTGCCAGGCCTTTTCCCCCTCCTGTGCCAGGCCTTTTTTTGCCTATTTGGGGCAGTTCGCGCTTAGGCCCTCATAACTTTTTGTCCACATAAGCTAACCAAGCCAAATTTGCGTCCTTTTTTTCCAACATCCTAGGGATTCTAGAGGTACCCAGACTTTGTGGATTCCCCTGAAGGAGGCCAAGAAATTGGCCAAAATACAGTGAAAATTTCGTTTTTTTAAAACAAATTGGAAAAAGTGGCTGCAGAAGAAGGCTTGTGGTTTTTCCCCTGAAAATGGCATCAACAAAGGGTTTGCGGTGCTAAACTCAGCAGCTTCCCATCTTTCAGGAACAGGCAGACTTGAATCAGAAAACCCAATTTTTCAACACAATTGTGGCATTTTACTGGGACATACCCCATTTTTGCAATTGTTTGTGCTTTCAGCCTCCTTCCAGTCAGTGACAGAAATGGGCATGAAACCAATGCTGGATCCCAGAAACCTAAACATTTCTGAAAAGTAGACAAAATTCTGAATTCAGCAAGGGGTCATTTGTGTAGATCCTAGAAGGGTTTCCTACAGAAAATAACAACTGAAAAATAAAAATATTGAAATTGAGGTGAAAAAAACATAAATGTTTCTCTACGTTTTACTCTGTAACTTTTCCCTGCAAAGTCAGATTATCGAAAGCAATATACTGTTACGTCTGCTGGACTCCTCTGGTTGCGGGGATATATAGGGCTTGTAGGTTCATCAAGAACCCAAGGAACCCAGAGCCAATAAATGAGCTGCACCCTGCAGTGCGTTTTCATTCTATACCGGGTACACAGCAATTCATTTGCTGAAATATAAAGAGTAAAAAATTGCTATCAAGAAAACCTTTGTATTACCAAAAAGGGCACAAGATAAGGTGTTGAGGAGCAGTGGTTATTTGCACATCTCTGAATTCCGGGGTGACCATACTAGCATGTGAATTACAGGGCATTTCTCAAATAGATGTCTTTTTTACACACTCTCCTATATTTGGAAGGAAAAAATGTAGAGAAAGACAAGGGGCAATTACACTTGTTTTGCTAATCTATGTTCCCCCAAGTCTCCCGATAAAAATGATACCTCACTTGTGTGGGTAGGCCTAGCGCCCGCGACAGGAAACGCCCCAAAGCGCAACGTGGAAAAACATCCAAATGTTTGGAAGAAAACAGAGGTGTTTTTTGCGAAGTGCCTACCTGTAGATTTTGGCCTCTAGCTCAACCGGCACCTAGGGAAACCTACCAAACCCGTGCATTTCTGAAAACTAGAGACCTAGGGGAATCCAAGGAGGGGTGACTTGCGGGGCTCGGACCAGGTTCTGTTACCCAGAATCCTTTGCAAACCTAAAAATTTGGCTAAAAAAACACATGTTCCTCACATTTCTGTGGCAGAAAGTTCTGGAATCTGAGAGGAGCCACAAATTTCCTTCCACCCAGCGTTCCCCCAAGTCTCCCGATAAAAATGATACCTCACTTGTGTGGGTAGGCCTAGCGCCCGCGGCAGGAAACACCCCAAAGCGCAACGTGGACACATCCAAATTTTGGGAAGAAAACAGAGGTGTTTTTTGCGAAGTGCCTACCTGTAGATTTTGGCCTCTAGCTCAGCCGGCACCTAGGGAAACCTACCAAACCTGTGCATTTCTGAAAACTAGAGACCTAGGGGAATCCAAGGAGGGGTGACTTGCGGGGCTCGGACCAGGTTCTGTTACCCAGAATCCTTTGCAAACCTAAAAATTTGGCTAAAAAACACATGTTCCTCACATTTCTGTGGCAGAAAGTTCTGGAATCTGAGAGGAGCCACAAATTTCCTTCCACCCAGCGTTCCCCCAAGTCTCCTGATAAAAATGATACCTCACTTGTGTGGGTAGGCCTAGCGCCCGCGACAGGACACGCCCCAAAGCGCAACGTGGACACATCAACATTTTTGGAAGAAAACAGAGGTGTTTTTTGCGAAGTGCCTACCTGTAGATTTTGGCCTCTAGCTCAGCCGGCACCTAGGGAAACCTACCAAACCTGTGCATTTCTGAAAACCAGAGACCTAGGGGAATCCAAGGAGGGGTGACTTGCGGGGCGCGGACCAGGTTCTGTTACCCAGAATCCTTTGCAAACCTCAAAATGTGGCTAAAAAAACACAAGTTCTTCACATTTCTGTGGCAGAAAGTTCTGGAATCCGAGAGGAGCCACAAATTTCCTTCCACCCAGCGTTCCCCCAAGTGTCCTGATAAAAATGAAACCTCACTTGTGTGGGTAGGCCTAGCGCCCGCGACAGGAAACGCCCCAAAGCGCAACGTGGACACATCCACATTTTTGGAAGAAAACAGAGGTGTTTTTTGCGAAGTGCCTACCTGTAGATTTTGGCCTCAAGCTCAGCCGGCACCTAGGCAAACCTACCACACCTGTGCATTTCTGAAAACTAGAGACCTAGGGGAATCCAAGGACGGGTGACTTGCGGGGCTCGGACCAGGTTCTGTTACCCAGAATCCTTTGCAAACCTCAAAATTTGGCTAAAAAAACACATGTTCCTCACATTTCTGTGGCAGAAAGTTCTGGAATCTGAGAGGAGCCACAAATTTCCTTCCACCCAGCGTTCCCCCTAGTCTCCCGATAAAAATGATACCTCACTTGTGTGGGTAGGCCTAGCGCCCGCGACAGGAAACGCCCCAAAGCGCAACGTGGACACATCCAAATTTTTGGAAGAAAACAGAGGTGTTTTTTGCAAAGTGCCTACCTGTAGATTTTGGCCTCTAGCTCAGCCGGCACCTAGGGAAACCTACCAAACCTGTGCATTTCTGAAAACTAGAGACCTAGGGGAATCCAAGGAGGGGTGACTTGCGGGGCTCGGACCAGGTTCTGTTACCCAGAATCCTTTGCAAACCTCAAAATCTGGCTAAAAAAACACATGTTCCTCACATTTCTGTGGCAGAAAGTTCTGGAATCTGAGAGGAGCCACAAATTTCCTTCCACCCAGCGTTCCCCCAAGTCTCCCGATAAAAATGATATCTCACTTGTGTGGGTAAGCCTAGCGCCCGCGGCAGGAAACACCCCAAAGCGCAACGTGGACACATCCAAATTTTGGGAAGAAAACAGAGGTGTTTCTTGCGAAGTGCCTACCTGTAGATTTTGGCCTCTAGCTCAGCCGGCACCTAGGGAAACCTACCAAACCTGTGCATTTCTGAAAACTAGAGACCTAGGGGAATCCAAGGAGGGGTGACTTGCGGGGCTCTGACCAGGTTCTGTTACCCAGAATCCTTTGCAAACCTCAAAATTTGGCTAAAAAAACACATGTTCCTCACATTTCTGTGGCAGAAAGTTCTGGAATCTGAGAGGAGCCACAAATTTCCTTCCACCCAGCGTTCCCCCAAGTCTCCCGATAAAAATGATACCTCACTTGTGTGGGTAGGCCTAGCGCCCGCGACAGGACACGCCCCAAAGTGCAACGTGGACACATCCAAATTTTTGGAAGAAAACAGAGGTGTTTTTTGCGAAGTGCCTACCTGTAGATTTTGGCCTCTAGCTCAGCCGGCACCTAGGGAAACCTACCAAACCTGTGTATTTCTGAAAACTAGAGACCTAGGGAAATCCAAGGAGGGGTGACTTGCGGGGCTCGGACCAGGTTCTTTTACCCAGAATCCTTTGCAAACCTCAAAATTTGGCTAAAAAAACACATGTTCCTCACATTTCTGTGGCAGAAAGTTCTGGAATCTGAGAGGAGCCACAAATTTCCTTCCACCCAGCGTTCCTCCAAGTCTCCCGATAAAAATGATACCTCACTTGTGTGGGTAGGCCTAGCGCCCGCGACAGGAAACGCCCCAAAGCGCAACGTGGAAACATCCACATTTTTGGAAGAAAACAGAGGTGTTTTTGCGAAGTGCCTACCTGTAGATTTTGGCCTCTAGCTCAGCCGGCACCTAGGGAAACCTACCAAACCTGTGCATTTCTGAAAACTAGAGACCTAGGGGAATCCAAGGAGGGGTGACTTGCGGGGCTCGGACCAGGTTCTGTTACCCAGAATCCTTTGCAAACCTAAAAATTTGGCTAAAAAAACACATGTTCCTCACATTTCTGTGGCAGAAAGTTCTGGAATCTGAGAGGAGCCACACATTTCCTTCCACCCAGCGTTCCTCCAAGTCTCCCGATAAAAATGATACCTCACTTGTGTGGGTAGGCCTAGCGCCCGCGACAGGAAACGCCCCAAAGCGCAACGTGGACACATCCAAATTTTTGGAAGAAAACAGAGGTGTTTTTTGCGAAGTGCCTACCTGTAGATCTTGGACTCTAGCTCAGCCGGCACCTAGGGAAACCTACCAAACCTGTGCATTTCGGAAAACTAGAGACCTACGGGAATCCAAGGAGGGGTGACTTGCGGGGCTCGGACCAGGTTCTGTTACCCAGAATCCTTTGCAAACCTAAAAATTTGGCTAAAAAACACATGTTCCTCACATTTCTGTGGCAGAAAGTTCTGGAATCTGAGAGGAGCCACAAATTTCCTTCCACCCAGCGTTCCCCCAAGTCTCCTGATAAAAATGATACCTCACTTGTGTGGGTAGGCCTAGCGCCCGCGACAGGACACGCCCCAAAGCGCAACGTGGACACATCAACATTTTTGGAAGAAAACAGAGGTGTTTTTTGCGAAGTGCCTACCTGTAGATTTTGGCCTCTAGCTCAGCCGGCACCTAGGGAAACCTACCAAACCTGTGCATTTCTGAAAACCAGAGACCTAGGGGAATCCAAGGAGGGGTGACTTGCGGGGCGCGGACCAGGTTCTGTTACCCAGAATCCTTTGCAAACCTCAAAATGTGGCTAAAAAAACACAAGTTCCTCACATTTCTGTGGCAGAAAGTTCTGGAATCCGAGAGGAGCCGCAAATTTCCTTCCACCCAGCGTTCCCCCAAGTGTCCTGATAAAAATGAAACCTCACTTGTGTGGGTAGGCCTAGCGCCCGCGACAGGAAACGCCCCAAAGCGCAACGTGGACACATCCACATTTTTGGAAGAAAACAGAGGTGTTTTTTGCGAAGTGCCTACCTGTAGATTTTGGCCTCAAGCTCAGCCGGCACCTAGGCAAACCTACCACACCTGTGCATTTCTGAAAACTAGAGACCTAGGGGAATCCAAGGACGGGTGACTTGCGGGGCTCGGACCAGGTTCTGTTACCCAGAATCCTTTGCAAACCTAAAAATTTGGCTAAAAAAACACATGTTCCTCACATTTCTGTGGCAGAAAGTTCTGGAATCTGAGAGGAGCCACAAATTTCCTTCCACCCAGCGTTCCCCCAAGTCTCCCGATAAAAATGATACCTCACTTGTGTGGGTAGGCCTAGCGCCCGCGACAGGAAACGCCCCAAAGCGCAACGTGGACACATCCAAATTTTTGGAAGAAAACAGAGGTGTTTTTTGCAAAGTGCCTACCTGTAGATTTTGGCCTCTAGCTCAGCCGGCACCTAGGGAAACCTACCAAACCTGTGCATTTCTGAAAACTAGAGACCTAGGGGAATCCAAGGAGGGGTGACTTGCGGGGCTCGGACCAGGTTCTGTTACCCAGAATCCTTTGCAAACCTCAAAATCTGGCTAAAAAAACACATGTTCCTCACATTTCTGTGGCAGAAAGTTCTGGAATCTGAGAGGAGCCACAAATTTCCTTCCACCCAGCGTTCCCCCAAGTCTCCCGATAAAAATGATATCTCACTTGTGTGGGTAAGCCTAGCGCCCGCGGCAGGAAACACCCCAAAGCGCAACGTGGACACATCCAAATTTTGGGAAGAAAACAGAGGTGTTTCTTGCGAAGTGCCTACCTGTAGATTTTGGCCTCTAGCTCAGCCGGCACCTAGGGAAACCTACCAAACCTGTGCATTTCGGAAAACTAGAGACCTACGGGAATCCAAGGAGGGGTGACTTGCGGGGCTCGGACCAGGTTCTGTTACCCAGAATCCTTTGCAAACCTCAAAATTTGGCTAAAAAAACACATGTTCCTCACATTTCTGTGGCAGAAAGTTCTGGAATCTGAGAGGAGACACAAATTTCCTTCCACCCAGCGTTCCCCCAAGTCTCCCGATAAAAATGATACCTCACTTGTGTGGGTAGGCCTAGCGCCCACGACAGGAAACGCCCCAAAGCGCAACGTAGACACATCCAAATTTTTGGAAGAAAACAGAGGTGTTTTTTGCGAAGTGCCTACCTGTAGATTTTGGCCTCTAGCTCAGCCGGCACCTAGGGAAACCTACCAAACCTGTGCATTTCTGAAAACTAGAGACCTAGGGGAATCCAAGGAGGGGTGACTTGCGGGGCTCGGACCAGGTTCTGTTACCCAGAATCCTTTGCAAACCTCAAAATTTGGCTAAAAAAACACATGTTCCTCACATTTCTGTGGCAGAAAGTTCTGGAATCTGAGAGGAGCCACAAATTTCCTTCCACCCAGCGTTCCCCCAAGTCTCCTGATAAAAATGATACCTCACTTGTGTGGGTAGGCCTAGCGCCCGCGACAGGAAACGCCCCAAAGCGCAACGTGGACACATCCAAATTTTTGGAAGAAAACAGAGGTGTTTTTTGCGAAGTGCCTACCTGTAGATTTTGGCCTCTAGCTCAGCCGGCACCTAGGGAAACCTACCAAACTTGTGCATTTCTGAAAACTAGAGGCCTAGGGGAATCCAAGATGGGGTGACTTGCGGGGCTCGGACCATATTCTGTTACCCAGAATCCTTTGCAAACCTCAAAATTTGGCTAAAAAAACACATGTTCCTCACATTTCTGTGGCAGAAAGTTCTGGAATCTGAGAGGAGACACAAATTTCCTTCCACCCAGCGTTCCCCCAAGTCTCCCGATAAAAATGATACCGCACTTGTGTGGGTAGGCCTAGCGCCCACGACAGGAAACGCCCCAAAGCGCAACGTAGACACATCCAAATTTTTGGAAGAAAACAGAGGTGTTTTTTGCGAAGTGCCTACCTGTAGATTTTGGCCTCTAGCTCAGCCGGCACCTAGGGAAACCTACCAAACCTGTGCATTTCTGAAAACTAGAGACCTAGGGGAATCCAAGGAGGGGTGACTTGCGGGGCTCGGACCAGGTTCTGTTACCCAGAATCCTTTGCAAACCTCAAAATTTGGCTAAAAAAACACATGTTCCTCACATTTCTGTGGCAGAAAGTTCTGGAATCTGAGAGGAGCCACAAATTTCCTTAAACCCAGCGTTCCCCCAAGTCTCCCGATAAAAATGATACCTCACTTGTGTGGGTAGGCCTAGCGCCCGCGACAGGACACGCCCCAAAGTGCAACGTGGACACATCCAAATTTTTGGAAGAAAACAGAGGTGTTTTTTGCGAAGTGCCTACCTGTAGATTTTGGCCTCTAGCTCAGCCGGCACCTAGGGAAACCTACCAAACCTGTGTATTTCTGAAAACTAGAGACCTAGGGAAATCCAAGGAGGGGTGACTTGCGGGGCTCGGACCAGGTTCTTTTACCCAGAATCCTTTGCAAACCTCAAAATTTGGCTAAAAAAACACATGTTCCTCACATTTCTGTGGCAGAAAGTTCTGGAATCTGAGAGGAGCCACAAATTTCCTTCCACCCAGCGTTCCTCCAAGTCTCCCGATAAAAATGATACCTCACTTGTGTGGGTAGGCCTAGCGCCCGCGACAGGAAACGCCCAAAGCGCAACGTGGAAACATCCACATTTTTGGAAGAAAACAGAGGTGTTTTTGCGAAGTGCCTACCTGTAGATTTTGGCCTCTAGCTCAGCCGGCACCTAGGGAAACCTACCAAACCTGTGCATTTCTGAAAACTAGAGACCTAGTTGAATCCAAGGAGGGGTGACTTGCGGGTCTCGGACCAGGTTCTGTTACCCAGAATCCTTTGCAAACCTAAAAATGTGGCTAAAAAAACACATGTTCCTCACATTTCTGTGGCAGAAAGTTCTGGAATCTGAGAGGAGCCACACATTTCCTTCCACCCAGCGTTCCTCCAAGTCTCCCGATAAAAATGATACCTCACTTGTGTGGGTAGGCCTAGCGCCCGCGACAGGAAACGCCCCAAAGCGCAACGTGGACACATCCAAATTTTTGGAAGAAAACAGAGGTGTTTTTTGCGAAGTGCCTACCTGTAGATCTTGGACTCTAGCTCAGCCGGCACCTAGGGAAACCTACCAAACCTGTGCATTTCGGAAAACTAGAGACCTACGGGAATCCAAGGAGGGGTGACTTGCGGGGCTCGGACCAGGTTCTGTTACCCAGAATCCTTTGCAAACCTAAAAATTTGGCTAAAAAACACATGTTCCTCACATTTCTGTGGCAGAAAGTTCTGGAATCTGAGAGGAGCCACAAATTTCCTTCCACCCAGCGTTCCCCCAAGTCTCCTGATAAAAATGATACCTCACTTGTGTGGGTAGGCCTAGCGCCCGCGACAGGACACGCCCCAAAGCGCAACGTGGACACATCAACATTTTTGGAAGAAAACAGAGGTGTTTTTTGCGAAGTGCCTACCTGTAGATTTTGGCCTCTAGCTCAGCCGGCACCTAGGGAAACCTACCAAACCTGTGCATTTCTGAAAACCAGAGACCTAGGGGAATCCAAGGAGGGGTGACTTGCGGGGCGCGGACCAGGTTCTGTTACCCAGAATCCTTTGCAAACCTCAAAATGTGGCTAAAAAAACACAAGTTCCTCACATTTCTGTGGCAGAAAGTTCTGGAATCCGAGAGGAGCCGCAAATTTCCTTCCACCCAGCGTTCCCCCAAGTGTCCTGATAAAAATGAAACCTCACTTGTGTGGGTAGGCCTAGCGCCCGCGACAGGAAACGCCCCAAAGCGCAACGTGGACACATCCACATTTTTGGAAGAAAACAGAGGTGTTTTTTGCGAAGTGCCTACCTGTAGATTTTGGCCTCAAGCTCAGCCGGCACCTAGGCAAACCTACCACACCTGTGCATTTCTGAAAACTAGAGACCTAGGGGAATCCAAGGACGGGTGACTTGCGGGGCTCGGACCAGGTTCTGTTACCCAGAATCCTTTGCAAACCTCAAAATTTGGCTAAAAAAACACATGTTCCTCACATTTCTGTGGCAGAAAGTTCTGGAATCTGAGAGGAGCCACAAATTTCCTTCCACCCAGCGTTCCCCCAAGTCTCCCGATAAAAATGATACCTCACTTGTGTGGGTAGGCCTAGCGCCCGCGACAGGAAACGCCCCAAAGCGCAACGTGGACACATCCAAATTTTTGGAAGAAAACAGAGGTGTTTTTTGCAAAGTGCCTACCTGTAGGTTTTGGCCTCTAGCTCAGCCGGCACCTAGGGAAACCTAGCAAACCTGTGCATTTCTGAAAACTAGAGACCTAGGGGAATCCAAGGAGGGGTGACTTGCGGGGCTCGGACCAGGTTCTGTTACCCAGAATCCTTTGCAAACCTCAAAATCTGGCTAAAAAAACACATGTTCCTCACATTTCTGTGGCAGAAAGTTCTGGAATCTGAGAGGAGCCACAAATTTCCTTCCACCCAGCGTTCCCCCAAGTCTCCCGATAAAAATGATATCTCACTTGTGTGGGTAAGCCTAGCGCCCGCGGCAGGAAACACCCCAAAGCGCAACGTGGACACATCCAAATTTTGGGAAGAAAACAGAGGTGTTTCTTGCGAAGTGCCTACCTGTAGATTTTGGCCTCTAGCTCAGCCGGCACCTAGGGAAACCTACCAAACCTGTGCATTTCGGAAAACTAGAGACCTACGGGAATCCAAGGAGGGGTGACTTGCGGGGCTCGGACCAGGTTC
Source organism: Pleurodeles waltl (assembly GCF_031143425.1). Lineage (NCBI taxonomy): Eukaryota > Metazoa > Chordata > Amphibia > Caudata > Salamandridae > Pleurodeles > Pleurodeles waltl. The sequence goes on along the minus strand of NC_090437.1, from coordinate 1,313,108,490 downwards.
TGTTACCCAGAATCCTTTGCAAACCTCAAAATTTGGCTAAAAAAACACATGTTCCTCACATTTCTGTGGCAGAAAGTTCTGGAATCTGAGAGGAGACACAAATTTCCTTCCACCCAGCGTTCCCCCAAGTCTCCCGATAAAAATGATACCTCACTTGTGTGGGTAGGCCTAGCGCCCACGACAGGAAACGCCCCAAAGCGCAACGTAGACACATCCAAATTTTTGGAAGAAAACAGAGGTGTTTTTTGCGAAGTGCCTACCTGTAGATTTTGGCCTCTAGCTCAGCCGGCACCTAGGGAAACCTACCAAACCTGTGCATTTCTGAAAACTAGAGACCTAGGGGAATCCAAGGAGGGGTGACTTGCGGGGCTCGGACCAGGTTCTGTTACCCAGAATCCTTTGCAAACCTCAAAATTTGGCTAAAAAAACACATGTTCCTCACATTTCTGTGGCAGAAAGTTCTGGAATCTGAGAGGAGCCACAAATTTCCTTCCACCCAGCGTTCCCCCAAGTCTCCCGATAAAAATGATACCTCACTTGTGTGGGTAGGCCTAGCGCCCGCGACAGGAAACGCCCCAAAGCGCAACGTGGACACATCCAAATTTTTGGAAGAAAACAGAGGTGTTTTTTGCGAAGTGCCTACCTGTAGATTTTGGCCTCAAGCTCAGCCGGCACCTAGGCAAACCTACCACACCTGTGCATTTCTGAAAACTAGAGACCTAGGGGAATCCAAGGACGGGTGACTTGCGGGGCTCGGACCAGGTTCTGTTACCCAGAATCCTTTGCAAACCTCAAAATTTGGCTAAAAAAACACATGTTCCTCACATTTCTGTGGCAGAAAGTTCTGGAATCTGAGAGGAGCCACAAATTTCCTTCCACCCAGCGTTCCCCCAAGTCTCCCGATAAAAATGATACCTCACTTGTGTGGGTAGGCCTAGCGCCCGCGACAGGAAACGCCCCAAAGCGCAACGTGGACACATCCAAATTTTTGGAAGAAAACAGAGGTGTTTTTTGCAAAGTGCCTACCTGTAGGTTTTGGCCTCTAGCTCAGCCGGCACCTAGGGAAACCTACCAAACCTGTGCATTTCTGAAAACTAGAGACCTAGGGGAATCCAAGGAGGGGTGACTTGCGGGGCTCGGACCAGGTTCTGTTACCCAGAATCCTTTGCAAACCTCAAAATCTGGCTAAAAAAACACATGTTCCTCACATTTCTGTGGCAGAAAGTTCTGGAATCTGAGAGGAGCCACAAATTTCCTTCCACCCAGCGTTCCCCCAAGTCTCCCGATAAAAATGATATCTCACTTGTGTGGGTAAGCCTAGCGCCCGCGGCAGGAAACACCCCAAAGCGCAACGTGGACACATCCAAATTTTGGGAAGAAAACAGAGGTGTTTCTTGCGAAGTGCCTACCTGTAGATTTTGGCCTCTAGCTCAGCCGGCACCTAGGGAAACCTACCAAACCTGTGCATTTCGGAAAACTAGAGACCTACGGGAATCCAAGGAGGGGTGACTTGCGGGGCTCGGACCAGGTTCTGTTACCCAGAATCCTTTGCAAACCTCAAAATTTGGCTTAAAAAAACACATGTTCCTCACATTTCTGTGGCAGAAAGTTCTGGAATCTGAGAGGAGACACAAATTTCCTTCCACCCAGCGTTCCCCCAAGTCTCCCGATAAAAATGATACCTCACTTGTGTGGGTAGGCCTAGCGCCCACGACAGGAAACGCCCCAAAGCGCAACGTAGACACATCCAAATTTTTGGAAGAAAACAGAGGTGTTTTTTGCGAAGTGCCTACCTGTAGATTTTGGCCTCTAGCTCAGCCGGCACCTAGGGAAACCTACCAAACCTGTGCATTTCTGAAAACTAGAGACCTAGGGGAATCCAAGGAGGGGTGACTTGCGGGGCTCGGACCAGGTTCTGTTACCCAGAATCCTTTGCAAACCTCAAAATTTGGCTAAAAAAACACATGTTCCTCACATTTCTGTGGCAGAAAGTTCTGGAATCTGAGAGGAGCCACAAATTTCCTTCCACCCAGCGTTCCCCCAAGTCTCCCGATAAAAATGATACCTCACTTGTGTGGGTAGGCCTAGCGCCCGCGACAGGAAACGCCCCAAAGCGCAACGTGGACACATCCAAATTTTTGGAAGAAAACAGAGGTGTTTTTTGCGAAGTGCCTACCTGTAGATTTTGGCCTCTAGCTCAGCCGGCACCTAGGGAAACCTACCAAACTTGTGCATTTCTGAAAACTAGAGACCTAGGGGAATCCAAGATGGGGTGACTTGCGGGGCTCGGACCATATTCTGTTACCCAGAATCCTTTGCAAACCTCAAAATTTGGCTAAAAAAACACATGTTCCTCACATTTCTGTGGCAGAAAGTTCTGGAATCTGAGAGGAGACACAAATTTCCTTCCACCCAGCGTTCCCCCAAGTCTCCCGATAAAAATGATACCTCACTTGTGTGGGTAGGCCTAGCGCCCGCGACAGGAAACGCACCAAAGTGCAACGTGGACACATCCAAATTTTTGGAAGAAAACAGAGGTGTTTTTTGCGAAGTGCCTACCTGTAGATTTTGACCTCTAGCTCAGCCGGCACCTAGGGAAACCTACCAAACCTGTGCATTTCTGAAAACTAGAGACCTAGGGGAATCCAAGATGGGGTGACTTGCGGGGCTCGGACCAGGTTCTGTTACCCAGAATCCTTTGCAAACCTCAAAATTTGGCTAAAAAAACACATGTTCCTCACATTTCTGTGGCAGAAAGTTCTGGAATCTGAGAGGAGCCACAAATTTCCTTCCACCCAGCGTTCCTCCAAGTCTCCCGATAAAAATGATACCTCACTTGTGTGGGTAGGCCTAGCGCCCGCGACAGGAAACGCCCCAAAGCGCAACGTGGACACATCCAAATTTTTGGAAGAAAACAGAGGTGTTTTTTGCGAAGTGCCTACCTGTAGATTTTGGCCTCTAGCTCAGCCGGCACCTAGGGAAACCTACCAAACCTGTGCATTTCTGAAAACTAGAGACCTAGGGGAATCCAAGATGGGGTGACTTGTGGGGCTCGGACCAGGTTCTGTTACCCAGAATCCTTTGCAAACCTCAAAATTTGGCTAAAAAAACACATGTTCCTCACATTTCTGTGGCAGAAAGTTCTGGAATCTGAGAGGAGCCACAAATTTCCTTCCACCCAGCGTTCCCCTAAGTCTCTCGATAAAAATGGTACCTCACTTCTGTGGGTAGGCCTAGCGCCCATGAAAGGAAATGGCCCAAAACGCAATGTAGACACAACATATTTTTTCACAGAAAACAGAGGTGTTTTTTGCAAAGTGCCTACCTGTGGAGTTTGGCCTCAAGCTCAGCCGGCCCCGGGAGGGGGGGGGCAGAAATGCCCTAAAATAAATTTAACCACCCCCCCAAACCCCCTCTGCCCGGGAACGACCCTTCCCTACGGGGTCGCTCCCCCTGCGTGACATTGGCGCCAAAAAACAAATCCCCGGTGCCTAGTGGTTTCTGCCCCCTTGGGGGCAGATTGACCTAAAATCACCCAATCTGCCCCCAAGGGGGGCAGAAATGGCCTAAATACAATTTGCCCCCCAGGGGAGCGACCCTTGCCTGATGGGTCGCTCCCCATCTCTAAAAAAACAAAAAAAAACACACAAAAAAATTCCCCTGGCGCCTAGAGGTTTTTGCCCCCCCGGGGGCAGAAATGCCCTAAAATAAATTTGACCCCCCCCCCCGCCCGGGAGCAACCCTTGCCTACGGGGTCGCTCCCCCTGCGTGACATTGGCGCCAAAAAATAAATCCCCGGTGCCTAGTGGTTTCTGCCCCCTTGGGGGCAGATTGACCTAAAATCGGCCAATCTGCCCCCAAGGGGGGCAGAAAAGGCCTAAATAAAATTTACCCCCCAGGGGAGCGACCCTTGCCTGATGGGTTGCTCCCCATCTCTAAAAAAACAAGCAAACAAAAAAAAAAACACACAAACATTTTTTCCCCTGGCGCCCAGAGGTTTCCGCCCCCCCTGGGGGCAGAAATGGCCTAAAATAAATTTGCACCCCAACCCCCCCCCTCGGGAGCGACCCTTGCCTACGGGGTCGCTCCCCCTGCGTGACATTGGCGCCAAAAAACAAATCCCAGGTGCCTAGTGGTTTCTGCCCCCTTGGGGGCAGATTGACCTAAAATCGGCCAATCTGCTCCCAAGGGGGCAGAAATGGCCTAAATACAATTTGCCCCCCAGGGGAGCGACCCTTGCCTGATGGGTCGCTACCCATCTAAAAAAAAACAAACAAACAAAAAAAAAAAGCACAAGTTTTTTTTTTGCCCTGGCGCCTAGAGGGTTCTGCCCCCCCCTGGGGGCAGTTCGGCCTAATAATAGGCAGGGAGCGACCCTTGCCTAAGGGGTCGCTCCCCTTGCGTGAAATTCATGCAAAGAAAAAACTCCCTGGTGTCTAGTGGTTTCTGCCCCCCTTGGGGGCAGATTGGCCTCATCAAAATAGGCCAATCTGCTCCTAAGGGGGGCAGAAATGGGCTAAATATAATTTTCCCCCAAGGGGAGCGACCCTTGCCTAAGGGGTCGCTCCCCACCTAAAAAAAAAAAATGAAACATAAAAAAAAAAAAATTGGTCCCTGGTACCAGAGGTTTCTGCCCCCCCCTGGGGGCAGATCGGCCTAATAATAGGCCGATCTGCCCCCAGGGGGGGCAGAAAGGCCTTCCCAAAAAAATGCCCCCCATGGGAGCGACCCTTGCCCAAGGGGTCGCTCCCTTATGTAAATTTCAATAAAAAAAAAAAAATCCCTGGTGTCTAGTGGGGTTTCAAAAGCCAGATTGCAAGCAATCTGGCTTTTGAAACCCTCGGAGAGACTTCAAAGGGAAGGAAATACTTTTCCTTCCCTTTGAAGCCCCTCCGGGCCTCCCCCAGTGATTGAAAGAGAAATGCTTTTGCATTTCTCTTTCAATCGCGATGGGGAGGCCCCTGTGACAAATCAGCGCGCGCTCACGCGCTGATGTCACAGGGGGGGGAGGTGGGGGGGGCAGGGGTGGAAGGGGAAGGTGTTCCCCTTCCATCCCCGCCTTGGGGGGGAGGGGGGTGCACGGGGGCGCGCTAGCGCTCCCCCAAGTTCCCCTGTGCCTAGGACGAGATGATCTCGTCCAAGGCACAGGGGAACTGTAGCCTTGGACGAGATCATCTCGTCCAAGGCACCGAACCGGTTAATATATGGTTTGTGTTCCCCATAGGCCCATTCCTAACTATTGTGAATTTCACTAATTGCACTATTTTCTAACTGTTTTTACACCTGTTCTTACTTAATAGTGTTTAGATTGTTTATATTACTTACCTCCTAAGGGAGTATAGTCTCTAAGGTATTTTTAGCATTTGTGTCACCAAAATAAAATACCTTTATTTTTGTAACACTGAGTATTTTCTTTCATCTGTGTGCATACTGTGTGACTACAGTGGTATTGCATGAGCTTTGCTCGTCTCCTTGATAAGCCTTGGCTGCTCATCCACAGCTACCTCTAGAGAGCCTGGCTTCTAGACACTGCCTACATTTCAGTAATAATGGATAACTGGACCTGTTATAAGGTGTAAGTACCTTATGTGCCCACTACAAACTAGACCAGCCTCCTACAGGGAGCAAGCTGCAATTAGAGTTTGAAGTTGATACATGGGAAGTCAGGGCTATATGAAGGACAATGGTCACAGCAAAGAGAGGTGATGCTGTGGTTACCAGCAGGCCTGTAGCTAGAAGTATATTTTAGGGGGCAAGGCTCTCAGCTATGATGAAACATTAAAGCTGTGCTCAATAGATGTATTTGTTCCCAAATACTGGTTGTACTACTATATATATATATATATATATATATATATATATATATATATATATATATATATATATATGTGCTATAAGGAATAGAAAACCTATACTTGTTACCTGGCTATATTTTTGGTTCAATATTCTGTCACCGATATTCTGGTTTTGATGTTCAGGGTGCACTCAGTGTGATTTTATGTGAAGTTATATGTGGAAGTTTTCAGGTACATATTGAAGCACACTCAATCAGCTTTTCACAGTGAAACCTTAAATCATATCAATTAGATCAGATTTAAAGTAGAAGGATGTAAAGTTGTAAAGTAAGCTGACAGCCAGTTTTGTGTACTTTCTAAACTGCTTAAGCTTTGTGTAATGCAAAGTTTATCAATGTATTTTTAAAAAAATAGGCTGGCCTCAGCTCAGAGCCCTCCCTCCCACACCTCTTACCTGAGGTGCTGGATCTACAACTTCAACACTCACTTTTTTTGTTGTTGGAGGATCTCTTACCTGGGACATTCTACATCAGGAAATCACACCAGGAAGGACCGAAAGGATAAACATAAAGTAAAGATAGGAAACTTCATTTAAACTTCATTTTCTTCACAGAGTGTGGAGTTTCTTATTTGCGATCAACTTTGTAAGTGAAGTTTTAAATCACTTTGGTACTAATTTAAAATAACTTTACAGAGAGTTTGGAGTATGTCCATCAAGAACATATTGGGAAATTAGTGGAGAACAGCGAGTTTTAAACTTTTTAGGAATGCAACAATGGTGAAAACTAAATAGAATTTAGATGTAATTTTACAGGAGCAGTTGGAAAGGCCCTACAATTAACTTCACTGTAAGGCTGTGACAAAAGATGGATAGTTAAATTACATTTCATTAAAGCATCAACAAAAACTGCATGGACTTGAAGCAGGTTCTGACATTGGAAATACCCCTCTTAGATACAGTCAGACTGTGTAAAAGGCATTGTACAAAAGAAAACCTTCGTAAGACATCGACCAGCAAGACAGGTAGGCATGATAAAGTATAGGTGATTGTGTGAGCCTGTGATGGGTCCACTTGAGGCCTATGGACTGGCTGAGGTCACTAGAAGCAGCACTGCCTCTAAAGCTCTGAGTGGAGGTTTCACAGTTTGCATCTAGGATCCTGTTCTGTTATAATTAGTCTCTTTGATGGTGCTTGCATGACACCTCCCATTTGGACTCCACTTCCAGAATTGTGGACATTCTCTACTTTTTGACATGCAGTAGACTCCTTGAATAGGACCCTCAGGTGACACCCAATATGCGGCTAACATTGCTTGGATGATAATGCACTTTTCTGAGTGATGAATATAGAAAGCATGGAAGCCTGTCATTTGTACTAGAAATGGGAACTATTTACTTGAAGAGGGATTGTTTGACATTACTGCAGGTGCAGATAAAAGTCAAGCTTTATTTTATGAAACAGTTAAGAGACTTCCATATTTAAATGTGCACTAGAAAGCCAAATCACCTCCTTACCAGAACTTTAACTTCTAAGCAAGTAAGTTGCACTTTTCAGCAACTATACCAACAAAGGCAGACATGGCTGATAGGCATTAAAAGAGAACGTCTCAGCACTTCTCACAAAGTGCATATAGTAACAAATACCAAGAGAGCGCCACCTCTAAGCACTTTTCAAAAAGAAATGTGGTTCAAGTAACAATGGTTACAATGGAATTTTAAAGACCACTATGTAAGGTGATTTGTGGATCTTAAACTAAGATCCCTTTTAGAAAATAAAGCGCAAAATAGTGTTTGGAAATCACACTCGGCCAGGTGTATTGGCCAAAACATGATAAGCTATAAATTCCACTTAAAATCAACAATCACCATTTGTCTACATGCACCTAGCTATCATTTTGCTCCTTTAGGCTCTCTCTTACTTTCTCTATTCACTCCCAATCTCTGCCCCTGATGCCTCTTTAAACCTTTTCCCTATTATCCCTTTCTGTTTGCTGCTGCATCTATCTTCCTTTGTTGTCTCTCCTTGTGAGAAAGTAGCCTCTTTCTAGCATGGTTCCCCCCATTTTTGGCCTGTTTGTCAGTGTATTTGACTGTCACTGGGATGCTGCTAACCAGGACCCCAGTGATTATCCTCTTGCCCCCTTAAATGTGGTTGTTGAATACTGCTAACACAGTATTCCACTCATAATTGGCATACTGGTGCCCCCCTTATAAGTCCCTAGCATATGGTACTTACATACCCAGGGCATTGGGGTTCCAAGGGATCCCTACGGGCTGCTGCATTACTTTTGACACCCATAGGGAGTCCATGCAAAGGCTTCTACAGGACCACCATTGCAGCCTGTGTGAAATGGTGCATGCACCCTTTCACAGCCATCACGCTGCACCAGGTCACTTATAAGTCACCCATATACCAGGCTGTCCAAACCTGAAGGCTGGGCACAGAGTACCTCTAAGTGAAGGCATTACTGCATTAGCAGAGGCGCCCCCACATGATCCAGGACCATTTTCCCAGACTTCGTGAGTGCGGGGATGCCATTTTATGTGTGCACTGGACATAGGTCACTACCTATGTCCAGCTTCACAATGGTAACTCCAAATATGGCCATGTGAGGTGTCTAACATCTCGGAATTATACCCCAATGCTGATTCTAGCATTGGTTGTATGATTCCATGCACTCTGGGGGCTCCACAGTTGATCCCCAGTACTGAAACACCAGCCTTCTGAGGTTTTCCAGGTAACCCCAGCTGCTGCCACCTCACAGACAGGTTTGTGCCCTCCTGTTGCTCAAGCAGCTCGAGCCCAGGAAGGCAGAACAAAGAATTTCCTTTGGGAGAGGGATGTTGCACCCTCTTCCTTTGAAAATTGCAAGACTCCAGCAGGAATCCTCTGCATCCTTTACTTCACCTTCTACCGATGAAACTGCATTTGGACCCTCCAGGAACTCTACAAACTGCAACAAAGAAGCAAAGACGACTTCTGCAACATTGTATCTTCAGCTCCTGCCAGCAACTGCAACTGTTTCCAGGTCGTGCATCCTCCGAGGACTGCCTGCCTGCATCAGAAGAAGAAAGGAATCTCCCTTGAAGTGAAGGAGTCACTTCCCTTGCTTCAGCAGGCACCCCTCTGCAGCGATGACTGGTGGCTTGGGTCCCCTCTCCTCAAGAAGTGCGTGGGTCCAGCATCACAGTTGGTGGATTGAAGTGGTCCAGACAGTCCTGACGTCCTACTATCCAACTTTGTTGGAGGCAGGAGATACATCCCCACGCAAGACAGTACCCCCGTGCACTGTTTTGTTTTTGCAGTTGCCAGGGCTTGTTGGGAGCCTTCCACAAAGTTCTTCATGCACTGTTCAGCTCTGGCCCCCAGCACTCTATCCTGCGACTGACTTGCTGAGAGCCCCTTCTATCTCCCCCTCCTGGGTAAAGGCCACCAGGTCCCTCCTGGTCCTGGGCAGTGCCATTTTCCACTAACGGCGTGCTTTGTGTGTGCCAAGGCTTGTTGGTGGAATCCAGCGATGAAACCAGACTGCATTTATCCATATGGCATGGGACATCATCTGCACCAACCAGGAACCCGCATCCGTCTTCTTGGGTGCAGTACTGACTGTTCTTCTTCACCAGTGGCTCTTCTTTTGCACCTTTATCCGTGTTAACAGGGGCTCCTGTTCTCCCTGTACTCTTCAGCACTTCTTGGACTTGGTCCCCTTCTTCCACAGGTCTTCAGGCTCAGGAATCCATTGTTGTTGTCTTGCAGTCTCTTCTGGTTCTTGCAAAATCGTCTATCACGTGTTCTTGTCTGTTTTAGAAAGCACTGTGATTTACTCCTGCTTTTCTTGGCTCTGGGTTGGGTTCTATTACTTAGCTTTGATGTTTTCTTACACTCCCAGTGCCCCTCTACACACTACACTTGCCTAGGTGAGAAACCGACTTTCGCATTTCACTATTTTGATATATGGTTTGTGTTCCCCCAGGCCCATTTCTAACTATTTTGATTTTCACTATTTGCACTGTTTTCTAACTGTTTTTACAGCTAATTCTGCATTCTAGTGTATATACTGTGTATCTTACTTACCTCCTAAGGGGCTATAGTCTCTAAGTTTTTTTGGGCATTTGTGTCACCAAAATAAAGTACCGTTATTTTTGTAGCACTGACTATTTTCTTTCATGTATGTGAGTAGTGTGTGACTATAGTGGTATTATATGAGCTTTGCATGTCTCCTAGTTAGGCCTTGGCTGCTCAGCCACACTACCCCTAGAGAGCCTGGCTTCTAGACACTGTCTACATTTCACTAATAAGGGATAGCTGGACCTGGTATACAGTGTAAGTACCTTAGGTGCCCACTACAAAGCAGGCCAACCTCCTACATTGGTGGTGCAGCGGTGAGATAAGTACTTGCAATTGCCTTATCACTCTGTCACTGGTGCTTTCCACAGGAAAGTGTACTCTATTCCTAGAGCTATACATACCTATACCTAGTACAGGATCTAGTCTCTTACTTTCCTTTCTAAGCGACTAGGGGTTAGGTAGAGTAGGTTTTTCCTTTTCACTTACACTCACTTCACTATGGGGGTCATTCCTACCCTGGCGGTCTATGACCGCCAGGGTAGGTGACGGAGGAAGCACCGCCAACAGGCTGGCCGTGCTTCCGGGGACATTCTGATCGCTGCGGTAAAGCCGCGGTCAGAAAAGGGAAGCCGGCGGTTTCCCGCCAGCTTCCCGCCGGCTTCCCGCTGCCCCAGGGAATCCTCCACGGCAGCGCTGCAAGCAGCGCCGCCATGGGGTTTCCAACCCCCTTCCCGCCAGCCTGGTTCTGGTGGTTTTCACCGCCAGAACCTGGCTGGCGGGAACGGGTGTTGTGGGGCCCCTGGGGGCCCCTGCAGTGCCCATGCCACTGGCATGGGCACTGCAGGGGCCCCCTAACAGGGCCCCACATACATTTTCAGTGTCTGCGTGGCAGACACTGAAAATCGCAACGGGTGCAACTGCCATTCGGAGCCGGCATCCTCGTGGAAGGGGGTTTCCCGCTGGCGATGACTCCGTAGATAGGGATCTCGGGAACCTGAGACTGGAGGAGGCCGGGCTGTGGCTGCAGCAGCAATAGCTAGCCCTAGATAGGGAGGCCTTGGCTGTGCAGAGAGAGAGGCAGGGGTTGGGTTTAGTTCCCCATGGTGGCAGCAGCAGCAGTTTCAGGAATTATGGGGTCAGGAAGGACACCATTGATTCTAGAAACTTACATAAACTTTTTCCCCCATACAAGGTGGGGGATGACATCCAAAAGTGGTTTGCTGCACTTGAGAGGGCCTGTAAAGTTCAGCCATCACTAAATGAATATGCATGGAATAACTGAAGAGATCTGTCACACACAGTTGGTCAACTGGAGGACTTTAACCTAGTCCATGACTGCAGGTCCCAAATATCTGTACACTATGGCCACTTCTTTACACCTCATAATGACTTTCAGATAGGAGATGATATTAACAATACAGATCCCAGAATCACTCTCTGCTTCTCTCTTCCTACAACAACACAAGCTCTGGCCCATCTCTGTACACTAGGGGGCAGATTTACTAAGATTTTGCTTGCATCACTTTTGTGGTGCAGCCCGAAACAAAATCATTTTAGTATTTAATATTTACTAAGCAATGCAAAGCCACCCAGTTTAGTAAATAGAAAGTAGAGGAGCTACTAGGACCAACTGGAGCCATGCAGCACCAATTACCAGGGTACCGGACACCCTGCACTCAGCATCACCACTGAGAGTCCATTCCGGAACCCCACTTCCCCAGGACAAAGCAGCCATCAGCACCACTGTGACCCACTTTGTGAGTGGCCCAGCAGTCTTGGTTTTGCCCCTGCCAGCTGTTGGCCCCTAACTGTGAGGAGCATCTTTATGCACAGAGCCCAACAGCCCTATCCCCAAGTCCCCTTCAGCTGGTTTCCAGGTGGGCCCCCTTTTCCATAACGTGCCCAGCTACAACTTCACCAGCACCCTTCTCCTGGTGGAATTCAGGGACCTCCCGATGAGCTGTTGGTAATAATTTGGACCTTGGACCCTTACATCTCTAAACCAAGAAGGTGAACCTCTGAAACCATCTGTACTTACCTTTATGGATTATTGACTTTTCCTTCCATAGGATTCTTTTGTGTGTAAAGGCACATAGGTTTGAACTCTTTACTTACCTGGAAGAGATAATACCAAAAGCAGTACTTACTCTTTTACAAAGTTGTTGGTTTCAAAACATAAATAAAAAGTAGTGTTATTTTTCTAAATTGGTCTCAAATGTATTCCTTGAGTGTGTGTCTTATTTATTGCCTCTATGAGCACAACAAATGCTTTACGCCGCCCTCTGATAAGTCTAACTGCTCGCTCACGCTACAACAAAAGAGAACATTAGTATTATCTACTTTTGCCTTTGTCAACCAATGGACTATCCACTGCACAGTGGCGTAACAAGGGTCCCTGCAGCCTCTGCGGTGTGGGGGACCCCAAGCTCCAGGAGCCCCCCACAGCACAGTACACAGTGCATGAGTGACATATCCCTGAATGGGTCCAGGGGGCCCCCTACAGTTACTTTGAAGGGGGGTCTCACTTAGGTTTCATTACGCCACTGCCACTGCACTCTCTGCACTGTGTACTTCTTCGTATGCATGTTTGCAGAGCGATCTAGCGTTGAACAGGATGCACCTGAGTTGTTCTGAGGCCCTCTTTGTCGGCGGGGATGGCAAGGCATTGGTGGCAGTGATGGCAGGCAGTCCGGGGGTGGAGGATTATTGGCAGTGGGTGTAGGTGAATGGACCTGATGTGTGGCGGGATGATGCGAAGCAACAGTTGTTGATCTGGGGTCCAGAGCACAGAGGTGCACTGAGCATCAGTGGGGGTGAGTAGGGCCAGGGTTCCTGGGGCTGTGCGCGGTCAAGTGTGGATGGGTACAGACAGGCTTACCTTTGGAGAGCCTTCAGTGCACTAGCGGTGCGTCCACTGGGCACCCCCCCTGTGCAGTTGTGTAGCTGCCTCCATAAGTAGTCCAGGGAGGTGGGAGGGGCTAGCAGGGAGACAGGAGGGTGGCGGGTGGGGAAGGGAAAAAAAGGCAGAAAAAAACAGGAGGAAAAAATTACAGGAAAAAACTGACAAACAAGTACAGGCAACAACAGGGCACAGCAAGGAGGCAAAGCAGACAGGGGCAACTAAGGGTTGAGAAAAATGAGGCTATAATTACACTTTACAAAAAAATTACAGTGACAGCAATTACACGAGTTGGAGAGTCAGTCCTGGCGGACCACGGGATCAAACCAGCAGCCTCATGTGCTGCAGCTGGGCAGCAGACATGAGGAGCAAGGCAGGGGGGAGAGCGCTGACACTGGTGTCAGAGGCTACTCACTGGAGTCGCGTAGCGGCCTACATAAGTAGTCCTGGGAAGTGGGATGGGTTGGCAGGGAGGCAGGATGGGCAGCGGGCGGGGAAAAGAAAAAACTGTGGGAGAAAAACTGAGAAACAAAGTACAGGCAACAACAGGCCACAGCAATGGGGCAATTAAGGATCCAGAAAAACAAGACCATAATTACCCTTTACAAAAACACTTACTGTGACAGCAGTTACACAAGGTGGTGAGTCAGTCTAGGTGGACTACAGGATTGAACCAGCAGCCTTGTGTGCTGCAGCTGAGCAGCATACACAAGGAGCAAGGCAGAGGCAGTGGGGGAGAGCACTGAGACCTGGGTCAGAGGCTACTCACTAGAGGTTGCATAGAGGCCTAAATAAGTAGTTGTGGGAAGGGCTGACAGGGAGGTGGAAGGGTGGCGGCCAGAGAAGGGGAACAAATGGCTCAAAAAACGGGAGGAAAAAATTGTGGGAAAAAACTGACAAAATACAGGCAACAATAGGGCACAGTAAGGAGGCAAAGCAGAACGGGGCAACTAAGGGTCCAGAAAATTGAGACTATAATTACACTTTACAAAAAAACACATTATAAAAAAAAAAATTACTGTTACAGCAATTACACAAGACCCTGAGTCAGTCCAGGTGGACTTCAGGATCGAACCAGTGGCCTTGTGTGCTGCAGTTGGACAGTAGACACAAGGAGCAAGGCAGAGGCAGCGGGGGAGAGCGCTGAGACCAGGGTCAGAGGCTACTCGCCAGAGGTTGAGCAGTGGCCCTGATAAGTAGTCCTGGGAAGTGGGAGTGGCTGGCAGGGAGGAGGGAGGGCGACGGGGGGAGGGAGAAAACGGCAGGAAAAAACTGACAAAGTACGGGCAACAACAGGGCACAGCAAGGAGGCAAAGCAGAACAGGACAACTAAGGGTCCAGAAAATGTGACTATAATTACACTTTACAAAAACAATTGCTGTGACAGCAATTACACAAGGTGGTGAGTCAGACCAGGCAGACTGTGGGATTAAACCAGCAGCCTCATGTGCTGCAGATGCGCAGCAGACACAAGGAGCAAGGCAGAGGCAGCAGGGGAGAGTGCTGGGACCGGCTTCAGAGAAGTTACATTAGTACCTAGTAGACCTAGGTCAACTTTCTTCTCAAGAGTTGGGGAAGAAGGCAGACCACTGGGTCAAGACAAGGGTGACCAGAACTACCACTGCTGGGGAAGACCACAAAAAGGAGGACAAGACTCCCCCCAAAGGAAAGATAGTAAACAAAACAAAGACAAAAACAAAGAGTCTTCTAAAGGCCCCCAAAAACCTGCTGACGAAATTCTTCCCAGTCCCAATGTGGGTACAAAGGGAAGAACTGGGATCCCAAAAAGGCTTGGTGCCATGACTGCAAAACCCTTGGACACTGAACTGGAGACACTAGTTGTCCCAACAAAATTAATGCCTCTACTGAACCTGCAGTAAATGCAGTCGGACGGCTCCAGATGGGAGTCCAGGTGGGGCCTGACCATGTCAGTGAACCCACTGAAGCAACTCTAGTTTCAGAGGGTGTGGTAGATGTAGTTGCCCTAGCTGGCTTGCCTATTAATCTGGATAGATACAGATAACAATTACATATCAATGGGGTTAGAGTTGAATCACTGAGAGACACTGGTGCCAGTGTCACCATGGTGACTGAGCAACTGGTGTCCTAAGATGAGTACTTGACTGGTGAGTCACATACAGTCCTCAAAGCTGATAATCAGGCTAAGGTGCATTCCATGGAATGAGAAGACATTTTGGCCAAAAGAAGGTGGTGGTATTTCCTGCAATTCCTGCACAGTGTCTGCTAGGCAATGATCTGGAGTCCTCAGCGTGGGCTGAGGTCAAAAGAAAGACCCATTCAGCTATGCTGGGTATACCTGAAGTACAAGTTATGTATCTTTGGGAATGATATATCTGGTAAGTACATATTCTAGTTGTATATTCCTTATCTTAGAAATTTCCCCGAGGCGTCAGACTGGATCCGGAGATTTTTTGTTCGAGCAATACCCTTGCACTTCGGTCGGTGGTGTTGGATGACTCTGAGGGCATCGTTGGCATCGTAGTTGCTGTGATGAGATCTGGAGTAGTACATAGATGCCGCCTCAGCGCAGTGACGTCAGTTTCATTTAACAACTTTCCACGCCAGCGCAGAGCCACGAAGAACACTGAGATTGGTGCTCCAGAATTAAGGTCCTGAATGGGGAATTCCTGTCCCTAGAAATCAGTTTTCAAGCAGGAAGGATGGGTGGGCCAGTAAGGAATCTGCAAGGGGAATATGTCTCTTCCAGATACTTGTTGGACTTTTTTGCTTATGCAGGGTCATCCCGAATCTTTTTGCCTCCTGCCTCCTATTTCTTCTGACCTGTTGCTGATGGCTTTTGAACTCTGAGCACTTTACCACTGCTAACCAGTGCTAAAGTGCATATGCTCTCTGTGTAAAATTGTATGTAATTGGTTTGTCCATGATTGGCATATTTGATTTACTAGTAAGTCCCTAGTAAAGTGCACTAGAGGTGCCAGGGTCTATACATCGAATGCTACTAGTGGGCCTGCAGCACTGGTTGTGCCACCCACATAAGTAGCTCTGTAATCATGTCTCAGACCTGCCATTGCAGTGTCTGTGTGTGCACTTTTAACTGTAATTTCAACTTGGCAAGTGTACCCACTTGCCAGGCCTAAACCTTCCCTTTTCTTACATGTAAGGCACCCCTAACATAGGCCCTAGGTAGCCCTAAGGGCAGGGTGCAGTGTATGGTTAAGGTGGGACATATAGTATAGTGTTTTAAATGTCCTGGCAGTGAAATATTGCTAAATTCATTTTTCACTGTTGCAAGGCCTGCCCCTCTCATAGGTTAACATGGGGGCTACCTTTAAATCTGATTAAAGTGTAGATTCCCTTTGGGAGCGGATGGACATGTGGAGTTTGGCGTCTCTGAGCTCACAAGTTAAAAATACATATTTTAGTAAAGTTGAGTTTAAGATTGTGTGTTTGAAAATGACACTTTTAGAAAGTAAGCATTTTCTTGCTTATACCATTTCTGTGACTCTGCCTGTTTGTGGATTCCCTGTCTGGGTCAGTTTGACAGTTGGGCTGGTTGCACCTCACACTAGACAGTGTCACAAAGGGAGCTGGGGTGTAGTCTGCATTTCCTGATAAGCCATCTGTGCTAGGAGGGAGGAGTGTCACTTACACCTGAAAGGGCTGTGCCTGTCCTCACACAATGCCGTCTCCGACCCCCTGGTGAGTGTCTGGGGCCTGGCCTGGGAAAGGCAGGATTTCACATTCAAAGGGGACTTTACTTTGAAGTAGGCCTACTTCAAAGGAGAAATTGGGTATAAGAAGGGCACCCAAAACCACAGACTTCTGGACATCAAGAGGAACCTCTGCCTGGAGAAGAGCTGAAGAGCTGAGGAGAAGTGCTGCCCTGCCTGTGACTGTGCTTTGTGGAGCTATCCTGCAGTTGCTGCTTATGCCAGAGTAGGAGGGCAAAGACTGGACTTTGTGGGCCTTCCATCTTGTGAAGAAATCTCCAAGGGCTTGATTTAGAGCTTGCCTCCTTTTTGAAGTCTCAGGGACAGCAAAGACTTCTCTCTGCCAGCACCTGGAATCTCTGGAGAGACTCCTGCTCTGATAAGTGGTGCCCTATCCAGTCCCTGGGCACTTGAGAGGAAAGCTGGTGGAAATCCAAGGAAATCGGTTTTGGACGACTCTGGACCGACGCCGCTTCTGAATCCGGTGACGCCGCCTACAACCGACTCCGTGATCTCCGCTGGAACGCGACGACCTTTGCAGGTCCAATGCCGCTGCAGCCCTGCTGAAGTCCACGACTCTGTGGAAATCGCTGCACCACGTCGTTCAAAGTGCACGGACTCAACGTTTCACACAGACGCCGTGATCCCCGACTTCGCGCATCGACTTGTTTTCACTCTTCACCAAAGGTACTGTACTTGGGGGTCTACGCGACTCCATGCCCGGTGTCGTTGGTGTCGACTTGTTGGGAAAGACTCCATCACGACGCCGTGTTAACACCTCATCGAAGCATTTTGTGCTTCTAAGCGCTATTTTTGAGTTTAATCGTGAAAAATTCATAACTTGACTTGTTATGTAGGAATTTTGTCGTTTTGGTCTTGTTTTGTTTAGACAAATATTTCCTATGTGTCTAAACTGGTGTTGTGTAATTTTGTAGTGTTTTCATTAAGTTACTGTTTGTGTTGGTACAAATACTTTACAGCTAGCACTCTGAAGTTAAGCCTACTGCTCTGCCAGGCTACCAAGGGGGTAAGCAGGGGTTAGCTGAGGGTGATTCTCGTTTACCCTGACTAGCGGAGGGTCCTTGCTTGAACAGGGGGTAACCTGACTGTCAACCAAAGACCCCATTTCTAACAAGACTTCTAGTTGCAGATTCCTTACCTTAGAATAGATACCCAAGCAATGCCATCCTTGGAGGTGGGCTGCGAACCAAGATCATACTAGAAAGTCCTGCAGGACCGAAAGACCAAAGTAGCCGTCCCGACAGACCTGACTGTCCAGGCAGTAATGTTTAGCAAACGTGTGCAGGGATGCCCACGTAGCTGCCTGGGAGATATCCATGACAGGAACTCCACGTGCTAACGCAGTGGAAGCAGCAGTCGTTCTGGTGGAATGAGCGCGCAAGCCCTCAGGGGGTTGCTTCTTGGCCAAAGCGTAGCACATCTTGATGCAAAGAAGTACCCATCGAGAGATGGTACGTTTTTGCACTGCCTTCCCTTTCTTTGCACCTACATATCCAACACTGAGTTGATCGTCCACCTGGAAATCTTTGGAACGATTTAGATAAAATGCCAACGCCCTTTAGCCTGAAGCTCACTCTGCGAGCTAGAAGTGATGGCAACAAGAAAAACTGTCTTGAAAGTGAGAAGCCATAAAGGGCAATTGTGCACCAGCTCGAATGGAGTACACATTAAGAAAGTAAGGACAAGATTGAGGTCCCACTGAGGCATGATAAATGCAGTGGGAGGAAATAAATGGGTGAGATCTTTAAGGAATCAATTGACCACAGGAGACTTAAAGAGTGAAGGTCGATCAGGTTACCTAAGAAAGGCTGAAATAAGGCCTTTAGGGGTGCCCAAAGCAGAGCCCTACTGGGCTAAAGAAAGGATGAACAAAAGAACCTCAGAAAGAGGAGCAGAAATGGGATCAACAGATTTGTTGGTACACCATGCCACAAATTTATGCTGACAAGCATATACCGTTTTGGTGGAGGGACGCATGGCTGCCAAGACAACGTCACGGAAGGTCAAAAGCTGTCAACTGCTGCTGCTCAATCTCCACGCATGTAGGCGGAGATTGGACAGGTTTGGGTGGAGAACCGTCCCCTGCTGCTGCAACCGAAGATCCTCCCGAAGAGGTAGTCTGAGTGGAGGATCCGTGGTCATGCTCAATAGGTTGGAATACAATACTCTCCATGCCCAGTCCGAAGCCACCAAGATAACTTGGGCCCGGTCGTTCCTGAACTTTTTTAGAACTCTGGGCAGAAGTGGTAATGGGTAAAGGCAGAAAGGACACCGGAGTTCCACTTGAGATGAAAAGCGTCTCTGAGCGAGTACCTCCTTGAAAACAGATGAAATTGCGCGTTCTCTGCGGAGGTGAACAGATCTAACCAAGGCTCTCCCCACTGCTGAAAGAGACATTGTGCCACCTCCAGGTGGAGATCCCATTTGTGACTGGCTATGCATTGACGGCTGAGTTTGTTTGCTCTGGCAATCAGAGAGCCCGCAAGATGTTAAACCACCAGGCTAATGTCCTGATGTTCCAGCCATGTCCAGAGGTGTAGTGCCTCCTGACAAAGGGTTCAGGACCCTACTCCGCCCTGTTTGTTGCAGTACCACATGGCGGTAGTGTTGTCCGTGAATACTTGCACTACTTTCCCTCTGAGTGAGGGAAGAAATGCCTTCAATGCAACCCTGATCGCCCAGAGCTCCAGAAGATTGATATGGAGCCCAGAGGCCTCTAATCTCCACCTCTCCCATGTGGTCATTCCATCCTAGAAGTGACGCATCTGTCACTATGGATAGATTTTGCTGGGGAAGGAAGAGGGATCTTCAGTGGACCCAATGCGGATTCAAAAGCCACCACTGCAGGTCTTTCGCAGTCCCCTCCGTGATCTGGACCATGTCTGAGCGATTTCCCTGATGCTGCGCCCACTGGAAGTTCAAATCCCACTGTAGAGCCGGCATATGCCATCTGGCATTTGTTACTAGCAGGATGCAGGAGGCCATGAGGCCCAGCAGCCTCAGAGTCAGTCTCACCGAAACCCAAGACAGAGGCTGAAAGATCAGAACCATAGCCTGGATATCTTGGGCTCACTTTTCGGGAGGATAAGCCCCAAACTGCACTGTGTCTAGAACAATTCCGATGAAAGTGAACATCTGAGAGGGAGTCAGGTGTGACTTTGGTATGTTTATAGTGAACCCCAGCGTGTGCAGGAGGTTCGCCATAGTCTGAAGGTAGGAGATGACTTTCTAAGGCAAGGCCGCCTTCAACCACAGCCATTCGTCGAGGTAGGGGAAGACTGAAACCTCCAACCTGCGCAAATGAGCTGCAACCACCCCATCACTTTTGTGAACACCCGAGGGGTGCTGGTAAGGCCGAAGAGGAGCACGGTAAATTGAAAGTGCTCGTGACCTACCACGAATCGCAGGTAACGTCTGGGCGGGCAGAATGGGAATGTGTAAATAAGTGCCCTGCATGTCCTATGCTACCATCCAGTCTCCTGAGTCCAAGGCAGACAGGACCTGAGCCAGGGTTAGTATTTCAAATTTTTCCTTCTTTGGGAAGTAATTGAGGTCATGCAATTCTAGGATAGGACGTAAGCCCTTGTCCTTTTTGGGCACCAGAAAGTAGCGGGAATAACAACCACGACCTACTTCTAGCGCAGGGACCTTCTCTATGGCTCCTTTGGCCAAGAGAGCTGCAATATCTTGGTGGAGAAGTGCCAAATGATCCTCTGGAATATGGCTGACTGATGGAGGCATGGCTGGTGGGGCAGATTCGAAGGGGAGGGAGTTGCCCCTTCGAACAATCTGCAAAACCCACCTGTTCGTAGTGATTGATTCTCAGTGGGGCAGGTGATGGTGAATCCTGCCGCCAACTGGACCGGGGTGAGGGGACGGACTAGGAGGGTTTGGAGGCTGCAGTGGGGGCAGGGGTGGACTGGGCAGATCTTGGTTTCCTGTCCCACGCCCGCGTGGTATTCCGCCTCTCTGGCTATGCAGTGGCTGGACAGCATGGGTGGCATAGTGGCTGGGATGGGGACGCGACAGGGATCCCCATCCTTGGCCACAAAAGAGTTGAAATGTGGACTGTTGGAAGCGAGGGGCAGTGGAAAGGTCGAGGGACTGAGCTGTAGCCCAGGAGTCCTTGAACCACTCCAAAGCCGAGTCTGCCTTGCCTCCAAAGAGATGGGAGCCATCAAAGGGCATGTCCATAAGAGTCTGTTGGACATCCCCCGAAAAACCAGATGTACACAACCAGGCGTGGTGCCTCAAGGTCACCGTCGTCGCTGCAACGATCTACCTAGAGAGTCAGTCATGTCCAACACATCTGATCGTGAACTTTGCTGCATCTCTCTCATTGGTGACATCGGTGACAGCTAGGGAGACAATAACATAGGCCTATTCCAGTATTTGTGGAAGAACCTGCATGACCATATCCCACAAAGAGTGGGTATAGCGGGCCAAAAGGCATGCGGTGTTCCTGGATCGCAGCACGAGAATGGAGGAAGAAAACATCTTCTTCCCAAATTGTTCCAGCCTTTTTGATTCCCTATCTTGGGGTCCGGAAGGGAATGCGCCCGAGGAAGAGGATGCCTGGATGACAAGGCTCTCAGGTGTGGGGTGTTGGGACAGGAATTTAGGGTTGTTCGGGGCGGGCAAATGGCAGCATGCAATAGTCCTGTTCACAGGAGCCACTGTGTTGGGTCTGGACCAAGTACCCAATAGGACATCTGTGAGGGCTTCATTGAATTGCAGAAGGGGCTTAGATGTGAAAGCCCCGGCTGAAGCACCTCTGTCAGGAGATTTTACCTGACCTGAACGGTAGGCAGCTCAAGGCAAATGACCTCAGCCGCCCTACTGACCACCCTAGAATAAGTTGCTCCCTCCGCCGTAGTCACAGTAGGAGGAGACAGCATGCCAGCATCTGGAGAAGTGTCCAGGCCACTGGCCTCACCCAACTCGTGTGCCTAGTCCAAATTATGGTCATCCTGGTATTCATAAGGGTCCAGGGACCCCTCCAATCCTTTTCGTACCCATAAGAAAAATGGTCAGAATCCGACCTGGGGTGAATAGGCCCAATCGAAGACAGAGTCATCGTTGGCTGATGCCGTTCCGACTCAGAGTCATTGGGGATGAGGATTTGGTTAACATCAATGATGGACGCCACTGACGTCGGGAGCGGTCTCAATTGTATGACTGGTGTTGGTGCGGATCCGAGAGTGGATCCAGAGGGGACCTTGGTGGCCGGAGCCAAAGCCGCCGGGGCGGAACCTGAAGGCCCCTCAACCAAACCCCTTTGTACCAAAGGCACCATATCGGGGTCGGCCTGCCCAAAAATGAGATGCACGGACACATTGGACAGCCTACCTGTCAAAAATAAAATAGACAGACAGTCCGATCATGTCAAAGAGAGTATCAAAGCTGAAGTAAGCAAGATGCTGGAATTGGGAGTCATTGAGCACTCTGAGAGCCTATGGGCCAGCCCAGTTGTCTTAGTCCGCAAATGGATGCACACCCTATTCCTAGAACTGACAAATTAATTCACAGGTTAAGGGCAGACATTTATCTCAGTACCTTTGATCTCACATCAGGGTACTGGCAGATAGGTATGACCTCTGGAGCAAAAGAGAAATCAGCATTCTCGACTCCAGATGGGCATTATCAGTTTACTGAATTATGCCCCTGCCACCTTCCAAAGGTTGGCGACTAAGGTCCTGGCTGGGTTGCAAGACTTTAGTGCAGCATATCTTGATGATATTGCTGTCTTTAGCTCCACCTGGCAGGATCACCTGATCCACCTTGGCAAGAGACTCAGAAGAGTGCAGTCCTCACTATCAAGACAAGAAAGTGTCAGATAGGGCAGGGCTTGGTTGTATACTTCGGACACCTGGGAGTAAGGGGTGAAGTTCAACCACTAAAACCCAAAATCCGGGCCACTCTGGACTGGAAAGCTCCAACCACCCAGACTCAAGTCAGGGCATTCCTTGGCTTGACTGGGCAATGCAGGAGGTTCGTGAAGGGGTATGGCACCATTGTGGCACCTGTCACAGAAATTATCTCAGAGAAGATACCAAAAAGAAAGTAAACTGGACAGTGTACTGTCAAAAGGCCTTTGACACTCTGAATGAAGCAATGTGCTCTGCACCAATTCTAAAAGTTCCAGATTATACAAAGCAATTTATAGTGCAGACAGATGCCTCAGAACATGGGATAGGAGAAGTCCTATCTTAAATCAATGATGATGGCCATGACTAACCTGTTGCTTTCATTAGCAGGAGGTTACTCCCAGAGAGCAGCACCTGAGTGCCATCGAGATGGAAGCTTTTGCTGTGGTTTGGTCCCTGAAGAAGCTGAGGCCATACTTATTTGGCTTTCACTTCATTATTCAAATTGACCACAGGCATCTAGATGCCTCATGCAAATGAAAGGTGAAAATCCCAAACTGTTGAGATGGCCAGTCTCCCTACTGGGAATGGACTTCACAGTGGAGCACCAACCTGGGACTGACAACGCCAACTAGATGGCCTTTCCAGTTTCTTCCACTTAGAAGATGAAGACGCTCCAGCGAAACGTTAGCCTCATCCTCTTTTATTTGGGGGGGGTCATGTAGGAAAGCACCCTTTTTGGCATTGTTAGCCCCCACTCTTTGCCTGGTATCTGATGTGATTCTGACTGAAAGTGAACTGGGTTCCTGCTGACCAGATCCCTGGTGCCAGATCTCTTTCCCTACATTGTACAGTTGTTTCTCCCACTGAGCACCACCTTTAGCACTCTCTGTAAGTCCCCAGTAAATGGTACCCCTGGTACCTAGGGCCTGGGGTATTAAGGAAGGTCCATAAGGACCATCGCAGGCTGCATGTCTTGGTTCATACAAAAGTGAAAATACAACCTATTACACATCTCCGTCTGCCAGGTCCTCTACCACTACATGGGATATTTGTAAGTCATCCCTACAAAAATCCTACATTCCTAAGGCAGGGTGCATTGTATCACATATGAGGACATATTTGCATGAGCAGATATGCTTCCTCTATGTCTTTGCAGATTCTTGGATATAGTAAGCTGGCAGGGGAACCATTTTCAATGCATGTTGTACACTGGTCAGTACAAGTTCCCCAGCTTCATGATAGCTTCTCTGAACATAAGGATGTTTAGTATCAATCATCTCATATTAATAAACCCTCTTTGAATCCAGTAATGGATTTATTAATACATGCACCTAGAAGGCTCCTTAGCGGTGCCCCTTGAAAATCTACCCAACTGCAACTGTGTTGACTGACTAGTCTAGACAGATATCTGACCTCCTGCGGTGAGAGCCAGAGCTCTCGGAAGCCAGGAACAAAGCCTCTTCCAGGCAGGATGAACATTCCCGGACGGGAAGCTTCAACGGACCAGCCGCCTTTGTTATGCTAACCAGGTCTCTCCAGATGGCAGAGAAGACCAACCCCCTGTCTGACCCCACTTCTTGGTGGCAAGACAGGTGGGAAAATTAGTAAGTTTAGGAGATGTGCCCACATCATGCCAGTCCCACCCCTAAAGTAAACCAGTTGAAGCAGACACCACTTGTCAATCTCCTACATCTTGTTTTTGATGGAATTGGTATTCTAGGGTCAGGGTTATGCCCACTTCCCAGCAGAGGTGGTCATATAGAGGGTGTAGTCACCCTACAGGTTTGACTGCTACCTGGCATTGAGTATTTTGGTGGCACCCCTGAACCCAAGAACTCAGATTTGACAGATCAAGAGAAGTAGGACAAAGAGGAGTCACTGCCCGGCGAGACCAGCTGAAAAGATGTGGACTTTTTGATGCAAAACACTGCCTGTTTGTAACTCTCTTTCCAATCACGATAAAAGCTGGAGAACTACCAAAGCCTTGGGTAGCCTACCAGTATCTCAAAAATCACTGTCAGTCTCCCTTGGACTGGAGAAGCACAAAAAATCAGAGTTCGTTCCACCTCCTTGCTGCTCCCTGGCCCGACCGACACTGCAGATGACCAGGAGGAGGTACCCATGCTCTGGAGGATAAGGGCTGTCTCCCTACCTAGTTTGACGACTCCAGGACCAACCAGAGCTGTGCAGCACCAATCCCAAGGGTATCGGCCGCTGCACCAAGCATCAGCAGTTAGAGTACATTCAGGATTCCCACTGCAAACGGACCAAGCAGCCATTAAGGGACGTTAGCACCTCTGAGACCCACTTCATGAGTGGTTCAGCTGTCTTGATTTTGCCCCTGCCAGCTTCTGGCCCCTAACCATGAGAAGCATCTTTGCGCACAGAGCTCGCCACTCTATTCACTCTGCACCCGAGCTGTCCAGCCCAGGTCCTGAAGAACCGGCTGTGTCTCCTTGCTCTAAGACCCCTTGCAACCTAAGACCTGTATCGGAGCTCTCGGACTTGTGCCCAAGTCCCCCTAGCAGCCTGTTTCCAGGTGGTCCCCCTTCTCCGTAGCGCATCCATCTACAACCTCACCAGCACCCTGCTCCCGGTGGAATTCAGGAAGCTCCTGACGAACTGCTGGCAATACTTTGGACCATCGACCTCTACATCTCAAAAGCCAGACGTTGAACCTCTGAATTAGTTTGTACTTACCTTCATGAATTATTGACATTTCCTTTCATAGGATTACGTTGTGGGTAAAGGCACACAGGTTTGAACTCCCTACTTACCTGTAAGAAATAACAACAAAAGCAGTACTTACTCTTTTACAAAGTTCTTGGTTTCAAAACATATATATAAAGAAGAGTTATTTTTCTAAATTGGTCTCAGAGTTATTCTTTGAGTGTGTGTCTCATATATTCCCTCTGTGAGTACAACACATGCTTTGCACTGTCCTCTGATAAGCCTAACCGCTCGCCGATGCTACCTCAAAAGAGAATGTTAGTATTAACTTCTTTTGCCTCTGTCAACCAATTGGGGATCCACTGGACTCTGTGCATGGTGTCCCTTTTTAGTGCACCATATAAAGAACCACGATGGTTCACAGTATAACTATACGAGTTATGGATTCACTACTAATAAACATAACATGACATCTGGGTGAGACACAGGCACCATGGGCACAACAATCTTTGTGAGCTCCTTCTCCAGACTGCAAAGAAATGTTGTGTGACACAATGGTTAGAGTGGCAGTTCCTGATGCAGCGATCTGGCCCCGGACCAGGGTTCGATTCCTGCCTCAGAGGCTCTTGGGCTTAATTCCCTTCGACCAGATAATTCTTGCCTCAGTGCCTAATCTAATTAATGGGTCCCACTCTATAACTCTGGGCAATAGCTTGCTTAATCTCCACAATGGCCCTCACAGTGCTTGGATGCCTGGCTTCACCCTGGGGGTTGGGTGGGTGCCTCACAGGGAAAAAGCCAGGAGGGGTTCCACAGTGGTATGCATACAGCGCCTTGAGACCCTAACGGGTGAGTAGTGCGCTATACAAGTGTGAAGTTTACATTTTACGTTTGTTTCCTCTGAAGAAGGATTAGAGCATGTTTGGGTAACTCAGTAGCACGTCAACTATAAAATAACTATCATAAAAACAATGCTATTTGAAGTTGATGTATATGGATTTAAACAGTGCGCGGCTACTCAGAGAGTGTCCCAGTGCTAGGGGGTGCAGTAAGAGTAGATAGAAGCTGAACAAAAAGACAGGTTTTTAGCCTTTTCCTGAACAATCTTTCATTCTCTATCAGAAGAAGTTCTAAAGGTACATTGTTCCAGCTCACCTATTACAACAAGGAAAAAGAAGGCTCCCCGGGCTCAGCCAGGCTAATCCTAGGAATCGTAGCAAGAAAATGATTTGCGGAACACAGGTTTCTTGAAGGGATGTAGGAAGAGATCCTAGAGGACAGATAGTTCCAGACTGAAGAAGCACTGTTCAAAAGAAGGGAAGTCTTGAAAAAGATATGCTTATTCAGAGAAAGCCATTGTAAATTTTGCAAAAGCAAAGAGATATGCTCCCTTCTGGGCAGACGGAGAGCAAGCCTAGCAGCAGCATTCTATACAGTCTGTAGTTTCCTCACCAGATTCCGCACCAAGCCTGCCTATAGACCATTGGCATAATCCAGCCTGGGCATTACTAAGGCCAAGACCACAGTAATCATTGGCAGGATTGGGAGGAAGTTGAGGAATTTCTCTACCATGCGCAGAGTGCCAAAGCACAAGCCCACCACAGAGTTCATCTGATTATGGAGGGACTAAGTTTAGTCAAATTTGACCCCTGAGTTTTTCACTGCTTCTACTTGCGTATTAGTGGGGATACGCCTTCCGGTCAATTAACTTGCAAGTTAAGATCAAAATTGTATCCTACGTTGAGGAGGTCAGTTTGTCAGTGATACACTTCAATTGATTAATGCTCATCAAGCGAAAGACGGCAGATAGACAACGTTTAATAGCATCCTGATCTACTTAACTTAATACCACCTGTCTCGACTTTGGAACTGTGTCACTGAGTAATGTAACTGGTATTCATGAAAAGCTTTCCAATACCTTTGGGGGGAGTTTGCGCCATATAAAAATTCCCAAAAAATAAATAATAAAATGGATGACTTGCTCCCATCGCTCGCATTTATATGAATTACTAAGTTAACCTCTCTGTGTGGACTCCAGAAAGCCAATGGCCTTGCCAGCAGGGACGAGGGGAACACATGGTACCATGCAATCTGCTAAAACGCCACTACCATCAACACCTCTTCTGTGGACTTCGTTCTGCATTTTCATAATTCCTTTGTCACTAGATAAAACTACAAAGGTAATGAGTGACATTGTCCAGTACAGCCTAAAACAGGCCGTTTGCAAGCTCCTTCTAACCTGTGAAGTTTTCCTTCATGACAAGACTGCTGACTCACTACAAAGGGGCTTGGATAAAGACTGATCGCAGCTACACAGGGAGGGGGGCTTGATATAGTTTGGCGCAAAAGTTTTCACACTTCAATTTGCATTTTAGAATGAAGACACAGTGAATGTTGAATGTTACCAAATACACCAGGCCCTAAACAAACCACAAAGGGCTATAAAAAAACAGGCAATGAACAGGCAACGTTACAGTCCTTTCACGGCCACAGGAGAGGATCTTTGTATCTGTGTTAATCATTGTTAGGAGCCTGTAAGCTAAAGGGTCAGATTCCTCTCCTTCTGGCATAAGCAACAGGCATACCTCTCCATCTCTCATGGTTGGGGGCAGGATACTGGCATCCTTGGCCTCTATGTAAACCTCCAATAGTCTATGGGTCAGTATCTCAGGGAAAGTCTGATGAAGTTATGAGGGAAAGCCATTGCTACCGTGAGCCTTCAGATGAGGAAGTGCACGGACCGCCAACCTAATCACCTCTACTTGGAAGAAAACCTTGAGGACCTCCACCATCTCAGCCCCCAGCCGGGGGAGTACTAACCCATTCAAGAAGGGATTGTAACGTTGTGGGTCCACACCTGGGTCTTATGTAAATACCTGCTGCAGATGCATCTGAAAAAAAGTATATAATATGTTTGTTCTGGATGTCATTAAGTGTGTCACAAGTGGTGGAGCTTGTCCCCTGCATCCTATCCAGGCTAATAGCCTCCCTGTTTTGTCGCCCTCCCTGTGTAATCTCTGCCTATACTGTTGTAGTGTACACTTATCCAGGCAGTCCAAAATTTCAGCCACCCGCTGCCAGAGGGCCCTTGATATCTGAGGACAGCTAAGTGGCAAAGCCTTCCCTCTCAGCCAGCCTGTCATTGTTTAAATTCATTGAGCCACCTTCCCTGTCCATCACTCTTTGCGTCCCTAAGGGAGGTACATTTGGATTGGCAACTGGCTGCTTGGAGCAGTCGTGTTCTGATTGGTGATGTGTTCTCTAGGATTTCTGAAGACTGCCTCCTGGCCGGGGTGTCACAGCAACATCCCTGAGCTCCAGCCATTCCCATACTTCTTCTAGCCTATCGAAAAAGTGGTCTTTATCCTTAAAGATGACTTTGAGCCATGCAGGGTACAGAAGCATGTATCGTAGCTGAAAAGCCCGCAGACTCGTTTTGATGGCAAGGTAGGATTTGGTCTGCTCCTGCACTTTTTTTGTGTAATCAGGGTAAATGGTGCTTATTGTAATCCAAAAGGTGGATCTCCTGCTCCCTTGCCTCTCTTAGGATGCTGTCCTTGTCTTGATGGTTAAAAATTTTGGCCATGATGTCCCTGGGGGGAGCCTCTAGCCTTGGGAGGGAGGGGCACCAGCGCTATTTGCGCCCTCTCCACCACAATGATGGCCGACCCACGAGGTTTCAGGACACTGCACACCTAGTCTTCCAGGTACTGTTCCGTGGATGACCCCTCTGCTTGTTCGAGGAAACCCAAGACCCTTATGTTGCAACGTCGCAATCGGCCCTCAGTATCTTCTGTGCCGCATCCCAGCTCCACCATTGTCATATGGACCATTTGACATTTAAAGGTCCCAACTTCTACCTGCAGGGTCTCACTATTTGATTCAGCATTGGTGACTTCATCTGCTACCATGCGCAGGTCTGCCTGCAGAAGATTGACATAAATAGGAATGCTTTAATCTAACTCTAGACCGGTGAAGGACCCCTGTATGGCCACCGGCAAATCTGCCCTGCTAGGTTGCGTCATCTGATAGGGTATCCCCACTTTCAGCCACACTAGTTTGTCGGGTTATCCGCTAGGTAGGTTGCTGTGGTGTAGTTATTGTGTGATAGTGCTGGAGCTATCTGCTAGGGCTGTTTGTCCTTGCCCCTGTTGTTGTAAGTGAGAAAAGGAGCAGATCCCACATACTGGAGATCGGAAGACTCGTGCAACCCTCTCAATGGTAAACTTCGTGTCCTCACCCCTCTATGCCATCACCATGCCCAATACTCTTCCTCCTGTAGCCGGTCGTTAATTGCGGTGGAGGACCACGGATAAGAGACAACCAGTGTAGGCACTACTGGTCCCAGGATGCTCAGGCCTCCTCGCCCGGGGGATACCCCATGCTACACAGCGGTACTGATGTCCAGTTGTCAGGAGCAGGATTCCGCTGCCCAGGGATCAGACTACCAAGCCATGGGACCAGGTCCCCAGTATGACTCCAGATGCCTCAGGCTCCAATCAAAATCCCTGGGGGACCAGCCCCAAGCTCCTTCAGCAAGGGCCACCTGTCAGCCACAGAGAGTCCCCCAGGGCCAAATGCCTCCAGGCCCCTGTGTGGGCCGAGGTCAGAGCTGTCTCAAAACTGATCAAGGAGCACATGTTGTTGCCATATTGGGCCCCCACAAGGTTTCAGTCAGTGCTGGCCTCCAGCAGTGTAAGTCCACGCTTCAGAATTGATTGTACAATGTGTGTTAGTGACCCCAGGACAAAGAGGGGACTGAGATTTGGTGGTTATGTACTGGATGGAGCCTCTGTAATGGCAGCCATCGGGGTTGTCCTTCAGGTTCAACTACTCAATAATGTGCCCCCAGAGGGACCTCCAGTTTCAGGCAAAGGGGGTGTGATGTCCTGAGGAGGCTAGTAGGCAAGTCCCAGGGGCCCAGCAAGCAAGATAAAGTTGCCCAATAATAGTGTCAAACAGGATGCGAGGGGCTAACAGTCATAGTACATGCCAGAGGGGGCCTCAGCCTGGAACACTGCCATCAGGAGCACTCAGCTTCTGCCTGATATCACCTAAAGGAGCCCAAGAGGCTGAGCGCTCTCTTCATGCTGCTCATCTGGGCTCCGTCATCATGGAGAGGAGCCCGTGGCTCTCCATTCAGGCTTCAGAGCCCACTCCTTCCTCATACTCTGACAGCAGGACATCCTTGCAGGTGTCAACACAGGCGACAGCGCGATGTGTCCTCACGCTATTCTGGGATTCTGGTTACAACCCAGACTCCACCACCGAGGCTTTCCCTCACACTGTGCCCTGGGCCGCCCCAGTGGCCCAGAGCTGCAGATGCCATGCGGCTGGAGTGTTCCTGCTGTCCAAACTCTCCCCAGCAGGCTGGAGGTAATGGCCGCTCTCTGATTGAAGCAGGTGGGTGCTGCTGAGCACGCACTAGGCCCAGCAGTCCACAGCTGCAGTCATCTCATTGCCGTCGAGGCAGGAGGGGAGAAGGGGCATGATACACCCCATTTCAGTGGGGTAACCATGTCCAAGTAATGCCGGGGCATCAGAAAGCCAGTGTTATACAGGATTACAGAGGATTTAGCAGAATGTAACAGCTAGGCTGGCCGGGAATTTACATCATGTTTGCCTTGTTTCCAGGCCATGCCCCTCATAGTTATAGTTAGGACCAAGTTTCCAACGGAAAAAAGTATTTTGTTTTGCCAATAACTCTGGTGCCATTTGACAAATCTTCCAGAAATTTTCAAAACTAATCTCTCACTCACTTCAGCTGCTGTTTTGAAAGTTTCAGGGTGATCCATCAAGCTGGGCGGGGAAAAGAGGGTTCCAAAATGCTTTTTCCCCAAGCGATTTCCCATAGGGATTCTGAACATGACTACAGCCCGAACCACTGGATGGAATTACCCAAATTTTGCAGAAAGGTATCTTTTAGTCCAGATAGGGCCTTTTTGTGATTTGGTGTAAATTCATGCAGTAGTTTTCAAGATATTAAAATAAAACCAAATTTGTATATCTAGAGGCACCAACATTTCTGGAATTCATCTGATCTCAGGCAGAGAACTGATTGGTTGCTAACACTTTAACCAGGAAGTGTTGGCAGTCCTTTTTTGCAACTTGGGCTCAGCTGAGACCCCAGCAAAATAAAAAAGAAAAGAAAAGGGGGCATGGTAGAAATACCCTGACTCCCTAGGCCTAGTTCAGGGGTCCTCAGGGACCCTGGCTCAACCAAAAAGCATTTTTTTGTAAATGTGTGCAACAAAAATTGTGGAAATTTGCGGATTCCAGTGGAAATTAAAATTTAAAAAAAACAAGCGTGGTCTCCCGTGCTTATCAACAATTTATTCCCCGGGTGGGCCTCGCCCAGGTGCATGTTCTAACATAACAAAGAATAGGTGGCGCACGAGCTCCACTCGTAGGGCTCCTTTGAACCCCGAAGACCACCACCTCTCCGGTGCTTTATTACAATATTGGAGGCAGCTGTGCAGACCCCACTCCATTGGGATCTTATAACCTCCGAGGATTACCACCTTTCTGGGGTTTCATTTTAAAAATGTAGGGGGGCCGTGCAGACCCCCTACTGAGGCTTTAGTATGCCCCAGGAGACCACCACTTCCCCAGGCCTAAATTTAAACAGTGCGGGGGGCCATGTGAACAGTCTGGGCCCCAGGGCCCACCCACTACCCAGGGTCAGCCCATGCAAATTAAAGGAGGGAGGGCCCTCCTGGAGCCATTAATGACCATAGGGACCGCCACGCCCCAGGGTCGGTTCCTGCTATCTCCCGAGGTGCCCACACTGGGGAGACAGCAGTCTATTTTTGTTTGACAGCTCCACCAAACGAGAGGAAACACCAACTCTGCCACAGTTTTCATCTGTTAGCCTGCCTGCTGTCATGCGGTTGGGGAAACAGATGAAAGGATTGCTGCCGCACGTAGGCAACTACATTTCTTGGAGCCCCCTGCGTGAGGCGGCAATGCCGGCTCCTGCAGGAGGTGTGGAGCCAGTTGGGGCTGCGTGGAAATTGAGGCTCCCCCTCAGTCCACATCAACGCACACTGGGTGCCCTGAGTGACGCCAGGGCACCCAGATACAAGTGGGTGGGCCCCGGGGTTTGGGGCTCTCAGGGCCAAAATCAGCCTAGGGATGTGGGCCGCGTGGCCCCCCCACACACTTTTAATCATTGGCCGGGCCAAGGGGGATGGGTCCGCTGGGCCAAAATTGGTCCAGGGAGTGGGGTCACATGGCCCTCTCCCATTCTATTAATTAGCTGGGTCCCACCTTCCTCTTAATAATTGGCTGGGTCCGAGGGGTTGTGGGCCCATGGCCCCAAATCAGGTAGGGAAGGGGTTTGGCTGCAGGGCCTGGTGGTGATTGGAATAATGTAAAGTAATTAAATATTACTTCACGTTAAAAAAACATAGAACTGCACTGAAAAAAACTAAGGTTACAGGGACTTCATAGTTAGGTTCAGATTTTACACACAGAAAACCATAGAAATTCAGCTAATAGAGTTATTTCAAATAACTTTAACTAGCTCCCTAAGGTAACTATAACTTGTGCCCTCACCATGCACTCTAATTACACCAGCTATTACATCATTCATGACATCTTCTATAACATCACTGATAATATCAATGTAACATTTGCATTCAAAATGTGCGTGGCAGGGGCACGAACTATAGCTACATTAACTTACCTGAAGAGAAACAACCTGCTTACTCTCCCAATGAGGTTTCCGTGCAAACCACAGCACTGAGACAGCACTGGTTGCTGCCACTGATGACATCTGCACCTTCTTCGACATAGGAGAATTGGCGACCTTGTGTGTCTTCAACCTCTCCAAGGCATTCAAGACTGTTTCCCATTACACACTCCTCAAAAACCTGCACCACATCTGGATCCAGGGAGACACCCTCAGATGGATCGTATCGTGCCTCATGTGACAAATCCAGAGAATCCACCTACCTCCTTTTGCCTCAGAACCCAAAAGCACCATATGTGGCATCCCTCAAGGCTCATCCCTCAGTCCCATTCTCTTCAACACCTACATGACACCCCGAGCCTACAATGTAAGAACCCATGATCTTGACATCATATCCTACGCCGACGACACCCAGCTCAACCTCTCGCTCTCAGCAGACCCCACCACCACGAAGATCAACTTCCACTAGTGCATGAGAACGTCATCGACTGGATGAGGACAAATTGTCTGAAACTCAACACAGTCAAGACTGAAGTGCTGATCTCACATAAACAAAAAACAATCTCCATGGAATGACACCTGGTATCTTGTTGAACTCAAACCCTCTCCCACACTGACATACCACGTCCCCAACCTTGGCATCGTCCTGGACAGCAAACTCACAATGAAGCGACAGACCAATGCTGTCTACTCCACCTGCTTTCACACTCTCCTCCTGCTCCACAGAACCTTTAAATGACTCCCTATTGGCACGAGGAAAACCATCACTCAAGTCCTGGTCACCAGCCAGTTGGACTACGGCAATGCACTGTACGCTGGAACCACCATGGAACGCAAGAAAAGACTCCAGATGATACAGAACTCAGCGGCCAGACTCATCCTCAACCAGCCCAAACAGATTATAAACAATAAAACCACATAGGACACCTGCTTCTATTAACAATACCAAAGAGACAAGTCTTTGAGAAAGTGAAAGAACCAAAGTCCTCAGTTGCTGGAATACAGTTATAACAGCAACGACCACGAACTGGATACTCCAGACAACTCTTATTGTGACCATGGAACCGTTATTGTGACATAAAATCCCCTGTCCCCATCTGATCACAAACTCAGATTCTGAAAACACTCAACATAAATATGTTGTGTTCTGAAGTTCTATCCATCAACTACATATCAATCAAGAAGCTGGAGTAAACAAATAGCAAAAGGAAGTAGTTTCATACAAGTTATAGCATGTAAACTGATGCTCTCATCAGAACTGCAAAGTTAGTCTTGAAAGGCACAATCCGGGTACTTATTACATGTAATGCCAACATCAGGAAACTGCACAAGATCACAGCAATAGGAAAAAAAATAAGTCGCTCTTATCCAGATCACTAGTTATACACACAATGAACACACAATACATAATGTGCGGTCTGAGGTAACAGATTCATGTTAAACATGTAAAACACACAAGAAGAGGCACTCATAATTAACAATCTCAGACCCAAGCTGAAAAAAGGTAAAGGAAAATTTTAGAATAATGGGAGAATTTGAGGAGAGCTCCCAACAGGAGAGTTCCCCACCTTCGCCCACCCTGTCTGTCATTGTACATCAGTTCCATTTTTCTGTACCTCTTCTAGAGATGTAGCAGAAGAAAGGGGACTTTTAAAGACCTCCAGTCAAAGCACAGAGGTGCCAGTGTCACCATCAGTGCATTGGACCACAAACCCTAACAAGCATTGGCAAAGCCAATAGGTTTTCCCTAAAAAAGAGCTATTGGCTTTGGCAATGTGTTTCGCCATGTTGTACACTAGTGTGACTGTTGTTTAGCATGGCTAAACATTAGTGACGTGGAGTATCAGAGCATAGTAGTGGGGAAGTAGAGTGTCAGAGTGGATTTGTTGCAATGTCATAGAGTGGGGTAGGAGGAGTAGAGTGTCATAGAGTTAAGTAGAGGGGAGTGGAGTTCAGTGGTTCAGTGGCAGAGAGTGTTGCAGAGTGGAGTGGAGGAGGTGGAATAGGGTGGAGTGGGTTGGAGTAGATTGAGGTAGGGGTGGATTTGATTGTAGTAGAGTGGGGTGGATTGAACTGTGGTAGATTGGGGGTATTGGGTGGAATGGGGTGGATTGGAATGGAGTGGAGTGGATTGGAATGGGGTGAGGTACATGGGATTGGGGTGGATTTGAGTGGGGTGGATTAGACTGGATTGTGGAAGGTGGTTTGGATTGGAGTGATACGTATGGGGTATGGTGGGGCGGATTGGGGTGGGTGAATTGGGCTGGAGTGTGGTGGATTCGATTGGACTGGAGTGGGGTGGATTAGATTTGACTAGAGTGGGGTGGATTAGACTGGAGTGGGGTGGATTGGAGTGGATTAGGGTGGGCTGGATGGATTGGAGTTGGGGCTTGATGGATTGAAGTGGGGTGGGCTGTACTGGGATGGAGTTGGGTGGATTGGATTGGGTTAGAGTGGGTGGATTGGAGTGAGTGGAGTGGGGTGGGTGGATTGGAATAGAATTGGGTGGATTGGAATGGAATGGGGTGGGGTGGATTGGAGTGGGGTGAATGGAAATGTGGTGGGGTAGACTGGATTGTGTGTGGTGTCATACAGTGGAATGGATTGGATTGGGTGGGGTAGATTTGATTGGGGTGGGGTGTGTTGGATTGGAGTGGGCTCGATTGGAGTATGGTGAATGGATTGTATTGAGGTGGGTGGGGAGAACAGAGATGGGGTGGAGTGGATTGGGGTGGGGTGGATTGGAGTGGATTGGACTGGAGTTGGTTGGATTGGAGTGGGGTAGGCTGGATGATTGGAATGTTCCGGACTGAACTGGGATGGGGTGGATTGGGGTAGAGTGGGTTGGATGGGAGTGGGGTGGAGTGGATTGAAAGGGGGTGGGGTGGAGTGGACTGGAGATGGTGGATTAGATATAGGAGGATTGGACCGGGGTTGTTTGGGTTGGATTGGGGTGGGGTGGATTGGACTGGGGTGGATTGCACTGAGGTGGATTGGATTTGCATAGGGTGAATGGGACTGGATTGGGGTAGACTGGAGTAGGGTGATCAGATTGGGGTGTATTGGATTGGGGTAGGGTGAAGTTGAGTGGATTGGAGTGAGGTGGATTGCATAGAGTGGGGTGGATTGCATAGAGTGGGGTGGATTGGATTGAGTGGGGTGATTTAGGGTGCGCTGGATTGGATTGAGTTTGATGGATTGGACTGGGGTGGCTGGATAGAGGTGGTGTGGATTGTAATGAGGCAGGGTGGATTGGATTAGGGCGAGGTGATTTGGTTTGGGTTTGGGCAGATTGGAGTGGGTGGGGTGGACTGGACCGGGGTGGCTAGATAGAGGAGGGGTGGATTGGATTGGGGTGGGGTAAATTGGATTGGGGGTGGATTGGTTTGGGTTGGGGTGGATTGGAGTGGGTGGGGTGGACTGGAGTAAAGTGGATTGTGGTGGACTGGACTGGAATGGGATGGATTGGATTTGAGTGGGTAGGACTGGATTTGAGTGGGATGATTGGATTTGTGTGGGCCGGATTGATTGGAGAGTGGTGTACTGGATTGAAGTGGGGTAGATTAAGGTGGGGTGAATTGGAATGAAGTAGGGTGGATTAATGTGGACTGAAGTGGGGTGGATTAAAGTGGATTTTATTGGATTGGGGTAGATTGGATTAAAGTGAGGTGGATGGGTAATGGTGGACTTGATTGGAGTTCGTTGCATTGGATTGAATTGGAGTGGGGTGGTTTGAGTTGGAATAAGGTGTGTTACATTGGAGTGAGGTGGGCTGGATTGGAGTGGGCTGTACCGGACTGGATTGGGGTGAAGTGGGGTGTATTGGACTGGAGTGGGGTATATAGGACTAGGGTGGGGTGGATTGGACTGTAGTGGTAGGGATTGGACTGGAGTGGATTGGGGTGTGGTGGTGTGGGTTGGGGCGAGGTTTATGGGATTGGAGTGGGGTAGACTGGACTGGTTTGGTGTGTGGTGGATTGGATTAGTGTGGAGTGGACTGGATTCAAGTGGAGTGGTTTGGAGTGGGGTGAATTGGGATGGAGTGTAGTGGATTGCAATGGGGTGAGGTGGAGTAGATTTGAGTGGGGCAGATTGTTTTGGATTGGAGTGGCTTGTTTGGGATTGGAGTGTGGGAGGTTGGAGTGAGGCAGGTTGAAGAGGGGAAGATTGTTTTTGATTAAAGTGGGGCAGATTGAAATAAATTGGAGTGGGGCAGGTTGTTTTGGATTAAAATTGGGAGATTGTTTTGGATTGGAGTTGGGCAGATTGTTTTGGATTTGAGTGGGTCAGATTGTTTTGGATTGAAGTGGGGTAGATTATTTTGGATTGGAGTGAGTTGTTTGTGATTGGAGTGAGGGAGGTTGGAGTGGGGCAGACTGAAGTGGCACAGATTGTTTTGGATTAAAGTGAGGCAAACTGTAATACATTGGAGTTGGGCAGGTAGTTTTGGAATGAAGTGGGCAGATTGTTCTGGATTGGAGTTGGGCAGATTGTTTTGGATTGGAGTGGGGCAGATTGTTTTGGATTGAAGTGGGGTAGATTATTTTGGATTGGAATGGGGCAGTTTGGAATGGGACAGATTGGAGTAGGACAGATTGTTTTGGATTGGAGTGGGACAGAATGTAGTGGGGCAGATTGTTTTGGATTTGAGTGGGGCAGATTGGAGTTGGGCAGATTGTATTAGGGTGGATTAGAGTGGGGTAGATTGGGTTGGTGTGGGGTGGATTGGATGGGGGGAGTTAGGTGGATTGGGATGGAGTGAGGTGTATTTGGATGAAGTGGGGTTAATTGGGAAGGAGTTAGGTGAATTGGGATGGAGTGGGGTGGATTAGATTGGGACGAGGTGATGTGGATTGGATTGGAGTGGGGCGTATTGTTGTGGATTGGAGTTGGGCAGATCGGAATTGGGCGGATTCGCGTAGGACAGATTATTTTGGATTGAAATGAGGCAGGTGGGAGTGGGGAAGATTGTTTTGGATTAAAGTGAGGCAGATTGGAGTGAGGTGGACTGGAGCAGATTGTTTTGGATTGAGTGAGACAGATTGTTTTGGATTGCAGTGGGGCAGATTGGGGTGAAGCAGATTGTTCTGGATTGGACTGCAGCAGATTGCAGTGGGGAAAATTGCTTTGGTTTGGGGCAGATTGGAGGTAGGTAGATTGTTTTGGTTTGGAGTGGGTCAGATTGTTTTGGATTGGAGTGGGCAAGACTGGAGTGGGGTAGATGTGAGTAGGGCATTTTGTTTTGGATTGGAGTGGGGCATATTGTTTTGGATTGGGGCATATTTGAGTGTGGCAGATTGTTTTGGATTGAGTGGGGAATATTGTTTTGGATGGGACATATTTGAGTGTGGCAGATTGTTTTGGATTGAGTGGGGCATATAGTTTTGGATTGGGGCATATCTGAGTGTGGCAGATTGTTTTGGATTGGAGTGGGGCAGATTGTTTTGGAGTGGTGCAAATTGTTTTTTATTTGAGTGGGACGAACTGGAGTGGGGCAGATTAAATTGAGGTGGCCTGGGAGGACTGGAGTGGGCTGGGTTGAAGTGGATTGGATTCGGGCGATTAGAGTGGATTGTAGTGGGGTGGACCGGTGTGTTTTAAAGTGGGGTGGATTGTAATGGGGTGGACTGGAATGGGTGAATTGGGCTGCACTGCATAATTATATGTTAAAGCAACATTTCAGAAATTACACATAATAAAGAAACAATGTCACTTTGCAATATTTCATACAAGTTGTCATCTCTTGAGAAAAGCGCCAACGAGCAAAAACAAAAGAAAACATGAGTGGAAAGTGAGAAAAGATGACGTGGCAAAATAAAAGAAAGTTTGTTTTTGGAAAAAATAAAACTTTGCAATTTTGTTTGTCTTGCTGGGCACATTTTTGCCAGTCACAAGCCTTCTGTTTGCAGGGCACTAGTAGTTAAAAAGAATAAAATAGTACCTCAATCACGTCGGGAGCAGTGAACGGGCACTAATTGAGTTGAATCAATTAGTGCTTGATCCCTGCTCCACACAGAGGAACGGAAATCATGCCAGGCATGCCTTGATGAATTACAAGGCTGTAAAGAAGAGCATCACGCAAATCAACAAATGGTGAGCGAGAGGCGGGCTCTAAACCCTGTACTGAACACAGCAGAGTCTCACATGTGAGCTGCATGCGCAAGCACATGCATTCGCATGCTCGACCTCAAAAAGGACCATATGAGGTCCAATGATAAACAAGAGCGAGGATGGAAAGTGAGCCATCGTACACTGAAGGGGAAAAGTAATTACACAGGAGAATAAAACAAATAATTACTGATGTAATAGGCTCTTCACAAACATTCCTGTGATATACAACCTTATTACAAACGTTCAGAAAAAAACAAGATGCCTCATTAGTTGCTTATTCAAAAGATGTAGTATTGGCCTATAGCCTAAAGACAGAGCCTAAAGTGTGTTAAATTATCCAGTATACATTCAATGTAGGTCCATTAAATTACAAAGTGTCAAAATTCTGTTTTGTCAGCTACAATATGGTCAGAGCCCCTGGAATTAGGGTTCAGGTGAGAACAAATTTAAACACTGCAGGGTTTACTAAAATATGCAGCAAGAAAAGCCAAATTATGAGGATATTGCTGCACATATTATTTTTTAAGTAGTACTGTATTATTTTGTATTTTTTCACATGGTAGTACTGTCTGAGCACAATTTTCCTCTCATTAGTGCTAGTTTACCAACCAATTACAGAAATAAGCAACTGAAAGATGACCAGTTAACTTTTCCGAAGCACCTTCAGCTGTGCGTTTACACACCACCACATTTTTAGTAACCTTTGATCCATTTGAACTGCAAACAATTTTTTGTTGTTAAAATCTGAAGATTATGCAGCAGGTGATGCCCTCTAGAGTCCACAGGTACTGTTTCCAGTTCATGAAATTGAAGAGCTGATAAATACCTTGTGTACTATATTCTAATATGTTCATTGCATTGGATATTTAAGATCTCTATGAAACTTCTATGTCATGCTAGGGGTAGCACCTAAACATCCGAGGTCCTTGGGTGTCCTACACAGTCTCTGTCCTGGCCTGCAGAGGGAAGTCACATTACCTAAGGAGGAGAGAGAGCCTGAGCACCTGCTGCAGAGGATCACACTAGCTTGTACTGGAAGCTTTTTGCAATGTTTGCATGTTGCTTTAGTGACAGACCATGACTATGTGTCTATATTTATTGGAAGTATACTGAAATATTGAAAATGTGAAGGAAATTATTTAAAAAATACACCCCGATTTATCTATAACTGGTTCAGTCTCATTTTTCAGCCTCACTGCTCTTGTGCCACTTGCCCCCCCCCCCCACTGACCCTCTCACATCCCCTCAGTCGTTCACTTCCATCTCAGATCATAACTCAACCTCCTCCCCTAGTGTCTCACCCATGGTCTGTTTCTTTTGCTCCATCAAGAACGTCAGACTGTCACTCAGCTTCTTCCTTACTGCTTCAAAGGTTTCTGCGCTGTCTTCCCAGAACCGTGGATCCTCATGTGTGATCTTCTCCATCCAGGGGGCGAGGGGCCCTGCCCTGAAGCTCTCACTGTTGTAACTGATGATGGGGACATCATCCACGTACCCGACTACGAAATACTGGGGGACCCCCGGGACTGGCTCTGACAGGTAAGAGAACAGATGGTGGAGAGAGTGCAATCCTGAGGGAGGAAAGAGAATTAGAGAGTGGATATCACATGTTGCTTCAGTACCCGCGTGCTTGTGCACTCCAAGATTCCCCTTCCACACATCCCTCTTCCCATGCGCTATGCTAATTCTTTCTCACCCTACTCATTCCACTGATCTTGCATAGACCACTCTAGCCGCAGTTGACACTAATCCCCGCACACACCCCTCTCCCAGTGTTTTACTCTGTGCTCTTGCATACTCCCATATCTCATTCACAAATTAATGGGTTTTATTCTTGATTAATTTTTGGACTCAAAGCGCACATCGCATGTATGGCTAAGTCTGCCAGATAGAATCATCACAAACTCAATTATTGAAAACATGTTCTTTCTTCTCAGGATCTGAAACTACCCCGTGAGGCAGTCGCGGCTCGCTGCCCTCTGAAGGGGCGGGTGCAGCAA
Source organism: Pleurodeles waltl (assembly GCF_031143425.1). Taxonomy (NCBI): domain Eukaryota; kingdom Metazoa; phylum Chordata; class Amphibia; order Caudata; family Salamandridae; genus Pleurodeles; species Pleurodeles waltl. The sequence goes on along the minus strand of NC_090437.1, from coordinate 1,313,067,670 downwards.
CGGGGGGGATAACATTTAATAAAAATAAAGAAATAATAAAATAAATAAAAACTTACCTGCTCCATTGCTGCTGCTGCCGCTCCTCTTTCTCTCGTCGCTCCAGGCTGCAGGCACAGGCTTCTAGCCAGCCCTGTGGCCAATCCTGACACTGATCAAAGCAGCATTAGGATTGGGTGGGAGCACCCAGCAAGGGTGCTCCTTGGCAGACTGGGAGCCTGTGCAACTGTGTTGCTGGGCTGGAGAGAGCCTACTGTGCATCTATGTTTGGCCAGCCCAAGACGGTTGGCCAAACATACATGCGCAGTGAGGGGAGTGCACAGTGCACTCCCTCATCGTCATCATCCCCAATGCCCCACCCCTTTAACAAACTAAACAATAATAAACATGTTTTTTTATAGTTTCGTTTGTTAAAAGTGATTTACAGTGGCTGCTGCTGGTGATGGGGGGGTGAAGCTCCTCCGCCCTAACGGAGGTGCCGCCCCTGCCGTGAGGTCAAATTTAATGTCAGACTTCACTTTGGCTCAGTCCTCCTACAGGTCTTTCTTATAATATAAAAAAGCCTTAGTTCACTAAGGGCCTCATTTACGAGGCCCTGGCACCACCGAAGCGTTACTTTTAGCGATGTTCCGTTGGCACTGTGCCCTACTCCATTTCTACAAGGCTGCATTAAGCCACTTACGTGGCTTAATGCAGCTTTGTAAATATGGACTGCCCAACGCAGTTTTCTGCAGCAAAGAAGGGGTGTGTAAATGGGTGTTCCTGTGGGTGTACTCACAATCACAATCTTTGTTGCAGCTTGTAGTGTCCTGAAGAGTCCTGATGCAGTTTCTTTGGTCCAAAGTTGGAATGGAGGATGCAGAGGATTCCTGCTGGATTCTTGTAATCTGAATCTGAGAGACCCTAAATAGCCATGAAAGGGGGATTGGTCATCTAGCTAGGTGGCCACCTAACAGGAGGGGGCTCTGATGTCACCTGCTGGCACTGGCCACTAAGATGCTCCCAGAGTTCCCTGCCAACCTTGAATCCAAGATGGCAAAACCCATGGACCCTCTGGAGGAGCTCTGAGCACCACCCCTGGGGTGGTGATGGACAGGGGAGTGGTCACTCCCCTTTAGTTTGTCTAGTTTCACGCCAGAACAGGGACTGGGGATCCCTGAACCAGTGTAGACTGGTTTATGCAAGGAGGCCACCCAGAGGGCCTTCAAAGCATTTCCAGTGGCTTGAGGAGGCTAGCCCTCCCAAACCTGTAACAACTCTTTCCAAAAGAAGAGGGTGTAACACCCCTCTCCGAAAATAAATTATCTGTTCTGCCTTCCTCGGCTCGAGCTTCTCAAGCAACAGGAGGACAGAAAACTGTCTGGGAGGTGGCAGCAGCTTGGGCCTAGTAAACTAGTAAATGTGTGGGTAACCAAGCTGGAAAGAGGCTACTTTCTTACATAGGCAACAGACCGCCCAAGTCCCACCGTCTCCGTCAGGAACTTCCACCCGCGTTAACTGTGCCATTGGAAATAGTAGCTACCCTTACTGCCAAGCAGATTTCGATGTGCCTTCCCACCAAGCCAACTGTGACGGTCCAATCTCAACACTTGAGTTGGTAGATTAGAGGGGAAATTAGGTAAAAACATAACTTTTTTCCCGATTCCACTTCCATTTTCTACTGGACAGGACTGGATAACACCTGCCGGTGGTGCTGCCACTGGACCATGGAGAAAACACAACCCCCCACCGTTGGAGATGCAGGTAGGGGACCCGCATTGCATGTACACGTTGTGTGGTCCTAGCGCATGAGCTTGGGACCCCTGCACACATATACTTTCACTGTAATTTTTTACAATTACTGTGTAATGTATATGTTGGGAACACAATTGTGTGGGACAAGGATGGTGACACACTGGTACTTGACACATATAGCACACATACAAAGATGTCATTGTGGTGTCACTATTCATTGCCAAATGAGTGCTGGCACCACAATAATGTTAGTATCACACTTGTCGGCTAAGTCCATGTGTGCACATTGAAGGGGACCTGTTCCTGTAATGTAGTGCTGCCAATTGTGTATGTGAGTCAGTAGATATATGAGTAGGTGAGATTGTATCGGCTGGTTTTGGTGGAGGGAGCTAGAGTGGGTGATGTGGTTGTGTCTGTATGTGTGCCACTTGCACATGGGTCTGTTTTGTTGTGTAAGTTTGGTTTCATGTTCTGTTGCTCTGTGTAACATTCAGGTTAGAGTTGCTGTTGTGTGGTGGTCTTTGTTGTGATGTGTGTATCTGTACTTTTGTGTGAGTGTGTTTGTGTAGATGAGTGTGTAGTTGTGTTGATTGTTGGTGTTGTGTCATGTGTGGGTTTAGTGTCAATAGTGTGTGCGTGTGTTGTGTCATGGATGTATGACAATATGTGTTTTCGGCATGTTTGTGTTGTGGTGGAATGTCAATGGGAAATGGTGTGTTTGTAGTGTGTTGTGTACTGTGTTGTGCTATTGTGTAGCCATTTTAGTTATAGCTCCATGCACATTAGTTTAATACACTAGGCCACTGTGTACTTTGACCTAGATATATTTTATTCTGCTTCGCATTATTTTTACAATAACCAGTTTTATGGTCTTGTTTTATTTTCATCTATCTAACTGTTTTGCTTAGTCCAGCACTGTGTTCTCAAACCAAACAAGACATTCTTGATCACTTTGTGCTTCAGTCAAGGCTACAGTTTGGTACATTGCCGGTGAATGTGGTAGAAGTTTGGGGCCAGATGTATCATCATGGCCCATTGCGATTCGGTAATAGCGATTTTTAAGAAATCACTATTACCAACTCGCAAAGGGCCATGTATCACATTTGCGAATCGGTAATAGCGATTTCTTAAAAATTGCAAATGCTATTACCGAATCGCAAATTGCGATATCGGCCTCATTCGCAGCTATGGGCCTGCTGGCCCATAGCTGGGAATTTTTGGGAATTTTTTGTATTTCCAAAATTGCGATTTCTGAACCAGAAATCACAATTTTGGAAATGCAAAAGGTCAGGTTGTTGGGGCATGTGTGCTTTACATGTTCAATTTAAAAATGCAGTTTTACTGCATTTTTTAATTTTGCACCAGGTTACCACCTGGTTGCATTTCATGGTATTTTGCAAGTGCAAAATGCAATTTTTGGAAAAATCGCAATTTGCAATTTTTTCCTGCACAGCCTTGCGACCTGGAAATTGCGAATCGCAAATTGCAACTCGCAATTCCCAGGTCACAACGCAAGAAATCGCAATTTTAGCGATTTCTTATTTGTGGTCTGCGAATGCATTTAATGCATCAAAGACCACTGTTTTGCACTCGCAAACGGCCAAATTTACCAATTCGCACCGTTTGCGAGTGCAAAACTTTTTAATACATCTGGCCCTTAGTCTCCAACATTCGTAGAAAATACACATCCTTATGTAGGGACATTTTCTTAGAACATCAGCTGTGTTATTATAAAAACACTTCCTAGTCCTGTTACACGTTAAGAGGGAGATTCCAGCCAGGGAACCACAACTGTATGCTGATTGCTAAATGCTTTGCTGCAGATGCTAATGCAGACTACAGGCCTTTGCTCAGGTATGAGGGTCGATGTTCTCCAGGGGGAACCTGAAAGGCAGAATTAGAGCTTAACATGCTGTGCTCAGATTATTACTTAGAAAGGAAATAATCCATAAACTTCTAGTGACAATATGATAGCATTATTCTTGTGCTTTACTCTCTTAGTCACCATTTTAATATTGTCATGTTGTGTCATCCTGGTTATTGCAGCTCACGCTTTGCTATCTAAGATGCAGTCGTTTTATTAAACCAATTGTTAGAACATACACTGCCTCTGTCTGTCATTTATGCATGAGACCGAATTGTGAATGAGAGAACCGAATGCGACCTCAGTGACCACGACTTCCCTGAGAAGTATGATATGTCATGCGCTCGGCTGCCCAATCATCTCTATCTCGTGAGGGAGATGAGGCACTGCTAGTTAGCAGGAGCAAAACCCGGATTTGGCGGAACAGGTGCCACCCACAGTGGGTACAAATAGCTGTTAACATGAGACAACCTCTCACAGCACACTTACTAGCAAATGGCCTGACGGCCCAGGGAGGTCCAGTCACATTTGTGGTGGACGCCCATGCAGCTTATAGAACAGAACTTTTTTTACTCTTGGGTCACATTTCCAGCAGTTGACAGGAACACAAATACATTTCATCAATATACACCTGCAAACTCTCCTGGACAATACAGAGCGTACGCATATTTAGAGATACCTCTATCATATCAAGAACATAATAATAGCTTGATGGCACCCTACCCCATACAATATTACCAGTAAGGTTAGGTCCACTAAGTAACGACGGTCCTACCTGGCCTTTATTGGCCACCTATACACCACATCCTGCGGTTGGAAATTTAGCAGTAGCTGAGGTTTGTCGCTTATATATTGAATTAATAGCAATATATGGACGATTAGTACAATTCGTGATGCAAACATTAAACACAAACCCAGCTCGTGCTGCTCCAGCTCATCCACATGCAGTAACGCCAGGTATAAATCCTGCGACTGTACATTTCATTATGGGTAAAATACCCGCCAAACGAGAGGAAACTCCGTTTTGGTTAGCACAGAAAATAAATAAGCTGGAGGCAGTATTTCCCCATATGGGACCTCAGGATAAACATAGAATAATAACGATTTGCTTGCCCTTTGGGATGGTCCCTACAGTAGAATACTGTAATACTTGGGGCACGGTATTTGCCGCGCTCTACACCACCGCACACAGTACACCGACACTTGCCAATTTAACGGAAGTGCTGAAACAAATTCAAGATGAATATGGGGCTGCCCCGGCCCTAGATTTGGGGATGCAATTGATGGGCAATTTTGCCACAGTATCCTCAATCATTTTAGGTGACCTTAAAGGGGAAGCAGTTGCACTTGCAGTGCTCATGCGGCTTTGTGACGTTCCACATCAAGATCAAGAACGAGAGCTGCCTAAAATAATAGCAGAGACCTATTCAAGTATCGGTCGAGATAGCCTAGGGGCCAGACCACAGAAACTTCAATTTCAGGGTAAATCAAATAAAGATACCTCCAAGCAAGCACCTGAGGGTAATAAGAAATACTGGGATAAAAAGCAACAAACGCCTAAGAAAGAAAGGGGAGAATCTTCGCGTATGGAGACCCCACAGAATAGGTATAATCTCAGAAATAGAGATAATAGCAAGACACCTGATAGATATCAATATACTGATACACGCCAATCTCGTTCCTTTCAGGACTCATCGGAAAAGAGAAATGAGAGAGGTAGGTGATCAGATCGAAGAACAGAGTACGTGAAACCGAGATAGGAATCACGCTCTTCGGAAGTTTCTGTTAAGAAGGAAGAGAAACCTGGCCAACAAAAAAAACTAAAAAGAAAAAAGTGGCAGCAGTCGCAGTCTGACATGCCACACAGGAAGAGGGTCCTCTTGAAGAACAAGAATTGGGCTCTAGCCTTGCTAGACAGCATGGCACAGGTCACAACAGTTCACCGGAATCTTTTAGAGCATCTGGAGGTGAAAGCACCTGATGACTTTATACAAGTAGAAACAGCAGACATGCCTGTCTCCAAGCCTGATAGGGTGTACAAAGTAACACTACAGTTAGAAGGAGACATTGAACGCATAATAGACGTAGTCTTTTGGGATTGCATAGTAAACGTATTTGATATCTTGTTGGCTGAACAAGATTGGCCGTCTGACTTTGTCTGCACCTGCCCAAATGGAGAAGATTTCATTAAGCCTTCCTTCTCGCCCCTTGTTCCAGAAGAACTAGCTGAATCCTATTCCATTGAATGTGCTCGAGCACAAGCACCTGCATTATAAAGAAATCACGTAGGATGGGATAAGGAATCCCACTACCATGTAATTCCTATTAAAAGTGAACCTCAGCCACAACCGCAGTAGCCTATAAAACATGAAGCAAAAGCACCAGTGAGAGAAATACTCACTCAATTAGAGTACCAGGGTGTGATTGAACCCTGTGTCTCACCAATGAATAACCCTTTATTCCCCGTAGCTAAACCAGACCATTCATACAGAATAGTCTTAGACTACAGACATTTAAATAGTCATACACGTACCTATGCTATCCAAAACTCACATAGCACTGCACTAATGAGCAACATAGTGCGTAAAAAATACAAAACAACACTAGACATTTCCAATGGATTTTTCTGACAGAATATAGCGCCTGAGAGTAGAGACTTAACAAGTTTTAGCGCACTAGGCTCTCAGCAAAAAATCGGTTGTTTACCTCAGGGGTATAAGAACAGCCAAGGACTGTTCGCGGCTCGTGTTACTGCTATTTTGCACGAGATCGACCTTGAAGCATTGTCCTATGTAGATGATATATTTCTCACGGATGATGAACTACTACACCATTTAAGATGGCTAGCCCGCATTGTATAGGGTTTGCCGAATTTGGCTACAAATTTAACTTTAAAAAAAACAAAAATAGCCTTCCTCAGCGTCCTGCCTCTAGGATATGAGCTGTCAAGTGATGAGAAGAGCCTAGCGCCCCAGTTCTTAGAAAAGTGCGGACAGTTACAACCACTGAGTACGATTAAAAAACTCCAATCATTATTGGGTTTCTTAAATTTTGGCAGAACCCACATTCCAGATTATGCTACACGCATAAAACCTTTATATGACTTAATACGTCCCGATTTTGCAAGTAAATTCTGGACAATTGAACATACACCTATTCTTAGAAAATTGCAGACAGACATGCTTGCAGCACAACATTTACACGCAAGGGACAATAAAACACATTTGGTCATCAGAGTAATAGCTGGGGCCATCGGTTTCACCTTTGTGACGTTTAATGAAGGTCAGACAGTCCCGATTGCATATAAATCGCCTTTGTACTCAGCAGCTGAACAACGCTTTGCTCCCACAGAGAAAATTCTCACTGCTGTACAGATGGCTGTCATTAAGGAAAGACCTCTTGCCCAAGGAAAACACATTTTTGTTGTTTCTCCAATCCCAGCCTTAGAGACTGTTACAAAAGCTAGCGTTCCAAACGCAAAAGCATTACATCAACGTTGGATACAATGGGCTACGTCTCTGACAGCCACTGATGTAGACTACATTTTTGACCCAAAGCTACAAACTCAGGAATTTCTACAATATGAAGTAGAATATCCAGTTCCAGCAAATACTTTGCCTATTGATCAGTATCATAGAGTCATGTACACCGATGGCTCTGCACAACCTGCAATTGGAACTAAACATCAATATTCTGCTGCTTGCGCAGTCGTAAGTGGCTATGTGGAAGGGGACAAATTTTGTCCTCTACATACCTTTACACAGACCCTAGGGGATTGTACAGCACAATTGGCTGAGCTAAAAGCTCTTCTGATGGCACTGGAACACACAGATCCGGCACAGCCTACGCTGATTGTTTGTGATTCATATTACTGTGTCCAGTCCTTTAATGAATACCTGCATTATTGGCGCCAGAATGGGTTCAGAGATTCCAAAGGCAACACCATTAAACACAGACTACTGTGGGGGAAAGTAGCAGATCTGAAAGAGACGTTACCAAATGCCCATGTTGTACATACACTTGGACACCAGCACATTGGAATACATGTTGCTGGAAACACATTGGCTGATGAAGCCGCAAAGTCAGCAGTGGCAGTAGCCACTGTAGCTGCAGTGACTCGCTCGAGTTCCAAACCGGACGCAGACATTTGGGCTGACGTGAAAGCTACGGCTGATGGTACGCCCCATTCTAAAGGATTTCCTAACAAATATCATTATCATATGGGAAGTATGCTGAGTGCTGAAGTTAAGATACCAGGCGTAGGTGTACGAGACATCCCTAACAAAGACATAAGACCACAATTGATTAAAGCAGTGCATGAAAGGGCGGCATCTGCACATGCTGGTGTGGCGGCTACAATTTCAATCTTGCAGGCCCGTTATTGGTGGCCAGGTCTCTACAAAGAGACTAAACAGTATGTCCTTTGTTGTGACATCTGTCAACAAATCAAAGTTTCCACTGCCAAGCACCTGCCGCAGACACCCCTCCTAATTTGAAACAAACCGTTACAATGTGTGTACTTGGACCACTGTGGTCCCCTATCACTTGATAATGTATACAAATATATAATAGTCGCTGTTGATTCATGCTCCAGATTTGTATGGGTGTGGCCACAACGCTCGGCTGATGCTCGGACTGTTATTAAAGATTTGCGAGTCTTTATCAGTACATATGCAGTGCGGCCTTCCATTTGGACCAGGGCCCTGCTTTTGCCTCAAGGGCATTCAGGAACACCGTGGCTTCGTTGGGGGTCCAACTCCAGTACTCATCTCCATTTCATCCCAAGGGAAATTGTGTTGTGGAGCGATTAAACCACGATTTAAAGCAATCCTTAACAGCCAGAGTCTTAGGTGCGGGTCATAGTTGGCTTAATCACCTGAATGGAGTCCAGAGGGCACTAAATAACCTGCCTAGAAGGTCCCCGGGGGGTCGTACTTCATATGAGTGCCTGTTCGGAACTCAAATTTATGTTCCGGATCTTGATGGTCCTGGAGTGAAGGCAGTAGAAACACCTTTTAACATAAATGAGCGTGTTACTGTCTTACAGGAATTGCAACAGTTCTGTGATGATAATTCTTCCAAAAGTGCCGCCTCCATAGGAATTAAGGATGTGCCTGTAACATCTACCAGCTGGATTCCCAGAGTTGGGGATCTTGTACGTGAAAAAGTGGCAGTGAAAAAGGAATTTGGCCCTTCTTATCGAGCACCAGTCCTTGTACTATGGATACACGGTACCAGAACTGTTAATCTACCACCGTTGGCAGGTGCCAAAGAAAACTGTTTTGTCTCTATTGACAATGTCAAACTATACCATGTGGCCGATCCTGCACAGCCGACCAAGAGGAACATCCAGTAGTTCCCGAATCCCTCTCACTACTGGCGAAGAAGTTCCTCTACAAGTTGTTTACACCAACACTGACACCTCTCCGAGCTTGGGGAGGGTGGAAGATGATCTTGCATTAGTTCCACTAACGTCAACTAACTTGAAAACATTTGACCAAGTCAATTCGACTTCAAGCCAAACGGATGGTGCTGTCTATAGTATGCCACCACAGGAAACACCAACTCCACCGCTGACAACGGCTCCGCCATTTGCACGAACTGCCTCTGGTTATTTTGCCGACTTCAATGATGATTTCTCAGACTCATTCGCCTCGTCAACAGCTGATTTGTCAAGTACATGTAAGCTAACAAACTGGCTTAAAGAAAAGTATTTTATTTTTCTATGGAACTATTTATGGCTCTCTCTGACTGTCCTAGCCTTTCTACTTTGGATTTGACATTACCTTTTTTTTGTTAATACATGGTCACTTTCTTCCTGAACGATCAACAGTTGAACTGGTGAAGGAGGTTTTGAAACCACATTTTTCATCACACAAAGTCCGAAGACATTTATCTTTTGTGAACATTTCTGCAGTGCCAATTCCTGATGGGATTGTTTGGGACAAATTACTGTTTGATATATATGGTTGCACGGAAGTCATTCAAATACCGGATGTCTTCAAATTATCAATGAATGATATAATTATACCAGGCATTGTTTCTGATGATTGGGATGTGAAAACAGTTGATTCTACGATGACTGAATTGCAATATTATATTGTCTTTGAAAACAAAGATGTTTACCAACTTAAAGAAAATTATGATGATATGTTTTGCTATAATTGTTAAGGGCACCATTTCATACATAGAGCGAGCAGTCCCAAAACTGTTTTTAACTATACACAATGGTAACACTGCCCGACTCCGCCACAAAGGAGTTCTAAAACATATTCTGGGCACAACCAAAAGAATGCTGAGTCATATTATTTTAAAGTACCATCTACTAAGGATATACACATGTTGTTGACCAATACAAAATGTATATATTCGGAATCCTTTGTTTCCCAGTTATCGATAGAAGTCTACAAATACTGGTCCAAATCAATTGATCTGAAAAGTGTCTGGGGAACAAATAATTGGCAAATTAAGGGAAAAGAAACATTGTTTAGAGCATGTCTTATTCCTGTTCAAATTATCTTTTTACATGAAACAGTGCAACAAACAAGTTATTTAGGCTTAGCAACAACCAGGGAATTAAACATGCCCAGTATACCTGCCCCGCAAAATTTTACAAATGGCAAAAATACACAAATGCAACTAAGGACGAGGTCGATGAGTGGGTCCAGAATGGTACATTTAATGCTTCACTGACACATCCAGGCGGGTGGTTATTGTGGCCAATAGATACCAATGGGTGTCATCAATGTTTTATTAACTCATCAGGGGTTTTTAGGAGGAGTAGGCCAGACCCTCGCTATATATCCCCAGAGCATGCAGATATCATTACAATATATAGTGTAGGAAAATTATGCCAACAGTGGCTAAAATCATCCTCACTGAACGCGGTTAGTGAACACCTCAATCTCCTGTCTAACTCCACTGACTTACAAGATTTCTTGTCAGGCCCTAGAACATCACGTAAGAAGCGTTTTTTACATGCATTATATATTGAGATTTGGAAACTCTCCCAACAAGGTGCTGCTGCCCGGTTAAGGCATATAGACCAAGAAAATGTAAAAAAGACATTCGCTGTTGTGGATAATGGGATTAACACCTTGTCTGACCGGATATATACAATTAACAACATTGTCTCTTCTGCTATATACATTATACAATCTGATATGTCTTCCTTACATCATGGACAGAGCCAGATCAGGTCCATTATGCAGTTGGGTTGGACGCTTCAAACATTGAAGGCGGGTCGCGTTCCAGGGCAGCACGTCAGTGCAAGGGAGATATTTTCTTCCTTTAATCTAACACAACAACAACAAGTAATGGCTAAGAAAGAAGCAACTTATGTCATGCTTAACATTGAGAAATTAGAAAAGTTGCCTTTTACCGTGGCCGAAATGCCATTGGCTGAGTGTTTAATACATGGGGTTATTAATCTGCCTATTTCCACACTACAATTCACATCCTGTTTAAAACACATTCCGGTAGGCAGATATGAAAAGCTGGGAGATAGTTACATCCATGAGGTGTGGGAGCTTCCCTTCTCGTACAAATGCATCAATGGCATGAAATAGGTCTTTCTTAGCTGTGGTGAATGCAAGACTTCAGTCAGCCATTCGATGATTTGTAAACAGCTGTCCTTGCATGGGGAGTGTAACACCTTGGCTGCAAACTTGGTTTGTTATCTTAAGGGAGTTCCAGTCCCCTTGATTAGACCTATGTTCCAGGTGCTTTCAAACTGCAGCTATGTCCTCCTCAATAGTGAAGACTGTTGTGGCATGCGGGCCAGAATAGTTTAAGTGGTTTCGGTCTCTAAGGTCATTACATGCTGCGGGAACGTACTGTTTCTCCCCACTAAAATTAAGGAAGTAGCTGATATCTGGCCTTACATTGCTACTTCAAACGTGAATTTTGACAAGATAAGTAGACTCAAGGCTTTATTGTTTCAAAAGCATGTGGCCCTTACATCTGCACACGAGACCTACGCACTTCAGGTGGCAAGGTCGTCAGCAGAAATACAGTCCCTGTTAAATACAAACTTTCCGAGACACTTTGGTGAACTCGTGGGACGAATATTTAATGCGTCCAGCACGACTGGAATCACACATTTTTTCAAAGCTGTTGGTTCTGGTTTTGTTTACACCTTCTCCATATTCGGTTTGATACCTTCAGCTAGCCACTCAATTTTCAGTAGTATTTTTGGAGGATTTCCGATAACTTTGGCTTTATTAGCTGGCATCCTGCTGTTGCTGTTGTTTATGCGCAATGGCTGTCCTGCTGCAAAGAGGACAAATGACGGCGCTCCCATCAGTGCAGCTGGGTCGTGAACGTATGATGCAGCATTTTGGAGCAACACTCCTGGAGCAATTGCAGTGTGACTGGTCTTTGGCATTCAGACTGGTTCTATATTGTGTGCAGCCTATGTTCCGGTGCCTCTGGTGCTCTTTCGAACATGCACTGGAAGTTTGTCTTTCACAGCAGTGCCCCCCAGCAACAGATGCTGATCTGTTGATGTTCTCGATGAGGATTCATTACCAGACATGCGCACTGAGGCTGCGTTTGCTACGTGAAGCTAATTATGAGTTACCCTTCCTGGAGGAAGTTGCCAACAACTCATCAATGGGCACTCCACGGGATGCCGCCTTGGTTGACACAGGGGCTATGGAACACACTTGTTCCTTGATCATTTTTGGCACAGACTTTCCGGTTCTGTCACCTGCCGAAGTGGAAGATTTCCTGTTCTCCATGGCTCATACTTAATTTGGAATTTTTCTAAGTTGACATGTCCATTGAATTCGGTTATAAGCCACATGCTCATGTTTTAAATTGCCAAGTAGTATGCTTGTGTGTCCTTTTAACTTGTCAAAATTGTTTTGGTTTTTATATATATCTTAGGTTGAGTTTTTTTTTAGCAATTAAATTTTAGTTTTGGCTTTCAACCACTATAACCAACAAGGGGAGGGTGTTGTGTAGCCATTTTAGTTATAGCTCCATGCACGTTAGTTTAATACACTAGGCCGCTGTGCACTTTGACCTAGAGATATTTTATTTGGCTTTGCATTGTTATTTTTACAATAACCAGTTTTACGGTCTTGTTTTATTTTCATCTATATAACTGTTTTGCTTAGTCCAGCAATGTGTTCTCAAACAAGACATTCTTGATCACTTTGTGCTTCAGTCAAGGCTACAGTTTTGTACATTGCGGGTGAACGTGGCAGAAGTTTAGTATCCAACATTTGTAGAAAATACACATCCTCACGTAGGGACATTTTCCTAGAACATCAGCTGTGTTATTATAAAAACACTTCCTAGTCCCGTTACACGTTAAGAGAGAGATTCCAGCCAGGGAACCACGACTGTATGCTGATTGCTGAAAGCTTCGCTGCAGATGCTAACGCAGACTACAGGCCTTTGATCAGGTATGAGGCTCGATGTCCTCCCGGGGGAACCTGAAAGGCAGAATTAGAGCTTAACATGCTGTGCTCAGATTATGATTTAGAAAGGAAATAATCCATAAACTTCTAGTGACAATATGATAGCGTTATTCTTGTGCTTTACTCTCTTAATCACCATTTTAATATTTTCATGTTGTGTCGTCCTGGTCATTACAGCTCACGCTTTGCTATCTAAGATGCAGTTGTTTTATTAAACCAATTATTAGAACATACACTACCTCTGTCTGTCATTTATGTATGAGACCGAATTGTGAATGAGAGAACCGGATTCGACAACTGAGTAACCACGACTTCCCTGAGAAGTATATGTCATGCGCTCGGCTGCCCAATCATCTCTATCTCGTGGTGGAGATGAGGCACTGCTAGATAGCCAGAGCAAAACCTGGATTTGGAGCGACAGGTGTCACCCACAGTGGGTCAGACTCAGTCTCCCACACCGTGGACGATCTTGCTGCTCAAAATCCAGTAGTCTCATTAGAATAATGAGAGCCTACGCAACAGTGCAGGTGGACACATATGGCTAAGATACAGTGTGTGTGTGTGAGACTTACCTCTATTCCATAGTCACTGCCATCGTAAGATGTCCATTGGATCCTGTGACGGCCTCGCTCCATCTGCAGTACGCCACCAGCACGCTGCCTACAGAACTGTAACAGCTAAATATGGTTGGCAGGAACCAGACAGCCTGATGACTGGGAGCACTCCGTCATGGCGGGCAGCTGCTCAGCCGCAATACATCTAAATACAGAGGTCGGAACACTGTCAACTTGGTGGTGTTTTCAGATGCGCCGCTTCAGTGGTTTGGTGGTAATACCACCAAGATCTAAATCAGGCCCATAGTTAAACGGAAAAGAGTTTTTTGGTTTGCTATTTTTTTTGGCACAATTTGATGAATCTTCAACAAACTTTTCATAAAATAAAATTCATTCCCCTCAGCTCCTTCCTTGAAAGTTCCAGGTTGATCTGTCAAGCTTGGGCCGAGCAAAAAGGGGGTCCAAAAACATCAATATCCCCATTCAATTTCCATAGGGATTTTTGAACAACCCTACAGCTCAATTGGCTGAAGGGAATTACAACACATTTGGCAGAAAGCTAGATCTTTACCCCTAAAGTGTGCTTTTTGTGATTTGAAGAAATCTGATCAGGAGAAAGGAATGTCCACACTTATGTATAGCTGGACAGCTGGTGTTTGGATGGAAAAGTCCTCTGCATAGTAATGGACATGCACCACTGCTCATAGTGCCCCAACTGTACTGATGGCTGGATTTCTACTAATGATTTTTGTTGTTATAGGCAAACATAGGATCAAGGGCCAAATGTAGCAAAATCCGAATTAGCGACTCTCAAATTGCGAGTCTGAGAGACTCGCAATTTGAGAGTCGCAAACCTGGAGGCTGGATGGTGTCCCTGACACCATCTGTGACTCGGAATGGGCTCGCAAAGACCCACCTCATTAATATTAATGAGGTGGGACGCAATTTGCGACCCCCTTCCGATTCGCAGCACTCACAGGGATGGTGGCCTGCTGGAGACAGCAGACCACCATGTCTGTGACTGATTTTTAATAAAGCAGTTTTTTTTTTTGTATTGCAGCCCGTTTTCCTTAAAGGAAAACGAGTTGCAACACAAACGAAAAAATTAAACGTTTGTGTTTCATTTTTTTAGGTCAGGCAGTGGTCCATAGGACCACTGCCAGCTCTGAAAAAATGTTTTCAGGGCCATTCACAAAGGGGAAGGGATCCCATGGGGACCCCTTCCCTTTTGTGAATGGGTTAGCACCCATTCGAAATGGGTGCTAACTGCGAATTGCTTTGCGACCGCGGTCACAAAGCAATTCTACATCGCGATGCGAATCGCAAATAGGAAGGGGGAACACCCCTTCCTATTTGCGAGTCGCATTCCCATTTTGCAAGTCGATAACCAGGTTACCGACTCGCAAAATGAGAATGAGCACCACGATGTGCTTTTTGCATGGCGCAAACAGCGAATTTCGCTGTTTGCGCCACGCAAAAAGCATTGTACATCTGGCCCCATGAGTGTGCGCCATGACATAGGCCTGTCTCACGGATTGTGGTTGGACTGGAAGGGGTACCCAAAAGTGCTCCCCTCATTGAGGTGAAAGGCTACAGCCTTCACCAGGAGATAAGCAGCAGAAACACGGTGGCAGCAGCATTCTGTATAATGATAGGTAAGAATGAAAGGGTCCTTTTTAACCAGTGTCAATGGAGTGAGACCTACAAGCTCACTCATTTGTAAAGTTCCATTGCTGTGTACTTAACTCAACCTTGGCCTACATCGGTTTGGTGTTAAGTGCTGCAAAGTGAAGGAGTGGGGTATCTGCGCTGGGTGTATGTGCACCTGGGAAGGGTACAATACAAGGATAATGCAGTACTGTGTTTGCGTGTTGAGTACATGTGCTGGGTGTATATGTGCATACAAATGGTACTGTACATGAAGGATACAGTGCTGTGCCGTGTATGTATGCTGTATACCTACACTGGGTGTATGTGCACCTGTGAGTTCTACAATGAATGGAGGGCCCCGGGTGCCATTTTGGGACACCCCGGCCTTCATAGTGAAACATGAGTAGAGGAATTCTCCAGACAGATAGGTAGATTGCTGCATACCTGCACCCCCACCTTAAGAAGAGATGGCAGTTAAAGATGTTGACCCATGCCTTCAAAGCCCTGAACAATGAAGGACCAGCCAATAATTGCCTGACCTTCCACCAACTAACCAGACACCTATGATTCGCCTCCCTCTTCCGTGTAGATACCCCCCGGATCTGCCAAGCAACAGTGTATGACGGTCCTTCTCACACCTGGCAGCCAAGCCTTGGGACAACCTTCTCCTGCACCTCAGGACCACCTAATTTCTCCAGCAACTCAGGAAAGGACTAAAGACCTGGCTGTTCAAATGAACTGATCACCATGAAGCTAAGAGCAACCCCAGCGCCTTGAGACCCTTACAGGTGATTTGCCATGGTTTACAGTTCATTGATTGAGTGATTGCTGCATTGCTTTGAGCTGGGTGGGACACAATAGAAATTGGAGGGCCAGGCTTCCCCCATACACTTCAAAGTGGTCCACTGTTGTAACCCTCCTATTTCCCTGACCTCTTTTGGTTGGCTCTAGGACTCTGGGCACTTTATCACTGCTGATCAGTGCTAAAGTGCGTGTGCACTCCTGTCTAAATTTTGTATGATTGACACCTAATTGGCACAATTATTTTGCCTGTAAGTCCCTTGTACAGTGGTATCTCTATACCCAGGGCCTGTAAATTAAATACTACTTGTGGGCCTGCAGCACAGCTTGCGCCACCCAGAGAAGTAGCCTTTCAAACCTGTCTCAGGCCTGCTACCACAGGGCCTGCATGCTCAGTTTACTGCCACAAGGACCTGGCATCTAAATTTACTTGCTAGGCCTGTAACTCCCCATTTACTTCATATAGGTGACCCCTAAGGTAGGCCCTACCTAGCCCTATGGGCAGGGTGCTGTGTGGGTAAAAGGGAGGACATGTGCCTGGTTATGTGGCTTGTCCTGGTAGTGACAAACAGCCTCTTTGGTTTCTCACTGCTGTGGGTACTGCCTCTCTCATAGGATTGCATTGGAAATGTCCTAACTTATATCTAAGTGATTTTGTCTGATCTACGAGAGGTGGCGTAGGCATGTTTGGTATGGCTGTAATGGTAGTGAGACATGCTGCATTCTGGTGTAGGTAGAGTTAATGCCTCTTTTAGTAAGTGGGCATTTCTCTAGGGTTATGACTCTGGTGCTTTGCAGCTTGATTCTAATCCACGTCTGAGGCAGAGTGACAGCTGGGCTTTGTGCATACTTTTCAGACAGCCTGTACACAGGGAGGGTGGAGGTGTCACAAGAGTGCATTTGCATATTGAATGGTCTTTCTGGGCTGGGAGGGGGAGAGGCGGGGCACACCTGCATTTGTAAAGGCTGTGCCATGGCCTCACACAAAGGGCTCGTTTACGCCACACTGTTGCCTGGAGCCAGTGCTGGAGGAGAAAGGGGATACTCCCGTAACTGGTTAGTACTGGCTGGACCCCCTTCTCCCTCTTTTGTGGAGACTGCGCAAAATAAGTATAAGTACAGGGGGTCTTCATCCACATTTTTAGACACTGATGGACTACTGAACTGGACACTGGATAATGCTGGAAGGACTTGCCAGGAACCACCTTGGGACTGTTGCTATTGTACTGACCTGTAACCTGCTAGGTCACTGAGAAGAACTGCCACTGCCTGTGAACCTTTGTACTGGCCTGCTTGCTTGGGCCCTACAGCCCTGTGCCCCCTTTGCTGTCTCCAGGGGCTGGGTGGTGTGCCCCCTGTCCCCTGCACTCTCTTTCCTAAAGCACAGAAGAGCTGTGTTCCTTCTGTGGCAGAGCATGAGGAGTGCGAGACCTTTTGAATCAGCGTGTGAGAAGTGCTTTATTTCTGAAGTCAGCACCTGCTGTGGCACAATGAAGCACCTGTGTCACCCAGTGTGTGGCCCCCTACCTCTCCAACATGGGAGAGGTCTCAAGGAGGGGAATTCTAGCGCGCCCAAGGGCACTTCAGGAGGTGCCCCCAGGGCACCAGGAGGAGCAGCTTGGGGAGAAGTTACTGCTGCGACTCGGGTGGGTCTGGAGTCGCTGCCGCGCTTTTGTGAGCAGGCGCCAGGCCCATGGAGGCGGTATCATCGCCTGCCAACCGGGTAGGACAGACGACGTTCCTGCATACATGCTCAGGACTTAATTCACGATAAGGTGTTTTCATGCGATATGCATCCATGTTGATGATACTAATGACTTGCCATTTGGGAAATGTTTTTCATGATATGTGCATTCATGGGATGTCTTGGCATTTGTGATAAGGAGATTATTCTGACTACTGCTTGTGTTGCAGAATAACCAGCAACCTATATAATATATATGACTACTGCTGACTTTTGCAGAATACTAGTAACGTGCGATATGCTGACAACTGCTTGTGTAGCAAGGTATTACTGATACATATTGTTTTTGGTTTACTTATTTTTCATGCAACACAGTTTTTCAATATAACTAGGTGTTGTGTTTCCTTTGTGGCGTATTTAGTGTGTCACATGTGTTGTGTATGTTGTTCAATCACTTTACAAATTGCCTCTGGGATAGGCCTGACTTCTCGTGCTAAGCTACAAAGGGGGTGAGCAGGGGTTATCTTCTGAGTATAACTCCCTCGCCCTGACTAGAGTTGTGGGTTATGCGTAGCTTAGGTGCCATTCAGAAACCCCATTTCTAACATCCACCATATAAAGAGCCAGCTTCCTACAAGGGGAAACTCTGTAATACTTCTGCCTTTGAGCAGGATTGGGGGCCAAGGTCAGGTGGTATTATTGCTGGGTGTGGGAACATCACCCAGGAAATCAAAGACCACCTGCACTGGAGCCTAGAGTACCTGGGTCTGCCTACTTGCCAAGACTGTGAGAAAGAGGAGAGCAAATAAAGGTGAGAGGTCAAGTGGGGAGCCCTGTCAAGTGGGCTTCCTGTAGCAAGGTGGTAGGAGATGACTGCTGCATGGATTGTATTGTTGCACAGGCACAGGACAAAGTCGGTGACACCGTGAATCAAGCCATGTGGAGTGCTACACCGATCGAGTCAGAGCCCATTTGTAGTGTCGAACAGGCAACCCCGTATGTCAGGAGAGGCCACCGGCTGATGATTGCCGTGTGGCAAGCGTCATAGCAATGTGCAGTAGTGGCCTGCAACCCCACATGCTGGGAGAGGCCTCCACCAATAATTTCACTGTGCTGATTGGGTGGGAGACTGTGTACTCTTGCCAGAGAAGGTCACCGGGCAGTGGCTATGGAATCAAGTTAAGTCACACACAGGCACTGTACATTAGCCATATGTGTCCACCTGCACAACACATATTGCTGAAAACACACATTGCCATACATCTATGACACAATATACATACACTATTGATACTGCACCCACATATGACACAAAAACAACACAACTACACACTCATCTACACAAACGGCTCATACAAAAGCAAAACTACACACAGCACAATAACAACCACCACACAACAACACTCACCTGAATGCTGCACACAGCAACACAACACACAACCAAACATCAGACCAATATGCATGTGGCACAGAAACTGACACAACCACTCCAGCTCTCTCCCCCTCAACCAGCCAATTGAATTGCACACACACATACACACATACTGACTCACATACACAACTGGAAGCACAACTTCACCAGCACAGGTCCCCTCGCAATGTGTGCAAATCAAATCAAATCATTAACATTTATAAAGCGCGCTACTCACCCGTGCGGGTCTCAAGGCGCTAGGGGGGAAAGGGGGGGTTATCGCTGCTCGAACAGCCAAGTCTTTAGGAGTCTCCGGAAAGCGGAGTGGTCCTGGGTGGTCCTGAGGCTGGTGGGGAGGGAGTTCCAGGTCTTGGCCGCCAGGAAGGAGAAAGATCTCCCACCCGCCGTGGAGCGGCGGGTGCGAGGGACGGCAGCAAGTGCGAGGCCAGCGGAGCGGAGGGGGCGGGTGGGGACGTAGAAGCTGAGGCGTCTGTTGAGGTATTCCGGTCCCTTGTTGTGGAGGGCTTTGTGTGCGTGGGTGAGAAGACGGAAGGTGATCCTTTTGCTGACTGAGAGCCAATGCAGGTGTCTCAGGTGTGCGGAGATGTGGCTGTTGCGGGGTACGTCGAGGATGAGGCGGGCCGAGGCGTTTTGGATGCGTTGCAGGCGGTTTTGGAGTTTGGCTGTGGTCCCGGCGTAGAGGGTGTTGCCGTAGTCCAGGCGGCTCGTGACGAGGGCGTGGGTCACGGTTTTTCTGGTGTCGGCGGGGATCCAGCGGAAGATCTTACGGAGCATGCGGAGAGTGAGGAAGCAGGCGGAGGACACGGCGTTGACTTGCTTGGTCATGGTGAGAAGAGGGTCCAAGATGAAGCCGAGGTTGCGGGCGTGGTCTGCGGGGGTCGGTGCGGTGCCGAGGGCCGTGGGCCACCAGGAGTCGTCCCAGGCGGACGGGGTGTTGCCGAGGATGAGGACTTCCGTTTTTTCAGAGTTCAGCTTTAGGCGGCTGAGCCTCATCCAATCTGCGACGTCCTTCATACCCTCTTGTAGGTTGGTCTTGGCGCTGGCGGGGTCCTTGGTGAGGGAGAGTACAAGTTGGGTGTCGTCGGCGTAGGAGGTGATGATGATGTCGTGCTTGCGTACGATGTCGGCGAGGGGGCTCATGTAGACATGTGTCGGGCTGAGCGATGAGCCTTGAGGTACGCCGCAGATGATCTTGGTGGGTTCTGAGCGAAACGGAGGGAGGTAAACTCTTTGGGAGCGGTTAGCGAGGAAGGAGGCGATCCAGTCCAGGGCCTGGCCTTGGATCCCTGTGGAGCGTAGGCGGGTGATTAGGGTGCGGTGACAGACGGTGTCAAAGGCAGCCGAGAGGTCGAGGAGAATGAGGGCGACTGTTTCACCGTTGTCCATCAGGGTTCTGATGTCGTCTGTGACTGAGATGAGGGCGGTTTCCGTGCTGTGGTTGGTTCGGAATCCGGTTTGTGAAGGGTCGAGCAGGTTGTTGTCTTCCAGGAAGGTGGTCAGCTGTTTGTTGAGGTACGCCGCAGATGGACACATGGACACATTCGACGAGTGTGCGTGTGACCTCATTGTGGTGGCAGCATTCATTTGGCAATGAATACTGACATTGCAATGACAGTTGTGTATGTGTCCAACATGTGTCATGTGTCCCCACCCATGTCCCACACAAATGTGTTCCCACCATATGCATGTCATTGTAATTGTAAAAAATTACTGTGACATGCATAGGACAGCAGTGGTCCCAAGCTCATGTGCGGTGCCCACACAGCTTACACAGTCGATGCGGGTTCCTTACCTTCAAATCTGGTGACGGGGTTGTGTTTTCTCTGTGGTTCAGCGGCAGCAGCGACAGAAGGTCATGTCCCATCAAAAATGGAAATGGATTCAGGAGAAATCTCATTTCCCCTTCAATCCGCCAACTCAGGTGTGGACGTCGGACCGCCACAGATGGCTTGGGAGTAAGGCACATCCAAATCTGCTGGCCAGTAAAGGTGGCTGGAGTTTGCCACCAGCCACTATTTCCAATGGTGCTGTTGACGTGGGTGAAGACTCCCGACAGATTCGAAAGGGCTTGGGCAGTCTTTCCCCTGTGGTCCCACCAACATCTAAGTCGGGTGAGCAGACTGGCAAAGCAGCGGATCGGCTTTCCGATGGAAAAATTGCCAGTGGGACAGTTACTGTCAAGATTGAAATCAGGCACAAAGTCTGATTACAGTTTTGGTGGCCAGCATGCACAACATCACCAGACAGAAGTTTAGAGACTGCATAAAATATGCAGCTAGTAAGAAGTCCAAAATTGTCAGAAATGCTCCATGATAACCAGTAGAAGTTCCCAACAAGCCATGGATAAAGTTAGCTATGGATATTATTGGCCACATTCAGCAAACATATTTCAATAGAACATATGTTATTGCATTAGTAGACTATAATTCCAAATGGATAGTTTTGCTTGTTATTCACATTACCACCAACATCCACATAGATTCTTTAGAAGTTTTTTCCTGAGTGCCATGTTACTGCATCAGGCAATACTCTATAAAGAGGAATCCTCCCTGTCCTCCCACTACTTACATACACAAAAGAGAACCAAAAGTAAGAACTGAAGCAGAAGAAAATATAGATAAGGAACATCAAGAGTGAGCCCTTCAGCTATGATTGTTTTACAATAGTCTCTGCACCTCTTCTAGAGAAGAACATAGATTAAATTGAGCTTTAAACAGGACTTTAAGCTTTGACTGCTGGACTATTGAGGCCTGGGCCCCAGCAGCTTTCAATTGTCCACAGCAGACCTATAAAATCTCTCTGTCTATGCGCTGCTGTAGCTGGTATGTCCGAGAACAGCCGGATCTGCACTTTATCAGCAATCGTAAATAATTTGTTTTGGATGGCCTTTGTAAGAATACATTCTTTTATGTGATAATCTACAAAGTTCACAAAAAGAGTTTGTAAGGTTCTGAGCAGGGATCCAATGGGCCCTCATGATGGAGACATCTATCAGGACATCATCCAAAATCTGTGACTTAATCAATGATTCCATAAATTGAAGCATGTTCTGATGTCTGTCCACACTTTCTGCCCCCTCTAGTATTCCTACAAAGCGGAGGCTCAATGTTCTGGCGTAGTTTTCCATTTCATGGATCTTATTTCATGAATCAGGCAGCTTTCTTCGAATATTACTCTCCTCTTGTCCCACACACGAGAGAAGTCTTCTAGATCTGACACCCTTTGCTCTATCTCTTGCGATCACGCTAGAAAAAGGAGCATCATTTCCACTAATTTATGATTAGATATGATGGAGTGCAGTGATTTCTTGAGTCTGAGTAGCACTGAGCTTGCAAACTTCTAGGCGAATCATCTCCAGAAAAGGCTGATTGGACCTGTTTCCTTTGCACTCTTCAAGCCCGTAGCCAGAGCCATGCTGTTGTTGGACCACGGAGAATAATGGTTGTGTGTTACTTCCACACATTCTACGAACTGAATTTCATTTCCCCCTTGCAGGTTAGGTGGCTGCATCACTAGTGGCTGATCAGAAACTTGACTCGGGCTATTTAGGGGATCCTCAATTATGGGCCGAATCAGTAATTGATCCTGAATGTCTTTGCTTCCCTCTCCAGGGCCTGTTGCCTCGAAAACAGAGGCTCAAAATTTCCTTCCCCACCCTTAGAATACCTTGCAAAGAGCAGATAGTCCCTCTTAGTTGATCTTTACAAATTTTCTGAGGTGTGGCTAGCCTGCTTTGGGATAACACTCCTCCCCCTCCACAGGGTGGCTGTCACACATTTCACTTAACTTACCTAAACCATTCTCCAGTGGAACAACAGGAGAGCTATCGGCCATCTGTAGAGAAGTGACACTTCCCTTCTGTCTTGAATCAGAATGAGGGTAGGCATCTAGAAACTCTCCACTGGCCTCTGCTAATTGGCTTTGGGACTCAGTAGCCAAGATAGTTTTCTCCATAATTGCACTTTGCGTACTTTCCCTCTTGCTTGAAGGTTTTTCTTTCCAACCGCAGAGCAACATGCATGAGCAATGCGTCCTTCGGCTTTCTGGAGCTGAGGCATTAAGCCCGTGGCTATATTGCGATCCCGCTGTGTAGAAAGTTGGCTTTGTATATACTATTTCAAATGAGAAATAGTGTGCACAGAGTCCAAGGGTTCCCCTTAGAGGTAAGATAGTGGCAAAAATAGATAATTCTAATGCTCTATTTTGTGGTAGTGTGGTCAAGCAGTAGGCTTATCAGAGAGTAGAGTTAAGCATTTGTTGTACACACACAGGCAATAAATGAGGAACACACATTCAAAGACTTACTCCAGGCCAATAGGTTTTTATATAGAAAAATATATTTTCTTAGTTTATTTTAAGAACCACAGGTTCAAGATTTACAAGTAATACTTTAAATGAAAGGTATTTCACTCAGGTAATCTAGGAACTTCGAATAATCACAATAGCATGTACAATTTGGACAAAATTGGTAAAAAGCTATTTCAAAAGTGGACACTGCAAAAATCAACAGTTCCTGGGGGAAGTAAGTAAATGTTAAGTTCACAGGTAAGTAAAACACTTACAGGGTTCAAATTTGGATCCAAGGTAGCCCACTGTTGGGGGTTCAAGGCAACCCCAAAGTTACCACACCAGCAGCTCAGGGCCGGTCAGGTGCAGAGATCAAAGTGGTGCCCAAAACACATAGGCTTCAATGGAAATAGGGGTGCCCTGGTTCCAGTCTGCCAGCAGGTAAGTACCCACGTCTTCAGAGGGCAGACCAGGAGGGTTTTGTAGGGCACCTGGGGGGACACAAGCAAGCACAGAAAGTACACCCTCGGCGGCAAAGGGGTGGCCGGGTGCAGAGTGCAAACAGGCGTCGGGTTTCTAATAGGAATCAATGGGGAGATCCTGGGGTCTCATCAACGATGAAGGCAGGCACAGGGGGGGCTTCCCGGGGTAGCCACCACCTGGGCTAGGCAGAGGGTCGCCTGGGGTTCACTCCTGCACTGGAGTTCGGTTCCTTCAGGTCCTGGGGGCTGCGGTGCAGTGGAATTTCCAGGCAGAGGGTTCCTTGAAGCAGGCAGTCGCGGTCAGGGGGAGCCTCTGGATTTCCTCTGCAGGCGTCGCTGTGGGGGATCAGGGGGGTCAACTCTGGCTACTCACAGGCTCGCAGTCGCCGGGGTCCTCCCTGTAGTGTTAGTTTTCCGCAGGTCGAGCCGGGGGCATCGGGTGCAGAGTGGTAATCTCACGCTTCCGGCGGAAAACGTGTGGTCTTTAAAAGTTGCTTCTTTGTTGCAAGGAGTTGCAGTTTCTTGAACAGGGCAGCTGTTCTCTGGAGTTTCTTGGTCCTTTAGAAGCAGGGTAGTCCTCTGAGGCTTCAGAGGTCGCTGGACCCTGTTGGATGCGTTGCTGTTGCCGTTTTCTTCGAAGTAGGGAGACAGGCCGGTGGGGCTGGGGCCAAATCAGTTGTCGTCTCCGTCTTCACTGCAGGGCTTCTTCTTCTTTAGGTTGCAGGAATCTGTTTTCCTCGGTTCTGGGAGCCCCTAAATACTCAATTTAGGGCTGTGTTTAGGTCTGGGAGGGCAGTAGCCAATGGCTAATGTCCTTGAGGGTGGCTACACCCTCTTTGTGCCTCCTCCCTGTGGGGAGGGGGGCACATCCATAATCCTAATGGGGGAATCCTCCTTCTACAAGATGGAGGATTTCTAAAAGTAAGAGTCACATCAGCTCAGGACACCTTAGGGTCTGTCCTGACTAGGGGGGGACTCCTCCTTGTTTTTCTCATTATCTCCTCCAGCCTTGCCGCCAAAAGTGGGGGCAGTGGCTGGGGGGGCGGGCATCTCCCCTAGCTGGGATGCCCTGTGGCGCTGTAACAAAGGGGGTGAGCCTTTGAGGCTCACCGCCAGGTGTTACAGTTCCTGCAGGAGGAGGTGAGAAGCACCTCTACCCATACAGGCTTTGTTCCTGGCCACAGAGTGACAAAGGCACTCTCCCCATGTGTCCGGCAACATGTCTGGTGTGTGGCAGGCTGGCAAAAACTAGTCATCCCTCACTGGAAGTCAGGTATGTTTTCAGGGGGAATCTCTAAAATGCCCTCTGGGTGTATTTTTACAATAAAGTGCACACTGGCATCAGTGTGCATTTATTGTGCTGAGAAGTTTGATACCAAACTTCCCAGTTTTCAGTGTAGCCATTATGGTGCTGTGGAGTTCGTGTTTGACGGACTCCCAGACCATATACTCTTATGGCTATCCTGCACTTACAATGTCTAAGGTTTGGCTTAGACACTGTAGGGGCATAGTGCTCATGCACATATGCCCTCACCTGTGGTATAATGCACCCTGCCTTAGGGCTGTAAGGCCTGCTAGAGGGGTGACTTACCTATGCCACAGGCAGTGTGAGGTTGGCATGGCACTCTGAGGAGAGTGCCATGTCGACTTAGTCATTTTCTCCCCACCAGCACACACAAGCTGGCAAGCAGTGTGTATGTGCTGAGTGAGGGGTCCCTAGGGTGGCATAAGACATGCTGCAGTCCTTAGAGACCTTCCCTGGCATCAGGGCCCTTGGTACCAGGGGTACCAGTTACAAGGGATTTACCTGGGTGCCAGGGTTGTGCCAATTGTGGAGACAAAGGTACAGTTTAGGGAAAGAACACTGGTGCTGGGGCCTGGTTAGCAGGGTCCCAGCACACTTTCAAATCATAACTTAGTATCAGCAAAGGCAAAATGTCAGGGGGTAACCATGCCAAGGAGGCATTTCCTTACACCCTGTAATGTAGCTGCAACATATTAGGCCAGTGCGAAGAATTTTACAGAGCCCAGTTAATGTGTCCAATTTACATTAAGCAGATACTCTGCAGTCCTGCAGATTGGGCCAAATGACTAATGGAATTAGAGCAAATGGAGGTAAGATAGAATAGGGAGGAGCCTCAGCCAGGTAGTGAAAGGCGCCCTGCTGCAGCTACTCACCAAGCACCACACTTACACCGACGAGAAATAAGTTGGGGATGTCAGGGAGTATAGTGGCCAATTCTCCCTCCAGGGGTGGTAGGTTACTTAGCATGTACTGCTCACTCATGACCAGTGAGCAATGAGCTGGGGAAGAGGGTCACAGGGGTCATGAGGGGCAGTAATACAGTAGGATGCGGAGGAGCGGGGTAGGGGACCACAGGGTGGAATTAACAAGAAAAAGAGAAGATACATCAGGAAGAGATTGGTTTTGGATATAAGCAAGGCAGAAAAGCTGTGCTAGCTGGTGTGGCAGGAGCAGGCTGCGTGGCCTTTCATACAGTCTGATGAAGTGATTGAGTTGAGGTAATGAATATTGCATTTGGGTAATGGTCTGTAATATTAGGTTCAGTTTGTGCAATGTTAATAGAGTTTTAAACAGCCAGAAATATGGGGCTATATTGAATTGGTTGTCTTTGGCGCTTGCACCGCTCGACCCTAAAAAGTAGTTCCTTTGATGTTAGCCAGGAAAGGATACAAATCATCCATTCAAAAATGTGTAAAGAAGCTATTATGTTCCTGGGGAGAAATAACCACAAGAAGAGGGAAAACAAACATTGAATAGGAAGCAAGCAAATGAGACTGATAAGACAGCGAAGCAATGATAAGCAATGGGCTGACCCAAATCCCACTCTAAGTATTGAGATCTAGTAAAATACTTACTTACATTTACTCCTGCATTTGGAGTAAATGTATGATTTTTCTATAATTCTTTCTAAATAGCAGGAGTACTCTGGAGAAGCCATGACAGTCACCGTTTTAAAGGAGTTCTCACCATTGTAATCATTTACTCAAGCCTATGTTTATATGATATACATTTATTGCCTCTATAAATGAAAATTAAGAGTACATTTGCCGGATCCGCGCATGAGCCGACGACCAAGATGGCCGCCTGATAACGGAGCTCCGCGCCTCATCGGACAAATCTCTACCGCCAGAGCCGTTTTTTTTTCTTCTTTTTAATGTCGCTCCTCTGAAAACAACCATGAGATGTTTTGGTGAGCATTTTCATCGTTTTTTGGGCTGCCTAGCATATTTCCTGACTCTTTAATTATGTTTTCTTATTTCTCCTCATGAATGAGGCCATTTTGACTAGCTTTGCTCACCATTACATTATACTTTTTTAAAATATTTGACTTTCTTTTTTGCGCAAGCCTGTTTTTTTTTTTGCTGTTTCGCTAACATATTGTTGGAGTTCCTGTGTCACTTGCTTCCTTATTGAAGGTTTTTTTTATTTTTTATATGGGCAAACTAAAGAAAATAAAAGCTCTGTTGCATCAGTCCTCCTCAGCTGACAGACTTTCGCACTTTTTTCAATTGGACACTTCTGCTGCAGCGTCTTCTTCTTCCATCTCAAAGATGTCTTCCTCATCTTCTTCTTCGCCTAAAGTTCCTCAGCATATTTCTGCATCCACTCATAAACAGGACCCACATTCACCAGTAAAATCTCCCTCGCCGATCTCTCTTTAACTTGACGAAATACGTGCATTGCGCCCTTTTATTGAAGAAACTAATTCTTGGATAAAAAATCTTGATTCTAAGTGGTCTCAAATGGAAGTGAGAGTCTTTGCTTTGGAACAAAGAGTCAGCGACATGCAGGATGAAACACATAAAATGATTAGTTTGGAGAAGGAAGTGGCAACCTTGAAGACTCTTATGGAGGATTTGGAAAACAGAAATAGGCGCAATAATCTTCGCCTTTATGGATTACCGGAGGGTCTTGAAGGGAGTGACCCAATTTCATTTTTTACCTCATTCTTTCCACAGTTGGTGGATCTACCATCTTCTACAGTATTAAACATCCAAAGAGCGCACCGCATTGGTCATCGTTCTCTGCATTCCTCCACATCTAAACCAAGAGGCGTGATTATTTTCTTTCTTGGATTTACTTGACTTATTGAGAATTCTTAACGCAGCGAAAACCAAAAAACTAATTTCTTGGCAAGGAAGTAAAATCTTCATTTCACAGGATGTGTCCAAAGCTACAGCAGACAGGAGGAAAGAGTTTTTGGATCTTCGTCCACAGCTTCGTGACTTGGGAGCTCGTTTTGGATTATTCCATCCATGTTTGTTCAAAGTGACATATCAAAACAAGACCACTTCATTTACCTCTCCTGCAGTTCTTCGTGATTTTCTACGAATACACTCTACAAATTCTATGGAAACAGCTGGTCCTTCTACACGTTGACTTTATATGTTTCTTAATTTATTATGCCCTTTCACTATTATTGCAATAGAATTGATGGTCCTTTATATGCAGTTTATACAGTACTATACTATACAATACTATATTGACGTGACTACAGACCCTTTTTTGTTAATGTATTGTTTTCTTTCCACAGGTTCCTGGTGTTCTATAATCATTATTTTTGCTCTTAACCTTTGTCCGTTGATGCGTTCCGTTCCCTTGCTGTGCCGTCTTCAGTCTGTGCTGTCATCACCCCTCCCCTATTGTTCATTCATCTCAGGTATGTTTTTGCAGTCGTCTTTATTTGACATGCACTGTCTCTTCTTTTTTTTGGACTACTTTCCATCCTTTTTCCTACTGTTTTCCCTTTACTCTTCTCTCTTTTTGTTTTTTCTGTTTTCTTTTCCCTTATATGTATTTTCAGTTATTTATGGTACAAGGCCTTTCGTGTACATATATGGTTATGTGACGTAAATTCAGCGTTGTTTCTTGGAATGTCAAAGGTTTTATTAATCCAATCAAAAGGCAGAGAATGTTATCCCACTTATCTAAATATAATCCAGATTTGGTTCTTCTACAGGAGACCCATTTGACGGACTCTGAAGCTATGAAACTTAAAAAAGGCTGGGTGGGCAATGTTTTTACTTCACCTTCGTCTACAAAGAAAAATGGTGTAATTGTGCTTTGCCATAAAAAATTATCAGTTAATGTTACTTCACAAGACTCGGATTCTGATGGTAGGTGGCTCTTTGTGAGGTTTAGTATTAATGGGATTACAATGACTATTGGTAATCTTTATGGTCCAAATAATTCAGATTATCTTTTCTGGCCCACTATCACTAAACAATGTTTGCACTATAATGATGATTTTCTTCTTATTGGAGGGGATTGCAATCAAATTCTTGATCCCTTTATAGATAGGCAATCTGTAATTACATTTTCTCCCCATAAAATGCATAAACAATTGAAGGCATTTTTCTCACAATGTAATTTAATTGACTCATGGAGAACTTGCAATCCTGATAATAGGGATTTTTCGTTTTATTCTCCACCACATGGCTCCTTATCTAGACTTGACCATATTTTAGTTTCTAAATCATTGTCCCAAAATCTTATTAACTCCTCCATTGAACCTATGGTAATATCTGATCATGCCCCAGTCATTACAGATTTTGACTTGCTCCCGGTGCATCCAAAGTCCAATAGGTGTTGATTTAATAATTCTTTATTACCTGACTCTAAATTTTCCACTTCCTTTGTTGCCTTTGCGGACAATTTTTTTCGATTTAATGAAGATTCTCACATTTCTCCACAATTGTTATGGGATTCGTTTAGGGCTGCGGCTCGTGGTCATATAATAAATTTTGTCTCTAATAAAAAAAAAAACTTTCAATGCCCAGCATCAAGCACTACTTCTCAAAATTAAACGCTTAGAACATCAGTACTATTCTTCCTCCTCCAATTTTAATATACAACAACTTATTCAGGCAAAACTGCAATTTAACAAAATCTCAACGGATAATGCTTCCTATTTTCTTCTACGTAGTAGTGCTCGTTATTATGGAGGTCGGAATAGAGCGGGGAAGCTTCTGGCTAATTATTTAAAAGTTCGAAAGCAACACCATAATGTGAAGTCTATAGTTTCAGATACTGGTGAGTCCCTTTTTAAGGATGCAGATATTTTAGCTGAATTAATTATTACCAGACACTTTATACTCCTGAGTCAGTCCCGACCCCCTTACAGATTGATGGTTATTTAAAGAATATTCCAAACCCTAATAAGACACTGATTGATGCTACTTCACTTGAAGTAGATATTACTTCGTTAGAAATTTTTAAAGCCCTTCAATCTCTAAAAAAAGGGAAAACCCCTGGCCCGGAAGGATTTACAGTGGAATTTGTTTTACATTTTTCTGACCTGTTACTTCCTAAACTTTTTCAACTTTTCCAATTCTTCATAGATTCTGGTTTTACAGGGGGCACATTTCAGGAAGCTTCGATTTGCCTAATTCCAAAGGACGGTAAGGATCATTCTTTTTGTAAATATTTTAGACCAATCTCTCTTCTTCATACAGATTATAAAATCTTTGCTAAATTATTAGCCCTACGTCTTGATACCCTTTTACCTGCGATGATAAGTAAGGAACAAACGGGTTTTGTCAAAGGTAGACTTGCTTCTGACAATTCTAGAACATTCTTTAATGTACTCAGCAAGGCTCCCGCTCTGTCGTCTTCTCTAGCGGAAATTTCCATAGATGCTGTGAAAGCATTTGACCGGTTAGATTGGTCTTTTCTATTAAAAGCTTTAGCCTGGCATGGTTTAGGGCCTCATTTCATTTCATTTATCTCTTTGCTTTATCAATCTCCAATGGTATTGATATCGGTAAATGGGAAATTGTCTAGATATTTTGTATTACGCCGAGGTGTACGTCAAGGGTGTCCGCTCTCTCCACTCCTATTCATTCTAGCTCTCGAGCCCTTTCTATCCAGTATTAGAAATAACATTAAAATTGAAGGTTTCCAGTATGGCGAGAAACATTTAAAATTAACGGCATATGCAGATGATATTCTTATATATATCTCAAACCCTGAGCTCTCGATTCCGTCTCTACTTTGGGAAATTGAGGGTTTTTCCTTGATTTCAGGTTATAAGATAAATTCGGATAAACCTAAAATCCTCCCTTTATCAAAATTTTGTTTTAAAGCATCATTTGATATCACTGGTTTTCACTGGAATTCTTCCAAGATTAAATATTTAGGTATTTGGTTCACTTCATCCATTAAAAAGTCCATTGAAGTAAATATTTCAGAGGCTTTAGAGAAAGTTGATAGATCGATTCTGGCTTGGAATCCCTTATTTTTATTGTGGTGGGGTCGTCTCTATTCCATTAAAATGATGATTTCTCCTAACATATTATATATCCTATCCATGATTCCGCTTCCATTACCTGGTACCATTTTTACACAATTGGACTCCAAATTGTCTAAATTCCACTGGAACAATAAGAAATCTAGATTTTCTCTTAGTCATCATTGCCATTCTAAACAGGAGGGAGGAGTCAATTTTCCGGATTTTAGATTGTATCACAAATCCTTTTGTTTGTGACAAGCTTCTAAGCGGGTCTCCCTGTCAGACTCTAGGTTTACTCCATTATCGTTGGATATTGAGTGTTCTTTTCTTTTGCCTTTTTCCCCTAGTGAGGTGGTATCCTTTTCCTATAATATTTCACTTATCTCCTCTCTGCTCCTTAAACATACTTGCTCTCTTCTGGGTTCTCACTATTTACCTCCTTCGGTTTCTCATTCCTCTTTTCTGAATTACCCTATTTGGCATAATTGTCTTATCACTATTAATAAAAAACCCTTATTTTGGAAATCCTGGCGACAGAGAAATATAATATGGGTCAAGGATTTATTCTCCAATAATACTCCACTTTCTTTTTCACAATTCCAACTTCTATTTCATTGTCCCAATTCATTTATGCCTAAATATCTTCTTCTTATTAATATTATTCTCGATGTACTTCTTTCCATGCCTTCCCATTCTTCTTCTTCTTCGGAATTACCCTTTTCTTTGTCCTCCTTTCTTATCTCATATCCTAAGGCATCAAATATCTATAAACTTTTTCAGTCTCCTGTTTTGACGTGTCCTAAATCTAAAATTGAATCTCAATGGGAATTGGATTTGGGATGTACCTGGACTGTTTCCTTTTGGAATAAGGTGTGGCATCGATCTTATAAAATATCCAGATCAGCTTCTACCACACAGTCACTTTTCTTTCTTTATCACAGACTTTATTTTACCCCTTCTACTATAGCAAAATGTTCTGTAACCTCCACTCCAAGTTGCTGGTCCTGCAATAGCCCAAAGGGAGATCTTATGCATATCCTTTTTGAATGTCCTCCTACTGTCTCTTTTTGGAGAAAGGTTTGGTGTCAGCTTACCTGCATTTTTCATTTGCAATCCCAATTTTCTCCGCTGGTGCTTTTTTTAGGTAGTCTCTCTGCTGACATTGTTTCAGATGATGATAATTTAAAATTGTTGGATCTCATGTTAGGTTTGGCCTTTCAACAAGTTACTCTCAATTGGAAAAATTCATCCAATATTTTCTATAAAGCTTGGTGGAATAATGTTTGTCACTACCATAGATTAGATATTGCTTTTACCTCTTTATGCTGCCCTTCCATAAATAGAGATTTGTACTGGTTACCTTTGACTGATTATCTTAATGCTGTTGCTTGTAATTCTACTAGGTGTACATTATCTGAGAATTTTAAGCCACCATGAATTCTTTATTTTCTCTGTTCTTGAGTGAATTTTAACTTAGCTTACTATTATGCTTTTTTGAATATTACTTTCTTATATTTAACTGTTGAAGTTCCTATGCATTTTTCGCATTGTAAATTGTCTTGTCCCGTTTTCCTTGTTTCCTCCCCTTTTTTATACTTTAAAATGTTAAACAGCTTTTACAACTTGTTTGAAAATTATATCACTATCATTATGATAGATATCTTGTATTGTTAGTATATAACCCATATGTATTTTGATTTTAATAAGGCTGATTTACCTTAAAAAAGAGTACATTTGCCTTGCTAAACTTTCACCCCAAGAATGTATGGAAAAACTGTATACCACCACCAATTATGGCAGGGGTCCTATCCCGTTCCCAATCTGGATAGCGATCTGCACTTTCCTTTGCCAGGAGTAAACCTCTGTCCACATTCACAGTCCATGGCATCGCCACCCTGGAACACCCAAGTAGAATAACTCCATGGGGTAATTGTGTCTCAGTAAATCAATCTATGAGGCTGAATTTGCGTTCTGACAGTTTGGCACTCAAATTTACTCCTATAAACCATGCCCTTTGCGTAAAGTAGCTGAATCTAGGTGTGCAAATGTACGTTTGGATCAAGTTGGAGTGTGCTAGAGTCTGCCATATCACGCCTCCCCCTCTCACCCGGGCCATGGATACAAATACCTTCTCAAATGTGCAATTGTGCCCTGCATTCCCAGGGCAGGGAAGTTGCACTCAAAAACCTATGAGGGGTGGGAGAGAGGAAAGCCTTGCACCCTAGACCACAGGCAGGCCCCTCCAGTGCTGCAGATATTGTAATTAGTCTCCCAGCAGAC
This sequence comes from Pleurodeles waltl, assembly GCF_031143425.1. NCBI lineage: Eukaryota > Metazoa > Chordata > Amphibia > Caudata > Salamandridae > Pleurodeles > Pleurodeles waltl. The sequence continues at coordinate 1,313,034,221 of NC_090437.1, read as the reverse complement.
TGCAGAGCGCTAATCTGGCCACTAAACTGCAAATTGCAGCTCTGCTTAGTTTGTCTCAGATTGCTACACCAGGGCTGACGAAAGCCGCCGCGGGACGTGCGCCGAACGTGGCAGAGGTTATGACAAAACATAGCTCCGCCAATCAGCAGCCAGCCTGCGGCACGGTGGACATTCTTCATCAGTGTCCCCTCTGGTCTTAGCCCTGGAGTTGTTTGTCTGAAACGGCACATCTCTGTTTCCTAGGAAGTTACTTCTCATAATGATAGGGAAAGGAGGACTTTGTAGGCTTCACCGGTTGTTAATGGCCCGGCGGAAGTTTAGTCTACCGGTTTCAAGTGGCTTCAGATGAGTTACTGGCTTTAAAAAATAAAATAAAAAAAACTCTGACTGTATTTGTATGTTAGAAAAAACAACGCAGAGTCAAATGGTGAAATAATAAAAGACAACTGTTGGACACATGCAACTGTAGCTAGTTACACAGTTTCACACTTTTTTGAACTCTGTTTGTCTCAACATACAGAAAGGACTGTTCACTTGGCGAAAAAGGTATCGCAGCTTTTAAGAATACTGAAAATTATTCTAATCGGATTGCAAGGTTTGGGAAGTCAATTTAGCCTCAATAAGACATTCAAGTGCTGAACATCTTGGCTGTAGAAATAGAATCTTCGGGTTACATCAATTCAAAGCCAATAGGGCCTTTTCTTTGCACCAGTATAAATTATATTTTGCTGAGATGTACATTAAAAATTAAAAGGATTTATATATCTGTTCCACCTACACTACTCTGTTAGGAAGCTTCCAGACTATTATGCAGGATAGTTATTATTTTTTTTGCATTTATAATTTAATTGGAAGCATATGTCTGCCACATTTAAGAGGCGGCATGTGTTATTTTCGTAACCGTAAAAAGTGCAATTAACTGTGTAACAGGGTCGATGTTATGCAAAGCGCTCAACTTCTGCCAAGCGAGATCGCGTTGCAAAAATAGAGAAAAAGTAGTCCACAAACCGAATGGGAAACAGCGAGCCTCGTATGTTTTCTGTACTTGGTCGATGCGCTCGAGGAGGGCTAACCACCGGAAAAGGCATGATGTATGCGTGCCTTCCACTAATGAAATCAAGCAGGTTCTAACAGGCAAGCCCACAAACCAAAAAAAGACACTGACGACACATGGGCGGGGCTCCGAGCCCTTATTAATTCCTAAAGCGTCTCGCTAGTGAAACGCATGCGCAAACGCATGCGACCAGGCTCGACCCTAAAAAACAAAGTACCCGGTCGATCTGAGTAATACTTCATATTAGCAAGTACAATGTAGACGTGCCTGCAGTTGCTGCGTCACTGCAAGGAAAGTTCTGATTTTACAAGACCAATATGTGTCTTAGAAAACAATTATTAAATTAGATAATTCTCTAATGTGAGCTTGCCCCTTGTCATGTATCTCATGGCTTCACATTTAAAAAAACAGTTGATGCCAGAGACGCACCTACAGGCCTAAGCTTTCAGAAGGACTGTTTTTCTATAACTCCGTGGAATTTCACAGGGTAAAACTCTAGATTCGAGAAGGTGAACAGAAGCAGAAGTTATTTTTCACAGATTGCAGGCCAGTTCAGAGAGTTTTCTTTGACTGTCAATGGACGAGAATGTTTTTTCCTGTGATGCGTCTAGACTTGCTCCTAGAAAATGTGTCCTCGTTGAGGGAGAGAGCAGAGACTTTTGTTGTGACAGCCATCAATGCTTGATAAAGGGATGGCACCTTTTTTTTAGCCAGCCGCAAAGATACAAGAAAACCTGAAGGCTTTTATGCCACAAATAGGATGCCACTGGGGTGAGACCTTTTGTAAATACCCTGGGAGAGAATCTGAGACCAAATGGGAGCACCTTGGATTGGTAATGAGTGCTGGCTACTGTGTAACTGAGGAATATTCAATGCCTGGGATGGATAGAAATATGAAAATTGCATATTGGAGATCTAGGCTTGTCATGAAATTCCCATGGTTAAGAGATGAAGAATTCCCTGGTGTAGGAAAGTGGGCTCTTACTACCATGGTTACCCCACTTTTGGTCTGTTTGTCAGTGTGTTTGACTGTCTCTACTGGGATCCTGCTAATCAGGATGGACCCCAGTAGTTATGCCCTCTCCCTTAAATTATGGTTGTAGGATACTGGTAATCCAGTATTTCACCCACAGTTGGCATACTGGTGCCCCCTTATAAGTCTCTAGTAGATGGTGCCTAGGAACCAGAGCACTGGGGCTCCAGGGGATACCTATGGGCCGCAGCATTTATTTTGCCACCCATATGGAGCCCCTACAAAGGCTTCTACAGGACTGCCATTGCAGCCTGTGTGAAAGTGTACATGCACCCTTTCACTGCCATTAACACTACACCAGGTCACTTAAAAGTCACCCCTATAGAAGGCCCAACAGCCCTGAGGGCTGGGTGCAGAGTACCTGTGTGTGAGGGCACCCCTGCACTAGCAGAGGTGCCCCCACGACCTCCAGGACCATTGTCCCAGACTTTTGTGAGTGCGGGGACACCATTTTACCCGTGTACTGGACATAAGTCACTACATATGTCCAGCTACATAATGGTAACTCCAAACATAGGCATTTTTGGTATCAAACATGTTGGAATCATAACCCAATGCTTTTGCAAGCATTGGTTGTATGATTCCATGCACTCTGGGGGCTCGATGGAGGACTTCCAGTATTGCCATTACAGCCTTCTGAGGTTTTCCAGGCAGCCCCGGCTGCTGCCACCTCTCAGACAGGTTTCTGCCCTTCTGCCCAAACCCAGGAAGTCAGAACAAAGGATTTCCTTTGGGAGAGGGGTATTACACCCTCTCCCTTTAGAAATATGTGTTACAAGCTTGGGAGGGGTAGCCTCCCCAGGCTTCTGGAAATGCTTTGAAGGGCACAGATGGTGCCCTCCTTGAATAATCCAGTCTACACCGGTTCAGGGGCCTCTAATCCCTGCTCTGGCACGAAACTGGACAAAGGAAATGGGAGTGGCCACTCCCCTGTCCATCACCAGCCCAGGGGTGCTGCTCAAAGCTCCTCCAGAGGGTCTCTGGGTTTTGCCATTTTGGATTCCAAGTTGGCAGGGCACTCCGGGAGCATCTGAGTGGCCACTTCCAGCAGGTGACATCAGAGCCCTCCCCTGATAGGTGCTTACCTGTTTGCTGACCAATACCCCTTTCAGGGCTATATATGGTCTCTCTCTTGGGTGCTTCTTCAGATTCGGCTTGCAAGACTCCAGCAGGAATCCTGTGCATTCTTTACTTCACCTTCTTACCGAAGAAACTGCATGTAGGCCCTCCAGGAACTCTACAAACTGCAACAAAGAAGCAAAGACAACTTCTGCAACATTGTATCTTCAGCTCCTGCCAGCAGCTGCAACTGTTTACGGGTCGTGCATTCTCAGAGGACAGCCTGCCTTCATCCTGCACCAGAAGAACAAAGGAATCTCCCTTGGAGTGAAGGAGTCACTCCCCTGCTTCAGCAGGCACCTCTCTGCAATGATGAACAGTTGTGTGGGACCCCTCTGCTGACGAGCTGCGTGGATCCTGCGTCACAGGTGGTGGACTAAAGTGGTCCCATCGGTCCTGACGGTCCTGACGTCCAACTGTCCAAATGGTGGAGGTAACAGCCTGACTCCCCACGCAAGTCAGTACCCCCATGCATCACATGTTTTGCAGTAGCTAAGGCTTGTTGCCATCCTTACATAAAGTTCTTCATGCACAGTGCAGCTCTAGCCAGCTCCCAGCACTCCTTCCTGTGACACACAGCTTCCTGAGTGGTTCTCAGGCGGTGTGGGACTCTTTGTTGTAGTGCTGCATGGGCCTCCTTTTGAACCTTCTTTGTCCCTGTGCTGTGGGACTCCTCTGCACACTGCCTGCTCTTCTGAGGGCTCTATGAGTTGCTGATAGCCACCTCTGACTCTCCCTCCTGGGTAGAGTCCACCAGGTCCCTCCTGGTCCTGGGCAGTGCCATTTTCTGCTAACCACGAGCTTTGCATGTGCCCTTGTTGGTGGAATCCAGCAACGTAAACCAAACTGCAATCATTCATCTGGCGTGGGACATCTTCTGCACCAACCAGGAACCTGCACCCCTCTTCTTGGGTGCAGGACTGACTGTTATTCTTCACTGGTGGTTCCTCTTTTGCACCTTCATCTTAGTTAGCAGGGGCTCCTGTTCTCCCTGGACTCTTCGGTGTTTCTTGGACTTGGTCCCCTTCTTCCATTGGTCTTCAGGTCCAGGAATCCATTGCTGGTGTCTTGCAGTCTCTTCGGGTTCTTGCAATAACTTCTTTCTTGTATTCTTGTGTGTTCTACGAAAGTTATTGTGATATACTCCTGCTTTCCTGGACTCCGGGGTGGCTTCTATTACTTACCTTTGGTTTCCTAATACTCCCAGTGCCCCTCTATACACTACACTTGCCTGGGTGGGAAAACCAACTTTCGCATTCCACTTTCTTAGTATATGGTTTGTGTTCCCCGTAGGCCCATTTCTAACTATTGTGTTTTTCACTGTTTGCACTGTTTTCTAACTGTTTTGCAGCTATTTCTGCATTCTAGTGTATATACTTTGTATATTACTTACCTCCTAAGAGAGTACAGTATCTACGGTATTTTGGCATTTGTGTCACCAAAATAAAGTACCTTTATTTTTGTAACACTGAGTATTTTCTTTCATGTGTGTGAGTACTGTGTGACTGCAGTGGTATTGCATGAGCTTTGAATGTCTCCTAGTTAGGCCTTGGCTGCTCATCCACACTACCCTTAGAGAGCCTGGCTTCTAGACACTGCCTACATTTCACTAATAAGGGATAACTGGACCTGGTATAAGGTGTAAGTACATTAGGTGCCCAATACAAACCAGGCCAGCCTCCTACACCTGGAGGGTAATTATACAAAAAAGTTGTTTTTTTTAGTACTTGGTGAGCTTCCTGAAATTCAGAATGGAGTGCCACTCCCCTGACTTTGTGATAACCAGAAAAAAACAAGAGTAGAATCCCATTCCTTTTTTTGAGCGCAGAACCTCTTCTATGGCCCCTTTGGTTAACACAACCAATGCCTTCTTGCGAAGAAGATGGAGGTGAGAAGGCACGGATTGTTTTGGTGGAGTATGAGGTGGATTTTGGATGAACTCTAAGGTATGGCCATATATGATTATGCCCAGGACCCACTTGTCCATAGTGATCTTCCTCCATTGATTTTGGTAGTGTGAAATTCAAGTTCCTACAGGATGGTGTTGTGTAGATGTTTTAACCAGAACTAAGACATTGTCACTGATTCCTACTAGCGTCTCTGGCTGAAGCTGTTTGCTTTCTCCTCGGTTGCTGTTTGGAATACACTGCCACTGGTGGTGCTTGATAAGGTTTGTACTGCTGATAGGCAGAATGAAAGGGCTGCTGGGAGAATTGGTATGGCTGGTATCTCTGATATCCTTCTCAATAAGAGTATGTTCCTCGTCCACCTGCTCCACAAAAGTGTGTTTTAGGAACCGAGCAGTTCCTAAGGATCTTGTGGTTTCAGTATTCGACTTGATTGCTTACAAGGCATCATTGATATGCTTACCAAACACAGCCTTGACATTGTTTGCCACGGCATATCTAAAATCTTTGTCCGAACCGGAGGCCGAAACGTTGTAGCCTTGAGCCAGCCCAGACGTCTGAGCATCGCTGATCCTGGCAACTGCCGGAATCTTATAGTCGCAATGTCCATAGTGCAGTCTATAATTTCACAAGCCGATCTTTCTGCCTCCTGCAGAATCTTTTTTTGTTCTCTGGCATGAAATACAGATATGTGTCGATGTCTGACCACATCTGGCGACAGTATCTGCCCAGAACTGCACTGACAGTCGTACCTGATATGATGGAAAATCTCTTTCCAATATTATCAAGGCACCTGCCTTCTCTGTCAGGTGGAGTAGAGACTGAAGAGAACGGGTTCTCTGACCAAAGTTGAGCAGCCTGGGTAATTATTTGGTCTAGTTTTGGATGTCCTGTGAGACAGAGCCTTATATTTTTTATCAGTCCTTTGAAGGACTGCTGTGACAGTAGCTAGCGTTTTCATTATTTTAACTACTTCCTCCCATATATAATCCACTGTGGGAATTGCCCTTACTGTCTTTCTGGATTGTTGTTCAATCTCATGCAGGATATAATATTACTGTTTAATCATGATTGGGAACTGAAAAAGCTTGGCTGCTCTCTCCATGAGAGTGTGAAACCCACCAATATCTTCTGGTGGAAAATCCACCACTTGCCGTGGTGGAGAAGAAGGTGTTGAGATGAGATAATTGTCCCATTTGGTTGACAAGGATCGGGTGTCTTGAATCTCACCTTCCTCCATTTCTGCGTCAGCATCAACTGATAATGATGGATCATCCCGAGGTGGCATGGCAATGTGTGCCGTTAGAGTCATCCTTAGAGTTGCTGGCAGTAGCAAAGGACTGGTGACTTAGGTGCTGGAGTTAGTGCACCTACAGGAGACGATTGCTCTTCTGCATGTGTTAGAAAGTACTTCTAGTAGTCCTGGAGCATGCTTTATAAATCTTGGACTAAAGCCGCTGGAACCTGGACCATACATTGTGGTGTTGCAGGAGAGAAGTTTATGCTCTAAATATTGATGTGGAAGTTCAATATATTGCTGGCCTTAATACACGGGTTCATAATAATTTACATTTAACTCAGATGGACTGTGAGATGGACCAAAAGGGCATTGATCATCTTCATCTGATTCTTCCACATCTAGCACGTGACTAGGTGGCAATGGTGACGCTTTGCAAGGTGAGGTGAGCTCCAGACGAAGACTGTATGGTGTACATTACAGTCTCATCGACAGAGTAGTCGATGGTGGCGGCAACGATGATGCCAAATTCAGCATGGGCGTTTTTTAGGTTTAGTTTTCGTTGATGATGGAATTCTTTCACCCGGTTGTGTCATTGATGGTCTTGTCGACAAAGTTGTCATCGACTTCGGGGCGTCAGCTTCGTCAATGTGGTTGTCAACAGTGTTGGTACAATTGCTGTTGATGAGATGGTCATGGTCAATGAACTGGTCATTGTTGACGATGGTTGACATCTTAATTTTCAATGCCATTGCTGATGATACCAACTGTCTTACCATCATTGATGATGTTCTTCCAGTCAGTTTATGATTACCCAAGACTGGTTCAGAGGACTGCACAGGTTTTAATGCCAAAACTATATATATGGTGTAGTAGGCTCAGATTTGAATTCTGTGCTTTCTTTCTTTCCTCATGAGAGGAGACTTTTGAAGACCGATGTGTCTCTCTTAAGGCTTTTCTGTGCCACTGAGGTGACTCATGGTGTGACCCCTTTTGCTCTTTTTGGATTATGTTCGTGAGACAAACAGAACTCCCACTATTTAGCAGACCCGGGAGCTCCCAGATAGAGTACACTAGCATAATCCAATCTGGAGGTGATTAAAGCATGTACAATACCTTTGTGGGTGACTAAAGGAAGATATTTAAAAAAGTTCCTAATGATTTTAAAACACAAAACCAATAGCAGTCGTAGCTAGCACCCAAGGCTTGAATGATAGAGTTGTATCTAATAGAACCCCAAAGTTCCTGGCAACAGAAGGCCAGAATCTTGTGACATCAACTGGGGAAGGAGTACCAAAAAACAAACTTTCTGATTTCTCAGAATGAAGCAGTAGGCAGCCTGAGTGCATCTAATCAGTAACAGCAGTAAGACAACCCTGAAAATCATCTACCACAGAGTCCCTCAGCTGTTGGAATGCCAGAATAAGCTGTGTGTGTTATCAGCATATGAAATGTTGTCCAGGCCCCACCTTTGAGCTATCAGTGCAAGTGGGGCCATGTAGATGTTAAGGAGAGTTAGGCTTAATGCTTAGCCCTTCAAGAACCCCACAGCTTATCCAAACTGGGAGGTAAAAGGTGGTTAAAAACTGCCTGCTATCTGTCAGATAGATAGGATTGAAGCCAATTCAAGGCTCTACCCATTATTTCTGCCTTCTCCAGACTCTGCAAGAGAATTTTATGAGAGCCCTGTTGAATGCGGCCAACAGATCTAAAAAAATGCCAGCCCCTTTCCTTCCCAAGTCAAGGTTACATCTAATATAGTCTGTGACCTCTAATGGAGCAGACTCAGTGCTAAAGCCCGCACGGAAGCCAGGCTAAGAAGAATGAAGGATCTTATGTATTTTAACATGCCTTGCAATTTGGCAATTTACCAAAGATTCCAGCATCTTTCCTAGCACAGGGAGAAGCCTACACTTACTCAAAGTAAGTGGAATGGAATTTTTAGAGCGCTTTTTATCAAATTGTTGGCGCCTAGCCCTATTCAAAAAATAGATTGAAAAGGACATTTATCTGAGGATTGATGGAAGTAACTTCCCTAGACAAAATATAGGGAGAACAAATATTGAGGGGCGATCCAGATTTTACTTTTTGGATGACAAGTTCAGATTCAACCAGTGTAATCTTCTCGAAGGACTCAAACAGCAGGCCTTCCTTAACCTGCACAGTGTCAGGATTTGACCCAAAGAAGGACTGTCCTCAGACCTATCAAAGTTAGAAAGAATTTTCTCAATTATGTCATGGAAAAATGCAGATAAATCTTCAGCTAGCCATTCATAAGTAGGAATAATTTGTTAGCCTCAGGCTGCAAAAATACTTTAACGATTTAAAAAAACTTTCTGGGAGCATTCTCGGAGTCAGCTGCCTGTTTGGCGAAAAAGTCTATTTTGGCTTTCTTAATCTTTTTACGACACTGTATGAGAGCAATGCAATATGCCTGCTTCTTCTGAGAATCATAATTCGACCTCCATTTCCTTTCAAGTTGTTTACATTGTACTTTTTCTGCCTGAAGGAGGGAAGAGAGCCCAACTGCCTAAGGTGCATTTCAACTCCTTGTGTGAATTTTTAACGGTGCCAATTTATCAAACCTTGTGATAAGGCAGAGTTGAAGGAATTGACTGCGTCATCAATTATCTGACACGTTTACCATGATTGGAGAATACTTGTCAACCAAGCTTGAGTCAAGAATAGAGTGACACAGCCTAGAAACTCCCTTAGCCATACTGGTGTCATACTGAATGACAGAATGAGACACATAAAAAGAACCAGACTAATTGAAGAGGAAGACCAGAGACGAAAGAGCAGCAATAAGAGAAAATCAAAGGTATGCCCATATTTCTGAGGGGGACCCTTGACTAGTTGCACTTAATTGAGATCAGTCATAAATTCCCTAAACTGTTTTGCCAGTCTGCAGTTGGGATCTTCTATATGCATATTAAAATCTCCCAACATTACAAAGTTAAAGCATTTTAGGAGAAAAGGTGGTCTCAAGCCAAAACTGGATGTGGTACAAGCTGTTGAAAAGGCATCCGCACAACAAAATAAAGATGAAGCAAAGTCATTTCTAGGCCATGCTAATTAGTACTCCAAATTTGTGAGGGAGGTTGCTGACCTAGTTGACCCTATTAGGACATTACTTAAAAAGGGAACACCCTTTGTATGGACACCTGAGTGCAATGAAGCTTTTTCACCATTAAAAAGCAATCATAGAACCTGTGTTTAGGTAACGGTACCATACATCCCCCCGTAATGTCTTAACCATAGGTGCCAACACAAAAGGACTGGGTGCTACATTAGCGTGATATGACCAAGGCAAGGAAAAAATGAAATTGTTTGCCTTCCGTACTCTGAAGAGTTCCGAAATGAATTACTCCATTATGAAAAGGGAAGACTCGGCCTGTTTTTGTGGGATCAAATATTTAATGCTTTTTTGTGGGGGTATTCCTTTCACTGTGAGAATGAATAAACAAAATGTTGAATTTTGTGATCTCTTTCTAGGGCACAGAACGTATCAATCCAAGGATTTCTAGAATTTTTATTAGGGTTAGTAGCATACAATTTTAAACTGGAATACCATCCTGGTTTATGGCGTAGGGTAGCACTGTCTATCTTTGCTGCCCATCAAAGATAGGGATTGTGTTGAGAAGTAACTGAATGACAATGTTCTGACACTAACAATAGATGGTCTCAATGAAAGTGATGCAATGGACAGTTCTGAAAAAAATGAGCAACTTCACATATTGGAAGAATTCATCAAGACAGGTTGTCTGAATGTTTTAAAGATGTACCTCATCCAGTAAGAGAATTTGGGATGTCAGAAATGAGTTATGCCTAAAGGGTAAGAAGGTACCGAAAGACAAGACTATTGGCCCCTCTCCCAGATCTCTGCCCAAAAAAATAGTTGACCCAGCCTGCGAGGGACATAAGGGCAGGCGTTTAACATAAAACTGTGGGCCTGATTTAGAACTCAGCCAAAATCTAAATCCTATAGACTATGAAGGGATTTATATTTCAGCGAATGGAATATCCGTCTCCGCCAAGTTCTTAAACAGGTCCAATGTCTGATTACAGTTTTGGTGGCCAGCATGTACAACATCATGAGACAGAAGGTTAGAGACTGCATATTATATACACCCATTGGGAAGTCCAAAATTGTCAAAAATGCTGCTTTATCACCAGTAGACGTTCCAGAGAAGCCATGGATGAAGCTAATTACGGATATTATTGGCCCCATTCAGCAAACACATTTAAATAGTATATATGTTGTTGCATTATCAGACTTTCATTCCAAAAAGATAAAAGCTTTCCTTGTTCTTCACATTACCACCAGTATCCGCATAGATTTCTTAGAAGATTTTTTCCTGAGGTAAGACAGACCCAAGACCCATATAACTGACAATGGGACACAGTTTACTTTAGATTTTATGCAGAATTTCCTTTCCCTATGGTCAGTAGAGCATTTCAGAACAGCTCTACAGTTTCCAAGAGCTAATAGGCTTGTTGAGAGAGTCAGGAGAATGATCAAAGCATGCATTCAGTTAGCTGCATTATGGGTAACGAGTTGAAGATGCTATACTTGAGTTGTTATGGTCTTTCCATATTATACCCAATAGTGTTACGGATTTGGCTCTCTTTCCGTCCTTAAAGGGTATACTACCTGGTACCAAAATGGTTTCTGCATGATTGTTTGAGAGTGTAGGAATGAACACATATATGGAATGAAATATTACCATGGAAAAAAATAAAGAGCAATCAAACTAGATACAAAAGAGCTACAAGCCCGGGAAGATGCTGGTTTGGCTGTAGAAGTCTGCTGAGACCAGCATCCAGAGGAGGCCTCAGCACATCAGGAAGCATCGGAGACCATCTATGCCCCGTGATTCTTGCCAAGCATAGCAGGTGGCACCCAGAAAATGTCACTTTGAGTCTCTATGGGCAGAGGCAGTGGCACACTCATACAGCCAATAATAAGTGGCCCTCCATGAACTTGAGGGAGCTGGTGTATACATTTACTGAAAGCGGGAACTCTAGATTCTTCTAGCCTGCAATTAGCCTTGAATAGGGGTGAATTTCCTCTCATGAGCAAACAGGCTGACTTGAATGGACAGAGATGACTCTTCTGAAATCCACAAAATATGCAGGGTGGGAACTGAGGGGCTCCTTTTGACAGCACAGTGTCAAATCCGTCTTGAAATGTTTGTCAATGGACTTGTAACACTTGAGGTGCACTTGAAAGGGAGAGAACAAGAGGACAAGACAATTCTTGTGTATTGCTTGTCTGGTTACTAAAGGACCCTACTTTGACCTACCAGACATCTGTCTATGGGTTTGCTGAAGGTACAGTGCTTGCTTCAAACCGGAGTTTAATGTTAAATGTGGGAAGAAAATAGGATTACCATAGGACACTCCCCACTCATACCCGAGCCCCCAGCCCAAGTTTAATGTAGCCAAAGACCTTTGCCATCTTGGAGTTGCCCTGACACTTTGCATTTCGGGCCTGCTTGCAATAAGGCAAACAGGAGCTACTGCAAATGTAGGTAGTTCAGGGCCTGGCAACCTTTAGCTCACTGGTGAAAGATAAACTAAGAATGTGTTAGGTTGTCCCCCTTCCCACTCACAGGTTGGTGAACCCTACGAAGCTGGACCCTCAACCAGTCTTCCTCAGAATACTTTCTGGCCCTGCAGAAGATCAGAAGAGGAATGGACCTGCTGTATGTGACTTGAGAGGAGCCCTGAAGGACTTGACCTGCTCCCTCTAGTAGCCACAACAAAAGCATGGACTCCAATGATCAGTTGGCTGATCTCCTGCTTGGCTTCAGGGAAGACAACAACCTACAATAGACCTTTTCCTCACAGTACCCAGCTGAACAGTGCCAAATGGCACCATTAAAAGATTTGGTGTGAGAAGATCATCATCTCAACAGTTTTCAGGAGCAGGCATAGTTGTGAAAAAGAGTCAACTGTTTTACAACTATTTTTGCATTTTCCTTAGTGGCAGTCAAGTTTTTCTATTTTTTGTAGTTTCTACCTACAATTTTTGTTGGAAACAGGGTGAAATCGATGGATGCACTAGAAAGCTCTTTATTTTTCAGAAAAACTATGCAAATCTCAAAACTCAGCATGTGGTCAGTTGTGAAGATCTATCATAGTTGTCACAAAGAAACTAATCGTTGAAATATAGGAATAATCCAAATGTCATATTCACAAAAGGAGAAAACGAAATGAAACAGCGATCCATACCTTCTACCAAGCCTTCTACGAGAGTGGAGCTGAAAACTCTACTGACATCCACACCTACGTTTTAAGGCTGTGAATAGCCACCCTTGAGCCCCAAAACAGAGACAGTTTGTAAGCCACTATTGACATCTCAGAACCCGCTAAACTCTTAAAAAAGCTACCTACAGGGAAATCTCCAGTCCCAGACAGACTCACGCCTGACTTTTACAAACTCTTCTTCCCTGAACTGCAAGATCACTTCCTCCCCCATTCAACACCTTCACACGAAACACCAGCCTTATGCCCACCATGTGGGAAATGGGGATCATAGATCCCTCACTCCACACATAATATTGCCATATCGCTCTTTTCAACAAAGGTGCAAAAAGATACATGACAATAACACCACTCAGATTAGAATCCCTCCTCCCTGGATTGATGGACCCTGATCAGGTTGGCTTTATCTGCAACAGACAGGGGCAGATAATGTCAGACACCTCACATATTTGGTAGCTAAAGTACGTGAGACATCTCTTTTCCATTTTTTTCATTTCATCAGTTGAAGCAGTGATACATGTACACATCCAATATGCGTTGATTTGATTCTCCCTGGTATAAACCATCTCAGGAGTTCAAATGACATGTGCTGTCAATAATTCCCCAATGACGTATTCAAGTAAAGGCAACATACAACAATTGCAACTCTCATCCCCTCCCCCCCTCGCTCCCACCCCTAAGCTTTCAAAGAAGGCACACAGTAGCACATAAAGCAATATTGATGACATCAGTAGTTTTCAAAAAGCAGTAGTCCATAGTTATGCAACATCTAATGTGACATAGAAATCTGATTTCCCCTCCTACCAAGTTAATTAATTGTCTTTTGACTGTGATAAGGTACCCTCACTCTGTAAAGTGTGATATACAAGCATAATCCGAGTCATCTCTGCCCAAAACACCAGGACTTCCTGAGCCCTTTCATCTTTCCTAGTCTTCCTTACGTGAAATTCTCCTGCTCCTGCGCACTCCACCATGTCCATCTCCCATGCCGTCTCCCAAGCCTTACTGGTTGGGACTCGGGGGTTCAGCCAATGGATTGCAATGTGTTGTTTTGCCACAGAGGCCCAAGAGGGAGTTTCTTCTGTGGAGTTTCCTCTTCGGGTTTACCAGGAACAGGACCAAGAGAAACCTCTCAACTGTTTGGGATCTCCTAATTATTGGCCTGTCGCAATTGAGCACGGACCTCTGTCCAAAAATCTTTTACAAGATGGCAGTGCCACACCATGTAAAAAATCCACGAGATTTGCATTGCATATCGGGCATCACGGGTCTCCGGAAGGGCATATTGAATGTAGGCGCCTAGGGGATATATAGTTCATGTGTATGAAATTATATTGGATTTGTTTTAATCAGGAGCTCAGGTGAGGTCGTGAGGTGGATGGATGTTGGGTGTGTGGGTGCCCGCGTTTGTGAACTTTGGGAGGGGGCATCACAGACACACTGGGAGAGGACACAGGGGATGTGTAAATGGGAGTGGAGGTGGTGATTGCAGGTGAGCGGGGTGTGGTGCTGGGTGTTCTGGTGCGAGTCCTAGTGCCTGTAGTGGTAGTGCATGCAGGTGAGAGTCTAGACGATACTGGGAGGGAGGAGGGAGACGATAAGGAGGGGGACACAGTGGAGGCAGTGGATGTTACTGTGTCTGCACGTGGGTGATGCTTGTGTGTGTGCCTGTGGGTTGTGTGGTGCCTATGTTTACCTGAGCTTCCCTTGTGTGTTGACGTGTGTGCATGCTGGTCTGTAGGTGTGCTTGGGATGGGCTGGGGTACAGGGGATTGGGTCTGGGTGGAGGAGGTTGGAGGGGGGAGGCTAGACACTGGGACAATGGCTGCCATCAGTGCTGAGGCCAGAGATTGCAGGGTTCGCTGAAGGACAGCCTGACCAGAATGAATGCCCTCCAGGAATGCATTGCCGTGTTGCAACTCCCTTTCTACACCCTGGATGGCATTCACAATGGTAGACTGCCCAACAGTGAGTGACCTGAGGAGGTCAATGGCCTCCTCACTGAGGGCAGCAGGGGTGACAGGGGTGACAGGGGCAGGGCCTCAGGTGCCTGGGGCGAAGGTGATGCCCACCCTCCTGGGTGAGTGGGCACGGGGCGAACGCTGAGGGGCTGCTGGGAGGGCGGTGCTGGTAGGGGAGGTGGCGGCTGTACCTGTAGAAGTGGGGCGCACAGATGGTGCCGCCAACACAAGGGAGCTCCCATCGCCGGACGAGTGCGTGTCGCTGGTTGGTGATCCGGTGGCCGATGTGAAGCTCCCCTTGCCCTCCGTCCCATTGGTGCATTCTGAGTCCGTGGTGTGGCCCTCCATGGCCATGGGGGATGCAGCTCCCTCGTGCTCCGGTGCCACTGTACCTCCGCCTGATGATGCTGATGCACAAAAGAACAGGGAGAGCACAAAAAGGGGGGGGGGAAACAGAAGAAAGACATGTTGAGTGCATGGCATACCGCTACCGTTGGCGGACAATACAGACACAGCAGCCCCCTGCACTACGCCGTGCTCCTGCCCTCTGCAGATCCAATTTCTGGGATCTGGCCTACATGACATCTGCACACATGGATGCCACAGGGGCATCTATACCTGTACTTGGCACTCTACTGCGGTGGCCTGCATTACGGAGGGGCCTAGTCTACCTATTTTTGCCTGACCTAGGTACACCCACAGGCCTCCTCCCCCACCCAGACCCCTCCACTGCGCGCAAAGGCCGCAGAATGATGTTGTACTCACCCCCTTGTGTCTGCTGTGATGCCCTCAAGCGCCCATCCAACTCAGGGTAGGCCACCGCCAGGATCCGGAACATCAGGGGGGTCATGGTGCGACGGGCACCCCTCCCATGTTGGGAGGCCATCCCCAGCTGAGCCTCCGCCGTCTTCTTGCTCCAGCGGCGACTGTCCTCCCATCTTTTCCGGCAGTGGATGCCCCGTCTCTGATGGACCCCCAGGGTCCGGACTTCCTTGGTGATGGCACGCCAAATGTCCTTCTTCTGGTGGGCGCTTACCTACATGACATGCACAAGGGAAGAAGAGAAATCATTACCAACTGCACCACAGATGTGAGTGGCCCCCATCCCTACCCTTGCCATGTGGCACATGCATTCATCTTCCCTGAACTCTGCCCCCTTCCCCCTTACAACCAGCTCTCTCCACCCAGGCCTAGCCCATACAACGTGCTACATGTGTACTAACCTGTTGGTCTGGAGGACCGTAGAGTAGCGTGTACTGGGGGAGGGCCCCGTCTACCAGTTTCTCCAGCTTCTGAGCAGTGAAGGCAGGTGCCCTTTCCCCAGACGCAGCAGCTGGGAAACATCCTTTTTTACAACTTTTTTTTTCCGAAGGTCGTGGTTAACGAAAGCGCAACAACGCTTTTTTTAACCACGACTTCGGTTTTTTGTGCCTTAACTACGTATGTTCTGAACATGCGTGGTTAAGGTACAAAGAAGGGACTTGGTGAAGGTAAGTGGTGGGTTTAGGTTTTGGGGAGGGGGTGGGGGGTCAGGGGGTTTTAGGTTTTGGGGTGGGGTTGGGGGGTGGGGCATTTTTGGTTTTGGGGAGTGGGTGGGGGGTCAGGGGGTTTTAGGTTTTGGGGTGGGGTTGGGGGGGTGGGGCGTTTTTGGTCTTGGGGAGTGGGTGGGGGGTCAGGGGGTTTTAGGTTTTGGGGTGGGGTTGGGGGGGTGGGGCGTTTTTGGTTTTTGGGGAGTGGGTGGGGGGTCAGGGGGTTTTAGGTTTTAGGGTGGGGTTGGGGGGTGGGGTGTTTTTGGTTTAGGGGAGTGGGTGGGGGTTAGGGGGTTTTAGGTTTTGGGGTGGGTTTGGGGGGTGGGGCGTTTTTGGTTTTGGGGAGTGGGTGGGGGATCAGGGGGTTTTAGGTTTTGGGGTGGGGTTGGGGGGGGTGGGGTGAGGGATGTAGGGTGAATGGTGCCTATTGCTAATGATTTTATCAGGAATGCCTTTACAATGAAATATCGTTGTTAAGGCATTCGTGGTAAAATCATTAGTTGTAGCAACGAGGTCGGTGTTCCGACCTCGTTGTTAAGGCAGTAGTTTTTTTTGCAGTCGTTGTTTTGTCGTACAGTCGCAGCAGCCATCGTCGCTTCCAGACCGAGGTCACAGCAGCACTTGCAGTGTAGGTCCTCTCCTGTCGAAGATCAGGTATCTAGTGATTGAACAGCTAGAAAATGGCGGTGACGTCCGCGGTGGTGACGTCCGCGGCAGTGCGTATCATCACCGCCGGCGCACTTCCTCATTGGCTCCTGGGACCCATAGGGTTCAATGTTAACCAATGCAGCATTGCGCTGCGGTCTACGACCGCCTACCACGACGGTGAGCAACGGCTACGCAGTTACCCCACAATCCTATTGTCCCAGTTTAGAGGTCAGGCAGCCGCCATTTCAGGGGCCCACATGGCTTCATTTACTTCTGCGTCACACATAGCTAGGCCTACACTCAACACACATACAGGAAGGGTTTCGTGTTTGGTGTCATCTTCTGTGTAACTGTGGGTACATACCTGGAAAAAAGTTGACTCGATCCTCGCTGTTGTCCTTCCTAGGCGCTGTCAGCTGGGACATTTGGGAAGATGGCGGAATCCTCCGGTGTACCGACCACTGGTGGACCTGTTGACAATGGAGGAGCGACATTTAATCGTCACCTACAGGTTTGACCGTGCCACAATCCTGGAACTATGTACCCAGTTGGAGCCAGACCTGATGTCACCAATCCGCCATCCCACTGGAATCCCCCCTGACGTGCAGGTGCTGTCAGTGCTCCATTTCCTTGGTAGTGGGTCTTTCAACAGTGGCCATGGCATTAGGGATGTCCCAGCCTATGTTTTCCAACGTGTTGTCCAGAGTGTTGTCTGCCCTACTGAAACACGTAAGGAGATAAATAATTTTCCCTGAGGTGGAAGATTTGGCTACAGTTAAAGGTGACTTCTATGCCCTTGGACATATCCCCAACGTCATAGGTGCTATTGATGGGACCCATGTAGCTCTGGTCCCCCCCCACAGGAGTGAACAGGTGTACAGGAACCGGAAGAGTTATCATTCCATGAATGTACAGATGGTCTGTTTGGCAGACCAGTACATCTCGCAGGTTAATGCTATGTTCCCTGGCTCAGTGCATGACGCCTACATCCTGCGGAATAGCAGCATCCCTGATATGATGGGTCAACTCCAGAGGCACCGTGTGTGGCTATTAGGGGACTCTGGTTACCCCAACCTGTCTTGGCTATTGACCCCAGTGAGGAATCCCAGGACCAGGGCGGAGGAATGCTACAATGAGGCCCACGGGCGGACTAGGAGGATGATCGAACGCACCTCCGGCCTCCTGAAGGACAGGTTTAGGTGCCTCCATATGACAGGTGGTTCCCTATTCTACTCACCGAAGAAGGTGTGCCAGATCATCATCACCTGCTCGATGCTTCACAATCTTGCTTTGCGACGCCAGGTGCCTTTTGTGCAGGAGGATGGTCCAGATGATGGTGTTGTGGCAGCTGTGTAGCCTGTGGAGCCTGTGGACAGTGATGAGGAGGAAGCTGAGGAAGAAGACAACGACAACAGGGAGTCAGTCATACAGCAATATTTCCAGTGACACACAGGTGAGAACAATTTCATTTTTACCATTACATTCACTGTCACACGTCTTACTCTATCCTGTGTGTAATTTAATGGGATTATTTGGTAACTGAGTTGTTCCTTTCCATTACGGTTTCACAGGTGTGGTTACCAACGTGTGTCATCTGCATGCATCCTTCAAGGACATGTGATGTGTGACATTGGTATGTTGCCTTAACAACTAAAAAAGCATTTTGACACTGTCATTAATAAAACATTTTACAAAATCATAGACTGACTCCAAAATGTTTTGTGGTTCAAGGGTGTTTATTTAAGTGCTCAAAAATGGAGGGGGGTTGTAAAATGGTGATGGGTGATGGTGGAGGAATGTCCATGACAGAGTCCAGTCTATTAGTCTCACAGGTGCACTGCCCTTCTGGGCATAGAAAGTGGAGCTGGGGGAGTTTAAGTATGGACAGAGTAACAAAGTGGGACGGTGGGGGGACAATCAGGGTGGTCTCATTTCCTGGTGGGGGTCTTGCCATCTTGCTCTGTCCTGTTCCTGGATCTCAGGGACCGCTTGCGTGGTGGTTGTCCGTCTGCAGGGGGTAGGGTGCTGGTGTGGTGGTCCTGTGGCGGGGCGTCCTGTCCACTAGCGCCGGCGGAGGTGGTGGGCAGTTCATCATCCTGGCTAGTGTCAGGGGCCTCTTGGAGTGCCACAGTGTCCCTCAAGGTCTGCTGTATGTCCTTCAGCACCCCTACGATGGTGCCCAAGGCAGAGCTGATGGTCCTGAGCTCCTCCCTGAACCCCAAATACCGGTCCTCCTGCACAGCAGCCCTCCCAGTTCCCCTGTGTTCCTGTGCCTCCATCCCCTGGACCGTGTGCCCACTACTACTGCCCCCAGGTCCCTGTTGTTGTTGGGGTGGTGGGTTATCCTGGGTTCCCTGTAGTGGTGGACACACAGCTGATTGACCTGTTCTGGGTACGGAGGTTTGGGCCCGCTGGGTGGGTCCTGTACTGGTGTTACCAGAGGGTGGAAGGTCAGTGTTGGGCTGTGCCTGTGCAAGGGGAACCGACTGTCCCGAGGCCGACGATGGTCCAGGCTGGTCATCAGGCTCCAGTAGGGCAGAGCTGCTATCGTCACTGTGGGCCTCTTCTGTGGGTGGAGTGGAGATGTCTGGACCCTCCGGTGTGGTGACGGTCCTTCGTGATCCTGCAGGGGCATAAGAGCAGGATTATTGCATCTGTGTGTGTCATGGTGTGCAGTGGGTGGGTGTTTGTGTACCCCAGTGCTAGCATTCCTGTGTGGGGGCTTGTGTGATGATGGTTAGGGGGTTGTTCTGGGTATGTGCAGTGAGCATGCTTTGGTGAGGGGTGACCATGCTTAGTTGTGTCATGCAGGGCTTGGTGTTGGGATGTGTGGTTTGTGTTATTAGTGCATTAGTGAGGAGTTGGAGTGATACGTGAGGGGGTGAGGGTGGGGGTGTGTGATAGCATGCAGGTAGGGTGGGGGATATGATAGTTAAGATTTTACTTACCAGTGTCCATTCCTCCACCGACTCCTCTGAGGCCCTCTGGATGCATGATGGTCAAGACTTGCTCCTCCCATGTTGTTAGTTGTGGGGAAGGAGGTGGGGGTCCGCCGCCAGTCCGCTGTACTGCGATGTTGTGCCTGGAGACCGCTGAACGCACCTTCCCCCGTAGGTCGTTCCACCTCTTCCTGATGTCCTCCCGATTTCTTGGGTGCTGTCCCACTGCGTTAACCCTGTCGACTATTCTGCGCCATAACTCCATCTTCCTGGCTATGGATGTGTGCTGCACCTGTGAGCCAAATAGCTGTGGCTCTACCCGTAGGATTTCCTCCACCATGACCCTGAGCTCCTCCTTGGAAAAGCGGGGGTGTCTTTGGCGTGCCATGGGGTGGTGTATGTGATGTGTGGGGTGGTGTATGTGGTGATGAGTGTAGTGATGTGTAGTGGTGTGTGGTGTTTTGTGCGTGGATGGTGTGTGGGTGATGGTGTTGTGTGCCTCTGTGTGGTGGGATTGTCTAATCAGTGCTGTCTCTCTGGCCTTCGTGACTAATTTTTGGTTGTAAGGGTTTGTGGGTGACGTGGGTGTGTGTTTTATATTGTATTGGGTGTGTGGGAGTGGTGTTTGTATGTGTATCAGGTGTGTGTATTTGGAATTGTCCAATGTGGCGGTGCTTTGGAGATGTGTGTGTATTTTGAGCGCGGCGGTGTGTACCGCCAATGGAATACCGCGTTTGGAAGACCGCCGCGTGGAGTCGTGGGTCGTAATAGCATGGGCGTGTTTCTGTTGGCGTGGAGGTGGAGGTTGTGTTTTCGCCAGTTTAACACTGACCTTTGGTGTGGCGGACTCGTGTGGGTGTCTGAATTTCAGCGGATTCCGAGATGTGTGTCATAATAGCTGTGGCGGAATTCCGTGCCCGCAGCGGTGTATTGGCGGTCTTCTGCACGGCGGTAAGCGGCTTTTACCGCCAATGTTGTAATGACCCCCACAGTGTTCAGTGAAATTTAACTAGGGCCTGAGAGGAGAGATAAAATAATGTCAGCCTATGCTACCCCCACTGACATTATAAGGGTTAGTGGTAAATGTACTGCCCCAATTAAACTAAAATTAAACACACTCAAGCAATCACAAGTATTCCTTTCGGAGGCTGAGAACATACAACTAATCTATTCACAGACAACATCCTTTTAAAGCCTGCAAAACCACTAACCTCCCTACTGCCACTTATGTCTGAGCTTTACACATGCATCTGGCTTCAAAATTAATAAAGACAAATCATGTATCCTCAACCTCACAGTACCATCACTGGACTTATCGCTCCTCCAAGATGAAGCCCCATTCAACGAGCCACCACCTCAATCCCAGACCTAGGTCATAACATCACTCCCTAAATTAGAGGCATAGACGAGGGCAAATTGGGCTACATAATGCGGTCATTCTTGAAGATTTCCAAAGATGGCGCCACTTTATCCATCCATCATCCATCATGACTATGCTTCATCAACGGCATCAAGATGAATATCCTCCCCTGACTTTTATATATCTTTCAGATCCTTCCCGCGCCTATCCCCATCGCAAACATCTCCCATATCTAACGTCCACATAAGCTCATTTACATGAAATAGTCAATAGCCTTGCATCTCTAATAAACTTGTCATGATGCCCAGAGATAAAGAGGGATTAGGCAGTCTGAACTACCTGGACTGCTTCTGCACAGCTCATCTACAATACATTTCAGTATGGGTGGTGCACTAAAATGAGAAACATTGGTGCTTTGTGGATTGTGCAGTGGCTTGGCACCTGCTCTGGGAACAAGTGTGGCTCTCACATCTGCCAAGACTGAAGAGTGCTTACATTGGCACCCCGAGAAAACTGTTCTAGAAATATGCCCTGTAGCATTGAGGAGAGGTCCTACAACCTTCCCATCCCTGAACACGTTGACAGCTTGCAACCCTAACTTCACCTTGGCCTAGAACTTACGTTTTTAAGTGGCCAAACTTAAGATTTACCCGCATGTAGTTCAGTCAGGCGGAAGACTATGTTGGCGGGGAGGGAACTCCGTCGCTTCCGTGACACAGTTTCCTTCCCATCAACATACAAATGAGGCCCTTAGTTGCGTTGATGTTGCTGCAGGTTCGTAGGGAAAATGTCCCACAGTCCACATGTTTTGTTGCAGCAGCTACAATTCATGCGCTCAAGCTTAGAAGGCTGAATTCATAAGGGAGGTGAACGTTAAGCTTAAAAACCATAAGTACAAAAAGGTTTTACTTTTTCCACTGGTAGAAAGCAAAGACACAGATGGGGGAGTTTTCTTGTCTAATTACGGAAGTCATAAAATCCCCTTAAGAAGGAAATTATGCAAACTGGTTTTCTAAGTTCCTTAAATCAATCTCTATGTGCGGAAATTCACATAATCTTGCCATCCTAAGCAAAATTACCCCTCACTCACCTGAAATGACATTTGCCACAAACCACTGAAATGTTTTGATTGATCACACAAATGAAAAAATGCAGACACAATATTTCAAGGTAGTATATCAAACTGAATACATAGAGGACTTAGACTTGCCTGATTCCCAAGTTAGAGGCTGGAGGAAGTATTATAAGGAAGCATTTTAGACTTTTCTAGACACAGGCAACATAACTGCTTTACCAGCATTTTACCCTCCACACATACGATCTTCTTCCCAAGAGAAGTTAGACAAGAGAATCTTTTTCTTGGGTTTTGTCTGAGATAAGACAGTAGCTGGAGCTTCTCACCTGCAGCACTGCTGAAGTTACTTAAGCCGATGGTCAGAGCAGGATAGTCCTCTAGAGAGGAAGCAAAGAAGAAGGTTCATTATGAGAATCAACAGCAGCTGAAACACATAAACAATTCTCTTTGTGCCTCAAAATCTGCTAATTCATACCACTATATCATTACTGTACTTTGCAAGATCTTGGATGGAATGGGAGAAATAGGCCTTGCAGTAGTAAAAAAACAATTTAAGTGTTTTTCACCATCAGAACAAGTAAAACTCAAAAGCATGTGTCCAACTTTTTAAATACACTGCACCCTACACTCTGGGCTGTCCAAGGACTATCCTAGGGATGATTTATATGTATGAAAAAGTGAGATTTAGTTCTGGCAAAAGGTTTCTTTTGCCAAGTCGAAATGGCAGATTAAAGCTGCACACACAGGTGGCAATGGTAGACCTGAGACATATAAAAAGAGCAACTTAAGCGGGAGGCACAATCAGTGCTACAGGCCCACTAGTAGCATTTAATTTACAGGCCCTGCTAACAGGTAGTGACAATTTATTAGGGACTTATAAGTAAAGGAAATATGGCAATTAAGTGAAAGCCAATAATACCATGTTTTAGTGAGACATCACAAGCACTTTAGCACTGGTTAGCAGTGGTAAAGTGTGTAGAGTCCACAGGCCAGCAAAAACGAGATGAGCAAAAGTTGGAGGGGTGAAGGCCAAAAGCTTGGAGAAACAACACCTCAAGGTGGACTGGTTTATTGTGTGCCCCCCAAGCTGAAAGTAGAGAGAACTACCCAACCTCCTTGGCATTCTCATCAATAAGCTGGAAAAACTGAGAGAGATAATCAGTGGTGGTATGGTCTCATCCTGGACTGTGTTCTACTGTAAAAACCATTGCCTATAGGGACCACCTCAACATTTTTGGATTCTCACCCCTCATCTACAACAACCATCAGAAAGACCTGTTGTCTATCTGGACCTGGAAGTGATTCCCACACAGGTTTTCTCTCAGCTTCTTCAGTGCCCAGACCACAGCAGCAGCTCCTCTCTCTCGATAGCACTCCACCTCTGTTTCAGGGCAGTAATCTCCTACTAATGAAGGCTACAGGTTGGTCTAGGCCTTCCTCATTTCAATACTGGATTACCTACAACCTTCCCATCCCTAAATACCTCAATAGCTCGCAACCCTAACTTCACCCGGGCCCTAGAACCTAAATCTTTCACCCACTGGACCCAAGGGGACTGCAGAACTCTAAAACACTTATTTCACTGAGACTGTGCTAAACTCTTTGAGCAATGCAAAAACGATTTCCACATCACTAAAAAATCCTGACTTCAATATTGTCAACTGAGACACTGGGCTCAACATCCCCCTCACCCCATTGCAGCCACAAGAACCTTCACACCTTTGGAGAATCTAGTCCGCACATTCTCCGGCATGAAGGATTTAATATCCAGGACAAGACTCCAACCCCATAACCCTTTATGCTAACCAATCACGAAAGGTGAAGGACCTTGTAGGAAAGTACCATCTTGCCTGGCATGTTACCCCCATTTTAACTTGTGTGTCAGTTTATTTTTGTCTGTCTCACTGGGATCCTGCTAGTCAGGACCCCAGTGCTCATAGTTTGTGGCCTGAATATGTTCCCTGTGTGGTGCCTAACTGTGTCACTGAGGCTCTGCTAACCAGAACCTCAGTGCTTATGCTCTCTCTGCTTTTAAAATTGTCACTGCAGGCTAGTGACCATTTTTACCAATTCTGATTGGCACACTGGAACACCCTTATAATTCCCTAGTGTATGGTACCTAGGTACCCAGGCTATTGGGGTTCCAGGAGATCCCTATGGGCTGCAGCATTTCTTTTGCCACCCATAGGGAGCTCAGACAATTCTGACACAGGACTGCCACTGCAACCTGGGTGAAATAACGTCCACGTTATTTCACAGCCATTTTACACTGCACTTAAGTAACTTGTAAGTCACATATATGTCTAACCCTCACCTAGTGAAGGTTAGTTGCAAAGTTACTAAGTGTGAGGGCACCCTGGCACTAGCCATGGTGCCCCCACATCATTCAGGGCAATTTCGCCGGACTTTGTGAGTGCAGGGACACCATTACACGCATGCACTACATATAGGCCAATACCTATATGTAGCTTAACAATGGTAACTCCGAATATAGCCATGCAACATGTCTAAGATCATGGAATTGTCCCCCATGCCAAATCTGGTATTGGGGGGCCAATCCCATGCATCCCTGGGGCTCCAGCATGGTCACCGGGTACTGCCAAACTAGCTCTCTGGGGTTTTCACTGCAGCTACCGCTGCTGCCAACCCACAGACAGGCTTCTGCCCTCCTGGGGTTTGGGCAGCCCAGTCCCAGGAAGGCAGAACAAAGGATTTCCTCTGAGAGAGGGTGTTACACCCTCTCCCTTTGGAAAGAGGTGTTAAGGCCCTGAGAGGAGTAGCCTCTCTTGGCCTATGGAATGCTATGAAGTGCACAGATGCTGCCCTCCTTGCATAAACCAGTCTACACCGGTTCAGGGATCCCCCAGCCCCAGCTCTGGTGTGAAACTGGGCAAAGGAAAGGGAAGTGACCACTCCTCTGTCCATCACCACCCCAGGGGTGGTGCCCAGAGCTCCTCCAGTGTGTCCCAGACCTCTGCCATCTTGAATGCAGAGGTGTGAGGGCACAATGGAGGCCTCTGAGTGGCCAGTGCCCGCAGGTGACGTCAGAGACCCCTCCTGATAGGTGCTTACCTGGTTAGGTGGCCAATCCTCCTCTGAGGGCTATTTAGGGTCTCTACTGTGTGTTTCTCTTCAGATAACAAATGCAAGAGCTCACCAGAGTTCCTCTGCATCTCTCTCTTCGACTTCTGCCAAGGATCGACAGCTGACTGCTCCAGGACACCTGCAAAACTGCAACAAAGTAGCAAGACGACTACCAGCAACATTGTAGCGCCTAATCCTGCTGGCTTTCTCAACTGTTTCCTGGTGGTGTATGCTCTGAGGGCTGTCTGCCTTCACCCTGCACTGGAAGCCAAGAAGAAATCTCCTGTGGGTCGACGGAATCTTCCCCCTGCTAACGCAGGCACCAAATTTCTGCTTCACCGGTCCTCTGGGTCCCCTCTCATCTCGACGAGCGTGGTCCCTGGAACACTGGAGCTGGATCCAAGTGACCCCGACAGTCCAGTGGTCCTTCTGTCCAAATTTGGTGGAGGTAAGTTCTTGCCTCCCCACGCCAGACAGTAATCCTGTGTACTGCGTGAACTTCAGCTGCTAGGGCTTCTTTGCACTTTTGCAAGGGATTCTTTGTGCACAGCATAGCCCAGGTCCCCACATTTCTCAACTCGCTGAGTTGACCACTGACTTTGTGGAACCCTCCTTTGTAGTGTTGAGACGACTGCCGTGCTCAGAATTCTAGAATGCCTGTTCAAGTACTTCTGTGGGTGCTGCCTGCTTCTGCGTGGGCTCTCTGTGCTGCTGAGCTCCCCTTCTGTCCCCTCCTCCAAGGGGAGACCTCCTGGTACTTCCTGGACCCAGGCAGCACCCATTTTCTTCAACCGCGACCTTTGCAGCTAGCAGGGCTTGTTTGTGGTCTTTCTGCATGGAAACAACTCTGCATCCCCTAGCACGCTGTGGGACACCATCTGTGCAAAGGAGAAGTTCCTGGCATCTTCCGTTGTTGCGGAATCTTCAGCTTCTTCCACCTGGATGCAGCCAGTTTGCACCTTCATGCGGGCTTTAGTGGGTTCCTGCCCCCCTGGACACTTTTGTGACTCTTGGACTTGGTCTCCTTCCTTTGCAGGTCCTCGGTTCCAGGAATCTTTCTTCAGTGCTTTGCAGTTAGTTGTTGTCTTTGCAGAATGTCCTATCACGACTTTAGTGTGTTTCTGGGGAAGTAGGGTAACTTTACTCTTACTTTTCAGGGTCTTGGGGTGGGGTATCTTGGGCACCCTAGTGTTTTCTTACACTCCCAGTGCCCCTATACACACTACACTAGTCCTGGGGTCCCTAAGTGGTTCACATTCCACTTTCTTAGTATATGGTTTGTGTTGCCACTAGGCCTATTGCATCCTATTGTATTCTACAGTGTTTGCACTACTTTTCTTACTGTTTACTTACCTGATTTTGGTTTGTGTGTATATTTTGTGTATTTTACTTACCTCCTAACGGAGTAACTGCTTTACCACTTTGTCATTGGTGCTTTTTATAAGAAAAACATATACCAAATACTTAAACATATACACAGTTAACCTAAACAGTTTAACTTTCTTTCTACAAACTTTTTAAACAGTTTCAGAAAAGTTTTCAAAAGTTTTGAAAAGTTTGATTTTTTTTTATCTTTTCTCTAAAAGTTGTCAAACTTTTTTCTCTCTGTCCTAAACCCTTTCTAACAATCATGTCTGCAGTAGAACTTACTCCCACAGTTGTCCAAGCAACCTATGCTAGTTTAAACTTTAAATGTTTGAGGGGTCTCTGCATAGGAAGAGGTTTAAGCATTGGTAAGAACCCTACCAAAGATCTACTCCTTAGCCTTCTCCTAGAAAGTGATCAGAACCAGTCTGGCCCATCCCAGGATCAGGAGGTAGAGGAGGGGGTACCCAGCAAGACTCAGAGGAGTCCCCTGAGGATGTTGGGGAGGGCTCATCCAAAGACCTGCCAGTTAACAGGCCATCTAGTGACACTGGTAGTGGGAGGGGGTCACACACTAGTAGGGCACCTTTCACTCCAAAAGGCCAGGGTACTAGAGCCAGTTAGAGACACGTCACACTCTGCCAATTCCCATATTAGTTCAGTGTCGCAGAATTCCCAAGCCTCCCACCCTGAGGATAACACTATGAAAAGGGAACTCAGAAAGCTGAGGTTGGAAGAGGCCAGGCTGAAGCTAAGACAGCAGCAGCTGGCCTTAGACAGGGAATCTCTAGAAGTAGAGAGGGAAAGGCAGAGGTTTGGGTTAGTTCCCCATGATGGCAGCAGCAGTGTTTTGATGGCAATCCTGCAAGAGAACAAGATTCCAGAAACCTGCCTAAGATAGTCCCCCTTACAAGGAGGGGGGTGACATCAACAAGTGGTTTGCTGCACTTAAGAGGGCTTGTATGGTACAGTTGGTCCCTCAAAGGCAGTGGACTGCTATCTTGTAGCTATCTTTCACTGGTAAGGGTATGGATAGGCTCCTTATTGTCAGTGAAAGTAATGCTAATAATTACAAAGTTTTGAAGGATGCACTCTTGGATGGATTTGGCTTAACCACTGAACAATACAGGATAAAGTTCAGAGATACCAGAAAAGTGTCCTCTCAAGACTAAACAGACTTTGTAGTCTGTTCAGTAAAGGCCTTGGAGGGTTGGTTACATGGCAGTAAGGTGACTGACTACAAAAGCATGCATAATATAATCCTGAGAGAGCATATTTTTAACAATTGTGTGTCTGATTTGTTGCACTAGTACCTGGTAGACTCAGATCTGACCTCTCCCTAAGAATTGGGAAAAAAGGCAGACAAACGGGTCAGAACAAGAGGGAACAGGAAAGTTCATAGAGGGGGTGACAAGGATGGCAAGAAGAAGGATGGTAAGTCTTCTGACAAGGGTGGGGACAAAGATAAAAACAATTCTGAGTCTTCATCAGGCCCACAAAAATCCTCTGGGGGTGGTGGGTCAAACTCCTCTCCCACAATCAAAAGAAACCATGGTGTTATTTATGTAAGAGTAAAGGCCATTGGGCAAGTGATTCCACTTGTCCAAAGAAAAACACCAAAGCTCCCACTACCACAACCCCAACTACAACTTCTAGTGCCCCTAGTAATAGCAGTGGTGGTGGCTGCTACAAATAGCCAATCTAAGGGCATGGCTGGGCTCGCCATTGGTGGTGTAGTTGGGGTTGGTCTTGTTAGGGAGACCACACAGGCTGTTTTAGTCTCTGATGGAGATATTGACTTTGCCACCTTGCTTGCTTGTCCCCTTAATATCGGTACGTACAAGCAACTTCCCCTAACAAATGGTGCTGAGGCCTACAGGGATACATGAGCCAGTGTCACTATGGTGATTGAGAAACTGGTTCACCCTGATCAACACCGTCTTGGTCAGCAGTACCCAGTGACTAATGCTCATAACAGCACTCTTAGCCACCCGATGGCTGTTGTGAATCTCAACTGGGAGGGGGTCAGTGGTCCAAAGAAAGTTGTGGTAGCCACTGAATTACCTGTAGATTGCTTACTAGGTAATGATTTGGAGATATCAGCTTGGGCTGAAGTGGAGCTTGAGACTCATGCAGCAACGCTGGGCATTCCTGGGCATATCTTTGCTTTGACAAGGGCTCAGGCCAAGAAGCAAAGAGGACAGGGAAACTTGGATCCTGAAACAATGGACCAAGTGCTCCCAAAAGCTAGAGGTAGAAAGGGTAAATCCTTGCCCACTATCCCTTCCTCTCTAGAAGATTCCCCTTTTGATGAAGAGGAATCCTCTCCCTGTGCAGAACCTACACCAGATGAGCTGGCAGCAGACACTGCTGAGCTTTTGGGCGCAGGTGGCCTGCTAGGGAAGAGCTGAGTGTGGCACAGCAGACCTATCTCACACTAGAGGGTTTGAGACAGCAAGCTGTCAAACAGCAGAATGGGGATGTCACTGATAGCCATAAGGTGTATTGGGAAGACAACCTCTTGTACATCGAGTCAAGGGACCCTAAACCTGGAGCTGCAATGGGATTGGTTATGTTGCAGCTGATATGCTAATATGAGAATATGCAAATGAGTTGCCTATATATTTACTGATGAGAACATTTTATATTTGACTAACAGTACTTGAAAATAACGTGTAATGTGCAAAATGTGCCCACAGGGAGTGGTCACCATTTGTGTTAACAATACTAAATAATGTGAAAGTTTAGTAATTGTACTAATGTGCTATAATGAGAGATATAATTTTATGTTATGATGCTTCATATTCTTAAATTAGATATACCAGAGGCCTAGTCGGCACTGGGCCTTGCTTGCTTAAATGTGGAGACGCGATGAGCTGCCGCAGACTGGAACTTGAGAAAAGGGACCTTGAACTGTACAGAGTTCACCATGAAACACTGCTAGGAAAATCTGCAAACCCACCAGCAGACAGGAGACAATCAGAACAAATTGATACAATTATGTGTAGAGTAGGCTAGATGTACTTTCCCAGGACTTGAACAATGGAGCTACAGACTAAGAGCTGGGAGAAACAATTTTGTTACCTGAAGAACCAGATGATGTACTCATCGATAAGAGGACCAATCATGTTAACCCCTTCTGTGCCCAGGACGTAATGGTTACGTCCTGAGGCACAGTGCTGCTGTGCCCAGGACGTAACCATTACGTCTTGTGCACAGAGCCCAGAGGGAGCGCTCTCGCTCCCTCTGTGGGGTTCCCTTCCCCTCCCACCCCCGACCCCCCCAACCCCCCCTGTGACGTCAGCGCGCGAGTGCGCGCTGATTAGTCACAGGGTCTCCCCCATCGCGCTGGAAGCTCTGCTTCCAGCGCGATTGAAAAAGAAATGCTTTTGCATTTCTTTTTCAATCCCATGGGGGAGGCCCCGAGAGGCTTCAAAGGGAAGGAAATGTATTTCCTTCCCTTTGAAGTCTCTCACAGGTTTCAAAAGCCGGATTGCTTGCAATTCGGCTTTTGAAACCCCACTAGACACCAGGGATTTTTTTTTTTCTTCTTGAAATTGGCAAAAGGGAGCGACCCCTTGGGCAAGGGTCGCTCCCAGGGGGGCATTTTTTTAGGAAGGCCTTTTCTGCCCCCCCTGGGGGCAGATTGGCCTATTATTAGGCCGATCTGCCCCCAGGGGGGGCAGAAACCTCTAGGCACCAGGGACCATTATTTTTTTTTTTTTTTTTTTTGTGATGAATTCTTTTTTTTTAGGTGGGGAGCGATCCCTTAGGCAAGGGTCGCTCCCCTACGGGGCAATATATATTTAGGCCATTTCTGCCCCCCTTGGGGGCAGATTGGCCTATTTTGATAAGGCCAATCTGCCCCCAAGGGGGGCAGAAACCATTAGACACCAGGGAGTTTGTTTTTGCGCGCGAATGTCACGCAACAAAGCGACCCCTTTGGCAAGGGTCGCTCCCAGGGGGGGCAATTTTTTGGGAAGGCCTTTTCTGCCCCCCCTGGGGGCAGATCGGCCTATTATTAGGCCGATCTGACCCCAGGGGGGGAAGAAACCTCTAGGCGCCAGGGCAAATTTTTTTTTTGTGTTTTTTTTTTTTGTTGTTTCTTTTTTTAGAGATGGGGAGCGACCCATCAGGCAAGGGTCGCTCCCCTGGGGGGGCAAATTGTATTTAGACCATTTCTGCCCCCCTGGGGGCAGATTGGTCAATTTTAGGTCAATCTGCCCCCAAGGGGGCAGAAACCACTAGGCACCGGGGATTTGTTTTTTGGCGCCAATGTCACGCAGGGGGAGCGACCCCGTAGGCAAGGGTCGCTCCCGGGGGGGGGGTGGGGGTTGGGGGGGCAAATTTATTTAAGGCCATTTCTGCCCCCCCCGGGGGACAGATCGGCCTATTATTAGGCCGAACTGCCCCCGGGGGGGGGGGGGGCAGAACACTCTAGGCGCCAGGGCAATTTTTTTTTTGTGTTTTTTTTTTTTGTTGTTTCTTTTTTTAGAGATGGGGAGCGACCCATCAGGCAAGGGTCGCTCCCCTGGGGGGGCAAATTGTATTTAGACCATTTCTGCCCCCCTGGGGGCAGATTGGCCAATTTTAGGTCAATCTGCCCCCAAGGGGGCAGAAACCACTAGGCACCGGGGATTTGTTTTTTGGCGCCAATGTCACGCAGGGGGAGCGACCCCGTAGGCAAGGGTCGCTCCCGGGGGGGGGGGTGGGGGTTGGGGGGGCAAATTTATTTTAGGCCATTTCTGCCCCCCCGGGGGACAGATCGGCCTATTATTAGGCCGAACTGCCCCCGGGGGGGGGGGGCAGAACACTCTAGGCGCCAGGGCAATTTTTTTTTTGTGTTTTATTTTTTTGTTGTTTCTTTTTTTAGAGATGGGGAGCGACCCATCAGGCAAGGGTCGCTCCCCTGGGGGGGCAAATTGTATTTAGACCATTTCTGCCCCCCTGGGGGCAGATTGGCCAATTTTAGGTCAATCTGCCCCCAAGGGGGCAGAAACCACTAGGCACCGGGGATTTGTTTTTTGGCGCCAATGTCACGCAGGGGGAGCGACCCCGTAGGCAATGGTCGCTCCCCGGTTGGGGGGGCAAATTTATTTTAGGCCATTTCTGCCCCCCCCGGGGGACAGATCGGCCTATTATTAGGCCGAACTGCCCCCGGGGGGGGGGGCAGAACACTCTAGGCGCCAGGGCAATTTTTTTTTTGTGTTTTATTTTTTTGTTGTTTCTTTTTTTAGAGATGGGGAGCGACCCATCAGGCAAGGGTCGCTCCCCTAGGGGGGCAAATTGTATTTAGACCATTTCTGCCCCCCTGGGGGCAGATTGGCCAATTTTAGGTCAATCTGCCTCCAAGGGGGCAGAAACCACTAGGCACCGGGGATTTGTTTTTTGGCGCCAATGTCACGCAGGGGGAGCGACCCCGTAGGCAAGGGTCGCTCCCGGGGGGGGGGGGGTGGGGGTTGGGGGGGCAAATTTATTTTAGGCCATTTCTGCCCCCCCGGGGGACAGATCGGCCTATTATTAGGCCGAACTGCCCCCGGGGGGGGGGGGGGGCAGAACACTCTAGGCACCAGGGCAATTTGTTTTTTCTGTTTTGTTTTTTTTGTTGTTTATTTTTTTAGAGATGGGGAGCGACCCATCAGGCAAGGGTCGCTCCCCTGGGGGGGGGCAAATTGTATTTAGACCATTTCTGCCCCCCTGGGGGCAGATTGGCCAATTTTAGGTCAATCTGCCCCCAAGGGGGCAGAAACCACTAGGCACCGGGGATTTGTTTTTTGGCGCCAATGTCACGCAGGGGGAGCGACCCCGTAGGCAAGGGTCGCTCCCGGGGGGGGGGGGGTGTTGGGGGGGCAAATTTATTTTAGGCCATTTCTGCCCCCCCGGGGGGCAGAAACCTCTAGGCGCCAGGGGAATTTTTCTTTTTTTTCTTAGTTTTTTTTTTTAGAGATGGAGCGACCCATCAGGCAAAAGTCGCTCCCCTGGGGGACAAATTGTATTTAGGCCATTTCTGCCCCCCTTGGGGGCAGATTGGCTGAGTTTAGGTCAACCTGCCCCCAAGGGGGCAGAAACCACTAGGCACCGGGGATTTGTTTTTTGGTGCCAATGTCACGCAGGGGGAGCGACCCCGTAGGCAAGGGTCGCTCCCGGCGGGGGAGGGTGGGGGGGCAAATTTATTTTAGGGCATTTCTGCCCCCCCCCCCCCTGGGGCCGGCTGAGCTACAGGCCAAACACCACAGGTAGGCACCTTGCAAAAAACACCTCTGTTTTCTGTGAAAAAATATGTTGTGTCCACGTTGTGTTTTGGGCCATTTCCTTTTGTGGGCGCTAGGCCTACCCACAGAAGTTATATACCATTTTTATCGAGAGACTTAGGGGAACGCTGGGTGGAAGGAAATTTGTGGCTCCTCTCAGATTCCAGAACTTTCTGTCACCGAAATGAGAGGAAAAAGTGTTTTTTGGGCCAAATTTTGATGTTTGCAAAGGATTCTGGGTAACATAACCTGGTCAGAGCCCCGCAAGTCACACCATCATGGATTCCCCTGGGTTTCTAGTTTTCAAAAATGCACTGGTTTGCTAGGTTTCCTCAGGTGTCGGCTGAGCTACAGGCCAAAATCCACAGGTAGGCACTGCTTTTTATAAAAAAATGTGATGTGTCCACGTTGTGTTTTGGGCCCTTTCCTTTCGTGGGCGCTAGTCCTACCCACACAAGTGAGGTATCATTTTTATCGGGAGACTTGGGGGAACGCTGGGTAGAAGGAAATTTGTGGCTCCTCTCAGATTCCAGAACTTTCTGCCACAGAAATGTGAATAACATGTGTATTTTTAGCCAAATTTTGAGGTTTGCACAGGATTCTGGGTAACAGAACCTGGTCCGAGCCCCGCAAGTCACCCCTCCTTGGATTCCCCTAGGTCTCTAGTTTTCAGAAATGCACAGGTTTGGTAGGTTTCCCTAGGTGCCGGCTGAGCTAGAGGCCAAATCTACAGGTAGGCACTTCGCAAAAAACACCTCTGTTTTTTTCCAAAATTTAGGATGTGTCCACGTTGCGCTTTGGGGTGTTTCCTGTCGCCGGCGCTAGGCCTACCCACACAAGTGAGGTATCATTTTTATCGGGAGACTTGGGGGAACGCTGGGTGGAAGGAAATTTGTAGCTCCTCTCAGATTCCAGAACTTTCTGCCACAGAAATGTGAGGGACATGTGTTTTTTTAGCCAAATTTTGAGGTTTGCAAAGGATTCTGGGTAACAGAACCTGGTCCGAGCCACACAAGTCACACCTCCTTGGATTCCCCTAGGTCTCTAGTTTTCAGAAATGTACAGGTTTGGTAGGTTTCCCTATGTGGCGGCTGAGCTAGAGGCCAAAATCTCCAGGTAGTCACTTTGCTAAAAACAGCTCTGTTTTCTGTGATGTGTCCACGTTGTGTTTTGGGGCATATCCTGTCGCGGGCGCTAGGCCTACCCACACAAGTGAGGTATCATTTTTATCGGGAGACGTGGGGGAACGCTGGGTGGAAGGACATTTGTGGCTCCTCTCAGATTCCAGAACTTTCTGCCACAGAAATGTGAGGAACATGTGTTTTTTTAGCCAAATTTTGAGGTTTGCAAAGGATTCTGGGTAACAGAACCTGGTCCGAGCCCCGCAAGTCACCCCTCCTTGGATTCCCCTAGGTCTCTAGTTTTCAGAAATGCACAGGTTTGGTAGGTTTCCCTAGGTGCCGGCTGAGCTAGAGGCCAAAATCTACAGGTAGTCACTTTGCTAAAAACAGCTCTGTTTTCTGTGATATGTCCACGTTGTGTTTTGGGGCATATCCTGTCGCGGGCGCTAGGCCTACCCACACAAGTGAGGTATCATTTTTATCGGGAGACGTGGGGGAACGCTGGGTGGAAGGAAATTTGTGGCTCCTCTCAGATTCCAGAACTTTCTGCCACAGAAATGTGAGGAACATGTGTTTTTTTAGCCAAATTTTGAGATTTGCAAAGGATTCTGGGTAACAGAACCTGGTCCGAGCCCCGCAAGTCACCCCTCCTTGGATTCCCCTAGGTCTCTAGTTTTCAGAAATGCACAGGCTTGGTAGGTTTCCCTAGGTGGCGGCTGAGCTAGAGGCCAAAATCTACAGGTAGTCACTTTGCTAAAAACAGCTCTGTTTTCTGTGATATGTCAACGTTGTGTTTTGGGGCATATCCTGTCGCGAGCGCTAGGCCTACCCACACAAGTGAGGTATCATTTTTATCGGGAGACGTGGGGGAACGCTGGGTGGAAGGAAATTTGTGGCTCCTCTCAGATTCCAGATCTTTCTGCCACAGAAATGTGAGGAACATGTGTTTTTTTAGCCAAATTTTGAGGTTTGCAAAGGATTCTGGGTAACAGAACCTGGTCCGAGCCCCGCAAGTCACCCCTCCTTGGATTCCCCTAGGTCTCTAGTTTTCAGAAATGCACAGGTTTGGTAGGTTTCCCTAGGTGGTGGCTGAGCTAGAGGCCAAAATCTACAGGTAGTCACTTTGCTAAAAACAGCTCTGTTTTCTGTGATATGTCCACGTTGTGTTTTGGGGCATATCCTGTCGCGGGCGCTAGGCCTACCCACACAAGTGAGGTATCATTTTTATCGGGAGACGTGGGGGAACGCTGGGTGGAAGGAAATTTGTGGCTCCTCTCAGATTCCAGAACTTTCTGCCACAGAAATGTGAGGAACATGTGTTTTTTTAGCCAAATTTTGAGGTTTGCAAAGGATTCTGGGTAACAGAACCTGGTCCGAGCCACACAAGTCACCCCTCCTTGGATTCCCCTAGGTCTCTAGTTTTCAGAAATGCACAGGTTTGGTAGGTTTCCCTAGGTGCCGGCTGAGCTAGAGGCCAAAATCTACAGGTAGTCACTTTGCTAAAAACAGCTCTGTTTTCTGTGATATGTCCACGTTGTGTTTTGGGGCATATCCTGTCGCGGGCGCTAGGCCTACCCACACAAGTGAGGTATCATTTTTATCGGGAGACATGGGGGAACGCTGGGTGGAAGGAAATTTGTGGCTCCTCTCAGATTCCAGAACTTTCTGCCACAGAAATGTGAGGAACATGTGTTTTTTTAGCCAAATTTTGAGATTTGCAAAGGATTCTGGGTAACAGAACCTGGTCCGAGCCCCGCAAGTCACCCCTCCTTGGATTCCCCTCGGTCTCTAGTTTTCAGAAATGCACAGGTTTGGTAGGTTTCCCTAGGTGGCGGCTGAGCTAGAGGCCAAAATCTACAGGTAGTCACTTTGCTAAAAACAGCTCTGTTTTCTGTGATATGTCCACGTTGTGTTTTGGGGCATATCCTGTCGCGGGCGCTAGGCCTACCCACACAAGTGAGGTATCATTTTTATCGGGAGACGTGGGGGAACGCTGGGTTGAAGGACATTTGTGGCTCCTCTCAGATTCCAGAACTTTCTGCCACAGAAATGTGAGGAACATGTGTTTTTTTAGCCAAATTTTGAGATTTGCAAAGGATTCTGGGTAACAGAACCTGGTCCGAGCCCCGCAAGTCACCCCTCCTTGGATTCCCCTAGGTCTCTAGTTTTCAGAAATGCACAGGTTTGGTAGGTTTCCCTAGGTGCCGGCTGAGCTAGAGGCCAAAATCTACAGGTAGTCACTTTGCTAAAAACAGCTCTGTTTTCTGTGATATGTCCACGTTGTGTTTTGGGGCATATCCTGTCGCGGGCGCTAGGCCTACCCACACAAGTGAGGTATCATTTTTATCGGGAGACGTGGGGGAACGCTGGGTGGAAGGAAATTTGTGGCTCCTCTCAGATTCCAGAACTTTCTGCCACAGAAATGTGAGGAACATGTGTTTTTTTAGCTAAATTTTGAGATTTGCAAAGGATTCTGGGTAACAGAACCTGGTCCGAGCCCCGCAAGTCACCCCTCCTTGGATTCCCCTAGGTCTCTAGTTTTCAGAAATGCACAGGTTTGGTAGGTTTCCCTAGGTGGCGGCTGAGCTAGAGGCCAAAATCTACAGGTAGTCACTTTGCTAAAAACAGCTCTGTTTTCTGTGATGTGTCCACGTTGTGTTTTGGGGCATATCCTGTTGCGGGTGCTAGGCCTACCCACACAAGTGAGGTACCATTTTTATCGGGAGACTTGGGGGAACATAGATTAGCAAAACAAGTACTATTGCCCCTTGTCTTTCTCTACATTTTTTCCTTCCAAATATAGGAGTGTGTGTAAAAAAGACATCTATTTGAGAAATTCCCTGTAATTCACGTGCTACTATGGTCACCCCGGAATTCAGAGATGTGCAAATAACCACTGCTCCTCAACACCTTATCTTGTGCCCTTTTTGGAAATGCAAAGGTTTTCTTGATAGCAATTTTTTACTCCTTATATTTCAGCAAATGAATTGCTGTATACCCGGTATAGAATGAAAACGCACTGCAGGGTGCAGCTCATTTATTGGCTCTGGGTTCCTCGGGTTCTTGATGAACCTACAAACCCTATATATCCCCGCAACCAGAGGAGTCCAGCAGACGTAACGGTATATTGCTTTCGATAATCTGACATTGCAGAGAAAAGTTACAGAGTAAAACGTAGAGAAAAATTGATGGTTTTTTCACCTCTATTTCAATATTTTTCTTTTTCAGCTGTTATTTTCTGTAGGAAACCCTTGTAGGATCTACACAAATGACCCCTTGCTGAATTCAGAATTTTGTCTACTTTTCAGAAATGTTTAGGTTTCTGGGATCCAGCATTGGTTTCATGACCATTCCTGTCACTGACTGGAAGGAGGCTGAAAGCACAAAAAATTGCACAAATGGGGTATGCCCCAGTAAAATGCCAAAATTGTGTTGAAAAATTGGGTTTTCTGATTCAAGTCTGCCTGTTCATGAAAGCTGGGAAGCTGCTGAGTTTAGCACCGCAAACCCTTTGTTGATGCCATTTTCAGGGGAAAAACCACAAGCCTTCTTCTGCAGCCACTTTTTCCAATTTTTTTGAAAAAAACGAAATTTTCACTGTATTTTGGCCAATTTCTTGGCCTCCTTCAAGGGAACCCACAAAGTCTGGGTACCTCTAGAATCCCTAGGATGTTGGAAAAAAAGGACGCAAATTTGGCTTGGTTAGCTTATGTGGACAAAAAGTTATGAGGGCCTAAGCGCGAACTGCCCCAAATAGGCAAAAAAAGGCCCGGCACAGGAGGGGGAAAAGGCCTGGCAGCGAAGGGGTTAATTGAACTTGAGTCTCAAAATAACGTAGACAAATGGTAAACAAAAACTATAGGTTAGAGTCATAACCCTTGATAAGGTTGACCAATGGATAAATTGTGGGAGGGACTGAAGGACCCTAATAAAAAGTCATGGCATGAGGGGAGAAATCAGAACGGAGAGGTGAAAGTTGATGACTTCAGGAGACGCTGTCCAAAGTGCTGAAACTTGGGCTTTCTTCCTGTGAGCCCGAGCCTTACTGATGACTGATCACCTGGAGGCGAAGACTGACTCGTTGCTGATCTATCTTGGATAGGTACCTATAACCTGACCAAGAATGCTTTTTCTTTCTAGGTACCAACTGCGCTGTTTTAAAATGTTTTTCTCTTCTGGTTAGATTTTTTCCAAATTAATGATTTTGACTAAATTGTTTTCGCATGAAGACCCACATGCTGATGCTAATTGGAAATAAGTAGGCTGCCAAGGGTGACTTAGGGTGACTTAGACACTGACTTATATTGCTGAATTATTCAGTTGATCATGAATTGTTATGTATTTGCTTAATGTTGGTTGCATACTAATAAAGTGCTGAGAATTCATTGCTTAGGTTGCTAATAAAGTTAGGAAATCATGATATTGCTGAATAAAAGTTTTTTATTAGAATTGTAACTAATAGGGAATAAAACAACATGATTTCCATATGAGTGATGGTGGTTTTGATTAGATTATTTCACAGTATTTTAATGTTGATTAGATTGATTTGTTGTAGATGTCCTTTACACTCTATCCTTAATTAGGATACCCTATGAGATTCAAAAGATTCATCAACCTATACGTGTCCCCTTGTAAGTTTACTTACTAAGGACAAGGCGCACCAGCAGTTTTTGGTAGCAGCTTGATGGTTAGTTTCCTTTAGGGAACTAGTTAAGTGCTGAGTAAAGGTTATGGTGGTAGTTTAAATTTGAGTGAGGTGAGGTTTGAATTTTTTTTTTTTAAATGTAAAAAATGTAACAAAGATGATGTTTCCTTAAGTCCAGAAATTACTTTCCCAGATTCTGCATCCCGTAAGTAAGGCTGGGTATGTTCCAGGCATATTTGAGATAGTATGAGGGTAGTAGAATTGCGCTTGCATAAGCCTAAGCAGATCGCAGGTGAATTGTGATGTATGTGAGGTAAACAGTAGGGAGTTTACATACTCCAGTTTAGAGTTAGTAGAAGTGTGCGTACTCCTAAATGGTGTAAGAGTAGGGAAGTCGTCGAACTTCATATGTGTGTGGCGCTTTGTGCTAAAAAATTGTCGACGTGGTTGTTGGGGATGTACAGACCCTGGGTGGTCTAAGACTCCGGAGTATATTGACAAGTGTAAGAGACACTTGGGTATATGTTGTAATCCGTCTGGTTTAATAGGTTGATCGGGCATCATCAACAAGTCTGAATGAATGTATGTTGAATAAAAGAGGCTTCGACTGAAATTTGGCGAGTCCTATGTGCACCAGGAAAGACCCAAAGATCAGTTGAGAGTAAAGTTTGTGGGTCGAATTTTAATTGCGGACGTGGGGAACTGAGAAAGAAGAATAGCTAAGGTCCCAGAGACTGCCTTTTAGTGAAAATCTGTAAGGTCCCTGAAGTGATTGTGTCACTTCCTGTAGTAAACCAGTGGATTTGTTTTAGTTATTATTTGGTGAAGACTCTCGCAATATAATTGCATTAGTTGAAAGGATTTGAGTTGAGGTAGGCGAAGCCGCAAGACCTTGTCAGCCGCTGTATGCTAGTGTGACGTCAGTGTGTGCCGCGCTGGGATAGGTCGGTTACAGAGAAAGGCCACAACCGGATTGGAAGCCGTCCGTGAGAGGCAATTGGTTGAGCGAACGGGTGAAGGGAATCTTGGGAGTAAAAGTCAATTCATTTATTGAATTGTAATACATAAAACAGGCAAAATGAAAGTTTTCAGGGCATTTAGGAGTGCGATGAAGGGTGACTCTTACATTAAGGCTTCAGTAGGGGAACCAACCCCCCCCCCAGAGGATAGTCCAGCACATCTCGTAATGAGAGAAAAAGGCATAGCTTCTTGGCTTTGGTTAAAGCAATGTAATCTGAGAACCCTAGCATTCCCAAAGCATGGAACGTTTAATTCAAGGGTTCTAGACCAATTGCGATTATCATTGTATGACATGAGACCGTT
Organism: Pleurodeles waltl; assembly: GCF_031143425.1. Lineage (NCBI taxonomy): Eukaryota > Metazoa > Chordata > Amphibia > Caudata > Salamandridae > Pleurodeles > Pleurodeles waltl. The sequence continues at coordinate 1,312,994,300 of NC_090437.1, read as the reverse complement.
ACCGAGACCAGCACAGTTCGAGGCTTTAGCAGTTTGGGAGCTAGTGGCCAGACAGCAGCATGAGCTAAAGAATAATAGAAGGATAAAGAAGATAGAAACATCACTAGCCGAAGCTAGGAGGGATTGGGAACAAAAAAGATGGAGAATGGCAACCATGAAGGAGATTAAGATGTTCCCTGCAATCACGAAAGGTGATGATTCAGACAAGGGAGAACGATAACAAGGAAAGGGAGAATGAGGAAAAACGAAAAGGGAAAAAGTCCTATGTAGATGATGAGAATTTAGATGTTGAGGATTATATTATGCAGTTACTGAGAGATAGACCTCCGCCTATGATGACGTATGCAGGGGGTCCAGGGAATATTGGTACAGCACCTCCTGCTACTCCTGGGACATCCCAGGGAGCCGCGGGTGCTGTACAAACAGAAGGAGGACAGATACCAGGGGTAGTGCAGAGTACACCAGTTGCGGGGACAAGAGCAGAAGCTCAAGTGCAGGTGCCTACACCTTTGGCACCAGCGATTTACCCGAATGTACCAACTCTTGAGACTGTTTCAAATATTGTGGTGCCGAGGGAGCAGGTACATCCACAGCCAATACTAGTTCAAACTGACCCAACTCCAATGTTACTGCCGCCAGCACAGAAACAGAATATGCTGAAGTTTAATCAGATAAAAGGGACATCAGTGGATCATGCACCAGTTAGTAATCAGGCAATGGGAGTACCACTTACACAAAGTGCAGGTCCTAGTGCAGCTCCAGGTGCAATATCGCTACCGATTACTGTTGGCCCAGCAGTACCTTTATATGCCCAGAAGAAAGCAGAAACAGGAGGACAGGCAGAGATGTCACAAACCCTGGTGAGAAGGGAAACAGGAGACTTAGTACAGTCGGCATCATCTTTAAGTACTTGTCCGGGTGAGCTTAAATCTCCTGTGGGATTTAGCCCTCTTGTGGCATTGCCGGATGCTAATCAAAGTCTGAAACTCTTGACTCCACAAGTATCAGGAATAGGGATACAGCAGCTGCCAGCGGCTAATGTGAGTAACATCGCATTACAAGGGTTAACAGCACAGCAGTTAAATAGTTGGTTGGACAGTTTGAGTTATTCGCAAGGTGCCTCAAAAGGGGAAGAGCAACTGAATCGAGTGGGACTAAATATTGAGGCAAATGAATTGGTTGAAGGAACAATGGGATTGAACAGGCTAGAATCCTATACTGAAGAAGAGCTGAGGTATCTGTGTACGAGGATTACAAAGGAAGTTGGGAAATACACCAGAAATTAGCGGTAGTTGGGGAGAAGCATGACACTGATCTGAAGACAACGAAATATTTGAGACGAAGCTACAGATTAGATTTCGAGGCAAAAGATTTTGAACACAAGAGGTCAGCGGGAATGAAAGTACATTTGAGAGATTTACTGCAGAGTGCGCAGATTTGGGGAGCATTAGAGAAGTGGCAAGGCAGTTGGGTGAAAAGAAAAGATAAACGAAAAAGAGATTCAGAAGGGGAAACAAAGGGAGCAGAGAAGGGAGAAGCAGTCAAAATGTTACAGATGAGGGAAATTCCAAGGAGGGCAGATTGTTCATGTTCCACGACATCAAAGTGACATACTGTCTTTTACCAATGATTATCCTAAATTGAGGGAGAAGCCAGTCAAATGGTACCAGCAGACCGAGAGGTTTGTGAAACTTTCCAAATGTTTGTGGGAAGATTTGAACACCTTTTTTGAGATAGTTGTGCCAGATGACTTATGGGTCGAGTGCAAAACAGCAGTAGATTGGCCAACAAGCGAACCTGAGAGGCACAAAGTTACAGACGCACCGTCACCTGAAGTAATGAAAAATTATTACAAGGTGACTGAGTTTTTGAAGACTAGGGTTTCCCGAAAAACATTGATTGGCAGAGAATTGACAGGACGGTTCAGGAAACCAAAGAGTCAATACACACTTATTACAAAAGATTGTTAAAGGCTTTCAAGGTAAGGAAGCAGTTGAACCAAAGGACATGTTACGTTTTGTGTTTAGATTTGTTGAAGGATTGAGACCTGAAGTAGGTCAGATGATTAAGAATCATTTGATTTTTTGGCAAGCAAAGCCGATTGATGAGGTGCTGCAGTATGCTAAATATTGTAGTGATGGGATTGAATTAAAGCAAAAGAAGTTGAAGGAAAAGGCAAAGGTGATGCAGATTAAGGCAGCACAATCAGGAGTGCAAGGAACTTTAGTGCCGCCAATGCCGCCACCGCAACAGAGAGCTTTTGCGTTTTAGCCTCAACTGAGGGGTAGAGGATGTGGTATGGACGTGATGTGTGGTCCGGATCTGAATACAGTGGTTGTTCAGAATGACATGCAGGGGATGAAAAGGATGTTGCCATGTCAGCTGTGCGGAAACGTGGGACACTGGAAGCGGGAGTGCCCGTTGATGGTGCAGGAAGGAATGATTCAGCAAGGTGATGTCAGTACAGTACAAAGAGTGAGAGTCCCCAGAGTGAGGGGCCAAATCCCGAATGTTCAAATTCTAGGTCAAAACTTTTTGCCAGTACAACAGATGCAAGTGCAATGAGCACAATTTAGTGCTTTAGCACCGGTACAGCAGCAGATTTCTATGGTGCCTAGACAGCAAATACACATACCTCAAGCCCCGATGGCGCAGCAACAAGTTATGCTTACTCAGCAGGTCAATGGTCAGAGATCAGATAACAGTAACAATACAGTACACCAATTCCCATTTCACAGTGAGAATGAAATAAATAATGAATGGATGAGTGACAGTTCTGATGAAGGAGCCTGTATACTTGCCGCATCCTTAGAGGTAGACCAGAGAGGGCCTTTTGTGAAGGGAAAGGTAATGGGACATAAGGTTTCATTCTTGGTTGACACTGGAGCTGCGCGCTCCACAGTGAGGAGTGTAGAAATACCAGATTTGCCCCTTTCCGGAAGCACAGTGCAGGTTGTAGGAGTGGAGAATAGGCAATTAACGAATCCTATCACGGAACCAGTACAGATTGAAATTGGGAAGTATACAGGACTGCATAGATTTGTGGTGTGTGACTTAAGTACGGTATCTTTTTTTAGGCATAGATTTATTATGCAAGACCAAATGTTCCATAAATTGTACAGATGCAGGAATAGAAGTCCAGGCAAACAGTGATGATGAGGAAGAGCAAGCATCAGCCATGGTTCTTAATGAAGCATTTGAAGAATATCCTTTAATTGAGGTTTTTCCAATGTTCACTTTGAAGGAACTGCACGCAGATTTACAGAGAACAGTGAAGGAGAAGGTTTGGGATTTGACAGGGAAACAAGTGGGTTTGATCAACGATGTGGAGCCAATTAAAATCACCTTGAAGCCGAATGTTGAGTTTCCAAAACTTCCACAGTAAAATATGCCACAGGACATGTTGATGAAGGTGGCACAAATAATTGGGTATTTCTTAAAGCAGGGTGTTTTGAAGGAAGTATTGAGCAGTCCATGCAATTCACCGATAATGGGATTGAAAAAGCCCTGTGGGAAAGTACGAATTGTGCAGAATTTGCAAAAAGTGAATGACAATCTGGTGGTTAAGTGTTGCCCGATTGTGCCCATTCCAGCAGTGATATAAGAGACTCACTTTCAAAAAGGATCCCTATAATGAATGGTCTCCGTCAAGGTTGTGTGTTAGCCCCAATTTTATTCTCATTATTCTTGTCAGATTTGCCAGGGTTGTTACGGAAGGTTATTGGGCTAAGCCCAAAAATGGATGGTGTGTATGTTTCCTGCCTACTACACGCTGATGATTTAGTAATAATGGATATGACAGTTAGGGCTACAAAGGAAGCTAGAGATGTTTTATACCTATTGTCAAAGGAAAAAATTGATAGTAAATATGGAGAAAACAAAAATAATGTCTATAGGGAAAGAGAAAAGTCTATTTAATTACACTCTGGGGGGAAAAAATAGAGAAGGTAAAAGAGTATAAATATCTGGGTATATGGTTCGATTCACTCTTAAGATGGAAAGTACATACTGAAACTTTAACAAATAAAGCCTTATCTTTAGTCTGGGGATTAAAACAATTCAATAGTAAATACGGAGGTCCTTCTCTTCAGCCGGTTATCTCTGCTTTTAATGCTATGGTTCGCCCCCAATTTCAATATGGGGTGGAAGTTTTAACTTTCTCAGGGAAGCTAAATTGGGAAATAGAAGAAAGCATTTGCGTAAAGTGCATGCTTTCATTGCCCCCTTGAGTATGTTACAAGCTATAAGAGCTGAATGTCAAATGGCGCCGTGGACTTCTTTGGGCCTACGAGCCAGACTGAAGTTTTGGTTAAGCATAACAGATGAAGGGTTCTGTAAGATCGCAAGATTGCGTAAGAAAGAAATTATAATAAGTGAGTTACATTGGGCATCGCAAGTGAGAGGACGGTTAAAAAAGATCTGTGTTCTCCTAGGTTTACCTGATAATCAATGGTGTGGTGCGCAAATCTCAAAGTATAATTTAAGAATAATAGTGAAGGAAAGAGCAAGAGAATCAGACCTGAAGTATTTAGACAGTGAAATATCAACCCAGGCTATGATAGCTGGATAGAGGAATCCGGAAAACTTCCCGTATATAGAGGCTCTTCCCAATTCAAGATTAAGAAATTTAGGGCCTGATTCTTACCTTGGCGGTCGGCGGAGAGGCGGCGGTCGGACCGCGAACAGACCGGCGGTCCAAAAAATGGCATTCTGACCGCGGCGGTCACCGCCGCGATCGACCGCCACTTCCCCACTCCGACCGCCACGGCGGTCATGACCGACGGGCTGGAGTTCGCACACTCCGGCCCGGCGGTCGACCCTAGACCGCCAACCGTATCATGACCCTGCTTACCGCCGCGGTTTTTGGCGGTCGGGAACCGCCATGCGAACCATGGCGGTAGGCACTATCGGGGCCAGGGAATTCCTTCCCTGGCACTGATAGGGGTCTCCCCCACCCCCCACTGCCCCCCACGAGTCCTCCCCCCACACCCTCCACCCCCCTGCCACCCCCCAGAGGTGGTACGAACCCCCTGCCCCCCCCACCCCGACATGCACATACACGCACCCCGACATGCACGCACCCCCAACATGCACATATGCACACCCCCTACACACACACATACACAACGGGGGCACATACCCGCACACATACATGCCGACATGCGCACCCGCCGAACTACACACATTGCCCAAAGGCACAGCAGCACCCCCCGCCCGCATGCACGCACTCACACACCCCCTCTACACACCCCCATGCACGCACACATCACACAACACCCCCCCACCCCCTCCCCTCACGGACGATCAACTTACCTTGTGCGTTGGTCCTCCGGGAGGCGACGGGAGCCATAGGGACGTGACCGCCAACAGGAGACCGCCAACAGAAGACCGCCACACAGAAATGTGGGTCGTAATTCTGGGGGCGGTGTTCTGCTGGCGTGGCGGTGGAGGTTCACCAGCCTCCACTTTCCCGCCGACCGCCAGTGTGGCTGCTGGCGGTATTCCGGCGGAACGCTCCCAGCGGTCGGAATACGCGCAGCGGCATACCGCCGCGGTCGGCGGTCTTTACCGCGGCGGTAACTCGGCGGTCTTGCGAAAAGACCGCCGGGGTCAGAATGACCCCCATAGTGTTACAGTTCCGAATTGGGCTGAACCCTGGATATATGGATCCCAAAGGAAAAGTATTTCTTAAGGATAGCCAGGGTTTGTGTACATGTGGCTTACAACAGAAACATACTATGCAACATTTACTTGTGGATTGTCAATGGTTTTTAGGAGTGCGCAAGAAGTTTTTAAAACCGAGTTTTAAGGAATATAATATTACCAATCGGGACCAAGCGCTTAGGCTACTTATTGATATGAGATTTTTAAATGTAACTTGTGCACTGGGCCAATTTTTAGATGACTTAAGAAGGGAAATACTCAGATTTATAGGCGTTGATAGAAGGTAGGGTATAATGTGGAATGTAGAGTTTTAAATGTTACATTTTCTACGCTAGGAGAAGGTAAGAAATAATATGGAGAGCACTTTTTAATTAAAAACATTATTTTTTTTTAAAAGGGCACTTTATGATAAAGTAAGGATGGAGCTCTTTTAGAGCTGTATAGGGGTTAAATTGTCTGGCATGTTGTACTTTATGATCCTATAAGAACTTGATTACGGGGGAAGTAAAGGAAAAGAAGAGCTTGTTTAACCTAAAATGAAATTGGTTGATGGTATTCTATATAACTTCGCTACGTATAACAAGGCAAAAAAAAATAAAACGTGGAGTATTCCAAAATGGGAAACTGCACTTAGGAGATCGCAAGGACCAGATTCTAATTAGAACTCTATGTGGGATAATTTAAATTGGCACACTGCACTTTTAGGAACTGTAAGAACTTGATTTTTAATCAAATGAATTATGCAATTAGAGTTGGTTAATAAGAATCAGAAAGATCTAAGAACTCTGTATGTTAATGTAATATGTAATTGTAAATGTTATTGTTTTTTATACTTTTAAGGCCTCTGCCAAATAAAAGGAAATTTTTGATGAAACAGCAGTGATACTGTTTCAGATTCCATACGAGGCAGAGTGGTTTACAGTAGTCGATCTGTCACAACCTTTCTTTTCAGTACCACTTCACGAGGACAGTCAGTTTCTCTTCAGTTTCAAATTCCTAGATAAAGTCTACAGCTGGTGCAGGTTTCCACAAGGGTGTACGAAGTCACCGTCCTTGTTTAATCAGATCCTGAAAAAGAACCTGGAGTCATTGGAATTACCTTGCCAATCGACTCTTGTACAGTACATTGATGACTTGTTGATTCCATCCAGAACAAGGGACGAGTGTAAACATGATTCGATTGTCCTATTGAATCATCTAGAAGACTTTGGTCATAAGGTTTCACCTGCCAAACTGCAATACTGTCAGAAATCTGTCAAATATTTGGGACATCAGATTGAGAAAAGGGTTGAGGAAAATTTCCTGAGAGAGAATTACAATGATTTTGCAGAGAAATCCACTGACTTCCCAGAAAGATGTACGCATGTTTTGGGGAATGTCAGGATACTGTAAACAATGGATCCTGACTTTTGCTGAGATTGCCAAACCTTTACAACAATTGACACACATAGGAGTTACAGACTCCATCACTCTAGATGAAGATCAGATGAGGGCCTTCACTGAATTAAGAGAGAATTTGTGCAGAGCTCCGGCATTGAGACTGCCTAATTACACAAAGCCTTTCACACTGTTTTGTCATGAACGTGATGCCTGTTCTTTGTCTTGACAGAGGTCCATGGAGGTGCTTATCGCCCAGTAGCCTATTTTTCAGCTACCTTGGACCCGGTTGCAGCAGCTTTACCAGGTTGTCTGCGAGCAGTAGCCGCAATTGGTCAAAGTCTTTCCCAATGTGAAGGGGTAGTCATGGGATACCCAGTGACGGTAATGGTGCCCCATTCAGTAGAATTTTTGCTGACAAGAACAAAAACACAACATTTGACGGGGCCCGACTGACAAGGTATGAGATGAGTATATTGGGAGCTCCAAATGTTACTTTGAAAAGACATTCAGTGTTGAATCCAGCAACATTACTGCCAAGCGATACGGTTGAAGTTGAAAAAGAGGAAAATATAGAGCATGATTGTCTTGAAGTTACAGATCTCTGTACACAGCCCGGACCTGAAATTAGAGACACTCAACTGGAAGAAAATGATCAAATTGTTTTTGTTGATGGTTCATGCCCTAGAGATGGGACAGACACCTTGAGAGCAGGGTACGCTGTGTGTACAATTACAGGGACCCTGGAAGCATCTTGGCTCCCTGGTGTGTATTCAGCACAAGTGACAAAATTGGTGGCTCTCACTAGGGCATGTAATGTTTCTACCAGGCTGAGAGTGACAATATACACAGATAGCCAATACGGATTTGGAATTGTCCATGATTTTGGTCAATTGTGGTCTTAAAGAGGGTTCTTGACTTCCAGCGGAACCCCAGTACGAAATGGTGACAGGATAAAAGAGTTATTGTACGCAATACAGTTACCTGAAGAAATTGCTGTAGTAAAATGCAGTGCACATCAGAAAACACCGGACTGCATTTCCTTAGGAAATGGATATGCGGATCAGGTAGCAAGATTTTGTGCCCTGAACTGTATATCATTCAAGGATAAGTGGGAACTAATGCAAGAAGAAGAGACCAGTTGTGCAAATTTTGCTCTAAAAGTAATTGATACCTTAGAGGAATTGAAAACGTTACAAGAGAATGCAGATAAGGAAGAAAAAAAAGCTGTGGGCAAAACTGAAATGTATACAAAGATCAGATGAAATCTGGGTATCTGAGGAGGGCCAGATGGTGCTACCAAATTGTCTGTTGTCACAGGTGGCTCAGTATTACCATGGTCAGGCACACATTGGAAGGGATGCCATGATTAGGCAGTGTGCCATAGATGTGTGATTTGCCAGCCGTTGAATGTGGGAAAAGGGACCGTGGTAAATTTGAGACACATTGGAAGATCAGGAGGACCATTCAGCAGAATGCAATTGGATTTCATTGAAATGCCTGCATGTGGTAGACTGAAGCACGTGTTGGTGATTGTATGTGTGTTTAGTCATTGGATTGAAGCATACCCCACACGTAGAAATGATAGTCTCACAGTTGCAAAGCTACTGCTTGGAGAGCTGATACCAAGGTTCGGATTTACGATCTCTTTAGAATCAGATAGGGGAACGCACTTCAATAATGAAGAGATTAAACTCTTATGTGCAGCACTGAATATTGAACAGAAGCTACATTGCAGCTATCATCCAGAAGCATCAGGATTGGTAGAACAAATGAATGGTACCCTGAAATCAAGAATCACCAAAATGTGCGTAGTCACAAATTTGAAATGGCCAGATACATTACCTTTGGTGTTGATGTCAATGAGAAATATACCTGACAGGAAGACAGGCTTGTCCTCACACGAGATTCTCATGGGAAGAGCAATGAGACTGCCAGCAATACCAGCCAATGCTCTTGTCAATATAACAGATGATATGGTGTTAGACTACTGCAAAGGTCTAGCTGATGTTGTTCGATCTTTTTCTCAGCAGGTACAAGCTGTTACTCTGCCACCCATCCATGATCCAGGTCACAACTTGAGAGCCGGGGACTGGGTTGTGATCAAAAAGCATGTGTGAAAAACCTGCTTGGAGCTGCGTTGGAAAGGTCCATATCAAGTGGTGTTGACGACTACCACAGCTGTAAAGTGTGCAGGATTGCCCAGTTGGATACATGCAAGACATACCAAAAAGGTAGTGAGTCCCCAGGATCATGAAGAAGTGTTGCTGAGAACACCAGCAGCAGCGAAACGAGTAATTCTGCCTGAACCAGAACCAGAACAAGTTGAGCCAGAAATAGACCCAGAACTAATAGAAGAAGGATCAATCACCCCAGTAAGAGACGAGGGTGTGGAAAATCAAGAGACAGAATGTGCAGACCAGGCAGAAGAGGCGGTAAGAGATCCTTGCACAGGAGAAGTGCTAACGCAAACAAAAGGGACTGAAAAACAAGGAGACTCAGTGTCAGAGCCTGAAGGGGAAAGATTTGAGCCAGGTCAAAGCAAAAGTGATCTGACTCCTCCTGAACCCATTGCAGGCCCATCAAAAGAGGGCACTTCAGACAAGGAAAAGGAGAAAAGTCCTATCTTAAAGAGATTGCTGACAGAAGGTGTAGGAAAAGGGGACAATTGGCCTGAATCTCAAATAGACAAGAAAAAGGACTTGGTAATAAATGAGACCATAGAGGAAGAACAAGAAACCACAAAGAAAGATGAACTGAGTGATGGAGAACTGACATGGGAAAGGGAAAGGAAATTGAAAAGAAAGAGAGTGGCAAGTTGAAAATACGCAGGACCAGAGTGGGCATACGCCATAACAACTGATTGGCAGAACAAGTTTATGTCCTTTTGTTTTGACAGAGAAGTTCCAAAGCAATATTTTGATGCAACTTGAAGGAAAGAAACAACAGACTATGTTGCTGAATAAGGAAAGAGATTAAGATTACTGATTTATCGAAAAAGACATAGATAGCCCAAAGATATATATAAAACCTGGAGTTGACCAGCTTCTAACTGATTTTGACAAAGGAAGAAGGGGTCTTGTTGTGTGAAGTTAAAAGTGTGAAGAAAGAAGTATATTTTTGATTTTTGTGTTTCATATTAATTAAGAGTTGAAGTCTCTGCTTTCTGATTCTTTACAGATCATGGTTAGTTTAGATAATAACGTGAGGCATATTAAGTATTGTAGATATTTGAGTATAGGAATGGTGATTGTGTGTGGAATATTCTTTGTGATAATGATTGTGGTTATGTCAATTCATGAGATGAAAGAAACAAGGGTTACATTTGTGCATGAAGCTACTACATTAACAGCTATAGAGAAGTTTAAATTAGATGAGCGATATTTGCATGATTATACTAACGCAAAGGGAGAATCGTCTTCTAATGTCTTCTATCGTCTATTGAGTTAGTATGTGGAAACGATGGATGCAAAGGATTTTCTTGTGTGCACGCAAAAACCTTCATCTGTGGAAGAAGAGGTTACCTATCATAGCCTACCTCTGACTTATGGTATAACTTGTAGTTTGTTACTAACACGCTTCTTTAACCAGGAGTATATTCAGTACTTTTATTCAAATTATGATTTAGTATTTTCTTTTGTTCCTATAATTAGATATTTTAGTAAGATAGCTAAGGATCATGATATAGTACTAGTTAGAGGATCCTTCGAGCCTACACTAACGTTTGGCACGGCTTATGCGCATCGTAGCAATTTGACTTGCATATTAACTCCCATGGAAAAGATCTTTATTGGGCATACTGATGATGGGAGAAAAGCATTGAAAGAAAGATTAGAAAAAGGATTGGAGAAAAGGAATTACAAAAATGTTTATGCTTACACTGCTATTAAAACACAAGGGATGCTAGCTTTAGATGCATTACATGTAGGGAAGCTTTGTATATATAGGCCAAAATCATGCACTGACACTTTATTTGTGGGAACGAGTGAATGTAGGAATGTGTTTTTGTTTCAGAGTAAATGGACGTTCAAGTTGAATGGTGCTGACCCTCTGATTCCTGGGATCTATTACATTTGTGGACTTAATGCTTATTACCAAATCCCTAAGGGATGGTTTAGGACATGTTATTTGGGAATAGTATTCCCTAAAATCTATAAAATAGATGATTTGAAAAAGATACCGAAAATGACTGAGTTACACTGAATGAGACAAAGAAGAGAAATAGCCTCTGCAATAGTAGGGGATATCTTTGGAGCATTAATTCCTTCAATAGGAGTTATATTGAATGCAAACAAGATATGAAAGTTGTCAACTATAGTAGATAATATGTTAACTAACTTTACAGGAGCTATATTATTACTAAACACTGAGTTAGCTGCGGACAGAGCTATGGCGCTTCAAAACAGGCTTGCTTTAGCCATAATATTAGCGAAAGACGGAGGAGTCTGCAAAATGATTAACAAAAAGCACTGTTATTCATATACCCCTGCAAATAAGAAAGAAGTAAAATAATTGCTTACTAATTTAACTAATGCAAGTAAGGATTTGAAAGAGTTGAAGGAACAAGGAGTTTGGGAAAAAGTAGGAAATGGATTTACAATACTGGGCAATTGGTTTAGTCACATTTGGGGTGGAATATTGTGGAAAATTGTTCAAGGGATACTGATTGTAATTGTTATTATATTAGGATTTTTGGGGGCATGCAAATTATGCCACAAAATTCAATTAAAAAGAGCTGAGAATAAGCAGAGGAGGGAAGGACCACCTAGAAGAATAATCTATAGGGAAAATGGAAACAGAAGAGATCAGAATGTAACTGAAAGTAACTTGTAATGTTTGACAAAGAAAGGTGGGATGACATATTTAGTCATCAGAGGAGGGACTGTTGCAGCTGATATGCTAATATGAGAATATGCAAATGAGTTGCGTATATTTACTGATGAGAAAATTTGATATTTGACTAACAGTAATTGGAAATAACGTGCAGTGTGCAAAATGTGCCCACGGGGAGTGGTCACCATTTGTGTTAACATTACTAAATAATGTGAAAGTTTAGTAATTGTACTAATGTGCTATAATGAGAGATATAAATGTATGTTAGGATGCTTCATATTCTTAAATTAGTTATACCAGAGGCCTAGTTGGCAATGGGCCTTGCTTGCTTAAACGTGGAGACGCGATGAGCTGCCGCAGACTGGAACTGGAGAAAAGGGACCTTGAACTGTATAGAGTTCACCATTAATCACTGCTAGAAAAATCTGCGAACTCACCAGCGGACAGGAAACGATCAGAACAAATTGATACAATTATGTGTAGAGTAGGCTAAATGTACTTTCCCAGGACTTGAACAATGAGCTACAGACTAAGAGCTGGGAGAAACAATTTTGTTACCTGAAGAACCGAATGATGTACTCAGAGACAAGAGTACCAATCATGTTAATGGAACTTGACTCTCAAAATAACATAGACAAGTGGTAAACAAAAACTATAGGTTAGAGTTATAACCCCTGATAAGGTTGACCAATGGATAAATTGTGGGAGGGACTGAAGGACCCTAATAAAAAGTCATGGCATTAGGGGAGAAATCAGAATGGAGAGGCGAAAGTTGATGACGTCAGGAGACGCTGTCCAAAGTGCTGAAACTTGGGCTTGCTTCCTGTGAGTACTAGCCTTACTAATGACTGATGACCTGGAGACGAAGACTGACTCGTTGCTGATCTATCTTGGATAGGTAGCTATAACCTCACCGACTAATGAATGCTTTTTTTTTCTAGGTACCAACTGCGCTGTTTTAAAATATTTTTCTCTTCTGGTTAGATTTTTCCAAATTAATGATTTTGACTCAATTGTTTTCGCATGAAGACCCACATGCAGATGCTAATTGGAAATAAGTAGGTTGACAAGGGCGACTTAGGGTGACTCAGACACTGACTTATATTGCTGAATTATTCAATTGATCATGAATAGTTATGTATTTGCTTAATGTTGGTTGCATACTAATAAAGTGCTGAGAATTCATTGCTTAGGTTGCTAATAAAGTTTGGAAATCATGATATTGCTGAATAAAAGTTTTTTATTAGAATTGTAACTAATAGGGAATAAAACAAACTAATTTCCATATGAGTGATGGTGATTTTGATTAGATTAGTTCATGGTATTTTAATGTTGATTGGATTGATTTGTTGTAGATGTCCTTTACTCACTATACCTAATTAGGATACCCTATGCGATTCAAAAGATTAATCGACCTATATGCGTCCCCTTGTAAGTTTGCTTACTAAGGACAAGGCGCGCCAGCAGTTATCCCTTTGCAATATAGGGAGTTTCTTCTAACCTTGGCACATGACATTCCTTTGGCTTGGGCATTTGGGCCAGAGTAAAACTTGGGACAGGCTTGTTCCATTGTTTCACTGGCCTCACATGTAAGACAACACTAAAGAGTTTTGTCGCTCTTGTGTGACCTGCCAAGCCAGTGGCAAGACTGGTGGCACACCTAAGGCCCCCTTCATTCCACTCCCAGTGGTTGGGGTGCCCTTTGAAAGGGTAGGGGTTGACATAGTTGGCCCCCTTGACCCTCCAACAGCTTCAGGCAATAGGTTTATCTTGGTGGTAGTGGACCATGCCACTAGGTATCTTGAAGCAATTCCATTAAGGACCACTACAGCTCCTGCAGTGGCAAAGGCCCTCCTGGGAATCGTTTCCAGAGTGGGCTTCCCTAATGAAGTGGTGTCAGACAGACGCTAGTTGAGCATGAGGGAGCTGTCGTATATTTTCACTGAAAGCAAGAACTCTAGATTCTTCTAGCTTGCAATTAGCCTTGAATATGTGTGATTTGCCTCTCAGGTGCAAAAAGGTTGACTTGAATGGACAGAGATGACTCCTCTGATTCTTTTTCCACAATCTTTATAGGATGTTATCACCCCCAGGTACCCACCCCACAGACAAAGCAATACAAGGAGGGAGCAGATATACCACATTTCCATAATATCATACTGAAGGAAAGTACCCTCTTTTTGGCATGTTACCTCCATTTTCTCCCTCATGTCAGTGTGTTTGACTGTGTTCACTGGGATCCTGCTAACCAGGACCCCAGTGATTATGCTCTCATCCTCTACATTTTGTCACTGCATACTGGTACCACAATATTTGACCCATAATTGTCATACTGGTGCCCCCGTATAAGTCCCTGGTATATGGTACCTAGATACCCAGGGCATTTGGGCTCTAGGGGATCCCTATGGGCTGCAGCCTTCCTTTTGCCACCCATAGGAAGCCCATTCAAAGGCTTCTACAGGACTGCCATTGCAGCCTGTGTGAAAAGGGGCATGCACCCTTTCACTGCCATTTACACTGCAACAGGTCACGTATAAGTCACCCTTATTACAGGCCTTCCAGCCCTGAAGGCAGGGTGCAGAGTACCTGTGTGTGGAGGCACCCGTGTACTAGCAGAGGTGCCCCTACAACCTCCAGGACCATTTTCCCGGACTTTGTAAGTGCGGGGATGCCATTTTACGTGTGCACTGGACATAGGTCACCACCTATGTCCAGCTTCAAAATGGTAACTCCGAATATGTCCATGTTTGGTATCAGACATGTTGAAATCATACCCCAAGGCTTTTGCAAGCATTGGTTGTATGATTCCATGCACTCAGAGGGCTCCTTCGAGGACCCCCAGTATTGCCATTATAGCCTTCTGAGGTTTTCCAGACAGCTCCAGCTACTGCCACCTCACAGACAGGTTTCTGTCATCCTGTTGCTTGTGCAGCTCAAGCCCAGGAAGGCAGAACAAAGAATTTCCTTTGGGAGAGGGATGTTACATCCTCTTCCCTTGGAAATAGGTGTTACAGGCATGGGTGGATTAGCCTCCCAGAGCCTCTGGAGATGTTTTGAAGGGCACAGATGGTGCCCTCCTTGCATAATACAGTCTACACCGGTTCAGGGACCCCCTCAGTCCCTGCTCTGGCACATAACTGGACAAAGGAAAGCAGAGTGACCTTGGATTCCAAGGTGGCAGGGAACTCTGGGAGCATCTGAGTGGCCAGTGCAAGCAGGTGACGTCAGAGCCCTCCCCTGTTAGTTGCTTCCCTGTGTAGCTGACCAATCCCCCTTTCAGGGCTATTTAGGGTCTCTCTCTTGGGTGGTTCTTCAGATTCGGATTGCAAGACTCCAGCAGGAATCCTCTGCATCCTTCACTTCACCTTCTTGCTGAAGAAACAGCATCTGGACCCTCCAGCAACTCTACAACTGGAACAAAGAAGCAAAGATGACTTCTGCAACGTTGTATCTTCAGCTCCTGCCAGCAAGTGCAACTGTTTCCTGGTCATGCATCCTCAGAGGACAGCCAGTCTTCAGCATTCACCAGAAGAACAAAGGAATCTCCCTCAAAGTGAAGAAGTCACTTACCTGCTTCAGCAGGCAACCCTCTGCAGCAATCACTGGTAGCTTGGGTGCCCTCTCCTGATGAAGTGTGTGGATCCAGCATCACGGGTGGTGGACTGAAGTGATCCCGACGGTCCTGGCGTCCAACTGTCCAACTTTGGTGGAGGAAAGACCTTGCTTCCTCACCCAAGACAGTAGCCCTGTGCACTGCATGTTTTGCATTTGCCAAGGCTTGTTGGCATCCTTCCACGAAGTTCTTCATGCACCGTGCAGCTCTGGTCCCCAGCACTCTTTCCTGAGATGCACAGCTTCCTGCGTGGTTCTCCGGTGGTGTGGGATCCCTTTGTGTAGTGCTGCATGGCCTCCTTTTGTACCTTCTTTGTGCTGTGGGACTCTTGTGCATGCTGCCTGGTCTTCTGAGGGCTCTGTTAATTGCTGGGAGCCCCCTCTGACTCCTCCTCCTAGGGTAGATTCCACCAGATGTCTCATAGTCCCAGGCAGCTCCATTTTCTGCTAACCACAGGCTTTGCGTGTGCCAAGGCTTGTTGGCAGAATTCAGCGACGCAAACCAGACTGCAATCATCCTCCGGCATGGGACATCCTCTGCACCAATGAGGAACCCGCACCCATCTTCTTGGGTGCAGTATCTAACAGCTGATCTTCACTGGTGGTTCTCCCTTTGCACCTTCATCCGGGTTAGCAGGGGCTCCTGTTCTCCATGGACTCTTCAGTGCTTCTTAGACTTGGTCCCCTTCTTCCACAGGTCTTCAGGTCCAGGAATCCATTGTTGGTGTCTTGCAGTCTTTTCTGGTTCTTGCATAATCTTCTTTCTCCTGTTCTTGTGCGTTCTATGAAAGTTACTGTGATTTACTCCTGCTTTCCTGGCCTCTGGGGTGGGTACTATTACTTACCTTTGGTGTTTTCTAATACTCCTAGCACCCCTCTACACACTACACTTGCCTGGGTGGGAAACCGACTTTCGCATTCCACTTTCTTAAGATATGGTTTGTGTTCCCTCAAGGCCCATTTCTAACTATTGTGATTTTCAATAATTGCACTGTTTTTTAACTGTTTTTACAGCTATTTCTGCATACTAGTGTAAATAATTTGTGTATTACTTACCTCCTAAGGCAGTATAGTCTCTATGGTGTGTTTGGCATTTGTGTCACCAAAATAAAGTACCTATATTTTTGTAACACTGAGTATTTTCTTTCATGTGTGTGAGTACTGGGTGACTACAGTGGTATTGCATGAGCTCTGCATGTCTCCTAGATAAGCCTTTGCTGCTCAGCTACAGATACCCCTAGAGAGCCTAGCTTCTAGACACTGCCTACATTTCACTAATAAGGGATAACTGGACCTGGTATAAGCTGTAAGTACCTTAGGTACCCACTACAAACCAGGCCAGCCTCCTATACATGTTTTAAGTACAAAAGGTAAAATATTCTAGCATAGAGAGACACAAAAAAGCCAGAAAAAGGTCCATATTCCCAATACAACACAAATGCCCCATAAATCACCCATTTAGTTCATTACCGTGGCCTCCCATCAGTGCAAGATTACACACCATCATTAAACTCCTCCCCAGCCCTTATCTCCCAGCTAGCCCAACTTATGTTAATTGCATAAAATCTACCTGATTCATCCAATCTATTATAGGTGCTCATATACCTTCACCAGTGCGTCTGCACTTTTTGCCACTTTTGCCAAACAAAGCCATTTCCAGGTTAAAGATTGCCAAAAAACGGTTAAGACATTGCTGGTGAGCTGGAGGAGCCTTATCCAGGCACGAAGAAGCAATACAAAGCTGAGCTATGGCCATAGCTATGAAAATAAATTTCTGTGTTTGATTAGGAACCCTAGCGCCCTGCACCCCCAACAGAATAAGCTGATTAGTTAGCTCCACTCTTCTGCCCAAATACATCTTGATACATTTAGAGATCTCCTTCCAATAACAAATCAGAGAGGGGCATCTACTAAATATATGCACTTAGTCTGCCGTGCGGGATTCACACAGTGGGCAGGTGATACCGACCAAGCCTTCCCATCTCACGATTTTTAAAGGCATATGACAAAGAGCGAATATTGTTTTGTAGTGCTCAGTTTGCAGCTTAGCCAATAATAGGGTTGAATTGGCTGATTCCAAAGATGCTAAAAAAGGAGGCTCCATCAATCCTAGCCCCAACCTAGTAGCATAATTTAACAGCATGCTATTCAAGATCATCAGGGGTCAGTGCGTTCAGGTCCCCATAGATGTGAATAATCATCTAATGATCTGTCCCTGTTAATTGATCCATACGAGCTGTGACATGACATCCCGAAGCTCCACCTCTTTTCTTAATGAGAAAATCACGAATTTACAAATATTTTAAAAACTCTTTCCAAGTCACATCAAACTTCTCCTGCAGTTCTTGAAATGTGATTATTTCCCCCTGCTTGAAAAAAGCACCCAGGCTCAAGATGCCACTGGCCGCCCACTCTTGAACTAGAGTGTCACAAAAAGTATCCTCCAAACAAGGGTCCCGATGCATAAGAGTGTAATAGCGCATTCAACCATGTTTCCTGCATAGCGAACAAGTGTTTCTTTCCCCAGCAAAATCTCATAAACGGATGGAGATCTAGCAACCAACCCAATTCCAGCCTGATCCCTAAATAAAGGACACAAAAACTGGAGCCCTGCTGCCCAATAATACAGCTTAACATCAGGCACAGCCCAACCACCTCTCTCCCTGTGGAGGGTGGGATATTTAAGTGCCCTTCTAGGTTTAGCAAATGCCCACAAAAACGTGTTGTAATTGAATTTATAGTTTTAAACCAGAGGTGTAGGAAGTTGGCTCTGTATGTACTATTTCAAAGTAAGAAATAGCATGCACAGAGTCCAAGGGTTCCCCTTATAGGTAAGATAGTGGCAAAAATAGATAATTCTAATGCTCTATTTTGTGGTAGTGTGGTCGAGCAGTAGGCTTATCAGAGGGTAGTGTTATGCATTTGTTGTACATACACACATGCAATAAATGAGGAACACACACTCAAAGACAATTCCAGGCCAATCGGTTTTTGTATAGAAAAATATATTTTCTTAGTTTATTTTAAGAACCACAGGTTCAAGATTTACAATCAATACTTTAAATGAAAGGTACTTCACTCAGGTATCATAGGAACTTTGAATCAGCAAAACAGCATGTACAGTTTTGGCAAAAATGGCAATAAGCTATTTTAAAACTAGACACAGTACAAATTTCAACAGTTCCTGGGGGAGGTAAGTATTTGTTAGTTTTGCAGGTAAGTAAACCACCTACAGGGTTCAAAGTTGGGTCCAAGGTAGCCCCAAAGTTACCACACCAGCAGCTCAGAGGTCTAAGTGGTGCCCAAAACACATAGGCTTCAATGGAGAAGGGGGTGCCCCGGTTCCAGTCTCCCAAAAGGTAAGTACCCGCGACTTCGGAGGGCAGACCAGGGGGGTTTTGTAGGGCACCGGGGGGTGCAGAAGTCGGCACAAAAAGTACACCCTCAGCGGCACGGGGGCGGCCGGGTGCAGAGTGCAAACAGGCGTCGGGTTTGCAATGAAGTTTAATGGGAGACCCAGGGGTCTCTTCAGGAAGCAGGCAGGTAAGGGGGGGCTCCTCGGGGTAGCCACCACCTCGGCAAGGGAGAGGGCCACCTGGGGGTCGCTCCTGCACTGGAGGTCGGATCCTTCAGGTCCTGTGGGCTGCGGGTGCAGTGTCTTTACCAGGCGTCGGGTTCTTAGAACAGGCAGTTGTGGTCAGGGGGAGCCTCTGAATTCCCTCTGCAGGCTTCGCTGGGGGGGGTTAGGGGGGTAAACTCTGGCTACTCACAGGGTTGCAAGTCACCGGGGAGTCCTCCCTGTAGTTTTGGTTCTCCGCAGGTCGAGCCAGAGACGTCGGGTGCAGAGTGGAAAGTCTCTTGCTTCCGGCGGGAAACGTGCAGTCCTTTAAAGTTTGTTTCTTTGTTGCAAAGTTGTTTCTTCTTTGGAGCAGAGCCACTGTCCTCGGAAGTTCTTGGTCCTTTTAGATGCAGGGTAGTTTCTAAAAGTCAGAGTCACCTCAGCTCAGGACACCTTAGGGGTTGTCCTGACTAGCCAGTGACTCCTCCTTGTTTTTCTCATTATCTCCTCCGGCCTTGCCGCCAAAAGTGGGGCTGTGGCCGGAGGGGGCGGGCATCTCCACTAGCTGGAATGCCCTGTGGCGCTGTAACAAAGGGGGAGAGCCTTTGAGGCTCACCGCCAGGTGTTACAGTTCCTGCAGGGGGGGGTGAGAAGCACCTCCACCCAGTACAGGCTTTGTTCTTAGCCACAGAGTGACAAAGGCACTCTCCCCATGTGGCCAGCAACGTGTCTAGTGTGTGGCAGGCTGGCAAAACTAGTCAGCCCACACTGGAAGTCGGGTATGTTTTCAGGGGGCATCTCTAAGATGCCCTTTGGGGTGTATTTCACAATAAAATGTACACTGGCATCAGTGTGCATTTATTGTGTTGAGAAGTTTGATACCAAACTTCCCAGTTCTCAGTGTAGCCATTATGGTGCTGTGGAGTTCGTGTATGACAGACTCTCAGACCATATACTCTTATGGCTACCCTGCACTTACAATGTCTAAGGTTTTGCTTAGACACTGTAGGGGCATAGTGCTCATGCACCTATGCCCTCACCTATGGTATAGTGCACCCTGCCTTAGGGCTGTAAGGCCTGCTAGAGGGGTGACTTATCTATGCCATGGGCAGTGTGAGGTTGGCATGGCACTCTGAGGGGAGTGCCATGTCGACTTAGTCATTTTCTCCCCACCAGCACACACAAGCTGGCAAGCAGTGTGTCTGTGCTGAGTGAGGGGTCCCCATGGTGGAATAAGACATGCTGCAGCCCTTAGAGACCTTCCCTGGCATCACGGTCCTTGGTACCAGGGGTACCACTTATAAGGGACTTACCTGGATGCCAGGGTGTGCCAATTGTGGAAACAAAGGTACAGTTTTAGGGAAATAACACTGGTGCTGGTGCCTGGTTAGCAGGCCTCAGCACACTTTCAAATCATAACTTGGCATCAGCAAAGGCAAAAAGTCAGGGGGTAACCATGCCAAGGAGGCATTTCCTTACAAGAGGTCATTCAATTCTAGGGGAATGGCCCAAAACAAATACAGTACTTTTGGAAGAAAAAATAACAATTGATCATATTGTTCCGACCTACAATGACCAGATGTAGGCCAGACCATCTCTAGAAATTCTTGGCCGCACTCCGAATGACAGGGGCTAAGGGCCAGATGTATCAAGCGTTTTTGCATTCGCAAACGGTGGGAATGGCTGTTTGCGAATGCAAAAAAGCCTTTCAGTATGTATGAAAAGCATTCACTATGCAATCTTAAGGCATCGCAAAAATCCTTATTTGCGATTTCTTATGCACATGTATCAAGCTTTTCCTTAATGTAAATTGGGCATTAAGGAATTGCAAACCATGGGCAAATCTAAAAAATGCATTAAAAATGCATTTTTAAAATTGACATGTAACGCACACATGCCTCTGTGTGCGTCTTACAGGTCCTGAAATATTTTTTTGCGGTGTAGCAGAGGGGGCCTTAGGCCCCCAGCACCATGGGGTTATGCATTTCCTAAATAGCAAATTCCATTTAGGAATTTGGGAAATGCAAAAAATTCACAAATATGGGTCAGGCCCATAGGTGCGAATGGGCTCAGAATTGCTATTTGCAAGTCGGTAATAGCATTTGCGGTTTTTATGAAATCGCTATTACCGAACCGCAAATATGATACATTGCATTTTGTGATTCAGAATTAGCGATTTCTTAAAAATCTCTATTAGAGAATTGCAAAGTGGATTCTTCATACATCTGGCCCCAAATTACGTCCACCAAATGACTCAAGTAAGCGGTTATAGAACCCCCAGATACACTGCACTCTCAAATACTCTTTTATCCTACACTTGCAGATTTCCATTGATAAGCACCTGAGCCTTATCACAGTACTGGACACATCTTAGCTTATTGTTCTACCTGTTCCAAAGCTACAATGAGGTCTGTCATAACAACTGAAACATTGTCCCCCATAGGCCAGGACCTTTGTGTCCAGCTCCAATTTTAGACAGGTTTAATGAAAACATTCTGTTCTAATTTCTGTTTTAATGGATCAATATAAGGTGCAAGCAACAAAGGGGAGCAGGCACATCCCTGCCCTGTCCCTCTAAAGATTTGAATTTCCCCTGAATGCTCCCCCATTGGTTGTAACCTTGCAGTAGGGTTTCATTGTACTGCCCTTACTGCATTTATATACTGCAAGACATATACCAAATTGCCCATAGCCATCCACAAAAAAGCCCATGACACCCTATTGAAGGATTTTTTCTGCATCTAAAAATATCAGTGCCAATGGGGTCCCGGATACAGATGCAGCGGCCAAAAGAGTAATTGCATGCCGAATATTGTCCGTAGTACACTTTCCCGGCATAAACCTGTGATGTCCCGGCGACACCAGTTTGCCTACCACCTGGACTAATCATGTGGCCAAAACCTTAGTGTAGATCTTAGCATTGCTATTAATCAGGGTTATTGGCCCTCAACTCCTCTGGGTGGTTCTCCTTTTTTTTTTTTAAATGCACATCTTTGCAGAGAGTCAAGAATCTGGGGCCAATAAACCCTCCTTCACCTGCTTAAACAATAACAAAGGATCTGATTTTATCCACTCAAAAAGACTTTATAAAATTCAAGCGGGATTCCATCCCCTCCTACAGCCTTCCTTGACTGCAGCCTCATAATGGCATTCTGGACTTCTTCCAGCAAAAGGGCGGCCTCCAGAAAACTGCTATCATCTGAGCTAATCACCCTAGTGGAACAGGATCTTAAAACGTCCTCCTAACCTCTTCTAGATCACCATTATCATCCTCCCCTTTATAGAATGTTTTGTAAAAAATCCGGAATGCCTTGTGGATTTCACCTGGGTCTGAGACTATATTGTCCTGCCTATCTCTAATCTTTATGATTTCCGACTGTGAGGACCTGTCTCTGGCCTGGACCGCCATATTATGTCCTACCCGTATGCCATATTCATAGCACTCCCTCTTCCACATAACGTACTTCTCCGCTGCTTTTTTATCAGATATCTTAATAATTTAGGCTCTGACTAACACAACCTTGGATTGGGTCCCCTCTATCTCCTCCCCAGCTACAACCGCTGCCTTAAGATGTCAATTTGGCATTCTGCAATATTTTATGCAGCTCTTTCAGGTGCTGTTTTAAATTTTCTAGTGCTTCAATGTAAAACGTATAGTTTCCCCACCCTCCCCCGCTTTGAAAGTGACTTATACTGACTGGAGCATACCCTGACCACTGGAGCATTCCCTTGACTGATCTCCAGAAAGTCAGAGATCCAGCCATTCACATGGGCTATATAATTCACATCAACCAGGAGAGCTGATCGAAAGTAAAGTTCTGTCTGAGTGGCCTCAGATTCCTCCCAGTTAGCTCAAGAACCAGCAGATTGTGATTGGATATGACTGTAGGGCACTTTTCCATTTTAGCACCATGCAAGAGAACATAAGAAATGTACATAGAATCCACATGTGCATGGGATTGGTGTGGCACCGAATAGTAAGTGTGTCCCAGATCAGTAGGCTTTAACTTGCCCCAATGATCAAACAGCCCATGGGTATTCCCAGGACTTATCAAGGAGTTTAGGACCTTTGGCTTTGGCCCCGTATATTGTAGGTACCCTTCCTCTAGCCGTGCCCCAGCTCCATTAAAAGAAAAATTCCCACATATATCTATTGGCGTAGGCCAGAGAGCAAGCTCAAGATTAAGCCACTGAAATAGAGACGGTCATCCATTACCGACCCATACACTGATATAAGAGTGAATAGGCCATTTGAGTGTGTACACAAAGTGATCACTCAACTTCCAGTGCTATCCACCTTTGTGCGAACAAATCTACAGTTGCTGCCCTGAACCAGAATAGCT
The DNA here is from genome assembly GCF_031143425.1 of Pleurodeles waltl. Lineage (NCBI taxonomy): Eukaryota > Metazoa > Chordata > Amphibia > Caudata > Salamandridae > Pleurodeles > Pleurodeles waltl. Next base: position 1,312,970,912 of record NC_090437.1, on the reverse strand, counting down.
ACCTCTCCAATCCATCCCCTCTACGTTGTACACCCCAACACTTTAAAACCCAGTGATTCCAGTAGGTGTTTCCAGGATTCCTCTATATGTGTCACTTGCAGACAAAGTACATTAGCTCACAATACACTCTTCTCCTTTTTTTTTGCATCATTTAGGCCGCAGATATTAACAGGCAATCTGAATCTTACTCCTGCTTCTTACAAGTGACCGATAACAGGCTAGCTGGCTTCATCCATCCCACAGTTACCTCCTTTGCCCATAATTCCTTCAGGTTGATAACTAAGCTTATTCTCCTCCTCAAATGCTCTCCTTGTCTTACCCACCCCCACCCTCTAAGTCCCCCACCCAAACCTCCAGTGCCCTTTTCATGACTGTCCCCCCACTCAGTATTCAATATCCTCAACAAAAAAAACATAATACAGCAAAGGAACAAAGGAAGAAAGCTTCCTGCTCAAAAGCCCAATACTCCAACCTTCTTGTTTAGATTAGGCATCTGGCATCAGACCTCTTACAAATCTTTGCCATCCCCATTCCCTTTACCAGATGCCAAACCACATGTATTCTGAGGCTTTTATCTGTGAAGTAAAGGTTTGAGTTATGCTGTCAAACACTATCTTCAAGCGGGCTGGACTCAGCAAAAATTCTTTCACTCCCAGATCTTGCACAGACTTGATGAGTTGCCTGAGCCACCACCTTCTCTGAAACTGAGGCATGGAAAAAATCCAGACATGCGAAAAAGGAGTGACCATCACGACATCTCTTAGAACCTAGCCGTGCCTTCACAAAGACCGCCTGTCCTAACAGAAAATTACCAAAGTACACCAACACTCCTCTGCTCTGAGATGCTTCACTGGATCTTGTTTTTTGGGGGGGAATAAAGGGAAGCGATGTGCCAGCTGCACTTCAACGTCCCAGTTCTACATTGTCAGTTCAGGAAATCCCCCCTTCAAAAAGTCCAACCACAGAAGTCCTGATATTGTTCCCTTCAACTCCTTCCGGAAGGCCCAACAATCTTAGATGTCTGTGCTGTCTGTATTCGAAGTTCTCAAACTTCCACATCACATCGGTCAGCTGAGTTTCCTGCATTTCGGCCTTGCTTTGTAGTGTCCCAATGTCTTGTTCCAGTGTTGTAGTTCGTTCCTCCACCGTAGAAATCCTTTTGCCAATCCCTGCACAAGTCTTATTCACCTCTCTGACAGAGTATTGCAGATTTTTTGTAGCCCTCCTACTCTTGCTGCAGTCTCATCCTGGAGCTGCTTAAAAGTACTCTGTATTAATCCCAGTGAGGTTCCTTCTCCGGTAGAGTTAAGAGACCGTGTTTGATCTTGGGGAGACACGTCCTTCTGTGATTGAGACTCATCCAAGTAAATCTGATTTGAAGCCGAGTAGTCCCATTTCAGGGCTTGGGAGGTCGAGCTGTGGCTCTGGCCTACGGCCTCATTCTTTATACTGGCGCTTCTAGCTTTTTCAGTCTGTAGTCATAGATCATCAGGAATTCTGCTGGGCCCAGACTCCAAGATCTCAGTGGCCACGATAGCATCTAACATCAGATCCTTATCTTTTCCAGATCTGCAGAGCTTGAGCAAATAGAGTCAGTCCCATCTGTGAGTAAAAAAACTGATCAACATGCTCCGATGTGCCTAGCCTGGTCATTTCCTGGCACCACTCAGTTAGACTCGGCACTCCAGAAGGAGGAGGAGGAGACATACCCTGTGGCTGAACCGATGGCTGCAAGGTCCTCAACAGTGTATTCTGTACCCCTCCAGATGAAATGCCGCCTGTCAAACTGCCTCACCAACAGATACTGCCCTGCTGTGTCTGTATGCCTCACATTTACAGTCATCAGTACACCACTTGATGCAGGCTGAGGCTTTGCTACCACACCCAAACTCTGCTGAGACAATTCCACTTCCCTCCCCTCTGTAGTGACATTGGTAGTTGGTCCAATTAATGCAGTTCCTAATCCACAGCACCCCTTATGCTGGGAAGCTCCTATCTATTACCTTTACAGCAACCTCTACAAGAAACTCAGAGTTCACAGATCCTTCTGTAACAAAATTGTCTTGCTTGCTCACCTCTTGAAGATTTGTAGCTAGACCTCCCATCTGTGAGGAATCCTGTCGCACGTCATTACAAGTGGCAACAGCATTTCTCTCTTCCCCTCTTTTTCTCCGCGGAGTAGCCTTTTCCCCTAGCCCTTTTATACTCAGCTCTGGGGTAGAGGAGAGACATCTGGTGATGGTCAGCTGCCTGGTTGTCAGTCCGGCTGTTAATTGCCCCAAGGAGCCCATCGACTCTCCCTGGTACAGCTCACTATGGGCTATCCCTGTACTCACCAGCGGGAGGCCATTCTCTTGCCTGCTGCATGCTTTAACTCCCATTGCCGAGCCCTCCATCCTTGGGTGTACCCGGCCTGTACCTCGAGGCACTTCACCCGGTCGTGCTTCACCTTTCCCGAAGACATCCTGCTTTTGGGGGCATTCCTCCTGAACAGGCACCACCAAAAACACAGAAAACACCATTTGTCCGCAGCTTGGCTCGCCTCACTGACACTGCAGCCACCAGCACACTGCCTACCTCTGTAGCCACGACCAGGGTAACAAGCAAAGCCCGAGACAGACTTTGGCAGGATCAGAGGGCGCAGTGGTGCACTTCAGCAACCCGACATCAATACCACAGCATACCACACTTCTTTGCCTAAGGGTCAGTCACGTCCCCTTGCCATTCACAAGGCTTCACATCGGTCAGCAGTCGCGGGGGATCCGAGACCAGCATGCTAGGCGAGCACCATCTTGCCTCCACAATCACTAACTCCTCTGAATTCATCCAAATATGCAGGGTGGGAACTGGGACTCTCCTTTTTTTGAGCACAGTGAAAATCCTGCTTAAGAGGCCTATTAGGGGACATGGAACACTTGGGGTGCACTGGAAAGGGAGAGAACAGGATGCCTGTTTTGTTGCTGAAGGACCAAACTTTGGTCCTACCGGACTTCTGTCTCTGGGTTTGTTGAAGGTGCAGCCCATGCTTCAAACTGAAGTTTAACATTAGATGTGGAAAGGTACTAGCATTACCATAGCACACTCCCCACTCACACCCCCAGAGTCCTCAGGGACCTCCACTAGAATAATCTGGGTACCCCCATCCTCTACCTTCTGATCTTGGGTTTGACCAGTCTGGATCTGGCCACTTTCAAGGAGAAGGCTATGGAGAAGATCTTTGGTAGGGTTCTTACCAATCCCTAAACTCCTTTCTATACAGAGAACCCTCAAACTTTTAAAGTTTAAATTGTCATAAGTTGTCTGTACAACTTTGGGAGTGGCCTCTACTACACACATAGTTGAAAGAAAGAGTTTAGGGGACAGTGAAAAAGTTTAGAAAACTTTTAAAGAAAATAAAAAAAAAACGTTTTCAAACTTTTTAGAAAGTTTTTAGAAAGAAAATTAGACTGTTTAGGTTAACTGTGTATATTTCTAAGTATTTAGAATATGGTTTTCTTATGAAAAGCACCAATATAAAAGTGGTAATGCAGTTACAAGTACTTATCCCACCGCTGCACCACCAATGTAGGAGGCTGGCCTGGCTTATAGTGGGTACCTGATGGTACTTACACCTTGTGCCAGGTCCAGTTATCCCTTATTAGTAGATTAGTAGTGTTCTAGCAGCTTAGGCTGATAGAGGTAGCTATAGCAGAGCAGCTTAGGCTGACATAGGAGACATGCAAAGCTCCTACTATACCACTTATATAATTTAGCACCATATCATAAGAATCACAATACTCAGAGTTACTGAAAATATAAGGTACTTTATTTTAGTGACAATGTGCCAAAAATATCTCAGAGGATATACTCCCTTAGTAGGTAAGTAGAATACACAAAATATACACACAAACCAAAATCAGGTAAGTAAACAGTTAGAAAAGTAATGCAAACACTGTAAAATACAATAGGATGCAATAGGCCTAGGGGCAACACAAACCATATACTAAGATTGTGGAATGCGAACCACTTAGGGACCCCAGGCCTAGTGTATTGTGTAGAGGGTTGCTGGGAGTGTAAGAAAACATTAAGGGTGTCCAAGATACCCCACCCCAAGTCCCTGAAAAGTAGGAGTAAAGTAACCCTACTTCCCCAGAAACACACTAAAGTCGTGATAGGAGATTCTGCAAAGACCACAACTGACTGCAAAGCACTGAAGACAGATTCCTGGACCTGAGGACCTGTAAAGGAAGGGGACCACGTCCAAGAGTCACGAAAGTGTCCAGGAGGAGCAGGAGCCCACTAAACCACGGATGAAGGTGCAAAATGGCTGCCTCTGATCGCAAGAAGCTGAAGATTCTGCAACAACGGAAGATGGCAGGAACTTCTCCTTTGCACAGGAGATGTTCCACGGTGTGCTGGAGGATGCAGAGTTGTTTCCACGCAGTAAGACCGCAAACAAGCCTTGCTAGGAGCAAAGGTTATGGCTGAAGAAAATGGGTGCTGCTGGGGCCCAGGAAGGACCAGGAGGTTGCCCCTTGGAGGAGGAGACAGAGTGGGGCTGCTCAGCAAAATAGAGAGCCCAAGCAGAAGCAGGCAGCACCCGCAGAAGTACTTGAACATGGGTTCAAGAAAACTGAGCACGGCTGTCGTCTCAACACTACAAGGGAGGGTCCCGTGAAGCTCCCGTGAAGCTGGTGGTCAACTCAGTGAGTTGAGCAATGCAGGACGAAGTGCTGCGGACCTGGGCTGTGCTGTGCAGGAAGGATTCCTTGCAAAAGTGCACAGAAGCCCTAGCAGCTGCATTTCACGCAGTACGCAGGATTACTGGCGTGGGGAGGCAAGGACTTACCTCCACCAAATTTGGACAGATGGACCACTGGACTGTCGGGGTCAATTGGATCCAGCTCCTGTGTTCCAGGGACCACGCTCGTCACGATGAGAGGGGACCCAGAGGGCCGGTGAAGCAGAAGTTTGGTGCCTACGTTAGCAGGGGGAAGATTCTGTCGACCCAGGGGAGATTTCTTCTTGGCTTCCAGTGCAGGGTTAAGGCAGACAGCCCCCAGAGCATGCACCACCAGGAAACAGTCGAGAAAGCCGGCAGGATTAGGCCCTACAATGTCGCTAGTAGTCTTCTTGCTACTTTGTTGCAGTTTTGCAGGCGTCCTGGAGCAGTCAGCGCTCGATCCTTGGCAGAAGTCGATGAGAGAGATGCAGAGGAACTCGGATGAATTCTTGCAAGTCATTATCTGAAAAGAAGCGCACAGGAGAGGCCCTAAATAGCCCTCAGAGGAGGATTGACCACCTAGGCAGGTAAGCACCTATCAGTAGGGGTCTCTGATGTCACCTGCTGGCACTGGCCACTCATAGGCCTCCATTGTGCCCTCACACCTTTGCATTCAAGATGCCAGAGGTCTGGGACACACTGGAGGAGCTCTGGGCACCACCCTTGGGGTGGTGATGGACAGGGGAGTGGTAACTCCCCTTTCCTTTGTTCAGTTTAGCATCAGAGCAGGGGCTGGGAGATCCCTGAACTGGTATAGAATGGCTTATGCAAAGAGGGCACCATCTGTGCCCTTCAAAGCATTTCCAGAGGCTGAGGGAGGCTACTCCTCCCCAGCCCTTAATACCTATTTGCAAAGAGAGAGGGTGTAACACCCTCTCTCAGAGGAAATTCTTTGTTCTGCCTTCTTGGGACTGGGCTGCCCAGACCCCAGTAGGGCAGAAGCCTGTCTGTGGGTTGGCAGCAGCAGTAGCTGCAGTGAAAAACCACAGAGAGCTAGTTTGGCAGTACCCGGGGTCCATGTTGAAGCCCCAGGGATCCATGGGATTGGCACCCCAATACCAGATTTGGCATGGGGGGACTAATCCATGATCCTAGACATGTTACATGACCATATTTGGAGTTACCATTGTGAAGCTACATATAGGTATTGACCTATATGTAGTGCACGCATGTAATGGTGTCCCTGCACTCACAAAGTCCGGGGAAATCGCCCTGAACAATGTGGGGGTACCTTGGCTAGTGCCAGGGTGCCCTCACACTTAGTAACTTTGCACCTAACCTTCACCAAGTGAGGGTTAGATATATAGGTGACTTGTAAGCTACTTAAGTGCAGTGTAAAATGGCTGTGAAATAACGTGGACGTTATTTCACTCAGGCTGCAATGGCAGTCCTGTGTAAGAATCGTCTGAGCTCCCTATGGGTGGCAAAAGAAATGCTGCAGCCCATAGGGATCTTCTAGAACCCCAATACCCTGGGTACCTAGGTACTATATACTAGGGAATTATAAGGATGTTCCAGTGTGCCAATCAGAGTTGGTAAAAATGGTCACTAGCCTGCAGTGACAATTTTAAAGGCAGAGCGAGCATAAGCACTGAGGTTCTGGTTAGCAGAGCCTCAGTGACACAGTTAGGCACCACACAGGGAACACATTTAGGCCACAAACTATGAGCACTGGGTTCCTGGCTAGCAGGATCCCAGTGAGACAGGCAAAAACAGACTGACACACAAGTACAAATTGGGGTAACATGCCAGGCAAGATGGTACTTTCCTACAGATGGTGGTATTGATTTTGCCACCTTGGTTGCTTGTCCCCTTAATATGGGTAATTACAAGCAACTGCCCCTAATAAATGGTATTGAGGTTGAGGCCTACAGAGATACAGGAGCCAGTATCACTATAGTGACTGAGAAACCGGTTGCCCCTGAACAACACCTACTTGGTCAGCAGTAATAAGTGACTGATGCTCATAACAACACTCTTAGCCACCTCATGGCTGTTGTGAATCTCAACTGGTGGGGTTACTGGTCCAAAGAAAGTTGTGGTAGCCACTGATTTACTTGTAGGCTGCTTACTAGGTGCTTACTAGGCAATGATTTGGAGACATCAGCTTTGGCTGAAGTGGAGTTGGAGGCTCATGCAGCAACGCTGGGCATTCCGGGGCATATCTTTGCTCTCAAAAGTGCTCAGGCCCAGAAGCAAGGAGGACAGGGAAACTTGGTTCCTGGAAAAATGGACCAAGTGCTCCCAAAATCTAGGGGTAGAAAGTGTAAATCCTTGCCCACTATCCCTCCCTCTCCAGAAGATTCCCCTTTTGAGGAAGAGGAATCCTCTCCCTGTGCAGAACCTACACCAGATGAGCTGGCAGCAGACACTGCTGAACTTTTGGGTGCAGAGGGGCCTGCTAAGGAAGACGTGAGTGTGTCACAGCAGACCTGTCCCACACTAGAGGGTTTAAGACAGCAAGCTGTCAAACAGCAAAATTGGGATATCACTGATAGCCATAAAGTCTATTGGGAAGATGACCTCCTCTATACTAAGTCAAGGGACTATAAACCTGGAGCTGCCAGGAGAGTGATCATCCCTTTGCAATATAGGGAGTTTCTCTTGACTTTGGCTCATGATATTCCTTTGGCTGGGCATTTGGGCCAGAGTAAAACGTGGGACTGACTTGTTCCATTGTTTCACTGGCCCCATATGTCAGAGGACACCAAGGAGTTTTGTCGCTCCTGTGTGACCTGCCAAGCCAGTGGCAAGACCGGTGGCACACCTAAGGCCCCCTTAATTTCCCTTCCAGTGGTTGGGGTGCCCTTTGAGGGTAGGGGCTGACATTGTTGGCCCCCTTGACCCTCCTTCAGCTTCAGGCAATAGATTTATTCTTCTGGTAGTGGACCATGCGACTAGGTATCCTGAAGCTATACCCTTAAAGACCAATATAGCTCCTGCAGTGGCAAAAGCCCTCCTGGTAATCTTTTCCAGAGTGGGTTTCCCTAAGGAAGTGGTGTCAGACAGGGGTAGTAACTTCATGTCTGCATACCTCAAAGCTATGTGGAAGGAGTGTGGTGTAACTTACAAGTTCACTACTCCTTATCATCCACAGACAAATGGACTGGTTGAGAGGTTTAATAAAACTCTCAAAGGCATGATCATGGGACTCCCTGAAAAACTCAGGAGTCAACAGGATGTCCTGTTGCCATGCCTCCTTTTTGCTTATAGGGAGGTACCCCAGAAAGGAGTGGGCTTCAGCCCCTTTGAACTCCTCTTTGGACACCTGTAAGAGGTCCCCTTGCTCTTGGGAAGGAGGGTTAGGAACAACCTTTAAAAGCTCCAAAACAGGACATTGTGTATTATGGATACAAGGATGGCTGAGTACATGAAAAAGGCCAGTAAAAACCTTCAGGCCAGCCAAGAGCTCCAAAAGCAATGGCATGACCAGAAGGCTGTCCTGGCTCAGTATCACCCAGGACAGAAGGTGTGGGTATTTGAGCCTGTGGCCCCAAGAGCCCTCCAGGACAAATGGAGTGGACCCTATCTCTATTTGGTAGACCTGGGCACTGCCAGAAGTCCCCTTAGGGTGCTTCATGTCAATCGCCTGAAACCTTATTATGACAGGGCTGACTTAACCCTCATCATGGCCACTGATGAGGGGCAGGAAGAAGAGAGTGACCCTCTCCCTGACCTCTTCTCCACTACTGCAGCTGATGGCCTAGTGGAGTGCGTTGTGCTAGCAGATTGCCTTACTGCATTGCAGAAGGACAACTCCATAAATCTCCTAGATCAGTTCTCTGACCTCGTCTCACTGGTTTCAGGTACAACTACCTGGTGTGAGTACACCATTGATACTGGAGACAGTTTATCTGTCAAAAGTAAAATTTATAGACAGCCTGACCATGTCAGAGACTGTATTAAACAAGAGGTACAGAAAATATTGGATCTGGGAGTGATTGAACCTTCTTAAAGTCCATGGGCTAGACCAGTGGTGCTTGTCCCCAAACCTCATAGTAAAGATGGTAAAAAGGAAATTAGGTTTTGTGTTGACTATAGAGGTCTCAATCAAGTAACCAAAATTGATGCTCTCCCTATTCCCAGGGCAGATGAGCTGATAGATACACTGGCTACTGCCAAGTATCTAAGCACTTTTGACTTAACTGCAGGGTATAGGCAGATTAAGTTGTCAGAAGATTCTAAACCTAAAACAGCATTTTCAACCAATGGAGGGCACTATCAGTTCACTGTATGCCCTTTGGATTGAAAAATGCACCTGCCACTTTTCAGAGGTTGGTGAATACAGTCCTCCAAGGATTGGAAGCCTTTAGTGCAGTATGTCTAGATGATAAAGCTGTCTTTATCTCCACCTGGGAAGATGCCCTGGTCCACCTATGGAACGTTTTGGAGGCACTGCAAAAGGCAGGCCTCACTATCAAGGCTTCAAAGTGTCAGATAGGGCAGGGGAAAGTGGTTTATCTGGGCCACCTGGTAGGTGGGGAACAGATTGCACCACAGCAGCGGAAGATCCAAACCATTATGGAATGGGCTCCCCCTACAACTCAGACCCAGGTGAGAGCCTTCCTAGGAATCACAGGGTACTATCGGAGGCTCATTAGGAACTATGGCACCATAGCTGCCTATCTTAATGACCTCACATCCAAAAAGATGCCTAAAAAGGTATAATGGATAGCAAGCTGTCAAAAGGCTTTTGATGAGCTCAAACAGGCCATGTGCTCTGCACCTGTCCTAAAAAGCCCTTGTTACTCCCAAAACATTAATTAATTATTCAAACTGATGCTCCTGGATTACGGGTGGGGCAGTTCTATCACAGCTTAACACTAAAGGCCAGGATCAACCTGTTGCTTTTATCAGCAGGAGGTTGACCCCTAGAAAAAAATGTTGGTGTGCCATAGAGAGGGAGGCATTTGCTGTGGTCTGGGCCCTGAAAAAGTTGAGGCCATACCTCTTTGGTACTCACTTTATTGTTCAAACAGACCACAAACCTCTATTATGGCTTAAACAAATGAAAGGTGAAAACCCTAAATTGTTGAGGTGGTCCATCCAACAGGGACTGGACTATACAGTGGAACATAGACCAGGGAGTACCCACTTTAATGCAGATGGACTTTCTAGATATTTCCACTTAGATAATGAAGACTCATCTGGACAAGGTTAGCCTTATTGTCCCTCGTTTGGGGGTGGGGTTGTGTAAGAAAGTACCATCTTGCCTGACATGTTACCCCCATTTTTACATGTAAGTCAGTTGTTTTTGCCTGTCTCACTGGGATCCTGTTAGCCAGGACCCCATGGCTCATAGTTTGTGGCCTGAATGTGTATACCTGCGTAGTAACTAACTGTGTCACTGAGGCTCTGCTAATCAGAACCTCGGTGCTTATGCTATCTCTGCCTTTAAATTTGTCACTATAGGCTAGTGACCACTTCTACCAATTTCAATTGGCACACTGGAACACCCTTATAATTCCCTAGTATATAGTACCTAGGTAACAGGGTACTGGGGTTCCAGGAGATCCCTATGGGCTGCAGCATTTATTTTGCCACCCATTGGGAGCTCAGACAAACCTTTACACAGGACTGCCACTGCATCCTGAGAGAAATAACGCACACGTTATTTCACAGCCATTTTCCCTGCACCTAAGTAACTTATAAGTCACCTATATGTCTAACCTTCACTTGCTGAAGGTTAGGTGCAAAGTTACTAAGTTTGAGGGCACCCTTGCAGTATCAAAGGTGCCCCCACATAGTTCAGGGCCATTTTGCCGGACTTTGTGTGTGCGGGGACACCATTACACGAGTGCACTACACATAGGTCAATATCTATATGTAGCTTCCCAAAGGTAACTCCGAATATGGCCATGTAACATGTCTAGAATCATGGAATTGTCCCTGTATGCCAAATCTGGTATTGGGGTGCCAATTCCATGCATCCCCGGGGCTCCACAATGGACCCCGGGTACTGCAAAACCAGCTCTCTGGGGTTTTCTCTGCATCTACCACTGCTGCCACCCCACAGACAGGGTTCTGACCCCCCGGGGTCTAGGCAGCCTAGTACCAGGAAGACAGAACAAAGAATTTCCTCTGAGAGAGTGTGTTACACCCTCTCCCTTTGGAAATAGGTGTTAAAGGTTGGGGAGGGGTAGCCTCTCCCAGCCTCTGGAAATGCTTTGAATGGCACAGATGGTGCCCTCCTTGCATAAGCCAGTCTACACCGGTTTAGGGAACCCCCAGTCCCTGCTCTGGCACGAAACTGGACAAAGAAAAGGGGAGTGACCACTCCCCTGTCCATCACCACCCCAGAGGTGGTGCCCAGAGCTCCTCCAGTGTGTCCCAGACCTCTGCCATCTTGAATCCAGAGGTGTGAGGACACTCTGTGGGCCTCTAAGTGGCCAGTGCCAGCATGTGATGTCAGAGACCCCTCCTGATAGGTGCTTACCTCACTAGGTGGCCAATCCTCCTCTGAGGGCTAATTAGGGTCTCTCCTGTGGGCTTTTCCTCAGATAACGACTTGCAAGAATTCACCAGAGTTCCTCTGCACCTGTCTCTTCGACTTCTGCCAAGGATCGACCGCTGCTTCCTCCAGGATGACTGCAAAACTGCAACAAAGTAACAGGAAGACTACTAGCGGCATTGTAGCGCCTAATCCTGCCGGTTTTCTCAACTGTTTGCTGGTGTAGTATGGTCAGTTTTACGTTTCCTTTGTGCATTAGCTTCAGGCTTTAGGCCTTTGTGCATTTTGCCCTGGATGTATTTTATTCCTTTGCTCGCAGCTTAGAGCCTCTGTGCACTTTGCTCTAAATGCTTTTTATTCGGCTTCGTACTGTTATTTTTCAAATAACCAGTGCTACGGTCTTGTTTTATTTTTTATATCACACTGTTTAGCCTACTTCAGCACTGGAGTTCTCAATAACACATTCCTGTTCACTCTGTGCTTCAGTCAAGGTACATTGCCGATAGACGTGGTAGGAGTTTAGTCTTTGGCATTCCTGCGTAGGGACATTTTGTGATCACGCTGACATGTTAGTTATAAGAACACTTCCTTGTCCCAATACATGCAAGAGGGAGATTCCGACCAGGGAACCACAACTAGACGCTGACTGCCTTGTTGCAGATGCTGAACAAGATCACAGGCCTTTGCTCAGGTATGAGGGTTGATGTTTTCCAGGGATTCCGAAAGGCAAGTTAGAAGCTTAACATGCTGTGCTCAAAATAGAACTAGCTGGGAGAGAGTAGAAATTGTTAAACACCATGATAGCGTTATTCTTATGTTTCCCTCTCCTCGTGACTATTTCAATCCTACTGCATTGTATGGTTCTGGTTATTGCGGCTCACACCTTAATATCTAAAATGCAGTCGTTTTATTAAAACATATATAAAACTTACACTGCCTTTGTCATTTGTATATGAGATCATATTGTAAATGAGAGAGTTGGTTTGGATCTGAGTGACCACGACTTCCCTGAGAAGTTCCAAAGATGTCATGCGCTCGGCTGCCTAATCATCTCTTCCTTTTTGGGGAAATGAGGCACTGCTAGTTAGCCGGAGCAAAACCGGGTTTAGGGTGACAGTGGGTTCTAAGTGGGTCCGATTCAGTCCCCCACACCGTGAACGATCCTGCTGCCTAGAAACCCAGTAGTCTCATTTAGGATAATGAGAGCCCACGCGACACTGGTGGTGCATGCTTTGGGGGCTGCCTGCCTTCATCCTGCACTGGAAGCCATGAAGAAATCTCCCATGGGTTGACGGAATCTTCCCCCTGCTCCAGCAGGCACCAAACTTCAGCGTCACCTGTACATTGGGACCCCTGTCATCCTGACGAGCGTGGCCACTGGAACACTGGTGGTGGGCCCAAGAGACCCAGCCTGTCCAGTGGTCCAACTGTCCAAATTTGGAGGAGGTAAGTCCTTGTCTCCCCTCTCCAGGCAGTAATCCTGTGCACAGTGTGAACTGCAGCTACAAGGGCTTCTGTGCACATTTCCACAAAATCCTTCATGCACAGCCAAGCCCAGGTCCCCAGCACTCTGTCCTGCAATGCGCAGCTCCCTGAGTTGAACTCCGGCTTCGTGGGACCCTCTTTTGCAGTGTTGAGACGACCGCTGTGTTCAGACTTCTTGAACCCATGTTCAAGTGCTTTTGAGGGTGCTACCTTCTTGTGCGTAGGCTCTCTATGTTGCTGAGCGCCTCCCCTGTCTCCTCTGCCAAGTGGTGACATCCTGGTTCTTCCTGGGCCCGGGCAGCACCCTTTTTCTTCAACCATGACTCTTGCAGCTAGCATGGCTTGTTTGTAGTCTTTTGCCAAAGAAACAACTCTGCATCCTCCAACACTCCGTGGGACATCTTCCGCATGAAGGAGAAGTTCCTAGTACCTTTCGTTGTTGAGGAATCTTCAGCTTCTTCTATCCAGAGGCAGCCATTTTGCACCTTTATCCGGGGTATAGTGGGGTCCTGCCCCCCCAGACACTTTCACGACTGTGGACTTGGTCCCCTTCCTTTGCAGGTCCTCAGGTCCAGGAATCCGTCTTCAGTGCTTTGCAGTTTGTTGTGGTCTTTGCAAAATCCTCTATCACATGTTTAGTTTGTTTCTAGGTAAATAGTAGTACTTTACTCCTACTTTCTAGGGTCTTGGGGTGGGGTATCTTGGACACCCCTTAGTGTTTTCTTACACTCCCAGCGACCCTTTACACACTACACTAGCCTAGGGGTCCATTTGTGGCTCACATTCCACTTTCTTAGTATATGGTTTGTGTTGCCCCTAGGCCTATTGCATCCTATTGTATTCTACAGTGTTTGCACTACTTTCTGACTGTTTTACTTACCTTGGCACATTGTCACTAAAATAAACTACCTTTATATTTATTAACTATGAGTATTGTCTTTCTTATGATATAGTACCTACATGATATAAGTGGTATAGAAGGATCTTTGCATGTCTCCTAGTTCAGCCTAAGCCGCTCTGCTATAGCTACCTCTATCAGCCTAAGCTGCTACAACACTACTAATCTACTAATAAGGGATAACTGGGCCTGGCACAAGGTGTAAGTACCATCAGGTACCCACTATGAGCCAGCCAGTTTCTTACATATGACCACAAAGTGAGAAGCAGAGATTCCACTCACCCCCAAACCTGGAAATAATCCATCACTCTACACATCATACTGCTCTGTGGCTCTTCTCAACAAAGATGCAAAAAGATACATGCCAAAAATACCTCATCCCTGGCATGATAAATTGATCAGGTTAGCTTTATCCACAACAGACAGATAACATCAGATGCCTCGCACGTTTGGTAGCAAAAGTACGTAACCAGACATACCACCATTATTGATCTCCCTGGATGCCGAAGAAGTGTGGGACACAGTGTTCTGTAAAATTCAACTAGGGCCCAAGATGAAAGATAAAATAATGGCAGAATATGCTGCTCCCACTGACAGTATAAGGGTTAATGTAAATGTACTCTGCCCCAATAAAATTAAAATTATGCACACACAAGGAATCACAGATATGGGGGCACATTAAGACACTGGTGGTAAGTGCTGCCTACCGCCGCGGCAACAGGTGCCAAAAGACTGTCACCGTGGCTAACAGCCATCTGCCAAATTATGACCACAGCTGGATTTCTGCCACAAGAATGGCAGAATTCCGGCTGTGGCCACACTGGCAGGTGGTGTTAAGGTGGCGCTGCTACCACCAGCTGCGCCACACCAGTAGACCTCGGCCAGCTGTTATATGACAAATAATACGGCCTGGAGGTGTTCTGCTACCGCCAGCAGCGCCCGTCCCGTCCCCTGCCGGAAGACCCCCCGAGTTGGGTTTCCAACAGGGGAGGGGGATGGAAGGTGTTGGGTGTGTGTGGTGGGGTGTGTGCATGAATGTGTGAGTGTGTGAGTGTATGCGAATGTGTGTGTAGTGTTGTTAGCGTGTGTGTGTGCATGTGTGAGAATGCGTGTATGAATGGAAATGTGAATGCATGTCTGCGTGTCAGTGTGAATGTGGTACGGATGTGTGCAAGAATTAATTGATGCATGCATGTATGAATGCGTGTATGCCCATGTGAATGAGTGTGTGTGTATGCATGGTGTTTGTCTGAGAGTGTGCGGTTATGGAGGGGTGGGGGATTGGAAGGGGGAGCGTGGATGGAGGGGGGTTGAGGGGCATCTGGGGAGTGTTGTGGCGGGGTGGGCCTCCTACCAGTGACAGGGAAGAATTTCCCTGTCACTGGTAGGGCCTTCCGCCATGGTTTTCGTGGTGTTACGAACGCCACGAAAACCATGGTGTAAAACAGGGTCAAAATGCCTGCCGGCAGTACATTAGCGACTGTCGGGCTGAAGACTGTTATCTCCAGCCCGGCGTCTGCTACCGCTATGGCGGTTGGCTGGTATATTGACACGCCAATGTCATGATGTCATAATGTGGCGGTATATACCTGAGCCTGTTGGCGGTACTACCGCCACATTATCACCGACCGTCGGGGTCATAATGATCCCCATAGTTTCAGATTTTTCAGTGCCCAGACCATAGCAAAATCTTCTCTCTCTATAGCACTCCACCTCTGTTTCCAGGGCAGTAATCTCCTGATAATGAAGGTTACAGGTTGGTCTAGGCCCTCCTCCTTTCAAAACTGGCTTACCTAGGACTGAGGAGAGGTCCTACAACATTCCCACCCCTGAACACCACAATAGCTTGCAACCCCAACTTCATCTGAGCCCTAGAAATTCAGTCTTTCACCGACCAGATCTTGGAGATTCTATTAAAACCTTTCAGCAATGTAAAACCAGTTTCCGCATCACTGAAAAATCCCGGCATCAGTATTGTCAACTGAGACACTGGGCTTCACATACTCCTAGCACCTTTGCAGCCACAAGAACCTTCAAACTGTTTTAATATCCAGAACATACCGGGCCCTGCGAAACTCCAAACCCAGGCCCCCACACGCTTATAAACCATGATGGGAGAAAGACCTTCGCAAGCTCATATCACCTAAGCAATGGGAACATATATGGTATAACAGCCCCAAGGCCTTACGCAGCACATCCCAGACAGAATTGGCTAATAAAGTAATTTATCAATGGTATTTTACCCCCAAGCACCTTCACTAAATGTTCCCCACCACATCCCCTCTGCGTTGACGCTGCTGGACAGACGAATGGATATTCACACATATAAGGTGGACATGTATGATAATTAAGACTTTTTGGAAGGAAATACTGGGGCACATCAAGGGCACAACAGGCTATCCTATTCCAGTGGACCTGTTAACAGTACTCTGAAGCAACAGCCCCCAACCATAAGACGTATGATAGGAGAAGACAGGACACTCACCCCCCACTTGACAAGGGCCTCAAAACAACTCATAGCCCGCTTCTGGAAGAAGAGGTAGGCCCCTCACAGCACTCTGGTTCTATGAGATGTGGCATGTACTTGCCATAGAACAAATCACACATAACCAAACAACAAACGAAAATTTTCCCACTCCCAGAAACCCCTGATACATTGCATGCCCATGTCAGAATAGCAATACTTTATCCTTCAACACCTTCATGCCCTACACCTTTTTTGCTTGACCTGTGGGGTCCAATAAATTAACAGCCAGCTACAATACCCCCTCACATCCCACTTGATACTTTACACCAAATAAGGGACATGGGGACAAAATTCCTTCACCCCTCAGAGTCATACTTATCCCTCAGTGGAAAAACCTCCTGGAGCTCTATTTGTTACAGTACACTGATATCACAGTAGAATAGTTAGAGAGGTAAGCACAGAAGTCCCAGATACAGCGATACCCACATGGTGTGCTCAGAGTGCATGCATCAACTTAGCGGCCGTTCACGTTTCTAGTGGGCGAGAATAACAGGCGCCTGTTTTAGAGACCACTCAGTCCAGACTCATTGTCCATACGAGTCCGGGTGCATGTTCTCTAGAGCGTCAACCCAAGTGTTCCTTCTGGGTAAGCAGGTATAATTCCAATGGCTCCCATATATCTCTAGGCCTTGAGGCTGGAGACAATAGTTCTGCATATATGTTTAGCTGTTCATTGCAGTATATAAGGACAGCAAACCATTGCTTAGACTTTCAGACCTTTCTTCCCCACCTGCTCACCATTAGCCGCTTTGCCAAAATTAGAGCCAAGGCCACAACTGGCCTGTGTGGTGTCTTTATAGCTTTAACATAGCCTAATGGAGCTATCAAGGGATCCAATAGTATATCCTCATTCACCATGTTGGATCACACTGCAGTGACCTCTTTCCATTAGGCATATACATTGGGATAGCTCCACACCAGATGGAGGAACCTCAACCTGGGCGAACAGTGCCTTTAACAGAGGATACACTTGTCTATTCAAAGCAAGCTGTTTTTTTGCTCGAAGTCTTGGTATCACTAGTTTCTCATGTGTGACTGGTAGCAGAGGGAAATCATCAGCAGGAGGCAAAAAGAGTACAATAATTTCAGTCCCACTCTACTACACAAACATTCCCAAGCTGTTGATGTTGCATCCCACCAGGGATATATTTTTAATGTTTTTGCTAGTAGGTAGTCTAATGAAGGAGGATGGGGACACAGGGGATAGACTGTTTTCCTCTATGGCCAGATGGGGGAGAAAGGGGAGAGGGTGATGCCAGTAGTAAGAGTCACGTGCCTGGGCACACAGACTATACATCTTTGTTTCGGGGGCTTCAAAACCCCCTTGGTGGAATGGTAGTATGAGTGTCTCCCATTTTATTCTGGGATGTTTTCCAACCCATGCTAACGAGACCACATGGGTTATGAGCAATGGGAAAAAGGGTGTAGTGAGCGGGAAAGGGATATTAAAGAATGGATATAATAATTTGGGAAGAAGCACCATCTTTATTAGTCCTATTCAACCTGCCAGGGAGAGCGGGAATGAGATCCAGCGAGTAATCTGGTCTTCAATGATGTTGAGCATGGTGTTGCAATTATCTCCTGGTACTGTTTCTCTACCCTGGTGGACCCAGATGCGTAAGCTCACTTGTGCTCCAACTTTGGGGATAGTTTATTGGAGATGGCTGTTTTTTTCAGTTAGAGGAAAAGTCTCAGATTTTCCCCAATATATTTGTACCTCAGTAGTGCACCAAAGGTCACAAACTCTTGCAGTTTGGGGTTCATGCTCTCCCTCTGCTAGCACATATATGTTGTAATGTCATAAGCATACTGAGACTAGCATGGGCTTGCTTGTATACTGTAAGGCACTGTCAGAGTACTTCTTCCTGAGTTTGATAGCTAGGCATTTTACTGGCAAAACAAATAAGGGTGGTGAGAGTTGGAAACCCTGTCAAGTGCCCCGGGACAGGCCAAAGGGCTCTGAGCACAACCCATCTTTATAGGCCCTGGCTACAGGCTGGAAGTACAAGAGTTGTAGCCATCTGGCAAAGAATAGGGGCTTTCCATCCTAATAGGCCATTTCACTTTAGAGCCTCAAGGGCCAGATGTACGAAGCATTTTTCCGGTTGTAAATGACCCATGCCTTTTCCTATGTACAAAAAGCAAAATGCGACTCGGTAACCGGGCCCTGATACCAGATTTAATTCATCTAGTAGCAGCCATCCCCCTACCTGCTCCTCTTTCGAGGGCTCAGGTTACCTATTAGCTGTGAATGAAACTCAAAAACCATCTCTGCAAGCAATTGTGCAGTTGGTACAGGTTCAGCGGGCAGAGGCGCAGAAGCACTTTGCACAAGTCAGAGCAGATAACGTGGCAATCCAGCATAGGCCTTGAGACAACCTTGTTATCGGTACCAATTGGGGAGATGGGTTCTAATATGATTTACTATCAAGGGTTGGCCCCTAGAGATGGAAAATATGTGACAGCAAGCCATAATTTGTTGCCTTTTGTGAGTGAACACTCCATCCATAGATACCTTGATGTAAATGGAAATGTTTTGTAATTTTTATTAGTATTAATTTTCTTATTAAAAATACAATTACAGTAAATGTGATTGTATAACTTGATAATAATTATAATAGTAATTATGATTATTTTAAGTACACCAAGTAAAATGTATAAATGTTTTAATTTATTTATTTTTCCAGAGCTGGTGGTGAATGACCGTGCAGCATCATGAAGAAGACTGAAACAAGCACATCCTGTCCCTCTGATCCTCATTGTATAATTCATTCATGGTCAAATGTCCAGCATGGAGTTACATTAGTAAAATGTTACAAGGGAACATCAACATGTAAAAAATTAATCAAGACCATGGAGCTTAAAGTTGGCAAAACGCTTTGAGAGTGTGCAGCCATTATTTGTCAATCAAAGATCTTAGCAGTTTGTTGTAGGGACATACTGGCTGCAGAAGCCCATTATTATGCACCGTGTTATAGGAACTATGCAAAGGTTCAAGAAAAGGAGGAAGATAATGCATCTAGCATTTAAACTGATGATCATTACAAAAATATGCAAGATGAAGCAAGTGAAGAACTATTTCCATACATTAGAAATACGATTATTCCTAACAGAGAGATAATACATGTGACAATTCTCACTAAAAGGATTGAAACCTCATGACACGCACAGGGAATAGACGAATCAACCAAGAAGCATTTTAGAAGAAAATTGGACTCTGAGTTTGGTGACAGCCTCCACATATTACCAGACAACCAAGGAAAATGTTTGGCCCAACCTGATAGAGTCATGCTACAGGACGTTGTGGGAGGCTGGCCTGGTGTGTGGTGGGTACCTATGGTACTTACACCTTATACCAGGTCCAGGTATCCCTTACTAGTGTAGTGTAGTCAGTGTCTAGAAGCCAGACTCTCTACAGGTAGCACACATGAAAGAAAACAGTGTTACAAAAATAAAGGTACTTTATTTTGGTGAAAAAATACCATAGAGGCTATACTCCCTTAGGAGGTATGTAGTACACAAATTATATACACTAGTAAGCAGAACTAGGCATAAAAACAGTTAGAAAACAGTGCAATTAGTGAAAATCACAATAGTTAGAAATAGGCCTGGAGGAACACAAACCATATACTAAGAAAGTGGAATGCGAAAGTCCATCCTCCACCTAGGTAAGTGTAGTGTGTAGAGGGGAGCTGGGAGTACTAGGAGAGCCCAAAGGTAAGTACAACAACACACCCCAGCGACCAGGAAAACAGGAGTAAATGAAAGTAAGTTTCCCAGAACACACACAGAGAAGTAAAGAAGAATATTGCAAAACCCAGAAGAGACTGTAAGACACCAACAGTGGATTCCTGGACCAGAGGACCTGCGGAAATAGGGGACCAAGTCCAAGAAGCCCTGAAGAGTCCAGGAAGGACAGGAGCCCCTACCCACGAAGATGAAGGTGCAAGAAGTGAACCACCGGTGAGGAAGAAGAGTCAGCACTGCACCCAAGAAGGCAAAGTAGGGTTCCTGGAGGGTGGAGGTGATGTCCCACGCACAATGGAGGATTGCAATCGGGATTGCGTCCACCAACAAGCCTTGGCACATGCAAAGCTCGCCGTTAGCAGAAAATGACGCTGCTGTGGACCAGGAAGGACCAGGTGGACTATACCCAGGAGAGGGAGTCAGAGGGGGCTCTCAGCAGCACAGAGAGTCCACAGAAGACCAGGCAGCACCCACAGGAGTCCCACAATTCGGGGACAGGAAATTCACAGAAGAGGCACAAACAGCACTACAAAAAAGGTTCCCACGCTGCTGGAGAACGACTCAGGGAGTTGTGGATTGCAGGAAGGAGTGCTGGGTGCTAAAGTTTCAAGAGACATGAAGATCTTGGAGGAAGGACAGCAACAAGCCTTTGCAGCTACAAATAACGCAGTGCAAGGGGGTACTGTCCTGAGTGGGCAGACAAGGGCTTACCTTCACCCAACTTGCGTAGTTGGAAGAGGGGGCCATCAGGACCACTTCAGTCTACCACCCGTGATGCAGGATCCTTGCAGCTCAGCAGGAGAGGGGATCCATGCAGCCAGTTGTCGTTGCAGTTGGTGCCTTCAGAAGCAGGGGAGTGGCTCCTTCACTCCAAGGGAGATTCCTTCTTTCTTCTGATACAGGCTGAAGATGGACTGTCCTCAGAGGATGCACGACCAGCGAAATGTTGCAGTTGCTGAAAGGAGCCGGAGATACAGTCTTGCAGAAGGCAACTTGCTTCTTTGTTGCAGTTTGTTGGGTCCAGAAGAGTCCAGATGCAGTTTATTCAGTCAGAAGTCGAAGTGGAGGTTGCAGAGGATTCCTGCTGAAGTCTTGCAATCTGAATCTGATGAACCACCTGAAGACCCTAAATAGCCCTGAAAGGGGGATTGGTCACCTAGCTGAGTAACAACCTATCAGGAGGGGGCTCTGACATCACCTGCTGGCACTGGCCACTCATATGCTCCCAGAGTTCCCTGCCAACCTTGAATCCAAGATGGCAAAACCCAGGGACCCTCTGGAGGAGCTCTAAGCACCACCCCTGTGGTGGTGATGGACATGGGAGTGGTCATTCCCCTTTCCTTTGTCCAGTTTCGCACCAGAGCAGGGACTTGGGGTCCTTGAACTGGTGTAGACTGATTTATGCAAGTAGGGCACCAAATGTGCCCTTCAAAGCATTTCCAGTGGCTTGGGGAGGCTAGCCCTCCCATGCCTGTAACACCTATTTCCAAAGGGAGACCTTGCAGCTAGCCAGGCTTGTTTGCGGTATTTCTGCGTGGAAACACTTCTGCAACATCCAGCACGCCGTGGGACATCTTCCATCCAAAGGAGAAGTTCCTAGCCCTTTTCGTTGTTGCAGAATCTTTGGCTTCTTCCACCCGGAGGCAGCCTCTTTGCACCTTCATCCGGGGTTTCCTGGGTTTCTGCCCCTGGACACTATTGCGACTCTTGGACTTAATCCCCTTGCCTTGCAGTTCGTCAGGTCCAGGAATCCGTCTTCAGTGCTTTGCTGGTATTTGTGGTTCTTGCAGAATCCCCCTATCACGACTATTGCGTCCTATTGGGGTAGTAGGGGTACTTTATTCCTACTTTTCAGGGTCTTGGGGTGGGGTATCTTGAATACCCTGACTGTTTTCTTACAGTTCCAGCGACCCTCTACAAGCTCCCATAGGTCTGGGGTCCATTCGTGATTCGCATTCCACTTTTGGAGTATATGGTTTGTGTTGCCCCTAGACCTATGTTCACCTATTGCATCCTATTGTAACTCTACACTGTTTGCATTACTTTTCTTACTATTACTTACCTGTTTTGGGTTTGTGTACATATAACTTGTGTATATTACTTGCCTTCTAACTGAGGGTACTCACTGAGATACTTGTGGCATATTGTCATAAAAATAAAGTACCTTTATTTCTAGTAACTCTGTGTATTGTGCTTTCTTATGATATTGTGCTATATGATAAAAGTGGTATAGTAGGAGCTTTGCATATCTCCTAGTTCAGCCTAAGCTGCTTTGCCATAGCTACCTTCTATCAGCCTAACCTGCTAGAAACACCTCTATTCTACTAATAAGGAATAACTGGACCTGGCACAGGGTGTGAGTACCACAAGGTACCCACTATAAACCAGGCCAGCCTCCTACACCCCCCAAGCAATTGTTGCTCCCGTACGTTGTAAAATCGCTGACAGACAATTTTGAAATCATTCACACTCTGAAGAGACTTGGTCATAGGATTTCATATTCTGAAAGAAAATGATACTGCCTTGTGTCTTCAGAAACTTTCTGTTACCTTAAATGAGAAAATAGTTCCTCCTGCCGACATTCAGCCTCATGCCTTCACTAACTTAGCATGGGATAACATTGATAGGCTGGAAGAGACTCTTATTAGTAAGGGGACAACTCATCGAGTCAACTATATAGCTGTGCAGCCCAAGTTGTTTGGACCACAACCTTTTAAAACTCCTCTCCCAAGCATTTAGAAACAAAAGCGAAGAACATTGACCACCACAAATACTAAAGAATTGTTCATGTATCTCTCTGGTGAACGAGTTGGGCCTCAGCCATTGATGACAAGTTCCAAAGTCATGCCAGAATGTGTTACCCAATTGAAGCTTGCACAAAATAAGGACATAGTCGGGGTTGTTACAAGACAAGAAGCGAGCCTTGCACAGATAATACCAAGTTCGACAGGATTTAACATCAGTACTAGAAACCTTGTTAGTGTATCACAGGATTCCATTGGCTACTTGCCCACAATTAAAGCCCCTGCAACTGAGTTTAACATGCAGGGTGTTCGCTTCAGTGCATCAATTTATATCACTATACTGAGAGGCATTTATTAACAGTTTTATTAAATTCCTCTCAGTATAGTGATATAAACTGATGCACTAAAGTAAAAGGCCCCTCATGATAAAAATACACAAAAGGAGCACTTTCAAATATGTGAGCTCCAGGTGAATGCTCTGCTCGGCCAGCCTACAAATCCTGCTCTGGAACATGCACGGTGGCCTGCAACAGGGTGCTGTTAATTTCCAGGATGTAAGGCTTGCGAGTGCCAGGCATGCACTCTCAGCCTCTGATGGCTCGAGATCACAGAGTCTTATGACTCTGTGACCACGAGTCACGTGCCTGCAATCCGTCACTGGTTGCAAGCAACACCCTTTCCCAACATGTCACTTGAAAGTGATTGACAGGCAGTCCTGGGAATACAGGTCTTATGACCTAGACGCCCGGGACTACTTGTAAATATGACACTGCTGGCATCATGAACGGGAGGTCTCTTCAGAGAACCAAACATTGCAGGCCAGGGCTAGTGCTAAGTCAGCTCTTAGCCTACATAGGTTTTTATTTTTAAAGTGAGATGCTGAAGGACACATGCTCACTAGAGCATGTGTTCCAATCGAAAGACCCTGGCTGCCTGACTCACAGCAAGTGTGAGAGGCAGCCAGGCACTAAATTAAGCAGCACTCGGAAAGGGCTTAACACCCTTATTTAATTAAGACAAGCTACTGCTCATTGCAATTACCATCCCCATAACTTGAAAAATAACATGGGTGACGCCCTGGCGCCCTCTAGTGGCAGCGATTCACACCACTTTCAATGTCATGTTCATTCAAGATGCTGGCCTTCGTGATCTTTGCATACAAGCAGACATGATAGAAGAAGGATCAATATCATCAGTTCTAGAAGGTTATATGTACAACCGCGGGGTTCAAGTATACAAGTACGTGTATGA
This sequence comes from Pleurodeles waltl, assembly GCF_031143425.1. Lineage (NCBI taxonomy): Eukaryota > Metazoa > Chordata > Amphibia > Caudata > Salamandridae > Pleurodeles > Pleurodeles waltl. Next base: position 1,312,947,047 of record NC_090437.1, on the reverse strand, counting down.
AGCTATGTTGAGAATGGCTTAGTTGGAACTTATCCCCTGGGTGGAGAAGAATTACAAAGAGAACATTCAGGTAGTCTACTCCTTCATTGAGGATGTTAATGACTTTGCAAAAGACCTATGCCAACAGTGATTAGATGACCTGTTGCAGAATGCTGCCTTTGCCAAAGTAAAACAGCTTAGGGATGTATTCCTGGAACATCTTCGTCATGATCATGGAGATCTCTCTGCATTTTGGATGTCATATGTGAATATTGTTGAAAATGTCTTGCTGGCTCTGCTGCTCGAGAAGGAAATTGGCATCTTACCGTCATACGCCCCATGATCCAATAGTGTTTTGTGTATGACAGAATGAACTACGCTAGATGTCTTCATGTATACTATTCTAAAATGACATTACTTGTAGTGAAACATCCAGAGATACACCACAACTTCATCAACGGATGCTTTTCAGTACAACCGTCAGATGTAAATCTCTTTGGACGAATTCTGGTCCATCAATCAAAAGAGGTAACAGTCAAACACAGACTCCGGGTGGTACGACAAGGTTCAACCTCAAGGCGGGTGCTTGAAAAGATATTATATGACGGCTGAACACAGAAGCACTTTTTTGGGTCAGATAATGGAAATGGTTCATAACAACAGATCAGATCTTACTCACACAGACCTACATAAGTCACAAATTGAAAAAGACAAAGATATTGTTATGAGAGCTGTTAGCCTGGTTCAAAGCTGTATAAATCCATTTATTGGACCACATAATCCCATTAGTCTCTCCAGAGCAAAAAAGGCATCTCAAGGCATACTATCCGACATAATGAAGGTGCATGAAATAGATGAACAGTGCCACACTGACTTCAAACTTGAGAACTTGAGAATAATCCACCTATTAAGAAGTTTCATAACCGAATGAACAAACTAAAGAGCTTCACTGACATGTCCAAGAAGAAGGCAGTGAATAACAATGGCAGCACAATTATCATGAAAGTATACAAAGCACTATTTGGTACAATCATTGTGACAGCAAGGAATCAGAACCTTCAAATGACGGATGTACTCTCTCATCTCTCAGGACCTTTTCCATGGGGTTAGCAACTCCATAAGGTCTGTTTTAGCAACGTACTTGCAGCAAAAAGTTACCCCTGCTATGCTGATTAATGGTATCGTTCTAAGTCAGAGAGTAAAAGGAGAGGCATCAAACTTTGGTGAGGTAGTTATGTCTATCTTGTCCATGGCTTTGAGGGAAGGAAATAGGAGTCAAAGAATCAATGTGTACAATGAGACGTCTATTAAGAACAGTGAAAGGACAATCAGAGGGGAAGAACTTGGACACCAGTTAAGAACATCTCACCTTCCCAGATTGCCAGACAGTGGAGGGAATTCATAAGTCATGTAAGGAATAAAACAACTCTCATCTCATTTCTTGTTAACGAATGGAGGAAACCAGAGTATTTTGTAAAACTTGAGAACAAAACACTGTTTGCAAACCGTGAAGATGAATGCTACAAAATCCCAACTCAAGGGAGCAATAAAGTGCCTGAATTCAACAGAACACACAAAGAAGCTGATGGTCGTTTGTTGCTTCATGCAGCACACGCGGCTAATGAGGGTTATGAGGCACTAATAAAAAGCTCAGATGACACAATGTGTTTATTTTGTATTTGGGATCCCATGACAAAATGATGGCTAAATTGTTTCTGAAATGTGGTACTGAAAAACACATGTGAGTCCTTGACATTGGGAAAATACCTTCAACTCTTGGTGAAAATGTTTGTTGAGCTATGATAGGTTGTAGGAGACTGGCTCCCCATGTAGTGTGCACAACCAGGCACACGGTGCAGAAAGTCCGGGCAGCTACACATTGGTTTACAGAGGTAAAACCTAGACCACCTAATGATCTAAATTGTATGGTAGCTTGGTGAGCAGTTAATGCCAATCTTAAAGAAGTGCAAAGCATTTCTTGTACTCACAGTATCAACAAAGCAAGACACACACTCAAAGGAGTAACTGGAGACCAATCTACAAAAACACTTCAGAATTTTATAACATTTTTAAGACCAAGATTATCAACATCGGGCAAGTACTTTTTCAGTTATGATTTTTCAAAGTATAGAAAATGTCTTGCTTCTGTGCGTAATTAAGCACCATAGGAATCAATGGGAGAAAAATTTAAAAATACATATAAAATAAGGCAATACATGTACCAATGTCACCTTTTGCATACAGGTAGAGGTCGTCAAGAAGTCCTGGAGCCAAGGCGGAGGAGTTTTGGTGGCTCCTGGCTTTGGTGGGAAGAGCTGCTGAAGTCTTCGGAGCTGGTGCAGGACCACTGCAGGGGACTACTTGGAAAAGCACTGTATAGGTGGACTTCAAGGTGAATCAGGTGGATCACCTTGGAATGTGGAGGTCGCAAGGGGTAGGGGACCCTCAGAGCACCACAGCTGGTTGTCTGGTGCCTGGCCCAGGAAGGCTGGGTGCAGAGCAGATAGGTGAGCTAAAAGCTGTGAGTGAAGGTGCCCTTAGAAGCAGGAGACAGGTCACTTTGAGGGTCAATTGCAGGCCAGAATGGCCACACTGGGGAGTGGGTCTTACATCTCCTAAAGTCAGCTAGGGCTTGCTCCTGGTTCTTTTGGAATCCAGTGTGAAATGTTCTTCTTGGCCTCCAATGTTGAGTGACTAGTACCTCAGGCTATTGCACGGCTCAGCCACTGGAGGTGGGAGTGCCGCCAAACTTAGCAAACTTGCAGGACTTGTCCTCCAAGTCCGTTGACTGACATTTGGCCAAGCTGCAATATCTGGTTCCTTGGTCAGCATCCAGTTAGTGAAGTGGACTTCATTGGTCTTTTGGGCTTTGGTTGCAAAGAGTGATGCCTTCACTCTGGAGGGAGATCTTCAGCAAGTCTTTAGAAGAGTGGAGGTCCTCTGGCAGTTTGTAGATTCCATCAGAGCAACCCCTCACCAGCGATTGTCTAGTCCTGGGAACAGCAGGCAGGGTTTGGCACCTTTTTCTTTGTACAGCAGGAATGCAGTTCTCGAGCACTGGGTCTCCTTTGCTGCTGGCCTTCTTGTGTCCTTGGAATCTGATCTGCAGTCCTAGGGCTGTCCACTAAACACCTCATTTAGTGGGCATTTAGGGGAGTACCTAGCAGTGACCAATAGGTCATCTACTTTAGGGTGGTTACACCCACTATGGGACCACTTCCCGTGGGCAGAGGGCACTTCCCTATCCCTCGTAGGCTATTTTCCTACCATGAAAGATGCAAGATGGAGGAAAATTAAATTGAGAGGTCACCTCACATGCAACACCTTGAGGTGGTGCAAGATGGGGGTTACCACTTCTCCTGTACTTTGTGCAGTTTCTCACTGTTGCTCCCGCCAAAAGTGAGGATTTACAATTGGCCATCTGCTGCTAGCAGCGGGCTCGGCGTCAAGTTTAAAGGGCGGTAAGCCCTTTGAAGATCTTAGGCAGGGCTGAGCACATTCCTGGGGGAGGAGGAGTAACACTTCTGCCCACAAAGGGCTTTGTTTTCTGGACTCAGAGAGCACAGGCTCTTACCCCAGGGTTACGAAATCCTGTCTGGTGGTGCCAGGCTGGCTGTAACTGGCCAGCAACCATGCAAGGGTAGTTAGCTTTTGCAGGGGGCACCTCTAATTTGACCCCTGGCTACATTTTGCAATAAATCCAATACTTGTACCAGTTTGGATTTATCATTCTGGGTTGTTTGATACCAAACAACCCAGGGTGCAGAGTGGCCCTCATGTAGCTGTGAAACTAGTACTGACCAGTGTCCAGCATATGCATGTAAAATGGCTGATCTGTTCACTTACTATGCCTCAGGCTTGGCCAGTTCACTGTAGGGGCATATTTCTCATGCACCTATGCCCACAAATTCAGTATAGTATACCCTGCTGTAGGGCTGAAAAGCCTGCCAGAGGGGTGAATTACCTATATTGCATGCAGTGTATAGTGGACAGGGCTGTATGCCATGTCAGTTTTGTAATTTAGGATTGCACCAGGACACTCAGCCTTCTAAAGTCAGTACTGGGTGTACTTGGATGCATGGTCCCTGTGGGTGACAAAAGCTGTGCTGCTGCCCTCAGGGGCCTATCCCTGGTATCCCATGCTCTGGGTACCTTAGTGTCATTTATTAGGGACATATTGTGGCACCCAAAAGTGTTTCCAATTGTGCCAAAGCATTACAACAGTTTTGGAAAAGAGATCTGGCCCAGGGAACCTGGTTAGCAGGGGCCCTGGGCACAAACAACTTTGAAACCACATCAAAAAGTGGGGGCTAACCATGTCAAAAGACGCACTTTCCCACACTACCGCCCGAGAGGGGACTACCCTTTCCCCAGTGAGTATTTATCATCTAAGTGGAAGAACCTGGAAAGGCCATCTGCATTGGCATGAGCAGTCCTAGGTCTGTGTTCCACATGCTAGTTCATTACCTGTAGGAAAATAGACCACCTAAGCAGCTTGGGGTTTTTACCTTTCATTTGTTGCAACCACCTAAGAGGCCTGTGGTCTGTTTGAACAATGAAGTGAGAGCCAAACAGGTATGGCCTCAGCTTCTTCAAGGCGCACACCACAGCAAAGTCTTCCCTCTCTATGGCACTCCATTTTTGTTCAGTAGGGAGGGGGTAGTCTTCTGTTTATAAAAGCAACAGGCTGGTCATTTCCCTCATCATTTTTCTGGACTAGGACCACTCCCACCACCAGTTCTGAGGTATCTGTTTGGACAATAAACTGCCTGGAGAAGTCTGGAGCTTGTAGGAAGGGAGCAGAGAACATAGCATTCTTCAGAGTGTCAAAGGCCCTTTGACAACTCACTGTCCAGTTAACCTTTTTGGGCATTTTCTTGGTGGTGAATTCTGTGAGGTGGGCCACTATGGTGCCATTATCCTTCACAAATCTTCTATAACACCCAGTCAAGCCAAGGAATGCCCTGACCTGAGTCTGGGTTGTCAGAGCTTTCCAAGCCAATATGGTTTGAATCTTGGGTTGGAGGGGTTGGACTTGACCTTTACCTACCAGGTGGCCCAAGTAAACAACTTTACCCTGCCCTATCTGGCAACTGCTGGCCTTGAGAGTGGGGCCTGCCTTTTGCAGAACCTTAAGGACCATCCATAGGTAGATCAGGTCATCTTGCCGGGTGGAGCCGTAGACAGCTATATCATCCAAATAAGCTAAATTAAAGGATTCCAGCCCAGCAAGGACTTGGTTCACCAACATTTGAAAGGTGGCAGGGGTATTCTTCAAACCAAAAGGCATAACAGTAAACTGTTAATGCCCACATGGAGTGTCAAATGCAGACCTCTCTCTTTTGCTCCTGGGGTCAGGCCAATCTGCCAGTACTCAGATGTCAAATCAAATATCTGGCTGCCCCTCATCTGTCAATGAGCTCATCAGCTCCTGGAATTGGGTGTGCATCAATTTTAGTTACTGGATTGAGGCCCCTGTAATCCACACAAAACCTAATTTCCCTTTTCTGTCCTTTGGAGTGAGGTTTGGGGATTAAAATTACTGGGCTAGCATAGGGACTCTCTGAGGGTTCAATGACACCCAAGTCCAGCATTCTCTTGACTTCTTTCTGTGTACTCTCCCTGACATGGTCTGACAGTCTATACATTTTGTTATTGATGGGCAAGCTGTCACCAGTGTCCACATCATGGGTACACCAACCATCTTCCCAGGGGTCAGGGAGAATAAATCAGCATATTAGCTGAGGACTATTCTTTGAGGATGTCTGACAAGACCGCTCCATCCACAGAACCATCTTGTGGGTTGCTGAAGAGGAGATGAGGGGAGGCTCAGGCTCTTCTTCCTGTTCCTCACATCAGCTCAGTCATAGAGGGGTTTTGAGGTTGACATGAATTATTCTCTTAGGGTTTTTACAACTGCCTAAGTCAACCAAGTAGGTGACTTCCCCTTTACTTTCAAGAATGGGACAGGACAAAGACCATTTGTCTTGAAGAACCCTTGGAGCTATAGGCTCCAACACCCAAACTTTCTGCCCTGGTTGAAACTCCATCATTGCAGCTTTTTGGTCATACCAGTGCTTCTGCAGCTTCTGGCTGGCCTGAATGTTTTGGCTTGCTTTTTTACATGTACTCTGCCATCCTTGAATGTAGGCCATGTACACAGTCTACTGTGTCCTACTAGGGCTCTTTGAGAGCTCTCTCTCAGCCTTTCCTTACAAGACTGAGTGGTCCCCTCACAGGATGCCCAAACAAAAGTTCAAATTAAGAGAATCCTACTCCTTTTTGTGGCACTTCCCTGTAGGCAAAAGCAGACATGGAGGTAATACATCCCATCTTCATCTGAGTTTTTCAGGGAGTCCTCCTGCCATGCCTTTTAGGGTCTGGTTAAATCTTTCAACCAACCCATTTGATTGTGGATGGTATGGTGTAGTGAATTTATAAGTCACTCAACACTCCTGCCACGTGTTTTAAGTAGGCAGACTTAATGTTTGACCCTCTGTCTGATACTACCTCGTTAGGGAACCCCACTCTGATAAAAATACCCAGGCGGGCTTTTGCTACAGCAGGAGCAGTGATGGTCCTAAGGGGTATAGCCTCAGGATATCTAGTGGCATGATGCACTATCACTAGTATATATATATGTCCTGATGCTGTTTGAGGGACTAGGGGCTAACAATATCAACCCTTACTCTCTCAAAGGGTACCTCAAACACAGGTGGTGGAATTAGGAAGGGTCTTTAAGTGGACACCTTCTTTGCCGCTGACTTGGCAGGTGACACAGGACTGGCAAAAGTCTTTCACTTTCTGAGACATTCCAGGCCACTAAAATTTGTTTCTTAGTCTTCTTTTAAGCCAGATGTTTAGATACGGGAATGTCATGGGCTACAGTGGGGAGAAACTCTCTGAACTGTTAAGGGACTACAATTTTCCTATTTGCACCAGGCTTGACGTTTCTGGCCTCAGTGAGCAGGAGTCCATCCTCTCATTAAACCCTGTGGGTACCACTGTCACTACCCCTTTCTTCCTGTGAAGATTGTGGCCTCAGGTCTTCAAGAGTTGTACAGGTTCTTTGTCCCTCGCACAGATCTTCCATGGAGGGTCCCCCTGGGACCAAGAGCTCTGGGTGGTAAGGCCCAAGCTCTACAGGCTCAGTTCCCTCTGGGAATAACAAGTCCTCTTCCTGAGAAAAAGGGCTCTGACTTGGGATCTGTTTTGAATCTGGCTCCCCAGTCTTACTGCCTTTTCTCCTGGGAGCTTAGTCTGCTGTCTCTCATTTTTCTCTCTGAAGTTTTCACTGTGCCCTAGTCTTAACACAGGCTTATTCTGAGATCCTAGGCATGGCTGCATGGGTCTTCAGTTCTACTTCATCCCAGGGGAAATGCTCCAGGTCTTTTCCAAGGAGATAATCTAGTGGGATGGATGGGGACACAACCACTTCTATTTGACCTACTACTCCCCCCCAATCAAATGTTACCATTGCCATGAGATGGGACTTTGCCTCATTGTCAGCAGTGGTGGCAGGATACCACTTCCCTATCAGCAAATGATTGGAGTGGACCAAGTGCTGGGTCACAATGAAGACACTAGCTCCTGTGTCCCTCAGGGCTTCAACTTTTCCCCATTTATCAAAGGGTACTGCCTGTATTTCTGCTTCCTAGGCCAGACAGCACAGGATAATTCTATCCCTCCCTCTGAGACTAGTGTTGCCTATGTGGGTTCACTGACATAGTCAGGCCACAACTGTGATCCCATCTGGAGATTAGCAACTGCATTTACTGCAGGTTGGCTAGAGGCATTTTCTTGTTTTTACAGCTAGGATCTCCAATTTGGTGCCCTCTATTCTTGCAATCATAGCATCAAGCCGTGTTGCGATCAAATTTCTTTCCTTTATACCCACCCCTAGTCTGTGAGGAGTCTCTGGGTCCATCCTCCTGTGCAGGTTTTTGGGGACCTTGTGAGGACTCTTCATTTTTGTTTTGTCTCCCATATCTCCCTTGCAGGGGGCTTTTTGGCCTCTTTCCTTTGGTGTCCCCAACCAGTGATAGTCGTGGTCACCCTTTTCATAACCCAATGGTTTGCCTTCTTCCCCAAATCTAGACCACCTGTGTAAGGTGGCTCAGGTTCACTTTGAGTTGAGAGGAGTTCTCAGGTTCCTTGATGGTAGCTGTGAGTCCAACCATGCCTGCTGATTGTCTGCTATGGCAATGACCTGGAGGATTCCCCTTGGAGTGAGATAGAACGCCAGTCACACTTGGGGATGTTGGGTCTGCCTGGGTGGGCGTGTGTGACCACCCGGTCCATGACAGCCCGTCAGGGTGATCCCGACGCCCTGGAGCCTGAAAGAGTGGCCCAGGTGCCTGTCAGGAAGAGGAAGGGCAAGGGGTGCTAGAATCCCACACCAGAAGTTACCACGGTCCTGGAGGAGGCTGAACCTGAGAGGGATGCCCTGGAGCCAACAGGGGAACAAGTGGCTAAACTGAGGGAGGTGCCCGAGCTGACCCATTGGCAGCAGGAAGGGGGTCCCACCAGGGAGGACTTCTGTGAGGCACAGAACTCCTGCCCTACTCTTGAGGGTCTGCAGTGGCAAGCTGCAGACCAGGCATCTGGCAAGGAGTCTTGATCACACTGGATCTATTGGGAGTATGGCCTCCTGTATAGGGAGACAAAGTTTGCTGAGCCTGGGGCAGTATGTGTGCTGGTGGTACTCCAGTGCTTCAGAGACTTCCTCCTGGGTCTGGCTCATGATGTGCCTTTAGCAGGACATTTGGGGCAGGACAATACCTTTGAGAGGTTTGTCACCCAATTTTACTGGCCCCAAATGTGCAGGCACTCTGACACACATTGCAGGTCTTGCCAAACTTGTCAGGCAAGTGACAAGAGTGGGGGGAAGGCCCCTCTCCAACCTTTCCATGTTGTGAGCACCCCTTTCGAGTGCGTGGGCATTGACATTGTGGGGCCTCTGGATCTCAAGACAGCCATGCTCAACAGGTTTATCCTGGTCTTGGTGGACCATGCCACCGGGTACCCAGAAGCCATCCCTCTGAGGTCAATTACAGCCCCTGTGGTCAACGCAACACCCGTGTGCGGCTGCTAAAATCAATGCATCACCCATGCTGCACAGATCTTCACCACCGTATAATGGAATTTTGCATGCATTGTCTTTGGGTGTCAAAACCACAGTGAACCTGCATGGACCTGAGGCTGCCCATCCAAAAATCGACACATCGCTTTTCTGCGGCAGACGAAAATGACTCATCGTCTACCCGACTGGATAAGAAAGGACCTGTGAGTAAGGATTGAACGCATCATTGACTTTTCTGATGCACTCTCACCCTTGCAGCTTTATTTCTGACACAAACCAGGTACTTAGTGTAAAAGAAACACATCCATTGATTTCTATGGATTAAGGCGGTCATTCTGACCGCGGCGGGCGGCCGTCGCCGCCCGCCATGCGGTCACCGCCGAATGACCGCCCCGCGGTCAAAAGACCGCGGCAGCCATTCCAACTTTCCCGCTGGGCCGGCGGGCGACCGCCAAAAGGCCGCCCGCCAGCCCAGCGGGAAAGCCCCTGCAACGAGGAAGCCGGATCCGAATGGAGCCGGTGGAGTTGCAGGGGTGCGACGGGTGCAGTGGCACCCGTCGCGATTTTCACTGTAATCTTTGTGGGGCCCTGTTAGGGGGTCCCACGACACCCGTTCCCGCCATCCTGGTTCTGGTGGTGAAAACAGTGCAAGCAGTGCCGCCATGGAAGATTCCCTGGGCCTGGGCCAGGGCTTTACCGCCGCGGTCAGAATAGCCCTGGAAGCACCGCCAGCCTGTTGGCGGTGCTTCCGCGGTCCCCGGCCCTGGCGGTCATGGACCGCCAGGGTCGGAATGACCCCCTAAGTCTCTTTTTAAATTCAAAAATTCATAACTTTGCTTGTGTATGTTGGATTTTTATCATTTAGATCTTCTTTGATTTAGATTAATATTGGCTATTTTTCTAAACTGGTGTTGTGTCACTTTTGTGGTGTTTTTACTGTGTTACTCTGTGTGTTGGTACAAATACTTTACACATTGCCCTGAGAGAAGCCTGACTGCTTGTGCTAAGCTACCAAGGGGGTGAGCAGGGGTTGTCTTGGCTAGGGTAAGGATCCCTGCTTGGACAGAGTGCAAACTGACTCCCGACCAGAGACCCCATTTCTGGCATTCCCCGGAGATTGGCCTCAATAAAGCACACATAGCCAGAGAGATGTGTGCCTTCCCAAACATACCCTAAAGTTAGATGCCACATGTAGTTAGGAACACACAGCCAATCAGGACACAACACACACAGCACACACAGCGACCACATGCCCCTCATGCAAGACATCCAGGCACATACTCACTGACCCACATTGTGTCCACGCTACGTCCAGGCCCACCGGCGTCCACAATCTGGAAGTGTATTTATGACTCCTTGACAACTGTTTGCATTTTCTACCAAAAGAAAGTCTTTTATGGTTTTATTGCACTCAGAGAAATGTATAAAAACTTGCTTCAATCTATGTACAATGAGAGACATTCCTCAGACCCTGGTTCTGTAACTGCTCTCCTGGGCGTAATGTTTAAGTAAATGAACCATTCCTGTTTTGCCAAATGCCAGTCCAACAAAGATCGGGGTAACAATCGCAGTAGAGAGAGGTAACTATTTGGGGAAGCAATGCCTTCAACACACATAGATCGCAAAAGCACAGTAAGCTTTAATACCCCCCAACAGCAATAGTGCCGCCAGCAGTGCCCAGCTGAATGGGGGCCCCCTTTTTCCGTTTTTAAACAAAGCTGTCCTCTAGTGTCAAGGGCCAGGCTTACCATGCACTTGGGATGGTGAAGACCAAGTGACCCTCACAGCACACACGAATCCTAACAGATTACAGAGCACCGCATGGTGTCAAGTCAGTGGAGGGGTTCACCAGGACAACCAACCATCGTATGCCTTTCCTATAATTCGGGCAAACTTCGATGAGTTCCTGGCCATGCTCCAGTCTCTCCATGCGACAATATCCTTGCCTCCTACTTACCCTCAGAAGTACCACAATAGCATCCACAAACTGTCGGTCCAAAAGGTCATGGTCCTAGGGAGAGAGGGGAGCCAAGGAAGGGAGCCCAAAACACTAATCGCACTTCCGAGCACAATAGAATACAGAAATATATTCACCCCAGCAGCAGGCCTAGCAGTCGGGCAACATGGAAGGCCTCGCACACCGTTGGAAGGGTGCAACAATCCCAATCTAGAGCTCCACAAATCAGAGGCACAGGGCCCACGGATCAACTCTTCGACCTTCACCGGTATACGATAGTAGAGATTAGAGGTCTAGGCAACAACCCAAAGAAGCCCAAAGCAAGCTCAAAGGAAGCCTCAAGAAAAGGGTGTACCTAAGACACCTGGTGCCATTTGGGAAGGTCACAATGCACACCACATGCTGGGACCAGAGGGGTACAAATGTGACCTCAAGGCACATTGTGATTACCAACCAACACTCAGCATGACACGCCTCTTTTACATCCCCCACGCACATGTAGGATAAAAACACTGCCTACACCGATGGCACCCAGATGAGCACTCTACAGCACTAGAGGGCTGGCAACACCAAGAAGGCAAAAGCGAAATGATAAAATTACCATCATGTATGAGCACCACCCGGTAAAGTATACCACTCAGACGTGCACTTTGGTCAAAGCACAGCGATGGAGGAGACCCAAAAACACATAAAAATAAAAACAATAACCCTTTTTTTCAGACCAGGTATTTCAAGAGGGGGCACCTTCTGGTGCCTTACCAGAATCACAGAAATGCAGGAATTAATAACTGATGACATGCAATAATATAATGTTCTTTCTTTCATAACAACCAAGCATAGCTTTTGCCCAACAGGTCTGCAGCCGAGCAGCTAAGTGGAACATCACATTCTCAGCGGCTGCACCTGCACCCCCACTAGAATCAAGAGCCACAAACTGATCCAAAGAACTTTCCCATGCAACAGGATCAAGAGCCACAAAGACCTTCCACATCCACGCCCCCAAAAGAATGCTGAACTACACCCTGCCCTATTAATTTTTTTTTTAACTGGTTGCAAACCAAGGAACTTCCATCCCGAGGTCATGGACATTTATGTGTATTCATGCATTTATACACCCTCTGTTTGCTAGTGATAGTACTGCATCAATGCATTTCCAAAGAACAATCTAGTCTAATAGAGTCAATTCAAAAAATGTCACCACGCTTGTGCAGCGGCCTCTCTCACATCACCTTTAATTACACCTCACCCAACACTAACATCCCACATGCATTACACATTGCTATTTTATACATGTGGTATCAGCACATGACTGACGTGGGCTCCAAGATAACAGCCGGGTCATGTTATGTCTGTTTGCTGATACCACATGCAATAGGTGCAGATAGGCTTTACTTATACCAAAAGGTTGCCCCTGAAAAGCAAAATGCCTCCTCCATCTGTACCTGTGTAGAATTAGGGCCAAAATACAACTAGAGTAGAGCCCCAATGGATAGTGTTAAATCTGACCCGCCACAAGATAAATCCTACAGCGCTGTACCTTCTCACCGAGCCTAGCAATATCCAGAATGAGCTAGACGGGAAGTGCAGGAAGGGAGCTATAGGGGAAGACACTGTTTGGCCCCGAGAAGAGACTCCTGGAGGTAGCAAAACCACCTAACAAGTGCACAAACGCTTCCACTCCTGATACTTTCTGTGGTCCCAGGGTGACTCCTAGCATGTCTGGTGCTGTCTTCGTTAATAACAAGTGGCCCCCAGACATCAATTTGCAATTTAGGGCCATCCACCTCGATCATATGAAAGTGAATGGTTCTTGTGGTGGAAGGTTAAATAACAGCATTGATACCCTGTGTCAGGTTTTGCTAGATGCTTCGTCTTTTGTTTTTTAAGCTGAATTCTCATTCCAGCATCACTAGAACTGGTGAACCCTACAAAGCTGGAACCTCAAACAGCTTTCCTCAGAACACTTTCTGGTCCTGCAGAAGATCAGAAGAGGAATGGATCTGTGGTCTGTGACCTGTCAGGAGCCCTAAGGACAGGACCTTCTTCTTCTAGTGACTACAACAACATGGACTCAAAGGAACAGTTAGCTGACCTCCTGCATGGCTACAGGGAAACAGCAAGCTGCAATAGAGCTTTTCATCACAGTACCCAGCAGACCAGTGCCAAATGGTATAAATAAAAGATTTGGGGGGTCATTCTGACCTCGGTGGTAAAAGGCTCTTACCGCCGGTCAGAAGACCGCCATCATACCGCCGCGGCCGCAGTAAATCGCCACGGTCATTCTGACCTACAACTGCCAAATCGCCAAAAACCCGACATCCACTGAAGGCCGCCTCATCAGCGGTCAGCGATAAACTGGAGATGACCAAACCTCCACCGTCACGCCAACACAAACACGCCCATGCCATTACGACCCACGAATCCACGCGGCGGTCTTTCAACCGCGGTATCCCATTGGCAGTACACACGAGACCTGATCATCCACAGGAGAGGAACTAGACTGCAAGTGCTGCTGTGACCTCGGTCTGGAAGTGACAATGGCTGCTGCGACTGGGGAAAGGGCCCCCGCCTTCAGTTCCGAGGAGTTGGAGAAGCTCGTGGACGGGGTCCTCCCCCAGTATGCGCTACTCTACGGGCCTCCAGACCAACAGGTGAGTACACGGGGGGCAATGCATAGTGCCCAATGCCTGGGTTGAGTGGGGAGGATGTACGATGGAGGCGAGGGCAGCGAATGACGAATGCATGGCACGACAGATGAGAGCATGTGCCACATGGCAAGGTTGGGGAGGGGGGGCCACTCACATCGAGCATGCAGAAAGGTGATGATGTTTCTCTTCCCCCCCTGTACATGTCACATAGGTCAGCGCCCATCAGAAGATCGACATTTGGCGTGCCATCGCCAAGGACGTCCGGGCCCTGGGGGTCCACAACAGAAGGGGCACCCACTGCCGCAAGAGGTGGGAGGACATCCGCCGCGGGAGCAGGAAGACCGCGGAGGCTCTGCTGGGGATGGCCTCCCAACCTAGGAGGGGTGCCAGTCGTACTTTGACCCCCCTGATGTCCTGGATCCTGGCGGTGGCCTACCCCGATTTAGATGGGCGCTTGAGGACATCACAGCAGACACAAGGGGGTGAGTACCAGCACATTCGGCTATTTAGCGCGCAGTGGAGGTGCCTGGGGGGGGAGGAGGGCTGTGGGTATCCCTAGGCCAGGGCGATTTCTGTAAGATAGGCCCGTCCGTGAGGTATGGTCCTGTGCCCCCGCCCCCCACCTCTGTAGGGTGCCTAGTAATGTGATTCATGGACCAGTGTATACTGTGTGGGCAGTTGTCGCCCATAGGCTTGTAGGGCATGTCCCAGTGAATGAGTAGTGTACCCCAAGTGCGCAGCGTAGTGCAGGGGGCTTCTGTATCTGTCCTCTCCGCCAACGGTGTCCCCAATGCATGCACTCAACTTGTCTTTATGTTTTCCACCACCCCCCCCCCCATTTTCTTTGTTTTTCTGTGAATGTGTGCATTAGCATCATCAGGCGGAGGAGAAGTGGCATCGGCGCAAGAGGGAGCTGCATCTCACATGGCCCCGGAGGGCCATGCAACTGACTCCGACATGACCAGTGAGACGGAGGGCGAGGGGGGCTCCACCACGGGGACCAGTGGAGACCTCAGCGACACCGACACGTCCTCGGAAGGGAGCTCCCTTGCGGTGGCGGCAACATCCGTGCCCACCGATCCTACAGGTACAGCCGCCACCCAGCACACCAGCTCCGCCCTCCCAGCAGCCCCTGGGCCTTCGGCCCGTGCCCGCAAGGCCAGGAAGCCGGCCATCTCCTTCGCCCCAGGCACCTCAGGCCCTGCCCCAGTCACCCCTGCTGCCCTCAGTGAGGAGGTCATTGACCTCCTGAGGACCATCATTGTTGGGCAGTCTACCCTTTTGAACGCCATCCAGGGTGTGGAGAGGGAGGTGCATCAAAGCAATGCATACCTGGAGGGCCTTCATTCGGGTCAGGCTGCCCATCAACGATCGTTCAAAGCTCTGGCCTCAGCACTGACGGCAGCGATTGTCCCTGTCTCCAGCCTCCCTCTTCTGACTCCCTCCACCCAGTCCCACTCCCCTGTTCCTCTGCCTATCCCATCCACACCTACAGACCAGCCTGCACACACCTCAACACCCAAGGGCAGCTCATCCAAACATAAGCACCACAGAACACACAAGCATTCACCCAAGCAACATCCAGATGCAGACATGCCAGCAGTCACTACCTCCTCTGTGTCCCCCACCTCCTCGTCTCCCTCCTCCCTCCCTGTGACGTCTCCACACACACCTGCAAGCACACCACCATCAGCCATTGCACCCATCACCAGCACACCCTCCAGTACAGTCTGTACACGTGCAGTCACCACCCCCACTGCCATGTACACGTCCCCTGTGTCCTCTCCCAGTGTGTCTGTCACCCCCGCTTCCCAACCACACAAACGCAGGCAGGCACCCAAACAACAGCCATCCACCTCACGTCAGCCTCCAGCCCAAGCACCTGCACCCAAAGACAGCACCCTTGACTCTCCTACAACCACATCCTCTTCCTCCACTCCCATACCCACTCCAGCTACCCTTCCCATGGCTCCAAAGAAAATTTTCCTCTCTAAACATGACCTCTTTTCCTCACCTGACCCACCCCCTCCATCCCGTAAGAGTTCCACAAACACCTCAGCCACCACCAGCCCAGCAACTCCCAAGAACGTCGTGCCTGGTTTTTGGAGTCCGCCCTTTCCTTGGGCAGGGACATCGTCCAGCAGCAAAGGCACAGCCAACCCCCCCCGCCTGGGAAGAGGAGCAAAAAACTCAAGGGCAGGCGCGACAGGCCTGATACGCCTGCCCCCAAGGAGGGTAGCCTTACACCGTCACCTGCCACATCGGGTAAGGGAGCCAAGGGCCACGGACAGTCTGCCAAGGAGGGCAAGGGCAGCAAGGAGCAAAAGGCAGGGAGCAGCCGACCTGGCCATGAGGGCCCCACCAGCCCCATTCCGGGGGTATCGGAGGAGACACAGGGCCCGAGGGCTCCATCACAGGAGGGCCCCGCAACGGAGAGGTCCGATGCAGACTGAGCGGCAAGTATTGGCCAGGTGTGGTTCACTGGAAACACAAGACAGGCACCGCTGAACAGGGCACCGCCGTGAGAAGCACCGCTGAACAGGGCACCGCCGTCTCAAGCACCGCTGAACAGGGCCCCGCCGTGAGAAGCACCGCTGAACAGGGCCCTTCCTGTCAAGCACCGCTCCGCTGGGCCCTTCCTGTCAAGCACCGCTCCGCTGGGCCCCGCTGTCTCAAGCACCGCTCCGCTGGGCCCCACCGTCTCAAGCACCGCTCCGCTGGGCCCTTCCTGTCAAGCACCGCTCCGCTGGGCCCTTCCTGTCAAGCACCGCTCCGCTGGGCACCGAAGTCTCAACCACCGCTCCGCTGGGCCCTTCCTGTCAAGCACCGCTCCGCTGGGCCCCGCCGTCTCAAGCACCGCTCCGCTGGGCCCTTCCTGTCAAGCACCGCTCCGCTGGGCCCCGCCGTCTCAAGCACCGCTACGCTGGGCCCTTCCTGTCAAGCACCGCTCCGCTGGGCCCTTCCTGTCAAGCACCGCTCCGCTGGGCACCGCCGTCTCAAGCACCGCTGGGCCCTTCCTGTCAAGCACCGCTCCGCTGGGCCCTTCCTGTCAAGCACCGCTCCGCTGGGCCCCGCCGTCTCAAGCACCGCTCTGCTGGGCCCTTCCTGTCAAGCACCGCTCCGCTGGGCCCCGCCGTCTCAAGCACCGCTCCGCTGGGCCCTTCCTGTCAAGCACCGCTCCGCTGGGCCCTTCCTGTCAAGCACCGCTCCGCTGGGCCCTTCCTGTCAAGCACCGCTCCGCTGGGCCCCGCCGTCTCAAGCACCGCTCCGCTGGGCCCTTCCTGTCAAGCACCGCTCCGCTGGGCCCTTCCTGTCAAGCACCGCTGGCCCATTGGCAGTCCCGGTTCTGTGTCGGGCAGGCCTTCACGACGCACTCTGCCCACCATGCCTCCTCCATGACCAGTGGTCTATGTCATCCACTGTGGCTTTGCATTCCCCAGGATGGCACAGTGGGCAAGCCACCCACTGTAGAGACTTGAGAGACTGTGGCTTTGCACTCCCCAGGATGGCACAGTGGGCAAGCCACCCACTGTAGAGACTTGAGAGACTGTGGCTTTGCACTCCCCAGGATGGCACAGTGGGCATGGAGGCCCTTCGTGGATCTGGCGTCGTGGACTCATGTGGCTGAGGTGCCCCCCCCTTCCCTTCCCCCTGAGGTGCCTGTTTTATCTTTTTGTGATGCCCCAGCAGTGTTCTCTCCAATGGACTCGTTCTCGTGTGTGGGCTTTGCCCATGTGTTGCTGCACATTGGCCCACGGACATTTGGACTTTGAAAGACTGGGCCGGACTTTTGCTACTTGTATGTATATAGTTCTAGATGTGTATTTATTATTCATATATTGCTAAGATCGCTATACTTTATTGTTGCAATAATATAGTTCTACTTTTACATTCATTGCCTTTTGTCTTAGCTTTTTGGGGGGGGGTTTGGGGGTGTCACTCTGACTTTTTATATGCATAGGTGTGTAGGTATTTCGGTCGGGGTGAGGGTGGGGTGGGTGTGTCGCGTATGTGTGTGCCCGTAACCTTTCCTCCTCCCCCCTCCCCTGTGTCGTAGGTGCAGTACTCACCGTTGTCGTCTGCGGCGAGGTTCGTGATCCTGGAAGAAGAGCAGGAAGGCAATGGCTGGGAGGATGTGGAGTTCGGGTTCCATGCTGTTCCGATTCCTCGTGGAGTGTGTCGAGGTAAGCGTTTTACTTTTGAAATGTCTGTTTCCGCCGTGTTTTTATCGGCGGGGCTCCCGCCCCGGAAAAGGTGGCGGATTGGTGAGTCGTGATAGGGTGGGCGGTACATTGTCTGCCGCCTGCCTGTTGGCGGTGACCGCCGCGCTGTTTGTTTGTACTGCCGTGGCGGTCGGAGTGTTAATGCGGCTGCCTGTGTTGGCGGTTCCCGCCAGGGTCAGAATTCAATATTTTTGGCCGCCAGCCTGTTGGCGGGTTGGCCGCCGCTTTAACACTGACCGCCAGGGTCAGAATGACCCCCTTGGTGTGTTAAGATCACCATCTCCCCAGTTTTCAGGAACAGGAAGAGTCGTTAAAGAAACTCAACTGTTTTATAAAAGTTTTTTCAATTTTCCAAGTGGCGTTCAAGGGTTTATATTTTTAGTTGTTTCTACCTACTTGCATTTTTTGTTGGAAACGGTTGTGAAATCTATGGATGCATCCATAAAGCTCCAAATTCAGCAAGTAGTCAGTTGTGAAAATTGATCATGGTTTTCACAAAGAAACTAATCGTTGAAATAGGAATAATCCAAATGGCATGTTCACGAAAGGAGAAACTGAAAAGCAGATAGCAATCCATTCCTTCTACCAAGCCCTTTTGAAAATTGGGGTTGGAAAATCGACTGACACCCACACCTACTTTTTAAGGTTGCGAATAGCCAACTATAGGCCAACTATAGGCCCCCACACAGAGACAATCTGGAAGTCATTACTGACATCTCAGAACCTGCTAAGCTCTTAAACAGCTACCTACAGGGAAATCTCCAGGCCCAGACGGACTCAAGCCTGACTCTTCCTCCCTGAACTGCAAGATCAACTATTCCCCCATTCAACACTTTCACATGAAACACCAGCCTTTTGCCCAGAATGTGCAAAGAGAAGATCACATTCACCACCAAACCAGGAAAGGATCCCCCACTCTACACATCATATCGCCCTATCACTCTTATCAACAAAGATGCAAGAAGATACATGACGGTAATCTCACTCACATTGGAATCCCACCTCCCTTGCATGATAGACCCTGATCAAGTTGGCTTTATCCATAACAGACAGGGGTCAGATAAAGTGAGATGCCTCGCACATTTTGTAGGAAAAGTACGCAACTAGAAATACCAGCCTTATTGGTCTCCCTGGACACCAAAGAAGTTTATGACTGAGTGAGCTGAGCTTCCTTAGACACAATGGTGGTCATTACAACCCTGGCGGATGGTGTTAAAGCGGCGGTAAGACCGCCAACAGGCCGGCGGTAAAAAAATTGGAATTACGACCATGGCGGAAACCACCAACGAAGACAGCCACTTTAACACTCCGACCGCCACGGCGGTACAGACAAACAGCTTGGCGGTCACCGCCAACAGACATGCGCAAGTCAATGTACCGCCCACAGTATCACAACCTACCAATCCGCCACCTTTTCCGGGGCGGATTCACCGCGGACAAAAACACGACAGAAACAGGACTTTGAAGGGAAAACGCTCACCTCTACACATCCCACAAGGAATCCACAAGTCATGGAACCAGAGCTGTAAATTTTTCCAGCCCTCATCTTCTTGCTCCTCTACCAGGAGCACGAATGCCGGTGGCGAAGACAACAGTGAGTACTGCACCTAGGACACAGACGAGGGGGAGGGAAAAAAAAGGGACACACACACACAACAACCCCACCCCCACCCTCACCCACTACAACACACACACTAATACATATTTATACATTATAGTTACATATTTATACATTATAGTTACACCCGCCCAACCCCCCCGGAAGAATGCAAAGACAAAAGGAAATTAGTGTAACCATTGTAATATATTAAAATCAAGTATGCAAAAATATATATATACACCAGAAACAAAATATACACCAAGCTTCGTAGTCCAGGTAGTGCTCCAATGAAGTCCGTGGAACACTGGGCCCACACGGTATAGGCGAGGCCCACACAAGATCCCCGACCATGACGGAGAGAACACTGCAGGGGCATCAGAGAGCAAGAAAACAGGCACCTCAGGGGGAGGGAAAGGGGGGGCACCTCAGCCGGTTGAGTGCACAACGCCAAATCCACGAGGGGGCCACATGCCCACTGCTCCATCCTGGGGAGTGCAAAGCCACAGTCTCTCAAGTCTCTACAGTGGGTGGCTTGCCCACTGTTCCATCCTGGGGAGTGCAAAGCCATAGTCTCTCAAGTCTCTACAGTGGGTGGCTTGCCCACTGCTGCATCCTGGGGAGTGCAAACCCACAGTCTCTCAAGTCTCTACAATGGGTGGCTTGCCCACTGTTACATCCTGGGGAGTGCAAAGCCACAGTCTCTCAAGTCTCTTTAGTGAGAGGGTTGCCCACTGCTGCATCCTGGGGAGTGCAAAGCCACAGTCTCTCAAGTCTCTACAGTTGGAGGGTTGCCCACTGCTGCATCCTGGGGAGTGCAAAGCCACAGTCTCTCAAGTGGATAACAGTCTCCACTTGTTCTGAAGGGGGCCTGGTGCCCAGAGTGCTTCATCCTGCTAAGGACAGAGGTAGTGGATGTGATACTCCACTGGTTCTGGAGGGGGCCTGGTGCCCAGAGTGCTTCATCCTGCTAAGGACAGAGGTAGTGGATGTGATACTCCACTGGTTCTGGACTGACTCAGTAGTGTCAGTGCCCTTGGCGCTCAAGGCCCAGCGGTGCTTATGGCGGCGGTGCCCTGTTCAGCGGTGCTTGAGGCGGCGGTGCCCTGTTCAGCTGTGCTTGGAGCGGCGGTGCCCTGTTCAGAGGTGCTTGAGGCGGCGGTGCCCTGTTCAGCGGTGCTTGAGGCGGCAGTGCCCTGTTTAGCGGTGCTTGAGGTGGCGGTGCCCTGTTTAGCGGTGCTTGAGGTGGCGGTGCCCTGTTTAGCGGTGCTTGAGGCGGCGGTGCCTTGTTCAGCGGTGCTTGAGGCGGCGGTGCCCTGTTCAGCGGTGCTTGAGGCGGCGGGCTCCTTTGCAGCGACTCAGCTGCAGGCGGTCCTCTCTGTTCCAGCGGGGCTTGTGCTGACGGTCCTCTCTGTCCCAGCGGGGCTTGTGCTGGCGGTCCTCTCTGGCCCAGCGGGGCTTGTGCTGGCGGTCCTCTCTGTCTCTGTTTTGGTGACTTTGGGTGAAGGTGCATGTGCTGGAGGTGGATGGCTAATGGGTGGGTGTGTGCCTGCGTTTGTGTATCTTGGGAGGTGGCGTTTCAGACACACTGGGAGAGGACAGAGGGGATGTGTGGATGGTAGTGGGGGTAGTGACTGCACATGAGTGGGGTGTGGTGGTGTGTGTGCGGGTGATGGCAGTAGTGGCTGTAGATGTAGTGCATGTAGGTGTGAGTGTAGAGGAGACTGGGAGGGAGGAGGGAGACGAGGAGGAGGGGGACACAGTGGAGGCAGTGGATGTTGATGTGTCTGCATGTGTGTGATGCTTGCGTGAGTGCCTGTGGCATGTGTGGTGCTTATGTCTGCCTAAGCTTCCCTTGTGTGTTGAGGTGTGTGCATGCTGGTCTGAAGGTGTGCTTGGGATAGGCTGGGGTATAGGGGATTGGGTCTGGGTGGAGGAAGTTGGAGGGGGGAGGCTAGAGACAGGGACAATGGCTGCCATCAGTGCTGAGGCCAGAGTCTGAAAAGCTCGCTGAAGGGCCGCCTGACCAGAATGAATGCCCTCCAGGAATGCATTTGTTTGTTGAAACTGCCTTTCTACACCCTGGATGGCATTCAAAATGGTAGACTGCCCAACAGTGAGGGACCTGAGGAGGTCAATGGCCTCCTCACTGAGGGCAGCAGGGGTGACTGGGGCAGGGCTTGAGGTGCCTGGGGAGAAGGTGATGCCCACCCTCCTGGGTGAGCGGGCACGGGGCAAAGGCTGAGGGGCTGCTGGGAGGGCGGTGCTGGTAGGGGGGGTGGCGGCTGTATCTGTAGATGCGGGGGCACAGATGTTGCCGCCACTACAAAAGAGCTCCTTTCAGAGGACAAGTCCGTGTCGCTGGTGTCAGCTCCTGTCCCTGCCGTGGAGCTCCCCTCGCCCTCCGTCCCACTGGTGAACTCCGAATCCGTAGTTTCGCCCTCCAGGGCCATGTGGGATGCAGCTCCCTCCTGCTCCGGTGCCACTGCTCCTCCGCCTGATGATGCTAATGCACACAAGAACAGGGAGACCACAAAGAGACGGGGACGACAGAAGAAAGACATGTTGAGTGCATGCATTACCGCTACCGTTGGCGTACACGACAGACACAGAAGCCCCCTGCACTACGCCACTCTCTTGGGCTCCACTGTGCAATCCCTGGGACATGGCCTACTAGGTTATGGATGACATCTGCACACATGCATGACACAGGGGCATGACTAGGTGTACTTGGCACTCTACAGAGGTGGGGTGGGGTGCCACTTGGCCTGCCTTACGGAGGGACCTTGCCTACTAAACTCGCCCTGGCCTAGGGAAACCCACAGCCCACCTCCAGCACCCAGACACCTCCACTGCGTGCTAAATCAGCAGGATGAGAGTGTACTCACCCCCTTGTGGCTGCTGTGATGCCCTCACGCGTCCATCCAACTCCAGGTATGCCACCGCCAGGATCCTGAACATCAGGGGGCTCATGGTGCGACGGGCACCCCTCCCACGTTGGGAGGCCATCCCCAGCTGAGCCTCCACCGTCTTCTTGCTCCAGCGGCGAATGTCCTCCCATCATTTCCAGCAGTGGGTTCTCCGTCCGTGGTAGACCCCCAGGGTCCGGACGTCCTTGGCGATGGCACGCCAAATATCATTTTTCTGGTGGGCGCTGACCTACATGATTTGTACAAAGGAAAGAGAAAGTTATTACCAACTGCACCATCACAGTCATTGGCCCACATCCCTACCCTTGGCATGTGGCACATGCACTCACTGTCATTTCATGCACGCCGCACTCTCCCCCCTTCCTTCTTACATCCACCCCTCTCCACACAGGCATAGCCCATACAGCATGCTCTCAGTGTACTTACCTGTTTGTCTGGAGGACCGTAGAGTAGTGTGTACTGGGGGAGGACCCCATCCATGAGTTTCTCCAACTGCTCCTATGTGAAGGTAGGGGCCCTTTCCCCAGACACTCGAGCCATTGTCTCTTCCAGACCGAGGTCACAGCAGCACTTGCAGTGTAGGTACCTCTCCTGTCGAAGATCAGGTATCATGTGATTGAACAGATAGAAAAGGGCAGTCACGTCCGCGACGGTGGGTACTGTCACTGCCGGCGTACATCGTCATTGGCTCCTGGGACCCATAGGGTCCAATGTTAACCAATGCAGCATTGCGCCGCGGTCTTCGACTGCCTACCGCAATGGTGTACAATGCCAGCACAGTTACCTCACATCCCATTGTCCCACTGTAGAGGTCAGGCAGCCGTCATTTCAGGGGCCCACATGGCTTTATTTGTAACCGCGTCACACATACCTAGGCCTAGACTCTACTCACATACAGGCCACTTTTCGGATTATGAATCGTGTTCTGTATAAGCTGTGGGTACGTACCTCTGAGTTGGTTGACTCTGTGCTCGCTGTTGTCCTTCATAGGCACCGTCCGCTGGGACATGTGAGGAGATGGCGGTATCCTCCGTGTACAGACCACTGGTGGACCTATCGACAATCGAGAAAAGACATGTGATCATCACATACAGGCTTTACCGTGCCACAATCCTGGAACTGTGTACCCAGCTGGAGCCAGACCTGATGTCAGCTATCCGCCATCCCACAGGAATCCCCCCTCAAGTGCAGGTGCTGTCAGTGCTCCATTTCCTTGCAAGTGGGTCATTTCAGACAACTGTGGCTATTGCATCAGGGATGTCCCAGCCTATGTTTTCCAAAGTGTTGTCCAGAGTGTTGTCTGCCCTGCTGAGACACATGCAGAGCTACATCGTTTTCCCTCAGGTGGAGGATTTGCCTACAGTGAAGGTTGATTTCTATGCCCTGGGACATATCCCTAACATAATAGGTGCCATTGATGGGACACATGTGGCCTTGGTACCCCCGCAGGAGTGAACAGGTGTACAGAAACCGGAAGAGTTATCATTCCATGAATGTGCAGATGGTATGTTTGGCCGACCAGTACATCTCCCATGTTAATGCCAAGTTCCCTAGCTCAGTGCATGACACCTACATCCTGCGGAATAGCAGCATCCCTTATGTGATAGGTCAACTCCAGAAGCACTGTGTATGGCTATTAGGTGAACACCTGGAACCAAGTCAGTGGGAATGGTTGTCTGGGGATATCCCTACAAGTTAGTATGTGTTGTCCCTCGCCATTTGCAGGTGACTCTGGTTACAACAACCTGTCATGGCTACTGACCCCAGTGAGGAATCCCAGGACAAGGGCAGAGGAACACTACAATGAGGCCCATGGGCGAACACGGCGGATAATCGAGCGTACCTTCGGCCTCCCGAAGACCAGGTTCCGGTGCCTCCATATGACAGGTGGATCCCTATTCTACTCACCAAAGAAGGGGTGCCAGATCATCGTGGCCTGCTGTATGCTTCACAACTTAGCTTTGCGACGACAAGTGCCTTTTCTGCAGGAGGATGGTCCAGATGGCAGTGTTGTTGCAGCTGTGGAGCCTGTGGACAGTGAAGACGAGGAAGCAGAAGAAGAGGACATCGACAACAGGGACTCGGTGATCCTGCAATATTTCCAGTGAGACACAGGTAAGAATACAAACCTGCCTACTACATGTGCTTTAACATTACTGCCTCTCTACTGTCTGTCGTTTTCACCCAGTGTTTGGTCACTGAGTTGTCACTTTCCCTTACGATTTCACAGATGTGGGTCCCACTGTGTGACATGTGCTTTGATTCCTCATGGACTAGAGCTGTGTGACATAAGTATGTTAACATTACAAATGTAAGAGCTTTTCGCCACAGTAATTGATAACACACTATTTCGAAATCACAGACTGACTCCAAATTGTTTTGTGCTTCAAGGGTGTTTATTTAAGTGCTATATATAGGAGGGGGTTGCAAAATGGGGAGGGGTGATGGTGGAGGTACTTCAATGGCAGAGTCCAGTCTATTGGTCTCACAGGTGCATTGCCCAAATGGGCATAGGAAGTGGAGCTGGGGCAGTTTGAGGATGGACAGGGTGACAAAGTGGGACAAAAAGATGACATTCAGGGTGGTCTCATTTCTTGGCGGGGGTCTTGGCATCGTTCTCTGTCTTTGTCCTGGATCTCAGGGACCGTTTGCGGGTTGGTTCTCCCTCTGCAGGGGGTGGGGTGCTAGTGTGGTGGTCCTGTGGCGGTGCCTCCTGTCCACTAGTGCCGGCAGAGGTGGTGGGCAGTTCATCGTCCAGGCTAGTGTCAGGGGCCTCTTGTTGTGCCACAGTATCCCTCCTGGTGTTGAGTACTTCCTTTAGCACCCCTACGATGTTGCCCAGGGTGTGATTGATGGCTCTGAGTTCCTCCCTGAACCCCAAATACTGTTCCTCCTGCATGCGCTGGGTCTCCTGAAACCTGGCCAGTACCATTGCCATTGTCTCCTGGGAGTGGTGGTAGGCTCCCATGATGTTGCAGAGGGCCTCGTGGAGAGTGAGTTCCCTTGGCCTATCCTCCCCCTGTCGCACAGCAGCCCTCCCAGTTCCCCGTGTTCCTGGGCCTCCGTCCCCTGGACCGTGTGCCCACTACCACTGCCCCCAGGTCCCTGTTGTTGTTGGGGTGGTGGGTTAGCCTGGGTTTTCTGTAGTGGTGGACACACTGCTGATTGACGTGTCCTAGGGACAGAGGTATGGGCCCGCTGGGTGGGTGTTGTGCTGGTGTTTCCAGAGGGGGGAAGCTCTGTAGTGGCCTGTGACTGTGTGATGGGAACCGACTGTCCTGAGGTCCCCGATGGGCCGGGCTGGTCATCTAGATCCAGTTGGACAGAGCTGCTGTCATCACTGTGGGCCTCTTCTGTTGGTGGTGTGGACATGTCTGGATCCTCCTGTGCGGTGACGTTGGGTAAGGGTCCTGCAGGGGTGTAAAAGCATGATTATTGCATCTGTGTGTGCCGTGGTGTGCAAAGGGTGGTTGACCGTGTACCCCAGTGCTTGCATTCCTGTGTGGGACCTTGTGTGAGGATGGTTTAGGGGGGTGTGTGGGTTTGTGCAGTGGGCATGCTTTGGTGTTGGTTGTCCATGCTTTTTTGTTGCATGCAGGGCTTAGTGTTGGGATGTGTGGTTTGTGATATTGGGACATTTGTGAGGAGTTGGAGTGATGAGGGTGAGGGTGGGGGTATGTGATGGCATGCAGGTTGGGTGGGGGATGAAATAGTGAGAGATTTGACTTACCAGAGTACATACCTCCGTCAACTCCTGCGAGGCCCTCAGGAGGCAGAATCGCCAAGACCTGCTCCTCCCATGTTGTTAGTTGTCAGGGAGTAGGAGGGGGTCCGCTACCAGTCCGCTGAACCGCAAGGTGGTGTCTTGAGACCACGGAACGCACCTTCCCCCGTAGGTCGTTCCACCTCTTCCTGATGTCATCCCTATTTCTTGGGTGCTGTCCCACTGCGTTGACCCTGTCCACTATTCTTCGCCATAGCTACATCTTCCTAGCAATGGAGGTGTGCTGCACCTGTGATCCGAATAGCTGTGGCTCTACCCAGACGATTTCCTCCACCATGACCCTGAGCTCGTCCTCCGAGAACCTGGGGTGTTTTTGCCGTGCCATGGGGTGGTGTGGGTGATGTGTGGGGTGGTGTGTGTGGTGATAAGTGTGCTGATATGTAGTGGTGTGTAGTGTGAGGTGCGTGGAAGTTATGTGGGTGATGGTGTTGTGTGCCTGTGGATGCTAGTTTGTTGATGGTGGTGTCTCTCTCTGGCCTTCTCTCTGTGATTCTAGTCATAGGGGTTTGTGGATGATGTGGGTGTGTGTTTTATATAGTATTGGGTGTGTGGGAGTGGTGTGCGTATATGTGTCAGGTGTGTGTATTTAGATTTGTCCAATGTGGCTGTGTTTTGTAAATGTGTGTGTATTTTGAGCGCGGCGGTGTGTACCGCTAATTGAATACCGCGGTTGAAAGACCACCGCGTGGATTCGTGGGTCGTGATAGTGTGGGCGTATTTCTGTTGCCGTGACGGTGGAGGTTTTGTTTTTGCCAGTTTATCACTGACCTTTGGTGTGGCGGACTTGTGTGGGTGTCTGAATTTTGGCGGATTCCGTGCAGTGGGTCATAATAGCTGTGGTGGATTTCCGTGGGTGCGGAGGTGTGTTGGCGGTGTTCTGCACGGCGATAAGTGGCTTTTACCGCCAATGTTGTAATGACCGCCAATGTTCGGTAAAATTCAAGAGGCCAAGATGAAAGTTAAAATAATGGCAGCATATGATACCCCCGCTGATATTATAATTGTGATGGTAAATGTACTGCCCCAATAAAATTTAAATGAGGCCCATACAGGCAATCGCAGGTATTCATTTTGGAGGCTGTGAACATAAATCAAATCTATTCGCAGACAGACTCTTTTTAACACTTGCAAAACCACTAGACTCCCTACTGCCACTTATGTCCGATCTTTACCCGTACTAACAAGTATCTGGCTTCAAAATGAATGAAGACAAATCATACATCCTGAACCTCAAGGTATCATCACAGGACTTAGCACCCCTCCAACATGAAGCCCCTATCAATGGGCCACCACCTCAATCCCATACCTGAGTCATATCATCGCTCCGTAATTAGAGATATGGATGAAGGCAAATTGGGCAAATTATTGCAAAGTCATTCTTGAAGACCTCCAGAGATACTGCCCACTTTATTTATCATGGCTACGCCGCATTAGCATCATCGAGATGAATATCCTCCACTGACTTTTATGGTTCTTTCAGACCCTCCTCATGCATATCCCCATCATGAACATCTCCCACATCTAAGTCAGCATACTGTCGTGCAAATGCAACAGTAAATTGTGATGCATCTCTAATAACTCGCCATGATGCCCAGAGATAAAGGGGGGTTAGACAGTGTGAGCCACCTAGACAACTGCTGGGCAGCTCATCTATAATGCATGTTGGAATGGGTGGTGCACAAAATGAGAAACATTGGTTCCATGTGGATTGTGCAGGGGGTTGGCACCGGCTCTGAGAGTTAGTGTGGCTCCCAATTCAGTCTAGATTAAAGAGCAGTTACATTGGCACCCCCACAAAAAACTGTTCTGGAACTATGGGATTACCTAGCTGTGAGGAAAGGTCCTACAACCTTCACATGCCTGAAAACCTCGATAGCTCACAACCCCAACTTTGTCTCAGTCTTAGGAAAGTAGTTAAGTAGCCAAACAAGGTTTGCCTTTATATAGGATGGTAGGTTGGACTACCATGTTTGTGGGGCGGGAATCTTAATCGCTGCTGAGTTGCAGTTCCCTTCCTCCAAAAATACAAATGAGGCCCTTAATGCGGTGATGGTGCTGCAAGGACACAGCAGCTAGGTGACAAAACACCAAGAATAGGAGAGAGAGTAACACAGTAGAGGTGTGAATGAGCAATCTTAGAGATCATAGGAATTGAGGCACCTTATCAATCAAGAGGGCCAGGATGACAGGCATTCTCTCCTGAGGGACATCTGTGCTGCCTAATGCCCGCCTTTGAAGAGAAAGTGTCCCACATTCCACATGTACCGTTGCAGCAGCTACAATTCATACTGCTCAAGCTTACAGAGATGCACTCACAAGGGAAGTGAAAGGTGAGCTTGAAAACCATAAGGACAGAAAGATTTGACTTTTCTACTGATACAAGGCAGAGACACAGGCGAGTGACGTTTGTTGCCTAATTGCGAAATTCATAAAATCCTCTTGAGGAGGAAATTGTGCACATAAACTGGATTTCTAACATTCTTAAATCAATTCCAATGGGTGGAATTTGACATAATCTTGGCATCATAAACCAAATTACCCCTCATTCACCTGAACTGCCAGCTTCCACGAACAATCAAAATGTTTTATCATACAATAGAAAAAATGCAGACACAATGTTTAATCGTAGTATATTAAGCTGAATACATAGAGGACTTAAAAGTCTTGGAATAGCCTGATTCCAACATTAGAGGCTTGTGGAAGTGTTATAAGGGAACATCTTGGACTAATCTAGACACAGGCAAGATATCTGCTTTACCAGCATTTTAACTTGCACACATGATCTCGTTCCCAAGAGCAGTTTGATCAGATAATCTTTTTTTTTTGGTTTGGTTTGACATAAGGCGAAAGCTGGAGTTTCTCACCTGCAACAGTCGTGATGCTATCTGGGTGGTCGGTCAGAGCAGGATAGGTCTCTAGAGAGAAAGCAAAGAAGAAGGTTCATTATGAGAAGTAACAGCAGCTGAAGCGCATTCAGAATTCTTGTTGTGCCTTAATATCTGCTAATTCATAGCATTATATCAATACTGTACTTTGCAAAACCTCAGATGGAATGGGAGAGGTAGGCCTTTCTGTAGTGAAAAACAAATTTAACTGTTTTTAACTTCCAGAATACGTAAAACCTAAAAGCACATGTCCAACTTTTTAAATATACTGCACCCTACCGTCTGTGCTGTCCATGGCCTACCTTGGAGGGGAGCTTTTATGTATTAAAAAGGAAGCTCTGGGCCTTGCAAAAGGTCTCTTTTGCCAGGTCGAAAAGGCAGATTAAAACTGCACATACAGGCCGCAATGGCAGACCTGACACGTGCTAAAGGGGCTACTTGAACAGGTGGCACTATCAGTGCTCCAGGCCCACTTGTAGCGTTTCATTTACAGACCCAGGAAACAGGTAGTGTCACTTTAATAGGGACTTACAAGTAAACGAAATATGCCAATTGGGTGTAAGCCAATTCGAGCATGTTTTAGGGAGAAATTACAAGAACCTTAGAACTGGTTAGCAGTGGTAAAATGTTTAGAGTCCACAGGCCAGCAAAATTGGGATCATCAAAAGTAGGAGTGGTGAACGCAACAAGCTTGAGTAAAGACCACCTTAAGGCTGACAGGTCTATAGCATACCCCCCCCCAGCTGAAGGTGGGGTGAACTACGTAACATCCTGGGCGTTCATCTATAAAAGGAACTGAGGCTACCCCAGTTGTTACTGAACAAGTTAGTTCACTATTGGCACTGATGTCTAGGTGGGGGGAGAATGAATGCTTCTAAATTCATGTTTGAAAACTATCACTTTTAAAATAATATATTTCAATGCGCACGTTATTTCACAGCCATTTTACACTGCACATAAGTAACTTATAAGTCACCTACATGTTTAACCCTCACTTAGTGAAGGTTAGATGCAAAGTTACTCAGTGTGAGGGCACCCTGGCACTAGCCAAGGTGACCCCACATTGTTCAGGGCAATTTCCCCGGACTTTGTGAGTGCGGGGACACCATTACACGTGTGCACTACATATAGGTCAATACCTATATGTAGCCTCACAATGGTAACTCCGAACATGGCCATGTAACATGTCTAGGATCATGGAATTGTCACCCCAATACCATTCTGGTATTGGGGTGACAATTCCATGCATCCCCGGGTCTCCAACATAGAGCCCGGGTACTGCCAAACTAGCTTTCTGGGGTCTCCTCTGCAGCTACCGCTGCTGCCAACAGCTCAGACAGGTTTCTGCCCCCCTGTGGCCTGGGCAGCATGGTCCCAGGAAGGCAGAACAAAGGATTTCCTCTGAGAGAGGATGTTACACCCTCTCCCTTTGGAAATAGGTGTGAAGGGCCTGGGAGTAGTAGCCTGTCCTGGCCTCTGGAAATGCTTTGAAGGGCATAGATGGTGCCCTCCTTGCATAAGCCAGTCTGCACCGGTTCAGGGATCCCCCCAGTCCTGCTCTGGCGCGCAACTGGACAAAGGAAAGGGGAGTGACCACTCCCCTGACCAGGACCTCCCTGGGGACGTGCCCAGAGCTCCTCCAGTGTGTCCCAATCCTCTGCCATCTTGGATGCAGAGGTGTGAGGGCACAATGGACAGCTCTGAGTGGCCAGTGCCAGGAGGTGATATCAGAGACCCCTCCTGATAGGTGCTTACCTTTTTCTGTAGCCAATCCTCCTCTGTGAGCTATTTAGGGTCTCTCCTGTGGGTATCTCATCAGATAACGAATGCAAGAGCTCACCAGAGTTCCTCTGCACTTCCCTCTTCGACTTCTACCAAGGATCGACCGCTGACTACTCCAGGACGCTAGCATAACCGTAACAAAGTAGCAAGAAGACTACCAGCAGCACTGTAGCGCCTCATCCTGCCGGCTTTCTCGACTGTTTCCTGGTGGTGCATGCTCTGAGGGCTGTCTGTCTTCACCCGGCACTGGAAGCCAAAAAAATATCACATGTGGGTCGACGGAATCTTCCCTCTGCTAACGCAGGCACCAAACTTCTGCATCACCGGTCATCTAGGTCCCCTCTCATCCTGATGAGTGTGGTCCCTGGAACACAGGAGCTAGGTCAAAGTGTCTTCGACAGTCCAGTGGCCCTTCTGTCCAAATTTGGTGGTGGTAAGTCCTTGCCTCCCCATGCCAGACAGTAATCCTGTGTACTGCATGAACTGCAGCTGCTCGGGCTTCTGTGCACTTTTGCAAGACTTCCTTTGTGCACAGCCTAGCCCAGGTCCCCAGCACTCCGTCCTGCATTGCCCAACTCGCTGAGTTGGACTCCGACGTCGTGGGACCCTCTTTTGTGACTCTGAGTCGACCGCTGTCCTCAGATCTTCTAAGTACCTGTTCGGGTACTTCTGCGGGTGCTGCCTGCTTCTGCATGGGCTCTCTGTGTTGCTGAGCACCACCTCTCTTCCCTTCTCCAAGGGGGAACCTCCTGGTCCTTCCTAGGCCCTGGCAGCACGCAAAATCCTCAACCACAACTCTTGCAGCTAGCAAGGCTTGTTTGCAGTCTTTCTGCATGGAAACAACTCTGCCTCCTCCAGCACACGATGGGACATCTTCTGACCAAAGGAGAAGTTCCTGGCACCTTCAGTTGTTGCAGAATCTTTGGCTTCTTCCACCCGGAGGCAGCCCTTTTGTACCTTCATCCAGGGTTTAGTGGGCTCCTGCCCCCCCCCCCCGGACACTTGCGTGACTCTAGGACTTGGGCCCCTTCCTTTAAAGGTCCTCAGGTCCAGGAATCCATCTTCAGTGTTTTGCAGTCAGTTGTTGTCCTTGCAGAACCCCCATCCCGACTTTACTGTCTTTCTGGGGTAGTAGGGTAACTTTACTCCTACTTTTCAGGGTCTTATGGTGGGGTATCTTGGACACCCTTAGTGTTTTCTACACTCCCAGCGACCCTCTACACACTACACTAGGCCTGGGGTCCATTCGTGGTTCGCATTCCACCTTTGGAGTATATGGTTTGTGTTGACCCTAGGCATATTTCTCCCTTTTGCATTCTATTGTGATTCTACATTGTTTGCACTACTTTTCTAACTGTTACTTACCTGATTTTGGTTTGTGTGCATATAATTTGGGTATATTACTTACCTCCTAAGGGAGTGTATCCTCTGAGATACTTTTGGCATATTGTCACTAAAAGAAAGTACCTTTATTTTTAGTAACTCTGAGTATTGTGTTTTCTTATGATATAGTGCTATATGATATAAGTGGTATAGTAGGAGCTTTGCATGTCTCCTAGTTCAGCCTAAGCTGCTCTGCTATAGCTACCTCTATCGGCCTAAGCTGCTAGAACACCTCTAATCTACTAATAAGGGATAACTGGACCTGGCACAAGGTGTAAGTACCACAAGGTACCCACTATAAGCCAGGCCAGCCTCCTACATTGGTGGTGCAGCGGAGGAATAAGTACTTGTAACTGCTTTACCACTTTGTCATTGGTGCTTTTCAGAAGAAAAACATATACCAAATATTTCAATATATACACATTGAACCAAAAGAGTTTACTGTCCTTCTCTAAAACTTTCTAGAAAGTTTCTGAAAAGTTCTGAAAACTTTTAAATTAAAAGTTTGAAAAAGTTTATTCTCTGTACTTTCAAAAGATCGAAATCTTTTCTCTCTCTGTCCTAAACCTTTTCTATCATGTCTGCAGTAGATCTCACTCCCAAAATTGTTCAGGCAACCTATGAGAGTTTAAACTTTAAAGGTTTGAGGGGTCTCTGCATATAAAGAGGTTTAAGCATTTGTAAGAATCCTACCAAGGACTTTCTCTTCAACCTTCACCTAGAGAATGACCAGAACCCGTCTGGTCCATCCCAGGGGCAGGAGGTAGGAGGGGAGGGTGCCAAGTCAGACTCAGAGGAGTCCCTGAAGGGATTGGGGAGGGTTCTTACAAAGACCTGCCATCTAGCAGGCCACCTACTGACACTGGAATTGGGAGAGGGTCACACATTAGTAGGGCATCTTTCACTCCTAAAGGCCAGGTTACTAGGGTCCAGCCAGTTAGGGACAGGTCTCTCTCAGCCAAATCCCAAATCTCCTCTGTATCTAAACATTTCCCACCCTGAGGATAACTTAATAGAAAGGGAACTCAGAAAGCTGAGGTTGGAAGAGGACAGGCTGAAGCTTAAACAGCAGCATCTGGCCTTAGACAGGAAATCCCTGGATGTAGAGAGGGGAAGACAGAGATTGGGGTTAGTTCCCCGTGGTGGCAGCAGCAGTGTTTCTGGTAGCAATCCTGTTAGAGAGCAAGATTCCAGAAACCTGCATAAGATAGTCCCCCCTTACAAGGAGGGGGATGACATAAACAAGTGGTTTGCTGCACTTGAGAGGGTCTGTATGGTACAGTTGGTCCCTCAAAGGCAGTGGGCTGCTATCTTCTGGCTATCTTTCACTGGTAAGGGTAGGGATAGGCTCCTTACTGTCAGGGAAAGTGGTGCTAACAACTACAAAGTTTTGAAGGATGCACTCTTGGATGGGTTTGGCTTAACCACTGAACAATACAGGATTAAGTTCAGAGACACCAGAAAAGAGTCCTCTCAAGACTGGACAGACTTTGTAGACTGTTCAGTGAAGGCCTTGGAGGGTTGGTTCCATGGCAGTAAGGTGACTGACTGTGAAAGCCTGCATAATCTGATCCTGAGAGAGCATATTCTTAACAATTGTGTGTCTGATTTGTTGCAACAGTACTTGGTAGACTCAGATCTGACCTCTCCCCAAGAATTGGGAAGGAAGGCAGACAAATGGGTCAGAACAAGAGTGAACAGAAAAGTTCATACAGGGGTTGACAAGGATGGCAAGAAGAAGGATGGTAAGTCTTCTGACAAGGGTGGGAACTAAGATAAAAAACATTCTGGGTCTTCATCAGGCCCATAAAAATCCTCTGGGGGTGGTGGGTTGAAATCCTCTTCTAACAATCAGAAAAAGCCTTGGTGTTATTTATGCAAAGTAAAAGACCATTGGGCAAGTGATTCTACTTGTCCAAAGAAAAACACCAAACCTCCCACCACCATAACCCCAAATGCAACCTCTAGTGCCCCTAGTAATAGCAGTGGTGGTGGGAAGTCTACTACAAATACCCAATACCAGGGTGTAGCTGGGCTCACTATTGGCAGTGTAGTTGGGGTTTGTCTTGTTAGGGAGACCACAGAGGCTGTTTTAGTCTCTGATGATGGCATTGACTTTGCCGCCTTGGTTGCTTGCCCCCTTAATATGGGTAAGTACAAGCCACTACCCCTAATCAACGGTGTTGAGGTTGAGGCCTACAGGGACACAGGAGCCAGTGTAACTATGGTGATAGAGAAACTGGTTCACCCTGATCAACACCTACTTGGTCAGCAGTACCAAGTGACCGATGCTCACAATAACAAACTTAGCCACCCCATGGCTGTTGTGAATCTCAGCTGGGGGTGGGGTTACTGGTCCAAAGAAAATTGTGGTAGCCACTGAATTACCTGAAGATTGCTTACTAGGCAATGATTGGAGACATCAGCTTGGGCTGAAGTGGAGTTGGAGGCTCATGCAGCAATGCTGGGCATTCCTGGGCAAATTTTTGCTTTGACAAGAGCTCAGGCCAAAAAGCAAAAAGGACAGAGAAACTTGGATCATGGAACAATGGACCAAGTGCTCACAAAAGCTAGGAGTAGGAAGGGTAAATCCTTGCCCACTATCCCTCCCTCTCCAGAAGATTCCCCTTTTGAGGAAGAGGAATCCTCTCCCTGTGCAGAACCTACAACAGATGAGCTGGCCGCAGACACTGCTGAGCTTTTGGGTGCAGGGGGGCCTGCAAGGGAAGAGCTGAGTGTGACACAGCAGACCTGTCCCACACTCGAGAGTGTAAGACAGCAAGCTGTCAAACAGCAGAATGGGGATGTCAGTGATAGCCAAAAGGTGTATTGGGAAGACAACCTCTTGTATACTGAGTCAAGGGACCCTAAACATGGAGCTGCCAGGAGATTGGTCATTCCCTTGCAATAAAGAGAGTTTCTTCTTACCTTTGCACATGACATTCCTTTGGCTGGGCATTTGGGCCAAAGTAAAACTTGGGACAGACTTGTTCCCTTGTTTCACTGGCATCATATGTCAGAGGACACTAAAGAGTTTTGTTGCTCTTGTGTTTCCTGCCAAGCCAGTGGCAAGACTGGTGGCACTCCAAAGGCCCCCTTAATTCCACTTCCAGTGGTTGGGGTGCCCTTTGAAAGGGTAGTGGTTGACATAGTTGGCCCCCTTGACCCTCCAACAGCTTCAGGCAATAGGTTTATCCTGGTGGTAGTGGACCATGCCACTAGGTACCCTGAAGCCATCCCCTTAAGGACCACTATAGCTCCTGCAGTGGCAAAGGCCCTCCTGGGTATCTTTTCCAGAGTGGGTTTCCCTAAGAAAGTGGTGTCAGACAGAGGTAGTAACTTGATGTCTGCATACCTCAAAGCAATGTGGAAGGAGTGTGGTGTAACTTACAAGTTCACAACTCCTTACCATCCATAAACAAATGGTCTGGTTGAGAGGTTTAATAAAACTCTCAAAGGTATGATAATGGGACTCCCTGAAAAACTCAGAAGGAGATGGGATGTCCTTTTACCTTTGCCTCCTTTTTTCTTACAGGGAGGTACCCCAAAAAGGAGTAGGCTTTAGCCCCTTTGAACTCCTCTTTGGGCACCTTGTGAGAGGTCCCCTTGCTCTTGTTAAGGAGGGTTGGGAACAACCTTTAAAAGCTCCTAAACAGGACATTGTGGACTATGAACTTGGCCTAAGATCAAGAATGGCTGAGTATATGAAAAAGGCCAGTAAAAACCTTCAGGCCGGCCGGTAGCTACAAAAGCAATGGCATGACCAGAAGGCTGTCCTGACTCAGTACCATCCAAGACAGAAGGTGTGGGTATTGGAGCATGTGGCCCCAAGAGCATTCCAGGACAAATGGAGTGGGCCCCATCTAATTGTTGAGAAAAAGGGTGAGGTTGCCTAGTTGGTAGACCTTGGCACTGCCAGGAGTCCCCTTAGGGTACTCCATGTCAACCCCCTGAAAACCTACTATGATAGGGCTGATCTCACCCTGCTCATGGCAACTGATGAGGGACAGGAAGCAGCAGAGAGTGACACTCTCCCTGATCTCTTCTCCACCACTGAAGCTGATGGCTTAGTGGAGGGAGTAGTACTGGCAGATTGTCTTACTGCAGAGCAGAAAGATAACTGTATAAATCTTTTAAGTCAGTTTTCTGAACTCTTTTCACTGATACCAGGTACCACTACTTGGTGTGAACATACAACTGATACTGGAGACAGGTTACCTGTCAAAAGTAAGATTTATAGGCAGCCTGACCATGTCAGGGACTGCATTAAACAAGAGGTTCAGAAAACGCTGGACTTAGGAGTGATTGAGCCTTCAGAAAGCCCGTAGGTGCTTGTCCCTAAACCTCACAGTAAGGATGGAAACAGAGAAATTAGGTTTTGTGTTGATTATAGGGGGCTCAACCAAGTAACCAAGACAGATGATCACACTATACTCAGGGCAGATGAGCTCATAGATACACTGGCTTCTGCCAAGTATCTAAGCACTTTTGATCTAACTGCAGGGTATTGGCAGATTAGGTTATCAGAAGATGCTAAATGAAAGACTGCATTTTCAACCATTTGAGGGCACTATCAATTCACAGTAATGCCTTTTGGTTTGAAAAATGCACCTGCCACTTTTCAAAGGTTGGTGAACACAGTCCTGCAAGGGTTAGAAGCTTTTAGTGCAGCATATCTAGATGATATAGCTGTCTTTAGCTCAACCTGGGATGATCACCTGGTCCACCTATGGAAAGTTTTGGAGGCCCTGCAAAAGGCAGGCCTCATTGTCAAGGCCTCAAAGTGGCAGATAGGGCAGGGGAAAGTGGTTTATCTGGGCCACCTGGATGGTGGGGAACAGATTGCGCTATTACAGGAGAAGATCCAGACTATTATGGACTGGGCTGCCCTACAACTCAAACCCAGGTGAGGGCCTTTTAAGGTCTCACAGG
This sequence comes from Pleurodeles waltl, assembly GCF_031143425.1. Classification (NCBI taxonomy): domain Eukaryota; kingdom Metazoa; phylum Chordata; class Amphibia; order Caudata; family Salamandridae; genus Pleurodeles; species Pleurodeles waltl. The sequence goes on along the minus strand of NC_090437.1, from coordinate 1,312,909,865 downwards.
GTACTATAGGAGATTCATCAAGAATTATGGCTCCATAGCAGCCCCTCTTAATGATCTCACTATCAAAAAGATGCCTAAGAAGGTATTGTGGACAACTAGCAGTCAAAAAGCTTATGATGAGCTCAAACAGGCCATGTGCTCTGCACCTGTCCTAAAAAGCCCTTGCTACTGCAAGAAATCCATAGTCCAGACTGATGCTTCTGAATTAGGGGTTGGGGCAGTGCTACCACAGCTGAATACTGAGTGCCAGGATCAACCTGTTGCTTTTATCAGCAGGAGGTTGACCCCTAGAGAAAAGTGTTGGTCTGCCATAGAGAGGGAGGCCTTTGCTGTGGTCTGGGCACTGAAGAAGTTGAGGCCATACCTGTTTGGCACTCACTTCATTGTTCAGACAGACCACAAACCTCTACTTTGGCTAAAACAAATGAAAGGTGAAAATCCTAAATTGTTGAGGTGGTCTATATCCCTACAGGGAATGGACTATACAGTGGAACATAGACCTGGGAGTACCCACTCCAATGCAGATGAACTCTCCAGATATTTCCACTTAGACAATGAAGACTCATCTGGGCAAGGTTAGCCTTATTGTCCCTTCTTTTTGCCTATGTGTCACTGGGATCCTGCTAGTCAGGACCCCAGTGCTCATAAAGTATGTCCTGTATGTGTTCCCTGTGTGGCGCCTAAATGTATCACTGAGGCTTTGCTAACCAGAATCTCAGTGTTTATGCACTCTCTGCTTTTAAAATTGTCACTGCAAGCTAGTGACTTATTTCACCAATTCTCATTGGCACACTGTAGGCACACTGTAGGAGGCTGGACTGGCTTGTAGTGAGTACCAAGAGGTACTTACACCTTGCACCAGGTCCAGGTATCCCTTATTAGTGTATAGGGTGTCTAGCAGCTTAGGCTGATAGATAATGGTAGCTTGGCAGAGCAGCTTAGGCTGAACTAGGAGACGAGTGAAGCTCCTACAGTACCACTAGTGTCATATGCACATTTGGGTTCGGGAAACCGCCGCGTGGTCCGATACACTCTGCAGCGTTTCCGTATCTTAGAACAGCATTGTATCTGATACAATGCTGTTCTAAGATACGGAAACGCTGCAGAGTGTATCGGACCACGCGGCGGTTTCCCGAACCCAAATAGAATTTAGATACCAACCGAGAGATACAGACGGAGACTATCTCGTTATAAGAATTGTTTTGGACTGATTATATGACATTAAGACTTTTCACTTAATTATTGAGTATTTCTCAACTTCTTAATCCAATTATAATGAAGCCCTGATGAAGTCCTCAAGAGAGAAACTTCTCAGAGGATGAAACACGTGTTGGCTGTTCTTGTGGAGCACAATAGAACACTATGAATTAAACTGGACTCTGAGACAAACACGAGTTTGTCGTACTTTCACCAAGGAGATTGGACATTTGAACTTACTTCTAATTTGATATCATGAGTGCTCTGACATCTGTTTTTTTAGCCCACCCCAAGACCCTGAAAAGTGAGTGCAAAGTGCACTAAAGTTTCCCAAAGAGCACAGAAGTCGTGATAGGGGAATTCTGCAGGAAAGACACAAATCAGCAATGCAACAACTATGGATTTCCAAACCAGGGTACCAGTGGAACAAGGGGACCAAGTCCAAAAGTCACAAGCAAGTCGGAGATGGGCAGATGCCCAGGAAATGCCAGCTGTGGGTGCAAAGAAGCTGCTACTGGACAGAAGAAGCTGAAGATTCTGCAGGAACGACAAGGGCTAGAAACTTCCCCTTTGGAGGATGGATGTCCCACGCCGTGGAGAGTCGTGCAGAAGTGTTTTCCTGAAGAAAGACCACAAACAAGCCTTGCTAGCTGCAAGTCGTGCAGTTAGTGTTTTTGGATGCTGCTGTGGCCCAGGAAGGACCAGGATGTCGCCAATTGCGTCAGAGGACAGAGGGGGCTCCCAGCAGGACGAGGAGCCCTCTCAGAAGCAGGCAGCACCCGCAGAAGTGCCGGAACAGGCACTAGAAAGAGGAGTGAAATGGTGCTCACCCGAAGTTGCACAAAGGAGTCCCACGCCGCCGGAGGACAACTCAGGAGGTCGTGCAATGCAGGTTAGAGTGCCGTGGACCCAGGCTTGGCTGTGCACAAAGGATTTCTGCCGGAAGTGCACAGAGGCCGGAGTAGCTGCAAAAGTCGCGGTTCCCAGCAATGCAGTCTGGCGTGGGGAGGCAAGGACTTACCTCCACCAAACTTGGACTGAAGAGTCACTGGACTGTGGGAGTCACTTGGACAGAGTTGCTGGATTCAAGGGACCTCGCTCGTCGTGCTGAGAGGAGACCCAGGGTACCGGTGATGCAGTTCTTTGGTGCCTGCGGTAGCAGGGGAAAGATTCCGTCAACCCACGGGAGATTTCTTCGGAGCTTCTAGTGCAGAGAGGAGGCAGACTTCCCCCACAGCATGCACCACCAGGAAAACAGTTGAGAAGGCGGCAGGATCAGCGTTACAGAGTTGCAGTAGCCGTCTTCGCTACTTTGTTGCAGTTTTGCAGGCTTCCAGCACGGTCAGCAGTCGATTCCTTGGCAGAAGGTGAAGAGAGAGATGCAGAGGAACTCTGATGAGCTCTTGCATTCGTTATCTAGGGAAATCCCCAAAGCAGAGACCCTAAATAGCCAGAAAAGAGGGTTTGGCTACCTAGGAGAGAGGATAGGCTAGCAACACCTGAAGGAGCTTATCAGAAGGAGTCTCTGACGTCACCTGCTGGCACTGGCCACTCAGATCAGTCCAGTGTGCCAGCAGCACCTCTGTTTCCAAGATGGCAGAGGTCTGGAGCACACTGGAGGAGCTCTGGGCACCTCCCAGGGGAGGTGCAGGTCAGGGGAGTGGTCACTCCCCTTTCCTTTGTCCAGTTTCGCGCCAGAGCAGGGCTGAGGGGTCCCTGAACCGGTGTAGACTGGCTTATGCAGAAATGGGCACCATGTGTGCCCATGAAAGCATTTCCAGAGGCTGGGGGAGGCTACTCCTCCCCTGCCTTCACACCATTTTCCAAAGGGAGAGGGTGTAACACCCTCTCTCTGAGGAAGTCCTTTGTTCTGCCTTCCTGGGCCAAGCCTGGCTGGACCCCAGGAGGGCAGAAACCTGTCTGAGGGGTTGGCAGCAGCAGCAGCTGCAGTGAAACCCCTGAAAAGGCAGTTTGGCAGTACCTGGGTCTGTGCTACAGACCCGTGGGATCATGGGATTGTACCAACAATGCCAGGATGGCATAGAGGGGGCAATTCCATGATCTTAGACATGTTACATGGCCATATTCGGAGTTACCATTGTGAAGCTACACATAGGTAGTGACCTATATGTAGTGCACACATGTAATGGTGTCCCCGCACTCACAAAGTCCGGGGAATTGGCCCTGAACAATGTGGGGGCACCTTGGCTAGTGCCAGGGTGCCCACACACTATGTAACTTAGCACCCAACCTTTACCAGGTAAAGGTTAGACATATAGGTGACTTATAAGTTACTTAAGTGCAGTGTAAAATGGCTGTGAAATAACGTGGACGTTATTTCACTCAGGCTGCAGTGGCAGGCCTGTGTAAGAATTGTCAGAGCTCCCTATGGGTGGCAAAAGAAATGCTGCAGCCCATAGGGATCTCCTGGAACCTCAATACCCTGGGTACCTCAGTACCATATACTAGGGAATTATAAGGGTGTTCCAGTATGCCAATGTAAATTGGTAAAATTGGTCACTAGCCTGTTAGTGAAAATTTGAAAGTAATGAGAGAGCATAACCACTGAGGTTCTGATTAGCAGAGCCTCAGTGAGACAGTTAGTCATAACACAGGTAACACATACAGGGCACACTTATGAGCACTGGGGCCCTGGCTGGCAGGGTCCCAGTGACACATACAACTAAAACAACATATATACAGTGAAATATGGGGGTAACATGCCAGGCAAGACGGTACTTTCCTACACAACACCCCCCCCCCCCAAACGAAGGACAATAAGACTAGCCATGACCTGATGAGTCTTCATTGTCTAAGTGGAAATATCTGGAGAGTCCATCTTCATTGGAGTGGGTACTCCCAGGTCTATGTTCCACTGTATAGTCCATTCCCTGTAGGGATATAGACCACCTCAACAATTTAGGATTTTCACCTTTCATTTGTTTTAGCCAAAGTAGAGGTTTGTGGTCTGTCTGAACAATGAAGTGAGTGCCAAATAGGTATGGCCTCAACTTCTTCAGTGCCCAGACCACAGCAAAGGCCTCCCTCTCTATGGCAGACCAACGCTTTTCTCTAGGGGTTAACCTCCTGCTGATAAAAGCAACAGGTTGATCCTGGCCCTCAGAATTAAGTTGTGAAAGGACTGCCCCTATCCCTAATTCAGATGCATCAGTTTGGACAATGAATTTCTTGGAGTAACAGGGGCTTTTCAGGACAAGTGCAGAGTACATGGCCTGCTTCAGCTCCTCAAAAGCTTTCTGACAGCTAGCTGTCCACATTACCTTCTTAGGCATTTTCTTTGAAGTGAGGTCATTAAGAGGGGCTGCAATGGAGCCATAGTTCTTTATGAACCTCCTATAGTACCCAGTGAGGCCTAAAAAGGCTCTCACCTGAGTCTGAGTAGTAGGGGGAACCCAATCTATAATAGTTTGGATTTTCCCCTGCAGTGGTGCAATCTGTTCTCCACCTACCAGGTGTCCCAGATAAACCACCTTCCCCTGCCCTATCTGGCACTTTGATGCCTTGATAGTGAGGCCTGCCTTTTGCAGGGCCTCCAAAACTTTCCATAGGTGGACCAGGTGATCATCCCAACTGGAGCTAAAGACAGCTATATCGTCCAGATATGCTGCACTAAAAGCCTCCAGCCCTTGCAGGACTGTATTCACCAACCTTTGAAAAGTGGCAGGTGCATTTTTCAATCCAAAAGGCATTACTGTGAATTGGTAATGGCCTCCAATGGTTGAAAATGCAGTTTTTGCTTTTGCATCTTCTGATAATTTGATCTGCCAATACCCTGCAGTCAAGTCAAAAGTGCTTAGATACTTGGCAGATGCCAGTGTATCTATGAGCTCATCTGCCCTGGGTATAGGGTGAGCATCAGTTTTGGTTACTTGGTTGAGACCTCTGTAGTCTACACAAAACCGCATTTCCTTCTTGCCATCTTTGGAATGAGGTTTTGGTACAAGTACCACAGGAGAGGCCCATGGACTTTCAGAGTGCTCAACCACTCCCAGTTCTAACATTTTCTGCACCTCTTGTTTTATGCAGTCTCTGACATGGTCAGGCTGCCTATAGATGTTACTTTTGACAGGCAAGCTGTCTCCAGTATCTATAGTGTGCTCACACCAAGAAGTGGTGCCTGGCACAGTAGAGAAGAGTTTAGAAAACTGACCCAGGAGATTTATGCAGTGGTCTTTCTGCTCAGCAGTAAGACATTCTGCCAGTACTACACCTTCAACTAGAGCATCTTGTTCTGTGGAAGAGAAGAGATCAGGGAGAGGGTCACTCTCTTCTTCCTGTCCCTCATCTGTTGCCATGAGCAGGGTGAGATCAGCCCTGTCATAGTAGGGTTTCAGGCGATTGACATGGAGCACCCTAAGGGGACTCCTGGCAGTGCCTAAGTCAACTAAGTAGGTGACTTCACCCTTTTCTCAACAATTGTGTGGGGTCCACTCCATTTATCTTGGAGTGCTCCTGGGGCCACAGGTTCCAAGACCCACACGTTCTGCCCTGGTTGGTACTGAACCAAAAAAGCCTTCTGGTCATGCCATTGCTTTTGGAGCTCTTGGCTGGCCTGAAGGTTTTTACTGGCCTTTTTCATGTACTCAGCCATCCTTGATCTGAGGCCAAGTACATAGTACACTATGGTGGTCATTCTGACCCTGGCGGTCTTTGACCGCCAGGGCGGAGGACCGCGGGAGCACCGCCGACAGGCCGGCGGTGCTCCAATGGGGATTCCGACCGCGGCGGTAAAGCCGCGGTCGGACCGGCACCACTGGCGGGGTCCCGCCAGTATACCGCGGCCCCATTGAATCCTCCGCGGCGGCGCAGCTTGCTGCACCGCCGCGGGGATTCCGACCCCCCCTACCGCCATCCAGATCCCGGCGGTCGGACCGCCGAGATCCGGATGGCGGTAGGGGGGGTCGCGGGGCCCCTGGGGGCCCCTGCAGTGCCCATGCCACTGGCATGGGCATTGCAGGGGCCCCCGTAAGAGGGCCCCTAAATGTATTTCACTGTCTGCTGCGCAGACAGTGAAATACGCGACGGGTGCAACTGCACCCGTCGCACAGCTTCCACTCCGCCGGCTCGATTCCGAGCCGGCTTCATCGTGGAAGCCTCTTTCCCGCTGGGCTGGCTGGCGGTCTGAAGGCGACCGCCCGCCAGCCCAGCGGGAAAGTCAGAATTACCGCCGCGGTCTTTCGACCGCGGAACGGTAACCTGACGGCGGGACTTTGGCGGTCGGCCTCCGCCGCCCGCCAAGGTCAGAATGAGGGCCTATGTCTTGCTTTGGAGCTTTTAAAGGTTGTTCCCAACCCTCCTTAACAAGTGTTAGAGGACCTCTCACAGGGTGCCCAAATAGGAGTTCAAAGGGGCTGAAGCCCACTCCTTTCTGGGGTACCTCCCTGTGAGCAAAAAGGAGGCATGGTAAAAGGATATCCCATCTCCTGCGGAGTTTTTCAGGGAGTCCCATAATCATGCCTTTGAGAGTTTTGTTAAATCTCTCCACCAGTCCATTTGTTTGTGGATGATAGGGTGTGGTGAACTTGTATGTAACACCACACTCCTTCCACATGGCCTTTAAGTAAGCAGACATAAAATTGCTTCCCCTGATTGATACCACCTCTTTTGGGAAGCCCACCTTGGAAAAGATTCCCAGGAGGGCCTTTGCCACTGCAGGAGCTGTAGTGCTCCTTAGAGGAATTGCTTCAGGATATCTGGTGGCATGGTCCACTACCACCAAGATAAACCTATTGCCTGAAGCAGTAGGAGGGTCAAGGGGGCCAACTATGTCAACCCCTACCCTTTCGAAGGGAACCCCAACCACAGGCAGTGGAATAAGGGGTGCCTTTGGAGTGCCACCTGTCTTGCCACTGGCTTGACAGGTTTCACAGGACTTACAAAATTCCTTTGTGTCCTCTGACATTCTAGGCCAATGAAACAAGGGAACAAGCCTGTCCCAAGTTTTTATTTGCCCCAAATGTCCAGCTAAGGGAATGTCGTGGGCTAGAGTTAGGAGGACCTTTCTGTACTCCTGAGGAATCACCAATCTCCTGGCAGCTCCAGGTTTTGGATCCCTTGCTTCAGTGTACAGAAGATTGTCCTCCCAGTAAACTCTGTGAGAGTCACTGACATCCCCATTTGCTTGTTTGACAGCTTGCTGTCTTAGACCCTCTATTGTGGGACAGGTTTGCTGTGCCACACTCAGCTCCTCTCTGGCAGGCCCCCCTTCACCCAAAAGCTCAGCAGTGTCTGCTTCCAGCTCTTCTGGTGTAGGTTCTGCACAGGGTGGAAATTCTTCTTCCTCAGAATAAGAATCCACTGTAGAGGGAGGGATAGTAGGTAGTGCTTTACTTCTACTAGCCCTAGCTTTAGGGAGCACTTGGTCCATTCTTCCAGGATCCAAGTCACCCTGTCCTTTTTGCTTTTTGGCCTGAGCCCTTGTCAAAGCAAAAATATGCCCTGGAATGCCCAGCATTGCTGCATGGGCCTCCAACTCCACATCTGACCAAACTGATGTCTCTAAATCATTTCCAAGTAGACAGTCTACAGGTAAATCTGAGGCAACCACAACTTTCTTTGGACCAGTAACCCCCCCCAGTTGAGATTTACAACAGCCATGGGGTGGCTAAGTGTGTTGTTGTGAGCATCGGTTACTTGGTACCGGTGACCAAGTAGGTGTTGTTCAGGGTGAACCAGTTTCTCTATTACCATTGTAACACTGGCACCAGTGTCCCTGTAGGCTTGAACCTCAACACCATTTATTAGGGGTAGTTGCTTGTACTTATCCATGTTAAGGGGACAAGCAACTAAGGTGGCTAAATCAATAGCCCCCTCAGAGACTAACACAGCCTCTGTGGTCTCCCTAACAAGACCAACCCCAACTAAGTTACCAAAAGTGAGCCCAGCTACTCCCTTGGATTGGCTATTAGTAGGTTTGCTCCCACCACCACTGCTATTAGTAGGGACACTAGGTGTAGCAGTAGGGGTTGTAGTGGTAGGAGGCTTGGTGCTTTTCTTTGGACACCTGGGATCTGTTGTCCAATGGCCTTTTATTTTACATAAATAGCACCATGGTTTCTTTTCTTTGTTTTGATTTGAAGAGGATTTGGACCCACCACCCCCACCAGAGTGTTTTTGTGGGCCTGATGAAGACTCATTTTTAGATTTGTCCCCACCCTTGTCAGAAGACTTACCATCCTTCTTCTTGTTGCCATCTTTGTCACCCCCTGTATGAACCTTTCTGTTCACCCTTGTTCTGACCCATTTGTCTGCCTTCTTTCCCAATTCTTGGGGAGAGGTCAGATCAGAGTCCACCAGGTACTGGTGCAACAAATCAGACACACAGTTATTAAGTATATGCTCTCTCAGGATTAAGTTATACAGGCTTTCATAATCAGTAACTTTACTGCCATGTAACCACACCTCCAAGGCCTTCACTGAATGGTCATCAAAGTCTACCCAGTCTTGTGAAGACTCCTTTTTGGTTTCTCTGAACTTCATCCTGTACTGTTCAGAGGTTAAGCCATAACCATCTAGGAGTGCATTCTTAAGAACTGCAAAATTATTGGCATCACTTTCTTTCACAGTAAGGAGCCTATCCCTACCCTTTCCACTAAATGATAGCCATAGGATAGCAGCCCACTGCCTTTGAGGGACATCCTGTACAACACAGGCCCTCTCAAGTGCAGCAAACCACTTGTTAATGTCATCCCCCTCCTTATAAGGGGGAACTATCTTGTGCAGATTCCTGGAATCATGCTCTTTTGCAGGATGACTATGGGGAATACTGCTGCTGCCACCATGGGTTTCTAAACCCAATTTCTGTCTTTCCCTTTCCACCTCTAAGGACTGCCTATCCAAATCCAGCTGTTGCTTCTTGAGCTTCAGTCTGGTTTGTTCCACCCTCAATCTATTGAGCTCTCTTTCTAACACTCTGTCATCAGGGTGGGTGGGTGAGGCATGTCTAGAGACAGAAGTATGCAGAGATAGAACAGAAGGAGACCTGGCCCTAACAGAAGGCACCCTAATAGCTTGACTAACAGAAACAGCACTTCTACTATGATGAGAAGGGATACTCTTACTGTGATGTGAGACCACACTATCAGTATTGTGTGACTCTACATCAGTACCAGCTATGCTAGGTGGCTTGCTAGGGGGCAGGCTTGGAAGTTTCCCTCCCACCTCTTTTGCTAGGGGTGCCCCAGAATCAGAGTGGGAACCATCAGCTAACTTTTCAACAGGGGTGCCAGCTCTGGCCTTATCCTGTTCAACAAGCATATTTACCAACAGTTCTCTAGAGGGATTCTTCCTTCCACTTAAACCTCTTTCTATGCAGAGACTCCTTGCTTCTTTCCAGCTAAGGTTATCATAAGCAAGTTTGGACAGATCAACAGTTTGGCCTGTGCCAGACATTTTAGAAAGTGTTTAAGTGATAGAAAAAGTGAGAAAAAAGTTTTTCAGAACTTTTGGAAAGACAGAAAAAAACGTTTTAAACTTTTTAAGAACTTTTTAGAAAGTTAGAGGTACTTTTCAGCACTTTAAAAAAGAAGTGAGAAAAGAAATGCAAAACGTTTTGGTTAGGTGTACATACACTGAACTTGTTTTGCATATTTTTCTCTTATGAAAAGTACAATGACAAAAGTGGTAAGTAGTTCCAAAGCACTTATCCCACCACTGCACAACCAATGTAGGAGGCTGGACTGGCTTGTAGTGAGTACCAAGGGGTACTTACACCTTGCACCAGGCCCAGTTATCCCTTATTAGTGTATAGGGTGTCTAGCAGCTTAGGCTGATAGATAATGGTAGCTTAACAGAGCAGCTTAGGCTGAACTAGGAGACGAGTGAAGCTCCTACAGTACCACTAGTGTCATATGCACAATATCATAAGAAAACAAAATACACAGATATACTAAAAATAAAGGTACTTTATTTTTATGACAATATGCCAAAGTATCTCAGTGAGTACCCTCAGTATGAGGATAGCAAATATACACAAGATATATGTACACAATACCAAAAATATGCAGTATAGTATTAGAAAACAGTGCAAACAATGTATAGTTACAATAGGATGCAATGGGGACACATAGGGATAGGGGCAACACAAACCATATACTCCAAAAGTGGAATGCAAACCACGAATGGACCCCAAACCTATGTGACCTTGTAGAGGGTCGCTGGGACTGTAAGAAAACAGTGAGGGTTAGAAAAATAGCCCACCCCAAGACCTTGAAAAGTGAGTGCAAAGTGCACTAAAGTTTCCCAAAGAGCACAGAAGTCGTGATAGGGGAATTCTGCAGGAAAGACACAAATCAGCAATGCAACAATGATGGATTTCCAAACGAGGGTACCTGTGGAACAAGGGGACCAAGTCCAAAAGTCACAAGCAAGTCGGAGATGGGTAGATGCCCAGGAAATGCCAGCTGTGGGTGCAAAGAAGCTGCTACTGGACAGTAGAAGCTGAGGATTCTGCAGGAACGACAAGGGCTAGAAACTTCCTCTTTGGAGGATGGATGCCCCACGCCGTGGAGAGTTGTGCAGAAGTGTTTTCCTGAAGAAAGACCGCAAACAAGCCTTGCTAGCTGCAAGTCGTGTGGTTAGTGTTTTTGGATGCTGCTGTGGCCCAGAAGGGACCAGGAAGTCGCCAATTGCGTCAGAGGACAGAGGGGGCTCCCAGCAGGATGAAGAGCCCTCTCAGAAGCAGGCAGCACCCGCAGAAGTGCCGGTACAGGCACTACAAAGAGGAGTGAAACGGTGCTCACCCGAAGTTGCACAAAGGAGTCCCACGCTGCCGGAGGACAACTCAGGAGGTCGTGCAATGCAGGTTAGAGTGCCGTGGACCCAGGCTTGGCTGTGCACAAAGGATTTCCGCCGGAAGTGCACAGAGGCCGGAGTAGCTGCAAAAGTCGCGGTTCCCAGCAATGCAGTCTGGCGTGGGGAGGCAAGGACATACCTCCACCAAACTTGGACTGAAGAGTCACTGGACTGTGGGAGTCACTTGGACAGAGTTGCTGGATTCAAGGGACCTCGCTCGTCGTGCTGAGAGGAGACCCAGGGTACTGGTGATGCAGTTCTTTGGTGCCTGCGGTAGCAGGGGGAAGATTCCGTCAACCCACGGGAGATTTCTTCGGAGCTTCTAGTGCAGAGAGGAGGCAGACTACCCCCACAGCATGCACCACCAGGAAAACAGTCGAGAAGGCGGCAGGATCAGCGTTACAGAGTTGCAGTAGCCGTCTTCGCTACTTTGTTGCAGTTTTGCAGGCTTCCAGCGCGGTCAGCAGTCGATTCCTTGGCAGAAGGTGAAGAGAGAGATGCAGAGGAACTCTGATGAGCTCTTGCATTCGTTATCTAAGGAAATCCCCAAAGCAGAGACCCTAAATAGCCAGAAAAGAGGGTTTGGCTACCTAGGAGAGAGGATAGGCTAGCAACACCTGAAGGAGCCTATCAGAAGGAGTCTCTGACGTCACCTGCTGGCACTGGCCACTCAGAGCAGTCCAGTGTGCCAGCAGCACCTCTGTTTCCAAGATGGCAGAGGTCTGGAGCACACTGGAGGAGCTCTGGGCACCTCCCAGGGGAGGTGCAGGTCAGGGGAGTGGTCACTCCCCTTTCCTTTGTCCAGTTTCGCGCCAGAGCAGGGCTGAGGGGTCCCTGAACCGGTGTAGACTGGCTTATGCAGAAATGGGCACCATGTGTGCCCATGAAAGCATTTCCAGAGGCTGGGGGAGGCTACTCCTCCCCTGCCTTCACACCATTTTCCAAAGGGAGAGGGTGTAACACCCTCTCTCTGAGGAAGTCCTTTGTTCTGCCTTCCTGGGCCAAGCCTGGCTGGACCCCAGGAGGGCAGAAACCTGTCAGAGGGGTTGGCAGCAGCTACAGTGAAACCCCTGAAAAGGCAGTTTGGCAGTAACCGGGTCTGTGCTACAGACCCGTGGGATCATGGGATTGTACCAACAATGCCAGAGTTGTGAGGGCACAATGGACAGCTCTGAGTAGCCAGTGCCAGCAGGTGACGTCAGAGAACCCTCCTGATTGGTGCTTACCTTTCTCTGTAGCCAATCCTCCTCTGTGGGCTATTTAGGGTCTCTTCTTTGGGTATCTCACCAGATAACAAATGCAAGAGCTCACCAGAGTTCCTCTGCACTTCCCTCTTCGACTTCTGCCAAGGATCGTCCCCAGCACTCCGTCCTGCATTGCCCAACTTGCTGAGTTGGACTCCGACGTCGTGGGACCCTCTTTTGTGACTCTGAGTCGACCACTGTCCTCAGATCTTCTAAGTGCCTGTTCGGGTACTTCTGCAGGTGCTGCCTGCTTCTGCCTGGGCTCTCTGTATTGCTGAGCGCCACCTCTGTCTCCTCCTCCAAGGGGCGACCTCCTTGTCCTTCCTGGGCCCTGGCAGCACCCAAAATCCTCAACCGCAACTCTTGCAGCTAGCAAGGCCTGTTTGTGGTCTTTCAGCGTGGAAACAACTCTGCATCCTCCAGCATGCTGTGGGACATCTTCTGACCAAAGGAGAAGTTCCTGGCACCTTCTGTTGTTGCAGAATCTTCGGCTTCTTCCACCCGGAGACAGCCCTTTTGTACCTTCATCCGGGGTTTAGTGGGCTCCTGCCCCCACCCCGGACACTTGAGTGACTCTTGGACTTGATCCCCTTACTTTACAGGTCCTCAGGTCCAGGAATCCGTCTTCAGTGTTTTGCAGTCAGTTGTTGTCCTTGCAGAATCCCCTATCTCGACTTTACTCTCTTCCTGGTGTAGTAGGGTAATTTTACTCCTACTTTTCGGGGTCTTGGGGTGGGGTATCTTGGACACCCTTAGTGTTTTCTTACACTCCCAGCGACCCTCTACACACCACATTAGGCGGGGGTCCATTCGTGGTTCGCATTCCACTTTTGGAGTATATGGTCTGTGTTGCCCGTAGGCCTATTTCTCCCTATTGCATTCTATTGTGATTCTACATTGTTTGCACTACTTTTCTAACTGTTTGTTACCTGATTTTGGTTTGTGTGCATATAATTTGTGTATATTACTTACCTCCTAAGGGAGTATATCCTCTGAGATACTTTTGGCATATTGTCACTAAAATAAAGTACCTTTAGTTTTAGTAACTCTGAGTATTGTGTTTTCTTATGATATAGTGCTATATAATTGGTATAGTAGGAGCTTTGCATGTCTCCTAGTTCAGCTTAAACTGCTCTGCTATAGCTACCTCTATCAGCCTAAGCTGCTAGAACACCTCTAATCTACTAATAAGGGATAACTGGACCTGGCACAAGGTGTAAGTACCACAAGGTACCCACTATAAGCCAGACCATAAAAATGTTTTATCACACAATTCAACAAATGCAGACACAATGTTCCATCGTAGTATATTAAGCTGAATACATAGAGCAGCACGAAGAGTCTTGGAATAGCCTGATTCCAACAGAGGCTGGTGGAAGTGTAATAAGGGAACATCTTAGACTAATCTAGACACAGGCAAGATATCTGCTTTACCAGCATTTTAACTTGTACACATGATCTCGTTCCCAAGAGCTGTTTGATCAGATAATCTTTTTATTTTGGTTTGGTCTGAGATAAGGCGAAAGCTGGAGTTTCTCACCTGCAGCATTCGTGCTGATATCTGGGTGGTCGGTCAGAGCAGGATAGGTCTCTAGAGAGAAAGCAAAGAAGAAGGTTCATTATGAGAAGTAACAGCAGCTGAAACAGATTCAGAATTCTTGTTGTGCCTTAATATCTGCTAATTCATAGCACTACATCAATACTGTACTTTGCAAGACATCGGATGGAATGGGAGAGGTAGGCCTTTCTGTAGTGAAAAACAAATGTAAGTGTTTTTCACTTCCAGAATAAGTAAAACCTAAAAGCACATGTCCAACTATTTAAATATACTGCACCCTACCCTCTGTGCTGTCCATGGCCTATTAAAAAGGAAGCTCTGGGCCTAGCAAAAGGTTTCTTTTGCCAGGTCGAAAAGGCAGATTAAAACTGCACATACAGGCCGCAATGGCAGACCTGACACATGCTACCGCTGCTGGCAACCCCTCAGACAGGTTTCTGCCCCCCTGGGCAGCCTGGTCCCAGGAAGGCAGAACAAAGGATTTCCTCTGAGAGAGGGTGTTACACCCTCTCCCTTTGGATATAGGTGTGAAGGGCCTGGGAGGAGTAGCCTCTCCTGGCCTCTGGAAATGCTTTGAAGGGCACAGATGGTGCCATCCTTGCATAAGCCAGTCTACACTGGTTCAGGGATCCCCCCAGCCCTGCTCTGGCGCGAAACTGGACAAAGGAAAGGGGAGTGACCACTCCCCTGACCAGCACCTCCCAGGGGAGGTGCCCAGAGCTCCTCCAGTGTGTCCCAGACCTCTGCCATCTTGGATACAGAGGTGTGAGGGCACAATGGACAGCTCTGAGTGGCCAGTGCCAGCAGGTGACATCAGAGAACCCTCCTGATAGGTGCTTACCTTTCTCTGTAGCTCTGTGGGCTATTTAGGGTCTCTCCTGTGGGTATCTCACCAGATAACAAATGCAAGAGCTCACCAGAGTTCCTCTGCACTTCCCTCTTCGACTTCTGCCAAGGATGAACCGCTGCCTGCTTCAGGATGCCTGCATAACCGCAACAAAGTAGCAAGAAGACTTCCAGCAACATTGGAGCGCCTCATCCTGCCGACTTTCTCGACTGTTTCCTGGTGGTGCATGCTCTGAGGGCTGTCTGCCTTCACCCTGCACTGGAAGCCAAGAAGAAATCTCCTGTGGGTCGATGGAATCTACCCCCTGCTAACGCAGGCACCAAACTTCTGCATCACCGGTCCTCTGGGTCCACTCTCATCCTGACGAGCGTGGTCCCTAGAACACAGGAGCTGGGTACAAGTGTCCCTTCTGTCCAAATTTGGCGGAGGTATGTCCTTGCCTCCCCACGCCAGACAGTAATCCTGTGTACTGCGTGAACTGCAGCTGCTCAGGTTTCTGTGCACTTTTGCAAGACTTCCTTCGTGCACAGCCTAGCCCAGGTCACCAGTACTCCGTCCTGCATTGCCCAACTTGCTGAGTTGGACTCCGACGTCGTGGGACACTCTTTTGTGACTCTGAGTCGACCGCTGTCCTCAGATCTTCTAAGTGCCTGTTCGGGTACTTCTGCAGGTGCTGCCTGCTTCTGCCTGGGCTCTCTGTATTGCTGAGCGCCACCTCTGTCTCCTCCTCCAAGGGGCGACCTCTTTGTCCTTCCTGGGCCCTGGCAGCACCCAAAATCCTCAACCGCAACTCTTGCAGCTAGCAAGGCCTGTTTGTGGTCTTTCTGCGTGGAAACAACTCTGCATCCTCCAGCACGATGTGGGACATCTTCTGACCAAAGGAGAAGTTCCTGGCACCTTCTGTTGTTGCAGAATCTTCTGCTTCTTCCACCCGGAGACAGCCCTTTTGTACCTTCATCCGGGGTTTAGTGGGCTCCTGCCCCCCCCGGACACTTGAATGACTCTTGGACTTGATCCCCTTACTTTACAGGTCCTCAGGTCCAGGAATCCGTCTACAGTGTTTTGCAGTCAGTTGTTGTCCTTGTAGAATCCCCTATCTCGACTTTACTCTCTTCCTGGTGTAGTAGGGTAACTTTACTCCTACTTTTCGGGGTCTTGGGGTGGGGTATCTTGGACACCCTTAGTGTTTTCTTACACTCCCTGCGACCCTCTACACACCACACTAGGCGGGGGTCCATTCGTGGTTTGCATTCCACTTTTGGAGTATATGGTCTGTGTTGCCCGTAGGCCTATTTCTCCCTATTGCATTCTATTGTGATTCTACATTGTTTGCACTATTTTTCTAACTGTTTGTTACCTGATTTTGGTTTGTGTGCATATAATTTCTGTATATTACTTACCTCCTAAGGGAGTATATCCTCTGAGATATTTTTGGCATATTGTCACTAAAATAAAGTACCTTTAGTTTTAGTAACTCTGAGTATTGTGTTTTCTTATGATATAGTGCTATATAATTGGTATAGTAGGAGCTTTGCATGTCTCCTAGTTCAGCTTAAACTGCTCTGCTATAGCTACCTCTATCAGCCTAAGCTGCTAGAACACCTCTAATCTACTAATAAGGGATAACTGGACCTGGCACAAGGTGTAAGTACCACAAGGTACCCACTATAAGCCAGACCATAAAAATGTTTTATCACACAATTCAACAAATGCAGACACAATGTTCCATCGTAGTATATTAAGCTGAATACATAAAGCAGCACGAAGAGTCTTGGAATAGCCTGATTCCAACAGAGGCTGGTGGAAGTGTAATAAGGGAACATCTTGGACTAATCTAGACACAGGCAAAATATCTGCTTTACCAGCATTTTAACTTGTACACATGATCTCGTTCCCAAGAGCTGTTTGATCAGATAATCTTTTTTTTTTGGTTTGGTATGAGATAAGGCGAAAGCTGGAGTTTCTCACCTGCAGCATTCGTGCTGATATCTGGGTGGTCGGTCAGAGCAGGATAGGTCTCTAGAGAGAAAGCGAAGAAGAAGGTTCATTATGAGAAGTAACAGCAGCTGAAACAGATTCAGAATTCTTGTTGTGCCTTAATATCTGCTAATTCATAGCACTATATCAATACTGTACTTTGCAAGACCTCGGATGGAATGGGAGAGGTAGGCCTTGCTGTAGTGAAAAACAAATGTAAGCGTTTTTCACTTCCAGAATACGTAAAACCTAAAAGCACATGTCCAACTATTTAAATATACTGCACCCTACCCTCTGTGCTGTCCATGGCCTATTAAAAAGGAAGCTCTGGGCCTGGCAAAAGGTTTCTTTTGCCAGGTCGAAAAGGCAGATTAAAACTGCACATACAGGCCGCAATGGCAAACCTGACACATGCTAAATGGGCTACTTGAACAGGCGGCATTATCAGTGCTGCAGGCCCACTAGTAGCGTTTCATTTACAGGCCCAGGAAAGAGGTAGTGTCACTTTAATAGGGACTTAAAAGTAAATGAAATATGCCATATGGGTGTAAGCCAATTCTACCATGTTTTAGGGAGAAATTACAAGAACCTTAGAACTGGTTAGCAGTGGTAAAATGTTTAGAGTCCACAGGCCAGCAAAATTGGGATCATCAAAAGTAGGAGTGGTGAACGCAACAAGCTTGAGTAAAGACCACCTTAAGGCTGACAGGTCTATAGCATACCCCCCCAGCTGAAGGTGGAGTGAACTACGCAACATCATGGGCGTTCATCTATAAAAGGAACTGAGGCTACCCCAGTTGTTACTGAACAAGTTAGTTCACTATTGGCACTGATGTCTGGTTGGGGGTAGAATGAATGCTTCTAAATTCATGTTTGAAAACGATCACTTTTAAAATAATATATTTCAATGCGCTGATATAATCTGATTTACTAAGGTTAAAATGGTTCTGCATGTTAAGAGACCGTATATTTTTATACTTTTGCTGCAAGATGTCTTTAAAAATAAAGGCCCAGTGCTTCTGTTGACCTGGGGGCCGCATGTAAAGGTCAAGAGGGTTGCATGCGGCCCCCGGGCTGCACTTTGAGTATCAATGTCCTAAACCCTCATCTGCATCAACCATCTGAAGGGCCTGTGGTCTGGCCGAATCCAGATGTAAGTCCCAAACATGTTTTGTCTCAGCATCTTCAGTGCTCAGACCACAACAAAACTTTGCTTTCTATAGCGCTCCAACTCTGTTCACAGGTGTAGGAAAGTACCATCTTGCCTGGCATGTTACCCCCATTTTTACTATATGTATGTTTTTTTTTGCCTATGTGTCACTGGGATCCTGCTAGTCAGGACCCCAGTGCTCATAAAGTATGCCCTGTATGTGTTCCCTGTGTGGTGCCAAACTGTATCACCGAGGCTCTGCTAACCAGAACCTCAGTGTTTATGCTCTCTCTGCTTTTAAAACTGTCACTGCAGGCTAGTGACTAATTTTACCAATTCTCATTGGCACACTGGAACACCCTTATAATTCCCTTGTATATGGTACCTAGGTACCCAGGGTATTGGGGTTCCAGGAGATCCCTATAGGCTGCAGAATTTCTTTTGCCACCCTTAGGGAGCTCAGACAATTCTTACACAGGACTGCCACTGAAGCCTGAGTGAAATAACGTCCACGTTATTTCACAGCCATTTTACACTGCACATAAGTAACTTATAAGTCACCTATATGTCTAACTGTCACTTAGTGAAGGTTAGGTGCAAAGTTAATTAGTGTGAGGGCACCCTGGCACTGGCCAAGGTGACCCCACATTGTTCAGGGCAATTTCCCCGGATGTTGTGAGTGCGGGGACACCATTACACGCGTGCACTACATATAGGTCAATACCTATATGTAGCCTCACAATGGTAACTCCAAACATGGCCATGTAACATGTCTAGGATCATGGAATTGTCACCCCCAATACCATTCTGGTACTGGGGGTGACAATTCCATGCATCTCCGGGTCTCCAGCATAGAGCCCGGGTGCTGCCAAACTAGCTTTCCGTGGTCTTCTCTGCAGCTACCGCTGCTGGCAACCCCTCAGACAGGTTTCTGCCCCCCTGGGGCCTGGGCAGCCTGGTCCCAGGAAGGCAGAACAAAGGATTTCCTCTGAGAGAGGGTGTTACACCCTCTCCCTTTGGATATAGGTGTGAAGGGCCTGGGAGGAGTAGCCTCTCCTGGCCTCTGGAAATGCTTTGAAGGGCACAGATGGTGCCATCCTTGCATAAGCCAGTCTACACTGGTTCAGGGATTCCCCCCAGCCCTGCTCTGGCGCGAAACTGGACAAAGGAAAGGGGAGTGACCACTCCCCTGACCAGCACCTCCCAGGGGAGGTGCCCAGAGCTCCTCCAATGTGTCCCAGACCTCTGCCATCTTGGATACAGAGGTGTGAGGGCACAATGGACAGCTCTGAGTGGCCAGTGCCAGCAGGTGACGTCAGAGAACCCTCCTGATAGGTGCTTACCTTTCTCTGTAGCTCTGTGGGCTATTTAGAGTCTCTCCTGTGGGTATCTCACCAGATAACAAATGCAAGAGCTCACCAGAGTTCCTCTGCACTTCCCTCTTCGACTTCTGCCAAGGATCGACCGCTGCCTGCTCCAGGATGCCTGCATAACCGCAACAAAGTAGCAAGAAGACTTCCAGCAACATTGGAGCGCCTCATCCTGCCGACTTTCTCGACTGTTTCCTGGTGGTGCATGCTCTGAGGGCTGTCTGCCTTCACCCTGCACTGGAAGCCAAGAAGAAATCTCCTGTGGGTCGACGGAATCTACCCCCTGCTAACGCAGGCACCAAACTTCTGCATCACCGGTCCTCTGGGCCCCCTCTCATCCTGACGAGCATGGTCCCTAGAACAAAGGAGCTGGGTACAAGTGTCCCTTCTGTCCAAATTTGGCGAAGGTATGTCCTTGCCTCCCCACGCCAGACAGTAATCCTGTGTACTGCGTGAACTGCAGCTGCTCAGGTTTCTGTGCACTTTTGCAAGACTTCCTTCGTGCACAGCCTAGCCCAGGTCACCAGTACTCCGTCCTGCATTGCCCAACTTGCTGAGTTGGACTCTGACGTCGTGGGACCCTCTTTTGTGACTCTGAGTCGACCGCTGTCCTCAGATCTTCTAAGTGCCTGTTCGGGTACTTCTGCAGGTGCTGCCTACTTCTGCCTGGGCTCTCTGTATTGCTGAGCGCCACCTCTGTCTCCTCCTCCAAGGGGCGACCTCCTTGTCCTTCCTGGGCCCTGGCAGCACCCAAAATCCTCAACCGCAACTCTTGCAGCTAGCAAGGCCTGTTTGTGGTCTTTCTGCGTGGAAACAACTCTGCATCCTCCAGCACGCTGTGGGACATCTTCTGACCAAAGGAGAAGTTCCTGGCACCTTCTGTTGTTGCAGAATCTTCGGCTTCTTCCACCCGGAAACAGCCCTTTTGTACCTTCATCCGGGGTTTAGTGGGCTCCTGCCCCCCCCGGACACTTGAGTGACTCTTGGACTTGATCCCCTTACTTTACAGGTCCTCAGGTCCAGGAATCCGTCTTCAGTGTTTTGCAGTCAGTTGTTGTCCTTGCAGAATCCCCTATCTCGACTTTACTCTCTTCCTGGTGTAGTAGGGTAACTTTACTCCTACTTTTCGGGGTCTTGGGGTGGGGTATCTTGGACACTCTTAGTGTTTTCTTACACTCCCTGCGACCCTATACACACCACACTAGGCGGGGGTCCATTCGTGGTTTGCATTCCACTTTTGGAGTATATGGTCTGTGTTGCCCATAGGCCTATTTCTCCCTATTGCATTCTATTGTGATTCTACATTGTTTGCACTATTTTTCTAACTGTTTGTTACCTGATTTTGGTTTGTGTGCATATAATTTGTGTATATTACTTACCTCCTAAGGGAGTATATCCTCTGAGATATTTTTGGCATATTGTCACTAAAATAAAGTACCTTTAGTTTTAGTAACTCTGAGTATTGTGTTTTCTTATGATATAGTGCTATATAATTAGTGTAGTAGGAGCTTTGCATGTCTCCTAGTTCAGCTTAAACTGCTCTGCTATAGCTACCTCTATCAGCCTAAGCTGCTAGAACACCTCTAATCTACTAATAAGGGATAACTGGACCTGGCACAAGGTGTAAGTACCACAAGGTACCCACTATAAGCCAGACCATAAAAATGTTTTATCACACAATTCAACAAATGCAGACACAATGTTCCATCGTAGTATATTAAGCTGAATACATAAAGCAGCACGAAGAGTCTTGGAATAGCCTGATTCCAACAGAGGCTGGTGGAAGTGTAATAAGGGAACATCTTGGACTAATCTAGACACAGGCAAAATATCTGCTTTACCAGCATTTTAACTTGTACACATGATCTCGTTCCCAAGAGCTGTTTGATCAGATAATCTTTTTTTTTTGGTTTGGTCTGAGATAAGGCGAAAGCTGGAGTTTCTCACCTGCAGCATTCGTGCTGATATCTGGGTGGTCGGTCAGAGCAGGATAGGTCTCTAGAGAGAAAGCGAAGAAGAAGGTTCATTATGAGAAGTAACAGCAGCTGAAACAGATTCAGAATTCTTGTTGTGCCTTAATATCTGCTAATTCATAGCACTATATCAATACTGTACTTTGCAAGACCTCGGATGGAATGGGAGAGGTAGGCCTTGCTGTAGTGAAAAACAAATGTAAGCGTTTTTCACTTCCAGAATACGTAAAACCTAAAAGCACATGTCCAACTATTTAAATATACTGCACCCTACCCTCTGTGCTGTCCATGGCCTATTAAAAAGGAAGCTCTGGGCCTGGCAAAAGGTTTCTTTTGCCAGGTCGAAAAGGCAGATTAAAACTGCACATACAGGCCGCAATGGCAAACCTGACACATGCTAAATGGGCTACTTGAACAGGCGGCATTATCAGTGCTGCAGGCCCACTAGTAGCGTTTCATTTACAGGCCCAGGAAAGAGGTAGTGTCACTTTAATAGGGACTTAAAAGTAAATGAAATATGCCATATGGGTGTAAGCCAATTCTACCATGTTTTAGGGAGAAATTACAAGAACCTTAGAACTGGTTAGCAGTGGTAAAATGTTTAGAGTCCACAGGCCAGCAAAATTGGGATCATCAAAAGTAGGAGTGGTGAACGCAACAAGCTTGAGTAAAGACCACCTTAAGGCTGACAGGTCCATAGCATACCCCCCCCAGCTGAAGGTGGGGTGAACTACGCAACATCCTGGGCATTCATCTATAAAAGGAACTGAGGCTACCCCAGTTGTTACTGAACAAGTTAGTTCACTATTGGCACTGATGTCTGGTTGGGGGTAGAATGAATGCTTCTAAATTCATGTTTGAAAACGATCACTTTTAAAATAATATATTTCAATGCGCTGATATAATCTGATTTACTAAGGTTAAAATGGTTCTGCATGTTAAGAGACCGTATATTTTTATACTTTTGCTGCAAGATGTCTTTAAAAATGAAGGCCCAGTGCTGCTGTTGACCTGGGGGCCGCATTTAAAGGTCAAGAGGGTTGCATGCGGCCCCCGGGCTGCACTTTGAGTATCAATGTCCTAAACCCTCATCTGCATCAACCATCTGAAGGGCCTGTGGTCTGGCCGAATCCAGATGTAAGTCCCAAACATGTTTTGTCTCAGCATCTTCAGTGCTCAGACCACAACAAAACTTTGCTTTCTATAGCGCTCCAACTCTGTTCACAGGTGTAGGAAAGTACCATCTTGCCTGGCATGTTACCCCCATTTTTACTATATGTATGTTTGTTTTTGCCTATGTGTCACTGGGATCCTGCTAGTCAGGACCCCAGTGCTCATAAAGTATGCCCTGTATGTGTTCCCTGTGTGGTGCCAAACTGTATCACCGAGGCTCTGCTAACCAGAACCTCAGTGTTTATGCTCTCTCTGCTTTTAAAATTGTCACTGCAGGCTAGTGACTAATTTTACCAATTCTCATTGGCACACTGGAACACCCTTATAATTCCCTTGTATATGGTACCTAGGTACCCAGGGTATTGAGGTTCCAGGAGATCCCTATAGGCTGCAGCATTTCTTTTGCCACCCATAGGGAGCTCAGACAATTCTTACACAGGACTGCCACTGAAGCCTGAGTGAAATAACGTCCATGTTATTTCACAGCCATTTTACACTGCACATAAGTAACTTATAAGTCACCTATATGTCTAACTGTCACTTAGTGAAGGTTAGGTGCAAAGTTACTTAGTGTGAGGGCACCCTGGCACTGGCCAAGGTGACCCCACATTGTTCAGGGCAATTTCCCCGGATGTTGTGAGTGCGGGGACACCATTACACGCGTGCACTACATATAGGTCAATACCTATATGTAGCCTCACAATGGTAACTCCAAACATGGCCATGTAAAATGTCTAGGATCATGGAATTGTCACCCCCAATACCATTCTGGTACTGGGGGTGACAATTCCATGCATCTCCGGGTCTCCAGCATAGAGCCCGGGTGCTGCCAAACTAGCTTTCCGTGGTCTTCTCTGCAGCTACCGCTGCTGGCAACCCCTCAGACAGGTTTCTGCCCCCCTGGGGCCTGGGCAGCCTGGTCCCAGGAAGGCAGAACAAAGGATTTCCTCTGAGAGAGGGTGTTACACCCTCTCCCTTTGGATATAGGTGTGAAGGGCCTGGGAGGAGTAGCCTCTCCTGGCCTCTGGAAATGCTTTGAAGGGCACAGATGGTGCCATCCTTGCATAAGCCAGTCTACACTGGTTCAGGGATTCCCCCCAGCCCTGCTCTGGCGCGAAACTGGACAAAGGAAAGGGGAGTGACCACTCCCCTGACCAGCACCTCCCAGGGGAGGTGCCCAGAGCTCCTCCAATGTGTCCCAGACCTCTGCCATCTTGGATACAGAGGTGTGAGGGCACAATGGACAGCTCTGAGTGGCCAGTGCCAGCAGGTGACGTCAGAGAACCCTCCTGATAGGTGCTTACCTTTCTCTGTAGCTCTGTGGGCTATTTAGAGTCTCTCCTGTGGGTATCTCACCAGATAACAAATGCAAGAGCTCACCAGAGTTCCTCTGCACTTCCCTCTTCGACTTCTGCCAAGGATCGACCGCTGCCTGCTCCAGGATGCCTGCATAACCGCAACAAAGTAGCAAGAAGACTTCCAGCAACATTGGAGCGCCTCATCCTGCCGACTTTCTCGACTGTTTCCTGGTGGTGCATGCTCTGAGGGCTGTCTGCCTTCACCCTGCACTGGAAGCCAAGAAGAAATCTCCTGTGGGTCGACGGAATCTACCCCCTGCTAACGCAGGCACCAAACTTCTGCATCACCGGTCCTCTGGGCCCCCTCTCATCCTGACGAGCATGGTCCCTAGAACAAAGGAGCTGGGTACAAGTGTCCCTTCTGCCCAAATTTGGCGAAGGTATGTCCTTGCCTCCCCACGCCAGACAGTAATCCTGTGTACTGCGTGAACTGCAGCTGCTCAGGTTTCTGTGCACTTTTGCAAGACTTCCTTCGTGCACAGCCTAGCCCAGGTCACCAGTACTCCGTCCTGCATTGCCCAACTTGCTGAGTTGGACTCTGACGTCGTGGGACCCTCTTTTGTGACTCTGAGTCGACCGCTGTCCTCAGATCTTCTAAGTGCCTGTTCGGGTACTTCTGCAGGTGCTGCCTACTTCTGCCTGGGCTCTCTGTATTGCTGAGCGCCACCTCTGTCTCCTCCTCCAAGGGGCGACCTCCTTGTCCTTCCTGGGCCCTGGCAGCACCCAAAATCCTCAACCGCAACTCTTGCAGCTAGCAAGGCCTGTTTGTGGTCTTTCTGCGTGGAAACAACTCTGCATCCTCCAGCACGCTGTGGGACATCTTCTGACCAAAGGAGAAGTTCCTGGCACCTTCTGTTGTTGCAGAATCTTCGGCTTCTTCCACCCGGAAACAGCCCTTTTGTACCTTCATCCGGGGTTTAGTGGGCTCCTGCCCCCCCCCGGACACTTGAGTGACTCTTGGACTTGATCCCCTTACTTTACAGGTCCTCAGGTCCAGGAATCCGTCTTCAGTGTTTTGCAGTCAGTTGTTGTCCTTGCAGAATCCCCTATCTCGACTTTACTCTCTTCCTGGTGTAGTAGGGTAACTTTACTCCTACTTTTCGGGGTCTTGGGGTGGGGTATCTTGGACACTCTTAGTGTTTTCTTACACTCCCTGCGACCCTCTACACACCACACTAGGCGGGGGTCCATTCGTGGTTTGCATTCCACTTTTGGAGTATATGGTCTGTGTTGCCCATAGGCCTATTTCTCCCTATTGCATTCTATTGTGATTCTACATTGTTTGCACTATTTTTCTAACTGTTTGTTACCTGATTTTGGTTTGTGTGCATATAATTTGTGTATATTACTTACCTCCTAAGGGAGTATATCCTCTGAGATATTTTTGGCATATTGTCACTAAAATAAAGTACCTTTAGTTTTAGTAACTCTGAGTATTGTGTTTTCTTATGATATAGTGCTATATAATTAGTGTAGTAGGAGCTTTGCATGTCTCCTAGTTCAGCTTAAACTGCTCTGCTATAGCTACCTCTATCAGCCTAAGCTGCTAGAACACCTCTAATCTACTAATAAGGGATAACTGGACCTGGCACAAGGTGTAAGTACCACAAGGTACCCACTATAAGCCAGACCATAAAAATGTTTTATCACACAATTCAACAAATGCAGACACAATGTTCCATCGTAGTATATTAAGCTGAATACATAAAGCAGCACGAAGAGTCTTGGAATAGCCTGATTCCAACAGAGGCTGGTGGAAGTGTAATAAGGGAACATCTTGGACTAATCTAGACACAGGCAAAATATCTGCTTTACCAGCATTTTAACTTGTACACATGATCTCGTTCCCAAGAGCTGTTTGATCAGATAATCTTTTTTTTTTGGTTTGGTCTGAGATAAGGCGAAAGCTGGAGTTTCTCACCTGCAGCATTCGTGCTGATATCTGGGTGGTCGGTCAGAGCAGGATAGGTCTCTAGAGAGAAAGCGAAGAAGAAGGTTCATTATGAGAAGTAACAGCAGCTGAAACAGATTCAGAATTCTTGTTGTGCCTTAATATCTGCTAATTCATAGCACTATATCAATACTGTACTTTGCAAGACCTCGGATGGAATGGGAGAGGTAGGCCTTGCTGTAGTGAAAAACAAATGTAAGCGTTTTTCACTTCCAGAATACGTAAAACCTAAAAGCACATGTCCAACTATTTAAATATACTGCACCCTACCCTCTGTGCTGTCCATGGCCTATTAAAAAGGAAGCTCTGGGCCTGGCAAAAGGTTTCTTTTGCCAGGTCGAAAAGGCAGATTAAAACTGCACATACAGGCCGCAATGGCAGACCTGACACATGCTAAATGGGCTACTTGAACAGGCGGCATTATCAGTGCTGCAGGCCCACTAGTAGCGTTTCATTTACAGGCCCAGGAAAGAGGTAGTGTCACTTTAATAGGGACTTAAAAGTAAATGAAATATGCCATATGGGTGTAAGCCAATTCTACCATGTTTTAGGGAGAAATTACAAGAACCTTAGAACTGGTTAGCAGTGGTAAAATGTTTAGAGTCCACAGGCCAGCAAAATTGGGATCATCAAAAGTAGGAGTGGTGAACGCAACAAGCTTGAGTAAAGACCACCTTAAGGCTGACAGGTCCATAGCATACCCCCCCCAGCTGAAGGTGGGGTGAACTACGCAACATCCTGGGCATTCATCTATAAAAGGAACTGAGGCTACCCCAGTTGTTACTGAACAAGTTAGTTCACTATTGGCACTGATGTCTGGTTGGGGGTAGAATGAATGCTTCTAAATTCATGTTTGAAAACGATCACTTTTAAAATAATATATTTCAATGCGCTGATATAATCTGATTTACTAAGGTTAAAATGGTTCTGCATGTTAAGAGACCGTATATTTTTATACTTTTGCTGCAAGATGTCTTTAAAAATGAAGGCCCAGTGCTGCTGTTGACCTGGGGGCCGCATTTAAAGGTCAAGAGGGTTGCATGCGGCCCCCGGGCTGCACTTTGAGTATCAATGTCCTAAACCCTCATCTGCATCAACCATCTGAAGGGCCTGTGGTCTGGCCGAATCCAGATGTAAGTCCCAAACATGTTTTGTCTCAGCATCTTCAGTGCTCAGACCACAACAAAACTTTGCTTTCTATAGCGCTCCAACTCTGTTCACAGGTGTAGGAAAGTACCATCTTGCCTGGCATGTTACCCCCATTTTTACTATATGTATGTTTGTTTTTGCCTATGTGTCACTGGGATCCTGCTAGTCAGGACCCCAGTGCTCATAAAGTATGCCCTGTATGTGTTCCCTGTGTGGTGCCAAACTGTATCACCGAGGCTCTGCTAACCAGAACCTCAGTGTTTATGCTCTCTCTGCTTTTAAAATTGTCACTGCAGGCTAGTGACTAATTTTACCAATTCTCATTGGCACACTGGAACACCCTTATAATTCCCTTGTATATGGTACCTAGGTACCCAGGGTATTGAGGTTCCAGGAGATCCCTATAGGCTGCAGCATTTCTTTTGCCACCCATAGGGAGCTCAGACAATTCTTACACAGGACTGCCACTGAAGCCTGAGTGAAATAACGTCCATGTTATTTCACAGCCATTTTACACTGCACATAAGTAACTTATAAGTCACCTATATGTCTAACTGTCACTTAGTGAAGGTTAGGTGCAAAGTTACTTAGTGTGAGGGCACCCTGGCACTGGCCAAGGTGACCCCACATTGTTCAGGGCAATTTCCCCGGATGTTGTGAGTGCGGGGACACCATTACACGCGTGCACTACATATAGGTCAATACCTATATGTAGCCTCACAATGGTAACTCCAAACATGGCCATGTAAAATGTCTAGGATCATGGAATTGTCACCCCCAATACCATTCTGGTACTGGGGGTGACAATTCCATGCATCTCCGGGTCTCCAGCATAGAGCCTGGGTGCTGCCAAACTAGCTTTCCGTGGTCTTCTCTGCAGCTACCGCTGCTGGCAACCCCTCAGACAGGTTTCTGCCCCCCTGGGGCCTGGGCATTCCTGGGCATATTTTTGCTTTGACAAGGGCTCAGGCCAAAAAGCAAAACGGACAGGGAAACTTGGATCCTGGAACAATGGACCAAGTGCTCACAAAAGCTAGGAGTAGAAAGGGTAAATCCTTGCCCACGATCCCTCCCTCTCCAGAAGATTCCCCTTTTGAGGAAGAGGAATCCTATCCCTGTGCAGAACCTACAACAGATGAGCTGGCGGCAGACACTGCTGAGCTTTTGGGTGATGGGGGGCCTGCAAGGGAAGAGCTGAGTGTGACACAGCAGACCTGTCCCACACTAGAGGGTTTAAGACAGCAAGCTGTCAAGCAGCAGAATGGGGATGTCAGTGATAGCCATAAGGTGTATTGGGAAGACAACCTCTTGTATACTGAGTCAAGGGACCCTAAACATGGAGTTGCCAGGAGATTGGTCATTCCCTTGCAATAAAGAGAGTTTCTTCTTAACTTGGCACATGACATTCCTTTGGCTGGGCATTTGGGCCAAAGTAAAACTTGGGACAGACTTGTTCCCCTGTTTCACTGGCATCATATGTCAGAGGACACTAAAGAGTTTTGTCGCTCTTGTGTGACCTACCAAGCCAGTGGCAAGACTGGTGGCACTCCAAAGGCCCCCTTAATTCTACTTCCAGTGGTTGGGGTGCCGATTGAAAGGGTAGTGGTTGATATAGTTGGCCCCCTTGACCCTCCAACAGCTTCAGGCAATAGGTTTATCCTGGTGGTAGTGGACCATGCCACTAGGTACCCTGAAGCCATCCCCTTAAGGACCACTACAGCTCCTGCAGTGGCAAAGGCCCTCCTGGTTATCTTTTCCAGAGTGGGTTTCCCTAAGGAAGTGGTGTCAGACAGAGGTAGTAACTTGATGTCTGCATACCTCAAAGCAATGTGGAAGGAGTGTGGTGTAACTTACAAGTTCACAACTCCTTACCATCCACAAACAAATGGTCTGGTTGAGAGATTTAATAAAACTCTCAAAGGTATGATAATGGGACTCCCTAAAAAACTCAGAAGGAGATGGGATGTCCTTTTACCTTGCCTCCTTTTTTCTTACAGGGAGGTACCCCAAAAAGGAGTGGGCTTTAGCCCCTTTGAGCTCCTCTTTGGGCACCTTGTGAGAGGTCCCCTTGCTCTTGTTAAGGAGGGTTGGGAACAACCTTTAAAAGCTCCTAAACAGGACATTGTGGACTATGAACTTGGCCTAAGATCAAGAATGGCTGAGTATATGAAAAAGGCCAGTAAAAACCTTCAGGCCGGCCGGTAGCTAAAAAAGCAATGGCATGACCAGAAGGCTGTCCTGACTCAGTACCATCCAGGACAGAAGGTGTGGGTATTGGAGCCTGTGGCCCCAAGAGCACTCCAGGACAAATGGAGTGGGCCCCATCTAATTGTTGAGAAAAAGGGTGAGGTTGCCTAGTTGGTAGACCTTGGCACTGCCAGGAGTCCCCTTAGGGTACTCCATGTCAACCCCCTGAAATCCTACTATGACAGGGCTGATCTCACCCTGCTCATGACAACTGATGAGGGACAGGCAGCAGAGAGTGACCCTCTCCCTGATCTCTTCTCCACCACTGAAGCTGATGGCTTAGTGGAGGGAGTAGTACTGGCAGATTGTCTTACTGCAGAGCAGAAAGATAACTGTATGAATCTTTTAAGTCAGTTTTCTGAACTCTTTTCACTGATACTAGGTACCACTACTTGGTGTGAACATACAACTGATACTGGAGACAGGTTACCTGTCAAAAGTAAGATTTATAGGCAGCCTGACCATGTCAGGGACTGCATTAAACAAGAGGTTCAGAAAACGCTGGACTTAGGAGTGATTGAGCCTTCAGAAAGCCCATGGGTGCTTGTCCCTAAACCTCACAGTAAGGATGGAAAAAGAGAAATTAGGTTTTGTGTTGATTATAGAGGGCTCAACCAAGTAACCAAGACAGATGATCACACTATACCCAGGGCAGATGAGCTCATAGATACACTGGCTTCTGCCAAGTATCTAAGCACTTTTGATCTAACTGCAGGGTATTGGCAGATTAGGTTATCAGAAGATACTAAATGAAAGACTGCATTTTCAATCATTGGAGGGCACTATCAATTCACAGTAATGCCTTTTGGTTTAAAAATGCACCTGCCACTTTTCAAAGGTTGGGGAACACAGTCCTGCAAGGGTTAGAAGCTTTTAGTGCAGCATATCTAGATGATATAGCTGTCTTTAGCTCAACCTGGGATGATCACCTGGTCCACCTATGGAAAGTTTTGGAGGCCCTGCAAAAGGCAGGCCTCACTGTCAAGGCCTCAAAGTGGCAGATAGGGCAGGGGAAAGTGGTTTATCTGGGCCACCTTGACGGTGGGGAACAGATTGCGCTATTACAGGGGAAGATCCAGACTATTATGGACTGGGCTGCCCTACAACTCAAACCCAGGAGAGGGCCTTTTTAGGCCTCACAGGGTACTATAGGAGATTCATCAAGAATTATGCCTCCATAGCAGCCTCTCTTAATGATCTCACTAGCAAAAAGATGTCTAAAAAGGTATTGTGGACAACTAGCTGTCAAAAAGCTTTTGATGAGCTCAAACAGGCCATGTGCTCTGCACCTGTCCTAAAAAGTCCTTGCTACTGCAAGAAATCCATAGTCCAGACTGATGCTTCTGAATTAGGGGTTGGGGCAGTGCTATCACAGCTGAATACGAGTGCCAGGATCAACCTGTTGCTTTTATCAGCAGGAGGTTGACCCCTAGAGAAAAGCGTTGGTCTGCCATAGAGAGGGAGGCCTTTGCTGTGGTCTGGGCACTGAAAAAGATGAGACGATACCTGTTTGGTACTAACTTTATTGTTCAGACAGACCAAAATCCTCTACTTTGGCCAAAACAAATGAAAGGTGAAAACGCTAAATTGTTGAGGTGGTCCATATCCCTACAGGGAATGGACTATACAGTTTAACATAGACCTGGGAGTACCCACTCCAATGCAGATGAACTCTCCAGATATTTCCACTTAGACAATGAAGACTCATCTGGGCAAGGTTGACCTTATTGTCCCTTCTTTTTGCCTATGTGTCACTGGGATCCTGCTAGTCAGGACCCCAGTGCTCATAAAGTATGTCCTGTATGTGTTCCCTGTGTGGTGCCTAACTGTATCACTGAGGCTTTGCTAACCAGAACCTCAGTGTTTATGCACTCTCTGCTTTTAAAATTGTCACTGCAGGCTAGTGACTTATTTGACCAATTCTCATTGGCACACTGGAACACCCTTAAAATTCCCTTGTATATGGTCCCTAGGTACCCAGGGTATTGGGGTTCCAGGAGATCCCTATAGGCTGCAGCATTTCTTTTGCCACCCATAGGGAGCTTAGACAATTCTTACACAGGACTGCCACTGCAGCTTGAGTGAAATAACGTCCACGTTATTTCACAGCCATTTTACACTGCACATAAGTAACTTATAAGTCACCTATATGTCTAACTCTCACTTTGTGAAGGTTAGGTGCAAAGTTACTTAGTATGAGGGTACCCTGGCACTAGCCAAGGTGACTCCACATTGCTCAGGGCAATTTCCCTGGACTTTGTGAGTGAAGGGACACCATTACACGTGTGCACTACATATAGGTCAATACCTATATGTAGAATCACAATGGTAACTCCGAACATGGCCATGTAACATGTCTAGGATCATGGAATTGTCACCCCAATACCATTCTGTTATTGGGGGTGACAATTCCATGCATCCCCGGGTCTCCAGCATAGAGCCCGGGTACTGCCAAACTAGCTTTCTGTAGTCTTCTCTGCAGCTACCGCTGCTGGCAACCCCTCAGACAGGTTTCTGCCCCCCTGGGGCCTGGGCAGCCTGGTCCCAGGAAGGCAGAACAAAGGATTTCCTCTGAGAGAGGGTGTTACACCCTCTCCCTTTGGATATAGGTGTGAAGAGCCTGGGAGGAGTTGCCACTCCTGGCCTCTGGAAATGCTTTGAAGGGCACAGATGGTGCCATCCTTGCATAAGTCAGTCTACACCGGTTCAGGGATCCCCCCAGCCCTGCTAAGAGAGCAAAACTGGACAAAGGAAAGGGGAGTGACCACTCCCTTGACCAGCACATCCCAGAGGAGGTGCCCAGAGCTCCTCCAGTGTGTCCCAGACCTCTGCCATCTTGGATACAGAGGTGTGAGGGCACAATGGACAGCTCTGAGTGGCCAGTGCCAGCAGGTGACGTCATAGAACCCTGCTGATAGGTGCTTTCCTTTCTCTGTAGCCAATCCTCCTCTGTGGGTTATTTAGGGTCTCTCCTGTGGGTATCTCACCAGATAACAAATGCAAGAGCTCACCAGAGTTCCTCTGCACTTCCCTCTTCGACTTCTGCCAAGGATGAACCGCTGCCTGCTTCAGGATGCCTGCATAACCGCAACAAAGTAGCAAGAAGACTTCCAGCAACATTGGAGCGCCTCATCCTGCCGACTTTCTCGACTGTTTCCTGGTGGTGCATGCTCTGAGGGCTGTCTGCCTTCACCCTGCACTGGAAGCCAAGAAGAAATCTCCTGTGGGTCGATGGAATCTACCCCCTGCTAACGCAGGCACCAAACTTCTGCATCACCGGTCCTCTGGGTCCACTCTCATCCTGATGAGCGTGGTCCCTGGAACACAGGAGCTGGGTACAAGTGTCTCTTCTGTCCAAATTTGGTGGAGGTAAGTCCTTGCCTCCCCACGCCAGACAGTAATCCTGTATACTGTGTGAACTGCAGCTGCTCGGGTTTCTGTGCACTTTTGCAAGACTTCCTTCGTGCACAGCCTAGCCCAGGTACCCAGCACTCCGTCCTGCATTGCCCAACTTGCTGAGTTGGACTCCGGCATCATGGGACCCTCTTTTGTGACTCTGAGCCGACCGCTGTCCTCAGATCTTCTAAGTGCCTGTTCGGGTACTTCTGCAAGTGCTGCCTGCTTCTGCCTGGGTTCTCTGTATTGCTGAGCGCCACCTCTGTCTCCTCCTCCAAGAGGCGACCTCCTGGTCCTTCCTGGGCCCTGGCAGCACCCAAAATCCTCAACTGCAACTCTTGCAGCTAGCAAGGCCTGTTTGTGGTCTTTCTGCATGGAAATAACTCTGCATCCTCCAGCACGCTGGGGAACATCTTCTGACCAAAGGAGAAGTTCCTGGCACCTTCTGTTGTTGCAGAATCTTCGGCTTCTTCCACCCGGAGACAGCCCTTTTGTACCTTCATCCGGGGTTTAGTGGGCTCCTGTCCCCCCTTGACACTTGAGTGACTCTTGGACTTGGTCCCCTTACTTTACAGGTCCTCAGGTCCAGGAATCTGTCTTCAGTGTTTTGCAGTCAGTTGTTGCCCTTGCAGAATCCCCTATCTCGACTTTACTGTATTTCTGGTGTAGTAGGATAACTTTACTCCTACTTTTCGGGGTCTTGGGGTGGGGTATCTTGGACACCCTTAGTGTTTTCTTACACTCCCAGCGACTCTCTACACACCACACTAGGCGGGGGTCCATTCGTGGTTTGCATTCCACTTTTGGAGTATATGGTTTGTGTTGCCCGTAGGCCTATTTCTCCCTATTGCATTCTATTGTGATTCTACATTGTTTGCCCTACTTTTCTAACTGTTACTTACCTGATTTTTGTTTGTGTGCATACAATTTGGTTATATTACTTACCTCCTAAGGGAGTATATCCTCTGAGATACTTTTGGCATATTGTCACTAAAATAAAGTACCTTTATTTTCAGTAACTCTGAGTATAGTGTTTTCTTATGATATAGTGCTATATAAGTGGTATAGTAGGAGCTTTGCATGTCTCCTAGTTCAGCCTAAACTGCTCTGCTATAGCTACCTCTATCAGCCTAAGCTGCTAGAACACCTCTATTCTACTAATAAGGGATAACTGGACCTGGCACAAGGTGTAAGTACCACAAGGTACCCACTATAAGCCAGACCATAAAAATGTTTTATCACACAATTCAACAAATGCAGACACAATGTTCCATCGTAGTATATTAAGCTGAATACATAGAGCAGCACGAAGAGTCTTGGAATAGCCTGATTCCAACATTAGAGGCTGGTGGAAGTGTAATAAGGGAACATCTTGGACTAATCTAGACACAGGCAAGATATCTGCTTTACCAGCATTTTAACTTGTACACATGATCTCATTCCCAAGAGCAGTTTGATCAGATAATCTTTTTTTTTTGGTGTGGTCTGAGATAAGGCGAAAGCTGGAGTTTCTCACCTGCAGCATTCGTGATGATATCTGGGTGGTCGGTCAGAGCAGGATAGGTCTCTAGAGAGGAAGCAAAGAAGAGGGTTCATTATGAGAAGTAACAGCAGCTGAAGCGCATTCAGAATTCTTGTTGTGCCTTAATATCTGCTAATTCATAGCATTATATCAATACTGTACTTTGCAAGACCTCGGATGGAATGGGAGAGGTAGGCCTTTCTGTAGTGAAAAACAAATTTAAGTGTTTTTCACTTCCAGAATACCTAAAACCTTAAGGCACAGGTCCAACTTTTTAAGTATTCTGCACCCTACCCTCTGTGCTGTCTTTGGCCTACCTTGGAGGGTGGCTTCTATGTATTAAAAAGGAATGTCTGGGCAGATTAAAACTGCACATACAGACTGCAATGGCAGACCTGACACATGCTAAAGGGGCTACTTGAACAGGCGGCACTATCAGTGCTGCAGCCCCTCTAGTAGCGTTTCATTTACAGGCCCAGGAAACAGGTAGTGTCACTTTAATAGGGATTTACAAGTAAACGAAATATGCCAAGTGGGCGTAAGCCAATTCTACCATGTTTTAGGGAGAAATTACAATAACCTTAGAACTGGTTAGCAGTGGTAAAATGTGTAGAGTCCACAGGCCACCAAAATTGGGATCATCAAAAGTAGGAGTAGTGAACACAACAAGTTTGAGTAAAGACAACCTTAAGGCTGACAGGTCTATAGCATACACCCCCAGCTGAAGGTGGGGAGAACTACGCAACATCCTGGGCGTTCATCTATAAAAGGAACTGAGGCTACCCAAAGAGTGCACATAACAACTGACTTGCCTCGTTAGTTTACTATTGGCATTGATGTCTGGGTGGGGGAAGAATTAATGCTTCTAAATTCATGTTTGAAAACTATCACTTTTCAAATAATAAATTTCAATGCGCTGATATAATCTGATGTACTAAAGTTAAAATGGTTCTGCATGTTAAGAGACCGTATATTTTTGCTGCAAGATGTCTTTAAAAATGAAAGCCCAGTGCTGCTGTTGACCTGTGGGCCACATGTAAAGGTCATGAGGGTTGCATGCGGCCCCGGGCTGTACTTTGAGTATCAATCTCCTAAACCCTCATCTGCATCAACCATCTGAAGGGCCTGTGGTCTGGCCGAATGCAGATGTAAGTCCCAAACATGTTTTGTCTCAGCTTCTTCAGTGCTCAGACCACAACAAAACTTTGCTTTCTATAGCGCTCCAACTCTGTTCACAGGGCATTAATCTACTAATAAAGGCTACAGGTTGGTCCAGGTCCTCCTCATTTCAATACTGGCCTGCCTGGGAGTGAGGAGAGATCCTACAACCTTCCCACCCCGAACACTTCAATAGGTCCCAACCCCAACTTCATCTAGGCCCTAGAAATTTGGTCCTTCACCAACTAGATCACAGAGACTCTATTAAAACGTTTGAGCAATGTAAAAACAATTTCCACATCCAACCGAGACACAGGGCTTCACATCCTCCTAGCCCCTTGGCAGCCACAAGAACCTTCAAACCATTTGGAGAATTTAGTCTGCACATTTTCTGGCACGAAGAGTTTAATATCCAGAACATGCCGGGCCCTGCAAAACTCCAAACCCATGCCCTCACACGCTTATCAATCATGATGGAAGAAAGACCTTCACAGAGTCATATCACCTAAGCAATGGGAACATACATGGTACAACTGCCCGAAAGCCTTACACAGCACTCCCCAGAAAGAATTGGCTAATAAAGTAATGTTCCAATGGTATTTTACCCCCACATGACTTCACTAAATGTTCCTCACCAAAACCCCTTTGTGTTGAAGCTGAGGGACAGAAGAAGGGACATTCACACATATATGGTGGACGTATTTGATAATCCAGACTATGTGGAAGGAAATAATGGGCCACATCAAGAGGACAATAGGCTATCATATTCCAGTGGGCCTCCTAATACTGCTCTTAAGCAACACTCCCCAAACCATGAGACATATGATAGGAGCAGACAGGACACTCACCCGCCACTTGACAGGAGCCTCAGAACAACTCATAGCCCTCTTCTGGAAGAAGAGGTGGACCCCCAACA
Organism: Pleurodeles waltl; assembly: GCF_031143425.1. Classification (NCBI taxonomy): domain Eukaryota; kingdom Metazoa; phylum Chordata; class Amphibia; order Caudata; family Salamandridae; genus Pleurodeles; species Pleurodeles waltl. The sequence continues at coordinate 1,312,873,866 of NC_090437.1, read as the reverse complement.
GCACTGTAGTTCCATGAGATGTGGCATGTGCTTGCCATAGAACAGATCACATATAAACAAACAGACAGAAATGTTCCCACACCCAGAAACCCCTGATAGATTATATGTCCAGGTTAGAATATCAATACTTTACCCTTCAACACCTTTGAGCCCTACAGCTTTTTGATTGACCTGCGGGGTCCGATAAATTAACAGGCAGCTACAACACCCTCCAGCACATCCCTCTTGATACTTTGCACCAAATTAGGGGTTTGTCACAAAATCCCTTAACCACTCAAAGTCATACTTATCCCTCAGTGAAAAAACCTCTTGGAGCTCACACCACCTTTCCTACCCTGGCAGCTCACCCTTCGCATGCCCATATCACACACACCGGCATGCTCTTACCAACCAGCACTCGAACTACTACACTATATTCAACATACACCATTTATACCATCTCTGTCCTCCCTTCTGCTATTGGTTATCCCCTCATTCCCATCCTAATCCCCCAAGTCCCACATCCCACCCTTCCCTCACCAGAAAGAGCTACAACCAGAAGTGTGATATTCCTTTAATATTGTTTTTTTTTACTTTATTTTTTTCAGTTTCCATACCATAACCAAATGATACATTTAACAAACAGAACTCCGCTCTATTTGTTACAGTACACTGATACCACAGAAGAATTACATCAATTGTTGGAGAGGTAAGCACAGAAGTCCAAGATACAGAAATACCCACACAGTGTGCTCAGAGTGCGTGCACCAACTTAGCGGTCGTTCACATTTCTAGAGGGCAAGAGCAACAGGTGGGCTTTTTCTGGGGGCCTGTTTTAGAGACCACACAGTCCATACTAATTGTCCATATGTGTCCTGGCGCATCTTCTCTAGAGCTCTACCCCAAGTCTTCCATCTGTGTAAGCATGTATAATTCCAACGGCTGCAATATATATCTCTATACCTTAAGGCTGGAGACAATAGTTCAGTGCAAATATCTATCTCTTTTTTGCAGTTTATGAGGTCAGTGAGCAATTGCTTAGACTTATGGGCCCTTCTTCTTCCACACCTGCTCACCATTAGCTGCTTTACCAACAGTAGAGTTAAGGCCACAAATTGCCTGTGTGGTGTCTCTATAGCTTTAACACAGCCTAATGCAGAAATCAATGGATCCAATCGTATCTCCTCATTCACCATGTTGGATCACACTGCAGTAACCTCTGTCCATTGGGCAAATTCATTGGGATATCTGCACCCAGATAGAGGAACCTCGCCCAGGTCGAACAGCACCTTTAACGGAGGTTACACCTGTCTATTCAAAGCAAAATGTCCACTGTCCCTCAGTGATATCACAACCCAGTTCTTTTTCTCATCCTGGTGAAGCACCATGTAGCAACATTGTTACTTATTCCTGGGCTGTTTAGTACAGTGTTGTAATTAGATGTTTTTTGGAGGTGGCAGTTAGTAATCTATCTAATGTCGCTAAGATCATGGGTCTCCTTTGGAAATGCTGGGAATGATAGTCAGCAGCCATTTCGAAGCCTATAGTACATAAAGTATCCGTAGCGGAACTCCATCAGTGTGAGGAAGATGCCCTGGTTGGTATAGGTCACCCCAGACAAGCAGTTTCTTTGCTCGAAGTCTTGCTATGACTAGCTGTACATGTGTGACTCTTAGCAGATGGAAAAAAATCTGCAGGAGACAAGGAGAGTGCAATAATTTCAGTCCCACTCTCCTTCCCAGTTGTTCCAAAGATCTTGTCATTCATCCCACCAGGGATACATATATAGTGTTTTTGCTAGTAGGTAGCCCAATGAAGGAGGATTGGGACACAGGTGATAGATTGTCTTCCTCTATGTCCAGATGGGGGATGAGGGGAAAAGAGTTATGCCAGTAGTAAGTGCAATGTGCCTGGGCACAGAAATAATACATCTCCTTTTCAGGGGCTTCAAACCCCCCTCGGTGGAATAGTAGCATTTTATTCTGGGTTGTTTTCCATTCCATGCTAAGCAGATCACATTGGTTATGAGCAACAGGAAGAAGGATGTAGTGAGCCCGAAAGGGATATTAACAAATGGATATAACAATTTTGGAAAAAGAACCATCTTTATGAGTCCTATTTAACTTGCCAGAGAGAGAGCAAGCGAGATCCAGCGGGTGATCTGGTCACCAATGGTGTTGAGCATGGTGTTGTCATTAGCTCTTAGTACCGTTTCTCTATCCTGGTGGACCCAGATGTGTAATCTTACTTGTACACCATTTTAGGGGATAGTCTATTGGAGATGGCTATTTTGTTTTTGTACTTTAGAGAAAAGGTCTCAGATTTTCCCTAATTTATTCGTACCCCCAATAGTTCATGCTCTCCCTCTGCTCACACATATATGGGGTAATGTCATAAGCATACTGAGACAAGTTTGAGCTTGCTTGTGTACTGTAAGGCATTGTCAGAGTACTTCTTCCTGAGTTTGGCAGCCAGGCGGTCCACTGCCACTACAAATATTAGTGGTGAGAGCGGGCAACCCTGTCTAGTGCCCTGGGACAGGTCAAAGGGGCTCTGAGCACAAACAATTTATATACACCCTGGCTACATGCTGAGAGTAAGAGTTGTATCCATCTGGACAGCGAGTTCCCATCCTAGTAGGTAATCCCACTGTAGGGAATCAAATGCTTTGGTGGTGTCAAGAAAGATAGCCATGGCATTTAAATCTGGGTCCAGACCCTGAAATAGGGCAAATAATGCACACAAATGATGTGCTGTACAGCAGCCAGAGATACATCCTCAACTACTTTTGAAACAGGAGACTCATGCCATGCTGAAGATGTGAGTACCCCACGTTTTTGTGAGGATGAGGTTGAGAATATTCTCATAGTGGCGAAGGAGCAAATTGGAATGTGCTTGAGATGCCCATCTCATGATAAATACAGGGAAATTTGGTTACACAAAGAAAGAGTCTGAAACATTAGTTTGAGCCAGTGAATGGTCAAGGCTAACCCTATGAAGATTCAGATAAGTGGGGAAAGAAATTGCCCTCATGAATAGAAAACCCTTTGGATTGACCTGAGGACCATACTATGATAAGTGATACAATGATTTTATAGTTTCCATATCCTGATCCTCTGTGTGGAACTGTTTTGTGATACACATATGGTCCTGAAGAAGGTGGGGAGGTAATATTGAATATTCACAGAAACGTACGTTGACAGATTGAGGACTCCAATCAGCAGCAAAGCAACAACAAAAAATTTGGGATTACCTTCAGCTGGGAAAAAGCATGCTAGATGTGACTGGAGATCAATAAAATGAGTGAATGAGGGTGAATGGGTATGGTTGTGTGAGTGGATTGGATATGGTTTAAATGTTATCTTTAATACGTTTTTGTCAAAAGGTTTTTTGAAGGTATGTAGGGATTATTGTTAAAAATATTGAAATAATTAAATCGAAGATTGAAATGATGTTATTGTTGAAAATAAGGAAGGGATTCATGTAGTTCAATTGTAGATTAAAAAAATATACATACATACAATAAATAAATTGTAGTGTGGTTAGTTTTACATATCCTTTGCGCATTAGCTTCAGGCTTTAGGCCTTTGTGCACTTTGCCCTGGATGTATTTTATTCATTTGCTTGCAGCTTAGAGCCTCTGTGCACTTTGATCTAAATGCTTTTTATTAGGCTTCGTACTGTTATTTTTCAAATAGCCAGTTCTACGGTCTTGTTTTTTATTCATATCACAATGTTTAGCCTACTTCAGCACTGGAGTTCTCCATAACACATTCCTGTTCACTCTGTGCTTCAGTCAAGGATACAGTCTGGTACATTGCCGATAGACGTGGTAGGAGTTTAGTCTTTGGCATTCCTGCGTAGGGACATTTTGTAATCACGCTGACATGTTACTTATAAAATCACTTCCTTGTCCCAATACACGCAAGAGAGAGATTCCGACCAGGGAACCACAACTAGACGCTGACTGCCTCGTTGCAGATGCTGAACCAAGATCACAGGCCTTTGCTCAGGTATGAGGGCTGATGTCTCCCCAGTGATTCAGAAAGGCAAGCTAGGAGCTTAACATGCTGTGCTCGAAATAGATCAAGCAGAGGGAGAGTAGGAACTAATAGACACGATGATAGCTTTGTTCTTATGTTTTACTCTCCTGGTGACTATTTCAATCCTACTGTGTTGTATGGTTCTGGTTATTGCGGCTCACGCCTTATTATCTAAAATGCAGTCGTTTTATTAAAACATTATATAAAACTTATACTGCCTTTGTCATTTGTATATGAGATCATACTGTAAATGAGAGAGTTGGTTTGGATCTGAGTGACCACGACTTCCCTGAGAAGTTCCAAAGATGTCATGCGCTCGGCTGCCCAATCATCTCTTCCCCATGGGAGAAATGAGGCACTGCTAGTTAGCCGGAGCAAAAACCAGATTTAGGGTGACAGAGTTCCTTACACGTAGGTCAGACTCAGTCCCCCACACTGTTATCGATCCTGCTGCCTAGAAATCCAGTAGTCTCATTTAGGATAATGAGAGCCCACGCGACATGGCGCCGCCAGCGATTGGTCTGGCTCTAATATTTAGGTCCGGCTGACTCTCTCGGTCTCATATATATTTTGACTACTCGGTTCCGTAAGCGGAGACGTCCGTGGGGCTGAGGATTTCCGCCGCCACGGGATAGGTACATCCTATTACTTAGTGGTTGGTTGTTCAAGCTTGAACTTTAAAAGGAAAACCCAGATATTGGTGTGCCTTCTCAGATCTAGTGCTGTTTTTTACAAATGGCGAATCCTCAAGTAGTGAACATAGCGCTTAATATGCGCCAACCGCTCACGGGACATCTGATAGCACATGGTTTGACGAACCAGGGGGGTCCGGTCACTTTTGTGGTGGACGCCCATGCAGCCTATAGAACAGAACTTTTTTATTCTTGGGTCGCATTTCCAGCAGTTGATGGGGGTACAAACACTTTTCACGAATACACTGTTGCGAATGTCCCTGGACAGTGCAGGGCTTATGCATACTTAGAGATACCTTTATCTTATCAAGAACACCATAATTGGCTTGATGGCGCCCTCCCACACACAGTAGCACAAGTTAGGTTAGGTCCACTAAGTAATGATGGTCCTACCTGGCCTTTATTGGCTACATATACACCTCATCCTGAGGCTGCTCAATTGACAGTGGCTGAAGTTTGTCGTTTATATACAGATTTGACAGCTACATATAGACGATTAGTTCAGTTTGTAATGCAGACACTAAATACAAACGCAGCGCGTGCTGCTCCGGCGCACCCACAAGCAGTGGTTCCGGGTATTAATCCGGCCACTGTGCACTCAGTTATGGGTAAAGTACCGGCTAAACGTGAGGAGACTCCATTTTGGCTGGCGCAAAAAATTAATACGCTGGCAGCAGTATTTCCCCATACAGGACCTCAGGATAAACATAGAATATTGACGATGTGTTTGCGGTATGGAATGGTTCCTCCGGTGGACCTTTGTAATACTTGGGGCACGGTGTTTGCCGCGCTCTACATTACGGCACACAGTACACCGACATTAGCTAATTTACCGGAAGTGCTTAAACAAATTCAAGATGAATATGGGTCTGCCCCTGCCTTAGATTTGGCATGCAGTTAATGGGCAATTTTGCCGCAGTTTCTTCTATTATTTTGAGTAATATCAAGGGAGAGGCAGTAGCACTAGCAGTGCGAATGCGTCTTCGGGACGTTCCGCAGGTTAATCAGGAGCGGGAACTTCCGAGAATAATAGCGGAGACATATTCCAGTATTGGTCGCGATAGCCTAGGAGCTCGACTGCAAAACCCCCAATTACAGGGTAGAAATAATAAAGATAAATCTAAACAACAGCAACCCGAGGGTACTAAAAAGCGCTGGGAAAAGAAACAGCAAACCCCTAAGAAAGATGGGGGACAGTCTCCGCAACCGGAGACCCCGCAGAATAGGTATAATCTCAGGAATAGGGATAATTTGAAGACGCCTGAAAGATATCAATATACTGATACACGCCAATCTCGTTCCTTTCAGGACTCCTCAGAGAAGAGAAGTGAGAGAGGTGGCCGGTCAGAGCGGAGAACCGAGTACGTAAAACCAAGACAGGATTCACAACGCTCAACGGAGGTTTCTATTAAACAAGAAGAGAAACCACTGCAACAAAAACAGCAATTTAAAAAGAAGAAAGTGGCAGCATTCTCAGTTAGACATGCCGCTCAAGAAGAGAGTTCTCTTGACGAACAAGACATGGGCGTTGGCACTGTTAGACAGCGCGGCAGAGGTCACAATAGTTTGCCGGAGTCTTCTAGAGCATCTGGAGGTGAAAGCAACTGATGACTTCATACAAGTCGAAACGGCGGATATGCGAGTCTCTGATCCTGATGGAGTATGTAAAGTGACTCTGCAATTAGAAGGGGACATTGACCGCATTGTACACGCCATCTTTTGGGACCATGTGGTAAAATCATATGACGTTCTGCTGGCCGAACAAGATTGGCCGTCTGACTTTGTTCGCGACTGTCCAGTGGGGGAAGAGGTTATTACACCTTCCTTCTCACCACTTGTTCCGAGAGAACTAGCGGAGTCCTATAGTAAATTATGGGCTCTTGCACAGGCCCCCGCTCTATATAGAAATAATGTGGGGTGGGATAGACAATCACCTTATCATGTAATTCCAAAAAAGGCGAACCTCAGCCGCAGTATCCTATCAAATTTGAAGCAAGGGCATCGGTTAGGAATATTCTTACACAATTGGAGTACCAGGGTGTAATTGAGCCCTGTGTCTCGCCGATGAATAATCCCTTATTTCCGGTTGCTAAACCGGACCATTCATATAGGATAGTGGTGGATTACAGACATTTATATGGTCATACTCGCACATATGCAATACAGAATTCACATAGCGCAGCGCTTATGAATAATATAGTGCGTAAAAAAAAAAAAACAACGTTAGATATCTCGAATGGATTTTTCTGCCAAAATATAGCGCCCGAAAGTCGGGACTATACCAGTTTCAGTGCGTTTGGCTCTCAGAAAATTTTTTGTCGTTTGCCTCAGGGGTATAAGAATAGCCAAGGAATATTTTTGGCTCGTGTAACTGAAATTCTGCACTAGTTGGACCCTGAAGCGTTATCATATGTTGATGACATATATTTGACAGACGATGAGATTCTGCAACATCTAAGGCGTGTATCACGCATTGTTGTGGGGTTTGCTGAAATTGGCTATAAGTTTAATTTTAAGAAATCGAAGATTGCCTTCCTCAGCGTCATTTTCCTGGGATATGAGTTGTCGAGAGAGGGCAAGAGCTTAGCGCCACATTTTTTGGAGAAATTTGCTCAATTGCAGCCTCCTAATACGGTTCGGAAGCTCCAGTCATTGTTGGGGTTTCTGAATTTTGGCAGAACTTACATTCCTGATTATGCTACGTGTATAAAACCCTTATACGGGTTGATTCGTCCGAATTATTAGAGTAGATTTTGGACGATAGAGCATACACATATACTACGAGATTTGCAAACTGATCTCTTAGCAGTTAAACACTTACACACACGGGACAATAAGACACATTTAGTCATCAGGGTGATACCTGGGGCTGTTGGGTTTACGTATGTCACCTTTAATGAGGGTGAGACAGTCCCGATTGCATACAAGTCACACTTGTATTCTGCTGCAGAACAACGATTTGCACAGACTGAGAAAATACTCACTGCAGTACAGATGGCTGTGATTAAGGAAAGACCGCTTGCCCAGGGCCAACGCATCATTGTTGTTTCCCCGATACCGGCCTTAGAGGCCGTTACAAAAGCGAGTGTTCCTAATTCGAAAGCTTTACACCTGCGATGGATACAATGGGCTACGTCTTTGACAGCCACTGATGTAGATTACATATTTGACCCTAAACTGCAGACTCAAGAATTTCTTCAATATGAAATGGAGTACCCAGTTCCTGCTGGCACATTGCCTATTGACCAATATCAGGTGGTCATGTATACCGATGGCTCTGCGCAACCAGCGGTTGGGACTAAACAACAGTATTCTGCTGCTTGTGCGGTGGTGAGCGGCACTATGGAGGGGGAAGTGTTCTGCCCCCGACATACTTATACTAAAACCTTGGGAGATTGCACGGCACAGCTGGCTGAGCTCAAAGCTCTATTGTTAGCGTTGGAGCACGCGGATCCGGCGATTTTAACCTTGCTGGTCTGTGACTCCTACTACTGTGTTCAGTCTTTCAATGAATATTTGCACTATTGGAAGTTGAATGGGTTCAGAGATTCTAAGGGCAACACCATTAAACACAAATTGTTGTGGGGTAAGGTTGCGGATCTGAATGAAACGCTCCCTAAGGTCCATGTTGTGCATACACTTGGACACCAGCGCGTTGGGATACACGTTGCTGGGAATACTTTGGCTGATGAAGCCGCGAAGTCGGCAGTGGCTGTTGCCACTGTGGCCACAGTGACTCGTTTGAGTTCTAAACCAGACACAGAGATTTCGGCTGCCATAAAAGCTACGGCTGATGGCACGCCATTTCCTAAAGGATTTCCTTCTAAATATAGTTACTGCTTGAGTAGTGCGCTAAATGCTGTTGTTAATATTCCAGGCATTGGTGTACGTGAAATGCCCAATAAAGTTGAGAGACCTCGATTAATTTCTGCAGCACATGAGGGGGCAGCATCTGCACATGCTGGTGTGGCTGCCACTATTTCGCTTTTACAGACTCGTTACTGGTGGCCTGGTCTCTATAAAGAGACAAAGCAATATATCCTTTGTTGTGACGTTTGTCAACAAATTAAAGCTTCGTCGGCTAGACGCCCGCAGCAGACACCCCTTCTGATTTCAAATAAACCTTTACAGTGTGTGTACTTGGATCATTGTGGTCCGCTGACCCCAGACAGTGCATACAAATATATTTTGGTTGCTGTAGATTCGTGCTCCAGATTTGTGTGGGTCTGGCCACAACGCTCGGCTGACGCTCGGACTGTTATTAAAGATTTGCGCATCTTTGTCGATACATTTGCATTTGCGGCTTTTCATTCGGACCAGGGCCCTGCTTTTGCCTCTAAGGCAATCAGGGACACCATGGCTTTGTTGGGGGTCCAACTCCAATTCTCGTCTCCATTTCATCCCGAGGGAAATTCTGTCGTGGAGCGTTTGAATCATGATTTAAAGCAATCCTTAACGGCCAGAGTTATAGGTACGGGTCGTAGCTGGCTAGCCCACTTGTATGGAGTACAGAGAGCACTTAATAACTTGCCTAGAAGGTCACTGGGGGGTCGTACTTCATATGAGTGCCTGTTCAGACCACGGATGTATGTTCCTGATCTAGATGGTCCTGGTGTGCAGGGGTAGATACACCTTGAGACATAAATGATCGTGTCACTGTTTTGCAGGATTTACAACAATTCCGTGAAGATAACTCTTCTGCAAGTGCTGCCTCCTCAGGAATTAAGAATGAACCAGTAACTCCTACTGGTTGGATACCCAGGATTGGGGATCTAGTGCGTGAAAAGGTCGCAGTAAAGAAAGAATTTGGTCCTTCTTATCGAGCACCTGTCCCTGTGTTAGGGGTTAGCGGCACGAGAACTGTGATTTTACCGCCGCTGCAAGGGGCCAAAGGAAATCGCTTTGTTTCCATTGATAATGTCAAGTTACAACATGTGGGCGATTCTGCACAGCAGACCAAGAGGGACACCCAGTAGTTCCGGAATCCCTCTCACTACTGGGGAAGAAGTCCCGCTGCAGGTGATTTACACCGACGATGTTTCCTCTCCGAGCTTGGGGAGGGTGGAAGATGATCTTGCGATTGTTCCACAGACAACGATTAATTTGTAATCTTTTGATCAAGTTGCTGTACGTTCTACTGATGTTTTTGAACAAGTGGTTTATAGTGTGCCAAGGCGAGAGCCTCCATCTGCTTCTTTGTTCACAGTTGCACCTTTTGCAAGAACTGCCTCTGGCTGCTTCAACGACACTGATGATGACGTGTCAGACTCCTCGTCCTTATTGTCTTCAGTCTGAGGTCCACGTAAGCTGCTGCGTTGGCTTAAGCGCACATATTTTGTTTTTCCTTGGAACTATTTGTGGCTTTTTATGGCTGTTATGACTCTTTTTTTGTGGTTGGGATTTGTGGTTACTTTTTTTCTAGTAATACATGGTCATTTTCTTCCTGAACGATCTGACATTGAGCACGTGGAGACTGTGTTAAAACCACATTTTTCGTCACATATGGTTCGAAGAGACTTGTCCAATGTAAACATTTCTGCAATACCGATTCCAGATGGAATTGTGTGGGATAAAGTAATGTTTGATATATATGGTCCCACTGAATTGATTCAAATACCTTATGTCCTCAAGTTATCAATGAATGATATTGTTATACCAGGCATTGTTTCTGATGATTGGGATGTGAAGACAGTAGATTCTATGCTGACAGACTTGCAATATTATACTGTCTATGACGATGAAGATGCTTACCTATTTAGAGATAATCATGGTGACATGTTTTGCTACAACTACTATGGATACCACTTTATTCATAAAGCAAGTAGCCCTAAGTCCATATTTGATTATGTGCAATGGGAACATTGCCCAACTCCTCCACAAGGGAGTTCAAAAACGTATTATGATAAATTTGCATATTTTTCTGTGCATAATCAACAAAATGCTAAGTCTTACTATTTTAAAGTTACTCCGTATGCTAATAAGCAAATGTTATTGACCGATACTAAATTACTGTATTCAAATTTGTTTGTGTCTAAACTTTCGGTTGAGGGGTATGAATATTGGTTTAAGACTGTTGATTTGAAAAGTGTCTGGGGAACGAAAAATTGGCAAATGCAAGGCAAGGACACATTCTTTAGAGCATGTATTATCCCTGTGCAGATGATTTTCCTCAATGACACAGTACAACAGACTAGCTGTTTGGGCTTGGCAACGATTAGAGAGTTAAATTTGCCTAGTATACCTGTCCCTTCCAAATTGAACAATTGGCAGCGATATGTTAATGCTATGTTTAGGGAGTTTACACACTGGGTCCAGAATGGTACGCTTAACACTTCATTGGTACATCCGGGCGGGTGGTTATTATGGCCTGTAGACACTAATAAGTGTCATCAACGTTTTGTCACCTCTTCAGGGGGGTTCAGGACTAGTAGGGCAGACCCTCGTTATATTTCACCAGAACATGCTGATATCATAACTACATACAGCGTGGGAAAGCTTTGTCAGCAATGGTTGAAGTCGTCCACGCTGGATGCAGTTAAATCACATCTCACGTTACTGTCTAATGATACTGACTTACAAGATTTTTTGTCAGGACCTAAGGTACCACGGAAGAAACGATTTTTCTACAAAGTATATAATGAGATTTGGAAGCTTTCACAACAGGAGGCAGCGGCCCGGTTGAGGCAAATAGATCAGAAAAACCTGATGCAGGCTTTGTCTGTTGTAGATAATGGCATGCATACCCTTTCTGACCGTGTTTACACAATTGACAGCATTGTTTCCTCTGCTATAGACATTATTAAATCAGATATGTCTTCTTTATATCATGGGCAGAGTCAGACGCGGTCCATCATGCAGCTGGGTTGGACTCTTCAGACCTTGAAGGCAGGTCGCATTCCGTGGCGGCACATTCGTGCCAGAGAGATCTTTGTCTCCTTTAATTTAACTCGTCAACAACAGCTGATGGCTAAAAAGGAAGCGGCGTATGTCATGTTGAATATTGAAAAATTGGAGAAACTGCCTTTCACGGTTGCTGAGATTCCGTCAGTTGAGTGGTTGATTCATGGGGTAATTAATCTGCCTATCTCCACTCTGCAATTTACTTCTTGTTTGAAGCACATTCCAGTGGGTAGATATGAACAGTTGGGAGACAGTTACATACACAAGGTGTGGGAGCTTCCCTTTCTATACAGATGTCTCAATGGTTTGAGGGAGGTTTTTCTTAGCGGTAGTGAATGCGAAACTTCTGTCAGCCATTCCATGGTTTGGAAACAGCTGTCCTTGCATGGAGCGTGTAACGCTTTGATTGCTAACTTAGCTTGTTATCTGAAGGGAGTTCCAGTCCCGGTTATTAAAAACACTTTCCAGGTGCTTTCTAACAGCAGTTACATTGTTCTTAACAGCGAACGCTGCTGTGGCATGCGTGCCGGAATAGTTTACGTTGTCGTTGTCACCAAGGCCGTTACATGCTGCGGGAATGTGTTGTTTCCCCCCACTCAAATTAGGGAGGTAGCGGACATCTGGCCTCATATTGCTACTTCCAAGGTTAATTTCGACAAGTTGAGTCGACTAAAGGCTTTATTGTTTCAAAAGCATGTGGCCCTTACATCTGCTAGCGAGACCTGCGCACTACAGGTGGCGAGGTCATCAGCGGAAATACAGTCCCTTTTGAATACTAACTTTCCGAGTCACTTTGGTGAACTTGTGGGACGTATATTTAATGCGACCAGCACTGCTAGAATTGCACATTTTTTCAAAAGCCGTTGGTGTTGGTTTTGCTCACACCTTCTCTTCCATATTCAGTTTGATACCTTCGGCTATTCACTCTATTTTCGGAAGCATTTTTGGGGGTTTCCCGAATACTTTGGCTTTATTGGCTGGAGTCTTGCTATTGTTGCTATTTTTTCGCAATGGCTGTCCCGCCACGACGAGATCCTATATTGCTGCTCCCGTCAACGTAGCTGTGTCGTGAACGCATGATGCAGCATTTTTGGAGCAACACTCCTGGGATATTTGGAGTGTGACTGGTCTCTGTCATTCCGACCGGTTTTGGATTGTGTGCAACCCGTGTTTCGGTGCCTTTGGTGCTCGTTTGAACATGCACTGGCTTTCTGTCTCTCACTGCAGCGCCCTCCGGTGCTCGAAACTGATCTGTTGATGTTTCCGATTAGGGCTCATTCCCAGACTTGTGCACTACGGTTGCGTTTGCTTCGTGAGGCGGTTTATGAGATTCCCTTCCTGGAGGAAGATGGTATTGTCTCATTCATAGACCCTGCACGGGGTGCCGCCCTGAATGGTTTTGAGGCTTTGGAACACACCTGCTCCATGGTACTTTGTGGCGTGGATCTTCCGATATTTACATATATCGAAGTGGAGGAGCTCCTACTTTCTATTGCTTCTGTCTGACAATTGGATTTTTTTTTTCTCCTGCTAAATTGACATTATATTGAATTTGGCTTTATCGTCACACGTTTCCTAAATTTATGACTTTGTTGTCTTCTGACCTTGTCGAAATATATATAGTTTTATGTATTGTTTATATCTGGGGCATACTTTTATATTATTGGAACCACTTGCTACCGACAAGGGGAGGGTGTAGTGTGGTTAGTTTTACGTATCCTTTGCGCATTAGCTTCAGGCTTTAGGCCTTTGTGCACTTTGCCCTGGATGTATTTTATTCATTTGCTTGCAGCTTAGAGCCTCTGTGCACTTTGCTCTAAATGCTTTTTATTAGGTTTCGTACTGTTATTTTTCAAATAGCCAGTTCTACCGTCTTGTTTTTTATTCATATCACACTGTTTAGCCTACTTCAGCACTGGAGTTCTCCATAACACATTCCTGTTCACTCTGTGCTTCAGTCAAGGATACAGTCTGGTACATTGCCGATAGACGTGGTAGGAGTTTAGTCTTTGGCATTCCTGCGTAGGGACATTTTGTGATCACGCTGACATGTTAGTCATAAAATCACTTCCTTGTCCCAATACATGCAAGAGGGAGATTCCGACCAGGGAACCACAACTAGACGCTGACTGCCTCGTTGCAGATGCTGAACCAAGATCACAGGCCTTTGCTCAGGTATGAGGGCTGATGTCTCCCCAGTGATTCAGAAAGGCAAGCTAGAAGCTCAACATGCTGTGCTCGAAATAAATCAAGCAGAGGGAGAGTAGGAACTAATAGACACGATGATAGCTTTGTTCTTATGTTTTACTCTCCTGGTGACTATTTCAATCCTACTGTGTTGTATGGTTCTGGTTATTGCGGCTCACGCCTTATTATCTAAAATGCAGTCGTTTTATTAAAACATTATATAAAACTTATACTGCCTTTGTCATTTGTATATGAGATCATACTGTAAATGAGAGAGTTGGTTTGGATCTGAGTGACCACGACTTCCCTGAGAAGTTCCAAAGATGTCATGCGCTCGGCTGCCCAATCATCTCTCCCCCGTGGGAGAAATGAGGCACTGCTAGTTAGCCGGAGCAAAAACCGGACTTAGGGTGACAGAGTTCCTTACACGTGGGTCAGACTCAGTCCCCCACACTGTTATCGATCCTGCTGCCTAGAAATCCAGTAGTCTCATTTAGGATAATGAGAGCCCACGTGACAAAATGAGGGAAGAAAGGATAAACTAAATATGGTATTGCAATTTTTATTATTGGATGTTGTGATTAATCTAGAGGGATGATTAGACCTACAAATTTGTAAGATTCATTAGAGTTATGAAAGGACATAAGTTCGGGCAGGAGTACTGTATATTGGTTTGTTGGTTTTTCCCCCTTTCTCCTGGACCTTGAAAGTACTTTTAGGGGGCGCCCCTTTTGGATATTGGGCACAACCGATCTATATACACCCTGGCTATAGGCTTGAAGTGCAAGCGGCCAATCCTTCTGGCAAAGGACAAGGGCTTCCCATCCTAATATGTAATTCCACTCTAGAGCTTTGAGGGCCAGCTGTATGAATTAGTTTTCCGGTCCCAAATGGGCCATTCCTTTTCATATGTACAAAAGAGAAAATGCCACTCTGTAACTTGTTACCGAATCACATTTTGCTTTCGCATTCAGTATTAGGAACTGGCGTGGTTAAGGTGTCCCTTTCTTAATACTAAATAACACTGGTATGTATGAATGTTTTGTGACCAGAATTCGGTCACAAAACATTAATATTTCACTGGCTCCGTAGAGGAGATGATAACCCATCCTACAGACCACTGCCTACTCTTAAAAAATGAATATATATACAGGCTGCATTACAAAACAAAATGACTTTATTTAAAAAGCAATCACAGGCATGGTGATATGCCGACCCCGGCAGGCCACCATCCCTGTGATGGTGGCCTATCCTAATGGGTCGCGAATTGCAACCTGCCTCATTAGCATTGATGAAGCAGGTTCCTTGTGAACCATTTGAGAATTGCAAGCAGTGTCTGAGACACTGTTGTAGATCGCAGTTTGTGATTTCCTAATTGCAAATCACAAAGATTCACAATTAGGAAGTTGCAAACTGTAATCTTAGTACATCTGGCATTAAAATTAAATGCCTTAGTGGCATCAAGAAAGCTTGCCAATACATTTAAATCTGGGTCTAGATCCTAAAGGAGGATAAACAATGCACACAAAATTATGTGAGGTGAAGCAGCCAGAGATGAATCCTGATTGATCCGGTCTCACTAGCTGGGGCAGTAATAATGTTACGCAGTAAGCAGCATGATTATAACTGCCTCCTTCTTGGACTGTGGCAAGACAACAAGCTGCCAAGCCTCCTTATATACTACGAGTAGCCTAGAGGTCAGCAGATGTGTATAGCCCTTTTAAAATTCAGCTTGAAAGCCAAAGGCTCCTGGTGCTTTACAGGTGGGGAGTGACCAGATAACCAATGAAATATCATCCAGCTTTAAGAGTTGGTCTAGGAAAAGCCTATGGGCATCGCTGAACCACCCCATGGCTAACTCAGCCAGATAGTTCCAAATGTTTTCTTGGGGACTGTAGGAGGCTGGACTGGCTTGCAGTGAGTACCAAGGGGTACTTGCACCTTGCACCAGGCCCAGTTATCCCTTATTAGTGTATAGGGTGTCTAGCAGCTTAGGCTGATAGATAATGGTAGCTTAGCAGAGCAGATTAGGCTGAACTAGGAGACGTGTGAAGCTACTACAGTACCACTTAGTGTCATATGCACAATATCATAAGAAAACACAATACACAGTTATACTAAAAATAAAGGTACTTTATTTTTATGACAATATGCCAAAGTATCTTAGAGTGTACCCTCAGTGAGAGGATAGGAAATATACACAAGATATATATACACAATAGCAAAAATATGCAGTATAGTCTTAGAAAACAGTGCAAACAATGTATAGTTACAATAGGATGCAATGGGGAAACATAGGGATAGGGGCAACACAAACCATATACTCCAAAAGTGGAATGCGAACCACGAATGGACCCCAAACCTATGTGACCTTGTAGAGGGTCGCTGGGACTATTAGAAAATAGTGAGAGTTAGAAAAATAACCCTCCCCAAGACCCTGAAAAGTGAGTGCCAAGTGCACTAAAGTTCCCCTAAGGACAAAGTAGTCGTGTTAGAGGAATAAGGCAGGAAAGACACAAACCAGCAATGCAACAACTGTGGATTTCCAATCTAGGGTACCTGTGGAACAAGGGGACCAAGTCCAAAAGTCACAAGCAAGTCGGAGATGGGCAGATGCCCAGGAAATGCCAGCTGCGGGTGCAAAGAAGCTTCGACTGGACAGAAGAAGCTGAGGTTTCTGCAGGAACGAAAAGGGCTAGAGACTTCCCCTTTGGTGGACGGATCCCACTCGCCTTGGAGAGTTGTGCAGAAGTGTTTTCCCGCCAAAAGGACGCCAACAAGCCTTTCTAGACGCAAATCGTGCGTTTGGCGTTTTTGGATGCTGCTGGGGTCCAGGAGGGACCAGGAGGTCGCAAATTGGACATGAAGAGAGAGGGGACATCGAGCAAGACAAAGAGCCCTCACTGAAGCAGGTAGCACCCGGGGAAGTGCCAGAAACAGGCACTACGAGGATGCGTGAAACGGTGCTCGCCGAAGTTGCACAAAGGAGTCCCACGTCGCCGGAGACCAACTTAGAAAGTCGTGCAATGCAGGTTAGAGTGCTGTGGACCCAGGCTTGGCTGTGCACAAAGGATTTCCGCCGGAAGTGCACAGGGGTCGGAGTAGCTGCAAAGTCGCGGTTCCCAGCAATGCAGCCCAGCGAGGTGAGGCAAGGACTTACCTCCACCAAACTTGGGCTGAAGAGTCACTGGACTGTGGGGGTCACTTGGACAGAGTCGCTGGATTCGAGGGACCTCGCTCGTCGTGCTGAGAGGAGACCCAAGGGACCGGTAATGCAGCTTTTTGGTGCCTGCGGTTGCAGGGGGAAGATTCCGTCGACCCACGGGAGATTTCTTCTGAGCTTCTGGTGCAGAGAGGAGGCAGGCTACCCCCACAGCATGCACAAGCAGGAAATCAGTCGAGAAGGCGGCAGGATCAGCGTTACAGAGTTGCAGTAGTCGTCTTTGCTACTATGTTGCAGGTTTGCAGGCTTCCAGCGCGGTCAGCAGTCGATTCCTTATCAGAAGGTGAAGAGAGAGATGCAGAGGAACTCGGATGAGCTCTTGCATTCGTTATTTAAAGTTTCCCCAGAGACAGAGACCCTAAATAGCCAGAAAAGAGGGTTTGGCTACCTAGGAGAGAGGATATGCTACTAACACCTGAAGGAGCCTATCAGCAGGAGTCTCTGACGTCACCTGGTGGCACTGGCCACTCAGAGCAGTCCAGTGTGCCAGCAGCACCTCTGTTTCCAAGATGGCAGAGGTCTGGAGCACACTGGAGGAGCTCTGGACACCTCCCAGGGGAGGTGCAGGTCAGGGGAGTGGTCACTCCCCTTTCCTTTGTCCAGTTTCGCGCCAGAGCAGGGGCTAAGGGGTCCCTGAACCGGTGTAGACTGGCTTATGCAGAATTGGGCACATCTGTGCCCAACAAAGCATTTCCAGAGGCTGGGGGAGGCTACTCCTCCCCTGCCTTCACACCATTTTCCAAAGGGAGAGGGTGTCACACCCTCTCTCAGAGGAAGTTCTTTGTTCTGCCATCCTGGGCCAGGCCTGGCTGGACCCCAGGAGGGCAGCTGCCTGTCTGAGGGGTTGGCAGCAGCAGCAGCTGCAGTGAAACCCCAGGAAGTGCAGTTTGGCAGTACCAGGGTCTGTGCTACAGACCACTGGGATCATGGGATTGTGCCAACTATGCCAGGATGGTATAGAGGGGGCAATTCCATGATCATAGACATGTTACATGGCCATATTCGGAGTTACCATGGTGAAGCTACATATAGGTAGTGACCTATATGTAGTGCACGCGTGTAATGGTGTCCCCGCACTCACAAAGTTCAGGGAATTGGCTCTGAACAACGTGGGGGCACCTTGGCTAGTGCCAGGGTGCCCTCACACTAAGTAACTTTGCACCTAACCTTTACCAGGTAAAGGTTAGACATATAGGTGACTTATAAGTTACTTAAGTGCAGTGTAAAATGGCTGTGAAATAACGTGGACGTTATTTCACTCAGGCTGCAGTGGCAGGCCTGTGTAAGAATTGTCCGAGCTCCCTATGGGTGGCAAAAGAAATGCTGCAGCCCATAGGGATCTCCTGGAACCCCAATACCCTGGGTACCTCAGTACCATATACTAGGGAATTATAAGGGTGTTCCAGTAAGCCAATGTAAATTGGTAAAAATGGTCACTAGCCTGTCAGTGACAATTTGGAAAGAAATGAGAGAGCATAACCACTGAGGTTCTGATTAGCAGAGCCTCAGTGAGACAGTTAGTCACTACACAGGTAACACATTCAGGCACACTTATGAGCACTGGGGCCCTGGGTTACCAGGGTCCCAGTGACACATACAACTAAAACAACATATATACAGTGAAAAATGGGGGTAACATGCCAGGCAAGATGGTACTTTCCTACAGGGACTAGTGTGAACTGAGGTGTAAAGTGATTTAAGGAATGCCACAAATTCAGAAAGGGTCACATGAACTTAGCAGTTTGTGAGTTTCCTGGCCTCTCCCTTGCCTTATGTTCTAGGACTCTCACACTTGCTGCTGTATTTGCTCTCCCTCGTTTCCCCTTTCTCATACTCTGTAGGCTTGGTCCTCCCTGGAGGGTCCCCCTGGGACCAAGAGCTCTGGGTGGTAAGGCCCAAGCTCTGCAGGCTCAGTCCCCTCTGGGAATAACAAGTCCTCTTCCTGAGAAGAAGGGCTCTGACTTGGGATCTGTTTTGAAGGTGGCTCCCCAGTCTTACTGCCTTTTCTCCTGGGAGCTTGGTCTACTGCCTCTCCTTTTTCTCTCAGACGTTTGCACTGTGCCCTAGTCTTAACACAGGCTCATTCCGGGATCCTAAGCATGGCTGCATGAGTCTTCAGTTATACTTCGTCCCGGGGGAATGCTCCAGGTCTTTTCCAAGGAGACAATCTACTGGGATAGATGGGGACACAACCACTTCTATTTGACCTAATACTCCCCCCAATCAAATGTTACCATTGCCATGAGATGGAAAAAACAGATGTCAAGGCACTCGTGAATTGCAAGCTCAGTTATCCATGTATCTTCGTCTTGGTGTCTTGTTCACAATCATTAAACATAAATCTGACCAGGATAATAGGCAAAGTTGTCAATTTATTCTTGAAATGTAGTGTCCATTACAACAACAGCCAACACGTGTTCGTCCTGTGAGAGGATTGCTCTCAGAGACTTCATCAGGGCTGTAAAAATTCGTTATGACCATGATTATAGTCAATATTGTATAATATTCCTTAACAAAGGACATCCAATATTCCAAACCACATGACTTTTGAGCCACAAACTGATTCTATACTTGACAATTCGTGAAAAAGTAGAAGAATGAAAAAAGAGAAAAACTCAAAGTTATGATTAAACACAAAGCCACTACTAGATATACTAGTTAAGAGGCCAAAAATCCAAAACATCATGCTGTTACATAGTAGTTCAAAGAAAGAGAAAGTAATAGTCTAATAATGAAGGCAAAGAGCATTATGCAAGCCATGACAACAGCGTGTACATACCCAAAAGGGGATCAGATATGTGGGTAATGATGACCAAGTAAATCAAGAAAGCCATAATATATGTGAATTACAGCGAGGAGGATATTGCCAACACCCTAACAGTGAATTATCCCTATGTAACACCTAAGATCACACCCAAAATACCTTTACACCAAATAAACAAGGAGAACGGTTTTATTAACGTTTTAGTCCTTCTCCTGAGAGTCCAACATTAATTCAATCTAAATTATAAGAATAGACAGTGATCTGACCCAATCTCGAAATGCCTACCAGTAAGTCGAGAAACAAATAAACTACTGAATGTACAAGAAATCAACACAAAGAAATATACATGTATATATATACACCTACCACAGAAAAGCAGTCCAAGTTATCACGCACGTGCCCTTATCGGTGTATGAACACATCTATCTGTCATTAGAAACACGCAGTTAAGAACGGTCTTACATTCTCATCGTTTCGCCCTTAAATCCCACTACAAGCTCCCCATGCGTTATTTAAAAGAAAAAAAAACAACTTCCGCCACTCACCTTGGTGCAAAATGCAGAAAGGACTAAAGTCCCTGTATCTCGTGGCGTTGCTATGAGATGTGTATTAGAGACGCCGATGACCCAGAAGTCCATCCTTTACACTGCGTCACAACTAATTATTCGTAGGACAATAGTAAACAGAGGACTGTAAACAGTCCACAGTGTGGGCGCCATCTGAACAGGAGAAGCGTTTACTCGTAAATTATATGCCCGTCCTACGTTCGGTAATCAAACCCAATCATAATCAGGAACGAGCGCACACCATGCGTGTAGGAAAGTACCATCTTGCCTGGCATGTTACCCCCATTTTTCACTGTATATATGTTGTTTTAGTTGTATGTGTCACTGGGACCCTGGTAACCCAGGGCCCCAGTGCTCATAAGTGTGCCCTGTATGTGTTACCTGTGTGATGACTAACTGTCTCACTGAGGCTCTGCTAATCAGAACCTCAGTGGTTATGCTCTCTCATTTCTTTCCAAATTGTCACTAACAGGCTAGTGACCATTTTTACCAATTTACATTGGCTTACTGGAACACCCTTATAATTCCCTAGTATATGCTACTGAGGTACCCAGGGTATTGGGGTTCCAGGAGATCCCTATGGGCTGCAGCATTTCTTTTACCACCCATAGGGAGCTCGGACAATTCTTACACAGGCCTGCCACTGCAGCCTGAGTGAAATAACGTCCACGTTATTTCACAGCCATTTTACACTGCACTTAAGTAACTTATAAGTCACCTATATGTCTAACCTTTACCTGGTAAAGGTTAGGTGCAAAGTTACTTAGTGTGAGGGCACCCTGGCACTAGCCAAGGTGCCCCCACATTGTTCAGAGCCAATTCCCTGAACTTTGTGAGTGCGGGGACACCATTACACGCGCGCACTACATATAGGTCACTACCTATATGTAGCTTCACAATGGTAACTCCGAATATGGCCATGTAACATGTCTATGATCATGGAATTGCCCCCTCTATGCCATCCTGGCATAGTTGGCACAATCCCATGATCCCAGTGGTCTGTAGCACAGACCCTGGTACTGCCAAACTGCCCTTCCTGGGGTTTCACTGCAGCTGCTGCTGCTGCCAACCCCTTAGACAGGCAGCTGCCCTCCTGGGGTCCAGCCAGGCCTGGCCCAGGATGGCAGAACAAAGAACTTCCTCTGAGAGAGGGTGTGACACTCTCTCCCTTTGGAAAATGGTGTGAAGGCAGGGGAGGAGTAGCCTCCCCCAGCCTCTGGAAATGCTTTGTTGGGCACAGATGTGCCCAATTCTGCATAAGCCAGTCTACACCGGTTCAGGGACCCCTTAGCCCCTGCTCTGGCGCGAAACTGGACAAAGGAAAGGGGAGTGACCACTCCCCTGACCTGCACCTCCCCTGGGAGGTGTCCAGAGCTCCTCCAGTGTGCTCCAGACCTCTGCCATCTTGGAAACAGAGGTGCTGCTGGCACACTGGACTGCTCTGAGTGGCCAGTGCCACCAGGTGACGTCAGAGACTCCTTGTGATAGGCTCCTTCAGGTGTTGCTAGCCTATCCTCTCTCCTAGGTAGCCAAACCCTCTTTTCTGGCTATTTAGGGTCTCTGTCTCTGGGGAAACTTTAGATAACGAATGCAAGAGCTCATCCGAGTTCCTCTGCATCTCTCTCTTCACCTTCTGATAAGGAATCGACTGCTGACCGCGCTGGAAGCCTGCAAACCTGCAACATAGTAGCAAAGACGACTACTGCAACTCTGTAACGCTGATCCTGCCGCCTTCTCGACTGTTTTCCTGCTTGTGCATGCTGTGGGGGTAGCCTGCCTCCTCTCTGCACCAGAAGCTCCGAAGAAATCTCCCGTGGGTCGACGGAATCTTCCCCCTGCAACCGCAGGCACCAAAAAGCTGCATTACCGGTCCCTTGGGTCTCCTCTCAGCACGACGAGCGAGGTCCCTCGAATCCAGCAACTCTGTCCAAGTGACCCCCACAGTCCAGTGACTCTTCAGTCCAAGTTTGGTGGAGGTAAGTCCTTGCCTCACCTCGCTGGGCTGCATTGCTGGGAACCGCGACTTTGCAGCTACTCCGGCCCCTGTGCACTTCCGGCGGAAATCCTTTGTGGACAGCCAAGCCTGGGTCCACGGCACTCTAACCTGCATTGCACGACTTTCTAAGTTGGTCTCCGGCGACGTGGGACTCCTTTGTGCAACTTCGGCGAGCACTGTTTCACGCATCCTCGTAGTGCCTTTTTCTGGCACTTCTCCGGGTGCTACCTGCTTTAGTGAGGGCTCTTTGTCTTGCTCAACATCCCCTCTCTCTTCAGGTCCAATTTGCGACCTCCTGGTCACTCCTGGGCCCCAGCAGCGTCCAAAAACGCCAAACGCACGATTTGCGACTAGCAAGGCTTGTTGGCGTCCTTCCGGCGGGAAAACACTTCTGCACAACTCTCCAAGGCAAGAGGGATCCGTCCACCAAAGGGGAAGTCTCTAGCCCTTTTCGTTCCTGCAGAAACCTCAGCTTCTTCTGCCCAGTAGAAGCTTCTTTGCACCCGCAGCTGGCATTTCCTGGGCACCTGCCCATCTCCGACTTGCTTGTGACTTTTGGACTTGGTCCCCTTGTTCCACAGGTATCCTAGATTGGAAATCCACAGTTGTTGCATTGCTGGTTTGTGTCTTTCCTGCATTATTCCTCTAACACGACTTCTTTGTCCTTAGGGGAACTTTAGTGCACTTTGCACTCACTTCTCAGGGTCTTGGGGAGGGTTATTTTTCTAACTCTCACTATTTTCTAATAGTCCCAGCGACCCTCTACAAGGTCACATAGGTTTGGGGTCCATTCGTGGTTCGCATTCCACTTTTGGAGTATATGGTTTGTGTTGCCCCTATCCCTATGTTTCCCCATTGCATCCTATTGTAACTATACATTGTTTGCACTGTTTTCTAAGACTATACTGCATATTTTTGCTATTGTGTATATATATCTTGTGTATATTTCCTATCCTCTCACTGAGGGTACACTCTAAGATACTTTGGCATATTGTCATAAAAATAAAGTACCTTTATTTTTAGTATAACTGTGTATTGTGTTTTCTTATGATATTGTGCATATGACACTAAGTGGTACTGTACAGGGAGTGCAGAATTATTAGGCAAGTTGTATTTTTGAGGATTAATTTTATTATTGAACAACAACCATGTTCTCAATGAACCCAAAAAACTCATTAATATCAAAGCTGAATATTTTTGGAAGTAGTTTTTAGTTTGTTTTTAGTTTTAGCTATGTTAGGGGGATATCTGTGTGTGCAGGTGACTATTACTGTGCATAATTATTAGGCAACTTAACAAAAAAAAATATATACCCATTTCAATTATTTATTATTACCAGTGAAACCAATATAACATCTCAACATTCACAAATATAAATTTCTGACATTCAAAAACAAAACAAAAACAAATCAGTGACCAATATAGCCACCTGTCTTTGCAAGGACACTCAAAAGCCTGCCATCCATGGATTCTGTCAGTGTTTTGATCTGTTCACCATCAACATTGCGTGCAGCAGCAACCACAGCCTCCCAGACACTGTTCAGAGAGGTGTACTGTTTTCCCTCCTTGTAAATCTCACATTTGATGATGGACCACAGGTTCTCAATGGGGTTCAGATCAGGTGAACAAGGAGGCCATGTCATTAGATTTCCTTCTTTTATACCCTTTCTTGCCAGCCACGCTGTGGAGTACTTGGACGCGTGTGATGGAGCATTGTCCTGCATGAAAATCATGTTTTTCTTGAAGGATGCAGACTTCTTCTTGTACCACTGCTTGAAGAAGGTGTCTTCCAGGAACTGGCAGTAGGACTGGGAGTTGAGCTTGACTCCATCCTCAACCCGAAAAGGCCCCACAAGCTCATCTTTGATGATACCAGCCCAAACCAGTACTCCACCTCCACCTTGCTGGCGTCTGAGTCGGACTGGAGCTCTCTGCCCTTTACCAATCCAGCCACGGGCCCATCCATCTGGCCCATCAAGACTCACTCTCATTTCATCAGTCCATAAAACCTTAGAAAAATCAGTCTTGAGATATTTCTTGGCCCAGTCTTGACGTTTCAGCTTGTGTGTCTTGTTCAGTGGTGGTCGTCTTTCAGCCTTTCTTACCCTGGCCATGTCTCTGAGTATTGCACACCTTGTGCTTTTGGGCACTCCAGTGATGTTGCAGCTCTGAAATATGGCCAAACTGGTGCCAAGTGGCATCGTGGCAGCTGCACGCTTGACTTTTCTCAGTTCATGGGCAGTTATTTTGCGCCTTGGTTTTTCCACACGCTTCTTGCGACCCTGTTGACTATTTTGAATGAAACGCTTGATTGTTCGATGATCACGCTTCAGAAGCTTTGCAATTTTAAGGGTGCTGCATCCCTCTGCAAGATATCTCACTATTTTTGACTTTTCTGAGCCTGTCAAGTCCTTCTTTTGACCCATTTTGCCAAAGGAAAGGAAGTTGCCTAATAATTATGCACACCTGATATAGGGTGTTGATGTCATTAGACCACACCCCTTCTCATTACAGAGATGCACATCACCTAATATGCTTAATTGGTAGTAGGCTTTCGAGCCTATACAGCTTGGAGTAAGACAACATGCATAAAGAGGATGATGTGGTCAAAATACTCATTTGCCTAATAATTCTGCACTCCCTGTAGTAGCTTCACACGTCTCCTAGTTCAGCCTAAGCTGCTCTGCTAAGCTACCATTATCTATCAGCCTAAGCTGCTAGACACCCTATACACTAATAAGGGATAACTGGGCCTGGTGCAAGGTGCAAGTACCCTTTGGTACTCACTACAAGCCAGTCCAGCCTCCTACATTGGTTGTGCAGTGGTGGGATAAGTGCTTGAGACTACTTACCACTCTTGACATTGTACTTTTCATAAGAGAAAAATATACAAAACAAGGTCAGTGTATATACACATAGCCAAAAAGTTTTGCATTTCCTCTTTTCACTCTTTTCTAAGTGCTGAAAAGTACTTCTAAACTTTCAAAAAGTTCTTAAAAGTTGAAAAAGTTTTTTCTGTCTTTCCAAAAAGTTCTGAAAACTTTTTTCTCTTTTTCTATCACTTTAACTCTCTCTAAAAAATGTCTGGCACAGGCCAAAGTGTTGATCTGTCCAAACTTGCATATGACAACCTTAGCTGGAAAAGAGCAAGGAGTCTCTGTATAGAGAGAGGTTTGAGTGTAGGGAAAAATCCTTCCTTGGAACTGTTACTTAACATGCTTAGAGAACAGGATAAGGCCATAGGTGCCCCATCTGTTGAAAAAGTACCTAATAGTTCCCAATCTGATTCAGGGACTCCCCCAGGAAAAGATTCAGGAAAGAAACTTCCTAGCCTGCCCATTACTAGACAATCTAGCATAGATGGTAATGATGATGAGCCACACCATATAAATAGTGTGGTCTCACATCATAGCAAAAGCATTTATTCTCACCATACTGGTAGTAATGTTTCTGTAAACCAAGCTGTTAGGGTGGCTTCTGTAAGGGACAGGTCTCCTTCTGTTCATTCCCATCATAGCTCTGTTTCTAGAAATGTCCCTCCCACCAACCCTGATGACAGAATGTTAGAGAGGGAACTCAATAAGTTGAGGGTGGAACAAACCAGACTGAAGCTTAAAAAGCAACAGCTGGATTTGGATAGACAGTCTTTTGAATTAGAGAAGGAAAGACAGAAGTTGGGTTTAGATACCCATGGTGGCAGCAGCAGTATTCCCCATAGTCATCCTGCAAAAGAGCATGATTCCAGGAATCTGCACAAGATAGTTCCCCCTTATAAGGAGGGGGATGACATTAACAAGTGGTTTGCTGCACTTGAGAGGGCCTGTGTTGTACAGGATGTCCCTCAAAGGCAGTGGGCTGCTATCCTATGGCTATCATTTAGTGGAAAAGGTAGGGATAGGCTCCTTACTGTGAAAGAAAATGATGCTAATAATTTCCAAGTTCTTAAGAATGCACTCCTGGATGGTTATGGCTTAACCACTGAACAGTACAGGATAAAGTTCAGAGAGACCAAAAAGGAGTCTTCACAAGACTGGGTTGATTTCATTGACCAGGCAGTGAAGGCCTTGGAGGGGTGGTTACATGGCAGTAAAGTTACTGATTATGACAGCCTGTATAACTTGATCCTGAGAGAGCATATTCTTAATAATTGTGTGTCTGATTTGTTGCACCAGTACTTGGTGGACTCTGATCTGACCTCTCCCCAAGAATTGGGAAAGAAGGCAGACAAATGGGTCAGAACAAGAGTGAACAGAAAAGTTCATACAGGGGGTGACAAAGATGGCAACAAAAAGAAGGATGGTAAGTCTTCTGACAAGGGTGGGGACAAATCTAAAAATGAGTCTTCATCAGGCCCACAAAAACACTCCGGTGGGGGTGGTGGGTCCAAATCCTCCTTTAACCAGAACAAGGAAAAGAAACCATGGTGCTATTTATGTAAAATAAAAGGCCATTGGACAACAGATCCCAGTTGTCCAAAGAAAGGCACCACTGCTCCTACCACTACAACCCCTACTGCTACACCTAGTGTCCCTACTAATAGCAGTGGTGGTGGGAGCAAACCTACTAATAGCCAATCCAAGGGAGTAGCTGGGCTCACTTTTGGTAATTTAGTTGGGGTTGGTCTGATTAGGGAGACCACAGAGGCTACTTTAGTCTCTAAAGGGGCTATTGATTTAGCCACTTTGGTTGCTTGCCCCCATAACTTGGAGAAGTACAAGCAACTAACCCTAATAAATGGTGTTGAGGTCCAGGCCTACAGGGACACAGGTGCCAGTGTCACAATGGTGATTGAGAAACTGGTGCACCCTGAACAACACATACTTGGACACCAGTACCAAGTAACCGATGCTCACAACATAACACAAAGCCACCCCATGGCTGTTGTAAATCTCAACTGGGGGGGGGTAACTGGTCCAAAGAAAGTTGTGGTAGCTTCAGATTTACCTGTAGACTGTCTATTAGGGAATGATTTGGAGACATCAGCTTGGTCAGATGTGGAGTTGGAGGCCCATGCAGCAATGCTGGGCATCCCAGGGCATATTTTTGCTTTGACAAGGGCTCAGGCCAAAAAGCAAAAAGGACAGGGAAGCTTGGATCCTGGAACAATGGACCAAGTGCTCCCTAAAGCTAGGGCTAGTAGAAGCAAACCACTTCCTACTATCCCTCCCTCTACAGTGGATTCTACTTCTGAGGAAGAAGAATTCCCTCCCTGTGCAGAACCTACACCAGAGGAGCTGGAAGCAGACACTGCTGAGCTTTTGGGTGAAGGGGGGCCTGCCAGAGAGGAGCTGAGTGTGGCACAGCAAACCTGTCCCACATTAGAGGGTCTCAGACAGCAAGCTGTCAAACAGGCTAATGGGGATGTCAGTGACTCTCACAGAGTTTACTGGGAGGACAACCTCTTGTGCACTGAGCATAGGGATCCTAAACCTGGAGCTGCCAGGAGATTAGTGATTCCTCAGGAGTACAGAAAGTTCCTCCTAACACTGGCACATGACATTCCCCTAGCTGGGCACCTGGGTCAAATGAAAACTTGGGACAGATTGGTTCCATTGTTTCATTGGCCTAGGATGTTTGAGGACACAAAGGAATTTTGTAAGTCCTGTGAAACCTGTCAAGCCAGTGGCAAGACAGGTGGCACTCCAAAGGCACCCCTTATCCCACTGCCTGTGGTTGGGGTTCCCTTTGAAAGGGTAGGGGTTGACATAGTTGGCCCCCTTGACCCTCCTACTGCTTCAGGCAATAGGTTTATCTTGGTGGTAGTGGACCATGCCACAAGATATCCTGAAGCAATTCCTTTAAGGACCACTACAGCTCCTGCAGTGGCAAAGGCCCTCCTGGGAATATTTTCCAGGGTGGGCTTCCCAAAGGAAGTAGTATCAGACAGAGGAAGCAATTTCATGTCTGCATACTTAAAGGCCATGTGGAAGGAGTGTGGTGTAACGTACAAGTTCACAACACCCTATCATCCACAAACAAATGGACTGGTGGAGAGATTTAATAAAACTCTCAAAGGCATGATTATGGGTCTCCCTGAAAAACTCCGCAGGAGATGGGATATCCTTCTACCATGCCTCCTTTTTGCCTACAGGGAGGTACCCCAGAAAGGTGTGGGCTTCAGCCCCTTTGAACTTCTTTTTGGACACCCTGTTAGGCGTCCCCTCACACTTGTAAAGGAGGGTTGGGAACAACCTTTAAAAGCTACTAAGCAGGATATTGTGGATTATGTACTTGGCCTCAGATCAAGGATGGCTGAGTACATGAAAAAGGCCAGTAAAAACCTTCAGGCCAGCCAAGAGCTCCAGAAGCAATGGCATGATCAGAAGGCTGTTTTGGTTCAGTACCAACCAGGGCAGAAAGTGTGGGTCTTGGAGCCTGTGGCCCCAAGAGCACTCCAAGATAAATGGAGTGGACCCCACACAATTGTTGAAAAGAAGGGTGAAGTCACCTACTTGGTTGACTTAGGCACTGCCAGGAGTCCCCTTAGGGTGCTCCATGTCAACCGCCTGAAACCCTACTATGACAGGGCTGATCTCACCCTGCTCATGGCAACTGATGAGGGACAGGAAGAAGACAGTGATCCTCTACCTGATCTCTTCTCTTCCACAGAACAAGATGCTCTTGTGGAAGGTGTAGTTTTGGCAGATTGTCTTACTGCTGAGCAGAAAGACCATTGCATAAATCTCCTAGGACAATTTTCAGAACTCTTCTCTACTGTGCCAGGCACCACTTCTTGGTGTGAGCACACTATAGATACTGGAGACAGTTTACCTGTCAAAAGTAAGATCTATAGGCAGCCTGACCATGTCAGGGACTGCATAAAGCAAGAAGTTCAGAAAATGTTGGAACTAGGAGTGGTTGAGCACTCTGACAGTCCATGGGCTTCCCCTGTGGTACTGGTACCAAAACCCAATTCTAAAGATGGAAAGAAGGAAATGCGGTTTTGTGTAGACTATAGAGGTCTCAACTTGGTAACCAAAACTGATGCTCACCCTATACCCAGGGCAGATGAGCTTATAGATACACTGGCATCTGCCAAGTATCTAAGCACTTATGATTTGACTGCAGGGTATTGGCAGATCAAATTATCAGAAGATGCTAAATCTAAGACTGCATTTTCTACCATTGGAGGACATTACCAGTTTACTGTAATGCCTTTTGGTTTGAAAAATGCACCTGCCACTTTTCAGAGGTTGGTGAACACAGTCCTGCAAGGGCTGGAAGCTTTCAGTGCAGCATATTTGGACGATATAGCTGTCTTTAGCTCCAGCTGGGATGATCACCTGGTCCACCTATGGAAAGTTTTGGAGGCCCTGCAAAAGGCAGGCCTCACTATCAAGGCTTCAAAGTGCCAGATAGGGCAGGGTAAGGTGGTTTATCTGGGACACCTTGTTGGTGGGGAACAGATTGCACCACTTCAGGGGAAAATCCAAACAATTATTGATTGGGTTCCCCCTACCACTCAGACTCAGGTGAGAGCCTTCCTAGGCCTCACTGGGTACTACAGGAGGTTCATTAAGAACTATGGCTCCATTGCAGCCCCTCTTAATGACCTCACATCCAAGAAAATGCCTAAAAAGGTATTATGGACAGCAAACTGTCAGAAAGCTTTTGAGGAGCTGAAGCAGGCCATGTGCTCTGCACCTGTCCTGAAAAGCCCTTGTTACTCTAAAAAATTCTATGTCCAAACTGATGCATCTGAATTAGGAGTAGGGGCAGTCCTATCACAACTTAATTCTGAGGGCCAGGATCAACCTGTTGCTTTTATTAGTAGGAGGTTGACCCCTAGAGAAAAGCGTTGGTCTGCCATTGAGAGGGAGGCCTTTGCTGTGGTCTGGGCTCTGAAGAAGTTGAGGCCATACCTGTTTGGCACTCACTTCATTGTTCAGACAGACCACAAACCTCTACTTTGGCTAAAACAAATGAAAGGTGAAAATCCTAAATTGTTGAGGTGGTCCATATCCCTACAGGGAATGGACTATACAGTGGAACATAGACCTGGGAGTAGCCACTCCAATGCAGATGGACTCTCCAGATATTTCCACTTAGACAATGAAGACTCATCAGGTCATGGCTAGTCTTATTCTCTTTCGTTTGGGGGGGGTTGTGTAGGAAAGTACCATCTTGCCTGGCATGTTACCCCCATTTTTCACTGTATATATGTTGTTTTAGTTGTATGTGTCACTGGGACCCTGGTAACCCAGGGCCCCAGTTCTCATAAGTGTGCCTGAATGTGTTACCTGTGTAGTGACTAACTGTCTCACTGAGGCTCTACTAATCAGAACCTCAGTGGTTATGCTCTCTCATTTCTTTCCAAATTGTCACTAACAGGCTAGTGACCATTTTTACCAATTTACATTGGCTTACTGGAACACCCTTATAATTCCCTAGTATATGGTACTGAGGTACCCAGGGTATTGGGGTTCCAGGAGATCCCTATGGGCTGCAGCATTTCTTTTGCCACCCATAGGGAGCTCTGACAAATCTTACACAGGCCTGCCACTGCAGCCTGAGTGAAATAACGTCCACGTTATTTCACAGCCATTTTACACTGCACTTAAGTAACTTATAAGTCACCTATATGTCTAACCTTTACCTGGTAAAGGTTAGGTGCAAAGTTACTTAGTGTGAGGGCACCCTGGCACTAGCCAAGGTGCCCCCACATTGTTCAGAGCCAATTCCCTGAACTTTGTGAGTGCGGGGACACCATTACACGCGTGCACTACATATAGGTCACTACCTATATGTAGCTTCACAATGGTAACTCCGAATATGGCCATGTAACATGTCTATGATCATGGAATTGCCCCCTCTATGCCATCCTGGCATAGTTGGCACAATCCCATGATCCCAGTGGTCTGTAGCACAGACCCTGGTACTGCCAAACTGCCCTTCCTGGGGTTTCACTGCAGCTGCTGCTGCTGCCAACCCCTCAGACAGGCAGCTGCCCTCCTGGGGTCCAGCCAGGCCTGGCCCAGGATGGCAGAACAAAGAACTTCCTCTGAGAGAGGGTGTGACACCCTCTCCCTTTAAAAAATGGTGTGAAGGCAGGGGAGGAGTAGCCTCCCCCAGCCTCTGGAAATGCTTTGTTGGGCACAGATGTGCCCAATTCTGCATAAGCCAGTCTACACCGGTTCAGGGACCCCTTAGCCCCTGCTCTGGCGCGAAACTGGACAAAGGAAAGGGGAGTGACCACTCCCCTGACCTGCACCTCCCCTTGGAGGTGTCCAGAGCTCCTCCAGTGTGCTCCAGACCTCTGCCATCTTGGAAACAGAGGTGCTGCTGGCACACTGGACTGCTCTGAGTGGCCAGTGCCACCAGGTGACGTCAGAGACTCCTTGAGATAGGCTCCTTCAGGTGTTGCTAGCCTATCCTCTCTCCTAGGTAGCCAAACCCTCTTTTCTGGCTATTTAGGGTCTCTGTCTCTGGGGAAACTTTAGATAACGAATGCAAGAGCTCATCCGAGTTCCTCTGCATCTCTCTCTTCACCTTCTGATAAGGAATCGACTGCTGACCGCGCTGGAAGCCTGCAAACCTGCAACATAGTAGCAAAGACGACTACTGCAACTCTGTAACGCTGAACCTGCCGCCTTCTCGACTGTTTTCCTGCTTGTGCATGCTGTGGGGGTAGCCTGCCTCCTCTCTGCACCAGAAGCTCCAAAGAAATCTCCCGTGGGTCGACGGAATCTTCCCCCTGCAACCGCAGGCACCAAAAAGCTGAATTACCGGTCCCTTGGGTCTCCTCTCAGCACGATGAGCGAGGTCCCTCGAATCCAGCAACTCTGTCCAAGTGACCCCCACAGTCCAGTGACTCTTCAGTCCAAGTTTGGTGGAGGTAAGTCCTTGCCTCACCTCGCTGGGCTGCATTGCTGGGAACCGCGACTTTGCAGCTACTCCGGCCCCTGTGCACTTCCGGCGGAAATCCTTTGTGCACAGCCAAGCCTCGGTCCACGGCACTCTAACCTGCATTGCACGACTTTCTAAGTTGGTCTCCGGCGACGTGGGACTCCTTTGTGCAACTTCGGCGAGCACCATTTCACGCATCCTTGTAGTGCCTGTTTCTGGCACTTTCCTGGGTGCTACTTGCTTCAGTTAGGGCTCTTTGTCTTGCTCCACGTCCCCTCTCTCTTCAGGTCCAATTTGCGACCTCCTGGTCCCTCCTGGGCCCCAGCAGCGTCCAAAAACGCCAAACGCACGATTTGCGACTAGCAAGGCTTGTTGGCGTCCTTCCGGCGGGAAAACACTTCTGCACGACTCTCCAAGGCGAGAGGGATCCGTCCACCAAAGGGGAAGTCTCTAGCCCTTTTCGTTCCTGCAGAAACCTCAGCTTATTCTGCCCAGTAGAAGCTTCTTTGCACCCGCAGCTGGCATTTCCTGGGCACCTGCCCATCTCCGACTTGCTTGTGACTTTTGGACTTGGTCCCCTTGTTCCACAGGTATCCTAGATTGGAAATCCACATTTGTTGCATTGCTGGTTTGTGTCTTTCCTGCATTATTCCTCTAACACGACTTCTTTGTCCTTAGGGGAACTTTAGTGCACTTTGCACTCACTTCTTAGGGTCTTGGGGAGGGTTATTTTTCTAACTCTCACTATTTTCTAATAGTCCCAGCGACCCTCTACAAGGTCACATAGGTTTGGGGTCCATTCGTGGTTCGCATTCCACTTTTGGAGTATATGGTTTGTGTTGCCCCTATCCCTATGTTTCCCCATTGCATCCTATTGTAACTATACATTGTTTGCACTGTTTTCTAAGAC
The DNA here is from genome assembly GCF_031143425.1 of Pleurodeles waltl. Taxonomy (NCBI): domain Eukaryota; kingdom Metazoa; phylum Chordata; class Amphibia; order Caudata; family Salamandridae; genus Pleurodeles; species Pleurodeles waltl. The sequence goes on along the minus strand of NC_090437.1, from coordinate 1,312,840,760 downwards.
TATACTGCATATTTTTGCTATTGTGTATATATATCTTGTGTATATTTCCTATCCTCTCACTGAGGGTACACTCTAAGATACTTTGGCATATTGTCATAAAAATAAAGTACCTTTATTTTTAGTATAACTGTGTATTGTGTTTTCTTATGATATTGTGCATATGACACTAAGTGGTACTGTAGTAGCTTCACACGTCTCCTAGTTCAGCCTAAGCTGCTCTGCTAAGCTACCATTATCTATCAGCCTAAGCTGCTAGACACCCTATACACTAATAAGGGATAACTGGGCCTGGTGCAAGGTGCAAGTACCCCTTGGTACTCACTACAAGCCAGTCCAGCCTCCTACAATGCGTTCTCAAGCGAACGTATGAAGAGAAAGTCAAAAGGGGAACTAAGAAAAGTTACCCCTAAGAGCACAGAACTAAAATTATCATCAGCCAAATAGAATAAATAACGGTACCCGATAATAACATCAACTCAAATTTATCACGATGAACGTGTCTAAATAGACACAATCGAACAGTGGTTCCGAAGCTGAGGCTCGCGCTCATATATTAAGTGTATAAGTAATTCGTAATAAATACTGAACAACCAATATGAAAAATACGCAAAAGAAGAACTCCCAGTATACACCCCTAGGGCGCCATGTTTGGCAAGACCTATATATAGACCTTAACGCACAGAAAGACATTAAACGGATGTCATGGTGGTTATAACCATATTGACTCATAGTGGTCCCAGAAGTGTGTTGTACAATAAGATTGAGAAAAGAGAAAATCCGTAACTATCACATTACAAAAGGGGAGAAAATAAATGAAAGTTAAAAAAATGAGTTGGCAAGAGTTACAAAATACCTGATGAACATTACATATTACACTCGTGTGTCATGGATCCCATATGCTCCATACCGTAACATGGTTCCAAATATGTAAGTCATGTTTGCATTATACATTTATAATAATTGACATACTAATATATCTTCTGAGATGTTAGAAAGAATACATTTGAAACTAAAATTAGTCAGTTTGATGAATACACCAATTCGTAACATTTACAGACCATAAGACAGATGACCATTAGGCAGTTCTAAGAAGTATGTCAGTAGAACTAAAGGTACTAACTGAATCACACAAATGTGAGATTATTCACCCAAGTAGTACATAATTTCAAAATTTGTGTTGAGACCCTCCTCAACTGCTCAAAGTCTAAGGATCCAATAGCATTCCCGCTTCCTCAGTGACAGTTCTCTATTCCCCCCTCTGGGGTTCTTAGCTATATGGTCAAAACCAAAAAGTTCAAAACCTTTCATTTGACCTTGTGTGGTGCATTGCCTCATGTGAATAACTATAGGGTATCTATCATCATCTTGTCTCAAAGCCCTATTATGTTCACTTACTCTGATCTTGAGTGATCTGATCGTACTTCCTACATAGTAGAGTCCACACTTACATATGATCATGTCATGTCGATAACAAATTTACTGTCACATGTGATGTTGTACTTAATTAAAAATTGATCACCCACAAGCTCTCAAACGTGGAAATTCCAGATCTAGCCCATCTACACATTCCGCAGTGTCCACATTTGTGGAACCCTTTGTTGCGACTGGTAAGCCAATTATCCTGTTGGTATGTAATACGATAGCTAGGACACAGCATATTCTTGAGGGTCTTACCCGTGGGGTATGTAAATACTGGGGTATCGGTAACTACTCCCTTAAGTATTGGATCAGCTGTAAGCACATGCCAGTGTTTATTCATACATTTTCGCAGAAGTGTAGATGTTTTCGTGTAATTCATTATGCATAGAGTGCTAGCATTCCTCGATCTGGCTTTATGTTTCAGTGTATCACTCCTTTCCAAACACATTATTCTATCACGTGCATTCTCAATAACATGTGACGGATAGCCCCTTGATTTAAATCTATTTCCCATGTCACCTATACATTGTAAAAAATCCTCATCAAGACTGCAATTCCTCCTTGCCCGTACCATTCACCGTATGGTATCGAGTTTATCTGATGTGTAGGATGTGAACTCTGCGCATGTAATATGGAATTACAAGCAGTGCTTTTTCTGAAAAGACAGCTCTCAATCTTGTTGTCTTGGATGAAAAGTTCCACGTCCAAGAATGCAATATTAGTTGTACTGTATTCAGAGGTGAATCTGATATTAAGGTCATTGGAATTCAAATAAATCAGGAAATCGCTAAGTTTTTGTATGTCACCTGCCCAAATCATTAGGCAGTCATCAATATATCTGCCCCAAAAAAGTATATCCATGTTCCAAATATTACCCTCCTTACTCCAAATGATTCTCTGTTCAAAAAAACCCATAAAGAGGTTTGCATAGGCTGGTGAGAATCTGGATCACATGGCCATGCCCCGTTTCCGGCGATACCAATCTCTCTTGAATAGGAAAAAATTATTATTCAGAATCATTTCCACCATTTTAAATACCATGTCAATATGGCCATAAAGGCTTGCTGATCTTTTGTGAAGAAAGTGACGCAAGGCTGTCATTCCAAATTCAAGTTCTATACTTGTGTATAGGAAGGTAACATCCAATGTCACTAGAGTCATCCCTGGTTCCCAATTGATATCATCCAGTATGCTCAATATATGTTTAGTATCCTTGATAAAAGAAGGTAGATTAACCACAAAGGGCTGCAAAAAGATATCAACGTATTCTGAAAGTCTCTCCGTAGGGTCACCCATACCTGAAACAATGGGCCTACCTGGAGGGGAAATAGGGTTTTTATGTATTTTAGGTAACATATAGATGCAAGGGATGCTAGGCCTGAAGACTCAGAGGTACATAAACTCATCCTCTCTCAACAAAGATTGATCAAGACATTCCTGTAAACATTTGTTAATCCTGTTTGAAAGTGCAGGGAATGGATCACAGCTAATTTTATCATGACAAGTATTGTCACCTAGTTGTCTCAAAATCTCTTGTTCATAGTCATGACTATTCATGATCACGATATTTCCTCCTTTATCAGCCTCCTTAATCGTAATGCCTGTGCTTGATTGTAAATGCCTCAGGGTTGTTCCTTCCTCATGACTTAAATTTTGGTGGTGTGTAAACTGCTGGGTACCTTTTCTAGACTCCAACCTGTTCAAATCACGCCAAACTAGTCTGAAGAACGTATCAATGCAATTGCCACTGCTAAGGGAAGGTGTCCACATAGATTTACTTCTTAATCCACTATATGATGTATCAGTTGGAATATCCAGAACACTCAAAATCTGACACATAGTGGTCAGATCCTGCTCAACATCTGTAATGGACAGTAATGCAGCTGTATCATGTATGTCCTTAATGGAGACAGGATAATAATCCCTGTTGCTGTCAGATAGAAAGGTATCATCCCTATTATCAGTGTGCAGAGCAAAATAATTCTTGAGTTGTAAGCGTCTAATAAATTAGAAAAATCGATCTTGGTTCTTTGGAAGTCCCCAAAGTCCCCTTGTCAAAATCCCAGGCCTCTACTCAATAATGAAATGTCTTGTGTCGTGAGTACTGTATCAGAAAGGTTAATAATAGCGATAGCATTGCTATCTATCCCTTCTATTTTTCCTTGTTCAACGACCTGGTCTTCATTCCCTTTTTTCTTTCTACATGTTCCTCCTCTCCTGCCCCTCCTTGTTTTCCAGGGTCTACCTTGCGTCAGTTTGTTTCCGCTAAAAAAGAGGGTGTGCCTTGCTGTTTTGTAACATCCTGTCTTGAGATGTTCGACATCCCACTCAATTCGCTATTGCTAGTTGAGGCACTATTAAGAGATGATGAGGAACCCACATCCTGAGTTTGTACCCGCTCCGACCTTTTGATTAGGTGGTCATATTTACAAGAAAATGTGAATATTCTGCCGTTTCTGTAGTCTAATTCATTACGTTTCAGCTTACGTGCCTTTCTTAGTGTAATTTCATTCTGATGTTGATCAATGACCTCACTCAAAATTTTATAGTTCTTAGCCGTCGCCTCTTCCAAATTCATATTTCTAATCTCAGTCTCTAAGGAGGCTATTTCTGCCTGTAGTTTAATAACGTTTCCCTCTAAATTTTCTATCAGAATGTTCCTTAGTCTTAAAGAGCTTGAGATTAATTTTTGTTCCCAGCTATCTAGCAGATCAGGATCCAGATCATCGAATGAAGGAAACATATGTGATCTAAATCCCCTGGGAATCCTGTTAAGTTTCACATATTGTTTTAATAATGTGGCTCCATCCCACCATTTAGAGACCACCTGTTTTTTCAGTTTCTCAAGTCTAATAAATTTGTCTCGCAAGCCTACTGTGGCTTGATGAGTACCAGAAGCATGGGGTTTCTGTACAAACCCTGTACGTTCAAGATTATCAAACAAATCAGCAACTAATTTATCCCGGTCCATATTTTACAATAAAGGTGTCTGGAGCAGCCTTCCTATATATGGCATAAAGAAAGCACAACGAAAAAGGAGGATAGTCATAGGAATCAGCGCTCACAGTAAATCACCAAATAGCAGTACGACTCGTAAATATATACACGGTGCTCCTGACAGGAGGATCCCCCCACACCTCCTAGGTTTCTGAAAAGAAACAGAGTAGCAAAAAACAGATGTCAAGGCACTCGTGAATTGCAAGCTCAGTTATCCATGTATCTTCGTCCTGGTGTCTTGTTCACGATCATTAAACATAAATCCGACCAGGATAATAGGCAAAGTTGTCAATTTATTCTTGAAATGCAGTGTCCATAACAACAGCCAACACGTGTTTCGTCCTGTGAGAGGATTGCTCTCAGAAACTTCATCAGGGCTGTAAAAATTCAAGTTATGACCATGATTATAGGCAATATTGTATAATACTCCTTAACAAAGGACATCCAATATTCCAAACCACGTGACTTTTGTCCACAAACTGATTCTATACGTGACAATTCGTGAAAAATTAGAAGAATGAAAAAACAGAAAAACTTAAAGTTATGATTAAACATGAAACCACTACTAGATATACTAGTTAAGAGGACAAAAATCCTAAACATCATGCTGTTACATAGTAGTTCAAAGAAAGAGAAAGTAATAGTCTAATAATGAAGGCAAAGAGCCTTATGCAAGCCATGACACCCGCATGTATGTACCCAAAAGGGGATTAGGTATGTGGGTAATGATGACCAAGTAAATCAAAAAAGCCATAATATATGTGAATTAGATGTTGGGTATGCCTGGCTGGGCGTGTGTGACCACCTAGTCTATGACACCCTGTCAGGGTGATCCGGACGCCCTGGAGCCTAAAAGAGTAGCCCAGGTGCTGTTAGGAAGAAGAAGGGTAAGGGGTGCTGGAACCGCACACCAGAAGTTCCCATGGTCCAGGAGGAGGCTGAACCTGCGAGGGATGCCCCAGAGCCTACAGGGGAACTAGTGGCTAAACTGAGGGAGATGCCCGAGCTGACCCCTTGGCATCAGGAAGTGGGTCCCACCAGGGAGGAATTCTGTGAGGCACAGAACTCCTGCCATGCTCTTCAGGGTCTGCAGGGACAAACTGCAGACCAGGCATCTGGCAAGGAGTCTTGATCACACTGGATCTATTGGGAGGTTGGCCTCCTGTATAGGGAGACAAAGGGGGTGATTCTAACCCTGGCGGTTGGTGATAAAGCGGCGGCCAACCCGCCAACAGGCCGGCGGTCGAAAAAATGGAATTCTGACCCTGGCGGGAACCGCCAACACAGCCCGCCACATTAACACTCCGACCGCCGCGGCGGTGCAGACAAACAGCGTGGCGGTCACCGCCAACAGGCAGGTGGCAGACAATGTACCGCCCACACTATCACAACTCACCAATCCGCCACCTTTTCCGGGGCGGGAGCCCCGCCGATAAAAACACGGCGGAAACAGACTACGAACGGGAAAACGCGCACCAAAACACACTCCACGAGGAAGGAGGACAGCATGGAACCCGAATTAAACATCCTACCTGCTCTCGTCTACCTTCTCATCTACCACGAGTACGAACTCCGGCGCAGACGACAACGGTGAGTACTGCACCTACGACACACGGGAGGGGGAGGAGGGAAGCTTACGGCACACACATATGCGACCCCCCCCCCAAACTATGTACACACTAATGCAGAGCAACAATGCACAGTGACACCACCCAAACCCCCCTTAAGAATGCAAAGACAGAAATAAATTGGGACGAAAAATTTATATACAAAATAGACTCTGATATGGAGCGGTCAACTATGCAAAATATCCATAACAAAATGATACTATATACACTGCCATGGAGAACCGAGGCAATTAGTCCTGTACATGAAAGTTAAATGGAACAGTCCGTGGGCTACAGTGTAGCGACACAAGGGCAAAGCCCACACAGGAGACCTGAGTCCTTTGGAGAGAACACTGCAGGGGCATCTGATGAAAAAATTACAGGCACCTCAGGGGGAAGGGAAGGGGGAGGCACCACAGCCACATGAGTCCACGACGCCAGATCCACGAAGGGGCCACCATGCCCATTGATGTATCCTGGGGAGTGCAAAGCCACAGTCTCTCAAGTCTCTAAAGTGGGTGGGTTGCCCACTTCACCATCCTGGGGAGTGCAAAGCCACAGTCTCTCAAGTCTCTACAGTGGGTGGGTTGCCCACTTCACCATCCTGGAGAGTGCAAAGCCACAGTCTCTCAAGTCTCTACAGTGGGTGGGTTGCCCACTTCACCATCCTGGGGAGTGCAAAGCCACAGTCTCTCAAGTCTCTACAGTGGGTGGGTTGCCCACTTCACCATCCTGGGGAGTGCAAAGCCACAGTCCATCTGGTGGATGACAGTGTCCACTGCTCAAGGAGGAGGCATGGTGGGCACAGTGAACCATAAACAGTGCTTGAGAGGAAGGGCCCAGCGGAGCGGTGCTTGAGACGGCGGGGCCCAGCGGAGCGGTGCTTGAGAGGAAGGGCCCAGCGGAGCGGTGCTTGACAGGAAGGGCCCAGCGGAGCAGTGCTTGAGACGGCGGGGCCCAGCGGAGCGGTGCTTGAGACGGCGGGGCCCAGCGGAGCGGTGCTTGAGAGGAAGGGCCCAGCGGAGCGGTGCTTGAGACGGCGGGGCCCAGCGGAGCGGTGCTTGAGACGGCGGGGCCCAGCGGAGCGGTGCTTGAGACGGCGGGGCCCAGTGGAGCGGTACTTGAGAGGAAGGGCCCAGCGGAGCGGTGCTTGAGACGGCGGGGCCCAGCGGAGCGGTGCTTGAGACGGCGGGGCCCAGCGGAGCGGTGCTCTTCTGCATGGCGGGGCCCTGTTCAGCGGTGCTCTTCTCCACGGCGGGGCCCTGTTCAGCGGTGCTCTTCTCCACGGCGGGCCCTGTTCAGCAGTGCTCTTCTCCACGGCGGGCCCTGTTCAGCGGTGCTCTTCTCCACGGCGGGCCCTGTTCAGCGGTGCTCTTCTCCACGGCGGGCCCTGTTCAGCGGTGCTCTTCTGCACGCTCCTTAGATGGGGCTCTCAGGCCCTTGCCTCCCCTAGATGATGTGGCTGGTGAAGTGGGCGAAGTTTGCTCCTTGGGGGCAGCCGTGTCAGTCCTCGCACGGCGGCCCTTGTGTTTCCTGGTCCTCTTGCCGGGGGGGGGGGCTGGATGTGTCCTTGCTGCTGATTGAGGTGTCACTGCTGGCAAAGGGTGGACTCCAGAACCCATGCACAACAGTGACACCCGAAGCTGGGCTGGTGGTGGCTGTGGTGCTCTTGGGACTCTTTGCAGATGGAGGGGGTAGGTCATCGGAGGGAAAGAGGTTAAGATTAGCCAGGAAAAGATTTTTAGGGCCAAGGTAAAGGGTAGGAGAAGTGGTGATGGGAGTGGAGGAAGAGGATGTGGTTGTAGGAGAGTCAGGTGTGCTGTCATTGGGTGAAGGTGCTGGTGCTGTAGGCTCTCGTGAGGTGGATGTCTGTTGGGTGGGTGGCTGCCTGCGTTTGTGTGTCTTGGAAGAGGGGGTGACAGACACAGTGGGAGAGGACACAGGGGACGTGTAAATGGCAGTGGGGGTGGTGACTGCACGCGTGCGGACTGTACAGGAGGGTGTGGTGGTGATGGAAGCACTGGCTGATGTTGGTGTGCATGCAGGTGTGAGTGTAAACGTCACAGGGAGGGAGGAGGGAGACGAGGAGGAGGGGGACACAGGGGTGGCAGTGACTGTTGGAATGTCTGCATCTGGGTGTTGCTTGGGTGAGTGTTTGTGGGATCTGTGGTGCTTGTGTCTGGATGAGCTGCCCTTGGGTGTTGAGGTGTGTGCAGGCTGGTCAGATGGTGTGGATGGGATAGGCTGAGGAACAGGAGACAGAGACAGGCTGGAGGCAGTCAGAAGAGGGAGGCTGGAAACAGGGACAATGGCTGCCGTCAGTGCTGAGGCCAGAGCAGTGAACGATCGTTGATGGGCAGCCTGACCCGAATGAATGCCCTCCAGGTAGGCATTGCTCCGATGCACCTCCCTTTCTACCCCCTGGATGGCATTCAAAAGGGTAGTCTGCCCAACAATGAGCGTCCTCACAAGGTCAATGAGCTCCGCACTGTGGGCAGCAGGGGTGACAGGGGCTGAGGTGCCTGGGGCGAAGGAGACGCCCGCCTTCCTGGGCGAGCGGGCACGGAGCGTAGGCTGAGGGGCTGCAGGGAGGGCGGGGCTGGTGCGCTGGGTGGCGGCTGTACCTGTAGAGGCGGGGGTCCCGGATGTTTCCGCCACCGCTAGGGAGCACCCATCCGAGGACGTGTCTGTGTCACTGCTCTCACCACCGGTCCCCGTTGTGGTGCTCCCCTCGCCCTCCGGATCACTGGTGCCCTCGGTGTCTGTTCCTGGGCCCACCGGGGCCTTGTGACTTGCAGCTCCCTCGTGCTCCGATGCCAAATCTCCTCCGCCTGATGATGCTAATGCACACATGCACAAGAAGATGAAGAAGAAGGGTGGGGGGAGAAAAAAGAAGACCAGGTTGAGTGCATGCAATGTCAACACCGTTGGCGGAGAGGACAGACACAGAAGCCTCATGCACTAAGCCGCGCATTCGGGGTACACTACTCAGTACTTCTGACTAAGACAACAGGTCAAGAGAGGACAAACGCGCAGATGTGTGAGGCTGGTCCATCAATAGCTGTACTTGTCACCCTACAGAGGTGGGGGCCGGGAGCACAGGGCCATGCCTAAGGGAGAGGACTACACTACAGAAAGCGCCCTGGCCTAATGTCACCCACAACCCTCCTCCCCCACCCAGACGCCTCCACTGCGCAGAAAGATAGCAGAATGTGCTGATACTCACCCCCTTGTGTCTGCTGTGATGCTCTCAAGCGCCCATCCAAATCAGGGTAGGCCACCGCCAGGATCCGGGACATCAGGGGGGTCAGGGTACGACTGGCACCCCTCCTAGGTTGGGAGGCCATCCCCAGCAGTGACTCGGCGGTCTTCCTGGTTCCGCGGCGGATGTCCTCCCACCTCTTGCGGCAGTGGGTGCCCCGTCTGACGTGGACCCCCAGGGCCCGGACCTCCTTGGCGATGGCACGCCAAATCTCGACTTTCTGATGGGCGCTGACCTATGTGACATGTACAGGGTGGGAAGGAAACATTCATCAACTTACTGCATGTTAGATGTGATTGGCCCCCCCTCCCCAACCTTGCCATATGGCACATGCTCTCATCTGTCGTGCGTTGCACTCCTCATTCGCCCCCCACCCCACCAACTTACATCCACCCCACTCCACACAGGCATCGCCCATTCCATGTGCACCCGGTGTACTTACCTGTTGGTCTGGAGGACCGTAGAGTAACGCATACTGGGGGAGGACCCCATCCACGAGCTTCTCCAACTCTTCAGACGTGAAGGCAGGGGCCCTTTCCCCAGTCGCAGCAGCCATTGTCACTTCCAGACCGAGGTCACAGCAGCACTTGCAGTATAGGTCCTCTCCTGTGGATGATCAGGTCTCGAGTGATTAGGCAGATAGAAAATGGCGGTCACGCCCGTGGCGGTGCGTACCGCGGCGGTGCGTTCCGCTACCGCCGGCGCACCTCGTCATTGGCTCCTGAAACCCATAGGCTTCAATGTTAACCAATGCAGCTCTGTGTAGCGGTCTTCGACCGCCTACCGCCACGGTGTGCTCCGCCAGCGCATTGACCTCACATCCCATTGTCCCACTTCACAGGTCAGGCAGCCACCATTTCAAGGGCCCACATGGCATAATTTCTACTGCGACACACAGGCCTAGGCCTTGCATTGCCACACATACACGCCTTTCAAAACATAGATAACCGTGTGCTATGCAAGCTGTGGTGAACGTACCAGTGATTGGCTTGACTCTGTGCTCCATGTTGTCATTCCTAGGCACCGTCCGCTGGGACTTGCGAGGAGAAGGATGAATCCTCGCGTGTACCGACCGCTGGTGGACCTGTCGACAATGGAAGAACGCCACATCATACTACGATACCGACTTGACCGTGCCACTATCCATGAACTGTGTGCCCAGCTGGAGCCAGCCCTGATGTCCCCCATCCGCCAACCCACAGGAATTCCCCCTCTGGTGCAGGTTCTGTCAGTCCTCCATTTTCTTGCAAGTGGCTCATTCCAGACAACAGTGGCCATGTCATCTGGAATGTCTCAGCCTATGTTTTCCAAAGTTTTGTCTAGAGTGTTGTCTGCCCTGACGAAACACATGCGGAGTTACATTATATTCCCTGAGGAGGTTGATTTGGCCACTGTGAAGGGTGATTTTTATGCCCTTGGACATATTCCCAACATCATTGGTGCCATTGATGGGACCCATGTAGCCTTAGTCCCCCCAAAAGACAATGAGCAGGTGTACAGAAACAGGAAAAGTTACCATTCTATGAACGTCCAGGTGGTCTGTTTGGCTGACCAGTACATGTCCCACGTGAATGCCATGTTCCCTGGGTCAGTGCATGACGCGTATGTGATGCGTAATAGCAGCATCCCTTATGTGATGGAACTGCTACAGAGACAACGTGTGTGGCTAATAGGTGACTCTGGTTACCCCAACCTGCCTTGGCTATTGACCCCAGTGAGGAATCCCCGGACCAGGGCTGAGGAACGGTACAATGAGGCCCATGGGCGAACTAGGAGGATCATAGAAAGGACCTTTGGGCTCCTGAAGGCCAGATTTAGGTGCCTGCATATGACAGGGGGATCCCTGATGTAGTCACCAAAGAAGGTGTGCCAGATCATCGTGGCCTGCTGTATGCTTCACAATCTGGCATTGCGACGTCAGGTGCCTTTCCTGCAGGAGGATGGTCCAGATGGTGGTGTTGAAGCAGCTGTGGAGCCTGCGGAGAGTGAAGAGGAGGAAGACTCAGAGGACGACACAGACAACAGGGACAGAGTTATCCAACAGTATTTTCAGTAGCACACAGGTAAGAATCACTCACGCCATTTTACTTTTCCTGCAAGCCTCCTGCTTCTCAACTTTGTCTATGACCCCCCAGTTCTTTTAAACTGATGTTTGATTTTCCCTTCCCTTTTCAGTGCTGTATGACCCACTCCGTGACTACTGCTTGGTTAGCCCATGGACTAATGCTTATTGATCTCGGTATGTGTTCAGCACAAAGTTAACAGAACATAATTGATCGGTAATGTGTTATACATTTGTAAATAATACAGCCTGACTCCTGTTTGATTTCAGTGCATTGAGTGATTTATTTTTTGTGCTAGATTATGGTACATGATATAAACACGGTGATGGGTGGGGGTGCAGTAATGGCCATGGCAGAGTCCAGTTCTCAGTCTCACAGGTGCATTGTCCATATGCCTGTGGAAGGATGGAGCAGGGGCAGTTCAAGGTTGGACAGGGTGGCAATGTGGGACAGTGGGATGACTTCAGGGGGTGTCTCATGCTGGCGGGGGTCTTGACATCCTACTCTGTCGATTTTTTTGATCTCAGGCTCCTCTTGCGGGGTGGTTGTTCTTCAGCAGGAGGTGGGGTTCTGGTGGCCTGTCGTTGTGGTGGGGCCTCCTGTCCACTAGCGCCGGCAGAAGTGGTAGGCTGTTCCTGGCTAGTGACAGGGGCCCTGTGTGCTGCCACATGGTCCCGCAACGTGTCTTCTATCCGGTTGAGGGCCTGGACTATGCTCCCCATAGCGGTAGAGATGTTGGTGAGTTGATTGGTGAACCCCATGTAGCGTTCCTCCTGCTGTGCCTGGATCTCCTGGAACCTGGCCAGTACCGTCGCCATCGTCTCTTGGGAGTGGTGGTAGGCTGCCATGATGGTGGTGAGGGCCTCTTGGAGAGTGGGTTCCCTGGGCCTCTCCTCCCCCCCTGTCGCACAGCAGCCCTCCGAGTTGCCCTGTTTCCCCTGGCCTCTGTCCCCTGGACGGTGTGCCCACTACCACTGCCCCCAGGTCCCTGTTGTTGTTGGGGTGGTGGGTTAGCCTGGGTGCCCTGTAGTGGCAGACACACTGCTGATTGACCTGTCCTAGAGACAGAGGCATGGGCCCGCTGGGTGGGAGCTGTGCTGTTGGTCCCAGAGGGGGTTGGGTTTGCTGTGGCCTGTGTGTGGGGAACCGACTGTCCAGAGGTCCCCGATGGTCCGGGCTGTTCATCAGGTTCCAGGTCGACAGAGCTGCTGTCATCACTGGGGGCCTCTTCCGGGGGGGGGAAGGACATTTCTGGACCCTCCTGGCCGGTGTGTTGGCGTTCGGGTCCAGCATGGGGTAAGAGAGTATGGTTATTGTTTCTGTGTGTGCTATTGCGTGCCATTGATTGGTGCCCTTGTCCCCCAGTGCTGCCATTCCCTTGGGGGAGGTGTTGTGGGGGTGTTTTGGGGGGGGGGGGGGTATGTGCAGTGGTCATGCTTGGGTGATGGGTGTCCATAGTTTGTGGTGGCATGCAGGGGTTGGTGTTGGGTGGGTTGTGCTGGAGAGACATTCTCAGGGAGGATGTGTGATGGGGGGTTGGGGGTGAGGGTGGTGGTGGGGGTTAGCATGCTGGGGGGGGGGGTGAAGTAGTTGAGATTGTACTTACCAGAGTCCATTCCTCCGTGTACTCCAGCGAGGCCATCAGGATGCAGGATGTTTAGTACCTCTTGCTCCCATGCTGTGAATTCGGGTGGAGTGGGTAGGGGTCCCCCGCCAGTCTTCTGCACTGCGATGTTGTGTCGCGAGACCATCGAGCGCACCTTTCCCCTTAAGTCGTTCCAGCGTTTGCGGATGTCGTCTCGATTTCTGGGATGCTGTCCCACCGCGTTGACCCTGTCCACGATCCGCTGTCATAGCTCCGCCTTCCTGGCTATAGTGGTGTGCTGCACCTGTGAGCCGAAGAGCTGCGGTTCAACTCTTATGATTTCCTCCACCATGACCCGGAGTTCTTGGTCCGAAAAGCGTGGGTGCCTTTGGGGTGCCATGAGGTGGTGTGGATGAGGTGTGGGGTGGTGTATATGGTGATGAGTGTATTGGTGTGTGGTGCTTTGTGCTTCTATGTGGTGTGTGTGATGGTGTAGTGTGCCTCTGTGTGATGTAGCTCTCTGTTCTGTGATGTGTCTCTCTCTCCTTCGTCTCTGATCTTCGGTCGTAGGGGTTTGTGGGTGATGTGGGTGTGTGTTTTATAGTTGTATGGATGTGTGGGAGTGTTGTTGGTATGTGTGTCAGGTGTGTGTATTTCAAATTGCCCAATGTGGCAGTGTTTTGGAGGTGTGTGTGTATTTTGAGCGCGGCGGTGTGTACCGCCAATGGAATACCGCGGTTGAAAGACCGCTGCGTGGATTGGTGGGTCAGAATGGCATGGGCGTGTTTGTGTTGGCGTGGCGGTGGAGGTTTGGTCATCTCCAGTTTTCCGCGGCCCGCTGATGAGGCGGCCTTCCTTAGATGTCGGGTTTTTGGCGGATTCACAGTTGGTGGTCAGAATGACCGTGGCGGTTTACCGCGGCCGCGGCAGTAGTATGGCGGAGTTCTGACCGGCGGTATGGGCCTTTTACCGCCAAGGTCAGAATGACCCCCAAAGTTTGCTGAGCCTGGGGCAGCATGTGTGCTGGTGGTACTCCAGTGCTTCAGAGCCTTCCTCCTGGGTCTGGCTCATGATGTGCCTTTAGCAGGAGATTTGGGGCAGGACAATACCTTTGCGAGGTTTGTCACCCACTTTTACTGGCCCCAAATGTGCAGGCACTCTGACACACATTGCAGGTCTTGCCAAACTTTTCAGGCAAATGCCAAAAGATGGGGAAGTAGAAGGCCTCTGTGAGGAAATGCCTCCTTGGCATGGTTACCCCCTGACATTTTGCCTTTGCTGATGACAAGTTATGATTTGAAAGTGTGCTGAGGCCTGCTAACCAGGCCCCAGCACCAGTGTTCTTCAACTAACCTGTACCTTTGTTTCCACAATTGGCACACCCTGGCATCCAGGTAAGTCCCTTGTAACTGGTACCCCTGGTCACCTGCAAATATCGAGGGACAAAATTTAGCCACACACTATCCCATACGGCCCACACCATATGCATATACCAACATCCACTGGGTGGGAACCAGGGCTCACCTATTAGCCACACCCGGTGCCTCTGGAGTTGGGCCATCATATTTGGGATGCTCCTATTCCTCAGGATAAAGGCATCATGCACCGACCCTAGATACTTAGCATTGATATGGGAGATGTACTGGTCCATCAAGCTCACCATCTGGAAATTCATGGAGTGGAAACTCTTTCTATTTCTGAACACCTGTTCATTCTGGCGGGGGGGGGGACAAATGCAATATGAGTTCCATCTATCGCTCCAATTATGTTGGGGATATGTCCCATTGCATATAAGTCAGCCTTCACTGTGACCAAATCGTCCACTTGGGGGAAAACAATGTAGCTGCACATGTGCTTAATCAGGGCAGACAAAACTCTTGTCAGCACTATTGAGAACATTGGCTGTGACATTCCTCCTGCCAAGCCTACTGTCACTTGGAAACCAGTTGCCAGGAACTGGAGCACAGATAAGACTTGCACAAGAGGGGGGATCCCAGTGGGGTGACAGATAGCAGAGATCAGGTCAGGCTCCAATTGGGCACACAGCTCTGTGATTGTGGCCCTGTCAAGTCTGTAGATGAGGATAATGTGCCTGTCCTCCATTGTTGCAAAGTCCACTAGGGGTCTGTACACAGGGTATGTCTCCATCTCCTATTCATCCGCAGCGGTAGCAGTCTAAGGGACAAAAGAGTGAAGAGCCGGTCACAAACTGAACACTGGAGCCACAACAGTACAATGCATGATGTTAATTTCTAATGGGTAAGTGGGATTTGTCCTGTATGTCAAAATGTCAACTGTGACGCAGTTATTACCAGGGCCTGCCCCTCCACCCCCCTGAAATGGTGTAGGAGGCTGGACTGGCTTGTAGTGAGTACCAAGGGGTACTTGCACCTTGCACCAGGCCCAGTTATCCCTTATTAGTGTATAGGGTGTCTAGCAGCTTAGGCTGATAGATAATGGTAGCTTAGCAGAGCAGCTTAGGCTGAACTAGGAGACGTGTGAAGCTACTACAGTACCACTTAGTGTCATATGCACAATATCATAAGAAAACACAATACACAGTTATACTAAAAATAAAGGTACTTTATTTTTATGACAATATGCCAAAGTATCTTAGAGTGTACCCTCAGTGAGAGGATAGGAAATATACACAAGATATATATACACAATAGCAAAAATATGCAGTATAGTCTTAGAAAACAGTGCAAACAATGTATAGTTACAATAGGATGCAATGGGGAAACATAGGGATAGGGGCAACACAAACCATATACTCCAAAAGTGGAATGCGAACCACGAATGGACCCCAAACCTATGTGACCTTGTAGAGGGTCGCTGGGACTATTAGAAAATAGTGAGAGTTAGAAAAATAACCCTCCCCAAGACCCTGAAAAGTGAGTGCAAAGTGCACTAAAGTTCCCCTAAGGACAAAGAAGTCGTGTTAGAGGAATAATGCAGGAAAGACACAAACCAGCAATGCAACAACTGTGGATTTCCAGTCTAGGGTACCTGTGGAACAAGGGGACCAAGTCCAAAAGTCACAAGCAAGTCGGAGATGGGCAGATGCCCAGGAAATGCCAGCTGCGGGTGCAAAGAAGCTTCTACTGGACAGAAGAAGCTGAGGTTTCTGCAGGAACGAAAAGGGCTAGAGACTTCCCCTTTGGTGGACGGATCCCTCTCGCCATGGAGAGTCGTGCAGAAGTGTTTTCCCGCCGAAAGATCGCCAACAAGCCTTGCTAGCTGCAAATCGTGCATTTGGCGTTTTTGGACGCTGCTGGGGCCCAGGAGGGACCAGGAGGTCGCAAATTGGACCTGAAGAGAGAGGGGACGTCGAGCAAGACAAAGAGCCCTAACTAAAGCAGGTAACACCTGTAGAAGTGCCAGAAACAGGCACTATGAGGATGCGTGAAATGGTGCTCGCCGAAGTTGCACAAAGGAGTCCCACGTCACCGGAGACCAACTTAGAAAGTCGTGCAATGCAGGTTAGAGTGCTGTGGACCCAGGCTTGGCTGTGCACAAAGGATTTCCGCCGAAGGTGCACAGGGGCCGGTGTAGCTGCAAAGTCGCGTTTCCCAGCAATGCAGCCCAGCGAGGTAAGGCAAGGACTTACCTCCACCAAACTTGGACTGAAGAGTCACTGGACTGTGGGGGTCACTTGGACAGAGTCGCTGGATTTGAGGGACCTCGCTCGTCGTGCTGAGAGGAGACCCAAGGGACCGGTAATGCAGCTTTTTGGTGCCTGCGGTTGCAGGGGGAAGATTCCGTCGACCCACGGGAGATTTCTTCGGAGCTTCTGGTGCAGAGAGGAGGCAGGCTACCCCCACAGCATGCACAAGCAGGAAAACAGTCGAGAAGGCGGCAGGATCAGCGTTACAGAGTTGCAGTAGTCGTCTTTGCTACTATGTTTGCAGGTTTGCAGGCTTCCAGCGCGGTCAGCAGTCGATTCCTTATCAGAAGGTGAAGAGAGAGATGCAGAGGAACTCGGCTGAGCTCAGGCATTCGTTATCTAAAGTTTCCCCAGAGACAGAGACCCTAAATAGCCAGAAAAGAGGGTTTGGCTACCTAGGAGAGAGGATAGGCTACTAACACCTGAAGGAGCCTATCAGCAGGAGTCTCTGACGTCACCTGGTGGCACTGGCCACTCAGAGCAGTCCAGTGTGCCAGCAGCACCTCTGTTTCCAAGATGGCAGAGGTCTGGAGCACACTGGAGGAGCTCTGGACCCCTCCCAGGGGAGGTGCAGGTCAGGGGAGTGGTCACTCCCCTTTCCTTTGTCCAGTTTCGCGCCAGAGCAGGGGCTAAGGGGTCCCTGAACCGGTGTAGACTGGCTTATGCAGAATTGGGCACATCTGTGCCCAAGAAAGCATTTCCAGAGGCTGGGGGAGGCTACTCCTCCCCTGCCTTCACACCATTTTCCAAAGGGAGAGGGTGTCACACCCTCTCTCAGAGGAAGTTCTTTGTTCTGCCATCCTGGGCCAGGCCTGGCTGGACCCCAGGAGGGCAGAAGCCTGTCTGAGGGGTTGGCAGCAGCAGCAGCTGCAGTGAAACCCCAGGAAGGGCAGTTTGGCAGTACCAGGGTCTGTGCTACAGACCACTGGGATCATGGGATTGTGCCAACTATGCCAGGATGGCATAGAGGGGGCAATTCCATGATCATAGACATGTTACATGGCCATATTCGGAGTTACCATTGTGAAGCTACATATAGGTAGTGACCTATATGTAGTGCACACGTGTAATGGTGTCCCCGCACTCACAAAGTTCAGGGAATTGGCTCTGAACAATGTGGGGGCACCTTGGCTAGTGCCAGGGTGCCCTCACACTAAGTAACTTTGCACCTAACCTTTACCAGGTAATGGTTAGACATATAGGTGACTTATAAGTTACTTAAGTGCAGTGTAAAATGGCTGTGAAATAACGTGGACGTTATTTCACTCAGGCTGCAGTGGCAGGCCTGTGTAAGGATTGTCAGAGCTCCCTATGGGTGGCAAAAGAAATGCTGCAGCCCATAGGGATCTCCTGGAACCCCAATACCCTGGGTACCTCAGTACCATATACTAGGGAATTATAAGGGTGTTCCAGTAAGCCAATGTAAATTGGTAAAAATGGTCACTAGCCTGTTAGTGACAATTTGGAAAGAAATGAGAGAGCATAACCACTGAGGTTCTGATTAGCAGAGCCTCAGTGAGACAGTTAGTCACTACACAGGTTACACATTCAGGCACACTTATGAGCACTGGGGCCCTGGGTTACCAGGGTCCCAGTGACACATACAACTAAAACAACATATATACAGTGACAAATGGGGGTAACATGCCAGGCAAGATGGTACTTTCCTACACAACCCCCCCCCAAACGAAGGACAATAAGACTAGCCATGACCTGATGAGTCTTCATTGTCTAAGTGGAAATATCTGGAGAGTCCATCTGCATTGGAGTGGCTACTCCCAGGTCTATGTTCCACTGTATAGTCCATTCCCTGTAGGGATATGGACCACCTCAACAATTTAGGATTTTCACCTTTCATTTGTTTTAGCCAAAGTAGAGGTTTGTGGTCTGTCTGAACAATGAAGTGAGTGCCAAACAGGTATGGCCTCAACTTCTTCAGAGCCCAGACCACAGCAAAGGCCTCCCTCTCAATGGCAGACCAACGCTTTTCTCTAGGGGTCAACCTTCTACTAATAAAAGCAACAGGTTGATCCTGGCCCTCAGAATTAAGTTGTGATAGGACTGCCCCTACTCCTAATTCAGATGCATCAGTTTGGACATAGAATTTTTTAGAGTAACAAGGGCTTTTCAGGACAGGTGCAGAGCACATGGCCTGCTTCAGCTCCTCAAAAGCTTTCTGACAGTTTGCTGTCCATAATACCTTTTTAGGCATTTTCTTGGATGTGAGGTCATTAAGAGGGGCTGCAATGGAGCCATAGTTCTTAATGAACCTCCTGTAGTACCCAGTGAGGCCTAGGAAGGCTCTCACCTGAGTCTGAGTGGTAGGGGGAACCCAATCAATAATTGTTTGGATTTTCCCCTGAAGTGGTGCAATCTGTTCCCCACCAACAAGGTGTCCCAGATAAACCACCTTACCCTGCCCTATCTGGCACTTTGAAGCCTTGATAGTGAGGCCTGCCTTTTGCAGGGCCTCCAAAACTTTCCATAGGTGGACCAGGTGATCATCCCAGCTGGAGCTAAAGACAGCTATAGCGTCCAAATATGCTGCACTGAAAGCTTCCAGCCCTTGCAGGACTGTGTTCACCAACCTCTGAAAAGTGGCAGGTGCATTTTTCAAACCAAAAGGCATTACAGTAAACTGGTAATGTCCTCCAATGGTAGAAAATGCAGTCTTAGGTTTAGCATCTTCTGATAATTTGATCTGCCAATACCCTGCAGTCAAATCAAAAGTGCTTAGATACTTGGCAGATGCCAGTGTATCTATAAGCTCATCTGCCCTGGGTATAGGGTGAGCATCAGTTTTGGTTACCAAGTTGAGACCTCTATAGTCTACACAAAACCGCATTTCCTTCTTTCCATCTTTAGAATTGGGTTTTGGTACCAGTACCACAGGAGAAGCCCATGGACTGTCAGAGTGCTCAACCACTCCTAGTTCCAACATTTTCTGAACTTCTTGCTTTATGCAGTCCCTGACATGGTCAGGCTGCCTATAGATCTTACTTTTGACAGGTAAACTGTCTCCAGTATCTATAGTGTGCTCACACCAAGAAGTGGTGCCTGGCACAGTAGAGAAGAGTTCTGAAAATTGTCCGAGGAGATTTATGCAATGGTCTTTCTGCTCGGCAGTAAGACAATCTGCCAAAACTACACCTTCCACAAGAGCATCTTGTTCTGTGGAAGAGAAGAGATCAGGTAGAGGATCACTGTCTTCTTCCTGTCCCTCATCAGTTGCCATGAGCAGGGTGAGATCAGCCCTGTCATAGTAGGGTTTCAGGCGGTTGACATGGAGTACCCTAAGGGGACTCCTGGCAGTGCCTAAGTCAACCAAGTAGGTGACTTCACCCTTCTTTTCAACAATTGTGTGGGGTCCACTCCATTTATCTTGAAGTGCTCTTGGGGCCACAGGCTCCAAGACCCACACTTTCTGCCCTGGTTGGTACTGAACCAAAACAGCCTTCTGATCATGCCATTGCTTCTGGAGCTCTTGGCTGGCCTGAATGTTTTTACTGGCCTTTTTCATGTACTCAGCCATCCTTGATCTGAGGCCAAGTACATAATCCACAATATCCTGCTTAGGAGCTTTTAAAGGTTGTTCCCAACCCTCCTTTACAAGTGTGAGTGGACCCCTAACAGGGTGTCCAAAAAGAAGTTCAATGGGGCTGAAGCCCACTCCTTTCTGGGGTACCTCCCTGTAGGCAAAAAGGAGGCATGGTAGAAGGATATCCCATCTCCTGCGGAGTTTTTCAGGGAGACCCATAATCATGCCTTTGAGAGTTTTATTAAATCTCTCCACCAGTCCATTTGTTTGTGGATGATAGGGTGTTGTGAACTTGTACGTTACACCACACTCCTTCCACATGGCCTTTAAGTATGCAGACATGAAATTGCTTCCTCTGTCTGATACTACTTCCTTTGGGAAGCCCACCCTGGAAAATATTCCCAGGAGGGCCTTTGCCACTGCAGGAGCTGTAGTGGTCCTTAAAGGAATTGCTTCAGGATATCTTGTGGCATGGTCCACTACCACCAAGATAAACCTATTGCCTGAAGCAGTAGGAGGGTCAAGGGGGCCAACTATGTCAACCCCCACCCTTTCAAAGGGAACCCCAACCACAGGCAGTGGGATAAGGGGTGTCTTTGGGGTGCCACCTGTCTTGCCACTGGCTTGACAGGTTTCACAGGACTTACAAAATTCCTTTGTGTCCTCAGACATCCTAGGCCAATGAAACAGGGGAACAAGCCTGTCCCAAGTTTTCATTTGTCCTAGATGCCCAGCTAAGGGAATGTCATGTGCCAGTGTTAGGAGGAACTTTCTGTACTCCTGAGGAATCACTAATCTCCTGGCAGCTCCAGGTTTAGGATCCCTATGCTCAGTGTACAAGAGGTTGTCCTCCCAGTAAACTCTGTGAGAGTCACTGACATCCCCATTAGCCTGTTTGACAGCTTGCTGTCTGAGACCCTCTAATGTGGGACAGGTTTGCTGTGCCACACTCAGCTCCTCTCTGGCAGGCCCCCCTTCACCCAAAAGCTCAGCAGTGTCTGCTTCCAGCTCCTCTGGTGTAGGTTCTGCACAGGGAGGGAATTCTTCTTCCTCAGAAGTTGAATCCACTGTAGAGGGAGGGATAGTAGGAAGTGGTTTGCTTCTACTAGCCCTAGCTTTAGGGAGCACTTGGTCCATTGTTCCAGGATCCAAGCTTCCCTGTCCTTTTTGCTTTTTGGCCTGAGCCCTTGTCAAAGCAAAAATATGCCCTGGGATGCCCAGCATTGCTGCATGGGCCTCCAACTCCACATCTGACCAAGCTGATGTCTCCAAATCATTCCCTAATAGACAGTCTACAGGTAAATCTGAAGCTACCACAACTTTCTTTGGACCAGTTACCCCCCCCCAGTTGAGATTTACAACAGCCATGGGGTGGCTTTGTGTTATGTTGTGAGCATCGGTTACTTGGTACTGGTGTCCAAGTATGTGTTGTTCAGGGTGCACCAGTTTCTCAATCACCATTGTGACACTGGCACCTGTGTCCCTGTAGGCCTGGACCTCAACACCATTTATTAGGGTTAGTTGCTTGTACTTCTCCAAGTTATGGGGGCAAGCAACCAAAGTGGCTAAATCAATAGCTCCTTCAGAGACTAAAGTAGCCTCTGTGGTCTCCCTAATCAGACCAACCCCAACTAAATTACCAAAAGTGAGCCCAGCTACTCCCTTGGATTGGCTATTAGTAGGTTTGCTCCCACCACCACTGCTATTAGTAGGGACACTAGGTGTAGCAGTAGGGGTTGTAGTGGTAGGAGCTGTGGTGCCTTTCTTTGGACAACTGGGATCTGTTGTCCAATGGCCTTTTATTTTACATAAATAGCACCATGGTTTCTTTTCCTTGTTCTGATTAAAGGAGGATTTGGACCCACCACCCCCACCAGAGTGTTTTTGTGGGCCTGATGAAGACTCATTTTTAGATTTGTCCCCACCCTTGTCAGAAGACTTACCATCCTTCTTTTTGTTGCCATCTTTGTCACCCCCTGTATGAACTTTTCTGTTCACTCTTGTTCTGACCCATTTGTCTGCCTTCTTTCCCAATTCTTGGGGAGAGGTCAGATCAGAGTCCACCAAGTACTGGTGCAACAAATCAGACACACAATTATTAAGAATATGCTCTCTCAGGATCAAGTTATACAGGCTGTCATAATCAGTAACTTTACTGCCATGTAACCACCCCTCCAAGGCCTTCACTGAATGGTCAATGAAATCAACCCAGTCTTGTGAAGACTCCTTTTTGGTCTCTCTGAACTTTATCCTGTACTGTTCAGTGGTTAAGCCATAACCATCCAGGAGTGCATTCTTAAGAACTTGGAAATTATTAGCATCATTTTCTTTCACAGTAAGGAGCCTATCCCTACCTTTTCCACTAAATGATAGTCATAGGATAGCATCCCACTGCCTTTGAGGGACATCCTGTACAACACAGGCCCTCTCAAGTGCAGCAAACCACTTGTTAATGTCATCCCCCTCCTTGTAAGGGGGAACTATCTTGTGCAGATTCCTGGAATCATGCTCTTTTGCAGGATGACTATGGGGAATCCTGCTGCTGCCACCATGGGTATCTAAACCCAACTTCTGTCTTTCCTTCTCTAATTCAAAAGACTGTCTATCCAAATCCAGCTGTTGCTTTTTAAGCTTCAGTCTGGTTTGTTCCACCCTCAACTTATTGAGTTCCCTCTCTAACATTCTGTCATCAGGGTTGGTGGGAGGGACATTTCTAGAAACAGAGCTATGATGGGAATGAACAGAAGGAGACCTGTCCCTTACAGAAGCCACCCTAACAGCTTGGTTTACAGAAACATTACTACCAGTATGGTGAGAATAAATGCTTTTGCTATGATGTGAGACAACACTATTTATATGGTGTGGCTCATCATCATTACCAACTGTTGGACCTGGCTTTTTGACAGGGACATCCCCAAACTTTTTGCCTCCTTCCTCCTATTTTGTCTGACCTGTTGTTGTTGGCTTTTGACCTCTGAGCACTTTACCACTGCTAACCAGTGCTAAAGTGCATATGCTCTCTGTGTAAATTGTACATTGATTGGTTTATCCATGATTGACTATTTAATTAACCTGTAAGTCCCTAGTAGAGTGCACTACATGTGCCTAGGGCATGTAGATTAAATGCTACTAGTGGGCCGGCAGCACTGGTTGTGCCACCCACCTCAGTAGCCCCTTAACCTTGTCTCAGGCCTGCCATTGCAAGGCCTGTGTGTGCAGTTTCACTGCCACATCGACTTGGCATTTAAAAGTACTTGCCAAGCCTAGAACTCCCCTTTTTCTACATATAAGTCATCCCTAATGTGTGCCCTAGGTATCCCCTAGAGCAGGGTGCTGTGTAGGTAAAAGGCAGGACATGTACCTGTGTAGTTATATGTCCTGGTAGTGTAAAACTCCTAAATTCGTTTTTACACTACTGTGAGGCCTGCTCCCTTCAGAGCTAACATTGGGGCTGCCCTCATACACTGTTGAAGTGGCAGCTGCTGATCTGAAAGGAGCAGGAAGGTCATATTTAGTATGGCCAGAATGGTAATACAAAATCCTGCTGACTGGTGAAGTCGGATTTAATATTACTATTCTAGAAATGCCACTTTTAGAAAGTGAGCATTTCTTTGCACTAAAATCTTGTTGTGCCCTTCAATCCACGTCTGGCTAGGTTTAGTTGACAGCTCCTTGTGCATTCACTCAGACACACCCCAAACACAGGGTACTCAGCCTCACTTGCATACATCTGCATTTTGAATGGGTCTTCCTGGGCTGGGAGGGTGGAGGGCCTGCCCTCACACAAAGGACTGCCACACCCCCTACTGGGACTCTGGCAGACAGGATTGAGCTGAAAGGGAACTGGGTGCATTTCTTAGAGACTCTTTGAAGTCACCCCCACTTCAAAGGCACAACTTAGTATAAAACAGGGCCTCTGCCCTACCTCATCAGACACTTGCTGGAGAAGAAACCTGAACCAGAAACTACATCCTGCCAAAAGAACTGCCTGGCTGCTCAAAGGACTCACCTGTCTGCTTTCTCCAAAGGACTGCTGTCTTGCTGTTGCCCTGCTGCCTTGCTGAACTCTTGTCTGGCTGTGAAAGTGCTCTCCAAGGGCTTGGATAGAGCTTGCCTCCTGTTCCTTGAAGTCTCAGGACCAAAAAGACTTCTTCCTTTCACGTGGACGCTCCGTGCGCCGAAAATTTCGACGCACAGCTTGTTTCGCGGCGAGAAAAACGCCGCACACCGACGCTGATCAACGCAACGCCCTCGGGACGATCGAGACTTCGACGCACAACCTCGCAAGGACAAAGCCGCCCGACTTCCAAGGAGAAATCGACGCGACGCCTACCGTGAGTGCGAAACTTTGACGCACGGCCTCGCAAGGACAACGCCGCCCGACTTCCAAGGAGAAATCGACGCGACGCCTGCCGTGAGACCAAAATTTCGACGCACGGCCTCGCAAGGTCAACGCCGCCCGACTTCCAAGGAGAAATCGACGCGACGCCTACCGTGAGATCGAAACTTCGACGCGCAGCCCCGCAGAACGACGCGCAGCCGGAAAATAAGCAGGAGAATCCACGCACAGACCCGGGACATCTGGTAATCCCCGCGATCCACAAAAAGAGACTGTCTGCGCGCCGGAAAACGACGCCCGACTTCCCCGCGTGGAAAAGAACGACGCAAGTCTGTGTGTGCTGAGGAGAAATCGACGCACACACCCCTTTTTCCACGCATCTCTTCTCCTGTGGCCCTCTGAGGAGATTTCCCACCAGAAACCAGGTACTCTGTGCTTGAAAGACACTTTATTGCTTTTTAAAAGACTTAAAGACACTTAATATCACTTTTCAGTGATATCTTTACAAATTCGTATTGCAACTTTGATCGTTTTGACCTACAAGTACCCAGATAAATATTCTATATTTTTCTAAACACTGTGTGGTGTATTTTTGTGGTGTTATACTATGGTGTTGTATGATTTATTGCACAAATGCTTTACACATTGCCTTCTAAGTTAAGCCTGACTGCTCGTGCCAAGCTACCGGAGGGTGAGCACAGGCTGATTTTGGATTGTGTGTGACTTACCCTGACTAGAGTGAGGGTTCTTGCTTGGACAGAGGGCAACCTAACTGCCAACCAAAAACCCCATTTCTAACATTGGTGATCAGCGGTGAGGATAGGACTTGTGTTTGTGCAGTGACATACAGTAGCTAAGTATTTCACTACCTACCCACAGTTGAAGGTCAACTTGATTTTTTATCTCTTTTTTGACTTTTGGTCTCTGATGTCCTCCTGGATATACTATTGATATTTTGGACTTTGGATTTTGGTTTTTGCTGGTAAGATCCTATCAGAATGGGATCGCTTACCTACTTATTCTTTTTGCCTACTGACCACCTCACTAAGGCTGACCTAAGGAAGCTTTGCAGAGAATGTGGCCTTCCTGTAGCAAAGAGATCTACTAAAGCAGAGATGCTACATGCCTACATAGTCTGGGAGGAAGACAGATGGGCAGAGAGAGAGGCAGCAAGAAACCAAATGACTAAGTACCCCTCAGAGGAGGAGGAGGACGACTCAGATGAGGAAAGAGACCCAGTGAAAAAAGAATGGCTCATGGCTCAAGCACGGTGGATGGAAGAGCTAGATGAGTTTATTGAAAGGGCTGAGGCAGCAAGTCTCTTAGCCCTGGAAGAAGAAAAGATTGCAGCTCAAGAGCTGAGCTGTAAAGAGCTGAAACTGGAGGCCGGAAGGGCTGAGTCCAGTTCAGATGGTGGCAGCAAAAATCTTGCATCTAGTACTGCTGAAGAAGGGCACAAGCCCAGAGATGTGGTACCCAACTTGAAGAAGAGAGTTGACACACCCCAGGTGGTTCAAGGGTATGAGGTAGTTCCCGTTATGCACAGGGTCCCTGAGAAGGATTGGGGAACTGGCACAGGGAGTCATATTCCTACTGGGGGGAGGGACACTTTACTGACTCTAGCAGAGAGTGACAGAGAAAAGGGTTCCCCCCTGGTGGACGTCCTGGATATAGAGTGTAGAGACATCCCAGAAGAGTTTGGGTTGAGTGTCAGGGACAGACAGAAACTGTCTCACCAGTCTCAAGAGGGTGATGTAGAGTGCTTTTCCAAGGCTGAGTTACTAGGTGGTTGGGTGAAGGGTACTGTGGTTAATACATGTGAAGGGCAGAGTGATGTAATTGCTGGAGAGCATATGTCTGGTCCTTATTTTCCAGAGCTACGCCAACACCAGGTGGAGTGTGAGTTCTCTGACCCCAGGGAACTTACAGTGGAGGCAGACTTTTGGGTGAGTACCAGAGAGTCTGAAGAGGCATTTGGGGGTGCTCCTGAAGGGAGTGGTCTAGGTGGTTCCCGACCAAGTGAGGTGGGAGAGGATTGTAGTGTCCCAGGTAGGTCTCAGAGCCTAACCTGTACCGTAGGGCCACCTTTTGAGGGAAGCCCCGCAGTGTCAGAAGAACTTGGGGGGATGACTGTAGACAGCATCCCAACAGTTCTGGTGTCTGGCAGTACCACTCCTAGTGAGGGGGTGCAGAAGTCCAGACATAGGGTTGAGAGGGGGTGGCAGACCCCAGTGGAGGATCTTGAAAGTCAGGGGTCAGCTCTGAGAGCAGAGCCCCCCAGGAATGACCCAGGTGAGACCGTTTCTGGTTTGGGGGAAACCCAGACTCTGCCGGATGGGCAGAGGTCGGGAGACCTGCGCCAACCAGACTCTTGTGTGGCCCTTGGGGACGGCGTGTCCCTTGTGGGGGGTGAGAGTGCCCCCCAGGAAGTCCTGGCATGCCAGGCAAAGATTCAACCTCAGGGTGGTGACTCTGGGTTGGATAACCGGGTTCAGAGGTTAAACTTTGACCTGGTGGGGGGTAGATGTGCCCCCCAGAAAGTCCTGGAATGCCAGGCAATGGCTCAACCTCAGGGTGGTGACTCTGGGTTGGCTTACCAGGTGAAGAGGTCAAACTCTGACCTGGTGGGGGGTAGGTGTGCCCCCCAGAAAGTCCTGGCGTGCCAGGCAGTTGTCCAACCTCAGGGTGTCGACTCTGGGTTGGATGGCCAGGTTCAGAGGTTAAACTCTGACCTGGTGGGAGGTAGGTGTGCCTCCCAGAAAGTCCTGGGGTGCCAGGCAATTGCCCAACCTCAGGGTGGTGACTCTGGGTTGGCTAACCCGGTTCAGAGGTCAAACTCTGACCTGGTGGGGGGTAGGTGTGCCCCCCAGAAAGTCCTGGTATACCAGGCAATGGTTCAACCTCAGGGTGGTGACCCTGGGTTGGAGAACCAGGCTCAGAGGTTAAACTCTGACCTGGTGGGAGGTAGGTGTGCCTCCCTGAAAGTCCTGGCCTGCCAGGCAATGGTTCAACCTCAGGGTGGTGACTCTGGGTTGGATATCCAGGTTCAGAGGTTAACCTCTGACCTGGTGGGGGGTAGGTGTGCCCCCCAGAAAGCCCTGGTGTACCAGGCAGTTGTCCAACCTCAGGATGGTGACCCTAGGTTGGAGAACCAGGTTCAGAGGTTAAACTCTGACCTGGTGGAGGGTCAGTGTGCCCTCCAGGAAGTCCTGGCGTGCCAGGCGATTGTTCTACTTCAGGGTGGTAACTCTGAGTTGAATGGCCCAGTTCAGAGGTTAAACTCTGACCTGGTGGAGGGTCAGTGTGCCCTCCAGGAAGTCCTGGCGTGCCAGGCAATTGTTCAACCTCAGAGTGCTGACTCTGGGTTGGATACCCAGGTTCAGAGGTTAAACTCTGACCTGGTGGGAGGTAGGTGTGCCTTCCAAGAAGCCCTGCTGTGCCAGGCAATTGTCCAACCTCAGGGTGTTGACTCTGGGTTGGATGACCAGGTTCAGAGGTTAAACTCTGACCTGGTGGGGGGTAGGTGTGCCCCCCAGAAAGTCCTGGCGTGCCAGGCAATTGCCCAACCTCAGGGTGGTGACCCTGGGTTGGGGAACCAGGCTCAGAGGTTAAACTCTGACCTGGTGGGAGGTAGGTGTGCCTCCCAGAAAGTCCTGGTGCGCCAGGCAACTGTTCAACTTCAGGGTGGTGACTCTGAGTTGAATGGTCAGGTGCAGAGGTTAAACTCTGACCTGGTGGAGGGTCAGTGTGCCCTCCAGGAAGTCCTGGTGTGCCAGGCAATTGTTCAACTTCAGGGTGGTGACTCTGAGTTGAATGGTCAGGTGCAGAGGTTAAACTCTGACCTGGTGGAGGGTCAGTGTGCCCTCCAGGAAGTCCTGGCGTGCCAGGCAATTGTTCAACTTCAGGGTGGTAACTCTGAGTTGAATGGGCAGGTGCAGAGGTTAAACTCTGACCTGGTGGGGGGTAGGTGTGCCTCCCAGGAAGTCCTGGTTTGCCAGGCGGTGATCCAGTCTGAGGGTACAGACCCTGGGCTGGAAGACCAGGTTCAGGGTGTCCCCCCGGACCTGGAGGGAGGGGCTACTGATAACAGTGCCCCTACCATGTTGTCTTCTGAGGAGGCCACTCCTAGTTGGAGGGTGCTGGACCCCAGAAGGGAGGGCAGGGGGAGGGAAGCCTCACCCCGGGCCCTAGTCCAACCTGAAGGTACAGACCCCAGGTTGGAGGGCCAGTGGCAGGTTAACAGCCCTGCACTGGTGGAGGAATGGTACAGGGCGACTTCTGTAAGCCCCCTGGCCATGTTGGACTCTGGGGGTACCGCTCCGGGAGGGAGGGTACAAAGCCCCAGAGGGGAGGACCAGGTTCAGGCTGTCATCCCTGACCTGGTGGAAGGGAGAGTGGTTAAAGGGTGCCCAGCACCTGGGGCTACCGCCCCCCACTCTCCACAGCCACAGTGGTTGGAGAGCTTTGAGAGGCCTGGGGCCTGGCTCTCATCCCTGGCAGCTGTCAGTAATCACTGTGGCTTGCTGTCCGGGTGGACAGAGTTATCCCTGGGGAGGGGACAAGTGTCACACCCCAGGGGTAGAGTGGGCAACACCACTATGTTGGTCATGGGGGTACTATCCTGCTCCTGGGATACATCTGTGAGCAAAGTAAGGTTAGGTGCTGCACAGATGGGATCCGCAGGAAAGGAGAAAGGTTCCCCATGGATGGGCTTAATGGGCCCTGAGAGTATGGACAGAGGGATCCAATGGGAGTCAAGAAGGCGAAGAACTGGAGCATGCCCCTGCTGTTGTGGGCCTGGGTCCTTGTTCTGTCGCCTCAAACAGGGAAGTACATCAGGATAGTGATTGTTCTCCCCTGGCTTTAGGCTGGTGGGGGGTCATGTTGGACCTGGCTTTTTGACAGGGACATCCCCAAACTTTTTGCCTCCTTCCTCCTATTTTTTCTGACCTGTTGTTGTTGGCTTTTGACCTCTGAGCACTTTACCACTGCTAACCAGTGCTAAAGTGCATATGCTCTCTGTGTAAATTGTACATTGATTGGTTTATCCATGATTGACTATTTAATTAACCTGTAAGTCCCTAGTAGAGTGCACTACATGTGCCTAGGGCATGTAGATTAAATGCTACTAGTGGGCCGGCAGCACTGGTTGTGCCACCCACCTCAGTAGCCCCTTAACCTTGTCTCAGGCCTGCCATTGCAAGGCCTGTGTGTGCAGTTTCACTGCCACTTCGACTTGGCATTTAAAAGTACTTGCCAAGCCTAGAACTCCCCTTTTTCTACATATAAGTCATCCCTAATGTGTGCCCTAGGTATCCCCTAGAGCAGGGTGCTGTGTAGGTAAAAGGCAGGACATGTACCTGTGTAGTTATATGTCCTGGTAGTGTAAAACTCCTAAATTCGTTTTTACACTACTGTGAGGCCTGCTCCCTTCATAGGCTAACATTGGGGCTGCCCTCATACACTGTTAAAGTGGCAGCTGCTGATCTGAAAGGAGCAGGAAGGTCATATTTAGTATGGCCAGAATGGTAATACAAAATCCTGCTGACTGGTGAAGTCGGATTTAATATTACTATTCTAGAAATGCCACTTTTAGAAAGTGAGCATTTCTTTGCACTAAAATCTTGTTGTGCCCTTCAATCCACGTCTGGCTAGGTTTAGTTGACAGCTCCTTGTGCATTCACTCAGACACACCCCAAACACAGGGTACTCAGCCTCACTTGCATACATCTGCATTTTGAATGGGTCTTCCTGGGCTGGGAGGGTGGAGGGCCTGCCCTCACACAAAGGACTGCCACACCCCCTACTGGGACTCTGGCAGACAGGATTGAGCTGAAAGGGAACTGGGTGCATTTCTTAGAGACTCTTTGAAGTCACCCCCACTTCAAAGGCACAACTTAGTATAAAACAGGGCCTCTGCCCTACCTCATCAGACACTTGCTGGAGAAGAAACCTGAACCAGAAACTACATCCTGCCAAGAAGAACTGCCTGGCTGCTCAAAGGACTCACCTGTCTGCTTTCTCCAAAGGACTGCTGTCTTGCTGTTGCCCTGCTGCCTTGCTGAACTCTTGTCTGGCTGTGAAAGTGCTCTCCAAGGGCTTGGATAGAGCTTGCCTCCTGTTCCTTGAAGTCTCAGGACCAAAAAGACTTCTTCCTTTCACGTGGACGCTCCGTGCGCCGAAAATTTCGACGCACAGCTTGTTTCGCGGCGAGAAAAACGCCGCACACCGACGCTGATCAACGCAACGCCCTCGGGACGATCGAGACTTCGACGCACAACCTCGCAAGGACAAAGCCGCCCGACTTCCAAGGAGAAATCGACGCGACGCCTACCGTGAGTGCGAAACTTTGACGCACGGCCTCGCAAGGACAACGCCGCCCGACTTCCAAGGAGAAATCGATGCGACGCCTGCCGTGAGACCAAAATTTCGACGCACGGCCTCGCAAGGTCAACGCCGCCCGACTTCCAAGGAGAAATCGACGCGACGCCTACCGTGAGATCGAAACTTCGACGCGCAGCCCCGCAGAACGACGCGCAGCCGGAAAATAAGCAGGAGAATCCACGCACAGACCCGGGACATCTGGTAATCCCCGCGATCCACAAAAAGAGACTGTCTGCGCGCCGGAAAACGACGCCCGACTTCCCCGCGTGGAAAAGAACGACGCAAGTCTGTGTGTGCTGAGGAGAAATCGACGCACACACCCCTTTTTCCACGCATCTCTTCTCCTGTGGCCCTCTGAGGAGATTTCCCACCAGAAACCAGGTACTCTGTGCTTGAAAGACACTTTATTGCTTTTTAAAAGACTTAAAGACACTTAATATCACTTTTCAGTGATATCTTTACAAATTCGTATTGCAACTTTGATCGTTTTGACCTACAAGTACCCAGATAAATATTCTATATTTTTCTAAACACTGTGTGGTGTATTTTTGTGGTGTTATACTATGGTGTTGTATGATTTATTGCACAAATGCTTTACACATTGCCTTCTAAGTTAAGCCTGACTGCTCGTGCCAAGCTACCGGTGGGTGAGCACAGGCTGATTTTGGATTGTGTGTGACTTACCCTGACTAGAGTGAGGGTTCTTGCTTGGACAGAGGGCAACCTAACTGCCAACCAAAAACCCCATTTCTAACACCAACTATGCTAGACTGTCTAGTAATGGGCAGGCTAGGAAGTTTCTTTCCTGAATCTTTTCCTGGGGGAGTCCCTGAATCAGATTGAGAACTATTAGGTACTTTTTCAACAGATGAGGCACCTATGGCCTTATCCTGTTCTCTTAGCATGTTAAGTAACAGTTCCAAGGAAGGATTCTTCCCTACACTCAAACCTCTCTCTATACAGAGACTCCTTGCTCTTTTCCAGCTAAGGTTGTCATATGCAAGTTTGGACAGATCAACATTTTGGCCTGTGCCAGACATTTTTTAGAGAGAGTTAAAGTGATAGAAAAAGAGATAAAAGTTTTCAGAACTTTTTGGAAAGACAGAAAAAACTTTTTAAACTTTTAAGAACTTTTTGAAAGTTTAGAAGTACTTTTCAGCACTTAGAAAAGAGTGAAAAGAGGAAATGCAAAACTTTTTGGCTATGTGTATATACACTGACCTTGTTTTGTATATTTTTCTCTTATGAAAAGTACAATGACAAGAGTGGTAAGTAGTCTCAAGCACTTATCCCACCACTGCACAACCAATGTAGGAGGCTGGACTGGCTTGTAGTGAGTACCAAGGGGTACTTGCACCTTGCACCAGGCCCAGTTATCCCTTATTAGTGTATAGGGTGTCTAGCAGCTTAGGCTGATAGATAATGGTAGCTTAGCAGAGCAGCTTAGGCTGAACTAGGAGACGTGTGAAGCTACTACAGTACCACTCAGTGTCATATGCACAATATCATAAGAAAACACAATACACAGTTATACTAAAAATAAAGGTACTTTATTTTTATGACAATATGCCAAAGTATCTTAGAGTGTACCCTCAGTGAGAGGATAGGAAATATACACAAGATATATATACACAATAGCAAAAATATGCAGTATAGTCTTAGAAAACAGTGCAAACAATGTATAGTTACAATAGGATGCAATGGGGAAACATAGGGATAGGGGCAACACAAACTATATACTCCAAAAGTGGAATGCGAACCACGAATGGACCCCAAACCTATGTGACCTTGTAGAGGGTCGCTGGGACTATTAGAAAATAGTGAGAGTTAGAAAAATAACCCTCCCCAAGACCCTGAAAAGTGAGTGCAAAGTGCACTAAAGTTCCCCTAAGGACAAAGAAGTCGTGTTAGAGGAATAATGCAGGAAAGACACAAACCAGCAATGCAACAACTGTGGATTTCCAATCTAGGGTACCTGTGGAACAAGGGGACCAAGTCCAAAAGTCACAAGCAAGTCGGAGATGGGCAGATGCCCAGGAAATGCCAGCTGCGGGTGCAAAGAAGCTTCAACTGGACAGAAGAAGCTGAGGTTTCTGCAGGAACAAAAAGGGCTAGAGACTTCCCCTTTGGTGGAAGGATCCCTCTCACCGTGGAGAGTCCTGCAGAAGTGTTTTCCCGCCGAAAGAACGCCAACAAGCCTTGCTAGCTGCATATTGTGCGTTTGGCGTTTTTGGACACTGCTGGGGCCCAGGAGGGACCAGGAGGTCGCAAATTGGACCTGAAGAGAGAGGGGACGTCGAGCAAGACAAGGAGCCCTCACTGAAGCAGGTAGCACCCGGGGAAGTGCCAGAAACAGGCACTACGAAGATGCGTGAAACGGTGCTCGCCGAAGTTGCACAAAGGAGTCCCACGTCGCCGGAGACAAACTTAGAAAGTCGTGCAATGCAGGTTAGAGTGCCGTGGACCCAGGCTTGGCTGTGCACAAAGGATTTCCGCCGGAAGTGCACAGGGGCCAGAGTAGCTGCAAAGTCCCGGTTCCCAGCAATGCAGCCCAGCGAGGTGAGGCAAGGACTTACCTCCACCAAACTTGGACTGAAGAGTCACTGGACTGTGGGGGTCACTTGGACAGAGTCGCTGGATTCGAGGGACCTCGCTCGTTGTGCTGAGAGGAGACCCAAGGAACCGGTAATGCAGCTTTTTGGTGCCTGCGGTTGCAGGGGGAAGATTCCGTCGACCCACGGGAGATTTCTTCGGAGCTTCTGGTGCAGAGAGGAGGCAGGCTACCCCCACAGCATGCACAAGCAGGAAAACAGTCGAGAAGGCGGCAGGATCAGCGTTACAGAGTTGCAGTAGTCGTCTTTGCTACTATGTTTGCAGGTTTGCAGGCTTCCAGCGCGGTCAGCAGTCGATTCCTTATCAGAAGGTGAAGAGAGAGATGCAGAGGAACTCGGCTGAGCTCATGCATTCGTTATCTAAAGTTTCCCCAGAGACAGAGACCCTAAATAGCCAGAAAAGAGGGTTTGGCTACCTAGGAGAGAGGATAGGCTACTAACACCTGAAGGAGCCTATCAGCAGGAGTCTCTGACGTCACCTGGTGGCACTGGCCACTCAGAGCAGTCCAGTGTGCCAGCAGCACCTCTGTTTCCAAGATGGCAGAGGTCTGGAGCACACTGGAGGAGCTCTGGACACCTCCCAGGGGAGGTGCAGGTCAGGGGAGTGGTCACTCCCCTTTCCTTGGTCCAGTTTCATGCCAGAGCAGGGGCTAAGGGGTCCCTGAACCGGTGTAGACTGGCTTATGCAGAATTGGGCACATCTGTGCCCAAGAAAGCATTTCCAGAGGCTGGGGGAGGCTACTCTTCCCCTGCCTTCACACCATTTTCCAAAGGGAGAGGGTGTCACACCCTCTCTCAGAGGAAGTTCTTTGTTCTGCCATCCTGGGCCAGGCCTGGCTGGACCCCAGGAGGGCAGATGCCTGTCTGAGGGGTTGGCAGCAGCAGCAGCTGCAGTGAAACCCCAGGAAGGGCAGTTTGGCAGTACCAGGGTCTGTGCTACAGATCACTGGGATCATGGGATTGTGCCAACTATGCCAGGATGGCATAGAGGGGGCAATTCCATGATCATAGACATGTTACATGGCCATATTCGGAGTTACCATTGTGAAGCTACATATAGGTAGTGACCTATATGTAGTGCACGCGTGTAATGGTGTCCCCGCACTCACAAAGTTCAGGGAATTGGCTCTGAACAATGTGGGGGCACCTTGGCTAGTGCCAGGGTGCCCTCACACTAAGTAACTTTGCACCTAACCTTTACCAGGTAAAGGTTAGACATATAGGTGACTTATAAGTTACTTAAGTGCAGTGTAAAATGGCTGTGAAATAACGTGGACGTTATTTCACTCAGGCTGCAGTGGCAGGCCTGTGTAAGGATTGTCAGAGCTCCCTATGGGTGGCAAAAGAAATGCTGCAGCCCATAGGGATCTCCTGGAACCCCAATACCCTGGGTACCTCAGTACCATATACTAGGGAATTATAAGGGTGTTCCAGTAAGCCAATGTAAATTGGTAAAAATGGTCACTAGCCTGTTAGTGACAATTTGGAAAGAAATGAGAGAGCATAACCACTGAGGTTCTGATTAGCAGAGCCTCAGTGAGACAGTTAGTCACTACACAGGTAACACATTCAGGCACACTTATGAGCACTGGGGCCCTGGGTTACCAGGGTCCCAGTGACACATACAACTAAAACAACATATATACAGTGAAAAATGGGGGTAACATGCCAGGCAAGATGGTACTTTCCTACAAATGGCGTCTGCCTGTCCTGTGTGGAGGGACAGGTGGAAGTGAGGTAATTCCGCTGAAGTTGTGCGCCGTTGCGGGAGGCGGTCAGTAACCGCTGTGCAACTCCTTATTGGTTAACATTGGGCGTTACAGTGGCCAATGGTGATATAAGCCGGCCGTGATGGTATGCACCGCCAGGGACGTGACATTTTCTATCTGAACACTTACTTGCTACCTGACCTTCAACAGGAAAAAACCTACACTGCATATGCTGCTGTGACCTGTATCTGGAACCTACCATGGCCCGTGTGACTGGGGAAAGGGCCTCTGCCTTCACCTTGGCGGGGTTGGAGCGACTGGTGGATGGGATCCTACCCTAGTACGGACTGCTGTATGGGCCTCCAGACCAACAGGTGAATACACTGTGGGCACGATGCATGTGGCATGAATGCATGAAGTGGTATTTGTGAAGGCTTGGTGTAGGGTGGGTGGTGGAAGTCCCATGGGCGGCATACAGGTTGTGTGCTGGGCCATGTGTGAATAAATGGTGATGTGAAGGGGTATGGTGGGCCAAAAGTGTAAGGCAGGACTGTCTGACCAATATTATTTTCCTGTGTGGATTTCTTCTGCAGGTCAGCGCCCATAAACAGAAGGGTATATGGCGTGCCATCGACAAGGAGGTGCGGACCCTGGTGGTCTACGGCAGGCGGAGCACCCACTGTCGGAAACGGTGGGAGGACCTGAGACGCTGGGCACGGAAGACAGCGGATGCCCAGCTGGGGATGGCCTCCCAACAAGGAAGGGCTGCCCGTTGAACCCTGACCCCCCTGATGGCCTGCATACTGGAGGTGGCCTATCCTCAGCTGGATGGGAGCTGAGGGCATCACAGCAGCCACAAGGGGGTGAGTACAGTTCCCATTATTACTACTTACGCATGGTAGGGTGGTATCGGGGTGCAGGATGTGTGTCAGTGGGTGCTCTTAGGCTAGGCCTGACATTGCAGAGTAGGTCCCATGGTGGCCAGGGTTCTGAAGTGATCAATGTGGTACCTAGCTCTTAGGCATCCACTACTGGTCAGGGCTGCGTGGGTCCCAGGTGTGCGGCATTTGGTGGTGTGTGTCCCTCCCCATGCCCTAGTGGCTAGCAATATAACTGGTAGTGTAATGCATAGTGTGTAGGGCTGTTCCCTGTGTGTGGGAGTGGTGTGTACGGCAACAGTGGTGTTGGTGCAGGCATTGACCTAGGGAATCCTTTGTCTCCCCCCTTTTTTTGTTTTGTCACCCTTTTCTCATGTGCATTAGCATCGTCTGGTGGAGGAGCAGAGGCACGTCCTGAGTACGTGGAAGAAAAGAAAGACTCTCCGCAGTCTACCATTAAAAAAGAAGAAAAGACTCCTCAGCAAAAGCCACAGTTTAAAAAGAAGAAGGTGGCAGCACTGACAGCTAAGAATGCCAGTATACTTGAGAACACTGTTGAGGAACAAGACGTGGGCAGTGACTCTGTTAGACAGCACGGCAGAGGTCACGATATGTCATCAGGGTCTGAGAGATCTTCTGGATGCGACAGCAACTAGCGATTACATGAAACAGCAGACGGCCGCGTTCTCCCCCCCCCCATAGGGTTTATGATTTAAAAATTCAGATAGAGGGAGACGTGGAGCACATTATTAGTGTGATATTTTGGGATGAACTTACTAGTGATATCCTATTGGCCAAAAGAGACTGGCCACCTGAACACGTCCGCAAGCTCCCGCATGGGGAAGATGTCATTTTGCTTTCTTTCTCGATCTTGTTCCGGAAGCAGACAAAGAAGCATATGCTTCTGAATGGGCTTTAGCACAGGCACCTGCATTATATCACTATCATGTAGGATGGGACAAGGAATCTCCTTGTCATGTTATTCCCGTTAGGTCTACACCCCAACCGCTGGCACAATATCCCCTTAAACATGAAGCAAAAGCTCAGCTGAGGGAGATCCTCACCCAATTTAGCACATGAAAGTCGGGACCTGAGTTCATTCTCATTTGGCTCTCAGAAATGCTTTTGTCGTTTACCTCAAGGCTATAAAAATAGCCCAGGGCTCTTTTCAGCCAGTGTAACATCAATATTTCATGATATTGATTCCGAGGCGTTGTCCTACGTGGATGACATATATCTCACAGACGACATCCTTGACATTCATCTTGCGAGGGCCGATCGGATCATTTTGGGATTTGCAGACCTCGGTTACAAATTCAATTTTAGGAAAAGCAAAACAGCCTTTCTCAGTGTATTATTCCTGGGATATGAGCTATCGAACGAGGGAAAGAGCTTGGCCCCGCACTTTCTAGAAAAATGTGCTCAACTGCACCCTCCTAACACGCTAAAGAAGCTCCAGTTATTGCTAGGTTTCTTTAATTGTGGCAGAACATACATTCCAGAATATGCACAACGGATCAAGCCACTTTATGACTTGGTTCAGCCCAATTTTTCTAGCAGACAGTGGACAATTGAACATACACGCATCCTTAGGGAAATGCAACAGGACATGCTAGAAGCTAAACATTTGCACACACGTGACAATAAAACAAATTGGGTCATCAGAATAATTGCTGGTGCCATTGGATTTACTTATGTCACCTTTAATAAGGATGACACGGTGCCCATAGCATATAAATCATATTTATACTCCAATGCTGAACAGCGTTTTGCACCCACAGAAAAGATTCTGACGGAGTTCAGATGGCCGTCATAAAAGAAAGGCACTTGCCCAGGAAAAACTTATTACTGTTGTCTCCCCGGTGCCAGCCTTAGAGGCTGTCACTAAAGCAAGCGTTCCTAACGCTAAAGCATTACATCCACGTTGGATTCAATGGGCAACGTCTCTGACCGCCACTGATGTCGAATACATTTTTGATCCAAAACTTCAGACACAAGAGTTTCTCCAGTACAAACAAGAGTACCCCGCCCCTCAAAATGTCTTCCCACTAGACAACTACCATATTGTCATATACACTGATGGTTCAGCACAACCGGCTATATGTACTAAACATCAATACTCTGCAGCTTGCGCAGCCGTGAGCGGAGTGATGGAAGATGGAGTTTTCCACCCTCTCAATACTTACACACAGACCATAGGGGACTGCACAGCCCAGTTGGCTGAGCTTAAAGCTCGTGTTCTAGCGCTCGAACATACTGAGCCAGGATGCCAGACTTTAATAGTCTGTGACTCTTATTACTTCGTCCAGTCATACAATGACTATCTCAATCATTGGAAACTGAACGGGTTTAGAGATTCTAAGGGGAACACCATTAAACACAAAATACTGTGGGGGAGGGTGGCTGATCTTAAGGAAAGGCTGCCATGTGTGCATGTAGTCCATAAAATGGGACACCACCATGTAGGAGTGCATGTTACTGGTAATACATTGGCTGATGAAGCAGCAAAAGCAGCAGTAGCTACGGCTTCTGTGGCTGCAGTGACTCGTTCACAGACGAGATTGGATAATGAAATATTGATTGCCGTTAAAGCTTCGGCTGCAGGCAAGCCCATTCCGAAAGGATACCCTACAAACTATACTTACCATATCTGTGCGCAGAATTTTGATTACACAACAATTCCTGGGGTTGGAGATCGAGTGATCCCCAATGAAGACCAGAGATAAGATCTAATTAAAGCAGCGCATGAGGGTGTTGCTTCTGCACATGCTGGTATACAGGCCATGATGACACTCCTACAGAAACGCTTCTGGTGGCCTGGTCTATGCAGACGAACAAAGCAGTATGTCCTTTGCTATGACATTTGCCAGCAGATTAAGGGCTCTAATATCAGACGCCCACCGCAGACATCCCTCTTAGTGTCCAATAGGCCACTACAGTGTGTGTACCTGGAACATTGTGGTCCCTTACAGCCAGATGGTGCATACAAATAAATTTTAGTCGCTGTAGATTCCTGTTCTAGATTCCTGTGGGTATGGCCACAGCGGTCAGCTGACGCCCGGAATGTTATAAAAGACTTGCTGATCTTCATTGGTACATATGCGGTAGCAGCATTCCATTCGGACCAGGGCCCTGCATTTGCCTCTAAGGCATTCAGGGACACCATGGGGACGATGGGTGTTGAACTCCATTACTCCTCACCATACCATCCCGAGGGAAATTTGGTCATGGAGATGCGGAATCATGATCTAAAGCAGTCCTTAACAGCTCGAGTATTAGGTTCAGGCCGCAGTTGGTTGTATTACCTATATGGGGTCCAGAGAGCACTGAATAATCTGCCAAGACGGTCCTTGGGGGGGGGGAACGCACTCCATATGAGGTTCTCTTTGGTATACCTATGTATGTCCCAGATCTTGATGCCCTTGGTATGGTGGCAGCAGAAACACCAACTGACATAAATGAACGTCTCACTGTTTTACAGGAGCTTCAGCAATTTCGTGATGATAAATCATCTGCAAGTGCTGCCACCTTAGGAATAAGGGATGGCTGGATTCCTAAAGTTGGGGATCTGGTTTGTGAGAAGATCGTAGTGAAGAAGGAGTTTGGTCCATCATACAGAGCACCTGTACCAGTCTTGGGAATTCAAGGCACCAGGACTGTCATCTTACCACCACTGTCTGGTTCTAAGACAAACAGATTAATCTCCATTGATGACATCAAACTACACCATGTGGCCGATCCTTCACAGTAGACCAAGAGGTCCCTTTGGTGGTTCCCGATCCCCTCTCACTACCCAACAGGACATACATCTACATAGTAGGATGAACATCACTACTACAGACTATGCTGTTCCAGACACCTCTTTGAACATGGGGAGGGCAGAAAATGAACTCTTGCTGCTTCCAGTCATTACTTCAGTGACCACCACGATTCAAGATCTAGCTGTTTTTTACACAAACACATCACAAACTAATGACACTGTCTACCAAGAGCCCCCAGGTGAAGTGGACCAAAGTACGGATGGTGCACCGGCTCCCGTGTTTGCAGAGACTGCCTCTGGCTATTTCATTGACAGTGATGATTTTTCTTAAGACTCATCCACTACTGTGACTGACAATGTTTCAAAAAGTAGTAAGCTGTATCAATGGCCTAAAAAGAAGTATTTGAAATACCCATGGAACTACTTATGGTTCTGTTTGACATTTTTTGCATTATTTTTATGGATTGGATTTGTGACTGTTTTCTTTTTGCTTATAAATGGTCAGTATATTGCTGATCGCTCCTCTGTGGAGCCTGTTGATGAAGTTTCAACTCCATATCATTCTTCACATAAGGTCCGAAGAGATTTGTCCCCTGTGCATATTACAGCAATACCGATTTCTGATGGGATTGTGTGGGACAAAGTTCCATTCGATATATACAGGCCTACTGAAATTATTCAACTACCATACGTGTTCAAAATTTCAATGATTGATGTAATTACACCTGATGTTGTCTCTGATGATTGGGATGTCCAAACAGTTGATTCTATGCTAACTGAAATGAAGGACTATTCCGCTTTTGAAAGTGATGATGTATATGAATATACAATGAATTATGGGAAAATGTTCTGCTATAACAATTGGGGACATTACTACCTACACCGTGCCACTAGATACAGGCCAGTATTTAACTACACACAGGGGTAACACTGTTCTACACCACCGGTGGGGAGCCCAAAGTACTATAGTGATAAATGTACATACTTTCCTGGGCATGACACAAGAAAAGCAGAGTTGTATTATTTTAAAATACCTCCGGCACAAATTAGGAAAAATTTGATAGCTGATACAAAACTGATTTATTCAGATCCCTTTGTTTCCCGGCTCGCAGTTGAAGGTTACGAATACTGGAAGAGCACTACTGATTTGAAAAGTATATGGGGAACACAAGATTGGCAGATACAGGGTAGGGAGGCTTTATTTCGAGCATGCCTGTGCAAATGATTTTCTTAAATGACACTATTCAGCAGACATCCTGTCTGGGGTTAGCAAAAATTAAAGACTTGAACACGCCCTGTATCCCCACCCCGGCAAAGTTTAAAGATTGGCAATGCTCCCTCAATATCACTGAGGACAAGCTAGATGCAATGGTTAAGGCTGGTACTTATATTTCTTCACTTTCTAGTCCCGGCGGGTGGTTAATATGGCCTACTGACACTAATGAGTGCCAAACATGTTTTATTATCTCTTCAGGGGTTTTTTCAATTAACAGGCCAGACCCTCGCTTTGTATCGGGTCAACATACAGGTATAGTTACGGCATACAGTGTGGGTAAGCTGTGCCAGCAATGGGTACAGACCAACACGTTCACCGCAGTTAAGAAACACCTGAATACTCTTTCTGAAGATATAGACTTGCAGGATTTTCTGCTGGGTCCTAGGAAACAGCGCTAGAAAAGTTTTTTTATATGCTATGTATAATGAAATTTGGAAACTTTCCCAGATTGAGGCTGCTGCGCGTTTAAGGCAATTGGATGAAGAAAATTTAGAAAAAGCATTAGCTGTTGTCGACAACGGCATAAATACACTGTCCAACAGGATTTATTCAATATCAAATATAGTGTTGTCTGCTATTGATATCACTCAGACAGACCTGTCCCGGTTATATCATGGGCAAACACAGCTGCGTTCCATCATGCAGCTGGGTTGGACTCTACAGACACAGAAAAATGGCCGCATTCCATGGAAGTATATTAACAGGAGTGAATTCTTCACTGCTTTTAATTTTTCCAAGGAACAACAGACAATGGCTAAAAGGAAGGCTAGCTTCACCATGCTTCATGTAGATAAATTAGATAAGTTGCCCTTCACGGTAGCAGAGAGCCCTTCAACTATCTGGCTCTTACATGACATAATTAATTTACCGATTTCGAACTTTCGTTTCTCGAGCTGCCTGAAACATCTTGCAGTGGGAAGGTAAGAGCAACTAGGAGATAGCTATATTAAGGAAGAGTGGGAGTTGCCCTTTGACTACAAATGTCTGAATGGCGAAACAGAGGTCTTTCTTAGCAGACGCAAATCTCAGACTGCTGTTCGTCATTCCATGATATGCAAGCAGGTGTCTCTTCACAGTCTTTGCAATGCCGGGGTCGTAAATTTAGCCTGTTTGCTGAAGGGTACTCCCGTCCCTTTGATTCACCCGTTATTTCATGTACTTTCCAATGGAAGTTATGTGGTACTGAACGATCAAAGTTGTTGCGGCATGCGACCAGGAATTGCCTATGCAATCTCAGTCTCGAAGGTCGTTACGTGTTGTGGACATGTTTTGTTTCCCCCAACACAAGAGATAAAAGTATCTGACATGTGGCCCCACATGGATACTATTAATGTGAACTATTGCAAGCTGAGCGGGCTAAAGGCGCTATTGTTTCAACAACAGGTTGCCTTGACATCCGCAAAGGAGACGTATGCTCTCCAGATTGCGAGATCATCAGCCGAGATACAATCCCTATTAAATACCAACTTCCCCAAGCACTTTGGAGAACTGGTATCCAGAATATTCAATGCTTCAAGCACCACTGGGATTGTTCACTTCTTTAAGGCTGTCGGGTCAGGTTTCGTGTCCATCTTCCAGACAGTCTTCGGAGTCATCCCGTCAGCCATCCATTCGCTCTTTTCTAGTGTGTTTGGTGGCTTTCCAATTATTTTGGCTTTGATTGGCGGACTACTAATGCTATTTCTTCTGATTCGCAGTGGTTGTTTGTTTCCAGCTACGCAGAGCAATGGAGCCGCTCCCACCAACTCCACTGTGCCGTGAGCGCATGGTTCGGATCTTCGATGCACCCTTGCTGGTGGAACTGGAGCATGACTGGTCGTTGTCATTTCGGCCCCTTCTCTGGTGCGTACAATCAGTCTTCCGCTGCATATGGTGTCTCATTGAACATCTGCCTATGGTCTGTCTTGCTGTTGCACTGACATCTCCTGTGGACCACGCACTGCTGATGTCCCCGATGAGGGTTCATACACGGTCATGCCCCTTGAGACTGAGGTTGCTCCGCGAGGCCACCTATGAGCCTTCCTTTTTGAGATCTACCACGGATGAGGGCACTGGAACGGATAACTTTACACCAGGAAATACTGCTCACTACTGCTCTGTGGATCCGTTTGTCCGCCCAGCTCTCGATTTGACATCAGATGATGTTGACCCATTTTTGAGGTCCTTGGTTGGTGACTTCGATGACACTCTTCAAGATCATGCGTACAGCACATAATTTGATGAATTGACTTGCCATTCCCGTTTTAACATTGTGCACTTAAATTAACTTGCTTTGACACGCTGTGCTTGTCATGGTTGACATTAACATCTCTGTATGTGTTTTAGCGACATTGTTTTTATTATCTTTTTAACACATTTGAAAGATTTTTTAGTTGATTTTTTATGCTTTTAGCTTTTAGTTCAGAGTAATTTTAGCGTTTGGGTTCCTATACCTTCGTCATACCTGTTACAGCAATGGGGAGGGTGTAGTGAATCCTAGTTCATTTTAATGGGATAACAGGAGTTAGCTTAGCCTCTGGCTTGGTGACTCATGCCGCCATCACCTAGTGACTTTTAACCTACTTAGCTTGCTCTGTCTTAGCCCATTTAATTATTTAATTCTTCTAAGATGGCTGCCTTGTTGATAGTTAGGCCACTTGTTATGAGTTACATTATCAGTGTCACTGCGCTATGGCGTCAAGATCAAGAAACAAAGACAAACAAACAGTAGGTGTTCACACTTAGGGATTTTCCCTCTTTATACTTTCGAGGGATTGTTTATATTAATTACCGTCCCAAGCATGTCTGTTATCTATTGTTTGGGAACACACCTAAGTCAGGGGTCCTTGTAGATCTGTATAAATATATCACACTTTAGACAGATAATCAGAGGGATTCCGACCAGAGTGCATCGCCACCATCGCTGATATCGATGCTGCAGTCGTCTTGACGCTGACCCAGTCTTCGTGTCCCTGCGGA
Organism: Pleurodeles waltl; assembly: GCF_031143425.1. NCBI lineage: Eukaryota > Metazoa > Chordata > Amphibia > Caudata > Salamandridae > Pleurodeles > Pleurodeles waltl. The sequence goes on along the minus strand of NC_090437.1, from coordinate 1,312,796,706 downwards.
GTCTGAGCTAGAGACCTCATTCCAAGGTAACGAGGGTTGGGGGCTTCTCTCATGGACATGGCATTGGCAGATTAGGTTTAACAAACCCAGCTCTCCTTTAGGTAGGAGGTTAGGCCTTTCACATTAGGGTATTAGGGCATGTTACATCTTGTATGTCTCTTCTATGTATTGCAAGATGGTGGGGGTCTTTATAATAATGACTCTCGTCTTCACAATTCTGTTCCTTGCATTATTCATTATCCTAATCATTGCAGCCCATGCAACTTATCGCAAATTGCAGTTATGTTAAATAAAAACTACTGAAACTTCACTGCATCTTTGTCATTGCCTGTATTTGTATGAGTCATGATATATCTGTGAGAAAGGGGTAATCTCTGTGTAACCACGACACTCCCTGAGATGTCTTATTCTCGAGTCCATACGTAAAGGCTGCCACAAATCACCTTTTACTATTGTGTTACTGGTGAGGTGCTGCTAGTGAGTCGGTAAGGTTGGGACAACAGTTGCGATTTGTTGTAGGAAAGGCGTAGTCGCCTACAAAGGAAAGTACTGTCATCCTTAAACCAGCAGTCTTGCCCAGAGCAAGAGTCCAAACTACGACAGTTCTGACACTGAAACCTCCTCTGATGGACGGAACGGAGAGCAAAGCAGAAAATAGGAGGAGAAAGGCAGAGGGCAAAAGGAGCACAAAAAGGGACAGACACAGAAGTAAAATCAGAACGGAGAGCAAAGCAGAAACAAGTAGGAGAGAGGCAGAGGGCAACCTAGTAGGAAAGTAGAGCTCTCCCACTAGACACCAGGGATGAGGCACAGGCAGAAGCCCACAGGTGGAGGAGGGCCTTGAACTCCTGACAGAAGTCAGGAGTTCAGAGGAGCGAGGGATGAGGACTCTACTTACCAAACTTTGAGGAAGGGCGTCTCAATTCCTAGCAACCAAGGTCATGGTAAACAGACAGCGTAACAGGGGAGACATTGGGCGTTTGCCCACATCCGTTCCATTGAGCGAAACCTAATAGGCGCCAGCACTCCCTCGAAGCATAGTTCGTTTAGGGTGACAGGCACTCTACAAGTTGGAGGGGTGGGCAGTTCAGAGCTCACAGGGCAGAGTAGCAGGGAGGGGGGATTTGGGGATGCAAGTGGTTTCAAGTAAGGACATAGGGATAGTTATGCTCTCAGTGCCACACATTGGGGACATCTGGGGTTCACATAACGAGGTTCAAGTGGGAGCATTGAGATTTGGGAGGGTCAGACTCTATATAGAATCAACGGGGTGAGATAGGTGGTCCGGTACACAACATGACATATGGTTCTGGAACATCAATGGGCTGGGGAGCAGGATAAAACATACTTTGGTATTACAGCATATAAAGCATCACTCCCCAGACATGGTCCTACTTCAGGAAACACACCTAAGAGGCAATCACTAAAAGGCACTGGACAGATTTGGCTACATCCTCAAAGTAAACGCAGGGTACACTACTGATGCTAGGGGAGTGGGAATTCTGATGAAAAAACACTACCTCTTATCATCCACCAGCTGCAGCATGACCACATGGCCTGCTACATGGCTCTCTCGGTACCTGGGATGGCATTACACTCAACCTGTGCTCTGTGTACCTTCCCCCTTGACTATAGGCAGCGACCCTCGCAAAGGTGGGGGGCCTGTCACTACACCTACCCTCTAGGATCCTTATTTTGGGTGGCGACCAGTACCAGGCATGAACTTGGAGTTGGACAGATCCGGGACTCCAGGAGGGGGGTTGAGGCCGGGGACACTTTCCAAGTTTGCCGGGACGCCGGGTCTGACTGACCTCTGGAGGGAAGGCAACCCATATGCGAGACAATAAACATACTTTTCAGCAGCTCACTGAAGTTTCTCCAGATTGGATTACATCTTCACCCTGTGTGTGAACACTCACCAGTTCCGCGATGAGACTATCCATGCGAGGGGTGTCCCTGACCATTTCCCTGGTCGGGGTTAAACTGCTGAGCCCACAACGGGATGCGCTGCCAGGCAGACTGGACGTTTGGGGTTTGAGGGAGCTGGGGGTTAGAGGGAACCTGCGAAAGGGGCAACCCTTTACTTCTTGAAGAATCAGGGCTCAGTATGGTCGGCGGGGGCATTATGGGAAGCCTTCAAGACAGTTTTGAGGGGGGCAAAGAAGGAGACGTGGCTAACATGAGCTACCATAGAGAAAGACATAGTCAGACTGGAAGCGACAGCTCTGGCTTCCAATGATCCAGAAGCTCCTGAGCAATTGTGACTTCGAGAATCAGAGCTGAGAGTCCAGGCTGAGAACCAGGCCAAGCAATATGCCATAGTGGTCCAGCGTAGGCTATATGATGTGGGTGACAAAGCGGGCAGGTTGTTAGCAGGGCTTGAGTGGAGGGACAGAGAATGTACATGGGTACGGAGGGTGGAGAACTCAGAGTGGTCACACAAATGACTGGGGCAGCCATAGCAGAGCCCTTCGCAGACTATTATGAAAACTTGTATGCCTCCAGGACAGAAATGTCCGCTGAGGATTGTGAGGATTTCCTCAGGGACATCCAACTGCCGGTACTGAAGAATGATGACAGAGACGCCCTGGAAGCCGTTATGACAGAGGAAGAGGTGACCCTGGCATTGTGAGACTTGCAGATGGGGAAGGCTGCGGGCCCAAATGGGATCCCAGTCGAACTGTACAAAGGAATGGCTACCGTAATTGCCAGTCCACTACTTGAAATGTTTAAGGAATCCAGGGACAAGGGCTGTCTATCAGCAAACCAAAGGGCAGCGACAATTGTGCTGATTCCTAAGGATGGGAGGCCCGTGTGGCGTGTAGCTCATATAGACAGCTATCCCTCCTTAATATGGAAGCCAAGGTGCTAGCCAAAGTGTTAGCCAATAATTTGTGGGGAGTAATAGGATACCTAGTGCATCCCGATGAGTCAGCTATATGCCGGACAGAAGCACAAGACTAAACCTTAGGCGCTTGTTTGGTGTGCTATATCTGACTGTGGAGCCAGAGGCCAGAGGCCGATCAGGCGGCCCTGATGGAGCTGGACGGCAAAATGGCATTTGACTCCATGGAGTGTAAATATGGCCCTCATTACAACTTTGGTGGTAACTGCCGCCTACCGCCACAGCGACGGCCACCAACATACCATCGCCATGGCTACTAGTCACCCACCCACATTACGACCCTCGACGGAATTCCACCAGAAGACTGTCGGAATACCGTTGCCGGTCATGGCGGCGGACGGCGACGGCGGACCGCGGTAAGGTGGCACTGCTGTCAGCAGCAGCGCCACGCCAGAAAAACACTGCCTACCATATCATGAGCAATGATACGGCCTGGTGGTGTTTTTAGTGGCGGACGCTGCTGCTGACAGCAGCGCTGTGTCCTGTCTCCTGCCGGAGGACCCCCTGCAAGCAGGTAAGTCGGGTTCTCCGACAGGAAAGGGGGGTGGGGGGGTGGTGCGTGCTTGTGTGAGGGTGTTGTGTGTGTGGGGGGGGTGTGTGTCTGCTTTTGTATGCGTGCATGCGGGTGTGAGTCGCATTGAATGCGTGTGGGAATGACTGAATGTGAGTGTACATGTATGTTGTGTGTTGTGAATGCGTGTGTGCAACAATGTATGTTGGTGTGCATTGCAGTGTGTGGGTGTGTATGAGTGCATGCGTGGGTGGATGTGGGTATGCATGTGTGTATGATTATGCATGTGTGCGTGTGTGGGTGTGTAAATGTGGGGGGCAGGAGAGGGAGCGGGAGGGTGGGAGAGGGCTCTGAGGAGGGGGCGGGTAAGACCCCTATCAGTGCCAGGGAGGGAATTCCCTGCCACTGATAGTCCCTACCGCCATGGTTTTCGTCGCAGTACGCTTGCCACGAAAACCATGGAGGTAGGTGGGGTCATAATCCAGAGGGTGGGAATGTGATGGCCGCCGGGCTGGAGACCGAAGTCTGTTACCACCCTGGCAGCCGGATTGGTATATTGACGGTTTGGCCTGAGCCAAACCGCAATGTCAGAATTTGGGAAAAGGTACCGCTAGCCTGTTGGCAGTACCTTTTTCCCAAATTACCACCGACCGCCAGGGTCATAATGAGGGCCCTGGAGAGACTGGGATTCAGGCCGCATTTCTGTAAATGTACCAGGCTGCTGTAGGCTGCCCCCATGACGTGAGTGAAGGTCAAGGGAGTAGTGTCATGAGAATTTGAGTTGGGGAGGGGTACCAGGCTGGGATGCCCAATGTCCCCTCTGCTTTTTGATCTAGCATTGGAGCCATTGGCAGCTTGGATCCGTCAGGATCCTTCGGTGAAGGGAATCCAAACGTCGGGAGAATGGGAGGAACGTATATCCTTATATGCAGGTGATATCCTGCTTTTTGTGTCACTGCCCTCACTGACATTCGGCATACAAATATTTTGATTTTTTGGCAACCATTATGGATACATAATATATTGGTCCAAGTCTGTGGTACATCCTCTGGCGAGAGGGGAACCAGCCTCCCAGGAGACTGTGTGGCCCCGGTAGTAACAGAGGGCTTCTGCTACTTAGGGATATGTGTAATCAGGAACCCCGGAGACTTCCTGAGGAAAAACTTGACTGTCCAACCGGAGAGACTTAAGGGAGATGTGGCACACTGGCACGACCTTCGTCTGACCTTGCTGGGAATAGCGGCGATCTATAAGAGGTTGAGCCTGTCGCGCCTCCTCTATGTCCTGCAAAACAACCTGTATAGCATTCTGCGTGAGGTGTTTGGCACAATCGCGTTGGAGGTGCGAAGAGTGCTGTGGGGGTGGCGGACACTGAGGATTGCACTAACCATGCCACAGAGGGGACCATACGAGGGGGAATTGTCAATACATTCAGAAATACTATTGGGCAGCGCACCTTTTAGTGGTCAATGGCTGAATGTTTGGGGACCAACAGGACCCAGCATATAGGCTAGAAAGACATCTGATGGGGCGGGGGGCCTGAGGCCCAGCTACATGACACTCGACAGGAGCGGGCACTGCCGCCTCACATGACGGCAGTGACCTAGGCCTGGAAAGAGGCAGCTAAACACCTGGGGTGGTTGGGGAAGCTCACAGACCTTACCCCGAGTTATCCGAGGTACAAGGCCTAGTGGGATTCAGGAGATGGGAGACTATTGGCATAAAACACCTGGGTAACGTGTGGATTGAACAGGCATTTGTTAGAGTATGCTCTGGCACCCAGTGAACACTTTCGATACATGCAGCTCAGACATGCGTTGAAGAGAAACATTAGGGAGGTGGACAGCCTGCCGGATGCTTCTCTGTTGGAAGATCGCATCCTGCTGGAGCCACTGCATAAGTGGGGCACTTCTGTAAAAACAAATTAACATCTCCCCTGACCCGCTGCACAACTTGAAGGAGAAATGGGAAACAGACTTGGGAACATTAGAGGAAGAGGAGTGGGGGAGGCCATTAGTGCTAGATTCAGACCGGTACAATAAAAAAATTCTTCACAGAGTATACTACCCGTGGAATCTGAAGATTGGCAGGGTGGATAATCCATGCTGTCTGAGGCATTGTGCCAAAGATGGCACATTCATGCATATATTATGGGAATGTCCCCACATAAAGGAATATTGGGCAGGAGTGGTTGGAGAAATGTCACTCATTACTGCACTGGAAGTTCTGTTAGAGCCTAAATGGTTAATCCTAGGAATATCAAGGGAATACACCTGGCCCAGATACACAGACATATGGCTGAGACCGGTAGCTGGAGTGACGAACCATAATATTGCACAAGCCGGGGTGAGCACGGTTGCCCCACAAATATCAGACTGGCAATGCGACCTTTACTGGTGCCAGTGGATTGAGAAGGTCATATATGAGGGCAGAGGCTGCCCAAAGAAATGGGAAAAAGTATGGGGAGCCTGGGCAACTGGACGGGGCTCAGTCAGAGACTGAGGCACGTGGGAAGGTGGACAAAAAGGTGGGGAATTATTCCTTCATCTAAATAGCGAGACATGCTTTTGATAATGAGCCATGATGCTAAGTGACTCTGTACGTACCCTCAATACATTGCTTGATGCGAAAATGTGAACCCTGTTTATGGTTTGAAAAAAACAATAAAAATAATTTTTAAAAAAGAATGTAGATATCTGGAAAACAAATAAATAATACATTTACCTCTGCAGAATATAGTATAAAAGTAGATACAGTAAGTAACTAAATAAGTACATAAGTGGTCTTTTAAGTGTCTAAATGTTTGAAGAAATCTCACATTATACATCTTCAAATGTATACAGTACTTAGGCCCTCATTATGACATTGGCGGTAAAAGCCGCTTACCGCCGTGCAGAAGACCGCCACCACACCGCTGCGGCCGCGGAATTCCGCCACAGCTATTATGACCCACAGTTCGGAATTTGCCAAAATTCAGACACCCACACAAGTCTGCCGCACCAAAGGTCAGTGATAAACTGGCGAAAACAAAACCTCCACCGTCACACCAACAGAAATACGCCCACACTATCACGACATACGAATCCATGCAGCGGTCTTTCAACCGCGGTATTCTATTGGCGGTACACACCGCTGCGCTCAAAATACACACACTTTTACAAAACACAGCAACATTGGACAATTCCAAATACACACACCTGATACATATACACACACCACTCCCACACACCCAATACACTATAAAACACACACTCACATCACCCACAAACCCTTACGACAACAAATCACGAACGAAAGCCAGAGAGATACACCACCATCAACAACACTAGCATCCACAGGCACAAAACACCATCACCCACATAACTTCCACGCACCTCACACAACACCCCCCTACATATCAGCACACTTATCACCCCACACATCACCTACACCACCCCATGGCACGACAAAGACACCCCAGGTTCTCGGAGGAGGAGCTCAGGGTCATGGTGGAGGAAATCGTCCGGGTAGAACCTCAGCTATTCGGATCACAGGTGCAGCACACCTCCATTGCAAGGAAGATGGAGCTATGGCGAAGAATAGTGGACAGGTTCAATGCAGTGGAACAGCACCCAAGAAATCGGGAGGACATCAGCAAGAGGTGGAATGACCTACGGGGGAAGGTGCGTTCCGTGGTCTCCAGACACCACCTGGCGGTTCAGCGGACTGGCGGAGGACCCCCACCTCCTCCCCCACAACTAAGATGGACGAATGGACTCTGGTAAGTCAAATCTTAACTATTACATCCCCCACCCTACTTGCATGCTGTAGGAAGTTGGCTCTGTATGTACTATTTCAAAGTAAGAAATAGCATGCACAAATTCCAAGGGTTCCCTTTAGAGGTAAGATAGTGGCAAAAAGAGATAATTCTAATGCTCTATTTTGTAGTAGTGTGGTCGAGCAGTAGGCTTATCAGAGGGTAGTGTTAAGCATTTGTTGTACACACACAGGCAATAAATGAGGAACACACACTCAAAGACAATTCCAGGCTGTAGGAAAGTACCATCTTGCCTGGCATGTTACCCCCATATTTCACTGTATATATGTTGTTTTAGTCTATGTGTCACTGGGACCCTGCCCGGCAGGGCCCCAGTGCTCATAAGTATGTGCCCTGTATGTGTTCCCTGTGTGATGCCTAACTGTCTCACTGAGGCTCTGCTTACCAGAACCTCAGTGGTTATGCTCTCTCTGCTTTCCAAATTTGTCACTAACAGGCTAGTGACTAAATTGACCAATTCACATTGGCATACTGGTACACCCATATAATTCCCTTGTATATGGTACTGAGGTACCCAGGGTACTGGGGTTCCAGGAGATCCCTATGGGCTGCAGCATTTCTTTGGCCACACATAGGGAGCTCTGACAATTCTTACACAGGCCTGCCACTGCAGCCTGCATGAAATAACGTCTACGTTATTTCACAGCCATTTACCACTGCACTTAAGTAACTTATAAGTCACCTATATGTCTAACCTTCACCTGGTGAAGGTTGGGTGCAAAGTTACTTAGTGTGTGGGCACGCTGGCACTAGCCAAGGTGTCCCCACATCGTTCAGGGCAAATTCCCTGGACTTTGTGAGTGCGGGGACACCATTGCACGCGTGCACTGTACATAGGTCACTACCTATGTACAGCGTCACAATGGTAACCCCGAACAGGGCCATGTAACATGTCTAAGGTCATGGAATTGTCACCCCAATGCCACTCTGGCATTGGGGGGACAATTCCATGATCCCCCGGGTCTCTAGCACAGAACCCGGGTACTGCCAAACTGCCTTTCTGGGGTCTCCACTGCAGCTACTGCCAACCCCTCAGACAAGGTTTCTGCCCTCCTGGTGTCCAGGCAGCCCTGGCCCAGGAAGGCAGAACAAAGGATTTCCTCTGAGAGAGGGTGTAACACCCTCTCCCTTTGGAAATAGGTGTGAAGGTTGGGGAGGAGTAGCCTCCCCCAGCCTCTGGAAATGCTTTAATGAGCCCAGAGCTCCTCCAGGGTGGCCCAGACCTCTGCCATCTTGGAAACAGAGGTGTCTGTGGCACACTGAACTGCTCTGAGTGGCCAGTGCAAGCAGGTGATGTCAGAGCCCCCTTCTGATAGGCTCTTACTTCTCTTGGTAGTTAATCCTCCTTCCCAGGTAGCCAGACCTCCTTTTCTGGCTATTTAGCTTCTCTGCTTTGGGGATCTCACCAGATAACGAATGCAAGAGCTCACCTGAGTTCCTCTGCATCTCCCTCTTCACCTTCTGCCAAAGGATCGACCGCTGACTGCTCAGGACGCCTGCAAAACCACAACAAAGTAGCAAGATGACTACTAGCAACCTTGTATCACTTCATCCTGCTGTCTTTCTCGACTGTTTCCAGGTGGTGCATGCTCTGGGGGTAGCCTGCCTCCTCTCTGCACCAGGAGCTCTGAAGAAATCTCCCTTGGGTCGACAGAATCTTTCCCCTGCAACTGCAGGCACCAAAAGACTACATCACTGGTCCTCTGGATCCCCTCTCAGCACGACGAGCGTGGTCCCTGGAACTCAGCAACTCTGTCCAAGTGACCCCCACAGTCCAGTGACTCTTCTGTCCAAGTTTGGTGGAGTTAAGTCCTTGCCTCCCCACGCTAGACTGCATTGCTGGGTTCCGGGTGATTTGCAGCTGCTCCGGCTCCTGTGCACTTTTCCAGGATTTCCTTCGTGCACAGCCAAGCCCGTGTCCCTGACACTCTAACCTGCAGTGCACAATCTTCTGAGTTGTCCTCCGGCGTCGTTGGACTCCCTTTTGTGACTTCGCGTGGACTCCGGTTCACTCTTCTTCCAAGTGCCTGTTCAGGTACTTCTGCGGGTGCTGCCTGCTTTTGTGAGGGCTCCCTGACTTGCTGGGCGCCCCCTCTGTCTCCTCCTCCAAGTGGCGACATCCAGCACCCAAAAACTTCTACCGTGACCCTTTGTAGGAAAGTACCATCTTGCCTGGCATGTTACCCCCATTTTTCACTGTATATATGTTGTTTTAGTTGTATGTGTCACTGGGACCCTGGTAACCCAGGGCCCCAGTGCTCATAAGTGTGCCTGAATGTGTTACCTGTGTAGTGACTAACTGTCTCACTGAGGCTCTGCTAATCAGAACCTCAGTGGTTATGCTCTCTCATTTCTTTCCAAATTGTCACTGACAGGCTAGTGACCATTTTTACCAATTTACATTGGCTTACTGGAACACCCTTATAATTCCCTAGTATATGGTACTGAGGTACCCAGGGTATTGGGGTTCCAGGAGATCCCTATGGGCTGCAGCATTTCTTTTGCCACCCATAGGGAGCTCTGACAATTCTTACACAGGCCTGCCACTGCAGCCTGAGTGAAATAACGTCCACGTTATTTCACAGCCATTTTACACTGCACTTAAGTAACTTATAAGTCACCTATATGTCTAACCTTTACCTGGTAAAGGTTAGGTGCAAAGTTACTTAGTGTGAGGGCACCCTGGCACTAGCCAAGGTGCCCCCACATTGTTCAGAGCCAATTCCCTGAACTTTGTGAGTGCGGGGACACCATTACACGTGTGCACTACATATAGGTCACTACCTATATGTAGCTTCACAATGGTAACTCCGAATATGGCCATGTAACATGTCTATGATCATGGAATTGCCCCCTCTATGCCATCCTGGCATAGTTGGCACAATCCCATGATCCCAGTGGTCTGTAGCACAGACCCTGATACTGCCAAACTGCCCTTCCTGGGGTTTCACTGCAGCTGCTGCTGCTGCCAACCCCTCAGACAGGCATCTGCCCTCCTGGGGTCCAGCCAGGCCTGGCCCAGGATGGCAGAACAAAGAACTTCCTCTGAAAGAGGGTGTGACACCCTCTCCCTTTGGAAAATGGTGTGAAGGCAGGGGAGGAGTAGCCTCCCCCAGCCTCTGGAAATGCTTTGTTGGGCACAGATGTGCCCAATTCTGCATAAGCCAGTCTACACCGGTTCAGGGACCCCTTAGCCCTGCTCTGGCGCGAAACTGGACAAAGGAAAGGGGAGTGACCACTCCCCTGACCTGCACCTCCCCTGGGAGGTGCCCAGAGCTCCTCCAGTGTGCTCCAGACCTCTGCCATCTTGGAAACAGAGGTGCTGCTGGCACACTGGACTGCTCTGAGTGGCCAGTGCCACCAGGTGACGTCAGAGACTCCTTGTGATAGGCTCCTTCAGGTGTTAGTAGCCTATCCTCTCTCCTAGGTAGCCAAACCCTCTTTTCTGGCTATTTAGGGTCTCTGTCTCTGGGGAAACTTTAGATAACGAATGCATGAGCTCAGCCGAGTTCCTCTGCATCTCTCTCTTCACCTTCTGATAAGGAATAGACTGCTGACCACGCTGGAAGCCTGCAAACCTGCAACATAGTAGCAAAGACGACTACTGCAACTCTGTAACGCTGATCCTGCCGCCTTCTCGACTGTTTTTCCTGCTTGTGCATGCTGTGGGGGTAGTCTGCCTCCTCTCTGCACCAGAAGCTCCGAAGAAATCTCCCGTGGGTCGACGGAATCTTCCCCCTGCAACCGCAAGCACCAAAAAGCTGCATTACCGGTCCCTTGGGTCTCCTCTCAGCACGACGAGCGAGGTCCCTCGAATCCAGCAACTCTGTCCAAGTGACCCCCACAGTCCAGTGACTCTTCAGTCCAAGTTTGGTGGAGGTAAGTCCTTGCCTCACCTCGCTGGGCTGCATTGCTGGGAACCGCGACTTTTGCAGCTACTCCGGCCCCTGTGCACTTCCGGCGGAAATCCTTTGTGCACAGCCAAGCCTGGGTCCACGGCACTCTAACCTGCATTGCACGACTTTCTAAGTTGGTCTCCGGCGACGTGGGACTCCTTTGTGCAACTTCGGCGAGCACCGTTTCATGCATCCTAGTAGTGCCTGTTTCTGGCACTTCTCCGGGTGCTACCGGCTTCAGAGGGGGCTCCTTGTCTTGATCGACGTGCCCTCTCTCCGCTGGTCCAATTTGCGACCTCTTGGTCCCTCCTGGGCCTCAGCAGCGTCCAAAAACGCTAACCGCACAATTTTCAGCTAGCAAGGCTTGTTGCCGTTCTTTCGGCGGGAAAATACTTTTGCACGACTCTCCACGGCGAGAGGGATCCGTCCACCAAAGGGGAAGTCTCTAGCCCTTTTCGTTCCTGCAGAAACCTCAGCTTCTTCTGTCCAGTAGAAGCTTCTTTGCACCCGCAGCTGGCATTTCCTGGGCATTTGCCCATCTCCGACTTGCTTGTGACTTTTGGACTTGGTCCCCTTGTTCCACAGGTACCCTAGATTGGAAATCCACAGTTGTTGCATTGCTGGTTTGTGTCTTTCCTGCATTATTCCTCTAACACGACTTCTTTGTCCTTAGGGGAACTTTAGTGCACTTTGCACTCACTTTTCAGGGTCTTGGGGAGGGTTATTTTTCTAACTCTCACTATTTTCTAATAGTCCCAGCGACCCTCTACAAGGTCACATAGGTTTGGGGTCCATTCGTGGTTCGCATTCCACTTTTGGAGTATATGGTTTGTGTTGCCCCTATCCCTATGTTTCCCCATTGCATCCTATTGTAACTATACATTGTTTGCACTGTTTTCTAAGACTATACTGCATATTTTTGCTATTGTGTATATATATCTTGTGTATATTTCCTATCCTCTCACTGAGGGTACACTATAAGATACTTTGGCATATTGTCATAAAAATTAAGTACCTTTATTTTTAGTATAACTGTGTATTGTGTTTTCTTATGATATTTTGCATATGACACTAAGTGGTACTGTAGTAGCTTCACACGTCTCCTAGTTCAGCCTAAGCTGCTCTGCTAAGCTACCATTATCTATCAGCCTAAGCTGCTAGACACCCTATACACTAATAAGGGATAACTGGGCCTGGTGCAAGGTGCAAGTACCCCTTGGTACTCACTACAAGCCAGTCCAGCCTCCTACATTGGTTGTGCAGCGGTGGGATAAGTGCTTTGAGACTACTTACCACTCTTGTCATTGTACTTTTCATAAGAGAAAAATATACAAAACAAGGTCAGTGTATATACACATAGCCAAAAAGTTTTGCATTTCCTCTTTTCACTCTTTTCTAAGTGCTGAAAAGTACTTCTAACTTTCTAAAAAGTTCTAAAAAGTTTAAAAAGTTTTTTTCTCTGTCTTTCTAAAAGCTCTGACAAACTTTTTATCTTTTACTATCACTTTAACTCTCTCTAAAAAATGTCTGGCACAGGCCAAAATGTTGATCTGTCCAAACTTGCATATGATCACCTTAGCTGGAAAGGAGCAAGAAATCTCTGCATAGAGAGAGGTTTGAGTGTAGGGAAGAATCCTTCCTTAGAACTGTTAATTAACATGCTTAGAGTACAGGATAAGGCCATAAGTGCCCAATCTGTTGAAAAAGTAGCTAATGGTTCTCAATCTGATCCAGGGACTCCCCCAGGAAAAGATTCAGGAAAGAAACTTCCTAGCCTGCCCATTACTAGACAGTCTAGCATAGTTGGTAATGATGATGAGCCACACCATATAAATAGTGTTGTCTCACATCATAGCAAAAGCATTTATTCTCACCATACTGGTAGTGATGTTTCTGTTAGCCAAGCTGTTAGGGTGGCTTCTGTAAGGGACAGGTATCCTTCTGTCCATTCTCACCATACTTCTGTTTCAAGGCATGTCCCTCCCACCCACCCTGATGACAGATTGTTAGAAAGGGAGCTCAATAGATTGAGAGTGGAACAAACCAGACTGAAGCTCAAGAAGCAACAGCTGGATTTGGATAGACAGACTTTAGAAGTAGAGAAGGAGAGACAGAAACTGGGTTTAGAAACCCATGGTGGCAGCAGCAGTATTCCCCATAGTCATCCTGCAAAAGAGCATGATTCCAGGAATCTGCATAAGATAGTTCCCCCTTATAAGGAGGGGGATGACATTAACAAGTGGTTTGCTGCACTTGAAAGGGCCTGTGTTGTACAGGATGTCCCTCAAAGGCAGTGGGCTGCTATCCTATGGCTATCATTTAGTGGAAAAGGTAGGGATAGGCTCCTTACTGTGAAAGAAAATGATGCTAATAATTTCCAAGTTCTTAAGAATGCACTCCTGGATGGTTATGGCTTAACCACTGAACAGTACAGGATAAAGTTCAGAGAGACCAAAAAGGAGTCTTCACAAGACTGGGTTGATTTCATTGACCATTCAGTGAAGGCCTTGGAGGGGTGGTTACATGGCAGTAAAGTTACTGATTATGACAGCCTGTATAACTTGATCCTGAGAGAGCATATTCTTAATAATTGTGTGTCTGATTTGTTGCACCAGTACTTGGTGGACTCTGATCTGACCTCTCCCCAAGAATTGGGAAAGAAGGCAGACAAATGGGTCAGAACAAGAGTGAACAGAAAAGTTCATACAGGGGGTGACAAAGATGGCAACAAAAAGAAGGATGGTAAGTCTTCTGACAAGGGTGGGGACAAATCTAAAAATGAGTCTTCATCAGGCCCACAAAAACACTCTGGTGGGGGTGGTGGGCCCAAATCCTCTTTTAATCAGAACAAGGAAAAGAAACCATGGTGCTATTTATGTAAAATAAAAGGCCATTGGACAACAGATCCCAGTTGTCCAAAGAAAGGCACCAAGCCTCCTACCACTACAACCCCTACTGCTACACCTAGTGTCCCTACTAATAGCAGTGGTGGTGGGAGCAAACCTACTAATAGCCAATCCAAGGGAGTAGCTGGGCTCACTATTGGTAACTTAGTTGGGGTTGGCCTTGTTAGGGAGGCCACAGAGGCTGTGTTAGTCTCTGAGGGGGCTATTGATTTAGCCACCTTAGTTGCTTGTCCCCTTAATATGGATAAGTACAAGCAGCTACCCCTAATAAATGGTGTTGAGGTTCAGGCCTACAGGGACACTGGGGCCAGTGTGACTATGGTCATAGAGAAACTGGTCCACCCTGAACAACACCTACTTGGTCACCAGTGCCAAGTAACCGATGCTCACAACAACACACTTAGCCACCCCATGGCTGTTGTAAATCTCAAGTGGGGGGGGTTACTGGTCCAAAGAAAGTTGTGGTAGCTTCAGATTTACCTGTAGACTGTCTATTAGGGAATGATTTGGAGACATCAGCTTGGTCAGATGTGGAGTTGGAGGCCCATGCAGCAATGCTGGGCATCCCAGGGCATATTTTTGCTTTGACAAGGGCTCAGGCCAAAAAGCAAAAAGGACAGGGAAGCTTGGATCCTGGAACAATGGACCAAGTGCTCCCTAAAGCTAGGGCTAGTAGAAGCAAACCACGTCCTACTATCCCTCCCTCTACAGTGGATTCAACTTCTGAGGAAGAAGAATTCCCTCCCTGTGCAGAACCTACACCAGAGGAGCTGGAAGCAGACACTGCTGAGCTTTTGGGTGAAGGGGGGCCTGCCAGAGAGGAGCTGAGTGTGGCACAGCAAACCTGTCCCACATTAGAGGGTCTCAGACAGCAAGCTGTCAAACAGGCTAATGGGGATGTCAGTGACTCTCACAGAGTTTACTGGGAGGACAACCTCTTGTACACTGAGCATAGGGATCCTAAACCTGGAGCTGCCAGGAGATTAGTGATTCCTCAGGAGTACAGAAAGTTCCTCCTAACCCTGGCACATGACATTCCCCTAGCTGGACACCTGGGTCAAATGAAAACTTGGGACAGATTGGTTCCATTGTTTCATTGGCCTAGGATGACTGAGGACACAAAGGAATTTTGTAAGTCCTGTGAAACCTGTCAAGCCAGTGGCAAGACAGGTGGCACCCCAAAGGCACCCCTTATTCCACTGCCTGTGGTTGGGGTTCCCTTTGAAAGGGTAGGGGTTGACATAGTTGGCCCCCTTGACCCTCCTACTGCTTCAGGCAATAGATTTATCTTGGTGGTAGTGGACCATGCCACAAGATATCCTGAAGCAGCTATTCCTTTAAGGACCACTACATCACCTGCAGTGGCAAAGGCCCTCCTGGGAATATTTTCCAGGGTGGGCTTCCCAAAGGAAGTAGTATCAGACAGGGGAAGCAATTTCATGTCTGCATACTTAAAGGCCATGTGGAAGGAGTGTGGTGTAACGTACAAGTTCACAACACCCTATCATCCACAAACAAATGGACTGGTGGAGAGATTTAATAAAACTCTCAAAGGCATGATTATGGGTCTCCCTGAAAAACTCCGGAGGAGATGGGATATCCTTCTACCATGCCTCCTTTTTGCCTACAGGGAGGTACCCCAGAAAGGAGTGGGCTTCAGCCCCTTTGAACTTTTTTTTGGACACCCTGTTAGGGGTCCACTCACACTTGTAAAGGAGGGTTGGGAACAACCTTTAAAAGCTCCTAAGCAGGATATTGTGGATTATGTACTCGGCCTCAGATCAAGGATGGCTGAGTACATGAAAAAGGCCAGTTAAAACCTTCAGGCCAGCCAAGAGCTCCAGAAGCAATGGCATGATCAGAAGGCTGTTTTGGTTCAGTACCAACCAGGGCAGAAAGTGTGGGTCTTGGAGCCTGTGGCCCCAAGAGCACTCCAAGATAAATGGAGTGGTCCCCACACAATTGTTGAAAAGAAGGGAGAAGTCACCTATTTAGTTGACTTAGGCACTGCCAGGAGTCCCCTTAGGGTGCTCCATGTCAACCGCCTGAAACCCTACTATGACAGGGCTGATCTCACCCTGCTCATGGCAACTGATGAGGGACAGGAAGAAGACAGTGATCCTCTACCTGATCTCTTCTCTTCCACAGAACAAGATGCTCTTGTGGAAGGTGTAGTTTTGGCTGATTGTCTTACTGCTGAGCAGAAAGATAATTGCATAAATCTCCTAGATCAATTCTCTGAACTCTTCTCTACTGTGCCAGGTACTACTTCTTGGTGTGAGCACACTATAGATACTGGAGACAGTTTACCTGTCAAAAGTAAGATCTATAGGCAGCCTGACCATGTCAGGGACTGCATAAAGCAAGAGGTCCAGAAAATGTTAGAACTAGGAGTGGTTGAGCACTCTGACAGTCCATGGGCTTCTCCTGTGGTACTGGTACCAAAACCCCATTCCAAAGATGGAAAGAAGGAAATGCGGTTTTGTGTAGACTATAGAGGTCTCAACTTGGTAACCAAAACTGATGCTCACCCTATACCCAGGGCAGATGAGCTCATAGATACACTGGCATCTGCCAAGTATCTAAGCACTTTTGACTTGACTGCGGGGTATTGGCAGATCAAATTGTCAGAAGATGCTAAACCTAAGACTGCATTTTCAACTATTGGAGGACATTACCAGTTTACTGTAATGCCTTTTGGTTTGTAAAATGCACCTGCCACTTTTCAGAGGTTGGTGAACACAGTCCTGCAAGGGCTGGAAGCTTTCAGTGCAGCATATTTGGACGATATAGCTGTCTTTAGCTCCAGCTGGGATGATCACCTGGTCCACCTATGGAAAGTTTTGGAGGCCCTGCGAAAGGCAGGCCTCACTATCAAGGCTTCAAAGTGCCAGATAGGGCAGGGTAAGGTGGTTTATCTGGGACACCTTGTTGGTGGGGAACAGATTGCACCACTTCAGGGGAAAATCCAAACAATTATTGATTGGGTTCCCCCTACCACTCAGACTCAGGTGAGAGCCTTCCTAGGCCTCACTGGGTATTACAGGAGGTTCATTAAGAACTATGGCTCCATTGCAGCCCCTCTTAATGACCTCACATCAAAGAAAATGCCTAAAAAGGTATTATGGACAGCAAACTGTCAGAAAGCTTTTGAGGAGCTGAAGCAGGCCATGTGCTCTGCACCTGTCCTGAAAAGCCCTTGTTACTCTAAAACATTCTATGTCCAAACTGATGCATCTGAATTAGGAGTAGGGGCAGTCCTATCACAACTTAATTCTGAGGGCCAGGATCAACCTGTTGCTTTTATTAGTAGGAGGTTGACCCCTAGAGAAAAGCGTTGGTCTGCCATTGAGAGGGAGGCCTTTGCTGTGGTCTGGGCTCTGAAGAAGTTGAGGCCATACCTGTTTGGCACTCACTTCATTGTTCAGACAGACCACAAACCTCTACTTTGGCTAAAACAAATGAAAGGTGAAAATCCTAAATTGTTGAGGTGGTCCATATCCCTACAGGGAATGGACTATACAGTGGAACATAGACCTGGGAGTAGCCACTCCAATGCAGATGGACTCTCCAGATATTTCCACTTAGACAATGAAGACTCATCAGGTCATGGCTAGTCTTATTGTCCTTCGTTTGGGGGGGGGGTTGTGTAGGAAAGTACCATCTTGCCTGGCATGTTACCCCCATTTTTCACTGTATATATGTTGTTTTAGTTGTATGTGTCACTGGGACCCTGGTAACCCAGGGCCCCAGTGCTCATAAGTGTGCCTGAATGTGTTACCTGTGTAGTGACTAACTGTCTCACTGAGGCTCTGCTAATCAGAACCTCAGTGGTTATGCTCTCTCATTTCTTTCCAAATTGTCACTGACAGGCTAGTGACCATTTTTACCAATTTACATTGGCTTACTGGAACACCCTTATAATTCCCTAGTATATGGTACTGAGGTACCCAGGGTATTGGGGTTCCAGGAGATCCCTATGGGCTGCAGCATTTCTTTTGCCACCCATAGGGAGCTCTGACAATCCTTACACAGGCCTGCCACTGCAGCCTGAGTGAAATAACGTCCACGTTATTTCACAGCCATTTTACACTGCACTTAAGTAACTTATAAGTCACCTATATGTCTAACCTTTACCTGGTAAAGGTTAGGTGCAAAGTTACTTAGTGTGAGGGCACCCTGGCACTAGCCAAGGTGCCCCCACATTGTTCAGAGCCAATTCCCTGAACTTTGTGAGTGCGGGGACACCATTACACGCGTGCACTACATATAGGTCACTACCTATATGTAGCTTCACAATGGTAACTCCGAATATGGCCATGTAACATGTCTATGATCATGGAATTGCCCCCTTTATGCCATCCTGGCATAGTTGGCACAATCCCATGATCCCAGTGGTCTGTAGCACAGACCCTGGTACTGCCAAACTGCCCTTCCTGGGGTTTCACTGCAGCTGCTGCTGCTGCCAACCCCTCAGACAGGCATCTGCCCTCCTGGGGTCCAGCCAGGCCTGGCCCAGGATGGCAGAACAAAGAACTTCCTCTGAGAGAGGGTGTGACACCCTCTCCCTTTGGAAAATGGTGTGAAGGCAGGGGAGGAGTAGCCTCCCCCAGCCTCTGGAAATGCTTTGTTGGGCACAGATGTGCCCAATTCTGCATAAGCCAGTCTACACCGGTTCAGGGACCCCTTAGCCCTGCTCTGGCGCGAAACTGGACAAAGGAAAGGGGAGTGACCACTCCCCTGACCTGCACCTCCCCTGGGAGGTGCCCAGAGCTCCTCCAGTGTGCTCCAGACCTCTGCCATCTTGGAAACAGAGGTGCTGCTGGCACACTGGACTGCTCTGAGTGGCCAGTGCCACCAGGTGACGTCAGAGACTCCTTGTGATAGGCTCCTTCAGGTGTTAGTAGCCTATCCTCTCTCCTAGGTAGCCAAACCCTCTTTTCTGGCTATTTAGGGTCTCTGTCTCTGGGGAAACTTTAGATAACGAATGCATGAGCTCAGCCGAGTTCCTCTGCATCTCTCTCTTCACCTTCTGATAAGGAATCGACTGCTGACCGCGCTGGAAGCCTGCAAACCTGCAACATAGTAGCAAAGACGACTACTGCAACTCTGTAACGCTGATCCTGCCGCCTTCTCTACTGTTTTTCCTGCTTGTGCATGCTGTGGGGGTAGTCTGCCTCCTCTCTGCACCAGAAGCTCCGAAGAAATCTCCTGTGGGTCGACGGAATCTTCCCCCTGCAACCGCAGGCACCAAAAAGCTGCATTACCAGTCCCTTGGGTCTCCTCTCAGCACGACGAGCGAGGTCCCTCGAATCCAGCAACTCTGTCCAAGTGACCCCCACAGTCCAGTGACTCTTCAGTCCAAGTTTGGTGGAGGTAAGTCCTTGCGTCACCTCGCTGGGCTGCATTGCTGGGAACCGCGACTTTTGCAGCTACTCCGCCCCCTGTGCACTTCCGGCGGAAATCCTTTGTGCACAGCCAAGCCTGGGTCCACGGCACTCTAACCTGCATTGCGCGACTTTCTAAGTTGGTCTCCGGCGACGTGGAACTCCTTTGTGCAACTTCGGCGAGCACCGTTTCACGCATCCTCGTAGTGCCTGTTTCTGGAACTTCTCTAGGTGCTACTGGCTTCAGAGAGGGCTCCTTGTCTTGCTCGACGTCCCTTCTCTCCGCTGGTCCAATTTGCGACCTCCTGCACCCTCCTGGGCCTCAGCAGCGTCCAAAAACGCTAACCGCATGATTTGCAGCTAGCAAGGCTTGTTGGCGTTCTTTCGGCGGGAAAACACTTCTGCACGACTCTCCACGGCGAGGGGGATCCGTCCACCAAAGGGGAAGTCTCTAGCCCTTTTCGTTCCTGCAGAAACCTCAGCTTCTTCTGTCCAGTAGAAGCTTCTTTGCACCCGCAGCTGGCATTTCCTGGGCATTTGCCCATCTCCGACTTGCTTGTGACTTTTGGACTTGGTCCCCTTGTTCCACAGGTACCCTAGATTGGAAATCCACAGTTGTTGCATTGCTGGTTTGTGTCTTTCCTGCATTATTCCTCTAACACGACTTCTTTGTCCTTAGGGGAACTTTAGTGCACTTTGCACTCACTTTTCAGGGTCTTGGGGAGGGTTATTTTTCTAACTCTCACTATTTTCTAATAGTCCCAGCGACCCTCTACAAGGTCACATAGGTTTGGGGTCCATTCGTGGTTCGCATTCCACTTTTGGAGTATATGGTTTGTGTTGCCCCTATCCCTATGTTTCCCCTTTGCATCCTATTGTAACTATACATTGTTTGCACTGTTTTCTAAGACTATACTGCATATTTTTGCTATTGTGTATATATATCTTGTGTATATTTCCTATCCTCTCACTGAGGGTACACTCTAAGATACTTTGGCATATTGTCATAAAAATAAAGTACCTTTATTTTTAGTATAACTGTGTATTGTGTTTTCTTATGATATTGTGCATATGACACTAAGTGGTACTGTAGTAGCTTCACACGTCTCCTAGTTCAGCCTAAGCTGCTCTGCTAAGCTACCATTATCTATCAGCCTAAGCTGCTAGACACCCTATACACTAATAAGGGATAACTGGGCCTGGTGCAAGGTGCAAGTACCCCTTGGTACTCACTACAAGCCAGTCCAGCCTCCTACACCCTTCCAGCTAGCAAGGCTTGTTTGCAGTCTTTCTGCGTAGGAACACCTCTGCAAGCTTCATTGCGACGTGGGACATCCATCCTCCAAAGGAGAAGTTCCTAGTCCTCTTCTTCATTGCAGAACTCCAAGCTTCTTCCAATAGGTGGCAATTTCCTTGCACCCTCAGCTGGCATTTCCTGGGCTCCTGCCCACTCTCGACACAGTCGCGACTATTGGATTTGGTCCCCTTGTCTTACAGGCACTCAGGTCTGGAAATCCACTGTTGTTGCATTGCTGGTGTTTGTTCTTCCTGCAGAATCCCCCTATCACAACTTCTGTGCTCTCAGGGGGTAGTAGGTGCACTTTACACCTACCTTTCAGGGTCTTGGGGAGGGCTATTTTTCTAACCCTCACTGTTTTCTTACAGTCCCAGCGGCCCTCTACAAGCTCACATAGGTTTGGGGTCCATTTGTGGTTTGCATTCCACTTTTGGAGTATATGGTTTGTGTTGCCCCTATACCTATGTGCTCCTACTGCAATCTACTGTAATTTTAAACTGCTTGCATTACTTTTCTTGCTATTACTTACCTAATTTTGGATTGTGTACATATATCTTGTGTGTATAACGTATCCTCATACTGAGGGTACTCACTGAGATACTTTTGGCATATTGTCATAAAAATAAAGTACCTTTATTTTTAGTACTTCTGTGTATTGTGTTTTCTTATGATATTGTGCATATGACACCAGTAGGAGCTTTACATGTCTCCTAGTTCAGCCTAAGCTGCTTTTCCATAGCTACCTTATATCAGCCTAAGCTGCTAGAAACACCTATTCTACACGAATAAGGGATAACCGGACCTGGCACAAGGTGTAAGTACCTTTGGTACCCACTACAAGCCAGGCCAGCCTCCTACACAGGCCAATAGGTTTTTTGTATAAAGAAAAATATATTTTCTTAGTTTACTTTAAGAACCACAGGTTCAAGATTTACAATCAATACTTCAAATGAAAGGTTCTTCACTTAGGTATCATAGGAACTTTGAATCAGCAAAATAGCATGTACAGTTTTGGCAAAAATGGCAATAAGCTATTTTAAAGCTAGACAGTGCAAATTTCAACAGTTCCTGGGGGAGGTAAGTATTTGTTAGTTTTGCAGGTAAGTAAACCACCTACAGGGTTCAAAGTTGGGTCCAAGGTAGCCCACCATTGGGGTTTCAGGGCAACCCCAAAGTTACCACACCCGCAGCTCAGGGCCGGCCAGGTGCACAGGTCAAAGTGGTGCCCAAAAAGCATAGGCTTCAATGGAGAAGGGGGTGCCCCGGTTCCAGTCTGCCAGCAGGTAAGTACCCGCGACTTCAGAGGGCAGACCAGGGGGGTTTTGTAGCGCACCGGGGGGACACAAGTCAGCACAGAAAGTACACTCTCAGCGGCACGGGGGCGGCCAGGTGCAGAGTGCAAACAGGCTTCGGGTTTGCAATAGGTTTCGATGAGAGACCCAGGGGTCTCTTCAGCGAAGCAGGCAGGCAAGGGGAGGGCTCCTCGGGGTAGCCACCACCTGAGCAAGGGAGAGGGCCACCTGGGGGTTGCTCCTGCCCTGGAGGTCGGATCCTTCAGGTCCTGGGGGCTGCGGGTGCAGTGTCTTTACCAGGCGTCGGGTTCTTGGAAGCAGGCAGTCGCGGTCAGGGGGAGCCTCTGGATTCCCTCTGCAGGCGTTGCTGGGGGGCTCAGGGGGGTCAACTCTTGCTACTCACAGGGTTGCAGTCGCCGGAGAGTCCTCCCTGTAGTGTTGTTTCTCCGCTGATCGAGCTGGGGGCGTCGGGTGCAGAGTGGAAAGTCTCACGCTTCCGGCGGGAAACGTGGAGTCCTTTTAAAGTTGTTTCTTTGTTGCAAGTTTTGGTTTCTTTGGAACAGGGCCGCTGTCCTTGGGAGTTCTTGGTCCTTTTAGATGCAGGGTAGTCCTCTGAGGCTTCAGAGGTCGCTGGACCCTGGGGGATGCGTCGCTGTTGCAGTTTTTCTCGAAGTGGGAAGACAGGCCGGCAGGGCTGGGGCCAAAGCAGTTGGTGTCTCCGTCTTCTCTGCAGGGCTTCAGGTGAGCAGTCCTTCTTTGTCTTCAGGTTGCAGGAATCTGTTTTCCTAGGTTCTGGTAGCCTCTAAATACTCAATTTAGGGGTGTGTTTAGGTCTGGGGGGTTAGTAGCCAATGGCTACTAGCCCTGAGGGTGGCTACACCCTCTCTGTGCCTCCTCCCTGAGGGGAGGGGGGCACATCCCTAATCCTATTGGGGGAATCCTCCATCTGCAAGAAAAAGTCAGAGTCACCTCAGCTCAGGACACCTTAGGGGTTGTCCTGACTGGCCAGTGACTCCTCCTTGTTTTTCTCATTATCTCCTCCGGCCTTACCGCCAAAAGTGGGGCCGTGGCTGGAGGGGACGGGCATCTCCACTAGCTGGGATGCCCTGTAACAAAAGGGGTGAGCCAAAAGTGGGGCCGGGCATCTCCACTAGCTGGGATGCTCTGTGGCGCTGTAACAAAGGGGGTGAGCCAAAAGTGGGGCCATGGCTGGAGGGGGCGGGCATCTCCACTAGCTGGGATGCCCTGTGGTGCTGTAACAAAGGGGGTGAGCCTTTGAGGCTCACCACCAGGTGTTACAGTTCCTGCAGGGGGAGATGAGAAGCACCTCCACCCAGTACAGGCTTTATTACTAGCCACAGAGTGACAAAGGCACTCTCCCCATGTGGCCAGCAACATGTCTGGTGTGTGGCAGCCTGGCAAAACTAGCCAGCCCACACTGGAAGTCGGGTATGTTTTCAGGGGGCATCTCTAAGATGGCATCAGTGTGCATTTATTGTGCTGAGAAGTTTGATACCAAACTTCCCAGTTTTCAGTGTAGCCATTATGGTGCTGTGGAGTTCGTGTTTGACAGACTCCCAGACCATATACTCTTATGGCTTCCCTGCACTTACAATGTCTAAGGTTTTGCTTAGACACTGTATGGGCATAGTTCTCATGCACTTATGCCCTCACCTATGGTATAGTGCACCCTGCCTTTGGGCTGTAAGGCCTGCTAGAGGGGTGACTTATCTATGCCATGGGCAGTGTGAGGTTGGCATGGCACCCTGAGGGGAGCGCCATGTCGACTTAGTAATTTTCTCCTCACCAGCACACACAAGCTGGCAAGCAGTGTGTCTGTGCTGAGTGAGGGGTCCCCAGGGTGACATAAGACATGCTGCAGCCCTGAGAGACCTTCCCTGGCATCAGGGCCCTTGGTACCAGGGGTACCAGTTACAAGGGACTTACCTGGATGCCAGGGTGTGCCAATTGTGGAGACAAAGGTACAGGTTAGGGAAAGAACACTGGTGCTGGGGCCTGGTTAGCAGGCCTCAGCACACTTTAAAATCATAACTTGGCATCAGCAAAGGCAAAGCGTCATGGGGTAACCATGCCAAGGAGGCATTTCCTTACACATGCTATCACATACCCCCACCCTCACCCCCATAACTCTAACTCCTCACAAATGACCCATCATCACAAACCACACATCCTAACACCAAGCCCTGCATGCAACAACATAGCATGGACACCCATCACCAAAGCATGGCCACTGCACATACCCATACACCCCCCTAAACCACCATCACACAAGGACCCACACAGGAATGCAGGCACTGGGGTACATGGTCACCCACCCATTGCACACCATGGCACACACAGATGTAATAAACATCCGTTTATACCCCTGCAGGACCCCTACCCAACGTTACCGGACAGGAGAGTCCACACATGTCCACACCACTAACAGAAGAGGCCCACAGTGATGACAGCAGCTCTGTCCTACTGGATTTAGATGACCAGCCCGGCCCATCGGGGACCTCGGGACAGTTGGTTCCCCTGACACAGTC
Organism: Pleurodeles waltl; assembly: GCF_031143425.1. Taxonomy (NCBI): domain Eukaryota; kingdom Metazoa; phylum Chordata; class Amphibia; order Caudata; family Salamandridae; genus Pleurodeles; species Pleurodeles waltl. The sequence continues at coordinate 1,312,772,146 of NC_090437.1, read as the reverse complement.
ACAGGACACCACAGAGCACGACCTCCTGAGTTGTCCTCCGGCGTCGTGGGACCTTCCTTTATGACTTTGGGTGAGCTCCGGTTCACTCCAATTCATTGTGCCTATTCCGGCACTTCTGCGGGAGCTGCTTGCTTCTGAGAGGGCTCTTCGTCTTGCTGGACACCTCCTCTGTCTCCTCAAGCAATTGGCGACATCCTGGTCCCTCCTGGGCCACAGCAGCATCCAAAAACTCTAACCATGACCCTTGCAGCTAGCAAGGCTTGTTTGCGGTCTTTCTGCATGGAAATACCTCTGCTAGCTTCTTCACGACGTGGGACATCCATCCTCCAAAGGGGAGGTTTCTAGCCCTTGTCGTTCTTGCAGAATCCACAGCTTCTACTATCCGGTGGCAGCTTCTTTGCACCCACAGCTGGCATTTCCTGGGCATCTGCCCACTCCCGACTTGATCGTGACTCTTGTACTTGGTCCCCTTGTTCCACAGGTACTCTCATCAGGAAATCCATTGTTGTTGCATTGCTGGTGTTGGTCTTCCTTGCAGAATTCCCCTATCACTACTTTTGTGCTCTCTGGGGAACTTAGGTGCACTTAGACCCCAGGGTCTTGGGGTGGGCTATTTTTCTAACCCTCACTGTTTTCTTACAGTCCCAGCGACCCTCTACAAGGTCACATAGGTTTGGGGTCCATTCGTGGTTCGCATTCCACTTCTAGAGTATATGGTTTGTGTTGCCCCTATACCTATGTGCTCTCATTGCATTCTATTGTGACTATACATTGTTTGCACTGTTTTCTATTGCTATTACTGCATATTTTGGTATTGTGTACATATATCTTGTGTATATTTGCTATCCTCATACTGAGGGTACTCACTGAGATACATTTGGCATATTGTCATAAAAATAAAGTACCTTTATTTTTAGTATATCTGTGAATTGTGTTTTCTTATGATATTGTGCATATGACACCAGTGGTATAGTAGGAGCTTTACACACCTCCTAGTTCAGCCTAAGCTGCTCTGCTAAGCTACCTTTTTTATCAGCCTAAGCTGCTAGACACCCCTATACACTAATAAGGGATACCTGGACCTGGTGCAAGTACCCCTTGGTACCCACTACAAGCCAGGCCAGCCTCCTACAATCACTGAGTTCCTGTTGTCGATGTCCTCTTCTTCTGCTTCCTCGTCTTCACTGTCCACAGGCTCCACAGGCTCCACAGCTGCCACAACGCCGCCATCTGGACCATCCTCCTGCAGAAAAGGCACCTGTCGTCGCAAAGCTAAGTTGTGCAGCACACAGCAGGCCACGATGATCTGGCACACCTTCTTTGGTGAGTAGAATAGGGATCCACCTGTCATATGGAGGCACCTGAACCTGGCCTTCAGGAGGCCGAAGGTCCGCTCTATAATCCGCCGAGTTCACCCATGGGCCTGATTGTAGCGTTCCTCTGCCCTTGTCCTGGGATTCCTCACTGAGGTCAGTAGCCATGACAGGTTGGGGTCACATGCAAATAGTGAGGGCAACTGTTAGACACACACTAACCTGTAGGGATATCCCCAGACCCAGACAACCATCCCCACTGACTTGCTTCCAGGTGCTCACCTAATAACCACACACTGTGCCTCTGGAGTTGCCCCATCACATAAGGGATGCTGCTATTCCGCAGGATGTAAGAGTCATGCACTGAGCCAGGGAATTTGGCATTAACATGGTAAATGCACTGGTCGGCCAAACACACCATCTGCACATTCATGGAATGATAACTCTTCCGGTTTCTGTACACCTGTTCACTCCTGCGGTGGGGTACCAAAGCCACACGTGTCCCATCAATGGCACCTATGATGTTGGGGATATGTCCCAGGGCATAGAAGTCACCTTTCACTGTAGGCAAATCCTCCACCTGAAGGAAAACGAAGTAGCTCCGCATGTGTTTCAGCAGGGCAGACAACACTCTGGACAACACGTTGGAAAACATAGGCTGGGACATCCCTGATGCTATGGCCACTGTTGTTTGAAATGACCCACTTGCAAGGAAATGGAGTACTGACAGCAGCTGAACTAGAGGGGGGGATTCCTGTGGGATGGCGGATATCTGACATCAGGTCTGGCTCCAGCTGGGTACACAGTTCCAGGATTGTGGCACGATCAAGCCTGTAGGTGATGATCACATGTCTTTCCTCCATTGTCGACAGGTCCACCAGTGGTCTGTACACCGGAGGATGCCACCATCTCCTCGCATGTCCCAGCGAGAGTCAACCAACTCAGAGGTAGGTACCTACAGCTTACACAGAACACAAATCATAATCCGAAATTTGGCCTGTATGAGTGTTGAGGCAAGGCCTAGGTATGTGTGACGCAGTGAAAAATTAAGCCATGTGGGCCCCTGAAATGGCGGCTGCCTGACCTGTAAAGTGGGACAATGGGATGTGAGGTAACTGCGCTGGCGTTGTACACCGTTGCGGTAGGCGGTCGAAGACCGCGGCGCAATTCTGCATTGGTTAACATTGGACCCTATGGGTCCCAGGAGCCAATGACGATGTACGCCGGCGGTGACGATACGCACCCCCACGGACGTGACCGCCATTTTCTATCTGTTCAATCATTCGATACCTGATCTTCGACAGGAGGGGACCTACACTGCAAGTGCTGCTGTGACCTCGGTCTGGAAGAGACAATGGCTCGTGCGTCTGGGGAAAGGGCTCCTGCCTTCACATCGGAGGAGTTGGAGAAACTCGTGGATGGGGTCCTTCCCCAGTACACGCTACTCTACGGTCCTCCAGACAAACAGGTAAGTACACTGGGAGCATGCTGTATGGGCTATGCCTGTGTGGAGTGGGGTGGATGAAAGATTGGGGGGGTGAGATTGAGGCGTGCATGAAATGACGGTGAGTGCATGTTCCACATGGCAAGGGGAGGGAAGGGGGCCAATGACTGTGACGGTGCGGACGGTTATATCTTCTCCTTTTCCCCTGTACTTATCCTGTAGGTCAGCGCACACCAGAAGAATGATATTTGGCGTGCCATCGCCAAGGAAGTCTGGACCCTGGGGGTCTACCACAAACAGAGCACCCACTGGCATAAAAAATGGGAGGACATTCACCGCTGGTGCAAAAGACGGCGGAGGCCCAGCTGGGGATGGCCTCCCAATGTGGGAGGGGTGCCCGTCGCACCATGACCCCCCTGATGTTCAGGATCCTGGCGGAAGTGTACCTGGAGTTGGATGGGCGCTTGAGGGCATCACAGCAGCCACAAGGGGGTGAGTACACTCTCATTCTGCTGATTGTGTGTGCAGTGGAGGTGCCTGGGTGGGGGAGATGGCCTGTGGGTTTCCCTAGGCCTGGGCGAGTGTGCTAATTAGGTCCCCTTGTTCTGGCAGTCCCTGTGGCACCCCACCCCACCTGTGTACAGTGCCAAGTACACCTAGTCAGGCTCCTGTCACATCCATGTGTGCAGATGTCAGCTATAGCCTTGTAGGCCATGTCCCAGGGATTGAACAGTGGAGCCCAAGTGCGCGGCGTAGTGCAGGGGGCTTCTGTGTCTGTCGTGTCCACCAACGGTAGTGGTAATGCATGCACTCAACATGTCTTTCTTCTGTCATTCCCCCCCCCTTTTTGTTGTCTCCCTGTTCTTGTGTGCATTAGCATCATCAGGCAGAGGAGCAGTGGCACCGGAGCAGGCGGGATCTGCATCCCACATGGCCCTGGAGGGTGACACTATGGACTCTGAATTCACCAGTGGGACGGAGAGCGAAGGGAACTCCACGGCGGGGACAGGAGCTGACACCAGTGATACGGACTCGTCCTCTGATGGGAGCTCCCTTGTGGTGGTGGCCATATCTGTGCCCCCCACATCTACAGGTACAGCCGCCACCCCCCCCTACCAGCACCGCCCTCCCAGCAGCCCCTCAGCCTTTGCCCCGTGCCCGCTCACCCAGGATGGTGGGCATCACCTTCGCCACAGGCACCTCAGGCCCAGCCCCAGTCACCCATGCTGCCCTCAGTGAGGAGGCCATTGACCTCCTCAGGTCCCTCACTGTTGGGCAGTCTACCATTTTGAATGCCATCCAGGGTGTAGAAAGGCAGTTGCAGCAAACTAATGCATTCCTGGAGGGCATTCATTCTGGTCAGGCTGCCCTTCAGCAAGCTTTTCAGACTTTGGCCTCAGCACTGATGGCAGCTATTGTCCCTGTCTCTAGCCTCCCCCCTCCAACTTCCTCCACCCAGACCCGATCCCCTCTACCTCAACCTATCCCAAGCACACCTTCAGACCAGCTTGCACACATGCCAACACACAGGGGAAGCTTTGGCAAACATAAGCACCACACATCCCACAGGCACTCACGCAAGCATCACACACATGCAGACACACCAACATCCACTGCCTCCACTGTGTCCCCCTCCTCCTCGTCTCCCTCCTCCCTCCCAGTCTCATCTCCACTCACACCTGCATGCACTACATCTACAGCCACTACTTCCATCACCAGCACACACACCACCACACCCCGCTCACGTGCACTCACCACCCCATTACCATTCACACGTCCCTTGTGTCCTCTCCCAGTGTGTCTGTGACGCCACCTCCCAAGATACACAAATGCAGCCACACACCCACCCAACAGCCATCCACCTCACAACAGCCTACAGCCCATGTACCTTCACCCAAAGTCACCAAACAAACACCTCCTACAACCACAACCTCTTCCTCTACTCCCAAACCCCCTCCAGCTACCCGTCCCAGTGTTCCCCAAAAACTTTTCCTGTCCACCCTTGACCTCTTCCTCTCACCTCCACCACCCCGTCAGTCTCCTAGGGCCCGACTCTCCAGGTCCCAACCTAGCACCTCAGCCACAACATCTCCGGAACGAGTGGTGCCTGTAGTCACCGGAATCTGGAGTGCACCGGCCACCAGGGCAGCCAGTGTGGCACGGAGCCACAGCACGGACAGTCCCTCACCTGTCAAGCATCAAAAGTTGGCCAGTGCCCGGCGGGAGAGGTGGAAGACTCCAGCCATCAAAGCCGCTCCCAGGGGTACAAGTGGGAGTGTGGATTCAGCTGCGTCACCTTCCAAGGTGGGGAAGGGGCACAAGAAACTCAGCAAGTCTGGGAACAGCAGCACGGCGGAGAAGACCGCCATCATCCCTGCTGCCCAGGAGTCCACCGCCATCATCCCCGCTGCCCAGGAGGCCACCGCCATCATCCCCGCTGCCCAAGAGGCCACCACCAGCACCAGCCCAGCTGCCCAGGAGGCCACCGCCAGCACCAGCCCAGCTGCCCAGGAGGCCAGCACCAGCCCTGCTGCCCAGGAGGCCACCGCCAGCACCAGCCCAGCTGCCCAGGACAGGACCACCAGCACCAGCCCTGCTGTCCAGGACAGGACCGCCAGCACCAGCCCCGCTGGGCAAGACAGAACCGCCAGCACCAGCCCCGCTGGGCCAGACAGGACAGCCAGCACCAGCCCCGCTGGGCCATAAAGGACTGCCAGCAACAGCCCCGCTGGGCCCGACAGGACCGCCAGCAGCTGAGTCACTTCCAAAGGCCCCGCCGCCACAAGCACCGCTGAACAGGACACTGCCGCCAAAGTACCATCTTGCCTGGCATGTTACCCCCATATTTCACTGTATATATGTTGTTTTAGTGTATGTGTCACTGGGACCCTGCCAGTGTCTGTCATAATGACGTATTTCAAAATTGGAGAAACGAATGTCAATTCTGATGAGAGATTGTCAAAATTCATCCCCAAAGTAGAACTCTAATCATTACTGGTGTGTTCTGAATGATATTGTCGAATGAGTCTTCCACTTGTAGCCATTGTGCATCTAGTTCCTCTTCCTGAAAGGTCTCACTTTTTAGACGAGTCACTAGGAGAGTGGCTGATGACATCATGCTGAGAAGGAATTTGAGAAGGCGAACTGAAGCTGACTTTCTTTTTCAAAGATTGAGGGCCGGTTCCAAGAGTTTTCTTTGTCTGTATATGGACAAGAATGCTTTGTTCTGTAATGTGTCTAGAGTTGCTCCTAGAAAATGTGCCCTCATTGAAGGAGAGAGCAGAGACTTTTGATAATTCACTGTGAGCCCCAAGGTATGAAATGTCTGAAGGCATGTTGTTTTAGCCATTGACGCTTGATGAAGGGGCTGTGCCTTTATTAGCCAGTCGTCGAGATAAGGAAAAACTTGAAGCCTTTTTTGCAGCAAGTAGGCTGCCACTGGGAGGAGACATTTTGTAAATATCCAGGGAGCGGATAATGAGACCAAATGGGAGTTTACAGGAATTTGTGATGCCTGGGATGGCTAGGAATTTGGAAATAGGCATCTTGGAGATTGAGGCTTGTCATAAAATCCCCATGATTGGGGAGATGAAGAAATCCCTGGAGGGTCATCATACAAAAGGTACTTGTTGAGCTTCCTGAGATCCAGAATCAGGCGCTGTAGGAACGTACCCTCTTTTTGCCATGGTTACCCCCATTTTCTGCCTGATGTCAGTGTGCTTGACTGTGTTCACTGGGATCCTGTTAATCAGGACCCTAATGATTATGCTGTCTCTCCTCTAAATTTTGTTGTTGCATACTGGTAACCCAGTATTTCACCCATAATTGGCATACTGGTACCACCTTATAAATCCCTAGTATATGGTACTTAGATACTCAGGGCATTCGGGTTCCAGGGATCCCTATGGGCTGCAGCATATATTTTGCCACCCATAGGGAGCCCATGCAAAGGCTTCTACAGGGTTGCCATTTCAGCCTGTGTGAAAAGGTGAATGGACCCTTTCACTGCCGTTTACACTGCACCAGGTCACTTACAAGTAACCCCTATAGCAGGTCCTTCAGCCCTGAGGCCACGGTGAAGAGTACCTTTGTGTGAGGGCACCCCTGCACGCACTAGCAGAGGTGCCCCCACGACCTCCAGGACCATTTTCTCAGACTTCATGAGTGCGGGATGCCATTTTAGGAGTGTACTGGACATAGGGCACTACCTATGTCCAGCTACATAATGGTAACTCTGAACATAGGCATGTTAGGTATCAAACATGTTAGAATCATACCCCCAGGCATTTGCACGCATTGGTTGTATGATTCCATGCACTTTGTGGGCTCCTTAGGGGACCCCCAGTGCTGCCATACCAGTCTTCTGAGGTTTTCCAGGCAGCCCCAGCTGCTGCCACCTCTCAGACAGGTTTCTTCCCTCCTGTTGCTTGAGCAGCTCAAGCCCAGGAAGGTAGAACAAAGGATTTCCTTTGGGAGAGGGGTGTTACACCCTCTCCCTTTGGAAATACGTGTTACAGGCATGGGAGGGGTAGCCTTCCTTTCATAAACCAGTCTACACCAGTTCAGGGACCCCCAGTCCCTGCTCTGGCATGAAACTGGACAAAGGAAAGGGGAATAACAACTCCCCTGTCCATCACCACCCCAGGGGTGGTGCTCAGAGCTCCTCCAGAAGGTCCCTGGGTTTTGCCATCTTGGATTCCAAGTTGGCAGGGAACTCTGGGAGCATGTGAGTGGCCAGTGCCAGCAGGTGATGTCAGAACTCTCCTCTTATAGGTGCTTACCTAGGTGGGTGACCAATCCCCCTTTCGGGGCTATTTAGGTTCTCTCCTTTGGGTGATTCCTCAGATTCGGATTGCAAGACTCCAGCAGTAATCCGCTGCATTCTCCACTTTGACTTCTCACTGAAGAAACTGCATCTAGACTCTTCACGACCCTACAAGCTGCAACAAAGAAGCAAGACGCCTCCTGCAACATTGTATCTCCCACTCCTGCCAGCAACTGCAACAGTTTCCCAATTGTGCATCCTCCAAGAGTAACCCATCTTCAGCCTGCATCAGAAGAAAGAAGGAATCTCCCTTGGAGTGAAGGAGTCACTCCCCTGCTCTGCAGGCGCCAACTGCAACGACAACTGGCTGGGTGGATCCCCTCTCCTGCTTAGCTGCATGGATCCTGCATCACAGGGGGTGGACTGAAGTTGTCCCAACGGTCCTTTCTTCCAGCTGTCCAACTTTGGTGGAGGTAAGACCTTGCCTCTCCACACAAGATAGTACCCACGTGCACAGTGCCATTGACAGCTGCCAAGGCTTGTTGGCATCTGTCTTCCAAGTTTTTCAAGCATCTTGAAGCTCCAGCACCCAGCACTCTATCCTGTGACGCACAGCTTCCTGAGTGGTTCCCCAGCGGCATGGGAGTCTTTGTCGTAGTGCTGCATGGGCCTCTTCTGCAACTTTAATGTCCCCATCCGGTGGAACTCCTGTGTGTGCTGCCTGGTCTTCTGTGGGCCCCCTGTACTGCTGAGGGCCCCCGCTGAATCCTCCTCCTGGGTAGAGTTGACCTGGTCCTTCCTGGTCCCTGGCAGCCCCATTTTCCGCTAACCGCGAGCTTTGCGTGGGCGAAGGCTTGTTGGCCGACTCCGACGAAGTAAACCCGACTGCAATCCTCCATCCGGCATACGACATCACTTGCATCCTCCAGGAACCTGACTCTGTCTGTTTGGGTGCAGTGCTGACTCTTTTTCCTCACCGGTGGTTCACTTTTTGCACCTTCCCCCTGGTGGGTTGGGGCTCCTGCCCTTCCTGGACTCTTTTGTGCTTCTTGGACTTGGCCCCTCTTTCCACAGGTCATCTGGTTCAGGAATCCACTGCTGGTGTCTTCCAGTCTCTTCTGGGTTTTGCAATATCCTTCTGTTCTTTATGTGTGTTCTGGGAAACTTACTGTGATTTACTCCTGCTTTCCTGGTCACTGGGGTGGGTTCTGGTACTTACTTTTAGACTTTATAAGTACTTGTAGCTCCCCTGTACACACTACACTTGCCTAGGTGGGATAAAATGACTTTCGCATTCCACTTTCTTAGTATATGGTTTGTGCTCCCCTAGGCCCATTTTAACTATTGTGATTTTCACTAATTGCACTGTTTTCTAACTGTTTTTATGCCTATTTCTGCATACTAGTGTATATAATTTGGGAATTACTTACCTCACCTTCTAACAGGTATAGCCTCTATGGTATTTGTGGTATTCGTGCCACCAAAATAAAGTACCTTTATTGTTGTAACACTGAGTGTTTCCTTTCATGTGTGTGAGTACTGTGTGACTACAGTGGTATTGCATGAGCTATACATGTCTCCTAGATAAGCCTTGGCTGCTCATCCACAGCTACCTCTAGAGAGCCTGGATTCTGGTATAAGGTATAAGTACCATAGGTACCCACTACACACCAGGCCAGCCTCCGATAGTGCCCTTGGTATCATCCCTGGAGTAGCTGGTGGCGGCAAAGGTCTGGTGACTTAGGTGTTGGAATTGGTGCACCTACATGTGACAATTGCACTTCTGCTGGTGTTGGAAGGAGTTTGTAGTAGTCCTGGAGCATGCTTTGTAAAACTTGGACCACGGTTGCTGGAACCTGGACCATACACTGCAGTGTAGAAGAATGAAGAGGTTGTACTCCTCCACATATTGATGAAGATGTTAACTATATTGCTGGCCTTGATAAACAGATTCATAACAGTCCCCATCATCTTCTACATCTTGATATTTTGCATGCAACTCAGATGGAAGGCAGGATGCACCAAAAGGGCCTTGATAATCTTCATCTGATTATTCAACATCTACCGAGTGACTAGGTAGCAATGGCCACACTTTGGTAGGTGAGGTGAGATCTGGACGAAGACTCTATGGTGTAGATTCCAGTCGTATTGACAGAGTTGTTGACGGTGGTGGCGACGATGTGGTCAAATGCAGCATGGATGAAGTTTTAGCTTTTGTTTTTGCCGACGATCAAATTCTTTCACACGCTTCCGTCATCAACGTAGTTGTTGACAGTGTTGGTACAGTTCCTGTAGACAAGATGGTTGTCATCAACAAGTTGGTAATCATCGACAAGGTGGTGGCCATCAACAAGGTGATTCTTGTTGAGGAGGTGGTTCGTCATTGAGGAAGTGGCCATCTTCGATGAGGTTTTCTTTGACGACGCTATGACCAAGATCATCATTTTCAATGCTGTCAACAATGATATCAACGCCGTTAGTATTTTCAATTATGTTCTTCCAGTCAGTTTATGCTCCCCCAAGAGTGGTTGAGGGGAGGACTTTGAAGGTTTTAATGCCACTACTATTGATGGTGTAGTAGGCTCAGACTTAGATTCTGTGCTTTCTTTATTTTTCTCATGAGAGGAGCCTTTTGAAGATCAATGATGTGTCTTCTTTAAGGCTTTTCTTTGCCCCTGAGATGGCTCATAGTTTAATCTCTCTCTATTTTTTTATTTTGTTTGTGAGGCAACAGAAGTCGCAGTATTTAGCAGAGCAGATCCTGCTGGGCTCCCAAATAAAGTACCATAGCATAATCCAATCTGAAGGTGCTTAAAGCATGTACAATATCTTTTGGGTGACTAAAGGAAGATATCTTAAAACTTTTTTAGTGTTTTTAAAATGCAGTCATAGCCTGCACCTGAAGCTTGAAAGATAAAGCTGTATGTAATATAATAGAACAACAGAATGCCAGAGTGTTGTGGAATCGATTGGGGAACGAGTACCAATACAAGTACCAAAAACTAACATTTTGGAGTTCTCAGAATTAAGCTGTAGGCAGCTATTATGCATCCAATCGGCAACAGCAATAAGACAACCCTGAAAATCACCTATCACAGTCTCATCGAGCTGTTGGAATGCCAGCATAGGCTGTGTGCCTCAAGCATATGAAATGTTGTCAAGGATCCACCTTTGAGCTATCAGTGCAAGTGGGGCCATGTAGATGTTAAAGAAAGAAAGGCTTAATGCTGAGGCCTGGGGGACACCACAGTTTACCAGTCTAAACTAGGAGTTAAAACGTTATTAAAAACTGCTTTATGCTTGCTGCATTCTCTACAAAAGAATTGTATGAGACACCATATTGAATGAGGTGGACATATCTAATAAAACGATCGCCTCTTTTCTTCCCAAGTCAAGGTTACATCTAATATACACTGTGACCTCCAAGAGGGCAGACTCAGTGCTAAAGCCCTCACGGAAGTCAGACTAAAAAGAATGAAGGATTTTATTTCTTTCGACGTGCCTTGCAACTTGAACATTTACCAAAGACTCTAGAATCTTCCCTAGCACAGGGAAAAGAAAAATAGGCCTATGTTTACTCTAAATAGGTGGATGTGAATTGTGTTTTTTTTCACAAGAGGGCCACTATGAAACGGAAGCCTTGGCCTGTTTTTGGGTAATCAAACATTTAATGCTTTTTTGTCTGGTATTCCTTTCACTGTAAGAACAGATAAGAAAAACTTTTATTTTCATGATCTCTTCCAAGGGCATGGAACCTATCAATCCCAGTATTTCTGGATGTTTATTAGGGTTAGAAGCATACAAGTGTAAACTGGAGGACCTTCCTGGTTCACAGTAAAGAGTAGCAGACTGTCTATCTCGGCTGCCCATCGAAAGTAGGGATCGTGTTTAGAAGCAACTGGATGACAATGTTCTGACACTAGCAATTGATGGCATGAATGAAAGTGATTAGTTGGTCAGTTCTGAAAAAGATGAGCAACTTCATATATTGGAAGAATTCATCAAGACAGATTGTCTGAATGTTTTAAAGATGTACCTGATCCTGTAAGAGGATTTGGGATGTCAGAAATGAGTTATCCTAAGAGGGTAGGAAGGCATGGTTACTTTCTGTACCCCCAGATCTCCATGCAAAAAAATAGCTGACCCAGCTCGTAAAGGAACATAAGGACAAGAGTTTATGAAAAAACAAAGGGCTTAATTTAGAACTTACCAGACGGGTTACTGTAGGAGGCTGGCCTGGTTTGTAGTGGGTACCAAGGGGTACTTACACTCTGCACCAGGTCCAGGTATCCCTTATTAGTGTAGAAGAGGTGTCTAGCAGCTTTGGCTGATAGAAAAGGGTAGCTTAGCAGAGCAGCTTAGGCTGAACTAGGAGACATGCAAAGCTCCCACTATACCACTAGTGTCATATGCACAATATCATAAGAAAACACAATGCACAGATATACTAAAAATAAAGGTACTTTATTTTTATGACAATATGCCAAAAGTATCTCAGTGAGTACCCTCAGTATGAGAATAGCAAATATACACAAGATATATGTACACAATACCAAAACTATGCAGTAATAGCAAAAGGAAGTAATGCAAGCAATGTAAAGTTACAGTAGATTGCAATAGGAGCACATAGGTATAGGGGCAACACAAACCATATACCCCAAAAGTGGAATGCGAATCACGAATGGACCCCAAACCTATGTGAGCTTGTAGAGGGTCGCTGGGACTGTAAGAAAACAGTGAGGGTTAGAAAAATAGCCCACCCCAAGACCCTGAAAAGTGGGTGCAAAGTGCACCTAAGTTCCCCAGAGAGCACAGAAGTCGTGATAGGGGAATTCTGCAAGGAAGACCAACACCAGCAATGCAACAACGATGGATTTCCAGACGAGAGTACCAGTGGAACAAGGGGACCAAGTCCAAGAGTCACACTCAAGTCGTGAGTGGGCAGATGGCCAGGAAATGCCAGCTGTGGGTGCAAAGAAGCTGCCACTGGATGGTAGAAGCTGTGGATTCTGCAAGAACGAAGAGGACTAGGAACTTCCCCTTTAGAGAATGGATGTCCCACGTCGTGAAGAAGCTTGCAGAGGTGTTTCCGTTCAGAAAGACCGCAAACAAGCCTTGCTAGCTGCAAGGGTCGCGTTTAGGGTTTTTGGATGCTGCTGTGGCCCAGGAGGGACCAGGATGTCGCCAATTGGATGGGGTGTCCAGCAAGACAAAGAGCCCACTCAGAAGCAAGCAGCACAAGCAGAAGTGCTGGAACAGGCAGTACGAAGAAAAGTGAACCGGAGCTCACCTGAAGTCACAAAAGAAGGTCCCACGACGCCGGAGGACAACTCAGGAGGTCGTGCACTGCAGGTTAGAGTGTCGGGGACCCAGGCTTGGCTGTGCACAAAGGAAATCCTGGAAGAGTGCACAGGAGCCGGAGCAGCTGCAAATCATGCAGTACCCAGCAATGCAGTCTAGCATGGGGAGGCAAGGACTTACCTCCACCAAACTTGGACTGAAGAGTCACTGGACTGTGGTAGTCACTTGGACAGAGTTGCTGAGTTCCAGGGACCATGCTCATTGTGCTGAGAGGGGACCCAGAGGACCGGTGATGCAGTCTTTTGGTGCCTGCGGTTGCAGGGGGAAGATTCCGTCGACCCACGGGAGATTTCTTCGGAGCTTCTAGTGGAGAGAGGAGGCAGACTACCCCCACAGCATGCACCACCAGGAAAACAGTCGAGAAGGTGGCCGGATCAGCGATACAAGGTTGCAGTAGTCGTCTTTGCTACTTTGTTGCAGTTTTGCAGGCGTCCAGAGCAGTCAGCGGTCGATTCCTTGGCAGAAGGTGAAGAGAGAGATGCAGAGGAACTCTGATGAGCTCTTGCATTCGTTATCTAAAGAATTCCCCAAAGCAGAGACCCTAAATAGCCATAAAAGGAGGTTTGGCTACTCAGGAAGGAGGATAGGCTAGCAACACAGGTAAGAGCCTATCAGAAGGAGTCTCTGACATCACCTGCTGGCACTGGCCACTCAGAGCAGTCCAGTGTGCCAGCAGCACCTCTGTTTTCAAGATGGCAGAGGTCTGGAGCACACTGGAGGAGCTCTGGGCACCCCCCTCCCAGGGGAGGTGCAGGTCAGGGGAGTGGTCACTCCCCTTTCATTTGTCCAGTTTCGCGCCAGAGCAGGGCTGGGGGATCCCTGAACCGGTGTAGACTGGCTTATGCAGAGATGGGCACCATCTGTGCCCATCAAAGCATTTCCAGAGGCTGGGGGAGGCTACTCCTCCCCAGCCGTGACACCTTTTTCCAAAGGGAGAGGGTGTAACACCCTCTCTCTGAGGAAGTCCTTTGTTCTGCCTTCCTGGGCCAAGCCTGGCTGGACCCCAGGAGGGCAGAAACCTGTCTGAGGGGTTGGCAGCAGCAGCAGCTGCAGTGAAACCCCGGGAAAGGTAGTTTGGCAGTACCCGGGTCTGTGCTAGAGACTCGGGGGATCATGGAATTTGAATGGCATTGGGGTGACAATTCCATGATCTTAGACATGTTACATGGCCATGTTCGGAGTTACCATTGTGACGCTATACATATGTAGTGACATATGTATAGTGCACGCGTGTAATGGTGTCCCCGCACTCACAAAGTCCGGGGAATTTGCCCTGAACAATGTGGGAGCGCCTTGGCTAGTGCCAGGGTGCCCACACACTAAGTATCTTAGCACCCAACCTTTACCAGGTAAAGGTTAGACATATAGGTGACTTATAAGTTACTTAAGTGCAGTGGTAAATGGCTGTGAAATAACGTGGACGTTATTTCACTCAGGCTGCAGTGGCAGGCCTGTGTAAGAATTGTCAGAGCTCCCTATGGGTGGCAAAAGAAATGCTGCAGCCCATAGGGATCTCCTGGAACCCCAATACCCTGCGTACCTCAGTACCATATACTAGGGAATTATAAGGGTGTTCCAGTATGCCAAAGTAAATTGGTGAAATTGGTCACTAGCCTATTAGTGACAATTTGGAAAGAAATGAGAGAGCATAACCACTGAGGTTCTGGTTAGCAGAGCCTCAGCGAGACAGTTAGTCATCACACAGGGAACACATACAGGGCACACTTATGAGCACTGGGGCCCTGGCTGGCAGGGTCCCAGTGACACATACAACTAAAACAACATATATACAGTGAAATATGGGGGTAATATGCCAGGCAAGATGGTACTTTCCTACAGTTACTTCATCACAACGGTGACGGATATCCCATCTGTCAAATTCTAACTTCCATTATATTGTATGTGGTTTAGATTTTGGCGGACAGGATATTCATCTCCATTGTGATGGAGTAACTTGTTCGCCAATTTAAGTCAGGCTCTAAGTCTGATTACAGCTTTAGTAGCCAGCGTGTACGTAGTCATGAGACAGAAGGTTAGAGACGGAAAAAGATATATAGTTAGTGAGAAGTCAAAAATTGTCAGGAATGCTCAATTATCACAGATAGAAGTTCCCGACAAGCCATGGATAAAGTTAGCTATAGATATTATTGGCCCCATTCAGCAAACACATTTCTATGAAATATATTGTGTTGCATTAGTAGGGTGCCATGTCAAAGGGGTTAAAGCTTTGCTTGTTCTTCACATCATCAACAGTGTACACATAGATTTCTTGTAGGTTTTTTCCTTAGGTAGGTAGACCCAATACCCTAAAAACTAATAATGGTGTACAGTTTACTTCAGAGTTGATGAAGAATTTCCTTTGTCAGTGGTCAGTAGAGCATCTCAGAACAGCTCTATGCTGTACAAGAGCTAATGGACTTGTTGAGAGAGTCATGATAATGATCTAAGAATGCAATCAGTTAGTTGCATTATGGGTAAATCAGTTGAAGACGCAATACTTGAGAAGTTATGGTCTTTCCATATTACACCCAATTGGATTACAGATTTAGCTCCATTTCTGTCCTTGAAGGGTAGACTATCAGGTACCAAAATGGTTTCTGCTTCAATGTTGGAGAGTGTTGAAATGAACATAGATATGGAACTAAAGATTCCCATAGAAAAATAAGGAGCCATCAAACTATATACAAAACAGTACAGAGGTGAAGCTACAAGTTCGAGAAGATGCTGGCTTCTCTTTAGAGATCTGCAGAAACCAGTAACCCAAGGAGGCCTCAGCATGTTAGGAAGCATCGCAGACCGTCTATGCCCCATGATTCTTGCCAAGCAAGGCAAGTGGCACCCTGAAAATATGACATCGAGCCTATATGGGGCAGATGAAACTGGCGCACTCGTAGAGTCAGCGATAAGCGGCCCTACGCGAGCTAGAAGGTGCTGCCATATACTTTCACTGAAAGCTGGAACTCTAGATTTTTCTAGCCTGCATTTAGCCCTGAATAGGTGTGAATTGCCTCTGTAGGAGCAAACAGTCTGACTTGAATGGACAAAGATGATTCCTCTGAATTTCATGACATATGCAGGGTGAGAAGAACTGGGGGTCTCTTTTTCACAGCAGAGTGTCAAATCGTGCTTGAGAGGTCTGTTAAGGGACATATAAAACTTACGACACACTAGAAAGGGAGAAAACAGGAGGCCAGGACAATTCTTGGCCTCTAGGTTGTTGAACTGCCCCATGTTTGCCCTACCAGACTTCTATCTCTGGATTTGCTGAAGGTACCGTGCCTGCCTCAAACTGGAGTTTAATATTAGATGTGGGAAGAAACTAGGATTACCATAGTATACTCCCTACTCACACCTCACAGCCCACGTTTAATGTGGATGAAGACCTTTGCCATCTTGGAGTTCCCCTAACAATCTGCATTATGGGCCTATTTGCAGTAAGGCAAACAGGAACTAGAAAAAACGTAGGTAGGTAGGGCCTGGCAACCTTTTCCTCACTGGTCACAGATGAACAAAGAATGTTTTAGAGCATTTCCCACTCTCAGGCTGGTGAACCCTACAAAGCTGGATCCTTAACCAGCCTTCCTCTGGACCTGGTCATGCAGAAGATCAGAAGAGTAACGGACCTGCGGTCTGTGACCTAAGAGGAGCCCTGAGGGACTGAACCTGCTCCCTCTTGTAGCCAGGACAAAGACAGGGACTCCAAGAATCAGTTGGCTGGTCTATTGCATGGCTACAGGGAGATAACAAGCTGCAATTGACGTTTTCCTGGGAGAACCCAGTAGACCAGTGCCAAATAGCATCAACAAAAGATTTGGGGTCTGATTTAGTTTTCAGCAGAGGGGTTACTCCATCACAACAGTGATGGATATCCCATCAGCTGAAATATAAATCCCATTGTTTCCTGTGTGATGTAGGTTTCTGGAGACATTATATCCATCACCGTTGTGACAGAGTAAAACCTCTGCCAAACTCTGAATCAGGCCATTGGCAGGCTAAAATCACCATCTTCCCAGCTTTCAGGAACAGGCAGAGTTGTTTTTGCATTTTCCTTGATGGCAGTCAAGTTTTTCTATTTTTTTGTTGTTTCTACCTACTTGCAGTGTTTATTGGAAACAGATGTAAAATCAATGGATGCACTCAGACAGCTATATATTTGTCTGAAAACTATGCAAAACTCCAAATTCAGCAAGTGGGCAGTTGTGAAGATCAATCATAGTTTTCACAAAAAAAAGTAATAGTTGAAATATAGGAAGATGCTAATGGCACATTCACGAAAGGAAAAACCGAAAACCAGACAGCAATCCATACCTTCTACTAAGCCCTCTTTAGAATTGGAGCTGAAAACTCTACTGACATCCACACCTACTTTTTAAGGTTGTGAATAGCCATCTATGTCCCCCACACAGAGACAGTCTGGAAGTCACTATTGACATCTAATAAACTGCTAAGTTCTTAAACAGCTACCTACAGGGAAATCTCTAAGCCCAGACACAGAGTTCAGTAAAATTCAACTAGAGGCCAAGATGAAGGCTAAAATAATGGTAGCATTTGCTGCCCCCACAGACATTATGAGGGTTCATATAAATGTACTCCGCCCGAATGAAATTTAAATTAGGCGCACACAAGCAATCGCAGGTATTCTTTTCGGAGGCTGAGAACATAAATCAAACCTATTTGCAGCCTCCTTTTAAAACTTGCAAAACCACTAGCCTCGCTACTGGCACTTATGTCCGATCTTTACCCGTACTAACAAGTATCTGGCTTCAAAATTAATGAAGACAAATCATACATCCTCAACCTCCCGGTACCATCACAGGACTTAGCACCCCTCCAACATGAAGGTCCTTTCAATGGGCCACCACCTCAATCCCATACTTGGGTCATAACATCTCTCCCCAATTAGAGGTATGGATGAGGGCAAATTGGGCAACGTAATGCAAAGTCATTCTTGAAGACCTCCAGAGATGGTGCCCACTTTATTTATCATGGCTACGCCGCATTAGCATCATCAAGATGAATATCCTCCACTGACTTTTACATTTCTTTCAGATCCTCCTCATGCCTATCTCCATCATGAACATCTCCTACCTACCTAGAAGGAGGAGAGGTCCTACAACCTTCCCATGGCTGAACACCTTGATAGCTCACAATTCCAACTTCACCCTGACCTTAGAACTTAAGACTTTCACTGACTGGCCCCAATAATGGCCGAGGCCAAACTTAATGTTTTCACATATATAGTTCAGTCAGACGGACCACTATGTTGGCGGGAAGGGAACTCCATTGCTGCTATGACAGTTCCCTTCCTGCCAACATACAAATACTTGCCATGATGGTGCTGCAAGGACACAACAGCTATGTCACAAAGACACCAAGGAGAGGAGAGAGAGTAACATAGTAGAAGTGTGAATGAGCGATCTTAGAGATCATAGGAATGAAGGCACCTTATCAATCAAGAGTGCCAGGATGACAGGCATTCTCTCCTGAGGGACATCTGTGCTGCCTAATGCCCGCCTTTGAAGGGAAAGTGTCCCACAGTCCACATGTACCGTTGCAGCAGCTACAATTCATACTGCTCAAGCTTACAGAGATGCACTCACAAGGGAAGAGACAGGTAAGGTTAAAAACCATAAGGACAGAAAGATTTGACTTTTCTACTGATAGAAGGCAGAGACACAAGTGAGTGATGTTTTTTGCCTAATTGTGAAATTCATAAAATCCGCTTGAGGAGGACATTGTGCATGCAAACTGGATTTCTAACATTCCTAAATCAATCCCAATGGGTGGAATTTTACATAATCTTGGCATCATAAGCCAAATTATCCCTCATTCACCTGAACTGCCAGCTGCCACGAACCATCGAAATGTTTTGATTTATCACACAATTGAAAAAATGTAGACACAATGTTTCATCGTAGTACATTAAGCTGAATACATAGAGGACTTAAGAGCAGCACGAAGAGTCTTGGAATAGCCTGAGTCCAACATTAGAGGCTGGTGGAAGTGTTATAAGGGAACATCTTGGACTAGTCTAGACACAGACAAGATAATTGCTTTATGTAGGAAGTACCCGCTTTCTTGGTATAGTTACCCCCTTTTTCTGCCTGATGTCAGTGTGTTTGACTGTGGTCATGGGGATCCTGCTAACCAGGACCCCAGTGATTATGCTCTCTCTCCCAAAACTCTGTATTTCATCCCACAATTGGCACACTGTTGCCCCATTATAGGTCCCTAGTATATGGTACCTAGGTACCCAGGGCATTGGGGTTCCAGGGGATCCCTATGGGCTGCAGCATATATTTTGCCACCCATAGGGAGCCCAAGCAAAGTGTTCTGCAGGACTCGCATTGCAGCCTGCGTGAAAAGGTGCAAGCACCCTTTCACTGCCACTTTTCACTGCACCAGGTCACTTATAAGTTACCCCTATGGCAGGCCTTTTAGCCCAGAGAGCAGGGTGCAAAGTACCTGTGTGTGAGGGCAGACCTGCACTAGCATAAGTGCCCCCACGAACTCCAGGTCCATTTTCCCAGATTTTGTGAGTGCGGGGACGCCATTGTACTACGTGTGGACATAGGTCAATATCTACGTCCAGCTCCATATTGGTAACTCCAAACATAGGCATATTTGGTATCACACATGTGAGGATCATACCCCAATGCTTTTCCAAGCATTGGGTGTATGATCCCATGCACTCTGGGGGCTCGTTAGAGGACCCCCATTATTGCCATTACAGCCTTCTAAGGTTTTCCGGGCAGCCTGAGTTGCTGCCACCTCCCAGACAGACTTCTGCCCTCACGTTGCTTGAGAAGCTCAAGCCCAGGAAGGTTGAACAAAGGAATTCCTTTGGGAGAAGGGTGTCACACTCTGTCCCCGTGGAAATAGGTGTTACAGGCATGTGAGGGGTAGCCTCCCCAAGCCACTGGTAATGCTTTGAAGGGCACATTTAGTGACCTCCTTGCATAAACCAGTCTACACCTGTTCAGGGACCCCCAGCCACTGCTCTGGCATGAAACTGGTCAAAAGAAAGGGGAGTGACCACTCCCCAGTCCATCACCACCGCAGGGGTGGTGCTGAGTACTCCTCCAGAGGGTCCCTGGGTTTTTCCATCTTGGATTCAAGGTCGGCAAGGAATTCTGGAAGCATCTGAGTGACCAGTGCCAGCAGGTGACGTCAGAGCCTATTCCTGATAGGTGGTCACACAGCTACGTCACCAATCCCCCGTTCAGGGCTACTTAAGGTCTCTCTATTGGGTGGTTCCTCAGATTAGGTTTGCAAGATTCCAGCAGGATTCCTCTGCAAGCTCCACTTCAACTTGTGACCGAAGACACTGCATCTGGATGATCCAGGACCCGACAAGCTGAAAAAAAGAAGCAACATTGTACCCACAGCTCCTTCAAGCAACTGCAACATTTCCCCGGTCGCGCGTCCTCTGAGGACAGCTTGTCTTCAGCCTTCATCAGAAGGAATATCCCTTGGAGTAAAGGAGTCACTCCGATGCTTCTGCAGGCACCAACTGCAACAACAAACAGCTGCATGGATCCCCTCTCCTGCTAAGCTGTGTGGATCCTGCATCATGGGTAGTGGACTGAAGTGGTCCCAATGTTCCTCTCATCCAGCTGTCTAACTTGGGTGGAGGTAAGCCCTTGCCTGCTCACACAGAATAGTACCCCCATGCACCACATCCTTTGCACCTGCCAAGACATGTTGCCATTTTTTCCAAGAGATCTTCTGGCATCTTGAAGCTCAAGCCCCCAGCACTCCATCCTGTGATGCACAGCTCCTTGAGTGGTTCTCCGGCAGTGTGGGAGCCTTTTTCGTAGTGCTGCATGATCCTCTTCTTTAACTTTAATGTCCCCCTCCTGTGGGATGCCTGTGGGTGCTGCCTACGCTTCTGTGAGCTCTCTGTGTTGCTGAGGGCCCCCTCTCACTCGATGATAGAGTACACCTGGTCCTTCCTGGTCCCGGCAGCTCCACTTTCTGCTAACCGTGAATTTTGCGCGTCCGAAGGCCTGTCGGCGGAATCCGAACACACTTCCAGTGTGGGACATCACCTGCAGCCTCCAGCAACTCGACTTCGTATTCTTGGGTGCAGTGCTGACTCTTCTTCTTCATCGTTGACTCACCTCTTGCACCTTCAGTCTGGTCGGTAGGGGTTCCTGTGCTTCTTGGACTTGATCCCCTTCTTCCACAGGTCCTCTTGTCCAGGAAGCCACTGTTGGTGTCTTGCAGTCTCCGCTGGGCTTTGCATTATTTTTCTTCTCTTCTAAGTGGGTGTCCTGGGGAATTGACAACGATTTACTCCTGCTTTCCTGGCCGCTGGGGTGGGTTGTGGTACTTACCTTTGGGCTTTTCTAGTACTCCCGCTCCCCTCTACACACTTGATTTAACTAGGTTGAGGACCGACTATCACATTCCAATCTTTTAGTATATGGTTTGTGCTCCCCCAGGGCTATTTCTCGCTGTTTTCTAACTGTTTTATGCCTATTTTGCATAATAATGTATATATATTGTGTATTATATACCTTCTAAGGGAGTATAGCCTCTATGGTATTTTTGGTATTTGTGTCACCAAAATAAATTACCTTTATTTTTGTAACTCTGAGTGTTTTCTTTCATGTGTGTAAGTTGTGTGTGATTACAGTGGTATTACATGAGCGTTGCATGTCTCCTACATAAGCCTTGGCTTCTTAGCTACCTCTAGAGAGCCTGGCTTCTAGACATTGACTACACTACACTAATAAGGGATACCTGGACCTGGTATAAGGTGAAAGCACAATATGTATCTTCCACACACCAGGCCAGCTTCCCTCACTTTACCAGCATTTTGACTTGTACACATGATCTTGTACCCAAGAGCAGTTTGACCAAAGAATCTTTTTCCTGGGTTTGGTCTGAGATATGAGGATAGCTGAAGTTTCTCACCTGCAGCAGTTGTGATGCTCTCTGGGTGGTCAGTCTGAGCAGGATATGTCTCTACAGAGGAAGCAAAGAAGAAGGTTGATTATGAAAATCAACAGCAGCTGAAACACATTCAGAATTCTTTTTGTGCCTTAATATCTGCTAATTCATATCACTATATCAATACTGTACTTTGCAAGACCTCAGATGGAATGGGAGAGGTAGACCTTGCTGTAGTGATAAACCAATGTAAGCGTTTTTCATTTCCAGGACATGTAAAATTTAAAAGCACATGTCCAACCTTTTAAATGCACTGCGCCCTATCCTCTGTGCTGTCGCGGGTCTACCTGGGTGTAGGGCGGAGGGGAGGCTTACATGTATTAAAAAGGAACATTTGGGCCTGGGAAAAGGTTTCTTTTGCCAGGTCGAAAAGGCAGATTAAAACTGCACATACAGGTGGCAATGGCAGAACTGAGACATGCTAAAAGGGTTACTTAAGTGGGTGGCACAATCAGTGCTGCAGGCCCACCAGTAGCATTTAATTTACAGGCCCTGGTGTCAGGTAGTGGCACTTTACTAGGGACTTACAAGTAACTTAAATATGCCAAATGGGTGTAAGCCCAATATGCCGTGTTTAAGTGAGACAGTACAAGAACTTTAGCACAAGTTAGAAGTTGTAAAATGTGCAGAGTCCAGAGGCAGCAAAAACAGGATCATCAAAAATAAGAGGGGTAAAGGCAACAAGTTTGGGTAAAGACCACCTTAAGGCTGGCAGGTCTAAAGCGAAGGTGGGGAGAACTGCCCATCCTCCTGGGCATTCTAATCACTAAGCTGGACAAACCTGAAGAGGCAATCAGCGTTGGTGTGGTCTGACCCCGGATGATATTGCACCATTAAGTCCATTCCCTGAAGGGAAATGGACCACCCTAACAATTTGAGATTCTAACCCGTGGGTACTAGCAAACATTTTCACAGAGGCCAAAAAGTATGGTCTGTGATGTACCCAAGGGCCACATTGATGTTAGCAGGGTGTTAGTTGGGAAGGGTGGGGGGATTGGCAGTATGATGGATGTAGGTAAAGGGAAGCATATACATCTAGTGACTGAAGCGATGAACCTAGAAAACTTGGTATTAATCCCGGCTTCCACACTTTACCAAATAGTATGACTTTAGGCAGTTGTTTCATTTCACTTTCCATCATTTTTCTTTATTATCACATATATAAAAACCTTGAAATACAAATCTTCAAGGTGTACACTTCTCCTGAGTTTGATTTAATAAACATAATGTGTTCCTATATAAAAGGAACTGAGGCTTCCCAAAGAGTGCACATAACAACTGAAGTCCCTCATTAGTTCACTACTGGCAATGTTTTCTGGGTGGGGGAAGAATCAATGCTTCTAAATTCATGTCTGAAAACCATCACTGTTAGACCTGGCATCCTTGGCGTGGTCTCCCCTGTCTTTTTGCCTCTGTTTCCCATGTTTTGACTGTATACTGGACTCTGTTTTTGATACTCTGGGAACTTTACCACTGCTGACCAGTGCTAAAGTGCAAGTACACCTTGTGAAAATTGTATATGTAAATGGCTTTTCCATGATTGGCATATTTGATTTACTAGTAAGTCCCTAGTAAAGTGCACTAGAAGTACCCAAGGCATGTAAATCAAATGCTACTAGTGGGCCTGCAGCACTGATTGTGCCACCCACATACTCAGTAAACATGGCTCAGACCTGCCACTGCAGTGTCTCTGTGTGCAGTTTTCAACTGCCAATTCGACCTGGCAAGTGTACCCCCTTACCAGGACCAATCCTTCCCTTTTTGTACATGTAAGGGACCCCTAAGGTAGGCCCTAGGTAGCCCCATGGGTAGGGTGCAGTGTATGTTTAAGGTAAAACATGTACTGGTGTATCTTACATGTCCTAACAGTGAAATACTGCCAAATTAGTTTTTTACTGTTGCAAGGCCTATCTCTCTCATAGGTTAACACTGGGACTGCCTTTAAAATACCCATAAAGTGCAGTTTCCCTTTAAGAGCTAATAGAAATTTAGAGTTAGGGATCTCTGAACTCGCAATTTAAAATACATCTTTTAGGGATGTTGCTTTTTAGATTGTCAGTCTGAAAATGCCCCTTTTAGACAATGGGTATTTTCTTGCTTAAACCAGTCTGTGACTCTGCCTGCTTGTGTATTCCCTGTCCATGGTGTTATTTATGTAAAAGTAAAGGCCATTGGGCAAGTGATCCCACTTGTCCAAAGAAAAACACCAAGGATCCCACCACCACAACCTGAACTGCATCCACTAGTGCCCCTAGTAATAGCAGTATTGCAGTGGTGGTGGGAAGAACACTACAAATAGCCAGACAAAGGGTGTAGCTGGGCTCACCATTGGTAATGTAGGGGGGGTTGGTCTAGTTAGGGAGACCAGAGAGGCTGTTTTAGTCTCTGATAGTGGTATTGACTTTGCCACCTTAGTTGCCTGTCCCCTTAATATGGGTAAGTACATACAACTACCCCTAATAAATGGTGTTGAGGTTGAGGCCTACAGGGACACAGGAGCCAGTGTCACCATAGTGATTGAGAAACTGGTTGCCCCTGAACAATACCTACTTGGTAAGAAGTACCAAGTGACTGATGCTCGTAACAACACTCTTAGCAACCCCATGGCTGTTGTGAATCTCATCTAGGTGGGGGGGGGGGTTACTGGCCCAAAGAAAGTTGTGGTAGACACTGATTTACCTGTAGACTGCTTACTAGGAAATGATTTGGAAAGATCAGCTTGGGCTGAAGTGGAGTTGGAGGCTCATGTAGCAATGCTGGGCATTCCAGGGCATATCTTTGCTCTCACAAGGGCTCAGGAGGATAGGGAAACTTGGATCCTGGAAAAATGGACCAAAGTGTTCACAAAAGCTAGGGGTAGAAAGGGTAAATCCTTGCCCACTATCCCTCCCTCTCCAGAAGATTCCCCTTTTGAGGAAGAGGAATCCTCTCCCTGTGCAGAACATACACCAGAGGAGCTGGCAGCTGACACTGCTGAGCTTTTGGGTGCATGAGGGCCTACTAGGGAAAAGCTGAGTGTGGCACAGCAGACCTGTCCGACACTAGAGGGTCTAAGAGAGCAAGCTGTCAAACAGCAAAATGGGGATGTCACTGATACCCACAAAGTCTATTGGGAAGACAACCTTCTGTATACTTAGGCAAGGGACCCTAAACCTGGAGCTGCCAGGAGATTGGTCATCTCTTTGCAATAGAGGGAGTTTCATCTGACTTTGGCTAATGACATCCCTTTGGCTGGGCATTTGGGCCAAAGTAAAACATGGGACAGGCTTGTTCCATTGTTTCACTGGCCTCATATGTCAGAGGACACAAAGGAGTTCTGTCGCTCCTGTGTGACCTGCCAAGCCAGTGGCAAGACTGGTAACACACCTAAGCCCCCCTTAATTCTACTTCCAGTGGTTGGGGTGCCCTTTGTGAGGGTAGGGGTTGACATAGTTGGCCCCCTTGACCCTTAAACAGCTTCAGGAAACAGATTCATCATAGTAGTAGTGAGCCATGACACTAGGTATCCTGAAGCTATACCCTTGAGGACCACTACAGCTCCTGCAGTGGCAAAAGCCCCACCTGGGAATCTTTTCCAGAGTGGGTTTCCTTAAGGAAGTGGTATCAGACAGAAGTAGTAACTTCATGTCTGCATATCTCAAAGCAATGTGGAAGGAGTGTGGTGTTACCTACAAGTTCACCACTCCTTATCATCCACATACAAATGGATTGGTTGAGAGATTTAACAAAACTCTCAAAGGCATGATCATGGGACTCCCTGAAAAACTCAGGAGGAGATGGGATGTCCTGTCCTTTTTGCTTATAGGGAGGTAACCCAGAAAGGAGTGGGATACAGCCCCTTTGAACTCCTCTTTGGACACCCTGTAAGAGGTCCCCTTGCTCTTGTGAAGGAGGGTTGGGAACAACCTTTAAAAGCTCCCAAACAAGTCATTGTGAACTATGTGCTTGACCTCAGATCAAGGATGGCTGAGTACATGAAAAAGGCCACTAAAACCCTTCAGGCCAGCCAACAGCTCCAAAAGCAATGGTATGACCAGAAGGCTGTCCTGACTCAGTACCAACCAGGGCAGAAGGTGTGGGTATTGGAGCCTGTGGCACCAAGAGCACTCCAAGACAAATGGAGTGGACCCCATCTTATTGTGGAGAAGAAAGGTGAGGTCACCTATTTGGTCGACCTGGGCACTGCCAGAAGCCCCCTTAGGGTGCTTCATGTCAATCGCCTTAAACCTTACTATGACAGGGCTGACTTAATCCTGCTCATAGCCACAGATGAGGGGCAGGAGGAAGAGAGTGACCCTCTCCCTGACCTCTTCTCTACCATTGAAGCTGATGGCTTAGTGGAGGGAGTTGTACTAGCAGATTGCCTTACTGCTGAGCAGAAGGACTACTGCATAATTCTCCTTGGACAATTCTCTGACCTCTTCTCACTAGTTCCAGGCACAACTACCTGGTGTGAGCACACCATTGATACTGGAGACAGTTTACCTGTCAAAAGTACAATTTATAGACAGCCTGACCATATCAGAGACCATATCATACAAGAGGTTCAGAAAATGTTAGACCTTGGAGTGATTGAACCCTCTGAAAACCCCTGGGCCAGCCCAGTGGTGCTTGTCCCCAAACCTCATAGTAAAGAAAGAAAGAAAGAAATGCATTTTTATGTGGACTATAGGGGTCTCAATCAAGTAACAAAAACTGATGCTCACCCTATACCCAGGGCGGATGAGCTAATAGATACACTGGGTTCTGCCAAGTATCTAAGCACTTTTGATGTAACTGCTGGGTAATGGCATATTACGTTATCAGCAGATGCAAAACCAAAGACAGCATTTTCAACCAATGGGAGGGCATTATCAGTTCACAGATATGCCCTTTGGATTTAAAAATGCACCTGCCTCTTTTCAGAGGTTGGTGAGCACGGTCCTCCAAGAATTGGAAGCCTTTAGTGCAGCATATCTAGATGATATAGCTGTCTCCACCTGGGATGATCACCTGGTCCACCTGGTATTAATCCCGGCTTCCCCACTTTACCAAATAGTATGACCTTAGGCAGTTGTTTCATTTCACTTTCCCTCATTTTTCTTTATTATCACATATATAAAAACCTCGAAATAAGTAACTTCAGGGTGTGCGCTTTATAAACACTTCTCCTGTGTTTGATTTAATAAACATAATGTGTTCCTATATAAAAGGAACTGAGACCACCTACAGAGTACCTCAGTGCAGCCTGAGAGGAGGGTACACATTCCTAAAGATCTGGTAAAGGATTACAAGACGGGGGATGACATCTATCTGTGGTTTAAGGGGTATGTGTGCTCTCCACATGAACATCGTCCCTGAAGCACATTGGGGGGGGCGGGTGTAGGAAAGTACCATCTTTCTTGGTATATTACCCCCAATTTTACATGTATGTCAGTATGTTTTTGCCTGTCTCACTGGGATCCTGCTAGCCAGGACCCCAGTGCCCATAGTTTGTAGCCTAAATGTGTATGCCTGTGTAGTGCCTAACTGTGTCACTGAGGCTCCGCTAATCAGAACCTCAGTGCTCATGCTCTCTCTGCCTTTAAATTTGGCTAGTGACTACATTTACTAATTTCAGTTGACATACTGGAGCACCCAATAATTCCCTAGTATATGGTATCTAGGAACCCAGGGTATTGGGGTTCCAGGAGATCCATTTGGGCTGCAGCATTTCTTTTGACACCCATATGGAGCTCAGACAAACCTTTACACTGGACTGCCATTGCAGCCTGAGTGAAATAGCGCACACGTTATTTTACAGCCATTTTCACTGCACTTAAGTAACTTATACGTCACCTAAGTCACCTATATGTCTAAACTTCACTTGCTGAAGGTTAGGTGCAAAGTTACTAAGTGTGAGGGCACCCTTGCACTAGCAAAGGTGCCCCCACATAGTTCAAGGCCATTTCCCCGGACTTTGCGAGTGTAGGGGCACCGTTACACGCGTGCACTACATATAGGTCAATACCTATATGTAGCTTCACAACGGTAAGAGTTTGAGTTTGAGTTTATGAGTTTGTAAAGCGCGTACCTACCCTAGGGCATCCCAGCGCTGAGGTACGTGAAGGCTCCAAGAAAGATGGAAAAGAAAAAGGAGAATTAGGTCTAAAAGATGACATTAAAAAGAATAATTTTTAACTTCTTCCTAAATAAGCGTTCAGAAGACTTGTGTTGAAGCTCTAGAGGAATGGAGTTCCATAACCGAGCATCTTTCACAGTGAAGGAGTTACCTCCCCAAGATCTCTTAAATCAGGCTATATGGACTTGCCGGGAGGTAGATGAACACAGAAGTCTGGTTGGAGTATAGAAGGAGAGTGAATGTCTAAGAAAAAAGGGTCCCCTGTCATGCAGGGCTTTGTGGACCAGGCATAAGAACTTAAATTGAATACGTTGTTTTATTGGGAGCCAATGAAGAGTTGCGAGTGCTGGTTTGGCGTACAGATGCCTAGATAGATTAGTAAGCAGTCTAGCTGCGGCATTCTGCACAACTTGGATTTTCCTTATCACGTAGTCTGGTGAACTAAGGAACAAGGAATTGCCATAGTCAAGGCGGGAAAAAATCAGAGCTTGAAGAGGATTCTTTTAGCCCTGGGAGTTAGAAGATTCAAGATCTTCCTAAGGAATCTCAAAAGACCAAAGCACATAGATGAGACCTTTTTCAACTGGATTTCCATTGTGAGACGAGGCTCAAGCCAAAAACCAAGGCTCTTGATGTGAGTCTTAGGAGGAGGGAGGCTACTAAAGGCCTCTGAATAATAAGTTAGAGGAAAAGCAGGAGAGCCATTACCTATAATCATACCTTCGGATTTTCCATCATTAGATTTCAGCTTAGATACATTCATACAGTTGGCAATGTCTGCCAGGCAGCCAGAAAGACTGTCAGAGGAGGACTGCCAAGTGCTAGAGAGGGATACTACGAGTATCGTCAGCATAGGTGACCACAGATAGATTATAGGGGGAGACCACGTTCGCTAAAGAGGATAAATAGACATTAAATAGAGTCAGACTCAGAGAAGAGCCCTGAGGGACTCCACCTGTTAAAGGATAGATATCAGAGAAAAAAGAGCAGTCTAATACTTGAAAACATCTTCCTTTGAGAAAAGAGGAGAACCACGAGAGAGCAATGCCTCCTATTCCCATCTTAGAGAGTCTGTGGAAGAGGAGATTGTGGTCGACAGTATCAAATGCTGCACTAAGATCAAGTAGTATGTGTAGGAAAGTACCATCTTGCCTGGCATGTTACTACCATATTTCACTGTCTATATGTTGTTTTAGTCTATGTGTCACTGGGACCCTGCCAGGCAGGGCCCCAGTGCTCATACGTTTGTGCCCTGTATGTGTTCCCTGCATGATGCCTAACCGTCTCACTGAGGCTCTGCTAACCAGATGCTCTCTCTGCTTTCCAAATTTGTCACTAACAGGCTAGTGACTAAATTTACCAATTCACATTGGCATACTGGTACACCCATATAATTCCCTAGTATATGGTACTGAGGTACCCAGGGTATTGGGGTTCCAGGAGATCCCTATGGGCTGCAGCATTTCTTTTGCCACCCATAGGGAACTCTGACAATTCTTACACAGGCCTGCCAGTGAAGCCTGAGTGAAATAACGTCCACGTTATTTCACAGCCATTTACCACTGCACTTAAGTAACTTATAAGTCACCTATATTTCTAACCTTCACCTGGTGAAGGATGGGTGCAAAGTTACTTAGGGCTAGATGTAGCAAGGTCAGAATTTGCGATTCTGAAATTGCGAGTCGGTGCGACTCGCAATTTCAGAATCGCAAATCCTGATGCAGAACGGTGTCTCAGACACCGTCTGCGACTCGCTATGGGGTCGCAAAGACCCACCTCATAAATATTATGAGGTGGGTCCCATTTTGCGACCCCATAGCGAGTCCCTGCACTCACAGGGATGGTGGCCTGCTGAAGCCAGCAGACCTCCATGTCTGTGACTGCTTTTTCAATAAAGCATTTTTTTTTATTATTTTGCAGCCCGTTTTCCTTAAAGGAAAACAAGTTGCAAAATAAAAAAAATAACGAAACCATTTGGGACCACTGGCTGCTCTGAAAAAAACTTTTTGGCAACATTCACAAAGGGGAAGGGGTCTCATGAGGACCCCTTCCCTTTTGCGAATGAGTTACCACCAGAGTGACAACTGCGAATTGCTTTGCAACCCCATTCGCGGTCACAAAGCAATTCTGCATTGCGATGCGAGTCGCAAATAGGAAGGGAACACCCCTTCCTATTTGTGAGTCGCATTCACAATTTGCGAGTCGGTACCGACTCGCAAATTGTGAATCTGCATCGCAGGAGGCTGTTTGCATGGCGCAAACTGCGATTTTCGCAGTTTGCACCATGCAAACGGCTTACTACATCTGGCCCTTAGTGTGTGGGCACCCTGGCACTAGCCAAGGTGCCCCCACATCGTTCAGGGCAAATTCCCCGGACTTTGTGAGTGTGGGGACACCATTACACGCATGCACTACACATAGGTCACTACCTATGTGTAGAGTCACAATGGTACCATTTTGGTATTGGGGGGACAATTCCATGATCCCCCGGGTCTCTAGCACAGTGCTGCTGCTGCCAACCCCTCAGACAGGTTTATGCCCTCCTGGGGTCCAAGCAGCCCTGGCCCAGGAAGGCAGAACAAAGGATTTCCTCTGAGAGAAGGTGTTACACCCTCTCCCTTTGGAAATAGGTGTGAAGGGCTGGGGAGGAGTAGCCTCCCCCAGCCTCTGGAAATGCTTTGATGGGCACAGATGGTGCCCATCTCTGCATAAGCCAGCCTACACCGGTTCAGGGATCCCCCAGCCCTGCTCTGGCGTGAAACTGGAGAAAGGAAAGGGGAGTGACCACTCCCCTTACCAGTACCTCCCAGGGGAGGTGCCCAGAGCTCCTCCGGTGTGTCCCAGACCTCTGCCATCTTGGAAACAGAGGTATTGGGGGCACACGGGACTGCTCTGAGTGGCCAGTGCCAGAAGGTGACGTCAGAGGCTCCTTCTGATAGGCTCTTACCTCTCTTGGTAGCCAATCCTCCTAACCTGGTAGCAAACCTCCTTTTCTGGCTATTTAGGGTCTCTGCTTTGGGGAATTCTCCAGATATCGAATGCAAGAGCTCACCATCTCCCTCTTCACCTTCTACCAAAGGATCGACCGCTGACTGCTCAGGACGCCTGCAAAACCACAACAAAGTAGCAAGATGACTACCAGCAACATTGTAGCGCCTAATCCTGCTGGCTTTCTCGACTGTTTCCTGGTGGTGCATGCTCTGGGGGTAGTCTGCCTTCACCCTGCACCAGAAGCTCCGAAGAAATCTCCTATGGGTCGACGGAATCTTCCCCCTGCTAACGCAGGCACCAAAAGACTGCAACACTGGTCCTCTGGGTCCCCTCTCATCCTGACGAGCGTGGTCCCTGGAACACAGCAACTCTGTCCACGTGACTCCCACAGTCCGGTGACTCTTCAGTCCAAGTTTGGTGGAGGTAAGTCCTTGCCTCTCCACGCTAGACTGCAGTGCTATGTATTGCGTGATTTGCAGCTGCTCCTGCTCCTCTGCACTCTTCCAGAATTTCCTTCGTGCACAGCCAAGCCTGCATCCCCGGCACTCATTCCTGCAGTGCACAACCTTCTGAGTTGTCCTCCGGCATTGTGGGACTCCCTTTTGTGACTTTGCGTGGACTCCGGTTCATTTTTCTTCCAAGTGCCTGTTAGGGTACTGTTGCAGATGATGCCTGTTTCTGTGAGTGCTCCCCGAGTTGCTGGGCGCCCCCTCTGTCTCCTCCTCCAAGTGGCGACATCCTGGTCTCTCCTGGGCCACAGCAGCACCCAAAAACCTCTACCGCGACCCTTGCAGCTAGGAAAGCTTGTTTGCAGTCTTTCTGCGTGGGAACCCCTCTGCAAGCTTCATCGCGCCATGGGACATCAGTCTTCCAAAGCAGAACTCCCTAGTCCTCTTCTTTCTTGCAGAACTCCAAGCTTCTTCCAACAGGTGGCAGTTTCCTTGCATCTTCAGCTGGCATTTCCTGGGCTCCTGCCCACTCTCGACACTGTCGTGACTATTGGACTTGTTCCCCTTGTCTTACAGGTACTCAGGTACGGAAATCCACTGTTGTTGCATTGCTGGTGTTTGTTCTTCCTTCAGAACCCCCCTATCAACACTTCTGTGCTCTCTGAGGGTAGTAGGTGCACTTTACACCTACTTTTCAGGGTCTTGCAGTGGGCTATTTTTCTAACCCTCACTGTTTTCTTACAGTCCCAGCGACCCTCTACAAGCTCACATAGGCTTGGTGTCCATTCGTGATTCGCATTCCACTTTTGGAGTATATGGTTTGTGTTGCCCCTATACCTATGTGCTCCTATTGCAGTCTATTGTAATTCTACACTGTTTGCATTACTTTTCTTGCTAGTAATACCTAAGTTTGGTTTGTGTACATATAACTTGGGTATATATCTTATCCTCTTACTGAGGGTACTCAATGAGATACTTTGGGCATATTGTCATAAAAATAAAGTACCTTTATTTTTAGTAACTCTGTGTATTGTGTTTTCTTATGATATTGTGCATATGACAACAGTGGTATAGTAGGAGCTTTACATGTCTCCTAGTTCAGCATAAGCTGCTTTGCCATAGCTACCTTCTATCAGTCTAAGCTGCTAGAAACACCTCTTCTACACTAATAATGGATAACTGGACCTGGCACAAGGTGTAAGTACCTCTGGTACCCACTACAAGCCAGGCCAGCCTCCTACAGTATGATAGCTGTATGCCCTCCTTGGTCCAGAAGTCGCCTGGCAGATTCAGTGACTGATAAGAAAGCAGACTCAGTACTATGCTGAGCTCTGAAACCCTTCTGAGTGGGTTCTAAGAGTTTCTGGTTCTCTAGATAACTTGTCAGTTATTGGAAAGTATACTAAGATTAGAACAGGCAATCTGTACCTGGCCTTTATTGACTTATCATCAGCTTTCAACTGTGTAATCCATGATAAATTGCGGGAAATTTTAAATAGCATGGGGGTGGAACCGGCCTTAATTCAATTTATTTGCCAAATGTACACAGGGTGCAGAGCAAGAGTGAGGTACGGCCTAAAAGGGGAATGTACTCGCCCCTTTGGTCTACACAGAGGAGTGCGCCAAGGCTGCGTTCTCGCTCCGTTCCTGTTTTCAATGTATATAAATAACCTAGACAAAGAATTGGCCACTAGGTGTAAAGATGTACCCCAAATAGATAAGCAACCTGTTCCGGCATTACTTTACGTAGACGACGCAGTATTAATGGCCAGGACCCCAATAGCTCTCCAGAAACTTCTAACAAACTGCATTACATACATGACACAGCTGGGACTTACTGTTAATCGCTCCAAAACTTTTATCATGAACTGCGGAAGGAAGCGCGGCAAGACTTATAACACCACTATTTTAGATAGCAAGGTCGAAATCGCACAAACCTTTTCATATTTGGGCATAACATTTGATAAGCTGGGTTCCTGGGCCAACTGCAGGAAGACGAAGAGAGTACACCTGATCAAAACAACGATGGCACTACGACTCTTCTCCAAAAGGCTTGGGGGGATCACACCACCTAACATGATAAAGATCTATAAAGCCAAGTGTATTCCGGCCGTTACGTACGGGGCAGGAATTTGGGGACATACAAACTGTGACCTAGTGCAGACAGTGGAAAATGATTTCCTACGACATCTGTTGAGGGTACCAAAAGGCACTTCATCGTACGTCACACACTCGGAACTCGGGGTTCCCTACATTGCAGACTTGATAAAGATCCAGCCACTACTATTATGGCATAAAGTCTGGACTTCGGAACACACCAGTTTTAATAAGGCCATCTTGACCGACTGTATGAAATCATTATATACATCAAGGGTACTATGGTTAAAATACATTATGACCTTTTTCGAAAAAATGGGCAATCAAGACTACTATACAAACCCAGTCTCGTTGCGGAAGATATCCAGGAAGGACCTGAGTATCTTGGCACTAAACTATCTAGAAGACATACGTTGGGAGGTGGAATAAAAAAAAACCTCAGTCATTTATAACCAAATAATTCTGACGGCTGAGGGCATGCATCCGTACTTGGCAAACGTGGAACTCCCTCGCCACCGTTACGTTCTTACAAGATTTAGGCTAGACACATTTCATCACCTAGTTTCATTTCTAATTATGAACAATTGGTCCACCGTGTTAAAACCATGTCCCTGTGATGCAAAAACACTTCAATCCACAATCCATGTGGTTTTATTCTGTAATTTTTACGCCTACCAGAGGAAGCGCCTAGTTGTTCCGCTTTTAAGGTCAATCAATCTCCCCCAGTGTCGCACAGCCTATGCCTGTCTCCAGTCACTATCTTCTTTAGAGATGTGCGGAATCTTAGCTAACTTTTTATGTTCTGTATTAAAGATAAGGAAATCTATGGGGGAGGTGATCGAATTGTAATTTATTGTGATAGGGTTTTTATTTTATTTATTGATACACTAGACTGATTTACTGTTGTGTGCTTTTACATTTTCTATTATTTTATCTACTCGACTTTTTATTATATATTGAAACGTATGTATCATAATTGGAGATCTTTTATGACTGTTATGTCTTTTATGACTTGTTGAAAGTCGAATAAAGATTTTGTACTACTACTACTACTACTACTACTACTTGTCAGTTGAAGATTGACATGTTTTTCTAAAACTTTTGCTAAGATGGGGAGAAGAGCAATAGGCCTATAGTTATCTAGCAAACCGGGGTCCAATTTGGTTTTTTTAAGAAGGGGTTTAATAATGGCATGTTTAAAGGAGGGAGGCAGAATACCTGAGGATACAGAGTGGTTTAAAATTGTTGTCAATGGGGGAACGATAATATCTGAGGCCAGTAGCAGAATGGAAGGAGGGGCCAGGTCAAGAGGGGAGCCCGAATTGATACTACAAAGAAGGTTAACTACCAGAGTATCTGAAAGGGGTTGAAAATCACATAATACAGTACTCTCGCCGACACATCAGTTAACTGAAGGTCCATAGGTTCTTGAGAAGGGGCAGAGGAAAATGAAGAATATATTTTAATAACTTTATCCCGAAAATGGGTAGCAAATTAATTACTCTGTTTAATAGATGCCTCTATAGGGGAATCAGTTTGAGGATCCAGAGTCAATTCCTTGAAAATCTGAAAAATTGCTTTGTGGGAGTTAGAGGATTCTTCTATTTTCATACTATGGTATGTTGCCTGAGCTACTTTGATGTTCTGATGAAAATATCTAATAGCTTGCCTCTAGGCTTCTTTGGAGGAGAGACTATAGTTCTTTCTCCAAATTCTTTCAAATTTTTTAAAGTTTTTTTAGTTGTAGCAGAAGAGGTGAGAACCATGGATTAGTTTTATGAATGGGCTTCTTTAGTCTAGATTTAATAGGTAATACAGAATCTAAAGAAGTGGAAATCCACTTATTGAATGACTCTGCAGTAATCAAAGATGAGTGAGGAGAAGTGCGGAGTGCCTTATGACAATCTGTGGGGGCTAGCTTGGACCGGATATGTCCCACTGTTTTAATCTTAGTATAAGCATCCGAGGTGTGGTTGTATGAGAGAGAAAAGGACAAGAGGTAATGATCTGTCCAGGCCAAGGGCAGTGGAGTGAAAATCCTAAAATCAGGGGCATTGCTAAAAATAAGATCAATAGTGTGACCTTTAAGGTGAGTGGGATCAGTAGAATATTGTACCAAATTCAAAGCAGTTAGGGAGGCTAATAAGGATTTGGTGGCAGGACAGTCTACATTCTTCGGTAACTCTGGATATGGCCATGTAACATGTCTAAGATCATGGAATTGTCCCCCCATTCCAAATCTGGTATTTGGGAGCCAATTCCATGCATCCTGGGGGCTCCACTATGGACCCCCAGTACTGCCAAACCAGCTCTCTGGGGTTTTCTCTGCAGCTACAGTAGCTGCCACCCCACAGACAAGGTGCTGCCCTCCTGGAGTCGCGACAGCCCAGTCCAGGAAGGCAGAACAAAGCATTTCCTCTGAGAGCAGGGTGTAACACCCTCTCTCTTTGGAAGTAGGTGTTAAAGGCTGGGGAGGGGTAGCCTCTCCCAGCCTCTGGAGATGCTATGAAGGACACAGATGGTACCATCCTTGCATAAGCCAATCTACACCGGTTTAGGGAACCCCCAGTTCCTGCACTGGTATGAAACTGGACAAAGGAAAGGGGGGTGACCACTCCACTGTCTATCACCACCCCAGGGGCGGTGCCCAGGGCTCCTCCAGTGTGCCTCAGACCTCTGCCATCTTGCTTTCAGAGGTGTTGAGGCACTTTGGAGGCCTCTGAGTGACCAGTGCCAGCAGGTGACGTCAGAGACCCTCCTGATAGCTGCATACCTGACTAGGTGACCAATCCTCCTCTGAGAGTTATTTAGGGTCTCTCCAGTGGGCTTTTCCTCAGATTACAACTTGCCAGAATTCATCAGGGTTCCTCTGCACTTCTCTCTTTGACTTCTGCCAAGGATCGACCGCTGACTGCTCCAGGACCCCTGCAAAACTGCAACAAAGTAGCCAGAAGACTACCAGCGACATTGTTGCGCCTAATCCTGCCGGCTTTCTTGACTGTTTCCTGGTAGTCCATGCTCTGGGGTCTGCCTGCCTTCACCCTGCACTGGAAGCCACAAAATCTTCCCTCTGCTCCAGCAGGCACCAAACTTCAGCTTCACCGGTACTCTGGGTCCCCTCTCATCCTGACGAGCATGGCCCCGGGAACACAGGTAGTGGACCCAAGTGACCCAGACTGTCCAGTGGTCCAACTGTCCGAATTTGAGGAGGCAAGTCCTTGCCTCCCCTCCCCAGACAGTAATCCTGTGCACCACGTGTTCTGCAGCTACAAGGGCTTCTGTGCACATCTCCAAGACATCCTGCATGCACAGCCGAGCCTAGGTCCCAAGCACTCCATCCTGCGATGCTCACCTCCCTGAGTTGAACTCCGGTGTTGTGGGACCTCTCCTTGCAGTGTTGAGACGACTGCCATGTTCAGTCTTCTTGAACCCATGCTCAAGGACTTATGCGGGTGCTTCCTTCCTGTCCATGGGCTCGCTACGTTGCTGAGGGTCCCCTCTGTCTCGTCTCCTAAGTGGCGACATCCTGGTCCTTCCTGGGCCCTGGCAGCACCCTTTTTCTCTAACTGCGACTCTTGCAGCTAGCAAGGCTTGTTTGCAGTATTTTGCCAAGGAAACAACTCTGCATCCTCGAGCACGCCATGGGACAACTTCTGCATGAAGAAGAACTTCCTACCTCCTTTCGTTGTTACTAAACCTGCAGCTTCTTCCAACCGGAGGCACCCATTTTGCACCTTCATTCGGGATTCAGTGGGCTCCTGCTCCCCCTGGACACTTTAGTGACTTTTGGCTCCTTTCCTTTGCAGGTTTTCAGGTCCAGGAATCGGTCTTCAATGCTTAGCAGTCTGTTGCGGTCCTTGCAAAATCCTTTATCATGACTTTAGTGTGGTTCTGGGGAAATAGTAGTACTTTACCCCTACTTTCCAGGGTCTTGGGGTGGAGTCTCCTTTACATCCTTAGTGCTTTTTTACACTCCCAGCGACCCTCTATACACTACACTTGCCTAGGGGTCCATTCGTGGTTCACAATCCACTTTCTTAGTATATGGTTTGTGTTGCCCCTCTGCGTATTGCATCCTATTGTGTTTTACAGTGTTTGCACTACTTTCTGACTGTTTTACTTCCCTGATTTGGTTAGTTGTGTATATTTTGTGTATGTTAGTTACCTCCTAAGGGAGTATATCTCCTGAGATATCTTTTGGCATATTGTCACTAAAATAAAGTACCTTTATTTTTAGTAACTATGAGTATTGTCGTTCCTATGATATAGTACCTATATGATATAAGTGGTATTGCATGAGCTTTGCGTGTCTCCTAATTCAGCCTTGGCTGCTCTGCTATAGCTACCTCTATCAGCCTAAGCTGCTATGACACTACTGCACTCTACTAATAAGGGATAACTGCACCTGGCACAAGGTGTGAGTACCACTACAAGCCAGGCCAGCCTCCTACATTGGTGGCGCAGCAGTGGGATAAGTACTTGTAACTGCTTTACCACTTTGTCATTGGTTCTTTTCATAAGAAAACCATATTCCTAATATGCAGAAAAATACACAAGTAAACTTAACAGTCTTACTTGCCCTCTAATGACTTTCTGAAAAGTTTCTAAAAAGTTTGAAAAAGTTTTTCTCTTTTCCTTAAACGTTTTCTAAACTTTTTTGCTCATCCCTAACCTCTTCCTTTTCACCAAGTCTGTGGTAGAGGCCACTTCAAAACATTGTGAAGACAACTTATGACAATCTAAACTTTAAAAGTTTGAGGGGTCTCTGTATAGAAATAAGTTGGGGATTGGTAAGAACCCTACTAAGGATCTCCTTCTTAACCTTTGCCTTGAAAGTGACCAGAGTCAGTTTGGTCAAACCCAGGATCAGGAGGTAGAGGAGGGGGGTACCCAGATAGATTCAGGGGAGGGTCCTGAGAACTCTGGGGAGGGTACTTCCAAAGACCTTTCACTTAACAGGCCATCTAGTGAAGCTGGTAGTGAGAGGGGATCACACAACAGTAGGACACCTTTAACTCCTAAAGGCCAGGTCACTAGGGTTCAGGTAGTCAGAGAAATGTCCACTTCTGCACATTCTCGCATTACCTCTGTATCAGAGACTTCTCAAACCTCCCACCCTGAGGATAACACCCTAGACAGGGAACTCAGAAAGCTGAGGTTGGAAGAGGCCAGGCTGAGGCGAAGGCAGCAACAGTTGGCATTAGACAGGGAATCCCTAGATGTAGAGAGAGAAAGACAGAAGTTGGGGTTAGTTCCCCATGGTGGCAGCAACAGCAGCTATCTTGATAGTCATCCTGTTAGAGAAACAGATTGAAGAAACGTGCATAAGATTGTCCCCCTTTACAAGGAGGGGGATGACATAAACAAGTGGTTTTCTGCACTTGAGAGGGCCTGCATGGTACAGTTGGTCTCTCAAAGGCAGTCGACCGCTATATTGTGGGTATCTTTCACTGGCAAAGTTAGGGGCAGACTCCTTATGCCAACAATTACAAAGTTTTGAAGGATGCACTCTTAGTTTGGCTTAACCACTGAACAATACAGGATAAAGTTCAGAGATACCACAAAAGAGTCCTCTCAAGACTAGACAGACTTTGTAGAATGTTCCGTTAAGGCCTTGGAGGGATGGTTACATGTCAGTAAGGTGACTGACTAGGAAAGCCTATATAATCTAATTTTGAGAGAGCATATCTTGAATAATTGTGTGTGAGACTTGTTGCATCAGTACTTGGTAGACTCAGATCTGACCACTCCCCAAGAATTGGGGAAGAAGGGAGACAAATGGGCCGGAACAAGAGTGAGCAGAAAAGCTCATACATGGGGGTGACAAGGATGGTAAGAAGAAGGATGGTAAGTCTCATGATAAGGGTGGGGACAAAGACAAAAATAATTCTGAGTCTTCATCAGGCCCACAAAAATCCTCTGGGGGAGGTGGGTCCAAATCCTCTTCTCACAATCAAAAGAAGGCATGGTGTTATTTATGTAAAAGTAAAGGCCATGGGGCAAGTGATCCCACTTGTCCAAAGAAAAACACCAAGGATCCCACCACCACAACCCCAACTGCGTCCACTAGTGCCCCTAGTAATAGCAGTGGTGGTGGGAAGAACACTACAAATAGCCAGACAAAGGGTGTAGCTGGACTCACCATTGGTTATGTAGTGGAGGTTGGTCTAGTTAGGGAGACCACAGAGGCTGTTTTAGTCTCTGATGGTGGTATTGACTTTGCCACCTTAGTTGCTTGTCCCCTTAATATGGGTAAGTACAAACAACTACCCCTAATAAATGGTGTTGAGGGTGAGGCCTACAGGGACACATGAGCCAGTGTCACCATGATGATAGAGAAACTGGTTGCCCCTGAACAACACCTACTTGGTAAGCAGTACTAAGTGATTAATGCTAGTAACAACACTCTTAGCCACCCCATGGCTGTTGTGAATCTCAACTGGAGGGGGGGGGGTTACTGGCCCAAAGAAAATTGTGGTAGCCACTGATTTACCTGTAGACTGCTTACTAGGAAATGATTTAGAAACATCAGCTTGGGCTTAAGTTGAGTTGGAGGCTCATGCAGCAATGCTGGGCATCCCAGGGCATATCTTTGCTCTCACAAGGGCTCAGGCCCAGAAGCAAGGAGGACAGGGAAACATGGATCCTGGAAAAATGGACCAAGTGTTCCCAAAAGCTAATGGGTAGCAAGGGTAAATCCTTGCCCACTATCCCTCCCTCTCCAGAAGATTCCCCTTTTGAGGAAGAGGAATCCTCTCCCTATGCAGAACATACACCAGAGGAGCTGGCAGCTGACACTGCTGAGCTTTTGGGTGCATGGGGGCCTACTAGGGCAGAGCTGAATGTGGCACAGCAGACCTGTCCCACATTAGAGGGTCTAAGAGAGCAAGCTGTCAAACAGCAAAATGGGGATGTCACTGATACCCACAAAGTCTATAGGGAAAACAACCTTCTCTATACTGAGGCAAGGGACCCTAAACCTGGAGCTGCCAGGAGATTGGTCATCCCTTTGCAGTATTCTGACTTTGGCTCATGACATTCCTTTGGCTGGGCATTTGGGCCAAAGTAAAACATAGGACAGGATTGTTCCATTGTTTGACGGCCTCAAATGTCAGAGGGCACAAAGGAGTTCTGTCGCTCCTGTGTGACCTGCCAAGCAAGTGGCAAGACTGGTAACACACCTAAGCCCCCCTTAATTCCACATCCAGTGGTTGGGGTGCCCTTTGAGAGGGTAGGGGTTGACATAGTTGGCCCCCTTGACCCTCCAACAGCTTCAGGAAACAGATTCATCCTAGTAATAGTGGGCCATGACACTAGGTATTCTGAAGCTATACCCTTAAGGACCACTACAGCTCATGCAGTGGCAAAAGCCCCTCCTGGGAATCTTTTCCAGAGTGGGTTTCCTTAAGGAAGTGGTATCAGACAGAGGTCAAAGCAGTGTGGTGTTACCTGCAAGTTGACCACTCCTTATCATCCACAGACAAATGGATTGTTTGGGCGATTTAACAAAACTCTCAAAGGCATGATCATGGGACTCCCTGAAAAACTCAGGAGGAGATGGGATGTCCTGTTGCTATACCTCCTTTTTGCTTATAGGGAGGTACCCCAGAAAGGAGTGGGATACAACCCCTTTGAACTCCTCTTTTGACACGCTGCAAGAGGTCACCTTGCTCTTGTGAAGGAGGGTTGGGAACAACCTTTAAAAGCTTCCAAACAAGACGTTGTGGGCTATGTGCTTGGCCTCAGATCAAGGATGGTAGTACATGAAAAAGGCCACTAAAAACCTTCAGGCCAGCCAAGAGCTCCAAAAGCAATGGCATGACCAGAAGGCTGTCCTGACTCTGTACCAACCAGGACAGAAGGTGTGGGTATTGGAGCCTGTGGCACCAAGAGCACTCCAAGACAAATGGAGTGGACCCCATCGCATTGTGGAGAAGAAAGTTGAGGTCACCTATTTGGTCGACCTGGGCACTGCCAGAAGCCCCCTTAGGGTGCTTCATGTCATTCGCCTTAAGCCTTACTATGATAGGGCTGACTTAATCCTGCTCATAGCCACAGATGAGGGGCAGGAGGAAGGGAGTTACCCTCTCCCTGACCTCTTCTCCGCCATTGAAGCTGTTGGCTTAGTGGAGGGAGTTGTACAAGAAGATTGCCTTACTGCTGAGCAGAAGGACAACTGCATAAATCTCCTTGGACAATTCTCTGACCTCTTCTCACTAGTTTCAGGCACAACTACCTGGTGTGAGCACACAATTGATAATGGAGAGAGTTTATCTGTCAAAAGTAAAATTTATAATCAACCTGACCATATCAGAGACCGTATCATACAAGAAGTACAGAAAATGTTAGACCTTGGAGTGATTGAACCCTCTGAAAGCCCCTGGGCCAGCCCAGTGGTGCTTGTTCCCAAACCTCATAGTAAAGAAGGAAAGAAAGAAATGCGGTTTTGTGTGGACTATAGGGGTCTCAACCAAATAACAAAAACTGATGCTCACCCTATACCTAGGGCGGATGAGCTAAAAGATATACTGGTTCTGCCAAGTATCTAAGCACTTTTGATTTAACCGCGGGATATTGGCAGATTAACGTATCAGCAGATGCAAAACCAAAGACAGCATTTTCAACCATTGGGGGGGGCATTACCAGTTTACAGTTATGCCCTTTGAATTGAAAAATGCACCTGCCTCTTTTTAGAGGTTGGTGAACACAGTCCTCCAAGGATTGGAAGCCTTTAGCGCAGCATATCTGGATGATATAGCTGTCTTTAGCTCCACCTGGGATGATCACCTGGTCCATCTGTGGAAAGTTTTGGAGGCCCTGCAAAATGCAGGCCTCACTATCAAGGCCTCAAAGTTCCAGATAGGGCCGGGGAAAGTAGTTTATCTGGGCCACCTGGTAGGTGGGTGTAGGAGGCTGGACTGGCTTGTAGTGGGTACCAGAGGTACTTACACCTTGTGTCAGATCCAGTTATCCCTTATTAGTGTAGAAGAGGTGTTTCTAGCAGCTTAGGCTGATAGAAGGTAACTATGGCAAAGCAGCTTAGGCTGAACTAGGAGACATGTAAAGCTCCTACTATACCACCGGTGTCATATGCACAATATCATAAGAAAACACAATACACAGAGTTACTAAAAATAAAGGTACTTTATTTTTATGACAATATGCCAAAAGTATCTCAGTGAGTACCCTCAGTATGAGGATAAGTTATATACACAAGATATATGTACACAAACCAAAATTAGGTAAGTAATAGCAAGAAAAGTAATGCAAACAGTGTAGAATTACAATAGATTGCAATAGGAGCACATAGGTATGGGGCAACACAAACCATATACTCTAAAAGTAGAATGTGAACCACGAATGGACCCCAAACCTATGTGAACTTGTAGAGGGTCGCTGGGACTGTAAGAAAACAGTGAGGGTTAGAAAAATAGCCCACCCCAAGACCCTGAGAAGTAGGTGTAAAGTGCACCTACTACCCCCAGAGAGCACAGAAGTCGTGATAGGAGGATTCTGCAGGAAGAACAATCACCAGCAATGCAACAACAGTGGTTTTTCGGACCTGAGTACCTGTAAGACAAGGGGACCAAGTCCAATAGTCGCGACAGTGTCGAGAGTGGGCAGGAGCCCAGGAAATGCCAGCTAAGCGTGCAAAGAAGCTACCACTGGTTGAAGAAGCTTGGAGTTCTGCAAGAAAGAAGAGGACTAGGAACTTCCCCTTTGGAGGATGGATGTCACATGTCGCGATGAAGCTTGCAGAGGTGTTCCCACGCAGAAAGACCGCAAACAAGCCTTGCTAGCTGCAAGGATCACAGTAGAGGTTTTTGGGTGCTGCTGTAGCCCAGGAGGGACCAGGATGTCCCCACTTGGAGGAGGAGACAGAGGGGGCACTCAGCAAGTCAGGGAGCCCTCACAGAAGCAGGCAGCACCAGCAAAAGTACCTGAACAGGCACTTGGAAGGAGTGCCGGGGACCCTGGCTTGGCTGTGCACAAAGGAAATCTTGGAAGAGTGCACAGGAGCCGGAGCAGCTGCAAATCACGCGTTACCCAGCAATGCAGTCTAGCGTGGGGAGGCAAGGACTTACCTCCACCAAACTTGGACTGAAGAGTCACTGGACTGTGGGAGTCACTTGGACAGAGTTGCTGAGTTCCAGGGACCACTCTCGTCAGGATGAGAGGGGACCCAGAGGACCAGTGATGCAGTCTTTTGGTGCCTGCGTTAGCAGAGGGAATATTCCGTCGACCCACTGGAGATTTCTTCGGAGCTTCTGTTGCAAGGTGAAGGTAGGCTAACCCCAGAGCATTCACCACCAGTAAACAGTTGAGAAAGCCGACAGGATTAGGCACTACAATGTTGCTGGTAGTCGTGTTGCTACTTTGTTGCGGTTTTGCAGGCGTACTGAGCAGTCAGCGGTCGATCCTTTAGTAGAAGGTG
This sequence comes from Pleurodeles waltl, assembly GCF_031143425.1. Lineage (NCBI taxonomy): Eukaryota > Metazoa > Chordata > Amphibia > Caudata > Salamandridae > Pleurodeles > Pleurodeles waltl. Next base: position 1,312,728,233 of record NC_090437.1, on the reverse strand, counting down.
AAGAGGGAGATGCAGAGGAACTGTGGTGAGCTCTTGCATTTGTTATCTGAAGAATTCCCCAAAGCAGAGACCCTAAATAGCCAGAAAAGGAGGTTTGGCTACCAAGGAAGGAGGTAAGAGCCTATCAGAAGGAGCCTCTGATGTCACCTGCTGGCACTGGCCACTCAGAGCAGTCCAGTATGCCCCCAACACCTCTGTTTCCAAGATGGCAGAGGTCTGGGACACACTGGAGGAGCTCTGGGCATCTTCCCTGAGAGGTGCAGGTCAGGGGAGTGGTCACTCCCCTTTCCTTTGTTCAGTTTCGCAAAAGAGCAGGGCTGGGGGATCCCAGAACCGGTGTAGACTGGCTTATGCAGAGATGGGCACCATTTGTACCCATCAAAGCATTTCCAGAGGCTTGGAGAGGCTACTCCTCCCCAGCCTTCACACCTTCTTCCAAAGGGAGAGGATGTAACACCCTCTCTCAGAGGAAATCCTTTGTTCTGCCTTCCTGGGCCAGGGCAGCCTGGACCCCAGGAGGGCAGAAACCTGTCTGAGGGGTTGGCAGCAGCAGTAGCTGCAGTGGAGACCCCGGAAAGGTAGTTTGGCAGTACCCGGGTGCTGTGCTAGAGACCTGGGGGATCATGGAATTGTATTAGACATGTTACATGGCCATGTTCGGAGTTACCATTGTGACGCTATACATAGGTAGTGACCTATGTATAGTGCACGCATGTAATGGTGTCCCCACAGTCACAACGTCCGGGGAATTTGCCCTGAACGATGTGGGGTCACCTTGGCTATTGCCAGGGTGCCCACACACTAAGTATCTTTGCACCCAACCTTCACCAGGTGAAGGTTAGACATATAGGTGACTTATACGTTACTTAAGTGCAGTGGTAAATGGCTGTGAAATAACGTGGACGTTATTTCACAAAGACTGCACTGGCAGGCCTGTGTAAGAATTGTCAGATCTCCCTATGGGTGGCAAAAGAAATGCTGCAGCCCATAGGGATCTCCTGGAACCCCGATACCCTGGTACCTCAGTACCATATATTAGGGAATTATATGGGTGTACCGGTATGCCAATGTGAATTGGTAAATTTAGTCACTAGCTTGTTAGTGACAAATTTGGAAAGCAGAGAGAGCATAACCACTGAGGTTCTGGTTAGCGGAGCCTCAGTGAGACAGTTAGGCATCACACAGGGAACACATACAGGGCACATACTTATGAGCACTGCAGCCCTGCCTGGCAGGGTCCCAGTGACACATAGACTAAAACAACATATATACAGTGAAATATGGGGGGTAACATTCCAGGCAAGATGGTACTTTCCTACAGTGGGGAACAGATTGCACCACTGCAGGGGAAGATCCAAACCATTATGGAATGGACTTCCCCTACTACTCAAACCCAAGTGAGAGCCTTCCTAGGCCTCACTGGGTACTACTGGAGGTTCATCAAGAATTATGGCACTATAGCTGCCCCTCTTAATGACCTCACACCAAAGAAGGTGCCTAAAAAGGTGATATGGACAGCTAGCTGTCAAAAGGCTTTTGATGAGCACAAACAGGCCATGTGGTCTGCACCTGTACTCACAAACCCTGGTAACTACAACAAATTCATAGTTCAAACTGATACTTCTGAATTAGGGGTAGGGGCAGTTCTATCACAGCTAAACACAGAGGCCCAGGATCAACCTGTTGCTTTCGTGAGCAGGAGGTTGTCCCCTAGAGAAAAGCATTGGTCTGCCACAGAGAGGGAGACCTTTGCTGTGGTCTGGGCCTTGAAAAAGCTGAGACCATACCTCTTTGGAATTCACTTTATTGTTCAAACAGACCACAAACCTCTATTATGGCTTAAAAAAATGAAAGGTGAAAACCCTAAACTGTTGAGGTGGTCCATCTCCCTACAGGGAATGGACTATACAATTGAGCATAGCCCTTGGAGTACCCACTCCAATGCAGATGGACTCTCCAGATATTTTCACTAAGACAATGAAGACTCATCTGGGCATGGTTAGCATTATTGTCCCTCGTTTGGGGGTGGGGGGTTGTGTAGGAAAGTACCATCTTTGTTGGAATGTTACCCCCAATTTTACATGTATTTCAGTATGTTTTTGCCTGTCACTGGGATCCTGGTAGCCAGGACCCCAGTGCTCATAGTTTGTGGCCTAAATGTGTATGCCTGTGTAGTGCCTAACTGTGTCACTGAAGCTCTGCTAATCAAAACCTCAGTGCTCATGCTCTCTCTGCCTTTAAATTTGTCACTAAAGGCTAGTGACTACATTTACCAATTTCAATTGGCATACTGGAACACCCTTATAATTCCCCTAGTATATGTGTAGGAAAGTACCATCTTTCTTGGCATGTTACCCCCAATTTTACATGTATGTCAGTATGTTTTTGCCTGTCTCACTGGGATCCTGCTAGTCAGGACCACAGTGTTCATAACATAAGCCCTGTATGTGTTCCCTGTGTGGTGCCTAACTGTATCACTGAGGCCCTGCTAACCAAAACCTCAGTGTTTATGCTCTCTCTGCTTTTAAAATTGTCACTGCAGGCTAGTGACTAATTTTACCATTTCTCATTGGCACACTGGAACACCCTTATAATTCCCTTGTATATGGTCCATACATACCCAGGGTATTGGGGTTCCAGGAGATCCCTGTGGGCTTCAGCATTTCTTTTGCCTCCCATAGGGAGGTCAGACAAATCTTACACAGGACTGCCACTGCAGCCTGAGTGAAATAATGCCTATCACTACCAGCATCACTAGGTGCCCTGCTAGGGGGCAGACCCTTGTCAGAACCCTCCCCAGCTTCTCCAGGGGACTCCTCTGAATCATCAGACTGGGAAGCTTCTCCATCTTCTAACCTCTCATTTGATGGGCCAGACTGGTTCTGGTCATCCACAACAAGCATGTTAAAAAGATACTCTTTTGTAGGGTTCTTTCCTATACTCAAACCACTATCCAGGCAGAGACCCCTCAAACTTTTATAGTTCAAACTCTCATATGTTGCATTAACAGTTTTGAGAGTGGAATCTACAATAGACATGAGAGTATAGGTTTAAGGATTGTAAGAAAGAAAAAGTTTTGAACTTTAGAAAGCACAGAGAAAAAACTTTTTCAAACTTTGGAAAACGTTTAGAAGTTTTAAGAAACTTTTCAGAACTTTGTCAAAAGTATTAGGGTAGAAAAGTAAACTTTTTAGGTTAAGTGTACATATACTGAACTGTTTGGTATATGATTCTCTTATGAAAAGTACAACATGAGAAAGTGGCAAAGCAGTTGCAAGTACCTATCCCACCGCTGCCCCACCAATGTAGGAGGCTGGCCTGGCTTATAGTGGGTACCCTATAGTACTTACACCCTCTGCCAGGTCTAGTTATCCCTTATTAGTAGAATAGAGGTGTTTCTAGCAGCTTAGGCTGATAGAGGTAGCTATGACAAAGCAGCTTAGGCTGAACTAGGAGACATGCAAAGCTCCTACCACATATAGCACAATATCATAAGAAACCACAATACTCAGAGTTACTAAAAATAAAGGTACTTTATTTTTATGACAATATCCCAAAAGTATCTCAGTGAGTACCCTCAGTAAGAAGTTAAGTAATATACACAAGTTATAAGTACACAAACTCAAAACATGTAAGTAAGAGTAAGAAAACTAATGCAAACAGTGTAGAATTACAATAGGATGCAATAGGTGAACATAGGTCTAGGGGCAACACAAACCATATACTCCAAAAGTGGAATGCGAATCACGAATGGACCCCAGACCTATGGGAGCTTGTAGAGGGTTGCTGGGACTGTAAGAAAACAGGCAGGGTGTCCAAGATACCCCACCCCAAGACCCTGAAAAGTAGGAGTAAAGTACACATACTACCCCAAAAGAACACAATAGTTGTGATGGGGGATCCTGTAAGAACACCAAACACCAGCAAAGCACTGAAGATGGATTCCTGGACCTGAGGACCTGCAAGGCAAGGAAACCAAGCCCAAGAGTCGCGATAGTGTCCGGGGGGGCAGGAGCCCAGAAAACCCCGGATGAAGGTGAAAGGAAGCTGCCCCTGGATGGAAGAAGCTTGGAATTCTGCAACAACAAAGAGGACTAGGAACTTCTCCTTTGGATGGAAGATGTCCCACGTCGCGATGAAGGTTGCAGAAGTGTTCCCGCGCAGAAATACCGCAAACAAACCTTGCTAGCTGCAAGAGTCGTGGTAGAGGTTTTTGGGTGCTGCTGGGGACCAGGAAGGATCAGGATGTCGCCACTTGGAGGAGGAGACAGAGGGGGCCCTCAGCAACTCAGAGAGCCCCCACAGAAGCAGGCAGCACCCGCAGAAGTACCGGAGCAGGCACTTAGAAGATTTGTGACCCGGAGCTGGCTCAGAGTCACAAAGGAGAGTCCCACGACGTCGGAGGTCCACTGCAGCTGCTGCTGCTGCCAACCCCTCAGACAGGATTCTGCCCTCCTGGGGTCCAGGCAGCCCTGGCCCAGGAAGGCAGAACAAAGGATTTCCTCTGAGAGAGGGTGTTACACCCTCTTCCTTTGGAAATAGGTGTGAAGGGCTGCGGAGGTATAGCCCCCCCCAGCCTCTGGAAATGCTTTGATGGGTGCATGAGCCAGTCTACACCAGTTCAGGGATCCCCCCAGCCCTGCTCTGTTGTGAAACTGGACAAAGGAAAGGGGAGTGACTAGTCCCCTGAGCAGTACTTCCCAGTGGAGGTGCCCAAAGCTCCTCCAGTGTGTCCGAGACCTCTGCCATCTTGGAAACAGAGGTGTTGGGTGCACACTGGACTGCTCTGAGTGGCCAGTGCCAGCAGGTGACGTCAGAGACCTCCTCTGATAGGCTCTTACCTTTCTTGGTAGCCAATCTCCTTTCTTGGTAGCCAAACCTCCTTTTCTGGCTATTTAGGGTCTCTCCTCTGGGGAATTCTTCAGATAACGAATGCAAGAGCTCACCAGAGTTCCCCTGCATTTCCCTCTTTGACTTCTGCCAAGGATCGACCGCTGACTGCTCCAGGACGCCTGCATAACTGCAACAAAGTAGCAAGAAGACTACCAGCAAAATTGTAGTGCCTCATCCTGCCGGCTTTCTCGACTGTTTCCTGGTGGTGCATGCTCGTTGGGCTGTCTGCCTTCACCCTGCACTGGAAGCCAAGAAGAAATCTCCTGTGGGTTGACGGGAATCTTCCCCCTGATAACACAGGCACCAAACGTCTGCATCACGGTCCTCTGGGTCCCCTCTCATCCTGACGAGCATGGTCCCTGGAACACAGGAGCTGGGTCCAAGTGTCTTCGACAGTCCAGTGGCCCTTTTGTCCACATTTGGTAGAGGTAAGTCCTTGCCTCCCCCCGCCAGACAGTAATCCTGTGTACTGCGTGAACTGCAGCTGGTCGGGCTTCTGTGTGTTTTTGTAAGACTTCCTTTGTGCACAGCCTAGCCAGGTCCCCAGCACTCCTTCCTGCATTGCCCAACTTGCTGAGTTGGACTCCGACGTCGTGAGACCCTCCTTTGTTGCTCTGAGTTGACCATCGTCCTCAGACAGTGGGTGACCATCAATGGACAGAGGGTGGAGGCTCTGAGAAACACAGGAGCCAGTGTGACTACCGTTAGAAGTCACTGTGTGTCTGAAGAGCATGTAGTTCACCATGCACTTTACCCAGTCGTTGCAGTGTGCAACTCTGAGTGCCTGTGCAAAGTGGCACAGGTTCCCTTTGAGTGGGAGTGGGTCTCAGGTTCCTTGAGGGTAGCTGTGAGTCCAACCATGCCTGTACATTGTCTGCTTGGCAATGACCTGCAGGATTCCCCTTGGAAGGAGTGGAACACAGGTCTCACTTGGATATGTTGGGTCTGCCTGGGTGTGTGTTTCCACCCAGTCAATGCGAGCCCGTCAAGGTGATCAGGAGCCCGTGTAGCCTAAAAGAGTGGCCTAGGTGTCTGCCAGAAGGAAGAAGGGCAAGGGGCGTGGGAAACCGGATTGAGAAGTTCCCACGGTCCAGGAGGAGGCTGAACCTGAGGGGGATGCCCCGGGGCATAAAGGGGAACAGGTGGCTGAACTGGGGGAGTCCCCCGAGCTGACTCAGTGGTAGCAGGAAGGGGGAACCACCAGACAATCATTCTGTGAGGCAAAGAAAACATGCCATACTCTGGAGGGTTTGCGACAGCAGGCTGCAGACCTGGTGTCTGGCAAGGAGTCTGTTTCACATCTGTTTTATTGGGAGGATGGCCTCCTATATAGTGGAGCCCGTGGTTGCTGAGCCTAGGGCGGCCTATCGGTTGGTGGTACCCCAGTGCTTCAGAGCCTTCCTACTGGGTCTGGCTCATGATGTGCCTTTAGCTGGACATTTGGGGCAGGACAAGACCTTTAAGAGGCTTGTCATCCACTTTTACTGGCCTCAAGTGCGCTGGCACTCTGATTCATATTGTAGTTCTTACCAGACTTGTCAGGCAAGTGGCAAGAGTGTGGGGAAATGTAAGGCTCCCCTCCAACCTTTTCCTGTTGTCAACACCCCCTTTGAGAGGATTGGTCTTGACATTGTGGGGCCTCTGGATTCCAAGACAGCCATGGGCAACAAGTTCATCCTGATCTTGGTGGACCATACCCCAGGTACCCAGAAGCCATTGATGGGGATTTTTACCTGCATGGGCTTCCCCAAGTTGGTGGTATCTGATAAGGATACCAACTTCCTATCTACATATATGAAGTCTCTTTGGAAGGAGGGTGGTGTAACCTACAAGTTTACCACTCCTTACCATCCCCAAAGTAACAGACTGCTTGAGAGATTCAACTGCACCTTGAAAGGCATGATCATGGGCCTGTCAGAGCACTTGAGGCATAAGTGGGACATCGTCTTGCCATGCCTTCTGTTCTCCTACAGGGATGTACCACAAAAGGGTCATGGATTTAGCCCTTTTGAGAAATTGTATGACCATCCTCTGAGGGGACATTGAATCTGGTTAAGGAAGGCTTGGAGAAAGCCTCCAGTAATCCCTCACAGGATGTATTCAGTTACATGCTGGCTTTTAGAAACCAGACAGCACAGTTCAGGAAGCTCACTCAAGAGAACATGGAAGCAAGCCAGGAAGATGTGAAGCGCTGGTGTGAACAGAATGCCACTCTGGTTGAGTTTTAGCCTGGCCAGAAAGTGTGGGTGATGGCCCCAGTGGAGCCTAGGGCTCTCCAGGACTAGTGGACTGGGCCTTTCCAGGACGTGGAGCGCAAGAGTGATGTCACCTATCTGGTGAACTTGCGGACTCCTAGGAACACTTCGAGTGCCCTACATGTAGACCGCCTAAAGCCTCACTTTGAGAGGACATAGGTGACAATGCTCCTAGCAACAGATGATGGGGTGGAGGAAGAGAATGAGCCTCCTCCTGACTTCTTATCTGCTAAGGAGAACAATGGGTCTGTGGAGGGTGTGAACCTCTCCCCCTCACTGGCCCCAGAGCAACAAAAGGACTGTCACCAGGTGTTGGTACAGTTTTCTTTATTTTTTTCCTTGATCCCAGGGGTCACTCATTTGTGTACCCATGATAAGGACACTGGGAACAGTCCACCAGTGAAACATAAAGTTTACAGGGTGACTGACAAGGTTAGGGGCAACATTAAAGATGAGGTCTCCACAATGTTAGCTCTTGGGGTTATTGAGTTTTCCAGTAGCCATTGGGCCAGTCCTGTGGTCTTGGTCCCAAAAGCTGCTTCCCCGGGAGCCACTCCAGAACTTAAGTTTTGTGTGGATTATAGGGGTCTCAATGCGGTCAAGAAGACTGACCACACCCCATAACCCGAGCTGATGAGCTCATTCGTAGGTTTGGAGCTACCAAATAACTTAGCACATTTGACTTAACGTCTGGATACTGGCAGATTGCTCTGACTGAGGGAGCTAGGGAGAGGTCTGCAGTTTCTACCCAGATGGGCACTACCAGTTTAGGGTGATGCCCTTTGGGATAAAAAATGCTCTTCCCACCTTTCAAAGGCTGGTTAACCAAGTGTTGGCTGGATTGGATGATGTCAGTGGAGCCTACCTGGATGACATTGCTGAGTTCAGCTCCACTTAGGAGGAAAACTTGCAGCACCTCTGCAAAGTGTAAGAGGCCCTGCAGAAGGGAGGCCTCACTATTAAAGCTAGTGAGTGCCAAATAGGGCAGGGTTCTGCGATGTACTTGGGACATCAAGTGGGGAGTGGCCAGGGGGCACCCCTACAGCCAAAGTTTTTACCATTCTGACTTGGGAGCCTCCCAAGACCCAATATGAGGTGAGAGCCTTTTTTGGTCTCACAGGTTACTATAGGAGGTTTGTTAAGGGGTATGGTCCCAAGTGAGAAAGTAGCCTCTTTCTAGCATGGTTACCCCCATTTTTGGCCTGTCTGTCAGTGTGTTTGACCGTGTCACTGGGATCCTGCTAACCAAACTGGTGCCTCCTTATAAGTCCCTAGTATATGGCACCTAGGTACCCAGGGAATTTTGGCTCCAGGGAATCCCTATGGGCTGCAGCATTACTTTTGCCACCTATAGTGAGTCCATGCAAAGGCTTCTACAGGACTGCCATTGCAGCCTGTGTGAAATGGTGCAAGCACTGTTTCACTGAAATTTACACTCCACAGGTCACTTATAAGTCACTTATATGTCAAGCCTTCCAACCCTGAAGGCTAGGTACAAAGTACCTGTGGGTGAGGGCACCCCTGCACTAGCAGAGGTAACCCCACATCATCCAGGACCATTTTAACTGACTTCGTGAGTGCAGGGACGCCATTTTACGCACGCACTGGACATAGGTCAAGAACTATGTCCAGCTGCATAATGGCATAATGGTAAGACATGTAATGTGTCTAACATCTTGGAATTATACCCCAAGGCTGATTCTAGCATTGGCTGTATAATTACACACACTCTAAGGGCTCCACAGTGGACCCCAATACTGCCATACCAGCCTTCTGAGGTTCTCCAGGTAGCCCCAGCTGCTGCCACCTCACAACAGGTTTCTGCCCTCCTGTTGCTCAAGCAGGGGTGGTGTCCAGAGAACCTCTAGAGTGCCCCTGGGTTTTGCCATCTTGGATTCCAAGGTGGTGGGTCGCTCTGGGAGTATCTGAGTGGCCAGTGCCAGAAGGTGACGTCAGAAACCCCCCACAATAGGTGCTTACCTGGGTAGCTGACCAATCCCCCTTTCAGGGCTCTTTAGGGTCTCTCCTTTGGGTGTTTCCTCAGATTCGGATTGCAAGACTCCAGCAGGGATCCTCTGCATCCTTTACTTCACCTTCTATCGATAAAACTGCATCAGACCCTCCAGGAGCTCTACAAACTGCAGCAAAGAAGCAAAGATGACTTCTGCAACATTGTATCTTCAGCTCCTGACAGCAACTGCAACTGTTTCCAGGTCGTGCATCTTCAGAGGACAGCCAGTCTTTAGCCTGTACCAGAAGAACAAAGGAATCTCCCTTGAAGTGAAAGAGTCACTTTCCTGCTTCAGAAGGCACCCCTCTGCAGCGATGACAGGTGGTGTGGGTCCCCTCTCCTGACAAAGTACATGGATCCAGTAACACGGGTGGTGGACTGAAGTGGTTCCAATGGTCTTAAGGTCCAGCTGTCCAACTTTGGTGGAGGTAAGGGCTTGCCTCCCCACGTAAGACAGTACACACCTGTGCACCACATGTTTTGCACTTGCCAAGGCTTGTGTGCTATCTTCCACAAAGTTCTTCATGCGCAGCACAGCTCCAGCCCTCAGCACTCCCTGCTGTGACGGACAGCTTCCTGAGTGGTTCTCCGACAGTGTGGGATCCGTTTGTGTAGTGCAGCGGGGGCCTCCATTTGCACCTTCTTTGTCCCAGTGCTGTGGGACTCCTGTGCGCGCTGCCTGGTCCTCTGAGAGCTCTCTGAGTTACTGAGAATCCCCTCTGTCTCGCCCTCCTAGGTAGAGGCCAACAGTTCCCTCCTGGTCCCGAGCAGCACCATTTTCTGCTAACCGCGTGCTTTGCGTGTGCTAAGGCTTATTGGTGGAATGCAGTGACGCAAACCAGACAGCAATCATCCATCCAGTGTGGGACATAATCTGCACCAACCAGGAACCCACATCCATCTTCTTGGGTACAGTATTGACTGTTCTGCTTAATCTGTGGTTCTTCTTTTGCACATTCATCCGGGGAAGCAGGGGCTCCTGTTCTCCCTGGACTCTTCAGTGCTTCTCGGACTTGGTCCCCTTCTTCCGTAGGTCTTCAAGTCCAGGAATCCATCATTGGTGTCTTGCAGTCTCTTCTGGTTCTTGTATAATCTTCTATCACATGTTCTTGTGTGTTCTAGGAAACTTACTGTGATTTACTACTGCTTTCCTGGGCTCTGGGCTGGGTTCTATTACTTACCTTTGGTGTTTTCATACACTCCCAGCCCCCTCTAAACACTACACTTGACCGACTTTCGCATTCCACTATTTTAGTATACGGTTTGTGTTCCCCTAGGCCCTTTGCTATCTATTGTGATTTTCACTATTTTCACTGTTTTATAACTGTTTTCACAGCTATTTCTGCATTCTAGTGTATATACTGTGTATATTATTTACCTCCTAATGGAATATAGTCTCTGAGGTATTTGTGGCATTTGTGTCACCAAAATAAAGTACCTTTATGTTTGTAACACTGAGTATTTTCTTTCATGTGTGTAATTACCGTGTGACTACAGTGATATTGCATGAGCTTTGTAAGTCTGACTAATAAGGGATAACTGGACCTGGTATAAGGTGTAAGTACTCTTGGTACCCACTACAAACTAGGGCAGCCTCCTACACACCATTGTTGCTACCTTAATAGAGTTAACTTCCAAGAAACAGCAAAAGAAAGTGATCTGAACTGAAGCTTGCCAGACACCTTTTGACACCCTGAAGGCAGCCATGTGTAAGGCACCTGTGCTGAAGGCACCTGACGTGTCTAAAGAGTTTGTCATGCAGACTGATGCTTCAGAGCATGGTGTAGGACCAGTGTTGTCACAGCTAAATGAAGAGAGCATAGACCTGCCAGTAGCCTTCATTAGTAGGAGGTTACTTCTGTTTTTTTTTCATAAAAGGCACCACAGGTGAATTTTTCCAAAATTGTTGACACCGAGCCCAATCACAAAGATGGACTGAAGAGGGCATTTCCCTGCGGATTGATGGCTGTAACTGGCCTAGACAAAATATAGGGAGGACAAATATCTAGAGGGGATACAGATTTTATTTTTTGGATGACAAGTTCATAATCAACTAGAGTAATCTTCTCAAAGGACTCAAACAGCAGGTCTTCCTTATCCTGTTCAGCGTCAAAATTTGACCACAAAGGAATGCAGTCCTCAAACCTATCAAAGTTAGAACTGATTGTTTCCACTTTGTCAAAGTAAAATGCAGTTCTCTGAAGTAATTACTCCACTAAGAAACAGAAGCCTTGGCCTGTTTTTCGGTGATCAAACACTTAATGCTTTTTTGTCAGTATTCCTTTCACTGTGAGAACACGTGAACAAAACTTTTATTTTTGCGATCTCTTTAAAGGGCATAGAACGTATCAATCCCAAGATTTCTAGATGTTTATTAGGGTTAGAAGCATACAATTTTAAACTGGAATACGTTCCTGGTTCACTGCACAGAGTAGCACTGTCTAATATGGCAAACCATCGAAAATAGGGTTCGTGCTGAGAAACAATTGGATGACAATTATTCTGACACCAGCAATAGATGGTCTCAATGAAAGTGATTGGTTGGACAGTGCTGAAAAAATGAGTAACTTCATATATTGGAAGAATTCATCAAGACAGGTGGGATGAATGTTTTAAAGATGTACCTAATCCAATAAGAGGATTTGGGATGTCGGAAATGAGTTATGCCTAGTGGGTAAGTAGGTACCAAAAAGCAAAACTATTTTCCCTACCCCCAGATCGCTGTCTAAGAAACTCATTGATCAAGCTTGCAATCAAAAAAAGGGCAAGAGTTTATGTCAGAACAGAGGACCTGATTTAGAACTCAGTGAATGAGTTACTCCATCACAGTGGTGACGGATTTCCCGTCCACCGAAATCTAAATCCCATTAAATTCTATAGGATTTAGATTTCAGTGGACAGGCTATTTTTCTCTATTGTGATGGAGTAACTCGTCCGCTGAGTTCTAAGTCAGGTCTTAAGTCTGATTACACTTTTGGTGGCCTGAATGTACAACATCATTAGATGGAAGGTTAGAGACTTCATAGGGTATACAGCAAGTGAGAAATCCCAAATTGTCAGAAATGCTATCATCGTTAGATGTTTCCGACAAGACATGGATAAACTAAGCTATAGATATTATTGGCCCCATTCAGCAAACACATTTGAATAGAATATATGTTATTCCATTAGTAGGTTACCATTCCAAAGGGGTAGAAGTTTTGCTTGTTCTTCACATTATCACCAGTGTCCACATAGATTTCTTACAAGCTTTTTTTCCTGAGGTAGGGCAGAGCTAAGACCCTCATAAATGATCCTGGGGTAAAGTTTACTTTAAAGTTGATGCAGAATTTCCTTTGCCATTGATGAGTAGAGCATCTCAGAATAACTCTATACTGACCAAGAGCTAATGGCTAGTTGAGAGAGTCAACAGAATGATCGAAGTATGCATTCAGGTAGCTGCATTATGGGTAAATGTGTTAAACACGCTATACTTGAGCTGTTATGGTCATTTCCATATTGCACACAATATTGTTATATATTTGGCTCCCTTTCTGTAGTTGAAGGGTAGACTCCCTGGTACCAAAATGGTTTCTGCATTATTGTGGAATGAACATAGATATAGAATGAAAAATTGCCATGGAAAAAGAAAGAGTCATCAAATGAGATACAAAACAGTGCTGCGGTGGAGCTACAAGCCCAGGAAGATGCTGGTTCCGCTGTCGAGCTCCTGTGAGACCTGTATCCCAAGGAGGCCTCAGCACGTCAGAGAGTATTGGAGACCACCAATGCCCCATGATTCTTGCCCAGTATGGCACGTGCCAACCAAAAATTGACTACGTGGCGGTGGATGGCGCTGCTGACACTCATACACACACTGGCATGCAGTCCTGGGAGAACTTGAATGAGCTGGCATATACTTTCACTGAAAGTGGGAACTAGAGATTCTTCTTGCCTGCAATTAGCCATGATAGGTGTGAATTGCCTTTCATTAACAAACAGGATGACTTGAATGGACAGAGAGGACTTCTGCAGGGTGTGAACTGGGATTCTCCTTTTGACAGCACAGTGTCACATCCTGCTTGAGAGGTCTGTAAGGGACATGTAACACTTGGGGCACACTTGAAAGTGAGAGAACAGGAGACCAAGACAGTTCCTGTGTATTTCTTCTCTGGTTGCTGAAGAACCCTGCGTTTGTCCCACCAGACATCTAACTCTGGGTTTGTGAATGTATAGTGCATGCTTCAAGCTGGAGTTTAATGTTAGTGTCATGGTAGCTGCTACATCTTGCACTACTGCACGCTCATAAACCACTGAGACCTTATGTCCTCTTCATATTGAGCAGTGCCCCCCCCCCCTCCCCATTGTGTATATATGCTTTACTGTTATGGTATGTTTCACTGTTCCCAGGTGGCAGTAGCAGGCACTTCAGTGTTACTGAACTGCAGAATGATCTGGTGGGAATGGACTTGTGCTGGACAGGGAAACAGGTGAGGCATGTATGAATGGCTCCTCGTGCTGAGCATGGAAACTGTGGTAACACTAGGCACATGCACACGGGCCCCCGTGTGAGCACATCACACACTGATTCAGTGCTACACACGCGAATGCCTGCTGATCAAATGTCTCGCACTGCACCGGTGGTTACCCCTAGTTTAACCCCACCCTGGCCCAATACGAGCACTTAGCCTCTTCGGATTTCCCCACTCACTTGTAGTCCTGGCGTGGGGCTCCTCGGGTAGGGGACTCCATCCGCTTCCGCTGCCTGACATCGAGACTTCAGCCGCTTCCCCTGCGATGAAAAGACAAAAAGAGAGAAAGGAATTCATAGTAAAGAGAGAAGTGTTCAGGGATATGGACGCTGCTTGTTCCTTCTAGTGACAGATGCAAGCACTCACTCTTTGGCATGCTGGGTTAAAACCTATTACCCAGGCACTTGTGTCTTTTAACCCATGCCTCTAATATGTACTAAACTAGGATGAGATATCCAAGAGATTATGAACATTATACTTTATGGTATTTCTATGAACAGTCAGATAGATAACCAGTGAAATCATAAATGCAGGCAGTGAACTGTGTTAATTTGTTTGCAGATTTCATGCATCCAATGGTTATGTGAAGTCAACAGTCGATGGATGTACGATGGAACAACAACGGCATTTACAACCAATGCCTTTACAACAAAATTGTAACCACAGCTCAGACTTTACAACGCAAGTCATTAAAACAACTTTTTTTTATGACAAGCATGCCTTTACCATGTGTGACTTTACCAATTCCAATTCCATTTATTGTTGTCAGCCTATCTGGTCATAACAATTTCACACTTACAAATACAAACATCACATCATAAAACGTAAAAATTCACATATTAAAATACAAACTTAGCAATAAAACTATACTTGATAATCAGTTCATTCGCGTCCACCATCGCACAAAGCCAAAAATACCCATGATGATCATATAAGCGCTTTGCGACAGTGGCTAACCAGTCGGGCCATGACTTATACACATAACACTGATCAACTCAATAGAGGCATGTTAAAACTTTATGTTAGGTATAGTTATCCTGGGTCTAAACATATAGGACGTTTGATATGGCCCCCCATCTTAGTAACATCCCGGATTTCTTCCCCTATTATACCTCATCCTGCACCAATTTCCCTATAAATGAGCAGCTATAAAGCCCCATTGAACAGATATTGGGATGCTGAGAGCTGCGAATGTATTAACAATCTTAATGCCCATGCCTCCAAGATATTTCTTGAAACAGTCATCACAATGTGTTTTTCATCCGAGCTCATACACAGCACTTCAGCTTCCTTACATTTCCTGACACCATATATTTTAAAAAGTGGTCGTAAGTACAGTTGTCGAGGTTGGATCGTAAAGTGACATATTAGAAGGAAGTGGGTTAATGTTTCTTGAAAACCACAGAGGCAGGGGCAGCAACCAGATCTCTGCGAGGGAACAGGCTGCCACTTATTAGTCACTGAAATCACTGGTAACGTACCCATGCAAAATTTAAAAAAAAGGAATCTTTTTTCCTCCGGGTAAATACTATCAACAAAAGTAGCTGGTTTAAGTTCTTGGTTAAATAAGATATAATGCTTTAACAAAGGACTAGGTGAATCACAAATACTTAATACCTTGGGTCCCAATATGCCTTTTTCACTGCAGCAAGGCTGTGTTTCGTGATTTTTTCTGGATGGGACCAGAGTTCTTCTAAGCCTATGGCAGACAGGGTGATTGAAACATGATTGAACCACCAGTTTACAATGATTTTGTAGATTCATGATATCAATCATTGCAGCTTGATATGGTTTAAGTTCCTCTTTGGTCCAGATACGAATCCAGTATCTTATAGGAGCCAATGCTGTATAATCCTAAATTTTTCTCATTTGTAAGTCTATTCTTATCGCTTTCATAGGTGTACCACTACCTAGGCAAAGTAGCCATCATATACATTTATTTTCAGCTATTTGTATTGCTGGGATCTTTTTGAATCCCCAGATCTCTGCACCATACAATGCAGCAGCCCTAGCTTTCATTTTATATGCAAGCAGTGCAGAGTTCACCGAGTGATTCCCCATAGATTTTGCAAATCTGAGTACAGCACCGGCTTGTTGGGCCAAGGAGATATTGCTTTTATATACTTGTGGATTCCAAGTCAATCTATCATCCACCCGGCAATCCGGGGAGTGTAGAATTTGTCTTTTTGGATCTGCAATTAATGAGGGTTGTGGTCTTAACCCTAACACTGCCACCATCATCGAGAGTGCATGGCTTTAATACCATTTGCTTTGAAATATATATGTATACACACACACACACACACACATATATGTGAAGATATATATATAAATATATATATATATATATATATATATATATATATATATATAAATATATGTATATATATATATATATATATATATATATATATATATATATCAACCTAGCGACCCCAACCCAAATCCCTGAAATTATCCTGGTACCTAAAAACCCATACCCACCCTAAACCCTAAAAATACCCTTGCTACCCAAAAACCCATACCCACCCTAAATGCTAAAATTACACTTGCCATCCCAAAACCCATACTCACCCTAAACCCTAAAAATATCCTGCCACCCAAAAAAAGGTTACAGGGTCGTTATAGTTAGGAATTAGAATTAAAAAAAAACCTTAGAAGTTCACTTAGAAAACAAAGGTCAAAGGGACGTTATAGTTAGGTACTGAATTTACTCTCACAAAACCATAGAAGCTCTTCAGTTAAAGTTACCTTCCCTAACGATAACTTAGGCTTACACTGACATATCTATAACTTACGCCCCCACAATGCACTGCTTATGACCTCACATATTTCATCACTCATGACATGTCAGTGACATCACTGATGACATCTCAAATGACATCACTGGTGACATATCCTAATTTGCAAGTTTTGCATTGATACCAGTTTTGTTTTTTAATAACAAGAAAATAATTTGGTTCAGAAATCTTTTTTAAAAAAGGTTCTCATTTTCATTGAATCCATGAAAGAGCTGTGTCTATCTCCTTAGTATTGTGTGCCTGTGAGTCTTACTGTGTGCATCAGTGTGTGCCTGAATGTGTTAGTGTATACATCAGAGTGTGACTGGGAGTGTCAATGTATATATCAGTGTGTGTCTGGGTGTGTCAGTGCAATCATCAGTTTCTGCCTGGGTGTCTTAGTGTATGCATGAATGTGTGTGGGGGTATGTTAGTGTATGTATTAGTGTATAGCTGGTTGTGTTACTGCATACATCAGTGTATGCCTGGTTGTGTTTGTGCATCCTTTGTTCTGTATCACCTATGTTAGTGTATGTATCAGTATATGCCTAGGTGTGTTACTGCACACATGAGTGTGTGCCTTACTGACTTAGTGACTTTGTGCATGCTTAAGTGTATGTCTGGTTATGTAACTGCATGTTTCAGAGTATACATGGTTGTGTTACAGCATACATCAGTGTGTACCTGAGGATGTTAGTGGATGCTTAAGTGTGTGTCTGGGGTTGTTAGTGTATGTATCAGTGTGTGCTTGGGTGTGTTAGTGTATATATCAATGTGTTTCTGGATTTGTTCTTCAATGCACTAGTGATTGCAATGCTCTGTCAGTGTCTGCACTTGTGTATGACTGGGTGTTTTAGCGTATGCCTGAGTGTGTGACTGGGTGTGTTAGTGCCTGCATCAGTATATGAATGGGAGTGTCAGTGTATGCATAAGTGTGTGCCTGGTAGTGTCAATGTATTCATCAGTGTGTGCCTGGGTGTGTTATTAGATGCGTTAGTGTTTGACTGGGACTGTCAGTTATGCATTGGTATACGCCTTGGTAAGCTAGTGTATGTATCAGTGTGTTCCTGGGTGTGTTATTGAATGAATTAGAGATTGGGCGGGTGAATCAGTGTCTGCATTGTAAGTAAGTAATTAAAATGTATTCAGTTGTTTCCAACCATAAAGTGTATGAATTAAACAAAAACACGCATAAAAATGCCACGCAAGGCTTAAAATCATATTTGACGTAAATAACATTATCCTGGGCAAAATCAATTAAAAGAGTAATATATTAAGATCCAAATTATAATATGTTTTTTTATAAGCCAATGTCTTGGGCTTTGTCCAATGTACCTAGGTCTACTATCTCTTAATTGTAGCTCCTGCGTCTTGGGCTGATTACGATTATGCCAGTCCCTATAGAATTTAGTAGTGAGAAAAGCAATTAGCCAATAAATCTTTTGCTTTTATAAGAACCCCAAATTCTCCTTTCCTTACTCTGGGATTTGTAGTGCAGGGCTGCACTTTGGAGAAGATTGTTTACCAAAGAAACACATTTTACTTCTCGGCATACCAGTAGACTTGAAGAGCCATGCTAGCCTACAGGTACATATTTTAAACTCCAAAAATATTGGCTTGAGTAGTGTCTTTCTATAGGCCAAAACTCTTGGCCACCTGCGCATAAGGTTGCTTTTTGATGCCAATTTATAATCACATAAGCGGCAATCTGGATCTTGTTTCTCGCCCTTCCATGTTGGGAAAAGGTCCTTGGAGTCAAAAAAGCTCAAACGAAAGAGCATTAAACCACTGTTTAATAGCATGGTGAAAGTGTGCAGAAACATATGGTTATGGTCTCATGTTGGAATAGGAATCTGCATTGGTGTATGCCTTGGTGTCTTAGTGTACATATGAGTTTGTGCCTGGTTGTGTCAGTGCCTGCATCAGTGTATGGCTGGGTCTGACAGTGTCAGTATGGGTGTGTTCCTGTATGTGTCAGTATCGACATCAATGTGTGCCTGGGTTTGTTAGTTTATCTGCCAGTGTGTGTAGATGTATGATTTGATGCAATATTATTTCACTGGATGTGTCAGTATCTGCATTGGTATGTGCATGGGTGTGTCACTGTATGCCTGTGTGTTTTACTGTGTGTATCAGTGTGTGCCTGGGTGTGTCAGTGTATGCATCAGTGTGTGCCTGGGTGTCTCAGTGAATGTATGACTGCGTGCCTGGGCGTGTGACTGCCTGCATCAGTGTATAGCTGGGTCTATAAGTGTCTGCACTGGTGTCACTGTGCACATCAATGTGTGCATGTCACTTGACGCATGAGAGTGTACTTGAAGGTATCATTGCATTCATTATTATTTGACTGTGTGTGTCAGAGTATGAGTCAGCCAATCAATTGAAGAGCTGACCCTGTCTCTTTATTATTGCAGTGTTTTGTTGTTTTTATGTTATTAGGTGTAGGACTGTATACTTTAGTATGTCTGCAAAAGTTTGTCTGTGTGCCTGGCTGTGTCAGTGTGTGGATCAGTGTGCCTGGGTGTCTTAGTGTATGTATCAGTGTATATCTGGGTATGCCAGTGTATGTAAAAGTGTGAGTGTATTAGTGTATACATCAGTGTGTACCTGGGTGTTTAAATGTATGCGTGAGTATGTGCTTGGGTGTGTCAGTGTATGCATCAGTGTCTGTCTGATTGTATCAGTGTATGCATTAGTATGCGCCTGGTTGTCTCAATGTAGGCATCAGTGTGTGCCTGGGTGGGTCAGTGTATGCACTAGAATGTGTTTTGGTGTGTTAATGTATGCATCAGTCTGTTTCTGGTGTCTCAGTGTATGCAAAAATGAGTTCCTGAGTGTATTAGTGTATGCACGAGTTTTTGACTGGGTGTGTTAGTATATGTATGAGTGTGTGTCTAAGTATATGAGTGTATGCATGAGTGTGTGTTTGTGAGGTACTGCATGTACAAGTATACATGTGGATATATCACTGTTTTTATCAGTGTGTAGTAATGCATCACTATAATTACCTACCTCTAATTGCCTATAATTATGGATGGTCTTTGAGTGGAGAAAGACGTAATTAGTTACCTACATTACTGCAATAAATGGGTTCATAAACGTGTGTAAAAAGAAAACAAATAGAATTTAAAGTTTCATATTATAATTTCTTCATTACAATCTGTAATAAAAAACTATTGTAAATATTAAAACACAACAAATGTTTATCATTCCTAAGGAATTATAACTATAATTTAAGCATCTCATTATCCCTTTTTCACTGTTCTCATCTTCCATACTTTTACACCATAAAGGTTGTATAGATACTCATCGCTAAACCGTGGGGTTAAAAACAATAATATAGACTGTAAAAAAAAACATAAGTGCATAGTATGGTATTTTAAATTAACATTACTATGTGTCATACTCACTACAAATATTTACCTGTTTTACCTATACCTGTTAAGTAATGCAAGAGATATAAGCTTAATGTAAGACGTTTTGTATATTAAAAGTGTTATAATACAAATAATATGTACAAAGTATAGCAGTAGATGAAAAGCCTTATAAAAACATCACCCTTTGTAGGCTGCATGATGTTATAAAATCTGGTAATCCATTAACGAGGAGTAGAGTATGTCAGTGTTATAATTCTAATTCTTTTTTTCATTTTTGCAGCTGTTCTTGAAACATCTGTCAGATGGTGACGGTCTTCTCATGCCATTTTGTCCATCCATTTTTACTTTCTAAAATCTAGTTGAATATTCCATAATATGTTTAACTTTATTAGGATTTATTTCTCTATAAAATATTTGTTTGTACTTGTTTTTATACTGATCTCTGTTTCCACTTTAGTGTTATCTCTGTTGTTTTGTTCCAGGAGTAAGTCAAATTTCTATATTTTGTATCCCTGATGAAGACATCACCCTTGGTAGGCCGTATGATGTCTTAACTTATTGTATTAGAAGTTCCAGAAGCAAACTATTCAATTTTTTTAGTAGCAATCCTCCTTAGAATTTGGGTTCAAGAAAGAGAAGGTAAGAATTTCGTATCTTATAAGGTAATCTCTGCTTGAATGTAAGTTTGCTGTCATTACATTCTGTCCATCCAGCTGTATTTTTTTAAGTAGATAGTGTACTGTTCAGATGTAATACTTCCTCCTTCATGAAAAATAATAGCTATACATTTGTATATTCTACCGTAAATTGAGACTTGTCCAGCTTAAAAAAATTGTAATTTGTGTTTCCAATTTACTTCCATCTGCTGCACGTTGCTGTAGCATTAGGATGATATATTTGGAAGTTCTAGATCTTGCATATATTTCATTATCCAATTGGCTTACATTTTGGCTAGGATCTTTGCTTCTAAGTTTAGAAGAGGAATTGGATGATATGAGGAAGGCTCTTCAGGAGGAAGACTCAGTTTAAGGAAGATTATAATCTTGGCATGTCTCCAGTCCGACTCGAGTATCAGCACTTCTAGCATGAAATAGATCACCTCTAGAAGATGTCCCTGCACAAATACTTTAAAAAACTTGCTGGGGAACCAATTAGGGCCTGAGGCCTCTCCTACCTGCAGCTCTGCTACTGCTGAGGAGAGCTCCTCCTCTTTAATTACGTCATCCAGCTGGGCTTTGGTGGCGTCTGGAAGGGACCTTTGGTGTGAGGCCTCCATAAATTTTACTATTTGGTCTGCCTCTATTCCCTCCCTCTGAGCTTAAACTGTCTTAAATTGCTTGGCGAAACATTGTGCCACGTCTTGGAGGTTATATAATAACCCGCCGTAGGTATCTCAGATCACCAGTATAGCGGTAAAGTTGTGAGTGGCCTTGCACAGCCGATGTAGCATCCTCCCATTGATATATGGGGCATTGGGCTGCATGCCATGCCTTTTTGTCATCGTCTAAAACCAGCTGCTGGTATTGTTGCTGGGCCAAGCTTAGTTGACACCATGCCCTGCAACCATCCACTTGGCACCTGTACTTGTCCAATGTCTGTATTTGTGTCTCGAGGTCTACCAAGGCTTTGAACTTACGCCTATACTCTCCCGTGAAGTAGCTAATATCTATGCCCTGGAGCATCAGCTTGAGCACCTCCCACAGTAATGGTGCCACGATCTCTGATGTAGAATTTAGAGTAAAGTATTCAACTATGGACGAAGAGGCAGTGCCTTGTATGAAGGGTCTTGCAGGTGCCATGGCGATAGGCGCCAACGAAAGGCTGGATGTTTCTGTCCCTCGTGAAGTCTCAAAAGTACTGGGGAGTGATCAAATAGCCACCTAGGCAAAATGTCCATATAGGATGCCCTGTGCAGAAAACAGTTAGGGACTAAGGGCCAGATGTAGAAAGCTGTTTGCATGGTGCAAACTGCGAAAATCGCAGTTTGCGCTATGCAAACAGCTTTCTGCGATGCACATTCACAATTTGAGAGTTGGTACCGACTCGCATATTGTGAATGCAACTCGCAAATAGGAAGGGGTGTTCCCTTCCTATTTGTGGCTCGCATTGCAATGCAGAATTGCTTCGTGACCGCGAATGCAGTCGCAAAGCAATTCACAGTTACCACCAGTGTCACACTGGTGGTAACTCATGCGCAAAAGGGAAGGGGTCCCCATGGGACCCCTTCCCCTTTGTGAATGTTGGCAAAAAGGTTTTTTCAGAGCAGGTAGTGGTCCAATGGAAAACGGGCTGCAAAATAAAAATAAAAAACTGCTTCAATGAAAAAGCAGTCACAGACATGGAGGTCTGCTGACTTCAGCAGGCCACCATCCCTGTGAGTGCAGGGCCTCGCTATAGGGTCGCAAAATGCGACCCACCTCATTAATATTTATGAGGTGGGTCTTTGCGACCCCATAGCGAGTCGCAGACGGTGTCTGAGACACCGTTCTGCATCAGGATTTGCGATTCTGAAATTGCGAATCACACCAACTCGCAATTTCAGACTCGCAAAGTCTGACCTTGCTACATCTGGCGCTAAGACGTAATCTAACCATGAGAATGAGCCATTGGTCACCGAGTAAAATGTATATCCTGAGTCTCTGGGATGATATGCCCTCCAGGCATCTGTCCAACCCAATGTGGATACTAGGGAGCTTACAAGTGAATTAAGATGCACTTTCCCAAAACAACAGACTCCATTCCACTAATTAGGGTAGGGGGTCTTTTCATTCACCACATGCATTAGTCTTACAGGAACAGTAGCCCTCACTTACCATTGGGTGACATGCTTCATCATAGGGCCATGCTCCTCGTCAGGCCAGCACTGCAATGCCTGACGGGCCCTACTATAGGGCTCTTTGCCAGAGATCTTATTAAGAAAGAATGCACCTACTAAGTGGATGTGAGAGGGGATGGCAAAGCTGTTAAAATTGTCTAACGGTGCCCAAGAAAGCTATCTTTAATATGACTTGCACCCCTGCCAAGGTTAAAAACAAAAAAGGGGGAAGTACAGAAAACAATGATCTGGCTTCCTACCAACAACTAAATGCATGTCTACCACTCTAAGTAGAGATTTAGAACTTTTGGAACTGTGTGTGGGTATGCATTACACTACAGAACTGCTAGTCATGGTCAACATGTTTCTCGCCTAATACAGTCACACGGATCAGGTGGCAATTCTTCACGATCTGTTTGTTGTCCCTAACCCTCACTAAGAGAGCAAAAAAACTCTACTCCTATAGTCTATGTAAGACATTACTGAAATCTTACATTGGAATCACAAATGTCTGAATGTGAAAATCCTCCTAGGACCCTCTTAGGTCATTCCAGGGATCTTGGACGATGGGGTAGGTAAGACTGGCCATGGCACTATTCAGTTAAATTGTCTTGATAGAAGAGCAGCCAGCATCCATGTGATCCCCAAGGGACCAATGAGTGTCCTTGGGCCATTCCGAATCAGTGCTTGCCTCCCGTTGCCATGACTAATTTGCACAGCTGAAACTCTGTCTGAGGTAGCTGCGACCATGGCCTACGGCCCTTGCTATCCAGCGGGCCCCAGCTCTTTCCCTAAATCTCTCGGGGATGCAACCATGCCAGGCGCTACATGTCACTCGCTACTTGGTCCTCGGCTTCCAACAAAGTCGCGGGCGCATATATCACAGCAGAGTGGGTAGGATGATGTTGGATGTTTAAGGTAGTTTGGAAACACTGAACTCTGAATGGTATTTTTTGCAGCGTTGAAAGAATCTTCATAGCAGTCGTACTGTCGGGGTTATTCTGTTTCAGACTGTAAAGGCTTGAACAGTTGGAAAAGTGCTAAGTAGAAATACTCTCTTTTCTCACGAGTTTTGATAACTACGTTTTCTGTGGTTTATTAAGCTACATTTTGCATGGTGAACCAAGCATCCAAGTACAGCATATTTTCCCTTATCTACATTTTCATTCACATTGTTTCTGTACCTATAGTGTTGCAGAACCTCATAAAGTCACATTCTCTAGGTTTGGACTTCTTTTTCGATAGTAAGTAGCCAAAATATTTGTTTTGACTAAGGCCCTCACTACAACATTGCCAGTAAAAGCCGCTTACCACCGTGCAGAAGACCGCCAACACACCGCCGCTGCAGCGGAATTCTGCCACAGCTGTTATGACCCACAGCTCGGAATCCGCCAAAATTCAGACACCCACACAAGTCCCCCACACCAAAGGTCAGTGATAAACTGGCGAAAACAAAACCTCCACCGTCACGCCAACAGAAATACCCCCACACTATCACGACACATGAATCCACGCAGCAGTCTTTCAATCGCGGTAATCCATTGGCGGTACACACCGCCGCGCTCAAAATACACACACATATACAAAACACAGCCACATTGGACAATTCAAAATACACACACCTGATACACATACACACACCACTCCTACACACTCAATACAATATAAAAAACACACTCACATCACCCACAAACCCTTACAACAAAAATATAACGAACGAAGGCCAGAGAGAGACACCACCATCAACAACACTAGCATCCGCAGGCACACAACACCATTACCCACATAACTTCCACGCACTGCACACTACACACCAATAAATATCATCACACTTATCACCCCACACACCACCCCACACATCACCTACACCACCCCATAGCACAGCAAAGACACCCCAGGTTCTCGGAGGAGGAGCTCAGGGTCATGGTGGAGGATATCGTCCGGGTAGAGCCACAGCTATTCGGATCACAGGTGCAGCACACCTCAATTGCAAGGAAGATGGAGCTATGGCGAAGAATAGTGGACAGGGTCAACGCAGTGGGACAGCACCCAAGAAATCAGGATGACATCAGGAAGAGGTGGAACGACCTATGGGGGAAGGTGCGTTCTGTGGTCTCAAGACACCACCTGGCGATTCAGCGGACTGACGGCGGACCCTCACCTCCTCCCCCACAACTAACAACATGGGAGGAGCAGGCCTTGGCGATTCTGCATCCTGAGGGCCTCAAAGGGGTAGGTTGAGGAATGGACTCTGGTAAGTCAAATCTTAACTATTACATCCCCCACCCTACCTGCATACCAGCACATACCCCCACCCTCACCCCCACCCCATCACTCTAACTCCTCACAAATGTCCCAACATCACAAACCACACATCCTAACCCCAAGGCCTGCATGCAACAACAAAGCATGGACACCCATCACTAAAGCATGCCCACTGCACATACACATACACCCCCCTAAACCAACATCACACAGGGTCCCACACAGGAATGCAAGCACTGGGGTACACGGTCACCCACCCATTGCACACCATGACACACACAGATGTAATAACCATACTTTTATACCCCTGCAGGACCCCTACCCAACGTCACCGGACAGGAGGGTCCACACATGTCCACACCACCAACAGAAGAGGCCCACAGTGATGACAGCACCTCTGTCCAACTGGATCTAGATGACCAGCCCGGCCCATCGGGGACCTCTGGCCAGTCGGTTCCCCTCACCCAGTCACAGGCCACCACAGACCTTCCCCCCTCTGGAAACACCAGCACAGCACCCACCCAGCAGGCCCATACCTCTGTCCCCAGGACACGTCAATCAGCTGTGTGTCCACCACTACAGGGAACCCAGGCTAACCCACCACCCCAACAACAGGGACCTGGGGGCAGTGGCAGTGGGCACACGGTCCAGGGGACGGAGGCCCAGGAACACAGGGGAACTGGGAGGGCTGCTGTGCGACAGGGGGCGGACAGGCCCAGGGAATCCACTCTCCACGAGGCCCTCTCCTCCATCATGGGAGCCTACCACCACTGCCAGGAGACGATGGCAACAGTACTGGCCAAGTTTCAGGAGACCCAGCGCCTGCAAGAGGAACAGTATATGGGGTTCAGGGAGGAACTCAGAACCATCAATTCCACCCTGGGCACCATCGTAGGGGTGCTGAAGGAAGTACTCAACACCAGGAGGGACACTGTGGCACTACAAGGGGCCCCTGACACTAGCCTGGACGATGAACTGCCCACCACTTCCGCCGGCGCTAGTGGACAGGAGGCACCGCCACAGGACCACCACACCACCACCCCATCCCCTGCAGAGGGAGAACCACCTCGCAAACGGTCCCTGAGATCCAGGAACAAGACAGAGAATGATGCCAAGACCCCCGCCAAGAAATGAGACCACCCTGATTGTCATCCTTCTGTCCCACTTTGTCACCCTGTCCATCCTTAAACTGCCCCAGCTCCACTTCCTATGCCCATATGGGAAATGCACCTGTGAGACTAATAGACTGGAATCTGCCATGGACATTCCTCCCCCATCAACCCTCACCATTTTACAACCCCCACCAATATTGAGCACTTAAATAAACACCTTCAAAGCACAAAACAATCTGTAGTCTGTCTGTGATTTCGGAATACTGTATTAGCAATAACTGTGGTAAAAAGCTTTTTCATTGGTAATGTCAACATACCTATGTCACACAGCTCTAGTCCATGAGGAATCATAGCAGATGTCACACAGTGGTACCCACATCTGTGAAATCGTAAGGGAAAGTGACAACTCAGTGACCATACACTGGGAGAAAACGACAAACAGTACAGAGGCAGTAGTGTTTAAGTACATGTAGTAGGCAGGTCTGTATTCTTAACTGTGTGTCACTGGAAATATTGCTGGATCACTGAGTTCCTGTTGTCCATGTCTTCTTCTTCTGTTTCCTCGTCTTCACTGTCCACAGGCTCCACAGCTGCCACAACACCGCCATCTGGACTATCCTCCTGCAGAAAAGGCACCTGTTGTCGCAAAGCCAAGTTGTGAAGCATACAGCAGGGCACGATAATCTGGCACACCTTCTTTGGTGAGTAGAATAGGGATCCACCTGACATATGGAGGCACCTGAACCTGGCCTTTAGGAGGCCGAAGGTCCGCTCGATCACCCTCCTAGTTCACCCATGGGCCTCATTGTAGCGTTCCTCTGCCCTTGTCCTGGGATTCCTCATTGGGGTCAGTAGCCATGACAGGTTGGTGTAACCAGAGTCACCTGCAAATGGCGAGGGACAACTGTTAGACACACACTAACCTGGAGGGATATCCCCAGACCCAGACAACCAGTCCCACTGACTAGCTTCCAGGTACTCATCTAATAGCCACACACGGTGCCTCTGGAGTAGACCCATCACATAAGGGATGCTGCTATTCCGCAGGATGTAGGCGTCATGCACTGAGCCAGGGAACATGGCATTCACATGGGAGATGTACTGGTCTGCCAAACATACCATCTGTACATTCATCGAATGATAACTCTTCCGGTTTCTGTACACCTGTTCACTCCTGTGGGGGGGGACCAAAGCCACATGTGTCCCATCAATGGCACCTATGATGTTGGGGATATGTCCCAGGGCATAGAAATCACCTTTCACTGTAGGCAAATCCTCCACCTGAGGGAAAATGATGTTGCTCCGCATGTGTTTCAGCAGGGCAGACAACACTCTGGACAACACGTTGGAAAACATAGGCTGGACATCCCTGATGCTATGGCCACTGTTGTTTGAAATGACCCACTTGCCAGGAAATGGAGTACTGACAGCACCTGCACTTGAGGGGGGATTCCTGTGGGATGGCGGATAGCTGACATCAGGTCTGGATCCAACTGGGTACACAGTTCCTGGATTGTGGCACGGTAAAGCCTGTATGTGATTATCACATGTCTTTCCTCCATTGTTGACAGGTCCACCAACAGTCGGTACACCGGAGGATGCCGCCATCTCCTCACATGTCCCAGCAGACGGTGCCTATGAAGGACAACAGCGAGCACAGAGTCAAACAACTCAGAGGTATGTACCCACAGCTTACACAGAACGCCATTCAGAATCCAAAAAGTGGCCTGTATGTGTGTTGAGTCTAGGCCTAGGTATGTGTGACGCAGTTAAAAATTAAGCCTTGTGGGCCCCTGAAATGGCGGCTGCCTGACCACTAAAGTGGGACAATGGGATGTGAGGTAACTGCGCTGGCGTTGTACACCGTCGCTGTAGGCGGTCGAAGACCGCGGCGCAATGCTGCATTGGTTAACATTGGACCCTATGGGACCCAGGAGCCAATGACGATGTACGCCGGCAGTGACAGTACGCACCGCCGCGGACTTGACCGCCATTTTCTATCTGTTCAATCACTCGATACCTGATCTTCGACAGGAGAGGACCTACACTGCAAGTGCTGCTGTGACCTCGGTCTGGAAGAGACAATGGCTCGAGTGTCTGGGGAATAGGCTCCTGCCTTCACAACGGAGGAGTTGGAGAAACTTGTGGACGGGGTCCTTCCCCAGTACACGCTACTCTACGGTCCTCCAGACAAACAGGTAAGTACACTGGGAGCATGCTGTATGGGCTATGCCTGTGTGGAGAGGGGCGGATGTAAGAAGGAAGGGGGGAGAGTGCGGCGTGCATGAAACAACGGGGAGTGCATGTGCCACATGGCAAGGGTAGGGATGGGGGCCAATCACTTTGACGGTGCAGTTGGTAATAACTATCTCTTCCCCCTGTACAACTTATGTAAATCAGAGCCCACCAGATAAAACATATTTGGCATGCATCGCCAAGGACGTCCGGACCCTGGGGGTCTACCACAGACGGAGCACCCGCTGCCAGAAAAGATGGGAGGACATTCGCCGCTGTTGCAAGAAGATGGCGGAGGCTCAGCTGGGGATGGCCTCCCAATGTGGGAGGGGTGCCCGTTGCACCATGACCCCCCGGATTTTCAGGATCCTGGCGGTGGCGTACCCAGAGTTGGATGGGTGCTTGATGGCATCACAGCAGCCACAAGGGGGTGAGTACACTCGCATTCTGCTGATTTTGCGTGCAGTGGAGGTGTCTGGGTGGGGGAGGTGGGCTGTGGGTTCCCCTAGGCCAGGACGAGTTCCATAGGCAAGGTCCCTCCGTAAGGCAGGCCATAAGGCACCCCACCGCACCTCTGTAGAGTGCCAAGTACACCTAGTCATGCCCCTCTGTCATCCATGTGTGCAAATGTCGTCCATAGCCTAGTAGGCCATTTCCCAGGAATTGAACAGTGGAGCCAAAGAGCACGGCGTAGTGCAGGGGGCTTCTGTGTCTGTCGTGTCCGCCAACTGTAGAGGTAATGCATGCACTCAATATGTCTTTCTTCTGTCGCCCCCCCCTTTTTGTGGTCTCCCTGTTCTTGTGTGCATTAGCATCATCAGGCGGAGGAGCAGTGGCACCGGAGCACAAGGGGGCTGCATCCCACATGGCCATGGAGGACCACACTACGGAATCAGACTTCATCAGTGGGACGGAGGGCGAGGGGAACTCCACGGCGGGGACAGGAGCTGAGACCAGCGACACAGACTCGTCCTCTGATGGGAGCTCCCTTGTGGTGGCGGCAACATCTGTGCCACCCCATCTACAGGTACAGCCACCAACCCCCCTTACAGCACCGCCCTCCCAGCAGCCCCTCAGCCTTCGCCCCGTGCCCGCTCACCCGGGAGGGTGGGCATCACCGTCTCCCCAGGCACCTCAGGCTCTGCCCCAGTCACCCCTGCTGCACTCAGTGAGGAGGCCATTGACCTTCTGAGGTCCCTCACTGTTGGGCAGTCTACCATTTTGAATGCCATCCAGGGTGTCGAAAGGCAGTTGCAACAAACCAATGCATTCCTGGAGGGCATTCATTCTTGTTAGGCGGCCCTTCAGCAAGCTTTTCAGACTCTAGCCTCAGCACTGATGGCAGCCATTGTCCCTGTGTCTAGCCTACCCCCTCCAGCTTCCTCCACCCAGACCCAATCCCCTGTACCTCAGCCTATCCCAAGCACACCTACAGACCAGCATGCACACACGTCAACACACAAGGGAAGCTCTGGCAAACATAAGCACCACACATCCCACAGACACTCAAGCAAGCATCACACACATGCAGACAAACCAACATCCACTGCCTCCACTGTGTCCCCCTCCTCGTCGTCTCCCTCCTCCCTCCCTGTCTCTTCTACACTCACACCTGCATGCACTACCTCTACAGCCACTACTACCATCACCAGCACACCCACCACCACAACCCGCTCACATGCAGTCACCACCCCCACTACCATTCACACGTCCCCTGTGTCCTCTCCCAGTGTGTCTGTGACGCCCCCTCCCAAGATACACAAACGCAGGCACCCACCCACCCAACAGCCATCCACCTCATGACAGCCTCCAGCGCATGCCCCTTCACCCATAGTCAGCAAACGAACACCTCCTACAACCACAACCTCTTCCTCCACTCCCAAACCCCCTCCAGCTACCCGTCCCAGTGTGTCAAAAAAACTTTTCCTGTCTAACCTTGACATCTTTCCCACACCTCCCCCACCCCGTCCATCTCATAGGTCCCAAATTAGCACCTCAGCCACAACATCTCCGGGACCAGTGGTGCCTGTAGTCACCGGAATCTGGAGTTGACCGGCCACCAGGGCAGCCAGTATGGCACGGAGCCACAGCACAGACAGTCCCCCACCTGTGAAGCATCAGAAGTTGGCCAGTGCCTGGCAGGAGAGCGGGAAGAATGCAACCACCAAAGCCGCTCCCAGGGGGACAGGTGGGAGTGTGGAGTCAGCTGCGACACCTTTGCACTCCCCAGGATATGGCAGTGGGCAGACCACCCACATGTGAGACTTGAGAGACTGTGGCTTTGCACTCCCCATGATTGAACAGTGGGCATGTGGCCCTTTTCGTGGATTTGGCGCTGTGCACTCAAGTGGCTGAGGTGCCCCCCCTTTCCCTCCCCCTGAGGTGCCTGTTTTCTTGCTCTCTGATGCCCCTGCAGTGTTCTCTCCGTCATGGTCGGGGATCTTGTGTGGGCCTCGCCCATACTGTGTGGGCCCAGTGTTCCACGTACTTAATTGGAACACTGCCTGGACTACTATGCTTGGTATATATTTTGTACATGGTGTATATATATATATTTTTGCCTACTTGCTTTTAATATATTACAATGGTTACACTCATTTTCTATTGTCTTTGCATTCTTCTGGGGGGTGGGGGGTAACTTTGATGTATCAAGATACATTAGTGTGTGTGTTGTAGTGGGTGAGGATGGGGGTGGGGGTGTTGCGTGTGTGTGTCCCTGTTTTTTCCCTCCCCCCTCCCCTGTGTCGTAGGTGCTCCAGGTAGAGGAGCAGGAAGACTATCGCAGGGAGAATTTGGAGTTCCAGGTCCATGGTGTCCTCGTTCCTCATGGGGTGTGTAGAGGTGAGCATTTTCCGTTCTAAGTCCTGTTTCCGCCGCGTTTTTGTCCACGGTGAATCCGCCCCGGAAAAGGTGGCAGATTGGTAGGTTGTGATACTGTGGGCGGTACTTTGTCCTCCGCCTGTCTGTTGGCAGTGACCGCCGCTCTGGTTGTTTGTACCGCTGTGGTGGTCGGAGTGTTAAAGTGGCTGTCTTTGTTGCCGGTTTCCGCCACGGTCGTAATTGCAAATTTTTACCGCCGACCTGTTGGCGGTCTTACCACCACTTTAACACCGTCCGCCAGGGTTGTAATGACCACTTATATCTGTACTCTCTGGATCAAACTCAGTTAGGTAATGAATTTCTGGGAATGACTTCAGGACTCGGTTTTGTGTGTTAACAAGGCTTAGACCGACCCAAACAATTCCTCTAGACTTCGAGTACAAGCTAGTTGAATTCAACCTGTCACAACACTCATAGGCACTTATCTCTCTGAGCAAAAGCATTTTCAAGCTGAAGCTGTACAATTTCTTTGTTAAAGATTTTTTTGCAGAAAACTCCCACATTTCCTTCATCTCTGTCTTATCTGATTTTGTAATGTATGGAGCGGCCACAGCGAACAACAGCAATGGAATTGTCTGCAACAAACTGTATGTCCATATTTCCATTCCATAATTTTAGAATAATAGAATTGTAATAATTAATAAACTTGGAAGCCTCTGGTCTTTTAAGGTTATGGATATTTTGGGTGATTTTCTTGTCAGTGTATGTCTGACTGCTCATAAAAAGCTGTTCACTCTTCCTTTGGAAATGATCTTTGTAATTCAAACCAACAACTTGTATGAATTTTTCGTTTACATCTGCATCTTCGGCAACAATGCTTGCTACATCTATGTGTTTGGAAGAGTTGAACTTGCTGTCTTAGGCCTTTGTCTTCATTCTCATTTGGAATGGTGCATGTAACACACTCTACTGTAAAATAAAGTACAGAGTCATCACTGTCAGTTCCAAATTTTGGTGCATCCTTTATCCATAAGAGGATGTGTACATGTGGATCACCTGTTGCCTGGTACTCTTTGCGCCAAAAGAAATCTGTAACTTCGCAAAGAGGAGGATTTGTTTTATTGGTTATAAACACCAGCCCTGCTTGAAAATTGTGATTAAATTACCTACCTTCAAAGTACAAAGGTTATCTCAGGGTATGTTGTGATCGTCAACCAACACTCAGCATGACATGCCTCCTCTTTTACATCCCTCACGCATGTGTAGGATAGAAACACTGGCCACACCAATGGCACTCCCATGTGCACACCAGAGGGCTGGCAACATCAACAGGGCACCAGCTAAAAGTTAAAATTACCCTCATGTATGAGCGCCTCAAAGCATACCACTCAGATTTGCACTTGGTCAAAGCACAGAGAGACCCGACACATACAAATAAAAAATATAACCCATTTTTTTCAGACCAGGTATTCCGAGCGGGCCACCTTCCGGTGCCATAGAGGAATCATGGAAAGGCAGGTGTTCATAACTGGTGACAAGCAATGGTGTAATGTTCTGTCTTTCATAACAACCAAGCATAGCTTTTCCCCAACAGGTCTGCCACTGAGCCGCTAAGTGCACCACCTCTACAGCAGACCATCACCTTTTCAGTTGCTACACCCGCACCCCCAGCAGAATCAAGAGCCAGAAACTGCTCCAAAGAACTTTTCCATCCAACGGGATCAAGAGCCACAAACTACCACAAAGACTTGCCAAACCACAACTTATCCGGCAAACGTTTTTTCAAGGAACCCCTATCCAGAAGGTTATGGACATCTCTGCCGGAAGCATCTCAAGACCTACACTGTTTTATAGGTTATACGCTTTCATGCATTTATGCACCCTCTGTTGGCTAGGGATGCTACCACATCCATGCATTTCCAAAGAACAGTCTAATCTAATAGAGTCATTTCACAAAATGTCACCACGCTTGCACAGGGACCTCTTTCACGTCACCTTTAATTACACCACACCCAACACTAACATTCCACATGCACTACACATTGCTCTTTTATACAGTACGAGCTATCAGCACATGACTGCCATGGGCTCCAAAACATCAGCCGGGTCATGTTACGTCTGTTCGCTGATACCACATGCAGTAGGTGCAGCTGGCTTTAATTATCCCCAAAGGTAGCCCCTGAAAAAGCAAAATGTTTCCTCCATCTGTACCAGTGTAAAATTAGAACCAAAATACAACCTAATAGAGTAGAGCCTCAAAGTGTAGTGGTAAATCTGACCCACTGTGAGACCACTCCTACAGCACGTTACCGTCTCACCCTGCCTAGCGATATTTAGACTGAGCTAGACAGGATGTGCAGGGAGGGAGCTGTAGGGGAGGACACGGTTAGACCCTGAGATATTCACAAGAAGAGATTCCTGGAGGTAGCTAAACCACCTAACAAGTGCACAAACACATCCGCTCCCATCTGTGGTCCGAGGGTGGACCTTAGCTTGTCTGGTGCTGTCTTCATTAATAACAAATGGACCCCAGACATGGATTACCAGTGTAGGACGATATACCATGATGGTATGAAGGTAAACAAGTCTTGTGGGGAGGGTTAAATAACAGCGTAGATACCCCGTGTCAGGAGATCTCGGACACTGAAATAGACAGGTACCCACTGGATAGAAGGGAAGGGGCAACCCCCTTATTGTACGGAAACTTACTTTGTAGCCCTCAGGTTTCACAGGCAAAGGAACCATTCCACTCGGCACAAATGAGAGATGTGGTACAATACTGCACATGCTGGACAAGCAATGGAGCACCTCAACGCTGATGGACACCTACTGGCAATGCAGTGTATGCTTACACCCAGCTCGTCTCTAGATGGCTTGGCCTCTGCTCCCTCATCACCATACACACCCCAACCCTGGTCATCCCCGGATAAGATCTGTCTGAACTGTACCAGCACCCACTGAGGAAAAAAACTATGTTACTGCATCTGGCTCAAAGGAAAAGAACTGCTGATTATTTTGGCTGGGCTCAGTGCTAGACATTTCAAAGGAATTATGACTGTTCATTGTCACCCAGCTATTGGCGGGAGGGTCCATACCCTTCTTCTCCTTGCAAACAAAAGCAAATGTTCGCTGGTTACCAATAGCCCAGTGGGAAATACTCAGTGTGATGAACAGTACTGAGCTCGGCCTTAGTTCAGTCAAGGAAAGCTGAGAGCCATCCACCTCATGGTGATTACCACAATGGAGGGTGAGGTGTACACAAAAATCTGTGCATCTTGCTGCACTATTATATCTGCCATTGACATGGACAACAGAACTCTGACTCTTGCCATTCAAGTATTGCACCAACTGCAGGAAAATATGCGTGAAGAGGGAGGGAGTTCTTATTAACACCATGATTCCTGTATCCTTGGTAAGATTGGGGAGCAAATAAGATCGTTCTGAACTCCAGAAAGTTGATATGCATTTTTGACTGTGTTAGACTGCATTTTCCCTTTATTTGAAAGTCTTTAGCCTTCTAGAGAAGTGTCTGTCATAATGACATATTCCAAAAGTGGAGAAAGGAATGTCAGTTCTGATGAGAGATTTTCAGAATTCATCCCCGAGGCAGAACTCCAATCATTACTGGTGTTATTTGAATAATATAGTTGAATGAGTCTTCCACTTTTAGCCATTGTGCATCTAGTTCCTCTTCCTGAAAAGGTCTAATTTTTAGACAAGCATAAGTCACTAGAAGAGTAGCTGATGACATCATGCAGAGAAGGGATTTGAGAAGGTGAACTTAAGTGGACTTTCTTTTTCAAGGATTGCGGGCCGGTTGGAGAGTTATCTTTGTCTGTCGATAGACATGAATGATTTGTTCTGTAATGTATCTAGAGTTGCTCCTAGAAAATGTGCACTCGTTGAGGGAGAGAACAGAGACTTTTGACAATTCACTGTGAGGTATAAGGTGTTAATTGTCTGAAGGCATGTTTTTGTAGCCATTGGCGCTTGATGAAGGGGTGGTGCAATTACTAGCCAATCTTCAAGATAAGGGAAAACTTAAAGCCTTTTTTGCCGCAAATAAGCTGCCACTGGGGCAAGACATTGTGTAAATATCTGGATGTGAGACCAAATGGGAACCCTTTGAATAAGTAATGAGTGCCGGCTACTGTGCATCTCAGGAATTTGTGATGCCTGGGATGGCTAGGAATATAGAAATAGGTATCTTGGAGATCGAGGATTGTCATGCAATCCCTGTGATTGAGACGAAGAATTCCATGGAGAGTAATCATACAAAAAGATTGCTTTCTTAGGTACTTGTTGAGCTTCCTGAGATCCAGAATGAGGTGCCATTGCCCTGATTTCTTAATAGCCAGGAAAAACGAGAG
This sequence comes from Pleurodeles waltl, assembly GCF_031143425.1. Classification (NCBI taxonomy): domain Eukaryota; kingdom Metazoa; phylum Chordata; class Amphibia; order Caudata; family Salamandridae; genus Pleurodeles; species Pleurodeles waltl. The sequence continues at coordinate 1,312,692,789 of NC_090437.1, read as the reverse complement.
TAAAATCCCTTTCCTTTTTGTGAGCTTGGAACCTCTTCTATGGCCCCCTTAGCTATCAGACCCAATGCCTTCTTGCGAAGAAGAAGGAGGTGAGAAGGCAAGAATTGTTTTGGTGGCGTATGAGGTGGAATTTTGGTGAACTCTAGGGTATGGCCATATGTGATGATATCCATGACCCACTTGTCCATAGCAATATTTCCCCTTTGATGTTCATAGTGTGAAACTGTCACACTCACAGGATGATGTTCTGTAGATGTTGTAACCAGCAATAAGGCATTGTCACTGCTTACTGCTAGCACCTCTGGCTGAAGCTGTTTGCTTTCTCCTTGGTTGTTTTTTGGAATACGCCGCCTTTGGTGGTGCTCGATAAGGTTGGTACGGCAGATCGGAAGGGCTGCTGAGAGGACTGGTACGACTGATACCTGTAATTTCCTTCATGATAAGAATATGTTCCTCATCTACGAACTCCACGAAAGTGTGTTTTACAGAAATGAAGAGTTCCTAAGGATCTGTTGGTTTCAATATTTGACTTGATTGCTTGCAAGGCGTCATTGATATGCTTACTATACAGAGCCTCGCCATCATACGGCATATTGAAAATCTTTGTCTGCACCTCAGGCTGAAACACTGTTGCCTTGAGCTAGCCCAGACGTATGAGAACCACTGATCCTGCCAACGTCCGAAGCAATATCCATAGTGTAGTCTATAATTTCAGAAGCTGATTTTTTTCCCTCCTGCAGAATCTTTTTCACATCTTTTTTCTTGTCCTCTGGCAAGAAATCTAGACATGTGGTAATGTCTGGCCACATCTGGTGATCGTATTCACCCAGCATTGCCTGGGAATTTGCTGCATGAACAGTTGTATCCAATATGACGGAAAATCTCTTTCCGGTATTACAAGGCACCTGCATTCTCTGTTAGGTGGAGTAGAGATTGGAGTGGATGGGTTCTTTGTCTGATGTTGAGCAGCCTGGGTAATTAGCGAGTCTGGATTTGTATGTCCTATAAGACAAGCAGGCGAGTATTCTGGAGCCTTATATTTTGTTTAATTCTTGGAAGGACCGCTGCAACAGTAGCTAGAGTTTTCTTATTTTAACTTGCGCCAAATTATTCCCTGAAAAACACCCATTATTGTGATTCACTATAGAAATTGCCCTTACTGTCTTTCTGGATTGTTCTTCAAAATTGTACTGAAAATGCTTGGCTGCTACCTCTATAAGCATGTGAAACCCATCAATGTCTTCTGGAGGTAGATCCACCAGTTGTCATGGTAGAGGAGAAGGTGTTGAGATTAGGGGTGGGAGGTGAACTCCGCTCCGCTCGTGGAGTTTGCAAAGTTTTTCTCACTCCGCACTCCACTTAGAGCATGAAGTTCTGAAAAACTCAGCGGAGAAGAGTTTTTTCCTCGCTCACACTCACCAACATTAAGCTGGAAAATCTCACTCCACACCACCTCCTAGCGAGATTTCTCAACGCGGGGATAATGGATGTTTGCTACCGCTCATGTTGAGAAACTTCTGTTCGCTTTGAGGAAACTGACGCTCCAGCAGAAATTGTAGCTGCAGAAAAGAATCAGCGCCCTCTTGCACTGCGCATGGTGCAGTTCGTGTTGATTGTACAGTGTGGTCCAAACACCCGGTGCTAAAAATCGACCCAACACACTCTGCTGCTTTGGGGAACTCCGCGTAGCGAGGTATGCAGAACTTCACGCACCCTGCCCAGGCCTAGTTGAGATGAGATAATCATCCCATTCGGTTGACAAGGATCAGGTGTCTTGAATCTCACCTTCCTCCCTTTCTGCATCATCATCATCTGAAGATGATAGATGATCCTGAGGTGGTAAGGCAATGTGTGCCCTTGGAGTCATCTCTGGATTAGCTAGTGGCGGCAAAGGTCTGGTGACTTAGGTGCTGGAGTTGGTGCACCTACAGATGACAATTGTGTTTCTACTGGTGTTGGAAAGCACTTGTAGCTGTCCTGGACTATGCTTTGTAAAACTTGGACTAAGGCTGCTAGAACCTGGACCATACCTTGTGGTGCTGAAGAATGAAGAGGTTGTACTCCTCTACATACTGATGAAGATGTTCAGTATATTGCTGCCCTGATAAACGGGTTCATAATAGTCCCCATCATCTTCTACATCTTGATATTTTACCTGCAACTCAGAATGACTGCACCAAAAAGGTCTTGATCATCTTCATCTGATTATTCAACATCTACTAAGTGACTAGGTAGCAATTGTGGCATTTTGGTAGGCGAGGTGAGGTCTGGACGAAGACTGTATGGTGTAGAGTCCAGTCTTATTGATGGAGTTGTCCTTGGTGGTGGCGATAATGTGGTCAAATTCAGCATGGGTGGATGTTTAGATTTAGTTTTTACGGATGATCTAATTCTTTCACCCGGTTGCGTCATTGATGGTCTCGTCGATGAGGGCATCGTCAACAGCGTCATCGACTTGGTTGTCAATAGTGTTGGTACAGTTCCTGTAGACGAAATGGTTGTCATCAATGTGGTCCACATCTGGGAGGTGGTTCGTCATTGAGTAAGTGGCCATCTTCCATGAGGTTTTCGTCGACGGGGCTATGATCGAGGTCTTAATTTTCAATGCCATCAACAATGATATCAACACTGTTATCATCGGCAACGATGTACTTCCAGTCAGTTTATGCTTCCCCAAGACTGGTTCATAGGAGGAGTTTGAAGGTTTTAATGCCACTACTATAGATTGTGTAGCAGGCTCAAATTTAGATTATGTGCTTTCTTTCTTTTCCTCATGAGAGGAGCCTAAGGCTTTCTTTTGCCCCTGAAGTGACTCATGGTGTGATGGCTCTTTTTTTTTAGATTTTATTTGTAAGGCAACATAACTATCATTTTTTAGCAGATCCTGAGGGGCTCCCAGATAAAGTCCAATCTAAAGGTGATTAAAGTATGTACGATATCTTTCGTGTGACTAAAGGATGCAAAACAAGTAGCAGTCGTAGCCTGCACCTGAAGCTTGAAAAAAAGAGCTGTATATAATACAACCCTAAGATTCCTGGGAACAGAAGGCCAGAGCCTTGTGGCATCTACTGAGGAAGGAGTACCAAAAACTAAAATTTCTTATTTCTCAGAATCAAGCTGTAGGCAGCTGTTATGCGTCCAATCAACAACAGCAGTACAACAACCCCGAAAATCACCTATCACAGTGTCATTCAGCAATTGGAATGCCAGCATAAGATGTGTGTCTTAAGCACATGAAACACTGCTTAGGTGCCACCTTTGAGCTATGGCTTAATGCTGAGCCCTGGGGAACACCACAGCTTATTGCTCTAAACTGAGAGGTAAAAGATTATTTAGAAAACGGCCTGCTGTCTGTCAGATAGATAGGATTTAAGCCAATCCAAGGCTCTATCCACTATTCCTGCCTTCTCCATTCTCTGCAGGAGAATTTTATGAGACACCATATTGAAGGAGGTGCACAGATCTAATAAAATGATCCCCCCTTTTTTTTCTTGAAGACAAGGTTACATCTAATATACTCTGTGACCTCCAAGAGGGCAGGCTAAAGGGGTCATTACGACCCCAGCGGTCGGTGGTATAGTGGAGGTATTACCGCCAACAGGCTGGCGGTACCTACCTCCACTATTATGACATTGGCGGTTTGGCCAAAGCTAAACCGCCAATGTACCAAACCGACAGACATGGCGGCCGTCATTAGGCCGCCCATGGCATTATGACCCCGCCCACCGTCATGGTTTCAGTGGTTTTGGTACCGCCACTAAAACCATGGTGGTAGGCACTATCAGAACTCCTTCCCTGGCAATGATAGGGGTCTCCCCCACCCCCTCCCCAGAATCCTCCCCCGACAACCCCGCACATTTACACACATGTACGCACACGCATACACACATTCCCCCCACGCATTCATACATTCATACAGACTAACAGCAACACTCAAAAACTAACATCCAGGCACACACATAATCTCACGACACAACATGCACGTACACTCACACCCACTCATGCACACACGCATTACACACACATGCACGCATTCACACACAGTCACACAATCACCCCCACTCATGCATACACTACCCCTCACCCCCCTCTCCTGTCGGAGAAAGCGACTTACCTGCTTGCAGGGGGTTCTCCGGCAGGAGACGGGACGTGGCGCTGCTGCCAGTGGCAGCGTCGGCCAGCAAAAAAAAGCCAGGCCGTATCATGGAAGATGATACAGTAGGTGGTGTTTTGCTGGCGTGGTGCTGCTGCTGGTAGCAGCGCCACCTTACCACCGTCCGCTGCCATGACCGTAGACGGAATTCCGCCAGCCTTCTGGCAGTATTCCGTCTACGGTCATAATGCCATGGATGGTCGTTAGCCACGGCGACGGTATGTTGGCGACCGTCGCCGTGTCGGTAGACGGCATTTGCCGCGAAGATCCTAATGAGGGCCTAAGTGCTAAAACCAGCCCGGAAGACAGGCTAAAAAGAATGAAGGATGTTATTTCTTTCAAATTGCCTTGCAATTTGAACATTTACCAAAGACTCCAGCATCTTCCCGAGCACAGGGAGAAGAGAAATAGGCCTATGTTTACTCAAAATAGGTGATTATGATTTTTTTTTTCAAAAGAGGACCACAAGTGTATTTTACCAAGATTGGTGGCACCTAGCCCAATCCCTAAGATAGACTGAAAAGGGCATTTCTCTGTGGATTGATGGAATTGACTGTTACATCAATTCCTTCAGACTCTTTTACCATGCTATGAGAATACATGTCAACCAAACTTGAGTCAAGAATAGAGGGCCATGGCCTAGACATTCCCTTAGCCATAGTGGGGTCAAAGTTAGAGTATTGAGGAGAATAGGTGGTCTCAAGCCAAAACCTAGATTTGGTACAAGCGGTTGAAAAAGCATCCACACAATAAAATAAAGATGAAGCAAGATCATGACCTAGGCTCTGGTCATTCTGAATACTACTCCAAATTTGTGAAGTGTGTTGCTGACCTAGTTGAGACTATTAGGCCATTACGTAAAAAAGGAACACCCTTTGGATGGACACCTGAGTGCAATGAGGCTTCTTCACTTTTAAAAAGCAATCCCATAAACCTGTGTTAGCTAATTGTAAAACGCCTCTGTACTGTCTTCACCACAGATACCAGCACAAAAAGGATTGGGTGCTACATTAGCGTTATATTAGGAAAACAAGGAGAAAATGAAAGCATTTGCCTCCCGAACTCTGAAGAGTTCTGAAACGAATTACTCCACTATGAAACAGAAGCCTTGGCCTGTCTGTGGGTGATCAAACATTTAATTATTTTTTGTCTGGTATTCCTTCCACTGTCAGAACTGATAAACAAAACTTCTATTTTTGTGATCTCTTCCAAGGGCATAGAGCCTATGTCCTTTCTAGATGTATATGTGGGAGACTATTTTAAACTGTTATATCTTCCTGGTTCATGGCATAGGGTAGCAGACTGTCTACCTCGGTTGCCCATCGAAAGTAAGGATTGTGCTAAGAAGCAACTGGATGGCAATTTTCTGACACTAGCAATCAGTGGTCTCAACGAAAAGGATGAGTTGGACAGTTCTGAAAAGGATAAGCAAATTGGAAGAATTCATCAAGACAGGTTGTCTGAATGTTTTAAAGATGTACCTGATCCAGTAACAGGATCTGGGATGTCAGAAATGAGTTATGCTAAGTAGATAAGAAGGTACTGATAAATATGACTACTTTCCCCACCCCCAGATCTCTGTGCAAGCAAATAGTTGACCCAGCTCGCAAGGAGCATAATGTAGGAGGCTGGACTGGCTTGTAGTGAGTACCAAGGGGTACTTACACCTTGCACCAGGCCCAGGTATCCCTTATTAGTGTATAGGGTGTCTAGCAGCTTAGGCTGATAGATAATGGTAGCTTAGCAGAGCAGCTTAGGCTGAACTAGGAGACGTGTGAAGCTACTACAGTACCACAAGTGTCACTTGCACAATATCATAAGAAAACACAATAAACAGTTATACTAAAAATAAAGGTACTTTATTTTTATGACAATATGCCAAAGTATCTCAGAGTGTACCCTCAGAGTGAGGATAACAAATATACACAAGATATATGTACACAGTACTAAAAATATGCAGTATAGTCTTAGAAAAAAGTGCAAACAATGTATAGTTACAATAGGATGCAATGGTGACACATAGGGATAGGGGCAACACAAACCATATACTCCAAAAGTGGAATGCGAACCACGAATGGACCCCAAACCTATGTGACCTTGTAGAGGGTCGCTGGGACTATTAGAAAATAGTGAGGGTTAGAAAAATAGCCCACCCCAAGACCCTGAAAAGTGAGTGCAAAGTGCACTAAAGTTCCCCTAAGGACAAAGAAGTCGTGATAGAGGAATAATGCAGGAAAGACACAAACCAACAATGCAACAACGATGGATTTTCAATCTAGGGTACCTGTGGAACAAGGGGACCAAGTCCAAAAGTCACAAGCAAGTCGGAGATGGGCAAATGCCCAGGAAATGTCAGCTTTGGGTGCAAAGAAGCTTCTACTGGACAGAAGAAGCTGAGGTTTCTGCAGGAACGAAAAGGGCTAGAGACTTCCGCTTTGGTGGACGGATCCCACTTGCCGTGGAGAGTCGTGCAGAAGTGTTTTCCCGCCAAAAGAACGCCAACAAGCCTTGCTAGCTGCAAATCGTGCGGTTAGCATTTTTGGACGCTGCTGTGGCCCAGGAGGGACCAGGAGGTCGCAAATTGGACCAGGAGGTAGAGGGGACGTCGAGCAAGACAAGGAGCCCTCTTAGCAGCAGGTAGCACCCAGAGAAGTGCCAGAAACAGGCACTACGAGGATGCGTGAAACAGTGCTCACCCGAAGTTACACAAAGGAGTCCCACGTCGCCGGAGACCAACTTAGAAAGTCGTGCAATGCAGGTTAGAGTGCCGTGGACCCAGGCTTGGCTGTGCACAAAGGATTTCTGCCGGAAGTGCACAGGGGCCGGAGTAGTTGCAAAAGACGCGGTTTCCAACAATGCAGTCTGGCGTGGGGAGGCAAGGACTTACCTCCACCAAACTTGGACTGAAGAGTCACTGGACTGTGGGAGTCACTTGGACAGAGTTGCTGGATTCAAGGGACCTCGCTCGTCGTGCTGAGAGGAGACCCAAGGGACCGGTAATGCAGCTTTTTGGTGCCTGCGGTTGCAGGGGGAAGATTCCGTCGACCCACGGGAGATTTCTTCGGAGCTTCTAGTGCAGAGAGGAGGCAGACTACCCCCACAGCATGCACCACCAGGAAAACAGTCGAGAAGGCGGCAGGATCAGCGTTACAGAGTTGCAGTAGTCGTCTTTGCTACTTTGTTGCAGTGTTGCAGGCTTCCAGCGCGGTCAGCAGTCGATTCCTTGGCAGAAGGTGAAGAGAGAGATGCAGAGGAACTCTGATGAGCTCTTGCATTCGTTATCTAAAGTTTCCCCAGAGACAGAGACCCTAAATAGCCAGAAAAGAGGGTTTGGCTACCTAGGAGAGAGGATAGGCTACTAACACCTGAAGGAGCCTATCAGAAGGAGTCTCTGACATCACCTGGTGGTACTGGCCACTCAGAGCAGTCCAGTGTGCCAGCAGCACCTCTGTTTCCAAGATGGCAGAGGTCTGGAGCACACTGGAGGAGCTCTGGACACCTCCCAGGGGAGGTGCAGGTCAGGGGAGTGGTCACTCCCCTTTCCTTTGTCCAGTTTCGCGCCAGAGCAGGGCTAAGGGGTCCCTGAACCGGTGTAGACTGGCTTATGCAGAATTGGGCACATCTGTGCCCAAGAAAGCATTTCCAGAGGCTGGGGGAGGCTACTCCTCCCCTGCCTTCACACCATTTTCCAAAGGGAGAGGGTGTAACACCCTCTCTCAGAGGAAGTCCTTCGTTCTGCCATCCTGGGACAAGCCTGGCTTGACCCCAGGGGGGCAGAAACCTGTCTGAGGGGTTGGCAGCAGCAGCAGCTGCAGTGAAACCCCAGGAAAGGCAGTTTGGCAGTACCAGGGTCTGTGCTACAGACCACTGGGGTCATGGAATTGTACCAACAATGCCAGGATGGCATAGAGGGGGCAATTCCATGATCTTAGACATGTTACATGGCCATATTCGGAGTTACCATTGTGAAGCTACATATAGGTAGTGACCTATATGTAGTGCACGTGTGTAATGGTGTCCCCGCACTCACAAAGTTCAGGGAATTGGCTCTGAACAATGTGGGGGCACCTTGGCTAGTGCCAGGGTGCCCTCACACTAAGTAACTTTGCACCTAACCTTTACCAGGTAAAGGTTAGACATATAGGTGACTTATAAGTTACTTAAGTGCAGTGTAAAATGGCTGTGAAATAACGTGGACGTTATTTCACTCAGGCTGCAGTGGCAGGCCTGTGTAAGAATTGTCAGAGCTCCCTATGGGTGGCAAAAGAAATGCTGCAGCCCATAGGGATCTCCTGGAACCCCAATACCCTGGGTACCTCAGTACCATATACTAGGGAATTATAAGGGTGTTCCAGTAAGCCAATCTAAATTGGTAAAATTGGTCACTAGCCTGTTAGTGACAATTTGAAAGAAATGAGAGAGCATAACCACTGAGGTTCTGGTTAGCAGAGCCTCAGTGAGACAGTTAGGCACCACACAGGGAACACATACATATAGGCCACAAACTTATGAGCACTGGGGTCCTGACTAGCAGGGTCCCAGTGACACATAACAAGCATACTGAAAACATAGGGTTTTCACTATGAGCACTGGGCCCTGGCTAGCAGGATCCCAGTGAGACAGTGAAAACACCCTGACATACACTCACAAACAGGCCAAATGTGGGGGTAACAAGGCTAGAAAGAGGCTACTTTCTCACACAACCCCCCCCCCCAAACGAAGGACAATAAGGCTAACCTTGGCCAGTTGAGACTTTATTGTCTAAGTGGTGATAAGTAGAGAGTAGCTCTGCAATAGACTGGTTACTCCCTTTATCATCCACTATATGCTTACTTCCCTGTGGGGATGTAAACCACCCTGTTTGAAGTTTTTTAGCTAAGTAACAATGTGAAGATGTTTTTTCAGAGTTTCTATCAGTAAGTTTTAGTTTAGAGCAGTGGGAATTGTCCACTGAACCTATTTGTAGTGATGGAAATGCCAGACAGGGATGCTGTCTCAATAAAGCCATAGCTGGGCAAAAACTTTGTCCATATGGCTGGAAGAGAGAACAGGGATGCTGTTTCTCTTGAGTTGGAGCAGGGCAGGGATGCTGTCCTATGAGCTCCACACTAGGGCAGGGATGCTGTCCTAAGTGTTGTGAGGGAGTGCAGGGTTTCTGCACTAAAGTTTCTCTGGGAGGGTTGGAGGGATGCTCCATGTTAACTAAAATGGTGCTCTTTTTCTCACCAATGTTAGTTATCCCACAGAGAGGTACTTCCACCTCAGGGAGTACAGTTTTGCCAACTGATGATTCCCTTGGAACAGGTGCCACCCCAGGAGAGGTTTCTCCCACCACAGGAATGGTATCCTGAATGGTAGGGTGGTTAGGGGATACTGTGATACCCTTTTTACCTGCTGATGGAGAGGGATCCTGAGTTTTCAGGCCTTCTCTCCTTTGCTTTTTCATTTCAGTAGAAATGAGAGGGAACAATTCCTCAGGGATGCCCAGCATGGCTGCATGGGCATAAAACTCTACATCAGCCCAACCTGAGGCCTCTAGGTCATTACCTAAGAGACAGTCTACAGGTAAGCTAGGTGATACCACCACCTGCTTAGGGCCAGTAACTCCACCCCAACTAAACTGAATTATAGCTAAGGGAAGAAACTTAGTGGAGTTATGGACATCAATAATCTTATACTGTTGTCCAATGATGTGTTGATCAGGGTGCACCAGGTTTTCAGTCACCAAAGTGATACTGGCACCTGTGTCCCTGTAGGCCAAGGCCTCAACACCATTTATTGAAACTGTCTGCCTGTACTTATCCATTGTAAGGGGACAAGCAGCCGGTGTGGCAAGGCCAATGCCACTAGGTGTGACAGAAACTGTCTTGGGAGTGACTACCCCAGTTTCTACTATGGACCCATAAGTGAACCCAACTACACCCTTAACTTGACTGTTGCCAGCAGTCCCACCACTAGTACCACTACTGCTAGGGGCACTAGAGCTTGATGTATTAGTGGTGGTAGGCTCAGGGGGTTTACCTGGACAGGACTTATCCTCTGGCCTATGGCCTCTATTTTTACACACAAAGCACCAAGGCTTTTTAAATTGTGTAGGTTGAGAAGAAGAGGAAGAATTTGTTTTATCCCCACCCCCTGAAGAGTGTTTAAGATTTGAAGTGGGATCTTTGGTTTTACCCTTATCCCCATGCTTATCTTGAGATTTTTCACCATCTTTCTTCTTAATGTTCTCTTTGTCACCCCCTGTATGAACTTTTCTGTTCACCCTTGTTCTGACCCATTTGTCTGCCTTCTTTCCCAATTCTTGGGGAGAGGTCAGATCAGAGTCCACCAAGTACTGGTGCAACAAATCAGACACACAATTATTAAGAATATGCTCTCTCAGGATTAAGTTATACAGGCTGTCATAATCAGTAACTTTACTGCCATGTAACCACCCCTCCAAGGCCTTCACTGAATGGTCAATGAAATCAACCCAGTCTTGTGAAGACTCCTTTTTGGTCTCTCTGAACTTTATCCTGTATTGTTCAGTGGTTAAGCCATAACCATCCAGGAGTGCATTCTTAAGAACATGGACATTATTGGCATCACTTTCTTTCACAGTAAGGAGCCTATCCCTACCTTTTCCACTAAATGATAGCCATAGGATAGCAGCCCACTGCCTTTGAGGGACATCCTGTACAACACAGGCCCTCTCAAGTGCAGCAAACCACTTGTTAATGTCATCCCCCTCCTTATAAGGGGGAACTATCTTGTGCAGATTCCTGGAATCATGCTCTTTTACAGGATGACTATGGGGAATACTGCTGCTGCCACCATGGGTATCTAAACCCAACTTCTGTCTTTCCTTCTCTAGTTCAAAAGACTGTCTATCCAAATCCAGCTGTTGCTTTTTAAGCTTCAGTCTGGTTTGTTCCACCCTCAACTTATTGAGTTCCCTTTCTAACAATCTGTCATCAGGGTTGGTGGGAGGGACATTTCTAGATACAGAGGTATGATGGGAATGACCAGAAGGAGACCTGTCCCTTACAGAAGCCACCCTAACAGCTTGGCTGACAGTGTAATGTGAGAGCACATCATCTGGATGATGTGACTCCACCTCAGTACCAACTATGCTAGACTGTCTAGTAATGGGCAGGCTAGGAACTTTCTTTCCTAAATCTTTTCCTGGGGGAGTCCCTGGATCAGATTGGGAACCATTTGCTACTTTTTCAACAGATGTGGCCCCTTTGGCCTTATCTTGTTCTCTAAGCATATTAAGCAACAATTCCAAGGAAGGATTCTTCCCTACACTCAAACCTCTCTCTATGCAGAGACTCCTTGCTCCTTTCCAGCTAAGGTGATCATATGCAAGTTTGGACAGATCAACATTTTGGCCTGTGCCAGACATTTTTAGAGAGAGTTAAAGTGATAGAAAAAGAGAAAAAAGTTTTCAGAACTTTTTTGGAAAGATAGAAAAAAACTTTTTAAACTTTTGAGAACTTTTTGAAAGTTTAGAAGTACTTTTCAGCACTTAGAAAACAGTGAAAAGAGGAAATGTAAAACTTTTTAGCTATGTGTACACACACTGAACTTGTTTTGTATATTTTTCTCTTATGAAAAGTACAATGACAAGAGTGGTAAGTAGTCTCAAAGCACTTATCCCACCACTGCACAACCAATGTAGGAGGCTGGACTGGCTTGTAGTGAGTACCAAGGGGTACTTACACCTTGCACCAGGCCCAGGTATCCCTTATTAGTGTATAGGGTGTCTAGCAGCTTAGGCTGATAGATAATGGTAGCTTGGCAGAGCAGCTTAGGCTGAACTAGGAGACGTGTGAAGCTACTACAGTACCACAAGTGTCACTTGCATAATATCATAAGAAAACACAATACACAGTTATACTAAAAATAAAGGTACTTTATTTTTATGACAATATGCCAAAGTATCTCAGAGTGTACCTTCAGAGTGAGGATAGCAAATATACACAAGATATATGTACACAGTACTAAAAATATGCAGTATAGTCTTAGAAAACAGTGCAAACAATGTATAGTTACAATAGGATGCATTGGTGACACATAGGGATAGGGGCAACACAAACCATATACTCCAAAAGTGGAATGCGAACCACAAATGGACCCCAAACCTATGTGACCTTGTAGAGGGTCGCTGGGACTATTAGAAAATAGTGAGGGTTAGAAAAATAGCCCACCCCAAGACCCTGAAAAGTGAGTGCAAAGTGCACTAAAGTTCCCCTAAGGACAAAGAAGTCGTGATAGAGGAATAATGCATGAAAGACACAATCCAACAATGCAACAACGATGGATTTCCAATCTAGGGTACCTGTGGAACAAGGGGACCAAGTCCAAAAGTCACAAGCAAGTCGGAGATGGGCAAATGCCCAGGAAATGCCAGCTTTGGGTGCAAAGAAGCTTCTACTGGACAGAAGAAGCTGAGGTTTCTGCAGGAACGAAAAGGGCTAGAGACTTTCGCTTTGGTGGACGGATCCCTCTCGCCGTGGAGAGTCGTGCAGAAGTGTTTTCCCGCCGAAAGAACGCCAACAAGCCTTGCTAGCTGCAAATCGTGCGGTTAGTGTTTTTGGATGCTGCTGTGGCCCAGGAGGGACCAGGAGGTTGCAAATTGGACCAGGAGGTAGAGGGGACATCGTGCAAGACAAGGAGCCCTCTTAGCAGCAGGTAGCACCCGGAGAAGTGCCAGAAACAGGCACTACGAGGATGCGTGAAACGGTGCTCACCCGAAGTTACACAAACGAGTCCCACGTCGCCGGAGACCAACTTAGAAAGTCGTGCAATGCAGGTTAGAGTGCCGTGGACCCAGGCTTGGCTGTGCACAAAGGATTTCCGCTGGAAGTGCACAGGGGCCGGAGTAGTTGCAAAAGACGCGGTTTCCAATAATGCAGTCTGGCGTGGGGAGGCAAGGACTTACCTCCACCAAACTTGGACTGAAGAGTCACTGGACGGTGCGAGTCACTTGGACAGAGTTGCTGGATTCAAGGGACCTCGCTCGTCGTGCTGAGAGGAGACCCAAGGGACCGGTAATGCAGCTTTTTGGTGCCTGCGGTTGCAGGGGGAAGATTCCGTTGACCCACTGGAGATTTCTTCGGAGCTTCTAGTGCAGAGAGGAGGCAGACTACCCCCACAGCATGCACCACCAGGAAAACAGTCGAGAAGGCGGCAGGATCAGCGTTACAGAGTTGCAATAGTCGTCTTTGCTACTTTGTTGCAGTGTTGCAGGCTTCCAGCGCGGTCAGCAGTCGATTCCTTGGCAGAAGGTGAAGAGAGAGATGCAGAGGAACTCTGATGAGCTCTTCAATTCGTTATCTAAAGTTTCCCCAGAGACAGAGACCCTAAATAGCCAGAAAAGAGGGTTTGGCTACCTAGGAGAGAGGATAGGCTACTAACACCTGAAGGAGCCTATCAGAAGGAGTCTCTGACGTCACCTGGTGGCACTGGCCACTCAGAGCAGTCCAGTGTGCCAGCAGCACCTCTGTTTCCAAGATGGCAGAGGTCTGGAGCACACTGGAGGAGCTCTGGACACCTCCCAGGGGAGGTGCAGGTCAGGGGAGTGGTCACTCCCCTTTCCTTTGTCCAGTTTCGCGCCAGAGCAGGGCTAAGGGGTCCCTGAACCGGTGTAGACTGGCTTATGCAGAATTGGGCACATCTGTGCCCAAGAAAGCATTTCCAGAGGCTGGGGGAGGCTACTCCTCCCCTGCCTTCACACCATTTTCCAAAGGGAGAGGGTGTAACACCCTCTCTCAGAGGAAGTCCTTTGTTCTGCCATCCTGGGACAAGCCTGGCTTGACCCCAGGGGGGCAGAAACCTGTCTGAGGGGTTGGCAGCAGCAGCAGCTGCAGTGAAACCCCAGGAAAGGAAGTTTGGCAGTACCAGGGTCTGTGCTACAGACCACTGGGGTCATGGAATTGCACCAACAATGCCAGGATGGCATAGAGGGGGCAATTCCATGATCTTAGACATGTTACATGGCCATATTCGGAGTTACCATTGTGAAGCTACATATAGGTAGTGACCTATATGTAGTGCACACGTGTAATGGTGTCCCCGCACTCACAAAGTTCAGGGAATTGGCTCTGAACAATGTGGGGGCACCTTGGCTAGTGCCAGGGTGCCCTCACACTAAGTAACTTTGCACCTAACCTTTACCAGGTAAAGGTTAGACATATAGGTGACTTATAAGTTACTTAAGTGCAGTGTAAAATGGCTGTGAAATAACGTGGACGTTATTTCACTCAGGCTGCAGTGGCAGGCCTGTGTAAGAATTGTCAGAGCTCCCTATGGGTGGCAAAAGAAATGCTGCAGCCCATAGGGATCTCCTGGAACCCCAATACCCTGGGTACCTCAGTGCCATGTACTAGGGAATTATAAGGGTGTTCCAGTAAGCCAATGTAAATTGGTAAAATTGGTCACTAGCCTGTTAGTGACAATTTGAAAGAAATGAGAGAGCATAACCACTGAGGTTCTGGTTAGCAGAGCCTCAGTGAGACAGTTAGGCATCACACAGGGAACACATACATATAGGCCACAAACTTATGAGCACTGGGGTCCTGACTAGCAGGGTCCCAGTGACACATAACAAACATACTGAAAACATAGGGATTTCACTATGAGCACTGGGCTCTGGCTAGCAGGATCCCAGTGAGACAGTGAAAACACCCTGACATTCACTCACAAACAGGCCAAATGTGGGGGTAACAAGGCTAGAAAGAGGCTACTTTCTCACACATAAGGGCAAGAGTTTATGAAAAAACAAAGAGCCTGATTGAGAACTTAGCAGATGGGTTACTTCATCACAAAGGTGATTGATATCCTGCCCGCCAAAATCTAAATTCCATTATATTCTATGGGAATTAGATTTTGGCAGACGGGATATTAATCTCCATTGTGACGGAGTAACTCGTCCGCCGAATTCTAAGTCAGGCTCTAAGTCTGATTACAACTTTAGTGGTCAGCATGTACAACATCATGAGGCAGAAGGTTAGAGACTGCTTAGGATGCAGCTAATGAGATGTCCAAAAATGTCAGGAATGCTCCGTTATCACTGGTAGAGGTTCCCATCAAGCCATGGATAAAGTTAGCTATAGATTTTATTGGCCCCATTCAGCAAACACATTTCAATGGAATATATTTTATTGCATTAGTAGGCTGCCATTCCAAAGGGGAAGAAGCTTTGCCTGTTCTTCACATCATCACCAGTGTCCACATACATTTCTTAGAAGACCCAAGACCCTAAAAACTGATAATGGGGTACAGTTTACTTCAGAGTTGATGCAGAATTTCCTTTGCCAGTGGTCAGTAGCGCATCGTAGAACAGCTCTCTGCTGTCCAAGAGCTAATGTGCTTGTTGAGAGAGTCAAGAGAATGATCAAAGAATGTAATCAGTTAGTTGCATTATGGGTAAATTAGTTGAAAACGCAATACTTGGGATGTTATGGTCTTTCTGCATTACACCCAGTTGGCTTACAGATTTGGATATATTTCTGTCCTTGAAGGGTAGACTCTCTGGTACCAAAATGGTTTCTACATGAATGTTTGAGAATATTGAAATGAACATAGATATGGTAGAAAAATTCTCATGGGAAATTAAAGAGTCATCAAACTAGATACAAAACAGGACAGAGGCAAACAACAAGACCAGGAAGATGCTGGCTTCGCTGTAGAGATCCGCTGAGACCTGTATCCCAAGGAGGCCTCTGCATGTTAAAAAGCATCGGAGACTGTCTATGCCCCTTGATTCTTGCCAAGCAAGGCAAGTGGCACCCAAAAAATATGACATTGAGCCTATATGGGGCAGGTGGCACAGTCAGCGGTAAGCGGCACTGTGCGATCTAAAAGGAGATGCCATACACTTTCACTGAAAGATGGAACTCTTGATTCTTCTAGCTTGCAATTAGCCTTGAAATGGTGGGAATTGCCTCTCAGGAGCAAAGAGGCTGACTTGGATGGACAAAGATGATTCCTTTGAATTTCACGAAATATGCATGGTGAGAACTAGGGGTCTTCTTTTGACAGCAGAGTGTCAAATCCAGCTTGAGAGGTCTGCTAAGGGACTTATAACGCATAGGGCAAACCTGAAAGGGAGAGAACAGGAGGCCAAGACAATTCTTGGCTTCCTAGTTGCTGAATGACCCCATTTTTGCCCTACCAGACTTCTACCTCTGGGTTTGTTGATGGTACAGTGCCTGCTTCACACTGGAGTTTAATGTCAGATGTGGGAAGAAACTAGGATTACCATACCATAGTACATTCCCCACTCCCACCCTACAGCCCCAAAGCCCAAGTTTAATGCTGATGACCTTTGCCATCTTGGAGTTACCCTAACACTCTGAATTATGAGCCTGTTTGAAGTAAGACAAACAGGAACTACAGAAAACGTAGGTAGGTCAGGCCTGGTAACCTTCATAGAGCATCTTTCACTCACAGACTGGTGAACCCTACAAAGCTGGACCCTCCGCCAGCCTTCCTCAGAACACTTCCTGGTCCTTTATTAGATCAGAAGAGTAACGGACCTGCAGTCTGTGACCTGAGAGGAGCCCTGAGGGACCAGACCTGCTTCCTCTTGTAGCCAGGACAACGACGAGGACTCCAAGAATCAGTTGGCTGATCTTGTGCATAGCTACTGGGAGATAATAAGCTGCAATACACCTTTCCCTGGCAGAACCCAGTAGACCAGTGCCAAATAGCATCAACAAAAGATTTGCGGTCTGGTTTAGATTTCGGCAGAGGGGTATTCCATCACAACGGTGATGGATATCCCATCAGCTGAAATATAAATCCCATTGTTTCCTGTGGGATGTAGGATTCGACAGACATGATATCAATCACCATTGTGACAGCGTAAACCCTCGGCCAAACTCTTAATCAGGTGATTAGAATCACCGTCTCCCCGGCTTTCAGGAACAGGATCCCTCACTCTACACATTATTTTGCCCTATCGCTCTTCTCAACAAAGATGCAAAAAGATACATGACGATAATCCCACTCACAGTAGAATCCCTCCTCCCTTGCATGATAGACCCTGATCAGGTTGGCTTCATCCACAACAGACAAGGGGCAGATGACATTAGACGCCTTGCACATTTGGTAGCAAAACTACATAACCAGACATACCAGTATTATTAGTCTCCCTGGACACAGAAGAAGCTTATGACTGAGTGAGCTGAGCTTCCTTAGACACAGTGTTCAGTTAAATTCAACTAGAGTCCAAGATGGAGGTTAAAATAATGGCAGCATATGCTGCCCCCACTAACCTAATAAGGGTTCAATTAAATGTACTGCCCCAATACAATTTAAATTAGGCACACTCAAGCAATCGCAGGTATTCTTTTTGGAGGCTGAGACACAAATCAAATCTATTTGCATGAAGCGTCCTTTTAACACTTGCAAAACCACTAGCCTCGGTACTGGCACTTATGTCTGATCTTAACCAGTACAAACATGGATCTGGCTTCAAAATTAATAATAAAGACAAATCAATTAACCTCAACCTTCAGGTAACATCACAGGACTGACCACCCCTCCAAAATGAAGGCCCTTTCAATGGGCCGCCACCTCAATCTGATACCTGGGTCATAACATCACTCACTAATTAGAGGAGTGGATGAGGGCAAATTGGGCAACATAATGCAAAGTCATTCTTGAAGACCTCCAGAGATGGTGCCCACTTTATTTATCATGGCTACGCCACATTAATGTCATCACAATGAATATGCTCCCCTGACTTTCACATTTCTTTCAGACCCTCCTCATGCCTATCCCCATCATGAACATCTCCCACATCTAAGCCCACATGCTGTCATTCATATGGAAAAGTAAATAGCCATTCATCTCTAATAAACTTTCCATGATGCCCAGAGATAAAGGGGGATTAGATAGTCTGCACCACCTAGACTACTACTGGGCAGCTCATCTACAATGCATTTTGGAATGGGTGGTTGTAGGAGGCCGGACTGGCTTGTAGTGAGTACCAAGGGGTACTTACACCTTGCACCAGGCCCAGGTATCCCTTATTAGTGTATAGGGTGTCTAGCAGCTTAGGCTGATAGAAAAGGTAGCTTAGCAGAGCAGCTTAGGCTGAACTAGGAGACGAGTGAAGCTCCTACAGTACCACTAGTGTCACTTGCACAACATCATAAGAAAACACAATACACAGATATACTAAAAATAAAGGTACTTTATTTTTATGACAATATGCCAAAGTATCTCAGTGAGTACCCTCAGTATGAGGATAGCAAATCTACACAAGATATATGTACACAATACCAAAAATATACAGTATAGCAATAGAAAACAGTGCAAACAATGTATAGTTACAATAGGATGCAATGGGGGCACATAGGGATAGGGGCAACACAAACCATATACTCTAGAAGTGGAATGCGAACCACGAATGGACCCCAAACCTATGTGACCTTGTAGAGGGTCGCTGGGACTGTAAGAAAACAGTGAGGGTTAGAAACATAGCCCACCCCAAGACCCTGAAAAGTGAGTGCAAAGTGCACTGAAGTTACCCAAAGAGCACAGAAGTCGTGATAGGGGAATTCTGCAGGAAAGACCAACACCAGCAATGCAACAACGATGGATTTCCAGACGAGAGTACCTGTGGAATAAGGGGACCAAGTCCAAAAGTCACGATCAAGTCGAGAGTGGGCAGATGCCCAGGAAATGCCAGCTGTGGGTGCAAAGAAGCTGCCACTGGATGGTAGAAGCTGAGGATTCTGCAAGAACGACAAGGGCTAGAAACTTCCCCTTTGGAGGATGGATGTTGCATGTCGTAAAGAGTCGTGCAGAAGTGTTTTCCTGGAGAAAGACTGCAAACAAGCCTTGCTAGCTGCAAAGCTTGCGGTTAGGGTTTTTGGATGCTGCTGTGGCCCAGGAGGGAACAGGATGTCACCAATTGCGTGAGGAGACAGAGGGGGCGTCCAGCAAGAAAAGGAGCCCTCTCAGAAGCAGGCAGCACCCAGAGAAGTGCCGGAACAGGCACTACAAATTGGAGTGAAACAGTGCTCACCTGAAGTTGCACAAGAGAGTCCCACGCCACCGGAGGACACCTCAGGATGTCGTACAATGCAGGTTAGAGTGCTGTGGACCCAGACTTGGCTGTGCACAAAGGAAATCCTGGAAAAGTGCACAGGAGCCGGAGTAGCTGCAAAACATGCGGTTCCCAGCAATGCAGTCTGGCGTGGGGAGGCAAGGACTTACCTCCACCAAACTTGGACTGGAGAGTCACTGGACTGTGGGAGTGAATTGGACAGAGTTGCTGAGTTCAAGGGACCTCGCTCGTCGTGCTGAGAGGAGACCCAGAGGACCGGTGATGCAGTTCTTTGGTGCCTGCGGTTGCAGGGGGACGATTCCGTCGACCCACTGGAGAGTTCTTCGGAGGTTCTAGTGCAGAGAGGAGGCAGACTACCCCCACAGCATGCACCACCAGGAAAACAGTCGAGAAGGCGGCAGGATCAGCGTTACAGTGTCGCAGTAGTCGTCTTTGCTACTTTGTTGCAGTTTTGCAGGCTTCCAGCGCGGTCAGCAGTCGATTCCTTGTCAGAAGGTGAAGAGAGAGATGCAAAGGAACTCTGATGAGCTCTTGCATTCGTTATCTAAGGAATTCCCCAAAGCAGAGACCCTAAATAGCCAGAAAAGAGGGTTTGGCTACTTAGGAGAGAGGATAGGCTAGCAACACCTGAAGGAGCCTATCAGAAGGAGTCTCTGACGTCACCTGCTGGCCCTGGCCACTCAGAGCAGTCCAGTGTGCCAGCAGCACCTCTGTTTCCAAGATGGCAGAGGTCTGGAGCACACTGGAGGAGCTCTGGGCACCTCCCAGGGGAGGTGCAGGTCAGGGGAGTGGTCACTCCCCTTTCCTTTGTCCAGTTTCGCGCCAGAGCAGGGCTGAGGGGTCCCTGAACCGGTGTAGACTGGCTTATGCAGAAATGGGCAACATCTGTGCCCATGAAAGCATTTCCAGAGGCTGGGGGAGGCTACTCCTCCCCTGCCTTAACATCTTTTTCCAAAGGGAGAGGGTGTAATCCCCTCTCTCTGAGGAAGTCCTTTGTTCTGCCTTCCTGGGCCATGCCTGGCTGGACCCCAGGAGGGCAGAAACCTGTCTGAGGGGTTGGCAGCAGCAGCAGCTGCAGTGAAACCCCTGAAAAGGTAGTTTGGCAGTACCCGGGTCTGTGCTAGATACCCGTGGGATCATGGGATTGTGCCAACAATGCCAGGATGGCATTGAGGGGGCAGTTCCATGATCATAGACATGTTACATGGCCATATTCGGAGTTACCATTGTGAAGCTATACATAGGTAGTGACCTATGTATAGTGCACGCGTGTAATGGTGTCCCCGCACTCACAAAGTCCGGGGAATTTGCCCTGAACCATGTGGGGGCACCTTGGCTAGTGCCAGGGTTCCCACACACTAAGTAACTTAGCACCTAACCTTTACCAGGTAAAGGTTAGACATATAGGTGACTTATAAGTTACTTAAGCGCAGTGGTAAATGGCTGTGAAATAACGTGGACGTTATTTCACTCAGGCTGCAGTGGAAGGCCTGTGTAAGAATTGTCAGAGCTCCCTATGGGTGGCAAAAGAAATTCTGCAGCCCATAGGGATCTCCTGGAACCCCAATACCCTGGGTACCTCAGTACCATATACTAGGGAATTATAAGGGTGTTCCAGTGTGCCAATGTAAATTGGTGAAATTGGTCACTAGCCTGATAGTGACAATTTGGAAGGAAATGAGAGAGCATAACCACTGAGGTTCTGGCTAGCAGAGCCTCAGTGAGACAGTTAGTCATAACACAGGTAACACATATAGGGCACACTTATGAGCACTGGGGCCCTGGCTGGCAGGGTCCCAGTGACACATACAACTAAATCAACATATATACAGTGAAATATGTGGGTAACATGCCAGGCAAGATGGTACTTTCCTACAGTGGTGCAGTAAAATGAGAACCATTGATTCCATGTGGATTGCGCAGTGGCTTGGCACCTGCTCTGGGAACTAGTGTGGCTCCCACGTCAATCTCAACTAAAGAGCGGTTCCATTGGTACCCCCACAAAAAACGGTTCTAGAAATATGGGACTATCTAGCTATGAGGAGAGGTCCTACAACCTTCTCATCCCTGAAAGCCTTTATAGCTGGCAACCCCAACTTTATCCCGGCCTTAGAAAAGTCTTTAAGTTGCTAAACTTCAGGTTTGCCTGCATATAGTTTGGTCGGGTGGACTTCCATGTTCGCTGGGAGGGAATTTCTGTTGTTGCTGCATCGCAGTTCCATTCCCACAAACATACAAATGAGGCCCTTAGTTGCCGTGGTGGTGCTACAAGGACACAGCAGCTAGATATCAAAGACACCAAGGAGAGGAGCGAGAGTAACACAGTAGAGGTGTGAATGAGCAATATTAGAGATCATAGGAATTGAGGCACCTAATCAATCAAGAGGGCCAGGATGACAGGCATTCTCTGCAGAGGGACATCTGTGCTGCCTAATACCCGCCTTTGAAGAGAAAGTGTCCCACATTCCACATGTACCGTTGCAGCAGCTACAATTCATACTGCTCAAGCTTACAGAGATGCACTCACAAGGGAAGTGAAAGGTAAGCTTGAAAACCATAAGGACAGAAAGATTTGACTTTTTCTACTGGTAGAAGGCAGGGACACAGGTGCGGGGCCTTTTAAAAAATAATCCTCTTGAGGAGGAAATTGTGCATTCAAACTGGATTTCTAAGATTCTTAAATCAATCCGAATAGGTAGAATTTTACATAATCTTGGCATCATAAGCCAAATTACCCCTCATTTGCCTGAACTTCCAGCTGCCACAAACTATCGAAATGTTTTGATTTATCACACAATTGAAAAAATGCAGACACGATGTTTCATCGTAGTACATTAAGCTGAATACATATAGGACTTAAGAGCAGCATGAAGAGTCTTGGACTAACCTGATTCCAACATTAGAGGCTGGTGGAAGTGTTAGAAGGGAGCATCTTGGACTACTCTAGACACAGGCAAGATACCTGCTTTACCAGCATTTTAACTTGTACACATGATCTCGTTCCCAAGAGCTGTTTGACCAGAGAATTAGTTTTTTTTGGGTTTGGTCTGAGATAAGACGATAGCTGGAGTTTCTTACCTGCAGCAGTTGTGATACTATCTGGGTGGTCGGTCAGAGCAGGATAGGTCTCTACAGAGGAAGCAAAGAATAAGGTTCAATATCAGAATCAACAGCAACTGAAACACATTCAGAATTCTTGTTCTGCCTTAATATCTGCTAATTCATATCACTATATCAATACTGTACTTTGCAAGACCTCCGATGGAATGCGAGAGGTAGGCCTTGCTGTAGTGAAAAACAAATGTAAGCGTTTTTCACTTCCAGGACATATAAAACTTAAAAGTACATGTCCAACTTTTTAAATACACTGCGCCCTACCCTCCGTGGTGTTCGGGCCTACCCTGAGGGGAGGCAGGAGGAGGGGTTTAGATGTATTATAAAGGAAGATTTGAGCCTGGCAAAAGGTGTCTTTTGCCAGGTCGAAAAGGCAGATTAAAACTGTGTTTACAGATTGCAATGGCAGAACTGAGACATGCTAAAAGGACTACTTAAGAGGATGCTACAGTCAGTGCTGCAGGCCTACTAGTAGCATTTAATTTACAGGCTCTGTTGACAGGTAGTGGCACTTTATTAGGGACCTACATGTAAATGAAATATGCCAATTTGGTGTCTGACCCCGGGTGATGTTGCACCGTAAGGTCCATTCCCTATAGAAAAATGGACCACCTCAACAATTTCAGATGCTAACCCATGGGTAGCAGCAAACATTTTCCAAGGGGCCAAAAAGTATGGTCTGTGATGTATTCAAGGGCCACATTGATGTTTGCAGGGGGGTGTTGGTTGGGCAGGGTAGGGGGTCTGGGGGTAAGATGGATGTATGGAAAGGGAAACATGTACATCTAGTGACTGAACTGAACAATATGAACCTAGAAAACTTGGTATTGATCCCGGCTTCCCCACTTTATCAAATAGTATGAGCCTAGGCAATTTAAATTCACTTTCCCTCTTTTTCTTTATTATCAAATATATGAAAACCTCGAAATACATAACTTCCAGATGTGCGCTTGACAAACACTTCTCCTGTGTTTCATTTAATAAATATGTGTTCATATATAAAAGGAACCGAGGCCACCCAAAGAGTGCATATAACAACTGACTTGCCTCATTATTTCACTAATGACAATGTTTTCTGGGTGGGAGCAGAATTAATGCCTCTAAATTCATGTTTGAAAACTATCACTTTTAAAATATTATGTCTCAATGCACTAATATAATTTGATGTACTAAGGTGAAAAGGTTCTGCATGTTAATAGACCTTATATTTTTATACTTTTTCTGTAAGATATCTTTAAAAATGAAGGTATTCCTAAAATTACCCGCGCAGGACTCCCTAGTTACTTCCTTTATTTAATACCAATTAACCTTTAAATTGCCTGTTTAATTTCTTTTTTTTAGAGCTGTGTCAAGTAAACAGCAGCCCAGTGCTGCTGTTGACCTGGGGGCTGCATGTAAAGGTAAGAGGGCCGCAGGCCGTACTTTGAGTATCAATGTTCTAAACCCTCATATGCATCAACCATCTGAAGGGCCTGTGGTCTCTCCAAACCAAGAAGTGAGCTCCAAACATGTTTTGTCTCAGCTTCTTCAGTGCCCAGACCATAGCAAAATCTTCTCTCGCTATAGCCATCCACCTCTGTTCCCAGGGCAGTAATCTCCTATTAATGAAGGCTACATGTTGGTCTAAGCCCTCCTCATTTCAATACTGGCTTACCTAGTAGTGAGGAGAGGTCTTACAACTTTCCCACTCCTGAACACCTTAGTAGCTCACAACCCCAACTTCATCCAGCCTCTAGAAATGTGGTCTTTTACTGACTAGATCACGGAGACTCTATTAAAACATTTGAGCAATGTAAAAACAAATTCCACATCACTGAAAAATCCTGACTTCAATATTGTCAACTGAGACACTTGGCTTAACATCCTCCTAGCCCCTTCCCAGCCACAAGAACTTTACCCCTTTCGGGGAATCAAGTCTGCACCTTCTCCGGCACGAAGGGTTTACTATCCAGAACATACCGAACCCTGTGAAACTCCAAGCACACCCCCCCACACGCTCATCAATCATGATGGGGGAAAGACCTTCACAAACTCATATCACCTAAGCACTAGGAACATGTATGGTATGACAGCCCTAAGGCTTTGCGCAACACTCGCCAGAGAGAATCAGCTAACAAAGAAATGTACCAATGGTATTTTACCCCCACATGCCTTCACTAAATGTTCCCCACCACATCTCCTTTGCCTTGACGTTGTGGAACAGAAGAAGGGACATTCATGCATATGTGGCGGACATGTATGATAATCCAGGCTTTGTGGAGGAAATACTGGGCCACAACAAGGGAACAATAGGCTATCCTTTTCCAGTGGACCTGCTAACAGCACTCTTGAACAACACTCCCCCAACTAGGAGACATATGACAGGAGCAGACAGGACACTCAACCACCACTTGACAGGAGCCTCCAAACAACTCATAGCCCTCTTCTGGAAGAAGAGGTAGGCCCCCCACAGCACTCTGGTTTTATGAGATGTGGCATGTGCTCACCATAGAACAGATCACACATAACCAACATAACCAAATAATAAACTGAGATTTTCCCACTCCCAGAAACCCCTGATAGATTACATGTTCATGTTACAATATCAATGCTTTACCCTTCAACACCTTTGTGCCCTACAGCTTTTTTATTGACCTGCGGGTTCTGATAAATTAACAGGCAGTCACAACACCCTGCCACACATGCCCCTTGATATTTTACACCAACCTAGGGACATAGGCACAAAATCCACTCACCACTCAAAGTTATACTTAGCCCTCAATGGAAATACCTCCTGGAGCTCACACCACCTTTCCTACCCTGGGAACTCGCCCTTTGCATGCCCATATCTGACACACCGTTATGCTCTTACCAACCAGCACTCAACCTATTACACTAAATTCAACATACATCATCTTCGCTTTGAGACCCCCTCCCTGAACTATATCCTCCCTTCGACTCTGGGTTATCCCATCATTCCCCTCCCGACCCCCAGCCTCGCTTCCCACCCCTCCCTCAACAAGAAAGAGCTACAACCGGAAGTTTGATATTCCTTTAATATTGTTTTTTTTAAACTTTATTTTCTGTTTCTATACCATTCCCGTGTGATACCTTTAACAAACAGAACTCAGCTCTATTTGATACAGTACACTAACATCACAGTAGAATTACAGCAATTGTTAAAGAAGTAAGCACATAAGACCCATTTACAGCAATAGCCACATGGTGTGCTCAGAGTGCATGCACCAACTTAGCAGCCAGTCACATTTCTAGCGGGCGAGAGTGAGAGGTGGTGTTCTTCTGGGTGCCTGTTTTAGAGACCACGCAGTCCAGACTCATTGTCCATATGTGTCCTGTTGAGTCTTCTCTAGAGCACTGCCCAGAGTCTTCCATCTGGGTAAGAAGGTATAATTTCAATGGCTACCATACATCTCTAGGCCTTAAGGCTGGAGGCAATATTCTGCGTATATTAATTGCAGTATATGAGGTCAGCGAGCCATTGCTTAGACTGAAGGACCCTTATTCTTACCCACCTATCCGCCATTAGCCACTTTCCCAACAGTAGAGCTAAGGCCACAAATTGCCTGTGTGGTGTCTTTATAGCTTTAACATAGCCTAATGGGGCTATCAAGTGATCCAATAGTATCTCCTCACTCACCATATTGGATCACACTGCAGTGACCTCTTCCCATTAGGCAAATACACTGGAATAGCTCCACGCCAGATGGAGGAACCTCGTCCTGGGCGAACGGCGCCTTTAACAGAGGTTAGACCTATCTGTTGAAACCAAAATTTCCACTTTCCCTCAGTGATATCACAGCCCTGTTCCTGTTCTCATCCTGGTCAAGCACCATGAAGCAACAACACTACTTCTTCCTAGGCCATTTTTTACAGCATTATAATCAGATGTTTAGTAGTGGTGGCAGTTAGTAATTTACCTAGTATTGTAAAGACCATCAGTCTCCTTTGAAAATGCTGAGAATGCTAATCAGCAGCTATTTCGAAGCCTATAGTATATAAAGTATCTTTTGTGGAACTCCACCAGTGTGAGGAAGATCCTCCGGTCGATATAGGTCACCCCAGATAAGCAGATCTTTTGGTCAAAGGTTTGGTATCACTAGCTGCTCATGTGTGACTGGTAGTAGAGGGAGAAAAATGAGTGGGAGACAAGGGGGTACAATAACATCAGTCCCACTCTACTACCCATCCGTTCCCAAGCTCTTGTTGTGCATCTCACCATGGATATATCTTTAGTAATTTTGCTAGTAGGTAGTCCAATGAAGGATGATGGTTACACAGAGAACAGACTGTCTTCCTCTATTGCCAGATGAGGGACGAAGGGGAGAGGGTGATGCCAGTAGAAATTGTAATGTGCCTGGGCACAGAGACTATACATCTCCATATCAGGGGCTTCAAACCCTCCTCGTGGAATGGTAACATGAGTGTTTCACATTTTATTCTGGATAGTTTTCCCATCCATGCTAAGCAGACCACTTGGGTTAGGAGCAATGGGAAGAAGGATGTAGTGAGCGGAAAAGGGATATTAAAGAATGTATATAACAATTTTGGAAGAAGCACCATCTTTATGAATCCTACTCAACCTGCCAGAGAGAGCAGGAGTGAGATTCAGTGGGTAATACCGTTGCCAATGGTGTTGAGGGATAGTCTGTTGGAAATGGCCGTGTATTGTCAGTTAAAGGAAAGACCTCTGATTTTACCCAATGTATTTGTACCCCTAAGAGTGCAACAAACGTCACAAATTCTCACAATATGGGGTTCATGATCTCCCATGGCTCGCAAATATATGGGTAATATCATAAGCACAGTGAAACTAGGATGGGCTTGCTTGCATGGTGTAAGGCGCTGTCAGAGTACTTCTGCCTGAGTTTGGCAGCCAGGCATCCACTGCCAATTCACATAAAAGAGACAAGAGCATCAACCCTGTCTAGTGCCCCAGTGACAGGCTGAAGGGCCAGAGCACAACCCATCTACATGCTCCATAGCTACAGGTTGGGAGCACAAGAATTGTATTAATCTGCCAAAAGACAGGGGATTCACATCCTAATAGTTAATCTCACACTAGGGAATCCAATTCCTTAGTGGCATCAAAAGATGGCCATGGCATTTAAATCTGAGTCCGGAGAGTGTAGGAGGGCACAGAATGTGCACAAATTACTTGGGGTGGAGCAGACAGAGATGAATCCTGATTGATCTGGTCTCACCATCTGTGACAGTAATAGTGTTAAGTGGTTTGCAATGAGTTTGGCAAGTATTTTAGCCTCACAGTTTATCAACGAGAGTGGCCGTTATGAATCACATAGATGCGGGTATTATCAGGCTTTAGAGGCATGGTTATAACTGCCGCCTTAATGGACCACGGCAAGACAACATGCTGTCAAGCCTCCTCATACTTTGAGTAGCCTAGGAGCCAACATGTGTGTAAATCTCTTGTAATATTCAGCTGGGAACGTATGCCAGAGAGCTGTGGCCTGGGGCGAAATCCAGCATAATTGGCAGCATTTTTGTTCACACTACGCATGAAAAAGGCTCTAATGCTGTCTATAACACACCTCTAAACAATAGAGATCCAAGACAGAGGCACGAGGCCTATGGTTGGTCTAAGATGGCAGATGGAGTACGACTGGGCTCCGACAACGCTGAAAGAAAACTGTGTGAAACAACACTGGTAAGCGGCGGCGCAGCGGAGGCACCACCAATCACTGCTTCTCCCCAGGAACAGCGAGGAAAACTGCAGAGGCCCTACACAGTGGGTGTAGGGCTTGTGTATGCACGGAAAGCAGCAGTGAAGAAAACAGGAAGGACTGCGGAGTCAGCGCCTGACCTGGTCAGGGGAGAGACTTAGGCGGGGATGGGCCTTACTGAATAGGATACACGGTATGACCAGGAAGACCGGCCATGTTTGATACAGATGCTGCAGCCTTCTACGGTTCTCGTGGGGTTGGTGTGAGCACCGCACTGCATTCTCCATCACTATGCACTAAGAATCTGGGGCGGTACCAGCCTCCGGGTTGGAGACTTTGGTCTCCAGCCAGGCAGCCATCACAGTCCCACCCTCTGGATTATGACCCCACCTACCGCCATGGTTTTCGTGGCAAATCTTCTGCCCAAAAACCATGACGGTAGGCACTATCAGTGCCAGGGAATTCGATAGCGGTCACCCCGCCCCCCTCCCCGGAGTCCTCCCCCACCCCACCCTCCCACTCCACACCCCCAACATCCACACACGCACATATACACACTCATACACACATTCATACCCACATCAACGCACGCACACATACATACCCACACCCGCAACACACACTAACATACATTGTAGCACACACACATTCACAACACACAACATACATGTACACTCACATTCATTCATTTACGCATGTATTCCACGCGACTCACACCCGCATGCACGCATACAAAAACAGACACATCCCTCCACACACATAACACCCCCACACACGCACATGCACACAACACCCCCACCCCCCTCTTCTGTCGGGGGTCCTCCAGCAGGAGACAGGAAGCGGCACTGCTGCCAGCAGCAGCGTCCGCCAGCAAAACACCGCCAGGCCGTATCATGGCGCATGATATGGTAGGCGGTGTTTTGCTGGCGTGGCGCTGCTGCTGGCAGCACCGCTACCTTACCGCTGTCTGCCGCCATGACTGTCAAGGGAATACCGCCAGCCTTCTGGCGGTTCCGTCTACGGTCATAAAGCGGTTGGCGGCTGGTAGCTACGGTGACGGTATGTTGGCGGCCGTCCCCGTGGCTGTAGGCGGCATTTACTGCCAATGTCATAATGTGGCTCTATGTGTAATAGACTTGACTCAATTGCACACAAACTGGAGAGGGAAGATGGACACTGTGACCACCCGAGGAGAATTTCTAATGAACATAGAAAAAGTACAAAAATTCATAGCGGCCAAAATGAAGACTTAGAAGCATGATCGCGCCGCAATAACTTGCGCATCCTGGGATTGCCTGAGACGGCTAACACAGGAAAGATGTAGGAATATGTGGAGAGACTACACCTTACATTATTTGGTGCAGATTCTTTCTCCAAAATGTTCATCGTTGAGAGGGCCCATAGATCTCTCATGACTGGACCGTCACCTGGTGCCCCTGCATGCTGGATCATTGCTAGAATTTTAAACTATAAAGATCGCGATGTGGCCCTTAGACTGGCTAGAGGACAGCCCTTAAACTTTGATGGAAATGGTGTGTTAATCTACCCTGACTTTATTATAATGGTGCAAGAATCTTGAAATAAGTTCCTGACAGTCAAACAGAAATTACTTCAGGTGAAGGTTCCATGTGCAATGTTATATCCAGCCCGGCTGTGGATCTCCTATAAGGGGAAGGAACATGTGATCGCAACTCCGCAACAGGCCCAAGACTTTCTGCGTATAAATACTGTTGGATCACAAAGAAAGGAGGCTAGGCCGTTTCCATTCGGGTCAGGTACTCCTACATCTGACATTGACTGACACCATAGCTCGGATGTCCTTCTGATCGCCACCACAGTCTACCCTGCTGAAAGGACACCACTGCAGGCCCTACAGAAAACTGTTTATCAAACTCCACACTTCTAGGCAGCAACAACTTCTCTCAAGTACAATTTAAGTAGTCCAAAAAATATATAAAATATTGTTACATCCCCAAGCCCCCTTGTACCATTGAGGAGGAAACTGCTTGGCTACAGGGGTGACTCCCAACTCTACTCTACCTTATTCATCAATAGATTAAATCAATTATTTGGGAAAGCTACTTGTTTTTTGGGGGAGGGAGTGTTAATTCATCATGGGTTTGGGCCGTCAGAGTGGGAGGAGGGTGGATTTTGGGATAGTTGTTACGGTGAGTATTTTCATATATGATTTTCAATTGTTACATAATGGAACAGAAGTTATGATGGAGCACTTCCCTGGCATCCATATCATAAACTGTAATCCGCATGACCAACCAGGGACACCGACACAACACTGAATCACGCGCATCCATCACTCAGGGGATGTGCACATGTTTGACATGGAATGTTCAAGGATTGGGGGACCAGCGCAACCCCACAAATATATTGGCATATTTAGATAGACATGATATTCACATAGCATTACTACAGGAGATGCATTACTGCAGGACACCCATTTGCTACAAGATGGGCTACCTATTGGCAATATTCTACCTATTCTTTCTACCCACGGGTGACAATCACACTTATACATAGGGGAGTGCCCTTCCAGCTGCTGGGATCTCTAAATGACAATCAAGGTCACTATCCTATACTTTGGGGCAGGCTGCAATCTCACACCTTTATCATAGCTAATTGCTATGGCCCGAATGTGGGCGATCATGCTTTTTCTGCTAGGTTATGGGGACTGATCACAGACATTGGAACTTGTAGTGTATTGTGGGTTAAGGATTTCAATTGAGCACTAAATGCAGTGAATGATAGATCAGGACAGGCCCAACCCTCCCGCAGTGTAGCATATAGGCATGTCAGTGATGATATGGAGGAAAACTGTTTGATTGATGCTTGGAGACATGCTAATCCTGATGCCGGACAAGGTACATAATTCTCTGGAGTCTTTGATAGCTGGTCCCAAATAGACTATTGGCTTCCCTCCAGGGGGACAGGTCCCTGGATTTGAAATGTTCTACACCTCACAAGCGCATATTCTGATCATTCACCCATTTTCTTGGTGCTGAATTTACCTACCAATGCTGGGGACTTCTTTACTTGGAGACTTAACCCTGAAATACTTCTTGATACACCCTTCCAAGAACAGCAGAAGAAAGAAATTGCAGACTTTCCCAGCAGACGCACTGATTCAGTTCTTCCACTGTTTGGGAAGCGTTTAAAGTTACCATCAGGGGTTTTTGTATTGCGAAGAGCCACAGAGTTATGCACACCCTCCGCTCTGACTTAGGCAGACTAGAGGAAGTGTTTAAGAGATTTGACCATCTCCAACACACCCCAGCAGATCCCAGTATTCTGCCTGCCATTAGAGAGACTCTATCAGAATATCAGGCAGTGGCGGAGAGAGAGCGCCTATATCATGGCAAATATGCCACAGCTTGGGCCTATAGTGAGGGAGAGAGGCCGGGACACACTTTAGCCACTATGACTCATAGGCGATCAGCGACAAATGAGATATTAGAAATAAAACCACCAGAGGGAGGTTTTTGTAGGAATACGTCGGACATACCATGTACCTTTGTGCAATTTCATGAGAACCTTTATGGCTCTTGTAGACAGATCCAAGTAGAATTCACACGTTACCTTGAGGTGGTACTGGGCTGGATCAGCGATGCGCAGCAAGACTTTCTTGCTGCAGCCTTTACAGGGGACGCAATACACGAAGCGATCAACCGACTGCAAACAGGAAAAGACCCGGGCCTGATGGACTTTTATAAAGTATATGCTGAGCTATTGATCCCTATTTTGCAAAAGGTATATCAGGAATCAAGGGAAATAGACAAACCACCCCCCACTATGCATGAAGCTATGGTTCTGACCCTCCTAAAGCCTAGCAAGGCCCTAGACACATGTAATTCATATAGACCTTTATCCATTATTAACTGTGCTATAAAAATATTAGCTAAAATACTTGCAAACCGTCTCTCCCTGCTTCTTCCATTCCTGGTAAGACCAGATCAGTCTGGATTCATTTCAGGAAGATCCACCTCATATAATAGGAGAAAATTATTAGCAGTCATGCAAGATATAGACCCGGAGCTAGCTGCGGCGGCTATCTTTTTAGATGCCACCAAGGCCTTTGATTCCTTTGAATGGGACTTTCTGCTGACTTTGTTGCACCAAATGGGGCTCCTTGGCGTTTTTTTGGATTGGATAATCCTCCTATACTTGAATCCTACAGCTAGAGTCCGAATAAATGGCTCCTTCCCAGATCTGATACAAATCTCTTGAGGCACTAGTCGGGGGGGGCACTGTCTCTGCTGCTTTTTGATCTGGAGGTAGAGTCCCTGACTGCACACATTACGACAAAGACACCATTTGCTATCCCTCAAGGCACCTCTTAGTGTCGTTATACATGGGCGACATAACTATATACCTGCGTAGGATGCGTAGTTCAGTCTAAATGGAGTACTGAGAGAATTTCTTCTATTTGGAGCTCTTTCTGGGATACAAAATAAATGGGGTAAATCCCATATCTTCTCACTGATGCCCAGTACACAACCTTTTACTCTGGACTACCCACTACAATGGTGCTCTACTAAACTGAAATACCTGGGAGTGATGATTACTCCAAGCAAAGAGGAAATGCTATGGGCCAATTATGGGCTTGCGCTTACAACTATAATTGATAGCATCACTAGGTGGAGATCCTTAACATTGTCCTTGGAGGGCCGTATCAGACTCATGATGATGGTCATACTACCTAAGCTTTTATATATTTTTCTAAATATATCATACCCGCACAGTCGTAGTTTTTTTCATGCACTTCACACCCAGATGATTCGACTAGCATGGGCGGGTAATCACTCAGTGAATAAGATGGGATACTAATACCCTCCCCTTTTCTCAAGGCGAGTTTGAGGCTCCGGACTTTTAATTATACTACTACTGTGCACAAGCTCACTATGCCACTTATTGGTTTAAACTCATCCCCTATTTCACACATCTAGCTGAGGAAGAGAGATACACAAGTCTGCTGCCATCCTATCTGGGGGCTATATCGCATTTTACTAACTCCACAGACTCCACAGTGGTGTGTGCCACCAATGCAGAGCACCACCTGGTGCGACACACAGGCAAAACGTTACTATACTCCCCATAAAGTCTCACTTCCATACCACCCTTTCTTTCTGGTCATGTATGAAACTGCCTGCTGAACACTCCTACATGGAGTTGGCTACTCCCAATGGGGCGATCTACATGCCAATGCCCTTTTTTCAAACGAGGGAGCAATTTTTTGTGGACACATTGTCCTACCCTTTAGACATATTCTTATACATCAGACTCAGGCATAATATGAGGGCAGGCGCTCCTGATTTTCCCGACGAACCACAAATGCTTAACACCTCACACACACTGCTACAGGCAGAGACATTGCGATGACAGGTCTCTACCGTATACCATACTATACAATTGGAACCCTACCCAAGCTAACCAGAGTACGTGACAATTGGCTAGCAGAATTAGTTATTGACTCGACAGATGATGCCTGGTATGCGTGCAGTACGCACATGGGATACGTTGCCTCCAGTAGTCGCATAAGCATTATTCATGATAAATTTCTCCACAGAGTCTATTAAAGTCCATATAAGCTACATAGATGTGGCCTGTGCGTAGAAAACGGACTGTGACCGTATAAGGGAGTATTGGTGCAATGTAGAAATGGCACTGCAAGACATGAAAACGTCTCTTCTTATGCTCACCCCACTACTAGCATAGTTAGGATATTCATAACAGATTAAACTCAGCTATAGGAAATTTATAGCATTAGCATTCCTACTAGCTACATGCAGGATTGCACACCGCTGGGGAAGGGTGCAAGCACCCATATTTAAAGAACGGTTAACTGACCTGATCTATTGCAACAACCAACTCACATTATATGCGGATACTCTGCCTCTGGGCTCCAGACCCAAAGATACTTGAAACGCTCTGCATTGCTATTTGCTGACTCACTCGGATGTCCTGTTGGTCACAGAGTCTACTAGTAATTAACCTTTGCATCATATTTGTTGGTTTATTCTACCTTAATCACATACTATGTAACCAGTGAGTGTTGAGAACTGTATGATTTAAACAACCCCAGGCGCAGCTTTAGACCTGAGGGCTGCCTTCTGCTTGGCGAGCTCCTCCTTTGTCGACATTATAATGATACGGACATTGCTCCCAATTGCTGTTCTATACTGTTATAAATGGTGGATTATATATGATGAGGCACTAATTGTGAGCTAATGTTTAACTTTTCACTGTCTCCCTGCGATTACTCGTAAGGCAATACGATCAGTTAATCTGTGTAGCCCATTAGGGCCTTAATTCTTGTATTCTTGAAAATCAATTTTGAAAAAAAGCTAACATTCTGGTGAGAAGCCAATGGCTCTTGTGGTTTACAGGTGGGGATTGAGCCGATAGCCGATGAAATTTCATCAAGCTTAAAGTGTTGGTCTAGGAAAAGTAATGGGCACAGCTGAACCACCCCAGGGTGACATCTGCCAGATAGTTCACAATGTCTTCTTGGGGATGGGTGTGAGCTGAGGTGCACAGTGATTTAAGGAAAGCTGCTAATTCAGAAAGGGTTGCACAACCTTAGCAGTTAGTGATTTTCCCAGCCTCTCTCCTTTGCCAAATGTTCTAGCACTCTCATACTTGCTGCTGTAATTGCTCTACCTTGTTGCCACTTTCATCTATTCAGTAGGCTTGGTTCTGTTCTGATCTTTTGAAGCGTGGGCCCATCAGGCTTCTGTGTCAGCATCTGCTCATGGGACTTCAGTTCTCTTTCTAGCCTCACAAGATGATTGCCCAGCAAGTGCCTGACTCCACTGTGTTTTGCTATGAAGAAGCCTCGGATGGTGACCTTAAATGTCTCCCATAGAGCCCACATTAAGCTTAAGATAGTCCGTGATTTCAGTCTAGAGCTTTAGGAGAGGCACTTGATAGGTACCTACTGCCCCTTCTTACTCTGTCAGGCCTATCATAGGGTCTATCTTGCTGGGTATGTAAGGGGGTGCAAG
This sequence comes from Pleurodeles waltl, assembly GCF_031143425.1. Classification (NCBI taxonomy): domain Eukaryota; kingdom Metazoa; phylum Chordata; class Amphibia; order Caudata; family Salamandridae; genus Pleurodeles; species Pleurodeles waltl. Next base: position 1,312,657,755 of record NC_090437.1, on the reverse strand, counting down.
GAGTAGCGATTTTTCCTCACCGTTCCTTCCCCATGAGAGTCACCCATACTCTCCCTGATCCCCATGGTCGATAACTTGTCCTTGATGGTGGGATAGAGGGCTGTAATCTGAATCTACTGTGTGTATATGCCCCACCATCTCCATCTGAATCCTTTTTGAGTATGTTCATGAATTTAATCATGGTATTCTACAGGGTATCACTATGGTGAAAGGGGGCTTCAATGCGGTCCTTGACCTTGGGGGTGACTCTACCAATGTCCCCTATAGGGGGTGACTGCCCCTGGCCTCTGTGACACATGGCGGGTATGGAACCCTAGGCAACAGCAATACACACACTTCTGCAGCCCATACCTGCCATACCTGTATAAATCTCATAATTATGCCACCTAGCAACTGTCTGCACGTTTTTTAGATACAGATTCTTCCACGAGGGGTCTCTGATCAGGCTCCTGTTCTCCTTCATCTGGGCTCTAGGACTGCTGCCCCGGGTCCTCTATGGAGGCTTAATGCACATAATCTTCAAGATGCCTTAGCTGAGGAGCTTCAAGCATACTTCCAGACTAATAAGGGAATAGTATAGACCTCTGGCACCCTATGGGAGGCTTGTAAAGTCATAATCCGATGATACACCAAGAGTACTCTCAGGTGGAGAGAGAAGGTCAAACTCTGGCAACTGATCCGGCTGGAGGCCCATACCCTTCAGCTAGAGGCACAACATTCCGCTGACCCCCATGGGGAGGCCGCCCAACAAATCACGCCTTTTAGAGCTCAGGTTTGCCTTCCTTGAGGCAGAGCATCAAGTGTGGTGCACATCCTCGGCGAGAGTATATGAATGGGGCAGCAAGAACGGCAAGCTATTGTATTGGCTGGCTTTGCAGCCTTTGGCAGGCTGAGTGATCGCTAAGATATCGGATGACGCCTGTATCTACTGGAGCCCTACATCTACCATTGTCCAGACGTTCACAAAATATTTTCTTTTTGTTTTATATCTTTTTATTAAGCGATGAAACAGCCATTGTACAATGTAGCAGACAGCAATAAAAGTCCCATCATTTATCCGCTACCCAGAGACCAATCACAGCTAATATCAAATTTCAAGGGTAAACATGTCGATCGAGCAACCCCCCTGTCAAATAGTCCGGGGCAGACTAGTTCCAAGCCCCCCGCCCGCACACAGCCCACTCAGGGTCATCCCATACATCTGTAGGCCCCCCACCCTCCCCAGATTTTCTCCCACTTCCTGGGGACCGGTGCCATGTGCGCTCCATCGACCTTGAAGAACTTAGAGAGCCTCTTAGGGCACATGGAGTCTGTGATCAGGGTCTCCAGAAAAAGCTTGACACTCAGGCCCTCAACGCCCTCTGGCACCCCAACCACTCTAATATTGTTTCTCCGGGCCCTCCTCTCCTGATCCTCTAGGCGTACCATTATTTTCTCGTGCCCCGCGATGAGGAACAGAACCTGATCCTCAAGCCTCTTAGATGTAGACTGTAACTGGGCAATATCCGTTTCTGCGTTAGTAACCTTCTCTGTAACTTTCTTGAGGTCTGCTCGGAGAAGGGCAACATCCACTGTTACTGCGTCCAGTTTGGGTTCCAATGAACCTCTCAAGTCCTGAATGGCTGCCATTATTGCGCCCAGGGAGGGTTCGCCCACAGTGCCTTGGTCCTTCTCCTGCCTCCCCTCGGCATTTTCCGGCACTGTCGCCTCCGCTGTCGGTCTCGGCACTGCGTATTTATCCATTTTATTCGCAATTTGCAGGGACACCCCTTGTTCCTGACCATGCTAGAGGGGCGATCCCACCAAAAAGGCCCGGCAGTAACCCACCAGCTAAAGCTTTGCCCTGCCGCAGGCCTCAAAGGGTTCCCAGGGCTAGGGTCCAGGAAGCCAGGCGGCCCGTTCTCCAGAACGTGCTGCCCGCGCCCGCACCACTCCGCTCCGCCTCAAGGCTCCAAACCCGCTGACTTCTCCTCACGGGGGTCCATAATCCCCAGACACTGCAGACGCACCGCTGTTGACAGGGGGGAGAGCCAACCGTCCACTGTTCCCCCAACGCAGGTCCAGCCAACCCCCACAGTGGGCTGCCGAGCCAAGCATCAGCTCGCGTGCACTGCACCCCCACCCCATACCCCAGAAACAGGTCCGCCACTCGTCCGAGTGCCTCTTCTGGCCTCTCCGCCTCACTTCACTGTCTCCCCCAGCTGCCTACCCCCAGGGCCCCTGATATCGCCTCAATCACCTCGCCACAGGAGCACACGGGGCACGACAGCCCCAGACCGCTGTCCCCCTGATCTGGCCGCTCCCGGACCGCAACCGCCGGCGGGAGGTAGGATGGATGCACGGATTTTATGGGGGATTAAGGAGCGAAGAGTGGAGCTCTGCTAAATGGCGGCCATCTCGGCTGGCGCCTAGCCACGCCCCTCACAAATTATTATCACTGTCTATATGCAGCGGACCCGCAACCGCCAGCTGAACACGAATCCTCTCTTTTAGAGGATATACCATTGCCTAGAGTGTTGCAAGCTGATAGGTATATTCTGGATGAGTTTATCATGGCTGAAAAAATTAGCAATGCTATATCTTCCTTGTCGATTGGAAAAGTCCACGCCGGTTGAGGGACCCCCAGTCCCTGCTCTGGCACGAAACTGGTCAAAGGAAAGGGGAGTGACCTATCCCCAGTCCATCACCACTGCAGGGGAGGTGCTGAGAGCTCCTCCAGAGGGTCCCTGGGTTTTCCCATCTTGGATTCAAGGTTGGCAGGGAATTCTGGAAGCATCCGAGTGGCCAGTGCCAGCAGGTGATGTCAGAGCCTCCGCCTGATAGGTGGTCACCCAGCTATGTGACCAATCCCCAGTTCAGGGCTAGGGTCTCTCTATTGGGTGGTTCCTCAGATTCGGTTTTCAAGACTCCAGCAGGATTCCTCTGCAACCTCCACTTCAACTTCTGACTGAAGACACTGCATCTGGATGGTCCAGGACCTGACAAGCTGCAAAAAAGAAGCAAGATGCCTCCTGCAACATTGTACCCACGGCTGCCTTCCAGCAACTGTAACATTTCTCCAGAGGACAGCCCGTCTTCAGCCTTCATCAGCAGGAAGAAGGAATATCCCTTGAAGTGAAGGAGTCACTCTCCTGCGTCTGCAGACACCAACTGCAACGATGACCAGCTGTGTGGATCCCCTCTCTTGATGAGCTGCGTGGATCCTGCATCACAAGTGGTGGACTGAAGTGGTTCCAACGGTCCTCTCATCCAGCTGTCCAACTTGGGTGGAGGTAAGCCCTTGCCTACCCACACAGAACAGTACCCCCGTGCACCGCGTCCTTTGCAGCAGCCAAGACTTGTTGGCATCTTTTCTAAGAGATCTTCAGGCATCCTGAAGCTCCAGCCCCCAGCACTCCATCCTGTGATGCACAGCTCCCTTAGTGGTTCTCCAGCAGCGTCAAAGCCTTTTTTGTAGTGCTGCGTGGACCTCTTCTTTGACTTGCATGTCCCCCTCCTGTGGGACTTCTGTGGGTGCTGCCTGTGCTTCTGTGGGCTGTCTGTGTTGCTGAGGGCCCCCTCTGACTCTCACTCCAGGTTAGAGTCCACCTGGTTCTTCCTGGTCCCGGCAGCTCCACTTTCCACTACCTGCGAGTTTTGCGTGTGCGAAGGCTTGTTGGCGGAATCCGAAAACACAAACCCGACTGCAATCCTCCTTCCGGCATGGGACATCCTCCAGCAACTCAACTATGTTTTCTTGGGTGCAGTGCTGACTCTTCTTCTTCTTCGTCGACTCACCTATTGCACCTTCAGTCTGGTGCGTATGGGTGTCTGCCCTTCCTGGACTCTGCTGTGCTTCTTGGACTTGGTCCCCTTCTTCCACAGGTCCTCTTGTCCTGGAATCAACTGTTGGTTTCTTGCAGTCTCTTCTGGGCTTTGCATTATTTTTCTTCTCTTCTAAGTGGGTGTCCCAGGGAATTTACAGTGATTTACTGCTTTCCTGGGCACTGGGGTGGGTTGTGGTACTTACCATTCGGCTTTCCTAGTACTCCCTCTCCCCTCTGCACACTTGGCTTAACTAGGTAGGAGACCGACTCTCACATTCTAATTTCTTAGTATATGGTTTGTGCTCCCCCAGGGCTATTTCTTTCTATTGTGATTTTCAGTAATTACACTGTTTTCTAACAGTTTTCATCCCTATTTCTGCATACTAGTGTATATAAATTGTGTACCTCCTAAGGGAGTATAGCCTCTATGGTATTTTTGGTATTTGTGTCACCAAAATAAAGTATCTTTATTTTTGTAACTCTGAGTGTTTTCTTTCATGTGTGTAAGTACTGTGTGACTACAGGGGTATTACATGAGCTCTGCATGTCTCCTAGATAGGCCTTGGCTGCTCATCCACAGCTACCTCTAGAGAGCCGGGCTTCTAGACACTGACTACACTACACTAATAAGGGATACCTGGACCTGGTATAAGGTATTCACCACAAACCAGGCCAGCTTCCTACACTTTACCAGCATTTTCACTTGTACACATGATCTTGTACCCAAGAGCAGTTTGACCAAAGAATATTTTTCTTGGGTTTGGTCTTCGATGTGAGGATAGCTGAGGTTTCTCACCTGCAGCAGTTGTGATGCTCTCTGGGTGGTCAGTCAGAGCAGGATAGGTCTCTACAGAGGAAGCAAAGAAAAAGGTTGATTATGAAAATCAACAGCAGCTGAATCACATTCAGAATTCTTTTTGTGCCTTAATATCTGCTAATTCATTATAACTATATCAATACTGTACTTTGCAGGACCTCAGATGGAATGGGAGAGGTAGGCCCTGCTGTAGTGAAAAACAAATATAAGTGTTTTTCATTTTCAGGACATGTAAAACTTAAAAGCACATGTCCAACTTTTTTAAATACACTGCACCCTATCCTCTGTGCTGTCCAGGGTCTACCCTGGTGTGAGATGGGGGGGATTACATGTATTAAAAAGGATGATTTGCGCCTGGGAAAAGGTTTCTTTTGCCAGGTCAAAAAGGCAGATTAAAACTCCACATACAGGTTGCAATGGCAGAACTGAGACATGCTAAACAGGCTACTTAAGCGGGTGACACAATCAGTGCTGCAGGCCCACCAGTAGCATTTAATTTACAGGCCCTGGTGACAGGTAGTGGCACTTTACTAGGGACTTACAAGCAAATGAAATATGCCAAGTGGGTGTAAGCCAAATGTACTGTGTTTTAGTGAGACAGTACAAGAACTTTAGCACTAGTTAGAAGTTGTAAAATGTGCAGAGTCCACAGGCCAGCAAAGACGGGATCATCAAAGATAAGACGGGTGAAGGCAACAAGTTTGGGGAAAGAAGACCTTAAGGCTGGCAGGTCTAAAGCGAAGGTGGGAAGAACTGTGCATCCTCGTGTGCATTCTCATCACTAAGCTGGAAAAACCTGAAGAGACCATCAGCGTTGGTGTGGTCTGACCCCAGATGATATTGCACCGTAAAGTTCATTCCCTGTAGGAAAATGGACCACCTTAACAATTTGAGATTCTAACCCATGGGTACTAGCAAACATTTTCCCAGGGGCCAAAAAGTATGGTCTGTGATGTATCCAAGGGCCAGATTGATGTTAGAGGGGTGTTGGTTGGGCAAGGTGGGGGGATTGGTGGTAAGATGGATGGAGGGAAAGGGAAGCATATACATCTAGTGACTGAAGCGATGAACCTAGAAAACTTGGTATTAATCCTGGATTCCCCACTTTACCAAATAGTATGATCTTAGGTTTTTGTTTTATTTCACTTTCCCTCATTTTTCTTTATTATCACATATATAAAAACCTTGAAATACATAACTTCAGGGTGTGCGCTTTATAAACACTTCTCCTGTGTTTGATTTAACAAATATAATGTGTTCCTTTATAAAAGGAACTGAGGCCACCCAAAAAGTGCACATAACAACTGAAGTCCCTCATTATTCACTATTGGCAATGTTTTCCGGGTGGGGGAAGAATCAATGCTTCTAAATTCATGTCTGAAAACCATCACTGTTAGACCTGGCATCCTTGGTGTGGTCTCCCCTGTCTTTTTGCCTATGCTTCCCATGTTTTGACTGTGTGCTGGACTTTATTTTTGCTGTTTTTGGCACTCTGGGAACTTTACCACTGCTGACCAGTGCTAAACTGCAAGTGCTACCTGTGTACATTGTATGTGTAAATGGCTTTTCCATGATTGGCATATTTGATTTACTAGTAAGTCCCTAGTAAAGTGCACTAGAAGTGCCCAGGGCCTGTAAATCAAATGCTACTAGTGGGCCTGCAGCACTGATTGTGCCACTTACATGATTAGGTCTGTAAACATGTCTCAGACCTGCCACTGCAGTGTCTGTGTGTACAGTTTTCAACTGCCAATTCGACCTGGCAAGTGTACCCCCTTACCAGGCCCAATCCTTCCCTTTTTGTACATATAAGGCACCCCTAAGGTAGGCCCTAGTTAGCTCCATGGGCAGGGTGCAGTGTATGTTTAAGGTAAGACATGTACTGGTGTATCTTACATGTCCTAACAGTGAAATACTGCCAAATTTGGTTTTCACTGTTGCAAGGTCTATCTCTCTCATAGGTTAACATGGGGGCTGCCTTTAAATACCCTTAAAGTGCAGTTTCCCTTTGAGAGCTAATAGAAATTTAGAATTTGGGATCTCTTAACTTACAATTTAAAAATACAGCTTTTAGTGAAGTTGGTTTTTAGATTGTCAGTCTGAAAATGTCCCTTTTAGAAAGTGAGTATTTTCTTGCTTAAACCATTCTGTGACTCTGCCTGCTTGTGTATTCCCTGTCTGGGTCAGACTGACAGTTGGGCTGTTTGTGAATCGCCTCTAGACAGTGACACAAAGGGAGCTGGGATATAGCCTGCATACCCTGATGACCCATCTGGGCTAGAGTGGAGGGAGGAGTGGTGACTTACACCTGAATGGGCTGTGCCTGCCTTCACACAATGCAGTCTCCAACTCCCTGGCGTGAGTCTGTAGCCAGGCCTGGGCAAGATAGGATATTGTGAACAACAGAGACTTTCCCTCGAAGTTTGCCAGCTTCAAAGGCATAAAGGGATATAAGTTGGGGAACCCCAGATTTTCAGATTGTTTCTGGAATCAAGAGGAACCTCTGCCCAGGAGAAGAGTTGAAGAGCTGGAGGAGGAGTACTGCCCCTTTGCCTGTGACTGTGCTTTGCTGGGTTGGCCTGCAGTTGCTGCTTCTGCTTGAAAAAGGACAAAGACTGGACTTTATGGTATATTCCTGCTTGTGAAGAATCTCCAAGGGCTTGGACTGAGCTTGCCTCCTGTTTTTAAGTCTCAGGCCATCAAAGACTTCCTCTGCCAGCACTTGGACTCTCTGCCTAGACTCCTGCCCTGCCAAGTGGTGCCCTATCCAGTCTCTGGGCCCTTGAACGGTGAAGCTGGTAGAACCAAAATCTATGCACAGGATGCTGTGTGGGAAAAATGTCAACGCACCGCCTGCAATGCAGATGATAAAACGACGCACCATGGATTCGCAACTGAAATCGACACACCACCTGCATCACAGCTGGGAAATCGATGCATCACCTGCATCGCGTCTGGAGAAACGACAACACCTGCTTGCGGCTGCTGAAAACAACTCAAGCCCAACTCAGCACGGATTCCTGTCACTGTGCGACCGGATTTCATACGCAACATCGCTGGGCATCAAAAATCAATGCAAGCCTGTGCGGATCCGATGAGCCCGTCAGGAAATTGACACATCACTCTCTTGCAGGAGGGAAAAACTACGTACCGCTGACCCGACTGGAGAAAAAACAATGCACGATCTTGGTTGTGAGTGAGAACTCAACGCATCGCTGTTTTTTTCGATGCACGTTCGCCCGTGCGGCTTTATTTTTGACGCATACCAGGTACTTTGTATAACAACAACGTTTCCATTGTTTTCTATCGAGTAAGAATCTTGATTGTTTTAAAAATTCATAGCTTAACTTGTGTATGTTGGATGTTTGTTGTTTTGGTCTTGATTTAGATAAATATTGCCTATTTTTCTAAACTGGTGTGGTGTCCATTTTGTAGCGTTTTCACTGTATTACTGTGTATGTTGGCACAAAAACCTTTACACATTGCCTCTGAGATAAGCCTGACTGCTTGTGCCAAGCTACCAAGAGGGTGAGCAGGGGTTATTCTAGGTGTGTATCTCCATTGCTTTGACTAGAGAAGGGTCCCTGCTTGGACAGAGTGCATACTTACTGCCAACCAGAGACCCCATTTCTAACATTAGTAATTAGCAGTTGGGATTGGACTTGTATTTGTAATTGACATACAGTGATTGAGTGTACACTACTGTTTTCAGTGCAGACCATTATGTGACCACATACTACTTGTTTTTGCTTTCTCTCTTTTTGGACTTTTTTCCAGCTTCCATTTTTTTTGGTGATTTTTTGCCGTTTTTTGGGAACTCTCTGTTCTTTTTGGAACTTTGCATCTTTGATTAAACCTTATCAACATGTCTCAGTCTGGGGATGCAACAGCTGTGGCTACAAAGGCTGTATTTGAGTTGGAGAAACTGGAGGAGTATACAGTGGCTCAACTGAAGCAGTTTTGTAAGGATCTTGCCTGCCCAATCAAGAGCTCTGCCAGGAAGGAAGAGCTACAAAAGGCATTGAGGGCCTGGGTGGCAGCCAAGGAGGCTAAGGGGCACACAGAGGAGGAGGATGAGGGTGAGGAGGTGCAGAGTGTTCATAATGTGGTAGTGGTTATACCTGTTCTACCTGGGAGGAGGGTCTCCAGGGCAGGCAGCAGCGTATCATCTAAGGGTCTGACTCCTGAGGAGTTGCTGGACAGACAAGCAGAGAGGGTGCTCTAGTTGGAGTTAGAGAATATTCAAATGGAGATGGAGTAGAGAAGGCTGGCTATAGAAGATAAAAAGACACAACTGGCTCATGAAATCAGTTTAAGGGAGCTGGAACAGAGGAGCCAGTCTAGCAGAGATGGTGTCAGCAGTACCTCACTGAGGCCTGAGAGGAGGGTGCACATTCCTAAAGATCTGGTAGAGGATCACAAGAGGGAGGATGACATCTATCTGTGGTTTAAGGGGTATGTGTGCTCTTCACATGAACATGGTCCCTGAAGCACATTGGGGGGCGGGTCTGTGGAAGTATTTTGAGGTACAGGGGAGGGACACTCTGACATCCTTAGGGGATCCCCAGGGGCTCACCTACTCTATCATGAAGGACGCCCTACTCACCAGATATGGTCTCACCCCTGAGCAGTATAAGGAAAAGTTTAGGTCCTATAAGAAAAAGGATTCACAAACTTGGTTGGAATGTGTTGGCTCTTTATGCAGGTCACTGGATGGTTGGGTGAAGGGCAGTAAGGTGACAGCGTTTGGGGGCTGTACAATTTGATTGCTTTGGAGCATTTATAGAGTCTTTGTTTTCCAGAGCTGCGCCAGCACCTGATTGACAGCAAGCTGACTGACTCCAGAAATCTTGCTCAGGAAGCAGACTGGGGAAGAGGTATGGAGGAGACCATGCAAGGGTGGGCAGGGTCCCCATCAGAAGAAGTTGGTGTCTAAGGGTAAACAGGGGAAGTTCTCTAAAGGGTCCTAGTCTAGTTCCCAGGGTAAGGATTCCCAGCCCCCAGTTGAAAAGAAACCATGGGTCTCTACAGGGAAACCTACAGAGAAGGGTCCCCGAAAGTGCTTTGCATGTGATCAGGTGGGTCACATGAGGGGGGACCCCAAATGCCTTGAGGGGACACAGGCACCCACTAGTGCTCAGTCACAAGATTTGGCATGTGTAGCACTTGTGGAGGAGTTGCTTCCAGGTGGGTAGGAGCCAGCAGAGATGCCCCTTGTCTCATTAGAGGACAGTGAGATGGTCCAGAGGACCCTTGTGTCTGAGAACACTAAGAAATACAGGCAGTGGGTGACCATCAATGGACAGAGGCTGGAGGCTCTGAGAGACACAGGAGCCAGTGTGACTACTGTGAGAAGTCACCTGGTGTCGGAAGAGCATGTAGTTCACCATGCACTTTACCAAGTAGTTGCAGTAGACAACTCTGAGCGCCTCTACAAAGTGGCGCAGGTTCCCTTTGAGTGGGGGGGGGTCTCAGATTCCTTGAGGGTAGATGTGAGTCCAACCATGCCTGTGGATTGTCTGCTTGGCAATGACCTGGAGGATTCCCTTTGGAAGGAGGTGAAACACAGGTCTCATTTGGAAATGTTGGGTCTGCCTGGGTGGGTGTGTGTGTCCACCCGGTCAATGGCAGCCCATCAGGGTGATCAGGAGGCCCTGGAGCCTGAAAGAGTGGCCCATGTGTCTGCCAGAAGGAGGAAGGGCAAGGGGTGCGGGAAACCGGATCGAGAAGTTCCCACCGTCCAGGAGCAGGCTGAACCTGAGGGAGATGCCCCAGAGCATACAGGGGAACAGGTGGCTGAATTGAGGGAGTTTGCTGAGCTGACTCAGTGGCAGCAGGAAGGTGGAACTGTAGGAAAGTACCATCTTGCCTGGCATGTTACCCCCATATTTCACTGTATATATGTTGTTTTAGTCTTTGTGTCACTGGGACCCTGCCAGGCAGGGCCCCAGTGCTCATAAGTATGTGCCCTGTATGTGTTCCCTGTGTGATGCCTAACTGTCTCACTGAGGCCCTGCTAACCAGAACCTCAGTGGTTATGCTCTCTCTGCTTTCCAATTTTTTCACTAACAGGCTAGTGACTAAATTTACCAATTCACATTGGCATACTGGTACACCCATATAATTCCCTAGTATATGGTACTGGGGTACCCAGGGTATTGGGGTTCAAGGAGATCCCTACGGGCTCCAGCATTTCTTTTGCCACCCATAGGGAGCTCTGACAATTCTTACACAGGTCTGCCAGTGCAGCCTGAGTGAAATAACGTCCACGTTATTTCACAGCCATTTACCACTGCACTTAAGTAACTTATAAGTTACCTATATGTCTAACCTTCACCTGGTGAAGGTTGGGTGCAAAGTTACTTAGTGTATGGGCCCCCTGGCACTAGCCAAGGTGCCCCCACATCGTTCAGGGCAAATTCCCCGGACTTTGTGAGTGCAGGAACACCATTACACGTGTGCACTGTACATAGGTCACTACCTATGTACAGCGTCACAATGGTAACTCCGAACATGGCCTGTAACATGTCTAAGATCATGGAATTGTCACCCCAATGCCATTCTGGCATTGGGGGGGACAATTCCATGATCCCCCTGGTCTCTAGCACAGAACCTGGGTACTGCCAAACTGCCTTTCCGGGGTCTCCCCTGCAGCTGTTGCTGCTGCCAACCCATCAGACAGGTTTCTGCCCTCCTGGGGTCCAGGCAGCCCTGGCCCAGAAAGGCAGAACAAAGGACTTCCTCAGAGAGAGGGTGTAACACCCTCTCCCGTTGGAAATAGGTGTGAAGGCTGGGGAGGAGTAGCCTCCCCTAGCCTCTGGAAATGCTTTGATGGGCACAGATGGTGCCCATCTCTGCATAAGTCAGTCTACACCGGTTCAGGGATCCCCCAGCCCTGCTCTGGTGCGAAACTGGACAAAAGAAAGGGGAGCGACCACTCCCCTGACCTGCACCTCCCAGGGGAGGTGCCCAGAGCTCCTCCAGTGTGTCCCAGATCTCTGCCATCTTGGAAACAGAGGTGTTTGTGGCACACTGGACTGCTCTGAGTGGCCAGTGCCAGCAGGTGACGTCAGAGACTCCTTCTGATAGGCTCTTACCTCTCTTGGTAGCCAATCCCCCCTTCCTAGGTAGCCATACCTCCTTTTCTGGCTATTTAGGGTCTCTGCTTTGGGGATCTCACCAGATAACCAATGCAAGAGCTCACCAGAGTTCCTCTGCATCTCCCTCTTCACCTTCTGCCAAAGGATCGACCGCTGACTGCTCAGGATGCCTGCAAAACTGCAAAAAAGTAGCAAGACGACTGCTAGCAACCTTGTATCGCTTCATCCTGATGGCTTTCTCGACTGTTTCCAGGTGGTGCATTCTCTGGGGGTAGCCTGCCTCCTCTCTGCACCAGGAGCTCTGAAGGAATCTCCCGTGGGTCGACCGAATCTTCCCCCTGCAACCGCAGGCAACAAAAGACTGTATCACCGGTCCTCTGGGTCCCCTCTCAGCACGACGAGCATGGTCCCTGGAACTCAGCAACTCTGTCTAAGTGACTCCCACAGTCCAGTGACTCTTCAGTCCAAGTTTGGTGGAGGTAAGTCCTTGCCTCCCCACGCTAGACTGCATTGCTGGGTACCGCGTGATTTGCAGCTGCTCCAGCTCCTGTGCACTCTTCCAGGATTTCCTTCATGCACAGACAAGCCTGAGTCCCCGACACTCTAACCTGCATTGCACAACCTGCAGCTAGCAAGGCTTGTTTGCGGTCTTTCTGCGTGGGAACACCTATGCAAGCTTCTTCTCGATGTGGAACATCCATCCTCCAAAGGGGAAGTTCCTAGTCCTCTTCGTTCTTGCAGAACTCCAAGTTTCTTCCAACAGGTGTCGCGCTGCGTGCTGCGTCGCGAGCCGAACATTCGGCTCCGGCCACACCACGCGTCTGCAAGACGCGGCGCGCCCCCAGTCTGCTGTGTGCTTTGCGAGGCCCCAAATTGGCCATGGGGCCTCGCTCTGTTTCTGTGCACCGCGTTTTTCGGGCATTCTGACCCCTCTTACCTGTTCTTTTCTTTTCTTCTTTTTCTGGGACATGTGGTTGTACCTTCCTTTATGTTTTCTCCCCCTTCCCATGTTACCTTTTTCTTCCCAGGATTCCTTGTTCCCTATTCTCTATGGTTCCTAGTCTATTCTGTTCTATGTACTTTTCCCTATCTAAGATGGTGTCCTTTTACTTCCTGTTGGTCGTTTCCTGTTGGCCGAACATTCAAGACCCACGCCACTCGATCTGCGGATTCCAGGCGTAAGCAGCACGTGAGTCGCAACAACAGGTGGCAGCTTCCTTGCACCCTCAGCTGGCATTTCCTGGGCTCCTGCTCACTCTCGACACTGTCGTGATTATTGGACTTGGTCCCCTTGTATTACAGGTACTCATGTCCGGAAATCCACAGTTGTTGCATTGCTGGTGTTTGTTCTTCCTGCAGAAACCCCCTATCACGACTTCTGTGCTCTCTGGGGGTAGTAGGTGCACTTTACACCTGCCTTTCAGGGTCTTGGGGTGGGCTATTTTTCTAACCCTCACTGTTTTCTTACAGTCCCAGCGACCCTCTAGAAGCTCACATAGGTTTGGGGTCCATTCGTGGTTAGCATTCCACTTTTGGAGTATATGGTTTGTGTTGCCCCTATTACAATCTACTGTAATTTTACATTGCTTGCATTACTTCCTTTTGCTATTATCGGAATAATTTTGGTTTGTGTGCATATATCTTGTGTATATATCTTATCCTTATGCAGAGGGTACTCACTGAGATACTTTTGGCATTTTGTCATAAAAATAAAGGCCATGATTCCAAGCTGCCCGCCAAGCGGGAACCGCCAGAAGACCGTTCCGCGGTCAAAAGACCGCAGCGGTCATTCTGGGTTTCCCACTGGGCTGGCGGGCGACCGCCAAAAGGCCGCCCGCCAGCCCAGTGGGAAACACCCTTCCACGAGGAAGCCGGCTCCGAATGGAGCCGGCGGAGTGGAAGTGGTGCGACGGGTGCAGTAGCACCCGTCGCAAATTTCAGTGTCTGCTAAGCAGACACTGAAATTCAAAGTGGGGCCCTCTTACGGCCCCCAGGGGCCCCACGTCACCCCATACCGCCATCCTGTTCCTGGCGGCCGAAACCGCCAGGAACAGGATGGCGGTATGGGGGTCGGAATCCCCATGGCGGCGCAGCAAGCTGCGCCGCCATGGAGGATTCCCCAGGGCAGCGGGAAACTGGCGGGACACCGCCAGTTTCCCGTTTCTGATCGCGGCTGTACCGCTGCGGTCAGAATTGCCCTGGATGCTCCACCAGCCTGTTGGCGGTGCATCCGCGGTACCCTACCCTGGCGGTCTCGGACCGCCAGGGTAGGAATCAGGGCCAAAGTACCTTTATGATATTGTGCATATGACACCAGTGGTATAGTAGGAGCTTTACATGTCTCCTAGTTCAGCCTAAGCTGCTTTGCCATAGCTACCTTCTATCAGCCTAAGCTGCTAGAAACACCTCTTCTACACTAATAAGAGATAACTGGACCTGGCACAAGGTGTAAATACCTCTGGTATCCACTATAAGCCAGGCCAGCCTCCTACAGGAACCACCAGGGAATCATTCTGTGAGGCACAGAAGACATGCCCTACTCTAGAGAGTTTGCAGCAGCAGGCTGCAAACCAGGCGTCTGGCAAGGAGTCTTGTTCACCCCTGATTTATTGGGAGGATGGCCTTCTGTATAGCAGAGCCTAAGGTTGCTGAGCCTAGGGTGGCCCATGTCCTGGTGGTACCCCAGTGCTTCAGAGCCTTCCTACTGGGTCTGGCTCATGATGTGCCTTTAGCTGGACATTTGGGGCAGGACAAGACCTTTGAGAGGCTTGTCACTCACTTTTACTGGCCCCAAGTGCGCTGGCCCTCTGATGCATATTGTAGTTCTTGCCCGACTTGTCAGGCAAGTGGCAAGAGTGGAGGGAAATGTAAAGCTCCCCTCCAACCTTTTCCTGTTGTCAACACCCCCTATGAGAGGATTGGTCTTGACATTGTGGGGCCTCTAGATCCCAAGACAACCATGGGCAACAAGTTCATCATGATCTTGGTGGACCATGCCACCAGGTACCCGGAAGCCATTCCTTTGAGATCAATTACTGTCCCTGTGTTGGGACGTGCATTGATGGGTGTGTTTACCTGCATGGGCTTCCCCAAGGAGGTGGTATCTGACAGGGATACCAACTTCATATCTACATATATGAAGTCTCTTTGGAAGGAGTGTGGTGCAACCTACAAGTTTAACACTCCTTACCATCCCCAAAGTAACAGTCTGGTTGAGAGGTTCAACTGCACCTTGAAGGGCATGATCATGGGCCTGTCAGAAACCTTGAGGCATAAGTGAGACATATTCTTGCCATGCCTTCTGTTCGCCTACAGGGAGGTACCACAAAAGGGAAGTGAATTTAGCCCTTTTGAGAAATTGTATGGCTATCCCGTGAGGGGATCTTTGAATCTGGTTAGCGAAAGCTTGGAGAAAGCCTCCAGTAAGCCCTCCCAGGATGTATTCAATTACATGCTGGCTTTTAGAAACCAGACAGCACGCTTCAGGAAGCTCACTCAAGAGAACCTAGAAGCAAGTTGGAAAATATGAAGTGCTGGTATGACCAGAATGCCACTCTGGTTGAGTTTCAGTCTTTGTCAACACCAGGACAGTGCGTGCTCTACGGGCAGCATAATGCAAAATGACAAACCTTATGCAATGTAATAATTCAGGCTTTATGTGTTGATATTGTATATTAACCTTTTGCATTGCAGGTATCTTGAAATGTCATTAATGCTGTTTGTAATGTATTGTTCATTTTCAAGGCTTTGCTGCAGGAATACAGGGTGTGGTTAGGGTGTGGTCCCTATTCTGAGCCTTTCTAGACTCCTTTCCTGCAGCCTGGCCTGGTGTGGCTTGTGGGTGGGACTTGGGTCTATTTAAGGGACCCAGCCCAGCTCCACGTGCTCACTATTCAGAGGTCCCGGTGCAGAGCAGCAGCATTTCCCTGAACTCCTGTTCCAGAAACCTACTTAAGCATTTACCTGGCCCTGTCCTCATTATTTTGCTGATCTTCAAGCAGGGCGGTAAGGCGAAGGTCGGGGTAGGCCCCCGACTCCGTTTCTAGAAGCATTTGAGGTTTGGCCTTGCGATTTACAGTGAGCGCGATTCATTCTTGGCAATTAACCCTTGCAGTTCGGATCGGCAGAGGGCGCAATCATTTCGAGGCATTTGAATCTTGATGGTTGAATCGGCAACAGTGTGCGCGATTCATTCTTGGCAATTAACCCTTGCAGTTCGGATCGGCAGAGGGCGCAATCATTTCGAGGCATTTGAATCTTGATGGTTGAATCGGCAACAGTGTGCGCGATTCATTCTTGGCAATTAACCCTTGCAATTCAGATTGGTAGAGTGCGCTATCATTTCAGGTACTTGAGTCTTGATTCACAGTCTGGCAATAAGGTGCACAATAATTTCTGGGCAATTGAATCTTGAAACTCAGACCAAACAGAGTGTGATCTTTCTAGACAAAACAAATTTAGTCAGTTTACCTCTTCTACAGTATCATTCATGAATCCTATAGCAGTTGATTCTTTGGGAACAAATGTACTCATTGATTCTTGTTATGACGTAATTGCTATTCTAAGGACTAACTTGAGAGAGTTCAATGTTCAGAGTATATGATTATAAGAAGATGTTATATGAAAGCCTGCGTAATCCTTCTTTTATTTCCAGGTATCCAGAGTTAAAAAGGTCACGTTATTGAAAAGTTCTTGATCTCTCATGTTATTAGAATATAGATAATTAAAACAAAGTTCAGGAAGATTAATGTGAAAAACCTTGCTATTCTGTTCTTAACTCTTGCTTCCACAGGTCCCCTTCCCCTTTGTTCCCAACCTAAAACCCCATCCCCCACTTGGCCATTCTTTAACTCTGTGCTATTATAGCTAGTAGAGTTTGGAGCAGCCAAAAGGTGGACGTATTGGGAAAAGGTGCAAACCCCAAGGATCCAGTCTCGCTGACAGAATAGTGAGCCTACAAATTTTAATCCTCCTGGTTTGCACTAGGTTTTCAATATCTCCACACTGGATGAGTTACTTAAGGTAATTATGCAACTCTAATTGGATGTAGTTGAATCTAAAGACATAGTAGCCAATCTAGCAGAAAGGGTGGGTCAGTTACAAGACAGAGTGGGTAAGAAGGAGCAAAGTCCTCTGGGTGCGGGTTGGCTTAATCCTCCTCCTCAAGGCTCAGGAGGGAATCCTCCAACTAACGTTTCACTCACAGTCCCCACACCCATTCCTTTGGCTCCCCCAGAAAGGTTTTCAGGTGATCCTCAGAAGGTACAATCCTTTTTGACTCAAGTAGAATTGCATTTCACCTGTCGACCAAACACCTTCCCTGATCCCCAATCCAGGGTGGCCTTCTTGATTTCCTATTTGACTGGAGACGCAGCCACCTGGGCAATCCCTCTCGTTCTCAAGATAGTCCCTTATTTTATAACTGGAGAGACTTTGTCTGAGAATTTAAAAGTGTTTTTGATTGAAGAGCAGTTACTCTGTCCGCAGACCGAGAACTGTTAGAATTGCGACAAGGAAATAAGGATCTTGTCTCTTACTTGGCTAACTTTAATCAGCTGGTAGCAGAAACGGCCTGGCCTGAGGAAAACAGATCAGCCCTGTTCAATCAAGGACTCAAAGATGAGTTAAAAGACATTCTTGCACAGATTGATCCTCAACCCACGGATTGTCAAGATCTGATAAATCTTGTTTTGAGATTAGACCATCGTCTAGCAGAACGACAGGGAACACGCAAAAAGACTGAGAAAAATTCCTGGCGTGTTCATGAGCATAGAGAATCACAAGTTCATGGAGACAACAATCATGAGCCAATGGAAATAGGAACCATCAGGCGGCCCTTAACGAAAGAAGAGAAAGATCTACGTAGAAAGAACGGACAATGTCTGTACTGTGGTCGAAAGGGCCATTTCTCCAAAGAATGTCAAGCAAAACCGAAAAGCAAACAAACACCTACCAAGATGGTTGTAGCAAATGCACAGATCAAGCAGGAAAAATAGAATACCCAAGGTGTAAGGAAGGGTTGCTCTTGGGTGTAACTGTGGACTCTACACAAGATGGTAAAAAAGTTTTACTCAAGTCAAGACATTTAAAGTTAGATCTAGAAGTACTGGTAAAACAAAAGACTTATCTAAAGAAAGCCTTGGTAGATTCCGCGGCTACTGGTAATTTTATCGATGCACAATTGATTCAAACATTTTTGATCCCATGTAAGAAGAAGAAAACACCAGAAATAAGACAAGCCGTAGATGGAAAACTCCTAGCTGGAGGTCTGGTGATTCTGCAGACCTTCCCCTTGTCTGTGATCTGTAAAGGGGGAAATCAAGACACCAAACATGTAGAAAAAATAATCTTTGATGTAATGCATGCTCCTCAGTATGGAATTATCCTAGGAATGCCGTGGTTAAGCTACCATAATCCTTTAATAAATTGGCAAGAAAGGAAAATCACGTTTTCCTCACTTCTGTGTAAAGAAAAATATCTCCAGACATCAAGTGTCACAGATTCTCACAAATCCCACATAGCCACATCCGCTGAAAAAGATGTAACGCTGCCTTTGCAGTTTTTATCCTTCCTTGATGTTTTTGATGAAAAAGAAGCAGGAACCTTGCCACCTCACAGACCATATGACTGTAAAATTGTGCTGACTCCTGGTGCTATACTCCCTAGATGTCGTGTTTATGCCCTGTCTGAACACGAAAATCAACATCTAAGAAACTATTTGGATCAATTTCTAGCTATTGGATTTATCCGCCCTTCCAAGTCTCCTGCAGCATCTCTTCTTTTTTTTGTCCCCAAGGCTAATGGGAATCTTAGGGCGTGTATAGACTATAGAGGATTAAATAAAATCACACTAAACAACAAATACCCATTACCCTTGTTTCCTGTCCTGTTGGACCAAGTTAAAAAAGCCAAAATCTACGCCAAGTTAGACCTAAGAGGAGCTTATCACCTAGTCAGGATGAGAGAAGGCGACCAGTAGAAAACTGTCTTTAAAACTCAAAATGGTCTATTTGAATACACAGTCATGCCCTTTGGACTTTGTAATGCTCCAGCAGCGTTCCAATTCTTTCTGAATTATGTCCTTAGAGAATATCTAGATCTATTTGCAATAGTTTATATTGATGATATTCTAATCTATTCTGATAACGAAGTCAAACATGTACAACATGCCCAGAAGATTCTCACAGCCCTTCGAAAACATAATGTATATAAAAAATTGAGCAAATGTGAATTTCATGTTACCATTGTTGAATTTTTAGGGGTCATCCTTACCCCTCAAGGCATGGTCATGGCAGAAAGAAAAGTGCAAGCAGTATCTGATTAGCCAATCCCAAAAACTGTTTGAGATGTTCAGTGCTTCCTTGGTTTTGCAAACTTCTTTCGCAGGTTCATAGACCATTTCTCACAGACAGTGGCACCAATCACCAAGTTACTACGAAAGAAATAACCATTTGTATGGTCTCCAGAAACTGACAAGACTTTTTCAACCTTAAAAGAAGCCTTCTCCACCCCCCAGGCTTGACTCATCCAGAAACTGAACGTCCATTCATAGTAGGAGCAGATGCTTCAGATGTGGCAATTGGTGCAGTGTTATTACAATGCAACAAAGATACCGGTCAGCTACACCCTGTAGCTTACATGTCTCGAAAACTGAATGAAGTTGAACAAAATTATGTCATTGCTGAGAAAGAACTTCTAGTAATCCGTGATGCCTTCAAATAATGGAGAAACTATTTGCTAGGCTCCAAGTACACTATTACAGTATACACAGATCATCGTAATCTCCAGTTCATGAGTTCAGCTAGACTTTTGACTCCTCGACAATTACGATGGATGCTGTTTTTTGCCAAGTTTGATTTTGTGGTAACCTTCCGTCCCGGCAAAGACAATCGCAAAGCGGATGCCTTGTCCAGACAAGACTCTACCATGTTACCCACAATCCAGCCCCCACAAGCTTTCATTGCTCCAGACAAAATCCTTTGTATCATTAAAATTGAAGGCTTTAAAAAAAATATTTGTAATTCTTTCACCATCGACAAATGGCAGAAATGGGCTCAAGCAGACCCCAAAAGATCAATCAAACAAGGCCTACCTTTTCATGATGCATGTTTATTTGTTCCAACTACCAAGTTGCGCAAATTAGTGTTTTATTGGTTGCACGTTATACCTACGGCAGGTCATCCAGGTATTCCTAAAACACTTGAACTAATTCAATGATATTTTTGGTGGCCTACTTTGACAAAAGACGTCAAGCAAATGGTAACTAACTGTGAAGTTTGTGCTCGTACCAAGACAAGTCATTCAAAACCAAAAGGACTGTTACATCCTATCCCAACTCCACTCCGACCTTGGGAACACATATCAATAGACTTTATTACAGGACTGCCAGTTGTTCAACATCACTCAGTAATCCTTGTAGTGGTAGATAGTCTCACCAAATATGCACATTTTATTGCTTGCAGGAAATTGCCTACCTCCAGTGAATTGGCAACAATACTTTTAAATCGAGCGGTCCGTTATCATGGCTTACCAAAAGTAATTCTCTTCGATTGAGGATCACAATTTGCCTCTAAATTCTGGAAACCGTGGTGCAAAATGTTGCAAGTTACATCTACATTATCTACCAGTCATCATCCTCAGATGGATTGCCAAACTGAGAGACTAAATCAAACATTGAAACAATATTTGCTTGCTTACGCTGAAAAAGCACACCATTCTTTGGTATCAATGCTTTGGTTAGCTGAACTGGCCTACAATAACTCGTATCATACTTCCACTTCAGCAACACCCTTTTTTTGGTTTATTTGGTTATCACCAAGATAGTTTGTCAATCACAATTCCACAAGAAAGTTCACTTACACCAGCGGTGTCAGAAACAATACGACAACTCCATCAAACCCAGAAACAAATCCAGCAACATCTAAACAAAGCAAAACAAAAGTATAAAAAACATTATGACAAAAAACATTGTGAGGGACCACAATATAAGCCAGGAGATAGAGTGTGGCTTTCCACACGCCACATTGATTTCAAGAAAAGACATATGTTTAATCCCAAATATATAGGTCCTTACACAGTTCTTCAACAGATCAATCCAGTAACCTATAAACTACAGCTACCAAAATCACTATGTATTCATCCAATGTTTCATACTTCTCTCCTGAAAAGAGCATTCCAGGAAATTCGCTCTCGACCAACTCCAGTACAAGGAGAATTGGAATACGAAGTAAAACAGGTTCTGGATTAAAAATTTAGAGGTCGTACTCTCTGGTATCTAATATCTTGGAAAGGGTATGGTCCAGAGAACGACTCATGGGTCTCAGCATCTGACATTCATGCTCCACGACTAGTGCAGCGTTTTCACTGCCTAAACCCAGACAAGCCAGGTCCTAGAACACGTTCGGGAGGGGGAAGTACTGTCAACACCAGGACAGTGCGCACTCTACGGGCAGCATAATGCAAAATGACAAACCTTATGCAATGTAATAATTCATGCTTTATGTGTTGATATTGTATATTAACCTTTTGCATTGCAGGAATTTATCTTGAAATGTCATTAATGCTGTTTGTGATGTATTGTTCATTTTCAAGGATTTGCTGTAGGAATACAGGGTGTGGTTAGGGTGTGGTCTCTATTCTGAGCCTTTCTAGATGTCTTTCCTGCAGCCTGGCTGGGTGTGGCATGTCGGCGGGGCTTCGGTCTATTTAAGGGACCCAGCCCAGCTCCACGTGCTCACTATTCAGAGGTCCCGGTGAAGAACAGCAGCATTTCACTGAACTCCTGTTCCTGAGGCCTACTTAGGCATTTACCTGGCC
Source organism: Pleurodeles waltl (assembly GCF_031143425.1). Lineage (NCBI taxonomy): Eukaryota > Metazoa > Chordata > Amphibia > Caudata > Salamandridae > Pleurodeles > Pleurodeles waltl. The sequence continues at coordinate 1,312,636,216 of NC_090437.1, read as the reverse complement.
CTCTCCTCAATTATTTTGCTGATCTTCAAGCAGGGCGGTAAGGCGGAGGTCGGGGAAGGCCCCAACTCAGTTTCTAGAAGCATTTGAGTTTTGGCCTAGTAACTTACAGTGTGCGCGATTCATTCTTGGCAATTAACCCTTGTAGTTCGGGTCGGCAGAGTGCGCGATCATTTTGAGGCATTTGAATCTTGATGGTTGAATCGGCAACAGTGTGCGCGATTCATTCTTGGCAATTCACCCTTGCAGTTCGGATCGGCAGAGTGCGCAATCATTTCGAGGCATTTGAATCTTGATGGTTGAATCGTCAACAGTGTGCGTGATTCATTCTTGTCAATTAACCCTTGCAGTTCAGATCGGTAGAGTGCGCAATCATTTCAGGTATTTGAGTCTTGATGCGCAGTCTGGCAATAAGGTGCGCAATAATTTCTGGGCAATTGAATCTTGAAACTCAGACCAAACAGAGTGTGATCTTTCTAGACAAAACAAATGTAGTCAGTTTACCTCTTATTCAGTATCATTCATGAATCCTATAGCAGTTGATTCTTTGGAAACAAATGTACTCTATAATTCTTGTTATTGCTATTCTAAGGACTAACTTGAGAGAGTTCAATGTTCAGAGTAGATGATTATAAGAAGATGTCATTTTGAAAACGCTCATACGAAAGTCTGCGTAATTCTTCTTTTATTTCCAGGTATCCAGAGTTAAAAAGGTCATGTTATTGAAAAGTTCTTGATCTCTCATGTTATTAGAGTATAGATAATTAAAACAAAGTTCATGAAGATTAATGTGAATAACCTTGCTATTGTGTTCTCAACTCTTGCTTCCACAGTTCTCCTTCCCCACTGTTCCCAACCTAAAACCCCATCCCCCACTTGGCCATTCTTTAACTCTGTGCTATGATAGCTAGTAGAGTTTGGAGCTGCCAAGACGTGGACATATTGGGAACAGACACTAACCCCGATGATCCGCTCTCACTGACAGCCTGGCCAGAAAGTGTGGGTGATGGCCCCAGTGGAGCCAAGGCCTCTCCAGGACTAGTGGACTGGGCCTTTTGAGGTGGTGGAGCACAAGAATGATGTCATCTATCTGGTGAACTTGCGGACTCTTTGGAACACTTTGAGGGTCCTACATTTAAACCGCCTCAAGCCTCACTTTGAGAGGACAGAGGTGACAATGCTCCTAGCCACAGATGATGGGGTGGAGGAAGAGAGTGAGCCTCTTCCTGACCTCTTATCTGCTAAGGAGAAAGATGGGTCTGTGGAGGGTGTGAACCTCTTTCCCTCACTGACACCAGAGCAACAGAGGGACTGTCACCAGGTGTTGGGACAGTTTGTCTTATTGTATTCCTTGATCCCAGGGGTCACTCATTTGTGTACCCATGTTGAGGACACTGGGAACAGTCCACCTGTGAAACTTAAAGTTTACAGGGTGACTGACAAGGTTAGGGCCAACATTAAAGATGAGGTCTCCAAAATGTTAGCTCTTGGGGTTATTGAGGTTTCCAGTAGGCATTGGGCCAGTCCTGTGGTCTTGGTCCCAAAAGCTGCTGCCCATGGATCCACTCCATAACTTAGGTTCTGTGCGGAATATAGGGGTCTCAGTGCGGTCACAAAGACTGACGCACACCCCATCCCCCAAGCTGATGAGCTCATTGATCGGTTTGGGGCTACCAAATATCTCAGCACATTTGACTTAATGTCTGGATACTGGCAGATTGCTCTGACCGAGTGGGCTAAGGAGAGGTCTGCATTTTCTACCCCAGATGGGCACTACCAGTTTAGGGTGATGCCTTTTGGGGTGAAAAATGCCCCTGCCACCTTTCAGAGGCTGGCTAACTAAGTGTTGGCTGGATTGCATGATTTCACTGCAGCCTAACTGGATGGCATTGCTGTGTTCAGCTCCACTTGAGAGGAAAACTTGCAGCACCTCTGCAAAGTGTTAGAGGCTCTGCAGAAGGAAGGCCTCACTATTAAGGCTAGTAAGTGCCAAATATGGCAGGGTTCTGTGATGTACTTGGGACACCAGGTGGGGAGTGGCCAGGTGGCACCTCTACGGCCAAAGATTTTTACCATTCTGGCTTGGGAGCCTCCTGAGACCCAATATGAGGTGAGAGCCTTTTTAGGTCTCATAGAACACTACAGGAGGTTTAAGGGATATGGCACCATGTGAGAAATTAGCATCTTTCTTGCATTGTTACCCACATTTTTGGCCTGTTTGTCAGTGTGTTTGACTGTGTCGCTGATATCTTGCTAACCAGGACCCCAGTGCTTATGCTCTCTCCCCTTTAAATTTGGTTGTTGGATACTGTTAACACAGTATTCCACTCATAATTGGCATACTGGTGCTCTCTTATAAGTCCCTAGTATATGGTACCTAGGTACCCAGGGCATTTGGGTTCCAGGGGATCCCCATGGGCTGCAGCATTACGTTTGCCACCCGTAGGGAGACCATGCAAACGCTTTTACCAGACTGCCATTGCAGCCAGGGGGGAATGATGCAAGGACCTTTCACTGCCATTTACACTTCACCAGGTCACTTATAAGTCACCTATATGTCAGGTATTTCAACCCTGAAGGCTAGGTGCAAACTGCCTGTGTGTGAGGGCACCCCTGCACTAGCAGAGGTACTCCCACATCGTCCAGGACCATTTTAACAGACTTTGTGAGTACGAGGACACCTTTTTACGCATGCACTGGACATAAGTCAATAGCTATGTCCAGCTGAATAATAGTAACTCTGAATATGGCCATTTAGGTGTCTAACATCTTGGAATTATACCCCAATGCTGATTCTAGCATTGGTTGTATAATTACACACACTCTGGGGGATCCACAGTGGACCCCCAATACTGCCATACCAGCCTTCTGAGGTTTTCCAGACAGCCTCAACTGCTTCCACCTAACAGACAGATGTCTGCCCTCCTGTTTCTTGAGCAGCTCAGGCCCAGGAAGGCAGAACAAAGCATTTCCTTTGGGAGAGGGGTGTTAACCCTCTCCCTTTGGAAATAGGTGTTACAGGCATGGGAGGGGTAGCCTCCCATAGCCTCCGGAAATTGTTTGAAGGGCACATATGGTGCCCTCCTTGCATAATCTAGTCTACACCGGTTCAGGGACCTCCAGACCCTCCTCTGGCACAAAACTGGACAAAGGAAAGGGGAGTGACCACTCCCCTGTCCATCACCACCCCGGGGGTGGTGCCCAGAGCACCTCCAGAGAGTCCCAGGGTTTTGGCATCTTGGGTTCCAAGGTGGTGGGGCACTCTGGGAGCACCTGAGTGGCCAGTGCCAGAAGGTGACGTCAGAAACCCCCCATGATAGGTGCTTACATAGGTAGCTGACCAATCCACCTTTCAGGGCTATTTAGGGTCTCTCCTCTGGGTGTTTCCTCAGATTCGGATTGCAAGACTCCAGGAGGAATCCTCTACATCCTTTACTTCACCTTCTACCGATACAACTGCATCAGGACCCTCCAGGAACTCCTCAAACTGCAACAAAGAAGCAAAGATGACTTCGGCAACATTGTATCTTCAGGCCGGCCAGCAACTGCAACTGTTTCCAGGTCGTGCATCCTTAGAGGACTGCCAGTCTTCAGCCTACACTAGAAGAACAAAGAAATCTCCCTTGAAGTGAAGGAGTCACTTCCCTGCTTCAGCAGGTGCTCCTCTGCAGCGACGACCATTGGTGTGGGTCCCCTCTCCTGACAAAGTGCATGGATCCAGCAACACGGTGGTGGACTGCAGTGGTTTTGATGGTTTTGAGGTCAGCTGTCCAACTTTGGTGGAGTTATGGCCTTGCCTCCCCACGCAAGACAGTACACCCGTGCACCACATGTTTTGCAGTTGCCAAGGCTTGTGTGCGACCTTCCACGAACTTCTTCGTGCACAGCACAGTTCCGGCCCCCAGCACTCCTTCCTGTGACGGACAGCTTCCTGAGTGGTTCTCCGGTGGCGTGGGATCCCTTTGTATAGTGTTGCGTGGGCCTCCATTTGTACCTTCTTGGTCCCCGTGCTGTGAGACTCCTCTGCACAGTGCCTGGTCCTCTGAGGGCTCTCTGAGTTGCTGAGAGCCCTCTCTGTCTCCCCCTCCTGTGTAGAGTCCATCAGGCCCCTCCTGGTCCCGGGTAACGCCATTTTGTGCTACGGCGTGCTTTGCATATGCTAAGGCTTCTTGCCATAATGCAGCGACGCAAACCAGACTGCAATCATCCATCCAGTGTGGGATATCATCTGCACCAACCAGGAACCCACATCCATATTCTTGGGTGCAGTACTGACTTTTCTCCTTCACAGGTGGTTCTTCTTTTGCACTTTCATCTGAGTTATCAGGGGCTCCTGTTCTCCCTTGACTCTTCAGTGCCTCTTGGACTTGATCCCCTTCTTTCACAGGTCTTCAGGTCCAGGAATATATCATTGGTGTCTTGCAGTCTCTTCTGGTTCTTGCATAATCTTCTATCACATGTTCTTGTGTGTTCTATGAAACTTACTGTGATTTACTCCTACTTTCCTGGGCTCTGGGGTGGGTTCTATTACTTACCTTTGGTGTTACACTCCCAGCACCCCTGGGATTCTCCTTTTGACAGCACAGTGCCAAATCCTGCTTGAGAGGTCTGTAAGGGACATGTAACACTTGGGGCACACTTGAAAATGAGAGACCAGGAGGCCAAGACAGTTCTTGAGTATTGCCTCTCTGGTTGCTGAACAACCCTGCTTTTGTCCCACCAGACTTCTAACTCTGGGTTTGTGGATGTACAGTGCCTGCTTCAAGCTGGAGTTTAATGTTAGTGTCATGGTACCTGCTACATCTTGCACTACTGCACGCTCATAAACCACTGAGACCTTATGTCTTCTTCATATTGAGCAGTGCCCCCCTTCCTCCCCATTTTGTATATATGCTTTAATGTTATGGTATGTTTCACTGTTCCCAGGTGGCAGTAGCAGGAACTTCGGTGTTACTGAATTGCAGAATTATCTGGTGGGAATGGACTTGTGCTGGACAGGGAAACAGGTGAGGCATGTATGAATGGATCCTCGTGCTGAGCATGGAAACTGTGGTAACACTAGGCACATGCACACTGGCCTCCGTGTGAGCACATCACACACTGATTCAGTGCTACACACGCGAATGCCTGCTGATCAAATGTCTCGCACTGCACCGGTGGTTACCCCTAGTTTAACCCCACCCTGGCCCAATACGAGCACTTAGCCTCTTCGGATTTCCCCACTCACTTGTAGTCCTGGCGTGGGGCTCCTCGGGTAGGGGACTCCATCCGCTTCCGCTGCCTGACATCGAGACTTCAGCCACTTGCCCTGCGACGAAAAGACAAAAAGAAAGAAAGGTATTCATAGTAAAGAGAGAAGTGTTCCAGGATATGGACTCTGCTTGTTCCTTCTAGTGACAGATACAAGCACTCACTCTTTGGCATGCTGGGTTAATAACCTCACTGTCTTGCCTATGAACGATGGCAACGCCATTTGACTCTTAAGGAACCTATTACTCAGACACTTGTGTCTTTTAACCCATGCCTCTAATATGTACTAAAATAGGATGAGTTATCCAAGAGATTATGAACATTATACTTTATGATATTTCTATGAACAGTCAGATAGATAACCAGTGAAATCATAAATGCAGGTAGTGAACTGTGTTAATTTGTTTGCAGATTTCATGCATCCAATGGTTATGTGAAGTCAACAGTCGATGGATGTACGATGGAACAGCAACGGCATTTACAACCAATGCCTTTACAACAAAATTGTAACCACAGCTCAGACTTTACAACGCAAGTCATTAAAACAACTTTTTTTAATGACAAGCATGCCTGTACCATGTGCGCCTTTAACATGAAAGTATTTTACAGGTAAGTATAAACCTTTTTAAAAAAAAACATATATATAAATATACATATATATATATATATATATATATATATATATATATATATATATATATACACATACATATATACAGTATGTCCAGTTGAAGGCTATTGCCGAAACGCGTCGACAATTGGTTGGGACAGTGTGTGTTTGTTCTTTGCAGGCACTTTAGAGACTTTTTATAACTGCCATTTACTTATTTATACTTTTTTATGCGGTGTCAATTTAACCTGTATTTGAACCTTTTCAATAAATTGGAGCCGATGATATTGCATACAAGTGATTTTCAACTCCTCATTTCACAAGCTCGTCTGGATATTGTGCAGCCCTTTGGTGTGTGACCGAATTGCACCGTCTTTTTGAAAATTATATATATATACATATATATATATATATATATATATATATATAACTGCAATATATATTGCAGATCCTAAAAGAAAAAAGCTGCACTCCCACAGGTTCTATAGTTAAACTTCATTTATTTCTCCAAATGCCTCTGAATAGTTCTTCAGGTGCAGGGCTGCATCGGTATCGTGTACACTCACGCCAGGCGCTCGTGAAGTACCGACCTCGGGTCGTTATGTCTTCAAATGTACAGTACACACTCAGGAGCATAGTGTCCCCTCGCCCACTCCATGGCTTCACATGAATTTCTGGCCAGTGCCGGGCGCAGTAGCTAAGATGAATTTCAAAGCAGATGGTCCTAAAGCAACGCACTCTAGCTGCTGGTGCCAGCGTTAGGGTTAAGACCACAAACCTTGTTAATTGTAGATCCAAAAAGGAAAACACTATTCAGGGGCAGTTGGGGTCCGAGAGCTTAGTTTCGTGAATAGAATCATAGGATGAACTGAAATGCACTGGGACTGAAATGCACAAAAATTGTCAAAGAAGATCTCGAGGTGTGTGAGTGAACAAACTACTAATCCCTAAATGTCTTAATGCGTTGTGGCATGCTCTTTGGAGAAATAAATGAAGTTCAATTATAGAAGCTCGGGGAGTGTAGCGTTTGTCTTTTTGGATCTGCAATTAATGAGGGTTGTGGTCTTAACCCTAAACCTGCCACCATCAGCGAGAGAGCGTCACTTTAAGACCATTTGCTTTGAAATATATATGTAGATATATATATATATATATATATATATATATATATATATATATATATATATATATATATATATATGTACATATATAAATATATACACATATATATATGTAATGTGTTCACATTTACATTTCCTTTGTAAAAGCATACATGGTAAAGGCATACTCATAAAAAATTAACAGGTAAGTGTAAACCTATAGCTTCCTGAGTAGTTATCCGGCGGCATGGGATCCCTTTGAGTAGTGCTGTATGGGCCTCCTTTTGCACCTTCTTTGTCCCCTTGCTGTTGGACTCCTGTGCACGCTGCCTGGTCTTCTAAGGGCTCTCTGAGTTGCCGAGAGCCCCCTCTGTTTCCCCCTCCTGGGTAGAGGCCACCAGGTCCCTCCTAGTCTTGGACAGCGCCATTTTTCCCCCTAACTGCATGCTTTGTGTGCTAAGGCTTGTTGGCAGAATCCAGTAATGCAAACCAGGCTGCAATCATCCATCTGGCGTCGGACATCATCTGCACCAACCAGGAACTTGCATCCATCTTCCTGGGTGCAATACTGACTGTTCTGCTTCACCGGTGGTTCTTCTTTCCATCTTCATCTCGGTTAGCAGGGGCTCCTGTTCTCCCTGGACTCCTTAGTGCTTCTTGGACGGGGTCCCTTCTTCCACAAGTCTTCAGGTCCAGGAATCCATCATTAGTGTCTTGCAGTCTCTTCTGGTTCTTGCATAATCTTCTATCCCATGTTCTTGTGTGTTCTAGGAAACGTACTGTGATTTACTCCTGCTTTCCTGGGCTCTGGGGTGGGTTCTCCTACTTACCTTTGGTGTTACACTCCCAGCACCCCTCTACACACTATACTTGCCTAGGTGGGAAACCGATTTTCACATTCCACTATTTTAGTATATGGTTTGTGTTCCCCCTAGGCCCATTGCTATCCATTGTGATGTTCACTATTTGCACTGTTTTCTAACTGTTTTTACAGCTATTACTGAATTCTAGTGTATATACTGTGTTTATTACTTACCTCCTAAGGGAGTATAGTCTCTAAGGTATTTTTTGTAATTTGTGTCACCAAAATGAAGTGCCTTTATTTTGTAACACTGAGTATTTTCTTTCATGTGTGTAACTACTGTGTGACTACAGTAGTATTGCATGAGCTTTACATGTCTCCTAGATAAACCTTGGCTGCTCTGCTACAGCTATCCATAGACAGCCTGGCTTCAAGACACTGACTACATTTGACTAATAAGGGATAACTGGACCTCGTATAAGGTGTAAGTACCCTTGGTACCCACTACAAAATAGGCCAGCCTCCTACACACGATTGTTGCTACCTTAATAGAGTAAACTTCCAAGAAACTGCCAAAGAAAGTGTTCTGGACTGAGGCTTGCCAGACAGCTTTGGATGCCCTGAAGGCAGCCATGTGCAAGGCACCCGTGCTGAAGGCACCTGACTTCTCTAAAGAGTTTGTCATGCAGACTGATGCTTCAGAGCATGGTGTAGGAGCAGTGTTGTCACAGCTAATTGAAGAGAGCCTAGACCAGCCGGTAGCCTTCATTAGTAGGAGGTTACTTCTATTTTTTTCATATAAGTCACCACAGGTGCATTTTTCCAAAATTGTTGACACCTAGCCCGATCACAAAGATGGACAGAAAAGGGCATTTCCCTGTAGACTGATGGATGTAACTGGCCTAGACAAAATATAGGGGGAACAAAATATTGATAGGAGATACAGATTTTTTTTTTTGGATAACAAGTTCATAATCAACTAGAGTAATCTTCGCAAAGGACTCAAACAGCAGGTCTTCCTTATCCTGTTCAGTGTCAAAATGTAACCACAAAGGAAGGCAGTCCTCAGACCTATCAAAGTTAGAGCAGATTTTTCCCACTTTGTCATAGAAAAATGCAGTTCTCTGAAGTAATTACTCCACTATGAGATGGAAGCCTTGGCCTGTTTTTCGGTGATCAAACACTTAATGCTTTTTTGTCAGTATTCCTTTCACTGTAAGAACAGAGAAACAAAACTTTTTGTTTTTGTGATCTCTTTCAAATGCATTGAACGTATCAATCCCAGGATTTCTAGATGTCTATTAGGGTTAGAAGCATACAATTTTAAACTGGAATACCTTCCTGGTTCAGTGCATAGGGTAGCACTATCTAATGTGGCAACCCATCGAAGGTAGGGTTAGTGCTGAGAAACAATTGGATGACAATGTTCTGATACCAGCAATAGATGGTCTCAATGAAAGTGATTGGTTGGGCAGTGCTGAAAAAGATGAGTAACTTCATATATTGGAAGAATTCATCAAGACAGGTGGGCTGAATGTTCTAAAGATGTACCTGATCCAATAAGAGGATGTTGGATGTCAGAAATTAGTTAAACCAAGTGGGTAAGTAGGTACCAAAAAGCTAGACTATTTGCCCCACCTCCAGATGGCTGTCTAAGAAAATAAGTGACCAAGCTTGCAAGCATAGTAAGGGTAAGAATGTATGAAAGAACAGAGGGCCTGATTTAGAACTCAGTGAATGAGTTATTCCGTCACAGTGGTGACGGATTTCCTGTCCACCGTACTCTAAATTCCATTAAATTCTAAGGGATTTGGATTTCAGTGGACAGGCTATTTTTCTCCATTGTGATGGAGTAACCCGTCCGCCAAGTTATAAGTCAGGTCTTAAGTCTGATTACAGTTCAGGTGGCCTGAATGTACAACATCATTAGATGGAAGGTTAGAGACTTCATAGGATATACAGCTAGTGAGAAGTTTCTGCCAAGCCATGTATAAAGTTAGCTATAGATATTATTGGCCCAACTCAGCAAACATATTTGAATAGAATATATGTTATTCCATTAGTAGGTTACCATTCCAAAGGGGTAGAAGTTTTGCTTGTTCTTCACATCATCACCAGTGTCCACATAGATTTCTTACAAGCTTTTTTTCCTGCGGTAGGGCAGACCCAAGACCCTCATAACTGATACTGGGGTACAGTTTACTTTAAAGTTGACACAGAATTTCCTTTGTTATTGATGAGAAGAGCATTTCAGAACAGCTCTATACTTACCAAGAGCTAATGGCTAGTTGAGAGAGTCAACAGAATGATCAAAGTATACATTCAGTTAGCTGCATTCTGGGTAAACGAGTTGAAGACGCTATACTTGAGCTGTTATGGTATTTTCCATATTGCACCCAATATTGTTATAGATTTGGCTCCCTTTCTGTAGTTGAAGGGTAGACTCCCTGGTACCAAAAAGGTTTCTGCATGTTTGTTTGAGAGTGTTGGAATGAACATAGATATAGAATGAAAAATTGCCATGGAAAAAGAAAGAGTCATCAAATGAGATACAAAACAGTGCTGCAGTCGAGCTACAACCCCTGGTAGATGCTGGTTCTACTGTAGAGCTCCTGCAAGACCTCTATCCCAAGGAGCCCTCAGCACGTGTGGGAGTATTGGAGACCGTCTATGCCCCTTGATTCTTGCCCAGTATGGCACGTGCCAACCAAAAATTGACTATGTGGCGGTGGATGGCGCTGCCGACACTCATGCACACAGTGGCATGCTGCCCTGGGGGAACTTGAGTGAGCTGGCATATACTTTCACGGAAAGTGGGAACTAGAGATTATTCTAGCCTGCAATTAGCCATGATAGGTGTAAATTGCCTTTCAGGTGCAAACAGGATTACCTGAATGGACAGAGAGGACTCCTGCAGGGTGTGAACTGGGATTCTGCTTTTGACAGCACAGTGTCAAATCCTGCTTGAGAGGTCTGTAAGGGACATGTAACACTTGGGGCACACTTGAAAGTGAGAGAACAGGAGACCAAGACAGTTCTTGTGTATTGCCTCTCTGGTTGCTGAAGAACTCTGCTTTTGTCCCACCAGACTTCTAACTCTGGGTTTGTGAATGTACAGTGCCTGCTTCAAGCTGCAGTTTAATGTTAGTGTCATGGTACCTGCTACTTCTTGCAATACTGCACGCTCATAAGCCACTGAGACCTTATGTCCTCTTCATATTGATCAGTGCTCCCCTCCTCCCTATTGTGTATATTTTGTTATGCTTTACTGTTATGGTATGTTTCACTGTTCCCTGGTGGTAGTGGCAGGGGCTTCAGAGTGTTATTGAATTGCAGAATTATCTGGTGCTAAACAAGGAGACACGTGAGGCGCATGTACACAGAGCCTTGTGCTGAGCAAGGAAACTGTGGTAACATGAAGCACATGCAGACGGTCCCCCGTGTGAGCACAGTACGCACTGACTGAGTGCTCCAGGTGCAAATGCCTACTGACCAACAGTCTTGAGTTGCATGTGTGCTTTCCCGTATTTACACAACACCCTGGCCCAATACGAGCCGTCAGCCTCTTTAGATTTTCCCACTCACTTGTACTTTTGACGTAGGACTCTCCTAGTATTGGACTCCATCCGTTTCCGCTGCCCGACATCAAGACTTCTTCTGCTTCCGCTTCGAGGAATGGACAAAGAGAGAAAGGATTATTTTTCAGGTACTATGGCTCCATGGCTTGCAGAGTCCCATCAATAAACCAACAATAAACCAGGTAAAACAGTTTTGATTTTTGGCAGCACTGCAGAACTTACAGAAGCGCTTCTGGACAACTTGGTAATTAGTGACAGCGCACTGTCAGAACAGGGAACACTGACTCTGCCTTGGCATTCTGAGTAAAGAAATAAGTGCTCAGAGATAGTGACTCTGCTTTTTCCTTTTAGCAACAGATACAAGCACTCACTGTTTGGCGTACTGGGTTAAAAGTCCATTGTTTTGGACATATACTCTAGCAATGTCATTTGACTTTTAAAGAACTTATTTCAGACATTTGTGTGAGTTTATGTGTGTGATAACAATGAAGTCTGTGTTGTATTTTGCATGTGCCTGTGATCTGTACTGCAAAAGGGCGAGTGATCCAAGAGATCATGAACAGTTTTCTTTATGGTATGTCTGTGAAAAGTACAGTAGATAATCAGTGAAAATTATAAATGCTTGTAGTGAACTGTGGTAATTCTTTTTGCAGATTTCATGCGTCCAATGGTTAATGGAACTCCATAATCCTTTGATCCACAGTAGCCTAACACTCCAGTGAGCTGTGTATGTACCAGAATCTGATGGACCATATCCATTCAAGCAGCTGAAGGCGTAGAGAAGTACCCAGTGAACATTATTCTTTATATCTTCTCTCTCATCCCAAACCCCTTCTCTTAGGGGATTACCTCTGGTGCAGTGTACACATTGACTGCTACCTGAGCTAGTCCTCAATGGGATTTGGGGAATATCAGCACCCACCAGAACCAGTTGGAGTTCAGGTGAGTGGCTTACGAAAAAAGGTTTATCCACAAAAACTAGTGTTCCCTTTGGGCAACGACATGGGTGTCCACGAGCAATTACATCCAGGATATGGTCCTGGCTTTACCAGTGGACACTTCCGAGGTTGAGAAGTTAGCCACAGTCTTACAAAATTTACAATTGGAAATTCGAACTCTGAGTTAGAAGGAAAGTTAACCACAATGTAAACCTAGAGTCACTCAGTGGAGGGACACTACGCAAAAAGCCTCATCCCATCTTGAATATACATATATTTGAAGAAGCTTAAACCAAGGTTCCCTCTTTGTCACTAGCTCTCGAGCGATTTCATGGGAATTTCCCACAATTCACAATTTTAATGAGTCAATGCCAACAACACTTCACATGTAAATCCAAACCTTGCACAACAGATGCAGCCAGAGTGACCTTCATTATTTCTTACTTAGAAGGGGTGGCAGCAAATTGGGCAATTTCTTAACTGAAACTAATGATTCATTCCTATATAATTTTGCAGCATTTAAGGAAGCCATGACAAGACTCTTTGCAAAACATGTTTTTGTTAACTCTACTGATAACAAATTGCTTACCCTTCAACAGGAGGCTGTAGCTGAGCACACTTTTTTAGGAAGTGCGGGGCCAGGCTTTTCCCCTCGTTTGATAGCTCATATCCTAGGAACAATACACTAAGAAAGGCTATCTTGCTTTTCTTAAAATTAAATTTATAGCCGAAGGCTGCAAATCCCAAAATTATCCGATTGACCCTTGCAAGATGAATGTCGAGGGTGTCGTCAGTGAGATAGATATCATCCACATAGGATAAAGCATCGGAATCGAGCTTGTGCAAGATTGATGTTACACAGGCCGAAAACAGTCCTGGGCTGTTTTTATAGCCTTGTGGTAAATGACAAAAGCGTTACTGAGAGCCAAAGGAAAATGCACTGAGGTCCCTACTTTCATGTGCTAAATTCTGGCAGAAAAACCCATTAGAAATATAAAATGTAGTTTTATATTTTTTACGCACTATATTATTGATCAGCGCTGTGCTGTGTGAATTCTGTATAGCATATGTGCGTGTATGACTATTCAAGTGTCTATAATCAACCACTATTCTATATGAATGATCAGGTTTTGCAACGGGAAATAACGGATTATTCATTGCCGATGTACAGGGCTCAATTACTCCCTGGTATTCAAGTTGTGACAGTATCTCTGTCACTGGAGCTTTCGCTTCATGTTTAACAGGGTATTGTGGCTGCGGGTGCGGTGTAGACCGAACGGGAATAACATGACAAGGAGAGTCCTTGTCCCAAACTACATGATTACGGTATAATGCAGGTGCCTGCGCTAAAGCCCATTCAGCAGCATAGGCTCTTTTGTCTGCCTCCAGAACAAGAACGGAGAAAGAAGGCAAAATGACATCTTCCCCATGTGGGAGCTTGCGGACATGTTCAGTTGGCCAGTCTCTCTCGGCCAACAGGATATCACTAGTAAGTTCATCCCAAAATATTACACTAATAATGCGTTCCACGTCTCCCTCTATCTGAATTGTTAAATCATAAACCCGATCGGGTGGGAGAACGCGGCCATCCGCCGTCTCAACTGCGATGTAATCGCTAGTTGCTGTCGCATCCAGATGATCTTTCAGACTCTGGCGACATATTGTGACCTCTGCCGCGCTGTCCAACAGAGTCACTGCCCACCTCTTGTTCCTCAACAGTGTTCTCAATACTACTGGCATTTTTAACGGTCAGTGCTGCCACTTTCTTCTTTTTAAATTGTGGCTTTTGCTGAGGAGTCTTTTCTTCTTTTTTAATGGTAGACAGTGGCGAGTCTTTCTTTTCTTTCACGGATTCCGGACGTCGATCTTGACGGCCCCCTCTCTCGCTACGTTTATCCGGTGCGTCCTGAAAGTGACGTGAATCAGTATATCTGTCTGGAGTTCTAATGTTATCCCTATTCCTGAGATTATACCTCCTTTCGGAGTACTCCGGATGTGGAGAATCTGCTCTTTTATTTCTCCTGTCTTTGAAATCTTTTTGTTTGTCCCAGCGCTTTTTAGAGCCCTCTTGTGCTTGCTTTGTACCTTCCTTATGGGCGGTACTCGGTATGTCCAATTTTTTAGGTTTGGCTCCCAAACCATCCCGTCCTATACTAGTATACTAGTATAGGTATCGGAGATTATTTTCGGTAGCTGTCTCTCTTGTTCTATATTTGGAGTTTCCCGGAGATGCTGGCGTATTGCCAGTGCCACCGCTTCCCCTTTAATATTACTTAGTATTAACGAGGAGACGGCGTCAAAGTTACGCATCAATTTCATCCCCAGATCCAGGGCCGGAGCAGCCCCATGCTCATTTTGTATTTGTTTTAACACTTCCGGTAAATTGGCAAATGTAGGGGTACCATGTGTGGTAGTATAAACGGCAGCGAAGACTGTACCCCAAATGGCACATTCATCCACCGAGGGAACCATCCCGAACGGCAAGCACATAGTGAGCAATCTATGTTTCTCCTGTGGCCCCGTATGGGGGAACACAGCTTCCAGCTGATTTGTTTTCTGAGCAATCCAGAACGGTATTTTTTCCCGTTCCGTGGGCACTTTACCCATAATAGTATGCACTGTTTGTGGATTAATCCCAGTAGCCAATTGATATCCACCAGCTACTGGTGGTGCTGGACGCGCTGGTGTAGTGTTCAATGTTCGCATTACGAACTGAACCAATCGTCTATATAATGCCACTAATTCACTATATAATATTCGTAAATCTGCGATCGGCATAGTCTGTATGACCGGGTGAGGTGTATATGTGTGAAACATGGGCCATGTAGGACCTTCATTACTTAAAGGACCTAGCCTCACCCGTTGTAGTACATGCGGTAGGACGCCTTCAAACCAGTTCTGATGCTCTTGATATGTGAGCGATATTTCATGATACTGGTATGCTTCGTATCTTACTGGTACATTTGCAATGTCATATGTGTGAAATGTGGGCGTTCGTTGGTCAGCCTCAGGAAAGGCAACCCAACAGTAAATGTTTCTGTTTGGTATGCTTCAGTCGCTTCTATAATCAGAGTAACATCCCCGCCTCTTCTGTAAGGCCATGCGCTAATAAATGTTGTGTAAGTGCATGTCTAGCATTTGCAGGAATGTCTATGGTATTAGCCATAGTTGTTTAGAGAAACAGAACATCAAAATAGGGGAAGTTTTTCCTTTTGTGAGTTCGAGCTCGAACAACCTACAGCCTAATTAGGTGTTACCTGTTCAGCTGAGGAGGATTCTCCCAAAGACCACAGACGTCTCCGTATAATGGTACTGAGGGTACCTGTTGTCTGTGAGACAGTGATAGTCAGGGTATCCGTAAATTAGTGCCTAAACACCATCGTTGGTGGCGCCATGTCGTAGTTTGGACTCTTGCTCTGAGCAAGACTGCTGGTCTCAGGATGACAGTACTTTTGTTTGTAGGTGACTAAGTCTCTTCCTACAACTAGTTGTAACTGTTGTCCAAACCTTACCGGCTTACTAGCAGTACCTCACCAGAAACACAATAGTAAAAGGTGATTTGTAGCAGTCGCTTACGCATGGACTCAAAGTAAGATCTCTCAGGGTTGTCGTGGTTAAACGGAAATTACCCTTTTCTCACAGATTTATTATGTCTCATACAAACAAAGGCAATAACACAGATGCAGTGAAATTATAATAGTTTTTATTCAACATAACTGCAATTTGTGATAAGTTGCATGAACTGCAATGATTAGGATAATGAATATACCAAGCAAAAGTATTGTGAAGAAGAGAGTCATTGTTATAAAGACCCCCACCATTGTGCAATATATAAAATAAATATATGTATATGTATAAGATGGAATATGCCCTAATACCCTAAGGAGAATAGGTCTAACCTCCTACCTAAAAGGAGAGCTGGGTTTGTTAAACCTAATCTGCCAAAGCCGTGTCCATGAGAGGAGCCCCCAACCCTCGTTACCTTGGAATGAGGTGTCTATCTCAGACTCCGCAGGGACATGAGGACTGGGTCAGCGTCAAGATGACTGCAGCATCCGTATCAGCGATGGTGGCGATGCCCTCTGGTCGGAATCCCTCTGATTATTTGTCTAAAGTGTGTTGTATTTATACAGATCTACAAGGTCCCCTGACATAAGTGTTATTCATAACAATAGATAACAGGCATGCTTGGGAAGGCAATTAATATAAACAATCCCTCGAAAGTATAGAGAGGGAAAATCCCTAAGTGTGAATACCTACTGTATGTTTGTCTTTCATGCTTGATCTTGACGCCTTGGCGCAGTGACACTGATAATAGAACTCATAACAAGTGGCCTAACTATAAACAAGGCCGCCATCTTAAAGGAAATAAATAATTAAATGGACTAAGACAGAGCAAGCTAAGTAGGTTAAAAGTCACTAGGTGACGGGGGCACGAGTTTACAAGCCTACGGCTAAGCTAACTCCTGTTATTCCGTTAAAACAAACTAGGATTCACTACAATCCCTTATGACCAATTGTAATCACCTGATTGTAGAGACCAACTGGCCTAACAAAAATCATACCTCATTATTTTATAGAGGTTTGAGAGACAATCTGAAAGACTCATTATCACACATTGTAGATTTAAACAGACGACTGCTTAGAATTTATAGACCTGGTAATTAAAATGTATCATATGCTTGGGAAATATAGGGTCTCTGATTGGAAACCCATGCACTTTGGAGGAGTTAAAAGACCTCTGCCCACAGAGGAAAAGGAACAACGTTATGAGCTAAATCTATGCCTGTATTGCAGTAAGGTTGGGCACTTTGTCCAGGATTGCTTCGTGAAACCCAAGAAAACTAAGACAGTAGCTAGTAGTGATGTAGTTGATCAGGTGCAGAAAAAGTCATACTCTTCATGAGATGAGATCATGTTGACAAGAGTAATTTCAAAATAGGCTGGGTATCCGAACTCTAACAATAGACTCTTCTTTTAGCATGACTTCATGCTATCAAGAATCCCAAGGTCCTGTTACATCTTTGCATTCTGCTGCCATGCATGTCAAATGTCCAGAAGGACTAAGGAATAATATCATGATTACTAGGATGCATTTGACACAGTTGCCACCACATCCGGCATATGAATGCCATATTGATCTAATTCCAGATGCCAATCTTCAATGTAGCAGAATACATGCCCTAACTGAACCCGAGACTCAACATCTTCGCAAGTATCTGGATGAGCTGCTAGAATTAAGATTTATACGACACTCAACCAAGCCTGTATCCTTGCCCCTATTTTTGTCCCAAAAAAAGAATGGAAATTACTGGTCTGTATGGACCAGTCTATAGCAGTTAATAAAACCGCATTACGAAACAGGTACCCACTTCCTCTAATTCCAGTGCTGCTAGATCAGGTGGATGATTCCACATCCTATACAAAATTAGATCTGCATGGAGCCTACCACCTAATCTGTGTTAAGGAAGGTGATGAATGGAAGACCGCCTTTAGGAAAAAATTTGAATTGTTTGATATACTGTAATTTCCTTTGGCTTGTGCAACACCCCAGTGGCATTTCAATATTTCATCAACGAGGTCCTTTGTGAATTTTTACACCTATGCTCCATTGTTTATATAGATGATATACTCATATCCTCAAAAATCAAAAAAGAATATATACATGTGCACACCTTTCTCCAACACCTTAGAAGCATATTGTGTTTGATAAACTGGAGACATTTTCTTTTCACGTTCACTCTGTAGAATGTTTAGCTCATCACATATCACCCATAGGTATCACAATGGACCCCAAAAAAGTGGAAGGCATCCTAGATTGGCAAACACCAACCACGGTCAAAGAAGTGCAACGAGTAATGGGGTTTGTCAACCGTTATAGGAGGTTTATTCCCCAATTCTCCTACATAGTTGCCCCAATCACACAATTGTTAAAAAAGTACATTTGTTTAGGTGGCCCAGTGCTGCAGACCAAGCCTTCATCTCTTGAAAAGCAAATTCACATTGGCTCCAATATTGTAACATTCAAATCCAGATAGGTAATTTTTTTGTCGAAACAGAAGTTTCACAAGTTGCAGTTGGAGGGGTTTTATCACAAAAAGATCCAGAGACTAGGTAATTACATCCCATTCCCTCTTACTCCAAAATATTGTCCCCTGCCGAGCAAAATTATACAATGGCTGAAAGAGAATTGCCGGCCATCAAACTGGTGTTTCTGGAATGGTGTCACTACATACTGGGGACCAAACACCCAATCACAATTGTTCTGACGGTAAGAACTTGCAATTCTTTGCTTCTGTAAAAACACTCACTCCTCATCAAATGCGCTGGCTGCATTTTTTCAGTGCCTTTGATTTTGTGACAACTTACCACCCAGGCACCAAACAGTTACAGTCAGACATCCTTTTCAAATTAGGTGGCAGATTTATGAAAAGTGGCACTGTATCTAGTGCTGCGCCACTTTTCTTGCACCCCTTAGCACCCCCCTAACAAGCATGTGTCCACCATCTTTAAAACACAGTACACGATGGCGGTAGTCAGGTGTATTAACGTCATAACTTTTTACACTAGTCCTGTGCTTTGCAGGATCAGAGTCAAAAAGTTTGATGCTAATCCTGTAAAGCACCCAGAGGCCCATTGAAAACAATGGAGCCCCCCACCTTAAAGCCTGCTTTTAGCAGGCATTACAAGTGCAGAACAAATGGTGCAATTAAATCTCAGATTTCCTTGCACCATTTTTTTGGCCTCCCTAACGGGGAACGCCCACTTTACATACATTATGCCTTCCGCAGTCATATTGTGGCGCAAACGGTTACAAAGTGGCGCAATGCATGCACTTGGTGAAGGTTACGTGCAAAGTTACTAAGTGTGAGGGCACCCTGGCACTAGCCAAGGTTCCCCCACATAGTTCAGGGCAATTTCCCACGACTTTGTGAGTGCGGGGACAACATTACACGTGTGCACTACATATAGGTCAATACCTATATGTAGCTTCACAATGGTAACTCCGAATAAGGCCATGTAACATGTCTATGATCATGGAATTGTCCCCCCATGCCAAATCTGGTATTGGGGTGCCAATCCCATGCATCCTCAGGGCTCCAGCATTGAACCCTGGTACTGCCAAACTAGCTCTCTGGGGTTTTCATTGCAGCTACCGCTGCTGCCAACCCACAGACAGGCTTCTGCCCTCCTGGGGTCTATGCAGCCCAGTCCCAGGAAGGCAGAACAAAGGATTTTCTCAGAGAGAGGGTGTTACACCCTCTCCCTTTGGAAATAGGTGTTAAGGGCTGGGGAGGAGTAGCCTCCCCCAGCCTTTGGAAATGCTTTAAAGGGCACAGATGGTGCCCTCCTTGCATAAGCCAGTCTACAGCGGTTCAGGGATTCCCCCAGCCCCTGCTCTGGCATGAAACTGGACAAAGGAAAGGAAAGAGACCACTCCCCTGTCCATCACCACCCCAGGGGTGGTGCCCAGAGCTCCCCCAGTGTGTAATGAGGGCACAATCGAGGCCTCTGAGTGGCCGGTGCCAGCAGGTGACGTCAGACACCCCTCCTGATAGGTGCTTAACTGACTAGGTGGACAATCCTCCTCTGAGGGCTATTTAGGGTCTCTCATGTGGGTTTCTCATCAGATAAAGAATGCAAGAGCTCACCAAAGTTCCTCTGCAAATTCTGCCAAGGATCGACCGCTGACTGCTCCAGGACACCTGCAAAACCGCAAAAAAGTAGCCCCGTGGGTCGACCAAATCTTTCACCTGCTAACACAGGTACCAAACTTCTGCTTCAACGGTCCTCTGGGTACCCTCTCATCTTGACGAGCGTGGTCCCTGGAACACAGGAGCTTGATCCAAGTGACTCCGACAGTCCAGTGGTCCATATGTCCAAATTTGGTGGAGGTAAGTCCTTGCCTCCCCACGCCAGACAGTAATCCTGTGTACTGCGTGAACTGCAGCTGCTAGGGCTTCTGTTCACTTTTGCAAGGAATCCTTCGTGCACAGCATAGCCCAGGTCCCAGCACTCTGTCCTGCATTGCTCAACTCACCGATTTGACCAGTGGCTTCTTGGGACCCTCCTTTATAGGGTTGAGACAACCACCATGCTCAGATTTCTTGAACCCCTGTTCAAGTGCTTCTGCGGGTGATGCCTGCTTCTGCATGGGCTCTCTGTGCTGCTGAGCGCCCCCCCCTGTCTCCTCCTCCAAGGGGCTACCTCCTGGTCCTTCTTAGGCCTGGGCAGCACCCATTTTCTTCAACTGCAACCTTTGCAGCTACCAAGGCTTGTTTGTGGTCTTTCTGCATGGAAACAAATCTGCATCCTCCAGCACGCCGTGGGACATCTCCTGTGCAAAGGAGAAGTTCCTAGCATCTTCCGTTGTTGCAGAATCTTCAGCTTCTTCCACCCGGAGGCAGCCATTTTGCACCTTCATCCGGGGTTTAGTGGGATCCTGCCCCCCCGGACACTTTCGTGACTCTTGGACTTGGTCCCCTTCCTTTAAAGGTCCTCAGGTCCAGGAATCAGCCTTCAGTGCTTTGCAGTCAGTTGTTGTCTTTGCAGAATCTCCCATCACGACTTTAGTGTGTTTCTGGGGAAGTAGGGTAACTTTACTCCTACTTTTCAGGGTCTTGGGGTGGGGTATCTTGGACACCCTTAGTGTTTTATAACACTCCCAGCGACCCTCTACACACTACACTAGGGCTGGGGTCCCTAAGTGGTTTGCATTCCACTTTCTTTGTATATGGTTTGTGTTGCCCCTAGGCCCATTGCATCCTATTGTATTCTACACTGTTTGCACTACTTTTCTAACTGTTTACTTACCTGATTTTGGTTTGTGTGTATATTTTGTGTATTTTACTTACCTCCTAAGGACGTATATCCTCTGAGATATTTTTGGCACCTTTATTTTTAGTAACTCTGAGTATTGTGTTTTTTTTAATGCAGTGCTATATGATATAAGCGGTATAGTAGGAACTTTGCATGTCTTCTAGTTCAGCCTAAGCTGCTCTGCTATAGCTACCTCTATCAGCCTAAGCTGCTAGAACACTACTAATCTACTAATAAGGGATAACTGGACCTGGCACAAGGTGTAAGTACCAGCAGGTACCCACTATAAGCCAGGCCAGCCTCCTACATTGATGGTGCAGCGGTGGGATAAGTACTTGTGACTGCTTCACCACTTTGTCATTGGTGCTTTCCACACGAAAAACATATACCAAATACTTAGAAATATACACAGTTAACCAAAACAGTTTAACTTTCTTTCTTTAAACTTTCTAAAAAGTTTCTAAAAAGTTTTTTAAAGTTTTAAAAAAGTTTGGAAACGTTTTTCTCTCTTCTTTAAAAGTTTCTAAAAACTTTTTCTGTCTGTCCTAAACTCTTTCTAAACATGTCTGCAGTAGAACTTACTCCCACAGTTGTCTAGGCAACCTATGGTAGTTTGAACTTTAAAAGTTTGAGGGGTATCTGCCTAGAAAGAGGTTTAAGCATTGGTAAGAACCCTACCAAAGATCTTTTCCTTAGCCTTCTCCTAGAAAGTGACCAGAACCAGTCTGGCCCATTCTAGGATCTGGAGATAGAGGAAGGGGGTACCCAGCAAGACTTAGAAGAGTCCCCTGAGGATGCTGGGGAGGGTTCATCCAAAGACCTGCCAGCTAGCAGGCCTCCTAGTGACACTGGTAGTAGGAGGGGGTCACACACTAGTAGGGCACCTTTCAATCCAAAATGCCAGATTACTGTAGTCCAGACAGTTAGAGACAGGTCCACTTCTGCAAATTCCCATATCTCCTCTGGGTCTCAGAATTCCCAAGCCTCCCACCCTGAGGATAACACTATGGAACGGAACTCAGAAAGCTGAGGTTGGAAGAGGCCATACTGAAGCTAAGACAGCAACAGTTGGCCTTAGGCAGGGAATCTCTAGATGTAGACAGGGAAAGGCAGAGGTTGGGGTTGGTTCCCCGTGGTGGCAGCAGCAGTGTTTTTGATAGCAATCCTGTAAGAGAACAAGATTCCAGAAACCTGGATAAGATAGTACCCCCTTGCAAGGAGGGGGATGACATTAACAAGTGGTTTGTGCACTTGAGAGGGCTTGTATGGTACAGTTGGTCCCTCAAAGGCAGTGGGCTGATATCTTATGGCTATCTTTCACTGCTAAGGGTAGGGATAGGCTCCTCACTGTCAAATAAAGTGATGCTAATAATTACATTGTTTTGAAGGATTCACTCTTAGATGGATTTGGCTTAACCACTGAACAACACAGGACAAAAGTTAAAAGATACCAGAAAAGAGTCCTCTCAGGACTGGACAGACTTTGTAGACTTTTCAGTGAAGGCTTTGGAGGGTTGGTTACATGGCAGTAAGGTGACTGACTACGAAAGCCAGTATAATCTAATCCTGAGAGAGCATATTTTGAACAATTGTTTGTCTGATTTGTTGCACCAGTACTTGGTAGACTCAGATCTGACCTCTCCCCAAAAATTGAGAAAGAAGGCAGACAAATGGGACAGAACAAGTTCATACAGGGGGTGACAAGGATGACAAGAAGAAGGATGGTAAGTCTTCTGACAAGGGTGGGGACAAAGATAAAAAAACATTCTGAGTCTTCATCAGGCCCACAAAAATCCTCTGGGGGTTGTGGGTCCAAATCCTCTTCTCACAATCAAAAAAAGCCATGGTGTTATTTATGTAAAGTAAAACACCATTGGGCAAGTGATGCCACTTGTCCAAAGAAAAACACCAAGGCTCCCACTACCACAACCCCAACTGCAACCTCTAGTGCCCCCAGTAATAGCAGTGGTGGTGGGAAGTCCACTACAAATATCATATCCAATCCAAGGGTGTAGCTGGGCTCACTATTGGCAGTGTAGTTGGGGTTGGTCTTGTTAGGGAGACCACAGAGGCTGTTTTAGTCTCTGCTGGTGGCATTGGCTTTGCCACCTTGGTTGCTTGCCCCCTTAATATGGGTAAGTACAAGCAACTATCCCTAATTAATGGTGTTGAGGTTGAGGCCTACAGGGACACAGGAGCCAGTGTAACTATGATTATAGAGAAACTGGTTCACCCTGATCAATACCTACTTGGTCAGCAGTACCAAGTGACTGATGCTCACAATAACACACTTAGCCACCCCATGGCTGTTGTGAATCTCAACTGGGTGGGGGTTACTGGTCCAAAGAAAGTTGTGGTAGCCACTGAATCACCTGTAGATTGCTTATTAGGCAATGATTTGGAGACATCGGCTTGGGCTGAACTGGAGTTGGAAGCTCATGCAGCAATGCTGGAAATTCCTGGGCATATTTTTGCTTCGACAAGGGCTCAGGCCAAAAAGCAAAAAGGACAGGGAAACTTGGATCCTGGAACAATGGACCAAGTGCTCCCAAAAGCTAGGGGTAGGAAGGGTAAATCCTTGCCCACTATCCCTCCCTCACCAGAAGATTCTCATTTTGAGGAAGGGGAAATCTCTCCCTGTGCAGAACCTACACCAAATGAGCTGACAGCAGATACTGCTGAGCTTTTGGTAGCAGGGGGGCCTGCTAGGGAGGAACTGAGTGTGGCACAGCAGACCTATCTCACACTAGAGGGTTTGAGACAGCAAGCTGTCAGCCTAATCTGCTCTGCTATTGCTACCTCTATCAGCCTAAGCTGCTAGAACACTACCAATCTACTAATAAGGGCTAACTGGACCTGGCTAAAGGTGTAAGTACCATCAGCAGGGCCAGCCTCCTACAGCCACTTTGTAAATATGGTGCAGCATTTTTGGGCTTCTAACATCACATTAGCGAGAAAAAAATCACGCTAATGTGGTGTTTGAATGACGCAAGACACTCATAAATCTGGGCCTAGATCTTTCAAAGACTAATGGTCCTGAAATTGACCCACCAAGCATCATTCACCTACGAAAATTGTGGCAGTGATTGACCTTGATTCTTCTACTAAGGTTATGTCAGAAAAACCCATAAATTATAGTGAAGCAGACAACTTACTAAGTGTAGTTCAAAAAGAGCTCAAAAAGGTGAATACTCAGGTTTGGGTTGCAAATCCTAGAAATAGCATTAATGACACATTATTTTTTGATGACCAAAAATTTTAAATTCCCAGTATAGTGCTACGGCAACAAGTGCTCAAATGGAGTCATGACTATTTTGTTATGCTTTACTGTTACGGTATGTTTCACTGTTCCCAGGTGGCAGTAGCAGGCACTTCAGTGTTACTGAATTGCAGAATTATCTCGTGGGAATGGACTTGTGCAGGACAGGGAAACAGGTGAGGCATGTGTGAATGGTTCCTTGTGCTGAGCATGGAAACTCTGGTAACACCAAGCACATGCACCCGGGCCCCCGTGTGAGCACATCACACACTGATTCAGCGCTACAGGCGCAAATGCCTACTGATCAAATGTCTCGCACTGCACCGGTGGTTACCCCTAGTTTAACCACACCCTGGCCCAATACGAGCACTTAGCCTCCTCGGACTCACTCACTTGTACTCCTGGGGTGGGGCTCCTCGGGTAGGGGACTCCATCCGCTTCCGCTGCCTGACATCGAAACTTCAGCCGCTTCCCCTGCGATGAAAAGACAAAAATAGAGAAAGGAATTCATAGTAAAGAGAGAAGTGTTCAGGGATATGGACGCTGCTTGTTCCTTCCGGCGACAGATACAAGCACTCACTCTTTGGCATGCTGGGTTAAAACCTCACTGTTTTGCCCATAAACGATGGCAACGCCATTTGACTTTTAAGGAACCTATTACCCAGGCACAATGACGGCATTACAACCAATGCCTTTACAAGAAAATTGGAACCACAGCTCAGACTTTACATACTTTTATGTGTATGTATACATATATATATGTATATATATATATATATATATATATATATATATATATATGTAATGTGTTCACATTTACATTTCCTTTGTAAAAGCATGCATGGTAAAGGTATACTCATAAAAAATTAACAGGTAAGTGTAAACCTATAGCTTCCTGAGTGGTTCTCCGGCGGCATGGGATCCCTTTGAGTAGTGCTGTATGGGCCTCCTTTTGCACCTTCTTTGTCCCCGTGCTGTGGGACTCCTGTGCACGCTGCCTGGTCTTCTGAGGGCTCTCTGAGTTGCTGAGAGCCCCCTCTGTCTCCCCCTCCTGGGTAGAGGCGACCAGGTCCCTCCTAGTCTTGGACAGCGGCATTTTCCGCTAACCGCATGCTTTGGGTGTGCTAAGGTTTGGTGGTGGAATCCACTGACGCAAACCAGGCTGCAAACCAGGCTGCAATCATCCATCTGGCGTGGGACATCATCTGCACTAACCAGGAACTCGCATCCATCTTCTTGGGTGCAGTACTGACTGTTCTGCTTCACCGGTGGTTCTTCTTTGCACCTTCATCTCGGTTAGCAGGGGCTCCTGTTCTCCCTGGACTCTTTAGTGCTTCCTGGACTTGGTCCCCTTCTTCCACAGGTCTTCAGGTCCAGGAATCCATCATTAGTGTCTTGCAGTCTCTTCTGGTTCTTGCATATTCTTCTATCACATGTTCTTGTGTGTTCTAGGAAACGTACTGTGATTTACTCCTGCTTTCCGGGGCTCTGGGGTGGGTTCTCTTACTTACCTTTTGTGTTACACTCCCAGCAACCCTCTACACACTACACTTGCCTAGGTGGGAAACCGATTTTCACATTCCACTATTTTAGTATATGGTTTGTATTACCCCTAGGCCAATTGCTATCCATTGTGATTTTCACTATTTGCACTGTTTTCTAGCTGTTTTTACAGTTATTTCTGCATTCTAGTGTATATATTGTGTTTATTGCTTAGTTCATAAGGGAGTATAGTCTCTAAGGTATTTTTGTCATTTGTGTCACCAAAATAAAGTACCTTTATTTTGTAACACTGAGTATTTTCCTTCGTGTGTGACACAACTGTGTGACTACAGTGGTATTGCATGAGCTTTGCATGTCTCCTAGATAAACCGTGGCTGCTCAGCTACAGCTACCCATAGACAGCCTGGCTTCTAGACACTGACTACATTTCACTAACAAGGGATAACTGGACCTCGTATAAGGTGTAAGTACCCTTGGTACCCACTACGAAATAGGCCAGCCTCCCACACACCATTGTTGCTACCTTAATAGAGTTCACTTCCAAGAAACTGCCAAAGAAAGTGATCTGGACTGAGGCTTGCCAGACAGCTTTTGATGCCCTGAAGGCAGCCATGTGCAAGGCACCTGTGCTGAAGGCACCTGACTTCTCTAAAGAGTTTGTCATGCAGACTGATGGTTCAGAGCATGGTGTAGGAGCAGTTTTGTCACAGCTAAATGAAGAGAGCCTAGACCAGACGGTAGCCTTCATTAGTAGGAGGTTACTTCTAATTTTTTCATAAAAGTCACCACAGGTGCATTTTTCCAAAATTGTTGACACCTAGCCCAATCACAAAGATGGACTGAAAAGGGCATTTCCCTGCAGATTGGTGGATGTAACTGGCCTAGACAAAATATAGAGAGGACAAATATTGAGAGGGGATACACATTTTATTTTTTGGACAACAAGTTCATAATCAACTAGAGTAATCTTCCTAAAGGACTCAAACAGCAGGTCTTCCTTATCCTGTTCAGTGTCAAAATGTAACCACAAAGGAATGCAGTCCTCAGACCTATCAAAGTAAGAACAGATTTTTTCCACTTTGTCATAGAAAAATGCAGTTGTCTGAAGTAATTACTCCACTAAGAAATGGAAGCCTTGGCCTGTTTTTCGGAGATCAAACACTTAATGCTTTTTTGTCAGTATTCCTTTCACTGTAAGAACAGAGAAACAAAACTTTTATTTTTGCGATCTCTTTCAAGGGCATAGAACGTATCAATCCCAGGATTTCTAGATGTTTAATAGGGTTAGAAGCATACCATTTTAAACTGGAATACCTTCCTGGTTCACTACATAGGGTAGCACTATCTAATGCGGCAACCCATCAAAGGTCGGGTTAGTGCTGAGAAACAATTGGATGACAATGTTCTGACACCAGCAATAGATGGTCTCCATGAAAGTGATTGGTTGGGCAGTGCTGAAAAAGATAAGTTACTTCATATATTGGAAGAATTCATCAAGACAGGTGGGCTGAATGTTCTAAAGATGTACCTGATCCAATAAGAGGATGTGGGATGTCAGAAATGAGTTAAACCAAGTGGGCAAGTAGGAACCAAAAAGCTAGACTATTTGCCCCACCCCCAGATAGCTGTCTAAGAAACTAAGTGACCAAGCTCGCAAGCAAAATAAGGGCAAGAATGTATGAAAGAATAGAGGGCCTGATTTAGAACTCAGTGAATGAGTTACTCCGTCACAGTGGTGCCGGATTTCCTGTCCACCGAACTCTAAATCCCATTAAATTCTATGGGATTTAGATTTCAGTGGACATGCTATTTTCTCCATTGTGATGGAGTAACTCATATGCCAAGTTCTAAGTCAGGTCCTAAGTCTGATTACAGTTTAGGTGTACAACATCATTAGATGGAAGGTTAGAGACTTCATAGGATATACAGCTAGTGAGAAGTCCAAAATTGTCAGAAATGCTATCACCGTTAGACGTTTCTGCCAAGCCATGTATAAAGTTAGCTATAGATCGTTACGGGTACACTAGTCGGAGGGTAGGTTCCCAGCACGGAATTCTGGAAGAAACATGCCAACTTTTGTCACCGACATACGTTTCCCAAGGAGCCGTTCCTGATTCTGGGGGTGGGCAACCTTTTTGTAACAACCAGTCAACTCAATGTAAGTGACGGTTTTTCTTTACTTCTTAGTTCAGTGATTCCTCAGTTATAAGGCTTCGGAGAAGGTGTACTTGAGTGAATATAGTTTTGGTCCTGATGAAGCGTCGTAGGATCCTGTTGGACCGCTTGACGCAAAACATGTCGACCCTTGACTAGAGCCCCTAGATTACTGGTATCTTCTAGTACTTTGTGTTGAAAGTATTTGAGCATTATCACTCATTATTTTTACTGTTGCATGGTTTTTAATATTGGTCTCCACCTCACCTATACTGATTAAATTTATGATGTTTTGAGGCAGATAACCAATTTTATTTATTTTCGTATCACTCTCTCCGGTTGGTGTTGGATCCCACTTTAGGGACCAAACCTTGCTCTACCTGCTACTTAGAGAGCTACGTGGTTAAGAGCTCCCTGTGGGGAGCCCACCAGGCATTGCAGCACCAGCCTGGTGAAGGGCGTTTCCGATGATGAAGCGAGTCATCCACTGAAATGCATGAGGGTTTTGCGCTCTAGCCATTCCTGGTTCTTTGGAATAGTGTACACTTTATATTATTATGAAAGAACAGAGGGCCTGATTTAGAACTCAGTAAATGAGTTACTCCGTCACAGTGGTGAACTCTAAATCCCATTAAAATTTATGGGATTTAGATTTCAGTGGACAGGCTATTTTTCTCCATTGTGATGGAGTAACTTGTCTGCCAAGTTCTAAGTCAGGTCCTAAGTCTGATTACCGTTTAGGTGGCCTCAATGTACAACATCATTAGATGGAAGGTTAGAGACATCATAGGATATACAGCTAGTGAGAAGTCCAAAATTGTCAGAAATGCTATCACCGTTAGAAGTTCCTGCCAAGCCATGTATAAAGTTAGCTATAGATATTACTGGCCCGACTCAGCAAACACATTTAAATAGAATATATGTTATTCCATAAGAAGGTTACCATTCCAAAGGGGTAGAAGTTTTGCTTGTTCTTCACATCATCACCAGTGTCCACATAGATTTCTTACAAGCTTTTTTTCCTGCGGTAGGGCAGTCCCAAGACCCTCATAGCTGATACTGGGGTACAGTTTACTTTAAAGTTGATGCAGAATTTCCTTTGCCATTGATGAGTAGAGCATCTCAGAATAACTCTATACTGACCAAGAGCTAATGGCTAGTTGAGAGAGTCAACAGAATGATCGGAGTATGCATTCAGGTAGCTGCATTATGGGTAAATGTGTTAAACACGCTATACTTGAGCTGTTATGGTCATTTCCATATTGCACACAATATTGTTATATATTTGGCTCCCTTTCTGTAGTTGAAGGGTAGACTCCCTGGTACCAAAATGGTTTCTGCATTATTGTGGAATGAACATAGATATAGAATGAAAAATTGCCATGGAAAAAGAAAGAGTCATCAAATGAGATACAAAACAGTGCTGCGGTGGAGCTACAAGCCCAGGAAGATGCTGGTTCCGCTGTCGAGCTCCTGTGAGACCTGTATCCCAAGGAGGCCTCAGCACGTCAGAGAGTATTGGAGACCACCAATGCCCCATGATTCTTGCCCAGTATGGCACGTGCCAACCAAAAATTGACTACGTGGAGGTGGATGGCGCTGCTGACACTCATACACACACTGGCATGCAGTCCTGGGAGAACTTGAATGAGCTGGCATATACTTTCACGGAAAGTGGGAACTAGAGATTCTTCTAGCCTGCAATTAGCCATGATAGGTGTAAATTGCCTTTCAGGAGCAAACAGGATGACTTGAATGGACAGAGAGGACTCCTGCAGGGTGTGAACTGGGATTCTGCTTTTGACAGCACAGTGTCAAATCCTGCTTGAGAGGTCTGTAAGGGACATGTAACACTTGGGGCACACTTGAAAGTGAGAGATCAGGAGGCCAAGACAGTTCTGGTATATTGCCGCTCTGGTTGCTGAAGAACCCTGCTTTTGTCCCACCAGACTTCTAACTCTGGGTTTGTGAATGTACAGTGCCTGCTTCAAGCTGCAGTTTAATGTTAGCATCATGGTACCTGCTACTTCTTGCACTACTGCAGGCTCATAAACCACTGAGACCTTATGTCCTCTTCATATTGATCAGTGCTCCCCTCCTCCCCATTTTGTATATTTTGTTATGCTTTACTGTTATGTTATGTTTCACTGTTCCCTGGTGGTAGTGGCAGGCGCTTCAGAGTGTTATTGAATTGTAGAATTATCTGGTGCTGAACAAGGAGACATGTGAGGCGCATGTACACAGAGCCTTGTGCTGACCAAGGAAACTGTGGTAACATGAAGCATATGAAAATGAAAACAAAAAGTTCCAGGGCACAACAATAATTTCGGTGTCTTGGGGCTTGACTCCCTACTTGTAAATCGCGGAACGGAGTTCTACTTAAATCTTACTTACTTTCACTCCACATATTGGTATATATAAATTATTCTTCATAGGTTAGATGTTTTTCCCTTTCATGTTGCGGTTCCATATGCTCGCCCTGTGGAGTGCTTTCCGCCCATGGTGATTTTCGCTTTGTGTTGTTTCCTTATCTATTTTTTGTTCCATAGGTGTTTGGGCTTATCAAGGCCTTGCTACATACAATTCATAACACCTCAGATATTTTGGCTTATACAGCTTGTTCGTCATACAGGACCTACGATTTCCCTTGGAATAGAGCCATCTTTTGGACTCATTATCTCATCCAGTTATTTGGTATGCTTGGGGGAATTGTTCCCATTTTTTGCTACATTTCTTTGTTATATTTGTACAACATACTTGTTGCACACCCTGGGGGTCTCTATGTGCTTCTAAATGTTGGGATGACTGTCTTGTTAGCCCATACCTTAACATCCTGCCTACGTACTTATCCCGTTTGGGTGTTTTTCCTTTGGTGCTTTTTTGACAATCATCTGGCCACTATATGGTCTGTTCATTCACAGCACTCATTTTCTTCAGGGAAATCTATTATTGTCCACGGTGTCCAACATAGAATTGCCCACTTATTTCTCTTACTCACACTACTACTAAACACCTGGTCTACATTCTGGGCTTTTATTTACAAGTGCACCTTCCTTATCTTCGTCTTATACCACTTTTGGCAACTCGCAGGGGTTACCTATCTCATACCTAGCATGAGAGTATCTCTATTCCAGAATCTTCTGTAGCTCTCTATGTTTTTGAAATCTTGGAGTATACCACATATTTTTTCACTTACGAAAACTATTTTTCTTGTCCTTGTACACAGATTGCATTTTGTGTGAATTGTCCAATATATATTCGCCATTTGTTTGTAAAGAGATTTCATCTTTTCCTTGTTACAGCCTTCAAAAAGTCCGGTTGCACGAAACATGTGTTGGCTGTCTCTGAAATTTGATGTGTTCATTTTTTCCAACATGGCTGTCTATGAAATTTGATGTGTTCATTCTTCCCACACAAGGAATTAAATATTTTTTGGACTCTTGGATACTGTGGACTTGTTCATTTGGAGTGCCCTGGTACTTTTTGTTTTCATTTGTGTACACAGCACGACACAGAGGAGACATTTCCCGTTCCTTCTGGGTCCGTGCACCTTAAATACCCTTGGTGGTTGGGTATTCGTACCAGGTCGGCACCCTTCTCATAACCTTGTTGTTTTCTCCTGGACTTTGTTGCTTTTTGTTACAGATGTGCGATTTGCAAGCATCAACCACTTGTTTAGTCACTTCTACCATGAAGCACATGCAGACGGTTCCCTGTGTAAGCACAGTACGCAGAGTCAGTGCTCCAGGTGCAAATGCCTACTGAGCAACAGTATTGCGCTGCACGTGTGCTTTCCTGTAGTTACACAACACCCTGGCCCAATACGAGCGGTCATCCTCTTTAGATTTTCCCACTCACTTGTACTTTTGACGTAGGGCTCTCCTAGTATTGGACTCCATCCGTTTCCGCTTCCCGACATCGAGACTTCTTCTGCTTCCACTTCGAAGAATAGACAAAGAGAGAAAGGATTATTATTCAGGTACTCCGACTCCATGGCTTGCAGAGTCCCCTCAATAAAATAGCAATAAACCAGGTAAAATAGTTTTGATTTTTGGCAGCACTGCAGAACTTACAGAAGCGCTTCTGGACAACTTGGTAATTAGTGACAGCGCACTGTCAGAACAGGGAACACTGACTCTGCCTTGGCATTCTGAGTAAAGGATTAAGTGCTCAGAGATATTGACTCTGCTTTTTCCTTTTAGCAACAGATACAAGCACTCACTGTTTGGCGTGCCGGGTTAAAAGTCCATTGTTTTGGACATATACTCTAGCAATGTCATTTGACTTTTAAAGAACGTATTTCAGACATTTGTGTGAGTTTATGTGTGTGATAACAATGAAGTCTGTGTTGTATTTTGCATGTGCCTGTGATCTGTACTGCAAAAGGGCGAGTGATTCAAGGGATCATGAACAGTTTCCTTTATGGTATGTTTGTAAACAGTACGATGGATAAGCAGTAAAATCATAAATGCTTGTAGTGAACTGTGGTAATTCATTTTCCAGATTTCATGCTTCCAATGGTTATGGGAACTCCATAATCCTGTGATCCTAAATAGCCTAACACTCCAGTGAGCTGAGTATGTACCAGAATCCCATGGACCATATAGTAGCTGAAGGCGTAGAGAAGTACCCAGTGAACATTACCCAGTTTTTATCTTCTCTCTCATCCCCAACCCCCTCCTCTTAGGGGATTACCTCTGGTGCAGTGTACACATTGACTGCTACCTGAGCTAGTCCTCAGTGGGATTTGGAGAATATCAGCACCCACCAGAACCAGTTGGAGGTCAGGCGAGTGGCTAACGAAAAAAGGCTTATCCACAAAGACTAGTAGTGTTCCCTATGGGCAACGACATGGGTGTCCACGAACAATTACATCCAGGATATTGTTCCGGCTTTACCAGGGGACACCTCGGAGGTTGAGCAGTTAGACACAGTAGTATAAAATTTACAATTGGAAATTCAAACTCTGAGTTAGAAGGAAAGTTAACCACAATGTAAACCTAGAGTCACTCAGTGGAGGGACACTACGCAAAAAGCCTCATCCCATCTTGAATATACATAAATTTGAAGAAGCTTAAACCAAGGTTCCCTCTTTGTCACAGTCAGATCAAAACCTACAAGTAACAGCTTTCAAACCCAGCCCTGTGCCATTTCCCACAATTCACAATTTTAATGAGTCAATGCCAACAACACTTCACATGTAAATCCAAACCTTGTACAACAGATGCAGCCAGAGTGACCTTCATTATTTCTTACTTAGAAGGGATGGCAGCAAATTGGGCAATTCCTTTAACTGAAACTAATGATTCATTCCTATATACAGGGAGTGCAGAATTATTAGGCAAGTTGTATTTTTGAGGATTAATTTTATTATTGAACAACAACCATGTTCTCAATGAACCCAAAAAACTCATTAATATCAAAACTGAATATTTTTGGAAGTAGTTTTTAGTTTGTTTTTAGTTTTAGCTATGTTAGGGGGATATCTGTGTGTGCAGGTGACTATCACTGTGCATAATTATTAGGCAACTTAACAAAAAAAAATATATACCCATTTCAATTATTTATCATTACCAGTGAAACCAATATAACATCTCAACATTCACAAATATACATTTCTGACATTCAAAAACAAAACAAAAACAAATCAGTGACCAATATAGCCACCTTTCTTTGCAAGGACACTCAAAAGCCTGCCATCCATGGATTCTGTCAGTGTTTTGATCTGTTCACCATCAACATTGCGTGCAGCAGCAACCACAGCCTCCCAGACACTGTTCAGAGAGGTGTACTGTTTTCCCTCCTTGTAAATCTCACATTTGATGATGGACCACAGGTTCTCAATGGGGTTCAGATCAGGTGAACAAGGAGGCCATGTCATTAGATTTCCTTCTTTTATACCCTTTCTTGCCAGCCACGCTGTGGAGTACTTGGACGCATGTGATGGAGCATTGTCCTGCATGAAAATCATGTTTTTCTTGAAGGATGCAGACTTCTTCCTGTACCACTGCTTGAAGAAGGTGTCTTCCAGGAACTGGCAGTAGGACTGGGAGTTGAGCTTGACTCCATCCTCAACCCGAAAAGGCCCCACAAGCTCATCTTTGATGATACCAGCCCAAACCAGTACTCCACCTCCACCTTGCTGGCGTCTGAGTCGGACTGGAGCTCTCTGCCCTTTACCAATCCAGCCACGGGCCCATCCATCTGGCCCATCAAGACTCACTCTCATTTCATCAGTCCATAAAACCTTAGAAAAATCAGTCTTGAGATATTTCTTGGCCCAGTCTTGACGTTTCAGCTTGTGTGTCTTGTTCAGTGGTGGTCGTCTTTCAGCCTTTCTTACCTTGGCCATGTCTCTGAGTATTGCACACCTTGTGCTTTTGGGCACTCCAGTGATGTTGCACCTCTGAAATATGGCCAAACTGGTGGCAAGTGTGATCGTGGCAGCTGCACGCTTGACTTTTCTCAGTTCATGGGCAGTTATTTTGCGCCTTGGTTTTTCCACACGCTTCTAGCGACCCTGTTGACTATTTTGAATGAAACGCTTGATTGTTAGATGATCACGCTTCAGAAGCTTTGCAATTTTAAGAGTGCTGCATCCCTCTGCAAGAGATCTCACTATTTTTGACTTTTCTGAGCCTGTCAAGTCCTTCTTTTGACCCATTTTGCCAAAGGAAAGGAAGTTGCCTAATAATTATGCACACCTGATATAGGGTGTTGATGTCATTAGACCACACCCCTTCTCATTACAGAGATGCACATCACCTAATATGCTTAATTGGTAGTAGGCTTTCGAGCCTATGCAGCTTGGAGTAAGACAACATGCATAAAGAGGATGATGTGGTCAAAATACTAATTTGCCTAATAATTCTGCACTCCCTGTAATTTTGCAGCATTTAAGGAAGCCATGACAAGACTCTTTGCAAAACATGTTTTTGTTAACTCTAATGATACCAAATTGCTTAACCTTCAACAGGGTACTAAAGATCCCCTATGACCAATTGTAATCACCTGATTGTAGAGACCAACTGGCCTGACAAAAATCATACCTCATAATTTTATAGAAGTTTGAGAGACAATCTGAAAGACTCATTATCACACATTGTAGATTAAAACAGACGACTGCTTAGAATTTATAGACCTGGTAATTAAAATGTATTATATGCTTGGGGAATGTAGGGTCTCTGATTGGAAACCTATGCACTTTGGAGGAGTTAAGAGACCTCTGCCCACAGAGGAAAAGGAACAACATTATGAGCTAAATCTATGCCTGTATAGCAGTAAGGTTGGGCACTTTGTCCAGGATTGCTTCGTGAAACCCAAGAAAAGTAGGACAGTAGCTAGTAGTGATGTAGTTGATCAGGTGCAGAAAAAGTAATACTCTCGACGAGATGAGATCATGTTGACGAGAGTAATTACAAAATAGGCTGGGTATCCGAACTCTAACAATAGACTCTTCTTTTAGCATGACTTCATGCTATCAAGAATCCCAAGATCCTGTTACACCTTTGCATTCTGCTGCCATGCATGTCAAATGTCCAGAAGGTCTAAGGAATAATATCATGATTACTAGGATGCATTTGACACAGTTGCCCCCACATCGGGCATATGAATGCCATATTGATCTAATTCCAGATGCCAATCTTCAGTGTAGCAGAATACATGCCCTAACTGAACCTGAGACTCAACATCTTCGCAAGTATCTGAACGAGCTGCTAGAATTAGGATTTATACGACACTCAACCAAGCCTGTATCCTTGCCCCTATTTTTGTCCCAAAAAAAGAATGGAAATTACTGGTCTGTATGGAACAGTCTATAGCAGTTAATAAAACCGCATTACGAAACAGGTACCCACTTCCTCTAATTCCAGTGTTGCTAGATCAGGTGGATGATTCCACATCCTATACAAAATTAGATCTGCATGGAGTCTACCACCTAATCCGTGTTAAGGAAGGTGATGAATGGAAGACCGCCTTTAGGAAAAAATTTGAATTGTTTGATATACTGTAATTTCCTTTGGCTTGTGCAACACCCCAGTGGCATTTCAATATTTCATCAATGAGGTCCTTTGTGAATTTTTACACCTATGCTCCATTGTTTATATAGATGATATACTCATAGCCTCAAAAAGCAAAAAAGAATATATACATGTGAACACCTTTCTCCAACACCTTAGAAGCATATTGTGTTTGATAAACTGGAGAAATGTTCTTTTCACGTTCACTCTGTAGAATTTTTAGCTCATTACATATCACCCATAGGTATTACAATGGACCCCAAAAAAGTGGAAGGCATCCTAGATTGGCAAACACCAACCACGGTCAAAGAAGTGCAACGAGTAATGGGGTTTGTCAACCGTTATAGGAGGTTTATTCCCCAATTCTCCTACATAGTTGCCCCAATCACACAATTGTTAAAAAAGTACATTTGTTTAGGTGGCCCAGTGCTGCAGACCAAGCCTTCATCTCTTGAAAAGCAAATTCACATTGGCTCCAATATTGTAACATTCAAATCCAGATAGGTAATTTTTTTGTCGAAACAGAAGTTTCACAAGTTGCAGTTGGAGGGGTTTTATCACAAAAAGATCCAGAGACTAGGTAATTACATCCCATTCCCTCTTACTCCAAAATATTGTCCCCTGCCGAGCAAAATTATTCAATGGCTGATAGAGAATTGCCGGCCATCAAACTGGTGTTTCTGGAATGGTGTCACTACATACTGGGGACCAAACACCCAATCACAATTGTTCTGACCGTAAGAACTTGCAATTCTTTGCTTCTGTAAAAACACTCACTCCTCATCAAATGCGCTGGCTGCATTTTTTCAGTGCCTTTGATTTTGTGACAACTTACCACCCAGGAACCAAACAGTTACAGTCAGACATCCTTTTCAAATTAGGTGGCAGATTTATGAAAAGTGGCACTGTATCTAGTGCTGCGCCACTTTTCTTGCACCCCCCTAACACCAGCATGTGTCCACCATCTTTAAAACACAGTACACGATGGCGGTAGTCAGGTGTATTAACGTCATAACTTTTTACACTAGTCCTGTGCTTTGCAGGATCAGAGTCAAAAAGTTTGATGCTAATCCTGTAAAGCATCCAGAGGCCCATTGAAAACAATGGGCGCCCCCACCTTAAAGCCTGCTTTTAGCAGGCATTACAAGTGCAGAAAAAATGGCGCAATGAAATCTCAGATTTCCTTGCACCATTTTTTTGGCCTCCCTAACGGGGAACGCCCACTTTACATACATTATGCCTTCCGCAGTCATATTGTGGCGCAAACGGTTACAAAGTGGCGCAATGCATGCACTTGGTGAAGGTTACGTGCAAAGTTACTAAGTGTGAGGGCACCCTGGCACTAGCCAAGGTGCCCCCACATAGTTCAGGGCAATTTCCCCAGACTTTGTGAGTGCAGGGACAACATTACACGCGTCCAGTACATATAGGTCAATACCTATATGTAGCTTCACAATGGTAACTCTGAATAAGGCCATGTAACATGTCTATGATCATGGAATTGTTCCCCCATGCCAAATATGGTATTGGGGTGCCAATCCCATGCAACCTCAGGGCTCCAGAATTGAACCCTGGTACTGCCAAACTAGCTCTCTGGGGTTTTCACTGCAGCTACCGCTGCTGCCAACCCACAGACAGGCTTCTGCCCTCCTGGGGTCTATGCAGCCCAGTCCCAGGAAGGCAGAACAAAGGATTTCCTCAGAGAGAGGGTGTTACACCCTCTCTCTTTGGAAATAGGTGTTAAGGGCTGGGGAGGAGTAGCCTCCCCCAGCCTTTGGAAATGCTTTAAAGGGCACAGATGGTGCCCTCCTTGCATAAGCCAGTCTACAGCGGTTCAGGGATTCCCCCAGCCCCTGCTCTGGCATGAAACTGGACAAAGGAAAGGAAAGAGATCACTCCCCTGTCCATCACCACCCCAGGGGTGATGCCCAGAGCTCCTCCAGTGTGTAATGAGGGCACAATCGAGGCCTCTGAGTGGCTGGTGCCAGCAGGTGACGTTAGACACCCCTCCTGATAGGTGCTTACCTGACTAGGTGGCCAATCCTCCTCTGAGGACTATTTAGGGTCTCTCCTGTGGTTTCTCATCAGATAAAGAATGCAAGAGCTCACCAGAGTTCCTCTGCATCTCCCTCTTCAAATTCTGCCAAGGATCGACCTCTGACTGCTCCAGGACACCTGCAAAACTGCAAAAAAGTAGCCCCGTGGGTCGACGGAATCTTTCACCTGCTAACGCAGGTACCAAACTTCTGCTTCACCGGTCCTCTGGGTCCCCTCTCATCTTGACGAGCGTGGTCCCTGGAACACAGGAGCTGGATCCAAGTGACCCCGAGAGTCCAGTGGTCCATATGTCCAAATTTGGTGGAGGTAAGTCCCCCTTGCACTTGTTAAGGAGGGTTGGGAACAACCTTTAAAAGCTCCTAAACAGGACATTGTAGATTATGTACTTGGCCTAAGATCAAGAATGGCTGAGTACATGAAAAAGGCTAATAAAAACCTTCAGGCCAGCCAGGAGCTGCAAAAGCAATGGCATGACCAGAAGGCTGTCCTGACCTAGTACCACCTAGGACAGAAGGTGTGGGTATTGGAACCTGTGGCCCCAACAGCACTCCAAGACAAATGGAGTGGACCCCATCTAATTGTTGAGAAAAAGGGTGAGGTTACCTACTTGGTAGACCTGGGCACTGCCAGGAGTCCCCTTAGGGTGTTCCATGTCAACCGCCTAAACCCTACTATGACAGGGCTGATCTCACCCTGCTCATGCCAACTGATGAGGGACAGGAAGAAGAGAGTGACCCTCTCCCTGATCTCTTCTCCACCACTGAACTGAAGCTGATGGCTTATTGGAGGGAGTAGTACTTGCAGATTGTCTTACTGCAGAGCAGAAGGACAACTGTGGAAGTCTCTTAAGTCAGTTTTCTGAATTCTTCTCACTAATACCAGGTACCACTACTTGGTGTGAGCATACAATCAATAATGGAGACAGTTTACCTGTCAAAAGTAAGATTTATAGGTAGCCTGACCATGTCAGGGACTGCATTGAACAAGAGGTTCATAAACTTCGGTGGAGGTAAGTCCTTGCCTCCCCATGCCAGACAGTAATCCTGTGTACTGCATGAACTGCAGCTGCTAGGGCTTCTGTGCACTTTTGCAAGACGTCCTTTGTGTACAGCATAGCCCAGGCCCCCAGAACTCCATCCTGCATTGCCCAACTCGCTGAGTTGGACTTCGACTTCGTGGGACCCACTTTTGTTGTGCTGAGATGACCGCCATGCTCAGATCTTCTGAACGCCTGTTCAGGTGCTTCTGTGGGTGCTGCTTGTTCTGCGTGGGCTCTCTCTGTTGCTCAGCGCCCCCTTTGTCTCCTCCTCCAAGGGGCGACCTCCTGGTCCTTCCTGGGCCCTGGCAGCACCCAAAATTCTCAACCGCGACTCTTGCAGCTAGCAAGGCTTGTTTGCGGTCTTTCTGCTGGCAAACAACTCTGCATCCTCCAGCACGCCATGATACATCTTCTGACCAAAGGAGAAGTTTCTGGCACCTTCCGTTGTTGCAGAATCTTTGGCTTCTTCCACCCGGAGGCAGTCCTTTTGCACCTTCATCTGGGGTTTAGTGGGCTCCTGCCCCCCCGGACACTTGCGTGACTCTTGGACTTGGTCCATTTCCTTTACAGGTCTTCAGGTCCAGGAATCCATCTTCAGTGTTTTGCAGACAGTTGTTGTCCTTGCAGAATCCCCTATCTCGACTTTACTGTCTTTCTGGGGTAGTAGGGTAACTTTACTCCTACTTTTCATGCTCTTGGAGTGGGGTATGTTGGACACCCTTAGTGTTTTCTAACAGTCCCACTGACCCTCTACACACTACACGAGGCCTGGGGTCCATCCGTGGTACGCATTCCACTTTTGGAGTATATGGTTTGTGTTGCCCCTAGGCCTATTTCTCCCTATTGCATTCTATTGTGATTCTACGTTGTTTGCACTACTTCTAACTGTTACTTACCTGATTTTGGTTTGTGAGCATATAATTTGTGTATATTACTTACCTCCTAAGGGAGTGTATCCGCTGAGATACTTTTGGAATATTATCACTAAAAAGTATTGTGTTTTCTTGTGATATGGTGCTATATGATATAAGTGGTATAGTAGGTGCTTTGCATGTCTCCTAGTTCAGCCTAATCTGCTCTGCTATAGCTACCTCTATCAGCCTAAGCTGCTAGAACACTACTAATCTACTAATAAGGGATAACGGGACCTGGCACAAGGTGTAAGTACCATCAGGTACCCACTATAAGCCAGGCCAGCCTCCCACATTGGTGGTGCAGCAATGGGATAAGTACTTGTAACTGCTTTACCACTTTGTCATTTGGTGCTTTTCATAAGAAAAACATATACCAAATATTTCAATATATGCACATTGAACCAAAACAGTTTACTGTTCTGCTCTAAAACGTTCTACAAAGTTTCTGAAAAGTTCTGAAAACTTTTTAAAAGTTTTCAAAAAGTTTGAAAACGTTTTTTCTCTGCACTTTCAAAAGTTCTAAAACATTTTCTCTCTCTGTCCTAAACCTTTTCTATCATGTCTGCAGTAGATAGAGCTCACTCCCAAAATTGTTCAGGCAACCTATGAGAGTTTAAACTTTAAACGTTTGAGGGGTCTCTGCAGAGAAAGAGGTTTAAGCATTGGTAAGAATCCTACAAAAGGCTTTCTTTTTAACCTGCTCCTAGAAAGTGACCAGAACCAGTCTGGCCCATCTCAGGAACAGAAGGTAGGAGGGGAAGGTACCCAGTCATACTCAGAGGAGTTCCCTGAAGAGAGTGGGGAGGGTTCTTACAAATACCTGCCCTCTAGCAGGCCTCCTAGTGACACTGGTAGTGGGAGAGGGTCACACATTAGTAGGAGATCTTTCACTCCTAAAGGCCAGGTTACTAGGGTCCAGCCAGTTAGGGGCAGGTCTCTCTCTGCCAATTCCCATATTTCCTCTGTATCTAAACATTCCCAAGCCTCCCTCCCAGAAAAGAGTCCTCTGAAGACTGGACAGATTATGTTGATTGTTCAGTGAAGGCCTTGGAGAGTTGGTTACATGGCAGTAAGGTGACTGACTATGAAAGCCTGTATAATCTGATCCTGAGAGAGCTTATTCTTAACAATTGTGTGTCTGAATTGTTGCACCAGTACTTGGTAGACTCAGATCTGACCTCTCCCTAAGAATTGGGAAAGAAGGCAGACAAATGGGTCAGAACAAGAGTGAACAGAAAAGTTCATACAGGGGGTGACAAGGATGGCAAGAAGAAAGATGGTGAGAAATCTGAGCATAAGCATGGGGATAAGGGTAAAACTAAAGATCCTTCTTCAAATCCTAAACACTCTTCCGGGGGTGGGGATAAAACAAATTTTTCCTCTTCTTCACAACCTACACACATTAAAAAGCCTTGGTGCTATGTGTGTAAAAATAAAGGCCATAGGCCAGGGGATACGTCCTGCCCAGGTAAACCCCCTGAGCCTACCACCACTAATACATCAAGCTCTAGTGCCCCTAGCAGTAGTGGTAATGGTGGTGGGACTGCTGGCAACAGTCAAAA
This sequence comes from Pleurodeles waltl, assembly GCF_031143425.1. NCBI lineage: Eukaryota > Metazoa > Chordata > Amphibia > Caudata > Salamandridae > Pleurodeles > Pleurodeles waltl. The sequence goes on along the minus strand of NC_090437.1, from coordinate 1,312,594,614 downwards.
TAAGGGTGTAGCTGGGTTCACTTTTGGGTCCATCATAGAAACTTGGGTAGTCAGACCCGAGACAGTTTCTGTCAAACCTGGTAGCATTGGCCTTGCCACACTGGCTGCTTGTCCCCTTACAATAGATAAGTACAGGTAGACAGTTTCAATAAATGGTGTTGAGGCTCAGGCCTACAGGGACACAGGTGCCAGTATCATTTTGGTGACTGAAAACCTACTGTCTCCTGCACAACACATCATTGGACAACAGTACAAGATTATTGATGTCCATAACTCCACTAAGTTCCTTCCCTTAGCTATAATTCAGTTTAGTTGGGGTGGAGTTACTGGCCCTACGCAGGTGGTAGTAACACATAGCTTACCTGTAGACTGTCTCTTAGGTAATGACCTAGAGGCCTCACGTTGGGCTGAGGTAGAGTTTAATATCCATGCAGCCATGCTGGGTATCCCTGAGGAATTGCTTCCTCTCATTTCAGCAGAAATGAAAAAGCAAAGGAGAGAAAAAGGCCTGAAATCTCAGGATCCCTCTCCAACAACAGGTAAAAAGGGCATCAAAGTATACCCTACCCACCCTGCCATTCAGGATACCATTCCTGTGGTAGGAGAAACTTCTCCTGGGGTGGCACCTGTACCAAGGGAACCATCAGCTAACACAGCTGTACTCCCTGCAGTAGAAGTACCTCTCTGTGGGATAACTAATATTGGTGAGAAAAAGTGCACCATTTTAGTTAACATGGAGCATCCCTCCAACCCTCCCAGAGAAACTTTAGTGCAGCAACCCTGCATTGCCTCACAACACTTAGGACAGCAGCCCTGTCCTAGTGTGGAGCTCATAGGACAGCATCCCTGCCCTGCTCCAACTCAAGAGAAACAGCAACCCTGCTCTCTCTTACAGCCATATGGACAAAGTTTTTGCCCAGCTATTGCTTTATTGAGACACCATCCCTGTCTGGCATTTTCATCACTTGATATAGGTCCAGTGGACAATTCCCACTGCTCTAAACGTAAACATACGAATAGGAACTCTGAGAATATAACTTCACATTGTTGGCTAGCTAAAAAAACTTCGAACAGGGTGGTTTACATCCCCACAGGGAAGTAACCATATAGTGGATGATAAAGGGAGTAACCAATCTATTGCAGAGCTACTCTCCAATTATCACCACTCAGACAATAAAGACTCAACTGGCCAAGTTTAGACTTATTGTCCTTCGTTTGGGGCGGGGTTGTGTAGGAAGGTAGCCTCTTTCTAGCTGTGTTACCCCCACTTTTGGCCTGTTTGTGAGTATATGTCAGGGTGTTTTTACTGTCTCACTGGGATCCTGCTAGCCAGGGCCCAGTGATCATAGTGAAAACCCTACGTTGTCAGTATGTTTGATATGTGTCACTGGGATCCTGCTAGCCAGGACCCCAGTGCTCATACGTTTGTGGCCTATATGTGTTCCCTGTGTGGTGCCTAACTATATCACTGAGGCTCTGCTAACCAGAACCTCAGTGTTTAAGCTCTCCCTCCTATTAAAATTGTCATTGCATGCTAGTGACAAATTTCACCAATTCTCATTGGCACACTGGAACACCCTTATAATTCCCTTGTAAATGGTACCTACGTACCCAGGGTATTGGGGTTCCAGGAGATCCCTATGGGCTGCAGCATTTCTTTTGCCACCCATAGGGAGCTCAGACAATTCTTACACAGGACTGCCACTGCAGCCTGAGTGAAATAACGTCCACGTTATTTCACAGCCATTTTTCACTGCACATAAGTAACTTATAAGTCACCTATATGTCTAACCCTCACTTGGTGAAGGTTAGGTGCAAAGTTACTTAGTGTGTGGGCACTCTGGCACTAGCCAAGGTGCTCCCACATTGCTCAGGGCAAATTCCCCGGACTTTGTGAGTGCAGGGACACCAGTACACGCATGCACTACATATAGGTCAATACCTATATGTAGCGTCACAATGGTAACTCCAAACATGGCCATGTAACATGTCTAGGATAATGAAATTGTCACCCCAATACCATTCTGGTATTGGGTGACAATTCAATGCATCCACGGGTCTCTAGCACAGAGCCCGGGTACTGCTAAACTTGCATTCAGGGGTCTCCACTGCAGCTACTGCTGCTGCCAACCCCTCAGACAGGTTTCTGCACCCCTGGGGCCTGGGCAGCCTGGTCTCAGGAAGGCAGAACAAAGGATTTCCTCTGAGAGAGGGTGTTACACCCTCTCCCTTTGGTGATAGGTGTGAAGGGCTGGGGAGGAGTAGCCCCCCCAGCCTCTGGAAATGATTTGATGGGCACAGATGATGCCCTCTCTGCATAAGCCAGTCTACACCGGCTCAGGGATCCCCCAGCCCTGTTCTTTCGCAAAACTGGACAAAGGAAAGGGGAGTGACCACTCCCCTGACCAGCACCTCCAAGAGGAGGTGCCCAGAGCTGCACTAGTGTGTCCCAGACCTCTGCCATCTTGGATTCAGAGGTGTGAGGGCACAATGGAAAACTCTGAGTGGCCAGTGCCAGCAGGTGACGTCAGAGACCCCTCCTGATAGGTGCTTACCTTTCTCAGTAGCCAATCCTCCTCTGTGGAATATTTAGGGTCTCTCCTCTGGGCTACTCCTCAGATAATGAATGCAAGAGCTCACCAGAGTTCCTCTGCATCTCTTTCTTCGACTTCTGCCAAGGATCGACTGCTGACTGCTCCAGGACGCCTGTATAACCGCAACAAAGTAGCAAGAAGACTACCAGCAACATTTTAGCGTCTCATCCTCACGGCTTTCCTGACTGTTTCCTGGTGGTGCATGCTCTGAGGGCTGTCTGTCTTCACCCTGCACTGGAAGCCAAGAAGAAATCTCCCGTAGTTAGACGGAATCTTCCCCCTGCTAACGCAGGCACCAAACTTCTGCATCACCGGTCCTCTGGGTTCCCTCTCATCCTGACAAGCGTGGTCCCTGGAACACAGGAGCTGGGTCCAAGTGTCTCCCACAGCCCAGTGGCCCTTCTGTCCAAATTTGGTGGAGGTAAGTCCTTGCCTCCCCACGCCAGACAGCAATCCTGTGTACTGTGTGAACTGTAGCTGCTTGGGCTTCTGTGCACTTTTGCAAGACTTCCTTCGTGCACAGCCTAGCCCAGGTCCCTAGCACTCCGTCCTGCATTGTCCAACTCGCTGAGTTGGACTCCGACGTTATGGGACCCTCCTTTGTGAATCTGAGTCGACTGATGTCCCCAGATCTTCTAAGTGCCTGTTCAGGTGCTTCTGCGGGTGCTGCCTGCTTCTGCTGGGGCTCTCGGATTTGCTGCGCGCCCCCTCCTCCTCCTCCAAGGGGCGACCTCCTCGTCCCTCCTGGGCTCCAGCAGCACCCAGAATCCTCAACTGCAACTCTTGCAGCTAGCAAGGCTTGTTTGTGGTCTTTCTGCGTGGAGACTACTCTGCATCCTCCAGCATGCCTTGGGACATCTTCTGACCAAAGGAGAAGTTCCTGGCATCTTCCGTTGTTGCAGAATCTTTGGATTCTTCCACCTGGAGGCAGCCCTTTTGCACCTTCATCAGGGGTTTAGTGGGCTCCTGCCCCCCCCCTGGACACTTGCATGACTCTTGGACTTGGTCCCCTTCCTTTACAGGTCCTCAGGTCCAGGAATCCATCTTCAGTGTTTTTCTGGCAGTTGTTGTCCTAGCAAAATCCACTATCCCGACTTTACTGTCTTTCTGGGGTAGTAGGGTAACTTTACTCCTACTTTTCAGGGTCTTGGGGTTGGGTATCTTGGACACCCTTAGTGTTTTCTGACAGTCCCAGCCACCCTCTACAACCTACACTAGGCCTGGGGTCCATTCGTGGTTTGCATTCCAATTTTAGAGTGTATGGTTTGTGTTGCCCCAGGCCTATTTCTACCTATTGCATTCTATTGTGATTCTAGGTTGTCTGCACTACTTTCCGTTACTTACCTGTTTTTGGTTTGTGTACATGTAATTTGTGTATATTACTTACCTCCTAAGCAAGTATATCCTCTGAGATACTTTGGCATATTGTCACTAAAATAAAGTACCTTTATTTTTAGTAACTCTGAGTATTGTGTTTTCTTATGATATAGTGCTATATGATATAAGTGGTTTAGTAGGAGCTCTGCTTGTTTCCTAGTTCAGCCTAAGCGCTCTACTATAGCTACCTCTATCAGCCTAAGCTGCTAGAACACCTCTATTCTACTAATAAGGGATAACTGGACCTGGCACAAGGTGTAAGTACCACAAGGTACCCACTATAAGCCAGGCCAGCCTCCTACAGTACTTCCTACACCCCTCCTGATTAGGTAGCCAATCCACCTCTGTGGGCTATTTAGGGTCTCTCCTGTGGGTTTCTCATCAGATAACGAATGCAAGAGCTCAACAGAGTTCCTCTGCATCTCTCTCTTCAACTTCTGCCAAGGATCGACCGCTGACTGCTCCAGGACGCCTGCAAAACCGCAACAAAGTAGCAAGACGACTACCAGCAACATTGTAGCACCTAATCCTGCCGGCTTTCTCGACTGTTTCCTGGTGGTGCATGCTCTGAGGGCTGTCTGCCTTCACCCTGCATTGGAAGCCAAGGAGAAATCTCCAGTGGGTCGATGGAATCTTCCCCCTGCTAACGCAGGCACCAAACTTCTGCATCACCCGTCCTCTGGGTCCCCTCTCATCTTGACGAGCGTGGTCCCTGGAACACAGGAGCTGGATCCAAGTAACCCCGCCAGTCCAGTGGCGCGTCTGTCTAAATTTGGTGGAGGTAAGTCTTTGCCTCCCCACACCAGTCAGCAATCCTGTGTACTGCGTGATCTGGAGCTGCTAGGGTTCCGGTGCACTTTTGCAAGGATTCCTTTGTGCACAGCACAGCCCAGGTCCCCAGCACTCCATCCTGAATTGCTCAACTTGCTGAGTTGACCACCGGCTTCGTGAGACCCTCTTTTGTTGTGTTGAGACGACCGCTGTGTTCAGATTACTTAAACGCCTATTCAAGTGCTTCTGCGGGTGCTGCCTGATTCTGCATGGGCTCTCCTTGTCACTGAGCGCCCCCTCTGTCTCCTCCTCCAAGGGGTGACCTCCTGGTCCTTCCTGGGCTCAGGCAGCACCCATTATCTTCATCCGCGACTCTTGCAGCTAGCAAGGCTTGTTTGCGGTCTTTCTGAGTGAAAACAACTCTGCATCCTCCAGCTCTCCGTGGGACATCTCCCGACCAAAGCAGAAGTTCCTGGCACCTTCCGTTGTTGCAGAATCTTCAGCTTCTTCCACCCGGAGGCAGTCCTTTTTCACCTTCATTCTGGGTTTACTGGGCTCCTGCCCCCCCAGGGCACTTGCGTGACTTTTGGACTTGGTCTCCTTCCTTTCAGGTCCTCTGGTCCAGGAATCTCTCTTCAGTGCTTTGCAGTCTGTTGTTGCCTTTGCAGAATCCCCTATTTCTTCTTTACTGTCTTTCTAGGGTATTAGGGTAACTTTACTCCTACTTTTCAGGGTCTTGGGGTGGGATATCTTGGACACCCTTATTGTTTCCCTACACTCCCAGTGACCCTCTACATACTACACTAGGCCTGGGGTTCATTTGTGGTTTGCATTCCGCTTTTGGAGTATTTGGTCTGTGTTGCCCCAGGCCTATTGTGTCCTATTGCATCCTATTGTATTCTACAGTGTTTTCCCTACTTTTCTAACTATTTACTTAACTGATTTTGGTTTGTGTGTATATTTTGTGTATTTTACTTACCTCCTAAGGGAGTATATCCTCTGAGATATTTTTGGCATATTGTCACTAAAATAAAGTACATTTATTTTTAGTAACTCTGAGCATTGTGTTTTCATGAGATAGTGCTATATGATAAAAGTGGTATAGTAGAAGCTTTGCATGTCTACTAGTTCAGCCTAAGCTCATCTGCTATAGCTACCTCTATCAGAACTAAGCTGTTAGAACACTACTAACCTACTAATAAGGGATAACTGGACCTGACACAAGGTGTAAATACCACAAGGTACCCACTACAAGCCAGGCCGGACTCCTACAGAAGGTTAGACATATAGGTGACTTATAAGTTACTTAAGTGCAGTGAAAATGGCTGTGAAATAAAATGTGCGTTATTTCACGCAGGCTGCAATGGCAGGCCTGTTCAAGGGTTTGTCTGAGCTCCCTATAGGTGGCAAAAGAAATGCTGCAGCCCATATGGATCTCCTGGAACTCCAATGCCCTGGATACCTAGGTTCCATATACTAGGGGCGTATAAGAGGGGTCCAGTATGCCAATAGAAATTGGTAAATGAAGTCGCTGGCCTACAGTGACACATTTAAAAGCAGAGAGGGCATAAGCAGTGAGGTTCTGATTAGCAGAGCCTCAGTGACACAGTTAGGCACTACACAGGCATACACATTAGGCCACAAACTATGAGCACTGGGGACTTGGCTAGCAGGATCCCAGTGAGACAGGCAAAATATACTGACACATAGGTTTTTTTCTATGAACACTGGAGTCCTCGCTAGCAGGATCCCAGTGACACAGTAAAAACACACTGACACACACAAACAGGCCAAAAGTGGGGGTAACAAGGCTAGAAAGAGTCTACTTTCTTACAATCCCCTTCCCCTAAACGAAGGACAAAAAGGCTAAACTTGGCCAGTTGAGACTTTATTGTCTAAGTGGTGATAAGTGGAGAGTAGATCTGCAAGAGTGGTTACTCCCTTTCTCATCAACTATATGGTTACTTCTCTGTGGGGATGTAAACCACCCTGTTTGGAGATTTTTACCTAACCAACAGTGTTGAGTGTAAATTCCCAGAGTTCCTATGAGTATGTTTTAAAGTTGGACAGTGGGATTGGTCCATTGGGCCTATGTCCAATGCATGAAATGTTAGACAGGGATGCTGTCTCAATAAAGCCATTGCTGGGCAAAAGCTTTGTCCATATGGCTGTAAGACAGAACAGGGTTGCTGTTTCTCTTGAGTTGGAGCAGGGCAGGGCTGCTGTCCTTTAAGCTCCACACCAGGACAGGGCTGCACTACTAAGTGTTTAGAGGTATTGCAGGGCTGCTGCACTAAAGTTTCTCTGGGAGGGCTGGAGGGATGCTCTATATTTTACTTAAATGGTGCAATTTTGCACATCTGGATTAGTAATTCCATAGAGAGGTACTTTTACCTCTGGGAGTCCCACTGTGGTAGCTGATGACTCCTTTGGTACAGGTTCCACCCCAGGAGAGGTTTTTCCCACTATTGGAATGGTATCCTTAGTGGCAGGGTGGGGAAGGGATACTTTGATACCCTTTTTACCTTTTGGTGGAGAGGGATCCTGAGTTTTCTGGCCTTTTTCTCTCATTTGCTTTTTCATTTCACCAGAAATGAAAGGAAGCAATTCCTCAGGGATACCCAGCATGGATGCATGGGTATTAAACTCTACCTCAGCCCAACCGGAGGCCTCTAGGTCATTCCCTAAGAGACAATCTACAGGTAAGCTAGGTGATACCGCCACCTGCTTAGGGCCAGTAACTCCACCCCAACTAAGTTGAACTACAGCTAAGGGGAGAGACTGAGTGGAGTTATTGACATCAGTAACTTGGTACTTCTGTCAAAGGAGGTGTTGTGCAGGTGACACCAGGCTTTCAGTCACCAAAGTGATACTGGCACCTGTGTCCCTGTAGGCCTGGGCATCAACACCATTTATTAAGATTGACTGCCTATACTTATCCATGTTAAGGGGACAAGCAGCCAAGGTGGCAAGGCCAATGCCACCAAGTGTGACAGAAACTGTATTGGGACTTTCTATCACAGTTTCTATTATGGTCCCAAAAGTGAACCCAACTACACCTTTAGTTTGACTATTGCCAGTAGTCCCACCACTATTACCACTACTGCTAGGGGCACTAGAGTCTGATGTCTTAGTGGTGGTAGGCTCAGGGGCTTTAACTGAGCAGGACTTATCCCCTGGCCAATGGCCTTTATTTCTCCACACATAGCACCAAGGCTTTTACTGATTGTGTGAAGAGTTTGAAGAAGATGAAGAAATTGTATCCCCACACCCATAGGAGTGTTTTGGACCTGATGAAGGATCTTTGTGTTTACTTTTATCCCTGTGCTTGTCCTGAGATTTTTCACCATCTTTCTTCTTGCCATCCGTGTCACCCCCTGTATAAGCTTTTCTGCTCACCCTTCTTCTGACCCAATTGTCTGCCTTCTTTCCCAATTCTTCGGGAGAGGTCAGATCTGAGTCCACAAGATATTGATGCAACAAGTCAGACACACAATTATTCAAGATATGCTCTCTCAGAATCAAGTTATATAGGCTTTCATATTCAGTCACCTTACTGCCATGTAACCAACCTTCTAGGGCCTTCACAGAAAAGTCCACAAAGTCTGTCCAGTCCTGTGATGACTCGTTTCTGGTCTCTCTGAACTTAAGTCTGTACTGTTCATTGGTTAAGCCCAGACCATCCAAGAGTGCATTTGTAAGAACCTGATAATTATCTGCATCATCCTCTCTGACAACAAGAAGTCTGTCTCTCCCCTTGCCAGAGAAGGATAACCAAAGGATAGCAGCTGACTGTACCTGAGGGACCCTCTGAACTTTATAGGCCCTCTCAAGTGCAGCAAGCCACTTGTTGATGTCATCACCATCCTTGTAAGGAGAGACAGTTCTGTGCAAATTCCTAGAATCAAATGACGGTTCCCTAACATTTGTATTTCTAAAGCTGCTGCTGCCACCATGGGGAATGAACCCCAAACCTGTCTCTCTTTCTCCACAGCCAGGGATTCCCTGTCTAAGGCCAACAGCTGCTGCATTAGCTTCAGTCTGGCCTCCTCTATCCTCAGCTTTCTGAGTTCCCTATCTAGGGACTGGTCCTCAGGGTTATATTTATGTGAAGCCTCTGAAACAGAGGTAAGATGAGAGTGTGTAGAGGCAGGCCTATCTCTAACAGGGGCCACTCTAGTGACCTGGCCTCTAGGGGTGAAAGGAGCCCTACTTGAGTGTGAACCCTTACCACTACCAGTTATACTAGGGGCCTTGTTGACAGATAGGTCTGTGGAAGGAACCTCCCCATGATTGTCATCTTGCTCCTCTGAGCTTTCCTGGTTGAAGTTATCCTCTACCTCTTCCTCAGTGTTGATTCCCTGGTCAATCTGGAGGAGGAGATTTAAGAGATACCTCTTACTGGGGTTCTTCCCAATCCCTAAATTTCTTTCAATGCAAAGCCCCTACAAGCTTGTATAGTTTAAATTGTCATAGGTAGTCTTGACAGCTCTAGGGGTGTCTTCTACAGAAAACATGTTGAAAGAAAAAAAGTTTAGGAAAGTGAGTAAAAAGTTATTAGAATAACAGAGCTAACATTTTAGAGAAAATAAATAAACTTTTCACAACTTTGTAAAAACGTTTGCAAAGTTTAAAGAACTTTTAAGATAGTTAGAAAATTGTTTCTGGGTACATATTATATATGCTCTAAGTATTGGAGCAAGATTTTCTTGTGAAAAGCACAGGTAACAAAGTGGTAAAGAAATTGCACATACTTATCCCACCTCTGCATCACCAAGGTAGGAGGCTGGCCTGGTTAGTAGTGGGTACCTTGGGTACTTACACAAGAAAGAAAACGAGCTACAGCTAATGTTCGCTGTTGTTTACAATGTAAAACAACCAAACAATCAAGATAAATACAATACAAAAAATGATATTTATTCCATATGTATGTACAACAACAAAACAACAATAATCCAAGTACAATATATAAATATTTACATGTTCAAAGGGAAAGACACACACACTGATATATATTGAGTAGACATAGACAAAGAGTTATACAATACAAGACACAAAAGATAAGAGAAACATAACATAAAAAGAAGAAAAACAAGCAGTCCAAACTGTACAAAATACAATAAAATACAAATTGAATATATACTTTCTCTATGGCACTACTTTAAAGCCTTAATAACATTCACAGTTGTAACATATAATAACTTAGAACAGGATCACGTCTCCACCTAATTCATAGGAGAAAATTACTTGGACCCTAGAATTTCATATCCTCAGTGATACAGTTAGGCACCACACAGGGTACACATATAGGCCACAAACTATGAGCACTGGGGTCCTGGCTAGCAGGATCTCAGTGGCACATATCAAACACACTGAAAACATAGGGTTTCACTATGAGCACTGGGCCCTGGCTAGCAGGATCCCAGTGAGACAATAAAAACACCCTGACATATATTCACAAACAGGCCAAAAGTTGGGGTAACAAGGCTAGAAAGAGGCTACCTTCCTGGTCAAATCTGGCATTGGGGTGCCAATCCCATGCATCCCCGGGGCTCCAGCATGGACCCCGAAAACTGCCAAACTGCCTTTCTGGGGTTTCCACAGCAGCTGTTGCTGCTGCCAACCCCTCAGACAGGATTCTACCCTCCTGGGGTCTGGGCAGCCCAGTCCCAGGAAGGCAGAACAAAGGAATTCTTCTGAGAGAGGGTGTTAGACCCTCTCCCTTTGGAAATAGGTGTAAAGGGCTGGGGAGGAGTAGCCTCCCCCAGCCTCTGGAAATGCTTTGATGGGCACAGATGGTGCCCATCTCTGCATAAGCCAGGCTACACTGGTTCAGGGATCCCCCAGCCCTGTTCTTTCGTGAAAATGGACAAAGGAAAGGGGAGTGACCACTCCCCTGACCAGCACCTCCCAGTGGAGGTGCCCAGAGCTCCTCCAGTGTGTCCCAGACCTCTGCCATCTTGGATTCCGAGGTGTGAGGGCACAATGGAAAACTCTGAGTGGCCAGTGCCAGAAGGTGACGTCAAAGACCCCTCCTGATAGGTGCTTACCTTTCTCAGTAGCCAATCCTTCACTGTGGGCTATTTAGGGTCTCTCCTCTGGGCTATTCCTCAGATAATGAATGCAAGAGCTCACCAGAGTTCCTCTGCGCTTCCCTCTTCGACTTCTGCCAAGGATCGACCGCTGACTGCTCCAGGACGCCTCCATAACTGCTACAAAGTAGCAAGACAACTACTAGCAACATTGTAGCGCCTCATCCTGACGGCTTTCTCGACTGTTTCCTGGTGGTGCATGCTCTGAGGGCTGTCTGCCTTCACCCTGCACTGGAAGCCAAGAAGAAAATCTCCCGTGGGATGTCGGAATCTTCCCCTGCTAACGCAGACACCAAAAGACTGCATCACCGGTCCTCTGGGTCCCCTCTCATTGTGACAAGCGTGGTCCCTGGAACACAGGCGCTGGGTCCAAGTGTCTCCCACAGTCCAGTGGACCTTCTGTCCAAATTTGGTGGAGGTAAGTCCTTGCCTCCCCACGCCAGACGGCAAACCTGTGTACTGCGTGATTTGTGGCTGCTCTGGCTTCTGTGAACCTTTCCAAGGATTCCTTTGTGCACGGCCTTGCCTGGGTCCCCAGCACTCCGTCCTGCAGTGCTCAACCCGCTGAGTTGGACTCCGACATCTTGGGACCCTCCTTTTGTGACTCTGAGTTCACAGAACTTCTAAGTGCCTGCTCCAGTACTTCTGCCGGTGCTGCCTGCTTCTGCGCAGACTCTCTAAGTTGCTGAGCGCCCCCTCTGTCTTCTCCTCCAAGGGGCGATATCCTGGTCCTTCCTGGTCCCCAGCAGCACCCAAAAACCTCTACTGCGACCCTTGCAGGTAGCAAGGCTTGTTGACAGTATTTCTGCCTGGAAACACTTCTGCAACATCCAGCATGCTGTAGGACATCTTCCATCCAAAGGAGAAGCTCCTAGCCCTTTTTGTTGTTGCAGAATCGTTGGCTTCTTCCACCCTGAGGCAGCCCTTTTGCACCTTCATCTGGGGTTTCCTGGGCTCCTTCCCCCCCTGGACACTATCACGACTCTTGGACTTGGTCCCCTTGCCTTGCAAGTCCTCAGGTGCAGAGATCGGTCTTCAGTGTTTTGCTGGTCCTTGTGGTTCCTGCAGAATCCCCCTATCATGACTATTGTGTCCTTCTGGGGTAGTAGGGTAATTTTACTCCTACTTTCTAGAGGTCTTGGGGTGGGGTATTGTAGGAGGCTGGCCTGGCTTGTAGTGGGTACCAAGGGGTACTTACACTCTGTACCAGGTCCAGTTATCCCTTATTAGTGTAGAAGAGGTGTTTCTAGCAGCTTAGGCTGATAGAAGGTACCTATAGCAGAGCAGCTTAGGCTGAACTAGGAGACATGCAAAGCTCCTACTATACCACTGGTGTCATATGCACAATATCATAAGAAAACACAATACACAGATATACTAAAAATAAAGGTACTTTATTTTTATGACAATATGCCAAAAGTATCTCAGTGAGTACCCTCAGTATGAGGATGCCAAATATACACAAGATATATGTACACAATACCAAAAATATGCAGCAATAGCAAAAGGAAGTAATGCAAGCAGTGTAAAGTTACAATAGTTTGCAATAGGAGCACATAGGTATAGGGGCAACACAAACCATATACTCCAAAAGTGGAATGCGAACCACGAATGGACCCCAAACCTATGTGAGCTTGTAGAGGGTCGCTGGGACTATAAGAAAACAGTGAGGGTTAGAAAAATAGCCCACCCCAAGACCCTGAAAAGTAGGTGTAAAGAGCACCTATATTCCCCAGAGAGCACAGGAGTCGTGATAGGGGAATTCTGCAAGGAAGACCAACACCAGCAATGCAACCAAAATGGATTTCCGGAAGAGAGTACCTGTGGAACAAGGGGACCAAGTCCAAGAGTCATGACAAAGTCGAGAGTGGGCAGATGCCCAGGAAATGCCAGCTGAGGGTGCAAAGAAGCTGCCACTGGATGGTAGAAGCTGTGGATTCTGCAAGAACGAAGAGGGCTAGAAACTTCCCCTTTGGAGGATGGATGTCCCACGTCGTGACGAAGCTTGCAGAGGTGTTCCCACACAGAAAGACCGCAAACAAGCCTTGCTAGCTGCAAGGGTCGCGGTTAGGGTTTTTGGATGCTGCTGTGGCCCAGGAGGGACCAAGATGTCGCCACTTGGATGAGGAGACAGAGGGGGTGCCCAGCAAGTCAGGGAGCCCTCACAGAAGCAGGCAGCACCCGCAGAAGTACCGGAACAGGCCCTTGGAAGAGGAGTGAACCGGAGCTCACCTGAAGACACAAAAGGGAGTCCCACGATGCCGGAGGACAACTCAGGAGGTTGTGCACTGCAGGTTAGAGTGTTGGGGACCCAGGCTTGGCTGTGCACAAAGGAAACCCTGGAAGAGTGCACAGGAGCCGGAGCAGCTGCAAATCACGCAGTACCCAGCAATGCAGTCTAGCGTGGGGAGGCAAGGACTTACCTCCACCAAACTTGGACTGAAGAGTCACTGGACTGTGGGAGTCACTTGGACAGAGTTGCTGAGTTGCTGAGTTCCAGGGACCACGCTCGTCATGCTGAGAGGGGACCCAGAGGACCGGTGATGCAGTCTTTTGTTGCCTGCGGTTGCAGGGGGAAGATTCCATCGACCCACTGGAGAGTTCTTCAGAGCTCCTGGTGCAAGAAGGAGGCAGGCTACCCGCAGAGCATGCACCACCAGGAAACAGGCGAGAAAGCCGGCAGGAGGAAACGATACAAGGTTGCAGTAGTCGTCTTTGCTACGTTGTTGCGGTTTTGCAGGCGTCCTGAGCAGTCAGCAGTCGATCCTTTGGCAGAAGGTGAAGAGGGAGATGCAGAGGAACACTGGTGAGCTCTTGCATTCGGTATCTGAAGAATTCCCCAGAGCAGAGACCCTAAATAGCCAGAAAAGGAGGTTTGGCTACCTAGGAAGGAGGATAGGCTAGTAAGACAGGTAAGAGCCTATCAGAAGGAGTCTCTGACGTCACCTGCTGGCCCCAGACACTCAGAGCAGTCACACCTCTGAATCCAAGATGGCAGAGGTCTGGGGCACACTGGAGGAGCTCTGGGCACCTCACCTGAGAGGTGCAGGTCAGGGGAGTGGTCACTCCCCTTTCCTTCGTCCAGTTTCATGCCAGAGCAGGGCTGGGGGATCCCTGAACCGGTGTAGACTGGCTTATGCAGAGATGGGCACCATCTGTGCCCATCAAAGCATTTCCAGAGGCTGGGGGAGGCTACTCCGCCCCAGCCCTGACACCTTTTTCCAAAAGGAGAGGGTGTAACACCCTCTTTCTGAGGAAGTCCTTTGTTCTGCCTTCCTGGGCCAGGCCTGGCTGGACCCCAGGAGGGCAGAAACCTGTCTGAGTGGTTGGCAGCAGCAGCAGCTGCAGTGAAACCCCGGGAAAGGCAGTTTGGCAGTACCCGGATCTGTGCTAGAGACTCGGGGGATCATGGAATTGTCTCCCCAATGCCAGAATGGCACTGGGGTGACAATTCCATGATCTTAGACATGTTACATGCCCATGTTCGGAGTTACCATTGTGATGCTATACACAGGTAGTGACCTATGTATAGTGCACATGTGAAATGGTGTCCCCGCACTCACAAAGTCCGGGGAATTTGCCCTGAACGATGTGGGGGCACCTTGGCTAGTGCCAGGGTGCCCACACACTAAGTAACTTTGCACCCAACCTTCACCAGGTGGAGGTTAGACATATAGGTGACTTATAAGTTACTTAAGTGCAGTGGTAAATGGCTGTGAAATAACGTGGACGTTATTTCACTCAGGCTGCAGTGGCAGGCCTGTGTAAGAATTGTCAGAGCTCCCTATGGATGGCAAAAGAAATGCTACAGCCCATAGGGATCTCCTGGAACCCCAATACCCTGGGTACCTCAGTACCATATACTAGGGAATTATAAGGGTGTTCCAGTATGCCAATGTGAATTGGTGAAATTGGTCACTAGCCTGTTAGTGACAATTTGGAAAGCAGAGAGAGCATAACCACTGAGGTTCTGGTTAGCAGAGCCTCAGTGAGACAGTCATCACACAGGGAACACATACAGGGCACACTTATGAGCACTGGGGCCCTGGCTGGCAGGGTCCCAGTGACACATACACTAAAACAACATTTATACAGTGAAATATGGGGGTAACATGCCAGGCAAGATGGTACTTTCCTACAGGTATTTTGGACACCCTTACTGTTTTCTTACACTCCCAGCGACCCTCTACACACTACCCTAGGCCTGTGGTTCCTAAGTGGTTTGCATTCCACTTTCTTAGTATATGGTTTGTGTTGCACCTAGGCCTATTGCATCCTATTGTATTCTACAGTGTTTGCACTACTTTTCTAACTGTTTACTTACCTGGTTTTGGTTTGTGTGTATATTTTGTGTATTTTACTTACCTCCTAATGGAGATATTTCTGACACATTGTCACTAAAATAAAGTACCTTTATTTTTTGTAACACTGAGTATTGTGATTCTTATGATATAGTGCTATATGATATAAGTGGTATAGTAGGAGCTTTGCATGTCTTCTAGTTCAGCCTAGGCTGCTCTGCTATAGCTACCTCTATCAGCCTAAGATGCTAGAACACTGCTAATCTACTAATAAAGGATAACTGGACCTGGCACAAGGTGTAAGTACCATCAGGTACCCACTATAAGCCAGGCCAGACTCCTACAGCTTTCAGTTCACCACAAGGTGTTCTCTTGCTAATATATTTCAGGTCAGTGATGGCAGAGCATGTGCTGTGCTCCTTATATTCAGGGCCGCTGGAATTTTGCGGCAGGAGAGGGCAAAATTATGCAGCATGGTTGAGTAAATTATGCGCATTATGCAGTACATTTTGTAGTTGTATAACTTTGTTACTTCAGCATTTTTCAATTTGGCACTACTGTAGCACTGTGTGGTTGCACCCCATTATTACCAGTTTAACATCCAAATATAGCAATAAACAAGAAAAAGGTGACCAGTCCAGCTTTGCAAAGGGCCTTCCACGGCGGGGCAACACGTTTTGCTGCATATTTAGTCACTTTTAAACTGTCTGAGCTAAAAGCAATGTTTTTTTTATAAAATCAGCAGATTATGTGGCAGATGATGGATTATGTGGGAAACGCCGCAAACCTATCAATATGTTAAAATCACCACACAATCACATAATTCAGGTTGCCTTGTTTATTATATTCAATAATCTGGCAGTGCACGCGCTGATAATTCACATGCTTTTGAGGATGCTATTTGAGGAGTTCACGCGCTAAATGAGTTGATAAATGACACACTGAAGAAAGCGTAATTCTTGTCACACAACTCGACGGTCATTCCACAGAGTTTCCCTCGCCGTCCCTTGCCCGCACACACAGCCGGCTTTAGGGCAGTGCGACGGTGCAGCCGCCCTGGGCGCTTACCTGGAGGGGAGCATTGACTATGGGGAGGGGGGAGCTGTGCTGAGCAATAACTAACAGTTTAACAGCAACTGCTGCAGAGTTCCTTGTGCACCAGTTTTCAGGCAGCAATAAAAAAGTCAAGATAACTCTTGTGACTAATGTTCCTGCTAAAGAGAGATCAGAGTTTTCTCTAGTAGCAGTTTTTGTGCCATAATGTAGCACAGAGGGTTAATATGCCTGCTGCAAAGAAAAGATCTATATTTTATATGAATAGCTGAGAGGATTAGTGAACCCATCATTTACCAGCGGTTTAAAACAAATAAAATGTATGTGAGAGAGGGGCCATGGAAAGATGAGGGGAACTTTTGTCAGGTGGTAGTGAGGGAATCTGAGGAGGAGGTCATAGAGTGGGGGCGCCAAAGATCATTGCACTGGGTGCCACCAGCACTAAAACCGGCCCTGTCCGCACACACACTTTGTTTAATGAAACATTTGTGTACCCCTTATAACAGCTAGAGTCAAGGGCGTGGGGACTAAGGGCCAGATTTATGGAGCTCTTGCACCGTTCCAACGCCAGATTAGCAGCATTTGTTGATGCTAATGTGGTGCTGGAAGAGGAAAAACGGCACGCCATATTTACAAAGTGTCCCAATGCTTGCATTGCACCAGTTTGTAACCCCTTGCACCACATTATGCTTGTGCTAGGCAGAATTTATGCAGGGGGGTCGTTCTAGCGCTAGGGGCGGGTGTAAAAATGACAGAAAGGAATTTATGAGATTCCTTTGCACCATTTTTACCTGCGTTTTTTAACACCTGCTAAGTGCTGGTGTTAAAAAGAGGCTCCTATTGATTACAATGGACCTCTTGGTGCTTTGCAGGATTAGCGTCATAACGTTTGACGCTAATCCTGCAAAGTGTTGGACTAGAGTTAAACATTGTGGCGTGAGTCATCCTAACTACCGCCATGGTACGTCTATTATAAATACTGCACTATCATGGTGGTGTTAGAGGGCAGCAGGAAAAGTAGCTCTGCCCCTAAATGTGCCCCTCTGACGTGATCTCGCCTCAGCTGATCCGCAAATGAACAAGAATCGGGCAAAACAGCTCAACATAGCCTGAAGATGGTGAATGTCCCACTGGTAGGTTACTCACGACCCTGCCCGAGCTGCCACACTTCAAGCAAACTTCCGGAGTCGCGCCGGCACCGAGACAGCTCTAGCGTCGGACCACAGACACAGGTGAGCTGTTTTCAAGGTAGCTTTTACTCATCAAGTATAACGGAGCTGCCTGGACAGTACCAGCAGGAGCTCTCCGCGGGAGCCCTCCCCCTTGCAAAGAACCTGGGGAGGGGAGAGCCCCCCCCCCCGTTTACTGTGCTGAGGGGCCCCACTGGAGCTCACACCCACCCACCATTCTCCCCACACACACACACACACATATCGCGGGGGCTGCGGGGTCCTTTGTTACGCCACTGAGGCGAATGTACTAAGCAATATACAACAAAATGTAACACAGACAGTTCACAGAATAAATATGTGAAGGTGGCTCACCCAGAGGTCCCCCAGGCTCCACTTGCAGGAGACCGAGGCAGGCGAGCAGCGGGAGGCACCTCAGGAACTTCATGTCGGCGGGGCCGGGGAGGGTCACTCACCTCCGCAGTCGGGGTGAGGGGAGTATGCTCTGTGCTCGTACCCCGCTCCGGCAGAAACCTCATAGAGGCAGGTGGATCCTCTGCGCCCTCATCCACCACTCCAGTGACACGTGAGACAACACCTGCGTGACAACATTTCTGCTGTCAAACTGGAGGGGGGAACAGAAGGTGAAAGGACAAGCCTTCGCATACGGGGAGATGCTTTTGGACCAGTCTACATGGGCACAACCGGTTAATCTGGAAAAGGAAAAATGCTTGGGGCCGGCATGGGCTTTGACTTATGATACAGATTTTTTAGCTCCCCTCGCCACTGATAGGGAGTTACTAGCTGAGGTGTGAAGTTCGCGCTTGTAAGGACAGTTTTAGGGGGAAAAAATGCACTATTTACAACCTGGATATTACTCAAGTCTATATTTTGGAAGCACCTTTTATCCCAAACCTTTTTCGCATTCTGTAGCAGCTCATCATATACTGTGTATACCCCAAGTTTAAGATAATGACTTGCGTATCACAGCGCTTCCTGTCACAGACTGAGACCTCATAGCACTAAACATACACAAGTCACTTTTCTCCATTCCACCAACCGGGATTCATCTCTGTGCCTCTCTGGTTACACACACAGACATCAGCAGTGCATTACCTAATAGAGGTTTCATAATGTACCATAATGCAGTTCCCACTGATTAACGTAACTTGCATTTATTTTTCAGTTAAGCTGCGCTTTATTTCATATGTAGGTACCTATAATTGAAAGAACAAGAAAACATACTTTTTTTGCTTTTTAGCCGCACCTTTCACCCTTCCTCCTCGCTTGCTCACCCTACTCCATTGCACACAGCATTACAGTTCCCACATTTTTTAATGCTCTTTGACCACTGGTGTCTGCATCATGCTTACTATGGAGCGAGTCCTGTGTGTGTCTCACACACAACACAAAGAACTGAAGCCTCACTGGACAGGGTTTTCTTTAACTAAAAGTCGCACAAGGTGCATAATGTACAAGAAGATGTGTGGGGCAGAAACCTCACAACAAGCTAAAGAAACGGCTCTATTATAAATGTTCCTTAACTCCGATGATGTTCTTTAAGAAATAATTTATTGGAAAGATGAATTAACAACAGCCTCCAGCCGCAACCGGTAGCGAGCATTTCTCCTCACAGCTGTCAACTGTCACAAGAACAGTTATAGAATGCTGGTAGGAACCAACTGGGAAGACAAGGGGAAAATGGGGAGGAATGGAATGTTACACTTGGATCCCTATGGGCAGGTGGGTACACAATGAAAGGAAGGGGGAAATAGAGAATGTACATTTTATACAAAACATTACTTATGATAAATTACAACACTTCTCCTTCCCATAAAAGACTTTCATAGAATGTTTGAAAGTAATATCCTGTTGGGAAATCAAGTGAGCATGTAATCTTTGTGCCAGACAGGAACTGCACGAGCCCTAGCTCTGCGATTGTCCCCATCATATTTCAATACATCCTTTGGCTTTCCATCCATACCTGAATACTTCTGAGATGTACAATGGGGTGTTAATCTATCCATGCTCCACGTTCTGCCATCCTCTAATGTTACTACATTTTTCTTCACCTCTGTTATTTTTATAGGTTTGGAGAATTTAGATTCACACCCTTGGCGATTGTCTGGTAGTTTAACCATTACCCGATCGCCTACATTCCATCTTCCTAACTTGGAACCATGCTTTTGGTCATATCTTTTCTTGTACCCTTCCTGATGTGTTATGACTTGATTCTTCATTTTATCTATATGAACCCATTTAGGCTCTCCTCCACCCAGTCAGTTGGGGGTCAATTTGGTGCCTGGTAACCTCCCTTTGAGCGCTAAGAAGGGTGATACCTTGGTAACTGAATTAGGGGTTGTGTGATAGGACCAAATCATTTTTTGAAGTGCTTTATCAGGAGGACTCCATGATATGTGTGCGGTTTGCATACACTCTTTGATCATACGGTTAACGCGTTCCACCAAACCGTTTGCTCTAGGGCAATACAGTGCTGTTTTGTGATGTATGATAGACAACCTTTGTAAAAACTCACGCATTTCCTCAGAAGTGAATTGGACCCTGTTGTCTGTTACTATAGTGCTAGGCACACCTTCTGTCATGAATGTATCGGTTAAGAAATTCACTAGAGATTGGGTTGTGATGCTGCTAACTACTCTGATGGTGATCCAATGAGAGTGATAGTCCACCAGTACTAAGATAAACTTACCAGCCCACCTGGAAAGTTTTAATGGACCAATAATGTCGAGACCCAGTTTATCCCAAGGTTTGGATGGCACACTCACGGGGGATAGTGGTGCGCACCTGGTATTCTTGCTTTTGTCGCTCATGGCACAAGTCAAACAATCCCTGACTTTATTTTCCACAATGCGGTCCATGCTCGGGAACCAGTACGTGGCCCTGACTTTAGCCTTGGTTAAGCTTCTACCTAAGTGACCTTCATGGGCCAAATCCGTAATCCTATCCCACAAGCCCTTCAGTGGTACTATCCTTTCCCCTCTCATGACTTTGTCGTCAACAATACTTAATTCTTGTCTCACAGCCCAAAAATGTTTTAGATCCTGATCTAAGCCATTAGACTTTGGGGGCCATCCTTGGACTATCCTTTCCTTCACATTTAATAGAGTATGGTCATTTTCCATGCAAGTGTTCCATTCCTCCCTTGTAATACTAGGGATATCAATCATTAACACAGGCTCTTCAGATTTATTTGCATTTTCCTCCTCCTGTACACATGGTAGCCTGGATAGACAATCCGCTACAGAGTTTTTTATACCAGGAACATATTCGATTTTGAAATTGTAACCTTCCATACCTATGAGCCATTTAGCTATTCGAGGAGTGGTGGTCTCCCTCCCCTTTGTTGAAAATATATAAATCAGAGGCTTATGGTCAGTGCGTACAGTAAATGGTAATCCCCAAAGGAAGTATTTAAAGTGTGAAATAGCCCAAGTACATGCAAGTGCTTCACGCTCTACTGTGGAGTAATTACATTCCGTATCTTTTAATGCTCTGGAAGCAAACGCTATGAGTTTTTCCTTGCCTTCCACCATTTGAGTTAGGGATGCTCCAATTCCTTTCCCACTGGCGTCAGTAGTTAGGATGGTTTTACGTCTAGTGTCAAAATTTCCCAAGGAAGGGGCACTAACAATGGCTTTTTTGATAGACTCAAAGGCTTCATGGCATTCCCCGTCCCATTTGAAATGAGTACCTTTTTTTAAGAGGACTCTTAATGGTGCAGCAATATCTGCAAAATTCTTGATAAATTTAGTCATGTATTCAACTAACCCTAAAAAGGATTTTAATTCCTCCTTATTTGTTGGAGGAGGAGCATCTTTTACAGCGTTGACTAAATCAATTTTAGGTTTAATTCCATGTTTGGAAATCGGATGTCCTAGGTAATCAACTGATTGGACTCCCAACTGGCATTTGTCTTTTCTTATGGTTAGACCTGCTTTTTTGAGTGCTGACAGAACTTCCCTTAATGAGTTGTCATGATTAGTTGTAGAATTACCATATATAAGTATGTCATCTTGGAAGCATAAAACATTCTTTATCCCCTCCAAAAATGTTTGCATGACTCTCTGGAACACTGCAGCTGCTGAAGCAAGACCGAATGGCATTCTGCAGTACCTGTATGCTCCGAATGGAGTTATAAATGAGGTTAAGGATTTGGAATCTTCGTGTAATTCTATTTGGTGGTATGCTGAGGAGAGATCAATTACGCTAAAATGGTTTGCCTCTCCAATTACGCTGATCATTTCATTTATTCTGGGCAGAGGAAATCTATCCACCCAAATATTTGCATTGAGATCTCTTAAGTCGACACAGAGACGAAGACCCCTCCCTCCAGACTTTTGGGTGACTACAATTGGAGCGAGCCATAAAGAACTTTCTATAGGTTCTATTATTTTATGCTTGACCAGTTTATCCAATTCCTCTTGTAAAGGGTCACGCATTAAATGGGGAATTGGTCTTACCTTATGTATTACTGGTACTGCGTTGTTTTTTAGTTTGATTTTATGTTGGAAATTTTTAAGATGGCCTAAATCATCATTAAATACTTCAGAGAATTCTTCACATAGTTTCTCATACCGTCTTAAGTTCTCTCTTCCTTCCAAAATTGATAACACAGGTTCTTGGCTGTTAGGATCAAATTCGATTCCTAAATCTTTTTGGTGAGCCCAACCTAATAAATTAGATCCTTTTTTTTTTAGATAGATCTTTCCCGCAGTGGAACGGTCCTTAAAGGTTATATTCATATTCACCATTCCTACTAATGGTATGGGATCCTTGTTGTACCCCTCAGGTTCTACATCAGGTTGTAAGATAACATACGTTTTGTCCTTAAATTTTTCTTGAAAATTGTTGTAATCGATCAACGTGTAGGGAGAGCATGAGTCAGCATACATTTTGAACGATACTCCATCCAACACAACGTCACAAGTGGGATAACTACTCCCAGTAGTAGATACTTCACTTACCACTTGGAAAACATATTTGTTAGTACATTCCCCCACATGTCCCACAACATGTACACTTTTTCTTTCATCTTTTAGGTTTTTACATAGTCTAGCATAATGCCCTCTCTTATTGCATTTCCTACAGACTACGGAACGTGCAGGACAATTGATATTGTTGGCTAAATGGTTAAAATTTCCACATCGAAAACATTTTAATTTGTCTTTTCTCTCTTCTTCGAATGTCTTTTTATTGAGAGAGTCTGGAATTTTCTTCCTTTCTCCTGTGCCTTGTACTTCTGGGTGATCTTTCACTAACTGGATAGTGTCTGAATTGTTGTTTTGTTTCATTTCTCTAATGCACTCTTCTGTGTGTTCTATACTTTTAGCTATTTCTATTGCTTCTCTTAAGTCTGGATTTCCTGCTAATAGTTTTTCTTGAATCTTGGGGTTGTTCGTGCAACGAACTAGCTGGTCTCTAATTAAGGAATCACACAATGGGCCAAAGTCACACATACTAGCCAAACCTCTTAACACAGCAATGTAACTAGAAATTTTCTCTGTTTTTCCTTGTATTCTACAAAAGAACTTGTGCCTTTCTAATACAATGTTTATTCTTTGACCAAAATGTTTCTCTAATTTATTGAAAGTTTTATAGTAAACATCTGCTTCGCTATCTGCATCTTCATCCTCACTTTCAGGATCTGGGAGATTCTCATAAACTTTTCTCCCTTGAATACCTAAGTTTTGAAGTAATATGTGTTGTTTCCTTAAGGGAGAGAATTTTTCTCCTCCTATTGCAATCAGATATGAGATTAATATTTTCTCCCATTCCTTCCAGGGTATGGTTGGTTCTTCTGCTTCATCCAAAAAGGGCGGGGGTTGAGACATATTTGTCGCCGCCATGTATAAAGTAAACAGATAACAATATACTCAATATACTCACAGAAAAGAATTGGTATCGCTGGCATATATTCGTAAATGTTTAAAGTTCACTGTTTACCTCAGCATTAGAAAGACATATAAAATCATCTATAATATGTTACTATAACAATGGAGGAGTTAATTGTTGATCTGTGCCCTCAGCTGACATATACTCTTTTTAGATGGGAGGGAATAAACAGAATAAACCTATGCATAAACAAATGCAATAATTAACTACTATAACTTGTTAAAATAAGCTGTGCCTATCAGCGTGACAGGCTTCTTGTAAAGTTGGTAGAAGATGCTAATGAAGGAGCTTTTCCAATCAGCGTGTAGACACAGAATATCAAGCCAGCTCAGATATAAGATATTGAGGCTGTGTCAGCTTCACTGCGCAATAGAGCAAATATGCAAAAAAAACAAATAAAAACTGTGTCTGCCAGTGAATGTACATGAGATTCAGATTTGCTCAGGAAGGTTTAACAGCTGTGCCCATCAGCGTGAAGATTATGTGCTGCCTCTCGATAGTAGTAAATCAAAGATGGCGCTATATTTTGTTAGTGTTTCCTTAAGGTGTGCGCTCTAGTCTTCACTCTCTAGTTTCCTGCAGGAGGGGCCGCCTTTCCTTGTCCCATCCCTCCAATCAGACTTATGAAGAAAAAGACTTCAGTTGCTGAAGGGATTCCAGTCAGAAGGTGAGGTAAAAGAAGGATTTCTTTCTAGAAATGCAATTGGTGATAACATTGACAGGCTATTTTAAAGCTGTGCCTGTCAGCATGCAGATGGAAAGATTCTTGGATGGTTTACAAGTTTTACAAGAGCCTTTCTCCTTTAATTAAATGTTGAGAGGCAACAATTCAAATAGGTAGTTTCTGATTGTTTGTGCTCCCAGAGTTGAGCTGAATAGAATTCTGTTTATAATCTTGAAAATCGGTTGAGAAATGCAGTGTGTGTCAATAGTTTATTTCAGCCTTGAAAGACACATTTATCAGCTGAGCCTATCAGATCTGAAGATAGTGCAAGGTTAATAAGGTTTCCTGGTTGTTGCCAGCAAAGGGCTATACATTTTTCTTAATTGCTGCTCTGACAGGTTGAATTTGAAAACAATACAGAGGAAATTCTGAAGTTAAACATAAACTTGCCGTTATGTGTTTATGCTGAGAGTATATTTTATAATAATAACCTGCGTTAGCAGCATGGCAGGTTAAATGTAGAAACAGACAGTACTTTCTCAAATTATTTCCAGACTGAAAGTTCTGCTCACCTCAGGGAATTATTCTCAATTTTCTGTTGTTTATTTCCAGCATCTGTCTGTGACACAGGTGGCTATAAGTTGTAGGGGAGGAGGCTGAGACTGCTGTCCCCCACCAGCAATTCATCGCCAGTATTATAAATGTTCCTTAACTCTGATGATGTTCTTTAAGAAATAATTTATTGGCAAGATGAATTAACAACAGCCTCCAGCCACAACCGGTAGCGAGCATTTCTCCTCACAGCTGTCAACTGTCACAAGAACAGTTATAGAATGCTGGTAGGAACCAACTGGGAAGACAAGGGGAAAATGGGGAGGAATGGAATGTTACACGTGGATCCCTATGGGCAGGTGGGTACACAATGAAAGGAAGGGGGAAATAGAGAATGTACATTTTATACAAAACATTACTTATGATAAATTACAACAGGCTCCCACAAACATTAGGAAGTCATCTTATTTGAACCCCATTTAGCCGTAAAGAATGAACCGAGATACAAAAAATAACTGAGTGCTTCTATCAGGCCGTCGCAAAATGAGAGGGCTCAGCAGTGACTGAAAAAGAACAGGTATCAATCAAGCAAAATTTTAATAAAGTAGAATTTATAAAGTGAGGGTATCCGGGAGCTGAGTGTCTTGCTGCTTCAGGTGGGATCAGTTGAACAGCCAGGTCTTGAGTGCCTTCAGAAATTCTAAGAGAGTGGTGGAGGTCCAGAGGTGTAGGGGGAGGTTGCTCCAGGATTTAGCCGCCGGGTGGAGAAGGAGCATCCTCAACTGCTGCTTCAGCGGATGCAGGGTGTGTGCACGAGAGAGAGGGAGGAGGAGCACAGGTGTCTGGAGGGTTGATGCAAATTTAGACGGTGGTTGATATAGGCAGGTCCATTGGTTGTGCAGGGCTTTGTAGATGTGGATCATCATCTTGAATTGACATCTCTTCTTTATGGGGAGCAAGTGGAGTTTCTTGAGGTAAGGGGTGAAGTGGGTCCATTTGGGAAGGTTGAGGATGAGCCTGGCCACTGAGTTCTGTATGGCTTGCAGTCTTTTCAAGAGGTGAGAGCTAATTCCTGCATACAGTGTGTTGCCGTAGTCCAGGTGGCTAGTGGTTAGGCCTTAAAACGGTTCTCTTGTGTTAATGGGGAG
This sequence comes from Pleurodeles waltl, assembly GCF_031143425.1. Classification (NCBI taxonomy): domain Eukaryota; kingdom Metazoa; phylum Chordata; class Amphibia; order Caudata; family Salamandridae; genus Pleurodeles; species Pleurodeles waltl. Next base: position 1,312,568,980 of record NC_090437.1, on the reverse strand, counting down.
CCATTTGCAGGTTTTTCAGAGCATACTAAGAGTGAGGAAGCAGGCGGATGAGAGTGCATTCATGTTGATTTTGTTGTCCAGGGTAATGCAGAGGTTGCAGGCATGGTCTGTTGGTGTGGGTGAGGGTCTTAGTTCAGAGGACCACCGAGAGTTGTTCCACTGGGAGGTGTTGTTTCCAAAAGATCGGTACTTCTGTTTTGTCTGTGTTGAGTTTCAAGCTGCTGTTTTTCATCCAGTCGGAGATGCTTATCACGCATGTGCGGAAATTGGCTCTCATGGTGGTGGGGTCTTCTGAGAGCAAGGGAATTAGCTGGGTGTCATCTACGCAGGATATGATGTTTAATCCACAGGCTCTGATGATGTTAGGCAAGGGTGTCATGTAGGTGTTGACGATCCTTGAGGAACACCACAGATGGTGTTCTTGGGTTCTGAGGTGAATGGTGGTAGGCGTACTCTCTGGGTTCTTCCGGTGAGGAAGGAGGTGATCAGCTCAAGGGCGTCTTCTTGGATTCTGATGCAATGAAGTCTTTCGATCAGGGTGTTAAACACTGCAGAGAGGTTGAGGTAGATCAAGGCCACCATTTTCCCCTGAAGGGTTCTGATGTCATCAGTGCGGCTATCAGGGCAGTCTCTGTGCTGTGGTTGGTGCAGAATCTGGATTGGGAGGTGTCAGGAAGATGATAGTTCTCCAGGTGTTCTGTGAGTTGTCAGTTGATACTTTTTTCAAGGTCTTTGGCGAAAGTAGGGAGCAAAGACATGGAATGTAGTTGTTGAGTTTGCTGGGGTTGGCAGACGGTTTCTTGAGAAAGTGTTTCTTCTACATGCTTCAATTCTCCGGGGAAAGTGGGCATGATGATAGAGGCATTGAAGAGAGTAGTGAGTTTGCTGCTGATCTTCTTGCTCCCAAGGTTGAAGATGAGGTGCGCACATGGGTCCGTGGGAGCTCCTGATGGCTGTGGTTTTCTGTGTGATAAGCTGGTTCCAGGTTGTGTGTAGGTGGCATTGGCTTGCTTCTGTGGGAGCGAGGTTGCTGAAGAGGTTGGAGGGGGTGGGCTGAGGTTTGAAGTTCTTGTAGATGGTTGAGATCTTGTCATGGGAAAAGTCTGCTAGGGTGTCACAGAGTTCCTGGAAAGGGGTGATTATGTTTTCAGTGCCTGAGAGGTTGGAGCTTTCTGGCGATGTAGACAAGTTCTTTGCTGTGGTTGGAGTTGACTTTAATGTGGTCCGCAAGGGCTTTCTTTTTCGTCTTCTTCAGGAGCTGGTGGTAGTAGTTGAGGGCTGTCTTAAAAGTGGTTCTATATGTAGAATCATTACTGGTGAGCCATTTTCCTTCCAGTCACTTGCAGTTTCGGTTTGCGGTTCTCAGCTCCATGGTGTACCATTGGGCCTGTTTGGTGGTTCTTTTACGTTTGCATGGCTTGGTGAGTGTGTTTGTCAGCTCAATTGGTGATCCAGGCAGTGAAGTTCTTGACAGCCTCTTCCAGGTTGGGTGCAGTGTTAAGGTGGGAAGCCCTGAGGGCTTCAGTCCACTGCTTCTCTGACACTTTGCTCCAGCTGTGGTGAGGGGTACTGAATAGCTTGGGGGCTGGTGCCTGATGGTCTGGTGATGACGAAGTTGATGATGTTGTGGTCTGTCCAGATGAGCTCGGTGACATAACTGTTCTTGACTCTGTCTTTGGCCCTGAAGATGGGGTAAAGCGTGTGTCCTGTGTTGTGAGTGGGGCTGGTGACTAATTGGGTTAGGCCAATATTGTTCATGCTTTCGAGGAAGTTGGTGTTTGTGTTGTTGAGGTCGTCGAGGTGTAAATTGATATCTCTGAGGAAGATGTCCTTGAGGTCTATAGCTAGCTGGGCAATGAAGTCGGGTATGCCATTGCAGATGGTAGGGCGCGATCCTGGAGCTCTGTAGATGAGGGTGTCCCTGATGGTGGATTTGCAGTCTGTTTGGAGTGTAAAGTTGAGGTGTTCAGTGATCAGGATGGTGTTGTCTGCGGTGGTGGTGCAGTGAAAGTTTTCTTTGTGGATGATGGCTATCCCACCTCCATGTTTGTTGATATGGTCCTGATGTGCTATCTTGTAACTGTTGGGTGTCACTGAGGCGATCTCAGGAGTGGATGTGGGCGTAAGTCAGGTTTCAGTGAGGAAGATGACATCAGGAGTAAGGGTGGTGATGATGTCCCAGATCTCGGTGGCATGCTTACAGGGTGATCATGCATTGAGGAGGAGGCAGTCAAGTTGCTCCAAAGCAGTCTTGGTCAGCGTCATGATGGTTGTCGTGCATGCAGGTGCTCCGGTATTGCAGGAGAAGAGCCCTACCATTGATAGTTGTGAAGTGCAGCAGCAGTTGTGCAGGGTCTGGGGTCCAGAGCTTGGAGTTAGCGGTGGTGTATCTGTAGGAGAGCCGGGGCTCCTGGTGCTGGGTGCTGTCATGGGGTCGACAGGCACAGATGGGCTTGCCTTTAGCGCACCCACTCTGCGACCTCTATTAAGTACGTTGTGAGAGATGGGAGGGGTGATGGGTTGCGGTGGGTGGGCTGGCAGGAAGTGGGAAGCCAGGACAGAACGGCGGCAAAACGAATGGGAAGCTGCAAACAAAGGAGGGGGCAAAACGAGACAAATACAAAAAATACAATGCAACTAAGCAAGCACAAAGTACAGGAATGCAGAATACGCGAAAAAAAGCAGGCAATATGAAATACAATGCAAACTTAGCAAACACCAAGTACAGAAATGCAGAATAGAGGAAAAAGCAGGAAAAAATGTCTGACAGCAGAATTGAAGTCCTGCTGCTTGAGACGGCAAGTGGGAGCTGGAACAGGGTTTTGCTTCTGTATCCACAGAGAATGCCTGTTCACAGTGTAAAAGAGCAATGTCTGCTACCCTAGCCCTGCGGAGCTCATATTCCTTCGCCGTAACACATGCCTTGTACTTTCTAACAGGAAATGGAAGGTAGAGGCAGCAGTACTGGGAAGAGTGCAGAGCCTTTGTCCCCTGTGGCCATCACTACTTGTGGTTCAACCAACCCACACACTAACGTTTTCTCACAGACGTTATCTTTCACTCCTCAATCTCTCACATTGAGGCTTGCTCGTTCCAACCAAACCCAAGCAGCTGAATATATAAAACAGCAAACTCCATTTCAAAATGGACTGTTTACTACACCACCCTGTACAATTCTAAAACATAGATACCAAGTGACGCTGTTACATGTGCAGCACCTTCACTCGCACCCAGTGCTTAACTTCTTTAAAAAAACACACACGCTGGTGACCAAAATGTTTCTTCGGAGATTGGTGCCTGCAATTTCGACAGTCAGACTTATGGTCTGCTGAGCAAAGGGATTGTAATGGGTGCATCACTGTTGAACTGCTTCTTCACACGTCTCTCGCTATGCCATCTCCTGGTTCACACTCATTCTCTGTTCTTTCACATCTCACTCACTCTGTCCTCACATTACTTTTTCCTCTCTCACCTTTCTATATTCCCTTTCACACACTCATTTCTCTCTCGCTAATATTCATCTTGTCTCTCTCTCTTCAGTCTATTCTCTAAATCCCCTCTCTCTCTCTCTCTCTGTCATTTTTCCTCCCACCTTCTCCTCCTCACTCCCTTTAAGAAACATGCTACGTACAAGACTAACTTGGGTGAGAGGCATGTGATACTCCCACAGAATATTATCTGGTTCCGGTTTCTCAGTCCTGACTGAACGTCAGCTTTTATAATATAGGAGTGAGCCACAATTGAGCTCAACTCCGCCTGTGGACTGGTTCCCCTCAATCTATGTCTGTTCATGGGCTCAGCTCTGTCTGCTGTAAAGTTCAGCTGCATACTTGGAAGGGCTCCGCTCTGTCTACCCAGGGCCACAGCTTTGATGTATGCAGGAACTCAGTTTTGGATAAATGAAAGCAATGACCTGTGTCTGCATGGCCTCTGTGCTATATGTGCATGGGATCAGAACTATGTATGCAGTAACTGAACCACATCTGTGCTGGACTCACCTCTGTCAGTAAGGAGCCAAGCTCTCCAAGATGAGGTCTGCCTGTGACTCTGTGTACAGGAACTATTTTCCATCTGTGCAATAACTTCATTATATCTTCCATGTGCTCACTCTATAACCAAAGGAACAACCAATTTCAGTGTTGGCTTCTTCTCCTTAACAAAAGATACATCACCCTTTGGTCATTTGCACTGCAATAGTTTGGACATGTGGTGCATTGCTCCACAGTTACATGTTTGATTTCTGTTTACCTTGCCATCTTATCCTCTCACAACATCAAAGTCTCTTCCACCCTGAATAAGCTTTCTTGTGAACATCTTCTTGTTGCCCATTGCTTTTATGTCCTTTTGGTCTACCTTTGTAGTGAGGAAATTTAGAAAGAGTAGGGAAGATCAGGCAGAAACAAGGAGGCAATATTAAAATTAAAAGAAGACCATGGTTAAACATACAGAGTGGGACACAAGAGTAGTGTCATGAGGGTGCTTTAGATAGTGTACAAGCACGTTATTTTGGCCTCATTTTAGCTTAGGCCTGCAGCTTGTGCCCTTTCATCTAGATAAATGGCATAATATTATTTTAGCACAAGCTTCATTTAATGGAGCTATTTTTATTATTTTATCAGTTACTCTTTCACACAAACTTCTGTTATTCTTTTCTTGCACAACATATGCACTCTGTGCTTTGTCCAGGGGTGACTATGATAGGCTTATTAGTTATTGCCGGCACAATGCGTACATTATGTCCCCAACAACTACACACAGAAATATAATTATTTCTCAGCACATCTGATGTTTTATTATAAACACCTCACTGCCCCCTTTACATAAGAGGGGATTTCCAGCTATTGCCATTGAATGCTGCATGCTGATGTAGCAGTTTCTGCCGAGACCTGACACCTCCTCAGCCTATATGTGGGAGGACTCTCAGCAGATCCACAGACCTCTTCTTTGCCTACAACTTCAGGTATGGGGGAAGGGTTCCTTCTGGGGGGGCCTGATGGGAAGATTAGGGCTTACACTGCCATGCTCTTGTACGGAATATTAGTGGTGCAGGTAGGGATTCTAGAACCACTATTGTGACAGTATGGTGGGACTTTTTCACTTTCCATGTAACTATTTTGCTTTTATTATGTTTTATCATCCTCATAATCGCAATACATGTCTTTTTACGTACAATGCAGTTGATTCAATAAAACTTTTTGAACCTAGTCCTACTTCTGTTTGTCTGTGCCTGTATGAGATATGTGAGTGAGAGAAAGGGGTAAGATCTGTTTTACTACGGTTTCCCTGAGAAATCTAATAAATCATGCGAAGGTCTGCCACAAATCACCTTTACTTTTGGGTACTGGTGAGCTGCAACTAGCCGTCCAGAAGGGTTAGAACGACAGTTGTCACAAGATGCAGGATCAAACTCATTCCCCAGCGCACAGTGGTACTGCTGCCCAAATCCAGCAGTCTTCTTACAATAACAGAGGGGGTCATTCTGACCCTGGCAGCCGGTGGCCGCCAGGGCCACCGACCACGGGAGCACCGCCAACAGGCTGGCGGTGCTCCCACAAGCATTCTGACCGCGGCGGTTCAGCCGCGGTCAGAAGCGGAAAGTCGGCGGTCTCCCGCCGACTTTCCTCTGCTCGGGGGAATCCTCCACTCCGCAGCCATGGGGATTCTGACACCCCCTACCGCCATCCTGTTCCTGGCGGGTCTCCCGCCAGGAACAGGATGGCGGTAGGGGGTGCCAAGGGGCCCCTGGGGGCCCCTGCTGCAGGGGCCCCCGTAAGAGGGCCCCGCAAAGTATTTCAGTGTCTGCCATGCAGACACTGAAATACGCGACGGGTGCAAACTGCACCCGTCGCACCCCTGCAACTACGCCGGCTCAATTCTGAGCCGGCGTCCTCGTTGCAGGGGCATTTCCTCTGGGCCGGCGGGCGCTCTTTTGGAGAGCGCCCGCCGGCCCAGAGGAAATGTTAGAATGGCCGCCGCGGTCTTGTGACCGCGGTGCGGTCATTTGGCGGCGGAACCTTGGCGGACGGCCTCCGCTGTCCGCCAAGGTTAAAATCAGGCCCAGAGTCTCTTCACAACAGGAGAGGAAAATGAAAAAGGAGGATGGCAAGGAGCAGGAGAGAATACAGCAGCATGTGGAGAGAGTGACTACAGGGACAGAGGGCAGGATGAAAAGTGCTGAGGTCCCGTTGACAACCTATGGGCAATGCAATAGAAGTTAAAATGCACTGAAACACATAGGAAGAAAATAGCAGGTGTTAAGCCTGTTGTCCATCGGGTGGTCTTCCCCCAACGTTTTGCCTGCTTATCTCCATTTTTTGCTGTATCTATTTTTTTGGCCTTAGTATTCTTTACACCTGCTGACCAGTGCTAAAGTATATGTGCTTCTCCCCTTAACATGGTAACTTTGTTTTAAATCTGATTGGCATAGTTAATTTACATGCAAGTCCCTTGTAAAGTGGTATGCCATATACCCAAACACAGAAAGGGTGGGTGTGACAGAGGACTCATCTGAATTCATCTGCATTTCTTGGCAGGAAGGGGGAAGGGAGCTCACACTTACATCTGGATAGGCTGTGTCCTGTCCCCACACTTAGGACTGATTACCCCTCACAGATGGCCTGGCAGACAGGACTGGGATGGAAAGGGACCTGTATTCTTCAAGGAGCTGTTTTGAGGTTGCTTGGCCACTCCCCACTTCAGATGCACATTGGGTATAATTAATGAGGCTATGACCCTACCAAATCAGTCTCTAGTCTCAGTCTCTAGTAGTGAGGACTGCTGTGCTGCAAGGATTGCCACTCTGCTTGACTGACTGTTCCAAGGTACAACTTCACTGCTGTGCTGAGCTGCCCCTGCTGCCTACTGCCTGCTGATCTCTGCCCTGCTGAGGACAAGCATTGGTCCCATGTCACTTGAACCCAGAGTGACTCCAAGGGCTTGCTGGATTGCCTCATGTTTTTTCCGAAGTCTCAGTCATAAAAAAATTCTTGCGACTCTGATGGTACTGCTGGACTCTGCCATCTGTGAGTTCAACCCTTACCTGAGGTTCCCCTTCTAGTCCTGGGCCTCAGAACTGGGTTCTGCAGCTGTTTTGCTACAAAACCAACACATTATCACCACTGCGCCAATGGGAACCGATGCAGTGCCCCTCGATGTCGACGCAGAGATGATCCAAATACATCCCTGTGTGACTCGACAGTGCAGCACCAATCCGAGGTCCTGACTGCAAGGTTCGACTCCGATGCAGCTTCAATTCTAGGTTCCGACAGCAAGGCTCGACTTTGATGCATTGACCCAACTGAGTGAATCAGAACTGACACATCGTACTCTTGACGACAACGCTTTGCTCCATCCATGGTACTTTGTCAGTGGGATCTGTCTGCGTCCTGTAGCCGGTCTGCCCTCCATTACGGTCGGCCTGAACTTTGGATTTACCCTGGTCTAGCGTAACCTCAATTAACCTTTTAGCGCTATTGACTTTTAAGCACTGTTTTTGATGTATTCTTTAAAAATTCATAACTCCAGTTCTATTTATAGGATTTTTGTCATTCTGGTATTTTTTTACTTAGATAAATATTTTCTATTTGTCCAAATCTGTGTGGAGGTCTTTTGTGTTGTTTTTGTTGTGTTATTGTTTGAGTGTGTTCCACAGATACTTTACACATTGCCTCTTTAGATAAGCCTGACTGCTCTATGGCAAGCTACCAGAGGGTGAGCATAGATGATCTTTTAGTGTGTATCTAGCTTACCCTGACTAGAGTTGTGCGTTCTGCTTGGATAGGATGCATACCTCTGTCAACCAGAAAACCCATTTCTAAAAGTAGGCGTGAGCAAAAAAGCAAAGGCAAGGGAAAACATACAATTTAAACTTTTGTCTCGGCAACAACCCTGGAGACTGAAATGAGGGGAGTCACCTGGACTATTTCTTAGAAGCAGGTGTGTTGAACATGGGACTACACTTACTGATTTGGAGTTGGCATGGGGTAGCAGAAGGCCCGGTGGGGACCAGCAATAGTGGGTCAGCTCGAGGGACAAGGTTCAGCAGGCACAAAGCCAATATACATTGATTCTTTGAAATGGATAGGTGTCTTGGATTGGGGCAGGCACCCTTCTCCTTTTGGCGTAAGTGTTTCCTACTGCCACTGGTAGAAATGGTGAAAATAATCAAAAGGTAGACTTCCATGAGTGTAGAGCAGACTTGGGAACACCTTGGTTCTGCAGCAGAAAGTTTTAGTGGGTGAAGTGCCAGATGCTATCCATCTGCAGCATCCTTCTGATCTCCCTTTTCAGTCTACTAGAAATCCAGCCCAAAATGCAAAGGACAAATGGCACAAAAGGTTCCCCTGAGAGGTGGACTGTGAGAAGTCAGCACCTGAAAGCCTTAGGAGAAAATTGCACCACACATGTGTCCCTGCTGTGGTGAGCATGTTCAGCCCTACCAAATTGAATGAAAGAGCAAGTATGAGTCAGATGAGCACCCTGAGGTGCAGCACTCCACCGCTGAGTGTGTATGGGCAGTAGGAGTATCTGTGGGACTTGACATAATTGTGAAGCCACCACCCTGATGCTAATATTGACTCACAGACAACATCAAGGCGTAGGCATTAGCTGGCCTTTCTGTGGGGGAAAGGACATACTGACACAAACAAGTTACGCAAAGGATTGGGACTTCTACTCCTTAGACTATCTTTTAAGTGTCCCTGTCCATACTAATAGGTGATGGTGCTATCGACAAAAGAGACAACGCACCAGTGTACAGGGGGCTAAGAACCTGCCCCTTGCTAATCACTGGTTGACTTAATCGTCACTCTGATTTTCTTGCTTCTCTTTGGTCAGCTCGTGCCAGCTTCTCTTCCTTGTCACAAGATTGCCCCTCCCTTGGAGCATAGCCCAAGTACATCTCCCTTGTTTGTGTCCTACCACTGTTCACGCTTTCTGAGCTACTTTTTAAAAATAATTATTTTAATTGCAGCATCTGTAAGAGTGCATGTGCTTGCAGGATGTCTTCCCCTCCCTCATCTGCTCTACTCCTGTTGTGCGGTTCTTATTATGTTAATAAGATTGAGTGTTTAAGGCAGCAGCACTACTGAGTGTGGGTGACTGAGTCGATCCGACACCATCTGGAATCTGTCGGACTAACTCCTGGTTAGCCCTCAGTGTCTCACCCAGCCTGGGAAGGAAAGTTGATTTGTGCAACCTGAACCTGACACTATGACTTCTTAGGGAAGTCATAGTGAACAGATCATACTCCTTACTCAGAGACTCACACATGCCAAGGCAGAACATGAGATGCAAAATGGATTTCAATGCATTTATTGAAGCAATTGCATTCTATCATAAAAAAGCATGAGCTGCGATACTTAGGCAGATGAACTATAATACAGTGATCATCATTACAATCATTGTGGAGAAGATAAACAAGCTCACCATCTTTGTATGTTCCTAAAAGCGTAATGATTCCTACCTACGCCCAATGTCTAGAATCTGAGTGCACAGCAGTGGTAACCCTTCTACCTGTCCCGATCTAAGGGAGGGACCCCAACTTCATACCTGAAAAGGCAGGCAAGGGTCTGCCGGTTGTCTGGATGGCAATCCTCTTATGTAGCTGAAGCGTCAGCACCAGGATCAGCTGTCAATGGAATGATGCATGCCCCAGGACAGCCATGACTGGAGTGTCCTCTGCCCTCTTTAGGCCTATGTGGTGTTTGTATAATATATCCTGCAGTGATCAATAAATAGGCCTTAAATACTAATGTTTCTAGGAATTGGGGACTGACTCCTGAGCTCCTGGAGTGGCAATATGAGTTAGAATATCATGTATCAAACATGACAGCCTTGAACAGGGTACAAAGTGTAATGTGTACAAAGGGCTGATAAAATGTGCAGTGCAAACAACTATGTCTTCTCAGAATGAAGCAGCTGATTAAAATATAAAACTAGAAGCTAAAGGCTGGCTGTGCTAAAAAATATGAAATTAATAAAAATGTGTCTATGTGTAAAAAGCCCAGGCAACAGGCCTAATGCTATTATAAGGGTGTCCAACCCAGGCACTAAGGAGAACCCACAACCCTCCATTATGTTGCTTGTTCCCTTCCTCCTACCAACCTGCATTGTTGCTTAAACCTCCCACCCTTCCATCCCCCATTATTGGTTGCCACTGCCACCCTACCATCCACAGTCGTTGCTTGTTCCCTCCAACCGTCCTGTGCACAGTTGTAGCTTGCCCCCATTGTTGCTTGCCTCCTGACACCGAGCTTGGTTGCTTGCCTTTTGTAGGAAAGTACCATCTTGCCTGGCATGTTACCCCCATTTTTCACTGTATATATGTTGTTTTAGTTGTATGTGTCACTGGGACCCTGTTCACCAGGGCCCCAGTGCTCATAAGTGTGCCTGAATGTGTTACCTGTGTAGTGACTAACTGTCTCACTGAGGCTCTGCTAATCAGAACCTCAGTGGTTATGCTCTCTCATTTCTTTCTAAATTATCACTAACAGGCTAGAGACCAATTTTACCAATTTACATTGGCTTACTGGAACACCCTTATAATTCCCTAGTATATGGTACTAAGGTACCCAGGGTATTGGGGTTCCAGGAGATCCCTATGGGCTGCAGCATTTCTTTTGCCACCCATAGGGAGTTCTGACAATTCTTGCACAGGCCTGCCACTGCAGCCTGAGTGAAATAACGTCCACGTTATTTCACAGCCATTTTACACTGCACTTAAGTAACTTATAAGTCACCTATATGTCTAACCGTTACCTGGTAAAGGTTAGGTGCAAAGTTACTTAGTGTGAGGGAACCCTGGCACTAGCCAAGGTGCCCCCACATTGTTCAGAGCCAATTCCCTGAACTTTGTGAGTGCGGGGACACCATTACACGCGTGCACTACATATAGGTCACTACCTATATGTAGCTTCACTATGGTAACTCAGAATATGGCCATGTAACATGTCTATGATCATGGAATTGCCCCCTCTATGCCATCCTGGCATAATTGGCACAATCCCATGATCCCAGTGGTCTGTAGCACAGACCCTGGTACTGCCAAACTGCCTTTCCTGGGGTTTCACTGCAGCTGCTGCTGCTGCCAACCCCTCAGACAGGTTTCTGCCCTCCTGGGGTCAAGCCAGGCTTGTCCCAGGATGGCAGAACAAAGGACTTCCTCTGAGAGAGGGTGTTACACCCTCTCCCTTTGGAAAATGGTGTGAAGGCAGGAGAGGAGTAGCCTCCCCCAGCCTCTGGAAATGCTTTCTTGGGCACAGATGTGCCCAATTCTGCATAAGCCAGTCTACACCGGTTCAGGGGACCCCTTAGCCCTGCTCTGGCGCGAAACTGGACAAAGGAAAGGGGAGTGACCACTCCCCTGACCTGCACCTCCCCTGGGAGGTGTCCAGAGCTCCTCCAGTGTGCTCCAGACCTCTGCCATCTTGGAAACAGAGGTGCTGCTGGCACACTGGACTGCTCTGAGTGGCCAGTGCCACCAGGTGACGTCAGAGACTCCTTCTGATAGGCTCCTTCAGGTGTTAGTAGTCTATCCTCTCTCCTAAGTAGCCAAACCCTCTTTTCTGGCTATTTAGGGTCTCTGTCTCTGGGGAAACTTTAGATAACGAATGCAAGAGCTCATCAGAGTTCCTCTGCATCTCTCTCTTCACCTTCTGCCAAGGAATCGACTGCTGACCGCGCTGGAAGCCTGCAACACTGCAACAAAGTAGCAAAGACGACTACTGCAACTCTGTAACGCTGATCCTGCCGCCTTCTCGACTGCTTTCCTGGTGGTGCATGCTGTGTGGGTAGTCTGCCTCCTCTCTGCACTAGAAGCTCCAAAGAAATCTCCCGTGGGTCGACGGAATCTTCCCCCTGCAACCGCCGGCACCAAAAAGCTGCATTACCGGTCCCTTGGGTCTCCTCTCAGCACGACGAGCGAGGTCCCTCGAATCCAGCAACTCTGTCCAAGTGACCCCCACAGTCCAGTGACTCTTCAGTCCAAGTTTGGTGGAGGTAAGTCCTTGCCTCACCTCGCTAGACTGCATTGCTGGGAACTGCGACTTTTGCAGCTACTCCGGCCTCCGTGCACTTCCGGTGGAAATCCTTTGTGCACAGTCCAGCCTGGGTCCACGGCACTCTAACCTGCATTGCACGACCTCCTAAGTTGGTCTCCGGCGACGTGGGACTTCTTTGTGCGACTTCGGGTGAGCACTGTTTCACGCATCCTTGTAGTGCCTGTTTCTGGCACTTCTCCAGGTGCTACCTGCTCCTTGTCTTGCTCGACGTCCCCTCTCTCTCCTGGTCCAATTTGCGACATCCTGGTCCCTACAGGGCCACAGCAGCGTCCAAAAACGCTAACTGCACGATTTGCAGCTAGCAAGGCTTGTTGGCATTCTTACGGCGGGAAAACACTTTTGCACGACTCTCCACGGCGAGTGGGATCAGTCCACCAAAGGGGAAGTCTCTAGCCCTTTTCGTTCCTGCAGAAACCTCAGCTTCTTCTGTCCAGTCGAAGCTTCTTTGCACCCACAGCTGGCATTTCCTGGGCATATGCCCATCTCCGACTTGCTTGTGACTTTTGGACTTGGTCCCCTTGTTCCACAGGTACCCTAGATTGGAAATCCACAGTTGTTGCATTGTTGGTTTGTGTCTTTCCTGCATTATTCCTCTAACACGACTTCTTTGTCCTTAGGGGAACTTTAGTGCACTTTGCACTCACTTTTCAGGGTCTTGGGGAGGGCTAATTTTCTAACTCTCACTATTTTCTAATAGTCCCAGCGACCCTCTACAAGGTCACATAGGTTTGGGGTCCATTCGTGGTTCGCATTCCACTTTTGGAGTATATGGTTTGTGTTGCCCCTATCCCTATGTGTCCCCATTGCATCCTATTGTAACTATACATTGTTTGCACTGTTTTCTAAGACTATACTGCATATTTTTGCTATTGTGTATATATATCTTGTGTATATTTCCTATCCTCTCACTGAGGGTACACTCTAAGATACTTTGGCATATTGTCATAAAAATAAAGTACCTTTATTTTTAGTATAACTGTGTATTGTGTTTTCTTATGATATTGTGCAAGTGACACTTGTGGTACTGTAGTAGCTTCACACGTCTCCTAGTTCAGCCTAAGCTGCTCTGCTAAGCTACCATTATCTATCAGCCTAAGCTGCTAGACACCCTATACACTAATAAGGGATAACTGGGCCTGGTGCAAGGTGCAAGTACCCCTTGGTACTCACTACAAGCCAGTCCAGCCTCCTACATTGGTTGTGCAGCGGTGGGATAAGTGCTTTGAGACTACTTACCACTCTTGTCATTGTACTTTTCATAAGAGAAAAATATACAAAACAAGGTGTGAGAAAACAGGGCTGATTGCAGAGGCCCCATAACTTTTTGCCCCCATTTTCCACTTTATGCTGGTGTTTTCCTGACTCTGATGGTGCCCTGGGTACTGCTAACCAGTCCCAGGGCCTGTGCTCTGTGTAAAATGGATATGCAAATTAGGCTAATTATAATTGGCTAAGTTAACCTACCTATAAGTCCCTAGTATATGGTAGGGCATGTAGGTTTAGGGACCACAGCATAGGTGGTGCACACCTAGGTGCATTGCTGAGGTGCCCAGTGTCATTTTAAAAGCAAGCCTGCCTTGCTGGCTGCTTTTAAATTAAAGTTATATGCAAATTCGACTTTGGAATTAAAGGTACTTCCAAAGTCTTAAACTACCTTATTTTTACATATAAGTCACCCCTAAGGTGTGCGCTATGTGCCCCTAGGGCTGGGTGCCATGTAACTATAAGCAGGGACTTTATAAAAATAGATTTATAAGCCCTGGTGAGGTAAAAACAGCCAAATTCGTTTTTCCCTCATTGAAGTAAATGGCCTTCATAGGCTAGAATGGGCAGACTTTATTTTAAATTTTAAAGTCTCCTTAAATGTTACATACCAAGAATTTGGTATCAAATTGATTGTTGTAATAAATCCCACAACTTCCAGTTGTTGGATTTAATATAACTTGTCCAGGTAAAAAGTTTAGACTTTACCTAAAAAGTTGCCAATTTCAGCTCTGCATTGTTTTTGCTGCTGTGCTCTGATTGGCCAGCCTGCAGCAGCTTCTGCCAGGCTACCTTGATGAAGTGTGAAGTGGCCTGACTTCACACAAAGGAATGTGCTTGGGGGAGAGAATCTCCCCTCAGCAGATGGTGAGGCAGGAAGGGGGAGGGCTGCCAAACTGGTCTTCAAAGGCAGAGAAGGACATTTGCAGCACCCAGCAACACCCCCACATCCTGCAACCCCAGACAACTAGGTGCCCCCTTGATTAGATTAGGAGAGGGCAGGAGAGGGGTGTGTTTATGATTTTTAGCCACACCAGTGGGTGGGCTCAGCCAGATGTAACCTCCAAAAATCAGATTCAGCCATGTTGGATTTTTGGAGACTGTTGCCTTTTGGGATGGATTTTTGCCACACTTCCCAGGAAGTGGTCATCACAGGGGGACGACCCTGTACCTGATTGGAGGACCAGGACCCCCCTGCTTTTCACCCAGGAGCAAGGATAAAACTGGCAGACCTGCACCCACGCCTCAGATCCCCTCCAGAATTCAACAAGAAAGGAACTAAAGAAGAAGAAGGACTGCCCTGCTGGACCCCTGGCCTGCACCTGGAACCTGCACTCAGAAGGACTGCACCAGCTGCACACTTGGGCTTCACCACAAGAAGGACTTTGCCTGGCTTCAACTGGTTCAAGGAGGGACTCCCTGTTTGCTACAGGTGAAAAATTGCTAAACCAGAGTCCCCAGCACCAACTCCTGAAGAAAGCGACCAGCTGACCACTGTCCGGTGGCCAAAAAGGAGTTTGCGCCAGGTGCCTTCTGGGAGTTGAAGTCCGCACCCCCCAAGGACCATCACAGATCTTCTGGACCCTTGGGGTGAGCTGTGGACCCCAAAAGAACCTTAAAAGAACATCTGGGTGAAGCCCCAGAAGTTTGGAAAAGATTTGAGAATTTTTGGAAAAAAGCTCCAGAGAGGGACCGACCCGCCGCGGAAATTCTAGCCGGCTTGCCTCAACCGTGACCCGGCCTGATTTCGTGGTTCGTCCCGGTAAAGAAAAACATCCAAAAAAGAGACTAAGTCCGAAGGTAAAAAGTTGACCAGGACCTCCCAGCCATCGTATCCGAGAAGGGCTCCATGGACGTCCGATCAAGATCCAGGTTTACCCCGGTCGAAGGATTTTCATCTCGAAAAAACGACTAAGTCAGAAGGTAACTTTTCAACCGAGGCCTCCCGCGACTTGTAGCCGAGCAGGGCTCCATCGCGGTCGGCCTGAAAGTTTGACTTTGCCCCGGTCGAGGTGCAACCAGATGACCCGATTGGCGCTTTTTGTTTCTAAGCGCTAGAAAAGTAATAATTCTTTAAAAATTCATATCTCCGGTTCCCCTGAACCGATTTTAATCGTTTTTGTGTCATTTTAAAGATAAAAATATAAACTATTTTTATAAATTGGTTTTGGATTTTTAAACTGTTTTCTGTGTTTTATTTAATTACTGTTTTGTGATATTTGAATGCTTTACACTTTGTCTCCTAAGTTAAGCCTTGACGCTCGATGCCAAGCTACCAAGGGTAGAGCTGGGATTAATTTACTGAGACCTAACTGTACCTATGTGGAGGTTAGTGGCTTGTTGCTAGGTGTAGGTACCTACCTGCCCTACCAATAACCCATTTTCCAACATAATTGGAAGCAGCGACGGGATCCTGTACTTGTGTTCAATATCACGTTACAGTTTTAGGTAAAACAAATTAAAAATCCTTTAAATTGTCCTAGTGAAAAATTGTTTTTAATTTTTAAATTTGGATTAATTTCAATTATTGAATTTTTGTAATTTTTCTAAATTATTGTTTCCAATTTTTGCAAAACGTTTTTGTGACACAAAACTAGGGAACCATGGAGCTTGATCTGGCTAGCCTACCCACACTGACAGTAGTCCAGCTTAGGGGGTTGTGTACTGAAAGAGGGTTGCCTGCAACCACAGACCTCAGGAAGCAAATCCTGATCACATCCCTGACAGCATGGGCTGAGGCCCAAGAGGTAGAGTCAGAAGAAGCTCCAGAGGAGGGAGAAAAAGGGGAAGATGCTAACTCTAACCTCTCAGGGGAGGGAAGGCATCTGAGCCCAAGTGAGGATGAGGAAGAACGGTCCTCAGTAGATACAGTCACTAGGGGCAGACCCAAAGCTAGTGGTAGGAAGGGGGTCCTTTCAGGAAGAGAGAACCCATCCATCAGAGAAAGAGAGCTGGAAGCCCAGCTAGCCTACATAGCTTTGGAAGCAGAGAAGCTGGCCCTAGAAAAGGAAAAGTGGGCATACAAAGAGAAAAGAGAAGGAAGCAGCGATAAAGAAGCTGAGGTGTCCATGGGTAGGGGAGTTTGCCCTAGATTACCCAAGGGGGTGGTTCCTGCCTATGTAGAGGGGGATGACATAGATAAGTGGCTGGGGGCCTTTGAGAGGGCCCTCCAAATGAGGAGAGTCAAGCCTCTGTACTGGGGTTCACTTCTTTGGGAGTTAGTTCCCAACTCAGGGAGGGATAGGCTTCTGACCTTAAGGGGGGAGGAGGCAGATTCATACCCTAGTATGAAGAGGTGCTTAACTAAAAAGTTTGGTCTGACCCCAGAGCAATATAGAATGAAGTTCAGGGACACCCAGAAGGTCAGTACCCAGTCTTGGGTTGACTTTGTGGACACCTCACTAAAGGCACTAGAGGGCTGGATTATTGGCAACAAAGTAAATACTTATGAGGGGTTATACAATCTGATCATGAGAGAGCACATCTTGACCAATTGTATCCAAGAAAGGTTACGCCAGCATCTAGTGGACTCTAAGCTGACCAACCCTAGAGAGCTAGGGGAGGCAGCTGATGAGTGGTTGAGAACCAGGGTGGTTGTCAAGTCCCAGGGGGGAGACTCCAAGAAGGGGGGGACAGGTCCCCAAAAACCTAAGGAGGGAGGTGGTAAGCCCACCACAGAGACTCCCTCTGTACCCCAGAACCCTAAGAAGGAGGAGAGTAAATCCCACTCCCACTCTGACAAGCAGAGACAGGGAGACCCAGGGTTAAAAAAACTCTTGGACAGTAGGGCTTGCTTTGACTGTCAGCAGACAGGTCACTTCAGAGGAGATGCAGCCTGTCCAAAGAAGGTGGTTAGCACTGGGCTGTCCAGTGTAGCCATAGAGGAGGATTCCTCGGATGATGAAGTCCTCCTAGAATTGTGCTGGGAGACAGGACCAGATGGTAAGCTGGTGATCCCTGAGGGTGGGAGTAGGCACTTCCACCACATTCAAGTGAATGAGATCCCTACCACTGGCCTGAGAGACACCTGTGCCAGTCACACTATAGTGAGTGACCGGTTAGTGACACCAGGCATGTATGTCCCAGGAGAGACAAAGAAAGTCAGGATAGCCACAGGGGAGGTCACCTCCAAACCTGTAGCCATAGTGTCCCTAGAGAGGGAGGGTATCCTTGACTGGATTAGGGTGGTAGTCAGTGCTGACCTCCCCCTAGATTGTATCCTGGGCAATGACCTCCCAGAGGGGAGTCTGGTCCCAGATGGGGTGGTCGTCCAGGGCGCCCCCCAACCCAAAGTACTGGGGAGTCAGTCCCTACAGTTAGGAGACAGGGGTCCCCAAGAAAAGGAAAGAAGAAAAGGAAGGGTAGGCCACTCTTAAAGAGAGTTCCAGGGAGCCAAAGGCCTTCTGCCCCAGTAGGGGGGGAGCCCAGAATTGGCACTGGTGAGGCCTTACCTGACCCCAAGGAAGTCCTGAGTAGTCAGGCAGCTGTCCAGATGCAGGGTGTTGTCCCTGCACTGACAGAAGGGAGAGTGGAAGGAGGGTGTCTGCCACAGGAGGTGGTAGCCCCCACTCTAGACAGCAAGAGGGGTGCCAGGACCCCAAAGTTGTCCTTAAAGCAGCTCAGCCACCTGTCAGTGGAGAGCTTAGGGTGTGGTTCTGGGTACTGACAGCTGTCAGTAGCCTCTGCTGGGTGCTAGCCTTCCTGGCAGCACTGTACTTGGCCTGGGAGGCAGACCCCAGGGCCAATAGCAAAGTAGGCCCCCTGACCCTATTGGTCATGGTGGGGTTGCTCAAGTGTTGGGTGACCTCTTTGGGTAAGCTAGGTGTTGCCCTAGCAAAGTTAGGAGTAGGGGAGGTGGGCACCTCACTACCCAAGTTGGCAGAGAGAGAGGAGGAAGACCCCCCTAGAGGGAAGTTTCAGTTTGAGTTGGGTCCTTTTACTGTTGGGATGGCTTCACTACCCAGAGGGAGTGACCCTGACAGGAGGATATAAGGCAGAGTAGGCCCTGCAAAGGGACAGCCAGTTTTCTTCACTGTCTTCCTCGCCTAACAAGCCAGGAAGACTCTCCCAGGGTTGGGCTGAGTCTCCTGGGCGTGTGGGCTGGGGGGGGGGGTTGTGTGAGAAAACAGGGCTGATTGCAGAGGCCCCATAACTTTTTGCCCCCATTTTCCACTTTATGCTGGTGTTTTCCTGACTCTGATGGTGCCCTGGGTACTGCTAACCAGTCCCAGGGCCTGTGCTCTGTGTAAAATGGATATGCAAATTAGGCTAATTATAATTGGCTAAGTTAACCTACCTATAAGTCCCTAGTATATGGTAGGGCATGTAAGTTTAGGGACCACAGCATAGGT
The DNA here is from genome assembly GCF_031143425.1 of Pleurodeles waltl. Classification (NCBI taxonomy): domain Eukaryota; kingdom Metazoa; phylum Chordata; class Amphibia; order Caudata; family Salamandridae; genus Pleurodeles; species Pleurodeles waltl. The sequence continues at coordinate 1,312,550,307 of NC_090437.1, read as the reverse complement.
GGTGCACACCTAGGTGCATTGCTGAGGTGCCCAGTGTCATTTTAAAAGCAAGCCAGCCTTGCTGGCTGCTTTTAAATTAAAGTTATATGCAAATTCGACTTTGGAATTAAAGGTACTTCCAAAGTCTTAAACTACCTTATTTTTACATATAAGTCACCCCTAAGGTGTGCCCTATGTGCCCCTAGGGCTGGGTGCCATGTAACTATAAGCAGGGACTTTATAAAAATAGATTTATAAGCCCTGGTGAGGTAAAAACAGCCAAATTCGTTTTTCCCTCATTGAAGTAAATGGCCTTCATAGGCTAGAATGGGCAGACTTTATTTTAAATTTTAAAGTCTCCTTAAATGTTACATACCAAGAATTTGGTATCAAATTGATTGTTGTAATAAATCCCACAACTTCCAGTTGTTGGATTTAATATAACTTGTCCAGGTAAAAAGTTTAGACTTTACCTAAAAAGTTGCCAATTTCAGCTCTGCATTGTTTTTTGCTGCTGTGCTCTGATTGGCCAGCCTGCAGCAGCTTCTGCCAGGCTACCTTGATGAGGTGTGAAGTGGCCTGACTTCACACAAAGGAATGTGCTTGGGGGAGAGAATCTCCCCTCAGCAGATGGTGAGGCAGGAAGGGGGAGGGCTGCCAAACTGGTCTTCAAAGGCAGAGAAGGACATTTGCAGCACGCAGCAACACCCCCACATCCTGCAACCCCAGACAACTAGGTGCCCCCTTGATTAGATTAGGAGAGGGCAGGAGAGGGGTGTGTTTATGATTTTTAGCCACACCAGTGGGTGGGCTCAGCCAGATGTAACCTCCAAAAATCAGATTCAGCCATGTTGGATTTTTGGAGACTGTTGTCTTTTGGGATGGATTTTTGCCACACTTCCCAGGAAGTGGTCATCACAGGGGGACGACCCTGTACCTGATTGGAGGACCAGGACCCCCCTGCTTTTCACCCAGGAGCAAGGATAAAACTGGCAGACCTGCACCCACGCCTCAGATCCCCTCCAGAATTCAACAAGAAAGGAACTAAAGAAGAAGAAGGACTGCCCTGCTGGACCCCAGGCCTGCACCTGGAACCTGCACTCAGAAGGACTGCACCAGCTGCACACTTGGGCTTCACCACAAGAAGGACTTTGCCTGGCTTCAACTGGTTCAAGGAGGGACTCCCTGTTTGCTACAGGTGAAAAATTGCTAAACCAGAGTCCCCAGCACCAACTCCTGAAGAAAGCGACCAGCTGACCACTGTCCAGTGGCCAAAAAGGAGTTTGCGCCAGGTGCATTCTGGGAGTTGAAGTCCGCACCCCCCAAGGACCATCACAGAACTTCTGGACCCTTGGGGTGAGCTGTGGACCCCAAAAGAACCTTAAAAAAACATCTGGGTGAAGCCCCAGAAGTTTGGAAAAGATTTGAGAATTTTTGGAAAAAAGCTCCAGAGAGGGACCGACCCGCCGCGGAAATTCGAGCCGGCTTGCCTCAACCGCGACCCGGCCTGATTTCGTGGTTCGTCCCGGTAAAGAAAAACATCCAAAAAAGAGACTAAGTCCGAAGGTAAAAAGTTGATCGGGACCTCCCAGCCATCGTATCCGAGAAGGGCTCCATGGACGTCGGATCAAGATCCAGGTTTACCCCGGTCGAAGGATTTTCATCTCGAAAAAACGACTAAGTCAGAAGGTAACTTTTCAACCGAGGCCTCCCGCGACTTGTAGCCGAGCAGGGCTCCATTGCGGTCGGCCTGAAAGTTTGACTTTGCCCCGGTCGAGGTGCAACCAGATGACCCGATTGGCGCTTTTTGTTTCTAAGCGCTAGAAAAGTAATAATTCTTTAAAAATTCATATCTCCGGTTCCCCTGAACCGATTTTAATCGTTTTTGTGTCATTTTAAAGATAAAAATATAAACTATTTTTATAAATTGGTTTTGGAGTTTTAAACTGTTTTCTGTGTTTTATTTAATTACTGTTTTGTGATATTTGAATGCTTTACACTTTGTCTCCTAAGTTAAGCCTTGACGCTCGATGCCAAGCTACCAAGGGTAGAGCTGGGATTAATTTACTGAGACCTAACTGTACCTATGTGGAGGTTAGTGGCTTGTTGCTAGGTGTAGGTACCTACCTGCCCTACCAATAACCCATTTTCCAACACAAGGTCAGTGTATATACACATAGCCAAAAAGTTTTGCATTTCCTCTTTTCACTCTATTCTAAGTGCTGAAAAGTACTTCTAAACTTTCTAAAAAGTTCTAAAAAGTTTTTAAAGTTTTTTTCTCTGTCTTTCTAAAAGCTCTGACAAACTTTTTTCTCTTTTTCTATCACTTTAACTCTCTCTAAAATGTCTGGCACAGGCCAAAATGTTGACCTGTCTAAGATTGCATATGATCACCTTAGCTGGAAAGGAGCAAGGAGTCTCTGCATAGAGAGAGGTTTGAGTGTAGGGAAGAATCCTTCCTTGGAACTGTTACTTAATATGCTTAGAGAACAGGATAAGGCTAAAAGTGCCCCATCTGTTGAAAAAGTAGCTAATGGTTCCCAATCTGATCAGGGACTCCCCCAGGAAAAGATTCAGGAAAGAAAGTTCCTAGCCTGCCCATTACTAGACAGTCTAGCATAGTTGGTAATGATGAAGAGCCACACCATACAAATAGTGTTGTCTCACATCATAGCAAGAGCATTTATTCACACCACAGTGGAAGTGATGTTTCTGTTAGCCAAGCTGTTAGGGTGGCTTCTGTAAGGGACAGGTCTCCTTCTGTTCATTCCCATCATACCTCTGTATCTAGAAATGTCCCTCCCACCAACCCTGATGACAGATTGTTAGAAAGGGAACTCAATAAGTTGAGGGTGGAACAAACCAGACTGAAGCTTAAAAAGCAACAGCTGGATTTGGATAGACAGTCTTTAGAATTAGAGAAGGAAAGACAGAAGTTGGGTTTAGAAACCCATGGTGGCAGCAGCAGTATTCCCCATAGTCATCCTGCAAAAGAGCATGATTCCAGGAATCTGCACAAGATAGTTCCCCCTTATAAGGAGGGGGATGACATTAACAAGTGGTTTGCTGCACTTGAGAGGGCCTGTGTTGTACAGGATGTCCCTCAAAGGCAGTGGGCTGCTATCCTATGGCTATCATTTAGTGGAAAAGGTAGGGATAGGCTCCTTACTGTGAAAGAAAGTGATGCCAATAATTTTACAGTACTTAAGAATGCACTCCTGGATGGTTATGGCTTAACCACTGAACAGTACAGGATAAAGTTCAGAGAGACCAAAAAGGAGTCTTCACAAGACTGGGTTGATTTAATTGACTATTCAGTGAAGGCCTTGGAGGGGTGGTTACATGGCAGTAAAGTTACTGATTATGACAGCCTGTATAACTTGATCCTGAGAGAGCATATTCTTAATAATTGTGTGTCTGATTTGTTGCACCAGTACTTGGTGGACTCTGATCTGACCTCTCCCCAAGAATTGGGAAAGAAGGCAGACAAATGGGTCAGAACAAGAGTGAACAGAAAAGTTCATACAGGGGGTGACAAAGATGGCAACAAAAAGAAGGATGGTAAGTCTTCTGACAAGGGTGGGGACAAATCTAAAAATGAGTCTTCATCAGGCCCACAAAAACACTCTGGTGGGGGTGGTGCTTCCAAATCCTCCTTTAATCAAAACAAAGAAAAGAAACCATGGTGCTATTTATGTAAAGTAAAAGGCCATTGGACAACAGATCCCTGTTGTCCAAAGAAAGGCACCAAGCCTCCTACCACTACAACCCCTACTGCTACCCCTAGTGTCCCTACTAATAGCAGTGGTGGTGGGAGCAAACCTACTAATAGCCAATCCAAGGGAGTAGCTGGGCTCACTATTGGTAACTTAGTTGGGGTTGGCCTTGTTAGGGAGGCCACAGAGGCTGTGTTAGTCTCTGAGGGGGCTATTGATTTAGCCACCTTAGTTGCTTGTCCCCTTAATATGGATAAGTACAAGCAGCTACCCCTAATAAATGGTGTTGAGGTTCAGGCCTACAGGGACACTGGTGCCAGTGTGACTATGGTCATAGAGAAACTGGTCCACCCTGAACAACACCTACTTGGTCACCAGTACCAAGTAACCGATGCTCACAACAACACACTTAGCCACCCCATGGCTGTTGTTAATCTCAACTGGGGGGGGGTTACTGGTCCAAAGAAAGTTGTGGTAGCCACAGATTTACCTGTAGACTGTCTACTAGGAAATGATTTGGAGACATCAGCTTGGTCAGATGTGGAGTTGGAGGCCCATGCAGCAATGCTGGGCATCCCAGGGCATATTTTTGCTTTAACCAGGGCTTAGGCCAAAAAGCAAAAAGGACAGGGAAGCTTGGATCCTGGAACAATGGACCAAGTGCTCCCTAAAGCTAGGGCTAGTAGAAGCAAACCACTTCTTACTATCCCTCCCTCTACAGTGGATTCAACTTCTGAGGAAGAAGAATTCCCTCCATGTGCAGAACCTACACCAGAGGAGCTGGAAGCAGATACTGCTGAGCTTTTGGGTGAAGGGGGGCCTGCCAGGGAGGAGCTGAGTGTGGCACAGCAAACCTGTCCCACATTAGAGGGTCTAAGACAGCAAGCTGTCAAACAGGCTAATGGGGATGTCAGTGACTCTCACAGAGTTTACTGGGAGGACAACCTCTTGTACACTGAGCATAGGGATCCTAAACCTGGAGCTGCCAGGAGATTAGTGATTCCTCAGGAGTACAGAAAGTTCCTCCTAACTCTTGCCCACGACATTCCCCTAGCTGGGCATCTGGGACAAATGAAAACTTGGGATAGACTTGTTCCCTTGTTTCATTGGCCTAGGATGTCTGAGGACACAAAAGATTTTTGTAAGTCCTGTGAAACCTGTCAAGCCAGTGGCAAGACAGGTGGCACCCCAAAGGCACCCCTTATTCCACTGCCTGTGGTTGGGGTTCCCTTTGAAAGGGTAGGGGTTGACATAGTTGGCCCCCTTGACCCTCCTACTGCTTCAGGCAATAGATTTATCTTGGTGGTAGTGGACCATGCCACAAGATACCCTGAAGCAATTCCTTTAAGGACCACTACAGCACCTGCAGTGGCAAAGGCCCTCCTGGGAATATTTTCTAGGGTGGGCTTCGCAAAGGAAGTAGTATCAGACAGGGGAAGCAATTTCATGTCTGCATACTTAAAGGCCATGTGGAAGGAGTGTGGGGTAACTTACAAGTTCACAACACCCTATCATCCACAAACAAATGGACTGGTGGAGAAATTTAATAAAACTCTCAAAGGCATGATTATGGGTCTCCCTGAAAAACTCCGCAGGAGATGGGATATCCTTCTACCATGCCTCCTTTTTGCCTACAGGGAGGTACCCCAGAAAGGAGTGGGCTTCAGCCCCTTGGAACTTCTTTTTGGACACCCTGTTAGGGGTCCACTCACACTTGTAAAGGAGGGTTGGGAACAACCTTTAAAAGCTCCTAAGCAGGATATTGTGGATTATGTACTTGGCCTCAGATCAAGGATGGCTGAGTATATGAAAAAGGCCAGTAAAAACCTTCAGGCCAGCGAAGAGCTCCAGAAGCATTGGCATGATCAGAAGGCTGTTTTGGTTCAGTACCAACCAGGGCAGAAAGTGTGGGTCTTGGAGCCTGTGGCCCCAATAGCACTCCAAGATAAATGGAGTGGTCCCCACACAATTGTTGAGAAATAGGGTGAAGTCACCTATTTAGTTGACTTAGGCACTGCAAGGAGTCCCCTTAGGGTACTCCATGTAAACCGCCTGAAACCCTACTATGACAGGGCTGATCTCACCCTGCTCATGGCAACTGATGAGGGACAGGAAGAAGACAGTGATCCTCTACCTGATCTCTTCTCTTCCACAGAACAAGATGCTCTTGTGGAAGGTGTAGTTTTGGCTGATTGTCTTACTGCTCAGCAGAAAGACCATTGCATAAATCTCCTAGATCAATTCTCTGAACTCTTCTCTACTGTGCCAGGTACCACTTCTTGGTGTGAGCACACTATAGATACTGGAGACAGTTTACCTGTCAAAAGTAAGATCTATAGGCAGCCTGACCATGTCAGGGACTGCATAAAGCAAGAGGTCCAGAAAATGTTAGAACTAGGAGTGGTTGAGCACTCTGAAAGTCCATGGGCTTCTCCTGTGGTACTTGTACCAAAACCCCATTCCAAAGATGGAAAGAAGGAAATGCGGTTTTGTGTAGACTATAGAGGTCTCAACTTGGTAACCAAAACTGATGCTCACCCTATACCCAGGGCAGATGAGCTCATATATACACTTGCATCTGCCAAGTATCTAAGCACGTTTGATTTGACTGCAGGGTATTGGCAGATCAAATTGTCAGAAGATGCTAAACCTAAGACTGCATTTTCAACCATTGGAGGCCATTACCAGTTTACTGTAATGCCTTTTGGTTTGAAGAATGCACCTGCCACTTTTCAGAGGTTGGTGAATACAGTCCTGCAAGGGCTGGAAGCTTTCAGTGCAGCATGTTTGGACAATATAGCTGTATTTAGCTCCAGCTGGGATGATTACCTGGTCCACCTATGGAAAGTTTTGGAGGCCCTGCAAATGGCAGGCCTCACTATCAAGGCTTCAAAGTGCCAGATAGGGCAGGGTAAGGTGGTTTATCTGGGACACCTTGTTGGTGGGGAACAGATTGCACCACTACAGGGGAAAATCCAAACAATTATTGATTGGGTTCCCCCTACCACTCAGACTCAGGTGAGAGCCTTCCTAGGCCTCACTGGGTATTACAGGAGGTTCATTAAGAACTATGGCTCCATTGCAGCCCCTCTTAATGACCTCACATCCAAGAAAATGCCTAAAAAGGTATTATGGACAGCAAACTGTCAGAAAGCTTTTGAGGAGCTGAAGCAGGCCATGTGCTCTGCACCTGTCCTGAAAAGCCCTTGTTACTCTAAAAAATTCTATGTCCAGACTGATGCATCTGAATTAGGAGTAGGGGCAGTCCTATCACAACTTAATTCTGAGGGCCAGGATCAACCTGTTGCTTTTATTAGTAGGAGGTTGACCCCTAGAGAAAAGCGTTGGTCTGCCATAGAGAGGGAGGCCTTTGCTGTGGTCTGGGATCTGAAGAAGTTGAGGCCATACCTGTTTGGCACTCACTTCATTGTTCAGACAGACCACAAACCTCTACTTTGGCTAAAACAAATGAAAGGTGAAAATCCTAAATTGTTGAGGTGGTCCATATCCCTACAGGGAATGGACTATACAGTGGAACATAGACCTGGGAGTAGCCACTCCAATGCAGATGGACTCTCCAGATATTTCCACTTAGACAATGAAGACTCATTAGGTCATGGCTAGTCTTATTGTCCTTCGTTTGGGGGGGGGGGTTGTGTAGGAAAGTACCATCTTGCCTGGCATGTTACCCCCATCTTTTCACTGTATATATGTTGTTTTAGTTGTATGTGTCACTGGGACCCTGTTCACCAGGGCCCCAGTGCTCATAAGTGTGCCTGAATGTGTTACCTGTGTAGTGACTAACTGTCTCACTGAGGCTCTGCTAATCAGAACCTCAGTGGTTATGCTCTCTCATTTCTTTCTAAATTGTCACTAACAGGCTAGTGACCAATTTTACCAATTTACATTGGCTTACTGGAACACCCTTATAATTCCCTAGTATATGGTACTAAGGTACCCAGGGTATTGGGGTTCCAGCAGATCCCTATGGGCTGCAGCATTTCTTTTGCCACCCATAGGGAGCTCTGACAATTCTTACACAGGCCTGCCACTGCAGCCTGAGTGAAATAACGTCCACGTTATTTCACAGCCATTTTACACTGCACTTAAGTAACTTATAAGTCACCTATATGTCTAACCGTTACCTGGTAAAGGTTAGGTGCAAAGTTACTTAGTGTGAGGGCACCCTGGCACTAGCCAAGGTGCCCCCACATTGTTCAGAGCCAATTCCCTGAACTTTGTGAGTGCGGGGACACCATTACACGCGTGCACTACATATAGGTCACTACCTATATGTAGCTTCACAATGGTAACTCCGAATATGGCCATGTAACATGTCTATGATCATGGAATTGCCCCCTCTATGCCATCCTGGCATAGTTGGCACAATCCCATGATCCCAGTGGTCTGTAGCACAGACCCTGGTACTGCCAAACTGCCTTTCCTGGGGTTTCACTGCAGCTGCTGCTGCTGCCAACCCCTCAGACAGGTTTCTGCCCTCCTGGGGTCAAGCCAGGCTTGTCCCAGGATGGCAGAACAAAGGACTTCCTCTGAGAGAGGGTGTTACACCCTCTCCCTTTGGAAAATGGTGTGAAGGCAGGGGAGGAGTAGCCTCCCCCAGCCTCTGGAAATGCTTTCTTGGGCACAGATGTGACCAATTCTGCATAAGCCAGTCTACACCAGTTCAGGGGACCCCTTAGCCCTGCTCTGGCGCGAAACTGGACAAAGGAAAGGGGAGTGACCACTCCCCTGACCTGCACCTCTCCTGGGAGGTGTCCAGAGCTCCTCCAGTGTGCTCCAGACCTCTGCCATCTTGGAAACAGAGGTGCTGCTGGCACACTGGACTGCTCTGAGTGGCCAGTGCCACCAGGTGACGTCAGAGACTCCTTCTGATAGGCTCCTTCAGGTGTTAGTAGCCTATCTTCTCTCCTAAGTAGCCAAACCCTCTTTTCTGGCTATTTAGGGTCTCTGTCTCTGGGGAAACTTTAGATAACGAATGCAAGAGCTCATCAGAGTTCCTCTGCATCTCTCTCTTCACCTTCTGCCAAGGAATCGACTGCTGACCGCGCTGGAAGCCTGCAACACTGCAACAAAGTAGCAAAGACGACTACTGCAACTCTGTAACGCTGATCCTGCCGCCTTCTCGACTGTTTTCCTGTTGGTGCATGCTGTTTGGGTAGTCTGCCTCCTCTCTGCACTAGAAGCTCCGAAGAAATCTCCCGTGGGTCGACGGAATCTTCCCTCTGCAACCGCAGGCACCAAAAAGCTGCATTACCGGTCCCTTGGGTCTCCTCTCAGCACGACGAGCGAGGTCCCTCGAATCCAGCAACTCTGTCCAAGTGACCCCCACAGTCCAGTGACTCTTCAGTCCAAGTTTGGTGGAGGTAAGTCCTTGCCTCACCTCGCTAGACTGCATTGCTGGGAACCGCGACTTTTGCAGGTACTCCGGCCTCCGTGCACTTCCGGCGGAAATCCTTTGTGCACAGTCCAGCCTGGGTCCACGGCACTCTAACCTGCATTGCACGACCTCCTAAGTTGTTCTCCGGCGACGTGGGACTTCTTTGTGCGACTTCGGGTGAGCACTGTTTCACGCATCCTTGTAGTGCCTGTTTCTGGCACTTCTCCGGGTGCTACCTGCTGCTGAGAGGGCTTCTTGTCTTGCTCGACGTCCCCTCTCTCTCCTGGGCCAATTTGCGACCTCCTGGTCCCTCCAGGGCCACAGCAGCGTCCAAAAACGCTAACCGCACGATTTGCAGCTAGCAAGGCTTGTTGGCGTTCTTTCGGCGGGAAAACACTTCTGCACAACTCTCCATGGCAAGTGGGATCCGTCCACCAAAGGGGAAGTCTCTAGCCCTTTTTGTTCCTGCAGAAACCTCAGCTTCTTCTGTCCAGTCGAAGCTTCTTTGCACCCACAGCTGGCATTTCCTGGGCATATGCCCATCTCCGACTTGCTTGTGACTTTTGGACTTGGTCCCCTTGTTCCACAGGTACCCTAGATTGGAAATCCACAGTTGTTGCATTGTTGGTTTGTGTCTTTCCTGCATTATTCCTCTAACACGACTTCTTTGTCCTTAGGGGAACTTTAGTGCACTTTGCACTCACTTTTCAGGGTCTTGGGGAGGGTTATTTTTCTAACTCTCACTATTTTCTAATAGTCCCAGCGACCCTCTACAAGGTCACATAGGTTTGGGGTCCATTCGTGGTTCGCATTCCACTTTTGGAGTATATGGTTTGTGTTGCCCCTATCCCTATGTGTCCCCATTGCATCCTATTGTAACTATACATTGTTTGCACTGTTTTTTAAGACTATACTGCATATTTTTGCTATTGTGTATATATATCTTGTGTATATTTCCTATCCTCTCACTGAGGGTACACTCTAAGATACTTTGGCATATTGTCATAAAAATAAAGTACCTTTATTTTTAGTATAACTGTGTATTGTGTTTTCTTATGATATTGTGCAAGTGACACTTGTGGTACTGTAGTAGCGTCACACGTCTCCTAGTTCAGCCTAAGCTGCTCTGCTAAGCTACCATTATCTATCAGCCTAAGCTGCTAGACACCCTATACACTAATAAGGGATAACTGGGCCTGGTGCAAGGTGCAAGTACCCCTTGGTACTCACTACAAGCCAGTCCAGCCTCCTACACCTTTGTTGCTGCTTCCCCCATCACCTTCTCATTTTGCGTAGTTTTTGCTTGCCCTCGCTGTTGTTTGCCCCTCCATCCTCTTGTCTTGCATTGTTGCTTACCCCTCCCACTCTGAATTGTTGCTTGCCCACAATGTTGCTTCCTCCCCTATCCTGAATTGTTTTGCTTTCCCTTGTTGTTGCTTTCCCCTCCCAATGTTGTTGTTTCCCACTCCCTCCCGTCCTGTGTAGTTGCTTCCGCAACCCACCTTCCAGTCCCACCAGAAAAAAAGCATTGCAAAAGCCAATACTGTAGATTTCGCCTTCACAACCGATTGGCTTGTCAATATTTAGCCCTGTTGGCCCAGTGGCTAGCCAGCTTGGCCGGCAATTAAAAAAAAGCCCTATAATGTGCCCAGCGATGGCGGCGCCATAGCAATTATTTTATTGATGGTAGAGTGTGAGGCATGAGGCATCCATATCCTCCTTGTTGCATACCCTGCTTTTCTGAGATGCCTCTTACTCTCTATTTAAAAAAAAGAGGTATGATAAAATATGGCCACTAGCCCTTTTGGCCCTTCCTCAGACGTAGCTTCATATCAGTACTCTTGCTGACTCATACTCCTTTGACGTACAAACTGAGTAAGTTTATGCTAGTTCTTAACTATATATTTTGGTTAATGCTAATCAGTCCTCTTGTGTTATGACCTCTTGCCATTGTCTTTTTTTATGTATTCATGGTGCTGATTTGAATCTGACGAGCTACACTTTTTATCTTCTTTAATGATCCTCAAGTTTAGAATGGATCTTTGTGGTTTTACCTTTGAATTTAGTCCTGCAAATGTTTCTATTCCAATTCCAAGGGCACTCGTCCTGTGGGGCGCACACGGCCTGATCCTGCTAATTGGCCCTTTACATTTATTAGTGAAAAGTTCCAACAGAATTTAGGCAGATACATGTAAGCAGATGATAGAATCAAATTGAATAAAAATTAGTGGTGCAAATTAGTAAGTACAAGTTTTGATGCTAAATTTAATTAAACATTTTTACTCCAACAATTGTCAGAATTTATAGAATCCTGGAAATGTGAGGATTCACCAGGGGTGGCTCCTCTGCTATGACGGAGGAACGTATCCCCCTCCCCCACCAGCAGTTGCAAAACGTTTACAACAAAACCATAATAAACAAAGGGCCAGATGTAGGAAGCTTTTTGCGCCTCGCAAACGGCGAAAAACGCAGTTTGCGAGGCGCAAAAGGCTGAACGCGATGCAGAATCACATTTTGCGAGGCGATATCGACTCGCAAAATGTGATTCTGACTCGAAAATAGGAAGGGGTGTTCCCTTCCTATGTGCGACTGCATCGCGATGTAGAGTTGCTTTGTGACTGGGAAAAGCGGACTTGAAGTGGATGGTAACTCATTCGCTATGGGACCCCTTCCCCTTTGTGAATGCCCCCCCAAAAAAAAAATTCAGAGCAGGCAGTGGTCCTATGGACCACTGCCTGCTCTGAAAAAAACAAAACTAAATGGTTTCGGAAGTTTTTCGTTTTGCAGCTCGTTTTCCTTTAAGGAAAACGGGCTGCAAAAAGAAAAAAATAACTGCTTTATTTAAAAGCAGTCACGGACATGGTGGTCTGCTGTCTCCAGCAGGCCACCATCCCTGTGAGTGCTTTGACTCGCTATGGGGTCGCAAACTGCGACCTACCTTATTAATATTCATGAGGTGGGTCTTTGCGACCCCATAGCGAGTTGCAGAAGATGTATGAGACACCTTTCTGCATAATATTTTGCACTCCCCTCAGTGCGCATGTATTTTTGGCTGGCCGAATCGCGCCGGGCTAACACAGATTAGCACTAGGCTTTCTCCAACCTGGCACTGAGTTGCCGGGTTCGAGATAGCAGACAGAGACTTCCACTCTGCCTCGGAATGCCCAGCCAGGGTGCTCCATCCAATCCTAACGCTGCTTTTTTGATGCCAGCAACATGAAAGCAGCTTTAGGATTGGCTGTAGGGCAGGCTGGGGGCCTTTTCCTGCAAGTACTGGCAGTCAGAGGAGCAGATTGGCACGGCGAGGCGCGGTGAGAAAGGTATGAGTTTTAAATATATTTTTTGGGTCGTTTTACCCTTCTGCCCCACCACGCACCGCAACGCTCCTTTTCTCTCCTGCGAGACACGACTGAGATTAATGCTGGTCTAACTATTGATTGTGTTTGAGGTGCTTTACGTGAGGGGTTTTGTGAAATGAGTTGTTCTGCGTCGTGAGTCGTCCAATGGCGATCATAAGTGGCTTGCTTTGCAATTTGATTTAGAGTGGTCATTTGCCCTGTCTGTGCCACATAGCGTGTTATGTAAATGTTTTGTTTCACACAGTCAGAAAAAAACTGTATTGCACTGTAAGATGTTATTCAAATTGCTGAAGCTGTTATGAAATCTATGTACAAAGGTGTTTGGATTTATGTGTAAGGTTTAAAGATTTGTGGAAGTTTAAGATCTCAAGTTATTATACGATTGTCTGTTGAAAACGTGTGTGGCATCACATTAGATTATAGGCTAAAGTGTTTATTCTTTTAACCCCTTCGCTGCCAGGCCTTTTCCCCCCTCCTGTGCCAGGCCTTTCTTTGGCTATTTGGGGCAGTTCGTGCTTAGGCCCTCATAACTTTTTGTCCACATAAACTAGCCAAGCAAAATTTGTGTCCTTTTTTTCCAACATCCTAGGGATTCTAGAGGTACCCAGACTTTGTGGGTTCCCCTGAAGGAGGCCAAGAAATTAGCCAAAATACAGTGAAAATGTCATTTGTTTAAAAAAAAATGGGAAAAAGGAGCTGCAGAAGGAGGCTTGTGGTTTTTCCCCTGAAAATGGTAATAAACAAAGGGTTTGTGGTGCTAAAATCACCAGCTTCCCAGCTTTTAGGAACAGGCAGACGTGAATCAGAAAACCCAATTTTTCAACACAATTTTGGCATTTTACCGGGGCATACCCCATTTTTATGATTTTTTGTGCTTTCAGCCTCCTTTCAGTCAGTGACAGAAATGGGCATGAAACCAATGCTGGATACCAGAAACCTAAACATTTTTGAAAAGTAGACAAAATTCTGAATTCAGCAGGGGGTAATTTGTGTAGATCCTACAAGGGTTTCCTACAGAAAATAACAACTGAAATAAAAAAATATTGAATTTGAGGTGAGAAAAACAGCAATTGTTCTCTACGTTTTACTCTGTAACTTTTTTCTGCAATGTCAGATTTTTTAAAGGAATATACTGTTTCGTCTGCTGGCCTCTTCTGGTTGCGGGGATATATAGGGCTTGTAGGTTCATCAAGAACCCTAGGTACCCAGAGCCATTAAATGAGCTGCACCCTGCAGTGGGTTTTCATTCTATACCGGGTATACAGCAATTCATTTGCTGAAATATAAAGAGTGAAAAATAGCTATCAAGAAAACCTTTGTATTTCTAAAATGGGCACAAGATAAGGTGTTGAGGAGCAGTGGTTATTTGCACATCTCTGAATTCCGGGGTGCCCATACTAGCATGTGAATTACAGGGCATTTCTCAAATAGACGTCTTTTTTACACACTCTCTTTTATTTGGAAGGAAAAAATTTAGAGAAAGACATGGGGCAATAACTCTTGCTATTCTATGTTCCCCCAAGTCTCCCGATAACAATTATACCTCACTTGTGTGGGTAGGCCTAGCGCCCGCAACAGGAAATGCCCCAAAACACAACGTGGACATATCCTATTTTTTGACAGAAAACAGAGGTGTTTTTTGCAAAGTGCCTACCTGTAGATTTTGGCCTCTAGGTCAGCCGGCATCTAGGTAAACCTACCAAACCTGTGCATTTTTTAAAACTAGAGACCTAGGGGAATCCAAGATGGGGTGACTTGTGGGGCTTTGACCAGGTTCTGTTACCCAGAATCCTTTGCAAACCTCAAAATTTGGCAAAAAAAACACATTTTCCTCACATTTCGGTGACAGAAAGTTCTGGAATCTGAGAGGAGCCACAAATTTCCTTCCACCCAGCGTTCCCCCAAGTCTTCCAATAAAAATGATACCTCACTTGTGTGGGTAGGCCTAGCGCCCGCGACAGGAAATGCCCCAAAACACAATGTGGACACATCCCATTTTTTGACAGAAAACAGAGGTGTTTTTTGCAAAGTGCCTAGTAGATTTTGGCCTCTAGCTCAGCCGGCACCTAGGGAAACCTACCAAACCTGTGCATTTTTTAAAACTAGAGACCTAGGGGAATCCAAGAGCCTTTAGCTCAGCCAGCCCCAGGGGGGTCAGAAATGGCCTAAAATAAATATGCCCTCCCAACCCCGCCGGGGAGCGGCCCTTGCCTACGGGGTCGCTCCCCCTGCGTGACATTAGCGCAAAAAAAAAAGATCCCTGGTGCCTAGTGGTTTCTTCCCCCCTTGGGGGCAGATTGACCTAAAATCGGCCAATCTGCCCCCAAGGGGGGCAGAAATGGTCTCAATAAAATTTGCCCCCCAGGGTGATCGACCCATGCCTAATGGGTCGCTCTCCATCTCTAAAAAAACAAACAAACAAAAAAAATCACCCAAGAAAAATTAGCCCTGGCGCCTAGAGGTTTCTGCAGATCGGCCTAATAACAATAAGCCGATCGGCCCAGAGGGGGGGCAGAAATGGCCTAAAATAAATTTGACCCCCCACACTCCCAACCCCCCCCCCCGCCGGGACCGACCATTGTCTACGGGGTCGCTCCCCTTGCGTGACATTGGCGCAAAAAAAAAAAATCCCCGGTGCCTAGTGGTTGATTGACCTAAAATCGGCTGATCTGCCCCCAAAGGCGCCAGAAATGGCCTAAATACAATTTGCCCCTCCAGGGGAATGACCCTTGCCTAAGGGGCCGCTCCCCTTGCGTGAAATTCACGGCAAAAAAAAAAACTCCCTGGTGACTAGTGGTTTCTGTCCCCCTTAGGGGCATAGTGGCCTCATAAAAATAAGCCAATCTGCCCCCAAGGGGGGCAGAAATATCCTAAATGTAATTTGCCCCCTAGGGGAGCGACCCTTGCCTAAGGGGTCACTCCCTACCTCTAAAAGAAAAAGAAAAATATCCCTGGTGCCTAGAGGTGCCTGCCCCCGGGGGGGCAGAAAAGGCCTTAAAAAAAAGCCCCCCCTGGGAGCGACCCTTGCCCAAGGGGTCGCTCCCTCATGTCAATTTCCAAACTGAAAATAAATCCCTGGTGTCTAGTGGGCGTTTCAAAAGCCGGATTGCTTTACAATCCGGCTTTTGAAACGCTGAGAGAGACTTAAAAGGGAAGGAAATAAATTTCCTTCCCTTTGAAGCCTCTCCGGGCCTCCTCTACGTGATCGGAAGCTGAGCTTCCAGCGCTAAGGATGAGGCCTCTGTGACAATCAGCGCACGATGCGTGCTGACGTCACGGGGGGGTCGGGGGTGGAAGGGGAAGGGATTGCCCATCCATCCACAACCAGGGGGGTGTGGGTGGGTGGCACATGGGGGACCGCTCCTCCCCGGTTCTGGGTGCAGGACGAGGTGATCTCGTAAAGGCACCGTAGGGGTTAAGGATGAGGATAAAAAGGGTGACTCTAAGGGTAGGTTACTGCTAATCGAGAGACTATCTTGGTGTGCTTAGAAGCACTTAAGGTGCTATTCGCGTTCTGTGGTGAACTTGATTTTCAGTCCCCTATCCGGAGGTCAGACAAAGGTTTTATTTATTTTTGTTTTACATATCGCGTTTAAGGTCTCGTTTTAAGATTGTACTCTGATTGCTTGTGTTAATATTGAGTGTATTGTATATTGTCAATTGGATGTGATAGTATTGAATGTATTGTATTTTGGGATTGCTTGTGTTAGCATTGAGTGTATTGTAAATTGTGATTGTTGTCTGTAGGAAAGTATCCTCTTTCTTGGCATGGTTACCACTCTTTTCTGCCTGTTGTCAGTATGTTTGACTGTGTCTACTGGGTTCCTGCTAACCAGGACCCCAGTAGTTTTGCTCTTCCCTCTAAATTCTACCTTTTTCTTCCCACAATTGGCACACTGGTCCTTCTGTGTAAGTCCCTACTATATGGTACGTAGGTACCCAGGGCATTGGGGTTGCAGGGGATCCCTATGGGCTGCAGCAGTTATCCTGCCACCCATAGGGAGCCCATGTAAAGGGTTCTGCAGGCCTGCCATTGCAGTCTGCGTGATTCGGGTGCATGCATCCGTTTTCACTACAAGTCACTGCACCAGGTCACTGTAAGTCACACCTATAGTAGGCCCTCTCAGCCCGGAGGGCCAGGTGCAGGTACCTGTGTGTGAGGGCACCCCTGCACTAGCAGAGGTGGCCCAACAAACTCCAGATCCATTTTCCTAGACTTTATAAGGGCGGGGACACCATTTTACGCATGTACTGAACATAGGTCACTAAATAGGTCCAGCTACATAGTGATAACTCTGAACCTGGGCATGTTTGGTATAAAAAATGTCAGAATCATACCCTAGTACTGTTGCAAGTTTTGGAAGTGTGATTCCATGCATTGTGGGGCCCAGCTGCTGCTACCCCTCACACAAGTTTCTGCCCTCCTGCTGCTTAATCTGATGAAGTCCAGGGAGGCAGAACAAAGTATTTCCTTTGGGAGAGGGAGGTAACACCCACTCCCTTTGGAAATAGGTGTGACTTCCTTGGGAGGTGTAGCCTCCCCCAGCCACTGTTTTTTCTTTGAATGGCACATTTGGTGCCCTCCATGCATAAACCAGTCCACACTGGTTCCGGGACCCCCAGTCCCTGCTCTGTTGTGAAACTGGACAAAGGAAAGGGGAGTGACCAATCCCTTGTCCATATCCACCCCAGAGGCGGTGCCCAGAGTTCCTCCAAGGGGCCCCTGGGTTCTGCCATCTTGTTTTCAAGATGGGCAGGGGACTCTGGGAGCATCTGAGTGGCCAGGCCAGACAGGTGACATCAGAGGCACCCTCTCATAGGTAGTTACCTGGTTAGGTGACCAAGCACCCTCTTTGGGCTATATAGGGTCTTCCTCTGGTGTGGGTCCTCAAATTCGGCTTACAACTCTCCAGCAGGACTCCCCTGCAACCTCCACTTTGACTTCTGGCTACTGGAACTGTGTCTGGACCCCCCAGGAACCGACATAGCTGCTAACTTGGAAGAGGACTCTTTTGCAACTTTGTTTCTCCGGCTCCTGCCTGCTTTGCAACATTTGCCCAGCTGTGCATCCTCAGAAGACTACAACTTTTCAGCCTGCACAAGAAGAAAAAGGAATCTCCCTTGGGATGAAGGCATCACTCCCCTGCATCCACAGGTACCTGGCAGCAACGATGACTTGCTGCGTGGATCTCCCCTAATCCTGAGTGGCGTGGGTCCTGTATCATGGGTGGTGGTCCAGAGAGTCTCCCTTGGCCCTCTCTACTGCTGTCACACTTTGGTGATGGTAACTCTTTTCCACTCCACGCAAGACAGTACCCCCATGCACTGCATCCTTTGCAGTTGCCAAGGTTTGTTTGCTTCACCTCCAAGAGGACCTTCAGGCAACTTGTAACTTGATCCCCCAGCACTCCCTCCTGCAACTCCTGGGCCTCTACGTGGTCCTCCGGTGACGTGGGAGCAACTTCTGTGGTGCTGTGTGGGCTGCTTCAGCAACTTCTGTGTCCCTGTCCTGTGGGACATCTGTGGGTACTGCCTCTACTCCTGTGGGCCTTCTGCAATGAGGTGGGTCCCCTGTGACTCCCCCTCCTGGGTAGAGTCCTCCTGGACCTCAGTGGTCCCTGGCAGCACATCTTTTCCTCCAAACGTTAATTTGTCTTTGCCAAGGCTTGTTGGTGGAAATCCTTCACTGACACACATCTGCAATCCAGCTTCCAGCGTGGGACACCTTTTGCACTCATCAGGAACTCTTCTCCTGCTTCTGGGCTACGTTGACCAACTACAATAAGTACCTCTGGGTGGGTAGTACCTCCTACTCCTCCTGGACTCCACAGACACTTCTGGACTGGGTCCCCTCTCTCCACAGGTCTCCCTCTTTGGTAATCCATTGCTTGGGTGGTTTTGGGGAAGTCCAGTGTTTTACTCCTACATTCCTGGTCGCTGGGGGGCACTATATTACTTACCTATGTGGTTTCCTAGTACTCCCAGCTCCCATCTACACGATTTACTTACCTAGGTGGGGGCTCACTGTTCGCATTCCACTTTCTTAGAATATTGTTTGGGCTCCCCCTAGGTCAAATATTGCTTATTGCTATTATACACTGTTTTCTAATCTTTTTATGCCTCTTACTGTGTATCAGTGTGTGTGTATATATATATATATACATAGTGTAATAACTTACCTTCTTTTGGAGGGTTGCCTCGCTAGTATTTTCTGATACTGTTTGCCAAAAATAGTACCTTTATTTTTGTACAACCAAGTGTTTTCTTTCTTGAGCTTTGCATGTCTCCTAGATAAGCTTTGGCTGCTCATCCGCAGCTACCTCTAGAGAGCCTGGCTTCTAGACACTGTCTACATTTCACTAAGGGGGTATACCTGGACCTGGTATAAGGTGTAAGTAACATAGGTACCCACCACACACCAAGCCAGCTTCCTACATTGTTTTAGTATTGAGAGTATTGTATAGTGTGATTGTTGGGTTAGTTTTGAGTATTGTATACAGTGAATGGTTTTCATTGAGCGTATTGTATATTGTGATAGGTTATGTTAGTATTGAGTGTGTTCTATATTGGAATTGGTTGTATCAGTATTGAGTGTATCATATATTGTAATTTGTTGTGTTAGTATTGGGTGTATTCTGTATTGGGATTGGTTGTATCAGTATTGATTGTATTGTATATTGTAATTGGATGTGTTAGTATTGAGTCAGAGAGCTACTCACCCATTTTACCCACTCTAATTTAGGTAATGCCTTGAATACCCTTATCTACAAATTTGATCTCGCTTTTGCAAGGGATATGACAAATAGTCGGTCTAGGGAAATACCCACCTATACAGGGAGCATGAATGGCAGTACTATTGATTTTATCCTTATTTGTCCTTCACTTTCACGTTCAATGGTGGATTTTAAAATTAAATCTCATTGTGCCAGTGACCATAATCCCTTGAGCATAAAATTAGCTCTTAAAACTAGGGAAATTCTACCTAGAATAGTACATAAAGGTAAAGAGATTTTTAAAAGAAATTCTGGCCCCCGCATGAGATGGGAGAGAGTAAACCCAAATACTTTTCATGAGGCCCTCATAATTCAAAACAAGGTCCACATTAATACTTGTTTGTCCCTGCAATCCACTTGCGACCATCTTATAACTGCTTTTGAGTCTTTAAGCTGTGCTATTTCTGAGGCACTGAAGTGAAATGTGCCCAACATTCCAAAGGCGCACAACCTCAACGGTGGTTCAATTCGGCCTGTACGGCTGCCCATAGAGAAATAAAGACAGCTATTAAAACTATTCCATTCAGCCGTGATTTAGTTAAACAGGCTAGGGGCCGATACAAGTCAGTTCTTGAGGAAAGAAAGAATGAAATACGCACTAGCGCTTGGGAAGATCTCATGGCAGCCACAGAATTGCGGGACCCCTCCCAATTTTGGAAGGTGGTTAATCATCCATATTTCTCAGGGCAGGCAAATAGGGAGGATGACTGTCTGATACCAGATGGGGTCTGGGTAGAACATTTCTCAACTGTATTTCAGTCTGTAAATAACCCTAATTATGGTGTGGAGGTATGTGTCCTCCCATGCTCGCCCACTTCCATTCCAATCAAGAGTAGTATTTTATTTGAGGCATATGAGATCAGTGCAGCAATAAATAAAATGAAAATAAGGAAAGCCCCCGGCCCGATGGGATTCCAGTGGACTTATTTAATTCTTTACCTGATCTGTGGGTTCCACTAATTACAAATGTTTTGAATAGTGCTATTCAAAGTGCTATCCCTTCCTCATAGTTAACGGCAATACTTGTCCCGATATTTAAAAAGGGTAATAGGCATGACCCCTTTTGCTATAGACCCATCTCTCTCATTGACTCCACGGCTAATATTCTGGGGAGTATCATTTTGACTCGGCTGGAGGAGTGGGTTGCAGGGACAAACATTCTATCGCCAATTCAATATGGGTTTAGGCCTGGATTAGGCACAGTGGATCAGGCCCTAAACTTACATCTCATTCTTAGCAAATATGTTATTGCAAAAAGGGAATCTATCCACCTAGCCTTTATAGATCTGTGCAGTGCATTTGATAAGGTGAACAGAGCAAAATTGTGGGAAATAATGGACACAATGGGGATCGAGCAAGATCTGTTGGATTTGATTAAACGCCTATATTCTGACCTTAACATTATAATTCAGTTTGGACAACATGGCGAAAGATCCCATCCTCTTGCATCCAATCGGGGTGTTAGACAGGGCTGCACTTTGGCACCTTTTTTATTTCTGTTGTATATAAATGGTTTGTATAGTTATTTAGCCCAAAATGGCAAGGATTTCCCAAGGATGAGTTTTAGACAATTGCCGATTTTATTATATGCCGACGACGCTGTTTTAATTGCCCGCACGGCTAATGGCCTACAGTTCCTTTTGGATCTTTTTTTAACACACATACAAGAGCTTAATCTGAAAGTTAATTTAAAAAAATCACATGTTATGATTTGCGGCCCTAAAAACACACGCACTAAACGTTTTAAAATGGGGGGAAATGTTTTAACAAAGGTAAAAGATTTTTGTTATCTAGGTCTGTATCTAAGTACCACTCTGTCATGGAAATTTCATTTGAATTTTAAGCTCCAACAACTGGAAAGAAATGTTGAAGCAATTTTCCGCTTTGCCCTTAGATTAGGGCATAGAACGATTCACCAGATCATCACGCTCTATAAATCTCAATGTGTTTCGGCGGCGATTTATGGGAGTGGCCTCTGGGGATATACCAGATCAAGTATATTACAACTGGCAGAGAATAAATTTCTCCATCGGCTACTTATGGTGCCCAAGAACATAGCAAATGTTATATGCCATGAGGAGTTGGGAATCCGTCATATTACAGACCTGATAGATATTGCCCCACTTCTGTTATGGATAAATGTATGGTTAAATCCGGCGGCCATTTTAACACATGATTGTATAAAAGACTGTATCTCGTTAGCAAATTTTAACAAAATTCCATGGTTAAATTCTGTTCACAATGGCTTTCGAAACTTGGACTTGGAGTACATGTATTTCAAACCAGAGCTTTTGTCTGCCAATGCGAAATAAATTGTTAAACTCCGATATAAAGAGCATGTTCTGAACCTTAGATTTCAAGTGGCAGAGAAATTGAGTTCTTTTAATTCATATGTACAAATTTAATCTTTAGATTCGTTAGAACCTTATTTTGTTTGGTTCCCGATCCCCTCTTTATACTCTTTACTTGTACTTTTTAGATTTAATTTGATCCATTTTAGAGTGGCGTTCCTGACAAAATGTGTGTGGGAAAAAATATTACCACCATGCCCTTGTGATAATTTTTCAAAACAAAGCACTTGCCACTTTATTTTATTTCGTACACTTTACTCTGCTCCTAGGGAAATTTTTTTATTACCTATTTTGCGTAATTTGCACACCCTTTCCTATAAAGAAGGATTGATCGGCATTCAAAGCCTTTCATCCAAACAAATGTGCAGTTCTATTTTAAGTTTTATCAAATCCGCTATCACCATTAGGAACCGATACGAATCAGTATCGTGATTACCAATTAAGGGAATTTAGATATTGTTTTACTGCTGTACACGATTTTATAAGTATTTATTATTTTATATTGATTAGTAGGCTTAAGTGGTAAACTTAGATTTTATAGATTTGCAGATCAAAGATATTTGTCTTTGAATTATATAAATACGTACTGTATATTATGATGATTTATATGTATGTATGTGTACTTTTATGGCAGTATGCCGAATAAAGTTATTTTGACTGACTGAGTCTTTTGCATATTCTGATTGGTTGCATCAGTATTGATCATATTGTACATTGTGAAGGGTTAAGTTAGTATTGAGTGTATTGTATATTGTGATTGGCTGTATTAGTAATGAGGGGCATATTTACAAACGTCACTGCTTCGCTCTTGCACCACGCAATGTGGTGCAAGAGCAACGCAACTAAGAAATTAGATTTATGAAGCAACACAAGGCCACCTTGCTTGGCCATGAGTGCCTTCATAAATCTTGAGTGAAGCAATGCAGTGCAAATCACTGCATTGCCTTACTCTGTGCTAGGAAGGCGTTAAATGGGAGATACGTGGGTGTTCCCAGAAACAGTAAACCTGGGAATACGCAAAACAGGTATGGCTTCTCAGGAAATATCTTTATTTCTCCTCATTACTTCCTCTTTCTATGTGTGCTGTATTCTGCAGTACACATAGATAGAGGAATATGCCTCTCAAGATTGTTGTTATGCAGGAAGATAGCCTTTCCTGCACAAAAACAATCCTGCATGCAACACAGGTACCCTTGCACTATTTTGTACTATTTTGCAAGGGTGCCTGCATTGGCTCAAGGTATCCAAAAAGGCACCAGCACAGGAGAAAAGGCAGGAATGTGCCATATTCTTTTAAATACAGTACATTCCGGCCCTTTCCCTGTCACAAAGTGCAGCTCACCAAGGTGACTTGCTGCACTGCACTGCGTGGCAATATCATAAGTATGCTCCTGAGGGGCAGAGTTATAAAAATAGTGGTGTGGGGCAGTACAGCAAGACACCTTGCTTCGCTACACTGTATCACTGGGAAAGGGCAGGAATGCACTGTATTTAGGGCAGATGGTGCTTTCCTGTCCTTTCCTTGGGCGTTGGTTTATGTTTTGGCAGCCTAGCACAAGCCAGGGTGCAAGGGTGCCTGTAATGCAGGCAGGATTGTTTTTTGTGGGCACCTTCCTGCAGAAAAACAACCCTGAGAGCCTTGTGCTGTAGGTGAAAGCCTCAAAGGATTGTTTTTGGGCAAGAAGTTGTCCCTTCCTCCACAAAAACAATTCTGCCTACCATGCAGGCACCTTGGTACCATGGTTTGTGTGCCAGCACGTGCAGCGAGCAGGAATGCATCATATTATGTTAAAATTTGTGCATTCCTGCCCTCTCCATTTCAGGCAATGCAGCAAGGTGGCTTACTGCATTACATTGTGGGATCATTTGAAAAATATTGCCTTCAGTTTGCATATTCAGAGAAGTGTGATGTGTTGGCAGGCCAAATTATTGGATGAAATACTGACCTATGTGAAGTATTGTAGTGGCTGTTTCAATGCTAAAAAGAAAATGACGAAAGAGAATTTGATGGTGACCTAGATTAAGTTTTTCCAAAAGGGTGGTCAAGGTGATTTCAAGGCACCTGGTTTGGTACTGGTGCTGCTGTGCAAGGTGTTAATGCACAAAGCAATCAAGGCGAGACAATTTGTGCAAGGTGGAAATGGTGGCCCTCATGACAGAGATAGAGGTTTTACTTTTCCTTGAATGTGAATTTACCTTAAAAAAAAAAAGACAAGCGACGTCTGGCAAAACAGGAACAGTTTGTTTAATTAAACATTACAGCTGGGAGAGCAGATACAGAACAGAGGTTTGAGGACTGTCTCGCAATGCACAACAGTTTCAAGTTCCATTATATACATTTCACTGAACACCGTAAAATAATTAAGACATTCTTTCCTTGTTTGAGAATGTGAGCGGTTGTCTTGGAGTCAAAAGTAAGGTCCTGATAACCAATCCAGGTGGACGTGGACACAATGTGGGCCAGTAGATAACGTGTCCAGATGTCCGGCATGAGGTAGGCTTGATCACTGCATGTTACTGTGTGTGTTGTGTTCTGGTTGGCTGTGTTTCTAACTGTATGTGGCATCTGACTTTTTTTGGGAATGCCCATATCCCTCTGGCCTAGAACTATTGTGGTGTTGCTGCACCTATCTGTGGGACTGCCCTGTGTTTCCTATTTGCATGTTTGTCTGTAAGCTATGTATTGACACATCTGTGACCTGCCAATCAGTCAGCCTCAGGCCTAGGTCTCAGAGCCTTTCTAACCATGTACCCCGGGAGCGGGGTTGAAGGAGAGTTCACGACAGGGTACAATTGTATCATGGCATACATTGGAATTAATTCTTTCAATATTAACATTACCAACAACATGCCTAATCAAAATAATAATAATGCACAGAAATGGCCCTTACCACATCTGTGAGAAAAATGCACATTGGAAACAGGTTTGTATGTATAATCAAAATAGATTTCAAAATTGGTTGCAAATGGTTCCCTAAATGCAGCAGAATAAGATGGCACAGACGTGAATGCACATAATGGGATGACACAGCCAGTGTCCCAGCCCTACTGGCTTCTGTGCAAAACATCCAAATTCCAGGGCAGTTCAATGGGAATATTCCTAGAGCTCTAGTTATGTAGTAGTCTGTGTAGATTAACATGGAAGTTTTCCAACAGAGTTTCAGATTTCAACAAAAATCATCAATGATTAATTAAGTTTCCCCAATGTGCAGCTACTTTTGGAGTTCCTACAGGACAGAGATGGAGACAATGAGAGAGCCTGATAGACAGAAGTATTGCTAGAGGTAGACCAGAATGGCTCTTTTGTAGAGGGAAGAATAAATGGTGATTCAGTATATTTTTTTATGGCTACAGGTGCTCCCCGCTCCAAGGTTAGACCAGTGGAGGGGCCAACAATTTAACTGGACTCGTCTCACTGATTATGAATTCATACTCATTTATAGTTTAACTAATGTTTCACCAGGACTCTGGCTGATAAATTATTAGTTCCTTGTTTATTTGCAATTTGGACTTCTTTTCCATAGAAGGGTAGTTTAGGAACCTCCACTTGTCTGACTTCTGTTGAAAATTCTCAATTCCTCTTCATGGGAATAGTCAGTATCTTTTTACGTTCAGATTCTGCAATAGAATTTCGTTTTGTGTAAGATCCCACAGGGTTATACAGAAAGTTCTTCAATATTTTATCCACCATTGAAGAAGGATTTGGAAAGTTTAAGTTTGCTCTGTAACTCTGTGCTAATGAGGCATATTGATGACCTTACGGTCACGGCCAAAATGAGAGAGGGCTGCAGACTTAGCAATTGTTTCTTGTAATCATTTGACTGAAAATGGGCATAGCGCATGCCCTGAGAAGCATCAGTATTGCCAAAAAGAAGTTATTTATTTGAGACACCAAATTAAGAAGTGAGTAAGAAAGGTGACCAAAGAATGCATATCTGAGATTCTGAAAATGACTCTACCAACACAGAGAGAAGTGAGGATGTTCCTATGGAAGGTTGGCTAATGTTGTCAATGTATTCCAAACTTTTCCCTGATTGTGAAGCCTTTACAGAGGTGGATTCACAGTGATGTGAGGGACCCGGTGCCTGGGAACATCAAATGCATTCAAGCCTTCCTGGCTCTGAGACAGTTTGGATAGCTCCCATGATTAGGAAATGCACAATTGCAATTAAGATTTTTATTTATTTTGTCAGGAAATACTAGAATGCACACTTTCGAGTTTCACCCAGCAATACTATGGATTGAAGCAGCCCTTTGGATATTTTTTTGCTACTCTAGATGCAATGGCCACTGAGCTCACTGGGTGCTTGAAGAGCAATGCTGCCTCATCTTTGGCAATTGTTCAAAGTGAGCCCATTGTGATGGCACTCACGATTACTGTGTTGGTTCTAATTTCAGGGCCTCATTGTAATTTCGGCAGATGGAAATGCCTGGCCGCGAAATTCCTATGGGGAGGTTGCTGCCATTCTGGCTGCCTCCCCGCCTGGCCCATTTCGAGTTTCCGTCTGTGTCAGCGGGCAGAAACTCAATATGAAATGGCCTACAACATTGTCTCCAGCTCATAATAGAGATGGCGGCAAACTGTAATGCGCAGGGTGCACCAGCACCCTCTCAAAGCAGACAGTGAACATTGTGAGGGTGCTGTCCAGGGGTGTCCCTGCACTGCCCATGCCAATACACAGGCAGTACAGGGGCCTTCCTGGGGACCCCTGCACCTGTTCTCCGCCATGAAATAGCTGGCAGAGAACGAAGTTGTAATCCCCTGTTCTGCTTTCCTACTTATCTCATAACCAAGCTTACAGTACCTCTCTGGAATGCACTTCTGAGTTTAAAGAAGACATTTATTGTTGTTAATTCCTCACCCACAAGTTCCTGAGAGACGAAATTAGTAGATTGGAAGCACACGTTTAAAAGTAGTCGCAGCAATGAAAGCAAAATATATCAAAGTACTTCTCAGTTGCAATGTACACAGCAAATATAGGT
The DNA here is from genome assembly GCF_031143425.1 of Pleurodeles waltl. Classification (NCBI taxonomy): domain Eukaryota; kingdom Metazoa; phylum Chordata; class Amphibia; order Caudata; family Salamandridae; genus Pleurodeles; species Pleurodeles waltl. The sequence goes on along the minus strand of NC_090437.1, from coordinate 1,312,523,748 downwards.
GATTATAGTATAACATAACTGCAAAGCAAAGCATAAAAGTCAAAATTCATCACCGTATGCGCATGTAGGGCCTATATTCAGCTTCATCTTTCTGGGGTCTGCAAGTTGATGACTCCGGTCAACTGCGAGAAAGAGATTCTCCACCCAAACGGGATACGGGCAACTGATGTCTAGTTCCCGTCTGAAGTCAAGCAGATTCAAATCTAACTCCCTGTAGCCCAGAGTCATCCTTAAAAGCAAACTCAGTGTGAGAGCCAAAGAACCTTGGAGAGTGGCCAATTCTCCTGAGCTCTTCGTTCTCAGACTGGATTGCAAGGTAAATACAAAATCTACGTACTCTTATCAGCTAAGGTCTGGTGTGAAGAAAACAGCTTGGTCCATCTTGTGAAAAAACACAGCTTGGAAAAACACAGACATCTGTAATGTCTCAACTGCAATGTCTAACCCCACGTTAAAGCCACTAGGCAGCTAACCTAAATATCAAATGTAATGTCTAATGTCATGTCAAAACCAATAGGCAGCTAAACTGAATACAGAATGTAATGGCTAATGCCATGTTAAAGCCAATAGGCAGCTATACTGAACAAAACATATAGGGGGTCATTACAACATTGGGGGTAAAAGCCGCTTACCGCTGTGCAGAAGACCGCCAATACACCGCCGCGGAAATCCACCACAGCTATTATGACCCACATCTCGGAATCTGCTGAAATTCAGACACCCACACAAGTCCGCCACACCAAAGGTCAGTGATAAACTGGCGAAAAACAAACCTCCACCGGCACGCCAACAGAAACACACCCATGCTATCACGACCCACGAATCCATGCGGCGGTCTTTCAACCGCGGTATTCCATTGGCGGTACACACTGCCGCGCTCAAAATACACACACATCTCCAAAACACCGCCACATTGGACAATTCCAAAGACACACACCTGATACACATACAAACACCACTCCCACACACCCATTACAATATAAAACACACACCCACATCACACACAAACCCCTACGACCCAAAATTATTGACGAAGGCCAGAGAGAGAGCACAGAATAGACAACCCCACCACACAGAGGCACACAACACCAACACCCACACAACATCCAAGCACAAAACACAACACACCACTACACATCACCACACTCATCACCACATACACCAACCCACACATCACCTACACCACCCCATGGCACGGCAAAGACACCCTAGGTTCTCCGAGGAGGAGCTCAGGGTCATGGTGGAGGAAATCGTACGGGTAGAGCCACAGCTATTTGGAGCACAGGTGCAGCACACCTCCATAGCTAGGAAGATGGAGCTATGGCGAAGAATAGTCGACAGGGTCAATGCAGTGGGACAGCACCCAAGAAATCAGGACGACATCAGGAAGAGGTGGAACGACCTATGGGGGAAGGTGCATTCCGTGGTCTCTAGGCACAAAATCGCGGTACAGCGGACTGGCGGCAGACCCCCACCTCCTCCCCCACAACTAACAACATGGGAGGAGCAGGTCTTGACCATTATGCATCCTGAGGGCCTCAGAGGAATTGGTGGAGGAATGGACACTGGTAAGTCAAATCTTAACTATCATATCCCCCACCCTACCTGCATGCCAAACACCCCCCTTCACCCCCTCCCCTATCACTCCAAGTCCTCACTAATGTACTAATAACACAAACCACCCATCCCAACACCAAGCCCTGCATGACACATCAAAGCATGGACACCCATCACTAAAGCATGCCCACGGCACATACCCATAACACCCCCCCCAATCATCATCACACAAGCCCCCACACAGGAATGCTAGCACTGGGGTACACGCTCACCCACCCATTGCACACCATGACACACACACATGCAATAATCATACTTTTACACCCCTGCAGGACCACTACCCAACGTCACCAGACAGGAGGGTCCAGACATCTCTACCCCACCCACAGAAGAGGCCCACAGTGATGACAGCAGCTCTGGCCAACTGGATCCAGATGACCAGCCCGGACCATCGTGGGCCTTGGGACAGTCGGTTCCCCTCACACAGGCACAGCCCAACACAGACCTTCCACCCTCTGGAAACACCAGCACAGCACCCACCCAGCGGCCCCATACCTCCGTACCCAGGAAACGTCAATCAGCTGTGTGTCCACCACTACAGGGAACCCAGGATAACCCACCACCCCAACAACAACAGGGACCTGGGGACAGTGGTAGTGGGCACACGGTCCAGGGGACGGAGGCACAGGAACACAGGGGAACTGGGAGGTCTGCCATGCGACAGGGGGCCGGCAGGCCAAGGGAACCCACTCTCCACGAGGACCTCTCCTCCATCATGGGAGCATACCACCACTCCCAGGAGACGATGGCTACGGTCCTGGCCAAGTTTCAGGAGACCCAGCGCCTGCAGGAGGAACAGTATTTGGGATTCAGGGAGGAACTCAGAACCATCAGCTCCGCCCTGGGCACCATCGTAGGGGTGCTGAAAGACATACAGAACACCATGAGGGACACCGTGGCACTACAAGGGGCCCCTGACACTAGCATGGACGATGAACTGCCCACCACCTCTGCCGGCGCTAGTGGATAGGACGCCCCGCCACAGGACCACCACACCAGCACCCCATCCCCTGCAGACAGAGAACCACCCGCAAGCGGTCTCTGAGATCCAGGAACAGGACAGAGCACGAAGGCAAGACCCCCGCCAAGAAATGAGACCACCCTGATCATCATCCCACTGTCCCACTTTGTAACCCTGTCCATATTGGAACTGCCCCAGCTCCACTTCCTATGCCCATATGGGCAGTGCACCTGTGAGACTAATAGACTGGACATTCCTCCACCATCACCCCTCTCCATTTGACCACCCCACCAATATTTAGCAATTCAATAAACACCCTTGAACCACAAAACAATCTGGAGTCAGTCTGTGATTGAGAAAATGTGTATTAGCTATGACAGTGACAAAATCCGTTCTCAATAGTAATGTCAACATACCTATGTCACACATCACAAGTCCATGAGGGATGCAAGCAGATGATACACGTTGGTAACCACACCTGTGAAACCGTAATGGAAATGTACAACTCAGTTACCAAATACTGGTTGAAATTGACAGACAGGATAGAGGTAAAAGTGTGAAAGTACTTGTAGTAGTCAAGAAAGTGTTCTCACCTGTGTGTCACTGGAAATATTGCTGTATGACTGAGTCCCTGTTGTCAATGTCTTCTTCCCCTGCTTCCTCCTCATCACTGTCCACAGGCTCCACAGCTGCCACAACACCGTCATCTGGACCATCCTCCTGCAGAAAAGGCACCTGGCGTTGCAAAGCAAGATTGTGAAGCATACAGCAGGCGATGATGATCTGGCACACCTTCCTTGGTGGGTAGAATAGGGAACCACCTGTCATATGGAGGCACCTGAACCTGGCCTTCAGGAGGCCGAAGGTGCATTCGATCACCCTCCAAGTCTGCCTTTTTCCTCATTGTAGCGTTCCTCTGCCCTTGTCCTAGGATTCCTCACTGGGGTCAATAGCCATGACAGGTTGGGGTAACTAGAGTCCCCTAATAGCCACACCCGGTGCCTCTGGAGTTGACCCATCACATAAGGGATGCTGCTATTCCGCAGGATGTAGGTGTCATGCACAGAGCCAGGGAACATAGCATTTACCTGGGAGATGTACTGGTCTGCCAAACATACCATCTGTACATTCATGGAATGATAACTCTTCCGGTTCCTGTAGACCTGTTCACTCCTGTGGGGGGGGACCAGAGCTACATAGGTCCCATCAATGGCACCTATGATGTTAGGGATGTCCAAGGGCATAGAAGTCACCTTTAACAGTAGCCAAATCCTCCACCTGAGGGAAAACGATGTAGCTCCTCATGTGTTTCAGCAGGGCAGACAACACTCTGGACAACACGTTGGAAAACATAGGCTGGGACATCCCTGATGCCATGGCCACTGATGTTTGAAATGACCCACTTGCAAGGAAATGGAGCACTGATAGCACTTGCACTTGAGGGGGATTCCTGTGGGATGGCAGATTGCTGACATCAGGTCTGGCTCCAACTGGGTACACAGTTCCTGGATTGTGGCACGGTCAAACCTGTAGGTGATGATTAAATGTAGCTCCTCCATTGTCAACAGGTCCACCAGCAGTCGGTACACTGGAGGATTCCGCCATCTCCTCACATGTCCCAGCTGACGGTGCCTAGGAAGGACAAAAGCGACCACAGAGTCAAGCAACTCAGAGGTATGTACCCACAGCTACAAAGAACACGAAACACAATCCAAAAAGTTATCTGTAAGAGTGTTGAGTCCAGGCCTAGGTATGTGTGACGCAGTTGTAAATGAAGCCATGTGGGCCCCTGAAATGGCGGCTGCCTGACCTCTAAACTGGGACAATGGGATGTGAGGTAACTGCGCTGGCGTTGTACCCTGTCGCGGTAGGTGGTCGAAGACCGCGGCACAATGCTGCATTGGTTAACATTGGACCCTATGGGTCCCAGGAGGCAATGACGAAGTGCGCTGGTGGTGATGATACGCACCGCCGCGGACGTCACCGCCGCAGATGTGACCGCCATTTTCTATCTGTTGAATCACTTGATACCTGATCTTCGACAGGAGAGGACCTATACTGCAAGTGCTGCTGTGACCTCGGTCTGGAAGAGACAATGGCACGTGCGTCTGGGGAAAGGGCCCCTGCCTTCACTGCACAGGAGTTGGAGAAGCTCGTGGACGGGGTCCTCCCCCAGTACACACTACTCTACGGTCCTCCAGACCAACAGGTGAGTACATAGGGTGCAAGTTGTATGGGCTATGCCTGGGTGGAGAGGGCTGGTCGTAAAAGGAAGGGGGCAGAGTTCTGTGAGCATGAAGGACTGTGAATGCATGTGCCACATGGCAAGGGCAGGGATGTGGGCCACTCATGTCGACAGTGCATTTGGTAATGACTTCTCTTCTTCCCCTGTGCATGTCATGTAGGTCAGCGCCCACCAGAAGAAGGATATTTGGCGTGCCATCGCCAAGGACGTCCGGACCCTGGGGGTCAACCAGAGACGGAGCACCCACTGCCGTGAAAGATGGGAGGACATTCGCCGCTGGAGCAAGAAGACGGCGGAGGCTCAGCTGGGGATGGCCTCCCAACGTGGGAGGGGTGCCCGTCGCACCATGACCCCCCTGATGTTCCGGATCCTGGCGGTGGCCTACCCTGAGTTGGATGGGCGCTTGAGGGCTTCACAGCAGACACAAGGGGGTGAGTACACTCTCATTCTGCTGACTTTGCACGCAGTGGAGGGGTCTGGGTGGGGGAGGAGGGCTGTGGGTTTCCCTAGGCCAGTGCGACTTCCGTAGGCTAGGCCCCTCCGTAATGCAGGCCATGTGCCACTCAATCCTACCTCTGTAGAGTGCCAAGTACAGGTATACATGCCCCTGTGTCATCTATGTGTGCAGATGTCAACCATAGCCATGTAGGCCATATCCCAAGAACTGCATCTGTAGAGCCCAACAGCGCGGCGTAGTGTCTGTATTGTCCGCCAACGGTAGCGGTAAGCCATGCACTCAACCTGTCTTTCTTCTGTCCCCCCCCCATTTTTTTTCTCTCCCTGTTCTTTTGTGCATCAGCATCATCAGGCGGAGGTACAGTGGCACCGGAGCATGAGGGGGCTGCATCCCACATGGCCATGGAGGGCTACACCACGGACTGTGAATACACCAGTGGGACAGAGGGCGAGGGGAGCTTCACGGCGGTCACTGGATCAGCAACCAGCGACATGGACTCGTCCTCCAATGGGAACTCCCTTGTGGTGGCGGCAACATCTGTGCCCCCCACTTCTACAGGTACAGCCGCCACCCCCCCTACCAGCACTGCCCTCCCAGCAGCCCCTCAACCTTAGCCCCGTGCCCGTTCACCCAGGAGGGTGGGCACCACCTTCGCCCCAGGCACCTCAGCCCCTGCCCCTGTCACCTCTGCTGCCCTCAGTGAGGAGGCCATTGACCTCCTCAGGTCACTCACTGTTGGGCAGTCTACCATTGTGAATGCCATCCAGGGTGTAGAAAGGGAGTTGCAACACACTAATGCATTCCTGGAGGGCATTCATTCTGGTCAGGCTGCCCATCATCGAACCCTGCAATCTCTGGCCTCAGCACTGATGGCAGCCATTGTCCCTGTGTCTAGCCTCCCTCCTCCAACTTCCTCCACCCAGACCCAATCCCCTGTACCTCTGACTATCCCAAGCACACCATGAGACCAGCCTGCACACACGTCAACACACAAGGGAAGCTCAGGCAAACATAGGCACCACACATCTCACAGGCACTCACACAAGCATCACCCACATACAGACACAGCAACATCCACTGCCTCCACTGTGTCCCCCTCCTCGTCTTCTCCCTCCTCCCTCCCAGTCTCGTCTACACTCTCACCTGCATGGACTACTACTACAGCCACTAGGACTCGCACCAGCACACCCACCACCACACCCCGCTCACCTGCACTCACCACCCCACTACCATTTACACGTCCCCTGTGTCCTCTCTCAGTGTGTCTGTGACGCCCCCTTGCCAAAGTACACAAACGTGGGCACACACACAACCAACATCCATCCGCCTCACGAAAGCCTCCAGAACATGCACCTGCACCCAAATCATCCAAAGTTACACCTCCTACAACCACCTCCTCTTCCTCCACTCCCAGACCCCCTCCAGCTACCCGTCCCAGTATTCGTCAGAAACTTTTCCTGAGCAACGTTGACCTATTTCCCACCCCCCCTCCAATTCATAGGTCCCGTACTAGCACCTCAGTCAAAAAATCTCCGGTACCAGTGGTGCCTGTTAGAGGTATGTGGAGTGCACTGGGCACCAGGGCAGCCAGTGTGACACGGGGCCAAAGCACAGCCAGCCCCTCCCCCCCCCTGTGAAGCACCAGAAGTTGGACAGTGCCCGACGGGATAGGGGGAAAACTCCAGCCGGCAATGCCGCTCACAAGGGTCCCGGGGGGAGTGTCGACTCAGCTGTGACTCCTCCCAAGGTGGGGAAGGGGCAGAAGAAAGCACCAAAGTCTGGGAAGAGCAGCACGGTGGAGAAGGCCGCCATCACCCCCGTTGCCCAGCCCGATCGTCACTGGCCAGGACGCCACCACCAGAGTCAGTGCCCAGGAGGGCAGTCCCATCGTCACTGGTCAGGAAACCACCGCCAGAGTCAGTGCCCAGGAGGGCAGTCCCATCGTCACAGGTCAGGAGACCACCGCCAGAGTCAGTGCCCAGGAGGGCAGTCCCATCGTCAGTGGTCTGGAGACCACTGCCAGAGTCAGTGCCCAGGAAGGCAGTCCCATCGTCACTGGTCAGGAGAATACCGCCAGAGTCAGTGCCCAGGAGGGCAGTCCCATCGTCACTGGTCAGGAGACCACCGCCAGAGTCAGTGCCCAGGAGGGCAGTCCCATCGTCACAGGTCAGGAGACCACCGCCAGAGTCAGTGCCCAGGAGGGCCCCAGCAGCCACAGCCCCGCTGGGCAATGAGGGACCACCATGGCAAACACCGCTGCACAGGTCAGAGACAGCAAAGTCAAGCACCGCTGAACATGGCAAAGACCGTCATGGCAAGCACCGCCGAACAGGTCAGAAACTGCAAAGTCAAGCACCGCTGAACAGGGCAAGCACCGCTGAACAGGGCACAGACCGCCATGGCAAGCACCGCTAAACAGGTCAGAAACTGCAAAGTCAAGCACCGCTGAACAGGGCAAGCACCGCTGAACAGGGCAAAGACCGCCATGGCAAGCACCGCTGAACAGGGCAAGCACCGCTGAACAGGGCAAAGACCGCCATGGCAAGCACCGCTGCACAGGGAAAGCACCGCTGTACAGGGCAAATACTGCCATGGCAAGCACTGCTGAACAGGTCAGAAACTGCAAAGTCAAGCACCGCTGAACAGGGCAAGCACCGCTGAACAGGGCAAAGACCGCCTGTAGGAAAGTACCATCTTGCCTGGCATGTTACCCCCATCTTTTCACTGTATATATGTTGTTTTAGTTGTATGTGTCACTGGGACCCTGTTCACCAGGGCCCCAGTGCTCATAAGTGTGCCTGAATGTGTTACCTGTGTAGTGACTAACTGTCTCACTGAGGCTCTGCTAATCAGAACCTCAGTGGTTATGCTCTCTCATTTCTTTCCAAATTGTCACTAACAGGCTAGTGACCAATTTGACCAATTTACATTGGCTTACTGGAACACCCTTATAATTCCCTAGTATATGGTACTGAGGTACCCAGGGTATTGGGGTTCCAGGAGATCCCTATGGGCTGCAGCATTTCTTTTGCCACCCATAGGGAGCTCTGACAATTCTTACACAGGCCTGCCACTGCAGCCTGAGTGAAATAACGTCCACGTTATTTGACAGACATTTTTCACTGCACTTAAGTAACTTATAAGTCACCTATATGTCTAACCTTTACCTGGTAAAGGTTAGGTGCAAAGTTACTTAGTCTGAGGGCACCCTGGCACTAGCCAAGGTGCCCCCACATTGTTCAGGGCCAATTTCCCGGACTTTGTGAGTGCGGGGACACCATTACACGTGTGCACTACATATAGGTCACTACCTATATGTAGCCTCACAATGGTAACTCCGAATATGGCCATGTAACATGTCTATGATCATGGAATTGCCCCCTCTATGCCATCCTGGCATAGTTGGCACAATCCCATGATCCCAGTGGTCTGTAGCACAGACCCTGGTACTGCCAAACTGCCTTTCCTGGGGTTTCACTGCAGCTGCTGCTGCTGCCAACCCCTCAGACAGGTTTCTGCCCTCCTGGGGTCAAGCCAGGCTTGTCCCAGGATGGCAGAACAAAGGACTTCCTCTGAGAGAGGGTGTTACACCCTCTCCCTTTGGAAAATGGTGTGAAGGCAGGGGAGGAGTAGCCTCCCCCAGCCTCTGGAAATGCTTTCTTGGGCACAGATGTGCCCAATTCTGCATAAGCCAGTCTACACCGGTTCAGGGGACCCCTTAGCCCTGCTCTGGCGCGAAACTGGACAAAGGAAAGGGGAGTGACCACTCCCCTGACCTGCACCTCCCCTGGGAGGTGTCCAGAGCTCCTCCAGTGTGCTCCAGACCTCTGCCATCTTGGAAACAGAGGTGCTGCTGGCACACTGGACTGCTCTGAGTGGCCAGTGCCACCAGGTGACGTCAGAGACTCCTTCTGATAGGCTCCTTCAGGTGTTGCTAGCCTATCCTCTCTCCTAAGTAGCCAAACCCTCTTTTCTGGCTATTTAGGGTCTCTGTCTCTGGGGAAACTTTAGATAACGAATGCAAGAGCTCATCAGAGTTCCTCTGCATCTCTCTCTTCACCTTCTGCCAAGGAATCGACTGCTGACCGTGCTGGAAGCCTGCAAAACTGCAACAAAGTAGCTAAGACGACTACTGCAACTCTGTAACGCTGATCCTGCCGCCTTCTCGACTGTTTTCCTGGTGGTGCATGCTGTGGGGGTAGTCTGCCTCCTCCCTGCACTAGAAGCTCCGAAGAAATCTCCCGTGGGTCGACGGAATCTTCCCCCTGCAACCGCAGGCACCAAAAAACTGCATTACCGGTCCCTTGGGTCTCCTCTCAGCACGACGAGCGAGGTCCCTCGAATCCAGCAACTCTGTCCAAGTGACCCCCACAGTCCAGTGACTCTTCAGTCCAAGTTTGGTGGAGGTAAGTCCTTGCCTCACCTCGCTAGACTGCATTGCTGGGAACCGCGACTTTTGCAGCTACTCCGGCCCCTGTGCACTTCCGGCGGAAATCCTTTGTGCACAGCCAAGCCTGGGTCCACGGCACTCTAACCTGCATTGCACGACTTTCTAAGTTGGTCTCCGGCGACGTGGGACTCCTTTGTGTAACTTCGGGTGAGCACCGTTTCACGCATCCTCGTAGTGCCTGTTTCTGGCACTTCTCTGGGTGCTACCTGCTGCTAAGAGGGCTCCTTGTCTTGCTCGATGTCTCCTCTACCTCCTGGTCCAATTTGCGACCTCCTGGTCCCTCCTGGGCCACAGCAGCATCCAAAAACGCTAACCGCACAATTTGCAACTAGCAAGGCTTGTTGGCGTTCTTTTGGCAGGAAAACACTTCTGCACGACTCTCCACGGCAAGAGGGATCTGTCCACCAAAGGGAAAGTCTCTAGCCCTTTTCGTTCCTGCAGAAACCTCAGCTTCTTCTGTCCAGTAGAAGCTTCTTTGCATCCACAGCTGGCATTTCCTGGGCATATGCCCATCTCCGACTTGCTTGTGACTTTTGGACTTGGTCCCCTTGTTCCACAGGTACCCTAGATTGGAAATCCATCGTTGTTGCATTGTTGGTTTGTGTCTTTCCTGCATTATTCCTCTAACACGACTAATTTGTCCTTAGGGGAACTTTAGTGCACTTTGCACTCACTTTTCAGGGTCTTGGGGAGGGTTATTTTTCTAACTCTCACTATTTTCTAATAGTCCCAGCGACCCTCTACAAGGTCACATAGGTTTGGGGTCCATTCCTGGTTCGCATTCCACTTTTGGAGTATATGGTTTGTGTTGCCCCATCCCTATGTGTCCCCATTGCATCCTATTGTAACTATACATTGTTTGCACTGTTTTCTAAGACTATACTGCATATTTTTGCTATTGTGTATATATATCTTGTGTTTATTTCCTATCCTCTCACTGAGGGTACACTCTAAGATACTTTGGCATATTGTCATAAAAATAAAGTACCTTTATTTTTAGTATAACTGTGTATTGTGTTTTCTTATGATATTGTGCATATGACACTAAGTGGTACTGTAGTAGCTTCACACGTCTCCTAGTTCAGCCTAAGCTGCTCTGCTAAGCTACCATTATCTATCAGCCTAAGCTGCTAGACACCCTATACACTAATAAGGGATAACTGGGCCTGGTGCAAGGTGCAAGTACCCCTTGGTACTCACTACAAGCCAGTCCAGCCTCCTACATTGGTTGTGCAGCGGTGGGATAAGTGCTTTGAGACTACTTACCACTCTTGTCATTGTACTTTTCATAAGAGAAAAATATACAAAACAAGGTCAGTATATATACACATAGCCAAAACGTTTTGCATTTCCTCTTTTTCACTCTTTTCTAAGTGCTGAAAAGTACTTCTAAACTTTCTAAAAAGTTCTAAAAAGTTTTAAAAGTTTTTTTCTCTGTCTTTCTAAAAGCTCTGACAAACTTTTTTCTCTTTTTCTATCACTTTAACTCTCTCTAAAAATGTCTGGCACAGGCCAAAATGTTGATCTGTCCAAACTTGCATATGATCACCTTAGCTGGAAAGGAGCAAGGAGTCTCTGCATAGAGAGAGGTTTGAGTGTAGGGAAGAATCCTTCCTCGGAATTGTTACTTAACATGCTTAGAGAACAAGATAAGGCTAAAAGTGCCCCATCTGTTGAAAAAGTAGCTAATGGTTCCCAATCTGACCAGGGACTCCCCCAGGAAAAGATTCAGGAAAGAAACTTCTTAGCCTTCCCATTACAAGACAGTCTAGCATAGTTGTTACTGAGGTGGAGTCACACAGATGATGTGCTCTCACATTACACTGTCAGCCAAGCTGTTAGGGTGCCCTCTGTAAGGGATAGGTCTCCTTCTGTTCATTCCCATCATACCTCTGTATCTAGAAATGTCCCTCCCACCCACCCTGATGACAGAATGTTAGAGAGGGAACTCAATAAGTTGAGGGTGGAACAAACCAGACTGAAGCTTAAGAAGCAACAGCTGGATTTGGATAGACAGTCTTTAGAATTAGAGAAGGAAAGACAGAAGTTGGGTTTAGAAACCCATGGTGGCAGCAGCAGTATTCCCCATAGTCATCCTGCAAAAGAGCATGATTCCAGGAATCTGCACAAGATAGTTCCCCCTTATAAGGAGGGGGATGACATTAACAAGTGGTTTGCTGCACTTGAGAGGGCCTGTGTTGTACAGGATGTACCTCAAAGGCAGTGGGCTGCTATCCTATGGCTATCATTTAGTGGAAAAGGTAGGGATAGGCTCCTTACTGTGAAAGAAAGTGATGCCAATAATTTTACAGTACTTAAGAATGCACTCCTGGATGGTTATGGCTTAACCACTGAACAGTACAGGATAAAGTTCAGAGAGACCAAAAAGGAGTCTTCACAAGACTGGGTTGATTTCATTGACCATTCAGTGAAGGCCTTGGAGGGGTGGTTACATGGCAGTAAAGTTACTGATTATGACAGCCTGTGTAACTTGATCCTGAGAGAGCATATTCTTAATAATTGTGTGTCTGATTTGTTGCACCAGTACTTGGTGGACTCTGATCTGACCTCTCCCCAAGAATTGGGAAAGAAGGCAGACAAATGGGTCAGAACAAGGGTGAACAGAAAAGTTCATACAGGGGGTGACAAAGATGGCAACAAAAAGAAGGATGGTAAGTCTTCTGACAAGGGTGGGGACAAATCTAAAAATGAGTCTTCATCAGGCCCACAAAAACACTCTGGTGTGGGTGGTGGGTCCAAATTCTCCTTTAATCAAAACAAAGAAAAGAAACCATGGTGCTATTTATGTAAAGTAAAAGGCCATTGGACAACAGATCCCAGTTGTCCAAAGAAAAGCACCAAGCCTCCTACCACTACAACCCCTACTGCTACCCCTAGTGTCCCTACTAATAGCAGTGGTGGTGGGAGCAAACCTACTAATAGCCAATCCAAGGGAGTAGCTGGGCTCACTATTGGTAACTTAGTTGGGTTTGGCCTTGTTAGGGAGGCCACAGAGGCTGTGTTAGTCTCTGAGGGGGCTATTGATTTAGCCACCTTAGTTGCTTGTCCCCTTAATATGGATAAGTACAAGCAGCTACTCCTAATAAATGTTGTTGAGGTTCAGGCCTACAGGGACACTGGTGCCAGTGTGACTATGGTCATAGAGAAACTGGTCCACCCTGAACAACACCTACTTGGTCACCAGTACCAAGTAACCGATGCTCACAACAACACACTTAGCCACCCCATGGCTGTTGTTAATCTCAACTGGGAGGGGGGTTACTGGTCCAAAGAAAGTTGTGGTAGCCACATATTTACCTGTAGACTGTCTACTAGGAAATGATTTGGAGACATCAGCTTGGTCAGATGTGGAGTTGGAGGCCCATGCAGCAATGCTGGGCATCCCAGGGCATATTTTTGCTTTAACCAGGGCTCAGGCCAAAAAGCAAAAAGGACAGGGAAGCTTGGATCCTGCAACAATGGACCAAGTGCTCCCTAAAGCTAGGGCTAGTAGAAGCAAACCACTTCCTACTATCCCTCCCTCTACAGTGGATTCAACTTCAGAGGAAGAAGAATTCCCTCCATGTGCAGAACCTACACCAGAGGAGCTTGAAGCAGATACTGCTGAGCTTTTGTGTGAAGGGGGGCCTGCCAGGGAGGAGCTGAGTGTGGCACAGCAAACCTGTCCCACATTAGAGGGTCTAAGACAGCAAGCTGTCAAACAGGCTAATGGGGATGTCAGTGACTCTCACAGAGTTTACGGGGAGGACAATCTCTTGTACACTGAGGCAAGGGATCCTAAACCTGGAGCTGCCAGGAGATTAGTGATTCCTCAGGAGTACAGAAAGTTCCTCCTAACTCTTGCCCACGACATTCCCCTAGCTGGGCATCTGGGACAAATGAAAACTTGGGACAGGCTTGTTCCCTTGTTTCATTAGCCTAGAATGTCTGAGGACACAAAAGATTTTTGTAAGTCCTGTGAAACCTGTCAAGCCAGTGGCAAGACAGGTGGCACCCCAAAGGCACCCCTTATCCCACTGCCTGTGGTTGGGGTTCCCTTTGAAAGGGTAGGGGTTGACATAGTTGGCCCCCTTGACCCTCCTACTGCTTCAGGCAATAGGTTTATCTTGGTGGTAGTGGACCATGCCACAAGATATCCTGAAGCTATTCCTTTAAGGACCACTACAGCTCCTGCAGTGGCAAAGGCCCTCCTGGGAACATTTTCTAGGGTGGGCTTCCCAAAGGAAGTAGTATCAGACAGGGGAAGCAATTTCATGTCTGCATACTTAAAGGCCATGTGGAAGGAGTGGGGTGTGACTTATAAGTTCACTACACCCTATCATCCACAAACTAATGGACTGGTGGAGAGATTTAACAAAACTCTCAAAGGCATGATTATGGGTCTCCCTGAAAAACTCCGCAGGAGATGGGATATCCTTCTACCATGCCTCCTTTTTGCCTACAGGGAGGTACCCCAGAAAGGAGTGGGCTTCAGCCCCTTTGAACTTCTTTTTGGACACCCTATTAGGGGTCCACTCACACTTGTCAAGGAGGGTTGGGAACAACCTTTAAAAGCTCCAAAACAAGATATTGTGGACTATGTACTTGGCCTCAGATCAAGGATGGCTGAGTATATGAAAAAGGCCAGTAAAAACCTTCAGGCCAGCCAAGAGCTCCAGAAGCAATGGCATGATCAGAAGGCTGTTTTGGTTCAGTACCAACCAGGGCAGAAAGTGTGGGTCTTGGAGCCTGTGGCCCCAAGAGCACTCCAAGATAAATGGAGTGGACCCCACACAATTGTTGAGAAAAAGGGTGAAGTCACCTATTTAGTTGACTTAGGCACTGCAAGGAGTCCCCTTAGGGTACTCCATGTAAACCGCCTGAAACCCTACTATGACAGGGCTGATCTCACCCTGCTCATGGCAACTGATGAGGGACAGGAAGAAGACAGTGATCCTCTACCTGATCTCTTCTCTTCCACAGAACAAGATGCTCTTGTGGAAGGTGTAGTTTTGGCTGATTGTCTTACTGCTGAGCAGAAAGACCATTGCATAAATCTCCTAGATCAATTCTCTGAACTCTTCTCTACTGTGCCAGGTACCAATTCTTGGTGTGAGCACACTATAGATACTGGAGACAGTTTACCTGTCAAAAGTAAGATCTATAGGCAGCCTGACCATGTCAGGGACTGCATAAAGCAAGAGGTGCAGAAAATGTTAGAACTAGGAGTGGTTGAGCACTCTGAAAGTCCATGGGCTTCTCCTGTGGTACTTGTACCAAAACCCCATTCCAAAGATGGAAAGAAGGAAATGCGGTTTTGTGTAGACTATCGAGGTCTCAACCTGGTAACCAAAACTGATGCTCACCCTATACCCAGGGCAGATGAGCTCATAGATACACTGGCATCTGCCAAGTATCTAAGCACTTTTGATTTGACTGCAGGGTATTGGCAGATCAAATTGTCAGAAGATGCTAAACCTAAAACTGCATTTTCAACCATTGGAGGCCATTACCAGTTCACTGTAATGCCTTTTGGTTTGAAAAATGCACCTGCCACTTTTCAGAGGTTGGTGAATACAGTCCTGCAAGGGCTGGAAGCTTTCAGTGCAGCATATTTGGACGATATAGCTGTATTTAGCTCCAGCTGGGATGATCACCTGGTCCACCTATGGAAAGTTTTGGAGGCCCTGCAAAAGGCAGGCCTCACTATCAAGGCTTCAAAGTGCCAGATAGGGCAGGGTAAGGTGGTTTATCTGGGACACCTTGTTGGTGGGGAACAGATTGCACCACTTCAGGGGAAAATCCAAACAATTATTGATTGGGTTCCCCCTACCACTCAGACTCAGGTGAGAGCCTTCCTAGGCCTCACTGGGTATTACAGGAGGTTCATTAAGAACTATGGCTCCATTGCAGCCCCTCTTAATGACCTCACATCCAAGAAAATGCCTAAAAAGGTATTATGGACAGCAAACTGTCAGAAAGCTTTTGAGGAGCTGAAGCAGGCCATGTGCTCTGCACCTGTCCTGAAAAGCCCTTGTTACTCTAAAAAATTCTATGTCCAAACTGATGCATCTGAATTAGGAGTAGGGGCAGTCCTATCACAACTTAATTCTGAGGGCCAGGATCAACCTGTTGCTTTTATTAGTAGGAGGTTGACCCCTAGAGAAAAGCGTTGGTCTGCCATAGAGAGGGAGGCCTGTGGTCTGGGCTCTGAAGAAGTTGAGACCATACCTGTTTCGCACTCACTTCATTGTTCAGGCAGACCACAAACTTCTACTTTGGCTAAAACAAATGAAAGGTGAAAATCCAAAATTGTTGAGGTGGTCCATATCCCTACAGGGAATGGACTATACAGTGGAACATAGACCTGGGAGTAGCCACTCCAATGCAGATGGACTCTCCAGATATTTCCACTTAGACAATGAAGACTCATCAGGTCATGGCTAGTCTTATTGTCCTTCGTTTGGGGGGGGGGTTGTGTAGGAAAGTACCATCTTGCCTGGCATGTTACCCCCATCTTTTCACTGTATATATGTTGTTTTAGTTGTATGTGTCACTGGGACCCTGTTCACCAGGGCCCCAGTGCTCATAAGTGTGCCTGAATGTGTTACCTGTGTAGTGACTAACTGTCTCACTGAGGCTCTGCTAATCAGAACCTCAGTGGTTATGCTCTCTCATTTCTTTCCAAATTGTCACTAACAGGCTAGTGACCAATTTTACCAATTTACATTGGCTTACTGGAACACCCTTATAATTCCCTAGTATATGGTACTGAGGTACCCAGGGTATTGGGGTTCCAGGAGATCCCTATGGGCAGCAGCATTTCTTTTGCCACCCATAGGGAGCTCTGACAATTCTTACACAGGCCTGCCACTGCAGCCTGAGTGAAATAACGTCCACGTTATTTCACAGCCATTTTTCACTGCACTTAAGTAACTTATAAGTCACCTATATGTCTAACCTTTACCTGGTAAAGGTTAGGTGCAAAGTTACTTAGTGTGAGGGCACCCTGGCACTAGCCAAGATGCCCCCACATTGTTCAGGGCCAATTCCCCGGACTTTGTGAGTGCGGGGACACCATTACACGCGTGCACTACATATAGGTCACTTCGTATATGTAGCCTCACAATGGTAACTCCGAATATGGCCATGTAACATGTCTATGATCATGGAATTGCCCCCTCTATGCCATCCTGGCATAGTTGGCACAATCCCATGATCTCAGTGGTCTGTAGCACAGACCCTGATACTGCCAAACTGCCTTTCCTGGGGTTTCACTGCAGCTGCTGCCAACCCCTCAGACAGGTTTCTGCCCTCCTGGGGTCAAGCCAGGCTTGTCCCAGGATGGCAGAACAAAGGACTTCCTCTGAGAGAGGGTGTTACACCCTCTCCCTTTGGAAAATGGTGTGAAGGCAGGGGAGGAGTAGCCTCCCCCAGCCTCTGGAAATGCTTTCTTGGGCACAGATGTGCCCAATTCTGCATAAGCCAGTCTACACCGGTTCAGGGGACCCCTTAGCCCTGCTCTGGCGTGAAACTGGACAAAGGAAAGGGGAGTGACCACTCCCCTGACCTGCACCTCCCCTGGGAGGTGTCCAGAGCTCCTCCAGTGTGCTCCAGACCTCTGCCATCTTGGAAACAGAGGTGCTGCTGGCACACTGGACTGCTCTGAGTGGCCAGTGCCACCAGGTGACGTCAGAGACTCCTTCTGATAGGCTCCTTCAGGTGTTGCTAGCCTATCCTCTCTCCTAAGTAGCCAAACCCTCTTTTCTGGCTATTTAGGGTCTCTGTCTCTGGGGAAACTTTAGATAACGAATGCAAGAGCTCATCAGAGTTCCTCTGCATCTCTCTCTTCACCTTCTGCCAAGGAATCGACTGCTGACCGTGCTGGAAGCCTGCAAAACTGCAACAAAGTAGCTAAGATGACTACTGCAACTCTGTAACGCTGATCCTGCCGCCTTCTCGACTGTTTTCCTGGTGGTGCATGCTGTGGGAGTAGTCTGCCTCCTCTCTGCACTAGAAGCTCCGAAGTAATCTCCCGTGGGTCGACGGAATCTTCCCCCTGCAACCGCAGGCACCAAAAAGCTGCACTACCGGTCCCTTGGGTCTCCTCTCAGCACGACGAGCGAGGTCCCTCGAATCCAGCAACTCTGTCCAAGTGACCCCCACAGTCCAGTGACTCTTCAATCCAAGTTTGGTGGAGGTATGTCCTTGCCTCCCCTCGCTAGACTGCATTGCTGGGAACCGCGCCTTTTGCAGCTACTCCGGCCCCTGTGCACTTCCGGCGGAAATCCTTTGTGCACAGCCAAGCCTGGGTCCACGGCACTCTAACCTGCATTGCACGACTTTCTAAGTTGGTCTCCGGCGACGTGGGACTCCTTTGTGTAACTTCGGGTGAGCACCGTTTCACGCATCCTCGTAGTGCCTGTTTCTGGCACTTCTCTGGGTGCTACCTGCTGCTAAGAGGGCTCCTTGTCTTGCTCGACTTCTCCTCTACCTCCTGGTCCAATTTGCGACCTCCTGGTCCCTCCTGGGCCACAGCAGCATCCAAAAACGCTAACCGCACAATTTGCAACTAGCAAGGCTTGTTGGCGTTCTTTTGGCAGGAAAACACTTCTGCACAACTCTCCACGGCAAGAGGGATCCGTCCACCAAAGGGAAAGTCTCTAGCCCTTTTCGTTCCTGCAGAAACCTCAGCTTCTTCTGTCCAGTAGAAGCTTCCTTGCATCCACAGCTGGCATTTCCTGGGCATATGCCCATCTCCGACTTGCTTGTGACTTTTGGACTTGGTCCCCTTGTTCCACAGGTACCCTAGATTGGAAATCCATCGTTGTTGCATTGTTGGTTTGTGTCTTTCCTGCATTATTCCTCTAACACGACTTCTTTGTCCTTAGGGGAACTTTAGTGCACTTTGCACTCACTTTTCAGGGTCTTGGGGAGGGTTATTTTTCTAACTCTCACTATTTTCTAATAGTCCTAGCGACCCTCTACAAGGTCACATAGGTTTGGGGTCCATTCGTGGTTCGCATTCCACTTTTGGAGTATATGGTTTGTGTTGCCCCATCCCTATGTGTCCCCATTGCATCCTATTGTAACTATACATTGTTTGCACTGTTTTCTAAGACTATACTGCATATTTTTGCTATTGTGTATATATATCTTGTGTTTATTTCCTATCCTCTCACTGAGGGTACACTCTAAGATACTTTGGCATATTGTCATAAAAATAAAGTACCTTTATTTTTAGTATAACTGTGTATTGTGTTTTCTTATGATATTGTGCATATGACACTAAGTGGTACTGTAGTAGCTTCACACGTCTCCTAGTTCAGCCTAAGCTGCTCTGCTAAGCTACCATTATCTATCAGCCTAAGCTGCTAGACACCCTATACACTAATAAGGGATAACTGGGCCTGGTGCAAGGTGCAAGTACCCCTTGGTACTCACTACAAGCCAGTCCAGCCTCCTACATTGGTTGTGCAGCGGTGGGATAAGTGCTTTGAGACTACTTACCACTCTTGTCATTGTACTTTTCATAAGAGAAAAATATACAAAACAAGGTCAGTATATATACACATAGCCAAAACGTTTTGCATTTCCTCTTTTTCACTCTTTTCTAAGTGCTGAAAAGTACTTCTAAACTTTCTAAAAAGTTCTAAAAAGTTTTAAAAGTTTTTTTCTCTGTCTTTCTAAAAGTTCTGACAAACTTTTTTCTCTTTTTCTATCACTTTAACTCTCTCTAAAAATGTCTGGCACAGGCCAAAATGTTGATCTGTCCAAACTTGCATATGATCACCTTAGCTGGAAAGGAGCAAGGAGTCTCTGCATAGAGAGAGGTTTGAGTGTAGGGAAGAATCCTTCCTTGGAATTGTTACTTAACATGCTTAGAGAACAAGATAAGGCTAAAAGTGCCCCATCTGTTGAAAAAGTAGCTAATGGTTCCCAATCTGATCCAGGGACTCCCCCAGGAAAAGATTCAGGAAAGAAACTTCTTAGCCTTCCCATTACAAGACAGTCTAGCATAGTTGTTACTGAGGTGGAGTCACATCATACAGATGATGTGCTCTCACATTACACTGTCAGCCAAGCTGTTAGGGTGCCCTCTGTAAGGGATAGGTCTCCTTCTGTTCATTCCCATCATACCTCTGTATCTAGAAATGTCCCTCCCACCCACCCTGATGACAGAATGTTAGAGAGGGAACTCAATAAGTTGAGGGTGGAACAAACCAGACTGAAGCTTAAGAAGCAACAGCTGGATTTGGATAGACAGTCTTTAGAATTAGAGAAGGAAAGACAGAAGTTGGGTTTAGAAACCCATGGTGGCAGCAGCAGCATTCCCCATAGTCATCCTGCAAAAGAGCATGATTCCAGGAATCTGCACAAGATAGTTCCCCCTTATAAGGAGGGGGATGACATTAACAAGTGGTTTGCTGCACTTGAGAGGGCCTGTGTTGTACAGGATGTCCCTCAAAGGCAGTGGGCTGCTATCCTATGGCTATCATTTAGTGGAAAAGGTAGGGATAGGCTCCTTACTGTGAAAGAAAGTGATGCCAATAATTTTACAGTACTTAAGAATGCACTCCTGGATGGTTATGGCTTAACCACTGAACAGTACAGGATAAAGTTCAGAGAGACCAAAAAGGAGTCTTCACAAGACTGGGTTGATTTCATTGACCATTCAGTGAAGGCCTTGGAGGGGTGGTTACATGGCAGTAAAGTTACTGATTATGACAGCCTGTGTAACTTGATCCTGAGAGAGCATATTCTTAATAATTGTGTGTCTGATTTGTTGCACCAGTACTTGGTGGACTCTGATCTGACCTCTCCCCAAGAATTGGGAAAGAAGGCAGACAAATGGGTCAGAACAAGGGTGAACAGAAAAGTTCATACAGGGGGTGACAAAGATGGCAACAAAAAGAAGGATGGTAAGTCTTCTGACAAGGGTGGGGACAAATCTAAAAATGAGTCTTCATCAGGCCCACAAAAACACTCTGGTGTGGGTGGTGGGTCCAAATCCTCCTTTAATCAAAACAAAGAAAAGAAACCATGGTGCTATTTATGTAAAGTAAAAGGCCATTGGACAACAGATCCCAGTTGTCCAAAGAAAAGCACCAAGCCTCCTACCACTACAACCCCTACTGCTACCCCTAGTGTCCCTACTAATAGCAGTGGTGGTGGGAGCAAACCTACTAATAGCCAATCCAAGGGAGTAGCTGGGCTCACTATTGGTAACTTAGTTGGGTTTGGCCTTGTTAGGGAGGCCACAGAGGCTGTGTTAGTCTCTGAGGGGGCTATTGATTTAGCCACCTTAGTTGCTTGTCCCCTTAATATGGATAAGTACAAGCAGCTACTCCTAATAAATGTTGTTGAGGTTCAGGCCTACAGGGACACTGGTGCCAGTGTGACTATGGTCATAGAGAAACTGGTCCACCCTGAACAACACCTACTTGGTCACCAGTACCAAGTAACCGATGCTCACAACAACACACTTAGCCACCCCATGGCTGTTGTTAATCTCAACTGGGGGGGGGGTTACTGGTCCAAAGAAAGTTGTGGTAGCCACAGATTTACCTGTAGACTGTCTACTAGGAAATGATTTGGAGACATCAGCTTGGTCAGATGTGGAGTTGGAGGCCCATGCAGCAATGCTGGGCATCCCAGGGCATATTTTTGCTTTAACCAGGGCTCAGGCCAAAAAGCAAAAAGGACAGGGAAGCTTGGATCCTGCAACAATGGACCAAGTGCTCCCTAAAGCTAGGGCTAGTAGAAGCAAACCACTTCCTACTATCCCTCCCTCTACAGTGGATTCAACTTCAGAGGAAGAAGAATTCCCTCCATGTGCAGAACCTACACCAGAGGAGCTTGAAGCAGATACTGCTGAGCTTTTGTGTGAAGGGGGGCCTGCCAGGGAGGAGCTGAGTGTGGCACAGCAAACCTGTCCCACATTAGAGGGTCTAAGACAGCAAGCTGTCAAACAGGCTAATGGGGATGTCAGTGACTCTCACAGAGTTTACTGGGAGGACAATCTCTTGTACACTGAGGCAAGGGATCCTAAACCTGGAGCTGCCAGGAGATTAGTGATTCCTCAGGAGTACAGAAAGTTCCTCCTAACTCTTGCCCACGACATTCCCCTAGCTGGGCATCTGGGACAAATGAAAACTTGGGACAGGCTTGTTCCCTTGTTTCATTAGCCTAGAATGTCTGAGGACACAAAAGATTTTTGTAAGTCCTGTGAAACCTGTCAAGCCAGTGGCAAGACAGGTGGCACCCCAAAGGCACCCCTCATCCCACTGCCTGTGGTTGGGGTTCCCTTTGAAAGGGTAGGGTTTGACATAGTTGGCCCCCTTGACCCTCCTACTGCTTCAGGCAATAGGTTTATCTTGGTGGTAGTGGACCATGCCACAAGATATCCTGAAGCTATTCCTTTAAGGACCACTACAGCTCCTGCAGTGGCAAAGGCCCTCCTGGGAACATTTTCTAGGGTGGGCTTCCCAAAGGAAGTAGTATCAGACAGGGGAAGCAATTTCATGTCTGCATACTTAAAGGCCATGTGGAAGGAGTGGGGTGTGACTTATAAGTTCACTACACCCTATCATCCACAAACTAATGGACTGGTGGAGAGATTTAACAAAACTCTCAAAGGCATGATTATGGGTCTCCCTGAAAAACTCCGCAGGAGATGGGATATCCTTCTACCATGCCTCCTTTTTGCCTACAGGGAGGTACCCCAGAAAGGAGTGGGCTTCAGCCCCTTTGAACTTCTTTTTGGACACCCTGTTAGGGGTCCACTCACACTTGTCAAGGAGGGTTGGGAACAACCTTTAAAAGCTCCAAAACAAGATATTGTGGACTATGTACTTGGCCTCAGATCAAGGATGGCTGAGTATATGAAAAAGGCCAGTAAAAACCTTCAGGCCAGCCAAGAGCTCCAGAAGCAATGGCATGATCAGAAGGCTGTTTTGGTTCAGTACCAACCAGGGCAGAAAGTGTGGGTCTTGGAGCCTGTGGCCCCAAGAGCACTCCAAGATAAATGGAGTGGACCCCACACAATTGTTGAGAAAAAGGGTGAAGTCACCTATTTAGTTGACTTAGGCACTGCAAGGAGTCCCCTTAGGGTACTCCATGTAAACCGCCTGAAACCCTACTATGACAGGGCTGATCTCACCCTGCTCATGGCAACTGATGAGGGACAGGAAGAAGACAGTGATCCTCTACCTGATCTCTTCTCTTCCACAGAACAAGATGCTCTTGTGGAAGGTGTAGTTTTGGCTGATTGTCTTACTGCTGAGCAGAAAGACCATTGCATAAATCTCCTAGATCAATTCTCTGAACTCTTCTCTACTGTGCCAGGTACCACTTCTTGGTGTGAGCACACTATAGATACTGGAGACAGTTTACCTGTCAAAAGTAAGATCTATAGGCAGCCTGACCATGTCAGGGACTGCATAAAGCAAGAGGTGCAGAAAATGTTAGAACTAGGAGTGGTTGAGCACTCTGAAAGTCCATGGGCTTCTCCTGTGGTACTTGTACCAAAACCCCATTCCAAAGATGGAAAGAAGGAAATGCGGTTTTGTGTAGACTATCGAGGTCTCAACCTGGTAACCAAAACTGATGCTCACCCTATACCCAGGGCAGATGAGCTCATAGATACACTGGCATCTGCCAAGTATCTAAGCACTTTTGATTTGACTGCAGGGTATTGGCAGATCAAATTGTCAGAAGATGCTAAACCTAAAACTGCATTTTCAACCATTGGAGGCCATTACCAGTTCACTGTAATGCCTTTTGGTTTGAAAAATGCACCTGCCACTTTTCAGAGGTTGGTGAATACAGTCCTGCAAGGGCTGGAAGCTTTCAGTGCAGCATATTTGGACGATATAGCTGTATTTAGCTCCAGCTGGGATGATCACCTGGTCCACCTATGGAAAGTTTTGGAGGCCCTGCAAAAGGCAGGCCTCACTATCAAGGCTTCAAAGTGCCAGATAGGGCAGGGTAAGGTGGTTTATCTGGGACACCTTGTTGGTGGGGAACAGATTGCACCACTTCAGGGGAAAATCCAAACAATTATTGATTGGGTTCCCCCTACCACTCAGACTCAGGTGAGAGCCTTCCTAGGCCTCACTGGGTATTACAGGAGGTTCATTAAGAACTATGGCTCCATTGCAGCCCCTCTTAATGACCTCACATCCAAGAAAATGCCTAAAAAGGTATTATGGACAGCAAACTGTCAGAAAGCTTTTGAGGAGCTGAAGCAGGCCATGTGCTCTGCACCTGTCCTGAAAAGCCCTTGTTACTCTAAAAAATTCTATGTCCAAACTGATGCATCTGAATTAGGAGTAGGGGCAGTCCTATCACAACTTAATTCTGAGGGCCAGGATCAACCTGTTGCTTTTATTAGTAGGAGGTTGACCCCTAGAGAAAAGCGTTGGTCTGCCATAGAGAGGGAGGCCTGTGGTCTGGGCTCTGAAGAAGTTGAGACCATACCTGTTTCGCACTCACTTCATTGTTCAGGCAGACCACAAACCTCTACTTTGGCTAAAACAAATGAAAGGTGAAAATCCAAAATTGTTGAGGTGGTCCATATCCCTACAGGGAATGGACTATACAGTGGAACATAGACCTGGGAGTAGCCACTCCAATGCAGATGGACTCTCCAGATATTTCCACTTAGACAATGAAGACTCATCAGGTCATGGCTAGTCTTATTGTCCTTCGTTTGGGGGGGGGGGTTGTGTAGGAAAGTACCATCTTGCCTGGCATGTTACCCCCATCTTTTCACTGTATATATGTTGTTTTAGTTGTATGTGTCACTGGGACCCTGTTCACCAGGGCCCCAGTGCTCATAAGTGTGCCTGAATGTGTTACCTGTGTAGTGACTAACTGTCTCACTGAGACTCTGCTAATCAGAACCTCAGTGGTTATGCTCTCTCATTTCTTTCCAAATTGTCACTAACAGGCTAGTGACCAATTTTACCAATTTACATTGGCTTACTGGAACACCCTTATAATTCCCTAGTATATGGTACTGAGGTACCCAGGGTATTGGGGTTCCAGGAGATCCCTATGGGCAGCAGCATTTCTTTTGCCACCCATAGGGAGCTCTGACAATTCTTACACAGGCCTGCCACTGCAGCCTGAGTGAAATAACGTCCACGTTATTTCACAGCCATTTTTCACTGCACTTAAGTAACTTATAAGTCACCTATATGTCTAACCTTTACCTGGTAAAGGTTAGGTGCAAAGTTACTTAGTGTGAGGGCACCCTGGCACTAGCCAAGGTGCCCCCTCATTGTTCAGGGCCAATTCCCCGGACTTTGTGAGTGCGGGGACACCATTACACGCGTGCACTACATATAGGTCACTTCCTATATGTAGCCTCACAATGGTAACTCCGAATATGGCCATGTAACATGTCTATGATCATGGAATTGCCCCCTCTATGCCATCCTGGCATAGTTGGCACAATCCCATGATCTCAGTGGTCTGTAGCACAGACCCTGATACTGCCAAACTGCCTTTCCTGGGGTTTCACTGCAGCTGCTGCCAACCCCTCAGACAGGTTTCTGCCCTCCTGGGGTCAAGCCAGGCTTGTCCCAGGATGGCAGAACAAAGGACTTCCTCTGAGAGAGGGTGTTACACCCTCTCCCTTTGGAAAATGGTGTGAAGGCAGGGGAGGAGAAGCCTCTCCCAGCCTCTGGAAATGCTTTCTTGGGCACAGATGTGCCCAATTCTGCATAAGCCAGTCTACACCGGTTCAGGGGACCCCTTAGCCCTGCTCTGGCGTGAAACTGGACAAAGGAAAGGGGAGTGACCACTCCCCTGACCTGCACCTCCCCTGGGAGGTGTCCAGAGCTCCTCCAGTGTGCTCCAGACCTCTGCCATCTTGGAAACAGAGGTGCTGCTGGCACACTGGACTGCTCTGAGTGGCCAGTGCCACCAGGTGACGTCAGAGACTCCTTCTGATAGGCTCCTTCAGGTGTTGCTAGCCTATCCTCTCTCCTAAGTAGCCAAACCCTCTTTTCTGGCTATTTAGGGTCTCTGTCTCTGGGGAAACTTTAGATAACGAATGCAAGAGCTCATCAGAGTTCCTCTGCATCTCTCTCTTCACCTTCTGCCAAGGAATCGACTGCTGACCGCGCTGGAAGCCTGCAAAACTGCAACAAAGTAGCTAAGACGACTACTGCAACTCTGTAACGCTGATCCTGCCGCCTTCTCGACTATTTTCCTGGTGGTGCCTGCTGTGGGGGTAGTCTGCCTCCTCTCTGCACTAGAAGCTCCGAAGAAATCTCCTGTGGGTCGACGGAATCTTCCCCCTGCAACCGCAGGCACCAAAAAGCTGCACTACCGGTCCCTTGGGTCTCCTCTCAGCACGACGAGCGAAGTCCCTCGAATCCAGCAACTCTGTCCAAGTGACCCCCACAGTCCAGTGACTCTTCAGTCCAAGTTTGGTGGAGGTAAGTCCTTGCCTCACCTCGTTAGGCTGCATTGCTGGGAACCGCGACTTTTGCAGCTACTCCGGCCCCTGTGCACTTCCGGCGGAAATCCTTTGTGCACAGCCAAGCCTGGTTCCACGGCACTCTAACCTGCATTGCACGACTTTCTAATTTGGACTCCGGCGACGTGGGACTCCTTTGTGTAACTTCGGGTGAGCACCATTTCACGCATCCTGGTAGTGCCTGTTTCTGGTGCTTCTCCGGATGCTACCTGCTGCTAAGAGGGCTCCTTGTCTTGCTCGACATCCCCTCTATCACCTGGTCCAATTTGCAACCTCCTGGTCCCTCCTGGGCCACAGCAGCATCCAAAAACGTTAACTGCACAATTTGCAGCTAGCAAGGCTTGTTGGCATTCTTTCGGTGGGAAAACACTTTTGCACAACTCTCCACGGCTAGTGGGATCCGTCCACCAAAGGGGAAGTCTCTAGCCCTTTTCGTTCCTGCAGAAACCTCAGCTTCTTCTGTCCAGTAGAAGCTTCTTTGCATCCACAGCTGG
The DNA here is from genome assembly GCF_031143425.1 of Pleurodeles waltl. Classification (NCBI taxonomy): domain Eukaryota; kingdom Metazoa; phylum Chordata; class Amphibia; order Caudata; family Salamandridae; genus Pleurodeles; species Pleurodeles waltl. The sequence continues at coordinate 1,312,497,032 of NC_090437.1, read as the reverse complement.
CATTTCCTGGGCATATGCCCATCTCCGACTTGCTTGTGACTTTTGGACTTGGTCCCCTTGTTCCACAGGTACCCTAGATTGGAAATCCATCGTTGTTGCATTGTTGGTTTGTGTCTTTCCTGCATTATTCCTCTAACACGACTTCTTTGTCCTTAGGGGAACTTTAGTGCACTTTGCACTCACTTTTCAGGGTCTTGGGGAGGGTTATTTTTCTAACTCTCACTATTTTCTAATAGTCCCAGCGACCCTCTACAAGGTCACATAGGTTTGGGGTCCATTCGTGGTTCGCATTCCACTTTTGGAGTATATGGTTTGTGTTGCCCCTATCCCTATGTGTCCCCATTGCATCCTATTGTAACTTTACATTGTTTGCACTGTTTTCTAAGACTATACTGCATATTTTTGCTATTGTGTATATATATCTTGTGTATATTTCCTATCCTCTCACTGAGGGTACACTCTAAGATACTTTTGCATATTGTCATAAAAATAAAGTACCTTTATTTTTAGTATAACTGTGTATTGTGTTTTCTTATGATATTGTGCATATGACACTAAGTGGTACTGTAGTAGCTTCACACGTCTCCTAGTTCAGCCTAAGCTGCTCTGCTAAGCTACCATTATCTATCAGCCTAAGCTGCTAGACACCCTATACACTAATAAGGGATAACTGGGCCTGGTGCAAGGTGCAAGTACCCCTTGGTACTCACTACAAGCCAGTCCAGCCTCCTACACCACCATGGCAAGCACCGCTGCACACGGCAAGCATTGCTGAACAGGGCAAAGACCGCCATGGCAAGCACCGCTGAACAGGTCAGAAACTGCAAAGTCAAGCACCGCTGAACAGGGCAAGCACCGCTGAACAGGGCAAAGACCGCCATGGCAAGGACTGCTGGACAGGACAAGCTCCGCTGAACAGGGCAAAGACCGCCTTGGCAAGTACCGCTGAACAGGGCAAGCACTGTTCAACAGGGCAAAGACTGCCATGGCAAGCTCCGCTGAACAGGTCAGAAACTGCAAAGTCAAGCACCACTGAACTGGGCAAGCACCGCCAACTCTAGCACCGCTAGCCCATGTGCGGCAGGGGCAGTGACGGAACTGGGACCGTCACGGGGACAGTGATGCACTCTGCGCACCAGTCCCCCTCCAAAACCAGTGGAGACATGCATCCACTCCGTCTGTCCTTAACAGTATGAAGCACTCTGGGCACCAGTCCCCCTCCAGAACCAGTGGAGCCTGTTATCGACTTGAGAGACTGTGGCTTTGCACTCCCCAGGATAAAGCAGTGGGCAAACCACCCACTATAGAGACTTGTGAGACTGCGGCTTTGCACTCCCCAGGATAAAGCAGTGGGCAAACCACCCACTATAGAGAATGTGAGACTGTGGCTTTTCACTCCCCAGGATGGTACAGTGGGCAAACCACCCACTGAAAAGACTTGTGAGACTGTGGCTTTGCACTCCCCAGGATAAAGCAGTGGGCAAACCACCCACTATAGAGACTTGTGAGACTGTGGCTTTGCACTCCCCAGGATGGTACAGTGGGCAAACCACCCACTATAGAGACTTGTGAGACTGTGGCTTTGCACTCCCCAGGATAAAGCAGTGGGCAAACCACCCACTATAGAGACTTGTGAGACTGTGGCTTTGCACTCCCCAGGATGGTACAGTGGGCAAACCACCCACTGAAAAGACTTGTGAGACTGTGGCTTTGCACTCCCCAGGATACATCAATGGGCATGGAGCCCCCTCGTGGATCTGGCGTGGTGCTGTCATCCGCCTGAGGTGCCCCCCTTACTCTTCCCCCTGAGGTGCCTGTTGTATTTCGATCTGATGCCCCAGCAGTGTTCTCTCCGTTTTGCTCAGGTATCTAGTGTGGGCCTCGCCCATGCATTTTGGGGCCAGTGGTCCACGGACATTGAATGGAGCATACCTGCACTACTAATCGTGATGTATATTTTGTAGAATGTGTATATTTATCTGTATATATTAGCTTACTGTATTTTTATACATTACAATGGTTGCACTCATTTCCTTTTGTCTTTGCATTCTTCCGGGGGGTTTGGGGTTGTTACTGTAATGTTTGGATATGCATTGGTGTGTGTGTTGTAGTGGGTGAGGGTCGGGGTGGGGGTGTAGCGTGTGTGTGTCCCTGACTTTTGCCTCCCCCTCCCCTATGTCGTAGGCGCCGCCGTTGATGGTCATCGTACAGGAGCAGGAAGACTATCGCAGGGAGTATTTGGAGTTCCAGCTCTATGGTGCCCTCCTTCCTCGTGGAGTGTTTGAGGTGAGAGTTTTCCCTTTGAAATGGCTGTTTTCGCCGTGTTTTTATCCACGGTGAATCCACCCCAGAAAAGGTGGCGGATTGGTAGGTTGTGATACTGTGGGCGGTACTTTGTCTTCCGCCTGTCTGTTGGCGGTGACCGCCGCACTGCTTATCTGTACCGCCGTGGCGGTCGGAGTGTTAAAGTGGCTGTGTTTGTTGGCGGTTTCCGCCACGGTCATAATTCCCTTTTTTTTTCCGCCGGCTTGCTTGCGGTCTTACCGCCACTTTAACACTGTCCGCCAGGGTTGTAATGACCCCCATAATGTGCTACTGGTGAACATTGAGCAACTAATATGCGCAGTGGTGAAACACAAAGTCATTGGTCAAACACAATTAGTAGCATCACATTCCACCCTATGACCAATGGATTTTTGTTTCACATACCTCTTATTTCAAACAAAAAACAAAAACATCAACACAAAAAAAACATTGTAAGCAAATCAGATTTGAATGATAAAAGCAATCACTGTAAAGCAATGGAAGTTGATTAACATATAGATCTCATAACCTTTCACATCAGATACATCTACAAAGAAAAGTGTCTCTAAAACAGCAATTTAATGTAGCATGAGTTCTACTCATGTAAAGGTGCACGGTCCACCTGAAAGGTTTGCTGGAAGGTAAGTGAAAGTCAGAGTTCCATACAAAAAAACACAGATATTTAACTGTTAAGGTTGCATAGTTCCAGTGGAAGAATGTAATCAAACAAGTTGAACTTGGACTGAAGGCACCATTTGCGCAAAATGGGTCCATGGTGCTTGTACTTTACTCAGTCAGGTTCAGGTTGGGGGTTCGGTCCCTTCCCCGACCCCACACACCCGAAGGGAGACCACACAGCACACTCAGGGTCAGTGCATAAACGTGGTAGGATATGCAAAAGAAAAAAGTATGACTTTTCTTGCAAATAACATTTGTCATCTGAAATGTGCCCTTCCTCTTTTCCCTGTTTTATAATCAGCCGGACGTTTTTGGGGCCCTTTGTTATAATTTTTGCAGGTTCTGGAGGGTTATCTGGCGATTCAACCCACACTTCAGCACTGAGGTTTTTATCTGCTGCACCACAGCTTCCCTTTCGTGCACTGTCAGAAGGGCTGGGGCAGACTTCTTCTTTACCAAACCTCCATTCACTGCACTTTTGACAAGTTGGGCCATTCTGTCTCCAATTTGTATGAATAAATCTGATTCTTTTCTAGGTATCAGCATCATTTTGATTTCTCCTGGGTAATCTGTAGCAATCATTCCCCCTAAAACCTGATCAATTTGCCACATCTATCCTGGTAACTTTCCTCTCCCCAACTGCTCTGTGACTGTTTGTGGGGCAGATTGCTCTTGTGCGTGCTGCACTGTTGTTATCAAATCTAGGGGAATGTGCATCTCTCTCATCTCTGCCCACCTGTAAGTGGCTTTTTCTCCCAGATGTCCACATTTCTGGTGTACCCACTTAGCCATCCCCACTAAGTCAGAATTCTGGGTGTACACTTCAGACTCTGAATTTTTCTCTTTAACATCTGCAAGGCAATTGAAACAGTTATGTACAAGCTACGTGGAAAACCAAACGGCAAAACCATTGGCAGTGAACCAAGAATCAGTGTAAAAATGACACATCTCAAACAGCTCTTGCTTTAAAGTCTGACACACATTGTACAACACTGTTCCTTCTCCTGTGCTAGAAAACAACTGTTCAGTCAATGAATCATTAGTGAAACAAACATGCTTTTTATCCTCAGGGGACACGAATTCAAATGGTGCACTCAATTTCACTGGTGACTCTTTTACCTGTGGTACTCCCTGCACCCTCTCCACATCCTGAAAAGGGGCTTGTGACACCTGTTCATGTAGGGCTGCAGTGACTCTAGCCCTGTCTTGCAGGGGCACTCTTTTCTTCCCCTGTTCCTGATTAACATGTAAATCAGTGTTTCCCTCTTGCACTGCGCAGAAACCTAAAGTCTGAATTATTTAATTTGCCAAATTAAAAGCGTGCAGCTGCTTATATTTTTTCCTAGTGACTTTATACCAAAGTGTTAACATTTCACTCAGATGAGGGCTATACTGTTTCCAAAAATCAAACAAGCAAATGAAACTCTGTGTCTCTTGCTTAGTGTAAACAGTAAGAAACTCTAAAATCTTTCGTTTTACTTGTGTCATTAACTGCACATTTTGCTCTGCCGTGTAATTATTTTTTTCTTTGCAGAAGCGATCTGTCAATAACATTCTGACCTCTGTTATCCGTGTTATCAGCTAAGGAATGCACTTCAACTGCCAATTATCCGTGTTATCAGCTAAGGAATGCACTTCAACTGCCAGAAACTGAGGGGTAATTTGTTTCATGCCCGTACACACGGAGGCTCAGACTGGCTCACAGCTGTCTTAACCCCCTCATTACTGGAATGGGAAAAAACTGATTCTTCTAAAACAGCAGTTTTAGAGATTTCAGCATTATCTTGCATGAATGTGTTCTGGCTAATTTGCTCACGTAAATTCTTATTTTCATGTTCTAACTGCCTACATCTCTCCTGCATTTTTCTGTAAGCAGATTAAAGTATCCAAACCCTTCTGTCAAGAACAAAAGAAACATCATTGCTTTCAAAAGGCACATTTTCTAAATATGCTTCATCACAGCAAGAAAGCATGTTTCTCACAGCACCATCAGGCAGTTTAACTTCACATGCATTTTCAAACATGGTCTGCCGTGCTTCTGTAATTCTCTACACAACAAAAAAAACAATTACACTTTTAAATTGTGCACTAAGGAATCTCTAATTTCCCGACTCTGAAAACTGACGACTAAGCCATAATGTTCTGCTTTCCCACTTATCTCATAACCGAGCTTGCAGAACCTCTCTGGAATGCACTTCTGAGTTTAAAGAAGACATTTATTGTTGTTAATTCCCCACCCACAAGTTCCTGAGAGACAAAATTAGTAGATTGGAAGCACACGTTTAAAAGTAGTTGCAGCAATGAAAGCAAAATATATCAAAGTACTTCTCAGTTGTAATGTACACAGCAAATATAGGTGATTATAGTATAACATAACTGCAAAGCAAAGCATAAAAGTCAAAATTCATCACCGTATGGGCAAGTAGGGCCTATATTCTGCTTCATCTTTCTGGGGTCTGCAAGTTGATGACTCCGGTCAACTGTGAGAAAGAGATTCTCCACCCAAACGGGAGACGGGCAACTGACGTCTAGTTCCCGTCTGAAGTCAAGCAGATTCAATTCTAACTCCCTGTAGCCCAGAGTCATTCTTAAAAGCAAACTCAATGTGAGAGCCAAAGAACCTTGGAGAGCGGCCAATTCTCCTGAGCTCTTCGTTCTCAGACTGGATTGCGAGGTAAACACAAAATCTACGTACTCTTATCAGCTAAGGTCTGGTGTGAAGAAAACAGCTTGGTCCATCTAGTGGAAAAACACCGCTTAGAAAAACACAGACATCTGTAATGTTTCAACTGCAATGTCTAACCCCACGTTAAAGCCAATAGGCAGCTAACCTAAATATCAAATGTAATGTCTAATGTCATGTCAAAGCCAATAGGCAGCTAAACTGAATACAGAATGTAATGGCTAATGCCATGTTAAAGCCAATAGGCAGTTAAACTGAACAAAACATATAATGTGCTAGTGGTGAACATTGAGCAACTAATATGCGCAGTGGTGAAACACAAAGTCATTGGTCAAACACAATTAATAGCATCACATCCCCCTGGCAGATTAGGACCGCCATGACCGCAATGACCGCCATGATCGCCGTCCGTCGGAATGACTAATCCTGTCGGTGCTGGCGGTCTGACCACCACCGCGAACCTGGTGGTCACGAGACCGCCAGGTTCGTAATGAGGACCTGAGAGACATTCCTGACTTTTACATGTACTCAGCATTGTGCACATAGTTGCTTAACTAAGAATAAAGGGATGATTATGGTGATACAGAACATTTCAAATAAACTTTTCAGTACCCTGACTTGTGCAAGACTTCTACCATTATCAAAGAGGGAGCTTAATAATACAGATAAAAGTGGCCATAGTTTATGTGAAAAGGTTGTGCACATACCAAGACCAAATATTCAAGACGTACCTTTCAAGTTGGTTGATTTGATTTTATGTGTTGATGGTTCTTGTCTGAGAGACCATTATGCTACTCTTCGAGCAGCATAAACCGTTTGCACAATACATTAGATTGTGGAAGCATTGTACATGTGTACTGTACATGGCTGACAATTCACCAAAATGCCAGGAGTAGCAGAAGTGACATCACACGTCTTCTGACGGATCACCTTCATTACTTTATTTTAACTCTGGGGATTTGGTGGTCTCCGGGGCAAGGGGAGGCTGTGCAGCCCCCCCATACAATTTAATAGTTACCCTGGGGAGGTGGCAGTCCCCAGGGGTGCTGGGGGCTGCACGGGCCCCCCACCTCTATTAAAGTATATTTGCCCCAGGGGGCTGGCGGTCATCAGCACTGCGGGGGGACCCAGATTTGTTAACTTTTGCCCCAGGGAGGTGGTGGTCCCCGGGGCATGGGTGGCCTCACCCCCCTCAAATTTTTTTAATCTTTGCCCTGGGGAGGTGGTGGTCCCTGAGGCCACCATAAACCTTATGAGGGGGTGTTCCATGCACCTCCCTCCCTTTTCTCCACCCCCCAAAGCCCCTGGGACATGGTCCACCCAGGGCAAAATAAAGGAAAAGCAGAGGAGAGCACTTTTTTATTTAAACCTCAGACAAATCAGCCAATCCACCTGATTTTTCTGAGATAAAAAAAAAATCCTTTTTAGCCCTGGCGGGTCCCTGGGGGTCCCCTGCACCAAGGCTGGGTGCTTAAGGTGTCTCTAAAAATATATTTTTTTGTGGGACTCGGCTGAAACCGAGTCCCAAAATGGCTGCCAACACTTCCAATGGGGACAGTTGGATCTGTGGATTTTCTGCGTCCCTAGATTTCTATATTTTTAACCTCTAATATCTCAGAAACTACTGAACGGGTTTACACCAAATCACAAAACGTACGCTTTCTAGACCAAAAGCTAGCTTTCTGCCAAATTTGGTGTAATTCCGTCCAGCGGGTCGGGCTGAAGTTGTGTTCAAAATCTCTATGAGAAAGTGCATAGGCAAAACGTATTTTGTGACCCTCCTCTTTTTCTCGGGTTCCGCTTGATAGATCACCTTGAAACTTTCAACACAGCAGCAGAACTGAATGAAGTATACGTTTTAAAAATTTCATGAAGCTTCGTCAAGCAGCAATAAAATTATTGGCATAAAAAAAAAACATTCTTCCTATGGACACTAGGTTCTAACTATAACTACCTACTGGTGACCGCCAGTAGGTAATGTATATAGGTATAGATATTCACAAAAGACAAAGTTACAGGGTTATTGGGACGTCATAGTTAGGAAATACAATTTTAAAAACCTTAAAAATTCACACAAAAAAACAAAGATAACAGGGACGTTATAGTTAGGATCACATTTTACAAACACAAAATCATAAAAATTCAGCAGTTATAGTTAGAGGCATTTCAAGTAACTATAACTCGTGCCCTAAGGTAACTATAACTCGCTCCCTCACCATGCACAGTTTTCTCATCATTAATTTTACAGCAATTGTTGCACAGATATTATCAATGATGTCATATAAGATGTCATGGCTGATTGGTAATTACCCTTTAGAAACATTTATCCGTGGTAATGAAGAAAATAAATGTCCTTATTTTTAAAGCGTGACGGGTGATTCATGTAACAGTTATATTTTTTGAGATTCTGAAGTGATAACTAATCTACGTTATGCTTCATGCATTTCAGTAGTCTGCACTATGCATCCATTTGTGCAAAGGCCAAAAAAGTCCCTTTGTGGTCCACAATGTACTATAAGACTACCAGGGTATCTATGTCTGACACTGCAGTGAAGAATTTATATAACGCTTCATACCTATGAAGAGGCCTCAAAGCACTCTAGTTTGCATCAGATTCTTTGTTTCATTTATTACAGCGCTCAGTGCCACAGTCATGGGACTTCTCAGCGTTGTAAAAAGCAATATTTTCGATTGCTTTAGTAGGGCCGGTAAAGCGAACCTCTGGTCTGCTGGTTGCACACAGATCTCTGCAGCAGGTCCAGTAGCCCATTAAAGATATCGGAGCCCAACCACAGCCACTGGAGGAGAGGCAAGGTCACCCTGCAGTAGCAGCCACAAATGGAAGCAACTTGTTTGCTGTCAAAGTCCAGTAGTTTTGCAGCATCATAAAAATGCAATGAGGCACTATTAATGAAGTCAGTTGTATTCACCTGAAAAGTACACATGGTGTAACTGGCCACATGGACAGCAAACTGCACAATGATCCCAGCAGCAGGCCCACAAAGATATCTGTTGTAGATTAATCCACTGACCCATGTGTTAGTGGTTGGAAGCCAGAGCCAGCAGTTTGCACATAAATTGCCAAAGGAGGCTTAAAAACACTAAAGTATCTTCCTGGAGCTGGAACTCGTAAACACAAAGGGGCAGACCTGTGCCACTATAGCATAATTAGTTTTTTATGCTACGGCAGTGCAGAACAGTCCCCCACCCCATGCTATATTTACAAACTGGCCCAATGGTACCATGGCGCCAGTTTGTAAACATTTGAGCCACATTATTCCTGTGCCAGGTATAATGTATGCAAGGGAGGCATTACCCTGCTAGGAGGCCCACAGGAATGCACAGTGAAATCTACAAGATTTCTCTCCATCATTCTAGCACCATTTTTAACACCTGCTCAGGGCAGGCATTAAAGTGACACTAGGCTCTTTTCAATTGACCTCCTCAAGCTTTGCTGGGCTAGAGTCAAAGTTTTTGACACTAGTCCAGCAACACGCCACAACTGATTCAAGAATTCTGATGCAGCTGTGCTAATGACCTCCATGGGCACTGTATTGTAAAGACACCTCTACCATGGTGCTGTTAGGGGGGGCACAGGGCGGCGCAAGCAAACTGGTGCATTGTGACCGATTCACCAGTTTGTTGTAAATGAAGCCCACAGTTTTGCAGGCCTTTGCAGAAAGCACCTGAACACGCTGAAGTGACAGTGTTTCTATGATATTTTAGTTCCTTGTTAGCATCACCTTTTCCCCCCTCTAGCAAGCCTCAAGGCAACGATCACAGACACTGTTTTGAAAACACGGCTGCCAAGTGCCCAGCAGCAAGCAATGAATCCACTCCATAGGGAACCACAGAAAGCCGGTGGAAGGAAGCTGGAATGAGGGAAAATATAGCCCCCAAGAAGGGTAGAGTCAGGAACCTGAGGGTACACACAGGTGTAAAACAGAAGGGAGGCATCCTCTAAAGCAACAGACTCAGACTCTGCTTTGTAATGTATTCAAAAGTGAAACTGTGCAGTACTTAGTGTACTGCAAATTAATCGAAAACAACGCAGCCCTCCCACAGCCTGCCTCACCTTGTGATGACGCCTACTACCTCATTGTCCCCTTCGGCCTGCCCCAACCCCTGCCATTGAAATGATTGGAGTTTGTTAACTCCTCCCAGGGCCACTGTATGGGCGCTCCAAAAGCAACCCTTACAAATTATATTACATACAGCATTATTTTCTAACTCAATATTTTTTGCACCAATATTAAAAACAGCACTCAAAATGATATTCTTACCTTAGAAATTCCTGTCAACGATATTTTTGAAGTCCCAATATTCTTTTGTATCAAGATATTTTTGATTCACTATTTTATCCCAACACCATCAGAGGTAAGTATATTGGAAATTAAATATAATTAAAATAAAAGTAAGAAATGTAAATGCATACATATAAAATAAATGAAGGGAGGACTGTGTACAAAGGGATGAGTTGCATGGAGCTAGACAACTCCAAAAATCAGCACAGAGTGCTGTACAATAAAAAGAAAACAGTGCTGATGTTCCAAGTAGCAGGTTTAAGAAAATACAATGGACCTTTAAAGTGGCTTCTTATGTATGTCATCAGGGTTAAGGTAATGTGACATGTCCTAGAGATATTCAGGGTCAAAGGTAATTTGATTTCACACCAAGCAAAAGCCAACATAACTCCACTTTCTGCCAGCGGGAGCTCTCAAGTTTTCATCTGTTTCCCTGCACGCAAATATGTGTGCAGGGAAACAGAAACGTTGCTCCCGCGTGCAGGGATCTGCTATCTCACTCTCTCTGTTGAGATTGTTATTGCAATGGTCTCTCTGTGCAATAACCTCAAAGTGTCATAAAAAAAATAAAAAAAAAACATTCACTTCTACCCTATTGGTAAAGCTCCTGGACTGTTGTTTAGTGGCTTGAAGGTTCAAATCCCAGTATCTGATGATAGTATGCCTGTTTATTTGCACATTTGTGAATGTTAAACATTCCTAGTGATGGAACATTGAGTTTTTTTCACATCAAAATCTTGGGGTTGCATTTCATGGTTATATCTGGACACTGCAGTGTACTCAGCCACCTGTGGCCTAGAGGTTAAGGTCTCCTATCCTCCAACTGAAGGTTAAAGGTTCCAGTCTGTGTGTGTCAGTGGTCATTTCCCTGATTTAGGCCCTCAGACCGCAGCAGCGACGGGCTCCAAAAGACCGCCGCCGCAGCTACCAGCCGCCGGCCATACCATGAGACATGATACGGCCTGGCGGTGTTCTGCTGGCAGCAGCGCCCCGTCCCGCCTCCTGCGGGAGAAGCCCCTGCACACAGGTAAGTGGGTGCTCCGACAGGGGTGGAGGATGTTGTGTGTGTGTGTGGGGGTCTCTGTGTATGTCTGTGCATGCGTGTATGTGGGTGTGTGTTGCATGTTGTATGTGTGTTCATGTTTGGGGGGTGAGTGTGTGTATGTTGAGTTGTGTGAATGTGTGTCTGCGTGTATGTATGTAAGTGTGTGTGGATGTGCGTGAGAATGGATGTATGCATGCGTGGATGAATGTGTGAATGGGTGTGTGTATGCGTGTGTGCGTGTGTGAAGGGAGGGGAAGGTATGAAGGGGGGGGGTCTGGAGAGGAAGGGGGTGGGGGAACCTGTGGAGGGGGAGAAAGGTGGGGAAGACCCCTATCAGTGACAGGGAAGGGATTCCCTGTCACTGATAGTGCCTACTGCCATGGTTTTGTGGCGGTAGGGAAGCCACGAAAACAATGGCGGTAGGCAGGGTCATAATCCTGCAGGCGGGCAAGTGACGGCCGCCGGGCTGGAGACTGATGTCTTCAGTCCGGCGGCCATTACCGCCGTGGTGGTCGGTGTTGTACATTGGCGGTTTGGCTTCATCCAAACCGCCAATGTCATAATATGGAGGAAAGTACTGTTAGCCTGTTGGCAGTACTCTCCTCCATCTTACCGCCGACCGCCGGGGTCATAATGACCCCTTTAGTTTATTTTCTACTTCAAATATTTAAGGTACATACTGAAAGGACATCAAACTCTTTTTATTTGTCAATTTGTCAGAAAATTTCTCATTCTAAACATATAATTGTCAAAGCCTAAAAAGCCCCCCTCTCTCTTTCTCTCCCTCTCTCACTCTTTCTCTCAATCCCTGCAATGCACGGGCAAAGGTCCAGCGTGACATGGGTTTGGGTAATAATAGGGCATTGGCTGCAGGGGACAACCACCTCCTCGAGGCTCAAATAACTTCGCTTAGGGGGTCTGTTGCGGACTCCAGCCCTGGGGAGCACCACCCCCCACGGGTTAAATTTAAATTATGAAGGGGACCCGCAGCACCCTTCATGAAGCCATAGGTGGACTTAGGGACTACCATCCACCAGGGCCCACCTTCAGGAGGTAGCTATTTGCTACATTACCACAGATAATTGTTTTTTAGAGACTGTTAGACCTGGCAGCTTTTTAGCGTGTCTCCCTTGTCTTTTTGCCTTCTGACCCCCTGGTTTCATGGTGTAATGGACTCTGTTTTTGCTGGTTTTATTGTCTCTGCACACTTTACCACAGCTAATCAGTGCTAAAGTGCAAGTACTCCCAGTATAAATTGTACTGTTGATTGGTTTATCCATGATTGGCATATTTGATTTACTTGTAAGTCCCTAGTAAAGTGCACTAGAGGTGCCCAAAGCCTGTAAATCAAAGATCAAATGCTACTAGTGGGCCTGCAGTACTGATTGTGCCACCCAGATGAGTAGCCCTGTAGACATGGCTAAGACCTGCCACTGCAGTGTATGTGTTCAGTTTTAAAACTGCCAATTCAATCTGGCAAGTGTACCCACTTGCCAGGCCCAAACCTTCCCTCTTCATACAAGTAAGGCACCCCTAAGGTAGGCCCTCTGTAACCCCATGGGCAGGGTGCAGTGTATGTTAAACGTGGGACATGTACTGATGTGTTTTACATGTCCTAACAGTGAAATACTACCAAATTTGGTTTTCATTGTGCACGACTCTCTCTCACAGGTTAACATGGGGGATGCCTTTAAATTTTCTGAAAGCTCAGATTCCCTTTGAGAGCAGATAGGAATATGGAGTTTAGGGTCCCTGAACTCACAATTTAAAAATACATCTTTTATTGAAGTTGGTTTTTAAATTGTCTGTTTGAAAATGCCACTTTTAGAAGGTAGGCATTTTCATGCTTAAACCATTCTGTGACTCTGCCTGGTTGTGGATTCCCTGTCTGTTTTAGTTTGACAGTTGGACTGTTTACACCTCCCCTCTAGACAATGACACAATGGGAGCTGGGGTGCAGCCTGCATATCCTGGTGAGCCATCTGAGCTAGAGTGGAGTGAGTAGTGGTCGCTCACACTTGAAATGATTGTGCCTGCCCTCACACAATGCTACCTTCAACCCCCTGGTGTGTGTCCGGGGCCTGGCCCGGACAAGGAAGGATCTTGCAAACAACTGAGACTTTCTTTTGAGGTTTGCCAACTTCAAAGTCAGAAAGGGGTATAAGTATTAGACCCAAAACCCCAGACTTTTAGAATCTTTCTGGAATCAAGAGGAACCTCTGCCAAGGAGAAGAGCTGGAGGAGGAGTACTGTCCCTTTGCTGTGTTGCTTTGCTGGATTGGACTGCAGTTGCTGCTTCTGCCTTAAAGAAGAGCAAACGGTGGACTTTGCTGTGTATCCTGCTTGACAAAGTTCTCCAAGGGCTTGGAGTAGAGCGTGCCTCCTGTTGGACATCTCAGGGATATCAAAGACTTCAGTTTCATCTTCCTACAGCACTGGGAACTGTGTGTTTTGTGCAGTTCAAGGAGAAATACCACCTTGATGCCATCAACAACGCTTCTGGCTTGCACCGTGACCTGCCGACGCCACACGGAGCCGCACTGCCCTGCTTTGCACTGCGACCCTGGTCTCACCGACACCATCATCGGACAACTTCACCGAGCCGCTGCTGGCACCATGACCCGTGGACGCCACGCAGAGCCCGCCCCGTGCCACACTGCTGACATGGGCCTACCGACGATGACGCTGCTGCTGGCACCGTGACCTGGTGACACCGCACGTCTCATCGCCCCACTTCACACTGCAGCCCTGGTCTCACCGATGCCACTGGATGCCTTCACCGAGCAGCTGTGGGCACCGCACGTCGCATCGCCCCTCTCCACACTGCAGCCCCAACGCCATCCACGCAAGTGCTCCTGACTTTGTCCACCCGGAGTTTGATCCGCAACTTCAAGGGCCCGATGACTCCAGAACCAACACCATGATGCCAGCGACGCCGCTCTCCTGAGCTCACTGTGAGGATCACACCGCCCTGCAGATCCAAGGTACTGTTTGACACCGTAGCTGGCCCGCTTCATCACGGCCGGCCTGACCTGTTAGTTTTGTTGATCACAACAGGCGGAGCAATCAACTTCAAGAAACTGTATTTTTTAAGTAAAATCTTGCTAAATTCATATCTTTATTACTGTATGTTGTTTTTTTTTTTTTTGGTCTTGTTTTACATAGTTAAATATTGGCTATTTTTCTAAAAACTTGTGTCGTGTCCTGATAAGACTAACTGCTTGTGCCAAGCTACCAAGGGGGTGAACAGGGGTTATCTGAGCGGGAAATCCCTTATCCTAATCCCTTATCCTGACTAAAATGAGTGTTCCTACTTAGTCAGGGTTCATCCTGACTGCCAGCTAGAGACCCCATTTCTAACAGTTACCTTGGGCTCGTGTTATATTTACTTGAAATAACTCGACCTATAGCTGCTGAATTTCTAAGGTTTTGTGCCAGTAAATTCTAAACCTAACTATAACGTCCCTGTAACCTTTGTTCTTAAGTGAATTTCTATGTTTTTAATTCTATTTCCTAACTGTAACCTTATGGATTTACAGTGAATTCCTATGTTTTTTTTAATGTAAAGTAACGTAAAATACTATATGTTAATCTAACCACAGCCACACACAGCCTTGGGCGGCAGGGGTTGGCCGTAGGGTGTGTGAGTGTCTGTGTGGGTCTGTGAGTGGGTGCATGAGTCTCTGAATGGTTCTGTGAGTGAGTGCGTGAGTGTCTAGGTGGATCTGTTAGTGTGTGCGTGAGTGTCTGAGTAGGTCTGTGAGAGGGTACACGAGTCTCTGAGTGAGTCTGTGAGTGGGTGCGTGAGCCTGAGAGGGTCTGTGAGTTGGGTGCATGAATGTCTGAGAGGGTCTGTGAGTGGGTGGGTGAATGTTTTTAGTGGATCTGTGAGTGGATGTTTGAGTGTCTAAGTGGGTCTGTGAGTGGGTGAATGAGTGTCTGAGTGGGTCTGTGAGTGGGTGCATGAATCTCTGAGTGGGTCTGTGAGTGGGTGCATGAGTGTCTGAGTGAACATCTGAGTGCACTTGTGAGTGTGTCTGTGAGTGTCTGTGTGGGTGTGTCAGTGGCTGTGTGAATCACTCAGCGAAAAAGGAACATTACCTGACCTTTTATCCAACAAGAGTCTACAGCTTTAAACAAAATACTACCCAAGTGGAGTTCTTTCTGCCTCCTAGGGTAAATGTCCAGTTATTATTCTACACTACAGCTGTTTATTGCTACAGCTGTGTAATGTAGCACAAGGAAATGGCACCAGTGACCTTGTGTGCATAGTGGCAACATGATTGTTCCTGTACCTTCTTTCTCTACAATTCTGTAATAACATGAATCCTCCTGTAAAGAGGCCAATGAGCCTACAAAGACATTAATCTCCACCAAACCAGGGTCCTTCATCTTATTTATATAATGTAAGTGCTTCTTTGTTTTGTGGAGAAGTCCTCATATTCCTCGGTATCAAGAATGTGCCACCAAAATTGGCGGGAAGCGCACTGGGGATAAGCCGTTCAACTTTCTGGCAAAAGGCTGGAAGACTTTTGCATACTACTTAAGTGGAGAGTATGGGGACAAAAGGGTGCAGCTTCCAGGTGATTTGCACATTTGCATACTTGTAGCAATTTAAAGGGAGAACCATGGACTCTAGGGGAAGGGGGCCACACAGCCTCCCTCCTCAGGCCGATTTTGGCCCCGGTGCACCCATCTTCCGTGGCCCGGCCATAAATAAATGGAGGAGTGAGGCTCTGTGGCCCCCTCCCTGGGCCGATTTCAGCCCCGGGGACCCGGTCCCAGGGCCCGGCCATGTCACCTAGGTACACAGGGCACCCAGTGTGCAATGTGACTGCGGGGGGAGCCACAAGGCCCAAGCGCTCCGAGCCGGCTCCCCACCTCCTGCAGGAGCCAGCATTGCTATTGCGCACAGGGAGCTGTTATACATGCAGCTCCATGTATGCAAGAGCAATAGCCTCTTCTTTTTCCCTGCCTGCATGTCTGTGGGCTGGAAAGAGATGAAACCTCTGCTTCCAGGAGGCGAGATCACTTTGACAGCTCTCACCTGCTGGAAGCAGAGTGTTTGCGCTGACTTGGCGGGAGATGACAAAGCTCCGGCCAAGTAAAAGTAAACAGCTATGTCCCGGGGTTGGCCACCCCGGGACATAGCAGGAGCCGACCCTGGGATGTGGCAGTGCCCAGGGACATCATTGGCTTCACTAGGTGGGCCGGGCAGCCCCCCTCCAATGTTTAAGTTAGGCCTGGGGAAGTGGTGGTCCCTGGGACTAATATAAGCCCTGGGAGGTGGGCCTGTGTGCCCCCCTACTTTTTAAAGCCCCCAATGCCCCTGGCCCACTAGGGTAAAATAGACCAAGGCTAAGGGCTCAGAGTGACCCTACCCTTGCCCCTTTTCTTTTTTTAACTTTGTTTGTGGGACTTAGCCGAAGCTAAGTCCCAGAATGGCTGCCAACACTTCCTTGTTGAAGTGCCACAGTCAATCAGATAGCAGCATGGGGACAGATAGATTTGCGGAATATCCACATCCCTAGATATCTATATTTTTAAAGCACTAATATCTCAAAAACTGCTGAACAAATTTACACCAAATCACAAAAGGCACAATCTGCGGATCAGGGTCAATGGAACGCTCTGAAGTATAGCTTTGTGAATTTTGTCAAGATTCATCAAGCTACGCCAATGTTATTGCCAAAACAAAAACGTTCTTTATATGGAAACTTGGTCCTAACTATAACTACCTACTGGTGACCGCCAGTAGGTAATCTATCTATCTATCTATCTATCTATCTATCTATCTATCTATCTATCTATCTATCTATCTATCTGTCTATCTATCTATCTATGCTTATATACATTCACTGAAAAAAACAAAGGTTACAGGGACATTATAATCAGGTTCAAATTTTACATGCGCAAGACCATGGAATTTCACCATTTATAGTTATACTTATCTCCAGAAACTATATCTCGTGCCCTAAGGTTACTGTAAAGTGCCCTCACCATGCACTGCTAGTTAACCAACATATTACATCAGCTATGACATCTTCTATGACATCATTGATAATATCACCTAAACATTTACAATAAAATAATGGATGAGAACACTGTGCAATGCCGGGTTACGAGTGATGCCGATAAGTAGTTATAGTTGGGTCTGCTTTTCCATATACAGAGCATTTTTGGTTTGCTAATAACTTTGGCCCCATCCATCTTGGGTCCTTCCTGGAAAGTTTTGGGGTGATCCGTCAAGTGAGGGCCAAGAAAAAAGGGGGATCACAACACTTAAAATTCCCATTAATTTCCCATAGACTTCTTTAGACACAGCTACAGGAAAAACAGCTGAACAGTATTACACCATATTTGTCAGAAGGCTAGATCTTGGTCTCCAGATTGTGCGTTCTCTGGTTTGGTATAAATCTGTTCAGTATCTTTTGATAAATTAAGGGTGAAATGTAATTGTATATTTGGACAGTTGGACTCGCAAGTGTCCAGCGGGAGTCCTATGAGAGTGTGAATTTAAAAATGGGGGCCTGTGATTGGTCGAAAGGCCTGTTTTCCTCGTGAGCCTTCACACTCTCGCTGGAACGAGAGGCTCAATGAGTCTCCCAAGAGCACGCACTCTCATTGGGTGGCTGTTGGAGTGCTAGATATGAAATGGCAGATGTAGTAATCACAGTATTGGTAATATCAGCAGTGGTAATCTCAGAGTTAGTAATCACAGTTGTGGTAATCTCACCAGAGGTAATCCTTGCAGTGGTACTCTCAGAGGTAATAATCACAGTAGTAGTAATTAAACAGTGGTAATCCCTGCAGTGGTAATCCCAGCGGTAGTTCTCACAGTAGTGGTAATCTCTGCAGCAGTAATCTCAGAGGTAGTAATCACAGTAGTGGTAATATCAGTAGTGGTAATCTCAGTGGTAGCAAGCACATCCATGGTAATCTCAGCAGTGGTAATCCCTGCAGTGGTAATCTCAGAGGTAGTAATCCCAGTAGTGGTAATCTCAGCAGTGGTAATCCCTGCAGTGATAAATTCAATGGTGGTAATCTCAGCAGAGGTAATCCCTGCACTGGTAATCTCAGAGGTAGGAATTACAGTAGTGGTAACCTCAGAAGTGGTAACCCCTGCAAGGGTAATCTTTGAGGGGTTTATTTCAATGGAGAAGATTCTATATAGCGGTATATGGACTCCATTGTATTTTAAGTGGTGACAAACAATCCTTCATGCTGGGTCCTCGGTCTGATATGTTCATTGCATTTGCGTGTGAATAACTCTCAAACATTTTCTGTTTACAGGGAATGCAAGTCCGCTCACAGTGAAATGTATCAGCAAAAGTGCAATTATCCATGTAACCACAAAAGTGCAATTATGCATGTAACAGGGTCGATGTCATGCAAAGCGCTCAACTTCTGCCAAGCGAGATAGCCCTACCTACGAAATAAAGAGGAAAAATAGTGCAGAAAACATGGAGCCTCGTATGTTTTCAAAAGTTGGTCTGTGCTCTCGAGGCAGACCAAACACCGGAAGAGGCATGACGTATGCATGCCTTCTACTAATAAAATCAAGCTAATTTTAGAAGACAAGCAAGTAAACTAACCAAGCGGATGGGCTAGACATGGGGTGGTTAAAAGCCCACAGAGAGATTACACCAGGGATGGAGAGCTTTGCGCCCAACCCTAATAAGGGGTAGATGAGTTCTGAATACACTCCATTGGTAGGAATGCATATTGTGGTCATTGTTTTTGAGAGGAAGTGCATAAGAGATAAGTACTGTGGTGAATACATGGTTAATTCTTATTTTCCAAAACAAGTTACGATCTTGCGAGACTCTCGCTGGATCGTGAACAGTAGAAGGGAGTAGGTGATCTTTGCATAGACTTTAGAATGCACACTTGCTACTGTAGGCAGCAGTGTTAATGGAGGTGGTGTTTGTCAGAATTTACTATTTATGCCCATCAGCTTTGTAAGAGTTGTTCACACCCTACTATGCACACGAATTATCAGAGAGAGGAGTGTTAGCAAGGACGACAGTCCCTCTCCACTCTCTACTACTGGCATCTGAGAGACTGGTCTCAGCAGAGAGTCCAGTCTCTCGCCATACACCCTACTACATGCACCCATCATCTGAAAGGGAGGTCTGAAAGGAGAGGCCAGTCCATGCACCCTTCACTGCACTAACCCGTCATCTGAGAGAGAGAGCAAGTAGAGAGAGAGGTCGGACAGGAGAAGCTGGTCTTCCCCATACACTACTACACACACCCATCATCTGAGAGAGAGGTCTGAAATCCCAGGCCTTTCAAAAAGGTGTTTTACAGCCCTACAAGAGTCCCACAAGATCATATTGGGGGAAGTAAAAAAAGTGCCAAGTCTCAACCAATAGTTGCCATTCTTATTGCATGGTTGAAGCAGTGGTGTGATGTGATTTGGTGTAGTATCAGGGATCGCCCAGCTTGTTCTTGGTGATTTGGAGGAGTAGGAATCCTGTTGGAGATGTGCTCAGCAAAAGTGACAGAATTTGGAACTGAGACAGACAGTTGTCTCCAGCATTATATAAGAAACTGCTTTAAATTCAGGTAATTAGTAATATACTTTCTGAACTTTGTTGAGAAGTTTCAGTAAGTGCATTACTGTTGTTAAATGATTCTATACAAGGTTTAGTGAGCCAAAAGCTATTTGTAGAGTTGCATGCTTATTAATATGGATTTTAAGAGGTAGACTTTAGAATGTGGAGATGTATCACCAGGTATCGGATTATATGTAAAGGAGGCAGGGTTTCTGCAATTATAAAACAAAGCATCTGCAATCTGTTAATACAAGGCCTAGGGTTTTTATGAACCTTACATTGCACATAGTTTACCCCATGAGATGTTTTTAGTGGAGATATTACCATTTCTAGAGTACATCACTGTGCTCACTGTTAGGAAAGGTGTGTGTAGAGAAAGTGCATTTATAATCTGTTATGGAAACAAGTATGAGGGCATGGTATAATTGAATTGCGAAAACACTACAATGGTTGAGGATGCTGAATTCTTCAAGAAATAATAATATGAAGACAGTGGTATAGAACATATAACTATGTGACTAGATGTGTACAGGTATTCAACATGTTATAAATCTTTGTACTGGAGAGTAACTGTGCTGCAGGGCACAGTTGACTTGGGTTCATAATGGTTGACACAAGTGTTTTGGTACTGCAAAAAATATTTCTGGCAGGGGAACTATTCTACGTACTACAATAAGTAGTGTAAGTATTCTTGAGTTATAAGACAGAATCGTCTCAACATGACTGTTAGACCTGTTAGCCTTAGGGTGGTCATCTGCCCAGTTTCTAAAAGTGGCATTTCTAAAATTGTAATATTAAATCCAACTTCACCAATAAGCAGGAGTTCCTACTACCATTCTGGCAATACTAAACACGACAGGGCTCCTCCTTGCTGATCAGAATCTACTACTTAAAAGTATATGAGGGCAGTTCTAATGCTAGTCTATGAGAGGAGCAGGCCTCACAGTAGTGGAAAGTGAATTTGTGAGTTTTTCACTACCAGGACATGTAAAACACATAGGTACAAATCCTGCCTTTTTCTTACATAGCACCCTGCCCTATGGGTTACCTAGGGTCTACCTTAGGGGTGACTTATATGTAGAAAAAGAGGAGTTTAAGGCTTGGCAAGTAGTTTTACATTTCTAAAGACAAGAGGGACTGGGAGATTAATGGTCCAGTGTACTGTCTCCCTTTACGTGAACCTATAAACAAAATGAGTACACTGTTCCAGGCTAAATTAGCACAGGGGACAAAATAGACTGCAGTCAAGAAGTTGTAGGAGTACCCTCAAGCATCACATTAGGATGCTAGGCATCATCATCGGGCTGCCTCCTCGCCAGACTGGCACTGCAATATCTGACGGGCCACCATCCATAAGATGGAGGCTCTTCAACCAGGAAGATGTTTAATAAATCAAGAAAAGTCTGCAGCCCATGCTGACAGGGGAGAAAAAGGAGAGTCAAGGATATAAAATTGGCTCTGAACACCTCATATTTAATTTTAATACTTTCGATAAGGGTCAGGTCAAGATTAAAAACACAAATGGGAGTAATCAGGAAAACAAGGCTACCAATACTCCTTCAAAACTAGAAAGGAGAAAAAAATGTTTGCTCCTAACATTTGGTCGACATGTTTCGCGCCCACACGGTCACACATGGATCCATTGGCGCTTCATCAGGACCGATAGTAGTTGCTTCTACATGAAAAACAAGACAATAAATGCTGGAAGGTCACTTACAGTCTGCAGATCTATTGTATCAGTCAGTCAGGTAGTTAGTCACCCTGTGTTAAAGACAAAAAAAACAAATAAGGAAAAGGAAAAATTGTTTATAAACAACCAGACATTCATTGGTGTCGTAGTCACAATGGGAGCCATACGCGTGGAGAATATTCGGCGTATACTCACACAAAGGAGTACTCAGGTATGGAAGAAGAAAGAAAACTGAAAACGGGGCTTACCATCCCATGTAGGAACCGGGCATCATAGGGACGCGTAAAACCTCATACCCAAGGAGAGTACACTACATATGAAAGAAAATTCATAATAAAAAAAGTAGTTACACACTTCTGAGGCTACAATGTGTTGTTCAAGCACTGTTACGGAATCACCAATTCAGAATGTATAGGTATATTTGTGTTGCATGACAAAATAGTATTTCAGCATATATTGACACACAAAGTCAGTCTCATAGTCAGAGGGACTCGTACCCATAGACTCTGCCCAGTATCAAAGTCCGTCATATCTATTGTAATGTACTCCATTCACCTCTCTAAATCAGCATCGTATAACAGAGTAACCTATCAGTCATAAGAATCAACATTTGTGATGAGAGCAATATATGACTGTCAATGTTAATGCTGGAGTACGGAAACGGTCATGGGACAATTAGTAGTTGCTAAGTTGTACTCAATAAACATAGAAGTGTTGTTATCAATATAGGCCGACCGACTCGAGCTCACGAGACAGTTCTTTCAATGTAGTACACAAACGTTGATACAGGACACCCATGAAAAGGGTGCTGTGGCTCGACATGATGTCTAATCAATGCCTGCCATCGATCGCGTGCCTGTCTATACCGGCATCGTACGTTCGTGCAGGGTGCAATGGCCCGTACTGATTGTCAAGTCAAGAATCAATCAAATATTGTCTATTCACAACAAACATGATGGACGGGTGTACTTGAGCCTGTGAGTAATCGGTTATGCAACAAACATAGTCACTCAAACGGTTACATTTTGTGACCCCGAAGAGGCTAACTACGACCCTTTCTGTGAACCGACTCGTACAAGTTACAAGTGGATACTAAAAAAAGAAACAAATACAGGAACACACAACGCGTGTACCTACTTCAAATCCTCCTGAAGGTCCGTCTAGAACCTACCCGAGGTCGTGTACCTGTATGACAAAGGCGGCGCGCGTCCGGGTCGAATATAAAGGGAAGAAATGAACGCTAACTGAGGCAGATAGTCCTTGACGTGGAACCTGCCATAACAGGGAACTAGACACTGAAAAGGGAATCACGGAGGACTCGTCGTTAGTAACAACGGTGGCCATTTTGGAACTGAAACCAAGTCACTGAGAACGAACACAAAAAGGGGTGGGGGGCTCCGATTGAAGCCTCTAACGTGCTTATCCATCGTGTCAGTTGTGTTGGTGGTTAGATGTCTGTGGATAGTCTTCTATCCAAGAGAAGTGTGTAGAGTAATGAAAACAATATGACACTATATTAAAATTAAAATCATCATGAAGAAGGAAGGGCTGGAGTCTACCCACAAGACCTTGTTACTCCTGGTAGGGTATGCCGAAATGGATTAGCTAGAGAGGGTCCACCAAGGAATCTCATCGTTTAGGCCCTCGCTAGCTGTTTTCAGTCTGAAGATCCAACGTTGTTCAATCCTGAACAGGGATTTTGGATCGTTTTCATTATGTTTTGGTACTTGTAGAACTATCCAAGAAAGGTCATTAGGGACGTGTTTGGCTGCTAAAAAGTGTGCACTCAGTTTGGTTGTTATCCGTGAACATCTGATATTACTGCGGTGTTCGTTAATTCGTAATTTCACTGGTCTGGTTGTCATGCCTACATATTGTAAATCACACGGGCATGTTATTAAGTAAATACAATGTCGAGTGTTACAATTAGTGTGGTTTTTTAAATACCAGGTCCCAAAATGTCTCAAAACTAGACTGTTTATTCGTTTGGTTAAGGAGCAGACATTGCAGGAGCCACACAGGTAGTGACCGGTGACTGGAGGTAAATTCCAAAGTGTGGGTTGGTCTTCACAGGCTTCCTGTCTGCGTGGTCGTGTGTGAATAACTAGATCCCTGATATTCGTGGATCTCTTAAATGCAAACAATGGTTTGGGAATGTGCATACCCCCGCTTAATAGAATTTGCCACCTTTTGTTAATCAATCTTTTAACCGTGTTGGACAGAGGAGTATAGGTTGATACACATGTCAACCGTACTTGCTCTTCCCGCACACCAGGTGCTAAGACGGCCTCTCTATGATTATTTCGGGCTCTCTTATAAGCGGGATAAATCACCTTTGATGGATATTGTCGCGATTGGAGTTTCTTTTGTAGTTCTCGTGCCTGGTTGTCAAACAATGGTTTTGAAGAGCAGTTGCGGCGTAATCTTAAAAATTGGCCGAAAGGTAGATTATCGCGTAGAGCCTTAGGATGGTAGCTGTCATATCGAAGTAAACTGTTCCGATCTGTAATCTTGTGATAAGTGTCTGTCACTAGTTTCCCTTCCACGTTGTGGATCAAAAGGTCCAAGAACGGTACTTGGGTGGTTGAAACATGAGCTGTAAATCTCAAGAAGGGATCTAGTGTGTTGATCCAGCTAGTGAACAGATCAACTGTCGGAAGGGGTCCTTGCCATATGATGAGAATATAATCTATGTAACGTCGCCACAGTTTAATGTTTTTAAAAAAGGGGCTTGTTACTGGTAAGATGAAAGTTTTTTCAAATTGGTACATGTATAGACATGCCAAGCTAGGGGCAAAAGTGCTCCCCATCGAAGTACCTCGGATCTGGTGGTACAGGACATCCTCGAATTGAAAGAAATTCTGTGTCATTGCCAGGGATGCACAATGCATCACAAAGTTGACTGGTGTTGATGAAGTCCATTGTTGCTGAAGAAGGGCGGATTCAACGACCTCTAAGGTGGCAGTCTGTGGAATGTTGGTATAAAGGGACTCTACGTCTAACATGATAAGGACCTCTACCTGAATTGTGGAGTTGATCGTCTCTATAAGGTTCAGGACATCCTTGGTGTCTTTGAGATAAGTGCTGGAACTCTTTACTAATGGTTGAAAGAAAGAGTCACAAAAGGTCGACAGTGGTTCCAATACTGAACCAATCCCAGAGACTATAGGGCGGCCAGGAGGATGTAGTGTGCCTTTATGGATTTTCGGGAGGCAGTAGAAATATAGAATTCGCGGATGGGTGCTTTCCAAGAATTCTGCCTCTTTAGAAGAAATCCATAAGTTACTTTTGGCTTCGTGAACCATACTCTTAATCTGGAGTTGTAACATATTAGTGGGTCTTGATTTAAAAGCGCATAGTAGGTTCTGTCACTTAAAAGACGGAGACACTCCTGTCTATAGTCAGACGCATCCATTATAACTATTGCTCCTCCTTTATCAGCCGGTTTTATGACTATGGACGGATCATTGGATAGGCTCTTAAGTGCTTCCCGCTCAGAAGTAGGTAAGTTGACAAAGGGACGTCTTGGAACAATCTGTTCAAGATCTGACAGGACAGCCTTTTCAAAGGCTAAAACCTCACAGGGGAGGGAATGGGTAGGAGGCATAAAGGTAGATGGTTTCTTTAAGCCTGTATCATGACTAATGGGAGGTTCCGGTTGGTCTTTAAAGAAAAAATGTAAGCGAACCTTTCTAAAAAATTGAGACAACTCACAGTGAAGGCGGAAAGGGTCTTCAGGAGGGGTAGGAACAAAACCTAGACCTCTGTTCAGGACTCTCGATTCGTCCCTAGATAATTGTCTATGGGACAAATTAACTACTAGGTCTTCTGTGGAGCGGTCTTGTTCTGGCTCCTTGTAATCATCTGGGGTTCTTCTCGACCCCAGTGTACTCTCCTCCCTCTTCCTCTCCTTCTGCCTCTTCCTCTGCCCGAGCCGCGGCCTAAAAAAGGCCCGAAAGGTGGCATAGGGCGGGGTTGGAAGAAAGGATAAGGGGGTTGCCAGAAAAGTTGTTGATTATGAGCATACTGGGGGAAGTTGTAGTAAGGTTGGGGTGTACTCTCGTCAGTGCTCCATCCATCAGAGGAGGAGCTACTGCTATAATTACGAGATTTTCTGTTGGGATAGGAGGAATCGTCTGATGACCGTGATTGTGTGTCAATCTCAAAATCCTCTTTGATATATGGGTAAATTTTCTCCCGATCAAACTTATTGATATCTTTTTGTAGTTTGGAGATTTTTTGTTGTGTCTGGAACTCTTTGGTTTCATTAAGTTCTGTATTAATCTCCAAAAGACGACTCTTAAATGCTGCTATCGTGACTGTTGTTTTGATTGAACTCTCCATACAGTTAATCTGGATAGCAATGGACTTGGCTAGCCGTTTCGAAGTGTTAATAATCAACACTAGCCAATCACGGGTACATTTCCATGCTAATTGTAACACTCGACATTGTATTTACTTAATAACATGCCCGTGTGATTTACAATATGTAGGCATGACAACCAGACCAGTGAAATTACGAATTAACGAACACCGCAGTAATATCAGATGTTCACGGATAACAACCAAACTGAGTGCACACTTTTTAGCAGCCAAACACGTCCCTAATGACCTTTCTTGGATAGTTCTACAAGTACCAAAACATAATGAAAACGATCCAAAATCCCTGTTCAGGATTGAACAACGTTGGATCTTCAGACTGAAAACAGCTAGCGAGGGCCTAAACGATGATATTCCTTGGTGGACCCTCTCTAGCTAATCCATTTCGGCATACCCTACCAGGAGTAACAAGGTCTTGTGGGTAGACTCCATCCCTTCCTTCTTCATGATGATTTTAATTTTTATATAGTGTCATATTGTTTTCATTACTCTACACACTTCTCTTGGATAGAAGACTATCCACAGACATCTAACCACCAACACAACTGACACGATGGATAAGCACGTTAGAGGCTTCAATCGGAGCCCCCCACCCCTTTTTGTGTTCGTTCTCAGTGACTTGGTTTCAGTTCCAAAATGGCCACCGTTGTTACTAACGACGAGTCCTCCGTGATTCCCTTTTCAGTGTCTAGTTCCCTGTTACGGCAGGTTCCACGTCAAGGACTAATTGCCTCGGTTAGTGTTCATTTCTTCCCTTTATATTCGACCCGGACGCGCGCCGCCTTTGTCATACAGGTACGCGACCTCGGGTAGGTTCTAGACGGACCTTCAGGAGGATTTGAAGTAGGTACACGCGTTGTGTGTTCCTGTATTTGTTTCTTTTTTTAGTATCCACTTGTAACTTGTACGAGTCGGTTCACAGAAAGGGTCGTAGTTAGCCTCTTCGGGGTCACAAAATGTAACCGTTTGAGTGACTATGTTTGTTGCATAACCGATTACTCACGGGCTCAAGTACACCCGTCCATCATGTTTGTTGTGAATAGACAATATTTGATTGATTCTTGACTTGACAATCAGTACAGGCCATTGCACCCTGCACGAACGTACGATGCCGGTATAGACAGGCACGCGATCGATGGCAGGCATTGATTAGACATCATGTCGAGCCACAGCACCCTTTTCATGGGTGTCCTGTATCAACGTTTGTGTACTACATTGAAAGAACTGTCTCGTGAGCTCGAGTCGGTCGGCCTATATTGATAACAACACTTCTATGTTTATTGAGTACAACTTAGCAACTACTAATTGTCCCATGACCGTTTCCGTACTCCAGCATTAACATTGACAGTCATATATTGCTCTCATCACAAATGTTGATTCTTCTGACTGATAGGTTACTCTGTTATACGATGCTGATTTAGAGAGGTGAATGGAGTACATTACAATAGATATGACGGACTTTGATACTGGGCAGAGTCTATGGGTACGAGTCCCTCTGACTATGAGACTGACTTTGTGTGTCAATATATGCTGAAATACTATTTTGTCATGCAACACAAATATACCTATACATTCTGAATTGGTGATTCCGTAACAGTGCTTGAACAACACATTGTAGCCTCAGAAGTGTGTAACGACTTTTTTTATTATGAATTTTCTTTCATATGTAGTGTACTCTCCTTGGGTATGAGGTTTTACGCGTCCCTATGATGCCCGGTTCCTACATGGGATGGTAAGCCCCGTTTTCTGTTTTCTTTCTTCTTCCATACCCGAGTACTCCTTTGTGTGAGTATACGCCGAATATTCTCCACGCGTATGGCTCCCATTGTGACTATGACACCAATGAATGTCTGGTTGTTTATAAACAATTTTTCCTTTTCCTTATTTGTTTTTTTTGTCTTTAACACAGGGCGACTAACTACCTGACTGACTGATACAATAGATCTGCAGACTGTAAGTGACCTTCCAGCATTTATTGTCTTGTTTTTCATGGTGAAGCAACTACTATCGGTCCTGATGAAGCGCCAATGGATCCATGTGTGACCGTGTGGGCGCGAAACATGTCGACCAAATGTTAGGAGCAAACAATTTTTTCTCCTTTCTAGTTTTGAAGGAGTATTGGTAGCATTGTTTTCCTGATTACTCCCATTTGTGTTTTTAATCTTGACCTGACCCTTATCGAAAGTATTAAAATTAAATATGAGGTGTTCAGAGCCAATTTTATATCCTTGACTCTCCTTTTTCTCCCCTGTCAGCATGGGCTGCAGACTTTTCTTGATTTATTAAACATCTTCCTGGTTGAAGAGCCTCCATCTTATGGATGGTGGCCCGTCAGATATTGCAGTGCCAGTCTGGCGAGGAGTCAGCCCGATGATGATGCCTAGCATCCTAATGTGATGCTTGAGGGTACTCCTACAACTTCTTGACTGCAGTCTATTTTGTCCCCTGTGCTAATTTAGCCTGGAACAGTGTACTCATTTTGTTTATAAGCAGTTTTAAATGCCAAGTCGAAGTGGCAGTGAAACTGCACACACAGACCTTGCAGTGGCAGGTCTGAGACATAGTTAGGGGGCTACTTAGGTGGGAGGCACAATCAGTGCTTCAGGCCTACTAGTAGCATTTAATTTACAGGCCCTGGGCACATGCAGTGCACTTTACTAAGGACTTATAGGTAAATTAAATTTGCCAATCGGGTAGGAATCCAATGTTACCATTTTTAGGGAAGAGAGCACAGGCACTTTATCACTGGTTAGCAGTGGTAAAGTGTACAGAGTCCTAAAACCAGCAAAAACAGTGTGACAAAAATGGGCTGAGGCAGGCAAAAAGTTGGAGGATGACTACCCTAAGGCTGTCAGGTCTAACATGTGTCCACCCCCCAGCTGAAAGTGGGGAAAGCTACCCAACCCCCTTGGGAGCTGTCACCACTAAGGCGGAAGAATCTGGGGAGACCATCAGCATTGGCATGGTCCGTCCCCAGGCGATGCTCTAACGTAAAGTCGATACCCTGTAGGGAGATGAACCACCTCAAGAATTTAGGATTTTCACCCCTCATCTGCATCACCCATCTGAGGGGCCTGTGGTCTGTCAGAACCCAGAAGTGAGTCCCAGATAGGTATGGTCTCAGCTTCTTCAGTGCCCAGACCACAGCAAATGCTTCTCTTTCAATGGCACTCCACTTCTGTTACTGTGGTAAGACCCTCCTGCTAATGAAGGCTACTGGTTGGTGTAGGCCATCCTCATTCAGCTGTGCCCCTATGCCATGCTCTGAAGCATCCGTCTGAACTATGAATTCCTTGGAGTAATCAGGGGCCCAGAGCACTGGCGCTGTGCACATTGCTTTCTTGAGGGAAGCAAAGGCTTTTTGACAAGCTTCAGTCCAGATCACCGACCTGGGCTGCTTCTTAGAAGACGGCTCAATTAAGGGGGGAACCATGGTGCCATATGCCTTAACAAGCCGGTAGTAACCAGTGAGGCCTGGAGTTTAGGTGGTTGCTAAGCCATTATAGTTTCAATCTTGGCCTGGATGAGCAGCACCTTTCCACCACCCAACAGTTATCCCAAATACACCATGGAACCCTCCCCAATATGGCACTTAATGGCCTTGATTGTCAGCCCTGCCTGTTGCACGGCCTGGAGCACCTCTTGGAGGTGAAACAGATGTTCCTCCCAGCTGGCACTGTAGACGGCAATGTCGTCTAAGTAGGTGGCACAGAATGCCTCTTTACCATCCAGGACCCTGTTAACCAACCATTGGAAGGTAGCAGGGGCATTCTTCAAGCAAAAGGGCTTCACCTGGAATTGGTAATGTCCCTCTGGGTTTGAGAATAATGACCTCTCTTTTGCCCCCTCAATCAAGGCGATCTCCCAGTACCCTGATGTCAAATCAAAGGTACTGAGGAATTTGGCAGCGCCTAGCCTGTCAAGCTCATCAGCTCGGGGATGGGGTGTGCTTCAGTCTTGGTGACTGAATTGAGACCTCGGTAGTCCACACAGAACTGAAGTTCTGGGTTGGCACCCGGAAGGGCGTCCTTCGGTACCAACACCATTGGGCTAGACCAGGGGTTGTTAGAGGTTTCAATCACCCTTAAAGCTAGCATCTTGGCAACTTCATCCTTTATGCTGGCCTTCACTCTGTCTGACAACCTGTAAATTTTGTTCTTTAGAGGGGGCCTCTGTCTCCCTCCCGTGTCAACATTATGGACGCACAGATGTGTGAGTCCAGTGGTGAGGGATAACAGGGAGGAAAACTGTTCCATTAACTGGTAACTGTCACCTTGCTAGTCTAGGGTCAGCGATTCAGAGAGGTTGACACCCTCCACTGACCCATCAGGGAGAGGTTCGCCCTCCTCCTCCACACCCTCATCTGTCACAAGTAGCATGCTGACATCAGACCTTTCATAGTGAAGCTTTAGTCTATTTAACTGGAGCACCTTTATGGGGTCACTAGGGGTCTGGAGGTCCACTAAGTAAGTGGCCTTCCCCTTATGCTCTTTTATTTCATATGGGCCAGTCCAGCAGTCCTGGAGGGCTCTGGGCTCTACTGGGTTCATCCCCCATACTTTGTTGCCCCATAGAGTGGCCTTCTGGTCATACCATTGTTTTATCACATCTTGACTGGCATCAAGGTTGCTCTTGGCCTTTTTCCAGAAGCAGTGCATCTGGTTGCGGAAGGCCAACATGTAGCTTACGACATCCTGGGGGGTTCCTCTGAGCTTTTTCCCACCCCTTCTTGACATTGCTAAAGGGCCCCCTAGCAGGGTAGCCATAGAGAAGCTCAGAGGGACTGAACCCTACCCCTTTCTGCAGCACTTCTCTGTAAGCAAAGAAATGGCGAGAGGACATCCCACTTACACCTCGTGGCCTCAGGTAGACCTGTAATCCTGCCCTTCAAGGTCTTGTTGAATCTCTCAACTAGACCACTGGATTGCGAGTGGTAGGGTGTGGTGAACCAATAGGTTACACCACACACATCCCATATGGACTTCATGTACGTGGACATGAAGGTAGTGCCTCTGTCAGACACTCTCTGTTTGGGGAACCTGACACGGGTAAAGATCCCCATCAAGGTTCTGGTCACCACAGGTGCAGTCACCATCCACAGAGGGTTTGCCTCTGGGTAGGCATGGTCCACCAAGACCAGGATGAATCTGTTGCCTTGGGCTGTCTTGGGGTCCAATGGTCCAATGATGTCGATGCCCACCCTTTCAAAGGGGGTGCCAACAACAGGGTCAGGGGAGCCTTCAGTTTTTTGTCTCTGTATTCCCACTCGACTGGCTTGTGGAACAGGACCTGCAGAACCTATCTGAGGGTGTCTTCATTCAGGGCCCATAAAAGTGGGTGACAAGCCTGGCAAAGGTCTGGGTATATCATGAGCCAAACCCAGTAGGAAGGCCTGGTAACACTGGTAAACCACGAGCACACATTCCCAGACCCGGACCCTTAGGCATACTATACAGGAGATCATTCTCCCAGTAAATCAAGTGATCCCGAGAGGCATCACCTGCTGCATGAACTGAGGCCTGTTGCATCAAGCCCTCAAGAGTGGAGCATTCTTTCTGCGCTTTGCAGAATTCCTTTGTGGTGGGGCCACCCTCAACTTGCCAGCCAGCAAGCTCAGGTAGGCCGCTTAGGACGACAATGTCCTCCCCAGTTGTCTCAGGGGCCTCTTCCTCAGGGACCACATCAACTTCCACCTTGGGAACTTCTGGGACTGGTTTCCTGCACACCTTACCCCTCTTCTTGGCAGCTGTCTGGGCCATTCTTCCGGGCTCCACATGCCTCTGACTCCCCTCTCGGGCAGCCATGGACTGTATGGTCATGCAGCCCCATTCAGGCAATCCCATCATCTCCAAGTGAGACCTGAGCTCTACCTCCCTCCAGGTAGTGTGCTCAAAGTCATTGTCTAACAGACAATCTACAAACACAGCAGCTACTTTCAGAGTACCAGAGACCCCCCACTCAAAGGGAACCAGAGCCACCGGTAGATGGCTCTCATGATTGTCAGCAACTATGACTTGGTGTAATGTGGATTTGGTAGGACCTGCTCTGCTGATACCAGCTGACCCTTGACAGTAGTCATGCTGGCTTCTATGTCATGCAGAGGCGTCATCCGCTGCCCATTAATGGTGACCCACTTCCTTAGATGTATTGGCAGGCATGGGGGCTTTTGGCACCATATCTGCATCCCCAAGGGACACGTGGGTTACCTTTGTCTGTTCCCTAAAGCTAACTGGGACTACCTCCTCCCCAAGTGCTACGCTACCTAACCCAGGTTTCTACCCACCAGTGGGTGGCTATGCCCTCTTGGGACCTTTGGTGTCACCTTTAGAGTGACCATACTTGGAGAACTCTGCACATTGGGGTACAAACCTCCCTGTCTTATGATCAAAGAACCCTTTCTTCTTAGGATCAGACTGGGACTGATTACCACTATTCCCTTGGGAATTGTTTTGAGGACTCCTTATTTTTAAGTTTTTCTCCCCCCCTTTCTTCTGTTGGGAACCCTGACCACCTTTGTGGGTGCCGCCCGAGATACCTATTTGGACACTCTGGTGCTAGCCCAGAGGTCCGCCTCCTCTGCAAGCTTCCTGGGATCAGTCAGCTTACTGTCAACTAGGTGACGACATAACTCTACAAAACAAATACTGAGCATATGCTCTTTCAGGATTAAATTGCCTTCAGTGCAACTTCGTAACCAGAAAACTACTTGTCAATGTCATCTCCCACCACATAACTGGCAACCAAATCCTTGGGTATACAAACTTTCTTATCTCCATCAGATACTGTACTTATTCTGCAACCATTACTGCTGGGCTCAGACTGCTTAGCCTTGAGGTCCAGCTCTTTTAGACTCAGTTCATTAGCCAGAAGTAATTTATTTTCTGCCAAGGCTCTCTCAGCCTCTCTTTCCGTCCTCCTCTCCTCCAGCTTAGCCAGGTCAAACTCCACAGCTCAACTTGTGGACCCAGCCAGAGTCATGATGTATAGGATTTGTTAAAAAATGTCAAGTGGGGAAAGTTGCAGAAGAATAAAAACAAATCAAATTGACCTTTGAGTGTGGGTGGATAGTGCACACGTAGCTATTGCATGGCACTGCACAAACGCAAGTCCTATCCTCACCGCTGATCACCAGTGTTAGAATTTGGGGTCTCTAGTTGGCAGAGGTATACACCATTGTCCGAGTAGGGACCACAGTCCTAGTCGGAGTACGTCACAGCAAAATCCAAATTATCTTGTGCCCACCCTCCGGTAGCTTGTCACCTAGCAGTCATGCTTAACTTAGAAGAAAATGTGTAAAGTATTTGTGCAATAATTCATGCAGTAAGACAGTGAAAACACCACAAAAATGCACCAAGCAGCTTTAGAAAAATAGATAATATTTATCTGAATAAAATAAGATCAAAACAATGAAAATCCAATTTTCACAAGCAAAGTTATGGATTTTTCAAGAATAAATCCCACTAAACCGCCTAGAAAATAAATAGCCCCAATTGGAGCTATCATGGCGTCATTGACAGAGTCATTCCCAATAATCAGACACCACAGGCACCGGTCACGGAGTTGCATGGACCCCAGGCTCAGTAGCTTTGAAAACAGAGAAACAAAGAGTCATGGGGATGAAGCGTCGCTGGAACCAGTGCGGCGTCAGTCCCTTACAGCATCCGAGGAGGTGAGGCATTGATTCTGTACTGTGAGGCAGGGAAGGCGGAGTGTTGGTTCCGTCCAGTTGCAGGGGGAACTGGTGCGGGATTCGTGGAAAGGCGTTGGTTCCTTGTGATTAGGCAGTGGCAATGAATCCAGTCAATCAAGACGTGATGAGTCGACTTTGCAGTGTCACGATCACACTGAGTGATGTCAGCGGCATCGGGGAAACTTCAGACTTGATTTGCAGGCTGCGGTCATTGTGTGAAGTGAGGACCACGGACCTGGTGCAGGCAGGGGTGTGGCGTCAGGCAGCACCGTCTGTGCTGGAGTTGCTGAATTCGGTCCTGCAGTCACTGAAGTCAGAAAACTAGCCAGAAGCTAGTAGGTGAAGACTGTTGGCCCTGAGACTTCAGAACAGGAGGCAAGCTCAGTCCAAGCCCTTGGAGAACACTTTTGGGGAAGGCAGACTCCTTCTGGCAAAGTCAGAGGCCAACAGGCAGCAGGACAACAAGCAGGGCAGCAGTCCTCAGCAAAGCAGTCCAGATGAGCCCTTTGGGCAGCCACACAGTTCATCTGACAGAGTACAGGTGTAGATCCATAAGTGTCTGATTTGGTGGGGTCAGAGACCCAGTTTCTATACCCATAAATGCCTTGAATGTGGGGGAAATTTCAAAGAGTGGTTTTGAAGTGATTTTACCATATTTAGGGGAGAGAACACAGGCCCTTTAGCACTGGTTAGCAGTGGTAAAGTGCGCAGACTCCTAAAACCAGCAAACACAGGGTGAGAAAAATGGAGGGAGGCAGGCAAAAAATAGGGGAATGACCACCCTAAGGCTATCAGGTCTAACAATAGACCTGACAGCCTAAGGTCTAACAATAACATGCCTGTAACCTTTGGTGTTTTAGTGAAT
Organism: Pleurodeles waltl; assembly: GCF_031143425.1. Taxonomy (NCBI): domain Eukaryota; kingdom Metazoa; phylum Chordata; class Amphibia; order Caudata; family Salamandridae; genus Pleurodeles; species Pleurodeles waltl. Next base: position 1,312,462,832 of record NC_090437.1, on the reverse strand, counting down.
GTCTAAGGGTTTTTTAATTATATTTCCTAAATATAATGTTCGTGTGACTGTCCTTTCAATTAATTTTTAAGGCTTTTGTAGTCTATTTCCTAACTATAACGTCCCTGTAACCATTGTTTTTTCAGTGAAATTCTATGATTTTTATTTCCTAACTATATCGTCCCTGTAACCTATGTTTTTTAGTAAATGTGAAAGTTTTTTTAAAATCCTATTTCCTACCTATAATGTCCCTGTAACCTTTGTTATTTTCAGTGAATTTCAATGCACCAAGGGGATTGACCACCCTCATGTGCATCCAACCTCCACCATACGCCATGCACAGCCTTCGAGGGAAAAGCAAGCAGAAGGCACACAAAAGCAATGGTGTTTTGCTTCCCCCCCTTATTTTTTTGCGTGCCTGCTCTTTGACTTTCTCTCCTTCTCACTGCTTTCTCCTGGCTCTCAGCCTCGTTTTGAGTGTGCCTGCCACCTGCCTTTTCCTCCTGCTCACTGCTCTCCCCGGGCTCTCAGCCCAGTTGTGTGTGTGCCTGCTGCCTGCCTTTCCCTCCTCACTGCTTTCCCCTCAATCTCAGACCCATTTTGTGTGTGTCTGCTGCCTGCCTTTCCCTCCTTCTCACTACTTTCTCTGTGCTCTCAGCCTCATTTTGTGCGTGCACACCTGCCTTTCCCTCCTGCTCAATGCTTTCTCTGCACTCTCAGCCCTGACGTAAGCGTGCCTGTTGCCCCGTGTATTACAACATAGGCAGCGAAGAACTCATCATTTATGTGAACTGAAGAGTGTGGAATGACATAGGTAGGTCAATGTTACACATTCACTGGAAAGTGTGGCAGGACATATTCACGAGGTAGTTTAATAGTGCACATTGGTTGGAGAGTCTGTAATACCATTTCCACTAGATGGTGGCATACAGCACAGAAGTGTCTGGCTCAAAGTTGCCATTGTTGAGTGTAACAACATTGGGCTCAGCGAGGAGACCATTGCGGCTCTCATGTGAGGCTTGTCTCCTTTTCAGACAGTGAAATAAAAAGCGTTACATTGTCTCGCGATGGATATATAATCTTTTTATCTGTGAGGCTGGGGTTTTCTTGCATAGTTTTGGTAGAATTCTCCCTCACTAAACCCCTTAGTATGGCTCGTATGCGTGTACATTGAATATTCATTGTTAGACCTGACAAGCGGAGATAGTGATTCTCCAAACTTTTTCTAGCGGGCTTTGCTGATCCTGGCTTGCCTATATGTGCACACTTGCACATTGGTGTTTTCATGTATAAATTGAGCCTAGCATGACTTAGCTATATGTGCACCCTTGCACATTGTTTTTTTCATAGGTATACTGAACCTGGCACAACTAGCCAGTATGTACACACTCGCACATTGGTGTTCGCAGATGCATTCTGGGCCTGACAAAACTTTCCAGCATGTGCACACTTGCACATTGGGTTTTTCATTTGCATACTGAGCCTGGTACAATTTGCCTGTCTGTGCACACTTGCACATTAGGGTTTTTATACGTGTACTAAGCCTGTTACACCATGCCTGAATAGGTGTACTTGCACCCTTGCAGCATTCTCAGAGCTTCTTTCCAGCCTACCTCTGCAGCATTGCGCATGGGCCAGAGCACATGTGCTCATGGAGTGAAGAATGCCCATGTGTGTTTTCACTACCCTTGAGAGCTGCTCTGCTCATACGTTAATATGGGGGAAAGTTTATAATTAATCCTATCTGCAACAGTGGATTGCAGTGGAGCAGCCTCATCATGTTTACTATCATTAGATTACCAAAGACAAACCCTTTCCAATGGTAAAGATGGTTTTGTCAGTAATACCTTGGAAATGCCACTTCTAGAAAGTGGGCATTTCCATGTTCTGAAATCCCTTTTGTGTGCCTTTTCAAGTCAAGCTTCATTTCATACATCTGGGCATTCCCCAGCGACAGCTATAAAACTTAGAGAACAGAAACAACAGACCTCTGCTATCTGAGAGCCTGGATGTATAGACTGGAGTGAAAAGTTTTGAAACTTGGCCTCTTGGCGCCAGAATCTGGCACCACTAAAGATAAGGATCTACATTCCAGGAGACCATGGCAGACAGGACTGTCATTTAGGGAAGAGATCTGTGGTTCAAAGGGAACCCCATTTTAACCACCCCCAAATTCAAAGGCCCACTTCTGTATAAATACCAATTCAGAGATACACTTGTAGGAGGGCAGGACAGAGCCCCCATACTGCATGATGCACACTGCCAGAGGAATCTGTTGCGCACAGGAGTATTTACTGTCCTGGGAAGGAATCATGCACCATTCCTGTATCGTGGCTGGCCTGGGCACACTACCTGCTGCAGTGTGACACTCTGAAGTGTGCTCTCCAAGAGCTTGTTGGCTTGCCCCCTGAACTGCAAGGAGGTCTCAGGGACATCTAAGACCTCCTGTGAGGACCTACACCATCTGCTGTGTCATCTAGAGAGCGGTGCCATCTGACGCGTCTACGTCATCTGCTGGATTCCACCTGGTAGCAGTGCTGTGAACGTTGATCTAAGGATTGGACCTGGAGACCGGATTGGCCTGGTGTGAAGCCGGCAAAGTAAAGTCCACATTCAAGGAGTGTGCCCCTTCATTGTGGGGCCACGTCACACATAAGCATTTGGTTGATAGTGAACGGATTTCAGGTTGCGGGACCCGCGTGGCCTCCTGTTGTTGAGTGTGCTGCATTTCTCTTACGCAACCACCAACTGCACACTCATTGTATGCGGTGACCGTGTCACTGGTTGCGACTCTCGGAGGTAGGGGCGTCCTCGGAGCAGTGCTGCATTGTACATCGTGCGGTACCGCTGAACTGGCATCTCTGTGTGTGACTGGATTTGTCTGGTGTGACTCAAATCATCACGCACCAGGTGTTGTGCCTCATTCCATGGAGGCACAGCAGTGGTAACTTTTCATGCAGCTCGATTATTTGGTGCAACTCATGTCATCATGCATCAGACATTGTGCCTCATTTCAGGGAGGCAGAACAGTAGTAACTTTTTGTGTGCAGCGGTATTGCCTGGTGTGACTGAAGTCATTGTGCACTAGATGTTGTGCCTCGTTCTAGGGAGGCACAACAGTGGTAACGTTGCGTGTGCAGTGGGATTGGCTGGTCCAACCCAAGTAATCGCACACCTGACATTGGACCTCACCCAAGGGAGGCCCTGCATCGAGCACTTTGTATTGGCTTTCGGAAGTGTCTAGTGTGACTCAAGTCATCGCACAACACACCTGGTGCCCATAGCAGGAGGGAACAGAACTTGGTAAATCCTTAGTTGCAACCAGAATGCCTGGGGTGGCCCAAGTCATCATACCCCAGCTGTGGTGCCTCCTGTCTCTTGTGCCAGATTGGTAACTATCTGCGAAGTTGTATGTTTGACCTGGCTGGGCACCACCATGAACAGCGTGTCCGAAGCCTACCTTCCCCCTGTGTTTTGCAGACAGGGGCCTGTGCCAGAAGGCCGGTGTGGAGTCCCTTGATTGAACTTCCCAAATGGGAACCAAAACCATTGCCGACTGTTGCCTGTTCAGCCACTCTCTTTTTCTTTCCTTGTACCTTCTCCCCGGAATCTTGATTAAGTGTAACCACAGCCTAGTATATGGGGAAAGGTTGCTGGATTGTTGGAAGGTGGAGGAAGGTTTGGGTCCAAGAGTGGTCTGCAATGCATTTACACTTCACCTGTCAGTTGTCAGAGAACCCCACTAGGGTGCTGAAAGTGAGTGTGTGCGCGTGAGTATAGATGAGCGTGGCTGACATCTGTGGTACCGCATAGCGGTGCAAAGTAAATGTGTGTCAGCGGGTGTCCGGGGTTGGTTTCACCTCAAGGCTACATAGCAGTGCACATTGTTTATGATCATGGTTGGCATTGATGTTTACTGGCGCTGCCTTGGCCGCGGAGCTATTTCTAAAATGCTGTAGTTCGCTGGATGTATATATTGCTGCTATCGTTGGGAACCAGGATGTATCCTATAATGGTTTTATATTGATCTGGGGTGATGGTTGGGGTGGGTCTTGTGCTACCAAAGTGGTAGCACTGCATGTGGGTGCAGGGAGGGAAAGTATTTGTTTTCTCATGTGTACATGCTATTGAATTTGTATTAACACTGTTGGGTCTCAAACTATTAGAGATATTTATGAATGTGATTGATGCCCAGATTTACATAACGTTCATGTAGTGTTAATTCCTTTGTGGTGAATATAAACTTTATTTACATACACCAACTGTGAAGTCCCTCCTGGGACCCTCGATGAGCAATATTTAACTTTTTTAACTTGCCTGCACAAGCGTCACACACGTGCTATCACTCAGTGCAGGCAAAACAATCAGATACCAGCCCACAAGGACTCCCGTGGTTGTGTTTCCAAGCAACTGAGCTCTCGGTAGAGGTTCCTGGTTCACCAAGGCCTGGATAACAATGCGTTAAGGATACGTGCCAAAAGGACTCAGGGCCACAAGGCGTTAGACTACGCTACATCTAAAGGAGCTGTCTGTTCGTGGACCAGATGCAACAACTGAGAAAATGCACTCAAGGCGCTACACTGCAGAGGCAGCCCCTCTGAATACTTGCATCAGGATAAACAGTACAAACCCTCAGTAGGAGCCGACAGTCCTCCTAACAAGTACTCCAAGGCGTGTTTATAACTACCACACACATTAGTGAGCAACAGGGTAGTAGCCACCGAATCTCAGTTATAGGACCGCTCTCCTCACTCTCAGCTGTGCTTTCTGCGTGCCTGCGTTTTACCTTTCCTTTCCCTCATTCTCACTGCCTTCTTCTTGCTCTCAGCCCTGTTTTATGTGTGCCTGCTGCCTGCCTGAAGCCAAGTCCCAAAATGACTGCCCACACTTCCTGGTTGAAATGTTGGCAGCCAATAAGATCTCAGCAGGAGATCTCCAGGATCCACAGCTCTAGATATCTATATTTCTTTTCCCGTTAATATCTCAAAAACTACTCAACCGATTTACACCAAATAACAAAAAATGTAATTCTGGATCAAAAGCTACCTTTTTAACCAGATTTGGTGCAATTCCATCTAGCAGTTCGGGATGCAGCCCTGTCTAAAGACTCAATGGGAATTGACATGGGAAACTCACTTTTTTTTACCCCTCCCCCTTCTGCTTGATGGATCACCCCAAAACTTTCCATACACAACAAGACTCAACTTGACACTTTTTGGGGAAAATTTCATGAAGATTTGTCAAACAGTACCAAAGATATAGGCAAGTCAAAAAATGAAATATAAAGAGAGTAGATTAGGGCTAAAAAGAAACCGAAGTCCTTACAAGATACTCCCATTTTGGATTTGGCTTCAGGCAGGCACAGACAAAACAGGAACCTGGGGAGCACCGCCCCCCATGGGTTAAATTGAAATTATGAAGGGGACCCGCAGCACCCCTCATGGAGCCATAGGTGGACTTAGGGACTGCCATCCACCAGGGCCCACCTTCGGGAGGTAGCTATTTGCTTCATTACCGCAGATAATTGTTTTTTTAGAGACTGTTAGACCTGGCAGCTTTTTAGCGTGTCTCCCTTGTCTTTTTGCCTTCTGACCTCCTGGTTTCATGGTGTAATGGACTCTGTTTTTGCTGGTTTTATTGTCTCTGCACACTTTACCACAGCTAATCAGTGCTAAAGTGCAAGTACTCCCAGGTACACAGGGCACCCGTTGTGCAATGGGACTGCGGGGAGAGCCACAAGGCCCATGTGGTCCGAGCCGGCTCCCCACCTCCTGCATTGCTGTTGCACACAGGGAGCTGTTATACATGCAGCTCCATGTATGCAAGAGCAATAGCCTCTTCTTTTCCCTGCATGCATGTCTGTGGGCTGGAAAGAGATGAAACCTCTGCTTCCAGGAGGCAAGATCACTTTGACAGCTCTCACCTGCTGGAAGCAGAGTGTTTGCGCTGACTTGGTGGGAGCTGACAAACCTCTGGCCAATTAAAAGTAAACAGCTATGTCCCGGGCTTGGCCACCCCGGGACATAGCAGGAGCCCAGGGACATCATTGGCTTCACTAGGTGGGCCGGGCAGCCCCCCTCCAATGTTTAAGTTAGCCCTGGGGGGGTGGTGGTCCCTGGGACTAATATAAGCCCTGGGAGGTGGGCCTGTGTGCCCACCTACTTTTTAAAGCCCCCAATGCCCCTGGGACCTGGCCCACTAGGGTAAAATAGACCAAGGCTAAGGGCTCAGAGTGACCCTACCCTTGCCCCTTTTCTTTTTTTAACTTTGTTTGTGGGACTTAGCTGAAGCTAAGTCCCAGAATGGCTGCCAACACTTCCTTGTTGAAGTGCCACAGTCAATCAGATAGCAGCACGGGGACAGTTGGATTTGCGGACTATCCGCATCCCTAGATATCTATATTTTTTAAACACTAATATCTCCAAAGCTGCTGAACAAATTTACACCAAATCACAAAAGGCACAATCTGCGGAACAGGGTCAATGGAACGCACTGAAGTATAGCTTTGTGAATCTTGTCAAGATTCATCAAGCTGCGCCAAAGTTATTGCCAAAACAAAAACGCTCTTTATATGGAAACTTGGTCCTAACTATAACTACCTACTGGTGACCGCCAGTAGGTAATCTATCTATCTATCTATCTATCTATCTATCTATCTATCTATCTATCTATCTATCTATCTATCTATCTATCTATCTATCTATGCATATATACATTCACTGAAAAAAACAAAGGTTACAGGGACATTATAATCAGGTTCAAATTTTACATGCGCAAGATCATGGAATTTCACCATTTATAGTTATACTTATCTCCAGAAACTATATCTCGTGCCCTAAGGTTACTGTAACGTGCCCTCGCCATGCACTGCTAGTTAACCAACATATTACATCAGCTATGACATCTTCTATGACATCATTGATAATATCACCTAAACATTTACAATAAAATTATTGATGAGAACACCGTGCAATGCCGGGTTACGAGTGATGTCGATAAGTAGTTATAGTTGGGTCTGCTTTTCCATATACAGAGCATTTTTGGTTTGCTAATAACTTTGGCTCCATCCATCTCGGGTCCTTCCTGGAAAGTTTTGGGGTGATCCGTCAAGTGAGGGCCAAGAAAAAAGGGAGATCACAACACTTAAAATCCCCATTAATTTCCCATAGACTTCTTTAGACACAGCTACAGGAAAAACAGCTGAACAGAATTACACCATATTCGTCAGAAGGCTAGATCTTGGTCTCCAGATTGTGCTTTCCCTGGTTTGGTATAAATCTTGTTCAGTAGTTTTTGAGAAATTAGGGGTGAAATGTAATTGTATATTCGGACAGTTGGACTCGCAAGAGTCCTGCGGGAGTCCTACGAGAACGTGAATTTAAAAATGGAGGCCTGTGATTAGTGGAGAGGCCTGTTTTCCTCGTGAGCCTTCACACTCTCGCTGGAACGAGAAGTTCCATGAGTCTCCCAAGAGCACACACTCTCATTAGGTGGCTGTTGGAGTGCTAGAAATGAAATGGCAGAGGTAGTAATCACAGTATTGGTAATATCAGCAGTGGTAATCTCAGAGTTAGTAATCACAGTAGTGGTAATCTCACAAGTGATAATCCTTGCAGTGGTACTCTCAGAGGTAGTAATCACAGTAGTTGTAATTCAGCAGTGGTAATCCCTGCAGTGGTAAACTCAGCGGTAGTAATCACAGTAGGGGTAATCACAGTAGTGGTAATCTCTGCAGCAGTAATCTCAGAGGTAGTAATAACAGTAGTCGTAATATCAGTAGTGGTAATCTCAGTGGTAGCAATCAATCCGTGGTAATCTCAGCAGTGGTAATCCCTGCAGTGGTAATATCAGCAGTGGTAATCCCTGCAGTGATACATTCAATGGTGGTAATCTCAGCAGAGGTAATCCCTGCACTGGTAATCTCAGAGGTAGTAATCACAGTAGTGGTAACCTCTGCAGTGGTAATCTCTAAGGGGCTCATTTCAATGGAGATGATTCTATGTAGCGGTAAATGGACTCACTTGCATTTTAAGTGGTGACAAACAACCTTTCATGCTGGGTCCTCGGTCTGATATGTTAATTGCATTTGCGTGTGAATAACATTTTCTGTTTATAGGGAACAGAAGTCCGCTCGCAGTGAAATATATCAGCAAAAGTGCAATTATCCATGTAACCGTGTCATGCAAAGCGCTCAACTTCTGCCAAACGAGATAGCCCTACCTACGAAATAAAGAGGAAAAATAGTGCAGAAACCATACAGAAAACATGGAGCCTCGTATGTTTTCAAAAGTTGGTCGGTGCTCTCGAGGCAGACCAAACACCGGAAGAGGCATGACGTATGCATGCCTTTTACTAATAAAATCAAGCTAATTTTAGAAGACAAGCAAGTAAACCAACCAAGCGGATGGGCTAGACATGGGGGTGGTTAAAAGCCCACCGAGAGATTACACCAGGGATGGAGAGCTTTGCGCCCAACCCTAATAAGGGGTAGAAGAGTTCTGAATACACTCCATTGGTAGGAATGCATATTGTGGTCCTTGTTTTTGAGAGGAAGTGCGTAAGAGATAAGTTCTGTGATGAATAAATGGTTAATTCTTATTTTCCAAAACAAGTTACGATCTTGCGAGACTCTTGCTGGATCGTGAACAGTAGAAGGGAGTAGGTGATCTACTCTAGACTCTAGAATGCACACTTGCTACTGTAGGCAGCAGTGTTAATGGAGGTGGTGTTGGTCAGAATTTACTATTTATGCCCATCAGCTGTGTCCAAGGGACCACTACCTGCCCTGAAAAATACCGAAACTAAAGGTTTCGGTTTTTTTTTCAAAGTGCAGCTCGTTTTCATTTAAGGAAAACGGGCTACACTTTGAAAAAAAAAAGACTGCTTTATTTAAAAGCAGTCACGGACATGGTGGTCTGCTGTCTCCAGCAGGCCACCATCTCCGTGAGTGCCCTGAATCGCTATGGGGTCGTAAATTGCGACCCACCTCATTAATATTAATGAGGTGGGTCTTTGCGACTCCATAGCGACTCGCAGAAGGTGTCTGAGACACCTTTCTGCATTCCAAATTGCGACTTGCAATTTGCGAGTCGCTGGGACTCGCAAATTGCAAGTCACAATTTGGAAGTTTGCTACATCTGGCCCTAGATGTGTACAGGTATTCAGCATGTTATAAATCTTTGTACTGGAGAGTAACTCTGCTGCAGGGGACGGTTGACTTGTGTTCAGTATGGTTGACACAAGTTTTTTGGTACTGCAAAAAACATTTCTAGCAGGGGAACTATTCTACGTACTACATATTAAGTATTGTAAGTATTCTTGAGTTATAAAACAGAATCATCTCAACATGACTGTTAGACCTGATAGCCTTAGGGTGGTCATCTCTCAACTTTTTGCCTGCCTACCTCCACTTTTAATACACTGTTTTTGCTGGTTTTAGGACTCTGCGCACTTTACCACCTCTAACCAGTGCTAAAATGCATAGGCTCTCTCCGTTAAACATTGTAACATTGGTTCACCCCCATTTGGCATATTTGATTTACTCATATGTTCCTAGTAAAGTGCACCACATGTGCCCAGAGCCTGTATATTAAATGCTACTAGTGGGCCTGCAGCACTGATTGTTCCACCCACATAAGTATCCCCTTAACCATGTCTCAGGCCTGCCATAGCAAGGCTTGTGTGTGTAGTTTCACTGCCACTCGACTTGGCATTTAAAAGTACTTGCCAAGCCTTAAACTCCCCTTTTTTCCACATATAAGTCACTCTTAAGGTAGGCCCTAGGTAACCCATAGTGCAGGGTGCTATGTAGGTAAAAGGCAGGACATGTAGATATGTGTTTTATATGTCCTGGCAGTGAAAAACTCCTAAATTAGTTTTCCACTAATGCAAGGACTGCTCCTGTCATCGACTAGCATTAGGACTGCCCTCATATACTTTTTGAGTGGTAGATTCTGGTCTGAAAGGGGTAACCAGGTCATATTTAGTATGGCCAGAATGGTAATAGAAAATCCTGCTTATTAATGAGGTTGGATTTAATATTACTATTTTATAAATGCCACTTTTAGAAAGTGAGCATTTCTCTGCACTTAAAACCATCTGTGCCTTACAGCCTGTCTCCAATCAACGTCTGGTCTGTGCTGGTTGACAGCTCCCTTGTACATTTCACCCACACAACCACAACCACAAACACCGGACACTCAGTCACATATGCATTCATCGGCATACTGAATGGGTCTTTCTGGGCTTGGAAGGGTGGACGGCCTGACATTTCGCAGGCCAGTGGCCTGCCCTCACACAAAGGACTGATAACCCCCCACTGGGACCCTGGCAGACAGGCTTGGGCTGAAAGGGGAACTTGTGTACTTCAAAACCATTCTTTGAAGTCTCCCCCACTTCAAAGGCATTTTGGGTTATATAAACTGGGTCTCTGACCCCACCAACTCAGACACTTCTGGGCCTACACCTGCACCCTGTCAGAGGAGCTGCCTGGCTGCCCAAAGGGCTCATCTGGACTGCTTTGCTGAGAAGGACTGCTGCCCTGCTGGCCACTCTCTGCTAGAAGGACTCTGCCTTCCCCAAAAGTGCTCTCCAAACGCTTGGATTCAGCTTGCCTTCTGTTTCTGAAGTCTCAGGGCCAACAAAGACTTTACCTCTTCAAGAAATTCCTTGTGCATCCAAAATCGACACAGCGGCTGCAGAAAATGACGCAAAGCCTGCATTGCAGCTGATAAATCACCACACAGCTGACCGGAACAATGCAGCCCTGACTTACCGACTGGAAATTCGACACATCGCCTACCTTGCAATGGAAAATTTGATGCATCGCCTACTGGATCTACACAGCACCTGTGCTTTCTTCCGGCGCGACAAGGATTTTCAATGCAGCATCAAATTATCCCTGCATCGCAGTGAGGAACCAAGACTGCACTCCGAAAAACGACACAAGCCCCTTGCAGCGTGGAAAGAAATGATGCTTTGCCTGTGCCGCACTGGAAAATTTGAAGCATCACCTTATTATTCTATGCATCTCCTCTTTTGTGGTCTCTGTGCACTGTTATTTTTGACGCACCCCAGGTACTGTTTGTAACAAAGAGACAACTAATTATTACCCTTTTAAGCCTTTTAAAAGCGTTATTTCAACTTGTACTTATTGGATCTTTGTCGTTTTGTTTCTTATTTTATTCAGATAAATATTAGCTATTTTTCTAAACCTGTGTGGTGTCTTTCTCTGGTGTTTTCACTGTGTTAATATATGATCAATTGCACAAATACTTTACACATTGCCTTCTCAGTTAAGCCTGACTGCTCGGTGCCCAGCTACCAGAGGGTGGGCACAGGTTAATTTGTTTTGTGTTGTGACTTGCCCTGATAAGGATTGTGGTCCCTACTTGGACAACGGTGTATACCTCTGCCACATAGATACCCCTATTTCTAACAGTTATATTTAGGAAAAAGAAGAAACTAACCTTCGAAATTCACTGAAAAAAACCCAAAGTTTAAAGTGACGTTATATTTATGAAATAGAATAAAAAAACTCTTAGAAATTCATTAAAAAAACAAAGATTACAGGGATGTTATAGTTAGGAAATAAAATTAAAGCTTTTTATTTAAATTTAAGCTTAACTTAGAAGGCAATATGTAAAGCATTTGTGCAATGAATCATACAGTAACACATTGAAAACACCACAAAAATACACCACACAGGTTTAGAAAAATAGATAATATTTATCTGAATAAAAAAAGGTAAAAATTATAAAATTCCAATGTTCACAAGCAAAGCTTTGATTTTTTAAAGATTAAATCCCACTAAAGTGCTTAAAAACTCAATAGTTCCAACTGGGGCTATCACGGAGTCGTTGACGGAATCGTTCCCAATAATCCGATGCCACAGGTGCCGGACATGGATTCACACAGACACCCAGACACAGTCTCTTGAAAATGAAGAAACAAAGACGTTGCATGGAGTCTTGGGGATAAAGCAGCACTGGAGCCTGTGCGGCGTCAGTCCTTTATGGCGTCCGGGGAGATGAGGCATTGGTTCGCTCTGCGAGGCAGGGGAGGTGGGGTGGCGGTTCTGTCTGGTTTCAGGGGCATTGGTGGCAAGGCGTCAGTTCCTTGTGACCCTGCGGGGTCGATGAATCCAGTCGGGTAAGACATGAAGAGTCGACTTTGCAGTGTTGCGATCAAACTGTGTGATGTCAGTGACGACGTCAGAATTGCGTTGCAGGTCACGGTCATTGCGTGCAGCGAGGGCCATAGAGCTGAAGCAGGCAGTCGTGTGGCGTCGGGCAGCGTCATTTGTGCTGGAGTCACAGAAGGCAATCCTGGATTCGCTGAAGTCGGAAAACTAGCTAGAAGCTAGTAGGTCTTGTCTTTCTTGGCCCTGAGACTTCAGAACAGGAGGCAAGCACAATCCAAGCCCTTGGAGAACACTTTTGGGGAAAGCAGAGTCCTTCCAGCAAAGTCAGAAGCCAGAAGGTAGCAGGACAACAAGCAGGGCAACATTCCTTCTCAGCAAAGCAGTCCAGATGAGTCATTTGTGCAGCCAGGCAGTTCCCCTGTCAGAGTAAAGGGGTAGATCCATAAGTGTCTTATTTGGTGGGTTAAGAGACCCAGTTTTTATACCCAAAAATTCCTTTGAAGTTGAGGAAACCTCAAAGAGAGGTTTTGAAGTGAACAAGTTCCCCTTTCCGCCAAGTCCTGTCTGCCAGAATCCCTGTGGGGGGTTATCAGTCCTTTGTGTGAGGGCAGGCCACTGGCCTTTGAAATGTCGAAGGAACCCCTCCACCCTTCCAGCCTACGGAGACCCATTCAGTATGCATCTGAATGCAGATGTCACTGAGTTTCCTGTGTTTATGGCTGTCTGGGTGGAATGCACAAGAGAAGCTGTCAACCAGCACAGACCAGATGTGGATTGGAAACAGGGCTGTAAGGCAAAGATGATAGTAAGTGCAGAGAAATGCCCACTTTCTAAAAGTGACATTTCTAAAATAGTAATATTAAATTAAACGAGTAAGCAGGATTTCCTATTACCATTTTGGCAATACTTAACATGACAGGGCTCCTCCTTGCAGATCAGAATCTACCATTTAAAAGTATATGAGGGCAGTTCTAATGCTAGTCGATCAGAGGAGCAGGCTTCACAGTAGTGGAAAACGAATTTGTGAGTTTTTCACTACCAGGACATGTAAGGTACATATCCTGCCTTTTACTTACATAGCACCCTGCCCTATGGGTTACCTAGGGCCTACCATAGGGATGACATATATGTAGAAGAAGGGGAGTTTAAGGCTTGGCAAGTAGTTTTGAATGCCAAGTCAAAGTGGCAGTGAAAATGCACCCACAGGCCTTGCAGTGGCAGGTCTGAGAAATAGCTAAGGGGCTACTTAGGTGGGTGGCACAATCAGTGCTGCAGGCCCACTAGTAGCATATAATGTACAGGCCCTGGGCACATGTAGTGCACTTTACTAAGGACTTATAGGTAAATTAAATATGCCAATCGGGTAGGAATCCAATGTTACCATGTTTAGGGAAGAGAGCACAGGCACTTTATCACTGGTTAGCAGTGGTAAAGGTTACAGAGTCCTAAAACCAGCAAAATCAGTGTGACAAAAATGGGCTGAGGCAGGCAAAAAGTTGGAGGATGACTTCCCTAAGGCTGTCAGGTCTAACATGTGTCCACCCCCCGGCTGAAAGTGGGGAGAGCTACCCAACCCCTTGGGAGCTCTCACCACTAAGGCGGAAGAATCTGGGGAGACCCTCAGCACTGGCACGGTCCGTCCCCAGGTGATGCTCTAACGTAAAGTCCATACCCTGTAGGGAGATGAACCACCTCAAGAGTTTAGGATTTTCACCCCTCATCTGCATGAGCCATCTGAGGGGCCTGTGGTCTGTCTGTACCAGAAGTGAATCCCAAAATAGGTATGGTCTCAGCTTCTTCGGTGCACAGCCACAGCAAATGCTTCTCTTTCAATGGCACTCCACTTCTGTTACTGTGGTAAGACCCTCCTGCTAATGAAGGCTACTGGTTGGTCTAGACCCTCCTCATTCAGCTGTGCTAAGACTGCCCCTATGCCATGCTCTGAAGCATCCGTCTGCACTATAAATTCCTTGGAGTAATCAGGGGCCCTGAGCACAGGCGCTGTGCACATGGCTTTCTTGAGGGAATCAAAGGCTTTTTGACAAGCTTCTGTCCAGATCACGACCTGGGCTGCTTCTTAGAAGTCAGCTCAATGAAGGGGGGAACCATGGTGCCGTATACCTTAACAAATCTTCGGTAGTAACCAGTGAGGCCTGGGAAGGCTCTCACTTCAGTGTGGATTTTAGGTGGTTGCTAAGCCATTATAGTTTCAATCTTGGCCTGGATGGGCAGCACCTTTCCACCACCCAACAAGTGTCCAAAATACACCACGGAACCCTGCCCAATATGGCACTTACTGGCCTTGATTGTCAGCCCTGCCTGTTGCATGGCCTGGAGCAGCTCTTGGAGGTGAAGCAAATGTTCCTCCCAGCTGGCACTGTAGACGGCAATGTCGTCTAAGTAGGTGGGACAGAATGCCTCTTTACCAGCCAGGACCCTGTTAACCAACCATTGGAAGGTAGCAGGGGCATTCTTCAAGCAAAAGGGCATCACCTTGAATTGGTAATGTCCCTCTGGGGTTGAGAATGATGACCCCTCTTTTTCCCCCTCAATCAAGGCGCTCTCCCAGTACCCTGATGTCAAATCAAGTGTGCTGAGGAATTTGGCAGCGCCTAGCCTGTCAAGCTCATCAGCTTGGGGGATGAGGTGTGCATCAGTCTTGGTGACTAAATTGAGACCTCGGTAGTCCACACAGAACTGAAGTTCTGGGTTGGCACCCGGAAAGGCGGCCTTCGGTACCAGCACCATTGGGCTAGACCAGGGGTTGTTAGATGTTTCAATCACCCCTAAAGCTAGCATCTTGGCCACTTCATCCTTGATGCTGGCCTTCCCTCTGTCTGACAACCTGTAAATTTTGTTCTTTAGAGGGGGCCTCTGTCTCCCGTGTCAACATTATGGACGCACAGATGTGTGAGTCCAGGGGTGAGGGATAACAAGAAGGAAAACTGTTCCATTAACTGATAACTGTCACTTTGCTAGTCTAGGGTCAGCGATTCAGAGAGGTTGACACCCTCCACTGACCCACCAGGGAGAGGTTCGCCCTCCTCCTCCACACCCTCATCTGTCACAAGAAGCATGCTGACATCAGACCTTTCAAAGTGAGGCTTTAGTCTATTTAAATGGAGCACCTTTATGGGATCCCTAGGGGTCTGGAGGTCCACTAAGTAAGTGGCCTTCCCCTTACGCTCTTTTATTTCATATGGGCCAGTCCAGCAGTCCTGGAGGGCTCTGGGCTCTACTGGTTTCATGCCCCATACTTTGTTGCCCCATAGAGTGGCCTTCTGGTCATACCATCGTTTTATCACATCTTGACTGGCATCAAGGTTGCTTTTGGCCTTTTTCCAGAAGCAGTGCATCTGGTTGCGGAGGGCCAACATGTAGCTGACGACATCCTGGGGGGTTCCTCTGAGCTTTTTCCCACCCCTCCTTAACATTGCTTAAGGGACCCCTAGCATGGTAGCCATAGAGAAGCTCAGAGGGACTGAACCCTACCCCTTTCTGCAGCACTTCTCTGTAAGCAAAGAAATGGCGAGAGGACATCCCACTTACACCTCATGGCCTCAGGTAGACCTGTAATTCTGCCCTTCAAGGTCTTGTTGAATCTCTCAACTAGACCACTAGATTGCGAGTGGTAGGGTGTGGTGAACCAATAGGTTACACCACACACATCCCATATAGACTTCTTGTACGTGCACATGAAGGTAGTGCCTCTGTCAGACACTCTCTGTTTGGGGAACCTGACATGGTTAAAGATCCCCATCAAGGTTCTGGTCACCACAGGTGCAGTCACCATCCACTGAGGGTTTGCCTCTGGGTAGGCATAGTCCACCAATGCCAGGATGAATCTGTTGCCTTGGGCTGTCTTGGGGTCCAATGGTCCAATTATGTCAATGCCCACCCTTTCAAAGGGGGTGCCAACAACAGGGTCAGGGGAGCCTTCAGTTTTTTGTCTCTGTATTCCCACTCGCCTGACTTGTGGAACAGGACCTGCAGAACCTATCTGAGGGTGTCTTCATTCGGGCCCATAGAAGTGGGTGACAAGCCTGGCAAAGGTCTTGTCTTTACCTAAATGTCCTGCCAGGGGTATATCATGAGCCAAACCCAGTAGGAAGGCCTGGTAACACTGGTAAACCACGAGCACACATGCCCAGACCCCGACCCTTAGGCATACTATATAGGAGATCATTCTCCCAGTAAATCAAGTGATCCCGAGAGGCATCACCTGCTGCATGAACTGAGGACTGTTGCATCAAGCCCTCAAGAGTGGAGCATTCTTTCTGCGCTTTTCAGAATTCCTTTCTGGTGGGGCCATCCTCAACTTGCCAGCCAGCAAGCTCAGGTAGGCCGCCTAGGATGGCAATGTCCTCCCCAGTTGTCTCAGGGGCCTCTTCCTCAGGGACCACATCAACTTCCACCTTGGGAACTTCTGGGACTGGTTTCCTGCACACCTTACCCCTCTCCTTGGCAGCTGTCTGGACCATTATTCCGGGCTCCACATGCCTCTGACTCCTCTCTTGGGCAGCCATGGACCGTATGGTCATGCAGCCCCATTCAGGCAATCCCATCATCTCCAAGTGAGACTTGAGCTCTACCTCCCTCCAGGTAGTGTGCTCAAAGTCATTGCCTAACAGACAATCTACAAACACGGCAGGACTCGCAGCTACTTTCAGAGTACCAGAGACCCCCCACTCAAAGGGAACCAGAGCCACCGGTAGATGGCTCTCATGATTGCCAGCAACTATGACTGGGTGTAATGTGGATTTGGTAGGACCTGCTCTGCTGATACCAGCTGACCCTTGACAGTAGTCATGCTGGCTTCTATGTCATGTAGAGCCTCCATCCGCTGCCCATTAATGGTGACCCACTGCCTTAGATGTATTGGCAGGCATGTGGGCTTTTGGCACCATATCTGCATCCCCAAGGGACACGTGGGTTACCTTTGTCTGTTCCCTAAAGCTAACTGGGATTACCTCCTCCCCAAGTGCTACACTACCTAACCCAGGTTTCTACCCACCAGTGGGTGGGTATGCCCTCTTGGGACCTTTGGTGTCACCTTTAGAGTGACCATACTTGGAGAACTCTGCACATTGGGGTACAAACCTCCCTATCTTATGATCAAAGAACCCTTTCTTCTTAGGATCAGACTGGGACTGATTACCACTATTCCCTTGGGAATTGTTTTGAGGACTCCTTATTTTTAAGTTTTTCTCCCCCCCTTTCTTCTGTTGGGAACCCTGACCACCTTTGTGGGTGCCGCCCGAGATACCTATTTGGACACTCTGGTGCTAGCCCAGAGGTCCGCCTCCTCTGCAAGCTTCCTGGGATCAGTCAGCTTACTGTCAACTAGGTGCTGACACAACTCTACAAAACAAATACTGAGCATATGCTCTTTCAGGATTAAATTGCCTTTAGTGCAACTTGGTAACCAGAAAACTACTTGTCAATGTCATCTCCCACCACATAACTGGCCACCAAATCCTTGGGTATACAAACTTTCTTATCTCCATCAGATACTGTACTTATTCTGCAACCAGTACTGCTGGGCTCAGACTGCTTAGCCTTGATGACCAGCTCTTTTAGACTCAGTTCATGAGCCAGAAGTAATTTCTTTTTCTGCCAAGGCTCTCTCAGCCTCTCTTTCCGTCCTCCTCTCCTCCAGCTTAGCCAGGTCAAACTCCACAGCTCAACTTGTGGACCCAGCCAGAGTCATGATGTATAGGATTTGTTAAAAAATATCAAGTGGGGAAAGTTGTAGAAGAATAAAAACAAATCAAATTGCCCTTTGAGTGTGGGTGGAAAGTGCACACGTAGCTATTGCATGGCACTGCACAAACGCAAGTCCTATCCTCACCGCTAATCACCAGTGTTCGAATTTGTGGTCTCTAGTTGGCAGAGGTATACACCATTGTCCAAGTAGGGACCACAGTCTTAGTCGGAGTACGTCACAGCAAAATCCAAATTATCTTGTGCCCACCCTCCGGTAGCTTGTCACCTAGCAGTCAAGCTTAACTTAGAAGAAAATGTGTAAAGTATTTGTGCAATAAAGCATACAGTAAGACAGTGAAAACACCACAAAAATACACCAAGCAGCTTTAGAAGAAGAGATAATATTTATCTGAATAAAATAAGATCAAAACAATGAAAATCCAATTTTCACAAGCAAAGTTATGGATTTTTCAAGATTAAATCCCACTAAACCGCCTAGAAAATAAATAGCCCCAACTGGAGCTATCATGGCATAATTGACAGAGTCATTCCCAATAATCAGACACCACAGGCACCGGTCACAGAGTTGCAGGGACCCCAGGCACAGTAGCTTTGAAAACAGAGAAACAAAGACGTCGCACAGAGTCATGGGGATGAAGCGTCGCTGGAACCAGTGCGGCGTCAGTCCCTTACAGCATCCGAGGAGGTGAGGCATTGATTCTGTACTGTGAGGCAGGGGAGGCGGAGTGTTGGTTCCATCCAGTTGCAGGGGGAGCTGGTGCAGCATTCGTGGAAAGGCGTTGGTTCCTTGTGATTAGGCAGTGGCAATGAATCCAGTCAACCAAGACGTGATGAGTCGACTTTGCAGTGTCACGATCACACTGAGTGATGTCAGCAACATCGGGGAATCTTCAGACTTGCGTTGCAGGCTGTGGTCATTGTGTGCAGTGAGGACCACAGAGCTGGTGCAGGAAGCAGTGTGGCGTCGGGCAGCGCCGTCTGTGGTGGAGTTGCTGAATTCGGTCCTGGAGTCACTGAAGTCAGAAAACTAGCCAGAAGCTAGTAGGTGAAGACTGTTGGCCCTGAGACTTCAGAACAGGAGGCAAGCTCAATCCAAGCCCTTGGAGAACACTTTTGGGGAAGGCAGACTCCTTCTAGCAAAGTCAGAGGCCAACAGGCAGCAGGGCAACAAGCATGGTAGCAATCCTCAGCAAACCAGTCCAGATGAGCCCTGTGGCCTTCCAGGCAGTTCCTCTGACAGAGTACAGGTGTAGATCCATAAGTGTCTGATTTGGTGGGGTCAGAGACGCCAAATGCCTTGGATGTGGGGGAAATTTCAAAGAGTGGTTTTGAAGTGATATTACAATGTTTAGGGGAGAGAACACAGGCCCTTTAGCACTGGTTAGCAGTGGTAAAGTGCGCAGACTCCTAAAACCAGCAAACACAGGGTGAGAAAAATGGAGGGAGGGAGGCAAAAAGTAGGGGAATGACCACCCTAAGGCTATCAGGTCTAACAAAAGACCTGACAGCCTATGGTCTAACAATAACATGCCTGTAACCTTTGTTTTTTTAATGAATGTCTAAGGGTTTTTTAATTATATTTCCTAAATATAATGTTCCTGTGACTGTCCTTTCAATTAATTTTTAAGGTTTTTGTATTCTATTTCCTAACTATAACGTCCCTGTAACCATTGTTTTTTCAGTAAAATTCTATGTTTTTTATTTCCTAACTATAACGTCCCTGTAACCTATGTTTTTGTAGTAAATTTGAAAGTTTTTTTTAATCCTATTTCCTACCTATAATGTCCCTGTAACCTTTGTTATTTTCAGTGAATTTCAATGCACCGAGGGGATTGACCACCCTCATGTGCATCCAACCTCCACCATACGCCCTACACAGCCTTCGAGGGAAAAGCAAGGAGAAGGCACACAAAAGCAAGGGTGTTTTGCTTCCCCCCTTATTTTTTTGCGTGCCTGCTCTTTGACTTTCCCTCCTTCTCACTGCTTTCTCCTGGCTCTCAGCCTCGTTTTGAGTGTGCCTGCCACCTGCCTTTCCCTCCTGCTCACTGCTCTCCCCGGGCTCTCAGCCCAGTTGTGTGTGTGCCTGCTGCCTGCCTTTCCCTCCTCACTGCTTTCCCCTCAATCTCAGACCCATTTTGTGTGTGTCTGCTGCCTGCCTTTCCCTCCTTCTCACTACTTTCTCTGTGCTCTCAGCCTCATTTTGTGCGTGCACACCTGCCTTTCCCTCCTGCTCAATGCTTTCTCTGCACTCTCAGCCCTGACGTAATCGTGCCTGTTGCCCCGTGTATTACAACATAGGCAGCGAAGAACTCATCATTTATGTGAACTGAAGAGTGTGGAATGACATAGGTAGGTCAATGTTACACATTCACTGGAAAGTGTGGCAGGATATATTCACGAGGTAGTTTAATAGTGCACATTGGTTGGAGAGTCTGTAATACCATTTCCACTAGATGGTGGCATACAGCACAGAAGTGTCTGGCTCAAAGTTGCCATTGTTGAGTGTAACAACATTGGGCTCAGCGAGGAGACCATTGCGGCTCTCATGTGAGGCTTGTCTCCTTTTCAGACAGTGAAATAAAAAGCGTTACATTGTCTCGCGATGGATATATAATCTTTTTATCTGTGAGGCTGGGGTTTTCTTGCATAGTTTTGGTAGAATTCTCCCTCACTAAACCCCTTAGTATGGCTCGTATGCGTGTACATTGAATATACATTGTTATACCTGACAAGCGGAGATAGTGATTCTCCAAACCTTTTCTAGCGGGCTTTGCTGATCCTGGCTTGCCTATATGTGCACACTTGCACATTGGTGTTTTCATGTATAAATTGAGCCTAGCATGACTTAGCTATATGTGCACCCTTGCACATTGGTTTTTTCATGGGTATACTGAACCTGGCACAACTAGCCAGTATGTACACACTTGCACATTGGTGTTCGCAGATGCATTCTGGGCCTGACAAAACTTTCCAGTATGATCACACTTGCACATTGGCTTTTTCATTTGCATACTGAGCCTGGTACAATTTGCCTGTCTGTGCACACTTGCACATTAGGGTTTTTATACGTGTACTAAGCCTGTCACACCAGGCCTGAATAGGTGTACTTGCACCCTTGCAGCGTTCTCAGAGCTTCTTTCCAGCCTACCTCTGCAGCATTGTGCATTGGCCAGAGCACATGTGCTCATGGAGTGAAGAATGCCCATGTGTGTTTTCACTACCCTTGAGAGCTGCTCTGCTCATACGTTAATATGGGGGAAAGTTTATAATTAATCCTATCTGCAACAGTGGATTGCAGTGGAGCAGCCTCATCATGTTTACTATCATTAGATTACCAAAGACAAACCCTTTCCAATGGTAAAGATGGTTTTGTCAGTAATACCTTGGAAATGCCACTTCTAGAAAGTGGGCATTTCCATGTTCTGAAATCCCTTTTGTGTGCCTTTTCAAGTCAAGCTTCATTTCATACATCTGTGCATTCCCCAGCGACAGCTATAAAACTTAGAGAACAGAAACAACAGACCTCTGCTATCTGAGAGCCTGGATGTATAGACTGGAGTGAAAAGTTTTTAAACTTGGCCTCTTGGAGCCAGAATCTGGCACCACTAAAGATAAGGATCTACATTCCAGGAGCCCATGGCAGACAGGATTGTCATTTAGGGGAGAGATCTGGGGTTCAAAGGGAACCCCCTTTGAACCACCCCCAAATGTAAAGGCCCACTTCTGTATAAATAGCAATTCAGAGATACACTTGTAGGAGGGCAGGACAGAGCCCCCATACTGCATGATGCACACTGCCAGAGGAATCTGTTGCGCACAGGAGTATTTACTGTCCTGGGAAGGAATCACGCACCATTCCTGTATCGTGGCTGACCTGGGCACACTGCCTGCTGCAGTGTGACACTCTGAAGTGTGCTCTCCAAGAGCTTGTTGGCTTGCCCCCTGATCCGCAAGTAGGTCTCAGGGACATCTAAGACCTCCTGTGAGGACCTACACCATCTGCTGTGTCATCTAGAGAGCGGTGCCCTCTGACACGTTTACGTCATCTGCTGGATTCCACCTTGTAGCAGTGGTGTGAACGTTGATCTAAGGATTGGACCTGAAGACCGGATTGGCCTGGTGTGAAGCCGGCAAAGTAAAGTCCACATTCAAGGAGTGTGCCCCTTCATTGTGGGGCCAAGTCACACATAAGCATTTGGTTGATAGTGAACGGATTTCAGGTTGCGGGACCCGCGTGGCCTGCTGTTGTTGAGTGTGCTGCATTTCTCTTGCGCAACCACCAACTGCACACTCATTGTATGCAGTGTCCGTGTCACTGGTTGTGACCCTCGGAGGTGAGGGCGTCCCCGTAGCAGTGCTGCATTGTACCTTGTGCGGTACCGCTGAACTGGCATCTCTGTGTGTGACTGGATTTGTCTGGTGTGACTCAAATCATCACGCACCAGGTGTTGTGCCTCATTCCAGGGAGGCACAGCAGTGGTAACTTTTCATGCAGCTCGATTATTTGGTGCAACTCAAGTCATCATGCATCAGACATTGTGCCTCATTTCAGGGAGGCACAACAGTAGTAACTTTTTGTGTGCAGCGGTATTATCTGGTGTGACTGAAGTCATCGTGCACTAGATGTTGTGCCTCGTTCTAGCGAGGCACAACAGTGGTAACGTTGCGTGTGCAGTGGGATTGGTTGGTCCAACCCAAGTAATCCCACACCTGACATTGGGCCTCACCCAAGGGAGGCCCTGCATCGAGCACTTTGCATTGGCTTTCGGAAGTGTCTAGTGCGACTCAAGTCATCGCACAACACACCTGGTGCCCATAGCAGGAGGGAACAGAACTTGGTTAATCCTTAGTTGCAACCAGAATGACTGGGGTGGCCCAAGTGATCATACCCCAGTCCTGTCTCATGTGCCAGATTGGTAACTATCTGGGAAGTGGTGTGTCTGACCTGGCTGGGCACCACCATGAACAGCGTGTCCAAAGGCTGCCCTCCCCCTGTGTTTAGCAGACAGGGGCCTGTGCCAGAAAGGCCGGTGTGGAGTCCCTTGATTGAACTTCCCAAGTGGGAACCAAAACCATTGCCAACTGTTGACTGTTCAGCCAATCTGTTTTTCTTTCCTTGTTCCTTCTCCCCGGAATCTTGATTAGGTGTAACCACAGCCTAGTATATGGGGAAAGGTTGCTGCATTGTTGGAGGGTGGAGGAAGGTTTGGGTCCAAGAGTGGTCTGCAATGCATTTACACTTCACCTGTCAGTTGTCAGAGCACCCCACTAGGGTGCTGAAAGTGAGTGTGTGCGCGTGAGTATAGATGAGCGTGGCTGACATCTGTGGTACCGCATAGCGGTGCGGAGTAAATGTGTGCCAGCGGGTGTCCGGGGTTGGTTTCACCTCAAGGCTACATAGCAGTGCACATTGTTTATGATCATGGTTGGCATTGATGTTTACTGGCGCTGCCTTGGCCGCGGAGCTATTTCTAAAATGCTATAGTTCGCTGGATGTATATATTGCTGCTATTGTTGGGAACCAGGATGCATCCTACAATGGTTTTAGATTGATCTGGGGTGATGGTTGGGGTGGGTCTTGTGCTACCAAAGTGGTAGCACTGCATGTGGGTGCGGGAAGGGAAAGTATTTGTTTTCTCATGTGTACATGCTATTGAATTTGTATTAACACTGTTGGGCCTCAAACTATTAGTGATATTTTCGAATGTGATTGATGCCCAGATTTATATAACGTTCATGTAGTGTTAATTCTTTTGTGGTGAATATAAACTTTATTTACATACACCAACTGTTAAGTCCCTCCTGGGACCCTCGATAAACAATATTTAACTTTTTTAACTTGCCTTCACAAGCGTCACACATGTGCTATCACTCAGTGCAGGCAAAACAATCAGATACCAGCCCACGAGGACTCCCGTGGTTGTGTTTCCAAGCAATTGAGCTTTCGGTAGAGCCGGGTTCCTGGTTCACCAAGGCCTGGATAACAATGCGTTAAGTATACGTGCCAAAAGGACTCAGGGCAACAAGGTGCTAGACTACGCTACATCTAAAGGAGCTGTCTGTTCGTGGACCAGATGCAACAACTGAGAAAATGCACTCAAGGCGCTACACTGCAGAGGCAGGCCCTCTGAATACTCGCATCAGGATAAACAGTACAAACGCTCAGTAGGGGCCGACAACCCCCCTAACAAGTACTCCAAGTAGTGTTTATAACTACCACACACATTAGTGAGCAACAGGGTAGTAGCCACCGAATCTCAGTTATAGGACCGCTCTCCTCACTCTCAGCTGTGTTTTCTGCGTGCCTGCGTTTTACCTTTCCTTTCCCTCATTCTCACTGCTTTCTTCTTGCTCTCAGCCCTGTTTTATGTGTGCCTGCTGCCTGCCTGAAGCCAAGTCCCAAAATGACTGCCCACACTTCCTGGTTGAAATGTTGGCAGCCAATCAGATCTCAGCAGGAGATCTCCAGGATCCACAGCTCCAGATATCTATATTTATTTTCCCTTTAATATCTCAAAAACTACTCAACGGATTTACACCAAATAACAAAAAGTGTAATTCTGGACCAAAAGCTGCCTTTTTAACCAAATTTGGTGTAATTCCATCCAGCAGTTCGGGATGCAGCCCTGTCTAAAGACTCAACGGGAATTGACATGGGAAACTCACTTTTTTTTACCCCTCCCACTTTTTCTTGGCCTCTGCTTGATGGATCCCCCCAAAACTTTCCATACACAACAAGACTCAACTTGACACTTTTTGGGGAACATTTCATGAAGATTTGTCAAACAGTGCCAAAGATATAGCCAAGTCAAAAAATGAAATATAAAGAGAGTAGATTAGGGCTAAAAAGAAACCGAAGTTCTTACAAGATACTCCCATTTTGGATTTGGCTTCAGGCAGGCACAGACAAAACATGAATTGGTCACTTCTGAGTGACGTTCTGATAGCTACTCTGATGTTACAGGTTTTTTCATAGGTGAACACTGTGCCATTTACAACCTTGGAGGAATATTGTTTTTTATAACAAAATCGAGTGCCACACAGGAAACCGCCAAGAGGAAGAGGAGGTGGCAACGAAGGAGGGGAGCAAACCAGGAGGGGAAGCACTAGCAGGAAAAGACAGTCTGTCGCATGGGAAAGGAACACGGCAGAGCAAGAGAACCAAATGATGGGTGAGGAAAACCTAACTATTGTTAATCTGCCTTCCCATGAATTTAGTCCTGATGAACAATCCCTTCTAGATTTGGGACTCTCATTTGGCCCATCATGAATCTTGATTATTCTAAAACCAGAATTGATCTTTTTCTGTTGATCAGGAAACTAAGGCCCATATTTATACTTTTTGATGAAAAATGCGCAAACGCAGTTTTGCGTCAAAAATTATAGCGCCAGCTTGCATGATTCCAGAGTGCCAGCCGGGCGCCAAATTTATGGAATTACCGCAAGCCGGCACAAAGGGTGGGCTAACATCTAGGAAAGTTACGTTAGCTGGGTGGGCGTGGCAGTAAGGGGAAAGAGGTGGCACTTGCATCAAAAAATGACGTTAGGCTGGGTAGACTAAAAAAAAGATGCCTCTTACAAGCCTAGGACGCTCCTCGACATGCTCAGGTTTTGTTTGGAAAATCATTTTTTTCTTTTTGGTGGCCAATGGTTCAAGCAATTTACCGGGAATGTGATGGAAAACAGCTGTGCTCCCAGTTATGCAGGTATATTCATGGGTTGGTGGGGGCAGGCAATTTAGCTGAAGAGAGGAGAATTTGAGATGGACGCAACATCTGGCATTCTGGACCAACTATATTGATTACCTTTTTGTCATGTGGGATGTTCCACAAGATATCTTAGATGCTTGTCTCCTGTGGATAAATTATAATAATCTAAATCCCAGATTCTCCCATAAAACACATAAAACAACCATGAAATTTCCAGATGGGTCAGCTATACATACCCGCCTATTCAGAAATAGGCCTGGGTGGAGATTGTAGAGTTCCTCTACTCTGAACTTCAAGAAGTGACCAAAAAACTCCACTGTGCTACGTGGAGTTCCGCAAATCAGCAGAGTGTGTTAGGTTGCACCCTTCACACTGAGTTTTAGTGCCAGGTGTTTGTCCCACGCTGTAAAATCAGAGCGAATTGCACCACTCGCAGCACAAACGGGCGCTGATTCTTTTCTGTAACTTGAGTAGATTTTCTACTCGAGCAGCAGCTTCCTCAACTCGAGCTGAAGGTTTCTCAACGTGAGCTGAGGCAACCATCCACGACCGCCTGCATTGAGGAATCTCGCCGGGAGGTGATCTGGAGTCAGATCTTCCTTGCTCATGCTTACTAACTTATCATTGGCGAGCACGAGCGAGGACAAAGACTCCGCTCAGCTACGCAGAGTTTTTCAGAACTCTGTGCTTTAAGCGGAGCACAGAGTGGGAAAAATTCCACAAGCAAAGCAGAGTTCACCGACCAGCCCTATTCAGAAAGAGTACTGCAGGCAACAGCATCCTGCATGCTCATAGCCATCAGCCACCTAGCCTTAAGTGGAGTATCCCCTATAGGGAAATGTTGAGAGTGAAGAGGACTAGTAGTACCCCATGGGCTTTTGAGGTGAGGATGAGCATGATAGGATGATAACCAGGTTTAGGTCCCGGGGTTACCCTAATAATGTCCTTAAGGTAGCTTGTCGGAAAGTGGCACAGGTCAACTGGACAGTCTATTAGTACCGAAAGAAAGGATAAAAAACATGAATGAAAAAAGGTTAATTACCACTTATAATAGTGGATCTAATTCAATAGTGGATCTAATTCAGTGAGTTGTGCATTGAGGAAACATTGACATCTGATTAGATTGAGTCAAGTTATCTGCAGATTGGTTAGTCCCTCTACTCACATAATTTACAGGAAAAGCAGATGCCTTTGGGACATGCTGCTGCACAACTACCCCACTAAGAATTACGGTGGCACAGAGTTTGGATTAAAGAGCAGCAGGGGTTCTTTAAGTGCGGGAGGTGCAAGGCATGTACTCATAGTGCTAACAAGAAAACATACACTTTACAGACAGGTAGGAAGGTGAAAATTAAGAAATTCATAAATTGTAACAGCGATTTTGTTGTTTGCATCCTGTGTCCTTGTGGACTTCACAATGGGGGGAGCGCAATCTTCCCAGTGACATTTTTTTTTTAGAGCATTTAAGAGCCATATGTAACAATGACTTGAGTTACCCCGTTGTGCGGCATTGGCACCAGGTACACAATCAGACAACTGACTATATTTCCTTTTTTGGAATTGACAGGGTCATTATCAGTGCAGAGGGGGTGACAGAGAAAATAGTCTGGGGAGGATGGAATCTGAATGTATCATCATGCTCAACATCAAGCACCCGGAGTGATTAAACGAGGATAAGGAGTTACATGTCCATATTAGTTAAATGCCTGGACAGTTCAGGTCTTGTTGTGTAGACACGGAGGAGTGTTTTTATGTATCTTCCAGTTGAGGAGGGAAGTACATTATGTTTTTTTTCTGTGTTCCTTAACCTTTTCCTGACTTTTAGGACGATGCTAAAAGTTTAAATCATTTCACTAAAGACAACTGTGAGTAATTACCAGCTGAATGTGCGACACCAAACTTTTATATTAGTCCTTATTTGAGTGATGCCCATTCTGATGATTTACATAAGCACTGTTTCTTTTTTATGTATTTTGCTCTTTTACCTAGATATTTTCTTCACTAGCATAGTTTATGAGGTATTAGGTAATTTTTGGCCATATGATGGTGATATTTAGGAGCGATTTTGGCATCTATAAGTCCACTTGGAGCGATAGGTGGTGTGCAATTGTATTGTTTAGAATAGAGAGTAATAAGGCCACTTGGTGATCAGAAAGTTGATTAATATTAGGGCGGGTCTGTGTGTTGGGCCGCTGTTTCCACCGATCTGTAGCTTGTGGAGCCAATTGATCTGAACAGTACTTAGCGGCAGAAAAATCTGAGCGGACACCTATACTTTTCTTTAAACGAAAAAGTATTTGCCTTACAAATAATTTGTGTGTTGGAACTTATCTTACTGTTGCATACTTTCATTTGCTTCTTTCTTGTTAACACAATATGAATAAAAGATTTACGCCCAGATTGAAGAAAAGTGGTGCTTCATTACACGAAGCTCAACTTTTCTTGCGCCCCATTGCTCACCACTAACGCCGCCATGTGTGTGGCATATTAATGACACTGTGCACCATGGCGCACATTAGGATCAATAGTGTCATAATTTCTGACACTATTGTGGTGCTTTGCAGGATTAGCGCAAACATTTTGCGCTAATCCTGCAAAGTATATAAAGTATATAGAGGCCCATTATAAACAACGGTTTGCCTCAGTTTAACATCTGCTCTGACCAGGCGTTAAAAATGACAAGAATATGGCGCAGTGGATTCTCATAGATTCTACTGCGCCATTTTTCTGGGCCTCCTAATGGAGGAAGACCCCCATTGCATACATTACGCCTGATGCAGGCATAATGTAACACAAGGTTTTACAAAGTGGAAAATGCATGCATCGCACCACTTTGTAAATTATTACACAGCATTTTTGTCAACCTAACTCCACGTTAGCGTCATAAAAATGACGCTAATGTGGCGTTAGGAGGTGGTAGGCCCTTGTTAAATTTGGGCCTAAGTCTTTTCACTATGTTAATGATGATGTAATGTATTCTTAAGGCACTAGGGTGTTGCGCAGTGTATTGGCTTTGACAAAGACATTATAGGTCAAAACGTGTCAGCCTTCACAATAGACATTTACTGCAAAGTGATATCTTGGCGTGCCAGCGTTTTTGCTGTGTATTGGATCTGCAATGCTGCTTTATCGACATATTGAGTGGGGCCTGCTCCCTCTGTCTCACATCGGCCCGAAAGGCGGATGTACTTGTGTTTTCGCAGGAAGACAGTATTTTTGTTTATATATATATATATATATATATACATATATATATATATATATATATATACATATATATATATATACATATATATACATATATATATATATACATATATATATATATATATATATATATATATATATATATATATATATATATATATATATATATATATAAATCATCTGGATTTGTATAGTGCGCTAATCACCCGGAGGGGTATCCAGGAGCTGGGTCCTATCGGCTCTGGACTCAGTCAAAAAGCCAGGCCTTGAGCCCCTTTCCGAATTCCTGAAGGGAGGGGGATGTCCTCAGGTGGATTGGGAAGCTGTTCCAGGATTTTGCTTAAAGATAGGAGAAGGTTTGGCTACCAGTGTTGCTGTGACAAATGTGGGGGGTGTGTACGAGGGAAAGAGAGGAAAGAGGTGGAGCACAGGTGTCTGGAGGGTCGGTGGAAGTTCAGGCAGTGGTTGATGTATGCTGGTCCTTGTTTGTGCAGGGCTTTGTAGGCATCCATAAGAATTTTGAATTTGGATCTCTTGTGTACAGGAAGACTGTGAAGTGCCTTCAGGTGGGTGGTGATGTGGGTCCATTGGGGAAGATCGAGGATGAGTCTGGCCACCGAGTCCCGGATGGTCTGAAGTCTCTTCAGGAGGTGTGAGGTGATTCCAGCATGGAGCCCCTTGCCGCAGTCCAGGTTGCTGGTGACAAGAGCCTGGGTGAAGGTGCATCTGGTGGATACAGAGAGCCACTTGAAGATCTTGCAAAGCATTTAGAGGGGAGGATGCAAGCATTAGAGACTGTGTTGATCTGGTTCCTCTTTGTTTGTTTGCTGTTCAGAATGATTCTGATGTTCAGGGCTTGGTCTGTAGGGATATAAGGGGGTCCCAGGTTGGCAGGCCACCAGATGTCGTCCCATGGCGAGGGTGTGATCCCCAAGAGTGGTACGTCTGTCTTGTCTGTGCTGAGTTTGCTGCAGTTCTCTTGCCTCCAGTTGGCAATGCTGGTCATGCAGAGGTGGAAGTTTTTTTTTTGTGGTAGAGGGGTCTTTGGAGAGCGACAGGATGAACTAGGTGTCATCTGCATAGGAGATGATGTTCAGCCCATGGTTCCTTACAATGTTGGCCAAGGGGATCACAATGTTGGCCAAGGGGATCATGTAGGTGTTGAAGAGGGTGGGGCTGAGGGGTAAACCTTGGGGTTCTTGGGCTTCGAAGTGACGGAAGGGAGATGGACCCTCTGAGTCCTTCTGGAGAAGAAGGGTGCAGTCCATTTCAGAGCGTTGTCTTGTATACCTGTCTGCTGGAGTCTCTTGTTCAGGGTGTGATGAGAGGCAGTGTTGAAGGTGGCAGAAAAGTAGTGGAGGATTAGCTGAGTCTCCTTTGTCCAGGAGTTCTCTGATATCATCTGTAGCTGCAGTCAGGGCACTTTCTGTGCTGTGGTTGGAGCGGAACCTGGATTGAGATGTGCCCAGAAGGTTGTTGCTCTCCAGGTTTTTCGTGAGTTGCTGGTTGATGGTCTTTTCTAGGACTTTGGCAGGGAAAGGGAGCAGGGAGATCAGTCTGTAGTGTTTGAGCTCATTGGGGTTTGTGGATGGTTTTCGAGGAGGGGTTTGATCTCAACATATTTCTGGTCAGAAGCGAAGGTGTCTGAGGTAACAGATGAGTTGAGGATGTCTGTGAGCTTGCTGCTGATGGTGCTCATGCCAAGGTTGAACATGTGGTATGGGCAGTGGTTTATGGGGGTTCCAGAGTGGATGATGTCTATCGTGCAATGTGTGGTGAGCCAATCCAGCTGGTGAACTTGTTGGCGATGGGTGAGCCTGCAAGGTCTAGGAGGCTGAGGGTATCATCGGCGGTGGTTTGGGGTTTGAAATTCCTGGAGATGGTGTAGATTGTGTTGTGGAAGAAATTGGCTAGGGTGTCACAGTGTTCCTGCGTGGGAGTGATGATGTTTTCTGTTGCTGAAGGGTTAGAGAACTCCTTAATGATGCTGAAGAATTCTTTGCTGTGGTTGGCACTGGTTTTGATGCGGTTGGCTAAGGTGTCCCTTTTAGTGTCTTTCAGGAGCATGTGGTACTGGCTGAGTCCAGTCTTGAATGTTGACCGGTCCTCTTTCCAGTTGTTTGCAGTTGTGTTTGGCGGTTCTCAGTTCCAGAGTGTACCAACTGGCTTGTCTAGAGGGTCTGTTGGGTCTAGAGGGTTTGCTGGGGGAGACTGTATCAGTGCTGTTGGAGATCCAGGTTGTGATGCTTTTGATGGCTTGATCAATTATCGAGGAGGTGTCATGAAGGGGGATGAGTCGAGGGTGTTGATCCACTGGCTCTCAGATACTCTGTTCCGCTGAGGTGAGGGAGGGGGTAGTTGGTCTGGTGATGCGGCTGGGGCTGAGTCATAGGTGAAATGGATGATTGCTTGGTCTGCTCAGGTAAGCTTGGAAGTGTGGCTGTATTTGACTCAGTTGCTGGTGATAAAGATGGAGTCTAGTGTGTGTCCGGTGATGTCCATGCAGTCAATTACAATTTGAGTGAGGTCAATGTTGTTCATGCTGTCCAGAAAGTTGACGGTATTGACATAGTTGGAGTCTTCAAGGTGGAAGTTGAGGTCTTCAGGGAAAAAGTAGTGTTCACTGTCGATGGCTTGGGGGGCTG
This sequence comes from Pleurodeles waltl, assembly GCF_031143425.1. Classification (NCBI taxonomy): domain Eukaryota; kingdom Metazoa; phylum Chordata; class Amphibia; order Caudata; family Salamandridae; genus Pleurodeles; species Pleurodeles waltl. The sequence continues at coordinate 1,312,431,423 of NC_090437.1, read as the reverse complement.
ATGAAGTTGGGAATGGCATCATAGAAGTCGAGGCGAGGCCCTAGTGGTCTGTAGGCCATGATGCCTCTAATGGTGGTTCTGTTGTCAGTTCTGAGCTGGAAGTTGAGGTGTTCCATGGTAGATGTGCAGTCGTCAGTGGTGGTAGTGCTGTGGATGAACTCTTTTTTTATGTGGTTGTGGTGTATGATCTTGTAACTGAGGGGTGTGACGATGTCGGGTAAGGAGGCAGGGTTGTGCCAGGTCTCAGTGAGGAACACAATGTTGGGGTGAGGGTAGTGATAGTGTCCCATACCTCGGTCACCTGCTTGCAGACAGATCTGGTGTTGAGCAGGAGGCATTGGAGTTGTTGGGGTGCGGTCAGTGCCTGCGGGGTGGTGGCAGTGGGGAGTGCTGGGGTGTCCATGCAGCAGGAAAAGCGGCAGCTGCAGCAGGTGAAGGTACCAGTTGTGGACCAAAGGGAGGTACAGCAGCAGTTCATTGGGTCTATAGTTCAGAGCAGCAACCTTGGCTCCAGAGTAGTAGTGGAGGATGTGAGATCCAGGGTTTCTGATGCTGGTTGTGGTCCAGGTGCAGACGGGTGCAGATATAGATATATATAATCCACTGACAGTTGCCAGTAGGTAGTTCTAGTTAGGACCTAGTTTTGCCAATACTTTTGGTGCTTTTTGATGAATCATAATGACATTTTCAAAAGTAGTTTGCCGCTCACTCCAGCTACTGTCTCAATAGTTTCGGGATGATCAGTCAAGCAGTGGGCTGAGAAAATGGGGGGGTCCCAAAATGCGTTTTGCCATGCAATTTCCCATAGGGATTTTGAACACAACTACAGCCCGAACCGCTGGACGGAACTACACCACATTTGACAGAGAGCTAGCTCTTGATCCAGAAAGTAATTTGGTGTAAATCTGTTCAGTAGTTTTGGAGTTATGAATGGAAAAAGAAATATATAAATCTAGGGACGCAGATCCTCCATGGATCCACCCACAGTGGATCCACGGATCTACGCACCAAAGCAAGGCCCTTATTGGCTGGCCGCAGCCTGAAAGAACAGTTGCAGCTGCCATTTTATGTATCGGGAAATGGTCCTGAGAGCTGAAACGTAGTGTGTGATTTAGAATAAGGGGTCAGGGTAGAGGTTTCCTGACCCCCGTATTTGTGTTATAAAGGTGGCAAAACTACATATGAAGGGCAATAGATTGTCTAAAAACATTTTCTTCAACATGAAATGCAGTTAAAATGGAGGATAGCAACTAAACTTTAAAAGATTGACTTTATTGGATGGTGTAAATATGCTGGTGGCTAAAACTATGAAGTGATATTGAGAGAAACATAAGTACATGTGTGATTGGCTGTGGAGAAATAACAAAAAAGTATTGTTGTTTGTGATGTGCTTATAATTGCAACACACTCAACTATACCTTCTAAGGTTAATTTTGAAACTAGTATGCTACCCCCAGAAACTGTTCCAAACCTCTGACCTAGTGCTAGCAAAGAATGTTTCAAACTTGGTTACTATGGAAACAGAACAACAAGAGCATGGGGGGAGGGATTAAGCAAGACTAGACTGTTAACATGAAAGGAGATTGGTATTAAAAGAAATGCTGAATAAGGAGTGTTTGGGTATATATTTAGTCATTTATACCAAGTGGAGTACAAATGACTGTTTCTCAGCAGATTATTAAATGGATTTATGGGCTCCCGTTTGAATCTGTGGATCCACCTCAATTTTACAGGGGAGGGTCATGATGAGCACTGCAGGGGATCCAGCAAAAACCTTTACCAAATTGGGTTTCTTTACAGGAGTCTCAGAAAGGGTTCAAGAAGACTGACTATTCTGAAGAGGTATAACAAAATTCAAATACGAAGGGAAGGTTGTGATTCGATTTATTTACATGAGTGTCACTGAAAGCAAGCAAAGTTGAAAAGGTTGCCATTAATGGCTCTTTTTTATGAGCGTGGTATACCATTCTTGCGTTTCCGAGTTCACATTTTTAGTGAGAAGAGATTCTAACTGATACTGAGAAATTACAGACCACAAACACATTTAACAGGTATATAAAATAGGGTATACTTTTGAAAAGAAATGTATTTGAAAAAGGATGTGTCTATATAAGGTGGAAAAAAAGTGTGTAGCATGTACACAAGAGTAAAAAGAAATATGAAAGAGAGGGTACATGATGATAATGAGGAAAAGTACATTGAAGAGCAAAGGAGGAAGAAACCTTTGTAAAAAATAAGACCACTTACTTTATCAAGCTACTAAAAATGTATGTTTTGGGAGTAGGTGTAGATGATCCATTACAGTAAATAAATAAATAGTACATTTTGTATACCCACTCAGCAACACAACCAGGTATGATCACTATACTAGTAAAGCCAGGGAGTAACTGATATACTTTAGTAAAATGGTCTTTGACTCCACCATACAGATTTTGGGGGTCATTTTGACCCTGGCGGGCCAAAATGACGGAAGCACCGCCAACAGGCTGGCGGTGCTTCCTGGCCTATTATGACAGCGGCGGAAGCCAGGGGATTACGAGTCCCCAACTGCTAGCCTTTTTCTGGCGGTATGAACCGCCAGGAAAAGGCTGGCGGTACGGGGAGTCATAGGGGCCCCTGGGGGCCCCTGCACTGCCCATTCCACTGGCATGGGCAGTGCAGGGGCCCCCTGACAGGGCCCCATGCGGCTTTTCACTGTCTGTTATGCAGACAGTGAAAAGCGCGACGGGTGCAACTGCACCCGTCGCACGGCCGCAACACCGCCGGCTCCATTTGGAGCCGCCTCCCATGTTGCGGCCCAGCGGGGATGTCCAAATGGGTGCCGCGGGAGACCCCCTTTGTGTGATTCCCTCACAGAGATATAGAGCAAAATCTGAATCCAGAAAAAAACTTTCTTTCAGACAGATGTAGACAACCATACATCCAGGTATAAAACTTGCCACTGCCTAATTTAGCTACTGTTTAAAAAACACAGAGCCTCTTATGCATGCTATATATGGTGACACATGCATTAACACATTTACTCACACATCTACACAGCAGTTATGTAGCCAAAGAATATCAAGTCACTTTCAGACACACTTAAATACTCTAACATTCACTAACACAGTCAGTAAGCATTCCATAGAGGCATTTAGATACCTATTTACAGATATGTATAGAGTTATTAGGATAGGCAGTAATACATTGACATGGTTACTTACAAATCTAGTGGCACAGCCACAGAGACACTCATACAGTCACTTAGATATGTACTCAAGTATTGATACACCTATTAACTTAGCCATCAATTTAACCCGTAAACACATCCAAAGTGAGAGACTTACAGTGCACGTTACAGACTGTATAACCACTGCACTTATATGCCCAGTTATATTTTCAGAAAATCGCTTATGAACCCAAAAGTGGTACAGCTAGACAGTGACTATGCATCCACTAACATGCTCATTGACACAAATGCTGCAAGTGACATACCCAGGCACACACCGATGCAGGCACTGACACACACAGACACACAATGATGTAGACTCTGACACACTCAGGTACACATTGATACAGACACTGACACACCCAACCAAACACTAGTACAGCTACTAACATACACATATAAACATCTATGCAGGCACTGACACATGCAGGCACACGCTCATTCAGCTATATACACACCCAGCCAAATACTCATAAAGCTACTGAAACACCCAGGCAAACACCGATGCAGACACAGACACACCTAGTGAAACACTAATGCAGCCACTTAGGCACCCATTCACACATTGATGCAGTGACACACTCAGCCAACTGCTAACATAGACACTGACAGACAAGCATACCCCAATGCAGGCACTGTCACAACCAGGCACACGGTAATACAGCCACTGACACCCCAAACACCAATACAGCTAATTATAGAAATAGGAACACACTGAGAGACACACTAATACACTCAGTCAAACAATAATGCAGCCACTAACACACTGAGGCACAGATTTATGCAGGTTCTGACACACCCAGCCAAACACTAATACAGCTACCAACACACCCATGCAGACCCTGACAAACTCATCCAAACACTAATAGAGCCAGCGACATACCAATTTAGAAAACCATAGAGCTGATTACAAATTCAGTCAGAGGGCTACGGAAGCAGTTACAGATCCACTCATACATCTACACAGCACCTAAGAATCAATCAAGGATTTATAGAGCGCACTAATCACCTGTTAGGGTATCAAGGTGCTGGGGGGGGGGAGCTACTGGTCGTAGAGCCATGTCTTGAGGTGTTTTCTGAATGTCAAGAGGTCTTGGGTCTGGCGAAGGTGGAGCGGTAGGGAGTTCCAGGTCTTGGCGGCTAGGTGAGAGAAGGATCTTCTTCCGGCTATGTATCCTGCACAATCAAAGGACTGTTCACACACAATTACATTCCCCAGCAATCTCTAGCACAGCCAGTAAGCAATCCAGACAGGCAGTTACATATTCATTTACAAAACCATAGAGTTACTAAAACAGGCAGTCATGCAATAATATAGTTACTTACAAATGCAGTTAGAGAGCCTCAGAGGCACTGATATAGTCACTGACATATGTACTCTAGTACTGATACAGCTACTCACTTATCCATACAGTTGATCATAAACACATTTATGCACTCAAAGTGAGAGAATTACATTGCATGTTATACACTGCATAACCACTGCACTTATATGCCCAGTTATAGTTTTAAAGAAGTGCATATGGACCCAAAAGTGGTATAGTTAGACAGTAACTGACACACTGAGAAAGACACTAAGAAAACTATTCACACACCCATTTACACACCAGTACACACACTAACATACTCATTGACACCCCCATACAAGCACAATGAGATTTCCTGTGACACATGCACACCTGACTAAATACGCATAGGCCCTCACTATGACCATGGCGGTAAATCCCGCTTACCGCCATGCTGAGGCCACCAATTTACCGCTGCGGTGGCGGATATCTGTTCACCATATAATGACTCACACATACCAATCTGACAGAATACAGCCACCGACACAAATCCGCCAACCCAAAGGTCAGTGATAAAGTGGCGTATCAAAACCCACACCGTTACGCCAACAGAACAACACCCACCACATTATGACCCACGAATCACCACAGCGGACATTCAACTGTGGTAAACCATTGGCAGTACATATCGCTGCGCTCACAGACAAAACAACACCACTTTGGAAAATTCAAACAACACACACCTGATACCCATACACACAACACATCCACACCAGTATAAAACACCCACCCACATTACCCACAACCCTTTAAGATTACAAATCATTGGCACAAGATTGACACCAAGACCACTGCCACAACTACATACACACACCACATATAGCCATACATCCCTCACGCACCCCCGTTCACACACCCCAGCACATTACCAAACACACCCTCACCAACACACATCAGATAACACTCATGGCACCACAAAGGCACCCCGGTTTCAATGAGGAGGAGTTAAGGGTCATGGTGGAGGAAATTGTCAGGGTTGAGCCACAGCTATTTGGAGCACAGGTGCAGCAGATATCAATAGCCAGGAAGATTAAGCTATGGCGGAGAATCATGGACAGGGTCAACGCCGTGGGACAGCACCCCAGAACAAAGGGAAAACATAAGGAAGAGGTGGAATGACCTACGGGGGACGGCACGTTCCATAGCAGCAAGACACCAGCTCACTATACAGCGGACTGGCGGTGGACCTCCAACTTCTCCCCCACAACTCACAGCATGGGAGGAGCAAGTCTTGGCAATACTGCATCCTGAGGGCCTGGCCGGAGTCGGAGGAGGACTTGACTCTGGTAAGTCAACTTTCAACAATTATCACCCCCCTACCTGCATGCCATCACATACCCTCACCCTCACTCCCATCACTCCACTACATCCCACACACTCCACCATCTCATCTCTCTAATCCCAATGCCAACCCCTGCATGCTGTACCAATGCATGGACACAGCTCTGCATGGACACTCATCACTAAAGCATGCACAGCATAGGGAAACTAACAACACAAACCAAAGAGGGGAAGCCAGGGATGTACAATATGTCATACACATGAAGCATAATACATCATTTACATCCCTACATGTACCCCAGCAAATGTCATTGGAGAAGAGGTGCCAGCACTATCCAATCCCCCAACAGAAGAGGCCCACAGTGATGACAGTAACTCTGATATTCAGGATCTGGACGATCTACCTAGCCCATCGGGGACCACTAGACAGCCAGTTACCCAAGCCCAGTCACAGACCACCACAGAGCCTCCCCCATCAGGAAACAACACCACAGCACCCACCCAGCGTACCTAAACCTCTGACCCCAGGACACATCAATCAGCAGTGTGCCCACCTGTACAGGGACCCCAGGCCACACCTTGCCCCCAAGACAATGAAGGACCTGGGGTCAGTGGGCACACGGTTGAGGGGACAGAGGCACAGGCCAACAGGGACACTGGGAGGACTGCTGTGTGGTAGGGGGAGGACAGGACCAGGGGACCGACTCTCCAGGAGGTGTTCTCTGAGATCCTGGGAGCCTATCATCATTCCCAGGACACGATGGGCCAGATCCTAGACAACATGCAGGAGAACAGGCGGCTGCAGGAGGGATAGTATCAGGGGATCAGGAGGACTTGCAGGCCATCAACAACACCCTGATCTCCATAGCAGGGGTGCCGGCAGACATGGCCAACATTATGAGGGAGGCTGTGTCACACCAGCGGGCCCCTGCCACTAGCCGGTCATCTGAACAGCCTTCCATTTCTGCTGCCGCTAGTGGCCAGGAGGCCCCGCCACAGGACTCACAGGCCACCAGCACCCCTCCTCCTGCAGAAGGTGAACCACCCTGAAAACGTTCCCTGCGATCCAGACAGAAGCCAGAGACAATTGCCAAGACCCCTGCCAGGAAATTAGACTCTCCTGATTGTCCCCCTTATGTCCCACTCAGTCACCCTGCCCACCTTGAACTGCCATTGCTCCCCTTCCTATGACCCCATGGACAATGCACCTGTGCTACGATCAGACTGGAACAATACCCTGGACTTTCCTCCATCATTACCCCATCCAATTGCACTTCCCTCTATATATATTAGCACTACAATAAACACCCTTTGATATAAATCTTTTTCGAGTATGTCATATATTTCAAATATGTATTGATTGAAACAGGTACAACCAGTGCAAATGAACTGTACATAGAATGAGCATAGAATCAATGACCTGTAGCTGGCTGTTGTGATCACATCGGAGTATTTGTCAAATTACCAACATCTGCAAAATTAATAGCCAGAGGTAACAGTAAGTGGGCATAGAAGTAGGAAATACCAGCATGCCAATGCCACACAGAATACAACCAAAGTCATTGAAATGTAAAATTGCACTGTCTCACCTGAGTGTCATTGGAAGTACTGACGCATTACAGATGTTCTGTTGTCCACATCCCCATCCTCTGCCTCCTCATCCTCACTGTCCACAGGGTCCACTGCTGCCACAGAGGCATATCCAGTCTCCTCCTCCTGCAGAAAAGGGACATGGCGCCTGAGGGCAAGGTTGTGCAACATGCAGCATGCCACCACTATCTGGCAGACCTTCTTGGGTGAGTAGCACAGGGATCCACCTGTCAGATGAGGCACCGGAACCTGGCCTTTAGGAGGCCAATGGTCCTTTCAGTGATCCTTCTGGTTCTCCCATGTGCCTCATTATAATCTTCTGCCCTTGTCCTGGCACTCCTCACAGGGTACAGCAGCCATGATAGGTTTGGGTAACCAGAGTCACCTGCAAATATTGAGGGACAACATTTAGCCACACACTATCACTGTGGCCAACAGCATAGGAGTACACCAACATATACTGGGTGGGGACCAAGGCTCACCTATTAGCCACACCCTGTGCCTCTGTAGTTGACCCATCACATTTGGGATGCTGCCATTCCTCAGGGCAAAGGCATCATGCACCAACCCAGGATACTTAGCATTGATGTGGGAGATATACTGGTCCTCCAAGCACACCTTCTGCACATTCATAGAGTGGAAACTCTTACGACAAATGCAATATGTGTTCCGTCAATCGCCCCAATTATATTGAGGATATGTCCCATTGAATAAAACCTGGCCTTCACAGTGGACAAATCCTCAACCCGGCAGAATGCAATGTAGCTGCACATGTGTTTTATCAGGGCACACAACACTCTTGTCAACACTATTGAGAACACTGGCTGTGACATTCCTGCTGCCAAGCCCACTGTCACTTGGAAAGAACCAGTTACCAAGAAATGGAGAACTGATAGCACTTGCACAAGAGGGGGAATCCCAGTAGGCTGACGGATAGCAGATATCAGATCAGGCTCCAATTGGGCACACAGCTCTGAGATTGTGGCCCTGTCCAGTCTATAGGTGAGGATAATGTGCCTGTCCTCCAGTGTACCCAAGTCTACCAGGGGTCTTTACATGGGGTATGTCTCCATCTCCTATTCATCTGCAGCAGTAGGTATCTAAGGGACAAAAGAGGGAGGAGGCTGTCACAAACTGAACAATGGATCCACAACAGTAGTCCGCAATCTGTAAACATATCATGGGACAGTGTAATTTCTCAAGTATGTGCCTATTTATCCTCTGACGCAGCACTATTCAATAGGCCTGCCCCCCTTTGAAATGGTGTCCACCTGTCCTGTATGGAGGGACAGGTGGAAGTGAGGTAATGCCGCTGACGTTGTGCGCTGTGGCGAGAGGCGGTCAGGAACCGCTGTGCAATTCGTCATTGGTTATAATTGGTCCCTATGGGGTACAGTGGCCAATGGTGATCTGCGCCGGCGGTGACGGTATGCACCGCCGCGGACGTGACTGCCATTATCTATCTCATTCCTCACTTGTTTCCTGACCTTCCATAGGAGAGGACCTACACTGCATGTGCTGCTGTGACCTGTGTCTGGAACCTACCATGGCCCGTGTGACCAGGGAAAGGGCCCCGGCCTTCACTTCAGAAGAATTGGAGAGACTGGTGGAAAGTGTCCTAGCCCAATATGGACTGCTGTATGGGCCTCCAGACCAACAGGTGAGTACGCTGTGTGCACGATGCATGTGGCATGAATGCATGGAGGTACGTGTGAAGGCATCGTGTAAGGGGAAGGTGTGTCCTCTTGGCTTGGTACACGTTGAGTGCTAGGCTATGTGTGTGCCAATTGTGATGGAAACGGGCATGGTGGGCCATTCGTGTTACTGGCTGGGCTGTTTGTCTAATGGTGTTCTCCTGTCTGTATTGCCTCTGCAGGTCAGCGCCCATCAAAAGAAGGGTATATGGCATGCCATCGCAAAGGAGGTGCGGACCCTGGGGGTCTATGGCAGGCGGAGCACCCACTGTCGCAAACGGTGGGAGAACCTGAGACACTGGGCACGTAAGACCGTGGAGGCCCAGCTGGGGATGGACTCCCAACGAGGAAGGGATGCCCGTCGGACCCTGACCCTCCTGATGGCCTGCATAGTGGTGGTGGCCTATCCAGAGCTGGATGGGCACTTGAGGGCATCACAGCAGCCACAAGGCGGTGAGTACAGTGGCCATCATTGAAGGAAACAGCTGGAGGGGTGGTATCCAGGTGGTAGTTGTGTGTCAGTGGGTGGCCCTAGGCCAGGCCAGACATAGCAGCGTAGGTCCTCTAGTGGCAAAGGGTCTGAAGCTACTGCCTACGTAGCTTGTTAGTATCTACTACTGGTCAGGGCTGCGTGGGTCCCAGGTGTGTTGCAGTTGATGGTGTGTGCTCCTCCTCATACCTTGGTAGCTAGCAATATCACTGCTAGTGCAATGCATAGTGCATTGGCCTGTTCCCTGTGTGTGAAGGTGCTGTGTACGCCAACGGTGGTGTTGGTGCAGTCATTGACCCAGTGTATCCTCCCCCCTTTTCTTGTTTTGTCATCCTGTCCTTAAGTGCATTAGCATCATCTGGTGGAGGAGCAGAGGCACTGGCAACGGAGGGAGCTGTATCCCACAGGACCCAGGAGAGAGAGTCCACTGACTCTGAGCGCACCAGTGGGACGGAGGATGAGGGGAGCACCATGGCGGAGACTGCAGAGGACAATACAGACTCAGGTACCTCCTCCAATGGGAGCTCCCAGGTTGTGGCGAACATTTCATGACCACACCAGCTACAGGTACAGCTGCCACCCCCGTACCAGCACCGCCCTCCCAGCAGCCCCTCAACGAGTTACCCGTGCCCGCTCACCCAGGAGGGTGGGCATCTCCTTCGCCCCAGGCACCTCAGGCCCTGCCCTAGTGAGCCCTGCTGCCCTGAGTGAGGAGGCTATTGACCTCCTGAGATCCATCTCTATAGGGCAATCAACCATAGCAAATGCCAACCAGGGCTGGCAACCCAGATGCAGCATTCTAATGCATTCCCAGAGGGCATTCACAGTGGATTGGCAACCCAACAGAGATCGATCCAGGCTCTGGCCTCCTCTCTGATGGCAGCCATTGTTCCTGTTTCTACCGCCCCTCCTCCAACTTCCACTTTCCAGTCCCATTCTCCTCAACCCCAACCCATCCCAAGCACACAGGTAGACGAGCATGCACACAAGACAACACCCAAGAGTGTCACAGGCAAACACAAGCACCACACTTCATCCCACAGGCACTCACACAAACACCATTCAGTTGCAGACACAACAACATCCACTGTCTCATCCACATTTCAACTGTCTCCCCCTCCTCCTCCTCCTCCTCCTCCCATCCAGTTACATCCACATTCACACCTGCATGCACTACATCATCATCCACTACCTGCATCATCACCACACCAAGTAGAACACAGACCTCACTGTCAGACACCTCCACAACATCCATGCACACGTCCCCTGTGTACTCTCCCACCGAGTCTGCCCCCCTCCTAAAGTACACAAACACAAGCAATTAGACACCCAACAGACATCCACCTCACAACAGCATACAACTCATGCACCTGAACCCAAATCCAGCAGACAAACACCTCCAACAACCACTCCCTCATCCTCCACTCCCATTACTTCTCCCTCTTCCCACCCTAATGTCCCTAAAAAGCTTTTCCTTTCCCAGATTGACCTCTTCCCTACCCCTTCCCCCACATCCTGCACGTATGGCCAGGGTATCAAGCACCTAGCCAAGCACCTCAGCCAAACAGTCCACGGTCCCAGTTTCAGCAGCACCTACTCGTGATGGAAAGAATTCCGGGCCACAAATACTGAAGGGGAAGGAGCATGCACCAACCAGCAAGAAGGGGAAGGAGCCTGCACCAGCCAGCAAGAAGGGGAAGGAGCCTGCACCAGCCAGCTAGAAGGGGAAGGAGCCTGCACCAGCCATCAAGAAGGGGAAGGAGCCTGCACCAGTCAACAAGAAGGGGAAGGAGCCTGCACCAGCCAGCAAGAAGGAGAAGAAGCCTGCACAGCCAGCAAGAAGGGGAAGGAGCCTGCACCAGCCACCAAGAAGGGGAAGGAGCCTACACCAGCAGCTGTCACAGAGCCCCCTCTGCCACCCGGGTTGTGCAGCCTACAGAGAATGCACAGACTGAGCAGGAGCCTCCCTCAACCACCACCACAGAGCAGCCATCGGAGGGTGCAGGGGCTGGGCAGCAGCCTCCCACAACCACACCACAGTGCAGCCATCGGAGGGTGCAGGGGCCTGAGCAGGAGCTTCCCACAACCACTACCACAGTGCAGCCTTCACCGCAAGCGGATGACATATGATGCAGCCATCATGGGCTGCTGTGCGGGCTGCCCCCACAGGGAACCAGTGGAGTATTCACCCACCTGAGAGGTGCCCCCCGTCCCCCTGAGGTGCCTGCCTATTTGCCAACTGATAGCCCTGCAGTGTTCTCTCCTTATTGGTGCAAGGATCGAGTGGGGCCTTGGACTCTGCCATGTAGCCCCTGTGAACTGTGGACTGGCTAGTGTTCCTTTTTTGTACATTTCTACATATCTGTTGCATTACCGGATCAACTTATTATTTTTGATGTTGATCTTCTGACAATCACTTTCGTCAATTCCTGTTGTCCTTGCATTATTCAGCCAAATATCGGGTAAATTTTTTTTCTTGTGCAGCTGGTTGTGTGTATGGCATGTGTGTGTGGGGTGTGTTGTTGTGCATGTGTGTCACTGTAGTTTTCCTCCCTTGTGTGCTAGGCGGCTGTCACCGTCATCGTCTTCGCCAGCGTTGGTATTCGTGGTGGAGCACGATGTAGAAGATCATCGGAAAGACTTGCATTTCTGGTGGCGGCGTGGTTCTTCCCTGTGTCTCCAAAGGTGAGTCCTTTGACTTTTATGCTCTGCTTTTGATGGCGTTGGTACCGCCCCGGAAAGGGTGGCGGTTTGCTATGTCATAATATGGTGGGCGGAACTTTGTCTTCTGCCTGGCTGCAGGCGGCTACCGCCATGGTGACTGTTGTTTCCACCCTGACGGTCAGTGTGATACATTGGCTGTCGTTCGGATATATCACCGTCATGGTCATAATTTGGCAGTACTTACCGCCAGCCTGTTGGCGGTATTACCGCCACTTTATCACTAACCACCCGGGTCGTAATGAGGGCCATAGTCAGAAATGTATTCACACACATACTCACTTATCCATACAGTAACTCATAAGCACATTTATACATGTAAAAAGACATACTTAGAGTGGCTGTTAGTTTTTTTTCAAGTTTCAAATTTTTATTTATTTCATGAATTGGAACTCCTACGAGGTCCACAAACTTAACCAATTCCCAAAGATAGCATAGAACAGCATGAAAATATTAATTATAAAATTCCAAGGGAAAATAAAAGGATATCGAATTATACAAATACAATCCTGTACTATGTACTATGTAAGGTAGTCGTATGTGATGTAAACTAAATATATTTGTTTTTTGCTTTTCAGACATTTACTTGCATTTACAAGAAAGAGTAAGAATGCCAAAAAAGACAGAAACAAGAAAGAAACAGGAAAGAATGCTATCTTCTTAAAAGCCAGAGTGAAAATAGACATAAAGCAAAGAATGTGCCTACAGAGAAAAGAGCTGTTAAGAAAATTAAGAATTGTCTTAAAATAGTATGTGGAAAACGCAAAGTGTGCACAAACATGCAAATAAAAAGAGAAATTTACAATCAGCCAAGAAAGGCGGAGTAAGTGACATTAAAAATAATACATCTTAAATGAAAACAGATACTTTAACAAGAAGACATCACCAATTTAAGGAAATATAAGTGAGAATGTTTCGTAGTAGTGCATTGCTCTGCCTCCCGTGGCTCCACACTTTAAGTAGAGCCCTTTCCCTCGCTCCTCTGAACTCCTGACCCTTGTCAGGAGTTCGAGGCCCTCCTCCACCCCCAGGCTTCTGCCTGCGCCTCATCCCTGGTGTCTAGTGGAAGAGCTCTGCATCCTACTAGACTACCTTCTGCCTCTCTTCTCCTTCTGCTTTGCTTTGCTCTCTACTCTGCTTCCCTACTGTTCCTTAGTGCTCCTTTTCCTCATTTCTCTCTCACTCCGCTCTCTCTCTCTTTCACTTTCGCTTTCCCCTGCCGCTGCTGCCCCCGCGGTCCCGCCCCCTTTTCGCCTCCACCCCTTTTTCACGCTATTTTCTGCCCCTTCTGCCTCCCAGGTGTTCTCTCCTCCCCCCCCAACTCCCTACTTAATGGCGGCCGCGCTGCTGGTGCACCAAAGGCGCGCCAAATGCAAGCCCGTCTGCACCTGTCTGCGACTGACTGTGCCCGGCGCCAGAACCCCTGGCTCCCATCCCTCCCACCGCCGCCAGGCACGTCTTCACTACGACGCCACCACCCTCTGTGCCCTCAACACAGGCTGCTCTCCTGCCTGCCTTCAAGCCTCCCCGCAGACCACCCGCAGACCCTTCTCCTTCCGGAACTGCACCTTCACCAGCCTCCACGTCAATAACTCACCCACCAAGGCAGGATGCAACCATCTCAGATCTACTCCACTCAGCCTCCCCAGACATCACCTTCCTGACCGAGACCTGGATGAACCCCTCCTCAGCGCCTGACATCGCCTTAGCCATCCTTGATGGCTACAAGATCATCCGCCGGGACCGCTCCAACAAACCAGGAGGAGGCATCACCATCATCCACGTGAACACCCTCAGGATCACGACCAAAACCGAAGACACCCTCAGCACCACCAAACACCTGCACTTCCAAATCCACACTGACCCAAACACCACCCTCCGAGGGACCCTCGTCTATAGGCCCCCGGCCCATGACAGCAGTTCAGCAACTCCATTACAGACATCATCAGCACGCACGCTCTCGCATCAACTACATACTCCTTGGAGACTTAAACTTCCACGTCGAGAACACCAACGACACAACACCGCCACCCTGTTCGACAACCTCTCCAACCTCAGCCTCAAACAGCTCGTCACAACTCCAACCCACTCCGCAGGACACACACTCGACCCTATTTTCTCCACCAGCAATCATGTCTCTTTCAGCCAGACCACCGAACTCCACTGGACAGACCACCGCTGCATCCACTTCTCCTTCAAGAAACCCACAACATACCACCACCCACAACGGATCCCCAACCGCAGTTGGAAAAAGGTCAACGAAGACCAACTTATTGCGACCCTCTCCCAGAACCCACCCATCGACACCACCGACACTGATGCAGCTGCTCATAACTTCAGGCAATGGGTCAACACCTGTGCCAATACTCTTGCCCCAGTCAAGAATCCCTCCAACAGATCTACCGACAGAAAGGCCTTCTGGTTTACTGCCGACCTCCACGAATCTAAGCAAAGCTGCTGAAGACTCGAAAAAAAGTGGCACCAAGATCAAACTCTGGACAACCTCACAGCCTTCAAAAATGCCATCCGCAGACACCACCAACTCATCTGAGCCGCCAAGAGTACCACCTTCAAAGACCGAATCAACAACAATGCACACAACCTCAAGGAGTTCTTCAATGTTGTGAAAGAACTCTCCAACCCCAGCTCCAATGCCAACGACATCCCGCCATCCCAAGACCTCTGCGACTCCCTAGCCTCCAACTTCCACCGCAAGATTGCAGACACCACAGATTCACCTCTGACCAACCTCCTGCTCTCATGGACCCCCGTCAATGACAACAACACCATCAAAATCATGAGCACCATCCACTCTGGCTCTCCATCGCACCCCAACTACAGGAGATCATCAACAGCTCCTTCGAGTCCGCCACCTTCCCGGAATCTGGAAACACGCTGAGATCAACACCCTCCTCAAAAAACCCAAGGCAGACCCAAAGGACCTCAAGAACTTCCGGCCTATCTCCCTGCTCCCATTCCCAGCAAAAGACATAGAGAAGGCTGTCAACAGACAACTAACCTGCTTTCTCTAGGAGAACCGCACCCTGGACCCTTCCCAATCCGGATTCCGCAGCAACCACAGCACCAAAACCGCCCTCGTCGCCGCCACTGACAAAATTAGAACCATACTGGACAGCGGCAAAACCGTGGCCCTCATCCTCCTGGACCTCTCTGGACACTGTCTGCCACCGCACCCTATGCTTATGCCTCAGTGATGCTGGAATCTGCAACAGAGCCCTGGACTGGTTCACCTCCTTTCTCATCGGCAGAACCCAGAGAGTCCGCCTCCCCCATTCCGTTCAGAGGCCACCAAAATCATCTGCGGCGTACCCCAGGGTTCGTCTCTCAGCCCGACCCTCTTCAACGTCTACATGGCCCGCTCGCTAACATCGCCCGATCCCACAAGCTGAACATCATCTCATTCGCCGATGACAACCAGCTGATCCTCTCCATCACCAAGGACTCCACCAAGAACTACTTCCACGAAGGAATGAAGGCCATCGCCGAATGGATGAAGAGCAGCTGCCTCAAACTCAATTCCGACAAGACGGAAGTCCTCATCTTCGGCTCCACCCCCTCCGCATGGGATGGCTCCTGGTGGCTTGCCACTCTTGGAACCACTCCAACTCCCACCGACCACGCACACAACCTAGTATTCATCTTGGACCCCTCACTATCCATGACTCAAAAGGCAACGCCATCTCCTCCTCCTGCTTCAACACCGTCTGCATGCTCCAAAAGATCTACAAATGGATACCCACCGAAACCAGAAGAGCCCAAGCCCTCATAAGCAGCAAGCTGGACTACGCCAAAGCCCTCTACGCAGGAACCATGGTCAAACTCCAGAAGCAGCTGCAACACTTCCAGAACGCCTCTGCACGCCTCATCCTGGACATCCCCTGCCACAGCCACATCACAGACCACCTGGAAAACCTGCACTGGCTTCCAGTCAACAAGAGAATCACCTTCAAACTCCATACCCACGCTCACAAAGCACTGCACAACACCGGACCAGAATACCTCAAAAGACGGCTCTCCTTCTACACCCCAACCCGGCATCTCTCCTCTGCAACCTCGCCCTCGCAACCGTCCCACACGTCTGCAGAACTACAACTGGTGGTAGATCATTCTCGCACCTCACCGCCAAAACGTTGAACACTCTTCCTACCCACCTGCACCAGACCAAAGACCTCCTTAACTTCAGGAAACTTCTCAAGATCCGGCTGTTCGAGCAGTAGCAGCACCTCCCCACCCCCGCCTCCACCCTCCCCTCCTCAGTGCCTTGAGATCCTCACAGGTGAGTAGTGCGCTTTACAAATTTCTGATTGATTGATACAGAATTTAGTACAAACTATGAGGAAGTATAAAAGGAGAAGGGAAGCAGTGAAAGAAAAACAACATATTGAGACTGTAGTTGATAAAGCATTTGCTCTGAAGCAGAAACTATTTATTGTGATTCTGAACAGAATACCTGAAACGAAATAATGTATATTACAAAGATGTAGATGTTGTTGCACATGGAAGTTGTATGGAGAATTAAATCAAGTGGGCATATTGTTGAAAAAGAGGGTAGAAGTAATTCAGAAGAAACATATGAGCAATAGAGTATCCATCCACTCCATTCAAAAGAAGTTATGGGCAATGCTATTGATCTGTTTCAAATGAAACAAGCTAAAGGTGTTCCAATGAGTGTGTGGGAGAAAAGCTTAGAGGCTCACAGGGTGGTATAATGACCACACTTTGCAAATATCAGCATCTAGATTCTATTCAGTGGGCCCTGGATTTCCTCAATGAATTATATATATATATAACTACTCCAAATGTTATTTGAAAATTATTTCTCTGGAATTTCAGATGCTGTTAACCGCATACTTTAAACAGGAGCTAATCTACAAAATTTCTCTGCAAAAGACCTTGTTGAAAAAATTCATGGAAAGGATGAAAACTTGGAATCTAACTTGATAAAGCTGATGGTATGCCAATGTGGGACCAAAGAATATTTGTATCGTCATCATGGTGAACTGAAATATATGTCACAAAATTTAGGTGCACCTACTTGGTTTGTGACCCTCGGTTGTGCAGAGTATGTATGAGATGACTTACTTGACTTTTTGAGAGAGGCAAACTCTAACATTAAGGACATCAATTTGAAGACACCAGGAGAAATTTGCTATTTGAATCCTGCAAATGTTTGTAGGTATTTCAATTACAGGTTTCAAGCCATGCTGTCCTTCATCTGCAACAACAAAAAAATCCATCTCTTGAAGAAGTTACTGATTTTTTTGGGCATAAACAGTATCAAGAAAGAGGTGCTCCTTGTATTCATATGCTATTATGGATCAAACATACACCAAAATTTTGAACAGACACTGATGACTCTGTACTCTCTTTCATAGAACAGTATGTGACATGTGGTATCCCAAAAGACTGTGATGAAAAAGACCTGAAACATCAAGTTCAAAACAAACAAATGGATGTGGGAAGTACTGTTGGTGAAATACTGAGCTAAAGAAACGTTTTACATAAAGTGCCATTTAGGATTTCCAAGACGTGTAATTTCCAAAGAAAGAATGAACAGTTTCTTATCTGCAGTGAGACATACAGTTACTCAAAAATCACCGACAAAAAACATACAAACTAAGGAGAACAGAGGCCACTAAATATATTAATGAGTATAATTCTGTGATTCTCCACATCTGGAATGCCAATATGGATATTCAATTTGTGGCAGACAACTCATTAGCTGTTGCTCATAATGGGACTTCCTACATAACAAAATCAGAGAAGATAGAGATGAAGGAGACGTGGGAGGAGATATCTGCTGAAATGTCCCTAACCAAGAAATTGTACAGCTTCATTTTGAAGATGCTTTTTTCACACAGCAAAATTGGATCCTTTGAGTGCTGTGACCGACTGAGCTCAGCTAGTTTGTACTCGGAGTCAAGAGGAATTGTTTGGATAAGTCTAGACCTGACATGCACGGAAAAAATAAAGTGTTGAAGTTTTTTCCAGGAATTCAGTACCTTGCAGAGTTTGACCCTGACAGTACATTGTCAAAACAAATACTATCCAAGAAGAAGTCCACATCTTAAAAATGTTTGTCTTTGTTGGAAATAGCCCTTCCGCAGGGTCATCCCTAGACTTTTTGCCTTCCTCCATTTCTTTGTCTGACCCTGTTTTTGTTGGCTTCAGGATTCTATGCACATTTCACTGCTGATCAGTGCTAATGTGCATGTGATCTGTGTCTAAAACATGGTAATATTGGCTTCCCCATGACTGACATATTTGATTTACTGGTAACTCCCTAGTAGAGTGCAGTATGTGTGCTTAAAGCCTGTAAGTCAAATGCTACTAGTGATCATAATCCTCAGTCACTAATTCAGGTCCAGGCCACTTGCTGCCTTTGAAAAGCTAATGGGTTTCAACAACCAGTACTTTTGACCTATAGTTTGAAAGGGTTAGTTTGACAGTTAGATAAATAATCAGATATTTTGGAATTTGCTGATTTTTTAAATTAATTATAGTAGTTTGGCTGTGGCAAGTGGAGGAAACATGGTGGATAAGTGGAAAACCATTTTTGTAACATTGCTAGAGACATTTACAGCAAAGAATCAATCTAAAGCAACCCCCTAGTTTGAATAGCTAATGAATGGTATATACCAAAATTATTCCATCTAAAAAAGCTATGAACAGGGCCTCAAGGGCTGCTTTCAGACAATGTCACTTGTAAACCCAGCTCCCTTAAGGAAATATTGAGGCTACTGAGAAGATTGTATGAACAGTTAGTTTGGAAGGCTAAGTCACAGTAGCAAGATTCACTATGGATTAGGCTATTTTTTTGATTAATCCGACAATAAAGTAGCATTCACTAAATGCTACTAGTGAGCCTGCAGCCTTGGTTGTGCCACACACTACAGTAGCCTCTCAAACATGTCTCAGGCCTCCCATTTCAGACCCTGTGTGTTCAGTTTACATTGCCATTTCAACCTGGAAAGTGTACCCACTTGCCAGGCCCAAACCTTCCTTTTTATTATATGTAAGTCACCTGTAAGGTAGGCCCTAGCTAGCCCCAGGGGCTGGGTGCAGTGTTTTTAAAATGTTGGGCATGTTTCTTTTAACTTTAACATGTCCAGATTGTGGAAAACTCATATATTGTTTTTTTACTATTGCAAGGACTATCTCTCCCATAGGCTTACATGGGAGTTACCATAAAACAAGAAATATGGAGTTTGGTGACTCTGTATGTTCAGTGGAAGCAGTTTCCAATTTTTCTAGCATACGCTGTGACTATTTATAAATATCAAGGTTTAAGAGCAGATGTAGCATTTATTAATATTGGTAGCATTGTCTTTAAGGAAGGTACATCATATGTAGCCTTATCACGAGTTGGACCATTGTCTGGTTTGTATCTTATTGAGTTTGATGACAGTAAAGTAAATGCCAATACAAGTAGTGTGAAAGAGTACAGCCCATTCAGAAGTGTTTATGTTCCTCATTTAGGACAGTATCCGGTTTATGAAAAACTTACCATCTGCCCGAAGCAAAATCTTTAAAAGGATTATAGTAATGTTGTTGAGTAGAAGGGAATGAAAGAGAACAAGGAAGATGTTAAGAGAAAAATTATGGCAACAACAGAAATATTGTTGGTTACCAGTTGTCAAACCCCTCTGGTGTCAACTGCTATGCCAATGTTGCTCTCCATGCACTGTTTATATTACCTTATGTTGTTCATGCAATTGAACAGAGAAAACAGAAGACATTGTACTCCTCACTGTTTACTTTGTTGCAATGTCCCTGCAGTCATTTTTTGTCACATATTTGAGACCCGATAGATGTATGCAATGGATCTGTACAGTTTATACAAAACACTCAAGAATATGCACAGGAATTTCTAATGGTGAAGTTTGTTATTTTAGAAGAAGAGGAAGTACCTATCGACAACTTATTTGGACTTAGTTACTCATGAAACCATGAGTGTGAAGATTGTTCATGGACATCAAGTACAGAAAGAGATTCAGAGAGATTTATTTACTTAAGAAAGCAGTGGAAAACTGTCAATTTTGAGAGATTTTTTAAAGAACCTACACAAAACAATACCCGCAGAAATTTTCAATCAGATTTTAAGCCAACTTTTACCTATACGAAGAAGTGGCAAGTATATTATTCTAATGCTAGAATGATGCAGAGCAAATGGGACTAAATTGGGAACAGAGATTACAAATTTTAAAGCAGGACACATATTTATTTCTCAAAAGAAATATACTACAATGGGCATGATATTTCATGATGGAGATACTGTTACATCTGGGCACTATACTGTCTATTTAAAAAGTGAAGATGGATGTACAGAATGTACACCAACCTCACATTCAAGCAAAGATTGCTTTATAAGTTACCAAAGTATTATCTATTGTTTCTTGAACCTAAGCTTTAAGGAGGATTACAACTGAAAAAGTGAAATAGTATAGTTGTAGTAGATGTCTAATTAGTATTTATGACATCATACGTCCTATCAGGGGTGATGCCTTTATAAGGTTTTTGAGATGTTGGTGTGAAAGTAATGCTACAATAATGCAGACCAGGTGTCAGTAAACTGAAAACAGACATTACAAACTATAAAGCAGGAGAAAAAAATATTTCTGGAAACCCAAATACTACAAAGGGTGTCTTCTTCCATAAAAGAGTTAGTATTACAGCTCAATTCTGCAATCTGCATTTACAAACTAAAACTGAATGGACACAATGTAATGAGAAAAATGTGATAATCAAAAAAACAATTGCATCATAACGTATCAAGTTTCCAGGAGCATTACAATTGGAAAAGTGAAATAGTATAGTTGTAGTTCGTGTATTATGAGTTTTCGTGATATTATACTGCTCACCAGGAGTGATGTCTTTATAAAACTCTCCATATCCTAGTGTCATTTATGTATTAGTGGTATTGTAGCACTCTTTTGATAAAAAAAGTTATTTTTAGTATATGTTTCTTTAGATTAGTAAAAAAGTATAGGCAAAACTATTGATTAACTAACTCTAGTGAGTGCAATGCATAGTGTCAATTATTTACAATGGCATACTGCCCAGTTCTGAGGTTTTTTCTACAATCTATATGATTGTTTTTTCCCTACTGTTCAAGGATGATTCTTTATACAGCACATTATTTATGGTATATAAGTATACAACCTGAGAACAGTAAAAAGGGAAAATGAAATGCTTAAGTTTAATGTAAGATTGCATAAGCTTAAGAAATGTGTATTTGTTAAAACATGACATTTTGCACTGCAGAAACCAAACGTTTATTGTGCAATTTTATAAAGCGTAATATTAACTTATATTTATGTTTTTTTTCTTTTTAAACAGATCAATGGAGCCATCTATTGGAGTAGTGTAAGTTACTAATTAGTTTTGTCAAGGTTGTTCAACAAATTTACTTAGTTAGAGGTACACAGTGAGACAGACACTGATGTACCACTGATACAACCAGACACACACCTATGAAGACACGTACACACTCAGGCACAAATCATTGTAGACACTGACACACCCATCCAAACACTAATGCATCCCATAACACACCCAAGCACACATTGATACATTCAATGGCACACTCAGGTACACACTGATGTAGACACTAACACACTCACCAAACATTAAGACAGCCATTGGGACACCCAGGTACACACTGATGTAGACACTGACTCACCCAGCCAAACATTAATACATCTAGTAACACCCAGACACAGACTGATGTGGACACTGACACATCCAAGCACACACCAATGCACACACCAATACAAACACGAATACACCCAGCCAAACACCGACTTTGACACAGACACATCCAGGCACATGCCAATGCATTCAATAACACCGCCTGACACACACTGATGCATACACAAACGCACCCAGGCACACAATGATGCAAACACTGAGACAACCAGGCACACACTGATGCAGAAACTGACACATCCATGCATACACCTGTTATGACATTTAGGGCCAGATGTAGGAAAGTATTGCGATTTTCAAATGGCCCGATTCGCAATTTGCAACACTGCAAAAATGGAAATGGGATGCAAAAATCCCATTTCCGAAGAGCAAATTGCGATGCGAACCGTTACCAACTCACAAAATTTGCGACCTGATTTTGCGACCCACACATAGGAAGTCACAATTTGCGAGTCACAAACCATATGAAAAAGCCACTCGCAAATTGCGACTAGTCGCAAAAAGCCCATTTTGCACACCCAAATTACCACTTAGTCAGAGCAGGTGGTAACCAGAACCAAAGTATAAAAGGAAACCCAGAAGGCATCTGGGTTACTCAAAATGGCTGAAATGTATGTGATAGCAAGGAGGAGGAGAGTCCACGCCACCCAGCAGAGGATGAGGAGGACCCAGAGACAGGAGAGGATATACAGAACCAGGCAGACACTTTTCCAACAAACTGAGGAGGAGATTTATGACAAATACAGACTCAGCAGTGCAGCAATATTAGAATTAATTGAACTACTCTATCCGCAGCTTCAACGCCAGACTATGCGCTGCAGCGCCATCCTCACACTTGTGCAAGTGCTATGCTCACTGCACCTCTTGGCCTCGGGTAGCTATCAGGGGGTGATTGCAGTGGCAGGTGGGGTATCCCAAAGTGCACTCTCACGATTCTTCAGATGTTTCCTAGATGCCATGCTCACACATATGTCCAGATACATATACCTACCCAGGAATGAGGCAGAAATGAACAGCACCAAGTTGGACTTCTACAGAATTGCCAACTTCCCCTCATGTAATAGGGTGTGTGGATGGGACACATATACAAATTTGCCCTCCTGCAAATCTGGAATATCTGTTCCGCAATAGGAAATGTACCCACTCACTAAACATTCAGGTGGTATGTGACGCCCATAATGTCATCACTGACATTATAGCCACATTTTCAGTACACATGACTCATACATATTCAGGCACAGTGGGCTACACCAACGCCTAGAACGTGGGGAGTTTGGAGACGGATATCTATTAGGTATTGCTGAATACACCCTGAAGCCATACACACAGGTCACTGTAGGAACCATCCATGCCCTGCTAACATTGCTTGTTTTTGCCAAACAGGTGACAGTGCATATGCGCTACGACCATGGATACTTACCCCGTACCTAACACCTGGCAATGAGAATGAGAGGCGATATAACAGTGCCCATCGGCGGACCAGAAATGTAATTGAGAGGTCCTTTGGACTGTTAAAGGCAAGATTCCGATGCCTCCACAGAAGTGGAGGTGCACTCCAGTATGCCCCAATAAGAGCATTCAAGATTGTTGGGGCATGCGCAATACTACACAACATTGCCACCAGACGTGGGCTACATCTCACCCCTGAAGACCCTGATTCGGAGGATGAGGAGCAAGAGCTACCACATCGCCAGCCTGGAGATAGAAGCATTGCAAATCAAGGCAGACAGAGACGGGACCACATTGCAACCCAATACTTTTGAAGGTAGGTGGCAACTGTCACCACTCTCACTAATGTCACACAAAAAGAGCCCAGTTGTGTAGTGGGACAAACAAAACCTTTTAATTTGTGAACCAAATGTTGAACGAATATAACTGTCCGTAAGTGGCTGCACATGTCCACTCTTTATGAGGACACATCAACTTCATGTGCCTCATGAGTCCTGCTGTGTTATGGCCTACACCCTCCTCCTGGTTCGCACAGCATGGCTCATTCCGGGTGGATCTGCTGACCCCTGCTGTGCACTTCCACTCCTCAGTACACGTGTGTCAGTTGCAGATGCACTGCTAATAGTGTACCCCTCCTCACTGTCCTGAGGGGTCTCACCTGTGCGCCTTGCCACCTGCCTAGCCTCCAACATGTCCACTGCATGGCTAATGCAGGCCAGTCCCCGTGCCACATCCCCTGCAAATTGGCCAAGTTCGACCTGCAGACTCACAGTCCGTCTTGGCAGGCCTGCAGTGTTCAGGGCAAGACGCCCAATGGGGGACATAGGGAACACACTGTCAGTCTCTCACATCTGTTGTATGCCTCATAATAAACATTTGCCTATATGCTGACTACTGTACTACATTGCCCATAATGCACCATTCTGGTGGTTGCTAGTCTGGAATGGAGCTAGTCTGGTTGTGCCTGCTGCTGTGTACTGGGAGAGTGTGGATACTGCATTTGTAGGTGTGAATGCATATTTCATAGTACTCACTTTTGGATGTCCCTTGCGCAGAAGTGTCCAATGCTCCAATTCCTGACACAGCCTCAGGCGAGGGGAATTTTCTGAGACTTCTGTCAGGAGCAGACGTCAGTTGCCTGACCTGTTCTGTAAGGCTGGAAAATCTCTTTCTTGCAGTTGAACAGGAGTCATCAACTTGCAGGCATGAGAAAGATGATGAGCAGTGATAGGCCTTACGGTGATGAATTTTGACTTTTATTCTTTGCTTTGAAGTTATGCTATAATATAATCACATGTATTTGCTGTGTAGATTGTAACTGAGAATCACTTTGATATATTTTTCTTTCAGTGCTGTGACTACTTTTAAACGTGTGCCTCCAACCAACTAATCTCCTCTCTCAGGAACCTCGTGGTGAAGTAATAATAAATGTCTTCTTTAAACTAAGAAGTGCATTCCAGAGATTGTTTTCAGCTCGGTCATTAGTGAAAGCAAAACATTTTGGCATGAGTCGTCAGTCTGGGAGTCGAATTGGAGATTGGAAGTGCACTATTTAAAAGTGTAATTGTTTTTGTTGTTTAGAGAATTAAAGAAGCACCGCAGACCATGTTTGAAAATGCATGTGAAGTTAAACTGCCTTATGGTGCTGTGAGAAACATGTTTTCTTGTTTATCAGGACTTTCTGAGTTTTGGGATGAGTGCTTGGATAAAGCAGAAGTGTTTTCATATTTAGAAAAGGTGCTTTTTGAAAGAAATGATGTCCCTTTTGTTCTTGCCAGAAGGGTTTGGATACTTTTGCCTGCTTACAGAAAAATACATGAGAGATGTAAACAGTTAGAACATGAAAATAAGAATTTACGTGAGCAAATTAGCCAGAGCAAATTATTGCAAGATAAAACTGAAATTTATAAAGCTGTTAGAGGAGAATCTGGCTTTTCACATTCCAGTAATGAGGAGGTTAAAAAAGGTGGGGGCCAGTGTGAGCCTCATGAGCAGAGCGTAGATCTCTGTGCGCAGAGCAGCCCACAGTTGTTGGCAGGAGTTGAAGTACATTCTTTAAAGGATCACACTGAGCAAGAAGTTGACGAAGTCATATTCAGACCACTTTTGCAAAGTACGATGTGTAAAATTAATTCAGCCAAGACAGAGGTACTGTCGCAAAATGTGCAGTTTCTGGGAATTCAGTGGAATCCAGAAAATAGACAGATGTTGGCTGTAGGAGGCTGGACTGGCTTGTAGTGAGTACCAAGGGGTACTTACACCTTGCACCAAGCCCAGGTATCCCTTATTAGTGTATAGGGTGTCTAGCAGCATAGGCTGATAGATAATGGTAATGGTAATGGTAGCTTAGCAGAGCAGCTTAGGCTGAACTAGGAGACGAGTGAAGCTCCTACAGTACCACTAGTGTCACTTGCACAATATCATAAGAAAACACAATACACACATATACTAAAAATAAAGGTACTTTATTTTTATGACAATATGCCAAAGTATCTCAGAGTGTACCCTCAGTATGAGGATAGCAAATATACACAAGATATATGTACACAACACCAAAAATATGCAGTATAATCTTAGAAAACAGTGCAAACAATGTATAGTTACAATAGGATGCAATGGGGACACATAGGGATAGGGGCAACACAAACCATATACTCCAAAAGTGGAATGCGACCCACGAATGGACCCCAAACCTATGTGACCTTGTAGAGGGTCGCTGAGACTATTAGAAAATAGTAAGGGTTAGAAAAATAGCCCACCCCAAGACCCTGAAAAGTGAGTGCAAAGTGCACTAAAGTTCCCCTAAGGACAAGGAAGTCGTGATAGGGGAATTCTGCAGGAAAGACACAAACCAGCAATGCAACAACAATGGATTTCCAGTCGAGGGTACCTGTGGAACAAGGGGACCAGGTCCAAAAGTCACAAGCAAGTCGGAGATGGGCAGATGCCCAGGAAATGCCAGCTGTGGGTGCAAAGAAGCTGCTACTGGACAGTAGAAGCTGAGGATTCTGCAGGAACAACAAGGGCTAGAAACTTCCCCTTTGGAGGATGGATCCCCCACGCCGTGGAGAGTCGTGCAAAAGTATTTTCCCACCGAAAGACTGCCAAAAAGCCTTGCTAGCTGCAAATCGTGCGGTTAGGGTTTTTGGATGCTGCTGTGGCCCAGGAGGGACCAGGATGTCGTCAATTGCGTCTGGGGACAGAGAGGGCGTCGAGCAAGACAAGAAGCCCTGTCAGAAGCAGGCAGCACCCACAGAAGTGCCGGAACAGGCACTACCAAGAAGAGTGAAATGGTGTTCACCCGAAGTTGCACAAAGGAGTCCCACGCCGCCGGAGACCCACTTAGAAAGTCGTGCAATGCAGGTTAGAGTGCAGTGGACCCAGGCTTGGCTGTGCACAAAGGACTTCCGCCGGAAGTGCACAGAGGCCGGAGTAGCTGCAAAAGTCGCGGTTCCCAGCAATGCAGTCTGGCGTGGGGAGGCAAAGACTTACCTCCACCAAACTTGGACTGAAGAGTCACTGGACTGTGGGAGTCACTTGGACACAGTTGCTGGATTCAAGGGACCTCGCTCGTCGGGCTGAGAGGAGACCCAGGGGACCGGTGATGCAGTTCTTTGGTGCCTGCGGTAGCAGGGGGACGATTCTGTCGACCCACGGGAGATTTCTTCGGAGCTTCTAGTGCAGAGAGGAGGCAGACCAAGCCTGGCTGGACCCCAGGAGGGCAGAAACCTGTCTGAGGGGTTGGAAGCAGCAGCAGCAGCTGCAGTGAAA
Source organism: Pleurodeles waltl (assembly GCF_031143425.1). Classification (NCBI taxonomy): domain Eukaryota; kingdom Metazoa; phylum Chordata; class Amphibia; order Caudata; family Salamandridae; genus Pleurodeles; species Pleurodeles waltl. The sequence continues at coordinate 1,312,404,144 of NC_090437.1, read as the reverse complement.
CCCCTGAAAAGGCAGTTTGGCAGTACCAGGGTCTGTGCTACAGACCACTGGGATTATGGGATTGTGCCAACTATGCCAGGATGGCATAGAGGGGGCAATTCCATGATCATAGATATGTTACATGGCCATATTCAGAGTTACCATTGTGAAGCTACACATAGGTAGTGACCTATGTGTAGTGCACGCGTGTAATGGTGTCCCCGCACTCACAAAGTCCGGGGAATTTGCCCTGAACAATGTGGGGGCACCTTGGCTAGTGCCAGGGTGCCCTCACACTAAGTAACTTTGCACCTAACCTTTACCAGGTAAAGGTTAGACATATAGGTGACTTATAAGTTACTTAAGTGCAGTGGTAAATGGCTGTGAAATAACGTGGACGTTATTTCACTCAGGCTGCAGTGGCAGGCCTGTGTAGTATTTGTCAGAGCTCCCTATGGGTGGCAAAAGAAATGCTGCAGCCCATAAGGATCTCCTGGAACCCCAATACCCTGGGTACCTCAGTACCATATACTAGGGAATTATAAGGGTGTTCCAGTATGCCAATGGGAATTGGAAAAATTGGTCACTAGCCTGTTAGTGACAATTTGAAAGAAATGAGAGAGCATAACCACTGAGGTTCTGGATAGCAGAGCCTCAGTGAGACAGTTAGTCATAACACAGGTAACACTTTCAGGCACACTTATGAGCACTGGCGCCGTGGCTGGCAGGGTCCCAGTGACACATACAACTAAAACAACATATATACAGTGAAAAATGGGGGTAACATGCCAGGCAAGATGGTACTTTCCTACACAACCCCTCCCCCCCAAACGAGGGACAATAAGACTAGTCATTCCCTGATGGGTCTTCATTGTCTAAGTGGAAATATCTGGAGAGTCCATCTGCATTGGAGTGGGTACTCCCAGGTCTATGTTCCACTGTATAGTCCATTCCCTGTAGGGATATGGACCACCTCAACAATTTAGGATTTTCACCTTTCATTTGTTTTAGCCACAGTAGAGGTTTGTGGTCTGTCTGAACAATGAAGTGAGTGCCAAACAGGTATGGCCTCAACTTCTTCAGTGCCCAGACCACAGCAAAGGCCTCCCTCTCAATGGCAGACCAACGCTTTTCTCTAGGGGTCAACCTCCTACTAATAAAAGCAACAGGTTGATCCTGGCCCTCAGAATTAAGTTGTGATAGGACTGCCCCTACTCCTAATTCAGATGCATCAGTCTGGACATAGAATTTTTTAGAGTAACAAGGGCTTTTCAGGACAGGTGCAGAGCACATGGCCTGCTTCAGCTCCTCAAAAGCTTTCTGACAGTTTGCCGTCCATAATACCTTTTTAGGCATTTTCTTGGATGTGAGGTCATCAAGAGGGGCTGCAATGGAGCCATAGTTCCTAATGAACCTTCTGTAGTACCCAGTGAGGCCTAAGAAGGCTCTCACTTGAGTCTGTGTAGTAGGGGGAACCCAATCAACAATTGTTTGGATTTTCCCCTGAAGTGGTGCAATCTGTTCCCCACCAACCAGGTGTCCCAGATAAACCACCTTTCCCTGCCCTATCTGGCACTTTGAAGCCTTGATAGTGAGGCCTGCCTTTTGCAGGGCCTCCAAAACTTTCCATAGGTGGACCAGGTGATCATCCCAGCTGGAGCTAAAGACAGCTATATCGTCCACATATGCTGCACTGAAAGCTTCCAGCCCTTGCAGGACTGTGTTCACCACCCTCTGAAAAGTGGCAGGTGCATTTTTCAATCCAAAAGGCATTACTGTGAATTGGTAATGGCCTCCAATGGTTGAAAATGCAGTTTTAGGTTTAGCATCTTCTGATAATTTGATCTGCCAATACCCTGCAGTCAAATCAAAAGTGCTTAGATACTTGGCAGATGCCAGTGTATCTATGAGCTCATCTTCCCTGGGTATAGGGTGAGCATCAGTTTTGGTAACCTGGTTGAGACCTATGTAGTCTACACAAAACCGCATTTCCTTCTTTCCATCTTTGGAATGAGGTTTTGGCACAAGTACCACAGGAGAAGCCCATGGACTTTCAGAGTGCTCAACCACTCCCAGTTCTAACATTTTCTGCACCTCTTGCTTTATGCAGTCTCTGATATGGTCAGGCTGCCTATAGATCTTACTTTTGACAGGCAAGCTGTCTCCAGTATCTATAGTGTGCTCACACCAAGAAGTTGTACCTGGCACAGTAGAGAAGAGTTCAGAAAACTGACCCAGGAGATTTATGCAGTGGTCTTTCTGTTCAGCAGTAAGACAATCTGCCAGTACAACACCTTCCACCAGAGCATCTTGTTCTGTGGAAGAGAAGAGATCAGGTAGAGGATCACTATCTTCTTCCTGTCCCTCATCAGTTGCCATGAGCAGGGTGAGATCAGCCCTGTCATAGTAGGGTTTCAGGCGATTGACATGGAGCACCCTAAGGGGACTCCTGGCAGTGCCTAAGTCAACTAAGTAGGTGACTTCACCCTTTTTCTCAACAATTGTGTGGGGTCCACTCCATTTATCTTGGAGTGCTCTTGGGGCCACAGGCTCCAAGACCCACACTTTCTGCCCTGGTTGGTACTGAACCAAAACAGCCTTCTGGTCATGCCATTGCTTCTGGAGCTCTTGGCTGGCCTGAAGGTTTTTACTGGCCTTTTTCATGTACTCAGCCATCCTTGATCTGAGGCCAAGTACATAATCCACTATATCTTGCTTTGGAGCTTTTAAAGGTTGTTCCCAACCCTCCTTGACAAGTGTTAGTGGACCACTCACAGGGTGTCCAAAGAGGTGTTCAAAGGGGCTGAAGCCCACTCCTTTCTGGGGTACCTCCCTGTAGGCAAAAAGGAGGCATGGTAAAAGGAAATCCCATCTCCTACCGGGTTTTTCAGGGAGTTCATTAATCATGCCTTTGAGAGTTTTGTTAAATCTCTCCACCAGTCCATTTGTTTGTGGATGATAGGGTGTAGTGAACTTGTAAGTCACACCACACTCCTTCCACATGACTTTTAAGTATGCAGACATGAAATTGCTTCCCCTGTCTGATACCACCTCTTTTGGGAAGCCTACCCTGGAAAATATACCCAGGAGGGCCTTTGCCACTGCAGGAGCTGTAGTGGTCCTTAGAGGAATTGCTTCAGGATATCTGGTGGCATGGTCCACTACCACCAAGATAAACCTATTGCCTGAAGCAGTAGGAGGGTCAAGGGGGCCAACTATGTCAACCCCTACCCTTTCAAAGGGAACCCCAACCACAGGCAGTGGAATAAGGGGTGCCTTTGGAGTGCCACCTGTCTTGCCACTGGCTTGACAGGTTTCACAGGACTTACAAAAATCTTTTGTGTCCTCAGACATTCTAGGCCAATGAAACAAGGGAACAAGTCTGTCCCAAGTTTTCATTTTCCCTAAATGTCCAGCAAGGGGAATGTCGTGAGCAAGAGTTAGGAGGAACTTTCTGTACTCCTGAGGAATCACCAATCTCCTGGCAGCTCCAGGTTTTGGATCCCTTGCTTCAGTGTACAAGAGGTTGTCCTCCCAGTAAACTCTGTGAGAGTCACTGACATCCCCATTTGCTTGTTTGACAGCTTGCTGTCTTAGACCCTCTAGTGTGGGACAGGTCTGCTGTGCCACACTCAGCTCCTCCCTGGCAGGCCCCCCTTCACCCAAAAGCTCAGCAGTGTCTGCTTCCAGCTCCTCTGGTGTAGGTTCTGCACAGGGTGGAAATTCTTCTTCCTCAGAACAAGAATCCACTGTAGAGGGAGGGATAGTAGGTAGTGCTTTACTTCTACTAGCCCTAGCTTTAGGGAGCACTTGGTCCATTGTTCCAGGATCCAAGTTTCCCTGTCCTTTTTGCTTTTTGGCCTGAGCCCTGGTTAAAGCAAAAATATGCCCTGGGATGCCCAGCATTGCTGCATGGGCCTCCAACTCCACATCTGACCAAGCTGATGTCTCCAAATCATTTCCTAGTAGACAGTCTACAGGTAAATCTGAGGCTACCACAACTTTCTTTGGACCAGTAACCCCCCCCCAGTTGAGATTTACAACAGCCATGGGGTGGCTAAGTGTGTTGTTGTGAGCATCGGTTACTTGGTACTGGTGACCAAGTAGGTGTTGTTCAGGGTGGACCAGTTTCTCTATCACCATTGTGACACTGGCACCTGTGTCCCTGTAGGCCTGCACCTCAACACCATTTATTAGGGGTAGTTGCTTGTACTTATCCATGTTAAGGGGACAAGCAACTAAGGTGGCTAAATCAATAGCCCCCTTAGAGACTAACACAGCCTCTGTGGTCTCCCTAATCAGACCAACCCCAACTAAGTTACCAAAAGTGAGCCCAGCTACTCCCTTAGATTGGCTATTAGTAGGTTTGCTCCCACCACCACTGCTATTAGTAGGGACACTAGGTGTAGCAGTAGGGGCTGTAGTGGTAGGAGGTTTGGTGCTTTTCTTTGGACAACTGGGATCTGTTGTCCAATGGCCTTTTATTTTACATAAATAGCACCATGGTTTCATTTCGTTGTTTTGATTAGAAGAGGATTTGGGCCCACCACCCCCACCAGAGTGTTTTTGTGGGCCTGATGAAGACTCATTTTTAGATTTGTCCCCACCCTTGTCAGAAGACTTACCATCCTTCTTCTTGTTGCCATCTTTGTCACCCCCTGTATGAACTTTTCTGTTCACCCTTGTTCTGACCCATTTGTCTGCCTTCTTTCCCAATTCTTGGAGAGAGGTCAGATCAGAGTCCACCAAGTACTGGTGCAACAAATCAGACACACAATTATTAAGAATATGCTCTCTCAGGATCAAGTTATACAGGCTGTCATAATCAGTAACTTTACTGCCATGTAACCACCCCTCCAAGGCCTTCACTGAATGGTCAATGAAATCAACCCAGTCTTGTGAAGACTCCTTTTTGGTCTCTCTGAACTTCATCCTGTACTGTTCAGTGGTTAAGCCATACCCATCCAGGAGTGCATTCTTAAGAACTGTAAAATTATTGGCATCACTTTCTTTCACAGTAAGGAGCCTATCCCTACATTTTCCACTAAATGATAGCCATAGGACAGCAGCCCACTGCCTTTGAGGGACATCCTGTACAAAACAGGGCCCTCTCAAGTGCAGCAAACCACTTGTTAATGTCATCCCGCTCCTTATAAGGGGGAACTATCTTGTGCAGATTCCTAGAATCATGCTCTTTTGCAGGATGACTATTGGGAATACTGATGCTGCCACCATGGGTTTCTAAACTCAATTTCTGTCTCTCCTTCTCTACTTCTAAGGACTGTCTATCCAAATCCAGCTGTTGCTTCTTGAGCTTCAGTCTGGTTTGTTCCACTCTCAATCTATTGAGCTCCCTTTCTAAAAATCTGTCATCAGGGTGGGTGGGTGGGACATGCCTTGAAACAGAAGTATGGTGAGAATGGACAGAAGGAGACCTATCCCTTACAGAAGGCACCCTATCAGCTTGGTTAACAGAAACATCACTTCTACTGTGGTGAGAAAGAATACTCTTGCTATGATGTGAGACAACACTATTGTATGGTGTGACTCTACATCAGTACCAACTATGCTAGGCTGTCTAGTAATGGGCAGGCTAGGAAGTTTCTTTCCTGAGTCTTTTCCTAGGGGAGTCCCTGGATCAGATTGGGAACCATTAGCTACTTTTTCCACAGATGGGGCCCTTCTGGCCTTATCTTGTTCTTTAAGCATGTTAAGCAATAATTCCAAAGAAGGATTCTTCCCTACACTCAAACCTCTCTCTATGCAGAGACTCCTTGCTCCTTTCCAGCTAAGGTCATCTTATGCAAGTTTGGACAGATCAACAGTTTGGCCTGTGCCAGACATTTTAGAAAGAGTTTAAGTGTCATAAAAAGAGAGAAAAAGTTTTTCAGAACTTTTAGAAAGACAGAAAAAAAACTTTTAAAACTTTTAAAGAACTTTTAGAAAGTTTAGAGGTACTTTTCAGCACTTAGAAAGGGTGAAAAGAGGAAATGCAAAACTTTTTAGTTATGTGTACACACACTGTTTTGTATATTTTTCTCTTATGAAAAGTACAATGACAAGAGTGGTAAGTAGTCTCAAAGCACTTATCCCACCGCTGCACAACCAATGTAGGAGGCTGGACTGGCTTGTAGTGAGTACCAAGGGGTACTTACACCTTGCACCAGGCCCAGGTATCCCTTATTAGTGTATAGGGTGTCTAGCAGCATAGGCTGATAGATAATGGTAGCTTAGCAGAGCAGCTTAGGCTGAACTAGGAGACGAGTGAAGCTCCTACAGTACCACTAGTGTCACTTGCACAATATCATAAGAAAACACAATACACAGATATACTAAAAATAAAGGTACTTTATTTTTATGACAATATGCCAAAGTATCCCAGAGTGTACCCTCAGTATGAGGATAGCAAATATACACAAGATATATGTACACAACACCAAAAATATGCAGTATAGTCTTAGAAAACAGTGCAAACAATGTATAGTTACAATAGGATGCAATGGGGACACATAGGGATAGGGGCAACACAAACCATATACTCCCAAAGTGGAATGCGAACCACGAATGAACCCTAAACCTATGTGACCTTGTAGAGGGTCGCTGGGACTATTAGAAAATAGTAAGGGTTAGAAAAATAGCCCACCCCAAGGCCCTGAAAAGTGAGTGCAAAGTGCACTAAAGTTCCCCAAAGGACAAGGAAGTCGTGATAGGGGAATTCTGCAGCAAAGACACAAACCAGCAATGCAACAACGATGGATTTCCAGTCGAGGGTACCTGTGGAACAAGGGGACCAAGTCCAAAAGTCACAAGCAAGTCGGAGATGGGCAGATGCCCAGGAAATGCCAGCTGTGGGTGCAAAGAAGCTGCTACTGGACAGTAGAAGCTGAGGATTCTGCAGGAACGACAAGGGCTAGGAACTTCCCCTTTGGAGGATGGATCCCCCACGCCGTGGAGAGTCGTGCAAAAGTATTTTCCCACCGAAAGACTGCCAACAAGCCTTGCTAGCTGCAAATCGTGCGGTTAGGGTTTTTGGATGCTGCTGTGGCCCAGGAGGGACCAGGATGTCGCCATTTGCGTCTGGGGACAGAGGGGGCGTCAAGGAAAAGAAGGAGCCCTCTCAGAAGCAGGCAGCACCCGCAGAAGTGCCGGAACAGGCACTACGAAGAAGAGTGAAACAGTTGCACAAAGGAGTCCCACGTCGCCGGAGACCCACTTAGAAAGTTGTGCAATGCAGGTTGGAGTGCCGTGGACCCAAGCTTGGCTGTGCACAAAGGATTTCTGCCGGAAGTGCACAGAGGCCGGAGTAGCTGCAAAAGTCACGGTTCCCGGCAATGCAGTCTGGCGTGGGGAGGCAAGGACTTACCTCCACCAAACTTGGACTGAAGAGTCACTGGACTGTGGGAGTCACTTGGACACAGTTGCTGGATTCAAGGGACCTCGCTCGTCGTGCTGAGAGGAGACCCAGGGGACCGGTGATGCAGTTCTTTGGTGCCTGCGGTAGCAGGGGGACGATTCCGTCGACCCACAGGAGATTTCTTCGGAGCTTCTAGTGCAGAGAGGAGGCAGACTACCCCCACAGCATGCACCACCAGGAAAACAGTCGAGAAGGCGGCAGGATCAGCGTTACAGAGTTGCAGTAGTCGTCTTTGCTACTTTGTTGCAGTTTTGCAGGCTTCCAGCGCGGTCAGCAGTCGATTCCTTGGCAGAAGGTGAAGAGAGAGATGCAGAGGAACTCTGATGAGCTCTTGCATTCGTTATCTAAGGAATTCCCCAAAGCAGAGACCCTAAATAGCCAGAAAAGAGGGTTTGGCTACTTAGGAGAGAGGATAGGCTAGCAACACCTGAAGGAGCCTATCAGAAGGAGTCTCTGACGTCACCTGCTGGCCCTGGCCACTCAGAGCAGTCCAGTGTGCCAGCAGCACCTCTGTTTCCAAGATGCCTGAGGTCTGAAGCACACTGGAGGAGCTCTGGACACCTCCCAGGGGAGGTGCAGGTCAGGGGAGTGGTCACTCCCCTTTCCTTTGTCCAGTTTTGCGCCAGAGCAGGGCTAAGGGGTCCCTGAACCGGTGTAGACTGGCTTATGCAGAAATGGGCACCATCTGTGCCCATGAAAGCATTTCCAGAGGCTGGGGGAGGCTACTCCTCCCCTGCCTTCACACCATTTTCCAAAGGGAGAGGGTGTAACACCCTCTCTCAGAGGAAGTCCTTTGTTCTGCCATCCTGGGCCAAGCCTGGCTGGACCCCAGGAGGGCAGAAACCTGTCTGAGGGGTTGGCAGCAGCAGCAGCTGCAGTGAAACCCCTGAAAAGGCAGTTTGGCAGTACCAGGGTCTGTGCTACAGACCACTGGGATCATGGGATTGTGCCAACTATGCCAGGATGGCATAGAGGGGGCAATTCCATGATCATAGACATGTTACATGGCCATATTCGGAGTTACCATTGTGAAGCTACACATAGGTAGTGACCTATGTGTAGTGCACGCGTGTAATGGTGTCCCCGCATTTACAAAGTCCGGGGAATTTGCCCTGAACAATATGGGGGCACCTTGGCTAGTGCCAGGGTGCCCTCACACTAAGTAACCTTGCACCTAACCTTTACCAGGTAAAGGTTAGACATATAGGTGACTTATAAGTTACTTAAGTGCAGTGGTAAATGGCTGTGAAATAACGTGGACGTTATTTCACTCAGGCTGAAGTGGCAGGCCTGTGTAGTATTTGTCAGAGCTCCCTATGGGTGGCAAAAGAAATGCTGCAGCCCATAGGGATCTCCTGGAACCCCAATACCCTGGGTACCCTAGTACCATATACTAGGGAATTATAAGGGTGTTCCAGTATGCCAATGTGAATTGGAAAAATTGGTCACTAGCCTGTTAGTGACAATTTGAAAGAAATGAGAGAGCATAACCACTGAGGTTCTGGATAGCAGAGCCTCAGTGAGACAGTTAGTCATAACACAGGTAACACTTTCAGGCACACTTATGAGCACTGGGGACCTGGCTGGCAGGGTCCCAGTGACACATACAACTAAAACAACATATATACAGTGAAAAATGGGGGTACCATGACAGGCAAGATGGTACTTTCCTATATTGTCACAGGTGAAACAAAAGATTTTAGAGTTTCTTACTATTTGCACTAAGCAAGAGACACCGAGTTTTATAAGCTTGTTTGATTTTTGGAAACAGTACAGCCCTCATCTGAGTAAAATCCTAACAATTTGGTACAAAGTAACTAGTTAAAAACATGGGTTTGAATGGAGTGAAAAGCAGCTGCGTGCTTTTGATTTGGCAAATTAAATAATTCAACAGACTTTAGATTTGTGCGCAGTGCGAGAGGGAAACACTGATGTAAACTTGAGCGTGTGGCAGAAACAGGGGAGGACAAGGGTGCCCCCGGGCCTTTGGATTAGAAAACTATCTGACTTTGTGGAGCGCTGTACTCCTTTTGAAAAAAAGCTTTTGACTTGTTATTGGGCTCTAGGGAATACTGAGCAAATTACATTAAATGATAATGTAATTCTGAAACCTAAAATATCAATCATGCAGTGGGTGATGAGTTCACCTAAATCTCGCAGTATAGGACAGGCACAAGGGGCTAGTATCATACTTTGGATCTGGTACATACAAAACAGGGCTCAAGTAGGACCTACAGGCACTGCAGCCCTACATGAACAGGTGTCACAAGCCCCTTTGTAGGATGAGGAGAGGGTGCAGGGAGTACCACAGTTAAAAGAGTTACCAGTGAAATTGAGTGCACCATTTGGATTCTTGTCCCCTGAGGATAGAAAGCGTGTTTGTTTGACTAATGAGTCAATGAAATACATGAGTACTAAAAGACAATGGAATGCAATGTTATACAATCCAGTTACTGAAAGGTTGTTGTCTACCACAGGAGAAGGAAAAAGTAACCAATTTGCAGAGTTGTACACTGTGTGTGAGACTTTAAAGCAAGAGCTGCTTGAGACGTGTCATTTTTACACTGATTCTTGGATCACTCTCAATGGATTAGCCATTTGGTTTTCCACATGGCTTGCACATAACTGGTTAATTAATTCAAAGGAGGTGAGGAGCAAAGAGTTGTGGCAGGAAATTTGGGAAATGTTAAAACAGAGTAAAGTCATAGATACGAATTGTACCATTGACTCATTAGAATGCTGGTTCAATTCCCTTGCGGATGTTAAAGAGAAAAGGTCAAAGACAGAAGTGTCAACCCAGAATTCTGACTTGGTGGGGATGGCTAAGTGGGTGCACCAGAAATGTGGACATCTGGGAGAAAAAGCCACTTACAGGTGGGCAGAAATTAGAGAGATGCACATTCCCTTAGATTTGATAAAAACTGTGATTTTGTAATGTCCTATTTGTCAGCACACACAACATAGATCTGTCCCACAAACAGTCAAAGATCAGTTGGGGAGAGGAAAGTTACCAGTACAGATATGGCAAATTGATCAGTTTTTAGGGGGAGTGATTGCGGCAGATTACCAAGGAGAAATCAAAGTTATTCTGATAACTAGAAGAGTGAAGTAATAATAAATGTCTTCTTTAAACTAAGAAGTGCATTCCAGAGATTGTTTTCAGCTCGGTCATTAGTGAAAGCAAAACAACACCCACTAACACGTCCAAGCACACACAGCAATGCACACACTAACATACCCAGCCAAACACCAATGCAGACACTGACTCCCAGGAACAAACCAAAGCAGAGACTGACACACCGAGCCAAACACTACTGCATCCAATAACACACCCAGGCACGCACTGATGCATGCACTGAGACACCAAGGCACACACTGATGCAGACACAAACACACATGCGAAACACTAATGCAGCCACTCACATACCCAGGAACACTGATGCATACACTGACACACCCAGGCATACATTAATTCAGACACTGACACAACCACTAAAACACAAATGCATCCAATAATACACTCAGGCATAGACTCATGTATACATGGAGACACCAAGGTATACACTCATGCATACACTGAGACACCCAGGCACACACTGATGCATACACTGACATATCCTAGCATACACTAATACAGACGCTGACACACCCACATAAACTCTAACACATCCAATACCACACCTAGGCGTAGACTCATGTATACACTAAGACACCCAGGCATGCACTCATACATACACTGAGACACCCAAACATATATAGTGCAGACACTGACACACCCAGCCAAACACTAATGCAGCCACTGACACACCCAGACACACACAGATGCATACTCTACCAGACCCAGTCAGACACAGATGCATATACTAACATTCCCAGGCATACACTCATGTATACACTGAGACACCCAGGCATACATCACTGCAGACACTGACACACCCACCCAAACACTAATGCTGTCACTGATATACCCAAGCACACACCGCTGCAGATACTAACGTACCCAGGCACACACTAACACATTTACTGACAAACTACCCACAGACCCAACCAAACTTACACTTACGGAAGCACTCATACAACTATGTAGCCACTGACATGCTCATTAAAAGATAATACACTCACTTGCACATTCATTTTTATGTAAATATTACAGATGACATTGGTTCATTACCCTTTGTGAATATTAAAGTAGTCATGTACCATTTTAATTTCACTTTTATGGCATCTATCACATGTACAAACAGAAAAAGTCACAAACACTAAGGGTCTCATTACAAGGCTGGCAGTCCCAGGACTGCCAGCCTCGCTTTGATGGTTGGACCACCGCAACTATGGTAGTCCGACCACCACATTACAACTCTGGTGGGCCGACCCACCAGGGGACTGCTGTCCCCACTGGGACCATGGTTCCTGACGGGTCAACAGCAGCTGCAGTTGTAACCAGCAATGGCGACGATGAACTGAGCGCCGCCTGGCTGATTACAACACCACTTTCTGGCAGCATTTCCATGGCAGAGACCCCCATGGAAAAGCTGGCTGAAAGCCAGTGCAGGGACCCCCTGCCCAGCACCATCGAAATGCACACTGTCTGCAGACAGTGTGCATTCTGAGGGTGCTGGAGTGGTACAATATTGGTCTTGGCTCCCTTAAGGGAGCCAAGACCAATGTCATAGCATTTATCCCGCCATTCAGCCCAATAGGAACGCGTAATACAATGTTCCCGCCGGTCAGCCCAACAGGAACATTGTAATACGCTCGGAGGGGGATGTCACTGCCATGGCGGTGGTGTCCTCCCTGTGGCTTTGGCGGTCCCGTGGTGGGGTCATAATCAGGCCTTTGGGCTATTTAAGAATAACATTAACATGAAGTTAGTTCTTTGTTTGATTACATGGAATGGTTCTAACAGGAACTGTTTGCTTTTTGTAGAAGAGTTTTGCAAAAGGTTTTTATTTGTTGTTGTTTTTTTTTAACAAAAAATAAACAGGGTACTAAAACAGATAAACACAAGGAAATGGAAAGAAGCAACAGGCTTCACTATTCAAAAACCATTAACTTGTTGTTGGAATAAAACAAAATATAATTACAACAATGATTTCACACAGTAGCTGAGAATGCAGTGACAGAAGACACATTCACGGCTATCGACATCTTGCATTTCCCATAGTGTGTTACCATTTCGCTCATTTCTGGGCAAGCAGCTGGGACATTGACCATAGAAGGTAATGACGCTCTCAATAAGGTGCTGTGGATTGACCTACTGCATCTGTCTTCTTGTGCATCATTCAATTATAAACCCTCTCATGGATCATTTTTACGTGCTTCTACGTGGAGCTGGTTCCAGCTGAATACTTTTTTGATATCCCTTGTGAGAGTTGTTTGCCTCAGATATTACACTGCACATATTTTGCAGTGACCTTCTTCTCCACTGATGAACATTGTGAAATGCTTCCAAACATCACTCTCCTTTTTGGGAGGTGATGTCTCCGGGTCTTCATACAAAGCAGGATCTGCATGTGGTTCAAGCAGAAATTACTGCTTTAGGGTTTGGTTTCAAATACAGGTGGGCGGGGTCTTGATGCACCCAAGAAAAAGGTAAGGTTTGGTTGAGACATCAGGCGAATTTGCAGTTCCAGTCCGTAGATTTGCAGGTTCAGGAAGCGTGAAAAAATGAATAAGTATGTCAGAGAACAAATATATATATATATATGTTCACAATGGTGTCATTGATGAGAATAGAATAGAGAGGAATATAAATGTTAAAAAAATTGGCAAATCTGGGATTCCAAATTCGCTGATTTGTTCCAATCATGTGATCACAATAACAAACCATAAAGTACTACCTTTTCCTTTAAAAAAAACAATTTTTTTTTTTTCACTTTACAAAATAAATATATACTTCATGTTAACAATTTTTCTTAAAAATATTTAAAACTTGGCCCGGCCAGAAAACTCAGCTGGCGGAGTTCCAGAATCTGCTCATCCATCGCGAAGCAGAGTTTTGTGCGAGATTTGTTTTTGGTGCTCGCGAGTAACACAATATTATCAGGCTGCTATCAAGCGTATGTGAGATTTTGCACCTCTCCTGCAGTTTCCATCTGCAATGGTGCCAATAGAGTGCCACTCGTGAACACACCTCAAGTAGATTTTCTACTGGAGAAGGAGCTAAATCTAAGAGGTTTTCGAGTTGATTTTCTTCTCCAACGGACTGCTCCAGTTGTTTTTTTGTGTCAGAAACCTTTTTTTCTTCTTTTATTCCCAACAGGAAGTGCCTCAGAGACTCCAACTTCCTGCTCCTGTCATGCAGGCTCCTCCCAGTGCTTTGTCCACCTCCTGGTCACTTTTCACTCAGTTTTGGAGGTGAAAAGATCATTTTTTCAAACAATCAATCAACATTTGTAAAGCGCGGCCTATCACCCAGGGGGTCTCATGGTGCTAGCTGGGGGCTGCTCATCAGTCAAAGAGCCAGGTCTTCCTGAACTGAGCCAGCAAAGGGGACTGCCTGAGGTGGAGCAGCATTGTGTTCCAGGTCTACGAGGAAATAGAAGGATCTTACTCCAGCCGTGCTCTTCCGGATCCTGGGGATGGTAGCGAGGGACAGTTGCGCTGAGCAGAGTTGCCTTGAGGGGGTTAGAAGGAGAGGCGGTGGTTGAGGTAGGCAGGTCTGATGTTTTAGAGGGCCTTGTATGCGTGGGTCAGGAGTTTGAAGTTGAAGCGTTGGTTGATGGGAAACCAGTGTAGGTCTCTCAGGTGGGTGGAGATATGGCTGTGGCAGGGGATGTCCAGGATCAGGCTGCCCACAGTGTTCTGTATTCTCTGGAGTCTTGATTGGAGGATTTTGTTGATTCCACCATGAAGTGTGTTGCCATAGTCCAGTGTACTGGTGTTGAGTGCCTGGATGACTGATCTTCTTGCGTCAATCGAAAACCAATTGAAGGTTTTTGGGAGCAGGTGAAGGGTATGGAAGCATGATGAGGAGACGGCATTGACTTGATGGACATGGACAGAGATGAGTCGAGAATGATGCTGAGGTTGCGGCAGTGGTCAGTCTGAGGTAAGGCAGTTCTGAGGCTGCTGGGCCACCAGGAGTTGTCCCAAGCAGAAGTGGCGGGCCCAGGATGAGGACCTCTGTCTTGTCCAAGTTGAGCTTGAGGCAGCTGTCCCTCATCCAGTCAGCGACTGTTTTCATTCAGTTGTGAAAGTTCTTTTTGGCTGTTGATGGTTCATCGGTGAGGGAGAGAATGAGCTGTGTGTTGTCGGGGTATGAGACGGAGTCATGTAGATGTTGAAGAGGGTGAGGCTCAGGGAGGAGCCCTGGGGAACTCCATATCTGGTTTCTGTCAGCTTCAAGGTGAATGTTGGGAGCCTGACTCTCTGGGTTCGGCCTGTGAGGAAGGAGCGAATCCATTCCAGGGCTTTGCTGTGTATATTGGCGTTGTGTAGTCTGGTGCACAACGTGTGACGCGCGGAACCCGCTGTGTCCTCCTCGCGGGCCGCAGTTGGATTGTTGGTCCAGTTTCGGGCAGCCGGTCCTGCTGTGGGACGCTTTTTTAGGCCGTGACCTGTTTTCTCGACCGCAGCGTGGCTCGGGAGTCCTTTCTTCTTGGGCTATGGGTCGTACCGCGTTTGCTTGCGGCCCCTGTATTGTTTTTTTACCTGTTTGCTGAACTACTTTTTCTTCCTTCTTTTTCCTTTTTCTTCTCGTGGCCATATTTTCTTCTTCCCAGGTGTCTGTGTTTCCTTCCCTGCATGCATTGCTTACTGCCTTTTCTACAATGACAATTTTTCCATTCACCTGTATGTGACTTTCCCAATCCAAGATGGTATCTTTAGTTCTTCCTGCATGTCACTTCCTGTTTGTCAGTACAAAAGCACAGAAGGTCTTCTTTTCCTTGCGTTGCAAACACTTCCGTCCTGGTGGTGCTCCTCGCTCCTGCTTCCCATGTTTTTGGATCTATCCTGTTTTTTGCCTGCAGTTTTGTTGTTCCTGATTCTTAATTCTTTTCAGCTTTTTTTTTGCCTCTTTTCAGGGCTTCCTGTGATCTGAGTTTTTTTCCCAATATTAGGTTTTTCCTCTGGGACTCCTTCTGGAGGGTACAGCCTACTAGGATGTGTATTGTCAGCAGCACCCTGGCTCCTGGAAAGGGTCGCCCTTACCTTGGCCAATCCAGAACAAGCAAGAAACTAGGTGGTGCCCTGAGACTGGCAGACTACAGCAGTAAGAAGCGTGCAAACCATGACACAACGTATTTGTCTGCTGGATATATACCTTTTCATTTAATAACTTTGTTTTTGTGATATCACAGATGTAAGTTAAAAATATATTGTATAAGGGTGTTGTTTGTTTGATAGGGCATGCACCAGTATTTCTTTTAACTTTTATTTTATTTTTAAATTTAACTGTGGCAGGTGGCCCATAGTTTAAGTAGGAGCCTACTTATTTTTTTTGCATTTGATTTTTCATCTTTTGTAAAGAAAAAATGTTGCAAAGTTCAGTACCCTTTCTCCAATTTGTTACATTTGCAATATTCATTTATTTTACTATGTGGTGTAGACTTCCAATTGGCCATCTAGCCAGTGGGACCAGTACTAGTCATCAGTGCATGAAAGAAATGTTTCTGTGGTATATGTTTTTAAAACTTAATTTACGGCAGGGTAATGGCATTGGACTAAATAAAACATGTTAGCTTTTTACATTTCATTTTTTTCTGCAAAAAGTGCATATGTGGGGTAATATTTGATGCTGTTGGAGGATGTGTGTTGTGAAAGTTTTACAGTTCAGTTAATTTTCATGTTTTTCATCACTGAATTAATGGTAGTGTTTTCTTCTGTGTTACCACCATGCCTCCCTTTTTCTGGCCTGTGTGTGTGGCTTTGTCATTGGCCACAATTTGTCTTTGTTCTCCATGCCATGTCGCCAAGGGCCATTTTGTGTAGTCTGTGTCCATAGGCCTCAATGTGTTCTTTGTTTCCTATGCCTCTTTGCTCATTGTTGTTGTTTGACCATGTGGCTGGCAGCCATTTTGTGCATCCAGTCAGTGTGCCTTTGCCTTAGGCTTGCATGTGGTCTTTGTTCCCCATGCCTCCTTGAACACTGTTGTTGTTTATCCATGTGACTGACAGCCATTTTGTGCATCCAGCCACTGTGCCTTTGGCATAGGCTTGCATGTGTTCTTTGTTCCACATGCCTCCTTGCTCCCTGTTGTTGCTTGGCCATGTGGCTGGTGGCCATTTTGTGCACCCAGCCATAGTGTTTTTGCCATAGGCTTGCATGTGTTCTTTATTTCTCATGCCTCCTTGCTCGCTGGTATTGTTTAACCATGTGTCCGGCAGACATTTTGTACATTCAGCCAGAGTGCCTTTGCCAGAGGCTTGCACGTGTTCTTTGTTTCCCATGCCTCCTTGCTTGTTGTCATTGTTTGACCATTAGTCTGGCAGCCATTTTGTGCATCTAGCCACTGTTTTTTGCTAAAGACTTGCATGTGTTCTTTGTCCCCCATGCCTCCTTGCTCACTGTTGTTTGACCATGTGGCTAGCAGCCATTCCGTGCATCCAGCCAGTGTGCCTTTTCCATAGGCTTGCATGTGTTCTTTGTTCCCCATGCCTCCTTGCTCTCTGTTGTTGTTTGACCATGTGGCTGACAGCCATTTTATGCATCCAGCCAGTGTATTTTTGCCATAGGCTTGCATGTGTTCTTTATTTCCCATGCCTCCTTGCTCGCTGTTATTGTTTAACCATGTGTCTGGCAGACATTTTGTACATTCAGCCAGTGTGCCTTTGCCAGAGGCTTGCATGTGTTCTTTGTTTCCCATACCCGCTTGCTCGTTGCCATTGTTTAACCATTAGGCTGGCGGCCATTTTGTGCATCTAGCCACTGTGCCTGTGCCTTAGGCTTGTATGTGTTCTTTGTTCCCCATTCCTTCTTGCTAGGTGTTGTTGTTTGACCATGTGGCTGGTGGCCATTTTGTGCATCCAGCCCGAGTGATTTTGCCATAGGCTTGCATGTGTTCTTTGTTCACCATGCCTCCTTGCTCACTGTTGTTGTTTGACCATGTGGCTGGTGACCATTTTCTGCATCCAGCCAGTGTGCCTTTGCCATAGGCTTGCATGGATGGATGTGATATCAGTTTAATATGCTTGAGAATCATTGTTGTATATATATAATGTATATGATTTTGACAAACATTGCTTATATTAGATGCATGTTTTGCATTTTTTTATTTTGCACCTCTTTGCCTCTCAATAGGTTTCTTTTCATCCTCCCATACAAACATTGGCAATTATTTATCTTTTTTATTTACATTTTTCATTTTTATTTATAATTTTCTGTTTCTGTGCTTAATTTATTTAATTTGTTTTTAATTTTGATTGTAGATTTTTAAACTTTTTTTATTTAATTTATTTTTATTTTATTTGTTTATTTTTCATTTTGCCTCAATCATCCATCCATCTACCATAGGTGCACAGCGGTGCAACGGCATTCAGTTTTTTAGGTATAATTCCATTTCCTCTTTGACACTTGCTGCAGTGCAATATAGACACATCAGCGTCATTCATTTTTTTAAATGATTATTTATTCCTTTTCCCCTGGACCACATTGCCTGCCATAGGCACACACTAACCTTCATTTTTTTAAAGATTATTCCATTTACCCATGCACTTCCCTGACTGCCACAAATGTCTCTTTTACAATAGATGGACATAAAGCAAAGAGCTACATAAATATGTTGTGTGGTATGGTGGTGCGGTTTGACTTCAAAGTGGTTGATTTATTATTATCTAGGTAACCAACCACACTAAGATTGTTTTTGTCTGTACTAATGCAAACTGCAACAATGCCATGTTGCACTAACTGTTTTCTGGCTTGTTTGCTTTTAGGTGCACAAAATAGAAGAGACATCACCTGCAGTATTGCCAAACAGAGGACTTGTACAGTGATGTCAGTCCTGTAATCTCTTCCGCTTGTGAAACTTAGTGCCACTGCCAACTGAGAACCTTAAGGTGGCACCAAAAAAATTTGCTCCCAAGAAAGTGGTCCGTGAGAAGAAGAAGCTTTCCACCAGTTGCGTGTCGACCACAAACCTTTTCAGGAGACGTGTGCCTGCCGCACTAGCCTCTTAGGAGGAATCTGAGAGAGGCACTCCCACATCAACAGCACCATCCAAGACCATGTATGTCAGTGAGGCAGCCACAGCAATCATGGCAACAACAATGAGCAGTGGCGTTGAATTGGATTTGTCCCTTTTGCAAAGTAGGACGCAATGGTTTCAGGAAACAGAACAAAGTGGACAGCAGCCGCAGCCAACAATAGTAGATCCTTCTGAACCTGAGGCAGAACAGAAGGTCGAGCTTCCTGCTGAGCAAGAACCTTCTCTTTTGGCATCATTAGGTCCCAGATCTCCAGCAAGGAAAAGGAAAGGTAGTACTCCAATATCTTCTCCAAGCACCACTTATATAAAAATATATAAAATACTGCAATTCTGTTTCTCTACATGTTCTTCAAAGGAAGTGCACTACACGTCTAGCTAGGGTCAGAATTGGGTCAGAGTTACTCAGAAATACTCGGAGTTAGGAGGAAGATGGAAGCACTCAGGGTGAGACTACCTCATCAACAGCTAGAAGAAGGGAGTCATTGACTTCAAACAGAAACCATGACTCTGATGCCTAGTACTCAGCTATGTGGAATGAAGAGAGGTGTGTTGATTTGGGAAATGTTGATGGTTGTGTGTGTGGTACTGGTGGCAAAAGTGAAACTCCAAGTCCTCTTGTTTTTTGTTGAGCCTCTGAGTCTTCTTGGTATACTCCTTAAGAATACAGTTTTTGTTTTACAGTCCACAAGCCTTCTCCTCTCCTGCCTGAACGAAAGGCAAAAGCTGGGCTCAACACTCCTGCTTACCTACCAGAGAGGTTCAGACAGGCACCCAAGAGTGACTGACATTCCCAAGGAGAATGCAGATGTACCACCCAATTTAGCAATACAGTGTAATTTTTCTTATAACAATCCTATTTGTAGAACTGGGTGGGTTCAATTCACTCCTCCATAATTTTATTTTTACAAACCTAGAAGACAGAACACTTAGGGCCAGATGTAGGAAGGAAGCAATTTGCGAGTTGCAAATTGCGAGTCCTTCCGACTCGGAATTTGCAACTCGCAAATTGCTATGCAGTACGGTGTCTCAGACACCGACTGCAACTCGCTATGGGGTCGCAATGACCCACCTCATGAATATTCATGAGGTGGGTCGCAAATTGCGGCCCCATAGCGAGTATAGGCACTCACTAACATGGAGGCCTGCTGTAGTCAGCAGGCCTCCATGTTAGCGACCTGCTTTTCAATAAAGCAGTTTTTTTTTTAAAATGTAGCCCGTTTTCCCTAAGGGAAAACGAGCTGCATTTCAAAAAATCCGAAACCTTTTGTTTCGGTTTTTTCAGGGCAGGGAGTGGTCCCTTGGACCACTCCCTGCCCTGAAAAAATATTTTGGGGTCCATTCACAAAGGGGAAGGGGTCCCATAGGGACCCCTTCCCGTTTGCGAATGGGTTACCATCCACTTCAAGTGGATGGTAACTGCGACTCCATTTGCGACCGCATAAGCGGTCACAAATGGAATTGCATACCATTGCGAATCGCAAATAGGAAGGTAACGACTCGCAAAATGCATTTCTGCATAGGAAACACGCATTTGCGAGTCGCAAACGGCAAATTTTGCCGTTTGCGACTCGCAAAGTGCTTCCTACATCTGGCCCTTAGATATGTAATGATGTGGGTCTCTGGGACAGAAGGACTGTTTGTAATGCATTTAACTGAACTGTGTCAGACTCACTACTTCATTTCCTTCCACAACAGATTCATGATGATGTGCTGCTCATCACCCTGATTTATATTGTTCTTTTGTTGTGTTTGTCTTTTACACTTTCCCCCAAATCAACTTTCCCATCCATTGATCAAACCCCTAACCCTCTTCCCCCAGGCCGTGTGATTTTTTGTTTTAGGAGTGTCTTAATTTACACCAAATAGATAACACACAGGGGGCCTCATTTACAATCTTTTAGTGCAGGGTAGCACTGCAAGCCTTCTTGCTGAGCTGCTCTGCATCAAAAGAAAAGGGCAAGAATGTGCATTACGGTGCATTCCTGTCCTTTCCCCCTGAGCTGGCACACAATGGGCTGCCTTGCACTGACACAGGCATCCTTGCACCATAGCGCAAGGTTGAATGCATTGTAGGGGTGATTGTTTTTGTGCCGGAAGGAACACCTTCCTGCATAAAAGCAATCAATGGAGGTGATTTCCTCTTTCTATGTGTGCTGCATAAGGTAGCACACATAGAAAAAGAAACAATGAAGAGAAATTGTTATTTCTCCTCTTTACATCTCCCCTGGGGAAGTGTAGGCTTTTGTCACATTCCCAGGTTTACGAAATCTCGTAAATCTGGGAATGTGTCAAATGCCATGGGTGTTGCATGGGAACACCCACTGTAATGCCTGTGGCATGGCTTCCTTTCACAGTGTGAGGCAATGGAGTGAGCACTCAGCTCGGGGCACGGCCGCGGTCCATGTTTCTGGCAGCCGGACGTGCCTCGCCCCTTCTATTTTGTATTTCCTCACACGAGTCCCTAAAATGGGCATGGGTCATCGGCGAGTTCTGGGTGTGGCGCGCCCTCGATATTAGGCATGGGCACCCCCTCCCCCAACCCTTCACTTACCTGGTGTAGCCTGTTCCTTTCTTCTTTTCTTCTTTTTCTCTTCTTTCTCCTTTTCTTCTTTACACTTAGCAGCCATGTTCTTCTTTATCCCAACATGCCTTTCTTTTTCCCTACATGCCTTAGGACCCTTTTAAAAAATTGCGCCTTTCTCTATATTCTCCTATGATTCTTTTCCAATCCAATATGATGTTTTTCTTCTTCCTGTTGGTCATTTCCTGTTTTAGGGTATATAAGGAGTGTGATTCTTGTTCCCTTTGCGCTGCAACACTTCCTTTGGTGGTGATCTTCGCTCCTGTTGTTTTTTCTCAAGTTTTTTTATTTCCCTCGCTTGTTCCAGTTTCTTCCAGTATTGTTTTCTTGTTGGAAGACTTACCTTTTTGCTTATTTTTGTTCCAGGGAGTTCCTGCTATAGAGCTTTTTCCCTTTGTTTTTTTTTACACCTGCACTCCTTCTGGAAGGCACAGACTGCCTTTTGGCGTTCCATCATCAGCAGCGCCGTGGCTTGCGAGAAAGGACCACCCTTACCTTGGTCAAGGCAGAACCTACAAGGATCAAGACCACTCTGCAGTTCCAGTTGGCCAGAGTCATAAACGACGAGTAGCCCGTGACAGTGACTTGTGCTGCTTTGTCTCACTCCATATCTACATGGCCATGAAAAGCCATTCAGTTTGGCTTTATGTGGCCTTGTAGATATGGTTCTGCAGTTTGCGCTGTCGAACCCTCTTAAAAGTGACGTTCCGTTAGCACACAGGGGCTTGTAAATAAGCCCCTTGGTTGGGCGGATTTGGTAAATGAGACACCAACTCACTGCAGGATCTTCTACTACCTGAGCGATAGTCCAAGCCAGCCCCACTTACCCAACCAGGCATAAGTAAGAACGTCATTCCTCATTGTCAACATCATCATTCAGACTTTTGTTATGCCTAAATGAAACATTTAACCTTGTCGACTACAGAGCACAGAGTTTGAGTAAATTTTTCCTGACTTAATCATTTCATAACTTTGGTTATTAAATTCCAAGCTCATCATTGCTCAGAATAATTTACTACTGTTAGTTTTTGTTAAGTGTGGTATTCTTTGATGTGTCATGGTGGTAGTAGTCTGTCCACAGTCTTTCTAAAGCTATAATATGAATGTATATGTATAACTGACTAACTCGGTTTTTCTTTCAATTGAGTTGCCTGTGATCGTTTTGATTAATCCTAGATCACCTAGGTGGGAGTGGGACCTCCCTGTTAGCACACTACCACTACCATAAAGAAGGCACCTGGAGAAACCCTCCAGTAAGGTGTTGGAAGCTTGTCAGGGGAGGCAGCTGCCAGCCATCACTTCATCTATTCAGGTAAGAGAACGATAGGTTAAAGTGAACTAGTTTACTTGGTACATAACTAACTTCTACTACAGATGAAATAAGAACTTGTTTATCTATGTTTCTGTAGGTCAAATACGGAATGGCAACATACCATTCTAACTGGCATACACTTTCAGAAGTAGATTAACAGACAGGCTATGCGAAAAGGCATCAGTACAAAGTTAAAGTAAAACACAAAAAAACTTCAGACATAAACTGGATTATAAAGATTTCCCCCTTACTTACATATAAATAATAAAATATAAAACCCACCCTTTCCACCAACAATAGGCCCACCCCTCTCCCACATCTTTCCATATCCCTAACCAATGTCCAAAATAAATATATAAATGTCCATATCCAAATTGTCCATAAAGAAGAACAATACCCATTCCAAATTCTCACCCTCTCTACCCACAACTCCCTTCCACCAAAACCAAAAAATGTAAAAGGGCTCATAAAGTGCATTCTCTATAAGGGTCTCCAAGTATTTAATCTGGGGCTTGAGGCGTGCCATCCTATGGCCCAAGTGCGCCATCTCACGCAGCATATGGCGATGGCGGAGCTGGTCTGAAAAGGGGGTGGCACAAGGACAGACAGCTCCAAGTTGCCGGTGGCACTGGTGCGGGTCGGGGGTGCATGATGTTGGCTGGTGGAACTGGACCAAGGAGCAGTGGCATGTGCCAGGCCCTCCTCATTTTCCAGCCACTGGTAGTTTGCCCTGGTGGCCTCTATTGCAGGAGGTGGGCTGCAATCTCTTGCCAGGTCAATGATGGTGGACCAGCAGGAGTAGCTATATCAAGAGAAGAAAAAAGAAACATTGTAATGAATTCTCTGTGCAAACACTTGTTTTTTTTTCAAATGACATAGTGGCACAGTATTAGAAATGGGGTCTTTGGTTGGGAGTCAGGTTACCCCCTATCCAAGCAGGGACCCTCACACTAATCAGGGTAAGTCACACACAATCCAAATTATCCGGTGCCCACCCTCTGGTAGCTTGGCACTGAGCAGTCAGACTTAACTTAGAAGGAAATGTGTAAAGTATTTGTGCAATAAATCATGCAATAACACATTAGAACACCACAAACATACACCACACAGTGTTTGGAAAAATATATAATGTTTATCTGATGAGATGCAGGTCAAAACGATCAAGATGCAATAAGTATATGTTGAGATATCACTGTAAAAACAATATAAAGTGTCTCTACTCTCTTAAAAAGCAACAAGTGTCTCTTGCAAGCACAAAGTATCTGGTTTCCGTTCAAATTCTCCGCAAGGGACCACAGAGGAGGAGATGCGTGGAAAACAGGGAGGTGTGCATCGATTTTTCCGGCGCACACAGATAATGCATCATTGAGTTTTCACACAGGGCAGGCTTTGCGTCGTTTTCCGGCTCATAGGCTGGGATCCTCTTTGGGTTGCGGAGTTTTCGGATGCCCTGGGGACGATGCATTGAAATCCAGCGCTTGCAGGACGAAGTCACAGGGGCTGCGTCGATCCGGTGGGCATTGCATGGAAATTTCTACTGCATGCAGGCGCTGAATCGATTCATCTCAGGAAGTCGGGCTGCGTCATTCCGGCTCAGCTTTGCGTCGATCCAGTGGGCCGTGCAGCGTATTTCCAGTCGCTACACTGGCGCTGTGTCGATCTTCTCCTTGTGAAGTCAGGCTGTGTCATATCAGTTCAGCGTGCAGTGATTTTCTCACTGCTATGCAGGCTGTGCGTCGTTTCTTGCAAGCTGCGCGTCGATTTTCACCGCACAGGGAGTTCCCTTGCAGAAATGAAGTATTTTTGGTCCTGAGACTTCAGAGAACAGGAGAAAAGCTCTATCCAAGCCCTTCGAGAGCACTTCTCAGCACAGCCAGAGAGCAGCAAAGCAGCTGGCAGCAGCAGGGTAGCAGTCCTTTGCAGAAAAACAGTCAGGTAAGTCCTTTGAGCAGCCTGGTAGTTCTTTTTGGCAGGTTGTAGGTTCTGGTTCAGGTTCTCTTCTTCAGGAAGTGTCTGAGTTGGTAGGGGCAGAGGCCCTGTTTAAATACCCAAATGTGCCCTTGAAGTGGGGGAGACTTCAAAGAGTGGCTTAGAAGTGCACAAGGTCCACCTTTCAGTTCAGTCCTATCTGTCACGGTCCCAGTAGGGTATGTGGCAGTCCTTTGTGTGAGGGCATGCTACTGTCCTTTGACATGTAAGTGTCAGACCCTCCACCCTCCCAGCCCAGGAAGACCCATTCAATATGTAGATGTATGCAAGTGTGACTAAGCTTCCTGTGTTTGGGGTTGTCTGATTGGATGCACAAGGGAGCTGTCAACTAAACCTAGCCAGAAGTGGATTGTAAGGCACAGAAGGATTTAACTGCAGAGAAATGCTCACTTTCTAAAAGTGGCATTTCTAAAATAGTAATATTAAATCCAACTTCACCAGTCAGCAGGTATTTGTATTACCATTCTGGCCATACTAAAATGACCTTGTTACTCCTTTCAGATCAGATGCTACCACTCAAACAGTATATGAGGGTAGCCCTAATGTTAGCCTATGAAAGGAGCAGGCCTCACAGCAGTTTAAAATGAGTTTAGGAGTTTTATACAACCAATAC
Organism: Pleurodeles waltl; assembly: GCF_031143425.1. Classification (NCBI taxonomy): domain Eukaryota; kingdom Metazoa; phylum Chordata; class Amphibia; order Caudata; family Salamandridae; genus Pleurodeles; species Pleurodeles waltl. The sequence goes on along the minus strand of NC_090437.1, from coordinate 1,312,379,109 downwards.
ATATAAACTACACAGGTACATGTCCTGCCTTTTGTCTACACAGCACCCTGCCTTAGGGGTTACCTAGGGCCCACTTTAGGGGTGGCTTATATGTAGAAAAAGGGGAGTTTTAGGCTTGGCAAGTACTCTTAAATGCCAAGTCAAAACGGCAGTAAAACTGCACACATAGGCCTTGCAATGGCAGGCCTGAGACATGGTTAAGGGGCTACTTAAGTGGGTGGCACAATCAGTGCTGTAGGCTAACTGTGAGAAAGTAGCCTCTTTCTACCATGGTTACCCTCCCCCCCTCTGGCCTGTTTGTGAGTTTGTCAGTGTGTTGTTACTGTGTCACTGGGATCCAGCTAGCCAGGACCCCAGTGCTCATAGTGAAACCCCTATATGTCAGTGTGTTTTGCCTGTCTCACTGGGATCCTGCTAGCTAGGACCCCAGTGCTCATAGTTTGTGGCCTAATGTGTGTGTTGTCAGTAGTGCTTAACTGTGTCACTGAGGCTCTCCTAACCACAACCACAGTGTTTATGCTCTCTCTGCTTCTAAATGTGTCACTATAGGCTAATGACTTAATTTACCAGTTCCAATTGGCACACTGGACCCCCCTTATAGGTCCCTAGTATATGGTACCTAGGTACCCAGGGCCTTGGGTTTCCAGGAGATCCTTATGGGCTGCAGCATTACTTTTTCCACCCATAAGGAGTTCAGACAAACCCTTTCACATGACTGCCGTTTTTACCGCACTTATGTAACTTATAAGTCACCTCCATGCCTAACCTTCATTTACTGAAGGCTAGGTGCAAAGTTACTAAGTGTGAGGACCCCCTTGCTCTAGCAAAGGTGCCCCCATGCTGTCCAGGGCCCAATCCCCGGACTTAGTGAGTAAAGGGATGCCATTACATGCGTGCATTACATATAGGTCAATACCTATATGTAGCTTCACAATGGTAACTTGGAATATGGCCATGTAAGGTGTCTAAGATCGGGGAATTGTACCCCCATTCCAAATCTGGTATTGGGGAGCCAATTCCATGCATCCTATGGGCTCTACCATGGACCCCCAGTAATGCCAAACCAGCTCTCTGAGGCTTACATTGCAGATGCAGCTGCTGCCACCTCACAGGCAGGGTTCGGCCCTCCTGGGGTCTGAGCAGCTCAATCCCAAGAAGGCAGAATAAAGTATTTGCTTTGGGAGGAGGGTGTTGCACCCTCTCCCTTTGGAAATAGGTGTTACAGGCTTGGGAGGGGTAGCCTCGCAGAGCCTCTGGAAATGCTTTGAAGGGCACAGATGGTGCCCTCCTTACATAAGCCAGTCTACACCGGTTCAGGGATCCCCCAGCCCCTGCTCTACCGTGAAACTGGACAAAGGAAAGGGGAGTGACCACTCCCCTGTCCATCACCACCCCAGGGGTGGTGCCCAGAGCTCCTCCAGTGTGTCCCAGACCTCTGCCATCTTGAATCCAGAGGTGTGAGGGCACAATGGAGACCTCTGAGTGGACAGTGCCAGCAGGTGACGTCAGAGACCCCTCCTGATAGGTGCTTACCTCTCTAGGTGGCCAATCTTCCTCTGAGGGCTATTTAGGGTCTCTCCTGTGGGCTATTACTCAGATAACGACCTGCAAGAATTCACCAGAGTCCTCTGCATCTCCCTCTTCGACTTCTGCCAAGGATCGACCGCTGACTGCTCCAGGACGCCTGCAAAACTGCAACAAAGTAGCAAGACTACCAGCGACATTGTAGCGCCTAATCCTGCCGGCTTTCTCTACTGTTTCCTGGTGGTGCATGCTCTGGGGGCTGTCTGCCTTCACCCTGCACTGGAAGCCAAGAAGAAATCTCCTGTGGGTTGACTGCGTCTTCCCTCTGCTACCGCAGGCACCAAACTTCTGCTTCACCAGTTCTCTGGGTCCCCTCTCATCATGACGAGCGTGGTCCCTGGAGCACAGGAGCTGGATCCAAGTGACCCCGACAGTCCAGTGGTCCTTCTGTCCAAATTTGGTGGAGGTAAGTCCTTGCCTCCCCACGCCAGACAGTAATCCTGTGTACTGTGTGAACTGCAGCTGCTAGGGCTTCTGTGCACTCTTGCAAGGATTCCTTCATGCACAGCACAGCCCAGGTCCCTAGCACTCCGTCCTGCATTGCTCAACTCGCTGAGTTGATCTCTAACTTCGTGGGACCCTTCTTTGTAGTTTTGAGATGATTGCAATGCTCAGTTGTGCTGAACCTGTGTTTAAGTACTTTTGCGGGTGCTGCCTGCTTTTGTATGTGCTCTCTGTATTGATGAGCACCCTCTCTGTCTCCTCGTACAAGTGGTGACCTCCTGGTCCTTCTTGGGCCTGGACAGCACCCTTTTTCTTCAACTGCGACCTTTGCAGCTAGAAAGGCTTTTTGCGATCTTTCTGCAGGTGTCAGGATACTTCAATTCGATTTCCTCAGAAGCAGAAGATAACTCCTCAGTCCCGACCCGAGCTACTCACAACGAATATTAATCCTTTGTGCTGAGTACCCCAGAGGGGGAAAGGGGAATGGGATGGTAGAGAGACTGCCACAGAGATGATGAACGCCAGTACTCAGTCTGCCTCTTCACATCTAAGATTGGATACAGCACCTGCAAGAGTCACAGTCGCAATTACTAGGGACATACAACATCAGTTTTTCACTTTCTACTCTCAACACTTAATTCTCTTTAATTCTATTATTTGTTCACTCACCCTGAGTTCTCTGTAGCCTTGCTTCTCTCTATAAATGATAGCTCTTCTTAAAAAAATGCTTATTACTGATTCTGGAAGAACTTCTCAACCTTTGTTAGAGATTGGTTTTATGTTGCTATATATATATATAGTTGGTGATAATGCGTTCTTCAAATCAGCTGATGTTATTTAATTTCTCATGTCTTATTGTGACTTCTGTCAATACTTTTGTATTTGTAAATGCTTGTTTATTACAGTTAGTTTCTCCTTCCTTACTTCGACATCTGTCGATAACTTGTAGTTGTAAATGCTTGTTTATTTAAGTTTGTTTCTCTTTTAAACTCTATTTTGGTTTATTACCATTGAATTTGTAAATGCTTATTTGTTAACAGTTCTTTCATTTGTAGATACTTGCTCTTTTAAAGTTCGTTTTTTCTTGACTTTAATATCTTAAACAAGGACCTTGTAAACATAAGGATAATTCATACATTAACTCTGTAGCCTTGCCGACTTCCACGGGAACGGTCTACTATCAAACTCTTCGAATAAACCTTGACAATATTTATCTGTTTTCTGTAATATAATCTTCAAATGTAATTTTACCTCACAGGAGTTTCTGTTCTGAAGCGCGCTCTCTCTCCACACAGCTGATTCCTGTCAGACCTCAGTTCAAGTGCAAGGCTTCCAGCTGGAGAGCTCGTAAACTAGCAACCAACCGATTGCAAGACTAGAACTGTAACTAACCTTCAGGACTCACAGCGGCCATCTTGGATCTTCTCTTCTTGATTCTTCCTTTGAAATAAGCGCAAGATTACTCTGCAAACCTTCTTCCAGTTTGGGCTTTGCTGTCTCCACTGAGGATATCTCTTTGCTTTTCTCATGCACTTCTTTGATTTGACTTGGCAAGTTTCTGTGGTCATGACAGCAGGGAAACAACTCTGTATCCTCCAGCATTCCATGGGACATCTTCTGTGCAAAGGAGAAGTTCTTGGCACCTTCAGTTGTTGCAGAATCATCTTCAGCTTCTTCCACCCAGAGGCAGCACTTTTGCACCTTTATCCGGGGTTTAGTGGGCTCCTGTCCCCCCTGGACACTTTCGTGACTCTTGGACTTCGTCCCCTTCCTTTACAGGTCCTCAAGTCCAGGAATACGCCTTCAGTCCTTTGCAGTCAGTTGTGGTCGTTGCAGAATCTCCTATCACAACTTTAGTGTGTTTCTGGGGAAATAGGTTTACTCTCACTTTTCAGGGTCTTGGGATGGGGTATCTTGGAAACCCTTAGTGTTTTCTTACACTCCCAGCTACCCTCTACACACTACAGTAGGCTAGGGGTCCCTAAGTGGTTCACATTCCACTTTCTTAGTATATGGTTTGTGTTGCCCCTAGGCCTATTGCATCCTATTGTATTCTACAGTGTTTGCACTACTTGTAGGAGGCTGGCCTGGCTTGTAGTGGGTACCAAGGGGTACTTACACTCTGTGCCAGGTCTAGTTATCCCTTATTAGTGTAGAAGAGGTGTTTCTAGCATCTTAGGCTGATAGAAGGTAGCTATAGCAGAGCAGCTTAGGCTGAACTAGGAGACATGCAAAGCTCCTACTATACGACTGGTGTCATATGCACAATATCATAAGTAAACACAATACACAGATATACTAAAAATAAAGGTACTTTATTTTTATGACAATATGCCAAAAGTATCCCAGTGAGTACCCTCAGTATGAGGATGCCAAATATACACAAGATATATGTACACAATACCAAAAATATGCAGTAATAACAAAAGGAAGTTATGCAAGCAATGTAAAGTTACAGTAGATTGCAATAGGAGCACATAGGTATAGGGGCAACACAAACTATATACTCTAAAATTTGAATGCGAAACACGAATGGACCCCAAACCTATGTGAGCTTGTAGAGGGTCGCTGGGACTGTAAGAAAACAATGAGGGTTAGAAAAATAGCCCACCCCAAGACCCTGAAAAGTAGGTGTAAACGGTACCTATATTCCCCAGAGAGCACAGAAGTCGTGATAGGGGAATTCTGCAAGGAAAACCAACACCAGCAAAGCAACCAAAGTGGATTTCCGGACAAGAGTACCTGTGGAACAAGGGGACCAAGTCCAAGAGTCGCAACAAAGTCGAGAGTGGGCAGATGCCCAGGAAATGCCAGCTGAGGGTGCAAAGGAGCTGCCACTGGATGGTAGAAGCTGTGGATTCTGCAAGAACGAAGAGGGCTAGAAACTTCCCCTTTGGAGGATGGATGTCCCACGTCATGTAGAAGCTTACAGAGGTCATCCCATGCAGAAAGACCGCAAACAAGCCTTGCTAGCTGCAAGGGTCCCGGATAAGGTTTTTGGATGCTGCTGTGGCCCAGGAGGGACCAGGATGTCGCCACTTGGATGAGGAGACAGAGGGGGCACCCAGCAAGTCAGGGAGCCCTCACAGAAGCAGGCAGCACCCGCAGAAGTACCAGAACAGGCACTTGGAAGAGGAGTGAACCGGAGCTCACCCGAAGACACAAAAGGGAGTCCCACAATGCCGGAGGACAACTCAGAAGTTTGTGCACCGCAGGTTAGAGTTTGAGGACCCAGGCTTGACTGTGCACGAAGGAAATCCTGGAAGAGTGCACAGAAGCCGGAGCAGCTGCAAATCATGTGGTACCCAGCAATGCAGTCTAGCTTGGGGAGGCAAGGACTTACCTCCACCAAACTTGGACTGAAGAGTCACTGGACTGTGGGAGTCAATTGGACAGAATTGCTGAGTTCCAGGGACCACGCTCGTCGTGCTGAGAGGGGACCCAGAGGACCGGTGATGCAGTCTTTTGTTGCCTGCGGTTGCAGGGGGAGGATTCCGTCGTCCCACGGGAGATTTCTTCAGAGCTCCTGGTGCAAGAAGGAGGCAGGCTGCCCCCAGAGTATGCACCACCAGGAAACAGGCGAGAAAGCAGCAGCATCAGCGATACAAGGTTGCAGTAGTCGTCTTTGCTACTTTGTTGCGGTTTTGCAGGCGTCCTGAGCAGTCAGGGGTCGATCCTTTGGCAGAAGGTGAAGAGAGAGATGCAGAGGAACTCTGATGAGCTCTTGCATTCGTTATCTAAAGAATTCCCCAAAGCAGAGACCCTAAATAGCCAGAAAAGGAGGTTTGGCTACCTAGGAAGGAGGATAGGCTAGCAACACAGGTAAGAGCCTATCAGAAGGAGTCTCTGACGTCACCTGCCAGCAGCACCTCTGTTTCCAAGATGGCAGAGGTCTGGAGCACACTGGAGGAGCTCTGGGTCACTCCCCTTTCCTTTGTCCAGTTTCACGCCTGAGCAGGGCTGGGGAATCCCTGAACCGGTGTAGACTGGCTTATGCAGAGATGGGCACCATCTGTGCCCATCAAAGTATTTCCAGAGGCTGGGGGAGGCTACTCCTCCCCAGCCCTGACACCTTTTTCCAAAGGGAGAGGGTGTAACACCCTTTCTCTGAGGAAGTCCTTTGTTCTGCCTTCCTGGGCCAGGCCTGGCTGGACCCCAGGAGGGCAGAAACCTGTCTGAGGGGTTGGCAGCAGCAGCAGCTGCAGTGAAACCCCGGGAAAGGCAGTTTGACAGTACCCGGGTCTGTGCTAGAGACTCGGGGATCATGGAATTGTCTCCCCAATGCCAGAATGGCATTGGGGTGACAATTCCATGATCTTAGACATGTTACATGGCCATGTTCGGAGTTACCATTGTGATGCTATACATAGGTAGTGACCTATGTATAGTGCACGCGTGAAATGGTGTCCCCGCACTCACAAAGTCCGGGGAATTTGCCCTGAACGATGTGGGGGTACCTTGGCTAGTGCCAGGGTGCCCACACACTAAGTAACTTAGCACCCAACCTTTACCAGGTAAAGGTTAGACATATAGGTGACTTATAAGTTACTTAAGTGCAGTGGTAAATGTCTGTGAAATGACGTGGACGTTATTTCACTCAGGCTGCAGTGGCAGGCCTGTGTAAGAATTGTCAGAGCTCCCTATGGGTGGCAAAAGAAATGCTGCAGCCCATAGGGATCTCCTGGAACCCCAATACCCTGGGTACCTCAGTACCATATCCTAGGGAATTATAAGGGTGTTCCAGTATGCCAATGTGAATTGGTGAAATTGGTCACTAGCCTGTTAGTGACAATTTAGAAAGCAGAGAGAGCATAACCACTGAGGTTCTGGTTAGCAGAGCCTCAGTGAGACAGTTAGTCATCACACAGGGAACACATACAGGGCACACTTATGAGCACTGGGGCCCTGGCTGCCAGGGTCCCAGTGACACATACACTAAAACAACATATATACAGGGAAATATGGGGGTAACATGCCAGGCAAGATGGTACTTTCCTACACTACTTTTCTGTTTACTTACCTGATTTTGGTTTGTGTGTATAATTTGTGTATTTTACTTACCTCCTAAGGGAGTATATCCTCTGTGATATTTTTGGCACATTGTCACTAAAATAAAGTACCTTTATTTTTAGTAACTCTGAGTATTGTGATTCTTAAGATAAAGTGCTATATGATATAAGTGGTACAGTAGGAGCCTCTACTAATCTACTCATAAGGGATAACTGGACCTGGCACAAGGTGTAAGTACCATCAGGGACCCACTATAGGCCAGCCTCCTACAGCCGGTACCTTAGGCTCACTGTGTAGAAAATCATTCTCCCAGTATATGGGGTGATCGCCAGAAGCTTAACCTGCTCCTTGGGCTGAGGCCTTCTTCCTCAGACCCTCAAGAGTGGGGCACTCCTTCTGCGCTTTGCAGAATTCCTCCCTAGTTGGCCCACTCTCTACTTGCCAGCCCGCAAGTTCAAGCAGGTTACCCAAGTCGGGAATATCCTCTCCAGTTGGCTCATGGGCCTCCTCCTCCGGGACCTTTTCCACCACCATGGGAATATCTGGGGCGGGTTTCCCGCGCCCCTTACCCTTCCTCTGTGCGGCTGTCTGGGCCATTGTTTCAGCCTCCAAACGCCCTTGACTCCCTTCCCGGGCAGCCATGGACCTTGTGGTCATGCAGACCCACTCAGGTAAACGTAACATCTCCAGGTGGGATCTGAGCTCTACCTCCTTCCAGGCAGTATGCTCAAGATCATTGCCAAACAGACAAGCTACAGGCATGGCAGGACTCACAGCTATCTTTAGAGTACAAGAGACCTCCCCCCCACTCAAAGGGAACCAGAGCCACCGGTAGGTGACTCTCGCGATTGTCAGCGACTATGACCTGGTGGAATGTATTAGAGATGATTTGCTCTGCTGACACAGGCTGACCCTTGACAGTAGTCATACTGGCTCCTGTGTCAAGCAGAGCCTCCACCCTTTGCCCATCAATGGTGACCCACTGCCTATTCTTGGAAGTATTGCCAGGCATGTGGGCTTTTTGCACCATTTCCTTATCTCGAAGGGAGACTAGTGACACCTCTATCTGCTCCCCAAAGCTAACTAGGACTTTCTCCCCTGCAAGCGCTACAGTAGCCAACTCAAGTGTCTGCCCTCCAGTCGGGGGCTGTGCCCTCTTGGGACACTGGTAGTCACCCCACTCTAAGCATTTGGGGATAAATTTCCCTTGCTTTTTTATCAAAGTATCCTGCCTTTTTCTCAAACGCAGGTTGGGACTGGGTCCCACCCCGCCCAAATTGTTTTGGGGACCTTTGGAGACCTTCTTATGTTTAAGTCCCCCCCCTTCTTCTATTGGGAACCCTGACCACCTTTGTGGGTGCCCCCCCTGGTACATTTTTAGACACTCTGGTGCTAACCCATAGGTACGCCTCCTCAGCAAGCTTCCTAGGATCAGCCAGCTTACTGTCTACTAAGTGCTGGCACAACTCTGTAAAACAAATACTGAGCATATGCTCTTTCAGAATCAAATCATGTAATCCTGTATAATCATTTAGTTTGCTGCCCGCACCCATCCATTCAGTGCCTTATTAGAGAAATCAAAACAGTCTACCCAAGTTTGTGTGGAGAGTTTGGTGCTGTCCCTGAACCTCTGATGGTACTTCTCAGGATTCAACCCAAACCTGGCAATAAAGTGGCTTTCATGGGTGCATATACATTTTGATCTTTTGGATCTAGTGTAAGAAATTTGTCCCTCCCCTTTACTGGTACATAAAACCACAAGGCTGCCCCCATTGCTCCTCAGAGACCCCATGAGCCCTTACTGCAACTTCATAAGCTGCCAACCACTTATCAATGTCATCTCCTACCACATAACTTGGCACAACACTTTTGGGTATACAAACCTTTTTTTCCGCAACAAATATTTATTTTCAACCAAGGCTCTCTCAGCTGCAGCCTCAGCTCTCTCAGCCTCAATTTGCATGGCTGCTCTCACAGCTTCAGCCTGTTTGGCTTCTCTCTCTGCCCTCCTCTCCTCCTGTTGAGCTTCAATTTTCAACTTTGACATTTGTAATTGAAATTCTCCCTCTTCCCTCCTTTCCTCTGCGGTCAGGCCATGGCTAGAGACACTGCTCCCTGGTTTGGCAGGGGGCACAATCACAGTGGTAACATCCTCCACTAATGGCAAAAAATCTTCGGAGGGGCCATCCTCTGGACCCTACTCTTCAACATTCTTATCAGAATGGGCTTCTGCCCAGGCCCTCAACGCTGTTTGGAATTCCTCCTTTCTGGAGGCACCTTGGGAAGGTACTCCCATATCCTTGCAGAACCCCTTCAGCTGTTTAACAGTATATGTCTCCAGCATGGCTAGGTCAAAATCTTCATCTCCTGCTTGAGACCCAGCCAGAGACATGTTGAATGAGGATTTTAGTAAAAAATCAGGAAGAAAATTAAATTGCAGAAAAAGATTTTAAAAAACTCAAGTTGACCTTCAACTGTGGGTAGGTAGTGAACACTTAGGCCCTCATTATGACATTGGCGGTAAATCCCACTTACTGCCACCCTGACGGTCGCCAACTTACCGCCCCAGTGGTGGATATCCGTTCACCATATTATGACACACACACCAATCCGTATTCAGCCACATACACAAATCCGCCAGACCAAAGGTCAGTGATAAAGTGGCGGTATCAAAATCCACACCATTACGCCAACAGAACAATGACCACCACAATATGACCCACGAATCACCACGGCAGACATTCAACGGCGGTAAACCATTGGTGGTACATTCCGCCGCACTCAAAATACACACACACAAACAAAACAAAACCACATTGGACAATACCAAATACACACACCTGACACCCATACACACACCACACCCACACAACTATAAAACACACACCCACATTACCCACAACCCTCTACTATTACAAACCATTGCTAGCAGAGAGAAACCAAGACCACTGACACAACTTGAGCCACACACTATTCACAACTATATATCACTCACGTACTCCACATCACACACCCCAACATATTACCAAACACACCCTCACCAACACACCTCACACAACACCCATGACACCACAAAGACACCCCCGTTTCACAGAGGAGGAGCTAAGGGTCATGGTGGAGGAAATTGTCAGGGTAGAGCCATAGCTGTTTGGAGGACAGGAGCAGCAGATATTTACAGAAAGGGAGATGGAGCTTTGGCAGAGAATCGTGGACAGGGTCAACGCTATGGGACAGCACCCAAGAACTAAGGGTGACATCAGGAAGAGGTGGAACGATCTACGGGGGAAGGTACGTTCTATAGCAGCAAGACACCAGCTTGCTAAACAGCGGTCTGGCGGTGGACCCCTACCTCCTCCCCCACAACTCACAGCATGGGAGGAGCAAGTCTTGGCAATACTGCATCCTGAGGGCCTGGCCGGAGTCGGAGGAGGACTGGACTCAGGTAACTCTACTATTATCACCCCCCTACCTGCATGCCATCACATACCCTCACCCTCACCCCCATCACTCCACTACATCCCACACACCCCACCATCACAACCCACTCATCCCAATGCCAAGCCCTGCATGCTGTACCAATGCATGGACACACCTCACAGCCCTGCATGGACACTCATCACTAAAGCATTCACATCATAGAGAATTAACTATCCTACCATACAATAACAGACACAAGTGAAAACTGGCAGGGCAAATTCAACCATTGAGGGGAAGCCACGGATGTACAACATGTCAGACACAGAAACCATAACACATCATTTACATCCCCACAGGTACCCCAGCCAATGTCAGCGGAGAGGAAGTGCCAGCACTATCCAGTCCCCCAACTGAAGAGGTCCACAGTGATGACAGCAACTCTGGTCTTCAGGATCTGGATGACCTACCTGGCCCATCAGGAACCACTGGAAAGCCAGTTACCCAGGCCCAGTCACACACCACCACAGAGCCTCCCCCATCAGGAAACACACCCACAGCACCCACCCAGTGTACCCATACCGCTGTCCCCAGGACACGTCAATTAGCAGTGTGACTACCTCTACTGGGACCCCATGGCATACCTCACTCCCAAGACACTCAGGGAAATTGGGTCAGTGGCAGTGGGCACACGGTTCAGAGGGCAGAGACACAGGCCAACAGTGACAATGGGAGGACTGCTGTGCACCAGGGGGAGGACAGGCCCAGGGAACTGTCTCTCCAGGAGGCACTCGCCGAGATCCTGGGAGCCTATCAACATTCCCAGGACTCAATGGGCCAGATCTTGGACAATGTGCATGAGAGCAGGTGGCTGAAGGAGGGACAGTACCATGGGATCAGGGAGGACTTGCAGGTCATTAACAACACATACAGCTCCATAGCAGGGGTGCTGGCAGACAAGGCCAACATTATGAGGGAGGCAGTCTCAGACCAGCGGGCCCCTGCCACTAGCAAGACATCTGAACAGCATTCCTCCTCCGCAGCCGCTATTGGCTAGGAGGCCCTGCCACAGGACTCACAGGCCACCAGCACCCCTCCCCCTGCAGAAGGTGAACCACCCCCCAAACTTTCCATGCAATCCAGACAGAAGCCAGAGACAATTGCCAAGACCCATGCCAGGAAATTAGACTCTCCTGATTGTCACCGTTGTGTCCCACTTAGTCACTCTGTCCACCTTGAACTGCCATTGCTCCCCTTCCTATGTCCCATTGGATAATGCACCTGTGCTACAAACAGACTGGAACAATACCCTGGACTTTCCTCCATCATCACCCCATCACATTGCACTTGCCCCTCTATATATTAGCACTTCAATAAACACCCTTTGAAAAAAATCCATTTGGAGTATGTCATGTATATCAAATATGTATTCATTGATACAGGTACAAACATTGCAAATCAACTGTACAGAGATTGAGCATTGACTAATGACCTGTAGCTGGCTGTAGTTATTACACCAGGAGTATTTCTCAAATCACCAACATATGCAAAATGAATTGCCAGAGGGAATAGTAAGTGGGCATAGAAGTGGAAAATATCAGCATGCATTGCAACACAAATTACAACCAAAGTCATTGAAATGTGAAGTAACACTGTCCTACCTGTGCGTCATTGGAAGTATTGTCGGATCACATATGTTCTGTTGTCCTCATCCTCATCCTCTGCCTCCTCATCCTCACTGTCCACAGGGTCTACTGCTGCAACACGGGCATCTCCAGCCTCCTCCTCGTGCAGGAATGGCACATGGCATCTGTGGGCCAGGTTATGCAACATGCAGCATGCCACCACTATCTGGCAGACCTTCTTTGGTGAGTAGCACAGGGAACCACCGGTTAGATGGAGGTACCGGAACCTGGCCTTCAGGAGGCCAAAGGTTCTCTCAATAATCCTTCTGGTTCGCCCATGTGCCTCATTATACCGTTCTCCTGCCCTTGTCCTGGCTTTCCACACAGGGGTCAGCATCCATGATAGGTTTGGGTAAGCAGAGTCACCTGCAAATATTGAGGGACAACATTTAGCCACATACTATCCTATATGGCCCACACCATACCCCATACCCATACAACAACATCGTCTGGGTGGGAACCAGAGCTCACCTATTAGCCACACCCTGTGCCTCTGTAGTTGGCCCATCATATTTGGGATGCTGCTATTCCGCAGGACAAAGGCGTCATGCACTGACCCAGGATACTTAGCATTGACGTGGGAAATGTACTGGTCCACCAAGCACACCATCTGAACATTCATGGAGTGGAAACCCTTAGGACCCTCGAGTAGGTCGCTTCCCCGCCGCTGCAGCTCCACCTGCCCAGGCCCCTGCCAGGTAATTCTGCATTTTTCCTCCTCTTGACTTTCCTTTCTTTGTTGTTATCTATCCTTTCTCCTCTACTCCTCTACTCCTTAGCGCTCTTGTTTTCCCGCCGCTGACACCCTTACGGCCCTGCCCCCCCACTCCCATTTGCAAAGGCAAGCCCGTCTGTGCCCGTCCGTGCCTGGACCGCACTCAGCGCCAGAACCCCTGGCCCCCACCGCACTCAAAGCACCCGACTAAGATACGATGCCGCCTCGCTTCACGCCCTCTACCAAGCCAGCCCTAAACGAACCCATGGACCCTTCACCTGCCAAGCCTGCAAATACACATTCCGCCGAACCTGCAGACCACCCCACCGGCCCTCGCAACAACAACCACCTCAAGTGCATCCTCCTCAACACGCGCTCCGTCCACAAGCATGCCATCGAACTATGGGACCTCCTGGACACAACAGCACCAGACGTCGCCTTCATCACAAAAACCTGGACGAACGCCTCCTCGGCTCCAGACATCGCCATAGACATCCCCAAAGGCTACAAGATCGCCCGGAAGGACCGCGTCAACCAAACCGGAGGAGGAATCGGCATCATTCATCAACATCACGACCACCTCCGAAGGCACCCCACTCACCGCAGAACATGTACACTTCCAGATCCACACCGACCCCAGAACCACCCTCAGAGGAACACTCATCTACAGACCCCCGGGCCCACGCGCCCAATTCAGCGAAACCATCACAGACTTCATCAGCCCGCATGCCCTATCCTCACCAGAATACATCCTCCTCGGGACCTGAACTTCCACCTGGAGAAAAACAACGACATCAACACTGCCACCCTGCTCGACAACCTCACCAACCTCAGACTCAAGCAACTGGTGAGCACCCCCACCCACACCACTGGCCACACACTCGACCCCATCTTCTCCGCCAGCAACCACATCTCCTTCAGCCACTCCTCCGAACTACACTGGACCGACCACAGATGCGTCCACTTCACCTTCAAACGGGAGACTCACCACCATCGCACACAACAAATCCCCCGAAGACGCTGGAGCAAAATCTCCACAGAGCAGTTCCTCTCAACACTGAGCCAAAACCTACCAGCCAATATCACCGACGCCAACAACGCTGCTCACAGCCTCACACAGTGGATCACCAACTGCGCCAAAAACCTCGCACCACTTAAAAGCCCCCCAAGCGGGACCAGCATCAGGAAACCCCCATGGTTCATGGACACCCTCAAAGAATCTAAGAAATCCTGCCGAACCGTCGGAAAAACCTGGCGCAGAGAAGGAACCACAGAAAACATGACAGCCCTCAAGATCACCACCCGTGAACACCACCAGCTGATCCGCTCCACCAAAAGGACTTAATTCAAAGAGCGACTAGACAACAACACCCATAACAGCAAGGAACTCTTCAACATCGTCAAAGAGCTCTCCAACCCCAGCGCCAGCTCCAACGACATCACACCCTCACAAGAACTCTGCAACTCCCTTGCTACGTTCTTCCACCGAAAGATCGCAGATCTAAACGACAGCTTCGGACCCCAGGCCCCGCCCCCTACCACCGAACCAGCAGCCCCCACCACTACACTCAACTACTGGACCCCTATCAGCTCAGAAGAGACCAGAAGCATCATGAACACCATCCACTCCGGCTCCCCCTCGGACCCTTGCCCCCATCACATCTTCAACAAAGCCGACTCCGTCATCGCCCCACATCTCCGGAACATCATCAACAGCTCGTTCGCATCAGCCACCTTCCCCGAGAGCTGGAAACACACAGAAGTCAACGCCCTCCTGAAAAAACCCAAGGCTGACCCCAATGACCTGAAGAACCTCCGCCCCATCTCTCTTCTCCCCTTTCCGGCCAAGGTCATCGAGAAGACCATCAATAAGCAGCTGACCGCTTTCCTCGAGGCTAGCAACTCGTTCGACCCCTCCCAATCCAGATTTCGGGCCAACCACAGCACAGAAACCGCCCTCATCGCAGTCACCGACGACGTCAGGACTCTGATGGACAACGGAGAAACATCCGCCCTCATCCTCCTGAACCTCTCGGTTGCCTTCGACACCATGTGCCATTGCACCCTAATAACCCGCCTCCGCACCACTGGAATCCTAGGACAGGCCCTAGACTGGATCATCTCGTTCCTCTCCGACAGAACCCAGTGAGTCCACCTCCCTCCCTTCCACTCAGAACCCACCGAGATCATCTGCGGCATACCCCAGGGATCCTCGCTCAGCCCAACTTCAATATTCAATATCTACAGGAGCCCCCTCGCCGCCATCGCACGCAAACACAACATCAACATAATTTCCTACGCCGACGACACCCAGCTGATACTCTCCCTCACCAAAGACCCAACCACCGCCAAAACCAACCTACAGGAAGGAATCAAAGATGTCGCGGAATGGATGAGGCTCAGTCGCCTTAAACTGAACTCTGACAAGACGGAGGTCCTCATCCTCGGACAATCCCCATCCGCCTGGGACGACTCCTGGTGACTCCTGGTGGCCCACGGCGCTGGGCACCGAACCAACCCCCTCGGATCACGCATGCAACCTCGGATTCATCCTGGACCCCCTCCTCACAATGACCAAGCATGTCAACGGCGTCCCGTCATCATGCTTCAACACCCTACGCATGCTCCGAAAAATCTTCCGATGGATCCCTGCCGAAACCAGAAAGACAGTCACCCATGCCCTCGTCACAAGCCGTCTGGACTACGGAAACACACTATACGCAGGTACCACCGCAAAGCTTCAGAAACATCTACAACACATACAGAACGCCTCCGCTCGCCTCATCCTCGACATCCCTCGCCACAGCCACATATCCGCCCACCTGAAATACCTGCACTGGCTCCCGTCAACAAGAGGATCACCTTCAGGCTCCTCACCCACGCACACAAAGCACTCTACAACATGGGCCCCGAATAGCTCAACAGCCGCCTCTCGTTCTACACGCCCACCCGTCAGCTCCGCTCAGCCCGCCTCGCCCTCGCCACCATCCCTCGGATCCGCAGGACCACCGCCGGACGAAGATCATTCACCTACCTGGCAGCTAAAGCATGGAACTCCCTCCCCGCACACCTAAGATCTACCCAGGACCATCTTGCCTTCAGGAAACTCCTCAAGACATGGCTATTCAAGCAGCAGTAACTCCCCCCCTCTCCAGCACCTTGAGACCCTCTTGGGTGAGTAGCGTGCTCTCTAAATGTTCTAATTGATTGATTGATTAGGATTCCTGAACACCTGTTCATTCTGCTGGGGGGGACAAATGCAATATGTGTACCATCAATTGCCCCAGTTATGTTGGGGATATGTCCCATTGTGTAAAACTCGGCCTTCACAGTGACCAAATCCTCAACCTGGGGGAAAACAATGTAGCTGCACATGTGTTTTACCAGGACAGACAACACTCTTGTCATCATGTTTGAGAACATTGGCTGTGACATTCCTGCTGCCAAGCCCACTGTCACTTGGAAAGAACCATTTGCCAGGAAAGGGAGTACTGATAGCACTTGGACAAGAGGGGGGATCCCAGTGGGGTGACGGATAGCAGATATCAGGTCAGGTTCCAACTGGGCACAGAAGCTCTGTGATTGTGGCCCTATCAAGTCTATAGGTGAGGATAATGTGCATGTCCTCCAGTATTGCCAAGTCCGCCAGGGGCCTGTACACAAGGGTATGTCTCCATCTCCTATTCATCTGCAGCGGTAGCAGTTTAAGGGACAAAAGAGTGAGGAGCCGGTCACAATCTGAACAATGGAGCTACAACCGTAGTTTGCATCCTGTAAACATGTAATGGGTCAGTGTGATTTGTCCAGTATGTGCTAATTTCTCTTGTGACGCAGCATTATTCCAGGGCCTGCCCCCCCCTGAAATGGCATCCGCCTGTCCTGTGTGGAGGGACAGGTGGAAGTGAGGTAATTCCACTGACGTTGTGTACCGCTGCGGGAGGCGGTCAGGAACCGCTGTGCAACTCCTCATTGGTTAACATTGGGCCCTATCGGGTACAGTGGCCAAAGGTGATCTACGCTGGCGGTGACGGTATGCACCGCCACGGCGTGACCGCCATTTTCTACCATATTCCTCACTTGCTACATGACCATCCATAGGTGAGGACCTACACTGCATGTGCTGCTGTGGCCTGTGTCTGGAACCTACCATGGCCCGTGTGACTGGGAAAAGGGCCCGAGCCTTCACTACGGAGGAGTTGGAGAGACTGGGGGATGGGGTCCTACCCCAGTACGGACTGCTGTATGGGCCTCCAGACCAACTGGTGAGTATACTGTGAGCATGATGCATGTGGCATGAATGCATGGAGTTGTGTGTGTGTAGGCCTCATGTAAGGGGGGTGGGTGGATGTACTCTTGGCGGCGTAGAGGTTGTGTGATGGGCCATGTGTGTGGAAATGGTGATGGGAACGTGTATGGTAGACCGTATGGGTAACAGGCAGGACTGTTGGTCTTATGGTATTTTCCTGTGTGTATTGTCTTTGCAGATCAGCGCCCATCAATAGAAGGGTATATGGCATGCCATCGCCAAGGAGGTGGGGACCCTGGGGGCCTATGTCAGGTGGAGCACCTACAGTCGCAAACAGTGGGAGCACCTGAGACGCTGGGGATGGCCTCCCAACGAGGGAGGGGTGCCCGTCGAACCCTAACCCCCCTGATGGCCGGCATACTGGCTGTGGCATATCCAGAGCTGGATGGGCACTCTGGATGGGCACTTGAGGGCATCACAGCAGCCACAAGTGGGTGAGTACAGTGCCCATCATTACAACTTACGCATGGAATGGTGGTATCCGGGTGATGGATGTGTGTCAGTGGGTGCCCCTAGGCCAGGCCTGACATTGCAGCGTAGGTCTCCTGGTGGCCGGGTTCTGAAAGGGATAATCCTGCTTCCTAGCTCGTAGGCATCCACTACTAATCAGGGCTGCGTGGGTCCCAGGTGTGCTTCATTTGGTGGTGTGTGTCCCTACCTATGTCTTGGTGGCTAGCAATATCACTGGTAGTGCAATGCATAGTGTGTAGGCCTGTTCCCTGTGTGTGAGTGTGCTGTGTACGCCAACGGTGGTGTTGGTGCAGCCATTGGCCCAGTTTATCCTTTGTCTCTTCCCCCCTTTCTTGTTTTGTCATCCTGTCCTTATGTGCGTTAGCATCATCTGGTTGAGGAGCAGAGGCACCGGCGACAGAGGGAGCCAGGACCCAGGAGGCAGAGTCCACTGATGGTGAATGGCACCAGTGGGACAGAGGCGAGGGGAGCACCACGGCGGAGACAGGAGGTGACAACACAGACTTAGATACCTCTTCCGATGGGAACTCCCTGGTGGTGTCAGACACCTCTGTGACCACCCCAGCTACAGGTACAGCCACCACCCCGTACCAGCACTGCCTTCCCAGCATCCCCTCATCGAGTTGCCCATGCCCGCTCATCCAGGAGGGTGAGCATCTCCTTCACCCCAGGCACCTCAGGCCCTGCCCCCGTGAGTCCTGCTAGGCTATTCACCTCCTGAAATCCATCTCTGTGGGGCAGTCAACCATTGTGAATGCCATCCAGGGGCTGGCAGTCCAGATGCAACAATCTAATGCATTCCTGGAGGGCACTTACACTGGATTGGCTGCCCAACAGAGATCGATCCAGGCTCTGGCCTCCTCTGTGATGGCAGCCATTTTCCCTGTTTTTACCGTCCCCCCTGCAACCTCCACTGCCCAGTCCCATTCCCCTCAACCCCAACCTATCCCAGGCACACATACAGGCGAGCATGCACACAAGACAACACCCAAGAGTGTCACAGGCAAACACAACCACCGCACTTCATCCCACAGGCACTCACACAAACACCATCCAGTTGCAGACACAAAAACATCCACTATTTCCACTGTCTCCCCCTCCTCCCCCTCCACCACCTCCCTCCCAGCCATGTCCACACTCACACCTGCATACAGTACATCATCATCCACTACCAGCATCATCACCATACCAAACAGAACACACACCTCACTGGCAGACACCTCCACAACATCCATGCACACGTCCCCTGTGTCCTCTCCCACTGTGTATGTCCCCCCTCCTAAAGTACACAAAAGCAAGCAGGCAGACACCCAAGAGTCATCCACCTCACAACAGCATATATCCCATGCACCTGCACCCAAATCCAGCAGACAGACACCTCCAACAACTACTCCCTCATCCTCTACTCCCATTCCTTCTCCCTCTTCCCACCCCAATGTCCCCAAAAAACTGTTCCTATCCACCATTGATCTCTTCCCTCCCCCTCCCCCATCCTGCACGTATGGACAGGGTATCACAAACCCAGCCAAGCACCTCAGCCGCGCAGTCCACGGGCCCAGTCCTAACCGCACCCACCTGTGGTGGAAAGGGATCCAGGCCACATGTACTGAAGGGGAAGGAGCCTGCACCAGCTAGCCTAAAGGGGAAGGAGTCTGCCCCAGCAGGCAAGAAGGGCAAGGAGCCTGCACCTGCCACCCGAAAGGCCATAGAGCCTGCACCTGCCATATGAAATGCCAAAGAGCCCGGACCTGCCACCCGAAAGGCCAAGGAGCCTGCACCTGCCACCTGAAAGGTCAAGGACCCTGCAGCAGCAGGCAGGAAGGGCAAGGAACCTGCACCAGCCGGCAGAAAGGGCACGGAGCCTGCACCAGCAGCTGTGACAGAGCCCCCACCACCAACCATGGTTGTGCATCCGTCCGAGGGTGCAGGGGATGTGCAGGTGCCTACCCCCACCAGCAGCACCACCACTGTGCAGCCGTCACCACCGGCGGATGCTAAGTAATCCTCCTCCATGGGCTGCTGTGCAGCCTGCTCCCTCCAGAACCAGTGGGCAAGACACCCACTCCAGAAACTGTGGACCATCACTCTCCAGGATCAAGCACAGGGCATGTTGCCCCCTCCAGAACCAGTGGGCAAGACACCCACTCCAGAGACTGTGGCCCATCATTCCCCAGCATCAAGCGCAGGGCCTGTTGCCCCCTCCAGAACCAGTGGGCAAGACACCCACTCCAGAGACTGTGGCACATCACTCCCCAGGATCAAGCACAGGGCATGTTGCCCCCTCCAGAACCAGTGGGCTAGACACCCACTCGACAGACTGTGGCCCATCACTCCCCAGGATCAAGCACAGGGCATGTTGCCCCCTCCAGAACCAGTGGGCAAGACACCCACTCCAGAGACTGTGGCCCATCATTCCCCAGCATCAAGCGCAGGGCCTGTTGCCCCCTCCAGAACCAGTGGGCAAGACACCCACTCCAGAGACTGTGGCACATCACTCCCCAGGATCAAGCACAGGGCATGTTGCCCCCTCCAGAACCAGTGGGCTAGACACCCACTCGACAGACTGTGGCCCATCACTCCCCAGCATCAAGCGCAGGGCCTGTTGCCCCCTCCAGAACCAGTGGGCAAGACACCCACTCCAGAGACTGTGGCACATCACTCCCCAGGATCAAGCACAGGGCATGTTGCCCCCTCCAGAACCAGTGGGCTAGACACCCACTCGACAGACTGTGGCCCATCACTCCCCAGGATCAAGCACAGGGCATGTTGCTCCCTCCAGAACCAGTGGGCAAGACACCCACTCCAGAGACTGTGGCTCATCACTCCCCAGGATCAAGCACAGGGCATGTTGCTCCCTCCAGAACCAATGGGCTAGACCCCCCCATCTACAGACTGTGGCCCATCACTCCCCAGGATCAAGCACTGGGCATGTTGCCCCCTCCAGAACCAGTGGGCAAGACATCCACTCGACAGACTGTGGTTCATCACTCCCCAGGATCAAGCACAGGGCATGTTGCCCCCTCTAGAACCAGTGGGCAAGACACCCACTCCAGAGACTGTGGCCTATCACTCTCCAGGATCAAGCACAGGGCATGTTGCCCAGTGGGCAAGAAACCTACTCCAGAGACTGTGGCCCATCACTCCCCAGGATCAAGCACAGGGCAAGTTGCCCCCTCCAGGACCAGTGGGCTTAACACCCACTCAACAGGCTGTGGCCCATCACTCCCCAGGATCAAGCACTGGGCATGTTGCCCCCTCCAGAACCAGTGGGCAAGACACCCACTCCAGAGACTGTGGCCCATCACACCCTATGATCAAGCACAGGGCATGTTGCTCCCTCCAGAACCAGTAGGCAAGACACCCAATTGACAGACTGTGGCCCATCACTCCCCAGGATCAAGCACAGGGCATGTTGCCCCCTCCAGAACCAGTGGGCAAGACACCCACTCCAGAGACTGTGGCCCATCACTCTCCAGAATCAGGCACAGGGCATGTTGCCCACTCCAGAACCAGTGGGCAAGACACCCACTTCGACAGACTGTGGTCAAGCACAGGGCATGTTGCCCCCTCCAGAACCAGTGGGCAAGACACCCACTTCGACAGACTGTGGTCAAGCACAGGGCATGTTGCCCCCTCCAGAACCAGTGGGCAAGACACCCACTCCAGAGACTGTGGCCCATCACTCTCCAGAATCAGGCACAGGGCAAGTTGCCCCCTCTAGAACCAGTGGTCTAGTTTCATCTCCCGTCTGAGGTGCCCCCCAGTCCCCCCAAGGTGCCTGCCTATTTACCAACTGATGACCCTGCAGTGTTCTCTCCGTGTTGAAGCAGGTGACAAGTGAAGCCTTGGACTTTGGCCTGTGGCCATGTGGCCCACGCAAATTGAGGACTGGGCTGTGTCCCTTTTTCTGTAAATGTGTATATATCTGTTACACTACCTAACTTGTTATTTCTAGTGTGTTGATCTTATTACAAAAACTTTGGTGAAATCTTTTTGTCCTTGTATTATTCTGCCAATTTAGGGGGATAAATAGTTTTTCTTGTGCAGCTGGTTGTGTATATGGTGTGTGTGAGGATTGTGTGTGTGGTGCATGTGTGTGCCACTCTCATTTCCCCCCCCCCCTCTTGTGTGTTAGGTGGCTGTACTCTCTGTCGTCGTCTTTGCTGGCGTTGGTGATCGTGGTGGAGCAGAACGTAGAATATCATCGGAAAATCATGCAGTTCAGGCTCCATGGCAGTGTGGTTCTTCCCTGAGTCTCCAAAGGTGAGTCCTTTCACTTCTGAGCACAGTTTCCACCTAGCTTTTGATTTCGTTGGTACCGCCCCAGAAAAGGTGGCGGTTTGCAAGGTCTTAATATGGTGAGCGGAACATTGACTTCCGCCTGGCTGTAGGCGGGTACCGCCGTGGTTGCTGTTGTTTCCGCCCTGGTGGTTGGTGTGGTACATTGGCTGTCTTTCAGAGATCTTTCCGCCATGGACATAATTTGGCAGTAGTTACCGCCAGCCTGTTGATGGTATTACCGCCACTTTATCACCAACCGCCAGGGTCGTAATGAGGGCCTTAGCTATTGTATGTCAATGCACAAGTACAAGTTCTATCCTCACTGCTGATCACCAATGTTAGAAATGGGGTCTTTGGTTGGCAGTCAGGTTACCCCTGTCCAAGCAAGGACCCTCATTCTATTCAGGGTAAGTCACACTCAATCCAAATTATCCTGTGCCCACCCTCTGGTAGCTTGGCACTGAGCAGTCAGGCTTAACTTAGAAGGCAATGTTTAAAGTATTTGTGCAATAAATCATGTAATAACACAGTAGAACACCACAAAAATACACCACAGTATTTAGCAAAATATATAATATTTATCTGATAAGATGCAGCTCAAAACAATCAAGATGCAATAAGTATATGATGAGATGTCACTGTAAAAATGATACAAAAAGTGTCTTTAGTCTCTTAAAAAGCAACAAGTGTCTCTAGCAAGCACAAAGTACTTGGGCTGTGTTCAAATTCTCCGCAAGGGACCGCAGAGGAGGAGATATGTGGAAAACAGGGAGGTTTGCGTCGATTTTCCTGGCACACACAGACAATGCATTTTTGAGTTTTCATGCAGGGCAGGCTTTGCATTGATTTACGGTGCATAGACTGGGATCCTCTTTGGGTTGCGGGGTTTGTGGACACCCCAGGGATGATGCATTGAAATCCAGCGTTTGCAGAACGAAGTTACAGAGGCTGCGTCGATCCGGTGGGCATTGCGTGGACATTTCTACCACACAGCAGGTGCTGCATCAATTCCTCTCAGGAAGTCGGGCTGCATCGTTCCGGCTTGGCTTTGCGTTGATCCAGTGGGCCGTGCAGCGAATTTCCGGTCCCTACGCTGGCGCTGCATTGATCTTCTCCTTGCGAAGTCAGGCTGCATCGTTCCGGTTTGGCGTGCAGTGATTTTCTCACCACGGTGCAGGCTATGCGTAATTGTTTTGCAGGCTGTGCGTCGATTTTCGCCGCACAGGGAGTTCTCTTGCAGGAATTAAGTCTTTTTGCTTCCTGAGACTTCAGGGAACAGGAGGCAAGCTCTATCCAAGCCCTTGGAGAGCACTTCTCAGCACAGCCAGAGAGCAGCACGGCAGCAGGGCAACAGGAGGGCAGCAGTCCTTTGCAGAAAAGCAGTCAGGTGAGTCCTTTGGGCAGCCAGGCAGTTCTTCTTGGCAGGTTGCAGGTTCTGGTCCAGGTTCTCTTCTCCAGGAAGTGTCTGAGTTGGGAGGGGCAGCGGCCCTGTTTAAATACCCAAATGTGCCTTTGAAGTGGAGGAGACTTCAAAGAGTGGCTTAGAAGCACACAAGGTCCCCTTTGAGTTCCACCCTGTCTGCCAGGGTCCCAGTAGGGGGTGTGGCAGTCCTTTGTGTGAAGACAGGCTACTGTCCTTTGACATGTAGGTGTCAGGCCCTCCAGCCCATTCAATATGCAGATGTATGCAAGTGTGACTGAGCATACTGTGTTTGGGTTTGTCTGAGTGAATGCACAAGGGAGCTGTCAACTAAACCTAGCCAGATGTGTATTGTAAGGCACAGATGGATTTAAGTGCAGAGAAATGCTCACTTTCTAAAAGTGGCATTTCTAAAATAGTAATATTAAATCCAACTTCACCAATCAGCAGGATTTTGTATTACCATTCTGGCCATACTAAATATGACCTTGTTACTCCTTTCAGATCAAAAGCTACCACTCGAACAGTATGTGAGGGTATCCCCTAATGTTAGCCTATTAAAGGAGCA
Organism: Pleurodeles waltl; assembly: GCF_031143425.1. NCBI lineage: Eukaryota > Metazoa > Chordata > Amphibia > Caudata > Salamandridae > Pleurodeles > Pleurodeles waltl. The sequence continues at coordinate 1,312,355,211 of NC_090437.1, read as the reverse complement.
GGCCTGACAGCAGTGTAAAATGAATTTAGGAGTTTTACACTACAAGGACATGTAAACTACACAGGTACATGTCCTGCCTTTTGTCTACACCGCAACCTGACTTAGGGGTTACCTAGTGGCCACTTTAGGGGTGGCGTATATGTAGAAAAAGGGGAGTTTTAGACTTGGCAAGTACTCTTAAATGCCAAGTCGAATTGGAAGTGAAACCGCACACACAGGCCTTGCAATGGCAGGCCTGAGGCATGGTTAAGGGGCTACTTAAGAGAGTGGCACAATCGGTGCTTCAGGCCCACTAGTAGTATTTAATCTATAGGCCTGGGCACATATAGGGGGTGATTCCAACCCTGGCAGTCGGTGATAAAGCGGCGGCCAACCCGCCAACAGGCAGGCGGTCAAAAAAATGGTATTCTGACCCTGGCGGGAACCGCCAACACAGCCCGCCACTTTAACACTCCGACCGCCACGGCGGGACAGACAAACAGCGCGGCAGTCACCGCCAACAGGCAGGCGGCAGACAATGTACCGCCCACCCTATCACAACTCACCATCCCCCGCCACCTTTTCCGGGGCGGGAGTCCCGCCGATAAAAACACGGCGGAAACAGACTACGAACGGGAAAACGCTCACCGGTACACACTCCACGAGGAAGGAGGACAGCATGGAACCCGAATTACACATCCTACCAGCTATTGTCTACCTGCTCATCTACCAGGAGTACGAACGCCGGCGCAGACGACAAAGGTGAGTACTGCACCTACGACACAGGGGAGGGGGAAGGAGGAAAGCTCACGGGCACACACATACGCCATACACCCACCCCCCCACCCCAAATACATACACCCCAATGCAGAGCAACAAGTCAGAGTGACACCCCCCAAACCCCCCGGAATAATGCAAAGACATAATTAAAATGATCTTTAAAATTTATGTATAATATAGCTCTATTGAAGTTATGGGAAATATGCAATATGAAAGATACAAAATAAAGAATGAACATAGTAAAAATATATACATAGGCAATAAGTCCTGCACATTTTGTCAAAGTGCCATAGTCCGTGGGCCAATGTGCACAAACACATGGGCAAAGCCCACACAGGAGACCAGATACCATTGGAGAGAACACTGCTGGGGCATCAGATGATAAAACTACAGGCACCTCAGGGGGAAGGGAAGGGGGGGCACCTCAGCCACATGAGTCCACGACCCCAGATCCACGAGGGGCCTCCATGCCCACTGTACCATCCTGGGGAGTGCAAAGCCACAGCCTCTCAAGTCTCTACAGTGGGTGGCTTGCCCACTGTGCCATCCTGGGGAGTGCAAAGCCACAGTCTCACAAGTCTCTACAGTCACAGTCCATCAGATGGATTACCGACTCCACTGGTAATGGAGGAGGCATGGTGCCCAGAGTGCTTTGTGAAGCCCTGCTCGACACAGAACCGGCACTGTCAATGGGCCAGCGGTGCTTGAGACTGCGTTGCCCAGCGGAGCGGTGCTTGACAGGAAGGGCCCAGCGGAGCGGTGCTTGAGACGGCGGTGCCCAGCGGAGCGGTGCTTGATAGGAAGGGCCCAGCGGAGCGGTGCTTGAGACGGCGGTGCCCAGCGGAGCGGTGCTTGACAGGAAGGGCCCAGCGGAGCGGTGCTTGACTGGAAGGGCCCAGCGGAGCGGTGCTTGAGACAGCGGTGCCCAGCGGAGCAGTGCTTGACAGGAAGGGCCCAGCGGAGCGGTGCTTGACAGGAAGGGCCCAGCGGAGCGGTGCTTGAGACGGCGGTGCCCAGCGGAGCGGTGCTTGACAGGAAGGGCCCAGCGGAGCGGTGCTTGAGACGGCCGTGCCCAGCGGAGCGGTGCTTGACAGGAAGGGCCCAGCGGAGCGGTGCTTGAGACGGCGGTGCCCAGCGTAGCGGTGCTTGACAGGAAGGGCCCAGCGGAGCGGTGCTTGAGACGGCGGTGCCCAGCGGAGCGGTGCTTGACAGGAAGGGCCCAGCGGAGCGGTGCTTGAGACGGCGGTGCCCAGCGGAGCGGTGCTTGACAGGAAGGGCCCAGCGGAGCGGTGCTAGAGACGGCGGTGCCCAGCGGAGCGGTGCTTGACAGGAAGGGCCCAGCGGTGCTTGAGACGGCGGTGCCCAGCGGAGCGGTGCTTGACAGGAAGGGCCCAGCGGAGCGGTGCTAGAGATGGCGGCCCCTGTTCAGCGGTTCTTGTCACGGCGGCCCCTGTTCAGCGGTGCTTCTCACGGCGGGGCCCTGTTCAGCGGTTCTTGTCACGGCGGCCCCTGTTCAGCGGTGTTTCTCACGGCGGGCCCTGTTCAGCGGTTCTTGTCTTGGTCGGGGCCCTGTTCAGCGGTGCTTCTCACGGCGGGGCCCTGTTCAGCGGTTCTTGTCACTGCGGCCCCTGTTCAGCGGTGCTTCTCACGGCGGGGCCCTGTTCAGCGGTTCTTGTCTTGGCGGGGCCCTGTTCAGCGGTGCTTCTCACGGCGGGGCCCTGTTCAGCGGTTCTTGTCACGGCGGCCCCTGTTAAGCGGTGCTTCTCACGGCGGGGCCCTGTTCAGCGGTTCTTGTCATGGCGGCCCCTGTTTAGCGGTGCTTCTCACGGCGGGGCCCTGTTCAGCGGTTCTTGTCACGGCGGCCCCTGTTCAGCGGTGCTTCTCACGGCGGGGCCCTGTTCAGCGGTTCTTGTCTTGGCGGGGCCCTGTTCAGCGGTGCTTCTCACGGCGGGGCCCTGTTCAGCGGTGCTTCTCACGGCGGCCCCTGTTCAGCGGTGCTTGTCCTGTGTTTCTAGGGAACCAGACCTGGCCAAGACTTCCCGCTCAGTCGCCATCCGACCTTGCGGTCGCGGGGCCCTCCTGTGATGGAGTCCTAGGCCCGTGGGTGTCGTCCGTCACACCCGGAATGGGGCTGGTGGGGCCCTCCTGGTCAGCTCGCCTGCTGCCTGACTTCTCCGCCCTGCTGCCCTTGCCCTCCTTCGCTGAAGCTCTGTGGCCCTGGCCTCCCTTTGATGATGTGGCAGGTGACGGGGCAAGGCTACTGTCCTTGGTGGCAGCCGTCTCAGGCTTGTCGCGCCGGCCCTTAATTTTTTTTGGCCTCTTCCCAGGGGGTGGGCTGGCTGTCCCCTTGCTGCTGGCCGATGTTCCTGCCCTAGGAGCTGGTGGACTCCAATAGCCCTGCACTATGGTCCTAGTAGATGCAGGGCTGGTGGTGGCCGAGGTGCTCTTTGGACTCTTACCAGATGGAGGGGGTGGGTCAGTGGTTGGAGCGAGGTCAAGGTTGGAAAGGAAAAGCAATTTGGAAAGACAGGGACGGGTAGGTGTAGTGGGTATGGGAGTGGAGGAAGAGGATGTGGTTGTAGGAGAGTCAAGTGTGCTGTCTTTGGGTGCAGGTGCTTGTGACGGAGGCTGTCGTGAGGTGGATGGCTGTTGGGTGGGTGGCTGCCTGCTTTTGTGTGGTTTGGAAGAGGGGGTGACAGACACAGTGGGAGAGGACACAGGGGACGTGTAAATGGCAGTGGGGGGTGGTGACTGCACGTGTGCGGACTGTAATGGAGGGTGTGCTGGTGATGGAAGTACTGGCTGATGGTAGTGTGCATGCAGGTGTGAGTGGAGACGCCACAGGGAGGGAGGAGGGAGACAAGGAGGTGGGGGACACAGAGGTGGTAGTGACTGTTGGCATGTCTGCATCTGGATGTTGCTTGGGTGAATGCTTGTGGGATCTGTGGTGCTTATGTCTGGATGAGCTGCCCTTGGGTGTTGAGGTGTGTGCAGGCTGGTCTGTAGGTGTGGATGGGATAGGCAGAGGAACAGGAGACTGGGACTGGGTGGAGGGAGTTAGAAGAGGGAGGCTGGAGACAGGGACAATGGCTGCCGTCAGTGCTGAGGCCAGAGCGTTGAACGATCGCTGCTGGGCAGCCTGACCCGAATGAATGCCCTCCAGGTATGCATTGCTCCGATGCACCTCCCTTTCTACCCCCTGGATGGCATTCGAAAGGGTAGACTGCCCAACAATGATGGTCCTCAGGAGGTCAATGACCTCCTCACTGAGGGCAGCAGGGGTAACTGGGGCAGGGCCTGAGGTGCCTGGGGCGAAGGAGATGGCCGGCTTCCTGGCCGAGCGGGCACGGAGCGAAGGCTGAGGGGCTGCTGGGAGGGCGGGGCTGGTGTGCTGGGTGGCGGCTGTACCTGTTGTGGCGGTGGGCACGGATGTTGCCACCACCGCAAGGGAGCTCCCTTCCGAGGACGTGTCGGTGTCGCTGACGTCTCCTCGGGTCCCCGTTGTGGAGCTCCCCTCGCCCTCCGTCTCACTGGTGTACTCGGAGTCTGTTGCATGGCCCTCCGGGGCCATGTGAGATGCAGCTCCCTCGTGCGCCGATGCCACTTCTCCTCCGCCTGATGATGCTAATGCACACATGAACAGGAAGACACAGAAAATGGGGGGGGGGGAGAAATGAAGACAGGTTGAGTGCATGCATTGGCAACACCGTTGTCGGAGAGGACAGACACAGAAGCCCCCAGCACTAGGTCGCGCAATCGGGGTACACTACTCAGTTATTGTGACTAGGCCTACAGGTCTATGGACGACAAATGCACACATGGGTGAGGCCGGACCATGGATAGCTGTACTTGGCACCCTACAGAGGTGGGGGGCGGGGCACAGGGCCATGCCTAACGGAGGGGCCTGGCCTACAGAATGCGCCCTGGCCTAGAGATAGCCACAGCCCTCCTCCCCCACCCAGACACCTTCACTGCACGCAAAGATAGCAGAATGTGCTAATACTCACCCCCTTGTGTCTGCTGTGATGTCCTCACGCGCCCATCCAAATCGGGGTAGGCCACCGCCAGGATCCAGGACATCAGGGGGGTCAATTGCCGGCTGGCACCCCTCCTACGTTGGGAGGCCATCCCCAGCAGAGACTCAGCGGTCTTTCTGGTCCCACGGCGGATGTCCTCCCACCTCTTTCGGCAGTGGGTGCCCCGTCTGTTGTGGACCCCCAGTGCCCGGACGTCCTTGGCGATGGCACGCCAAATTTCGATCTTCTGATGGGCGCTGACCTATGTGACATGGACAGGGTGGGAAAGGAAATATCATCACTTTTCTGCCTGGTCAATGTGAGTGGCCCCCCCTCCCCAACCTTGCCATGTGGCACATGCTCTCATCTGTCGTGCGTTGCACTCCTCATTCACTCACCTCCCCACCATCTTACATCCACCCCAATCAACACAGGCATAGCCCATTCAACGTGCACCCTGTGTACTAACCTGTTGGTCTGGAGGACCGTAGAGTAGCGCATACTGGTGGAGGACCCCATCAACAAGTTTCTCCAATTCTTCTGAAGTGAAGGCAGGGGCCCTTTCTTCAGTCGCAGCAGCCATTGTATCTCCCAGACCGAGGTCACAGCAGCACTTGCAGTATAGGTCCTCTCCTATGGATGATCAGGTCTCGAGTGATTAAGCAGATAGAAAATGGCGGTCACGCCCACGGCGGTGCGTACCGCCGCGGTGCATACCGCGACCGCCGGCGCACATCGTCATTGGCTACTGTAACCCATAGGGTGCAATGTTAACCAATGCGGCTTAGCACCGCGGTCTTCGACCGCCTACCGCCACGGTGTGCCACGCCAGCGCGTTGACCTCACATCCCACTGTCACACTTCACAGGTCAGGCAGCCGCCATTTCAAGGGCCCACATGGTATAATTTCTACTGCGTCACACAGGCCAAGGCCTTGCATTGCCACTCATACAAGCCTTTCAATGCATAGCGATTCGTGTACTGTGCAAGCTGTCTGAACGAACCTGTGGGTTGCTTGACTCTGTGCTCCATGTTGTCCTTCCTAGGCACAGTCCGCTGGGACTTGCGAGGAGAAGGATGAATCCTCCCGTGTACCGACCGCTGGTGGTCCTGTCGACAATGGAAGAACGACATATCATACTTAGATACAGGCTTGACAGAGCCACTATACATGAACTGTGTGCCCAGCTGGAGCCAGACCTGATGTCCCCCATCCGCCAACCCACAGGGATTCCCCCTCTGGTGCAGGTTCTGTCAGTACTCCATTTTTTGGCAAGTGGGTCTTTTCAGACAACAGTGGCCGTGTCATCTGGGATGTCTCAGCCTATGTTTTCTAAGGTTTTGTCCAGAGTGTTGTCTGCCCTGATGAAATACATGCGGAGCTACATTGTTTTCCCTGAGGTGGGCGATTTGGCTACAGTGAAGGGTGATTTCTATGCCCTTGGACATATCCCCAACATCATTGGTGCCATTGATGGGACCCATGTGGCTTTGGTTCCCCCAAAAGAAAGTGAGCAGGTGTACAGAAACAGAAAAAGTTATCATTCGATGAATGTCCAGGTGGTCTGTTTGGTTGACCAGTACATCTCCCATGTAAATGCCAAGTTCCCTGCGTCAGTGCATGACGCGTATGTCATGCGAAATAGCAGCATCCCTTATGTGATGGAACAGCTACAGAGACACCGAGTGTGGCTATTAGGTGACTCTGGTTACCCCAACCTGTCGTGGCTACTGACCCCAGTGAGGAATCCCCAGACCAGGGCAGAGGAACGGTACAATGAGGCCCATGGGCGAACTAGGAGGATCATAGAAAGAACCTTCGGGCTCCTGAAGGCCAGGTTTAGGTGCCTGCATATGACAGGTGGATCCCTAATGTACTCCCCAAAGAAGGTGTGCCATATCATCGTGGCCTGCTGTATGCTTCACAATCTTGCTTTGCGGCGCCAGGTGCCTTTTCTGCAGGAGGATGGTCCAGATGGTGGTGTTGTAGCAGCTGTGGAGCCTGTGGAGAGTGAAGAGGAGGAAGACGACGGGGACGACACGGACAACAGGGATACAGTCATACAACAATATTTTCAGTAGCACACAGGTAAGAATCAAGCACGACATTTTACATTTACTTAAGGCCTCATGCGTCTCTACTGTCTGTGTTTCCCCCCAGTTCCTGTTAACTGATTTGTGACTTTCCCTTCCCTTTTCAGAGCTGTATGACCCACTGCGTGACTTCTGCTTTGTTTGCCCATGGACTAAAGCTTATTGAAATTGGTATGTTGTCATCACAATGTAACTGAACATTATTGCTCCGATATGTGTAATACATTTGTTAAGAATACAAGCAGACTCCAGATTTTTTAAGTGCAATAAGTGATTTATTTTAAGTGCTACATATAGGTACATGATTGTAAAACGGTGATGGGTGGGGGTGGAGTAATGTCCATGGCAGAGTCCAGTTCTCAGTCTCACAGGTGCATTGTCCATATGCCTGTGGAAGGATGGAGCAGGGGCAGGTAAAGGTTGGACAGGGTGACAATGTGGGACAGTGGGATGACATCAGGGGGTATCTTATGCTGGCGGGGGTCTTGGCATCCTACTCTGTCTTCTTGTGAGATCTCAGGTTCCGCTTGCGGGGTGGTTCTTCTTCAGCAGGAGATGGGGTTCTGGTGGCCTGTTGTTGTGTGGGGGCCTCCTGCCCACTAGCGCCGGCGGAGGTGGTAGGCTGTTCCTGGTCTAGGCTAGTGACAGGGGCCTTTTGAGGTGCCACATGGTCCCGCAATGTGGTGACTATCTGGTTAAGGGCCACGACGATGGTCCCCATTGCGGAACCAATGTTCCTCAGTTCCTCTCTGAACCCCATGTACCGTTCCTCCTGCTGTGCCTGGATCTCCTGGAACCTGGCCAGTACCGTCGCCATCGTCTCCTGGGAGTGGTGGTATGCTCCCATGATGGAGGAGAGGGCCTCTTGGAGAGTGGGTTCCCTGGGCCTGTCCCCCCGTCGCACAGCAGCCCTCCCAGTTCCCCTGTGTTCCTGGGCCCCTGGACGGTGTGCCCACTACCACTGCCCCCAGGTCCCTGTTGTTGTTGGGGTGGTGGGTCATCCTAGGTGCCCTGTAGTGGCGGACACACCGCTGATTGACGTGTCCTGGAGACAGAGGCATGGGCCCGCTGGGTGGGAGCTGTGCTGGTGTTCCCAGAGGGGGTTAGGTCTGTTGTAGCCTGTGGCTGTCTGTGGGGAACCGACTGTCCAGAGGTCCCCGATGGGCCGGGCTGGTCATCTGGGTCCAGGGAGACAGAGCTGCTGTCATCGCTGGGGGCCTCTTCTGGGGGTGGGATGGACATCTCTGTACCCTCCGTGGCGGTGTGGTGGCGTTCGGGTCCTGCAGGGGTATAAGGGTATGGTTATTGCTTCTGTGTGTGGCATTTTGTGTGATGGGTGGGTGGCCGTGTACCCAAGTGCAGGCATTCCCTTGTGGGGGCTTTTGTGAGGGTGGCTTGTGGGGGTGATGTGTGTGTGCAGTGGGCATGCTTTGGTGATGGGTGTCCATGCTTTGTGGTCGAATGCAGGGCTTGGTGTTGGGATGGGTGGGTTGTGATGGTGAGACTTTTGCAAGGAGTTGTTGTGATGGGGGTGGGGGTGGGGGTATGTGCTGGCATTCAGGTGGGGGTGGGAAGAAGTAGTTAAGAATTGACTTACCAGAGTCCATTCCTCCGCCTACTCCTGTGGGGCCCTCAGGATGCAGGATGTGCAAGACTTCCTCCTCCCATGTTGTAAATTCTGGGGGAGTAGGTGGGGGTCCGCCGCCAGTCTTCTGCACCGCAATGTTGTGCCTTGATACCATGGAACTCACCTTCCCCCGTAGGTCGTTCCATCGCTTCCTGATGTCATCCCGATTGCGTGGATGCTGTCCCACTGCGTTGACCCTGTCCACTATCCTTTGCCATAGCTCCATCTTCCTAGCAATTGTGGTGTGCTGCACCTGTGCCCCGAAGAGCTGGGGCTCTACACAAACTATTTCCTCCACCATGACCCTGAGTTCTGCGTCCGAGAATCGGGGGTGTCTTTGGGGTGCCATGGGGTGGTGTGGATGAGGTGAGGGATGTTGTATGTGTTGTAGAGTGTGATGTGTGTGGTGGTGTATGGTGTTTTGTGCGTGGTAATTGTGTGGGTGATGTTGTGATTTGCCTCTGTGTGATGGTCTACTCTAAGCAGTGCTGTCTCTCTCTGTCCTTAATTCGCAATTGTGGTCGTAGGGGTTTGTGGGTGTGTGTTTTATATTGTATTGGGTGTGTGGGAGTGGTGTGTGTATGTGTATCAGATGTGTGCATATCAAATTGTCCAATGTGGTTGTGTTTTGTAAGGGTGTGTGTATTTTGAGCACGGCGGTGTGTACCGCCAATAGAATACCGCGGTTGAAAGACCGCCGCGTGGATTCGTGGGTCGTAATGGCATGGGCGTATTTCTGTTGGCGTGACGGTGGAGGTTTGGTCATCGCCATTTTTTCGCTGACCTTTGGTGTGGCGGACTTTTGTGGATGTCGGGTTTTTGGAGGTTTTCAAGTAGCGGGTCAGAATGACCGTGGCGGTTTACCGCGACCGCGGCGGTGTTATGGCGGTCTTCTGACCGGCGGTAAGCGCCTTTTACCGCCGAGGTCAGAATGACCCCCATAGTGCACTTTCCTAGGGACGTATAAGTAAATTAAATAAGCGAATTGGGTACGATTCAGTGTCACCATGTTTTAAGGGAGAGAGCATATGCACATTAGCACTAGTTAGCAGTGGTAAAGTGTGCAGAGTCCTAAAGCCAGCAAAAACAGTGTTCAAAAAGTGGTGGGAGGCAGGCAAAAAGTTAGGGGTGACCACCCTAAGGCTGTCAGGTCTAACACACAATATAAGTACATTGCTGGTCCCCTAGGGCAGTTGAAAATGTTGATGTGATTAGGAAAGTCAATCACAGGGAGGGATATGATTTTAACACCACGTGACTCACATAAAACCACTGACTGGCTGAAAGGAGGAAGAATAAGATTTAAAAAATAGAGTGTTTTTTCTGGTAAAAAATATCCTAAAAAAATTAAACCACACAGACACATTGGCCCTCATTACAACCCTGCCAATCGGTGTTAAAGCAACAGTAATACTGCCAATAGGCCCGCGGTAAGAAAAATGGGATCACGACCACAGCGGAAACCGCCATCATAGATAGCCACTTTAACACTCCGACCGCCACAGCGATAGCAACCAACACCGCGGCAGTCACTGCCAACAGACAGGCAGAAGACAATGTACTGCCGACCACATTACAACCCACCAATCCGCCAGCTTTTCCGGGGAGGTACCGAAGCCATCAAAAGCACAGCAGAAATAGGCCCTCATTCTGACCTTGGCGGTCGGCGGAGAGGCGGCGGTCGGACCGCGAACAGACCGGCGGTATTAAAAATGGCATTCTGACCGCGGCGGTCACCGCCGCGACCGACCGCCACTTCCCCACTCCGACAGCCACGGCGGTCATGACCGACGGGCTGGAGTCTGCGCACTCCGGTCCGGCGGTCGACCCAAGACCGCCAACGGTATCATGACCCTGCTTACCTCCGCGGTTTCTGGCGTTCGGGAACCGCCATGCGAACCATGGCGGTAGGCACTATCGGGGCCAGGGAATTCCTTCCCTGGCACTGATAGGGGTCTCCCCCACCCCACACTGCCCCCCCGAGTCCTCCCCCCACACCCTCCACCCCCCTGCCACCCCCCAGAGGTGGTACGAACCCCCTCCCCACCCCCACCCCGACATGCACATACACGCACCCCGACATGCACACACCCCCAACATGCACATATACACACCCCCTACACACACACATACACAACGGGGACACATACCCGCACACATACATGCCGACATGCGCACCCGCCGAACTACACACATTGCCCATAGGCACAGCAGCACTCCCCGCCCGCATGCACGCACTCACACACCCCCTCTACACACTCACACGCACACCCCCATGCACGCACACATCACACAACACCCCCCCACCCCCTCCCCTCACGGACGATCAACTTACCTTGTGCGTTGGTCCTCCGGGAGGTGACAGGAGCCATGGGGAGGTGACCGCCAACAGAAGACCGCCAACAGAAGACCGCCACACAGAAATGTGGGTCGTAATTCTGTGGGCGGTGTTCTGCTGGCGTGGCGGTGGAGGTTGACCAGTCTCCACTTTCCCGGTTTTCCGGCGGAACGCTCCCAGCGGTCAGAATGCGCACAGCGGCATACCGCCGCGGTCGGCGGTCTTCACCGCGGCGGTAACTCGGCGGTCTTGCGAAAAGACTGCCAAGGTCAGAATGAGGGCCATAGTGTTTGGAAGGGAAACCACTCACCTCTCGACACGTAACTAAGAACCGGGACACCATGGAGCCCGAGTTACAGGTCCTTCCCATGCTGGTGTACCTCCTCATACACCAGGAATATCAAAGGCGGTGGCAACGACCACGGTGAGTACTGCACCTAACACACAGGGGAAGGGGGAGGAAAAAGAGAGTGACACACACACACGTAACATGCAACACCCCCACCCTCACCCACAACACCATACACACAAAAACATGCAGCAACATTACATATATACCCTGTAATTCCCTGGAAGAACGCAAGGAGAAAAGCAATTTAGTTAAACAGTAATTTTTTACAAATAGTCAGATATATGTAACAATTCAAAAAACAGTATTTACAAAAATATACAATATGTACATAAGGTCGTACATTGTCCTTTGCACATGTCCGTGGGCCACTGGGCCAAAAATCATGGGCCAAGCCCACACTTGACTCCTGCCTCAATACGGAGAGAACACTGCAGGGGCATCAGGTCAAAAACACACAGGCACCTCAGGGGGATGGGGAAGGTGAGGGCACCTCAGCCGGAAGATGGAATAACGCCACTGCTCCTCGAGGGGGCTCCATGCCCACTGTTTGGTCCTGGGGAGTGCAAAGCCACAGTCTCTCTAGTGGGTGGTTTGCCACTGCTTGGTCCTGGGGAGTGCAAGGCCGTAGTCTCTCAAGTGGGTGGTTTGCCCACTGCTTGGTCCTGGGGAGTGCAAGGCAATAGTCTCTCAAGTGGGTGGTTTGCCCACTGCTTGGTCCTGGGGAGTGCAAGGCCACAGTCTCTCAAGTGGGTGGTTTGCCCACTGCTTGGTCCTGGGGAGTGCAAGACCACAGTCTCTCAAGTGGATGCATGTCTCCACAGGTTCTGGAGGAGGCTTGGTGCCCAGTGTGCTTTATCCTGCCAAGGATTGGGTGAGTGGATGCCTTTCTCCCCAGGTTCTGGAGCGGGCATTGTGCCCAGTTTGCTTCATCCTGCCAAGAATTGGGTGAGTGGATGCCTTTCTCCCCAGGGTCTGGAGGGGGTTTGGTACCCAGTGATGCAGCACATGGGGTGTGGGAGTTCACATTCCCTTACCTGGGTGTCTGAGGCACAGGATGTGCAGGGGACAGGTAGCAGGAAAGTCCATGGAGGCAGGGCCAGACTCCATCCTGCGGCGACTAAGGCTGCAAACTGGTGGTTGTTGCGGTGCTGGTGGGGGTGCTGCCAGTGGTGGTGGGAGGCTCCAGCCCATCTCCTGCAGCCCTGGACGGATGCACACTGGGGCTGCTACTGCTGTTAGTGGTCCTACTGTCAGCAGTGCAAGTGGTGGTGCTTGCGGCAGTGATTGCGGCGGGGATGCTGGTGGTGCTGGGCGTGGTGCAGGTGCCGGTGCTGCCAGTGGTGGAGGGAGCCACCAGCCCTTCTCCTGCACCCTCGGACGGCTGGCCACTGGGGATGCTACTGCTGAAAGTAGTGATGGTAGCGGCGGTGCAGGTGGCGGTGCTTGCCGCGGGGATGCTGGCGGTGCTGCCCGCAGTGCAGGTGGCAGGGCTGTCGGTTCTGATGGTGGCCACCAGGTCCCTACCTGCAGGCTCCGACGCCTGAGGTGCCTTGCCTTGACTTTTCTGCCCCTTCTTCACCTTGGCAGCTTCTGTTGGGACCTTGGCTCTGGCAGCTGCAGTTTTGGAGGAGGCCTTGCTGGGTGGGTCGTGCTCCTTGCCTTTGGTGCATGCTGTCCTCTTCTTCATCTTGGCAGGTGGCGGTATGGTATGGTCCTTTGCAGGGGTCGGTGGCACACTGGCTGACCTGACGGATGCCCCCTTGAAGACCCTGGCACTTGCAGGTACCACAGCGGATGGCTACTTGGTGGCTGAGGTGCTGGCCTAGGTTCTGGACACCCTTGCCTGAGGGGAAGGACGGTGGAAGGAGGGGTAGGGAACAGGTCAATGTTTGCCAGGAAACGTTTTTTAGACACACTGGGGCGAGAAGATGGAGAGGGTTTGGGAGTGGAGGAAGAGGGAGTGGTTTTAGGAGGTATCTTCCTGCTGAGTTTGGGTGAAGATGCATGAGCTGGATGCTGTTGTAAGGTGGATGGCTGTTGGGTGGGTGGGTGCTTGTGTTTGTGTACTTTGGTAGGAGGGGTCACAGACACACTGGGAGATGACACAGGGGACTTGTGCATGGTTGTGGGCGTGGTGACTGCCAGTGTGTTGTGATGGGCGTGCTGGAGGTAGTAGATGATGATGTAGTGCATGCAGGTGTGAGTGGAGACGATACTGGGAGAGAGGTGGACGAAGAGGAGGGGGGGACACAGTGGAGGCAGTGGATGTTGGTGTGTCTGTATGGGTATGGTGTTTGTGTGAGTGCCTGTGAGATGAAGTGTGGTGCTTGTGTTTGCCTGAGCCACCATTGTGAGTTGATTTGGGTAAATGCTGGTCTGAAGGTGTGCCTGGGATAGGCTGGGGTTGAGGGGGTTGGGTTTGGGTACAGGAAGTTGGAGGGGGGAGGCTAGAAACAGGGACAAGGGCTGCCATGAGTGCTGAGGCCAGAGCCTGAGATGCTCTCTTTTGGGCCGCCATGCCAGAGTGAATGCCCTCCAGGTATGCATTTGTTTGTTGTAAATGCCCTGCTACACTCTGGATGGCTTTCTGTATGGGTGACAGCCCAACAGAGAGGAATCTCAGGAGGTCAATAGCCTCCTCACTGAGAGCAGCAGGGCTGACTGGGGTAGGGCCTGAGGTGCCTGGGGCGAAGGAGATGCCCACCCTCCTGGGTGAGCGGGCACGGGAAACACACTGGGGGACTGCTGGGAGGGCGGTGCTGGTAGGGGGGGTGGTGGCTGTACCTGTTGTTGGGGTTGGCACAGAGGTGTCCGCCACCGCCAGGGGGCTTCCATCGGAGGAGGAGTCGCTGTCTGTGGTGTCCCCTCCTGTCCCCATTGTGGTGCTCCCCTCACCCTCCGTCCCACTGGTGCCCTCACCCTCGGTGGATTCGGCCTCATGGGCCATGAAGGATGCAGCTCCCTCCGTCGCCGGTGCCTCTGCTCCTCCGCCAGATGATGCTAATGCACACAAGGACAGGGTGACAAAACAAAAAGAGGGGGGATACAGAGGATACACTTGATCAATGTCAGCCACACCACTACCGTTGGCGTACACAACACACAGGGAGCAGCCCTATGCACTAGGCCATGCCCAACCATTTACTAAGACAGTCACCAGCCCATTGGGTACAATGCCTAATGCCATCAGCTGCACACCTGAAACCCACAGGACCCTGCCCAGCAGTAGATGGCCACCAACACTATTGGAGTAGGAGTGATTCTGAGCCTGCCCAACAAGTGACCTACCCTGTCATGTTCGCCCCTGCCTAGGGGTACCCACAGCCCACATCCCCCACCCAGGTACCTCCTAACGCAGGCAAAGTCAGGTTTCAGATTCTGTACTCACCCCCTCGTGGCTCCTGTGATGCCTTTAAGTGCACATCCAACTCCGGATAGGCCACCGCCAGGATCCGGAACATCAGGGGGGTCATGGTGCGCCTCCGCTGTCTTCTTTGCCCAGCGGCACAGGTCCTCCCACCTCTTGCGGCAGTGGGTGCTCCGCCTGTCAAAGACCCCAAGGGTCCGCACCTCCTTGGCGATGGCACGCCAAATACCCTTTTTCTGGTGGGCGCTGACCTGCAGGAAAAAGACAGCATAAAAGGGAATTATTCACCCATTCGGACTGTCATACTCATTGCCCACCAGATCGCACACATCCCCTGATGCACATACGTTGACCACCTTACTTGCTGCACTCTGGCCAGGACCCCTCTGCCCCCCCTACATGTGGCTTACACACACAGCAGTCCATACATTCATGGCCCACGCATTATGCGCACAGTCTACTCACCTGTTTGTCTGGAGGACCATAGAGTAACGTGTACTGGGGTAGGATCCCATCCACCAGTTTTTCCAACTCCTCCGCAGTGAAGGCAGGGGCCCTTTCCCCAGACACATGAGCCATTGTCGCTTCCAGACACAGGTCATAGCAGCACTTGTAGTGTAGGTCCTCTCCTGTTGAAGGCCAGGTAGCAAGAGAGTGAATAGATAGAACATGGCGGTGATGTCCGCGGCGGTGCATACTGTCACCGCCGGCGTACATCGCCATTGGCTCCTGGAACCCATAGGGCCCAATATTAACCAATGCGAATTAGCGCTGCGGCCATCGACCGCCTACCTCGACGGTGCACAATGCCAGCGCAATTACTTCATTTCCACTTGTCCCTCCTCACAAGTCAGGCAGCTGCCATTTCAGGGGTGCACAGGGCATGGCACCTAACTGCAACACAGCAGACATTGGCACATCAACGGACTCTCGAGTTCACATACTGTTTCTGTAAAGTCAACAATTCATCATTAGTGCAATATAGGTGTGAATATGACCCTCTGCTCTCCGTTCTCTTCCATAGGCTTCAATCACTGAGGCAGATTATGAGATGGCAGCATCCTCCGGTGTACATACCCCTGGTGGGCCTAGCGACAATGGAGGACAGACACATTATCATTACCTACAGACTTGATCATGCCACAATTTAATAAATGTGTGCCCAATTGGAGCCAAACCTGATGCCTGCTATCCGCCAACCCACAGGTATCCCCCCTCTAGTGCAGGTGCTGTCAGTGCTCCATTTCCTGGCAAGTGGTTCCTTCCAAACAACAGTGGCCGTGGCATCAGGGATGTCTCAACCAATGATCTCTAATGTGTTGCCCAGAGTGTTGTCTGCCCTGCTGAAACACATGCGCAGCTACATCGTGTTCCCCCAGGTGGAGGATCTGGCCACAGTGAAAGCTGACTTTTATCTTTTATGCTCTGGGACATATCCCCAACATCATTGGTGCCATTGATGGTACACATGTGGCATTTGTCCCCCCTCCCCCGGAGAAATGAACAAGTTTACAGGAATAGAAAAAGCTATCACTCAATAAATGTGCAGATGGTGTGTTTGGCAGACCAGTACATCTCCCATGTGAATGCCAAATTTCCTGGCTCTGTGCATGACCCCTATATCTTGAGGAATAGCAGCATCCCATATGTGATGGGCCAACTCCAGAGGCACCGTGTGTGGCTAATAGGTGAGCCAAAGGTCCACACACAGTATGAGTAGGTGTCTAGGTATGGGGTTGTCCCTAAGGGTTAGTGTGTGTCTAACAGTTGTCCCTCTATGTTTTCAGGTGACTCTGGTTACCCCAACCTCTCATGGCTACTGACCCAAGTGAGGAATGCCAGGACAAGGGGAGAGAAACATTACAATGAGGCACATGGGTGTACAAGGAGGATTATAGAAAGAACCTTTGGCCTCCTGAAGGCCAGGTTCCTGTGCTCCATCTGACAGGTGGATCCCTGTACTACTCACCCAAGAAGGTGTGCCTGATCATCTTGCATGTTGCACAACCTAGCCTTGAGACGCCAGGTGCCTTTTCTGAAGGAGGATGAGCCTGGAGATGGTCTTGTGGCAGCGGTGGAGCCTGTGGACAGTGAGGAAGAGGAGGCAGAGGAAGAAAATGTTGACAACAGAACCAATATTATTCGGCAGTACTTCCAATGACACACAGGTAAGACACTGTAACTTCACTTAACATTTCAGTTATCTGTTGGACATTGTACAAGGCAGCCTGTTTCCCTATGTCTATGGCCACTGACTGCACCCTCTGGTATCTCCATTTTTAGATCTCTGTCTCCCACTCTGGCTCCTGCTGTGTGTACTGCTGCCCACCAGAGTTCATTCTGAAGTATATTTCACTGTACAATGCTTTGATAATGTTGTACTAATACATATTTGAATCATTTGACAGACTCCAGATTGGTATTTGTTCCCAGGGTGTTTATTTAGGTGCTCATAAGTAAAGGGGGTGGTGCAAGGGGCTGGCCTGATGGTGAAAGGAAGTTCAGGGTAGAGTCCAGTCTCTTGGTATCACAAGTGCATTGTCCAATGGGGCATAGGGAGGGGGGCAATGGCAGTTCAAGGTGGACAGGGTGACAGAGTGGGACACAAGGGTGACAATAAGGAGAGTCTTATTTACTGGCAGGGGTCTTGGTAATGTTCTCTGTCTTCTGCCTTCATCGCAGGGACCATTTGCGGGGTGGTTCTCCTTCTCCAGGGGGTGGGGTGCTGGTGGCCTGTTGGTCCTGTAGCAGGGCCTCCTGTCCACTAGCGCCGGCGGAGGTGGAAGGCTGTTCCTCAGTTTGGCTAGTGTCAGGCACCCGTTGTTGTTCCACTGCCTCCCTCAGGGTCTTGCCCATGTTTGCCAGCACCCCTGGTGACCAGGATGGTGTATATTTTTGTTATGTCCTCCCTGATCCCCAGGTACTGTCCCTCCTGCAGCCACTGGGTCTCCTGCAGCTTGGCCAGTATCTGGCCCATCGTCTCCTGGGAATGGTGGTATGCTCCCAGGATGTTGGAGAGTGCCTCATGAAGAGTGGGTTCCCTGGGCCTGTCCTCCCCCTGTCACACAGCAGTCCTCCCAGCTTCCCTGTTGTCCTGTGCCTCTGTCCCCTAAACTGTGTGCACACTGCAACTGACCCCAGGTCCATGGTCTTCCTGGGTTTGTGGGGTCCCTGTAGTGGTGGACACACTGCCGATTGATGTGTCCTGGGGACAGTGGCATGGACCCGCTGGGTGGGTGCTGTGCTGGTGTTCCCTGAGGGTGGAGGCTCTGTGGTGGGTTGGGACTGTGCCTGGGTACCCGACTGTCCAGGGGTCCCGGATGGGCCAGGTTGGTCATCGAGATCCAGGCATGCAGAGCTGCTGTTGTCACTGTGGGCCTCTTATGTGGGGGGACTAGATGTAGCTGGCACCTCCTCTCCGGTGACGTTGACTATGGGTCCTGTGGGAATGAAAATGCAGTGTTATTGTATCTGCGTGTGCCATCTTGTGCATGGGTGTGTTTCCCTCTATGATTGTGATTTCCCTGTCAGCTTGGCCTTGTGTGAGTGGTGATTTACTGGGCATGCTGTGGTGATGAGTGTCCATGCAGGTCTGTGATGGGGGTCCATGCATTGGTGTTGCATGCAGGGCTTGGTATTGGGATGGGTGGGTTGTGATGGTGGGGTATATGTGAGGTGATGGAGTGATGGGAGTGAGTTAAGGGTGGGGGTATATGATGGCATGCAGGTAGGGTGGGGGATATAATAGTAAAGATATGACTTATCAGAGTCCAGTCCTCCTGCTACTTCTGAGAGGCCCTCAGGATGCATTATTGCCAAGACTTGCTCCTCCCATGTTGTTAGTTGTGGGGGAGGTGGTGGGGAACCACCGCCAGCCCTCTGTATGCCTGGTGTCTTGCAACCACGGAACGCATCTTCCCCAGTAGGTCGTTCCACCTCTCCCTATTGTCATCCCTTCTTCTGGGGTGCTGTCCCACGGCATTGACCCTGTCCGCTATTCTCTGCAATAGCTCCATCTTCCTAGCTATGGACGTCTGCTGTACCTGTGATCTGAAAAGCTGTGGCTCTACCCGGATGATTTCCTCCAACATGACCCTTGATTCCTCCTCTGAGAACATGGGGTGCCATGGATGTGGTGTGCATGAAATGTGCGAGGATGTGTGGGGTCATGTGTGGTGTGGTGTGATGTGTTGTGGTGTATGGTGTGATGTGCGTGGATGGTATATGGGTGATGGTGTTCTGTGCCTCTGATTGAGTGGGTGCTCCTGCTTTGTGTCTCTCTGTGTGCTACCGTTTTTTTGCTGTAAAGGGTTGTGGGTAATGTGGTTGTGTGTTTTATAGTGGTGTGAGTGTATTGGTGTGGTGTGTGTATATGTGTCAGGTGTGTGTAGTTTGAATTGTCCAATGTGGTGGTGTTTTGTAAATGTGTGTGTATTTTGAGCGCAGCGGTGTGTTGGTTTACCGCGTTTGAAAGACCGATGCTGTGATTCGTGAGTCGTGACACTGTGGGCGTATTCCTGTTGGCGTAACGGTGTGGGTTTTGCTATCGCAAGTTTATCACTGACCTTTGGTGTGGTGGACTTATGTGGGTGTCTGTATTATGGAGGATTTCTTAGTGTGGGTCGTAATACCGCTGCGGTCAGGTATGTTGGCGGCCGTCAGCATGGCGGTAGGCGGCATTTGCCGCCAGGGTTGTAATGAGGGCCATTGTGTGTAAAAAAAGAAAAAGAACTGTTTCTTGAGTAAGGCATCATCCACTATGGAGTACAAGAATTCTATTCTTGTTGTGCTAAATAACTGGAAGTGTGCTAGCTAACGCATTGGGTGCAAATTTGCTACTCTCTGCAGTCTGCTGCTGGGGCAGTTGCAATGGACAAAAAATTATCTTTGATTCCAATGGTCTTCTCTTCTATAAATGTCTTTCAACTCTACCCTGACTCAAAAGAGGCAGATGATGATTAATACATCACAAACATCATGTATAACATGCGCATCATAGATATCCTGTCTGCCGTAAGTTGACAGTGGGAAAAAAGATGCACTGCGGTAAAGATAAAAGAACTGGATATATAGATTTTATAGGCATGTTCATCACAGAGTATCCCATCCACAAAACACACAAAAATCACAGACACTATCCCACTTTACTCCCTGGCCTCACCCTCAAACACAAATTATTTAAATTCATATAAGTTTGCTTGGCAGTAAGGGAAGAATACTTGCCTTGGGGACTGATTGTTAGACTAGTGTTTGGCGGAGAGGTTACTTTGTCACAAACGTGACAGATATCCTGTCTGCTACATTATGATTTGTAGTACAGCAGATGAGATATCCTTCAAATGCCCCCCTGCACCAAACTCTAAATTAGGCCCTTAGGCCCAGATTTACAAGAATCTGGCATATCAGTACTGATGCACCAGATTTCTTGTGCCCTCCTCACCGCCACCTAACGGCACCATGGGTGCGCCGTATTTACGGCACACCATGGTGCACGTTAGGCCAATAGTATGAACATTTTTGACGCTATTGTGGTGCTTTGCTCCACTAGCATCAAAAATGTTGACGCCAGTGGAGTAAAGTGCAAGGAGGCCCATTGATTTCAATGGGTGCGTCCTTTTAATGCCTGCTTTGAGCAGGCGTTAAAAATGATGCCCAAAACGGCACAATTAAATATTGTAGATTTCATTATGACATTTTTGCGGGCCTCCTAATAACGGAACCCCTCCACTGCATACAATATGACTGGCGCAGACATAATGTGGCGCAAGGGGTCTCAAAGTGGAGCAATGCATGCATCACGTTCTAAATATGGTGGGCGGTTTTTGCCTAGTTGAGCCACATTAGTGTAAAAAACAATTACACTAATGTGGCGCAAGGAGGCGCTTGAGCCTTGTAAATCTGGCCCTAAGTCTGCTGCAGCAATGTAACGTAAAGGGAAAAGGCCGGATAGGTACGGCAGAGGTTTTGCGATAGAATATTGGGGGAGGGTTCACTGATGATGTAGCTTAGGCTAAGTCAGTGACTCTAGTTGAAAATGAAAGTTAATCAATGTCAAATTTGAACATGTGTAAATCCATTATTGAAGCCGCATGAACCACTTCTCAGGGCCTTAACATGTGGCCAGAACTTAGGAACGAATAGTGGAGTGCTGTATTAGGAGGTGACTGAGTGGCCACTGGTAGGGAAAACAAAGGCACCTTGTTTTCATTTTGGTTTGCAATTCATTGAAAGCTTTGTAAATGCTACATTAAAAGAAGAAGACACACATTGCACAGCCAACTCTGAAATACGGAATTGAACCATGTTGCAGTTGAGTGTGGTCATGGCCCAGGGGTCATGACTTGTGAAGTGCCATAGGCAGGGAGGTCATGGATGATGATGAGAGGGATCTTTCTTACTTAACAAATACAGTGGTTATACTAGTAATTATCAATAAACAAGCGATGTGACTTACTATCACCCATCCCTGCCGCCACAAAGACTCCACCTTCAGGTGCTACCGCGTCATCTGGCACACTGGTGCTGGCCCCAGCACTGGTGGTCTGTGAGACTAGAAAAACATTACACATTTTTGATGCTAAGGACACCTCCCCCTTTTTTTAACAAAATACAGCCTCAAACATGACTAGACTGCAGTTTGCAGTATTTCCTCTACCATCCAAAATATCACTTTGGTCATTTTTCTGGTTGACAATGTTAGGAAAGGCAGTAGTCAAGCCAAATGTAATGGAGGGGCAGAGATATGATGATGACTGTGAGTCATTTGAAGTGCAATGAAGGGGTAAAATAAATTCGTCAATGAAGTACATATGGTTTTGGTTGGCAAATGCAATGGGACTGTCCCCATACTGCTTTGCTGCCATGCTGCACTGTCATCAAAACTGCTGGGATAATACATAATAATACATATATACCACTGGTTTGGGTGTAACCATAACCATGTCCACTCTCTTGTCATTTGAGCATGAGCTAGAAATAGAAAGCCTTCTCAATAAAAAGCTTAAAAGAGCTTGCTTGGGTCTGCAAACTATGCAATCTTCACAGTAAACTACCTAATCTAGCGTCTTAGTCTTACAGTACAAGACCACAGATTACAAACTAAGTTAGGGGAGAAGGACAGCATAACCAAGTAGAAGAAAGCTTAAGCTACAGATTAGTACAGACACAGGAGGAAGTCAGCACCAGAAACAAGAAAAATAGAAAAAAGTATAATGCAGGGAGGAATGACAAGAATAAACTTTAAATATGTGATGCTATTAATTGTGTTTGACCAATTACTTTGTGTTTCACCACTGCGCATATTAGTTGCTCAATGTTCACCAGTAGCACATTATGCGGGTTATTACAACTTTGGAGGAGGTGTTAATCCATCTCAAA
Source organism: Pleurodeles waltl (assembly GCF_031143425.1). Taxonomy (NCBI): domain Eukaryota; kingdom Metazoa; phylum Chordata; class Amphibia; order Caudata; family Salamandridae; genus Pleurodeles; species Pleurodeles waltl. The sequence continues at coordinate 1,312,333,281 of NC_090437.1, read as the reverse complement.
TGTGACGGATATACCACCAGCCGCATTACGAGTTCCATAGGATATAATGGACTCGTAATACGGCTGGTGGTATATCCGTCACTTTACCGTCACTTTTGGGATGGATTAACACCTCCTCCAAAGTTGCAATGACCCCCTATATGTTTTGTTCAGTTTAGCTGCCTGTTGGCTATGACATGGTATTAGCCATTACATTCTGTATTCAGTTTAGCTGCCTATTGGTTTTGACATGGCATTAGCCATTACATTCTGTATTCAGTTTAGCTGCCTATTGGTTTTGACATGGCATTAGACATTACATTCTGTATTCAGTTTAGCTGCTTATTGGCTTTGACATGGCATTAGCCATTACATTCTGTATTCAGTTTAGCTGCCTATTGGCTTTGACATGACATTAGACATTACATTTGATATTTAGGTTAGCTGCCTATTGGCTTTAACGTGGGGTTAGACATTGCAGTTGAGACATTGCAGATGAGCTGTGTTTTTCCAAGCTGTGTTTTTCCACAAGATGGACCAAGCTGTTTTCTTCACACCAGACCTTAGCTGATAAGAGCACGTAGATTTTGTGTTTACCTCGCAATTCAGACTGAGAACGAGTGAGCTCGGGAGAATTGGCCACTCTCCAAGTTTCTTCGGTTCTCATACTGAGTTTGCTTTTAAGGATGACTCTGGGCTACAGCAGAGGTAGATTGAATCTGCTTGACTTCAGACAGGAGCGGAGTCGTCAGTTGCCTGTCTCCCGTTTGGGTAGAAAATCTCTTTCTCACAGTTGACCGGAGTCATCAACTTGCAGACCCTAGAAAGATGAAGCTGAATATAGGCCCTACAGCCTTGCCCATACGGTGATGAATTTTGACTTTTATGTTTTGCTTTGAAGTTATGCTATAATATAATCACATGTATTTGCTGTGTACATTGCAACTGAGAAGTACTTTGATATATTTTGCTTTCACTGCTGCGACTACTTTTGAACGTGTGCTTCCAATCTACTAATTTCGTCTCTCAAGAACCTTGCGGTGAAGTAATGATAACAATAAATGTCTTCTTTAAACTCAGAAGTGCATTCCAGAGAGGTTCTGTAAGCTCGGTTATGAGATGAGAGCAGGAAAGCAGAAAAAAATAGAATGAAGAGCATTTGGGAAAAAAAAAGTCACAGAATAAGAGAAAGGAGGAAAAATGAATCCAATGGGGAGAGGTAAAATTTAGAGAAATAAAAAATATTACTGACAATTTACTTGGGCCAGCAGAGCCATCTGCCACGCCTGCGGTGTTGGTGGTGGCGGTGGACCTATGACCCGCAGTGGCACTGGTAGCAGCACCCTCCTCGGCTTGACCCTCGGATGCCTTCTTCTTGTCCTTGGGTGGAACTGATGTAAGAAATAAAGAAGATAACAAAATAGATTAGTGGTACAGTTAATCTCCAAGGAAATATTTTGACAGACAAAGGTAAACGCAGTAACATATTGATATTGTAATTTTCTACATCAGATTGCACTACGTTATCTAGTTGACCTATTCCTAATTTCCGAAATCTTACCAAAGCCCTATTCCAAATTTCCTAAACTACATTTGGAAATACTAATGCATTGCAACGAATGACCTTTGCTTCGCAAATCACAACCCCCAATGATGGGCCAGCTCAGTCAGTTTCCCGTTTCAATTCATGGATGCAGACTGCACATCACTGGAAGTTTGCTCGGGACTGTCCGAGCTACATAAAAAGAAAGTCACAGTGTAGGAGGCTGGACTGGCTTGTAGTGGGTACCAAGAGGTACTTACACCTTGCACCAGGCCCAGGTATCCCTTATTAGTGTAGAGGGGTGTCTAGCAGCTTAGGCTGATAGAAAAGGTAGTTTAGCAGAGCAGCTTAGGCTGAACTAGGAGACGAGTGAAGCTCCTACAGTACCACTAGTGTCATATGCACAATATCATAAGAAAACACAATACACAGATATACTAAATATAAAGGTACTTTATTTTTATGACAATATGCCAAAGTATCTCAGTGAGTACCCTCAGTATGAGGATAGCAAATATACACAAGATATATGTACACAATACCAAAATATGCAGTAATAGCAATAGAAAACAGTGCAAACAATGTATAGTCACAATAGAATGCAATGGGGGCACATAGGGATAGGGGCAACACAAACCATATACTCTAGAAGTGGAATGCGAACCACGAATGGACCCCAACCCTATGTGACCTTGTAGAGGGTCGCTGGGACTGTAAGAAAACAGTGAGGGTTAGAAAAATAGCCCACCCCAAGACCCTGAAAAGTGGGTGCAAAGTGCACCTAAGTTCCCCAAAGAGCACAGAAGTAGTGATAGGGGAATTCTGAAAGGAAGACCAACACCAGCAATGCAACAACGATGGATTTCCTCACAAGAGTACCTGTGGAACAAGGGGACCAAGCCCAAAAGTCACGATCAAGTCGGGAGTGGGCAGATGCCCAGGAAATGCCAGCTGTGGGTGCAAAGAAGCTGCCACCGGATGGTAGAAGCTGTGGATTCTGCAAGAACGACAAGGGCTAGAAACTTTCCCTTTGGAGGATGGATGTCCCACGTCGTGAAGAGTCGTGCAGAGGTGTTTCTGTGCAGAAAGACAGCAAACAAGCCTTGCTAGCCGCAAGGGTCGCGGTTAAGTTTTTTGGATGCTGCTGAGGCCCAGCAGGGACCAGGATGTTGCCAATTGCGTGAGGAGACAGAGGGGGCGTCCAGCAAGACAAAGAGCCCACTCAGAAGCAAGCAGCACCCGGAGAAGTGCCGGAACAGGCACTACGAAGGGGAGTGAACCAGAGCTCACCCGAAGTTACAAAAGCGGGTACCCCCATGACGCCGGAGGACAACTCAGGAGGTCGTGCACTGCAGGTTAGAGTGCCGGGGACCCATTCTTGGCTGTGCACAAAGGAAATCCTGGAAGAGTGCACAGGAGCCGGAGCAGCTGCAAAACACGTGGTTCCCAGCAATGCAGTCTAGCATGGGGAGGCAAGGACTTACCTCCACCAAACTTGGACTGAAGAGTCACTGGACTGTGGGAGTCACTTGGACAGAGTTGCTGAGTTCAAGGGACCTCGCTCGTCGTGCTGAGAGGAGACCCAGAGGACTGGTGATGCAGTTCTTTGGTGCCTGCGGTTGCAGGGGGAAGAGTCCGTCGACCCACGGGAGATTTCTTCGGAGCTTCTAGTGCAGAGAGGAGGCAGACTACCCCCACAGCATGCACCACCAGGAAAACAGTTGAGAAGGCGGCAGGATCAGCGTTACAAGGTGACAGTAGTCGTCTTTGCTACTTTGTTGCAGTTTTGCAGGCTTCCAGCGCGGTCAGCAGTCGATTCCTTAGCAGAAGGTGAAGAGAGAAATGCAGAGGAACTCTGATGAGCTCTTGCATTCGTTATCTAAGGAATTCCCCAAAGCAGAGACCCTAAATAGCCAGAAAAGGAGGTTTGGCTACTTAGGAGAGAGGATGGGCTAGCAACACCTGGAGGAGCCTATCAGAAGGAGTCTCTGACGTCACCTGCTGGCACTGGCCACTCAGAGCAGTCCAGTGTGCCAGCAACACCTCTGTTTCCAAGATGGCAGAGGTCTGGAGCACACTGGAGGGGCTCTGGGCACCTCCCAGGGGAGGTGCAGGTCAGGGAAGTGGTCACTCCCCTTTCCTTTGTCCAGTTTCGCGCCAGAGCAGGGCTGGGGGATCCCTGAACCGGTGTAGACTGGCTTATGCAGAAATGGGCACCATCTGTGCCCATGAAAGCATTTCCAGAGGCTGAGGGAGGCTACTCCTCCCCAGCCCTAACACCTTTTTCCAAAGGGAGAGGGTGTAACACCCTCTCTCTGAGGAAGTCCTTTGTTCTGCCTTCCTGGGCCAAGCCTGGCTGGACCCCAGGAGGGCAGAAACCTGTCTGAGGGGTTGGCAGCAGCTGCAGTGAAACCCCAGGAAAGGTAGTTTGGCAGTACCCGGTTCTGTGCTAGAGACTCGGGGATCATGGAATTGTCTCCCCAATGCCAGAATGGCATTGGGGTGACAATTCCATGATCTTAGACATGTTACATGGCCATGTTCGGAGTTACCATTGTGACGCTATACATATGTCGTGACATATGTATAGTGCACGCATGTAATTGTGTCCCCGCACTCACAAAGTCCGGGGAATTTTCCCTGAACAATGTGGGGGCACCTTGGCTAGTGCCAGGGTGCCCACACACTAAGTAACTTAGCACCCAACCTTTACCAGGTAAAGGTTAGACATATAGGTGACTTATAAGTTTCTTAAGTGCAGTGGTAAATGGCTGTGAAATAACGTGGATGTTATTTTACTCAGGCTGCAATGGCAGGCCTGTGTAAGAATTGTCAGAGCTCCCTATGGGTGGCAAAAGAAATGCTGCAGCCCATAGGGATCTCCTGGAACCCCTATACCCTAGGTACCTCAGTTCCATATACTAGGGAATTATAAGGGTGTTCCAGTATGCCAATGTAAATTGGTGAAATTGGTCACTAGCCTGTTAGTGACAATTTGGAAAGAAATGAGAGAGCATAACCACTGAGGTTCTGGATAGCAGAGCCTCAGTGAGACAGTTAGTCATAACACAGGTAGCACATACAGGGCACACTTATGAGCACTGGGGCCCTGGTTGGCAGGGTCCCAGTGACACATACGACTAGAACAACATATATACAGTGAAATATGGGGGTAACATGCCAGGCAAGATGGTACTTTCCTACACACAGGGAACGCTAACTCACTGATATCATTACTAATACTGCCACAGTGCCACTATCTTAGTGACAGGAGGACAGAGAAGTCAGCTTACCTTCTTAAGTAATCAGCCCAAGCGAGCGCCTACAGCAATGAGCAGAACTAGGTAGCAACGAGCATCTGGCTCGCTCAAATTGTGTCACATAATATTCACAACGTTACATTACATGAACTTAATTTACCTCTACGTGTGAGAAGCATTATAGGATAGGACTCAACAAAAAAAGCAATAATTAATTACTAGTACTCACCAAGCCCCACAACCTGGATGCCCAGCTGGTTGAGTTGGTCACTCTCCCGGTCCAGGATATCAGTCCAGAGGTGCATCAGCAGCTCATGGGTGTGTTGAAATCCAGTAAGTCAGTGGATGAAATAAAGCACCCTCCACCAGAGCAGCTGACGCACCTGCACGCTGTACCCACTCCCGGGCCTGCCGCCTGCTGTCAGCACAGAGGAGAGATGACACCTCCTTGTCGCTAAAAATGGCACAAGACTGCACCCTCTGGAGGAGCTGGTGGGCACAGAGAGTGCGGTTCGCTGTACCCCCAGCACTGACACCACCTTGTCCCCCATGTTCTGCCATGGCACTGGGTGAAATATAAAAAAAAAAGACGGGGGAAGAGAAGGAACAGAGAGGGAGAAATTAGGAATTATGGGGAAGTTAGGGAAAAACTAATAAAGGGATGCAACGCGGAGCACGCTACTTGAACCAATCAGTGGGAGGGGGCTATCAAACACAACTATGCGTGTTAGCGCTGAGTTAGGAGGAGTTCGCAGAGGTTTTTTTCACTCTTCGGAGTTCTGCATAGTGGAACTCCATGAACTCCACCCACCCCTACTTAAAACTTGTAAAAAATGTATTCAATTTTTTAAAGTATTTTTCAATTTAAAAAAGAAACCTTATTACATTACATAGCAAAAATAGTATTACACTGTGAAATATAGAATATTTTTTATTTTATTTTATAAAGAAACCCTAGATTATACACAGATAGTTTATTAATCTATTTGCTCATGATCGATTACTTAAAATCATTACATGTAAACATCAAAACTTAGCAAATTCATGTATTCATTAATAGTTAGGGTTTAAAATTGAATAAAAAGATAGATCAGTAAAAACGTTACTTATGAAGAGTAGAAAGCAGTGTTTGAAAGTCCTTGGGGGGCAGAGAATTCCCCCATGCACCAGGTGTGCAGTTCCAGGGTGACTTTACTCATGGCCCATATTAGTGTTTGTCAAGAGCTGAATCCGGCCCCAAGAAAGAAGAGAGGGAGATGCTTCTGTCTCAGGATGCAGGCGTTCGCTCTAGGGTGACCACCCGTCCGTAAATTTCACGGACTGTCCGTAATTTCGCCCTGCCGTCCGTTGTTCGTGATGAAAGTCTTCACGGACAGCATTTGTCCGTAATTTTAGCCTTTCACCTTAAGGACATTAGGGGCAGAGGAGTTTCCCCAGCTGGGCTGGAAGGCAGGTGGTCTCCTGTGCTCTGAGGGAGGGAGGGGCAGACAGATAAGAATCAGACCTTCTTGACAGGGGGTCCTTAAAGACATGCAAATGTGCCCAAATTGTAAATCTGCAAATACAAAGGGGCTTGAAAACCTGCATTGAGTTTACTAAAAGGAGTCACTTGAAGTTTTCTGGTGGCAAAGATATTTCTTTCAGAGAGGTATTGTAATGGTGTTCCAAGGTGAGCTGTGGAGTGTGTGGTTTTAATGAAGTGTTATAACATTTTTTAGTACTAGGTATAAACTGTATATTATTCAAATCTGTATTTGAGAAGCACTTTTTTTTTATTTAACCGAAATGTATTTGCGCATTTTGTAGCAGCCTTTATTATGAGGTAATTGTATTTTTCACAGTTCTTTCAGGTACCTCGGTACCTAATAGTACTAACAAACATTGGCAAAGCCAATAGGCCTCATCTACGAAAGAGTTATTGGCTTTGCTAATGTGTTTTAGCCATTAGCCATGTTGTACACCAGAGTAGCTGCTGTTCAGCATGGCTTAAAGTTAGTGGCATAATTGTGTGGAGTGGAGTAGAGTGGCATAGGAGCAGTTGCGTAGAACCCAGTGGTGCAAAGTACAGTGCAGTGGGGTACAGTACAGTTGTTTAGAGTGCGTTAGCGTAGAGTGCAGTGGTTTAGAGTGCAGTGGCGTGGGACAGAGTACAGTGGCATAGAGTGCAGTGGAGTAGAGTGGCATACAATGGAGTAGCAGAGAGAGCAGTAGTGTAGAGTGGTGCAGTGGCATAGATTGCAGAGTAGACTCACGTTGCAGGGAGTGCAGTGGCGTAGTGTAGAGTTGTGCAGAGTAGAGCAAAGAGCTGTAGAGTGGAGTGATGCAGATTAGAGTGACATAGAGTGCAGTGGCATAGAATGTAGTAGTACATAGTACATTGGTGTATAGTACAGTTGTGGAGAGTGCAACGCTGCAGAGTAGAGTGTCAGTGCAATGATGTGGAGTGGAGTAGAGTGGCACAGAGAGCAGTGGCGTAGAGTACAGTGGTACAGAGTAGAGGGCAGTGGCGTACAGTGCAGTTTTTAGAGTGCATTGGCACAGAGTGCAGTGGCATAGAGTGGCATGGGGTAGAGTTACAGAGAGTGCAGTGGAGTAGTGTGGCATACAATAGAGTAGCAGAGAGTGCAGTAATGCAGAGTGGTGCAGTGTCAGAGTGCAGAGTAGACTCATGTGGCATAGAGTGCAGTGGTGTAGAGTGGTGAAGAGTGGAGTATTGTAGAGTGGTGTAGAGTAGAGTATAGTGCGTAGAGTGCAGTGGCATAGAGTAGAGTGGTGTAGAGTGCAGAGAAGTGTCAGTGCAGTGGTGTAGAGTGGTTCAGAGAACAGTGGCATAGAGTACAGTGGTGCAGAGTAAAGGGCAGTGGCATTCAGTGCAGTTGTTTAGAGTGCACTGGTGTGGAGGGCAGTTGCATAGAGTGGCATTGGGCAGAGTAGAGTGGCATAGAATGCAGTGGAATAGAGTATATTGGTGCAGAGTGCAATAGTACAGAGCACAGTGGTGTAGAGCATAGTGGCGGCCAGTGCAGTGTTACAGAGTGTCAGCTTGCAGTGGTGTAGAGTGCATTGAACTAGAGTGCAGTGGTCAGAGTGGTATAGAGTACAGTGGCGTAGAATAAATTGTTTCACAGTAGAGTGCAGTGGCATAGAGTGGAGAGGTGCAGGGTAGAGTGCAGTGGCATAGAGTACAGTGGCATAAAGTAGATTATTTCACAGTAGAGTGAGGTGGCTTGGAGGGGCGAGGTGCAGGGTAGAGTGGAGTTGCATAAAGTGGCATAGAGTGTGATGGCATAGATTAAAGTAGTGTAGAGTGCCGTGGCATAGAGTGCAGAGGTCAGAGTAGATTATAGTGATGTACAGTGTATTGATGTAGAGTGCAGGGGCATAGAGTTGAGTGTTACAGAGTAAAGTGCATAAGCACAGAGTGTATTAGCTTAGAGTGCAGTGGCATACAGTGCAGTGTTGAGAGTGGCAGAGAGTGGAGTTGTGCGGATTAGATTGGTGTTGCCTAGACTGGAGTGGTATGGCATGCAGACGAGCAGAGCGCAGTGGTGTAGAGAGGCGTAAAGTGCAGTGGCATAGAGTAGAGTGGTACAGAGTAGAGTAGAGAGGCATAGTGTGAAGTAGCATAGAGTGCAGTGGCATAATGTGGAGTGGTTCCGAATGGAGAAGAGTGCAGTGGCATGGAGTGGAGTAAAGTAGAGTGATACAGAGTAGGGTGCAGTGGTGTGGAGTGGTGCAGAGCAGAGTGGAGTGCAGTATCGATGGTGTGCTAACACACTGCCATTACAGACAACATATTTTTGATTGAAATGACCATTACATTTGCACAGATATAGTTTTTCAAATCAAACTTTACTGTGCACAGACGATGATGTGTGAAAATTGCATCACCTAATGCAATGATTTGTTTTAATCATGTAAAGGTATTTGTTTCCAGCACAGTTCAGAATTAACAAAAATGTGCTTGATTTGTATTTCTAATTCTGATATATTCTGAAGTTTATTTAAATGTTGTCATGTGATAGAAAAAAACTCTTTCCTAACCCCAGTATCCAGCAAGATTGTCACATAAATCCTCTCACTTTGAAGTCAGAGAAAGGAAAGCAAACACTAAGGGGGTCATTACGACTCCCGCCGGACGCAGTGACCGCGCGCCTGGCGGGAGCCGCCAAAATACCGTACCGCGGTCGCAAGACCGCGGCGGGTATTTTGAGTTTTCCCCTGGGCTGGCGGGCGGCCTTCAAAAGGCCGCCCGCCAGCCCAGGGGAAAACGACCTTCCCACCATGAAGCCGGCTCGTAATCGAGCCGGCGGAGTGGGAAGGTGCGACGGGTGCTACTGCACCCGTCGCGTATTTCACTGTCTGCTATGCAGACAGTGAAATACAAGCGGGGCCCTCTTACGGGGGCCCCTGCAGTGCCCATGCCATTGGCATGGGCACTGCAGGGGCCCCCAGGGGCCCCGCGACACCCCCTACCGCCATCCTGTTCCTGGCGGGCGAACCGCCAGGAACAGGATGGCGGTAGGGGGTGTCAGAATCCCCAAGGCGGCGCAGCATGCTGCGCCGCCTTGGAGGATTCTGACGGGCAGCGGAAAACCGGCGGGAGACCGCCGGTTTTCCTGCACTGACCGCGGCCAAAGCGCCGCGGTCAGAATGCCCTAAGGGGCACCGCCAGGCTGTCGGCGGTGCTCCCGCCAACCGCGAGCCTGGCGGTCACAGACCGCCAGGCTCGTAATGAGGGCCTAAGTTCCCACCGAAGACATAGCCTGACATTTGACTTTGTTCTTTGAATGCACAGCAAATATGATAAGATAAGAACAAGATTTACAGGCCTGTTCACAGAAAGGGAGCACTCTGCAAGATACTGTAAATAAGGTTTTGGCAAGGGAAGGGACGAATTCAAGCTGCATAGCCTAAAACAAATAAAGCCAGTAAATTGATAGCAACAAATTGTGAGCTACAAACCACAAGGCCAATGGCAAGCAACGGGCAGAATGCATTCACAATAAAGCACTATGAATGTACTTAAAGTGACAGCCGTGGGATACTTTGTGGGGAAAGTCCAGTATTTCAGTCCTGTCCACATCTTGCAGAGGTTTGGCAGTATCAATCACCCACGTAGTATGACCAGAAGACCTGGAGTTGTTTCCATGTTGCAGGAAAGGTCTGTACACCCATTCTATCAGTTTGCCACCAGTTCACATGGTGTAGAGCTTCTGCCACACCTCTTGTAGGGTTAGTGCTAGGTGGCAGACATGAAATAGGGTATTTCATGATTATTTAAGGTGGTTGTAAGTAAGGAGTTGACCGGGGTGAAGATGGTAGTGTGCCACAAGGGTTTGATAATTTAGTAGCTCACTGTTCAGAAACAAAGTCCCCAATTTTAAGACACCTGCAACATGCCACTGATGGAGTTGCTCTGAGCACAGCCATCCTGTGCGAGTGCGAAAGCTTAGCAAAGGTAGTGCAGGAGCATAGGGTTTCTCCGTGTCAGTGAGTTTACAGGTGCTGGCAAGGCACGAGAAAGCTGTCCATGATAACCCCGGATGGTGATCCATAGAATGGTCAGTAGGAAACGATGAGCAGTGCATTAAGCCTTCCTTAAAAGTCTTTACTGGTAAACCCCATCTCATGCAGGGAGGTGGGCAGAAAGCCAGTGAGCCACCCATTGGACCTGTGCAGCTGAATAAAAGCATTCTAAGTCCAGAAGATCTAATCCACCAGCAGTCACAGTTAGCTTTAGAGTGGAAAGAGCTCCCGATGGCGCCGCAGCGACCAAATCAGATGTGTGGCCTATCTGAAGAAGGAATGAAGGACGAGCAGGGGAAGGTTTGCAAAATAATACTATAATTGAGGTAGCACACCATCTTCACTAGTGCCACATGGCCTCTACAGAAAGCAGAAGAGAAGACCAAAAAGCAAACTGGGCTTGGAGGGACCGTTCGCTCTGCCGAGATTTTCATCCTGGAAATCAGTGTAAGAATGGTAGATATTAATCATTAGGAATCAAAAGGTAACTGGTTCCCAGTTCAATCTGAGATCTAATTGTATATGAAGGCAAAAACAGTGCCATATGTTAAAGAAACACTAATTACATTTTAAAATTTGTAAATTGTGTTTGTGCAATTTACATCCCAAATATTTTGAAGATTCTATGTGTACTTGACACTTAGGGATAACCCAGATCTCTAGTTTGGCTTTTGCTCATTTTCAAAACCATATAAAGACATGGACAAAGCGGGCAATTGCCTTGAACAACCTTGCAAGGGGTCTAGCCCCTGCTCACCCTTCAAAAGCACTAACAGCGAACCATTGCACCATAAGAGTTTGCCAAGGTGGATGGGTGTTGCTAGTTCAACCACTTGACAGTGCCCCTTCTGTTTCGCTCCTGTTTGCAAAGACAACTCCCCAGGTACCCAATACCTTCAAATAGTCTTGGTGGACCCATCTTGTTTGATTGAAGGAATTGTCCCACCTTGTTCTTCTCTTCTTTATTTATCCGGTTGTTAGCAACAACCCTTTGAATTACTTGCCGTGGATCTCCCATTTGCTCTCGATTTCATCCTCCTCTTTTATTATCTTTGATTGGTAGGTCGGGCTCCCATTTCTGAGATAAATGTAGAGTCCCAGGCATACACTCTAGTGCAGTGAGACTACAGACAAGTTATGGGTACATCACATCCTGACATTAGGTGTGAGACTGTCACCCACACCATCTGCCCTGCCTCTTTAAAAAAAAAATAGGTTGAAAGTCCATGGGCGGTTTGGGTAAGCCAGATGTTTTTGTTCAATTTGTTTAAACTAGCATAAGGTTAATTGCCTTAATGTTTCCCTAACTGTTTGCCAGGGGTTTTAAAATGATCAGAAACATAATCAAAATTTTGCTGTTACTTTCTCTTCAGGAAAGATCGGGTAGATTTGGGTAGGGGGTGATGGCCTTGCCGCAGTACTGAAGGGCATTAATTTACTACTGAACAAGGACGTAATGTGACACCTAAATGTAGCATACCAGGAGGCAATCACAAAAAGACCACAGTGAATAAATAGAGCTATGTGAAAAAAGAGTAAATAAATGCACTGACAACATAGTGAGGCATGGCCTCTCTTGCGTGTGTCTGTAAAACTGACGTTTGTTCTTAAATTTTTGTCCTGAATTTTGACCCTTTGTCCTGAATTTTTGTCCTGAATTTTGACCCTTTGTCCTGAATTTTTTACAGTCCTGTCCAGAGTTTGCCTCAATGCCAGGTGGTCACCCTAGTTCGCTCCGAGTCGTTGCGTTCGAAGGAGTGGGTCGGATGCCATCGAGGGATTTCCCCGGCCTGGCAGAAATCCAAGGTGTGTTGACTGTTAACCACTGGACCTGGGCTGTGCTGCAGTGTCTAGGCAGGTCTCGCCTGTTGGTGCGCTAAGAAGTGCGAAACGTATTGTATCTGTACGTTTCCCCAGCCTGGCAAGGGTCTGTGGTGAATAGGATGTAATGCACAAATCTGAAATGTCTCTGCAGTGTGTGATGCCCAGCAGTCGATGTCGATCAGGAGTGAGTTTGGCACAGCAGCACTGAGGGTATAGTGAGGATTCTCTGCTGTGATTGGATAATCGTCAAAATGTTACTTCATCACGCTGTGCCCAGGCTGGATTGCAGTCCGTAATTGGCAGGGCAGCGAGCCTCATGTAAACAGTTTTAGTCCGTGCCCGGGCTGAGAGGGGCTGCCTGAAAGTAAGGCCGAGCCTTCCCCGGGGTGTAGGAGGCATGCAGGGCTTCAGTGGGGTTCCGTGGGGGAACCTTTCAATGTCCTGCTTGAAATAAACTTTCCTGACCTGCACATTCACTGCTTTTTTCCAGACTGTGAATGGTGTGTCTTGACTGTGCAGACTGGCTGGTTTTCCAAACAGCTGGTTGCCACTGAAAGGTGTGAATGCCACGGGGACCCCTCCTCTTCGAAGGTTGTTTTAATTTGTGCTTTAAGGGTGTTCTCTGGTGTAGGAGGCTGGACTGGCTTGTAGTGAGTACCAAGGGGTACTTGCACCTTGCACCAGGCCCAGTTATCCCTTATTAGTGTATAGGGTGTCTAGCAGCTTAGGCTGATAGATAATGGTAGCTTAGCAGAGCAGCTTAGGCTGAACTAGGAGACGTGTGAAGCTACTACAGTACCACTTAGTGTCATATGCACAATATCATAAGAAAACACAATACACAGTTATACTAAAAATAAAGGTACTTTATTTTTATGACAATATGCCAAAGTATCTTAGAGTGTACCCTCAGTGAGAGGATAGGAAATATACACAAGATATATATACACAATAGCAAAAATATGCAGTATAGTCTTAGAAAACAGTGCAAACAATGTATAGTTACAATAGGATGCAATGGGGACACATAGGGTTAGGGGCAACACAAACCATATACTCCAAAAGTGGAATGTGTAGGAAAGTACCATCTTGCCTGGCATGTTACCCCCATTTTTCACTGTATATATGTTGTTTTAGTTGTATGTGTCACTGGGACCCTGGTAACCCAGGGCCCCAGTGCTCATAAGTGTGCCTGTATGTGTTACCTGTGTAGTGACTAACTGTCTCACTGAGGCTCTGCTAATCAGAACCTCAGTGGTTATGCTCTCTCATTTCTTTCCAAATTGTCACTGACAGGCTAGTGACCATTTTTACCAATTTACATTGGCTTACTGGAACACCCTTATAATCCCCTAGTATATGGTACTGAGGTACCCAGGGTATTGGGGTTCCAGGAGATCCCTATGGGCTGCAGCATTTCTTTTGCCACCCATAGGGAGCTCTGACAATTCTTACACAGGCCTGCCACTGCAGCCTGAGTGAAATAACGTCCACGTTATTTCACAGCCATTTTACACTGCACTTAAGTAACTTATAAGTCACCTATATGTCTAACCTTTACCTGGTAAAGGTTAGGTGCAAAGTTACTTAGTGTGAGGGCACCCTGGCACTAGCCAAGGTGCCCCCACATTGTTCAGAGCCAATTCACTGAACTTTGTGAGTACGGGGACACCATTACACGCGTGCACTACATATAGGTCACTACCTATATGTAGCTTCACCATGGTAACTCCGAATATGGCCATGTAACATGTCTATGATCATGGAATTGCCCCCTCTATGCCATCCTGGCATTGTTGGTACAATTCCATAATCCCAGTGGTCTGTAGCACAGACCCTGGTACTGCCAATTCTGCATAAGCCAGTCTACACCGGTTCAGGGACCCCTTAGCCCCTGCTCTGGCGCGAAACTGGACAAAGGAAAGGGGAGTGACCACTCCCCTGACCTGCACCTCCCCTGGGAGGTGTCCAGAGCTCCTCCAGTGTGCTCCAGACCTCTGCCATCTTGGAAACAGAGGTGCTGCTGGCACACTGGACTGCTCTGAGTGGCCAGTGCCACCAGGTGACGTCAGAGACTCCTTGTGATAGGCTCCTTCAGGTGTTAGTAGCCTTTCCTCTCTCCTAGGTAGCCAAACCCTCTTTTCTGGCTATTTAGGGTCTCTGTCTCTGGGGAAACTTTAGATAACGAATGCATGAGCTCAGCCGAGTTCCTCTGCATCTCCCTCTTCACCTTCTGATAAGGAATCGACCGCTGACCGCGCTGGAAGCCTGCAAACCTGCAACATAGTAGCAAAGACGACTACTGCAACTCTGTAACGCTGATCCTGCCGCCTTCTCGACTGTTTTCCTGCTTGTGCATGCTGTGGGGGTAGTCTGCCTCCTCTCTGCACCAGAAGCTCCGAAGAAATCTCCCGTGGGTCGACGGAATCTTCCCCCTGCAACCGCAGGCACCAAAAAGCTGCATCTCCGGTCCCTTGGGTCTCCTCTCAGCACGACGAGCGAGGTCCCTCGAATCCAGCGACACCGTCCAAGTGACCCCCACAGTCCAGTGACTCTTCAGCCCAAGTTTGGTGGAGGTAAGTCCTTGCCTCACCTCGCTGGGCTGCATTGCTGGGAACCGCGACTTTGCAAGCTTCTCCGGCCCCTGTGCACTTCCGGCGGAAATCCTTCGTGCACAGCCAAGCCTGGGTCCACGGCACTCTAACCTGCATTGCACGACTTTCTAAGTTGGTCTCCGGCGACGTGGGACTCCTTTGTGCAACTTCGGCGAGCACCGTTTCACGCATCCTCGTAGTGCCTGTTTCTGGCACTTCTCCGGGTGCTACCTGCTTCAGTGAGGGCTCCTTGTCTTGCTCGACGTCCCCTCTCTCTGCAGGTCCAATTTGCGACCTCCTGGTCTCTCCTGGGCCCCAGCAGCGTCCAAAAACGCCAAACGCACGATTTGCGTGTAGCAAGGCTTGTTGGCGTCCATCCGGCGGGAAAACACTTCTGCACGACTCTCCAAGGCGTGGGGGATCCATCCTCCAAAGGGGAAGTCTCTAGCCCTTGTCGTTCCTGCAGTATTCACAGTTCTTCAGCCTAGTAAGAGCTTCTTTGCACCAACCGCTGGCATTTCTTGGGCATCTGCCCATCTCCGAGCTACTTGTGACTTTTGGACTTGGTCCCCTTGTTCCACAGGTACCTTCAGACAGGAATCCATCGTTGTTGCATTGCTGATTTGTGTTTTCCTTGCATTCTCCCTCTAACACGACTATTTTGTCCTTAGGGGAACTTTGGTGCACTTTGCACTCACTTTTCAGGGTCTTGGGGAGGGTTATTTTTCTAACTCTCACTATTTTCTAATAGTCCCAGCGACCCTCTACAAGGTCACATAGGTTTGGGGTCCATTCGTGGTTCACATTCCACTTTTGGAGTATATGGTTTGTGTTGCCCCTATCCCTATGTTTCCCCATTGCATCCTATTGTAATTATACATTGTTTGCACTGTTTTCTAAGACTATACTGCATATTTTTGCTATTGTGTATATATATCTTGTGTATATTTCCTATCCTCTTACTGAGGGTACACTCTAAGATACTTTGGCATATTGTCATAAAAATAAAGTACCTTTATTTTTAGTATAACTGTGTATTGTGTTTTCTTATGATATTGTGCATATGACACTAAGTGGTACTGTAGTAGCTTCACACGTCTCCTAGTTCAGCCTGAGCTGCTTTGCTAAGCTACCATTATCTATCAGCCTAAGCTGCTAGACACCCTATACACTAATAAGGGATAACTGGGCCTGGTGCAAGGTGCAAGTACCCCTTGGTACTCACTACAAGCCAGTCCAGCCTCCTACATTGGTTGTGCAGTGGTGGGATAAGTGCTTTGAGACTACTTACCACTCTTGTCATTGTACTTTTCATAAGAGAAAAATATACAAAACAAGGTCAGTGTATATACACTTAGCCAAAAAGTTTTGCATTTCCTCTTTTCACTCTTTTCTAAGTGCTGAAAAGTACTTCTAAACTTTCAAAAAGTTCTTAAAAGTTTAAAAAGTTTTTTTCTGTCTTTCCAAAAAGTTCTGAAAACTTTTTTCTCTTTGTCTATCACTTTAACTCTCTCTAAAAAATGTCTGGCACAGGCCAAAAAGTTGAACTGTCCAAACTTGCATATGATCACCTTAGCTGGAAAGGAGCAAGGAGTCTCTGCATAGAGAGAGGTTTGAGTGTAGGGAAGAATCCTTCTTTAGAACTGTTAATTAATATGCTTAGAGTACAGGATAAGGCCATAAGTGCCCAATCTGTAGAAAAAGTAGCTAATGGTTCTCAATCTGATCCAGGGACTCCCCCAGGAAAAGGTTCAGGAAAGAAAATTCTCAGCCTGCCCATTACTAGACAGTCTAGCATAGTTGGTACAGAGGTTGAATCACATCATACTGATGATGTGCTCTCACATTATACTGGTAGCCAAGCTGTTAGGGTGCCCTCTGTAAGGGACAGGTCTCCTTCTGTTCATTCCCATCATACCTCTGTATCTAGAAATGTCCCTCCCACCCACCCTGATGACAGATTGTTGGAAAGGGAGCTCAATAGATTGAGAGTGGAGCAAACCAGACTGAAGCTCAAGAAGCAACAGCTGGATTTGGATAGACAGTCTTTAGAAATAGAGAGGGAAAGACAGAAAATGGGTTTAGATACCCATGGTGGCAGCAGCAGTATTCCCCATAGTCATCCTGCAAAAGAGCATGATTCCAGGAATCTGCATAAGATAGTTCCCCCTTACAAGGAGGGGGATGACATTAACAAGTGGTTTGCTGCACTTGAGAGGGCCTGTGCTGTACAGGATGTCCCTCAAAGGCAGTGGGCTGCTATCCTATGGCTATCATTTACTGGAAAAGGTAGGGATAGGCTCCTTACTGTAAAAGAAAATGATGCTAACAATTTCCAAGTTCTTAAGAATGCACTCCTGGATGGTTATGGCTTAACCACTGAACAGTACAGGATCAAGTTCAGAGATACCAAAAAGGAGTCTTCACAAGACTGGGTTGATTTCATTGACCAGGCAGTGAAGGCCTTGGAGGGGTGGTTACATGGCAGTAAAGTTACTGATTATGACAGCCTGTATAACTTAATCCTGAGAGAGCATATTCTTAATAATTGTGTGTCTGATTTGTTGCACCAGTACTTGGTGGACTCTGATCTGACCTCTCCCCAAGAATTGGGAAAGAAGGCAGACAAATGGGTCAGAACAAGAGTGAACAGAAAAGTTCATACAGGGGGTGACAAAGATGGCAACAAAAAGAAGGATGGTAAGTCTTCTGACAAGGGTGGGGACAAATCTAAAAATGAGTCTTCATCAGGCCCACAAAAACACTCTGGTGGGGGTGGTGGGCCCAAACCCTCCTCTAATCAGAACAAGGAAAAGAAACCATGGTGCTATTTATGTAAGATAAAAGGCCATTGGACAACAGATCCCAGTTGTCCAAAGAAAGGCACCACAGCTCCTACCACTACAACCCCTACTGCTACACCTAGTGTCCCTACTAATAGCAGTGGTGGTGGGAGCAAACCTACTAATAGCCAATCCAAGGGAGTAGCTGGGCTCACTTTTGGTAATTTAGTTGGGGTTGGTCTGATTAGGGAGACCACAGAGGCTACTTTAGTCTCTGAAGGGGCTATTGACTTAGCCACTTTGGTTGCTTGCCCCCATAACTTGGAGAAGTACAAGCAACTAACCCTAATAAATGGTGTTGAGGTCCAGGCCTACAGGGACACAGGTGCCAGTGTCACAATGGTGATTGAGAAACTGGTGCACCCTGAACAACACATACTTGGACACCAGTACCAAGTAACCGATGCTCACAACATAACACAAAGCCACCCCATGGCTGTTGTAAATCTCAACTGGGGGGGGGTATCTGGTCCAAAGAAAGTTGTGGTAGCTTCAGATTTACCTGTAGACTGTCTATTAGGGAACGATTTGGAGACATCAGCTTGGTCAGATGTGGAGTTGGAGGCCCATGCAGCAATGCTGGGCATCCCAGGGCATATTTTTGCTTTGACAAGGGCTCAGGCCAAAAAGCAAAAAGGACAGGGAAGCTTGGATCCTGGAACAATGGACCAAGTGCTCCCTAAAGCTAGGGCTAGTAGAAGCAAACCACTTCCTACTATCCCTCCCTCTACAGTGGATTCTAATTCTGAGGAAGAAGAATTCCCTCCCTGTGCAGAACCTACACCAGAGGAGCTGGAAGCAGACACTGCTGAGCTTTTGGGTGAAGGGGGGCCTGCCAGAGAGGAGCTGAGTGTGGCACAGCAAACCTGTCCCACATTAGAGGGTCTCAGACAGCAAGCTGTCAAACAGGCTAATGGGGATGTCAGTGACTCACACAGAGTTTACTGGGAGGACAACCTCTTGTACACTGAGCATAGGGATCCTAAACCTGGAGCTGCCAGGAGATTAGTGATTCCTCAGGAGTACAGAAAGTTCCTCCTAACACTGGCACATGACATTCCCTTAGCTGGGCACCTGGGTCAAATGAAAACTTGGGACAGATTGGTACCACTGTTTCATTGGCCTAGGATGTCTGAGGACACAAAAGAATTTTGTAAGTCCTGTGAAACCTGTCAAGCCAGTGGCAAGACAGGTGGCACTCCAAAGGCACCCCTTATCCCACTGCCTGTGGTTGGGGTTCCCTTTGAAAGGGTAGGGGTTGACATAGTTGGCCCCCTTGACCCTCCTACTGCTTCAGGCAATAGGTTTATCTTAGTGGTAGTGGACCATGCCACAAGGTATCCTGAAGCAATTCCTTTAAGGACCACTACAGCTCCTGCAGTGGCAAAGGCCCTCCTGGGAATATTTTCCAGGGTGGGCTTCCCAAAGGAAGTAGTATCAGACAGAGGAAGCAATTTCATGTCTGCATACTTAAAGACCATGTGGAAGGAGTGTGGTGTAACTTACAAGTTCACAACACCCTATCATCCACAAACAAATGGACTGGTGGAGAGATTTAATAAAACTCTCAAAGGCATGATTATGGGACTCCCTGAAAAACTCCGCAGGAGATGGGATATCCTTCTACCATGCCTCCTTTTTGCCTACAGGGAGGTACCCCAGAAAGGAGTGGGCTTCAGCCCCTTTGAACTTCTTTTTGGACACCCTGTTAGGGGTCCACTCACACTTGTAAAGGAGGGTTGGGAACAACCTTTAAAAGCTCCAAAGCAGGATATTGTGGACTATGTACTTGGCCTCAGATCAAGGATGGCTGAGTACATGAAAAAGGCCAGTAAAAACCTTCAGGCCAGCCAAGAGCTCCAGAAGCAATGGCATGATCAGAAGGCTGTTTTGGTTCAGTACCAACCAGGGCAGAAAGTGTGGGTCTTGGAGCCTGTGGCCCCAAGAGCACTCCAAGATAAATGGAGTGGTCCACACACAATTGTTGAAAAGAAGGGTGAAGTCACCTACTTGGTTGACTTAGGCACTGCCAGGAGTCCCCTTAGGGTGCTCCATGTCAACCGCCTGAAACCCTACTATGACAGGGCTGATCTCACCCTGCTCATGGCAACAGATGAGGGACAGGAAGAAGACAGTGATCCTCTACCTGATCTCTTCTCTTCCACAGAACAAGATGCTCTTGTGGAAGGGGTAGTTTTGGCTGATTGTCTTACTGCTGAGCAGAAAGATAATTGCATAAATCTCCTAGGACAATTTTCAGAACTCTTCTCCATTGTGCCAGGCACCACTTCTTGGTGTGAGCACACTATAGATACTGGAGACAGTTTACCTGTCAAAAGTAAGATCTATAGGCAGCCTGACCATGTCAGGGACTGCATAAAGCAAGAAGTTCAGAAGATGTTGGAACTAGGAGTGGTTGAGCACTCTGACAGTCCATGGGCTTCTCCTGTGGTACTGGTACCAAAACCCAATTCTAAAGATGGAAAGAAGGAAATGAGGTTTTGTGTAGACTATAGAGGTCTCAACTTGGTAACCAAAACAGATGCTCACCCTATACCCAGGGCAGATGAGCTAATAGATACACTGGCATCTGCCAAGTATCTAAGCACTTTTGATTTGACTGCAGGGTATTGGCAGATCAAAATGTCAGAAGATGCTAAACCTAAGACTGCATTTTCTACCATTGGAGGACATTACCAGTTTACTGTAATGCCTTTTGGTTTGAAAAATGCACCTGCCACTTTTCAGAGGTTGGTGAACACAGTCCTGCAAGGGCTGGAAGCTTTCAGTGCAGCATATTTGGATGATATAGCTGTCTTTAGCTCCAGCTGGGATGATCACCTGGTCCACCTTTGGAAAGTTTTGGAGGCCCTGCAAAAGGCAGGCCTCACTATCAAGGCTTCAAAGTGCCAGATAGGGCAGGGTAAGGTGGTTTATCTGGGACACCTTGTTGGTGGGGAACAGATTGCACCACTTCAGGGGAAAATCCAAACTATTATTGATTGGATTCCCCCTACCACTCAGACTCAGGTGAGAGCCTTCCTAGGCCTCACTGGGTATTACAGGAGGTTCATTAAGAACTATGGCTCCATTGCAGCCCCTCTTAATGACCTCACATCCAAGAAAATGCCTAAAAAGGTATTATGGACAGCAAACTGTCAGAAAGCTTTTGAGGAGCTGAAGCAGGCCATGTGCTCTGCACCTGTCCTGAAAAGCCCTTGTTACTCTAAAAAATTCTATGTCCAAACTGATGCATCTGAATTAGGAGTAGGGGCAGTCCTATCACAACTTAATTCTGAGGGCCAGGATCAACCTGTTGCTTTTATTAGTAGAAGGTTGACCCCTAGAGAAAAGCGTTGGTCTGCCATTGAGAGGGAGGCCTTTGCTGTGGTCTGGGCTCTGAAGAAGTTGAGGCCATACCTGTTTGGCACTCACTTCATTGTTCAGACAGACCACAAACCTCTACTTTGGCTAAAACAAATGAAAGGTGAAAATCCTAAATTGTTGAGGTGGTCCATATCCCTACAGGGAATGGACTATACAGTGGAACATAGACCTGGGAGTAGCCACTCCAATGCAGATGGACTCTCCAGATATTTCCACTTAGACAATGAAGACTCATCAGGTAATGGCTAGTCTTATTGTCCTTCGTTTGGGGGGGGGTTGTGTAGGAAAGTACCATCTTGCCTGGCATGTTACCCCCATTTTTCACTGTATATATGTTGTTTTAGTTGTATGTGTCACTGGGACCCTGGTAACCCAGGGCCCCAGTGCTCATAAGTGTGCCTGTATGTGTTACCTGTGTAGTGACTAACTGTCTCACTGAGGCTCTGCTAATCAGAACCTCAGTGGTTATGCTCTCTCATTTCTTTCCAAATTGTCACTGACAGGCTAGTGACCATTTTTACCAATTTACATTGGCTTACTGGAACACCCTTATAATCCCCTAGTATATGGTACTGAGGTACCCAGGGTATTGGGGTTCCAGGAGATCCCTATGGGCTGCAGCATTTCTTTTGCCACCCATAGGGAGCTCTGACAATTCTTACACAGGCCTGCCACTGCAGCCTGAGTGAAATAACGTCCACGTTATTTCACAGCCATTTTACACTGCACTTAAGTAACTTATAAGTCACCTATATGTCTAACCTTTACCTGGTAAAGGTTAGGTGCAAAGTTACTTAGTGTGAGGGCACCCTGGCACTAGCCAAGGTGCCCCCACATTGTTCAGAGCCAATTCACTGAACTTTGTGAGTACGGGGACACCATTACACGCGTGCACTACATATAGGTCACTACCTATATGTAGCTTCACCATGGTAACTCCGAATATGGCCATGTAACATGTCTATGATCATGGAATTGCCCCCTCTATGCCATCCTGGCATTGTTGGTACAATTCCATAATCCCAGTGGTCTGTAGCACAGACCCTGGTACTGCCAATTCTGCATAAGCCAGTCTACACCGGTTCAGGGACCCCTTAGCCCCTGCTCTGGCGCGAAACTGGACAAAGGAAAGGGGAGTGACCACTCCCCTGACCTGCACCTCCCCTGGGAGGTGTCCAGAGCTCCTCCAGTGTGCTCCAGACCTCTGCCATCTTGGAAACAGAGGTGCTGCTGGCACACTGGACTGCTCTGAGTGGCCAGTGCCACCAGGTGACGTCAGAGACTCCTTGTGATAGGCTCCTTCAGGTGTTAGTAGCCTTTCCTCTCTCCTAGGTAGCCAAACCCTCTTTTCTGGCTATTTAGGGTCTCTGTCTCTGGGGAAACTTTAGATAACGAATGCATGAGCTCAGCCGAGTTCCTCTGCATCTCCCTCTTCACCTTCTGATAAGGAATCGACCGCTGACCGCGCTGGAAGCCTGCAAACCTGCAACATAGTAGCAAAGACGACTACTGCAACTCTGTAACGCTGATCCTGCCGCCTTCTCGACTGTTTTCCTGCTTGTGCATGCTGTGGGGGTAGTCTGCCTCCTCTCTGCACCAGAAGCTCCGAAGAAATCTCCCGTGGGTCGACGGAATCTTCCCCCTGCAACCGCAGGCACCAAAAAGCTGCATCTCCGGTCCCTTGGGTCTCCTCTCAGCACGACGAGCGAGGTCCCTCGAATCCAGCGACACCGTCCAAGTGACCCCCACAGTCCAGTGACTCTTCAGCCCAAGTTTGGTGGAGGTAAGTCCTTGCCTCACCTCGCTGGGCTGCATTGCTGGGAACCGCGACTTTGCAAGCTTCTCCGGCCCCTGTGCACTTCCGGCGGAAATCCTTCGTGCACAGCCAAGCCTGGGTCCACGGCACTCTAACCTGCATTGCACGACTTTCTAAGTTGGTCTCCGGCGACGTGGGACTCCTTTGTGCAACTTCGGCGAGCACCGTTTCACGCATCCTCGTAGTGCCTGTTTCTGGCACTTCTCCGGGTGCTACCTGCTTCAGTGAGGGCTCCTTGTCTTGCTCGACGTCCCCTCTCTCTGCAGGTCCAATTTGCGACCTCCTGGTCTCTCCTGGGCCCCAGCAGCGTCCAAAAACGCCAAACGCACGATTTGCGTGTAGCAAGGCTTGTTGGCGTCCATCCGGCGGGAAAACACTTCTGCACGACTCTCCAAGGCGTGGGGGATCCATCCTCCAAAGGGGAAGTCTCTAGCCCTTGTCGTTCCTGCAGTATTCACAGTTCTTCAGCCTAGTAAGAGCTTCTTTGCACCAACCGCTGGCATTTCTTGGGCATCTGCCCATCTCCGAGCTACTTGTGACTTTTGGACTTGGTCCCCTTGTTCCACAGGTACCTTCAGACAGGAATCCATCGTTGTTGCATTGCTGATTTGTGTTTTCCTTGCATTCTCCCTCTAACACGACTATTTTGTCCTTAGGGGAACTTTGGTGCACTTTGCACTCACTTTTCAGGGTCTTGGGGAGGGTTATTTTTCTAACTCTCACTATTTTCTAATAGTCCCAGCGACCCTCTACAAGGTCACATAGGTTTGGGGTCCATTCGTGGTTCACATTCCACTTTTGGAGTATATGGTTTGTGTTGCCCCTATCCCTATGTTTCCCCATTGCATCCTATTGTAATTATACATTGTTTGCACTGTTTTCTAAGACTATACTGCATATTTTTGCTATTGTGTATATATATCTTGTGTATATTTCCTATCCTCTTACTGAGGGTACACTCTAAGATACTTTGGCATATTGTCATAAAAATAAAGTACCTTTATTTTTAGTATAACTGTGTATTGTGTTTTCTTATGATATTGTGCATATGACACTAAGTGGTACTGTAGTAGCTTCACACGTCTCCTAGTTCAGCCTGAGCTGCTTTGCTAAGCTACCATTATCTATCAGCCTAAGCTGCTAGACACCCTATACACTAATAAGGGATAACTGGGCCTGGTGCAAGGTGCAAGTACCCCTTGGTACTCACTACAAGCCAGTCCAGCCTCCTACATTGGTTGTGCAGTGGTGGGATAAGTGCTTTGAGACTACTTACCACTCTTGTCATTGTACTTTTCATAAGAGAAAAATATACAAAACAAGGTCAGTGTATATACACTTAGCCAAAAAGTTTTGCATTTCCTCTTTTCACTCTTTTCTAAGTGCTGAAAAGTACTTCTAAACTTTCAAAAAGTTCTTAAAAGTTTAAAAAGTTTTTTTCTGTCTTTCCAAAAAGTTCTGAAAACTTTTTTCTCTTTGTCTATCACTTTAACTCTCTCTAAAAAATGTCTGGCACAGGCCAAAAAGTTGAACTGTCCAAACTTGCATATGATCACCTTAGCTGGAAAGGAGCAAGGAGTCTCTGCATAGAGAGAGGTTTGAGTGTAGGGAAGAATCCTTCTTTAGAACTGTTAATTAATATGCTTAGAGTACAGGATAAGGCCATAAGTGCCCAATCTGTAGAAAAAGTAGCTAATGGTTCTCAATCTGATCCAGGGACTCCCCCAGGAAAAGGTTCAGGAAAGAAAATTCTCAGCCTGCCCATTACTAGACAGTCTAGCATAGTTGGTACAGAGGTTGAATCACATCATACTGATGATGTGCTCTCACATTATACTGGTAGCCAAGCTGTTAGGGTGCCCTCTGTAAGGGACAGGTCTCCTTCTGTTCATTCCCATCATACCTCTGTATCTAGAAATGTCCCTCCCACCCACCCTGATGACAGATTGTTGGAAAGGGAGCTCAATAGATTGAGAGTGGAGCAAACCAGACTGAAGCTCAAGAAGCAACAGCTGGATTTGGATAGACAGTCTTTAGAAATAGAGAGGGAAAGACAGAAAATGGGTTTAGATACCCATGGTGGCAGCAGCAGTATTCCCCATAGTCATCCTGCAAAAGAGCATGATTCCAGGAATCTGCATAAGATAGTTCCCCCTTACAAGGAGGGGGATGACATTAACAAGTGGTTTGCTGCACTTGAGAGGGCCTGTGCTGTACAGGATGTCCCTCAAAGGCAGTGGGCTGCTATCCTATGGCTATCATTTACTGGAAAAGGTAGGGATAGGCTCCTTACTGTAAAAGAAAATGATGCTAACAATTTCCAAGTTCTTAAGAATGCACTCCTGGATGGTTATGGCTTAACCACTGAACAGTACAGGATCAAGTTCAGAGATACCAAAAAGGAGTCTTCACAAGACTGGGTTGATTTCATTGACCAGGCAGTGAAGGCCTTGGAGGGGTGGTTACATGGCAGTAAAGTTACTGATTATGACAGCCTGTATAACTTAATCCTGAGAGAGCATATTCTTAATAATTGTGTGTCTGATTTGTTGCACCAGTACTTGGTGGACTCTGATCTGACCTCTCCCCAAGAATTGGGAAAGAAGGCAGACAAATGGGTCAGAACAAGAGTGAACAGAAAAGTTCATACAGGGGGTGACAAAGATGGCAACAAAAAGAAGGATGGTAAGTCTTCTGACAAGGGTGGGGACAAATCTAAAAATGAGTCTTCATCAGGCCCACAAAAACACTCTGGTGGGGGTGGTGGGCCCAAACCCTCCTCTAATCAGAACAAGGAAAAGAAACCATGGTGCTATTTATGTAAGATAAAAGGCCATTGGACAACAGATCCCAGTTGTCCAAAGAAAGGCACCACAGCTCCTACCACTACAACCCCTACTGCTACACCTAGTGTCCCTACTAATAGCAGTGGTGGTGGGAGCAAACCTACTAATAGCCAATCCAAGGGAGTAGCTGGGCTCACTTTTGGTAATTTAGTTGGGGTTGGTCTGATTAGGGAGACCACAGAGGCTACTTTAGTCTCTGAAGGGGCTATTGACTTAGCCACTTTGGTTGCTTGCCCCCATAACTTGGAGAAGTACAAGCAACTAACCCTAATAAATGGTGTTGAGGTCCAGGCCTACAGGGACACAGGTGCCAGTGTCACAATGGTGATTGAGAAACTGGTGCACCCTGAACAACACATACTTGGACACCAGTACCAAGTAACCGATGCTCACAACATAACACAAAGCCACCCCATGGCTGTTGTAAATCTCAACTGGGGGGGGGTATCTGGTCCAAAGAAAGTTGTGGTAGCTTCAGATTTACCTGTAGACTGTCTATTAGGGAACGATTTGGAGACATCAGCTTGGTCAGATGTGGAGTTGGAGGCCCATGCAGCAATGCTGGGCATCCCAGGGCATATTTTTGCTTTGACAAGGGCTCAGGCCAAAAAGCAAAAAGGACAGGGAAGCTTGGATCCTGGAACAATGGACCAAGTGCTCCCTAAAGCTAGGGCTAGTAGAAGCAAACCACTTCCTACTATCCCTCCCTCTACAGTGGATTCTAATTCTGAGGAAGAAGAATTCCCTCCCTGTGCAGAACCTACACCAGAGGAGCTGGAAGCAGACACTGCTGAGCTTTTGGGTGAAGGGGGGCCTGCCAGAGAGGAGCTGAGTGTGGCACAGCAAACCTGTCCCACATTAGAGGGTCTCAGACAGCAAGCTGTCAAACAGGCTAATGGGGATGTCAGTGACTCACACAGAGTTTACTGGGAGGACAACCTCTTGTACACTGAGCATAGGGATCCTAAACCTGGAGCTGCCAGGAGATTAGTGATTCCTCAGGAGTACAGAAAGTTCCTCCTAACACTGGCACATGACATTCCCTTAGCTGGGCACCTGGGTCAAATGAAAACTTGGGACAGATTGGTACCACTGTTTCATTGGCCTAGGATGTCTGAGGACACAAAAGAATTTTGTAAGTCCTGTGAAACCTGTCAAGCCAGTGGCAAGACAGGTGGCACTCCAAAGGCACCCCTTATCCCACTGCCTGTGGTTGGGGTTCCCTTTGAAAGGGTAGGGGTTGACATAGTTGGCCCCCTTGACCCTCCTACTGCTTCAGGCAATAGGTTTATCTTAGTGGTAGTGGACCATGCCACAAGGTATCCTGAAGCAATTCCTTTAAGGACCACTACAGCTCCTGCAGTGGCAAAGGCCCTCCTGGGAATATTTTCCAGGGTGGGCTTCCCAAAGGAAGTAGTATCAGACAGAGGAAGCAATTTCATGTCTGCATACTTAAAGGCCATGTGGAAGGAGTGTGGTGTAACTTACAAGTTCACAACACCCTATCATCCACAAACAAATGGACTGGTGGAGAGATTTAATAAAACTCTCAAAGGCATGATTATGGGACTCCCTGAAAAACTCCGCAGGAGATGGGATATCCTTCTACCATGCCTCCTTTTTGCCTACAGGGAGGTACCCCAGAAAGGAGTGGGCTTCAGCCCCTTTGAACTTCTTTTTGGACACCCTGTTAGGGGTCCACTCACACTTGTAAAGGAGGGTTGGGAACAACCTTTAAAAGCTCCTAAGCAGGATATTGTGGACTATGTACTTGGCCTCAGATCAAGGATGGCTGAGTACATGAAAAAGGCCAGTAAAAACCTTCAGGCCAGCCAAGAGCTCCAGAAGCAATGGCATGATCAGAAGGCTGTTTTGGTTCAGTACCAACCAGGGCAGAAAGTGTGGGTCTTGGAGCCTGTGGCCCCAAGAGCACTCCAAGATAAATGGAGTGGTCCACACACAATTGTTGAAAAGAAGGGTGAAGTCACCTACTTGGTTGACTTAGGCACTGCCAGGAGTCCCCTTAGGGTGCTCCATGTCAACCGCCTGAAACCCTACTATGACAGGGCTGATCTCACCCTGCTCATGGCAACAGATGAGGGACAGGAAGAAGACAGTGATCCTCTACCTGATCTCTTCTCTTCCACAGAACAAGATGCTCTTGTGGAAGGGGTAGTTTTGGCTGATTGTCTTACTGCTGAGCAGAAAGATAATTGCATAAATCTCCTAGGACAATTTTCAGAACTCTTCTCCATTGTGCCAGGCACCACTTCTTGGTGTGAGCACACTATAGATACTGGAGACAGTTTACCTGTCAAAAGTAAGATCTATAGGCAGCCTGACCATGTCAGGGACTGCATAAAGCAAGAAGTTCAGAAGATGTTGGAACTAGGAGTGGTTGAGCACTCTGACAGTCCATGGGCTTCTCCTGTGGTACTGGTACCAAAACCCAATTCTAAAGATGGAAAGAAGGAAATGAGGTTTTGTGTAGACTATAGAGGTCTCAACTTGGTAACCAAAACAGATGCTCACCCTATACCCAGGGCAGATGAGCTAATAGATACACTGGCATCTGCCAAGTATCTAAGCACTTTTGATTTGACTGCAGGGTATTGGCAGATCAAAATGTCAGAAGATGCTAAACCTAAGACTGCATTTTCTACCATTGGAGGACATTACCAGTTTACTGTAATGCCTTTTGGTTTGAAAAATGCACCTGCCACTTTTCAGAGGTTGGTGAACACAGTCCTGCAAGGGCTGGAAGCTTTCAGTGCAGCATATTTGGATGATATAGCTGTCTTTAGCTCCAGCTGGGATGATCACCTGGTCCACCTTTGGAAAGTTTTGGAGGCCCTGCAAAAGGCAGGCCTCACTATCAAGGCTTCAAAGTGCCAGATAGGGCAGGGTAAGGTGGTTTATCTGGGACACCTTGTTGGTGGGGAACAGATTGCACCACTTCAGGGGAAAATCCAAACTATTATTGATTGGATTCCCCCTACCACTCAGACTCAGGTGAGAGCCTTCCTAGGCCTCACTGGGTATTACAGGAGGTTCATTAAGAACTATGGCTCCATTGCAGCCCCTCTTAATGACCTCACATCCAAGAAAATGCCTAAAAAGGTATTATGGACAGCAAACTGTCAGAAAGCTTTTGAGGAGCTGAAGCAGGCCATGTGCTCTGCACCTGTCCTGAAAAGCCCTTGTTACTCTAAAAAATTCTATGTCCAAACTGATGCATCTGAATTAGGAGTAGGGGCAGTCCTATCACAACTTAATTCTGAGGGCCAGGATCAACCTGTTGCTTTTATTAGTAGAAGGTTGACCCCTAGAGAAAAGCGTTGGTCTGCCATTGAGAGGGAGGCCTTTGCTGTGGTCTGGGCTCTGAAGAAGTTGAGGCCATACCTGTTTGGCACTCACTTCATTGTTCAGACAGACCACAAACCTCTACTTTGGCTAAAACAAATGAAAGGTGAAAATCCTAAATTGTTGAGGTGGTCCATATCCCTACAGGGAATGGACTATACAGTGGAACATAGACCTGGGAGTAGCCACTCCAATGCAGATGGACTCTCCAGATATTTCCACTTAGACAATGAAGACTCATCAGGTAATGGCTAGTCTTATTGTCCTTCGTTTGGGGGGGGGTTGTGTAGGAAAGTACCATCTTGCCTGGCATGTTACCCCCATTTTTCACTGTATATATGTTGTTTTAGTTGTATGTGTCACTGGGACCCTGGTAACCCAGGGCCCCAGTGCTCATAAGTGTGCCTGTATGTGTTACCTGTGTAGTGACTAACTGTCTCACTGAGGCTCTGCTAATCAGAACCTCAGTGGTTATGCTCTCTCATTTCTTTCCAAATTGTCACTGACAGGCTAGTGACCATTTTTACCAATTTACATTGGCTTACTGGAACACCCTTATAATCCCCTAGTATATGGTACTGAGGTACCCAGGGTATTGGGGTTCCAGGAGATCCCTATGGGCTGCAGCATTTCTTTTGCCACCCATAGGGAGCTCTGACAATTCTTACACAGGCCTGCCACTGCAGCCTGAGTGAAATAACGTCCACGTTATTTCACAGCCATTTTACACTGCACTTAAGTAACTTATAAGTCACCTATATGTCTAACCTTTACCTGGTAAAGGTTAGGTGCAAAGTTACTTAGTGTGAGGGCACCCTGGCACTAGCCAAGGTGCCCCCACATTGTTCAGAGCCAATTCACTGAACTTTGTGAGTACGGGGACACCATTACACGCGTGCACTACATATAGGTCACTACCTATATGTAGCTTCACCATGGTAACTCCGAATATGGCCATGTAACATGTCTATGATCATGGAATTGCCCCCTCTATGCCATCCTGGCATTGTTGGTACAATTCCATAATCCCAGTGGTCTGTAGCACAGACCCTGGTACTGCCAATTCTGCATAAGCCAGTCTACACCGGTTCAGGGACCCCTTAGCCCCTGCTCTGGCGCGAAACTGGACAAAGGAAAGGGGAGTGACCACTCCCCTGACCTGCACCTCCCCTGGGAGGTGTCCAGAGCTCCTCCAGTGTGCTCCAGACCTCTGCCATCTTGGAAACAGAGGTGCTGCTGGCACACTGGACTGCTCTGAGTGGCCAGTGCCACCAGGTGACGTCAGAGACTCCTTGTGATAGGCTCCTTCAGGTGTTAGTAGCCTTTCCTCTCTCCTAGGTAGCCAAACCCTCTTTTCTGGCTATTTAGGGTCTCTGTCTCTGGGGAAACTTTAGATAACGAATGCATGAGCTCAGCCGAGTTCCTCTGCATCTCCCTCTTCACCTTCTGATAAGGAATCGACCGCTGACCGCGCTGGAAGCCTGCAAACCTGCAACATAGTAGCAAAGACGACTACTGCAACTCTGTAACGCTGATCCTGCCGCCTTCTCGACTGTTTTCCTGCTTGTGCATGCTGTGGGGGTAGTCTGCCTCCTCTCTGCACCAGAAGCTCCGAAGAAATCTCCCGTGGGTCGACGGAATCTTCCCCCTGCAACCGCAGGCACCAAAAAGCTGCATCTCCGGTCCCTTGGGTCTCCTCTCAGCACGACGAGCGAGGTCCCTCGAATCCAGCGACACCGTCCAAGTGACCCCCACAGTCCAGTGACTCTTCAGCCCAAGTTTGGTGGAGGTAAGTCCTTGCCTCACCTCGCTGGGCTGCATTGCTAGGAACCGCGACTTTGCAAGCTTCTCCGGCCCCTGTGCACTTCCGGCGGAAATCCTTCGTGCACAGCCAAGCCTGGGTCCACGGCACTCTAACCTGCATTGCACGACTTTCTAAGTTGGTCTCCGGCGACGTGGGACTCCTTTGTGCAACTTCGGCGAGCACCGTTTCACGCATCCTCGTAGTGCCTGTTTCTGGCACTTCTCCGGGTGCTACCTGCTTCAGTGAGGGCTCCTTGTCTTGCTCGACGTCCCCTCTCTCTGCAGGTCCAATTTGCGACCTCCTGGTCCCTCCTGGGCCCCAGCAGCGTCCAAAAACGCCAAACGCACGATTTGCGTGTAGCAAGGCTTGTTGGCGTCCATCCGGCGGGAAAACACTTCTGCACGACTCTCCAAGGCGTGGGGGATCCATCCTCCAAAGGGGAAGTCTCTAGCCCTTGTCGTTCCTGCAGTATTCACAGTTCTTCAGCCTAGTAAGAGCTTCTTTGCACCAACCGCTGGCATTTCTTGGGCATCTGCCCATCTCCGAGCTACTTGTGACTTTTGGACTTGGTCCCCTTGTTCCACAGGTACCTTCAGACAGGAATTCATCGTTGTTGCATTGCTGATTTGTGTTTTCCTTGCATTCTCCCTCTAACACGACTATTTTGTCCTTAGGGGAACTTTGGTGCACTTTGCACTCACTTTTCAGGGTCTTGGGGAGGGTTATTTTTCTAACTCTCACTATTTTCTAATAGTCCCAGCGACCCTCTACAAGGTCACATAGGTTTGGGGTCCATTCGTGGTTCACATTCCACTTTTGGAGTATATGGTTTGTGTTGCCCCTATCCCTATGTTTCCCCATTGCATCCTATTGTAATTATACATTGTTTGCACTGTTTTCTAAGACTATACTGCATATTTTTGCTATTGTGTATATATATCTTGTGTATATTTCCTATCCTCTTACTGAGGGTACACTCTAAGATACTTTGGCATATTGTCATAAAAATAAAGTACCTTTATTTTTAGTATAACTGTGTATTGTGTTTTCTTATGATATTGTGCATATGACACTAAGTGGTACTGTAGTAGCTTCACACGTCTCCTAGTTCAGCCTGAGCTGCTTTGCTAAGCTACCATTATCTATCAGCCTAAGCTGCTAGACACCCTATACACTAATAAGGGATAACTGGGCCTGGTGCAAGGTGCAAGTACCCCTTGGTACTCACTACAAGCCAGTCCAGCCTCCTACAGAATGCGAACCACGAATGGACCCCAAACCTATGTGACCTTGTAGAGGGTCGCTGGGACTATTAGAAAATAGTGAGAGTTAGAAAATTAGCCCTCCCCAAGACCCTGAAAAGTGAGTGCAAAGTGCACTAAAGTTCCCCTAAGGACAAAGAAGTCGTGATAGAGGAATTATGCAGGAAAGACACAAACCAACAATGCAACAACTGTGGATTTCCAATCTAGGGTACCTGTGGAACAAGGGGACCAAGTCCAAAAGTCACAAGCAAATCGGAGATGGGCA
Source organism: Pleurodeles waltl (assembly GCF_031143425.1). NCBI lineage: Eukaryota > Metazoa > Chordata > Amphibia > Caudata > Salamandridae > Pleurodeles > Pleurodeles waltl. Next base: position 1,312,300,963 of record NC_090437.1, on the reverse strand, counting down.
TATGCCCAGGAAATGCCAGCTGTGGGTGCAAAGAAGCTTCTACTGGACAGAAGAAGCTGAGGTTTCTGCAGGAACGAAAAGGGCTAGAGACTTCCCCTTTAGTGGACGGATCCCTCTTGCCGTGGAGAGTCGTGCAGAAGTGTTTTCCCGCCGAAAGAACGCCAACAAGCCTTGCTAGCTGCAAATTGTGCGGTTAGCGTTTTTGGATGCTGCTGTGGCCCTGGAGGGACCAGGAAGTCGCAAATTGGACCAGGAGAGAGAGGGGACATCGAGCAAAACAGGGAGCCCTCTCAGCAGCAGGTAGCACCCGGAGAAGTGCCAGAAACAGGCACTACGAGGATGCGTGAAACGGTGCTCACCCGAAGTTACACAAAGGAGTCCCACATCGCCGGAGACCAACTTAGAAAGTCGTGCAATGCAGGTTAGAGTGCCGTGGACCCAGGCTTGGCTGTGCACAAAGGATTTCCGCCGGAAGTGCACAGGGGCCGGAGTAGCTGCAAAAGTCGCGGTTCCCAGCAATGCAGCCCAGCGAGGTGAGGCAAGGACTTACCTCCACCAAACTTGGACTGAAGAGTCACTGGACTGTGGGGGTCACTTGGACAGAGTTGCTGGATTCGAGGGACCTCGCTCGTCGTGCTGAGAGGAGACCCAAGGGACCGGTAATGCAGCTTTTTGGTGCCTGCGGTTGCAGGGGGAAGATTCCGTCGACCCACAGGAGATTTCTTCGGAGCTTCTGGTGCAGAGAGGAGGCAGACTACCCCCACAGCATGCACAAACAGGAAAACAGTCGAGAAGGCGGCAGGATCAGCATTACAGAGTTGCAGTAGTCGTCTTAGCTACTTTGTTGCAGTTTTGCAGGCTTCCAGCGCGGTCAGCAGTCGATTCCTTATCAGAAGGTGAAGAGAGAGATGCAGAGGAACTCGGCTGAGCTCTTGCATTCGTTATCTAAAGTTTCCCCAGAGACAGAGACCCTAAATAGCCAGAAAAGAGGGTTTGGCTACCTAGGAGAGAGGATAGGCTAGCAACACCTGAAGGAGCCTATCACAAGGAGTCTCTGACGTCACCTGGTGGCACTGGCCACTCAGAGCAGTCCAGTGTGCCAGCAGCACCTCTGTTTCCAAGATGGCAGAGGTCTGGAGCACACTGGAGGAGCTCTGGACACCTCCCAGGGGAGGTGCAGGTCAGGGGAGTGGTCACTCCCCTTTCCTTTGTCCAGTTTCGCGCCAGAGCAGGGCTAAGGGGTCCCCTGAACCGGTGTAGACTGGCTTATGCGGAATTGGGCACATCTGTGCCCAAGAAAGCATTTCCAGAGGCTGGGGGAGGCTACTCCTCCCCTGCCTACACACTATTTTCCAAAGGGAGAGGGTGTAACACCCTCTCTCAGAGGAAGTCCTTTGTTCTGCCATCCTGGGACAAGCCTGGCCTGACCCCAGGAGGGCAGAAACCTGTCTGAGGGGTTGGCAGCAGCAGCAGCTGCAGTGAAACCCCAGGAAAGGCAGTTTGGCAGTGCCAGGGTCTGTGCTACAGACCACTGGGATCATGGAATTGTGCCAACAATACCAGGATGGCATAGAGGGGGCAATTCCATGATCTTAGACATGTTACATGGCCATATTCGGAGTTACCATTGTGAAGCTACATATAGGTAGTGACCTATATGTAGTGCACGCGTGTAATGGTGTCCCCGCACTCACAAAGTTCAGGGAATTGGCTCTGAACAATGTGGGGGCACCTTGGCTAGTGTCAGGGTGCCCTCACACTAAGTAACTTTGCACCTAACCTTTACCAGGTAAAGGTTAGACATATAGGTGACTTATAAGTTACTTAAGTGCAGTGTAAAATGGCTGTGAAATAACGTGGACGTTATTTCACTCAGGCTGCAGTGGCATGCCTGTGTAAGAATTGTCAGAGCTCCCTATGGGTGGCAAAAGAAATGCTGCAGCCCATAGGGATCTCCTGGAACCCCAATACCCTGGGTACCTCTGTACCATATACTAGGGAATTATAAGGGTGTTCCAGTAAGCCAATGTAAATTGGTAAAATTGGTCACTAGCCTGTTAGTGACAATTTAGAAAGAAATGAGAGAGCATAACCACTGAGGTTCTGGTTAGCAGAGCCTCAGTGAGACAGTTAGGCACCACACAGGGAACACACACATATAGGCCACAAACTTATGAGCACTGGGGTCCTGACTAGCAGGGTCCCAGTGACACATATCAAAAACATACTGAAAACATAAGGTTTTCACTATGAGCACTGGGCCCTGGCAAGCAGGATCCCAGTGAGACAGTAAAAACACCCTGACATACACTCACAAACAGGCCAAAAGTGGGGGTAACAAGGCTAGGAAGAGGCTACTTTCTCACATCTGGGTCCTGCAGGGTCCTGATGTAATGTTTGACTGAGTCCCTGAGGCACATGGGACTCCCGAGGCCTAGCTCCAGTCTCAGCCTTGCTCTTCTGGCCTGCTGAGGAGTGTGAAAGATTGTTTTGTGTACTGAGGTTTGAAAGGTTGTGAGGAACGGGTCACATGCGCCAGGGAAGGCTGAAGGGCCGTAATTTAGAGATGAAATCAGCTTTAACCACAGAACTTAGTTCAGCAGTTGAACTGTGTAGAAGGGAATTACGACGTTTCAAGCTGCAAATGACTCCTGCTCCCTAGATCTTTAGATGAACCTCCAGTTTAGCCCCATCGCTGTGCCAGGTGCCTAGGGTATTGTAATGTGTGGTTGTAGTTACTTTTAGATATCCTAGCTGCCATTGGGCTAGTTTCATGAGTGAGTAAGAGCCAAAACGTATTACTTTGGTCTTTCCCTCATTCACCACAAGGTTTCCCTTAGTTGTAACTGTAAAGGACCCTAAGGGCTCTCTGTAGGCCCAATACAAAAGTTATTGTAAATTAAATTTAAAAGTAAGGACAATTTGTAGGAAGCTGCCCTGGTGTGTGGTGGACCTGATACCAGGTACAAGCGGCCCCTATTAGTGAATGAAGACAGTTTCTAGGAAGCCAGGTCTCTCTAGAGGTAGCTGTGGATGAGCACTGAGGACTTATCTAGGAGGAGTATAAAGCACTTGCAATGCCTCAGCAGTCACACAGTAACTTGTCACACTTGAAAGGAACCACACAGTGTTACAAAAATAGAGGTACTTTATTACAGTAGCACTGAACTGTATTACTTATAGAGAGTCCCCCAACTGGATGTACACTATATATATATATACACACACACACACACGCACACACAGTAATAACTAGGAATTAGCATAGGAAACAACAAGCATTGGTAAAAACTATAGAAAATAACTAGGGCCCTAGGGGAGGGCCGGACCATATACTAAAATAGTGTAATGCGAGGTGAAGCCCAAGGATGTAGATTAGGTAGAGGGGAGCTGGAAGAACTTGGGACCACAAAAGGTGAGTACTTTAGTGACCCCCAGCGACCAGGAGAGCTCCCTGGACTCCCTAAGGGCTAACAAGAGGACTTCGAAAATGGATTGTGCAAGAACAGGACCTGACCAGAAGAACCCAAAGGTGGATTGTGGAAGAAGAAGATTTGCAAAAGAAGGGGACAAAGTCCAGTCCAGTCCACAACAGTGTCCAGACGGGGCAGGAGCCACTACCCACCATTCTGTGGATGAAGATCCAGGTCGATAGGGGAGGAACAAGATCAGCTGTGGAGCCCAGGAGCTGCAGACAAGTCCTTGGAGCCATGCAGATGATGTCTCATGTCGATCTACCGGTTGCAGTTGGTCAGTGGTCAGGAGAACCACCAACAAGCCTAGGCAAATGCAGGTTGGAGCAATGAAGAGCTGCAAGGCTGAAGAGGACCAGCAAAGACCAGGGGACTCGACCCTTGGAAGGGAGTCTGGGCTTCCCCTCAGCAGTTGGGAGAGCCAGCAGAAGCAGTCACAGCCCCCACAGGCAACCCACTGGCAGAAGGCACAGTAAGTCGCAGTGAGACCCAGTCATCACACTTGAAGAGGAGTCCCACGTCGCTGGAGAACCAGAGAGAACACTGTGCTTGGCAGGATGGAGTGCTAGAAGACAGGGCTACTTTGAAGTTGAAGATCACCTTTGAGCATGAGTCAACAAGCCTGTGTTGCTGCACGAGTCGTGGTGCACAGGGGTACTCTCCTGCAGAAATAGGCAAGGGCTCTCCATCTCCCAAAATGGACAGAGGGGCGAGAGGCCCAAGGGGACCACTCCGGACCGCCACCTGTGTTACAGGATCCATACCGTTCCAGAGGAGAGCAGATCCATGCAGCCAGATGTCGTTGCTGTAGGTGCCTGCAGATGCAGGGGAGTGACACCTTTATTCCAAGGGAGATTCCTTCTTATTTTCCTGGAGCAACTGAGGTCTTGCCAACCCCAGAGGATGCACAGCTGTGGAAATGTTGCAGTTGCTGGAAGGAGCCGGGGAAAAATGTTGTAAGGTGAAGTCTTCTCGGTAGTTGCAGTCTTGTCAGTTCCTGGAGTGTCCACATGCCCTTCCGTAGCCAGGGGCAGAAGAGGTCATTACAGGGGAAGTCTTGCATGCCGAATCTGGGGACCCACCAGCAAGGGACTCCCTAAATAGCCCTAAGAGGGGATTGGTCACTTTGCAGGGTGACCACCTATCAGAGGGGGTCACTGATGTCACCTGCCTGACCTGACCCCTCAGATGCTCCCAGGGGCCTCTGCACATCTTGTTTTCAAGATGGCAGAACCATGTGGACTCCTGGAGGAGCTCTGGGCACAGCACCTGGGGTGGTGATGGACAGGGGAGTGGTCAGTCTCTTTTCCTTCATCCAGTTTCATACTGGAAGCGAGGACAGGGTGTCCCTGGACTGGTCCAAACTGGTTTATGCAAGGAGGGCACCAAATGTGCCCTTCAAAGCAAACCAGTGGCTTGGGGAGGGTACCCCTCCCCATTCTTATAACACCTATTTCCAAGGGAGAGGGTGTTGCCTCCATCTCCCACAGAAAATCCTTTGTTCTGCCTTCCCCTGCCAGAGCTGGTCAAGCAGCAGGAGGACAGAAATCTGCCTGAGGGGTCGCAGCAGCGTGGGCTGCTAGCCAAAACCTTGGAAGACTGGTAGTAGCAACATTGGGGGACCCTTTAAGGAGCCCCCAGAGTGCATGTAATCATGCCACCAATACTGGCATTAGTATGGGGTATGATTCCGATGTGTTTAACACCAAACATGCTCAGGTTCAGAGTTACCATTATGTAGCTAGACCACAGGTAGTGGCCAGTACACGGGTAAAATGGCTTCGCTGCGCTTACTTAGTCCAGTGCATTGGAAATGGAGTTTGCAGAGACACCTCTGCTCATGCTGGGGTGCCTTCACACACAGGAACCTGCACCCTGCCCTTTGGGCTGGAAGGGCCTACCATAGGGTAGACTTACAGTGACCTGGTGTAGTGATCTGTGGTAAAAGGGTGCATCCACCTTTTCACGCAGGCTGCGATGGCAGGCCTGCAGACACATTTTTCATGGGCTCCCATGTGTGGCATGCTGCAGCCAATGGGGCACCCTTAGTGTCTAAATGTCCTGGGTACCTAAGCACCATGTACTAGGGACTTATAAGGGGACTCCTGTATGCCAATTGTGGAGTGCACAAAGGTCCAAGGTAATCAAATTTGGAGGGAGAGAGCACAACCAATGGGGTCCTGGTTAGCAGGAACCCAGTGAAAACAGTCTAAGCACACTAGTAGCAGGCAAAAAGTGGGGGTGACCATGCCAAAAAGAGGGTATTTTCCTACACAATTCACCCAAAAAATAGTATAGGTATATTATACTTACTAAAATATTTATTTTTTAAAACTTTGAAATTCACTGAAAAAAAACAAAGGTTACAGGGATGTTATAGTTATAGTTATAAATATATAGTTAGTCTAGTTATAGTTAGTCTCACATTTTGAATGACAAAACCCCCAAATAATCAGTAGTTATAGTTACCTCACCTAACTATAACTTACGCCCGGAAAGGCACTGCTTATGACCTCACATATTACATCACTCATAACATGGTCGGTGACATCACTGATGGCATCATTCATCACATCTCAAATGAGATCACTGATGACGTGACTGGTGACATCATCCACAGAACCACTCACATAACCACTCACAATACATCAGAACCACTTACACACCCAGTGATACAGCTATTCAACCCCTCACAGACGCACACAAGCTCTCACTCACCTACTCACATACCCACACAACCACTCACACCCCTACTCTCTACCCCACACATCTCTCACTCATAGACCCATACACCACTCTCACCCATTCACACTCACTGAAAAAAACAAAGGTTAGGAGGACTTTATAGCTAGGCTTGCATTTTAAACGTACGAAACAATAGAAATGCAGCAGTTATAATTACCTCACGTAACTATAACTTATGGCCCTGCAATGCAGTACTTTTGATTTCACAGTTTACAGTCAAAAGATTTTACACGCTGTGAGAGAGGGCCTCTTTTTGACATGGTTATCTACCCACTTTTTGCCTGATATTGATGTGTTCTAGAAATTGTGGTGCCCAGGGCCCCTGCTAACCATGTTCCCTGGGCCAGAGCTCTTTCCCTAAATCTGTTGTGATGCATTGGCATAATTGGGTACACCCTTAACTACCACTATGAGTCCCTAGTAAGTGGGTACCTATGTACCCAGGGCATAGGGTCCTAGGGGTAGGTCCCTGAGGGCAGCAGCACTGTTTGTGCCACCTTCTAGGGCCATGCATAGAGATGCACCAAGCACTGCCATTGCAGGCTGAGTGTTCTGATGCAAACCTAAAACTCAAACTTGACATGGCACACTGTCTGTGTGCCTGTCCACCATACACTACATTTACCATGGGTAAGTCACCCCTCTGGCACGGCTTACAGCCCCAAGGCAGGGTGCTCCATATTACAAGTGAGGGCATAGCTGCACGAGCAATTCGCCCCCACTGTGTCCTTGCCAATCCTGGGAAATAGTGAGTGAACAGAGTAGCCATTTTAATGCATGTGCAGGACACTGGTCAACACGAGTTTTCTCAGCCACATGATGGCCACTCTGAACCCTGGGTTGTTTGGTATCAAACAACTCAGAATGATAAATCTTGGATGCCAGTCTTGGATTTATCCCTGAATGTACCTTGGGGCCATCTTAGAGGTGCCCCCTGTAAAAGCTAAATATCCTGGCACGGTTGCTGACTGCTCTGATCCAGCTGCCACCTCCAGACAGCCAATATCCAAACCTTGGGGGAGAGGCCTGCCTCTTCGGTTTGTAATACAATGCCCTTCCTTGGTGGCAGAGCTAACACCCCCTCCCTCAGTAATGTGTACTGTCCAGGCAGTGAGCTTCAAAGGGCTTCGCGCCCTTGAAACACAACCCTCAAGCCTGCTGCTAGCAGCAGCTGGCATCCCCCTTTGCAAACCTCCACTGTTGGCCAGAACAAAGGCAGGAAATATAGCAAAGGATAGGAGTGGCCTCACCTGGCATGCGCCACCCCTAAGGTGTTGCCTGCAAGGTGGACCCTCAAATTCAGTTTCCTCCATCTTAGAATGCTAAATATCCTGGCACGGTTGCTGACTGCTCTGATCCAGCTGCCACCTCCAGACAGCCAATATCCAAACCTTGGGGGAGAGGCCTGCCTCTTCGGTTTGTAATACAATGCCCTTCCTTGGTGGCAGAGCTAACACCCCCTCCCTCAGTAATGTGTACTGTCCAGGCAGTGAGCTTCAAAGGGCTTCGCGCCCTTGAAACACAACCCTCAAGCCTGCTGCTAGCAGCAGCTGGCATCCCCCTTTGCAAACCTCCACTGTTGGCCAGAACAAAGGCAGGAAATATAGCAAAGGATAGGAGTGGCCTCACCTGGCATGCGCCACCCCTAAGGTGTTGCCTGCAAGGTGGACCCTCAAATTCAGTTTCCTCCATCTTAGAATGGAGGAAGATTGCCAATTAGGTTTAGGGAAGTGACCCTTCCCACAGGAAGTGGTCATTACAGTGGGTATAGCCACCCAAAGGTAAGTATCCCATTGGACTCTACCCGGTTCCTCCTAAACCGCCCACTAAATTCAATACTTAGTGGGCATCCCTAGACGAAGAAATCAGACTCGAAAGGACAAAGAAAACCAGCACCAAAGAAGATATAAGCAAGAGAACTGTGGAGCTGCTGCATCAAGAAAAGGCACCAAACCCTGCCTGCTTCACCCAGGATCAGAAAATCGTCGCTGCGGAGGAGCTGAACACCGGACTGACCCCAAGAAAACCAGGGGACCTCCAGGCTTCACAAATCACCCCAGATCTTCCTTCTGTGGGGAGGCACCACTCTGCAAATCAACAAAGACCAACAAGTCAGTGAGGGTCACTTTACTGACCAGCCAACATCTCCCAAACCAGAAATTGCAGCCAGACTGGAAGACACACCAACAACCGCCAGGGCAAACCCCACAAGTGTGCCAAGTTTGGCACCCCGGTACTGGTCAGTGGGCGTCGGAAACCAAGTAAACAGCTTCTTCTGAGCTGCAACTGGACTAGAAGGAAGCCCCAGTCGAGGGACTTGAGGAACACCCTGGACCTCACACCAGAGTTCCCCCATTGTCCTGCAAGTGACCCTGACAGTGAACTGTATCTGGACCAGAGAGGCATCTTTGCGCACAGCCCTTCGATCAACAACTTGCCCTGCACCTGGCCGCCCTGTGCCGTGCAACGAGGAACCAACTGTGTCCCAGAGGCCCTTCACCCCTTGTGACCTCAACACCACAAGGGGACCCCAAGGTCCACCTTTAAACTGCCTCTGCAGACATTTACCAAGCAGTCTCTCGCAGTAGCCATGCACCAGCACCAAGAGTCTTTCCAACCCTGCTCCTGCTGAAACCGAAAGCAGCCCGAAAATCTCCTGCTGGCACAGCATGCCCACTGACGGCTGCGACCAACCTGCCAAAGCTGAACTTGGTAAAGCATACGTGTTATTTCACATGCATTCTAACTGGTGGCCTTCCATTGATTTCTATGGTGTGTAATTACACACAGACTGCATTTATTAAAATATGAAAAATGTATAATTTAAAAAGTACTTAACCAATTTTGATAATCTTGGTCTCAAAACTTATATACGCCAACAGAACAACGTCCACCACATTATGCCCCACGAATCACCACGGCGGACATTCAATGGTGGTAAACCATTGGTGGTACATACCACTGCGATCAAAATACACACACACACACAAACAAAACAAAACCACATTGGACAATACCAAATACACACACCTGACACCCATACACACACCACACCCACACACCCAAACCACTATAAAATACCCACCCACATTACCCACAACCCCTTACGAATACAAACCATTGGCACGAGACAGACACCACAACTACAGACAAAACCAGAGCCACACACCACCTACACCTATACACCACCAATGCACCCCACATCACACATCCAACACATCACCCTATACACCCTCACCTACACAACTCACACAACACCCATGGCACCACAAAGACAGAGGAGGAGCTAAGGGTCATGGTGGAGGAAATCATCCGGGCAGAGCCACAGCTATTTGGAGCACAGGTGCAGCAGATATCCATTGCTAGGAAGATGGAGCTATGGTGGAGAATCGTGGACAGGGTCAATGCCATGGGACAGCCCCCAAGAACAAGGGATGACATCAGGAAGAGGTGGAACGACCTATGGGGGAAGGTACGTTCCATTGCAGCAAGACACCAACTCACTGTACAGAGGACTGGCGGTGGACCCCCACTTCCTCCCTCACAACTAACAACATGGGAGGAGCAAGTCTTGGCAATCATGCATCCTGCGGACCTGGCCGGAGTAGCAGGAGGACTGGACTCTGGTAAGTCAACTCTATACTACTATCACCCTCTACCTGCATGCCATCATAGACCCCCACCGTCACCCTCACTCCCATCACTCCACCACCTCCCACACACCCCCACCATCATATCTTACTCATCGGAATGCCAAGCCCTGCATGCCATACTAATGCATGGACACCACTCACAGACCTGCATGGACACCTATCATTAAAGCAAGCACCCTAGAGAGAATCAGCTAACCCATCATGTACCAACTCACACAAGTGAAAGCTGCCAGGGCAAATACAAACAAAGAGGGCAAACCACTGATGCACAATATGTCACACACAGAAACAATAACACTGCCTTTAGATCCCCACAGGTATCCCAGCCAATGTCAGTGGTGAAGAGGTGACAGCACTATCCTGTCCCCCAACTGAAGAGGCGGACAGGATCTGGATGATTTACCTGGCCCATCAGGGACCTTTGAACAGTCAGTTACCCAGGCACAGTCTGAGACAACCACAGAGCCTCCCCCATCAGGAAACACCACCACAGCACCCACACAGCATACCCATACTTCTGTCCCCAGGACACGTCAATCCGCAGTGTGTCCACCATTACAGGGACCCCAGGGCACACCTCTTACCCAAGACAAACAGGGACCTGGGGTCAGTGGCAGTGGGCACATGGTTGATGACATGACAACAGGGAACGTGGGAGGAGTGCTGTGCGCCAAGGGGACGACAGGTCCAGGGAACCGACACTCCGGGATGCAGTTGCAGAGATCCTGGAAGCATACCAACATTCCCAGGATAAGCTGGGCCAGATCCTGGACAATGTGCAGGAGAACAGGCAGCTGCAGTAGAAACAGTACCAGGGGATCAGGGAGGACTTGCAGGCCATCAACAACACCCTGATCTCCTCAGCAGGGGTGCTGGCAGACATGGCCAACATTATGAGGGAGGCAGCCTCAGACCAGCGGGCCCCTGCTACTAGCCAGACATCTGAACTGCCTTCCAGCTCTGCTGCCGCTAGTGGACAGGAGCCCTGCCACAGGATCAACAGGCCACCAGCACCCCTTCCCCTGCAGAAGGTGAACCGCCCCGCAAGCATTCCCTGCAATACAGGCAGAATCTAGAAACTATTGCCAAGACCCCCGCCAGAAATGAGACTCTTCTGATTGTCACCTTTGTGTCACCCACCCTGACACCCTGTCCAGCTTGAACTGCCATTGCTCCCCTTCCTATGTCCCCTTGGACTATGTACCTGGGCACCAAATAGACTGGAACAATACCCTGGACCTTACTCCATTATCACCCCATCCCAATGCACTTGCCCCTCTACTTCTCAGCACTTAAATAAACACCCTTTGAAAAAATACAAGTATGGAGTATGGCAAACATATTTTAGTATGTATTCGTTTAACCAGTTTCAAACATTGCAATTCAAATGTAGAGTAATGTTCAAATAGGAAAGACCTGTAGTTGGCTGCAGTGATCACACCAGGAGTGATAGTGGGTCACCAATATCTGCAAAATGAGTTACCAAATGGTAGAGTGAGTGGGCATAGAAGTGGGAAATAACAGCAGGCCAGTGCCAAAGATAATCTAAATAATGACAATGAAATGTGAAGTAACACTGTCTTACCTGTGTGTCATTGGAATTATTGCCGAATCACTGCAGTTCTGTTGTCCTCATCCTCATCCTCTGCCTCTGCTCCTAATCCTCACTGTCCACAGGGTCCACTGCTGCCACACGACCATCTCCAGCCTTCTCCTCCTGCAGAAAAGGCACATGGCGTCCCAAGGCAAGGTTGTGCAACATACAGCATGCCACAATTATCTGGGAGACCTTCTTGGGTGAGTAGCAAAGGGATCCCCCAGTTAGATGGAGAAACCTGAACCTGGCCTTCAGGAGGCCAACGGTCCATTCAATTATCCTTCTTGTTTGCCCATGTGTCTCATTGTAACATTCTTCTGCCCTTGTCCTGGCATTCCTCACAGGGGTCAGCAGCCATGATAGGTTGGGGTAACCTGAGTCACCTGCAAATATCGAGAGACAACATTTAGGCACACACTATCCTATATGGCCTACACCATACCCATACATCATCATCTACTGGGTGGGAACCAGGGCTCACCTATTAGCCACACACAGTGCCTCTGTAGTTGGGCCATCACATTTGGGATGCTTCTATTCCTCAGGATAAAGGCATCATGCACAGACCCAGGACATTTAGCATTGACTTAGGAGATGTACTGGTCCGCCAAGCATACCATCTGTACATTCATGGAGTCGATTTATTTACACCTGTTCATTTTGCCATGGGGGGACAAATGTAATATGTGTACCATCAATTGCCCCATTTATATTGGGGATATGTCCCATTGCATAGAAGTCAGCCTTTTCTGTGGCCAAATCCTCCACCTGGGGGATCACAATGGAGCTGCACATGTCTTTAATCAGGGCGAACAACACTCTGGTCAGCACTATTGAGAACATTGGCTGTGACATTCCTGCTGCCAAGCTCACTGTCACTTGGAAAGAACCAGTTGCCAAGAAATGGAGCACAGATAGGACTTGCACAAGAGGGGGGATCCTAGTAGGGTAACGGATAGCAGATATCAGGTCCGGCTCCAGTTCGGCACACAGCTCTGTGATTGTGGCCCTGTCAAGTCTTTAGGTGAGGATAATGTGCCTGTCCTCCATTGTTGCAAAGTCCATCAAAGGTCTGTACATGGGGGTATGTCTCCATCTCCTATTCATCTGCAGCGGTTGCAATCTAAGGGACAAAAGAGTGAGGACCCGGTCACGAAATGAACAATGGAGCTACAACAGACCTTTGCATGCTGTTAATTTGTAATGGGTAAATGGTATCTGTCCTGTATGTCCAATTTTCAACTGTGACGCAGTTATTATCCAGGGTCTGCCCCCCCTGAAATCGCGTCTGCCTGTCCTGTGTGGAGGAACAGGTAGAAGTTAGGTAATTCCGCTGATGTGTGCCATTGCGGTAGGCGGTCGGCAGCCTCCATGCAACTCCTCATTGGCTAACATTGGGCCCTATGGCATACAGTGGCCAATGGTGATCTACGCCGGCAGTGACCGTATGCACCGCTGCAGACGTGACTGACATTTTCCATCTGATCACTCACTTGCTACCTGACCTTCCATAGGAGAGGACCTACACTGTATGTGCTGCTGTGACATGTGGCTGGAACCTACCATGGCTCGTGTGACTGGGGAAAGGGCACCTGCCTTCACCTCGGCAGAGTTGGAGTGACTGGTGGATGGGTTCCTACCCCAGTACGGACTGCTGCATGGGCCTCCACACAAACAGGGGAGTACACTGTGAGCACGATGCATGTGGCATTAATGCATGGAGTTGTGTGTGTGTGTGTAGGCCTTTTGTAGAGGGGGGTGGGTGTATGTCCCCTGGGCAGCGTACAGCTTGTGTGCTGGGCCATGTGTGTGTAAATGGCGATGTGAAGAGGTATGGTAGGCCATAAGTGTAACAGGCAGGACGGTCTGGCTGATACCATTTCCTGTGTGTATTTATCTGCAGGTCAGCACCAATCAAAAGAAGGGTATATGGCATGCCATCGCCAAGGACGTGTGGATCCTGGAGGTCTAAGGCAGGCAGAGCACCCACTGTCCGAAATGGTCGGAGGACCTGAGACACTGGGCACGGAAGACGGTGAAGCCCAGCTGGGGTTGGCCTCCCAATGAGGAATGGGTGCCCGTCGAACCCTGACCCCCCTGATGGCCTGCATACTGACGGTGGCCTATCCCGAGCTGGATGGGCACTTGAGGGCATCACAGCAGCCAAAAGGGGGTGAGTACAGTGCACAGGGCACGATGCCCCCTCCAGAGCCAGTGGGTAAGACACCCACCAACCCCCAGCCTCCCCAGAATCTAAACTTAGGAAATTAAATCATGGAATCAGGAGAAGTTGGCTCAGAGTGGTTGGGCAAGGTTAAGCGTTCATGCAACATACTACATAACACAAGAGGCCTTAATGATGATAACGACGGGGCCAGTGTGGAGTATTGCTTAGGTAATAGAAGGTCATGCAGTGAGTTGCTGTCGCTTTCACCACATCCTCCCCGGCACGTGTGTGATCCATTTATGGGATAAAATTAAGTCACACCTCAATAAATCAAACAGCCTGGTGGAAGAGGGTTAGGGGCTCGATGAATGGATGAGAAATGGGATTTGGAGAAAGGTGTGACAAAGACAAACTCTGCACAAAGGAAACCATGGCAATATTCATCACGGTGCTGAGCAGCACGCCACCATCAATCTGTTGAGGAAGGAAATGATTAAGAGATAATTATAACACAGCTCAGATAAATGCATTTTAAACTGTCCTACTGCCCCAGAGAGACCTAAGATAGTATATCTCTAAATGTTATGCCTTCTAAATTTGAAAAATTCTAATTATGGAGGATTGAAGTTATTTAAGCCACCCAGTTCTAAAACATATGACTGTAAAAAGGAAAATTATAGTGTAATGCCAAATTATGCTTGGAATGTCTGTCACTCTTGGGTGCCTGCCTGAACCTGTCCGGTTGGTAAGCTGGAGTTCTGAACTTTCACTTAGTTTTTTTTGTGCAGGAGAGGACTAGGAGAAGGGCTGCATATTGAAGAAAACAGTAAACGTATCATAGAGTAAAGCAGAACGACAAAAGGATGCAAGCTAAGCTTCATGAGGAGTCCAGAGTGTACCAAGGATCCTCAGAGGCAAAGCAAGAACATAAGAGGAGCTTGATGTTTGAGGCAGCAATGCAGCAAACACATACTCAGCAGCATTTCCCAACAATGCACCTCTCTCCAGTCCACAGAGCTGAGTGCGTACTATGCCTCAGAGTCGTCTCCATCATCATGATTTCTCTTTGAAGTCAATAACTTTCTAGCTGCTGAGTTAGTCCCACCCTGAGTCCTCCCATCCTCCTCCTTCTTATTCTGAGGAACTCTATCTTTATTGCCATCCTGCTGAGCTCTGGCCATTGGCGCATTTTCCCATGCCAATACACCAATGGGTTTTGATACACATACTCCTCTTTTGGGTCATCCAGATACTCCTGGAACATCCTCTGAAGTGCCATTGGTGCTGTCACTTGCTCAACCTTTTTTGCCTTCACCTTTACACTGGACTTAAGACCTGTCACTTGAAACCAAGCCAATGCAGACGTTGGGTTTGCTATGAGACAAGACTGCCATTGTTTAAGGCAGCACCCCAGTACTGCAGAGTGGGACTCTAAGTTCCAGCCATTCTTCTTCCAGTTCTCCGGCTTACCAACAAAAAGTAATTGAAGAGGAAAGGATTCTTTGTAGTATGGATCAAGTAGGGTGGCACAGATGTTCTCTTTGGATAAGATAATATAATTTTGCAGCCTTGCAGTACAAGTCAAGCGATAGCTTAGGCTCTCAACCAAGGCATGCACTTCTGGGTTTTCGTTCACATCTCCAAGTGCGAACCTTTCAGGCACCTTCTTTAACTGATCTTGTAGCAGATGCAACAATGGAATAGCTTGGCCTATTGTACTGACCTACTTGCTAACTTCCCATGTGAAAACTCAAAAGGGAGCAGCAGCTAAGTCAGACATTTGACTAGGGCCGATTTGTCCTCATGCATGGTCAATACTTTCCCAATTGCATCCCCTCCTCCGAGAATGACAGTCATTGATCTGACTGTAATACTCAAACAAACATTGCAACAGTTCCAATGTGTTTGCGCCTCCTCATATCAGGCCTTTAACTGTTACTCTGTTGCCATTCTAAATAAACCGCATCTGTTTCTGGGCTTTAACATAATGACTGAAATTAGTGCAGATTCGTCTGCAGGTGGTCAGTATGTTGCTGACTATGGGGGTCATTCCAACCTTGGCGGTAAAAGCGGCTTACCGCTGTCAGAAGACCGCCAACATACCCCCGCGGCCGCGGTAAACCGCCACGGTCATTATGACCCAGAACAGGCAAACCGCCAAAATACAGACATCCACAAAAGTCCGCCACACCAAAGGCCAGCGAGAAACTGGCGATGACCAAACCTCCACCATCACGCCAACAGAAATACGCCCACACTATCACGACACACGAATCTACGCGGCGGACTTTCAACCGCGGTAATCCATTGGCGGTACACACCGCCACGCTCAAAATACACACACACTTACAAAACACAACCACATTGGACAATTCAAAATACACGCACCTGATACACATACAAACACCACTCCCACACACCCAACACAATATAAAACACACACCCACATCACCCACAAACCCCCACTCCTTCAGAATCGGGACCACGCACTGAGAAAAAGAGAACTGAGCACCCAGACGCACATTTTACTTTCACCCAGCAATATTTCCACGCACTTCTAACAACACACCAATACACATCACCACACAATCCACCCCACACATCACCCACACCACCCCATGGCACCGCAAAGACACCCCAGGTTCTCCGAGGATGAACTCAAGGTCATGGTGGAGGAAATTGTACGGGTAGAGCCACAGCTCTTCGGGACACAGGTGCAGCACACCACCATTGCCAGGAAGATGGAGCTATGGAGCAGAATAGTCGATAGGGTCAACGCTGTGGGACAGCACCCAAGAAATAGGGACGACATCAGGAAGCGGTGGAACGACCTACGGGGGAAGGTGCGTTCTATGGTATCCAGGCACAACATCGCGGTGCAGCGGACTGGCGGCGGACCTCCACCTCCTCCCCCAGAATTTACAACATGGGAGGAGCAAGTCTTGGCGATCCTGCATCCTGAGGGCCTCGCAGGAGTATCTGGAGGAATGGACTCTGGTAAGTCAATTCATCACTACTTCATCCCCCCCACCAGCATGCCAACTCATACCCCCACCCTCACCCTCACCCCCATCACATCCTGCTCCTTGCAAATGTCTCACCATCACAGCCCACCCATCCCAACACCAATCCCTGCATGCGACCACAAAGCATGGACACCCATCCCCAAAGCATGCCCACTGCACATACCCATCCCCCACCAAATCACCGTCACAAAAGCCCCCACAAGGGAATGCCAGCACAGGGGTACAATGGCACCCACCCATTACACGCTATGGCACAGACTAATGCAATAACCATACTTTATACCCCTGCAGGACCCGAACGCCACGTCACCGCGTAGGAGGGTCCACAAATGTCCACTCCACCCCCAGAAGAGGCCCACAGTGAGGACAGCACCTCTATCGACCTGGATCTAGATGACCAGCCCGGCCCATCGGGGACCTCGGGACAGTCGGTTCCCCTCAGACAGCCACAGGCCATAGCAGACCTTCCCCCCTCTGGGATCACCAGCACAGCACCCACCCAGCGGGCCCATCCCTCAGTCCCCAGGACACGTCAATCAGCGGTGTGTCCACCACTACAGGGCACCCAGGTTAACCCACCACCCCAACAACAACAGGGACCTGGGGGCAGTGGTAGTGGGCACACGGTCCAGGGGACAGAGGCTCAGGGAAACAGGGGAACTGGGAGGGCTGCTGTGCGACAGGGGGGGGACAGGCCCAGGGAACCCACTCTCCACGAGGCCCTCTCCTCCATCATGGGAGCCTACCACCACTCCCAGGAGACGATGGCGACGGTCCTGGACAGGTTTCAGGAGATCCAGCTTCTGCAGGAGGAACAGTATTTGGGGTTCAGGGAGGAACTACGAAACATCAGTTCCGTCCTGGCCACCATTGTAGGGGCTCTGAATCAGGTAGTCACCACATTGCGGGACACTGTGCAGGACAAAGGGCCCCTGACACTAGCATGGACCAAGAACTGCCTACCACCTCTGCCGGCGCTAGTGGACAGGAGGCCCCGCCACAGGAACAACAGGCCAACAGCACCCCAACCCCTGCAGAAGAAGAACCACCCCGCAAGCGGGCCCTGAGATCCAGGAAGAAGACAGAGTAAGATGCCAAGACCCCCGCCAGGAAAGGATACCTCCCTGATTGTCATCCCACTGTCCCACATTGACACCCTGTCCATTCTTATACTGCCCATGCTCCACTTTCCACAGGCATTTGGACAATGCACCTGTGATACTAATAATCTGGACTCTGCCATGGACAATCCTCCACCATCACCCCTCACCGATTTGCAATCACCAACCATAATAGAGCACTGAAATAAACACAGTTATTGCACAAAACAATCAGGAGTCTGGCTGTGATTTTGTACTAATGTATTAGACATTACCGTCCCAAAATGCATATTTACATTGTGATGCCAACATACCACTGTCACACAGCTGTAGTCCATGGGGAAACAAAGCAGATGTCACGCAGTATGGCCCACATCTCTGAAATTGGAAGGGAAAGTCACAACTCAGTTACCATACACTGGGGGAAAAGGTCAGACAGTAGAGAGGTAGTAGGGGTTAAGTATATGTAATATGCCGGGTTGGAATCTTACCTGTGTGTCATTGAAAATACTGCTGTATTACTGTGTTCTTGTTGTCTATGTCGTCCTCTTCGGCTTCCTCGTCTTCACTCTCCACAGGCTCCACAGCTGCTACAACACCATCATCTGGACCATCCTCCTGCAGAAAAGGCACCTGGCGTTGCAAAGCCAGGTTGTGAAGCATACAGCAGGCCACGATGATCTGGCACACCTTCTTTGGTGAGTACAATAGGGATCCACCTGTCATATGGAGGCACCTGAACCTGGCCTTCAGGAGGCCGAAGGTCCGCTCGATCACTCTCCTAGTTCTCCCATGGGCCTCATTGTACCGTCCCTCTGCCCTTGTCCTGGGATTCCTCACTGGGGTCAGTAGCCATGACAGGTTGGGGTAACCAGAGTCACCAATTAGCCACACACGGTGCCTCTGGAGTTGACCCATCACGTAAGGGATGCTGCTATTCCGCATGATGTACGCGTCATGCACTGAGCCAGGGAACTTGGCATTAACATGGGAGATGTACTGGTCTGCCAAACACACCATCTGTACATTCATCGAATGATAACTCTTTCTGTTTCTGTACACTTGTTCACTCCTGCTGGGGGGTACTAAAGCCACATGTGTCCCATCAATGGCACCTATGATGTTGGGGATATGTCCAAGGGCATAGAAATCACCCTTCACTGTAGGCAAATCCCCCACCTCAGTGCAAACAATGGAGCTCCGCATGTGTTTCAGAAGGGCAGACAACACTCTGGACAACACCTTGGAAAACATAGGCTGGGACATCCCTGATGATATGGCCACTGTTGTTTGAAATGGCCCACTTGCAAAGAAATGGAGTACTGACAGCACCTGCACTAGAGGTGGGGTCCCTGTGGGTTGGCGGATGGGTGACATCAGGTCTGGCTCCAGCTGGGCACACAGTTCATGAATAGTGGCTCGGTCAAACCTGTATGTCAGTATGACATGTCTTTCCTCCATTGTCAACAGGTCTACCAGCGGTCTGTACACGGGAAGATTCCTCCATCTCCTCGCATGTCCCAGCGGACGGTGCCTATGAAGGACAACAGCGAGCACAGAGTCAATCAACCCACAGGTACGTAACCACAGTTTGCACAAAACACGATTCCCAATGCATTGAATGGATTGTATGAGTGTTGATGCAAGGCCTAGGTATGTGTGACGCAGTTAAAAGTAAGCCATGTGGGCCCGTGAAATGGCGGCTGCCTGACCTGTGAAGTGTGACAATGGGATGTGAGGTAAATGCGCTGGCGTGGCACACCGTGGCGGTAGGCGGTCGAAGACCGCGGCGCAAAGCAGCATTGGTTAACATTGAACCCTATGGGTCTCAGGAGCCAATGACGATGTGCGCCGGCGGTCGCGGTACGCACCACCGCGGGCGTGACCGCCATTTTCTATCTGCTTAATCACTCGATACCTGATCTTCGACAGGAGAGGACCTACACTGCAAGTGCTGCTGTGACCTCGGTCTGGAAGAGACAATGGCTCATGCGACTGGGGAAAGGGCCCCTGCCTTCACTGCTCAGGAATTGGAGAAACTCGTGGATGGGGTCCTCCCCCAGTATGCGCTACTCTACGGTCCTCCAGACCAACAGGTAAGTACACTGGGACCATGCTTTGGGGGCAATGCCTGTGTTGAGTCGGGTGGATGAAAGATGGTGGGGAGGGGAGCGAATGAGGTATGCATCAAACGACGGATGACAGGATGTGCCACATGGCAAGGGTAGGGATGGGAGGCCACTCACATTGAGGGTGCAGAAGGTGATGACTCTTTTTCTCCCCCTGTACATTTCACATAGGTCAGCGCCCACCAGAAGATAGACATTTGGCGTGCCATCGCCAAGGACGTCCGGGCCCTGGGGGTCCACCACAGACGGGGCACCCACTGCCGGAAGAGATGGGAGGACATCCAACGCTGGAGCAGGAAGACGGCGGAGGCTCAGCTGGGGATGGCCTCCCAACGTGGGAGGGGTGCCAGTCGGACTTTGACCCCCCTGATGTCCCGGATCCTGGCAGTGGCCTACCCCGATTTTTATGGGCGCGTGAGGACATCACAGCAGACACAAGGGGGTGAGTACACTCTCATTCTGGTGACTTTGCGCGCAGTGGAGGTGTCTGGGTGGGGGAGGAGGGCTGTGGGTATCCCTAGGCCAGGGCGATTTCTGTAGGCTAGGCCCCTCCGTAAGGCATGGCCCTGTGCCCCCACCCCCCACCTCTGTAGGGTGCCAAGTACAGCTATTCATGGCCCTGTGTCATCTATGTGTGCAGATGTCGACCATAGGCTTGTAGGCCATGTCACACGGATTGAGTAGTGGACCCCAAGTGCGCGGCGTAGTGCAGGGGGCTTCTGTGTCTGTCCTCTCCGCCAACGGTGTCGCCAATGCATGCACTCAACATGTCTTTATTTTCTCCCCCCCCCTTTTTTGTGGTCTTCCTGTTCATGTGTGCATTAGCATCATCAGGCGGAGGAGAAGTGGCATCGGAGCACGAGGGAGCTGCATCCCACATGGCCCTGGAGGGCCATGCAACGGATTCCGAGTACACCAGTGGGACGGAGGGCGAGGGGAGCTCCACAGCGGGGACTCAGGCAGACATAAGTGACACGGACTCGTCCTCTGAAGGGAGCTCCCTTGTGGTGGCGGCAACATCCGTGCCCCCCCCAACAACAGGTACAGCCGCCACCCAGCGCGCCAGCAATGCCCTCCCAGTAGCCCCTCAGCATTTGCACCGTGCCCGCTCACCCAGGAAGGTGGGCATCTCCTTCGCCCCAGGCACCTCAGGCCCTGCCCCAGTCACCCCTGCTGCCCTCAGTGAGGAGATCATTGACCACCTGAGGACGCTCACTGTTGGGCAGTCTACCATTTTGAATGCCATCCAGGGTGTCGAAAGAGAGGTGCACCAGAGTAATGCATACCTGGAGGGCATTCATTCTGGTCAGGCTGCCCTTCAGCGATCGTTCAACACTCTGGCCTCAGCACTGATGGCAGCAATTGTCCCTGTCTCTAGCCTCCCCCCTCCAACTCCCTCCACCCATACCCTATCACCTGTACCTCTGCCTTTCCCAGACACACCATTAGACTAGCCTGCACACACCTCAACACCCAAGGGAAGCTCATCCAGACATAAGCACCACACATCACACAAGCATTCACACAAGCAACATCCACATACAGACATACCAACACCCACTGCCTCCACTGTGTCCCCCTCCTCCTCGTCTCCCTCCTCCCTCCCTGTCACGTCTCCACTCACACTTGCATGCACAACATCTTCAGCCACTACGTCCATCACCAGCACACACACCAGAACCCCCCGCACATGTGCAGTCACCACCCCCACTACCATTTACACGCCCCCTGTGTCCTTCCCAGTGTGTCTGTGACCCCCTCTTCCAAGATACACAAACGCAGGCAGCCACCCACCCAACAGCCATCCACCTCACGACAGCCTCCAGCCCAAGCACCTGCACCCAAAGACACCAGACTTAAGACTCCTACAACCACAACCTCTTCCTCCACTCCCATACCCACTACACCTACCCGTCCCACTGGTCCTAAATTGCTATTCCTGTCCAAACTTAACCTCTTTCCTACAACACCCCCACCCCGTCCATCTCATAGGACTCCAGTCAGCACCTCAGCCACCACAAAACCGGGCCCTGTGATGACAGTCTGCCATGGACTGTGGAGTCCCCCACCCTCAAGGGCAGCCAGTTCAGTACGGAGCCAAGGCACGGGCAGCCCACCCCCGGAGAAACACCCGAAGATAGTCAGCGGCCGACGCGAGAGGGTGAAAACACCAGGCACTAAAATCCCTACCATGGCTCCGGCACGAAATGTGGAGACAGGTGGCACACCGCCCAAGGCGGGGAAGGGCCACAGGCGAACAAGGAAGGCTGGGAAGGGCAGCACGCCCGAGGAGACCGCCATCAGCCCAGCTGGCCAGGAGGGCCCCGCCAGCCACATCCCAGGTGGGCAGGAGAACACCAACAGGCCCGGTACTGCAGACCAGGAAGGCCCCGCCAGCCACCCGACAGATGGGCAGGAAGGCCCCGCCAGCCACAGGACAGGTGGCAAATGACCTGCACGCCATGGCCGGATCCGCTGAACTGGGCACCGCCGTCTCAAGCACTGCTGAACTGGGCACCGCCGTCTCAAGCACTGCTGAACTGGGCACCGCCGTCTCAAGCACCGCTGAACTGGGCCCTTCATCTCAAGCACCGCTGAACTGGGCACCGCCGTCTCAAGCACCGCTGCACTGGGCCCTTCATCTCAAGTACCGCTGAACTGGGCACCGCCGGCTCAAGCACCGCTGAACTGGGCACCGCCGTCTCAAGCACCGCTGAACTGGGCACCGCCGTCTCAAGTACCGCTGAACTGGACACTGCCGTCTCAAGCACCGCTGAACTGGGCACCGCCGTCTCAAGCACCGCTGAACTGGGCCCTTCATCTCAAGTACCGCTGAACTGGGCCCTTCATCTCAAGCACCGCTGAACTGGGCACCGCCGTCTCAAGCACCGCTGCACTGGGCCCTTCATCTCAAGTACCGCTGAACTGGGCAGCGCCGGCTCAAGCACCGCTGAACTGGGCACCGCCGTCTCAAGCACCGCTGCACTGGGCCCTTCATCTCAAGCACCGCTGAACTGGGCACCACCGTCTCAAGCACCGCTGAACTGGGCCCTTCATCTCAAGTACCGCTGAACTGGGCCCTTCATCTCAAGTACCGCTGAACTGGGCCCTTCATCTCAAGCACCGCTGAACTGGGCACCGCCGTCTCAAGCACCGCTGCACTGGGCCCTTCATCTCAAGCACCGCTGAACTGGGCACCACCGTCTCAAGCACCGCTGAACTGGGCCCTTCATCTCAAGTACCGCTGAACTGGGCCCTTCATCTCAAGTACCGCTGAACTGGGCCCTTCATCTCAAGCACCGCTGAACTGGGCACCGCCGTCTCAAGCACCACTGCACTGGGCCCTTCATCTCAAGCACTGCTGAACTGGGCAACGCCATCTCAAGCACCGCTGAACTGGGCACCGCCGTATCAAGTACCGCTGAACTGGGCACCGCCGTCTCAAGCACCGCTGCACTGGGCCCTTCATCTCAAGCACCGCTGAACTGGGCACCGCCGTCTCAAGGACCGCTGAACTGGGCACCGCCATCTCAAACACCGCTGAACTGGGCACCGCTGTATCAAGTACCACTGAACTGGGCACCGCCGTCTCAAGCACCGCTGCACTGGGCCCTTCATCTCAAGCACCGCTGCACTGGGCCCTTCATTTCAAGCACCGCTGAACTGGGCACCGCTGTCTCAAGCACCGCTGAACTGGGCACCGCCGGCTCAAGCACCGCTGAACTGGGCACCGCCGTATCAAGTACCGCTGAACTGGGCACCGCCGTCTCAAGCACCGCTGGCCCATTAGCGGCAGGGGCAGGCCCGCATCTGTGTCGGGCAGGGCTGCACGAAGCACTCTGGGCACCAGTCCCCCTCCAGAACCAGTGGAGACCTGCATCCACTTGAGAGACTGTGGCTTTGCACTCCCCAGGATGGCACAGTGGGCAAGTCACCCACTGCAGAGACTTGAGAGACTGTGGCTTTGAACTCCCCAGGATGGCACAGTGAGCAAGCCACCCACTGCAGAGACTTGAGAGACTGTGGCTTTGCACTCCCCAGGATGGCACAGTGGGCAAGCCACCCACTGCAGAGACTTGAGAGACTGTGGCTTTGCACTCCCCAGGATGGCACAGTGGGCAAGCCACCCACTGCAGAGACTTGAGAGACTGTGGCTTTGAACTCCCCAGGATGGCACAGTGAGCAAGCCACCCACTGCAGAGACTTGAGAGACTGTGGCTTTGCACTCCCCAGGATGGCACAGTGGGCAAGCCACCCACTGCAGAGACTTGAGAGACTGTGGCTTTGCACTCCCCAGGATGGCACAGTGGGCAACCCACCCACTGCAGAGACTTGAGAGACTGTGGCTTTGCACTCCCCAGGATGGCACAGTGGGCAAGCCACCCACTGCAGAGACTTGAGAGACTGTGGCTTTGCACTCCCCAGGATTGAACAGTGGCCATGGAGGCCCCTTGTGGATCTGGCGTCGTGCACTCATCTGGCTGAGGTGCCCCCCCTTCCCTTCCCCCTGAGGTGCCTGTAGTTTTCCCATCTGATGCCCCTGCAGTGTTCTCTCCGTTGGAGTCAGGTATCCTGTGTGGGCTTTGCCCATGTGATTTGGGCCCAGTGGTCCACGGACAATGCCTGCTACAAAGCTTGGACTTGTACATATATGTATATAAGTGTTTTTGATGTGTAGATATATATATATATATATATATATATATATATAATTCAGCCAGTAATACAATATATTCCAATGTTTAGAATCATTTCCTTTAGTCTTTGCATTCTTCTGGGGGATTTGGGGGGGGTGACTGTGATGTATTACTGTGCATTGATGTGTGTGTTGTAGTGGGTGAGGGTGGGAGTGGGTGTGTCACGTATGTGTGTCCCCGTAATATTTTCTCCTCCCCCCTCCCCTGTGTCGTAGGTGCAGTACTCACTGTTGTCTTCTGCGCCGGCGTTCGTGCTCCTGGTAGAGGAGCAGGAAGACAATCGCTGGGAGTATGTGGAGTTCGGGTTCCATGCTGTCCAGATTCCTCGTGGGGTGTATGGAGGTGAGCGTTTTCCGTTTGAAATGGCTGTTTCCGCCGTGTTTTTAATGGCGGGGCTACCGCCCCGGAAAAGGTGGCGGATTGGTGTGTTGTGATGGGGTGGGCGGTACATTGACTCCCACCTGTCTGTTGGCGGTGACCGCCGTGCTGTTTGTTTGTCCCGCCGTGGCGGGCGGTGTGTTGATGTGGCGGTCTCTGTTGGCGGTTTCCGCCAGGGTCGGAATTCAATTTTTTTTACCCCCAGCCTGTTGGCGGTTTGGCTGCAGGTTTAACACCGACCTCCAGGGTTGGAATGACCCCTATGTGTTCTTTTTTGAGAAAGTCTTCCACAACGAAGTTGATGCAGTGCTTCATGGTGCAGTCACTGTATGCTCTAGTATCTCTATCAGACTATGAGACTTCCTGTGACATTGTGAGGTTGCTGTGGCTGGTGATTCTGGGGCACTGCTGGGAACAGGGCTGTTTTGCGTGAGGATGTCACCCTCTTCCTACTCACCTTCCACCGTTATTTAAGCAGCTGTAAATGATGTTTCCTGGCTCTCCTCACCTTCACCTCCGCGACCACGTTCAGCAATTTTTTTGAAGTGCTCCTCTCACCGGATTGGGTGATGTTTTTTCATATGGGTCTTATGGCCTCCAATACCATAATGTGAACCAGGCTTACCTCAACAAACACTTGCATTGCAAATGGAGCGTATCACAATGTTCTCCTCCCGTTTGCTAATCATAAAGCAAAGTCCCAAACTGGGGAGAAGTACTTTCCTTTTGGGCCAATGCCTAAAGAAGAACTGGAGGTAGGTGGGTTTGTCTCTCTGAGGTGCATACTTCTACTGGGGTACAGGTAGGTTTAGGTCTCTGCTGAAGGCTTGGATAGTAACGTCAGACTCCTCTGTGCCAACTTCCACAATGACTGGCTCATCGTCATCATCCTCTTCGTTATCATCCCCTTCCAAGACTCTAAGGCTTTCTGGAACTTTTTTTTCCCTTGCCTCTCCTGGTGTCTCCTGGACTTTGATGGGGTTTACTCCATGTCCATATCATCGTCATTAGACGTGGTGCTTGGAGAGGATGGTGGAGTAGTACACTTCCTTTTTCTTGCTGGAGATCCGGGTGGCATTGATTAATTGTTTTAAAAAAAAATATATTAGAGAATATAGGGTGATACAGAGTATATATGAACATATCTTCAGGGCGTCACATTACAACAGGTAATTTCACAGTAGATATATAGGTGTGTTTAAACTAATTAATATTCTGAGTAATAAGCTATGGGATCATGGATGAATGGAGGGGGGTAGAGAGAGGAGGTGAGAGGTGGGAGAAAAAATTATTCATGGGGGGTGGGTATAGAGGAGAAAGAGAAAGGGTGGGAAGAATGAGAGAGAAAGATTGGGGTGGGGAGTTTAGGGTCAACACGTCAAGGTTATTGAGTGAGTATATTGATTACTCACTGTCAAGTGTGAATTATCATGTAGAGTTGTGTAGTTTTGTATGCATGCCTAAGTAGTTTTAATGTGAGGTGTAGGGTCTGGTGCGTTGGGAGGGGTAGCGCAGGGGGGGAATCAAGGGGTTATCTGAGTAAGTATCCTTAATGAGTTTTTAATGTTTTAGGGGAGAGCCCTTCATTTCTGCACTGGGTACTGGGTAGTAAGGAACAAGTCGGGTAGGGGGAAGGAGAGAGTTATTGGATACGTATTTAAGTGGTCTGGGGTGGAGGGTGCTTTCCAAGGCGGGTAGTCTGGGAAATGAAGGGGAGGGAAAGAAAGAAAGGGGGGGGAGAGGGAGAAAGGGGGAGGGGGTTCTGGAATAACAGCTGCCGCCTGCCAACTATCCACCAGCTGCCTTTTGGTCCTGTCAAGAAAGGGCTCCAGACCTCAGTGAACAGAGCCGCTTGATCCTGTAGGTTGTAAATTACTCGTTCGTGGGTAGCAGTTTGGAACATAGCTGTCATCCATTCTGCCGGGGTTGGGGCGATACTAGACCTCCAGTGTCGGAGTATGCAGATTTTAGCTATGCAATTGCCATGTGGAGCAGCCGTTTCTGGGGTCGTGACAGGGAGGGGTACGGGCGCATGTCATGTAGAAGGATAAATGATGGCAGAGTCGGATGTGGTATTAACAACACAAAAGAATGATGGACGGAGTGCTGACAATGCAAACACTCTCCCCCAGTCACAGATCTGGGTTTAATCCATCGTTTTTTTGCTGCCCATGCCATTCCAGTTTGGACCCAGCCATATGCAAATCAGCCTTGACCCTGTTCCCCATGGGAACAGTCCAGCCCGAACTGCCAGGCCAGGTCTTCCCTGGACTGGAAACAAGCATCCTGGGACCGGTTTCGGGGTTTCACCCCTCATCAGCCAGGCTAGCTTGAATCCAGTGGCATGGGAAGCACGGGACCCACGTCTGGGCATACCCTTCCCACTTAGGGCAATATTAACAACACAAAAGAATGATGGACGGAGTGCTGACAATGCAAACACTCTCCCCCAGTCACAGATCTGGGTTTAATCCATCGTTTTTTTGCTGCCCATGCCATTCCAGTTTGGACCCAGCCATATGCAAATCAGCCTTGACCCTGTTCCCCATGGGAACAGTCCAGCCCGAACTGCCAGGCCAGGTCTTCCCTGGACTGGAAACAAGCATCCTGGGACCGGTTTCGGGGTTTCACCCCTCATCAGCCAGGCTAGCTTGAATCCAGTGGCATGGGAAGCACGGGACCCACGTCTGGGCATACCCTTCCCACTTAGGGCAATATTAACAACACAAAAGAATGATGGACGGAGTGCTGACAATGCAAACACTCTCCCCCAGTCACAGATCTGGGTTTAATCCATCGTTTTTTTGCTGCCCATGCCATTCCAGTTTGGACCCAGCCATATGCAAATCAGCCTTGACCCTGTTCCCCATGGGAACAGTCCAGCCCGAACTGCCAGGCCAGGTCTTCCCTGGACTGGAAACAAGCATCCTGGGACCGGTTTCGGGGTTTCACCCCTCATCAGCCAGGCTAGCTTGAATCCAGTGGCATGGGAAGCACAGGACCCACGTCTGGGCATACCCTTCCCACTTAGGGCAATATTAACAACACAAAAGAATGATGGACGGAGTGCTGACAATGCAAACACTCTCCCCCAGTCACAGATCTGGGTTTAATCCATCGATTTTTTTGCTGCCCATGCCATTCCAGTTTGGACCCAGCCATATGCAAATCAGCCTTGACCCTGTTCCCCATGGGAACAGTCCAGCCCGAACTGCCAGGCCAGGTCTTCCCTGGACTGGAAACAAGCATCCTGGGACCGGTTTCGGGGTTTCACCCCTCATCAGCCAGGCTAGCTTGAATCCAGTGGCATGGGAAGCACGGGACCCACGTCTGGGCATACCCTTCCCACTTAGGGCAATATTAACAACACAAAAGAATGATGGACGGAGTGCTGACAATGCAAACACTCTCCCCCAGTCACAGATCTGGGTTTAATCCATCGTTTTTTTGCTGCCCATGCCATTCCAGTTTGGACCCAGCCATATGCAAATCAGCCTTGACCCTGTTCCCCATGGGAACAGTCCAGCCCGAACTGCCAGGCCAGGTCTTCCCTGGACTGGAAACAAGCATCCTGGGACCGGTTTCGGGGTTTCACCCCTCATCAGCCAGGCTAGCTTGAATCCAGTGGCATGGGAAGCACGGGACCCACGTCTGGGCATACCCTTCCCACTTAGGGCAATATTAACAACACAAAAGAATGATGGACGGAGTGCTG
Organism: Pleurodeles waltl; assembly: GCF_031143425.1. Lineage (NCBI taxonomy): Eukaryota > Metazoa > Chordata > Amphibia > Caudata > Salamandridae > Pleurodeles > Pleurodeles waltl. The sequence continues at coordinate 1,312,272,283 of NC_090437.1, read as the reverse complement.
ACAATGCAAACACTCTCCCCCAGTCACAGATCTGGGTTTAATCCATCGTTTTTTTGCTGCCCATGCCATTCCAGTTTGGACCCAGCCATATGCAAATCAGCCTTGACCCTGTTCCCCATGGGAACAGTCCAGCCCGAACTGCCAGGCCAGGTCTTCCCTGGACTGGAAACAAGCATCCTGGGACCGGTTTCGGGGTTTCACCCCTCATCAGCCAGGCTAGCTTGAATCCAGTGGCATGGGAAGCACGGGACCCACGTCTGGGCATACCCTTCCCACTTAGGGCAATATTAACAACACAAAAGAATGATGGACGGAGTGCTGACAATGCAAACACTCTCCCCCAGTCACAGATCTGGGTTTAATCCATCGTTTTTTTGCTGCCCATGCCATTCCAGTTTGGACCCAGCCATATGCAAATCAGCCTTGACCCTGTTCCCCATGGGAACAGTCCAGCCCGAACTGCCAGGCCAGGTCTTCCCTGGACTGGAAACAAGCATCCTGGGACCGGTTTCGGGGTTTCACCCCTCATCAGCCAGGCTAGCTTGAATCCAGTGGCATGGGAAGCACGGGACCCACGTCTGGGCATACCCTTCCCACTTAGGGCAATATTAACAACACAAAAGAATGATGGACGGAGTGCTGACAATGCAAACACTCAGAGTCGGATGTGGTATCTGTTTGGAGTCCGGCAATGTGAGGGGCACAGCTTCCCATAGGGGCTGTATCTTTGGGCAGTGGCCTAGAATATGTAGTAGGTCGCAATGGAGGTCTACGCATTGCCAGCACTTCGCATGTGGCATCAGGCCTGCCCTGAAGAGTTTTATGGGGGTCCAATACCATTCTTGGAGAACTTTAAATAGATAAAATTTCAGTCGGGCCTCCCGGACATCCCTATCAAGGGCCTCTATTATGTCTGACCATTCTTCTTCAGTGTAGGTGACCTCAAGTCTATCCTGCCACTTTAGGCGCAACCGTTCAAGGAGGGGTTGCGAGTAAAGATGGTTTGTTTGCTCTGCGTATAGGCCAGCCATAACGCCTCTGTGACGACCCCACGTCTGTACGTAGGTGACAATGGGCGAGGCTTTGATCGTCCACGGGGGGTGGTTCTTAGGGCTCTGCGCATGAATGCTTGAGCTGTATGTATTACCACTCTTGATTATTGTGAATGTCAAACTCTTCCCATAGGGTGTCAAAGTGTCGGGTCGGTCACCATCTGGGATTTGGGCTATATTGTGGATACCAGCGTTGTTTCATTTCGACCATCTAAGGGTGTTTCCCCCTATTTTTATGCTTTTGTTTCCTTCTACAGGGGACTGGGCGTGTAAGAAGGGGTGTATGTCCAATAGGCGGTGAGCTCTGCACCATGCTGTGTTTGTTGCCATGAGGATAGGGTTGGACAAGTGGTGACAGTCAGTGTATATCCCTCCTAGCTCTACGTGCTGACTCCGCAAGAGTTTCTCCGTGGCTAACCACTGTGGGGGATCCGGGGTTCCTGGGAGTGTGGAGGCTAGTTGCGATAGTTGCAGGGCTAGTGAGTATTGCTCTACTGAGGGGAGTCCTAAGCCTCCATAGGGTCGTTGTGCCAGTATTGTTGTTGCAGGTTTCAGCCTTGGGCGTGTAGAGCCCCAGACAAAAGTCCTTATTGAGGCATTGATCATTCGGAGTGCGGAGAGAGGCACTTGTAGAGGGAGCATACCTAGTGTGTATGTGAAGCGCGGGATGGTAACCATCCTGACCACGTGTGTCCTGCCCCACATGGATAGGCCCAGTAGGGACCACTTGGCGAAGTCCTGTTTCATCCGGGATATAAGAGGGTCTAGATTATCCTTGACCATGTGTTCCAGGCCTCGGTTGACATACGTTCCTAGATATTTGAGGCGAGTCGTGGTCCATGTGAATGGGAGGCCATGAATTGCGGCTCTCGTTGTTACGCGGGAGAGGGGTAGTGACTCGCTCTTGTCCCAGTTTACCCGATATCCGGATAGGGGCACAAAGCATTCTTTGATAGAGAGCAGTGATGGCAGGGATCTTACTAGGTCGGACAGGGTTAGCAGGATGTCGTCAGCATAAAGATAGATTTTGGAGGAACCCCCTGTTAGAGGGATACCTTTTATCTGTTGGGAGTTCCGTATAGTAGCTGCCAGAGGTTCCATTGCTAGCAGGAATAGGAGCGGTGATAGGGGACAACCCTGTCTTGTGCCTCTTCCAATGGGGAATGGATCTGATAGAAAGCCCCCGCAATTAACTTGCGCCGTAGGGTGGTCATACAGTAATCGGACTTTGGAGATAAATTGTTCTCCGAGACCAAAGTGTTTCATGGTAGCAAACAGGTAGGGCCATTCGATACGGTCAAATGCTTTCTCCGCTTCAAGGGATAGGGCCAGGGCCTCCTCTGGTAGGTGTAATGATTCAAATAGGGTATGACAGAGAGCGCGCATATGATTTCTGGAGGTGCGACCCGGTACGAATCCTACCTGAGTGTTTTGAATCAGGGACGGGATCACTTTACGTAGACGTGCCACTAGGACGCTGGCTAGGAGTTTGACATCTCCGTTCAAAAGGAAGATGGGGAGATAGCTGCCACAGAGTAGGGGTTCTCTCCCTGGTTTGGGCAGGACAACAATCGTAGCCCTGTTGGACAGAGCACCCAGGGAGCCTTCCTTACATGCCTCCGTGAGTGCCTCATGCACTGCAGTGGTTGCCTCTTCCCCCGCCCATCTATAAAATCCCGCAGGGAATCCGTCCTCTCCCGGGGACTTGTGGTAGGGGAGGTTCGCAATGACTTGCGTTATTTCTTCCCTGCTTATGTCGCCTGCTAGGAGAGCTCGGCCTGCCTCCGAGAGACAGGGTAGGTTGGCCGCGGTAAGAAATGCCTCAGTCTGTACGTGGTCGGTCGTTGTTTCAGGAGTATAAAGATGTTGGCAATAAGATGCAAATTTGTTTACAATAACTTGCGGGCGGGTTAGTAACGCTCCTGAAGAGGATGTTATAGCCGGGATGGCAGAGGCAGCTTCTCTCTGTCGGAGTTGTGCCGCTAGAAGGCGTCCTGCCTTCTCGCCTTGCTCATAATGGCGACCGCGTAGTCTTTGCAGCGCGTATTCCGTCTGTGATGTATAGAGCTCATTATGTGCCATTCGGGCCTGTTTGAGGGATCGGCGTAGTGCAGAGGATGTCTGGGCAGTGTATTGTCTGGTGAGGCTCTGGATCGTGTCTTCGAGGGTACGTTGGCGAGCCTCCCTGTCTCTCTTAGCTAGTGCTGCATCACGCATCATATTCCCTCTCAAAGTTGCCTTTGCCGCTGCCCATAGGACCCGTTTGGAGGCCACAGTACCCGTGTTTTCGGCCATGTATGTAGACATATGAACCCTAAGTTGTTCTTTCCCTTGGGGAGAGCAGTATCTATGCACCACAAAGCGCCATGGTTTGCGACCGGAAGAGGCTAGACCTGCTGGGATCAGAAGTAGGATCGGGGAATGATCTGAAAGTCTGCTATCCAGAATGCTGGTGTTTTGTATTTGGAGGATTATGGTGTGTGATACAAAGAAATAGTCCAGGCGAGATTGGGTACCGTGGACAGATGATAGGAAAGTATATTCCTTATCTTTTGGGTGCGTTAGTCTCCTGCAATTGACTAAGCCTGCATCCGTGGTTAGGTCCATCAGTAGTGCTCAATCGTGATTATTACCTGTATCAATGGGTTCCTGTCCTGTCAAGTATGGCATCTCGGGCGAGGTTCCAGTCTCCCCCGATAATGTAGTGGGTGGTTCCGAATTCGGTCAGGAGACGATTTAATTGTAGGAAAAAGGAGCGCTTAGTGCCGGTTGGCGCATAAACGGAGCCCACACATAGAAAAGTATCTCCTAATTTTTGTTTGGTGAATATATATCTCCACTCCGCATCGTTCCATGTTTTAATGATTGTAACCGGGAGGGATTTACGTAGCAGTATCGCTACTCCGCATTTGCGAGGTGTGCCGCCGCCGGGCTCCTGGGCTATTGGGCAGCAGCTAAAGGAGACCCTTCCCACCCAGTCCCGTCTAAGTTTGCTGGACTCCGGGTTCTCAAGGTGTGTCTCTTGAATCAGAGCTATGTCCGCTCTTTTAGATTGTAGATAGGACAGTACCTTTTTCCGTTTAATGTAGCTCGTCATACCGTGCACATTCCAGGAGAGGATTCGTAGTGGGTGTGTCGCATGGGAGACATTTCCTGACATGCTGAGTGGTAGGGTGAGGTCTCAGCGATTCCGAAAGCAGTAGCAGTAGGGAGGGGGGCAGCTTCAGCCGTTGGGGTGGGGGCTATACTTGTTGCGATGTGGTGGTTTGGGGGAGGGCAGCTGGTGGGGGTCGGATGTTCCCACAGAAGAAAGAGAAAGTGGGGATAGGAAAGTTTGAGGGAGAAAAGGGGGGAGAGAAGAGGAGCAGAGAGGGAGGAGAGAGGGGAGGAGAGAGGTTTTTAGCGTTAATATATGGAGTAAAGTAAGATGAAATAACCTAAAATAATGAAAAGAAGAAGAGAGGAGGAAAGCCAGGGGTCCGACGTCCCCTGAGGATAGATCTGTAAACAGCGAGTCTGATTCCTATCGGAGCTCCCGCCGGTCTGATCTCGGCCGGGGAGGCGGAAGGGAAAGAGGTTCGACCGTCATCGGTTTATGACAGAAGGTTTCACTAACTTCGGAGGGAGGGAAGGGGGGGAAGCCACAAATGTTTTGCAGGGGGAGCTTAAGGGAGGGTAGTGGCAATGATAATAATGATGATCGGGGTTTTTTATCCTGGGTGAAAGTGGGGGAGGGTGATGTGAGAGCAGTAGGGAGGGCTTAGGGTACAGGGTATCTTTGTTTTGCTGGATGTTTAACATCTTGTTAGTATGATGGTGACAGGAGGGGGCTCATGTTCGTATATGGGAGGAGGTCTATCTGGTGGCGGGCGGTATCTAGTGCGGTGTCTTGCGCGGTTCGCATGCTCTCAATGGTGGGATGGTGGAGAGTCACTATACTTGGTTAGTGTTGTCATGTGGGGTCCTGCGCTATAGGGATGATTTGATAGGTGGGGGTGGGGGGTGATGTTGTGGGGAAGGGGGAGGGGGTGGTTTATAATGCTGGGGGGAGGGCAGGGGACAGGGACAGGGGAGGGAGGGGGGTTGGGGGTATAGGACAGTGCTGGGCCGGGAGGAGGCTTTGAAGTATACTTATGTATAACAGCTTAAATACTTCCAAACTTATATAATATCACTGTAACATGTAACACAATATCTCTGTCACATGGTAACTCTATAACATAATATCATACCATACTATCACATTGTCGTCTGTTATGCTTTGTGTCACAAGACATATCTTATCTTATCTTTGGCCTGTGGATAAATAGAGGGAGTTAATAGATCCTGGTCTAAGTGCAGACAGTGTGAACTTCTTGATAAGCTGGATATAGCTTGTATTATATTATTGCGTCATAATACTGTACAGTACATTAAAGGGTTGCCAGTTTGTTAGCTAGACATTTGGTGCGATCATGATAGGGCAGGGCCCTGTCCCATTTGAGTGCTGCGGGTGTCAGCGGAGTCTAGTCTGAGTGCAGATGCGTGTGTTTGGTATTAGGATATAGGTAATTTAGATTATGTTACTGCAGTTTGTAGCAGTACGTTGTAGGGGGCATGAGTGTGTTAGTCGCCTGTTGAAAAAGGTGTCGACAGTTATGGGGAGAGCGCAAGTGTTAAGTCCGGAAGTTATTCGTCTATCCGTGAAGTTGGTTGCAGTCGTATTCCATAGGACAGTGTTGTGCCGGAAGGAGACCTTAAGGTGTACTTATGTGTGTTATCTTATATTCTATGCTTCCAGTCTTATATAGTATCTTTGTGATATGTAACAGGATGTCTCTGTGACATGGTATCTCTTGTAACAGGATTTTGTTCCGTGCTATCATACTGTTGTGTGGTAGGCTTTGTATCGCAGAGCATGGTTTAGTTTTGGCCTATGGGTGAGTAGTGGGAATTAACAGGTTCTGGCCTAGGTGCTAACAGTATAAATCTTTGTGCTAGGTGAGATATACCTTGTGTTGTATTATTGCAGCATAATGCTCTGCAGTACGATAAAGGGGTGCCGGTTTGTTTATTAGATGTTTGATAACATCGTTATAAAGCAGAGCCCTGTCTTATGTGTAATCTGTGGATGTCGGTAAGGTCTAGTCTGGGTACTGATATGTGTACTCTGTATTATGCTAGAGGCGGCTTGCGCTGTTACGATATATATAACCTTAAATGATATTGTAGAGGGCATAGGCATGTTAGCTGTCTATTGACAATGGTATCAACAGCAATAAGGAAGGCACAGATGCAAAATCCGGATAAGTACTCATCTGTCTGTGGCGTTGTCGGCGGGCGTGCTTCGGTGTTCTCGCAGTTGTCTCGCATTTGCACTGCATCAGGCCACCACCTCAGGGGGATACAGTTGTCGGTTTTAGAGGTGAACGAGATTTGTCCCTTTCCGATAGCTGGGTGTGAACTGCCACAGCATGCAGGATCTGACCCCTGTCATCGTGCGATCTGGCTAGTCTCTCCAGGTCTCTGCCCCTAAGGCAGATGTTGGCAACATATTGGACCATGCTTTCTTTCTCCAGTCTTGGGGGAAAGGTTCCACTATCCTCGTCATCCCCTGAGGTATCTTGTGGTCGCCTTGTGCTAGCAGAGTCCATGGGCTGATGTTGGAAGGAGTCAAGAAAGAGTATCAGTTCTTCGCGGTTGTAGAAATCCTTGGATACCCTGTTTTTGGTGAACCACATTCCTGCGGGGTCAAAAAGGCCGTATTTCATCTCCAGTTGCCGAAGTTGGGGTCTTAAGGCTAGAAAGGCCTTTCTGCGTTCGTTGGTGTCTTTAGAATAATCGGCCGTTATTCGGATGTCATGTTGGCCTATCCGAAAGGGTCCATGGCTACGCCCTGCTTGGAGTATTTGCTGGGTCTGGTTATGGCGTAGTAGGCATGCGATGCGATGATTGGTCGAGGTCTTGAGGTCTTATCGGAGCATTTCGGGCCTACTCTATGTGCTCGTTGGAATTCCAACGGCTGGTCAAAGTCCAATGAGGGCAGTTTGGGAAGGGTGAAGCCCAGAAAGACCTGTATATCTGTTCCCTCTTCGTTTTCTGGGATCCTGAGAAGGCAGATGTTGTCTCTTTGGCTTCTGTCCTCCCTATCCGTTAGTTTACTCCTGAGGTACAGGAGATCCTGATCTCTGTCCTGGGACGTGGCTACCTGCGTTTCAAGTGACCCCATACGATGTTCCAATCCTGTCACCCTAGATTGGAAGCCTGCAATGTCTGATCGCATGGATTTGGTCTCCAGGGTCAGTGAGGATATGGAAGCGTCCATTCCCTCTATTCGACTGCTAATGGCGGTGATCTCCTGTAGTATCCGTTCCATAGTTGTGGACTGTTCCTTGTTGGACATCGCGGTGTGCTGGATTGGTGGTAATGATGAGTGAGGTCCTGCCTTCGTGGAAATTGGACGTTTATGGTGGAGCGCCTCTGAAAATAGTAGTTTCCGCACTGGCTTACCAGTGGGTTTATGATTTGGCTTGCCGCCGGGCATCATAGTGCCGGCCTGCAAGAATTGTCCAGTTGAGTCCAATGTCCTCTTTGGGATCCGGTGGGAGTAGGGGTTTATGAATCAGTCGACACTCATCTCTCCCCTTTTCCTTTTTTGTTGTTTGTTTTCCTCTGTTTTTTTCTTTTCTTTTCTTTTCCCCCCTTGATTTGTACTGACCTAGTGGCCGCTGCAGCATACAGTGATCGTCTATTGTCGTTGGGCAGGAGGTTTATGGCGATGAGGGCACCGGAATGATTAAGCAAGTGTGGGGCCCGTAGTAGTCCGGGTGTTGGGATGAAGTTATCGAGTGGTTCTTGCGCGGCTTTGGAGGCTGCTGGACGTTGATAAAACAGTGTCAACTGCTTGCCTTCGATATTAGATTTTGTTGCAGGACTTTCCTGCAGTTAGGATGCAGGGGGAGTATTGGAGAAAGGGTGGGCAAGTCCCTCTTTATGTTATTTTATCACCGGCCCGTCGTGGCCAGCGGCGTGTATTCCTGGATGTCTTTTCTGATGTTGGGGCCCTATTGATGCCTGTGGGTGCCGGGGGCCCTTGTCACTGCTCCGGTATCTGGGTAGCCTGGGAGGGGGAGGTAAGTGGCGATGGAGCCTGCCCCTCTTTGCTTGCTTTTTTCTCTTTATTTTCTTTTTTTCCCTCTTTTTTCTCTTTTCCCCCCTCTTCTTCTCCCCTCTTGTCTTTTGGGGAGGGGGTGCGTAGTGCCTGTCTCACCCCCGTTGCTGGTTTCCTCCTTTTCCTTCTTGTTTTGTTGTTATATTGTTCCCTTTTTATTTTTTTTACCCCCCCTTTTTTTTTGTCCTTTCCTTTTTCCATCTTAGAGGGAGGAGGGGGGGAAGCGCGATGATCAGGTGGAGGGGTGGCGCTGCGCTTCTTGTCAGTGCTGGGGCGCGAGGGTTAGTACCTGTGGAGCTGGGTGATGCTGTGCCGATGGAGCCAATAACCTCGGGCTCTGAGGGCGCGCTCCGCCCCCTCGACAGGGCCTCTGTTACCGAGGTGTGCTGCGGGCCCTCTGGTGCACCGCAGCGGGTCTCCTCTGTAGGGGTCGGGGCTCGATGCGCTGGGAGGGTCTCCGAGGTCCTCCACGTTGAATTTTCTTATTCTGGGCGAGTCAGATGCGCCGATTCCACCTGGGGCTGTCGGAACGCAACTCCGCCCCCCGGTTAGGCCTCGGCTATCGAGGCATGCTGCAGGCTGTCAGGTTCGCAATGGCGGGCCTCCTTATCTCAGATCGGGCTGGATGGTTTAGAAAGGGCTCCGGTATTATTTGGAATGTTTGTTCGGCGGCCACTAAGCCCCCGCCGCCTCCCCGGGATCGCCGTGCCACGGAGCTCTCAACTTAGGCAGACATCTTTCCTCATGGCCCGGCCACCCCACGGGTGCCATTGATTCTAAAAGAGGAAGTTCTTGTTCAGCAGGAATCTCGACCTCCTGTTCTACTCCAACTTCAGGAAGATCTACTACTGCTTGCTGTGACTGCTGTCTACTTTGTTCTGTTTCCTGAAACGATTGGGTACTAATTTGTAAAAGAGGCAAATCTAATTCAATTTCACTGCTTTTTGGCGTAAGCATGATTGCAGTGGCTGCCTCACTGACAGACATGGTTTTGGGCTTAGGTTGTGGTGGTGCTGTTGATGCAGGAGTGCTGGTCCCACGCACCTCCCTGGAGGCCAGTGTGACAGACATTTATCTCCCATAAAAGGTTGAAGTTACCACGCCATTGGAGGAAAGCTGGTTTTTCTCACTGGCTACTTTCTTGGGGGGAGCAACATTCTTTGGGGCTATGTTAAGCTCTAAGTTGGCAGTGGCACTAAGACACACAAGCTGAAGAGTTTGGAGGAACAAACTAAGTGTAAGGCATTCTCTTTGGCAGTACTGCGGGTGATGTGAGGTCTCTTCTGTTGTGTACTTAACAGCAGTCAAGCAAGAAAAACATGTAGTTAGTGAAACATGGCATTGTTGCAGGTTGAAATAGTACAGACAAATGCAATCTTAGTGCAGTTTGTTGCTTACGTAATAAATACCAATTTAATTAAACATTTTAAAGTGAAACTACACCATAACATTTAATATCAAATCAGGCAGCACAACATGAACCTCTTTGCTTTATCTCCATCTTTTGTAGTCAGAGAGAAAGCATTGGTAAATAGAATAATCCTTCAAAAAACCTATGGTGGAAAGGTGGTGCAGGGGAAATGGATTCATCATTAAAAAATAAATTATGCTGCTGATTTGGATGCAGTGCTCCAGGGCCAGGGTGTTCAGGAGGAAATGGAATTATTAAACACCGAAAGAAACCAAATGCTGTAGTGTGGCTCTGCGTCTTTTGTGGATGGATCGAGGAGTGGATGTGGATGGACGGATCAAGGCAAAATGCAGAATTAAATAAAATTGAAATAAAAAATAAAAAATGTAAACTTTTTTTTAAACTACAATTAAAACTAAAATAAAAAAAGAAATAAAAAAGGGACACTGGCTGGATGGACAAAATGGCTGGCAGATACATGGTCAAACAAAAACAACAAGGAGCAAGGAGGCACGGGGAACAAAGAAAGAATACATGCGAGCCTATGGTAAAGGGGCACTGGCTAGATGGACAAAATGGCCACCAGCCACATGGTCAAACAACAACAGCAAGGAGCCATGGTGAACAAAAAAAGAACACATGCAAGCCTATGCAAAAGAACACTGACTGCATGTACAAAATGGCTGCCATTCACATGGTCAACAAGGAGCAAAGAGGAATAGGGAGCAAATAAGGAACACATGCAAGCCTATGGCAAGGGAACGCTGGCTTCATGCACAAAATGGCAGCCATCCATATGTTGAAACAACAACAAAAAGGAGCAAGGAAGCTTAGGGAGAAAAGAAAGAACACATGTAAGCCTATGGCATAAGAACACTGACTGCATGCACAAAATGGCCGCCAGCCACGTGGTCAGACAACAACAAGGAGCAAGGAGGCATGGCAAACATAGAACAAATGCAAGTCTATGGCAAAGGGACACTGGTTGGATGGAGAAAATGGCTGCCAGCCACATGGTCAAAAAAGAACACCAAGGAGCAAAGAGACATGGAGAACAACAAAGAACACATGCAAGCCTATGGCAAAGGAACACTGACTGCATGCACAAAATGACTGCCATTCACATGGTCAAACAACAACAACAAGGAACAAGGAGTCATAGGGAACAAAGGAAGAACACGTGAGCCCATGGCAAAGAGACAGTGGCTGCATGCACAAAATGGTGGCCAGCCACATGGTCAAATAACAAAAGGAGCAAGGAGGCATGACAAACAAAGAACACACGCAAGCCTATGGCAAAGGGATACTGGCTGGATGGACGAAATGGGTGCCAGCCATGTGGACAACAATATCAAGGTGCAAGGAGGCAGGCAAGCAAAGAAAGAACTCATGCAAGCCTATGGCAAAGGAACACTGGCTGCATACACATCATGGCTGCCAGCCACATGGTCAAACAACAACAACAAGGAGGCATGGGGAACAAAGAAAGAATACATGCAAGCCCATGGCAAAGGAGCACTGGCTGCATGCACAAAGTGTCTGTCAGCCACATGGTCAAACTACAACTAGAAGGAGCAAGGAGAACAAAGAAGAACACATGCAAGCCTATGGCAAAGACACACTGGCTGGAAGCACAAAATGGCTGCCAGCCACATGGTCAAACAACAAGAAGGAACAAGGAGGCATGGCAAACAAAGAACACATGCAAGTCTATGGCAAAGGGACTCTGGCTGCATGCACAAAATGACTGCCATCCACATGGTCAAACAACAACAGGGAGCAAGGAGGCATAGGGAACAAAGGAAGAACACACGCAAGTTCATGGCAAAGAGACACTGGCTGCATGCACAAAATGGCTGCCAGCCACATTGTCAAACAACAAGAAGGAGCAAGAAGGCATGGCAAACACAGAACACATGCAAGTCTATGGCATAGGGACACTGGCTGGATGGACAAAATGTCCACCAGCCACATGGTCAAACAACAACAAGAAGAAGGCATGGCAAACAAAGAAAGAACACATGCAATCCTATGCCAAAGAAACACTGTTTGTATGCACAACATGCCTGCCAGTCACATGGTCAAACAACAACAACAACAAGGAGGAATGGGGAACAATGAAAGAACACATGCAAGCCTGTTGCAAAAGAACACTAGCTGCATGTACAAAATGGCTGCCGGCCACATGGTCAAACAACAACAAGGAGGCATGGCTAACAAAGAAAGGGCACATGCAAGTCTATAGCAAAGGAACACTGGCTGCTTGCACAAAATGGCTGCCAGTCACATGGTCAAACAACAACAACAAGGAGGCATGAAGAACAAAGAAGAACACATGCAAGCCTATGATAAAGACACACTGGATGGATGCAGAAAATGGCCATCAGCCACATGATCAAACAACACCTGCAAACAAGGAGGCATGGAGATCAAAGGACACAAGCAAGCCTGTGGACATAGACTACACAAAATGGCCACTAGCCATGAGGGATGGAGAACAAAGACAAATGGTAGACAATGACAGACACACACACACACACACGTGCCATAAGGAGACGTGGATGTAACATTAAAGAAAACTCTGACAATAATTCAGCAATGTAAAACAAGAAAATTAACTCAGCTATATAAAATTCACAGCAACAGTACACACATTCTAATATGCCATCAAATATTACCACACAACATATAAACCTTTTGGAGAAAAAAATGACATGCAAAAAATACCCAACATTTTTAATTTAATCCAGTGCCATCCCTGCCATAACAAAGTTCTAAAAACATATATCACTGAAACATTTATTGCATGCACTGCACTAGTACTGGGCCTTCAGGCTAGGTGGCCCTTTGGCTATCCAGGCCACATAGTAAAACAATATTGCAAATGTTACAAACATGTAGAAAAGGTACTGAGCTGTACAACAATTGTCCTTTGCAAAAGATAAAAAATCTGTGAAATGCAAAATAAATAACTAAGCCCATACTTAAACTCCAGACCACCCATCACTATAACAATTATAAAGTCAAATTAGAAAGAAATACTGGTGCATGCCCAATCAAACAAATGGCATCCTTATTCAATAGTTTACTTTTAATTTACTAGTGTAATTTCAGAAAAACAAACCCTTAAATCTAAAGGAGACAAAGAGAGTGAGCCTTCCACCTTGAAATCCAAGTGAAAAGTGACCAGAAGATGGACAAAGCTCTGGGAGGAGCCTGCTGGACATGAACAGGAAGTTGGAGTCTCTTGGGCACTTCCTTCCTTTTTGAAAAAATGAAGGCTTCTCATTCTAAAAAACAAGTTGAAGGGTCCATTGGAGAAGAAAATCCACTCAAAAAATGCTTTTAGACAATCTACTTCAGGTGTATTTGTGCTCGCAAGCAGGACTTTTTTTTGCTGCTGTAGCAGCACAAAGCAGCACGAGTGAATGCAAAGTCTTGCGCCTGTGGCTGGAACAGCGCAATCGAATGCAAAGTTTTGCAAACACTTACAAGTAGCCTGAGAGTATTGTGCCACTCGTGAGACAGCACCAAAACCCAATCTTGCGCACACGAATGAACTCTGCTCCACTCCGGAATGTGGAATTTGGGAACTCTGTGCTACTCCGTGTAGTGTGGAGTGCCTGAATTCCACAAACTCTGCCCGCAGAGCAGATTTGTACACCTGGGCCTAATTACAATACTCAGGCACCTGCAGCCAATTTAAAATGTGTCTTCCAGTCTGATTCTCAATATATCTACACACACATCATTGTAATCCTACTTTTCCTCTCTTCATTGGTTCCCAGTCCACAAGGAAATTTATAGATTTTCATGCTAGGATGCTACTTAGAGTTAACTTAGGAAACAAGCAATTCTTACTTGAGGTAACTGTAACTGGTGAATTTCAGTGTTATTTAAACATTTTCAATGTTATGTTGTCATTTAAATGTTCACCTATCTATATAACTATTGTCTAAGGTATTTGTTATCCTAAAGTATATTTTTGATGCTATGTGCAATACCACCCCCACAGGGTGGGCTGCAGGGCATAGCTAAAGAGCAGCCAATCTGCAGGTCCTGTCCACACTCAGGCAGGCTTACTGTCAAAGAGTCACAACAACAATATATGAAAATTGAGCCTATTGGCTTTATCAAGGCTTGAGCATATCAACATAAAAAGAGTAGAGCTATCATCTTTCTCCAAAAATCATCGATAATTTTATTCTTATGTATATTTCACACAATGCAATATTGATTATTAAAATGTTTAATAAAGGTTTAATAAAATGTTAAGAAAAAAAGTTTATGTCTCTTTCTTTAAATATAGTTTTATTATTACATTTAACATGTCTCTGAGTCTTTCTTTTAACAATTTTCAGTCCAGAAAATGTAATACTTAAAACAACCACAAGAGGGCCTTGCACTCCATTTAAAAAGCATTGAGCTCCAGCTAGGAGTCCTTTTGAAAAATGTTGTATGTTTTCCCGTGGTCATAGATTTAGTAACCCAGAAGACTTAGGGCATGATTTAGATCTCAGTGAAAGGAATACTCGATCACAAACATGATGGGTATCCCATCGATCTCTATAGGATATAATTAGATCATAATGTGGCGGATGGGATATCCGGCACGTATCTGACAGAGTATTCCCCTATGCCAAGATTTAAATAAGGCCCTTACTTTTTTTGTTTTTAATGGTGCTTGTATGCTGATGGTCTCCCTACAGCCCCCCAAAAAATTTAAGAAGGATTAGTGGTGTCCCTCCTAATTCTAGGAGCATCACTAAGTTAAAAAAAAAAATAAGAAAATAATGCCCTTGTAGAGCTTTTTGGGGCACAGTGAATAATACATGTGTGTTGCCTGCCGCTAATCTATTATTCACTTTGGTTCACATACCCCCTCCCTGAAACTCTACAGCTCGAGTGACTCCAATCACCAGGCCTCTCTTTTTTTTTTTTTAGGGGAAGAGAGGTTGTGGCCCCTCTCCCTGACACCGTATGGCTCTGGAGGGACACCAACCTTTGAGGCCTTTTTTTTTAAAGGGGAGGTGGCATGTGACCCTCCATATTGGAGCCTTCATCACCCCAGGTACCCCGTCCTGGGGGGACAAAACATACTTATAAAGGGGTAGGGGGCACAAGCCCCCTCCCCAAGCCATTACTGTCCCCTCAAACCCCATTCCCCAGGATCTTACATGTTTGGGGCTGTGGGTGCCATCATTGCTCAAGTCAGACAGGTGTGCTCTGCATTTCCCTGCCCTCCAGAGAGAAGGCAGGAAAGCATAAGTCTTCTCAGACCATTTGAAAGCTCCTGCTAAGTGAGAGCAGACAAGTTTCCCTACCCATCTCTTGCCATTCTCCCCCACCCGTATAACTGTACATTTCAGCCTCAGTTGATGAGATCCACGTGGCCTTTACATGCTCGTGGAGGGGTACATGCATCAAGCTCCCCTCTAACTTTAACATGGTCCTAGGGATAGGGTCCTCTGACCCTCAGTGAGGCTTAGGGAGGTTGGGGCCATGTGCCCCCCTCCCTGACCTGTTGAAATAATTCCTAGGACTGACCTTGTGATTTGCTTTGAATTTCATGATAACTTTCTCTTAGATTTAATTAGCTTTAGGTTCTTTAGTACTGTATTTCTCAAATAAATGATATCTCATCAATTTGGGGATGTTTTGACTGAGGGCCTGATTCCGAGTTTGGCAGTTGCACTGCCGTACCGCTGTGGCAGCGGTCCCTAGAAGACCACTGAGACGGGGGTCTCCGCCTACGTATTACGATGTTTCTGTTGTGCCTGCGGTCTCATGGCAGCTGTCTTCCCACAGAGGTGGACTGTCTTGCTAGGAACCTCGCTTTTTGTAGGTATCGTTCCAAGGTGCAAATATATATGTGGGTATGTACACAAAGCAAGTCTGAAAATGCACACATATGTATCCTATTGAAAACATATCTTGTCCAACAGAATGGGTCCACAGCCATTGTAACAATGATAAATTGTATGAGTGGCTTACCTTAGGAGTTGACCCCAGCAGTGTGGATTTTCATTGTGGATAAGTGTCTGTAGCAAAGGGAGGACCTTGACGAGGGGCTACTTGATGCGAAGAGGAGTGGAAACTGAACATTTGGGCACTTACCTTATTTCTCTTGTTTCTGCCAGGTTAAGTATGGAGGTCTTCCCGCCACAGTTAACTTGGCGGTGAGCCACATCATAATGCAGCTGGCAGAAACAGTGGCTAGAATCCAGCCATTAGCCACTGTAGCCCGTGCCCACCGTTGATGTGAGAGGCAAGAGGGTGGCAGTGGTGGCAGAACCGCTGCCATCTTTCATCTATGAAACTGCATGTACAATAATTTGGAGGTCGGACCACAAACTGCGGCAGTAATTCTGATGCCATCACCATGCCAGTTCCAAGACTGCCAAACTTGTAATCAGGCCTAAGTGTTATGATTTTTCAGTGGTATCATTATACATAAGGGATTAACATAAGATGTTAAATGGTGTAATTGCAGACTTGGTAGGTGAGCCAATAAAAAATGGCCCTTCCATCCTGTTTGCTCGTTTACTTTAAGTATTATGTTTTGATGAGATTTCTCCATCTTGCGTCCTTGACCACTGGGTTGAAAAGGTTAAATAATTAGTAAATAAGATGAGTTGATGAATAACTCATTTGAGTGGGAAGTTTGTACGATGTGTGCTTCTCAGGAAAAAATGTGGTTCTTAAAATGTATTTTGTTGTATCTCTGGAATTATTGCGAAAACAATTGTGAGCAAATTTGGAGCTTTAATAATGTAAAGAACATATTTGCCAATAATATACCAAGATCATCTCATAGTCTGTTTTTTAATATAAAAACATCATGAGTATGATGGTGTGTTCTTTATGTCTATGAGTTTCCTACTGCTTTTTAAGGGGAGTAGGGAACATATAAAAATGGGCTGTGACAAAGATCATCTGGTCGACATGCATTGCTGTTGAAAATAAAGAGCATTGGAGCACATCCTAAAGCCCCAAACTTTAAATTGGATTCAACATCCCTGAAGCCCTCTTTGGATACGATGCGTAGAGAGTCCCTGTCAACTTTTTACGTTCAGACTTTGTCACTTTTTGGGAGCTTTTTCTCTCCGACGTCAGACGACCCTCTACAGCAAGCAAGCAATTTTGAGTCCACGTCATCAGATTGCCTTTCCAGGACCCCCCGGTGAAATCCTGGAAGTCTGGAGACCAGAGCATTTCAGCGGGACAAACCTGCAAGTCAGGCCAGGTTGGGATCAATGTAAGCCAGCTTGACTCATTACGTGGAGTCGGTCCCTTTATGGAGCTTTTTTTTCCAAACGTCCTCTAATCTTCTCCAAATTTCTGAATCTTCTTCCAGAAGGTTTTTGAAGGTCCTTTAGTAGTCCACAACTCACCCAAAGGTTCCACAAGCTCTGAGATGCTCCTTGAGGGTTAGGACTCCAACTCCCAGAATGCACTTGGCTCAAATCCAAAAAGGACCATTGGACAGTGGTCAGCTGGTTAGCTATTTTCTAACTGTAGCAAACAGGGCGTCCCTCCCTGAACCAGTTGAAGCCAGGCAAAGTCCTTTTTTGTGGTGAAGCCCAAAGGTGCAGCTGGTGCAGTCCTTCAAAGTGCAGTGTCAAGTTCATGGGTCCAACAGGGCAGTCCTTCTTCTTGTCTTGTTCCTGGTAGGGATCTGAGATGTGGGTGAAGCTCTGCCACATTTATCCTTGCTCATGGGGTGGAAAGCAGAGGGGGCCTCTTGACCAATCACGTGCAGGCCACCACCCTCTTGGATGACCACTTCCTGGGAAGTGTGGCAAAAATCAATCCCAGGGAGCAACATTCCGTAAAAATCCAAAATGGCAGATATTCAACTTTGGAGGTTAGGTCTGGTTTAGTCTACCCACTGGTGCGGCTAAAATTCCTTAACACACCCCTTTCCTGCCCTCTCCTAATCGAATCAAGGGGGCATCTGGTTGTCTGTGTTTGCAAGAAATGGGAGCGGTCCTGAGCTGCTCCAAATGGCCTTCCCTCCTTTGAAGTCC
This sequence comes from Pleurodeles waltl, assembly GCF_031143425.1. Taxonomy (NCBI): domain Eukaryota; kingdom Metazoa; phylum Chordata; class Amphibia; order Caudata; family Salamandridae; genus Pleurodeles; species Pleurodeles waltl. The sequence goes on along the minus strand of NC_090437.1, from coordinate 1,312,254,640 downwards.
AGTTTGGCTGCTCTCCCCACTTCCTGTTTCACCATCTGCTGAAGCAGATCTCCTTACCCAGGCACATCTTTTGTCCTCAGCCCAGGCCACTTCAAACCTTATCAAGGCAGCCTGGCCAGGCTGCCAGAGGCTGGCTAATGAAAGAAGGGCACTATAGAGCTAAAGTTGGCAACTTTAGGGTAGAGTTCTAAACCATTTTCCCTGAACTGGGTATATTAAATTCAACAAAGGCAAATTGTTCGATTAATAAAACCATCCGTTTGATACAAAGCTTAAAATATTTAGCTCCTTGTAGTACTTTTTTATTTAAAAATAAAGTCTCCCTATTTTAGCCTGCGGAGCCCATTCATTACAAGGAGGGACAACTAATTTGCCTATTTTTCCCTTACCAGGGCTTATAAAACATATTTTATGAGGTTGCTGCTTCTAGTTACACTGCACCCAACCCTTGGGGCCCCTAGGGCAGATCTTACGGGTGAGCTATATGTAAAAATAAGGTAGTTTAAGACTTTGGAAGTACTTTGAATTCCAATGTCGAATTTGAAAATAACTTTAATTTAAAAGCAGCCAGCAAGGCCGGCCTGCCTTTAAAATGACACTGGGCACCTCACCAGTGCACCTTTGGGTACACTACCTATGCTGGGGTCTCTATACCTACATGCCCTACCATATACTAGGGACTTATAGGTAGGCTGAAACAGCCAATTATAATTAGCCTAATTTGCATAAACATTTTAATCACAGCACAGGCCCTGGGGCTGGTTAGCAGTGCCCAGGGCACCATCAGAGTAAGAAAACACCAGCAAAAAGTGAAAATTGGGGGCAGAAAGTTACAGGGCTTCTGCAATCAGCACAGTTTTCTCACAGAGGGTCCGCCAGCCAACACACCCAGGAGACTCAGCGCAACTCTGGGAGAGTCTTCCTGGCTTGTCAGACGAGGAAGACAGTGAGGAAAATTGGCTGTCCTAATGCAGGGCCTACTCTTCCTTGCATCCTCCTCTCCACTCCCCATCCCAAAAGTAGAAGCAGCCATTTTAACCTGAAATATGTCTCTGGGGGGCTCTTCCTCCTCTCTCTGCTAACCTGGGTATAGAGGTGCCCACCTCCCCTAGCCCTAACTTTGCTGGGCAACACCTAGCTTACCCACAGAGGTTACCCAACACTAAAGCAACCCCACCATGACCAACGGGGTCAGGGGGCCTAGCTTGCTTTTGGGGCCTGCCTCCCAGACCAAGTACAGTGTTGCCATGAAGGCCAGCACCCAGCAGAGGCTACTGACAGCTGTCAGAACCCAGAGCCACAGCCTAAGCTCTTCACTGACAGGTAGGTGAGCTGATTTAGGGGAAACTGTGGGGTCCTGGCATACCTCTTGCTGTTTAGAGTGGGGGTTACCACATCCTGTGGCAGGCACCCTTCCTCCACTCTCTCTTCTGTTAGTGCAGGGGCAACACCGTACAGCTGGACAGCTACACGACTACTCAGGACTTCCTTGGGGTCAGGTGAGGCCTCACCAGTGACAACTCTGGGGTCCCCCCCTACTGTGGCAGAAGTCCTTTGGCTCCCTGGAACTCTCTTTAAGAGTGGCCTACCCTTCCTTTTCGTTTTCCATTTTCTGGAGGACCCCTGTCTCCTAACTGCTGGGACTGGTTTGCCTGGGAATTTGGTTGGGGGGCACCTTTGGTGACCACCCCATCTGGGATCAGATTCACCATCTAGGGGGAGGTGATCACTGATCACCACCACATACCAGCCATGGATACCCTTCCTCTCTAGAGGCACTATGGCTACATGTTTGGTGGTGACTGCACCTGTGGCTATCCTGACTCTCCTTGTCTCCCCTGGGACATACATGTCTGGGGACACCAACCAGTCACTCACCATAGTGTGACTGGCACATGTATCTCTCAGGCCAGTGGAAGGAATCCCTTTCACCTGAATGCGGTACAAGTGCCTACTCCCACCTTAGGGATCGCCAGCTTACCATCTGGACTTGTCTCTCAGCCCAATGCTATGAGGACGTCATCATCTGAGGAGCCCTCCTATATGGCTACACTCGACAGCTCAGTGCTAACCACCTTCTTGGGACAAGCTGCATCTCTTGTGAAGTGACCTGTCTGCTGACAGTCAAAGCAGGCCTTGTTGTCCAAGAGCTTCTTTAACCCTGGGTCTACCTGTCTCTGCTTGTCAGAGTCAGAGTGGGATTTACTCTCCTCCTTATTAGCATTCTAGGGTGCAGAGGGAGTCTCTGTGGTGGGCTTACCGCCTCCCTCTTTAGGCTTTTGGGGACCTGACCTCCCCCCCACCCATTCTTGGAGTCTCCCCCCGGGACATGGCAACCACTCTTGAGGGGTCATTACAACATTGGCGGTAAAAGCCGCTTACCGCCGTGCAGAAGACCGCCAATACACCGCTGCGGCCGCGGAATTCTGCCACAGCTATTATGACACACATCTCGGAATCTGCCGAAATTCAGACACCCACACAAGTCCGCCACACCAAAGGTCAGTGATAAACTGGCGAAAACAAATCCTCCACCGTCACGCCAACAGAAACACGCCCATGCTATTACGACCCACTAATCCACGCAGCAGTCTTTCAACTGCGGTATTCCATTGGCGGTACACACTACCGCGCTCAAAATACACAAACATTTCCAAAACACCGCCACATTGGACAATTCAAAATACACACACCTGATACACATACAAACACCACTCCCACACACCCAACACAATATAAAACACACACGCACATCACCCACAAACCCCTACGCCAAACAATTAGAGACGAAGGCGACAGAGAGAGCACAGCAATAGACAACCCCACCACACAGAGGCACACGACACCATCACCCACACAACATCTACGCACAAAACACCCCATACCACTACACATCACCACACTCATCACCACATACACCACCCCATACATCACCTACACCACCCAATGGCACGCCAAAGACACCCCAGGTTTTCGGAGGAGGAGCCCAAGGTCATGGTGGAGGAAATTGTGCAGGTAGAGCCACAGCTATTTGGATCACAGGTGCAGCACACCTCTATAGCTAGGAAGATGGAGCTATGGCGAAGAATAGTCGACAAGGTCAACACAGTGGGACACCACCCAAGAAATCGGGAGGACACCAGGAAGAGGTGGAACGACCTACGGGGGAAGGTGCGTTCCGTGGTCTCCAGGCACAACATCGCGGTTCAGCGGACAGGCGGCGGACCCCCACCTCCTCCCCCACAACTAACAACATGGGAGGAGCAGGTCTTGACCATTATGCATCCTGAGGGCCTCGGAGGAGTCGGTGGAGGAATGGACACTGGTAAGTCAAATCTTAACTATCATATCCCCCACCCTACCTGCATGCAATCACACACCCCCACCCTCACACCCTCCCCTATCACTCCAACTCCTCACTAATGTACTAATAACACAAACCACACATCCCAACACCAAGCCCTGCATGACACAACAAAGAGTGGACACCCGTCACTAAAGCATGCCCACTGCACATACCCATAACAACCCCTAACCATCATCACACAAGCCCCCACACAGGAATGCTAGCACTGGGGTACACGCTCACCCACCCATTGCACACCATGACACACACAGATGCAAAAATCATGCTTTTATACCCCTGCAGGACCACTACCTATCGTCACCAGACAGGAGGGTCCAGACATCTCTACCCCACCCACAGAAGAGGCCCACAGTGATGACAGAAGCTCTGGCCAACTGGATCCAGATGACCATCCCGGACCATCATGGGCCTCGGGACAGTCGGTTCCCCTCGCACAGGCACAGCCCAACACTGACCTTCCACCCTCTGGAAACACCAGTACAGCACCCACCCAGCGGGCCCATACCTCCGTCCCCAGGACACGTCAATTAGCTGTGTGTCCATCACTACAGGGAACCCAGGATAAGCCACCACCCCAACAACAACAGGGACCTGGGGGCAGTGGTAGTGGGCACACGGTCCAGGGGACGGAGGCACAGGATCACAGGGGAACTGGGAGGGCTGCTGTGCGACAGGGGGCGGACAGGCCAAGGGAACCCACTCTCCACGAGGCCCTCTCCTCCATCATGGGAGCATACCACCACTCCCAGATGGCTATGGTCCTGGCCAAGTTTCAGGAGACCCAGCGCCTGCAGAAGGAACACTATTTCGGGTTCAGGGAGGAATTCAGAACCATCAGCTCCACCCTGGGCACCATCGTAGGGGTGCTGAAGGAAATACAGAACACCATGAGGGACACCGTGGCACTCCAAGGGGCCCCTGACACTATCCTGGATGATGAACTGCCCACCACCTCCGCCGGTGCTAGTGGACAGGACGCCCCGCCACAGGACCACCACACCAGCACCACACCCCCTGCAGACGGAGTACCACCCGCAAGCGGTCCCTGAGATCCAAGAACAGGACAGAGCACGATGGCAAGACCCCCGCCAAGAAATGAGACCACCCTGATTGTCATCCCACTGTCCCACTTTGTAACCCTGTCCATATTGGAACTGCCACAGCTCCACTTCCTATGCCCATATGGGCAGTGCACCTGTGAGACTAATAGACTGGACTCTGCCATGGACATTCCTCCACCATCACCCATCACCATTTTACCACCCCCTCCAATTATTAGCACTTCAATAAACACCCTTGAACCACAAAATAATCTGGAGTCAGTCTGTGATTTTGAAAATGTGTATTAGCCATGACAATGACAAAATCCGTTCTCAAAGTAATGTCAACATACCTATGTCACACATCACAAGTCCATGAAGGATGCAAGCAGATGACACACGTTGGTAACCACACTTGTGAAACCGTAATGGAAATGTACAACTCAGTTACCAAATACTGCTTGAAATTGACAGACAGGATAGAGGTAGAAGTGTGAAAGTAAATGTATTAGTAAAGAAAGTGTTCTCACCTGTGTGTCACTGGAAATATTGCTGTATGACTGAGTCCCTGTTGTCAATGTCTTCTTCCTCTGCTTCCTCCTCATCACTGTCCACAGGCTCCACAGCTACCACAACACCGTCATCTGGACCATCCTCCTGCAGAAAAGGCACCTGGCGTCGCAAAGCAAGATTGTGAAGCATAGAGCAGGCGATGATGATCTGGCAAACCTTCCTTGGTGAGAAGAATAGGGAACCACCTGTCATATGGAGGCACCTGAACCTGGCCTTCAGGAGGTCGAAGGTGTGTTCGATCACCCTCCTAGTCCGCCCATGGGCCTCATTGTAGCGTTCCTCTGCCCTGGTCCTGGGATTCCTCACTGGGGTCAATAGCCATGACAGGTTGGGGTAACCAGAGTCCCCTAATATCCACACCCGGTGCCTCTGGATTTGACCCATCACATAAGGGGTGCTGCTATTCCACAGGATGTAGGCGTCATGCACTGAGCCAGGGAACATAGCATTTACCTGCGGGATGTACTGGTCTGCCAAACATACCATCTGTACATTCATCGAATGATAACTCTTCTGTATCCTGTACACCTGTTCACTCCTGTGGGGGGGGACCAGAGCTACATGGGTCCCATCAATGACACCTATGATGTTAGGGATATGTCCCAGGGCATAGAAGTCATCTTTAACTGTAGCCAAATTCTCCACCTGAGGGAAAACGATGTAGCTCCTCATGTGTTTCAGCAGGGCAGACAACACTCTGGACAACACGTTGGAAAACATAGGCTGGGACATCCCTGATGCCATGGCCACTGTTGTTTGAAATGACCCACTTGCTAGGAAATGGAGTACTGATAGCATCTGCACTTGAGGGGGGATTCCTGTGGGATGGCGGATTGGTGACATAAGGTCTGACTCCAACTGGGTACACAGTTCCTGGATTGTGGCAAAGTCAAACCTGTAGGTGATGATTAAATGTCGCTCCTCCATTGTCAACAGGTCCACCAGCGGTAGGTACACCAGAGGATTCCGCCATCTCCTCACATGTCCCAGCTGACGGTGCCTAGGAAGGACAAAAGCGACCACAGAGTCAAGCAATTCAGAGGTATGTACCCACGGCTACACAGAACACGAAACAAAATCCAAAAAGTTGTCTGTTTGTGTGTTGAGTCCAGGCCTAGGTATGTGTGACGCAGTTGAAAATGAAGCCATGTGGGCCCCTGAAATGGCGGCTGCCTGACCTGTAAAGTGGGACAATGGGATGTGAGATACCTGCACTGGCGTTGTACACCGTCGTGATAGGCGGTCGTAGACCGCGGCGCAATGCTGCATTGGTTAACATTGGACCCTATGGGTCCCAGGAGCCAATGACGAAGTGCGCCGGCGGTGATGATACGCACCGCTGCGGATGTCACCGCCGCGGACGTGACTGTCATTTTTTGTATCTGTTCAATCACTCGATACCTGATCTTCGACAGGAGAGGACCTACACTGCAAGTGCTGCTGTGACCTCGGTCTGGAAGAGACAATGGCACGTGCATCTGGGGAAAGGGCCCCTGCCTTCACTGCACAGGAGTTGGAGAAGCTTGTGGATGGAGTCCTCCCCCAGTACACGCTACTCTACGGTCCTCCAGACCAACAGGTGAGTACATAGGGTGCAAGTTGTAAGGGCTATGCCTGGGTGGAGAGGGCTGGTCGTAAGAAGGAAGGGGGCAGAGTTCTGCGAGCATAAAGGACTGTGAATGCATGTGCCACATGGCAAGGGTAGGGATGTGGGCCACTCACTTCGACGGTGCAGTTGGTAATGACATCTCTTCTTCCCCTGTACATGTCATGTAGGTCAGCACCCACCAGAAGAAGGATATTTGGCGTGCCATCGCCAAGGACGTCCGGACCCTGGGGGTCCACCAGAGACGGAGCACCCACTGCCGTAAAAGATGGGAGGACATTCGCCGCTGGAGCAAGAAGACGGCGGAGGCTCAGCTGGGGATGGCCTCCCAACGTGGGAGGGGTGCCCGTCGCACCATGACCCCCCTGATGTTCTGGATCCTGGTGGTGGCCTACCCTGAGTTGGATGGGCGCATGAGGGCATCACAGCAGACACAAGGGGGTGAGTACACTCTCATTCTGCTGACTTTGCGCGCAGTGGAGGGGTCTGGGTGGGGGAGGTGGGCTGTGGGTTTCCCTAGGCCAGGACGAGTTCCGTAGGCTAGGCCCCTCCGTAAGGCATGGCCCTGTGGCACCCCACCCCATCTCTGTAGAGTGCCAAGTACAGTTATACATGCCCCTGTGTCATCTATGTGTGCATCTGTAGAGCCCAAGAGCGTGGCGTAGTGCAGGGGGCTGCTGTGTCTTTATTGTCCGCCAACGGTAGCGGTAAGCCATGCACTCAACCTGTCTTTCTTCTGTTTCCCCACCTCTTTTTGTGCTCTCCCTGTTGTTTTGTGCATCAGCATCATCAGGCGGAGGTACAGTGACACCGGAGCACGAGGGGGCTGCATCCCACTTGGCCATGGAGGGCCACACCACGGACTCAGAATACACCAGTGGGATGGAGGGTGAGGGGAGCTTCACGGCGGTCACCGGATCAGCAACCAGCGACACGGACTCATCCTCCGATGGGTGCTCCCTTGTGGTGGCGGCAGCATCTGTGCCCCCCACTTCTACAGGTACAGCCACCACCACCCTACCAGCACCGCCCTCCCAGCAGCCCCTCAGCCTTCGCCCGTCCCAACTCACCCAGGAGGGTGGGCATCACCTTCGCCCCAGGCACCTCAGCCCCTGCCCCTGTCACCCCTGCTGCCCTCAGTGAGGAGGCCATTGACCTCCTCAGGTCACTCACTGTTGGGCAGTCTACCATTGTGAATGCCATCCAGGGTGTAGAAAGGGAGTTGCAACACACTAATGCATTCCTGGAGGGCATTCATTCTGGTCAGGCTGCCCATCATCGAACCCTGCAATCTCTGGCCTCAGCACTGATGGCAGCCATTGTCCCTGTGTCTAGCCTCCCCCATCCAACTTCCTCCACCCGGACCCAATCCCCTGTACCTCAGCCTATCCCAAGCACACCATCAGACCAGCCTGCACACACCTCAACACACAAAGGCAGCTCAGGCAAACATAGGCACCACACATCCTACAGGAACTCACACAAGCATCACCCACATACAGACACAGCAACATCCACTGCCTCCACTGTGTCCCCCTCCTCGTCGTCTCCCTCCTCCCTCCCAGTCTCGTCTACACTCTCACCTGCATACACTACCACTACAGCCACTAGGACTCGCACCAGAACACCCAGCACCACACCCCGCTCACCTGCACTCACCACCCCCACTACCATTTACACGTCCCCTGTGTCCTCTCCCAGTGTGTCTGTGATGCCCCCTCCCAAAGTACACAAACGTGGGCACACACACACCCAACATCCATCCACCTCACGACAGCCTCCAGAACATGCACCTGCACCCAAATCATCAAAAGTTACACCTCCTACAACCACCTCCTCTTCCTCCACTCCCAGACCCCCTCCAGCTACCCGTCCCAGTGTTCGTCAGAAACTTTTCCTGAGCAACGTTGACCTCTTTTCCACCACCCCACCTCCAATTCATAGGTCCCGTAGTAGCACCTCAGCCAAAAAAATGTCCGGTACCAGTGGTGCCTGTTAGAGCTATGTGGAGTGCACCGGGCACCAGGGCAGCCAGTGTGACACGGAGCCAAAGCACAGCCAGTCCCCCCCTGTGAAGCACCAGAAGTTGGACAGTGCCCAATGGGAGCGGGTGAAGACTCCTGCCGACAAAGCCGCTCACAAGGGTCCCGGGGGGAGTGTCGAGTCAGCTGTGACTCCTCCCAAGGTGGGGAAGGGGCAGAAGAAAGCGCCAAAGTCTGGGAAGAGCAGCACGGCTGAGAAGGCCGCCATCATCCCCGCTGCCCAGGATGCCACCGCCAGCCCCATCGTCACTGGTCAGGAGACCACTGCCAGAGTGAGTGCCCAGGAGGGCAGCACAATCGTCACGGTCAGGAGACCACCGCCAGAGTCCGTGCCCAGGAGGGCAGCACAATCGTCACTGGTCAGGAGACCACCGCCAGAGTCAGTGCCCAGGAGGGCAGCACAATCGTCACCGGTCAGGAGACCACTGCCAGAGTCAGTGCCCAGGAGGGCCCCGGCAGCCACAGCCCCGCTGGGCAATGAGGGACCGCCATGGCACACACCACTGCACAGGTCAGAGACAGCAAAGTCAAGCACCGCTGAACAGGTCAGAAACTGCAAAGTCAAGCACCGCTGAACAGGGCAAAGACCGCCATGGCACACACCGCTACACAGGTCAGAGACAGCAAAGTCAAGCACCGCTGAACAGGTCAGAAACTGCAAAGTCAAGCACCGCTGAACAGGGCAAAGACCGCCATGGCAAGCACTGATGAACAGGTCAGAAACTGCAAAGTCAAGCACCGCTGAACATGGCAAAGACCGCCATGGCATGCACCGCTGAACAGGGCAAGCACAGCTGAACAGGGCAAAGACCGCCATGGCAAGCACCTGTGAACAGGTCAGAAACTGCAAAGTCAAGCACCGCTGAACAGGGCAAAGACCGCCATGGCAAGCACCGCTGAACAGCTCAGAAACTGCAAAGTCAAGCACCGCTGAACAGGGCAAAGACCGCCATGGCAAGCACCGCTGAACAGGGCAAGCACCGCTGAACAGGGCAAAGACTGCCATGGCAAGCACCTCTGAACAGGGCAAGCACCGCCAACTCAAGCATCGTGCGGCAGGGGCAGTGGCGGAACTGGGACCGTCACGGGGAGAGTGATGCACTCTGGGCACCAGTCCCCCTCCAGAACCAGTGGAGAACAGCATCCACTACCTCAGTCCTTAACAGGATGAAGCACTCTGGGCACCAGTCCCCCTCCAGAATCAGTGGAGAACAGCATCCACTACCTGAGTCCTTAACAGGATGAAGCACTCTGGGCGCCAGTCCCCCTCCAGAACCAGTGGAGACTGTTATCCACTTGAGAGTCTGTGGCTTTGCACTCCCCAGGATGGTACAGTGGGCAAACCACCCACTGCAAAGACTTGTGAGACTGTGGCTTTGCACTCCCCAGGATGGTACAGTGGGCAAACCACCCACTGCAAAGACTTGTGAGACTGTGGCTTTGTACTCCCCAGGATGGTACAGTGGGCAAACCACCCACTGCAAAAACTTGTGAGACTGTGGCTTTGTACTCCCCAGGATGGTACAGTGGGCAAACCATCCACTGCAAAGACTTGTGAGACTGTGGCTTTGCACTCCCCAGGATGGTACAGTGGGCAAACCACCCACTGCAAAGACTTGTGTGACTGTGGCTTTGCACTCCCCAGGATGGTACAGTGGGCAAACCACCCACTGCAAAGACTTGTGAGACTGTGGCTTTGCACTCCCCAGGATACATCAATGGGCATGTAGCCACGTCGTGGATCTGGGGTCGTGCTGTCATCCGGCTGAGGTGCCCCCCTTCCCTTCCCCCTGAGGTGCCTGTTGTATTTCTATCTGATGCCCCTGCAGTGTTCTCTCCGTTTCTGGACAGGTATCGTGTGTGGGCCTCGCCCATGCATTTTGGACCCAGTGGTCCACGGACATTGAATGGTGCATACCTGCACCACTAATCGTGATGTATATTTTTGGAATGTATATATACTAGCTTACTGTATTCTGATACATTACAATGGTTGTACTCATTTCCTTTTGTCTTTGCAGTCTTCCGGGGGGGTTGTTACTGTGATGTTTGGAAATGCATTGGTGTGTGTGTTGTAGTGTGCGAGGGTCAGGGTGGGGGTGTGGGTGTTGCGTGTGTGCCTCCCCCTCCCCTATGTCGTAGGTGCAGTACTCACCGTTGTCTTCGGCGCCAGCATTGCTCATGTTCGTAGAGGAGCAGGAACACTATCGCAAGGAGTATTTGGAGTTCCGGCTCCATGGTGCCCTCCTTCCTCGTGGAGTGTTTTAAGGTGAGCGTTTTCCCATTGAAATGGATGTTTCCGCCGTATTTTTATCCACGGTGAATCCGCCCCGGAAAAGGTGGCGGATTGGCCTGTTGTAATACTGTGGGTGGCACTTTGTCTGCCGCCTGTCTGTTGGCGGTGACCGCCGCGCTGCTTTTCTGTACCGCCATGGCGGTCGGAGTGTTAAAGTGGCTGTCTATGTTGGTGGTTTCCGCCACGGTCATCATTCCCTTTTTTTCCCCGCCGGCCTGTTTGTGGTATTACCACCGCTTTAACACCGTCCGCCAGGGTTGTAATGACCCCCTTGTTCTCAACCACTCATCAGCAGCTTCCCCAGCTCTCTATGAATGGTCAGCTTGCAGTCCATTAGATGCTGGCAGAACCTCTCTTGGATACAATTGGACAGGATGTGCTCTCTCATGATCAAATTGTATAACCCCTCATAAGTATTTACTTTGTTACCTTGTACCCAGCCCTCTAGTGCCTCATCTGAGGTGTCTACAAAGTCAACTCATGACTGGTGTTGGAAATGGCCTCTCTGCACGGTCACCCCCAAACATTTTGCCTTCCTTCTCTTCTTTTTCAGACCTCATTTGTGCTGGCTTTAGGAATCTGGACACGTTACCACTGCTAACCAGTGCTAAAGTGCATGCGCTGTCTCCCTAAAAACATGGTAACATTGGCTCATACAAAATTGGCATATTTAATGTATTTATAAGTCTCTAGTAAAGTGCACTACATGTGCCCAGAGCCTGTAAATTAAATGCTACTAGTGGGCCTGCAGCACTGGTTGTGCCTCCCACATAAGTAGCCCCTTAACCATGTCTCAGGCCTGCCATTGCAAGGCCTGTGTGCAGTTTCACTGCCACTTCGACTTGGCATTTAAAAGTGCTTGCCAAGCCTTAAACTCCCATTTTTCAACATATAAGTCACCCCTAAGGTAGACCCTAGGTAACCCAAAGGGCAGGGTGCTATGTCAGTACAAGGCAGGACATGTACCTGTGTGTTCTATATGTCCTGGTAGTAGAAAACTCCTAAATTCTCATTCCACTACTGTGAGGCCTGCTCCTTTCGTAGGATAGCATTAGGACTAACCTTATATACGTTTTGAGTGGTAGATTCTGATCAGAAAGGGGTAAACAGGTCATATTTAGTATGGCCACAATAGTAATAGAAAATCATGCTTATTGGTGAAGTTGGATTTTATATTTCTATTTTAGAAATTCCAGTTTTAGAAAGTGAGCATTTCGCTGCACTTAAAATCCATCTGTGCCTTACAGCCTATCTCCAATCATCGTCTGGACCGGGCTAGTTGAGATCTTCCTTGCGCATTTCACCCAGACAACCGGAAACACAGGACGCTCAGTCACACCTGCACTCATCTGCATACTTTATGGGTCTTCCTGGGCTGGAAGGGTAGAGGGCCTGACACTTACATATCAAAGGCTAGTGGCCTGCCCTCACACAATGGACTGTCAAACCCCCTACAGCAGTGGTTCACTACCTTTTGATTTATGTGGACCCCCCTTTCAACATTAATGGAACCCAGGGACCCCCACGGAATCAACATTGGAATCCGGGGACCCCGCCTAAGTCATTACTGGAAGCTGGGGACCTAATTTGTCAATATTTGTTCATATTTTAAAATTTTCTAAGCAGTTGCGGACCCCCTGAGAAGGCTTCACAGACCCCCAGGGGTCCCCCGACCACAGGTTGGGAACCACTGCCCTGCAGGATCCTGGCAGTGAGACCTTTACTGAAAAGGGAAATTGTGCACTTCAAAACCACTCTTTGAAGTGTCCCCCGCATCAAAGGCATCTTTGGGTATGTAAACTGAGGGGCATATTTATACTCTTTTTGCGCTGAATGTGCGTCAAACATTTTGATGCACATTCGGCGCAAACCGTGCACCATATTTAAACTTTGACACCCGAGCCCGTGGACGTCAAAATTCCTCTGTGTGCGTAATTTTTTGGATGCGGGAAACTGCCTTGCATTAATGACATGCAAGGTAGGCGTTCCCGCCCAAAAAAATTACTTTAAGGCCTGTGCGCCTTATTTATACTCCTGCGTCATTTTGACGCACAGGAGGGGGCGGACCTTAAAAAACAGCGCACAGCCTGAAGTGTGCGTCTTTTAACGCCTGGGTGAGGGCATCCCTCTCCCTCCCAGATATTTGTACCAACTCCCACAGGAGTGAACCCAAATACTGAGGCTTAATTCTCCTGAAGTTGAGAGCCCTCTCAAAGGCTGTCAGCCACTTGTCTATATCATCCCCCTCTTGATAAGCAGGAGCAACCAACTTGGGTAGTCTGGGGCAAACCCCAACACCCCTGGACACCTCAACTTCTATATCGCTGCTACCATCTCTTTGTTCACTCCTTGACCACTTCTTCTTCTCTAGGTCCAACTTCTCTGCCTTCAAAGTAATGAGGGCTACCTGGGTCTCAAGTTCCCTCTCCCTGAGGACCTGTTCTGCATCTTCTTTGGGTGATACCACAGACCCTCCCTTCCACTAGTTCTGGATGGGGTCCTAACTACGGAAGTAATGGACAGGTGATCATCCTCCTCCTACTAGAGGTTAGAGAGGACATCTCCCCCCTCTCTTCCTATCTCTGAAGCTTTCTCTGACTCCACTTTCAAGGGACTGAACCATCACATTTTTTCTATGGTTGTTAGCAGCAGGCAATCCCCTCCTCCTTTACAACACCCTAAGCTCTGCTGCAGTGAGTGTGGATAGGTTAGCCAGATCAAGCTCCATGGTTCCCTAGTTTTGTGTCACTTAAAAAAAAGTTGGTGCCAATTGATCAGAACAATTACAAAAATGTGTCCAAATTTAAAAAATCAAAAATACTTTTGCTCTAGGTCAATTTAGAGGGTTTTTAATTAGCTTCACTTAAAACTGTATTGTGATATTAAATACAAGTCCTGGATGCCACCACTGCACACCAACAAATGGTGGAAAGTGGATTATTGGTAAGGGCAGGAAAGTACCTACACATTGCAATAGGCCACTAACTCCCTCAGGTCCAGTCAGGTCTCAATAAATGAATCCCAGCTCAACCCTTGGTAGCTTCTCAAAGGGTAGTTAGGCTTAACTTAGGAGACAGGTGTATAAGGCATTTGACATTAAATAAGTAAAACAGACTAAGGGGGTTATTACAACTTTGGAGGAGGTGTTAATCTGTCCCAAATGTGACGGATATCCCACCAGCCGTATTACAAGTTCCATAGGATATAATGGACTTGTAATGCGGCTGGTGGTATATCCGTCACTTTACCGTCACTTTTGGGACGGATTAACACCTCCTCCAAAGTTGTAATAACCCCCTAAAACTCTAACTCCAATTTATAAAAATAGATTATATTTGTATCTTTACAATGACACTAAAATGACAAACATTCAATAAGGGGAACCGGAGATATGAATTTTTGAAGAATAAATGTTTTCTAGCGCATAGAAACTAAAGTGCCAAACGGGAAACCTGGTTGCACTCATCCAGGGCAAAGTCAAAATTTGAGGCTGACCGCGATGGAGCCCTGCTCAGCTAAAGTGAGCAGGAGGCCTCGGTCAAAGTTTTGCATTCAGACTTAGGGGGTCAATATGGCTCCGGCGGTCGGCGCTAATGTGGCAGAAGTACTGCCAACAGGCTGCCGGTACTTACTGCCACATTATGACATTGGCGGGCTGGTACCACTCTGACATCATTGGAGAGTGATCTGAGAGGGTTCGGAAGATGGCACACCTCCCCGGGCCAATTCACTACATCCTTTGTACCCATTCAATAGTCGATGCGGGAAGTGGCACTGTGGACTGAGGAATGAAAAGTGTACTTATAATGGGATGAGCATTGTATCCTCCAGAGAGCAACCAGCTCAAGTGCTGCATGATCCTCAGAAGAGCCTCACAGACTTTAGTTTAGCTCTATGTACCCCAGTCAGAACCGTTTAAGGTCATATTAAATACATTATTGTGATCTCCTCCCCAAATGATGGTTTGCGAGTCTAGTCCCAGACAGTGTTTCATAATGGAATGAAATAACTCAGGGCAGTTTGTGTTCAGGCCTTACGTATTGATCAGAGTAGCATGGGTGTAATTAACCAAGCCCTGTAGAATCAGAGATCGACCCTCTGGGTCAATTACACTATGTATATGTTGAAACTGGACTTATTCAAGGATAAGGATGACCAAACCTCTGGAGAAGTTGGAATATGAGGAAAGGAATCTGTGAGGACCCCAAGTGGAGGCAAAGGGATTGCCCTAACAAGAAGGGGGATGCATCTCTTGCAAAAAAAAAAAAATACCTACTGCATGTCTGGTTATATATGCAAGGGCCTGTCTACTTTTTCTAAGATTATTGAGCCCATGAACATTCCACTTAGCACTTTTAAAGTTTGAGGACCTTTATCTCTACGCCCAACCATAATGCTCAGTAAATCATGTCAGCCAAGAATAAAACTGATTGGACCCTCGCCTAACAATAAAGTAATCTGAACGCGTCACTGACTCTTTTGACAAATTTCCCATTCCCACCCCTCAGCCGCACCAGGATACAACCTCCCAATTGATATCCCAAACATTGCTTCCCACAACAGATACTTCACCAACACTTAACTCACAATGGCTGAGCACCGGGGGCTCCCAGAGCAACGTATGATAAGACAAAGCATTCAGGGCCTGATTACGACTTCGGCGGAGAGGGTTAATCTGTCCCAAATATGACGGATATCCCGCCCCCTGAATTAAGAGTCCATTATATCCTATGGAACTCGTAATAGGGCGGGCGGGATATCTGTCACATTTGGGACAGATTAACCCTCCCTGCCAAAGTCGTAATCAGGCTCTAAATGTTAGACATGCACATATCATAGATTTAGTAATACAACAATGTCAAATCAGGAACCAGGTTCCTGGGATGACCTATGAACCCATCGACCACCCACCACATTTCCCCAGCTAAAAAAGTATCACAGGTTAATTCTAATGAGCATCAGGATGACGACAAGGTGGAGCAGATACTGGGTTATACCTTGTATGATAGAGGCACATTCAATTCCCCCCAGTGGCAATCCTGAGTCAGCCCTCGGGTGGGAAGACCCCAAACCAATGCTTGAAGTGTTATGTTAATAAAAGGAGAGGGCCTCTTCAAAGTCAGACAATGTCTTCAGTTTGCCCCCTCCAGTTGAAATTGAGGCTAGTCAGATATAGTATAGTGTAGGAAGTGTCCCATTCTTGCAGTTTTTTCTTTACTGGGAGACATTTGTTATGGGTACCTTGGGCTGCCAGCAATCATAGCCCAAGGTGCCGGGAACTATCTTATACTGCTGCTCCGCTGTAGGAAAGTACCCTCTTTTTGGCATGTTACCCCCACTTTTTGCCTGATGTCAGTGACTTTGACTGTGTCACTGGGATCCTGCTAACCAGGACCCCAGTGCTTATGCTCTCTCTCCTCTAAATGCTGTCACTGCATACTGGAATTTGGCATACTGATCACCCCTTTTAAGTCCATAGTATATGGTACTTAGGTATCCAGGGCATTGGGGCTCCAGGGGATCCCTATGGGATGCAGCATTACTTTTGCCACCCATAGGGAGCCCATGCAAAGGCTTCTACAGGACTGCCATTGCAGCCTGTGTGAAATGGTGCATGCACCATTTCACAGCCATTTACACTGCACCAGGTCACTTATAAGTCACCTATATACCAGGCCTTCCTACCCTGAAGGCTGGGTGCAGAGTACCTGTGTGTGAGCGCACCCTTGCACTAGCAGAGGTGCCCCCACGTCATCCAGGACCATTTACCCAGACTTCGTGAGTGTGGGGATGCCATTCTACACGTGCACTGGACACAGGTCAATACCTATGTCCAGCTTCACAATTGAAACTCCTAATATGGCTATGTAAGATGTCTACCATCTAGGAATTATACCCTTAATGCTGATTCTAACATTGGTTGTATAATTCCATGCACGCTGGGGACTCCACAGTGGACCCCTAGTACTGCCATACCAGCCTTCCGAGGTTTTCCAGGCAGCCCCAGCTGCTGCCCCCTCACAGACTGGTTTCTGCCCTCCTGTTGCTCAGGCAGCTCGATCCCAGGAAGGCAGACCAAAGAGTTTCCTTTGGGAGAGAGGTGTTACACCCTCTCAATTTCGAAATAGGTGTTACAGGCATGGGAGGGACAGCCTCCCAGAGCCTCTGAAAATGTTTTGAAGGGCACAGATGGTTCCCTTCTTGCATAATCCAGTCTACACCAGTTCAGGGACCCCCCAGTCACTGCTCTGGTGCAAAACTGGACAATGGAAAGGGGAGTGACTACTCCCCTTTCCATCACCACCCCAGAGGCGGTGCTCAGAGCTCCTCCAGGTCTGGACCCTCAAGGAACTCTACAAACTGCAAAAAAGAAGCAAAGACGACTTCTGCAACATAGTAACTTCAGATCCTGCCAGTAACTGCAACTGTTTCCAGGTCGTGCATCCTCCGAGGACTGCCTGTCTTCAGCCTGCACCAGAAGAATGTAGGAATCTCCCTTGAATTGAAGGAGCCACTTCCCTGCTTCAACAGGCACCCCTCTGCAGCGACGACCAGTGGCTTGGGTCCCCGCTCTTGACGAAGTGCGTGGATTCAGCATCACGGGTTGTAGACTGAAGTGGTCCATACTGTCCTGACGTCCAGCTGTCCAACTTTGGTGGAGATAAGGGCTTGCCTCCCCACACAAGACAGTGCCCCCATGCACTGCGTGAATTGCAGTTGCCAAGGCTTGTGTGCGACCTTCCCTGAAGTTCTTCATGCACAGCACAGCTCCAGCCCCAGCACTGCTTCCTGTGATGCACAGCTTCATGAGTGGTTCTCTGGTGGTGTGTGATCCTTTTGTGTAGTGCTGAGTGCGCCTCCATTTGCACCTTCTTTGTCCCTGTGCTGTCGGACTTCTATGTGGCCTGCCTGGTTTTATGAGGGCTCTCTGAATTGCTGAGAGCCCCCTTGGTCTACCCCTCCTGGGTAGAGGCCACCAGGTCCCTCCTGGTCCCAGGCAGTGTCATTTTCCAGTAACCGCGTGCTTTGCATGTGCCAAGACTTGTTGGCAGAATCCAGCAACACAAACCAGACTGCAATCATCCATCCGGCGTGGGACATCATCTGCCCCAACCAAGAACCCGCGTCCATCTTCTTGGGTGCAGTACTGACTGTTCTTCTTCACCATTGGATCTTCTTTTGCACCTTCATCCGGGCTAGCAAGGGGCTCCTGTTCTCCCTGGACTTCAGTGCTTCTTGAGCTTGGTCCCCTTCTTCCACAGGTCTTCAGGGCCAGGAATCCATTGTTGGTGTCTTGCAGTCTCTTTTGGTTCTTGCATAATCTTCTATCACATGTTCTTGTTTGTTCTAGGAAACTTACTGTGATTTACTACTGCTTTTGTGGGCTCTGGGGTGGGTTCTATTACTTACCTTTGGTGTTTTCTTACACTCCCAGTGCCCCTCTACACACTACACTTGCCTAAGTGGGAAACCGACTTTAGCATTCTACTATTTTAGTATATGGTTTGTGTTCCTCCAGGCCCATTTCCAACTATTGTGACTTTCACTATTTGCAGTGTTTTGTAACTCTTTCTACAGCTATTACTGCATTCTAGTGTATCTACTGTGTATATTACTTACCTCCGACGGGAGTATAGGCTCTAAGGTATTTTGGCATTTGTATCATCAAAATTAAGTACTTTTATTTTTTAAACACTGAGCATTTTGTTTCATGTGTGTAAGTACTGTGTGACTACAGTGGTATTGCATGAGGTTTGCATGTCTCCTGGATAAGCCTTGGCTGTTCATCCACACTACCTCTAGAGAGCCTGGCTTCTAGACATTGACTATGTTTCATTAATAAAGGATTACTGAACCTGGTATAAGGTGTAAGTACCTTTGGTACCCACTACAAACCAGGCCAGCCACATACACATACAGACGCATCAGTTTCAACTATACAGTTTTTCATAGTATTAGGGTACCGTAAGATTGGAGCTTGTGTAAAGCTTTGTTTCAGATCCTGAAAGGCTGCCTCAGCATATGAGGTCCAACGGAATTCATTCCAGAGATTTTCTTTCTTTAGAGTTTCTGTGATAAAACTTGTTTGCTGAGCAAAATCTTTAATGAATTGCCCATAAAAGTTGGCTAACTATGAAACATCGAGTCTGTTTTATAGTAGAAGGCGATGGCCAATCAAGGATTGCTTGAACTTGATCGGGATCCATAGCGATACCAGTCCTGCTAATACAATAGCCCAGATATCCCACTTCAGTTTTATCAAACTCAGATTTCTCTGGTTTACAAAATAACTGATGTTGTTGGAGTCTTTCAAGGACTTGGATAACATGTGACGTATGTTGTTCTAGTTGTATAGAATGCACTAAGATGTCATCTAAATATATGACAACGATTTGATTTAGGAGATCCGAAAATACATACTACATAAATCTTTGAAATGAAGAAGGAGCGTTTGTTAGGCCAAAAGGGATCACTTGATACTCAAAATGGCCTAAGGTGGTCCAAAAGGCGGTCTGCCACTCATCTCCCTTCTTTATTTGGAGGAGATGATAAGCACCCCTTAAATCCAACTTAGTAAACTTCTGTGCTCCTCTAATGGATTCCAGTATATCCTTTATAAGAGGTAAGGTATATCTGTCTCTTATACTTATTTTATTGAGACCGCAAAAGTCTATACAGGGACATAAATCTTTTGTCTTCTTTGGTACAAAAAAAAGAGGAGCCCCTCCAGGTGAGGAAGAACGCATGATCAAACCGCTATGTAGATTCTCAACTAGATATTTCTCTGAGTGTTTCTTTTTCGGGTTTAGAAAGAATACAACCGCCCAAAGAGAACCACTATTCGGGGTTCCAACGGAATGGCACAATCATATTCTCGATGTGGGGGGTAAGACAGGATTTACAGGCTTTTGGAAGACATCTAGGTATTCCGCATATTGTTTGGGTGCCCCTTGAATGACATTAATAGAACAACCTGCCTCTTTGCTTTCAAATGGTATAGTTTTGGGAGACCAATACATATCTGAAGAATAACAGTTCGGCTCACAAAACTGAGATGATAAAGCAATGGTTCTCGTTACCCAATTAGTATAAGGATTATGTTGTGCCAGACAAGGTATGCCTAACATAATCATATGATTAGGAGAAGAAATCAGATCAAGGGTAAGATAGTCCTGGTGCTTCCCAAACTTCAAACACAAAGAAGTAGTTTCTGTCACGGGTCCTGACGAAAGAAGTATACCACCTACAGTATAGACCTGTTCAGGTGTTTCCTTGAGTACGCCAAGTATATTCCATTCCTTGGCCCATTCACTAGCACCACAATCCAATAAGGCATAGACTCTTTCTTATCTTCCTTCCATTAGTTGTACAACATGGGCAGTAGAAAAAGAGATGATGTATCCATCTTAGAAGCACATATATAAGTGATCTCTAATCGTCCGGTCCCATCCCTTCTTACAGAGAATGGGTGTTGGTGTTTCCCATCGCTTTTCGGGGATGAGTAGTACAAGTACGAATCAAATGTACTGAATTGCCAGAATGCAAACACATTCCTTTCTTTCGTCTATGTTCACGTTCTGTTTCAGATAGGGATCCACGGGTTATGTCTATTTGCATCTGTTCTTCTCCAGAGGCAACGGGTGCAGCAACTCGGTTATCTTCTTGACGGTGGGTCACTGTGCGTGAAGTTCCTATATGGGATTGAACACGATCTTTCCGTTTCTCCAAACAACTTTCCTGAAGGCAGTATGCTAGATAATGGAAAATGCCACGTCCATAAGTTCTTTCATATTGTATGTTCGAGTAGAATGTACCAGTTCGGCCTTTATTTCTTCACACAAACCCCTAAGAAAAAGAGTAACAAGGGTGCGTTCTACCCAAGTGGTCTCTACCGCTAACCTGTTTATGTATTGCAAGTCATCCTGATTCCCCTGCTGGATGTCACAAAAAGCCTCCTCTGCTGAAGACTCCAGTCCAGGACAATCGAACATTTGTTTAAACGCCTCAACAAACTCAGTATAATTTGACAATCGGGAATCATTTGTGGTCACCAAAGGAGTCGCCCATGCTAATGCCGGACCTGACAGGGCACTTGTCAAGTAACCAACCTTGGTCTTCTCCTGAAGAAATTGAGATGGGCGAAATGCAAAGAATACTGTCAGGGAATCAAGGAATTCTTTCAACTTATTGGGATCCCCCAAAAAACGTGGCGTAGCGGGGGAGACGGATGGAACATCCATTGTTTTAAAGGCCAAGGCTTGTTGTAATCCAGCATTTTCAGAACGTAATTGTTCCAGCTCTTAGGCCTGTTGTTGTACAGTATGTACTAATGACTGAGCTGTCTCCTTCATCTCGCCCGGACGGTAATCCATTATCTTTTGGCCACAACAGGG
Organism: Pleurodeles waltl; assembly: GCF_031143425.1. Classification (NCBI taxonomy): domain Eukaryota; kingdom Metazoa; phylum Chordata; class Amphibia; order Caudata; family Salamandridae; genus Pleurodeles; species Pleurodeles waltl. The sequence goes on along the minus strand of NC_090437.1, from coordinate 1,312,233,322 downwards.
TTTTGGGTGTTGCAATCTGTCGGGATTTACCTTTCTCTAACCGTCTCTGTCAGACATAGGTGAAGTACGGCTTCGGATCTTGAACGTCCTGCACTGGCCAAGATTGCCACGGTGCTGCTGGCAAGATAGAAGCCAAGGCAGTCCCTGCCCCCTAGAAGGAGTTCCAGAGGACTTCAACTATATATTGTCCTTATTAACATGACACAGCTCAGTTTTTGTTGCTGAAACATTAATTTCTGTATGTATGTGTTTTAGGCTAAAAGTAGACTAACATTTTCAAAAAAATGCCCAATTGTGAGAAGTTGGTGGATGCATAACTATTAAAGGCAGCTTAGTATTAGTAATGCTCTGAAGTTTTAATAGTTATTGAGCACCTCCCTGCAACCCTAGCACAGTTGCTTGTCTAAACGTTTATTAAGTGTATTTGTTTGTATATGCTGAGCTAATTCTTACAAATGACATCAGCAGGTTTTTGGCAACTAGGCCTTAAATGCTGTACTGACCATAACAAGGATTAACAGGCCAATGCATCTCACCCAGGAAATCCTACAGTGTCTGCAATGTCTGCAAGGGTTTTCTTAAGCACTTTTGGGTGTTGAATAACAGTGCATGCATGCTGGGTGAGTTGTGAATGTATTGTTTCTGTCTTTTACCTAGCTGTGGCATTTTAACTGGTCTCTTTCTTCCTTTCAGAAATGCTGCCCAGCTGTGCCACAGTGGGAGTAGAGAAGCGGAGGCTCAGTCAGGAATATGCCCAGGAGTCACAACATACATCAGACTTCAACTTTCTATCCGTATTTTACACCCAGTGCTTTTACTTTTTTCTTCCATGTCTCCTACAGTCTCATTCATGAATTACCATTGCTGGAATAGCAAGTTGAAATATTAATTTGCACTGGTGGAAATGCATGCTTCCTTACACTACACCGATGATGATCATGCGTGATATGAGTATGTTCAAAACTGTTAGACCTGGCAGCATAAGGGTCATCTTCCCCCATACATTCTGCCTATTTACCACTGATATTTGTGGAAATGCATTTTTTTTCGCCTTAGGACTCTGTGAACTTTATCACTGTTAACCAGTGCTAAAGTGCTTACTCCTGCTACATTCTTTCTGCAGCAGCAAATCTCTTTCAGCAATCCTTCACCAAAGAGGTATTTAACCTCCTGGACCTGTCTGAGCCCTCTGACTCATCCTGCTGGAGATTTTTGACTTCCATTTCGGCTACTAAGCCAGAACGCAGAAATCTTCACTAAGGCTTTGACCCAAGCCATCGGACGATGACGCTCCCTCCTCAGGCTCCTCCTGCTGCCTTACCCTGTTGAATCTTTTTGGACACTTTTCTCTGAATTTCTTCTAAGTCAAAAGGTAAGCGCTGATCCTTGTATCTGAACCATGCTCCATCCCGCTTGGCTATAATTTTTTACTTTGATCCAGTCACACATGACTATGGGGGTCATTCAGACCCCGGCGGGCGGCGGGAGCCGCCCGCCTAGCGGGAACCGCCGAATGACCGCACCGCGGTCAAAAGACTGCGGCGGCCATTCTGTGTTTCCCACTGGGCTGGCGGGCGACCGCCAGAAGGCCGCCCGCCAGCCCAGCGGGAAACCCCTTCCCACGAGGACGCCGGCTCCGAATAGAGCCGGCGTAGTGGGAAGGGTGCGACGGGTGCAGTGGCACCCGTCACGTATTTCAGTGTCTGCATAGCAGACACTGAAATTCAAGGTGGGGCCCTCTTACGGGGGCCCATGCCATTGGCACTGCAGGGGCCCCGCGGCACCCCCTACCGCCATCCTGTAACAGGATGGCGGTAGGGGGTGTCAGAATCCCCATGGCGGCGGAGCGCGCTCCGCCGCCATGGAGGATTCTCAAGGGCAGCGGAAAGTCGGCGGTACACCGCCGACTTTCCGTTTCTGGCCGCGGCTGAACCGCCACGGTCAGAATGCCCAGCAGTGCACTGCCAGCCTGTTGGCGGTGCTACCGCGGTCATTCGCCCTGGCGGTTTTTACCGCCAGGGTTAGAATGACCACCTATATGTCCGCGATTGGAGCTTTGATCTTTTAGTCTCTAGTTTTCACTAAAAATTCATAACTCTGGTTTTGCTGATTTTATTTTTCTCATTTTGATGTCAAATAATTAATTGAAGTTTAATTTATTTTTCTATATTGGTTTGGGATTTTTCTTATATTTTGTTTTGAGATTATTACTCACTGCAACTGTCCCAACAGTACCCAGACATGTGCCGATAGCACCACCACCCGCACATTGACAACACATCCACATAAGGCAGCCACCAGTCCATCATGCAATGAGGATGCCCCCTGTGTGCAGGGAAAAATAATCTGAGCAGGTGCTGGGGGAATAGCAGGCTTGTCCTGTATCACTGGAAACAAGCCACTAGCCAGAAAAACTAAACTGGTGTAGTGTGGAACCATACATCTTGATGCTGAACAGAAATTTCCCACTACAGAAAATATGTACCAAACATAGCAAACTGTAGGTCACAACAGTTACAGGCTGAGCCCAAAACTACTCTGCCTCAAGCATGTGAGACACATAGGAATGGGGAAATAAACACACACATACAACACATGGTGTATGGCTGTGAACATAATGGGGTATAATTCCAGGCCTCTAGCACTACAACACCCATTGCAAGGCCCTACCATGCAAATGGATGTATAGGGAGGGCTGACAATAACAAGATGGTGTCAAGCCACAAAAAGGATGTACAACACACCTAGTAGATATGACTCAGTCAATTGTGCCACCTGAGCTTCCCCTCATGTGACACTCAGGTGGGACAAAGGGCTGATAGACTGCAACCATGATGTACAGGAACAATGTTCATGAAGTCAGATGACAATGAGCCTCCAATAGCAAGTCAGTGACGTGACATATCAACTACCACAACACAGAAATATTGATTTTACACAATCTCATTGCAGAGGATGATGGCTCTCCTGCTGATATGCCTGTCCTGGAGTACTCCGATGATCTGGATGACCAGCTCACAACCATCAGCCAAGAGACCCTCCAAGAAGTCCTCGTATCCCTCCAGACATCACCTCCAGTCGCAAGGAGAAGTTATAATCTAGCAGCCATTGCTCCAACCAACACCACAATAGTACGACCTGCCAGCACCAACACAGCTGAGGACTCTGAGGACACAGGGACCACCTTTGAGAGGACAGTGGTAGGAGTCCAGTGGGAGCTGGCCAAGAAGGTGAGGGTGGGGATGCAGACTATGACAGCAAGCCTAGAGGGTATGCGCATGTTCCTCGTTACGGTCAATGAACAGGCAGCAGCCAAACGAGGCAGACACTTCCCAATGCATGGATTCCAGCAGTGTCTGAGGGACATAGCTGCTGCCATGAGGGAGAGGCCACAACATCTGCCCTCCCAAACTGGCAGAAGATTGAGAACAATCAGGACTCCATGCCCAGGGAAGTGGCCTTCCTCAGGGCAGAAACGGCTGCGTACCACAGGGATGTTGCTGCCATCCTCAGAAATCAGCAGCTCCTCCTTGCTGCAGTGATGCCAAATGTTGTTCCACAGACAGCAGCTGCCGGGAATTGGGAGTCCACATCTCCAACCACTGAAGTGTATGTGGTTCCCTCTACCTCCCCACCACCACCATCAAGGACAGAGGAGACACCACACACATCAGAGGATGAAGATGTGGAACAGATCATCTTTACCCGTAAGAGTTCCCAGTAGCAACAGCCCATGCCACATGGCCAGTGTTTACCTTTGTCCTGTGCTTGAAATCATGCCAGTGTTAGCGCAGTTGGCTATGTGCATGCGCAGTTGGATATGTGTACTCTTCAAAGACACACTGTTGACCTGTGTACTATGGACTGTCATTGTCTCTCACCTATAAATTGGCAAATCATGTTCTTCCGCACTTAAAGACACTTCGCCCAAACATGTCCCATGACGTCCCACAACCCTGGACTTGTGTTGTGTCACAATTGTATGGATTTCACTAATGGGGATACAGGCCTGGACATTGTAAATATTGCACTATGCCACTTGTGAATAAACACCTCCTACACAAACAGCATGTCTTTGTGTATTTTTACATGTCTATTACACTTAGGAATTATGATGTGTGTAATCATGTCACTACTCACAGAGTGTCAGTACAAGAGTGCAAGAATATGGGGGCACATATCTACGCACAAGGTTCCTACATAATAAACGACAATGCTGGTCTCATCCCCTACAAGGAATTCACTGAGTATGTCAAAATTGTAGAACACATGTGTGCTTCACTCACTACATACAGCAGGACTGCCTGTGAAACAGTTCTCGGGCAATATTGTCAGCTGGGAGTGCCAGTAGAACACACTGGTGTGAAACAGAGGTACTTTACCTCATCTGTAATTGCCACTGGTCAGTTTTGCAGGATAGATTTTAAAAGTAGCTGTTGTCAGATGTTCCACAGTGCCCAACATTCATACACAGGACCCTAACACTGACAGCTGAATTGCCACACCTACCTGCCAATACAAAGTAAACATAGTCACCTTGAGTGGTGGGTACACTGGATGTCAGATGCATAGACAAGAAGATGTATTGTTGCTGCCAATGTGACAGATCAGTTGAAAACAGGTAATGAACATGTCAAGAGAGGGATTTGGAGGCAGGACGGAATTCCTAGGCCAACACACAATTTTCACTGTGCACTCATGGGGAGACCCTGAGACACAAGGATTTAACACAAAAAGTAAAGAGTACCCAAAAATATTTATTGATAATGAAACTAAACTAAAAAAATCAAGAAAGCTTATCCTAACCTAAACTAACCTATTCAAACTATACTTAACCAACAACTAAACCTAACTACCCTACACTAAACTTACCTAACACATTTAACACCACACTCTAAACATTGTCCCCTCACCCCCCTTATGTTACGAGACACATGCAGGACAACATATACTAAACTCACGTATGCTAACTATATCTAAACAAATATATATTTTTTTTTATTTTATTTTTAACATTTATTTTTAAACACATATATACCCCAACATGCCCCCCACCCACCCACCTGTTGGAGGCTGGGTCTCTATGTGGTGTACAAAATCGAGTACACTATGCAGAGGGTCAGGGCAACCATACGTTGGTTTCCAGAGATAGAAATTAGACCACCTAATGCTCCAATTTTTAAGGTAGCTGATCGAACAGATAGGCCAATCCAGGAGATTTGTTAAGTATTTGCTGTACTCACAAAACCAATCATGCACCACACACACTCAATAAATAACTTGAGACCAGAATTTATAAAAATACTTCAGACTTTTATATAAATTTTAAGACCAAGATCCTTGAAGTTTTAGCAAATTTAGTCTTTCTGTGCGTAATTACACACCATTGGAATTAATGCACAGTCATCTTTAAAAATGTAGTAAAAACCTCACAGTAGAGTTACCAGTCTCTTCTCTTGCGGGGTGGCTGGAGTGGTTGGTGGGCACACTGTGCCAGCTGGAGAGTCTCGAGTGCCTCCCGGTTCCGGCGGGAGCAGCGTTGGACAGCTTCTTGGTAAAGGGCCACCTGTAGGGGCCACTTGGAAAAAAGAGCTGGTTTGCAGATTTAAAGATGGTGCCTGAGGGTCCCCTTGGGCTGTTGAGGTTGCAAGGGGTTAGAGACCCAGGGCACACAGCAGATCCCGCGATGCAAGGCCCAGGGCAGCCAGGTGCAGGGCGAGTTGGAGATCCAGGAGTTGTGCGCAATGGAGTCCACTGGAGCTGGAGGCGAGTTTCTTTGAGGGCTGCTGACAGGACAACAGTGGCACTCTGGTCAGAGGTCCAGGGTGTTCCTGAAGTCCCTAGACTAGGGCTTACTCCTGATCCTTTTCCAACTCTGGGGGAGCTTGTTTTCTTTTCGTCCTACGTCAGCTGATTAGTACCCAGGGTATTGGCATAACTCGGCCACTAGAAGGTGCAGTGCCACCAAACTTGGCACACTTGTAGGTCACATCCGGGCAATCATCTGTGTGTCGAGGACTCTGGCTGCCACTTCCGGTCACAGAGATATTGGACAGTCGGTGAAGCAACCCTCACCAGTTTGTTGTTTCTTGCTTGGTTTTTGAGTGGTGCCTCCACTTAGTAGGGAGATCTGGGATGATTCTTGAAGCCTGGAGGTCCATTGGGTTTCTTGGGGTCAGTCCAGCATACGGCTCCTCCGCAGCAGCAATTTTCGGGTCCTTGGTGCAGCAGGCAGCGTTTGGCATCTTTTCTTGTGCAGCAGGTCCTCAGTTCTCTTGCTGTTGTCTTCTTTTGGTGCCGGTCTTCGTTGTCTCTTCCAATCTGATTTCTTGGTCTAGGGGTGGCCACTAAATACTGAATTTAGTGGGCGTTTTAGGAGGAACCTGGTAGTGTCCAATGGGACACTTACCCTTGGGTGGCTACACCCACTACAGTGACCACTTCCTGTGGGAAGGGTCACTTCCCTAAACCTAATTGGCTATTTTCCTGCCATCCAACATGGAGGAAAATGAAATGAAGGGTCCACTTAGCCTGCAAGCCCCTAGGGGTGGTGCATGCTCAGAGAGGCCACTCCTCCTACCCTCTGTGTGGTTTCCTGCCTTTGCTCCCTCCAAAAGTGGGGGTTTGCAAAGGGGGAGGCCATCTGCTGCTAGCAGCAGGCCTGGGGGTCAGGTTTCAAGGGTGGTAGCCCTTTGAAGCTCACTGCCAGGGCAGTGCACATTCCTGAGGGAGGGGATATTAACTCTTCCACCTAGGAAGGTCATTGTTTCACAAACCAGAGAGACAGAGCTCTCCCCCAGGGTTTGTGTATTGCCTGTCTGGATGTGGCAGGCTTGCTGGAACCAGTCAGCAACCATGCAAGAATAGTTAGTTTTAGCAGGGGGCACCTCTAAGGTGACCCCTGGGAACATTTTATAATAAATCCAGTACTGGTACAAGTTTGAATTTATCATTCTGAGTTGTTTGATACCAAACAACCCAGGGTTCAGAGTAGCCATTATGTAGCTGGGAAACTCACTATGGGCCAGATGTATCAAACGTTTTTGCATTCGCAAAAATTTGGCCGTTTGCGAATGCAAAAAATGCCTTTCACAATGTATGAAAGGAATTTGCAGTGCAATTTTAAGGAATCACAAAAATAGCTATTCCTTAAAATTGCAACCCCATTTAGAGAATCGCAAATTTCGAATCTCTAAATAGGAAATCGCAAATAAGGAATCCCTGTTTGCGATTTCCAAAGCACATGTATCATGCATTTCCTAAATGCGCATTGGGCATTTAGGAAATGCAATTACCTCCAAATCCAATTTGGTGGTAAGCATGTGCAATTATTAAAAATGCATTATAAATGGGCATGTGTGTGCTTCACATGTCCGCAAATATTTTTTTGGGGTGCATCAGAGGGTGCCTTAGGCCCCCAGCACCCTGGGGTTTGCATTACCTAATTTGCAAATTCCTAACTGGAATTCGCAATTTGGGAAATACAAAACCATTCGCACCTATGGGCCTACGAATGGAGTCGTATTTGAGTTTCGGTAATAGTGTTTGCAAATTTTAAGAAATCGCTATTACAGAATCGCAAATTTCATACATACCATTTTACATTTCTTAAATAGCGATTTCTTACAATTCGCTATTTAAGAAATGCAAATCGGATTTTTGATACATCTGGCCCTAAGTCCCAGGTTTGGCAGGAACACAGTGGGGTCATATTGCTCATGCAATTATGCCCTCAAATATAGTATGGTGCACCCTGCCTAAGGTCTGGAAGGCCTGCTAGAGGGGTGAGTTACCCATAACATATGCAGTGTAGGGTGGACAGGGCACACAGGGAGTGTGTCATGTCGAGTTTGTATTTTAGGTTTGCACCAGGACACTCAGCCTGCTATAGCATTGCTGGGTGCACCTGAATGCATAGCACTTGAGGGTGGCAGAATCAGTGCTGCTGCCCTCAGGGGCTTACCCATAGTACCCCAAGCCCTGGGTACCTAAGTACCTTTTACTAGGGACTTATAGTGGTAGCTAATGGTGTATCCAATTACTTTTACCATGTTTTTAGGGAAGGACACTGGCATTGGGAACCTGGTTAGCAGGATCCCAGTGCATTCCAGTCCAATTTGCATTCAGAAACCAGACAAAAAGTGGGGGGTACTGCAACAAGATGCCAGTATCTCACACCACGCACAAATTAACATGTAAAAAATAACAAACCCACCCCCCAAATCCACTTATCCTATTTAAACTACATACCTACACTAACCGAACACTAACCGCCTAAAGTCCACTGTAAAACATGAAAAAAATGAGAAGGGAGGGGACAGAACTGGGAGATGAGAGTTCCAAAGAAACTCATAGTGCTGCCTTCTTGAGCATTTTCCTAATGTATTTCAGTCTCTTTGTATTGGCTGCAATCTCCTTCTCCAAACTGTCCAACCGTTGCAATACAAGAGAGACATCCCTCTGCAGATCCTGCAGCATTTTAGGGTCTATGGCAGCAGGTGGTGTGGGCTGATGCCCCAAGGTCGAAGCTGTTGCAGTTGTGGGTGTTGTGGTGGCAGCTGTGCCCCCCTGAAATGCTGTGGAGCTAGGTCTCTTCTGTGTGGCCGCTGCCAGTGTGGGGCCCCCTTGTATGAATGCCCACCGTTACCTCGTTGATCTCTCAGCACAATAGCAGCAAGCCATTCTCAGGAACCTAGATTCCACTGCCAGGATATGGCGGTAGAGGACTGCCCTCTTTTGGAATGCACGCAGTTCCTCATTGGTCATGTTGGCAGCTGTTAAATGGAGACAGGCAACCACCAGTGTCACAATTGTATGTGTCACAGAGTATGTACAGATTATTGGCTTACACTCTACTTCTAATTACACATGCACTCCAACCCATATTCCAGAAAAGATAATGGCCCTGATAAATGTAACGACAACGCTGCCTTAGCATCTTTTCATTGACACCAAAGCGACGCAGAACAAGATTATGAAACAAACCAATGGAGGTGTGCATTGCTTTTGCGTAATATGTAATAACGCAAAGGCAGAGTAAACTTCACATAGTTCAGGCCCAAACTTCCTCATCATCTGTGTCAATTGTTAACCATACATCACCAGTAAGTTGAACATGTTATTGGGAGGATGGGATGCTGTTGGTAACCATAAGTGGTCTTTGCTGATAGGTACACATGCAAGCCTGATCAATAGGACTGTCACCTACACTGTGAGTATCACATCTACCTACAAATGTGTATTCCTCTCCCCCTGTGCCTAAGGGGGATGGCCATGCACTCCATCATCTCAACTGTCCTGGTCATCCACAAAGGCATGCCCACTCATACCTGGAGTCAGGGAGTTGACCATATGTTAGGAGGGCTGACAACTAGTAAGCTGGCATCCATTGGTCTGTCACATCTTCATTCATGTGTCCAAGTGTAGACACCCATCAATACCTGATCTGCCAATACTATTCCTTACTCCCCCATTTCCATGCCAGCACACGTTTGGCCTTGACCTGCATGCACGCCAATTACATTCCACATAAGTGTTACGTACATGGAGTGCAAAATACGGAGCGCCATGCTCGGGGACAATTACCAGCCCAGTCCTCCATATTCATGACAATACAGGGATGAACCAAATTGGGTTCAAAATGGTGCATCCCTAAGTTGTGAGAATGATGAAGTGCCCCACTGCCTATATTCTCATAGCGTTGTACTTCTTAGTCAAATATGGCCCTACATGTGGCTTGTCATCATCTTGTTTACATGATGCTGGCCATTGAGCACCACGAGCCTCACAAGATGTGAACCTCTGGTGGTGCATGAGGATCCTTTCAATGGGACACAATGCCATCATCTAGCCTACTTTGATATCTGATCATCGGCTTTTCATATCTAGCATTGTATGCAACACACATGACTCACTCACACCAAACCCTGGAGTACTTCACAGGACACACATTATCACACTTACTGGATACATCTGGGTCCTCCAATCGTGTCACTTCGCCGATCGTGTAGGGGTCTGGTCCACCTGTAAGATATGAATGGTAAACCATGCTTAGTGTCACATCACAGTCACTACTAGTGGACAACAAATTTCATTGTGTAGTATTTTAGAGGCGTGAGCTAGTTAAACAGTACAGCAAACACCATTACAACAAACACACGATGACACAGACATGAAGGTGAGTGAGAGACACACATCTTTACACTTAGCCAGAGACTCATGTAGTGCTACACTCTGTAACAACCATATGGTGGCAATCTATAGAAGATTAAACTCCATGGTATAAGGGGAGTTGTGTAACAAATACATGACACTACCCTAGTGCTTTGCAAGACATTTGACTCAGGTAATCAAGCTTGTCCTGCAAGACACCCAGAGGCACTTTGTGATAGACATGCAGCTCAATCATAAGTCTGCAATAATCATGCATTGAGTGATCCATGACTGATGTGGCAAAGTTGTCTGATGGTATCAAATGCCCATTTACATTGCCCCCTAAGGCAGGGAAGCCCCCTTTGCTGACATAATGGCAGGGATCATGTGCTGGAAATGATCACAAAGTAACGCTATACATGGATTGCCCGACTTTGTTGACACAATTCAGGGAAATATGGTAGGCTGGCGTTGTCTTGGTGTATCATGCATGACACTATGCCCAGGTGTTGCCATGGCCCCTGAAATTTATGGCTTAGTGATGGTTGTGCATGACTCACCAGACATCTGGCCTGCATTGGTATAATGGTAGGACATGTGAACTCCATGTCTAGACTGGTGCAGTTATACTTCATTCTGGTTGCATGCAACCTGTCCACAAGCACTGCAACACATCTGCTACTGTCATTCAAGAGCGGTGAACAGTAAATAGTATGCCAATGGAAGACTCACCAACAGGTCCACAGATCTCAACACCAAGATGATCAAGCAGATCCTCCTCCCTGGCCACCAGATCTGCCCAGCGATGCTCGAGCTGGTGCTTATTCCTGGTGCTCTTATAGACCCTCTTCAGGTGGTGGAGCACCTTGCCCCACCACAGCCACCTGGCCTCGGTCCCGTAGCACTGGATGACCCAGCCCCCCATCTCCAGCATCATCTGCAGGTAGTGGGCTACCAGCCACACAAAGCCACCCAACTCATCCTCTCCCATCCTGGTCAACCTCCCCTTACCAGACATGTTATTACTGGAAAGGGTGACCCCAAATGCATTGAAAAAAATTAAATTAACGGACAATTATGCCCAATTACTAATCCCAACTATCCCAACTGAATACCTAGCCGGACAGACACACCACAGTACAAATACAAATATACGCAAAAAACACGCAAAATGACAACAACTGGGACAAAATGCAGACAATATTTAACAAAACACGACAGGAGGGACACCACAAGATTCAATACGCAAACAAGACACAACCACCAGCTCCAAAACACAGCCACACAGTCAAAAGAGGCACAGAATGTAAATAGAAAGTGAAACTACACCCACTGTACCATGCTTGTAAAGAGGATTTCCTATTACATCACTCCCTGTCCCCCTGCGTCACGTTTTCAGTTATGCATGTATTTATATGACGCATTTGACGTTTGCTTGGGTATTTTAGACGCTTGACGCACGAGCGTCGTTTATATTGACACATTACCGTTATGCGTTGAATTAACTGAAAATCAGCATTAAGAAGAGTGAGAAGGTAGAATTCACGCTAAGGGCCCATGTGTCATATTTTTTGTGTTTGCGGATGTTTTAGATGCATTTTCGTCATTTGTTTTACTCAATTCCTGATTGCGTGTTTTTGTTCCATTGTCTTTAGATGCACCCTGACTCAACATACAAATGAAATGGGCTGTGCTGCAGTGTGTCATATTGTGTATGGCCACATGTGGTAGTCCATGTAACAATGTGATGAGGGTGTGACTGGCCTGTTACACCGATGTGTGTGTTACAGAGTCAACAGCATGCAAATAGTTGCACGTCGTGCATATGTGTATTGTGTTTTCATATGTGATGTGTGATGTGTCATACAGAGCACAATATTTAAAACTACATATACAGCTCAAGCATTGTTGATGATGGCTGAACCAGTGCTATCTAGGAAATGTTACCCGACAACTGTCTCCGTATGCAGATTTGGAGTTTATGGAGACTTATGTGTGGCCTACATATATGTCTGACATGTGTACATCGTTGGTACATACTGTGTATGACACCCTCTGCCTACATTCCACCCGGACTATCTTTTGACCACAAATGTTTAATTAAACTCATTGCATTTACCAAAGGTTGTTGGTTTTGTGTGGTGGACCTGCAGCTTTAGCTGCATATGTTCTCATCCATACTGAAGTGCATTCCACAGACTTGTCGGTGCATTGTGTAAGTTCATGCGTACCCTGTGTCAAAATTTGGCCCCATGGCAGTGGACACCACATCCTCCTCCTCCTCCTGGTCATACATGGGGACGCATACATGTGTTGTGCAGGATAGCACATGTCATGATGATTTTGCAGACAATATGTGGGGCATATAGGAGGCTGCCTCCTGTGATGTTCCGGCACCTGAATCTTGGCTTCAGTATGCCAAATGTCCTCTCCATGATATTCCATGTCTTACGTTGTCCCTCATTGTATGCACGCTCTGCTGCTGTGAATGGGTGTGCAAATGGGGTCATAATCCATGGCTGTATGCCGTAACCCTGATCCGCTGCAAAGGTTAATAGGAGTAAGTTGCAAAGGCTTGCAACAGGTTCATCATGTAGCATGGCAGTTGTCATTTTGAGGTGGTTGTGACTCATATGTGTTTGTGGTATGGTGTGGGTTCTTGGCCTTAGGCAAAGTTTTCTTAGCACTGTTTTGTTGGACATGACCATCTTGAGTATTGGCTCAAGGACCTGGAACGTATGATTTGGGATCCTAACTGATGGTCAGTATGTGTGTACCATGCGTTGTGTAGTGCACCTTTGTATCAGTGTGCTATCACTAGAGGGGACATGACACATCCTCACAACACAATGGGGTCAGATGTGGTGGCAACATGGTAGTACTACAGAGCCTGGACATCCCAGCCATTTTGACATGTGTCATTACTGATGAAGTGCAACACTTAGGCCCATTTAAGTGACAATGCACAACACAGCTCCAAAATTGGCAGCGCTGGTCTGCAATATTTTGACTATTCAGGAATGCACCATGTGTGACATGTTACTAGGCAACCCTTTGTTGTCCCCTGCACCAGTGGCTTATATGCAGCCGTGCACTGACACTACCAACCTTGCACTAGGGTGCTTGGCTAGCTGCCCTCTGGAGGTGGATGTATACATATGCTGTTTTGATGGACAATTGTCTCTTTCTGTGTATACAGCAGTATGCAGCATGCATTGGGTGGCACATTCGTATGAGTTCAAATCACAGTCTATTTCCTTATTGCAACCTGCAAACGGCACACCTGGGGTGGTGTTTGATGTTGGCACTGCCTCAGGTTTTAGGTGACACCTACATCTGATTAAGCATCATCATGCTATGTATCTTGTGATGACAGACATACAGCAACACACATTGCACGCCCCTTCCACGCTAAGTGCTGTGCGGGAGGCTGGCTGATTTCCAATGTGACTTCAAGTCACATAAGAGTGGTCATCCTCCAACTTGCACATACAGTGCAGGCCATGACAATGGCACTGGGGACTCTTACATAAGTCCCTTAGTGATCCTGAGGGGCAGCTAATGTTTGTGGCAGCCTTCAGGTGTCCGAGGGTGTGTATCTCATTGTTTCAGGATGATCAACATTACTACCAGTGTCTCTCCTATATTCAAAAACATGATTCAGCATTTATATTGTCAACATACAGTGCAGGCTACGGGATGGTGTTCAGCTACTTAGCAAATGTGTCCCTTGGCACAGTGCATGTAAGGTCAGTGATGTCCTCATACTCCTACAGGGTCCCACTATGGCAACCATGATCTTCATTGTCTAACAGTGACTCTGCCCCATGGTGGACCATTCATTGTTTACAGTACAGACACCGTGGTGTTGTGGGTCAGTAAGTGGTGCATGTTAGGTGGCACTACAGTAGGTGTGGTGCCACTTCTCACAAATCTGGCACATGGTATGTGATGGGCATTAATTTTGTATTCCTATGTGTGTGACTTAATGCGTCAGGCAGATGTATATGCACACTACAGGTAAGTCAGATATGTGTTGATGTGATGTAGTTGGCATTGGCAGCAGTTTTCTGGCATTTGATGTTTGTTCTGGCAGTGACTTGAATGGCATGATTTGAGGGTTCTGTGCCTATGTGAGACTTACGTAACATGAGCATGGTGTATGCCATTGACATTGCTGTGCTATTCTTTGTTTGGTGTACTGTGTGTGAAGAGTACATAGTAGGCAACCTGTGGGCACTTGTAGTGGTTTGTGTAGTTCTTTTGTTGGCAAAGGGTACATATCTGCACCTGTCCTTCAAGTGGTGTGTGTGTCAAGTTGTGGGTGTGTTACGTACATTTGAGTGTATGTGTTTGTGGTGTGCACTGATTGTACTGTACTCCAGCATGGTGCATATGTGCTCTTAGCTGCACATCTGTGTTACCCTGGCCATGTGTTTTTGGAGTGGTGTGTGTCCTACATGGTTGGTGTGTTGTGTGTCTAATGCTAGGTTTGTTGACGTACCCACAAGTAGGGCATTTCCATATTGTCCATCCTGGAAGTGTTCATTGATCCTGCTGTGCTGGAATATGTAGGCGTCATGGACACTCCCAAGATACTTGGCCAAAATGTCTGTGAATAGTCCCCAGTGGTCCACTATGGCCTGCACATTGATGGAATGTGTGTGCTTGCGATTCCGGTAGGTGGCACAAGTCAGACATGGGTGCAGTCAATTGCACCAAGCACATGCGGGAAGCCATGAAATTGGTAGAACCCCTGTTTTATCTCCTGCTGCCTTTGCTGGGTGTTGGGGAAGCTGATGTGGTGGGGTGTCAGGGAGATTATTGCGTCTACCACCTTTAGCAGGAACGCAGAGAATGGCGGCTGTGACACACCAACAACCAGGGCACCCATTGTTTGAAATGAGCCACTTGCCAGCACGTGCAGGGAAGCTAGCAGTGTGGGGTCTGTAGGCTGGCTGTGATTTGTGGCTCTATGTGGTGCAGCAGGTGTAGAATGGCTTGCCAGTTGAGTCTGTATGTCCTCATGATGTCTTGTTCCCTGAGGCCATGGAGGGTAGTCCTGTTTCTAAATACCCTCTCCTGCCTTCTGCGTTGCCTTTGTGGGCTGTGTGGTGGTTGCTGTTCTTGTTGCTGTCCTTTGCGTCGTCTCGTAAGCTGGAGCAGTAGCACTTCTATCTTGTCCCGTGGGTTTGAGATGTTGCTTCTGTGTGTTTTCCTTAAGTAGTGACGTGTTTGCCTCATTTTAATGCCTTGGTCTGACTCAGACGTTAGAATTTGATGCAAATCGGAGTTAACGTCATTTTTTGGGTCTGCTTCCCACCCGTGTATCTTTTTTGCCTGAGTGGACAAATATGGAGCTAGGGGCTTAGAGTCATTTTTTGGACGGGAACTCCTACCTTGCATCTCATTGACACAAGGAGGTTTCATGCATCCATAAAATGACAGTAACTCCAATATTTTGACGCTAGACGGGTCTAGCGTCAAAATATAAATATGGTATTGTAGGTAGGGATACGAGGGACACTATTGTGACAATATGGGGGGACTCTTCCTGTGTTTTACTTTTCTGGTCACCGTTGTAATAGTGGTGTGTATCATTACCCTCATAATTGCTATTTATGCCTTTTTATGTAGAATGCAGTTGCTTGAGCAAAATATATATTGAAACAAGATCCTGCTTCTGTTTGTCTTTGCATATGAGAAAAAGGGGCATGATCTGTTCCTCAGCTACTTCCCTGAGGAGTCTAAGGGCCAGATGTATCAAGCTCCTGGTTTGCATTTCTTAAATAGCGAATTTTAAGAAATCGTTATTTAAGAAATGCAAAATGAGATGTATGAAAATTGCGATTTGGTAATAGCGATTTCTTAAAATTCGCAAACGCAATTACCGAATCACAACTAGGTAATGCAAAATTATTCATTCCTATGGGCCTGTAGGCCCATAGGTGCGAATGGTTTTGCATTACCTAATTTGCGAATTCCAGTTAGGAATTCGCAAATTAGGTAATCCAAAGCCCAGGGTGCAGGGCCTTTGATGCACCCCCAAAAAATATTTGCGTACATGTGGAGCGCACACATGCCCTAGAGCATGTGTGCGCTAAATGTCATTTTTAAAAATGCATTTATAATGCATTTTTTAAAATTGCACATGCTTACCACCAAATTGGATTTGGTGGTAATTGCATTTCCTAAATGCCCAATTTGCATTTAGGAAATGCTTGATACATGTGCTTTGGAAATCGCAAATAGAAATTCCCTATTTGCGATTTCCTATTTAGAGAATCCCAATTTGCGATTCTCTAAATGGGGTCGCAATTGTAAGGAATCGCTTTTTATGCGATTCCTTCAAATTGCACAGCGAATGCCTTTCATACATCTTGAAAGGCATTTTTACATTCGCAAACAGACGAATTTTGCGATTCGCACCGTTTGCAAATGCAAAAAAGTTTGATACATTCCATTTAATAACATGGTAGACCAACCCAGGGTTGCAATTGCAGCAAACAGAGACTCCTCCTCTCAACACACTTACAAAATAATGGCCTCACAGATGAGAGAGAAGAAGTTCCATTTGGCATTGAGGCTCATGCAACATTTCCAGCCACAGATGGGAACACCCAGACATTTTACCATTACACTCCAGGAAATGCACCCACACAGTACAGGTCATAGGCGTACTTAGAAATACCCTATTTTATCAAGAACACCAAAATTGGCTTCATGGCGCCCTATTACACGTTCCACTGAATGTTAGATTAGGTCCCTTAAGTAATGATGGACCTACATGGCCAGGATTGGCAACCAACATACCACACCCTAATGCAGGTGCAATGGGGGTAGCAGATGTACGCTTCCTATACACTAATTGTGCAGGAATATACAGACGATTATTGCAATTTGTAATGCAGACTTTGAACACCACCCCTGCAAGGGCTGCTCCAGTGCTCCAGGGTCCTGAACTGCCAGGAGAACCCAACTCAACCCCAGAAGATTAACAGGATACCCCAAATGCCCAGGATGAAGCACAGAGCAGTGTCCCTGCCAGGGGTCTGACCCCACAGGAACCGCTAGACAGATAGGATGATAGGAAGTTCAAACTGGAGCTGGAGATGGCCAATTTAAAACTGGAGAAGGCTGAAGCAGAAATAGCCTTTAGCCAAGGAGGAGATGAGGATGGCCCACAAGCTCAACTCAGGGAATTGGACTTAGGAGCCAAGCAGATGGAGAGCAGCAATATTGGTGGCAGCGTGCCAGCAGTGCCCACCGGAGAGGTGAATGTCAGCATATCCAAGGACCTGGTGCCCAGTTATGTGGTGGGAAATTATATAGATAAATGGTTCTCAGCATATGAGGTAACTCTGAGGGTACAAAAGGTGCAACAAGAGTACTGGGAAGATAGCTTGTGGAGATACATGCCCATGGTGGGGATGGACACACATCACATTTGAGGTAGAAGATCAGACCAAGTATGGCCCCATGAAGATCATTCTTCTTACCAAATTTGGGCTGACCCCTGAGAAGTGCCAACAGAGTTTCCAAGACAAACACAAGCTCCCACATCATTCCTGGGTATTCCAGCAAGGCACTGAAGAGCTATGTGAGGTGAAGCAAAGTGGAAGATTTTGTTGGTGTTAGAAATGGGGTCTCTGGGTGGCAGTCATTTTGCACTCTGTCCAAGCAGGGACACTCACTCTAGTCAGGGCAATGGAGGTACACACTTAGAAAACCCCTGCTCACCCCCTGGGTAGCTTGGCACAAGCAGGCAGGTTTATCTCAAAGGCAAGGTGTAAAGTATTTGTATCAAAACACATGGTAAGACAGTGAAAACACTACAAAATGGACACCACAATTGCCAGTATTTATCTTAATCAAACATGAACAAAACAAAACAAATCCAACATACACAAGTCAAGTTATGAATTTTTAAAGTAAAGAGTCTTACTCCATGGAAAACAATAGAAACGTTGATTTTACACAAACTACCTGGTTTGAATCAAAAATAAAGCTGCACGGGTGAGTGTGCGTTGGAAAAGTCAGCGATGTGTTGATTACTTACTCGCAAATGAGGCTGTGCGTCATTTCTTCTCTGGTGGGGTAGTTGATGTGTCGTTTTTCTCCCCCGTAAAAGAGAGATACATTGATTTCCAGACAGGGCACCTCGGATCCTCACAGGTTCACAATGAATTTGATGCCCAGCGATGATACATGAGAAATCCTGGTCGCACGGTGAAGGGAACCGCGATGCCTGGGGGTTGTGTCATTTTCAGAAGCTGCAAGCGGGTGTTGCGTCATTTCTTCAGCCATGATGTAGGTGATGCATTGAAATCAGCCGTGAGGCAGGTGGCACATCATTTTTCAGATGTTTGCAGGTGGTGGATCAAACCTTTCTGTGCACGGCTCCTTGTGCATGGATTTCTGTCCTTGTTCTACCTGCTTCACCTTTCAAGGGCCAACGGACTGGATAGGGCACCACTTGGCAGGGCAGGTGTCTCAGCAGAGAGTCCAAGTGCTGGCAGAGGAAGTCTTTGATGTCCCTGAGACTTCAAACCAGGAGGTAAGCTTAGTCCAAGGCCTTGGAGATTCTTCACAAGCAGGAATATGCCACAAAGTCCAGTCTTTGTCCCCTTTCACAGGCAGAAGCAGCAACTGAGAGATAGCTCAACAAAGCACAGTCACAGGCAGGGGCAGCACTTCTTCTCAGCTCTTCAGCTCTTCTCCTTCGCAGAGGCTCCTCTTGGTTCCAGAAGCAAATCTAAAAATCTGGGGTTTTGGGTCCACTACTTATACCCCTTTCTGCCCTTGAAGTAGGCAAACTTCAAAGGAAAGTCTCTGTTGTTCACAAGATCCTGCCTTGCCCATGCCTGGCTCCAGATACACAGGAGGTTGGAGACTCCATTCAGGTGTAACTGACCACTCCTACCTCCACTCTAGCCCAGATGACTCATCAGGATATGCAGGCTAAATCCTAGCTCCCTTTGTGTCACTGTCTAGAGGGGATTCACAAACAGCCCAACTGTCAGTCTGACCTAGACTTGGAATACATAAGCAGACAGAGTCACAGAATTGTTTAAGCAAGAAAATGCCCACTTTCTGAAAGTGGCATTTTCAAACTGACAATCTAAAAAACAACTTTACCAAAAGGTGTATTTTTATATTGTGTGTTCAGGGACCGCAAACTCCATATCTCTATCTGCTCCCAAAGGGAAACTGCACTAAAAAGTTATTTCAAGGCCAAGGCAGCCCCCATATTAACCAATGAGAGAGACAGGCCTTGCAACAGTGAACAACAAATTTGGCAGTATTTCACTGTTAAAACATGTAAAACACATTAGTACATGTCCCACCTTTAACATACACTGTACCCTGCCCATGTGGCTACCTAGGGCCTACCTTAGGGATGCTGTACATGCATAAAAATAGAAGGTTTGGGGCTGTTGGACTGGGCCTTTTGAGATAGTTGAGAGGAATGGGGATACCACCTACCTGGTGGATCAGAAGGCCATCAAGCACCTTTTAAGGTTCCTTTATACTATCAGAGGTCTGAGGTCATCATGCTTCTTGTGACAGATGATGGGGAGGAGGAGCAGAGTGAACCTCGCCCTCATATCCTGCCATCAAAAGAGAAACATTGTACTCTCCCAAACCCTGACCCCAGAACAGCAGAAACAATGTTGCCACTTACTGGGTTTTCCCCCATTCCTGGGCTAACACATCTGTGTGCCATGATATTGACACTGGAGACAGTCCCCCTGTCAAACACAAACTATAGAGGCTGTTTGATAAACTGAGGGCCATCATCTAAGATGTTGTAGTTAGGGGTGATTGAGCACTCCAATAGCCCCTGGTCCAGCCCAACGGGTGCCTCCCAAGAACTCTGTTTCTGTGTGACAACAGGGTGCTCAATTCAGTTAATAAAACTGATGCTCACATCATCCCCAGAGCTGATGATTTTGTCAACAGATTAGGGGCCACTAAATTTATGAGTACCTTTGACATCAGAGTACTGGCAGATTTAACTAACTGAAACGACTAAAGAGAGGTCTGCCTTTTCCACTCCAGAGGGCTACTTTCAACTTAAAGGATGCCTTTTGGGCTGAAAAATGCCCCTGCCACCTTCCAGAGGCTGGGGAACCGGGACTTAACTCGTATGGAGGCCTTCAATGCTGCTTAACTGGATGACATAACTGCCTCGAGTAGCATCTGGAAAGACCATCTCTTTCACCTGCAGGAAGTGCTTCAACATGATACCGGCCTGTCTGTCAAGGACAGTGAGTTCTAGATAGGGCAGGGATTTGTGATGTACTTGGGTCATCTTTTGGGTGGGGCTAAGGTGCTGCCCTCCAGGCCAAGATAGAGACTATTCTGTCCTGGGAGCCCAAAATCTCAGACTGAGGTGAGGGCTTACCTGGGCTTCACAGGGTATTACAGGAGGTTTGACAAGGGGTATGGCACCATTGTTGCCCCCTTGACTAAGCTGACTACCCAGAAGCAGCCCAAGAAGTAGATCTGAACGGAGGACTACCAGAAAGCATTTGACTCCCTCAAACAGGCCATATGCACAGCCACTGTGCTCAAGGCCTTTGACTTTTCTAAAGAATTCATAGTCCACACAAATGCCTGAGAGCATGGCACAGCAGCAGTGTTAACACAGCTCAATTATGATAGCCTAAACAAACACATCTTTCATCTCAAGGAGGTTACTTACCAGGGAATAGAAGTGTAGTGCTATTGAAAGAGAAGCCTTTGCTGTGGTCTGGGCACTGAAGAAGCTGAGGCCATCCTTGTTTAGGATTCACTTCCAGGTTCAGACAGGCCACAGGCACCTCAGGTAGCTAATGCAAATGAGGGGTGGGAATTCAAAATTGTTGAGGTGGTCAAATTGGTGACTTTACAGAGATTGGACTTTATGGTGGAACACCGACCCAAGTCGGACCACTTCAGTGCTGATGGTCTACCCAGGTTCTTAAATTTATTGATGAGAACTCCTAAGAGGTTGGGTAGTTCTCCCGCATTTCAGATGGGGCCAAACCTTTTGCCTACTTATCTCCAATTCTTGCTAGAATTTGATTTTTGGGACTTAAGACTCTACCACTGCTAACCAGTGCTAACCAGTGCTAAAGTGCTTGTTTTTATGCCCCCATGGTTTGATTGGCATATACCTAATTGGCAAATTTAATTTACTTATAAGTTCCTTGTAGAGTGGTACACCATTTACCCAGTAAATTAAATGCTACCAGTGAGCCTGCAGCACCTACTGTGTCACCCACTTAAGTAACACTTTAAAACGTGTCCCAGGCCTGCCATTGCAGCCTGAATGCAGTTTTAATCTGCCATGTCAACTTGGCATTTAAACCTCTTTGCCAAACCTTAAACTCCTGTGAGAAGGTAGCCTCTTTCTAGCATTGTTCCCCCCACTTTTGGCCTATTTGTGAGTATGTGTCAGTGTGTTTTTAATGTCTCACTGGGATCCTGCTAGCCAGGGCCCCAGTGCTCATAGTGAAAACCCTATTTGTCAGTGCGTTTTTGCCTGTCTCACTGGGATCCTGCTAGCCAGGACCCCAGTGCTCATAGTTTGTGGCCTAAATGTGTATGCCTGTGTAGTGTCTAACTGTGTCACTGAGGCTTTGCTAATCAGAACCTCAATGCTCATGCTCTCTCTGCCTTTAAATTTGTCACTATAGGCTAGGGAATACATTCACAATTTCAATTGGCATACTGGACCCCCCTCATAAGTCCCTAGTATATGGTACCTAGGTACCCAGGGCATTGGGGTTCCAGGAGATCCATATGGGCTGCAGCATTTCTTTTGCCACACATAGGGAGCTCAGAAAAACCTTTACACAGGACTGCCATTGCAGCCTGAGTGAAATAACGCACATGTTATTTCACAGCCATTTTCACTGCACTTAAGTAACTTATAAGTCACCTATATGTCTAATCTTCACTTGCTGAAGGTTAGGTGCAAAGTTACTTACTGTGAGCGCACCCTTTCACTAGCAAAGGTGCCCCCACATAGTTCAGGGCCATTTCCCCGGACTTTGTGAGTGCGGGGACACCATTACACGCGTGCACTACATATAGGTCATTACCTATATGTAGCTTCACAATGGTAATTCCGAATATGGCCATGTAACATGCCTAAGATCATGGAATTGTCCCCCCATTCCAAATCTGGTATTGGGGAACCAATTCCATGCATCCTGGGGGCTCCACTATGGACCCCCAGTACTGCCAAACCAGCTTTCTGGGGTTTTTTCTGCAGCTACAGTTGCTGTCACCCCACAGACAGAGTTCTGCCCTCCTTGTAGACCTCTGCCATCTTGTTTCCAGAGGTGTGAAGGCACTCTGGAGGCCTCTGAGTGGCCAGTGCCAGCAGGTGACATCAGAGACCCTTCCTGATAGGTGCATACTTGGCTAGGTGGCCAATCCTCCTCTGAGGGCAATTTAGGGTCTCTCCTGTGGGCTTGTCCTCAGATTACGACTTGCAAGAATCCAGCAGGACTCCTCTGCACTTCTCTCTTCGACTTCTGCCAAGAATCAACCACTGACTGCTCCAGGACACCTGCAAAACTACAACAAAGTAGCCAGAAGACTACCAGCGACATTGTAGCACCTAATCCTGCAGGCTTCCTTCACTGTTTCCCGGTGGTGCATGCTCTGGGGGCTGCCTGCCTTCACCCTGCACTGGAAGCCACGAAGAAATCTCCTGTGGGTTGACAGAATCTTCCCCCTGCTTCAGCAGGCACCAAACTCTAGCTTCACCAGTACTCTGGGTCCCCTCTCATCCTGATGAGCGTGGCCCCTGGAACACAGGTAATAGACCCAAGTGACCCAGACTGTCCAGAGGTCTAACTGTCCGAATTTGCCCTCCCTCCCCAGACAGTAATCCTGTGCACTGTGTGATCTGCAACTACAAGGGCGTCTGTGCACATTTCCAAGAAATCCTGCATGCACAGCTGAGCCTAGGTCCCCAGCACACCGTCCTGTGATGCTC
This sequence comes from Pleurodeles waltl, assembly GCF_031143425.1. Lineage (NCBI taxonomy): Eukaryota > Metazoa > Chordata > Amphibia > Caudata > Salamandridae > Pleurodeles > Pleurodeles waltl. The sequence continues at coordinate 1,312,210,173 of NC_090437.1, read as the reverse complement.
AGCTCCCTGAGTTGACCTCCTGTGGTGTGGGACCTCTCTTTGCAGTGTTGAGACAATTGCCATCTTCAGTCTTCTTGAACCCGTGTTCAAGGACTTCTGCTGGTGCTTCGTTCCTGTCCGTGGGCTCTCTACATTGCTGAGGGCCCCCTCTGTCTCCTCTCCCAAGTGGCGACTCTCCCAGTGGGCTCGGGCAGCACCCTTTTTCTCCAACCGCGACTCTTTCAGGTAGCATGGCTTGTTTGCAGTATTTTGCCAAGGAAACAACTCTGCATCCTCCAGAACACTGTGGGACATCCTCTGCACGAAGAATAACTTCCTATCACCTTTCGTTGTTGCAAAACCTGCAGCTTCTTTCAACCGGAGGCAGCCATTTTGCACCTTCATCCGGGGTTTAGTGGGCTCCTGCCCCCCCGGACACTTTAGCGACTCTTGGACTTGGTCCCCTTCCTTTGCAGGTCTTCAGGTCCAGGAATCCGTCTTCAGTACTTTGCAGTCTATTGTGGTCCTTGCAAAATCCTTTATCACAACTTTAGTGTGTTTTTGGGGAAAATGGTAGTGCTTTACTCCTACTTTCCAGAGTCTTGGGGTGGGGGTTTCCGTTACACCCTTAGTGTTTTCTTACACTACCAGCGACCCTCTACACACTACACTTGCCTAGGGGTGCAGTCGTGGTTCACATTCCACTTTCTTAGTATATGGTTTGTGTTGCCCCTAGGCCTATTGCATCCTATTGTGTTTTACAGTGTTTGCACTACTTTCTGACTGTTTTACTTACCTGATTTGGTTAGTTGTGTATATTTTGTGTATGTTACTTACCTCCTAAGGGAGTATATCCTTTGAGATATTTTTGGCACATTGTGACTAAAATAAAGTACCTTTATTTTTAGTAACTATGGGCCAGATGTAGCAAAGGGTTTGCGAGTCGCAAACGGCGAAAAACGCCGTTTGCGAGGCGCAAAAGCCTCTCTGCTATGCAGAAATGCATTTTGCGAGTCGGATCCGACTCGCAAAATGCATTTCCGACTCGCAAATAGGAAGGGGTGTTTCCTTCCTATTTGCGACTCGCAATGCTATTCAATTTTGCGGTCGCAAATAAAATCGCAGTTACCATCCACTTGAAGTGGATGGTAACCCAGTCGCAAACGGGAAGGGGTCCCCATGGGACCCCTTCCCCTTTGTGACTGGAAAAAAAAATATTTTTTCGGAGCAGGCAGTGGTCCAATGGACCACTGCCTGCCCTGAAAAAACCCGAAACTAAAGGTTTCGTTTTTTTTTCCAAGTGCAGCTCGTTTTCCTTTAAGGAAAACGGGCTGCTGATGGAGAAAAAAAACAGCTTTATTAAAAAGCAGTCACGGACATGGTGGTCTGCTGACTCCAGCAGGCCACCATCCCCGTGAGTGCCCATACTCGCAATGGGGTCGCAAACTGCGACCCACCTCATTAATATTAATGAGGTGGGTCTTTGCAACCCCATTGCGGTTGCAGAAGGTGTCTGAGACACCTTTCTGCATAGCAAATTGCAACTTGTAATTTGCGAGTCGCACGGACTCGCAAATTGCAAGTCGCAATTTGCTTTGTTGCTACATCTGGCCCTATGAGTATTGTCTTTCTTATGATATAGTACCTATATGACATAAGTGGTATTGCATGAGCTTTGCATGTCTCCTAGTTCAGCCTTGGCTGCTCTGCTATAGCTACCTCTATCAGCCTAATCAATCAATCACTCAAATTTATTAAGCGCTCTACTCACCCGGTAGGGTCTCAAGGCGCGGGGGGAGGTGGGGGGTATTGCTCAAAAATCCAAGTTTTGAGGTGCTTTCTGAAAGTTAGGAGGTCCTGGGTCTTGCGTCTTGCGTTGGTGGGGAAAGAGTTCCAGGTCTTGGCGGTGAGGTGGGAGAAGGATCTGCCGCCAGAGGTGGTGCCTTGGATGCGGGGGACTGTTGCAAGGGCGAGGTCGGCGGTGCAGAGCTGTTGAGTTGGGTTGTGGAAGTTGATTCATTCTTTGAGGTAGGCCGGTCCAAGGCGTGGAGAGCTTTGTGAGCGTGGATTAAGATTTTGAAGATGATCCTTTTGTTGATGGGCAGCCAGTGTAGGAATCTGAGGTGGGCGGAGATGTGTTCGTGGCGAGGGAGGTTGAGGATGAGACGTGCGGCTGCGTTCTGGCAGCCTAAGCTGTTAGAACACTACTACACTCTACTAATAAGGGATAACTGGACCTGGCATAAGGTATAAGTACCATTGGTACCCACTACAAGCCAGGCCAGCCTCCTACAACTCCCCTTTTATTACATATATGTCACCCCTAAGGTGGGCCTAGTTAGCCGATAGGGCAGGGTGCTGTGTAATTAAAAGGTTGGACAAGTACTTTTAAGTTTTACATGTCATGGTAGTGAAAAACTCCTAGTTTTGATTTTTACTTCTGTAAGGCCTACCCTCTCAAAGGATAACATTAGGGATTCCTTATAAAATTTAAAAAGCTGTAGTTTCCAATTAGGAGCTGGTAGCTATGTCATGTGTGTTGCCTTTGGAATTATGGTTCAAAAACTATTTATTGGTGAATTCTGTTTTTTTTATCACAATTTCAAAAATGCCACTTTTAGAAATTTGGTATTTTTCTGCCCTTAGCCCTTTTGTGCCTGCAGCCTGGCCTGGGACAAATGACTGGGTGTAGCTGACAATTAGACTTTTATGACTGTCTCCCAGACAGTCACACAATAGAGGGAGTAGGTGTGCCTCAATGGGCCATCTGCTGGCAGGATGAGGAGGCAAAGCTGAGCACAGCCCTACTTACAACTGAATAGCCTGTTATCTTCCTTCATGCAAAGGGCCTAACAACCCGTTATTGTCACTGCAACCAGGTTGGAGCCAAGGCAGGGGAGTAAGGAAATTCTCTCCACTTGAATGAACCTTTCCAGAAGCTTCTCCCACCTTCAAGAAGAAGGGCACAAGGGTATAAAACTAGCACTTTCAGACCCACTCTTCAGTTCACTTCTGGACCTACTAAGGACTCTCAAAGGACTGCCTGCTTCTGTGACCTGCTGGGCATTCTGCCAGTCTTCTGCTATACCAGGAAGGACTGCTTTGTTGCTTGAAGCCTGCCTCGGAACCTCAGAGGCCATCCTTGCTGTTGAGCCCTACATAGTCATCTGTTCCCAGGATTACCAGAAGTGACTCAAAAGGCTAGTTTTCTGGCTTCCTGTTCAGAGCAAATGGGACATAAAAAGCTCCCATCATCTTGAACCTGCACCTGGACCCAGCCTAGCCTAAGTGAGCTCTGAACACCCATCAGGAGTCCCACCATTCCCGGACCTTTGGTTGTAGTGCTAAATGTGTCCAAATGGCTAATTTCCAAAAACTGAGGACTTTGAAAATTTTTAGCCCAAAACTGCTCTGAGAACTAGGACCAACCTTCTCGCCTATCCACCCACGGTGCATCTAAGTCGGATTGACTTTGCGCCTTCCCCCACTAAGTTCTTCTCTGCTGCAGCAAATCCTTTTCAGTGGTTCTTCGCCAAAGGGGTACCCGACCTCTTGGAACCGTCTTTGGCTACAGTCCTCGGCCTCATCCCTCTGGAGATCTTGGACTTCCATTTTGGTGAATTAGTCCGAACTTTGAAATCTTCATCATGGCTTTGACCCAAGGGCATCCGAGGATGATGCTTCCTCCTCAGATGCCTTTAACAGCCTGGCCTGGCTGAACTTTACCTTCTCAGACACTTTTTGTTCAAATTTCTTTTAAACCCAAAGGTAAGCACTGACCAGGCCCAATCCACTCCTTGTATCCGAAACCTGCTCGATCACGGTCGACCATATTTTTAACTTTGACCTGGTCTTGCGGGACTAGATGTTCAGGGTTGGCGCTTTGATATTTTAGGTGCTAGTTTTCACTAAAGACTTTAAACATTCATAACTCCTACTACACTGATTGGATTGTAAACTTTTAATTTAGATTTTTTAATACAGTAAGTGTTGGGAAAAATATATGTATCCATTATGTATCTATTTCTAATTATCATCTGCACAATCCCAACTAATTGAACTATCCTAACTCTCACCTTCAGGGCTGTAGCTGCGGCTCCACACTCTGTGTTCCCTCTCCTCCATTTTGTTGATGCTCTGGCTATCTGACCTGAGGCTGATGCTGCTCCACTCGCCATACTGACCCCTCCCTTATGTATGGAGATTCTGGACTTGTTGACAGTTACCCTAATGGGGCCCTGCAGCTGTCACTGTCTTTTCCTTTCCCAGTACTAGGCCTTATTCATCACTGTACAATCAAGGCCGCATTCCAAAACCCAGACGTAGCCTCAACACTACTTGAAGCTCCTTGTATGTGAGTGATGTCTGTCATCTTTCCAACTCACCACATTCCTGCATATATGTTAATACGTGGTTGAGTAGCTTCTTTGCTCTGTAATCACTATAAAGTATGCAGAAGTGTGTTTCAGGAGGAAGATGGCCTGGCTCAGCTTGTTCTGACGAGGCACCTTCTCTCCTGGCCAGGCAAAAAGCATTGGTACCTGCAAATATATTCTTTCTGTTTCTGGCAAGCTTGTCTTATGTGCTTCCTCCATCCCAGCGTCAAGTGTGGCTGTCTTTTCTCCATCATAACAACAAACAAATGTGACATCGAGAAGCACAACATTTATAAAAGTGACACTGTTTTATGGAACTATCCATACCACATTACATTACAGTTTGGGAATAAAACTCACATAGCAATGAAGCTAGGGGGCTAGATAGACAGGGCAAACATTAGGGGTGACAACAGACTTCCCTAGACAGTACCCTGGCCGAAGGCCCACATCTGACAAAAGATTGCTAACCTTCCCCCTGGACAAAAGATGCACAAGCAATCTGTCAATAAAGTCTACAAAATACTTGCAAAGTCCCATGTGCTGTAGGATTTCCCAGATGAATGACCATTCAAATGCATCAAAAGCCTTTCTTTGGCAATTATTGCATGACCACTGCAGTTAACTGTATTTCTTCCAGGCAAAGGCCATTAATTTTACAACTGGAATGAAACCTGGATTGCTCTGGAAGCACTAACAGCCATAGCAGGGATTGAAGCATCTGTGCAGGATTTTGCCAAGGATCCTATTATCAATATTAAACAGAGAGAGTGATGAATATGACGTGCACTGGTAAGGGTTATGGTCTGGCTTTGGAAGAATATTAATTATTGCCTCCATCATCAGTGGAGGCAGTCTACCTTTACCAATAGGAGCATTGTGCACCTTTATCAAGCAGGGAGCCAGAAGTTCATATTAATCTTTATTAAACTCCTCCAGGACACAGTTGCCTCCTGGGGCTTTACCACATGCTGGACTGGTGATCACATTCTTAACATCTTCAGTCCTAGGGAGAGAAATAAGTAGTTCAAGCATCTCATCCTCAAACCAGGCAAGAGTACTATTATTTAAGTGTTCGGCTTTTTTGTTTGAAGCTAAACTGCAATGGGAGGAATGTAAAAACTTATAGGATTGCCTGAAGATGTGAAAAATATCCCTGGTGGATGAAGTTATCAAACCCTTATCAGTAGTGATACTCAATAGCTGTGAATCACAATTCTGAGCCACAGTTATCAATGCTAACTTTTTGCCTGGTTGTTCTTCTTCTGGCCTGAACATGTTTCCCTCTATACAGCACCTCTCAATCAGCGGTCTCCCTAAATTCCTTCAGGATATCTAGGGCCTCATTTACGAGGAAGTGGTGCAGTGCGGCACCAAACATCTAAGTTAACCTTTGTGAATCGGGCCCCATGTGTATGCGTCTGAATATAACACATGTGCATAATGGGCTAGACATATTTGGCTGTGGCATGTGAAGCATATTGCATGCCACATTATGAATGCGTGTGCAGAGCATACATTTTGAGTGCTTTCTTTATTCATGATGTCCGAAATTACTCTTCTTCAATTATAGAGAAAAAGAGGGTGAAAACTGCAAGTTGCGTAAAGTGCACCTGAGTGATGCAAGCCTTTATTGAGTGTGTAGCCCTGGAAGCTTGGTCTTGCAGAAAGCCACTGTGATTGTATTGCCACAATTCTTGCTGAAACATGTAGACTAATCATTAGACCAATCACCAGGATGTGTGAGATTAATAAAGTTTCACTGGACGTCTACCACTGTTTTTACATTTGTTTGCAACCTGGTGTACGTAGATATCCTGGAGGTAGTTTTAAAATTTGCACAATCACTTTCATCACACTTTGAAGATCAAAACCAGCTCTGCTGTAATCAGGCCTCATAGTATACTTAAAATGCATTTGGCATCTTAGGTAGGAGCCCAATAATGAAGCATGTCACCAACTAGGTTGATTGGTGAGAGTTCTTCTTAAAACCTATTTGGATTTTTTATGAGTGATAGTTAATTGGCATGGATGACACAAGAGTGACATGGTAATAGGCTCATTATATGTGTCATAATGTCTACAGAATAGTGCAAGCTAATGAAATGTAATAAAGCTTGTTAATGTGAAGATGCTATTTGCTGTAGTAGGAAATTGGGACCATTAGATGTATGGTCCTTTCTGCCAGCTGTCCAACTTTGGTGAAAGTAGGCCCTTGCCTTCCCACGCAGGACAGTACCCCCATGCACCATGTCTCTTGCAGCTGCCAAACCTTGTTTGCATCTCCTCCAAGGGATCTTCAGGCTCCATGTATCCCCACCCCCCAGCACACCTTTTCTGTGATGCACAGCCCTCTGCGTGCTTCTCCTGTGGCGTGAGACCCTTCTCCTGTAGTGCTGCGTTGGCTCCTCTGTGACTCCTGGTTCCTCATCCAGTGGGTTTCCTGTGGGGGCTGCTTCTTCTTCTTTGGACTCTCTACCTTGCCGAGGGTCCCCCTAGGAGTCCCCCTGTGGGTTGAGTCCTCCTGGACCTTTCTGGTCCCCGGCAGCTCCTCTTTTGCTTCACTGTGACTTCTGCCTTTCCCAAGGTTTGTTGGTGGCTTTTCTATGCCACTGAGCGACTGCAATCATCCACCTGGCGTGGGATGTTGACTGCATCCTCCAGGAACTCTTCACCTCCTCCAGGGCTGCATTCCTGACTGTCTTCATCCTACCATCTACCAACTCCTGCATCCACAGCTAGGTGGGTAGCAGCTCCTGCTACCCCTGGACTCTTATGTGACTTCTAGATTTGGTTCCCTTCTTCCACAGTTCTTCCTCTTCAGGAATCCACAGCTGGATCCTTGCAGTCTTGTTTGGGTGTTGCATTTTCTTAATTTTCTTCCTTTTGGGTGGTTTGGGAAAAATCTAGTAATTTACTCCTTTCCTCCTGATCACTAGGAGGCACTGTGGTACTTACCTTTGGGGGTTCCTAGTACCCCCCACTCCCCTCTACACATTCCACTTACCTAGGTAGGGGTCCTGTGTTCGGATTCCATTTTTTTAGTATTTGGTTTGGGCTCCCCCTGGCATCACTATTGTCTAGTTGTATTTGCACTGTTTTCTATCACTTTCTATGCCTATTGTTGATTAATAGTGTACATATCTAGCATGTTGCTTACCTTCTATTGGAGGGTTACATCTCTAGTACATTTTGGTGTTTGTGTCACTAAAATAAAGTACCTTTATTTTTGTAACACTCAGGCCCTCATTTCAAGCTCGGTGGTCTTTTACAAAGGCCGCTGAGTTTCCGCAGGGCCGAAGACCGCCAGTGTTGGCGGTCTTCCGCCAACCATATTATGACTGAAGGTGACCCTCTGCCCTTTTTTGGACGGAGAGCCGCCAGCAGCCATACTGGTGGTCGGCGGTGTATTGGAGGCTGCTCCTCCGTCACCGCCACGTCATCAGAACACCGCCCACCGAATTACGGCTCAGTATTAGGCATAGCGGTGTTCTGTTGACGGGATGCTGGTGGCAGAGCAGCCTATATAATCACTAAAGGTGTGGGGTAGTAGGGAACCGAAAGTAAGACTGGGTCAGTCTTAAATCGGTGTTGGTTAGGTGGCTTTGGATCCTAACGCGGGGGAATCATTGTTGGAGAATATCCAGACAGGGGGGGGTGCTGTGTAGTCCCACAGGGGAAGGGGGAGTCTCCCTTACGGACTAGGTGGTCTCACACACATAATAGTGTCATGCTTCATCATATGACCACCTAGCCCCACCCAAGCAAGATGATACTGCTTGGGCGGACTCAACCTCTTGGTTAAAAGAACCGGAGGGAGTACTGAAATTAAACTTACTGGATAGTTACTTAGATCCAGCTGAGGTGAGTAATAAAATTACCAAGCATGTCACTGATAGTTGCTGCTAGTTTTAATATAGGTGCATGCTGGTAAGACTAAAAGCAAGGGGAAAAGGCTCGTTGGAGAGTAATGTCTCCTGGAGTCTAAAATAAAAAATGGATGACCAACATGTTTCTGCCCTCACTAGGTGCTGGTAGGTCAGGGGCATTCATCAGGGTCGGAGCACACGCAATAAGTGGGGTGCTCAAAGTGGATAATGAATGGCCTACCTGAACGGGTAGTTCACGGTGGGGTAGGTCAAGGGGTAGGGGGCGATTTGCCTCTGGTCTGGCTAATGCCGGGGAGGGGTTTTCCCTTTTAGTCACACTCACTCCAAAGGGAATACCATGGGGGTTACCTACATGCCAGAGCGGCCTGGGCCAGAGGCAAATCGCCCCCTACCCCTTGACCTACCCCACCGTGAACTACCCGTTCAGGTAGGCCATTCCCTTGTGGGACTACACAGCACCCCCCCCGTCTGGATATTCTCCAACAATGATTCCCCCGCGTTAGGATCCAAAGCCACCTAACCAACACCGATTTAAGACTGACCCAGTCTTACTTTCGGTTCCCTAATACCCCACACCTTTAGTGATTATATAGATTTCTTTAGGGAGGCGGTGTGGGCTAGCAACACTCCCAGTGCTCTCCTTTTGTGTATTTGTGGTGGCAGAGCAGCCCCCATGGATCCCGTTCCCTCCTGGAGGATCACCGACCCAGGTAAGGTGATCGTCCGTTAGGGGAGGGGGTGGGAGGGGTGTTGTGTGAAGTGTGCATGCATGGGGGTGTGCGTGTGAGTGTGTAGAGGGGTTGTGTGAGTGCATGTATGCATGCAGGGGTGTAATGTGTGTAGTGGAAATGTAACATGTATGTATGTGTGCATGTATGTGCGCGTGTATGTGTGTGAGTGGTGTGAGCGTGCGTGTAGGAGGTGTGGGGAGTATGTGTGGGGGTTGCAATGGGGTGGGGAGGGGGGTCCTACTACCTTTGGGGGGCGGTAGGTTGGTTATGGGTGTTGGGGGAGGACTCAGGGGAGGTGGAGACCCCAATCAGTGCCAGGGAACGAATTCCCTGGCACTGATAGTGCCTACCTCCATGGATTTTGTGGCGGTTCAAAACCCCACGAAATACATGGCGGTATGCGGGTCCTGATACCGCCGGCGGTCTAGTGACGGCCGCCGGGCTGGAGACCATTGTCTCCAGCCTGGCGGTCGTTACCGCAGTGGCGGACGGTGCGGAACCTTGGCGGTTTGGCATTTGCCAAACCACCAATGTCATAATGGGGCAGTAATGACCGCCAGCCTGTTTGCGGTCTTACCGCCCTTTTTGCACAGTCCGCCACGGTTGTAACAAGGGCCTCAGTGTTTTCTTTCATGTATGTGTGAGTGCTGTGTGACTACAGTGGTATTGCATGAGCTTTGCATGTCTCCTAGATAAGCCTTGGCTGCTCATCCACAGCTTCCTCTAGAGAGCCTGGCTTCTAGACACTGCCTACACTACACTAGTGGGGGATACCTGGTATAAGGTGTAAGTACCTCAGGTACCCACCACACACCAGGCCAGCTTTCTACATTGTATGAATGGAAAGTAAAAGAATGATTAGATTTTGATGAATACTGTTATTTGAAAAATGGGACGCCTGTAACTACAGCAAAAAAGATCTGAGAAACTACACCCCATAGCAACGTATAGGGCCTAATTTAAGAAAAGTGGTGCTGCATCCAATGCAGCGCCACTTTTCTTGTGCACCATGTGTGTGCCATATTTAATATATGGTGCACCATGACACAGGGTAGGGGCAAAAATTGTTGACACTATTGATGCACTGTGTAGGATTAGCGCCAAAATGTTGGTGCTAATCCGGCACAGTACATAGGGGCCCATTGAAAGCAAAGGTGTGCCTCATTTAACACCTGCTCTATTCAGGCATCAAATGTAGCTGCAAAAAATTACGCAGTGGAATCTCTTAGATTCCACTGCACCATTTTTGCAGTCCCCCTAACTGGGGAATGCCCCCCTTGCATACATTATGCCTGATGCAGGCATAATGTGGCGCAAGGTGTTACAAAGTGGTGCAAAGAATGCATTGCACCACTGTGTAAATATGGCACATCGATTTCGGAAGCCTAACACCACATTAGCATCAAAAAATGGCGTTAATGTGGCGCTAGGCCTTCTTAAATCTTTGCCATAGAATCTTTTATCGGAAGTGTCTTATAGAACACTGCTATTTATTTAGATTTTTTAATGCAGCCAGTTTGATTAATTTGGCATCCTTATTAAACTGTAACTTGGATTTTTGCGTGCTGGTGGTAATGTTCCTGTGCAGCTTAGAAGATGTGTGAGGCACTATGGGCCTGAATCCAACTTTCACAGATTTTTCAGCTTGTCACTACCCCGTCTTGAGGACAATACCCTCTCAATTCCAACAAACCGTAATAAGTCTGCATAAGGTTAATTTCTTTCAGCATAATGTTTAGGTATAGCGCAATTTCCAACCTGATACGTGATTGCCCTTAAATGCTCGAAATCAATTTTTTCAAAGGGAACATAAGGACTGATTTAGATTTCGGTGGGCGGGGTTACTTCATCACAAAAGTGATGGAGAACCCTGTCTGCCATATTACGATCCCATAATAGACTATGGAGATCGTAATACGGCAGATGGGATATCCGTCACATTTGTGAGGGAGTAACCTGTCAGTCAAACTCTAAATCAGGCCCTTAGGCTGTTGTTTATATTGATTACTATTACTGGCAAAGATGTTATGGTTTGACAAGGGATTTGGAGAATGCCAAAATGCGTCATCGATAAATGAAATGCCAGATTCGTAATACTTGGAGTGCAAGCTTCCTTCCTTTGAAATGGCTATGATATATGTATACTTACATACGTCACGCACAACATGTTTGGGCGCCCACAGAGGTTATACAAATCTTTCAAAGTTTGTAACAGTAGTGCTCAAATGTAGACAATTTATGTATTCATGTTCCCAAGAGTAGTTTATCCAGAACAGTTCAAAACTCGGATGAGTTCGGTAGCTATTATTCCTAGAACTGCGATAAAGAGTTCTTGAGCATCTTGTAGTTCAGTGCTAGAAAATTGAATAGCACCTTTACACATGTTTAGAGCTGCATATGTGGCTGAGTTTTAGAATCTTTTCATGAAGATTTATCAACCTTTTGCAGAAGCAGTGATTTACCTGCTGGTGTATAATGTCTTTGAAAGATGATAGATAACAAAGTAGATAAACAATTACATTTCCATTGCAATTTACAACACTCTGACTTTAAAATTGATGTCCTGTCATTTCCTTGTGTTTGGTTTTCTGTGTTTCTTAGGTACTTTTACACCTTCCTGGTCACTGTAATTTGTTTTATTTTTTCATTTAAAAGACATTTTAGGATCAACCAATATGGGATATTGGCCAAGATGAGGAGCGTGTCTGTTTTGAAAATTATTAAAATTCTATTACACAGCTACTGTCTACATTAGTTCTTGTCTAATTAAAATTGGTAATATACAGTTCTGTAAGTTTTTAACTTGAAATAGAGCAATGTATGCCATGCTCTCTTTGAATACTGTCATAAAGAAACTGATGACTCTTTCTTTCTGTAGAATTGGTATTGGGAATCTTAAGTGACATTTTGAGCAATACTTAGACATTGTCTGATATTTCCCTGAGCAGTATTTACTACACGTATGAGATTGCAAGAGTAAAGCTTGCTCATACAGTTTGTTGTTATCTTTCTTTGGGATGTCATAAGTCACATAGCGTTCAATAAAATTTAGAACAAAGTCATTAGAGTTGTGTCTAAACTTCAATGCATCTTTTATCCAGAGAAGTATATGAATATGTGGTGCACCTCCTGCTTGATACTCTTTTCACCAAAATAATCCAGTACTTCTTGAAAGGGATTTTTCTTTTTGTTTCTTAAGTGGTGAAGTATAGCTTGAAATATATGATTGAAATATCTGCAAACATTGTCAGGATCCAAAGAACATATGTCTGTGGGTATTTTGCAGTTACTGGGCCCAATTCACAAAGGTAAACTTTGACCAAAAATCTAATCTTAAACCATAAGTCTAACTTTACTACGAGTAAACTCAGACCAAAAGTTTAACTTCACTATGTGTAAAGTTAGACTTTAGGTCTAAACTTAGACTTTTGGTGTAAGTTTACCTTTGTGAATCAGGCCTAAAGTCTGTAATATTAGCATTAGCTTTGAGATGAAATTGATACAAACCGTCCTATTTGTACTCAGCACAACTTAAAGAAATATTCCAAGCAGTTGTTCCTAAATTTCTGAACACACATTTCAATTTTCAGTGTCTTCGAAAACAATATTCCTTTGCCCCTCGTTGACATGGCATAATGTTGATTAAGTTATATTATAGATCTTCAACTTTCTTGTGTATCTTGAATATGGAGGGCTTGGAGGTATCAGTAGTTTGAACTACCAGGCTGGAACTCATGATGAATGTATGACTACAGGGTGTGCCCACCTCCATTCTTTCCCTTCGGGGCAATATCAAGCCCCCTATTGAAGTTTTGGATTAAAGTACCGTTAGGAACTGTAAGTTACTTTCTTTGCATGAGTGAAAAAGATTCATTCAAGTCTTCACTTTTAAGTTTGCTAACATCAACTATTGCGATTATAAGTACAGGGTACTCTCCTTATACCTAGGCTAGGGATCTGTTTACTAAGGTCCGGATAAAAGCTGGCTGGGCCATGGTTGCTGAAACATGCAGACCATGGTTGATTATAGATGTAAGAGATTATTGACATCCTCCTTTGATTTAAACCTTACACTGATTCCTGAGAATGAAATAAACTCAATAAGAAATGTGAGGTAATTTTAATGACATTTTGCACAGATCCCACTAAGCCTCTCAGCTAGATTTGCTTCTTGCTTGAGGATGTAGAGCCCACTCTGACACATTACCATCTAGAGCGCCAACCCAATGATGAACTATGTCATTAGTTGATAACTTTGGGTGAGGGTCTCTTAAAAAAACTCATAGAGACTCCTGATTCACAGAGGCATTTCTAGGACACCACTCTTTGATGATTGTAGAGAATCTGGTTATGGCCACTTTTCCATTGTTAATTAGAGTTGCTACATTTATATACCTCTAATCCCCAGAATAAAAATTCTCTGTACAAGAGGATTTTTTCCATGGGATTTACAACTTTCTATTTTGCTTCCACATACTTACCTTTAAATTGAGATGGGCAGTTCCCTTCTAGTTTCCTTTTAATTGCTCTTTCCATGTGTTTCTTATCTGTTTTTGTCATTCCATTTGGACTTCTACAGTTGTTACCTTGTTTTCTTTCTCTACATTCTCCTTTGTAGATCAGGTTTACTATACAGTGCAAGCTCCATGGTTACAAAAGAGGTATTGTGGGCTTACCAAGAACCTACAGGAGCTTGCAGCCTACACATTGTGTATCATTGATGAGCTTTACTCTGATTCTTATTTGCTTTGTATTGGATAGTGTAACTTGTTTCAGCCTGTCCATCTTGTTTCTCCCTCCCAAAGAGCAGTGTCTCTTTACCATCTCTTTGATTGGCTGCCTTCAATGCTTGGACTGCTCACTTTTAGAGTACTATTTTTCTTGTTGGTTAAGCAATCTACGAGTGTGCATTTATTTCCAGCTGTCTCCCATGGGTTTTTTGTCCCCCTCCATATTGTTCTCTTTCACCCTTGTGTTTCTCATCCACTTATGGCTTTGGTGTTGTTCTCGTTAACCCTTGTACTCTCCCTCTTGTTGCTTCTCACCCAGATCACTGTGTTGCTTCTCCTCCCTCTTGCCTTGTTGCTCCAGTCCCCAATCGTCATTTTGCTTTAGCCAAATCCCCTCTCTAACCCAGTCTCCCAATGTGGTCATTTGTTTATTTTTTCTCTCTGTTTTTTCAACTTGATTTATGTCCTACTCAATCAAGGTTCCATAAAAAAAAAAAAACATTGTCTCCTTTTGTATGCATACACAGGCTTGTTGGATGCAAGCACCCACTTAAAAAATTACATTTTGTCTTTTTTTAGCCATACTGCACAGCAACCACAAATATGCACAGCTTGGGTAAGAAAATATTTGCAAAGTCAATAGGTCTTACAGTCACCACCTATTGGCTTTTCCAATAATTGTTATTGTTTGTTTGTGTTTCTTTCAAAATCCTGGCCTGGTGTGGGGGTGCCAAGGGACCATGATACCCTCTCCTTCAGAGTCTGCTCAGGAATCTTTATTTACTCCATCTACTTAGTATCACAACATAGTGGTGGTTGATATAGTGAATGCAGATAAAAGTGATATTAAAATAATACATTTGATGTACTAAATTGAACCTCCACCTATTGGTTTAGAGAAAAGTTACCCAACATACTCCCAAAAGGTTCACATAAATGTCATTCTATGGCTATATTTGGATTCCTTTAATGTAGGTTAATTATGTGAATATCTTGAAAATCTAGGTTGTGTCTATCCTCTACCCAACATGACCACCCTTATTTTAGAGAAATGTTTAGTGTAAAAAAGTAAACATAAAAATAGTCATCAATATAAAAGCACCCAAATCACATGCTTGTGTTCTTCAATTACAGATGTCAGAATTTGTAAAGCTCTTCAATGCTCTCCTTATACATCTCAATGACCACGGAACGTCTCAACTTCAAAGTGGGACCTGTGGCAAAAGAAGAGAAGTGTGTTAAAAAAATAAGGGGAGACCCAAGTAAGTGAAACGGGAACTGTGGCAGTAAATAATAGTGTGACAGTAGCTCTTGTGAGTAAGTTACCAAAGGATATATTTTGAACACTTAGGCCCTCATTACAACATTGGTGGTATTGACCGCCTACCACCACGGCGACGGCTGCCAACATACCACCGCCGTGGCTACCAGCCAGCAACGCGTATTATGACTGCCGACGGTAGTCCGCCAGAAATCTGGAGGAACACCGTCGACGGTCATGGCGGCAGATGGCGGTAAGGCGGCGCTGCTGACAGCAGCACCACCACGCCAGCAAAATACCGCCAACCGCATCATTAGCAATGATACAGCCTGGCGGTGTTTTGCTGGCAGACGCTGCTGCTGACAGCAGTGCCACGGACCGTCTCCAGCCTGAGGACCCCCTGCAAGCAGGTAAGTTGGGTTCTCCGACCGGAGAGGGGGGGTGTTGTGTGTATGTGAGGGGGGGTGTATGTTTTGGGATGCGTGCATGCTGGTGTGATTCACGCTGGATGCATGCGTGAATGAGTGATTGTGAGTGTTGTGTGTTGTCGATGCATGTGTGTGACAAGGTATGTTGGTGTATGTTGTGGTGCGTGGGTATGAATGAATGCATGCGTGAGTGGAGGTGGGTATGTGTGTGTGCATGTGTGTATATGGGTGCGCCGGTGGGTGTGTATATGTGCGGGGGCAGGAGCGGGTGGGGTGGGTGGGGTAGGACTCTGAGGAAGGGATTCCCTGGCACTGATAGTGCCTACCGCCATGGTTTTTGTGGCGGTACAAAAACCACAGAAACCATGGTGGTAGGCCGGGTCGTAATCCCGAGGGTGGGAATGTGACGGCCGCCGGGCTGATGACCGAATTCCCCAGCCCAGCGGCCGTTACCACCCTGGCAGTCGGTGTGTTAAAGTGGCGGTGATGGTTGGCGGTAACGTCATCATCCAAATCCTATTTTTTTTACCCCCGGCCTGTTGGCGGTATTACCGCCGCTTTAACACCGACCGCCAGGGTTGTAATGAGGGCCTTAATGTCACTGTTGGTAATGAACATTGTTAGAGTGGTGTGCATTGAGATTTTTGCCTTGAGGTTTTTGTGGGCTGTAGAACTCTGTGCACTTTTCCCCTGCTACTCAGTGGGAAGGTGCTTGTGCTCCCCTCGCTAAATAGACCAAACAAGGACAACCCTATATGCCAACATGGACTAGGGTAATTCATAATAATAAAAAAAAAATAACAGTTGTCCTATCAGACTCAATTTAGGAACACCTGTAGTCTATGTTCAAGGTAGTCAGTTGAATTGTATGATGATCAGTGTTATGTTGGCATATTATCATAGAAACATCAGTCAACACACAAAACTAAACTCCTTGGAAGAAAGTATATTATTCTTAATATAGAATGTATGCATTCAAGATGCAAACAGCACAATGGAAAAAGGCAGAAAATGCAGTGCTGAAATAGGAGATTATATGTGAGTGATGCGAAGTGTGTTACATACCCCGGTTATCAGCAGTTTGGAACACAATTTGTGTTGGAGGATTATATTTATTCATATATTTCCTCCATTTAATTCTGTAACCAGGGAACAGGGTGTTGACGTTTCAACCCAATTTCAATTGTAGGGTTTCATTCAGATGCATGTGATCTGTGTGTAGCACCTGCACTCAAGGCAAAAGGAAATGTAAGTGTTTGATGAACTTGCAACAGTCTTGTTTGAGAGCCACTGTCTGCAGATGCCTTATCTAGTGCATCAGCAAGTATCTGTACAAACAGTCACACACAACCTCCAGAGGAACAAATCTTTCTGAAAAGTAGCATGCAAAATGTCTAGATGAGAGCTACTATAAATGATGCAACCAGTGTGCACACTATCGGCCAGTGTGGGATCTCCAGGGAGTGATGGGGAATACTCACGAAGGCCGAAAGCTGTAGTGCATTCAGTGCACCAACCATCTACTGAATGTGCAATGCTGCCGAAAATATACCTGTAATATCTTTAAAATCCACTTGACAACATAGTGGGGCAGTGTCGTCCTGCCCATATGTGTAGCCTGCTATCCCCACTTAATGGTAAATGGCCTGAGTAGCTCCAAGTGTAAGAACATGTGTCCATCATGATGGGTGTCTGAGTAAAATAAACCGGACATGTGGTCATGGCCAGGACCACAATGATAATTTTTCTAGTTGTCATAAATACACATACTAGTCAATATTTGCACCATTGTACAGTTTTCAACATTGAGTCTATATATCTTATATGAAGAACAATATGATTTCTACCAAGGAGTGAAATAGTGGATGTTGACTAACACATAACAGGAATCACTGAATACTTTAAAGTTAGACTATATGTATTACTGGAATGAGTCCCACAGGCAACACTTTTTTTATTATATTGAATTACCCTAGTCCCTATGGGTATATAAAGTTGTCCTTGTTTGGATTATGTAGTTAGGAGAAGGCAGTATCCTGAAAAGACATTGCAGTGGTGATATCCCTGTATAACATGTTATCACAGTGTTAGAGGCTATGGCTAAAGAAACTCTATGTTAGTCTGAGGAATACATATCAAAGATCGTAGGGGGACCTTCCCACCATAGGTCAAAGGATACCCCTACCACAAATATCCACACTGACCTGGATGAATTAAAGATAAAAGGTAATTAGGAGTGAACAGCATTGTAAACTATTGAGTACTTGTAGACTTACGTTATTTCTGTGGTAAGGCAAGTGAAAAATATACCAAAGAGTTTTTGCTAGGGGTTGACGTAACTCCTGTAATTCGTGTAGCATAATCACGTAGAATCACCCACTATTTTCAAGGCACAAAAATGCCTTTCTCACGTTCAAAGTGGACACGAGGATGCATTTTGCTCTAAGGAATAGCAGTAAATGCAAGAAAACAGAGAGCATGAATAATTGCTCGCACTGACTAAATGTACACTTGTGGTAGGGTTTTTCCCCCAAATTACTGTTAATTACAATAAAGGGCGTAGTCACATTACCGTGTGTAATTCTGCATCAAAATGTAAAACAAAATTATTAAAATAACTCCAATTACTGTGACATAATTGAAATTCCACCCAGGCTTAATTTTTACTCAAAATGAGAACCTTTAGGAAAAGGTTAGTTTCACTGGGGACAAGTGTTCACATTATTGGGTGGTGTTGGGCATAGACACTTCTCTAGAGAAATTGAATGCACTGAAACAACAGATCAATGACCTGGAAGGAAAGGTTAAGAGAGATAATGCTGCTGCAAATGTGATTGCTGTCTTAATCAATTGTCGATTTCCATCCTATCAACCTGGGCAAGAAAATAGACAAAGTTCAGAAAGAAAAAACCCATACAATAAGTAGGCATGGGCAAAATTTTAATTACATCAGAGTTATCGTAGTAGGGTCAGTAATTATGAGTTACTTTTGTGTTGCAAAATTACTGAAATTGAGCAATTAATCCATAATAAGTAATTAAGAGCAACTGTGTGCAAAATTCCTACAGCAGGGGTACAGGAACAACAATCTAAGCGAGAGCGAGTGGCTGCTGGCAACGCTGTTCACGTCCTGTACGAATTAGCGATCTATTCTTAGCATAAAATCCATCCCCAGGCTCATTTGGAAACAAGGAAGCATCTTGAAAATAGAAAATAGCTCTAAGTGCTCGATTGCACTTCTCACGTAATTACACATTAATTATGAGTAATCGTGCTGTAATTATGAGGTATTACACTAGAGAGAAGTATGCCATTACCTCAGGGCACAGTAATACACAAAGTTAGACCCTAACAACTCCTACACATGTAAAACAGAGCCGGCTTTAGTGCTGATGGCGCCCTGTGCGGCAGTTATTTTTGCCCCTCCACCCCATGACCACCTCCTCGGATTCCCTCACTACTACACGGCAAATGTGCCCCTCATCTCTCCATAGGACCCTTTCACATACATTCCTTTGTTTTAAATAGCTTGAATAGGCTAGGTTTACCAATTCACTCAGCTAGCCACATAAAACATTGTTCTGTTCTTTGCAGCAAGCATATTAACCCTCTACGCTACTTTATGGCGAGTCAAAGCTGCCACTAGACAAAACTCCCATCTCTCTCCCAACATTAATCACAAGCGGTATCTTGACATTTGTATTGCTTCCTGAAGGCTGGATGCACAAGGAACTTTTCAGTAGGTGCTTTTGAAGCACAAGTTTCATAAGTTATTGCTAAACACAGCGCCCCCCTGAGGTCAGCGCCCCACAGTTCGCACCGCCCTAAAGCCGGCCCTGCATGTAACAGATTCAACTTCTCAGAAAAATGAGTCAGCTCAGACAACCAGGAAATCCCTGGCCTAATCACTGGACTAATGCCCCCAAGGGCATTTTTATGGTACAGCAAGCAGAGTGGGTGAAGAACAAGGAGTTGTGGGAAAGCGAGATGGAGTGAGATGAAGAGAAAATGCCAGCCGGGGGAGACACAGACTCACAATCAATATCACACTTGGTAGAGAACCCTCCTATAAACAGGCTCCCACCCCCATGTTTAACATCACTGAACATATATGTTAGACCTGACAGCCTTTGGGTGGTCACCCCTATCTTTTTGCCTGCCTCCCTCCACTTTTTTGACACTGTTTTTGCTGGCTTTAGGACTCTGCGCACTTTACCACTGCTAATCAGTGCTAAAGTGCATATGCTCTATCCCTAAACATGGTAACATTGGTTCACACCCAATTGGCATATTTGATTTACGTGTAAGTCCCTGGTAAAGTGCACTACATGTGCCCAGGGCCTTTAGCTTGAATGCTACTAGTAGGCCAGAAGCACTGGTTGTGCCACCCACATGAGTAGCCCCTTACCCATGTCTCAGGCCTGCCATTGCAAGGCCTGTGTGTGCAGTTTCACTGCCACTTCGACTTGGCATTTAAAAGTACTTGCCAAACCTTGAACTCCCAAGGTAGGCCCTAGGTAACCCATAGGGCAGGGTGCTATGTAGGTAAAAGGCAGGACATATATCTATGTGTTGTACAGGGCCTGGTAGTGGAAAACTCCTAACTTTGGTTTCCACTCCTTTGAGGCCTGCTCCTTTCATAGGCTAACATGAGGGCTACCCTCATAAACTGTTTGAGTGGTAGATTCTGATTAGAAAGGGGTAAACAGGTCACAATTAGTATGACCAGAAAGGTAATACAAAATCCTGCTGACTGGTGAGGTTGGATTTAATATTAACATTTTAGAAATGCCACTTTTAGAAAGTGAGCATTTCTCTGCACTTAAAATTCTTCTGTGTCTTATAACCCTGTCTCCAATCCATGTCTGGGCTGGGCTGGTAGACAGCTCCCTTGTGCATTTCACCCAGACAACCACAAACACAGGATGATCAGAAACACCTGCACACATCTGCATACTGAATGGGTCGTCCTGGGCTGGAAGGGTGGAGGGCCTGACACATTTCAAAGGACAGTGGCCTGCCCTCACACAATGGACTGCAAAACCCCCTACTGAGACCCTGGCAGACAGGATTGTACTGAAAGCGGACCTTGTGCACTTCTAAGCCACTCTTTAAATTCTCTGCCACGTCAAAGGCACATTTGTGTATATAAACTACCAACTCAGACACTTCTTGGGAAGACATTCTGCACCAGAACCTGCAACCTGCCAAGAGAAGCTGCCTGGCTGCCCAAAGGACTCACCTGGACTGCTTTGCTGTAAAGGACTGCTGCCTTGCTTTTGCCCTGCTGCCTTGCTGGCCTCTGGCTCTGCTGAGAAGCGCTCTCCAAGGGCTTGGATTGAGCTTGCCTCCTGTTTCCTGAAGTCTCAGGGTAAAAAATAATTCATTTCTGCAAAGAAACTCCTTCTGCGTCGAAAATCGACGCTCAGCCTGCCGGAAACAAAGCACAGCCTGTCCAGCGGTGAGAAAATCACTGGATTGCCGAACCGGATGCAGCCTGACTTCCTCCGAGAGGAATCGACGCAGCGCAAGCCGTGCAGCAGAAACTTCCCCTCATCACCCACCGGAAAAATGCAGCACCTGTGACGTCGTCCAGCACGGCAAGGATTTACCCACATCGTCCTTGGGCGTCAAAAGACCTCGCATTGCAAAGAGGATTCAAGCCGGCGCAGCGGAATTCGACGCAAAGCCCTTGCCGCGTGGAAAGGAGTTGACACATCGTCTGGGTGTGCCAGGAATTCCGACACACACCCTTCGTTTTCCACACATCTCCTCCTCTGCGGTCTTCGTGGATGTAATTTTGACGCAAACTAGGTACTTTGTGCTTGCAAGAGACCATTGTTGCTTTTAAGAACTGACAACTTTTTTTATCACTTCAAAAGTGATATTTCAACGTGTACTTATCAAATCTTGATCGTTTTGACCTGCATGTAATCAGAGAAATATCCTATATTTTTTCTAAACCTGTGTGGTGTCATTCTGTGGTGTTCTCACTGTGTTATTGCATGATTTATTGCACAAAAACTTTACACATTGCCTTCTAAGTTAAGCCTGACTGCTCAGTGCCAAGCTACCAGAGGGTAGGCACAGGATAATTTGGATTGTGTGCGACTTACCCTGAATAGGATTGTGATCCCTATTTGGACAAAGGTGTATACCTCTGCCAACTAGAGACCCCATTTCTAACAATATACTAAACCATGATGAGGAATTGATACTCAGTAAAGACCTTGGGTTTGGTATCACAGAGAAACTGGATTTCTTTAAGATCAGGGTGCACTTCACAGTTTATTTAGGATGATCAAGTTGAAACATTTCTTCAAAGATAAACCTGAACCTCCAAGTATGACAGGTATAAACCTTTTTCTCCTTCTTACATTTCATTCAACCACACACCAAATTAATGCAGAAGTTATTGCATTTGAGAAGACACTTCTGAAACAAGTCAAGGAATTGGAAAATGGAAGAAAATATATTCCGTATAACATATCAAAAAAGGAACAGGTGACCCTGCCCACTTCACACCAAAATCCAGAGATAACCAGAAAACGAAATGATAAAAGTGTAGCCATAATTCCCTGAACATCAGATACTATGAGGCAGAAATACAAAGACAGCTCAGTGATGTGAGACATTATGCAAAACTGACACACAATCCCCTCAAAAATATTCAAGACATATGGAGGGTGTATTGCAGGGCTTTTGATGATGGTATCTTCGACAAAGAACAAGCATTCTAACAATCACACCTGATGACACCTACAATATACATGCTGCGCAACGACAACAAGGACATTCACAAATCAACAAGTAGAGCCATAATGTCTGGGGCCCTCATTGTGGACTTGGCGGTCTGGGTCGCCATGCAGGCGGTGGCGGGAAATCCCGCCATCCGGCATGGCGGCCCAGACCGCCACATAATGATGACAGGGAGAGCCGCCATAGGCCGACAGGCAGCCTAGCGTTGGACGGCATCATCACCGACAGGGCAGCACTGCTGCCCCTCGGATAATGATCCCATTTCCACCAACCTTTCCCTGGCGGGTTTCCCCGCCAGGGAAAGGCTGGTGGAAGGGGTGCTCCTAGGCCCCCTTGGGGGCCCCTGCACTGCCCATTCACTTAGCATGGGCAGTGCAGGGGCCCCTGTGCAGTGCTCCATCGCGCAGGTCACTGCCCGATTTACAGGCAGTGATCTGCGCGACGGGTGCAGCTGCACCCGCTGCACAGAGGCATTGATGGCGGCTCCATGTGGAGCTGCCGTCAATGTCCAGGCCAAGCATTCTGCTGGGCCGGCGGGGGGAAACATGTGTAATGAGGGCCTGGGTGTTATCTGCGCTAGAACCTTCATGTCAATTCTACATAACAGGAGAAGTTCCCAAAATGCATTCTTATGTAGGAGATAGTAGGCAATTAATCAGCAGCAGAGAAGGGTTATCATATGATATTCAGAAAGATATTATGGTCACCTTGGATGTAGAATTCCTCTACGCCAATATCCCCAGACTGAAGCCGTTACTAGATTAATTCTGAAACTAGCTGAGATTGCATAAAAAATAAATTCTTCATGTTTAAGAACAACTACCATGAGCAGGCCAGAATGGCAAATTTGTTTGTGGGTAAATTTGAAAAATAAAACAATGTCCCATATAGATAGACAATCTTTTTAAAGACAAAGGGCCTCATTATGAGTCTGGTGGTCGGACAAGCCAACCACCAGACTCATGGTGAGGAGACCACCTCGGAGCTGGCAGTCTCCGCACCAAACCCATTACAAGGTTTGCACTGGTCAGTCCAGTGGAAACTGTGTGGCGGCATGTGTTGCACGGGGGGCCTCAGCACCATCGGAATGTTTTGCAGACAGTGCACATTCAGATGGTGATGGGCAGGGAAGCCCCTGACACTGTAATCAGCCAGGCAGTGCAGAGTTTAGTGCCCACCCTGGCTAAGTACAACTCTGACCTCCGTCACCCGGTCGGGAACCATGGCGGTCCTTTGGCAGGTCCGCCCACCAGGATTGTAAAGTGGCGGTCGGACTGCCACAGTTGCAGCGTCCGACCGTCACCACAAAGCTAGCAGTCCTATGACCGCCAGCCTCGTAATGAGGCCACAAATCTGCACATAGAAGTTATAAATTGAGGACATCTTTCTACTCTGGCATGGATAGTAAGATGAACTGTATAACTTAATTACTTGGCCATATCAGAGTAGAGATTTGTCATTTACTGGCAATTAAAGCAAAACACAGATATATTACTTAGATCATTTGGCGAAACAAGGAAGATAAACTTTATACCACTCTATACAAACCTAATGACACTAATTCATTACATAGGTGCAAGAGCCACCATCCACAGGCTCTGAGGGACAATCTCTCCTTTGGTCAATTTTTGTTCATATGCAGATGTTGGCTCCTTAAAGAGGGTTACTTCAGAGAAGCTGAACAGCTGAAGAAAAGACTGATGAAAAAGGGTACCCTTGGAAGATAATCATCAGAGCTCCGAAGAGGTTGGTTTCACACTAGGAAATGTGTTTCTAACCCCAAATTCAGGAACACTGTACAGAGCACGATGGTCATAGCATATACAATCCTGTAAACTATGACATTAAAAGAACATCAAACGTCAATGGCGACTCATAGGAGACATATGCACTGAACCACCACTCTCTGCTCTTAAAAGAAATAACACCATCAAACACTATGTAGTGAGGGCGTTAGCGAGATGCCATGATACAGAGCAGTATGAGAAGGGGTACCCAGTTTTTTAAGACAATTTCACAAGTGACACCAAAACTCTGGACACTGGTATAAGTCTTCTGTGTTGAAATATTTCTTGAATTGTAACACCCAAAGGGCCAGATGTAGGAAGCAGTTTGCACGTCGCAAACAGCGAATTTCTCTGTTTGCGACATGCAAACTTCACTTTGCAATGCACAAAACCTGAGTCGCAATTAGGAAGGGGTGTCCCCTTCCTAACTGCGAGTCGCAGTGCAACGCGGGATTGCTTTGTGACCGTGAACGAGGTCGCAAACCAATCGCAGTTACCACCCATTTCAAATGGGACCCCTTCCCCTCTGTGAATGGCATTAAAAACATGTTTCCAGAGCCACTGCCTGCTCGAAAAACATGAAACAAAAACGTTTCATTTTTCAGTTTTGTAATGCATCTCGTTTTCCTTTAAGGAAAAGGGGCTGCATTACAAAAAAGTAAAACTGCTTTATTTATAAGCAGTCACAGACATGGTGGTCTGCTGTCTCCAGCAGGCCACCATCCCTGTGAGTGCCGCGAGTCTCAAGTGGGGTCGCAAATTGCGACTCACCTTATGAATATTCATGAGGTGGGCATTTGCGACCCCCTTGCGAGTCGCAAACAGTGTCAGGGACACTGTTGTGCATATGCCCAAATTACCTACATCTGGCCCAAGAGGCTATATATGCTATAAAATTCCCATTTAATTGTCTGTACATTAGCCATGCATCACAAGTGGTGAAACACAGAACTGAACAACAAATGAATTGACGAGAGTAGCCCCACACCAGATCTTGCAGCGACTTCACAGGCCTGACGGGAAGCACCCCAACTAATGGGAGTGACCCTCTAACTACAGGACCAGACTGGGGACCCAAAGCAGCCCTGGCAAACTTTGTCAGACCAGCCCCCAAAAGGTGCATAGAGAGCAATCCTGACCACTACAATGGGGCTTGGGGGGTTTTCCCCACCCCAAGAAAACTTTGGAAAAATGGCATAAACGGTGCATACTGCAACACAGTTTTCAATATATATTCAATTGTATTAGTTTTTAACCTTAGACCTTACAGTGCCCCAGGATATGGCAATCTTTATTGGGGCTCTTCAGTGATTCCCTCTCCAGCACCCTCTAACAGTTCCTTAGCCCCTCTCTCACATGTATTTCATTTGATTATGGGCGTTGGAGCAATTTACATCACACACACACATACAGAGACAATGAATCATATGTGTGTAAACAAGTGTACTGAGAAACATTACAAAAAACAAATGGGACTACATGTCATCCATATTGGTGGGAGGTTTTTTTAAGAGGCCTTGGCCTGAGGAAGCTTAAACTCAGGATGTAACAGAGTGGACAGGGTTGACTTTACTAATATCAATTTATTTATACCCAAACAAACCCTTTTTAGCAAAACTAAGATAATCAAATACCAGGGAAAACACATAACTTCTAAAATGTACCAGGCATTTTGCATGCATCTCTTTGACAGCAGTGAACTGCACAGTAACAAACGGAGCTCTGTGACAAAAGCAGTATCCCACTAAGCATTGCACATAAAATCCAGTTCTGTTATCTGCATAGCACATGTTCTTTGCAACAGGCATATTAACCCTCTGCTCTACCTTAGGTGAGTCAAAACTGTCACTGGACAAAACTTTGATCTGTCTCCAGCAGATTCATAATCACCAGAGTTGAGTTATCTTGGCACTTTTATGAAAACTGTTTGATATAAATGGAACTGTTCCATTAGACAACTTGGAGAACCCTTGGCATACAATACCTTGACCATGTCCTTGCTTGTAGGTAGACTCCAAACCTTCAATCAACTGCGTGCTGAATTGGGCATTACCACCAGCTATCCCGCTGCTTCAGAGTGACCATTGTCCCACAGACTATCCCCTATGACAGTACCTATGAGCCTTCGTAGGAATAGGGAACTTTTATCACGTCTTTTAAAGGCCAACACTCTCTTCCATCCCTCTCAGCCACCAGGGTCTTATGGCAACCCGTCCTAGGAACGATGTACTACCTGGAGAATTGGCCTCCCTTCTCTTGGATCATGATAGAGCTCTCAGAGACCACTGCTTAAAATTTGTCTACTCTAAAATATTGCAGGACTGGTACTGGGCTCCTCTGAATATACATAAGGCCAAATATCTATGCGCACGGCCTATGCTGGTGGTGCAACACCTTTAATTGCAATCTCCTCCAAGTTCTGTGGTCCTGCCTAGCTATTGCTTAATGCTGGACTCCAGTCTGGGGGCTCCTATAACAGTATAGTGCTGTCCAGATTACTCCCTCGCCCCATTGATCTTCTCCATGACTTCTCAGATCTCCCTGAAACAACGTCTCACGACTGAAAATGGTTAGACACATCACTTGCGCTGAGCAAACTCTGCATATTGCACCATTTGAGGCAGCCCGCCCTCCCTGTTGACTGAATGGCCCCTTGAACTATATCGCATAAAGGGTTATGAGAAAATCAATTACACTATGAATGCCCAATTCCACATCTTCAAGGCAGTCTGGAGCCCTTTCATGACTGGAGTATTGGACTCCCTTGTCCAGTCCTGAGCCTGAGTCCCACTGAAACTGAAGGATGCATGGAACTATTGGCACAGTGAACAGGGCAGCACCTGCTGACCCACCAACACTATATGAACCACTGCAGACCTTCCAACAAACCTGTTTCACCATTGTTTCCCCACACCCTCCTACCACGCTTGTGCCTCTCAGTGTACTGCATTCAATTTTTCCTCACACGTAGGACGTGATCATACCTCGCCTACGACAGCCAGAAGATGACATCCATACATCTACACTGCATACATACATGTCCAGTCTTCCCTCAGCTAGTCTGGACTTGATTATTGTTCTACCCCACTTCCTCCGCTTTGTTTTCTTTACCTTCATTCTGTACTGTAATGTGTGGCACTGTGTACCTCATGTGACACCCTACTCATTGC
Organism: Pleurodeles waltl; assembly: GCF_031143425.1. Lineage (NCBI taxonomy): Eukaryota > Metazoa > Chordata > Amphibia > Caudata > Salamandridae > Pleurodeles > Pleurodeles waltl. The sequence continues at coordinate 1,312,183,062 of NC_090437.1, read as the reverse complement.
ACTGTCCTGTAAATTGTTAAACTTTCAATAAATAAAGTTGCAAAACAAAATGAGTTGCATCAGATGCAGATTTGAAAGGGCCCTGCTAGTGAAGCATTACATAGATTAAGGGCATCCTCGGAAGGAGATACACTGGCAACAAGCAGAAGTAGTCAGCTTGTACAATAGAGGTGATAACATTGCCAACCATTTGGACTTGAGGGAATGATAATGGATAGACTTACTGTAAGGCACCATTAAAAGACTGAATGATGTGAGCATTTCCTGCTGATTATATCTGTTCTAAACATGTGCCAAAACAGTTTTTTCAGTTATTGATGGCTTTGTCCTTCCTTTATTTATGATGTCTTTTTTAATTTGATCTTATGCTTGATATTTTGCATACTAATACAACATAAGAGGGCATACAACACAGGCCCCTTCTGATGACCTTTCTTTTAGGAATGAGTTGATACTATTTATTGATTTGAATTATTTGGTTGTCTCTCCTGGGGAGACAAATGTAAGGAACCCATATTATGTTTGGATTAACATGTTAGACTACTGTGTCAATTTTTCTGACACACTCCCACTAATTAGATACCTTTGATGTACTTGCTGTGGTCAGTAGCGGGTGGCAAAGGGCCATTTACTGCCAGACGGCATACTGGTCAGACAACTGGTGGACGTCTAAAGAGGGCACCACCCCCCAACCTAAAAAGGTAGGAAAAAATGTAGGCATCCTAATATATGACAACCTCATGATGAAAGCAGGTTGACTCTACATGCTCTATTTGTTTTGCGATCATGAAAATGGTTAGGAAAGTATTTCAGTGGCTACACCTCCATACAAGAAGAACCCTTGTACAGGCACAAATGGTCAGCTGCTTGGATGATTGTAACACCTTACTGGTTGGAGCTAATGAAACACTACTATCAAAACTTCAGGTACTCCAGAAAACTGCTGCATGCCTAGTGTGCAAGCTTCCTCCTGGTACTCCCTCAGAGCCTACTCCTAATCTCTTAATTAGGTCAGGAAATGTGCTACTTTTACACTCCTATGCTTGGTACACTATCTGGCAGGGGTCATGCTTATGTCCATGATAGATGTCATCAATATCTCCCCACAAGACATCTGATATCAAAAGATCAGCATCTACTTTACCCTTCCTGCATTTACACAGTCAAGTACAAGGGGCAATCTTTCTCCAGTGTTGGCCTAAACCTTTGGAAAAAATTGCCACAGCACATCCGTGATTGCTCCAAACTTGACTGCTTCAAAAACCTCCCTGAAACCTATTTTTTCTAATTTCTCCAATCCTTCAATTCCCCCTTGCCTTTTATGTTCTCCAGCACTGAGATACCCCTTCGGGGGTGATTCGCAGTGCTGTATCAAGCTCAGTTAACATAACATAACATAACATAACACGGAAAACCTTGACATGCCTTAAATATGTTATAATTAAGAGGTGTCTAGCTCATTGCAATGGCCTCTTTATCCCAATAATGAATAACTCCGTTGGTCATCGATACATTCATGTCTAGACCATACTGCATCACTGGGCATATTTATCGTCAGTCAATTGGACTCGGCTAGAATTCAGATGTTTGTGCTCATAAGGCTTAGCCAAGGAACAATGTGTAAAGCATTTAGCAGCACCAAACACTAGAATAAGAAAGTCACACAGCATGGAAGAAATGATTAGAATTTCACAGAGGTACAGAGTTTTAGAAGTAATAAATGGGGGACGTGGATAAGCACCACCCAAGATGGCCACAACTTGAGGAAGCTCCGCAACTACTAAATTGAATCCCTCACACAATCTGATATTCATCTGTCCGTGCTACCTGGACCAGCAAGGCCCGAGTTGCGGGAGCGGCCTGGGACTGAATAGTGTAACTATCGGCTGCTGGGAACCTCAGAGGCTGCAGCATGTGTGGCCTAGACTGAGAGCAGCGGCTGATAGAGGAGACCAAGGCCTAGAGTGGGAAGGAGGGGCTGTCATTGCCTCACTCGTTCTACTTGAGACACCAACAGAAACTAGCGATGGAAGAGCGGCTTACTGTACCCAACCCTATACTGCCAAGCCGGGGAGGCTGAAACCCCACAGAGCACCAGGGCCCTTCCCCATTCATATGGCTTGGATGAGGCGTGACTACGAGTGCCAACTCTGCACCTCCCTGTGTTGGAGATTGAGGTAATTTCTAGGAACAACACCGGTTGGGACCCGGCAGGCGCCCCCTGGGGCAGAAAGGAATTACTGTGTTGTTTAGGAGACGGATGAGCTGTGCTGTGGGCTACGGTGGTGGAGTTTTATGCCCCAGTTCCCTGGGGGCCGCTTCTAAGGTGCCCCATTCAATATGGTGAGAAACAAAAAGCAGTGCCTCTGTAAGCGAATAAAATGGATAAATATGCCATCCTGAGACTGGCTGAAGGGACTGTGGTGGGGGCGGATGCAGGCAGAGGCCCGATTGAGAAACAGACTCCCCCAGTGGAACCGTCACTTGGGGCAATAATGACAGTCATCCAAGACCTCAGAGGCTCACTGGAACCAAAATTGGATGCTGTGACAGTTGATGTCACACTCCTCTGTGCGGACCGCAAAAAAGTCACAGAAAAGGTCACAACTGCTGAGTCAGACATTGTTCATCTGCAGTCTACCTCCAAGAGACAAGGGTCATGGCACGGCTTGAAGATCAGGAAGGGAAAGCAAGGAGGAATAATATTAGACTGATGGGAGTCCCAGGGGTGGCTGAGGGGCTGAGTGTTAAACTCTTTCTGGAGGACCTCATCATCAAAACACTTTGCCCCAAAAGACTGTCTAACTTTTTTAAAATAGAAACGGCACATAGTGTGTCGGTTCTCACACCATCACCTGGGGCCCCTCCCAGAACGAGCAATGCAAGGGTCTTCAATATCCGTGACAGGAATGCAATCCTGCCGGCAGCTAGGTCCCAAGGTGGCCTCCAGTTTGAGAATACCATAATCAGGTTCTTCCCGGACTTTACGTTCCAGGTGCAGCGACAAAGATGTAACTTTCAAGTTGTCAAAAAGTCATTATGTGAGTATGAGCTCAAGTATATGATGCTCTTCCCAAGTGAGAGTGATTGCAGAGAACAATGGGTCAAGGAGGTAAGGGGATGCTTAAGGGTTGCTGCAAGTTTCCAACAAAGCTGTTGCGGAGGCCTTTGTGATGTACTATGTGGGGATATATGCCTCAGAAACCCTAGAGACTGAGGCCGGCTGCGCAGACATCCTGAAATATATCCAGCTGCCACGGCAGTCAGATGAGGACAGGGAAGCCCTGGAAGGGGGACTGACTGAAGAAGAAGTCACTCTAGCAATGCAAAGCCTTCAGTTGGGAAAGGCAGCAGGAACTAACGGTTTACCGGCAGAATTCTTTAAATGTATGACAGATAAAGTGGCACAACATATGCTGAACATGTTTCAGGAAGCTCAAAAAAGGGAAGATTGCTAGGAGACCAGAGGGTGGCGACGACAGTGGTAATTCATAAAAAAGGTAAACCCCCAACGGAGTGTGACTCTTACAGGCCTATTTCCCTGCTAAATATGGAGGTTGAGATGTTGGCGAAGGCCTTGGCGACTAGGTTAAGGTTGTCATCACTAAAATAGTACATCTGGATCAATCCAGTTTCATGCCGCTCAGGAGTACGCGCCGTAACTTGAGGTTCTTATATGGGGTTCTACGCATGACAAATATACCAAGCCAGTAACAAGCTGCACTCCTCTCTCTTGATGCCAATATGGCCTTTGACAGCGTGGAGTGGCACTACATTTTTGCCACCCTCGAGAGATTTGGGTTTGATCTGCAGTTTTATGGCTGGATGTGACTCCTTTACCCGGAGTCGATGGCTCGAGTGCGAGTCAATGCTACTCTCTACAGAGCCTTCGTGCCCACTCTCCCTCATGATGTTTGCGCTTGCGCTCGAGCCATTGGCAGCCTGGGTCCATCAGGACCCCTTGACATGGGGGCATCATCGTCCGTGAGATGTGGAAAAAGTGCATTTCATTCTATGCTGATAACATATTGCTCTATGTGACCAATCTGTGTTGGTCCATTGACATGATTATGCAGATTTTTTATATTTTCAAGAAGCACTCCGGATATCAAATCAACTGGGACAAATCCTTCATCTTTCCACTGGCAGGGAACCCCCATGTGCTGCCTCCGGACTGATCTGTGCCAATCACCAGAGATGGTTTTATGTTCCTAGGTATTCATTTCACCAGAGACCCGGAGGATTTCATGCAGTTGAATGAATCTTCTCCCACAATTGAGTAAACTACATAGGGATGTAGACCAGTGGAGGTCCCTTCCACTATTGCTAATGGGCAGGGCTGCCCTCTGTAAAATTATCACAGTACCGCATCTGCTATATGTTCTTCAGAACACTCCCTACATGGTCCCACCGGAGGTGTTCAGATGCATTGAACAGGAAGTCAGACTGTTACTATGGGGCAGAGGTATTCTCGCATTGCATTGCATAAGTTACAACGAGGAGTATGCGAGGGAGGCCTAGCTGCTCCAGATCTCCTTTGTTACTACTGTGAAGCACAACTAATGACTGTCAATGACTGGAAATGCCAACTCAGACCACTCAGAGCTGGCATTTCGAGTAGATAGGGACGCGAGGGGGAGTGGAGGTTATGAGTCCACATTAAACAAACGATTGAGTGAGCGGGCCCTGTCTGTTCAATCAATCAATTTGTAAAGCGTGGCTAATCACCCATAGGGTCTCAAGGTGCTAAATATACACGTGCTGCTCAGTCGAAGAGCCAGGTCTTGAGGTCCTTCCTGAACTGCTTCAGTGATGCGGTCTGCCTGAGCTTGAGGGGTAGTGTGTCCCGTGTCCAGGCTGCTAGGTAGGAGAAGGATCTTCCTCTTGCTGTACTTTTCCAGATCTTGGGGATGCCTGCAAGGGTGAGCTGGGAGGAGACGTCTGTTGGGTACGTAGATGGTGAGGAGGTGGTTGAGGTATGCCGGTCCTATGTTGTGCAGTGCCTTGAAGGTGTGGATCACACCGGTACTGTAGTGAAGGTGTGGAAAGAGGCAACATGTTACCTAGGATGGGGGAATACCCTGACTGCCTAAACCCCCCCCAGTGGAATAGTGATCTCCAGCACGAGGTTGGAGCTCTGAGTGGATATATGAAATGGGCACACCTGGGTACTGACCATTTAGGGGATCTTTGGAGGGAGCAGATATTAGTGACGTTTGATGATCGCCAACAGGAGTTGACATGGTGGAGACTGAGTGCTATAGGTATATATAACTGGGGAACGCCTTGTGCTGCATTATGGCAGAGGGTGATCAGCTGCCGGAATCAGCCCCACTGGAAGTCCGCCTCCTCTCAGCCCCACTGGAAACTCAGATAATTTCCACGATTTATAAGAAGTTGATGAATAATTCCTCTGATCTGCTGACCGCCCAACGCACGGCATGGGAGGGAGATGTAGGGGTACTGGATAATGATGATTGGGTGGAGGCGAAGCAGAGCCCCAGGGAGGTGGCTATATGGGCTCATTTCAGATTGATCCAAGTGAGAATACTACACAGGGCCTACTATTCCAGGGTACTCCTGCACAAGATTGGATGGGGAGAATCCCCACTGTATCTGAGGCAGTGTGGGCAGGTGGGAACCTTATCTTCCATGTACCATGAACCTGTCCCCAGATACAGCGCTTTTGAGAGGGAGTTCTGGAGGTCATAACTACGGTACTCGGACAAGAGTTCCCCTTAGACCCTAAACTGTTCCTCTTAAATATAATTGGGGAAGAGGTCTGGCTGAAGTATCAAAGGCTACGGCTTACAATGGTGGCAAAAGTGGGCAAGTGCAATATAGCACATGCCTGGGGAGCAGGGACATCTCACTGAGTGGAAAAGTGGAAGACTGCCCTGGGGGTGGAGAGAGTGGTCTACCAAATTAGGGGATGCCCCTAAAAATGGGACAAGATATGGGGTGGCTGGCGTGCTTACAGGGGAGGTGTCTCAATGTAGGGGTGGGAGGGTAGGGATGAGAAGGAATGTAGAAGTGCAACCAAGCCTAGACCTTACACTGCTATTGTTAACAGCAGTGAGAATGCACGCAATTTATTTCAAGTTATTTCTGCATGTCTGATGCATACTGTACAAAACACCGTCAATTGTCTATTTTGAGCAATAATTGTTTTGTGTTGATTAATAAAAAGATTTTAAAAAAACAAGAAGTAATAAATAACTTTTATATCAACCACAAACAAGCACTGGCCAACAAAAAGTTTAGAAACACTTAAAAGCTTGTAAAAGTTAGTTCGACAACTCCGCCTGAGCTGGGCAACCATGTCCGGCAGGACTGAGGATTAGGGGGCCAGAAATAATACTATAAACTGTTACCTAGCCACCAGAGGGTTTTTTAAGCAAGATCAAGACTTTACAGAATGACCACCACAGACACCAATGGAGTTGTCCTGATGCTGAGGGATGCATGCACAAAGATGCTTAAATGATGATCTGGTTGTGGTGCAGTCAACAGGGCTGCCTAGTGGTGATTCCTCAGTCCACAGGTGAAATTAGGTATACGTAGCCACAGAGGTGGGGGTCCCTCAAAGTCCTCTTTGTTGCAGTAGTCGGCCAGCCAATGCTGGGCTCCTGGTCAGTCTGTACTGCAGTTGTAGCAAAACATGTTGGTGGGGGCTAGTGTCCCTTGGATATGACGAATCTGGTCCTGGGTAGCACTGCTGGGGTCAGCAGCATGGGTGGAGGATTTTGTTATCTTGAATTTGTCCTCTTGGGTGCCCGGTTACTGGTATCTGCAAAACATCTGTGGTGGCTACCAACTTTGCCACTTGGGCAACTTCACCTCTTGTGTCCCTGGAGCTGGTTCTGGTAGATCAGCTGACTGATCCTTGGAGTCACTGCTGTTGTTGGAGGTCAGTAATCAACTTTTCCCCGAGCCAGGAGCTGTAGGTACGTCCAATCTTTGCTAGCTCAAAGTGCGGTAGGTGCCGCCCTTCCAAGCATGCAGCCTCTCTTTGTGCTGGTCAATGGGCAGCTGGACAGTCCTTCTTCAGTCCTCTCTCCTATTCCAGCATAATCTGAAGGTCATTGTGCCATATTTAACCAAGGAAAGTGCCCTGCCGGCACCAAACGTTCACTACTGTAGGAAAGTACCATCTTGCCTGGCATGTTACCCCCATTTTTCACTGTATATATGTTGTTTTAGTTGTATGTGTCACTGGGACCCTGGTATCCCAGGGCCCCAGTGCTCATAAGTGTGCCTGAATGTGTTACCTGTGTAGTGACTAACTGTATCACTGAGGCTCTGCTAATCAGAACCTCAGTGGTTATGCTCTCTCATTTCTTTCCAAATTGTCACTAACAGGCTAGTGACCATTTTTACCAATTTACATTGGCTTACTGGAACACCCTTATAATTCCCTAGTATATGGTACTGAGGTACCCAGGGTATTGGGGTTCCAGGAGATCCCTATGGGCTGCAGCATTTCTTTTGCCACCCATAGGGAGCTCTGACAATTCTTACACAGGCCTGCCACTGCAGCCTGAGTGAAATAACGTCCACGTTATTTCACAGCCATTTTACACTGCACTTAAGTACCTTATAAGTCACCTATATGTCTAACCTTTACCTGGTAAAGGTTAGGTGCAAAGTTACTTAGTGTGAGGGCACCCTGGCACTAGCCAAGGTGCCCCCACATTGTTCAGAGCCAATTCCCTGAACTTTGTGAGTGCGGGACACCATTACACGCGTGCACTACATATAGGTCACTACCTATATGTAGCTTCACAATGGTAACTCCGAATATGGCCATGTAACATGTCTATGATCATGGAATTGCCCCCTCTATGCCATCCTGGCATAGTTGGCACAATCCCATGATCCCAGTGGTCTGTAGCACAGACCCTGGTACTGCCAAACTGCCCTTCCTGGGGTTTCACTGCAGCTGCTGCTGCTGCCAACCCCTCAGACAGGCATCTGCCCTCCTGGGGTCCAGCCAGGCCTGGCCCAGGATGGCAGAACAAAGAACTTCCTCTGAGAGAGGGTGTTACACCCTCTCCCTTTGGAAAATGGTGTGAAGGCAGGGGAGGAGTAGCCTCCCCCAGCCTCTGGAAATGTTTTGTTGGGCACAGATGTGCCCAATTCTGCATAAGCCAGTCTACACCGGTTCAGGGGACCCCTTAGCCCTGCTCTGGCGCGAAACTGGACAAAGGAAAGGGGAGTGACCACTCCCCTGACCTGCACCTCCCCTGGGAGGTGTCCAGAGCTCCTCCAGTGTGCTCCAGACCTCTGCCATCTTGGAAACAGAGGTGCTGCTGGCACACTGGACTGCTCTGAGTGGCCAGTGCCACCAGGTGACGTCAGAGACTCCTTGTGATAGGCTCCTTCAGGTGTTGCTAGCCTATCCTCTCTCCTAGTTAGCCAAACCCTCTTTTCTGGCTATTTAGGGTCTCTGTCTCTGGGGAAACTTTAGATAACGAATGCATGAGCTCAGCCGAGTTCCTCTGCATCTCTCTCTTCACCTTCTGCCAAGGAATCGACTGCTGACTGCGCTGGAAGCCTGCAAACCTGCAACATAGTAGCAAAGACGACTACTGCAACTCTGTAACGCTGATCCTGCCGCCTTCTCGACTGTTTTCCTGCTTGTGCATGCTGTGGGGGTAGTCTGCCTCCTCTCTGCACCAGAAGCTCCGAAGAAATCTCCTGTGGGTCGACGGAATCTTCCCCCTGCAACCGCAGGCACCAAAAAGCTGCATTACCGGTCCCTTGGGTCTCCTCTCAGCACAACGAGCGAGGTCCCTCGAATCCAGCAACTCTGTCCAAGTGACCCCCACAGTCCAGTGACTCTTCAGTCCAAGTTTGGTGGAGGTAAGTCCTTGCCTCACCTCGCTGGGCTGCATTGCTGGGAACCACGACTTTTGCAGCTACTCCGGCCCCTGTGCACTTCCGGTGGAAATCCTTTGTGCACAGCCAAGCCTGGGTCCACGGCACTCTAACCTGCATTGCACGACTTTCTAAGTTGGTCTCCGGCGACGTGGGACTCCTTTGTGCAACTTCGCCGAGCACCGTTTCACGCATCCTCATAGTGCCTGTTTCTGGCACTTGTCTGGGTGCTACCGGCTTTAGAGAGGACTCCTTGTCTTGCTCGACGTCCCCTCTCTCAGCTGGTCCAATTTGTGACCTCCTGGTCCCTTCTGGGCCTCAGCAGCGTCCAAAAACGCTAACCGCATGATTTGCAGCTAGCAAGGCTTATTGGCATTCTTTCGGCAGGAAAATACTTCTGCACGACTCTCCACGGCAAGGAGGATCCGTCCACCAAAGGGGAAGTCTCTAGCCCTTTTCGTTCCTGCAGAAACCTCAGCTTCTTCTGTCCAGTAGAAGCTTCTTTGCACCCGCAGCTGCCATTTCCTGGGCATTTGCCCATCTCCGACTTGCTTGTGACTTTTGGACTTGGTCCCTTTGTTTCACAGGTACCCTAGATTGGAAATCCACAGTTGTTGCATTGCTGGTTTGTGTCTTTCCTGCATTATTCCTCTAACACGACTTCTTTGTCCTTAGGGGAACTTTAGTGCACTTTGCACTCACTTTTCAGGGTCTTGGGGAGGGTTGTTTTTCTAACTCTCACTATTTTCTAATAGTCCCAGCGACCCTCTACAAGGTCACATAGGTTTGGGGTCCATTCGTGGTTCACATTCCACTTTTGGAGTATATGGTTTGTGTTGCCCCTATCCCTATGTTTCCCCATTGCATCCTATTGTAACTATACATTGTTTGCACTGTTTTCTAAGACTATACTGCATATTTTTGCTATTGTGTATATATATCTTGTGTATATTTCCTATCCTCTCACTGAGGGTACACTCTAAGATACTTTGGCATATTGTCATAAAAATAAAGTACCTTTATTTTTAGTATAACTGTGTATTGTGTTTTCTTATGATATTGTGCATATGACACTAGGTGGTACTGTAGTAGCTTCACACGTCTCCTAGTTCAGCCTAAGCTGCTCTGCTAAACTACCATTATCTATCAGCCTAAGCTGCTAGACACCCTATACACTAATAAGGGATAACTGGGCCTGGTGCAAGGTGCAAGTACCCCTTGGTACTCACTACAAGCCAGTCCAGCCTCCTACAACTACCCAATGGGCTACTGACTTCCCTCCTACCTAGTGATGCAGTTCTTCTAATGTGTGGCATCTGGCTATCCCAAAATGCCACATTCTTGCTTCTTTCAAGATGGCATGACCCTTCCTCAGCTGTCAGGAGTTTGGTAGTCCACCCTGAAGGTGTGGCCACCTGAGGGACACACCCATGGTAAAACCCATTTGGGGGCAAGTAGTAGCCTTAGTAACATTGTAAGTGTTGACTACTTCTTGCACCTCATCTGGAAAGATCTGGCTTATGGAAATCAGCTTGGCCATAACCATGGTTATGTTGGCACCTGTATCCCTTGAGGCTTGAACTTCCACCCCATTGATTTTTGGTCACTGCCTATACATTACCATGCTTTCAGGCCAGTGGTCCAAAGGTTCACATTTCTCACCACCCATGGAAACTAATGTGCCTTCAGTGTACCCTTTGCAATCCCTATTGACAACTTCCACCTCCATCCCTACACTGGCAATCCCCATGGGAGTGTCACCAGTGGGTGACATTTTGGTATATGCTACATCACCCCTCTTGTGCCTTTGTGCCCCTTGTGCTACTGGACGACCAGAGCACAGAGTGGCAACTTTCTAAAAGTTGCCTACCTTTAATAGTGACATTAAGTTTGACCTGTCCATCAGATCTCATTTAATGCCACAAATAATTTGATACCTTACATAACCCAGTTTGGTACTCCCAGTCAAACGTTACCAGGGTTGAGATGCCACCAGGTAACTCTGTGTTAGCCAAAGGGGCTACTAGCTTTATTCACAGGAAAACCAATTAGGAAGTGTTGCTGATAAGACATATTGGAAAACAGATGTATTTCTTAACAAATAAACAGCTCCCTGCCTAAGATTCCATAGCCTTCCTTAGGGGAGACATGCATAATGTTAAGGAGTAGGTTGGCTTTGCCATTGGTTTGAATGGCAAATTTGAACTGACAGTGAAAAACACTTTCCTTCCAGTCTGCAGTGGCAGGCTGGGTGCCTTTTAGTTCCTTGTCACATGAAGGGTGGCACAAACAGTGCTACAGCCCTGAGTGGACACTCTGGGACTGATTTAGACATTGGTGGACGAGTTATCCATCACAACTTGACAGATTTACCTTCCACTGAAATCTAAATCACATTATTTCCAACCACCAATATCTTAATCAGACCCTCTGTCTTACATACCCTGTGTACCATATACTAGGGACAGATACGTAACTCAGTCCTTGCCAACTGGGTGCATCCAATACGACGTGTACTTTCTATGAGGCCAAAACACTGGCACTGAGGTCTCGTTAGCAGGCCTCAGTGCACTCTCAGAGTTGAAAATCCAGCAGCATTAGTCCATAAATATAGGGGTAAACATACTAAATGAGGCATTTTGTTATAATTCAATATGGCATTGTTGGGTTATCCGTATAGTTGATTAGGACACCTACCATATTTAGGTCGGAACTTCCCTTGCTCTACCTTCTTTGCTGAATAGGAAAGCAGACACAGTGGTGTAGAGCATCATGTGTTGTGGATTCACTGGTAACATTGCAATCCAATAACCTCTGTTGGTTTCCTTTGATAACTAGACATGATTATGAGAAGTATTTTTTGGTTTGTTATAAGAGGCATCTAAACCAACATGATGAAACTGGCATACCCCAAGGCGATATAAGTAACTTACCTTTAAGCCCCTGGTATATGGCAGAATTGTACCCAGAGCAAGTAAGTTAAATGGAAATGTCATCATTGGACTGCAGCACCTATTATGCCACCCACTTCAGTCACAGTGCAAACATGACAGGAGGTTTACCATTGTAGCCTGGCAGATGTAGTTTTAAATTGAAAATTTGATCTGTCATAATAATCCCTTTTTATAAGTTTTGAAAAGGAGACCCGGCACACCGAAGTATCTATTGGTATCCGAAAGGTTATTATCCCATATTTTTAGGTTGAGTCACAAATCACATAATTCGACAATCAAATCTTGTTAAAATCACTGTTCTTTATTAATCTAGGTGAAAATAAATAATCCATAGCCAATGCGTTTCGTCCTAACGGACTTCTTCAGGGCTAAAAGAATATAAACATATAAAACCATATATCAATACAGAATTGTATCTAAATCCTAAAGTGCTGTACATTTAAAGTACCGTGAAAAATATTAAAGTCACATACTGCCGTCTCCATGATTTTATCATACTATTCCATTCAATAATGTTTAATTGTCCTATAGGTCTATAGTTTTTTGTGCAGAACGTATGATCATTGATAGTAGAGCATATACATTTTGCTCTCCTCTTGCATAATCAAAATGTATATACATGAAAATTTCAATTTTACGTTCAACACCATCTAAATTTCATTTTAATAGTGTATATGTGAGCCAGACACAGACGAAATAGGAAAAAGCGGTCAATAAATTGGAAATACACTTGTGTCAAGGTAAGTTATCATAAGTTTATCGTAAGTTTGTTGCCAGTCAAAACACATATGTCGAAAATGTACTCACATACTATTTGCACATGAGTATAGGAGGTGGCGGCCATGTTAAGATCCACTACTGTAGTTTTTTTTTTTCAAGACCAATACAGCCCCATTGTTGCAAACATTTGTCAAGACATCCAATATCAATGAGATGTATGATTTTACATATGCATCTGTTAAATTATATCTTACTGCAATTTTATTAAGGAAATGTAGTTCATGATCTTAATTGCAATCCTTATTTCTAAAGATTTTGTTAAACTTAATTTTAGACAAAATGGACTTTATGTAAATATGCATTATCGATATCCTCTGGGTCAAAACTATACGCAACTCTATCATATAACTCTCATAATAATTATATTTTTGATCAACCAAAACTCCTACCTCATAGTCAAAGCGTGTGAAGTGGTCCATAGTAGAACTCCATCTAGACAACGTACCAGCAAAACTTGTCGTGTGCTCTCACGCCACTTTTTACTTTTAGTTAAACCCTTGCACCTGGGAGGTCCGTTTCAAGCCTCATTGCAGGCCGTGTATCTATGGCAGCCATTTTGAAGTGGCGTCTACATTTAAACAGTCGTATATTTAGCAAGGTTAATTTGTTAGAATGGATTCATTGTCGAAACCATGATGTTAATTTTAATTATTTTCTTTCATACCGACACACTATATTATAAATCCCTGTCAGTTATAAAGTTTTTGTGTACTTATTTATACTGTTGCCAGCATCAATAGAGACCATATTCCGATGTTTTCTCATTCGAGTCGGTGTGTCTAAAGTGGCCATATTACAAATCCTCAGCATTTATCAAATTACATGTTTTACTACAATTATGTATAAAGACATAGTTCATTATCCGAACCGCAATAATGCTTTCATGATTTTCTCAAAATAGATTTTTAGCCTATTCCTCAGGTCTTCGTGATTTCTTTCTTGTTTTATATATAGATGCCAATTATTCTTACAGCCATAATATAGCACTTTCAACATCAATCACTTCTGTGCAAACTAAATATTATAAATATTTAAACTTAGCATAGAATTCTTACATTTATATGATCATGACCACAAAACGAATGTTATGATGCAACATAGTGTCATGATTCGTATATCGATCGCCTGTGACTAAGTCTATAATTTTATTGTAATCTAACTTTGTGAATCTAAAGACAATTATAGAACATTTTGATCGTCTAGATGGGAAATACAACTTATATGCCATTTTATATAATTTTTCATAAATATGCAAAAGAGAGTAATTTTGAGCTCATTCCAATCACCCATAGGGAAATCAGAAACAACTAAGCAAGCATGTACTATACATAAAATAACCTCTAATTTGCCCTTCCTATATTTAAATCCCCCCAAAATAATGTGATTAATTATTAACATTTAATCCTTCCTGTACTGTTCGTAAACAACATATCCATTTTGCCTCTGCTTGTCTCAGTAGCAGTTCTCTATTACCTCCCTTTCATCATGGGGTTCATGTTCCACTCCATGAAACCAAAGCTGCGTATTAGCAGGATGGATCTGTTGTATATGTGTAGCCACAGGATATCTCACATCCCCATTCTTCATAGCTCTTACATGTTCCATTACTCTTATCTTTAAACTCCGTATGCTACTGCCAATGTATAACTTTCCACATGAACAAGCTAAGGCATAGATCACAAATGTTGTATTACAATTAATAAAAGAGTTAATAGTATATTCCTTCTGAGTATTGCATTTAAACTTTTTTATTTTGTTAATTCCTATCTTACATATGGAGCATCCTCCACAGGTGTAAAAACCTTCCGGTTTCACATCTAGCCATGTTCCAACTTCGGACTTATTGATTGTCTTTTACATAACTAGGACATAATATGTTTCTCAATGTATTACCTCTCCGGTAAACTATTTTAGGTGTTTTAGATATAGTACCTCCTGGTAATGTAGCTGAATTTAAGATATGCTTGTTCTTCTTAATGCATTAAAAACATGATTACTATATAAGTCATATTTTTCACGTGCGGAGGATGCTAGCCTGGCTGATGAAGGGTGATACCCTGAAACCGGTCCTTGGATGCTTGTTTCCAGTCCAGGGAGAACCTGGCTTGGCAGTTCGGGCTGGACTGTTCCCATGGGGAACAGGGCCAAGATTGATTTGTATATGGCTGGGTCCAAACTGGAACGGCATGGGTAGAAAAAAAAGGATGGATTTAGGCCCAGATCTCTGTACTGGGGGTGAATGTTTGACATTGTTCAGCATTCCGTCCATCACATGTTCTTTTTGCATTTGCTGCCCCAAGTGGGAAGGGTATGCCCAGACGTGGGTCCCGTGCTCCCCATGGCACTGGAATCAAGCTAGCCTGGCTGATGAAGGGTGATACCCTGAAACCGGTTCTAGGATGCTTGTTTCCAGTCCAGGGAGGACCTGGCTTGGCAGTTGTGGCTGGACTGTTCCCATGGGGAACAGGGTCAAGACTGATTTGCATATGGCTGGGTCCAATCTGGAACGGCATGGGTAGCAAAAAAACGATGGATTTAGGCCCAAATCTCTGTACTGGGGGTGAATGTTTGACATTGTTCAGCATTCCGTCCGTCACTTGTTTTTTTTGCATTTGCTGCCCCAAGTGGGAAGGGTATGCCCAGACGTGGGTCCCGTACTCCCTATGCCACTGGAATCAAGCTAGCCTGGTTGATGAATGGTGATACCCTGAAACCGGGCCTAGGATGCTTGTTTCCAGTCCAGGGAGGACCTGGCTTGGCAGTTCGGGCTGGACTGTTCCCATGGGGAACAGGGTCAAGACTGATTTGCATGTGGCTGGGTCCAAATTGGAACGGCATGGGTAGCAAAAAAATGATGGATTTACGCCCAGATCTCTGCACTGGGGGTGAATGTTTGGCATTGTTCAGCATTCCGTCCATCACTTGTTCTTTTTGCATTTGCTGCCCTAAGTGGGAAGGGTATGCCCAGATGTGGGTCCCATGCTCCCCATGCCACTGGAATCAAGGTAGCCTGGCTGATGAAGGGTGATACCCTGAAACCGGTCCTAGGATGCTTGTTTCTAGTCCAGGGAGGACCTGGCTTGGCAGTTCGGGCTGGACTGTTCCCATGGAGAACAGGGTCAACACTGATTTGCATATGGCTGGGTCCAAACTGGAACGGCATGGGTAGCAAAAAAACAATGGATTTAGGCCCAGATCTCTGTACTGGGGGTGAATGTTTGACATTGTTCAGCATTCTGTCCATCACTTGTTCTTTTTGCATTTGCTGCCCCAAGTGGGAAGGGTATGCCCAGACTTGGGTCCCCTGTTCCCCATGCCACTGGAATCAAGCTAGCCTGGCTGATGAAGGATGATACCCTGAAACTGGTCCTAGGATGCTTGTTTCCAGTCCAGGGAGAACCTGGCTTGGCAGTTCGGGCAGGACTGTTCCCATGGGGAGTTTTCTGTCGGTAGGAGGGCTCTTGGTAAGATTTTTCCAATGTGGGAGGTCGCAGGAGGTTGTGACTGTTTGTGGTCAGAAGACCTACTCAACCATCAGCTTCCTTCATGGACAACATATGGAGTGGGCGCAACGCACCGACCGACACCCCACCCAGCCACTTGTATCACCACCTGCAAAGGCCTACCTCCACCAGCATATGCCCGTTCTCCACCTGTACAGGCACCATCCCACCTTCACAGGCACCTCTCACCTGTACAGGTACCCTCCCAACTTTACAGACACTCACACCTGTACAGGTACCTCCCACCTGTAAAGGTATCCCCTCACCTGTATAGGCACTCTCTAACCTATACAGGTACCCCCACCTATACAGGCACCCCGATGTGTACAGGCAACCCCAAAAACTGTACAGGTACCCCACCAAATGTACAGTAACCACCCTCCTCAGCTGAGCAAACTAATAACCCTGCACAGGCAGATACTACACACACACCCATGGGCACCAACTGAATATGATCACTAACTCACAGCTCCTCACCACCACATTTGCATAGCCACAAGAGCTTTTCCCTGTGACCACTGTAAATATGTACTATCTCAAAAGATATGTAAATAATGTGCATCAACCAATACTTCTATCCTGGGTTGATTTATACTGATTATGTTCAAATGGTTACTCTAGTTGTAGGATATATATGTGACTAAAAATGTGTGTGAGTACCACATGTTGATTTGTAGGACCATCCGTGTTACAAGGTGTCATGTTGAAAGCATAGCAAAACATCTACAGGTGTAGACTTAACCACTTTGAATCCAATAATGGAAAACACAAGACAGAGAGATGGTTTTTAATAATATTTAATAATGAGCTAAAAATCTTTAATTTACAAGGAGTTCTTCAAATACAGTTTTTATTGAATACTTCTCAACGGAAAAGGAGAAAGGAAGAACATTGAATCTTCTAGCAAAATGGGCAAGGGAACTTGGAGGGGGTTTGGCAACATAACAAAAACAAACCAGGAAGCATCAAGGGAACCAGTCTATGTACAAGAGTTAAATAAAAGTCAGGGCTTTTATTATGAGGCTGGTGATCCTAAAACTGCCAGCCTCATGGTGGTGGATACCCACCGCCACTGTGGCAGTCTGACTGCCTCTACAACCCCTCCATGGGGGGTAGGGGGTACAATGGTCAGAGCTGTAACCAGCCAGGGCGGTGCTGAACTCAGTGTTGCCTGGATGATCATAACCCCACTTTCTGCCAGCCTTTTCATAGCGGGTACTCCACCAATACAGGAATTTTCAAGAGTATGACTTCTGTAACTGCGGTGAGTGTGTCATGAACTGCCTGCCAATATGTAGCAAGGGTAGGGCATTCCCATAGCAGTATGCCGGAGAGCTGTAGTGTTGGGTTGGCATCTGGGTCATGTGAGAGTGGATGTGGGTAAAAAGCAATTCAGTTAGTTTGTTGTCAGGTTGGGTGTTATTGAATATGACATTTTGGGAGATATTCTGGGCAGATTTGATTGCCAATGCCCATTTCATGTCATGAAGTGAGCATCCAAAATCGCCTTCCCATTTCTGCCTCAGAGGTATGAGGGTAAGTCCTGTGTGCTTCCAGATGGCCTTATACAACCAAGTGATCAGATGCTGCTGAGTACCCATTACATACAAAGTGTGCATGAATGCCTGTGTGGGGGGGCTCCTCATCTGGCAAATGCCACTTGTGGTGTCATGTTGCCAGCTGCTGTTGTAACTGGTCAAATGTCATTAGGTGTTGTTTCTGGAAAAGGTTCCCTAGTATCAATCAATCAATCAATCAGTACATTTGTAGAGTGCGCTACTCACCCGTGAGGGTCTCTAGGGGCTTGAGGGGTAGAGGAGCTGCTACTGCTCGAACAGTCAGGTCTTGAGGTGTCTCCTGAAGGTCAGCAGGTCCTTGGTCTGCCGTAGGTGGATGAGGAGAGTGTTCCAGGTCTTGGCGGCGAGGTAGGAGAATGATCTTCCGCCGGTTGTTGTCCTGTGGATGAGTGGAATGGTGGCGACGGCGAGGTCGGCGGAGTGGAGTTGTCTGTTCGGGGTGTAGAAGGTGAGTCGTTCATTGAGGTATGCTGGTCTGGAGTTGTGGAGTGCTTTGTGGGCGTGGGTGAGGAGCTTGAAGGTGATCCTCTTGTTGACGAGGAGCCAGTGTAGGTCTCTCAGGTGGGCTGTGGTGTGGCTGCAGCGGGGGATGTCGAGGATGAGGCATGCAGAGGCGTTCTGTATGCCTTGCAGTCTTTTCTGGAGATTGGCCGTGGTTCCCGCGTAGAGAGCGTTGCCGTAGTCCAGTCTGCTGCCGACGAGGGCCTGGGTGACCGTCCTTCTGGTTTTGGCGGGGATCCACCTGTAGATCTTGCGGAGCATGCGGAGGGTGCTGAAGCAGGAGGATGAGACGGCGTTGACTTGTTGGGTCATGGAGAGCGATGAGTCTAGGATGAAACCCAGGTTGTGTGCGTGGTTGGTGGGCGTCGGTGCGGCTCCCAGTTTGGTCGGCCAGCAGGAGTCATCCCAGGCGGAGGGGGTGGGGTCGTGGATGAGGACCTCCTTCTTGTCCGAGTTCAGTTTTAGGTGACTGTTCTCCATCCAGTTGGCGACGGCCTTCATTCGTTCATGGAGGTTGGTTTTGGCAATGGCTGGGTCCTTGGTGAGGGAGAGGATCAGCTGGATGTCGGCGGCGTATGAGACGATGTTGAGGTTGTGAGATCAGACGATGTTGGCGAGCGGTGCCATGGAGACGATGAAGAGGGTCGGGCTGAGGGAAGATCCTTGGGGTACGCCGCAAATGGTTTTGGTGGCTTCAGATCAGAAAGGAGGGAGGCAGACTCTCTGGGTTCTGCCAGTGAGGAAGGAGGTGATCCAGTCCAGGGCTTTGTCGCGGATCCCTGCGTTGTGGAGGCGTGTGCGTAGGGTGTGGTGGCAGATGGTGTCAAAGGCGGCCAAGAGGTCCAGGAGGATGAGGGCCGAGGTTTCGCCTTTGTCCAGCAGGGCGGCGATGAGGGTGGGCTCTGTGCTGTGGTTGCTGTGAAAACCGGATTGGGACGGGTCCAGAGTGTTGTTTTCCTCAAGGAGGTGGGTCAGTTGCCTGTTTAAGATCTTCTCAATGACCTTCGCCAGGAACGGGAGCAGGGAGATGGGCCGGTAGTTTTTGAGGTCCTTTGGGAATGCCTTGGGTTTCTTGAGTAAGGCATTGATCTCAACGTGGTTCTAGCTTTCCGGGAAGGTGGCAGTCTCGAAGGAGCTGTTGATGATCATCCGGAGTTGGGGGGCGATGATGGAGCTCGCTTTGTTGAAGATGTGGTGCGGGCAGGGGTCGAATGGTAAGCCGGAGTTAATGGTGTTCATGACTTTGGTGGTGTCATCGTCATTGATGTGGGTCCAGGAGAGCTGGAGGTTGGTGTGGCTGGGGGGCGGTGAGTCTGAGGTGTTGGCGACTGCCGGTGGGTTCTTGGTGTTGAAAGTGTCGTGGATGTCTGTGATCTTGTGGTGAAAGAAGTTGGCTAGGGAATTGCAGAGGTCTTGCGAAGGTGGGATGTCGTTGGTGCTGGAGCTGGGGTTGGAGAGTTCCTTCACGATGGTGAAGAGCTCTTTGTTGTTGTGCGCATTGTTGTCAATGCGTTCCTTGAAGGAGGATCTCTTGGAGGTCCGGATGAGTTGGTGGTGCCTGAGGATGGCGTTCTTGAGGGCCATGTGGGTGGCCGGTGTCTGTTCTTGGCGCCACTTCTTCTCGAGTTTGTTTAGAGGTCTGGAGGTCGGCAGAGAACCAGGTGGCCTTTCTGACGGTTCGGTTGTAGGAGGGGTTCTTGATCGAGGTGAGAGCATTGGCTCAGTCGTCGATCCATTGCCTGAGGTTGCAGGCAGCTATATCGGTGTCGGTGGTGTCAGCTGGTGGGGCTCGGGTGAGGGCGGAGATCAGCTGGTCATTGGTGACCTTGTTCCAGCTGCGGCGGGGGATCCATTGCGGGTGGTGGTGCGTGGTGGGTTTCTCGAAGGTGAAGTGGATGCAGCGGTGGTCGGTCCAGTGGAGTTCGGTGGTGTGGCTGAAGGCGACGTGGCTGCTGGAGGAGAAGATGGGGTCGAGCGTGTGTCCGGCGGAGTGGGTTTGTGACGTGACAAGCTGTTTGTGTCCGAGGTTGGTGAGGTTGTCGAGCAGGGCGGTGGAGTTGCTGTCATTGGTGTTCTCGTGGTGGATGTTCAGGTCTCCGAGGAAGATGTAGTCTGTAGAGGCAAGGGCTTGAGTGCTGACGATGCCGGTGATGGAGTCACTGAACTGTGGTTGCGGTCCAGGGGGTCTGTAGATGAGGGTTCCTCTGAGGGTGGTCTTGGGATTGATGTGGATTTGGAAGTGCATGTATTCAGCAGTGCTGAGGGTGTCTTCGGTGTTGGTCGAGATTCTGATGGCGATCCCTCCTCCTGGTCTGTTGGTGGTTAAGTAGTCTGAGATGAAGGACCCAGGGAAGCATGGCAATCCTTGGAGGGGAATCTCAAGCGCATAGGGCAGGACATAACCTGTCAGTTGAAATACTCAAGACAGCCATTCCTGGGCTACCCAGACGTGTAGAGACTAAGGACCTGTTCTAGAGATTGGCATGGTGGTAACTCCATCACAAACGTGACGGATATTCCGTCCATCATATTACAATCACATAACAGCCTATGGAGCTCATAATACAGGAAATGGGATATCCATCATGTTTGTGGCTGAGTAACCCCCTCCTCCAAACTCTAAATCAGGTCCTAAGAATGGTGCAGTTTAACAGATGGTAGCAGGAGCTGTCTAAGGTGTCCGTCGGTAAAGGGCCAGCTCCCATAGTGGTTTCATATAAGTTGTTACCCGCTAGCCAATATCACACTGATTGGAGTTGGGACACCAAGTAGTATGATTCCAAAGAGGGAGCCCCCGATCCACCTTGTCCCACTAGTAGTTGGAGTTTACAGAGGGCTACCCGGTGTCGCTTATCATCCCACAACAATTCTCCCAGCATGGTGTCTAGCTCTTGAAAGAAGGCTCTGGGTGGATACATGGGAATGCTGGTGAAGTGCTATAGAAGACAGGGGAGGACTACCATTTTTGAGAGGGTGATTTTCCTTGTGATGGCTAGGGGCCATTTTTTCCAGAACTGGGTCTGGGATTTGAGGACAGTGAGTGCATACTGCAGGTTTCCATCTAAGAGGTCTGACTGTGAGTGGCATACCTGGATTCCTAAGTATCAGGCCGAGCAGTGCCATTATACCACAGTTTTTGTTGTCGCTCATCTTACCAAAAGGTGAACACTTACAACTTTGCCCAGTTCACTTGAAAGCCCACCGCCCTCTCAAATTCCAAAAGTGTGGCATGTATTAAATCAGTGACAACAGGGATGTGTCTCAGGCATAAAAGCATGTTGTCTGCATACATTCAAACTGCATGGATACTGCCTCCAAGTGAAATATCTCAGTACTCTGGGGCCTATTGTGATGGGTTCCATGGCCATGGTGAAGAGGACTGGGGAAAGTGTACATCCCTGTTCTCTACCTTTATTAATTTGGAAGGGGGCAGAGATGAGGCTGCCTAGACATACAAGGGACACTAGATTGGTGTAGAGGAGCTTCATCTATGTGAGTAGGCTCACCGACACCGAGTTTAGAACCTAGAAAAAGATAGTCCCAAGGCACCATATCAAATGGTTTCTCCAGGTCTGCTGTAAGGGACACTAGATTGGTGTATAGGAGCTTCATCTATGTGAGTAGGCTTACCAAGTTTAGTTACAACCTAGAAAAAGATAGTCCCAAGGCACCATATCAAATGGTTTCTCCAGGTCTAGTGTAAGACTCGCAGCATGAGGTAGTCAACAACGCCTGGTCCATCATGTGAAAGAAGTCTCTAAGGTTGAGTGGCGGCATATGGGATGTTAAAATGCATGGGCACTTCTAGTATACTTTTAACATATGGGATTGTTTCACTTTAGTACAATAAAATGAGAGCTACCCAGGAAGTGGGATGGCCTGGTTAGGAAACAGAGACCCTAACTTTAACTTTGTGAATCGGGCCTCAAATATATTCCTTCTATCATTTCCTGAAATCTGGGACCTAGAAACTTTGGCTTCATGGACATCCAGAGAACTGGGACCAAATCGTCAAGCCGATCCAATGAAGGTGTGTTGCCTCTGGGCCATTTATGGTGCTCCTGCACTGAACTGTTCAGCAACAGCAAATCCAGTTCAGCAGGCCCTTATTGTATGTATCTGGTCTGGTGGAGCCCTCTTGAATTACAACTGAAAACCTTGTCCAACTGAAGGATTTTGAGCTCTAAAAGAGTGACTTGAGGTAGAAATCTTCCTACTAGAAGATTCTGAGCTCTAAAAGAGTGACTGGAAGTAGGAATCTTCTCTCAGCAAAGAAACAAAAAATATCCCTCTGTCAAGGGACCTTCTTTCGTGGGAATGACATTCAAATTTCTCACACTCAGAGCTTTCCTGCCAAAAGTAGCAGCTTTACCGGGACCTCAACCAACACATATCTTACGTTGTGTAACCCTCTTTGGCCAAGGCCACAGCCTGCTGTTTTGCCCGATGAGAATTTCTGATTTCCATTTGAAAGACTAAGGCCCTCATTATGAGTTTCGTGGTCTTTTTGTACCGCCGTGTTGACAGCCACCAAACGACCGCCAGTGATGGCAGTATCCTGACCGCAGTATTACGAGTCAAACTGAAGACTGCCCAAAAACAGTCACAAACCTGAGACCGCAAGGGCGAACGAGGGCGGGAGAGGGGTGGTCCCACCACCAGCCCCACCACGTCGACAACATCCCACCCTCAATATTACAATCCACAAATCCGCACAACGGTCATTGCATGGTGGAAAACTATTGGTGGTGCGAGCTGCCGCGCTCAAATTACCACTACCACCAGAACCCAACACCACATTGGACAGTATGAACACCCCACACCTGACACACATTCCCACGCTACACACACACACCACTATAAAACACACCCACACACAACCCACAATCCTTTGCAGCTACAACCACAGACAGATAGCGAGGAGTCACAAACCCATCACCTACCACTTATACTCCATGGGCACATTTGCAGTACACACGCAGCACACATCACACAACTGCACCATCAACACCATACACACATAATGGCGGCACACAAACACCACAACACACCAGCACTCAAAATTAAGCACCCCCCAATCGCCATCAAGCCCCAAACACACCACCCTTGTACATGACACACCTCTCCCCCAAACCACATCACAATCAACATGTCCCCTCAAAAGCACCCACGATTCACAGACGAAGAGTTGAGGGTCATGGTAGATGAAACCGTCAGGGTAGAGCCACAACTGTTGGGAGCACACGTCCAGCAAATATCCATAGTCAGGAAAATTGAGTTATGGTGGAGGATAGTTGACAGGGTAACCTCATTGGGCACCCATCCTCTCACAAGGGAGGACATCAGGAAGAGGTGGAACGATCTTAGGGAGAAGGTGCGTCCCATGGTCTCACAACACCAGATTGCCATCAACAAGACTGGTGGTGGTCCCCCACCAGAGTTCACATCGTGGGAGGAGAATGTCTTGGACATCATGCATCCAGAGGGCCTGACTGGAATAACTGGGGGAATGGACTCTGGTAAGTTAACAACACTCCCCTGGCACCAACGACTCCTGTACAGCATGCGTCCCCACCACCCTATCGCTCCCCAATTCACCCAAAGTCATACTACTGCACCCCCATCACCTAATGCTCCTCCCCTGCATGCCACACCAGCCCACTGCCACCATTCCCACACAGTCCCTCCCTTGTGCGCGGATAGCACTCACAATGGCAAGCACCACAACTACCACAATGCATTACTCCCTACACATGAAAAGATGCAATACCCACTTCACAGTGAAACACCTGCACGTAAAACCATTGCACCCGCTACACCAACTAAATATGTAGACTGCGTACTGCTACATGGCAATGACAGCACTGCTATCCACTATCCACAACTCTCAATGGAACATGGAGCCAATGTCACAATCCATCGCCCACAGACAATGTCTGCAGTGCTGCATCTGTCATTGCCATCACTGGGAAGCAAGTCAAGCCACTGTATGCACCAGAGTATGAAACAAAGAAGTACACCTCCACAATGTAACACTCTCCCTCTCTATCCACAGGTACCCCTGCTACTGCCACCCTGCAGAGGATGCTAGAGACAGACAGCCCTCTCCAGGATGAAGGTCCCAGTGGATGTTTGGACTATGATGACTTACCTGGGCCATCTGGGACAACTGGTGAGTCATTCCACCACCACCAGCCCCACCCTGACCACATCTGAGTCCCCCATCCAAGTGGCAGCAA
This sequence comes from Pleurodeles waltl, assembly GCF_031143425.1. Classification (NCBI taxonomy): domain Eukaryota; kingdom Metazoa; phylum Chordata; class Amphibia; order Caudata; family Salamandridae; genus Pleurodeles; species Pleurodeles waltl. The sequence goes on along the minus strand of NC_090437.1, from coordinate 1,312,158,628 downwards.
CAGCACAGCCAACCCCTCATCCCCAAACCTGTGTTAAAGGACTGGTCAATCAGCAGTGTGCCTCACAGTACAGGGACCAGAGTCAATCCCTTACACCCTAGAAGATGAAGGTTCCGGTGTAACTTGGAGTGGGCACACTGTGCCAGGGGCACCGACACAGGCCAGGGGCAGTTGGAGAGCACCTGTGGGCCAAGGGATAGAGCCCACAAGGGAAACGAGTGGCCAGGAGGCCATCTCCAAAGTCCTGGGAGCACTACCAGCAACCCCAGTCCAAGATGGGCCAGATCCTCTCAACCTTGCAGGGGAACCACAGGCTGCAGAGGAAATACCACTAGGAGGCCATGCAGCAGTGGCATGCACACAATGCCACCATGGCCTCCATTGCAGGGGTGCTCAAAATACTAACTACAGTCCTGCGTGTGTCCTCCACCCACCAGCAGGCCCCTTCCACTAGCCACATACCAACTGAGCCATCCACTTCTGCCACAGCTAGTGGAATGGAGGCCCTGCCAGAGGACCCACAGGCCACTAGCACCTTGTGTATCACAATAAACAGCATTGACTACTGCTTACCTGTCTAACAAGTAAGACTTACCGTTGTACAAAATGTCATTATAGTCAACATATTGACCATTAAAAGTATGGAAGATAGACAAAAGTGGGTGCAAAGTGCAGGGAGTATGACAGTAGAACAGACTAAGGGCCTGATTCTAACTTTGGAGGACGGTGTTAAACCGTCCCAAAAGTGGCGGATATACCACCTACCGTATTACGAGTTCCATAGGATATAATGGACTCGTAATACGGTAGGTGGTATATCCGCCACTTTTGGGACGGTTTAACACCGTCCTCCAAAGTTAGAATCAGGCCCTAATTCTGTAATTTTGTGTCAAGGGAGCCACCAGTCAAGCCAAGAACCAGAGTAGCACCACCCAACAGACCTGCAAAGAGACCAAGACAGGGACAACCATCACGGTAGGAGTCAATGTTGCACAACCAACACAGCTCCCTAGTGCGAACAGGCAAGTGGAACGTTAACACATCTTACCATGGCAGACCCACATGTTCTACACATGCATTCCCAATGATACATCCCTCACAGCTGACGTTACTACACTAAAGGCAAGTCCCACTATCATGAAAAGTTATGTTCCACAAACGTCCATTGTGTACAGTGAGGATAGGTAGCAATACTGTTAACCACAATATGTGTGGCAGTCAAATTGCAGTTGACGTAGCAGTACAGGGAAACTAGAACATGCCCAAGCATTGCAGATGTGATGCTACACTACAGCATAGTTAAAATAGCTCTCACATCAGAACAGTAACACCTCTCCTGATGGCCAACATGTTGTTCCGAAACCCACACAGTGGGATAGCTGCACTTTCCACCTCCACTGATGGCAAACATCAGGAGGAGCAATGTAACAAGGCAGACAACAGTTCAGTACAAATACAACAGAATAAACACATACCTATATGTCATAGGAAGTATTGTTGGATCAATTCTGTTCTAGTGTCAGCTGCATCCTCGTCATCTGCCTCCTCATCACCATCTATGTCACCATCATCATCCACTGGTCCAGCTGCCACCTCTTCAAAATCCAGTAATGGGATGTGACATCTCAGGGCGAGATTGTGTAGCATGCAGCAGGCAATAACTATCTGGCTGACCTTTAGTGGTCTGTAGAGCAGGGCACCTCCTAAGACATGTAGACATGTAGACTCCAGAATCTGGCCTTCAGTAGCCCAAAGGTCCTCTTGATGACACGCCTCATCCTGCCGTGGGCCTCACTGAAACAGTCTTCCCCATCTGTGGTCTGGTATCTCACTGGTGTCAGCAGAAACGCCAGGTTAGAATAGCCAGAGTCAACTGTGTGCACAAAGATTTGACACATCACAATACTGGTAGTGACAGAGGGCAGTATGTGAAGAGAGGTAAGAAAACAGATGCACACATACAACTAGAGACATACTAATGAGCCAGGCCTTCTCTCTCTGTAGTTGTGCCATCATGTGTGGGACATTTCTGTACCTCAGAATGTAGGAGTCATGCACAGAACCTGGAAACTTGGCCGTCACTTGGGAGATATAGTGGTCAGCAAGACACACCACATGGACATTTATGGAGTGAAAGATTGTCCTGTACACTTGTTCATTGGCCCTGGGAGGTACCAGTGCAATGTGGGTGCTATCTATGGCCCCTATCACATGAGGGATATGTGCCATATCATCGAAGTCAGCTTTAACAGTGGGCAAATCCGCACAGTGGGGGAACCTGATGTAGCTGTCCAGATGTTTGAGTAAAGCACACAGTACATCCTTCAACACATGACTGAACATGGGCTGTGGCATCCCTGCTGCCAAGCCCACTGTGATCTGAAATGAGCCTGAGGCAAGGAAGTGTAGCACAGACATCTGCACTGTTGGAGGTATGGCATAGCGTTGACGTATGGCAGACAAGAGATCTGGCTCCAACTGGTTACACAGTTCCATGAGAGTCTGACTGTTCAGACGATAGGTCAGTATGATGTGTCTTTCTTCTAGAGTAGCAAGATCAACAAGAATACGGTACACAGGTGCATGTCTCATTTTCACCATTGCACGGAATCTAGGAATGGGAGGGAGGAATAGCCACAAGTTGATGTTGTCAGTTTCACAAACCACCAAACACAATACACGCAGCACACAAGAGTAGTGTGGACATAACGCTGAAGTACACTGAATCCATATGGCCATGTCGAGTGACCCTGTATGCCATTGTTGATGACAGTTCCAGGCCCAGACAGTCAGTTTACCAGACATGGTACATTTCACACTTCCATGTGACAATACCCTATTGCCACAGGTAATGAGGTGTATGTGGAATTTGAACATATAGATAGGGTTACCCCGTCTATGAGCCAGCAAGTGACTGCATATGTCGTGTCATAGTCATCTGTACATCCAAAAACACTATGCATGAATATCAAATGTGTGTACCATGTTGTCATGTGTGAATAAAAGTCATTTGCATAAATGTTACTAAAATCATCAATGGCGCACTTATCATTCACCTACAATACACAGCATGTATGTAAAATGACAGCCTCCTGTCCTGCAGGCACAGTACAGATGGATGTGACCTAATTCCACCGGCATTAGTCGTCATGGCGGTAGGCGGTCTCAACCGCTGTGGAACTCCGCATTTGCCAGCACTGTTGCCTATGGGAGACTGGGGTCAATGATGATCACCGCCAGCGGTAACAGTCATGTACGCGGCGGACGTGACCGCCATTTTCTGTTGCATAACTCACTTGACTCCTGACACTCGTACAAGCAAGACCTCCACTGTGTGTGCTGCTGTGATCTGTCTCTGGAAGCCATTATGCCATGTCCTTAGGGAGACAGTGCCCCTGCCTTCACCCAGGAGGAGCTGGAGAAGCTAGTAGACAGGGTCCTACCCCTGTATGGACAGGTGTATGGTTCACCAGAGCAGCAGGTGAGTCAAATGTTCCTGTCCTCTCTGCTTGTGATGTGTGTGGGTGTGAAAGGCGTTGTGATAATGCACACTGAGTTAATGCATGTAGATGGCAAAGGATTATGGGCCAGATGTAGAAAGCTGTTTGCATGGTGCAAACTGCGAAAATCGCAGTTTGCACCATGCAAAAAGCCTTTTGCGATGCACATTCACAATTTGCGAGTCGGTACCGACTCGCAAATTGTGAATGCGACTCGCAAATAGGAAGGGGTGTTCCCTTCCTATTTGTGACTCGCATCGCTATGCTAAATTGCTTTGTGACCGCAAATGCGGTCGCAAAGCAATTTGCAGTTACCACCAGTGTCACACTGGTGGTAACCCATTCGCAAAAGGGAAGGGGTCCCCATGGGACCCCTTCCCCTTTGTGAATGTTGCCCAAAAGGCTTTTTCAGAGCAGGCAGTGGTCCAATGGACCACTGCCTACTCTGAAAAAACGAAACCAAATGGTTTAGTTATTTTTTTTATGTTGCAACTCGTTTTCCTTTAAGGAAAACGGGCTTCAAAATAAATAGAAAAAACTGCTTTATTTAAAAAGCAGTCACAGACATGGAGGTCTGCTGTCTTCAGCAGGCCACCATCCCTGTGAGTGCAGGGACTCGCTATGGGGTCGCAAAATGCGACCCACCTCATTAATATTAATGAGGTGGGTCTTTGCGACCCCATAGCGAGTCGCAGACGGTGTCTAAAACACTGTTCTGCATCCGAATTTGTGATTCGGAAATTGCGAGTCGCACCGACTCGCAATTTCCGAATCGCAAATTCGGACCTTGCTACATCTGGCCCTTTGTGCGTTAGTGCCGCACTTGCACGTTTGTGTGGTCATGAGATGTGTCTGATGTGTGGAGACCACTGCTGTTACTGTGATGCCACACTACATGACTTTCTTTTTCTATCTGTGTCACCCATGCAGGTCAGCCCCCATCAGAAGAAGGGGATTTGGTGTGCCATCGCCAAGCATGTGTGACTCAGAGGGTCCATGCCTGGTGGAGAACCCACTGCAGAAAGTAGTGGGAGGACCTGAGATGCTGGGCCCATAAGACCACTGAAGCCCAGCTGGGACGTCCTCCCAATGAGGGAGGGGTGCCCATCGGATTCTGACCCCCCAATGGCCCGCATTTTGGCAGTGGCCTTCCCTGAGGTGGATGGGCACTTGAGGGCAGCACAGCAGCCACAGGGGGGTAAGTACACTCTCACAACTGGCTAATGGTAGGCATGTATGGGTTTGGGTAGCCTACTAGTGGGAAGATGTGGTGTAGATCATTGGTACTTGCACATTGGCTATGGGTATGAGCCACCCAGGCATGATTTTACTCCATTATGTCTGGCAATGCCATGCAGACAGTGTCTCATGAGGGGATTTACTCCCATTTTTGAGTCTGTCAGGACACATTACACATCTTTTGAGTGAGCAGTATACCTGGGGTGTCAGGGCATTGCCATCACTAATAGTCTGCCACTATGACTGAGGAAATTGGTGAGTTCTCAATCATCTGCCTTATACTGTAGGTGTAGATAGCTGCAGGGCCCAAGATATAACTGTACACATTGTGAAAGGATTTGTTGGTATGCTACTTTGCCATGCAGGAATCGTATGGGTAAGGAGTACAGGGTATGTCTATGTAAACAAGAATGGTAGAGTGTCAAGTACTGTGCTACTGTGCATTGTAAGACCCTACATCAAGTCAAAGCATGCCATATGTTTCCACATCAGTAGGTTTTCAATGCATAGCTTCAGTTTGTCCTATGATTTCAGCCAGATGTGCATGTCAGTTCAAAGGCATGCAATGGCATGGCATATCCGCAGATTTTGAGGTTGTTACTCTATGTGAATGATGGGTAGGTATTGACCCATGGCACCCTTTCTTTCTCTCCAACCCTTCTTCCTGCTCCTCCTCTGTTTTTGTGTGCATCAGCATCATCAGACGAATGAGAAGGGGCACCGGCGAGTGGGGAAGCTGCAGCCCATGGGAGCCAGGAGGCTGAGACCAGTGGAGCAGAGGAGACCAGTGGGACGGAGGACGAGGGGAGTGCCACGGAGGAGACCGGATCGACTACATCATCTATGGATTCCTCCTCCGATGGACGCCCCCTGGTGGCGACAGACCCATCTGGGACCAGCTCAGCACCATCCTTGTCCACCACCCCCCTTTCCAGCACTGCCCAACCTGTAGCTCCCCACCCAGTTGCCCGTGCCCGCTCACCCAGGAGGGTGGGCATCTCCGTTGCAGGCACCTCTGCCCCTGTCAGCCCTGCTGCTCTCAATGAGAAGGCTATTGACCTCCTGAGGTCCATCTCTGTTGGACAGTCAACCATTGTGAATGCAATCCAGAGACTGGCATCACAGATGCAACAGACGAATGCCTACCTGGAAGACATTCACGGTGCCCTGATTGGCCTGCAGAGTTCCTTTCAGGGTCTGGCCTCCTTGTTGACGGCAGCCAATGTCCCTTCGTGTTCCGTCCCCCCTCAAGCTACCTGTGCCCAATCCCACACCCCTGTCCCCACACCCATCCAAAGCACACAGTCAGACCAACATTCATCCACCCCAACAGACACGGTTAACAAAGACAAACACAGGCACCGCAAGTTACACTACCGCCATGCACACAGACAACAGGCACATGCAGACAAAACAACATCCACTCCCTACACAGACTCCCCCACCACCTCCTCCATCACAGACACCACATCACTCAAACCTGCTATCAACACTCCCAGATCCAGGCACCAGTCCTCTCATGCCGACCATCATCATAATAGCAGACCCACATACATCCACCCCATACACTAGACTCGCACTCACCACTACTACCAACACCCCCACATGCAGTACATCCACCTAACCTGCACTCACCACCCCAACAGACACTCACACTTCCACCCTGGCATCTCCCTGTATCTCCTCCCCCCTCCTCTTAGTACACCTAAACCCCCACACACACCCAACCAACAGACACCCAGCACACACATAGCATCCACCCATGCACCAGCACCCAAGGCACATACCCGTACATACGTCTCAAGCACACCCTCCACTCCCAAACATTTTTCCCATGTCCGCCCTTATATTCCTAAAAAAGATTTTTGTATGAGTTTGCCCTATAACCTCCCATTGGCCCAGTCGCTGTTTCCACCAAGTGCCTTGCTACCCTACCCAGACCCAGTCCTTCTATTGCCCTCCTGGTACTGCCCATGTCCCTACCACACCTAAGACTTTGACCCCCACAAAAGCTAGGGAGAGCCCTCCCAAACTCAAAACCAAGGGCCCTTCCCCTAAGTCAAGGTCTAAGACCAAACCCACCCCCTCCAAGCCTAAACCAAAGGACCCCCTCTCAAACCCATGCCCCCACTTCACCCCCCATCACCCCTGAGGTACCTGCTTGCCCCATTGATGCCCCTGCCATGGTGGAGGCCACTTTGAAGTCAGGAGTCAAGTTGGGCTGAGAGACATTGCCCAGTGTGCCAGGGGCACTCAGGACTATTGGACTGGCCAGTAGGCCAATTTTGTATATAGATATTTATACATCAACTTATATATTTTAAAATATATTCACCACTTCACCGTTGGTGTCAATGGTTACAAACTTGTCCTGGCTTTCCTTCCAAATATATGAGTTGTACATGTGCAATTTGGTGTGTGTCTTCTGTGTATGTGATGTGTTTGTTTAGCAGCATGAGTTGTGTGGGGGAGTTGTGCTATGAACTTGTTGTGATGTGTTGTGTTGGTGTTGTGTGGCATTGTGTGGTATTGGTATGTGTGTGTTGTGATGCATCTGTGATGTACTTTGTGTGTTGGGTGGATGTGCCGTGTGCTCAGACACATTGTTTGGCAGTGTTATTGTTTGTATTGGTTGTGGTGCTGTTGTTACGTGTTGCTACCAGTATGTGTTTTCCTGTAGAGGTGTTGTACTGTGTGCCTCTCTGACAATGCATATGTGTGTTGTTATGATGGTGTTGTCGTTGTGTAACTCAGTGGTGTTGTGTGTAGATGTGTTTGACAGTGGCGTTGGTGTGTGTGCGGTGTGGTGTGTGTATGTTGGCTGTGGTGTGTGTTGTTTGTGTGTGGGTGTGTGTATGTAGATGTGTTTGTGCGTTGGTACAAGTATATGTTTGCGTGTGTGGCCGGGTTTAGCTGTTACGGGGTTGTGTGTTGTGTGTGGGTGTGTACTAATGGCCTTCCCTCCAGAGTGTGCTAGGTGGGTGTACTTACGGTTGTTGTCTTCTTCGCCGTCACTGCTTCTGGAGTAGTATGGCCAGCAGGAGCAGTGGGAAGACTTCAAGTTCAGTTCCAGTTCACACCTGCGGATGTGTGTGTGTTCCTGGAAGTGAGTGTCTACTTTTATGCTGTTCGTTTTCATAAGGCTTTTCATGGTGGTGTAACACCGTCCCGGAAATCCTGGCGGTGTGCAACCTCGTAATATGGTCGGCGGAAACACGGTCTCGTAATCAGGGCCTAAGTGCAGAGGTAAATCTTCAAACTTGGTCAAGCCTGTCTTCTGTATTTAACACATGCTTCATTGTGTTCAGCTTTAACTTGCGCCTACGTACAGCTCAATTGCAACCAGATAACTGCTGTTGGCGCATAATGCTTTTTGGCGCTATATTTATGTTTAAACTTTAAACTTCAACAATTTTTAACTCCAATTTCTCTTATTGGATCTTTGTTATTTTTGTACCATTTTATTTATTAAAATGTATTTTATATTTCTAAATTGGTTTGCTTTTTTTGTTGTGTTGTTTCTGACTGCATTACAGTTTTGATATTGCATAAATAATTTGAACATTGAATTTAAGTAAAGGCTGTCAGCTCTGTGCCATAACTAACAGAGAGCTGAGTTCAGGATTATTTAGTGACTTTAGTGGTTCCCTGACAAGGTTTGCAGTTATTACTTGAGGTGGGTACTCAACCCCTCAATTAATTCTCTAATTTCCGACAATCACATACAATTAATGAAGAACAAATTGATAGATACAAGGAGAGGAAATCACAATAATCACAATAAGAGCAAAGCTTCTGTCAGAATTCTGAATTCACTTTATTTGGGTGCTGAAGACATAAAGGCAGCATTCAGTACAATAAAATGAACAAGCAATGAAAGATGATAAAATACAACAAATTCAGCAGCAAAATTAGAACAACATGGTTCTACAAGCTCGTACAGTATGCTTTAAAAACTCCCCAAAGTACAGAACAACTTCATCATCAGATAATCTGAGAATGTCTAACATTAAAATACTTCCCTTTTAAAAGTGGGATTAAAAAGAATTTGGTGCACCTTACATACAATTTACAAGAAAATATGAAGTGCAATATTGATTGACCTAAGATTTCATCACTGGGGCAGGGCCATTCATCTACATTATTCATAAAACCCAATGGGAAGCATAACAAATATTTTATTGTGCCAGATCTAAAACTAATAACAGTAAGCGCACCAAAGGTCCCATGCACACCAAAGATAATCTGTCGGGGAGCGAAATCCCATCAGGTTTAAATACGCAGCAACATTAGTTTCACCTTCAGCTCCTCACCAGGAGAGCTCAAAGTCATAAAGTGCTTGTTCAACCTTCTTTTTACTTAAACTATTACAAGATGCAGGGTACACATAGGCAGACTGTTCTCCAGTCTTTCAGTATTCATATTTTAAATAGGCCAACCAGGGGGTATGAAGTCCTCTATCGCCCCGCCACCGCCAAAACCAACCTCCACGAAGGAATGAAGGCCATCGCCGAATGGATGAACAGCTGCCTGAAACTGAATTATAACAAAACTGAGGTCCTCATCCTCGGCCCCACCCCCTCCCCCTGGGATGACTCCTAGTGGCCTGCCACACTGGGAACCGCACCGACAACCACCCGACCACGCACAAAACCTGGGATTCCTCCTGGACTCATCGCTATCAATGACCCAGCAAGTCAACGCCATCTCATCCTCCTGCTTCAACACCCTCCGCATGCTTCGGAAGATCTACAAATGGATCCCAACTGGAACCAGAAGGACGGTCACCCAAGTCCTCGCAAGCAGCAGACTGGACTACGGCAACGCCCTCTATGCAGGAACCACGGCCAAGCTCCAGAAAAGACTGCAACGCATACAGAACGCCTCCTCACACCTCATCCTGGACATCCCCAGCCACAGCCACATCACAGCCCACCTGAGAGACCTGCACTGGCTCCCCGTCAACAAGAGAATCACTTTCAAACTCCTCGCCCACGCTCATAAGGCACTGCACAACACCGGACCAGAATACCTCAACAGATGGCATTCCTTCTACACCCCGACCCGACAGCTTCACTCCTCTGACCTTGCCCTAACCACCTTCCCACTCATCCACAGAAAGACCACCGCCGGTAGATCGTTCTCCCACCTCGCCACCAAGATGTGGAACACTCTTACCATCCACCTGTGACAGACACAGGACCTACTTACCTTCAGGAGACACCTCAAGACTTGGCTGTTCGAGCAGTAGCAGCCCCCCCCTCAGGACCTTGAGACCCTCACGGGTGAGTAGTGCGCTTTACAAATGCCTTGACTGATTGATTGATCAAGAGAAAGGCAATCAAATATAATATCTTTTGTTAGAGCAGCCTCCTCGTTACTCAAAATTGCAAGCCACAGTAACACAGGACAGGCTTTAATCCTATCCGCTACGGAAGGAGCCCAGCTCTCTGTGACAAATAAGGAGAAGATACAGGGGCAGAGAGGAACTTCCTACAGAACCTATTCTCTTCAATCTGGATAGCCTCACATTATGAAATGCCTCACACCCATTATTGAGACTTACATATTTGTAATAGGGGGACGGGGGAACCACCCCCTTCTGGTTGCGGAAGGCTACATAAGGAACCAATAGCCTTGGACAGTTCAGTTCTGCGCTGCACAATATTAGGTGCCCACAACCCTCAGGCAGAGGGGGTAACCCCAAGGTACACTAAAGTACTAGTGTTGCTAAGGCAATTAGACCCAATTGAAAGGAGTGAGATGGGCTCATGCCATAATATATGATTTGTAAAAATTGGTCTATAAATCCAATGCGGCCATAAAATCCACCAACCGGCAAACACCAACTGACGCAGTGCCCTGGGGGTGTGTACAATGAGCACTGCGACATCCAAGTAAAGATGAGTCGGTAAGAATTTGCCTATGAATTTTGGTATGTCAGGAGTGATACGGATTAGGAAGGGGTAGAGCTCATTGATGTACAAAATAAATAATAAGGGAGCCATCAGGCACCCCTGTCTCACCCCCAATGAATCTCAATATTGCAATAGTATTGTAATTGTATTTATATAGCACTTACTACCCCTGATGAGGCATTGAAGCGCTCTTCAGCGAGTAGCACGCTACTCCAGAACCCAAGAGGAATTAGTGGTGGATGAGTATGGGGAAATATGAGTACAGAATTAGTATTAGTATGACTTGATTTGAGAGGAGGAGGATATGTGAGTTTGTTGGTTGGATTGACTAGAGTAAAGGAGTGAAGAATGCAGAGGTGTTAATTGGGAGTTTATATTAGTAGGATGAAGGCTTGGGATGAGAAAAGGAGAGATGGAGGAGGAAAGAGTCTGTGGAAAGGGGTTAGGGAGATCATAGTAGTAGAATGGGTTTTGGATGAGTCAAAGGTGAGATACATGAGGGAAAATGTATTATGGTTGTTTGGGAAATGATAGTAATGAACTGAGGTTTGGGGTGAGCTAGATGCGGTAGAGGAGGGAAGAGCTTAGGCAGGGTTATTTTGGAGAACAGAAGTAGTAGAATGGGTCTAGGATGAATCAGACTGGGGATGAAGGATAGATTGATAGAGACATAGGGTGATGGGGAGACAGAGTAAAGCCTACTAGAGAGTCAATTTAATTTTATTGTATTGTTTTAATCTATAATTTTTTTTTTTTCTCTAGTACAGTAGGACTAGAGTAATAAATAAATAGATATGTAAATACAGAGTAAGGGTAAATATGTTCAGGGGATATAATAATAGGCATAATAATATGAGATATAAAGTTGTATTGCATAAACGCAGACTTTCAAGATTTGCAATATTTAATGTTAATTTATAAGTGTAGTTTTCTAACATTCATTTATCTTTCCTCAAATTTTCAATAGTGAAATTCTTGCTGGTAAAATAGTTAAGATAGCATTTGTTCATTGTGATAGACCAAAAGTATGGATTTATAAGTAGCTAATATAATAACTTATCTAGGAGCTATGCAGTGACCTATGACCATGTTAAGCATCGAATAATACACACATATATGTGTATATACACACATATACACACATGCACACACATGAATATACACATAAATAAATTTAACCGTGAGTAAATATACATTTGTTAAACAGGCTTAAAGAGTATAAGTATATTTTAATATTATGAAATAGTAACTATACAGATTTCTTAAAGAACTATACTTATCTAGAATATGCACTTACTTAGATTATAAATATTTATCGACACAGGCATATGCAGTCCATTGCTGTTTGGATATGGTGGTTATGAAGGAAAGAGCCAAATCTTGAGTAGTCTATTGAAGACAAGATAGTTATCCGCAGATCATATTTGGGGGTAATGAATTCCATAGTTTGGCTGCTTGAACAGGGAAGGATGTACCACCTATTGTCTTTTTCTTGTATTGTGGTGTTTTTAGGCGGAGTGCCAATCTTGAGGGGAGGTTTCTTTGTTGAATGTATTTGGCTATTTTATTTCTGATTAAAAGTGGTCCTGTTCCATGTACTGCTTTTTGGTGATACAAAGCAGCTGGAAGGTGGATCTTCTGGCAACTGGTAACCAATTTAGTGCTCTCAAGGCAGGGGAGATGTGGGCTTGTAGCTTTACATGTAATAGTCGCCTGGTAGCTGAGTTCTGAATACCTTGTAGTTTTTTCATAGAGATGATTAATTGGAGAGGCCATTGGCATAATCCAGTTTAGATAGTACAAGAGAGATAGTAGCCTGCACCTTGTGTGGAAATCCGAGGTGGGGAAGATGCATCACATAGTTTGTGATGAGGTGATGAAGCTTGATCATTCTAATTTGTCTACTTGGTCATTCATTGTTAACTTGGAGTCCAAGGTTTTTAACTTCCTTAAATCCTTAAGAGGTGGTCCCTGATTGTCAGGCCATGCACAGAGTGGGTCATAATTTTCCAGTCGCCACATGTGAGTATTTCCATTTTGGAAGCATTCAGTTTGAGATGCCTCCAAGTCATCCACTGATCAATGGCTCTGGGGCAACTGAAGATGTGTGAGTTTTCAATGACTTTGGGGCATTCCAATTTAAGGAGTATTTGTGTGTCATCTGCATAGTTGTAGCATGTGAGTTGAAAATCATTGATCAATTCTGGTAATTACATCATGTAGATGCTGAAAAGCATAGATGAGATGATTGATCCTTGAGGGGACCCCTGCTTTTGTGAGGTTGGGTTTGGATGAGAAGGGAGGAGAATAGATGATTTTAGTTCTGTTTTGGAGGTAGGATGTAATCCAGTTGAGAGCAGTCCCTTCTATGCCGGCTTCGTGGAGTCTTTGAATTAGGGTGTTATGGTCAACAGTATCAAAGCCAGCTGAGTAATCCAAGAGAAGTAGTGCAGCAACTCCATTGTGATTGACTGTGTTTTTAAGATCATCCCAGATTGCTATGAGTGCAGATTCAGTGGCTCTTCCTGGGCGGAATCCAGTTTGGTATTCTGAAAGTATGGAGTTGTCTTCAATGAATTGTGACATCTGGGCGAATGCTGCTCTTTCTATCATTTGCCCCGGAAAGGTCCATTTGTAATTGGTCTGTAGTTGTTGGGGTCATGCAGGTCTAGGTTTGTTTTCTTTAATAACGGGCATATGTATGCCTTTTTCAGATCTTCAGGAAACGTTCCCGTAGTTAAAGAGTTATTAATGATTCTTCTTACTGGTGTGGCAGCAGAAGGAGATAAAAGAATGTTCTTGAAGATGTGTGGTGGACAAAGGTCAGATGGGCAGCCAGAAGGCCTGCTTGCTTTGACCATATCTATAAATTCACTTTCTGATGTTTGTTTGAAGCAGTGCAGAGGCTGGGTTGGTTTACTCTTGAAGGGAATTTTAGGAAACGGGTTGGTGCTGATGGTTTTCTTTTGTTTTAAATAAGAGTCCAATGTGTGTGCCTTGGTTGTGTAATGAATTGCCAGATTGTTTGTTAAATCTTGCGTAATGGGATGACTTCCTTCCATGCATTTAGGTTTTTGAAATTCTTTGAGAATTTTATAACATTCCTTAGTTGCAGATTTAGCATTTTGAATTCTGTCTGAGTAGTACAATTCTTTAGGTTTTTTGATTGATGATGTGTATATTCTGTTAACTTTGTGTAGCTGAAGTTTGTCTTGAATGTTGTTTGTTTTGTGCCACTTTCGTTGCAGCCTTCTGATTTGTTGCTTTATCTTTTTTTGTTCTGTGTTTCTCCAAGCTGTTGGTTTTTTTTTGTCCTCTTTAGTTTTTCTGAGCGGTATTCAAATATCAAAAGCTTCCTGTAGCCACTCATAACGTTTTTTAACAGAATGTATAGTGTCTAGATCTGTGTTGGCTGTTAGTTGTGTTTCTAAATATTCAAAATTGAGTTTGTTCCGTGGTCAACAGATGGGTGTATGTAAGGTGCTATTGGGTGTGCTGATTTGTGGTGTTTTATGTTAGAAAGTTAGCAAATGGTGGTCTGACTAGGTGATTGGCGTGATGCTTTGAACAGTAACTAGTTCAGAGTTTGCAAAAAGTACATCCAGGATGTGTCAAGCCATGTGTGTAAGATTGTGTACAATCTGATGTAGGTTCAATGTGACGAGGCCAGTGGTGACAGCTTTTGGATGGGGCATATTGGATTTGTCAAACCAAATGTTTAGGTCCGATGCATAGGTTGGAGTATAATGTTATAAGGTCTGAGACTGTGTCTATAAAAGTGTTGAATTGTCAGGTGTAGGTCTGTAAAGATAGAGAGCCAATCACCAAGCCCCTGTGGAAGGGAGGAGGGAGGTGCTCCTCTTTTCAGAATCTCCTTGGATACAGACAGGCAGAATCCACACTTCCAAGGTAGCAGAGTCTACGTTCCAGGTAAGGCACAGATTAAAAACCACTGAAATACTGCCTGTCACATATTTAGCTTTTCCAAGGCAAAAACAAGTGGTGAGTAGCCTTTCTAAACACAGTTTAAATCACAGATCAAATTAAGCAGTCTCCTAAACATACTCTGGTTAGCCACTGAGGTGCATGTAGCCTTTTCTTAAAAAAATGGGGTGGGTAGCTTTATGCAGTCTTTTGTCACAAACTAGGAGGGAAATTTAAAACAGTCACGGCTAAAAAAAAACATAAATTTAGAAACACAGGGAGCCTAATGTAAACAGGCATGGGTAGCAGTACAAACACTTTTTAACAAATAACAAGAATAGCCAGAAAGTCTGGGGCTCTTCCCAGTCTCCTAGAATTTCTTGATCACTGGGCTGTATTAGGGTGCTCACAAAAAAATCTCCCAAGACCTCCCCTTGTGCGCTGATGCAGACCCTAGCCCTCATATCTTTCTGCATGAATACAAGAAAGAGCACTAAGGCTGTGTCCAGGCCACAAGCAATTGACATATTCCAAAATGTCAACCGTTCACACAATCAAATGCCGACAATAGGCCCATAAATTCAAGATAAAGAGGAGACGGTTTGGCTATAGTGTATTTTCCTAGAACTATATTTATATTCAAACACTGTTCGACCGTCCCCACTTTAATCCTGAACCCACATTGACAGGGGTATAGAACTGACTCAGGCTGTATCCATTCTTTGATTCTATTATAAATTACTCTCCTGAGGATTTAAACTGACAAATCAATTAATTAAACTGGCCTATAAAGTCCTGGAAGAGAGCAATTCCTTTTTTGGATATGGGAACAATTATGGAGGTACTGCAGTAGTCAGGTATCTGAGCACAAACAAGCTTGTTAAAAATATTAGTAAGAAGAGGTCCCCAAAGAATGACAGCAATTTTTTATTAAATCAATTGGGACACCATCCGAGCTTGTTGCCGTGCCTCCAACACTTTGATTAATGGGATCCTCAACTTTGTCAAGGGACGTGTGGAAACTTAACAGTAGGTTGCTATATATAACAAAGATATTCTCTGACACATGGGCAGTATATATTTTACCAAAATGCTCCTCCAGGACTTACTGGTAATGTGGCAAGTGATAAATTCACAGGCTATTTTTTGAGTTTCAGCTCCGAAATTGCAGCCCAGAAGGTTTTACTATTTTTAAAATGTGAGGCCTGTACTAGTGAATCCCACTGTAACAGAATTACTTCCTGCAGGCATTTAGCTGTGATCTGTTTGTATTGCTTGCACAAGGAAACCACTAACACAGGGCCTCTAGATTTAACAATCAAGTTGCAAGTTCCTAGCCCCATTATCAATCCTAGGCCTTCCTTTTGGGCATAATAAAAAAGCAATTTCAATGGTATTGTGATCACTATAAATGGAGGGTACAACTGTACCATACTACAATAAGGCCCTCATTACAACCCTGGCAGTAAATCCCGCTTTCCGCAATGCAGAAGACCGCCAACATACCGCTGCGGCCGCGGAAGTGCGCTACAGGTATTACGACCCACAGCTCATAATCCGCCATAATACAGGCACCCACACAAGTCCACCACACCAAAGGTCAGTGATAAACTGGCGATACCAAAACCCACACCGTTACACCAACAGGAATACGGCCACAGTATCACGACCCACGAATCAACGCGGCGGTCTTTCAACCGCGGTATTCCATTGACGGTACACACCGCCGCACTCAAAATACCCACACATTTACAAAACACAACCACATTGGACAATTCCAAATACACACGCCTGATACACATACACACACCACACCCACACACCCAATGCAATATAAAGCACACACCTACATCACCCACAAACCCTTACAACCAAAATTTAGAAAGAAGGCCAGAGAGAGAGACTACCTAAAACAACACCAACATCCACAGACACACAACACCATCACTTACACAACATCCACGCACCTCAAACAACACACACCAACACATCCCCTCACACATCACAACAGACACCACCTCACACATCACCCACACCACATCATGGCACCTCAAAGACACCCCAGGTTATCTGAGGAGGAGCTCAGGGTCATGGTGGAGGAAATTGTCCGGGTAGAGCCACAGCTATTCGGATCACAGGTGCAGCAGACATCCATTGCTGGGAAGATGGAGCTATGGCGCAGAATTGTCGACAGGGTTAACGCAGTGGGACAGCATCCAAGAACAAAGGAAGAGGTGGAACGACCTATGGGGGAAGGTATATTCCGTGGTATCTGTAGGAGGCTGGCCTGGTTTGTAGTGAGTACCAAAGGGTACTTACACTCTGCACCAGATCCAGGTATCCCTTATTAGTGTAGAAGAGGTGTCTAGCAGCTTTGGCTGATAGAAAAGGGTAGCTTAGCAGAGCAGCTTAGGCTGGACTAGGAGACATGCAAAGCTCCCACTATACCACTAGTGTCATATGCACAATATCATAAGAAAACACAATACACAGATATAATAAAAATAAAGGTACTTTATTTTTATGACAATATGCCAAAAGTATCTCAGTGAGTACCCTCAGTATGAGGATAGCAAATATACACAAGATATATGTACACAATACCAAAAATATGCAGTAATAGCAATAGAAAGCAATGCAAGCAATGTACAGTCACAATAGATTGCAATGAGAGCACATAGGTATAGGGGCAACACAAACCATATACTCTAGAAGTGGAATGCGAACCACGAATGGACCCCAAACCTATGTGAGCTTGTAGAGGGTCGCTGGGACTATAAGAAAACAGTGAGGGTTAGAAAAATAGCCCACCCCAAGACCCTGAAAAGTAGGTGTAAAGTGCACCTAAGTTCCCCAGAGAGCACAGAAGTCGTGATAGGTGAAATCTGCAAGGAAGACCAACACCAGCAATGCAACAACGATGGATTTTCAGACGAGAGTACCTGTGGAACAAGGGGACCAAGTCCAAGAGTCACACTCAAGTCGCGAGTGGGCAGATGCCCAAGAAATGTCAGCTGAGGTTGCAAAGAAGCTGCCACCGGATGGTAGAAGCTGTGGTTTCTGCAAGAACGAAGAAGACTAGGAACTTCCCCTTTGGAGGATGGATGTCCCACGTCGTGAAAAAGCTTGCAGATGTGTTCCCGTGCAGAAAGACTGCAAACAAGCCTTGCTAGCTGCAAGGGTCGCGGTTAGGGTTTTTGGATGTTGCTGTGGCCCAGGAGGGACCAGGATGTTGCCAATTGCGTGAGGAGACAGAAGGGGTGTCCAGCAAGACAAAGAGCCCACTCAGAAGCAAGCAGCACCCGCAGAAGTGCCGCAACAGGCACTACAAAGAAGAGTGAACCAGAGCTCACCCAAAGTCACAAAAGAAGGTCCCACGACGCCGGAGGACAACTCAGGAGGCCGTGCACTGAAGGTTAGTGTGTCGGGGACCCAGGCTTGGCTGTGCACAAAGGAAATCCTGGAAGAGTGCACAGGAGCTGGAGCAGCTGCAAATCACACGGTACCCAGCAATGCAGTCTAGCGTGGGGAGGCAAGGACTTATCTCCACCAAACTTGGACTGAAGAGTCACTGGACTGTGGGAGTCACTTGGACAGAGTTGCTGAGTTCCAGGGACCACACTCGTCGTGCTGAGAGGGGACCCAGAGGACCTGTGATGCAGTCTTTTGGTGCCTGCGGTTGCAGGGGGAAGATTCCGTCGACCCACGTGAGATTTCTTCTAAACTTCTAGTGCAGAGAGGAGGCAGACTACCCCCACAGCATGCACCACCAGGAAAGCAGACGAGAAGGCGGCCGGATTAGCGATACAAGGTTGCAGAAGTCGTCTTTGCTACTTTGTTGCAGTTTTGCAGGCATCCAGAGCAGTCAGCGGTCGATTCCTTGGCAGAAGGTGAAGAGAGAGATGCAGAGGAACTCTGATGAGCTCTTGCATTCGTTATCTACCGAATTCCCCAAAGCAGAGACCCTAAATAGCCAGAAAAGGAGGTTTGGCTACTTAGGAAGGAGGATAGGCTAGCAACACAAGTAAGAGCCTATCAGAAGGAGTCTCTGACGTCACCTGCTGGCACTGGCCAGTCAGAGCAGTCCAATGTGCCAGCAGCACTTCTGTTTCCAAGATGGCAGAGGTCTGGAGCACACTGGAGGAGCTCTGGGCACCTCCCAGGGGAGGTGCAGGTCAGGGGAGTGGTCACTCCCCTTTCCTTTGTCCAGTTTCACGCCAGAGCAGGGCTGGGGGATCCCTGAACCGGTGTAGACTGGCTTATGCAGAGGTGGGCACCATCCATCAAAGCATTTCCAGAGGCTGGGGGAGGCTACTCCTCCCCAGCCCTGACATCTTTTTCCAAAGGGAGAGGGTGTAACAACCTCTCTCTGAGGAAGTCCTTTGTTCTGCCTTCCTGGGCCAAGCCTGGCTGGACCCCAGGAGGGCAGAAACCTGTCTGGGGGGTTGGCAGCAGCAGCAGCTGCAGTGAAACCCCGGGAATGGTAGTTTGGCAGTACCCGGGTCTGTGCTAGAGACTCGGGGGATTATGGAATTGTCTCCCAAATGCCAGAATGGCATTGGGGTGACAATTCCATGATCATAGACATGTTACATGGCCATGTTCGGAGTTACCATTGTGACGCTATACATATGTAGTGACATATGTATAGTGCACGCGTGTAATGGTGTCCCCGCACTCACAAAGTCCGGGGAATTTGCCCTGAACAATGTGGGGGCACCTTGGCTAGTGCCAGGGTGCCCACACACTAAGTAACTTAGCACCCAACCTTTACCAGGTAAAGGTTAGACATATAGGTGACTTATAAGTTACTTAAGTGCAGTGGTAAATGGCTGTGAAATAACGTGGATGTTATTTCACTCAGGCTGCAATGGCAGGCCTGTGTAAGAATTGTCAGAGCTCCCTATGGGTGTCAAAAGAAATGCTGCAGCCCATAGAGATCTCCTGGAACCCCAATACCCTGGGTACCTCAGTACCATATACTAGGGAATTATAAGGGTGTTCCAGTATACCAATGTAAATTGGTGAAATTGGTCACTAGCCTGTTAGTGACAATTTGTAAAGAGAGAGCATAACCACTGAGGTTCTGGTTAGCAGAGCCTCAGTGAGACAGTTAGGCATCACACAGGGAACACATACATATAGGTCACAAACTTATGAGCACTGGGGTCCTGGCTAGCAGGGTCCCAGTGACACATAACAAACATACTGAAAACATAGGGCAGTGGTTCCCAAACTGTGCGCCGCGGCTCCCTGGTGCGCCGTCAAAACTAGCCAGGGGCGCCGCACACAGTCTGGAAACCACTCGGAGGTGCTTTGGTAGCTTTTCATCGTGGTATTGGAAACAAAACCCCCTGCATTAATTATTGTGACCAGCGGAGGGCGCCAAAGTACCATTAACAATATCCCTATGACAAAAGAACAAAAATAGTTTCCAATAAATGGTTTTCAGCAACCTGAAGAAGAGAATAAAGAAGACAAACTGTAAATAGTGTAGGTACAGGTACAGGCTGGGATTAGGTTCCCCCACCCGCCAAAAAAAAGTAACATAATGGGGAGCCGTGGCCAACACGGCCAATAGGTCAAAGGAGCCGGGGATCGAAAAAGTTTGGGAACCCCTGACATAGGGATTTCACTATGAGCACTGGGCCCTGGCTGGCAGGATCCCAGTGAGACAGTAAAAACACCCTGACATACACTCACAAACAGGCCAAAAGTGGGGGTAACAAGGCTAGAAAGAGGCTACTTTCTCACAGTATCCAGACACCAGATTGCTGTACAGAGGACTGGCGGTGGACCCCTACCTCCTCCCCCACAACTAACAACATGGGAGGAGCAAGTCTTGCCAATTATGCATCCTGAGGGCCTCGCAGGAGTAGCAGGAGGACTGGACTCTGGTAAGACACATCTTTACTACTCTATCCCCCACACCCCACCTGCATGCCATCACATACCCCCACCCTTACCCTCACACCCATCACCCCAACAACCCACAGATACCCCACTAACACAACCCACACATCCCAAAACCAAGCCCTGCATGTAACACCAATGCATGGACAACCATCACCAAAGTATATCCAGTACAGAGACTCACTCATGCCCCAAAATCACCAATTTCACAAGGACCAAGCCAATAATGCAAGCACAGGAGTACAGGGTCACTCACCCATTGCACAAGATGACACACACAGATACAATAGCTATGCATTTACACCCCAACAAGACCCATACCCAGCGTCACCAGACAGGAGGTGCCAGACATATCCAGTCCTCACACAGAAGAGACCCACAGTGATGACAGCAGCTCTGCACACCTGGATCAAGATGACCAGCCCAGCCCATCAGGGACCTTGAGACAGTCGGTTCCCCTGCCACAGTCCCAACCCACCACAGAGCCTCCCCCCTCAGGAAACACCAGCACAGCACCCACCCAACGGGCCCATCCCTTTGTCCCAGGACACGCCAATCAGCAGTGTGTCCACCACTACAGGGAACCCAGGCAATCCCACAAACCCAGGACGATCAGGGACCTGGGGTCAGTGGCAGTGGGCATACGGTTCAGGGGACAGAGGCACAGGATAACAGGGAAGCTGGGAGGACTGCTGTGCGACAGGGGCGGACAGGCCCAGGGAACCCACTCTCCACAAGGCACTCTCCAACATCATGGGAGCTTACCACCATTTCCAGGACACCATGCGCATGGTGCTGGCCAAGTTTCAGGAGACCCAGCGGCTGCAGGAGGAGCACTACCTGGGGATCAGGGAGGACTTGAAGTCCATCAACACCACCATGGTCACCATTGCAGGGGTGCTCGCAGACCTTCTCAACACCAGGAGGGACACAGTGGCACACCAACGGGCCCCTGACACTAGCCTGGACGATGATCAGCCCTCCACCTCCGCCGGCGCTAGTGGACAGGAGGCACTGCCACAGGAACAACAGGACACCAGCAGCCCACCCCCTGTAGATGGAGAACCACCCCGCAAATGGTCCCTGAGATCCAGAAACAAGACAGAGAACATTGCCAAGACCCCTGCCAGGAAATAAGACCCCCGTGAATGTCACCCTTCTGTCCCACTATGTCACCCTGTCTATCCTTTCACTAATGTGTAATTGCAACATCTCTGAAATATAGCAATGTCAATGTACTTGTGCACATACCAATGTTACACAGCTGTAGGCCAGGAGTAAACATGGGTCCCAGATCTGTGAAATGGAAGGTCAAAGTGACAAGTCAGAGTCCATGCACTGAGTGAAAATGACAGACTTATGCTAGCTCTAACAATAGTATGAGATGTGGGAAGCAGTTCCATCTTCTTACCTGTGTCTCACTGGAAGTATTGCATGATGATGTTGTTTCTGTTGTCTACATCTTCTTCTTCTGTCTCCTCTTCTTCACTGTCCACATGCTCCACAGCTGCCACAAGACCACCATCTGGGCCATCCTCCTGCTGAAAAGGCACCTGGCGTCGCAAAGCCAGGTTGTGCAGCATACAGCAGGCCACAATTATCTGGCACACCTTCTTCTGTGAGTAGTATAGGGAACCATCTGTCAGATGGAGGCAGCAGAATCTGGCCTTTAGGAGGCCGAAGGTGCGTTCGATTACCCTCCTAGTTCACCCATGTGCCTCATTGTCGCGTTCTTCTGCCCTTGTCCTGAGATTCCCCACTGGGGTCAGTAGCCATGACAGGTTGGGGTAACCAGAGTCACCTGCAAATTTCGAGGGACAACTGTTAGACACACACTAACCCTTAGGGACAACCCCATACCCAGACACCCATGTCTACTGTATTGGGATCTTGGCCTCACCTATTAGCCACACACGGTGCCTCATGAGTTGCCCCATCACATAAGGGATGCTGCTATTTCTCAAAATGTAAGCGTCATGCACAGAGCCAGGATACTTGGCATTGACATGGGAGATGTACTGGTCTGCCAAACGCACCATCTGCACATTCATCGAATGGTAGATCTTCTGGTTTCTGTACACCTGTTCATTCCTGCAGGGAGGGACAAATGCCACATGTGTCCCATCGATGCCACCAATGATGTTGGGAATATGTCCCAGGGCATAGAAGTCACCTTTTTACTGTGGGCAAATCCTCCACCTGAGGGAAAACGATGTAGCTGCGCAGGTGTTTCAGCAAGGCAGACAACACTCTGGACAACACGTTAGAGAGCATTGAATGGGACATTCTGGCCACTGTTGTTTGAAAAGACCCAATGGACAGGAAATGGAGTTCAGACAGGACCTGCACTAGGGGGGGTATCCCTGTGGGATGGCGGATAGCAGACATCATGTCTGGCTCCAACTGGGCACACAGTTCCAGGATTGTTGCACAATCAAGTCTGTATGTGATTATGATGTGTATCTCTTCCACTGTCGACAGGTCCACCAGGCGTCTGTACACCGGAGGATGCCGCCATCTCATCACCTGCCCCAGCAGATGTGCCCTACGGAGGAGAACAGCGAGCAGAAAGTCATCCAACACTGAGGTATCACAATGTGCTATTTGCAAAAACGTTATTAATCCGCAATGTGCCGGTATCTGTCTGTATTCCCGGCCTAGATAGGTGTGACGCAGTTATTATACATCCCATGTGGCCCCCTGAAATGGCGGCTGTCTGACCTGTAAGGTGGGACAAGGGGATGTGATGTAACTGTGCTGGCGTTGTACACCGTCGCGGTGGGCGGTCGAACACTGCGCCGCAATTGTGCATTGGTTAACATTCGGCCCTATGGGTCCCAGGGGCCAATGACAATGTACGCCGGCAGTGATGGTACGCACCGCCACGGACGTGACCGCCATTTTCTGTCTGTTCACTCACTTGATACCTGACCTTCAACAGGAGAGGACCTACACTGCAAGTGCTGCTGCGACCTGTGTCTGGAAGTGACGATGGCTACAGTGTCTGGGGGAAGGGCCCCTGCCTTCACTTTGGTGGAGTTGGAGAAACTAGTTGATGGGGTCCTCCTCCAGTACACGCAACTGTATGGTCCTCCAGACAAACAGGTGAGTACACTGTGAGCATACTGAATGGGCAGTGCCTGCTTTGAGTGGTGTGGATGGAAGATACATGGGGGGGCTGAGGCCTGCATGTGCGGATGGTGAGTGTATGTGTATCAGAGCATGGGTGGGAACTGGTGGGCAGTGAGTATGACGGTCCGGACGGGTGAGTAATTTCCTTTCCCTCTGTACCATTCCTCTAGGTCAGCACCCACCAGAAGAAGGGTATTTAGCGTACCATTGCCACGGATGTCCGGACCCTGGGGGTCTACCATAGATGGAGCACCCGCTGCCGTATAAGATGGGAGGCCCTGTGCCGCTGGAGCAAGAAGACAGTGGAGGCCCAGCTGGGGATGGCCTCCCAACGTGGAAGGGGTGCCCTTTGCACCATGGCCCCCCTGATGTCCCGGATGCTGGCGGTGGCGTATCCGGAGTTCGATGGGTGCTTGAGGGCATCACAGCAGCCACAAGGGGGTGAGTACACTCTCATTCAGCTGACTCTGCGCGCATAACAAGGTGTCTGGGTGGGGGAGGTGGGCAGTGGGTTCCCCTAGGCCAGGGCCAACTTGGTAGGCAAGATCCCTTGTGAGGCATGCTATGTGGCACGCCAACCTCTCTAGTGGTAAGAGCCATCTACACTTAGTCAGGCTCCTGTGACTTCCAGGTGTGCAGCAATTTGGCTTAGGCCTCGTACCCCATGGTCAGGTGAAATTTCTAGGAACTGTTAGTGCATGGCGTAGTGCAGGGGGCTGCTCCATGTGTGTTTTGTCCACCAACGGTAGTGGCGTTTCATGCACTGAACATGTTTTTCTTCTGTCTTCCCCCCCCTTTTTGTGGTCTCCCTGTTCTTGTGTGCAATAGCATCATCAGGCGGAGGAGCATTGGCACCGGAGCTGGAGGGAGCTGTAATCCACTTGGCCCTGGAGGGTGAAGCAACAGATTCTGAAGCCACCAGTGGGACGGAGGGCGAGGGGAGCTCCACAGCAGGGACAGGAGCATACACCAGTGACAGCGACTCCTCCTCTGATGGGAGCTCCCTTACGGTGGCGGGCACCTCTGTGCCCACCGCATCAACAGGTACAGCCGCACCCCCCCACCAGCACCGCCCTCCCAGCAGCCTCTCAGCGTGTTTCCCGTACCCACTCGCCCAGGAGTGTGGGCATCTCCTTTGCCCCAGGCACCTCACGCCCTGCCCCAGCCAGCTCTGCTGCCCTCAGTGAGGAGGCTATTGACCTCCTGAGATCCCTCACTGTTGGGCAATCTACCATTTTGAATGCCATCCAGGGTGTTGAGAGGCATTTGCAACAAACAAATGCATACCTGGAGGGCATTCAATCTGGGGTGGCGGCCCAACAGAGAGCATTTTAGGCTCTGGCATCAGCACTGATGGCAGCCATTGTCCCTGTGTCCAGCCTCCCCCCTCCAACTTCCTCCACCCAGACCCAATCCCCTGTACCTCAGCCTATCCCAAGCACACCATCAAACTAGCATGCACACACATCAACACACAAGAGTGGCTCAGGCAAACATAAGCACCACACATCCCACAGGCACTCACACAAGCACCATCCCCATGCAGACACACCAACATTCACTGCCTCCACTGTGTCCCCCTCCTCCACGTCCTTCTCCCTCCCTGTCTCGTGTCCACTCACACCTGCATGCTCTACATCCTCAGCCACTACCTCCATCACCAGCACGCCCATCACCACACACCGCTCACGTGCAATCACCACCCCCACTACCATTCCCACATCCCCTGTGTCCTCTCCCAGTGTGTCTGTGAGCCCTCTACCCAAAGTACACAACCGCAGGCACACACCCACCCAATAGCCATCCACCTCACAACAGCCTCCGGCCCATGCACCTTCACCCAAATTCAGCAGACGTACACCTCCTACAACCACTACCTCTTCCTCCACTCCCAAACCCCCTCCATCTTCCCGTCCCAGTGTGTCTAAAAAACTATATCTGGCTAACAATGACCTCTTCCATACACCTCCCCCTCGTCCTTCCCCTAGGGCCAGGCTTTCCAGGTCCCAGCCCAGCACCTCAGCCACCAAATCCCCAGGCACAGTGGTGCCAGCAACTGCGGGGTCATCGAGTGCGCCACCCATCAGGGCTGCCAGTGTGCCAAGTAGCGAGGGCAAGGACATTCTGCCACATGCCAAGGTGAAAAAGGTGCCCACATCCCAGAGGGAGAAGCCGAAACTACCAGCCACCAAGGGCTCAGCAAAAACAAAAGGGGATAGTGGCAAGACAACTGCGGCACCATCAAAGGTGGGGAAGGGCCAAAAGCAGAAAAGCACTTCAGGAGAGGGTATGGTGGCACCAACTGAGGGACCAGTGTCACACCTGTCCACGACCACACCACCCTGTACGGCGGCGAACACCGCTAGCTGCCCCCCCACCACAAGCGCCACCTGAACCGCCACCTGTACCGCCACCGGCACGTCTATAGCATCAGCGACAGTCCCCAGCCTCTTCCCCAGTGGGCAGCCATCCAAGGCTGCAGGAGACGTCCTGCTGTGTCCCTCAGCAGGTGCTGACCCATGCACCACCGCCAGCACCGCTGCCACAGACACCGCTGCAAGCACCGCCGCCACAGACACCGCCGCAAGCACTGCCACCGGCCCGCGACGCACAATAACTTGTGTGTTTTCTAGAATTAAAAAGACTTTGAGCCTCATTTGGAGTTTGGTAATTTCAGGTCCTTCCCCAAATATGGCACCCGGCTTTATGTCCATACGCGCTCATCTCTATGCCCCATTTCCACAGTAAAAAAGTCTGAAGATTCACTACAAACAGACAAGAAGAACGAGTTACTTACCTTCGGTAACTACTTTTCTGGTGGATACATTAGCTACCTGTGGATTCCTCACCTCATGAATACTCCCATGGCGCCAGCATTCGACGGAAATCTTCTTACTAGTCTCTGCACGTCGACGAGGACGTCACTGTCGCCCACGCGACGCCGTCTGACGTCATACAGGCAATAAGAGGTCCTCGACGACGTGCGGACGTCAGTACCAATCATTTTTTACGTGCATGAGAACAACCAGGCAATGCAATGAAAGAGCAAGGCAACATCCATTATATTGTAAAAATACACCACATTGTATGAATAACTGTAAATCTTTTTATGTACATATATATATATATATAAAACTCTCTCTTTTAAAATATATACACACACCAAGTATATACATAAAGATATATACATATATACATATATATATATAAATATATTATATATACATCTATTGCACCCTCAAAGACCAAGAGGAGCGCACTCAAGGATTACTTGGCAAGACCATAAAGGCAACGGGGAGGCGGGTGGGACCGTGAGGAATCCACAGGTAGCTAATGTATCCACCAGAAAAGTCGTTACCGAAGGTAAGTAACTCGTTCTTCTGATGGATACAACTACCTGTGGATTCCTCACCTCATGAATAGAGTCCCAAAGCAGTACCACGCCCGGCGGTGGGTGCCTAAATGGTCAAACCAAGAAATCCTGCAGCACTGACCGTGCAAAATGGCCGTCCCTTCTAACCTCAGAATCTAAACAGTAATGTTTTGCAAAAGTGTGAAGGGACGACCAAGTTGCGGCCTTGCAGATGTCGACCACAGGAACACCTCTGGCTAAGGCCGAAGTGGCCGACTTAGCTCTGGTGGAATGAGCTCTAATGCCCTCAGGAGGATCCTTCTTTGCCAAAGAGTAACATATTTTAATGCAAAGAACAACCCACCTGGATAGCGTTCTCTTGTGGACTGCCTTTCCTCTCCTCTTGCCCACGTATCCAATAAACAGCTGATCCTCCAGCCTGAAATCCCTTGTTCTATCGATAAAGAAGCTCAACGCTCTCTTTGGGTCCAGACGGTGCAGTCTTTCTTCCTCTTTGGAAGGATGAGGCGGAGGATAGAACGTGGACAAAGTAATTGCCTGAGCCAAATGGAAGGGTGAAACAACCTTCGGGAGGAAAGCAGCCTTGGTCCTCAACACCACCTTATCCCCATAAAAAGTTGTATAAGGGGGTTTTACTGATAAGGCCTGCAACTCACTCACTCTCCTTGCTGATGTTATAGCTATCAGGAAGACTGTTTTTAAAACCAAATACCTCAAGGGGCAAGAATGCATAGGTTCAAAAGGGGACCCCATAAGGAAAGTCAGGACTAAGGACAAATCCCATTGCGGCATAACGAATGGCTTTGGAGAATATTGATTTAGAAGACCTTTCAAGAATCTGATAACAATAGGGGATTTAAATAAAGATGGTTGGTCTGGAAGACATATGAAGGCTGACCAGGCCGATAAATAACCTTTAATGGTAGCCACTGCACAACCTTTCTGCGCCAGAGATAGAGCAAAAGACAAAACGTCCGATAGATGAGCATGTAAAGGATCAATCTGCCTCTCTCCACACCACGCAACAAATTTAGACCACCTATTAGCGTAGATAGATTTAGTGGAGTGTCGCCTGGCCGCTAATATAACATCCACTACCTCAGGCGGGAGAGAGAGAAGGAACTCAGGTTGCCCCGTTCAATCTCCAGGCATGTAGGTGCAGACTCTGGAGGTTGGGGTGTAGAACCTGCCCCTGCGACTGTGAGAGGAGGTCTGCCCTGAAAGGGAGACGGAGCGGCGGGCACATTGAGAGTTGGAGAAGGTCGGAGTACCACACCCTCCTTGGCCAATCCGGAGCTATTAAGATTACTAGAGCCCGGTCTTGGCGAATCTTCCTCAATACTCGAGGAATCAAGGGTATGGGAGGAAACGCGTAAAGCAACTGGCCGCACCAGGTCATTTGAAACGCGTCCCCCAACGCTTCCTGCATCGGATACTGAAGGCTGCAGAACAACGGACAATACGCGTTCTCTCGAGTGGCGAACAGATCTACCCGAGGAAACCCCCACTTCTGGAAGATTAAACGGACTTGATCTGGATGGAGACGCCACTCGTGGTCTGCCGAGAAGTGGCGACTGAGACTGTCCGCACGCACGTTCAAAACTCCGGCCAGATGGTTTGCTATCAAGCAAATCCGATGGTCCTTTGCCCAGGACCATAGTCGAAGAGCTTCTCTGCAGAGAAGGTACGACCCCACTCCTCCCTGCTTGTTTATGTACCACATCGTGGTAGTATTGTCCGTTAGGACCTGTACCGACTGACCACGAAGGGAAGGGAGGAAGGCCTTGAGAGCCAGACGTACAGCCCGTAACTCTAACAGATTGATGTGAAAAATCTGTTCCTCTGGAGACCAAAGACCTTTGATCTCCAGATCCCCCAGATGAGCTCCCCACCCTAGAGTGGAAGCATCCGTTATGACTGTGGCCACTGGTGGCGACTGCTGGAACGGCTTTCCTTGTGAAAGATTGTTGCTTGCAATCCACCACTTCAAATCCACAGCAGCATCTCTGGAGATCTTGACAGTACCCTCTAGATCCCCTCTGTGTTGAGACCACTGCCTTCGGAGGCACCACTGAAGAGCCCTCATGTGCCAGCGAGCATGCGTGACCAACAGAATGCAGGAGGCAAAAAGACCGAGCAGACGAAGGACCTTGAGGACTGGAACTACCGCTCCATTTCGAAACATTGGAACCAAATCCTGAATATCTTGAATCCGCTGAGGCGGAGGAAAGGCCCGACCCAATGTTGTATCCAGTACTGCCCCTATGAACAGGAGGCGCTGAGAGGGCTCTAGGTGAGATTTGGGCTCGTTCACCGAAAAGCCCAGGTCGAACAACAACTGGGTTGTTGACTGCAGATGACGCAACACAAGCTCCGGGGACTTGGCTTTGATCAACCAATCGTCCAAGTAAGGGAATACTGCTATCCCCTTCCTTCTGAGCTCTGCCGCAACCACCGACATCACCTTCGTGAAGACTCGAGGTGCTGAAGTAAGACCAAACGGAAGGACCGCAAACTGGTAGTGTTGCGATCCCACCACAAACCGGAGATACTTCCTGTGTGACTTGAGTATCGGGATATGAAAGTAAGCATCCTGCAAGTCGACAGACACCATCCAGTCTTCCATGTTCAACGCCAAAAGCACCTGTGCTAGGGTCAGCATCTTGAACTTTTCCTGCTTGAGGAACCAATTCAAGATCCTCAGGTCCAGAATTGGTCTCAAACGACCATCCTTCTTGGGAATCAGGAAATACCTTGAGTAAACTCCTTGACCCCTTTCCTGCTCCGGGACCAACTCCACCGCGCCCTTTAAAAGGAGGACTTCTACCTCCTGTTCTAGCAACAGGAGGTGTTCTTGTGAACAATACGAAGGGCGGGGCGGGATGAGGGGCGGAAACTCCCGAAAGGGAAGGGTGTAGCCTTTTCCCACAACACTGAGAACCCAAGTGTCCGACGTAACAGTCTCCCATTTGGTGAGAAAATGCTGTAATCTTCCCCCTACAGGAGAGGAGTGAGTGGGAAATGGTGGAAGCCTAAGGCTGCTTCCCCTGCTGCACCCCGCCAGAGGATGAGGAAGAGGCAGAGTGCTGCTGAGAGGCTCCCCTGGTGCGGACCCTACCCCTCCCCCTAAAAGATCTATAGGGATGGGAAGAGGCAGGTTGCTGATATCTTCCCCGAAAGGAAGAGGAGGAAGAGCCACGCCCAAATCCACGAAACCTCCTGAAGAATCTGGAAGAGGCCGTGGAAGAAGGAGCTTGGAGTCCCAACGACTTAGCCGTGGCCCTGCTCTCCTTAAAACGTTCCAAGGCCGAATCAGCCTTAGCCCCAAACAGTTTGTCCCCATCAAACGGGAGATCCAACAATGTGGACTGTACATCTGCCGAAAAGCCCGAGTTACGGAGCCAGGCCTGTCTCCTTTCCACCACAGTTGTGCCCATTGCTCTGGCTACCGAGTCGGTGGTATCCAGTCCCGTCTGGATAATTTGGGTCGCAGCAGCCTGGGCATCAGAGACAAGATCCAAAAGACCCTGGGGAAGCTCTGTAAACGAAGAGGAGATGTCATCCATCAGAGCATGAATATACCTCCCCAGGATACAGGTTGCATTGGTGGCTTTTAACGCCAGACTGCAGGACGAAAAAATCTTCTTCGACTGCGCCTCTAGCTTTTTTGAATCTCTGTCCCCAGGCACCGTCGGAAAAGAACCAGGCGCTGACTTGGACGAACAGGAGGCCTGCACAACCAAGCTCTCCGGCGTAGGGTGCCTAGATAGGAAACCAGGATCAGTTGGAGCCGTCCGATACCTCCTGGCCACGGCTCTGTGAACTGCTGGGGAAGATGCCGGCCTCTTCCACACCTCTAAAACCGGATCCAGCAGAGCGTCATTAAAAGGTAACAGAGGCTCCGCCGCGGCTGAGGCCGGATGCAACACCTCTGTCAAAAGGTTTTGTTTCGCCTCCACCACCGGCAAAGGCAGGTCCAAAAAACTAGCTGCCTTCCGTACCACTGTATGAAAGGAAGCAGCTTCCTCAGTATATTCCCCCGGGGACGAAAGGTCCCACTCAGGGGAAGTGTCCAGCCCACTGGCCGACTCCAGTCCACGCAGCCCATCACCCGAGTCCTCTAGCTCTCCTTCCTCTAGGGCTCGTTGGTACTCCTGCTCTTCTAGTACCCGGAGAGCACGCCTCCTTGAATGCAGTCGTTGCTCAATCCGCGGAGTCGACAATACCTCCGCCGAAGTCGGAGATCGGCGCCGATCTTCCGAAGCCACCGACGCCGCATCCGGCGCCACAGGTAACTTCGGCGCCGACTGAAGAGCAGTTGAAACGGATGGACCCACCGGAGTCACAGGCCGAAATCTTGACGTCGACGGGATGGAAATCCCTGGGGCCAATCCCTCCGAAGCCACCGGAGCGGCCACCGGCGCCGACACTGGCGCCGAGCCCACGTTCCCAAACGGGAGAAAGGGCATAAAGGGTGCCGGCCGAAGAGGCGCAGGATCACCCAAAGAAAAGGCCAAAGGCCCAGCCGGAGCACCCCCTGGAGCCATCTGTTGGAAGATGGCATACATCGCATTCAAGAATGCAGAACTATCGGCTCCAGGGGTGGGAAAAGCTGGATACTGGGGTGCCTGTCTCGGAGGCGACCC
Source organism: Pleurodeles waltl (assembly GCF_031143425.1). Classification (NCBI taxonomy): domain Eukaryota; kingdom Metazoa; phylum Chordata; class Amphibia; order Caudata; family Salamandridae; genus Pleurodeles; species Pleurodeles waltl. The sequence goes on along the minus strand of NC_090437.1, from coordinate 1,312,126,983 downwards.
CGACGCCGGCCTCGGCGTCTGCGCCGGAGAAAACACTTGAGGCTCCAATACCTCAATCACCGACGCCTGTCCAGGCGAAGTTGGAGACGCCGGAGAGGGCAACGGCGTCGAAGGATGCGGCGTCACCGTGGGGCTGACCTCCCATGTCCTTCGGCGCCGATCCGGAGACCTGGAACGAGCCTCCCTTGAATGACGCCGAGATTCTCTACGGCGCCGGGAGTCTCGATGACGCCGATGTCTTGGAGAAGACTTCTTGTGATGCTTCTCCTTTGACTTGGCCATAAACAGCTTCGCCTCACGTTCTTTAAGGGCCTTCGGATTCATGTGCTGACATGAATCACAAGTCGAGACGTCGTGGTCGGAGCTCAAACACCAAAGGCAATCGGAATGAGGATCCGTCACCGACATCTTGCCCCCACACTCACGACAAGGCTTAAATCCAGACTTTCTCTGCGACATTATTTCCACAGAGAAAGAGTACGCAGCAAGATATACACTGTAACCGCAAGAGTAACAGTTGCTCCCTCGAAGATAACCGTTTCGAATGCACGGAAAAAAGGGAACTGACGTCCGCACGTCGTCGAGGACCTCTTATTGCCTGTATGACGTCAGACGGCGTCGCGTGGGCGACAGTGACGTCCTCGTCGACGTGCAGAGACTAGTAAGAAGATTTCCGTCGAATGCTGGCGCCATGGGAGTATTCATGAGGTGAGGAATCCACAGGTAGTTGTATCCATCAGAATGAATTGTTTTCTAGGCTGGAAGTGGGAATAGAACATTCCCAAACACATATACATGCATACATGTACACATGCATTCAGGTGAGCAGAATCAGAGTGTCAGTGGTGATGTAGAGTGCTCCATATGAAGTAGCTGCTCTCCACCTAAACTTGGGACAAACCCAGAGTACTCTGCTTCCTTTTATGCATAATTTATTGTTCACTCGAAGCCTGAAAGGGTATTGACTTATACTGGGTGCTCCCTTGTGTCTGGACAAACCTGTACCTCTCTGATGAGCTGGTTGCTTTCATTAATTCCACATTGGCTTGAATGGTGTTTTACCAAATCAAGCTTTAATACTGTGCCTGGAGTGCTAAAAAGCCTTTGTCAATTTCAGTTCCGCGGTAATGGCACTAGTCTAGCCTTTGTATAAAGACTTTGCTGTTATATGGCAGAAGGCATTGGCACATTCTTGTGCGGCATGGATGGGACTATAGTAATCCTATGCTGAAACACTGCTAGAAAAACAGACATTTGAGGTGCGTAGATTCAGAGTGTCAGTGGTGTTGTATGGAGCTCCATACACAGGGGCTACTCTCCATCTGAACTTGGGAACAACCCAGAGTTCCCTGCCTCCTTTTTTGCATAATTTATGTGGCAATCAAAGTCTGAAAGGGTATTGTCGTGACTTATATTGGATGCTTCCTTGTGTCCGGATAAAGTTATACTTCTCTAAAGAGCTCTAACTAGTCAGGGTTGTTTTTATTCATTGCAGCTAGGCTTGAATGGTATTATATCAATCCAAAATTGTAATCCTGTACATTGAGTGTGTGAGATAGTCACCCTTTTAGCATGTTCATCCCCCATTTTTAGGTCAAGCGTAGCGTTCGATGTGTTGTATACTTAATAAGTATTCTTATACTGTGGGTTCCAGTGATTTCATTTGTTGGTTCCAGTGTCATTTAAAAATCCTTGCTTGCTAGTGGTCAGTTCTGCCTCTTTGTCCTGCCTTTTTCTCTTTGGGAGCAACATCAACTACTGTCTTATTACGCTATGTCCTGTTTATCTCTTCAGTAGGGGAGTTTTTCTTTCAGTATTGGCCTGTGTGTCTTACACTGTGGGTGTATAATCAGCCCGTCCTCCCCACCAGCTCCCTCTGTAAACATAAATCAACAGCAGTGGGGGGCTTTTCCAGGGCCAGCTCGCTCTCTTCCTCTTCTTTAAAGATGATTCGGTTTGTTGTGCCTAGTTGCTTATTTTAAAAGCGCATCAGCTATATGCAGGTAGAAATTCAAATGCACAGGAGCACCAATTTTAATCAAACTCCGAGACAGAAAAGGATTTATTAACATTGAGGAAAATACTAAAACTTATTACGGGTCTTTTCCCCTAGCAAACAAATACTCATTGTTGCAACGTGTCACTCATTCCCTGTGAACTGCAGCTTTTGTGTTTTCAAATTTTTGATTCATGCCTCACTTAAAAATATACATGGAAATACAGGTAAATGAACTACAAGAACTGCACATCTTTTTAGTGGGCGCAATTGCTACGAATCTCTAAGTGAAGGTTTGCGTTTATTAATTAAATGTCCCATTTACATTTGGATGAACTTCTATCACAAACACGGTTTCAAGGTATACATTGTGTATTGTGTACAGGTCACTCGTTGTTAATAGCTCCGAAGCGGGCTGCATGTAATTTTGCATTTCTGTCAGGAAGCGCTCACCCGATGTAAACTTTTAAAATAATTAATTTTTGATATAGCGGAGCCAACTGTTGCCATTTCCCTTGTAATTCCCACCTCACACTTTACTGCATCTTCCTCCCACCCTTTGTGCCCCCCCCCCCAAGTCTGAAGCACCAGGATTTTTTTACCACTTTCCTTTAGCACTTCTGTATTCAAAGTATCACAACAGGAAGCTACAGCTTAATTTTAGGAGCGCAGGTGACATTACACAAAATTGCATTCTTATTTTTGTTGACACATGGAGGTTAAGTGATTTGCCCAGGGTCACAGGATCTTGAGCCGACTCAGAGACTGGAACCTGATTCCCCAGCTCGAAGGTCAGCAGCGCTGGCCATTGAAGCACGTGGTCTCCCCAAGTGACAGGATTTACTAACAGAGAAAATATCTTAGGACTTGGGTTGATGGGATTTTGTTTACAGTATTATAGATGCGCTTCACCTACGTGCATTTCGCTCTATCAACATTACATGTGAACTTCACCTCCTTCACGTTTTACAAATGTTATGCAAAATAAAGAGGATGTGCCATAACAAAGGCCGACTTTAAAGCTGGGACGTTGTTTAAATCTCGGCAGAAGGCTCAAGATCCTGTGATCCACGTGTCGTCTTTTCTAAAGCTTTATAACAACTTGCATTTAGATTGACTTATGTTTCGTTTTTGTGTTTATGGAGGCAGCACGTGTCCAATTTTTACAGGTATTTCTTTCCTATCTTCTAGGCGGTGTATGTTGCTTTTAATTCCTTTAACATTGTCATCACTGGACCTTAGTACTCTACAGTGCTTAATTTGTAAATAAAAATATGCCGGTGCCCAAAGCCCTCCTCTTAAACACGCGGCTGCTGCAATTAAATGTGCGAACACGGAATACTGAGGAGACGCAATCCTGAAGCCATCTCGGGCCTCTTTATAGGCACTTCCTGCCCTTCAGCTCACTCTTGCAGCTTTCTACTTTCTCCCTTTCTGACACTTTTTCGTTTTTCTCTTCCTCCGTCTTTCCCATATGTCTTTTGCTCGCAGCAAATGCTTGAGGCAGAAGAATAAGCCCCGCCCTCACAAATAAGTGCCGGTGCTCGGCACCGGAAACAACAAGCACAAATTAAGCACTGGTACTCTAACTCTAATTATTTACATATGGACTACACATCCTTCACATTTTAAGACTTTTAAGCAACAGAGAGAGGATGTAGCATAACAGCCACAGCGCCTTCCTTTGAAGATGGGGGACCATGTTTGAGTCTCGGTGGGAGCAGCAAACAATGAATGCATCTGTCTGTAATACAATCAGTAAAACATCTTCTTTTATATCTAAATTTCACAGCAATGATGATATTACTGTAAAAGAAACCAACCGGTTTACTGTGCTTATTTTGAGTGAACCATAAACTCATTAAATATTGCTAAAAACAAACACACCATTTGTGACATAAATCATGTGAGCTGCTAAAATAAAGCATTAGTAAAAGGCTGTATGGTAAAACTAATGGCTCTGTTTTAACCTATTTACAGCACTGTTGAATAGGCACCTGGTCAGAAAAAAGAGAGAGAGGGCTGTTAATCACATTCCAGTGCCGGGCACTGACCTTCATGGTACAGGCTTTATTCTATCAGGCGTTGTGCTAGTGCCTGGAGGCCGCAGCTCCGGGTTCATTGATTGGATTTTGTTTACATTGTTATATATGAGCTACTCATAGGCAGTGCTTGAAATGGAAAAATAGAAGTGCAGAGTGCCTGCTTGTTTCTGGGACGTGCCGGTACTCTCTGATTAAAAGTGTTCAGTTTTTCGTGAGAAGTGCAGGTACTCTCCCTCGCAAAATGAAAAAAAGTGCTGGTACTCAGTCCCGGACAGTACCGGCCCATTTAAAATGCTGCTTACAGGTACATTCCAAAGTACATTTCACCGGCTTTTTAACTGGAATTTCGTTTTCAAAATATATTTACAGGTGGAATACACCTCCGCCACATTTTAACCGTTTTACGCAAACGCAAGAGGACTTGCTGCTTCAACTTTGACCTTTGAGGCTGGAGACAGCTTTTGAGTCTTGGCGGGAGGCTCAACATCCTGTGATTCTGGGCAAGTTGTTTAATTTCTCCATTACTAAAAAATAAATGCCTAGGTCTATAAAGCAACTGTTGCTCAGGTACACCACATCAACTATATGCAGTTAAAAATTCAAATGTGCACACGCATCCTTTGACAAACCGTACCTGTGTTTCTAAAATCACACTATAACGGTAGAAAACACTTTTAATCACACTCCGGGAGAGAAAAAAGAATTAACAGTGAGGAAAATACTAAAAGCTGAACCCTCAAAAGGTCTTTCTTTAGATAAAGCATTTCACATATTTCTTTTTGCAGTGTCTGTGTAGAATTGCTTGTTTATTTTCAAACCCTGCAGCTCCCTGCAGACAGGAATGCAGACAGGAATACCTGGAATGCAGAGCAGTGCTCGGAAGTGCAATCTGTGTTTGCTTACAAAAACAGGCAGTTCTTGTTTACCAGCACCCTTATTGCGCGAAATTGAAGTACTGGAGCAATTTACATGAGAACCAGTTACCTTACACAAGCACACATTCATTTATTGGCAGGTACAGGGAGATTAACTGATATGCCCAGTGTAGGAAGTTGGCTCTGTATATACTATCTCAAAGTAAGAGATAGTGTGCACAGAGTCCAAAGGTTCCCCTTAGAGGTAAGATAGGGGCGAAATTAGATAATTCCAATGCTCTATTTGTGGTAGTGTGGTCGAGCAGTAGGCTTATCAGAGGGTAGTGTTAAGCATTTGTTGTACACACACAGGCAATACATGAGGAACACACACTCAAAGACCTACTCCAGGCCAATAGGTTTTTATATTGAAAAATATGTTTTCTTAGTTTATTTTAGGAACCACAGGTTCAAGATTTACAGTAAATACTTTAAATGCAAGGTAGTTTCACTTAGATACTTTAGGAACTTTGAACAGAAGCAATATCATATACAGACTTTGTAAAAATGGCAATAAGCTATTTTAAAAATGGACACAGTGCAAAAATCAACAGTTCCTGGGGGAGGTCAGTAAAGGTTAATTTTGGAGGTAAGTAAAACACTTACAAGTCTCAAGTTTGGGGCATAGGCAGCCCAACATAAGGGTTCAAGGCAACCGCAAAGTTACGACAAAAGCAGCTCAGGGCCAGTCAGGTGCAGAGGTCAAAGAGGTGCCCAAAACACATAGGCGCCTATGGGGAACAGGGGTGCTCCGGTTCCAATCTGCCAGCAGGTAAGTACCCGCGTCCTCAGGGGGTGACCAGGGTTTTTTTGTAGAGCACTGGCGGGGGGGGACAAGTAGGCACACAAAACTCACCCTCAGCACAGGGGCGGCCGAGTGCAGTGTGCAAAGCAGGTGTCGGGTTTCAGGTAGGAAACAGTGGAGGGACCCGGAGGTCAGTCTAGCGTTGCAGGCAGGCACAGGGGGGCTTCTCGGGACAGCCACCACCTGGGCTAGGCATGGGGTTGCCTGGGGGTCGCTCTTGCACTGAGGTTCGGTTCCTTCAGGTCCTGGGGGCTGCGGGTGCAGTGTTGGTTACAGGGGTCGGGTCCCTTGTACTCATGGCTCGCAGTCGCCGGGGAGTCCTCCCTGTGGTGTTGGTTCTCTGGATCTCGAGCCGGGGGCGGCGGGTGCAGAGTTTAGACTCTCACGCTTCCGGCAGGAAATGTGCAGTCTTGGAAAGTTTCTTCTTTGTTGCAAAGAAGTAGCTGGTTTTGAGCAGGGCCGCTGCTCACAGGAGTTTCTTGGTCCTTTAGTCCTCTGAGGCTTCAGAGGTCGCTGGTCCCTGCCGGATGCGTCGCTGGAGCAGGTTTTCGAAGTTGGAGACAGGCCGGTAGGGCTGGGGCCAAAGCAGTTGTCGTCGTCCGTCTTCTCTGCAAGCTTGTAGGTCAGCAGTCCATTTTGTTTCTTCAGGTTGCAGGAATCTAGTTTCCTAGATTCTGGGGTGCCCCTAAATACTAAATTTAGGGGTGTGTTTAGGTCTGGGAGGGCAGTAGCCAATGGCTACTGTCCTGGAGGGTGGTTACACCCTCTTTGTGCCTCCTCCCTGTGGGGAGGGGGGCACATCCCTAATCCTATTGGGAGAATCCTCCAATCTCAAGATGGAGGATTTCTAAAAGCAGGAGTCACCTCAAGCCCAGGACACCTTAGGGGCTGTCCTGACGGGTGGGTGGCTCCTCCTTGCTTTTCTAATGATCTCCTCCAGCCTTGCTGTCAAAAGTGGGGGCAGTGGCCGGAGGGGCGGGCATCTCCACTAGCTGGGATGCTCTGTGGTACTGTAACAAAAGGGGTGAGCCTTTGAGGCTCAGCCCCAGGTGTTACAGTTCCTGCAGGGGGAGGTGTGAAGCACCTCCACCCAGTGCAGGCTTTGTTCCTGGCCACAGAGTGACAAAGGCACTCTCCCCATGTGGCCAGCAACTTGTCTTGTTTGTGGCAGGCTGGCAGGGACTGGTCAGCCTACACTAGAAGTCGTGTTGGCATTCAGGGGGCATCTCTAAAATGCCCTCTGGGTGTATGTTACAATACATTGCACACTGGCATCAGTGTGCATTTATTGTGCTGAGAAGTTTGATACCAAACTTCCCAGATTTCAGTGTAGCCATTATGGAACTGGGGACTTTGTGTTTGACAAACTCCCAGACCATATACTCTTATGGCTACCCTGCACTTACAATGTCTAAGGTGTTGCTTAGACACTGTAGGGGCATAGTGCTCATGCACTTATGCCCTCACCTGTGGTATAGTGCACCCTCCCGTAGGGCTGTAAGGCCTGCTAGAGGGGTGACTTACCTATGCCACAGGCAGTGTGAGGTTGGCATGGCACTCTGAGGGGAGTGCCATGTCGACTTAGTCATTTTCTCCCCACCAGCACACACAAGCTGTGAAGCAGTGTGCATGTGCTGAGTGAGGGGTCCCCAGGGTGGCATAAGACATGCTGCAGCCCTTAGAGACCTTCCCTGGCATCAGGGCCATTGGTACCAGGGGTACCAGTTACAAGGGACTTACCTGAGTGCCAGGGTTGTGCCAACTGTGGAGACAAAGGTACAGTTTAGGGAAAGAACACTGGTGCTGTGGCCTGGTTAGCAGGGTCCCAGCACACTTTCAAATCATAACTTAGCATCAGCAAAGGCGCAAAAAGTCAGGGGGTAACCATGCCAAGGAGGCATTTCCGTACACCCAGGATCACAGGATATTGAGATGATGCTGAGATTGAACTTGCTTCCTCAGCTCTAAAGTCAGCAGCTCTGGTCATTACGCCACACTCTCTTGGGTTCATATCTGCAATGCAAATATATTGTTTATGGGATGTTCCACTAAGCATGTGTATACTTTTCATTAATTCAAATAAGCTTTCCTTTTCTTGATGGGGCACAATAAATTCCACATTTTATGGGTGAGTACTCCAAAGAAGCCATTCACAATTCATGTTGTGTTTTTCATGCACACTGGACACCAGATCTTCCTTGTCAAGAACAAGCCTTTTTCAGAGTGGCAAAGAAGCTCTATATACAATTTTACATGTAAAGAAGTCAAGCCTCACCATCGTATTTCAAATGTGGTTCTTTTAATGCTCATCTGAACCATGTGACTTATATTTAACACGTTTATTTGTACCTGGCATTTCCATTGCTGGGTTTGTCTTATAATAATCTATCAGCAACTCTTTTTAAAAAAAAAAATAAGGTAGATAAAAGTACCTCCCCATCATTGGAAAACTTGTTCCAGTCTGGAAAATCAGTCACTATTCTTTGCCATTTCAAAACTGGCAATACAGGTTGCTTTTTGTGCAACCCATGCTGACTATTCATTAAATGTTTTTTTCTCATTCTCTGATTTGATGTACGCCAACTATCTGCTCAGAATCTGTTCTTGCCCCTTTTTTGACACATCATTCACCAGCCCTCCCATTCCCCAACAACATGACCCCACATTCACCACCAGCATCTGACTTCCTGCTCACCACATACACCCACCCTCCCATTCACCGCCCCCACTCACCCTCCCATTCATTTCCCCCACTGACCTCCTGTTCACCGCCCCTACCCGATTGCCAAAGCCAATAGCTCACCCATAGGCAGTGCCACTAGCAAAGGCTGAGTATTTTATGTGTTCCTAGTTTTTTTTGTTATTGCAGGAAGAGCGTCCCAAAACTTGAATCCCGTTCCCCAGTCTTGTTCAAACCTGCAGGTGACAGAGGCAAACCCTTGTGCACAGACTAGTGCTCTTTAGGACTGACACCTATTTTCTCAGCGCTTTGGGAAAGTGCAGTGATTTGGCTGCCTGATCACTTGTATGGTGCATCATAAAACAAAGGAAGGAAACAAATTAAATCTACCTTTGTACATTTCGTGGTGTTTTAACAGCAGACACAGTGCTCTACAATATAGATTCAAGACACTGGCAAAGCCAATAGCTCTGGCTAAACTCTTATAAGGTCCCAAAGCCAAGACCTAAAGGCAATGCCAATGCTTTGTGCACTGCTGCTGTGCTGTATCTGTGCTGTGTATGAGGAAAGCTTGCACTGCTGCCTGTACTGTATGTGCACTGTGTGTGACGGAAGCTTGCATTGCTGCTGTGCTGCATCTGCTGTGTGTGAGGGTAGCTGGCACTGCTGCTGCTGTGCTGTATCTGCTGTGTGTGAGGGAAGCTTGCACTGCTGCTGTGCTGTATCTGCTCGGTGTGTGAGGGAAGCTTGCACTGCTGTTGTGCTGTATCTGCTGTGTGTGAGGGAAGCTTGCAATGCTGCTGTGCTGTATCTGCTGTGTATGAGGGAAGCTTGCACTGCTGCTGCATGTGCTGTATCTGCTCTAGATGGGAGGGAAGCTTGCACTCCTGCTGTGCTGTATCTGTTGTGTGTGAGGGAAGCTTGCACTGATGCTGCCTATGCTGTGTCTGCTCTGTGTGTGAGGGAAGCTTGCACTGCTGCTGCTTGTGCTGTATCTGCCCCATATGTGAGGGAAGCTTGTACTCCTGCTGTGCTGTATCTGCTGTGTATGAGGGAAGCCTGCACCGCTGCTGCCTGTACTGTATCTGCTTTGTGTGAGGGAAGCTTAGACTGCTGCCTGTGCAGTATCTGCTAAGTGTGAAGGAAGCATGCATGGTAAATTCTGTGAGGAAGCTTGGATTGTACTTTCTATGTGAGGGAAGCTTGCATTGTATCTTCTCAGTTAAGATATAAACTACCTATCTTCCTTTCTATGTATTTTATGCAGCTCTCCCCCATATATTTTCACAATGCCACATAATTGCACCACACAAATAGACCCCGTACCACACAATTTCACACTGCACAATTCCACAAGTAACAATTCAAATACAAACCACAAATTGCGACTCCACACCTCATACATCCCCTACACTCCAAATCAAAACACATAAATAAAAAACATTCTCATTTACAACACCAATAGCTTGCACTCTTGCCAATGGCAGACCTATTGCATTGCAAATGCTTGTTTCTGACTGATACTGGTGTTAACTAACCATGACTGTGCCCTGGGCTCTGCTAACCAGGCCAGAGGCCAGGGATCTGATAAAAAGGCATATGGTAATATGTATAATTACAATTGGCCATGACAGATTCCGGTAAGTCCCTAGTATATAATAGGGCAAGGGGGATTCAAACTACCTATGAGTCCCTAGTATATAATAGGGGAGGTTTAGATGCCCACTAGATTTCCTGCCCTGAAATGTGCACTGCGGTGTTGCCTACTATCATTTTTAAAGTTAGTCCTGTCTTGCAGACTGTCTTTAAAATGGAAAATGTGTGCGAATTCGACTTTGGAATTAAAGGTACCTCCAAAGTGGAAATCAGTTTTATTTTTACATCTGTCACCCTTAAGGACTCCTCTAGTTGCCCCAGGGGCGGGGTGCTATGTAACTATAAGCAGGGACATTATATAAATATATTTTATATGCCCCGATGAGGGAAAAACTGCCATTTCATGTTTCCCCATTTGTAGGAAGGTACCTCTTTCTAGACTTGTTACCCCCACTTTTGGCCTGTTTGTGAGTGTATGTCAGGGTGTTTTTACTGTCTCACTGGGATCCTGCTAGCCAGGGCCCAGTGCTCATAGTGAAAACCCTATGTTGTCAGTGTGTTTGATATGTGTCACTGGGAGCCTGCTAGCCAGGACCCCAATGCTCATAAGTTTGTGGCCTATATGTGTTCCCTGTGTGGTGTCTAACTGTATCACTGAGGCTCTGCTAACCAGAACCTCAGTGTTTATGCTCTCTCTGCTTTTAAAATTGTCACTGCAGGCTAGTGACTAATTGTGCCACTAGATTCAAGCTAGCCTGGCTGATGAGGGGTGAAACCCTGAAACCGGTCCCAGGATGCTTGTTTCCGGTCCAGTGAGGACCTGGCTTGGCAGTTCGGTCTGGACTGTTCCCATGGGGAGCAGGGTCAAGACTGATTTGCATATGGCTGGGTCCAAACTGGGGTGGCATGGTGAGCAAAAGAACGATGGATTAAACCCAGATCTATGACTGGGGGTGAGTGTTTGACAATGTTCAGCATTCCGTCCATCACTTGTTGTTTTTGCTTTGTCGCCCTAAGTGGGAAGGGTATGCCCAGACGTGGGTCCCGTGCTTCCCATGCCACTGGATTCAAGCTAGCCTGGCTGATGAGGGGTGAAACCCCGAAACTGGTCCCAGGATGCTTGTTTCCGGTCCAGTGAGGACCTGGCTTGGCAGTTCGGTCTGGACTGTTCCCATGTGAACAGGGTCAAGACTGATTTGCATATGGCTGGGTCCAAACTGGGGTGGCATGGTGAGCAAAAGAACAATGGATTAAACCCAGATCTATGACTGGGGGTGAGTGTTTGACAATGTTCAGCATTCCGTCCATCACTTGTTGTTTTTGCTTTGTCGCCCTAAGTGGGAAGGGTATGCCCAGACGTGGGTCCCGTGCTTCCCATGCCACTGGACTCAAGCTAGCCTGGCTGATGAGGGGTGAAACCCCGAAATCGGTCCCAGGATGCTTGTTTCCGGTCCAGTGAGGACCTGGCTTGGCAGTTCGGATGGTGAGCAAAAGAACGATGGATTAAACCCAGATCTATGACTGGGGGTGAGTGTTTGACAATGTTCAGCATTCCGTCCATCACTTGTTGTTTTTGCTTTGTCGCCCTAAGTGGGAAGGGTATGCCCAGACATGGGTCCCGTGCTTCCCATGCCACTGGATTCAAGCTAGCCTGGCTGATGAGGGGTGAAACCCCGAAACCGGTCCCAGGATGCTTGTTTCCGGTCCAGTGAGGACCTGGCTTGGCAGTTCGGTCTGGACTGTTCCCATGGGGAACAGGGTCAAGACTGATTTGCATATGGCTGGGTCCAAACTGGGGTGGCATGGTGAGCAAAAGAACGATGGATTAAACCCAGATCTATGACTGGGGGTGAGTGTTTGACAATGTTCAGCATTCCGTCCATCACTTGTTGTTTTTGCTTTGTCGCCCTAAGTGGGAAGGGTATGCCCAGACGTGGGTCCCGTGATTCCCATGCCACTGGATTCAAGCTAGCCTGGCTGATGAGGGGTGAAACCCCGAAACCGGTCACAGGATGCTTGTTTCCGGTCCAGTGAGGACCTGGCTTGGCATTTCGGTCTGGACTGTTCCCATGGGGAACAGGGTCAAGACTGATTTGCATATGGCTGGGTCCAAACTGGGGTGGCATGGTGAGCAAAAGAACGATGGATTAAACCCAGATCTATGACTGGGGGTGAGTGCTTGACAATGTTCAGCATTCCGTCCATCACTTGTTGTTTTTGCTTTGTCGCCCTAAGTGGGAAGGGTATGCCCAGACGTGGGTCCCGTGCTTCCCATGCCACTGGATTCAAGCTAGCCTGGCTGATGAGGGGTGAAACCCCGAAACCGGTCCCAGGATGCTTGTTTCCGGTCCAGTGAGGACCTGGCTTGGCAGTTCGGTCTGGACTGTTCCCATGGGGAACAGGGTCAAGACTGATTTGCATATGGCTGGGTCCAAACTGGGGTGGCATGGTGAGCAAAAGAACGATGGATTAAACCCAGATCTATGACTGGGGGTGAGTGTTTGACAATGTTCAGCATTCCGTCCATCACTTGTTGTTTTTGCTTTGTCGCCCTAAGTGGGAAGGGTATGCCCAGACGTGGGTCCCGTGCTTCCCATGCCACTGGATTCAAGCTAGCCTGGCTGATGAGGGGTGAAACCCCGAAACCGGTCCCAGGATGCTTGTTTCCGGTCCAGTGAGGACCTGGCTTGGCAGTTCGGTCTGGACTGTTCCCATGGGGAACAGGGTCAAGACTGATTTGCACATGGCTGGGTCCAAACTGGGGTGGCATGGTGAGCAAAAGAACGATGGATTAAACACAGATCTATGACTGGGGGTGAGTGTTTGACAATGTTCAGCATTCCGTCCATCACTTGTTGTTTTTGCCTAGTGACTAACTGTACCAATTCTTATTGGCACACTGGAACACCCTTATAATTCCCTAGTATATGGTATCTAGGTACCCAGGGTATTGCATATGGCTGGGTCCAAACTGGGTGGCATGGTGAGCAAAAGAACGATGGATTAAACCCAGATCTATGACTGGGGGTGAGTGTTTGACAATGTTCAGCATTCCGTCCATCACTTGTTGTTTTTGCCTAGTGACTAATTGTACCAATTCTTATTGGCACACTGGAACACCCTTATAATTCCCTAGTATATGGTACCTAGGTACCCAGGGTATTGGGGTTCCCTATGAGCTGCAGCATTTCTTTTGTCACCCATAGGGAGCTCAGACAGTTCTTACACAGGACTGCAACTGCAGCCGGAGTGAAATAACATCCACGTTATTTCACTGCCATTTTACAGTGCACTTAAGTAACTTATTAGTCACCTATATGTCTAACCCTCACTTAGTGAAGGTTAGGTGCAAAGTTACTTAGTGTGAGGGCACCCTGGCACTAGCCAAGGTGCCCCCACATTGTTCAGGGCAATTTCCCCGGACTTTGTGAGTGCGGGGACACCATTACACACGTGCACTACATATAGGTCAATACCTATATGTAGTGTCACAATGGTAACTCTGAACATGGCCATGTAACATGTCTAGGATCATGGAATTGTCACCCCAATACCATTCTGGTATTGGGGGGACAATTCCATGCATTCTTGGGTCTCCAGCATAGAGACCGGGTACTGCCAAACTAACTTTCCGGGGTCTCCCCTGCAGCTACAGCTGCTGCCAACCCCTCAGACAGGTTTCTGCCCCCCTGGAGCCTGGGTAGCCCAGTCCCAGGAAGGCAGAACAAAGGATTTCCTTTGAGAGAGGGTGTTACACCCTCTCCCTTTGGAAATAGGGGTGAAGGGCCTGGAAGGAGTAGCCTTTCCTGGCCTCTGGAAATGCTTTGAAGGGCACAGATGGTGCCCTCCTTGCATAAGCCAGTCTACACCGGTTCAGGGATCCCCCCAGCCCTGCTCTGGCGTGAAACTGGACAAAGGAAAGGGGAGTGACCACTCCCCTAACCAGCACCTCCTATGGGAGGTGCCCAGAGCTCCTCCAGTGTGTCCCAGACCTCTGCCATCTTGAATGCAGAGGTGTGAGGGCACAATGGACAGCTCTGAGTGGCCAGTGCCAGCAGGTGACGTCAGAGATCCCTCCTGATAGGTGCTTACCTTTCTCTGTAGCCAATCCTCCTCTGTGGGCTATTTAGGGTCTCTCCTGTGGGCATCTCACCAGATAACGAATGCAAGAGCTCACCAGAGTTCCTCTGCACTTCCCTCTTCGACTTCTGCCAAGGATCGACCGCTGACTGCTCCAGGACGCCTGCATAACAGCAAACAAGTAGCAAGAAGACTACCAGCAACATTGTAGCGCCTCATCCTGCCGGCTTTCTCGACTGTTTCCTGGTGGTGCATGCTCTGAGGGCTGTCTGCCTTCACCCTGCACTGGAAGCCAAAAAGAAATCTCCTGTGGGTCGACGGAATCTTACCCCTGCTAACGCAGGCACCAAACTTCTGCATCACCGGTCCTCTGGGCCCACTCTCATCCTGACGAGCGTGGTCCCTGGAACACAGGAGCTGGGTCCAAGTGTCTTCGACAGTCCAGTGGCCATTCTGTCCAAATTTGGTGGAGGTAAGACCTTGCCTTCCCACGCCAGACAGTAATCCTGTGTACTGTGTGAACTGCAGCTGCTTGGGCTTCTGTGCACTTCTGCAAGACTTCCTTTGTGCACGGCTTAGCCCAGGTCCTCAGCACTCCATCCTGCATTGCCCAACTCGCTGAGTTGAACTCTGACGTCGTGGGACCCTCTTTTGTTGCTCTGAGTCAACAGTCGTAGTCAGATCTTCTAACTGTCTGTTCGGGTGCTGCCTGCTTCTGCGTGGGCTCTCTGTGTGGCTGAGCACTCCCTCTGTCTCCTCCTCCAAGGGGCGGCCTCCCGGTCCTTCCTGGGCCCTAGCAGCACCCAAAATCCTCAACTGTGACTCTTGCAGCTAGCAAGGCTTGTTGCAGTCTTTCTGCATGGAAACAACTCTGCATCCTCCAGCACGCCGTGGGACATCTTCTGACCAAAGGTGCAGTTCCTGGCTCCTTCCGTTGTTGCAGAATCTTTGGCTTCTTCCTCCCGGAGGCAGCCCTTTTGCGCCTTCATCCGTGGTTTAGTGGTCTCCTGCCACCCCTGGACACTTGCGTGACTCTTGGACTTGGTCCCCTTCCTTTACAGGTCCTCAAGTCCAGGAATCCGTCTTCAGTGCTTTGCAGTCAGTTGTTGTCCTTGCAGAATCCCCTATCTCGACTTTACTGTCTTTCTGGGGTAGTAGGGTAACTTTACTCCTACTTTTCAGGGTCTTGGACACCCTTAGTGTTTTCTTATACTCCCAGCGACCCTCTACACACTACACTAGGCCCACTTTTGGAGTATATGGGTTGTGTTGCCCCTAGGCCTATTTCTCCCTATTGCATTCTATTGTGTTCTACAGTGTTTGCACTACTTTTCTAACTGTTACTTACCTGATTTTGGTTTGCGTGTGTATATTATGTATATATTACTTACCTCCTAAGGGAGTATATCCTCTGTGATACTTTTGGCATATTGTCACTAAAATAAAGTACCTTTATTTTTAGTAGCTCTGAGTATTGTGTTTTTTTATGATATAGTGCTAAGTGATATAAGTGGGATAGTAGGAGCTTTGCATGTCTCCTAGTTCAGCCTAAGCTGCTCTGCTATAGCTACCTCTATCAGTTTAAGCTGCTAGAACACCTCTAATCTACTAATAATGGATAACTGGACCTGGCACAAGGTGTAAGTACCACAAGGTACCCACTATGAGCCAGGACAGCCTCCTACACCATTGTAGATGTGCAGCTCTATAGGCTAACATTGTCATATTTTATATAAGTATAACTATTGCTAGGAAGGAGCTCAATATGTTATTCAAGGACTCAAGAGAGTGGTAATGATTAATCCAACAACTTGCCACTGCTAAATTTATCATACCTAATAAAGAAGTTATAGGACTTTCTTTTCGCTAAGCCTAAATCCAGCTTGCTAGTGGCCTCTTCTGATTGGTCAGCCCTAATAAGATTAGCTAGGCTGCTTTGATGTGGTGATAAGGTGCCTGCATAGAGGAGAGATTATCTGGTGGGGGGGGGCTCTGCTGCTGCAGGGTTCAGGTGCAGAAGGGGGCTGGATAAATCAAACTGGGCTTCAAAGAGAGCAGGCCAGCTAGGAATGCCAGCCAGGCTTACTCCATTTCCTGTATCCATCAGACAGATGGTAGGCACAGGAAAGGAGTTTGCAGAGGATCTGGAAGGGGTAGGGGTTTAATGGAAATTAGCCATATCCAAAGGCTGGTTTAGTGCAATGCTTTGTGGGACAGAAAATGCCACACTTTGGAGGAAGGAGGCATACTTTTGAGTGGCACCCTGCATCTCATTGGACAGGGATGCCCCCTGATTGTCTCTTAAGATGATTGAATAAGTATCTGAGAGCTGCATTGCAAATCAGATCTGCTGCCTGAGACCACAAGGGGAAGAAGGACTGCCCTGCTGAACCCTGGTCTGCAACCCAACCGACTGCACTCTAATGGAATGCTCTTGTTGCACACTGGAACAACAGCCCTAAGGACATTGCCTTTCTTCAAAAAGGACTTAGGAGTGGACTCCCTGATAGAAACAGAGCTTCTCTGCATAACCTTCCACAAGAGTCTTCAGGCTGGACTGCTGCCAGTGGACTTTTAGGGAATTGGCCAGGTGCATTGTGGGAATTGAAGTCCAAAAATTCCAAGGACCATCGAAGTGCTGCTAGACCCATGGATTTGAGTTTTGCACACCTTGAGACCGAAAGGAGAACTTCTGGAAGGGGATCCAGAAGTTTGGAGAAGGTTTGTGAAAAACCTCCATAAGGGGATCGACCCAGTGTCATGAGTGAAGCCAACTACCTTAAACCGCGAGCCGGCTTGATTTTCAGGTTCATCCTGCTGAAAGCTCCAGAGCCCCAGACTTCCAGGATTTGACTGCGGCCTCGCAGTAAAGCCATCCGACCGTGTTTCATCGAAATCTGCTTGCTGGAGGGGACTGCCCGACGTAGAGAGAGAATAGCTCCTGAAAAGCTTTTAAGTGCAAAGATAACATTTTAACCGAGGCCTCCTGCTTAGTGTATTCGAGCAGGGCTCCATCATGATCAGCCTTAAACTTTGACTTTGTCCTGGGCAAGCACGACCAGATGTTCCTGGTTGGCGCTATTGATTTCTAAGCACTAGAGTGCACATTGTTTTGATTTAATCTTTAAATATTCATATCTCTGGTTCCCAATATTGGATTTGTGTTGTTTTGGTGTCATTTTAAAGATACAAATATTTCCTATTTTTCATAAATTGGTGTGGGATGTTTATTGTGTGTTGTATCTTACTTATTTACTGTGTTGGTGTATTTAAATGCTGTAATACCTACCTCCTTAAGCTAAGTTAAGCCTGCATGCTCGATGCCAAGCTACAAGGGTTTGAGCCAGGAGCTGATGTTTCGAGACCTTGACTACAGGTTAATTTGATGGGTTGCCTTATTGTTAGTGGTAGGTGTATGCTTACTTATACTAAAAATTCACCTTCCAACAGAGTGGTAAAAGATTTTTGTTAATTTTCAGCTCAACATAGATGACACTTGCGAATCCTATGTTTAAAGAGGTTACTGCCTGTCTTTATTTATGAAGACTCATGTATATTGACTTACCAAAATGTCAGGGGTAGGGGAAGTAACATTCTGTACCCCTGAACAAGGGAAGTGATATCAAAAGACCTGGGGCCAGATGTAGGTACGTATAATTTTGCGACTTGCAATTTGCGAGTCTGACCGACTCGCAAATTGCAACTCGCAAAACCATATGCAGAAAGGTGTCTCAGACACCTTCTGCGACTCACTATGGGGTCGCTAAGACCCACCTCATGAATATTAATGAGGTGGGTCGCAGTTTGCGACCCCATAGCGAGTCCATGCACTCACAGGGATGGTGGCCTGCTGGAGACAGCATACCTCCATGTCTGTGACTGCTTTTTTAATAAAGCAGTTTTTTTTTCTTTTTGCAGCCCGTTTTCCTTAAAGGAAAATGAGTTGCAAAAAGAAAAACTTCCGAAACCATTTGGTTTCGTTTTTTTCAGAGTAGGCAGTGGTCCATAGGACCACTGCCTGCTCTGAAAAAACATTTTTTTCAGCATTCTCAAAGGGGAAGGGGTCCTATGGGGACCCCTTCCCTTTTGCGAATGAGTTACCACCCACTTCAAGTGGGTGGTAACTGCAAGTTGGTTTGCGACCGCATTCGCGGTCACAAAGCAACTCAGCATGGCGATGCGGTCGCAAATAGGAAGGGAACACCCCTTCCTATTTGAGAGTCGCAACCTCAAATTGCGAGTCAGTACCGACTCGCAATTTGAGGTTGTGCATCGCGTTAGGCCTTTTGCATGCCGCAAACTGTGTTTTCCGCAGTTTGCGACGTGCAAAAGGCTTCCTACATCTGACCCCTGGCCCTTAATCTCTTAACTCTGATGACATCAAAGGAAGTGACATCAATGAAGTTTAAAAACTGCAATAAGACTGATAATATAAACAAAAAGGTAGTAACGCAAATACATGCCTATCATGATGTGTGTATAAAATAACTGGCCCAAACACTGTCATTGTTTAACAGATGACATTTCAAATAGCTAGACACAGTATCACATTTCAAGAAACTGCTACAAATGTGCAGGGATAGTCTCAGATATAAAAATCTAACCATCATACGTCGTGGTATAACAAATACGTACATAAGGATTCCGAATTTCCTTTATTATGCAACATATGAACAATATAGGCTCAAAACAAATACCTTTATAATTACAGCCGCATTAGACCATCACATATAAAGAGAGGCCTGCCAAGAAGGAAACCCATTGCCAAGTTCCTTCTCAAATATGCGATAAATCCTCACTAAAAGTTGTAGTCTTTCAGTGTTGTTTCCCAAGGAGAGAACCTCTTTGGATGGAGATAGATGCTTCCAGTGATACAGGAGGGTATGGCACACTGGCTTGAATTATTTACTCGAGTTACCAGGAGGATAATTCAACTTACTGATTACTGTTGTTTTTACCATTAGCTAATTTTTCAAATAAATTGCAACACCTCTGAAGGCATTCCCCCTGTCTGAGATTCAGTTGCTGGGGATTCATATACAGTGAAGTCATGCCAGGGGAATGAGTGGGGGCCTTGTTTCTTGATGCAAGATAATGTCAGCACAACTTTTCAGTTGCAAGTGGGGTTGGGCTCACCTCCACCACCCACATTCTGCCAGCAGATAGCCTTTTGAGGCACACCAAATCTCCCTATTGTGTGACTATTTGGGAGAAATTCAAAAGTCTGTCAGCAACACCCAGTCAACTGACCAAAGACAGGCTGCAGGCACAAAGGGATAAGGGCAGGAAAATGCCAACTTCTAAAAGTGCAATTTTTTTAATTGTAATGAAAAATCCAAGTTTACCATTAAAGAGGGTTTATCATTACTATTTCATAGATACCAACATGAAATAGCTCCCTGCTCCCAATCGAAAATTACAGCTTATTGAATGTAAAAATTAATTTCCAATGTTATCCAAACAGGGTTACCCCAAACTTTTTTACTTTCCTCCTTCCTTTTTCTGGCCTTGTTTTGATTAACTTTATGACTCTGGGCACTTTACTACTGCTAACCAGTGCTAAAGTTCATGTGCTCTACCCAACACACGGTAACATTGGTGTATCCACAATTTACATATTTAGGCCCATATTTATGGATGGTTAGCATCGCCTTAGCGCTATTTATTTTGGCGCTAACCTAAGTCCATATTTATATTTTGATGCTAGACCCATCTAGCATCAAAATATTGGCGTTAGTGCCATGTTTAGGATGTGCAAACCACCTTATATCAATGAGATGCAAGGTAGGAGTTCCTGTCCTAAACATAACCCTAGCCCCCAAGCACCATATTTACCTCCCGGTGCAGAAACAACGTGCGGGTGGGAGGCGGACCCAAATAATGGCGCTATGCCCGCTTAGCACCATTATTTAACGCTTGGGTCAGACCAGGCGTTAGAGTACAGGTAGGCCCATTTCCATGGTAGAACACCATGGAATGGGCACAAGATGCCCATCCCAAGCCTCTGCAACACCACCATCCATGTCACAGGGACACTACAGGAGAAGGGAGCCGATCCCAGGTTATTTGCAAGTAAGTTTATTCATATAAGCCCCACTGTCAAAGGGTGCGGGATTTATTACATTAAACAGTATATGCTTTAAATGTGTCTCTTTAATTCTTCAGTTAAGTACAATAGGTTTTGAGTCACAACTTTCATTGTTCTTCTCTTTCCTTGTAGTTTGGTTAGGAGTTGGGACCATCGTTCTGGAGTATGCCCCTCGCGGGAAGTGTTCTGTTTTTAATTTAAAATCTTAGAGATTGTGATTTGTGAGGATTGTACACTTGTGCTTCCAGTCAAGAAAAAGTGCCCGTCACTATGTGCACAACACCACCTTGCATAGGTAATCTATTTTAGTGAAGGGGAATTATTTCCTCGCTCTAGTTTTGTGGTCAATAGATATGACGGGGGAAAATGAAGGGATGAGAAAAAGAAGAAAACCAAACACGCGGCTAAACATCAATTAGGGAATCCTTCACATAAAGGTTCCAAAATAAAACAAACGGATATCCCTGTTATCACTGGTTGGAGAACTTTGGGGCAGAGTTAAGAGCTGCTAGCACCTTCTTGAACCACATTAGAGTAATTTTTTTAATACTAATGTGACCCAATGAGGCCAAAATCGCAGCGCTAAATTTACAAAGTGGTGCAATGCATGCATTGTGCCACTTTGTAACCCTTTGCACTACATTATGCCCTTTGGGTGGGGGGGCAAAAAAAGGGAGGCACTTTTAACAAGTAATTTTTTTCACCACTTTTAACACCTGCTCAGAGCAGGGGTTAAAAGGAGACACACAATTGTTTACAATGGGCCTTAATGGGCTTTGCAGGATTAGCGTCAACATTTTTAACGCTAATCATGCAAAGCTCCGAACTAGCATCAGAAATTATGATGCTAGTTCCCTAGCTACCGCCATGGTGCGCTGTATCTTAGTTACGGCACACACATGGTGGCGTGAGGGGAGGTGCTAAGGGGTGCAACAAAAGTGGCGCTCCACTGGGTGCAGAGTCACTTTTCATAAATCTGGCCCTTACTGTTCTGTTTCCTGACCTCCCATGACTACCCAGAAGATGAACTTGTACCTGAGAAAGCCACGCTCTTCCAGGAGTGTGACAGGGCGGTTCTCGTTTACTGTGGCCTCTTGGCTTCTCCGCAACCTCTGTCTTCATGGGGAGGGGTCCTTTCTGGATTTCATTTCCCTCGAGGGCATACCAGGCTCTCGTTTTCTAGGCAGTACCGGTCTCTGAGCTTTTCCGCTGTATCTTCCCAGCATCTTCTCCGTCTTCTGCCTGCTCTCCTTTTAATTCAGCCTTGTAGAAAAATGCCACTGTTGGCATGGCCACCCCCCACTCTTTGCCTAGTGTTGATGCCAGCTTTGAATGGTAGTGTGCTGGGACCCTGCTAACCAGGCCCCAGCACCAGTGTTCTTTTCCTAAAACTGTACCTTTGTTTCCACAATTGGCACAGCCCTGGCACACAGTTAAGTCCCTTGTAAAAGGTACCCCTGGTACCAAGGGCCCTGTGGCCAGGGAAGGTCCCTAAGGGCTGCAGCATGTATTATGCCACCTTCAGGGACCCCTCACTCAGTGCATGCACACTGCTTTGCAGCTTGTGTTTGCTGGTGGGGAGGAAAGACAAAGCCCACATGGCACTCCCCTCAGAGTGCCATGCCCACAAACCACTGCCTGTGGCATAGGTAAGTCACCCCTCTAGCAGGCCTTACAGCCTTAAGGCAGGGTGCACTATACCACAGGTGAAGGCATAGCTGCATGAGCACTATGCCCCTACAGTGTCAATTCTTAGACATTATAAGTGCAGGGTAGCCATACTGAGTATATGGTGTGGCAGTTTGTCATTACGAACTCCTCAGCACCATAATGGCTACACTAAATACTGGGAAGTTTGGTATCAAACCTCTCAGCACAATAAACCCACACTGATGCCAGAGTGGGATGTATTGAGAAAGGCACACAGAGGGCATCTTAGAGATGCCCCCTGTACGTTAGCCCAACTGCTAGTGCAAGGCTGACCGGTCTGTGCAAGACTGCCACTTCCAGACTAGTTTCTGACCACGTGGGGTGAGTGCCTTTGTGCACTCTGTGGTCAGAAACAAAGCCTGGCCTGGGTGAAGGTGCTTCACACCTCACCCAGCAGGAACTGTAACACCTGGTGGTGAGCCTCAATGGCTCAATCCTGGTGTTACAATGCCCCAGGGCACTCCAGCTATTGGAGATGCCCGCCCCCCAGACGAGACACACTTTTTGGCGGCAAGTCCGGAGGGATAATGAGAAAAACAAGGAAGAGTCACCCCCTCAGCCAGGTCCACCCCTAAGGTGGCCAGAGCTGAAGTGACCCCCCTCCTAGAGAAATCCTCCATCTTGCTTTGGAGGATTAGGACCAATAGGGATAAGGATGGGCTCCCCTCCCCAGAGGGAGTGGGTTCAAGGAGGGCGTAGCCACCCTCAGGGACAGTAGCCATTGGCTACTGCCCTCTAACCCTAACATACCCCTAAATGTAGTATTTGGGGGCGACCCTGGCCCCAGCTCTTCAGATTCCTGATGACCTCACAAGAAGAAGAAAGCCTGCTGAGCTGAAAACCCAGAAAAGGAGACAACTGACTTGGCTCCAGCCCCACCGGTCTGTCTCCTGCTTCAAAGACTCTGCAACCGAGAAGCAACGCGTTCTGTAGGACCAGTGATCCCTGAAAAGCCTCCAGGGGACTGCCTACATCACTGGGGACCAAGAACTCCTGTAGGCAGCAGCTCTGCCCAACAACAAGAAGACATCCATCTTTAAAGGGACTCCCACCTCATGTGAGTTCCCAACACTCTGCACCCGATGCCCCGGCCCGTGTCTAGAGAAACCAACTATTCAGAGAGGACCCCCAGGTGACTCTGATGATGTGTCCACCCTGGGCTGACCTTCCTGCACCCCCATGACGACGCCTGCAGAGGGAATCCAGAGGACTCCCCTGACCGCTACTGCCCAGGATGAAGATTTTCAACGCCTGGAAGAAGCACTGCACCCGCAGCCCCCCGGCCCGTGAGAAACCGACCACCGGTGCAGCAACGGCCAGCAGGCAGCCCTCACCCTTGCCCAGTCTGTGGCTTGCCCGAGAAGCCCCCCTGTGCCCTGCCTGCAGCGCCTAAGTGACCCCCGGGTCCCTCTACAGAGTTCTATTGAGAACCCGAAGCCCTGTTGGCACACTGCACCCGGACGTCCATGTGCCACTGATGGTGTGGTTTTTGTGCCTACTTGGGGCCCCTCCAGTGCTCCTCCAAACCCCCCTGGCCTGCCCTCTGAGAACACGGGCACTTACCTGCCAGCAGACTGGAACTGGAGTATCCCCTATCTCCATAGGCCCCCATGTTATTTTGGCTCCTGTTTGACCTCTGCACCTGACCGGCCCTGTGTTGCTGGTGCTGGGTGCTTGGGGTTGCCTTAAACCCCCAACGGTGGACTACCTATACTCCGGAAATTGAACCTGTAAGTGTGGTACTTACCTCTGAAACTATACTGTACTTACCTCCCCCAGGAACTGTTGAAAATTGCAGTGTCCATTTTTAAAATAGCTTTTTGCCATTTTAATGAAAACTGTGTACAATATTGAATGTATTCAAAGTCTCAACTATTACTATGCAAAGTACCTTTCATTTAATGTACATACCTGCTAAATGAGTCTTGTGGTTGTAAAGATAAATTAACAAAATAATATTTTTCTAAATAAAAACCTATTGGCCTGGAGTTAAGTCATTGAGGGGGTCATTCTGACCCCGGCGGTCTAAGACCGCCGGGGCCAGGGTCGGTGGGAGCACCGCCGACAGGCCGGCGGTGCCCTGCAGGGCATTCTGACCGCGGCGGTTCAGCCGCGGTCAGAAGAGGCAAACCGGCGGTCTCCCGCCGGTTTACCGCTGCCCTTAGAATCCCCCATGGCGGCGCAGCTTGCTGCGCCGCCATGGGGGATTCTGACACCCCCTACCGCCATCCTGTTCCTGGCGGTTCGCCCGCCAGGAACAGGATGGCGGTAGGGGGTGCCGCGGGGCCCCTGGGGGCCCCGCAAAGTATTTCAGTGTCTGCTAAGCAGACACTGAAATACGCGACGGGTGCAAACTGCACCCGTCGCACCCCTGCAACTACGCCGGCTCAATTCTGAGCCGGCGTCCTCGTTGCAGGGGCATTTCCTCTGGGCCGGCGGGCGCTCTTTTGGAGAGCGCCCGCCGGCCCAGAGGAAATGTCTAAATGGCCGCCGCGGTCTTTTGACCGCGGTGCGGTCATTCAGCGGCGGTACCTTGGCGGACGGCCTCCGCCGTCCGCCATGGTCAAAATCAGGCCCTGAGTGTGTGTTTTCACTTATTGCGTTTGTGTGTACAACAAATGCTTAACACTACCCTCTGATAAGCCTAACTGCTCAACCACACTACCACAAATAGAGCATTAGTATTATCTATTATTGCCTCTGTCAAGCCTCTTGGGGATCCCCTGGACTCTGTGCACACAATATCTCATTTTGCTATAGTACATACAGAGCTAGCTTCCTACAAGCCTCAATTTCACTCTTAAATGGACTGCATCCCATTTCGGTGATTTCCCAGGTCCAATCATTTACGGCTTCCCTACTCTCCTTTTTTCTGGGAAAATTGGTTGGTGGAGGGACTTACAGGTGTTATGCTTGTTGTTTCCTGACCTTGTATAGGGGTTGAAAATAAAAAAGAAAGGTGGCTGAGCAGAGGGCTCCTGGATGCCCGTTACATACCATGGATGGTCATCAGTCCTCTTATCTGAGGTAGGATCTCAATAACAGCCTCTGAGACACACCCCTAAGGCAGGCCCTAGGTAGCCTTAAGGGCAGAGTGCCATGTAAGTAAAAGGTCATGTACTTTTAAGTTTTACATGTCCTAATAATTTGGTAAAAACGTTGTTTTTCAGGACTGTGAGGCGTACTCTTCTCTTAGGTAAGCATTGGAAATTTCCTTATATACATTTAAGCTGTAATTCCTGCTCAGAAAGGAGTAGCTGCATCATGTTTCATATCACTGAAATGGTAAAGATAAATCTTCTTTACTAGTAAAGCTGCCTTTATCATTACTATTTTAGTAATGCCTCTTTTAGAAAGTGGACATGTGAGAAAGTAGCCTCTTTCTAGCATGGTTACCCCCATTTCTGGCCTGTTTGTCAGTGTGTTTGACCGTGTCATTGGGATACTGCTAGCCAGGACCCCAGTGCTTATGGTTTTGGGCCTGTATGTCAGTGTGTTTAACTGTCACTGGGATCCTGCTAACCAGGACCCCAGTGCTTATGCTCTCTCTCCTCCCAAATTTGTCACTACATACTGTTAACCCAGTATTTCATCCCAAATTGGCATACTGGTCACCCCTTATAAGTCCCTTGTATATGGTACTTGGGTACCCAGGGGATTGGGGTTCCAGGGGATCCCTATGGGCCGCAGCATTACTTTTGCCACCCAGAGGGAGCCCATGCAAAGGCTTTTACAGGGCTGCCATTGCAGCCTGTCTGAAATGGTGCATGCACCATTTCACATCCATTTACACTGCACCACGTTACTTATAAGTCACCTATCTGTCAGGCCTTCTAACCCTGAAGGCTGGGTGCAAAGTACCTGTGTGGGAGTGCGCCCTGCACTAGCAGAGATGCCCCCACATTGTCCAGGACCATTTTCCCGGACTTCGTGAGTGCGCAACGCCATTTTACATGTGCACTGGACATAGGTCAATACCTAAAACCAGCTTCACAATTGTAACTCCGAATATGGCCATGGAAGGTGTATAAAATCTGGGAATTGTACCCCAATACTGATTCTAGAATTGGTTTTACAATTCCATGCACTCTGGGGGCTCCGCAGTGGACCCCCAGTACTGCCATACCAGCCTTCTGAGGTTGTGGCAGCAGCCCCAGCTGCTGTCACCTTACAGACAGGTTTCTGCCCTCCTGTTGCTTGAGCAGCTCAAGCCCAGGAAGGCAGAACACAGCATTTCCTTTGGGAGAGGGGTGTTACACCCTCTCCCTTTGGAAATAGGTGTTATAGGCATGGGAGGGGTAGCCTCCCAGAGCCTCTGGAAATGCTTTGAAGGGCACATTTGGTGCCCTCCTTGCGTAATCCAGTCTACACCGGTTCAGGGGCCCAAGTCCATGGTCTGGCTCGAAACTGGACAAAGGAAAGGGGAGTGATCACTCCCTTGTCCATCACCACCCGAGGGGTAGTGCCCAGAGCTCCTCCAGAGTGTCCCTGGATTTTGTCATCTTGGATTCCAAGGTGGTGGGGCACTCTGGAAGCATCTGAATGGCCAGTGCCAGCAGGTGATGTCAGAGCCCCCACCTGATAGGTGCTTACCTCTGTAGCTGACCAATCCCCCTTTTAAGGCTATTTAGGGTCTCTCTCCTGGGTGTTTCCTCAGATTCGGATTGCAAGACTCCAACAGGAATCCTCTGCATCCTTTACTTCATCTTCTACCGACGGGCCTGCATCTGTACCCTCCAGGAACTCTACAAACTGCAACAAAGAAGCAAAGATGACTTCTGCAACATTGTGTCTTCAGCTTTTGCCAGCAACTGCAACTGTTTCCAGGTCGTGCATCCTCCGAGGACTGCCTGTCTTCAGCCTGCACTAGAAGAGGTGAAGGAATCTCCCTTGAAGTGAAGGAGTCACTTCCCTGCTTCTGCAGGTATCCCTCTGCAGCGATGACTGGTGGTGTGGGTCCCCTCTCCTGACAACGAGCTTAGATCCAGCAACACGGGTGGTGGACTAAAGTGACCCCGACAGTCCCAAGGTCCAGCTATCCAACTTTGGTGGAGGTAAGAGTGTGCCTCCCATACAAGACAGTACCACTGTGCACCACGTGATTTGCAGTTGCCAAGGCTTGTTTGCGACCTTCCATGAAGTTCTTCATGCAGAGCACAGCTTAGGCCCCAGCACTCCATTGTGTGAAGCACAGCTTCCTGAGTGGTTCTCCGGCAGCGTGGGATCCCTCTGTGTTGTGCTGCGTGGCCTCCATTTGCACCTTCTTTGTCTCCATGCTGTGGGACTCCTGTGTGCGCTGCCTGGTCTTCTGAGGGGTCTCTGAGTTGCTGAGAGCCTCCTCTCTGTCCCCCTCCTGAGTAGAGGCCACCAGGTCCCTCCTGGTCCTGGGCAGCGCCATTTTCCACTAACTGCGAGTTTTGCATGTGCCAAGACTTGTTGGCAGAATTCAGCGACGCAAACCAGACTGCAATCATTCATCCGGCGTGGGATATCTTCTGACCCAACCAGGAACCCGCATCTGTCTTCTTGGGTGCATAACTGACTTTGTCTTCCCACCACTGGTTCCACTTTTGCACCTTAATCTGGGTTAGCAGGGGCTCCTGTTCTCCCTGGACTCTTCAGTGCTTCTTGGACTTGGTCCCCTTCTTCCACAGGTCTTCAGGTCCAAGAATCCATCGTTGGTGTCTTGCAGACTTTTCTGGTTCTTGCATTATCTTCTATCACAACTTCTTGTGTGTTCTAGGAACCTTACTGTGATTTACTTCTGTTTTCCTGGGCTCTGGGGTGGGGTTCTATTACTTACCTTTGGTGTTTTTTTACACTCCTAGCACCCCTCTGCACACTACGTTTGCGTAGGTGGAAAAGCAACTTTCGGATTCCACTATTTTAGTATGTGGTGTGTGTACCCCCTAAGCCCATTGCAATCTATAGTGATTTTCACTATTTGCACTGTTTTATAACTGTTTTTACAGATATTTCTGCACCCTAGTGTATATAAGGTGTATATTACTTACCTCTCTGTGTACCTGACAGCCTGTCCCTGTCTCCAATACATGCATTCCCTGCAGGCAACTACAACACAGGATACTCAAATGCATTCATCTGCCTACTGATGGGTCTTACTGGGCAGGGAGGATGGAACGCTCATACTTACATTACAAAGGGCAGCAGCCTGAGCCCCACACAAAGGGCTGATTACCCCCTATTGATAGTTTACAGCCAAGGCTGGGATGAAAGGGGGACCTGTATACTTCAGAGAGATGTTTTGAAACCACCCCCCACATAAAAGGCACTTTTGAGTGTAAATACTGGAGCTCTGACACTCTGAAAATAGTACACCACTGGGCCTAGAAGAAACCCTGGTGGAGTAAAGGCTGCTGTGCTGAAGGATTGCCACTCTGTTGTGCCTGACTGTTCTAAGGAACTGCTGCCCTGCTTTGCTGAGCTGCCTTGCTTCTTGCTGAGCTCTGCCCTGCTACAAGGAATCAAGGACTAAAACCAGAGTGACTTCAAGGGCTTGCTGGCTTGCCCCCTGTTCTCCCCGAGGTCTCAGGGACATCAAAGACCTCACTACTTGCTTCATCCACTCCATTCCTACACACGTTTTCCTGCAAAACCAAGTGCTCCATTCTGGGAGAGAAACTTCCTTGTGAAACTACTGCGCTGGGCTCAGCGTGCTGTGTTTGGTGTAAAGCGGAGGCTTAGCTCAGCGGTCCGTCCTGCTTGGGACTGCCTTCCCCCCAGAGATGCAAGGATCGGCCCGCTCATCCCCTTTAACCAATGCCACATGGCAGGATGCAACAATCAGCCTGCTCGTCACCTGCAGACAACTGTTGCAGTAGGAGAAACCCCCTCAGCGCTGCCCATCAGCCAAGCTGGCATGCCACATTCCACGCCGCACAGAGGAAATCCCTCAGCGTGGCCCTTCCAGTCAAGAGTTCTGGTTGAGTGATGCCAGAGGTGCCTATGCCAACCTCGAGCCCCAGCCCGAGCGGCCTGAGCGTGACACAGTATCCAGATGCTGTGAGTGGCCGTGACTGCACACAGGGTGCTTTCTACAGGCCCGCCTTGCCTTATTGACAACACATTCCTAATTTCTTAGATCTAAACAACCCTCTTCAAGCACAAAGAACTACAGTAATATGTTTGTGCTGCGGTTGTAGCAAGTCAACTTTTGGAACCACTCTTATACTGATTGTGCATTCACTACAGCCACAACGATAACATGAACTGAGTCCGTAATGTTGTTTTAAGCACTACGTACTCTTTATTCCTTTAAAATTAATATCTGGTGATTTACTGATTGGATTTTTGCCATTTAGGTCTTATTTTACACATATAAAGAATCCCTATTTTTCTAAATGGCTGTGGAGTCTTTTTGGTGTTTTCATTGTATTAATGTGTGTATATGTTGTACAAATACTTTGGAAATTGCCTCTTATGATAAGTCTGCCTGCTCTGTGCCAGGCAACCAGAGGGTGTGCACAGGTTATCTTACATGTGTAATAAATTTACCCTGACTAGAGTAGTGTGAGTCTGCCTGGCTTAGGTGCATACCCTAACCAACCAGAAGCCCCATTTCTAACAGATTGGTATTCCTCACAGTAATGAAAAAGGAATGTAGGAGTTTTTCGCTACCAGTACATGCAAAATGTACAGTACATGTCCAAACTTTTAATTACGCATCACCCTGCCCTATGAGGTACTTGGAGCATTCCTAAAGGTAACCTATATGTAATAAAAGGAGAGTTTAGTGCTTGGCACGGGGTTTTAATGCCAAGTTGACATGGCTTTTTAAAACTGCATTCAGGCTGCAATGGCAGGACTGGACATGTTTCAAGGTGCTTCTTAGATGGGAGGCACAATAAGTGCTGCAGGCCCGCTGGTAGCTTTTAGTTTACAGACCCTGGGTATGTGGTATACCTCTCTACAAGGGATGTATAGGTAAATTAAATAGGCAATTAGGTATGTGCCAATCAAACCATGTTTAGGTGAGTGAGCACAAGCACTTTAGCCGTGGTAAAGTACACAGAGTTCTAAACCCAACAAAATCAAATTTCAGCACAAACATGAAGGTAAGTAGGCAAAACATTTGGGGGAAGATCACCCTAAGGCTGTCACGTCTAGCAACCAGTAAGTCGCACATGGTGCAAGCCCTTACACATGCTTACCAAGAGGCAATGGATGCCACCTTACTGGGGACCATGTTGAACAAAGTTGCTATTATCCTATTACTCAAGGATAACAAACACCCACTAGATTGTGACAGCTACTGCCCAATATTATTACATTATGTGGATTTCAAGGTAATGGCAAATATCCTGGTGACGAGACTGAGCAAGGTAATCCGAATGATCTATCTGTCCTAAGTGGGAGTCATACCACGTTTCAGCTCTCTCAACCATTTGAGAGCACGAGCCTCCCTTCTGTGGCAAACGATGATCCAGAGGATATTTTAACACTTTCACTAGATGCTGAGGAGGTATTTGATCGGGCATAGTTGCTGCATTTGTTTAGGTGATGCCCTAGGTAGGGCTAGAGGATGATTGTATATGAAACGTACTGCTGCTGCAGCTCATGTATGAGACCCCAATGGCAGAGATCTTGTGTGGCAGCTTCATATTCACACCTCTCCTGATTGGCCATGGCATCCTGCCCTCTTTCACTGCTCCTCTCCTACAACCTACTCTTACTATCACATTCACTGCCTTTGATTACTGGAGTGACTGGACGAAGTGTGAGGCATTGTCCATTTCTGACAGCACTACTACCACTAGGTACCCGGGGCCTTGGGGCCAAGCCCCTGAAACCGGCCAACTCTGTGCCAAGCATGGCCCGTGCCCAGCAGGGGTAGGTCGCAAGGCCTGGTCTCTGGCCAGGCCCAGCAGCCAACACCCTATAACCACCCAGAAAATTATTCTAGTCTTTGATGAATAATATACTTAGAATGAGATTTATTAGGACAAATTGAAAAGATAAATGTATTTGTCAAGTAAAAAGAGTGTGATTGCATTTTGGTATATACCATAAACATTTGAATTTGAAATGTAATTAAAGAAGGAATGTAACTATTGACATATCTGGACTGGAACCCTCAACCTTCATGGTGAGGACCTAACACCTTAACCTCTAGGCTACAAGTGAATCTTTGCTGTGTACTTTTCAGATATACATGTGACATTCAACCCAAAGATTTTGATTGCAAGAAGATGTAAATGTTCCATCACTAGGAATGTTTAACAGTCAACACACTAGTAAATAAACAGACACAATGCACAAGATACCAGGATTTGAAACTTCAATCTACTGAATGACAGTCCAACAGCTTTACCAGTATGCCAGAAGTGACTCGTTTTTTTAAATTTTCAAAATGTAATTATAACATTTGAACCAAAGATCTTGCTAGTGTGATACTTTGAAGTTGGTATATGGAGCGATCATTGCAATAACAATCTCTACGATTATGGAATGGAAGCGAGAGAGAGTGACAGGACTGTGGTGGGAGCCTGAAGGCCCCTGTGGTCCTAGCCAGATCCCCCATCTTGTAGGAGCTACCATTGCTCCATAAAGCTAGGGGCTGCTTTAAATAGCAGCCCTGCTTGTGGGAGCATTGTTTTAATCTGTTTCCATGGAAACAGATGAAAACTCTGCTTTCTGCTAGCAGGAGCAGTTTCCAAGCTCCTGCTTACGGAGAGTGGAGTCATGTTTGCTTCAGCTTGGTGAGAGCTGTGCGCACCCACCAAGCAAAAGCAAACAGCTACCTCCTAAGGGTGGGCATCTTGGGAGGAATCAGGATCTGAACTTGGGGGGTGGCGGTCCTCAGGGCCATAAATCGCTCTATGAGGAGGGCAACATGGCCCCCTCCATCGTAGTACTTAACCCTGGGGAGGTGGCGGTCCCCAGGACTGCAGGGGGGCTGTGCACCCCCCTTAAATTGAATGAATTGTCCTAGAGAAGCAGCAATCCTGAGGGTACAGGGGGCAGTGTGGGCTCCGCGCATGAATTTCATGTTTAACCCCAAGGAGGTGGCTTTTCCTGGGGCAGTGGGAGGGCTGCGCAAGCCCCCACCATTCATTTAAGATGATTTGCCCCAGAGAGGTGGTGGTCCCTGGGGTATGGGCAGGCCCAGCGGGCCAGCCTGCATACATATTTTTAGTGCCCTGAGGAGGTAGTATTCCCTGGGGCTGAGGGGGAACGTGCAAGCCCCCGGCATTAATTTATAATGATTTACCCAGGGGAAGTGGTGGTCCCCATGGCGTGGGAGTTCCACACAGGGGCACCCCCGCATACATCAGGCTGTGAGGCATTTCTTTAGAGAATGATTTGCTCACCACTTTTTCACACTGAAATGCTGCTGGATATGATAATTTGCTGCTTAACTAATAACTTTTTCATTTTCATTTTCAACAATCAAGTGTACAAATAACTGTAGGGCACTGCGATGGGCACCTGCTTTTCCCCCAGCTACGCAAATTTATTCATGGGCTAGTGGGAGGAGCAGGTGTCCATGCAGGTGAAGGACTTAGATGAACATGATGATGTGATTAAGTGGATCCGATATATAGAGATCATCTTTGTAATTTGGCAGGGGGATGAGGGCTCTGCATCAGATTTTGTCACAACTCTTAACAGTTACCCGACTGCAGATAAGAATTCTTGAACATTGAAGTGTTAGCAAGGGAAGATCGCCTGGAGACTATGTTATACCGCAAACCCTCAGTTGGTAAAAGCTTGCTTTTTTCCAGGAGAGCCCACCCCAAGTGTCAGATATAGAGTATACTATATGGGAAACTTTTACGTGAAAGGCACAATGGCAGTACCACAGCAGACATTGAGCAAGACAAGTTAAACATGTGTGAAAGGTTTTTAGACAGAGGTTACAGCAGGAAGGTCATTAATTAGGCAATACAGAAAGTGGAAGGAGTCTCTCAAGACGACCTGCTACATCCTAAACCGGGGTCTAGCCAGGTATGTGCTGACCAGGTCAGATTCATAACTATGTTCTACAAACAAGCTCACGATATCAGAAAAATTCTCAACAAGAATTGGCATATTCTTAGAAGTAATGTCATGTTGGGCAAATATTTGAAAACAACATCACAAATCACGTTCACAAAGAGCTAATCCCTTAGGGACAAACTCAGTCACAACTGGGTCATGGAGGTTAGTACCAGGCTGTGTCAAAGGGTTTTATGGCAGCATGCACTGCAAAGCATGCACCATTAGCACTAATTGCAAAAGTCTTACTCTACCGACTACCAATAGGAAACATTTTATTAGAGGCAGCTACAACTGCAATACTACGTACTGTGCTTATTGCCCAATCTGTCCATGCAGTAAATTGTATATTGGCAGCACCATTCACAGAGTAAATAAGAGAGTACTGGAGCATAAACGTACTGTCATGGCCAACAGTATCCACTCCCATGACACTTTTTTAATCACACTTTCGCAATGAGAATTTATTAAAATTTGTTGTTATTCATGCTATCACCTCAAACATAAGGGGGGTGACAGAGAACATACACTGTGTGTATGAGAATCACATTACATTGTTGACCTTGAAACATTAGTACCTGAAGGCCTTAACTTGAGTGGGGAAATGGCAGAACATTTGTATTAGACTGGTATTGCCTTGTGTTTGCTGTTTTTCTTTTATGACTTCTGAGTTTGAAGTAGTATAGAGAACTTAATTAATGTTGCTTTGTACAATGAAGGATATGTTGCTTTTTAAGCAATGACTTGTATAGATAAGAATTTAACTATTGTTTCTTTCGTCTTTGTCTCGCAGGGAAATGCTGCACATTTTTTGGGTTTGGAGTACAGCTTTGCCCTGCACTGCACTGCACTCTGTTGCCGGTTGTATTGCCAACATGGGCGAGACTCTTATGTAATGCCATGAATCAGGCCTGTTGAATATTTGATGACTTACGCATTGCATGACCCACACTTGTGGTTGCTGACATGCTGCCGAATACAACACAGCAGAGTGACTGCTATGCATATTTGGGACTAGCCCCTTTGGTGTCTGTGGTATATTTATGGGCATACAAGTGTATGAGCATTCTTGTCCTGTTATTTTAATATACAGTTAAAGAGTATGTACATATAGACACTCGCAATGCATGCCTATTATTGCAGAAGTGTGCAATGCTAGTTTCACCCAGCGTCATTCAGGTGGCCATATTCCTGTATGCGCCGCATGTACACCAGGGATGGAGGACGGCTGTGGTATGGTGCACGGGAACAGCCGCCCACATTACCAACAATGTACTGGCAGGGGAAATGCCATTTCAGGTGTACATGTTACTGCGCTATTAGTGCTTTACTGGGAAAGTCACTTACGGCACATTGATGTATAAGTAGTGTATTTCACCTTACCGGGCATTTGTAATGTGAGCTGTGCACAGGTTTATCTAGACGGGTGCATCTGTATGTTTGTGAGCGGCACAATATGTATAATGAATTGTATTTGGAATTATGCATAAGCAGTTGGTATTTACACGCCTAACACCGCTAATAACATTTGATTTTGTATTCTGCTGTGCTTTCAGTCAATCTAGTGGTGTGTTGCCCAATAGAAGATACTATGCTGTTAAGATGGTGACTGTTCTGAGCATTGCTACTACTCCCTCAATGCATTCCGTTTTCTTTGTTGGTGTCATAAACTTGTACATACCACGACAGTTTCATGGGTGAAATACAGTCAGTCAGTCAGTCAGTCAAATAGCTTTATTCAGCAATTGCCATAAAAGTGCAAACCAAGACACATTTACCGATCTATAAATAATATAAAATAAAAACTTAAAACCATTACTAAAAACACCACATGAGCATCCAATCTGAAAACCCTTGACATACACAGATAAATATACTAGACATGATTAAAAATCACAAAATCAGAAAAGGACAAATATTAGCTTAAAAATGATATACTATACCTACATAATTTTTTTTAAAAAGGAGTAGGCCTTTTCCTAATACTTAAAGAAGCTGTAACAAAGTCTAATACATGGTGACAAATTTGGATATCTGGCAATCTCTGAAGATATAGTAGGGCTTCCTTATAATGAATGGGTCTAAGAGGACGTAACGTAGGTAAAATAAAAGCCCCTCTAGGAGCAGCATATAAAGGGCAAAAAAGAAAAAAGTGCAAAGTGCTCTGAGTTGATTTGGAGTCACAGGGACAAAGTGGTAAGTCCTTTTTCCAAAAACATGGTTCAGGGAAAGCTACCTTAAAATGAATTAGATTAAGTCTAAAAAGTGTTAAAAAAGAAATTATTCTAAAACTTGAAAACCAAGTCAAATAGGGTTCAAGGCATGGAACAGTCACAATCCGAGAGTAGAAATCAAAAGATTTCAATTTCAGGGAACTATAAAATCTCAGCTCTGATATATGCTTAGAGTAAGTAGACTTCAAGACAGACCTAGAGTTTGTGGTTAACAAATGGGGATCATCAAACATGTGTCTAAGCCCTAGGTTCTCAAAAGAGTTTTGCAAAAACATAAGCCAGGGAATCCTATTTGAATTTTCCAATTGTAGACAATCAGAGATACAGTCTTGGACCAAACTTGCCATAGGGTTTGACCAACATCTAATCCAGAGCAGTAGGGGAGCCATAAAGACCCTATCCTCAAAAAAGCACTGACCAAGTTCTTCATGGCAGATTATGTTTGCAGTGCATTTTGGGACCAACAATAATCTGCGCAGGAATTTGTTTTCAACACTCTGGAGAGACGGTATTTTATTATAGCCCCAGACGCCTGCCCCATAAAGGACTGATGCAATGCACTTAGAATTGTAAAGAGTTTTCATCTGTGCAGGGGCTCTGTGACCTAGTTTATTTGAAAAGCGAAAGATTGCTTCGTTATTCCTTATCAACTGTTGGAGCTTAAAATTAATGTGTGTCTTCCAGGACAAAGAAGAACTCATGTACATGCCTAGATAACAAAATTCTTTGACCTTATTAAGAGTGTGCCCTCCCATAGTAAATTGTTTAGACTTTGTGTTACGTGGGCCACAAGTCATAATGAAAGTCTTGGGGTAATTTACTTTCAGATCAAGGTTCAACATAAAATTATAAAATGCATCCAGTAGTCCCTGTAAACCGTTTGCAGTACGAGCGATTAAAACTGCATCCTCAGCATATAATAAAACTGGAAGTTGTCTCTGGCCCATCTTCGGTATGTCCTTTTCATGTTTTACCAGTGAATCATAGAGCCCATTAATGTATATCAGAAACAGAAAAGGGGCTAAGATACATCCCTGCCTTACACCCCTAGTTGACGGGATGGGGGAGGTTCTCTGCCCATGTGAGCCGGCCTGAACAGAAATCGTTAGATCTGTGTGTAGGCGTTTAATAAGCTCCAATAGAGCCGGATCACAGCCTAAGACTTCCAAAATTTGCCATAACTTTGACCTATTGACCATATCAAAGGCACTGGTTAGATCAATGAAAGCCATATGAATAGACACTTTTTTGACTATCACATATTTGCTGAGTATCAGCTGCAAGTTTAAGACTTGCTCAACTGTGCCTACACCGGGTCTAAAACCAAATTGAATAGGAGATAAAATCTGGGCCTCGGACACCCAATCTTCTAAACGGGACAAGATCACGCTACCTAAAATCTTTGCCGTCGAATCGATAAGAGAAATTGGTCTGTAACAGGAAGGATCTTGTCTGTTTCCTTTTTTGAAGATGGGGACAATAATAGCCGATTTCCATGAGAGGGGCACGTTACTATTTACCACACTATTCAACACATTTGTAACTAACGGACCCCAAAGATCAATTTCTGATTTAAAGAGATCAACGGGAACCCCATCGGGGCCAGGAGCCTTTCCCTGCCTTGATCTATCAATAGCATATTTGACCTTGTGGAGATCAAAAATAATATTTGGGGCCTTAGTTTTGGAATCTAAAATAAAAAGTGCAGAAGGATTTGCATGCGAATTATCATAGGTTCCTGAACAGAAGACTTTCCTAAAATGAGGTAACCAGACGTCCTCAGCAATAAGACAGTCATTGGCCAAAGAGTTGTTGCCAGAAAAGTAAGAGTGATTTATCACTTTCCAGAATTTAGAAGTATCCTTCTGCTCAGATGCAGCCAAAAGTTCGCCCCAGGCCCTAGACCTAATTTCTGATTTCCGTTTGTCAAGGGCAGCCTTATAATCGGCTCTAGCTATTTTAACTAATTGACGGGAGAGAGGAACTGCTTTAAGTGCGTCTTTGAGTTTTTTATGGGCGGATGAGCACGCAGAATCGAACCATCTGTGGGCCACCGGCCCCTTCGCGGGCCTGTCCACCGCCAGGGCGCGTGAAATGTCAGTGCTTAAAGATTCAAATTCACGCACTATGCGGTCAGGATCTAACTGCTGGGACAAACACATATGGATCCAGTCAGACCTACTTCTTACAATTTCCTGGTTAAAAACTTTTGG
This sequence comes from Pleurodeles waltl, assembly GCF_031143425.1. Taxonomy (NCBI): domain Eukaryota; kingdom Metazoa; phylum Chordata; class Amphibia; order Caudata; family Salamandridae; genus Pleurodeles; species Pleurodeles waltl. The sequence goes on along the minus strand of NC_090437.1, from coordinate 1,312,089,624 downwards.
ATCTATTTTGTCCCATTTTAAACATATGCCACAATTTGGATTATAAACAGTAGCAGCGCTCAAGCTTTTATTCTTGGATGCCTGGATAATTTTTAGGTCCAATATAATGCTAAGGGGGTTATGATCGCTCGCACAGTGAGGCATAATCTTAAATTCTTGAATTACATAAAAATCAGAGGAGCCGATAAGTATGAAGTCGATAATACTCCCCCTCAAATTCCCTGTAAAGGTTGGTGTATTACAGGCGTCGGGGGCCAATTTCTCGGTGACATGAACCAGATCAAATTTACAAGTAAAAAGGTTTAAGGCATCTCCTTCAGAAGTATGGTTAAAATGAATTACTGACTCTCTGCCCTCAGCAGGAAAGGCACACAAATCCATGTGTTCTTTGCTACACAGAGGAGTATTGAAATCGCCCACCCATAGAATAATTAGATCACTATTCTGCAAAACACGTGAAGAATCTATGACGTCTGTTACCTCTTCCAAATGACCCATAAGGAGGCCCCGAGGAATGTTATTGTAAAAATTTTAAATTAGGATATCCTTTTGGCCACTAACAGAGACCAAAATAAAATAAAGGGAAGACCAGATTAAGGACACATTTAAAAGCGGAAGATGTACGGAAACAAGAACTAAAAGGCTCTCCCCATTTGGGAGGTTAATGCCGGCTGACACAGAGAGGTGAAACCGTTCAGAAGGAACGTATCTTTGGACCAGGTCTCCTGTAGACAAATTATATCGTAAGAGGAAATAAAGCTCTCCCAGTCCGAATTGTCAATTTTGGATCGCAGCCCTGCTATGTTCCAGCTAAGCAGGGTTAATGGTCTAGACACAGGACATGACATTAGAACTTTGGTATTTATAGGAACTTTCAGATCCATTACAGGCTTTCCTGTGTCCCAGGTACATTCAACGTGGACGTTCCCAGCCTTCGGTCTCTCCATGTTAGAAGAACAGGGGTAGATCACCGGTAGTCAATCGTTCTCGTCAAGGTGACTAAGAGTCGAGAACCGGTTGCTAGAGGGTACATTAACCTGTAAATGAAGCCTTTCTGGGTCTGGTCTGTGAATACTTGAATTAGTGACAATGCGATTTGGTAGGAGCACAGGGTCGTAAAATGACACAGGGGATGTATTTGAATCCTGTTAGTTGACATATTACAGAGGTCCAAATTGGTCAAAAAATGGTCTAATGAACGAGGATTAGCAAAATTTAAAACGACGTAGTCTCCCTCCTCCAATACCTTTGAATATCCTACCCTCCTCACTCTTCGGGCCATGAGAATCTTATCATTATGAAAAAAATTAGGTTTGAAATTGGAGTTCAACCAGTGACCAGCTTTCCTAATTAGGGAGTGGGTATCTTCTTGTTTGGAGCACTCCAGAGGAGGAACGTTTGAAAGAACCAGAACGTACGGATTGCAGGCAGGTGGTAAATGTAAAAAGTCTGCATGGTTAGTAAGTTTATTTGGACCTTTATCATGCAACCTAGAGGAATAAACTTCCCTTGTCGGCCCTAATGCAGGGTTGTCATCGAGAGGTCCTTGACCAGAGACGGCTTGTGGATCAAGCGAAGAGTTACTTACTCCTTGGGATACCAAAGTAGAGGGAGGAGTGGATTGATAGGCTGGTTCAGGGCTATGATGTATTCCCGTACTTAATGGACCTGGTTTTAAAAAACTAGATAAAAACCTGGTCACGTCATTACAAAAGCAATCAAGCTTCCTAGCGATCAAAGTGGTAATTTTTGCCTCTAGAGTTGTGCAAAAGGATTTGAGTGTCAAGTCAATAATACTAGAACGGTCTTCAGGAGCATCCTTACTCAGAGGACATTCGAGGAAGGAGACCAGGGAGATTGGGGGTTGGTCACTTTGGGCCGGGAAGGTAGGTAGTTTCTTTTTGGAGCCCAGGGCCTTTTTTTTATTTTTGGGCTTTTTCCCGGCTCTCCTCTTCTTCAAAGGAGGAGAATCGGCCTGAGAACAAGAGCTTTCAAGAGGAGGAATAGCTAATGGGGGAGAAGAATTGATTCGGTCGGTAGTGGGAAGTATATCGTCGCCCAACTGACTGGTATTCAGAGGCGAGATCAAGACCAGTTCTTGGAAAGGTGGAAATGTGGACGATAGGTTCCAAGGTGGGGTGTTGTACAGTACTTTGGACAGCCCCAATCCTTTCTTCTACATGTTCAAGTTCAGATTCGATGGCCCCCATCACAGAAGATAAATAACTAGTAATGGAGGACTGAAGGGAGCTGGACCCGCCTTCCCCCTTTTGAACATTAGTCTTTCTTTTCCCCATATTTAATAATAGACTCACACAGTATCTGGCACAGCACCCAGATGGAGTTACCACTGGCGGAAGGAGTAGACGTTAGGGGGGGGCCCAGCCCCGCCTCTTCCGGTTGATGACGGGCGAAGGACGGGCCTGCCCTTGGCCCGGGCTTTGCCCGGGCACCGCCCGCGCGCGTCCCGCGATGGCGGGAGCGCAAAGCAAAATTAAAGGGCTCCTGCCCCTCCTCCGGCCTCACAGCGCTTCCCGCGATGGCGGGAGCGTGAAGCAAAATTAAAGGGCTCCTGCCCCTCCTCCGGCCTCACATCGCGTCCCGCGACGGCGGGAGCGCGAAGCAAAATTAAAGGGCTCCTGACCCTCCTCCGGCCTCACAGCGCTTCCCGCGACGGCGGGAGCGCGAAGCAAAATTAAAGGGCTCCTGCCCCTCCTCCGGCCTCACAGCGCGTACCATGATCAAGGCTACGGCCGAAACACGTTGGTTGGACTAACTGAGTGAACAAACTACACTTTGCATTGAGGTGGTGTCCGTGACTTTCTTGATCTTTGGATGCGAGCGTCGGCATATGTGTCCGACACGGACCAATGCATTTGGTGCCCTGAGACTCCAGAGCTTGTTGGATATTATTTATATATATATATATATATATATATATATATATATATATATCTCGCCACTGGGTAGTTATAGTTAGGACCATGTTTCTATAGAAAAAGCATTTTTTGGCAAATCTTCACAAATTCTTCTAAAAAAGAGTGGGCCAGTGAATCTTGGTGCGCATGGAAAGTTTCTGGGTGATCCGTAAAGCAGGGACCGGGAAAAAGGGGGCTCAACAAACATTGTGTTTCCCTTGTTAATTCCCATAGGATCTGTCAACATGTCTACGACCCGAATCACTGGACGGAATTACACCAAAGTTGGCAGAAAGCTAGCCGTTGATACGCAGATTGTGCTTTTTGTTAATTGGTGTAAATCTTTCAGTAATTTTTGAGAGCTTTGACGCTGCAGCCAAGCCACAGCAAACACTTCAGGGTTTGACAGCGCGACCTTTAAGGCAGGTCCCACTGTTAAAATTTAAATCTTGCAGTGGACAGAGATGAAATGCTTCAGCAAGCTCGGAGCTGATGCTTAAAGCTGCTCCCTGCTTGCTGAAGCAATGGCACCACAAGGGAAGCCTTAAGGCTTCCCCCCCCCGACCACCGATGCCAGATTGCCCATAATGGGCATTTTGGTAAATACATTTTTTTTTTTAAATGTAGAGACTTCGGGGAAGCTCTCGCGGTCCCAGAGCACCCATAAAGGGCTAAAAAGTGACCTTCACACTGAGCTTTGGGGTTTGAGTCCAGCTGGACTCATTTCCATTTTTTTAATAAAAAGCAAATTATAATACTTAAAAAATACATTTTTTATTTTAAATTGGAGACAAATATCTCATTGTAAGCATATCAGACATCAAAGCCTAAAAAACTCTATTTCTCTCCCTCTGACTTTCTTTCTCTCTCGTTCAATCAATTCTCCCACTCACACACCCACTCACAGATCCACTCAGACACCCACTCACAGACCCACTCAGACACAAAGGCCATGCGTGACGGTGTTTGGATTCACGTATAGCAATCAAAATTACTATACCTTAAAAAAATACAAATTCACTGAAAAAAACAAAGGTTACAGGGACGTTATAGTCAGGTCCTGATTTTACTCGTACAAAACCATAGAAAGTCAGCCGTTATAGTTAGAGTTCTGTCAAGAACTAAAACTTGTGCCCTAAGGTAACTAAGGTAACTATAACTCGCACCTTCGCCATGCACTGCTAATTACTCCACAAATTATATAATTCTTGACATATTTCATGCCGTCTCTCATATTTTCACTGCAACATTTGCAATCACATTATTGATGAGACACCTGTGCATAGCGAAGAAAATAAAAGAAATATAACTTTAAGAAATATATGTTTTTGTAAAATAAAATACACTTACAATATTTAATACAACATGAAAAGAAATAAAAAATAGTAAAAAAACACAATACAAAAACTTTAATAAATAAGAAACTATCAAAATACATTTCTGTAATACATTCACACAAACCTTGTGGGGGGGGACATACAATTGTGGCCGTGCGATTGAAACAAATTTAGCATTCTAAAACCAATTTAACATAAATTGGGAAAAATAGACAAATTATGGACCACATATACATATGTAACTCAAGTATACCAAAGAAAAAAGAAAGTTCATACTTTGGGGGGGGGAGGAAGGCATCAGATTTACTGTTCTATACCAATCTAACAAACACTGGGGAAAGTGCATAGATTGGGGGTGTAGATTCACTATTCTAAATAATATAATATATGTTAATTCAATTAATTAATTCAATTAATCTCAAGTTGTAATAAATTGATTTGAAAAATACTCAATCCCCACTAAAATATAAAACATTTTAACAAATATAATTAAAACATTTAAAAAATAAACATGTAAGCAATTAGAATTTATGAATATATAAAATATAAAACACAAACTACCTATCCCATACCCCCATAAAAGCTACAAACTGAACATACAATTTAATACATATAACATATAATGAACAAATAAAGGCATGATAAAAATTACAACATATAAAATAATTGAAAAAATGAGCTAATAACAATAATATAATTAATATAAAAATGAAGCCACCTCTTTAGTCAACAATCAAAAATAAAAAAGAAATACAAAATGTAATAATGTATTAAAACGTTAAAGAAACAAGTAACAATAAACAAAATCAGCTAATTAAACAATTAATTACTTACCCTAAATTAATAAACAAATCAACCAAAGTCTAGGATAAACAAAACACAAAGGAAAAATCTAAATATTAGCAATTTAAAAATCACCTTAATAATTTCAACAAATATAATAAACATAAAACAATAGAAATTCTGCAATAAAAATGACAGTAATATAAATGATATTTAAAAGTTTGATAGAACAATAAAGCAGTTAAAAACAATATACTTGCCTTTGACATCTTGTTCCACGATATTTTCAAAGTCACAATGTTTTGACCATAATAATATGATCAGACAACACTTTTGGGTCAATATTTAGGTTGAGCACCATTCGATGCTGCACATCATATTGCTTCTGCAGTCTAACAAAGGGCAGCTTAACTGACATCAACTGGAACATAAGCAGGACAATCTAATAAAGGACAGAGGACCATGAACATGATGAACAAATCATCCAACCAATAGCAAACATTGAAAAACCCATCAGAGTAAATGGCTGAAGTGGGCTAGTTCAGAATTAACAATGTATTAGTAAAATAAGGTATCCCAGACAGCTAAAGCAAGCTGTCTTCTGTGAATCCTTAAAATAATTGAAAACCACTGGCTGCAAATATCTAGTTAAAAGGAGCATTGATTTAAGATTGTGGTTATTATATTCATCATCTACTTTCCATTCTAGGTGTTGACTTATTCAGGTGTATGCTTCAAATATAGGTGCGAATGTATTAATTTCATTACAAACTAATTCAGCATGCTTGAATATATGGTAATGTGTTTCCTGAATGGCTTCAATTTCTCTTTTCCTGCAAATGCTTTTAATAACTCCTATCCTAAGGCTTTGTAGAAGTTGGGATCAAGATTACTTGCAAACTGACTTCAAACTATAAGTATGATTTCACAGTATGTAAGTAAGTGAAAGGGTAGCTGGGCACAGCCCCACTTACAAGGTAATGTACTATGCCCTGCTTTCACACAAAGGACTTCACAGTATCTCATTGCTCAAGCAATCAGGCTGAAGCCAGTGCAGGGAAGGAAGAAACTCATAGAACTTCAAAGGGAATTATCTAGAAACGTCTACTTCAAAGAAGGCACCAGGTATAAAAACAGGGCCCTCAGATCCACTCTTCAGTTCACCTTCTGGAGCTGAGGAAGGACTCTCAGAGGACTGTCTGCTGTTGTGGCCTGCTGTGTACTTCAAAAGGCTGCTTTGCTGCAGCTGGAAGGAGTGCTCTGCAGCTTGAAGCCTGCCGTGAACCGTCAGAGGCCTTCCCTGATGCTTGAGCCCTGTTCCACCTCTTTAACATAAGACTATCAGGGTGATTCCAAGGGCTAGTTGGCTGGCCTCCTAACTGATTAGTTAGGACAGAAAAGGCTCAAATGATCTTGTACCTGCACCTGGACCCAGCCTTAGAGAGTCCTGGCCCTCCAAGTGATACCTCTCCAGTCCATGACCCTTGGAAGTTGTGCTAAAGGTGTCAATATAGCCCAAATCCAAAATTTAGTACTAAGAAAAGTGTGGACTAAAAATTCCTCTGAGGTACCGATAAGAGATCACAACCTATCTTCTTGTCGATCCACACAAGGTGCATTTCTGGCGGCCTGACTTCTCGGCAGGTCCCGCTATGTTCTTCTCAGCAGCAGCAAATCCTGTTCAGCCGTCCTGGGCAGAGGGGGTATTCAACCTCATGGAACTCTTGTCGGCTACAGCTTTCAGATGCATCCCACTGGAGGTTTTCGACTTCCAAAACAAGGACTAAGAGCCTGATTTAGGGTTTGGCAGATGGGTCACTCCATCACAAACTGTCCTGTCCGCCATATTACGATGGCTATATGATATAATATATATGATATAATAGAAGCATAATACAGCAAATGGGATATTTGTTATGTTATTGACGGAGTAACCCTATCTGTCAAACTCGGGCCCTAAGTACGCAGGTGAAAATCTTCAGGGCAATTTCATCCAGCGACTCCTTGACAGCAACGCCTCCTCAGTCAAACACAGCCTGCAGTCTAGCCCCACTGAACTTTACTTTCTCAGACAATTTGTGCTAAAATTTCTCATAAGTCCAAAGGTAAACACTGACTGGGCCCAATCTACATTTTGAATCTGGCCCATGCTCCATTGTGGTGTCGGCGTTTGGTGCTTTAGGGCCAGATGTATCAAGCGATTTTGCATTCGCAAACGATGCGAATCACAAAATTCAGCCGTTTGCGAATGCAAAAATGTCTTTCACGATGAATGAAAGGCATTCGCAGTGCAAAAAATAAGGAATCACTAAAATAGCGATTTTTAGCGAACGCGACATGATTTTGCGTGTCGCAAACAGGGTATCACAAATAGCGATATGAATTACCGAATCGCTATTTGTGAAACGCAAATTGCAACACCGATTTGTGAATCGCAGATAGCGATACGCAAAATCAGGTCGCTATTTGTGATACGCTGATTGTGATACGCAAAAAACAAATCGCAATGTAATGCATCAAGAATTCGCAAATTGCGAATATTCACAGAATGGCCTTTTGCACATGCAATTTACCACAAATTGAAATCAGGTGGTAACCAGGTGCAACTTATATAAAGCGGCCCAGAATGACTCAGCCTCTTTTCCACAATGGCTGGACTCTATGTGATGGCGAGGAGAATTAGGATCTTGGCAGGTTTGAGGAGAGGGAGGAGGAGACAGGAGCGCATTTTCAGAGTGCGCATAACTCTTTTTGACCAGACTGAGGAGGAAATTTATGAAAAGTACAGGTTAAGCTCAGCCATGATACTTGACCTGATAGCTGAGCTACAACCCATGCTGCAGCGCACAACACACAGGACAAATTTTATTCCCACCCATGCGCAGGTATTATGTTCCCTGCACCTACTAGCCTCAGGGAGCTATCAAGGGGTCATAGCAGCAGCTGGAGGGGTATCACCGAGTGCCCTCTCTAGTTTTTTCAACGCATTTCTCAATGCCATGCTGAGCAGAATACAACAGTACATAAGATTTCCCCACACCCCACAGAAATTACAACAAACTAAAATCTAATTCTACCAGAAAGAACAGTTCCCACATGTCCTCGGTGCCATCGATGGGACACATGTAGCAATCTGTCCACCATCGGGCACCAAGTATGTGTATCACAACCGTAAAAAACATCATTCTATGAACATACAGGTGATATACAATGCCTCCTACATCATTACCGATCTCGTGGCCAGATACCCAGGGAGCACACATGACTCGTACATCTTTCGCCACAGCGGGATTCACACAAGACTGCTAGCTGGGGAGTTTGGTGAAGGATGTCTACTAGGTAATTTGATAGTTTACTATGTTACATTACTGTAAGTGTGACGTCAGGTATCACAAGTACTCATTTTACTCTGTGCATTCAGAAGACAGTGCCTACGCAGTGCGCACCTATATGCTGACGCCCTACCTGAGCCCTGCGACACCAGCAGAGAGGAGGTACAATGCTGCACACAGGGCAACCCACAATGTGGTGGAGCGCACTTTTGGGCCGCTGAAGAGCCGCTTCAGGTGCATCCATAAGAGTGGAGGTGCACTTCAGTACAGCCCAGAGACGACTTGCAAAATTGTGGCCACATGTGCTATCTTGCACAACATAGCAACCACCAGGAGCATACCAGTGGAAATCACGGAGCCGGACTCAGATAAGGATGATGATCCCTTACCATCCCTTCAACCAGCAGACAGGAGCAGTGCAGCAGAGGGCAGGCAACGATGTGCTGACATCACGCGCAACCATTTTTGATGTAAGTAATCACAACACCTCTTCAATAATATGTATTTCTGTAGTTAGCATCTTTATTACCTTGACTTCAGGTAACATATGTGCAATAGGACATAGCTATGCACTATAGGCAGACATGAACGATTAACAGTGTCACACTATTAGCATCATAGTATAACTGTATTGCTACATGTCAAGATAGTCCCCTTTAGCCCTCAACATCACTTCTTACATCCACGCACTCCACTTGAGTGCACAGTGCCCTTGCTGGCACCTCTTGTATCGGGGTCACAGGCAGTACTGTGTCTGGCACTGCGACGCCTAGGACCCATCACAGGGGCTGTAAGACTGCCGAGGCTGGAGGACTCCTCACTATCCCCACCACTCAGTTCGCTGGTTGTAGCACTGCGTGCTGTCTGCATTGCATCCAGAACGTTGGTTATTTGCACCAATCCCTGTGCAACATCCCGACTGCAATGTGCCATCTCCACCTGTACGGCCACAGCATGCCGTGGTATCAAGGCAGTTGAACTAGCGAGCTGATTGACGGATCTGCAGAAACCATTAAACCTTCCCATAAATTGGTGATGGCGCCTGCAGTGGCTGACACGCTCCTGCTTAATCTCATTGCAGAGTTCCCTAATGGCGTTTGTCAACTCCTTTGTGTTTTCTGCTGCTTTTTGCTGTCCCTCATTCAGAGACTTGAACTGCTTGTGCAGTACTCCATTCTGAGACTCAAACTTCCTGTGCATTGCGCCCATGTTATGATCGATTGACACCAACTGCCTGTGCATCAACCTCATGTGTTTGCATTGCAGGCGCTGCACTTTCAGCATGGAATCTTCAAGGCTGCCAAAGATTGATGGGCCCTCTCTTTCATCTGTGCACTGTCTGCCTGCTTTGTGACGCCTCCTGAAGGGAGTTGACTGACTCTGGGGCAGGAACTGCTGTCTTCCTCTGGATATAGCTTCTGGGGGTGGTAAAAGGACTTCATCCGGCATTTCATCTGAGTCCAGGTTATACTCTGGGAGAGGTAACACCCTTTCCCTGCGTCTAGTTGGTGCAATACTGAAGGACTCACTGGTGTTTGACTTGGACTGTGCCTGTGTTTCGACATCCCCCACATTTCCACATTCTGCTGCAGCAGGGCCTGAGACATCTGCAATGACAATGTGCAGCATGTCATTTATGAATGTATCACAAAATGTTGCCCAATAGTAATAAATGTACACTTACATCGTATCACTGTGAGTTGTGTGTGTTGTTCCTCTGTGTGGCTGTACACTTACTTGCTGTATATGTGGTATTTGCAGGTTAGGGTTGTGGACTTCCACTCCCATAAGGCATTGTTGCGTCGTACGTAAGATGTGGCATGGACTACTTATCACACTGCATCGCACTAATAGCTATTTTCTAAGGGGCATTTGTACATGCACATATAGGGATACACACTATTACTGGCCTTACCTTTGTTGGTGCTGGGTGTGCCTGGGGTGTCAATGTCAGTGACCCCACTCAGGGAGCAGTGTGGACTCCACCATGTCCTCCAGTGGTGTAGAAGGTGTCTGGGTGGATGGTCCTCCTCCGGTGCTCCTTGCCTCCTTTAGCCTACTGGCTACCTTTTCTTTGGCACGGGAACACAGGTCATACTATCTCTTGCATATCTCCTCCACAGAGCGCTGCGCAACACCCACTGCACACATTTTTGTCTGGATTTCCAACCACAGTTTCCTTTTCTCACTTTCAGGCACCTGTAGTGAGTTCTTCCGAAACAGTTTGTCATGGTTCCTGACAACCTCCTCAGTGAGCACCTCCAATTCCTGCTCACTGAATTTGAGTTTGTGCTTTCGGTCTCCCTTGTCCTTCTCCTTCCCATCATTGGCCATGTTGCAGTTTGGTCCTGGCAGGCTCACAAAGCTGGCTCCCTGGTGCTGGGCTGTGTCTCCCTGCCTGCTCCTGTGGGTGTGGCTTCTGGAAACAGCATGGGCTGACTCACTTCCTGGTTGTGATGTCATTAGGCTGTTCCGGTTTGCCTTTTTCACTATTTGCAATTTTCAAATACCGTGCGTTTGCGAATTTTAAGAAATCGCTATTACTGACTCGCAATTTTGATACATCCCATTTTGCATTTCTTAAATAGCGATTTCTTAAAACTTGCTTTTTTAGAAATGCAAACCGGAATCTTGATACATCTGGCCCTTAATCTTTTAGGTGCTAGCTTTTACATTTAACTTTAAAAATAAATAACTCTGGTTCTACTGACTGGATGTTTGTCATTTTGGTATCAAATAATTTATTAAAATGTACAAATTTTTTCTAAATTGATGTGGGATTTTTCTTGTGTGATGTTGTCAGTTTATTAGTGTTTTTGTGCTGCATACATACTTGACACAATCTCTCATTTAATACTAACTACGTTTGTGCCAAGTTACCTGAGAGTTAAGCACATGTTAATTTGCTTTTAAGGTTCACACTGGCAGAGATTATGGCTGTTGCTTGAACATGGTTAACACCCCATTCAACCATCAAGACAATTTCTCACACTATTTATGATGAAAAATTGTTTTGGAGTTCTAATAGCTATCTCCGTACAATCTCATAGGACTGATTGTTACATAGAACACACCTCACTCAAGTAATTATCGGTGGGTGATGGGATGTTTGCATTGCATCAGCTTTTCTGTCTCACATTGGCACATTGACTAAGTCGCTGGTGCCAGGGAGTCCAAACATCCTGTGTGCTAGAGAAAAGTACAGAACAGAATATCAGGATATTGAATCGGCTTTTGTTTCAGAAATTGTGCAGATGAAGAAAGAATGCTCAGAGTAGTTGCTGATTCTTCTATTGCACTGGTCTGGCTGGGATAATATTGGTACAAGTTTTGAGATGTGGATGGATTAAACTCTGAGAAATGAATGAATAAGAGCCCAAAATCCATAAACATAAATATTACCATTGTGTTGAGTAGCCAATTAGAAAGATACTTCATTAAGGTGAAGATGATTACAACTGTACATCAAGGCATCTACGTGACTCACTATTTAGAGAAAGTAGGGTCATGTTTCTGAATATTTACCTTTCATCAATACAATCCTCTGTGCTGCAAGGAGTGCTCACTGACTTTCTACAGTGGAAAGAACTATGTTTCATTCAGACAAGTTCCTGCATTATGGTGGGTTTTTATACGTTCATCAGAGTGTCATACTGACCTTGATTTTTAAAAGCATTACTCACACATCCATGACTATGTGCACAAAATTAACATCAGGTGTCATGGGCACTAGTGAATTGGCCCTCCCAGATCTGAAGAGGAGAATATCTCCAGGTTCTTGATTGTACTTCCTACCTCCAGGAAGTGCTGAGCTTTCTGAAGGTCACTGGTCCCCCTGTACACTTACCAAGCTCACCTCCAGCAACAGAGAAGTCCTTCTTTAGGATGGTCCATTTCTGTACCTTCTGAGCATTGCTTAAAGCCTTGAGATTCACCCGCTCCATGGCCTTCTGGACTGCATCATAGATTGCTGGGTCCTTTGTGCTCACCACCTCAGAGACCCGTGTGGCCCCACTGCCCAACTTCTGGCAGAAATGTACTGCTTCTGGAGTCAGGTCATCCTGAGGTTCTCCAGTGACTGGATCTACAGAGCACTGGAAGAGAAGAAGAAAGATCTAAGGTGGATCTGTGAAACATATACTAATACAGGAGGAGACATACTTCAAATCAGAGTATGAGAGAGGCAAAGGAGAGATCCTAAAGGAATGGACTCAGTAAACAGCAAACCTATGTGAACATGTTTCTAAAATTGAATAAGCTGATAGAATGTCACGAGTAGACATACAGAAGAATAAGCAGAAGAACGCGGACAACATATGTTATAAAATACAAACAAGACCAATGAGATTATGCAGCATTGTCGAACTAAAATTTGTTCAGGGATGGCTTACTTTGGCATCAAATGAAATCTTGACTATGCCCTACTGAAAGGAAAATATGTTAAGCATTCTGTACCAGTAAAATCGAGTTACTATGGCATACGTGTTTATACAAGTTTGAACATAAACAACAGTTCTTTGTTAAGATAAGTAGGGCTGTGGAAGACAGGTTGGGGAATATTATAAATTTTGCATAATGATGGCCAAGCATTGCTCCAGGTATTTTTGCCGATGAATTTCCCCACTAATAATGTTTTCGAGCCGAATATTGGACGGACAGCTAGACATCAAGGTGCTACTCTTAGCTTTGGCATCTGACTATGAAACCAGCTTATTAAATGGCATAATGTTCCCATTCCTGAATACTAATCATGATCTCACCTTTATGTATCTGCTTTATAAGAACCTTCCTCTGTATGAAAACTATTGAATCTTTGGTAAGCAAGAGCAAAAAAGTCCACTACTACACGACACACCACTCTACATCAAAATCTCTTGAGTTAATGATGCTGAGCACGTATATCTTGTATTAGCTGATTCAGAATTTGGTGTCAACTCAAGCACGTACCTAAAACTGGACTCAACTAGGACAACATTTCTCCTGTTTGCTAATAGCTTTAAGCAAACATTGATCCAAGCCTAATTGTTTAACTTGAAAGTTGAGTCCCTCCACTCCTAAGAACATTTTGCTAAGATAACCAAGATAGCATGATACCAGTTTGCCCTCTGCACAAATTCCTACCAGAAACCACCTTTGGACCAGCACAAGCCATGGGTTTTCCCTTTGCTCCACTTCTCCCTATCTCAGTTTCTGCCCCATATGTACCTCTATATTCAAACACATAAGCACATCTGATACAATTCAGTGGATGTTAAAGGCCATGCATAATGTTTAGAGCTTCTTCTGAATGATAGCTATCTGCAGGTTCAGAACCATAACATCAACATGATTTGACACCAACAAAGTAACAAAATACTCTCCCTTTAAGCTCTGTTTGAAATATTTAACTGTGTAGGAGTTTTGTTTTCCCGTGAAGACAAAACACAGAAGCTCATTAAATCACATTAAATACATTAACAATACCAAAGAGTGATTCTCAGAGTTTCATGGCCTGAGTGCAAGAATGAACCATCTACAAAGTTGCAACTAATGTGTTTCATTTTCAAACATCCCTGTTACACATAATATAATCTATTTGAACTAGGAATGTATGTCAAGGAAGTGCAGGTCATTTACAAGAATTCTTATTTTTTGAGTGAATAGTCCCAAAGGCTGTGATTGTAATGTTTTTTTTTTTTGGTGCACCAAATAGCCCGTTGCCTGCTTTATGCAGCTGGAGGGCATACAGTAAATTAATTTAACCGGGTGTTAAGCTCGTAAACTGCGGACAAGGTTTCTCTCTTTCTGTTCCTGAGCTGCCTGAAAAAACATGACCATATCAGGTTCAATGATACCATGTTACGCTGCAGGTGCATTAAATAGATGATCCGCTCTACTCCATAAAAGACCATCACGATACATTTAAAAAATGGGCGCCCTGTCCCAGTCTCCACCAGTCTGGGACGTTGCACCCTATTTTTATTAAGGCATTGCCTTCAGGACAGCCGCAAGCTCTCAGCTTTCCTGGAAGCAGCGCATTTAGGGCCTGATATATACTTTTTTAGCGCCGCATTTTCGTCATTTTTTGACGCAAACTTACAAAATTCAATTATATTTTGTACGTTTGAGACGCTTTTGTGTCAAAAATTTACGCAAATGCGCCTCTAAAAAAGTATAAATCAGGCCCTAAATACGCTGCTTCCAGGAAAGCTGAGAGGACAGAGACCCCCCGGTGAGTAACTTCAAAGACCCGACCGTGGATGCTTGGGGGGTCCATGGGATTCCATTTCCCCTCTGCAGAGGGCTGCCCTCAGGCAGCGCATGTACAATGTGCAGGAATGCGCCTTATTTATCTCAATACAGCACATTCTTATCCTTTCCCCAAGGTTGGTGCAAAATGGGCTGCTTAGTGCCAAGACAAGCACACTTGCACCATGGTGCTAGGGCGCCTCCGTTGCATGAGGATTGTTTTTGTGTAGGAAAGAGCATCTTCCTGCATAAAAACAATCTTCTGAAGTTTTTTCCTCTGTCAATGTACACTGTAGAATGCAGAACACATAGAAAGCTGAAAAATGAGGAGAAAGTAAGATATTTTTGCCTTCTTACACCTCACCTGGGGAGGTGCAGTGTTTTTGGCACATTCCTAGGTATACCACTTCTGGAAAATCTGGGAATGCATCAAAGTCCATGAATGTTGCATGGGAACACCCACACAACACCACTGGAAACGCCTCCCTGGCTTAGAATAATGCAACCCAGAGATTTGCACTGCCTTGCATTACTCGAGGTCTATGAAGTCACTCAGGGCCATGTAAGGTACCTTGTGTGGCTTCATAAATCTCATTTTTCAGTTGTGTCGCTCTTGCACTACGTTGAGTGGTGCAAGAGTGATGCAAAGTGGCTCGTAAATATGCTCCTTTGTGGACTTCCAAAAGTTCTGTTTGCCTAAGTAGAGCATCAGCAGAGAGATAAAGTGATTCCCTCCTTTGCAATATTATAATGCCCAGCAGATGCACAAAGTGTACATGCCTGCTGCACCCCGGGCACTATGCATAACATGTCCCAATGCTCTCCAGACCACACGTGAAGGCACTCGGTATTTTCCTTCTCACCTTCAACGTGATCAACAAGGAGGGGAACTTCCTCCCTTCTCCGACCAGCATGGCATTACTGATAATTGGCAACTCCTTCTTTAGAGCATTCTCGATTGGTACTGGGGGGATGTTCTGACCCCCTGAGGTGATAATTATTTCTGCAAAAAAGCACAAGATAAGGCATATTTATGTTCAGAAACTGATATCTTAGCACCAGATATAGATAATTATTTGTTAATCATGAGGCAAAATTTAGTATCGTTCACACATGTCCACCCTTCTGTGCATTCAAAAATGCATTTACTTCCAGAATGTTTATAAGATACATCTCAGACCATAATACAGTTGAGTCCCAAACAGGGTGAAGGATATCTCCAATCAGTAACATCTGTGAGAGATGTTTCCATTTTCTGTTGAGTGCAATTTTCAACAAGACCAAGGCTCAGGTGCCACAGCACACAAATAACCTATCAATACCCCCAGCTTCAGGGTCTATGAAGGCTGCAGCAAAAGCTCCACACATTGAAAGAGCTGCCCTGTTAGGATCCTGCAACTTGTCAAGTGTCTGATTCTTTGTTAGCTCTACCCATCTGCAGAGTAAATAACTAATCTCGAAATTCCAAGATTTTATGACCAACCAGTTTTCCTTTGAAGACAAACTGTGTTTTTAAAAAACATTACCAGAGACAACAAAATAAAAGTGTAATCGTCTTCACATACTTAACTATGAAAAACTGTCTTTTGGGCAACCAAAACCAAAACCAAATCCCAAACAATTTAATGAAGGACTTTCAACTGTGTTTGTCATACTTTTTTATCACAAAAATGTTAAGTGTATGTCTGGAAAGTGGTACATTGAAAGGGGAATCTAGCAGGAACTAGATACACAATGACAATGTTAAAGGACAACCCACTTTTGATTGTGAAAATGAGCTAATGAGATGCTACTAAAGGGCTAGGGATATGGAGGCTGAGAAATTAATAGTGAAAGTAGATAAATGTATAATAAAAAGAAAGGTGCCTTTGTTATTCAGGAATTCAATTAGTACCCTCTGTGAGGCTGTAAAATGTCCAACCCAGTTCTTAGTGTATTCACAGTCTTTCTAGAAGGAGCATAATAGTTGCACGGGCAGGGCCACACATGGGCCACGCTGACCAGGAGACCCCTAGAAAGATATGTAAATATGTATATAAGTCCTCTTGCTGCACAGCTCTTTCAGAGGCTCAGCCCCACGTGTTTCATGGGAGAACTTGGGAATGCAAAGAAACTGTTAAGGGAAAGCTCCAGGTGGCAGAAGGATCCTCCAAATTGTAAAGCACCCTGAGATCACAATATCCATACAGTGGATTAGCCTATTATGTTCTTATGATGAAGGAGTTCAACATCAATCTCAATCATGCCTTAGGCCCACGTCCTGTGGTAGTCTAGGTTGAAGATTGTTTAGCTATATGGCAATTTGTTGCAGTCTACTCATCAATGTGCTACTGCTCGCTGTGATAACTTCCAGTTCCAGTGTGTTCCGGGAGCACCACTTTGGAGGGCTAGCTATAGACAGTGAGGAACTTGTCTGTGGCAAAGTATGTGCATGGCAGTGAAAATAACACAACTCCAAACCAATTAAGTTAGCATCACTCCATAGGACTTGTTTATCAATCTAATGCTAAACAAACAGATTATAATTAATGCAGCAATCATTTAAAAATCAGCAATACAATGTTAAACCTGGCTTGTATATTTAAATAAAATCGATTATGGGTGGGGGGGTGCAAAATCTATCATGCCTGCTCTGCTGGTGAGGTTTTGTATACAAAAAAGAAACAGGTGAATCATAGACAGGCGGAACTCTAAGTATGGCCATACTAGTCCATACTAGTCCATTGGCCAGATATGCATGGAGAATAAGAGATCACTAGTGACATTTTGAGCAATACATGATTTCCAAGATAACAAGTTTTAATAGATGAATGTTGTTAAATTTTACAAACCTGGGCTGTTCATAAGACTATGCCCTGGGTAGAGAAGCTGTCTCTTGCCAGTGGATCAGGACCCTGGCATCCATGTGAGCTACACCACCCTCTCACTGAGGCTTCTTTGAGCTGTCATGCTCAGAGTAGATGGTGCCTGGAGCCTGAACCAAGGGACCAGGCCCCAGGCCCCAGGCATCGATGAGGGGTTCGCGGACCACTCATTGATGCTTTGTTGAGCTGATTGGCCCAAAGGAACACAAGATTCGTCTGTGGTCTCATGGACTGCTGACCTGGATGCTATTTGTAGATCTGGCTTGTACTTGGAGCCCTGGACTGGAGTTCCAGGTCTCGGGCATCTGTACAGGCTTCACCAAACTCACACTGAGGTGTCTTAGAGCTGGTTGGCTTGGACCAGCCAGTGACTAGAGCCCTTGTCTTGGTTATCAAGTATGATTGGTGCTTCTTTGAGCTGGATGGCCTAGAAAGGTATCAGAATCGTCCCTGGTCTAGTGCAGGCCTGTTCTATGAAGGGAGCATGATTCTCACCTCTACTTGGAGCCCTAACATGTGGGCTCCGGCCCCAGGCATCAGTGAACGGTTTACAAAATTCTCACATGGGTATCTATTAGCTGGTTACCTCAAAGCAACCAGTGTCTGATGCCTTGGTCCAGGTTACCAGGCCTGAGGAATCCATACAGGCTTCAGTCAGTGTCCACTGACTGTCTTGTTTAAGCTCAACACACCAGAGTAGCATGAGAATCCTCCCAAGTCTGGAGCCAATTTGCCCTGATTAGAAAAGGTGGCCCTATTTGGAGTCTAAAGTCCTTCCCTGGAGGACTCAGGCAATTGCATGGGCTTCTCAGACTTCTCACTTGAACTTCTGAGCTGATCAGCCAGGCGGAGCATGAGAATCTTCCCTCCCTTTCCTTAGGTAGGAAAGGCAGTCCTCTTAGTTTCTGGAGCTCTACCCCAATCTTTAGATCCCAGGCATCCACACAGGCTTTACAGATCTCTCACTGTGGTTTCTTTGAGAAGTTCAACTTGGAGGAGCCAAAATCACAATCCAGGATAATTTGCCAACCAGGTAGCCCAGGGTCCCTAAAGCTGCTGATTAGACTGCCCAGGCCCACAGCAGCCACTGACCAGAGTGCCAAAGTCCACTGGAGCTATTGTTCAGAAGTCTCAGGGCCAGTGATCGGTTTGCTTTTGCCAGTGCCCGGTCATCAGTGGCCCTCATGTTGACCTGCAATGGATGTTTGGCCACACACCCTGTCTCTATGTGCTACACCCCATGTAGCACATAGAGACAGGCTTGCTTGGCATACTTTCTTGCCACCCACTGAGACAAAAGCATCTCTCAGAGGATGTCTTTCAATAGATTTCAGCAAATTAGCTGTTCTGCTTCTTCGAAAACCTGGAGCAAGAATCAGGTTATCAACAAATAATTTAGCACTAATGGCCGATAAACATCTGGTACACTGGGGACAATGGTGGTGGGCCCCTTTTGTCCAGGCCCCAGCTCCAAAGCAAGTGTCTAAATGCACAAGCCCAGAAGGTGGCTATCCCAGGCCAACCAAGGCTTCACAGCACCACAGTATCACTGTCTCCAGTGAGGGAAATCAGAGTTCCCTTGTGGCACTGGATCTTTCCTATCTAGATTGGCCTGCTGCACAGGATGGAGCATTCCTTGTTTGCTCAAATGAGTGCAGGTTAGAAATGGCCAGGAGAAGCTTAAGTGGCAGGGCCTCTAGAGAACCAGCCCAAGAAGGCACCACAATTTGTTTTCCTGTGATCTTTCGGGGTAAGGATGGATTCTGTCCCAGGAGGGCTTCCTGTTGCATCAGGCCTGCTACCAGGCCCACTTATGGTCCAAATCACATTCCTCTGCTGTCAGACCATCCTTGGAGAGCCCCAGGCCATGTGCACCCTGGTCCTTTGGTATGGGTCAGATCCTCTAGCAGGAACCTGCCCAATGTGTGGTCCTCGCCCAAGCATTCAACAGCCATGGACCTCTCCAACCTCAGACACATATGGACAGTATCATACCCCATGTTTGGGTATCTTCTGGGAAGCAGCAAAGGTTAGGCATGCACTTTCATTCAGGACAATCCATTGTTATTGAGTTTTTCCCATGATCCTTTACTTTGATTATTGTCTCTTTCCTCTGTCAAGGCTGATACCAATCCTAATGGGGCAGGACCTCACAAAACTATTCAATTGTATAAAGTTGAGGGACCTACACACTGGAAATCCCTCATTCATGGGAAAAGACTGTAGTGGCAGGCCCTATCATAAACAAGGTTCATTGGATTACCCACTGTTTTCAAATGATATACAACTGCTGATCCTGGACATCTAAGGGTATAGCAGATGTTTTATTGCTCCATTTATTGTGACTGACCAACATTTGTTCCTCTGAGTAATTAAACACAAACTGGTGGGTGTTGAGCTCCTGAACTCAAGCTACTCAGTCAGCTAGTTACTTTTAACATGGTGAAATAGGCATTCCCTAATAGGCATATTTAACTTACAGATAAGTCCCCAGTATATCGTACAAAGTACTTACAGGTATTGGAAGATATTTTTCACTAGTGAGCTACAGCACCCATTGTGCCATCCACTAAAGCTGAAATGTAAACATGACTATCTCTGTAGCCTGGCTGTGCAGTGTCAAACTGCAAATACATTCAAAGTCAAAATAACCCCTGTTTGACAGACCTAAACCTTTCTATTAAATATCAAGAAGACATCCCTAAGTTAGCCCTATTGTCCATTAGGCAGGATGCATGGTATTTAAAAGTAGGAAATGTAAAAGTTTAATGCTAAACATGTCTTTATAGTCAGAGTAAGTCAGGTGCACACCCTAATTTAACCTGTGCTCACCCTCTGGTAGCTTGGCATAGAGCAGTCAAGTTCAACTTAAGAGTCAATGTGTAAAGTATTTGTGCAACACATATTTATAGTAACATTGAAAGACACCACAAAAAGACCCAACACCAGCTTAGAAAAATGGATAATACTTATCTGATTTAATCAAGACCAAAACAACAAAGGTCCAATAAATAGAAGTTGAAATATGAATTTTTAAAGATTAAGAGTTTGGCGGAAGGGAAAGCCCAACTGCCAAACTCCCAACAGGGTGGCCACCGCCTTCATGACGACCACTCCACTGGAGCTATTAGGAGTTTCCTGCTAAGTCGGCGGGTGAAAACCTCGGTTTTCGCTGTTCAGCCTAACGGAAACAGGCTACAGCATTGTCTCCGGCTTGTAATTGTTCACTGACCGCCAAGCTGTCGGGATCATGGATACTGGCGGTGCTGGCGGAATCCTGGCGGTCTGACCACCAGGGTCTCAATGTGGCAGGTGGACCTCCACAACAGCGGTGATCCTGAACATCACCGCGAAGCTGGCGGTCTGAAGGATTCAAGCTAGCCTGGCTGATGAAGGGTGATACCCTGAAACCGCTCCCAGAAATCTTGTTTCCAGTGCAGGGAGGACCTGACCTGGCAGTTCGGGCTGGGCTGTTCCCATGAGAAACAGGGTCAAGACTGATTTGCATATGGCTACGTCCAAATTGGGGTGGCATGGTGAGCAAAAGAATGATGTATCAAACCGAGTTCTGTGACTGGGGGTGAGTGTTCAAAAAGTTTCACCACAATGTGTCCATCATCTTTTTGTGTTTCTGAAGTTTCCCTAAGTGGGAAGGGTATGCCCAGTCATGGGTACCATGCTCACTGTGCCACTGGATTCAAGTTAGCCTGGCTGATGATGGGTGATACCCTGAAACTGATCCCAGAATGCTTGTTTCCAGTCCAGGGAGGACCTGGCCTGACAGTTCGGGCTGGACTGTTCCCATGACGAACACGTTAACGACTGGTTTGCATATGACAAGGTCCCAACTGGGGTGGCATGGTGAGCAAAAGAACAATAGATTAAATCAGATCTGTGACTGGGGGTGAGTGTTTGAAAACTTTCAGCACTCTGTCCATCATCTTTTTGTGATGCTGAAGTTTCCCTAAGTGGTAAGGGTATGCCCAGACGTGGGTCCCATTCTCACTGTGCCACTGGAATCAAGCTAGCCTGGCTTATGAAGGGTGATAACCTGAAACCAGTCCCAGGGTGCTTGTTTCGGGTCCAAGGAGGACCTGACCTGGCAGTTCTGGTTGGACTGTTCCCAAGAGGAACAGGGTCAAGAAGGATTTGCCGATGATTAGGTCCCAACTAGGGTGGCATGGTGAGCAAAAGAGTGATGGATTAAACCAGATCTGTGACTGGGAGTGAGTGTTCAAAAAGTTTCAGCACTACTTCCATCATCTTTTTGTGTTGCTGAAGTTGCCCTAAGTGGGAATAGTATGCCTGACGTGGGTCTAGTGCTCACTGTGCCACTGGTTTCAAGTAAGCCTAGCTGATGAACGGTAATACCCTGAAACTGGTCCAAGTATGCTTGTTTCCGGTCCAAGGAGGAGCTGGCCTGGCAGTTTGGGCCGGAGTATTCCCATGAGGAACAGGGTCAAGTTTGATTTGAATACAGCTAGGTCCAAACTGGGGAGGCATGGTGAGCAAAAGAAAGATGGACTAAACCAAGATCTGTGACTGGGGTTGAGTGTTTAAAAAGTTTCAGCACTCCAGCCATCATCTTTTTGTGTGGTCTGAAAACCGCCAGACTCGTATTGAGGCCTTAAAGGTGAAAACAGTGCTTAGGAGTCACTAGCCATCAGAAGATTACTTGAGGTTGTGAGGAAAGGGTGAAAATCAGAAATCCAGGCCGACTGTGATGCAGGGTAGGCCGACTACAGAACCCATGCAGGGTCAACTGAACAGTACCTTACCTTACCGGGGTGCTGCTTTGTCAATGGGTTCCAGGTAAATGGATGTGATGAGTCGTCATTAGGCCACACAGAGCATAATCATCAGGCCACACAGTCTGTGATCCACTGTTATTGGACAGTCGCTGCTTCATGGTTGGTGAGGTGATGGGCAGATTTTTCTGCTGTGCTCAGGGCGTTGCTTCACTTTTGACGTTTGTAGCTGAAAAACCCACTTCAGAAACTCAGGACTGGAGGGGGCACCTCAGGCAAGGATAGGACTCACAGGGGCAGAGTCCAGCAGCACCAGGAGAGTTGCAAGCTGTCTTCGATTTCCCTGAAGACTGCAGAGAACATGGGGCAAGCCAGCAAGCCCTTGGAGACTCTTGGGTGCAAGGATGTAGAGAACAAGTCCAGTCCCTCTCACTGCAGGCAAGAAGCAGCAGGCCAACACAGCAAAACAAGTAGCAAAGTGGCAGTCCCTCCTACAGCAAGCAGCAGGCCAACACAGCAGTTCATTTGCAGAGTGGCAGTCCCTCCTGGCAACACGGCAGTCCTTCTTTCTGGCAGAGTGTCCTTGGTTCCAGTAGAAATCTGATTTGCTGGTCTTTGCGGTCTAGTACTTATACCCATAAAGGCCTTTGATGTGGGGGAGACATCAAAGGAGTCCTCTGAAATGCATAAAGGTCCCTTTCATCCTAGCACTGTCTGCCAGGCTAACTGTTGGGGGTAATCAGTCTTTTGTGTGAAGACAGGACACCACCTATTGAAATGTAAGTGTCAAGCCCTCCCCTTTCCTCTGCCTAAGAAGACCCATCACTATGCAGATGACTACAGATGCTGCTGAATGTCCTGTGTTTGAGGCTGTCAAGAGGGAATTCACAAATTGTAACTGTCACCTAGCCCAACCCAGATGTATTTTCAGTGGCAGGCTAAGGGACAGAATGGTTAAGGTAAGAAAATGTCAACTTTCTAAAAGTGGCATATTCAGACATGCAATTTAAAATCCGACTTCACCATAAGGTGTGAGTTTAATTTTAAATTGTGAGTCCAGAGACACCAAACTCCAAATTTCTATATCTTCCCTATTGTACATTACACTTAAAAGGTGTTTTAAGTTAATCCGAATGCTTTCCTATGGGGGAGCTAGCCCTTGCAATAGTGAAAAATGAACTTAATCTTAAATTAACTTAAATTTGTTAAATTTTAAAGAACATGTTCATTGTACACTGCACCCTGCCCTTGGGGCTGACTAGGGCCTACCTTATGGGTGACTTACATGTAATAAAAAGGAGGGTTTGGGCCTAGAAAGTCGGTACACTAGCCAAGTTCAAATGGCAGTTTAAAATGCGCAAACAGGCTCTGCAATGGCAGGCCTGAGGCATGTTTGAAGGGCAACTGTAGTGGGTGGCACAATCTGTCCTGCAGGCCCACTAGTAGCATTTAATTTACAGGCCCTGGGCACATATAGTGTACTTTACTAGGGACTTTCAGGTAAATTAAATATGGCAATTGTGGAGAAGCAAATGTTACCATGTTTTAAAGTACAAAGCACCTGCACTTTACCACTGGTCAGCAGTGGTAAAGTACCCAGAATCCTAAATCCAGCAAAAATGATGTCAACATACAGGAGGTCAGACGGCAAAAAGGTTGGGGAACCCACACCAAGGATGCTAGGTCTAACAGAGGTGCACTATTGAACTGATTGCAGTAGGGCACACAGGAAGAGCAGTAAAAGTAAAAAGGGTTACCCCTGGGAACTTTTACCCCATTAGTTAGGAAGCAAAGCAAGAATGTGGCATCCCAAATACTCTCGTCAGAATACCTTCTAAACCTGTTGAAGAACAGAAGCGGATTCTCTATTTATGACCTGCTCTGTCGAGGTTAGCCTTTATGTGAGCCTAGGACTGTTCAAGACGAACCAGTTGACCCTGGTTGGCACTTAACTCTTTTTGGTAATATTTTTATGTTTAAACAATAGAAATTCATAACTGTGGGCCTGATTTAAAGCTGGACGGGGTTACCATCAAGCCGTATTGACAGTGGGCCTGAGAGCACCGTCAAGTCGATGGTGCTCCGCCTTCTGTGTTTAGATGTTACGGCTCTGCAAGCCGTGGACTGGTGACAGATTTCTGCTGGAGGGAGATGGCAGTGTGAAACAGTGGACTTCGGACAATGGCAGGGGCGATGGAAAAGGGGTAAGAGACACACACACACACACACACACACACACTGTACCTTAGCCATATGTGTCGCCTTGCACTACACACTACACAACACACCACATACATATCATCATCCATTACAATTCCAAAAAAACACAACCCGTACATGTCGAAAACACACATTGACATACATCCATAGCACACCACACACACACACCATTGACACTGCACCCACACACAACAACATCACAACTACACGCTCAACTACACAAACTCACATGCAAGAACAGCTACACACATCATGACAACATCAGCTACATAACAACAACAGTCATCTGAATGTGTCAAATGACAACACAACAACATCAATCTCACATGCAAGTGACACACATACAGACACAACCACATCACCCACTCCAGCTCCCTCTATCTCAACCAGCCAATCCACACATACACACACATACAGATACTCACTCGCATACACAACATATAGCACAAACCTACCAGTACAGGTCCGCTTGCAATGCACACACATGGATACCATTGTCAAGTGTGATTGTGCCATCATTGTGGTGCCAGTATTCATTTGGCAATGCATAATGACACCACAGCGTGGATGTATGTGTGTAGGAAAGTGGCCTCTTTCTAGCATGGTTAGCCCCACTTTTGGCCTGTTTGTCAGTGTGTTTGACTGTGTATAATGGGATCATGCTAATCAGAACCCCAGTAGTGATGCTCTCGCCCTTAAATTATGGTTGTAGGAAACTGGTAATCCAATATTTCACCCACAATTGGCATACTGGTGCCCCCTTACTCCAAACAGAGCATGTTTGGTATCAAACATGTTGGAATCATACCCCAATGCTTTTGCAAGCATTGGTTGTATGATTCCATGTTCTCTGGCCGCTCCTTAGAGGACCCCCTTCATTGCCTTTCCAGCCTTCTGAGGTTTTCCAGGCAACCCCAGTTGCTGCCACCTCTCAGACAGATTTATGCCCTCCTGTTGCTTGAGCAGCTCAAGCCCAGGAAGGCAGAACAAAGCATTTCCTTTGGGAGAGGGGTGTTGCACCCTCTCCCTTTGGAAATAGGTGTTACGGCATGGGAGGGGTAGCCTCCCCAAGCCTCTGGAAATGCTTTGAAGGGCACAGATGGTGCCCTCCTAGCATAATCCAGTCTACACCGGTTCAGGGGCCCCCAAGTCCCTGCTCTGGCGCTAAACTGGACAAAAGAAAGGGGAGTGACCACTCCCCTGTCCATCACCATCCCAGGGGTGGTGCTCAGAGCTCCTCCAGAGGGTCCCTGGGTTTTGCCATCTTGGATTCCAAGTTGGCAGGGAACACTGGGAGCATCTGAGTGGCCAGTGCCAGCAGGTGATGTCAGAGCCCTCCCCTGATAGGTGCTTACCTGTTTAGCTGACCAATCCCTCTTTCAGGGCTATTTAGGGTTTCTCTCTTGGGTGTTTTTTCAGATTCGGATTGCAAGACTCCAGCAGGAATCCTCTGCATCATTTACTTCACCTTCTTACTGAAGAAACTGCATCTGGACCCTCAAGGAACTCTACAAACTGCAACAAAGAAGCTAAGACAACTTCTGCAACATTGTATCTTCAGCTCCTGCCAGCAACTGCAACTGTTTCCCGGTCATGCATCCTCAGAGGACAGCATGTCTTCAGCCTGCAACAGAAGAATGAAGGAACCTCCCTGGGACTGAAGGAGTCACTCCCCTGCTTCAGCAGGCACCTCTCTGCAACGACAATTGTTTGTGTGGGACCACTCACCTGATGAGCTGCATGGATCCTGCATCATGGATGGTGCACTGAAGTAGTCCCGACGGTCCTGACGTCCAACTGTCCAATTTTGGTGGAGGTAAGAGCTTGCCTCCCCACGCAAGACAGTACCCCCATGCCCCACGTTTTTTGCAGTTGCCAAGGCTTGTTTGCATCCTTCCACAACGTTCTTCATACACCATGCAGCTCTTGCCCCCAGCACTCCTTCCTGAGATACACAGCTTCCTGGGTGGTTCTCCAGTGGCATAGGACCCTTTCTTGTAGTGCTGCGTGGGCTTCCTTTTGCACCTTCTTTTTCCCCGTGCTGTGGGACTCTGTGCATGCTGCCTGGTCTTCTGAGGGCTCTCTGAATTGCTCCCCCTCCTGGGTGGAGTCCACCAGGTTCCTCCTGGTCCCGGGCAGCCATATTTTCTGCTAACTGCAAGCTTTGCTTGGCGTAATCCAGTGACACAAACCAGACTGCAATCATCCATCCGGAGTGGGACATTATCTGCACCAACCAGGAACCCGCATCTGTCTTCTTGGGTGCAGTACTGACTGTTCTTCTTCACCGGTGGTTCTTCTTTTGCACCTTCATCCGGGTTAGCAGGGGCTCCTGTTCTGCCTGGACTCTTCAGTGCTTCTTGGACTTGGTCCCCTTCTTCCACAGGTCTTCAGGTCCAGGAATCCATTGTTGGTGTCTTGCAGTCTCTTCTGGTTCTTGCAATATCTTCTTTCTCGTGTTCTTGTCTGTTCTAGGAAAGGTACTGTGATTTACTCCTGCTTTCCTGGGCTCTGGGGTGGGTTCTATTACTTACCTTTGGTGTTTTCTAATACTCCCAGCACCACTCTGCACACTACACTTGCCTAGGTCGGAAACCGATTTTCGCATTCCACTTTCTTAGTATATGGTTTGTGTTCCCCCTAGGCCCATTTCTAACTATTGTGATTTTCACTGTTTGCACTGTTTTCTAACTGTTTTTACAGCTATTTCTGGACACTAGTGTATATAATTTATGTATTACTTACCTCCTAAGGGAGAGTAGTCTTTATGGTATTTTGGCATTTGTGTCACCAAAATAAAGTAGCTTTATTTTTGTAACACTGAGTATTTTCTTTCATGTGTGTGAGTACTGTGTGACTAGAGTGGTATTGCATGAGCTTTGCATGTCTCCTAGTTAGGCCTTGGCTGCTCATCCACACTACCCCTAGAGAGCCTGACTTCTAGACACTGTCTACATTTCACTAATAAGGGATAACTGGACCTGGTATAAGGTGTAAGTACCTTAGGTACCCAGTACAAACCAGACCAGCCTCCTACAATGTGATATGCATGTTGTGCAAGTGTGCCCCCAGCCATGTGTGAAACAATAGTCTCCCCGGCATATGAGAATCACAGTGATTTAAAAAACATTACTGTGACATGTATATGCCTGCAGTGGTACTCACCTCCTGTGCAGTACCCTGGAAATGTGGTGTCCCTACCTTCGAGTCCAGTGGAGGGGGGGTGTTGTGTTTTCTTCATGTGTCGTGACAGCAGCGATATCAGGTGTTGTCTAGTCACAAACGTTGGTGGAATCAGGAAAAAAGGTGGGTTTTCACCCCATACCACCCCCCCCTATCCATGGGGTCAGACCGCGGTAAGGCACATACAAATATGCTCAGCGAAAGGGTGCCAGGAGTACTGCCGGCAGCCAATTTTCCATATCCCACCGTTGATGCGGGTGGTGCTTCTTGGCGGAGTCAGCAGTTTGAATGCAGGCTTTCACCTATGGAATTGCCAACATTTAAATACGGCCGGTGGACCGTCAAAGTGCCGGACTGGTTTTCAGTTGATAACCCGATGGCGGGGCAGCCAAGATCTAAATCAGACCTTTTGTTTTAACTTATTAGATTTTTGTCATTTTGCTATTATTTTATTTATCAATCTTTACTCTATTTTTCAAAATTGGGTTTGTATTTATGTTATATATCGTAGTTTTCTCAATTATCTTTTCCAGAAACCACCTGTCCAGTATCTTGTTCCTTAGACGAATACTTTTTTTTTTTTTACACTGTTAAGTGTGATGGACAGCTGATTCATGTAGCTGTACATTAACTGGGAAATTCTGAAGCCACTGATAAAACAAAATTGGTGTACTTAGAAATCCTCAGAATGTACTGAGGAAGTAATAGTCGAGTGAACTGAAAGAATCCGTTTTTGAAATCAGAAAGAGCATATGTCAATGTCCACTTATGAAAGTCTGGAACTGAGAAAATCCGAGAACATTGAGAAACTTACACGTTCTGTTGAAGAAAATTTCTCTTAATGAATCTGAAAAAGCTGCTTAAATAATTGTTTGCTTGTAATTCAACAACAAAGGAGAGTTGGAAATGGAGCCAGGGGTCAAGTTACCCAACCAAACTCTTTCCTAATTGTTGAGAAATAATGTGGAGAAAAAATCTTTCATAAGGTATTAAGCCAAAGTTGAATAGTCTGTGCCAAATCATTCCAATAAGTACAGTTAACTGTGGTCTAAAGAAGTGTTTATGACTGTCTGCTGTGAGATAAGTACATGCTTAACTTTTCTGTTTCCTTTTCCTGACTAGAGAAACTGTTCACAAGAAAACAATTGAGATCTTGTGTCATTTCTAATGTCCTCAGGTGCAAGCTGATCCCTGAGAAGTTATATTACTTGGGATAGATGTGGTCATGTCTGTACATTGGAAAGAACCACCATCACATCAGTTTCTTTCAATATACTAAACGTTTCACACTCAACTGTTATCAGATTTAACAGCTGTACACCAAACATATAATATTTATTTGTTTTTCCAAAGCAAACTCCCAAAGCAGGAATTTGTTTTGAAATACAAAAAACAATGGCCCACACATCCTTGGAGCTTCTTTCCTGGGTGTGGGGGTCATTATGATGTTTTTCCTCTCCTTCACTGACCAGGATTTTATGTCAGGGATGTACACAAAACCAATTACTCCTAAACAGGGCAGATGCTGTATTTTCCTTTCTCTGTTGTCCATAACTCTCCTGTGCCATCAGTGAAAGAATTTCATCTATGGAGCCCCACTGGTCGTCCCTAAACGAGGTGGATGGACCAAGGGTTTGACAGGTAGAGTACCCAAATCTGACCCCTAATCTTTGTTATGCAGCGCAAAATCTATCAGCAAGGCAAACCTGAAGGTATGTCCAAAGAAGTCCAGTTGAAGTCGTACACCTTGGCAGTGAGATCCAGTTTAAGCTCTGGACATTTTGGAAGTCCAAAAATTGTCTAAGTTCCAACTTTACAGAGTTTCTGGAGCAGTTCTCTGAGTCACTTCCAAGATTCCTCAGGAATAGCACGTAGGGGACTCCATATGCCACCAGCAGGATCCAGTCCATTTCAGATATAGTTGATACTGGACAGCTGGGCACGTCAGGAAAATGGCCTCTTGCAGCTTGCTTAGCATCCATAGTCACACAGGAGACTACAGCTTCATTAGCTATCTCCAAACTTTAAGTGAGCCTTGGGTACACTTCTTACACCTGGGTACAAGTGGTAGCAGGTTCAACCTTTCATATTTCCACAAAGGTCTCAAACAGCAGGTCCATTTCTTTTCTCTTCTGTTTTTATGTAGGCACAAAGAACGTTCTCCTGATCAGTGGGTGAGATACCAGCGTTGTAGGCTTCAATACCCTGTGTAAGGGGTGATTCATGGACACTCCTTAACTAATGACAAAAAGTTTCCAGTGGCAACCGTGCCTACTTTTGCAGCACATTCTGTCTGTCTTACTGCAATCCATCATATGATGCCGTATTCTAAGACAATCCAGCATGGTAGAATCGTTCTGACCCTGAAGGGAACTTGCGTGCCAGCCAGGGGTGTCTTTGGAGAAATTAGAAATGCACGCCTCCTCAGTTAAACCAAACTAGTTCTGGAACCAGGTCTCCCTTCCACTGAGCTTGTGTGTAGCTGATGAAAGGCCTAAAGAACAAATGGGCTTTCCATTCTCAGGTCTCCCTTTACGCTTGATTATGAATGGGAAGGTCTCACCCTGGTCCTTTTCTAGTTACTGAATTTCTTGGACCCTCCCCAGCTGTTCATTCAGAGCTGAGCTGTGAGGAGTCACAATCCTCATCGCAGGTCTCCTGTCAGAAAGGGGCCCCAAGGGCTTTTACCCTAATCCCTTTGAGCCCATCATACCTCTGGAAAATTAGGTTTTCTAATACACTTCCCACAGTTCCCCATCTTGCTTGGATAGTACAGTAGTGAATGAACCTTCAGGGACGGAACCGTAAGAATATGGTGCATAAGTTTGATACAATTAACTATTGTACAGCATCTGTACCCATCTGCATTGTCTCTTTTATGTTGTGTCTTTTCCTTATATTCTTAAGCAAATCAAACTCTGGGCTCAGAAGATCATCAGCAGTAGTCTTCTGGATGTCCTTCATGTGGCTGGGGCTGCATCTTGTAGAAACAAGGATGGTCCTTTGTGGCTGCTGCTGCACTGACTGTATTGTGGGTTTTTCTTTGCATATGGGGCTGTGCTAGTTCGAGTTCTAGGGGTCCTTAGATGCTGGGTATTTTGGGTTATGTGGTGGAATGTTTTGGTGGAATGTTTGACATGTAACGGTGTCTAAGCAACAGGACGGAATGCAGGGAGTGGAAAGGTTGTGAGCAGTGACAGCAGTGACAGTTGCTGCTGGAGCTGCCAGGGTTGGTACAGTCTTACTTACTGAAAATAAACCTTTGGAAGAGAAAACCTGGATGGGGTCTTTTTCAGTGGCGATGAGGATGGGATACCAAGGGTAGCCAACCCTGGCAGAGTGTCAACCGTGCTGGGAAGAAGCAGATTTGGGGCGCATCGTGCCAAAAATAAATTGTGACCTGGAAACCAAGAAGTGTGGAGTGTACCGTGGAAAAGAACCTAGGAAAAACTGGACGAGTCTGGGAAGGGCTGAACGTCTAAATGTAAAGCAGAAAACAAGGAGGAGCGTACTTAAGGATCCAGTCCTACAGGCTGAGGTACCGTATAGTGAAGTCCGTAGGGTGTTTTGGTACTTTCTGTATGAGTGAACGCTAAGACAGATAAGAACTGTGCGAACTATTTGTACAATATAAGTTTTACAACAGTATTTCGGGAACGGCGTGGACGCGCAGTGGCGTATTCAAACCCAGGGAAAATGGACTAGTGGAAAGATTTAACAGGGTGTTGGGAGAGAACATTCAGTTGGCTGTGCAAAATGGGTTGAGTTGGAAGAAGGAAATCAAGGATATGTTATGGAACTACCACACCACTCCGCATTCTCTTACCATGGAAACTCCGTTTAAGTTATTGAAAGGGAGGAAACCGTGTACTAAGGCCGTGCCAGGGTGGATGGGCAAGGCTGGTAGAAAGAGAGTGAATGAGAGGAGATTGAGGATTCGTGTTGCTGAAGGGCAAGGGAGGTATGATGGCGGAGAAATGGGTGGTGTCGCGGAACGAAATCTGGCGGTTGGTGATTGGGTAAGAACAAAGAATTGGGAGAAGTCGAAAAAAGGCTTGTCCAGGTGGTCCGTACCAAAGCGCATAACGAAAGTGAGTAAATATAGTGTGGTTGTGGACGATGGAAGAAAATGGAATGTGGGTAGAGTGGTGAAATGTAATGAGTTGGAAATGAGAAAGTGGAAGAATGTTGCGTGCAAGCATGGCGAGCAGGGTGAAGAGGGGAGGAAAACGGTGTTGGAGGAAAAGAAAAAAAGAATGGTCAAGAGACCAGATTATTTGAGGGACTACATTGCATAGGCAGTGTAGGCAACACATATATTATTGCTGAAGTTTTGACATTTATGTCCATGCGGGATATTTTGTTTTGGGAAATCATATTTAGTGTAAATAGTTATTGTATCTTATTTGTTATTAAGTTTATTTTGTTAAAGGAGGGAGATATGTTGGGTTATGTGGTGGAATGTTTTGGTGGAATGTTGGACATGTAACGGTGTCTAAGCAACAGGACGGAATGCAGGGAGTGAAAAGATTGTGAGCAGTGACAGCAGTGTCAGTTGCTGCTGGAGCTGCCAGGGTTGGTACAGTCTTACTTACTGAAAACAAACCTTTGGAAGAGAAAACCTGGATGGCGTCTTTTTCAGTAGAGGGAAGTCAAGTGTTGTGTGTATGTGGTGGAAACTGGAACGTGTTTGCTGGGGTGGAAAGAGCAAAGGGCGTTAGGTATTATATTGAACCCTAATACCAAGGAACAAGTGTTGACTGTGTTACGTGATGAATCTAAAGCAAAGAGGTGGGAAGTAGAATTTCCAAGGTTGTTTGGAGGAAAACTAGGTTGTCTGGAGAAGTTTCAACATAGGATCATCTTAAAGGAAGGTGCTGCACCCAAAGTACATAAAGTGAGAAGGGTACCATTGGTGTTAAGAGATGCGCTGAAAGTTGAATTGGCAAGATTGCTGCAGTTGGGAGTGATAGAGGAGATAGAATCGTCAGAATGGTTGAGTCCGGTGGTGTTGGCTCGGAAACCCAACGGTAAGATTAGAATGTGTGTGGATTTGAGGGATTTAAACAAGGAGATATGGGTTGATAGACATCCTATCCCCAACATAAATGAGTTGTTGACCAGCATTCAAGGTGGTAAGGTGTTTTCCACACTGGATTTATCCAATGCGTATAATCAAATTGTACTGCATCCTGAGTCAAGGCATCTCATCTCTTTTATTACACCTGAAGGGGCATTTAGATTTGTGCGAATGCCATTTGGGTTGGCATCTGATTCGGCAGTGTTCCAGAGGGTGATGCAGAGTTTACTGGGAGCGGTTAAGAATGTGAAATTCTTTCAAGATGATGTTTTAGTGTGGGCAGAGAATGTGGAGGAACATAACAATGTGTTAAGAAGGGTATGTTCGATCCTGGAGGAAGCGGGCCTGACGGTAGAGATGAATAAGTGCAAGTTTGAGTGCAGTACAGTATAATACCTGGGTCATACAGTGTCTGGTGATGGGATTAAGCCGAGAGTTGGACTAATGGAAGCTATTGAAAAGGCACCCAACCCTGTGGATAAAGATCAGTTGATATCATTTTTGGGCTTGGCTGAATATTATGCAAAATTTGTAAAGAATTTTGCTGATATTGCCAACCTTTAAGAGCGTTGATGAAGAAAAACCAAAAGTTTGAGTGGTCTGAGAAATGCCAACAAGCATTTGATACATTAAAGTGCAACATCATCGAGGCTGTCGAATTGAAACCATTTGTAACGAAAAATCGTACAATTATTTCCACAGATGCGAGTATGTATGGCTTGGGTGCAGTATTGATGCAAGTGAGTAAAGGGAGAGAGCATGTGATTGCGTTTGCATCAAGAACGCTTAAAGGTGCAGAAAGC
Source organism: Pleurodeles waltl (assembly GCF_031143425.1). Classification (NCBI taxonomy): domain Eukaryota; kingdom Metazoa; phylum Chordata; class Amphibia; order Caudata; family Salamandridae; genus Pleurodeles; species Pleurodeles waltl. The sequence continues at coordinate 1,312,056,128 of NC_090437.1, read as the reverse complement.
ACATATTCTGCAATTGAAAAAGAAGCTCTTGCATGTTGGTGGGGGGTTCAACATTTCAGGAATTATGTTTGGGGTAGAAGGTTTGTATTATGAACCAACCATAAACCCTTGGTGGACATCTTTACAACAAAGGGTGCAAATCACGCATCTCCTCGAATAGATAAATGGCTCTACAGATTGCAAGAGTATGATTTTGTGATTGAATATGTGCCGGGGATAGCAAATATGAATGCTGACTGTCTATCTAGATTACCAATTGAAGGATTCGTGGGTGAGGAAGATGAAGAATGGTTGGTGGCGGACATACAAGCTATGGAAACAAAAGCGCTAGAAGAGAGTGTATGGAAGAGGGAGATGGAAGAGGTTGTGCAGTTGAAATTGTTAAAGGATAATTTGAACAAACATTGGCGGGAGTTAAGAGAAGATGTGTCAATTGTGTTGTCAGATTTCAAGAATGTGTGGCCAGAATTATCGGAACATAATGGTGTTTTGAGAAGAGGTGACAGAGTAATAGTACCGCGCAATTTGAGAAAGAATGTATTGGGGATTTTGCATGAGGGTCAAGGTGGAATGTCAGGTATGAAGAGGAAAGCTAGAGAGGATTTTTGGTGGCCAGGCATGGATCGTGATGTTGAGAGATTTGTTAGAAATTGCGTGTGTTGTGCGTGCAGCGATAAAACACACGTTGGAAAGAGCACTCCTGTGGTCCCTATACCCTTTCCTCGTGAGCCATGACAGAAGGTGGGCATGGATGTGTGCGGTCCATTTGAATTGGATGGATGTGGTAAAACCTATGCCATCGTGATGATGGATTACTATTCTAAAAGGCCAGAGGTCAGTTTAGTGTGTGAGATCAAGTCTGGCGTGGTCATTGAATTTTGTGAAGAGGTGTGGAGGCGAGAAGGTTATCCCGAGGGGCTGGTGACTGATAATGGTCCGCAATTTACATCTAATGAATTTAAGAACTATTTGGAGAACTGTGGGGTTAAGCATATCAAAACTGCTGTTGCACATCCCAGGGAAAATGGACTAGTGGAAAGATTTAACAGGCTGTTGGGAGAGAACATTCAGTTGGCTGTGCAAAATGGGTTGAGTTGGAAGAAGGAAATCAAGGATATGTTATGGAACTACCGCACCACTCCGCATTCTCTTACCATGGAAACTCTGTTTAAGTTATTGAAAGGGAGGAAACCGTGTACTAAGGCCGTTCCAGGGTGAATGGGCAAGGCTGGTAGAAAGAGAGTCAATGAGAAGAGATTGAGGATTTGTGTTGCTGAAGGGCAAGGGAGGTATGATGGCGGAGAAATGGGTGGTGTCGCGGAATGAAATCTGGCGGTTGGTGATTGGGTAAGAACAAAGAATTGGGAGAAGTCAAAGAAAGGCTTGTCCAGGTGGTCCGTACCAAAGCGCATAACGAAAGTGAGTAAATATAGTGTGGTTGTGGATGATGGAAGAAAATGGAATGTGGGTAGTGTGGTGAAATGTAATGAGTTGGAAATGAGAAAGTGGAAGAATGTTGCATGCGGGCATGGTGAGCAGGGTGAAGAGGGGAGGAAAACGGTGTTTGGACGAAAAGAAAAAAAGAATGGTCAAGAGACCAGATTATTTGAGGGACTACATTGCATAGGCAGTGTAGGCAACACATATATTATTGCTGAAGTTTTGACATTTATGTCCATGCAGGATATTTTGTTTTGGGAAATCATATTTAGTGTAAATAGTTATTCTATCTTATTTGTTATTAAGTTTATTTGGTTAAAGGAGGGAGATATGTTGGGTTATGTGGTGGAATGCTTTGGTGGAACGTTTGACATGTAACGGTGTCTAAGCAACAGGATGGAATGCAGTCAGTGGAAAGATTGTGAGCAGTGACAGCAGTGACAGTTGCTGCTGGAGCTGCCAGGGTTGGTACAGTCTTACTTACTGAAAATAAACCTTTGGAAGAGAAAACCTGGATGGCGTCTTTTTCAGGGTCTGTGCTAAAAATGCCACAAGATTTCTCCAAGTCTCAGCAACCATTTTGAACTCTCTAAGAGTATTTTAGCTATACTCAGGAAAGTCCTGCTACTTTGTACTGAGATTTCCTGTGGGCTGTGGCACCTGTGGAAATCGGCTACTCCAGGATCTTTTCTCAATGGATCTGGTGTTCCGTGCAGCATAATGGACACTTCTAGCCCCACTAGTCACATAAGCATGTTCCTTGAACTATTGTGTGAGCAACAATGGGTTCATTTACTGATCCTTTGTGAATCCCCTCTGTGTATGTAACTATTGGACAATTGCGGAAGCTTTAAGAGGTTGCTTATACACAGTGGATATTCCACTTTGAAATCTTTCATTCCACTTTGAAATTTTTCATTGTGTTTTTTCTATAATATCAGCAAGAGTGCGGAGAAGGATTTTGCCAGGTTATTGTCACTGTGGTATGACTGCATACATATTGGGACCTATGCACGTATAAAGAGGTAAGATCTACCTTGGAATGTTCACTGAATGGCCAGAGTTTTCATGTGTTTAGTTATGTCACTGGCAGTAATGTTCTGGAGAAAATCAGTATTTTGAATTCTATTCTGCCTGAATTGCCTTATACCCTTGTGATATACAAAGAGCAGTAGGACGCAACAAAAGAGAGAGAACCGATCTTCTCCTATTGACAAGCATACTTTATTCAGGTGGGTGCATTCCTTAAACAAGAATTGTCACAGTCCAAGGGACAAAACCTTGGAAGGAGTAATCATTTCTTCCGATCTATTTGTAAACAGGTATGGCCTCACACGCTATACCTGAGAGGAAATAGAACCTTCAAAACCTGAGGAACTATGTTGTATGTGTATTTGCACAGCACAATGAGTAGTAGCCTCATTCATGAGTATATAGCTATATATAATTTGAAAGGTCTAAAGCCAAGAGTGGCGAAGTCACTGTTTTTCCCCCCAAGCACGAATGCATACATTGTTGTCTTTCTTTATTTTAGTTTGTTTATTGTGTGTCCTCAAACCCCTTCCCTTGGGGGCATTGGTTGACCTAAAACTCCACTGGCCACCAGATGTCCTTGGGGGGCTGATTGGGTCCATGCTGCCTCTGCAACTAAATGTGGAGATAAGAACGTGCTCCACATAGGCCCCTTCTGACATCTACCTGTCAAAATGAAAATGCTCTTAGAGCAGTTATCACATCTCTTTAAGGAGAAACCCTGACAAGGTATAGACACTTGCTAATGCTAATACGCATACTGGAGGTTTAAGCAGGTAAAGTGCAACATTTTAAAAGTATATTTTACTGAATATGTACTAAAATTACTATTCACAATGAACTGGCTTTTTAATAAATATTAACAGTACTGGTTTAATCAGCTCTGCAGCTTATCACAATCCAAAGTTAACAAACTTGCAATTTTATCTGAACTTTAGTATGTGCTTATACTATAACTAGATCTCTAATAATGAAATAACTTATGGGGGCCAGTAACCTTAGGAACATGCAAAGGGTAAATCCTTTCATTTTCCACTTTTCAATACCTGGCACCCTGTCTCCTGTGCTAATATACCTAATTAGGGGTGACATATGTAATATTTATTAGTACGATTTCTTCCTGTGAAAAAGAGTAATTTAGACTTGTTTACATGCACATTTGTAGAATTTCATATCCCTAATACTGAGTTGCAAATCCGGTATCATCAAATCACAACAAAATGGGGGTACTTGTGCCTCTGCCATCCATTCTTAAGACCTCACGTATGACATCACTCATGACATGTTCTATGACATCATGGATGACACCTCAAATGACATAATTGAAGAAATCACTGATGACATCATCCAATAAGTGTGCTAGTTTGCTTTGCAGTTTACATAGTGGCAAGTATCGATCATAATAATTCTATGTAATTTTATAGAGCTTGGGTGTAGCTAATATGTGTAGGTGCTTACAAAACGTGTGTGCTCCTAATTCAACATAGCTGTTTAGATGTATTGAACACGTTATAAACGCTTGGATTCATGAGTAACTCAGCGTGAGAGTGACAGGTGACTCATATTGATTATGCTCCACACAACTTTTTGGTTCTGCAGAAAATGTTTCCTACAGGAGAAAGATTCTAGTAACTTTTGTAAGCAGTTTTGAGTCATTAGAGAATATTGGCCCATATTTATACTTTTTTTGTGCCGCATTTGTGTCACTTTTTGACGCAAAAGTGGCGCAAACTTACCATATACAATTATATTTCGTAAGTTTGCACCGCTTTTGTGTAAAAAAATGACGCAAATGTGACGTAAAAAAAGTATAAATATGGGCCCTTGTTTAGAATGATAATGTATACATAACATGGAAGAGTGTGTGCACCATGTACTAACAATGCATGCTTGTTTTGCTTCAGAAGAAGGGCTAGTTATAAAGTTTTCACCACAGAATTATGGGTGCAGGCAGTATGATCTTTAGCACTTTTTGATCTTGTTTTTCTTTTTTGTTTTTTTGCAAATAGTGTTTTTTGACAAGTGTTACATAGAGTGTTCACTGTTCTTAGTATACTCTTTTCAATACTCTGTGTTTTATTTCTCATGAGAGTTTGACTGTTTGCAAACATTGTGGTATAGAGAGAATTCTCTCCCTAGAGTAAACACGGTTTACAGTACTCAGTTCTCTTTAGATATAAAATGTATTTCTCTACGTAGACTCAGTGTGTGTCAGGGGTTTAATACAGATAAAAGCTGTCTGTAGTAGGATATTTGTTTAGGAATTGGCATTCACTATTTTGGCTTTCTCTGAACAGTTGTATACAGATGTAACACCATACTCATTGACAGTTTCCCATATACCTTTGGTTGATCGTGAATGTAAACTATAGTACATGTAAAGCCATAGCAATTTGTTCAGCAATATGTAGGAAAACGAACCTTGGATGATGTCATCAGTGATGTTATCAGTGACACCATCAATTATGTCATTCGACATGTCATCCGTTATGTCACAAATGACATCATAGAACATGTCATGAGTGATGTTATAAGTGAGGTCAGAAGCAGTGCATGGCGGAGGCACAAGTTATAGCTAACTATAACTAGTGAACCTCTACTAAAATCCACTACACTAATGTACCCATATACATACGTTTGATGATGATGGTATGTCATACATGTTGGTGACTGTTAAGACAGGAGCTCCTTGGACATACTTTTATTGTCTATAAGCAGCAACCCCTGGCTCAGCCGTCCTCCTCACCAACCGACCTCTCCCACCGGAATCTCATGAGATTCCAGAAGCAGTAGCTCAGTTGCCAGGATACAGCATGATTCCAGAGTGGCACATCATTTGACATAACAAGAATATAACACATCCCTTATCCTTATATTAATTCAAACAATACTTACTATACTAACCTAATTTTAAATTCAAGTTCTCAGTCCCACAGTAATACCTACAAACCGGTTAACACATGCAATAACTAATATTATGTTTGCTCTACTAATAGCACAAATAGGCCTTCATTACAATAATTGCAGTAAATGCCACCTTCCGCCGAATCGATGGCCACCAAAATACCGTCGCCGTGGCTACCAACCATTCGCCAAATTATGACCACAGCCGGATTTCCACCACAAGAAGGGCGGAAATCCAGCTGTGGCCCTACTGGCGGATGGTGGTAAAGTGGCGCTGCTACCACCAGCAGCGCCACGCCAGTAGACTGCCGCCAGCCGAATTATGAAAAATAATATGGCCTGGCGGTGTTCTGCTGGCGGGTGCTGCTGGCGGTAGCAGCGTCCCATCCCGTCCCCTGCCAGAAGACCCCTTGGATTCAGGTAAGTCGGGTTTCCAACAGGGGAGATGGGTGGGGGATGTTTTGTGTGTGTGCATGTATGTGTGAGTGTGTGCGTGAATGCGAGTGTGTGTGTGGTGTTGTTTGCGTGCAAGTATGTATGTGTGTGAGTGCGTGTATGAATGGAAATGTGAATGCGTCAGTGTGAATGTGTGTACAGAAGTGTGCGTGACTGAATGGATGCATGCGTGTATGTATGTCTGTGTGAATGAGTGTGTGTCTGCTTGTGTGTGTGTATGGGAGGAGGTTGAAAGGTAGGGGGAGCGTGGATAAAGGGGGGATGGGGTGTCTGGGGAGTGTTGGGGGGGAGGGGGCCTCCTATCAGTGATAGGGGAGAAATTCCGTGCCACTGATAGGGCCTACTGCCATGGTTTTAGTGGCGTTACGAGCGCCATGGAAACCATGGCAGTAGGCAGGGTCATGATACCGCCGGCAGTACAATAGCAGCCACCTGGCTGGGGATTCTTATCTCCAGCCCGGCGGCTGCTACCGCCATGGCCGTCGGAGTGGTCCATTGGGGCGTTGGCTTCTGTCAACCTGCCAAAGTCATAATGTAGTGGTAAGTACCGCCAGCCTGTTGGCGGTACTACGGCAAACATTATCTCCAACAGTCGGGGTCATAATGACCCCCATAGTCTTTCAATTACCTTGTTCTTTCCTTGGCCTGTCTGCTAGGTCCTCTTACCACAACCTTGTTGCCACTCCAGTCCTCTTTTACTTTATCACCACAACTTGTGTTTCACTCATCCCCTTTTCCCTCATCCACTCATTCTTATCCACATCTGTACATCTTGCCATCCTTCTCACATTCCACCACTTACCATCTGATAACTTTACATTATTTCCCCTTACATCTGTCACGCACCTTGGTTCCGACAACTTAGACTTACCCTTCCTTGCAATGTTTCCCGTACTTACTCTCACCCACGTTCCTTTTTCATACATCATTTGTTTTCTTTTAATTTTGCAATTGTGTCTTGATTCATTCCGTTCTTGATATTTTCTCCCCCTTTCACCAATTACGTTGTGATTAACATCACACCCTTTCTCTCTGACCATCCATGCTGGTACCACCACAGTACATGGTACCCTTCCCTTCAATAGCATAAATGGTGTTTCTCCTGTCACACTATGTGGGGTGGTTCTATAACTCCAGAACGTGTCTCTCACCTGATTCCTCCAAGGAGAATTGTTGAACATAGCTAATTGAATGTTTTCCCCCAACACTTGGTTAAATCGTTCAATCATTCCATTGCCCCTTTGATGATACACTAGTGTCTTACAATGCTTAATTCCCCATTTCTTGAGGAAATTTTCGAATTCAACAGACGTAAACTGTGGACCGTTGTCACTCACTATTTCTCCAGGACATCCTTCCCTTCTGAATATCTCTTCACAGAATGCTACCACATTACATGTTTTCACTTCTTTCATGAATGCTACTTCCGACCATTTAGAATAATAATCCATCATGACAATGGCGAACCTGTCTGACCAACCCAAACACTCGGATGGACAACATATGTCAATAGCTACCCTCTCACATGCCCTCCTTGGTAACTCCAATGATTTAATGGCTGCTTCTTGCAATACATGCAATTTATCACTACACGTGCACGCAACACATTCCCTTACATATCTTTCAATCTGTTTGTCCATTCCTGGCCACCAAAACTCTGCACCGGTCTTCCTTTTCATGGCAGACATGCCGCCATGACCTTCATGTATTAAGTTTAACACTTTTTCTCTCAAACTGGTAGGTACTACCAGTTTGTCACCCGTTCTCACCACTCCATCCAGAACTGACAATTCCTCCCATACATTTTTGAAGATATCTAAATCTACACCTAAATTCCTTTTCCTCACTACTGGTAACTCTTTCATCAACTTTTCTAATACAGTATCTGATTGTACCGCAGCTTTCCACTCATCCTTGCCTATGGCTCCCCAAATATCCGATATCTCTGCCACCATCTACTCATCCTCTTCAAACTTTTCCCCTTCGTCTATTGGCAATCTTGACATACAATCTGCATTTATATTTTTTATCCCTGCCACATATTTCATTTTGAATGTATACTCCTGAAGTCTATATTTCCACTTGGCAATTCTGGGTGGAGCCTTACTGGCCCCTTTGGTGGTGAAAATTCTGTACCCCAGACAAATGTGTGAAAATGTTGTACACCCCACCAGGCAAGTCAATGCTTCCTTTTCGATGGTTGAATGTGTCAATTCAGCTCCCTTTAACGTACGTTACGCAAAAGCCACCACTCTCTCCTTGACCTCATGGTATTGCAATAACGCCGCTCCTAAGCAATAGTTACTTGCACCTGCCACTATTATAGTCTTATCCTCTGGATCATATGGTTTCAGTGTTTTTGCTTTTATTATCGCATCCTTAACTGAATCAAATGCTTCTTGACAACCCTCAGACCACTTAAAATTGCTACCCTTTTTCATTAACTTCCTCAGCACATGTACTTTGTCCACAAAATGATCAACAAACTTTGTATAATATTCCGCCAAACCGAGAAACAATCGTAGTTGTTCGTTGTTTTGGGGAGAGGGAGCTTTTTCTATTGCATCCATTAACTTTGGTTTTATTTCATCTTGATTCAATGCCCTAAGTATTCTACTTCTCCAACACAGAATTTACACTTCTTGCTGCTGATGGTAAGCCGTGCTTCCTCCAATTTTTCCTATACTTATACTTCCTTCAATACCTTATCATGTGCTTGTTTGCTTTCTCCCCATATTAATACATCGTCTTGATATACCAACGTGTTGATCATATTCTTCAAAATCTTTTGCATCATTCTCTGAAATACTGCAGAGGCAGAAGCTAATCCGAAAGGCATTCTTACAAATTGAAACGTCCCCTCGGGTGTGATGAATGAGGTTAAATGCCGGGAATTCTTTGCTAGGCGTACCCGATGATAAGCATTAGATAAATCTAATGTGTTGAAATACTTTCCCCTTCTGACACTGGCAGGCATTTTGTTAATTCTTGGTAAAAGGTGCTGGTCAACTAATATATCTTCATTCAAGTCTCTCAAATCAATGCATATCCGAATCTTTCAATCAGGTTTCTTCGCTATAACAATAGGACTTAACCATTCAGATACTTCTATGGGCTCAATCACACCCTCTTTGCACAACCTTTTGAAATTCTTCTTTTCATTTATCCGTCAGTGAAAACGGCACAATTCTTGCTTTATGTACCGTTGGCACAACCTTTTCTTTTAGAATGATATTATGTTCAAAACCCTTGAGACAACCTAGTTTCTCACTAAATAACTCTGGAAACTTCGTCACCCACTCTTCTTCACTATTCAATTCTGTCAGCAATACTTGTTTAGGGTGATTTGCGTTTAATATAACTCCCAACGCACATTGCTCTTTCCATTCGAGTAAAGATCTCCCATGTTGCACTACATATACTTTTCCACACGTTTTCCTGTTTTTGAGTTTTAGATCTGCTTCAAAATACCCCAATATCAGAGGTTTTCCACCACAATATCCTTCCGGTTCTACATCTGTGGGTTTAAGTGTATTATTCCTTAAACCTTCTCATACTCGCTTGAACATGAGTCTGGCCACATTTGTATTTGTTCTCCATTCATTTCAATAACACACCTTGGTGGATTATATTCATCACATTTCTCATCATGTTGAGTACATATCAATGTCTTTTCTTCCTCCACTACCAAAACCTACAACTCGTCTTCTTCACTCGTACTAACATCTCTTGCTTTATTTTCTGTTCCAGTCCCTTTTACTACATTCACTGACGTCTTGAATTTGCTTTCATCTGACATTCTGCATACCCTTGCAAAATGTCCTATTTTCCTGCACTTAAAACACTTGCTATTACCAGCTGGACAGTTCCTTGCTTCTGCCAAGTGTTTATGAAGCTCTCTTTTCTTTTTCCAAATTCTTCTTCAAATCTCGTTCTTCTCCTATTTTCTTCTTCATATTTATTTGCACTTCTCTTAGTGAATTTTACCTCATTCACTATGTCCTGTCCCTTATTCCCAGACTCCATGTTATGCAGTTCCTTGACATGCTGAGACATATTCTCCATGTGTTTGGCTACATCAATAGTCTTGTCTAATGTCAGGTTTCTTAAGCTTAATAACTTCTCCTGTATCTTTGTAGCTCTCACTCTATTTATAAACTGATCATGAATTATTTTGTCATTTAGATCTCTGAACTATTATGTTATCGCCAACCTTTGTAATCCATTAACATATTGGTCTATTGTTTCTCCTTGTTTCTGAGTACATGAAAATAATTTATGTCTTTCTACTACAATACTGATTTTTTTGCTATAGTTTTCTTCTAGTGCATTCATAGCATTTTCATATACTTTTTTTCCTTGGTCAGAATCTCCACCCCCTTCATTCATATACTGTATTGGTAGGGTTTTTAGCACTTTTATCCCTTCCACTCCAAGACAATGTTCGAGAATAGCTAACTTTCTTTTCTCCACATACGTCTCCCCTCCTATAGCATCCATGTAAGTCTCAAAGGCCTCCCTCCAGTCTTCCCATACCATGCATGGTTCCTCTGGATCTTGTAAGGAAGTTGGGGGAGGTGGTATTAATTGTGATGCCATTTTATTTTTTTATTTTTTAATTTCTTTGTTACTAATACCACGCTTAATTGGGAAATAGTGCTTGCACACTTTTTTTTAAGTTAAGTTCTTTAAGTTGAGTTGAAATGTTTCTTTATTTAAACTATTTATGCATCAACCAAACAGTGATCCATACATAGCGTATGCACCTCAGCGTTTGAATTTCAATACGCGTTAAACAGTAGCTGTGATCACCAGCGATTGATTCACAGCGTCCCTGTTCCTATGATACGCCATTTCCAATGCGTGTTAAACAGTAGCTGTGCGTGTAAGGAAATGCCTCCTTGGCATGGTTACCCCCTAACATTTTGCCTTTGCTGATGCTACGGTTTCATTGAAAGTGTGCTGGGACCCTGCTAACCAGGCCCCAGCACCAGTGTTCTTTCCCTAAACTGTACCTTTGCTTCCACAATTGGCACAGCCCTGGCACTCAGATAAGTCCCATGTAACTGGTACCACTGGTACCAAGGGCCCTGATGCCAGGGAAAGTCTCTAAGGGCTGCAGCATGTCTTATGCCACCCTGGGGACCCCTCACTCAGCACATGCACACTGCCTCACAGCTTGTGTGTGCTGGTGGGGAGAAAATGACTAAGTCGACATGGCACTCCCCTCAGAGTGCCATGCCAACCTCACACTGCCTGTGGCATAGGTAAGTCACCCCTCTAGCAGGCCTTACAGCCCTAAGGCAGGGTGCACTATACCACAGGTGAGGGCATATGTGCATGAGCACTATGCCCCTACAGTGTCTAAGCAAAACCTTAGACATTGTAAGTGCAGGATAGCCATAACAATATATGGTCTGGGAGTTTGTCAAACACGAACTCCCCATTTCCACAATGACTACACTGAAATCTGGGAAGTTTGGTATCAAACTTCTCAGCACAATAAATGCCCACTGATGCCAGTGTGCAATTTATTGTAACATACACCCAGAGGGCATCTTAGAGATGCCACCTGAATACAAATTCGACTACCAGTGTAGACTGACCAGTTCCTGCCAGCCTGGCACAAACCAGACAAGTTGCTGGCCACATGGGAAGAGTGCCTTTGTCACTCTGTGGCCAGAAACAAAGCATGTACTGGGTGGAGGTGCTTCACACCTCCCCCTGCAAGAACTGTAACACCTGGCAGTGAGCCTCAAAGTCTCACCCCCTTTGTTACAGCGCCACAGGGTATCCCAGCTAGTGGAGATGCCCGCCCCTCCGGCCACTGCCCCCACTTTTGGTGGCAAGGCTGGAGGAGATAATTAGGAAAACAAGGAGGAGTCACCCACCAGTCAGGACAGCCCCTGAGTTGTCCTGAGCTGAGGTGACCCCTGCCTTTAGAAATCCTCCATCTTAGTTTTGGAGGGTTCCCCCAATAGGATTAGGGATGTGCACCCCTGCCCACAGGGAGGAGGCACAAAGAGGGTGTAGCCACCCTCCAGGACAATAGCCATTGGCTACTGCACTCCCAGACCTAAACACACCCCTTAATTCAGTATTTAGGGGCACCCCAGAACCTAGGACACTAGATTCCTGCAACCTGAAGAAACCAGAAGGACTGCTGACCCAGAGAAGGAGGAAGACGACAACTACTTTGGCCCAAGCCCTACAACCTTTTCTCCAACTTCGAAAACCTGCAACCAGCAACGCATCCGACAGGGACTAGCGACCTCTGAAGCCTCAGAGGACTGCCCTGGACTAAAGGGCCAAGAAACTCCCGTGAGCAGAGGCCCTGCTCAAAACCATCGACTTCTTTGCAACAAAGAAGCAACTTTGAAAGACTGCACGCTTCCTGCCGGAAGCGTGAGACCACACTGCACCTGACGCCCCCGGCTCGAGATCCAGAGAACCAACAACACAGGGAGGACTCACTGGCGACTGCGAGCCCGTGAGTAACCAGAGAGAGATGACCCCCCATGATCCCCCACAGCGACACCTGCAGAGAGAATCCAGAGGCTCCCCCTGACCACGACTGCCTGTAACAAGGGACTCAACGCCTGGAACCAACACTGCACCCGCAGCCCCCAGGACCTGAAGGAACTGAACCTCAGTGCAAGAGCGACCCCCAGACGACCCTCTGCCTAGTCCAGGTGGTGGCTGTCCCGAGAAGCCCCCCCTGTGCCTGCCTGCAACGCTAGAGTGACCCCTGGGTCCCTCCATTGTTTCTTATCTGAAACCCGACTCCTGCTTTGCACACTGCACCCGGCCGCCCCTGTGCCGCTGAGGGTGTACCTTGTGTGCCTACTTGTGTCCCCCCCCGTGCTCTACAAAACCCCCCTGGTCTGCCCTCCGAGGACGCGGGTACTTACCTGCTGGCAGTCTGGAACCGGAACACCCCTGTTCTCCATAGGCGCCTATGTGTTTTGGGAACCTCGTTGACCTCTGCACCTGACCGGCCCTGAGCAGCTGGTGTGGTCACTTTGGGGTTGCCTTCAACCCCCAACGGTGGGCTGCCTATGCCCCAGAACTGAGAATTGTAATTGTTTTACTTACCTCCCAAACTAACCTGTACTTACCTCCCCCAGGAACTGTTGATTTTTGCAGTGTCCACTTTGAAAATAGCTTATTGGCATTTTTACAAAGACTGTATATGATATTGCTTTTATTCAAAGTTCTTGAAGTATCTAAGTGAAGTACCTTGCATTTAAAGTGTATACTGTAAATCTTGAACCTGTGGTTCCTAAAATAAACTAAGAAAATATATTTTTCAATATAAAAACCTATTGGCCTGGAGTAAGTCTTTGAGTATGTGTTCCTCAATTATTGTCTGTGTGGGCACAACAAATGCTTAATACTACCCTCTGATAAGCCTACTGCTCGACCACACTACCACAAATAGAGCATTAGTATTATCTAATTTTGCCACTATCTTACCTCTAAGGAGGACTCTGTGCACACTATTTCTTACTTTGAAATAGTATATACAGAGTCAACTTCCTACAGTGCGCATCAGCGATTGATTCACAGCGTCTCTATTGCTATGATACACCATTGCTGACTGCACAGTGCGCTTCCGTACGTCGTCACGCACACACTGGAGGGCTATGTTTACTATCTTCCTCTGCGCCTGCGGCTGTTAATATGCCGCTTTTGAATCCTAACAGCCTCAGTAAGTTTATTCACAATAATCCCCGCTCCGTACCTTCATGCTTGTTACCTCGCCGTACCTTCATGTTTGTTTTTTTTCCAATGCCGACTCCACTGCACTGGCGGTATTATTCTTGCTGTGATTGATGAGAGCCTGAATCAGGGGTCGAGTGAGACAGTCCTTGCTCGAACGTTGTCCCCTTTTCTACCCGCTTGTTGCCATTGTTAAGACAAGAGCCGTAGTTCCTTGAACATACTTTTATTGTCTATAAGCAGCAACCCCTGGCTCAGCCGTCCTCCTCACCAACCGACCTCTCCCACCGGAATGTCATGAGAGTCCAGAAGCAGTAGCTCAATTGCCAGGATACAGCATGATTCCAGAGTGGCACATCATTTGACATAACAAGAATATAACAGTGACTTGTCCTAATACTTCACAGATAAATAGTTGTGAGTTTTTCAATGACTTTACAAAGGTGACATATGGCATAGGATTGTAATTGAGAAGGGTGATGCTTTAAGTTTAAAGAAATAGAAGCCACCGAGTGTTTGAATTGTCAGATGCTGAGATGTTAAGAAATCTTGATTATAGATCCACTTTCCACATTTTAATCATTGTTCTCAGACCATCCTTTATGACTTGTTGCAACAGGTACCATGAATGAAATGGAATGATTCGAAGAAAATATAAAGACAATGGAGTTTACCTGATTGCAGCCCCACTTTGTGCAATAACAACAACACTTGCATTGCATAGAACATAGCATTAAGGATTAGGAAGGCACCTAAAATCTTCAAATCTACAATTAGAACCAAGACAGAAAAGTATAACAATTGAAAGGTGAACTATGCCCTTCGACAGAAGTGTCCTTTGTAGGTACAGGAGAGTGAGAATCATACAGTAATATGTGGACACACAACATTTATGACTCACCTTTGCATCATTCATTTCTAAAATGTTGCTTTGACAATTAATCTCATTCAATAGACCGCCTAGCTTTTTTGGGACCCATATGCTTAGTCCAGATATAGTCCATACTTGCACTATACGTACCTTTGATTCTCCCAGTGACAAACAGAAATCCATCCTGGTCAAATGTGCCTAGATCCCCAGAGTGTAGCCATCCATCCTGGTCGAATGCATCAGTTGTTTCCTTTTCCCTGTTCAAGTAACCCATGAAGATGTTTCTTCCCCAGCTGCAGATTTCCCCAACGCCATCCTTGTCAGGCATGTGGATTCTAGTCCTGCATCCTGGCAGTGCCTTCCCACAGCTGTAGAGATACAACATGCATGATCGTTGACTTGTAGGCAGACAGCAAGGTGTGTAAAACCATATAGCCAGACTGATCCTTAACCAACATAGCCACTTAAATCCACTTGTTTCAAGTCATGTGTGTAATTGAATTACAATATAACACATGATCTGCTGACACAAGGGAACCGATGAGCCGCTAGTGTTTCATCACCACTGAATGTGCACTAATTGGTGTAGATTAGGGAATCCTCATATGCTTTATGCAGTAGTGCTGAGTGTCCAATGAAGAGGCAAAAGCCATTTAGACAAGCCCTCTACTAACAGTGGTATTCTAGAAGATCGCTGAGTGAGTGATCTAATGAGTAAATGAATGAATAAGTGAGTGAGTGAGTGAGTGAGTGAGTGAGTGAGTTATAGAGAGCAGTAATCAACTAAAAACGTATTGGTGCAAGGACTGGTCACTAACACTCCAACAAAGGAGGATTCTGAAAAAATCGATGTGCCTTACGAGAACTGAAAAAGCTCCCCAGATTACCTCCCTGCCATAGTGACAGAGACATCCTGTACTACAAGTAAAGGACAAGGTCGAAAAATGTTTTCTTCCAAGCCAACATGGCCTAAAATGTTAAACAGGGAAAAGTAGGAGGGGGTAGGCAAGAGAGACAGAACCAGCAAAAGTCACAAGACCCTGCCTAGTGCACTAAGAGGGAAACTGTCACATGGACCCTCTGAGCCACAGGGAGCCAAATAAGTGAATGTTGAGCATCCAGAACTTGACACACAAGTGTATCAGCCATGTGTGCCCCAGATGCAACCAGTGGTTACTCATAGAGGGGAGTTACATCAACAACCTGCATTCTAGACAGTATAGGAGTTCCCACCCACCACTGGGACAAGCAGATGTTGTTTTGAAAGGAATACAATTCTTCAGTAGTGTTATCTGATAAAAACATGCAGAGTCCAAAAGCACACCTGCACTCAAAATGGCCGAACCACAGCTCTCTTCCCACAGAGGCCAAAGTTCAGCACATCTATCTTGCTGCACTGAGCGTCTGTCCTATACTCTGAGCCCCGGGGGAGTGATAAATTTCAGATGATGGGTAACTAACATTTAGAGCAAGCTGTATGAGAGCATAGGAGACTGAGCCTCATGAACAGTGTTAGAAATGGGGTTTCAAGTTGGCTAGGGTATGCACATAAGCCAGACAGAATCCACCCACTCCAGTCAGGGCGAGGGAGTTACACACCCAAGACAACCCCTACTCACCCCCTTGGTAGCTTGGCACGAGCAGTCAGGCTTATCCCAGAAGCAATGTGTAAAGCGATTTCACAACACATGCAACACATGTGACACAATCAATACATCACAAAGGCCTTTGTATGAGGCCAGGGCACAGCCTTTACAAATGCAGGTGTTCCCCGCCTCTCCTTCTCTCACCCTAGGAAGACCATTCAATATTCAGATGCACATCTGTGACACCTCCACCCTCCCTGTGTACAGGCTGTCTAAAAAGTAGGCACAAAGCTCAGCTGTCGCTCTGCCCCAGACGTGGATTGGAGTCAAGCTGCAAAACACCAGAGTCATAAGCACAGAGAAATGCCCACTTTCTAAAAGTGTCATTTCTATAATGGTAATAAAAAATCCACCTACATCAGTAACCAGCATTTTTCACTCCCATTACAACCATACCAAACATATCTATGCTACCGCTCAGTGATTAGACAATACCACCTAGACATAAGGTAGGGCATTTCGAATGGAATTCTATAAGCAAGGCATCACTCACAGCAGTGAGAAACCAAATAGGCTGTTTGTCACTACCAATACAGGCCACACAACCAGACACATTTCCAGCGTTTTACATACATAGCAACCTGCCCATAGGGCTTGCTAGGACCTACTTTAGGGGTGACTTACATGTAGTAAAAGGGGAGTTCCAGGCCTGGCAAATAAATTTAGATGCCTGGTCATGGTGGCAGTAAACTGCGCACACAGGCCCTGCGCCATCAGGCCTGAGACAAGTTTGAAATGCCATTTCAGTGGGTGGCGCAAGCTGCGCTGCAGGCCCAATAGTAGCATTTAATTTCCATGCCCTGGGTATAGGGGTACCACTGTTCAGGGGACTTACAGGTAAATTAAATGTGCCTACTACATGTAAGCCAATCATACCAAATTAGAAGGGAGAGCACATGCACTTTAGCACTGATCAGCAGTGATAAAGTGCTCAGAGTCCTACAGCCACAATAGGTCAGATTAAATGGGAGGAGGAAGGCAAAACGTTTGGGGATGGCCCTGAAAAAAGGGCCATGTCCAGCAAATAGTATATCCTAAAGGGAGGCACCTCGGCACCTCCTAGATATTGATAACTTCACACTTCCACTTTCTCTCTCTATACATTGTTCAGCAATTCTGTAATATTTTTAATTAATTTTCCCATGCTTAACGTTCTTTCTCTGCTCTTTCCAGTTGTGATCACCCTATTCCTTCCTTCCGGCATTTCCTGTGGTATTTACCACATTCTAGTTTGCTCCCTGTACCTTATTTGCTGTTAGTAGCTTCCCCGGACTGCAAATGGTTCTTCTGTCCACTATGGTGTATTTTTTGCAAACCAGCTTGGAGATGCCTGCAGTGACTACAGACTGCTCAGTCCATACCTTGGCCTGAATTCTTCATGAACACAACAAGGTGAGCCACAAGCGCATCACTCTTCTTAGCTGCTTGTGCACCCTGAACACCAAAGCAGGTATATGGTAATGTACCAAGTCTGACGGGGATCAGTGTGCCCAAGCCCTTCTCTAGCACAACATCCCTCACCCCACATGCCTTCTTAATGATAACATCCCTCTCTCCCCTTAGTTGGATTGTTTGGTGAGGCTGGAAAATCTCCATTGTGAGTGGTCAAAGGTGCAGAGAGATCACCAAGGAAGTACAGGGAATACCATGGAAGGTAGAGCCAATGCCATGACTGGACCTGACTTTGTGGAAACATACCTGGCAACCACATTAAGAGAAGGGAAAGGAAATCATCACTTTTCTCAGTATATGGAGTATGATGCTATTACTTTTACATCCAGAGTAGCATCCGATGAGGAGAGTGAGAGGCAGATGAAAGGAGGACACTGGTATACACTAGTGACAGATTTACTAATATTTGATGCAGCGCAATGCAGCAAGACAATTTGCTCCACTGCGTCAAATGGAGAGGGCAAAAAGGCACTATATCTACTAAGAAATGGGTTCTTCCTGCTCTCTCTTCGTGCTGGTGCACTAGTGGCTGTCAAAAACCAATGCTGGTGCAAAGGTGCCTGCACCATGGTGCAGAGGTACCTGCATCACAGGCAGGCATTCTTTTTTTTGCAGGAAGGAATACCTTCCTGCACAAAAACAATTCTCTGAGGTTTCTTTCTCTTTCTATGTGTGCAGACTGCAGCACACATAGAGAGGAAAAACAAAAAAAATACAAATTTTCTCTTTGTTACGCATACCCTGGAATGATGTAGCAATTTGACACATTCCCGGTTTTACTATTGTTAGTAAATGTGGGAATGCACCAAAAACCATGTCTGGATGCATGAGACTGTCTTACTTTACTCCAGAGTTTCTATGTCACGCAGAGCCACGTAGGATGGCTCTGGGTGATATATTAAATTTCAATTAAGGGTGTGTGTTGCCCTTGCATAACCTTGACACAAGGGCAGTGCTAGCCATTAGTAAATTTGGTCCTACATATCTTCTTCTGGACAGTCAAAGGGATTAAGAAGGACAATAAAAAGCAAATCACGACCCACCTTGAACTTCATCATCTACTAGACAACACACAAACAGGATTCAGAAAGAACTACGGCACCAAAACAGCACTCATCACGGCCACCAACAACTTTCAAAACATCCTGGACTAAGATGAAACAGTGGCCCTCATCCTACTGAACCTACCCACAGCCTTTGACACTGTCTCCCATAATACACGTATCAGAAGATTCCACAAGACTTGCATACAGGGATCTGTTTCAAATAGATCTATGCCTTCCTCACTGGAAGAAACCAAAGGGTCAGGCTGACACCCTTCACATTAGAGATGATATGTGATGTCCCACAGGGATCATCCCTCAGCCCCACTCTTTTTAACATATCCACAACACCATTCATCAACGTCATCCGATCACAAAACATCACTGTTCTTGAACGCTGATAACACACAACACATCCTCACCCTGACAGACAAGACAAATGCCACCATAACCAACTTCACTAACTTTATGACCTGACTGGATGCAAACCAACTTTGTGTAGCTCAATTCTGACAAGACGGAAGTACCGGCCTTTGCAACAAGACCTCTCCATGGATTTCTAGGGGCTCACCATCAAAGCTAGGACCACCGCCCACACCCACCGACCTTGCAGAAAATCAAGGAATCATCCTAAATGACAAGCTCAAAGTGACCGAACACAACTGCAAGACTCATACTTGACCTCTGACGTCACACCCACATCACACCACACCTCAGCAAACTTCACTGACTCTGCATTCACAAGCACAGCCAATTCAAACTTCTCACAAACACATAAAAAGCCATACACAACATAAGACCAGAATGCCTGAACAGACACATTAGCTTTCACCAACCCAACAACCACATCGGCTCAGCCTCACTGTTACTCATACGCATACACCACATCCACAAAACTGTTGGTTTCTCATTCTCCAGGATCGCACCCAAGACATATACTGTGCCCCCTCAACACATCAGAGCATCCTGCTCAATTATTGAGTTCTGCAAGAAGTTGAAGACCTGGCTCTTCATATAAGCACCTTGGGACCACAGTCTTACACACCTTACCCAAGCAGCTGGACACCGTCTCAGTTGATTAGTGTGCTATGCAAATCAATATTAGATAATATAAGTAAATTAAATATGCCTTTTGGGTACAAGCTGATACTGCCATGTTTTAAGGAGTGAGCACATGCCCTTTGACATTGCCTAGCAGTGGTAAAGGATGCATAGCGCTAAAAGCCAACAACAAAAATGGGTTGAGAAAACAGGAGGACTGAAGCAAAGAGTATGAGGTTGACCCTGGACAGAGGACCAAGTCCAACACACATCAAACATACAAATAGCACTACAGTTTTGCTGAGCCTGCAGGGTCACAGAAGGTTGTAATTATTAAAGTGTTTTGGAATAATGATTTACATGCTACAAACTGTACACTTTCTTGGCTAAAAGTAATTTACCTGGATATTTCATTAAATGCATTTATTAGTTACCCATCCGGCAGACAGGGAATATACATTTCTCTTGTCAGTACATGGAACCCAGTCATGACTGGATTATTTCTTGTCTCACAAAATGTGGTATCCTCTCTTGGGACTCTCAGATCCTGGAAACTGCACTCTCTGACCACGTCCGATCCTAATATCTGTAGACATGGGACTCACCTCTCCTCGCTGCATACCCTGGGGCTTAGCCGTGCACAAATACTACAACTGTCCAGGGTAAGCTCCAACTCTGGTTGCAAGTTTCCACCTAAGTACATGATAACGAGGGCTCAGTTACATCTCAGAGGGTATTGTGTGGCAGCAAAAGCAACCACACGGGGACAAATGATGTGTGATGCAGCACTGGCTAATAAACAAAAGATACCCCACCAAAGCGAACTTGAGGACCATATCTCATCCCTTACCCGCCAGTACACAGCCCGCCCCTCGCTACCCGTGCGCCGCCGCTTAAAACAAACTGACACGCACTGAAACAGCTGAAGAGTCACCATTATGAGCTGAGTGAAAAGGCCAGCTGGCTCTTGGTGGCTCTAGTATGACAGCTGGAAGCAGCAGAAGCTATCCCTGCTAATCACTCCTCGAGTGGTGAGGTCCTCACCCGACCACAGGAAATTATTAATGAATTTGCGGCATTCTATCGAAGGATGTATACACCAGAGATGGTGGTCAGCCCAGTTAAAAAGCAACTTTTTTGGAGGGAGTACAGCTGCCCCACCTGTCGAATGAAGGGCGAACTCTGCTGGACGGAGAGATCAGCAAAGCCAAGATAGCACTGGCCATATCCAGACTCCTAAACCATAAGTCCCCTGGGGAAGATTGCTTCCCCGCAGAATTATATAAATGGGACAGAGAGGTTGTCAACTCCCTCTATGAGTTCTCCCTGGAGGCTAGGCAAGAGGGCTCCCTAGGTTCTCTTTCAAACAGGGCAATGATAGCAGTGATCCCCAAACCTGGAGAGGAGAGACCCCCTCCTCTGTGGCAGTTACAGACCTATATCTCTTCTGAATGGGGATGTAAAGATTATTGCCAGTGTCTTAGCGGCCCATCTCCGCAAAGTCACCCTGTCTCTAATACATCACACCCAGGTGGGATTTGTTCCAGGATGCACCTCCAGAAACCATCTCCACACTCTGTGCCATGCCCTTTGGGAAGCTTGATACCTGCCAGACGAGGCTATAGCTCTTTCCCTCGATGCTGAAAAGGTATTCAACCACATAGAATGGGACTACTTGTTTGCAACCCTACGCAAAATCAGATTGGGGAACCAACCCATCACCAAGGGTTGCTTGTTATATGAGTGCCCTACAGCTCAGGTTAACTGCTGTGGCTCTTTGTCTGACCCCTTCCTGATACAGCGGGGAACTAGGCTAGGCTGCCCACTCTCGCCACTTCTATTTTTGTTGGCATTGAAACCTCTAGTGGCCACCATCCGTCACTCCCCCCTTCTCAGTGGGATACCCTTTCGGGGGGAGAGTCCAAACTCTACTTGTATGCGGATGACATCCTGCTCACATTGAAGGACCTGCAACATTCCCTCCCGTCCTTACTGGAGAATACTGAAGGCTTTGCACTCCTGTTCAGTTACCAGCTGAACTGGGACAAGAGTGAGGCACTGCCCCTATCTACCATTACCATGAGTGCGGCGGTCCACAGCTATCCCTTTTGGTGAACGCCCTCTCATCTTAAATACCCGGGGGTCCTTGTCAATAGTGGGCTAGACTGCATGGTGGCAGACAACCTAGATCCCCTTATAGCCCGTATGAGGCTGGATTTTGAGAAGTGGTCGCACCTGAGTCTCTCCATGTGGGGCCGAGTGCAAGCGGTACTGGTGGTTATGCTCCTTCACTTCACATACGTGCAGGGCATGCTCCCCTTTCTGGTATCTCTATTAACCGTTTGCCTTATATATGCAGAGATCCGTACCTTTGTAGGGGGCTCCTCCTGTCCCTGTTTAGCTTCGGCTAAACTTATGGTGCGCCACTTGTGCGGAGGACTGGGGCTTCCATTGTAGAACATTATGCCCTTGCCCTCCAGCTTTCACAACCAGAAGGTGGTGCGCCCTGTGCGAGACTTTATGCATGGCCTGAAGCATCAGATTTCACGACTTCATTAGTTTAAGCTTCTGAGGGTCTGTGTATATTCAAAACCCGGGGCAAGATTTACTAAGAGTTTGCATTGCCCTTGCATCATGCAAGGCAATTCAAGTCAATGCAAGTCCTTAAATTGAATTTACTAAGCCATTCAAAGCCAACTTGTGTGCCTCTGTGTGGCTTAGTGAATCTAAGGTAATGCAAGGCAGCACCTTTCACTGCCTTGCTTTACCTTGCAGCAGGGAGGCGTTCCATAGGCAGATTGTGGGTGTTCTGATGCATCCACCCATGGATTTTGGTGCATGGATTTTGAGGCATCTCTAGATTTACAAAGAGTTGTAAACCTCGGAAATGGTACACATCCCAGACCTAGGTGTTACCTGGAGAAGCATGTTTATACACTCTGAGTTACACATAGAAAAAGGAACATTCCTTTAATGATTGTTATAGTGCAGAAAGGTATACCTCCTTGCACAATCCTACTTGTAACACAGGCACCCTTTCACCATAGTGCAGAGAGGCCTGCATTGGCGCTAGTCAGCACACATTGTGCCAGTGTAAGGGGGCAGCAGAAATGGGCCATATATTTATAAATATGGTGCATTTCTGATGTCCCCCTTTCACGCAATGCAGCACAGCAAATTGTCTTGCTGCATTGCATGAAATGTTAGCAAATCTGCCACCCAGTGTGTAATGGTCAGTAGTTGAGTGCTAACAGGTGGTAACGCTGTGAGTCCTGCTTAAGACTACAAGCTGGCAACAAGAAGGAAAGCTGGTCTCAACAGATGCAGAGCAGAAAAGATGGCAAGAAGTGTGTGTTTTGATAAGGTATCAGTTTTAGGCATTTTGCAAACCCACGTTTATTGCCTTGATTCAGGGATTAGGTCTGCGATAAAGAGCCAAGGGTGACAAACTGAAAGTCATTGTTCACTTCAGGGGGAGGTCATTGTAGAAACTTTAGGGAGCATTAGAGTGAGGTTAGGTGAGGCTTATCCTCACTAATGTCCTTTGACTCTATTTATTTCTATTGTTGAATGCAATCAGCTTTGCTCGCCAGCTATGCCCAGATCAAGCATGTGTAGTGGCAGAGTGAGCAGTGCTTGAGTGCAGAGTGGGCGATGTTTAGACAAAATATCAATGAAAAAATAATGTGAGGACAAACTATTGTTGCAAGAATAGCAAGAACCAAAATATTGTGAAGGTAATTTTCAATAGGTAAGCACAGTTTACTATATATATTAGTTTGCTCTGGATTACTTTTCTCAAAAGAGATAGATGGAATTTCAAGTGCGCTTCAAAGATGCATTGGCAGACAGACTTTAGGCAATGTACTTCTGAAGGCTTCTAAGAAGGTTTCTCAGGGTTCCTTTTTGAGCCCCGCCATTAATCTTCACTTCTCTGATTGAATACTTTAGCTTTACATTCTACAGCTATGCTGCTGATACACTACACAACTGATTACAAGACAATTCTAGAGATGCAGCTTGTATTCTCAAGAGGTGTTTCCATGAAGTTGCAAACTAGAGTTAGAACTCCCTTGAGCCCAACAGTGAAAAAGGTTGTGTTTCCTACTGGAGGCACTTGAACACAGGGCTGGTGGCCGGGACACAGGGAATGCTGCCAACATCATCCCTTCGAGCTTGTAACTTGGGAGTCATGGTTAGTGCACACCTATCCTTTAAGGAACATATTAAGATCACTGGATCTATAGATGTCCATCTATTGAGGGTTATCGTAAAATATATTTTTTCATTCCTTCCTCCTCCAGTAAAGACCTGACACAGGCTCTTATTTTGTCTATGCTGGAATACCAAAATAACTACTGTAACATTTTTACAGCTACAACATTAGGCAGGAAGGCAGATTTTTGGTTTAAAACTTCAGGGCCTATCTCCAATGAGCTTGCCAATTTGCATTGACTACCATTAATTAAATGATTCAACTTTAAAACACTATGGACTCATTATGAGTTTGATAGATGGGAAAGCCCGTCCGTCAAACTCCCAAAACTGCCGACCACCCCGCCAAACGTAATTAGGTGGTTCCCGCTAGGCTGACGCAGGAAACTGAGGTTTGCGCCTGTCAGCCTAGCGGGAAACAGGCAGCAGCATAGTTTCCAGCTCGTATTTGAGCCAGCGGCAATGCTGTTGCCTCCAGAGTGCATTAGCACCCTTGTAATGTGCACTATCTGCACAATAGACAGTGCGCATTATGAGGGTGCTAGGCAGGGGGACCCCTGTACGGCCCATGACAAGTGCATGGGCAGTGCAGGGGCCCCCCCTGTGCCCCCCTGCACCTGCTCTCCGCCAGCCTTTTTATGGCAGTGAAACTGCCATGAAAAGAATGGTGGAGAACGAGGTCATAATCCGCAGGGCAGCGCTGCCCTGGCATATTACAATCTCCACCCGCCGTGAACCCATCGGGATCACTGATCCCGTCAGAGACTGCGAAACCCTGGCGGTCTTACCACCAGGGTCTTTAAGTGGCAGTCTGACCGCCACAGCAGCGGCGGCCCTGACCGCCACAGCGAGGCTGGCAGTCTGAAGACCACCAGCCTCTTAATGAGGGCTTATGTCTGTGCCAAATATATTCTTTATTATTGGTTAGAAGACCTATATGGCACCAATGATGTCATTTGAGATGTCATCAGTGGTGTCACAAATGATATCATGGAACATATCATGAGTAAGATATGAGAATATGTGAGGTCAGAAGCAGTACATAACTGGGGCACAAGTTATAGTTAGCTCTGAATTTCTGTGTTTCTTTAGTTCAAAACGTTATGCTGGCACTGACATATTCACCTAACTATAACGCCACCTTAATCTTTGTGTTTTTGGTGAGTTACTAGGCTTCTTTTTTACGTATAGTATCAATTTGTAACCATACATAATGCCAACTTCCGGCTACCCATGGCCTTTGGTCATGCACTGTGCTGAGTTTGGCCTCTGGGAAGGCCCGACAGCCGACCCTCAGATTCCTTAGTTTCTCAAAAAATAGTCATATTACAAAAGCACAACCTGTGGACCAAGATCCAGCTTCTTGCCAAATTTGGTCTAATTCCGGTCAGCAGTTGAATGCATGGGAAATTTGCAGTTGGGGCACCCCTTTTTTCATGGCCCCCACTTGATGGATCTCCCAGAACCTTTCCATGCACAAACTACACAAAACAGCACCTTCTTGAAAGTTTTTGTGAAGATTTGCTAAAAGGTGGCAAAGTTATAAGCAAAACAAAAAAGGCTTTTCCTATGGAAATGCTGATCTAACTATAACTACCAAGTGAAGACCACCACTGGGTCATAGGTTGTGTTTGTGTGGATGTGTGTGTGTGTGTACAACATTATTTCACAATCTTTAAAATCATAAACATTATAACACAATACTACTTCAAAGAAGGGAGGAACATTAAACAATATTCCTATGACATATTAGCATTTTAGTACCTTTTTAATAAGAAAGAAAGATGAGAGTGGGAGATACTCCCCTTTAATGGGCCATAAGTTGCAACTGCAGTAACAAAAGTAGCACATAGGAATATAATAACCACAAGGTTAACATTTAGCTATAGATGTTAGTGGTATGTGTGCTGAGGTGCAGGAATCACATTTTTTAAGTGTGGTTATTAAGGAAATGTGGGGTCCTAATCTCATTAAACATCTGTGTTAGGTATGGAGTCTCTGGTTGGCAGTCAGTTTGCACTCTGTCCAAGCAGGGACCCTCACATTAGCCAGGGTAAGGAAGTTACACTCCTAAGACAACCCCTGTTCACCCCTTTGGTAGCTTGGCACAAGCAGTCAGGCTTATCTCAAAGGCAATGTGTAAAGTATTTGTACCAACACACTTAGTAATACAGTGACAACACTGCAAAAGGGACACAGTTGCAGTTAAGAAAAATAGCCAATATTGTATCTAAATCAAACAATACCAAAGCGACAAAAATCCAACATACACAAGCAAAGTTATGGATTTTTAGATTAAAAAGAGTCTTAATCGATAGACATCAATGGATGAGTGTTTTTTATGCAAAGTACCTGGTTTGCATCAAAAATAAAGCCGCACGAGTGAGTGTGCGTCGGAGCAGTCAGTGATTCGTAGATTCCTGACTCACAAATGAGGCTGTGTATCATTTCTTCTCCGGTCGGGTAGATGATGCGTCATTTTTCTTTCCTACAGAAAAGTGATGCGTCGATTTCCGGACGGGCAACCTCGGGTCCGTGCAGGTTCATGATGGTTTTGACGCCCAGCGACAATGCAGTGAAATCCTGGAGCACAGTAGTGAAGAGCTGCACTTCATGGGTGATGCTTCGATTTCATCAGCCACAAGCAGGTGTTGCGTCGACTATCCAGCTGCGATGCAGGTGGTGCACCAATGTTTCAACCTCGAAGCAGGGGCTGCGTCAATTTTTCTCTTGCACGGCTCCAGTGTGTGGATTCCACTCTTGGTTCCTCCAGCTTCTCCTTTCAAGGGCCCAGGGACTGGATTGATCACCACCTGGCAGGGTAGGAGTCTAAGCAAAAGAGTCCAGGTGCTGGCAGAGGACATCTTTGATGGCCCTAAGACTTCAGAACAGGGGTCAAGCTAAGTCCAAGTCCTTGGAGAACACTTCACAAGCAGGAAAACATAGCAAAGTCCAGTCTTTGTTCTATCTCAGTTAGAAGCAGCAGCTGCAGGCCAACTCAGCAAAGCACACTCACAGGTAAAGGAGCAGTAGACCTCCTCCAGCTCTTCTCCTTTGCAGAGGTTCCTCTTTATCCAGAAGTAATCTAAAAGTCTGGGGTTTGGGCTTATGCTAATTTCTGCCTTTGAAGTGGGCAAACTTCAAAGGAAAGTCTCTGTTGTTGACAAGATCCTGCCTTGCCCAGGCCTGGCCCCAGACACACACCAGGGGGTTGGAGACTGCATTGTGTGAAGACAGGCACAGCCCTTTCAGGTGTAAGTGTCAGCTCCTCCCTCCCCACTCTAGCCCAGGAGACTCATCGGGTTATGCACGCTACACCCCAGCTCATCTGTGTCACTGTCTAGTGGGAATTCACAAACAGCCCAACTGTCAGTCTGACCCAGATGTGGATTCCACAGGCAGGCAGAGGCACAGAATGGCTAAGCAACAAAGGGGGTCATTATGACCCCGGCAGTCAGCGTTAATACGGAGGAAAGTACTGCCAACAGGCTGGCGGTACTTTCCTCCATATTATGACATTGACGGTTTGGCTTAAGCCTAACCGCAAATGTACCACACCGACTGCCACGGTAGTAACGACCGCCGGGCTGGAGACTGCACTCTCCAGCCCGGCGGCTGTCACTTGCCCACCTGCGGGATCATGACCCTGCCTACCGCCATGGTTTTCGTAGTATCCTTACCGCCACGAAAACCATGGCGGTAGGCACTATTATTGACAGGGAATCCCTTCCCTGTCACTGATTAGGGCCTTTACCCGCCCCCCTCCCCAGGTTTCCCTCCAACCCCCCTTCCTCTCCAGACCCCCCTCATACACACCCCTCCCTTCACACATGCACACATGCATACACACACACCCATTGCAACATTCATCCACGCATGCATACATCTGTTTACACAGACCTACATACATACACGCAAACATGCATTCACACAACTCAACATACACGCACTCACACCTCTAAACATGCGCACACATACAACACGCAACACACACCCGCATACACGCACGCACAGACATACACACACACACACAAAACACCTCCCACCCCCTCCCCTGTCGGAGCACCCGACTTACCGGTAGTCAGGGGGTCCTACGGCAGGAGACAGGACGTGCCGCTGCTGCCACCAGCAGCGTCCACCAGCAGAACACCGACAGGCCGTATTATTCTCATAATACGGCCGGCGGCGGTCTTTTGGCGGCCACCCGCCGACATGGCCACAGCCGGATTTTTGCCATACTTCTGGCGGAAATCCGGCTGTGGTCATCGGCCGGATCAAGGTCAAGGTCAAGGTCTTTTGGCGGCCGTCGCCGCGGCGGTAGGCGGTTTTTACAGCTGGAGTCATAATGGCCCCCAAAATATCCACTTTCTAAAAGTGGCATTTTCAAACTGACAATCTAAAAAACAACTTTGCCAAAAGGTGCATTTTTAAATTGTGAGTTCAGGGACCTCAGACTCCAAATCTCTATCTCCTCCCAATGGGAAACTGCCCTTAAAAGATATTTAAAGGCAGCCTCCATGTTAACCTGCGTGAAAGATAGGCCTTGCAATAGTGAAAAACAAATTTGGCAGTAGTTCAGTAACAGGCCATGTAAAACACATCAGTACAAGTCCTACCTTTAACATACACTGCACCCTTCCCATGAGGCTACCTAGAGCCTACCTTAGGGGTGCCTCACATGTACAAAAAGGGAACATTTGGGCCTGGCAGGTGGGTAGAGCTTCTCATGTGGGTGGCACAATCAATGCTGCAGGCCCACTAGTAGCATTTGATTTACACGCCCTGGGCACCTCTAGTACACTTTAATAGGGACTTGCTAGTAAATCAGATATGCCAATCACGGAAAAGCCAATTACACATACAGTTTACACAGAGAGCACTTGCACTTAAGCACTGGTCAGCAGTGATAAAGTGCCCAGAATACCAAAACCAGTCCAGCACACCGTCAAAAACACAGGAAGCAGAGGCAAAAAAAAGGGGAAACCACACAGAGGTTGCCAGGTCTAACAATCTGTTGCTGAACATTCAGGTAATAGATGTTTTACTCAAATTGGTCCAGGGTGGGTGCAGCTTCCATTCTTTTTGTGCTGAAGGAGTGGCATGGTAATTGTTGTGCAAATATTACTCAATGATGTGTCTTTTCTTGGTTTGTTGTAAATCTGTTCAGTAGTTTTTGAGAAATTACTATAACAACAATTTAATGGTGAACTTAAAATGGTTAACTCCTGATAGTCCACAATCTGTTTTTTTAATGTGCCTGTATCTTTAGTACTGCATGATTAAATTTAGCAGATGTTTATCTATCTTTAGTTTATTCAATGCATTCTTACATTTAAGCAGATCTAGAGGTAATGAAACAGCTATAAAGGAGGATCAAAACAGTTTTCATTTGCTAATACCCTTGGCAACCTGTTATGAATTTAAATGAACTTAGGTAGATGTTCAGCATGTTTGTTCTCTGTCTAGATCTGCATGTGCAAGATTCATGCAGATCCAACAAAGGAAGGGAAAAGTTAAAAGCCGGGAGAACAATACATTTTTTTATGTCTGCATAACATTTGTGTTGCTTAATAAATCTGTTCAACCTCTTACTGTTTTAATGAGATGCATTTATTAAGGGGTGTTAGAAATGGCCTACTATGCAGAGTCACCCCCAAACATTTTGTCTTCCCTCAATTTTGCCTTTTGCTGTATTTTTGCTTGTTGGCCTTAAGACTCTATGCACTTTACCACTGCATCCCAGTGTTTAAAGTGCTCGTGCTCACTAATTAAAACTTGGTTTGATTGGCATACACCTGATTGTCATATTTAATTTACATGTGTGTCCCTTGTACAGTGGCATAACATATACCTAGGGCCTGCCAACTAAATGCTGCCAGTGGGCCTGCAGCACTTACTGCACCATCCACTTAAGTAGCACTTCAAAACATGTCCCAGGCCTGCCAGTACAGCCTGAAGGCAGTATCCCACTGCCATGTCGACTTGGCATTGAAAACCATTTGCCCAAGCCTTAAACACCCCTTTTATTACAAATAAGTCACCCCTAAGGTAGGCCCTAGGTAGCCCTTAGGGCAGAGTGCTGTGTAATTAAAAGGTAGGACATGTACCTTTTAGTTTTAAATGACCTAGTAGTGAAAAACTTCCAAATGTGTTTTTCACTACTGTGAGGCTACCACTCTCATAGGGTAACATTAGGGATTCTTTTTTCAAATTAATAAGTTATCGTTCTTAAACCAGGGGTGGTTGATTTCTCACGTTTGCTATCTATGAACTTGTAATGATAAACCCTCTTTAATGTTAAAATCAGATTTGTCATTACAAGTTTGAAATTTACTTTTTAGAATGCTGGCATTTTCCTTCCCTTAGCCCTTTGTGCTTGCAGCCTGCCTTAAGTCAAATGGCTGAGAGTAACTGACAGTTGAGACTTTGTGAATTCATCCCAGACAGTCACACAATAGTGGGATTAGCAGAGCCTGAATGGGCCATTAACTGACTTGAAGGGGGGCGGAGCTAGGCACAGCTGCACTTGCAACTGAATAGGCTGTGTTCTGCCACCACACAATAGGCTTAGCAACCCTCTATTGTCAGTGCAGCCAGCTAGGAGCCAGGGCCGGGGAGGCAGAAATTCATCCTGGAACTTCAGAGAACCTTCCTGGAAACTTCACCTAACTAGGAGCAGAGCACCAGGATATAAGAAGAGGGCTTTCAGACCTGCTTCCCAGTTCACTACTCAACCTACGGAAGGGCTCTCAGAGGATTGCCTGATATAGTGACCTGCTGCACACTCTGCGAGGATGCTACTGTACCTGGAAGGACTGCTTTGCTGCCTGGGGCCTGCTTGGAACTTTCAGAGGTCAGCCCTGCTGTAAAGCCCTGCATCACCACCTGCCCCCAGGACTTCAGAAGTGACTCCAAGGGCTAGTTTAGCTGGCCTCCTGGTCTGCGTCACAGGGACATATCAGGTTCCCACAATCTTAAACCTGCACCTGGATCCAGCCTGAGTGAGTCTTGCACCCCCAACAGGCCTCCACCCACTCCTGGATCCTTGGTTGTTGTGCTAAAGGTGCCCAGGTGGCTATTTTCCAAAACGGAGGACTTGCTATTTTGAACCTTAAACTTTAGAAATGTAGAACTCTGTTTCTATTAGTTGGTTTTCAAGGTTTTGGTGTCACATAATTTATAAACATTTGTTTAATTTTCCAAATTGGTTTGGGATTTTTATTGTGTTTTTTGTTCACTGTGTTGCTGTTGTTTGTGTACTGCAAAAATACTTAACACATTGCCTCTAAGTTTAGCCTGACTGTTTTTGTGCCTAGCTACCCAGGGTTAATCACATGTTAAATTTTTGACTTTTGTGGTTTACCCTGCAAGGGATTGTGGCTGTTGCTTGACCAGGTCTCACAACCCAGTCACCCAACAACCCAGTTTCTCACAGGGAGGGGCATGGCTTGATGCAAAGAGGAGAGAGAATGTTAATTTGATATTTTACTTCAATTTATCAGGAATTTACATATTTAGTCCTTGCCAAATTAAGACCAGGGCATGGATCTCAGGATTCATGCACATCTGACAATTAATGTGGAGAGATGAAGTTCAAGAAAAGGTCAAAAACTTTGATTGCTAAAATTGCAAGCACCATGTGACAGATTTGTTTGAACGACTAGCTATCAGAATTGGAATAACCTTGTTTTCTGGATGTGTAGCTGGTAACTGGCCAAATGGAAGGTTGGTTAGTTACAGTATGCCCATGTTTCAGATGATCAGAGGCTGTGAATAGTAGGGACTGCCCACTGGTTGAGCATTGCCCTTGCCTGAAGTCTGTGAACAGAGTGGGTTGGCCGCCTGTGAATAGGGTTACTGTTAGTGAAGTAGGAGATCAGTTAAATAAAACCTATGCGTTAAACAAAAGAACTGAAATCTGTCTATGTACATTGATGATATGTATACTGATGTTGCTTTGAGAGATGTAGTCAATTTGTCTTTTCTAATTTTTCACCTGATAGGAACAACACATAGCATTACTCAGAGTTTGTCAATTTCCCTTGCTGGCTGTTAGAGGACCTTGCACTGGTTGTCTAGAGGGCACTGAGTCTGTTGATTGTGTTTGTTGTAGTTGAATATTTTGAGGAGGCTAATGCTGACCTGTTTTTGACTTTACGATTGAGTGTGATACTGATTGGGAAATTTGTAGTGTTTAATTGTATTGATAAAACATGTCACTTTCATTATTACTTAAGTTGGTGTTGGAAAAAATTTAATATTGTGAGTGTGTGGTGTTTATGGTTTTGAGTCTTAACAAAATGTATATCAAAAGAGCAAAATCAGTCCAAGCGTTTCTATCAACCAAGAGTCTGAACAACCTGTTGTCAACTCTATATTGTATTATCTTCAATGTCACTATGGTATCATACACTTAACCAGTGACCTATAGTTAAATAAGATGCCTTTGGTCGCTGCTCTGTGAAGAAGCAGGATTCACTGACCTGCCAATGCGGAAGTTGCTCTGCACAGACACCATATATGGCCCGAAGGTCTCACTCATACCGTAGAGTTGCATAAGTTGCAGGTTCAGGCCCATGAAGTACTCCAGTGTCTCCTTCATGATGGGGGCTGCACCAGAATGGCAGTGAGTGCATCGATCAAGGCCCAGGCCAGTTTGTATATTCTTGAGGATCAGCTTATCCGCTAACCATTGCCGGCCATTGCTGTAATGCAGAAAGATGATTGTTCAGATTATTACAAATCCATGGAGTAAGTTCAGAAGAATGAAGAAAGCAGAGGCAGAACAGGAAACTGTGGAATCCACTATCTTATCATATAAAAAAAGTTGCTGTCTCATGACAAGTGTGTGCATGTGTAGTGATGCATGCACAAACAGCATGGAGCGGGGAACAGGTTTTAGGCTTTTTTGCTGATGTTTTCTCTATTGACACTATGGGCCCTATGTACGAACACATTTTCCCATTGACACAGAATGGGAAAAACCCTTTGATACATCTGGTCCCAAGACTCTTAGGCACTAGAAGGCATGTTATGTGTGAAACTATTGGTTTTACCAATTCTTGCTTAAAATTCACAGCAAGCAAAACTGTAGACCCACAACAGAATCCACCTCATGAAATGGCAGATTTCCTTTATTTAAAAAAGGCTTTTCTGAAGCCACTTGACAGCAGGTTCGCACTAGGGGGCACATTTACTATGTTTTTCAAGCAAAGTGGCGCAGCAAGGAAACTTGCTGCTCTGCATTGCATGAAAAAATAGAAATGCTTCATATTTTGAAATATGTACATAATGTTTACTCTCTACTTGCGCTGACACACTGTATGCTGCCAAAGCAGCCACCCTTGCTCCATATTGCAAGAGTGCATGTATTACAGGCAGGATTATTTTTGTGCAGGAAGTATCAATCCTTAAAGGCATATTCTTCTGTCGAAGTGTGCTGCTGAATACAATGAACATGGAAATAAGCAGAAACAAAGAAAAATTTAGATATTTCTCCTCTTCTCTCCTGTTAAGCGCACCATTTTGACTCAAACCTAGTTTTACAAGTCTTTTCAAATCTGCATTTGTGCAATAACACATGGGTGGATGCATAGGAAGGCCTATGCCCCACCCATGTAACACCACTTTGATGCAAAGTAATGCAAAGTGTTGCTTTACTTTGTATTTACTAAACCTCGCAAAGCTGTATGACTTAGCCCATGCCAAAAATGATCTTGCAACAGGGTCCACACAAAAAAAGTGACACTGCCTGATGCAAAATCATACTAAATCCTGGTCATGGTTTTAAGTTTGAATAATTTCTAAAATCAACTGAAAGCCACCACACGCACAGAATGAAATAAGATTTGTGAGGGCCTGCGAAACTTGAAGGGGCCTTTGAGAAATAGACCAAAGACTGTTGCATAAGTTACGACTTTGGTGTTATTCTACAAGGTCTGCTTTACCATCCATGGGTGACATGGGTTAACTCGGTTCAATGCACCAGCGAGGAATGTGAAAGACAGATTACTGTAGTCTTGTAAATCACTATTCAATGTGTAATGGACATAGAAGTGTTGCTTCTGGGTTACTAACAATCACATAAATGGATCAGGGGCACAATGGAAACAGAAACAAATCTTATTTCCTTGTTCACCATATCAAACACACTGTACTAAGAAGAATGATCATTTTTAAGTTAAAAGTATTTATTACTACAGGAATAATCTGTTTCTCAGTACATCTAAAATAACTATACATAATATTATGAAGACAGCAAAAAGGCATGTTATAAAGAAGGAGAAGGGAATACATATTTCCAGCATTGTTAAAATGGCATTAAAATTGTCATCTATAACCTGACACCCTATTGCCTACTTCTATGTGCTACATTAAGAGAGCATGGAAGGCAGAACAATTTGCAGTCTAGAGTTTCTTAGGGAGATGAGACACACTGTATACCTTGTTGACAGTAAAGTGTGTCTTTATCAGCAGAGGCATGAAGATAGTGTTTCCCGCGAAGGGCAAACACTAGTTGCAGTAGCAGTAAACCAGCCTTCCTCTGGGACTCAATGTTATTAGCTTCAGGCAAGATGTAGCATCTGTGAAGTGCAAAGTGTGCAGACAGTAGGTATAAGACTGTCTCTTGAAGAATCTTGGACGATACTCTGGGCAATGGACTTCTCCTGACAAGTGGTCAAGTGGTTATCCTTCTATATTAAAGTTTATCAGAAACTGGAATTTCTGACAGAATTTTAAGAATGTCATAGATTATGCGCATCAAGGTATGCTTCCCAGACTCTTTCTTATGAAGAGGTAAAAAGATGTGAATTTAGATGACACTATTTCGGTTATCTGTCTGTGTTCTTATTCATTCTTGACATGGTAAAAAGTAGACATTTGACCCAGAAAAATGTCACATTGATGGTTGAATTAGTGTAATTGATTGAAGGGCTTCACACTTTCAGAGATCTTAGAAAGGGAAGGTCAGGCGGCATCTGCAGTTAATAGCTAAGTGCATGGGCAGTGCAGGGGCCCCCGAGTCCCCTTGCCGCCAGCCTTTCCATGGCAGTGTTTACAGCCATGGACAGGCTGGCGGTAAGGGGAGTCGAAATCCCCAGGGCAGGCCTGCTTGCAGCGATGCCATGGTGGATTACGACCGCCGGGACCACCATGGCGGTATACCGCTGGTCCCGGCAGTATGACCGTGGCGGAAGCGCCACGTCATGATATGGCTGGCAGTACCGCCAGCCTGTTGGCGGTACTACCGCCACAATAACCCTGGCGGTCACCGACCGCTAAGGTTAAAATGAGGCCCATAGTCTGGGAAGACATGCCCTAATTCCAGTTTATAAAAGCTATGAATTTTTAATATGACACACCCATTATTTCTCTTGAGTTTCCCAACAATGCCCCAAGAACTGCATAAGGATTGTCACTTCATAAAAATATACTTTGGAGCCTTTTTGGAAAAGCTTTGATGAACCAGAATACAGGTATATCAGATTAGAAGCAAGACCTTAAATCTTTCCATTTCACTTGACACCTGGGAATAATTCTGGAACAATGCTGGTTTTAGGGTGGTTCCATCTGTGCTGCTTCACTGGGCATCAAGCTCAAGGAGTTTCCATTTGCACAAGCTCACAGAGGTGCCATTTGCACTCTGAAGCAGTGATAGGTGAGTGAGATAAGAGATGCTTGCAATGTTGTTTGTGTGCCTAGACTTTTACAGAGGAGGATAGCTTCAAGATAACTCTGATGGCTAAAATTTATGCTAGTAAAGTCTTTTTGTGTCTAGTTTTGACACATGATAAAGTAGTCCTGAGGTCTAATGTGTCTGCTGCAAAGCATGACGTGTAGCAAACAAATTACATATTTGTATTTATGTAGATAGCTCAGTTGGTTACTAGTTTTGTTGCAGAGATATCTTTGTTACTTTCTGTTCATACGTTACAATCCTTCCATTATAAGCTATGAACCTGCAGCAAAGGGCTGTATGCAAACTGCAAGGCATAGTTCTAGAACCTTATTGTTTTTTCTCATTTTAGGGTTGTTAAAAGGGTTCCTTTGGACAGTAATTCTTATCAGTATAGACAAACCACCACAATGTTACCTTTTTGAATCGTGAGCCTATCTATGCTTCTCCAGAGCAGTTACTATTGATATATTCCTACCAGTATGGTAGGCCTGTCCCGTATGGTAGACATGTGCCTTCGACACCTTGCAGCCCTAATTCTCCTATGCAACATTTCTTATACATTGATGTATGCACTTGTACGATTCACGGTCTTTCATAATATGTGTCTGTGTGATGTAAAGTGCTCTGACAACCTACATTGGGATGAGTAGTGTAAGTAATTAAATAAATGCAAGAGTGGGGACATGGAGAGATGAGGGTTACTGTTGGAGGGTGGTACTGAGGGAATCCTTGAAGAAGGAGGTTGTGGAGTGGCACCAATAAAGATTGTCGCACCAGTCGGTACCAATGCTAAAGCCTGCCCTGCTCAGGAGATCTGGCAGAATCTCTATTATTGTGACCCTCACAGGAATAAAAAACAATGGTGTGCCCTGTGCTTGCCGGAGCTGGTCTCTGACAAGGAGAAGATCAGGGTTGTGAGAAGCTCCTGGACAGGGAGCGAGCCACACAAGATCAACAAAGACTATAAGCATTCCAATGAGATTCTTTACATAGTGCATCAACAATACACTTTCTTACTGTCCTCCAGTGAAACCACTATAAATAGGATGAACGGAGCTCGTTGAAACAGAGAGGCACACATTCTCTCTTCTAAGAAATTTGACTCAGAAGGGGCGTCCTAGCAGTTACCTCAGTTATAGTCAGAAACACAGGGCCTTGTACATAGAGAGAAGTCTGACCTAAGCAAACAGAATGCAATACTGTATCCCACTTCCCATTTTAGCATTTTGGCATATTAACGCAGACTCATTGGGATAGGGAGTTAGCAAAATGGCATGTTCTCTTTACATACTATTACATTGTTCATGTTTTCTTTTTTCATGTTAACTGTGATATTTGTGACTATTATCTTGTGTATTCTGTACTAGTTTGGTTTCTAAGAAAACCCTCTGTTAACACTAGCACAGATGTCTTTATCTGTGTGTTGACTTCCAGCAAAGGACATGGTTAACCTTGGAAAATATACCTCTTGTCGCTGAAAGGTCATCTGTTTCGTAGCTTGGATCATTTCCATTTCAAGTTGGAGATTTTCACTGGGTATCTGCCCATCTCTCTTGCACCAAATAAAAGCTTGTTATACATGTTCTGCCCAGAGGCCAAAGGATTTTATATACAGGTGTTGTGATGTGGCATAGAATGCCGCTGTGTCATGTGGAATCCTCTGACACAGCTTGCTGATGTCTCGGCATTCCACATGATACCAACGGACTGAGGTGAACGTCTTCTCTTCCCTCTGTGCCCTTTGTAATACTACTTTTAATACTTAAAGCTTGTCTTTATAAATATTAAAGACTGTTTCACTCCAGCGCTATTGTGGAACTCCTCACTTCAAGTTTGGCGACGAGTTTCTGGTCCTTGAAGAGCCCACTTCCAGCTGTGTGAAGACTTTGGTGTTCCTGGGATCGTTTATTCTTTGACTGACTTATGTGGAACGGCATCTCAAGGATTGTTTTTTTGGTGTTTCCCTCATTGCTACGATCCTGTATGTATTTGAGGGCACAAAGGGTACAGAGGGTACTAAGGAGAATACCGTTTGCATAACGGTATTTCTACTTGGTGCTTCGCTGCGCGCGTGAACTGCGCAAGGCACATGTGCCTCAGCTCGTGTCTGGAGACGCGAGCATTGTAGCGCGTGTGTTTGAAGACGCGAGGCACAGGTGTTTTCGCTCGTGTCTGGAGACGCGAGTATTGTAGTGCACGTGTACATTAAAACGCGAGCTCTTCAGTTTGCGCGCACGGCATAAGGTTGTCTCCTACCTTGTGTTAATCGGCATTTCAGCTACCTTAGAGCCACCATCAATATTGAAACGACGCTGCCTTGCTTTCACGTCATTTGTTGAGTAATGAAAATAGAAGAAGGACACTTCACCTGTCATTGACACAGATGAGGGACTATTTTTTTTTCTCTCAACTTTGGTCCCTTCTACATAGAAATCGGCCATCTTTCTTTGGTCTATCATACATATACATATTATTTGTATTAACGTCCATTATTTATTTATTTATTTATTTTTCTTCCTTTTCTTTTGTTTTTTGAAGAGACTGTTTTAAAAAAAAAAATGCAGAATGTATTACCACCATCACCTTTTTTGCAAGATCCAGGTGATCCTCCTTTAGAGTGGAAATTATGGTTACGTTCATTCAAGGCATACCTGGGAGCTATAGACGGTCATAAATTCAGGCCGGAAAGAAAAAAAAGTTTAATGTACTATCACTTAGGAGTGGAAGGACAGAACATTTTTTATCATCTTCCAGCTTATGAATTACGTGAGGATGAGGAGTTGGATGAATTTGAGATGGCGGTTGCGCAGCTGGACAAACATTTCACTAAGATTAAGAATGTAGTTGTCCATAGGTACAAATTCTTTACCAGAGCACAAAATCCTAATGAAAGTGTTGATTCTTTCATTACTGCGTTAAAAGTACTGGCGGCCAAATGTGAATTTGAAAACTTTACTTCGCAACTTATACGTGACCAACTGGTAGCAAGGTGTTTTTCGAAAAGAATTCAAGAAAAGTTATTAACATGTAAAGACCCGTCATTAGATAAAGCTATTGATATAGCAAAAAGCATTGAA
Source organism: Pleurodeles waltl (assembly GCF_031143425.1). Classification (NCBI taxonomy): domain Eukaryota; kingdom Metazoa; phylum Chordata; class Amphibia; order Caudata; family Salamandridae; genus Pleurodeles; species Pleurodeles waltl. The sequence continues at coordinate 1,312,017,549 of NC_090437.1, read as the reverse complement.
TGTTCATTGGAGGATGATAAACAGTTGGAATTGTCTATGTCTAACGTTTCTATTTCAGGTGCGGTGATGAATACACAAAATCTTGATCACGAGAGACTGCTTCGTACTAAAAAAAAACAAGATTGCTCTCCACCTGCTAGGAATACTTTACCTTTCAAAAGCAACTTTAAAACTATGTGTTACAGATGTGGTTCTTTAAGTCACGTTTCATCTTTCAGGAGCTGTCCGGCAGTTAATCAACAATGCAGGAACTGCAACAAACTGGGTCATTTCTCACGTGTATGTAGAGGTGGAAAAAGGAGTAGCATCCGTTGTGTACTAGATGGAGATAAGGATAATGCACAACAGGATGACAATGAGCTTGTTTTGGTTATCAAAGATGACAATCCCTCTCTTAGTAAAGTGGTAATGGACCCTGATGTTGAGGTACTAGTGGGTGGTGTGTCTGTCAAATTATTAGTAGACACTGGTGCACGCATTACTATTGTTTCATTAGAAAAATTCAATGAGTTTTGGAGTGGTAATATTCTTTTTCCTTTGAGGGGAGCAAAATTGATTTAGTCGGTTTTTTTTTTACTTCATTGTCTGTTTTTGGTAAGACACTCCATGGCAAGGTGTATGTAGCAAGAAAAGGCATTAATGTGTTGGGCTTAATTCACCAAGCGGATTTTAAATTGGTCATTAAACCGGGAAGGGAGAAACCTGTCGTGATTGATTGTAGCAACACCAATTGTATTAACACATTACATGATGCAAAGCATTTCTGGCAACAAAAATTCAAACGTTTGTTCCAGGATAAGTTAGGTAAAATTACAAGCTACACACACACAATCAGATTGAAACAAGGAGTAACCCCGGTCAAGCATAAATTGAGGAATGTTCTTTTTAGCGTGAGGGCAGAATTGTCCAATTTATTAAGGGACATGTGCGAACAGGAGATAATAGAAAAGATTGAGGCAACTCTATGGTTATCCCCCATTGTCTTAGCAAAGAAGAGCTCTGGAGACCTTAGGATGTGTGTGGACTTAAGAAGCCTGAATGAGGCAATTTGGGTTGATAGTTTCCCGTTGCCCAGAATAGACGATCTCATAGCCAAAGCGGGTTCAGCCAGTTGGTTTACGAAGTTAGATCTCAAATCGGCGTACCATCAAGTTGAACTTGATGTTGACTCACGCTATCTCACGGCTTTTGTGACACCTGATGGTACTTTCCAGTTTTGTAGATTACCTTTTGGTTTGGCGTCAGCTGCTGCTGTCTTTCAAAGATTAATGACTGACATTTTTCCTAATAGTTCCAATGTTGTCATATTTCAGGATGATATCCTGATTTTTGCTGACACTGAAATGGAACATGACAGGGTTGTGGAAGAAGTTTTGAAAACTTTGGAAGATAGAGGAGTTACTTTGAGAGGAGACAAATGTCTCTTCAAGACGCGGGAGATCGAGTACTTGGGGCATGTGTTATCGGAACAGGGGGTTAAACCGAGGCCCAAGTTAGTGAAAAGCATTTTGGAAGCTCCTGCACCTAAAACCAAGGAGCAGCTTCTTTCTTTCTTAAGTTTATGGGAATTTTATGCAAAGTTTTTAAAAGACTTTGCCAAGACCACTGAGTGTCTTCGAGCCATTCTTAAAAAGAAACAAATGTTTCTTTGGTCTAAAGAGTGTAATGACGCTTTTGAACTGGTTAAGCAGCAAATTGTCAATTCTCCTGTGTTACAACCTTCTTCTGATGAAAGAAAAACTATTATAACAGTGGATGCATGTGAGTATGGATTAGGTGCTGTTTTGACACAAGTTTCTGATGGAGGCAAGGAAAGCACCATTGGGTTTGCTTCTAGGACCTTGAGGGAGGTTGAACTGAAGTATTCTGTTATTGAAAAGGAACTTCTTGCCTGTGCTTGGAGTGCTGAGAAATTTAAACAGTACCTTTGGGGTAGACACTTTGTCTTAAAAACCGATCACCGCCCCCTCGTGGAAATCTTATCTGGTAAGAAAATTAAACGTTCTACTGCTCGTATTGCTCATTTGTCTGCTAAATTATTAGAGTTCAATTTTTCTGTCGAGTATATTCCGGGAGGAAAAAACAGTAGAGCAGATTGTTTATCCCGTTTTCCCATATTAGATGAGGAAGAACTAGAATGGGAGACTGAAGTAGAAGAATGCTTAATAGCGTGTATTGCTGAAACTTTGGATGAAAATGTTTGGATCAAGTCATTGCGAGATGACAAATGGTTGTGTGAAGTTATGCAATATGTTAAGTCTGGGTGGCCAAGAGAAAGAACTCTTCCGCCTGAATTACAACCTTATTGGAAGGTATCGGAAGAATTATCTGTTGAAGGTGACATGCTCATTAGATGTGACAAACTTATTCCTCCAGAGTGTCTCAGGAAGGATTTGATTCTTAAAGCACATGTAGGACATCTTGGTTCCACTATTACCAAAAGGAAACTGAGATAAAATTTCTGGTGGCCTAGTATGGATAAGGAAATTGAGGAGTTGGTTAAAAAGTATCCTAGGTGTTGTGTAAGTGACAAGGTTCTTGTTACCCAGGGAATGACTGATTCCTTTGTTCCATCGCCAACTCGGGCATGGCAGAAAATTGGCTTAGATTTTCTTGGACCATATTATGTACTGCCGCCAGACATGAGGTATTTCATGGTTATAGTGGATCACCTTTCCAGGTGGGTTGAGGTTTTGCCTATCAGGGTTCCCACCACTCAAAGTGTTATTAAATGTCTGAAAGAAGTTTTTAGCCGGGAAGGTTTGCCTGAACAAATAATGACCGATAACGGGGTACAGTTTGTATCCACAGAAATGTGTCAATTCTTGCACAGATGTGGCATTAAACACATCAGAACTCCTCTCTATAATCCCCAGAGTAATGGTGTTGTTGAACGTTTCAATTGTGTGCTTGTGGAATGTATACAAGCAACCCTTAGGAACAACATGCCTGTTGGACAAGCTATTAAAGAATTGATCTGGTCTCATCGCACCACAACTCATGTTGCTACTGGTAAGACTCCTTTTGAGTTGATGAGGGGGAGGATCGCGACGACAGAATTATGTCCTTTTTGGATGATTGATTTATTTCATGAGGGGTGTGATCTTAAGAAGGAGTGGCAAATTGCAAAAAAATATTCTGATGTAATGGGAAAGCGAAGATTGAGGGCAATACCGTTAAGAAAAAAAAATCAGGATCTCCAGGTTGGAGATTGGGTAAGAGTTAAAGATCCTTTATTACTCAAAAAAGGCTTGTCAAAATTTAGAGAACCACAGCAAATTCTAGAGGTATGTAAAAATGCAGCTAGGCTGGCTGATGGGAATTGGTGGGGTGTCTCGCGTTTGGCGTTAGATCCCAGTGTTCATTCTAAAAGTGAGTCTGGAAGTAATCACAAGTTGTCCATTCATTCCAATGGAAAAGAAGTTGATTCCAGTCATTTTCCTGAATGTATGAGAAAGATTGCCCACAAAATTTTTGAGAAGAAGGGTAAGCGGGAATGCCGCAAACCTGTTAAATTTCATGATTATATTATGTCGTGAAAGTGATATATGTGTGTATTATTTGTTTAGTAGTTTGTTACTTTTCACTCTGATTACACATAGTTTATTAGGTGCTGTTTATAAGTTACTCTTGTTCAATTTCAGTAAGACAGTTTTGTTTATATTTATAGTATTGTTTTATTTATTCTAAATGTATTAAGAACAATGTTAAATTAAAGAAAGGGGGGAGATGTTGTGATGTGGCATAGAATGCCGCTGTGTCATGTGGAATCCTCTGACACAGCTTGCTGATGTCTCGGCATTCCACATGATACCAACGGACTGAGGTGAACGTCTTCTCTTCCCTCTGTGCCATTCGTAATACTACTTTTAATACTTAAAGCTTGTCTTTATAAATATTAAAGACTGTTTCACTCCAGCGCTATTGTGGAACTCCTCACTTCAACAGGTCTGACCAAAATAGCTTGGTAAATCAAGATTGTGTCTAACGTGGTACTCTGACTGGGTCTATTAACCAATTACTTGACACTACAAAGGTTTCCTGCAAAAGGAGAGTAAATACTACTGGTGGCAACTGAAAGATTTGCTTCTACACCTAAAATATTGTATTCTTAGGAAGAATATGAGGCAACAGAAAAGGAACTAGGGCCTTTCTGAGTCTTAAAAGGAAATATTTCCTGCTAGATATACAGCAAAAGAAAGTCAATATATCCCCATAACTTCTATAGACAACATGTAGTGCTTTTCTGCTAAGCGCTACCCATCTGCCTTTCGTCTGAAATCATGAGACGTGCATATTTCCCAACTCCAAAAGGTCAGCTGGTAAACCTGCCCTGCTTGGGGGCCAGGAGAAATCTACTGGGTGTGATGAAAATTGCTTGAGAGTCTACCCTGATCATTAGTCTGATCCAAGGACTAGTAGTCTATAAAATTAGCTTGAAGAATAATTGAATCTGTAAGTGGTCTCTTTCTAAAGTGTATACCATGTTCTTACTCATTGTCCAAACCCATGTATCAGAGTCCTGGTGACACTGAGACATGGGTTTGTATATTCCTGTGCTTGAGAAAGCTACTTCATATTTTTGTAGACAGTCATTGGGATATGCTGAACACTGCAGACTCCCTTAAGCCTGCAATAACATTCTCTGGCTTGTCCCTCTTTACACAGCAGGACACCAATAGACTATCACAAAACAGGCTTTCTTGCTACATTGTAACATTCTTCTTTGGGCATCTGTGCCTAGTACATGCAAATGAAGCTATGGTAGGAGGCTGCGTTCTAACAAAAGCAAATATCTATAACCTGATCCTTTAGTATACCAGTAGCCATAGGTGATCATTTTATTTGGTTCATCGTGTGTTGCTGTGTAAGAATTATAAAAAAGTTTTGGGTTGCATCTTGACCACAGAACAGATGTTTACTGAATACTCTAGACTGCCTTGTTATTGTGATCTATGACAACATCTGCATTTCAAACATAATACCACATCTTGAACAAGCCTTAACTGCTATATCTAGCTAACCATAGAGAGGCATGTGTCCAAAAATGTGTACCTGGTCATCTATTTAGAGTGCAATAGGTAATGATGCTCTGAGACACTGGTGATCAACAACAGTATTCACATGATACTGTCCAATAGCCACTGTCTCGCCCAAGTGCACCTCATGTAACAATCACAAACTATGCTCCCCAACATGGATAATATAAAACATTATCATGCCTCTGGAACATACCCATTCATAAAGTTGCAGCTAGCCATGCCCTCTGTCACTTCTTGGAACTTCTCCCAAACACGCGGTACCCCAAAGAACATGGTAGGTCGAACTTCTTTCAGCATATGAACCAGGGAGCCCTGTGATAAAGAAATACAGATGGAACTAGATGATGGAATGATTGGGTACAAAAAGATATTCTTCTATGCCATTGTTCTATTTGAGAAATGCCAGCTGCTTCTATTCATACATTTCTTATAAAAATTGGTACTGTTAAAACATATTGGCCCTCATTACAACCCTGGCGGCCGGTGTTAGAGCGGCGTTAACACCGGCAACAGGCCTGCAGTAAAACAAATGAGATTTTGTCCCTGGCGGTAACCGCCATCAAAGACCGCCACTTTAACACACCGACCGCCAGGGTGGTAACGGCCGCTGGGCTGGAGACTTCGGTCTCCAGCCCGGCGGCCGTCACAATCCCACCCTCAGGATTATTACCCGGCCTACCGCCATGGTTTTCGTGCCAAACTTACCGCCACGAAAACCATGGCGGTAGGCACTACCAGTGCCAGGGAATCGCTTCCCTGGCACTGATAGGGGTCTCCCCCGCCACCCTCCCTCTCCCCAGAGCCCTTACCCACCCTCTCCCTCCCTCTCCTGCCCCTCCGCACATATACACACCTGCACGCGCACCCAAAGGACTCATCTGGACTGCCTTGATGAGAAGGACTGCTGCCCTGCTGTTGCTCTGCTGCCCTGCTGGCCTAGCCCGACTTCCAGAGTGGAAATTCAACGCAACGCCTGCCTTGCCACGCAAAAATTAGACACATCGCCTACCGGATTGACGCAGCACCCATGCCTTCTTCCAGCGCATCAAGTATTTTCAGGCATCAACCCTGAGCATAAAGATATCCCTGCATCGCAGTGAGGAACCAAGACTGCGTGCCGAAAAACAACGCAAGCCCATGCATGCATCTTCTGTGCCGCATCGGAAAATTTGACACACCACCTTATTTTTCCACACATCTCTTCCTCTGCAGTCTCCGTGCATCGTTATTTTTTATGCATACCAGGTAACAAAGAGACAGCTGTTTATTTCTAAAGATTTAGACTCTTAAACTTTTTTAAAGTGATTCTTCAGCTTGTTCTTATTGGATCTTTGTCGCTTTGACCTTATTTTATTCAGATAACTAATATCTATAACTTGTGTGGTGTATTTTTGTGGTGTTTTCACTGTGTTACTGTATAATTTATTGCACAAATACTTTACACATTACATTCTAAGTTAAGCCTGACTGCTCAGTGCCAAGCTACTAGAGGGTGGGCACAGGATAATTCAGATTGTGTGTGACTTACCCTGACTAGGATTGAGGTCCCTACTTGGACTAGGGTGTATACCTCTGCCAACTCAAGACCCCATTTCTAACACAAACTCACCATGAAATGACAGATCATCACAGTCTACTCTGCCTGCATCCACAGTCTTCTCATGCTCCAAAGAATCTTCAAATGGCTCCTCATAACCACAAGAAAAACAGTCATGCAAGCCCGAATCACGAGCCGTCTGGACTATGGCAGCACATGTAGGAACCACCACAGAACTCATGAGAAGGCTTCAGATGATACAGAATTCAGTCTTCCCATCCATAAAAGATGTCAATTCAAACTATTGACATACACCTAAAAAGCCCTCTACAACCAAGGACCAGAGGGCATGCACCACCGCCTGAACTTTCACCAACCATCCAGAAACTTTCACTCCAAGTCCCTCGCCATTGCAGTGATACCGCTCCTTCTCTCACCTCGCCGCCAAGTCCTAGAATGCCCTCACTCTCCACCTCTGAACATCACCCTCATTGACAGACTTCAGGAAGAAACTTAAGACCTGTCTTTTGACTGAGCCTAGCAGCCCATTGCCTGGATACCCTCACAGGTGAAAAGCTGCGTTATACAAGTACTGAGTGATTGAGTGATTGATGTGTTATCACTACAGAGAAAAAAATCCTCCTCAAAGTAGGAAATATAGAGGCAGGACAAACTTGGCTCAAAGGTGCTTCCCAAGGAAGTACCTTGAGTGTGGAGGTACAGAATATCCTCAAGTGAAGATAAGGATTAGGAAAATTATGACAGTCATCCCCCTAGGGCCCTCAGGGATAACCTACCATTTGGTCAATTCTAGAGGATCCGCCAAAACTGTAGCGCAATCACAGACTTTGACAAACAAGCTATGTCTTTGGCAGACAACCTGAGAGTGAGGAACTATCCCTCACATAAGATTAACATGGCTCAGAAAAGGGCCAGGAATAACCATTGTGAAGCCCTCCTTAAGACTAAAACAAAAGAACCTGACAACAGACTAACATGTGTGACTACCTACACCGCCTACTCCAATAGAATCAAAAACTGGCTCCCTCAATATACCTATCCCCCTGTTTGCTTTCAAATGGACCAGTAATCTGAGAGATATGAGGGTGCATACTAGACCAAATTCTTCACCAGAGAAAGAACAAAGCAGCCTATGGGGTTAGCCACAGGTCATTACCCATGTGGTAATCGTTGTGTCTGCCATCTGACAAAACCCACCGAAGAGATAATTTTCGACAATGCACACAGATGGACATTGATGAGTCAGAAGAATTGTAACACAAAGAACAGCATCTATATGATCAGGTGTCCATGTGGACTCAAGTATATATAGATGATCACAACACCCATAAAAATCTTTATAAATCAACAGAGATGTAGCATAATATGTAGAAGGATAACCACCAAAATGAGTGCACACTTCCTAGACATAAACTACACTGCTGATGACATTAATTGGGTAGCTCTGGAGACACAGCAATGTGCAAATAAAAAACTGTGCTTTACAGAGGACACCACGGGGTGTCCAGTCTGTAGTCCCATATGGCCGGAATGATGACATGACATCCCTTGGAGTGAACTGGATCAAAACTGATCACTCTAGTATGTCTTGCTATCTCTGCATTGATCAAGATTCATCACTACAGCATATCTTGCTGTTTGTGCAATGTTTGACATCTTTGACTTCAGTATACCCCGCCAGTTTGGCCTTGTTAACTACCATTACATTCCCACTACTGACCTCCACATATCTGATTTTACATAGTACCTATCTAATCTAGTGCCCCTTTTTTCAGCACGACTGTTAGAAATGGCGGAGTCTTTTTGAGCCTCATTTCCTTAATTACCACAGTATTCTGTTCCAACACCACACTATCTTTGAGGTACCATTACATTTTGTTTTCAGTGGTAACGGGTATGTTTCAATATCACACTTTGACAGACTATTACACTTCGTGAGATTTTTGTTGATCCGATTTAGTGGAAAAGCATATGTCCAACATGGCGGGCACTCTGCCACCCTTGTAGTCCACTAGTCTCCATGCAGCACATCTGCATAATGCCCGCACATTTCTATGCGCCCCGCCCATATGCGCAGACACATGGCAGAGATGGATGGAGATGATTTAAGCCACAACCTGCCCTTCCTGGACAACTCCAGGATTGCAGAGAAGGTGTAGGTTTCAGGCAATTACTGCTCTTGCCTTTTTTGTTCCTGACCCTCGGCTTTCAGTAAACGAGGCTTGATGTTATCCACATTTTACTTATTGGCCCACAGAGACCACACAAAGCGTGATTATCCCTGCAATACTTAAGTGGCCTGTATATTACTCCAATAGGCTAATATATAACAGATAACTTACTTGCGTCCCTTCACTATGCTTGACGCTGATGTTTGGGTGACTTATTCTACTTGTTATGTGTTTGTTTTGTTCAGGTTGTAATTCCTGGTGGCACCATATACCGGGATTACTTGCCACTATCAGGATGTTTTGCATCCAAGCTGAATGCTCTCATGTTATCTACATGGTGCATTTACAAAGATAATATTTGATAGGGATGCATAAAAAGACATGCCTTTCATCTTATATTTTTTAGTCTGGTTCGGATTCTTCCTCATTTCTTCATTACTTATAAGAGGTATTGGTTTAGCTAAACCATACAGGTGGTCTTTTAGGTTGGACACTTCCCCAATTTGGACACCTGTCCCAATTCCCCATAGATTGGGTTATTTGATGGTCCTGATGAGTTGCCGCAGATCTTTGGTGAGTCCGTTTTTGGCAAGAAACATGCTAGCCCGTAATTAACTTGATTCCTTGAGATAAATAAGAAGGAACATTATTTCCTGTCTAGTTTCACTCTGTTTTTAACCATGACAAGAAGCACCACTATAATAGTCATTAGGTGGCCATTAGTGATTTTAAGCATTTCACTAATTTTTTCTCCAATCTACACTCTCAGCAGCCTTACTACAGGTTTGCTACAGAAAATCATTATAAAAGATCACCAGAAAAGACCCTCCTTGAGGGGTGTATTGGGCATTGCAGCACCGGCCCAATGAGGAACTGCCTGATGATGAAGCATGCCACCCGTGTGAGTGGGTGAGGCTCCTGATAGTCACATTCTCCAGACCATTCTTGTCATGGAGTAAACACTAATGGTGTTCCCCCATGAGACAAACCGATGAACTGCATACCATTGCCTATTGGAAAGAAATAGGTGTAAAAACTTTATCATGAAAGGAAAAGATCTGCTCTTGCTTTTTCTTAAAATAAAATAACAAAGAACATACTTGGACAGTTTTTCTATCAGACTTCAACTTTTATATTTTTTAAATTAAGACACATGCATATATGAAGATTGTTAGAACTTCGGTTTCTCTTTGTTAGAGTATGCACCCTGTACATTCAGGACCCACCACTTCCAGTCAGGGTAAGCTAGATACACACTTAGAGATAACCTGTGCTGGTATCGTGGCACAGAGAAGTCAGGCCTATCTCAAGAGACAATGTGTAATGCATTTGTGCAATACATACACCCAGTAATACAATGAAAGCACCACAAATAAAGACTCCACACAGGTTTATAAAATAGATTGTATTATAAAAGTGTCAAGACCAAAATGACAAGAAAATCCAATCGGTGGACCTCACAATATGTTTTTTAGGCATAGTTGCGAAACAGTGCTGAAAGGTCACTATTGTTTTCGAAAAGGTTGGTTGCGGTTGTGTAGACTGGGTATTGCGACATCAGTTTCTCAGAGGTTCCCTAGGGAGACTTGACCCAAAAGTCACTAGTAATCCAATGTTTATCTTCTATCCCTGAGACCGAGGTATTTTCACCAGTATGGCTTGCCACGAGAGAGCACAGGCTCACGATGGGCACCCACAGGTCCTGCAACTAAGGTACCTTAGATGCAGGGCCTGTGTCGTTGAGTTTCTATGGTGGGAGGGGGCTATCCGGCATGGCACGCACACAGTGTGGATTTTTAATATGTGGACTGGTTGCAGTGGTTTTAGGAAGGAGTGCGGTGACTTCAATCAGTGCAGTTATGAAGTGTTGCTCCTGGGCACACTTTGCTGCCAATCAGACATGAAGTGCTGATTGTAGACAAACTGTGATGTAACTCTGACATGAAGCGCTGATTCGCGACAACCTCTGCTGTCAATTGGACATGAAGCACTGCTCGTAGACAAACCCTGCTGTGAATCGGAAAAGAAGTGCAGATTGTAGACAAACTCTGCTGTCACTTGGGCATGAAGCGCTGATCATTGACAAACTCCACTGTCTCTCAGGCACGACACATAACACCAAGCTGTTGTTTAAAGAAAAACAAAGTCTTTGCTGTGCCTGAGAGTTCTTGAACAGGGGACAAGTCCTTGAAGATCACCTGGCAGAAGACAGAGTCCAGCTCTCCTTCAACAGAGTCAGAGGGCAGCAGGGCTACACACAGAAAAGCAGTCCTTCTAGAAAAGCAATCCAGTTGAGTCCTTTAAGCAGCCCAGCAGGTCTTCTGGTAGGGGTTCAGTTCAAGATCCAGAGGTGTTTGTAATTGAGGGGTCAGAGACACAGTACTTATACCCAAAAGTGCTTTTGATGTGGGGGTGACTTCAAAGCAAGGTCTTTGAAGTGCACAGAGATCCTTTTTCCTAATCATGGATTCAGACTATCAGTAGGAGGTAGTCAGCCCTTTTAGGTGGGGACAGGTACTTCCCTATTCAAGTGTAAGTGTCAGCTCCCTTCTACCTTTCCTCCCCGGGAATGCCCACCAAGATGCAGATGAATGCAGATGATTGCTTAGACACAGCTAACCTTCTGGTGTTTGTGGCTGTCGAGAGGGAATGCACAAAGTGTAGCTGTCACCTCTGCCAGATATGTATTGGAGACGAGATGCAAGGCACACAGAGTGGTAAGAGCAGAAAAATGCCCACTTTGTAAAAGTGGAATTTCTACAATAGTAATGTTAAATCCAACCTTACTAGTACGTAGGATTTATCACTACCATTCAAATGATATGAAACATGATGTAGCTATTCCTTTCTGATCAGGAATTACATCTTTAAAGTATATTAAGGAATTCCCACTGCTAGCCTCTGAGAGGGGTAGGCCTGACAGTAGTAGAAAACAACGTTGTTTTTTTTACTAGCAGGACATGTAAAACTTAAAAGTACATGACCTTCCTTTTAATAACATAGAACCCTTTCCAATGGGCTACCTAGGGACCACCTTAGGGGTTTACCGACATGTAATAAAAGGAATGTTTTGGGCTTGGCAAGAGGTTTTAAATGCCACGTCAAAGTGGCAGTGAAACTGCACACACAGGTTCTGCAATGGCAGGCCTGACACAGGTTTGAAAGGCTACTTGTGAGGATGGCACAACCAGTGCTGCAGACCCACTAGTAGCATTTAATTTATAGGCCTTGGGTATATGGTATACCACTTTATAAGGGACATACCAGTAATTTAAATATGCCAGCTGTGGATACACAAATATTATCATGTTTAGGGGAGAAGCGCATGCACTTTAGCACTGGTCAGCAGTGCTAACGTTTGCAGAGTCCTAAGGCCAACAAAACGATACAGCAAAAATCTGAAGCAACCAGGCAAAATGTTCGGGGGGTAAGACCACCCTAAGGCTGGCAGGTTTAACAATACCAGGCTTACTGGCTAACTTTGTTTTATCAACACTCATATATTCCTAGAAAGTGTTTATATCATGACAATATATTATGCTTTTAAATGCATTATTATTCAAATGATTAATTTTCAATTTGAAATGCTTTTACTGTTATGCCATGTTTTATGCATGTCCATACATAACTTAGCTCACTTAACGTAAGGCTCATTAGAAAACTGAGAAATTTGATTGTTGGTTGACTGGGGTATGAACCCTGGCCAAGCACAGCCACAAGCCCTTGCATGGTGAACCACAAACAGTCACTAACACTCTGCTTAGCTCTGGGTAGCTGTGCACAAAAAGCAGCAATCAGGCTAAACTTACAGGCAATGTGTTAAGTATTTATGCAGTACACAAACAGCAACACAGTCAAAAAAACAACATAATAAAAATCCCAAACCAAAACCATGAAAGTCCAATTAGTAGAAACAGAGTTATGATTTTTTAAAGTTTAAGGCTCAAAATAGCAAGTACTCACTTCTGGAAAATGGCCACATGCGCACCTTTAGCACCACAACCAAGGGTCCAGGAGTGGAGGGAGACCTCTTGGAGGGTGTAAGACTCACTCAGGCTGGGTCCAGGTACAGGTTTAAGATGGTGGGAGCCTGTCATGTCACTGTGGCTCAAAACAGGAGACCAGCTGAACTAGTCTTTGGAGTCACTTCTGGAGTCCTGGCTCTGTAGCAAGTCTGGTCTCTGAAGTTCCCAAGCAGGCTCCAGGTAGCAAAGCAGTCCTTCCAGGTACAGCAGCAGTCTGGCAAAGTACACAGCAGCAAGCAGTCCTCTGAGAGTCCTTCTACAGGTCCAGTAGTGAACTGGGGAGTAGGTCTATGAGTGCTCTTTTTATACCCTGGTGTCCTGATCCTAGCAGGTGGGAGAAGTTTCCAAAAGAGTTCTCTGAAGTTCTAGGAATTTCCTGCCTCTACTGCCCTGGCTCCTAGCTGACTGCACTGACAGTACAGAGGCCCATGTTTATAGGAAAATGACATAGCGTGACACTGCGCCAAAATGGGCAGCGCCGCGCTCCGTCAGTTTCACAGTGTAGGGATGTGCCGTATTTAATTGAATATGGCGTACACCTGTGTTGTCCCCTGTGCTGGCACTAAATTTAGCTGCCAGTGCCAACACAGGCATCCTTGCACCATGGGTCAAGGATGTCTGCGTTGAGGGGTGTGATTGTTTATATGTGGGAAGGTGTCCCTTCCTGCACATAAACAATCACTAATGGCGATTTGGCATTCACAGAAGTGCCAAAGCATCATTTTAAAATGATTGTTTATGTGCAGGAAGGGACACCTTCCCGCACATAAACAATCGTGGATGGCATTTTGCTCTTTCTATGCATGCTGCAGAATGCAGCACACACAGAAAAAGCAAAAAACGAGGAGGAATAAAAGTATTCCTCCTCGTTGTGCCTTGCTAACGCCACCCCTGGGGTGATGTTACATTTTAGCGCTGCCTCGGATTTACGAAAACTCGTAAATCTGAGGCAGAGTCAAAATGCAATGGGTGTTGTGGTGGCACGCCCAGAGCAACATCCATTGCACGCCCCTTCCATGCAAAGGGCTGAGTGTGAAGGGGTCGTATTTAAAACTTGGAGTTAAGCCAAAAAAACTGGCTTAATGCACCTTGTAAATATGGCGCAGTGCTTAGTGCCATCGGAGCGCCACAAAAAGTGACACTACGGTGGCGCTAGGGGCTCATAAATATGCCCCAGAGTCGTTAAGCCTATTGTGTGGTGGCAGAGCCCAGCCTATTCAGTTGCAAGTGGGGCTGTGCTTAGCTCTGCCCCCATCAAATCAGTTAATGGCCCATTCAGGCTCTGCTAATGCCCATATTATTTGACTGTCTGTAGTGAATTCACAAGTCCCAACTGTCGGTTACACCCAGTCATGTGGCGTAAGGTACATTAAAGGGTCAGAGGGCTAAGGGCATGAAAATCCCAACTTTTTAAAAGTGGCATTTTCAAGCTTGTGATAATAAAGCCAACTTTACCATTAAAACGGGTTTATCATTACAAGTTCATAGGTACCAAACATTAAATATCTACTACCTTTAGTTTAGGAATTAAAACGTATACATTTGAATAAGGAATCCCCAATGTTACCATATGGGAGGCGTGGGCCTCTCAGTAGAGAGTAAACACACTTGGGAGTTTTTCACTACTAGGACATGTAAAACAAAAATGTACATGTCCTACCTTTTAATTACACAATACCCTGCCCTATGGGCTACTTACGGCCTACCTTAGGGGTGACATAAGTAATAAAAGGGGAGTTTAAGACTTGGCAAGGGGTTTTAAATGCCTAGTCGACATGGAAGTGGGACTCTGACTTCAGGCTGCAATGGCAGGCCTGGGAAAAGTTTTAAAGTGCCACTTAAGTGTGTGGCACAATAAGTAATGTAGGCCCTCTGGTAGCACTTCATTTATAGGCCCTGGGTATATGGTTGTAGGAGGCTGGCCTGGTTTGTAGTGGGTACCTAAGGTACTTACACCTTATACCAGATCCAGTTATCCCTTATTAGTGAAATGTAGGCAGTGTTCTAGCAGCTTAGGCTGTCTAGAAGTAGCTGTAGCAGAGCAGCTTAAGCTGAACTAGGCGACATGCAACGCTCCTGCAATACCACTATAGTTACAAAGTACTTACACACAATACAAGGCAATACTCAGTGTTACCAAAAATAAAGGTACTTTATTTTAGTGACACAAGGCCAAATATATCTTAGAGGCAATACTCCTTCTGGAGGTAAGTATTATACACAATTTATACACTAGTAACCAAAATCAGGTAAGTAAACAGTCATAGAATAGTGCAAACAGTAGAAAATACAATAGATTGCAAAGGGCCTAGGGGCAACACAAACCATATACTAAAATGGTGGAATGCAAATCACAAATTCCCCCCTAGGCAAGTGTAGGGTGTAGAGGGGGCCTGGGAGTGTAGGAAACCACCAAAGGTAAGTAAAGCACCCCACCCCAGAGCCCAAGAAAGCAGGAGTAAAGTACAGCAGGTTTTCTCAGGACGCACTACAAGTTGTGATAAGAGATTCTGCAAGAACCAGCAAGACTGCAATCAACAAATGATGGTTTCCGGGGCCTGAAGACCTGTGGAGAGAGGAGACCAAGCCCAGAAGTTGAAGAAGAGTCCAGGAAGGACAGGTGGGCCTGCCAACCTAGAAGATGGCGCAAAAGTGGATTCTCGGGTAAGAAGAAGAGTACAGTAGAGCACCAAAGAAGATGGCTGTGGGTTCTTGCTTGGTGCAGGTGATGTCCCACGTTGAGTTGTTGAATGCAGGCTGTTTGCGTCGCTGGATTCCACCAACAGGCCTTGGTTCAAGCAAGTACGTGGTTTGCATCAAAAGGATCTGCCTGGACCCAGGAGGGACCTGGGGGTCTCAACTCGGACTGAGGAGACAGAGGGGGCTCTCAGCACTTCAGAGAGCCCTCAGAAGACCAGGCAGCACCCACGGGAGTCACAGAACATGGGGACAAAGAAGATGCAAAGTGCAGTCGTCGCAGCACTACAAAGGAAGGTCCCGGGCTGCCGGAGAACAACTGAGTGAGTTGTGCGTCGCAAGATGGAGTGCTGGGGACCTGGGCTACACTGTGCATGAAGGATTCTTGGAAGAAGTGCACAGAAGCCCAAGGAGCAGGAGAAGTCACAGTGCATAGGGGTACTGTCACAGCACAGGGAGGCAAGCTCTTACCTCCATCACATTTGGACAGCTGGACCTTTGGACAGTCTGGGTCACTTCAGTCCACCACCTGTGTTCCAGGGAGCACACCCGTCATCAGGAGAGGAGTCCCAGAGTACCGGTCGTCGTCGAAGATGGGTGCCTGCAGAAGCAGGGAAGTGACTCTGTCACTCCACGGGAGATTCCTTGGTTGTTCTGGTGCAGGGTGAAGACAGACAGTCCTCAGAGCGTGCACACCTTGGAAACTGTGGCAAATGCTGGCTGGAGCTGAAGTTGCAGGTCACAGGAGTTGTCCTGGATACTTTGTTGTGGTTACAGCGGTTCATGGAGCAGTCTGCGGTTGATCCGATGGTCAGAAGCTGAAGCAGAGGATGCAGAGTATTCCTGGAGGAGTCTTGCAAGCTGAATCTGAGGAAACACCCAGAGGAGAGACCCTAAATAGCCCAGAGAGGGGGATTGGCTACCTGCCCAGGTATGCACCTATCAGAAGGGGTCTCTGACGTCACCTGCTGGCACTGGCCACTCAGAGGTCTCCAGAGTGTCCCTACACCTTGGAATCCAAGATGGCTAATGCCAGGGACACACTGGAGGAGCTTCGGGCACTACCCCTGGGGTGGTGATGGACAGGGGAGTGGTCACTCCCCTTTCCTTTGTCCAGTTTCACGCCAGAGCAGGGACTAGGGGTCCCTGAACCGGTGTAGACTGGCTTATGCTTGGAGGGCACCACCTGTGCCCTTCAAAGCATTTCCAGAGGCTCTGGGAGGCTACTGCTCCCAAGCCTGTAACACCTATTTCCAAAGGAAGAGGGTGTAACACCCTCCCCCCAAAGAAAATGCATTGTTCTGCCTTCCTGGGACTGAGCTGCTCAGTCCCCAGGACGGCAGAAACCTGTCTGTGAGGTGGCAGCAGCTGGGGCTGCAGTGGAAACCTCAGAGGGCTGGTTTGGCAGTACTGGGGTCCATGGTGAAGCTCCCAGGGTGCATGGGATTGGCACCCAATACCAGATTTGGAATGGGGGGACAATTACATGATCTTAGACACCTCACATGGCCATTTTCGGAGTTACCATTGTGAAGCCACATATATGTATTGACATATATGTAGTGCACGCGTGTAATTGTATCCCCGCACTCACGAAGTTCGGGGAATTGGCTCTGGACAACGTGGGGGCACCTTTGCTAGTGCAAGGGTACCCTCATACACAGTAAATTTGCACCTAGGCTTTAGTAAATACGGGTTAGACATATAGGTGACTTATAAGTTACTTAAGTGCAGTGAAAATGGCTGTGAAATAGTGCGGGCACTATTTCACTCAGGCTGCAGTGGCAGTCCTGAAGAAAGGTTTGTCTGAGCTCCTTATGGGTGGCAAAAGAAATGCAGCAGCCCATGAGGATCTCCTGGAACCCCGATGCCCTCGGTACCTAGGTACCATATACTAGGGACTTATAAGGGGGGGTCCAGTGTGCCAATTAGAATTGGAATATGGAGTCACTAAACTATAGTGACAAATTTGGTAAGTAGTGAGAGCATAAGCATTGGGGTTCTGGTTAGCAGAACTTCAGTGACACTGTAAAGCATACTGACAACACACATAGGCCACAAACTATGAGCACTGAGGTCCTGGCTAGCAGGATCCCAGTGAGACAGGCAAAACACACTGACAAAATAGGGTTTTAACCATGAGCACTGGGGTCCTGGCTAGCAGGATCCCAGTGAGACAGTAAAAACACACTGACAAACACTCACAAACAGGCCAAAAATGGGGTTAACCATGCTAGAAAGAGGCTACTTTCTCACAATGGTATACCGCTCTAAAAGGGACTTAAATGTAAATTAGCAATGCCAATCAGGTATATACGAGTCAAACCCTGTTTAGGGAAGTGAACACTTGCACTTTAGCAGTGGTTAGCAGTGGTAGTGTGCACAGAGTCCTGAGGCCAACAAAGCAAAAATACAGACAAATTGGAGGCAAGCAGGCAAATAGTTTGGGGGAAGGCCACCCTAGGGCTGACAGGTCTAACAAAAACACATACCTGAAATGTCATCTTTACCCTACAATCTGGGGCATGTTGCTAAAACTGCAATAGTTCCCATCTGGAATTGTTTATTTTCTAAGTTTGCTTTGCTTTCAATCCTTTTAGCATCCATATCAGAAAACGTGAAATTCCTTCTCCATATAAACTGCTGATCAACATGTATGCTTCTAGTGCAGGCAGATATTTTTTTTCTATTTTTATCTTCACAATGGACCTCTTTACTGTAGGTTTACAATGTACTCATGTACGCCCCTGCTATCATGGGGTTTCAAGGTTAACATGGCTCTATCCTTTAATGTAAATATATGGAGTTAAGTTTAAAAATATTATCCTGTGATGGTTTAGACTAAGGGGATAACAATGTCTAAAACTGTGACTTGTCATAAGAACATTAGATCAAATCAGTGACCACATTTCTATAAAACCCTGGGTTGTTGACCACTGATTCAGAGAGGTCTTCGCCCAGGAGATTATCACCATAGTGCATGCCCATTCTCTGATTCCTGATCCAGACTTTGCTCTCAATTGGAAGGGTGCATCGGGAGAGTTAGCTGTAGGAGCTGGGAGCTGACTTGCAGGAACTCCTTTCCCTGACTGAAGCAGAGGCCTGTTCTTCTGTGGCAGAACTCTGATAAAAAACAGCCAGACTTGCTATTTCAAAATATGCTGTATGATCCATTCCAAATGATTGACAGGCAGGGATGCTATCTAATGTTTTAGCCTACTAAAATAGTGTAGGATTTATAAATAGCAATAAGGTTAAGGATGCTATCTAAATTGCAAACATGCTTGCATTGTTTCTATTGTTCTCATTAATAAGAACAATTTTACTTGTATCTTATTCTTGTTCTGTGTCGCTGCCATTTATTTCATTTGCATATATCTTTGAGTGTGTTGTCTGCAAGACAAACAAACTGTTTTGATTACCACTGTCTAATCACTGTTTATTAGGACTGCTGCTAACTGCCTGCACAAAGAAAAGCTTGATGTTTTTGTTTTAAGACCGCAGTCCATTGGGAATCGGTAACTCAGTGTGTGTACTGAACTAAATCCATGCACCATGGTTTGAGATCCTACTACCACATTTCTGAAGAAAATCACCAGAATTCGTATCATTTTTAAATTGGAGGAAGTGGGTGCCTCCAAATATTTAGTTATGTGAGTTCTTAAAAGTCTGACTTGGACCCACCTTCTAAAAGCTGTAAAGGTAAAGGTCTAAACCACTGTAGCTGGGTTAAAGAAATTTAATGGAGACATTGGTGGTCCTTCAACAGGGTCTGTTCTTCTGAATACTCAAAAATGATACAGTTCCTGATTTTCCTGATTTTGTATTGGGCTGTGATCATAAGTTTGAATGCTAAGCCTAAATAGGAGTCAATATAGGGCAGCTCCTTAAAGGGAATCTGCTGAGCCTCCTAAGAACAACAATGGTGCAGGCAATAATAATTGAAACTAAATAATTTGCATGGGGATTCTTAGCATTGTGGTTCACACTCTACTTTTAGATAAGGCTCAGAAGCCTTCCTCTCTGCAAAGTTGTGTACGTCTGTCAGTAGGAGACTGTTGAAAATGAAATGTGTTGAGCTATGGCGCCATAGAGGAATTTACTTGTGTTAGGTAAACTGGACATGGAGTTAATCATGTCCTATTTGTTAATGAGTATGTCAAAAGATAACTGTGTCTTAAACCATATCTACAATCATGCATTAATGTAAGATGTTTGGATAACACAATTTCAACTGAGTGCCTAAGTGATTCTTGCTAAGATCAATCGAAATACAATTATCTTAATTTAATTCCAAATATGATATGATCATGAGGTTGTCTCAGAATAGGCTTAAATCCCTTCCTTGTGCATCCAGAGATAGTAACTTTGATTTATGAAAAAGGAGGGAAATGTATTTGTGGTATATCTTCTACATGTAATATTGTATGCTCTGTTAGAGATTTTATTTTAAAAACAGTTAAAATTAAGGATCTTAAAACCTAGTTTACTGAAATAAGGAATAAGAAACAATTACGTAAGCTAGTTTTCAGGAGGCACTTTTTGGATATAGCTTGTGGTGTGAGCTGGTTTGTAATTGCTGTTAATAACATGTTTTAGATATTCTAGAATTTTATTTTAGAAATTTATCATAGAATCTCAGTGTGAATTTAATTTAGCACAATGTATAATTTCTTTTTACTTTCTGTAATAGACTAAGGGCTAAATAAACTAATTTTTGACTGGCTGGCATTTATCACAAGAATAACATGATGACATTGTCATAACCTATTCCTATACATATATCTTAGACCTACTGCACTTGAGAAAAGTCACTTTAAACCTTCGATACACATCTCCACGCCGTTAGCTGTCAAGCAATGTCAGTGTGCAGCCTGATCATCAAGATTAGGCGAGATATTTTACGCATAACCAATCGAGGAATACATCCCTGCAATAAGAGACTTAGGGGGTCATTCTGACCTCGGCGGTAAAAGGCCCTTACCGCCGGTCAGAAGACCGCCATAACACCGCCGCGGCCGCGGTTAACCGCCACGGTCATTCTGACCCACAACGGCCAAACCTCCAAAATTCCGTCCTCCACTGCAGCCCGCCACATCAGCGGGCAGCGAGAAACTGGAGATGACCAAACCTCCACCGTCACGCCAACAGAAATACGCCCATGCCATTACGACCCACGAATCCACACGGCGGTCATTCAAACGCGGTATTCCATTGGCGCTACACACCGCCGCGGTCAGAATACACACACAGCACCAAAACACAGCCACATTGGACAATTTGAAATACACACACCTGATACACATACACACACCACTCCCACACAATCAACCAACTATAAAACACACACCCACATCACCCACAAACCCCTGCGACCATAATTACTGAGAGAAGGAGAGAGAGACACAGCAGACAATCCAAAGCAAGACACACTGAGGCACACTACACCATCACACACACCACATAGTAGCACAAAGCACCACTCACCAACATACTTATCATCACATACACCACCCCACACCTCACCCACATCACCCCATGGCACCCCAAAGGCACCCACGCTTTTCGGACCAAGAACTCCGGGTCATGGTGGAGGAAATCCTAAGAGTGGAACCCCAGCTCTTCGGCTCGCAGGTGCAGCACACCAGTATAGCTAGGAAGGCGGAGGTATGGCAGCGGATCGTGGACAGGTCAACGCGGTGGGACAGCATCCCAGGAATAGGGAGGACATCCGCAAAAGATGGAACGACCTACGGGGGAAGGTCCGATCGATGGTCTCCAGGCACAACATCGCGGTCCAGAAGACTGGCGGCGGACCCCCACCTACCCCTCCCGAATTCACATCGTGGGAGCAAGACGTCTTGAACATCCTGCATCCTCAGGGCCTCGCAGGAGTAGCCGGAGGAATGGACTCTGGTAAGTCCAATCTCAACTACTATATCCCCCCACCCCACCAGCATGCCAACCCACACCCCCACCCTCACCCCCAACCCCCCAGCACACATCCTCCCTGACAATGTCTCACCAGCACAACCCACCCATCCCAACACCAACTCCTGCATGCCAACACAAATCATGGGCACCCATCACCTAAGCATGACCACTGCACTAACCCCCCCCCCCCACTAACTACCCTCACAACACCTCCCTCAAGGGAATGCCTGCACTGGGGGACAAGGGCACCCATAACACGCACGCTATTGCACACACAGAAACAATAACCAAACTCTCTTACCCCATGCAGGACCCGAACGACAACACACCAGCCAGGAGGGTCCAGAAGTGTCCATCCCACCACCGGAACAGGCCCACACTGAGGATAGCAGCTCTGTCGACAGTGAACCTGATGACCAGCCCGGACCATCGGGGACCTCTGGGCAGTCGGTTCCCCTCAGGCAGCCACAGGCCACACCAGACCCGACCCCCTCTGCCAACACCAGCACAGCTCCCACCCAGCGGGCCCATGCCTCTGTCTCTAGGACAGCTCAATCAGCGGTGTGTCTGCCACTACAGGGCACCCAGGCTAACCCAACACCCCAACAACAACAGGGACCTGGGGGCAGTGGTAGCGGGCACACCGTCCAGGGGACAGAGGCCGGGGGAAACCGGGCAGCTCGGAGGGCTGCTGTGCGACAGGGGGGGGAGGAGAGGCCCAGGGAACCCACTCTCCAAGAGGCCCTCACCACCCTCATGGGGGCATACCACCACTCCCAAGAAACGATGGCGACGGTACTGGCCAGGTTCACTGAGATCCAGGCACAGCAGGAGGAACGCTACATGGGGTTCAGGGAGGAGCTGAGAATCATCGGGACCGCAATGGGGACCATCGTCCTGGCCCTCCACAGGATAGAGGACGCGTTGCGGGACCATGGTGCACCACACAGGGCCCCTGTCACTAGCCCGGACCAGGAACAGCCTACCACCTCCGCCGGCGCTAGTGGACAGGAGGTCCCAACACCTCGACAGCCCCCCAGAACCCCATCTCCTGCTGAAGAACAACCACCCCGTAAGAGGAGCCTGAGACCAAAGAAAAAGACAGAGTAGGATGTCAAGACCCCCGCCAGCAGGACATACCCCCTCAAGTCTTCCCACTGTCCCACATTGCCACCCTGTCCAACCATGAACTGCCTATGCTCCATCCTTCCACAGGCAAAAGGACAATGCACCTGTGAGACTGAGAACTGGACTCTGCCATGGATATTCCTCCACCCCCACCCATCACCCTTAGAATCACATGTACCGATATCTAGCACTGTAAATAAATCACATTTTGCACACAAATCTGTTTTGAGTCATGCTGTATTATTTACAAATGTATTACATATTACTGTTCAATTTCTGTTCTGTCAACTAGTCATGACAACATACCAATGTCAATACGCTGTATTTCATGGGCGAACCAAGCAGAAGTCAGGTACTGAGTCAGACAGCACTGAGAAGGGAAGGGAAAGGCAAAAATTAATGAAAAACATCTGTGGGGAACTACAGAAAGTACAGATGCAGGAGGCTATAAGCAATTGTGAAATGGCGTGGGTGATTCTTACCTGTGTGTTACTGGAAATACTGTTGTATCACTCTGTCCCTATTGTCTGTGTCGTCCTCAGAGTCTTCCTCCTCTTCACTCTCCACAGGCTCCACGGCTTCTACAACACCACCATCTGGACCATCCTCCTGCAGGAAAGGCACCTGGCGTCGCAAAGCCAGGTTGTGGAGCATACAGCACGCCACGATGATATGGCACACCTTCTTTGGTGAGTACATTAGGGATCCACCTGTCATATGCAGGCACCTAAACCTGGCCTTCAGGAGCCCAAAGGTTCGCTCAATCACCCTCCTAGTACGCCCATGGGCCTCATTGTACCGTTCCTCTGCCCTGGTCCTGGGATTCCTCACTGGGGTCAATAGCCACGGCAGGTTGGGGTAATCAGAGTCACCTATTAGCCACACACGCTGTCTCTGTAGCTGTTCCATCACATAGGGAATGCTGCTATTTCGCATAACATATGCGTCATGCACTGACCCTGGGAACTTGGCATTTACATGGGAGATGTACTGGTCAGCCAAACAGACCACCTGGATATTAATTGAATGGTAATTCTTCCTGTTCCTGTACACCTGTTCATCGTCATTTGGGGGGACTAAAGCCACATGGGTCCCATCAATTGCACCAATGATGTTGGGGATGTGTCCAAGGGCATAGAAATCAGCTTTCACTGTAGGCAAATCACCCTCCTCTGGGAAAATGATGTAGCTCCGCATGAGTTTCATCAGGGCAGACAACACTCTGGATAAGATCTTGGAAAACATAGGCTCAGACATCCCAGATGACATGGCCACTGTTGTCTGGAATGAGCCAGTTGCAAAGAAATGGAGGACAGACAGAACCTGCACTAGAGGGGGAATTCCTGTGGGTTGGCGGATGGGGGACATCAGGGCTGGCTCCAGCTGGGCACACAGTTCATGGATGGAGGCTCAGTCAAGTCGGTATCGTAGTATTATGTTGCGTTCTTCCATTGTGGACAGGTCCACCAGCGGCCGGTACACGCGAGGATTCCTCCTTCTCATCGCTAGTCCCAGCGGACGGTGCCTAGGAAGGAGAATATGGAGTACAGAGTCAATCCACTCACAGGTACGTACAACACAGCTTGCATGGTACAGGTAAATGTATGGTTTGATATGTTTGTATGTGTGCCATTGCAAGGCCTTGGCCTGTGTGACGCATTAGAAATTAAGCCATGTGGGCCCTTGAAATGGCCGATGCCTGACCTGTGAAGTGGGACAATGGGATGAGAGGTCACTGCGCTGGCGGGGCACACCGTGGCGGTAGGCGGTCGAAGACCGCTGTGCGAAGACGCATTGGTTAACATTGAAGCCTATGGGTTTCAGGAGCCAATGACGATGTGCGCCGGCGGTCGCGGGACGCACCGCCGCGGTACGCACCGCCGCGGGCGTGACCGCCATTTTCTATCTTCTAATGACTGCATTTATCATGATGCTTTGGGGCTATTCGAGCTGAAATGTAAGACAGGGTGCTCCTTTTTGGATTGTGTATTTAACGGCTCCCGTGAGCCTTTGAGCTGACGAGCTCTGGTGAAGCACCTGTGCGCCTACTGAGTGGTACAAAAACCTGAGAATACGTTTAGGCGGCATTTCAAGCAACCCCGTCTGCCACACTTTGCTCTCCGCTGATGACGGCCGAAAGCCAGAAACACGTGTCCGGAGATACAGCATTCGTCGCACCAACTTATGGTGAAAAACTTTCTACAACATTACAGCACTTGCTGCACCCATTTATGGTGAAAGACTTTTTGAAATATTATTTGAATTCATTCTAATGACTGCATTTATCATGATGCTTTGGGGCTATTCGAGCTGAAATGTAAGACAGGGTGCTCCCTTTTTGGATTGTGTATTTAACGGCTCCCGTGTGCCTTTGAGCTGACGAGCTCTGGTGAAGCACCTGTGCGCCTACTGAGTGGTACAAAAACCTGAGAATACGTTTAGGCGGCATTTCAAGCAACCCCGTCTGCCACACTTTGCTCTCCGCTGATGACGGCCGAAAGCCAGAAACACGTGTCCGGAGATACAGCATTCGTCGCACCAACTTATGGTGAAAAACTTTCTACAACATTACAGCACTTGCTGCACCCATTTATGGTGAAAGACTTTTTGAAATATTATTTGAATTCATTCTAATGACTGCATTTATCATGATGCTTTGGGGCTATTCGAGCTGAAATGTAAGACAGGGTGCTCCCTTTTTGGATTGTGTATTTAACGGCTCCCGTGAGCCTTTGAGCTGACGAGCTCTGGTGAAGCACCTGTGCGCCTACTGAGTGGTACAAAAACCTGAGAATACGTTTAGGCGGCATTTCAAGCAACCCCGTCTGCCACACTTTGCTCTCCGCTGATGACGGCCGAAAGCCAGAAACACGTGTCCGGAGATACAGCATTCGTCGCACCAACTTATGGTGAAAAACTTTCTACAACATTACAGCACTTGCTGCACCCATTTATGGTGAAAGACTTTTTGAAATATTATTTGAATTCATTCTAATGACTGCATTTATCATGATGCTTTGGGGCTATTCGAGCTGAAATGTAAGACAGGGTGCTCCCTTTTTGGACACTGTAGAGACTTGAGAGACTGTGGCTTTGCACTCCCCAGGATGGTCCAGTGGGCAACCCACCCACTGCAGAGACTTGAGAGACTGTGGCTTTGCACTCCCCAGGATGGTACAGTGGGCAACCCACCCACTGTAGAGACATTGAGAGACTGTGGCTTTGCACTCCCCAGGATGGTCCAGTGGGCAACCCACCCACTGCAAAGACTTGAGAGACTGTGGCTTTGCACTCCCCAGGATGGTACAGTGGGCATGGTGGCTCCTCGTGGATCTGGCGTCGTGGACTCATGTGGCTGTGGTGGCCCCCCCTTCCCTTCCCCCTGAGGTGCCTGTAGTTTTGACATCAGATGCCCCTGCAGTGTTCTCTCCAAAGGACTCAGGTCTCGTGTGTGGGCTTTGCCCTTGTTTCGCAGAACCTTGGCCCACGGACATGTTAGATTCGTAGGATGTGCAGGACTTGTTACTTCAGTGATACACTGATGTGTATATCTTTTTGGTTTTTGTAAATATTTTTCACGGTTGCTCAATTATTTCCAGGTGCTTTTTTTGTACATGAAAATTTATTCCAAATTTGGTTGTGTCATTGTATTTTTAAAGGGTCTTTGTGTGGTGTCACTGTGACTTCCTGCTCTGCATTGGTGTGTACATATTGGGGGGTGGGGGGGTCACATATGTGTATGCCCATAACCTTTCTTCCTCCCCCCTCCCGTGTGTCGTAGGTGCAGTACTCACCGTTGACGTCTGCGCCGGAGTTCGTACTCGTGGTAGATGAGCAGGTAGACGAGAGCAGGTATGATGTTCAATTCGGGTTCCATGCTGTCCGGATTCCGCGTGGAGTGTCTCGAGGTGAGCGTTTTCCATTGGAAATGTCTGTTTCCGCCGTGTTTTTATCGGCGGGGCTCCCGCCCCGGAAAAGGTGGCGGATTGGTGGGTCGTGATAGGGTGGGCGGTACATTGTCTGCCGCCTGGCTGTTGGCGGTGACCGCCACGCTGTTTGTTTGTTCCGCCGTGGCGGTCGGAGTGTTAATGCGGCGGGCTGTGTTGGCGGTTCCCGCCAGGGTCAGAATTGCATTTTTTTGACCGCCGGCCTGCTGGCGGGTTGGCCGCCGCTTTATCACCGACCGCCAGGGTCAGAATGACCCCCTTAATGCAGAGCATTTTCCTGTGAGATAGGGATTGGATAGACAAAGGGTTGTCTATGCATTGGGATAGATACACACTGAGTAATGTCAAGCATTTTGGTGGACCATCAACTGGTCTGTATGAAAGCTGAGGATTGAAAATGCACAGATCTCTCTCTTGAAAAGCGACTAAACTGGGCATGTGCTTCTGATGTATTGTTGTATTGTTACTATGTACGCGTTTATTCTCAGTGTGATGGTATGTATAACACGTCAATACCAAATTATTTTCAAAATTATATTTCTGCAGGTAAACAGGAGTCTTTTAATGGAATGTGTTTTAAGCATATTAAGATAATAAACAAAATCTACGCATCATTTGAATCAAATACAGAACCTTATAACATATCCAGACGTTTTATACTGTCAAGAGTTCCAATAATGCATCCAGCAGTGTTAATAAGGCCACCAAATATGTTTTATTACTTCTACCATAGAAATGTCAGACTTACATTATATCATTCATAACACTGAAATCAATTTTGCATGGCACAACATTTATTCAGTAGTACTGCTACATTAAACTGTCAACTGCTGTAGTGTAGCCATTTTTAATGTAGCTTTCTGCGCGTTTGCTTAAAGTATTGGGCCTCTGTGCACTTTGTCCTAGATGCATTTCATTTAGCCTCGCACTGTTATTTTACAATAACCAGTTTCATGGTCTTGTTTTATTTTCCTCTATCACACTGTTTAGCTTACTTCAGCACTGAAGTTCTCAAACAATACATTCTTGCTCGCTCTGTGCTTCAGTCAAGGATACAGTCTGGTACATTGCCGATAGACGTGGTAGAAGTTTAGTCTTTAGGGTTCGTAGAAAGTACACATTCTTACGTAGGGACGTTTCTTAGAACACCGACGTGTTAGTTATAAAAACACTTCCTAGTCCTGGTACTAGTAAGAGGGAGATTCCGACCAGGAACCCACAACTAGACGCTGACTGCCCTGTTGCAGATGCTGATCCTGATCACAGGCCTTTGCTCAGGTATGAGGATCGATGTCCTCCCGGGGGAACCTGAAAGGCAGGCTTAGAGCTTAACATGCTGTGCTCAAAATAGAACTTAGAAGAGAGAACGTAATCTAGTTGCACTATGATAGCGTTATTCTTATGTTTCACTCTCCTCGTTACTATTTCAATCCTACTGTGTTGTGTGGTTCTGGTTATTGCGGCTCACGCCTTGTTATCTAAAATGCAGTTGTTTTATTAAACCAATCTTTAAAACTAAAACTGCCTTTGTCATTTATATATGAGACCACATTTTGTATGAGAGAACTGGTTGGGATCTGAGTAACCACGACTTCCCTGGGAAGCACTAAGATGTCATGCGCTCGGCTGCCCAATTGTCTCTTCCCTTTGGGAGAGATGAGGCACTGCTAGTTAGCCGGAGCTCAACCCGGATTTGGGGTGACAAGGGTCCTTCACTGTGGGTTAGACTTAGTCCCCCACACTGTGAACGATCTTGCCGCCCAAAAATCCAGTAGTCTCATTAGGATAATGAGAGCCTACGCGACACTGCAAAGTGGTGGGCATCCGTCTATCTAGTAACAAGTCTATTACAGACAAACTTTCTTGGAGGATGTGAACCATAAAGACCTTCAGTGTTTAACCCACTTTTATCTCATCTATTAAAGCACTCATCTTTTTCACCATTGGAGCTCATGGTGATCATGGTACTCCTCAGTCTCTCTTCTCTTGGGCTGCATCACCCTTGCCTTTTCACTCTCTCTAAAGGGAACTCATGGGATCCCTCAAGATATCCCTGCAGCACCATGACAAAGTTGCCTGTACCATTTCAGTACCTGTTCAGGTTGCTATACAGCTCAACAAATCTAATTTGAACCCAATCCATGGTGTAGATATTTTCTCCTTCACTCGCTTCCTTGTGTTGAACAACTGGTCCACTAAAAAGTAAGCAGCAACCAGTCTGAGCCCCCCACAACCCTGCACTTCTCTCTCTTACTCAGGTTGAGGTGTTTGGGATGCGAATCCTCCCAATAATTTAATTCTTGGCTAAGTAGTTGTGCCTGGGGGGCCTGAGTCGAGTCTGCTGTCTCTTTGTCGGTTTTTCTCACTGTGGGCCAAGAATGAAAGATAACTTGGTGCCCTTTGACGTAAAAGAGACAGAGAGAAATGTAAAGATACCCATATGGTGACTGAGTTTCAAAATCGCAAACCAGATAACCTGAAATCAATACCTGCTTCTCACTTGTGTAAACTGTTTGTTCCTTAGCAAATATTTTTTAACCAGTCACTATCACTTGGGATTGAGCTCCAACCCATTGTTTTTTGCCCACTGTGCTACTCTAGATAGAGGCCCCCTTTTGTGGAAATCAATACAGGCTCTGGTCCTTATGTAAACAAATGGATCCAAAACCTTAGTATCCCATACCTTGGTCATCTCGCTCCATCACCCTGCAGCCCTGTGCTTTTTAGAAAGGAAATTTGAGATTGACATCGCCACAATCCTCACTGACTAAGCTCCGACCCTGTGTGTCGCAAAGCTCTACCATCAATCCTGAAGGTTGACCCATTATCCATTAAGTAGAATAACTTTACTAATAATATTAATTATTAATGTACTCATGCCACGGATCCCCCGCCGTGGTGCAGTCAGTTTGTTACTGGGCGGTTCAAAGTTACATACCTGTATTTTTCCATTGTTTCTTTCACCCTTATGTTTCACTTATTAGCTCAAAAAGTTCCAACATCCCAAGTTAGGTTTTGACTGTCTTGAGGTAGTGAGGTGAAATAGTAAATATATTTTCTACCATGTACTTATAAGTTAGTACCTCAAATGCTGTGTGACACATTCAGAGAATGTGCACCAAAGGTCAGTATCAAGGATATCAATAAAAAGTATCAGTCTATCTTCACAACATAGATGAATAGAGCAGGAAAAATAAGGCCCACTAACCTAAAGCCAAAGTTGATAGCCCCTTTAGTAGCCAGGTGACCATGAGCAAAAAAGCTTTAGAATGTTTCTTGTGCACAAGTAGTTAAACTTTGCCCATAGTTTGTTCACTGCATTTTCACCCTGCTACTGTGGACATCCGGAGTGCATAATGTTTGCACCACAGCACATCTTTAAGTTGACCCACTAGAAGCAAACAGTGATAGTGTGCCCTATTACACATAGGCCCTCATAATGACCTTGGCGGGCGGCTTCAGCCGCCCGCCAAGCTTTTACCGCCGGCCGGCCGCCAATGCAGCCGCACTCCCACCGCGGTCATTATGAGATCCCCCCAGGGCCGGCGGGCGGAAACCTGGTTTCCGCCCGCTGGCCCAGTGGGGATCTCGGCCGCAATACAGAAGCCGGCTCCAAATGGAGCCGGCGGTGTTGCGGCCGTGCGACGGGTGCAGTTGCACCCGTCGCGTTTTTCACTCTCTGAATAGCAGACAGTGAAAAGCTGCATAGGGCCCCCAGGGGCCCCGCGACTCCCCATACCGCCAGCCTTTTCCTGGCGGTTCACCGGATTACGGTCGGGGACTAGTAATCCCCTGGCTTCTGCCGTGGTCAAAATACCCAAGATTGCACCGCCAGCCTGTTGGCGGTGCAATCACCAAAACAGCCCTGGCGGTCTTTGATCGCCAGGGTTGTAATGACCCCCATAATGTGCTGTCTCCAGGACAATTGTAAATTCATGCTTGACTGGAGGCAGCACATTGATGAAAGGTGGATCAGCTGTTTGGAACAGTAGTTCCATCTGTCTTAGTGAAGTCAGAAATTTAGCCTGCTTTACCTGTTGGACCTGGCTCTTTTTGTGGGGTCACCCCCAAACTTTTTGCTTCCTTCCTCCTATTTTTTCTGGCCAGTTTTTATTGGCTTTAGGACTCTGGGCACTTTAACACTGCTAACCAGCGCTAAAGTGCATGTGTTCTCTGTGTAAATTGTATTGGTGATTGGTTTATCCATGATTGCCATATTAGATTTCCTAGTAAATCCCTAGTAAAGTGCACTAAAGGTGACCAGGGCCTGTAAATCAAATGCTTCTAGTGGGCCTACAGCACTGATTGTTCCACCCACATGAGTAGCCCTGTAAACATGTCTCAGACCTGCCACTGAAGTGTCAATATGTACAGTCTTGCACTGCTAATTCGACCTGGGAAGTGTACCCACTTGCCAGGCCCAACCTTCCCTGTTTATACATGTAAGGCACCCCTAAGGTAGGCCCTAGGTAGCCCCATGGGAAGGGTGTGGTATATGTTAAAGGTAGGACATGTAGTGATGTGTTTTATATGTCCTAACAGTGAAATACTGCCAAATTTGGTTTTCACTCGTGCAAGGCCTATCTCTCTCATACGTTTAAATGGGGGCTACCTTTCAATAACTTTCAAGTGTACTTTCCCTTTGAGAGCAGATAGAGATTTTGAGTTTGGTGTCTCTGAACTCACAATCTAAAAATACAACTTTTGGTAAAGTTTGTTTTTAAATTTTCAATTTGTAAATGACACCTTCAGAAAGTAGACATTTTATTGCTTAAACCATTCTGTGACTCTGCCTGATTGTGTATTCCCTGTCTGGGTCAGACTGACAGTTAAGCTGTTTGTAAATCCCCTCTAGACAGTGACACAAAGGGAGCTGGGATGTAGCCTGCATAACCTGATGAGCCATCTCGGCTAGAGTGGAGGGAGGAGTGGTCACTTACACCTGAATAGGCTATGCCTGCCCTCACACAAAAGAGTCTCCAACCCCCTGGTGTGAGTCTGGAGCCAGGCCTGGGCAAGGTATGATCTTGTGAACAACTGAGACTTTCATTTGAAGTTTGCCTACCTCAAAGGCAGAAAAGGGTATAAGTAGTGGACCCAAAACCGCAGATTATTAGATTTGCTTCTGGAACAAAGGGTACCCTCTACCAAGGAGAAGAGCTGAAGAGCAGAGAAGTGCTGCCCCTACCTGTGACTGTGCTTTGTGGGGCTATATTGCAGTTGCTGCGTCTGCCTGTGAAAGGGGACAAAGACGGGACTTTGTGGTATATTCCTGCTTGTGAAGAATCTCCAAGGGCTTGGACTGAGCTTGCCTCCTGTTTGAAGTCTCAGGGCCATCAAAGACTTCCTCTGCAAGCACCTGGACTCTCTGCTGAGACTCCTGCCCTACCATCTGGTGCCCTATCCAGTCCCTGAGCCCTTGAAAGGTGAGGCTGGTAGAACAAAGACAGAAATCTACGCACAGGGAGCTGAGCGGGGAACATTTCGACACACCATCTGCAACGTGGCTGTAAAGCTGGCGCACCACCTGCCTTGCAGCTGATTTCAACACATCACCTGCTTCGCGGATGGAGAAATGACACAACACCCGCTTATGCCTGCTGAAAACGACGCAACCCCCAAGCAGCACGGTTTCCCATCACTGGGCAGCCAGATTTCACATGCATCATCGCTGGGCGTCAAAATCATTGTGAACCTGCGTGGATCCAAGGTGCCCTGCCCGGAAATCGACGCATCGCTCTCTTGTGGGAGAGAAAAACAACGCATCACCTACCTGACCGAAGAAGAAACGATGCATGGCCTCACTTGCGAGTAAGGAATCAACGCATTGCTGACTTTTCTAATGCCCGCTCGGCCATGAGGCTTTATTTCTGATGCAAACCAAGTACTTTGTGTGAAACAAAGTTTGCATTGTTTCTTATGGGGAAAGACTCTTTTCATTTTTAAAATTCATAACTTAACTTGTGTATGTTGGATTTTTGTCGTTTTGGTCTTGTTTGGTTTAGATAAATATTGCCTATTTTTCTAAACTGGTGTGGTGTCCAGTTTGTCATGTTTTCACTGTATTACTGTGTGTGTTGGTACAAAGGCTGAAAGGGGTATAAGTAGTGGACCCAAAACCTCAGATTATTAGATTTGTTTTTGGAACCAAGAGGAACCAATATCAAGGAGAAGAGCTGAAGAGTAAAGAAGTGCTGCCCCTACCTGTGACTGTACTTTGTTGGGCAAATACTTTACACATTGCCTTTGAGATAAGCCTGACTGATTGTGCCATGCTACCAAGAGGGTGAGCAGGGGTTATCCAAGTATGTCTCTCCATTGTCCTGACTAGAGTGAGGGTCCCTCCTTGGACAGAGTGCAAACTGACTGCCAACCAGAGACCCCATTTCTAACATTTGCAAATGCAGGCAGAGATTCCCCTGAATGAGGATGCAGTGAGTAACTGCATTTGCCTTTAGCAGTGTGTCTGGGAGGTCAAAGGGACTCAGTTTGTCACCTTTCTTGGATCACCCTTGGCTGGATCACAGCCAATGTGACACCTCTTTGAGGCACACAACCAGTGTGCTTGCTGGAGGCATTGGTGACTTTAATCCCACATTCATAAAACAGCCTGGAAACTGAGGCACAGTTTTTCTGTCATTACCATAGGGCCACACGCCGATCCTAATCAGGGAATTCCACATTAGGATTTTGCCAGAGCTATATGTATGTGGACATGATCTGCATTACAGAAGGGGCCACATGACAATCTGTTTCACCTTTCGTAATTCCAAGGGGCACAAAAAGCAGGTACATCAAGGTAAGCAAACAAATTTGATATCACCATGTAAGTAGAATTAGCAGACCACCCAATGAACGATATGTAAATATTTCTTTACTTATTTACCACTGAGATTACCTCACTGAGAGCACCTGGATTTGCAAAGTAAGTGGTTCCTCCAACGCACATTGGTAGCCAGATGTCATAGAGTTGTCCACCTACGTGGCTCAGAGGAAGGTGGCTGAGCATAACCTCATTTTCATGAAGGCCATTATGCTTCCCAAATGTTTTTATCATCCACGTGACCTAAAAAAACACATAATGAAAACATTAGACACCTTTGGTAAAGGGGCTGAATCTAATACAAGCCAGCAGGTGTTTTCAAGGAGCACATTGTAAGAAATTGGATTACTGATTGAGGGGTGAAACCCTTCTCAAGAAGGAACCAAAATTGTTCTCAGGGTGAAGTCACAACCAAAACCTAAATGAACCTGTGCTCAAACCTTTGGCAGCTTGACACAGAGCACCAGGCTTAACTCAGAGACAATGGCCCTCATTACAAGACCACCAAAGCCGCGGGCGCCAGAAAGACCGCCAGTGCTGGTGGTCTTAAGACCACCGCACTATGACTGCCGTCAGCTTTTTGCCCGTAATACGTTGTGGCGGTGTCCTGATGGTGGGGGGTTGCGGGCGAGGGAAGCGCCAGGACCCCTCCTCTCCTGGACAACCTCCTCGACGGACAAGGTAAGTGACAGTCCAAGACGGGAGGGGATTGGGAATGTGTTAGTGCAGGTGTGAGTGTCATGAATGCAGGGGAAGGTGGGTGCATGTATGTTGGTAAATGCGGATTGATGGGGTGAGTGCATGTGTGTGCGGATTGATGGGGGGAGTGAAAGGGTCTATGCGGTGCGGAGGGGAGCGTGAATGGATGCGTGCAGGTGAGGGGGTACGTGAATGGATGCATGCGGGTGAGGGGGCGTGAATGGATCCATGCAGTGAGTGGGGCATGAATGTCGGTCTGTGCTGGGGGAGGAGGACGGGGGAGTGAATGCGTGCGTGTCAGCGGTGTTTGTGTAAGTATGTCAGTGTGAATGGGTTTGTATGTCACGTTTGCGTAGGTGAGTGGGTGTGTGCTTGTGTGTAGAAGTGTGTGAGTGCATGTGTGCAGGTATGTGGAAGTGTGTGCAAGTGTATCCAGGTGACAGAAATGCTTTTTCCTGTCACCAGGATGCAAGACCGACAGCAGTAATACAGCCAACGGTATTACGGGGTCCACCGTGCTGAAGGTGCTCACCTCCACCCGGAGAACCTCGGAAAAGCAACAGGACGGGCGGAGTATTGGCAGTTTGGCTTCGGCCAAACCACCAAACTCGTAATTTGGGCTCTTCGGACCTCCAGGGTCGTAACGGCCAATGTATAAAGTGTTTATGTAATACTTCACAATAAATCACAGTGAAAATACACCCCAAAAGGATCCTACACTAATTTAAAAGATAGAGTAGTTTTTAATAATTAAAACAACACCAAAACAACAAAAATCCAATCAGTACAAACAGAGATATGAGCAAGGTTAAAAATCCCAGTGAAAATAGTACCAAAAAGTACAAAGCGCCAACTGTGGATATCCATTCATGTTAGAATGGAAAAAAGGGCCTGTTTTAAAGTTTAGAGAATGGATTGCTCCATTACAAATATGAGACGATTATCCTGTCCATTGTATCACGATCTCCTTGGCTATGATGGGATCGTAATACAGCAGATGGGATATCTGTCACTTTTGTAATGAAGTGACCCCCTCTGCCAAACTCTAAATCAGGTCCAAGGTTACAAATTCACACCATCCGAGATGGAGCGCAGACCGGCTACAGGGACAAAGTTAGGCCTGCTGCACAAGAGTGCCTTAAATCCTAGTTTGTGGTGCATTGTGAGGGTCCACGTCTAAGATGTGTTGACCAGTCTAAGCCATGCGTCGGTTACAAGATGCAGCAAGGCTGCGATGTGAGGTTATGCATCATCAGTGAGGATCCTGTTGATCGGGGATGTGAGGGTGTGTGCAGGAGAATTGCCATGCATCGGTGGTTCAGATGAGGCAATGGGCTGTGATGCGGTGTAGGACTTTGCAAAAGTACTGGTCTGTGCAAGCCTACTCAGTGCTGCATCTGACACAGCAGAGGAAATGCATTGGTTCAGCTGGATCCACAGAGGCTGACAGAGCACCCTAGGCCCACTTCCAAGGTTTCAGGATTGGAGTGGCAACTCTTGGCAGGGTGAAAGATGGAAGAGTCCAGATGCTGGGTTCAAGCTTGTTGGAGCTTTCTGTCTTGATGCTCTAGTCAGGAGGCCAGCCAACTCGTCTTTAGAGTCACTCTGGGGTCCAGAGTTCAACACATGCAGGTCCAGCCCTTCTCTCCCAGGAAAGAGAGCAGCAGGCAGTAGATCAGCACAGCAGGGAAAAAGTCCTTCAGAGCAACAGTCCAGCACATTGGCAGTTCTTTCATCAGCACAGCAGTCTTCTTTCTGGCAGAGTATCCACAGGTCCAGAAGTGTATTAAAGAGGTGGTATCTCAGGTCCAAGATTTATACCTGGTACCCTCCATCTGGAATGTGGGGGAAGCTTCTAGAGGTTTCCCTTTGAAGTCTCCAGACCCCTGTGCCCAATAGAAGAATTATATATTTTTTTATAATTTACAAACCCTACCATCCCCTCACAATGCTGGACAGAGACCTAACTGAGAATACCTCAATAAAGGTACATGAGATCATGTGTAACTTGAGTTTAGACAACCTCCGCACCAAATATATGCTAGTCACTTCATACGTTGAGATTGATTTGTCATTTGTTTCATTAGGTGCTACAGCAATATATTTTTATGTAACTTAAGTTTGCAAATCTCTTTGTGTTTAGTTGAACTTGCCACTTTTATGCCTTTTGTATGTTTCTAGTTCAGCCACATTACACAATGGGGGTCATTATGACCCTGGCGGTCATGCCCTGCCACGCCGGCGGTGGCGGCCAGACCACCGACAGCGTTTCAGTGCAGCACCTGCCAAATTATGACCATTGCAGTGAACTGGCTGCATCGCAACCAGGTCACTGCCTGTACCGCCAGGGGGGTGGGACCGCCTGGCCGAAGGTTGGGTTGACTACCTTCGGCCCGGCAGTCCACCTAACACCGCCCGCGGTATAATGAGTATCCTTATCACCAGGGATTCCGTGGCTGCAGCCCCGCCACAAAATCCCTGGTGGTAAGGATACTGGCGACAGGGATACTGATTCCTGTCGCCACTACAGGACTCCCAAACACCCCCACCCTGTAGGAGCTCCCCCACCCCTGACCCCATCAGAGCCCCCCAAGCAGTGACCCCCTCCCTCCCCCGATCCCTGTACTGACCCCCCGATCCCAGTACTGACCCCCTCCACCCCCAATCCCTGTACTGGTCCCCCATCCACGCACACACATGCCACACATACAGACATACATACACACATCCACACATACATACATACATGCACACATCCACGCTCACTCAGTCACACACACATGCACACAAGGTCATAACACTCCCACCACCCCCTGCATACACGCATTCACACAAGCACACTGACACTTACACACACACACAACACCCCCACCCCCTCCATTCATACACACACACCCCCATTCACGCACACAACACTCAAAACTCCCGCCCCCGTCAGTGGATCATCTTACCTGGTGGTCATCCAGGAGGGAACGGTGTCGATGTGGCCTGCTCGGCCGGCACCGCCCCATCACCACAACACCGCCACGCCGATTACAAAGTTGTAAAACAGCGGGCGGTGTTGTGATGACGTTTCGGTGCCAGCTGGGCAACCTCCACTAGACCACCTACCGCCAGTATGGCTGCTGGCAGCTCTCTGACCAATTTATGGCGGAGAACTGCCAGGAGTCATAATATGGCGGTCTTAAAACCACCATCACTGGTGGTCTCCTGGCAGGTGTGACAACTGTTTTGAACGCTGAGGTCATAATGAGGGCCATAGTGTACTGATTGTCCTGTTATTGAATGTGCATAAACATTACAAATACTCACATTGTCATGGCTTAGCATCACGCCCTTTGGTGGTCCTGTGGTCCCAGAAGTGTAGGTCATAGTGCAGCACTGGTTGGCCTTCAGGGATCTCAAGATTTCATCCAGTTTAGAATCAGGTATGTCTGTTCCTAGCTGCATAAATTCCTTCCACTAGGGATAGAAATATATAAGAGAAATAAAAAAGTTACCACTGTCTTATATGCACTCCTAGTTTATCTTCAACAGAGAAGGCAGCAGTTGACTATGCCAGTGTAAGCAGTGTACATTGTTCTGGAGCATGAGGGATGGCATACACATTGGTCTTTTGAAGTTGCTATAATCTCCAAAGCCTCTATTTTGCTGTGTGTCTACCAGATAAGGACACTAACCCATCATAGCAAATCTTCTTGCATAGCTTAGTTTTGTTCCCGATCTAAGATGCCCAACATTAAGTACTTCTTGATTCACATATTTTCACTGCATGGGTGTTTTATGTATACAAAGTCTTAGGCAGTGTTTTGCAAATGCATCCTGTATTTTTAATGCTGGTAAATTTTCATACCTTCGCATGCCACTTACTTTTTGCCCCTCTAGTTTTCCCCTTTTATTTCTGCTTAGGAACATATTTCTGGTCTCTTTTTGTTTCTGAATAGTTTTAAGGTAATTATAAGTGAGCACTACTCCATTTCTACTGCTATCTATCCACATTCAATATAATTCTCACTGTTTTTTTTTAATGCTTTGTCTTTTTCCTCCTGTTTTGGGGGATCCTTTTGTAGGTTCTTTCCACATTTTCTAGCTTCATTGGCTGGTAAACTGGGTACAGAAAACCCTTTTCTTAAACCTAGGAATCAAGGAAGGGAAAAGGAGCAACTCCCACCTGGACACCTCGTCCTCTCCCCATACTCCGCCTTCTTCCCAGGATGCCAGCATCCCCCTGCAACAGGATTCCATGGAGCAACCAGTAATTATATGGCCCCCTCCTGCAGCCAAATACTGTGGGTGATTTGGCTGCCCTTCTGCCCCCTACTGGGGTCCTGCAATCTCCACTATGACCAGTCACACAAAGAGGTCCCAAACAGACTCACGCCCTTGCTGTGGACACAGCCGTCATTCGCCACACTCCTGCAACCCACCCGACACAACAGAGGGCCAGTTACTGCCACACTCCTGGCTTTGCCTTGGCTCAGTTTGGGCCCCCTCCTGCCCCCAACTGACACAATGAGCTGACACCAGACAATGATGCCCGCATTGTAACACCCGGCCACCAGGCAACAGACAAGCATGCGAGAAACTCTTGCTGACAACCAACTTGCTACCCCAATGACAAACTCGGTGAAGTCCTCACCGCCATCAAGAGCTCCCATCGTTCCATGGCATCAGAGGTGGGAACCCTGATGATTGTAGTCAGATTCCTCAGAGATGACCATCGAAAACTGTCAGAGCACATGGCAGAGGATGAAAAGGAACTGCCAACATTGCAACCCTAGATGTCCGAGGCCCATGAGCGCTAGCAGACCTCTAGACCCAGGTGAAGAGCCTGGAGGAGCAAATGGAAGACACCAAGGATCACTCCCACAGGAGCAATGTTTGTATCATAGGCCTCCTGGAGGGTCTGGAGGCCTGAAATCTGCTGACTTTGCTGGACAAGTGGTTCCGCTCCTTTGTCCCCACCTCAGATCAATTCTCCTCACTCAACTTTTCTCCCTGGAGAGGGCACACAGAGTTCCGAAGTGGCTGTCAATCCCCGGTTGCCTCGCCTCATGCTTGCCAAACTGCTTCACTACAGGGATCAAGATGCCATTTTACAGGCTGCATTATCGTCTTGTACTCTGAAACTGTATAATCAAATGGTTGTGCTGTTTGCAGATTACATGCCAGCCGTGCAACGTCAAAGGTCTTCTTTCCTGAGCACAAAGAAAAGATTCAGCAAGCTTGTAATACAATATTCCCTACTTTTCCTTGCCTGCCTGAAGTAGTCTCTCTTTATGGACCAGTCTTTAAGGCAAGTCTCTCTTTATGGACCCTAAAAATGTCTGGGACTGGCTAGGTCAACACCAACCTGGGTCTTCTTCAGCCTGAGGGGGAGAACCTCCTAGACAACTAGGAGCGGGGCAGCAGAGATGATGCAAGGAACAGCAGGGTGTCTCCTTATCTCCCAAATCCACAAAGTCACCCCCTCAGAACAACTCATCGAGGACCAGTTTTGGGTGATTCAGGAAGTGGCATCACTGGAGGACAGTGCAGGTTCTTCAGAGGGGTACTGCGATCCTCAGATCTTCATTACCAACGATGGAGTGGGCCTTGGCTCCCAGACCGAACCCCTGGTCACCCCGCACATAGCAGACACCATAATCTCATATGGTTCACTTATCCTTAACCCCCATGGCCCCATCTTCTCCTTCTCGCTCCCCCTTCCTACCCAAACCTCCCTGATTTCGGGCCCCAACCATCTTCCCTGCACAACTGGGTGGCCATTCACCTCTCTTATTTAGATCTCCCCCACTGCCAAGCCGAAACCCTACCCTCAGATATGGAACAAGATTTAACTCTCTTTGGACATACTGCCATTTCAGCACGTCACGTTTGTTGTAATGAATTATTCTTCCCCAATCCTTATCCTCTCACACCAAGACTGGATCAGGGTCGCAGCCTCAACTCCCTCTGCAACAAGGTAGGAATAGAATGGACTCTTACACATGGTAGCTGCCCCGGGTTGGACCACTTTGGGGGAACATACCTCACCCACAACATGGCCAATAAGGCGGAAACACACTGAACTTTAGGGGAATGTACACAGAGAATTTTTTTAGTTCGTCTACTCCTATACAAAGTGCCAAAAAGCCCAAATACTTTTTCTACAAGAAATACACATCACAGTCTCAGAACTGCAGCACTTACGTAAATGCTGGAGGGGACAAGTCATAGCTGCCACCTACTCTGCCTATGCGTGCAGCGCTCTCATCTGGATTTTCCCCAGAGTGCCCTTCCAGGCCCTAGACACCATAGTTGACAGGGAGAGTCACTTTGCTATTGTAGAGGAGAGGGTCACCTCAATGTCTCCAGGGTCCTCCTGGGAGGCATATAACCCCCAATACAGAGTAGGCCTTTTGGGTAACACTATTACAAACACTTGCATATAAAGCAATAACCTCTTCAATCCTGGAAGGGTACTACAATGGTCCACCCTATATATCTTCAGACTGCTCCCACCCACCACTCCCTCATGCAACCTCCCACACGCAGGCAGCACATCTTCATAAATGGGCCCAACAATGGGCCTTAGTGGATTCGTAGAGGTCCATTCACCCTCTCACATGAGCCTACTCATTACTCGCTGGTACATGACCTGCACGTGCACCTTGATCATGTCCTCTTGTCAGCCACCCTTTTCGACATCATACATCAAACTGACTATCTAGGCAGCATACTCTCTGATCATAAGGCGCACACAGTTGATCTGTCATGGAATGCCTGCAGTCCCCGGTGCCCACATGGCAATTTCCCAGAGAGACACTGGAAGACCCTTCCTTTCAAGATTCCCACACCTGGCACATCACTCAATACGATAATTTCAGAATTGCTTCCCAAGGGCTGCTGGGTGGGATGCCTTCAAGATGGTTACCCACGGACACTTCATACAGGAAATAACAGGTGTTTGCAAGACATTCAACCGAGATATAGCTAAGTAACTGTGAAGCTAAAACACACTACCTGATGTGACTATCCTAGACCAACTGTGTTGCTTCAATTTTTAAAGCCTTTGAAGCCATCCTTGAGGCCTATGTAATAATAATTATATTTTGTAAGTTTGTGCCCCTTTTGTGTCAAAAACTGACATAAAGTGGGTGCTAACTTTTCATAAATTAGGCCCTATGTGCCTTACTGCCCTGCTTGTCTCAGCGGCCTCATGGACACCTGATACAAATCTATGTAAACCTTAACCAGTTTACGTACCTGCTGTTGTTTGTTAACACCTTAATAAAAATAAATGATTTAAACAAAACTCTGACTTTGAGGTTGCTCATACTATCATCTGACTCATAGAGCAATATTTGCAATATATACATTTTGTTTCCTGAAAAGCTAAACACCCAGAGCAGTCCAGCGTGGTGTCAAGTGTGAATCCTGCTTCTTATCCAGGATAAAAATCTGGAATGGTTCCAACACTTCTTCTTATAAAAATTGCATCCCAGTTGTGTGCCTAGCCAATAACAGTATATATTAATTGAAATGCAATAAAGAGATATTGTGCTTTAACCATGAAAACTGACACTTTTTGACAAAGGCTGAAGCTGTGGTATTTGGCCCGGGTTTGACCGCCACCCAAGGAAACCTACTACATCTGGACATTTCCGAAAATAAGATACCCAGGAGATTCCAGTTTTGTGTTACTTTTTTACCAAGAATGCAGAAGGAACCTGAAACTCTGGCTAAAGGCACACCTTTCCCTCACATTCGCATGAGGGAAGATTGCAGTACTAGCAGGGATCAACAACATTTCTATCAAACATCATTCCAACACTTCTCTGGATAACAAAGTTACCCCATACATGTGAGAGGGCATTTTGCCTATGATACCGTAGACCCCAAAATGCAACATGGAAATATAAATTTTCTTGCAATTTAAATTATCCCATTTGGGCAATTTAGGTACCTGGGTATTTGGGCTTGGGCTCAGCTGCAACTCAGAAAATCCTATTAAACCTGATAACTATAGAGTTGAGTGTGGTGTTGCTTGCAAGCATCCATCAAGATTTCATACCCAGAATGTCCTGCAAATCTCACACTTTGGCAAAAATCAAGTACATACCATCCATTTCTCTTAGGAAAAGTTCAGGAATATGTGGGGGGTCTAAAAATTCCCCTTCAGCCTGTGTTTCTGCTTT
The DNA here is from genome assembly GCF_031143425.1 of Pleurodeles waltl. Lineage (NCBI taxonomy): Eukaryota > Metazoa > Chordata > Amphibia > Caudata > Salamandridae > Pleurodeles > Pleurodeles waltl. Next base: position 1,311,975,345 of record NC_090437.1, on the reverse strand, counting down.
TGTTCTGCTAAAAAAAGATATTCCACAAGTGGGTGCTGGGCCAATAACTGCAACACGATAGTAATAAAAACACAATGTGGAGTCATCAAAATTTTTCCATAATATTTGACCCAATTTGGGTATTTGGGTATTTGGGTATTTGGGTAGTTGGGGTAATTAGGCTCCGGTTTGACTGTCATCCTGGGAAACATTCTACACCTAGACATTTCTGAAAAATAGACACCCAGGAGAGCCCACTGTGGTGTCACTTGTAAGGGCTGACAAAGTTTAGAACATTGCCCTTCAAACTTCAGACTTTGGCTAAAATCATGTATTCTCCTCACATTCCTCACATTCTCCAGTTGAGAAAACTGGAGGGCACAGCACAATTATCCTTCAGAAAGAAAGATTGTTGTGTGAGCTGAATGAGAAGGACAAGACGTTCATGTCTTCCCCATTCTTTAGGTAATGCAGAGGATGTAAACACCTTGTTCTAAGAATTCAAGTAGTTAAATACTATAATTACTCATCCTCTTATTGAGATATATTGAAGTTATATTATCTCCAGGCACCACTCTTTGCGAAAAATCAAATGGTTTTCCACAACCAATTTTGGCAAGTGTGCCACAATGCAACATTCTTCGCATATTTTTCCTCACACCCAAGGATGTGGGAGGCTACTACTGGGTAGTAATTATTTATGCAAAACCAATACAAAAACAAAAATACAATTGTAAGGATTCCGGCTTAGTTTAACGTTTTGTGTTTTTATATTGTTTTTAGAATGTTTCTGATATTGTACTTTTCTTCAATATTAATTATTTATGCACCAGATGTTTTAATTATTATTAAGTTTGAAACAAATGCAATGGATGGTTATGTTTCACTGTCATTTTGATTATTGTGTTGCACTGTACCTAGGCTCCCAAAGCATCTACACATTAGAAAAGGCATGGACTGCCCTGTAAAATCTACACAGTGTCAAGGATGTTAAATGAGATACACTTTGTCTCTCTGACTTTGTCAATTGAGTACTGACAACCAGGAGCTCTTAGGGAAAGTTCAGTAGCACCTACATCCACTGCTCATACCACCCATCTGTACATGGAGCTGAATGTGATTCAGAACCCTGAAACCCACATTAGGTGGGAGCTAAGCAAGCAAGCATGCATTTCCACTCATTTACTCTTCCTTCAGTAGCATGGGTGGATCATTTCATTTTACTAGTATCATCACAGTGCCTAGTCCTTGACAGAAGACAGATTGTACTTAGTGTTGTTGTGTGGTGAAAACAGTAGAGCTGTAGAACATATCTTACAATAATGCCTCAAAGCATCAGGATCAAATCTTGAGCTCCTAATCCTCATATTTGCAAGCAGCAGTAGTTCTTTACTCCAGGAGTAGATAACATAGCATTTGTCTAAGAAAAAACTATCTGCATTTTTTTAAAAGGAATGCTGTTTTAAGATGTGATTACAGATATAGTGGTTTGCTGTCCCCACCAGGCCACCATTGTTGTGATGGTATCCAATTGTAGAGTCACCCTTTTCACCCTAATGCATGAATAAGAGGTAGATTGCTACTCACTACAATGTGGAATTTTGTGAGCTTAGCTATTTATATGTAGGTAAGTTCACAAAATGAAAAACTGGTCACAAAAATACTCATTGCAAATTGTGACCAGTATTTTGCAACCAGTGTTTATTACACCAGGCCAAATACTTATCTAACACAATAACATATCCAAAAGTGGAGTGAGACTTGTAATTCATTTTAAAGTATGTTATCTCTGTTACATACTCCGTGTTGCCTGATGGTACAGTTCAGAAACAATATAAGGGGTTGGCAAATTCCATGAATGCCTAGTTTTCATTTTTGCAACACAACATTTTGTGTTGCTAAAGTTGCTCTAAGTGGGAAGGATATGCCCAGACGTGGGTCCCTTGCTCACTGTGCCACTGGATTCAAGCTAGCTTGGCTGATGAAGGGTGATACCCTGAAACCGGTCCCAGGATGTTTGTTTCCGGTCCAGGGAGGACCTGGCCTGGCAGTTCGGGCTGGGCTGTTCCCATGAGGGGCAGGATCAAGACTGATTTGCATATGGCTGGGTCCAAACTGGGGTAGCATAGTGAGCAAAAGAACGATGGATTAAACCCAGATCTGTGACTGGGGGTGAGTGTTTCCATTGTTCAGCACTCCGTCCATCATCCTTTTGTGTTGCTAAAGTTGCCCGAAGTGGGAAGGGTATGCCCAAACGTGGGTCCCTTGCTCACTGTGCCACTGGATTCAAGCTAGCCTGGCTGATGAAGGGTGATACCCTGAAATCGGTCCCAGGATGTTTGTCTCCGGTCCAAGGAGGACCTGGCCTGGAAGTTAAGGCTGGAGTGTTCCCATGGGGAGCAGGGTCAAGACTGATTTGCTGGGTCCAAACAGGGGTGGCATGGTGAGCAAAAGAACAATGGATTAAACCCAGATCTGTGACTGGGGGTGAGTGTTTACATTGTTCAGCACTCCGTCCATCATCCTTTTGTGTTGCTATAGTTTTAATTTTTGGACATGCCTTTTCTTACATCACACTACACTTCCTGTCCTTTTTGTCCACTTTTGTAGGCATTTTTATCTATGTTCCTCCTCTCTCTCTTATTCTAGGTCCAAATCTGGTGAAAAATAAATTTTGGTTGTCTAAAATGACAAAAACCTGCAGACCAATACCTGTACATACCACCACCACCTGGAAACAACAAACAATGTGATGGTCTACAAAGGGCTGTTCAAATCAAATATAAACATAATAAATGTAGGTAATGTAATGTCAAACATATACTGCCAACCTCACAAAAGTTGCCATCATCTAAGTAATCCAATATATTACCAAAGTTATGGGTAAATCAACTGGAGGCTAAATTGTATCCATGTTAGGCCAAATGCAAAAGTCAATATTCTCAAGGTCTTAATTGGCTTTCTGTGAAAAACAGACACATGATGAACTTTAGACTGCTCTTCCTTCTCCCACGTAAAGTAAAAGAAACTTAAAGTTGTAGTTGTGTAATGCCTGCTCTACTATGATTCTTACAGAAATTTCCACAATAGCTTTTTCCTCAAAAACATTCTCAGGTACCATGCACTTCCCACTATGTCATGAGAGGTTTCAACCTTTTATGGCATAGAGCGATAGTGAACTTGAGTACACTATAACCTCTTGTTCATGGACAGGCACTAAAGAGATCTTTTTAGTATAATGCAATTCACAGAAGGTCTAAACACAGTTTAGGAGGGTGCTTAACAAAATGAATTTCCAAATGACATTGCCACTGAGGGGGTCATTATGAGTTGCCCAGAGTGGTAAAATCGTTGGAGGGAAAATAACTTGTAATCCTGTCATTTCATAGGGAGGCACTACCAACATTGTTCATGGTGGCTCCTTTTTCTTCCCACTGAGATAACAAGAAACGCATAATAGGGCCCTTATCGGTGATATTTGTCCAACCAAATCTGAAATCAAAAGACACAATATGGGTTCTCACCCGCATTTGTATGGATCAACCAATCAACATACAACTATGGTCACAAAGGAAGTAAAATATGCTAGCTCTCTTAAAAGCAATAAATCTGAGATCCAGCCAGGCTGTGCAGCAGAATGACCCATACTGTCATTCAAACCACAGGATATTGCATAAAATATTGCATCCCTTGCCAGATGGAAAGCATGTGTCATAGTACAACTCATAAATTATGGACAAAAATGCCAATGATATAAGGGTTCACAATGAAATCTCTCTTAGAATATAAGTATATATATTACCCTGATAACCGCCTCTAAAACTGAAGCCCAAGAGGCTTTGGAAACCCTTAGGAACAAACCTCAGGCCTTGTTTACTCAGGATATAAAGAGGATTTCATCTAAAAACAATAAACACGCCTCAAGGTTAGATTAACATATCGTCAAATATTCTAATTGTATTTAAAAGCCTCCATCCTATTTGCATTGTTTGACTAATGACATGGGGAAACTAATGGACTAAGGCCCATATTTCTACCCTGTTTGCGCCAGATTTGCGTAAAATACTTTGGCGCAAATATGGCAAAAACTTAACTCCATATTTATACTTTGAAGGTTGACCCGTCCAACGTGCGGAGTGTGCGCCATTTTTTGTACGTGAAAACCTACCTTGCGCTAATAATATGCAAGGTAGGTGTTCCAGTGCAAAAAATGACTCTAAGGTATGTGCGCCTTATTTATCCTCCCGTGTCATTTTGACGCACAGGAGGGGGCGGGCCTTAAAACATGGCGTACAGCCGGATTTGCACCGTTTTTTAACGCCTGGGTTAGGACAGGTGTTAAAGGACCTGTGGGCTAATTTCCATGGTCTCCGACCATTGAAGCAGTCCACAGGTGCCCTTCCCTGCACCCAGGGACACCCCCTGCCACCCTCGCCCAAACCTGGAGGACACCCATGGATGGGGGGACCCATCCATGGTGAGTGCAGGTAAGTGTAGGTAAGTATCATTTTTTTTTTTTGTTCAGTGGCGTGGGGGGCCCAACTTGGGCCCCCCTACATGCCACTGTGCCCAATGGCCATGCCCAGGGGACAGAAGTCCCCTGGGCATGGCCATTGGGCAGGGGGGCATGACTCCTGTCTTTGCTAAGACAGGAGTCATTTCCATGGGGGTTGTGTGTCAAAAAATGGCGCAAGTCAGATTAGAGCCAATGTTTTTTACTCTAATCTGACTTGCACCATTCTTTGACACACAACCCCTATTCTTCCCTACGCCACCGCTGCCCGGTTAGAGTTATTTATTTTGACGCTAACCAGGCCGCAGTGGCGGCTAACGTCATTCCATAAACAAGGTGCCCGGCTGGCACATTGGAATGGCGTTATCCGGCGGTAAACCTTTTGACGCAAACCTGTGCTGGCGCTGGTTTGCGTCAAAAAGTATAAATATAGGCCTAAGAGCTTCTCTGGTAGAGTCCAAACTTTCTCCAGATTGTTACTGATAGGGCTACTGATTGGAGTGCCAGAGGTACTAGTACACCACAACCACATATGTAACAGGTTGAGAAAGGATGGAGTTTCAGGAAAAAAATCAGTTCTTCTACCTCTGTGGCAGATAAGTCCTTTTCACAAGATGAGCTAAAATATGCAACAGTTAGAATACACAAGGGAGCACCTTGCCTTCTTCCTGCACATGTACATTGAATACCAGAACATGCATTGAACATGTGCAGCCAACCCTCTCTTCCCTGAGATGACATATTATGTACATCATCCAGTCTCAGTTGTACTTCTTTAGTGCAGAAATTATTCTTTCCATTAAGCAATAGGCAAGAATGAGTCATTAGAGTGGGCATTGTCTGGTGAGGACTAAAACTGATGCACCTGTGTATTGCGACTGGGCCTCTTACTGGACTAGAAGGCAGAGATGTGGTAAGAATTCTCAGGGGCAGACAAGGATTATAGAGTCAAACTCACTCAGTGTACTAGATTAATGGTACAACCACTGATACTCTGCTACTTGGCATGTAGTAATTGTTCTATGAAACTCCTCTAAGTCATACAGTTTCTCACCGTAAACAGGTTGGGTCTCCTCATCTGAAGATCACCACAGTATTGTACAATGGCCTTTAGATGAAGCAGCTGGTCCTCAATCTAAAGAAAACACATATGTTGGTGAACAAGACAAAGACCACCCACTCCACTACACATCCTATAAATAGAGTCATTTTTTTTTTTAAACTAAAAAAAAATCAGAGCAGGTTTATGCAGCTCATCATCCCAAAGTCATGCATTACACATCTTTGCCACAGTTTCTCCAACACACCTTTGTGGATTTACACATCTTTAGAATATTTCCATACATATCTATTATCCACCTCAAATAATTTGCCCAAATCTTCACAACATGCAAGGGCTGGAAAAATATCTCAGAATAATTGAGTTACATCTAGCCCCCAACTTGGAAGCAGTTAACTTGAACCAGACCTTTACCCTCTTCATGCACAATTTCCTATTGTACTTTTAAATCTTTAGACAACATCTGGTCTTGATGCACATGCCATTTTTTCTTTTAAGAATAACAGTGAGATTAATAGTGTGCTTGTGCAGTGTTGTGTGAAATAACAAGATGTTTTTTTTTCCAATCCACTCCTCTCACAACACAATTGTAAATCTCTTTAAACATTTTGTTGCAACTGTCTCAATTCACTATTCTGGTTTTATAAATAGATAGGCAGACACATTATGGTTCTCATTATGACATTGGCGGTAAACACCGCCTACCGCCGCGGTGACAGCTGCCAAAATACCGCCACCGCGGCTACCATCAGTCCGCCATATTATGAGCACTGCTTGATTTCCGCCACAAAAGTGCGGAAATCCGGCATTGTTAATGGTGGTGGACGGTGGTAAGCTGGCGCTGCTACCACCAGCACCGCCACACCAGTCGAACACCGCCAGCTATATTATGACAATTCATACTGCATGGCAGTTTTCTAGTGGGGGTTGTGCCTGAGGATCAGAGGGGTGGGGTGTCTCTGAGGATCGGAGGGGGAGGGGGTGTGTGTCCGAGGATCGGAGGGGGTGGGGGTGTCAGGTGAGTGTTGGGGAGGTGGGGAAGCCGCCTACCGGTGACAGGGAAGGAATTCCCTGTCACTGGTAGGGCCTACCATCATGGTTTTTGTGGCGTTTCTAACGCCACGAAAACCATGGTGGTAAGCAGGCTCAGAATGCCGCCGGCTGTACTATGCCGGCCGCCCGGCTGGAGATACACATCTCTTGCTCGGCGGCTCATACAATGGGGGTATGATTGGAGAAGTGGCAGGTTGGCTGCAGCCATCCCACCAATTTCATAATGTGGCGGAATGCGCCAGCCTGTTGGCCTTCATACCGCCACATTCATTCTCACCTCCGGGGTCATAATGACCCCTTATATGTCATGGTTCTTCATATATTCATTCACTTATTGTGATTCTATTGTGTTCCTGCATACATTACACAGTCACACTAGTACTGACACCTGAGACATATTCCACAGCCGCTCTGACATATTTAGATACTGCAACTGGAGTGTGCAAGAAATTTGATAATTAGCTGGAATGGAAGCCTGCCAACTGCAAGGAAAAATCATAACTATTGTCAAGGTGAGCCATCAAAGTTAGTAAAGTACCCTCGGCTCAACCCCCTGGTAGCTATGGTACAGAATAGACAGTCTTAACTTAGGGCAGTGTATAAAGTATTTATGGAATGTCAAAAAGTAAAGTGACAAATGACCAATAATAAATCTCAAAATGAATTAGAAAAATAGAGTAAAATGTAATGAGTGAAGTGACACCAAAAAGACCAAACTCTAGTAAAGGGAAACTTGTGAATTGAATTTTTTAAATTGTAAGTGAACGTGGAACCAAAATGTCAAGGCTGCAAACTAGGCATGATTCAGGTCAACCTCAATAGAGCCTTGGTCAGCTACATCAACCAGGTTAGGCCCAGTTTTACATTTTACTTTGAGACTTAGGGCCTCATTACAAGTTTGGTGGTCCATCAACCGCCATGGCAGGGGTGGCGATTGGACCGCCATCGGGTTGGCTGTCGGAATGCCAGATTATGTGTCATGTGGCCCTATTGAGCTAAGACTGTCGCGGTCCGGCAGCACTGCCAGGCAGCGCCGACTTCCACTGTCATAAGGGAGCACAAACAGGCCAGCGGAGCCTGTGTTTCTGTCGGACACATTTTAAGGTTGCACACTGCCAGACACTATGGCGGTTCAAACACCACGTCCCAGCAGGCGGAAATGGACAGTATAAAGAGAGAGACTCACCTGCAGGAAGCCTTACACATCCGGTGCCACCAAGGAGCCCATCACACACATCCTGCCGCTGATTTTGTGCTCATCGAAGGTGCACAAAATACACACCACCGTTGAGGCAATTGACCGTAAGTGCACACACCTACCTGTTAGTAACTACACCAACAGATCATTGCACCGTCATCCACATCATATGGGGTTCCCTCTACGAGCACCAAGTACACATCTCATTGTGTCCCGGGTTTGAGTCTTTCACAAAGGATGACATTTCCTCAGCCATTAAACGCCCTCTTTTGGCAGGTCACTCACACTGCACCTCAACACTATACAATAACACACGTCTGCACATCTCTAGCACAGGGGCAGTAAAGGGTACACAACATTGCCTCACACAAAACCAACAGCACACCAACATAAAATATACAAATACAATTCACACACTCACATTCCTCACATGCCATGGACTCTCGTCACATTCAACACACATATGTGTGGATGTGGCATGGCACACAAAAATCACAGGAAATAAAAAGCCCTGCAATGAACACACACGACACACAAATGGCATGCAGAATAGTCAGAGAGACAAATATACAAAGATCGCTATGCACACAATACTTGCACAATAAAGATGGGGACATCAAGAGCATTCAAGGAAGGAGACTGCACTGGGACACATATTACCTGGCAACTGCCCATAAAACAACATTTGCACAGGAACTGGCCCTTCTGGTATCTCTAGACCGAACAATACTAGACCCAAATGACATGCGTATCTGTACTAATTGCATGGAACATACCTCTGCAGGAATTAGCTGCAAGGTACACACATCTAAATGGACACATGCACAGTCAATTGCAAGCAAAGGCAGCACAACTGAACTCACTCCATGTCTGCACACGCAAAACTCAAGCTGGCACACATCAGCTTACTACATAATACATATCAGGGGGACAAGTCTAACACCACACATGCTCACATTGGACAACAGAAGATGAAATACTTACCATACCAAACAAAACACAATATGACACCACAATTGCATTTACACCCACATATCCATACACACAACATATACCTTTATCTCGGGGAAACCAGCACTGCCCACAAAGTCAGATACTGCAAACAACAGCAAGTGGATCAGCAAGCAGACTGAAACACACAACTGTAGGCACACAACACTTTACTCAGGAACTAAGGCAGAAAAGCAATTGCAGGACAAATGTGTACCCCAAAAAAGATAAATGTTTGGGTTTATTGCAAACGCAAATTCAATTATTCCAAGACTATAGATGAGTCCATATATGAGTCCATTATAGCACATTATTGTACCAAAACTTGACTCCTAACTGCCAGGGAACCTCCACAGGAGGGGGCATCAAGTAGGCAGGCAGGCACCTTGGGGGAAGGGTCAGATTTGGGAGGGGGTTTGGTCTTGGGTTTGGAAGGGGTGGTCTGCTTTTGGAGATTGAAGGGAGGGGATGCGAGGTGGGTGGCAGCCTATAGGGTGTGAGACAGGGGGTGCATGGAACAGGGGAAAGGTCAAGGTCAAACAAAAACTTTCTTAGAGATACAGGGATGGTCAGTAGAAGGTGGTTGGGATTTGGAAGTCGAGGGAGTGGTTGTCTGCTGTGTTGGTGTGGATGTTGTGGGTGCGTGCTTCTGGGAGGTATGCTTGTGTTTGGTTGGTGTATGTTGGATGAGTGATTAAGTGCATTTGTGTGTCTTGGGGGTCTGGGAAATGGAGGTGCTGGGGGATGGAGTGGTGGATGTGTGTGTTCGGGTGGTGACAGCGGGCATGCTGGATGTGTTGGAATGTATGTGTGTCTGTTGTGGTGTCTGCGGGTATGGTGCTTGTGGTGGATGTCAGGGCGTCTGTTGGAGTGGTGTCTGTAGGTATGATGGATGTGGTGGGTGTGTCACTGACTATTGGTGTGGTACCTGTTGGTATGCTTTTGTGGTGTGTGTGATGCTGGGGGTGGTAAGGCTGTCTGGGGAAGTGGTAACTGTTGTGTCTGTGGGTAGATGTTGTTTGCTTGTATGCCAGTTTTTTTGTGGTGCTTGTGTTGTGTGTGTGCTGCTCTTGTGTGTTGATGTGGATGTGTGTGGGTCTTTCTGTGTGCTTTGGTTACATAGAGGAATGGAGGCTTTAGATTGGGAAGAGGGAGGTGGAGGGGGGACAGAAGGTGGGGGGTAACTGGCTGCCATCAGTGAAGAGGCCAGAGCCTGAAAACATCTCTGTAGGCCAGCCATTGCACCATGAATGCCTTCCAGGAATGCATCTGTTTGTTGTAGTTGAGTTGCCAATCCCTGGATAGCATTCATAATGGCTGACTGACTCACAGAGATACTTCTCAGGAGGTCAATAGCCTCCTCAATGAGGGAAGGAGGGATAACAGGGGCTAGGGTGGAGGTGTCTGCAGCAAAGGAGACGCCCACCCTCTTGGGTGAGCGGGCACTGCCAACTAGGTGGGTACCAACAGGGAGGGTGGTGAAGAACGGGGTTGCGGACAAAGATGGTACAGGGGTATGCCCCAATGGGTCTGCCACCACTAGAGAGTGGCCACTGGTGGAAGAATCCGAGAATGATGAGGATATTCCAGTCTCCCCCTAGGCACTCCCCTCTCCCTCCAGGACTCTGGGTCCCTCTGTGTCAGTGGTGTCTTGACCCAAAGTCCTGTGGTCAGATGCTTCTCCACTCAGCTGTGACCCAGTTCTTTTGCTTGCTGGTGCTGATGCTGCAAATACAAAAAGACCTGGGGTCATCACATGTCCATGATCACACTTGATCAATAGCTCTGATTAGCAAACATTACCATGATAACATGTAGGACCCAGCAAAAAACTCCACCTAAGTGGCTCATACATAATGTTGCTTAGATAGGCCACACATGTAGCATGGAAATGGACACTGTAAAAATCATGTGCGATATGTCAGGGAGATATGTCAGCAAGCCCCAGGGAAGTCACCACTAATGACTGCCCCCCTTACAATGACATACTCTGAGTGCATCAGTAGACACCATTAGTCCCCTAGATGTTGGAGAGGCTGAGATATTTCCCTATACTTGTTGAAGGCCCTCAACATGTTGCCAGGATGGAAGCTACATCATTGTCTCCATGATGGTTATGCAGATGTCTGTCTGCGGATGAATGCTTGTACCCAAACTCAAGTGATTCCAACATAACTGCAAGTCACTCGATGATGCTGGCCAACAGTCACCCACTACACATGTGCAGTGCACTTTTCCACATGATGCCACAGCAAGGGTATAGATATTCACATTGTGGCTCTAAACTCTAGGATACCTGTCTTGTCCCTCATTGCTGCTGCAGCTGTGCATGCCAAATGACATGCTATGATGGGTGAGGGTATGTGTCAGCCAATGAACAATGGTGACACACTCCTGTATGTGGCAAAACTTGAAATTTACCCCCATTGTAAATGTCCTATTCCACACACAGTTTGCCATGCACATATATTTGTGGGAATACAGACATCATTCCATCAACATAGGTAGACCATGCATGAAATAGCAGCTTACAAATGTTTTTCAAAAGAGAAAGAGAAACATGCTGATAGCCATAAGAAATGTTAGCAACAGTGATGGCACATAACTCATGTCAATGGACATTCCTCACTTGCAAAGGGAAAGTATTGACCTATAGCTGCCTCCAAAGAACAATGTAAACTCTGTCACGTGTACGTTTGACATCTTCACATTATAGACTACAGTGAGGCAGTGGCACTGATCATATGCTGAAGACAACTAGCCTCTGGGTGCCAGATGCCTATAAACACATTTGCACAGAAACATGACTGAGGACAGTGATCATCACCAACTTACCTTTGCCCTGTCACATTTAGGAGTAGTGGTCTGTTGCATAGAAATTACACATACTTCAACAACAAATAGTAGATGTTTGCTCAATGTACACAGCCATATGTCATTCCTGCAGAGCTAGTGGTTTGTGGATTCTACCCAGGTGTGTCCTGGGTCCCTGGGCCAATATGCAAGGCACATCAGTATGCACCACATGACATATCTACACAAACAATCACTCATCTACTGTGTGACACATGGCTCATCCCTAACTGTCAGGGGGAGCTTTCAGAGTCTAACTCCTTTACTTGGAAATGTGACAGACAGGAATATGCCCTGTACACACCGCCTTGTGGCTGCTGTTCTGCCCTCAAACACCCATTAAGCTCTGAATCGGCCATCACTAGGATGCGGACCCCTAGGGGGGTCATGGTCAGACAGGCACCCCGCCCAAGCCGGGAGGATATTCCCAGCTGGACATCTGTGATCCTCTGGGCCCAGCGTCTCAGGTCCTCCCATCTTTTCCTGCAGCTGCTTCTCCGCCGGCTGTGGACCCCCAGGGTCTGTACCTTCTGGGCGATGTCTCTCCTGGGACTCCTGATAGATGGGTGTTGACCTGCAAGGATACAAAACACAAATCAAGAAATCATGATCACACGTTTCATCACAAATGGTTGAGTCACATACATGTCAGTAATGTCAAGCTAGGACTTTAATATTTGTCAGTACACCCCAAATGTGACACATACAAGCCAAAAAGTACATGAACATGACTACTGACACATAATTTTCCATCTGCAGACTTTTCACTATCCTGCTCAGGCCCTACAATGACTAAGCAAGCATACTGACATCATGTAGCCCATGCTCTGGCAATCAGAATGTGGTGTGAGCCACTATGAAACAGATCACACCTATGTGGCTTCTGAAGGGTAAACTTCTTAGGCGTGAATGGACCAAAACATTCACACACATTCAATCTCACAAGAATGACTCTCTGAAAACAGTCCATACAGGCAACTGCCATAATACAAACTCAAACATTACAGATGAGTAACACTGAAGGGACTGGCATCAAGGGTACTGAAAGTGTCTTCCCTGTCCATGTGTGGACATGTGCCATAACAAATGCAGACTCATGCCAGTCCAGGTTCTGTGCTGTGTACCTGTACCACATAACATCCCTTTGAACATATGTGTCCATCTTACAGAGATGGCATCCAACAAACAAAGACATGCGTTTGTACAGTTTCTGCTATGTGACCACACTACTGAGCCACATATCATGGCCTCCCAGGAATCAACACACAGGCGGTCATTCTGACCGCGGCGGTCGCCGCCCGCCAAGCGGTTCCCGCCGAAAGACCGTCCGGCTTTCCCGCTGGGCCGGCGGGCGAACGCCAGAAGACCGCCGGCCGGCCCAGCGGGAAAGCCCCTTCAACAATGAAGCCGGCTCCGAATGGAGCCGGCGGAGTTGAAGGGGTGCGACGGGTGCAGTGGCACCCGTCGCGATTTTCAGTGTCTGCAAAGCAGACACTGAAAATCTTAATGGGGCCCTGTTAGGGGGCCCCTGCACTGCCCATGCCAGTGGCATGGGCAGTGCAGGGGCCCCCAGGGGCCCCACGACACCTGTTCCCGCCATCCTGTTCCTGGCGGTAATTACCGCCAGGAACAGGATGGCGGGAAGGGGGTCGGAATCCCCATGGCGGCGCTGCAAGCAGCGCCGCCATGGCGGATTCCCTGGGCCAGCGGAATACCGGCAGGAAACCGCTGGTTCTCCTTTTCTGACCGCGGCTTTACCGCCGCGGTCAGAATCGCCCAGGAAGCACCGCCAGCCTGTTGGCGGTGCTTCCGCTGCCCTCCGCCCTGGCGGTCATGGACCGCCAGGGTCGGAATGACCCCCACAGTCTGCACTGTGGGAGTGTCAATTGTGCAATAAGCCTGTACAGGACAAATATGACTTGTGTGAAGGTGACAACAGGGCTGTGGGAGTACGGGACCTGTCATGAGTCATAGAGACATTGACAATGATGCTAAGTGCACATATGGGCTAGATTAATGACTTAACTCTGTACCCACTTCTAATCTAATCAAAAGAATGAGGCATTCTGTGCAGGATTTGCCACCACACCCTCATAGTGGCCAGATTACAGGATCTGCTGGGGTACAGGGAGAGGGCAGAGTGCCACAGTTGCATAGCCACAGTGACTCCACCACAGCCTAGACTAGGACCCATAATTGGAGATACATGTGACAGGCCCTTTTCACTGCAGGCTGAGCTGACAGAACCTACATGACACTCCACTCCCATTACTTCCATGTTTGACAGTACATGTGTGTGACAACCTGAAGGGCAGAGTAACTCATGAGATGATTTTCAAACAACAGTTTAACAAGGACTGATTTGTTAAGACATCTCTCTGGCACCATCCACAGTGCTCACATGACTCTCCATTGACTCATACAACATTCATACTCAGCTCATGCTGCCATGCACATACATGTTGTCTGACATTTACAACAATCATGGGGGAAGAGATGTCAGTGGATGGCAGTAATGTCTCCTTACCTAGTTATGTGTGTCCAACACAAGGAGGAACAAGGACCCCAAAAACCTCACCCAACACAATTTGACTGAACTTTTCATATAGCACTGGCCACCAATACCTGCACATTGTACAGCCCCTTGATGCCACACAGACTGTAACAACAGGCACATGATTAGTCAACCTGACACACATGGCTACAGTGTAGCTTGTGAGGAAAGAAAAGATGGTGAAGTACAGAGAAAACTGTGCACATGAGATACTTATCTGCTCCTCTGGTGTACCATAGATCTGTCCATACAGGGGTAGGACTTCATCCATTAGCCTTGCCAGCTCCTCTGGAGAGAAGGCATGGACCCTTTCACCTGCTGAACGTGGTATGATTACTCCCAGAGGTGGTACACAGCAGCTCAAGTAGTCTAGGTCTTGCTGGAAGAAGTGTCAGGAATCAAGTAAATGAATCTGCAGAACATGGCGGTCATGTCCAACGTAAATGGTCATTACCAACAGTGGACACAGTAATGGCTGTGTCCACTGTTGGTAATGACCATTTACGTGACCGCCACTGACAACAATATTGTCATATGGCTGTGTCCACTGCAGTTGCAGCTGTGTACCGCCATGACTACTTCTGCCTGTCGTCGCGGACGGTTCCTAATATCCAGTGGAGCAGCTCAGACAGCCACCGATTTGGAGGCCTGAAATGCTGTACTGCGCTTCACAAACTCCATCACACCTCTGAAAATGTTGTTTGAACTCACAAACATGCTTATCCTGTCTTATCATTTAGGTCCTACTACTCAAACACCATTGTATAAGTTGCAGGGCACAGATTCAATTTTATTGGTGGGGCACATTCCACCCCCACCAATGGTCATTTTGGCAGTCGGGATATCCAGTCAAAATTTGAGGGGCAATTGTGTTGTACATCTTTGAGTTTTGTCCAAATACATGTTGTGGGCACATGTGTGGAAAACCATGGGGGTCACATGTGATCCTTGTATTCTCTGCAGCTGTGATGTGTCCTGGTTGCCATGTCTATCCCTTCTGAAATGTCACATTATATTATTGACATGCATCATGTATGTTGCAGTGGACACCAATGTTAGAAATCATGTTGTGTCATACATAGGTATCCAGGGAGAGGGAGGATGCAACAACCCCCTGTCTACTGTCCACTGCCAGACCTTCATACCATGGAAGAATGCCATATAATCCTTCTTTACCATCTGAATAGACAAACAATAGTAGACTTATGTCATTAGTAGGAGCCAGATCTGATTCCAGCTCAGCTTACCACCCATTGTACAAGTCATGGCAGTATTGCACTTCCTAGCCACAAGGTCCTTCCAAAATACAGTGGCCCTGTCAGTTGGCATGTCCCAACCTATGTTCAGTCTGGTGTTGAAGAATGTCCTCTCAGAAATGTGGAAACACTTGGACAGCTATATCCAGTGTCCCCAACATCAGGATTTAGCGCATGTGATCGCTGCCTTTTATGGTTTTGCACACCTCCCACATGTGGTGGGGGCCATTGATGGCATATATGTTGGCTTGGTCTCACTGCATGCCAATAAACAAGTATTCCACCACAGAAAGAACGTCTATTCCATGACTGTGCAAGTTGTCTTGTGGATCTCTACATTTCACAGGTCTGTGCCCACTATCTGTGTTCAGCACGATTCCTTCATAATGCAGAAAACCACCATACCCCAGCTGATGCCACAACTGTACCCAGAGAGGGCCTGGCTGGTTGGTAAGTCACATCTGTCCTGTTTGTGTGTGTGCAATGTCAGGTGTTGCAATCATGAAGTGAGAGACACATTGCAGCACATATATCCCATTCCTTAACACAAGACTCTACATAGCCAAACCATTCTTGGGTGTTGACACCAATAAGGAATCCAACCACACCAGGGCAAGTCACTTCAATGAGGCCCATGGAAGAACACGTTGGGTACTGGAGCAAGCTTAGGGGCTCCTAAAGGTCAGCTTTTGGTGTCTGGACCGGACAGATGGAGCCCTCCTCTACTCACCTGGGAAAGTGTGTCACATCACTGTGGAATGCTGCATGCTCCACAACATTGCCCTGCTGAGGAGCATCCTGTATGTCCCAGAGGAGAGGGAGCATACAGTGCCACTGGGTGAGACTCATGAAATGCCAAGTGAGGATGACAGTGGTAAAGAGGAATGAGCTGACTTGCAGCTACTTTTCATGAGTGTAAGTATGTCATGTTATGTAATGACTGTGACTGTTCGAAGAACTGTTGTTGTGAGAATGTGTAGAGTGTTTCGGAAACAACTAGGGAGGTGATACTCTCCAGTATTTAGCCAAAGGTTGTTTGAAGAGTTAGCCTTTGACATATGTAGGAAAGTACCATCTTGCCTGGCATGTTACCCCCATTTTTCACTGTATATATGTTGTTTTAGTTGTATGTGTCACTGGGACCCTGGTAACCCAGGGCCCCAGTGCTCATAAGTGTGCCTGAATGTGTTACCTGTGTAGTGACTAACTGTCTCACTGAGGCTCTGCTAATCAGAACCTCAGTGGTTATGCTCTCTCATTTCTTTCTAAATTGTCACTAACAGGCTAGTGACTATTTTTACCAATTTACATTGGCTTACTGGAACACCCTTATAATTCCCTAGTATATGGTACTGAGGTACCCAGGGTATTGGGGTTCCAGGAGATCCCTATGGGCTGCAGCATTTCTTTTGCCACCCATAGGGAGCTCTGACAATTCTTACACAGGCCTGCCACTGCAGCCTGAGTGAAATAACGTCCACGTTATTTCACAGCCATTTTACACTGCACTTAAGTAACTTATAAGTCACCTATATGTCTAACCTTTACCTGGTAAAGGTTAGGTGCAAAGTTACTTAGTGTGAGGGCACCCTGGCACTAGCCAAGGTGCCCCCACATTGTTCAGAGCCAATTCACTGAACTTTGTGAGTGCGGGGACACCATTACACGCGTGCACTACATATAGGTCACTACCTATATGTAGCTTCACCATGGTAACTCCGAATATGGCCATGTAACATGTCTATGATCATGGAATTGCCCCCTCTATGCCATCCTGGCATTGTTGGTACAATTCCATGATCCCAGTGGTCTGTAGCACAGACCCTGGTACTGCCAAACTGCCCTTCCTGGGGTTTCTCTGCAGCTGCTGCTGCTGCCAACCCCTCAGACAGGCAGCTGCCCTCCTGGGGTCCAGCCAGGCCTGGCCCAGGATGGCAGAACAAAGAACTTCCTCTGAGAGAGGGTGTGACACCCTCTCCATTTGGAAAATGGTGTGAAGGCAGGGGAGGAGTAGCCTCCCCCAGCCTCTGGAAATGCTTTGTTGGGCACAGATGTGCCCAATTCTGCATAAGCCAGTCTACACCGGTTCAGGGACCCCTTAGCCCCTGCTCTGGCGCGTAACTGGACAAAGGAAAGGGGAGTGACCACTCCCCTAACCTGCACCTCCCCTGGGAGGTGTCCAGAGCTCCTCCAGTGTGCTCCAGACCTCTGCCATCTTGGAAACAGAGGTGCTGCTGGCACACTGGACTGCTCTGAGTGGCCAGTGCCACCAGGTGACGTCAGAGACTCCTGCTGATAGGCTCCTTCAGGTGTTAGTAGCCTTTCCTCTCTCCTAGGTAGCCAAACCCTCTTTTCTGGCTATTTAGGGTCTCTGTCTCTGGGGAAACTTTAGATAACGAATGCATGAGCTCAGCCGAGTTCCTCTGCATCTCTCTCTTCACCTTCTGATAAGGAAACGACCGCTGACCGCGCTGGAAGCCTGCAAACCTGCAACATAGTAGCAAAGACGACTACTGCAACTCTGTAACGCTGATCCTGCCGCCTTCTCGACTGTTTTCCTGCTTGTGCATGCTGTGGGGGTAGCCTGCCTCCTCTCTGCACCAGAAGCTCCGAAGAAATCTCCCGTGGGTCGACGGAATCTTCCCCCTGCAACCGCAGGCACCAAAAAGCTGCATTACCGGTCCCTTGGGTCTCCTCTCAGCACAACGAGCGAGGTCCCTCGAATCCAGCAACTCTGTCCAAGTGACCCCCACAGTCCAGTGACTCTTCAGCCCAAGTTTGGTGGAGGTAAGTCCTTGCCTCACCTCGCTGGGCTGCATTGCTGGGAACCGCAACTTTGCAGCTACTCCGGCCCCTGTGCACTTCCGGCGGAAATCCTTTGTGCACAGCCAAGCCTGGGTCCACGGCACTCTAACCTGCATTGCACGACTTTCTAAGTTGGTCTCCGGCGACGTGGGACTCCTTTGTGCAACTTCGGCGAGCACCGTTTCACGCATCCTTGTAGTGCCTGTTTCTGGCACTTCTCCGGGTGCTACCTGCTTCAGTGAGGGCTCTTTGTCTTGCTCGACGTCCCCTCTCTCGTCAGGTCCAATTTGCGACCTCCTGGTCCCTCCTGGGCCCCAGCAGCGTCCAAAAACGCCAAACGCACGATTTGCGTGTAGCAAGGCTTGTTGGCGTCCTTCCGGCAGGAAAACACTTCTGCACGACTCTCCAAGGCGAGAGGGATCCGTCCACCAAAGGGGAAGTCTCTAGCCCTTTTCGTTCCTGCAGAAACCTCAGCTTCTTCTGTCCAGTCGAAGCTTCTTTGCACCCGCAGCTGGCATTTCCTGGGCATCTGCCCATCTCCGACTTGCTTGTGACTTTTGGACTTGGTCCCCTTGTTCCACAGGTACCCTAGATTGGAAATCCACAGTTGTTGCATTGCTGGTTTGTGTCTTTCCTGCATTATTCCTCTAACACGACTCTTTTGTCCTTAGGGGAACTTTAGTGCATTTTGCACTCACTTTTCAGGGTCTTGGGGAGGGTTATTTTGCTAACTCTCACTATTTTCTAATAGTCCCAGCGACCCTCTACAAGGTCACATAGGTTTGGGGTCCATTCGTGGTTCGCATTCCACTTTTGGAGTATATGGTTTGTGTTGCCCCTATCCCTATGTTTCCCCATTGCATCCTATTGTAACTATACATTGTTTGCACTGTTTTCTAAGACTATACTGCATATTTTTGCTATTGTGTATATATATCTTGTGTATATTTCCTATCCTCTCACTGAGGGTACACTCTAAGATACTTTGGCATATTGTCATAAAAATAAAGTACCTTTATTTTTAGTATAACTGTGTATTGTGTTTTCTTATGATATTGTGCATATGACACTAAGTGGTACTGTAGTAGCTTCACACGTCTCCTAGTTCAGCCTGAGCTGCTTTGCTAAGCTACCATTATCTATCAGCCTAAGCTGCTAGACACCCTATACACTAATAAGGGATAACTGGGCCTGGTGCAAGGTGCAAGTACCCCTTGGTACTCACTACAAGCCAGTCCAGCCTCCTACATTGGTTGTGCAGCGGTGGGATAAGTGCTTTGAGACTACTTACCACTCTTGTCATTGTACTTTTCATAAGAGAGAAATATACAAAACAAGGTCAGTGTATATACACATAGCCAAAAAGTTTTGCATTTCCTCTTTTCACTCTTTTCTAAGTGCTGAAAAGTACTTCTAAACTTTCAAAAAAAGTTCTTAAAAGTTTAAAAAGTTTTTTTCTGTCTTTTCAAAAAGTTCTGAAAACTTTTTTCTCTTTTGCTATCACTTTAACTCTCTCTAAAAAATGTCTGGCACAGGAAAAAAAGTTGAACTGTCCAAACTTGCATATGATCACCTTAGCTGGAAAGGAGCAAGGAGTCTCTGCATAGAGAGAGGTTTGAGTGTAGGGAAGAATCCTTCCTTAGAACTGTTAATTAATATGCTTAGAGTACAGGATAAGGCCATAAGTGCCCAATCTGTAGAAAAAGTAGCTAATGGTTCTCAATCTGATCCAGGGACTCCCCCAGGAAAAGGTTCAGGAAAGAAACTTCTCAGCCTGCCCATTACTAGACAGTCTAGCATAGTTGGTACAGAGGTTGAATCACATCATACTGATGATGTGCTCTCACATTATACTGGTAGCCAAGCTGTTAGGGTGCCCTCTGTAAGGGACAGGTCTCCTTCTGTTCATTCCCATCATACCTCTGTATCTAGAAATATCCCTCCCACCCACCCTGATGACAGATTGTTAGAAAGGGAGCTCAATAGATTGAGAGTGGAACAAACCAGACTGAAGCTCAAGAAGCAACAGCTGGATTTGGATAGACAGTCTTTAGAAATAGAGAGGGAAAGACAGAAGATGGGTTTAGATACCCATGGTGCCAGCAGCAGTATTCCCCATAGTCATCCTGCAAAAGAGCATGATTCCAGGAATCTGCACAAGATAGTTCCCCCTTATAAGGAGGGGGATGACATTAACAAGTGGTTTGCTGCACTTGAGAGGGCCTGTGCTGTACAGGATGTCCCTCAAAAGCAGTGGGCTGCTATCCTATGGCTATCATTTACTGGAAAAGGTAGGGATAGGCTCCTTACTGTAAAAGAAAATGATGCTAACAATTTCCAAGTTCTTAAGAATGCACTCCTGGATGGTTATGGCTTAACCACTGAACAGTACAGGATAAAGTTCAGAGATACCAAAAAGGAGTCTTCACAAGACTGGGTTGATTTCATTGACCAGGCAGTGAAGGCCTTGGAGGGGTGGTTACATGGCAGTAAAGTTACTGATTATGACAGCCTGTATAACTTGATCCTGAGAGAGCATATTCTTAATAATTGTGAGTCTGATTTGTTGCACCAGTACTTGGTGGACTCTGATCTGACCTCTCCCCAAGAATTGGGAAAGAAGGCAGACAAATGGGTCAGAACAAGAGTGAACAGAAAAGTTCATACAGGGGGTGTCAAAGATGGCAACAAAAAGAAGGATGGTAAGTCTTCTGACAAGGGTGGGGACAAATCTAAAAATGAGTCTTCATCAGGCCCACAAAAACACTCTGGTGGGGGTGGTGGGTCCAAATCCTCCTTTAATCAGAACAAGGAAAAGAAACCATGGTGCTATTTATGTAAAATAAAAGGCCATTGGACAACAGATCCCAGTTGTCCAAAGAAAGGCACCACAGCTCCTACCACTACAACCCCTACTGCTACACCTAGTGTCCCTACTAATAGCAGTGGTGGTGGGAGCAAACCTACTTATAGCCAATCCAAGGGAGTAGCTGGGCTCACTTTTGGTAATTTAGTTGGGGTTGGTCTGATTAGGGAGACCCCAGAGGCTACTTTAGTCTCTGAAGGGGCTATTGATTTAGCCACTTTGGTTGCTTGCCCCCATAACTTGGAGAAGTACAAGCAACTAACCCTAATAAATGGTGTTGAGGTCCAGGCCTACAGGGACACAGGTGCCAGTGTCACAATGGTGATTGAGAAACTGGTGCACCCTGAACAACACATACTTGGACACCAGTACCAAGTAACCGATGCTCACAACATAACACAAAGCCACCCCATGGCTGTTGTAAATCTCAACTGGGGGGGGGTATCTGGTCCAAAGAAAGTTGTGGTAGCTTCAGATTTACCTGTAGACTGTCTATTAGGGAATGATTTGGAGACATCAGCTTGGTCAGATGTGGAGTTGGAGGCCCATGCAGCAATGCTGGGCATCCCAGGGCATATTTTTGCTTTGACAAGGGCTCAGGCCAAAAAGCAAAAAGGACAGGGAAGCTTGGATCCTGGAACAATGGACCAAGTGCTCCCTAAAGCTAGGGCTAGTAGAAGCAAACCACTTCCTACTATCCCTCCCTCTACAGTGGATTCTACTTCTGAGGAAGAAGAATTCCCTCCCTGTGCAGAACCTACACCAGAGGAGCTGGAAGCAGACACTGCTGAGCTTTTGGGTGAAGGGGGGCCTGCCAGAGAGGAGCTGAGTGTGGCACAGCAAACCTGTCCCACATTAGAGGGTCTCAGACAGCAAGCTGTCAAACAGGCTAATGGGGATGTCAGTGACTCTCACAGAGTTTACTGGGAGGACAACCTCTTGTACACTGAGCATAGGGATCCTAAACCTGGAGCTGCCAGGAGATTAGTGATTCCTCAGGAGTACAGAAAGTTCCTCCTAACACTGGCACATGACATTCCCTTAGCTGGGCACCTGGGTCAAATGAAAACTTGGGACAGATTGGTACCATTGTTTCATTGGCCTAGGATGTCTGAGGACACAAAAGAATTTTGTAAGTCCTGTGAAACCTGTCAAGCCAGTGGCAAGACAGGTGGCACTCCAAAGGCACCCCTTATCCCACTGCCTGTGGTTGGGGTTCCCTTTGAAAGGGTAGGGGTTGACATAGTTGGCCCCCTTGACCCTCCTACTGCTTCAGGCAATAGGTTTATCTTGGTGGTAGTGGACCATGCCACAAGATATCCTGAAGCTATTCCTTTAAGGACCACTACAGCTCCTGCAGTGGCAAAGGCCCTCCTGGGAATATTTTCCAGGGTGGGCTTCCCAAAGGAAGTAGTATCAGACAGAGGAAGCAATTTCATGTCTGCATACTTAAAGGCCATGTGGAAGGAGTGTGGTGTAACTTACAAGTTCACAACACCCTTTCATCCACAAACAAATGGACTGGTGGAGAGATTTAATAAAACTCTCAAAGGCATGATTATGGGACTCCCTGAAAAACTCGGCAGGAGATGGGATATCCTTCTACCATGCCTCCTTTTTGCCTACAGGGAGGTACCCCAGAAAGGAGTGGGCTTCAGCCCCTTTGAACTTCTTTTTGGACACCCTGTTAGGGGTCCACTCACACTTGTAAAGGAGGGTTGGGAACAACCTTTAAAAGCTCCTAAACAGGATATTGTGGATTATGTACTTGGCCTCAGATCAAGGATGGCTGAGTACATGAAAAAGGCCAGTAAAAACCTTCAGGCCAGCCAAGAGCTCCAGAAGCAATGGCATGATCAGAAGGCTGTTTTGGTTCAGTACCAACCAGGGCAGAAAGTGTGGGTCTTGGAGCCTGTGGCCCCAAGAGCACTCCAAGATAAATGGAGTGAACCCCACACAATTGTTGAAAAGAAGGGTGAAGTCACCTACTTGGTTGACTTAGGCACTGCCAGGAGTCCCCTTAGGGTGCTCCATGTCAACCGCCTGAAACCCTACTATGACAGGGCTGATCTCACCCTGCTCATGGCAACAGATGAGGGACAGGAAGAAGACAGTGATCCTCTACCTGATCTCTTCTCTTCCACAGAACAAGATGCTCTTGTGGAAGGTGTAGTTTTGGCTGATTGTCTTACTGCTGAGCAGAAAGATAATTGCTTAAATCTCCTAGGACAATTTTCAGAACTCTTCTCCATTGTGCCAGGCACCACTTCTTGGTGTGAGCACACTATAGATACTGGAGACAGTTTACCTGTCAAAAGTAAGATCTATAGGCAGCCTGACCATGTCAGGGACTGCATAAAGCAAGAAGTTCAGAAGATGTTGGAACTAGGAGTGGTTGAGCACTCTGACAGTCCATGGGCTTCTCCTGTGGTACTGGTACCAAAAACCAATTCTAAAGATGGAAAGAAGGAAATGAGGTTTTGTGTCGACTATAGAGGTCTCAACTTGGTAACCAAAACTGATGCTCACCCTATACCCAGGGCAGATGAGCTCATAGATACACTGGCATCTGCCAAGTATCTAAGCACTTTTGATTTGACTGCAGGGTATTGGCAGATCAAATTGTCAGAAGATGCTAAATCTAAGACTGCATTTTCGACCATTGGAGGACATTACCAGTTTACTGTAATGCCTTTTGGTCTGAAAAATGCACCTGCCACTTTTCAGAGGTTGGTGAACACAGTCCTGCAAGGGCTGGAAGCTTTCAGTGCAGAATATTTGGATGATATAGCTGTCTTTAGCTCCAGCTGGGATGATCACCTGGTCCACCTTTGGAAAGTTTTGGAGGCCCTGCAAAAGGCAGGCCTCACTATCAAGGCTTCAAAGTGCCAGATAGGGCAGGGTAAGGTGGTTTATCTGGGACACCTTGTTGGTGGGGAACAGATTGCACCACTTCAGGGGAAAATCCAAACTATTATTGATTGGGTTCCCCCTACCACTCAGACTCAGGTGAGAGCCTTCCTAGGCCTCACTGGGTATTACAGGAGGTTCATTAAGAACTATGGCTCCATTGCAGCCCCTCTTAATGACCTCACATCCAAGAAAATGCCTAAAAAGGTATTATGGACAGCAAACTGTCAGAAAGCTTTTGAGGAGCTGAAGCAGGCCATGTGCTCTGCACCTGTCCTGAAAAGCCCTTGTTACTCTAAAAAATTCTATGTCCAAACTGATGCATCTGAATTAGGAGTAGGGGCAGTCCTATCACAACTTAATTCTGACGGCCAGGATCAACCTGTTGCTTTTATTAGTAGAAGGTTGACCCCTAGAGAAAAGCGTTGGTCTGCCATTGAGAGGGAGGCCTTTGCTGTGTTCTGGGCTCTGAAGAAGTTGAGGCCATACCTGTTTGGCACTCACTTCATTGTTCAGACAGACCACAAACCTCTACTTTGGCTAAAACAAATGAAAGGTGAAAATCCTAAATTGTTGAGGTGGTCCATATCCCTACAGGGAATGGACTATACAGTGGAACATAGACCTGGGAGTAGCCACTCCAATGCAGATGGACTCTCCAGATATTTCCACTTAGACAATGAAGACTCATCAGGTAATGGCTAGTCTTATTGTCCTTCGTTTGGGGGGGGGGGTTGTGTAGGAAAGTACCATCTTGCCTGGCATGTTACCCCCATTTTTCACTGTATATATGTTGTTTTAGTTGTATGTGTCACTGGGACCCTGGTAACCCAGGGCCCCAGTGCTCATAAGTGTGCCTGAATGTGTTACCTGTGTAGTGACTAACTGTCTCACTGAGGCTCTGCTAATCAGAACCTCAGTGGTTATGCTCTCTCATTTCTTTCTAAATTGTCACTAACAGGCTAGTGACTATTTTTACCAATTTACATTGGCTTACTGGAACACCCTTATAATTCCCTAGTATATGGTACTGAGGTACCCAGGGTATTGGGGTTCCAGGAGATCCCTATGGGCTGCAGCATTTCTTTTGCCACCCATAGGGAGCTCTGACAATTCTTACACAGGCCTGCCACTGCAGCCTGAGTGAAATAACGTCCACGTTATTTCACAGCCATTTTACACTGCACTTAAGTAACTTATAAGTCACCTATATGTCTAACCTTTACCTGGTAAAGGTTAGGTGCAAAGTTAATTAGTGTGAGGGCACCCTGGCACTAGCCAAGGTGCCCCCACATTGTTCAGAGCCAATTCACTGAACTTTGTGAGTGCGGGGACACCATTACACGCGTGCACTACATATAGGTCACTACCTATATGTAGCTTCACCATGGTAACTCCGAATATGGCCATGTAACATGTCTATGATCATGGAATTGCCCCCTCTATGCCATCCTGGCATTGTTGGTACAATTCCATGATCCCAGTGGTCTGTAGCACAGACCCTGGTACTGCCAAACTGCCCTTCCTGGGGTTTCTCTGCAGCTGCTGCTGCTGCCAACCCCTCAGACAGGCAGCTGCCCTCCTGGGGTCCAGCCAGGCCTGGCCCAGGATGGCAGAACAAAGAACTTCCTCTGAGAGAGGGTGTGACACCCTCTCCCTTTGGAAAATGGTGTGAAGGCAGGGGAGGAGTAGCCTCCCCCAGCCTCTGGAAATGCTTTGTTGGGCACAGATGTGCCCAATTCTGCATAAGCCAGTCTACACCGGTTCAGGGACCCCTTAGCCCCTGCTCTGGCGCGAAACTGGACAAAGGAAAGGGGAGTGACCACTCCCCTGACCTGCACCTCCCCTGGGAGGTGTCCAGAGCTCCTCCAGTGTGCTCCAGACCTCTGCCATCTTGGAAACAGAGGTGCTGCTGGCACACTGGACTGCTCTGAGTGGCCAGTGCCACCAGGTGACGTCAGAGACTCCTGCTGATAGGCTCCTTCAGGTGTTAGTAGCCTTTCCTCTCTCCTAGGTAGCCAAACCCTCTTTTCTGGCTATTTAGGGTCTCTGTCTCTGGGGAAACTTTAGATAACGAATGCATGAGCTCAGCCGAGTTCCTCTGCATCTCTCTCTTCACCTTCTGATAAGGAAACGACCGCTGACCGCGCTGGAAGCCTGCAAACCTGCAACATAGTAGCAAAGACGACTACTGCAACTCTGTAACGCTGATCCTGCCGCCTTCTCGACTGTTTTCCTGCTTGTGCATGCTGTGGGGGTAGCCTGCCTCCTCTCTGCACCAGAAGCTCCGAAGAAATCTCCCGTGGGTCGACGGAATCTTCCCCCTGCAACCGCAGGCACCAAAAAGCTGCATTACCGGTCCCTTGGGTCTCCTCTCAGCACGACGAGCGAGGTCCCTCGAATCCAGCAACTCTGTCCAAGTGACCCCCACAGTCCAGTGACTCTTCAGCCCAAGTTTGGTGGAGGTAAGTCCTTGCCTCACCTCGCTGGGCTGCATTGCTGGGAACCGCGACTTTGCAGCTACTCCGGCCCCTGTGCACTTCCGGCGGAAATCCTTTGTGCACAGCCAAGCCTGGGTCCACGGCACTCTAACCTGCATTGCACGACTTTCTAAGTTGGTCTCCGGCGACGTGGGACTCCTTTGTGCAACTTCGGCGAGCACCATTTCACGCATCCTCGTAGTGCCTGTTTCTGGCACTTCTCTGGGTGCTACCTGCTTCAGTGAGGGCTCTTTGTCTTGCTCGACGTCCCCTCTCTTGTCAGGTCCAATTTGCGACCTCCTGATCCCTCCTGGGCCCCAGCAGCGTCCAAAAACCCCAAACGCACGATTTGCGTGTAGCAAGGCTTGTTGGCGTCCTTCCGGCGGGAAAACACTTTTGCACGACTCTCCAAGGCGAGAGGGATCCGTCCACCAAAGGGGAAGTCTCTAGCCCTTTTCGTTCCTGCAGAAACCTCAGCTTCTTCTGTCCAGTCGAAGCTTCTTTGCACCCGCAGCTGGCATTTCCTGGTCATCTGCCCATCTCCGACTTGCTTGTGACTTTTGGACTTGGTCCCCTTGTTCCACAGGTACCCTAGATTGGAAATCCACAGTTGTTGCATTGCTGGTTTGTGTCTTTCCTGCATTATTCCTCTAACACGACTCTTTTGTCCTTAGGGGAACTTTAGTGCACTTTGCACTCACTTTTCAGGGTCTTGGGGAGGGCTATTTTGCTAACTCTCACTATTTTCTAATAGTCCCAGCGACCCTCTACAAGGTCACATAGGTTTGGGGTCCATTCGTGGTTCGCATTCCACTTTTGGAGTATATGGTTTGTGTTGCCCCTATCCCTATGTTTCCCCATTGCATCCTATTGTAACTATACATTGTTTGCACTGTTTTCTAAGACTATACTGCATATTTTTGCTATTGTGTATATATATCTTGTGTATATTTCCTATCCTCTCACTGAGGGCACACTCTAAGATACTTTGGCATATTGTCATAAAAATAAAGTACCTTTATTTTTAGTATAACTGTGTATTGTGTTTTCTTATGATATTGTGCATATGACACTAAGTGGTACTGTAGTAGCTTCACACGTCTCCTAGTTCAGCCTGAGCTGCTTTGCTAAGCTACCATTATCTATCAGCCTAAGCTGCTAGACACCCTATACACTAATAAGGGATAACTGGGCCTGGTGCAAGGTGCAAGTACCCCTTGGTACTCACTACAAGCCAGTCCAGCCTCCTACAACATATACCCACCTTGATGTAGTTACTTTGTTTATGTCACTCTCATTGCAATGTAATGTTCAGATGCTTGCTATGTGATTTGTGTAATAGGTATGTTTTCAAGACTATACACCTTGTTTTGTCTCTATACAGGTATTTTCACCATGACATCCTCATGTGGGCTTTTCAGAGCTGTAACATTGGCAGGTATCTGATGCAGTTCTGACATACGAAGTGGACATGGATTGTTCCAGGTAATGTAGGTCACAGATTTGGGGTGTATGAGACCTTTGCCAAGGCAGCTTAAACAGTGTTTGGGTGTAAGGTCAGAGGTGCACATTGGACTTGTTTATTGTGCTGTATTGGGCCTAGTGTATCATGTGTGAGATCACATGGGCATGAAATATGTTGTCATCAATTTGAAGCAAGGCATTCACCTGTCATATAGATTAAACACCTGTTCTTGTATGACCTGTATGTTGCTGTGGAAGTGTTTAATCATTGCAGGCCACAGTGCCTGTGCCATAACACTGACATATGTTTGTGTCATACCACCAGATGCATGGTCACTGGATTAAGATGTGCCTGTGAACAGGGAGTGTTGTACTGTCCTCTGCCTGTACCTTGGTTTATGTGATGTTGGATTTCTTTGATGAGGTATGTGATAAGGTTCAAGCTGGTGACACCATCCACTTTTCTGTTTGCCCATTCTAAAGGACGATGTGGTCTTGGGGGCTGCCCCTTGGTATGTGTACCTTTACATAATACGAATCAGCCATTCTTGGCTATGACAGTCCAGACATAAAATGTTTGGTGTGACCAGACACTTGTAGAAATGTGTTTTTGTGTGTTGGTAGTAATCCTTTGCAGGACACTGTACCTGTAACATATCCTTCCTTGCACTAGTATCTTGTATCTTCCTCATTTGCTTCACATGGTCGTACATCTCTACTTAGAAAAATGTGAAACAGAAGTAAGCAATGACTTTGTGATAGGTGGATTTATTGAAAATTTGTGCATAATTTTAAATTGGGGCATGATGGAAAAGAAAAGTGAAGGGTTCAGTTGTGGTGGATGAAATCACTGGAGTAGATGCCACACCACTGGAAGTCCAAAGTTCAGTGCACTCCTCCCATTGGAAATGGAAGGTGGTTGAAGAACAGTCAAAAGAGTGAATATGTGGCACACAAAGGAGGTAATTTTGGAAGAGGTCACTTGCTGGCAGTGGTGGGTGTCTTGATATCCACATTTCCTGGAGCCTTTGCTGGATGTCTCCGCTTGCATGGTGGGGGGGATCTGCTGCTACAGAGACAGGGGTGTCTAGGGGGGGGGGTTCTTCCCCTGACAGTGCCTCCCTTCCAGTGGCTAGCACCAATGAAGTGCCTGGCGTAGATACACCAAAGGAAGGTGTAGTGTGTTGTTGTCAATCCCTGATCAGGGTGGTTTTCATGTCCCTCAGCACCCTGGTTAGGGAGTCCATGTTGGTATGGTGAGCCTCCCACTGTTCATGCATATCACCATGGATGTCCTTCCGCAGCTGCTTGATTACCTGGAGTTCTGCAAGTACCAGGCCCATCACGTCTTGGCACTCCTGATAGACCTAGAAATAGTGGCTGATGGTGTCATGGCCCGGCGCATACCCAGTGGCCTCACCCTGCTGGCCTACCGCATCTTTCCCACGCACCCTATCCCAACGACCTTGTGCCCTTGCTACAGAGTGCCCCCTCCCACTGGTTCCAGGACAATCATTGTCAGAAGTGTTGTGCTGCACCTCAGGATCCTGGACTGGGGGGGGTCACAAGATGGTTGCCACTGTCCTAGGGACACAGGTTGAGGGACCGAAGGGCTGTCTATGACGAGAGGCAACCGTGCTGGGAGGTAATGTAGTGGCCACAGTAAGACTCACTGTTGGTGTCTGACCAGGTTGTCCAGATGGGCCAGAACCGTCCTCCACGTCCAGACATCCAAGAGTATCATTGTCATTGTGACATCTACCTCCAAAGATTTACAGTGACATTTCAAAAATACCTTGCACATAGTTGATTTGCAGGTTATCCTATTGTGACAGGCACCCATGCTATTGGTTGTTTTGACCTGACATTTGTGAAGCATGCCAATTCCATTTAATTCAAGCAGCTGCTGAAATGTGCAGATCATTAGCCCTTGAGAGGATGGCCTGAGAATACCATCTTGCGACAAACGCAGGCAAATCAGTGTCTAGGCAAGATATGTCTTTGGCCATTTTGAGGCCTAGTTGATTGGTATACAGGCAGACCCAGGACATTGTTGTATATGTGATTGTAGTCATGTGGTCAGTGCATTGTGAATATGTCTGCTGCAAATACCATTCTAGTTATGCATTTTGAGGTCTTTGTGATCATTGCTTTGCACACTTCGTAAGGTACCTTGGAGTTAGGGACACAGGGCCTAATGGGTTTAGCATTTCGATCACTCCCTCTACTTTCTTCACCACACATATGTCATGCTCCCAGGTGGGTAAACTTCATTTGAGAGTTAACACACACGAGTATTTTGGCATGTAAACACTGGGCTTGTGTTTGGAGTGGGAGAGACTGAGCCTCCTGGCCTTAGCAGTCATGTCACGCCCTCTACTTCATACACTTGATAACTGTTATCCCCAAAGGTGAGTACACTTTATTTGTGAGTTCATAAGATGGGTATTTGGAGAACTGAACACTGGACTGTTGTTTTGAGATAGTAAAACAGTGCCTCCTGAGAGTTACAGTCATGTCACTCCCTCTACTACACACACTATACAAATGGTATCCTCCCAGATGATTACACTTCAATTGAGAGTTACCAAACAAGGGTATTGGGACAAGTGGACATTGGTCTGTTGCTTGAAGTTGGAAAATCAGTTGCTCCTGGGAGTTGCCGTCATGTCACTCTCACTACTTCCCAATACTAGAAAACTGTTCTCCCTCCAGGTTAGTAAACCTCATTTGTGAGTTGACAAACAAGGGTATTTGGAGAAGAGAACACTGTACTGATGCTTGGAGTGACAATGAGAGAGTCTCCTGTGAGTTGAAGTCATTTCCCTCACACTACTCCCCAATATCTGACCATGTTGATATCCCCCCAGGTGAGCAAAGTTAATTTCGGAATTGACAACCAGTGGTCTTTGGAGAAGACAACACTGGGATGGTGTGTGGAGTTATAGAAACAGGGCCTGCTGAGAGTAGCGGTCAGGTCACTCTTACTACTCCCCAGCACTTGACAAATGTTATCCCCCCAGGTCAATAAACTTCATTTGGGAGTTGGTAAACAGTGGGCTTTGGACAAGTGACCACTGGGCTGGTGCGTGGAGTTACTGAAACAGGCCTCCTGGGAGTCTTGTAACACCCTGTACTATGCACACTATACAAATATCATCCTCCCAGGTGAGTGCACTTCAAGAGTTAGGATACAGGGGTTAATGGACAAGAAAACACTGTGCTGGTGTTTGGAGTTACAGATACAGGCGGCGCTGCTGTGAGTTGCAGTCAGGTCACTCCCTCTACTTCCCAACACTAGACAAATGGTATCCTCCCAGGTGAGTAAACTTCATTTGTGAGTTAACAAACATGGGTGTATGGGCAAGTGAACTAGTGCGGGTGGTTGGAATTATAAAAACAGGGCCTGCTGGGAGTTGCAGTTGTGTCACTCTCTCTAGTACGCACATCATACAAATGTTATCCTCCCAGGTGAGTACACTTCATGTGTGAGTTACTGCACAGGGGTGTTTGGAGTGGGCTGGCTGAGTGGAGTAACAATAACAGTGCCTCCTGGCCTTAGCCGTCATGTCAGTCCCTGTACTACAAACAGTATACAAATGTTCTCCCCTAAGGTGCGTATACTTCATTTGTGAGTTGACACACAGGGGTATATGGGCAAGTGACCACTGTGCTGGTATTTGGAGTTACAGATGCAGGGCTTGCTGGGAGTTGTAGACAGGTCACTCTCTTTACTACACACACTATACAAATGTTATCCTCCCGGGTGAGTACACATCAGTTGGGAGTTAACAAACAAGGGTATTTGGAGAAGGAAATACTGTGCTGGTGGTTTGGGTAACAGTAACATTGCCTGCTGGGAGTTGTAGTCATGTCAGTCCCTGTACTACACAAACTTGACAAATGTTATGCTCCCAGGTGAGTACACTTCAATTGGGAGTTAACAAACAAGAGTATTTGGAGACAGAAACACTGGTCTGGTGTCTGGAGTTGTAGAACAGTACCTGCTGGGGGTTGTAGTCAAGTAACTCCCTGTAGTACACACACTATGCACAAATGTTATCTCCCCGGTGAGTACACTTAAATTGAGAGATGCCAAACAGGGGCCTTTGGACTGGTGGACACGGGGCTGGTGGGTGGAGTGGCAGTAAAGGTGGCAAAAGTTGAGCAGTGAGCATGTATGGCATTGAATTTTGGTTGCATTTTTATTGTTGTTACTTACCAGACTCCATTCCCCCAGATATTCCTGTCAAAATGTAATGGTGGACTGGCAGGGCCGCCGCTAGTCTTCTGGGCAGTATCTGTGTGGCTGTTTTGAAACATTAGCTCTGGCTTCTGTGTTTTGCATTGGAATGCAAAGGATTGTGGGGTATGAAGAGGTGTGTTTTATGGTGTCCTTTGCAGGTGTGTCCAGTGTGGCAATGTGTGTCAGCTGTGTTGTTGTCAAATCCACCCAATGTGCCGGTGTGTATAATACTTTGGTGGCCACGAACTGCTGTGTTTCGGACCGCCATTGGCTGACTGCCATTGGGTGTCCATCACTGTGACTTTCAGCCAGTAATGCTGTCAGTGGTTAGTCGCTGTGCTGTCGGGGCTAGTGGTCGGATTGCCTATTTCTGGGCCTCAGGGTAGTTTCCGGTCTGTCTTTTTTGTTTGGCGGTCTGCAGTCCTACCTGTATAGCTCGTAATACGGCAGTCTAAGAGACTGCCAACATGGTGGTCTTTTTAGGGCCACCAGCATGGCGGTCTGGCAGTCTGACTGCCAACTCATAATGAGGCCCTAAATCATTTTTCTTCAAGTCAAAATTATTCAGCAGAAAGTCTCCATGAAGTTGGAAATGCCCTCAGCTGAAGCTGTTGGTTTTGGAAGAAAAAGCTCCAAGTGAAAGTATTTGGAAGATGGTGACTTCAGATGTCAGTTTTATGCCTGGCACAAGCTGACTCTTCCTTAACCAATAGTGTAAAGGTTCTCAGGAGTAATCCTACCCACTTTTCCAGCAGCTCATATGTTCCCTACTTTAAACAATCTCATAGTACCCCTCAATCCAAGATGGGAAGCACTTCTCCCTGAGGTGTGGCTATGATATTGAGCAGTCCCCTTCTCTGTAGTCACTTCAAACCAGTTTTGGGGGCAGATCCTCCTTTGGGTTTGGTACCTGCCTGACTGGGTGGACATAAGCTGGGGCATTCCGTTTATCACCTAACATGTGCTTGCTACAGGGGAGGCCCCTTTGAAAAATAATTTCCTAGCCACAATCCAGTTCGTCTTCTCACCAGTAAGAGAGAGAAATACTTCCTCACACTTAGTCATTGTCTTTGCTCAGGGAGAAGTTCTGACATCTCTGACATTAGGACTAATTATAAACTAGGCTACTGTTTGAGAGCTAATATAGATCAGCTTCGAGGAACTTCAAGCAGGGGACAGGTAACTTTCTAAAAGTTACTTTTCTTTAATATTTCTTAATAATCCAACTTCACCCGCAAGGTGTCCTTCTGATAAATATTTAAACAAGTGGTGTTGTTGTATAGCTACTTTAGCCATATTATAGACACATTATTCTAGCAAACTAGGCCTGCCGTTGTGCACTTTAGCCCAGTTACATTTTATTCAGCATTGCTTTATTTTTCTAGCAATAGACACATTTGCGGTGTTGTTTTATTTTCTCTATCTAATTGTACTTTCACCTAGGAAAGCATTACGTTCTCAGCAGGAAATTAATTTCTCTTTGTGCCTTCCTCAAGGCTGCAGTCAGATAGGGTTGCCTGCAAAAGTGGTATGCTGTGTCTCCAACATTCACAGAAACACACACATTCTTACGTGGGGACCCTTTCTTAGAATGTCAACTGTCTTATTATAAAAACACTCCTTTGTCTCCTACACATTAGAGGGAGATTCCAGCCAGATGACCATGACTGCATGCTGATTGCTGATTGCCTCGCTACAGCTGCTTGCTTAGACTGCCAAACCCCTGCCCTACATGGGGACGGTGTCTCTCTAGACGACATGTTTCCTTGCTCAGGTATGAGGGATCATGTCTTCCCGGGGTGGGGGAAACCTGAAGGGCGGATAAGGCTTATTATGCTGTACTCTAACATAATTTAGCTAGGAAACATATATATATATATATATGTATATATATACGTATACATGTATATATATATATCTCACTCCTAGTGACAGTTTTTGTGTTTCACACTCCTTGTCGCCCTTTTGCTTTTATTATGTTTTATTATCCTAGTTATTACAATACAAGCCATTTTATCCAAGATGCAGTTACTTCAATAAACCCCTATTGAACTATGGTCTGCCTCTGTCTGTCTTTGCCTGTGTGAGACTAATGTTACTGAGAGAAAGGGACGAGACCTGATCGACCATGATTCCCCTGAGGAGTCTTTCTTGTCATGTGCCCGGTTGCCACAATCATCCCTGCCCTTGGGCGGAGATGAGGCGCTGCTAGTTAGCTGGAAAACCCGGATTACACATGGTGTGGAATTGTACTTAGTACCCCACGATCTATGCGATTCTGCTACCCAAATCCAGGAGCCTCATTAGGATAATGAGAACCTACACAACAGTGTATTCATACTTCTAACTGGTCAAAATCCAGAGAAAGCAGAAATAATTTCTAATCCAATTTAACATTATTCCCCATGGGTCAGCCAGAGCCTTGCTGAAAAGAAAAAAAACATTTGGGTTGTAGTCCCTGTAAGGAACGTTAAGTTCAAATTTCTACATGTTCTTCATTTAAATATCATGCACCCTGCCTTGTGAGGTGCAAGGTCTACACAAGGGTGACATTAATGTTTGAAAGAACTCATTCTCCTGTCAAAAAGGGTTATTGTTCACAGGCAGTATTGCTGGTTTTACAATGCAGTAGTCATGCAACACAGGATAGGCCTAAAGTAATCTATCTTTGCCATGCTACTGTAATGGATGTCACAGTAGTTGATGGTGCAGTAGTCCACAAGTGGCATTTGACTCCCAGGTTTTGGATGCACTTTCTACACCAAATACTATGGACTCATAGGTAGACCTGGGTGAAATTTAAATTACACTGGCTTAATTCACATAATTTGGAGATTTATTTAAATTTCATGTTATGCTTGTTACTCACTTTGCGTAATTAAGCACCATTTGTGGTAAAACAATTACAGAAAAATATGCCATTCCCTG
Organism: Pleurodeles waltl; assembly: GCF_031143425.1. Lineage (NCBI taxonomy): Eukaryota > Metazoa > Chordata > Amphibia > Caudata > Salamandridae > Pleurodeles > Pleurodeles waltl. The sequence continues at coordinate 1,311,940,190 of NC_090437.1, read as the reverse complement.
TCACAATTTACAGTGAACACATGCTAACAACAAAATCCAAGTGGCTCTTGTTCTTGGTGCTTTGTTTAAATCTATGTGCCAAAAATTGACCCAATGGCTCATCTTATGCTAAAATATAGTGCAACATGACTGATTTGTATTTTGAATAATTATGTGTATTTTCCCAAACATTTCCCAATTTTTGTCAGAAATGTGCATAATCATGCAAAAGACAATTATGCTACATTCAGACAAGTTAAAAGTGCCAATTAGGAATAAGCCACTTCAACAATGATTAAAGAGGAGACACAGGCACTTTCCTACTGGGTAGCAGAGGAATGTTCACAGAGTTCTAAGGCCAGCAACGGAGGTAGAGCAAATATCTGTGGTATACTTCCAGTCTTGTGTGTCTTATATTCTCCACGCTTATAGAAGACAATTAAAACTAATGTTCTCAATTTCCCCACTAGTCTTTACATAGCATTCATTGCCAAGTGACTATAATGGTATAATTCCAGATTTGTTTCACATATAACCGGTACTCCTAGAATCACAACTATACCTCCACTCAGATAACTCCACAGCTACATTAGAATAAGGATACACTTCTTCTTCAACATGCTTTCTCTTTTAGCATGTCATTTATGAGTGACCCCGACCTCATACATCTTGGATCTTGCACTATGCTCTAAACTGATTCCCTTAAACTAAAGACTTTACACTTCACACATTGATTACTGAAAATCAATTATTTCAGTGATGCATTTCTGTGACACGTCTTTATTTTTTCAGATACCTCTATTACACTATTACATCATTAGTCATTTTGAGAGACTGTACACTGGACCACCAATCTCCCTATCCCTCTTATTGTTGATAGACCTCTATTACACATACAAACAATACAAGAAATGATGGGCTAATAGGTGTCATCTTTGACTGGTTTTGGCTTTTAAATGAGTGAGTGATCCATGCAAGGCACTCCAAGAAAAGGTCACCATCAAATTCCCTCTGTCTTGTTCTGAAATGTAATAAACAGCTTACACACAGAGGAAGCAGCTTCACGGTACATTTCAGGAATAAATTAAACTCTATACAAGGAATATGGTTTTAACCCTTAAATACTTGTTTTAAGAATCTTGTGGCACTTAAAGGCTGCTGGATTTGATTTAGATGTTCTATTTTAGAAATAGAAGTGGGTTGGTCTGCAAAATGTACAGATATGGTAACTGATACCAGTGCTACAAGCTTTTACGCAGTTCTGTTGGCACTGAAATGTATAAGGCGTATGTGGGATGCACAAAAGAGGCTGACCACAAGTTGGAAAGAGAAATGCTAGTATATGTCTCATTCCAATTATAAGCTGCCTTGTTTCTGCACCCTAGTTTTCCAGGTACAGAAACTTCAGATTTGATTTTACCAGCTAGATAATCCAGTTTGTAAAATTGGTTTAGGATCCTCAGCCACTCTGTCATACGGCGCACCAGAGCATGTAATGCTCCATTGTCAGGTTAGGTCACAGCCTTTCCTCTGCAGACCTCAAACAACCAATCCCGCAGTGTCCTCCTGCTCACATTTACTCCCTTCTCAGAGCTAGTAATAACGGTGAGCGGTATTCCCCCCAGAATTAGGAATTCAGCCAGAAAAAATAGATCTGCACAGATTTCCCTATTACATGAAACATGACTCAGAATAGGTGGATTTAAGAGCAATGATACTAGTCACAATTGTATATTTGGTCAAGCTAAAATATCTCAAAATCTAATTGTGCCTACTTGTAATCAGGATCAATTTTTAAAATGATTATAGGAAACTTAAAACAAACAAGTAGCCGTGAGATGTGGATGAGGATAGACAACAAAACAGGAAAATAGAATTCTTCACTATTGTTATGAAAGGACCTCAATTATTATCAGTATTGAAGCAAGGACCAAATAAACCAGACCCACCAGGAAGGATTTAGAATAAATGTGTTGGAGGCTGATGAGAGAAAGTTTTTGATCCTTTTACAGGCATATAATATCATATGAGCTTAATACCAAATTGGATTTTTTTATAGGTATTCCAATGTCTGGTTATGGCACAGAATCAGGCTGACATTGGTGTAATCTGACCTTTATTGGGAAAACTATATTAGAATGAGTTAGTTAATTGTGACAAAGCTTTCAATAGGATCACTGACAAATGTACAATCTAAAATCTCACTCAAATCAACCACCCTGCAGCTAAATGAGCTCAAAGCAGGGAAGGCAATATCCTGTCAACGTTGTGTGTATTGCCTGCAAACGTGTGACTGAATAGTGTCAATGATGTTGTACTGATTTAGGCATGTAATATGGTAGTATATTCTCAGGCATGACAACGGGGACTATTAAACTATCTCAGAACAGGAGACACCCATATATGCACTGGATAGTAGGAGGGATACGACAAATTGCTCAACATGTAGGGGAAAGGATCAGGACGAATTCTTCTGAGTCACTGCACTAATTCAAGGCTTCTGCAACATCAAAATAATAATTCTTCATGTATGGCAATGAAAGTAATAAGTAACAGGATTACCTGCAGGATTTTCAAAAGCTGCTGTTGGTCCTCCACCACAAGGATATTTGCTTTACAGTTTTCAGCTACATACTGGCATACTTCCGCTGAGCTTGTGTTGTAAATTCCAACTGCTAAACCACTGAAACAACATTTAGTGGTTAACTTGTGAACCATAATTTGCAAATACCATCATATGAATTAAACAATGTAGTATAGTTGATTGTCATGACATGTCACACATCATTTGGTGTTGTTTCCATCAATAGTTCTGTTTCTTAAAAGCATTCGAAGACAGAGAAGTGACTGTATGCATAGCAGGAAGACAAGCTGCGGCATGAGCAGGTCAAGATGTTTTCAGATAGAAAATGAGCAAGCTAGGAAGAAGTGTGGCAAGCTTCTTTAACCTGGGAAGATGCACTGATTATTTCTCCTTAGACGTTGAAAGGTGTTTGAGCTCTACAGAAAGCAGACAGACCAGGAAGATGCTGTGACCCATTATTCTAACAATGTTTGCTCTGAAGCTGCTTATTGTCTAAATTCATCCCGTAGAGCTAAACTCATGAACTGTCATTGTATCTTCTCTCCTGGTAAAGCCACCAACAGATGAAAGAAATACATCTATGCTCTTGAATTAGTGAACCAGTGTTAGTTTTAAAGAGCATAGTAAAAAGTCAGAAGAGTGTCTAGGTTCTGGGCTAACTTGTAATGCTACAGGAAAAAGAAAACCTGAAAGGAAAAAAGACACACCTTGTATGTTGGCATAGAAGATGGTTATTCTGTAGATGAAGAATAGAGTTCTAAAACATGTTAGTGAGATAATAAATAAAGCTGCCTTTTGCTAAGCCTTGAATATTGTGGGCAAGAATGTAAGTATAGTCAAGGAGGAATTAAAAGACCAACAAGGAGTACATGCGCAGATAGATGTTGAAGAAAGTTATGGCCTTTGCCTGAGCTTAGATGACTCTTTGACACACCAAGAAATGAAACCCAGATACACTTGCCAATGGGCAGACATTCTAAAGGTATGACTTAGAGATTGACAGGATATTTTTCACAAATATGACGGCTATGCCATCCTCTGTATTACTTGCCCCATAGGAAATAATTGCACTTATACAGAGGGTATCCCACATGTATACAGTAGTATCCCATCTGTCAAACTCTCAATCAGGCCCTGAGTATTTAGAATGGATTTGGAAGAAATATTTGATTGATTAGTTTGAGTGTTTGTTTTATAAAGTGCACGGGTACCCCAGAAAATATTGCCCTGGGCCACATCATTAAAATAAGATAGTGAATCAATATATTTTTAGCATTTTCCAAAATTTCATCAGACACTTCTCTCCTCTTCGGCTTAGGAGCAGGGATTTCCTGCATCAATGAATGGAGAATAAAATGGAGAAAACTGAAACAAAGGGTCCTGGAAGAATTGTAGAAGGCGAAAAGAGAGTTTGTGTAGTTGCTAGATGGATGATCATTGGTGATACTGTGTCAAAAACGGAGAGCTTAGGAGAGACTGTGCTTCTTTATGGCCATCCAATAAAGATGGGCTTAGTGGGAAAAACTAAAAGAACACTTATTTACTATTTAAGGACAAGACCCCTTTAGCAGATCTCTTTTGAACCAGTTAAAATCTGTTAGTCAAGTGTTCTACAAGGCCAACATATAAAGAAATTATAATAATAAAGTTCTCAGAACATACACCAGAGGTTTTCAAGAGGCCTTGGGCAAAAGCAGCACAATCTTCCTAATGATCTTCAGCATGAGGAAATACATGGACACAAGTGTATTGCTATGACCCTCAAAAGATGGACCAAAATGACACTCACATTGCCTACAAGACAAACAGGGGGACAGAAAGTATCTAGGTATATCCCGCCAGAAGTCAGCGATCCACATAGAGGGGCTGCCAAAAGAGGGGACATCAGCTATAACAGTATTTAAAGTTAGTGGGTGTTCTAGTTGGTGACAGAGTCAAGGCAGTTCATGAATTGCTTCTGCCAAGACTGTAGATTTTTGTCCAATCTGTGTGCTGCCTGCATATGCAAAAAGGCTAAGCCCAAATGAGTCAATTAGTTCAGCTAGTGGGGTGACATAGAGAGTAATGTGCGTTGGGACTAGGGCAAATAATTGTAAAATCTCAGACCTGATAGATTTAAAAGAGGAATGACCGTGCCAAGCTACCAGGGGGTTCACACAGGTTATTTTGTGGTTTGCTTGTGTCTTACCCTGACTAGGACTTTGGTTGCTGCTTGACCAGGGTTCACACTCCAGTCTGTAGAAGGCTGGCCCTCTATGTGTTGTGCAATGCTAGGCACACTGTGCAGGCAGTCTAGGCAACCACACATTGGTTTACAGAGGTAAAAACTAGACCACGTAATGCTGTGATTTTTATGGTAGATTGTTCGAGCAGTTACTCTAATCTTGGAGAAATGCAAAGCATTTGTTTTACTCACAGTATCAATAAATGAGACCACACATTCAAAAGAATGACTCAAGACCAATTTACAAAAATACTACAGATTTTTATAAAAATTAGAAGACCTAGATCATCAAAATTGGGTAAGTAATTTTTAAGTTATGTTGTCTTTTTGTGCATAACTACGCACTATAGGAATCAATAGAGAAAATATTTTAAAAATGCATATAAAACCATGCAGTGCGTTTATCAATGTCTCCTTTTGCAAGTATGCCGAGGTCATTGGTGGGCACTACGGACAAGCTGGAGAAGTTTGGGCAGCTCCCGGTTTCGGCAGGAGGAGATGCAGAAAGTAATTGGAGCTGGTGCCAGCCTACTGCAGGGGACCACTTGGAAACGTGCTGCACGGGTGGCCTTAAAGGTAAGTCCAGTAGGTCCCCGTAGGGTGTTAAGGTCGCAACGGCTTGGGGACCCTTAGGGTACAGCTGGATCTTCTGTACAGGGTGGCCAGGTGCAGAGCGAATTGGTGAGTCAGGAGTGTGTGCAAAAGTGCCTTTGGAAGTAGGTCTCTTTGAGGGTCGCTTACAGGTCAGCAGGGGCACTCTGGTGGTTCCTGAAGTCCCTCATCTGGGGCTTCCTCCTGGTACGTTTTCAGTCTCGAATGGACTGTCATTCTGGGTGTCCAATGTGAGGTGAACACTGCCTAGGGCTATCACAACGGTCTGGCCACTGGTGGATGCATTAACAACAAACTTGGCACACTGGCAAAGTTTGTTCTCCCGGTCTGACTGGCGAAGTTTGGTCCAGATGTGTTGTCTGGTTCCTTGGTCAGCAGCCAGTAAGTGAAGTGGCCTTCACTGGGTCTTTGGTTCCTTGATGGTGTGGAATGATGCCTTCACTCTGGAGGATGAACTTTGGCAATTTGTGAAGAATGGAGGTCCTCTGGGGGTTTGTAGAGTCTGTCCAATGTCGAAGCAACACCTCAGCGGTGATTGTTTAGTGAGTTCTGGGTGAGGCAGGCATCGTTTGGCACCTTTTCTTGGTGTAGCCAGACTTCAGTTCTTGAGCCTTGGGTCTTCTTTGTTGCTGGTCTTCTTTTGTCCATGGAATCTGATTTTTTTGGTCTAGGGATGGCCACTAAAATACTGTATTTAGTGGGCGTTTTAAGGGGTATCTAGTTGTGACCAATGGGTCATCTACCGTAGGGTGGCTACACCCAATAAGTGACCACTTCCTGTGGGCTGAGGTCACTTCCCTACATCTGATTGGCTATTTCCCTTCCATGCAGGATGGAGGAAAATGGAATGGAGGGGTTACCTATCATGCAACACCTTGGGGGTGTTGCAAGCAAGGACTGACCACGCCTCCTGTCCTTTGTCTGGTTTCGCACCGTTCCTCCGGTCAAAAATTGGGGTTTGCAACAGGGGTGGCCATCTGCTACAAGCAGCAGGCCTGGGGGTCGAGTTTCAAGAGCAATAAGCCCTTTGAAGCTCACTAACAGGGCAGTGCACATTACTGAGGGAGGGGGTGTTAGCAGCTCCCCCCAGGAAGGGTTTTGTTCTTAGTCCCAGAGAGCAGGATCACCCCAGGGGCTCAGAATCTTATCTGGTGGTGGCAGGCTTGTTGTTATCAGCCAGCAACCATGCCATGCTAAGGTGACCACTGGGTACAATTTTTAATCAACCCAATAGTGGCACCAGTTTGGATTTATCATTCTGAGTTGTTTGATGCCAAACAACCCAGGGTTCATGTGGCTGTGAAACTCATACTGACCAGTGTCCAGCACATGCATTAAAATGGCTGCCCTGTTCCATTATTATGTCCCAGGTTTGGCAAGGCCACAGTAGGGGCATATTGTTCATGCGTCTATGTCCACACACACAGCATAGTGCCCCCTGCCTTAGGGCTGGAAGGCCTGCCAGAGAGGTGAACTACCTATAGTGCATGCAGTGTGTAACGGACAGGGCACACAGGCTGTGTGCCACGTTGAGTTTATCTTGAGAACACTCAAGCTTCAGTGTCAATGCTGGGTGCTTCTAGATGCATGGCCCTAGAGGTTGGCACACTCTGTGCTGCTGCCCTCAGGGGCCTACCCTTAGTACCCCATTCTCTGCGTACATATGTACCATTTACTAGGGACTTATAGTGGCAGCTAAAGGTGTTGCTAATTGTGCCAATGCATCACAAACAGTTTTAGGGAAGGAGTTCTAGCCAGGGGAACCTTTGGGGCTACATCAAATACCAATCACAAAATGGGAGCTAACCATGACAAAAGAGGCTTTTTCTTGCACAGTCAACCAGTAATCCAGTTTCTAACAGAGAGGGCCCATGTTGCTCCCCTCTCAGAGCCTTCTTAGGTCCTTTGGACCTCACCCCTCAGGGCCACTACTTAAAATAAAGAGGAGGGGACCACAGCACCTCCCTCCATGAGCCCTTATAGGCACTGGGGAATCCATCTCTCTCGGCCCTTTTCTTAAATTAAAGAGAAGTGGGCCATGTGGCCCTGGAGACCCCATCTTCCAGGGCTGTTTGTTTTAATTAAAGGGAAGGTGGGCTGTTTGGCCCCCTCAATGACCCGTTTCAGGCCCTGTGGAAACCACCCCCAGTGCCTTTTATTTAATGAAGGGGGGGGCACACAGCCTCCCTCCCCAAGCCTTATTAGGCCCAGGGGACTCCATTCCCCAATGCTCTTTTTTTAATTCAAGGGAAGGAGGGACACATGCACCCCTCCCCAATTCTTGTTACACCCTGGGGACCACATAACCCAAAGCCGTTTATTTGAATTAAAGCGGAGGAGGCTGTGTGGTCCCTCTCCCTGAGCCTTGTTAAGCATTTGGGACCTCAGCCCCCAGGGATTTTCTTTTAAAATTAAAAGAGAGGGGGCTGTGTGCCCCCCTTCCAAACATTGTTAGGCCATAGGGAACCCCATCCCCCTGAGCCATTTATTTGAATTAAAGGATAGGGTGCCATGTGCCCCCCCCCCCCCCTCATTGAGCCTTGTTAGGCCCCGGGGACCCTATTTCCAAGGGTCCCTATTTGAATTAAAGGGAACAGGGCCGTGTGCCCCCCCCACCCTCATTCTTTTCTGGCCCCCGGAACCCCAACCCCCGGGGCCTGCACTGTCAGAGGGGGTTGCCTGTCACCCACCCAGTGCATCCACCATACACTTGTTGGTGGCCCCAGACAGTACTCCGCATGCAGAGGTAGATGGGATTGCTCCCACCCAGAACGAGCAGCTACTAATGTTGTTCCCTTCAGGCAGGAGACATCGTTTGATCTGTTTCCCTGTCTGCATCAGTGCACATCAGTGCAAACAGATCAAAAGTCTGCTCCCAACCAGCAGGGGCATTTTTTAAGCTCCTACAGACTGTGAGCAGACTTTGGATTTGCTCCTACTAGGTGGGAGATTCAAAAATCGTCCTGCTGAGCTGGAGCAAACACAGGTTTCCTTGTCCACAGCGGTGGGGGCAGTAAAACCGCTATGTCACAAGGATGGCTCCCTGGGACATAGCATGTGGCCATGGCGATAGGTCCTACCAGTGACAGGGAGTTCCTTCCCTGTCACCGGTAGGCGGCTCCCCCACCCCTCCAACACTCACCTGACGCCCCCCACCACCCTCTCCATCCAGACTCGCCGCCCACCCCTTCTGATCCACTCACTCACCCCCCCATAGGCACACACACCACACAACTGACCCCACCCCCCACAGCCACACACACACACATCACCACCACACCCCCCTCCCCGGCATACACACACACATACACCCACACACACCAGGCACACACCCATTCACTTAGACATACACGCATTCATTCACACACTGACATACACACATTCATTCACGCATACTTCCAGACATACTCACACACATTCCTACACACAATCACACTGACATACCAACACGCACTCACTTCACCATTCTTGCACACATTCACTCACACGCATGCACCCACACAAACAAGACACACAGAGGCATTCACACACACACTCAGACATTCATGCTCACACTCACAACATCCCCACCCTCCCACTCTCCTCCCAGGTTGGAAGCCCGACTTACCTTGGGCGAGGAGGTCTTCCGGCAGGGAACGGGAAGAGCCACTGCTACCTCCAACAGGCCCCCACCAGCAGAACACTGCCAGGCCGTATTACTAGTCATAATATGGCTGGCGGTGTTCTACTGGCATGGCGTGCTGGTGGTAGCAGGGCCAGCTTACCACCGTCCACCACCATAAACACTGCTAGATTTCCGTCCTTATTGTGGCGGAAGTCAGGCAGTGCTCATAATATGGCGGACGGATGGTAACCACAGTGGCGGTATGTTGGCGGCCGTCACTGAAGTGGTAGGAGGTATGTACCGCCGATGTTAAAATGAGGGCCTAAATGTTTTTAGTGCATAGAAATTAAAAGTGCCAATCTGGACATCTGGTCGCCGGCCATGATGGAACCCTGCACAGCTACAGTGAGCAAGAAGTCTCGGTAAAAGTTTTACCTTCTGACTCAGTCGTTTTTTTCAGGATGAGTTTCTTCACCGGGACAAAGTTGCAAGTTAGATGATTTTTCGTGATGGAAATCTTCATCCGGGCTAAACTTGAAATTGAATCCGACCTCCCTGGAGCCCTCTTAGGATACACTGCATGTGAAGCCTCAGTCAATTTTGTACTTTGAATTTTGTCACCTTTTTTGGAGCTTTTTTGCTCCGATGTCAGACGACCCTGCAAAACAAGCCAATTTCAAGTCAACGTCTTCAGATTGCCTTTCCACAAGCCACCAGTGGATTCCTGGAGGTCTGGGGCGGCAGAGTTTTTCAGCAGGACAAACCTGCAGGCTAGGCCGGGTCATGGTCGACGTAAGCTGGCTTGACTCATGAATTTGGGTAGGTCCACTTATGGAGCTTTTTTTCCACAAGATGTCCAATCTTTTCCAAACTTCTAGTCCTTCTTCCAGAACATCTTGGAAGGTCCTTTAGGAGTCCACAACTCACCTTAAGGGTCCAGAAGGTCTGAGTTGCTCCTTGAGGGTTAGGACTCCAACTCCAAGAATGCACCTGGCTCAAATCCGAAAATCACCACTTGACACTGGTCAGCTGGTCCAGATTCTTTAGGGCTTGATGCAGTGGACTCTGATTAGCTATTTTCTACATGTATCAAACAGGGAGTCCCTTCTAGAAGCAGTATACAAAAAAGGTGGAGTCCCACTTTGAAAGTTATTGAATTTATTATTATGCCGACAAAGTAGTCCCAGTTATACAATCAGTCACTGGTTAGCAAAACACGATGTGCAGTCCAAGGTCCAAACATTTTGTAGTAGCCAAGAAAAAAGGAGAATCAGCCAACACGTGTTTCACCCCCTCTGGCTATGTATTTGCCAGGGCTTTCTCAAGGCACACGCGAAAAAGCAGACATGTATTGAATATAGACTAAAATAGTCCTTTTCTCAATGCTGCAGAGTTAGGATGCCGTGCAAATACGGCCGAGATTCAGAGTGAAGCACGGGGAACAGAACATCTTGGAAGGTCCTTTAGGAGTCCACAACTCACCTTAAGGGTCCAGAAGGTCTGAGTTGCTCCTTGAGGGTTAGGACTCCAACTCCAAGAATGCACCTGGCTCAAATCCGAAAATCACCACTTGACACTGGTCAGCTGGTCCAGATTCTTTAGGGCTTGATGCAGTGGACTCTGATTAGCTATTTTCTACATGTATCAAACAGGGAGTCCCTTCTAGAAGCAGTTGAAGACAGGCAAAGTCCTTTTTGTGGTGAAGTCCAAGTGTGCAGCTGGTGCAGTCCTTCAGGGTACAGTGTCCAGGTGCAGGTCAGGGGTCCAGCAGGGCAGTCCTTCTTCTTCTTGTCTTTGTTCCTTGTAGAGATCTGAAGTGTGGGTGCAGCTCTGCCATATTTATCCTTGCTCATGGGGTGGAAAGCGGGGGGCAACTGTCCAATCACAGGCAGACCACCACCCTCTTGAATGACCATTGCCTGGGAGGTGTGGCAAAATCAAAGGAAGCAACATTCCTCAAACATCCAAAATGGCAACAATTCAATCTTAGAGGTTAGGTCTGGCTGAGTCCACCCACTGGTGTGGCTAAGTTCCCTTAACACACCCCTTTCCAACCCTCTCCTAATCTAATCAGGGAGGACACCTGGTGGTTTTGCAGTAGATGGGGGAAGTCCCCTTGCTGGCCCAAATGTCCTTCCCTCCTTTGAAGTACAGTTTGGCTGCTCTCCTCCATCCTGTTTCACCATCTTCTGAGGCTGTTCTCCTCCCACAGGCACTTCCTTTGTCCTCAGTCCAGGCCACTTCACACCTCATCAAGGTAGCCTGGCCAGGCTGCCAGAGGCCGGCCAATCAGACAAGGACACTACAGAGCTGAAGTTGGTAACTTTCAGGTAGAGTTCTAAAACTCTTTCCCTGAGTTAGGTATATTAATTCAACAATGGCAAGTTGTTGGATTTATTATAACAAGAAGTTTGATACCAAACGTGAAATATTTAGCTCCTTTGGAGACTTTATTCAATAAAAATAAAGTCTCCCCATGTTAGCCTATGAAGCCCTTTCACTACTATGAAGGAAAACAAATTTAGCTATTTATCCCTCACCCGGGCTTATAAAACATCTTTTATAAGGTCCTGACTCATAGTTACACTGCAATCAACCCTAAGGGCATCTAGGGCACACCTTAGGGGTGACCTATATGTAATAATAAGATAGTTTAAGGCTTTGGAAGTAATTTTAATTAAAAAGTTAAATTTAGAGTTAACTGTAATTTAAAAGCAGCTGGCAAGGCAGGCCTGCTTTTAAAATGACACTGGGCACCACAGCAGTACACCTATGAGGTACTATCTAAGATGGGGTACCTAAACCGACATGCCCTACCATATACTTGCATAATCATTTTAAGCAGAGCACAGGCCCTGGGATTGGCTAGCAGTGCCCAGGGTACCATCAGAGTCAGGAAAACACAATTTTAAGTAAAACATGGGGACATAAGGTTAGGGGGCTTCTGCAATCAGCCCCATTTTCCCACAGGTGTTGCCTGGAAAGCTTGCAGAAGAAGTTGCCCAGAAGTCCATGGCATCAGACGTAAGATGATAGGGTGGGAGATGAGTTCAAGGACTAGGTGTCTGTGCAGAAGTACCTGAAAGACATGGAGATTTTTGTATTCTCTTTTTTGTTGACCTTGGTTTGCTGGTAAGATTTTGAGCAGACACATATGGATGGCAAAGTAATTCTTCCTACCCAGGGCTCTGGGTGGTTTGCATTGGATTGTTAGTGGTATTGAGAAGACAACAATGAAGATGTGGCACTTTGAGTGTATTGGTTTTAGTGATATGCTGTATCATGTTGAATGTATCATTGGGATGGGAAAGTGTGTCTATTGATGTGTTTGCGTTTGTGCTATATGCAAGGTTGAATTCACCCAAGAGGGTGGTGTGATCAATTTGAAAGGATGAGGTGGTGAGAAGACCTGATAATTCATTCATGAAGTCTTTGTTCTGCCTCAGAAGCCTGTAGAAGAGTTGAAAAGTGGTGTTCTAGATTGCAAAGGGTGAAAAAACAGCATGTCAGCAGCTCTATAGGAGTTCATTGTACTTGCTTGCATAGGGTTCAGGACTAGGAGAACTTATGAATGACAATGATACCTCCTCGCGTCTTAAATGTGTGGTCCATGTTATGGATGTTGTAGCCTACAGGAAGAAGGACATCTAAGATGTTCAAAGATATAGGAGTAATCCGTGTTTCTGTGATGCAGAGGGAGTCAAGCTTTTCATGGGTGATGTTTGCAAAGTTTAGACCATGGAGTGCTGCTGACCAAGCATTAATGATAATGAGTTGGAATGTGTGTGCTGCAGTTTGAAGGTGTGTCGTAGTTAGTGGGATGTGTATGAGGGTGCATCTATGTGTTGTGCATTTGACCATCTGGATCATTTATATCTAGGTGTGATTATGGACATTCACAGTATGGGGTGTTGGGTAGGACACTTGATTTTCTCCTATCTTGTACGTTTCACTGGATCAGAGCTCCGGTCCAAGGCCCTATCTGAACCTAACAGGTCCAAACAGACAATGCCCCTGTCTATGTCACCCCTTAGCTGGGGACAGCCAGCTGATGGGATGCCCTGAAGAGTTGATTGAAGTAAGAAGAGGGCAGGAAGTGATGTAATTTCCTGTGTTTCTTGTCACCAAATGCAAAACGATCTCCCTGCTATCATTCTTGACCAAGGTCTTAAAGAAAATGATCAACAGATGTCTCACAGAATATCTCAGCAACCATCAACTACTTAACATCACTCAGTCTGGTTTCAAACCCAATCACACCACAGAAACTGCCACCACAGATGTTATCGACATGACTCTGGAGAGGGGAGACACAGAGGCCCTCATACTCCTGGACCTCGCCAGAGCATTTGACATGGTTTCCCACCTCATCCTCATCTAACACCTACAGAATATTGGAATCCAAGGACATGTACTTCAATGGAGATGATCCTGCCTGCCTGGACGGCCCAAGTCAGTGAGTCTGGCAGTAGATACCTCAGATGCCCACTACCTCATCTGTGAAGTTCTGCAAGGATCCCCCCTGAGCCTGACACTCTTCAATGCATGCATGATTCCTCTAGCCTGCACCATCTCCTCTCATGAGATCAATGTCCTCCTGTATGCTGACTACACACAACTTGTTCTCTCCCTCATGGGCAAGAAGCCCAGTACACAGAGCAAATTCAATGCCTACTTGACTGAAATTGCCCCCTGGATGAAGACCAACAGTCTAAAGCTGAACACTGGCAATGTTCATAATCTTTGGAAAGAGCACTTCACCATGGGACTCCACCTTGTGGACAACAGAGCTAAGATCCACCCCCACCCCCAAAATCAATGCCAAGACCCTTGGGATGGCAAATGCAATAACAGCAAGGTGATGGATGGAATGCATTAATTAATCTCAACCACTGGCAATCGCTCAGGCTGCATCCCAATCCATCCTTTTTTCACCATGCCACCTCAGCTTGGACCCAACCATATGCAATTCAGTCTTGACCCTGCTCTTCATGTGAAAAGTCCAACCTGAACCGCCAGGATAGGTTCCTCCCTAAAGAACCTCAACACCAAGCTCAGCATGACCACCCAAGTGAACACTGTCACCGCCTTATAATTCTAAACCTGAAGATGCTGAGGAATATTTTCAAATAACTCCCAATCAGCATTTGGAAAACCATAACGCATACCAAGGTCACAAGAAATCTGGACTAAGGGAACACCCTAAAACCTAGAATTAGCAACAAAAAAAACTGAAGGCTGCAGATCATTTAGAGCTCAACAGCCACAATCTCTCTCAGCCTCCAACACCGCACTCCAGTATCACACCAAACGTCAAGGAACTCCACTGGCTTCCCATTCACAAACAAGCACAATTCAAGCTCCTCATCCACACTTTCATAGCACAACATAACACTGGCTGAGCATACCTCAACATTGTGGCATCACATCTGCTTTGCTACGTCTCTAGGCATTACTCTGTTGCTATTCACCTTTACTCTCTCCATTGGTTGGCCATAGGGAAGCACATTCATTTTAAAATATTGTGCTTTATGCACAAGGCCTTGTTTGGTGGTGCCCCCTGCCTTAGGATTTTGGTGCATTTTTACTCTCCCAAGTATAATATTCACTCCCGAAATCAGCTTTTAGCTGCCATATTGTACTATAAATTTGCAAGGCTTGGTGGCAGGTCTTTTGCTGGTCTTGGTCTATTATATGGAACTCTCTCCCTCTAAAAATTTGGACTTGCACTTCTTTTTTAGAGTTCCGTAGATTGTTGAATCCTGGCTCTTTTAGCTTCTTGCTGTCCATTATTTTACTTGTAGCACTGGAAAATTAGATTGGGGTATTCATTAGTGCTACAAATGCACAGATTGATTGATGTTACTTTCTGTTCATATGAATGCTTGGAAAGTGCTACATGGTATATACTTCTGTGGTAAACTGTACATCCTGCCTAATTCTCCTATCTCGTTTGCCTATTTTGTGCATGTTACCTAATAAGGGCCACAGCTTTCCTGTCTGCAAAGTTTCAGCTTAAAGATCACTGCATGAGAGAAGCCCACATACAGATGGTTCCAGTCTATACTTGATCAGAGATATACTGAGATGGTCCATGTATGGAGCTCTTGGATGAGAATGGGAGGGTTTTCCCAAGTACGAGTAACAGGCTCAAGTAGGAGGAAGATTTGTAATTATCAGTGAACCCAAGGAATGGTAATGATTAAGCAGCATTCTAAGAACTTGATGTTTAGTACACAAGGACTGGCCAGTGTCGATCCAACGTGCCTAAAACCTTTGTTTTATATTCTTCAGTTGACTGAACTAAAGGCCTAGTTTTTCTGGGCCACACACACTCTGAACGTGGAGAAAGCTGAATGCTGTGCAGAGACTAGTAACTGGGAACTGCAACTTTGAACCGTGCAAAGTTCATGCTAAAACAGCTAGAATTTTCTGCAATGTACCGGCAGACAGAAGATGATGAAAACAGTTGATACAATTTTATGTAGAGCAAGCTGAATGTACTTTCCCAGGACTTGAACAATGGATGCTCTGACTGAAAAAGACATATGCAACAATTTTGATATTTGGAAAACCGGATGATGAGAACATCGTAAAGGGAACAATTCACTTGATGGGAACTGAACTGTGCATAAATTAAGAGATAGAATAAACAAAAACTATAGGGTAAAGTCATATCTGCCGATTAATGGACCAATCAGTAAATAGTAGGACGGACTGAGCAAACCTTATAAAAAGTCATGACAAGGGACTAAAAGTTGTGATCGGAGTGGGGAATTGCTGACGTCAGGAGACGCTGTCCGAAGTGCTGATATTGGGTTCACAACTCAGTGAGCCTGATCCTTAGATGACTGGTGAATGACCTGGAGACAAAGTCTGACTCGTTTCTGATCCATCTTGGATAGGTAGCTATGAAAATGTGACTGAAATGTGTTCTTGCCTTTTCCTTCTAGGTACCAACTGCACTGTTATAGGGATATTCACATAGATAGACTTTTTCCCAAATTAATGTTTTCTCTAATTAGTTTTTCGCATGAAGTCCAACATGCTAGTATTAATCTTGGTTAGGTAGGCTGTTACAGGTGACACTGAAGGTGACAATTGACTGATGAATCATATTGCTGAATTACGTTAATTGGGGTTTTTGCATTGTCGTATATGATGGCTTATGAGTTTATTGATGGTTTACTAATATAAATAATAAAGATTTGATTTGGAAATAAAGATTGAACTAACAGATGCTTTAGTATAGTAAGCTATAGGGAAATAAAATTGATAACCTTGTCTTGTGTAGTGGTTATTCCTGATTAAAATGTTATGGTTAAGTTGGTTGCATAATTGATTGCTTGGTTTAATGATATTAACTACCGCCTGATGGCTATTGCATGACTAGGATACTCCATGCGAATCAAAAGGTTCATCGGCTTATACGCGTCCCCTTGTAAGTTTACTTACTAAGGACCGGGCGCGCTTGCACATGTGACAGCTCAGTAACGTTGTCAGCAGATGTGGCAAAGGAGGTGGACAATTTGGTCCCTCAAACAGAAAGAGGTAAATGCAGATATGGTTTTTCAACAGAATCTGTCCTCTTTTTGTCCTATCACAGTTATTCTGTATTTTGGAGTCACATTGATGCAGTACTCCCCTGGGGATGGAACCTTTTTGAGTGGCAGTGAGGTTGCATGAATGATATAAAAACTTTGTGAAGAGCTTTCAGATAACATGAGAACATGTTTTTTGTTTTTGTTTCTAAAAGAGCTTTCTTTTAAGAAAGCAATTGCATCTTCTATTCTTTGGGAGCCTTGCTGCATTAGGATCTGCATCATGTGCCCTCATAGTGGTGTATTAATAGTTAAGGAATTTTTTTAGACTCTGAAAACCAAGAAATACCTGACTTTTTAGCTTTTGGGTTTTGGACACAAAGAGCTGCAGCAAGCCACAATGATTTCTACATATTAATATTAAAAGTACACAACTTCTATATCAGCTGACTGTGGGCTGCACAAAGGTCTTGTTGCATCTGTCTATTGCCTCAGGTGCTGCCCTCATACACCACTCACTAATAGCCCTACCATTTATAGTCATCTTCAGGTAAGGTCTGAGATATTTCAACGCAAAGCATAACAGTCTAGGATAAAGCAAGGACCTTAGATATTCTGTCAAGGTCAGAAAAACATGTCAAGATTCTGATTTCAGTTTTTTAAATCATGTCCACCTCACCTCCTACCTTGGGATTAACTGGCTCATGTGTTATTGCAGACACAAGAAGAAGCAAGCATGGCAAGAGAGTCAGAGGAAGGGAATCCACTTACCCGGCCATGATGGCTCCTATATCAGCAATTAACCACTCTGGGGAGTTAAAGCCCAGGATCCCGACCCCGTGGAATCTCTCCAGGCCCAGCTGTAAAACAAAACAGAGAGAGGTCCAGATTAAGCAGACACTTTCCTGCCTTGCACTAGTGTTACAACACCTTGCATGAGGCCAAGAATCGTACACTACCTCTAAATGTGTGCATGTATATCTGATGCAGCAGTGTGTCAATGGTGACACATTCAGCACACAATTGTATACTAATAAGATCAGTAACATAATTCGGGGTTTTCGACAACCAATGGCTTTTTCTACAACAGGCCTTTTTGTTGTGTGCTGTCAAATACCAATATCTCAGCCGTACTTATTACTGCATCATTCTGAGGTGTACACCTTGGAAAAGAGTATAACATAGTTACACTGCATAACTTGTCCCTTCTTTAAGTTTGGTACTCAGAATTCAGCAATTTTTTGCCACACAGACTTCTCTGGCTTCTATCAGGCCTAAATCATGAAGGGGAAACCCAGCTGGGTGTAATAATTCACATTACAATGGAATCTGAAATTGGATGCTCTTTGTTCTGATCCCTCTGAGAGACTGGGTCTCTAGTTGGCAGACGTATGCACCCTGTACAAGTAGGGACAATAATCCTAGTCATGGTAAGACAGATACCCTAAATTAACCTGTGCTCAGCCTCTGATAGCTTGGCACAGTCAGGGTTAACTTAAGAGGCAATGCGTAAAGTATTTGTGCAACATTTAAATACAGCAACACAGTGAAAAACACTCCAAAAAGACTTCCCATCAGTTCAGAGAAATAGAAAATATTTATTAGAGTAAAAAAGACCAAAACAACAAAAATCCAATCAGTAGAAGTCTAGATTTGAATGTTAAAGACTTAAATGAAAATAGTGCATAAAAGCACAAAGCGGCAACTGTGGTTATCGCACCGAACCAGGACAGAGTCAAGAGTGCAGGCCGACCGCAATAGAGCATGGGTGGGATTCAGTGACCCACTCAGCGCCACTAAACACAGTACCACAGAGGGCAGAGCCCCTTAGGCCCACATCCAAGGGTCGAGGACTGGGTTCATACCACTTGGCAGGGCAGACTTACAGATGGCAGAGTCCAGGTGCAAGATTAGGTTGGGTGGAAGTATTTTGTCTCCCTGAGACTTCAGAAAACAGGAGGCCAGTCAGCTGGCCCTTTGGAGTCCCTCAGGGTTTTGGGTTGTAGAGATGCACTCCCAGGCAAAAGGGCAGCAGGCAGGGGTCAACTCAACAAAGCAGTAGTCCAGAAAATAGCATTCGAGTAGGGTGGCAGTCCTTTCAGCAGCACAGCAGTCCTTCTTTCTGGCAGAGTATCCACAGATCCAGAAGTGTACTGAAGTAGTAGTGTCTGAGGTCCAGTATTTATATCTTGGTGTCCTGATTCTGGAAGGTAGGAGAAGCTACTAGAGGCATGCCTTTGAAGTGTACAAGTGCCTTGCCTTTCTTGTCCTGCCTTCAAGCTGGCTAGAGTGACAGTGCAGGGTCATTAAGCCCTATTCTGTGTGGACAGGACAAGCCTATTCAGGTTAAGTAAAGCTCTGCCCACCCCGCAATCAAGCCAGTTAATGGCCCATTAACCCCTATCAATTCACACCTAATGTTCCATTGTGTGTGGCTGACAGGGGGAATGCACAAGGCCCAGCTGTCATCTACCCCAGTTGTGTATTCAAAGATAGACAGAGGCTCAGATATTTAAACAAGAAAATGCTAACTTTCTAAAAGTGACATTTTCAGATTTACAATTTAAAATATGATTTCACCGTAACTTGTGATTTTAAATTGTGAGTGAAGAGATATCATACTCCAAATTTCTATCTTTTCCCAATTGGAAGTTACACTTAAAGGATGCCTCAAGGTAACCCTAATGTTAACCTATTAGAGGGAGATCAGCCTTGCCATAATGAAAAACATATTTAGCAGTTTATCACTACGAAGACATGTTAAACTTAAAAGTACTTGTCTAGTCTTTTAAATACATTGTACCCTGCCCTTGTGGCTGACTAGGGCCTACCTTAGGGATGACTTCTATGTAATGAAAGGAATGTTTGGGCCTGGCAAGTGGATGCACTTGCCAGGTCAAAGTGACAGTTTAAAACTGCACACACAGGCTCTGAATTGGCAGGTCTGAGACATTTATAAAGGACTGTGGTTATTGGCACAATCAGTGCTTCAGACCCACTAGTAGTATTTAATTTACAGGCCCTGGACACATACAGTGCAGTTTACTAGAGAATTACAAGTAAATTAAATATGACACTTTTGGATAAGCCGCTATCACCAGAGTTTAAGAGAGAGCACTTTAGCAATAAACAGCTATATGTATTGAGGGTTGTTTAAAGGTGAGTTACCCTTTTCCTTATAAGTAATACAGTTTGTGCGGGAAGGTGCCTGAGACATGCTCCACAGAGTATCTGACCTTTCTTTTGAAGTTTAAAGAGCCCACAGTATTGGCTACTGTATTTGGTGGGGGAGCTTCTATTCCTTGACACAGGATATCTCAAAGGACACCCAAACAGGACGACAGGAAGAAACACCTTTGAGTTATTGTGATTGCAAGTGGGAAAGATGGTTCACCTGAGATCGAACTTATGCCTAGAGATTAATCTTTGAGAGAAGTATTTAATAAGAACCCATTGCTTTGTTCTGGGGTCACACTGTTTGTGCTGACAACTAGTACCCTCTGGGCCAGATTCACACATTTTTTGCACTGGGTTTGCATCATAAAAGTGATGTGAACCTGCACAAAACATTTTTTGTTGGATTTACTTCCCAGTGCAAAATGTACTTATGACCGGAGCCTTCCATTCTAGGGAATTTGTTGCGAGTGAGGGATGAGTGTAGGGCCTTGCAACAGGTCGGGCCCTGCAATGGCTCATGAGAGGTTTGTAGTTGTCATTACATATGGCAATAAAATATTACTTTACATTTAAAAAAAATAATAATTAGGAATTCACTGAAAAAAACAAAGGTGAAAATGATGATATAGGGCCTCATTACAACCCTGGCGGTCAAAGACCGGCAGGGTTGTTTTGGCGATTGTACCGCCAACAGACTGGCAGTACAATCTGCCTCATTACGACTGCAGCGGTAGCGCCACGGTCGCACCGCCGGGACCGGCGGTTTCCCGCCATGGTTGTCCTGGCGGTTTTAATTAAAACGGAGATTACGACTCCCCTTCCCGCCAGCCTGTCCATGGTGGTAGAGACCGCCATGGAAAGGCTGGCAGGAAGGGGAGGCGCGGGGCCCGTGGGGGCCCCTGTACTGCCCATGCACTTGGCATGGGCAGTGAAGGGGCCCCCAGGCACAGCCCCACCCTGCTTTTCACTGTCTGCACAGCAGACAATGAAAAGCGCGACGGGTGCAGCTGCACCTGTCGCACGTCCGCAACACCGCCGGCTCCATTAGGAGCCGGCTCCAATGGTGCGGCCGACATCCCGGCCGGCCCAGCGGGGATGTCATAATGCGGCCGGCGGGATTGCGGACGCATAGGGGGCCGCTCGACGGTAAAACCTTGGCGGGCAGCCTCCGCCGCCCGCCAAGGTTGTAATGAGGTCCATAGTTAGTTATGGTAATACATTAATGTACATTAAAAAAACTCAGAAATGCACTGAAACAAAGCTTAGCATCACATTATAGTTAGGTGAAAAAGTCTATTTAAACACAACTTTAACTTTTACTTAGAGGAACAGCCTCATTCCTCAATTTGGTAATGGAACTCATAGGTAGGGGGTGCTTAATTCCTTATATAATGACATAATGACATTGGCTTCAAGATATTCAGCATACCACAAGCATCTTGATATATTTTTATATTTGTATCTGTCCAGAGGTACTAACCAAGCCAGGCCCGTTGTTCGTGTCACTTATTCCAGCTGTCTTTATAAACATCTCTTCTTATAGAGGCATGAAAAATGTCCCTGTAATCAATGTGCTCACTGTCCTTTTTTAAAGCTTAGCCATAAACATATTTATGCATACACATGTAACTACTCAAATTTATATCAGCAGAAAATAGCTTGTACATAGAAGAGCAGACAGAGGCAGCTATAATGAAACATCAATGCACATTCATATTTTGATGTGGTCATCTCTCTGTGTGACATCTCAGTGAAAGGAAACTCCATCACATCTATTGCCTAGAAAGAAACTGTGACCCACAATTGACTATTAAACTCAAAATATTCATAGACTCAATTACTTTAGACAGATTCAACCATTTGTTTTACCCGAGAACAGAAAATGAGCAAGACTTATAATATGTTCATGTGCTGTGTTGAGCAAGGGAGAGAAAGCAGCATAGGGCCATATTTACCAAAAAGGCCTGTGTCTGCTCTCTTCCACCAAGGTTGTGCACAAACATGCTGTCTAGAGCCGCACTCAGACCTTTACACCATGGTGCAAAGGTGTCTGTGTGCTGTTTAGCATAGGTTTAGTATTAGAAGGAGACACTTCCAGTACAAAAACCTATAAATAAATACTTTTTATGACTTTCCTAACATTTAGGGGCAGATTTATGGAAGGCGTGCTGGACCGGGTGCAGCGCCACTTTCCCTGCGCCCCTTAGCGCACCCCCCCTCACCGCCACCATGTGTGCACCATTCTGTAAATACGGCGCGGGGATTACGGCCTCGATGGGCCCCATTAACGTAAAAAATAATGACACTAATGTTGCGCAAGGTGGCGCTACGGGATTATAAATATACCCCATGATGTCTGATGTTTGGTGCAGCACTTATGCAATGAAAGGAGTGTTTGACGAAATAAAAATATTTCAACAGTTTTGCGTTAGCTTCAAGGTGTTAGTTTTGAGGCAAAGCATAGTCTTATAGATTTGTCTTTGCGATGGGTGGGTGCATTGTTTCATTTAGCCTATGGAACTGACAACATTTGGCAACTCCTTGTTACTCTTCTAATGCAGAGTTACGTGGAGTTACGGGCAAATTTTGCCAATCGCTAGTTGGTGGAATTTTCTCATGCAAGGCTCCATAAAGGGAAGCACAAGTGAGATATGGTGTCCCACATGGGTGTCTCCTGTCGGTCACAATCAGAGGACTGCTTCTTGAGTAGATTTGCTGCTGCTTGAGTAGAAGTTATAATCAAGCAGCAGCAAAATCAGTTTGAGTGCTTGCATGCTCTTGTGCACCACATAGTGCTGTTCATGCAGATTTTTCAGAACTGCATACAGTACTGCCACTAAATAGCAGCACAACATGCATATTTTCCACCCATTTGTGGAACTCTGCAGATTCTCCCTGAGTTTATATGCAATTCCGCATTATTCAGTGTAGTGAAACTCTGCGAGTTCCCCCCACCCCTACTCAAGACACCAAACACCATGTAGGCTTGTGCTAGAATGTTCTAGTAGTACTATCAGTATTTCACTGCTCCCTCCCCCGTGCAAAATGAGGGCAATCCCAATTGACTCTAAAAATGGTAGCTTTCCAAAGCAAAATAACTTTTATACTTGAAAGTAAGTACCCTTTCAAGGCCTTAAACCACTTTGCATCGCTTAGTGGGAGTACAAAGTCTTTATAATTCTGCTTTTATAGCATCAGTACAGGTGAATCATTTCAAAAAGTCCCATTAATAATTCCATTAATTTAACTAAAATAACATAGCCATTTGATATGACTGGCTGCAAGTCAGTCTACTTAGGGAAAGAAATGTTGTCTGGCATAAGTATTGTGGCCTGAATATCATTTGCAAAACCTTTGCTTCTTGGAATAGATGTTCTGTTATTAACTCCAGTTCAGCATTATTCTTGTGAACAACATTTAGGACACAAGTGTTTTTTCTAGATATATTTAGACCATGATATTCTGGTACCATCCCAACTAACCTTCAAAAAACTTTTGGCTGCTGCCCGGCACTGCTCATAATATTGTAGATAGGTGGTGGTCTTCCACTGCCCATCTCTCTTCACAGCCATGGCTGGTTGGTTGCCATAGCGCTGGACCGTCTCCTGAAACATCTGCACAGTGGTGACTGGTGGCTCTGAAGCTGGTCCCGTCTCCTCCATGCGCAGCTTTACCGCCCCATCCCTCGCGGTTGTCCAGAGACAGTCAGCTGGAGCCAGGGTCAGCCCAGCAGGGCTTTTCTCCATTTCAAGGACAACTGGAGAGTTTTTTCCTGTTTGAGATATGAACAAGTAGCTCACTTCAACATTTGCTCTGCTCAGATCTGAGTATGAGGCATATTTACTGAATTTTAGAGCAAGTTCAAACTTGTTACACTTATTGTATCCCACATTTTATGTTGTTATTGAACTTCGAATAGTTGTTTTCAAACAAGAATTCTGACTAATGGCCAATGAACCCATGAATAAATCTACGCATATAACACAAGTCCGGCAAACCAATATCCTCAGGTGGAACACTGCCCCACTCGATTGGCCATGTGCTTCCAGGTTTCTGAGGTATAGAAATACTGTGTCCAGTTATACCAATTATAAAATTCAGCAGGTAATCACACAAGGTTGAGACAGTGGGGCTGGTGCTAGGGGTGGTCTGTTGAATTAAATGTAAATTTGTTGTTGGGGTTCAGTGAAAAAAGTTGCGTTTTTTTTCTTAATTTATCACTAAGGTCCAAATTACATGTATCTGTACCAAATGCCTTTTGTTACTTGGTGAGTACAGGTTTAATTAAAGGATAATGCCATGCCAAATGTTTATTGGCACAAAAAGAAAAGATTTAGGAGCTGCGCCCCTTGTTTGCGCCGCATTTGCGTCATTTGTTTGGGCAAATGCAGCGCAAACTTAGCCCCATATTTTTATTTTGACGCCAGACATGTCTAGCGTCAAATTATTGGAGTTAGCACCTTTTTTGGATGCGCCAACCCACCTTGCATCAATAAGATGCAAGGTAGGCATTCCCGTCCAAAAAATGACGTTATGCCCTTAGCGCCATATTTATCCCCGTGCTAAAATGATGCAGGGGTGGGACCCAGAACCAAATAATGGCACTAAGCTTGCTTAGCGCCATTATTTAACACCTGGGTCAGACCAGGAGTTAGGGGACCTGTGGACCCATTTCCATGGCCAAACACCATGGAATGGGCCCACAGGTGCCCACACCAAGCCCCAGGAACACCCCCATCCACACCAGATGGACACCAGAGGATGGGGGACCCCATCCGAGGTAAGTAGGGTAAGTATGGGTAAGTATTATAGAAATGTTTTTGAAAGTGCCATTGGGGGCCCTAACATGGGGCCCCCTGCATGGCACTGAGTGCAATGACCTTGCCCAGGGGACACTGGTCCCTTGTACTGGCCATTGCGGTGGTGGTCATGTCTCCTTTCTTTGCTAAGACAGGAGTCATGTTTTTGGATGGTTATGCGTCTGGAAATGACACAAGGCTGGTTAGCAGCATTTTTTTTGTCTCTATCCAGCATAGCACATTTTGATGCAAAACCCCCTTTACCCCTACCGTCACCCCCACCCGGCTAGCATATTTTTTTATGCTAGCCCAAGCTTAGCGCCGGCTTGCGGCATTCTGTAAATTTGGCGCCCGGCTGGCACTTTGGAATGATGCAAGCCGGCGGTAAACTTCTTCAAGCAAAACTGCTTTAGCGCAGTTTTGCACCAAAAAGTATAAATATGGGCCTTACTATCTGCCTTTCTAAATCATACATTTTTAAATATTCCTCCCCTTTCGCAAAAAGAAAATAAATACATATCCCAAAGCCACAGTGTCATGCGAACAAACATTTCTAGTTGAATCAAAACAGACGTGCTAATGTGAAAGACATTTATTTTGTGAGGCAGAAAAGACAAAACAAGCTCTGATTTATTCTTGTTTTTTTTTAAACATCTACTCCACAAGTGTGAAGCCAATTAATGAAACCAATGGGACTCACGTTTGCTCGAGTTAGAGCTATTGGAGTTTTAAACTCCTAACCGGACTTTTCTTGCTACATAAACTGTAAAGTAAAATAGTTTCACATAAGCGAGCCGACGGCTGCTATGAGCGAGAAGCAGACACCAATAGGTAACAGAAGTTTGCTCGCAGTGAAACGTATTGGCAGAAGTGCAATTATCCATGTAACAGGGTCGATGTCATGCAAATCACTCAATTACTGCCCAGCGAGATCGCGCTGCCTATGAAATAAAAAGAAAAAGTAGTCCAGAAACCATACGGAAAACATAGAGCCTCGGATGTTTTCCTTAGTTGGCCAGTGCAATCGAGGAGGGCTAGACACCAGAAAAGGCATGACATGTGCCTGCCTTTCACTACTGAAACCAAGCGAATTTTGAAAGACAAGCCCACGTACCAACAAAACTTATGGGCATGGTTAATAGCCCATAGAGAGATTGCACCAGGGACAAAGTGCTTTGTGCGACTGACCCTAAAAATGGTATTTACACTCTTTCTACATAAAACATATTATGTTCTTTTTAGCATGCTTCTTTATGATGTATTGTAATGTTAGTGTAGCAACCTAACAACTGCAGTATTTGTGAGTGGATATTTTTGAGGTACATGCAACATATAAAATAGGCAATGACCACAATAATATGCCATGCTTGCTAGGAGTCCACTCCTGGTCCTCCGTAGTGACTGACTCACTGGGTGAAATTCACAAAGCCATTTACAAGTATCATTCAGCTGTACTCTTTCATGTACTCCTAAATGCCTTTTCCTGTTGCTTTTTATTTATTTATTTATTTATTTATTTATATATGCTTGACCCAGCAGCTGCAATTTGCTGTCAGTCGGCTCTTTTCCTAAAAGGCAGTGTCACCCATATTTTAATTGTGATTTAACATCTGCAGCTCCAAGATGGGCGTTTGACATCTTGCAATGGTAAATAAAAAAGAAATAGTTGCTGCATCATGCCTTTTGCTTGGGCATGTGTGGTGATGCAGGCCCACAAATACGTCATCACGCTGGGGAACCTTAGCGTCACTTCACGGTGGGTGCATACTTGCATATGTGTGATAACACATCATCACACTTTTTTAAGTTGAGCTTAAGCATTCGACCTCGTGTATACTTTTAGTATACTCCCTATGGATTAAAGCGATTTAATTTGTTGTTTGCAGTGTCCTTTAAAGAAAAAAAAATCTTGCTCGCTAGTAGTCAGTTCTGCCTTTCTCTCCCTCCTTTTTCTGTTTCAGAGCAGTGACCAATTACTGTATTTTTCCAGTGTGGTTTCTTTATCTGTTGCTGTGATGGACTATTTATTTTATTTCTTTGGTGCTCCCCTTTCACTGTGGGTATTTTAGGCTGGTAGCTGCATGCGTTTTATTGCAGCATTCCGTTCCTCCCATCTCCTCCAATGTCACTGACATTTGTTTTGGCTTTATTCCGGTGGTGTACTGGTTTACCTCTGGCTCCTAAAAAAAGCTTATTTTACAAAAGAAACACCCGGTCATTTAGCTCACTGCTCCTGAAAGCCACAATATGCCCTTTCTGGTAGAATGTAGCTAAACCTAGAAGCAATGATGTGAAACTTGCTTAGCCTTGCATCACATTTTGAGTCTTTCTCTCCAGGGCCCCTCCCTGCCAGCACTCAGGACATCGCACACAGGGCATTGCTTATCTCCTTTATTGGGGCTATGAATCTGCTCAGGCTGCTCTGCTCCTTGAAATGGGAGGCAAGAATGCTTAAAAGACTTTTCATTCTGTTAAAATAAAAATAAAATACTTTTCCATCCTTATTTTTCAATTTCTGTTCAGACGTTTACACAACGCGAGATAGTGCAATCATCTTCTCTTCTCTCTTCAAGGGCTTGCGATTTCTGATGTCAGTAGCCTCCAGTGACCACCAAAACATGGTAGGAAAAGATGATTTTATGAGACAGAATTGTCCAATTTATGAAGCAAGAAAAATCCTGTTCTGAATTTACAATGCCAATAGCTCTCACTCAAGAAAATGCGAGATCTATTGCATTGCAAAAGCTTGTTTTTCTTTATTGATGAATAGTACCAGAAAATACATGGGGGTGTAGACAGGGCTTAATTTGAGCCAGTGGTTGCTGGTGGCAGTGGTGTAACAAAGGCCCTCGCAGCTTCTGTGGTGCGAGAGGGCCCTGAGCTCCGGGGGGCCCCCTGATTACATTACACTGTGCATGGGAAGCAGGACCCTGACCGGGTCCAAGGGTGAGGAAGTCCCCTCCAGGTACTTTGTAGGGGAGCCCCCTCAAGTTTTGTTAAGCCACCGGCTGGTGGGGGATTGCAGCACTTATTTTTGGGGGCCGGCACTGCGAGCAAAAGGCGCATTTGTGAAAGACGGAGGAAGAGAACAATGAAAAAGCGCCACAAAGGGAAAAAATCAGAAAGCTGCAAGAGTGAACTGAAGGGGCAGGAAGAGGCTGTAAATGGATTAAAGAGGCCTGGGATGATTTTAGGAGTACGCTGCCTCAGTATTCTGTAATCGCACATTTAACTGCAGCAGCTGAGTGTCAGAGGAAAGCTTTGGGCACCGGCACGTTTTTATTTTCAAATGAAACACTGAGTGTAGGGACTGTTGTTTATTAGCAAGGACGCCGATTAATAGACACACAAACTGCAGGCACACTGCAGAAGGCAGGGAGGCCTTTTTTATAGAAAGCACATCTTGTTGGGATGCAGCTAGGCGCCTCAGGGAGTTAGCAGCCTTTAGATCTGGCCGAGCCCAAGGGTTTCTTTAATGTCAAGCTGTTGAGCCCCTGTGGTCTGAGCTGTTTAAAGTTAGGTAGATATTCATCACACATCAAAGAAATGAAAGTGAAGCCTTAAGATGGTGCTTATTTTCCTCAAGGCATGGGTTATTTTAGTACCTATTTCAGTCGGAATAAGTTCAGGAAACCCAAACACTTGATATTGGGCAGCCCTGAAGTGGTTCTGACTTTGGGGTGGACACTTTGGTTAAACTAGAAATCATTCTGTCAGTAATGGAGCTAACAGATGGGCAAAGGGGGCTGACACCCCTAGGTCGGCTTTATCCTTCCCAAGGGGCCCCCTCCCTGTTCCTCCCATTTATTCAACAGACAAAAGGCTGCATTTTACAAATGAAATAATAGCTTTTTCATTTACCAACAAAGCTACCAAAGCCCAGCCTAGTCCCTCAGACAGGCTGCATTTTTGCAAATGAAAAGGTGCATCGCAAACGTGATATGCATCTCTTTTCATGCCACTCACCCTGGCTGCAAGGGGTCCTGGTTCGATTCTGGTTCTTTACGGGACCAGCAGCTTGAGATGGCACAAGATGGGGCTGTCTCCAAGACCAGGCCCTGCAGTGCCTCCCAAACACAGCATTACTGTTTTGGTGCATTATAGAGTGAACAGTTTTCACTGACTTCTTTACACTGAGCGTTATTTTTGCCTCATTCCAAATCCTGCTTTTTAGGGTTGAGTGCAAAGCGAATCGGTACCTGTTGTGATCTCTCTGTGGGCTTTTAACCACGCCCATGTCACGCCCATCAGTTTGGTTGGTTGGTGGGCTTGCCTTTTAAAATTTGCTTGATTTAATTTGTGAAAGGCATGGTTATGTCATGCCTTTTCCGGTGTTTAGCCCTCCTCGAGCACACTGGCCAACTACTGAAAACATATGAGGATCCTTGTTTTCCGTATGGCATCTGCACTAATTTTTCTCTTTATTTCGTAGGCAGTGCGATGTCGCTGGGCAGTTGTCGAGCGATTTGCATGACATTGACCCTGTTACATAGGTAATTGCACTTTTGCCGATTACACGGATAATTGTACTTTTGTGGTTACATGGATAATTGCACTTTTGCGGATGCGTTTCACTGCGAGCGGACTTCTCTTCCCTTTTGTGTGTTCGCTTTTCACTCATGGTGGCCGTCGGCTCGCTTATGTGAAACTGTTTTACTTTCAGTTTATGTGGCAAGGAAAGTCTGGTTAGGAGTTTACAAAGATAAAAGCTTTAACTCGAGTAAACGGGAGACCCATTGCTTTCCAAATGCTTGTTTTAAATTGAGTTGACAATGTGATGCTCAGTGAAATACGATGTATTTTCCCACCTTATGTAGTACTTCGGGCAGTAGTACTCTCTAAACTGCTTCTTCAGTTTTTGAGTACCAAAGCTATGTGCTGCAGATGCCCTAATATGCCTTTGGTAGTCATGCTGTTGAGGGATTTCCTCTGGACCAGCACAGCATGCCCAGAGCTCTCAAGTTTCTGGGTTCAAATAGGTAAGTAGAACAACTCCTCGAGGTTTCTTCTTCTCATTCGGTGATTTATAGTTCTTTGCCTCACATTATAAAACACCGGAAACACCTTTAATACCTTTAATACATTAGCTACTCTCAAATGCACCTGAAAATTGTAAAGGTATGTCAGACACCTAACATGGAACAGACCAGTCGTGGGTGAGGGCAGAACTAGAGAGTTGTAAAGGTGAACCAGGCCAGAGGGCAACTGGGACATTGATTGTGGCTTATCCCTCAGACCCGGCATTCCTCAGAGTGTCCATTATTAAAAGTGTAGTACTGCGTGTGCGTGAGTTTTTAGGGTCGAGCCTGCGAGTGCATGCACTAGTGCATGCGTCTTGCTTGCGAGACACTGTTGTGTTCTGTATAGAGCTTGGAAGCCCGCCTGTCGCTCACCATTTGTTGGTTTGCGTGGCACTCTTCTTTACAGCTTTGTAATGCATCAGGGCATGCCTGGCATCATTTCCGTTCCTCTGTGTGGAGCAGGGCTGGTCCCGATGTGATAATGGTACTATTTGTTGTTTTTAACTTCCAGTGCACTGCAACCAGCAGGCTTTTGACTTGCAAAAACGTGACCAGCAGGACAAAAAAAATAGCAAAATTTGATTTTTTAAAGCTAACTTTATTTTATTTTTCTCAGTTTCTTCTCATGTTTTCGTTGTGTTTGCTCGTGGGCGCTGTTGGCAAAACATGGCAATTAACTTGTCCGAAATGTGCAAGTCCTATTGAATTGCAAATGCTCGCAATTACTTTGCAGTAGGAGGCCCGGCAGGATCCGCCCGTCTGCAGAAAGTTCTCCTCTTTGGGGCGTTTCTGCTGGCTTTAAAATGGGACAAAGTATTTGGCACAGACGAGGCAGCTGGCATAATCCATCACACACTATTTTCTGGGTTCATAACGCGTCTGAGTTGCCCTCATTTGACTCTGCTTGCAGCCAGGAGCACCGCCCCCGAATTAGTGCGAGGCAGCGTGTGAACAGGCAGGTCCGACCAGCCCTACTGCAACAGCCATCAGTACCCACAATGCAACGCCTTCACCTCCTTGGCAGCTGAGAGGTGTGATTAAAGCATACCGGTGCCCTGCTTCTTGCAGTGTCTGTTCTCAGGCCGCAGCACAGCCAGGGTCTGTCCGGCTTACCCTTGTCATCAGTCAATAACTGGATCTCAGACTCCGGCGTCTTCTCTCAGGACGTGGTCCATCTCGGTGCCAGCATCAGCTCAGGGTTTTACGTGTGGAGGGTGCCGCCAATGCTCAGGACGAGCAGTATTAACAAGCATTGGCAGTGCTAACAGGCCTGGATGAAAAATGTATCTCTTTACTCACTGGCAGGGCCGGCTCTAGGGAGATGCTACTGGTCCCATCGCCCTGGGGTGCTGGCTTTGGGGGGTCGCCATGTTTGCAAGTATATTATGATTTCAAAAGCACCTGCTGCAGCATTCCTTGCTTCCAGCAATTTTCAGGCAACAATAAAAATGTCAAGCTAACTCTGGGTGATTAATCTGCTTGGAGAGAGATCAGGGTGGTAGTAAGGCAATCCGTGGCATTGGGGAGGCACCAACAAACATTGTCGCACAGGGTGCCACCAGCCGTAAGGCTAGCCCTCATCAATGATGCGTTTAAGCACTCAAAAGTCATCGTAAATTT
This sequence comes from Pleurodeles waltl, assembly GCF_031143425.1. Classification (NCBI taxonomy): domain Eukaryota; kingdom Metazoa; phylum Chordata; class Amphibia; order Caudata; family Salamandridae; genus Pleurodeles; species Pleurodeles waltl. Next base: position 1,311,909,029 of record NC_090437.1, on the reverse strand, counting down.
ACTTTGGACTGATCCATGCACTCATGCATCCATTCATCCACCCACTGACCCATGCTTTCATTCACCCACTTTCACAAAGGCAATGAAACACACAAACTCAACAGATTTGCACAATACATAAAAAGAAGCAAAATAGAAAAAAAAACATGCTGAGACCTAAACCCAGTGGGCATATGGTTGCACTAACATATAAAACTAAACACAGCAGTGCGTCCCCCATTACAGTGGTGCTGTGCATGGTGTATAGTGCTTAGAGCCAGCACCTTGGATGGTTGTGCTACAGCCAATACCATTTCATGACCGTTGACAAGTTCAGAGGCTGCAAAGGAGCCACAAGTGTCTGTAACTACACGATGCTCTAAAAATAAATACTAAAAGAGAAGAAGGAAATACATGAAAGAGGACCTATGAAGGGAGAAAACAAAAATCTAGAAGCCTGGCCCATCAGCCCTGGCAATGAAAGACACTTTCAGGCAAACGTCCACCTGTGATCAGACAAGCCCTGTCACTCACAGTGCAGACGAGCCAATGCTTAAAGTGAGCTGACCCACTGGCCAAGCTGTCATGGATGGAAGAGAGCATCAAGGATAAACATGAAGACCTATGGCCATAGAAGGCTGGCCAAAGCCCCTCTATCCACGTATGTATACATAAACACAGAAGCACACACACATACATATTTATATATACAAACACAGGCAAATACACCCACACACATGCATATATTACAGGATTGTGTCAGAGATTCCAGCAAGAATATTGTTAACCCTATGGTTTGTCAAAAAGAGTAATCAACACCAACATGCTTACCTACAAATATAATCTGTGAGATTCCGTGTAACAGGACACATGTCTTCAGGATGTAACACAGATTATTTACAATCCTTCACTACAGCTCTATGTGCTCAAACAAATGCATTTCATAATAAATAGAAGAGGCCTAATGACTTTGTTGTAACTTTTCATAATAAACAGATCAGACCTATGTAGGAGGCTGGCCTGGTTTGCAGAGGGAACCTATGGTACTTCCACCTTATACCAGGTCCAGTTATCCCTTATTAGTGAAATGTAGGCAGTGTCTAGAAGCCAGGCTCTCCAGAGGTAGCTGTGGATGAGCAGCCAAGGCTTATCTAGGAGACATGCAAAGCTCATGCAATACCACTGTGGTCACACAGTACTCACATACATGAAAGGTACTTTATTTTGGTGACACAAATACCAAAGATACCATAGCGACTATACTCCTTTAGGAGTTAAGTAATACACAAATTATATACACTAGTATACAGAAATAAGCATGAAACAGTTAGAAAACAGTGCAATTAGTGAAACTCACAATAGTTAGAAATGGGCCTGGGGGAACACAAACAATATACTAAGAAAGTGAAATGCGAATGTCGGTTTCTCACCTAGGCAAGGGTAGTGTGTAGAGGGTCGCTGGGAGTACTAGAAAACACCAAAGGTAAGTAATAAAACCCACCTCAGTGCCCAGGAAAGCAGGTGTAAAACACAGTACCTTTCCCAGAACACGAGAAAGAAGATTATCCAAGAACCAGAAGACACTGCAAGACACCAGCAGTGAATTCCTGGACCTGAAGACCTGTGGAAGAAGGGGACCAAGCCCAAGAAGCACTGAAGAGTCCAGGGAAAACAGGAGCCCCTGTTAACCCAGATGAAGGTTCAAAAGAAGAACCACAGATGAAGAACAGTCCCAGGAGAAATCTGACACACACTTCACCTACTCAGCTGAAGGCATCTGTACCCAATCATTCATCAGAAAATACATTTATTGCGGGGGTGTAAGACCCCAAACACCACCCCTGCAACTGCGCCCTTAGGAGACTGCAGCCTGCCTCCTACTTAAACTTCCATGACATGGATCCATTTCTGGGCACATGGTGCCAGATGTACAACACGGTTTCGCAATTGCAAGAATCGTCTTTTGCGACTGCAAAATGGCCTTGTTAAATGTACCATACCTATTTTGTGAGTCAGTATCCTGTTACCAACTCACAAAATAGGGATTACGATTCGCAATTAGGAAGGGGTTTTCCAGTGGCATCCCTTCCGAACTGGGACAACCACAGTTACCACCAATTTCAAATTGGTGATAATCCATTTGCAAACAGGAAGGAGTCACTAAGGGACACCTTCCCCTTTGTGAACGTGGGCTCTGACATTTTTTCAGAGCAAGTCTACTCTTAAAAAATAAACTAAAATGTTTCATTTTTATTTTTGAAATGCATTCTGTTTTCCTTTAAGGAAAATGGGCTGCATTTCAAAAATAAAAAACACTGCTTTATTTAAAGCAGTCACAGACATGGTGGTCTGCTGACTCCGGTAGGCCCCCATCACTGTGAGTGTGGCCATTCCCATATGGGTCACAAATTGAGACCTGCCTCATGAATATTAACGAGGCAGATCCTTTGCGACCAATTTGCAAATCGCAAACAGAGTGGTTGACCCTGTTGTACATTTTGTTTTGTGACTTGCAATTTGCGATTCTCAAAAAATCACAAATTGCAAGTTGCCAAACAAAATGATTTTATATCTGGGCCCTGGAGACTCTGTAGTTGTTGTGCATATATTTAGGTCCCTGCCTGGGGGAGTAGTCTGGCCGTCGTTGGAAATGGCCGCCTGGTAAATGCGCTCTGCGCGCCAAAGATGAGCCTGGGGACCCAGAGGGGCTATTGGAGGACGGGAGTACCTTCACAAGCTGGCCACAGTCTGCTCACTCTGGCGGAGAGCGTTGGAGGGGGCCGTTTCTCCCCAGAAATCGGCGTGAGCAGCGCAGCAACCTCGCGGACTTTCAATGCCAGAAGAGCCGCGGTCTTGATTATCTCCTTGCGCGGAGAGCACGCGAGGAGTGCAGGCGGCCAGGACGGATCACGTCCGGCCACAGAAGTCGGACTAGAGCCCGCCCATGGTCAGTGACCCCCCAAGCCCCCAGCGCTTTCAGTTGGACACCCCCCAAACTCCTGGAGCCCACGAAGGAGAGGGGGAGTGTCAGAGGGGGACTACAAGCAGCCTCCCCGCCTGTGCAGGAGCGGGCCCTATGCTGCGGAAGGAGGGAGACAGATCCTCCTCTACCACCGGAGTGCACCTTCTCTAGAGGGCCCAGTGAGGCTTGCAACATGCGTGAGGAGGCGCGCTGCAGCTCCCTACCACACGCGATATGAGGACCATCTGCCAGTCTGGATCACGTCTGGCCTTGTAAGCAGGATTGTGCCTATATAGCCTGACCCCTGGAGCGGCGGGACCCGAGGGACGGGGGTCCACCATAGTGAAGAGGCATCCTGCGTGAACTGGGTGCTGTTGAAGGGACTGACCCTTTGCATGGACTCTTTGGGTGAGCACCTCAACATCACCCTTGCAAGTGCGGCCAGCCTGTATCTAGGACAATCCCCCCGTCTCCACATACGACTTGGTTCGGCACTGTTCATCAAGGTTGGGCCTGACTGCGGAGGGTCACGGCTGGGGAGTAGGCCAGACCAGGAGTGCAGCGCGCTTAGATTACCACATTCGGGAGCAGCTACATCCACATAGGAGGGGCTCCTGTGCTGGATTTTCCATCCCTAGGAGATGACTACGCCTTCTGCAGAGCCACGACATAGCCCCATAACCTCAAGGATTTCCTGGAGTTCCGCTCCAGGACCCCTTCTTTTCCCAGGTGGTGATGCCAGAGGTGAAATCATTGGGCAGACACTCCTGCCAACTACTGTTCTCAGAAACCATTGCACTACCGAAACCCATGGCGGCACATGTGACCTCTCCTAGCTCCGCAGCCCAGCCGGCAGACTCTCACCCTGCCTATGCCACTGACCGCATCTTACAGGAAATCACAGCAGTGGGATGGCATCTGGAGGCAATGGATTTCAGACCTCTCTGCGGCCTCAACCTCCATACGGGCAGATATAGCCCATTTCTAAGTAACAGTAATGGACCTCGATCACCGCCTCACAACCGTCAAGGATCACATTATGGATCTGCCAGCCCGGGACGTGGATATACAGTCCTTGCAGACAAAGATCACAGACTTGGAGGACAGAAGCAGGAGAGACAACGTCCGCTTTTTTGGCATACTGGAACACAAAGAAGGATCGGACGTCAAGGCCTTTCTTAAAAACTTCCTCCCTGAACTCACGGACCTTGATTTTTTCCCCGTCGTTGGAGTTTCAAAGAGCCCACAGAATTGGTCCTCTGCATAAAGCACCCCCTGGGTGACCTCGCCCCATCATCGCATGTTTCCTCCGCCCGCCAAGTCATCTCAGCGGCCAGATCTCAGGGCCCGTATTCTCTATAGGGTCATGAAATACGGGTGGCCGTGGACTTCTCCAGAGTAGCCCGAACCAGAGAAGTGGAAAGCATTCTTGGCAGTACGACCCCAACTCAGGCAGCTGGACATCAAATTTGGCCTTTTCGAGCCCGCCCATATGTGGATTCCCCTGGATGGTAAATCAAGAGACTTCCTTGATCCTGCAGACCTTAGTTTCTTCCTGGATGACCTCACTATGCATCCCATGGACCACACTCCTGCTCACCCGAGAACAGATTCTCCGAACATGGAGGATCCTTCTTCCGATGCTACTTCTCACCACCACACCGCCTTGCAGAAGAGAGGACGGACCTACGACCACACACTAAAATCGAAAGAAGGCCGAGAACATGCTCTTCAGGCTGTGATTACCCTCACCCAGGATCAAGGCAGAGACAAATCCCGATCCCCTCTGAAACCATTGACGACCACGGAACGCCCGTAGTGCTGATCTTCCGTCACAGCCAAGAACCTCTGCCCTCCAGCTCAAATCATGTACTTCCCCGCTGGACAGAGAAGTGACCAGTTCACTAGCTTCCGTTTCTCTCTACCCCTGTTATGATAGGAGCTGCCAGTATTGTAACTATTATAACTGTTGTGACTATTGTCTTTGCCACTTCTGTTGATATTGTCTGCCCTACGCACAGAGCTCCTAGTGCATCTGGCTCGCAGGGTGCTTTCCGTCCTTTCTAGGGCTTTGTCTACGACAGGGATGTGGGGATGTTTCACAGGCTAGTTGCCTCCTGTTTCCCCTCTCTTTTTACATTTCTGGTTATGATTTGCTCCGGCTAGTATGTTATATATGCTCAGTGTTATTAGTACTGTATGAGCTATTTTGTCTTGAATTCGTTGTTAGTCTTATGTTGTGGGGCGGGGACCCACATTCTGTTGCCTACCCTCCTTCTCAGGTTCCCCCCACCAGTCATGTCGGTCCGAGCCTACCACTTGCCACAACCCGCTGGAGACCAGAACATGTCATGAAGGCTGCTAAAAGAGTCTGTGTTACTCATTTCCTGCTTTCTCCCCCCCCCCTCACTATAATTGCCATTACACTGGGGAGTACCTCAGGTGACACAGCACAGTCCTTCCTGCCCCCCACATCATAGAGCCCCCCAACTTCGCACCACTTAGCTTAGTGTACCTCAACTTATCTTAACGCTCCCTCCGCGTTCTTCGTCTGCCGGCCCCGGTTCATTGATGCCGGCCCTCTTCCTCTCCCCTCCCTCGGAGACCTCCGCTCTGATGGGATGAATCGGAATACCGACGACGTGTAGGTCCCATAACTTCTCTCAGATGTCTTCGCCCCAATAGGGCAGTTGCCCTCACACCTCCATCCCAGGGCACACCGCGCCACACACGTCCAGGTTCTGTCTTGAACCCGTCCTCAGTGCTCTCTCTGTTCTTCCCCCTGATACATTATACATTATGCTCTTTCCCTACCCCTTTGCGCTGTCCGAGTTTTCCACCTAATGATACTCACTCCTGGTTGTCTGTGGGTGGCCCCTTCGGGCTCCCCCTCCCGTTCCCCTCCCCCATCGGGCTCGCTCGGCGCGTGGGCCATGCAGGTTCCGACCCGCAGTTATACAGGGTTTATTGTAGTGAGGTATTTACCTCTGTTTCTATAGTCCACAATTCTGTGTCTTTTGTGTATTCTTTGATTGTCATTCTATATCCTCACTTTTCCTCCCTAGCCTCTCCCTCCATTCCTTTCTATCCTAACTTTGGTATCTATGGAGTTGGCCTGCCCGTACCCTACTTCCCCCACGTTTCTTGTTTTCTCCTGTCTCTCCCTCTCTCTGCATCTCTCTAGCTGGTCACTTGCCCCCCCTTCCCTGACCGAGGGTTACCCACAGTCCCCTCCTACTCCCTAGCGCCCTCACGTCCTTAGTCTCTTCACTACCACAGTGACTCCTTGATAGGAGTGCCTGAGCTAGGAAGACTCCACACTCACTGCGACCTGCTTGTCCAAGTCTGTGAATGGGATCAACAGTTCCACTGACGGTCCTCTCCTTGAACGTCCATGGCATGACACACTATATCAAGCGGCAAAAGGTCTTATCCTACCTGCGATCTAGAAGAGCAGATATCGCCCTTCTACAGGAAACACATCTTTCTCCCTCAGAGTCGGAGAAACTGTGTAGAGACTGGGTGGGGAATGTACTCTTCAGCGGAGCCCCGTCTATGCACTGTGCGCCGCAGGGTTCGGGAAGGCTGTGTGGGGTAGCGATTCTCATTCGTCGATCTTTACAGTTCAGACTTCTCAATACGTGGACCGACCCTAAGGGACGCTATGTCCTCGCCAAGCTGAAACTGGGTGCTTCCACGGACTGTGTTGGCTCTGTCTACGCTCCCACGGGCTCCAAACATTCGTTTTTCCTCTCTCTGAACCGCCTATTGACAGAGATCGGAGCCTCCCAATATTTACTCGGTGGGGACTGGAACCTAGCACAGGATGCTATCCTGGATCGATCAGGGGGCCTTGACGCAGACAACAACGCCGACCAGGCCCTCATTGGAGATATCCTTTCTGACCATGGTCTGCTGGATCATTGGCGCCTCTCCCATCCATCGGACCATGAATACACTTTTGTCTCACCAGTTGATGGGACCCAATCGAGACTAGATTACTTCCTCATTACCCACAGGCTGTTACATACGGTCAGGGAGTCCCAGATCTTATCAGCAGCATTGTCTGGCCACTCCCTGTTCTTAATAGCCCTGGAGCTGGGGGTGGCGTCCCCGGGACGTAAGCCCTGGAGGCTTCAGACTTCTAGATATAGGACACTGAGGGGGAAGGAGCAACTCAGATCCCACGTTGCCACTTATTTATTAAACAACAAGGGCTCGGTCTCCTCACCCAATTGGTGTGGGCTGCAGTGAAGGTGACGATACGGGGACAACTCATGAGGGACGCTGCCATTGCTGATGCCCAGAGGCATGACAACCAAAGAGCACTGGAAGACTGTATAGCTCAGACTACCCGTGAATACACCCTAACTCCCTCCCTTATCATCTGTCGCCACCTGGAATGGGCCAAAATGGAGCTTAATTCCCTCTTTGCATCACAAGCGGAATACGCGCTCCAGCGACTGAAAGGTCGCACTATGAGCATGGAGAGAAGGCAGGGAGATTATTAGCCGCTCAGCTACGCCAAAGGGAGCGGGCGTTGGCCATCCCGGCCTTGCATGGCACTGATGGCAAGTGTATTACACACCCCCAAGTGATCGCGAACAAATTTGGTCGCTTTTACCAAACCCTCTACACCCCCGAAACAGTGAAAGATCAGGGTAAGTTGACCACCTTCTTTGAGAAGGCAAACCTGCCTAGACTCTCAGAGGCTGGCAGGGCTTTATTGGATGGAGGCATCAGTAAAGAAGAGATCCAACAAGCGATAGCCAGACTTCCTTACCACAAAGCCCCGGAGAGGATGGATTCTCAACAGAATTCTATAAATAGACTGGGGCGGCTACAATCAACGCCCTATATGAGGCCTTCCGTGGGGCAGATCACTCGGGCTCTCTACACCCCCTCTGCAACAAAGCCTCTATAATAGTATTACCCAAACCTGGTAAGGACCCCTTCCTTTGTGGCAGCTACCGCCCAATACCCCTCCTCAACGGAGACGTCAAAATATTGGCAGGAATTCTAGCGGCCCGCCTTTAGAAGGTAATCCCCTCTCTCATACATCATACGCAGGTAGGCTTTGTATCCGGATGATCTTCTAGGAATCACCTACGTACCTAGCTACACACTCTCTGGGCGACATGAGACTCCCGGGAGGAGGCCCTTGCTCTCTCCCTGGACGCTGAAAAGGCATTTGATCGTATAGAGTGGTGGTACCTCTTTGAAACTCTAAAACAATTTGGCCTTGGGACTAGCTTTATCAACAAGGTGCGTTTGTTATATGACTCACCAACAGCACAGGTCAACTGCGGCGGGTTTCTATCTAACACTTTTTCCATCAGGAGAGGGACCCCTCAGGGTTGCCCCTTATCGCCACTACTATTTTTGTTACCCTTAGAACCCCTGGCGGCAGTGATCCGTAGATCGAGTCTTACAACCGGAGTGCCCATACCAGGCGGTAGTTCCATCATTTACCTTTATGCCGATGATATCTTACTAATGCTCACCGACCTTGCTAGGTCCCTACCGGCACTCCGAACCATCTTAACTGATTTTGAACTCCTCTCGGGTTCCATGATTAACTGGGACACGAGCAAGGCGTTTCCCTTGTCCCTTGTGACAGTAAGCGCGTCGGTGCAGGGTCTTCTGGTCAAGTGGAAGCAGTTGCGTCTACAATATCTGGGCATCCACATCAACAGAGGATTGGAGAATATGGTGGCTGATAACCTGGACCCGCTGTTAGCCAGCTTGAAAAGAGATTTCGATAAATGGGCACATTTGGGTCTTTCTAGGTGGGGCAGAGCGCGACCGGTGCGCATGGTGATACTGCTGAGATTGCTTAATGTCCTGGGCATGCTGCCTGTACAGATCCCCTTGACTCTCCTTAGAGAGGCAGACTGTCGCATCCGAGCCTTTGTCTAGGGGACACTACACCCCCGATTACCCAGGACTACACTTCTCGCCCGACTGGGATGCGGGGGGTTGGGTCTTCCCTCCGTGGAACACTATGACCTTGCGTTGCACCTCTTACAACTGACCTTCCTTCTTCCAGGAGTACAGGATCCGCCACTGTGAGTGGAGATGGAGCGGACACTCTTGCACACCGTACCGGGCCTCAATGTGCTCTACAACTCAGGACGTTCGCCCTCTCAGCCGTTTAACCCCATGATTAGAGCCATGCAGAACTCCTGGCGGCAAGCGCACCGCCTATTGGGGGTGGATCCTCTGATTCACGACCGTGCCCCGATTTGGGGCAACACAGCTCTCAGGATAGGGGGAAATACTATTGTTTGGGAGGAGTGGCGATCGAAGGGCCTCTTGCGAATTGATCAACTTCTAACTGATGGCCAACTAAAATCTTTTGCAGCTCTCCGAGAGGAATTTGACCTCCCCGCCCTTCACTCGTGGCGTTTTCTGCAACTCAAACACTGTCTTGGGAGACTCTTGGGGACTCCTCCCTGGCGGCTTCCCCAATCCCCAGTGCTTCACTACCTGGAACCTGGGGCCTTTTCGGAGGAGCCATTTCTGGAATGCATGCCATATTGAACCGTCATATATTCTCCCTCCCCCTTTTGGTCTCTCTCAAGGACAAGTGCCAGACACGTCTTTCGATAGAATATGAGTTAGAAGACTGGGCAGATCTGATTGAGGCAAGAGATCCTGGGGCTCGAGAGACTTGCTTAAAATTCAGTCTCTTCAAGACCCTGCACAACTGGTACTGGACCCCTCAGAAACTGTGGTCTGCGGGGTTACTACCCGACGCCTCCTGTTGGCGGTGCCCTCACGCATGCTGCGACCTACCTCACATCCTGCATGATTGCCCCGTTATCCAACCTTTCTGGCGATCGGTGGGGTGCACCCTTAGGGAAACATTATCTCTGCCAGCCTCCCTCACCCCTTCCCTCTTATTGTTGCACGATACCAGTGACCTGCGTGACCTGTCCCGACCACAGCAACGTTTGCTACACAAAGCACTAGCCATGGCCAAATTATGTATCCTCAGACATTGGCGCTCGGACACTGCCCCTACCCATGGGGAATGGATTACTGCAATGTATCAAACTGCCTCTCATGAACGGATTATCTATAGCCTGCAGGAAAGGGTAGAGGTCTTCCTTCAGACGTGGGCCGCCTTCCTCTCAACACTGCTAGATTGAGCGCTCCATTACATTATAGTCGGCTTGCTCCGAGGTGCATTGCAGCGATTCCTCCAACTCGGGAGCCACACACATACATGTGCAAATCCCACTGCACCCGCTATAAAAGAATATAGTGTACTGTAACATAATTTGTGAATATATATACCCGCAGTATTTATACACATGGCCGCGTAAGGGCTTAGCCTTACCTCATCACAGGCAGCCTCCACATCTCCTCCCCCCACCCCCCTTCTCTCCCCAACCCTTTTTTTATTTTTCCCACAATCCCCCCCTCAGTCACTTTTCCTTTTCACTTTTCTCTCTCCTTTTTCACTTTATTATCCCCTTCTCACACTCGTCTTCACTCTACCACTTCCCTCCCTCTTCTTAACTGTGGACCACGTATAGACGAGTACTCTTGCTTCCTGCTACCCCCTCGTTCTTAGCTCCTCCCCTCCCCCTCTTTCTCATGTTCTCCCTTACCTCGACTGCATCATGCATTACCCTTTATAACTCACCCACGACACACTATAAGACCACCGTGGCCTTTATCCTTTGCTTAGCGCTCCCCTTCTCTTCCCCCTCTCCGCCCTCGAACTTCTCCCCGTCTTTCCATCATTCTGGTTCTCTCACTTGCACCCCTCTCCCTCCCCCCTCCCCTGTCCCCGATCCCCTGCGCGTCCCCTGCCGACTCTTCCTTCCTTTCTTCCTTCCCCTCCCCCTCTTTCTTTCTCCTGTTGATTTCTTATATCCTTCCTTCTACCTTCTTGGCTCTTTTACTTGCCGCTGGATCACGACCCCAACTCCCGCAAACCCATGGTATGGTGCTAATATCCCCACAAAACGCATGTGCAGAACCTCCCTATTGCCCATCCCTGCACTTATAGGCTCAGAGACCCTTGGAGGGCTGGATCACCACTCCACAATATGACTACTTCTTAGTATGTTCCGGTCCTGTTAAATTCATTTGGGCATAGACAAAACACAACGGAGCCTCATGTGGTTCTGAGACGGGTCAATTGACAGCATCCCCGCTTCCTGGAGACTCTGCACCACATTCAGGTTGAACGCGAGGTGGAGCTAGGGAAACACCGCGCAAAGCATTAGGGCTCATCGCACCTGCTACCTCAAGGAGACTCTGATCTGTTACAGGCCATGTTGGATTCTTTGCCTGATGGAAGGCTCATATGTCTCTGTACTTTGTGATTTTACATCTCTGAACTGCTGTATTTGTACTGCCAATCTTGTATAATTTGCATGGTGGAAGAACTATGTAATGTCTTGTTGGTTTTCTAAATAAAAAATTACAACACAAAAAGTCCCTGCCTGACATGGGTTACATTTTCATCAACTTTAATAAATGCCTAAGATTAGGCAAGTTCTTGTGTTCCGTTTTGTTTGTCACTGGCATTTGAATATCGTGCAATCTGCTTTTTGTGTGACCTGCACGATGCCTTTTGATAAGCTAAAACATTGTACACTTTTAAAGAATGTTCTTTAAAGATTCAAACACAACACAACAGGGCACACTGAAGTCTGGAATGCCACATTGAGATCCTAAGGCCACACAATTTGATCTAATGGGGAATATTTATGTTCATTAATGTTTGTATTTTAGCCCAAACGCTGTTCCCATGCAGTATGTGTCATTTTAATAAAATTATCCATATGCCATGATTAAACACATGGATGATTGTCTGCATGTAGACATGTGGACTGGAGGACACACCTCAGTACACTGGTCGCTCACATTTGCATCAGTTAGGTTTCCACAAAAACAACATTTTTAGCACGTGAGTGGTTAATGACATCATGGACACTCAGCTTGTAGTACATATGGCACCTCACAATGGTTTTGCTGTCAAGCAATGCCACAATTTAGATGTCCACACAACACTACATATTTTTCACAGCAAATGCACTTATTAGTGTTCTTTAAAAAAACACCCTAGTAGGAAGAATATCTTAAAGGCCCTTGAAGGTTGACTTTGCCTGTTCTAATGATATGTACTTGCATTTCTATAGGATTTCTGCTAGTACTTAGTTAGAAGGGTGTGGGTTTGTAATGCGCCTGTCTGGAGTTTTGGAATAATGAGTGCTCTTCTAATGTGGGCATGTACACTAAAGTATATGAGTGGCCTTACTGGAGCTTTTCGGATTCTTTGAAGACTTCGGAGTGGGAAGAGCTGGGTCCCTAGTCACACAGTGACAGCAACATATAGTCATGTGAAAGGAAGTATTGTGACCTATGCAAGGCAGGATTAAGCCACAGACTGGCAGTAACACTACATGATTCCATTCATTTCAAAACTCAAACATTTGATTGAAAGGGACAGAGGGTGTCACTGCAGGGTGGCCTGCTTTAGTGCTGGGGCGCCGGTACGTCAGCCTTTGCGGGCACCCCTTCAAATGACTTCCTTCTCCACGGATTCCCTCACTACCATCCTCCAACAGCGCCCCTTATCTCACCAGATCCCATGTACCAAATGGATTTAATTTGTTTTATAGCGCTATTCATACCACTGTCAGGGTGTCTGAGCACTTTTCGTCACACACATTATACAGAGACAATGAATCACATATGTAAATCACTCTATAGGAAATATTACATAAGGCATTGAGTATTACAAAGGGTAGGAGTCACATGTCAGTGATACTACTAGACAGTATATTTTAGGAATGTTCAGTCTGGAGATGCACAAACCAAGGCCCATCGTTATATGTTTTGATGCAAAACTGCGTAAACGCAGTTTTGCGTCAAAAAGTATTGCGCCAGCTTGCGTCATTCCAGAGCGTGAGCCGGGTGCCAAAATTATGGAATACTGCAAGCCGGTGCAAAGGGTGGGCTAGCGTAAAAAAAATGACGTTAGCCGGGTGGGGGTTGGGGTGGCGGTATGGGAGAAGGGGGTTTTGCACCAAAAAATGACGTTAGGCTGGTTAGAAGCAAAAAGAATGCCTCTAACCAGCCTAGCATCATTTTCTGACGCAAGACAGGAGTCATGCCCACCACCCCAATGGCCAGCACAGTGGACCAGTGTCCCCTGGACATGGCCATTGCACCCTGTGCAATGCAGGGGGCCCCAAGTTGGGCCCCCGATGGCACTTTAACATAAAAACAAATACTTACTATACTTACGCTACTTACCTGGGATGGGGTCCCCCATCATCCCGTGTCCCTCTGGTGTGGGCGTTCCTGGGGCTTGAGGAGGGCACCTGTGGACCCATTCCATGGTGTTCAATCATGAAATGGGTCCACAGGTCCCCTAATGCCTGGCCTGACCCAGGCGTTAAATAATGGTGCAAAGCAAGTAATAAAAAGACAAAGCAGTAACCAAATGAGCTATCCACTTTCGACCCCATGTCTGTGATCTGCATGTTGAATGTTCTTTGTAGCAGGCACTTTATCCCTCTGCACTACCTAATAACGAGTCAAAGCCGTCACTAGACAAAGCTCTGCTCTCTTTCCAGCAGGGACATTAATCAGTAGAATTATCTTGACTTTATATTGTTGCCTGAAAACTTCTGGACACACAAGGATTCTATCCAGCAGGAGATTTTAAAACCACACGTTATACACAGAGCACCCCCCCCAATAACTCAGTGCCAGGGGCGGCTGCACCGGTTGCACCACCCTTAAGCCGGACCTGCCTGCAGGCAGTTGATGCTTTTACTAATGCACAGCAGCCTGCAGTCCTTGGTAGTTAATACAGCACTGTTGAGTAAGTGATGAGAGGGTGATGGTGTACTGAAGCCAATCCATGGGTGACTAGTTAGGCCAGTCCTGGCTCTTTTCTTAGAATTCTGACTTGTAGTCTTATTTAACCCATTATTAAACCAGGGCCACATGCCTCAGAAAACTAAGAAAAACCAGGGCTGGTCTAGCTAGTCATGCATCGACCTGGGAAACATGATAGCCTTGAGTCCATGGGCAATTATGGAGCCGGGCTCCCAATTGCTCAACTCTGCTTCCTCAAACTAGTGTATTAACAGTTTCTTTGGGGGCTGCAATGCTCATTCAGATCACCTAATGTCCATACTGCAAGCTCTGTTCTACCAGGGTTGTGCTACATCATGTTTTTTTAGCAAGCATCAGAAACGTAATCTGTCTGTTCTCTGATCAAAAGAAATGATCACACACTGCGCAGCAAGTTCCAGTGCCTGTTGATGAGTAAACGCTGCCACACTTATAGGACTGCTTAAAGGCAAAATTATTTCCAGCACATTGGTATACGTATGTTGGCAAACAACACACAACTTAAAGATGCCACCCACTATGGCCATAAATAGATAGGATCAGATTTATCAGTGTTTAACACAGTACAGCAAAACAACTCATGGCGCTATGTCAAATGGGGAGGACAGGAGTGGACCATGCTTACTAACATCTTGTATTCTGCTCCCTCGCTGCGCTCGCGCACTATGTGCTGCCACCGCCAACGCAGGCACCAGCGAGCCACGGTGCAGGGGGCCTGTACTGCAGGCAGGATTGTTTTCATACAGGAAGGGACACAATCCTGCACAAAAATAATCCTTGGAGGCTTTTTCCTCGTTCTACATGTGCTGCAGTCTGCTCCTAAAGTCTGCCACAGTAACATCAAAACTGCCCACAAGATTTCGATCATCCAACAAATAAACCAATCAAACAATTAATCCAAGGCACTTTACAAGGCCTTGAAGGAATTTACTAATCCACAGACCTGTAAACTGCTCCCAATTGAATCACAATCTTTATGTGATTCTTTAGCGCATTACCTTGATCAGATAATTAGCCTTATTTATGCTATTTACTCAAACCACCCACAAACCGTGACAACCTGGAACCTTTCCCTCTTTCTCTACACTACACAAATCATGTGGGAGTAACCAACGTTTCACCATTTTCCCTGAAACAACTTACTAAGAGCCTTAAGGTAAAATCGAGCTCGCTTTCAGATGCTTGCCTTCCTAGAACACTGGCTCTGCTCGCAGAACTATTGTCACCTGCCATTTGTTTTTTATTTAATCTATCACTTACAACTGGGAGTTTCCCTCTGAAGTGGAAGGAAACAGTAGTAAGACCCATTAAAAAAAGGACCATCTCTCACCGGCCAACTTATCCAACTACAGGCTTATCTCACTTCTCCGGTCACTAAGTAAAGTCTTACAAGGGCTCATAAACAACCAACTGACTTCCTATCTTGAGCAAAACAGTATTCTATACCCCTCGCAATCAGGCTTTCGTTTGGCACAAAGTACAGAAACTGCCTTAATGGAGGTGCCTGACTATATCAGAGGAGCTCTTCATGCCGGCAATACAGCAGTGTTGATGTTACCTGATCTTTCTGCCGCATTTGATACGTGTCACATCCCAGGTTACTACTGAGACTTCAGGATTGTGGCATCAAGGGGCTGGCCCTAAAATGGCTTCAGGATTATTTAAGTAATGGATCACAGATTGTCTCTCTTGATCCTTTTGAATCAGTATACAAACGGATTGACAAAGGTGTACTGCAAGGCTCCCGCCTAAGCACTACGCTTTTTAATATCCACATGACCTCTCTACCAAAAATTGTTAGAACTTTTGGATTGGAGATCCATTCTTATGCTGACGATACACAGTTGGTGATTTCTTTTACCAAAGACCCCTCTATCACCAATCAGTGCCTTAAATCTAGCATGGAAGTTATTGCTGCCCGGATGCCCCTTAACTGTCTTTAACAGCTTTGGGCAGGCGACTGGTGGCAGCTGATTTGGGCCCTCTGCCTGCCCCCAAACAGGTGCTGAAAAATCTTGGTGTTAGTTTGGACCATAAACTTGCTATGAAGGAGCAGATCTCAATGACTACAGCACCTATTTTGACACCCTGAAAGCCCTTCTGTTTTTACCAGCATCATCTAGAAAACCCTTAGTACAAAGGCTAATACGTAGTCGATTTGACTCCTGTAATGCTTTTCAAGCTTCTGCAAATGACAGCCTCTTGGCAAAACTTCAAGCAGTCCAAAATACCCCCGCCAGGCTTATCTGCAATACGCCAGCAGGCACGGTTTCCTCACCGCTTCTCAAATCGTTACATTGGTTACCGATGAGGAAACGCATCATTTTTAAACTTTGCTGTTTTACTCACAAAGCCCTCATGGGACTAGGGGCCAGATGTAGCAATGTCCGATTTTGCGAATCGGAAATTGCGAGTCAGAGAGACTCGCAATTTCCGAGTCGCAAAATCGGATGCAGAACGGTGTCTCAGACACCGTCTGCGACTCGCTATGGGGTCGCAAAGACCCACCTCATTAATATTAATGAGGTCGGTCGCATTTTGCGACCCCATAGGGATTCCCTGCACTCACAGGGATGGTGGCCTGCTGGAGACAGCAGACCTCCATGTCTGTGACTGCTTTTTAAATAAAGCAGTTTTTTTTTTTTGTATTGCAGCCCGTTTTCCTTAAAGGAAAACGAGTTGCAATATCAAAAAAATAACTAAACCATTTGGTTTCGTTTTTTCAGAGTAGGCAGTGGTCCATTGGACCACTGCCTGCTCTGAAAAAAACATTTATAGCAACACTCACAAAGGGGAAGGGGTCCCCTGGGGACCCCTTCCCTTTTGCGAATGGGTTACCACCAGTGTGACACTGGTGGTAACTGCGAATTGCTTTGCGACTGCGTTCGCAGTCACAAAGCAATTTAGCATTGCGGTGCGAGTCGCAAATAGGAAGGGGACACCCCTTCCTATTTGCGAGTCGCATTCACATTTTGCAAGGCGGTACCGACTCGCAAAATGTGAATGAGCATCGCGATGCGCGTTTTGCATGGCGCAAACTGTGATTTTCGCAGTTTGCGCCATGCAAAACGCTACCTACAACTGGCCCTAGGTCCCTCTTACCTTGTACAGAAAACCTATACCTTACTGCCTGGCTAGACTCATGAGATCCAGTGACGAAGCATCACTCACGATTCCTAGGAGAAAGAAATTCAAAGCAGGTGGTAGAGCCTTGTCCTAGCCGGCCTCTGTCTAATGGAGCAAACTGCCACATGAAATTCACACTTGTCCTGACCATCCCTCCTTCAGAAAGATGCTTAAGACGATATTGTTCTAAGGTCAGTTGATCTTTCTGCTTGCCTATCAGCGCCAAAATACCCTTTTTGGAGTGATTTGAGCGCTATAACATGTACATTTAACATAACAGAATGACATTGAACTGCTTACATTACACTGCTGAAGAAAGGGGAATATGTTTTTTCTGCCTGTGGCAGGCAATTCAAATGGCTAACTTCCCTGAGTTGTGGTCATTTGAAGAGTATGATGATATTCATCTTCTGCAGTCCACATGTACCCCCCCACACCTCCCTGCGTTGTTGTAACATTGCAGTGTTTTTGTCAATAGTGCAGCACTGTTTAGCTGCTCAGAGAATCACACAATCACATGGAGATGAAACACACGAGTTCAGACTGGAAGAGGCCAATTTTGAAATTCCTTTACTTCTTGTTTTAGTAACAGCCTTGTTTTTCAGAGTAAGCCATATCACCAGTGACATGCTTCTAAGAACTCACTGGTGAGCAGGGCAGTGCAATTCAATGAAATGCATCTCTCAGTGAGGACGTCCAATAACCTTCTTACATGTTTATTTGACTTGAGTGAGCCGTTTTGCCCAAGGATGTTTTAAAAATGTCCATGTTTAGGATGTAGGTAGAAGCAACAATTGACTTTGCATTTTTAAAGATTGTGACACTGTATAGAAGCTTGCATGTATTTCAGACGTTCCTACATTTGGTGTTTGCAGTTTGTTGGGTAACTTGACAGGTAAAACAAATTCTCATTTGTCAGTAGTTCATGCAGTTGTGTTTTTATTTGCATCTTGGTGTTTGCCATTCGGATATTGTATGCACGATATTGTGCACATGCACAACCGTTTAAGAATACATAGCAAACATAATATATATACATAGAAAGCTGTGGCCAATAAGTCACACTTTTTAGATTGCCGCCAAAGCCACGTTAGCTTTGTGATCAGCCTCAAGCAATGAAAAACAAACTAAAAATACCTAGAGGTGCTCCGAGTCACCCCTCGTAATCCACTGGCCTGTTTACCTGTCATTCACATTTACTTACACCCACCTCAGCATCTACTATGGGGAAATAGGTCTACTTCAGTGATTGGGTTTTTTACAAAGTGCATCTCAACCGTTTTCCACATCACATGCGCACATCAGCCTAAAAAGAAAGGCCCATTGGTGCCTCAGCTGAAGGATCAATTCTTAACTTTCCATTTAATATCTTTTTAGTACGCCTTTGAGACAGACATCAAACAGTAATAAGAGTAATGTTTTTTTTCCCCCAAAAAATGCACATGTAATATGCATATATACAGGGGCGTTTAGTCAGAGGGCTTCGCCCATTGGCCTGTTAATTTGTCATTTACAGTTTGATGTCACCTATCACAACATCAGCCTGGTGCAAACTTTCTTCATTAACCTTCTATTTGAGCGACTGCACACACCCTGTGCACTTCACACATTCACCTACAAATATATCTTTCCTTATGGAGAAACAGCTAGTTTAAAGTGTGCTATTTGGGTTATTTTTTTACTCACATGAAATACTGGCTATATATTTTGCCCGCATTCCGGGTGCCTAATTTGTTTTCCATCAACTTTTTAAAGTTACAGAGTGTCTAAGTGACATTTTAGCTGCCTGAGAGCTCAATGATGGCTTATAGAGGGATTTATTCTTGCCTTCTTCACAACTAGTAATAATAATAAAAAGCATTGTACAAATACATTAACCATCTCACAGTCCAGGCCAGGCCTACTGGCTTTGCCAACACTTGTTTTCTTTGTGCTTATTCTTTTAACACATCTGTGCTAAATTTGGAAAGAGGAGCCATGGTTGAGAGACCCATAGTTCTGCCAAACCAGGTGCATATTTTTCAAATAGGCAAAATATTATTAACCATCCATAAACTTTCTGTTGTGTGCTAACCAACTCGAGTGACACGTCAGAGACATATTCCTATCGCTTTTCGAAGCAGAAAAACCTATCACCCCCTCTGGCTCCAAAGCCTGCCTCCGCCCCTGACCTTGGCCACCGAAAGCTTCTGGGACCCTAAGTTTACCTAGAGCATCTTTGAAAAAGTCACTACATGTTTTTAACTCAAATTCTCCCCTCTTCACCAGAACGTGAAATATCCACAGTTAATTTTCACACGTCTTATTTGTAGGTTATTGGAAAGCGTAAGTGGGTTTACACCCCTGCACCAAATACTGATTTCTAGGGGTCTTTGAACGAAAGAGAACACGTCCACTTGCAGACCTGACGATGCCAGGGCGTGCCCACCCACCTACCTCCGTCCATCCTTCTGCCAGGCTCGGGGCAAGTGAGTCTGACAGTCATGGGCCGTCCTCGTGCTGTCTCGTCTCCGTTACTGCAGGCGCTGCGGTCCCAGGCACTTTCCCTTATGCTACATCTTATTGGCACGCGCTTCTTTTTATATCCGCGATGTATGGCGCAGGGTTTACGAAGCAGAGGGTTGTGCCTGTTTACTATGCGTCATGCCTTGGAGGGCATTGGCACCGACTTAAGAACCTCTGTGATATACAAAGCAATCACCAGGAATGCAGATGTGTTTCCTGGTAGGAACAAACTGTTCAAATGTGCTACTTATTTCAGCGATTTATGGTTATCGAGAAGATAGCGCGCGCCCTCTTATTCAAGGGAGCTGCTGAGAGATTTGCAGGTTGTGTCTCTGCATTTGGATACACTTTTGGCGCAGCAATGAAGGGCCCATGGGGAGCGGAGACCCAGTCTAGTCTCTCCACGGCATCCTTTGTGACAGGGAAGCAGCACAGGACAGGGACTGGTGTGGATGGAAGCATGTGAGGCATTTAGGGGTGGGGTATATATAGCGAGGTAGAGGAGGGGTCAGCCTCTTTCGTGCGAAAGCCGATCACACTGTAGGAAGTCGGTGTAGGAGGCTGGACTGGCTTGTAGTGAGTACCAAGGGGTACTTGCACCTTGCACCAGGCCCAGTTATCCCTTATTAGTGTATAGGGTGTCTAGCAGCTTAGGCTGATAGATAATGGTAGCTTAGCAGAGCAGCTTAGGCTGAACTAGGAGACGTGTGAAGCTACTACAGTACCACTTAGTGTCATATGCACAATATCATAAGAAAACACAATACACAGTTATACTAAAAATAAAGGTACTTTATTTTTATGACAATATGCCAAAGTATCTTAGAGTGTACCCTCAGTGAGAGGATAGGAAATATACACAAGATATATATACACAATAGCAAAAATATGCAGTATAGTCTTAGAAAACAGTGCAAACAATGTATAGTTACAATAGGATGCAATGGGGAAACATAGGGATAGGGGCAACACAAACCATATACTCCAAAAGTGGAATGCGAACCACGAATGGACCCCAAACCTATGTGACCTTGTAGAGGGTCGCTGGGACTATTAGAAAATAGTGAGAGTTAGAAAAATAACCCTCCCCAAGACCCTGAAAAGTGAGTGCAAAGTGCACTAAAGTTCCCTTAAGGACAAAAGAGTCGTGTTAGAGGAATAATGCAGGAAAGACACAAACCAGCAATGCAACAACTGTGGATTTCCAATCTAGGGTACCTGTGGAACAAGGGGACCAAGTCCAAAAGTCACAAGCAAGTCGGAGATGGGCAGATGCCCAGGAAATGCCAGCTGCGGGTGCAAAGAAGCTTCGACTGGACAGAAGAAGCTGAGGTTTCTGCAGGAACGAAAAGGGCTAGAGACTTCCCCTTTGGTGGACGGATCCCTCTTGCCTTGGAGAGTCGTGTAAAAGTGTTTTCCCGCCGAAAGAACGCCAACAAGCCTTGCTAGCTGCAAATTGTGCGTTTGCCGTTTTTGGACGCTGCTGGGGCCCAGGAGGGACCAGGAGGTCGCAAATTGGACCTGAAGAGAGAGGGGACGTCGAGCAAGACAAAGAGCCCTCACTGAAGCAGGTAGCACCAGGAGAAGTGCCAGAAACAGGCACTACAAGGATGCGTGAAACGGTGCTCGCCGAAGTTGCACAAAGGAGTCCCACGTCGCCGGAGACCAACTTAGAAAATCGTGCAATGCAGGTTAGAGTGCCGTGGACCCAGGCTTGGCTGTGCACGAAGGATTTCCGCCGGAAGTGCACAGGGGCCGGAGTAGCTGCAAAGTCGCGGTTCCCAGCAATGCAGCCCAGCGAGGTGAGGCAAGGACTTACCTCCACCAAACTTGGGCTGAAGAGTCACTGGACTGTGGGGGTCACTTGGACAGCGTCGCTGGATTCGAGGGACCTCGCTCGTCGTGCTGAGAGGAGACCCAAGGGACTGGTAATGCAGCTTTTTGGTGCCTGCGGTTGCAGGGGGAAGATTCCGTCGACCCACGGGAAATTTCTTCGGAGCTTCTGGTGCAGAGAGGAGGCAGGCTACCCCCACAGCATGCACAAGCAGGAAAACAGTCGAGAAGGCGGCAGGATCAGCGTTACAGAGTTGCAGTAGTCGTCTTTGCTACTATGTTGCAGGTTTGCAGGCTTCCAGCGCGGTCAGCGGTCGTTTCCTTATCAGAAGGTGAAGAGAGAGATGCAGAGGAACTCAGATGAGCTCTTGCATTCGTTATCTAAAGTTTCCCCAGAGACAGAGACCCTAAATAGCCAGAAAAGAGGGTTTGGCTACCTAGGAGAGAGGATAGGCTAGCAACACCTGAAGGAGCCTATCACAAGGAGTCTCTGACGTCACCTGGTGGCACTGGCCACTCAGAGCAGTCCAGTGTGCCAGCAGCACCTCTGTTTCAAAGATGGCAGAGGTCTGGAGCACACTGGAGGAGCTCTGGACACCTCCCAGGGGAGGTGCAGGTCAGGGGAGTGGTCACTCCCCTTTCCTTTGTCCAGTTTCGCGCCAGAGCAGGGGCTAAGGGGTCCCTGAACCGGTGTAGACTGGCTTATGCAGAATTGGGCACATCTGTGCCCAAGAAAGCATTTCCAGAGGCTGGGGGAGTCTACTCCTCCCCTGCCTTCACACCATTTTCCAAAGGGAGAGGGTGTCACACCCTCTCTCAGAGGAAGTTCTTTGTTCTGCCATTCTGGGCCAGGCCTGGCTGGACCCCAGGAGGGCAGCTGCCTGTCTGAGGGGTTGGCAGCAGCAGCAGCTGCAGTGAAACCCCAGGAAGGGCAGTTTGGCAGTACCAGGGTCTGTGCTACAGACCACTGGGATCATGGGATTGTGCCAACTATGCCAGGATGGCATAGAGGGGGCAATTCCATGATCATAGACATGTTACATGGCCATATTCGGAGTTACCATTGTGAAGCTACATATAGGTAGTGACCTATATGTAGTGCACGCGTGTAATGGTGTCCCCGCACTCACAAAGTTCAGGGAATTGGCTCTGAACAATGTGGGGGCACCTTGGCTAGTGCCAGGGTGCCCTCACACTAAGTAACTTTGCACCTCACCTTTACCAGGTAAAGGTTAGACATATAGGTGACTTATAAGTTACTTAAGTGCAGTGTAAAATGGCTGTGAAATAACGTGGACGTTATTTCACTCAGGCTGCAGTGGCAGGCCTGTGTAAGAATTGTCAGAGCTCCCTATGGGTGGCAAAAGAAATGCTGCAGCCCATAGGGATCTCCTGGAACCCCAATACCCTGGGTACCTCAGTACCATATACTAGGGAATTATAAGGGTGTTCCAGTAAGCCAATGTAAATTGGTAAAAATGGTCACTAGCCTGTTAGTGACAATTTGGAAAGAAATGAGAGAGCATAACCACTGAGGTTCTGATTAGCAGAGCCTCAGTGAGACAGTTAGTCACTACACAGGTAACACATTCAGGCACACTTATGAGCACTGGGGCCCTGGGTTACCAGGGTCCCAGTGACACATACAACTAAAACAACATATATACAGTGAAAAATGGGGGTAACATGCCAGGCAAGATGGTACTTTCCTACACAACCCCCCCCCAAACGAAGGACAATAAGACTAGCCATGACCTGATGAGTCTTCATTGTCTAAGTGGAAATATCTGGAGAGTCCATCTGCATTGGAGTGGCTACTCCCAGGTCTATGTTCCACTGTATAGTCCATTCCCTGTAGGGATATGGACCACCTCAACAATTTAGGATTTTCACCTTTCATTTGTTTTAGCAAAAGTAGAGGTTTGTGGTCTGTCTGAACAATGAAGTGAGTGCCAAACAGGTATGGCCTCAACTTCTTCAGAGCCCAGACCACAGCAAAGGCCTCCCTCTCAATGGCAGACCAACGCTTTTCTCTAGGGGTCAACCTCCTACTAATAAAAGCAACAGGTTGATCCTGGCCCTCAGAATTAAGTTGTGATAGGACTGCCCCTACTCCTAATTCAGATGCATCAGTCTGGACATAGAATTTTTTAGAGTAACAAGGGCTTTTCAGGACAGGTGCAGAGCACATGGCCTGCTTCAGCTCCTCAAAAGCTTTCTGACAGTTTGCTGTCCATAATACCTTTTTAGGCATTTTCTTGGATGTGAGGTCATTAAGAGGGGCTGCAATGGAGCCATAGTTCTTAATGAACCTCTTGTAATACCCAGTGAGGCCTAGGAAGGCTCTCACCTGAGTCTGAGTGGTAGGGGGAACCCAATCAATAATTGTTTGGATTTTCCCCTGAAGTGGTGCAATCTGTTCCCCACCAACAAGGTGTCCCAGATAAACCACCTTACCCTGCCCTATCTGGCACTTTGAAGCCTTGATAGTGAGGCCTGCCTTTTGCAGGGCCTCCAAAACTTTCCATAGGTGGACCAGGTGATCATCCCAGCTGGAGCTAAAGACAGCTATATCGTCCAAATATGCTGCACTGAAAGCTTCCAGCCCTTGCAGGACTGTGTTCACCAACCTCTGAAAAGTGGCAGGTGCATTTTTCAAACCAAAAGGCATTACAGTAAACTGGTAATGTCCTCCAATGGTAGAAAATGCAGTCTTAGGTTTAGCATCTTCTGATAATTTGATCTGCCAATACCCTGCAGTCAAATCAAAAGTGCTTAGATACTTGGCAGATGCCAGTGTATCTATAAGCTCATCTGCCCTGGGTATAGGGTGAGCATCAGTTTTGGTTACCAAGTTGAGACCTCTATAGTCTACACAAAACCGCATTTCCTTCTTTCCATCTTTAGAATTGGGTTTTGGTACCAGTACCACAGGAGAAGCCCATGGACTGTCAGAGTGCTCAACCACTCCTAGTTCCAACATTTCCTGAACTTCTTGCTTTATGCAGTCCCTGACATGGTCAGGCTGCCTATAGATCTTACTTTTGACAGGTAAACTGTCTCCAGTATCTATAGTGTGCTCACACCAAGAAGTGGTGCCTGGCACAGTAGAGAAGAGTTCTGAAAATTGTCCTAGGAGATTTATGCAATTATCTTTCTGCTCAGCAGTAAGACAATCAGCCAAAACTACACCTTCCACAAGAGCATCTTGTTCTGTGGAAGAGAAGAGATCAGGTAGAGGATCACTGTCTTCTTCCTGTCCCTCATCAGTTGCCATGAGCAGGGTGAGATCAGCCCTGTCATAGTAGGGTTTCAGGCGGTTGACATGGAGCACCCTAAGGGGACTCCTGGCAGTGCCTAAGTCAACCAAGTAGGTGACTTCACCCTTCTTTTCAACAATTGTGTGGGGTCCACTCCATTTATCTTGGAGTGCTCTTGGGGCCACAGGCTCCAAGACCCACACTTTCTGCCCTGGTTGGTACTGAACCAAAACAGCCTTCTGATCATGCCATTGCTTCTGGAGCTCTTGGCTGGCCTGAAGGTTTTTACTGGCCTTTTTCATGTACTCAGCCATCCTTGATCTGAGGCCAAGTACATAATCCACAATATCCTGCTTAGGAGCTTTTAAAGGTTGTTCCCAACCCTCCTTTACAAGTGTGAGTGGACCCCTAACAGGGTGTCCAAAAAGAAGTTCAAAGGGGCTGAAGCCCACTCCTTTCTGGGGTACCTCCCTGTAGGCAAAAAGGAGGCATGGTAGAAGGATATCCCATCTCCTGCGGAGTTTTTCAGGGAGACCCATAATCATGCCTTTGAGAGTTTTATTAAATCTCTCCACCAGTCCATTTGTTTGTGGATGATAGGGTGTTGTGAACTTGTACGTTACACCACACTCCTTCCACATGGCCTTTAAGTATGCAGACATGAAATTGCTTCCTCTGTCTGATACTACTTCCTTTGGGAAGCCCACCCTGGAAAATATTCCCAGGAGGGCCTTTGCCACTGCAGGTGCTGTAGTGGTCCTTAAAGGAATAGCTTCAGGATATCTTGTGGCATGGTCCACTACCACTAAGATAAACCTATTGCCTGAAGCAGTAGGAGGGTCAAGGGGGCCAACTATGTCAACCCCTACCCTTTCAAAGGGAACCCCAACCACAGGCAGTGGGATAAGGGGTGCCTTTGGAGTGCCACCTGTCTTGCCACTGGCTTGACAGGTTTCACAGGACTTACAAAATTCCTTTGTGTCCTCAGACATCCTAGGCCAATGAAACAATGGAACCAATCTGTCCCAAGTTTTCATTTGACCCAGGTGCCCAGCTAGGGGAATGTCATGTGCCAGTGTTAGGAGGAACTTTCTGTACTCCTGAGGAATCACTAATCTCCTGTCAGCTCCAGGTTTAGGATCCCTATGCTCAGTGTACAAGAGGTTGTCCTCCCAGTAAACTCTGTGAGAGTCACTGACATCCCCATTAGCCTGTTTGACAGCTTGCTGTCTGAGACCCTCTAATGTGGGACAGGTTTGCTGAGCCACACTCAGCTCCTCTCTGGCAGGCCCCCCTTCACCCAAAAGCTCAGCAGTGTCTGCTTCCAGCTCCTCTGGTGTAGGTTCTGCACAGGGAGGGAATTCTTCTTCCTCAGAAGTTGAATCCACTGTAGAGGGAGGGATAGTAGGAAGTGGTTTGCTTCTACTAGCCCTAGCTTTAGGGAGCACTTGGTCCATTGTTCCAGGATCCAAGCTTCCCTGTCCTTTTTGCTTTTTGGCCTGAGCCCTTGTCAAAGCAAAAATATGCCCTGGGATGCCCAGCATTGCTGCATGGGCCTCCAACTCCACATCTGACCAAGCTGATGTCTCCAAATCATTCCCTAATAGACAGTCTACAGGTAAATCTGAAGCTACCACAACTTTCTTTGGACCAGTTACCCCCCCCCAGTTGAGATTTACAACAGCCATGGGGTGGCTTTGTGTTATGTTGTGAGCATCGGTTACTTGGTACTGGTGTCCAAGTATGTGTTGTTCAGGGTGTACCAGTTTCTCAATCACCATTGTGACACTGGCACCTGTGTCCCTGTAGGCCTGGACCTCAACACCATTTATTAGGGTTAGTTGCTTGTACTTCTCCAAGTTATGGGGGCAAGCAACCAAAGTGGCTAAATCAATAGCCCCTTCAGAGACTAAAGTAGCCTCTGTGGTCTCCCTAATCAGACCAACCCCAACTAAATTACCAAAAGTGAGCCCAGCTACTCCCTTGGATTGGCTATTAGTAGGTTTGCTCCCACCACCACTGCTATTAGTAGGGACACTAGGTGTAGCAGTAGGGGTTGTAGTGGTAGGAGCTGTGGTGCCTTTCTTTGGACAACTGGGATCTGTTGTCCAATGGCCTTTTATTTTACATAAATAGCACCATGGTTTCTTTTCCTTGTTCTGATTAAAGGAGGATTTGGACCCACCACCCCCACCAGAGTGTTTTTGTTGGCCTGATGAAGACTCATTTTTAGATTTGTCCCCACCCTTGTCAGAAGACTTACCATCCTTCTTTTTGTTGCCCTCTTTGTCACCCCCTGTATGAACTTTTCTGTTTACTCTTGTTCTGACCCATTTGTCTGCCTTCTTTCCCAATTCTTGGGGAGAGGTCAGATCAGAGTCCACCAAGTACTGGTGCAACAAATCAGACACACAATTATTAAGAATATGCTCTCTCAGGATTAAGTTATACAGGCTGTCATAATCAGTAACTTTACTGCCATGTAACCACCCCTCCAAGGCCTTCACTGCCTGGTCAATGAAATCAACCCAGTCTTGTGAAGACTCCTTTTTGGTCTCTCTGAACTTTATCCTGTACTGTTCAGTGGTTAAGCCATAACCATCCAGGAGTGCATTCTTAAGAACTTGGAAATTATTAGCATCATTTTCTTTCACAGTAAGGAGCCTATCCCTACCTTTTCCACTAAATGATAGCCATAGGATAGCAGCCCACTGCCTTTGAGGGACATCCTGTACAACACAGGCCCTCTCAAGTGCAGCAAACCACTTGTTAATGTCATCCCCCTCCTTATAAGGGGGAACTATCTTGTGCAGATTCCTGGAATCATGCTCTTTTGCAGGATGACTATGGGGAATACTGCTGCTGCCACCATGGGTATCTAAACCCAACTTCTGTCTTTCCTTCTCTAATTCAAAAGACTGTCTATCCAAATCCAGCTGTTGCTTTTTAAGCTTCAGTCTGGTTTGTTCCACCCTCAACTTATTGAGTTCCCTCTCTAACATTCTGTCATCAGGGTTGGTGGGAGGGACATTTCTAGAAACAGAGCTATGATGGGAATGAACAGAAGGAGACCTGTCCCTTACAGAAGCCAACCTAACAGCTTGGTTTACAGAAACATTACTACCAGTATGGTGAGAATAAATGCTTTTGCTATGATGTGAGACAACACTATTTATTTGGTGTGGCTCATCATCATTACCATCTATGCTAGATTGTCTAGTAATGGGCAGGCTAGGAAGTTTCTTTCCTGAATCTTTTCCTGGGGGAGTCCCTGAATCAGATTGGGAACTATTAGGTACTTTTTCAACAGATGGGGCACCTATGGCCTTATCCTGTTCTCTAAGCATGTTAAGTAACAGTTCCAAGGAAGGATTCTTCCCTACACTCAAACCTCTCTCTATACAGAGACTCCTTGCTCTTTTCCAGCTAAGGTTGTCATATGCAAGTTTGGACAGATCAACACTTTGGCCTGTGCCAGACATTTTTTAGAGAGAGTTAAAGTGATAGAAAAAGAGAAAAAAGTTTTCAGAACTTTTTGGAAAGACAGAAAAAAACTTTTTTAACTTTTAAGAACTTTTTGAAAGTTTAGAAGTACTTTTCAGCACTTAGAAAAGAGTGAAAAGAGGAAATGCAAAACTTTGTGGCTATGTGTATATACACTGACCTTGTTTTGTATATTTTTCTCTTATGAAAAGTACAATGACAAGAGTGGTAAGTAGTCTCAAGCACTTATCCCACCACTGCACAACCAATGTAGGAGGCTGGACTGGCTTGTAGTGAGAACCAAGGGGTACTTGCACCTTGCACCAGGCCCAGTTATCCCTTATTAGTGTATAGGGTGTCTAGCAGCTTAGGCTGATAGATAATGGTAGCTTAGCAGAGCAGCTTAGGCTGAACTAGGAGACGTGTGAAGCTACTACAGTACCACTTAGTGTCATATGCACAATATCATAAGAAAACACAATACACAGTTATACTAAAAATAAAGGTACTTTATTTTTATGACAATATGCCAAAGTATCTTAGAGTGTACCCTCAGTGAGAGGATAGGAAATATACACAAGATATATATACACAATAGCAAAAATATGCAGTATAGTCTTAGAAAACAGTGCAAACAATGTATAGTTACAATAGGATGCAATGGGGAAACATAGGGATAGGGGCAACACAAACCATATACTCCAAAAGTGGAATGCGAACCACGAATGGACCCCAAACCTATGTGACCTTGTAGAGGGTCGCTGGGACTATTAGAAAATAGTGAGAGTTAGAAAAATAACCCTCCCCAAGACCCTGAAAAGTGAGTGCAAAGTGCACTAAAGTTCCCCTAAGGACAAAAGAGTCGTGTTAGAGGAATAATGCAGGAAAGACACAAACCAGCAATGCAACAACTGTGGATTTCCAATCTAGGGTACCTGTGGAACAAGGGGATCAAGTCCAAAAGTCACAAGCAAGTCGGAGATGGGCAGATGCCCAGGAAATGCCAGCTGCGGGTGCAAAGAAGCTTCGACTGGACAGAAGAAGCTGAGGTTTCTGCAGGAACAAAAAGGGCTAGAGACTTCCCCTTTGGTGGACGGATCTCTCTCGCCTTGGAGAGTCGTGCAGAAGTGTTTTCCCGCCGAAAGAACGCCAACAAGCCTTGCTAGCTGCAAATCGTGCATTTGGCGTTTTTGGACGCTGCTGGGGCCCAGAAGGGATCAGGAGGTCGCAAATTGGACCTGAAGAGAGAGGGGATGTCGAGCAAGACAAAGAGCCCTCACTGAAGCAGGTAGCATCCGGAGAAGTGCCAGAAACAGGCACTACGAGGATGCGTGAAACGGTGCTCGCCGAAGTTGCACAAAGGAGTCCCACGTCGCCGGAGACCAACTTAGAAAGTCGTGCAATGCAGGTTAGAGTGCCGAGGACCCAGGCTTGGCTGTGCACGAAGGATTTCCACCGGAAGTGCACAGGGGCCGGAGTAGCTGCAAAGTCGCGGTTCCCAGCAATGCAGCCCAGCGAGGTGAGGCAAGGACTTACCTCCACCAAACTTGGGCTGAAGAGTCACTGGACTGTGGGGGTCACTTGGACAGCATCGCTGGATTCGAGGGACCTCGCTCGTCGTGCTGAGAGGAGACCCAAGGGACCGATAATGCAGCGTTTTGGTGCCTGCGGTTGCAGGGGGAAGATTCCGTCGACCCACGGGAGATTTCTTCGGAGCTTCTGGTGTAGAGAGGAGGCAGGCTACCCCCACAGCATGCACAAGCAGGAAAACAGTCGAGAAGGCGGCAGGATCAGCGTTACAGAGTTGCAGTAGTCGTCTTTGCTACTATGTTGCAGGTTTGCAGGCTTCCAGCGCGGTCAGCAGTCGTTTCCTTATCAGAAGGTGAAGAGAGAGATGCAGAGGAACTCGGATGAGCTCTTGCATTCGTTATCTAAAGTTTCCCCAGAGACAGAGACCCTAAATAGCCAGAAAAGAGGGTTTGGCTACCTAGGAGAGAGGATAGGCTAGCAACACCTGAAGGAGCCTATCACAAGGAGTCTCTGACGTCACCTGGTGGCACTGGCCACTCAGAGCAGTCCAGTGTGCCAGCAGCACCTCTGTTTCCAAGATGGCAGAGGTCTGGAGCACTCTGGAGGAGCTCTGGACACCTCCCAGGGGAGGTGCAGGTCAGGGGAGTGGTCACTCCCCTTTCCTTTGTCCAGTTTCGCGCCAGAGCAGGGGCTAAGGGGTCCCTGAACCGGTTTAGACTGGCTTATGCAGAATTGGGCACATCTGTGCCCAAGAAAGCATTTCCAGAGGCTGGGGGAGGCTACTCCTCCCCAGCCTTCACACCACTTTCCAAAGGGAGAGGGTGTCACACCCTCTCTCAGAGGAAGTTCTTTGTTCTGCCATCCTGGGCCAGGCCTGGCTGGACCCCAGGAGGGCAGCTGCCTGTCTGAGGGGTTGGCAGCAGCAGCAGCTGCAGTGAAACCCCAGGAAGGGCAGTTTGGCAGTACCAGCGTCTGTGTTACAGACCACTGGGATCATGGGATTGTGCCAACTATGCCAGGATGGCATGGAGGGGGCAATTCCATGATCATAGACATGTTACATGGCCATATTCGGAGTTACCATTGTGAAGCTACATATAGGTAGTGACCTATATGTAGTGCACGCGTGTAATGGTGTCCCCGCACTCACAAAGTTCAGGGAATTGGCTCTGAACAATGTGGGGGCACCTTGGCTAGTGCCAGGGTGCCCTCACACTAAGTAACTTTGCACCTCACCTTTACCAGGTAAAGGTTAGACATATAGGTGACTTATAAGTTACTTAAGTGCAGTGTAAAATGGCTGTGAAATAACGTGGACGTTATTTCACTCAGGCTGCAGTGGCAGGCCTGTGTAAGAATTGTCAGAGCTCCCTATGGGTGGCAAAAGAAATGCTGCAGCCCATAGGGATCTCCTGGAACCCCAATACCCTGGGTACCTCAGTACCATATACTAGGGAATTATAAGGGTGTTCCAGTAAGCCAATGTAAATTGGTAAAAATGGTCACTAGCCTGTTAGTGACAATTTGGAAAGAAATGAGAGAGCATAACCACTGAGGTTCTGATTAGCAGAGCCTCAGTGAGACAGTTAGTCACTACACAGGTAACAAATTCAGGCACACTTATGAGCACTGGGGCCCTGGGTTACCAGGGTCCCAGTGACACATACATCTAAAACAACATATATACAGTGAAAAATGGGGGTAACATGCCAGGCAAGATGGTACTTTCCTACACAACCCCCCCCCCCCAAACGAAGGACAATAAGACTAGCCATGACCTGATGAGTCTTCATTGTCTAAGTGGAAATATCTGGAGAGTCCATCTGCATTGGAGTGGCTACTCCCAGGTCTATGTTCCACTGTATAGTCCATTCCCTGTAGGGATATGGACCACCTCAACAATTTAGGATTTTCACCTTTCATTTGTTTTAGCCAAAGTAGAGGTTTGTGGTCTGTCTGAACAATGAAGTGAGTGCCAAACAGGTATGGCCTCAACTTCTTCAGAGCCCAGACCACAGCAAAGGCCTCCCTCTCAATGGCAGACCAACGCTTTTCTCTAGGGGTCAACCTCCTACTAATAAAAGCAACAGGTTGATCCTGGCCCTCAGAATTAAGTTGTGATAGGACTGCCCCTACTCCTAATTCAGATGCATCAGTCTGGACATAGAATTTTTTAGAGTAACAAGGGCTTTTCAGGACAGGTGCAGAGCACATGGCCTGCTTCAGCTCCTCAAAAGCTTTCTGACAGTTTGCTGTCCATAATACCTTTTTAGGCATTTTCTTGGATGTGAGGTCATTAAGAGGGGCTGCAATGGAGCCATAGTTCTTAATGAACCTCCTGTAATACCCAGTGAGGCCTAGGAAGGCTCTCACCTGAGTCTGAGTGGTAGGGGGAACCCAATCAATAATTGTTTGGATTTTCCCCTGAAGTGGTGCAATCTGTTCCCCACCAACAAGGTGTCCCAGATAAACCACCTTACCCTGCCCTATCTGGCACTTTGAAGCCTTGATAGTGAGGCCTGCCTTTTGCAGGGCCTCCAAAACTTTCCATAGGTGGACCAGGTGATCATCCCAGCTGGAGCTAAAGACAGCTATATCGTCCAAATATGCTGCACTGAAAGCTTCCAGCCCTTGCAGGACTGTGTTCACCAACCTCTGAAAAGTGGCAGGTGCATTTTTCAAACCAAAAGGCATTACAGTAAACTGGTAATGTCCTCCAATGGTAGAAAATGCAGTCTTAGGTTTAGCATCTTCTGATAATTTGATCTGCCAATACCCTGCAGTCAAATCAAAAGTGCTTAGATACTTGGCAGATGCCAGTGTATCTATAAGCTCATCTGCCCTGGGTATAGGGTGAGCATCAGTTTTGGTTACCAAGTTGAGACCTCTATAGTCTACACAAAACCGCATTTCCTTCTTTCCATCTTTAGAATTGGGTTTTGGTACCAGTACCACAGGAGAAGCCCATGGACTGTCAGAGTACTCAACCACTCCTAGTTCCAACATTTTCTGAACTTCTTGCTTTATGCAGTCCCTGACATGGTCAGGCTGCCTATAGATCTTACTTTTGACAGGTAAACTGTCTCCAGTATCTATAGTGTGCTCACACCAAGAAGTGGTGCCTGGCACAGTAGAGAAGAGTTCTGAAAATTGTCCTAGGAGATTTATGCAATTATCTTTCTGCTCAGCAGTAAGACAATCAGCCAAAACTACACCTTCCACAAGAGCATCTTGTTCTGTGGAAGAGAAGAGATCAGGTAGAGGATCACTGTCTTCTTCCTGTCCCTCATCAGTTGCCATGAGCAGGGTGAGATCAGCCCTGTCATAGTAGGGTTTCAGGCGGTTGACATGGAGCACCCTAAGGGGACTCCTGGCAGTGCCTAAGTCAACCAAGTAGGTGACTTCACCCTTCTTTTCAACAATTGTGTGGGGTCCACTCCATTTATCTTGGAGTGCTCTTGGGGCCACAGGCTCCAAGACCCACACTTTCTGCCCTGGTTGGTACTGAACCAAAACAGCCTTCTGATTATGCCATTGCTTCTGGAGCTCTTGGCTGGCCTGAAGGTTTTTACTGGCCTTTTTCATGTACTCAGCCATCCTTGATCTGAGGCCAAGTACATAATCCACAATATCCTGCTTAGGAGCTTTTAAAGGTTGTTCCCAACCCTCCTTTACAAGTGTGAGTGGACCCCTAACAGGGTGTCCAAAAAGAAGTTCAAAGGGGCTGAAGCCCACTCCTTTCTGGGGTACCTCCCTGTAGGCAAAAAGGAGGCATGGTAGAAGGATATCCCATCTCCTGCGGAGTTTTTCAGGGAGACCCATAATCATGCCTTTGAGAGTTTTATTAAATCTCTCCACCAGTCCATTTGTTTGTGGATGATAGGGTGTTGTGAACTTGTACATTACACCACACTCCTTCCACATGGCCTTTAAGTATGCAGACATGAAATTGCTTCCTCTGTCTGATACTACTTCCTTTGGGAAGCCCACCCTGGAAAATATTCCCAGGAGGGCCTTTGCCACTGCAGGTGCTGTAGTGGTCCTTAAAGGAATAGCTTCAGGATATCTTGTGGCATGGTCCACTACCACTAAGATAAACCTATTGCCTGAAGCAGTAGGAGGGTCAAGGGGGCCAACTATGTCAACCCCTACCCTTTCAAAGGGAACCCCAACCACAGGCAGTGGGATAAGGGGTGCCTTTGGAGTGCCACCTGTCTTGCCACTGGCTTGACAGGTTTCACAGGACTTACAAAATTCCTTTGTGTCCTCAGACATCCTAGGCCAATGAAACAATGGAACCAATCTGTCCCAAGTTTTCATTTGACCCAGGTGCCCAGCTAGGGGAATGTCATGTGCCAGTGTTAGGAGGAACTTTCTGTACTCCTGAGGAATCACTAATCTCCTGTCAGCTCCAGGTTTAGGATCCCTATGCTCAGTGTACAAGAGGTTGTCCTCCCAGTAAACTCTGTGAGAGTCACTGACATCCCCATTAGCCTGTTTGACAGCTTGCTGTCTGAGACCCTCTAATGTGGGACAGGTTTGCTGTGCCACACTCAGCTCCTCTCTGGCAGGCCCCCCTTCACCCAAAAGCTCAGCAGTGTCTGCTTCCAGCTCCTCTGGTGTAGGTTCTGCACAGGGAGGGAATTCTTCTTCCTCAGAAGTTGAATCCACTGTAGAGGGAGGGATAGTAGGAAGTGGTTTGCTTCTACTAGCCCTAGCTTTAGGGAGCACTTGGTCCATTGTTCCAGGATCCAAGCTTCCCTGTCCTTTTTGCTTTTTGGCCTGAGCCCTTGTCAAAGCAAAACTATGCCCTGGGATGCCCAGCATTGCTGCATGGGCCTCCAACTCCACATCTGACCAAGCTGATGTCTCCAAATCATTCCCTAATAGACAGTCTACAGGTAAATCTGAAGTTACCACAACTTTCTTTGGACCAGTTACCCCCCCCCCAGTTGAGATTTACAACAGCCATGGGGTGGCTTTGTGTTATGTTGTGAGCATCGGTTACTTGGTACTGGTGTCCAAGTATGTGTTGTTCAGGGTGTACCAGTTTCTCAATCACCATTGTGACACTGGCACCTGTGTCCCTGTAGGCCTGGACCTCAACACCATTTATTAGGGTTAGTTGCTTGTACTTCTCCAAGTTATGGGGGCAAGCAACCAAAGTGGCTAAATCAATAGCCCCTTCAGAGACTAAAGTAGCCTCTGTGGTCTCCCTAATCAGACCAACCCCAACTAAATTACCAAAAGTGAGCCCAGCTACTCCCTTGGATTGGCTATTAGTAGGTTTGCTCCCACCACCACTGCTATTAGTAGGGACACTAGGTGTAGCAGTAGGGGTTGTAGTGGTAGGAGCTGTGGTGCCTTTCTTTGGACAACTGGGATCTGTTGTCCAATGGCCTTTTATTTTACATAAATAGCACCATGGTTTCTTTTCCTTGTTCTGATTAAAGGAGGATTTGGACCCACCACCCCCACCAGAGTGTTTTTGTTGGCCTGATGAAGACTCATTTTTAGATTTGTCCCCACCCTTGTCAGAAGACTTACCATCCTTCTTTTTGTTGCCCTCTTTGTCACCCCCTGTATGAACTTTTCTGTTTACTCTTGTTCTGACCCATTTGTCTGCCTTCTTTCCCAATTCTTGGGGAGAGGTCAGATCAGAGTCCACCAAGTACTGGTGCAACAAATCAGACACACAATTATTAAGAATATGCTCTCTCAGGATTAAGTTATACAGGCTGTCATAATCAGTAACTTTACTGCCATGTAACCACCCCTCCAAGGCCTTCACTGCCTGGTCAATGAAATCAACCCAGTCTTGTGAAGACTCCTTTTTGGTCTCTCTGAACTTTATCCTGTACTGTTCAGTGGTTAAGCCATAACCATCCAGGAGTGCATTCTTAAGAACTTGGAAATTATTAGCATCATTTTCTTTCACAGTAAGGAGCCTATCCCTACCTTTTCCACTAAATGATAGCCATAGGATAGCAGCCCACTGCCTTTGAGGGACATCCTGTACAACACAGGCCCTCTCAAGTGCAGCAAACCACTTGTTAATGTCATCCCCCTCCTTATAAGGGGGAACTATCTTGTGCAGATTCCTGGAATCATGCTCTTTTGCAGGATGACTATGGGGAATACTGCTGCTGCCACCATGGGTATCTAAACCCAACTTCTGTCTTTCCTTCTCTAATTCAAAAGACTGTCTATCCAAATCCAGCTGTTGCTTTTTAAGCTTCAGTCTGGTTTGTTCCACCCTCAACTTATTGAGTTCCCTCTCTAACATTCTGTCATCAGGGTTGGTGGGAGGGACATTTCTAGAAACAGAGCTATGATGGGAATGAACAGAAGGAGACCTGTCCCTTACAGAAGCCAACCTAACAGCTTGGTTTACAGAAACATTACTACCAGTATGGTGAGAATAAATGCTTTTGCTATGATGTGAGACAACACTATTTATTTGGTGTGGCTCATCATCATTACCATCTATGCTAGATTGTCTAGTAATGGGCAGGCTAGGCAGTTTCTTTCCTGAATCTTTTCCTGGGGGAGTCCCTGAATCAGATTGGGAACTATTAGGTACTTTTTCAACAGATGGGGCACCTATGGCCTTATCCTGTTCTCTAAGCATGTTAAGTAACAGTTCCAAGGAAGGATTCTTCCCTACACTCAAACCTCTCTCTATACAGAGACTCCTTGCTCTTTTCCAGCTAAGGTTGTCATATGCAAGTTTGGACAGATCAACACTTTGGCCTGTGCCAGACATTTTTTAGAGAGAGTTAAAGTGATAGAAAAAGAGAAAAAAGTTTTCAGAACTTTTTGGAAAGACAGAAAAAAACTTTTTAAACTTTTAAGAACTTTTTGAAAGTTTAGAAGTACTTTTCAGCACTTAGAAAAGAGTGAAAAGAGGAAATGCAAAACTTTTTGGCTATGTGTATATACACTGACCTTGTTTTGTATATTTTTCTCTTATGAAAAGTACAATGACAAGAGTGGTAAGTAGTCCCAATCACTTATCCCACCACTGCACAACCAATGTAGGAGGCTGGACTGGCTTGTAGTGAGTACCAAGGGGTACTTGCACCTTGCACCAGGCCCAGTTATCCCTTATTAGTGTATAGGGTGTCTAGCAGCTTAGGCTGATAGATAATGGTAGCTTAGCAGAGCAGCTTAGGCTGAACTAGGAGACGTGTGAAGCTACTACAGTACCACTTAGTGTCATATGCACAATATCATAAGAAAACACAATACACAGTTACACTAAAAATAAAGGTACTTTATTTTTATGACAATATGCCAAAGTATCTTAGAGTGTACCCTCAGTGAGAGGATAGGAAATATACACAAGATATATGTAGGAAGTTGGCTCTGTATGTGTTATTTCAAAGTAAGGAATAGCATGCACAGAGTCCAAGGGTTCCCCTTAGAGGTAAGATAGTGGCAAAAAGAGATAATACTAATGCTCTATTTTGTGGTAGTGTGGTCGAGCAGTAGGCTTATCCAAGGAGTAGTGTTAAGCATTTGTTGTACATACACATAGACAATAAATGAGGTACACACACTCAGAGACAAATCCAGCCAATAGGTTTTTATATAGAAAAATATCTTTTCTTAGTTTATTTTAAGAACCACAGGTTCAAATTCTACATGTAATATCTCATTCGAAAGGTATTGCAGGTAAGTACTTTAGGAACTTCAAATCATCAAAATTGCATGTATACTTTTCAAGTTATTCACAAATAGCTGTTTTAAAAGTGGACACAGTGCAATTTTCACAGTTCCTAGGGGAGGTAAGTATTTGTTAGGTTAACCAGGTAAGTAAGACACTTACAGGGCTTAGTTCTTGGTCCAAGGTAGCCCACCGTTGGGGGTTCTGAGCAACCCCAAAGTCACCACACCAGCAGCTCAGGGCCGGTCAGGTGCAGAGTTCAAAGTGGTGCCCAAAACACATAGGCTAGAATGGAGAGAAGGGGGTGCCCCGGTTCCGGTCTGCTTGCAGGTAAGTACCCGCGTCTTCGGAGGGCAGACCAGGGGGGTTTTGTAGGGCACCGGGGGGGACACAAGCCCACACAGAAATTTCACCCTCAGCGGCGCGGGGGCGGCCGGGTGCAGTGTAGAAACAAGCGTCGGGTTTGTAATGGAAGTCAATGGGAGATCTAGGGATCTCTTCAGCGCTGCAGGCAGGCAAGGGGGGGGTTCCTCGGGGAAACCTCCACTTGATCAAGGGAGAGGGACTCCTGGGGGTCACTCCTCCAGTGAAAGTCCGGTCCTTCAGGTCCTGGGGGCTGCGGGTGCAGGGTCTCTCCCAGGTGTCGGGACTTAGGATTCAAAGAGTCGCGGTCAGGGGAAGCCTCGGGATTCCCTCTGCAGGCGGCGCTGTGGGGGCTCAGGGGGGACAGGTTTTTGTACTCACAGTCTTAGAGTAGTCCTGGGGTCCCTCCTGAGGTGTTGGATCGCCACCAGCCGAGTCGGGGTCGCCGGGTGCAGTGTTGCAAGTCTCACGCTTCTTGCGGGGAGCTTGCAGGGTTCTTTAAAGCTGCTGGAAACAAAGTTGTAGCTTTTCTTGGAGCAGGTCCGCTGTCCTCGGGAGTTTCTTGTCTTTTCGAAGCCGGGGCAGTCCTCAGAGGATGTCGAGGTCGCTGGTCCCTTTGGAAGGCGTCGCTGGAGCAGGATCTTTGGAAGGCAGGAGACAGGCCGGTGAGTTTCTGGAGCCAAGGCAGTTGTCGTCTTCTGGTCTTCCTCTGCAGGGGTTTTCAGCTAGGCAGTCCTTCTTCTTGTAGTTGCAGGAATCTAATTTTCTAGGGTTCAGGGTAGCCCTTAAATACTAAATTTAAGGGCGTGTTTAGGTCTGGGGGGTTAGTAGCCAATGGCTACTAGCCTTGAGGGTGGGTACACCCTCTTTGTGCCTCCTCCCAAGGGGAGGGGGTCACAATCCTAACCCTATTGGGGGAATCCTCCATCTGCAAGATGGAGGATTTCTAAAAGTTAGAGTCACTTCAGCTCAGGACACCTTAGGGGCTGTCCTGACTGGCCAGTGACTCCTCCTTGTTTTTCTCATTATTTTCTCCGGCCTTGCCGCCAAAAGTGGGGCCTGGCCGGAGGGGGCGGGCAACTCCACTAGCTGGAGTGTCCTGCTGGGTTGGCACAAAGGAGGTGAGCCTTTGAGGCTCACCGCCAGGTGTGACAATTCCTGCCTGGGGGAGGTGTTAGCATCTCCACCCAGTGCAGGCTTTGTTACTGGCCTCAGAGTGACAAAGGCACTCTCCCCATGGGGCCAGCAACATGTCTCGGTTTGTGGCAGGCTGCTAGAACTAGTCAGCCTACACAGACAGTCGGTTAAGTTTCAGGGGGCACCTCTAAGGTGTCCTCTGTGGTGTATTTTACAATAAAATGTACACTGGCATCAGTGTGCATTTATTGTGCTGAGAAGTTTGATACCAAACTTCCCAGTTTTCAGTGTAGCCATTATGGTGCTGTGGAGTTCGTGTTTGACAAACTCCCAGACCATATACTCTTATGGCTACCCTGCACTTACAATGTCTAAGGTTTTGTTTAGACACTGTAGGGGTACCATGCTCATGCACTGGTACCCTCACCTATGGTATAGTGCACCCTGCCTTAGGGCTGTAAGGCCTGCTAGAGGGGTGTCTTACCTATACTGCATAGGCAGTGAGAGGCTGGCATGGCACCCTGAGGGGAGTGCCATGTCGACTTACTCGTTTTGTCCTCACTAGCACACACAAGCTGGCAAGCAGTGTGTCTGTGCTGAGTGAGAGGTCTCCAGGGTGGCATAAGACATGCTGCAGCCCTTAGAGACCTTCCTTGGCATCAGGGCCCTTGGTACTAGAAGTACCAGTTACAAGGGACTTATCTGGATGCCAGGGTCTGCCAATTGTGGATACAAAAGTACAGGTTAGGGAAAGAACACTGGTGCTGGGGCCTGGTTAGCAGGCCTCAGCACACTTTCAATTGTAAACATAGCATCAGCAAAGGCAAAAAGTCAGGGGGCAACATGCCAAGGAGGCATTTCCTTACACAACCCCCCCCCAAACGAAAGAGGATGAGACTAACCTTTCCCAAGAGAGTCTTCATTTTCTAAGTGGAAGAACCTGGAAAGGCCATCTGCATTGGCATGGGCAGTCCCAGGTCTGTGTTCCACTATAAAGTCCATTCCCTGTAGCGAGATGGACCACCTCAACAGTTTAGGATTTTCACCTTTCATTTGCATCAGCCATTTGAGAGGTCTGTGGTCAGTTTGAACTAGGAAGTGAGTCCCAAAGAGGTATGGTCTCAGCTTCTTCAGGGACCAAACCACAGCAAAGGCCTCCCTCTCAATGGCACTCCAACGCTGCTCCCTGGGGAGTGACCTCCTGCTAATGAAAGCAACAGGCTGGTCAAGGCCATCATCATTTGTTTGGGACAAAACTGCCCCTATCCCATGTTCAGAGGCATCAGTCTGCACAATGAACTGCTTAGAATAATCTGGAGCTTTGAGAACTGGTGCTGAGCACATTGCTTGTTTCAGGGTGTCAAAGGCCTGTTGGCATTCCACAGTCCAGTTCACTTTCTTGGGCATTTTCTTGGAGGTGAGTTCAGTGAGGGCTGTCACAATGGATCCATATCCCTTCACAAACCTCCTGTAATACCCAGTCAAGCCAAGGAATGCCCTGACTTGAGTCTGGGTTTTTGGAGCTACCCAGTCCAGAATAGTCTGGATCTTGGGTTGGAGTGGCTGAACTTGGCCTCCACCTACAAGGTGTCCCAAGTAAACCACAGTTCCCTGCCCTATCTGGCATTTGGATGCCTTGATAGAGAGGCCTGCAGATTGCAGAGCCTTCAAAACCTTCTTCAGGTGGACCAGGTGATCCTGCCAGGTGGAGCTAAAGACAGCAATATCATCAAGATAAGCTGTGCTAAAGGACTCCAAGCCAGCAAGGACTTGATTCACCAACCTTTGGAAGGTGGCAGGGGCATTCTTTAAACCAAAGGGCATAACAGTAAACTGATAATGCCCATCAGGTGTGGAGAATGCTGTTTTCTCTTTTGCTCCAGGTGCCATTTTTATTTGCCAGTACCCTGCTGTCAAGTCAAAGGTACTTAAGAATTTGGCAGCACCTAATTTGTCTATGAGCTCATCAGCTCTTGGAATTGGATGAGCATCTGTCTTGGTGACAGAATTGAGCCCTCTGTAGTCCACACAAAACCTCATCTCTTTCTTTCCATCTTTGGTGTGAGGTTTGGGGACTAAGACCACTGGGCTAGCCCAGGGGCTGTCAGAGCGCTCAATTACTCCCAATTCCAGCATCTTGTGGACTTCCACCTTGATGCTTTCCTTAACATGGTCAGACTGTCTAAAGATTTTGTTCTTGACAGGCATGCTGTCTCCTGTGTCCACATCATGGGTACACAGGTGTGTCTGACCAGGGGTTAAGGAGAAGAGTTCAGGAAACTGTTGTAGGACTCTCCTACAATCAGCTTGCTGTTGGCCAGAGAGGGTGTCTGAGTAGATCACTCCATCTACTGTGCCATCTTTTGGGTCTGATGATAGAAGATCAGGGAGAGGTTCACTCTCTGCCTCCTGATCCTCATCTGTTACCATCAACAGATTGACATCAGCCCTGTCATGGAAGAGCTTAAGGCGGTTCACATGGATCACCCTCTTGGGGCTCCTGCTTGTGCCCAGGTCCACCAGGTAGGTGACCTGACTCTTCCTTTCTAGTACTGGGTAAGGGCCACTCCATTTGTCCTGGAGTGCCCTGGGAGCCACAGGCTCCAGAACCCAGACTTTCTGCCCTGGTTGGAACTCCACCAGTGCAGCCTTTTGGTCATACCAAAACTTCTGGAGCTGTTGGCTGGCCTCAAGGTTTTTGGTTGCCTTTTCCATGTACTCTGCCATTCTAGAGCGAAGGCCAAGTACATAGTCCACTATGTCTTGCTTAGGCTCATGGAGAGGTCTCTCCCAGCCTTCTTTAACAAGAGCAAGTGGTCCTCTTACAGGATGACCAAACAGAAGTTCAAAGGGTGAGAATCCTACTCCCTTCTGTGGCACCTCTCTGTAAGCGAAAAGCAGACATGGCAAGAGGACATCCCATCTCCTTTTGAGTTTTTCTGGGAGCCCCATGATCATGCCTTTTAATGTCTTGTTGAATCTCTCAACCAAGCCATTAGTTTGTGGATGGTATGGTGTAGTGAATTTATAAGTCACTCCACACTCATTCCACATGTGCTTTAGGTATGCTGACATGAAGTTGGTACCTCTGTCAGACACCACCTCCTTAGGGAAACCCACTCTGGTAAAGATACCAATGAGGGCCTTGGCTACTGCAGGGGCAGTAGTCGACCTAAGGGGAATAGCTTCAGGATACCTGGTAGCATGATCCACTACTACCAGGATATACATATTTCCTGAGGCTGTGGGAGGTTCTAGTGGACCAACTATGTCCACACCCACTCTTTCAAAGGGAACCCCCACCACTGGAAGTGGAATGAGGGGGGCCTTTGGATGCCCACCTGTCTTACCACTGGCTTGACAGGTGGGGCAGGAGAGGCAAAACTCCTTAACCATGTTGGACATATTGGGCCAGTAGAAGTGGTTGACTAACCTCTCCCACGTCTTGGTTTGTCCCAAATGTCCAGCAAGGGGAATGTCATGGGCCAATGTTAGGATGAACTTCCTGAACAGCTGAGGCACTACCACTCTCCTAGTGGCACCAGGTTTGGGGTCTCTGGCCTCAGTGTACAGGAGTCCATCTTCCCAATAGACCCTATGCGTTCCATTTTTCTTGCCTTTGGACTCTTCAGCAGCTTGCTGCCTAAGGCCTTCAAGAGAGGGACAGGTTTCTTGTCCCTTACACAGCTCCTCCCTTGAGGGTCCCCCTGGGCCTAAGAGCTCAACCTGATAAGGTTCAAGCTCCAAAGGCTCAGTTCCCTCAGAGGGCAGAACTTCTTCCTGAGAAGAGA
Source organism: Pleurodeles waltl (assembly GCF_031143425.1). Lineage (NCBI taxonomy): Eukaryota > Metazoa > Chordata > Amphibia > Caudata > Salamandridae > Pleurodeles > Pleurodeles waltl. Next base: position 1,311,866,501 of record NC_090437.1, on the reverse strand, counting down.
GGTTCCCTTTCTTTTGCTGTGTTGTAGTTGGTTTCCCAACTGACTTTCCTGTTCTCTTGGTAGGCTGGGCCATTCTTCCAGACTCCAGCTCTACTTGTTCACCCTGTGCCTTGCATTGTGCTCTTGTTTTCACACACACCAGTTCAGGGATACCCAGCATTGCTGCATGGGTTTTTAGTTCTACCTCAGCCCATGCTGAGGACTCCAGGTCATTTCCAAGCAGACAGTCCACTGGGATATTTGAGGAGACCACCACCTGTTTCAGGCCATTGACCCCTCCCCTTTCTAAAGTAACCATTGCCATGGGATGTACTTTTCTCTGATTGTCAGCGTTGGTGACTGTGTAAGTTTTTCCAGTCAGGTATTGGCCAGGGGAAACCAGTTTCTCTGTCACCATGGTGACACTGGCACCTGTATCCCTCAGGCCCTCTATTCTAGTCCCATTAATTAAGAGTTGCTGTCTGTATTTTTGCATGTTAGGCGGCCAGACAGCTAGTGTGGCTAAATCCACCCCACCCTCAGAAACTAGAGTAGCTTCAGTGTGGACCCTGATTTGCTCTGGGCACACTGTTGATCCCACTTGGAGACTAGCCATACCAGTGTTACCTGGATGGGAGTTTGGAGTGGAACCTTTCTTGGGACAGGCCTTGTCTCCAGTTTGGTGTCCATGCTGTTTACAGCTATGACACCAGGCCTTTTTGGGATCAAAGTTTTTACCCTTGTACCCATTGTTTTGTGAAGAGGCTCTGGGCCCACCCTCCTGTGCAGGTTTTTGGGGGCCTGTAGAAGACTCTTTACTATTTTTAGTTTTGGTTGTCTCATCACCCTTCCCCTGGGGAGTCTTTGTGACCCCTTTCTTTTGGTCACCCCCTGTTGAAGTCTTGGACACCCTTGTCTTGACCCAATGGTCCGCCTTCTTTCCCAATTCTTGGGGAGAAATTGGTCCTAGGTCTACCAGATGCTGATGCAGTTTATCATTGAAACAATTACTCAATAGGTGTTCTTTCACAAATAAATTGTACAGCCCATCATAATTACTTACACCACTGCCTTGAATCCAACCATCTAGTGTTTTCACTGAGTAGTCAACAAAGTCAACCCAGGTCTGGCTCGAGGATTTTTGAGCCCCCCTGAACCTAATCCTGTACTCCTCAGTGGAGAATCCAAAGCCCTCAATCAGGGTACCCTTCATGAGGTCATAAGATTCTGCATCTTTTCCAGAGAGTGTGAGGAGTCTATCCCTACACTTTCCAGTGAACATTTCCCAAAGGAGAGCACCCCAGTGAGACCTGTTCACTTTTCTGGTTACACAAGCCCTCTCAAAAGCTGTGAACCATTTGGTGATGTCATCACCATCTTCAAATTTTGTCACAATCCCTTTGGAGATTTTTAACATGTCAGGAGAATCTCTGACCCTATTTATATTGCTGCCACCATTGATGGGTCCTAGGCCCATCTCTTGTCTTTCCCTTTCTATGGCTAGGAGCTGTCTCTCTAAAGCCAATCTTTTGGCCATCCTGGCTAACAGGAGGTCATCTTCACTGAGAGCATCCTCAGTGATTTCAGAAATGTGGGACCCTCCTGTGAGGGACTCACTATTTCTGACTAACACAGTTGGAGACAGGACTTGAGGGGTCCTGTTCTCCCTATTTAGGACTAGAGGAGGGACATTGGCCTCCAAGTCACTAATTTCTTCCTCTGTGAGGTCATCATCAGAGGGGTTGGCTTTTTCAAACTCTGCCAACAGCTCCTGGAGCTGAATTTTGGTAGGTCTGGAGCCAATGGTTATTTTTTTGATATTACAGAGAGACCTTAGCTCCCTCATCTTAAGATGGAGGTAAGGTGTGGTGTCGAGTTCCACCACATTCATCTCTGTATCAGACATTATTTTGCTAAAAGTTGGAAGACTTTTTAGAGAATCTAAAACTGTTTCTAGAATCTAATTTAAAACTTTTAACAAACTTTTAAACTCTAAAAGACAATGCTAAACAGGGACTTAACACACAAGGCCCTAGCAGGACTTTTAAGAATTTAGAAAAATTTCAAATTGCAAAAATGAATTTCTAATGACAATTTTGGAATTTGTCGTGTGATCAGGTATTGGCTGAGTAGTCCAGCAAATGCAAAGTCTTGTACCCCACCGCTGATCCACCAATGTAGGAAGTTGGCTCTGTATGTGCTATTTCAAAGTAAGGAATAGCATGCACAGAGTCCAAGGGTTCCCCTTAGAGGTAAGATAGTGGCAAAAAGAGATAATACTAATGCTCTATTTTGTGGTAGTGTGGTCGAGCAGTAGGCTTATCCAAGGAGTAGTGTTAAGCATTTGTTGTACATACACATAGACAATAAATGAGGTACACACACTCAGAGACAAATCCAGCCAATAGGTTTTTATATAGAAAAATATCTTTTCTTAGTTTATTTTAAGAACCACAGGTTCAAATTCTACATGTAATATCTCATTCGAAAGGTATTGCAGATAAGTACTTTAGGAACTTCAAATCATCAAAATTGCATGTATACTTTTCAAGTTATTCACAAATAGCTGTTTTAAAAGTGGACACAGTGCAATTTTCACAGTTCCTAGGGGAGGTAAGTATTTGTTAGGTTAACCAGGTAAGTAAGACACTTACAGGGCTTAGTTCTTGGTCCAAGGTAGCCCACCGTTGGGGGTTCTGAGCAACCCCAAAGTCACCACACCAGCAGCTCAGGGCCGGTCAGGTGCAGAGTTCAAAGTGGTGCCCAAAACACATAGGCTAGAATGGAGAGAAGGGGGTGCCCCGGTTCCGGTCTGCTTGCAGGTAAGTACCCGCGTCTTCGGAGGGCAGACCAGAGGGGTTTTGTAGGGCACCGGGGGGGACACAAGCCCACACAGAAATTTCACCCTCAGCGGCGCGGGGCGGCCGGGTGCAGTGTAGAAACAAGCGTCGGGTTTGTAATGGAAGTCAATGGGAGATCTAGGGATCTCTTCAGCGCTGCAGGCAGGCAAGGGAGGGGTTCCTCGGGGAAACCTCCACTTGATCAAGGGAGAGGGACTCCTGGGGGTCACTCCTCCAGTGAAAGTCCGGTCCTTCAGGTCCTGGGGGCTGCGGGTGCAGGGTCTCTCCCAGGTGTCGGGACTTAGGATTCAAAGAGTCGCGGTCAGGGGAAGCCTCGGGATTCCCTCTGCAGGCGGCGCTGTGGGGGCTCAGGGGGGACAGGTTTTTGTACTCACAGTCTTAGAGTAGTCCTGGGGTCCCTCCTGAGGTGTTGGATCGCCACCAGCCGAGTCGGGGTCGCCGGGTGCAGTGTTGCAAGTCTCACGCTTCTTGCGGGGAGCTTGCAGGGTTCTTTAAAGCTGCTGGAAACAAAGTTGTAGCTTTTCTTGGAGCAGGTCCGCTGTCCTCGGGAGTTTCTTGTCTTTTCGAAGCCGGGGCAGTCCTCAGAGGATGTCGAGGTCGCTGGTCCCTTTGGAAGGCGTCGCTGGAGCAGGATCTTTGGAAGGCAGGAGACAGGCCGGTGAGTTTCTGGAGCCAAGGCAGTTGTCGTCTTCTGGTCTTCCTCTGCAGGGGTTTTCAGCTAGGCAGTCCTTCTTCTTGTAGTTGCAGGAATCTAATTTTCTAGGGTTCAGGGTAGCCCTTAAATACTAAATTTAAGGGCGTGTTTAGGTCTGGGGGGTTAGTAGCCAATGGCTACTAGCCCTGAGGGTGGGTACACCCTCTTTGTGCCTCCTCCCAAGGGGAGGGGGTCACAATCCTAACCCTATTGGGGGAATCCTCCATCTGCAAGATGGAGGATTTCTAAAAGTTAGAGTCACTTCAGCTCAGGACACCTTAGGGGCTGTCCTGACTGGCCAGTGACTCCTCCTTGTTTTTCTCATTATTTTCTCCGGCCTTGCCGCCAAAAGTGGGGCCTGGCCGGAGGGGGCGGGCAACTCCACTAGCTGGAGTGTCCTGCTGGGTTGGCACAAAGGAGGTGAGCCTTTGAGGCTCACCGCCAGGTGTGACAATTCCTGCCTGGGGGAGGTGTTAGCATCTCCACCCAGTGCAGGCTTTGTTACTGGCCTCAGAGTGACAAAGGCACTCTCCCCATGGGGCCAGCAACATGTCTCGGTTTGTGGCAGGCTGCTAGAACTAGTCAGCCTACACAGACAGTCGGTTAAGTTTCAGGGGGCACCTCTAAGGTGTCCTCTGTGGTGTATTTTACAATAAAATGTACACTGGCATCAGTGTGCATTTATTGTGCTGAGAAGTTTGATACCAAACTTCCCAGTTTTCAGTGTAGCCATTATGGTGCTGTGGAGTTCGTGTTTGACAAACTCCCAGACCATATACTCTTATGGCTACCCTGCACTTACAATGTCTAAGGTTTTGTTTAGACACTGTAGGGGTACCATGCTCATGCACTGGTACCCTCACCTATGGTATAGTGCACCCTGCCTTAGGGCTGTAAGGCCTGCTAGAGGGGTGTCTTACCTATACTGCATAGGCAGTGAGAGGCTGGCATGGCACCCTGAGGGGAGTGCCATGTCGACTTACTCGTTTTGTCCTCACTAGCACACACAAGCTGGCAAGCAGTGTGTCTGTGCTGAGTGAGAGGTCTCCAGGGTGGCATAAGACATGCTGCAGCCCTTAGAGACCTTCCTTGGCATCAGGGCCCTTGGTACTAGAAGTACCAGTTACAAGGGACTTATCTGGATGCCAGGGTCTGCCAATTGTGGATACAAAAGTACAGGTTAGGGAAAGAACACTGGTGCTGGGGCCTGGTTGGCAGGCCTCAGCACACTTTCAATTGTAAACATAGCATCAGCAAAGGCAAAAAGTCAGGGGGCAACCATGCCAAGGAGGCATTTCCTTACAATATATATACACAATAGCAAAAATATGCAGTATAGTCTTAGAAAACAGTGCAAACAATGTATAGTTACAATAGGATGCAATGGGGAAACATAGGGATAGGGGCAACACAAACCATATACTCCAAAAGTGGAATGCGAACCACGAATGGACCCCAAACCTATGTGACCTTGTAGAGGGTCGCTGGGACTATTAGAAAATAGTGAGAGTTAGAAAAATAACCCTCCCCAAGACCCTGAAAAGTGAGTGCAAAGTGCACTAAAGTTCCCCTAAGGACAAAAGAGTCGTGTTAGAGGAATAATGCAGGAAAGACACAAACCAGCAATGCAACAACTGTGGATTTCCAATCTAGGGTACCTGTGGAACAAGGGGACCAAGTCCAAAAGTCACAAGCAAGTCGGAGATGGGCAGATGCCCAGGAAATGCCAGCTGCGGGTGCAAAGAAGCTTCGACTGGACAGAAGAAGCTGAGGTTTCTGCAGGAACGAAAAGGGCTAGAGACTTCCCCTTTGGTGGACAGATCCCTCTCGCCTTGGAGAGTCGTGCAAAAGTGTTTTCCCGCCGAAAGAACGCCAACAAGCCTTGCTAGCTGCAAATCGTGCGTTTGCCGTTTTTGGACGCTGCTGGGGCCCAGGAGGGACCAGGAGGTCACAAATTGGACCTGAAGAGAGAAGGGACGTCGAGCAAGACAAAGAGCCCTCACTGAAGCAGGTAGCACCCGGTGAAGTGCCAGAAACAGGCACTATGAGGATGCATGAAACGGTGCTCGCCGAAGTTGCACAAAGGAGTCCCACGTCGCCGGAGACCAACTTAGAAAGTCGTGCAATGCAGGTTAGAGTGCCGTGGACCCAGGCTTGGCTGTGCACGAAGGATTTCCGCCGGAAGTGCACAGGGGCCGGAGTAGCTGCAAAGTCGCGGTTCCCAGCAATGCAGCCCAGCGAGGTGAGGCAAGGACTTACCTCCACCAAACTTGGGCTGAAGAGTCACTGGACTGTGGGGGACACTTGGACAGCGTCGCTGGATTCGAGGGACCTCGCTCGTCGTGCTGAGAGGAGACCCAAGGGACCGGTAATGCAGCTTTTTGGTGCCTGCGGTTGCAGGGGGAAGATTCCGTCGACCCACGGGAGATTTCTTCGGAGCTTCTGGTGCAGAGAGGAGGCAGGCTACCCCCACAGCATGCACAAGCAGGAAAACAGTCGAGAAGGCGGCAGGATCAGCGTTACAGAGTTGCAGTAGTCGTCTTTGCTACTATGTTGCAGGTTTGCAGGCTTCCAGCGCGGTCAGCAGTCGTTTCCTTATCAGAAGGTGAAGAGAGAGATGCAGAGGAACTCGGATGAGCTCTTGCATTCGTTATCTAAAGTTTCCCCAGAGACAGAGACCCTAAATAGCCAGAAAAGAGGGTTTGGCTACCTAGGAGAGAGGATAGGCTAGCAACACCTGAAGGAGCCTATCACAAGGAGTCTCTGACGTCACCTGGTGGCACTGGCCACTCAGAGCAGTCCAGTGTGCCAGCAGCACCTCTGTTTCCAAGATGGCAGAGGTCTGGAGCACACTGGAGGAGCTCTGGACACCTCCCAGGGGAGGTGCAGGTCAGGGGAGTGGTCACTCTCCTTTCCTTTGTCCAGTTTCGCGCCAGAGCAGGGGCTAAGAGGTCCCTGAACCGGTGAAGACTGGCTTATGCAGAATTGGGCACATCTGTGCCCAAGAAAGCATTTCCAGAGGCTGGGGGAGGCTACTCCTCCCCTGCCTTCACACCATTTTCCAAAGGGAGAGGGTGTCACACCCTCTCTCAGAGGAAGTTCTTTGTTCTGCCATCCTGGGCCAGGCCTGGCTGGACCCCAGGAGGGCAGCTGCCTGTCTGAGGGGTTGGCAGCAGCAGCAGCTGCAGTGAAACCCCAGGAAGGGCAGTTTGGCAGTACCAGGGTCTGTGCTACAGACCACTGGGATCATGGGATTGTGCCAACTATGCCAGGATGGTATAGAGGGGGCAATTCCATGATCATAGACATGTTACATGGCCATATTCGGAGTTACCATTGTGAAGCTACATATAGGTAGTGACCTATATGTAGTGCACGCGTGTAATGGTGTCCCCGCACTCACAAAGTTCAGGGAATTGGCTCTGAACAATGTGGGGGCACCTTGGCTAGTGCCAGGGTGCCCTCACATTAAGTAACTTTGCACCTCACCTTTACCAGGTAAAGGTTAGACATATAGGTGACTTATAAGTTACTTAAGTGCAGTGTAAAATGGCTGTGAAATAACGTGGACGTTATTTCACTCAGGCTGCAGTGGCAGGCCTGTGTAAGAATTGTCAGAGCTCCCTATGGGTGGCAAAAGAAATGCTGCAGCCCATAGGGATCTCCTGGAACCCCAATACCCTGGGTACCTCAGTACCATATACTAGGGAATTATAAGGGTGTTCCAGTAAGCCAATGTAAATTGGTAAAAATGGTCACTAGCCTGTTAGTGACAATTTGGAAAGAAATGAGAGAGCATAACCACTGAGGTTCTGATTAGCAGAGCCTCAGTGAGACAGTTAGTCACTTTTACAGGTAACACATTCAGGCACACTTATGAGCACTGGGGCCCTGGGTTACCAGGGTCCCAGTGACACATTCAACTAAAACAACATATATACAGTGAAAAATGGGGGTAACATGCCAGGCAAGATGGTACTTTCCTACAGTCGGCCATGGTCAGATAGGGTAGGAAGTTTTAATAAAATACATTTTCAGCATGCGTCACGGCTTCGGGCCATGACGCGGATGCTGTCCGCGCTGCGCTTCACATCTTGGGCGAAGCTGGCCGAGTGGACCTGCTCAGGCCTGGTGTTTTAGACCAGGCCTAGGAAGGGATGCTGCGCCCTTCGTGCCCTGCGTCCCACAGCGTGGCAGCAGCGGTCGCCACATGCCAATCGCCGTCAGCTGGCAAAATGAGAAAAAAGGCAGCGGGCCCTGGGGGGCATGATGGTGGTGAGGAGGGCCCTGGTGGGAGTGAGGTGGGTCCACATGGGCATGGGCACACACATTTTTTGGGAGGGCCTTCAGTGCAGACCTCCTTCACACATGAGACACCCCACACTGGGTAGGGACATCAGGGCCCAGAAGAAGGGGACATGACCACGGATTTGTCTTCTGGGAGTGCTAGGGCAGGCAGTTCTGGGGCAGGCCAAGCTCCTAAGACAACAAAGAGGGTAAAAAAGTCCAAACAGGGGGCAGGGCCTGGGCATGAGGTAGGCTTACCTGCTGGTGAGACAGGCTGCCCGGGTACAGTATCTATGGAAGGGATGGGGGCCCATGGGAAGTGTGCAGAGACCAGTGAGGGAGATCCACAAGGGGTCAGTGCATGACCAGTACCTGCCATAGATTGGTCCACAGTGGACACTGAGGCAAGGATTAGGGAAGAGTGCAGATTGGCGGCAGAGACCAAAGATAGATGGGCACAACTGTGTAGGCAAAGGGACGAATCGCCGGGGCGTGATGGGCAACTCAAGAGGAAGTCAGTTGCTGGGTTAGCAGGGGACTCAGAGGGCCATGGAGCAGGTCAGGGTTGCTGGGTATGGGTGCCTAATGAGGAGATGGGAGGTGAGCAGGAGGCCTGTGCTGCACATGTGGCAAAGGTGTCCAGGTGGTGCGTGAAGAGTCGAGGACAGTAGGTGAGGCTGGCAGAAAGGTGCAGGGGACCTGTATTGCAGGCAGGATTGTTTTCATACAGGAAGGGACACAATCCTGCACAAAAATAATCATTGGAGGCTTTTTCCTCGTTCTACACATGTGCTGCAGTCTGCTCTTAAAGTCTACCACAGTAACATCAAAATTGCCCACAAACTTTCGATCATCCAACAAATAAACCAATCAAACAATTAATCCAAGGCACTTTACAAGGCCTTGAAGGAATTTATTAATCCACAGACCTGTAAACTGCTCCCAATTGAATCACAATCTTTATGTGATTCTTTAGCGCATTACCTTGATCAGATAATTAGCCTTATTTATGCTATTTACTCAAACCACCCACAAACCGTGACAACCTGGAACCTTTCCCTCTTTCTCTACACTACACAAATCATGTGGGAGTAACCAACGTTTCACCATTTTCCCTGAAACAACTTACTAAGAGCCTTAAGATAAAATCGAGCTCGCTTTCAGATGCTTGCCTTCCTAGAACACTGGCTCTGCTCGCAGAACTGTTGTCACCTGCCATTTGTTTTTTATTTAATCTATCACTTACAACTGGGAGTTTCCCTCTGAAGTGGAAGGAAGCAGTAGTAAGACCCATTCAAAAAAGGACCATCTCTCACCGGCCAACTTATCCAACTACAGGCTTATCTCACTTCTCCCGTCACTAAGTAAAGTCTTACAAGGGCTCATAAACAACCAACTGACTTCCTATCTTGAGCAAAACAGTATTCTATACCCCTCGCAATCAGGCTTTCGTTTAGCACATAGTACAGAAACTGCCTTAATGGAGGTGCCTGACTATATCAGAGGAGCTCTTGATGCCGGCAATACAGCAGTGTTGATGTTACCTGATCTTTCTGCCGCATTTGATACGTGTCACATCCCAGGTTACTACTGAGACTTCAGGATTGTGGCATCAAGGGGCTGGCCCTAAAATGGCTTCAGGATTATTTAAGTAATCGATCACAGATTGTCTCTCTTGATCCTTTTGAATCAGTATACAAACGGATTGACAAAGGTGTACTGCAAGGCTCCCGCCTAAGCACTACGCTTTTTAATATCCACATGACCTCTCTACCGAAAATTGTTAGAACTTTTGGGTTGGAGATCCATTCTTATGCTGACGATACACAGTTGGTGATTTCTTTTACCAAAGACCCCTCTATCACCAATCAGTGCCTTAAATCTAGCATGGAAGTTATTGCTGCCCGGATGCCCCTTAACTGTCTTTCACAGCTTTGGGCAGGCGACTGGTGGCAGCTGATTTGGGCCCTGTGCCTGCCCCCAAACAGGTGCTGAAAAATCTTGGTGTTAGTTTGGACCATAAACTTGCTATGAAGGAGCAGATCTCAATGACTACAGGCACCTATTTTGACACCCTGCGTATGTTAAAGAAAGCCCTTCTGTTTTTACCAGCATCATCTAGAAAACCCTTAGTACAAAGGCTAATACATAGTCGATTTGACTCCTGTAATGCTTTGCAAGCTTCTGCAAATGACAGCCTCCTGGCAAAACTCCAAGTAGTCCAAAATACCCCCGCCAGGCTTATCTGCAATACGCCAGCAGGCACGGTTTCCTCACCGCTTCTCAAATCGTTACATTGGTTACCGATTAGGAAACGCATCATTTTTAAACTTTGCTGTATTACTCACAAAGCCCTCATGGGACTACGTCCCACTTACCTTGTACAGAAAACCTATACCTTACTGCCCGGCTAGTCTCATGAGATCCAGTGACGAAGCATCACTCACGATTCCTAGGAGAAAGAAATCCAAAGCAGGTGGTAGAGCCTTGTCCTAGCCGGCCTCTGTCTAATGGAGCAAACTGCCACATGAAATTCACACTTGTCCTGACCATCCCTCCTTCAGAAAGATGGTTCAGACCACATTGTTCTAAGGTCTGTTGATCTTTCTGCTTGTCTATCAGTGCGAAAATACCTCTTTTCGGTGTGATTCGAGCGCTATAACGTGCATTTAACATAACAGAGTGACATTAAACTGCTTACATTACATTGTTGAAGAAAGGGGAATATGTTTTTTCTGCCTGTGGCAGGCAATTCGAATGGCTAACTTCCCTGAGTTGTGGTCATTTGAAGAGTATGATGATATTCATCTTCTGCTGTCCACATGTACCCCCCCACACCTCCCTGCGTTGTTGTAACATTGCAGTGTTTTTGACAATAGTGCAGCACTGTTTAGCTGCTCAGAGAATCACACAATCACACGGAGATGAAACACACGAGTTCAGACTGGAAGAGGCAAATTTTGAAATTCCTTTACTTCTTGTTTTAGTAACAGCCTTGTTTTTCAGAGTAAGCCATATCACCAGTGACATGCTTCTAAGAACTCACTGGTGAGCAGGGCAGTGCAATTCAATGAAATGCATCTCTCAGTGAGAACCTCCAATAACCTTCTTACATGTTTATTTGACTTGAGTGACCAGTTTTGCCCAAGGATGTTTTAAAAATGTCCATGTTTAGGATGTAGGTAGTAGCAAAAATTGACTTTGCATTTTTAAAGATTGTGACACTGTATAGAAGCTTGCATGTATTTCAGACGTTCCTACATTTGGTGTTTGCAGTTTGTTGGGTAACTTGACAGGTAAAACAAATTCTCATTTGTCAGTAGTTCATGCAGTTGTGATTTTGTTTGCATCTTGGTGTTTGCCATTCGGATATTGTATGCACGATATTGTGCACATGCACAACTGTATGAGAATACATAGCAAACATAATATATATACATAGAAAGCTGTGGCCAATAAGTCACACTTTTTAGATTGCCGCCAAAGCCACGTTAGCTTTGTGATCAGCCTCAAGGAATGAAAAACAAACTAAAAATACCTAGAGGTGCTCCGAGTCACCCCTCTTACTCCACTGGCCTGTTTACCTGTCATTCACATTTACTTACACCCACCTCAGCATCTACTATGGGGAAATAGGTCTACTTCAGTGATTGGGTTTTTTACAAAGTGCATCTCAAACGTTTTCCACATCACATGTGCACATCAGCCTAAAAAGAAGGGCCCATTGGTGCCTCAGCTGAAGGATCAATACTTAACTTTCCATTTAATATCTTTTTAGTACGCCTTTGAGACAGACATCAAACAGTAATAAGAGTAATGTTTTTTTCCCCCAAAAAAATGCACATGTAATATGCACATATAGAGGGGCGTTTAGTCAGAGGGCTTCGCCCATTGGCCTGTTAATTTGTCATTTACAGTTTGACGTCACCTATCACAACATCAGCCTGGTGCAAAGAGTCGGCCCACTTTCTTCATTAACCTTCTATTTGAGCGACTGCACACACCCTGTGCACTTCACACATTCACCTACAAATATCTCTTTCCTTATGGAGAAACAGCTAGTTTAAAGTGTGCTATTTGGGTTATTTTTTTACTCACATGAAATACTGGCTATATATTTAGCCCGCATTCCGGGTGCCTAATTTGTTTTCCATCAACTTTTTAAAGTTACAGAGTGTCTAAGTGACATTTTAGCTGCCTGAAAGCTCAATTATGGCTTATAGAGGGATTTATTCTTGCCTTCTTCACAACTAGTAATAATAATAAAAAGCATTGTACAAATACATTAACCATCTCACAGTCCAGGCCAGGCCTACTGGCTTTGCCAACACTTGTTTTCTTTGTGCTTATTCTTTTAACACATCTGTGCTAAATTTGGAAAGAGGAGCCATGGTTGAGAGACCCATAGTTCTGCCAAACCAGGTGCATATTTTTCAAATAGGCAAAATATTATTAACCATCCATAAACTTTCTGTTGTGTGCTAACCAACTCGAGTGACCACGTCAGAGACATATTCCTATCGCTTTTCGAAGCAGAAAAACCTATCACCCCCTCTGGCTCCAAAGCCTGCCTCCGCCCCTGACCTTGGCCACCGAAAGCTTCTGGGACCCTAAGTTTACCTAGAGCATCTTTGAAAAAGTCACTACATGTTTTTAACTCAAATTCTCCCCTCTTCACCAGAACGTGAAATATCCACAGTTAATTTTCACACGTCTTATTTGTAGGTTATTGGAAAGCGTATGTGGGTTTACACCTCTGCACCAAATACTGATTTCTAGGGGTCTTTGAACGAAAGAGAACACGTCCACTTGCAGACCTGACGATGCCAGGGCGTGCCCACCCACCTACCTCCGTCCATCCTTCTGCCAGGCTCGGGGCAAGTGAGTCTGACAGTCATGGGCCGTCCTCGTGCTGTCTCGTCTCCGTTACTGCAGGCGCTGCGGTCCCAGGCACTTTCCCTTATGCTACATCTTATTGGCACGCGCTTCTTTTTATATCCGCGATGTATGGCGCAGGGTTTACGAAGCAGAGGGTTGTGCCTGTTTACTATGCGTCATGCCTTGGAGGGCATTGGCACCGACTTAAGAACCTCTGTGATATACAAAGCAATCACCAGGAATGCAGATGTGTTTCCTGGTAGGAACAAACTGTTCAAATGTGCTACTTATTTCAGCGATTTATGGTTATCGAGAAGATAGCGCGCGCCCTCTTATTCAAGGGAGCTGCTGAGAGATTTGCAGGTTGTGTCTCTGCATTTGGATACACTTTTGGCGCAGCAATGAAGGGCCCAATGGGGAGCGGAGACCCAGTCTAGTCTCTCCACGGCATCCTTTGTGACAGGGAAGCAGCACAGGACAGGGACTGGTGGGGATGGAAGCATGGGAGGGATTCAGGGGTGGGGTATATATAGCAAGGTAGAGGAGGGGTCTGCCTCTTTCGTGCGAAAGCCGATCACACTGTAGGAAGTCGGCCATGGTCAGATAGGGTAGGAAGTTTTAATAAAATACATTTTCAGCATGCGTCACGGCTTCGGCCATGACGCGGATGCTGTCCGCGCTGCGCTTCACATCTTGGGCGAAGCTGGCCGAGTGGACCTGCTCAGGCCTGGTGTTTTAGACCAGGCCTAGGTAGGGATGCTGCGCCCTTCGTGCCCTGCGTCCCACAGCGTGGCAGCAGCGGTCGCTACATGCCAATCGCCGTCAGCTGGCAAAATGAGAAAAAAGGCAGCGGGCCCTGGGGGGCATGATGGTGGTGAGGAGGGCCCTGGTGGGAGTGAGGTGGGTCCACATGGGCATGGGCACACACATTTTTTTGGAGGGCCTTCAGTGCACACCTCCTTCACACATGAGACACCCCACACTGGGTAGGGACATCAGGGCCCAGAAGAAGGGGACATGACCACGGATTTGTCTTCTGGGAGTGCTAGGGCAGGCAGTTCTGGGGCAGGCCAAGCTCCTAAGACAACAAAGAGAGTAAAAAAGTCCAAACAGGGGGCAGGGCCTGGGCATGAGGTAGGCTTACCTGCTGGTGAGACAGGCTGCCCGGGTACAGTATCTATGGAAGGGATGGGGGCCCATGGGAAGTGAGCAGAGACCAGTGAGGGGGATCCACAAGGGGTCAGTGCATGACCAGTACCTGCCATAGATTGGTCCACAGTGGACACTGAGGCAAGGATTAGGGAAGAGTGCAGATTGGCGGCAGAGACCAAAGATAGATGGGCACAACTGTGTAGGCAAAGGGACGAATCGCCGGGGCGTGATGGGCAACTCAAGAGGAAGTCAGTTGCTGGGTTAGCAGGGGACTCAGAGGGCCATGGAGCAGGTCAGGGTTGATGGGGATGGGTGCCTAATGAGGAGATGGGAGGTGAGCAGGAGGCCTGTGCTGCACATGTGGCAAAGGTGTCCAGGTGGTGCGTGAAGAGTCAAGGCCAGTAGGTGAGGCTGTCAGAAAGGTGCAGGGGACCTGTATTGCAGGCAGGATTGTTTTCATACAGGAAGGGACACAATCCTGCACAAAAATAATCATTGGAGGCTTTTTCCTCGTTCTACACATGTGCTGCAGTCTGCTCTTAAAGTCTACCACAGTAACATCAAAATTGCCCACAAACTTTCGATCATCCAACAAATAAACCAATCAAAAAATTAATCCAAGGCACTTTACAAGGCCTTGAAGGAATTTACTAATCCACAGACCTGTAAACTGCTCCCAATTGAATCAAAATCTTTATGTGATTCTTTAGCGCATTATCTTGATCAGATAATTAGCCTTATTTATGCTATTTACTCAAACCACCCACAAACCGTGACAACCTGGAACCTTTCCCTCTTTCTCTACACTACACAAATCATGTGGGAGTAACCAACGTTTCACCATTTTCCCTGAAACAACTTACTAAGAGCCTTAAGATAAAATCGAGCTCGCTTTCAGATGCTTGCCTTCCTAGAACACTGGCTCTGCTCGCAGAACTGTTGTCACCTGCCATTTGTTTTTTATTTAATCTATCACTTACAACTGGGAGTTTCCCTCTGAAGTGGAAGGAAACAGTAGTAAGACCCATTAAAAAAAGGACCATCTCTCACCGGCCAACTTATCCAACTACAGGCTTATCTCACTTCTCCCGTCACTAAGTAAAGTCTTACAAGGGCTCATAAACAACCAACTGACTTCCTATCTTGAGTAAAACAGTATTCTATACCCCTCGCAATCAGGCTTTCGTTTGGCACAAAGTACAGAAACTGCCTTAATGGAGGTGCCTGACTATATCAGAGGAGCTCTTCATGCCGGCAATACAGCAGTGTTGATGTTACCTGATCTTTCTGCCGCATTTGATACGTGTCACATCCCAGGTTACTACTGAGACTTCAGGATTGTGGCATCAAGGGGCTGGCCCTAAAATGGCTTCAGGATTATTTAAGTAATCGATCACAGATTGTCTCTCTTGATCCTTTTGAATCAGTATACAAACGGATTGACAAAGGTGTACTGCAAGGCTCCCGCCTAAGCACTACGCTTTTTAATATCCACATGACCTCTCTACCAAAAATTGTTAGAACTTTTGGGTTGGAGATCCATTCTTATGCTGACGATACACAGTTGGTGATTTCTTTTACCAAAGACCCCTCTATCACCAAACAGTGCCTTAAATCTAGCATGGAAGCTATTGCTGCCCGGATGCCCCTTAACTGTCTTTCACAGCTTTGGGCAGGCGACTGGTGGCAGCTGATTTGGGCCCTCTGCCTGCCCCCAAACAGGTGCTGAAAAATCTTGGTGTTAGTTTGGACCATTAACTTGCTATGAAGGAGCAGATCTCAATGACTACAGGCACCTATTTTGACACCCTGCGTATGTTAAAGAAAGCCCTTCTGTTTTTACCAGCATCATCTAGAAAACCCTTAGTACAAAGGCTAATACATAGTCGATTTGACTCCTGTAATGCTTTGCAAGCTTCTGCAAATGACAGCCTCCTGGCAAAACTCCAAGTAGTCCAAAATACCCCCGCCAGGCTTATCTGCAATACGCCAGCAGGCACGGTTTCCTCACCGCTTCTCAAATCGTTACATTGGTTACCGATTAGGAAACGCATCATTTTTAAACTTTGCTGTATTACTCACAAAGCCCTCATGGGACTATGTCCCACTTACCTTGTACAGAAAACCTATACCTTACTGCCCGGCTAGTCTCATGAGATCCAGTGACGAAGCATCACTCACGATTCCTAGGAGAAAGAAATCCAAAGCAGGTGGTAGAGCCTTGTCCTAGCCGGCCCCTGTCTAATGGAGCAAACTGCCACATGAAATTCACACTTGTCCTGACCATCCCTCCTTCAGAAAGATGGTTCAGACCACATTGTTCTAAGGTCTGTTGATCTTTCTGCTTGTCTATCAGTGCGAAAATACCTCTTTTCGGGTTGATTCGAGCGCTATAACGTGCATTTAACATAACAGAGTGACATTAAACTGCTTACATTACATTGTTGAAGAAAGGGGAATATGTTTTTTCTGCCTGTGGCAGGCAATTCGAATGGCTAACTTCCCTGAGTTGTGGTCATTTGAAGAGTATGATGATATTCATCTTCTGCTGTCCACATGTGCCCCCCCCCCACACCTCCCTGCGTTGTTGTAACATTGCAGTGTTTTTGTCAATAGTGCAGCACTGTTTAGCTGCTCAGAGAATCACACAATCACATGGAGATGAAACACACGAGTTCAGACTGGAAGAGGCAAATTTTGAAATTCCTTTACTTCTTGTTTTAGTAACAGCCTTGTTTTTCAGAGTAAGCCATATCACCAGTGACATGCTTCTAAGAACTTACTGGTGAGCAGGGCAGTGCAATTCAATGAAATGCATCTCTCAGTGAGAACCTCCAATAACCTTCTTACATGTTTATTTGACTTGAGTGAGCAGTTTTGCCCAAGGATGTTTTAAAAATGTCCATGTTTAGGGTGTAGGTAGTAGGAACAGTTGACTTTGCATTTTAAAAGATATTGACACTGTATAAAACCTTGCATGTATTTCAGACGTTCCTACATTTGGTTTTGTTTGCAGTTTGTTGGGTAACTTGACAGGTAAAACAAATTCTCATTTGTCAGTAGTTCATGCAGTTGTGTTTTTATTTGCATCTTGGTGTTTGCCATTCTGATATTGTATGCACGATATTGTGCACATGCACAACCGTTTAAGAATACATAGCAAACATAATATATATACATAGAAAGCTGTGGCCAATAAGTCACACTTTTTAGATTGCCGCCAAAGCCACTTCAGCTTTGTTATCAGCCTCAAGGAATGAAAAACAAACTAAAAATACCTAGAGGTGCTCCGAGTCACCCCTCTTAGTCCACTGGCCTGTTTACCTGTCATTCACATTTACTTACACCCACCTCAGCATCTACTATGGGGAAATAGGTCTACTTCAGTGATTGGGTTTTTTACAAAGTGCATCTCAACCGTTTTCCACATCACATGTGCACATCAGCCTAAAAAGAAGGGCCCATTGGTGCCTCAGCTGAAGGATCAATTCTTAACTTTCCATTCAATATCTTTTTAGTACGCCTTTGAGACAGACATCAAACAGTAATAAGAGTAATGTTTTTTCCCCAAAAAATGCACATGTAATATGCACATATAGAGGGGCGTTTAGTCAGAGGGCTTCGCCCATTGGCCTGTTAATTTGTCATTTACAGTTTGATGTCACCTATCACAACATCAGCCTGGTGCAAAGAGTCGGCCCACTTTCTCCATTAACCTTCAACTTGAGTGACTGCACACACCCTGTGCACTTCACACTTTCACCTAAAAATATCTCTTTCCTTATGGAGAAACAGCTAGTTTAAAGTGTGCTATTTGAGTTAATTTTTTCACTCACATGAAATACTGGCTATATATTTAGCCCGCATTCCGGGTGCCTAATTTGTTTTCCATCAACTTTTTAAAGTTACAGAGTGTCTAAGTGACATTGTAGCTGCCTGAGAGCTCAGTGATGGCTTATAGAGGGATTTATTCTTGCCTTCTTCACAACCAGTAATAATAATAAAACGCATAGTACAAATACATTAACCATATCTATGGGAAGCCGTTCATGTCAAAATTACAGCTCCCCATATTGGACACATCCTGAAATGCATAGCGTGCTGCAAAATGAATATGACACACACCAGAATTAATGTACTATGTGTCTAAATAATTATGATATCTGGCAGAGTGAAGCGGAATGGCAGAGTGAAGCGGAATTGAACTAAAACAAATATGAAACATGGCAGAATGAATATGGTACTTAGGGGCCAGATGTAGCAAAGAAACATTTTGCGAGTTGTAAATAGCGAATCATAGCGACTCGCTATTTGCAGCTCGCAAAATGTTATGCAGAACGGTGTCTCAGACACCGTCTGCGAGTCGGTATGGGGTCGCAATGACCCACCTCATGAATATTCATGAGGTGGGTCGCAAATTGCGGCCCCATACCGACAATGGGCACTCGCAAACATGGAGGCCTGCTGTAGTCAGCAGACCTCCGTGTTCGTGACTGCTTTAAATAAAGCAGTTTTTTTTTTTTCAAGTGTAGCCCGTTTTCCTTAAAGGAAAACGAGCTGCACTTAAAAAAAAAAACCGAAACCTTTAGTTTCGGTATTTTTTCAGGGCAGGGAGTGGTCCCTTGGACCACTCCCTGCCCTGAAAAAATGTTTTTGGGTCCAGTCACAAACTGGAAGGGGTCCCACGGGGACCCCTTCCAATTTGCGAGTGGGTTACCATCCACTTGAAGTGGATGGTAACTGCAACACCATTTGCGACCGCATATGCGGTCGCAAATGGTATTGCATACCACTAGGAATCGCAAATAGGAAGGGAACACCCCTTCCTATTTGCGATTCTGAAATGCATTTTGCGAGTCGGTCCGACTCGCAGAATGCATTTCTGCATAGGAAAATGCGATTTGCAACTCGCAAACGGCAGTTTTTGCCGTTTGCGAGTTGCAAATCCTTTCCTACATCTGGCCCTTAGTGATTAATATGAAAAACACACACACCAAATTGAATAAGAAATATACTGAAATATATATAAATCATACTGAAATTAATATGGCCCTCACTGTAAACAATAAAGCAATCACTGAAACAAATACAATATTCACCAAAAAGAATATGGCATTTCTTGAAATGATTGACTTATTGTAGGAGGCTGGACTGGCTTGTAGTGAGTACCAAGGGGTACTTGCACCTTGCACCAGGCCAAGTTATCCCTTATTAGTGTATAGGGTGTCTAGCAGCTTAGGCTGATAGATAATGGTAGCTTAGCAGAGCAGCTTAGGCTGAACTAGGAGACGGGTGAAGCTACTACAGTACCACTTAGTGTCATATGCACAATATCAGAAGAAAACACAATACACAGTTATACTAAAAATAAAGGTACTTTATTTTTATGACAATATGCCAAAGTATCTTAGAGTGTACCCTCAGGAAATATACACAAGATATATATACACAATAGCAAAAATATGCAGTATAGTCTTAGAAAACAGTGCAAACAATCTAAAGTTTCCCCAGAGACAGAGACCCTAAATAGCCAGAAAAGAGGGTTTGGCTACCTAGGAGAGAGGATAGGCTACTAACACCTGAAGGAGCCTATCAGAAGGAGTCTCTGACGTCACCTGGTGGCACTGGCCACTCAGAGCAGTCCAGTGTGCCAGCAGCACCTCTGTTTCCAAGATGGCAGTGGTCTGGAGCACACTGGAGGAGCTCTGGACACCTCCCAGGGGAGGTGCAGGTCAGGGGAGTGGTCACTCCCCTTTCCTTTGTCCAGTTTCACGCCAGAGCAGGGCTAAGGGGTCCCCTGAACCGGTGTAGACTGGCTTATGCAGAATTGGGCACATCTGTGCCCAACAAAGCATTTCCAGAGTCTGGGGGAGGCTACTCCTCCCCTGCCTTCACACCATTTTCCAAAGGGAGAGGGTGTCACACCCTCTCTCAGAGGAAGTTCTTTGTTCTGCCATCCTGGGCCAGGCCTGGCTGGACCCCAGGAGGGCAGATGCCTGTCTGAGGGGTTGGCAGCAGCAGCAGCTGCAGTGAAACCCCAGGAAGGGCAGTTTGGAAGTACCAGGGTCTGTGCTACAGACCACTGGGATCATGGGATTGTGCCAACAATGCCAGGATGGCATAGAGGGGGCAATTCCATGATCTTAGACATGTTACATGGCCATATTCGGAGTTACCATTGTGAAGCTACATATAGGTAGTGACCTATATGTAGTGCACGCGTGTAATGGTGTCCCCGCACTCACAAAGTTCAGGGAATTGGCTCTGAACAATGTGGGGGCACCTTGGCTAGTGCCAGGGTGCCCTCCCACTAAGTAACTTTGCACCTAACCTTTACCAGGTAAAGGTTAGACATATAGGTGACTTATAAGTTACTTAAGTGCAGTGTAAAATGGCTGTGAAATAACGTGGACGTTATTTCACTCAGGCTGCAGTGGCAGGCCTGTGTAAGAATTGTCAGAGCTCCCTATGGGTGGCAAAAGAAATGCTGCAGCCCATAGGGATCTCCTGGAACCCCAATACCCTGGGTACCTCAGTACCATATACTAGGGAATTACAAGGGTGTTCCAGTAAGCCAATGTAAATTGGTAAAAATAGTCACTAGCCTGTTAGTGACAATTTGGAAAGAAATGAGAGAGCATAACCACTGAGGTTCTGATTAGCAGAGCCTCAGTGAGACAGTTAGTCACTACACAGGTAACACATTCAGGCACACTTATGAGCACTGGGGCCCTGGTGAACAGGGTCCCAGTGACACATACAACTAAAACAACATATATACAGTGAAAAATGGGGAAAACATGCCAGGCAAGATGGTACTTTCCTACACAACCCCCCCCCCCCCCCAAACGAAGGACAATAAGACTAGCCATGACCTGATGAGTCTTCATTGTCTAAGTGGAAATATCTGGAGAGTCCATCTGCATTGGAGTGGCTACTTCCAGGTCTATGTTCCACTGTATAGTCCATTCCCTGTAGGGATGTGGACCACCTCAACAATTTAGGATTTTCACCTTTCATTTGTTTTAGCCAAAGTAGAGGTTTGTGGTCTGTCTGAACAATGAAGTGAGTGCCAAACAGGTATGGCCTCAACTTCTTCAGTGCCCAGACCACAGCAAAGGCCTCCCTCTCAATGGCAGACCAACGCTTTTCTCTAGGGGTCAACCTCCTACTAATAAAAGCAACAGGTTGATCCTGGCCCTCAGAGTTAAGTTGTGATAGGACTGCCCCTACTCCTAATTCAGATGCATCAGTTTGGACATAGAATTTTTTTAGAGTAACAAGGGCTTTTCAGGACAGGTGCAGAGCACATGGCCTGCTTCAGCTCCTCAAAAGCTTTCTGACAGTTTGCTGTCCATAATACCTTTTTAGGCATCTTTTTGGAAGTGAGGTCATTAAGAGGGGCTGCAATGGAGCCATAGTTCATAATGAACCTCCTGTAATACCCAGTGAGGCCTAGGAAGGCTCTCACCTGAGTCTGTGTAGTAGGGGGAACCCAATCAATAATTGTTTGGATTTTCCCCTGTAGTGGTGCAATCTGTTCCCCACCAACAAGGTGTCCCAGATAAACCACCTTACCCTGCCCTATCTGGCACTTTGAAGCCTTGATAGTGAGGCCTGCCTTTTGCAGGGCCTCCAAAACTTTCCACAGGTGGACCAGGTGATCATCCCAGCTGGAGCTAAAGACAGCTATATCGTCCAAATATGCTGCACTGAAAGCTTCCAGCCCTTGCAGGACTGTGTTCACCAACCTCTGAAAAGTGGCAGGTGCATTTTTCAAACCAAAAGGCATTACAGTAAACTGGTAATGTCCTCCAATGGTTGAAAATGCAGTCTTAGGTTTAGCATCTTCTGACAATTTGATCTGCCAATACCCTGCAGTCAAATCAAAATTGCTTAGATACTTGGCAGATGCCAGTGTATCTATGAGCTCATCTGCCCTGGGTATAGGGTGAGCATCAGTTTTGGTTACCAAGTTGAGACCTCTATAGTCTACACAAAACCGCATTTCCTTCTTTCCATCTTTGGAATGGGGTTTTGGTACAAGTACCACAGGAGAAGCCCATGGACTGTCAGAGTGCTCAACCACTCCTAGTTCTAACATTTTCTGGACCTCTTGCTTTATGCAGTCCCTGACATGGTCAGGCTGCCTATAGATCTTACTTTTGACAGGCAAGCTGTCTCCAGTATCTATAGTGTGCTCACACCAAGAAGTGGTACCTGGCACAGTAGAGAAGAGTTCAGAGAATTGATCTAGGAGGTTTATGCAGTTGTCTTTCTGCTCAGCAGTAAGACAATCAGCCAAAACTACCCCTTCCACCAGAGCATCTTGTTCTGTGGAAGAGAAGAGATCAGGTAGAGGATCACTGTCTTCTTCCTGTCCCTCATCTGTTGCCATGAGCAGGGTGAGATCAGCCCTGTCATAGTAGGGTTTCAGGCGGTTTACATGGAGTACCCTAAGGGGACTCCTTGCAGTGCCTAAGTCAACTAAATAGGTGACTTCTCCCTTTTTCTCAACAATTGTGTGGGGTCCACTCCAGTTATCTTGGAGTGCTCTTGGGGCCACAGGCTCCAAGACCCACACTTTCTGCCCTGGTTGGTACTGAACCAAAACAGCCTTCTGATCATGCCATTGCTTCTGGAGCTCTTGGCTGGCCTGAAGGTTTTTACTGGCCTTTTTCATGTACTCAGCCATTCTTGATCTGAGGCCAAGTACATAATCCACAATATCCTGCTTAGGAGCTTTTAAAGGTTGTTCCCAACCCTCCTTTACAAGTGTGAGTGGACCCCTAACAGGGTGTCCAAAAAGAAGTTCAAAGGGGCTGAAGCCCACTCCTTTCTGGGGTACCTCCCTGTAGGCAAAAAGGAGGCATGGTAGAAGGATATCCCATCTCCTGCGGAGTTTTTCAGGGAGACCCATAATCATGCCTTTGAGAGTTTTATTAAATCTCTCCACCAGTCCATTTGTTTGTGGATGATAGGGTGTTGTGAACTTGTACGTTACACCACACTCCTTCCACATGGCCTTTAAGTATGCAGACATGAAATTGCTTCCCCTGTCTGATACTACTTCCTTTGGGAAGCCCACCCTGGAAAATATTCCCAGGAGGGCCTTTGCCACTGCAGGTGCTGTAGTGGTCCTTAAAGGAATAGCTTCAGGATATCTTGTGACATGGTCCACTACCACCAAGATGAATCTATTGCCTGAAGCAGTAGGAGGGTCAAGGGGGCCAACTATGTCAACCCCTACCCTTTCAAAGGGAACCCCAACCACAGGCAGTGGAATAAGGGGTGCCTTTGGGGTGCCACCTGTCTTGCCACTGGCTTGACAGTTTTCACAGGACTTACAAAATTCCTTTGTGTCCTCAGACATTCTAGGCCAATGAAACAGGGGAACAAGCCGGTCCCAATTTTTCATTTGTCCTAGATGCCCAGCTAGGGGAATGTCATGTGCCAGGGTTAGGAGGAACTTTCTGTACTCCTGAGGAATCACTAATCTCCTGGCAGCTCCAGGTTTAGGATCCCTATGCTCAGTGTACAAGGGGTTGTCCTCCCAGTAAACTCTGTGAGAGTCACTGACATCCCCATTAGCCTGTTTGACAGCTTGCTGTCTGAGACCCTCTAATGTGGGACAGGTTTGCTGTGCCACACTCAGCTCCTCTCTGACAGGCCCCCCTTCACCCAAAAGCTCAGCAGTGTCTGCTTCCAGCTCCTCTGGTGTAGGTTCTGCACAAGGAGGGAATTCTTCTTCCTCAGAAGTAGAATCCACTGTAGAGGGAGGGATAGTAGGAAGTGGTTTGCTTCTACTAGCCCTAGCTTTAGGGAGCACTTGGTCCATTGTTCCAGGATCCAAGCTTCCCTGTCCTTTTTGCTTTTTGGCCTGAGCCCTTGTCAAAGCAAAAATATGCCCTGGGATGCCCAGCATTGCTGCATGGGCCTCCAACTCCACATCTGACCAAGCTGATGTCTCCAAATCATTTCCTAGTAGACAGTCTACAGGTAAATCTGTGGCTACCACAACTTTCTTTGGACCAGTAACCCCCCCCCCAGTTGAGATTAACAACAGCCAAGGGGTGGCTAAGTGTGTTGTTGTGAGCATCGGTTACTTGGTACTGGTGACCAAGTAGGTGTTGTTCAGGGTGGACCAGTTTCTCTATGACCATAGTCACACTGGCACCAGTGTCCCTGTAGGCCTGAACCCCAACACCATTTATTAGGGGTAGCTGCTTGTACTTATCCATATTAAGGGGACAAGCAACTAAGGTGGCTAAATCAATAGCTCCCTCAGAGACTAACTCAGCCTCTGTGGCCTCCCTAACAAGGCCAACCCCAACTAAGTTACCAATAGTGAGCCCAGCTACTCCCTTGGATTGGCTATTAGTAGGTTTGCTCCCACCACCACTGCTATTAGTAGGGACACTAGGGGTAGCAGTAGGGGTTGTAGTGGTAGGAGCATTGGTGCTTTTCTTTGGACAACTGGGATCTGTTGTCCAATGGCCTTTTATTTGACATAAATAGCACCATGGTTTCTTTTCCTTGTTTTGATTCGAAGAGGATTTGGGCCCACCACCCCCACCAGAGTGTTTTTGTGGGCCTGATGAAGACTCAT
Organism: Pleurodeles waltl; assembly: GCF_031143425.1. Lineage (NCBI taxonomy): Eukaryota > Metazoa > Chordata > Amphibia > Caudata > Salamandridae > Pleurodeles > Pleurodeles waltl. Next base: position 1,311,842,041 of record NC_090437.1, on the reverse strand, counting down.
TTTTAGATTTGTCCCCACCCTTGTCAGAAGACTTACCATCCTTCTTTTTGTTGCCATCTTTGTCACCCCCTGTATGAACTTTTCTGTTCACCCTTGTTCTGACCCATTTGTCTGCCTTCTTTCCCAATTCTTGGGGAGAGGTCAGATCAGAGTCCACCAAGTACTGGTGCAACAAATCAGACACACAATTATTAAGAATATGCTCTCTCAGGATTAAGTTATACAGGCTGTCATAATCAGTAACTTTACTGCCATGTAACCACCCCTCCAAGGCCTTCACTGAATGGTCAATGAAATCTACCCAGTCTTGTGAAGACTCCTTTTTGGTCTCTCTGAACTTTATCCTGTATTGTTCAGTGGTTAAGCCATAACCATCCAGGAGTGCATTCTTAAGAACTTGGAAATTATTAGCATCATTTTCTTTCACAGTAAGGAGCCTATCCCTACCTTTTCCACTAAATGATAGCCATAGGATAGCAGCCCACTGCCTTTGAGGGACATCCTGTACAACACAGGCCCTCTCAAGTGCAGCAAACCACTTGTTAATGTCATCCCCCTCCTTATAAGGGGGAACTATCTTGTGCAGATTCCTGGAATCATGCTCTTTTACAGGATGACTATGGGGAATACTGCTGCTGCCACCATGGGTTTCTAAACCCAACTTCTTTCTTTCCTTCTCTAGTTCAAAAGACTGTCTATCCAAATCCAGCTGTTGCTTTTTAAGCTTCAGTCTGGTTTGTTCCACCCTCAACTTATTGAGTTCCCTCTCTAACATTCTGTCATCAGGGTTGGTGGGAGGGACATTCCTAGATACAGAGGTATGATGGGAATGAACAGAAGGAGACCTGTCCCTTACAGAAGCCACCCTAACAGCTTGGCTAACAGAAACATTACTACCAGTATGGTGAGAATAAATGCTTTTGCTATGATGTGAGACAACACTATTTGTATGGTGTGGCTCATCATCATTACCAACTATGCTAGACTGTCTAGTAATGGGCAGGCTAGGACGTTTCTTTCCTGAATCTTTTCCTGGGGGAGTCCCTGAATCAGATTGGGAACTATTAGGTACTTTTTCAACAGATGGGGCACCTATAGCCTTATCTTGTTCTCTAAGCATGTTAAGTAACAGTTCCAAGGAAGGATTCTTCCCTACACTCAAACCTCTCTCTATGCAGAGACTCCTTGCTCCTTTCCAGCTAAGGTGATCATATGCAAGTTTGGACAGATCAACATTTTGGCCTGTGCCAGACATTTTTATAGAGAGTTAAAGTGATAGAAAAAGAGAAAAAAGTTTTCAGAACTTTTTGGAAAGACAGAAAAAAAACTTTTTAAACTTTTAAGAACTTTTTGAAAGTTTAGAAGTACTTTTCAGCACTTAGAAAAGAGTGAAAAGAGGAAATGCAAAACTTTTTGGCTATGTGTATATACACTGACCTTGTTTTGTATATTTTTCTCTTATGAAAAGTACAATGACAAGAGTGGTAAGTAGTCTCAAAGCACTTATCCCACCACTACACAACCAATGTAGGAGGCTGGACTGGCTTGTAGTGAGTACCAAGGGGTACTTGCACCTTGCACCAGGCCCAGTTATCCCTTATTAGTGTATAGGGTGTCTAGCAGCTTAGGCTGATAGATAATGGTAGCTTAGCAGAGCAGCTTAGGCTGAACTAGGAGACGGGTGAAGCTACTACAGTACCACTTAGTGTCATATGCACAATATCCTAAGAAAACACAATACACAGTTATACTAAAAATAAAGGTACTTTATTTTTATGACAATATGCCAAAGTATCTTAGAGTGTACCCTCAGTGAGAGGATAGGAAATATACACAAGATATATATACACAATAGCAAAAATATGCAGTATAGTCTTAGAAAACAGTGCAAACAATATATAGTTACAATAGGATGCAATGGGGAAACATAGGGATAGGGGCAACACAAACCATATACTCCAAAAGTGGAATGCGAACCACGAATGGACCCCAAACCTATGTGACCTTGTAGAGGGTCGCTGGGACTATTAGAAAATAGTGAGAGTTAGAAAAATAACCCTCCCCAAGACCCTGAAAAGTGAGTGCAAAGTGCACTAAAGTTCCCCTAAGGACAAAGAAGTTGTGTTAGAGGAATAATGCAGGAAAGACACAAACCAACAATGCAACAACTGTGGATTTCCAATCTAGGGTACCTGTGGAACAAGGGGACCAAGTCCAAAAGTCACAAGCAAGTCGGAGATGGGCAGATGCCCAGGAAATGCCAGCTGCGGGTGCAAAGAAGCTTCTACTGGACAGAAGAAGCTGTGGTTTCTGCAAGAATGCAAAGGGCTAGAGACTTCCCCTTTGAAAGACGGATACCTCTTGCCTTGTAGAGTCGTGCCGAAGTGTTTTCCCGCCAAAAGAACGCCAACAAGCCTTGCTAGCTGCAAATCATGCGGTTAGCGTTTTTGGACGCTGCTGTGGCCCAGAAGGGACCAGGAGGTCGCAAATTGAACCAGGAGAGAGAGGGGACGTCGAGCAAGACAAGGAGCCCTCTCAGCAGCAGGTAGCCCCCGGAAAAGTGCCAGAAACAGGCACTACGAGGATGTATGAAACGGTGCTCGCCTGAAGTTACACAAAGGAGTCCCACGTCGCCGGAGACCAACTTAGAAAGTCATGCAACGCAGGTTAGAGTACCGTGGACCCAGACTTGGCTGTGCACAAAGGATTTCCGCCGGAAGTGCACAGGGGCCGGAGTAGCTGCAAAAGTCGTGGTTCCCAGCAATGCAGTCTAGCGAGGTGAGGTAAGGATTTACCTCCACCAAACTTGGACTGAAGAGTCACTGGACTGTGGGGGTCACTTGGACAGAGTTGCTGGATTTGAGGGACCTCGCTCGTCGTGCTGAGAGGAGACCCAAGGGACCGGTAATGCAGCTTTTTGGTGCCTGCGGTTGCAGGGGGAAGATTCCGTCGACCCACGGGAGATTTCTTCGGAGCTTCTGGTGCAGAGAGGAGGCAGACTACCCCCACAGCATGCACAAACAGGAAAACAGTCGAGAAGGCGGCAGGATCATCGTTACAGAGTTGCAGTAGTCGTCTTAGCTACTTTGTTGCAGTTTTGCAGGCTTCCAGCGCGGTCAGCAGTCGATTCCTTATCAGAAGGTGAAGAGAGAGATGCAGAGGAACTCGGATGAGCTCTTGCATTCGTTATCTAAAGTTTCCCCAGAGACAGAGACCCTAAATAGCCAGAAAAGAGGGTTTGGCTACCTAGGAGAGAGGATAGGCTACTAACACCTGAAGGAGCCTATCAGAAGGAGTCTCTGACGTCACCTGGTGGCACTGGCCACTCAGAGCAGTCCAGTGTGCCAGCAGCACCTCTGTTTCCAAGATGGCAGAGGTCTGGAGCACACTGGAGGAGCTCTGGACACCTCCCAGGGGAGGTGCAGGTCAGGGGAGTGGTCACTCCCCTTTCCTTTGTCCAGTTTCACGCCACAGCAGGGCTAAGGGGTCCCCTGAACCGGTGTAGACTGGCTTATGCAGAATTGGGCACATCTGTGCCTAACAAAGCATTTCCAGAGGCTGGGGGAGGCTACTCCTCCCCTGCCTTCACACCATTTTCCAAAGGGAGAGGGTGTCACACCCTCTCTCAGAGGAAGTTCTTTGTTCTGCCATCCTGGGCCAGGCCTGGCTGGACCCCAGGAGGGCAGATGCCTGTCTGAGGGGTTGGCAGCAGCAGCAGCTGCAGTGAAACCCCAGGAAGGGCAGTTTGGAAGTACCAGGGTCTGTGCTACAGACCACTGGGATCATGGGATTGTGCCAACAATGCCAGGATGGCATAGAGGGGGCAATTCCATGATCATAGACATGTTACATGGCCATATTCGGAGTTACCATTGTGAAGCTACATATAGGTAGTGACCTATATGTAGTGCACGCGTGTAATGGTGTCCCCGCACTCACAAAGTTCAGGGAATTGGCTCTGAACAATGTGGGGGCACCTTGGCTAGTGCCAGGGTGCCCTCCCACTAAGTAACTTTGCACCTAACCTTTACCAGGTAAAGGTTAGACATATAGGTGATTTATAAGTTACTTAAGTGCAGTGTAAAATGGCTGTGAAATAACGTGGACGTAATTTCACTCAGGCTGCAGTGGCAGGCCTGTGTAAGAATTGTCAGAGCTCCCTATGGGTGGCAAAAGAAATGCTGCAGCCCATAGGGATCTCCTGGAACCCCAATACCCTGGGTACCTCAGTACCATATACTAGGGAATTATAAGGGTGTTCCAGTAAGCCAATGTAAATTGGTAAAAATAGTCACTAGCCTGTTAGTGACAATTTGGAAAGAAATGAGAGAGCATAACCACTGAGGTTCTGATTAGCAGAGCCTCAGTGAGACAGTTAGTCACTACACAGGTAACACATTCAGGCACACTTATGAGCACTGGGGCCCTGGTGAACAGGGTCCCAGTGACACATACAACTAAAACAACATATATACAGTGAAAAATGGGGGTAACATGCCAGGCAAGATGGTACTTTCCTACACTTATGCCAAGAGAAATATGACATACATTGAAATTAATATGGCAGATTGAAAATAATATGAAGTATTGACATTAATATATTATATTCTGGAAAGCAAACAATGCACATTGAAACTAATACAATGGACATTGAAATGAACATTAAATATGTTGCAATGAATTTGAATTGTGTCGAAATGAATATTACTGATATGGCAATGCATATGAGACACACAGAAATGAATAGGAGATGATTAAAAATGAATATGGCTTGTGTTGAAATTAATTCAACCCCATTGAATTGAAGTTGACATATCTTCAAATGAGTATGACCACAGCTGAAATTCACATGAGATTTGTTAAAATGAATATAACACGCCTTAAAATATGATACATATTCAAATTAATATGATACATATTCAAATTAATATGATATGTGTTAAAATTGATAAGTTGCATCTTAAAATTAATATGACAAGTGTTAATATGAATATGACATCCATTGAAATAAACTTAACATTGATTGAAAAGAATATAACACATTTTAAAATGAATATGACCTATGTTGAAATAAATATGACCTTCATTGAAATGAATTTGACATGTTTTAAAATTAATACGAGTAACGTTAAAATGATCATGACATTTGTCACAATTAATATGGCTTGCATTGAAAGTGATATGATATACATTGACATGATTACAATATATGTTGCAATAGATATGATTCATGTTAAAATTAAGATGTGTTAATATGAATGAAGCATACATTGAAAGAAATATGACACATGCTAAGATGAATATGACATGTATTGAAACAAATATGAGCTCCACCGAAATGAATTCAACATGTCTTAAACTGAATATGACTAATGCTGAAATTAAAATGAAACTTGTCAAAATGAATATGTTGTGCTTTGAAATTGATATGACACACAGCAAAATAAATACTGCATATATTGAAATTAATATGACCTATGTTGAAATGGATATGGCCTGTGTTAAAATTATTATGACAGGTGCTAAGGTGAATATGACATCCATTGAAATGAATGGCATTCATAGAAAGGAATATGACACATCTTAAGATGAATAGGAGCCACTTTGAAATGAATATGACACCTGATGATATTAATATGTCCCACATCAAAAGTTCTATGACATTCTATAACATGAATATCACACTTTTTTAAGTGAAAATGAAACTGTGAGATAAATGTAACATGCATTGAAATGAATTAGGCAAATATTGAAATGAACACAAGCCATGTTTAAATGAATAAGACTGCTGTTTAAATGAATATGGCATGCTCTGAACTTATGTGGATTTGCTTTAAAATGAATATTACATATTGAAATTAATGTTGCATATTCTCAAAGGGTCGGAGTACGAGTTTGACGGTTTGTGCACCACCATGGCGGCGGTGTGACTGCCATCTGCTTGGCAGTCAGACCACAGTATTATGATGCTGGCAGTCCCATAGGGAAAGACTGCCGCAGTCCCGCCAGCACCACCAGGCAGCGCAGACCACCGCAGTGACAAGGCAGGCCAAAAAGGCCGACGGAACCGGTGTTTCGGATGGAAACATTATGATGTTGCCTACCGCCAGCGTGACCGTGGCAGTTCAACCACCACATCCCAGCAGGTGGAAACGGAAAGCATAAAGGAAGCAACTCACCTGCAGGCAGTGTTACATGACCTGTGCCGCCATGGAGCCCATCACACACACGTCCTGCTGCAGGTGCTGCTCATAGATGGTCCCACACAGCACCCACATTGCAACACAATGGAAGGTCAATGGGATGCACAATAGGTTGTAAAACGAATATCCAAAGCTCACAATGCAAACAATACCTGCATAATAGTGATGGCGACATCAGGAGCATTCATGGACACATTTTACTTTGCACATGCCCCTAAAACAGCATTTGCATAGGAACTGACCCTTCATGTATCTCAGGGATGACAAACAATTTTTGACCCAAGTGATATGCCTAGCTGCCAAATGTGTAAGTGCAAGTCAAGAAAGCACATACAACGGCAACAGCATGGTCCAGACATCTAGATGATGTAGCTGTAAGGTACACACATAAAACTTGGACACATGGTCAGTCAAATCAAAAAGGAAGCTACCACATTTTAACACCCTCCATGTGTGGACAAACAAAACTCTAGCTCCCGCACATGAGACGAAAGTACAATCTATATCAGGGGACAAATCTGCACCATAAATGCTGACATTGGCCAACACAAGATGAAATACTTACCCTAGCAACCATAACACAATGCAATGACACCCCACAATTGTATCAACACCCATATATCAATACAGTGAACATCTACCCTTCTCTTGGGTGACCAACACTTCCTGTCGTAGTTTGGACTCTTGCTCTGAGCAAGACTGCTGGTCTCAGGATGACAGTACTTTCGTTCGTAGGTGACTAAGCCTCTTCCTACAACTATTTGTAACTGTTGTCCAAACCTTACCGGCTTACTAGCAGTACCTCACCGAAAACACAATAGTAAAAGGTGATTTGTAGCAGTCGCTTAGGCATGGACTCAAAATACAATATCTCAGGGTTGTCGTGGTTAAACGGAAATTACCCTTTTCTCACAGATTTATAATGTCTCATACAAACAAAGGCAATAACACAGATGCAGTAAAGTTATAATAGTTTTTATTCAACATAACTGCAATTTGTGATAAGTTGTATGAACTGCAATGATTAGGATAATGAATATACCAAGCAACAGTATTGTAAAGAGGAGAGTCATTGTTATAAAGACCCCCACCATTGTGCAATATAAGATAAAAATATATGTATATGTAAAAGATGGAATAAGCCCTAATACCCTAAGGAGAGTAGGTCTAACCTCCTACCTAAAAAGGAAGAGCTGGGTTCGTTAAACCTAATCTGCCAAAACCGTGTCCATGAGAGGAGCCCCCAACCCTTGTTACCTTGGAATGAGGTCTCTATCTCAGACTCCGCAGGGACACGAAGACTGGATCAGTGTCAAGATGACTGCAGCATCGGTATCAGCGATGGTGGCGATGCCCTCTGGTCGGAATCCCTCTGATTATCTGTCTGAAAGTGTGTTGTATTTATACAGATCTACAAGGTCCCCTAACATAAGTGTTATTCATAACAATAGATAACAGGCATGCTTGAGACGGCTATTAATATCAACAATCCCTCGAGAGTATAGAGAGGGAAAATCCCTAAGTGTGAATGCCTACTGTATGTTTGTCTTTCGTGCTTGATCTTGACGCCTTGGCGCAATGACACTGAAAATAGAACCCATAACAAGTGGCCTAACTATAAACAAGGCCGCCATTTTAAAGGAAATAAATAATTAAATGGACTATGACAGAGCAAGCTAAGTAGGTTAAAAGTCACTGGGTGACGGGGGCACGAGTTTACAAGCCTACGGCTAAGCTAACTCCTGTTATCCCGCTAAAACAAACTAGGATTCACTACACCCTCCCCATTGCCGTAACAGGTATGATGAAGGTAAGGAAACCCAAGCGCTAAAAAAGCTGCTACTGAAAAAATGTACGTAATGACAAAAAATAAATGCTGTGTGTTAAAATATGCTGAGATGTTAATATAAACCATGACAAGTATAGCAAACTTTCAGTTAAATTGCTAGTTTTTAGTACCGGGAACTGGCAAGCTAATTCACCAAATTATGAGCTATATGCAGGATCTTGAAGAATGTCATCGAAGTCACCATTCAAGGATCTTAAAAATGAGTCAACATCGTCCGAAGTGAAATTGAGAGCTGGACGGACAAACGGATCCACAGAGCAGAAGTGAGCCATATTCATTGGTGTATCGACACTCGCTGCAGCGTCCTCTTCCATGTTAGTTTGTATAACAGAAGGCTCATAGGTGGCCTCGCGGAGCAACCTCAGTCTCAAGGGGCATGACCGTGTATGAACCCTCATCGGGGACATCAGCAGTTCGTGGTCCACAGGAGATGTTGGTGCAACAGCAAGACAGACCATAGGCAGATGTTCAAAGAGACACCATATGCAGCGGAACACCGGTTGTACACACCATAGTAGAGGCCGGAATGACAATGACCAGTCAAACTCTAGTTCCACCAGCAAAGGTGTACCGAAGATCCGAACCATGCGTTCACGGCACAGCGGGGCTGACGGGAGCGGCTCCATTGCTCTGTGTCGCTGGAAAAAAACAACCACCGCGAATCAGAAAATATAGCAGTAGTAGTCCGCCAATTAAAGCCAAAATAATTGGAAAGCCACCAAACACACTGGAAAAGAGTGAATGGATGGCTGATGGGATGACTCCGAAGACAGTCTGGAAGATGGACACGAAACCAGACCCGACAGCCTTAAAGAAATGAACAATCCCAGTGGTGCTTGAAGCATTGAATATTCTCGATACCAACTCTCCAAAGTGTATGGGGAAATCGGTATTTAAAAGGGATTGTATCTCGGCTGATGATCTCGCAACCTGGAGACCATACGTCTCTTTTGCGGATGTCAAGGCGACCTGTTTTTGAAACAATAGCGCCTTTAGTCTACTCAACTTGTCATAGTTCACATTAATAGTATCAATGTGGGGCCACATTTCAGATACTTGTATCTCTCGTGTGGGGGGAAACAAAACATGGCCACAACACGTAACGACCTTCGTGACTGAGATTGCGTAGGCAATTCCAGGTCGCAAGCCGCAACAGCTGTCATCGCTCAGAAGAACATAACTCCCATTAGAAAGAACATGAAACACTGAACGAATTAAGGGGACGGGAGTACCCTTCAGAAAACAGGCCAAATTTGCGACCCCCGCATTGCAAAGACCGTGAAGAGACACCTGTTTGCATATCATGGAATGACGAACATTAGTCTCACATTCACTTCCGCTAAGAAAGACCTCTTGTTCGCCGTTCAGACATCGATACTCAAAGGGCAACTCCCACTCCTCTTTAATAAAGCTATCTCCTAGCCTTTCATATCGTCCCACTGCAAGATGTTTCAGGCAGTTTGAGAAACGAAACGTTGAAAACGGTAAATTAATAATGCCGTGTAAGAGCCAGATAGTTGAAGGACTCTCTGCTACCGTGAAGGGCAACTTATCTAATTTTTCTACTTGAAGCAAGGTGAAACGAGTCTCTCTTTTAGCCATTGTCACTTGTTCCCCGGAAAAATTAAAAGCAGCGAATAGTTCACTCCCATTAAGGTATTTCCATGGAATGTGGCCACTTTTCAGCGTCTGTAATGCCCAACTCAGCTGCATGATGGAACGCAGCTGTGTTTGCCCATGATATAACCGAGACAAATCAGTCTGAGTGATATCAATAGCAGATGACACTATATTCGACAAGGAATAAATCCTGTTGGAAAGCGTGTTCATGCCATTGTCGACAACAGCCAATGTATTTTCCAAATTTTCTTTATCAAGTTGCCGTAAACGCGCAGCAGCCTCAATTTGCGAAAGTTTCCAAATTTCATTATACATGGCATATAAAAAACGTTTCGAGCGTTGCTTTCTAGGACCTAATAGGAAATCTTGTAGGTCTATACTGTCAGAAAGAGTATTCAGGTGTTGTTTCACTGCTGTTAAGGTGTTCGTTTGTACCCATTGTTGGCACAGCTTGCCCACACTGAATGTCGTAATTATACCAGCATGCTGACCTGACAAAAAGCGAGGGTCTGGTCTATGAATGGAAAAAAACCCTAAAGAGTTCAAAAAACGCCTTTGACACTCATCAGTATCGGTGGGCCATACCAACCATCCCCCGGGACTGGAAAGTGAAGAATTATAGTCACCAGCCTTAACCAATGCATCTAGCCTTTCCAAAGAAACATTTAGAAAGTGTTGCCAATCTGTAAATTTTGTCGGTGTAGGGATACTGGGCGTGTTTAGATCCTTTATTTTAGCTAATCCCAGACATGATGTCTGCTCAACAGTGTCATTTAAAAAAATCATTTGCACAGGAATTAAGCAAGCTCGAAACAAAGCCTCCCTACCCTGTATCTGCCAATCTTGCGTCCCCCATACACTCTTCAAATCGATAGTGTTCTTCCAATATTCATAACCCTCAATCGAAAGTCGGGAAACAAAGGGATCTGAATAAATCAGTTTTGTATCTGTTAGCAACAATTTTCTAATGTGTGTCGTTGGTAATTTAAAATAATAAGATTCAGCTTTCGTTGTATCATGCCCAGAAAAGTATGTGAATTTGTCTTTGTAATACTGTGGACTCCCCACCCGTGGTGTTGAACAATGTTCCCATTGTGTGTAGTTAAAAAGAGGCTTATATCTAGTTGCACGGTGCAGGTAGTGATGTCCCCAATTATTATAGCAGAACATTTCACCATAATTAATTGTAAAATCATATACATCATCACTTCCAAAAGCGGAGTAGTCCTTCATTTCAGTTAGCATGGAATCCACTGTTTGGACATCCCAATCATCAGAGACAACATTAGGTGTAATAACATCAGACATAGAAATTTTGAACACGTATGGTATTTGAATTATCTCTGTAGGCCCGTATATATCGAACGGAACTTTGTCCCAAACAATCCCATCAGAAATTGGAATAGCTGTAATATTGACAGGGGACAAATCACGTCGGACCTTATGTGATGAATGATGCGGTGTTAAAATTACATCAACAGGCTCCACTGAGGAGCGATCAGCAATATAGTGACCATTAATTAGTAAAAAGAAAACAGTCACAAAACCAATCCATAAAAACAATGCAATAAATGTCAAACAGAACCAGAGATAGTTCCATGGATATATCAAATAGTTCTTTTTAAGCCATTGATAGAACTTGCTACCACTGGAAAGTTTGTCAGTCTCAGTTGAGGATGAATCTGAAGAAAAATCATCAATGTCCACAAAATAGCCAGAGGAAGTCTCCGCAAACACAGGACTCATCGAATTCCCATCCACTGTTCTTGGAAGTTCATGATAGATGACGTTACCAGTCGTGGAAGTGTTCGTGTAAAATACAGCCAAATCCTGTAGCGGTGTGTTCTCCGAAGTTGTTACAGGAACCAACAAAAGTTCATTTTCTGCCCTCCCCAGGGTCGAGGAAGTGTCTGGAACAGCAGCTGACATAGTTGCATAGTCAGTAGTAGCGATTGTCATCCTACTATGTAGAGGGATGTCCTGTTGGGTAGTGAGAGGGGATCGGGAACCACCCAAGGGACCTCCTGGTCTACTGTGAAGAATCGGCCACATGGTGTAATTTGATGTCATCAATTGAGATAAATCTGTTTGATTTTGAACCAGACAATGGCGGAAGGATGACAGTCCTGGTGCCTTTTATCCCCAAGACCGGTACAGGTGCTCTGTATGCTGGACCAAACTCTTTTCTCACAGCGATCTTCTCACGAACCAGATCCCCAACATTAGGAATCCAGCCAGTCGAAGTTTTCGCCAAATCCCTTATTCCCAAGGTGGCAGCGCTTGCAGATGATTTATCATCACGGAATTGTTGAAGCTCCTGTAAAACAGCGAGACGTTCTTTTATGTCAAATGGTGTTTCTGCTGCCACCATACCAGGAACATCAAGATCGGGAACATACATAGTTGTCCCAAAGAGAACCTCATATGGAGACTTGCCCCTCAAGGACCGTCTTGGCAGATTATTCAGTTCTCTCTGGACCCCATATAGGTGATGTAACCAACTACGGCCTGAACCTAATACTCGAGCTGTTAAGGACTGCTTTAGATCACGATTCCGCCTCTCCACGACCAAATTTCCCTTGGGATGGTATGGTGAGGAGTAATGGAGTTCAACACCCATCGTCCTCATGGTGTCCCTGAAAGCCTTAGAGGCAAATGCAGGGCCCTGGTCCGAATGGAATGCTGCAACCGCATATGTACCGATAAAGAACAGCAAATCTATTATAACAGTCCGGGCGTCAGCCGACCGCTGTGGCCATACCCACAGGAATCTAGAACAAGAATCTACAGCCACTAAAATGTATTTGTATGCACCATCAGGTTGCAAAGGACCACAATGGTCCAGGTACACACAATGGAGTGGTTTGTCTGACACTAAGAGAGATGTCTGCGGAGGGCGTCTGATAGTCGAGCCCTTAATCTGCTGACAAATGTCACAGCAAAGGACATACTGTTTAGTCCGTCTGCATAGACCAGGCCACCAGTACCGTTGTTGTAGACTGATGATAGTGGCCTGTATACCAGCATGTTGAAGGAAAGTACCATCTTGCCTGGCATGTTACCCCCATTTTTCACTGTATATATGTTGTTTTAGTTGTATGTGTCACTGGGACCCTGGTAACCCAGGGCCCCAGTGCTCATAAGTGTGCCTGAATGTGTTACCTGTGTAGTGACTAACTGTCTCACTGAGGCTCTGCTAATCAGAACCTCAGTGGTTATGCTCTCTCATTTCTTTCCAAATTGTCACTGACAGGCTAGTGACCATTTTTACCAATTTACATTGGCTTACTGGAACACCCTTATAATTCCCTAGTATATGGTACTGAGGTACCCAGGGTATTGGGGTTCCAGGAGATCCCTATGGGCTGCAGCATTTCTTTTGCCACCCATAGGGAGCTCTGACAATTCTTACACAGGCCTGCCACTGCAACCTGAGTGAAATAACGTCCACGTTATTTCACAGCCATTTTACACTGCACTTAAGTAACTTATAAGTCACCTATATGTCTAACCTTTACCTGGTAAAGGTTAGGTGCAAAGTTACTTAGTGTGAGGGCACCCTGGCACTAGCCAAGGTGCCCCCACATTGTTCAGAGCCAATTCACTGAACTTTGTGAGTGCGGGGACACCATTACACGCGTGCACTACATATAGGTCACTACCTATATGTAGCTTCACCATGGTAACTCCGAATATGGCCATGTAACATGTCTATGATCATGGAATTGCTCCCTCTATGCCATCCTGGCATTGTTGGTACAATTCCATGATCCCAGTGGTCTGTAGCACAGACCCTGGTACTGCCAGACTGCCCTTCCTGGGGTTTCACTGCAGCTGCTGCTGCTGCCAACCCCTCAGACAGGCAGCTGCCCTCCTGGGGTCCAGCCAGGCCTGGCCCAGGATGGCAGAACAAAGAACTTCCTCTGAGAGAGGGTGTGACACCCTCTCCCTTTGGAAAATGGTGTGAAGGCAGGGGAGGAGTAGCCTCCCCCAGCCTCTGGAAATGCTTTGTTGGGCACAGATGTGCCCAATTCTGCATAAGCCAGTCTACACCGGTTCAGGGACCCCTTAGCCCCTGCTCTGGCGCGAAACTGGACAAAGGAAAGGGGAGTGACCACTCCCCTGACCTGCACCTCCCCTGGGAGGTGTCCAGAGCTCCTCCAGTGTGCTCCAGACCTCTGCCATCTTGGAAACAGAGGTGCTGCTGGCACACTGGACTGCTCTGAGTGGCCAGTGCCACCAGGTGACGTCAGAGACTCCTTGTGATAGGCTCCTTCAGGTGTTAGTAGCCTTTCCTCTCTCCTAGGTAGCCAAACCCTCTTTTCTGGCTATTTAGGGTCTCTGTCTCTGGGGAAACTTTAGATAACGAATGCATGAGCTCAGCCGAGTTCCTCTGCATCTCTCTCTTCACCTTCTGATAAGGAATCGACCGCGCTGGAAGCCTGCAAACCTGCAACATAGTAGCAAAGACGACTACTGCAACTCTGTAACGCTGATCCTGCCGCCTTCTCGACTGTTTTCCTGCTTGTGCATGCTGTGGGGGTAGTCTGCCTCCTCTCTGCACCAGAAGCTCCGAAGAAATCTCCTGTGGGTCGACGGAATCTTCCCCCTGCAACCGCAGGCACCAAAAAGCTGCATTACCGGTCCCTTGGGTCTCCTCTCAGCACGACGAGCGAGGTCCCTCGAATCCAGCGACGCTGTCCAAGTGACCCTCACAGTCCAGTGACTCTTCAGCCCAAGTTTGGTGGAGGTAAGTCCTTGCCTCACCTCGCTGGGCTGCATTGCTGGGAACCGCGACTTTGCAAGCTACTCCGGCCCCTGTGCACTTCCGGCGGAAATCCTTCGTGCACAGCCAAGCCTGGGTCCACGGCACTCTAACCTGCATTGCACGACTTTCTAAGTTGGTCTCCGGCGACGTGGGACTCCTTTGTGCAACTTCGGCGAGCACCGTTTCACGCATCCTTGTAGTGCCTGTTTCTGGCACTTCTCCGGGTGCTACCTGCTTCAGTGAGGGCTCTTTGTCTTGCTCGACGTCCCCTCTCTCTGCAGGTCCAATTTGCGACCTCCTGGTCCCTCCTGGGCCCCAGCAGCGTCCAAAAACGCCAAACGCACGATTTGCGTGTAGCAAGGCTTGTTGGCGTCCTTTCGGCGGGAAAACACTTTTGCACGACTCTGCAAAGCGAGAGGGATCCGTCCACCAAAGGGGAAGTCTCTAGCCCTTTTCGTTCCTGCAGAAACCTCAGCTTCTTCTGTCCAGTCGAAGCTTCTTTGCACCCGCAGCTGGCATTTCCTGGGCATCTGCCCATCTCCGACTTGCTTGTGACTTTTGGACTTGGTCCCCTTGTTCCACAGGTACCCTAGATTGGAAATCCACAGTGGTTGCATTGCTGGTTTGTGTCTTTCCTGCATTATTCCTCTAACACGACTCTTTTGTCCTTAGGGGAACTTTAGTGCACTTTGCACTCACTTTTCAGGGTCTTGGGGAGGGTTATTTTGCTAACTCTCACTATTGTCTAATAGTCCCAGCGACCCTCTACAAGGTCACATAGGTTTGGGGTCCATTCGTGGTTCGCATTCCACTTCTGGAGTATATGGTTTGTGTTGCCCCTATCCCTATGTTTCCCCATTGCATCCTATTGTAACTATACATTGTTTGCACTGTTTTCTAAGACTATACTGCATATTTTTGCTATTGTGTATATATATCTTGTGTATATTTCCTATCCTCTCACTGAGGGTACACTCTAAGATACTTTGGCATATTGTCATAAAAATAAAGTACCTTTATTTTTAGTATAACTGTGTATTGTGTTTTCTTATGATATTGTGCATATGACACTAAGTGGTACTGTAGTAGCTTCACACGTCTCCTAGTTCAGCCTAAGCTGCTCTGCTAAGCTACCATTATCTATCAGCCTAAGCTGCTAGACACCCTATACACTAATAAGGGATAACTGGGCCTGGTGCAAGGTGCAAGTACCCCTTGGTACTCACTACAAGCCAGTCCAGCCTCCTACATTGGTTGTGCAGTGGTGGGATAAGTGCTTGAGACTACTTACCACTCTTGTCATTGTACTTTTCATAAGAGAAAAATATACAAAACAAGGTCAGTGTATATACACATAGCCAAAAAGTTTTGCATTTCCTCTTTTCACTCTTTTCTAAGTGCTGAAAAGTACTTCTAAACTTTCAAAAAGTTCTTAAAAGTTTAAAAAGTTTTTTTTCTGTCTTTCCAAAAAGTTCTGAAAACTTTTTTCTCTTTTTCTATCACTTTAACTCTCTCAAAAAAATGTCTGGCACAGGAAAAAATGTTGAACTGTCCAAACTTGCATATGATCACCTTAGCTGGAAAGGAGCAAGGAGTCTCTGCATAGAGAGAGGTTTGAGTGTAGGGAAGAATCCTTCCTTAGAACTGTTAATTAATATGCTTAGAGTACAGGATAAGGCCATAAGTGCCCAATCTGTAGAAAAAGTAGCTAATGGTTCTCAATCTGATCCAGGGACTCCCCCAGGAAAAGGTTCAGGAAAGAAACTTCTCAGCCTGCCCATTACTAGACAGTCTAGCATAGTTGGTACAGAGGTTGAATCACACCATACTGATGGTGTGCTCTCACATTATGCTGGTAGCCAAGCTGTTAGGGTGCCCTCTGTAAGGGACAGGTCTCCTTCTGTTCATTCCCATCATACCTCTGTATCTAGAAATGTCCCTCCCACCCACCCTGATGACAGATTGTTAGAAAGGGAGCTCAATAGATTGAGAGTGGAACAAACCAGACTGAAGCTCAAGAAGCAACAGCTGGATTTGGACAGACAGTCTTTAGAAATAGAGAGGGAAAGACAGAAGTTGGGTTTAGAAACCCATGGTGGCAGCAGCAGTATTCCCCATAGTCATCCTGCAAAAGAGCATGATTCCAGGAATCTGCACAAGATAGTTCCCCCTTATAAGGAGGGGGATGACATTAACAAGTGGTTTGCTGCACTTGAGAGGGCCTGTGCTGTACAGGATGTCCCTCAAAAGCAGTGGGCTGCTATCCTATGGCTATCATTTAGTGGAAAAGGTAGGGATAGGCTCCTTACAGTGAAAGAAAATGATGCCAATAATTTCCAAGTTCTTAAGAATGCACTCCTGGATGGTTATGGCTTAACCACTGAACAGTACAGGATAAAGTTCAGAGAGACCAAAAAGGAGTCTTCACAAGACTGGGTTGATTTCATTGACCATTCAGTGAAGGCCTTGGAGGGGTGGTTACATGGCAGTAAAGTTACTGATTATGACAGCCTGTATAACTTAATCCTGAGAGAGCATATTCTTAATAATTGTGTGTCTGATTTGTTGCACCAGTACTTGGTGGACTCTGATCTGACCTCTCCCCAAGAATTGGGAAAGAAGGCAGACAAATGGGTCAGAACAAGAGTGAACAGAAAAGTTCATACAGGGGGTGACAAAGATGGCAACAAAAAGAAGGATGGTAAGTCTTCTGACAAGGGTGGGGACAAATCTAAAAATGAGTCTTCATCAGGCCCACAAAAACACTCTGGTGGGGGTGGTGGGCCCAAATCCTCCTTTAATCAGAACAAGGAAAAGAAACCATGGTGCTATTTATGTAAAATAAAAGGCCATTGGACAACAGATCCCAGTTGTCCAAAGAAAGGCACCACAGCTCCTACCACTACAACCCCTACTGCTACACCTAGTGTCCCTACTAATAGCAGTGGTGGTGGGAGCAAACCTACTAATAGCCAATCCAAGGGAGTAGCTGGGCTCACTTTTGGTAATTTAGTTGGGGTTGGTCTGATTAGGGAGACCACAGAGGCTACTTTAGTCTCTGAAGGGGCTATTGATTTAGCCACTTTGGTTGCTTGCCCCCATAACATGGAGAAGTACAAGCAACTAACCCTAATAAATGGTGTTGAGGTCCAGGCCTACAGGGACACAGGTGCCAGTGTCACAATGGTGATTGAGAAACTGGTGCACCCTGAACAACACATACTTGGACACCAGTACCAAGTAACCGATGCTCACAACATAACACAAAGCCACCCCATGGCTGTTGTAAATCTCAACTGGGGGGGGGTAACTGGTCCAAAGAAAGTTGTGGTAGCTTCAGATTTACCTGTAGACTGTCTATTAGGGAATGATTTGGAGACATCAGCTTGGTCAGATGTGGAGTTGGAGGCCCATGCAGCAATGCTGGGCATCCCAGGGCATATTTTTGCTTTGACAAGGGCTCAGGCCAAAAAGCAAAAAGGACAGGGAAGCTTGGATCCTGGAACAATGGACCAAGTACTCCCTAAAGCTAGGGCTAGTAGAAGCAAACCACTTCCTACTATCCCTCCCTCTACAGTGGATTCTACTTCTGAGGAAGAAGAATTCCCTCCCTGTGCAGAACCTACACCAGAGGAGCTGGAAGCAGACACTGCTGAGCTTTTGGGTGAAGGGGGGCCTGCCAGAGAGGAGCTGAGTGTGGCACAGCAAACCTGTCCCACATTAGAGGGTCTCAGACAGCAAGCTGTCAAACAGGCTAATGGGGATGTCAGTGACTCTCACAGAGTTTACTGGGAGGACAACCTCTTGTACACTGAGCATAGGGATCCTAAACCTGGAGCTGCCAGGAGATTAGTGATTCCTCAGGAGTACAGAAAGTTCCTCCTAACACTGGCACATGACATTCCCTTAGCTGGGCACCTGGGTCAAATGAAAACTTGGGACAGATTGGTACCATTGTTTCATTGGCCTAGGATGTCTGAGGACACAAAGGAATTTTGTAAGTCCTGTGAAACCTGTCAAGCCAGTGGCAAGACAGGTGGCACTCCAAAGGCACCCCTTATCCCACTGCCTGTGGTTGGGGTTCCCTTTGAAAGGGTAGGGGTTGACATAGTTGGCCCCCTTGACCCTCCTACTGCTTCAGGCAATAGGTTTATCTTAGTGGTAGTGGACCATGCCACAAGATATCCTGAAGCTATTCCTTTAAGGACCACTACAGCTCCTGCAGTGGCAAAGGCCCTCCTGGGAATATTTTCCAGAGTGGGCTTCCCAAAGGAAGTGGTATCAGACAGGGGAAGCAATTTCATGTCTGCATACTTAAAGGCCATGTGGAAGGAGTGTGGTGTAACGTACAAGTTCACAACACCCTATCATCCACAAACAAATGGACTGGTGGAGAGATTTAATAAAACTCTCAAAGGCATGATTATGGGTCTCCCTGAAAAACTCCGCAGGAGATGGGATATCCTTCTACCATGCCTCCTTTTTGCCTACAGGGAGGTACCCCAGAAAGGAGTGGGCTTCAGCCCCTTTGAACTTCTTTTTGGACACCCTGTTAGGGGTCCACTCACACTTGTAAAGGAGGGTTGGGAACAACCTTTAAAAGCTCCTAAGCAGGATATTGTGGATTATGTACTTGGCCTCAGATCAAGGATGGCTGAGTACATGAAAAAGGCCAGTAAAAACCTTCAGGCCAGCCAAGAGCTCCAGAAGCAATGGCATGATCAGAAGGCTGTTTTGGTTCAGTACCAACCAGGGCAGAAAGTGTGGGTCTTGGAGCCTGTGGCCCCAAGAGCACTCCAAGATAAATGGAGTGGACCCCACACAATTGTTGAAAAGAAGGGTGAAGTCACCTACTTGGTTGACTTAGGCACTGCCAGGAGTCCCCTTAGGGTGCTCCATGTCAACCGCCTGAAACCCTACTATGACAGGGCTGATCTCACCCTGCTCATGGCAACAGATGAGGGACAGGAAGAAGACAGTGATCCTCTACCTGATCTCTTCTCTTCCACAGAACAAGATGCTCTTGTGGAAGGTGTAGTTTTGGCTGATTGTCTTACTGCTGAGCAGAAAGATAATTGCATAAATCTCCTAGGACAATTTTCAGAACTCTTCTCTATTGTGCCAGGCACCACTTCTTGGTGTGAGCACACTATAGATACTGGAGACAGTTTACCTGTCAAAAGTAAGATCTATAGGCAGCCTGACCATGTCAGGGACTGCATAAAGCAAGAAGTTCAGAAAATGTTGGAACTAGGAGTGGTTGAGCACTCTGACAGTCCATGGGCTTCTCCTGTGGTACTGGTACCAAAACCCAATTCTAAAGATGGAAAGAAGGAAATGAGGTTTTGTGTAGACTATAGAGGTCTCAACTTGGTAACCAAAACTGATGCTCACCCTATACCCAGGGCAGATGAGCTTATAGATACACTGGCATCTGCCAAGTATCTAAGCACTTTTGATTTGACTGCAGGGTATTGGCAGATCAAATTGTCAGAAGATGCTAAACCTAAGACTGCATTCTCTACCATTGGAGGACATTACCAGTTTACTGTAATGCCTTTTGGTTTGAAAAATGCACCTGCCACTTTTCAGAGGTTGGTGAACACAGTCCTGCAAGGGCTGGAAGCTTTCAGTGCAGCATATTTGGACGATATAGCTGTCTTTAGCTCCTGCTGGGATGATCACCTGGTCCACCTATGGAAAGTTTTGGAGGCTCTGCAAAAGGCAGGCCTCACTATCAAGGCTTCAAAGTGCCAGATAGGGCAGGGTAAGGTGGTTTATCTGGGACACCTTGTTGGTGGGGAACAGATTGCACCACTTCAGGGGAAAATCCAAACAATTATTGATTGGGTTCCCCCTACCACTCAGACTCAGGTGAGAGCCTTCCTAGGCCTCACTGGGTATTACAGGAGGTTCATTAAGAACTATGGCTCCATTGCAGCCCCTCTTAATGACCTCACTTCCAAGAAAATGCCTAAAAAGGTATTATGGACAGCAAACTGTCAGAAAGCTTTTGAGGAGCTGAAGCAGGCCATGTGCTCTGCACCTGTCCTGAAAAGCCCTTGTTACTCTAAAAAATTCTATGTCCAAACTGATGCATCTGAATGAGGAGTAGGGGCAGTCCTATCACAACTTAATTCTGAGGGCCAGGATCAACCTGTTGCTTTTATTAGTAGAAGGTTGACCCCTAGAGAAAAGCGTTGGTCTGCCATTGAGAGGGAGGCCTTTGCTGTGGTCTGGGCTCTGAAGAAGTTGAGGCCATACCTGTTTGGCACTCACTTCATTGTTCAGACAGACCACAAACCTCTACTTTGGCTAAAACAAATGAAAGGTGAAAATCCTAAATTGTTGAGGTGGTCCATATCCCTACAGGGAATGGACTATACAGTGTAACATAGACCTGGGAGTAGCCACTCCAATGCAGATGGACTCTCCAGATATTTCCACTTAGACAATGAAGACTCATCAGGTAATGGCTAGTCTTATTGTCCTTCGTTTGGGGGGGGGTTGTGTAGGAAAGTACCATCTTGCCTGGCATGTTACCCCCATTTTTCACTGTATATATGTTGTTTTAGTTGTATGTGTCACTGGGACCCTGGTAACCCAGGGCCCCAGTGCTCATAAGTGTGCCTGAATGTGTTACCTGTGTAGTGACTAACTGTCTCACTGAGGCTCTGCTAATCAGAACCTCAGTGGTTATGCTCTCTCATTTCTTTCCAAATTGTCACTGACAGGCTAGTGACCATTTTTACCAATTTACATTGGCTTACTGGAACACCCTTATAATTCCCTAGTATATGGTACTGAGGTACCCAGGGTATTGGGGTTCCAGGAGATCCCTATGGGCTGCAGCATTTCTTTTGCCACCCATAGGGAGCTCTGACAATTCTTACACAGGCCTGCCACTGCAGCCTGAGTGAAATAACGTCCACGTTATTTCACAGCCATTTTACACTGCACTTAAGTAACTTATAAGTCACCTATATGTCTAACCTTTACCTGGTAAAGGTTAGGTGCAAAGTTACTTAGTGTGAGGGCACCCTGGCACTAGCCAAGGTGCCCCCACATTGTTCAGAGCCAATTCACTGAACTTTGTGAGTGCGGGGACACCATTACACGCGTGCACTACATATAGGTCACTACCTATATGTAGCTTCACCATGGTAACTCCGAATATGGCCATGTAACATGTCTATGATCATGGAATTGCCCCCTCTATGCCATCCTGGCATTGTTGGTACAATTCCATGATCCCAGTGGTCTGTAGCACAGACCCTGGTACTGCCAGACTGCCCTTCCTGGGGTTTCACTGCAGCTGCTGCTGCTGCCAACCCCTCAGACAGGCAGCTGCCCTCCTGGGGTCCAGCCAGCCCTGGCCCAGGATGGCAGAACAAAGAACTTCCTCTGAGAGAGGGTGTGACACCCTCTCCCTTTGGAAAATGGTGTGAAGGCAGGGGAGGAGTAGCCTCCCCCAGCCTCTGGAAATGCTTTGTTGGGCACAGATGTGCCCAATTCTGCATAAGCCAGTCTACACCGGTTCAGGGACCCCTTAGCCCCTGCTCTGGCGCGAAACTGGACAAAGGAAAGGGGAGTGACCACTCCCCTGACCTGCACCTCCCCTGGGAGGTGTCCAGAGCTCCTCCAGTGTGCTCCAGACCTCTGCCATCTTGGAAACAGAGGTGCTGCTGGCACACTGGACTGCTCTGAGTGGCCAGTGCCACCAGGTGACGTCAGAGACTCCTTGTGATAGGCTCCTTCGGGTGTTAGTAGCCTTTCCTCTCTCCTAGGTAGCCAAACCCTCTTTTCTGGCTATTTAGGGTCTCTGTCTCTGGGGAAACTTTAGATAACGAATGCATGAGCTCAGCCGAGTTCCTCTGCATCTCTCTCTTCACCTTCTGATAAGGAATCGACCGCTGACCGCGCTGGAAGCCTGCAAACCTGCAACATAGTAGCAAAGACGACTACTGCAACTCTGTAACGCTGATCCTGCCACCTTCTCGACTGTTTTCCTGCTTGTGCATGCTGTGGGGGTAGTCTGCCTCCTCTCTGCACCAGAAGATCCGAAGAAATCTCCCGTGGGTCGACGGAATCTTCCCCCTGCAACCGCAGGCACCAAAAAGCTGCATTACCGGTCCCTTGGGTCTCCTCTCAGCACAACGAGCGAGGTCCCTCGAATCCAGCGATGCTGTCCAAGTGACCCCCACAGTCCAGTGACTCTTCAGCCCAAGTTTGGTGGAGGTAAGTCCTTGCCTCACCTCGCTGGGCTGCATTGCTGGGAACCGCGACTTTGCAAACTACTCCGGCCCCTGTGCACTTCCGGCGGAAATCATTCATGCACAGCCAAGCCTGGGTCCACGGCACTCTAACCTGCATTGCACGACTTTCTAAGTTGGTCTCCGGCGACGTGGGACTCCTTTGTGCAACTTCGGCGAGCACCGTTTCATGCATCCTCGTAGTGCCTGTTTCTGGCACTTCTCCGGGTGCTACCTGCTTCAGTGAGGGCTCTTTGTCTTGCTCGACGTCCCCTCTCTCTGCAGGTCTAATTTGCGACCTCCTGGTTCCTCCTGGGCCCCAGCAGCGTCCAAAAACGCCAAACGCACGATTTGCGTGTAGCAAGGCTTGTTGGCGTCCTTTCGGCGGGAAAACACTTCTGCACGACTCTCCACGGCGAGTGGGATCCGTCTACCAAAGGGGAAGTCTCTAGCCCTTTTCGTTCCTGCAGAAACCTCAGCTTCTTCTGTCCAGTCGAAGCTTCTTTGCACCCGCAGCTGGCATTTCCTGGGCATCTGCCCATCTCCGACTTGCTTGTGACTTTTGGACTTGGTCCCCTTGTTCCACAGGTACCCTAGATTGGAAATCCACAGTGGTTGCATTGCTGGTTTGTGTCTTTCCTGCATTATTCCTCTAACACGACTCTTTTGTCCTTAGGGGAACTTTAGTGCACTTTGCACTCACTTTTCAGGGTCTTGGGGAGGGTTATTTTGCTAACTCTCACTATTGTCTAATAGTCCCAGCGACCCTCTACAAGGTCACATAGGTTTGGGGTCCATTCGTGGTTCGCATTCCACTTCTGGAGTATATGGTTTGTGTTGCCCCTATCCCTATGTTTCCCCATTGCATCCTATTGTAACTATACATTGTTTGCACTGTTTTCTAAGACTATACTGCATATTTTTGCTATTGTGTATATATATCTTGTGTATATTTCCTATCCTCTCACTGAGGGTACACTCTAAGATACTTTGGCATATTGTCATAAAAATAAAGTACCTTTATTTTTAGTATAACTGTGTATTGTGTTTTCTTATGATATTGTGCATATGACACTAAGTGGTACTGTAGTAGCTTCACACGTCTCCTAGTTCAGCCTAAGCTGCTCTGCTAAGCTACCATTATCTATCAGCCTAAGCTGCTAGACACCCTATACACTAATAAGGGATAACTGGGCCTGGTGCAAGGTGCAAGTACCCCTTGGTACTCACTACAAGCCAGTCCAGCCTCCTACACATGTGCAGAAGCGACACCCTCATGTTTAGCTGTAATCAATTCCAATCTCTGATCTTCATTTGGGATCACTCGATCACCAACATCTGGGATTGTTGCAAAAGCAACATTCTGTGCACTGATATGATATGTATAGTTCGTAGGGTATCCTTTCGGAAGGGGCTTGCCTGCAGCCGAGGCTTTAACGGCAAGCAGTATTTCATTATCCAACCTCGTCCGAGAACGAGTCACTGCAGCCACAGAAGCCGTAGCTACTGAAGCTTTGGCTGCTTCGTCAGCCAATGTATAACCGGCAACATGTATTCCTACACGTTGGTGCCCCACTGTATGAAGTATATGGACACATGGCAGCGTATCCTTAAGATCAGCCACCGTTCCCCACAATATTTTGTGTTTAATGGTGTTCCCTTTAGAATCTCTAAACCCGTTCAGTATCCAATGATTGAGGTATTCATTGTATGACTGGACGCAGTAATACTAATCACAGACGATCAAAGTCTGTGTTCCTGGCTCTGAATGTTCGAGCGCTAGAAGAAGAGCCTTAAACTCGGCCAACTGGGCTGTGCTGTCCCCTAAGGTCTGAGTGTACGTATTATGAGGATGAAAAACTCCGTCTTCCATTACCCCGCACACGGCTGCGCAAGCTGCCGAGTATTGATGTTTAGTACCCACAGCCGGTTGTGCCGATCCGTCAGTGTAAATGATGGTATCATAACTGTCTATTGGCAATATGTGTAAGGGAGCGGGGTACTCCTGTTCATACTGGAGAAATTCTTGTGTCTGAAGTCTTGGGTCAAACACATAATCAACATCAGTGGCGGTCAGAGATGTTGCCCATTGAATCCAGCGTGGATGCAATGCCTTAGCGTTAGGAACGCTCGCTTTAGTGACAGCCTCTAAGGCCGGAACCGGGGAGACAACAACAATGCGTTTTCCCTGGGCAAGCGGTCTCTCCTTTATGACGGCAATCTGAACTGCAGTCAGAATTTTTTCAGTAGGAGCAAAACGTTTTTCTGCATTGGAGTACAAATGTGATTTGTATGCTATTGGCACCGTGTCACCCTCATTAAAGGTGACATAGGTAAATCCTAGGGCACCAGCTATTATTCTGATGACCAAATTTGTTTTATTGTCCCGTGTGTACAAGTGTCTAGCTTCTAGCATGTCTCGTTGTATGTCCCTTAGGATGTGTGTGTGTTCAATTGTCCATCGCCTGCCAGAATAATTGGGCTGAATTAAGTCATATAGTGGTTTTAAGCGTTCAGCATAATCTGGAATATATGTTCTGCCAAAATTAAAGAAACCCAGTAATGACTGTAATTTCTTAAGCGTGTTCGGAGGCTGTAGCTGAGCACACTTCTCTAGGAAGTGTGGGGCCAGGCTCTTCCCCTCGTTTGACAGTTCATATCCTAGGAACAATACACTAAGAAAGGCTATCTTGCTTTTCTTAAAATTAAATTTATATCCGAAGGCGGCAAATCCCAAAATTATCCGATCGACCCTGGCAAGATGAATGTCAAGGGTGTCATCAGTGAGATAGATATCATCCACATATGATAATGCCTCGGAATCAAGCTCCAGTAATATTGATGTGACACGGGCCGAAAACAGTCCTGGGCTGTTTTTATAGCCTTGTGGTAAACGACAAAAGCGTTTCTGAGAACCATAGGAAAATGCACTTAGGTCTCTACTTTCATGTGCTAAATTCTGGCAGAAAAAAACATTAGATATATCCAATGTAGTTTTGTATTTTTTACGCACTATATTATTAATTAGCGCTGTGCTGTGTGAATTTTGTATAGCATAAGTGTGTGCATGACTATTCAAGTGCCTATAATCAACCACTATTCTATATGAATGATCAGGTTTCGCAACGGGAAATAGCGGATTATTCATTGCCGATGTACAGGGCTCAATTACTCCCTGGTATTCAAGTTGTGACAGTATTTCCGTCACTGGAGCTTTTGCTTCATGTTTAACAGGGTATTGTGGCTGCGGGTGTGGTGTAGACCGAACGGGAATAACATGGCAAGGAGAGTCCTTGTCCCATCCTACATGATTGCGGTATAATGCAGGTGCCTGCGCTAAAGCCCATTCAGCAGCTAATGCTTGTTTGTCTGTCTCCGGAACAAGATCGGAGAAAGAAGGCAAAATGACATCTTCCCCATGTGGGAGCATGCGGACATGTTCAGGTGGCCAGTCTCTCTCGGCCAACAGGATATCACTAGTAAGTTCATCCCAGAATATTACACTAATAATGCGTTCCACTTCTCCCTCTATCTGAATTGTTAAATCAAAAACCCGATCGGGTGGAAGTACGCGGCCATCCGCCGTTTCAACTGCGATGTAATCGCTAGTTGCTGTCGCATCCAGATGATCTTTCAGATTCTGGCGACATATCGTGACCTCTGCCGCGCTGTCCAACAGAGTCACTGCCCACTTCTTGTTCCTCAACAGTGTTCTCAATACTACTGGCATTTTTAATGGTCAGTGCAGCCACTTTTTTCTTTTTAAATTGTGGCTTTTGTTGAGGAGTCTTTTCTTCTTTTTTAACAGTAGACTGTGGCGAGTCTTTCTTTTCTTTCACGTATTCCGGACGTCGATCTTGACGGCCCCCTCTCTCGCTACGTCTATCCGGTGCGTCCTGAAAGGAACAAGAAGGACGTGAATCAGTATATCTGTCTGGAGTTCTAATGTTATCCCTATTCCTGAGATTATACCTCCTTTCGGAGTACTCCGGATGAGGAGACTCAGCTCTTTTGTTTCTCCTATCCTTGAAATCCTTTTGTTTGTCCCAGCACTTTTTAGACCCCTCTAGTGCTTGCCTTGTACCTTCCTTATGGGTGGTACTTGATATGTCCAATTTTTTAGGTTTGGCTCCCAGCCCATCCCGTCCTATACTAGTATAGGTATCAGAGATTATTTTCGGTAGCTGTCTCTCTTGTTCCTGGTGTGGAGTTTCCCGGAGACGCTGGCGTATCGCCAGTGCTACTGCTTCCCCTTTAATATTACTCAATATTATCAAGGAGACGGCGTCAAAGTTACGCATCAATTTCATCCCCAGATCTAGGGCCGGTGCAGCCCCATGCTCATTTTGTATTTGTTTCAACACTTCCGGCAAATTGGCCAGTGTAGGGGTACCATGCGTGGTAGTATAAACGGCAGTGAAGACTGTACACCAAGTGGCACATTCATCAACCGAGGGAACCATCCCGAATGGCAAGCACATAGTGAGCAATCTATGTTTCTCCTGTGGCCCCGTATGGGGGAACACAGCTTCCAGCTGATTTGTTTTCTGAGCAATCCAGAACGGTATTTTTTCTCGATCCGAGGGCACTTTACCCATAATGGTATGTACCGTTTGTGGATTAATCCCAGTAGCCAATTGATATCCATCAGCTTCTGGTGGTGCTGGACGCACTGGTGTAGTGTTCAATGTTCGCATTACGAACTGGACCAATCGTCTATATAATGCCACTAATTCATTATATAATATCCTTAAATCTACAAGCGGCATAGTCTGTATGCCTGGGTGAGGTGTATATGTGGCAAACATGGGCCACGTAGGCCCTTCATTACTTAAAGGACCTAGCCTCACCCGCCGCAGTATATGTGGTAGGGCGCCTTCAAACCAGTTTTGATGCTCCTGATATGCGAGCGATATTTCATGATACTGGTATGCTTTATACCTTACGGGTACATCCGCAATGTCATAAGTGTGAAATGTGTGCGTTCGTTGGTCAGCCTCAGGAAAGGCAACCCAACAATAAAATGTTTCCGTTTGGTATGCTTCAGTTGCTTCTATAATCAAAGTAACTTCCCCGCCCTCTTCTGTAAGGCCATGCGCTAATAAATGTTGTGTAAGTGCATGTCTAGCATTTGCAGGAATTTCTATGGTATTAGCCATATTTGTTTAGAGAAACGGAACACCAAAATAGGGGAAGTTTTCCTTTTGTGAGTTCGAGCTCGAACAACCTACAGCCTAAGCAGGTGTTACCTGTTTGGCTGAGGAGGATTCGCCCAAAGACCACGGACGTCTCCGTATAATGGCACTGAGGGTACCTGTTGTCTGTGAGAGAGTGATAGTCAGGGTATCCGTAAATTAGTGCCTAAACACCATCGTTGGGGGCGCCATGTCGTAGTTTGGACTCTTGCTCTGAGCAAGACTGCTGGTCTCAGGATGACAGTACTTTCGTTCGTAGGTGACTAAGCCTCTTCCTACAACTATTTGTAACTGTTGTCCAAACCTAACCGGCTTACTAGCAGTACCTCACCGAAAACACAATAGTAAAAGGTGATTTGTAGCAGTTGCTTACGCATGGACTCAAAATACAATATCTCAGGGTTGTCGTGGTTAAACGGAAATTACCCTTTTCTCACAGATTTATAATGTCTCATACAAACAAAGGCAATAACACAGATGCAGTAAAGTTATAATAGTTTTTATTCAACATAACTGCAATTTGTGATAAGTTGTATGAACTGCAATGATTAGGATAATGAATATACCAAGCAACAGTATTGTAAAGAGGAGAGTCATTGTTATAAAGACCCCTACCATTATGCAATATAAGATAAAAATATATGTATATGTATGGCATAAGCCCTAATACCCTAAGGAGAGTAGGTCTAACCTCCTACCTAAAAAGGAAGAGCTGGGTTCGTTAAACCTAATCTGCCAAAACCGTGTCCATGAGAGGAGCCCCCAACCTTCGTTACCTTGGAATGAGGTCTCTATCTCAGACTCCGCAGGGACACGAAGACTGGATCAGTGTCAAGATGACTGCAGCATCGGTATCAGCGATGGTGGCAATGCCCTCTGGTCGGAATCCCTCTGATTATCTGTCTGAAAGTGTGTTGTATTTATACAGATCTACAAGGTCCCCTAACATAAGTGTTATTCATAACAATAGATAACAGGCATGCTTGGGACGGCAATTAATATCAACAATCCGTCGAGAGTATAGAGAGGGAAAATCCCTAAGTGTGAATGCCTACTGTATGTTTGTCTTTCGTGCTTGATCTTGACGCCTTGGCGCAATGACACTGATAATAGAACCCATAACAAGTGGCCTAACTATAAACAAGGCCGCCATTTTAAAGGAAATAAATAATTAAATGGACTATGACAGAGCAAGCTAAGTAGGTTAAAAGTCACTGGGTGACGGGGGCACAAGTTTACAAGCCTACGGCTAAGCTAACTCCTGTTATCCCGCTAAAACAAACTAGGATTCACTACACCCTCCCCATTGCCGTAACAGGTATGATGAAGGTAAGGAAACTAATATGATACATATTCAAATTAATATGATATATGTTAAAATTGATAAGTTGCATCTTAAAATTAATATGACAAGTGTTAATATGAATATGACATCCATTGAAATAAACTTAACATTGATTGAAAAGAATATAACACATTTTAAAATGAATATGACCTATGTTGAAATACATATGACCTTCATTGAAATGAATTTGACATGTTTTAAAATTAATACGAGTAACGTTAAAATGATCATGACATTTGTCACAATTAATATGGCTTGCATTGAAAGTGATATGATATACATTGACATGATTACAATATATGTTGCAATAGATATGATTCATGTTAAAATTAAGATGTGTTAATATGAATGAAGCATACATTGAAAGAAATATGACACATGCTAAGATGAATATGACATGTATTGAAACAAATATGAGCTCCACCGAAATGAATTCAACATGTCTTAAACTGAATATGACTAATGCTGAAATTAAAATGAAACTTGTCAAAATGAATATGTTGTGCTTTGAAATTGATATGACACACATCAAAATAAATACTGCATATATTGAAATTAATATGACCTATGTTGAAATGGATATGGCCTGTGTTAAAATTATTATGACAGGTGCTAAGGTGAATATGACATCCATTGAAATGAATGGCATTCATAGAAAGGAATATGACACATGTTAAGATGAATAGGAGCCACTTTGAAATGAATATGACACCTGATGATATTAATATGTCCCACATCAAAAGTTCTATGACATTCTATAACATGAATATCACTCTTTTTTAAGTGAAAATGAAACTGTGAGATAAATGCAACATGCTTTGAAATGAATTAGGCAAATATTGAAATGAACACAAGCCATGTTTAAATGAATAAGACTGCTGTTTAAATGAATATGGCATGCTCTGAACTTATGTGGATTTGCTTTAAAATGAATATTACATATTGAAATTAATGTTGCATATTCTCAAAGGGTCGGAGTACGAGTTTGACGGTTTGTGCACCACCATGGCGGCAGTGTGACTGCCATCTGCTTGGCAGTCAGACCACAGTATTATGATGCTGGCAGTCCCATAGGGAAAGACTGCCGCAGTCCCGCCAGCACCACCAGGCAGCGCAGACCACCGCAGTGACAAGGCAGGCCAAAAAGGCCGACGGAGCCGGTGTTTCGGACGGAAACATTATGATGTTGCCTACCGCCAGCGTGACCGTGGCAGTCCAACCACCACATCCCAGCAGGTGGAAACGGAAAGCATAAAGGAAGCAACTCACCTGCAGGCAGTGTTACATGACCTGTGCCGCCATGGAGCCCATCACACACACGTCCTGCTGCAGGTGCTGCTCATCGATGGTCCCACACAGCACCCACATTGCAACACAATGGAAGGTCAATGGGATGCACAATAGGTTGTAAAACGAATATCCAAAGCTCACAATGCAAACAATACCTGCATAATAGTGATGGCGACATCAGGAGCATTCATGGACACATTTTACTTTGCACATGCCCCTAAAACAGCATTTGCATAGGAACTGACCCTTCATGTATCTCAGGGACGACAAACAATTTTTGAGCCAAGTGATATGCCTAGCTGCCAAATGTGTAAGTGCAAGTCAAGAAAGCACATACAACGGCAACAGCATGGTCCAGACATCTAGATGATGTAGCTGTAAGGTACACACATAAAAGTGGACACATGGTCAGTCAAATCAAAAAGGAAGCTACCACATTTTAACACCCTCCATGTGTGGACAAACAAAACTCTAGCTCCCGCACATGAGACGAAAGTACAATCTATATCAGGGGACAAATCTGCACCATGCATGCTGACATTGGCCAACACAAGATGAAATACTTACCCTAGCAACCATAACACAATGCAATGACACCCCAATTGTATCAACACCCACATATCAATACAGTGAACATCTACCCTTCTCTTGGGTGACCAACACTTCCCACAAAGTCAGATATTAAAAAACAACAGCAAATGTGGTGGATGTGTCTGTGGGTGTTGTGGTGGTGTCTTGGGGTATGGTGAATGAGGTGTGTGGGGCTGTGGGTTGTAAGCTGTTGTAGGAAGCTGGCCTGGCTTGTAGTGGGTACCTTAGGTACTTACACCTTATACCAGGACCAGTTATCCCTTATTAGTGAAATGTAGTAGTGTTCTAGCAGCTTAGGCTGATAGAGGTAGGTGTAGCAGAGCAGCTTAGGCTGAACTAGGAGAAATGCAAAGCTCCTGCAATACCACTTATAGTTACACAGTACTTATACCCAATAAAAGACAATACTCAGTGTTACCAAAAATAAAGGTACTTTATTTTAGTGACACAAGACCAAAATTATCTTAGAGGCAATACTCCTTCTGGAGGTAAGTATTATACACAATATATACACTAGACACCAACATCAGGTAAGTAAATAGTCATAGGATAGTGCAAACAATAGAAAATACCATAGAATGCAATATGAAGAAATAGGTCTTGGGGCAAAACAAACCATATACTAAGAAAGTGGAATGCGAATCACAAATTTCCCCATAGGCAAGTGTAGTGTTTAGATGGGCACTGGGAGTGTTAGAAAACCGCAAAGGTTGGTAAAATACCCCACCCCAGAGCACAGGAAAGTAGGAGTAAAGTACTGCAAGTTTCCTTAGGACACACTAAAAGTCGTGAATAGAGTTATTGCAAGAACCAAGCAAGTCTGCAAGCAACAAATAGTGGATTCCTGGACCTGAAGACCTGTAAAGAGAGGAGACCAACTCCAGAAGTCGCAGAAGATTCCAGGAAGGACAGGAGCCCCTGCCAACCTAGAAGATGGTGCAAAAGAGGATTCTCCAGTTGGAAGAAGTCTGCAGAAGAGCACCAAAGAAGATGGCTGTGGGTTCCTGCATGATGCAAAGGATGTCCCACATGGAGATGTTGGATGCAGGCGAGTTGTAGCACTGGATTAGTCCAACAAGCCTTGGTTCAAGCAATGTCGTGGATTGTGTCAAAATGGTGCTGCTTGGACCCAGGAGGTATCTGGGGGCCTCAACTCAGACTGAGGAGGCAGAGGGGGCTCCCAACACTGGAGAGAACCCACGGATGACCAGGTGTAGGAAAGTACCATCTTGCCTGGCATGTTATCCCCCTTTTTACTGTATGTATGTTTGATTTTGCCTATGTGTCACTGGGATCCTGCTAGTCAGGACCCCAGTGCTCATAAAGTATGCCCTGTATGTGTTCCCTGTGTGGTGCCTAACTGTATCACTGAGGCTCTGCTAACCAGAACCTCAATCTTTATGCTCTCTCTGCTTTTAAAATTGTCACTGCAGGCTAGTGACTCATTTTACCAATTCTCATTGGCACACTGGAACACCCTTATAATTCCCTTGGATATGGTACCCAGATATCCAGGGTATTGGGGTTCCAGGAGATCCCTATGGGCTGCAGCATTTCTTTTGCCACCGATAGGGAGCTCAGACAATTCTTACACAGGACTGCCACTGCAGCCTGAGTGAAATAACGTCCATGTTATTTCACAGCCATTTTACACTGCACTTAAGGAACTTATGAGTCACCTATATGTCTAACCCTCACTTGGTGATAGTTAGGTGCAAAGTTACGTAGGGTGTGGGCACCCTGGCACTAGCCAATGGACCTCCACATTGTTCAGGTCAAATTCCTCGGACTTTGTGAGTGCGGGAACACCATTACACGCGTGCACTACATATAGGTCAATACCTATATGTAGCGTCACCGTGGTAACTCCAAACATGGCCATGTAACATGTCTAGGATCATGGAATTGTCACCCCAATACCATTCTGGTATTGGAGTGACAATTCCATGCATCCCCGGGTGTCTAGCACAGAGCCCGGGTACTGCCAAACTAACTTTCTGGGGTCTCCACTGCAGCTACTGCTGCTGCCAACCCCTCAGACAGGGTTCTGCCCCCCTGGTGCCTGGGCAGCCTGGTCCCAGGAAGGCAGAACCAATAATTTCCTCTGAGAGAGGGTGTTACACCCTCTCCCTTTGGAAATAGGTGTGAAGGTCTGGGGAGGAGTAGCCTCACCCAGCCTCTGGAAATGCTTTGATGAGCACAGATGGTGCCTACTCTGCATAAGCCAGTCTACACCGGTTCAGGGATCCCCCAGCCCTGCTCTGGCGCGAAAGTGGACCAAGGAAAGGGGAGTGACCACTCCCCTGAAAACCACCTCCCAGGGGAGGTGCCCAGAGGTCCTCCAGTGTCCCAGACCTCTGCCATCTTGGATGCAGAGGTGTGAGGGCACAATGGACAGCTCTGAGTGGCCAGTGCCAGCAGGTGACGTCAGAGACCCCTCCTGATAGGTGCTTACCTTTCTCAGTAGCCAATCCTCCTCTGTGGGCTATTTAGGGCCTCTCTTGTGGGCTATTCCTCAGATAACGAATGCAAGAGCTCACCAGAGTTCCTCTGCACTTCCCTCTTCGACTTCTGCCAAGGATCGACCGCTGACTGCTCCAGGACACCTGTATAACCGCAACAAAGTAGCAAGAAGACTACCAGCAACATTGTAGCGCCTCATCCTGCCGGCTTTCTCGACTATTTCCTGGTGGTGCCTGCTCTGAGGGCTGTCTGCCTTCACCCTGCGCTGGAAGCCAAGAAGAAATCTCCCGTGGATCAATGGAATCTTCCCCCTGTCAACGCAGGCACCAAACCTCTGCATCACCGGTTCTCTGGGTCCCCTCTCATCCTAACGAGCGTGGTCCCTGGAACACAGGAGCTGGGTCCAAGTGTCTCCCACAGTCCAGTGGCCCTTCTGTCCAAATTTGGTGGAGGTAAGTCCTTACCTCCCCACGCCAGACAGTAATCCTGTGCACTGCGTGAACTGCAGCTGCTCGGGCTTCTGTGCACTTTTCCAAGACTTCCTTCGTGCACAGCCTAACCCAGGTCCCCAGCACTCCGTCCTGCATTGCCCAACTCGCTGAGTTGGACTCCGACATCGTGGGACCCTCCTTTGGGACTCTGAGTCGACCGATGTCCTCAGATGTTCTAAGTGCCTGTTCAGGTGCTTCTGCGGGTGCTGCCTGCTTCTGCATGGGCTCTCTGAGTTGCTGAGTGCCCCCTCTGTCTCCTCCTCCAAGGGGCGACCTCCTGATCCTTCCTGGGCCCTAGCAGCACCCAAAATCCTTAAACGCAACTCTTGCAGCTAGCGAGCCTTGTTTGTGGTCTTTCTGCAAAGGAAACAACTCTGCATCCCCCAGCACGCTGTGGGACATCTTCTGGCCAAAGGAGAAGTTCCTGGCACCTTCCGTTGTTGCAGAATCTTTGGCTTCTTCCACCCGGAGGCAGCCCTTTTGCACCTTCATCCGGGGTTTAGTGGGCTCCTGCCCCCCCGGACACTTGCGTGACTCTTGGACTTGGTCCCCTTCCTTTACAGGTCCTCAGGTCCAGGAATCCATCTTCAGTGTTTTGCAGACTCCCCTATCTCGACTTTACTGTCTTTCTGGGGGTAGTAGGGTAACTTTACTCTTACTTTTCAGGGTCTTGGGGTGGGGTATCTTGGATACCCTTAGTGTTTTCTAACAGTCCCAGCGACCCTCTACACACTACACCAGTCCTGGGGTCCATTTGTGGTTCGAATTCCACTTTTGGAGTAGATGGTTTGTGTTGCCCCAGGCCTATTTCTCCCTATTGCATTCTATTGTGATTCTACATTGTTTGCACTACTTTACTAACTGTTACTTACCTGATTTTGGTTTGTGTGCATATAATTTGTGTATATTAGTTACCTCCTAAAGGAGTATATCCTCTGAGATACTTTTGGCATATTGTCACTAAAATAAGGTACCTTTATTTTTAGTAACTCTGAGTATTGTGTTTTCTTGTGATATGGTGCTATATGATATAAGTGGTATAGTAGGAGCTTTGCATGTCTCCTAGTTCAGCCTAAGCTGCTCTGCTATAGCTACCTCTATCAGCCTAAGCTGCTAGAACACCTCTATTCTACTAGTAAGAGATAACTGGACCTGGCACAAGGCGTAAGTACCACAAGGTACCCACTATAAGCCAGGCCAGCCTCCTACATTGATGGTGCAGCAGTGGAATAAGTACTTGTAACTGCTTTACCACTTTGTCATTTGGTGCTTTTCATAAGAAAAACATATACCAAATATTTCAATATATGCACATTGAACCAAAACAGTTTACTGTTCTGCTCTAAAACTTTCTACAAAGTTTCTGAAAAGTTCTGAAAACTTTAAAAAGTTTTCAAAAAGTTTGAAAAAGTTTTTTCTCTGTACTTTCACAAGTTCTAAAACTTTTTCTCTCTCTGTCCTAAACCTTTTCTATCATGTCTGCAGTAGATAGAGCTCACTCCCAAAATTGTTCAGGCAACCTATGAGAGTTTAAACTTTAAAAGTGTGAGGGGTCTCTGCAGAGAAAGAGGTTTAAGCATTTGTAAGAATCCTACAAAAGGCTTTCTCTTTAACCTGCTCCTAGAAAGTGACTAGAACCAGTCTGACCCATCTCAGGAACAGGAGGTAGGAGGGGAAGGTACCCAGTCAGACTCAGAGGAGTTCCCTGAAGAGATTGGGGAGGGTTCTTACAAAGACCTGCCCTCTAGCAGGCCTCCTAGTGATACTGGTAGTGGGAGAGGGTCACACATTAGTAGGACATCTTTTACTCCTAAAGGCCAGGTTACTAGGGTCCAGCCAGTTAGGGGCAGGCCTCTCTCTGCCAATTCCCACATTTCCTCTGTATCTAAACATTCCCAAGCCTCCCACCCTGAGGATAACTAAATGGAAAGGGAACTCAAACAGCTGAGGTTGGAAGAGGCCAGGCTGAAGCTTAAACAGCAGCACCTGGCCTTAGACAGTGAATCCCTAGATGTAGAGAGGGAAAGACAGAGATTGGGGTTAGTTCCCCATGGTGGCAGCAGCAGTATTTCTGATAGCAATCCTGTTAGAGAGCAAGATTCTAGAAATCTGTATAAGATAGTCCCCCCTTACAAGGAGGGGGATGACATTAACAAGTGGTTTGCTGTACTTGAGAGGGCCTGTATGGTACAGTTGGTCCCTCAAAGGCAGTGGGCTGCTATCTTGTGGCTATCTTTCACTGGTAAGGGTAGGGATAGGCTCCTTACTGTCAGAGAAAGTGATGCTAATAATTACAAAGTTTTGAAGGATGCACTCTTGGATGGATTTGGCTTAACCACTGAACAATACAGGATTAACTTCAGAGACACCAGAAAAGAGTCGTCTCAAGACTGAACAGACTTTGTTGACTGTTCAGTGAAGGCCTTGGAGGGTTGGTTGCATGGCAGTAAGGTGACTGACTATGAAAGCCTGTATAATCTGATCCTGAGTGAGCAT
This sequence comes from Pleurodeles waltl, assembly GCF_031143425.1. Classification (NCBI taxonomy): domain Eukaryota; kingdom Metazoa; phylum Chordata; class Amphibia; order Caudata; family Salamandridae; genus Pleurodeles; species Pleurodeles waltl. The sequence continues at coordinate 1,311,805,478 of NC_090437.1, read as the reverse complement.
ATTCTTAACAATTGTGTGTCTGATTTGTTGCACCAGTACTTGGTAGATTCAGATCTGACCTCTCCCCAAGAATTGGGAAAGAAGTCAGACAAATGGGTCAGAACAAGAGTGAACAGAAAAGTTCATACAGGGATGGCAAGAAGAAGGATGGTAAGTCTTCTGACAAGGGTGGGGACAAAGATGAAAATATTCAGAGTCTTCATCAGGCCCACAAAAATCTTCTGGGGGTGGTGGGTCCAAATCCTCATCTAACAGTCAGAAAAAGCCTTGGTATTATTTATGTAAAGTAAAAGGCCATTGGGCAAGTGATTCCACTTGTCCAAAGAAAAACACCAAACCTCCCACCACCACAACCCCAACTGCAACCTCTAGTGCCCCTAGTAATAGTAGTGGTGGTGGGAAGTCTACTACAAATAGCCAATCCAAGGATGTAGCTGGGCTCACTATTGGTAGTGTAGTTGGGGTTGGTCTTGTTAGGGAGACAACAGAGGCTGTTTTAGTCTCTGATGGTGGCATTGACTTTCCCACCTTGGTTGCTTGTCCCCTTAATATGGGTAAGTACAAGAAACTACCCCTAATCAATGGTGTTGAGGTTGAGGCCTACAGGGACACAGGAGCCAGTGTAACTATGGTGATAGAGAAACTGGTTCACCCTGATCAACACCTACTTGGTCAGCAGTACCAAGTGATTGATGCTCATAACAACACTCTTAGCCACCTCATGGCTGTTGTGAATCTCAACCGGGGGTGGGGGGGGGTTTACTGGTCCAAAGAAAGTTGTGGTAGCCACTGAATTACCTGTAGATTGCTTATTAGGCAATGATTTGGAAACATCAGCTTGGGCAGAAGTGGAGTTGGAGGATTATGCAGCAATGATGGGCATTCCTGGGCATATTATTGCTTTGACAAGTGCTCAGGCCAAAAATCAAAAAGGACAGGGAAACTTGGATCCTGGAATAATGGACAAAATGCTCCCAAAAGCTAGGGGTAGGAAGGGTAATCCTTGCCCACTATACTTCCCTCTCCAGAAGATTCCCCTTTTGAGGAAGAGGAATCCTCTCAATGTGCAGAACCTGCACCAGAGGAGCTGGCAGCAGACACTGCTGAGCTTTTGGGTGCAGGGGGGCCTGCTTGGGAAGAGCTGAGTGTGGTACAGCAGACCTGTCCCACACTAGAGGGTTTAAGACAGCAAGCTGTCAAACAGCAGAATGGGGATGTCAAAGACAGCCATAAGGTGTATTGGGAAGACAACCTCTTATACACTGAGTCAAGGGACCCTAAACCTGGAGCTGCCAGGAGATTGGTCATTTCCTTGCAGTACAGAGAGTTTCTTCTTACCTTGGCACATGACATTCCTTTGGCTGGGCATTTGGGCCACACGAAAATTTGGGAGAGACATGTCCCCCTGTTTCACTGGCCTCATATGTCAGAGGACACTAAAGAGTTTTGTCGCTCTTGTGTGACCTGCCAAGCCAGTGGCAAGACTGGTGGCACTCCAAAGGCCCCCTTAATTCCACTTCAATTGGTTGGGGTGCCCTTTGAAAGGGTAGGGTTTGACATAGTTGGCCCCCTTGACCCTCCAACAGCTTCAGGCAATAGATTTATCCTGGTGGTAGTGGACCATGCCATTAGGTACCCTGAAGCCATCACCTTAAGGACCACTACAGCTCCTGCAGTGGCAAAGGCCCTCCTGGGAATCTTTTTCAGAGTGGGTTTCCCTAAGGAAGTGGTGTCAGACAGAGATAGTAACTTCATGTCTGCATACCTCAAAGCAATGTGGAAGGAGTGTGGTGTAACTTACAAGTTCACAACTCCTTACCATCCACAAACAAATGGTCTGGTTGAGAGGTTTAATAAAACTCTCACAGGTATGATAATGGGACTCACTGAAAAACTCAGAAGGAGATGGGATGTCCTGTTACCTTGCCTCCGTTTTGCTTACAGGGAGGCACCCCAAAAAGGATTTGGATTCAGCCCCTTTGAACTCCTCTTTGGGCACCCTGTGAGAGGTCCCCTTGCTCTTGTTAAGGAGGGTTGGGAACAACCTTTAAAAGCTCCTAAACAGGACATAGTGGACTATGTACTTGGCCTAAGATCAAGAATGGCTGAGTATCTGAAAAAGGCCAGTAAACACTTTCAGGCCAGCCAGGAGCTGCAAAAGCAATGGCATGACCAGAAGGCTGTCCTGACTCAGTGCCACCCAGGACAGAAGGTGTGGGTATTGGAGCCTGTGGCCCCAAGAGCACTCCAGGACAAATGGAGTGGACCCCATCTAATTGTTGGAAAAAAAGGGTGAGGTTACCTATTTGGTAGACCTTCGCACTGCCAGGAGTTCCCTTAGGGTGCTCCATGTCAACAGCCTGACACCCTACTATGACAGGGCTGATCTCACCCTGCTCATGGCAACTGATGAAGGACAGGAAGAAGAGAGTGACCCTCTCCCTGATCTCTTCTCCACCACTGAAGCTGATGGCTTAGTGGAAGGAGTGGTCTTAGCAGATTGTCTTACTGCTGAACATAAAGACAACTGTGTTAATCTCTTAAGTCAGTTTTCTGAACTCCTTTCACTGATACTAGGTACTACTACTTGGTGTGAACAGACTATCAATACTGGAGAGAGTTTACCTGTCAAAAGTAAGATATATAGGCAGCCTGATGATGTCAGGGACTGCATTAAACAAGAGGTGCAGAAAATGTTAGACTTAGGGGTGATTGAGCCTTCAGAAAGCCCCTGGGCTATCCCAGTTGTGCTTGTCCCAAAACCTCACACTTAAGATGGAAAAAGAGAGATGAGGTTTTGTGTTGATTATAGGGGGCTCACCCAAGTAACCAAGACAGATGCTCACCCTATACCCAGGGCAGATGAGCTCATAGATACACTGGCCTCTGCCAAGTATCTAAGCACTTTTGATCTAACTGCAGGGTATTGGCAGATTAGGTTATCAGAAGATGCTAAACCAAAGACTGCATTTTCAACCATTGGAGGGCACTATCAATTCACAGTAATGCCCTTTGGTCTGAAAAATGCACCTGCCACTTTTCAAAGGTTGGTGAACACAATCCTGCAAGGGTTGGAAGCTTTTAGGGCAGCATATCTAGATGATATAGCTGTCTATAGCTCAACCTGGGATGATCACCTGGTCCACCTATGAAAGTTTTGGGGGCCCTGCAAAAGGCAGGCCTCACTATCAAGGCCTCAAAGTGCCAGTTAGGCAGGGGAAAGTGGTTTATCTGGGTCACCTGGTAGGTGGGAAACAGATTGCACCACTGGAGGGGAAGATTCAGACCATTATGGAATGGACTCCCCCTACAACTCAAACCCAGGTCACAGCCTTTTTAGGCCTCACAGGGTACTATAGGAGATTCATCAAGAATGATGGCTCCATAGCAGCCCTCTTAATGATCTCACTAGCAAAAAGATGCCTAAGAAGGTATTGTGGACAGCTAGCTATCAAAAAGCTTTTGATGAGCTCAAACAGGCCTTGTGCTCTGCACCTCTCCTAAAAAGCCCTTGCTACTCCAAGAAATTCATAGTCCAGACTGATGCTTCTGAATTAGGGGTTGGGGCAGTGCTATCACAGCTGAATACTGAGGGCCAGGATCAACCTATTGCTTTTATCAGCAGGAGGTTGACCCCTAGGGAAAAGCACTGGTCTGTCATAAAGAGGGAGGCCTTTGCTGTGGTCTGGGCACTGAAAAGTTGAGACCATACCTGTTTGGTACTCACTTTATTGTTCAGACAGACCACAAATCTCTACTTTGGCTAAAACAAATAAAAGGTGAAAACCCTAAATTGTTGAGGTGGTCCATATCCCTACAGGGAATGGACTATACAGTGGAACATAGACCTGGGAGTACTCACTCCAATGCAGATGGACTCTCCAGATATTTCCACTTAGACAATGAAGACTCATATGGGCAAGGTTAGCCTTATTGTCCCTCGTTTGGTGGGGGGTTGTGTAGGAAAGTACCATCTTGCCTGGCATGTTACCCCCATTTTTACTGTATGTATGTTTGTTTTTGCCTATGTGTCACTGGGATCCTGCAAGTCAGGACCCCAGTGCTCATAAAGTATGCCCTGTATGTGTTCCCTGTGTGGTGCCTAACTGTATCACTGAGGCTCTGCTAACCAGAACCTCAGTGTTTATGCTCTCTCTGCTTTTAAAATTGTCACTGCAGGCTAGTGACTAATTTTACCAATTCTCACTGGCACACTGGAACACCCTTATAATTCCCTTGTATATGGTACCCAGGTACCCAGAGTACTGGGGTTCCAGGAGATCCCTATGGGCTGCAGCATTCCTTTTGCCACCCATAGGGAGCTCAGACAATTCTTACACACAACTGCCACTGCAGCCTGAGTGAAATAACGTCCACGTTATTTCACAGCCATTTTACACTGCACTTAAGTAACTTATAATTCACCTATATGTCTAACCATCACTTGGTGAAGGTTAGGTGCAAAGTTACTTAGTGTGTGGGCACCCTGGCACTAGCCAAGGTACCTCCACATTGTTCAGGGCAAATTCCCCGGACTTTGTGAGTGCGGGGACACTATTACACGCGTGCACTACATATAGGTCAATACCTATATGTGGCGTCACCATGGTAACTCCGAACATGGCCATGTAACATGTCTAGGATCATGTAATTGTCACCCCAATACCATTCTGGTATTGGAGTGACAATTCCATGCATCCCGGGTCTCTAGCACAGAGCCGGGGTACTGCCAAACTAACTTTCCGGGGTCTCCACTGCAGCTACTGCTGCTGCCAACCCCTCAGACAGGTTTCTGCCCCCCTGGGGCCATGGCAGCCTGGTCCCAGGAAGGCAGAACAAAGAATTTCCTCTGAGAGAGGGTGTTTTTTACACCCTCTCCCTTTGGACATAGGTGTGAAGGGCTGGGGAGGAGTAGCCTCCCCCAGCCTCTGGAAATGCTTTGATGGGCACAGATGGTGCCCTCTCTGCATAAGCCAGTCTACACCGGTTCAGGGATCCCCCAGCCCTGCTCTGGTGTGAAACTGGACAAAGGAAAGGGGAGTGACCATTCCCCTGACCAGCACCTCCCAGGGGAGGTGCCCAGAGCTCCTCCAGTGTGTCCCAGACCTCTGCCATCTTGGATGCAGAGGTGTGCGGGCACAATGGACAGCTTTGAGTGGCCAGTGCCAGCAGGTGATGTCAGAGACCCCTCCTGATAGGTGCTTACCTTTCTCAGTAGCCAGTTCTCCTCTGTGGGCTATTTAGGGTCTCTCTTGTGGGCTATTTCTCAGATAACGAATGCAAGAGCTCACCAGAGTTCCTCTGCACTTCCCTCTTCGACTTCTGCCAAGGATCGACCGCTGACTGCTCCAGGACGCCTGCATAACCGCAACAAAGTAGCAAGAAGACTACCAGCAACATTGTAGCGCCTCATCCTGCCGGCTTTCTCGACTGTTTCCTGGTGGTGCATGCTCTGAGGGCTGTCTGCCTTCACCCTGCACTGGAAGCCAAGAAGAAATCTCCTGTGGGTCGACAGAATCTTCCCCCTGCCAACGCAGGCACCAAACTTCTGCATCACCGGTCCTCTGAGTCCCCTCTCATCCTGACGAGCGTGGTCCCTGGAACACAGGAGCTGGGTCCAAGTGTCTCCCACAGTCCAGTGGCCCTTCTGTCCAAATTTGGTGGAGGTAAGTCCTTGCCTCCCCACGCCAGACAGTAATCCTGTGTACTGCATGAACTGCAGCTGCTTGGGCTCCTATGCACTTTTCCAAGACGTCCTTCGTGCACAGCCTAGCACAGGTCCCCAGCACTCCGTCCTGCATTGCCCAACTCGCTGATTTGGACTCCGACATCGTGGGATTCTGAGTTGACCGATGTCCTCAGATCTTCTAAGTGCCTCTTCAGGTGCTTCTGTGGGTGCTGCCTGCTTCTGCATGGGCTCTCTGAGTTGCTGAGTGCCCCCTCTGTCTCCACCTCCAAGGGGCGACCTCCTGGTCCTTCCTGGGCCCTAGCAACACCCAAAATCCTCAACCATGACTCTTGCAGCTAGCAAGGCTTGTTTGTGGTCTTTCTGTGTGAAAACAACTCTGCGTCCTCCAGCACGCTGTGGGACATCTTCTGGCCAAAGGAAAAGTTCCTGGCACCTTCCGTTGTTGCAGAATCTTTGGCTTCTTCCACCCAGAGGCAGCCTTTTTGCACCTTCATCCGGGGTTTAGTGGGCTCCTGCCCCCCTGGACACTTTTGTGACTCTTGGACTTGGTCCCCTTCCTTTACAGGTCCTCAGGTCCAGGAATCCATCTTCAGTGTTTTGCAGTCAGTTGTTGTCCTTGCAGAATCCCCTATCTCGACTTTACTGTCTTTCTGGGGTAGTAGGGTAACTTTCCTCCTACTTTTCAGGGTCTTGGGGTGGGGTATCTTGGACACCCTTAGTGTTTTCTAACAGTCCCAGCGACCCTCTACACACTACACTAAGCCTGGGGTCCATTTGTGGTTCGCATTCCACTTTTGGAGTATATGGTTTGTGTTGCCCCTAGGCCTATTTCTTCCTATTGCATTCTATTGTGATTCTACATTATTTGCACTACTTTTCTAACTGTTACTTACCTGATTTTGGTTTGTGTGCATATCATTTGTGTATATTACTTACCTCCTAAGGGAGTGTATCCTCTGAGATACTTTTGCCATATTGTCACTAAAATAAAGTACCTTTATTTTTAGTAACTCTGAGTATTGTGTTTTCTTGTGATATAGTGCTATATGATATAAGTGGTATAGTAGGAGCTTTGTATGTCTCTTAGTTCATCCTAAGCTGCTCTGCTATAGCTACCTCTATCAGCCTAAGCTGCTAGAACACCTCTATTCTACTAATAAGGGATAACTGGACCTGGCACAAGCTGTAAGTACCACAAGGTATCCACTATAAGCCAGGCCAGCCTCCTACACCAGGCAGCACTCACAGAGGTCCCAGGACATGGGGACAAAGAAGGTGCAAATTCCAGTTGCTGCAGCACTACAAAAGAAGGTCCCACACTGCCGGAGAACAACTCAGCGAGTTGAGCATCACAAGATAGAGTGCTGGGGACCTGGGCCAGGATGTGCATGAAGGATTCTTGCAAATAGTGCACAGAGGCCTCAGGAGGTAAAGATGACGTGGTGCACAGGGGTACTGTCGCAAACGGGGAAGGCAAGCTCTTACCTGGAGCTTTTGGAATTGACCACCTACCCAGGTATGCACCTATCAGGAGGGGTCTCTGACGTCAACTGTTGGCACTGACCACTCAGAGATCTCCAGAGTGTCCCCACACCTTGGAAAACAAGATGGCTACCACAAGGGACACAATGCAGGCGCTCTGGGCACCACCCCTGGAGTGGTGATTGACAGGAGAGTGGTCTCTCCCCTTCCGTTTCGCGCCAGAGCAGGGACAGGGGGTACCTGAACCGCTGTAGACCGGCTTATGCAAGGAGTGCACCATCTGTGCCCTGTAAAGCATTTCCTGCGGCTCTGGAAGGCTACCCCTCCCAAGCCTGTAACACCTATTTCCAAAGGAAAAGGGCGTAACACCCTCCTCCCAAAGGAAATGCTCTGTTCTGCCTTCCTGGGATTGGGTTTCTCAGACCTCAGGAGGGCAGAACCCTGTCTGTGAGGTGACAGCAGGTGTAGCTGCAGTGCAAGCCTCAGAGAGCTGGTTTGGTAGTACTAGGGGTCCATGGTGGAGCCCACAGGATGCATAGGATTGGCCCCCCAATACCAGATTTGGAATGGGGGGACAATTCCTTGATCCTAGACACCTTACATGGCCATATTCGGAGTTACCATTGTGAAGCTACATATAGGTATCGACCTACATGTAGTGCACCTGTGTAATGGTGGCCCCGCACTTACGAAGTCTGGGGATTTGGCCCTGGACTGTGTGGGGGCACCTTTGCTAGTGCAAGGGTGCCCTCACACTTAGTAACTTTGCACCTAGCCTTCAGTAAATGAAGGTTAGACGTATAGGTGACTTATAAGTTACTTAAGTGCAGTGAAAATGGCTGTGAAATAGTGTGTGCACTATTTCTTTCAGGCTGCAGTGGCAGTCCTGTGAAATGGTTTGTCTGAGCTCCTTATGGGTGGCAAAAGAAATGCTGCTGCCCATAAGGATCTCCTGGAACCCCAATGCCCTGGGGACATAGGTACCATATACTAGGGACTTATAAGGGGGGGTCCAGTGTGCCAATTGGAATTGGCGCATAAAGTCACTAAACTATAGTGACTAATTTGGAAGCAGAGAGAGCATAAGCACTGAAGTTCTGGTTAGCAGAACTTCAGTGACACAGTTAAGCACTACTGACAACACACACAGTAGGCCACAAACTATGAGCACTGGGGTCCTGGCTAGCAGGATCCCAGTGAGACAGTAAAAACACACTGACATAAACTCACAAACAAGCCAAAAGTGGGGGTAACCATTCTACAACGAGGCAACTTTCTCACAGGAGTTGTCTGGGTATACGGTGGGTGTGATGGATGTGTCACTGGGTGAAATGGTGGCTGGTGTGGTGTCTGTGGATGAATGTTGAGTGCCTGCATGCCGGTGTGCCTGGTAGTGTTTGTGTCGCTGTGTGCTGCTTGTGTGTGTTGAGGTTGGTGCATGCGGATATGTCTGTGTGCTTAGGAAAAGTAGGGCAATAGGGAATTTGGATAGGGAAGAGAGAGGGAAGATTGGGGATAGATTGCTGTCATCATTGAGGAGGCCAGAGCCTGAAAAGATTTCTATAGGCCAGACACCATTGAAATCCTGAACACCATCCACTCCGGCTCTCCATATGACCCCTGCACTCACCACATCCTCAACAAAGCAAGCTCCGTCATGACACCCCAACTACGGAAGATCATCAACAGCTCCTTCGAGTCTGCCACCTTCCCGGAGAGCTAAAAACATGCTGAGATCAATGCCCTCCTCAAAACATCCAAGGCAGACCGAAAGGACCTCAAGAACTTCCCGCCTATTGCCCAGCTCCCCTTCCCGCCAAAATTCATAGAGGAGGCTGTCAACAGACAACTAACCCGCTTCCTCGAGGAAAACTGCACCTTGGACCCTTCCCAATCCGGATTCCGCAGCAACCACAGTACCGAAATCACCCTCATCGCCGCCACCGACGACATCAGAACCATACTGGACAAAGGCGAAACCGCGGCCCTCATCCTCCTGGACCTCTCGGCAGCGTTCAACACCATCTGCCACCATATCCTACGCTCACGCCTCAGCAATGAAGGAATCCGCGACAGAGCCCTGAACTGGGTCACCTCCTTTCTCGCCTGCAGAACCCAGACAGTCCGCCTCCCCCCATTCCGCTCGGAGGCCACCAAAATCATCTGTGCCGTACCCCAGGGTTCGTCCCTCAGACCGACCCTCTTCAACGTCTACATGGCCCTGCTGTAGGAGGCTGGCCTGGCTTATAGTGGGTACCTTGTGGTACTTACACTTTGTGTCAGGTCCAGTTATCCCTTATTAGTAGAATAGAGGTGTTCTAGCAGCTTAGGCTGATAGAGGTAGCTATAGCAGAGCAGCTTAGGCTGAACTAGGAGACATGCAAAGCTCCTGCTATACCACTTATATCATATAGCACTATATCACAAGAAAACATAATACTCACAGTTACTAAAAATAAAGGTACCTTATTTTAGTGACAATATGCCAAAAGTATCTCAGAGGATATACTCCCTTAGGAGGTAACTAATATACACAAATTATATGCACACAAACCAAAAACAGGTAAGTAACAGAAAAGTAGTGCAAACAATGTAGTACACAATAGAATGCAATAGGAAGAAATAGGCCTCTGGGCAACACAAACCATATACTCCATAAGTGGAATGCAAACCACGAATGGACCCCAGGCCTAGTGTAGTGTGTAGAGGGTATCTGGTAGTGTAAGAAAACACTAAGGGTGTCCAAGATACCCCACTCCAAGACCCTGAAAAGTAGGAGTAAAGTTACCCTACTACCCCAGAAAGACAGTAAAGTCGAGATAGGGGATTCTGCAAGGACAACATCTGACTGCAAAACACTGAAGACGGATTCCTGGACATGAGGACCTGTAAAGGAAGGGGACCAAGTCAAAGAGTCACGCAAGTGTCTGGGGGGCAGGAGCCCACTAAACCCCGGATGAAGGTGCAATAGGGCTGCCTCCGGGTGGAACAAGCCAAAGATTCTGCAACAACGGAAGGTGCCAGGAACTTCTCCTTTGGTCAGAAGATGTCCCACAGCGTGCTGGAGGATGCAGAGTTGTTTCCACGCAGAAAGACCACAAACAAGCCTTGCTAGCTGCAAGAGTCGTGGTTGAGGATTTTGGGTGCTGCCAGGGCCCAGGAAGGACCAGGAGGTCGCCCCTTGGAGGAGGAGACAGAGGGGGCGCTCAGCAACTCAGAGAGCCCATGCAGAAGCAGGCAGCACCCACAGAAGCAACTGAACAGGCACTTAGAAGATCTGAGGACATCAGTCGACTCAGAGTCACAAAGGAGGGTCCCACGACGTCGGAGTCCAACTCAGCAAGTTGGGCAATGCAGGACGGAGTGCTGTGGACCTGGGCTAGGCTGTGCACAAAGGAAGTCTTGCAAAAGTGCACAGAACCCCGAGCAGCTGCAGTTCACGCAGTACACAGGATTACTGTCTGGCATGGGGAAGCAAGGACTTACCTCCACCAAATTTGGACAGAAGGGCCACTGGACTGTCAAAGACACTTGGACCCAGCTCCTGTGTTCCAGGGACCACGCTCGTCAGGATGAGAGGGGACCCAGAGGACCGGTGATGGAGAAGTTTGGTGCCTGTGTTAGCAGGGGGAAGATTCCGTCGACCCACGGGAGATTTCTTCTTAGCTTCCAGTGCAGGGTGAAGGCAGACAGCCCTCAGAGCATGCACCACTAGGAAACAGTCGAGAAAGCCAGCAGGATGGCACTACAATGTTGCTGGTAGTCTTCTTGCTACTTTTGTTGCAGTTATGCAGGCGTCCTGGAGCAGTCAGCGGTCGATCCTTGGCAGAAGTCGAAAAGGGAAGTGCAGAGGAACTCTGGTGAGCTCTTGCATTCGTTATCTGGTGAGATACCAACAGGAGAAACCCTAAATAGCCCACAGAGGAGGATTGGCTTCAGAGAAAGGTAAGCACCTATCAGGAGGGGTCTCTGACGTCACCTACTGGCACTGGCCACTCAGAGCTGTCCATTGTGCCATCACACCTCTTCATTCAAGATGGCAGAGGTCTGGGACACACTGGATGAGCTCTGGCCACCTCCCCTGGGAGGTGCTGGTCAGGGGAGTGGTCACTTCCCTTTCCTTTGTCCAGTTCCGTGCCAGAGCAGGGCTGGGGGGATCCCTGAACCGGTGTAGACTGGCTTATGCGGTGAGGGCACCATCTGTGCCCTTCAAAGCATTTCCAGAGGCCAGGAGAGGCTACTCCTCTCAGGCCCTTCACACCTATTTCCAAAGGGAGAGGGTGTAACACCCTCTCATAGAGGAAATCCTTTGTTCTGCCCTCCTGGGACCAGGCTGCCCAGGCCCCAGGGGGGCAGAAACCTGTCTGAGGGGTTGGCAGCAGCAGCAGCTGCAGTGGAGACCCCGGATAGTTAGTTTGGCAGTACCCGGGCTCTTTGCCACCAGAATGGTATTGGGGTGACAATTCCATGATCTTAGCCATGTTACATGGCCATGTTCGGAGTTACCATGGTGACGCTACATATAGGTATTGACCTATATGTAGTGCACGCGTGTAATGGTGTCTCCGCACTCACAAAGTCCGGGGAATTTGCCCTGAACAATGTGGGGGCACCTTGGCTAGTGCCAGGGTGCCCACATACTAAGTAACTGTGTACCTGACCTTCACCAAGTGAGGGTTAGACATATAGGTGACTTATAAGTTACTTCAGTGCAGTGTAAAATGGCTGTGAAATAGCATGGACGTTATTTCACTCAGGCTGCAGTGGCAGTCCTCTGTAAGAATTGTCTGAGCTCCCTATGGGTGGCAAAAGACATGCTGCAGCCCATAGGGATCTCCTAGAACCCCAATACCCTGGGTACCTAGGTACCATATACTAGGGAATTATAAGGGTGTTCCAGTGTGTCAATGAGAATTGGTAAAATTAGTCAATAGCCTGTAGTGACAATTTTGAAAGCAGAGAGAGCATAAACACTGAGGTTCTGGTTAGCAGTGATACAGTTAGGCACCACACAGAGAACACATATAGGCCACAAACTTATGAGCACTGGGGTCCTGGCTAGCAGGATCCCAGTGACACATATCAAACACACTGACAACATAGGGTTTTCACTATGAGCACTGGGCCCTGGCTAGCAGGATCCCAGTGAGACAGTAAAAACACCCTGACATATACTCACAAACAGGCCAAAAGTGGGGGTAACAAGGCTAGAAAGAGGCTACCTTCCTACACCTGCTTGCTAACATCACTTGCTAACATCACCCGATCCCACAACCTCAACATCATCTCATATGCCGACGACACCCATCTGATCCTATCCCTCACCAAGGACTCCGCCAAGACCAACCCCCACGAAGGAATGAAGGCCATCGCCGAATGGATGCCTCAAACTCAATTCCGACAAGACGGAAGTCCTCATCTTCGACTCCACCCCCTCCGCATGGGATGACTCCTGGTGCCCTGCCACTCTCGGAGCGGCTCCGATTCCCACTGACAACTCACGAAACCCAGGATTCATCTTGGACTCCCCATTATCCATGACCCAACAAGTCAACGCCATCTCCTCCTCCTGCTTCAACACCATCCGCATGCTCCGAAAAATCTACAAATGGATACCCATCAAAACCAGAAGAACAACCACCCAAGCCCTCGTAAGCAGCAAACTGGACTACGGCAATGCCCTCTATGCAGGAACCACAGCCAAACTCCAGAAGAGGCTGCACTGCATCCAGAACGCCTCTGCATGCCTCATCTTGGACATCTCCCGCCACTGCCACATCACAGACCACCTGAGAAACCTGCACTGGCTCCCAGTCAACAAAAGAATCACGTTCAAACTCCTCACACATGCTCACAAAGCACTGCACAACACCAGACCAGAATACCTCAACAGACGGCTCTCCTTCTACACCCGACCCGGCATCTCCACTCCGCGGACCTTGCCCTCACAAGCGTCCCACACGTCTGCAGAACTACAACCAGCGGTAGATCATTCTCGCACCTCGCCACAAAAACGTGGAACACTCTTCCAACCCACCAGCACCAGACCAAAGACCTCCTTACCTTCAGGAAACTTCTCAAGACCTGGCTGTTTGAGCAGTAGGAACACTCCCCCTTCCCCCCCCTCCTCAGCGCCTTGAGACCCTCATGGGTAAGTAGTGCGCTTTACAAATTCCTGATTGATTGATTGATTGACATGTCACTATGAATGTCTTCCAGGAAAGCATTTGTCTGAAGTTGGCTTACCAACCCCTGGATGGTTTTCACAATGGCAGTCTCCCCCACAGAAGGCTATTGACCTCCTGATACTCCTTCTCACTCAGGGCAGCAGGAGTAACAGGGGCTGGCACTGAGGTACCTAGGGCAAAGGAGACACCCACCTTCTTAGGTGAGTGGGCATGGCCAATTGGGCCAGGGGGGGGCAAAGAGGAAGGGTGGTGCTAGTACTGGGGGTGGCAGACAATGATGGTACAGGAACAGGTCCTGATGGGTCCCCCACCATTAGGGAGTGGCCACTGGAAGTTGAATCTAAAGATGACGAGGTTGATCCTGTGTCCTCGGTGGCACACCCCTCACCTTCCGGGCTACTGGGTCCCTCCGTGTCGGTGTCATGACTGGAGGTACCGTCGCCAGATGCTTCCCCACTTGGTTTCGCCCTGTCTCCTTCACTTGCCTGGGATGATGCTCCAAATACAAAGGGGAAAAGGGTCTCCACATGTTCCTGATCACACCTGAACAAAAGCTGTGATTTACAAACAGTACCATGAAGTCACGAAGGCCCCAGCAACAAACTACTTCAAGGGGGCTCCTACATGAATCATACATATGCATGTATGTCATATGAACTGTCAACAGTTGCCCACAGAAAAATCAGGTCTCAGATCTCCATTTGCATGGGTAAAGTTGTGGAATCATAACCATTGTACAAGTAGAAGACCATATCACCTTCAATGCTTTGCCTCATGGAGCATACCTGTTACCTTTTGTCATACAATAGTAGGCCAACGCCAAGTTCATTCCAACATATCCCACACAAGGTCATGCAGACATCTATTTGTCACATACTCAATAACACAACAATAAGAAATGATGCTCCAAATCCTGCTATGTTGCTGACAGCAGTACAGTATCCTGAAGAAGGTGACATGGAAATACTCACGTCACACTGGAAACATGTCAACAATGCACACTTCACCATGTGTAAATTGTCCTAATTGAGTCATGGAGGTAGTACTAATGTTGCTCATATATACTACAGATTTGGCAAGGAAATGTACACTGTAGTCAAAATGTGCAAATTGACAAAGAGATATGTTGCTAAAATACATAACACAATGAAACAGCTAGCCCCCGGAAAATCACCACTAGTATATGGCACCCCTTACAATGACAAACTCTGATTGCATCAGTAGAAGCCATTAGTTCTTTGTATATTGGAGAGGCCCAGGGATTCACAAGAACTTGTAGAAGGCCCTGGACATGTTGCCCAATGGGAAGCTACATCACTGTCTCCATTTTGGTCCTGCAAACCCAGATGTCCGTGGACGAATGGTTCTACCCAACCACATGTGATTCCAACAAAACTGCAAGTCACTCCATGATGTGTGCCAACAGTCAGGCAACAAACTTTCCCATTTAACATGTGCAGTGCACTTTGCTACTTGATGCCACATCAATGGCATGGAAATGGACATTGTGTGTAAAAACTCTAGTCCTACATGTCATATCTCTCATTGCTACTGAAGTTGTACATGCCAAATGACATGCAATGACGGGTGAGAGTATGTGTGAGCCAACAATCAATGGTGACACACTCCTGTCTGTGGCACCACATAAAATGTCGCCCCATTGCATATGTCCAATTCCAAAGACAGGTTGGCATGCAACTATATGTAAGGGAATACAGAAATCTTCCTGTGAACACAGGTAGACGAAGCATGAAACAGCGGTGTACACATTTTGTTAAAAGAGAATAGGACATACACTAACATGTCAGCCAAGGAATTTTGGCAACAGTGAAACAGGGACATAAATCATGTCAATGGACATTCACCACTTACCAAGGGAAAGTTTTGATCTGTAGCTGCACCCAAAAAACAATGTATGCTCTGTCACATGTGTGATGCCACCTTCACATGTCAGACAGTAGTGAGGCACCAGCACTTATCACACACTGAAAACAAGTGGCCTCTTGCGAGCAGATGCCAATTTACTCATTTAACCAGACACATGGCTGAGGACAGTGATCCATCACTTCTTTTTCTTTGGACTGTAACACTGAGGAGTTGTGGTCTGTTGCGTAGAATTTAGACCCACTACAACAACAAACCTTCCTTGATTGATCACTGTACAAAGCAATATGTTGTCCTCTGAGAGCAATTGTTTTGTGGATTGTACTCAGTCTAGGTCCCTGGGCTACTAGACAAGGCACATCAATATGCACCAAATTACATATCTACACAAACAGTTACTCATCTTCTTTGTCACACATGGTCCATCCCCAGTCATTAGGAGGAGCTGTCAGAAACCTAACACATTAACTTGGCTGTGTGACAGGCAGTAATATGTCCTGTACTCATTGTGGCTGCTGTGCTCCCTGCAAATGCCCATCAAGGTCTGGGTATGCTACTGCCAGAATGCGGGCCCCTAGTGGGGTCATGCTTCGAGGTGTGCCCACCCACATTGGGAGGACAGCCCTATCTGAATCTCTGAGATCTTCTGGCCCAGCACCTCAGGTCCTTCCACCTCTTGCAACAGTGGGCACTTTGCCGGCTATGGAACCCCAGGGTCTGCACCTCCTGGGCGATGGCTCTCCAAATCTCCTTCTTTTGATGGGTGTTTACCTATATGGATGCAAGAGACAAATCAAGCGATTACAAACACACGTTTTTGCTCAAATGGTTGTGTCACACACGTCAGAAACACCAAGCATAAAATGGGCAATTTGTCGACACACCACAAGTGTGAAGCACATGCCAATAAGTACAGGGACATGACTACACACTTTTGGATTCATCTGCAGACTAACCCACTGCCCTGCTCAAGGCCTACAATGACTAAGCAAGCCTAATGACATCAGGTATTCGATGCTCCAGCAACATGTACTGTGATGTGAGCCACAATGAAACACCACACAGCAATGTGGTTTCTGAAGAGTAAACTCGTTAGGCCTGACTGGACAAACACATTTACACTCTGCAACACTGACTCAATGCATACAGTCCCTACAGGCAACTATCATAGTACAGACTTCACCCTTACACTTGAGTGACAATGAAAGGGCTGGCAAGGTGGGCACGGAAAGTATCTTACCTGTGCATGTGTGGACATGTGGTCTAGCAAATGCAGACTCATGTCACTTCAGAGTAGGTTTCGGTGGTATGTACCAGTACCACGAAAACACTCCTTTAAACAAATGTTTCTAACCGACAAAGAGAACAACTCAGCGAGTTGAGCGTCACAGGATGGAGTGCTGAGGACCTGGGCCAGGCTGTGCATCAAGGAATTCTGCAAATAGTGCACAGAGGCCTCAGGAGGTGAAGAAGATGTAGTACACAGGGCTACCGTCACTCTCAGGGAAGGCAAGGTCCTACCTCCTCCAAATTGCGTCAGCAGGACCTCAGGATAGCCTATGTCGATGGGGTCCACCCTCTGTGTCCTTAGGAGCACGCTCGTCGCTGTGAGAGGAGTCCAAGGGTACCGGTCGTCATCTTGGAAAGTGCCTGCGTGAGCAGGGGAGTGAATCTGTCATCCCACGGGAGTCTTCGGTCGTTCTGGTGCAGGATGAAGACAGGAAGTCCCCAGAGCGTGCACACCGTGGAAACTGTTGCAGTTGCTGGCTGGAGCTGAAGTTGCAGAAGAAAAGTATTCCTTGTGGATACTTTGTTGCTGTTACAGTGGTTCCTGGAGCAGGCTGCAGTTGATCCGAGGTCAGAGGGTGAAGTAGTAGTTGCATAGGATTGCTGAAGAAAACTTGCAAGCAGAATCTGAAGAGAACCCACAGTAGAGACCATAAATAGCCCTGAGAGGGGGATTGGCTACCTCATCAGGTAAGGACCTATCAGGAGGGGTCTCTGACATTACCTGCTGGTACTGGATACTCAGATCCCTCCAGAGTGCCCCAACACCTTGCAAAGCAAGATGGCGGAAGTCTGGGATACACTGGAGGAGCTCTGGGCACCACCCCTGGGGTGGTGATGGCCAGGGGAGTGGTCACTCCCCTTTCCTTTGTCCAGTTTCGCACCAGAGCAGGGGACAAGGGGTCCCTGAACCGGTGTAGACTGGTTTATGCAAGGAGGGCACCATCTGTGCCCTTCAAAGCATTTCCAGAGGCTGGGGGAGGCTACCCCTCGCAAGCCTGTAACACCTATTTCCAAAAGGAGAGGGTGTAACACCATGCTCTCATAGGAAACACTTTGTTCTACCTTCCTGGGACTGAGCTGCTCGGACCCCAGGAGGCCATAACCCTGTCTGTGAGGTGGCAGCCGCTGTAGCTGCAATGCAAGCCTCAGAGAGCTGGTTTGGCAGTACTGGGGGTCCATGCTGGAATCCCCAGGATGCATGGAATTGGCTCCCCAATACCAGATTTGGAATGGGGGGCAATTCCATGATCTTAGACATGTTACATGGCCATATTCGGAGTTACCATTGTTAAGCTACATATACCTATATGTAATGCACGCGTGTAATGGCGTCCCCGCACTCACAAAGTCCCAGGAAATGGCCCTGAACTATGTGAGGGCACCTCTGCTAGTGCAAGCGTGCCCTCACACTTAGTAACTTTGCACCTAACCTTCAGCAAGTGAAGGTTAGACATATAGGTGACTTATAAGTTGCTTAAGTGCAGTGAAAATGGCTGTGAAATAGTGTGTGCACTATTTCACGCAGGCTGCAATGGCAGGCCTGTGCAAAGGTTTGTCTGAGCTCCCTATGCGTAGCAAAAGAAATGCTGCAGCCCATATGGATCTCCGGGAACCCCAATGCCCTGGGTACCTAGGTACCATATACTAGGGAATTATAAGGGTGGTCCAGTGTGCCAATTGAAATTGGTAAATGAAGTCACTAGCCTACAGTGACAAAGTTAAAAGCAGAGAGAGCACAAGCACTGAGATTCTGATTAGCAGAGCCTCAGTGACACAGTCAAGCACTATACAGACACACATTAGGCCATAAACAATGAGCAAAGGGGTCCTACCCAGCAGGATCCCAGTGAGACAGGCAAAAACATACTGACATACAGGTAAAAATGGCAGTAACATGCCAAGGAAGATGGTACTTTCCTGCAGCAGTATTTCATTATCAGGACATGTAAAATACCCCAGTATATGTCCTACCTTTTAACTACACTGCACCCTGCCCATTGGGCTGCCTTGGGCCTACCTTAGGGGTACCTTACATGTAGTAAAAGGGAAGGTTTGGGCCTGGCAAGTGGGTGCACTTGCCAGGCTGAAATGGCAGTTTAAAACTGCACACACAGACACTGCAGTAGCAGGTCTGAAACATGTTTACAGGGCTACTCATGTGGGTGGCACAATCAGTGCTGCAGGCCCAATAGTAGCTTTTGATTTACAGGTCCTGGGCACAAATGTTGCACTATACTAGGGACTTACTGGTAAAACAACTATGCCAATCATGGATAAACCAATCATCAGGTTAATTTAGACAGACAGCACTTGCACTTTAGCACTGGTCAGCAGTGGTAAGGTGCTCAGAGTCCAAAAGCTGGCAAAAACTAAATGTAGCACATAGTCGAAAACATATATTTATTTTAGTTAATTAATTTGTGTTCATATCATATCCTTTCAGAATATGTAATATTAATTTCAATATGTATTGTTAATTTTAAAGCAAATCAACATCGATTCAAGGCAAGCCATATTTAAACAGTGAGCATTTTAATTTACACATGGCTTGTGTTAATTTTGATACGTGCTTTATTCATTTCAAAACATGCTATATTTAACTCATATAGTTTCATATCCATTTCAATAAGTGTCATATTAATTTTAATGAATGTCATCTTAATTTTGATATGGGTCATATCAACTTCATCAGATATCATATTCATTTGAAAATGGTTCATATAAATCTTAACATGTGTCATGTTGCTTTAAATGAATGGCATATTCGTGTCAGTGGATGTCATATTCATCTTAACACCTGACATTATAATTTTAATATGGGTCATATCCATTTCAACATAGGTCAAATTAATTTCAATATATGCAATTTTCATGTCGCTGTTTATCATATTGATTTCAAAGAATAACATTCATTTTGACAAGTTTCATTTTAATGTCAGCATGGGTCATATTCAGTTTAAGGCATGTTGAATTAATTTGAAAAGGACTCATATTCATTTCATGTCATATTCATCTTAGCATGTGTCATATTCCTTTCAATAGATGTCTCATTCATATTAACGCATGATATTGATTTTAACATGACTCATACCAATTGCAACACATATTATAATCATGTCAATGTGTATCATATTACTTTCAATGCAAACCATATTCTTTTTTTTTTATAAATGTAATGTTCATTGCACATTATATTACTTTCAGAATAATGCAATTTCATTTCAGTACCTTATATTTATTTCAAGCTGTCATATTCATTCCAATGTGTGTCATATTCCTCTTGGCATATGTCAGCCATTTCAAGAAATGTCTCATTCTTTTTGACAAGTATTGTATGTGTTTCAGTGATTGCTTTATTATTTACGGTGAGGGCCATATTTATTTCAGTATGATTGATATATATTTCAGTATATCTCTTATTCAATTCTGAGTGTGAGTTATTCATAATAATCACTACGTAGCCTATTCACTTTGCCTAGTTTCAGATTTGTTTTGGTTCAAGTCAGATTCACTCTGCCAGGTATCATATTTATTTTGATACATAGTGCATTCATTCTGGTGTATGTCATATTAATTTTGCAACACGCTATGCATTCCAGGAGGTGTACTATATAGGGAGCTGTAATTTTGACATGAACGGCTTCCCATACCATCTCACAGTCCAGGCCAGGCCTACTTGCTTTGCCAACACTTGTTTTCTTTTGGCTTAATCTTTTAACACATCTGTGCTAAATTTGGAAAAAGGAGCCATGGTTGAGAGACCCATAGTTCTGCCAAACCGGGTGCATATTTGTGAAGTAGGCAAAATATTGTTAACCATCCATAAACTTTCTGTTGTGTGCTAACCAACTCGAGTGACCACGTCAGAGACATATTCCTATCGCCTTCCGAAGCAGAAAAACCTATCACCCTCTCTGGCACCAAAGCCTGCCTCCGCCCCTGACCTTGGCCACAGAAAGCTTCTTGGACCCTAAGTTTACCTAGAGCATCTTTGAAAAAGTCACTACCTTTTTATTTATTTTTAACTCAAATTCTCCCCTCCTCACTAGAACGCGAAATATCCGCAGTTAATTTTCACATCTCTCATTTTTAGGTTATTGCAAAGCGTAAGTGGGTTTACACCTCTGCACCAAACACTTGGAGTCTCTGAACGAAAGAGAACATGTCCACTTGCAGACCTGACGATGCCAGGGCGTGCCCACCCACCTACCTCCGTCCATCCTTCTGCCAGGCTCGGGGCAAGTGAGTCTGACAGTCATGGGCCGTCCTCGTGCTGTCTCGTCTCCG
The DNA here is from genome assembly GCF_031143425.1 of Pleurodeles waltl. Taxonomy (NCBI): domain Eukaryota; kingdom Metazoa; phylum Chordata; class Amphibia; order Caudata; family Salamandridae; genus Pleurodeles; species Pleurodeles waltl. Next base: position 1,311,784,658 of record NC_090437.1, on the reverse strand, counting down.
TTACTGCAGGCGCTGCGGTCTCAGACACTTCCCTTATGCTACATCTTATTGGCACGTGCTTCTTTTTATATCCGCGATGTATGGCGCAGGGTTTACGAAGCAGAGGGTTGTGCCTGTTTACTATGCGTCATGCCTTGGAGGCCATTGGCACTGACTTAAGAACCTCTGTGATATACAAAGCAATCACCAGGAATGCAGATGTGTTTCCTGGTTGGAACAAACTGTTCAAATGTGCTACTTATTTCAGCGATTTATGGTTATCGAGAAGATGGCGCGCGCCCTCTTATTCAAGGGAGCTGCTGAGAGATTTGCAGGTTGTGTCTCTGCATTTGGATACAATTTTGGCGCAGCAATGAAGGGCCCAATGGGGAGCGGAGACCCAGTCTAGTCTCTCCACGGCATCCTTTGTGACAGGGAAGCAGCACAGGACAGGGACTGGTGGGGATGGAAGCATGGGAGGGATTCAGGGGTGGGGTATATATAGCAAGGTAGAGGAGGGGTCTGCCTCTTTCGGGCGAAAGCCGACCACACTGTAGGAAGTCGGCCATAGTCAGATAGCGTAGGAAGTTTTAATAAAATACATTTTCAGCATGTGTCATGGCTTCGGGCCATGACGCAGATGCTGTCCGCGCTGCGCCTCACATCTTGGGCAAAGCCGGCCGAGTGGACCTGCTCAGGCCTGGTGTTTTAGACTAGGCCTAGGTAGGGATGCTGCGCCCTTCGTGCCTTGCGGCCCACAGCGTGGCAGCAGCGGTCGCCATATGTCAATCGCCGTCAGGCGGAAAAATGAGAAACAAGGCAGCAGGCCATGGGGGGCATGATGGTGGTGAGGAGGGCCCTGGTGGGAGTGAGGTGGGAGTGAGGTGGGGCCACATGGGCATGGGCACACACATTTTTTGGGAGGGCATGCAGTGCAGACCTCCTTCACACATGAAACACCCCACACTGGGCAGGGACAGCAGGGTTCAGAAGAAGGGGACATGACCCTGGATTTGTCCTCTGGGAGTGCTAGGGCAGGCAGTTCTGGGGCAGGCTAGGCTCCTAAGGCAACAAAGAGAGTAAAAAAGTCCAGACAGGGGGCAGGGCCCGGGCATGAGGTAGGCTTACCTGCTGGTGAGACAGGCTGCCTGGGTACAGTATATATGGAAGGGATGGGGGCCCATGGGAAGTGAGCAGAGACCAGTGAGGGGGAACCACAAGGGGTCAGTGCATGACCAGTACCTGCCATAGATTGGTCCACAGTGGACATTGGGGCAAGGATTAGGGAAGAGTGCAGATTGGCGGCAGAGACCAAAGATAGATGGGCACAACTGTGTAGGCAAAGGGACGAATCGCTGGGGCGTGATGGGCAACTCAAGAGGAAGTCAGTTGCTGGGGTGGCAGGGGACTCAGAGGGCCATAGAGCAGGTCAGGGTTGCTGGGTATGGGTGCCTAATGAGGAGATGGGAGGTGAGCAGGAGGCCTGTGCTGCACATGTGGCAAAGGCGTCCAGGTGGTGCGTGGAGAGTCAAGGCCAGCAGGTGCTGCTGGCAGAAAGATGGCAATGCCAATGGGGCACAAAACGGCCCCTGGACGTTGGTCAGAAGCACTAGGGGGCCCTGTGGCATCCTTCCCTACAGCGCAGGATTGGTCGAAGTGGACACATGGCAATCGCCATGGGGGAGATGGCATGGAGGACTGGCGAGGTGTTGTGGATGCTGAGTATGCGGAGCCGAGGTATGCAATGGATAAGGAGGATGTGGTGGAGCTCGACTACGAGGATGACAGTGATGTGTGGGAAGATGGGTAGATTTGCAAAGCTGAGTTAAGCTTGGGCAAAGGGAGGGATAATCTGCTCTTCATTTGATGTCTTACAGGGGATGAAGCCGGGTGCAGGAGGATACATGCAAGGACAACCGAGGTCGCAAGATGGTTTGGGAGGTAAACACCCACAAACGGGGGCTCAAAGGTAAGGGTGAATGGTGGTGAGCTTGTGGTAACCCCCGGCACAGTTCTGGTAAACCTCATTGCAAGTCCATATGGGTGGGGGATGAGTCTATACATGAGGTGTCTGTTGCAGGTGCGGCGCATTCAGAGAGTACAGGTGAAACAGCTGCTAAGGAGGTTGTCTGGCCGGAAGTGGAGGGAGAAAGTGACTGAGGGAGAGGCAGATGGTGAGGCGAAGGGTGGGGGGGACATAAGAAGCATCTCCCTTATATGGGACTGGCGATGCCATTGGGTTCCCATGTGGCAAACAACACAAAAGCTAGAATATGGAAGCACAAATACATAGACGTATTCATGCTCCTTCACAGAGACATACAGACAAAGGAAGGGTCTAAAGAAGAAGAGTGGTAACTGGCTCATAGGCCACGGATTCCAATAACCATGAAAAATTGGACATCTGCCTTCCTTATTTACGCAAGCATTTATTGCGAAAATACTCTGATAGGGCCATCACGATGTTTAAATATATGGATACCATACGTCAGGCGCAGATGCATTTTGGGGGTTTTGCATGGCTGAGCTACGACGAGGAGTTCAGGGCAAGGGTGAGCGTGAACCTGGAAAAGCCATGGGGTGACGTAGATTCGGAATTATGGATGCAGTGGATAGCGTCTTCCCATTCTGCTGCATCGACTTACATGGCAAGCAATTTGCCGGTGCTATATAAGCCTTTTCAACCCCACCCTGCCCAAGTGGAGGCAGGTACTACACAGCGCTCTCCCCTTCCCAGTGTTGGATTTTCAATAAAGGTTTCTGCTCCAGGCATCCGTATAAATTTAAACACAAGTGCTCAAAATGTGGAGGGAGGCACCTGGTTATGCAGTGTTTCCCACTGGCCAGTCCGGCGGAGCAATGGCGATCTACCAGGGGCCAAGGAGCGCAAGGCGCTCCTGGACCAAAATGCTCCTATACTAATTAAGTTTTCTAAGTTGCTGCCTTGGTTGCGCATGTATCCTGATACGGACATAGCGTGGAGATTGGAATGGGGTTTCAGAGAAGGTTTCTGGGTGGGATATCAGGGACCGCGAGGGCGATGATGGGCTGACAATTTGCGGTCTGCCAGGGAACTGCCAGAGGTGTTTGCTAACAAACTGAGTAAGGAGGCTTAGGAGGGAAGGATTGCGGGCCCCTTTTACCAGTGGCCTATGGAGGACTTGATGATTTCGCCATTGGGCGTGCTGCCAAAAAAAGAACAGAGGAGAGTTCCTTCTCATCCATCATTTATCATGGCCGGAGGGGGAGTCTGTAAATTACTTCCTCACGCCAGAGGACACTCGAGTGGTGTATGCATCAGTCGATGATGTAATTCGCCTGATTCGTGGGTGTGGCAGGAGATCTGAGCTGGCTAAGTGTGACATCAAAGCAGATTTCCAAATCTTGCCCATTCATCCAGAGGACTTCTCATTTCTGGGTATGCAGTTGGATGGGGACATAGATGTGGACATGGTTTTACCTATGGGTTGTGCTGTCCCATGCACCTTGTTCGAAGCTTTTAGTACGTTCTTGCAGTGGGTTTTCACAAAGGTGAGCGCACAGCGGGTGGTGTTGCATTACTTGGATGACGTCCAAGTTGAGGTGTTTTGAACAACTGCCATTGGACTTAGGGGTTCCTTTGGCTCCAGAAAAGACAGAGGGCCCAAGCTGCATAATAATCTTCTTGGGTAATGAGCTGGACATGGTGGCACTCATGGCATGACTGCCAGCGGATAAAGTGGAAGAAATCGCGTTTTTTATTTGACACCTTGAATGCTACATAAGATTGAGTTGCGAATGGCCCAGCAGCTTTTGGGGCTTCTCATTTTTGCCTGTATGGTGGTTCGTGGTGGTAGGACATTCTGCCGGCATATGGGCCTTGGTAGGTTGGGTGCATCCCTTCTTCATCACCTGATTTGGATGTCTGTGGGATTGAGAGAGGACATCAGGGTCTGGGAAATTTTCCTTACTCAATCTAATGGGGTCTTTATGTGTTTTCGGGAAGAGGACACAGTGTGGCAGGTCCAGATATTCTCGAATGCGGTGGGAGCCTCTGGCTTTGGTCTGTTTTGGGATGGTCGGGGATGCGGGGAGGCGTGGCCGCAACTGAGATTGACACAAGGTTGACACAAGGCAGGAGTATAGCTTTCTTGGAATTTTTACCTTTGCTCATGACCCTGGCGGTGAAGGTGGATGAGCTCGCCAATAGGAATGTAATGTTTCATGTGGACAATTTGACAGTGGTGGAACTGGTGAATAAGCAGAGAGCAAGGGATCTCAACGTACGGCTGCTGAGGCATTTTATGCTTCACTGTTTAACTTTGAATATCATCTTTAAAGCAGCACAAATTCCAGGGCTCAACAGTTCTGTTGTGGATTCCCTGTCTTGTTCACAGTGTCAACGGTTCAGCAGTTTGGCACCAAGCACAGACGAGCACAACGGCGGTCCCCGCATGATGGTTGTTTGGCTTGTGGAGATGTTGCTAGCAGAATCCACTTGGAGGAGTTATCGGCTGGCATGGTTGATGTTTCAATCTTTTGAGGGGCTTGAGGGGCAATTTTGGTTCCAGGATCAATGTGCGCCTGAGGCACGAGAGTTGCGTTTTGAGTTGTTTTTGATTAAGAAAGGTGTGTCGCCAGCTACGATTGGGGGCAAGTTGCCAGGGGTGTCCTTTTATAGAAAGTTGTTTTGTGGCTTTGAGCCAGTAAAAGATGATATTTTGGGGAGAATGTTGAAAGGGTGGGGGAAGGAAAGGACGGGGTCATGTGCTGCAGTGAGGGAGACTATTACATTTCAATTGCTACTTGAATTGTTACACACGTGCTGCTGGTTTGCTGTACAGATGCCTATGAAGTGACATTTTTTCGGTTGTGCATGATATGGATGTTTTTAGGGCTTTTCGTGTGTCAGCTGTTGGGGGTGAGAAAAGCTGTTGGCGTGAAGCGCAGAGCGGTGCGCCTTGAGTGTGAACTTTTTGGCATCTAGCTGCAAAGGTCTAAGGCAGACCAACTTGGAAGGGGGAAATTGATGTGGCTGTGCAAAGGAGGGAATGATACAGCATGTCCAGTTGTTTAAGGGGGTAGTTTTATGGTGCAAGTGGTGCATGGCAACGAGGGTGGTTTTTTTCATGCAAATGGTGAGAAGCTTACAGCATTTCAGTTGTGGACTGTATTGTGGAGGGCATTGAGCCAAATTGGGCGTCAGGCAGGTCATTTTGGGACTCATTCATTGCAGATTGGGCCGGCAACTGCAGCAGCCAGGCTGGGGTAGGTCCAGGTGCAGATCAGGCGAATTGGGAGGTGGTGTTCGCAATGCTGTGAGCGGTATGTGAGGGCATGAGCTGTCTTTGGGGTCATGGCGGTGGGGTGAAAGCATGCTGCAAAAAGGAGGGGGCTTGTTTTACCTTTACTGAAGTTTGTTTCTCTTTTCAGGTTCTGTGAGTGGCCCGGCGAGGTCAAAAGTGATCAAGTGGCTGGTCGGGCACTCTTTTATACACCGAGCAGCAAAATATGCAGTGAAACAGATCTATGGACGCTCTCTTGGACTTCTGAGTAGCCACCATGAGGTTTTGTGGTGGGGGAAGAGTGGAATGAGGTGGGGTAATTTGCTTCCTTTTCTGACATCCATGCTGCCAAATTGGGGTTGTTCTGATGTGTTAGTACTGCACCTGGGGGAGAATGTTCTTGTGCGACTCTCGGGGCTCACCCTACTGCAACACGTGCAACGGGATCTGGTAGTTCCCAGTAATTCTTCTGGGTGTGGTAATTCCTGAAACAACCACCCACACACAGCCCAGGCTTTGAAGAATTACTGGGAACTACCATGAGTGTAAACTGCCCGTTTTATATTATATTATTATATTATATGCACAGACTCTACATTTCTTAGCTGGAAAGTCTTTTTGGGGAGTGGGAGGAATGTGCTCAGCAAAGTGGCTATCTTTCAATCTAGCCACATCCTCCACCACTGCTTCTCTAGGAACTCTTGCCTGTTCCACCACAATAAGGCTCTCTGTCACTGACTCCTGAAATTTCACAAATGTCATCTTTGACTCTGGAGACCTATCCTTAAACACAAAAAAAGCATTAAAAGTTGCCAGGTGGAAGAGGTGAATTGCTAACTTCTTATACCAAATGTAAGACTTACGAATAGCAGTATAAGGTTCCAACCTCTGGTCAACTCTATCTACACATCCCATATGCTTATTATAATCTAAAATGCACACAGGTGTGCGCACTTCAGCAACCTGGCCCCAAACAGTCACAGGGGAAGTACTCTCATCAGGGATGGTACTTAGCATGTAGACATGTCTCCTGTCTGAAAATTTCAAAGCTAGCAGCACATCATTCCGCAAGGCACTGCACTGTCCCCTCTCAAGGTTTTTACAGACAAGCTCCCTTGGATAGCCTTTCCGGTTACAACAAATTGTGTCACAAGCAACAGTGTCCACTCTAAACAATTCCTTGAACAACTGCACTCCAGTGTAAAAGTTATCTACATACAAATGGTGACATTTGTTGAACAGTCGTCTACCAAGTTCCCACACAATTTTCTCAGTAACTCCAAAAGTGGGAGGACAACCAGGGGGGGTCAATACTGGAATCCCTACCAGTGTAGACACGGAAACTATACACATATCCTGTACTACTTTCAGACAGCATTTACAATGTAATTCCATACCGTGCCCTCTTGCTAGGAATGTACTGCCTAAAAACCAAACGACCCTTGAAGAGGACCAAAGACTCGTCCACAGCTATTTCTTTGCCTGGAACATAGACCTCTGAAAACCGATCTACAAAATGATCAAGAACAGGTTAATCTTAAAAAGACGGTCAGAATCAGGGTGAGCTTGTTGCAAGGCTAAAGCATTGTCAACAAAATGCACCATTCTAAGAAGAAGCAAATACCGATTACGACTCATGGTTGCAGGAAATATAGCTGTTGCCATCAAGTGACTAGTAGACCAATAAGAAGCCAGTGACGGCTTCCTTATCAACCCCATCAAAAGAGTCAAACCCAAAAACCTTTTCATCCCCTCCAAATTTGTGGGAATCCACTGGGCAGCTATAGAGGGAGGCCTAAGTCTAGCAGCGTTGTATCTCAAATACTGCTCTGCATACAAATTAGTCTGCTCAACAATCTCTTCCAAAAACACATCGTCCATAAATAACTCAAAGAAATTGACAGGCAAAAAGTTCTCTGTAATGACTCTACACCCCGGGAGACCAGTTAAGGCAGGCAAGTCTGGCTGCTCCATGTTTGGGGCAACCTAGAGTTCAGGTCTTCTAACGGGAAACCTTTCAGCCACAGGTTGCTGCACTAATGGCACATCAGTGTCCTCCTCTAAAACAGGCCCTTCATCTGCACTGAGTGTGGCTTCCTCATCAGAAGATTCCTCTCCGACAGAAACTTCACTGCCAGAATCTCTCACTTCCTCCTCTGCCTCAGATGCAGAGTCCGTCTCATAATCATGATCAGACAATGACTCAAAAAGCATACCAACCACCTGCTGAGTGGTCATCCTGCGGCTAGCCATGATCTTTCCTACTAAAATTAACTGGACAAATTCACCACCAACAACCAGCACTGTGTAAGACAAGTAACAAAGTGTAGCTTTATCACTAAGAGTTATAAACTCAAAAACTATACCGCTCACTAGCCTGAAAAAGCTTGACTCACCAGCAACTACTCTGCACAGACACAGCAATCACCAATGATATACCACTAAAAAGAAAGAAAGAAAAGCAAATTAGAAATAAGTCAACACAAATATCACTGTGCACAAATCTAAGGACAATTTCACAAACAATCCTGCATTTAGTACACCACCTACAAACATGTCTTTCATGCATGGCAACAATACTCCTTTGGAGTAACTTGTTTTTACTTACCTAAAACATGCAACAATGCAAACCGCAGGTCAACCACTGCCAAAACGCAAGGAGCCACAGCAAAGAAAGCAAAAGCTTTGAACTAGAACAAAAAGGAGAATTTCTTTTTAATCACAAATGCAAATACTTCACCAGTTGACAAACAACCCACCATCAAGCATTTAGAAATTGGTGCCTAAGTGGATTCTGCCCCCCATAGGGGCAGATGGGCCTACTAAAAAATAGGCCTATCTGCCCCAAGGGGGGCAGAAAATACCTTTAGTAGTGTGTCCCCATGGGGAGCGACCCTTGCCCAAAGGGCCACCCCTAAACAAAAAACACACACACACTATCCCTGGTGCCTAAGTGGCTTCTGCCCCCCTTGGGGGCAATGGGCCTAAATAAAAATAGGCCGATGGCCAACAGTCCTATGCCCCCCTTGGGGGTGCGACCCTTGCCCAAGGGGGCGCCCCCCACAGAAATATACAAATAAAAAAAATCCCTGCCGTTCCAGTGGCTTCTGCCCCCCTTGGGGGCAGATCAGCCTAATAATAATAGGCCGTTCTGCCCCCATGGGGGGCAGAAATGGCCATAAATAATATCCCCCCTAAGGGGAGCGACCCTTGCCCAAGGGGCCGCCCTCCCATCCACTAAACACACACAAACATACACTATCCCTGGTGCCTAAGTGGCTTCTGCCCCCCTTGGGGGCAGATAGGCCTAAAAAAAATAGACCGATCTAGAAATGGCCAACAGTTCTTTGCCCCCCCCCCCCACATACATAAACAAATAAGAAAACATCCCTGGCATTCCAGTGGTTTCTGCCCCCTTTGGTGGCAGATCAGCCTAAAAATAATAAGTCGATCTCCCCCCAAGGGGGGCAGAAATGGCCATAAAACACATGCCCCCCAAAGGGGAGCGACCCTTGCCCAAGGGGCCGCTCCGCGACAGAGAAACAACAAAGGAGAACAAAAAAAAAAAAAGAAAATCCCTGGCGTCTAGTGGGCATTCCTGCTGCCCAATCGCAATGCGATCGGGCAGCAGGAATGCTCAAAGAGACATCGGGGGAAAGGAAAATCCTTTCCTTTCCCCCAATGCCTCTTTGTTTCAAATTCCCCCACCCGCCGGAGGAGAAACTCACCTGTTTCTCTGATCGCAAGCTGGAAGCAAATGGCTTCCAGCGCGTCCGGCACCCTGTAATGATATCAGCGCGCGATTTTGCACTGACGTCATTAGTGGGGGTGGGGGTGCGGGGGTGGAAGGGGAAGGGCTTCTCCTTCCATCCCTGCCTTGGGGGGGTGGGAGGGAAGCCCACGGATCGCTCCCTCCGCGCTCCAAGCCGAGGACGTAATGGTTACGTCCTCGGCACAGGAGCACTGTGCCAGTGGACGTAACCATTACGACCCCAGCACAGAAGGGGTTAATTAAACTAACGGTTTCCTGTTTTGCCAGACACATCTTGTCTCTTGTTTAAAAAAAAAGTTAAATCCTTATTCGAGCAACAACTCTTTCCCTGTAATAGTTGTAATAAATATAACACTAGCAAGTTGTTGGATTTATTCTAACTATTAATTAAATGAAATATATTGAATGACATTTTTAGCTAATTTCTATCAAAAGTAAAACTTAATGATTTAATAATGTTACTGCAAATATTACATTGATATTATCAGTGATATTATCAAAGATGTTGTGAGCGTTGTAATATGTCGGGTATTAGCATTGTGTGCGAGGGATCGAGTTATAGTTACCTTTGGGCATGAGTTATAGTTACTTGAGATAACTCAAACTATAACAAGTGAATTTCTATGGTTTTGGACATTTAAAGTGTGAGCCTAACTATAGGGTCCCTGTAACATTATTATGTTTTTTTAATTCTATTTCCTAATGATAACATCCTTGTAACCTTTGCATTTGTCAGTGAATCTCTGTTTTTTTTAACATATAGTAATTTTCATTACTATACATTAATCCAAACACCGCTGTGCATGGCCTTTGACTTGTGGCCAGGCCCTGAGACCAACCCCCTATAAGCACCCAACATTGCACCATACACGGCCTTTGCCCATGCGCAGCAGGGGTTGCCCGCAAGACCTTGCCTGCAGCCAGACCCTGTGGCCAACCCCCCCATAACCATCCAACTCTACACTGTGCATGGCCCTTTGGCTGTGCGTGGCGGAAGTTGGGCGCAGCCTGTCTCTCAGGGTGTGAGAATAGGTGTAAGATGGTGTATCTGGGGATGAGAGTGGCTGTGAGAGTCTCTGTCTGGATGTGAGAGTGCATGCAGCAGTGTTCTAGTGGGTGCCTCAGTGTCTTGGCAGGTCTGTGAGTGGGTGCATGAGGGTGTCAGTGGGTCTGTCAGTGGGTGCATAAGCGGGTCTGTGAGTGGGGGCATGAGGGTCTGAGTGGGACTGTGAGTGGGTGCACAAGGGTCTGAGTGGGTCTGTGAGTTGGTGAGTTGGTGAGTAAGTGTCTGAGTGAGTCTGTGAGTGGGTGCGTAATGGTCTGAGTGGGTGTGTGAGAGGGAGAAAGAGACTGAAAGAGACAGACAGAGAGAAAGAGTGAGAGAGATTGAGAGTTTTTTAAGCTTTGATAAAAGATATACTTAGAATGAGATATTTCTGGAAAATGTGAAAGAAAAATGTATTTGTCAATTAAAAAGAGTGAGATCAATCTTTTAGTATGAACCTTAAACTTTGAAGTTTAAAAGAAAATTAAAGGAGGGAAATGATCACAAACACACCTCCAGTAGAACCCTCAACTGTCCTGGTGGGGGTCTGAGACCTTAATAATTAGGCCATAGGTGACTCCTTATTGTGCTTTGTCCAGACATAAATATGAAATTCAGGTCACACACTTCGAGAGGAAAGAGACATGAATGTTCCATAACTGGGAAAGTTTAACGGTCTAAACACTAGTAGATAAATAAACACACTGCCTATTGATATTTGGATTTGAGCTTTCAGCCTACTGAGTGACAATACTCGAATTTGACCATTAGGCCAGCTCTGCATCCACATGTAACTATAACCTTCATTCCAAACATCTTGCTAGCTTAACTCTTTGAAGTCATTACATGGAGAGACCATACAAAGCAGTCTCTCTCTCTCCCTCCCTCCCATCCCATTATGGGACAGGAGAGAGAGAGAGAGAGAGAGAATGACAGGTGCGCGGGAGTAGCCTCAAGGCTCCCGCGGTCCTAGCCGGCTCCTGCAGGAGCCAGCATTCCTGCAATGTTTTCATCTGTTTTTCCTGCACGCATATTTTCATGCAGGGAAGACAGATAAAAACTCCACTTTCTGATAGCCGCTGTCAGCTCCGACCAAGCAAACGCAAACAGCTATGTCCTGGTGCTGAACACCCTGGGACATAGCAGGAGCTGGCCATGGGGCCAACGAGGTCGGAACAACGCTTTTGTTTTCCATGACTTCCTTGTTCAGGGCCTTAACCACACATGTGCTGAACCACGTACATGCGTGGTTAAGGTACAGAAGGGAGTCGGCTGAGGAGGACGACGCGATCAAGGAGGAGGTAAGTTGGGCTGGGGTATTTTTTGTTTTAGGGGCGGGTGGGGTGGGGGCTTGGGGTGAATAAGGTTTGGGGGCTGGGGAGGCGGTTCAGGGTTTAGGTTTTAGGGGTGGGGTGGAGGGTTGGGGTGCTTTAGATTTTAGAGGCGGGGTGGGGAGTCGGGGTATTTGTAGTTTTTGGGGGTGGAGTGGGGGGCTCAGTGATTAAGGTTTAGGGGCGGAGGAGGGGGGTCAGGGTTTAGGTTTTAGGGGTGGGGGGTTGGGGTGCTTTAGGTTTTAGGGGAGGGGGGTTGAGGTTGCGGTAATTTTGGGGGTTGGGGTGGTTGTGGGGGGTCACAGTAGTTTTTAGTGGTGGGGGGCCAGGGGGGACACATGCTGGAACCATGCATGCCGTTCACTAATGCCTTTCCCAGGAATGCCTTTTCAATGTAAAATCGTTGTTAAGGCATTCGTGGTTAAGGCATTAGTGGTAACAACGAGGTCATTGTTCCGACCTCGTTGTTCTGGCATTGTTCAGGCATGGGTGGTTCGAGCATTCGTTGTTCCGACATATAACCGGCAAATTCATCAGTATGGTGCGCCAGTTCCACAACGGCATGCTTGGTACAGTACTGGGCAATGGAGACTCCTCCGATGCCTTCCCAGTCACCAACGGAGTCAAGAAAGGCTGTGTATTGGCACCCACACTGTTCAGCATGATGTTCACGGCCATGCTGTCAGATGCCTTCTGATGAAGAAATCAGCATTAAGATCAGATATAGGACTCTTCAACCTGTGGATGCTACAGGCCAAGACCAACATTGAAGAGAACTCTGTGGGCAATTTCCTGTTCATGACTGACCACTCAATGCTGCCACCGATGCCCAGATGCAGCAGAACATGAACCGCTTTTCCATTGCCTGCAGAAACTTCGGTCTCACAATCAGTACCAAGAAGACAGAGGTCTTGCATTAGCCCACACCGCAGAAGACATATGCAGAACCAACCATCACCACTGAAGGAGAAATCCTGAAGGCTGTTGACAAGTTTACATACCTCGGCAGCACGATCTCAAGATCTGTGAACATTGATGATGAGGTAGACACATGCATCGCCAAAGCAAGCTCTGTATTTGGATGGCTGTGAGAGTCAGTGTGGGAGAGGAGAGGCATCAAACTGTCCACAAAGCTGAAGATGTACAAGGCAGTCATACTGCCCACACTACTGTATGCCTGTGATAGATGGACTGTGTATGAGCGTCTTGCCAAAAAGCTGAATCGCTTCCACATGAACTGCTTAAGAAGGCTGCTGAAAATTACCTGGCAGGACAAAGTTCCAGACACAGATGTCCTCTCTCAAGCTGGTCTGCTAAGGATCTACACTCTGCGGAGTATGGCCCAAGTCTGGTGGTCAGGCCATCTTGTATGTATGCCAGACACATGCCTCCCCAAGAGACTGTACTATGGTGAACTAGCGGAAGGCAAATACACACAAGGTGTGCAGAAAAAGTGCTTCAAGAACATGTTGAAAGTCTCTCTGAAGAGCTTTGGCATTTACCTGGACTCCTGTTAAACTCTAGTGCAAGACTGCACCACCTGGCTAAGCTGCATCAGCAAAGGCGCCACCTCCTATGAGCAGAGCAGGACTGCAGAGGCACAGAAAAAGCGTGAGCTGTGCAAATCTATAGACAACTCTTTGCCAACAAACCCAGCAGACCGCTTGCGCCCTGCATGCAGTGGAGCTTTCCGAGCCCGCACGGACTAATCAGCCACAGCTGGACACACCGTACCCAGTTAACCTCCTCAACATGATGTCTTTGGACATCGTCGACAACGATGGATGAACTACAATATGCATATGTATTCACTGAAAAAAATAAATGTCACAAGGATGGTATTGATTACACACACAAAACCATAGAAAATCTGCAGTCGTAGTTATCTGAGCTACCTATAAATGATGCCCCTGTAATGGACTGCATGGCTTATGACATATTACATCACTCATGACATGGTCCGTGACATCACCGATGACATTTCAAATTACATCACTGATTACATCATCCAGTGAGTGTAAATGTTTCATAAAAGTTTCTGAGACTTAATAGATATATTCTAAGCTACTGCACGAGTTGAATTAATTTTCTTTCTGTATTACTTTGTCATACTATTTCCAACATATATCATCTGATCTATAATCCCATTTTTAAAGTGCTTGTACTGTTTATCAGTGAACTAGCCTCTACACTGATGCATGTCCCCTGCTTATGCATGTGTGAAGCAGTGATTTGCGAGAGACTAAGGGGCATACTTATACTCTGTGACGGATTTGCGTAATTGCGTAATGCAAAAATCACGCACAGGGAGAGGAGGGTTCAAATAATGGTGCAAAGCTTGCTTTGCACCATTATTTAACGCCTAGGTCAGGGCAGGCGTTAGGGGACCTGTGGGCCTATTTCCATGGTGGAACACCATGGAATAAGCCCACAGGTGCCCTCCCCAGGCACCAGAGACACCTCCACCCACACCAGAGGGACAGCGGAGGATGGGAGACCCCATCCCAGGTAAGTATAGGTAAGTACAGGTAAGTATTTATTTATTATTTTTAAAGTGTCATTGGGGGCCCTGAAATGGACCCCCCAACATGGCACTGAGTGCAATGGCCATGCCCAGGGGACCCTAGTCCCCTGTGCTGGCCATTGGGGTGGTGGGCATGACTCCTGTCTTTTCTAAGACAGGAGTCGTATGGATGGCTTAGCGTCAGAAAATGACGCTAGGCTGGTTAGAGTCATTTATTTTTTTACTCGAACCTGCCTAACGTCATTTTTGGGTGCAAAACCCCCTTCTTCCATACCGCCAGCCCCACCCGGCAATTTTTTTTTTTTTTTTTTACGTTAGCCTACCATTTGCACCGGCTTGCACCATTCCATAAATTTGCTGCCTGGCTGGTGCTCAGAAATGGTGCAAGCCGGTGCTAAACGTTTTGGTGCAAAACTGCAAAAAGTGCAAATCAGGGCCGAAGCTCTTCATTGAAACTTCACTCCACAGTGATGACTCAGTATAGTTCTGTTTTCTAAAATACTGACCAGATTTCTTGGACCCCTCTCCTGTGATGAATGACTGTAGTAGTAGATTACAATACATTCATCTGTTCACTAAAACCTTTCTCTAGGGTGATGGCTCAGTGTGGTAGACATTTACAACAGACTGACGTCTCTACTCTCACCTTTTTCCTGGATGAAGAATAATATTACTAGTGGTGTATTTCTAAAAAAAATTAAATGGTATTTTATGAACCATATTGAAGTTTACTTTGCTGTAAGATGTAATTAGTGATGTCATCAATGATATCACTGACCATGTCATGAGTGATGTGAATGTCAGGTAATAATCAGTGCATTGCAGGGGTATAAGTTATAGTTGGCCCAGATAACTATAACTGCTGAATTTCTATGGTTTTGTGTGTGTAAAATATAAGCCTAACTATAACATCCCTGTAACCTTTCTTTTTTCATCTGAATTTCTAAGTTTTTAAAAAAATTCTGTTTCCTAACTATAATGTCCCTGTAACCTTTGTTTTTCAGTGAATTTCTAAGGTTTTATGTAATTCTATTTCTTAATTACAATGCCCCTGGAACCTTTGTTTATTCTTGCATTTCTAATGTTTTTTTAGTTCTTTTTCCCAACTATAATGTCCCTTTCATCTTTGTTTTTTTTACTGAATTTCACAGTTTTTTAATATAAAATGTACTACAATTTCACCCATACATTCAATTCAGTAATATACATTTTCACAACAATATAAATACCTTTTATTAACATACTTATTCTTATTATGCAGTTTACAAGTAACAATTGACAAAACAAAGGTAACATATGTAAACTTTACATAAATACAATACTGCAAGTCTTTCTGTTTTTTTATTGATTTATGTATCCATGGATCCACTGCAAAGCCACCACAAATCTGCAGCAATTCCAGAAACACATCCAAACATCAACTTTTTGCCTCATTACGACTTTGAAGAACGCCAGGTTGGCGGTCGTGGTCAGAAAGCCAACAGGGTGGCGGAAAGGACCACCAAATTGTGAGTTTGGCGGTGATGCAAACAGAACACAGCCAAAGCACCGCTGGCACTGTCAGTGTGGTCAGACTGCTGCAGATGATTAAGGCACCAGCAGGCCGGCGGAGACCAAGTTTCCATCTGACTTATTATGAGGTTGCGCACCTCCAACATTTCCGCAGCGGACGGACCATCACTGAAAACCCAGGCGGAAATGAACTGGTTATAAGAAGACATTCACCTCCAGGAAGCCATATTCATCCAGAGCCGCCACAGAACCACAACTAGATGTCATCCCCGCTGCTCCTGCTCAATGAACAACAAAGGAATCTTCGACAACAGCAACCATATACACACTCACCTGTTACAGTTATATATTGTGACAATTTTGTACAGTTACATAACCTACCATAGGGAGGGGGCTGCGAATGCAACACTCACACGTAACAGTACTCTGACACGCACACTCACATACCACAACAAAGACACTCACACATGCTCATCACACACATTGCAGCCAGCACACACACACACACCAGTGTAGTGCTGTCAGTCCCTGTACTACCCATGCCATACACAGATAATGTGCCCCCATGTGAGTTTAGTTAACTTGTGGTATGCCAGAGAGGGACATTTGGACACAGGAGTGGTGAGTGGGTTGGCTGTTAAGGTGGCCAAAGGTGATAAGTGAGCATGCACGACATTGTATTTGGTGATAGTTGTTGTATTGTGACATAACCGACTAGACTCCCCCAGGTATTCCTGTCAAGCCCTCAGGATGCAGGATGTCCAAGACCTTCTCCTCCCATGATGTGAATTGTGGGGTAGGAGGTGGGGGGGCACCACCAATCTTGAGGACCACAGGCTGATGCCTGGCGGCCATGGAACGTACCTTCCCCTTGAGGTAGTTCCACCTCTTCCTGATGTCCTCCCTTGTGCGTGGGTAGCTGCCTAAAGAATTGACCCTGTTGACTATTCTTTGTCACAGCTCCATTTTCCTGGTGATAGATGTTTGCTGGACTTGTGCTCCAAATAGTTGTGGCTCTACTCTGATTATTTTGTCCACTATGACCCTCGATTCATCATCTGTGAAACTGGGATGGTTTTGTGGGGACATGGTAGTGGTGGAGGAGACGGCAAGGAAGAATAAAATATTCAGGTGAATCAGTGGTGATGAGTTGTGGGTGCTGTGATGTGAGATGTTGATCGGTGGTGTTGAATGTGTGGGTTATTAATTTATGTGTTGGGTGTGTTGTGCAGGTGTGGGATGAGTGCTATGTGACGTGTATAGGGGTGCCTATTCTATGGTTGATGAATATTATTGGGCGGCCTCTATCTCGCGGTATATGGCGTTGTGGTTGCAAAGGATTGTGGTGTGCGAAGGGGTGTGTTTTATAGTGCAGTGTGTAGGTGTGTCAGGTGTGTGGATGTGTATCAGGTGTGGGGTTTTCAAACTGTCCAATGTGGTGTGGTGTATTACTGATGTGACCGTCGACCATCGCGGTTCGCACTGCCATTGGTGTTCTGCCATGGAAGAAGCCCTAACATGATTTGTGGATCATAATAAGATGTGCGTTTTTTTGGCAGACTGACCGTGCTGGTGATGGGACTGTCTCTATCCTGTCCTTCAGTATCCTGGTGGTTTCAGAATTTTGGCTGTCGTTTGGCGGGCTTAGTTGTGTAACTTGTAATACGGCGATCTGTATGACCACCAACATGACGGTCTGTAGGCAGCCGCCACCGCGGCGGTCTTACCGTCAGACCACCAAACTTGCAATGAGGCCCTAAATATCTTTCCATCTACATTGCATAACATACCTAAATTAGTTATTTGGGTTTCTTATCTCTCTGGAGACAGACTCAAAACCACAGCTCTGTCGTTTTTCTGGCTTTCCTTCACAAGAAAAGAGTTTGAAGTTAAGATATCTTCTGCTGAAGATGGAAGAGAAAGGGAAGAGCAGGATAAAGAAGAAGAAATCTTAGGCCCATAGTTATACTTTTTTGCGCCGCATTTGCGTACATTTTTGATGCAAAAGCAACGCAAACGTACAAAATAAAATTGTATAAGTTTGCGTTGTTTTTGCGTCAAAAAATGACGCAAATGCGTCGCAAAAAAAGTATAAATATGGGCCTTACTATCTCTAAAGAATGCCTCCAATGTCTAAATATATTTCTCCATCCCCTCAGGAAAAAAGAAAGTTCTTTCTTAAATTTGTCCAATGCAATACATGCCGCACAAAACTGTCAAGAGGTGTGGTGAAGAAGTATTCACATGGCAAATCCTCTATGTGAAAACGCCTGGAAGCCATACATTGAAGAACATATTACAACATGATAAGAGAGAGGGAATGTGGTGCTTTATCATCATCAGCGGGACCATCTGTGGGACCTTTTCTGTACGAGGCTGGCCTGGCTTGTAGTGGGTACCAAAGGTACTTACACCTTGTGCCAGGTCCAGGTATCCCTTATTAGTAGAATAGAGGTGTTTCTAGCAGCTTAGGCTGATAGAAGGTAGCTATGGCAAAGCAGATTAGACTGAACTAGGAGACATGCAAAGCACCTACTATACCACTTATAACATATGCACAATATCATAAGAGAACACAATACACAGAGTTACTAAAAATAAAGGTACTTTATTTTTATGACAATATGCCAAAAGTATCTCAGTGAGTACCCTCAGTAAGAAGGTAAGTAATATACACAAGTTATATGTACACAAACCACAAATAGGTAAGTAAGAGTCAGAAAAGTAATGCAAACAGTGTAGAATTACAATAGATTGCAATAGGCAAGCATAGGTCTAGGGGCAACACAAACCATATACTCCAAAAGTGGAATGCGAATCACGAATGGACCCCAGACCTATGGGAGCTTGTAGAGGGTCACTGGGACTGTAAGAAAACAGTCAGGGTGTCCAAGTTACCCCACCCCAAGACCCTGAAAAGTAGGAGTAAAGTACACCTACTACCCCAAAAGAGCACGATGGTCGTGATAGGGGGATTCTGCAAGAACCACAAACACCAGCAGTGCACTGAAGATGGATTCCTGGACCTGAGGACCTGCAAAGCAAGGGGACCAAGTCCAATAGTCGCAACAGTGTCCGGGGGGGGCAGGAGCCCAGAAAACCCTGGATGAAGGTGCAAGAAAGCTGCCTCCGGATGGAAGAAGCTTGGAATTCTGCAAGAAAGAAGAGGACTAGGAACTTCTCCTTTGGATGGAAGATGTCCCACGTCGTGATAAAGCTTGCAGAGGTGTTCCCACGCAGAAATACCGCAAACAAGCCTTGCTAGCTGCAAGGGTTGTTGTAGAGGTTTTTGGATGCTGCTGAGGACCAGGAAGGACCAGGATGTCGCCACTTGGAGGAGGAGACAGAGGAGGTGCTCAGCAACTCAGAGAGCCCTCACAGAAGCAGGCAGCACCCACAGAAGTACCTGAACAGGCACTTGGAAGATTTGTGAATCGGAGTCCATGTAGAGTACAAAAGAGGGTCCCACGACATCGGAGGCCAGCTCAGTGGGTTGAGCACCGCAGGACGGAGTGCTGGGGACCCAGGCTAGGCTGTGCACGAAGGAAATCCTGGAAGAGTGCACAGAAGGGGGAGCAGCTGCAAATCACGCAGTACACAAGTTTGCAGTCTAGCGTGGGGAGGCAAGGACTTACCTCCACCAAACTTGGACTGAGAGTTACTGGACTGTGGGAGTCACTTGGACAGAGTTGCTGTGTTCCAGGGACCACGCTCGTCAGGATGAGAGGGGACCCAGAGGACCAGTGATGCAGTCTTTTGGTGCCTGCGTTAGCAGGGGGAAGATTCCGTCGACCCACTGGAGATTTCTTCTGAGCTTCTGGTGCAGGGTGAAGGCAGGCTACCCCCAGAGCATGCACCACCTGGAAACAGTCGAGAAAGCCGGCAGGATAAGGTGCTACAATGTTGCTGGTAGTCGTCTTGCTACTTTGTTGCAGTTTTGCAGACGTCCTGGAGCAGTCAGCGGTCGATCCTCGGTAGAAGTCGAAGAGGGAGATGCAGAGAAACTCTGGTGAGCTCTTGCAATCGTTATCTGAAGAATTCCCCAAAGCAGAGACCCTAAATAGCCATTAAAGGAGGTTTGGCTACCAAGGAAGGAGGATTGGCTACCAAGAGAGGTAAGAGCCTATCAGAGGGAGTATCTGACGTCACCTGCTGGCACTGGCCACTCAGAGCAGTCCAGTGTGCCCCTAACACCTCTGTTTCCAAGATGGCAGAGGTCTGGGACACACTGGAGGAGCTCTGGGCACCTCCCCTGGGAGGTACTGCTCAGGGGAGTGGTCACTTCCCTTTCCTTTGTCCAGTTTTGCGCCAGAGCAGGGCTGGGGGATCCCTGAACCGGTGTAGACTGGCTTATGCAGAGATGAGCACCATCTGTGCCCATCAAAGCATTTCCAGAGGCTGGGGGAGGCTACTCCTCCCCAGCCCTTCACACCTATTTCCAAAGGGAGACGTTGTAACTGGATTTAAGCTAGCCTAGCTGATGAAGGGTGATACCCTGAAACTGGTTCTAGGATGCTTGTTTCCACTCCAGGGAGGACTTGGCTTGGCTTTCGGGCTGGATTGTTCCCATGGGGGGCAGGGTCAAGACTGATTTGCATGTGGCTGGGTCCAAACTGGGGTGGCATGGTGAGCAAAAGAACGATGGATTAAACCCAGATCTGTGACTGGGGGTGAGTGTTTGAAAAGTTTCAACACTCCGTCCATCATACTTTTGTGTTGCTAAAGTTGCCCTAAGTTGGAAGGGTATGCCCAGACATGGGTCCCTTGCTCACTGTGCCACTGGATTTAAGCTAGCCTAGCTGATGAAGGGTGATACCCTGAAACCGGACCTAGGATGCTTGTTTCCGGTCCAGGGAGGACTTGGCTTGGCAGTTCGGGCTGGATTGTTCCCATGGGGAGCAGGGTCAAGACTGATTTGCATGTGGCTGGGTCCAAACTGGGGTGGCATGGTGAGCAAAAGAACGATGGATTAAACCCAGATCTGTGACTGGGGGTGAATGTTTGAAAAGTTTCAACACTCCGTCCATCATCCTTTTGTGTTGCCTTAGCTCGTAAAGTCCCATGGCTGAGTTTTGTTTATGTTGGTACAAAAAGCTGAAGCTTTAGGCACTTTGGGAACTGCCAGATCAAATTCGCAGAGAAGATAAACAGGTAATCAAGGTGGCTTATTGGCAGTATATTAGGGCGTGCCAGCAGACCAGGGCCAACACGGGCCACGCTAACAGAAACATATTTGGAGTTTAAAGTTGTGCCTTAATTTGAAGAACTCTTTATGTTACTCCCCCAAGGGCAAAAAATTTGTATGTGCGAATTGGATATGGCTGCTTGCCGTTGAATGCCTTTTGTAGCTCCTGGAGAGGAGATAGGTCATCTGCCTTATATCCTCTTTGCAAATTAATCCCTGAAACGGTGAACCATACTGTTATCGTCTGCCCAGGGCATCGAGCCTCTAGGCGGCGGTGGGTTAGGCCAGTTTGTCTATCCCTGGGGATCAGGGATTATCGAGTGGCGTTGCACCTGTTTAGGTCAAGTACAGATAAGACCATAGTTTACCCAATTAGTCATTTTCTCCTGGGTGTGTGGACTAGAAGAGATAGGTTTCTGGCTCGGGAGGTTGGGGGAGCTAATTTATGGTAAGCCCCATGACAAAAGAAAAGTACGGACCTTGATAGGCTCGACGTTGCACTGAGCACTTTATGTAGATCTAGAGTTTGATAGCCTCTAAGGGTTGACACGAAGGCTAAAGATTTGGATGAGTGTAGGAAAGTACCATCTTGCCTGGCATGTTACCCCCCTATTTCATTATAAATATGTTGTTTTAGTCTATGTGTCACTGGGACCCTGCCAGGCAGGGCCCCAGTGCTCATAAGTATGTGCCCTGTATGTGTTTCCTGTGTGATGCCTAATTGTCTCACTGAGGCTCTGCTAACCAGAACCTCAGTGGTTATGCTCTCTCTGCTTTCCAAATGTGTCACTAACAGGCTAGTGACTAAATTTACCAATTCACATTGGCATACTGGTACACCCATATAATTCCCTAGTATATGGTACTGAGGTTCCCAAGGTATTGGGGTTCCAGGAGATCACTATGGGCTGCAGCATTTCTTTTGCCTCCTATAGGGAGCTCTGACAATTCTTACACAGGCTTGCCAGTGCAGCCTGAGTAAAATAACGTCCACGTTATTTCACAGCCATTTACCACTGCACTTAAGTAACTTATAAGTCACCTATATGTCTAACCTTCACCTGGTGAAGGTTGGGTGCAAAGTTACTTAGTGTGTGGGCACCTTGGCACTAGCCAAGGTGCCCCCACATCGTTCAGGGCAAATTCCCCGGACTTTGTGAGTGCAGGGACACCATTACATGCGTGCACTGTACATGGGTCACTACCTATGTCACCCATTCTGGCATTGGGGGGACAATTCCATGATCCCCCGGGTCTCTAGCACAGTACCCGGGTACTGCCAAACTGGCTTTCCGGGGTCTCCACTGCAGCTGCTGCTGCTGCCAACCCCTCAGACAGGTTTCTGCCCTGCTGGGGTCCAGGCAGCCCTGGCCCAGGAAGGCAGAACAAAGGATTTCCTCTGAGAGAGGGTGTAACACCCTCTCCCTTTGGAAATAGGTGTAATGGCTGTGGAGGAGTAGCCTCCCCCAGCCTCTGGAAATGCTTTGATGGGCACAGATGGTGCCCATCTCTGTATAAGCCAGTCTACACCGGTTCAGGGATCCCCCAGCCCTGCTCTGGCGTGAAACTGGACAAAGGAAAGGGGAGTGACCACTCCTCTGACCTGCACCTCCCCGGGGAGGTGCCCAGAGCTCCTCCAGTGTGTCCCAGACCTCTACCATCTTGGATTTAGAGGTGCTGGGGGGCACACTGGACTGCTCTGAGTGGCCAGTGCCAGCAGGTGACGTCAGAGGCTCCTTCTGATAGGCTCTTACCTCTCTTGGTAGCCAATCCTCCTCCCTTGGTAGCCAAACCTCTTTTCTAGCTATTTAGGGTCTCTGCTTTGGGGAATTCTTTAGATAACGAATGCAAGAGCTCATCAGAGTTCCTCTGCATCTCCCTCTTCACCTTCTACCAAAGGATCGACCGCTGACTGCTCAGAACGCCTGCAAAACCGCAACAAAGTAGCAAGATGACTACTAGCAACCTTGTATCGCCTCATCCTGACGGCTTTCTCAACTGTTTCCAGTTGGAGCCTGCCTCCTCCCTGCACCAGGAGCTCTGAAGAAATCTCCCGTGGGTCGACGGAATCTTCCCCCTGCAACCGCAGGCACCAAAAGACTGCATCATTGGTCCTCTGGGTCCCCTCTCAGCATTACGAGCGTGGTCCCTGTAACTCAGCAACTCTGTCCAAGTGACTCCCACAATCCAGTGACTCTTCAGTCCAAGTTTGGTGGAGGTAAGTCCTTGCCTCCCCACGCTAGACTGCATTGCTGGGTACCGTGTGATTTGCAGTTGCTCCGGCTCCTGTGCACTCTTCCAGGATTTCCTTCATGCACAGCCAAGCCTGGGTCCCTGACACTCTAACCTGCAGTGCACAACCTTCTGAGTTGTCCTCCGGCGTCGTGGGACTCCCTTTTGTAACTTCGCATGGACTCCGGTTCACTCTTCTTCCAAGTGCCTGTTCAGGTACTTCTGCAGGTGCTGCCTGCTTCTGTGAGGGCTCCCTGAGTTGCTGGGCACCCCCTCAGTCTCCTCCTCCAAGTGGTGACATCCTGGGTCCTCCTGGGCCACAGCAGCACCCAAAAACCTTTACCGCAATCCTTGCAGCTAGCAAGGCTTGTTTGCAATCTTTCTGCTTGGGAACACCTCTGCAAGTTTCATCACGACGTGGGACATCCGTCTTCCAAAGGAGAAGTCCCTAGCTCTCTTCTTTCTTGCAGAACTCCAAGCTTCTTCTATCTGGTGGCAGCTTCCTTGCACCCTCAGCTGGCATTTCCTGGGCTCCTGCCCACTCTCGACATGTCGCAACTATTGGACTTGGTCCCCTTGTCTTACAAGTACTCAAGTCTAGAAATCCACTGTTGTTGCATTGCTGGTATTTGTTCTTCCTGCAGAATCCCCCTATCACGACTTCTGTGCTCTCTGGGGGTAGTAGGTGCACTTTACACCTACCTTTAAGGGTCGTGGGGTGGGCTATTTTTCTAACCCTCACTGTTTTCTTACAGTCGCAGCGACCCTCTACAAGCTCACATAGGTCTGGGGTCCATTCGTGGTTCGCATTCCACTTTTGGAGTATATGGTTTGTGTTGCCCCCATACCTATGTGCTCCTATTGCAATCTACTGTAATTCTACACTGTTTGCATTACTTTTCTTGCTATTACTGACCTAAGTTTGGTTTGTGTACATATATCTTGTGTATATATCTATCCTCATACTGAGGGTACTCACTGAGATACTTTTGGCATATTGTCATAAAAATAAAGTACCTTTATTTTTAGTAACTCTGGGGGTCATTCGGACCTCGGCGGTAAAAGGCGATTACCGCCGGTCAGAAGACCGCCATAACACCGCTGCGGTAAACCGCCACGGTCATTCTGACCCGCAACTGGCAAACCGCCAAAAACCCGACATCAACAAAAGTCCGCCACACCAAAGGTCAGCGGGAAACTGGCGATGACCAAACCTCCACCGTCACGCCAACAGAAATACGCCCATACCATTCCGACCCACAAATCCCTGCAGCGGTCTTTCAACCGTGGTATTCCATTGGCGGTACACACCGCCGCGCTCAAAATATACACACCTTTACAAAACACTACCACATTGGACAAATCAAAATACACACACCTGAGACACATACACACACCACTCCCACACACCCAATTAAATATAAAACACACACCCACATCACCCACAAACCCTTACGACCACAATTGCGACTGAAGGACAGAGAGAGACAGCACAGCATAGAGTAGACCATCACACAGAGGCAAATCACAACATCACCCACACAATTTCCACGCACAAAACACCATACACCACCACACTCACCACGCTCTACAACACATACACCACCCCTCACCTCATCCACACCACCCCATGGCACCCCAAAGACACACCAGGTTCTCTGACGCAGAACTCAGGGTCATGGTGGAGGAAATAGTTCGTGTAGAGCCCCAGCTCTTCGGGATACAGGTGCAGCACACCACCATTGCCAGAAAGATGGAGCTATGGAGCAGAATAGTGGACAGGGTCAACGCTGTGGGACAGCAGCCACGCAATCGGGACGACATCAGGAAGCGGTGGAACGACCTACGGGGGAAGGTGCGTTCCATGGTATCAAGGCACAACATCGCGGTACAGCGGACTGGCGGCAGACCCCCGCCTACTCCCCCAGAATTCACAGCATGGGAGGAGGAAGTCTTGCACATCCTGCATCCTGAGGGCCTCGCAGGATTAAGCGGAGGAATGGACTCTGGTAAGTCAAATCTCCACTACTTCATTCCCTCCACCCCACCTGCATGCCAAATCATACCCCCACCCTCAACCCCACCCCCATCACACCAACTCCTTGCAAATGGCTCACCATCACAACCCACCCATCCCAAAACCTAGCCCTGCATGCGTCCCCAAAGCATGGACACCCATCACCAAAGCATGCCCACTGCACACATCCATCACCCCCACAAGCCACCGTCACAAAAGCCCCCACAAGGGAATGCCAGAAATGGGGTACACGGCCACCCACCCATTACACGAAATGCCACACACAGAAGCAATAACCATACTCTTATACCCCTGCAGGACCCAAACGCCACCACACCGCCACGGAGGGTCCAGAGATGTCCATCCCACCCCCAGAAGAGGCCCCCAGTGATGACAGCAACTCTGTCTCCCTGGACCCAGATGACCAGCCCGGCCCATCGGGGACCTCGGGACAGTCGGTTCCCCACAGACAGCCACAGGCTACACCAGTCCTAACCCCCTCTGGGAACACCAGCACAGCTCCCACCCAGCGGGCCCATGCCTCTGTCTCCAGGACACGTCAATCAGCAGTGTGTCCACCACTACAGGGAACCCAGGTTGACCCACCACCCCAACAACAACAGGGACCTGGGGGCAGTGGTAGTGGGCACACCGTCCAGGGGACAGAGGCCCAGGGAAACAGGGGAACTGGGAGGGCTGCTGTGCGACAGGGGGGGGACAGGCCCAGGGAACCGACTCTCCAAGAGGCCCTCTCCTCCATCATGGGAGCATACCACCACTCCCAGGAGACGATGGCTACGGTACTGGCCAGGTTCCAGGAGATCCAGGTACTGCAGGAGGAACAGTACATGGGGTTCAGAGAGGAACTGAGAAACATTAGTTCCGCAATGGGGACCATCGTCGTGGCCCTTAACCAGATAGTCACCACATTGCGGGACCATGTGGCACCACAAAGGGCCCCTGTCACTAGCCTGGACCAGGAACAGCCTACCACCTCCGCTGGCGCTAGTGGACAGGAGGCCCCCACATAACAACAGGCCACCAGAACCCCACCTCCTGCAGAAGAAGAACCACCCCGCAAGCGGTCCCTGAGATCTCACAAGAAGACAGAGTAGGATGCCAAGACCCCCGCCAGCAAAGGATACCCCCTGATGTCATCCCACTGTCCCACATTGTCACCCTGTCCAACCTTGAACTGCCCCTGCTCCATCCTTCCACAGGCATATGGACAATGCACCTGTGAGACTGAAAACTGGACTCTGCCATGGACATTACTCCACCATCACCCATCACCGTTTTACAATCATGTTCCTAAATGTAGCACTTTAATAAAATCACTAATTGCACTTAAAAAATCTGGAGTCTGCTTGTATTTTGAACAAATGTATTAGACATAACGGTGCAAAAATGTTCAGTTACATTGTGATGACAACATACCACTGTCACACAGCTGTAGTCCATGGGCAAACAAAGCAGAGGTCACGCAGTGGGGCCCACAACTCTGAAAACGGAAGGGAAAGTCACAACTCAGTTAACAGGAACTGGGGAGAAACTCAGACAGTAGAGAGGCAGGAGACTTTAGGTAAATGTAAAATGGTGTGGTTGATTCGTACCTGTGTGCTACTGAAAATACTGTTGTATCACTGTGTCCCTGTTGTCTGTGTCGTCCCCGTCGTCTTCCTCCTCTTCACTCTCCACAGGCTCAACAGCTGCTACAACACCACCATCTGGACCATCCTCCTGCAGGAAAGGCACCTGGCGTCACAAAGCCAGGTTGTGAAGCATACAGCAGGCCACGATGATATGGCACACCTTCTTTGGTGAGTACATTAGGGATCCACCTGTCATATGCAGGCACCTAAACCTGGCCTTCAGGAGGCCGAAGGTTCTTTCTATAATCCTCCTAGTTCGCCCATGGGCCTCATTGTACCGTTCCTCTGCCCTTGTCCTGGGATTCCTCACTGGGGTAAGTAGCCACGACAGGTTGGGGTAACCAGAGTCACCTATTAGCCACACACGGTGTCTAATAGCTGTTCCACCACATAAGGAATGCTGCTATTTCGCATGATGTACGCGTCATGCACTGACCCAGGGAACTTGGCATTTACATGGGAGATGTACTGGTAAGCCAAACAGACCACCTGGACATTCATCGAATGATAACTTTTTCTGTTCCTGTACACCTGCTCACTTCCACTGGGGGGAACCAAAGCCACATGAGTCCCATCAATGGCACCAATGATGTTGGGGCTATGTCCAAGGGCATAGAAATCACCCTTCACTGTAGCCAAATCGCCCACCTCAGGGAAAACAATGTAGCTCCGCATGTATTTCATCAGGGCAGACAACACTCTGAACAAAACCTTAGAAAACATAGGCTGAGACATCCCTGATGATATGGCCACTGTTGTTTGGAATGATCCACTTGCCAAAAAATGGAGTACTGACAGAACCTGCACCAGAGGGGGAATCCCTGTGGGTTGGCGAATGGGGGACATCAGGTCTGGCTCCAGCTGGGCACACAGTTCCTGTATAGTGGCTCGGTCAAGTCTGTATGTCAGTATGACATGTCTTTCTTCCATTGTCGACAGGTCCACCAGCGGTCTGTACACGGGAACATTCCTCCATCTCCTCGCAAGTCCCAGCGGACGGTGCCTAGGAAGGACAACATGGAGCACAGAGTCAAGCAACCCACAGGTACGTAACCACAGCTTGCACAGTACACGATTCGCTATGCATTGAATGGCTTGTATGATTGGCAATGCAAGGCCTAGGCCTGTGTGACGCAGTAGAAATTAAGCCATGTGGGCCCTTGAAATGGCGGCTGCCTGACCTGTGAAGTGTGACAATGGGATGTGAGGTCAATGCGCTGGCGTGGCACACCGTGGCGGTAGGCGGTCGAAGACCGCGGCGCAAAGCAGCATTGGTTAACATTGAACCCTATGGGTCTCAGGAGCCAATGACGATGTGCTCCGGCGGTCGCGGTACGCACCGCCGCGGTACGCACCGCCGTGGGCGTGACCGCCATTTTCTATCTGCTTAATCACTCGAGACCTGATCATCCACAGGAGAGGACCTATACTGCAAGTGCTGCTGTGACCTCGGTCTGGAAGAGACAATGGCTGCTGCGACTGGGGAAAGGGCCCCTGCCTTCACATCTGAGGAATTGGAGAAACTTGTTGATGGGGTCCTCCCCCAGTATGCGCTACTCTACGGTCCTCCAGACCAACAGGTAAGTACACAGGGAGCACGTTGTATGGGCTATGCCTGTGTTGAGTGGGGTGGATGTAAGATGGTGGGGAGGGGAGCGAATGAGGAATGCAACGCACGACAGATGAGAGCATGTGCCACATGGCAAGGTTGGGGAGGGGGGGCCACTCAAATCGACCATGCAGAAAAGTGATGATATTTCTTTTCCCACCCTGTACATGTCACATAGGTCAGCGCCCATCAGAAGATCGACATTTGGCGTGCCATCGCCAAGGACGTCCGGGCCCTGGGGGTCCACAACAGACGGGGCACCCACTGCCGCAAGAGGTGGGAGGACATCCGCCGCGGGAGCAGAAAGACCGCCGAGGCTCTGCTGGGGATGGCCTCCCAACCTAGGAGGGGTGCCACACGGCAATTGACCCCCCTGATGTCCCGGATCCTGGCGGTGGCCTACCCCGATTTGGATGGGCGCATGAGGACATCACAGCAGACACAAGGGGGTGAGTCTCAGCACATTCTGCTATATTAGCGCACAGTGGAGGTGTCTGGGTGGGGGAGGAGGGCTGTGGCTATCTCTAGGCCAGGGCGGTTTCTGTAGGCTAGGCCCCTCTGTTAGGCATGGCCCTGTGCCCCCGCCCCCCACCTCTGTAGGGTGCTAAGTACAGCTATCCATGGCCCGGGCTCACCTATGTGTGCATTTGTCGTCCATAGACTTGTAGGCCAAGTCACAATAATTGAGTAGTGTACCCCGAGTGCGCGGCGTAGTGCAGGGGGCTTCTGTGTCTGTCCTCTACGCCAACGGTGCCGCCAATGCATGCACTCAACATGTCTTTCTTTCTTTTCCCCCCCCCTTTTTTTTGGTTTTCCTGTTCATGTGTGCATTAGCATCATCAGGCGGAGGAGAAGTGGCATCGGCGCACGAGGGAGCTGCATCTCACATGGCCCCGGAGGGCCCTGCAACCGACTCCGAGTTCACCAGTGAGACGGAGGGCGAGGGGAGCTCCACAACGGGGACCCGTGGAGACATCAGCGACACCGACACGTCCTCGGAAGGGAGCTCCATTGTGGTGGCGGCAACATCCGTGCCCACCGCAACAACAGGTACAGCCGCCACCCAGCGCACCAGCTCTGCCCTCCCAGCAGCCCCTCAGCGTTCGCCCCGTGCCCGCTCGGCCAGGAAGCCGGGCATCTCCTTCGCCCAGGCACCTCAGGCACTGCCCCAGTTACCCCTGCTGCCCTCAGTGCGGAGATCATTGACCTCCTCCAGACGCTCATTGTTGGGCAGTCTACCCTTTTGAATGCCATCCAGGGGGTAGAAAGGGAGGTGCATCGGAGCAATGCATACCTGGAGGGCATTCATTCGGGTCAGGCTGCCCATCAGCGATCGTTCAACGCTCTGGCCTCAGCACTAACGGCAGCCATTGTCCCTGTCTCCAGCCTCCCTCCTCCAACTCCTTCCACCCAGTCCCACTCCCCTGTTCCTCTGCCTATCCCAGACACACCTACAGACCAGCCTGCACACACATCAACACCCAAGGGCAGCTCATCCAGACATAAACACCACAGATCACACAAGCATTCACCCAAGCAACATCCACATGCAGACATGCCAACAGCCACTGCCTCCTCTGTGTCCCCCTCCTCCTCGTCTCCCTCCTCCCTCCCTGTGACGTCTCCACTCACACCTGCATGCACACCACCATCAGCCAGTACGTCCATCACCACCACACCCACCAGAACAGTCCGCACACGTGCAGTCACCACCCCCACTGCCATTTACACGTCCCCTGTGTCCTCTCCCAGTGTGTCTGTCTCCCCCTCTTCCAAACCACACAAACGCAGGCAGCCACCCACCCAACAGCCATCCACCTCACGACAGCCTCCGTCACAAGCACCTGCACCCAAAGACAGCACACTTGACTCTCCTACAACCACATCCTCTTCCTCCACTCCCATACCCACTGCACCTACCCTTCCCATTGCTCCTAAAAAGTTGTTCCTCTCCAAAATTAACCTCTTTACATCACCTGACCCACCCCCTCCATCTCGTAAGAGTCCAAACAGCACCTCAGCCACCACAAGCCCTGCACCTACTAGGACCATCGTTCAGGGCTATTGGAGTCCACCAGCTACTAGGGCAGGAACATCGGCCAGCAGCAAGGGGACAGCCAGCCCATCCCCTGGGAAAAGAACCAAAAAAGGGAAGGGACGGCGTGACAGGCCTGAGACGGCTGCCCCCAAGGACACCACCCTTGCACCGTCACCTGGCACATCCACAAAGGGAGCCAAGGGCCCCAGAGATTCAGCAAAGGAGGGCAAGGGCAGCAGGGCGGACAAGTCCGGCAGCAGGCGAGCTGCCCAGGAGGGCCCCACCAGCCCCATTTGGGGTGTGACGGAGGACACCCACGGGCCCAGGACTCCAGCACAGGAGGGCCCCGCAAGCGAAAGGTCGGATGGCGACTGAGCGGGAATTCTTGGCCAGATCTGGTTCCCTAGGAACACAAGACAAGCACCGCTGAACAGGGCCCCGCCGTGAGAAGCACCGCTGAACAGGGCCCCGCCGTGAGAAGCACCGCTGAACAGGCCCCGCCGTGAGAAGCACCGCTGAACAGGGCCCCGCCGTGACAAGCACCGCTGAACAGGGCCCCGCCGTGACAAGCACCGCTGAACAGGGCTCCGCCGTGACAAGCACCGCTGAACAGGGCCCCGCCGTGACAAGCACCGCTGAACAGGGCCCCGCCAAGACAAGCACCGCTGAACAGGGCCCCTCCGTGAGAAGCACCGCTGAACAGGGCCCCGCCGTGAAAAGCACCGCTGAACAGGGCCCTTCCTGTCAAGCACCGCTCCGCTGGGCCCCGCCGTCTCTGAACTGGTCCGCTGGGCCCTTCCTGTCAAGCACCGCCCCGCTGGGCCCCGCCGTCTCTGAACTGCTCCGCTGGGCCCTTCATCTCAAGCACCGCTCCGCTGGGCCCTTCCTGTCAAGCACCGCTCCGCTGGGCCCTTCCTGTCAAGCACAGCTCCGCTGGGCCCTTCCTGTCAAGCACCGCTCCGCTGGGCCCCGCCGTCTCCGAACTGCTCCACTGGGCCCTTCCTGTCAAGCACCGCTCCGCTGGGCCCTTCCTGTCAAGCACCGCTCCGCTGGGCCCGCCGTCTCTGAACTGCTCCGCTGGGCCCTTCATCTCAAGCACCGCTCCGCTGGGCCCTTCCTGTCAAGCACCGCTGAGCCCTTCCTGTCAAGCACTGCTCCGCTGGGCCCTTCCTGTCAAGCACCGCTCCGCTGGGCCCCGCCGTCTCTGAACTGCTCCGCTGGGCCCTTCATCTCAAGCACCGCTCCGCTGGGCCCTTCCTGTCAAGCACCGCTCTGCTGGGCCCCGCCGTCTCTGAACTGCTCCGCTGGGCCCTTCATCTCAAGCACCGCTCCGCTGGGCCCTTCCTGTCAAGCACCGCTCCGCTGAGCCCTTCCTGTCAAGCACCGCTCCGCTGGGCCCTTCCTGTCAAGCACCGCTCCGCTGGGCCCCGCTGTCTCTGAACTGCTCCGCTGGGCCCTTCATCTCAAGCACCGCTCCGCTGGGCCCTTCCTGTCAAGCACCGCTCCGCTGGGCACCGCCGTCTCTGAACTGCTCCGCTGGGCCCTTCATCTCAAGCAGCGCTGGCCCATTGGCAGGGCCGGATCTGTGTCGGGCAGGGCTTCACGAAGCACTCTTGCCAACATGCCTCCTCCATAACCAGTGGAGTCTGTAATCCACCTGATGGACTGTGGCTTTGCACTCCCCAGGATGGTACAGTGGGCAATCCACCCACTGTAGAGACTTGAGAGACTGTGGCTTTGCACTCCCCAGGATGGTACAGTGGGCATTGAGGCCCCTCGTGGATCTGGCGTCGTGGACTCATGTGGCTGAGGTGCCCCCCCTTCCCTTCCCCCTGAGGTGCCTGTGGTTTTATTATCTGATGCCCCAGCAGTGTTCTCTCCAATGGAATCGGGTCTCGTGTGTGGGCTTTGCCCATGTGTTTATGCACATTGGCCCACGAACAATGGAATGTAGCCAATATGTGCCAGACTTTTGGACTATGTTTATATTGTTCATGTTGTAATATATTTATTTTATATATTTCATATTTCACTTAACTTCAAATATGCTATAATATAACCGCCGCGCTGTTTGTTTGTCCCGCCGTGGCGGTCGGAGTGTTAAAGTGGCGGCCTGTGTTGGCGGGTCCCGCCAGGGTCAGAATTCAATTTTTTTTACCGCCTGCCTGTTGGCGGGTTAACCGCCGCTTTAACACCGACCGCCAGGGTTGGAATGACCCCCTCTGTGTATTGTGTTTTCTTATGATATTGTGCATATGACACCAGTGGTATAGTAGGAGCTTCACATGTCTCCTAGTTCAGCCTAAGCTGCTTTGCCATAGCTACCTTCTATCAGTCTAAGCTGCTAGAAAACACCTCTTCTACACAAATAAGGGATAACTGGACCTGGCACAAGGTGTAAGTACCTCTGGTACGCACTACAAGCCAGGCCAGCCTCCTACAATGAGCACTGGTCTTACTGATAAACAAGGCATAAAAGTTTAAACTGGTGGTTTTATTTTATTGTTTGAATCGGGTTTAAAGGATGATAGTTGATTATGTGGAGCTAATAAGTGCTTCATATAGATGGACTAAGGGGCTCATTCTGACCCTGGCGGTGCTCCCATGGGCATTCTGACCGCGGCGGTACAGCCGCAGTCAGAAATGGAAAACCGGCGGTGTACCGCCGGTTTCCCGCTGCCCTGGGGAATCCTCCATGGCAGCGCAGCTTGCTGCGCCGCCATGGAGATTCCGAGCCCCATACCGCCATCCTGTTCCTGGCGGTTTTGGCCGCCAGGAAGAGAATGGCGGTATGGGGTGTCGTGGGGCCCCTGGGGGCCCCTGCACTGCCCATGCCAATGGCATGGGCAGTGCAGGGGCCCCCGTAACAGGGCCCCACAAAGATTTTCAGTGTCTGCCATGCAGACACTGAAAATCGCGACGGGTGCAACTGCACCCGTCGCACCCCTTCCACTCCGCCGGCTCCATTCGGAGCCGGCATCCTCATGGAAGGGTGTTTCCCGCTGGGCTGGCGGGCGGCCCTCTGGCGGTCGCTCGCCAGCCCAGCGGGAAACCCAGAATACCCGCGGCGGTCTTTTGACCGCGCAGCGGTATTCTGGCAGGCCCCGCCAGGCCGGCGGCTACCGCCGCTGGCCAGGGTCAGAATGAGGCCCTAAGTATTATATAATGGCATGCACTACAGGACTATCAAGAGGTGGAGTATATTGTAGATTATTGATTGATCCATCCTTATTGGTTTTTATGTGTATTGGTTTTAAGTATTTATGTACTTATGCACTTTTATGGATTATATGAATCCGAATAAAGTTATTATTATTATTATTAGTGATTGCATGGGTGTCTAAATGAGTATGTAAGTGGCTGTATGGATTGGTAGCTGGCTGTGTTAGTAAGTGTCTATGGGGGTCATTCAGACCCCGGCGGGAGCCGCCCGCCTGGCGGGAACCGCCGAATGACCGCACCGCGGTCAAAAGACCGCGGCGGCCATTCTGTGTTTCCCGCTGGGCTGGCAGGCGACCGCCAGAAGGCCGCCCACCAGCCCAGCGGGAAACCCCTTCCCACGAGGACGCCGGCTCCGAATGGAGCCGGCGTAGTGGGAAGGGTGCGACGGGTGCAGTTGCACCCGTCGCGAATTTCAGTGTCTGCAATGCAGACACTGAAATTCTATGTGGGGCCCGCTTACGGGGGCCCCACGACACCCCTCACCGCCATCCTGTTCCTGGCGGTCGGAACCGCCAGGAACAGGATGGCGGTGAGGGGGTCGGAATCCGCCATGGCGGCGCAGCAAGCTGCGCCGCCATGGGGGATTCCTCAGGGCATCGGGAAACCGGCAGGACACCGCCGGTTTTCCTGTTCTGACCGCGGCCAAACCGCTGCGGTCAGAATGCCCTGCTGGGCACCGCCAGCCTGTTGGCGGTGCTCCCGCCAACCCCGGCCCCGGCGGTCCTTGACCGCTGGGGTCGGAATGACCCCCTATGTGTGTAACTGTGTCCAAGTGGCTCTGTTAGTGGTGGATACATAAGGGTGATGTGTAAGTGCCTCTATGACTGTCTGACTGGGTGTGTGAGTGACTCTATACTTTTGTAAATAGGTATGTGATTAGCTTTACAGTAGGGTGACAGTGTATAACTGGGAGTATGGGTGTGCACATACATTGTAACTGACCACCTGAGTCCTGGGTACATGAATGTCTGTATAGGTCTGAGTGCTTTTGACAGTGCCTGCATGGGTATGTGAATGTATAGGTGAGTAAATGGATGTATTCATGATTTTATGGCTATGCCTCAGTGGTGACTATCTGTCTATATGACTAGTGGGTACATCTAATTTCAAACACATTAATTCATACTGGCTTAATAAAACAACAACATTTCAGCATAGCAATTCCTCTTCCTCCTTTGCCGCTCACTATATTTTTACTCAATGTTCTCATCTAATCTCCCTTCTATTTTGTCTTTTACTGTAATGTCTAGAAGCTACACATTTTCTTTCAGCATATATACACTCACAGGTTTTTTTCTATATAATTTTTTATAGTGCAACCTAATTCGAATACCTGTAAAATCCCTCTGCTGTTGTCTAAATTTTTTGTTAAATATCTGTTAATTGGGCCCAGGTGTAGAACTCCGCTCTGCCAGTAGAGTTTGTGGAATTTGGGCACTTTGCACTATGCGGAGTATCGCAGAGCTCCCAAATTCCACATTCAGGCATGGAGTTTGTTCATGCGGGCGAGGTTTGGTTTTGGAGCCCTCTCACGAGGGCCACGATACTCTAGGGCCACTAGCGAGCGTGCGCAAGACATTGCGTTTATTTGCACTGTTTCCAGTCATGTGTGTGAGACTTCGTATTTACTTGTGCTGCTTCTGGTCCTGAAGGTGGCCAAAATAGTCCCACTCGCGAGAGCAAGTGCACTTGGAATACATTTTCTACTCGAGATACATCTAAATCTAATCAAAAAGTGGTTTGTGACTGGATTTTCTTCTCAAATGGACCCTTCAAGTTCTTTTTTTTATATTGAGAAGCTTTTTTTCATTTTTTTTTTAAACCGGAAAGAAGTGCCACAGAGACTTCAACTTCCTTTTCCTGTCCAGCAAGCTCCTCCCAGTGCTTTGTTCATCTCCTAGTCACTTTTCACTTACATTTTTATGTGAAAAGATCACTCTCTTTGTCTCTTGCATATATCTTTGGATTTAAGGACTTTGTTTTTGTGATATCACACTATTGAACAAGGGTGTTATTTGTTTGCTTGGACATGCACCAGTATTCTTTTTACTTTCATTTTAGACATTTAGGGGCATATTTATACTCCGTCTGCGCCGAATGTGCGTCAAAAATTTTGATGCACATTCAGCGCAAAACTTGCCCCATATTTAAACTTTGACGCCCGAGCCCACAGACGTCAAAATCCCACGTGTGCGTCATTTTCTGGATGCGGGAAACCACCTTACATAAATCATATGCAAGGTAGGCGCTCACATCCAAAAAATGACTTAAACGGCCGTGCGTCGTATTTATGCTTTCGGGCAAAAATGCAGCACGGCCGGGAGGTGGAGTCGAAAAATGACGCACAGCCCGATTTGCATAAAAAATTAACGCCTGGGTCAGGGCAGGTGTTAAAATGGGGCAAACACACCTGTATTTAATCAGAACACACAGAAGCAACAGCAGAGCAGCAAAAGGGAGACATGGAGGTGCTTCTCATCCAGCGTGCACGCAGACGCCGAGCCCAGCCCAAAAGCAGCTACCACAACACCAGCAGGGACCCTAAAGGCAGCGCAGAAGGCAGGAGAGGATATTCTGCACCAGAACAACCCTTCATGGCCTCAGGGAACATGACATCATCCAGAGGTACAGGTTGAACTGGCAGGCCATTCAGCAGCTGCTGCGCAACATAGAGCCACAGTTGGCACCCACCTTGCTGACACCCCGCACCATCCCAACGAAACCAAGCTGCTAGCTTTACTTCACATGTTGACTAGTGGCTCCTTTCAAAGCACTGGCGCCCTGGTTGCCGGAATATCACAGCCATCATTCTCTGCCTTCTTGCCCAAAGTACTGGATGCCATCATCGGACTCACACCCCGCCACATCTGCTTCCCAAACACACTGCAGAAGCAGCAGGAGACAAAACAGGGGTTTTACCTCATTAATGGATTCCCACACGTCCTTGGTGCCATTGACTGCACACATGTACGCCTTGTGCCACCTGCTGCAACTGAACACCTCTACTGAAACAGGAAGCACACACACTCCATAAATGTGCAAGCCATTGTGGATCACCAAGGATTGATCACCAACATCGTGGCAAAGTATCCTGGGAGTGTACATGACTCATTCATATTCCGTCACTGTACCATCAATCAACACTTCCAGGATGGACGATATGGCAATGGACTACTTGTTGGTAAGTACAGAAACCTACTTATATACACACTACACAGCAACCCTCTAGGACACACAACACACACACCATGACAGCAACATGTGGACAGGAACACACAGAGGTCGTGACATCGCTAGCCATGGTTGATAGGTCTCCATTGAACCTGTAACACATCTGAAATTAGTGTACAGTCAAATGTTAAGACGTCAATGATCACAACGTATGGAGCGGTTTGGCTAATTGTCACCTTGCAAAATGTAAGCGTATCACTGATGTTTACATTAATCCATCTTATATGTCTAAAGGTATGGGATGTCCAGGGTACATAGATGCTAACGTGTTACCACCACTGTCAACATGAATCTGTGTATGGAACTATCATCCCACCCCAAGTGAAGACACAGGGACACCTGTATCACAAGTCACAATGCAAGGCAGTGCACACTGTACTGCAAATACCCAAACATACTGCTGACAACCGGTCAGCAGGCAAACACTCGTTCAGCCAAGGAAACAACACAATGCAGATGGTACATCATACTAGCCTAGGAAGGAACACAATAACACAAAAGAGTCACAGACAACACAAGACAACTACTGCCATGCAAGGTGATATTAATGGGGTAAGCTACATCAACATCATCCCATTCATTTTCTTTTTCAGCTGATCAGGGGTATGGGCACATAGGAGGACACGCACCATAGTGGAGAGGACCTTCGGCATCCTCAAGTCGAGATTCAGGTGCCTTGACATCACTGGTGGCAGCCTCCTATATTCACCAGAAATGGTCTGTAAGATCATTCTAACATGTGCCATCCTGCACAACATTTGCATACGAAGGAACATTCCCCTCTTAGAACCAGAGCCACAAATGCCTGAAGAGGAGAAAGAGGAGGATGCTGGCCTGCAACATGAGGGGGAACAACAAAACACAGCTGCTGGATTGAGTAGGCACCAACATATTGTGAACATTTTTTTTAAAAACAATTCACCATCACTACTGTATTAACTAATGTAAATAAACACCGATAATAATCACCATATCATGGTATGGCTAATCATTTGTGCTCACCTTCATATCTAACTATCAGATTAAGAGTGTAGCCTCATGGAGCATTGCTGATATACCGATCATGACACAGAAATTTCCTGAGCAATTGTGATGCGTATTATATAACAGTCACATACTTACACACTGTAAATGACATATATCCTGTACATTTCACCTTTGAAGGGCAATAGCACAGGACCACACCTATTTCACACATACATGTTGGCAACATGGTTCATCGCAGCATATGGCACACAACTAAGACACCATAAGTCTCTAAGGGAAAAAAATGCCTCATACATGAGGCAGTGGATGTGCTATTGCATTGGTAACAGGAATGAATGTCCGGACCTTTGACAGCAGTAAGTCGTACAGCACCTATCTTTGCAAGGACAATCTGTGACTAGAGTTCCCTAGAAGCAGAACCTAGACAGCAAAAGTGCCATACCTATGACAAGCATTGCGCACATGACGTCCCATGTACATGTCAGCCCATTTCCTAACACCTGACACACCCATGCTCCTGGTCTCAACCCACCTGTCTGAAGAGGTCCCTGGAATGGTAATATGTGTACCCTGATATTCCCTCCTCTACACACACAGACTAACAATAATAATCCAGTGTGCTTCACCCTTTCCTATGGTATGCCATTGTCATAGTACATCTGACTGCATGGACGTCAGGTCAATTAATACACTGGCTTGCAGTTTCTAAGCCCTGTTATCACCTGTAGATTGCTTCCCGTGTGAAAGGTACTGTTGGCCATTTGAACTCGAATCTCACCTACAGGACTTGTGAGAAACTGATGCAGCACACACCTGTGAGCACCTCCATGCACACCACCCGTTTGAACATGCACTGCCCCTGCAGATGCTTGGAACAGCATAGAAGTTGCCATTTTGTCAAATACACTTTTATGCATTGCTAGTAATTAAGCCGTGTAACACAGCCCTTGGGTTTATGTGTCACCTTCAAAAACACAGGACAAACACAGTTTCCCATGTCAACTGTCTTGTTCTTCCTCCGACCAGTCTTAGTCAGACCACTGAGTATGTACCTTGTGAAATTGCTGGATCCTGATTGACCCTGCATCCTGTCAGCCTGACTGGCACCTGTCTGTGCGTTACCCTAAAGGTTCCTTGTGGCTACATATGTACCACACTTGCATTACCAAACCTCACATTCCTCAGGGGGTATTTTGTCATGTGCTTCCTCAATGCATACCCAAATACATTGTATAGCATCATCTGCTTTTTATTTGTACAATATTAGTAAAATTGTCTTTGAATACCAAAATCATGGCCTATCCCTTGTCTGGGTCTCATGTATGCATGAACGACAAAGTGTGACAGTGTACCATGGCTGTATGCAGGGATTGGGTATGGTGCCTCCAGCAGAACCAGCTACCTCTGATAATGTGCATGAAAAGTCCACACATGTTAGGACCCTGACAGTTCACACGCTGAATCACATTGCTCACAACATATTGATGGGCTGTGCGTGCTGAATAGCTGCAAGATTAAACAACACAGAGGCTATGATGCTCCCAGATGCAGTGGGAACTTTACAGGCCACCCTGTGTACAAATGTTGTAATGACACCTGCCGGAACATGACTCCTGAGATATGATCTCACTCAGCACACCAAGGTTGCCCTGTTGACAGTCTCATAACACGTCTGCAGTGACAGGGTGGGACCATCCCCATGTAGGTTCTTATGTCTTCATCGACTTTACTTCCATTGATCTCCGAAGGATACTCAGAAGATACAGGAATAGCCGCCACTGACTCATGATGAGACCTGGACGTAACTGTGACAACATAGACCCCTAAAAATATACAGGATCAACATTGGACCACACACATGAACCAGACACCTCTGTGCAATTGAGCACTGGAAATATGTGGCCACGTGCTGCCTCGTCTGCTGGTCCACCACTGCCACTGGAGAGTTGTGGCTCAGTCATATGACCACAACTGTGGCGTGATATAACAGTTGGGGGTCACCTTTGGCTGTCTGTGCACCAATAACATGGTGCCCACTTAGTCTGTACATGTGCCAGACTCACTGTGGGTTCACCAACAAGTGCCTAGGAAGCAGTTTCTAAATTTCTAGGACATGGGATGGGCAACTTTTGGACCATTGACATGAACAAGCGTCTGCCATCTATTCGGTGCATGCTTTGTCATTTGTGGTGTCTACGTTACCCAAAATCTTGGAAGTGCACACAACAGATGTTGCTACATGTATGACTAACACTTGCATCTAAGGTTTGGACACATTGACTTCACATTCATACAAGCATTTTTTCAATAATGCATCTTGTGAAGCACACACACTGGGTCGACAACTACATTAGTAGCCAATGCACACACATTGAGCCATAGGCATTGAGGTATTGTACTTACGTGCGTCATCTTGCTATCCTCTCCTGATGCCAAACATGCCCAATTTGTGCAATACATATATGTAGGCCACACATATGGCCATCTAGTGTGTCAGCCAAGCGTGAGAATCCTGTTAAGGAAGTAGCGGATCATAGTCCGCAGCAGTATGATGTCTCACATGTGACCATACACCGTCAACACCAAAGTGGGTGCATTCAGCCTATCTCAGTTGTGTCACAAATGTTACATTACATTAAAATGGCAAAATTACCCAAACCCACTTACTGCCCTGAAATTTTGATGCACACGCGTCAAAAAATGACGCTTATGCCCGAAAAACGAAGCATTATACCCTGAAAATTGGTTGTGTTAGACTATTTCCAAATATATGGATGCTGCCTAATTTTTACTCCTGTGCGTCAAAAAAAATGACGCACATACTGTATGCGTCAAAAATTATGACGCATAACGATAAAAACGGCAGCCATTTTATGCAGGAAGTGATGTAATAGGATATCCTGTTTACAGATTATGTACAGTGGAGGTACTTTCACTTTGCAGTCTGTGATTCTTCTAGACTGTGTGGCTGTGTTCTGAGTTTTGTCCAGTGAAATTGTGCTTTTGTCTCCTGTGTGCTCCATTACTTGTTAGTTTGTGATTTAAAATTGTTGTTGTATACTGGCTGAGTGTTTATTGTGTACTATTGTCAAGTATTGTATTGTCTTTGTTGTTTGTGGGAGTCTGTTGTGGGTAGTGTTAGTTTGGGGATAGTTGGGCTCTTTTAGTTGTTAAGTTTACTTTTTTCTTATTCTACTTTCCCCCTTTTCTCCTTTGTTCTTCTTCTTCCCCTATTCCCCTTTTTTGGTGCTAAGATGTTGGGTAGGCCACGTCTTGGCAAGATGGGTGAGGAGGAGCTTCGGGGGTTCATATGGCTGGTGTGCCATTTCCTCCCACTTATGATTGAGGCAGGGGGGCAGGTGATACAGGGGTATCACACCGAGGCACGTAGAATCCGGTGGGGAAAGGTCCTGCATCACTTGCAACGTGTGTATCGGAGCCAGAGGAATGACCACCAGCTGAAGCACCGCTGGGCTGACCTCATCTCAAGGGAGCAAGATCTGCTGGACCACCTGAGAATTGTGATTGATGGCCCTGTTTGTGAGTACAAATCATGTAAATGTGCACGAATAAAAGCTCTGTAGTGACATCAGATGATTTGTACGATATCTGACGGCTATGTTGTTGAGTGTGTGGAATGCTTTGGAAACAAAGAGGGTACTTGATGGACTAAGTGAAGGACCACAATTGCTAGCTGTCAGGAAGCAAGTGCTCTGCAGACTTACTGAATAATTTTGCTTAATGTAAGTTGGTGCCGCCTTTGTGTCAGACAGCAACACAAATTAGGAGCCAATCATGTATATCTAGGTCACATTTGCCAGTGAGGTATAGATTTTCCAAAACATTACCGACCTTTGTTGACTCAACAGCTACACTGACTTTAGAAACACTACATGATGCAGAAAATGAGTGCAGACTTCATGTCAATTGTTGATAGCAATGTGGCCCACACATATGTCTCATGTGTGTCTAGTGAATGTGTAAGGAAAGCATTCACAGAGGTTCTATGAATGTTAGGGATTATTGTGGTCCTTCATCATTTTGGATACATGTCAGATCTGGATTTGGAGACATAGGAAAAAGTGCAAGGTGCCCTCAGCTAACATCTTACACTGCTATTTGGTGTTTGTTGTTCCACCTTTCGTTTAGGGATGGCAGGCCAAAGGTATGCACATGGGTTCATATATCTATGGTTGGTGCAAATCATCATAGCTGTGCCACATCAAATGAAGAAACTGTAACAACATGAGGGCTTACAAATGTCCCTGCCCCTCTGTACATTGTACCTATGTGTCATACCTTTGTCATTGCCACAATGGCTGTTTGACTGGTAATGCACTCCTCAAGGAGGCTTTGGATGTCTCTCTTGGATGCACATGATGAGACGAAGACACTCCATTATTATGTCTGCTCACTAATGAAGGAGCATGTTTGCCACCACATGATAGTTAGGGCCACTGCATGTGTGCAGATATGTGTGTAAATTTCACAAGAGACCCATGATATGTGAAAGGTAGCCATGCTATATCGGATGCATTATCATCATGTCTGAGTGGATTTACTTACTTATGTCATTTTCCACATAGTTTTTGTCTTTGGAATTGTTGGTCAGTGCACAGAATTTGAGCACATTTCTTCCTTCCATGCCTTACAGGTGGACCCGTACCCTACACTGTGGTCGAGGTGGCTTCATTCGAGGACCCCGACAACTCCAGTAAGTGTTGACATGTCTGTTATGTGTTGTGTTTGCTGGTGATGTGTGATGGACCCCTGTGTGTTGAACAAATAGGAAGGTGTGATGCGCTGGCCCTTCATTTGTCTTGTTCCATGAGTGGGATTTCATTTTCTCAGCATTTTGGAGTTTGCCAATGCTTATCCTATTGTCTTATTTGGGGATTCTAGGTCATTCCTGTAGGCCCCGCAATGTGAATTGGGTTGAGTCATGTGGATAACACTTGTATCAACAAGAGTCGCACTGGACCGAATCTCAGACTTAGTCAGCCTGTCAGACCCACAATCTCCCAGAATGGGGCTGCAAAATGCTTACCCACAGACTTCTGCTTCCCTATTCACTAATGTACTTATGAAACTGTAGGTTGAACTTCCTAGCAGCATGTAGCTCCACATGTAGTGCTACAAGTATGTAGCACTTGAGTGCAATGGCCTAGGTGTGCATGCAAATCATGGCCAGGGGTGTTCTTGCAAATCTGTGTTAGTTGTAAGTCATGGCTTACTGGAAGTATATGATGTGGACAAAGGTCTGCATTGCAAGACATGTGTGGCGCTGGGATTGGTCAAGGGTTTGCTGTCTCCTATTTGTAGATGCACCTTACCTGTGGTGTGTGTGCCGAGCCAAACACATGTCCAGCTTTCATAAGCTTCCTGG
The DNA here is from genome assembly GCF_031143425.1 of Pleurodeles waltl. NCBI lineage: Eukaryota > Metazoa > Chordata > Amphibia > Caudata > Salamandridae > Pleurodeles > Pleurodeles waltl. Next base: position 1,311,741,672 of record NC_090437.1, on the reverse strand, counting down.
GTGTCCATGTTGTTTGAAATTGTTAATTGTTTCTCCACCCCCCACCCTCAAACACAGGCATGGGTTTGTGAATAGTGTACCTAGGACTGATGATACAAGTATGTTACATAGACATGTAAATCAGTGAATCTTTGGTCTGAACCTAGTATACACACTCAGGTTTAGCACATGAGTACTATACTAGCAAGTCCATTTACAACTTGCAGATCATGTGGCCCTAGATTTCCATCCCGTACACTGACATTTGTAGCCCTGCATTGGCGGAGGATGAGCAGCATGATTGTTAGCTGACAACTGGCAGAACTCTGATGCCACAATCATGCCAGTTGTTACCCATCTTGTAGGGCTTGGATGTGCTATGTGTGATACAACCTTAGTAGACTGGCCTGCCATGTACTTCCTCAGGGACATTCAATGATCTGTATGATGATAGGAGCTGTTACAAGTACAGTAGATGTACTGTCTGATTTACTTCTTGTGCCATTTCACACAATGCAGTTCCTAATGTAAGTTTTTTTCATTTGTCTTCACAGCAGCTAATATGACACCCATCCAGGTCTGTGAATTCCAGAGGCGGGCAATGCGTTACCAGCATATCCTGCTGGTAGAGTCGGGGTACCGAAGGATGGCCCGAAGATACAGGACCGAACGGGCGTCCAGAGCCTGGAGGGCTTTCCCACAGGGTGGCCCCTCTTTGCCCACCGCAGCCACCACCAGTACGACCACCACTACCACCCAGGTGGCACCACCCACAGTTGGGACGTTGTGCCTACAACATCTGCAAGTGCTCCAGGCCCTAGCAGTGGACTACCTTCAGGGCAGCCCACAGGCATTGACCATACCCGGCCACACACGTCCTCAGCTGGTACCCAGACCACCCCAGCTGCAACAATTGACCCTGCTGCTTTTGTGGACATGCAGCGCAAAATGGACTGTGTCCTCAGGAAAATGAGTCACCTGCGGCAGGATGTTCGCCATATCAACAGGCGTGTGCGGTCCATTAAGCGGACCCTCCGGAGGGCCAACCTCTAGACTTTGTTGATGGACATGATTCCCTCCCCTCCCTCCTCTTTCCTTATTCTTATACTTAGTGGGCTTAGGGGGCTTAGGGGGCTTAGTGTTAGGTTAGTATAGGCTGTTAGTTTAGTTAGTGTTATTGGTTGGGGGGGGGGTCCTGATTATTTCAATTTTTTCTTTTTGAGTGTGTGGGTGGGTGGGTGGGTGGGTGGTGGGCTATGTTTGGGTTCTTGTGTGTTTAGAAAAAAAAAATATATATATAAAAATAAAAATTAAAATAAAAATAAAAATAAATATATATTTGTTTAGGATAGGATAGTATGTGTTTAGGTTAGTATCTGTTGTCCTCCATGTGTCCCGTCTCATAAGCGGGGTGGTGGGTTGATGTTTAGAACGTTTCGTTACATGTGATAAGTAAGTTTATCTTAGGTAAGTTAGGGACAGTTGTGGGTAATGAGTAGTTAGGGTAGATTAGGGTAGGTAAGACGTTTCCCTGAGTTTCCTCTTCTGTTATTACCGTTTAATAAATATGTAGTGAACCCTTTACAATATGTGTGAAGTGCTTGTAGATCAGGGCCTTGGCATAAGTGTACATGAATTCGGTTCTTTTACATTTGTGTCCTATGCTACGAACAAATCCCAACTGAGCTGTAAGATTGGCAGCTAACCTGCAAAGATTCAACCATTCATTGCAACCACCAATCACAGTTACTATGGATCCCAACGTGTTTTTTTCATTACGTATGTTTTCAATGTCACATACAGTGCTTCCAGATTTGGTATTGGGAACACTGTGTTATGTCTGACTGCAGTGTGATGTTCAAGGAAACCCTTATTAGCTGAGTGGTAGTAAGCACTCTTGTAGTATCGTGTTCATGACTCACAGAGATCATTTGTGACACTGTTCAGCATGATTACTTATTTGGATGTAAACTCAGGCACCTTCATTCATGCAGTTTGTTGACTGTTTGCTTAGATTTGTGGGCAATGTTCTATGTGTTAGTATTGCATGGTGGCAACATTTTGCTGCCACTATTTGATGGCTTAGATATCCCTTGAGGAAGCATTATTCTGTCCAACACAGCATTATGGTGTATGGTTTCTCTTTTCATCAGATATTACCCTCAGGAAGGGCAGAGTATGGTGCAATCCAGGCCACTGTGCATAGTTATCAGACTACATAATTTCAGGACAGTTGTATTGACAAGCTATGTAATTTGACAGGAGGCAAAATTCAGTGATCTACTGCACGGTTGATGTGTCACATTACACAGAGACAAAGTGGTTGTGTAAGTGCTATTTATTGAAAAGTGCTGTAGTGCTATATGTACATTGTCCATGATTGTGAGTCCATTATAGAGACATCTTCCATTGTGATCCTACACAAGTGCTAAAGGAAAATGCATTTGACATGCTGGGGTGATGTGTCAGACAGTGCAGAGGGACAGGATTTGCCAATGAGTAAGTGAGAGACAATCACAAGGCAGGCTGACAAGATATACTGTGGTTTGCAGAACAGTCATTGAGTACAGTTGTACATCTTGGAGGGTCTGGTGGCTGATGTTTGTCAGCTCGTCATCCATGTCATCAGGGTAGTCCTGGACAAGCTTATCCGCAGGAGATCCATCGTCCTCTGCAATGAAATAGGGTATAGTTAGTGTGTCTGTGTTGTGGCATTGGTGATGTGACATACCTGCCTTGTGATGATTTCACATTGTGATCTTGTTTCCTGTTCATTGCTCCAGTCTTTCTGATGGGCATTCTCCCAGGCCTATGTCCCACCTGCATGTCACATGTATTGTGGTAAGTTATTAGACTTCTCGTCTTCATCTCCTCTAGTGTTGTTTTAGGCCAAATAGTAAATTGCCACCTTCTTGTCCTACTCAACCCTCCGTCTACATCCATTCTAATGGTGAGGCCTTTCACTGGCTGTGGGTGTTCTGATGGCACTAGCAGCACACTTGACAATCTTGACCTGCCCCAGTCTCTGATCTTTCACATCCACTTATATGTAGTTGAAATGTAGCGTATCCTATGCATAGCATTGTTATGGCACGATATGGATGTTAGCATTGGTAATGTGTACAGCTGATGTAGGGGAATGTGTGGAGATTATATTGCCCTGATAGTCGTAGCAGTGTCCTATTTCCTCCTCTGACTCTGCAGGTGTATGTCAGTGACCAGTTACATGTGTCCTCCCCCTCAATGCTGTTGTCTGAGCAGTCTGACATTTGGGATGTTGCATTGTGACCTAGCCACATGATGGACCCTGGCATATGCAGCATGGGTGTGACCTTCGTGCTGTGTAGCTCCTAATGTTGATGACATTGGCTGATGTTTGTGGCAACTATGGGCATTCACATTTGGCAGGACTGGAACATTTGTCTTGTTTCAGGGGATTGTTAAGGTTGTCACCCTCAACCCACTAATTTAGGTGTGTATGATTCATGGTAACTGCCATTGGCTACTTGACCTGCACACAGAGCAGAGGTGGTAGTGGCAACTGTTGTCACTGTTACATTCCAGCTGTCGGTATGGCTAGAGGTTGTTAATTGGGCCCTAGTTAATGTAGGGGGTATAGTGGCTGACGTGTGACGGGATGTCAGTTTGACATTGTGCCCTTCCCTCCTGGCGTGGCTTTACCTTTGCTACATCGTTGGCATGGCAGCATACCCCCATGGGACTGTTGTTGGTGTTGTGTTATGGTGTGCCCCAGCTTCTCTCTGTACAGGCCATGCCCCCATGCCATACCCCTTTACCCATGCCACTCCATGTATATCATGGCTTCCATGCATTTTGTGGTCGGTATCCCCTCCCTGTTTACAGTTAACATTTAGACATTTTTGTCCCCTATTAAACTTACCCTGCATCTGTGTTGTTTCCTGGTAGTCTGCGCTGTCCTGTCCTTGAATCCCTGTGACGATCTCCTCAGGGATGACGGCTGCGACCATCTCCTCCATGTGGTGTGCTGGACTCCCAACTCCCAAAGCCAGTGCTGCCTTCCTGTTCCTGGCCATCTTTTCCTTTGTCCTGCGCTTGCAGTCATGCCAGCGTTTCTTGCACTCGATGACTGTTCTGCGTTCTTCTGCCACACTGTTAATCTTGTCAACAATTTGTTGCCATATTGCCTCTCTCCTACTGATTGGCAACTTTGAGGTGACAAACAGTTGGTGCTGGTGTTCCATCACCTCTTTCACCAGGATTTCCTGTTCCTCTGCACTGAAGCAGCACTTTCTTTTCTTCTTCAAACTGTCCTGGGTCTTGTGTGGGTCCTCCTGGCTGGTTCCTGGTCTGTTGTCATCTTCCTGGGGTCTGTACAGGCATCTGGGATCCATTTTGGCTCTCCTCTACTGAAATGGCTGTCTTCGCAGGGAATTTTGACGCTATTGCGTCAAAAAATGCAGCATATCCGGTTTGCGGTGTCGTAAATCGACCCACAGTCATTTCTGCTGCATTAACGTCGTTTTGCTTTACGACTTGACACTGCGGTGTGTGTAAAATAACTTACACCTGTGGTTTGCGCCGGCGTGCGTCAAAGTATAAATTTGACGCCCGCACGGTGCACAGAAATGGCGTTAGCCGGCGGTAATATTTTTTATGCAAAACTGCGCCGCGCAGTTTTGCGTCAAAAAGTATAAATATGGCCCTTATATGGTGGGTGGCTTGGAGTTTAAGAATGCGCCTAGGTATTTATTTTGCATTTCATTGATTTTTCATCTTTTGCAAGGAAAATTGCTGCACGGCTCAGTACTTGTCCTTTTCTACATGTTTGAAACATTTGCAATTTTATTTCCCTATGGTGGTCATTACAACATTGGCGGTAAAAACCACTTACCGCCGTGCAGAAGACCGCCAACACACCGCCGCGGAATTCCGCCACAGCTATTATGACCCACAGCACGGAATCCGCCAATATTCAGACACCCACACAAGTCCACCACACCAAAGGTCAGTGATAAACTGGCGAAAACACACTATCACGACCCACGAATCCACGCGGCGGTCTTTCAACCGCGGTATTCCATTGGCAGTACATACCGCTGCGCTCAAAATACACACACATTTACAAAACACTGCCACATTGGACAATTCGAAATACACACACCAGATACACATACACACACCACTCCCACACACCCATTACAATATAAAACACACACCCACATCACCCACAAACCCCTACTACCACAATTGAGAAAGAAGCACACAGAGAGACACCACCATCAACAATACTAGCATTCACAGGCACACAACACCATCACCCACATAACTTCCACATAACTTCCACGCACCTCACACAACACCCCACTACATATCAGCACACTTATCACCACACACACCACCCCACACATCACCCACACCACCCCATGGCACAGCAAAGACACCCCAGGTTCTCGGAGGAGGAGCTCAGGGTCATGGTGGAGGAAAATCGTCCGGGTAGAGCCACAGCTATTCGGATCACAGGTGCAGCACACGTCCATTGCAAGGAAGATGGAGCTATGGCGAAGAATAGTGGACAGGGTCAATGCAGTGGGACAGCACCCAAGAAATAGGGATGACATCAGGAAGAGGTGGAATGACCTACGGGGGAAGGTGTGTTACATGGTCTCAAGACACCACCTTGAGGTTCAGCGGACCCCCACCTCCTCCCCCACAACTAACAACATGGGAGGAGCAGGTCTTGGCGATTCTGCATCCTGAGGGCCTCGCAGGAGTAGCTGGAGGAATGGAATCTGGTAAGTCAAATCTTAACTATTACATCCCCCACCCTACCTGCATCCCATCACATACCCCCACCCTCACCCTCACCCCCATCACTCTAACTCCTCACAAATGTCCCAACATCACAAACCACACATCCTAACACCAAGCAATGCATGCAACAACAAAGCATGGACATCCATCACTAAAGCATGTCCACTGCACATACCCATACACCCCCCTAAACCATCATCACACAAGGTCCCACACAGGAATGCGAGCACTGGGGTACACGGTCACCCACCCATTGCACACCATGGCACACACAGATGTAATAAACATCCTTTTATACCCTTCCAGGACCCCTACACAACGTCACCGGACAGGAGGGTCTACACATGTCCACACCACCAACAGAAGAGGCCCACAGTGATGACAGCACCTCTGTCCAACTGGATCTAGATGACCAGCTCGGCCCATCGGGGACCTCGGGACAGTCGGTTCCCATCACACAGTCACAGGCCACTACAGAGCTTCCCCCTCTGGAAACACCAGCACAGCACCCACCCAGCGGGCCCATACCTACGTCCCCAGGACACGTCAATCAGCAGTGTGTCCACCACTACAGGGAACCCAGGCTAACCCACCACCACAACAACAGGGACCTGGCGGTAGTGGCAGTGGGCACACGGTCCAGGGGACGGAGGCCCAGGAACACTGGGAACTGGGAGGGCTGCTGTGCGACAGGGGGAGGACAGGCCAAGGGAACCCACTATCCACGAGGCCCTCTCCAACATCATGGGAGCCTACCACCATTCCCAGGAGACGATGGCAACGGTACTGGCCAAGTTTCAGGAGACCCAGCCCCTGCAGGAGGAACAGTATTTGGGCTTCAGGGAGGAACTCGGAGCCATCAATTCCACCCTGGGCACCATCATAGGGGTGCTGAAGGAAGTACTCAACACCAGGAGGGACACTGTGGCACTACAAGGGGACCCTGACACTAGCCTTGACGATGAACTGCCCACCACCTCCACCGGCGCTAGTGGACAGGAGGCACCGCCACAGGACCACCACACCAGCACCCCCCCCCCTGCAGAGGGAGAACCACCTCGCAAACTGCCCCTGAGATCCAGGACAAAGACAGAGAACGATGCCAAGACCCCAGCCAAGAAATGAGACCACCAGGAATGTCATCCTTCTGTCCCACTTTGTCACCCTGTCCATCATTAAACTGCCCCAGCTCCACTTCCTATGCCCATTTGGGCAATGCACCTGTGAGACTAATAGACTGGACTCGGCCATGGACATTCCTCCGCCATCACCCCTCACCATTTTGCTATCCCAGCCAATATTGAGCACTAAAATAAACACACTTAAAGCACAAAACAATCTGGAGTCAGTCTGTGATTTCGGAATAGTGTATTAGCAATTACAGTGTCAAAAAGCTCTTTCATTTGTAATGTCAACATACCAATGTCACACAGCTCTAGTCCATGAGGAATCAAAGCAGATGTCACACTGTGGGACCCACATCTGTGAAATCGTAAGGGAAAGTGACAACTCAGTGACCATACACTGGGTGAAAACGACAGACAGTAGAGAGGTAGTAGTGTTAAAGTACATGTAGTAGGCAGGTTTGTATTCTTACCTGTGTCTCACTGGAAATATTGCTGGATCACTGAGTCCCTGTTGCCCATGTTTTCTTCTTCTGCTTCCTCGTCTTCACTGTCCACAGGCTCCACAGCTGCAACAACACCGTCATCTGGACCATCCTCCTGCAGAAAAGGCACCTGTCGTCGCAAAGCTAAGTTGTGAAGCATACAGCAGGCCACGATAATCTGGGACACCTTCTTTGGTGAGTAGAATAGGGATCCACCTGTCATATGGAGGCACCTGAACCTGGCCTTCAGGAGGCCGAAGGTCCGCTCGATTATCCGCCGTGTACGCCCATGGGCCTCATTGTAGCGTTCCTCTGCCCTTGTCCTGGGATTCCTCACTGGGGTCAGTAGCCATGACAGGTTGGGGTAACCAGAGTCACCTGCAAATGGCGAGGGACAACTGTTAGACACACACTAACCTGTAGGGATATCCCCAGACCCAGACAACCATTCCCACTGTCTTGCTTCCAGGTGCTCACCTAATAACCACACACAGTGCCTATGGAGTTGACCCATCACATAAGGGATGCTGCTATTCCGCAGGATGTAGGCTTCATGCACTGAGCCAGGGAACTTGGCATTAACATGGGAGATGTACTGGTCTGCCAAACATACCATCTGTACATTCATGGAATGGTAACTCTTCCGGTTTCTGTACACCTGTTCACTCCTGCGGGGGGTACCAAAGCCACATGGGTCCCATCAATGGCACCTATGATGTTGGGGATATGTCTCAGGGCATAGAAATCACCTTCCACGGTAGGCAAATCCTCCACCTGAGGGAAAACGATGTAGATCCGCATGTGTTTCAGCAGGGCAGTCAACACTCTGGACAACAAGTTGGAAAACATTGGCTGGGACATCCCTGATGCTATGGCCACAGTTGTTTGAAATGACCCACTTGCAAGGAAATGGAGCACTGACAGCACCTGCACTTGAGGGGGGATTCCTGTGGGATGGCGGATAGCTGACATCAGGTCTGGCTCCAGCTGGGTACACAGTTCCTGGATTGTGGCACGGTCAAACCTGTAGGTGATGATCACATGTCTTTCCTCCATTGTCGACAGGTCCACCAACGGTCGGTACACCGGAGGATGCCGCCATCTCCTCACATGTCCCAGCGGACGGTGCCTATGAAGGACAACAGCGAGCACAGAGTCAACCAACTCAAAGGTACTTACCCACAGCTTACACAGAACACGAATCATAATCCAAAAAGTGGCCTGTATGTGTGTTGAGTCTAGGCCTAGGTATGTGTGACGCAGTTAAAAATGAAGCCATGTGGGCCCTTGAAATGGCGGCTGCCTGACCTGTAAAATGGGACAATGGGATGTGAGGTAACTGCGCTGGCGTTGTACACCGTTGCGGAAGGCGGTCGAAGACCGCGGCGCAATGCTGCATTGGTTAACATTGGACCCTATGGGTCCCAGGAGCCAATGACAATGTACGCAGGCGGTGACGGTACACACCGCCGCGGATGTGACCACCATTTTCTCTCTGTTCAATCACTCGATACCTGATCTTCGACAGGAGAGGACCTACACTGCAAGTGCTGCTGTGACCTCGGTCTGGAAGAGACAATGGCTCGAGTGTCTGGGGAAAGGGCCCCTGCCTTCACATCGGAGGAGTTGGAGAAACTCGTGGACGGGGTCCTCCCCCAGTACACGCTACTCTACAGTCCTCCAGACAAACAGGTAAGTACACTGGGAGCATGTTGTATGGGCTATGCCTGTGTGGTGGATGTAAGAAGGTGGGGGGGAGATTGCGGCGTGCATGAAACGACGGTGAGTGCATGTGCAGCATGGCAAGGGTAGGGATGGGGGCCAATGACTGTGGCGGTGCAGTTGGTAATAAGTTTCTCTTCCCCCTGTACAATTCATGTAGGTCAGCGCCCACCAGAAAAAAGATATTTGGCGTGCCATCGCCAAAGATGTCCGGACCCTGGGGGTCTACCACAGACGGAGCACCCACTGCCGGAAACGATGGGAGGACATTCGCCGCTGGAGCAAGAAGACGGCGGAGGCTCAGCTGGGGATGGCCTCCTGTTGGACCTGGCTTTTTGACAGGGACATCCCCAAACTTTTTGCCTCCTTCCTCCTATTTTTTCTGACCTGTTGTTGTTGGCTTTTGACCTCTGAGCACTTTACCACTGCTAACCAGTGCTAAAGTGCATATGCTCTCTGTGTAAATTGTACTATTGATTGGTTTATCCATGATTGACTATTTAATTTACTTGTAAATCCCTGGTAGAGTGCACTACATGTGCCTAGGGCAGGTAGATTAAATGCTACTAGTGGGCCTGCAGCACTGGTTGTGCCACCCACCTCAGTAGCCCCTTAACCCTGTCTCAGGCCTGCCATTGCAAGGCCTGTGTGTGCAGTTTCACTGCCACTTCGACTTGGCATTTAAAAGTACTTGCCAAGCCTAGAACTCCCCTTTTACTACATATAAGTCATCCCTAATGTGTGCCCTAGGTAACCCCTAGAGCAGGGTGCTGTGTAGGTAAAAGGCAGGACATGTACCTGTGTAGTTATATGTCCTGGTAGTGTGAAACTCCTAAATTCGCTTTTACACTACTGTGAGGCCTGCTCCTTTCATAGGCTAACATTGGGGCTGCCCTCATACACTGTTGAAGTGGCAGCTGCTGATCTGAAAGGAGCAGGAAGGTCATATTTAGTATGACCAGAATGGTAATACAAAATCCTGCTGACTGGTGAAGTCGGATTTAATATTACTATTCTAGAAATGCCACTTTTAGAAAGTGAGCATTTCTTTGCACTAAAATCTTGTTGTGCCCTTCAATCCACGTCTGGCTAGGTTTAGTTGACAGCTCCTTGTGCATTCACTCAGACACACCCCAAACACAGGGTACTCAGCCTCACTTGCATACATCTGCATTTTGAATGGGTCTTCCTGGGCTGGGAGGGTGGAGGGCCTGCCCTCACACAAAGGACTGCCACACCCCCTACTGGGACTCTGGCAGACAGGATTGAGCTGAAAGGGAACTTGGTGCATTTCTTAGAGACTCTTTGACGTCACCCCCACTTCAAAGGCACAACTTAGTATAAAAACAGGGCCTCTGCCCTACCTCATCAGACACTTGCTGGAGAAGGAACCTGAACCAGAAACTACATCCTGCCAAGAAGAACTGCCTGGCTGCTCAAAGGACTCACCTGTCTGCTTTCTACAAAGGACTGCTGTCTTACTGTTGCCCTGCTGCCTTGCTGAACTCTTGTCTGGCTGTGAAAGTGCTCTCCAAGGGCTTGGATAGAGCTTGCCTCCTGTTCCTTGAAGTCTCAGGACCAAAAAGACTTCTTCCTTTCACTTGGACGCTCCGTGCGCCGAAAATTTCGACGCACAGCTTGTTTCGCGGCGAGAAAAACGCCGCACACCGACGCTGATCGACGCGACGCCCTCGGGACGATCAAGACTTCGACGCACAACCTCGCAAGGACAAAGCCGCCCGACTTTCCAGGAGAAATCGACGCTACGCCTACCGTGAGTGTGAAACTTTGACGCACGGCCTCGCAAGGACAACGCCGCCCGACTTCCAAGGAGAAATCGACGCGACGCCTGCCGTGAGACTAAAATTTCGACGCACGGCCTCGCAAGGACAACGCCGCCCGACTTCCAAGGAGAAATCGACGCGACGCCTACCGTGAGATCGAAACTTCGACGCGCAGCCCCGCAGAACGACGCGCAGCCGGAAAATAAGCAGGAGAATCCACGCACAAGACCCGGGACATCTGGTAATCCCCGCGATCCACAAAAAGAGACTGTCTGCGCGCCGGAAAACGACGCCCCACTTCCCCGCGTGGAAAAGAACGACGCAAGTCTGTGTGTGCTGAGAGGAAATCGACGCACACACCCCTTTTTCCACGCATCTCTTCTCCTGTGGCCCTCTGAGGAGATTTCCCACCAGAAACCAGGTACTCTGTGCTTGAAAGACCCTTTATTGCTTTTTAAAGACTTAAAGACACTTAATATAACTTTTCAGTGTTATCTTTACAAATTCGTATTGCAACTTTGATCGTTTTGACCTACAATTACCCAGATAAATATTCTATATTTTTCTAAACACTGTGTGGTGTATTTTTGTGGTGTTATACTATGGTGTTGTATGATTTATTGCACAAATGCTTTACACATTGCCTTCTAAGTTAAGCCTGACTGCTCGTGCCAAGCTACCGGAGGGTGAGCACAGGCTGATTTTGGATTGTGTGTGACTTACCCTGGCTAGAGTGAGGGTTCTTGCTTGGACAGAGGGCAACCTAACTGCCAACCAAAAACCCCATTTCTAACATTGGTGATCAGCGGTGAGGATAGGACTTGTGTTTGTGCAGTGACATACAGTAGCTAAGTATTTCACTACCTACCCACAGTTGAAGGTCAACTTGATTTTTCATCTTTTTTTGGCTCTTGGTTCTCTGATGTCCTCCTGGATATACTATTGATATTTTGGACTTTGGATTTTGTTTTTTGCTGATAAGATCTTATCAAAATGGGATTGTGTACCTACTCATTCTTTGTTCATACTGACCACCTCACTAAGGCTGACCTAAGGAAGCTTTGCAGACAATGGGGCCTTCCTGTAGCAAGGAGATCTACTAAAGCGGAGATGCTCCATCACTACATAGTCTGGGGGGAGGAAAGATGGGCAGAGAGAGAGGCAGCAAGAAACCAAATGACTAAGTACCCCTCAGATGAGGAGGAGGACTACGCACATGAGGAGGAAGACTACTCAGATGAGGAGGAAGACTACTCAGAGTTGGACAGTGACCCAGAAATAGATGAATGGCTCCGAAGTCAAAGGCGACAGGAGCAACATTTAGAGGAGTATCTTGCAGAGGTTGAGGCAAAAAGACTCTTAGCCCTGGAAGAAGAAAAGATTGCAGCTCAAGAGCTGAGCTGTAAAGAGCTGAAACTGGAGGCCGGAAGGGCTGAGTCCAGTTCAGATGGTGGCAGCAAAAATCTTGCATCTAGTACTGCTGAAGAAGGGCACAAGCCCAGAGATGTGGTGCCCAACTTGAAGAAGGGAGTTGACACACCCCAGGCAGTTCAAGGGTATGAGGTAGTTCCCGTTATGCACAGGGTCCCTGAGAAGGATTGGGGAACTGGCACAGGGAGTCATATTCCTACTGGGGGGAGGGACACTTTACTGACTCTAGCAGAGAGTGACAGAGAAAAGGGTTCCCCCCTGGTGGACGTCCTGGATATAGAGTGTAGAGACATCCCAGAAGAGTTTGGGTTGAGTATCAGGGACAGACAGATACTGTCTCACCAGTCTCAGGAGGGTGAAGTAGAGTGCTTTTCCAAGGTTGAGTTACTGGGTGGTTGGGTGAAGGGTACTGTGGTTAATACATGTGAAGGGCAGAGTGATGTAATTGCTGGAGAGCATATGTCTGGTCCTTATTTTCCAGAGCTACGCCAACACCAGGTGGAGTGTGAGTTCTCTGACCCCAGGGAACTTACAGTGGAGGCAGACTTTTGGGTGAGTACCAGAGAGTCTGAAGAGGCATTTGGGGGTGCTCCTGAAGGGAGTGGTCTAGGTGGTTTCCGACCGAGTGAGGTGGGAGAGGATTGTAGAGTCCCAGGTAGGTCTCAGAGCCTAACCTGTACCGTAGGGCCACCTTTTGAGGGAAGCCCCGCAGTGTCAGAAGAACTTGGGGGGATGACTGTAGACAGCATCCCAACAGTTCTGGTGTCTGGCAGTACCACTCCTAGTGAGGGGGTGCAGAAGTCCAGACATAGGGTTGAGAGGGGGTGGCAGACCCCAGTGGAGGATCTTGAAAGTCAGGGGTCAGCTCTGAGAGCAGAGCCCCCCAGGAATGACCCAGGTGAGACCGTTTCTGGTTTGGGGGAAACCCAGACTCTGCCGGATGGGCCGAGGTCGGGAGACCTGCACCAACCAGACTCTTGTGTGGCCCTTGGGGACGGCGTGTCCCTTGTGGGGGGTGAGAGTGCCCCCCAGGAAGTCCTGGCATGCCAGGCAAAGATTCAACCTCAGGGTGGTGACTCTGGGTTGGATAACCGGGTTCAGAGGTTAAACTTTGACCTGGTGGGGGGTAGATGTGCCCCCCAGAAAGTCCTGGAATGCCAGGCAATGGTTCAACCTCAGGGTGGTGACTCTGGGTTGGCTTACCCGGTGAAGAGGTCAAACTCTGACCGGGTGGGAGGTAGGTGTGCCTCCCAAGAAGTCCTGCTGTGCCAGGCAATTGTCCAACCTCAGGGTGTTGACTCTGGGTTGGATGGTCAGGTTCGGAGGTTAAACTCTGACCTGGTGGGGGGTAGGTGTGCCCCCCAGAAAGTCCTGGCGTGCCAGGCAGTTGTCCAACCTCAGGGTGTCGACTCTGGGTTGGATGGCCAGGTTCAGAGGTTAAACTCTGACCTGGTGGGAGGTAGGTGTGCCTCCCAGAAAGTCCTGGGGTGCCAGGCAATTGCCCAACCTCAGGGTGGTGACTCTGGGTTGGCTAACCAGGTTCAGAGGTCAAACTCTGACCTGGTGGGGGGTAGGTGTGCCCCCCAGAAAGTCCTGGTATACCAGGCAATGGTTCAACCTCAGGGTGGTGACCCTGGGTTGGAGAACCAGGCTCAGAGGTTAAACTCTGACCTGGTGGGAGGTAGGTGTGCCTCCCTGAAAGTCCTGGCCTGCCAGGCAATGGTTCAACCTCAGGGTGGTGACTCTGGGTTGGATATCCAGGTTCAGAGGTTAACCTCTGACCTGGTGGGGGATAGGTGTGCCCCCCAGAAAGCCCTGGTGTACCAGGCAGTTGTCCAACCTCAGGATGGTGACCCTAGGTTGGAGAACCAGGTTCAGAGGTTAAACTCTGACCTGGTGGAGGGTCAGTGTGCCCTCCAGGAAGTCCTGGCGTGCCAGGCGATTGTTCAACTTCAGGGTGGTGACTCTGAGTTGAATGGCCCAGTTCAGAGGTTAAACTCTGACCTGGTGGAGGGTCAGTGTGCCCTCCAGAAAGTCCTGGCGTGCCAGCCAATTGTTCAGCCTCAGAGTGCTGACTCTGGGTTGGATACCCAGGTTCAGAGGTTAAACTCTGACCTGGTGGGAGGTAGGTGTGCCTCCCAAGAAGCCCTGCTGTGCCAGGCAATTGTCCAACCTCAGGGTGTTGACTCTGGGTTGGATGACCAGGTTCAGAGGTTAAACTCTGACCTGGTGGGGGGTAGGTGTGCCCCCCAGAAAGTCCTGGCGTGCCAGGCAATTGCCCAACCTCAGGGTGGTGACCCTGGGTTGAGGAACCAGGCTCAGAGGTTAAACTCTGACCTGGTGGGAGGTAGGTGTGCCTCCCAAAAAGTCCTGGTGCGCCAGGCAATTGTTCAACTTCAGGGTGGTGACTCTGAGTTGAATGGTCAGGTGCAGAGGTTAAACTCTGACCTGGTGGAGGGTCAGTGTGCCCTCCAGGAAGTCCTGGCGTGCCAGGCAATTGTTCAACTTCAGGGTGGTGACTCTGAGTTGAATGGGCAGGTGCAGAGGTTAAACTCTGACCTGGTGGGGGGTAGGTGTGCCTCCCAGGAAGTCCTGGTTTGCCAGGCAGTGATCCAGTCTGAGGGTACAGACCCTGGGCTGGAAGACCAGGTTCAGGGTGTCCCCCCGGACCTGGAGGGAGGGGCTACTGATAACAGTGCCCCTACCATGTTGTCTTCTGAGGAGGCCACTCCTAGTTGGAGGGTGCTGGACCCCAGAAGGGAGGGCAGGGGGAGGGAAGCCTCACCCCGGGCCCTAGTCCAACCTGAAGGTACAGGCCCCAGGTTGGAGGGCCAGTTGCAGGTTAACAGCCCTGCACTGGTGGAGGAATGGTACAGGGTGACTTCTGTAAGCACCCTGACCATGTTGGACTCTGGGGGTACCGCTCCAGGAGGGAGGGTACAAAGCCCCAGAGGGGAGGACCAGGTTCAGGCTGTCATCCCTGACCTGGTGGAAGGGAGAGTGGTTAAAGGGTGCCCAGCACCTGGGGCTACCGCCCCCCACTCTCCACAGCCACAGTGGTTGGAGAGCTTTGAGAGGCCTGGGGCCTGGCTCTCATCCCTGGCAGCTGTCAGTAATCACTGTGGCTTGCTGTCCGGGTGGACAGAGTTATCCCTGAGGAGGGGACAAGTGTCACACCCCAGGGGTAGAGTGGGCAACACCACTGTGTTGGTCATGGTGGTACTATCCTGCTCCTGGGATACATCTGTGAGCAAAGTAAGGTTAGGTGCTGCACAGATGGGATCCGCAGGTAAGGAGAAAGGTTCCCCATGGGTTGGCTTAGTGGGCCCTGAGAGTATGGACAGAGTGATCCAATTGGAGTCAGGAAGGCGAAGAACTGGAGCATGCCCCTGCTGTTGTGGGCCTGGGTCCTTGTTCTGTCGCCTCAAACAGGGAAGTACATCAGGATAGTGATTGTTCTCCCCTGGCTTTAGGCTGGTAGGGGGTCATGTTGGACCTGGCTTTTTGACAGGGACATCCCCAAACTTTTTGCCTCCTTCCTCCTATTTTTTCTGACCTGTTGTTGTTGGCTTTTGACCTCTGAGCACTTTACCACTGCTAACCAGTGCTAAAGTGCATATGCTCTCTGTGTAAATTGTACTATTGATTGGTTTATCCATGATTGACTATTTAATTTACTTGTAAATCCCTGGTAGAGTGCACTACATGTGCCTAGGGCAGGTAGATTAAATGCTACTAGTGGGCCTGCAGCACTGGTTGTGCCACCCACCTCAGTAGCCCCTTAACCCTGTCTCAGGCCTGCCATTGCAAGGCCTGTGTGTGCAGTTTCACTGCCACTTCGACTTGGCATTTAAAAGTACTTGCCAAGCCTAGAACTCCCCTTTTACTACATATAAGTCATCCCTAATGTGTGCCCTAGGTAACCCCTAGAGCAGGGTGCTGTGTAGGTAAAAGGCAGGACATGTACCTGTGTAGTTATATGTCCTGGTAGTGTGAAACTCCTAAATTCGCTTTTACACTACTGTGAGGCCTGCTCCTTTCATAGGCTAACATTGGGGCTGCCCTCATACACTGTTGAAGTGGCAGCTGCTGATCTGAAAGGAGCAGGAAGGTCATATTTAGTATGACCAGAATGGTAATACAAAATCCTGCTGACTGGTGAAGTCGGATTTAATATTACTATTCTAGAAATGCCACTTTTAGAAAGTGAGCATTTCTTTGCACTAAAATCTTGTTGTGCTCTTCAATCCACGTCTGGCTAGGTTTAGTTGACAGCTCCTTGTGCATTCACTCAGACACACCCCAAACACAGGGTACTCAGCCTCACTTGCATACATCTGCATTTTGAATGGGTCTTCCTGGGCTGGGAGGGTGGAGGGCCTGCCCTCACACAAAGGACTGCCACACCCCCTACTGGGACTCTGGCAGACAGGATTGAGCTGAAAGGGAACTTGGTGCATTTCTTAGAGACTCTTTGACGTCACCCCCACTTCAAAGGCACAACTTAGTATAAAAACAGGGCCTCTGCCCTACCTCATCAGACACTTGCTGGACAAGAAACCTGAACCAGAAACTACATCCTGCCAAGAAGAACTGCCTGGCTGCTCAAAGGACTCACCTGTCTGCTTTCTACAAAGGACTGCTGTCTTGCTGTTGCCCTGCTGCCTTGCTGAACTCTTGTCTGGCTGTGAAAGTGCTCTCCAAGGGCTTGGATAGAGCTTGCCTCCTGTTCCTTGAAGTCTCAGGACCAAAAAGACTTCTTCCTTTCACTTGGACGCTCCGTGCGCCGAAAATTTCGACGCACAGCTTGTTTCGCGGCGAGAAAAACGCCGCACACCGACGCTGATCGACGCGACGCCCTCGGGACGATCGAGACTTCGACGCACAACCTCGCAAGGACAAAGCCGCCCGACTTTCCAGGAGAAATCGACGCGACGCCTACTGTGAGTGTGAAACTTTGACGCACGGCCTCGCAAGGACAACGCCGCCCGACTTCCAAGGAGAAATCGACGCGACGCCTGCCGTGAGACTAAAATTTCGACGCACGGCCTCGCAAGGACAACGCCGCCCGACTTCCAAGGAGAAATCGACGCGACGCCTACCGTGAGATCGAAACTTCGACGCGCAGCCCCGCAGAACGACGCGCAGCCGGAAAATAAGCAGGAGAATCCACGCACAAGACCCGGGACATCTGGTAATCCCCGCGATCCACAAAAAGAGACTGTCTGCGCGCCGGAAAACGACGCCCAACTTCCCCGCGTGGAAAAGAACGACGCAAGTCTGTGTGTGCTGAGAGGAAATCGACGCACACACCCCTTTTTCCACGCATCTCTTCTCCTGTGGCCCTCTGAGGAGATTTCCCACCAGAAACCAGGTACTCTGTGCTTGAAAGACCCTTTATTGCTTGTTAAAGACTTAAAGACACTTAATATCACTTTTCAGTGTTATCTTTACAAATTCGTATTGCAACTTTGATCGTTTTGACCTACAATTACCCAGATAAATATTCTATATTTTTCTAAACACTGTGTGGTGTATTTTTGTGGTGTTATACTATGGTGTTGTATGCTTTATTGCACAAATGCTTTACACATTGCCTTCTAAGTTAAGCCTGACTGCTCGTGCCAAGCTACCGGAGGGTGAGCACAGGCTGATTTTGGATTGTGTGTGACTTACCCTGGCTAGAGTGAGGGTTCTTGCTTGGACAGAGGGCAACCTAACTGCCAACCAAAAACCCCATTTCTAACACCTCCCAACGTGGGAGGGGTGCCCGTCGCACCATGACCCCCCTGATGTTCAGGATCCTGGCGGTGGCGTACCCAGAGTTGGATGGGCGCTTGAGGGCATCACAGCAGCCACAAGGTGGTGAGTACACTCTCATCCTGCTGATTTTGCATGCAGTGGAGGTGTCTGGGTGGGTGAGGTGGGCTGTGGGTTTCCCAAGGCCAGGGCGAGTTCCGTAGGCAAGGTCCATCCGTAAGGCAGGCCATGTGGCACCCCACCCCACCTCTGTAGTGTGCCAAGTACACCTAGTCATGCCCCTGTGTCATCCATGTGTGCAGATGTCGTCCATAGCCTAGTAGGCCATTTCCCAGGAATTGAACAGTGGAGCCCAAGAGCACGGCGAAGTGCAGGGGGCTTCTGTGTCTGTTGTGTCCGCCAACGGTAGCAGAAATGCATGCACTCAACATGTCTTTCTTCTGTCATCCCCCCCCTTTTTGTGGTCTCGCTGGTCTTGTGTGCATTAGCATCATCAGGTGGAGGAGCAGTGGCACCGGAGCACAAGGGGGCTGCATCCCACATGGCCATGGAGGGCCACACTACGGACTCGGATTTCACCAGTGGGACAAAGGGCGAGGGGAGCTCCACGTCGGGGACAGGAGCTGACACCAGAGACACGGACTCGTCCTCTAATGGGAGCTCCCTTGTGGTGGTGGCAACATCTGTGCCCCCCCATCTACAGGTACAGCCGCCACCCCCCCCTACCAGCACCGCCCTCCCAGCAGCCCCTCAGCCTTTGCCCCGTGCCCGCTCACCCGGGAGGGTGGGCATCACCTTCACCCCAGGCACCTCAGGCCCTGCCCCAGTCACCCCTGCTGCCCTCAGTGAGGAGACCATTGACCTCCTCAGGTCCCTCACTGTTGGGCAGTCTACCATTTTGAATGCCATCCAAAGTGTAGAAAGGCAGTTGCAACAAACCAATGTATTCCTGGAGGGCATTCATTCTGGTCAGGCGGCCCTTCAGCAAGCTTTTCAGACTCTGACCTCAGCACTTATGGCAGCCATTGTCGCTGTCTCTAGCCTCCCCCCTCTAACTTCCTCCACCCAGACCCAATCCCCTGTACCCCAGCCTATCACAAGCACACCTACAGACCAACATGCACACATGTCAACACACAAGGGAAGCTCAGGCAAACATAAGCACCACACATCCCACAGGCACTCACGCAAGCATCAGACACATGCAGACACACCAATATCCACTGCCTCCACTGTGTCCCCCTCCTCCGCGTCTCCCTCCTCCCTCCCAGTCTCGTCTACACTCACACCTGCATGCACTACATCTACAGCCACTACTGCCATCACCAGCACACACACCACCACACCCCGCTCACGTGCAGTCACCACCCCCACTACCATTCACACGTCCCCTGTGTCCTCTCCCAGTGTGTCTGTGACACCACCTCCCAAAACACACAAACGCAGGCACACACCCACCCAACAGCCATCCACCTCACGACAGCCTCCAACGCATGCACCTTCACCCAAAGTCAGCAAACGAACACCTCCTACAACCACAACCTCTTCCTCCACTCCCAAACCCCCTCCAGCTACCCATCTCAGTGTCTCCAAAAAGCTTTTCCTGTCCAACCTTGACCTCTTTCCCACACCTCCCCCAACCCATCCGCCTCCTAGGTCCCGAACTAGCACCTCAGCCACCACATCTCCGGGACCAGTGGTGCCTGTAGTCACCGGAATCTGGAGTGCACTGGCCACCAGGGCAGCCAGTGTGGCACGGAGCCACAGCACTGACTGTCCCCCACCTGTCAAGCATCAAAAGTTGGCCAGTGCTCGGCGGGAGAGGGGGAAGACTCCAGCCATCAAAGCCGCTCCCAGGGGTCCCGGTGGGAGTGTGGAGTCAGCTGCGACACCTTCCAAGGTGGGGAAGGGCCACAAGAAACCAGGAAAGTCTGGAAAGAGCAGCACGGCGCTGCCCAGGAGGCCACAGCCATCATCCCCGCTGGCCAGGAGGCCACAGCCATCATCCCCGCTGCCCAGGAGGCCACTGCCATCATCCCCGCTGCCCAGGAGGCCACCGCCATCATCCCCGCTGGGCCAGAGAGGACCACCAGCACAAGCACCGCTGGGCTAGAGAGGACCGCCAGCACAAGCCCCGCTGGGCTAGAGAAGACCGCCAGCACAAGCTCCGCTGGGACAGAGAGGAACGCCAGCACAAGCCCCGCTGGGCTAGAGAGGACCGCCAGCAGAAGCCCCGCTGGGCTAGAGAGGACTGCCAGCACAAGCCCCGCTGGGCTAGAGAGGACCCCCAGCACAAGCCCCGCTGGGACAGAGAGGACCGCCAGCAGCTGAGTCACTGCAAAGGAGCCCGCCGCCTCAAGCACCGCTGAACAGGGCACCGCTGAACAGGGCACCGTCGCCTCAAGCACCGCTGAACAGGGCACTGCCGCTCCAGGCACCGCTGAACAGGGCACCGCCGCCTCAAGCACAGCTGAACAGGGCACCGACGCCTCAAGCACCGCTGAACAGGGCACCGCCGCTCCAAGCACTGTTGAACAGGGCACCGCCGCCTCAAGCACTGCTGAACAGGGCACCGCCGCCTCAAGCACCGCTGAACAGGGCACCGCCGCCTCAAGCACCGCTGAACAGGGCACCGCCGCTCCAGGCACTGCTGAACAGGGCACCGCCGCCTCAAGCACCGCTGGCCCATGAGCGCCAAGGGCACTGACGCTACTGAGTCCGTCATGAGCAGGATGAAGCACTCTGGGCACAAGGCCCCCTCCAGAACCAGTGGAGAGATACATCCACTACCTCTGTCCTTAGCAGGATGAAGCACTCTGGGCACAGATCCCCCTCCAGAACCAGTGGAGAAAGGCATCCACTTGAGAGACTGTGGCTTTGCACTCCCCAGGATGGAAGAGTGGGCAACCCACCCACTGTATAGACTTGAGAGACTGTGGCTTTGCACTCCCCAGGATGGAACAGTGGGCAACCCACCCACTGTAGAGACTTGAGAGACTGTGGCTTTGCACTCCCCAGGATGGAACAGTGAGCAACCCACCCACTGTAGAGACTTGAGAGACTGTGGCTTTGCACTCCCCAGGATGGAACAGTGGGCAACCGACCCACTGTAGAGACTTGAGAGACTGTGGCTTTGCACTCCCCAGGATTGAACAGTGGGCAACCCACCCACTGTATAGACTTGAGAGACTGTGGCTTTGCACTCCCCAGGATTGAACAGTGGGCATGTGGTCCTCTCGTGGATTTGGCGTTGTGCACTCAACCGGCTGAGGTGCCCCCCCTTTCCCTCCCCCTGAGATGCCTGTTTTCTTGCTCTATGATGCCCCTGCAGTCTTCTCTCCGTCATGGTCTGGGATCTTGTGTGGGCCTCACCCATACCGTGTGGGCCCAGTGTTCCACGGACTTAATTGGAGCACTACCTGGACTACTATGCTTGGTGTATATTTTGTTTATGGTGTATATATATATTTTTGCCTACTTGATTATAATATATTACAATGGTTACACTCATTTTCTTTTGTCTTTGCATTCTTCTGGGGGGCTTGGGGGGTGTAACTATCATGTATAAATATGTATTAGTGTGTGTGTGGTAGTGGGTGAGGGTGGGGGTGGGGGTGTTGCGTGTGTGTGTCTCTGTTTTTTCCCTCCCCCCTCCCCTGTGTCGTAGGTGCAGTACTCACTGTGGTCTTCGCCGCCGGCGTTCGTGCTCCTGGTAGAGGAGCAGGAAGACTATCGCAGGGAGGATTTGGAGTTCTGGCTCCATGGTGTCCTAGTTCCTCGTGGGGTGTGTAGAGGTGAGCGTTTTCCCTTCAAAATTCTGTTTCTGCCGTGTTTTTATCCACGGTGAATCCACCCCGGAAAAGGTGGCGGATTGGTAGGTTGTGATACTGTGGGCGTTATTTTGTTTTCCGCTTGTCTGTTGGTGGTGACCGCCATGCTGTTTGTTTGTACCGCCGTGGCGGTCGGAGTGTTAAAGTGGCTGTCTTTGTTGGCGGTTTCCGCCACGGTCAGAATTGCAAATTTTTTACCGCCGGCCTGTTGGCGGTCTTACTGCCGCTTTAACACCGACCGCCAGGGTTGGAATGACCACCTATGTGGCTTAGACTTCAAAAGGGCCGTCTAGCCAGTAGGCCCAGTACTAGTAGTCATCAATGCATGAAATAAATATTTCAGTTGTGTATGTTTTTAAAGCTTCGTTCAGGGAAGGGATGGCACTGGATTAGATTAAAAATAGTGACTATTGTTTGCATTTCATTTTTTTGCAAAAAAGTGTATATGCTGTGTGGCAATATTTGATGGCCTAGGAGGATGTGCACTTTTATCGCTCAGTTAATTTCCATGTTTTGCATTGCCTAATTAATGTTAGTGTTTTCTTCAGTATTATCACCATGCTTCCTTATGGCCAGTGTGTGAGTGTGTGTTTGTCATCGTCCACTATTTGTCTCTGTTCTCCATGCCATGTGGCCAGGGGCCATTTTGTGTAGTCTATATCCATAGACTTGCATGTGTTCTTTGTTTTCCATGCCTCCATGTTTGCAGCTGGTGTTTGACAGTGTGGCTCACGGCCATTTCCTGCAACCAGCCAGTGCCCTTTACCATAGGCTTGCATGTGTTCTTGTTTGGCATGCTTCCTTGCTCCTTGTTGTTGTTTTACCATGTGACTGGCAGCCATTTTGGCCATTCAAACAGTGTCCCTTTGCCATAGGCTTGCATGTGTTATTTGTTTGCCAGGCCTCCTTGCTCCTTGTTTTTGTTTTACCATGTGACTGGCAGCCATGTTGTGTATCCAGCCACTGTGTTTTTACCATAAGCTTGCATGGGTTCTTCTTTGTTTCCCATGCCTATTTGCTCCTTGTTGTTGTTTTTTGACCATGTGGCTGGCAGCCATTTTGTCTATCCAGCATGTGTCCCTTTGCCATAGGTTTGCATGTGTTCTGTTTGCTATGCCTCCTTTTTCCTTGTTGTTTTACCATGCGTCTGGCAGCCATTTTGTGCATCTAGCCAGTGTGTCTTTGCCATAGGCTTGGATGGTTTGTTCATTATTCCCCATGCCTCCTTGCTCCTTGTTGTTGTTGGTTGACCATGTGGCTGGTGGCCATTTTGTCCATCAACCCAGTGTACCTTTGGCATAGGCTTGCATGTATTCTTTGTTTGCCTTATCTCCTTGCTCCATATTGTTTTACCATGTGGCTGGCAGGCATTTTGTACATCCAGCCAGTGTGTCTTTGCCAAAGGGAGAGCATGGGCTCTTCTTTGTTCCCCGTGCCTCCTTGCTCCTTGTTGTTGTTTGACCATGTGGCTGGCGACCATTTTGTTCAACCAGCCAGTGTCCCTTTGCAATAGGCCTGCATATGTTTTATGTTTGCCATGCTTCCTTGCTCCTTTTTGTTGTTTTACCATGTGTGGCAGCCATTTTATGCATTGTGCCAGTGTGTCTTTTCCATAGGCTTACAGGCAAACATTGTTAATTATTGATCATTTGTTTTTTGAAGTTTATATTTTAATCCTATTTTTTTTTTTTTTTTAATTAATTTTTTATTCTATTTTTCAATTTAATTTCTTATTGCATTTTTTATTCTATTTTTTAAAATGTATTTGTAATTGTATTTGTTATTTCAATTTGTTTAGTTCTTTTCATTTCTTGCTTTTTATTTTAATTTTAATTTTAGTATTTTTTTTATTTTTTATTTAATTGTATTTAATTCTGCATTTTGCCTTAATACATCTATCCATCCATCCACATCCCCAACCTACCAAAAGCGCATAGCCGTACTACAGCATTCCGTTTCTTTAGGTTTATAATAATTCTATTTCCTCCTGGATAACCAGGCTGCGGTGCACTGCAGAGAAATCAGCATCATAATTATTTTTTCATTGATTATTCCATTTCCCCTAGACCACCTTCCTGCCATAGGTTTTTTAAGGTTTATTCCATTTACCCACGCACCTCTCTCTGACTATCACAGGTGTTACCTTTAAAACAGCTAGGAATAAAGCAAAGAGTCATATCTGCAAGTTGTGCACCCTGATTTCAAGTGTAATTTTATGGTGTTGTGGTGTGGTTTAACTTTACAATGTTTGATTCAATTGGTATTCAATACATAAGTAACCAACTGCACTACTCCAACATGGCCAAGTTTCACTAACTACATGATTTTCTTGCGTGGTTGATTTTAGGTGCACAAGAGAAAAGACGTCATGTCACCCCCAGTACTACCACAGAGAAGGCCTGTCAGTTAAGTCCTCAAATCTCTTCCGCATTTACAGCTTAGTGCTACTGGCAACTGAGAGCTTTAAGATGGCCCCAAAGAAAGTTGCTCCCAACAAAGTGGTCAGTGAGAAGAAGCAGCTTTCCACCAGTGGTGTGCTGACCGCAACCTTTTTTGAGAGATGTGTGTCTGCCACACTGGCTTCCAGGGAGGAATCTGGGAGCAGCACTCCTGTATCTATCGGCTAGCACCACTTCTGATGGTGATGATGATATCATGGAAGGAGATGATGGTGAGGAGGATGATTGTGACAAGCCAGTCATTGTGGAAGCTGGCACAGAGGAGTCTGACATTACTATCCAACCTACTCTGAGGGATATGGCACAGGCAGCACCACCAGCTCCCATATTTATATTCCCCAGCAGAGACCTGCACCAACCTCAGTAGATGTATGCGCTGCAGAGAGGCAATCAGCACACACACCTACCTGCAGTTCTTCAGGCGTGGGCAGTGGCCTAGGAAGAAAGTACCCCTCCCCAGTTTGGGACTTTTTTACAATTAGCAAACAGGAGGAAAACATTGGGATATGCTCCATTTGCTGCATGAGTGTTCATTGAGGTAAGACTGGTTCACATTCTAGTACTGGAACCAGATGACCTATGTGAAAAAACATCACACAATCCGGTGGGAGTGGCACCTTAAAAAAATGGCTGAATGTGGTTGCGGTTTTGAAGGTGACGAGAGACAGGAAACATCAGTTACAACTGGTCAAATCACTGTGGAAGGTGAGGAAGAAGAGGGTGACATCCTCAAGCAAAGCAGTCATGTCCCCTGCAGTGCACCAGAGTCACACACCTCAGTGACCACACAAAGTCACAGAAAGACTCAGAGTCAGAAGGGGACACCATGGCATGTGGTGACTGCACCATGTCGCACATTGAGTCTACTACCACCTACATCTCAAAAATCACCTGCGACAGTAGCCCCAGAAAAGAAGAAAATTCAGGCTACTCTTACAGGCATGATTAGGCAGGAGGAGCCCTACAACCACAACCACCCAATAGCATGTTTGCACAGTGGGAAGCTGGCAAAAATGTTAGCAACAGCAGCCATTTTCACCATGGAGAAATCACAATTAGCTGCAAACATCTTGGATGAATTTAATAGCAAGATGTCTGAATGGCTGCAACCCAGAGGTCTCCGAACTGGATTTGTTGCCACAGACAATGGCAGTAACATTGTCCAGGCCATTGCAGATGGTAGCTATTTCACTGTTGTATGTTTGGCACACTGCATCAGACGTTCTCATAAAAGAAGACATATAGCCCTATTTCAAGTTTGGCGGATGAGAAAGCTCATCTGCCAAACTCCCGACACGGTGGCCACTGCCTACGCAGCGACCTCCCCGCCAGTGTCATTAAGAGTTTCCCACTAGGTCAGCAGGCAGAAACCTGAGTATCCACCCGCTGGCCTAGTGGGAAACAGGAAACATTGTCTCTAGCTTGTAAACAAACCAGCGGCAATGGGTGCATCATACAATGTTCACAGTCTGCAAAGTAGGCAGTGAACATTGTGATGGTGCTGGCCAGGGGGGCCCCTGCACTGCCCAGGTCAAGTGCATGGGCAGTGCAGGCCCCCCCCCCGGGCCTCCTGGATACGTTCTCTGCCAGCCTTTTCATGGCGGTGCTACCACTATAAAAAGGCTGGCAAAGAACGAGGTTGCAATCCCCAGGGCAGCGCTGCCCTGGCAGGTTAGGACAGCCATCAACCTCCAGACCGTCAACATCTCTGCTCCTGGCAGAGCTGGAGGTTCCCTGGCAGCCCGACCACCAGGGCTATAATGTGGTGGTCAGACTGCTGCATTGGCAGCGGTCCAACCACCATCCGCGTGTCTGGAGGTCTGTTGACCGCCAGACTCTTAATGATTAATGAGGCCCAAAGTCAGCAATATACTGACCACTTACAGACGAATCTGCACTCATTTCAACCATTCTTTTAAAGCCCTGAAGCAGCTGCAGATTAATCAGCTTGGTAACAGAATACCACTTAAATCCCTGATACAGGAGATGTTGGCACACTGCATCAAACTTTCTGATAAAAGAAGACATAGGCCCTCATTTTGACCCTGGGGTCTTTTGACCGCCAGGGTTTTTGTGGCGGTATCACTGCCAACAGGCTGGCGGTGTATACCGCCACATTATGAGTGTGGCGGGTCGGCGGCTGCCAACCTACCACATCACCACTCATACCGCCATGGCAGTATAACCGCCGGACCGGAGATGTTCATCTCCGACGCGGGGCCCACATAGCACCGCCAGCTGTATTTTGAGCTGGCCTACCGCCATGGTTTCCGCGGCGGTAGCAATGCCACGAAACCCATTGCGGTAGGGCCTACCTGTCACCGGTAGACAGCTCCCCCACTTCCCCCAGCAAGCACCTAACCCCCCCACCTACCCCCCATCCAAACTCACCCTCCCACCCCGATCCAAACTCACCCCGATGCAAACACACTCCCCACCCCCATTCACACACGCACACGTAGACACACATACACTCACACTCACGCCACCCATTCATAGACAAGCAGACACGCACCCACCACACAACTGCCCCCCCAGCCATTCGTGCACACATCCACACACACTCACATCACCCCCCTCCCCGCATACATGCACACAGACACCCACACGCACCACACATACACCCATTCACCTACACTTCCAGACATGCATCCACTCACACTCATCCATACACGCATTCACTCATACATACTCACATGCATTCAGACACGCATATACACAGACATCAAAACACATACTCACACGCATACACATTGACACCATTCATACATGCATTGACTCGCATGCATACAACTATGCATACATCACAACACTCACATTCACACACGCACACACACATTCATACACACACGCAGACACCAAACACTCACACACAACAACCCCCACCCTCCCACACCCCTCCCCTGTCAGACGATCACGTTGCCTGTTGCAGGGAGAAGAATGTCCGGCTGGGAACGGGACGGGCGCTGCTACTGCCAACAGCGTCCCACCAGCAGGACACAGCCAGGCCGTATTAAAGGTCTTAATACAGCTGACGGCGTTGTACTGGCAGGGGGGTACAGGTGGTAGCACTGCCAAGACACCACCGTCCTTCAGCATGGTTACTGCCGGATTTCCGCCCTAAGTGTTGCGGAAGTCCAGCAGTGTCCATAATGTGGCAGACAGATGGTCGCCTCCGCGGCGGTATGTTGGCGCCCGTGGCATCGGCGGTATTCAAAGAATACCATTGATGTCATAATGAACCCCTATGTCACTCTAAGAGGAGGGGATGCAATTGGGAAAGCTATGACTATGCATGCGGACAAATGTGACTTAGTCAAATGCCTGACACAGATGCTCTTCCCTTTTGAGGTTTTCACACAGGAAGTTAGCAAGGAGGACAGTACAATGGGCAAAGCTATTCCACTGTTATATCTGCTACAGGAGCAGCTAAAGAAGGTGTCTGAAAGGTTCTCAGTCAGAGGTGTGAACGGAAACTCTTAAGCACCTGCCTTGGTTGATAATCTAAGCTACCGCTTGAATTGTGATGCAAGGCTGCAAAATGATATTATCAAGTCCAAAGACTAAATCTGTGCCACCCTACTTGATCCATGTTACAGAAAAATGTTTCCCACTTTCACTCTTTTTTATGAAAGGAATGTTTCAAAATACAAGAGGTGGATTGTTGTGCATGCCTGAGAACTGGTGGAAGAACAGCTGAAACTTAGGGGGATATTTATAAAGCCCTAGAAACAACTTGCGCCACATTAACGTCATTATTTTTTTATATTAATGGAGCCCAACGAGGCCGAAATCCCCGTGCCGTATTTACAGGGTGGCACAAACACCACAGGAGGAGGAAGAGGATGATTGGTCAGAATCAAGTGTGTTTGCTGACCAACTTCTGGGTGAACCACCTGAGTTTGAGGACAAACTCTACTTCCTGAACTGAGCATGTCAGTGGCATTATAGAACTTTTAAATTATTTCTCATTTAACTTCTTTCTTTCTTTGTAAAAAAACAAATAGCTAGTGGAACACTATGCTTGGGTCAGACCTATGCTGCCCCAACATTTTTTAGTCACACATATGGCTGGTTTGGAGTTGGACCTCTGTGCAGTGAAGAGGCCCCCACATTCCCTTTAGGACATTGGAGATAATGCCTGCCTCTCTCACATGCCATTGCCTATCCTTTTTTTACATCACCTACCAGAGCTGCCCTAGAAGATCATTGATTAAAAGTCTGCCAGTTCCAATGCCAAATTCCAATGGGTTGCTACCATCAATGAGGAGATAATATTTTGTAATAACCCCCATTCTTAGAATGGAAGAGGCAATTACTAACTACTGCACCAATGAGTGGTGATATATTGAGTGATTATGAGTGATGATTGATGATGTATGTGAAAGCTGACAATGAGGAAGGGAGTTCAACAAATTTGTAAAATTGATTTTGATGATTTAGAATATTTGGGGGCTGATGGGTGTTCATTTTTTCCTGAAAGTGATTGGCCTTTCAAACTTAGCACAATTTACCTACAGGGTCCACTCCTTTTTCTGGTTCTTCATAAACCAGTCCAGTCACTTTAGTTACTAAACACAAATCTACACAAAATACTCAAGTTCTGTTTCTCTAATTGTTCTTTAACAGCAGTGCACTACACAGGTGTACCTCGCTAGGTTTGGGACTGGGATGGAGGATAGAAGGAGTCAGGGTGGGACTACCTCAACAGCTAGAAAGAGAAAGTTATCAACTTCAAAAAGAAACCATGATGATGGTGAAGACTCTGAGGCCTAGTACTCACTCAGCTCTGTGGACTGACGTGAGGTGCATTGATTTGGGAAATGCTGCTGAGTCTGTATTTGTTGCATTGCTGACTTAAATATAAAAATTATCTTTATTTTTGCTCTCCCTCTGAGCCTTCTTGATACACTCCTGACTCCTCATTCAGCTTATCTTGCTTCCTTTTGTCCTTCTCCCTTGCTCTATAAAATAGTTACTGTTTTTCAGTACACAGGCCTTCTCCAAGCCCTCTCCTGCACAAGCAAAACTGTTTGAAAGCTCAACACACCTGTTTACCTACTGAACAGGTTCAGCCAGGTACCCAAGAGTGACGAACATTCCAAGAAGAATAGAGATGTGCCTCACAATTTGGCAGTACAGTATTGTTTTCCTTTTAACAACCATAATTTCTAGAACTGGGTGGGTTAACTTCAATCTTCCATAATTTGTATTTCTCAAATCTAGAAGACATAACATTTAGAGGAATACAATCTTGGATCTCTCTGGGGCAGCAGGACTGTTTGCAATGCATTTAACTGAACTGTGTCATACGCATCCCTTCATCATTTCCTTCCACAACAGACTGATGATGGTGTGCTGCTCAGCACCCTGATGAATTTTGCAATGGTTCCGTTTGTGTAGGATTTGCCCATGTCACACCTTTCCTGAAATCCCTTTTTCCATCCATTCATTGAGCCCATAATCCTCTTCCCTTGGGCTGTGGGATTTATTGAGGTGTGACAATTTTACACCATGAATGGATCTCACGTGCTGGGGTGGATGTGGTGAAAGCAACACCGACACACTGGATGACCTTCTATTCCCTGAGCAATATTCCACACTGGCCTCATCAACATCATCATCATTCAAGCCTTGTGTTGTGTGTTGCGTGAAGACTTAACCTTGTTTAACCACTCCTGACTCTGAGCCCACGTCACCTGAATTGAGGATATCCTTTCCAAAGTTCAGCTTTTAAAAACTAGGGGCCATATGTACGAAAGCTTTTTCCCACAGACACAGAATGGGTAAAATCCTTTCGTACATCTGGCCCTAGGTTCCCAGTGCTCAGAAGAAGTTGATGTTCCTAGTTTTTATTATCATATTAGTTCTTCTTTGCTGTGTGTCAAATACTGTCATTGTGATAGTCTGGTCTTAGTCTTCCTAAAGTTATGATATAATATATGACCCACTCTCTGTTTTCTTTGAATCTAGTTGACAGTGATGGATAACCCTTTGATTAATCCTGTAGTATCATGCTACTACTACTGCTACCACCCCTTAAGATGCCACCTTGGGAAAAACCCTCCAGACAGCATACTGAGGTATTAGCCCTGGCTTCATCTATTCAGGTAAGGGGAGAACAATGGTTTGAAGTGAACTTGTTTAGTTAGTGATGAAGATGTTGTTTGTGTGTATCTATGATCCTGTAGGCAAAAAAGGCAATGGCAATCATCCCCTAGTGGTCAATATAGTTACAGAATGCAATAGAGGTATAAGTAAATGACATGCACTTTTTGCAGATACAAAAACAGGCTTGACTAAATGACAAAAGTGCAAAGTGCAAACTAAAACATCAAAAATAAACATTTAAGGCATAAATGAAGTAAAATATTCCATTTACTTTTAACAAATAGAAAACCCAACCTTACCTCCCACAACAAGCCTGCCCCTCTCCCCAAACAAACAGCCCCATCCACAACAATTCTAATGAAATCCAAAGTGAAACCTGGTCCGAATTCCCTCCCTACCCTCTCTACCCACAACAAGTCCCTCTCACCAAAATTAAAAATTAAAAACGGGCTTAGAAAAGAGCATTGTCTATTTGGCTCCAAAGCTGATCAAGACTGCTCGATCCTAATAAGCCATCCATCCACAGCAGGATGCGCTGGGGTTATGCCCTGTCAGAATGAGAGTGGGTGACAGCAGGTACAGTCAGCTGGTGGTGGCACAGTCAATGTAATTCCTGGGAGGCTTGAGGCTGGGGCTGACTTGCTGCTGACCTGGGTCCTGGGTCAGAAGCAGCTATTTCTGCCTCTTCATCCTCTAGGACCACCAGCCACCAGTATTCAACCTGTATAGCCTCCAGCCTCTGCTGTCGCAGATGGGCCGCTATCTCCTGATTGGTGGATGGTGCTGGTCGACCAGCAGGAGTAGCTATATTGAGAAAAACAGAAATAAATTGTAAACAATGTTCTGATCAAACTCTTCTTTCAAAGTAAGTAGTGGGTGGCACAGTAGCAGTATATTGCTGGTCCCCTAGGGACATTGGAATTTGATGTGATTATGATTAGGAGATTCACAGGGCTAATTGTATTTGTTTACCCACACAAGCCTCACATTAAAAGCACTAACTGTCTGGTAGAAAATAATTATGACAGAATAACACAGATTAAAAAAAACAGTGATTTATTTTTCTTTGAAGGGATTTCTAGTAACTAAACAGACACTTTTAGTGGAAATATAAAAATCAATTACATCTCATTTATGAGTAAAGCATTATGCACTATGGAGTACAAGTTGTTGTGCCAAATTAATGGAGGCATGCTAGCCAGCACTTGAGGTACTTTGCTACTGTTTTCAGCTGAGGCAGCTATAGTTGACAATTATCTATCTTTAATTCCAATGGCCCTGTTTTTCAAACGCCCTTAAGTTTGTTTCTACCCTGACTCCAAAGATGCAGATGAATAATAAATAAAATGCGTCACACACATCATGTATAAGATGCAGATACATTATCCTTTCTACTGTAAGTAGATGGTGGGAAAAATGATGTACTGCACTACAGGGAAAAGAGCGGGCTTTATAGATTGTATTTGGCACGTTCATCACAAAGTATTCCTTCCGCCAAACTTGAAATCAAATCAGGCACTTAGTCGTCCAACTTTACTCACTGGCCTTGCCCAGCACCACAAATTATTTACAACAAAATCATTTGCTGGACTGTAAGGAAAAGAAGCTTGATATTTTCTATTGCAGGGTAAAACAGAGGGATTAGGAGGGTAAGTAGAGCTTTTGCTATAGAATAAAGGGGTGTCACTGATCATCGATTTATCATTTGCCTAAACTTTGGCTTATTCAGTCACTGTACAGAGTGAAGTCTAAAGGGAAAAGTCTGAACAGGCGTAAAATAAATCTGCTATGGGAAACCATGAAATATATTTTGAAAATGCTTCACATGGCCATTAAAATGTAGCACATGGCAAGAACTTAGGAAAGAATAAAGGAGTGAAGTACTAAGATGGGACTGAGTGGGTGAAGGGAAACACACCTTGTGTGTTTGGTTTGCAATGCATTGAAAACTTTGTAAATGCCGCATTAACTGTAGCAGACACTCATTGCACAGCCAACACTGCAGTCACAAATTTAACCATACTGCACTTCTTCAGTCATGGACGGCAAAATGCCATCGGCAGTGAGAGGGTTGATGAATGATGATGGGTGGGATGCATATCTGCCTCGCTTAACAAATACAGTGAGTCAAGGGATTAGAGCACAAATTAAAATACCCCCAACTTTGAGCCATAGCTTTGATAATCATGAAACAAAGTAAGTGAAGTAGATGAGCAGTATGCCCCTCTCCAGAACAGCTCACTTGTTTATTCATGCAAGCAATTATTCAATCACCCTTTCATTCCTCCTACTATATTCACCCATAGCCACCATGATTTAAGCTTTACTTTCTCTCATCCAGTCTTTCACCGAAATTCCAAATCCATTATCCATCCATTCAGTATCCACCCTTTCTTTCCATCATCCTTTCACCCATCAATCCATTTACTCAGTACAAACCCATGCATTCCTTCACTCACCCATGCATCCTTTCCTTTCACTCATTTCACCCATCCTTTCTTTTAACCTTCCATCCTTTTCCATCAAGCCATCATTTTTAGCATACATTATGGGGGTCATCATAAGTTTGGTGGTACCTGGAGCGCCATGTTGGCGGTGGCAGTCGCATAGCCGACGGGCAGGCGGAGAAGACCGCCAAATTATGACCATGGCGGTCTTCCCAACAGAAGACAGCCAAATCACCGCCTGTACTCACAGTGCGGACAGGCAGCCACGGATGACCGTGGCCACCTTCAAGCCGGAGGACACCATGTTTCCGCTAGACTGATTACGAGGCTGCACACCACCAAGGTTTCCGCGGCGGTCGCACCACCATGAAAACCCTGGAAGAAACCAAATCTATAAAAGGAAGTACCCACCTTCAGGAACCCGAGCTATACATCTTCCCGCTGCTCCTGCTCACCCAACAATTCTGGAACCAGCGACAACGATGACGACAGCCACCGTAGGTACACACACTTACCTGTCACTGTTGTATACTGGCAATGAATGTACATGTACATAACATACCTTCGGAAACGGGTGGCGACACACACGTAACCTCACATTGGCACACGCACACATCCCACCCCCATACATAAATGCACACCCATACTACACACAACACGGCCAACACACACAAGCAGTACACACACCACCCCACACACACACAGCACCGGCACAGTCCAACACAACAATACACAACAGAAGCGAGCCACACAATTACCCCACAACAGCAACTACACAAATGCCATGGCAAGCGAACACATTACACACCTACACTTTACACTTCATATATACAACATCACGTTACAACACCTTACGACCAATATACACTTACACACAGCCATACAATGAGGCATACCTCAAACCACACATACTCACGCACACACAACAACCATACTAGGACACACAACACCACCATGACACAAGTCAACACAAACAATACACAAACTAACAACACACATGCATTTATCAAACACAAACATGTACCACACATAACACACAGCCATCACAATAGAACATATGGCAGGCCCACACCCACACATGCTGCCTAGACCAACAACTACCACAACCAACACACACCCACGGTACCCACTCACAAACCAAAGCAGGCAAGAATAAAACAGCAATGTGGAAAGAAAGGCAGGACAAGTATGTTACCATTGAACAGACTACTTGTTGGCCCAGATATAATAAATAGTCAGATTAATAAATACTTCAAAACTAAGGGGCAGATTTAAGGAAATTGGCGCTGCACTGAGTGCAGCGCTACTTTTCCTGCACCCGTTAGCACACCCCTACCGCCACCATGTGTGCGATGTATTTAAAATATGGTGCACCATGGCGCAGGGTAGGGGGCAATAGCGTCATTTCTCATGATGCTATTGATGTACTCTGCAGGAGTAGTGCCAAAATATTGGCGCTACTCCTGCAGAGTACATAGGGGCCTATTTCAGATAATGGTACCCCCCCTTTTTCAGCAGGCGTTAAAAGTGCCATAAAAAGTGGCGCAAGGAAATCTCATGGATTTCCTTGCACCATTTTTGCAACTCCCCTAACGAGGAATGCCCCCTTTTCATACATTATGTAGCTCAAAGGGTTACAGAGTGGCGCAAAGCATGTATTGCGCCACTCTGTAAATACGGTGCAGAATTTCAGCCTCGTTGGGCCACATAAACATAAAAAATTATCACGTTAATGTGGCACAAGGTGGCGCTAGGGGATTATAAATATGCCCCTTACTTTGTACAGGTATGAGGCTAAAGGCCAGTCCAATGTCACAGGTGCCCAAGGCACAATTGGCACGTGTGTGTGCCCGTACATGACTCCTGACTGCTAGATGTTCTCCACAGGATATGGGCATCAAGGGAGCAGACAGGCACCTGAGGGATTGGGGGGGAAAGGGTGGTTGGGTTTGGGAGGGGTTTAGGCCTAGACATGGGATGGGGTGGGTTTGGACTTGGCCTTGGGAGGGGTTGACTTTTTGGCAGGGGGCGGGGCATGGGTAGTAGCAGGGGGCAGGGGAGGACTTGGAGGTTGAAGGTCTGGACTTGGGGAGGGAAACGGTTCATTTGGGGGGGTCACATGGGATGGGAGAGGAGTAGGGAACAGGTTCAATTCCAAGATGAAATACTTCTTAGACACTTGGGGGTGGTCATGACAAAAAGGTTTGGGAGTGGTTGTAGAAAGTGTCGTTGTGGATGTTTTGGGTGCATGTGTTTGTGAGGAATGCTTGTGGGTGCTGGGTGTCTGTTCGGTAGGTGAGTGTGGGCATTTATGTGTCTTGGGAGGAGGGGGGAAGGAGGTGCTGAGAGATGCCATGCTGGATGGGTGAGTTTCTGATGGGGTGGTGTCTGCAGGTATGGAAGATGTGCTGCTTGTGGGTGTGATGGTGATTGTGGTGTCTGCAGATGTGGTGACTGGGGTGGATGTCTGCAGGTGTGATATTGTGGTGACTGTGGGTAAGATGGGACTTGTGGCTGGATCAGTGAGTACTGGTGTGGGGGCAGCAGGTATGTGTGGTGTAGTGTCTGTGAAGGTGGGGGTTCTGGGGGAGTCTGTGCTGGAAGGGAGTGTTGATATTTGTGCAGGTGGGTGTTGTTTGTGTGTATGCCAGTGGTGTGTCTTGTGGTGCTTGTGTTTGACTGCCTGATCCTTGGCTATTGAGGTGGATGCATGAGTAGGTGTCTGAGTGCTTTGGCAGGCCAGCAAGGGCACTGTGAATGCCCTCCAGGAATGCATTGCTCTGTTCTACTTGAGCTGCGAGTCCCTGGATGGCATTCACAATGGTTGTCTGACCCACAGAGATGGACCCCAGGAGGGTAGCAGGGCTGACAGGGACAGGGGCAGAAGTGCCTTTGGCAAAGGAGACACCCACCCTTCTGGGTGAGCGGGCATGGGCAACTGGGTGGGGAGCTACAGGGAGGATGATGGTAGTAAGCGGGGTGGTGGACAAAGTTGGTGCTGGGGTGGTCCCAGATGGGTCCGCCACTGCCAGAGAATGTCCACTGGAGGAGGATTCCAAAGAAGATGTAGATCCTGTCTCCCCTGTGGCACTCCCCTCCCCCTCTGTGACACTGGGTCCCTCGCTCTCTCTGGTAGCAGCAACCTGGGCCCCGTGGCCTGCAGCATCCCCACTCACCTGTGCCTCTTCTCCTTCGTCTGCTGATGCACGCAAATAGAGAGAGAGAGAGAGAGGGAGGGAGGGAGAGAGAGAGATTGGGCGAGAAAGGGTTAACATATACCTCACATATAAACATGTCAACAAGCATATCTCTGTAAACACATATCATGCCTAGGCTATCTCAGGTGCAAAGATACATTTCCTACATCATGTCACAACATTTCAGAACTACCCACACCTATAAGCCAATCCTCACACCTACATCTTTATACAAGTAGATTAGCTGAAGTACAAATGACTCCCTGACTTTACATCACATCACTCCATACCCCTATCACCCATTGGAAGTGCAGATGAATGAACAGATTACATCAGGCTTCTACAATAACAACAGCTGATTAGTCCATGTCCTTTGTAAAATTTGCATTACAGTGAAAACTACTATACACACCATCTGCTTGTTACAATACATGGCTAACTTAACACTGTACAGTAATGCCAATTTAGATGTCATTACTGATCAGGTCACAAAAAGTAGACACCCATACAAGTCTGGGGCATAGCCATGTGAGTTTACTGACCCATTCACTGAGGAAGTGCTGCACACAGCAAACACATATATCACAACTAATCATACATCTAACTGCATATACAAATGCCCCTTTTATACATATGAACATCCACACTCATTCACTGAGTGCAGTGTCACAACGGATGACCTTCAGGTACACACAAATGACATCATGGTCCATATACTATAACACCACACATGCAGTGTCACCAGTAGGAATTAACAACACCATTCCAGATATGTGAATACGAGTACCTCAGTCCAGACAACATATATCTCAAACACTGTGTACAAGGAGGCATCATGCACACAGGTACCAATACTATTACCTTTATACTGTCAACATATCCTACTACTACATACATAGGCCAGGATCTGGGGAGAAATTCCCACATTTGGTGCACATCAACATCCCATTAGTCAAGGCATAACAAGTCCTGTCTCATTCTGCCACTCAAGCTAAACCAAGGGTAGCAGACATTGTCCCACTCCATCAGATGTGGCCCCAAATAACCATTGTGACATGATGTAGGCACTAAATATGCTATGTTGCTCAGTAATTTATAGGCCATTGGCACATAGTCTGTGTTGGAAAGGAGATCGCTGCCTCACATTCAGTCATTACCATTACCAGTACTTGATGTATACTGTACCTGTGATAAAAAGATTTTGACACAGTTGCACGTTCAGGTATGCTACACAAATGGGAGAGACTGAGACCTCGGGGACACAAATGCAGAAGGATGGAGCAGGTGATACTCAGTGGTTAGGGCAATACATAGGCTCACAGCCATTGTATAGGCAGGATGGAGTAACATCTTTGCCAATGTCATGAGACCACCTCCTCTAGCCATACATGGAGACGGCTTGTAATGGAAGATGTACATCCACTGACAGTAAGCTATCTATACACATATATTACTTATACTCAGCCTGTGTGGTCATTAGCCATTACTACAAGCCTACATCCATGTTTCATTTACTAGATGGTCACTGAAGCTACAGTGAGACACCTAATCCCATACCCCCAGAGCCAAATCCCAGGATACAGTCAGTACTCACCCCCTTGTGGCTGCTGTGCTGCCCTCAAATGCCCATCCAACTGAGGGTAGGCCACCGCCAAGATGCAGGCCATTAGGGGGGGTCAGGGTCCAATGGGCACCCCTCTGTCATTGGGAGGACATCCCCAGCTGGTACTCTACAGTCTCAGGGTCTCAGGTCCTCCCACTGCTTTCTGCAATGGGTTCTCTGCCGGCTACGAATCCCCAGGGTCTGCACTTGCTTGGCGATGGTACACCAGAGCCCTTCCTTCTGATGGGCGTTTACCTGCATGGATAACACAGACAAAAGGAGAAAATCGTGGACACTGGCATCATACCAACAGAAGTGGCCTGTACACAACTGACTCACCAAGTGCCCACACATAACCCTCCTCTCGCCTCACACGCCATCTCTACACACCTTCTGCATGCATCTACACCCTCTCTGGTACACTTACCCCATTCAACGTCACACGCACCCCTATCACACATGATAATGGCATTGGGCTCACCTGCTCCTCTGGTGCCCCATATAGCTGTTCATACAGGGGTAGGACCCCTTCCACCAGCTGGGGCCCTATCATCTGCAGGATGTGGCATGATCGCTCCCAGAGACAGCACACAGCAGCTTAGGTCGTGGAGGTCTTGCTAGCAACAGTGTCAGAAGTCAAGTGAGCAAGCTGCAGAAAATAGAAGTCACGGCCCCCGCGTACAGGGTGGTCACTGTCGGCGGACATGACCATTGGCCCCGATCTGCCATAGGCAGCAATGTTAACCAATGACAGATTGCATGGCGGCGGTTGCGACCATCTACCGCCATGACGTCTTCCGCCGCCGGACTGAGCTCACTTCCAACTGTCCAGTGCAGCAGGACAGGCGGCTGCCATTTTGAGCCCCTATCATTCTTGTATGTGCGATAAGAACTGGGCAACACACATACTTGTCCAAATGGCTGAGTTGGGCTATGTTGTGCCATGATGGCACTGCAATTGCATGTGACATGCATGACACAGTGCAATTACATGGTAGCACATCTGTATATGGGCATGGTTACAAACTCTGAGGCACATAGGCGGTGCCACTAAATTGATGTGTCCCCTGAATATTCAAGTGATAATTACAGTACTACTCTGTGTGTGACGTATGGTACATTACACATGTGATATGTGTCCCATACGACTAACAGGTTTTGCTGTGTGCCTCATGGATGTTTTACAAGCTGCCCCAGCATGCCCATATTAGTATGTGTCAGCAGTGCTCGGCATCTCCTGCAGTGTCATTTTTATGTGATTTTTACATGTTCTCCTTACATGTGTTAAGTGCATTTCTCAATGTACAATCTTTTCTCTGTATCCTAGATATCATCCATTGTGGAGATGAAGACACCCACCTGTGTACCGTCCACGAATCGACCTTTCAAGCATGGAGGACAGGCACATCATTCAGACCTATTGTCTGAATCGTCAGACCATCACGGATCTGTGTACCCAGTTAGAGCCTGTATACCGGCCATCCGGAATCCATATGGCATCCCTCACACAGTCCACGTCCTTTCAGTGCTTCACTTTCTTGCAACAGGCTCATTTTAGCATACAGTGGCTGTTAAACCTGGCATCCTTGGCATGGTCTCCCCTGTCTTTTTTTTACTCTGATTCCCATGTTTTGACTATGTGCTGGACTTTGTTTTTGCTGTTTTTACTACTCTGGGCACTTTACCACTGCTGACCAGTGCTAAAGTGCTAGTGCTCCCCTGTAAAATGTATGTGTAATTGGCTTTCCATGATTGGCATATTTGATTTACTAGTAAGTCCTTAGTACAGTGAACTAGAGGTGCCCAGGGACTGTAAATCAAATGCTACTAGTGGGCCTGCAGCACTGGTTGTGCCACTCACATGCGTAGCCCTGTAAACATGGCTCAGACCTGCCACTGCAATGTCAGTGTGTGCAGTTTTAAACTGCCAATTTGACCTGGCAAGTGTACCCACTTGCCAGGCCCAAACCTTCCATTTGCATACATGTAAGGCACCCGTAAGGTAGGCCCTACATAGCCCCATGGGCAGGGTGCAGTGTATGTTAAAGGTGGGATATGTACTGATGTATTTTTACATGTTCTCACAGTGAGATAGTGCCAAATTAGTTTTTTACTGTTGCAAGACCTATCTCTCTCATAGGTTAACATGGTGGCTGTCTTTAAATATCTTTTAAGTGCAGTTTCCCATTGGGAGCAGATCAAAATTTAGGGTTTGGTGTCTCTGAACTCACAATTTAAAAATACATCTTTTGGTAAAGTTGTTTTTTAAATTGCCAGTTTGAAAATGCCACTTTTGTTAAGTGGGCATTTTCTTGCTTAAACCATTCTATGACTCTGCCTGCTTCTGTATTCCCTGTCTGGGTCAGACTGACAGTTGGGCTGTTTGTGAATCCCCTTTAGACAGTGACACAAAGGGAGCTAGGATGTAGCCTGCATATCCTGATGCGCCATCGGAGCTGGAGTGAAGGGAGGAGTGGTCACTTACAACTGAATGGGCTCACACAATGCAATCTCCAACCCCCTGGTGTGAGTCTGGAGCCGGGCCTGCACAAGGCAGGATCTTGTAACCAACAGAGACTTTCCTTTAAAGTTTGCCTACTTCAAAGGCAGAAAGGAGTATAGGTAGTGGACCCAAAACCCCAGATTTTCATATTACTTCTAGATTCAAGCGGACCCTCTGCCAAGGAGAAGAACTGAAGAGGTGGAGGTGAGTAGTGCCCCTTTACCTGTGACTGTGCTTTGCTGGGTTGGCCTGCAGTTGCTGCTTCTGACTGAAAGAGGACAAAGACTGGACTTTGTGGTATATTCCTGCTTGTGAAGAATCTCCAAGGGCTTGGATTGAGCTTGCCTCCTGTTTTGAAGTCTCAGAGCCATCAAAGACTTCCTCTGCCAGTACCTGAACCCTCTGCTAAGACTCCTGCCCTGCCAAGTGGTGCACCATCCAGTCCCTGGGCCATTGAGAGGGGACGTTGGCAGAACAAGGACTGAAATTAATGCACAGATCACCATGTGGGGAAAAGTTCGATGCACCACCTCCAACATGGCTAAAAAACTGTTACATCATGTTTCCCCAACGTGGAGATTTGGCCTTTGTGAAGGCAGACTTTTATGATATGGGACACATACCTCATGTGATAGGGGCCATTAATTGCACCCATATTGGCCTGGTCCTTCCCATTGTCAATGAACAGTTGTACAGGAACAGGAAGAACTACCACTCCATTAATGTACAGGTGGTGTGTTTGGCTGATCAATATATATGACAGATCACAGCCAAGTTTCCTGGATCTGTGTATGACTCACACATTTTGAGGAACAGCAATGTCCCACACATGATGGCAGCCCTGCACAAAAAGGGGGCCTGGATCCATTGGTATGTATGCATCTTAAGGTATTTCATACTTATGACACCTGTCTTTAAATTATTTCCGGTCGCTGTACCTGTATTTTTACAGGTCCCACTTTTTTTAAAACAGGTGGCTCTGGGTATCCTAACCTTCACTGGCTGTTTACAAAGGTGAGGTTCCCTCTCATGGATGGGGAACACTGTTTCAGTGAGGCCCACAGGAGAACGAGGTGTATCATCAAAAGGATATTTGGGCTCCTGAAGGCCAGATTCAGGTGCCTGGATCTATCTGGCGGTGCCCTCCTCTACTCGCACCAAAAGGTTTGCCAGATCATAGTAGCCTGCTTCATGCTCCACAATCTTGCCCTGAAACGTCAGATACCATTGCTAACTGATTAGGATGTGACAGCTGGATCAGTGGCTGGTAATGGTGTCATGGCAAGTGATGAGGAGGCAGAGGAGGAAGGTTCAGCTGACTCTAGAACTGAGCTCATCAATCAGTACTTACAATGACATAATGGTATGGTGAGGTTATCTTTGCAAGTGTTGTATTTCCACATGAATAGCTGACAACAGTCATCCATGTTCATTCATCAGTGGTGGTGTGATGTGGTCCCTCCCTATGTGTGTGTTAGGGGAGCTGACTGATTGAATGTAAGGTGCATAGTGTAACATCTCAAATCTTACAAGTGTAGTCGCTGCTCTTTCCTACATTCACATCTCCACTGTACTCTCAGATTTTGCTTATTATTTTGTGCACTCATCTACTTTCATGTAATTCCACCCACTGACTGTGGTATTGGAAATTGTGCCTCTGCTACCTTTTGCTTGAGGTAATCAGAGTGATTAGCTAGTGCCAAATGATTTGAGAATTGAGGGTGCTACATGACAGATGGCAGCTGAAGTGAATTGTGATGTAAAACCTGGGACTGGGTATGTATAAGTTATCTCAGGGGGTCGCTGCTTAAGAGGTATCCTATACTGGGCAGGGCATCTATGAGCTGCTTATGATAATTGTGTGGCTCCATGCCTTCCTTCCTGGTGGTACTATCTGTCATTGTCTTTTTGCAGATTGAAATACTGACTTTACTCTTGTGTGGCCCTGGAATTTTCCACATGTGACATGTGTGCTGGTACCTATCTGTTTTACTGTGTCTCCTGCTAAGGATTCCTCCCTCTGCTGTCCATTACAGTGCCTGTTGGATGTAAGGGGCCATGCCCTGATCACATTTGGCTATTAGTGCGCTTGCTGTATTTAAAATGAAGACACACATACAGTACCTGTGTTTCATTGGTGTTTATTGTGAATTTGATTACACTGAAAGTACTTAAATAAGGTGCATACATTGTGCAACAAGTGATGAGTGAGGTCATGATAGTTGGAACCATCAGAGTAGGTAGTACAACAATTGGTAGCATAGGTCCAGAGTCTATTTGCCAATGGGAAGATAGAGTGATGTCACTGAACAGTCAACAGGGTGTTTCAGTGGCACACAAGGGAGACAAATCAGGTGAGGTTCACTTCCTGGCAGTGGCTTGTGTCTTGAAATCTGCTCCAGCCGGATGTCTGGATGGATGACCACATTTGTGGGGGATGCTTCTGCCTCAGAGAGAGGGTTGTCTGATGGCTGTTTTTACCCTGGCAGTGTCTCCATTCCAGTAGCGCTGCAGATGTAGATGGCTCAGATGTTAGCTTGCTACCGGAAGGGGCCTGCTGGTGGGTGTTGGAAGCACGTAGGGTGTAGTTAATGTTCCTGAGAACCCCTGCAATGGAGGCCATGGTGGCATTGTGTGCCTGCCACTGCTGCATGACCTACTGGTGGTATTCCCTCTGCAGCCTTTGGCTTTCCCCCAACATGGTAATGATCTGGTCCTTCCTGTCCTGGGACTGTTGGTATGCTCCCAGGACTTGGGAGATGGTTTCCCGATCGGTGGTGTCCCTTGGGGGCCCCCTCTTGGCCCACAGCCTTCCTCCCATACCCTCTGCCCCCATGTGCCTATGCCCCTGGCACTGTGTGCCCACTCCCAGTGTTTGCAGGACCTTCATTGTCTGGGATGTGAGAGGGTGACTCAAGTCCCGTTACTGTGGGGTACATAATAGTTCGGACAGTCCTTGGGACACTGGTTTGGGGACGAAGGGTTGGCAATGATGTAGTGGCCACAGGGTTGGGTTGGATTGATGTGGGCAGGGTGAGGCAGGGAGTCGTTGACTGACCAGTTATTCCAGATGGGCCAGGTAGGTCGTCAGTGTCAAGACATCCAGCCGTGTTGTCCTCACTGGGGCCTTCATCCTGTGGAGGGCTGGCAGTCTTCGGTATCCTTTCCATGGTGACACTGGCAGGGGCACATGTGGATTGAGTGAGAGAGGGAGTGGTATAATGATCTAATGTTTGGTTTTCTCTTTGACATATGCAAATAGTGGCTTGACATGATTCTCAGCAATGACAATGACAGATGCTGCACAGCATACCATTGGTGGTAGTGTTCTACGATATGTCTGCCATGCTCCATTTTGGATTGTTGTCATTCAGGTTTAGTCAATTTGGATCTGTGGATGGGTGCTGGAACTGGCTGAAGGTACACATGACTTTTCTGCACTATTAGCTTGTGACTAATCAGATTTTATGTTTGTGAGTGGTAATAGGTGCACAATTCAGCAAGGTGGCTCAGTGGAGGAGGGTATGTGTGTATGCAAGGTTGATTGTCCTGTCTGTGCATGTTTTACATGTGCATGGAGTCTGCCATCTTACATTCCATGCCATGGTGGGTCAATTTCTAGGTTGTGGATCCTGATTAGTGGCCAACTGGATTTGTCACAGTGCTGTAGCTGGGTTTTGCCTTGTTTGGCATAGTGTTGTGCCATTGCATTGCTGTCATTGTCATAAAATCGTCCTCAGTCATGCCATCTAGTTGGTTTAGCTAGTACAATAATCATACATGCAAGGGATGTAATGTGATGTGCACATTTCAGGTATTCACATAGATGGGCAAGTGCATTCTGGGAGTCGTAGTGATAGTTGTAGCTAAAGCCATCCATGCCTTTACCCAGGGCTATGTGGGCATTTGATCTGGGTGGACGTGTGGCATGCAGGAGAGGGTCATTAGGTGGATAGGTGGGAGGTGTAGTGAGACATACAGTAAACTGGGGAGTATTTGGGTGGTGAAGAAGCATGCAGGACACGACAACGGTGTTACATGGAAGTTGTGGGTACTTACCAGAGTCCAGTCCCCAGGTATTCAAGTCAGGCCCTCAGGATGCAGAAAGTCCAAGACCTTCTCCTCCCATGATATGAGCTGTGGGGGAGGTGGTTTGGACCCACCGCAGTCTTGTGCACAGCGATCTGGTGTTGTGATGCCATAGAACGCACCTTTCCCCTTAGGTCATTCCACCTCTTCCCGATGTCCTTCCTTGTGCGTGGATGGTTGCCTATTGAGTTGACCCCGTCGACTATTCTCTGCCACAACTCCATTTTCCTGGCAATCGAGGTTTGCTGGAGCTGTGCTCCAAACAGTTGTGGCTCTACCCTGATGATTTCATCCACCATGACCCTCTTCTCGTCGTCTGTGAACCATGGGTGCTTTTGTGGAGACATGGTAGTGGTTGTGTTGAGGGTGGGAGGGAGGGGGGTTGTATGTGTAAGGGTGCAGTGTAGGGTGATTAATGGGGAGTGGGTGGTACGTGGTGAGTGATGG
The DNA here is from genome assembly GCF_031143425.1 of Pleurodeles waltl. Lineage (NCBI taxonomy): Eukaryota > Metazoa > Chordata > Amphibia > Caudata > Salamandridae > Pleurodeles > Pleurodeles waltl. The sequence goes on along the minus strand of NC_090437.1, from coordinate 1,311,696,908 downwards.
ACACTCGTAGTGGGTGTGTATGTGCTTGTTATGTGTGTTTTGTGTTGATGGTGCAGTTGTGTGGTGTGTGCTATGTGAGATATGTGGCTATGATATGATGGCGCTATATAAGTGCATTTGCCTGCTCTTGGTGTATGTGCAAATCGATTTTGTGGCAAAGGATTGTGGGTTGTGTGGGGGTGTGTTATATAGTGCTGTGAGTAGGTGTGTCTGGATATGTGTGTCAGGTGTGGGTTACTCAAAATGTTGAATGGTGTGTTCTGTTCTGGCGGCAGTGGGTATTGACTGCAGAGGTTCGCCTCCACCAATGGTTATTCCGTCATCTAAGAACCGCTATGCTGATTTGTGACTCGTAATCTGGTGTGTGGAATGTTGTCAGCATGGTTGTGCTGGTGGTGGAGCTGCCTCTTTCGCGCCCTCCTGTGTTGGATTTGTGACAGTTTTTTGGCAGTTTTCATGGTGTCTTTTGGCGGCCACCACCACGGCGGTCTTCTGATAAGACCGTCAAACTCGTAATGAGGCCCTAAGTGAGATTTTGCTGAGTTGCAGACAGAAGAGGCCACAACCCAACTCTCGCTGTAGTTGGTAACACTGGGGTTCATGAGCACAACAATGCCCTTGCAGCTAGTGAGTATAATAGTAATTGTAAATAAGCAAGCAATGTTAGTTACCACTGCCCGTCCCTGCCACCACTTCTGCCCCTCCAACTGACTCTTCTCCTGCAGCGGCTCTTGAGCCGGCAGAAATGGTGGTTAGTATAACTAGAAAAAAACATCATACATTCTTTAGATGCCTGAAACACCTCCCTTTAATTTTTTTAATCAACAAATGCAACAGCAATAGCTCACTACAGTTTGGTTAGCATTTCAGTATCTTCTTTAAAAAAAAATAACTCTGGGCATTTTGTTGATTCACAATGTTAGAAAAGCCAAGTAGTCAAGCCACCCAAAAACTTTTCGTAATGGAAACCAGAACTATAGCCTATGATGATGACGACTCAGAATGATTGAAGCACAGTGAAGGGGTGTAATAATAATGGTCAATGAAAGACAGAAAAGAAGATAATGCAGGGATAGCAGGAATTAAACAAAGATTGGATAGGGGAGTTGAAAAAAAAGAGACAGTATAAAAAAATAAACAAGGCAAAATTAAAAGTAGTATAATAGTGGGCAGAGGTAAAAGTTAGGGAAATACTAATAGTAAATAATAGGACTAACTGGGGTGAGCAGAGACCTCCTCCTTCCCAGCTCTTCCCGGACCTGTATCGGCACTGCCCCTCTTCTTGCCCGTCGGTGCTTATGTAAGAAATAAATAAGATTAAAAAAATAGATTACTGGTACAGTTAATCTCCCCAAGATTATCATAACAGGCAAACATAGTAACATTGTACTTACCTAAATCAGATTGGTAATGGTACTATTATCAACTATCGTTGAGTTGGCTTAAATGCCTATTCCAAATTTCCTTAAGAAAAACTCAATTCGGAACTAATGCATTGCAATGAATAATCTTTGATTCTATTCTCATTTCTCAACCCCCTTGATAGACCAACTCAGTCTCCTTTTTTTGCAATGCATAGATGCATACTAGTACTACACAGTGTGAAATTCCTTGATTTTGTATTAGCCACATAGATAAACATCACAGAGAACACTTGTGAGAAAGTAGCCTCTTTCTAGCCTTGTTACCCCCACTTTAGGCCTGTTTGTGAGTGTATGTCAGGGTGTTTTCACTGTCTCACTGGGATCCTGCCAGCCAGGGCCCAGTGCTCATAGTGAAAACCCTATGTTTTCAGTATGTTTGTTATGTGTCACTGGGACCCTGCTAGTCAGGACCCCAGTGCTTATAGGTTTGTGACCTATAGGTATGTGTTCCCTGTGTGATGCCTAACTGTCTCACTGAGGCTCTGCTAACCAGAACCTCAGTGGTTATGTAGTGTGGTCAGTTTTACGTATATTTTGCGCATTAGCTTCAGGCCTTAGGCCTCTGTGCACTTTGCCCTAAATATATTTTATTCATTTGCTAACAGCTTAGAGCCTCTGTGCACTTTGCTCTAAATGCTTTCTATTAGGCTTCGTACTGTTATTTTACAGAATAGCCAGTTCTACGGTGTTGTTTTTTATTCATATCACACTGTTTTGCCTACTTCAGCACTGGAGTTCTTCATAACATATTCACTCTGTGCTTTAGTCAAGGATACAGTCTGGTACATTGCCGATAGACGTGGTAGGAGTCTAGACTTGCCATTCCTGCGTAGGAACATTTTGTGATCACGATGACATGTTAGTTATAAAATCACTTCCTTGTCCCAATACATGCAAGAGGGAGATTCCGACCAGGGAACCACAACTAGACGCTGACTGCCTCGTTGCAGATGCTGAACCAGATCACAGGCCTTTGCTCAGGTATGAGTGTGTCCGTCTCCCTAGTGATACAGAAAGGCAAGCTGAAAGCTTAACATGTTGTGCTCTAAATAGAACAAGCAGAGGGAGAGTAGAAACGGTTAGGAATTATGATAGCTTTATTTCTATGTTGTACTCTCATGATTACTATATCAATCCTACTATGTTGTATTGTTCTGGTTATTGCGGCTCACGCCTTAATATCTAAAATACAGTTGTTTTATTAAAACATTATATAAAACTTATACTGTCTTTGTCATTTGTATATGAGACCATATTGTGAATGAGAGAGTTGGTTTGGATCTGAGTGACCACGACTTCCCTGAGAAATTCCAAAGATGTCATGCGCTCGGCTGCCCAATCATTTCTTCCCCGTGGGAGAAATGAGGCACTGCTAGTTAGCTGGAGCAACAACCGGATTTAGGGTGACAGAGTTCCTTACACGTGGGTCAGACGCAGTCCCCCACACCGTTATCGATCCTGCTGCCTAGAAATCCAGTAGTCTCATTTAGGATAATGAGAGCCCACGCGACATGGCGCCGCCAACGTTTGGTCTGGCTCTAATGTTTGGGTCCGACTGACTCTCTCGGTCTCGTATATATTTTGACTCCTCGGTTCCGTATACGGAGACGTCCGTGGGGCTGAGGGTTTCCGCCACCACAGGTTGGGTACATCCTATTACTTAGTGGTTGGTTGTTCAAGCTTGAACTTTGAAAGGAAATACCCCGATATTGGTGTGCCTTCTCTGTCCTAGAGCTATTATTGTTATACTAATGGCGAATCCAGTTGTAGTAGATATACCGCTTAATATGCGATTTCCGCTCACGGGTCATCTGATAGCACATGGACTGACGGTCCAGGGGGGTCCGGTCACTTTTGTGGTGGACGCCCATGCAGCCTATAGATCAGAACTTTTTTATTCTTGGGTCGTATTTCCAGCAGCTGATGGGGGTACAAATACTTTTCACGAATATACTGTTGCGAATGTCCCTGGACAATACAGGGCTTATGCATACTTAGAAATACCTTTATCTTATCAAGAACACCATAATTGGCTTGATGGCGCCCTCCCACATTCAGTAACACCAGTACGGTTAGGTCCGTTGAGTAATGATGGTCCGACCTGGCCTTTATTGGCTACATATACACCATATCCTGGAGTGGCAAATGTGGCTGAAGTGCGTCGTTTATATGTGGAATTAACTGCAACGTACAGACGATTAGTTCAGTTTGTGATGCAGACATTAAATACTAATGCAGCGCGTGCTGCTCCAGCTCATCCACATGCAGTGGTGCCGGGAATAAATCCGGCCACTGTACACTCTGTAATGGGCAAGGTACCGGCTAAACGTGAGGAGACTCCGTTTTGGCTGGCGCAAAAAATTAATACGCTGGAAGCAGTATTTCCCCATACGGGACCTCAGGATAAGCATAGAATTTTGACGATGTGTTTGCCGTATGGGATGGTTCCTACGGTGGATCTTTGTAATACTTGGGGCACGGTGTTTGCCGCTCTCTATACTACAGCACACGGTACACCGACTTTGGCTAATTTGCCGGAGGTGCTTAAACAAATTCAGGATGAATATGGGGCTGCCCCTGCCTTGGATTTAGGCATGCAATTGATGGGTAATTTTGACGCGGTTTCTTCTATTATTTTGAGTAATCTCAAGGGGGAGGCTGTAGCACTAGCAGTGCGAATGCGTCTTCGGGACGTTCCGCAGATTAATCAGGAGCGGGAACTTCCGAGAATAATAGCTGAAACATATTCTAGTATTGGTCGTGATAGCCTAGGGGCTCGACCGCAGAAACCACAATTGCAGGGTAAAAATAATAAGGATAATTCTAAGCAACAGCAACCTGAGGGTGCGAAAAAGCGCTGGGATAAGAAACAGCAAACACCTAAGAAAGATGGTGGGCAGTCTCCGCAACCGGAGACCCCACAAAATAAGTATAATCTCAGGAATAGGGATACTTTGAAGACGCCTGATAGATATCAATATACTGATACGCGCCAATCTCGTTCCTTTCAGGACTCCTCGGAGGAAAGAAGTGAGAGAGGTGGGCGGTCAGAGCGGAGGACAGAGTACGTGAAACCGAGGCAGGATTCACAACGCTCAGCGGAGGTTTCTATTAAACAAGAAGAGAAACCGCTGCAACAAAAACAGCAGTTTAAAAAGAAGAAAGTGGCAGCAGTCTCAGTTAGACATGCCGCTCAAGAAGAGAGTTCTCTTGACGAACAAGACATGGGCGTTAGCGCTGTTAGACAGCGCGGCAGAGGTCACAATAGTTCGCCGGAGTCTTCTAGAGCATCTGGAGGCGAAAGCAACTGATGACTTCATACAAGTCGAGACGGCGAATATGCGAGTCTCTGATCCTGATCAAGTATATCTTGTGACTCTACGATTAAAAGGGGACATTGACCGCGTTCTACACGCCATCTTTTGGGACCATATGGTGAAATCATATGATGTCCTGTTGGCCGAACAAGATTGGCCACCTGACTTTGTTCGCGACTGTCCAGTTGGGGAGGAGGTTATTGCGCCTTCCTTTTCATCACTTGTTCCGAGAGAACTAGCGGAGTCATATGGTAAATCATGGGCTCTAGCACAAGCTCCCGCCCTATATAGAAATAATGTGGGGTGGGATAAACAATCACCTTATCATGTCATTCCCATTAAAGGAGAACCTCAGCCACAGCCGCAATATCCTATTAAATTTGAAGCAAGGGCATCGGTTCGGAAAATTCTTACACAATTGGAGTACCAAGGTGTGATTGAGCCTTGTGTCTCGCCGATGAATAATCCCTTATTTCCGGTTGCTAAACCGGACCATTCCTATAGGATAGTGGTGGATTACAGACATTTGAATAGTCATACACGCACATATGCTATACAAAATTCACATAGCGCTGCGCTTATGAATAATATAGTGCGTAAAAAATACAAAACAACATTGGATATCTCGAATGGATTTTTCTGCCAGAATATAGCACCCGAAAGTCGGGACTATACCGGTTTCAGTGCGTTTGGCTCTCAGAAAAAGTTTTGTCGTTTACCTCAGGGGTATAAGAATAGCCCAGGACTGTTCTCGGCTCGTGTGACTGAACTTCTGCACGAGTTGGACCCTGAGGCGTTATCATATGTTGATGACATTTATTTGACGGACGATGAGATTCTACAACATCTCAGTCGCGTATCGCGCATTGTTGTGGGTTTTGCTGATATTGGTTATAAGTTTAATTTTAAGAAATCGAAGATTGCCTTCCTCAGTGTTATTTTCCTGGGATATGAGTTATCGAGTGAGGGCAAGAGCCTGGCGCCACATTTTTTGGAGAAATGTGCTTTACTGCAGCCTCCTAATACTGTTCGAAAGCTCCAGTCTTTGTTGGGGTTTCTGAATTTTGGCAGAACTTACATTCCTGATTATGCTACACGTATAAAACCCTTATATGAACTGATTCGCCCGAATTTTTCAAGTAGATTTTGGACGATTGAGCATACACACATACTGCGAGAGCTGCAGAATGATCTCTTAGCAGTTAAACATTTACACACGCGGGACAATAAAACTCATTTGGTCATCAGGGTGATTCCTGGGGCTCTTGGATTTACGTATGTCACCTTTAATGAAGGGGAGACAGTCCCGATAGCATACAAGTCCCACTTGTATTCTGCTGCAGAACAACGTTTTGCACAGACTGAGAAAATTCTCACTGCAGTACAGATGGCTGTGATCAAAGAAAGACCGCTAGCCCAGGGCCAACGCATTATTGTCGTTTCCCCAATTCCAGCCTTAGAGGCTGTTACAAAAGCGAGTGTTCCTAATTCGAAAGCTTTACACCCGCGGTGGATACAATGGGCTACGTCTTTGACGGCCACTGATGTGGATTACATATTTGACCCTAAGCTGCAGACTCAAGAATTTCTTCAATATGAAATAGAGTACCCGGTTCCTGCTGGCACATTACCTATTGACCAATATGAAGTGGTCATGTATACCGATGGCTCTGCGCAACCGGCGGTTGGGACTAAACAACAGTATTCTGCTGCTTGTGCGGTGGTGAGCGGGACTATGGAGGGGGGAGTTTTCTGCCCCGACATACTTATACTAAAACATTGGGAGATTGCACGGCACAGCTGGCTGAGCTCAAAGCTCTTTTGTTAGCGTTGGAGCATGCAGAGCCGGCGATATTGACCTTGTTGGTCTGTGACTCCTACTACTGTGTGCAATCCTTCAATGAATATCTGCATTATTGGAAAATGAATGGGTTCAGAGATTCTAAAGGCAACACCATTAAACATAAATTGTTGTGGGGTAAGGTTGCGGGTCTGAAAGAGACGCTTCCTAAAGTCCATGTTGTACATACACTTGGACACCAGCGCGTTGGAATACACGTTGCTGGGAATACTTTGGCTGATGAGGCTGCAAAGGCGGCAGTGACTATCGCCACTGTAGCCGCGGTAACTCGTTCGAGTTCAAAACCAGACATAGAGATTTCGGCTGCCATAAAAGCTACGGCTGATGGCACGCCATTTCCTAAAGGATTCCCTTCTAAATATAGTTACTGCTTGAGTGGTGCACTAAATGCTGTTGTTAATATTCCAGGCGTTGGTGTACGTGAGTTACCGAATAAGATTGAGAGACCTCAATTAATTTCTGCAGCGCATGAAGGGGTGGCATCTGCGCATGCTGGTGTGGCTGCCATGATTTCGCTTTTACAGGCCCGTTATTGGTGGCCTGGTCTCTATAAGGAGACAAAGCAGTATGTCCTTTGTTGTGACGTCTGTCAACAAATTAAAGCATCGTCGGCTAGACGCCCGCAGCAGACTCCTCTTCTGATATCAAATAGACCATTACAGTGTGTGTACTTGGACCATTGTGGTCCACTGACACCAGATAGTGCATACAAATACATATTGGTTGCTGTAGATTCGTGCTCCAGATTTGTGTGGGTCTGGCCACAGCGCGCGGCTGACGCTCGGACTGTTATTAAAGATTTGCGTATCTTTGTCGATATATTTGCAGTTGCGGCTTTTCATTCGGACCAGGGCCCTGCTTTTGCCTCTAAGGCATTCAGGGACACCATGGCTTCGTTGGGGGTCCAACTCCAATTCTCGTCTCCATTTCATCCCGAGGGAAATTCTGTCGTGGAGCGCTTAAATCGTGATTTAAAGCAATCCTTAACAGCCAGGGTTATAGGTACGGGTCGTAGTTGGCTAGCCCACCTGTATGGAGTACAGAGAGCACTTAATAACTTGCCTAGAAGGTCACTGGGGGGTCGCACTTCATATGAGTGCCTGTTCGGAACACGAATGTATGTTCCTGATCTGGATGGTCCTGGTGTGGAGGCGGCAGATACGCCCTTTGACATAAATGATCGTGTCACTGTTTTGCAGGATTTACAACAATTCCGTGAAGATAACTCTTCTGCAAGTGCTGCCTCCTCTGGAATTAAGGATGAGCCAGTAACACCTACTGGTTGGATACCCAGGATTGGGGATCTAGTGCGTGAAAAGGTCGCAGTAAAGAAAGAATTTGGTCCTTCTTATCGAGCACCTGTCCCGGTGTTGGGGGTGAGCGGCACGAGAACTGTGATTTTGCCGCCGCTGCAAGGGGCCAAAGGAAATCGTTTTGTTTCCATTGATAATGTCAAGTTACAACATGTGGCCGATTCTGCACAGCAGACCAAGAGGGACACCCAGTAGTTCCGGCATCCCTCTCACTACTGGGGAAGAAGTCCCGCTGCAGGTGATTAGCACCGACCATGTTTCCTCTCCGAGCTTGGGGAGGGTGGAAGATGATCTTGCGATTGTTCCACAGTCAACGATTGATATCGATTCTTTTTCTCAAGTTGCTGTACGTTCTACTGATGTTTCTGAACATGTGATTTATAGCGTGCCTAGGAGAGAACCTCCATCAGCTTCCTTGTTCACTGTTGCACCTTTTGCGAGAACTGCCTCTGGCTGCTTCAACGACGCGGATGCGGCTGTATCCAGCTCTTCGTCTTCGCTGTCTTCAATCCGAGGTCCACGTAAGCTACTAAGTTGGCTTAAACGTACATATTTTGTTGTTCCTTGGAACTATTTGTGGCTTTTTATGGCTGTACTGACTATTTTTTTATGGTTGGGATTTGTGGTTACCTTTTTTCTAGTAATACATGGTCATTTTCTTCCTGATCGATCGGACATTGAGCACGTGGAGACTGTGTTGAGACCACATTTTTCGTCTCATATGGTTCGAAGAGACTTATCCAATGTGAACATTTCTGCAATACCAATTCCGGATGGAATTGTGTGGGATAAAGTAATGTTTGATATATATGGTCCCACTGAATTGATTCAAATACCGTATGTTCTTAAGTTATCAATGAATGATATTGTTATTCCAGGCATTGTTTCTGATGATTGGGATGTGAAGACAGTAGATGCTATGCTAAAAGATTTGCAATATTATACTGTCTATGACGATGAAGATGCTTACCAATTTAAAGATAATCATGGTGATATGTTTTGCTACACCTATTATGGACACCACTTTATTCACAAAGTGAGTAGCCCTAAGTCCATCTTTAATTATGTACAATGGGAACATTGCTCGACTCCTCCACAAGGGAGTTCGAAAACGTATAATGATAAATTTGCATATTTTTCTGGGCATGATCAGCGAAACGCTAAGTCTTACTATTTTAAAGTGACACCGTATTCTAATAAGCAAATTTTGTTGACCGATACTAAATTACTGTATTCTAATTCGTTTGTATCTAAACTTTCGGTCGAAGGATATGAATACTGGTTGAAGACTGTTGACTTGAAAAGTGTTTGGGGTACGAAAAATTGGCAGATGCAAGGCAGAGATACATTATTTCGAGCATGCATTATCCCTGTGCAAATGATTTTCCTCAATGACACAGTACAACAGACTAGTTGTTTGGGCTTGGCGTCGATTAGAGAATTGACTTTGCCTAGAATACCTGTCCCTTCTAAATTAAATAACTGGCAGCACTATGTGAATGCTACTTTTAGTGAATTTACGCATTGGGTCCAGAATGGTACGCTTAACGCTTCATCGTTACATCCGGGCGGGTGGTTATTGTGGCCTGTAGACACTAATCAGTGTCATCAACGTTTTGTTACCTCTTCTGGGGTGTTCAGGACTAGTAGGGCAGACCCTCGTTACATGAACATGCAGATATAATAACTACATACAGTGTGGGGAAACTTTGTCAACAATGGTTGAAGTACTCCACGCTGGGTGCAGTTAAGTCACACCTCAAGTTACTGTCTAATGGTACTGATTTACAAGATTTCTTGTCAGGTCCCAAGGTGCCTCGGAGAAAAAGGTTCTTATACAAAGTGTATAATGAGTTTTGGAAACTTTCCCAGCAGGAGGCTGCAGCCCGGTTAAGACAGATTGATCAAGAAAATCTGCTGCAGACTTTGTCTGTTGTTGATAATGGCATGCATACCCTTTCTGACCGTGTTTACACGATTGACAGCATTGTCTCTTCTGCTATTGACATTATAAAATCAGACATGTCTTCTTTATATCATGGGCAGAGTCAGACACGATCTATCATGCAGCTGGGTTGGACTCTTCAGACCTTGAAGGCGGGTCACGTTCCATGGCAGCACATTCGTGCCAGAGAGATCTTTATCTCCTTTAATTTAACTCGTCAACAACAATTGATGGCTAAGAAGGAAGCGACGTATGTTATGTTAAATATTGAAAAGTTGGAGAAACTGCCTTTTACGGTGGCTGAGATTCCGTCAGCTGAGTCGTTGATTCATGGGGTTATTAATTTGCCTATCTCCACTCTGCAATTTACTTCTTGTTTGAAGCACATTCCGGTGGGTAGATATGAACTATTGGGTGACAGTTACATACACGAGGTGTGGGAGCTTCCTTTTCAGTACAGATGTGTTAATGGTTTGCGGGAAGTTTTTCTTAGCGGTAGCGAATGCGAAGCTTCTGTTAGCCATTCCATGGTTTGTAAACAGCTGTCCTTGCACGGAGCGTGTAATGCTTCGATTGCTAACTTAGCTTGTTATCTGAAGGGAGTTCCAGTCCCGGTAATTAAAAACACTTTCCAGGTGCTTTCTAACGGCAGTTACATTGTTCTTAACAGCGAACGCTGCTGTGGCATGCGTGCCGGAATAGTTTACGTCGTTGTCGTCAACAAGGCCGTTACGTGCTGCGGGAATGTGTTGTTTCCCCCTACTGAATTTAGGGAGGTAGCGGACATCTGGCCTCATATTGCTACTTCCAAGGTTGATTTCGACAAGTTGAGTCGGCTGAAAGCTTTATTGTTTCAAAAGCATGTGGCCCTTACATCTGCTAGCGAGACCTACGCACTTCAAGTGGCAAGGTCATCGGCGGAGATACAGTCCCTTTTGAATACTAACTTTCCGAGTCACTTCGGTGAACTTGTGGGACGTATATTTAATGCATCCAGCACTGCTGGTATTGCTCATTTTTTCAAAGCCGTTGGTGTTGGTTTCGTTCACACCTTCTCTTCCATATTCGGTTTGATACCTTCGGCTATTCACTCTATTTTCAGAAGCATTTTTGGGGGTTTCCCAATTACTTTGGCTTTATTGGCTGGAGTTTTGCTATTGTTGCTATTTTTTCGCAATGGCTGCCCCGCCGCAACGAGATCCTGTATTGCTGCTCCCGTCAGCGCAGCTGTGTCGTGAACGCATGATGCAGTGTTTTGGAGCAACACTCCTGGCTCATTTGGAGTGTGACTGGTCTTTGTCGTTCCGACCGGTTTTGGATTGTGTGCAACCCGTGTTTCGATGCCTTTGGTGCTCGTTTGAACATGCACTGGCTTTCTGTCTCTCACTGCAGCGCTCTCCAGTGGTTGATCTTGATCTGTTGATGTTCCCGATTAGGGCTCATTCCCAGACTTGTGCACTGCGGTTGCGTTTGCTTCGTGAAGCGGATTATGAGATTCCCTTCCTGGAGGAAGATGGTTTTGTCTCTTTCCGTGGCACTACACGGGGTGCCGCCCTGAATGGTTTTGGGGCTTTGGAACACACCTGCTCCATGGTACTTTGTGGCGTGGATCTTCCGATATTGACATATCTCGAAGTGGAGGAGCTTCTACGTTCTATTGCTTCTGTTTGACAATTGGATTTTTTTTCTCTCTCTCCCGACTAAATTGACACTATATTGCAATTCGCTCTATCGTCACATGTTTCCTAAATTTATGACTTTGCTGTCTTCTCATCTTGTCGAAATGTTGGGTTTAAATTTAGGTCATGTTTTTTTATTTTTTTTTTATTTTTTTTTATGTTGTTGGAACCACTTGCTACCGACAAGGGGAGGGTGTAGTGTGGTCAGTTTCACGTATATTTTGCGCATTAGCTTCAGGCCTTAGGCCTCTGTGCACTTTGCCCTAAATATATTTTATTCATTTGCTAACAGCTTAGAGCCTCTGTGCACTTTGCTCTAAATGCTTTCTATTAGGCTTCGTACTGTTATTTTACAGAATAGCCAGTTCTACGGTGTTGTTTTTTATTCATATCACACTGTTTTGCCTACTTCAGCACTGGAGTTCTTCATAACATATTCACTCTGTGCTTTAGTCAAGGATACAGTCTGGTACATTGCCGATAGACGTGGTAGGAGTCTAGACTTGCCATTCCTGCGTAGGAACATTTTGTGATCACGATGACATGTTAGTTATAAAATCACTTCCTTGTCCCAATACATGCAAGAGGGAGATTCCGACCAGGGAACCACAACTAGACGCTGACTGCCTCGTTGCAGATGCTGAACCAGATCACAGGCCTTTGCTCAGGTATGAGTGTGTCCGTCTCCATAGTGATACAGAAAGGCAAGCTGAAAGCTTAACATGCTGTGCTCTAAATAGAACAAGCAGAGGGAGAGTAGAAACGGTGAGGAATTATGATAGCTTTATTTCTATGCTTTACTCTCCTGGTTACTATATCAATCCTACTATGTTGTATTGTTCTGGTTATTGCGGCTCACGCCTTAATATCTAAAATACAGTCGTTTTATTAAAACATTATATAAAACTTATACTGTCTTTGTCATTTGTATATGAGACCATATTGTGAATGAGAGAGTTGGTTTGGATCTGAGTGACCACGACTTCCCTGAGAAGTTCCAAAGATGTCATGCGCTCGGCTACCCAATAATTTCTTCCCCGTGGGAGAAATGAGGCACTGCTAGTTAGCCGGAGCAACAACCGGATTTAGGGTGACAGAGTTCCTTACACGTGGGTCAGACTCAGTCCCCCACACCGTTATCGATCCTGCTGCCTAGAAATCCAGTAGTCTCATTTAGGATAATGAGAGCCCACGCGACAGTTATGCTCTCTCTTTACAACTTGTCACTAACAGGCTAGTGACCAATTTTACCAATTTACATTGGCATACTGGAACACCGTTATAATTCCCTAGTATATGGTACTGAGGAACCCAGGGTATTGGGGTTCCAGGAGATCCCTATGGGCTGCAGCATTTCTTTTGCCACCCATAGGGAGCTCTGACAATTCTTACACAGGCCTGCCACTGCAGCCTGAGTGAAATAACGTCCACGTTATTTCACAGCCATTTTACACTGCACTTAAGTAACTTATAAGTCACCTATATGTCTAACCTTTACCTGGTAAAGGTTGGGTGCTAAGTTACTTAGTGTGTGGGCACCCTGGCACTAGCCAAGGTGCCCCCACATGGTTCAGGGCCAATTCCCCGGACTTTGTGAGTGCGGGGACACCATTTCAAGTGTGCACTACATATAGGTCACTACCTATAAGTAGCTTCACAATGGTAACTCCGAATATGGCCATGTAACATTTCTATGATCATGGAATTGCCCCCTCTATGCCATCCTGGCATAGTTGGCACAATCCCATGATCCCAGTGGTCTGTAGCACAGACCCTGGTACTGCCAAACTGCCTTTCCTGGGGTTTCACTGCAGCTGCTGCTGCTGCCAACCCCTCAGACAGGCTTCTGCCGTCCTGGGGTCCAGCCAGGCCTGGCCCAGGATGGCAGAACAAAGGACTTCCTCTGAGAGAGGGTGTTACACCCTCTCCCTTTGGAAAATGGTGTGAAGGCAGGGGAGGAGTAGCCTCCCCCAGCCTCTGGAAATGCTTTCATGGGCACACATGGTGCCCATTTCTGCATAAGCCAGTCTACACCGGTTCAGGGACCCCTTATCCCTGCTCTGGCGCGAAACTGGACAAAGGAAAGGGGAGTGACCACTCCCCTGACCTGTACCTCCCCTGGGAGGTGCCCAGAGCTCCTCCAGTGTGCTCCAGACCTCCGCCATCTTGGAAACAGAGGTGATGCTGGCACACTGGACTGCTCTGAGTGGCCTGTGCCATCAGGTGACGTCAGAGACTCCTTCTGATAGGCTCCTTCAGGTGCTGCTAGCCTATCCTCTCTCCTAGGTAGCCAAACCCTCTTTTCTGGCTATTTAGGGTCTCTGTCTCTTAGGATTCCTTAGATAACGAATGCAAGAGCTCATCCGAGTTCCTATGCATCTCTCTCTTCACCTTCTGCCAAGGAATCGACTGCTGACCGCGCTGGAAGCCTGCAAAACTGCAACATAGTAGCGAAGACGACTACTGCAACTCTGTAACGCTGATCCTGCCGCCTTCTCGACTGTTTTCCTGGTGGTGCATGCTGTGGGGGTAGTCTGCCTCCTCTCTGCACTAGAAGCTCCGAAGAAATCTCCCGTGGGTCGACGGATCTTCCCCCTGCAACCGCAGGCACCAAAGAACTGCATCACCGGTACCTTGGGTCTCCTCTCAGCACGACGAGCGAGGTCCCTTGAATCCAGCAACTCTGTCCAAGTGACTCCCACAGTCCAGTGACTCTTCAGTCCAAGTTTGGTGGAGGTAAGTCCTTGCCTCCCCACGCCAGACTGCATTGCTGGGAACCACGACTTTTGCAGCTACTCCGGCCTCCGTGCACTTCTGGTGGAAATCCTTTGTGCACAGTCCAGCCTGGGTCCACGGCACTCTAACCTGCATTGCACGACCTCCTAAGTTGTTCTCCGGCGACGTGGGACTCCTTTGTGTGACTTCGGGTGAGCACCGTTTCACGCATCCTTGTAGTGCCTGTTTCTGGCACTTCTGCGGGTTCTGCCTGCTGCTAAGAGGGCTCCTTGTCTTGCTCTACGCCCCCTCTGTCCCCTGACGCAATTGGCAACATCCTGGTCCCTCCTGGGCCACAGCAGCATCCAAAAACCCTATCCGCATGATTTGCAGCTAGCAAGGCTTGTTGGCGGTCTTTCTTCAGGAAAACACTTCTGCACAACTCTCCACGGTGTGCGGGATCCATCCTCCAAAGGGGAAGTTCCTAGCCCTTGTCGTTCCTGCAGAATCTTCAGCTTCTACTGTCCAGTAGCAGCTTCTTTGCACCCACAGCTGGCATTTCCTGGGCATCTGCCCATCTCCGACTTGCTTGTGACTTTTGGACTTGGTCCCCTTGTTCCACAGGTACCCTCGACTGGAAATCCATCGTTGTTGCATTGTTGGTTTGTGTCTTTTCTGCAGAATTCCCCTATCACGACTTCTATGTCCTTTGGGGAACTTTAGTGCACTTTGCACTCACTTTTCAGGGTCTTGGGGTGGGCTATTTTTCTAACCCTTACTATTTTCTAATAGTCCCAGCGACCCTCTACAAGATCACATAGGTTTGGGGTCCATTCGTGGTTCGCATTCCACTTTTGGAGTATATGGTTTGTGTTGCCCCTATCCCTATGTGTCTCCATTGCATCCTATTGTAACTATACATTGTTTGCACTGTTTTCTAATACTATTAGTGCATATTTTGGTATTGTGTACATATATCTTGTGTATATTTGCTATCCTCATACTGAGGGTACTCACTGAGATACTTTTGGCATATTGTCATAAAAATAAAGTACCTTTATTTTTAGTATATCTGTGTATTGTGTTTTCTTATGATATTGTGCATATGACACTAGTGGTACTGTAGGAGCTTCACTCGTCTCCTAGTTCAGCCTAAGCTGCTCTGCTAAGCTACCATTATCTATCAGCCTATGCTGCTAGACACCCTATACACTAATAAGGGATAACTGGGCCTGGTGCAAGGTGCAAGTACCCCTAGGTACTCACTACAAGCCAGTCCAGCCTCCTACAACACTAATTCAGTGATATCACTAATTCACTGAGGTGACAGGAGGACAGAGGTGTCTGCATTGCAATGGCTTCTTAAATAGTCAGCCAAAGCGTGCGCCGACTAGTACAATTAGGTAGTGCTGAGTACCTGCCTAGCTCAACCTGGATTGCATGATAATATTCTTAATGTAAACTAAACATAATTTACCTCTTATTGTGAGTAGCATGCTATTTTGAAAAAAAGTTAGCTTTGTAGAACAAAAACACAACAATATGGTTATTACTCACCGACCCCCAGAATCTCAACGCCTAGCAGGACGAGCAGATCTGGCTCATGTTCAAGGATATACACCCAGGGGTGCATCAGCTGCTGAGTGGTACACTGGACATGCCTGGTGTGCCGCACACACCTGCGCACCCTCCCCAATGCAGCTGACACACCCACAGGGGGTACCCGCTGCCACGCCTGCTACCAGCATGGATGGGAAGTGGTGCTGCATGTAAAAAAACTGCTGCCTCCTCCACCTCCCAAAAGATGGCCCCAGGTGCACACCTTGCCGGTGCCGCTGCCCCCATGGTAGGTGGCTGCTGCTGCTGGCTGCTTGGTAGGGGGTCTGGCACTGCTGCTCCCCTGCTCACTGGCACCGCCCTACTCTGCAATGTCAGTGGATGAGGTAAGAAAAATGAAAAGAAACAGGAGAAGGGAAAAGTAAACAAAAATATAAAAATTCACAAAAACACAAAATATTTTATAAAAAACGTAAAATACATTTCAACAAAAACACACACTAATGAAATATATAGAAATGATGGATAGATTAATTGGGAGGGCAGAGGACTGAAAAGGTACAGAAAGATTAAAAAAACAGGCCCAGTACTATAATAACGGTAAGAAACAAGATGGCCGCGCCCATGCGAACTGCTTGGTAGTTTGCACATGATTTTGAACACAAGAATGTACTCCCCGTTGCATTCGATGTAAAATGCAATGCAAACAGGAGCGACGGGGAAACTCCACCCGCACGCGGAGCTCCGCATAGAGCGGCGGAGTTTTTTTTACCACTCTGCAGAGTTCCATGTAGTGGAACTCCGTGAGCTCCACCCACCCCGACTGTTAATATCTGTTTTCCGCTGCAAATCACAAGTCAGAAATATGGCAATCCTCCTCAACTCTGAGTAGAAACATAACAATAATGGCTACCCTTCCCACTGTGCTCTCAATCATTCTGCTGGGCTAAGCAAATCACAGACTTTCTTTCAATCTTTCTTTTCTGTTATTCCACTACTAAATTGTCACTATTTGTTAACCCTTTTCCATGTTTCCTGTAAAAAAAAAAAACGCCCAATTTAGTAGATTTGTTTCCAAATCTGCTGGATTGACCATGGGGCTTAGTGTGGCTCCCAGTATGGTCCGCGGTTGATCCACAAGGAAGCGTGTAAAAGCTTTCAATATTCTGCTGTCAAAGCTTTTCATCTACATTTTACTTTTTTGTCAATTACAAGACATAAATTCCCTACTTAGCAATTTGTGTACACAAGTCTGCTTTTCAGTTTCATACTGCATTCTCTTATGTTTCCTTCATCCACCCTCTTTGAGCTCCATTTCCATAGTAACCATGTTTCTTAAATATGCCCCTATATTCCTTATAATACATGCTCACTCCGTAACCTTTCCCACAATCCACTTAAATCCTTGGCACAGTGCTCTCTCATGTGAAAGAAATAGGATGTCTGCAAACAGCAAGAATAAAATTGAATCTCCAGTGCAAAATTAAATCCACCAAAAAGCAATTAGATACTTGTTTCAAAAAGATGGACACATCGGTTTACTGCAAGTTAGTTTTAAAGGAATGCTGTAGCTCAAAATGTGCAGCAACAAGTAAAGTGATCATATCTTTCTTATATTTACTTAAAGCGTGGATGAAGTAAACATATTGCCTTTCTGCTGGTCATCGTTCATCTACTAAAACAGAGCAGAAGAAGGAAAAGCTAGTTTTTGTTTTCAGATCTGGCTACTTAAATTGTGCCTTTAACATGCCTTTAACATGCCTTTCCCCTCAAATGCTGTCAAAAGAGTGGAAGTACAAAGAATGCAAAACTAAAAGAACATCAGTAATATGATATCTCTGCCCAAGATGTCATAAACTGGATTCATTAGTGCATCTGAAATTGTGCCTATTATAGCTGGAGAAAATGATATATATAGAATAAACAGGAGTACGTTTGTTTTACCATGTCTGCTTCACACAAGTTTCATTTGGATTTGAACTAGAAATGGTTGTTTACATCACATTTTAGCGCCAGTGGAGCGTCACTTTTCGTGACCCTTCGGTGGCACAGTGCCCTGCACCGTTTTACAAGGTGGCGTTAAGCTTAACGCCACCTTGTAAATAGGGCCCGTTCACACGCAGCACTTTGCGTGAAAGGGGCATGCAATGGGTGTTGCTGTGGGCATGCCACAGCAACACCCATTGCATTTTGACGCTGCCCCAGATTTATGAGTTTTCGTAAACCTGAGGCAGCTCCAGAATCTAATGCAACCCCAGTCGTGGCGTTAGCATGGCGCAACGAGGAGAAATACTTTTATTTCTCCTCATTTTTTGCTCTTTATATGTGTGCTGCATTGTGCAGCACACATAGAACGAGCAAATTGCCATTTAAGATTGTTTTTGTGTAGGAAGGTGTCCCTTCCTGCACAAAAACAATCTCCCCCTCAACGCAGCCATCCTTGCACCATGGCGCAAGGGTTGCTGTATTGGCGCTCGGCTGCAAATTTAGCGCTGGCGCAGGGGAAAACACAGGGGTGCACCGTATTAAATTAAATAAGGCACATCCCTGCGTTGTGAAAATGACAGAGCGTGGCACTGCCAATTTTGGCACAGTGTTGCGCTCCGTCATTTTCCGTTAAATATGGGCCTTGGTATCTGCTTATCACATTAATTTTTTTTAATGTACGTATAACTTAGAAATGCAGATAGAAACGCAAGCAACGAGAGAGCATTTTACGTCACACATCGAGAGGGTGGCTAATTCTTTCAGGGAAGTCTTCAATATTGTAAAATCTTTTATCTCCCCTGAGGTGGCTAAAAGTGCCTTTCGTCCTTTTTGACCAGTGAAGTCCATGTGATAACTATACACGGTCTAGCCCTCTTCAAAAAAACTACACCAATATCAATCATAAACTTGTATATAAACCCTGATTGGGAAAGCAAGAAGGCAAGGGTTAAAGCCATCCTGGATGTATTAAAGGAGTTCTTAAACGAATAGCCAGACCACGAACACCTAATCGCAGGAGATTTTAACATTCGGCACCTTGGTCAGGAGGAAGGGCTCCCCGGATACTCTATAAGATCAAACCTTTTTCAAAGAATACGACCTGAAAACGTCTAATTGCAGTAATACAGTAGCAGGTATCCCAATTCGTACATTTAGACAGATATCCACATTGGATTATATCTTTTTCAGTTCAGCTTTACTAAGCAGATGTGTATGCCATAAGGTGATAGAAAGATCGTGACCACAATCCCATAACAATAGATATAGACCTCTAAGCAGCGGGACACCAGGCCTACCAAAACGGGCAGGGAGGCAGCATCAATCAACCTATCTATGCCCTTTGACAAAAAGGATCAAATGGAGCATGCCCTGCAAGATGAAATATGAACTATGGAAGCAGTCGAATGGCCCATTGAATCTGGAAAGTGAGAAAAGCAGAACTAGTGACCAGTGGGCAAACATGATAAGGAACTTATACGAGCTCAACACACCAGGGGCTGGCAGGAATTAAAAGGCAAAAAACTGACAGATTCACAACAACTAGGGAATACATACAGTGTAAGAGGAAATGCAGGCAGGCAGATGCATACTGGAGAAGGAACAAAAACCCAGAAGCAGAAGCTCTCAAGAGGTTGGCGAGGAGAGACTACAAAAAAGTAATATGGGGTTTGAAACGAAAGGAAATTGAAGAATGCTGGATCCATCTACATGCACTATTACCACTGAGCAAAAGCAAAGAATTCCGGGTCTATGTCAACTCACTGCTCCGTTCTACAACAAGCAAAGATAACGCGATATCAGCCAGCTTGTGGGAAACCCATGTGGGTAATCTTTACGTGGACGCAGGACATACCACAGCCCTGAGCACTAAGGGGTGGCAACATGACCTGGAGGTTCTAGTAGATATGACACTAGTGACTACAGTCAATTCAGTGAAAACAGTGATCAGTAACATTAGGAGGGATGCAGCTCCAGGACCGAATGGCCTCCCAGGGAGCATATTCTGAGATGACCAAGATTTTGGGCTGAATCCCCGACCACTCTTCTTAACCACTGCCTACATCATTCTGTGGTCCCAGGGGCATGGAAAGGCTCAGTTCAGCACCCAATCCATAAAAAAGGTGACTTCACTATCCCGGGAAATTATAGGTTAATAGCCCTTCTGGATGTGGTGGGCAAAGCATATGCAATGGTGCTGCTATAAAAGTTAGAAAAATGGATTCAGAGAACAATATTATTCAACATATCAAACCGGCTTCAGACCTAGTTCTACCACCTTAGATAACATGCTAGCTCTTTCATACCTAGGTCAGAAAGCACTGAAACCATCTGCCCAGCCACTGTTTGCATGCTTCATTGACTATAGTGGGGCCTTTGATGGCGTGGTGAGCCACATCCTCTGGAAGAAGTTGGCGGCGTGGCGGATACCAGGGAAACTGCTAGCTTCCATAATCGCATTATACTCTGATACCTGGGTGAGAATTAAGATCATAAATTCACATGTGACTAGGAAAATTGACACCAACAAGGGCTTAAAACAAGGCTGTGTCATTGTTCCTACCCTTTTTAACTTGTATACAGCAGATATGGGAGCGGAATTGCTTAGAGGAAACACATTTCCTCCAAAATTGGGTAAGACAATGCTCCCATAATACAATATGCAGATGACCTGGTCCTGCTCGCTCAGACCAAGATAGGTCTGAAAAGGGGTTTGGGCATACTACATAGTTACAATGAAAAGAATGATTTAAGGGTGTGTAGTGTGGCCATTTTTAATATAGCTTTTGCACGTTTGCTTAAAGCATTAGGCCTCTGTGCACTTTGTTCTAGATGCATTTTATTCAGCCTCGCACTGTTATTTTTCAATAACCCAGTTTCACGGTCTTGTTTTATTTTCTTCTATCACACTGTTTAGTTTACTTCAGCACCGGAGTTCTCAAACAATACATTCTTGCTCGCTCTGTGCTTCAGTCAAGCATACAGGGGGTCATTATGACCCTGGCGGGCAGCGGGCGCCGCCCGCCGGGCGGAAACCGCCCAAACACCGCACCGCGGTCAAATGACCGCGGCGGTGATCACAACTTTCCGGCTGGACCGGCGGGCGATCTCAAGCAGATCGCCCGCCGGCCCAGCGGGAAAGCCCCAGCAAAGATGAAGCCGGCTCCGAATGGAGCCGGCGGATTTGCTGGGGTGCGACGGGTGCAGTGTAAACCGCCAGGAACAGGCTGGCGGGAAGGGGGTCGGAATCCCCATGGCGGCGCTGCATGCAGGATTCCCTGGGGCAGGGGAAAACCGGCGGGAAACCTCCTTTTCTGACCGCAGGCTTTACCAAAAGCAAAAGCATTACATCCACAATGGATACAATGGGCTACCTCCTTGACTGTCACTGATGTTGATTATGTTTTTGATCTAAAACTACCAACCCAAGAATTTCTCCAATATGAACTTGAGTATCCCATGCCCACTAATTTTATGCTTCTTGACCATTATAAATATGTAATTTAAACTGATGGTTCAGCACAACCTGCTGTAGGTACCAAACACCAATACTTCGCGGCTTGCACAGCTGTTTACGGAGTCATGAGTGGTGGTGAATTCCACCCTCAACAAACCTATACACAGCCCGTAGGGGATTGCACTCACAACTCACTGAGCTCAAAGCATTAATCTTGGCCCTGGAACGTACAGATCCTGAATTCCCCACACTCATTGTGTGTGACTCATATTATTGTGTCCAGTCCTTCAATGAAAACTTACACTACTTGCACCTTAATGGGCTCAGAGATTCTAAAGGAAACACCATAAAACACACATTTGTGTGGGGGAAGTTGGCAGAGTTTAAGGACAAACTGCCACGGGCTCATGTTATACGTACCCTGGGCCACCAATGTGTTGGAATGTATGTTGTAGAAAATTAATTGGCTGAGGAAAATGCCAAATCTGTAGTTGTTACAGCAACTGTTGCTGGAATAAAATGTTCCCATGCGAGGGTGGATGATGAAATTCATGCTGCTGTAAATGCTTCAGCTGATGGCAAGCCTTCACCAAAAGCATACCCTACATAATATTCCTACCACTTGAGTGCCCAAAATATTTCCTTTGTAACAATACCAAGGGTGGATGATCATGTGATCCCACAACCAAGAATGTGGCAAGAACCGATCAAAGCAGCTCATGAGGGCCCATGCTGATGTGGCAGCTACCATTTCCCTTCTACAAAGATGCCATTAGTGGCACAGTCTATAGAAACAGACCAAACAGTATGCCCTTAGCTGTGACATCTGTCAACAAATTAAAGGTTCAACCATCAAATTCCCTCCTGTAGACATCCCTCTTAATATCAAAAAGCCCATGCAGTGTGTGCACCTGGACCACTGTGGTCCCCTAAATTCAGGTGATGCATGCAAATACATTCTACTAGCTCCAAATTCCTATGGGTGTGGCCACAATGATCGGCTGACACTTGCACTATTATTAAAGATTTGCAAGTCTTTATCTGGACATATGCAGTTGTCACTTTCCATTCAGCCTAGGGTCCTGCTTTTGCCTCTGGGGCTTACAGGAATGCCATAGGAATGTCGGGGTAGCAGTGCATTTTTTTTCACCATACCATCTTGAAGGAAATTTGATTGTGGAAAGAATAAACTGAGACTTAAAGCAATCCTTAACAGCTAGAGTATTAGGCTCAGGTCGTATTTGGGTCCATCGCCTGTATGGAGTCCAGAGAGCACTAAACACTATGCCTAGAAGATCTTTGAAGGCTATACACGTTTTGATGTCCTGTTTGGCACCCCTATGTATGCCCCAGATTTTGATTGCCCTGGCGCATTAGCGGCAGAAACACTTTTTGACATATATGAATGTGGCACTGTCTTGCAGAAATAATAACAGTTGTGAGATGAATATTCCTCAGCATATGCCACCACTTTAGGAATGAGCAATTCAACAACTTCCACAGGCTGGATTCGAAACATTGGAGGTCTGGTTCAAGAACATTACAGTGAAAGTGAAAAAGATAAACAATCCCATTTTGGGCAATTCTAGAAAGTCTAGAGATCCTATGAAATCCCTATGTCTAAATCTGAGAAAACAGTGGTTTTAAAAGTCAGTGGAATCCCGCATGAAGTCATCAAACACATCAGTGGAGATGGAATCCAAGACAAAATCCTCTTTGGCAGATGATATAACTACCTGAGTCTCATCCAAAGGGTCAAAGGAGTACACATGATCTGTAGCCTCGGCCATAACCATAGCTGAAGGAGCAGCATTCCACTATGTGACAGAGGCCGGGGCACCAGGAGCGAAAGTGACCTGATCCATAAAGGCTGGCTATTAGAATTGTAATTGTAGCATTTACAAAGCATGTTAAACCAGGAGGCATCAAAGTGTTAAACCAGAAAAGAACCATGTGAAAGGTGAGGACCCAAAGAAGAGAAAACCTCAACAACCAGACAACTTCCAGGGACGAGTAATTTGAAAATAACCACGTTTTCACAAGCCTACAAAAGATCAGGTACGAGTTTAAACTCCTAATGTGTTCCGGGAGGGAGTACCACAACCTGGTAGCCACCACTGTGAAGGTATGTTCCCCTTACATTGGCTTTCATACACCTAGGTACCACCACTTTGCTACGTTCAGCTGATCTCATAGGCCTAGAAGGAACATACCAATTAAAGGTTGCCTCAGATATGTCGACCCCTGAAGATGGAGAGCCTTATGAGCCAATCAATTAGCTTTAAAAGACACCCACTTCCACACTGGCAACCACTGTAGATATCTCAATCCCTCGCTGACTGAGAAGTGTTTTGGCAGACCCAGATCACATGTGCAGTTCCATTTTGGATAATATGTTGCTTATTTAATGAGTACCGGTTGACATTTAAATAAAGGGCATTGCAGTAGTCCAAGCAAGATGTAATAAGCACGATAACCACTGACACCCTAAGCTCCTTCAGAAGAAAAGGCAGGATTTTCTTCAAGATCCTAATGATCCAGAATCAGGAGCTCACTGTTCTATTGGCCTGGGTGTTGAAAATCAAGGTGTTATCAAAAATCACACCCAGATTTTTGGCCACAGCTGCTGGAAGAGGTGAAGTACCACAAGTTTCTGGCCACCATTGGTTGGTCCAGATCAAGCTATCATTCCCCAAACCAAGATGTCTGTTTTATGCCATTCATTTTAAGACAGTTTACCCTCATCCACCTGCTGATTTTCCCCATGCAAGCCCTAAACCTGTAAGCCACCTCTTCCCAGTCATCGAGATGAAAACAACAATCTGGGTGTCATCTACATAAGACGACACCTGGCAACTGAAAGAACACACCAGCTTTGCAAGAGGGGCAACATACAAAGTAAATAAGGTAGGGCTGAGGGATGACCTTTGTGGAACCCCAAAGGGGAGCTGGAAAGGTTTGGCTCTGAAATTCCCTCAGCTGACTATAAGAGTCCTATCCAACAGGAAGGACTCCAATAAAGCCTGGCCTGCTGCAGACCTTACACCAACAAAGATGGAGTTATGGTGCCAAAGGCTGAGGACAGGTCTAACTGTACCAGAATAGCTGTGTCTCCATGGTTGACTTGCCTGTGAATGGAATCAGCTGTCGCTATAAGCACCAATTCAGTGCTGTGATTTCTCCTGAACCTTTTTTGAGAAGGGTCCAAGAGTTCTTGATCAGAGAGATACTTGGCCAATTCCTGGTTGATATGCTTCTCCAGGATTTCAGCTGGAGCAGGCAGCAGATTTTTTAAATTGCCAGAATCCCCCTCAGACTTTTTCTTCAGGGGAATGACAACTGCCTCCTCCCAGCTCTGCGGGTACACACCAGACTCTAAGATCTGAGGGCAGACCTTCACCAAGGCCTCTGCAATAAGGTCAGGGACCAACTGCAGGACCCTGGGTGGGCAAAGATCGATCGATGACCCCGACCTGAGGTGGTTCCTCCTAACGAAGTCTTAATTTTAGTTGCAGGCAATGGGGAGAATATGGCTAAGCAGCTGAGATTAGGCAGTTCTGTAGTAATACCTTACCTAGCGGAAATAATAGATGTCTTCTTCCATTCTCAAAATCACTATGGCTAACAGTGTGTACAGGAACATCTGCAAAGATCTTCATGATCTTGTATCTGAAGATCTCTGCCATCTTATTGCAGGAAACTTGGGAGTTTTCCACTGCCTGATGTACAGAAGGTGACAGGAGGGTATGAACAGTAATAAAGAGTTCTTTAGGAACATTAATAGCAAATCTAAATACACTGATTTAGCCTCCCTAATAGCACTTTTGTATTTGAAAATAAGCTCCCTATGTTTGTTTTTCCCTTCCAACTTAGGAGCCAATCCCCATCTATGTTCCTACCTTCTACACTGCCGTTGAAGGTCCTTCAGCTCCTCTGAAAACCACGGGACACATGGTTTCACGGAGCAACCGCTATCTCATGTAACAACTCTTGCAATGAAACCTCATCGAGAACATCAACATATTCATGCCCATAGTAAGAACCTGTTGCTGAACAAGACACACATACATTGCATTCCCAAAAGGGCACCGTAAGCAACAGAAAACAGAGCGCATACTGCAAAAAAAAAAGTTGAAATGACAATGACCAGTCCCTATCAAGTTCTTCCAATAGGGATACTCCAAAGTACTGCATCATATGTTCATTAAAGTGCTGGGTTGGTGGGAGCTCTTTCACTCTTCTTGGTCGAGGTGGGGCAGTCATTGCGATTCAAAAATAGCAACAGCATGATGCCACCAATTAATGCCAATATAATCAGGAAACCTCCAAAACAGTGGAAAAAATTGAGTGAATGGCTCACTTGGTTATAACCCCAAAGACAGTCTGGAATTTCAAATCCAGACCCAACAGTTTAAAACAAGTGCACAATCCCTGCAGTGGTAGGTGCATTAAAAATTTGACTCACCAATTCACTGAAGCGTCTTGGAAAGTTGGAGGCATATTAAAGAGCCCCTAGCGCCACCGGAGTGTCACTTTTTTGTAACGCTCTGGTGGTGCTAAGCATGGCTCCATATTTACAAGAAGGTGGTGTTACTCCTCCTTGTAAATGTGTGCCCCTGTGATGCAGTTTTCTGTGTCAGAGGGACAGGGCCAAAAAACTAACGCCACCCAAGGGGTGGCGTTAGCATGGCAAAATGAGGAGGAATGCTTTTATTCCGCCTCGTTCTTTGATTTTTCTATGCACACATAGAAGAAGCAAAATGCCACGGACAATTGTTTACGTGCAGGGACACCTTCCTGCACATAAACAATCATTCAAAATGATGCTTTGGTACTGCATTTTGCAGCACACATAGAAATGCCAAATCGTCATTATAGATTGTTTATGTGCAAGAAGGACCACCTTCCTGCACATAAACAATCTATCCCCTCAACGCAGACACCCTTGCACTATGGTGCAAGGATGCCTGTGTTTTCGATAGGCACCTTAATTCAGCGCCAGCGCAGGAGGAAACACAGGGGTGCACTGTATTCCTTAAAATACAGCAAACCTCTATGCCAATTTATCATAAATCTGGGCCTTGGTATTTAAGAGGGATTTATCATTTGTAGGTCACAGGTTTCAAGAGCTGATGTGAGTACCACGTGTTTTTGAAACAATAGAACCTTTAGTCTGCACAGCCTGTCGAAATTGACACTGAAAGTAGCAATGTGAGGCTACAAATTTGCTACTTTTATCTCTTGCAAGGGAGGGAGAAGTACATTTCCACAGCAGGTCAATATTTGAGAAACAGAAATCACATATGGGGTACCTTCTGTCATCCCACAACAGCCTTGATCACTCAGCATCAAGTAACTCCCATTCAAGAGCAACTGAAATACTGGAAGAATCACAGAGAAGGAAATACCCTTCAAGTAACCAGCTAAGTTAGCTGCTGATGCATTACAAGTGCCGTACTACTCCCCCTGTTTACAAATCCCTGAATGGCTTACAGAACTGTCCCATTTGCTTCTGCTAAGAAAAACCTCTTTCTCCCACTCATGCATTTGAAATCAAAAGGCAGTTCCCATACCTCATGGTTATACCTATCTCCTAAATGTTTAATCCTGCCAATAGGGAAATGTTTCAAACACAGTGTGAATTGAAATGTAGATACTGGCAAAGATATCACCCCATGTATTATCCACACTGATGATGGTGTTTCAGCTACTGTAAAAGACAATTTTCCTAGCTTTTCTATATCACACATGATGTAACTAGTTTCCTTTTTTAGCCATTATCTGTTGTTTACATGTAAGGTTGAATGTGGCAAATAACTCTTTAGAGTTCACATGCTTTCAGGGCACGCAGCCCACTTGAAGAACTTATAAAGTCCAACTCAGTTGCAAATTGGACCTTTGGTGGCTTTGCCCATATTGTAAAAATGGCATTTTGTTTTGAATAATGTCAATAGCCGAAGTCACAAGGTTGTTTAATGTATAGATACAAGTGGACAGAGTGTTCACACCCTTAACAACAATGGATAATGATTTCTCTAAATTTTCCTTATCTTTTTGCCTTGAACAAGGAGCAGCTTCCATTTACGAAAGTTTCCATATTTGGTTCCATATTGCATATAGAAATCTTTTGGAGCGTGGTTTTCAAGGACCTAGCAAGAACTCTTGTAAGTCTATGTCCTCGGAAAGGAAATAGAGGTGTTCTTTCACTGCTGTTAATAGTGAGTGTTGCAACTATTGCTGACATAATTTACCCACCCTATATGTGGTAACAATACCTGAATATTGTGTGGTGACATAACAAGGGTCCTATCTGCTTGCTATGCAACCATCTGTGGTGTTAATAAAACATGCAAGCCAACCTTTTGTGTCTATTGGCCACAAAAACCCATTGTGAAAATGTTTAATTAAATGCACTGTTCTGGACCATACCATTGAGCTGTTATTCTGAGAAATCGGCAACCTGTTGCCAATTATCAGATTTTACTAATGAGGGAATACTGGGCACAATAATTTATTTTACTTTTGCTAACCCCGGTAAGTTGTTGAATAGTGTTGTTTGAGAAAATCATTTGTAATGGAATTAAACATGCCTTAAATAAGGCTTTCATGCCTTGTACCTGCTAATCTTTTGTTCCCCAAACCATTTTTAATCCATTTGTTTTTTCCAGTAATCATAACCTTGTATGGCCAACTGGGAAACAAATGGTCTGAATAAATTAATTTAGTGTCTGTAAGCAGTGTTTTTCTTGCTTTTGCTGTGGGTACTTTGAAATAGTATGACTCAGCAGTAGTAGCATCATGCCCAGAAAAATAGGAGAATTTTTCTATGTATGCTGTGGAACTCCCGACTGGAGGAGTCGGACAATGTTCCTATTGTGAGTAATAGAAAACTGTTCTTGGAGTACTAGCTTTATGTACATAATGATGTCCATAATAATGGTAACAGAACATTTCACCATAATTCGCCGAATTCATGTACACGTCTTCACCTTCAAATACAGTATAATGTTTAAGCTCAGAAAGCATAGAATCAACTTTTTAACATCCCAGTCATCAGAAACAACCCCAGGTGTAACAATGTAATTGACAGAAATTTAAAAAAATATATGGAATCTGTATAATTTCACTAGTACCAAACATATCAAATAGAACTTTATTCCAAACAATCCAGTCAGGACCTGAAACAGCAGAAATGTTCACTAGGTTCAAGTCTCTTCGCACTATGTTCGAAGACAAATTTGGCTTTGAAACCTCATCCACCAGTTGAACTTCAGAGCGTTCAGGAACATAATGCCCGTGTGTAAGCAAAAAAAGACAATAACAAATCCAATCCATAGGAAAGAAGCAAGCAATGCTAAAGCAATTCCCAGGTAGTACCACAGACAAATCAAATAAGTGTATTTCAGCAAGTTAAAAAAGTTTATTGGTACCATGCACAGGGCCATAAGGCCCTCGGGAACGGGGTCCCCAGCGCCTAATGAGGCTCAAGGAGAAAGACTAGTGGCTCCCTCTCCCCTTTAGAAAAACATAAGGCCCTGAGGTCCCCAGTCCCTAATGGGCTTAATGATGCACATGCACAGTTGGGGGTTTGCAACAGTGTAGGAGGCTGGCCTGGTTTGTGGTGGGTACCAAAGTTACCCGCACCTTATACCAGGTACAGTTATCCCTTATTAGTAAAATGTAGCCAGTGTCTAGGAGCCTGGCTGTCTAGGGGTAGCCGTAGCTGAGCAGCCAAGGCTTATCTAGGAGACATGCAAAGCTCATGCAATACCACAGTAGTCACACAGTACTCACACATATGAAAGAAAATACTCAGTGTTACAAAACTAGTGACACAAATGCCAAACATACCTTAGAGACTATACTCCCTTAGGAGGTAAGTAATATACACAGTATACACACTAGAACGCACTAATAGCTGTAAAAACAGTTAGAAAACAGCGCAATTAGTGAAAATCACAATAGATAGAAATGGGCCTATACTAAAATAGTGGAATGCGAAAGTAGGTTTCCCACCTAGGCAAGTGTAGTGTGTAGAGGGGCACTGGGAGTGTAAGAAAACACCAAAGGTAAGTAATTGAACCCACCCCAGCGCCCAGGAAAAAAGGAGTAAATCACAGTAAGTTTACCAGAACACACAAGAACACGTGTTAGAAGATTTTGCAAGAACCAGAAGAGACTGCAAGACAGCAACAATGGATTCCAGGACCTGAAGACCTGTGGAAGAAGGGGACCAAGTCTAAGAAGCACTGAAGAGTCCACGAAGAACAGGAGCCCCTGCTAACCCGGGTGAAGGTGCAAAAGAAGAACCACCGGTGAAGAAGAACACTCAGTACTGCACCCAAGAAGACGGAGGCGGGTTCCTGGTTGGTGCAGATGATGTTCCACGCCAAATGGATGATTGCAGTCTGGTTTTCGTCGCTGGATTCTGCCAACAAGCCTTGGCACACTCAAAGCTCGCGATTAGCGGAAAATGCCGCTACCGGGAACCTGGAGGGACCTGGTGGCCTCTACCCAGAAGGGGGAGGCAGAGGAGGCTTTCAGCAACTCAGAGAGCCCTCAGTGGACCAGGCAGCACGCACAGGAGTCCCACAGCATGGGGATAAAGGAGGTGCAAATGGAGGACCATGCAGCATGACACAAAGGGATCCGATGACGCCGGAGAACCACTCAGGAAGCTGTGCATTACAGGAAGGAGACTGTGCTGTGCATTAAGAACTTCATGGAAGGTCGCATACAAGCCTTGGCAACTGCAAAACACACAGTTCACAGGGTACTGTCTTGTGCGAGGAGGCACGCTCTTACCTCCAACAAAGTTGGACAGCTAGACCTTAGCACATCTCGACCACTTTAATCCACTAACCATGTTGCTGGATCCACGCACTTCATCAGGAGAGGGGACCCACCCAACAAGTCGTTGCTGCAGAGGGGTGCCTGCTGAAGCAGGGAAGTGACTCCTTCACTTCAAAGGAGATTCCTTTGTTTCTTCTGGTGGAGGCTAAAGACAGGCAGTCTTGGAGGATGCACGACCTGGAAACAGTTGCAGTTGCAGGCAGGAGCTGAAGATACAATGTTGCAGAAGTCGTCTTTGCTTCTTTGTTGCAGTTTGTAGAGTTCCTGGAGGGTTCAGAAGCAGCTTCGTCGGTAGAAGATGAAGTAAAGGATGCAGAGGATTCCTGCTGGAGTCTTGCAATCCAAATCTGAGGAAACACCCAGGAGGGAGACCCTAAATAGCCTGGAAAGGGGGATTGGTCAGCTACACAGGTAAGCACCTATCAGGGGAGGGCTCTAACGTCACCTGCTGGCACTGGCGACTCAGATGCTCACAGAGTGTACCACCACCTTGGAATCCAAGATAGTAAAACCAAGAGACAGTCTGGAGGAGCTCTGGGCACCACCCCTGGGGTGGTGATGGACATGGGAGTGGTCACTACCCTTTCCTTTGTCCTGTTTCATGCAAGAGCAGGGACTGGGGATCCCTGAACCGGTGTAGACTGGATTATGCAAGGAGGGCACCATATGTGCCCTTCAAGGCATTTCCAGAGGCTCTGGGAGGCTACCCCTCCCATGCCTGTAACTCCTATTTCCAAATGGAGAGGGTGTAACACTCATCTCCCAAAGCAAATGCTTTGTTCTGCCTTCTTTGGCTTGAGCTGCTAGAGCAACAGGAGGGCAGAAACCCGTCTGTGAGGTGGCAGCAGCTGGGGCTGCCTGGAAAATATCAGAAGGCTGGTAAGGCAGTACTAGGGGTCCACTGTGGAGCACCCAGAGTGCATGGAATTGTACTTTTTGAGTTATGAATTTTCAATGTTTTAATAAAGTCTTTCTGTGCGTAATTACGCACCAAAGGAATCAATAAGCAGTCACTTTTAAAAATGCATTAAAAATTGTGCAGTTGAGTTACCAGTCTCCTCTTTTGCAAGATGGTCGATGAGGATGTTGGGCACACTGTGCCAGCTGGAGAGCCTTCGGTGGCTCCCAGTTCTGGCGGGAGCAGAGCTGGAAAGTTTCTTAGCACAGGCACAGGGCCACTTGGAGGAGCAACCTGGAAAAGGAGGTGTTTTGCAGATTTAACGGTGGTGCCTCAGGGTCACCTTGGGCTGTTGAGGTCACAAGGGGCTAGGGACCCACGGCACACAGCTGGTTCTATGATGCAGGGCACAGGGTGGCCAGATATTCGGCGAGCTGGAGGTCTTTGAGGCTGTGCACAATTGAGCCCTTTGGAGCTGGAGGTAAGTCTTCTTCTGGGGGCCTTGCAGGATGGCGAGAGTATTCTGGTGGGAGGTCTGCAGTGTTCCTGCTGTCCCTCAACTGGGGCTTCCTCCTGATCCAGTTGCAGCTTTGGGAGAGCGGTTTTTGCTGTGGTCCGATGTGCACTGACCAGTACCTAGGGTATTGGCACAACTCAGCCATGGGAGGGCACAGTGTCACCAAATGGCACACTTGTAGATCTTGTCCGAGCTGTCATTAGTGTGTCATTGGGTCTGGCTGCAATTTCTGGTTGCAGAGATATTGGCCGGTTGGTGAAGTGACCCTCATCAGCTTGCTGGTTCTTGCTGGTTTCTTTTGGTTCTTGAGTGGTGCCTCCTCTCAGAAAGGAGATCTCAGGCTATTTGCAAAGCCTGGAGGTCCTCTCGGTCTTTTGAGGTCAGTCTAGTGGTTAGCTCCTCCGCAGTGGCAATTGTCTGGACACTGGTGCAGCAAGCAGGGGTCTTGGAGCCTCTTCTGGTGCAGCAGGCCCTCTTCTCGTGCTGTCGGGTTCTTTGGTGCTGTCTTCTTTCTTCCTGATGAATCTGATTTCTTGGTCTAGGGGAACCAACCAAATACTGAATTTAGTGGGCATTTTAACGGGAACCTGGTAGTGTCCAATGGGACCCTTACCCTTGGGTGGCTACACCCACTATAGTGACCACTTCCAGTGGGAAGGGTCAGTACCCTAAACCTCATTGGCTAGCTTCCTACCATCCAACATGGAGGAAAATTAAATGGAGGGTCCTAGGGATGGTGCATGCTCAGTGAGACCCGTCCTCCTACCCTGTGTGTGGTTTCCTGCCTTTGCTCCGGCCAAAAGTGGGGGT
Organism: Pleurodeles waltl; assembly: GCF_031143425.1. Lineage (NCBI taxonomy): Eukaryota > Metazoa > Chordata > Amphibia > Caudata > Salamandridae > Pleurodeles > Pleurodeles waltl. The sequence goes on along the minus strand of NC_090437.1, from coordinate 1,311,664,576 downwards.
TGGAAAAGGGGGAAGCCATCTGCTACTAGCAGCAGGCCTGGGGGCTCGAGTTTCAAGGGCAGTAGTCCTTTGAAGCTCACCACCAGGAGAAGGCACATTCCTGAGGGAGGGGGTGTTAGCTCATCCACCCAGGAAGGGCATTGTTTTACAAATCAGAGAAACAGGGCTGTCCAGCAAGGTTTGTATATTGGCTGTCTGAAGGTGGTATGCTGCATGGAACCAGTCAGCAACCAGGCCAGTTAGGTTATCTTTTGCAGGGGACACCTCTAAGGTGGCCCCTGGGTACATTTAGGGATAAATCCTATACTGGTACCAGTTTGGATTTATCATCTTGAGTTGTTTGATACCAAACAACCCAGGGTGCAGAGTGGCCATCATGTAGCTGGGGAACGCGTGTTTGGCCAGTGTCCAGCACAGGCATGTAAAATGGCTGCTCTGTTCACTCACTATGTCCCGGGTTTGGCAAGGACATAGTGGGGTTATAGTGCTCCTGCATCTATGCCCTCACATACAATATGATGCACCCTGCCTTAGGGCTGAAAGGCCTGCCAGAGGGGTGACCTACCCATAAAATATGCAGTGTAGGGTGGACAGGGCACAAAGGGAGTGTGCCATCTCAAATTTGTCTTTTTAGTTTTGCACCAGACCACTCAGCCTGCACTGATAGATCTGGGTGGATCTGGATGCATGGCCCTGGAGGGTGGAAACTTGCTGCTGCCCTCAGGGGCCTACCCTTAATACCTCATGCCCTGGGGACATGGGTAACCATTTACTAGGGACTTACAGTGATAGTCAAGAGTGTATCCAATTGTGCCAAGCATCACAATAGATTTAGTGAAAGAGCTCTGGCGCAGGGAAACTGGTTAGCAGGGGTCCTGGGCACTACAACTTCTAGGACATATCAACATCAGGCAAAAAGTGGGGGAGTTAACCATGCAAAAAGAGGCCTCCTCTCACTACAGGCATATCTTGCAAGTGGATGCCGGATACCACAGGATGGCAAGGCGGTTCCGCAAGGAAAAGGCCAAAAGGACATGGTGACCCTTCCCACAAGGGGGACTTCCACAGCAGGCGCAGAAAAAAAAGACAATTTGGGGAAGACATCAGGGGTGCAGCGGGCCTCCGCAGGTCCAAGCCCCTCCACGTCAGATGCACCTGTAAGTAGCCAGGCACCTGCGCAGCCACCTGATGCAGTTTTAAGCTGCAACTTTGAAAGGGACATGAGACAGGACATGGCCACCATGATGGCCCGTTTGGAAAGGTTGGAGAAGGAGAGTGCGTACAATAGGAAGATGTTGAAGTACATTAAAAAAACAGAAAAAGTTGTAAAATGTTTGTGCCACACCCTGCCAGTTCCTTCCTGTAGGAGGCTGGCCTGGTTTGTAGTGAGTACCTTGGGTACTTACACCTTATACCAGGTCCAGTTATCCCTTGTTAGTGAAGTAGTATTGTTCTAGCAGCTTAGGCTGATAGAGGTAGCTTAGCAGAGCAGCTTAGGCTGAACTAGGAGACATGCAAAGCTTATGCAATACCACTTGTAGTTACACAGTACTTATACACAAGTAAAGACAATACTCAGTGTTACCAAAAATAAAAATATTTATTTGGGTGATACAGTATCAAAACTATCTTAGAGGCAATACTCCTTCTGGAGGTATGTATTATACACAATATATGCACTAGACACCAAAATAAGGTAAGTAATTAGACAGAGGATAGTGCAAACAATAGGAAATGCTATAGAATGCAATCAGAGAAAATTGGTCTAGAGGCAACACAAACCATATACTAAGAAAGTGGAATGGGAATCACAAATTCCTCCCTAGACAAGTGTAGTGTGTGCAGAATCGCTGGGAGAGTAAGAATACAGTAAAGGTAAGTAAATTATCCCACCCCAGAGTCCAGAAAAGCAGAAGTAAAGTACTGCAAGTTTCCTTAGGACACACTACATCTTGTGATATGAATTATTGTAGTAACCAACCAAGTCTGCAAACAACAACTGCTGTATTCCTGGACCTGAAAACCTGCAAAAGAAGGGAGCTAAGTCCAGAAGTCGAAAGAAGTTCCAGGAATGGCAGGACCCCTGCCAACCCAAGAGAGGGTGCAAAAGAAGAGTCCCCAGTTGGACAAGACTGCAGGAATGTATCCTAGGAAGAAGCCAGCGGATTCTTGCATGATGCAAAAGATGTCCCACAGCGTGAAGATGGATGCAGATGTGATTTTGTGTTGGAAGTCACCAACAAGCCTTGGTTACAACAAATGTGCGTTTTGCATCAAAATGGCGCTGGCTGGACCCAGGAGGGGCCTGGGGGCCTCAACTCTATGTGAGGAGGAAGAAGGGGCTATCAGCACTTTAGAGAGCCCTCAGGATGCCAGGCAGCACCCACGGGAGTCCCAGGACACGGGGACAAAGAAGGTGCAAAACGAGGTTGGTGCAGCACTACAAAGAAGGATCCCATGCCGCCGGAGGTCAACTCAGCGACTCGAGTGGCACAGGATAGAGTGCTGGGGGCCTGGGCCAGGCTGCGCATGAAGGAATTTTGCAAATAGTGCACAGAGGCCTCAGGAGGAGAAGAAGTCGCTCTCAGGGAAGGCAAGGTCTTACCTCCTCCAAATTGCGTCAGCAGGGCCTCAGGACAGTCTGTGTCAATGGGGTCCACCCTCTGTGTTTCTAGGAGCATGCTCATTGCTGCGAGAGCAGTCCAGGAGTACCGGTCTTCAACTTGGAAGGTGCCTGCGTGAGCAGGGGAGTGCAGGATGAAGACAGGGAGTCATCAGAGCGTGCACACCGTGGAAACTGTTGCAGTTGCTGGCTGGAGCTGAAGTTGCAGAAGAAAAGTGTCCCTTGTGGATACTTTGTTGCTGTTACAGCGGTTCCTGGAGCAGGCTGCGGTTGATCCGTGGTCAGAGGATGAAGAAGTAGTTGCAGAGGATTCCTCCTGGAAACTTGCAAGTAGAATCTGAAGAGAACCCACAGGAGAGACCCTAAATAGCCCTGTGAGGGGGATTGGCTACCTAATCAGGTAAGGACCTATCAGGAGCGGTCTCTGACATCACCTGCTGGGACTGGCTACTCAAGGCCCTCCAGAGTGCCCCCACACCTTGCAAAGCAAGATGTCTGAAGTCTGGGACACACTGGAGTAGCTCTGGGCACCACCCCTAGGGTGGGATTGGACAGGGGAGTGGTCACTCCCCTTTCCTTTGTCCATTTTTGTGCCAGAGCAGGGGACAAGGGGTCCCTGAACCGGTGTAGACTGGCTTATGCAAGGAGGGCACCATCTGTGCCCTTCAAAGCATTTCCAGAGACTGGGGGAGGCTACCCCTCCCCAGCCTGTAACACCTATTTCCAAAGGGAGAGGGTGTAGCACCCTGCTCTCAGAGGAAATGCTTTGTTCTGCCTTCCTGGGACTGGGCTGCTCAGACCCCAGGAGGGCAGAACCCTGTCTGTGAGGTGGCAGCAGCTGTAGCTGCAGTGCAAGCCTCAGAGAGCTGGTTTGGCAGTACTGGGGGTCCATAATGGTGCCCCCAGGATGCATGGAATTGACTCCCCAAAACCAGATTAGGAATGGGGGGAAATTTCCATGATCCTAGACACCTTACATGGCCATATTCGGAGTTACTGTTGTGAAGCTACGTATCGGTATTGACCTATATGTAGTGCATGCATGTAACGGCCTCCCCGCACTCTCAAAGTCCGGGGAAATGGCCCTGAACTATGTGGGGGCACCTTTGCTAGTGCAAGGGTGCCCTCACACTTAGTAACTTTGCACCTAACCTTCAGCAAGTGAAGGTTAGACATATAGGTGACTTATAAGTTACTTAAGTGCAGTGAAATAGTGTGTGCACTATTTCACGCAGCCTGCAATGGCAGACCTGTGGATGGGTTTGTCTGAGCTCCTTATGGATGGCTGCAGCCCATAAGGATCTCCTTGAACCCCAATGCCCTGGGTACCTAGGTATCATATACTAGGGACTTACAAGGGGGGTCCAGTGTGCCAATTGAAATTGGTAAATGAAGTCACTAGCCTACAGTGACAAATTTAAAAGCAGAGAGAACATAAGCACTGAGGTTCTGATTAGCAGAGCCTCAGTGACACAGTCAAGCACTATACAGACATGCACATTAGGCCATAAACTATGAGCACTGGGGTCCTGACCAGCAGGATCCCAGTGAGACAGGCAAACACATGCTGATATACAGGTAAAAATGGGGGTAACATGCCAAGCAAGATGATACTTTCCTCCACTTCCCTCTCCCTTATACAGTTGTACATAGTTTTAGATTGGGTTTTAGATGGGTAGTTTTAGCTTAGTGTAGTACTGTAGGGTAGGCGTAGGTTAGATTAAGTATAGTTGGGGATGGGTTTTAGTACTTTTTTATTGGGGGGTTGGGAGGGGTGTAATGTTGGGGTACTTCTGTAAACACAAAATATATATATTTATATTATAAATATACATTTGTTTAGGCCATAGGTTAAGTTAGTACATGGTTAGTCATAGTTTATGTTATCTTACTTGTATCTCATTTCTTAAGGGGGTGGAGGGACAATGTTCATAGTGGCATTCCATGTATAAGATTAGTTTAGAATAGGTTAGATAGGTGTAGTTGTAAGTTAAGTTAAGTTTGTTTAGGTTAATTTAGTGTAGAGTAGTTTTTAGGATAGCTTTAGGTATGTAGTTTATAACATTTTTTCAATAAATCCTGTTTGTATTTGCATATCTTTTTGCAATGTTGATTGGGTATCTGGGTTGGTCTCATTTGTGCACTGGACAAGTAGGTGGAGTGGGCTAGGATACGCTTACTGTCTTTGTTTCCATGGATTACCATGTGCATCTCCTGTGACCAAGGAGCTGTCAGATTGGCTGCCAGTTAATAGCAGCTAGTCCTTACATTTGCCATCCACTGTTCCACCCATTCACATTGTGTATGTATACTTTATCTTGGACAGGTAAGTATGGTACTTCAACTGTTATTGGTGGGGTCTTGAGTTTCATTGTTGGCAAGTGTGGCACATATGTCAACAGGCACATTTTGGGCAGCATCCTGCAACACAGACAGGTGTCCACACTGATTAGGTTAGCCTCTTCTGTACCTCCCATCTGGGTAGATTACCATTGACTTGGTTTTGAGCCAAAAATGCCGTATATCAAATTCCAAGGATTACTGTTTAATATATGTATAAAATACTCTGTAAGTTGGTTGTAGCCAACAACACCATCATTCAACTTTCCCGTGTTAGGATCCTAGTGTCTGGTGGCACTGTGTCTGTTAGACCTGGCATCCTTAGCGTGGTCTCCCCTGTCTTTTTTTGGTCTCTGCTTCCCATGCTTTGACTGTGCTGGACTCTGTTTTTGCTGTTTTTGGTACACTGGGCACTTTACCACTGATGACCAGTGCTAAAGTGCAAGGGCTCCCTATGTAAACTGTGTGTAAAATTGGCTTTTCCATTAGTGGCATATTTGATTTACTTGTAAGTCCCTAGTAAAGTGCACTAGAGGTGCCCAGGGCCTATAAATCAAATGCTACTAGTGGGGCTGCAGCACTAGTTGTGCCACCCACATGAGAAGGCCTGTAAACATGGCTCAGACCCGTCACTGCTTTATCTTCTTTATCTGTGAGTGAAGTTTTAAACTGCCAATCCGACCTGGCAAGCGCACCCACTTGCCAGGACCAAACCTTCTTTTTTTGTACATAGGTAGGCCCTAGGGAGCCCAATGGGTGCAGTGTATGTTAAAGGTGGGACATGTACTGATGTGTTTCACATGTCCTAAAAGTGAAATACTGCCAAATTTGGTTTTCACTGTTGCAAGGCCTATCTCTCTCATAGGTTAACATGGGGGCTGCCTTTAAATAACTTTTAAGTGCAGTTTCCCTTCGGGAGCCAATAGAAATAAGGAGTTTGGTGTGTCTGAACTCACAATTTAAAAATACAACTTTTAGTAAAGTGACTCTGCCTGCTTGTCTATTCCCTGTCTGGGTCAGACTAACAGTTGGGCTGTTTGTGAATCCCCTCTAGACAGTGACACAAAGGGAGCTGGGGTGTAGCCTGTATATCCTGATGGGCCATCTGGGCTAGAGTGGATGGAGGAGTGGTCACTTACACCTGAATGGGCTGTGCCTTCCCTCGCAGAATGCAGTCTCCAACCCCCTGGTGTGAGTCTGGAGCCAGGCCTCGACAAGGCAAGATCTTGTGAACAACAGAGACTTTCCTTTGAAGTTTACCAACTTCAAAGGCAGAAAGGGGTAGTGGACCCAAAACCCCAGATTTTCAGATTACTTCTAGAGCCAAGCGGAACCTCTGTCAAGGAGATGAGCTGGAGGAGGAGTACTGCCCATTTGCCTGTGACTGTGCTTTGCTGGGTTGGTCTGCAGTTGCTGCTTCTGCCTGAGAGAGGACAAAGACTGGACCTTGTGGTATATTCCTGCTTGTGAAGAATCTTCAAGGTCTTGGACTAAGCTTGCCCCCTGTTCTGAAGTCTCAGGGCCATCAAAGACTTCCTCTGCCAGCACCCGGACTCTCTGCAGAGGCTCCAGCCCTGCCAAGTGGTGCCCCATCCAGTCCCTGGGCCCTTGAAAGGTGAAGCAGGTAGAACAAGGACTGAAAACCACGCAAAGGATGCTGTGCAGGGACAAATTTTATGCACCACCTGCAACCCGGCTATAAAAACGATGCGCCACCTGCTTCACGCCTGTAATCCACACATCACCTGCATCGTGGCTGTGATATAGATGCATCACCTGCATCGCGGCTGGAAAAACGACGCAAACACCTGCTTGCGGCTGCTGATAACAAGGCAAACCCCACACAGCGCAGTTTTCCAATACCGTGCGACCAGATTTCTCACTCATCATTGCTTGGTGTCAAAAATAAAAGCAAGCCTGCACAGATCTGAGGTGTCCCATCCGAAAATCGATGCATCACTGTCTTGCAGGAAAAAAAACGATGCAACGCTGACCCGACCAGAGAAAAATAACGCACGGTCTTGCTTGCAAGTGAGAAATCTACGCATAGCTGACTTTTTCGACGCGCGCTCGTCGTAGTGGCTTTGTTTTTGACGCAAACCAGGTACTTTGTGTAACAATAACGTTTCCATTGTTTTCTATTGAGTAAGACTGTTAATATTTTTAAAATTCATATCTTGATTTGTATATGTTGGATTTTTGTCATTTTTGTCTTGTTTGATTTAGATAAATATTGCCTATTTTTCTAAATTGGTGTGGTGTCCATTTTGTAGTGTTTCCACTGTATTACTGTGTGTGTTGGTACAAATACTTTACACATTCCATTTGAGATAAGCCTTACTGCTTGTGCCAAGCTACCAAGGGGGTGAGCAGGGGTTATCTTAAGCGTGTATCTCCACTGCCCTGACTACAGTAAGGGTCCCTGCTTGGAAAAAGAGCAAACTGACTGCCAACCAGAGACCCCATTTCTAACACTGGCGATCAGCGGTGAAGATAGAACTTGTATTTGTACTTGACATACAGTGATTACGTTTTCAGTGCAGACCATTAGGTGACCACATACTACTTGTTTTGCTTTTTCTATTTTTGGACCTTTTCCTGCTTCCATATTTTTTGTGTGATGTTTGAACTCTCTTGGGAACTCTCTGTTCTATTTGGAACTTTGCATTTTTGAGTGAACCTTACCAACATGTCTCAATCAGGGGATGCACCAGCTGTGTCTTCAATGGCTTTTTTTGAGTTGGAGAAACTGGAGTACACAGTGGCTCAACTGAAGCAGTTTGTAAGGATCTTGCATGCCCAATCAAGAGCTCCACCAGGAAGGAGGAGCTACAAAAGGCATTGAGGGCCTGGGTGGCAGCCAGGGAGGCTGGGGGCACACATAGGAGGAGGATGAGGGTGAGGATATGCAAAGCAAATATGATGGTGTAGTGGACATACCTGTTCTGCCTAGGGGGAGGGTCTCCAGGGCAGGTAACAGTGTGTCCTCTAAAGGTCTAACTCCTGAAGAGTTGCAGGATAGACAGACAGAGAGAAGGCACCAATTGGAGTTGAAGAAACCTAAAATGGAGATTGAGGAGAGAAGGTTGGCCATGGAGGAGAAAAAGATGCTTTTGGCTCATGGGTTGAGCTTGAGGGAGCTGGACCAAAGAAGCCAGTCCAGCAGAGATGTTGGCATGCAGTACCTCAGTGCAGCCTGAGAGGAGGATACACATGGGTACACATTCCTAAAGTTCTGGTGAAGGATTATGTTAGAAATGGGGTCTTTGGTTGGCAGTCAGGTTACCCCCTGTCTAAGCAAGGACCCTCACTCTAGTCAGGGTAAGTCACACACTATCCAAATTATCCTGTTCCCACCCTCTGGTAGCTTGGCATTGAGCAGTCAGGCTTACCTTAGAAGGCAATGTGTAAACTATTTGTGCAATAAATCATAAAATAACACCATACAGCACTACAAAAATACACCACACATTGTTTAGAAAACTATATAATATTTATCTGATAAGATGCAGGTCAAAACGATTAAAATGCAATAAGTATATGTTGAGATATCATTGTAAAAGTGATATAAAGTGTCAAGTCTTTTAAAAGAAATCAAAGTCTCTTTCAAGCACAAAGTACCTAGTTCGTGTGCAAAATCTCCACAAAGAACCGCAGAAGAGGAGATGCTTGGAAATAAAGCGGGTGTGCGTCGATTTCTGGGACCGCACATGGCGATGCGTCGTTTCGTTTTCACACAGGGACGGCTGTGCTTTGATTTTTGGTGCTCGGTCGTGGATCCTCTTCGGGTTGCGAGGTTTTCAGACACTCCAGGGACGATGCGTGGATTTCCTGCGCTGGCAGGACGAAGTCACAGGAGCTGCATCGGTTCGGTGGGTGTTGAGTAGAATTTTCTACGGCAGGCACTGCATCGATTCCTCTCTGGAAGTCAGGCTGCGTCGTTCCAGCTTGGCTGTGAGTCGATCCGGTGGGCCGTGTGTCGCATTTCCGGTCGCTACGCTGGTGCTGTGTCGATCTTCTCGATGCAAAGTCGGGCTGCGTCATTCCGGTTCAGCGTGCAGTGAATTTTTCACCGCGGTGCAGGCTGTGCATCATTTCTGGCAGGCTGTGTGTTGAATTTTACCGCACAAGGAGTCCTTCTTGTAGAGATTAAGGGCCTGATTTTAACCTTGGCGGACGGCGGAGGCCGTCCGCCAAGGTTCCGCCGCCAAATGACCGCACCGCGGTCACAAGACCACGGCGGCCATTCTAACATTTCCTCTGGGCCGGCGGGCGCTCTCCAAAAGAGCGCCCGCCGGCCCAGAGGAAATGCCCCTGCAACGAGGACGCCGGCTCAGAATTGAGCCGGCGTAGTTGCAGGGGTGCGACGGGTGCAGTTTGCACCCGTCGCGTATTTCAGTGTCTGCATGGCAGACACTGAAATACTTTGCGGGGCCCTCTTACGGGGGCCCCTGCAGTGCCCATGCCATGGGCATGGGCACTGCAGGGGCCCCCAGGGGCCCCGCGGCACCCCCTACCGCCATCCTGTTCCTGGCGGGAGACCCGCCAGGAACAGGATGGCGGTAGGGGGTGTCAGAATCCCCATGGCTGCGGAGCGCGCTCCGCAGCCATGGAGGATTCCCCCGAGCAGCGGAAAGTCGGCGGGAGACCGCCGACTTTCCGCTTCTGACCGCGGCTGAACCGCCGCGGTCAGAATGCTCGTGGGAGCACCGCCAGCCTGTTGGCGGTGCTCCCGTGGTCGGTGGTCCTGAGACTTCAGGGAACAGGAGGCAAGCTCTATCCAAGCCCTTGGAGAGCACTTCGTCACCAGAGCCAGAGAGCAGCAAGGTAGCAGGGCAACAGCAAGGCAGCAGTCCTTCACAGAAAGCAGACAGGGGAGTCCTTTGGGCAGCCAGGCAGTTCTTCTTGGCAGGATGCAGGTTCTGGTTCAATTTTCTTCTCCAGGAAGTGTCTGAGTTGGTAGGGGCATAGGCCCTGTTTAAATACCCAAATGTGCCTTTGAAGTGGGGGAGACTTCAAAGAGTGGCTTAGAAGTGCACAAGGTCCCCTTTCAGTTCAATCCTGTCTGCCAGGGTCCCAGTAGGGGGTGTGGAAGTCCTTTGTGTGAGGGAAGGCCACTGTCCTTTGACATGCAAGTGTCAGGCCCCCCAACCTCCCAGCCCAGGAAGACCCATTCAAAATGCAGATGTATGCAAGTGAGGCTGAGTATCCTGTGTTTGGGGTGTGTCTGAGTCAATGCACAAGGGAGTTGTCAACTAAACCCAGCCAGACGTGGATTGTAAGGCACAGAAGGATTTAAGTGCAGAGAAATGCTCACTTTCTAAAAGTGGCATTTCCCAATTAGCAATATTAAATACAACTTCACCAGTCAGCAGGATTTTGAATTACCATTCTGCCCATACTAAATATGATCTTCCTACTCCTTTCAGATCACCAGCTACCACTCAAACAATGTATGAGGGCAGCCGCAATGTTAGCCTATGAAGGGAGCAGGCCTCACAGCAGTGCAAAAAGGAATTTAGGAGTTTTACACTACCAGGACATGTAAACTACACAGGTACATGTCCTGCCTTTTGCCTACACAACACACTGCCCTATGGGTTATCTAGGGCATGCCTTAGGGGTGACGTATATGTAGAAAAAGGGGAGTTTTAGGCTTGGCAAGTACTTTTAAATGCCAAGTCGAATTGGCAGTGAAACTGCACACACAGGCCTTGTAATGGCAGGCCTGAGACAAGGTTAAGAAGCTACTTAAGTGGGTGGCACAATCAGTGCTGCAGGCCTACTAGTGGCATTTAATCTACAGGCCCTGGGCACATATAGTACACTTTAATAGGGACTTATAAGTAAATTAAATAGTCCAATTGGGTATGATCCAATGTTACTATGTTTAAAGGGAGAGAGCATATGGTTCGCACTGGTTAGCAGTGGTAAAGTGTGCAGAGTCTTAAAACCAGCAAACACAGTATCTAAAAAGTGGAGTGAGGCAGGCAAACAGTTAGGGGTGACCACCCTAAGGCTGTCAGGTCTAACAGATTACAAGAGGGAGGATGACATATATCTGTGGTTCAAGGGGTATGAGTCTGCTCTCCACATGAACATGGTCCCTGAAGCATATTGGGGGCGGGTCTGTGGAAGCACTTTGAGGTAGAGGGGAGGGACACTGACATCTTAGGTGCTGACGACTCTATCATGAAGGATGCCCTACTCACCAGATATGGCCTTACTCCTGAGCAGTATAAGGAAAGGTTTAGGTCGTTTAAGAAAAAGGATTCCCAAACTTGGTGGGAATGTGTAGGATCTTTTTGTAGGTCACTGGGTGGTAGGGGTGAAGGGCAGCAAGGTAACAACTTTTGAGGGGCTGTACAATTTGATTGTGTGGGAGCATCTGTATAGTCTTTTTTTACCAGAGCTGCACCACACCTGATTGACAACAAGCTGACTGACCCCATGCAGCTTGTTCAGAAAGTGGACTGGTAGGAGAGCACCAGGCTCGGAGGAGGTATAGGGGAAACCAAGCCAAGGGTGGGCAGAGTCCCCATCCGAAGAAGTGGGGGTGGGGGGGTTTTAAGGGTAAATACGGGGAGCTCTCTAAAGGTCCCCAACCTAGTTTCCAGAGTAAGGATTCCCAGCCCCCAGTAGAAGAGAAACCATGGGTCTCTACAGGGAAATCAGCAGAGCGAGGTCCCTGCAAGTTCTTTGTATGTGATCAGGTGGGTTACATGAGCGGGGATCCCAAATATCCCAAGGGGACACAGGTACCCACTGGTGCTCAGTCACAGGGTTTGGCGAGTGTAGCTCTTGGGGAGGAGTTGGTTCAAGGTGGGTGGGAGCCAGATGAGAGGACCCTTGTCTCACTAGGGGACAGTGAGATGGTCAAGTGGACCGTTGTGCCTGAGAACATTAAAAGGTAGAGGCAGTAATGGACAGAGGGTAGAAGCTGAGAGACACAGGAGCCAGTGTGACTACTGTGAGAAGTCACCTGGTGTCTGAAGAGCAAGTAATTCCCCAGGCACTTCACCAGGTAGTTGCAGTAGACAACTCTGAGCACCTGTGGAAAGTGCTGCAGATTCCCTTTGAGTGGAGGGGTCTCAGGTTCCTTGAGGGTAACTGTGAGTCTAACCATGCCTGTAGATTGTCCGCTTGGCAATGACCTGGAGGATTCCCCTTGGAAGTAGGTGGAACACAGGTCTCACTTGGAGATGTTGAGTCTGCCTGGGTGGGTGTTGGTGTCTACCCGGTCAATTGCAGCCTGTCAGAGTGATCAGGAGACCCTGGAGCCTGAAACAGTGGCCCAGGTGTCCGCCAGAAGGAGGCGGGAAACCAGCCCCAGAAATTCCCACAGTCCAGGAGGAGGCTGAACCTGAGGGGTATTTCTCGGAGCCTACAGGGGAACAGGTAGCTGAACTGGGGGAGGTTCCTGAGCTGGCTCAGTGACAGCAGAAAGGGGGACCCACCAGGGAAGAATTCTGTGAGGCACAGAAAACATGCCCTACTCTGGAGGGTTTGCAGCAGCAGGCTGCTGACCAGGTTTCTGGCAGAGTCTGATTCACACCTGATCTACTGGAAGTACGGCCTCCAATATAATGAGCCTAAGGTTGCAGAGCCTGGGGTAGCCGGTATGCTGGTGGTATCCCAGTGCTTCAGAGCCTTCCTAATGGGTCATGATATGCCTTTAGCTGGACATTTGGGGCAGGATAAGACCTTTGAGAGGCTTGTCATCCAATTTTATTGATCCCAAATGCACAGGCACTCTGATGCATATTGTAGGACTTGCCAAAAGTGTCAGGCAAGTGGCAAGAGTGGAGGGAAATGTAAGGCTCCCCTCCAACCTTTTCCTGTTGTCAGCACCCCCTTTTGAAAGGGTTGGTATTTACATTGTGGGGCCCCCGATCCCAAGACAGCCATTGGCCACAAATGTACCCTGATTTGGTGAACCATGCCACCCAGTACCCAGAGGCTATACCTCTGAGATCAATCTCAGCCCTTGTGGTGGGACAGGCATTGATGGTTTTTATTTTTACCCGCATGGGGTTACCCAAGGAGGTGGTATCTGATAGGGGTACCAACCTTTTATGTACATATATGAAGTATCTGTGAAAGGAGTGTGGGATGACATACAAGTTCACCACTCCTTACCACCCCCAAGGAAACGGTTTGGTTGAGAGATTCAACCACATCTTGAAAGGCATGATCATGGGCCTGTCAGAGAACCTTGATGCGTAAAAGGGGCGTTCTCTTGCCATGCCTTCTGTTTGCTTACAGGGAGGTGCCACAAATGGGTCTTGGTTTTAGCCCCTTTGAATTATTGTATGGACACCCCGTAAGAGGACTTCTGAGTCTGGTTAGGGAGGGCTTGGAGAAGGCCTCCAGTAAGCCCCCCTCCAGGATGTATTTAGCTACATTCTGGCTTTTAGGAACCTGACACCAAGCTTCAGGAAGCTCACTCAGGAGAACCTGGAAGCAAGCCAGGAGGACATGAAATGCTGGTATGACCAGAATGCCAATCTTGTTGAGTTTCATCCTGGCCAGAAAGTGTGAGTGATGGTCCCAGTGGAGCCTTGGGCTCTCCAGGACAAGTGGACTGGGCCTTTTGAAGTGGTGGAGCAAAAGAGTGAAGTCACCTATCTGGTGAACTTGCATACTCCTAGGAACTCTTTAAGTGTCCTAAATGTGAACCGCCTCAAGCCTCACTTTAAGAGATCTGAGTTGACAATGGTCCTACCAACAGATGATGGGGTGGAGGAAGAGAGAGAGCCTCTTCCTGACCTCCTGTCTGCTAAGGAGAAAGATGGGTCTGTGGAGGGTGTGAACCTCTGCCCCTCACTGATCAAAGAGCAACAGAGGGACTGTCACCAGGTGTTGGGAGAGTTTCCCACATTGTTTTCCTTGGTCCCAGGGGTCACCCATTTGTGTACACATGATGTGGACATTGGGGACAGTCCACCTGTAATACCCAAGGCTTACAGGGTATCTGACAAGGTCAGGGCTGTAGGATTCTGACCCTCTATGTAGTGTACAAACTAGGCCCACTGTGTAGGGGGTCCAGGCAAACACATGTTGGTTTTCAGAGGCAAAACCTAATCACCTATGCTCTAATTTTTGAGGTAGCTTGGTCTAGCAGTTAGGCTAATCTTGGAGAAGTGCAAAGCATTGGTTGTACTCACAGTATCAATCATGAGACTCACACACTCAAAAGAATAACTCAAGACCAATTCATAAAAATACTTCAGATTTTTACACAATTTGTAAGAACATGACTATCAAAATTTGTTAAGCACCTGTTAAGATATGAATTTTTGAAGTTTTATTAAATGCAGTCTTTCTGTGCCTAATTATGCACCATAAGAATCAATGGGCAGTCACTTTTAAAAATGCATATAAAATTGCACAGTTATGTTATTAGGATCCGCTTTTGCAGGTTGTTCGAGGCCATCGGTGGAAACACTGTGCCAGCCGGAGATGGTCGGGCGGCTCCCGGTTCAGGCGGGAGCAGCGTTGGAAAGTATCGTACAGCAGGTACAGGGCCACTCGAGGGGACCACTTGGAAAAGGCTGGTTCTTGCGGATCTGAAGGTCGTGCCTTGGGGTGTCGAGGTCGCAAGGGGTGGGGACCCTGTGGGCACAGCTGGTTCTCATTGAAGGGCGCTTTGCGGTCGGGTGTAGGGCAACTTATTGATCCTGGAGCTGTGTGCAAAAGAGTCCCTTGGAGCTGGAGGTGAGTCTCTTGGAGGGTGGCTTACAGGACAACAAGGGCAATCTGGTGGGAGGTCCAGGGTGTTCCTGAAGTCCCTCGAATGGGGCTTCCTCCTGGTCCTTTTTCAGCTCTGGGGGAGCTGGTTTTCTTGGTGACCTATGTCCACTGACTAGTACCTGGGACATTGGCGCAACTTAGTCACTGGAGGGCACAGTGCCACCAAACTTGGCACACTTGTGGGATTTTGTCCCAGTTCAGGAGATTTCAGCCAGTCAGTGAAGTGACTCTCACTGACTTGTTGGTCCTTGTTAGTTTGCAGAGTGGTACCTCCACTCAGAAGGGAGATCTTGGCCGATTGTTGAAGCCTGGCGGTCCTCTGGGTTTCTGGAGGTCTGTCCAGTGTCCAGCTCCTCTGCAGCGGCGATTGTCAGATCCTGGGTGCAGCCTTGGTTTGGAGCCTTTTCTTGATGCAGCAGGTCCACAGTTCTCTTGTTTTGGATCTTCTTTGGTGCTGGTCTTCTTTGTCCTTTTGAATCTGATTTCTTGGTCTAGGGATGCCTACTAAATATTGAATTTAGTGGGCGATTTAGGGGGAACCTGGTAGTGTGCAATGGGACACTTACCTTTGGGTGACTACACCCCCTATAGTGACCACTTCCTGTGGGAAGAGTCACCTCCCTAAACCTCATTGGCTATTTTCTCTCCATGCAAGATGGATGAAAATGAAAAAGAGGGTCCACCTTGGAGGCAACACCTTAGGGGTGGTGCATGCCAGATGAGGCCACTCCCCCTACCCTTTGTGTGGTTTCCCGCCTTTGCTCATTCCAAAAGTGGGGGTCTGCAAAGAGGGAGGCCATCTGCTTCTAGCAGCAGGCTTGGGGGTTGAGTTTTAAGGGTGGTAGCCTTTGAAGCTCACTGCCAGGGCAGTGCACATTTCTGATGGAGGGGGTTTTAGCTCTTTCACCCAGGAAGGGCATTGTTTTACAAACCAGAGAGACAGGGTTCTCCCCCCAGTTTTGAATATTGGCTGTCTGGAGATGGCAGGCTGGCTGGAACCAGTCAGCAACCATACCAGGTTAATTAGCATTTGCAGGGGGCATCTCTAAGGTGATCTCCTGGGTACATTTTATAATAAATCCAGTACTGTACCAGTTTGGATTTATCGTTCTGAGTTGTTTGATACCAAGCAACCCAGGGTTCAGAGTAGCCATTATGTAGCTGGGACTCATGTTGACCAGTGTCCAGCACATATGTTAAAATGGCTGCTCTGTTCACTCACTATGTCCTAGGTTTGCCAGGGACACAGTGGGGGCATATTGCTCATGCAGCTATGCCTTCACATATAAAATGAAGCACCCAGGCTTAGTGCTATAAGGCCTGCCAGAAGGGTGTCATACCCATAGTAAATGCAGTGTATGGGGGACAGGGCACATACTGTAGATAGTGCGCCATGTTGAGTTTGTGTTTTAGGTTTGCACCAGGGCACACAGCCTGCAATGGCAGTGTTCTGTGCACCTGGATGCATGATCCTAGAGGGTGACACAATCAGTGCTGCTACCCTCAGGGACCTACCCATAGTACCCCATGCCCTGGGTACCTACGTACCTTTTACTAGGGACTTATAATAGTAGCTAAAGGTGTACCCAATTACCTTTACAATGTTTTAGGGAAAGAACACTGGCACTGGGAACCTGGTTAGCACTCCAGTCCAAGTTGCATTCAGAAACCAGGAACAATTGGGAGGGTACTGCCACAAGGTGCCAGTTTCCCACACAACTCCCCCCCAGCCCACAGCAGGAGACTCAGGCCAATTTATCGGAGAGGCTTCCTAGTCTGTCAGACGAGGAAGATAAGGGAAACAGGCTGGTTAGTTGCAGCGCCTGCTCGTCCTCACATCCTACTGTCCAGGTCAATGCTTTTGGGAAATTGACCTACCTCTACAGCTATAGGACCCAATCTGAAATGTCTTATACCTGTACCACCAGTGTCTGCACTTTTCCTTTCTGTCTTGAGATTAGTGGTGTCCCCCTCTGCTATCCCTATCTTAGCCACGGCAACCCCTAGCTTACCCAAAGAGGCTACTCATAACTGGAGTAACCCCACCATGACCAACAGGGTCAGGTGGCTTAACTTGCTATTTGGTATGGGGTCAGACCACAATGCCAAGGACAGTGCAGCCATAAAGACTAACACCCAGCAGAGGCCACTGACAGCTATCAGTGCCCAGAACCACACCTTTAGCTCCATTCCCACAGGGGACAGGGCTAACCTACAGGGTTCTTTGGGTTCAGGGTACCTGTCTGCTGTAAGGAAGTAGGGAATTGCTACATCCTGCAGGGAACACCCTCCTTCCACTCTCTTTTCTGCCAGCTGAGGAGCTACCAACTTAGGCTGAGCAGGTACCTGACTAGTCAGGTTTTCTAGGGGGTCAAGCTGGGCTTCACCAGTTCCAACAGTGGAGTTCTTCCCTTATAGAGTAGCAACCCCTTGGCTCTCTGGTGCTTTTGTTAAAGATTGCCCATCTTAACTTTTCTTCTGCTTTCCCTTTTTCTTCTGGGTCCTACCTGCAATCACTGCAGGGGCAGCAACTCTAAAATCCTTGAGATTGCAATGGACCGGTTTCTCTTTTGTCTCTGACCAACCTCCGGGAGGTCATTTCCAAAGAGACAGCCAAGAGCGAGGTTTGTACTGACTACCGCCCTTCTCTAGCTAAGGGACCCAACTACCCCTATAGCCATTACAGCTACTGGCCTATCAGTGACTTTCCCTGGGAAAGTCACTTACCCTGTTTGTGAATATAAGGCACACATCCAACAAATGTCCTCTTCAAAGTACGTCTTTATTCGTTGTTTCTTGTGTTTCAGCCATGTATTCCAGCCATCATTTGCCAATTGCCGCCAACACGTGTTTCGTCAGGGGTGTACCCCGTGACTTTGTCAGGGCTGTAGACTCCTTTCTTGTATCCTTCTGTTTATTTCCTTTTAGTCCTTAAAGTTAGTTGCTGTACTATTCTTTTCTTGTCTTCTATTATTTCTTGTTGTATTGACTCCTTTAGTTCAATCAGTGGTAATGCTCTGTAGTTTTTATACATAAATGTAGCGTGTAGCCATAATTTCTGATTCCAGCGTCTATTCTCTACCGCAAGTATGCTTCCTGTAATATCGTGAACTAAAGGAGCCAAAACAACTCTTGGGGTTATTGAGCTTTCCAGTAGCCCTTGGACAAGTCCTGTGGTCTTGGTTCCAAAGGCTGCTGCTCCTGGTGCCACTCCAGAACTCAAGTTTTGTGTAGATTACCGGGGACTCAATGCGGTCACGAAGAGTGATGCGCACCCCATCCCCCGAGCTGATGAGCTCATTGATCAGTTAGGGGCTGCCAAATATCTCAGCACATTTGATCTAACATCTGGACATTGGCAGATTTCTCTAACTGAGGGGGCCAAGGAGAGGTCTGCATTTTCTACCCAAGATGGGTACTACGAGTTTAGGGTGATGCCCTTTGGATTGAAAAATGCCCCTGCCACTTTTCAGAGGCTGGTTAACCAGGTGTTGGCAGAATTGGAGGATTTCAGTGCAGCCTACTTGGATGGCATTGCTGTGTTCAGCTCCACTTTGGAAGACCACTTGCAGCACTTCTGCAAAGTGTTAGAGGCCTTGCAAAAGCCAGGTCTCACTATTAAGGCAAGTAATTGCTAGATACGGCAGCCAGGCGTCATATTTATGGAAAATTGCCACCCAAAGGGAGCTCAGACAATTCTTACAGAGGACTGCCACTGCAGCCTGAGTGAATTAATGTCCACGTTATTTCACAGCCATTTTACACTGCACTTAAGTAACTTATAAGTCACCTACATGTCTAACCCTCACTTGGTAAAGGTTAGGTGCAAAGTTACTAAGTGTGAGGGCACCCTGGCCCTAGCCAAGGTGCCCCCACATAGTTCAGGGTTATTTCCCCGGACTTTGTGAGTGCGGGGACACCATTACACGTGTGCACTACATATAGGTCAATACCTATATGTAGCTTCACAATGGTAACTCTGAATATGGCCATGTAACATGTCTAAGATCATGGAATTGCCCCCCCCCCCCAGCCAAATCTCGTATTGGCGTGCCAATCCCATGCATCCCCGGGGCTCCAGCATGGACCCCAGGTACTGCCAAATCAGCTCTCTGGGGTTTTCACTGCAGCTACTGCTGCTGACAAACCACAGACAGGCTTCTGCCCTCCTGGGGTCTGGGCAGCCCAGTCCCAGGAAGGCATAACAAAGGATTTCCTCTGAGAGAGGGTGTGACACCCTCTCCCTTTGGAAATAGGTGTTAAGGGCCTGAGAGGAGTAGCCTCTCCAAGCCTATGGAAATGCTTTGAAGGGCACAGATGGTGCCCTCCTTGCATAAACCAGTCTACACCGGTTTGGAAACCCCCAGCCCTGCTGTGGCGCGAAACTGGACAAAGGAAATGGGAGTGACCACTCCCCTGTCCATCACCACCCAGGGGTGGTGCCCAGAGCTCCTCCAGTGTGTACCAGACCTCTGCCATCTTGAATCCAGAGGTGTGAGGGCACAATGGAGGCCTCTGAGTGGCTAGTACTAGCAGGTAACGTCAGAGATCCCTCCTGATAGGTGCTTACCAGACTAGGTGGCCAATCCTCCTCTGAGGGCTATTTAGGGTCCCTCCTGTGGGCTTTTCCTCAGATAACGAATGCAAGAGCTCACCAGAGTTCCTCTGCATCTCCCTCTTCGACTTCTGCCAAGGATCGACCGCAGACTGCTCCAGGACGCCTGCAAAACTGCAACAAAGTAGCAAGAAGACTACCAGCGACATTGAAGCACCTAATCCTGCCGGCGTCCTCGACTGTTTCCTGGTGGTGCATGCTCTGGGGGCTGTCTGCCTTCACCCTGCACAGGAAGCCAAGAAGAAATCTCCTGTTGGTCGACAGAATCTTCCTCCTGCTAATGCAGGCACCAAACCTCTGCTTCACCAGTCCTCTGGGTCCCTTCTCATCGTGACGAGCGTGGTCCCTGGAGCACAGGTGCTGGATCCAAGTAACCACGACAGTCCAGTGGTCCATCTGTCCAAATTTGGCGGAGGTAAGTCCTTGCCTCCCCTCGCCAGACAGTAATCCTGTGTACTTTGTGAACTACAGCTGCTAGGGCTTCTGTGCACTTTTTCAAGAAATCCTTTGTGCACAGCACAGCCCAGGTCCCCAGCACTCCGTCCTGCATTGCTCAACTCACTGAGTTGACCACCGGCGTCGAGGGACCCTCCTTTGTAGTGTTGAGATGACCGCTGTGCTCAGTTTTCTTGAACCCGTGTTCAAGTACTTCTGCGGGTGCTGCCTACTTGTGCATGGGCTCTCTGTGTGGCTGAGCACCCCCTCTGTCTCCTCTTCCAAGTGGTGACCTCCTGGTCCTTCCTGGGTCCAGGCAGCACCCTTTTTCTTCAACCGCGACCTTTGCAGATAGAAAGGCTTGTTTGCGGCCTTTCTCCAAAAAAACAACTCTACATCCTCCAGCATTCCGTGGGACATCCTCTGTGCAAAGGAGAAGTTCCTGGCATCTTCATTTGTTGCAGAATCTTCAGCTTCTTCCACCTGGAGGCAGCCATTTTGCACCTTCATCCAGGGTTTAGTGGGCTCCTGTCCCCCCTGGACCCTTACGTGACTCTTGGACTTGGTCCCCTTCCTTTGCAGGTCCTCAGGTCCAGGAATCTGTCTTCAGTGCTTTGCAGTCAGTTGTGGTCTTTGCAGACTCTCCTATCACGACTTTAGTGTGTTTCTGGGGAAGTAGGGTCACTTTACTCCTACTTTTCAGAGTCTTGGGTTGGGGTATCTTGGACACTCTTAGGCCCATATTTATACAATTGTATATTGCAAGTTTGCGCCGCTTTAGCGTAAAAAAAATGACGTAAATGCAGCGTTAAAAAAGTATAAATATGGGCCTTAGTGTTTTTTGACACTCCCAGCGACCCTCTACACACTACACTAGGCCTGGGGTCCCTAAGTGGTTCGCATTCAACTTTCTTAGTAAAAGGTTTGTGTTGCCCTTAGGCCTATTGCATCCTATTGTATTCTACAGTGTTTGCACTACTTTTCTAACTGATTACTTACCTGATTTTGGTTTGTGTGTATATTTTGTGTATTTTACTTACCACCTAAGAGAGTATATCCTCTGAGATATATCTGACACATTTTCACTAAAATAAAGTACCTTTCTTTTTAGTAACTGTAAAGAAATGGCTCCCTATTGCAGTTACCCCCCACTTTTTGCCTGATACTGATGCTGACTTGACTGAGAAGTGTGCTGGGACCCTGCTAATCAGGCCCCAGCACCAGTGTTCTTTCACCTAAAATGTACCATTGATTCCACAATTGGCACACCCTGGCACCCAGATAAGTCCCTTGTAACTGGTACCTCTGGTACCAAGGGCCCTGATGCCAGGGAAGGTCTCTAAGGGCTGCAGCATGTCTTATGCCACCCTAGGGACCCCTCACTCAGCACAGACACACTGCTTGCCAGCTTGTGTGTGCTGATGGGGAGAAAATGACTAAGTCGACATGGCACTCCCCTCAGGGTGCCATGCCAACCTCCCACTGCCTGTGGCATAGGTAAGTCACCCCTCTAGTAGGCCTTACAGCCCTAAGGCAGGGTGCACTATACCACAGGTGAGGGCATATGTGCATGAGCACTATGCCCCTACAGTGTCTAAGCAAAACCTTAGACATTGTAAGTGCAGGGTAGCCATAAGAGTATATGGGCTGGGAGTCTGTCAAAAACGAACTCCACAGCTCCATAATGGCTACACTGAATACTGGGAAGTTTAGTATCAAACTTCTCAGAATAATAAACCCACACTAATGCCAGTGTTGGATTTATTAAAAAATGCACACAGAGGGCATCTTAGAGATACCCCCTGTATTTTACCCAATTGTTCAGTGCAGGACTGACTGGTCTGTGCCAGCCTGCTGCTGAGAGACGAGTGTCTGACCTCATGCGGTGAGAGCCTTTGTGCTCTCTGAGGACAGAAACAAAGCCTGCTCTGGGTGGAGGTGCTTCACACCTCCCCCCTGCAGGAACTGTAACACCTAGCAGTGAGCTTCAAAGGCTCAAGCTTCGTGTTACAATGCCCCAGGGCACTCCAGCTAGTGGAGATGCCCGCCTCCTGGACCCAGCCCCCACTTTTGGCGGCAAGTCCAGGAGAGATAATGAGAAAAACAAGGAGGAGTCACTGGCCAGTCAGGACAGCCCCTAAGGTGTCCTGAGCTGAGGTGACTCTGACTTTTAGAAATCCTCCATCTTGTAGAAGGAGGATTCCCCAATAGGGATAGGAATGTGACCCCCTCCCCTTGGGAGGAGGCACAAAGAGGGTGTACCCACCCTCAGGGCTAGTAGCCATTGGCTACTAACCCCCCAGACCTAAACACGCCCTTAAATTTAGTATTTAAGGGCATCCCTGAACCTAAAGATTTAGATTCCTGCAACAACAAGAAGAAGGACTGCCCAGCTGAAAACCCCTGAAGAGGAAGACCAGAAGACAACAACTGCCTTGGCTCCAGAAACTCACCGGCCTGTCTCCTGCCTTCCAAAGAACTCTGCTCCAGCGACGCCTTCCAAAGGGACCAGCGACCTCTGAATCCTCTGAGGACTGCCCTGCTTCGACGACGACAAGAAACTCCCGAGGACAGCGGACCTGCTCCAAAAAGACTGCAACTTTGTTTCAAGAAGCAGCTTTAAAGAACCCTGCAACTCCCCGCAAGAAGCGTGAGACTTGCAACACTGCACCCGGCGACCCCGACTCGGCTGGTGGAGAACCAACACCTCAGGGAGGACCCCCGGACTACTCTACGGCTGTGAGTACCAAAACCTGTCCCCCCTGAGCCCCCACAGCGCCGCCTGCAGAGGGAATCACGAGGCTTCCCCTGACCGCGACTCTCTGAAACCTAAGTCCCGACGCCTGGAAAAGACCCTGCACCCGCAGCCCCCAGGACCTGAAGGACCGGACTTTCACTGCAGAAGTGACCCCCAGGAGTCCCTCTCCCTTGCCCAAGTGGAGGTTTCCCCGAGGAAGCCCCCCCTTGCCTGCCTGCAGCGCTGAAGAGATCCCGTGATCTCTCATTGACTTACATTACGAACCCGACGCTTGTTCTAACACTGCACCCGGCCGCCCCCGCGCCGCTGAGGGTGAAATTTCTGTGTGGGCTTGTGTCCCCCCCGGTGCCCTACAAAACCCCCCTGGTCTGCCCTCCGAAGACGCGGGTACTTACCTGCAAGCAGACCGGAACCGGGGCACCCCCTTCTCTCCATTATAGCCTATGCGTTTTGGGCACCACTTTGAACTCTGCACCTGACCGGCCCTGAGCTGCTGGTGTGGTAACTTTGGGGTTGCTCTGAACCCCCAACGGTGGGCTACCTTGGACCAAGAACTGAACCCTGTAAGTGTCTTACTTACCTGGTAAAATTAACAAAAACTTACCTCCCCCAGGAACTGTGAAAATTGCACTGTGTCCACTTTTGAAATAGCTATTTGTGAATAACTTGAAAAGTATACATGCAATTGAAATGATTCAAAGTTCCTAATGTACTTACCTGCAATACCTTTCAAACAAGATATTACATGTTAAATTTGAACCTGTGGTTCTTAAAATAAACTAAGAAAATATATTTTTCTATACAAAACCTATTGGCTGGATTTGTCTCTGAGTGTGTGTACCTCATTTATTGTCTATGTGTATGTACAACAAATGCTTAACACTACTCCTTGGATAAGCCTACTGCTCGACCACACTACCACAAAATAGAGCATTAGTATTATCTATTTTTACCACTATTTTACCTCTAAGGGGAACCCTTGGACTCTGTGCATGCTATTCCTTACTTTGAAATAGCACATACAGAGCCAACTTCCTACATTGGTGGATCAGCGGTGGGGTACAAGACTTTGCATTTGCTGGACTACTCAGCCAATACCTGATCACACGACAAATTCCAAAATTGTCATTAGAAATTGATTTTTGCAATTTGAAAAGTTTTCTAAATTCTTAAAAGTCCTGCTAGGGCCTTGTGTTAGTCCCTGTTAGCATTTCTTTTAGAGTTTAAAAGTTTGTTAAAAGTTTGAATTAGATTCTAGAACCAGTTTAGTTTCTTAAAAAGTATTCCAACTTTTAGAAGCATAATGTCTAGTACAGATGTGAATGTGGTGGAACTCGACACCACACCTTACCTCCATCTTAAGATGAGGGAGCTAAGGTCACTCTGTAAAATAAAGAAAATAACAATGGGCCCCAGACCTTCCAAACTACAGCTCCAGGAGCTATTGGCAGAGTTTGCAAAGGCCAACCCCTCTGAGGATGGCAACACAGAGGATGAAGATAGTGACTTGGAGGAAAATTCCCCCCTACCAGTCCTATTTAGGGAGAGCAGGGCTTCTCAAGCCCTGACTCCAAAAATAATAGTCAGAGATGCTGGTTCCCTCACAGGAGAGACCAACACCTCTGAAATCGCTGAGGATAACTCCAGTGAAGAGGACATCCAGTTAGCCAGGATGGCCAAAAGATTGGCTTTGGAAAGACAGATCCTAGCCACAGAAAGGGAAAGAAAAGAGATGGGCCTAGGACCCATCAATGGTGGCAGCAACATAAATAGGGTCAGAGATTCTCCTGACATGTTGAAAATCCCCAAAGGGATTGTAACAAAATATGAAGATGGTGATGACATCACCAAATGGTTCACAGCTTTTGAGAGGGCTTGTGTAACCAGAAAAGTGAACAAATCTCACTGGGGTGCTCTCCTTTGGGAAATGTTCACAGGAAAGTGTAGGGATAGACTCCTCACACTCTCTGGAAAAGATGCAGAATCTTATGACCTCATGAAGGGTACCCTGATTGAGGGCTTTGGATTCTCCACTGAGGAGTATAGAATTAGATTCAGGGGGGCTCAAAAATCCTCGAGCCAGACCTGGGTTGATTATGTTGACTACTCAGTGAAAACACTGGATGGTTGGGTAACTGGAAATGAAGTGTATGACTATGTTGGGCTTTATAATTTGTTTATGAAAGAACACATTTTAAGTAACTGCTTCAATGAAAAGTTGCATCAGTATCAGGTAGACCTAGGTCCAATTTCTCCCCAAGAATTGGGAAAGAAGGCAGACCACTGGGTCAAGACTAGGGTAACCAAAACTTCCACTGGGGGTGACCAAAAGAAAGGGGTTACAAAGCCTCCCAAGGAGAAAGTGGGTGACACTAGAAACAAAGAAAAAGAGTCCCCTGTAGGCCCCCAAAAACCAGACCAGGTGGGTGGGCCCAGAGACACAACCCAAAACACAGGTGGGTACCAGGGTAAAAGCTGGGATGCCACTAAGGCATGGTGCCATAACTGTAAACAGACAGGGCACCACACCAAGGACACTTCTTGTCCCAAAAACAAACCCCCTAGCAAAATCCCAGGGGTGACCAGTGTAGCCATTGGGGATGACTCCTCAGATGAGGAGGTCTTCATAGCCTTCAACTGGAAAAAGGGCCCAACAGGTGAGTTGGAGATTCCAGAGGGAAGTAGACACTTCCACCACCTACAGGTGAATGGAATCCCAGCCACTGCCCTGAGAGACACTTGTGCCAGTCACACTATTGTGCATGACAGGCTGGTGCTCTCAAACCAGTACATCCCAGGTGAGATGGCCAGAGTAAGAGTTAGCCCAGACAGGGTCACTAATAGGCCTGTGGCTCTTGTGCCCATAGAAGTGGGTGAAACTTTTAGCTGGAGAAGGGTGGTAGTCAGTACAGACCTCCCCCTTGATTGTCTCCTTGGAAATGACTACCCAGAGGTTAGTCAGAGCCCAAGAGAGGAGCTGGTCCAGTGCCAGTCCTCTCCCAAGGATTCTGGAGTGCCTACCTCTGCAGTAAATGCAAGTAGGCCCCAGAAGAAAAAGAAAAGGAAACAGAGTAGGAAAGGTGGACAACCTTTAGCCAAGGTTCCAGCAAGCCAAGGAGATTCTGCTCCAGTAGGGGAGAACTCCAAAAGTGGCTCTGATAAAGTCCAACCTGACCCACAAGAAGTCCTGGCTAGTCAGGCAACTGTTAAGCCTGAGTGGGTGGCTCCTCAGCTAACAGAAGAAAGAGTGGAAGAAGGGTGTTTACTACAAGATATGGTAACCCCCCACTCTAATACAGCAGACAGGCACCCTGAACCCAAAGAAGCCTGTAACTTAGCCCCTTCCCTTGTAGGTGAAGAGCTAAAGGTGTGGTTCTGGGCACTGACAGCTGTCAGTGGCCTCTGCTGGGTGTTAGCCTTTATGGCTGCACTATCCTTGGCATGGTGGTCTGACCCCATGCCAAATAACAAGTTAGGCCCCCTGACCCTGTTGGTCACGGTGGGGTTACTCCAGCTCTGGGTAACCTCTTTGGGTAAGCTAGGGGTGACCCTGGCTAAGATAAGATTAGCAGAGGTGGATACCTCTAACCCCAAAATAGAGAGAATGGGTGAAGACATAAAAAGCACAGACAAGAGGCAGTTCAGACTAGGTCCTATCACTGTGGAAGTGGGTCAGTTCCCCAGAGGGAATGACCTGAACAGGAGGATGTAAGGCAGAGTAGGCCCTGCAACAAACCAGCCTATTTCCCCTACTCTTCCTCGCCTGACAGACTAGGAAGACTCTCCCAGCTTTGGCTGAGTCTCCTGGCCTGTGGGCTGGGGGGGGCTTGTGTAAAGAAATGGCTCCCTGTTGCAGTTACCCCCCACTTTTTGCCTGATACTGATGCTGACTTGACTGAGAAGTGTGCTGGGACCCTGCTAATCAGGCCCCAGCACCAGTGTTCTTTCACCTAAAATGTACCATTGATTCCACAATTGGCACACCCTGGCACCCAGATAAGTCCCTTGTAACTGGTACCTCTGGTACCAAGGGCCCTGATGCCAGGGAAGGTCTCTAAGGGCTGCAGCATGTCTTATGCCACCCTAGGGACCCCTCACTCAGCACAGACACACTGCTTGCCAGCTTGTGTGTGCTGATGGGGAGAAAATGACTAAGTCGACATGGCACTCCCCTCAGGGTGCCATGCCAACCTCCCACTGCCTGTGGCATAGGTAAGTCACCCCTCTAGTAGGCCTTACAGCCCTAAGGCAGGGTGCACTATACCACAGGTGAGGGCATATGTGCATGAGCACTATGCCGCTACAGTGTCTAAGCAAAACCTTAGACATTGTAAGTGCAGGGTAGCCATAAGAGTATATGGGCTGGGAGTCTGTCAAAAACGAACTCCACAGCTCCATAATGGCTACACTGAATACTGGGAAGTTTAGTATCAAACTTCTCAGAATAATAAACCCACACTAATGCCAGTGTTGGATTTATTAAAAAATGCACACAGAGGGCATCTTAGAGATACCCCCTGTATTTTACCCAATTGTTCAGTGCAGGACTGACTGGTCTGTGCCAGCCTGCTGCTGAGAGACGAGTGTCTGACCTCATGCGGTGAGAGCCTTTGTGCTCTCTGAGGACAGAAACAAAGCCTGCTCTGGGTGGAGGTGCTTCACACCTCCCCCCTGCAGGAACTGTAACACCTAGCAGTGAGCTTCAAAGGCTCAAGCTTCGTGTTACAATGCCCCAGGGCACTCCAGCTAGTGGAGATGCCCGCCTCCTGGACCCAGCCCCCACTTTTGGCGGCAAGTCCAGGAGAGATAATGAGAAAAACAAGGAGGAGTCACTGGCCAGTCAGGACAGCCCCTAAGGTGTCCTGAGCTGAGGTGACTCTGACTTTTAGAAATCCTCCATCTTGTAGAAGGAGGATTCCCCCAATAGGGATAGGAATGTGACCCCCTCCCCTTGGGAGGAGGCACAAAGAGGGTGTACCCACCCTCAGGGCTAGTAGCCATTGGCTACTAACCCCCCAGACCTAAACACGCCCTTAAATTTAGTATTTAAGGGCTTCCCTGAACCTAAAGATTTAGATTCCTGCAACAACAAGAAGAAGGACTGCCCAGCTGAAAACCCCTGCAGAGGAAGACCAGAAGACAACAACTGCCTTGGCTCCAGAAACTCACCGGCCTGTCTCCTGCCTTCCAAAGAACTCTGCTCCAGCGACGCCTTCCAAAGGGACCAGCGACCTCTGAATCCTCTGAGGACTGCCCTGCTTCGACGACGACAAGAAACTCCCGAGGACAGCGGACCTGCTCCAAAAAGACTGCAACTTTGTTTCAAGAAGCAGCTTTAAAGAACCCTGCAACTCCCCGCAAGAAGCGTGAGACTTGCAACACTGCACCCGGCGACCCCGACTCGGCTGGTGGAGAACCAACACCTCAGGGAGGACCCCCGGACTACTCTACGGCTGTGAGTACCAAAACCTGTCCCCCCTGAGCCCCCACAGCGCCGCCTGCAGAGGGAATCCCGAGGCTTCCCCTGACCGCGACTCTCTGAAACCTAAGTCCCGACGCCTGGAAAAGACCCTGCACCCGCAGCCCCCAGGACCTGAAGGACCGGACTTTCACTGCAGAAGTGACCCCCAGGAGTCCCTCTCCCTTGCCCAAGTGGAGGTTTCCCCGAGGAAGCCCCCCCTTGCCTGCCTGCAGCGCTGAAGAGATCCTGTGATCTCTCATTGACTTACATTACGAACCCGACGCTTGTTCTAACACTGCACCCGGCCGCCCCCGCGCCGCTGAGGGTGAAATTTCTGTGTGGGCTTGTGTCCCCCCCGGTGCCCTACAAAACCCCCCTGGTCTGCCCTCCGAAGACGCGGGTACTTACCTGCAAGCAGACCGGAACCGGGGCACCCCCTTCTCTCCATTATAGCCTATGCGTTTTGGGCACCACTTTGAACTCTGCACCTGACCGGCCCTGAGCTGCTGGTGTGGTAACTTTGGGGTTGCTCTGAACCCCCAACGGTGGGCTACCTTGGACCAAGAACTGAACCCTGTAAGTGTCTTACTTACCTGGTAAAACTAACAAAAACTTACCTCCCCCAGGAACTGTGAAAATTGCACTGTGTCCACTTTTGAAATAGCTATTTGTGAATAACTTGAAAAGTATACATGCAATTGAAATGATTCAAAGTTCCTAATGTACTTACCTGCAATACCTTTCAAACAAGATATTACATGTTAAATTTGAACCTGTGGTTCTTATAATAAACTAAGAAAAGATATTTTTCTATACAAAACCTATTGGCTGGATTTGTCTCTGAGTGTGTGTACCTCATTTATTGTCTATGTGTATGTACAACAAATGCTTAACACTACTCCTTGGATAAGCCTACTGCTCGACCACACTACCACAAAATAGAGCATTAGTATTATCTATTTTTACCACTATTTTACCTCTAAGGGGAACCCTTGGACTCTGTGCATGCTATTCCTTACTTTGAAATAGCACATACAGAGCCAACTTCCTACAGTAACTCTGAGTATTGTGATTCTTATGATATAGTGCTATATGATATAAGTGGTATAGGAGGAGCTTTGCATGTCTCCTAGTTCAGCCTAAGCTGCTCTGCTATAGCTACCTCTATCAGCCTAAGCTGCTAGAACACTACTAATCTACTAATAAGGGATAACTGAACCTGGCACAAGGTGTAAGTACCATCAGGTACCCACTATAAGCTAGGCCAGCCTCCTACATTGGTGGTGCAGCGGTAGGATTAGTACTTGAAACTGCTTTACCACTTTGTCATTGGTGCTTTTCATAAGAAAAACATATTCCAAATACTTAAAAATATACACAATTAACCTAAACAGTTTAACTCTCTTTCTAAAAAGTTTCTAAAAAGTTTTCAAACGTTTTGAAAAGTTTCAAAAGGGTTCCTCTTTTTAAAAAAAAGTTCTATAAACTTTTTTTCTCTCTACCTTAATCTCTTTCTTACAACTATGTCTGCAGTAGAGCTCACTCCCACAGTTGTTCAGGCCATCTATGGTAGTTTAAACTTTAAAAGTTTGAGGGGTCTCTGCATAGAAAGAGGTTTAAACATTGGTAAGAACCCTACCAAAGATCTTCTCCTTAGCCTTCTCCTAGAAAATGCCCAGAACCAGTATGGCCCATCCCAGGATCAGGAAGTAGAGGACGAGGGTACCCAGCAAGATTCAGGGAAGGGCCCTGAGGACTCTGGGGAGGGTTCCTGCAAAGACCTGCCAGCTGACAAACCGCCTAGTGACACTGGTAGTGGGAGGGGGCCACACACTAGTAGGGCACCTTTCACTCCAAAATGCCAGGTAACTAGGGTTCAGTTAGTTAGAGACAGGTCCACTTCTGCACATTCCCATATTTCCTCTGTGTCTTAGAATTCCCAAGCCTCCAACCCTGAGGATAACACCCTAGACAGGGAACTCAGAAAGCTGAGGTTGGAAGAGGCCAGACTGAAGCTGAGACAGGAGCAGTTGGCCTTAGACAGGGAATCTCTAGATGTAGAGAGGGAAAGACAGAGGTTGGGGTTAGTTCCCCATGGTGGCAGCAGCAGTGTTCTTGATAGTAATCCTGTATGAGAACAAGATTCTAGAAACCTGCTTAAGATAGTCCCCCCCTTACAAGGAGGGGGATGACATCAACAAGTGGTTTACTGCACTTGAGAGGGCATGTATGGAACAGTTGGTCCCTCAAAGGCAGTTGGCTGCTATCTTGTGGCTATCTTTCACTGGTAAGGGTAGGGATAGGCTCCTTACTGTCAGAGAAAGTGATGCCAACAACTACAAAGTTTTGAAAGATGCACTCTTAGATGGATTTGGCTTAACCACTGAACAATACGGTATAAAGTTCGGAGATACCAGAAAAGAGTCCTCTCAAGACTGGACAGACTTTGTAGACTGTTTACTGAAGGCCTTGGAGGGATGGTTACATGGCAGTAAGGTGAATGACTATGAAAGCCTATATAATCTAATCCTGAGAGAGCTTATTTTGAATAATTGTGTGTCTGACTTGTTGCATCAGTACCTGGTAGACTCAGATCTGACCTCTTCCCAAGAATTGAGAAAGAAGGCAGACAAATGGGTCAGAAAAAGAGTGAACAGAAAAGTTCATACAGGTGGTGACAAGGATGGCAAGAAGAAGGATAGTACCTTTTCTGACAAGGGTGGGGACAAAGATAAAAAGCATTCTGAGTCTTCATCAGGCTCACAAAAATCCTCTGGGGGAGGTGTGTCCAAATCCTCTTCTACAATCAAAAGAAGCCATGGTGTTATTTATGTAAGAGTAAAGGCCATTGGGCAAGTGATTCCACCTGTCAAAAGAAAAACACCAAGGCTCCCACTACCACAACCCCAAATGTGTCCTCTAGTGCACCTAGTAATAGCAGTGGTGGTGGGAAGTCTACTACAAATAGCCAATCAAAGGGTGTAGCTGGGCTCACCATTGGTAATGTCTGGGGTTGGTCTTGTTAAGGAGATCACAGAGGCTACTTTAGTCTCTGATGGTGGTATTGACTTTGCCACCTTGGTTGCTTGTCCCCTTAATATGGGTAAGTACAAGCAACTTCCCCTAATAAATGGTGTTAAGGTTGAGGCCTACAGGGATACAGGAGCCAGTGTCACTATGGTGATTGAGAAACTGGTTCTCCCTGATCAACACCTACTTGGTCAGCAGTACCAAGTGACTGATGCTCATAACAACACTCTTAGCCACCCCATGGCCGTTGTGAATGGGGGGGGGGTGGGGTGGGTTACTGGTTCAAAGAAAGTTGTGGTACCCACTGATTTACCTGTAGACTGCTTACTAGGCAATGATTTGGAGACATCAGCTTGGGCTGAAGTGGAGTTGGAGGCTCATGCAGCAATGCTGGGCATTCCAGGGCATATCTTTGCTCTCACAAGGGCTCAGGCCCACAAGCAAAGAGGACAGGGAAGCTTGGATCCTGGAACAATGGACCAAGTGCTCCCAAAAGCTAGGGGTAGAAAGGGTAAATCCTTGCCCACTATCCCTCCCTCTCCAGAATTTGAGGAAGAGGAATCCTCTCCCTGTGCAGAACCTACACCAGATGAGCTGGCAGCAGACACTGCTGATCTTTTGGGTGCAGGGAGGCCTGCTAGGGAAGAGCTGAGTGTGGCACGGCAGACCTGTTCCACACTAGAGGGTTTAAGACAGCAAGCTGTCAAACAGCAGAATGGGGATATCACTGATAGCCATAAGGCCTATTGGGAAGATAACCTCCTCTATACTGAGTCGAGGGACCCTAAACCTGGAGCTGCCAGGAGATTGGTCATCCCTTTGCAGTATAAGGAGTTTCTTTTGACCTTGGCACGTGATATTCCTTTGGCTGGGCATTTGGGCCAGAGTAAAACGTGCGACAGACTTGTTCCATTGTTTCACTGGCCTCACATGTCAGAGGACACTAAGGAGTTTTGTCGCTCCTGTGTGACCTGCCAAGCCAGGGCAAGACTGGTGGCATACCTAAGGCCCCCTTAATTCCACTCCCAGTGGCTGGGTGCCCTTTGAAAGGGTAGCGTTTGACATTATTGGTCCCCTTGACCCTCCAACAGCTTCAGGCAATAGGTTTATCCTGGTGGTAGTGGACCATGCCACTAGGTATCCTGAAGCTATTCCTTTAAGGACCACTACAGCTCTGCAGTGACAAAGGCCCTCCTGGGAATCTTTTCCAGAGTGGGTTTCCCTAAGGAAGTGGTGTCAGACAGAGGTAGTAACTTCATGTCTGCATACCTCAAAGCTATGTGGAAGGAGTGTGGTGTAACTTATAAGTTCACTACTCCTTATCATCCACAGACAAATGGTCTGGTTGAGAGGTTTAATAAAACTTTCAAAGGTATGATTATGGGACTCCCTGAAAAACTCAGAAGGAGATGGGATGTCCTGTTGCCATGCCTCCTTTTTGCTTACAGGGAGATACCCCAAAAAGGAGTGGGCTTCAGCCCCTTTGAACATCTCTTTGAACACCCTGTAAGAGGTCCCCTTTCTTTTCTGAAGGAGGGTTGGGAACAACCTTTAAAAGCTCCAAAGCAAGACATTGTGGACTATGTACTTGGCCTAAGATCCCGATTGGCTGAGTACATGAAAAAGGCCAGTAAAAACCTTCAAGCCAGCCAAGAGCTCCAAAAGCAATGGCATGACCAGAAGGCTGTCCTAACCCAGTACCACCCAGGACAGAAGGTGTGGGTATTGGAACCTGTGGCCCCAAGAGCACTCCAGGACAAATGGAGTGGACCCCATCTCATTGTTGAAAAGAAAGGTGAGATCACCTATTTGGAAGACCTGGACACTGCGAGGAGTCCCCTTAGGGTTCTCCATGTCAATCGCCTAAAACCTTGCTATGACAGGGCTAACTTCACCCTGCTCATGGCAACTAATGAGGGGCAGGAGGAAGAGAGTGACCCTCTCCCTGACCTATTCTCCACCACTCAAGCTGATGGCTTAGTGAATGGAGTGGTGCTTGCAGATTGCCTTACTGCTGAACAGGACAACTGTATAAATCTCCTAGGCCAATTCTCTCACCTCTTCTCACTGATACCAGGTACCACTACCTGTTGTGAGCACACAATCAACACTGGAGACAGTTTACCTGTCAATAGTAAGATTTATAGGCAGCCTGACCATGTCAGAAATTGCATAAAACAAGAGGTACAGAAAATGCTGGACCTAGGAGTGATTAAGCCTTCTGAGAGCCCTTGGGCTAGCCCAGTGGTGCTTGTCCCAAAACCTCACACTAAAGATGGTAAAAAGGAAATTAGGTTTTGTGTTGACTACAGAGGACTCAATCAGGTAACCACAACTGATGATCACCCTATACCCAGGGCAGATGAACTCATAGATACATTGGCTTCTGCCAAGTATCTAGGCACTTTTGACTTAACTGCAGGGTATTGGCAGATTAAATTGTCAGAAGATGCTAAACCTAAAACAGCATTTTCCACCATTGGAGGGCACTATCAGTTTACTGTTATGCCCTTTGGTTTGCAAAATGCACATGCCGCTTTTCAGAGGTTGGTGAGCACAGACCTGCAAGGTTTGGAAGCTTTTAGTGCAGCATATCTAGATGATATAGCTGTCTTTAGCTCCACCTGGGATGAGCACCTGGTCCACCTATGGAAAGTTTTGGAGGCCCTGCAAAAGGCAGGCCTCACTATCAAGGCCTCAAAGTGTCAGATAGGGCAGGGGAAAGTGGTTTATCTGGGCCACCTGGTGGGTGGAGAACAGATTGCACCACTACAGGGGAAAATCCAAACTATCATGGATTGGGTTCACCCTACAACACAGACCCAGGTGAGAGCCTTTTTAGGCCTCACAGGATACTACAGGAGATTCATCAAGA
The DNA here is from genome assembly GCF_031143425.1 of Pleurodeles waltl. NCBI lineage: Eukaryota > Metazoa > Chordata > Amphibia > Caudata > Salamandridae > Pleurodeles > Pleurodeles waltl. Next base: position 1,311,630,686 of record NC_090437.1, on the reverse strand, counting down.
ATTATGGCTCCATAGCAGCCACTCTTAATGATCTCGCAAGCAAGAAAATGCCTAAAAAGGTGTTATGGACAGCTAGCTGTCAGAAAGCTTTTGAGGAGCCCACACAGGCCATGTGCTCTGCACCTGTCCTAAAAAGCCCATGTTACTCCAAGAAATTAATTGTTCAAACTGATGCATCTGAATTAGGGGTAGGGGCAGTACTATCATAACTGAATTCTGTGGGCCAGGTTCAACCAGTTGCTTTTATCAGCAGAAGGTAGACCCCTAGAGAAAAGCGTTGGTCTGCCATAGAGAGGGAGGCATTTGCTGTGGTCTAGGCACTGAAAAAGTTGAGGCCATACCTGTTTGGCACTCACTTTATTGTTCAGTCAAACCACAAACCTCTACTTTGGCTAAAACAAATGAAAGGTGAAAACCCTAAATTGTTGAGGTGGTCCATATCTCTACAGGGAATGGACTATACAGTGGAACAGTGACCTGGGAGTACCCACTCCAATGCAGATGGACTCTCAGATATTTCCACGTAGACAATGAAGACTCATCTGGACAAGACTAGTCTTATTGTCCTTCATTTGGGGGGGGGTTGTGTACGAAAGTACCATCTTGCCTGGCATGTTACCCCCATTTTCACTGTATGTATGTATGTCTTAGCCCCTGTGTCACTGGGATCCTGCTAGGCAGGACCCCAGTGCTCATAGTATGTGCCCTGTATGTGTTCCCTGTGTGGTGCCTAACTGTATCACTGAGGCTCTGCTAACCAGAACCTCAGTGTTTATGTTCTCTCTGCTTTCTAAGTTTGTCACTGCAGGCTGGTGACTACATTTACCAATTCTCATTGGCACACTGGTACACCCATATAATTCCGTTGTATATGGTACTTAGGTACCCAGGGTATTGGGGTTCCAGGAGATCCCTTTGGGCTGCAGCATTTCATTTGCCACCCATAGGGAGCTCAGACAATTCTTACACAGGCCTGCCACTGCAGCCTGAATGAAATAACGTCCACCTTATTTCACAGCCATTTTTCACTGCACATAAGTAACTTATAAGTCACCTATATGTCTAACCTTCACTGGGTGAAGGTTGGGTGCCAAGTTACTTAGTGTGTGGGCACCCTGGCACTAGCCCACATCGTTCAGGGCAAATTCCCCAGACTTTGTGAGTGCGGGGACACCATTACACGCGTGCACTATACATAGGTCACTACCTATGTATAGCGTCACAATGGTAACTCCCAACATGGCCATGTAACATGTCTAAGATCATGGAATTGTAACCCCAATACCATTCTGGTATTGGGGGTGACAATTCCATGATCCCCCGGGTCTCTAGCACAGAACCCGGGTACTGCCAAACTGCCTTTCCGGGGTTTCCACTGCAGCTGCTGCTGCTGCCAACCCCTCAGACAGGATTCTGCCCTCCTGGGATCTGGGCAGCCCCAGCCCAGGAAGGCAGAACAAAGGATTTCCTCTGAGAGATGGTGTAACACCCTCTCCCTTTGGAAATAGGTGTGAAGGGCTGGGGAGGAGTAGCCTCCCCCAGCCTCTGGAAATGCTTTGATGGGCGCAGATGATGCCCATCTCTGCATAAGCCAGTCTACACTAGTTCAGGGATCCCCCATCCCTGCTCTGGCGTGAAACTGGACAAAGGAAAGGGGAGTGACCACTCCCCTGACCAGTACCTCCCAGGGGAGGTGCCCAGAGCTCCTCCAGTGTGTCCCAGACCTCTGCCATCTTGGAAACAGAGGTGTTGGGGGCACACTGGACTGCACTGAGTGGCCAGTGCCAGCAGGTGACGTCATAGACCCCCTCTGATAGGCTCTTACCTTTCTTGGTAGCCAAACCTCCTTTTCTGGCTATTTAGGGTCTCTCCTATGGGGAATTCTTCAGATAACGAATGCAAGAGCTCACCAGAGTTGCTCTGCACTTCCCTCTTCGACTTCTGCCAAGGATCGACCGCTGACTGCTCCAGGACGCCTGCAAAACCAGAACAAAGTAGCAAGACGACTACCAGCAACATTGTAGCACCTCATCCTGCCGGCTTTCTCGACTGTTTCCTGGTGGTGCATGCTCTGGGGGTCATCTGCCTTCACCCTGCACTGGAAGCCAAGAAGAAATCTCGCGTGGGTCGACGGAATCTTCCCCCTGCTAACGCAGACACCAAAAGACTGCATCACCGGTCCTCTGGGTCCCCTCTCATCCTGACGAGCGTGGTCCCTGGAACACAGGAACTCTATCCAAGTGACTCCCATAGTCCAGTGATCCTTCAGTCCAAGTTTGGTGGAGGTAAGTCCTTGCCTCCCCACGCGAGACTGCAAACATGTGCACTGCGTGATTTGCAGCAGCACTGGCTCCCGTGCACTCCTCCAAGGATTCCTTCGTGCACAGCCTAGCCTGGGTCCCCAGCACTCCGTCCAGCAGTGCTCAACCCTCCGACGCATCCGACGTCGTGGGACCCTCCTTTGTGACTCTGAGCCAGCTCCGGTTCACAAATCTTCTAAGTGCCTGCTCCGGTACTTCTGCGGGTGCTGCCTGCTTCTGTGGGGGCTCTCTGAGTTGCTGAGCGCCCCCTCTGTCTCCTCCTTCAAGGGGCGACATTCTGGTCCTTCCTGGTCCCCAGCAGCACCCAAAAACCTCTACCGCGACCCTTGCAGCTAGCAAGGCTTGTTTGCGGTATTTCTGCGTGGGAACACTTCTGCAACCTTCAGCACGCCGTTGGACACCTTCCATCCAAAGAAGAAGTTCCTAACTCTCTTCGTTGTTGCAGAATCCTAAGCTTCTTCCATCCGAAGGCATCTTCCTTGCACCTTCATCTGGGGTTTCCTGGGCTCCTGCCCCCCCGGACACTATTGCGACTCTTGGACTTGGTCCCCTTGCCTTGCAGGTCCTCAGGTCCAGGAATCCGTCTTCAGTGCTTTGCTGGTGTTTGTGGTTCTTGCAGAATCCCCCTATCACGACTATTGTGTACTTTTGGGGGTAGTAGGTGTACTTTACTCGTACTTTTCAGTGTCTTGGGGTGGGGTATCTTGGACACCCTGACTGTTTTCTTACAGTCCCAGCGACCCTCTACAATCTCCCATAGGTCTGGGGTCCATTCGTGATTCGCATTCCACTTTTGGAGTATATTGTTTGTGTTGCCCCTAGACCTATGTCTGCCTATTGCAACCTATTGTAATTCTACACTGTTTGCATTACTTTTCTAACTCTTACATACCTGTTTTGGGTTTGTGTACATATAACTTGTGTATATTACTTACCTTCTTACTGAGGGTACTCACTGAGATACTTGTGGCATATTGTCATAAAAATAAAGTAGCTTTATTTTTTAGTATTTTAGTTTTTGTGTTTTCTTATGATATTGTGCATATGATATAAGTGGTATAGTTGGAGCTTTGCATGTCTCCTAGTTCAGCCTAAGCTTTGCCATAGCTACCTTCTATCAGCCTAAGCTGCTAGAACCACCTCTATTCTACTAATAAGGGCCTGGCCCAGGTGTAAGTACCACAAGGTACCCACTATCAGCCAGGCCAGCCTCCTACAGGTATCTTGTACACCCTTAGTGTTTTCTGACACTCCCAACGACCCTCTACACACTACACTAGGCCTGGGGTCCCTAAGTGGTTCGCATTCCACTTTCGTAGTATATGGTTTGTGTTGCCCATAGGCCTATTGCATCCTATTTTATTCTACAGTGTTTGCACTACTTAACCAACTGTTTACTTACCTGATTTTGGTTCATGTGTATATTTTATGTATTTCACTTACCTCTTAAGGGAGTATATCCTCTGAGATATTTCTGACACATTGTCACTAAAATAAAGTACCTTTATTTTTAGTAACTCTGAGTATTGTGATTCTTATGATATAGTGCTATATGATATAAGTGGTATAATAGGAGCTTTGCATGTCTCCTAGTTCAGCCTAAGCTGCTCTGCTATAGCTACCTCTATCAGCCTAAGCCGCTAGAACACTACTAATCTACTAATAAGGGATAACTGGACCTGGCACAAGGTGTAAGTACCATCAGGTACCCACTATAAGCCAGGCCAGCCTCCTACACCCCCTTAACGCTATCTGTCCTCCCTGCGACTGGAGGTGGTGTCTCGAGGGACCCTAGGACATCCTGGAGAGTCTCTACATTGATGGTCGGCAGCTGGTCACCCATGTAATCTGTAAAATCCAGGACAGGCAGGTCGGCAAAGGTAAGCCACCACCGCATGCAAAGAGATAGCGAAAAGTCATTATTAGAATGTTGTGGCTGTTGACATAGCACACAATTTACTTGCTACTAGAGACTCGATGACATATCATAGGCCCAAGGTTGTAGTTGTATGTTATGTGTTGCATAGTGCATCACACATGGGTCAAGCTCACAAGGTTTTTAAGGTGTACTTAAGAGCCCCTAACGCCACCAAAGCGTCACTTTTCATGACATTCTGGTGGCGCTGAGCACTGCTCCATATTTTCAAGTAGGTGTAAAGCCGCTTTTTTGTGGCTTTATGCCTACTTTTAATTATGGGCCCCTCTTACGCAGTTTTCTGCATCAGAGGGGTGTGCAATGGGTGTTCGGGGTGGGCGTTCACCGCAACACCCATTGCTTTTGATGCTGCCTCAGATTTATGAGTTTTCGTAAATCTGAGGTTGCGCTGATAACTGACGCCACCCCAGGCAAAACGAGGAGGAATGCTTTCATTCCTCCTCGTTTTTTGCTTTTTCTATGTGTGCTGCATTTTGCAGCACACATAGCGAAGCAAATTGCCATGGACTATTGTTTACATACAGGAAGGGACACCTTCCTGCACATTAACAATCATTCAAAATGACGCTTTGGTACTTCTATGTATGCTGCAGTTTTGCAGCACACATAGAAGTGCCAAATCTCCATTATAGATTGTTTATGTGCAGGAAGAAGAACCTTCCTGCACATACACAATCTATCCCCTCAATGCAGACACCCTTGCACTATGCTGCAAGGATGCCTGCGTTGGCGCTAGGCATCTTAATTATGTGCCAGCGCAGGGGAAAGCTCAGGGGTGCCCCATATTCCTCTAAATACAGTGCACCTCTGCCTTTCTAAAATGGTGCAAGGCAGCGCTGCCATTTATGGGCCAGTACCGCACTGTGCCACTTTAACATAATTCTGGGCCTTTGTGTGGTAGGGGTGTGCAATGGGTGTTGCTGTGGGGGTGCCACAGCAAAACTAATTTCTTTTTGACAGTGCCTCAGATTGACAAGTTTTTGTACACCAGAGTCTTTGAAAAAATATCACCCCAGGGGTATGATTGGCCTTCTACAATGATGTTAAATGCCATGTGTACTCTTCATTTTGAACATGTTCCATGTGTGCTGCATTTAACACACATAGAAAGAGCTAATGGCCTTTTAATGTTCTTTTTGTGCAGAAGGGTGTTCCTTCCCGCAGAAAGACCAATCTCTCCCTCAAGGCAGCCATCCTTGCACTATGGTGCACGGCTTGCTGCGTTGGGCCACCTCAGTGAATTTAGCCCCAGCACAGGGAGTGACATAGATGCACCCTGTATTGTAGTGAACACTGGCCATCAGTGAGTTTTGAATATGAAGGAGCGCATGTAGGAAAGTACCATCTTGCCTGGCATGTTACCCCCATATTTCACTGTATATATGTTGTTTTAGTCTATGTGCCACTGGGACCATGCCAGGCAGGGCCCCAGTGCTCATAAGTGTGTGCCATGTATGTGTTCCCTGTGTGATGCCTAACTGTCTCACTGAGGCTCTGCTAACCAGAACCTCAGTGGTTATGCTCTCTCTGCTTTCCAAATTTGTCACTAACAGGCTAGTGACTAAATTTACCAATTCACATTGGCATACTGGTACACCCATATAATTCCCTAGTATATGGTACTGAGGTACCCAGGGCATTGGGGTTCCAGGAGATCCCTATGGGCTGCAGTATTTCTTTTGCCACCCATAGGGAGCTCTGACAATTTTTACACAGGCCTGCCAGTGCAGCCTGAGTGAAATAACGTCCACGTTATTTCACAGCCATTTACCACTGCACTTAAGTAATTTATAAGTCACCTATATGTCTAACCTTCATCTGGTGAAGGTTGGGTGCAAAGTTACTTAGTGTGTGGGCACCCTGGCACTAGCCAAGGTGCCCCCACATCATTCAAGGCAAATTCCCCGGACTTTGTGAGTGCGGGGACACCATTACACGCGTGCACTATACATAGGTCACTACCTATGTACAGCGTCACAATGGTAACTCTGAACATGGCCATGTAACATGTCTAAGATCATGGAATTGTCACCCCAATGCCATTCTGGCATTGGGGGGACAACTCCATGATCCCCCGGGTCTCTGGCAACCCCTCAGACAGGTTTCTGCCATCCTGGGGTCCAGGCAGCCCTGGCCCAGGAAGGCAGAACAAAGGACTTCCTCTGAGAGAGGGTGTAACAGCCTCTCCCTTTGGAAATAGGTGTGAGGGCTGGGGAGGAGTAGCCTCCCCCAGCCTCTGGAAATGCTTTGATGGGCACAGATGGTGCCCATCTCTGCATAAGCCAGTCTACACTGGTTCAGGGATCCCCCAGCCCTGCTCTGGCGTGAAACTGGACAAAGGAAAGGGGAGTGGCCACTCCCCTGACCTGCACCTCCCAAGGGAGGTGCCCAGGGCTCCTCCAGTGTGTCCCAGACCTCTGCCATCTTGGAAACAGAGGTGTTTGTGGCACACTGGACTGCTCTGAGTGGCCAGTGCCAGCAGGTGACGTCAAAGGCTCCTTCTGATAGGCTCTTACCTCTCTTGGTAACCAATCCTCCTTCCTAGGTAGCCAAACCTCCTTTTCTGGCTATTTAGGGTCTCTGCTTTGGGGATGTCACCAGATAACGAATGCAAGAGCTCATCAGAGTTCCTCTGCATCTCCCTCTTCACCTTCTGCCAAAGGATCGACCACTGACTGCTCAGGACGCCTGCAAAACCGCAACAAAGTAGCAAGACGACTACTAGCAACCTTGTATCGCTTCATCCTGCCAGCTTTCTCAACTGTTTCCAGGTGATGCATGCTCTGGGGGTAGCCTGCCTCCTCTCTGCACCAGGAGCTCTGAAGAAATCTCCCGTGGGTCGCCGGAATCTTCCCCCTGCAACCGCAGGCACCAAAAGACTGCATCACTGGTCCTCTGGGTCCCCTCTCAGCATGACGAGCGTGGTCACTGGAACTCAGCAACTCTGTCCAAGCGACTACCACAGTCCCGTGACTCTTCAATCCAAGTTTGGTGGAGGTAAGTCCTTGCCTCCCCACGCTAGACTGCATTGCTGGGTACCGCATGATTTGTAGCTGCTCCGGCTCCCGTGCACTCTTCCAGGATTTCCTTCGTGCACAGCCAAGCCTGGGTCCCCAACAATCCTTCTTGCAGTGCACAACCTTCTGAGTTGTCCTCCAGCGTCGTGGGACTCCATTTTGTGACTTCGAGTGGACTCCAGTTCACTTTTCTTCTAAGTGCCTGTTCAGGTACTTCTGCGGGTGCTGCTTACTTCTGTGAGGGCTCCCTACGTTGCTGGGTGCCCCCTCTGTCTCCTCCTCCAAGTGGCGACATCCTGGTCCCTCCTGGGCTACAGCAGCAACCAAAAACCTCTACCATGACCCTTGCAGCTAGCAAGGCTTGTTTGCGGTTTTTCTGCGTGGGAACACCTCTGCAAGCTTCATCGCGACATGAGACATCAATCCTCCGAAGGAGAAGTTCCTAGTCCTCTTCTTTCTTGCAGAACTCCAAGCTTCTTCCAACAGGTGGCAGCTTCCTTGAACCCTCAGCTGGCATTTCCTGGGCTCCTGCCCACTCTCGACACTGTCGCAACTATTGGACTTGGTCCCCCTGTCTTACAGGTACTCAGGTCTGGAAATCCACTGTTGTTGCATTGCTGGTGTTTGTTCTTCCTGCAGAATCCCCCTATCACGACTTCTGTGCTCTCTGGGGGTAGTAGGTGCACTTTACACCTACCTTTCAGGTTCTTGGGGTGGGCTATTTTTCTAACCCTCACTGTTTTCTTACAGTCCCAGCGACCCTCTACAAGCTCACATAGGTTTGGGGTCCATTCGTGGTTCGCATTCCACTTTTGGAGTATATGGTTTGTGTTGCCCCTATACCTATGTGCTTCTATTGCAATACATTGTAACTTTACACTGCTTGCATTACTTTTCTTGCTATTACCTGAATAATTTTGGTTTGTGTACATGTATCTTGTGTATATATGTTATCCTCATACTGAGGGTACTCACTGAGATACTTTTGGCATATTGTCATAAAAATAAAGTACCTTTATTTTTAGTACTTCTGTATATTGTGTTTTCTTATGATATTGTGCATAAGACACCAGTGGTATAGTAGGAGCTTTACATGTCTCCTTGTTCAGCCTAAGCTGCTTTGCCATAGCTACCTTCTATCAGCCTAAGCTGCTAGAAACACCTCTTCTACACTAATAAGGGATAACTGGACCTGGCACAAGGTGTAAGTACCTCTGGTACCCACTACAAGCCAGGCCAGCCACCCACATTGGTTGTGCAGCGGTGGGATAAGTACTTGTAACTATCTGACAGTATGAACAGTATAAAGGCAACAGAGAGGCGTTGATGTTGCTCAGGTAAGTGGTTTATTCAAATTAAAGGGTTTAAATGTTCGTTTTCAGGGAGTCTGGGTTTTTAGATTTTAGATAGGGTTCTTCGTCTCTTACTGATGGTTTCTTCTGTCTTTTTTTCCTCTCTTCCAGGTTGTTGCTCAGATGGTCTCTCGGGTGATTCCAGTCTCGGGATACCGAAAAACAGAAGGACAGAAACGCTACGGTAAGTGGGGTGGAAATTACATCTATTCCTCTCTAAACTATGACAGACTGGGGAAAAATTAAGGGGAAAAGGTGGGGTTGTGCCAGTGAGGAGTTGAGGGGGACCAAGTGACCACTGTCTGGGGTTTGTAGTGCCCGTAAAAGTGTTTCACACGTGGATGTCCCGGTGTCCTTAAATGTCCCCCCCCCTCGGCCCTTTCCCCACCTCCCCTCTAGTTCCCCTCCCCAGTCCCTTTCCCAGTAGTGTCCTGTTTGAGAGCCCACAAGGACCGTACCTTGTTAAGCCACGACCCTCCAGGGTCGTGGCTGGCGTTCTCGTGGTCCGTAAGTTGGTTTCCTTCGACAGGGTTAACCGGTTCCGACACCTCGTTAGATGCGGGATCTCTTCTGTCGGGTTTTCCGGGCCAGCCGTCTCTGAAAAACTCCTCTTCCTCGGGTTTCTTCTTTTCCTGCTCCGCTGCTCTCTCTCCTCTTTTCTCCGCCGGCTTCTCTCTCTCCCTCTCCGTGCTACCCGGGCTCTTCAGCGTCCCGGGCCGGAAACCCTCCAGGGTTACCCCGGCAACCTCTGGACGCCTGCCTCTCTCTGGCCGCGTTGCCGGGGAAACGCCGGGATGCGGAAATGACGTATCGGAGGATTCCGATACGTCACCTTCAGGACGTCTTGCCATCGTGAACGAGAATACCCGGTCACACACCTCTTCCCATGAACGGTCCTGTTCGAGGACCGGGGTAGAGTCCGGAAATCGAGACAGATAATCAGCTGGGGCCTGCTGCGACCCTGGTATGTGGCGTACCTGAAAGGAAAATGGCTGCAGTTCAAGGAACCATCTCAGAATCCGGGAATTAGTATCTTTATGCGCGGCCAACCAAGTGAGGGGGGCATGATCCGTAAAAAGAATAAAAGGTCGACCCAACAGATAATACTGTAAAGTGTCCACAGCCCACTTGATGGCCAAACACTCTCTTTCAATGATGGGAAAATGACGTTCCCGGGGAAACAGTTTTCTACTGATATATACTACAGGGTGATCACGACCCTCCCCGTCGGGTTGAGCTAGAACCCCCCCCAGTCCTACGTCGGAGGCATCTGTGTATAGATGGAAGGGTTTCGAGAAGTCTGGACACCGCAATATGGGTTCTTTGGTCAGATAGGATTTTAGTTGTTCAAAACTAGCTGTCTGGTGATCTGAAAAAGGCACTAACTGGTTGGGGTGTGAATTAGACAGTAAATCCGTGAGGGGAGCTGCAAGGGTGGAATACTCAGGTATGAACCTTCGATAGTAGCCGACTAATCCCAAAAACAAGCGTAAATCTTTTTTTGTTTTTGGGCTAGGGGCGTGTAGAATGGCTTCTACTTTCTTAGTTTGAGGTTGCAGAGTTCCCTGGCAGATTTTGTATCCTAGGTATGAAATGTCTGGTTTTCCGATAACGCATTTTTTTGGGTTGGCAGTTAGCCCTGCTCTTGCGAGAGTGTGGAATATCTGATGTAAATGGTTTAGATGATCTTCCCAGGTTTCACTAAATATGACTACATCGTCTAGGTAGGCTGCTGCAAAGGTATGAAATGGTTTTAATAGCCTATCCATTAACCTTTGAAACGTAGCTGTTGCTCCGTGCAATCCAAATGGTAGCACAGTGAAATGATGCAGGCCGGACTGGGTCGCAAAAGCCGTTTTTTCTTTGTCCTCCGGGTCTAATGGGATCTGCCAATACCCTTTTGTTAAGTCTATCGTGGACATAAATTTTGCTTTTCCAAGTTTTTCAAGGACGTCGTCTACTCTAGGGATTGGATATGTGTCAAACATGGAACTTTGGTTAAGCTTCCGGAAGTCGATACAGAATCTGATAGTACCGTCTGGTTTTGGTACCAGAACGACTGGGGAGCACCAGGGACTATTCGATGGTTCTACTACCCCTAGTTCTAGCATTTTCTGTATCTCGTCCTCCATAATCTGTTTCCGTGCCTCGGGGATATGATACGGACATAACCTAACGATTTTACCTGGTGTCGTCCTTATCTTATGGTATATCAAGGTGGTTTTACCCGGCGTTTCTGAAAATAAATGTTGGAAGTGTTTCAGTAAGCTATACACCTGCCCCTTCTCTCGATTCGTCAAGGCTTCATTTACAGAGGGTAGCCCTTTTCCCTCGTGGGATCCGGTGGGACAGAACTCAATATTCAACTCTTTATTGGGACAGAGGAACCGACTCACTCCTACGGAACCGTCAGGGGTGTTGGGTTCTTCCCATTTTTTAAAGAGATTTATATGATAAATCTGTTTTTTTTTAGGATTGGCCGAGATTTCAATCAGATAAGTAACAGGAGAAACTGATCCAATTACCCTATATGGACCCTGCCATCTTGCTAGGAGTTTGTGTTCTGAAGTGGGACGCATTATTAGTACCTGGTCTTCTGGTTGTAAAACCCTCAGCTTACTCCCTCTGTCATAATACTGTTTTTGGGTTCTTTGGGCCTGTTCCATATTCACTCGTACCTCTTCCCATATAGTTTGTAGGTGAGACCGTAGGTTGTGGGCATATTCTAATAGTGGCCTTCCCCCTCCTTCTGCCTCCTCTTCCCATGTTTCAACGGCCATGTCTAGAAGGGAACGGGGCTGTCGGCCGAACACTAACTCAAAGGGGCTATGGCCAGTTGAGGCCTGTTCGTGGGTTCGTATGGCATATAATACCAGTGGTAATTTCTGATCCCAGTCTCTCCCTGAGTCCTGCACTAGTTTTCTCAGTAGGGTTTTTATTGTTCGGTTGTACCTCTCCACCAATCCATCCGTCTGTGGATGGTACACCGAGGTTCGGATTTGTGAAATACCTAATGTTTTACACACCTGTCTCATGAGATTAGACATAAAGGGGGTCCCCTGGTCGGTAAGTATTTCATGGGGAAACCCAATTCGAGAGAAGACGGTTATCATTGCTTGGGCTACTGTCTTGGTAGTTATACTTGTCAGAGGAATAGCCTCGGGTTATCGGGTGGCATAATCAACCATAACTAGGATATATGTGTGACCTTTAGTCGAGGGTACTATGGGCCCAATCAGATCCATCCCTATCCTGCTAAAGGGGATGTCTATGATGGGTAGGGGCATCAGCAGTGCTTTTTTAGGTTTACCTGGTTCCGTAAGCTGGCACCTGGGACACTGAGAACAATATTTTCTTATGTGTGCAAACACCCCCGGCCAGTAAAATCGCCTGAGGAGGTATTCTTCAGTTTTTTCTCTTCCATAATGACCCCCACCTGGTTGATTATGGGCCAGGGTCAGGACGTAATCCCTAAACTGTTCTCGTACCAATAGTTGTTGTTTACGTTCCCCCGTACGAGTAGTGGTTATCCTGTATAAAAGGTTTCTCTTAATTAGGAAGTAAGGACCCACCTCCTCGGTTTCTTCTGATTTTGCGGATCTCCAAGCCTGAGCGAGAGAGGGATCTTCCCTCTGGGTTTGATGGAAACTGACAGGTGCTTCGTGGATTTCTGCTACAAGTCCTTGGGCTTGTTCTGTCCCCTTCTGACCCCTGAACTGCCCTTTTCCTTCCCTTTTCTCTCGACGTGAAAGTTTCCTACGTGTGACAGGGCAGTCAATAGTACTGTCCGAAAAAGGAGCTTCCCTCCACCAGTCCTGCGTCTCCTTGGGGTTTCTAACCTGATCCAGGAGTTCTTGGAAATGTTCATAGTCAGTCCCGATGATACATTCCTCAATCAATTGTGTCATGATTCCCATAGGCAGGAAATCCCTGTAGGTTCCCCACTCTATTGTCAGTATTTGTAATGGATATTGCTCTTTGTCCCCGTGAATACAGCAAATATTCACCCACTGTCCTGTCTCCCTGTCAGCTGGACTTATAAGGTCTTTCCTAACCACGGATTGGCTGCAGCCTGAATCAACTAGAGCGCACACCGTCCGTCCATTAATGCTCATTGTTTGTTTAAACTTCATGTGACCTCTTCCAGTACACAGTACCTGTCGTCGAGTCACTCCGATCTCCATCGGCTCACTACTGTCATGTTTCCTCGGACACATGCGGGCTATGTGTCCCCATTCCCCACAGTTATAACATTGGGGCCCCGGTACCGGTGGACTTTCTATTAGTCTACGGGGAACTGGCTCGTCGGGAAGGACTCTCGGAGCGCTTTTGGGGCTGGATACACCCACTTTTATGTTGGGTCTGGGTGGGACACCCCTTACATCCACAGAGCGATGATATGCACATGCTAAATCGATCGCCATCTCAGTATTTACTTTTGGATGTTGGCGGATCCAATTTTTTGTAGAAGTAGGTAAGGCATCTAAGTATTGTTCGAGAACAATGGTTTGTATCACCTCCTCACGGCTATTCCCGATAGGACCCAACCATTTCAAAGCCAAATCCTTTACTCGATAATAGAAGGTACGGGGGTCCTCACTGGGTCCCCACTTGATTTTCCGGAATTTGACCCTGTAGTATTCTGTGTCATGCCCCACCCGTTCTAGGATGCTAGTCTTTATTTCTTGGTATGGTGTGGTGCCCCCTGGGTTGGCTGCTTGATAGGCGGCTTGTAATAAACCGGTAAGTAAGGGTGCGACATACTGCCCCCATCTATCCTCAGGCCACTGGGCTGAAGAGGCTACTCTCTCAAAGTTAGTGAAAAAAGACTCGGGGTCTTCCCCTTCTTGATATTTCTGCAACACGGAACTGGGTACATTGGGGTGGACCTTACTGATAGCAATGGTCTCGGTTAATTTCTTCATGGCAGTCTCGTGTACCAGTTGATTATTTGCAAGGATTGTCGCCTGGCTTTTCAAAGCCGACTGTAAGGCTTCCCTGTCCTCTTTTGCTTCTCGTTGGTGCGCCTCCCATACCAACTGCAAATGTCGCTGGCCTTCTGCCAGTTGCTTGATCATATCTTCCAACGATGGGCTCTCACTCATGGTTTATACTGTTCGTACTCTGGGTGGGTATTTCTAAATCCCACTTCTGACACCACTGTGACAGTATGAACAGTATAAAGGCAACAGAGAGGCGTTGATGTTGCTCAGGTAAGTGGTTTATTCAAATTAAAGGGTTTAAATGTTCGTTTTCAGGGAGTCTGGGTTTTTAGATTTTAGATAGGGTTCTTCGTCTCTTACTGATGGTTTCTTCTGTCTTTTTTTCCTCTCTTCCAGGTTGTTGCTCAGATGGTCTCTCGGGTGATTCCAGTCTCGGGATACCGAAAAACAGAAGGACAGAAACGCTACGGTAAGTGGGGTGGAAATTACATCTATTCCTCTCTAAACTATGACAGACTGGGGAAAAATTAAGGGAAAAAGGTGGGGTTGTGCCAGTGAGGAGTTGAGGGGGACCAAGTGACCACTGTCTGGGGTTTGTAGTGCCCGTAAAAGTGTTTCACACGTGGATGTCCCGGTGTCCTTAAATGTCTCTAGTTCCCCTCCCCAGTCCCTTTCCCAGTAGTGTCCCGTTTGTGAGCCTACAAGGACCGTACCTTGTTAAGCCACGACCCTCCAGGGTCGTGGCTGGCGTTCTCGTGGTCCGTAAGTTGGTTTCCTTCGACAGGGTTAACCGGTTCCGACACCTCGTTAGACGCGGGATCTCTTCTGTCGGGTTTTCCGGGCCAGCCGTCTCTGAAAAACTCCTCTTCCTCGGGTTTCTTCTTTTCCTGCTCCGCTGCTCTCTCTCCTCTTTTCTCCGCCGGCTTCTCTCTCTCCCTCTCCGTGCTACCCGGGCTCTTCAGCGTCCCGGGCCGGAAACCCTCCAGGGTTACCCCGGCAACCTCTGGACGCCTGCCTCTCTCTGGCCGCGTTGCCGGGGAAACGCCGGGATGCGGAAATGACGTATCGGAGGATTCCGATACGTCACCTTCAGGACGTCTTGCCATCGTGAACGAGAATACCCGGTCACACACCTCTTCCCATGAACTGTCCTGTTCGAGGACCGGGGTAGAGTCCGGAAATCGAGACAGATAATCAGCTGGGGCCTGCTGCGACCCTGGTATGTGGCGTACCTGAAAGGAAAATGGCTGCAGTTCAAGGAACCATCTCAGAATCCGGGAATTAGTATCTTTATGCGCGGCCAACCAAGTGAGGGGGGCATGATCCGTAAAAAGAATAAAAGGTCGACCCAACAGATAATACTGTAAAGTGTCCACAGCCCACTTGATGGCCAAACACTCTCTTTCAATGATGGGAAAATGACGTTCCCGGGGAAACAGTTTTCTACTGATATATACTACAGGGTGATCACGACCCTCCCCGTCGGGTTGAGCTAGAACCCCCCCCAGTCCTACGTCGGAGGCATCTGTGTATAGATGGAAGGGTTTCGAGAAGTCTGGACACCGCAATATGGGTTCTTTGGTCAGATAGGATTTTAGTTGTTCAAAACTAGCTGTCTGGTGATCTGAAAAAGGCACTAACTGGTTGGGGTGTGAATTAGACAGTAAATCCGTGAGGGGAGCTGCAAGGGTGGAATACTCAGGTATGAACCTTCGATAGTAGCCGACTAATCCCAAAAACAAGCGTAAATCTTTTTTTGTTTTTGGGCTAGGGGCGTGTAGAATGGCTTCTACTTTCTTAGTTTGAGGTTGCAGAGTTCCCTGGCAGATTTTGTATCCTAGGTATGAAATGTCTGGTTTTCCGATAACGCATTTTTTTGGGTTGGCAGTTAGCCCTGCTCTTGCGAGAGTGTGGAATATCTGATGTAAATGGTTTAGATGATCTTCCCAGGTTTCACTAAATATGACTACATCGTCTAGGTAGGCTGCTGCAAAGGTATGAAATGGTTTTAATAGCCTATCCATTAACCTTTGAAACGTAGCTGGTGCTCCGTGCAATCCAAATGGTAGCACAGTGAAATGATACAGGCCGGACTGGGTCGCAAAAGCCGTTTTTTCTTTGTCCTCCGGGTCTAATGGGATCTGCCAATACCCTTTTGTTAAGTCTATCGTGGACATAAATTTTGCTTTTCCAAGTTTTTCAAGGACGTCGTCTACTCTAGGGATTGGATATGTGTCAAACATGGAACTTTGGTTAAGCTTCCGGAAGTCGATACAGAATCTGATAGTACCGTCCGGTTTTGGTACCAGAACGACTGGGGAGCACCAGGGACTATTCGATGGTTCTACTACCCCTAGTTCTAGCATTTTCTGTATCTCGTCCTCCATAATCTGTTTCCGTGCCTCGGGGATATGATACGGACATAACCTAACGATTTTACCTGGTGTCGTCCTTATCTTATGGTATATCAAGGTGGTTTTACCCGGCGTTTCTGAAAAGAAATGTTGGAAGTGTTTCAGTAAGCTATACACCTGCCCCTTCTCTCGAATCATCAAGGCTTCATTTACCGAGGGTAGCCCTTTTCCCTCGTGGGATCCGGTGGGACAGAACTCAATATTCAACTCTTTATTGGGACAGAGGAACCGACTCACTCCTACGGAACCGTCAGGGGTGTTGGGTTCTTCCCATTTTTTAAAGAGATTTATATGATAAATCTGTTTTTTTTTAGGATTGGCCGAGATTTCAATCAGATAAGTAACAGGAGAAACTGATCCAATTACCCTATATGGACCCTGCCATCTTGCTAGGAGTTTGTGTTCTGAAGTGGGACGCATTATTAGTACCTGGTCTTCTGGTTGTAAAACCCTCAGCTTACTCCCTCTCTCATAATACTGTTTTTGGGTTCTTTGGGCCTGTTCCATATTCACTCGTACCTCTTCCCATATAGTTTGTAGGTGAGACCGTAGGTTGGGGCATATTCTAATAGTGGCCTTCCCCCTCCTTCTGCCTCCTCTTCCCATGTTTCAACGGCCATGTCTAGAAGGGAACGGGGCTGTCGGCCGAACACTAACTCAAAGGGGCTATGGCCAGTTGAGGCCTGTTCGTGGGTTCGTATAGCATATAATACCAGTGGTAATTTCTGATCCCAGTCTCTCCCTGAGTCCTGCACTAGTTTTCTCAGTAGGGTTTTTATTGTTCGGTTGTACCGCTCCACCAATCCATCCGTCTGTGGATGGTACACCGAGGTTCGGATTTGTGAAATACCTAATGTTTTACACACCTGTCTCATGAGATTAGACATAAAGGGGGTCCCCTGGTCGGTAAGTATTTCATGGGGAAACCCAATTCGAGAGAAGACGGTTATCATTGCTTGGGCTACTGTCTTGGTAGTTATACTTGTCAGAGGAATAGCCTCGGGGTATCGGGTGGCATAATCAACCATAACTAGGATATATGTGTGACCTTTAGTCGAGGGTACTATGGGCCCAATCAGATCCATCCCTATCCTGCTAAAGGGGATGTCTATGATGGGTAGGGGCATCAGCGGTGCTTTTTTAGGTTTACCTGGTTCCGTAAGCTGGCACCTGGGACACTGAGAACAATATTTTCTTATGTGTGCAAACACCCCCGGCCAGTAAAATCGCCTGAGGAGGTATTCTTCAGTTTTTTCTCTTCCATAATGACCCCCACCTGGTTGATTATGGGCCAGGGTCAGGACGTAATCCCTAAACTGTTCTCGTACCAATAGTTGTTGTTTACGTTCCCCCGTACGAGTAGTGGTTATCCTGTATAAAAGGTTTCTCTTAATTAGGAAGTAAGGACCCACCTCCTCGGTTTCTTCTGATTTTGCGGATCTCCAAGCCTGAGCGAGAGAGGGATCTTCCCTCTGGGTTTGATGGAAACTGACAGGTGCTTCGTGGATTTCTGCTACAAGTCCTTGGGCTTGTTCTGTCCCCTTCTGACCCCTGAACTGCCCTTTTCCTTCCCTTTTCTCTCGACGTGAAAGTTTCCTACGTGTGACAGGGCAGTCAATAGTACTGTCCGAAAAAGGAGCTTCCCTCCACCAGTCCTGCGTCTCCTTGGGGTTTCTAACCTGATCCAGGAGTTCTTGGAAATGTTCATAGTCAGTCCCGATGATACATTCCTCAATCAATTGTGTCATGATTCCCATAGGCAGGAAATCCCTGTAGGTTCCCCACTCTATTGTCAGTATTTGTAATGGATATTGCTCTTTGTCCCCGTGAATACAGCAAATATTCACCCACTGTCCTGTCTCCCTGTCAGCTGGACTTATAAGGACTTTCCTAACCACGGATTGGCTGCAGCCTGAATCAACTAGAGCGCACACCGTCCGTCCATTAATGCTCATTGTTTGTTTAAACTTCATGTGACCTCTTCCAGTACACAGTACCCGTCGTCGAGTCACTCCGATCTCCATCGGCTCACTACTGTCATGTTTCCTCGGACACATGCGGGCTATGTGTCCCCATTCCCCACAGTTATAACATTGGGGCCCTGGTACCGGCGGACTTTCTATTAGTCTATGGGGAACTGGCTCGTCGGGAAGGACTCTCGGAGCGCTTTTGGGGCTGGATACACCCACTTTTATGTTGGGTCTGGGTGGGACACCCCTTACATCCACAGAGCGATGATATGCACATGCTAAATCGATCACCATCTCAGTATTTACTTTTGGATGTTGGCGGATCCAATTTTTTGTAGAAGTAGGTAAGGCATCTAAGTATTGTTCGAGAACAATGGTTTGTATCACCTCCTCACGGCTATTCCCGATAGGACCCAACCATTTCAAAGCCAAATCCTTTACTCGATAATAGAAGGTACGGGGGTCCTCACTGGGTCCCCACTTGATTTTCCGGAATTTGACCCTGTAGTATTCTGTGTCATGCCCCACCCGTTCTAGGATGCTAGTCTTTATTTCTTGGTATGGTGTGGTGCCCCCTGGGTTGGCTGCTTGATAGGCGGCTTGTAATAAACCGGTAAGTAAGGGTGCGACATACTGCCCCCATCTATCCTCAGGCCACTGGGCTGAAGAGGCTACTCTCTCAAAGTTAGTGAAAAAAGACTCGGGGTCTTCCCCTTCTTGATATTTCTGCAACAAGGAACTGGGTACATTGGGGTGGACCTTACTGATAGCAATGGTCTCGGTTAATTTCTTCATGGCAGTCTTGTGTACCAGTTGATTATTTGCAAGGATTGTCGCCTGGCTTTTCAAAGCCGACTGTAAGGCTTCCCTGTCCTCTTTTGCTTCTCGTTGGTGCGCCTCCCATACCAACTGCAAATGTCGCTGGCCTTCTGCCAGTTGCTTGATCATATCTTCCAACGATGGGCTCTCACTCATGGTTTATACTGTTCGTACTCTGGGTGGGTATTTTTAAATCCCACTTCTGACACCACTGTGACAGTATGAACAGTATAAAGGCAACAGAGAGGCGTTGATGTTGCTCAGGTAAGTGGTTTATTCAAATTAAAGGGTTTAAATGTTCGTTTTCAGGGAGTCTGGGTTTTTAGATTTTAGATAGGGTTCTTCGTCTCTGACTGATGGTTTCTTCTGTCTTTTTTTCCTCTCTTCCAGGTTGTTGCTCAGATGGTCTCTCGGGTGATTCCAGTCTCGGGATACCGAAAAACAGAAGGACAGAAACGCTACGGTAAGTGGGGTGGAAATTACATCTATTCCTCTCTAAACTATGACAGACTGGGGAAAAATGAAGGGAAAAAGGTGGGGTTGTGCCAGTGAGGAGTTGAGGGGGACCAAGTGACCACTGTCTGGGGTTTGTAGTGCCCGTAAAAGTGTTTCACACGTGGATGTCCCGGTGTCCTTAAATGTCTCTAGTTCCCCTCCCCAGTCCCTTTCCCAGTAGTGTCCCGTTTGTGAGCCCACAAGGACCGTACCTTGTTAAGCCACGACCCTCCAGGGTCGTGGCTGGCGTTCTCGTGGTCCGTAAGTTGGTTTCCTTCGACAGGGTTAACCGGTTCCGACACCTCGTTAGACGCGGGATCTCTTCTGTCGGGTTTTCCGGGCCAGCCGTCTCTGAAAAACTCCTCTTCCTCTGGTTTCTTCTTTTCCTGCTCCGCTGCTCTCTCTCCTCTTTTCTCCGCCGGCTTCTCTCTCTCCCTCTCCGTTCTACCCGGGCTCTTCAGCGTCCCGGGCCGGAAACCCTCCAGGGTTACCCCGGCAACCTCTGGACGCCTGCCTCTCTCTGGCTGCGTTGCCGGGGAAACGCCGGGACGCGGAAATGACGTATCGGAGGATTCCGATACGTCACCGTCAGGACGTCTTGCCATCGTGAACGGGAATACCCGGTCACAAACTACTTACCACTTTGTCATTGTGTACTTTTCATAAGAGAATAATATACAAAACAGTTCAGTGTATGTACACCTAACCAAAAAGTTTGGCTTTTCTCCTCTTAAACTTTTTACTAAGTTCTGAAAAGTATTCTAAAACTTCTAAAAGTTTCTAAAAAGTTATAAAAAGTTTTTTTTCTCTGTTCTTTAAAATGTTCTGAAACTTTTTCTTTCTTCTCACTGTCTCTAAACCTTTTGCTATCATGTCTGTGGTAGACTCTACTCTTAAAATGGTCAATACTACTTATGACAATTTGAATTACAACAGCCTGAGGAGTCTCTGCTTAGATAGAGGTTTAGTGATAGGAACAAACCCTACAAAAGAGTTTCTATATAACATACTTATTGTGAATGATGAGTCCCAAGGAGGCACTTCAAATGAGAGGTTAATAGAAGGTTCCCATTCTGACTCACGGGATCTCCTTGAGGGAGGTGGGGAGGGTTCTGTTCCAGATCTGCCCCCTAGCAGGACACCTAGTAATGTTGGTAGTAATGGAGGGTCCCATCATAGTAGGGGAGTCGTTATTCCTGGAGGCCAAGTTATTAGGGTTCAGTCAGTTAGGGACAGATCCCCCTCTGTTGTTTCCAATTTATCTTCTGTGTACAAGCATTCCCAACCCACCCACCCTGAAGACAATATGTTAGAAAGGGAACACAAAAAGTTGAGAGTTGAAGAGACCAGACTGAAGCTTAAACAGCAACAGCTGGCCTTAGATAGGGAATCCTTAGACCCGAGAGCATGATACCAGGAATCTGCACAAGATAGTCCCCCCTTACAAGGAGGGGGATGACATCAACAAGTGGTTTGCTGCACTTGAGAGGGCATGTATGGTACAGGGGGTCCCTCAAAGGCAGTGGGCTGCTATATTGTGGCTATCTTTCACTGGAAAGGGTAGGGGTAGGCTCCTTACTGTCAGAGAAAGTGATGCTAACAATTTTGCAGTTTTGAAGGATGCACTCTTGGATGGATTTGGCTTAATCACTGAACAATACAGGATTAAGTTCAGAGACACCAGAAAAGAGTCCTCACAATACCGGATAGACTTTGTTGACTGTTCAGTGAAGGCCTTGGAGGGGTGGTTACATGGCAGTAAAGTTTCTGACTATGAAAGCCTGTATAATCTTATTCTGAGAGAGCATATTCCTAATAACTGTGTGCCTGACTCGTTACATCAATATCTAGTGGAATCAGATCTGACCTCTCCCCAAGAATTAGCAAAGAAGGCAGACAAATGGGTCAGAACAAGAGTGAACAGAAACGTTCATACAGGGGGTGACAAGGATGGCAAGAAGAAGGATGGTAAGTCTTCTGACAAGGGTGGAGACAAAAATAAAACTGAGTCTTCATCAGGCCCACAAAAATCCTCTGGTGGGGGTGGTGGGTCCAAATTCTCTTCCAATAATCAAGTTAGAAAGCCTTGGTGTTATTTGTGTAAAGTCAAAGGCCATTGGACTACTGATGCCAGTTGTCCAAAGAAAAACACCAAACCTCCCACTACCACAACCCCTACTGCAAATTCTAGTGCTCCTAGTAATAGCAGTGGTGGTGGGAGCAAACCTACTAATAGCCAATCCAAGGGAGTAGCTGGGCTCACTTTTGGTAATTTAGTTGGGGTTGGTCTTGTTAGGGAGGCCACAGAGGCTGTGTTAGCTTCTGAAGGTGCCATTGATTTGGCCACCTTGGTTGCTTGCTCCCTTAATATGGATAAGTAGAAGCAACTTCCCCTAATAAATGGTGTTGAGGTTCAGGCCTACAGGGACACAGGTGCCAGTGTTACCATGGTAATAGAGAAACTGGTGCACCCTGAACAACACCTACTTGGTCAGCAGTACCACGTCTCAGACGCTCATAACAACACTCTTAGCCACCCCATGGCTGTTGTGAATCTCAACTGGGGGGGGGGGAGGTTACTGGTCCAAAGAAAGTTGTGGTTGCCTCAGATTTACCTGTAGACTGTTTACTAAGGAATGATTTAGAGACATTAGCTTGGGCAGAAGTGGAGTTGGAGGCTCATGCAGCAATGCTGGGCTTTCCTGGGCATATCTTTGCTTTGACAAGGGCTCAGGCCAAAAAGCAAAAAGGACAGGGTAACTTGGGTCCTGGAACAATGGACCAAGTGCTCCCTAAAGCTAGGGGTAGCAAGGGTAAATCCCTACCCACTATCCCTCCCTCTACAGACGATTCTCCTTCTGAGGAAGAAGAATTTCCTCCCTGTGCAGAACCTTCACCAGATGAGCTGGCAGCAGACACTGCTGAGCTTTTGGGTGGAGGGGGGCCTGCCAGGGAAGAGCTGAGTGTGGCACAGCAAACCTGTAACACATTAGAGGGTCTCAGACAGCAAGCTGTCAAACAGCAAAATGGGGATGTCAGTGACTCACATAGAGTTTACTGGGAGGATAACCTCTTGTACACCGAGGCAAGGGACCCAAAACCTGGAGTAGCCAGGAGATTGGTCATTCCCCCCCTGCAGTACAGAGAGTTCCTCCTAACTCTGGCACATGACATTCCTTTGGCTGGGCATTTGGGCCAGATCAAAACATGGGAAAGGCTTGTCCCCCTGTTTCACTGGCCTAGGATGTCAGAGGACACTAAAGATTTTTGCAAGTCTTGTGTGACCTGCCAAGCCAGTGGCAAGACTGGTGGCACACCAAAGGCTCCCCTTATTCCACTACCTGTGGCTGGGGTCCCCTTTGAAAGGGTAGGGGTTGACATAGTTGGCCCCCTTGACCCTCCTACTGCTTCAGGCAATAGGGTTATCTTGGTGGTTGTGGACCATGCCACAAGATATCCTGAAGCAATTCCTCTAAGGACCACTACAGCTCCTGCAGTGGCAAAGGCCCTCCTGGGAATCTTTTCCAGGGTGGGTTTCCCACAAGAGGTTGTATCAGACAGGGGAAGCAACTTTATGTCTGCATACTTGAAAGCTATGTAGAAGGAATGTGGTGTAACATACAAATTCACCACTCCTTATCATCCACAGACTAATGGACTGGTAGAGAGGTTTAATAAAACTCTCAAAGGTATGATAATGGGACTCCCTGAAAAACTCAGGAGGAGATGGGATGTCTTGTTACCTTGTCTTCTTTTTGCTTACAGGGAGGTACCCCAAAAAGGAGTGGGCTTCAGCCCCTTTGAACTCCTCATTGGGCACCCTGTAAGAGGTCCACTAACACTTGTGAAGGAGGGTTGGGAACAACCTTTAAAAGCTCCCAAACAGGACATAGTGGACTATGTACTTGGCCTAAGAACCAGAATGGCCGAGTACATGAAAAAGGCCAGTAAAAACCTTCAGGCCAGCCAAGAGCTCCAGAAGCAATGGCATGACCAGAAGGCTGTTCTGATTCAGTACCAACCAGAACAGAAGGTGTGGGTATTGGAGCCTGTGGCCCCAAGAACACTCTAGGACAAATGGAGTGGACCCCATCTAATTGTTGAGAAAAAAGGGTGAGGTTACCTATCTGGTAGACCTGGGCACTGCCAGGGGTCCCCTTAGGGTGATTCATGTCAACCGCCTAAAACCCTACTATGACAGGGCTGAACCCACCCTGCTCATGGCAACAGATGAGGGACAGGAAGAAGAGAGTGATCCTCTCCCTGATCTCTTCTCTTCCACTGAAGAGGATGCTTTAGTGGAGGGAGTAGTTTTAGCAGATTGTTATGTTATGTTATGTTATACTTATTTGTATAGCGCCTAACTGCCCGAAGGCCTCGTAGCGCTTGTATTACCATAGCGGAAGTGAGCTATTATTGTTTGTGGAGGAGTTTAGATTTTAAATAGCCAGGTTTTCAAGTCCTTCCTAAAGGAAGTCTCTTGAGAGTTAGATCTTATATTGATAGGCAGGTTGTTCCAGAGCAAAGCACCTTGATATGCCAGTGATCTTCCTCCCCATCTTGCTTTCTTCACCGACGGTACTATGATCAAGTTGGCTGATGAGGATCTGAGTGGCCTAGCTGGAATATAGACCTGTGCCAGTGTTTTAAGCATTTCAGGACCCTTGTTGAAAATGGCTCTGTGAATATGGCACAGGGCCTTGAACTGAATCCTCTCCTCAACAGGGAGCCAGTGTAAGGACACGATACCTGCTCGTGTAGAATGTTGCTTGGGGATGTTTAAAAGCAGGCGTGCCGCAGCATTCTGTACTCTTTGCAGTCTTTGTATAACATATTTAGGTGATCCTATAAACAAGGCATTGCCATAATCAATCCGAGAGCCTATCAGCGCCTGAATGACCAGTCTTCTAGCCAGAAACGGTAGTAGCATTAGAACATTCCTCAACGTCCTGAGCAGGGCAAATGAAGTTCCTGCTACTCTATTGGCATGTTGAGCCATAGATAATAGGGGGTCCAGCCAGACGCCCAAGCTTTTGATAAGGCTTTTAGGAGGAGGCAGGGAGGGGGCTCCGTCTAGGAGGCTGGAATTAACTAGGGGCAATTTAGCAGATTGTCTGACTGCAGAACAGAAAGACAACTGCATAAATCTCCTTGGACAATTTTCTGAACTCTTTTCAACTGTGCCAGGCACCACATCTTGGTGTGAACACACAATTAATACTGGAGACAGCTTGCCTGTCAAAAGTAAAATCTATAGGCAGCCTGACCATGTCAGGGACTGAATAAAACAAGAGGTTCAGAAAATGCTTGATCTGGGAGTGGTTGAACCTTCTGAAAGCCCATGGGCGAGTCCTGTGGTGCTTGTACCAAAGCCTCACTCAAAAGATGGAAAAAGGGAGATTAGGTTTTGTGTAGACTACAGAGGTCTCAATCAGGTAACAAAAACTGATGCTCACCCTATACCCAGGGCAGATGAGCTCATAGATACACTGGAATCTGCCAAGTATCTAAGCACCTTTGATTTGACTGCAGGGTATTGGCAGATCAAATTGGCTGAGGATGCTAAACCTAAAACTGCATTTTCAACTATAGGAGGGCACTACCAATTTACAGTGATGCCCTTTGGTTTGAAAAATGCACCTGCCACTTTTCAGAGGTTGGTGGACACAGTCCTGCAAGGGTTGGAGGCTTTTAGTGCAGCATATCTAGATGATATAGCTGTCTTTAGCTCCACCTGGGATGAGCACCTGGTCCACCTTGTAGGAGGCTGGACTGGCTTGTAGTGAGTACCAAGGGGTACTTGCACCTTGCACCAGGCCCAGTTATCCCTTATTAGTGTATAGGGTGTCTAGCAGCTTAGGCTGATAGATAATGGTAGCTTAGCAAAGCAGCTCAGGCTGAACTAGGAGACGTGTGAAGCTACTACAGTACCACTTAGTGTCATATGCACAATATCATAAGAAAACACAATACACAGTTATACTAAAAATAAAGGTACTTTATTTTTATGACAATATGCCAAAGTATCTTAGAGTGTACCCTCAGTAAGAGGATAGGAAATATACAAAAAATATATATACACAATAGCAAAAATATGCAGTATAGTCTTAGAAAACAGTGCAAACAATGTATAGTTACAATAGGATGCAATGGGGAAACATAGGGATAGGGGCAACACAAACCATATACTCCAGAAGTGGAATGCGAACCACGAATGGACCCCAAACCTATGTGACCTTGTAGAGGGTCGCTGGGACTATTAGAAAATAGTGAGAGTTAGAAAAATAACCCTCCCCAAGACCCTGAAAAGTGAGTGCAAAGTGCACCAAAGTTCCCCTAAGGACAAAATAGTCGTGTTAGAGGGAGAATGCAAGGAAAACACAAATCAGCAATGCAACAACGATGGATTCCTGTCTGAAGGTACCTGTGGAACAAGGGGACCAAGTCCAAAAGTCACAAGCAGCTCGGAGATGGGCAGATGCCCAAGAAATGCCAGCGGTTGGTGCAAAGAAGCTCTTACTAGGCTGAAGAACTGTGAATACTGCAGGAACGACAAGGGCTAGAGACTTCCCCTTTGGAGGATGGATCCCCCACGCCTTGGAGAGTCGTGCAGAAGTGTTTTCCCGCCGGATGGACGCCAACAAGCCTTGTTACACGCAAATCGTGCGGTTGGCGTTTTTGGACGCTGCTGGGGCCCAGGAGGGACCAGGAGGTCGCAAATTGGACCTGCAGAGAGAGGGGACGTCGAGCAAGACAAAGAGCCCTCACTGAAGCAGGTAGCACCCGGAGAAGTGCCAGAAACAGGCACTACGAGGATGCGTGAAACGGTGCTCGCCGAAGTTGCACAAAGGAGTCCCACGTCGCCGGAGACCAACTTAGAAAGTCGTGCAATGCAGGTTTAGAGTGCCGTGGACCCAGGCTTGGCTGTGCACACAGGATTTCCGCCGGAAGTGCACAGGGGCCGGAGAAGCTTGCAAAGTCGCGGTTCCCAGCAATGCAGCCCAGCGAGGTGAGGCAAGGACTTACCTCCACCAAACTTGGGCTGAAGAGTCACTGGACTGTGGGGGTCACTTGGACGGTGTCGCTGGATTCGAGGGACCTCGCTCGTCGTGCTGAGAGGAGACCCAAGGGACCGGAGATGCAGCTTTTTGGTGCCTGCGGTTGCAGGGGGAAGATTCCGTCGACCCACGGGAGATTTCTTCGGAGCTTCTGGTGCAGAGAGGAGGCAGACTACCCCCACAGCATGCACAAGCAGGAAAACAGTCGAGAAGGCGGCAGGATCAGCGTTACAGAGTTGCAGTAGTCGTCTTTGCTACTATGTTGCAGGTTTGCAGGCTTCCAGCGCGGTCAGCGGTCGATTCCTTATCAGAAGGTGAAGAGGGAGATGCAGAGGAACTCGGCTGAGCTCATGCATTCGTTATCTAAAGTTTCCCCAGAGACAGAGACCCTAAATAGCCAGAAAAGAGGGTTTGGCTACCTAGGAGAGAGGAAAGGCTACTAACACCTGAAGGAGCCTATCACAAGGAGTCTCTGACGTCACCTGGTGGCACTGGCTACTCAGAGCAGTCCAGTGTGCCAGCAGCACCTCTGTTTCCAAGATGGCAGAGGTCTGGAGCACACTGGAGGAGCTCTGGACACCTCCCAGGGGAGGTGCAGGTCAGGGGAGTGGTCACTCCCCTTTCCTTTGTCCAGTTTCGCGCCAGAGCAGGGGCTAAGGGGTCCCTGAACCGGTGTAGACTGGCTTATGCAGAATTGGGCACATCTGTGCCCAACAAAGCATTTCCAGAGGCTGGGGGAGGCTACTCCTCCCCTGCCTTCACACCATTTTCCAAAGGGAGAGGGTGTCACACCCTCTCTCAGAGGAAGTTCTTTGTTCTGCCATCCTGGGCCAGGCCTGGCTGGACCCCAGGAGGGCAGCTGCCTGTCTGAGGGGTTGGCAGCAGCAGCAGCTGCAGAGAAACCCCAGGAAGGGCAGTCTGGCAGTACCAGGGTCTGTGCTACAGACCACTGGGATCATGGAATTGTACCAACAATGCCAGGATGGCATAGAGGGGGCAATTCCATGATCATAGACATGTTACATGGCCATATTCGGAGTTACCATGGTGAAGCTACATATAGGTAGTGACCTATATGTAGTGCACGCGTGTAATGGTGTCCCCGCACTCACAAAGTTCAGTGAATTGGCTCTGAACAATGTGGGGGCACCTTGGCTAGTGCCAGGGTGCCCACACACTAAGTAACTTTGCACCTAACCTTTACCAGGTAAAGGTTAGACATATAGGTGACTTATAAGTTACTTAAGTGCAGTGTAAAATGGCTGTGAAATAACGTGGACGTTATTTCACTCAGGCTGCAGTGGCAGGCCTGTGTAAGAATTGTCAGAGCTCCCTATGGGTGGCAAAAGAAATGCTGCAGCCCATAGGGATCTCCTGGAACCCCAATACCCTGGGTACCTCAGTACCATATACTAGGGAATTATAAGGGTGTTCCAGTAAGCCAATGTAAATTGGTAAAATTGGTCACTAGCCTGTTAGTGACAATTTGAAAGTAATGAGAGAGCATAACCACTGAGGTTCTGGTTAGCAGAGCCTCAGTGAGACAGTTAGGCACCACACAGGGAACATATACATGCACACCTATGAGCACTGGGGCCCTGTGTGACAGGGTCCCAGTGACACATACATATAGGCCACAAACCTATGAGCACTGGGGTCCTGACTAGCAGGATCCCAGTGACACATAACAACCATACTGAAAACATGGTGTTTTCACTATGAGCACTGAGGCCTGGCCATCAGGATCCTAGTGAGACAGTGAAAACAGTGACAAACACCCTGACATACACTCACAAACAGGCCAAAAGTGGGGGTAACAAGGCTAGAAAGAGGCTACCTTCTCACACAACCCCCCCCCAAACGAAGGACAATAAGGCTAACCTTGGCCAGTTGAAAGGCCTCAAAGTGCCAGATAGGGCAGGGAAAGGTGGTTTATCTGGGACACCTGGTAGGTGGAGAACAGATTGCACCACTGCAGGGGAAAATCCAGACAATCATGGATTGGGTTCCCCCTACAACACAGACCCAGGTGAGAGCCTTCTTAGGCCTCGC
Source organism: Pleurodeles waltl (assembly GCF_031143425.1). Classification (NCBI taxonomy): domain Eukaryota; kingdom Metazoa; phylum Chordata; class Amphibia; order Caudata; family Salamandridae; genus Pleurodeles; species Pleurodeles waltl. The sequence goes on along the minus strand of NC_090437.1, from coordinate 1,311,602,309 downwards.
TGGGTATTACAGGAGATTCATTAAAAACTATGGCTCCATAGCAGCCCCTCTTAACGATCCCACTAGTAAGAAAATGCCTAAAAAGGTATTGTGGACTGCTAGCTGTCAGAAAGCTTTTGAGGAGCTCAAACAGGCCATGTGCTCTGCACCTGTCCTAAAAAGCCCATGTTACTCATTCATTGTTCAAACTGATGCATCTGAATTAGGGGTAGGGAAGTCTTATCACAACTGAATTCTGAGGGCCAGAATCAACCAGTTGCTTTTATCAACAGAAGGTTGACCCCTAGAGAAAAGCGTTGGTCTGCCATAGAGAGGGAGGCCTTTGCTATGGTCTGGGCACTGAAAATGTTGAGGCCAGACCTGTTTGGCACTCACTTTATTGTTCAGAAAGACCACAAACCTCTACTTTGGCTAAAACAAATGAAAGGTGAAAACCCTAAATTGTTGAGGTGGTCCATACCTCTACAGGGAATGGACTGTACAGTGGAACATAGACCTGGGAGTACCCACTCCAATGCAGATGGACTCTCCAGATATTTCCACTTAGACAATGAAGACTCATCAGGTCATAGCTAGTCTTATTGTCCTTCGTTTGGGGGAGGTTGTGTAGGAAAGTACCATCTTGCCTGGCATGTTACCCCCATATTTCACCGTATATATGTTGGTTTAGTCCATGTGCCACTGGGACCCTGCCATGCAGGGCCCCAGTGCTCATAAGTATGTGCCCTGTATGTGTTCCCTGTGTGATGCCTAACTGTCTCACTGAGGCTCTGCTAACCAGAACCTCAGTGGTTATGCTCTCTGTGCTTTCCAAATTTGTCACTAACAGGCTAGTGACTAAATTTACCAATTCACATTGGCATACTGGTACACCCATATAATTCCCTAGTATATGGGACTGAGGTACCCAGGGTATTGGGGTTCCAGGAGATCCCTATGGGCTGCAGCATTTCTTTTGCCACCCATAGGGAGCTCTGACAATTCTTACACAGGCCTGCCAGTGCAGCCTGAGTGAACTAACGTCCACGTTATTTCACAGCCATTTACCACTGCACTTAAGTAACTTATAAGTCACCTATATGTCTAACCTTCACCTGGTGAAGGTTGGGTAAAAAGTTACTTAGTGTGTGGGCACCCTGGCACTAGCCAAGGTGCCCCCACATCGTTCAGTGCAAATTCCCTGGACTTTGTGAGTGCGGGGACACCATTACACGCGTGCACTGTACATAGGTCACTACCTATGTACAGCGTCACAATGGTAACTCCGAACATGGCCATGTAACATGTCTAAGATCATGGAATTGTCACCTCAATGCCATTCTGGCATTGGGGTGACAATTCCATGATCCCCCGGGTCTCTAGCACAGAACCCGGGTACAGCCAAACTGCCTTTCCGGGGTCTCCACTGCAGCTGCTGCTGCTGTCAACCCCTCAGACAGCTTTCTGCCCTCCTGGGGTCCAGCCAGCCCTGGCCCAGGAAGGCAGAACAAAGGACTTCCTCTGAGAGAGGGAGTAACACCCTCTCCCTTTGGAAATAGGTGCGAGGGCTGGGGAGGAGTAGCCTTCCCCAGCCTCTGGAAATGCTTTGATGGGCACAGATGGTGCCCATGTCTGCATAAGCCAGTCTACACCGGTTCAGGGATCCCCCAGCCCTACTCTGGCACGAAACTGGACAAAGGAAAGGGGAGTGACCACTCCCCTGACCTGCACCTCCCAGGGGAGGTGCCCAGAGCTTCTCCAGTGTGTCCCAGACCTCTGCCATCTTGGAAACAGAGGTGTTTGTGGCACACTGGACTGCTCTGAGTGGCCAGTGCCAGCAGGTGACGTCAGAGGCTCCTTCTGATAGGCTCTTACCTCTCTTGGTAGCCAATCCTCCTTCCTAGGTAGCCAAACCTCCTTTTCTGGCTATTTAGGGTCTCTGCTTTGGGGATCTCACCAGAGAACGAATGCAAAAGCTCACCAGAGTTCCTCTGCATCTCCCTCTTCACCTTCTGCCAAAGGATCAACCGCTGACTGCTCAGGACGCCTGCAAAACCGCAACACAGTAGCAAGACGACTACTAGCAACATTGTATTGCTTCATCCTGCCGGCTTTCTCGACTGTTTCCAGGTGGTGCATGCTCTGGGGGTATCCTGCCTCCTCTCTGCACCAGGAGCTCTGAAGAAATCTCCCGTGGGTCGACGGAATCTTCCCCCTGCAACCGCAGGCACCAAAAGACTGCATCACCGGTCCTCTGGGTCCCCTCTCAGCACGACGAGCGTGGTCCCTGGAACTCAGAAACTCTGTCCACGTGACTCCCACAGTCCAGTGACTCTTCAGTCCAAGTTTGGTGGTGGTAAGTCCTTGCCTCCCCATGCTAGACTGCATTGCTGGGTACCGCGTGATTTGCAGCTGCTCCGGCTCCTGTGCACTCTTCCAGGATTTCCTTCGTGCACAGCCAAGCCTGGGTCCCGACACTCCTTCCTGCAGTGCACAACCTTCTGAGTTGTCCTCCGGCGTCGTGGGACTCCCTTTTGTGACTTCGGGTGGGCTTCGGGTTTTGCTTCTGTGAGGGCTCCCTACGTTGCTGCCCCCTCTGTCTCCTCCTCCAAGTGGCGACATCCTGGTCCCTCCTGGGCCACAGCAGCAGCCAAAAACCTCTACTGTGACCCTTGTAGCTAGCAAGGCTTGTTTGCAGTCTTTCTGCGTGGGAACACCTCTGCAAGCTTCATCGCGACGTGGGACATCCATCCTCCAAAGGAGAAGTTCCTAGTCCTCTTCTTTCTTGCAGAACTCCAAGCTTCTTCCAACAGGTGGCAGCTTCCTTGCACCCTCAGCTGGCATTGCCTGGGCTCCTGCCCACTCTCGACACTGTCGCGACTATTGGACTTGGTCCCCTTGTCTTACAGGTATGCAGGTCCGGAAATCCACTGTTGTTGCATTGCTGGTGTTTGTTCTTCCTGCAGAATCCCCCTATCACGACTTCCGTGCTCTCTGGGGGGAAGTAGGTGCACTTTACACCTACCTTTCAGGGTCTTGCGGTGGGCTATTTTTCTAACCCTCACTGTTTTCTTACAGTCCCAGCGACCGTCTACAAGCCCACATAGGTTTGGGGTCCATTCGTGGTTCGCATTCCACTTTTTGAGTATATGGTTTGTGTTGCCCCTATACCTATGTGCTCCTATTGCAATCTATTGTAACTTTACACTGCTTGCATTACTTTTCTTGCTATTACCTGCATAATTTTGGTTTGTGTACATGTATCTTGTGTATATATCTTATCCTCATACTGAGGGTACTCACTGAGATACTTTTGGCATATTGTCATAAAAATAAAGTACCTTTATTTTTAGTACTTCTGTGTATTGTGTTTTCTTATGATATTGTGCATATGACACCAGTGGTATAGTAGGAGCTTTACATGTCTCCTAGTTCAGCCTAATCTGCTTTGCCATAGCTACCTTCTATCAGCCTAGGCTGCTAGAAACACCTCTTCTACACTAATAAGGGATAACTGGACCTGGCACAAGGTGTAAGTACCTCTGGTACCCACTACATGCCAGGCCAGCCTCCTACAGCTCAATGCTGCCACATTAAGGGTTGGGTGGCACACCATGATTTCCTATTACACCAGGGCCTTTGTGATTTTATCCCACGCCACCTACTTCCTTGTAGGTGCCTTGTCCCTGCCGCTGACACAATGGTGGCATGTATTTAGCCTTCCTATTCACCATGGTGGACATTGCCACAATACTGTAATTTGGGCTGTTACTCTTTTGGTGCAATGATGAATTGGCACCATGAATGATGGGACTAATGCAGCATTGCACAGGTTGGTCCATTGCATACAATGCTTTAGTTACATTTTGAACTGTCTGTTGCTGGCCCACACAAGTTCTATTTGGAGAAGACAGAGCAACTCTTACGGATTGTCTGCCCCATTACATGTCTCTCCCTAAATTTAAAACATTTCCTTGCACACAAGATATCAGCAACAGGTATGTGTTGATGTAAGGATGTTCAATGTGGATCAATGCACGCATTTTGTGACTTTGTAGATGTTGCTCTAGAGGAATGTGCAGCTTGGTTCCAAATGGGCTAGTATTTGAATGATGATACAGTAACATTACAGCCTAGTGACATTGTACCAGTAGTGCAACATTGATGCCACTTGTGCCAGTTCTCACGCATGTGGAATGTACCATGAAGCAGTAGGCCAACCTTTCACACAAGACACTCTGGTCCTCATTACCAGATTCGCAGCAAATGCCCCCTACCGCCACGGCGACGGCCGCCAACATACCGTGGCTACCGACCGTCCATCAAATTATGACCGTAGCCAGAATTCTGCCAGAAGGCTGGTGGAATTCCGCTACAGTAATGGAGGCGGACGGCATTAAGGTGGCGCTGCTGCCAGCAGCAGCGCCACGTTAGCAAAATGCTGCCAACTGTATCATGTCTCACGATACGGCCTGGCGGTGTTTTGCTGGCGGACGCTGATGCTGGCAGCAGCGCCGCGTCCTGGCTCCTGCCGGAGGACCCTCTGCAAGCAGGTAAGTCAGGTTCTCCGACAGGAGAGGGGGGTGGGGAGTGTTGTGTGCGTGTGTGGGGGGTGTGTGACTGTGTTTGAATTCGTGCATGCGTGTGTGCATGAGTGGGTGTGTGTACGTGCATGTTGTGTTGTGTGATTGCATGTGTGCCTGGATGTATGTCCGTGAGTGTTGCTGTGAGTGTATATGAATGTATGCATGCGTGGGTGACTGTCTCTATGAGTGGGTGTATGGGTGTGTATGTATGTGCGTGTATGTGTGTATATGGGGTGTGGGAGGGGGATGGTGGGGGAGGACTATGGCGAGGGGGGTATGGGAGATCCCCATCAGTGCCAGGGAAGGAATTCCCTGGCACTGATAGTGCCTACTGCCATGGTTTTCGTGGCGGTACAGAAACCACGGAAACCATGACATTGGGTGGGATCAAAATTCCATGGGCCGCCTAGTGACGGCCGCCAGGCTGGAGACTGTAGTCTCCAGCCTGGCAGTCATTTCCGCCGTGGCAGTCGGTGTGTTAACTTGGCAGTTTGGCTTTGGCCAAACCGCCAATGTCATAATAGTGGAGGTATGTACCGCCAGCCTGTTGGCGGTACTACCACCACTATTACACTGACCGACAGGGTCATAATGACCCCCTCTATCTTGTTGGATGGTGAAATTGCGGCTACCTGTACAGCTGCACATGTGATGTTCACAGACATGCTCCATGTGTTGTATGTGTTTTATTTTGTCGCCATTCCTATATGGTGCAAAGAGTTGTGTGTGAGTTGTAGTGGGTTCACCTTGTGTGGTTTGCTTCCATAAGTTGCACACTTTACGCCACATTTTTTCACAATTGGTACATCTCAGTGCAGCTGCTATATGTGTTGCACAATGCTTCACCTGTTTAGAAACACAGAGATGTGGCATGCTTTTCCCCCTGCGCCTGTCCTGATGTGTTCTTCCTGCACTAACACAGGCATTGTTGCAGCATGATGAAGGGGTGCCTGCCTTGAGGGGATGCATTTTTTATGTGCAGGGAGATGCCCCTTCCTGGACATGTAGATGCAATTTTTGCTATGGTGGCTTTTCAATGTGTGCTGCAAGATGCAGCACACATGAGAAGGGCAATGAGACAAGGAGGAAGGGAACCATTTGTGCCTGTTTCACCACCATGACACAATCCCTGGGTTGGTATTGACCTCTCTCCTAGTCTCTGATGTACAAGTTGTGTAGGTTCAGGGTCTTTGACAATATGCAATGGGTGTTGTTCTGGCACAGCGACACTAATTGCACGTCCCTTCAAGGCAATGTGCTGCATATTTACATGTAGGAGTATAGCCATAGTGAGTGGCTTATGACCACGTTGTGTATATGTTGGAGTACATTGCACAACCAGGACATGTGTGACTTGGGTGGGGATGAAACGTCTTGTTTCAAGGCCCATGTGTTCCTATACAACCCTTTAGCCTGCATTGAGTGTCCTATGTGCCTCTTCCTTCTGCCATTTTTGGAATTCCAGATATTCCCCCCATGCAACTTACCCTGAATTTGTGGTAGATCTTGGTAGTCTGCGCTGTCCTGCGATTCCAGTGACCAGTTCCTCCGGAATGACCGCTGCGACCATCTCCTCCAGCTCATCCAGGTCCTCCTGGGGTGCTGGACTTCCACCTCTAGTCTGCAGTGCTGCCTTCCGCTTCCTGGTCAGTTTCTCCTTTGTCCTGCACTTGCAATCGTGCCAGTGCTTTTTGCAATCAGTGACAGTCCTCTTCACCAAAGCCACACTGTTGACTTTGCCTACTGTTGCCTGCAGTATAGCATCTCTCCTACCTACTGGCAATTTGGAGGTGACAAAGAGCTGGTGTTGGTCACCTCTCTGACCAGAGCACTTGAGCTTTCTCTTTTCCTTCTCCTGGGACTTAGCTGTACCCTTGTGGCTGGTACTTGGGTGATTGGGGTCTCCCTGGGATCTGTCCTGGCCTGCATTCTCTATGTTGTCTTTCCAATTTTATTTTCTTGCTCGCACTTTTTTTTAATCGAATGCGGTTAAATATGGAGCTAACCAGTTTTGTGTCAAAAATACATGCCGCAAAACGGGCTAGCTCCACTTTTACAGGATTAGTATAATTTTTCCTTGTGGCATGTTGCAATGGTTAGGGTCATTTTTTTTTATGCTAGCCATTCCTTAGCACCATTGTGCATCAATGTTTAAATATGGTGCACGGACGGCGCTAAGGAATGGCGATAGCTTGCGTTAAACTTTTTGATGCACAACTGCGTTAGCGCAGTTATGCGTAATTTTTCATAAATGTGCCCCTTAGATGTAGGTGATCCCTGGAGTTACACAAACTCCAGAACTGCGTTTTTGCTGTTACATGACACAAACTCCTTCTCATTTAAAATGTCACCCTCAGTGGCTAGCAGATCATTCAGTGATTGTTGTGGAAATATCATGGTTTAAGAAACTAGGCACTAGATGTACAAACACTAGTAATAGCTATTACTAAATAGCAATTTTTTGAGAATCGATATTTGGTAATCACTATTAAAAATGTAAAAAAGGGTTATTTAGCCCCTATTCCCTAAATAGCGATTCATAGTGGTTCGTAAATAGACTGACCTCAGGAGCATAAATGAGTGTGGTCTCAATTCCTGATCCACTAGGACTTGCTGTCTTCACATGGATGGTGGCCTGCAGAGGTCAGCAGATCACCGTGTCTGTGACCGCTTTTAAATGAAGCAAAGTTTTTTTTTTTAAAGCATACCATTTACCTTAAAGAAAAAAATAGCAATTTGGGCTTTCTACATCAGAAAAGGCATTTTTGCTTTCATAAATGGCCTTACTCTGTGAATCGGGCCGTTTGCAAATGGAAAGGTTTTTTGTACATTTAGCACTAGATTCTTTCACTTTGCATGCTCTTCATCAAGGCTGACGCTTCTCTTGCCCATTGTCAATCAATCCCTTTTCCTACAATCAACTTCAGTTATTTTTTTAATTGGCAGAGTTGATTGTTTTTTCAAACTGCAATGTGAGGAGTTCTAAAGTTTTACCTATGACTTACCGATTCCCCCCCCTGAGTTTTCTGTTTGAATCTCGGATCTTTTTCAGGTTTACTCTGCACTTCACTTACTCTAACGGGGAATATTTACCAGAAAGCGGTGCATCGGTCCCAAGACACCTCTGTTTTTTGCATTGACCTGCCCCACCTAACGACACCATGGTTGCGCTGTATTTACAATACGGTGCACCATGGCAGTCGCTAGAAAAATGGTGTCAACATTTTTTACGCTATTGTGGCGCTTTGCTGCACTAGCGTCAAAAAAATTGGGAGGGATAAAAATGGGTGCATCATTTTAACGCCTGCTCTGAGCAGACGTTAAAAATTACGGAAAAAATGGCACAATTAAATGTAAATTTTACTGTGCACGTTTTTTGGTCCTCTTTGTATCGGAATGCCCCCTTCCATACATTATGTCTGATGCAGGCATAATGTGGCGCTACGGGTTGCAAAGTGGTGCAATGCAAGCATTTCGCCACTTTGTAAATCCGGCACGGTGAAAAAGCCAGTGTAGCTCCGCCTTAGTGTAAAAAATAATTATTCTGTGGTGGTGAAAGGTGGTGCTAGGGGCTTGTAAATATGCCCCTAAGTGTGGGAGAACACACGCCTTCATATTCAGCACATTTCCAATCAATTAAATAAAATGCCCAGGGCTCTTTTAAAATGTAGGGGGTTATTAGCAAACAGCTCGACCTGAGAACTTCAACAAATCACAATTGTGAAGCCTCTGTCTATTCTAAATGATGAGAGTTATTTAACAGAAAGAGATAACCTGGTGTGCTTTAGTTGTCAGTAATGTGTTCTAAAGGGACAGGCATGCACTCGCACAATCATAATTACAAAAACGGCTCTTTATGTAGCTTATGATGAAATAAACTACTGAGGTCACGGGGTGTGACCACGTGTTTTGGCAGGACAAACAGACACACATAGGTAACACCTTGAATTGCCTAACTTTGATCATTAGACGGTTTCTATTACTCACCTTCTAATTAATAGCCTGATGGTTAAACATTAAACAATCTCATTCACGTTGAGAACCATATCACATACAGGTGAAAAACCATCACAAACCAGAAGAGGTTTGGGGTCCATTAAATGCATCTCCGCGCTGCATTAGGTGTGACCCAAATACAGCCATCAATAAGTGGGGAAAAAACACTGAGCGACTGTAATGGCAAATGGTTGATAACTGTTGTCAAAATGTTCAGGTCACCTGCACAATTAAAATATTTTAGAAGAAAGTGTAAATAGAGCAGCTTTTTTTTACACTCAGTTCACTTTGATTGATTTTTCTTTTTCACTAAATCAACACGTGATTCTTCAGTGACATATGTAATAAAAGTAGAGTTCTGGCTTGGCAAGAGGGTTTAATTGCCAAGTCGCCATGACTGGAAGGCTGTCTGTCTTCCTGGGATGTTGTCACTTGTTACTCCATCAGTATATCTACCTGCCTACAAATAATATCCGTGACTGCATGAATTTGCATACCAGTTAGTGTTACATTCGTTCAGGGGACAGCGCCAAGAGGTCACATGAGACCACATGGGTTCAGAAGGGTTAGAAGTTTTCTGCGCTGCCCCTCCCCCCTTTTTAGGTCAAGAGCGCTAGTGCTTCGACCTGTTGTAAGTGTTGTGGGCTTTTAACCACGCCCACCTCACACCCAGCACTTTTACTTGTTTGTGAGCTTGCCTTGCAAAAATTCCTTGATGACATTGGTAAATGCTTTACGTTTGTCCCTCCTTGGGGTGGGTTTGTTACTGCCTTGCAGACTGACCCAGTTACATGAATTGCTGCACCAGTGCCGATATGTTTTACTGTGAGCAAACTACTTATTTCTTCTGCGTCTCTCCTTCGAGCTCATGCTCATGGTGGCCAATGCACTTTGAATCAGCTCGCACTGCTGTCCCGAAGCAGCTCACGCCCATCCCTAAGTTTCCTGTGCATGTCTGCCTGTCCCCACCACCCCTTCCACATCATTGCTTGTTTTGCATAGCTTTTATGTGGTTGTGAAGATTTGATTGCAGTAACTGCTATGTCCCAAATTTAAGAAGTGCCTAGCGCCAACTATTGCCGCAATACCGTAATTGTTTTTACGCTAGTGTGGCAATAGTGTGGCAAAAATGCCTCACCATATTTGCATATTTGCATTGCGCCACTTTCTAAACCCTTGCGCCACGTTATGCCTGTGTCAGGCATAATGTATGCAAGGGGGGGGGCGTTCTCCCAATAGGGGCCGCGCACAAATGGTGCAGTGGAATCTATGAGATTCCACTGCACCAGTTTTAGCTGCATTTTGAAGTCCTGCACACAACAGGTGTTAAAAGGAGGCACACCATTACCTTGCAGGATTAGCGCCAAAATGTTTGGTGCTAATTCTGCAAAGTACAACAATAGCATAAAAAATGATGATGCTATTGTCCGTAACCTGCGCCATGGTGTGCCCTATGTTAAATACGGCACACATATGGTGGCGTTAGGAAGGCGTAATGGGCCACAAAAAAAGTGGCACTTCATGACATAAAGCACCACTTTTCTTAAATCTGGCCCTATATGCTCAGTGTTAAAGCTTGTTTAATGACTGTCCATACTGTCTAAATCGGTGACACTTGCGTTACTAATGTTGATTTCTACTGTCGGAGTTTGAACATGAGTTTTCTCTGCTACTTGTTATGTTTGCACCAGGGGATAGACTAAGTGAGAGGGGTGTCATTTCACAGCGTGTGCTGTAACACATTTGAGTGTTCACCCTGCAAATGGAGGGGCGTTTGATTTAGCCCCTGACGTCAGAAGAGGTTAATAAAAGGGCTAGTTGGCTGGGCGCCAACAGGAGACGAGCCGAGCTGTAAAGTAAAAGTGTGTCCGTGTAATTTATTGTGTTGCGCCGCAGAACAACTGTATGGGGCCCGGCACAAAGCTAATACTGCCGGCAACCCAACAAACTGGCGACGAGGCTGAGCCGACCCACACTGCGTGCTGAGCGGCGCTGCTGGCCGTGTGCACCGCCAACACGCACCGAGAGCCAAGCGCATGTACGATCGAGCGTTTTTGAGAGCTGGAAGGCTCGCGACCGGAGCCTTGTATCGAGCGCTGAAATCACGTGCTCCAACAAGTTCACACAGGTGATGACGCGGACCCGGAAGGAAGAGTCTCCCCGCCCCCCCCTTACCGGTGCCTGGTGATCGTCCAACAACTCCTCATCTCTGAGCAAAACGGAAGGGAGTGGCCCGCGTGGTAGGAGCGCGAGGTCCTGGGAAGTAACAGCTGGTCCCAGCACTCCGGCACAGAAAGCAACGGCAGCATCCAGAGGAGAGGATCCCCTGGGGGGTGAGTGAGAGCGGCGGCCACGGGCAAAAACAAAAGAAAACAAAGGGACAATACAAAGGAAGGGGAATAACAAACCCCATTACAAGGCAAACAAAAATAACTACAAGCCATAGCACAAGCTAACAAAAAAAGCAACAAACGGTACACACATATAACCAATATATAAAGAGTGGAAAATAACAATATGGCCACATTTCCAGTACTAGAGCCTTTTGTCATGGAGGGGCCCCCATCAGCGCAAGCCGCCAAATGGAAATCATGGGTGGAACGTCTAGAGAACTATTTTGCAGCCGTCGCATCAGACCCGGATAGACAAAGACCTATGCTTCTTCACATGGGGGGAGTGATGCTCCACAGAATCAGCAAAACAGTGGCGGAAGAAGGACCTCCATTCACGTACCGAACTCTAAAAAAGGCAATAATGGCATACTTCGAACCTGTGGCAAGTCCCGACTATCAATGATTCCTCCTGCGACAAGCCAGACAGCAACCAGATGAGTCGGTAGACACCTACTATGCAAGATTAAAGGAACTATCTAGCACATGCACATTACCGGATCCTGATGACGAAATCAGAGCGCAGTTTATTCAAGGATGCCACTCGACAAAACTAAGAGAACACATCCTACAGATCCCAGGTATGACAAAGGCCGACATGCTGACGATGGGCAGGTCGAAGGAATTGTCCAGAGTGAGAGCAGCGCACATGGAATCAGCGCTTGCACAAACCATCAAAACAGAACCGGTAAATGTCATCGCCTCAGGAATCGCGACAAGAAGAAAAGACAAGACAAAGTTGGCCAGTGCCCACCGATCCTGTTACATGTGTGGAGGAATATTCCCACATCAAAGCAAGTGCCCGGCCTTGGGGAAACAGTGTAAAACTGTCCAAAATTAAATCATTTTGCAAAGGTCTGCCGTTCCAATTCCAGAGCAAAAGGTGACAAACAAAAGACGAGTCAAGGAGCAAAGGCAATCCAACCACCAGATCTAATTCCCAACATGGACGACGATGATGAGCCAGAAGGGACTGTGTACATAATTCACACCACCGAACCAGGTAGTCGGAGCCGGAAGAAAATTCATAAATGTAAAGTGAAAGTAGCAGGACACCAAGTAACAGCCCTAATTGACACAGGGACTTCAATCAACATACTGGCGCAATCCGCCCTAGACCAAATGCCACATCATCCGCCACACGACAGTACAAGTATTTGCTTTTGGATCAACAAAACCTCTCCCAATGGCAGGAGTCTTCGTGACAGACATCACTCATGATTACATAACCGTGCAAGCCACAGCTGCCGTACTGCTGAAGAACTGAAATTGGTGGCATTTGCATTCAGCATGCATGTGGGGGAATTAGAGAGTCTGCAAGAAGAGTATGCTGATCTGTTCCGAGGCATTGGAAGTCTGAAGGACCGTCACATAAAGCTACACATTGACAAGTCCATAGAACCAGTAGCACTTAAGGACAGGCGCATAGTTTTTCATCTCCGGCCACAGGTTGAAGCTGAGTTAAGAAAGCTAGAAGAAGCGGACATCATTGAAAAGGTGGAAGGACCCACCCCCTGGGTGTCGCCTATCGTGGTCACCAGAAAACCAAAGCAACCAGGGGAGGTACGCATATGTGTAGATATGCGCCTTCCAAGTGTGGCCATCAGGAGAGAACGTCACCTTACCCCCACAGTTGATGACATAGTGGCGGAAGTAAGCGGATCCAAATGGTTCTCTAAAATGGACCTGAGAGCCGGGTATCATCAGCTCATGCTGGCTCCGGAATCTCGAGCAATCACCACCTTCTCCACCCATGTGGGACTGATGAGATACCAAAGCCTAAGTTTCGGGAGTGCCAGTGCGGCGGACGTTTTCCAGGACACCATAAGAGGCGTTTTGGCTGGCCTAGAGGGAGTCATCAATGTGAGTGATGATATCCTGGTGCATGCTTCCACGGTAAAGACACACCTACAGAGGCTACGAGCGGTATTCCAGTGATTACACGCAAACGGACTAGCATTGCATCGCGAGAAATGTGAATTTTTGAGACAGGACATTGCATTTTTCGGATACCATTTCTCAGAAAAGGGTGTCCGACCTGATCCAGAGAAGGTGGCGGATATAAAGTCAGCGCCTCCCCCTACATCAGTCACAGGCGTTCGTAGCTTCCTGGGAATGGTGACATATTGCGGGAGATTCATTCCCAATCTGACTTCCCTCACTGCACCATTACGGGAACTAACAAAGACTCACACTCCGTGGGAGTGAAATCTGACACACGAAATGGCATTTCAGGAAACGAAACAGGCACTGTCCGCAGAGACAACCTTAGTATTCTTCGACCCTGCAAAAGAAACAGAACTGTCAGTGGAGGCTAGCCCCGTAGCTCTCGGAGCCGTGCTGTCTCAAAATAAAAATGATGGCGAGTGGGCACCAGTGGCATATGCCAGCAGAGCTTTGACGGCAACGGAACAACGGTATTCGCACATAGAGAAAGAGGCACTAGCGGTAAACTAGGCATGTCGCCACTATCACTTGTACATCTATGGTCACCCATTTGTAATATATACATATCACAAGCCGCTGATACCGTTATTCAACAAAACAGCGTCACAGCCTTCCCCAAGAATTAAAAAATGGATCCTTCAGCTACAGGGATATCAGTTCTCTGTCATATATCTCCCAGGTGCTCAGAATCCAGCAGACTATTTATCACGGCACGCTAGACCGGTCACAGCACTCGAAGAAGAGGAAACAGAGAATACGGAGGAGTATGTGAGGCTGGTAATAGAGAGATCTCGGCCACTGCCCATGTCACTGAAGGAAATACAGGACGCCACAAAAGAAGATGAGGTCCTGCAATTGGCAATGTCATGCGTCAGTAATGGAAGATGGCACCTGTTGAAACATAAACTGTCCTTAAGGACCGCGGAGGCCAACAACACATTGCAAGCATTGTTCCGAGTTAGGCACAAACTGGCGGTGTCATCAGAAAACTGTCTACTGCAAGGAAACCGCCTTGTCATCCCTGACAGTATGAGGCAAAAAACGGTGGATTTGGCCCATGCCGCACACCAGGGCATGGTGAAAACCAAGGCTAGGCTACGAAGCAAAGTGTGGTTTCCAGACCTAGACGCATGCGTGGACAAGAGAATACAAAGGTGTCATGTGTGCCAATTGGTGGGGCCGACGGATCCTCCACCCCCATCATCACAGAACCCATTCCATCCACTCCATGGCAGAAAGCCAGTGCGGACTTGGGAAGTCTACCTGATGGACGGCACATGTTAGTAGTAATAGATGACTTCTCAAAGTATCCGGAGGTGGAGCTGTTGGAATCTCCTGTCTGGAGAAGATAATGGCCACCCACGGGATCATACAAGAGTTAAGAACAGATAATGGTCTCCCGTTTTCCAGTCATGAATTTGCAGCATATCTGGCATCACATGCGATCCAACACAGAAAAATCACTCCACGATGGCCTCAAGCTAATGGAGAGGCAGAGCGATTCATGAGGATTCTAAATAAAGTACTGAGAATTGCGGTAGTAAGACAGAAGAACTTACACTGTGCCATTTTTGAATTCTTGAGGGAATATCGCCTGACGCCACATAGCACGACGGGCGTGTCCCGGAGCTCAATCTGCATGCAACGGGAGGTCAGAGATACCATCCCTCAGGTGGAAGCCACGACAACGACTCAGAGTCAAATGAAAACAAGACAGAAACCAGTGGAGACAAGACTAAGAAACAGACATATTTACAATGAGCGTATGTCAAGGAAAAGGAGAGCTTGTGTAAGGAATCTGAAAATTGGGGATGTGGTACTGAGGAAGAACCGACATCCAGGGGGCAAGTTCAAAACACCATTTGAGCCAGATCTGTGGACAGTCACCCGAGTAAAAGGAACTCTAGTGACTGTCACGCAAAAAAATTAGACAGTAACTAGGAACATTTCATGTTTCAAGCTAAATCATGGAGAGCAACTGGAGTCCGCAAGGAGTGACGAAGACAGGAGCCAGGAGAGAGAGAATAAAGGATTCAGGGGACCATGTTCACCTGCTGAGAGCTGGCTGACTAATGGTCCATTCCAAACCAGTGAGGAACTGGAAGAAAGGAGAGTCGCATCACCGAGATTACCAGAACAGAGTGAAGAGAGAACTCCAGTAGAAGTGCCAGCCAGGAGGTAATCCGGAGAGGAGGTATGGACCGGTACCATCTGCAATCCCGTATTTCAGCCCCAGAAAAATTGAAAGACTATGTTTGTGAGTAGTTTGGACCTCTGAGATCGTCTGGCGGTAGCTGGTGAAAGTCAGGACTAAGGGGGTCATTACGACCCTGGCGGAAGGTGGAGAACCGGCGGTAAGACCGCCAACAGGCTGGCGGTCTTACTCTGTGGAATTATGACCATGGCGGTTACCGCCATGGTCATCCGCCGGTTCTCCGTTCCGCCCGCCAGGGCGGAGACGACCGCTGGGCTGGGTCTCCAGCCCGGCGGCCGTCACTAGACCGCCGGCAGTATTTGGACCCGGCATGAAATCCATGGCGGCAAGCACAATCAGTGCCAGGGAATTCCTTCCCTGGCACTGATAGGGGTCTTTCCCGTAAAAGGACGGAGAGCTGCCAATGGTCATAATAGGCCGAGCGGCAAACCGCCACCACTGGCGGTCTTCCGCACGGCGGTCCCTCGGCAGTCTTCAGAAAAGACCACTGAGGTCAAAATGACCCCCTAAGTGTCTGAGTAACATGTACTCACTTTTGTTGTCTGCAGGTCCCACGTAAATGTTTTTTCTAGTTTTTGTTTTCTCCTTTCTGTTTTACTTTAATTCATTTCAAAGTTGAGGAGGAATGTTATGTTTGCACCAGGGGATAGACTAAGTGAGAGGGGTGTAATTTCACAGCGTGTGCTGTAACACGTTTGAGTGTTCACCCTGCAAAGGGAGGGGCGTTTGGTTTAGCCCCTGACTTCAGAAGAGGTTAATACAAGGGCTAGTTGGCTGGGCGCCAACAGGAGACGAGCCGAACTGTAAAGTAAAAGTGTGTCCGTGTAATTTATTGTGTTGCGGCGCAGAACAACTGTATGGGGCCCGGCACGAAGCTGATACTGCCGGCAACCCAACACTACTCACACATACACGTAACAGGTGCATTAATCATTTTAGCTGCTTCGCGCCATACCTCTTGAACGAAGTCTAAAATATCGGAAAGAAACTGTAAGAATACCATGAGAACACTAGGTGGCGCTGTGGCTTAACACTATGCATTTGTACGTCGAGAACATTTTGCAGCAAAGTAGCGTAGGGGCACCTGAGTTAGTAACTGAAATATGAGCATTTTTCGGAATATCTTATCATAAGAGCCACACATCGCAGTGCATTACTAACTTTGCACTTTTGCCTTTTTTTATTAATGTATATAACCGACACAAACATAGTAACATTATAATAACTGTATAATTCATGTTTCTGTCATAGCTTTGCACTTGTGACCTCACCATTGGGCTTTAAATGAAAAAGACATCCTGTAATAAGTTATTACAGCTGAATTGTCACATGACAATACTGCTGTCAGAACCAGTGTCAAAGTGTGAAACAGCTTATTGTGCAGAATTACAATGGTTATTCCAGCAATAAAGCCAGCCTAGCCCTTGCTTGGATGGAAATCCAAGGGTAATAGCTGACAAGGAGGCCTGGTGACAGAATGTTTATTCACCTTCAGGAGTTTATTGCACCAATCACAACCTGCCTGCGTGTTATCACCTATTCTAAACTGCAGCCCCTTGGGAGAATGACAGATGAAAGTGCTTTAAATATGTTTTGAAATCAATTACAATTTGGATCTCGGCGTGCTCATTTTCCAGTGCAGATTCCACATTTATTATACATTATTGCAGAATACTAAAGATTTAAAAGAGGGCTTGAGGAAGGGTGAAGTTATGTGCATGTATTATAAGTAGAACTCTCAGTTATGTGTTATTTATTTTTTATTTATCCATACATATTGTGTGCTACATTTATCTTTGTCCATAAATATTTCGGATTTGTTTGAAAGAAAAAAATAAATCTGAAGCTACTATACTTCCACATTTATTTAATCGATAAATGTATATCTCTTTTGGAATGTATGACTCATTTGACATAAATGATGAATCAATACACTGGAATATAAGCATGCGCATTTTAGCATTGAGCCTCTGCTCAAACTTCAGTCTCTTTACTACATTTTTTTCTCTTTTTTTAATTTCTTTATCTGTCAGTTCGCACAGCTATGGCACTTGTGACTGACAGCATTTGGTAGGTTGGGGGAACTCCAAAATAATATGGCAATATTTTATTTTTTTGCTGGAGATAGAAGAAGAAGGTAAATGGAAGTGCTTTTTTTATATGCAAGGCCACTGGAATTATGTGGCAGAGAAGACCAAATTATGCAACAGGATTGACCAATATACGTGACAAGAAAAGTCCAGTTATGCGTTTACAACGCAAATAGCTCTAAGTCTAGCAAATGCGAGGCATATTGCATTGCAAATGCTTGTTTTTTTACAGCTTTATAGAGTGTGAATCGACCTGAACGCATTGCAGCAGTTTACATAAGCACCAGTTACATTACACAAGGACACATTTGTTTTTGGTAGGCACACTAGATTAAGTGATTTGCTGTAGGAGGCTGGCCTGGCTTGTAGTGAGTACCAAGGGGTACTTACACCTTGCACCAGGCCCAGGTATCCCTTATTAGTGTAGAGGGTGTCTAGCAGCATAGGCTGATAGAAGGTAGCTATAGCAGAGCAGCTTAGGCTGAACTAGGAGACATGTAAAGCTCCTACTATACCACTGGTGTCATATGCACAATATCTTAAGAAAACACAATACACAGAGTTACTAAAAATAAAGGTACTTTATTTTTATCACAATATGTCAAAAGTATCTCAGTGAGTACCCTCAGGATGAGGATAAGTTATATACACAAGATAAATGTACACAAACCAAAATTAGGTAAGTAATAGCAAGAAAAGTAATGCAAACAGTGTAGAATTACAATAGATTGTAATAGGAGCACATAGGTATAAGGGCAACACAAACCATATACTCCAACAGTGGAATGCGAACCACAAATGGACCCCAACCCTATGTGAGCTTGTAGAGGGTCGCTGGGACTGTAAGAAAACAGTGAGGGTTAGAAAAATAGCCCACCCCAAGACCCTGAAAGGTAGGTGTAAAGTGCACCTACGACCTCCATAGAGCACAGAAGTCGTGATAGGGGGATCCTGCAAGGAAGAACAAATACCAGCAATGCAACAACAGTGGATTTCCGGACCTGAGTACCTGTAAGACAAGGGGACCAAGTCCAATAGTCGCGACAGTGTCGAGAGTGGGCAGGAGCCCAGGAAATGCAAGCTGAGGGTGCAAGGAAGCTGCCACCGGTTGGAAGAAGCTTGGAGTTCTGCAAGAAAGAAGAGGACTAGGAACTTCTCCTTTGGAGGATGGATGTCCCACGTCACAATGAAGCTTGCAGAGGTGTTCCTGCGCAGAAAGATCGCAAACAAGCCTTGCTAGCTGCAAGTTTCGGGGTAGAGGTTTTTGGGTGCTGCTGTGGCCCAGGATGTCGCCACTTGGAGGAGGAGACAGAGGGGGCGCCCAGCAACTGAGGGAGCCCTCACAAAAGCAGGCAGCACCCGCAAAAGTACCTGAACAGGCACTTGGAAGGAAAGTGAACCGGAGTCCATGCGAAGTCACAAAAGGGAGTCCCACGATGCCAGAGGACAACTCAGAAGGTTGTGCACTGCAGGAAGGAGTGTCGGGGACCCAGGCTTCGCTGTGCACGAAGGAAATCCTGGAAGAGTGCACCGGAGCCGGAGCAGCTGCAAATCACGCGGTACCCAGCAATGCAGTCTAGCTTGGGGAGGCAAGGACTTACCTCCACCAAACTTGGACTGAAGAGCCACTGGACTGTGGGAGTCACTTGGACAGAGTTGCTGAGTTCCAGGGACCACGCTCGTCAGGATGAGAGGGGACCCAGAGGACCAGTGTTGCAGTCTTTTGGTGCCTGCGTTAGCAGGGGGAATATTCCGTCGACCCACGGGAGATTTCTTCGGAGCTTCTGGTGCAGGGTGAAGGCAGGCTACCCCCAGAGCATGCACCACCTGGAAACAGTCGAGAAAGCCAGCAGGATGAGGAGCTAAAATGTTGCTAGTAGTTGTCTTGCTACTTTGTTGCGGTTTTGCAGGCGTCCTTAGCAGTCAGCAGTCGATCCTTTGGTAGAAGGTGAAGAGGGAGATGCAGAGGAACTCTGGTGAGCTCTTGCATTCGTTATCTGAAGAATTCTCCAAAGCAGAGACCCTAAATAGCCAGAAAAGGCGGTTTGGCTACCAAGTTAGGAGGATTGGCTACCAATAGAGGTAAGAGCCTACCAGAAGGAGCCTCTGATGTCACCTGCTGGCACTGGCCACTCAGAGCAGTTCAGTGTGCCCCCGGCACCTCTAAATCCAAGATGGCAGAGGTCTGGGACACACTGGAGGAGTGCATTCTGCAGCACACACAGAAAGAGCAAAACTCCATGAATGATTGTTTATGTGCAAAAAGGTGTTCCTTCCTGCTCATAAACAATCATTAAATAATGACGACTTGCTACTTCTGTGTGCTGCATTCACCAAATGTCAATGCAGGAGATTAATGTTTCTGCTGGCAATCCGAGTTTTGTCTAGTGGCAGTTTAGACTCATTATAAAGTAGTGCAGAGGATAATATGCCTGCTGCAAAGAAAGTGTACCTGTCAGATCAGAGAACAATAATCCTCATAGTTTTGTGTAAGATCTCCTATATTTTGATTTACACAGGTAAGGTTCATTCCCTCTGTATGTGTGTGTGATGTAAAGTGCTCTGACACCCTAGGATTCGTATGAGTAGTGCTATAAGACTACATAAATGCATGTGCCAGAGGGATGGTGGAGAGAACTGTTGGAAGATGATGGTTAGGGAATTTGTAGGGAAGGAGGTTGTAGGATGCTGGCCTAGTTTGTAGTGGGTACCTCTGGTACTTACACCTTATGCCAGGTCCAGGTATCCCTTATTAGTGAAATGTAGGCAGTTTCTAGAAGCCAGGACCTCTAGAGGTAGCTGAGCAGCCATGGCTTATCTAGGAGACATGCAAAGCTCATGCAATACCGCTGTAGTCACACAGTACTCACACACATGAAGGAAAACACTCAGGGCCTGATTACAACTTTGGAGGAGGTGTTAATCCGTCCCAAATGGTATGGATATACCACCAGCCGTATTACGAGTTCCATAGGATATAATGGACTCGTAATACGGCTAGTGGTATATCCGTCACATTTGGGACGGATTAACACCTTCCTCCAAAGTTGTAATCAGGCCCTCAGTGTTACAAAAATAAAGGTACTTTATTTTGGTGACACAAATGCCAAAAATACCATAGAGGCTATGCTCCCTTAGGAGGTAAGTAATGCACAAATGATATATACTAGTATGCAGAAACAGGTGCAATAACCATTAGAAAACAGTGCAATTACTGAAAATCACAATAGTTAGAAAAGGGGCTAGGGGGAACACAAACCACATACTAAAAAAGTGGAATGCGAAAGTCGGGTTCCCACCTAGGCAATTGTAGTGTGATGAGGGGCGCTGGGAGTATTAGAAAACACCAAAGGTAAGTACTAGAACCCACCCCAGAAACCAGGAAAGCAGGAGTAAATCACAGTAGCTTTCCCAGAACACACAGAAACACAAGAAAGAAGGTAATGCAAGAACCAGAAGAGACTGCAAGACACCAACAATGGATTCCTGGACCTGAAGACCTGTGGAAGAAGGTAACCAAGTCCAAGAAGCACAGAAGAGTCCAAGAAGAACAGGAGCCCCTGCTGACCCGGATGAAGGTGCAAAGGAAGAACCACTGGTGAAGTCAGTACTGCACCCAAGAAGACGGATTTTGGTTCTTGGTTGGTGCAGATGATGTTGCACGCCAGATGGATGATTGCAGTCTAGTTTGTGTCACTGGAGTCTGCCAACAAGCCTTGGCACATGCAAAGCTCACAGTTGGCAGGAAGTGGCGCTGCCCAGGCCCAGGAAGAATGAGGTCAACTCTACTCAGGAGGGGGAGCAAGAGGGGGCTCTCAGCAAATGAGAGAGCCCTCAGAAGACCAGGCAGTGTGCACAGGAGTCCCACAGTATGGGGACAAAAGAGGTGCCAAAGGAGGCCCATGCAGCACTACAACAAAGGCTCCCAGGACGCCTGAGAACCACTCAGGAAGATGTGCGTTACTGGATACAGTGCTGGGGGCCGAGCTGCACAGTGCATGAAGAACTTCATGGAAGGATGCCAACAAGCTTTGGCAACTGCAAAACACATGGTGCATAGGGGTACTGTCTTGCATGGGGAGGCATGCTCTTACCTCCACCAAAGTTGGAAAGTGGGACGTCTGGACCATCACGACCACTTCAGTCCACCACCTGTGATGCAAGATCCATGCAACTCAGCAGGAGAGGGGATCCACGCAGCCGGTCGTCGATGCAGTGAGGTGCCTGCTGGAGCAGGGGGGTAACTCCTTCACCCCAAGGGAGATTCCGTCACTCTTCTGGTGCAGCCAGAGTGCATGGAATCATACAACCAATGCTTGCAAAAGCCTTGGGGTATGATTCCAACATGTTTGATACCAACCATGCCTATGTTCACAGATACCATTATGCAACTGGACATAGGTAGTGACCTATGTTGAGTACACGCGTAAAATGGCGTCCCCGCAGTCATGAAGTCCGGTAAAATGGTCCTGGAGGTTGTGGGGGCACCTCTGCTAGTGCAGGGGTATCCACACACACAGGTACTTTGCACCTTGCCCTCAGGGCTGGAAGGCCTGCAATAGGGGTGACTTATAAGTGACCTGGTGCAGTGTAAATGGCAGCGAAAGGTTGCTTGCACCATTTCACACAGGCTGTAATGGCAGTCCTGCAGAAGCTTTTGCATGGGCTCCCTATGGGTGGCAAAAGATATGCTGCAGCCCATAGGGATCCCCTGGAGCCCCAATGCCCTGGGTACCTAAGTACCATATACTAGGGACTTATAAGGCGGTACCAGAATGCCAATTGGGGGTGAAATACTGGGTTACCAGTATGCAACAACAACATTTAGAGGAGAGAGAGCATAATCATTGGGGTCCTGATTAGCAGTATCCTAGTGAACACAGTCAAGTACACTAACATTAGGCAGAAAATGGAGGTAGACATGGCAAAAATAGGGTACTCTCTAACAGAGGTCATTGGGGGGGCAGCAAAAACATTGTCACACAGGACACCACTAACTCTAAAGCCGGCCGTGGTAATATGTGAGGTTTTAAACAGTACATGGAAATTGCATACATTATAATTACTTCAGTTACACATCATTTAAGTATAGCTGGTCAATTTCACTGTTTCTTCACTTTCAAATGGTGTTTTAATTGCTATTTTCACCACTTTAAACTTTGTTTTTTTTCAGTGAATTTCTATGTTTTTTAAGGTAAGGTCACACTGATCATGCGCAACCCCCCACAGATGCCCACCCACCCCATCTGTGGTCAGGCACTCCACTCAACCCCCACAAGATTCCAGCCCTATGCCACATATGCCTGTGGCATAACCCTTGGCCATCTACAACATTGGGTTGGGCACACTTGATGCGTTGGGCACAGGGCCTGGCCACAGTCTAGGTGGTTCGGTGACTGTGGGGCATTGCGCAGTGATTGACATATAAAGTTATACTTAGGAACTGAAATAATATTTCACCTTACAAAAACTTTGAGATTGAAAATACTAAGTTTAAAGAGACATAGTTAGATGAAAATGCCAGTTGAAACATAACATTTTAAACTAAAAAAACACTGAAATTTACCAATTATAGTTATCTTAATTAACTTTAACTCGTACCCTAAAACAACTATATCTGTTAATGTATTTCAGCTCCAAACACTAATTGTCCTTTATAAGGTCTCTGAAGGGCACTCAGAGCCTCTAAATAGGGATGATATACAAGCAAGCATAAGTTCAGTGGTAACCTGAAGATTTTTGATTGACACAGGACTGCTAAGCATTGGTGTTTAAAGTCAAGTGTGCAGATGCTGGCTTTTTTAAATTTAAAAATTGAACTTCTCCTTGGCATTCTTGATGCCTTATAATAACATGTAAAACTATGTATTGTAGATTGAGTTTTGGCTAAGATGTTATGCACAAGAAAATAGTAAAATAAAAAAATGTAAATTTAGGTGGATCAGCCACTTATGCATAATTTACTCTGACAATTATAGACTTTCACAAATTTTGGTTCTCATCTAATAATTTATTTTATTTCCGATGATTGTTCTAGGTAATTATGCAAGAATACGTGCTGTAGTTTTAGAGTGGTAACAACTCACAAATACTTGACTCATTCTGTTGGAATTTAGTGTTATTCAAGATTTGTTCAACAGGATGTCATTATTGTCCAATTCTACCTTCCAGCGGCGGCTCTTCCGCTATGTCGGAGGAGCGTCGCCCACCCGCGAGCAGCAGCAGCAGCTACAATCCTTCAACAAAGAAAATATAATAAACTGTGCTTATTATTGCTTCATTGTTGATGGAGAGGGCCATGGGGGATGATGTGGGGAGTACATTATGCACTCCCCTCAGTGCACGTGTGTGTTTGTCCGGCACTGTGTTGCCGGGCTGGAGAGAGCAGGGACAGGCTCACAGTCTGCCTGGGAGTGCCCTGGCTGGATGCTCCGGCCAATCCTAGCGCTGCTCTGAGCAGCATCAGGATTGGCTGCAGGGCAGCCTATACCTGCCTGCAGTGACCAGGAAAGATGATCAGCGCAGCGGCGGAGCAGATACATTCTTATCCCTCCCTGCTGCGTTCCGTCCCGCCCCATTACCGCGCAGCAAGCCGCAACTTCTACCTTCGAGGTATTAGCTCACAACATGTTTTCCCAGATTGGCTGGAAAAGGAGCCACCAAAGGTAGGTTACAGAAAGAAAGAGGAGAAAATGGACATCCATTCTCCATAAACCGAATATAATCTAATATAAATCTACATTTGGATAATGATATCAGGCTTCCGGAAGCCATTGAGATTGTTGCCCCAGGAAACCCTGAAGGGTACTCTTGAGCAAAGTTGGCAATACTTTCTATAACTGTGGCAGTAGATATTTGAAAATACCCTGATATCAGTGATAGGGGCCTAATTTAGAGTTAGATGGCTGCCCCTCAAGTTGCCCATGTATAATTGTTAACATCTGCCATGTCTAAGGGACATGAACCTTTGGTGAAGCTTTCCAATGATGACGCAGGCTTTGCATTTTGTGCTGTATGTGCCCCACAGTGCACTTCAGCTCTTCATGTACTCATGTCCACATTTGTCATGTATAAACACATGCTCCAAATAACAATAATTAAGCATGTTTGTCATCTAACATTTGCTTCATTAAGATTGATAATGCATCAATTGCTCATGTTTATGCTCTTATGTGAATTATATGTAGCAGAGTTTAGTGAATATGCTTCAGAAGTTGTATGTTAATGTTTGCATTCTATATTATTAATCATAATCTATAACTTTTATATAATACCCAGAAAGGGTATTTAACTTTGATACAGATACATCCACGAAGAGAGACCCCCTTCACCTTTCTGTGGGTGTTTCGTTCAAGCTGGGTACCTCAAACATCTTAGCTAAAGCCCACTGTCTCTTACAATCAGGCCTTACCTGCTCAGCTCAGACCACAGGAGAGACAGGCTGCAACCTACACAAAGCACAGCGGTTGACTGAAATTACTTTGGTACCCAGCCAAGGTATGTGTGCCAGAGGCTGCTTATTGAACTCACTACTGGAGATGTAGCTATGCAATAAAAATGGGAAGATTTTTTAAGTCAAAGTCTAGGTTTCATCATTCAATGCGCTCTTTTAATAAGCATCACCAATTCTGTTGCAATTCTTTTTTTTAATTATTTATAATTTGAATGTAGCCTAATTTATTACCACTCTTATATGTATTGTTATAGCAGCATTTATTTATACCTGCACTAGATTAGAGCATTACCTTTCAATAGAGCCTTTTTAATTTATAGGGTATATGTCGTGTGAGTATTCATTCAGGGAGAAAGAGGCTTCAACCTCACTGATAGAAATGCTCTGTATTCTCACATGAATGACCCTGTGTACACCATCCTCAAGTAATGTACAGCAGCTTTGTGGGTTACAGCCCACCTGATTTCTAAGCTCAGGCAGAAATGTTGTCTAAGCTTGTACTTTCTGGAAGGTGGGAAAAGCTTTCTAGAAGGTTTCTAAAACTTGTCATTGTATTTGCTGGTAAGTTTACAAATACATCTAATGGTGCCCAAACATAGGCACAGATTCAACTACTGCTGGGAGACACACACACAACACTACCAATAATTACTAATGTGAAGACACCATAATATTGGTCCCCCCTTCATTCCTGGCAGGAGCTCATTCTCGACTGAATGGCTTAGTCAGCACTTCACCAGTCAAAATGCTTTTCTCATTCAATAGTATTGCTGCTCTCATTATGAAGTTGTGTTAAATTGACAATTGTGCCTGTATGTTAGCCCTAACATCCTTAGGGTGGTTGGTGGTTCAAGGACTCTCCACACTTTACCCATTCTGACTGGTGCTAAAGTGTATGTACTCTCTCCCCTAAACACGGTAGCATTGGCTCCTACCCAATTGGCAATAAAGTGCACTATATGTGCCCAGGGCCTGTAAATTAAATGCTACTTGTTGTAAATGGGGTCGCTGGTTGGCAGTCAGTTTGCACTCTATCCAATCAGGGACCCTCAATCTAGTCAGGGTAAGGGAGCTACCCTCCTAAGACAACCCCTGCTCACCTCCTTGGTAGCTTGGCACAAGCAATATGTAAAGTATTTGTACCAACACACATAGTAATACACTGAAACCACTACAAAATGAACAGTACAACAGTTTAGAAAGATAGGGAATATTTATCTAAATCAAACAATACACAAATGACAAAAATCCAACACACACAAGTCAAGGTATGAATTTTCAAAAGAATAGGAGTCTTACTCCTTAGAAAACAATGGAAGCGTTGATTTTACACAAAGTACCTCATTTGCCTCAAAAATAAAGCTGCAAGGGTGAGCGTGTGTCAGAAAAGTCAGAGATGCGTAGATTTCTTACTCGCAAGTGAGGCCATGCGCCATTTTTTTCTCCTATTGGGTCGGCGATGTACCATGTTTCACCCCCACAAGAGAGCGATGCATCAATTCCCAGACTGGGCACCTCGCATCGGCGCAGGTTCACCATGACTTTGATGCCCAGCGATGGTGCATGAGAAATCCAGCTGCATGGTGTTGGTAAACCGCACTGCATGGGGTTTGCGCCATTATCAGCTCCTGCAAGCGGGTGTTGCGTCATTTCTCCAGCCACGATGCGTCGATCTCCCAGCCACGATGCAGGTAGAGCATCGATTTTAGCCGCAAAGCAGGTGAAGTGTCATTTTTCAGCCGCGTTGCAGGTGATCCGTCAAAATTTTCCCAGCACTGTGTTTTGTGCGTGGATATTAGTCTTTATTCCACCAACTTCACCTCTCAAGGGCCCAAGGACTTGATGGGGCACCACTTGGCAGGGCCAAAGTCTCAGCAGAGAAACCAGGTGCTGGCAGAGGAAGTCTTTGATGGCCCTGAGACCTCAAAACAGGAGGCAAGCTCAAACCAAGCCCTTGGAAATTCTTCACAAGCAGGAATATACCACAAAGTCCAGTGTTTGTCCTCTCTCAGGCAGAAGCAGCAACTGCAGGCCAACCCAGCAAATCGCAGTCACAGGCAAAGGGGCAGTACTCCTCCTCCAGCTATTCAGCTCTTCTCCTTGGCAGAGGTTCCTCTATATTCCAGAAGTAATCTAACAATCTGGGGTTTTCGGTCCACTACTGATACCCCTTTCTGCCTTTGAAGTAGGCAAACTTCAAACAAAAGTCTCTGCTGTTCACAAGATCCTGTCTTTCCCAGGCCTGGCTCCAGACTCACACCAGGGGTCTGGAGGCTGCATTGTGAGAGGGCAGGCACAGCCCATTAAGGTGTAAGTGACCACTCCTCCCTCCACTCTACCTCAGATGGCTTATCAAGATATGCAGGCTACACCCCAGCTTCCTTTGTGTCACTGTCTAGAGGGGATTCTCAACAGCCCAACTGTCAGTCTGACCCAGACAGGGAATACACAAGCAGGCAGAGTTACAGAATGGTTTAAGCAAGAAAATGCCCATTTTCTAAACATGACATTTTCAAATTGACAATTTAAACACCAATTTTACTAAAAGATGTATTTTTAAATTGTGAGTTCAGAGACACCAAACTCCAGATTTCTATCTGCTCCCAAAGGGAAACTAAACTTAAAAGTTATTTAAAGAAAGCCCCTATGCTAACCTATGAGAGAGATAGGCCTTGCAACAGTGAAAAATACACCTGGCAGTATTTCACTGTTAGGATATGTAAAATACATCAGTACATGTCCCACCTTTAGCATACACTGCACCCTGCCCATGCTGCTACCTACGGCCTACCTTGGGGGGCCGTACATGTATAAAAAGGGAAGGTTTGGGCCTTGCAAGTGGGTATACGACTGCACACACAGCCACTTCAGAGGCAGGTCTGAGGCATGTTTAACAGGGCTACTCATGTGGGTGGCACAATCAGTGCTATCAGTGCTGCAGGCCCACTAGAAGCATTTGAATTACATGTCCTGGGCACCTCTAGTGCACTTTACTAAGGACTTACTAGTAAATCAAATGTGCCAATCATGGAAAAGCTAATTACACATATATTGTACACCGGGAGCACTTGCAATTTAGCACTGGTCAGCAGTGGTAAAGTGCCCAGAGTACCAAAAACAGCAAAAACAGAATCTAGTACACAGCAACAACCTGTGAAGTAGAGGCAAAAAGTTAGAGGAGACCACGCCAAGGATGCCAGGTCTAACACTACTAGTGGGCCTGCAGCACTGATTGTTCCACCCACATACGTAGCCCCTTAACCATGTCTCAGGCCTGCCTTTGCAAGGCCTGTGTGTGCAGTTCCACTGCCACTTCAACTTAGCATTCAAAATGACTTACCAAGACTTAGGCCCTCATTACAACACTGGCGGTCGGTGTTAAAGCGGCGGTAATACCACAAACAGGCCGGCGGAAAAACAATGGGATTATGACCGTGGCGGAAACCGCCAACATACAGGCGGAAGACAAAGTACCGCCCACCGTATTTCAAGACGCCTATCCGCCACCTTTTCTGGGGCGGAACCAATGCGATCAAAAGCACGGTGGAAACAGTACACAGAAGGGAAAATACTCACCTCTCGACACCCAACGAGGAACCAGGACGCAATGGAGCCTGAACTACACGTCCTGCCCATGCTAGTGTATCTTCTCATCTACCAGGAGTACGAACGGCGGCGGCGACGACGACCACAGTGAGTACTGCACCTACAACACAGGGGAGAGGGGAGGAAAGAGAGTGACACACACACGCAACACCCCCACCCTCACCCTCACACCCAACAACATACACACAAATACATGCATCAACATTACATAGACACCCCCCCCACCCCCTGGAAGAATGCAAGGACAAAAGGAAATGATTGTAACAATTGTAATTATTAAAAATCCATTAGTCAAAATTCAGTATATACAAATATGTACACCAACTACACAAGTCCGGATAGTGTACCAATCATTGTCCATGGCCCACTGGGCCCAAAATGCATCGGCAAAGCCCACCCATGATACCTAACTCGAAACGGAGAGAACACTGCTGGGGCATCAGATCGAAAATACACAGGCACCTCAGGGGAAAGGGGAGGGGGGGCACCTCAGCCTGATGAATGCACAACGCCACAGCTGTACGAGGGGTCTCCATGCCCATTGTTGTATCCTGGGGAGTGCAAAGCCACAGTCTCACAAGTCTCTTCAGTGGGTGGTTTGCCCACTGCAGTATCCTGGGGAGTGCAAAGCCACAGTCTCACAAGTCTCTCCAGTGGGTGGTTTGTCCACTGCTTTATCCTGGGTAGTGCAAAGCCACAGTCTCTCAAGTCTCTCCAGTGGGTGGTTTGCCCACTGCTGTATCCTGGGGAGTGCAAAGCCACAGTCTCTCAAGTCTCTCCAGTGGGTGGTTTGCCCATTGCTGTATCCTGGGGAGTGCAAAGCCACAGTCTCACAAGTCTCTCCAGTGGGTGGTTTGCCCACTGCTTTATCCTGGGGAGTGCAAAGCCACAGTCTCTCAAGTGGATAACAGTCTCCTCTGGTTCTGGAGGGGGCCTGGTGCCCAGAGTGCTTCATCCTGCCTAGGACTGGGGTAGTGGATGTATCTCTCCACTGGTTCTGGAGGGGGCCTGGTGCCTCCAGCCTCAGACGACTGACCACTGGGGATGGTAGCCATGTCAGCGGTGGTGCCAGTGTCCGAGGACGCCGCAGGGCCGATGGCGGTGCATGCGGCGGTGACTGTGGCGGAGGTGCTTGCGGCGGTGTCTGTGGCGGCGGTGCTGGCGGCGGAGTCTGTGGCGGCGGTGCATGGGTCAGCACCTGCTGAGGGACAAAGCAGGACGTCTTCTGAAGCCTCGGACGGCTGCCCACTGGGGAAGAGGCTGGGGACTGTCGCTGAGGCCGTAGTCATGCCGGGGGTGGTGCAGGTGGCAGTGCAGGTGGCGGGGCAGCTATCAGTGTTCGCCGCCGTACAGGTTGGCATGGTCGTGGACAGAAGGGGTGACACTGGTCCCTCAGTCGGTGCCACCATGCCCTCTCCTGACCTGCTCTTCTGCTTTTGGCCCTTCCCCACCTTTGATGGTGCCACAGTTGTCTTGCCACTATCCCCTTTGGTTTTTGCTGAGCCCTTGGTGGCTGGTAGTTTCGGCTTCTCCCTCTGGGATGTGGGCACCTTTTTCACTTTGGCAGGTGGCAGAATGTCCTTGTCCTCGCTACGTGGCACACTGGCAGCCCTGATGGGTGGCGCACTCGATGACCCCGCAGTTCCTGCCACCACTGTGCCTGGGGATATGGTGGCTGAGGTGCTGGGCTGGGGCCCTGGAAAGCCTGGCCCTAGGTGAAGGACGGGGGGGTGTAGGGAAGAAGTCAATGTTAGCCAGGAAGAGTTTTTTAGACACACTGGGATGGGAAGATGGAGGGGGTTTGGGAGTGGAGGTAGAGGTAGTGGTTGTAGGAGGTGTACGTCTGCTGAATTTGGGTGAAGGTGCATGGGCCGGAGGCTGTTGTGAGGTGGATGTCTGTTGAGTGGGTGTGTACCTGCGTTAGTGTACTTTGGGAGGAGGGCTCACTGACACACTGGGAGAGGACACTGGGGATGTGTGAATAGTAGTGGGGGTGGTTAGTGCACGTGAGCGATGTGTGGAGATGGGCGTGCTGGTGATGGAGGTACTGGCTGAGGATGTAGTGCATGAAGGTGTGAGTGGAGGTGAGACAGGGAGAGAGGAGGAGGACGTGGAGGACAGGGACACAGTGGAGGCAGTGGATGTTGCTGTGTCTGCATGGGGATGGTGCTTGTGTGAGTGCCTGTGGGATGTGTGGTGCTTATGTTTGCCATGTCCACTCTTGTGTGTTGATGTGTGTGCATGCTGTTCTGATGGTGTGCTTGGGATAGGCTGAGGTACAGGGGATTGGGTCTGGGTGGAGGAGGGTGGAGGGGGGAGGCTGGACACAGGGACAATGGCTGCCATCAGTGCTGAGGCCAGAGTCTGAAATGCTCTCTGTTGGGCTGCCAGCCCAGAATGAATGCCCTCCAGGTATGCATTTGTTTATTGCAAATGCCTCTCTACACCCTGGATGGCATTCACGATGGTAGATTGCCCAACAGTGAGGGATCTCAGGAGGTCAATAGCCTCCTTCCTTATTGAGGGCAGCAAGGCTGACTGGGGCAGGGCCTGAGGTGCCTGGGGTGAAGGAGATGCCCACCCTCCTGGGTGAGCGGGCACGGGAAACATGCTGAGGGGCTGCTGGGAGGGCGGTGCTGGTACGGGGTGGTTGCTGTACCTGTTGATCCGGTGGGCACAGAGGTGCCCACCACCGCCAGGGAGCTCCCATCAGAGGAGGAGTCGCTGTCACTGCTGTCTGTTTCTGTCCCCGCCGTGGAGCTCTCCTCGCCCTCCGTCCCACTGGTGGCTTCAGACTCCGTTGCTTCACCCTCCAGGACCAAGTGAGTTGCAGCTCCCTCCTGCTCCGGTGCCAACGCTCCTCTGCCTGATGATGCTATTGCACACAAGAACAGGGAGACCACAAAAAAGGGGGGGGAGACAGAAGAAAGACATGTTCAGTGCATGCAACACCACTACCGTTGGCGGACACAACACACCTGGAACAGCCCTCTCCACTACGCCATGCACTGACAGTTCCTAGAAATTTCAGCTGCCATAGGGTACGAGGCCTAAGACCAATTGCTGCACACCTGGAAGTCACAGGAGCCTGACTAGGTGTAGATGGCTCTTACCACTGGTGGGGTGCCACATAGCCTGCCTCACAAGGGACCTTGCCTACCAAGTTCGCCCTGGCCTAGGGGAACCCACTGCCCACCTCCCCCACCCAGACACCTCGTAATGCGCGCAAAGTCAGCTGAATGAGAGTGTACTCACCCCCTTATGGCTGCTGTGATGCCCTCAAGCGCCCATCCAACTCTGGATAGGCCCCCGCCAGGATCTGGAACATCAGGGGAGTCATCGTGCGACAGGCACCCCTCCCATGTTGGGAGGCCATCCCCAGCTGGGCCTATGCCGCCTTCTTGCTCCAGCGGCGCAGGTCCTCCCATCTTTTACAGCAGTGGGTGCTCCGTCTGTGGTAGACCCCCAGGGTCCGGACGTCCTTGGCGATGGCACGCCAAATACCCTTCTTCTGGTGGGTGCTGACCTAGACGAATGGTAAAGGGGGAAAGGAAATTACTTACCCGTCCGGACCGTCATACTCATTGCCCACCAGTACCTACCCATGCCCTGACGCACATACACTCACCACCGCACATGCAGGCCTCAGCTCCCCCCATGTATCATCCATCCACACCACTCTAAACATGCATTGCCCATGCAGCATGCTCACAGTGTACTCACCTGTTTGTCTGGAGGACCGTACAGTTGTGTGTACTGGGGGAGATCCCCATCCACTAGTTTCTCCAACTCCTCCGAAGTGAAGGCAGGGGCCCTTTCCCCAGACACATAAGCCATCGTTGCTTCCAGACACAGGTCACAGCAGCACTTGCAGTGTAGGTCCTCTCCTGTTGAAGGTCAGGTATCAAGTGAGGGAACAGACAGAAAATGGCGGTCACATCTGCGGCGGTGCGTACTGTCACGGCCGGCGTACATCGTCATTGGCTCCTGGGACCCATAGGGCCCAATGTTAACCAATGCAGAATTGCGCCGCAGTCTTTGACCGCCCACTGCGACTGTGTTACCTCATATCCCTTTGTCCTACCTTACAGGTCAGGCATCCGCCATTTCAGGAGGCCACATGGGATGAATGTCAACTGCGTCACACCCATCTGGGCCGGGAATATAGACAGAAACCGGCGCATTGCGGATTAATAACGTTTCTGCAAATAACAAATTGTGATACCTCAGTGTTGGATGACTCCCTGCTCGCTGTTCTCCTCCATAGAGCACGTCTGCTGGGGCAGGTGATGAGATGGCGGCATCCTCCAGTGTACAGACCCCTGGTGGACCTGTCGACAATGGAAGAGAGACACATCCTAGTCAGGCTTGATCATGCAACAATCCAGGAACTGTGTGCCCAGTTGGAGCCAGACCTGATTTCATCTATCCGCCATCCCACAGGAATCTCCCCTCTAGTGCAGGTCCTGTCTTTACTCCATTTCCTGGCCAGTGTGTCTTTTCAAACAACAGTGGCCATGGCATCAGGGAGGTGCAAGCCAATGTTCTCTAACGTGTTGTCCAGAGTGTTGTCTGCCTTGCTGAAACACATGCGCAGCTACATCGTTTTCCCTCAGATGGAGGATTTGCCCACAGTGAAAGGTGACTTCTATGCCCTGGGACATATCCCCAACATCATTGGTGCCACTGATGGGACACCGCAGGAATGAACAGGTGTATAGAAACCGGAAGAGCTACCATTTGATGAATGTGCAGATGATGTGTTTGGCAAACCAGTACATCTCCCATGTCAATGCCAAGTATCCTGGCTCAGTGCATGATGCTTACATTTTGAGAAATAGCAGCATCCCTTATGTGATGGGGAAACTCCAAAGGCACCGTGTGTTGCTAATAGGTGAGGGCAAGGTCCCAATACAGTTGACATAGGTGTCTGGGTATGGGGCTGTCCCTAAGGGTTAGTGTGTGTCTAACATATATGCTTCGACATTTGCAGGTGACTCTGGCTACCCCAACCTGTCATGGCTACTGACCCCAGTGAGGAATCCCAGGACAAGGGCAGAGGAACGCTACAATGAGGCACATGGGCGAACTAGGAGGGTGATCAAACGCACCTTCGGCCTCCTGAAGGCCAGATTCCGGTGCCTCCATCTGACAGGTGGCTCCCTATACTACTCACCGAAGAAGGTGTGCCAGATAACCGTGGCCTGCTGTATGCTGCACAACCTGGCTTTGCGACGGCAGGTGCCTTTTCTGCAGGAGGATGGGCCAGATGGTGTTCTTGTGGCAGCTGTGGAGCCTGTGGACAGTGAAGAAGAGGAGGCAGAAGAAGAGGATATCAACAACCGAAACATCATCATCATGCAATACTCCCAGTGAGACACAGGTAAGAAGATGTAACTGTTTCCCACATCTCATACTGTTGTTTGAGCTAGCATAAGTCTGTCATTTCCACTCAGTGTATGGACCCTGACTTGTCACTTTGACTTTCCATTTCACAGATCTGGTTCCACTGTGTGCCCTCTGCTCTGTTTACTCCTGGCCTACAGCTGTGTTACATTGGTATGTGAACAAGTACATTGACATTGCTATATGCCACAGTTGTTTCAATTACACATTTGTGAAAGCATAGACTGACTCCAGATTGTTTTTTGATTGAAGTGTGTTTATTCCTGTGCAAATAAGTGGAGGTGGGTTGTAAAATGGGCTGGGGTGATGATGGAGGAATGTCCATGGCAGAGTCCAGTCTATTTGTTTCACAGGTGCATTGTCCAAAGGGGCATAGGAAGTGGAGCAATGGCAGTTTAAGGATGGACAGGGTGACATAGTGGGACAGAAGGGTGACATTCAGGGGGGTCTCATTTCCTGGCGGGGGTCTTGGCAATGTTCTCTGTCTTGTTCCTGGATCTCAGGGACTGTTTTTGGGGTGGTTCTCCATCTGCAGGGGGTGGGGTGCTGGTGTCCTGTTGTTCCCGTGGCGGTGCCTCCTGTCCACTAGTGCCGGCGGAGGTGGAGGGCTGTTCATCATCCAGGCTAGTGTCAGGGGCCCCTTGTTGTGCCACTGTGTCCCTCCTGGTGTTGAGATGGCCTGCCAGCACCCCTGCAATGGTGACCAGGGTGGTGTTAATGGACTTCAAGTCCTCCCTGATCCCAAGGTAGTGTTCCTCCTGCAGCCGCTGGGTCTCCTGAATCTTGGCCAGTACCGTTGCCATGGTCTCCTGGGAATGATGGTACGCTCCCATGATGTTGGAGAGGGCCTCGTGGAGTGTTGGTTCCCTGGGCCTGTCCCCATCCTGTCGCACAGCAGTCCTCCCAGTTTTCCTGTTATCCTGTGCCTCTGTCCCCTGAACTGTGTGCCCACTGCCACTGCCCCCAGGTCCTTGATTGTCCTGTGTTAGTGGGTTTGCCAGGTTCCCTGTAGTGGTGGACACACTGCTGATTGACGTGTCCTGAAGACAGAGGGATGGGCTGGCTGGGTGGGTGCTGTGCTGGTGTTTCCTGAGGGGGAAGGGTCTGTGGTGGCTTGTGACAGTGGCAGGGGAACCGGCTGTCCCGAGGTCCCAGATAGGCCGGGCTGGTCATCTTGATCCAGGCGTGCAGAGCTGCTGTCATCACCGTGGGCCTCTTCTGTGGAGGGACTGGATATGTCTGGCACCTCCTGTCCGGTGACGTTGGGTAGGGATCCTGTTGGGGTGTAAATGCATAGTTATTGTATCTGTGTGTGCCATCGTGTGCAATGGGTGAGTGACCCTCTACTCCAGTGCTTGCATTATTGGCTTGTTCCTTGTGTGATTGGTGATTTTGGGGCATGAGTGAGTCTCTGTAATGGACATGCTTGGGTGATGGGTGTCCATGCATTGGTGTTACATGCAGGGCTTGGTTTTGGGATGTGTGGGTTTTGTTGGTGGGGTATCTGTGGGTTGTTGGGGTGAGGGTAAGGGTGGGAGTCTTGATGGCATGCAGGTGGGGTGGGGGGATAAGGTAGTAAAGATTTGCCTTACCAGAGTCCAGTCCTCCTGCTACTCCTGGGAGGCCCTCAGGATGCAGTATTGCCAAGACTTGCTCCTCCCATGTTGTTAGTTGTGGGGGAGGAGGTGGGGTCCACCGCTAGTCCACTGTACAGCAATCTGGTGTCTTGAGACCACGGAACGCACCTTCCCCCGTAGGTCGTTCCACCTCTTCCTGATGTCATCCCGTGTTCTTGGATGCTGTCCCACTGCGTTTACCCTGTCGACAATTCTTTGCCATAACTCCATCTTCCTAGCAATGGATGTTCCGAATATCTGTGATCCGAATATCTGTGGCTCTACCGGGATGATTTCCTCCACCATGACCCTGAGCTCCTCCTCAGAGAACCTGGGGTGTCTTTGAGGTGCCATGATGTGGTGTGGGTGATGTGTGAGGGGATGTGTTGGTGTGTGTTGTTTGAGGTGTGTGCATGTTGTGTAAGGGATGGTGTTGTGTGTCTGTGGATGCTGGTGTTGTTTTTGGTAGTGTCTCTCTCTGGCCTGCTTTCAAATTTCTGGTAGTAATGGTTTGTGAGTAATGTGGGCGTGTGTTTTACATTGGATTGGGTGTGTGGGAGTGGTGTGTGTATGTGTATCAGGTGTGTGTAATTTGAATTATCCAATGTGGTTGTGTTTTGTAGGTGTGTGTGTATTTTGAGCGCAGCGGAGTGTACTGCCAATGGTTTACCGCGGTTGAAAGACCGCCGCGTTGATTAGTGGGTCGTGATAGTGTGGGTGTATTCTTGTTGGCGTGACAGTGTTGGTTTTGGTATCGCCAGTTTATCACTGACCTTTGGTGTAGCAGACTTGTGGGTGTCTGTATTGTGGCGGATTCCGAACTGTGGGTCGTAATACCTGTAGCGGAATTCCGTGGCTGCAGCGGTATGTTGGCAGACTTCTGCATGGCGGTAAGCGGAATTTACCACCAGGGTTGTAATGAGGGCCTTAATCTTCTCTTTTATTACATATATCACCCCTAAGATATGCCTTTGGTAACCCATAGGCCAGGGTGCTATGTAAGTTAAAGGCAGGACATGTTCTTGTACGTTTTACATGTCCTTCTAGTGAAAAATCTCCCAAAGTCATTTTCACTACTTTGAAACCTGCTCCTCTCATAGGCCAGCATTGGAAATTCCCTTATATATTTTTAAGTAGTCATTTCTGATCTGAAAGGAGTGGCATTGTCATATTTGGTATGGTTGGAATGGTAGTGAGAAATACTGCCTACTAGTGAAGTCGGATTTAACATTACTATTTTAGAAATGCCACTTTTAGAAAGTAGGCATTTCTCTGCACTTACTACTCTCTGTGCCTTACAGTCTGTCTCCAATCCACATCTGGCCTGTGCTCGTTGACAACTACCCTTGTGCATTCCACACAGACAGCCATAAACACAGGATACACAGCTGCATCTTCATTCATCTGCATACTCATGGGTCTTCCTGGGTAGGAAGGATGGAGGGACTCTCAATTACACTTCAAAGGGTAATGGCTTCATCCCACACAAAGAACTGATAACCCCCCCACAGATCCTCTTGCAGACAGAACTGGGTTCAAAGGGGAACTGGTGCACTTCAAAACCACTCTTTGATATCTCCTTCACTTAAAAGGCATATTTGAGTATATATACTGTGTGTGTGACCCGCTAAAATCAGACACTTCTGGACCTACGCCTGGACTTTGTCAGAAGGACTGTAGTGCTTCCCGAAGAACTTAACTGGACTGCTCTTCTGGAAGGACTGTTCTTCTGCGTGTTGCCCTGCTGCTCCATGACTCTGCTGGAAGGACTTTGCCTTCCCACCACAAGTGATCTCAAAGGGCTTGTCAGCGGGCCTTCTGTTAAGAAGTGTCTGGGCTATCAAAGACTTCACCTAAAAGAGAAAATCCATGCCTCAATGCACTGCTGCTTAAAAATCAATGCAACGCTTGTCTCGTAGCTGAACAATCGATGCAACACCTACAGAATCCACACAGCACCTGACTACAGATGGAAAATCACTGCATCGCCTGGAAAATTGATGTAGCATCTGTTTCGACGATGCCCCATCATCTCAGCGTGTCTGGATTTTCCACGCAGCATTCCTGGGTTTCATGCTATCATCTACCCTGCACCGTAGTAAGGAACCAAGTCTGCATGTCCGGAAATTGACGCATGGCCTTTCTTGAGAGGAAAGAATTGACGCATCACTTCCCCTGCCACAAAGAAAGTAACACTTTTTCACACCTGTGAGGAAAGAACCGACGCATCACCTCACCTGCGGCCCACATCATCTTTGTTTTTGACACATCCAAGGTACTTTTTGCTTCAGAGATACATCCATCGATTCATATGGATTAAGACTTACTTAAACCTCTAACAAGTGATATCTTGACCTGTGCAAATTGGACCTTTGTTGTTTTGGTCTGATTTTATTCAGATAAATAGTATCTATTTTTCTAAACTGGTGTGGAGTACTTTTTGTGGTGTTTTCAATGTGTTACTGTATGAGTTATTGCACAAATACTTTACACATTGCCCCCAGAGTTAAGCCTGTCTGCTCTGTGCCAAGCTACTGGAGGGTATGCACAGGATAGTTTAGGTTGTGTTGTGACTTACCCTAACTAGGACTGTGGTCCCTACATGTACAAAGTGTATACCTCTGTCAACTAGAGATGCAATTTTTAACATTGGTGATCATTGGTGAGGACAGGACTTGTGTTTGTGCTGTGCCATACAATAGCCACTTGTATACTACCTACCCATATTTAAGGACCATTTAGATTGTTTTACTTCTTCTGAAATTTTCCCTGTTTTGCATTTTTAATACATCCTAAACATCATGTCTCTCGCCGGTTCTACAAGTGGAGCCATGGAGTTTGAGCTGGCTAAGCTGGAGGGGTACACAGTTAACTAGTTGAAAAGCCTTTGCAAGAAGTTGGGAGTACCTTCCCCAGAAGCCGCCAAAAAGGTGGATTTTCAAATGACACCGAGGGCCTGGGCAGAATCCCAGTCCCAAGACAATGTTGAGTTGGGTGAGCATGTGAATGGCTCTTCCGAGGAGTTACCTGCAGCAGTTCAGGGAGACACCCCTTTATTTGTGCTATCTGTGAGGACAGTCATGGCCTGCCGCCGAGGAAAGGAGAGAGGAAAGAGAATTTCAGCTGCAGTTGAAAAAATAAAAAATTGAGTCAGAGGAAAGGAAGGCTGAACGAGAAGCTGAACGAGCCTTAGCAGAAAAGAAACTACCTCTGGCTCATGAACAGAGTCTAAAAGAGCTGGACATCAAGGCTTAGCAGTCTGAGTCCAGCAGTGATGGTGGCAACATACATACAGCACATGATTTAGACAAGAAGGTTCGTATGCCCAAGGATTTGGTGTCTAGTTATGTGGTGGGAGATGACATTGATAAGTTGTTTTCTGCTTATTAAGTTGCACTGAGGGTACACCAGATTCCTGAAGAGCATTGGTGTCCGTGGGAAAACATGCCAACACTTGGGAGAGACACATTTCTAACATTAGATTTTGGGGACCATACCAAGAATACTCACATGAAAGCCATTTTGATTGCCAAATTTGGACTGAGCCCTGCAAAGTATTACAAAAGATTCAGGGACGGTCAGAAGCCCCTCAACCAATTTTGGGTAGATTTCATTGATTACTCTAGTAAGTCACTAAATGGCTGGGTACGGGGCAACAAAGTCAATGATTATGTTGGGATGTACAATTCAATCTTAAGAGAGCACATGTTCATTATCTGTTTTAGAATTGCCCCATCACTCAGTAACCTGAATGATCCCAGGAAGTTTTCTGAGGAGGCAGACCTCTGAGCAACACCAGAGTGTCCAAAATAGTATCTGAGGAGGACAACCACAAATGTGGTTGTCGTAGTTGGACTCTGGTTCCTTAGCGAGGCTGCTTGTTTAGGGGTAACAGCACTTTTGTTTGTCTTGGCGGCGAGGTGGGAAAATAATCTGCCACTGGCTGTAGTTCGATGGATGTGAGGGACGGCGGCAAGGGCAAGCTTGGTGGAGCGGAGCTGGCAGGTGGGAGCGTGTAAGGTGAGTCGCTTGTTGAGGTAGGCAGGGCCGGTGTTGTGAAGAACTTTGTGGGCGTGGATGAGGAGTTTGAAGGTGATCCTCTTGGTTACTGGAAGCCAGTGTAGGTCTCTGAGGTGGGCTCAGATGTGGTTGCGGCGTGGAATGTTGAGGATGAGGCGTGCGGAGGTGTTCTGGATACGTTGAAGTTGCTTCTGGAGCTTGGCTGTGGTTCCTGTATAGAGCGCATTGCTGTAGTCCAGTCTGCTGCTGATGAGGGCGTGGGTGACAGTCCTTCTTGTTTCGATGGGGATCCATCTGAAGATCTTGCGAAGCATGCAGAGGGTGCTGAAGCAGGAAGATGAAACGGCGTTGACTTGATGGGTCATGGTGAGCGATGAGTCCAGGATGAGGCCTAGATTGCGTGCGTGGGTGGTGGGAGTAGGTGCGGTTCCTAGGGTGGCTGGCCACCAGGAGTCGTCCCATGCAGTGTGGTTGGAGCCGAGCATGAGGATCTCTGTCTTGTCCGAGTTAAGTTTGAGGAGGCTCTTCTCCATCCATTTGGCGATGGCATGTAGTCCGTCATGGAGGCTGGTTTTGGCGGTGGTGGGGTCTTTGGTGAGTGAGAGGATCAGCTGGGTGTTGTTGGCGTAGGAGACGATGTTGAGGTTGTGGGATCGGACGATGTTAGTGAGCAGTGCCATGTGGATGTTAAAAAGAGTTGGGCTGAGGGAAGACCCTTGGGGAATGCCGCAGAAGGTCTTGGTGGCTTCCGACAGGAAGGGAGGGAGGGAGGCGAACTCTCTGAGTTCTGCCGAAGAGGAAGGATGTGATCCAGTCCAGGGCCTTGTGGCAGATTCCGGCGTTGTAGAAGTGAGTGCATAGGGTGTGGCGGCAGACAGTGTCAAAGGCAGCCGAGAGGTCCAGGAGGATGAGGGCTGCAGTTTCGCCTTTGTCGAGCATGGACCTGATGTCGTCGGTTGCGGCGATGAGGGTGGTCTCGGTGCAGTGGTTCCTACAGAATCCGGATTGGGAGTTGTCCAGTGTGTTGTTTTCCTCTAGGAAGCCGGTCATTTGGCCATTGATGATTTTCTCAATGACCTTCGCCGGCAAGGGAAGGAGGGAGATAGGTAGGTAATTCTTGAGGTCTTCGGGATCAGCTTTGGGTATCTTTAGTAGGGCGTTGACTTCGGCGTGCTTCCAGCTCTCCGGGAAGGTGGCGGTCTCAAAGGAGCTGTTGATGATTATGCGGAGTTGGGGGCGATGATGGGGCTCGCTTTATTGAAGACATGGTGGGGGCAGGGGTCGGAGGGAGATCCGGAGTGGATGGTGCTCATGGTTTTAGCTGTGTCCTCGTCATTGATGTGGGTCCAGGAGAGCAGGAGGTTGGTGTGGTTGGGCGCGTTGGGGTTGGTGGTGGTGGTGGGGGGTGAGGAGTTGAAGGTGCCATGAATTTCTGTGATCTTGCGATGGAAGAAGGTGGCAAGGGAGTCACAGAGGTCTTGCGATGGAGGGGAGTCAGTGGCGCATGACCTGGGGATGGTGAGTTCCTTGATGATGCTGAAGAGCTCTCTGCTGTCGTGGGCGTTGCTGTCGATGCGATCTTTGTAGAAGGATCTTTTGGTGGTCCGGATGAGCTGGTGGTTCTTGCAGATGGCTGTCTTGAGGGCTGCGTGGTTGCTCTCTGTTGGTTTGTGGCACCACTTCTTCTCGATTTTTTGGCATTCCTGTTTGGAGGTCTGACCTCCAAACGAGACCTCACCAAAACTCAGACAGAAAAGGTGATTTCTGTCAGCCTTACTCATGGACTCTAGATGAGACCTCTCAGGGAAGTCATGGTGGAACAGAAGTTACCCTTTCCTCTTGTTAGCAATAAGTCTCATACACACATAGGCAATGAAGGAGATGCAGGAGAGTTTTCAATATATTTTTTGAAAAGACTGCAATCTACAATAAAATGCATGTTTGGCAATGATTAGGATAATGAATAATAATAAAAGCAGAATTGTGAAGATGAGGATTGTGTATATGAAAATACCCAATATCTTACAATAAACATGAGATATAAAATTCCTAACCCCAAAAAACCTAATCTCTACCCTAGTGAGAGCTTGGTGTGATAA
Source organism: Pleurodeles waltl (assembly GCF_031143425.1). Classification (NCBI taxonomy): domain Eukaryota; kingdom Metazoa; phylum Chordata; class Amphibia; order Caudata; family Salamandridae; genus Pleurodeles; species Pleurodeles waltl. The sequence goes on along the minus strand of NC_090437.1, from coordinate 1,311,560,906 downwards.
AACCTAATGTACCAGTACCATGTCCATGAGAAGCCCCCCCAGCCCTCCTTACCTTGGAATGAAGCCTGTAGGTCAGACTGCGTGGAGACACAAAGGCTGAGGTCTGCAGCAAGGTGACATGCAGCATAGATGGCATCTGGAAGGAACCCATCTAATGACCTTGTCTGCGTGAGATGTATTTATACCGATCATGTAGATCCCTGATGCAGGTATGTACCTAAACAACTGATAATGTGGCAGATTTGTGTCAGAAATTTCATAAATAATCCCGAAAAAGTGTTCATTATGTTCCTATCATATGTAAGTGAGAAAGGGACATGATGATAACACGTACGTACATCACTGATCATGACGCTGATAATGACTCCCTCTCAAATGGCACTGATAATGAAAATCAAAACATTTCTTATAAAATGTAAGCAATGGCAGCAAGCTAGAAGAAATACTAAATGGAATAAAACAGAGCATGCTAATTAGGTAAAAGGTCACAAGGTGACGGGGCAACAGGCCTGCACGCCAAAGGCTAAGCTAACTCCTGTGTCCCAATAGGAAACTAAAATGGATTCACCACACCCTCCCCATTGCTGTAACAAGTATGTTAACTCACTAGCGAGAGTGCATGAGTCCAAATCTAAAAATGCTGTGACTTAAAAGTTTAAAATCTAATTAAAAACTAGGCTACAAACATACAAAGCGATAAATTGCTAATCATGACAAGCACAGCAGGCCAAATGCGAGCCAAATGAATAAGGCAATTTGGTATCACATTTGATATTTTGAATAAGGCCAGTGGTTGAATTATTCAACAATAAGTATGGTCTCGTAGGATGTCCTCGAAGTCATCAAGTGGGAGTGCGTCTGCAGATGTCAAATCAATCGTAGGACTGGCAGACAGATCCACATCGGCAGATGCCAGATCGATCGTAGGATTGGCAGACGGATCCACGAAGCAGAAGTGTGCAGAAGCCTCAGATGCAGGATCACATGCGTAGTCAGCACCATCAATTGTGCCTGATGTTGTTGGAGCCAAGTAGTACACAAGCGGTGGCTCATAAGTGGCCTCTTGAATCAACTTCAATTTCATGGGGCACAACCGTGAATGAACCCTCATCAGGAACAATAACAATTCCTTGTCCACAGGAGGCGCTGGCTGCACACCAAGACAAACAGATGGTATACACTCGAAGAGGCACCAGGTGCAATGATAGACAGGTTGCACACTCCACAGCACTGGCCGGAATGACAATCACCAATCATGCTCCAGTTCTTGGAGCAACGGATCGCCAAGGTACTGCATCATGCGATCACGACACAGCTGGGCTGGTGGTAGCTCTCTCACTCTGTTTAGCTGAGAAAGCACAACCACTGCGTATCAGGAATGGTGGCAGCAGTATTCCACCAGTCAACATGAACGTTACAGGAAATTCGCCAAACACACTTGAAAAGAGTGAATGGATAGCTGAAGGAATGACTCAGAAGACAGTCTGTGAAGGTGGAAACAAATCCAGACCTGTCAGCTTTAAAAAAGTGTACAATCTCTGCAGTGTCTGAGGCGTTGATTATCCTACAGACCAGCTCTCCAAAGTGCTTGGGGAAGTTGGTATTTAAAAAGGATTGGATCTCGGCTGATGATCTTGCCATCTGGAGATCGTACATCTCCTTGGCCGATGTCAACGCCACTTGTTTTTGGAACAGTAGTGCCTTTAGTCTGCTCAGCTTCTCAAAATATTTATTAGTAGTATCAATGTGAGGCCACATTTCTGCTAATCTTTTCTCTTGTGTAGGGGGGAATAAAACATGTCCACAACAATTTACAATTTGAGAAACTGAGATTGCGTAGGCAATTCCTGGTCTCATTCTGCAGCAACTCTGATCATTCAGAACAACATAACGTCCATTTGAAAGTATATGGAATGCTGGACAATGCAAAGGGATGGGAGTGCCCTTCAGAAAGCATGCCAAGTTCGCTACCTCCGCATTGCAGAAGCCATGAAGAGACACCTGTTTGCAAATCATTAAATGACTAACCACATCTCACATTTCCTTCTGCTCAGAAAGACCACTGTTTCGTCATTCATACATTTGAATGAGAAAGGCAACTCTCACTCTTCCTTAATATTGCTATCTGCCCACAGCAACATGTTTCAATCATTTTGTGAAACGAAAGGAGGAAATTGGCAGATTTATAATCTCCTAGACTAACCATACCGTTGATGATGTCTCTGCTGCAGTGAAAGGCAGCTTTTCTAATTATTCATTGTTAAGCATGGTGTAACTCGCTTCCTTTTTAGCCATTATCTGTTGCTCCCCGGACACATTAAAAGCAGCAAACAATCCACTACTGTTTATGTATTTCCAAGGGGATGTGGCCATTTTTCAGAATCTGCAATGTCCAACCCAATGTTGTTTGCACGTTTGTTGAACTGTGTCACTTAAAAAAATGGAATTTGAGCAGGAATAAGGCATGCTCTGAACAAAGCTTCCCTACCCTGAATTTGCCAATTTTGTGTTCCCCATACACTTTCCACATTCCAGTATTCATAACCTTCAATAGCAAGCCGGGAAACCAGGACTCTGAGTAGATTAATTTGGTATCAGTTAGCAAGAACTTCCTCATTGCAGAAGGGGATAATTATAAAAAAATATGACTCTGCTTTGGTAGTGTCATGCCCAGAAAAATATGCAAATATGCAAATTTATCTACATACGTTTTAGGGCTCCACACAGGTGAAGTCGAACAATGTTCCCATTGTGTGTAATTAACTACTGCTCTATGTCTGTCAGCTCAGTGCAGAAAGTAATGTCCCCAATGACGATAAAAGAACATTTCCCCATAATTTACTGTGTTCATCTGCACATCATCACTTTCAAATACAGTGTAATCCTGCAGCTCAGCAAGCATAGAGTCAACTGTTTTAACATTCCATTCATCAGAAACATCACCAGGTGTAGTTATATCAGTCACTGAAAGTTAAAATACATAAGAAATTTGGATAACCTCAGTAGGCCTATATATATCAAATGGTACTTTATCCCAAACAGTCGAATCAGGAACTGATACTGCTGAAATGTTCACACCTGACAACTCTCTTTCGACCTTATGTGAGGAAAGATATGGTGTTAAACCTCATCCACTGACTCAATAACAGAGTGTTTAGGAAAATAATGAGCCTTTGTCAGGAGAAAGAAAACAGTCACAAAACCAATCCATAACAAAAAGGCAAGAAATGTCACTAGTACCCACAGATAATGCATGGATAGACCAAATAGTTATTCTTACGCCATGTGTACAACTTACATGTCTTTGGAAGAGTTTCAGTTGCGGATGTAGATGAAGCTAAAGAAAAGTCGATGAAGTAACCAGAAGCATTCTGTGCAAACACAAGAGTCGGTGCTGAGTTGGTAGATTGATCTACTTCTCGTGGAGGTTCATAGTTGGTGATGTCAGTTTGTGTTTCATTGGAATAATAGACAGCGACATCTTAGATAGTTCTTGTTGGTAAAGTGGTATCAGGAATTAGCAGAAGCTCATTCTCTGCCCTCCCCATGCTCATAGAGGCATTTGTAGCATTGTTGTACATACTGGTATATTCAGAAGCATTTTTGTTTCTTCTTTGAAGAGTATATCCTGTTGGGTAGTGAGAGGGAACCAGGAACTACCCAAGGTACCTCAGGATCTACTGTGCTGGATCAGCCACATGGTATAATTTGATGTTGTAATTTGAGACAAATCTGTATGCTTTGGAACCTGGCAGCCTTGGTAGAATTATTATTCTGGTATCTTGAATCCCGAGGACCGGAACCAGTACTCTGTAAGATGGGCTGAATTCCTTTTTCACAGCAATCTTCTCATGAACCAGATCCTCAACTTTAGGAATCTTTAGATGTTGTTGGTAAATCCCCTATTCCTAAGAAAGCAGCACTTGCGGATGAATTATCATCACAAAATTGTTGAAGCTCCTCTAAGACAGTGAGACGTTCATTTATGTCATACAGTGTGTCTGCAACCACCATACCAGGGCCATCTAGATCTAGGACATACATAGGTATCCCAAAGAGGTCCTCATAAGGAGTGCAACCTCCCCAAAGACCGTCTTGGCAGATTGTTCAGTGCTCTCTGGACCCCATATACGGAATGAAGCCAATTGAAGCCTGTACCTAATACTCTTGCTGTTAAGAACTGCTTTATGACAAGATTCCTCCTCTCCACAACACTATTACCCTTGGGATGATATGGGGAATAGTAATGGAGTTCAACACCCATCGTCCTCATGGTGTCCCTGAATGCCCTGGGAGCAAAAACAGGGCCCTGGTCCGAGTGGAACTCTGCAACTGCATATATACAGATAAAGACCAGCAATTCTTTTATAATAGTTGGATCATCAGCTGACCGCTGTGGCCATATCCACAAGAATCTAGAACAAGAAACAACAGCGACTAAGATATATTTGTATGCACCATCAAGTTATAAGGTAATGGTAATGGTCAAGGTAGACACATTGTAGTGGCCTATTGGACACAAAGAGGGATGTCTGCGGTGGGCTTTTTGATGTTAGAGCCCTTTATTTGCTGGCAAATGTCACAGAAAAGGACATATTGCTTGGTTTGCTCATATAGACCCGGCCACCAGAAGGGTTCTGTGAGAGTGATATTGTGGCCGCCACACCAGCATGAGCACATGCAACACCCTCATGAGCTGCTTCGATGAGATCTAATCCCGGGTCTTGATTGGGGATCACTCAATCTCCCTCCCCAGAAATTGTCACAAAGGCAACATTCTATGCACTGCTGTAGGAATATTTTGTAGGGTATGCTTTTAGAAGATGCTTGCCCTCAGTCAAAGCTTTCACGGCAGCCTGAATCTAATTATATAGTCTTGTCTGAGAACGAGTCACTGCAGCAACAGAAGCTGTAGCTACTGCAAATTTGGCAGATTCATCAGCCAAATTGTTTCATACAAGGTGTACTCATACACGTTGATGGACCAGTGTATGACCTATATGATCATCTGATAGCTTATCCTTTAGATCAGCCACATTCCCCCCCAGAGTTCTGTGTTTTATTGTGTTCCCCTTTGAGTCTCTGAACCTGTTCAACCACCAATGATTGAGTTAATCATTGTAGGACTGAACACAGTAGTACGAATCACAAACAATCAATGTGAGTTGTTATTACCAATGCTAGGATAAGAACCTTAAGCTCAGCCAACTGAGCGGTGCAGTCCCCTAGGGCCTGCGTGTAGGTATGTTTAGGGGGGAATACACCATCCTTTATCACTCTGCTCACAACTGTACAGGCAGCTGAGTACTGATGTTTTGTACCTACAGCTGGTTGTGCTGAACCATCAGTGTTAATGACAGTTTCATATATGTCAAGTGGCAAAATGTTTGTAGGTGCAGGGTACTCTTGTTCGTATTGGAGAAATTCTTGTGTTTGACGTTTTGGCTAAAAGATGTAGTCAACATCAGTGGCAGTCAGGGAAGTTTACCATTGAATCCAATGTGGATGTAAGGCTTTAGTATTAGGAATGCTTGCTTTGGTGACAGCCTATAAGGCAGGCACCAAGGTAATGACATCAATGCATTTCCCTTGGGCAAGTGGCCTCACCTTAATGACAGCCATCTGCACAGCCGTCAGATTTTTTTCTGTGGGTGCAAAACGTTGTTCTGCCTTTGAATACAAATGTGATTTGAATGCTACTGGCATCGTGTGACCCTCATTAAAGGTGATATAGGTGAACCCGATAGCACCAGCAATTATTTTGATGACAAAATTTGTCTTCTTGTCACATGTGTGTGTTTTGCTTCTAGCATGTCTTACTGCAAACCTCTAAGGATGCATGTGCGTTGAGCTGTCCAGTGTTTAGTTCAAAAATCTGGATAAATTAAATCATAGAGTGGTTTGATGTGTTGTGCATAATCTGACATGTTAGTTCTGCCAAAGTTAAAGAGACCAAGTAATGACTGCAGTTTCTTGATGGTATTTGGTGGTTGAACCTGAGTGCATTTCTCTAGAAAGTGCAGAGTCAGGCCCTTGCCTTTATTTGATAGCTGATACCCCAGAAACAGGGCACTGAGAACGGCTATTTTTGTTTTCTTAAAATTGAATTTGGAGCCAAAGGTGGCGAATCCTAAAACGATCCGATCGACCATGGCAAAATCAATGTTGAGGTTGTCATCTGTGATTTCATTCACAATGCCTCAGGATCAATATCATGCAATATTGATGTTACACATGGAGAAAACAAACATGGGATTTTGTTATAGCCTTTTGGCAAATGGCAAAAACATTTTTGTAAACCAAGTGAGAATGGACTCAGGTCCTGACTTTCATGTGCTAAGTTTTGGCAGAAAAAACTGTTGAAAATATCCAGAGTTGTTTTGTAGTTTTTACACACTATGGGGGTCTTTCTGACCCTGGTGGTAGACAACCGCCAGGGCCAACGACCGCGGGAGCACCGCCAACAGGCTGGCGGTGCTCCCATGGGCATTCTGACCGCGGCGGTACAGCCGCGGTCAGATACGGGAAACCGGTGGTGTACCGCCTGTTTCCCGCTGCCCTGGGGAATCCTCCACGGCGGCGCAGCAGAACCTGGCTGGCGGTAACGGGTGTCGTGGGGCCCCTGGGGGCCCCTGCAGTGCCCATGCCAGTGGCATGGGCACTGCAGGGGCCCCCTAACAGGGCCCCACCAAGATTTTCAGTGTCTGCATAGCAGACACTGAAAATCACGACAGGTGCAACTGCACCTGTCGCACCCTTCCCACTCCGCCGGCTCCATTCGGAGCCGGCATCCTCGTGGGAAGGGGTTTCCCGCTGGGCTGGCGGGCGGCCTTCTGGCGGTCGCCCGCCAGCCCAGCGGGAAACTCAGAATTACCGCGGCGGTCTTCTGACCGCGTAGCGGTATTCTGCCCGCGGCACTTTGGCGGGCAGCCTCCGCCGCCCGCCAAAGTTAGAATCACCACTATGTTTCTAATTAGTGTGGTGCTGTGTGCATTTTGTATCACCTGTGTGTGTGTAGTTGTTTAAGTGTCTGTAATCTAAGACTATTCAATCAGAATGGTCTGGTTTTGCAATAGGGAATAACAGGTTATTAATTGCAGAGACACAGGGCAACTTTGAGGCAAGCGAGGAGTTAATGAAAGGTTGGAATTAATCTGGTAGAGTTTCAGCCTGGCCAGAAAGCATGGGTCATGGACCCAGTAGAGCTCAGAGCTCTCCAGGAACGCTGGACTGGCCCATATGAAATTGAGGAGCGTAAGGGGGAGGCCACATACTTAGTTGACCTTCAGACCCTTTAGTGCCTCCTAAGGGTGCTCCATGTCAACAGACTCAAACCTCACTTTGAGAGGTCTGAAGCTGTCAGGTGTGGAGGAGGAGAGTGAACCTCTCCCTGGCCTTCTCTCTGAACAGGAACACAATTGGTCAATGGAGGGTGTCAGACTCTTTCATACCCTGACCCCAGATGACCAAGGTAACTGTTACCAGTTGCTGGGACAGTTTGCCTCAGTGTTCTCACTCACCCCTAGACTCACACATCTGTGCATCCATGGCATTGACATGGGAGACAGTTACCTTGTAAATTTACAGGTTGTCAGACAGGGTGAGAACCAGCATCCAGACGGAAGTCTCCAAGATGCTAGTTTAAGGTGATTGAACCCTCTAGCATGTCAAGCCTGTGGTGTTGGTACCAAAGGCAAACCCACTGGGTGGCAAACCAGAACTTTGGTTCTGCGTGGACTACAGAGGTATCAATTCTGTCACTGATCAATACCTCACCCCCAGAGCTGATAGGCTCATTGACAGGCTATGCACCATCAAATTCCTCAGTACTTTTGATTTAACGGCAGGGTACTGGCAAATCGTCGTGACCGAGAGAGTAAAAGAGAGGTCTGTGCTGATGGGTGATGTCCTTTGGCATGACGAATGCTCCTGCTACGTTCCAAAGGTTGGTTATCAGGGTCCTGGCTGGTAAGGATGCTTCCTCTGCTGCCTACTTAGATGACTGGTGTCTACAATGCCAGCTGGGGGGGGGAGGCACCTACATCACCTCTAAGAGGTGCTTTAGGCCCTGCAGCAGGTAAGTCTGACAATCAAGGCGAAAAATTGCCAGATTGGGAAAGGTTCTGTGATGTACTGGTACACCTGGTAGCTGGTGGCAAGGTGCAGCCCTCCAGGCCAAGAGTGAAACAATCATGGCCTGGCAACCACCTAAAACCCTAGGACCCAAACAGAAGTGATAGCCTTCCTAGGGCTACTACAGAAGATTTATTAAGGGCTATGGCACCATTGTTGCCCCTTGAATGAACTGACTTCTAAGAAGTGACCCAGGTTGGTGATCTGGACAGAGGCTTGTCAGAAAGCCTTTGATTCTCTCAGGGAAGCCATCTGCACAGCACTTGTGCTCAGGGTCCCTGATTACTCGAAGGAATTCATCGTGCACACAGACACTTCAGAGCATGGCGTAGGATCAGTCTTAGCAGAGCTGAATGAGTAGGGCGTAGACCAACCAGTTACCTTCATTAGCAGGAGGTGACTTCCACAGGAACAAAGGTGGAGTACCATTGAAAGAGAAGCATTTGCTGTGGTCTGGGCACTGTAAAAGCTGAGACCATACCTGTTTGGGACTCACTTTCAGGTTCAGACAGACCACAGGCCCCTCAGATGGCTCATGCGAATAAGGGGTGAAAATCCTAAACTCTTGAAGTGGTCTATCTCCATCCAGGGAATGGACTTTAGGGTGCAGCATCACCTATGGACTGAGCACGCCAATGCTGATGGTCTCTCCAGATTCTTCCATCTTAGTGAAGAGAGCTCCCAAGGGGTTGGGTAGCTCTCCCCACTTTCAGCTAGGAGGAACACATGTTTGACCTGACAGCCTCAAGGTGGTCTTCTCCCAATTGTTTGCCTGCCTCCCTTCATTTTTTCTGATCTTTTTTTGCTGGTTTTAGGACTCCACTTTTCCACCGCTGATCAGTGCTAAAGTGCTTGTGCTCTCTCCCTTAAACATGGTAACATTGGCGCCTATCCAATTGGCATATTTCATTTACCTATAAGCTCACAGTAGAGTACACTATTTGTGCTCAGGGCCTGTGAATTAAATGCTATTAGTGGGCCTGCAGCACTGATTGTGCCACCCACATAAATAGCCCTTTAATCATGTCTCCGGCCTGTCTTTGCAAGGGCTGTGTGTGCAATTTCACTGCTACTTCGACTTGGCATTTAAAACTATTTGTCAAGCATTAAACTACCCTTTTATTGTAAATACTTCACCCCTAAGGTCAGCTTTAGCCCATGTACTTGTAAGTTTTACATGTCCCGCTAGTGAAAAACTAGAAAAAGTTTTTTTCACTACTTTGAAACCTGCTTCTCTCATTGTCCAGCATTGAATATTCCCATATATACTTTTAAGTGGTAATTTCTGGTCTGAAAGGAGTGGCATTGTGTTGTTTGGTATGGTTGGTATGGTAGTGAGATATCCTGCTTACTGGTGAAGTTGGATTTAACATTACTATGTTAGAAATGCCACTTTTAGAATGTAGGTATTTCTCTGTACTTACTGCTCTCTGTGCCTTACAGCCTGTCTCCAATCCACATCTGGTCTGTGCTGGTTGACAGCTCCCCTTGTACATTCCACCCAGACAGCCATAAACACAGGACACTCAGCTGCATCTGCATTCATCTACATACTGATGGGTGTTCGTGGGCAGGAAGGGTGGAAGGGCTCTGAGTTACACTTCAAAGGGTAGTGGCTTGACCCATACTGATAACCCCCCACAGATCTCCTGGCAGACAGGACTGGGTTGAAAGCGAACTGATGCACTTCAAAACTGCTCTTTGAAATCCCCTCAATTTTAAAGGCATATTTGGGCATATATACTGGATCTGTCTCCCCGTAAAATCAAAACCTCTGAACCTATAACTGGACTCTTTCAAAAGGACTTCAGTGCTGCCCAAAGGACTCAACTGGACTGCTTTTCTGTAAAGCATTGCTCTTCTGCTTGTTGCTCTGCTGCTCCCTGGCTCTGCTGGAAGGACTTTGCCCTTCCACCGCAAGTTATCACCAAGGGCTTCTCAGCTTGGCTCCTGATAAGAAGTCTCAGGCATCAAAGATTTCACCTAAAAGAGAAAACCCATGCCTCAATGTGCTGGAAAAATCTACGGACCATTTGTCTTGCACTTAAACAATTGAAGCAATGCCTGCAGTAAAGACAGAGGTCCTGATGTGTGGCTGAAAATTTGAAGCAGAGCCTGCAGAATTGACACAGCGCCTGTTTCACCACAGTCCCATCATCACAGTGCATTTGGATTTCCCACGCATCGTTCCGGGCGTCATTTTGTCATCAACCCTGCACTGCAGTAAGGAACAAAGGCTTCATGTCTGGATATTGACGCATTTCCTTTCCTGTGAGGAAAGAATCAACACATCACTTCTCCTGCCAGGAAGGAATTGATGCATCTTATCACCTGTGAGGAAAGAATTGATGCATCATCTTCCCTGCAGCCCACGTTGTCTTTGTTTTTGACGCATCCTAGGTACTTTGTGCTAAAGCGATACATCCATTGATTCCTATGGATTAAGACTAATTTAAACCTCTAAAAAGTGATATCTTGACCAGTGCAAATTGAACCTTTGTCATTTTGGTCTTGTTTTATTCAGATAAATATTATCTATTTTTCTAAACTGGTGTGGAGTACTTTTTGTGGTGTTTTCAATGTTATTGCACATTGCCTTCTAAGTTAAGCCTGCCTGCTCTGTGCCAAGCTACCGGAGGGTGAGCACAGGATAATTTAGGTTATGTTGTGACTTACCCTGATTAAGACTGTGGTCCCTACATGGATAAGGTGTGTATCTCTGCCAACCAGAGACCCAATTCCTAACACTCTATTTCTAAGAGCAAATTTTAGGGATCACTTGACACAATACCTCACAGTGTTCCCTGAGGCAGGAGTGAATTAATTACCGTACATGCAGTGTATCCCTCTGGAATATTTTATTCATGAGTGGGATGTGATTCTGAATGTTCAAACAGTAGGTATTTTCATACCCATAATGCTGTCTCTATTTCTGCAAACTATGAGCGATACCATAGACAGGAAATCCGAAACGCATTTCAACAATATCAAGTGTGGTTTGAGGGGTGCTTACCACAAGTTGTGACACCTATTAGAATGGGGCACTTGAGACTTCCAGGAGCTATCATGCCAATATTGCTACTTAGGGACCTCATCCAGATGCAAGAAATGTTAATTCTTCATAACTAAGGTTATGATAGGAGCTTGTGTGTTAGTTTATGATACAGCTCAGGCACTGGTTCCAATCCCAACAATTCATCTATAAACTATTAACGCTATCATGGTTTACGTGGCCACTAAGCAAGTTGAAATGCAATATAGATTGCTTGCAAAACTAATTAATTAGAAATGGTCTATTCTCACACTACACCCCAAGATAAGCATACATGTTAACTATGTGTGTTTCACGTGATATGGTACCACCCATAGACTGTAATACACCAGCAAAAGTGGGATAAATAAAGAGTGGCTGCACAAAATGGCCGTTGGCCACATGGTCGACCAACAGCAGCCAGCAAGGAAGCATGGAGAACAAAGAACACATGTAAGCCTATGGCAAAACACGTAGGCTGGCTGCACAAAATGGCTGTTGGCCACATGGTCAAACAACAATCACAAGCAAGGCGGCATAGAGAACAAACAACACATGCAAGCCTATGGCAAAGCTCACTGGCTGGATACACAAAATGACCCCTGAAAACATGGTCAAACCAACAACAGTGAACAAGGAGGCATGCAGAGCAAAGAACACAGGCAAGTCTGTTGCAAAAGCATAATGGCTGGCTACACAAAATGGCCACCCGGTCGCACGTTCAGCCAACAAACAAAGAACACATTCAGACCTTTGGACACAGACTACACACAATGGCCCCAGGACAGATGGCATGGAGAACAAAGACAAATGGAGGGCATTGGCAAACACACTCACACTCATGCAGGACAGACAAATGAGGCATGGTAACACTGAAGAAAACACTACCATTAGTTCATCCTTGCCTCCCACAAAAGTTAAGTGAGCTATAAAACCTTTACAACAACACACATCCTCCTATGGTATCTAATATGACCCCACGTATACACTTTTTGCAGGAATCAAAAGTGAAATACAAACAATAACCCTCATGTTAAATATAATCAAACACCATTCCTGCCCTAAATTATGTTTTAATTATACAACATATACGACAAAAACAGCTCTTTGATGTACTGATGACTACTACTGGGCCTACTGGCTGGATGGCCCCTTGTAAGACTAGGCCACAACGTGCCTATCATTCCTGCGGAAAATAGGGAAACATGGACGTCACTCAAATCCCTTAACCGGATAGGAACACGCATGGAACCTGGTATGGTAGACACCCTTTTTGAAAACTTTAAAATGGCCAGGAGAGTGAAATGGGTGGGCAGGTCTCATAAAACACTAGGGAGTGATTGTGTGGTACTTTCATTCAAAACCCAAAAATTGGTTGAGCATATTTAGAGAACTTTATGACCACGACAAATCTCGGACCACGGTATCTTTTTGCTCCCCCTAGGATATTTCTACAAATCCAGGGGGAGGCCTGACCAACCCAGTATAGAGCCCACAAATCAACAAGGCAGCATTGAAAGGAATTATCTAGTCCCTACCGAGAACAGATTTTATGCCCTACCCTTGGAGGAAGTCGATTGACTGATGGTAGATCATGCTGAGGGTAGGTTGTTGACTATAAAGACGAATTTCGCCCCTGACCACCTGAATAGCGTAGTTGATCAGGAGGGGAGTAAAGAGGAAGAAACAACTGTAAAACAGAATAGAGTACAACAAGACCCCGCTGACGACTCACTAGTAGGTAGAATTCCTGCGCAACTATCCATACCCATAACTATCTTCACACCGTGTACAGTGACGGAGACTACAATACTTACACCAACAAGGAAAGCAGGGCTACCTGACCCCCTGGGAATGGGTCCAATTATTTCGGGGGATAAACTTGTTTTTTGGAATGTGGCAGGTCTCTGCAATAAAATTGAAAATGAGGTTTGGCTACAATTTATTAGATCCTTCTTCTGTGTATGTCTACAGGATACTTGGACTGCAGACCCTATCCATATAAACGGATACAGGATATTTCACACTCCCACAATCCCTTTGCCAAAGGGTAGGGCGAAAGGCGGCCTTTGCACATACATTTCTAATAAGTACGCTTCACTAAAGGTGTCTAGCCTAATCTCTAATACGTTCTATCAACTGATCATATGCGATTTAAAATCTGGAGCGCATTTAGTCATTATTAACTTTTATAATAACGCTCCTTTACAAAACATTTCACATATTCCTATACAGTTGCAGGACGATCTGGATCGCGTATGTAATCACATACACAAGGAGACCTACATCATCTGGGGAGGTGATTTTAATATTCATTTGTGTCCTCAAATACATGAGAAAGTTTGCAGCCTAGGTGTAGGAGGAAATGACGATTTATTTCATTTTAGCCATAATTACCTTGGTAACATGTTATATGACATATTATTTAAATTTGATCTTTCTTTCTGCAATGGGCTAACTGGCAGTAACCCTCAGCTCAAACCCACTTTTAATGGCAGAGGTGCAAACACCATAATAGATTTCATACTAATATCAAATAACTTCGCTTCTGGTGCAGCCGACTATAAAATACATGACATTGCGCTAAGTGATCACTATCCCCAAAGCATACATCTCGAACTGCCCCAAGTGATAAACAAAAACAAGAGTGCAGTTGAAAATGCAGCAAACATTGAATTGGGCTCAAGAAATGGGCATTCTATACGTTGGTCACAGATTGAACCGGCAGGTTTTATGGAACAGCTGTTGAGCGACTACTCCAATGAGGTTGAAATATGCCTCTCAGATAACATCAGAGCTCAGGACTGCATTAGTGCATTTACAGCAATCACCATGGGAATTAAACAGTCTTTCACAGCAAGCGCAGGTAAATCTAGACCACGGGGAAACAAAGGGTGGTTTGATACTGAATGTACACGTGCCTATAGGAAACTCAAACTGTACCTACATAGTCAAAACCCAAACAAGCAAGAGATCACTATCCTTAGGCACAAGTACAAAGAGGCCATAAAAAATAGGAAAAAAGACATAAAAGATGAGGCTTGGAATAATCTTTATGAGCCAAGTATTCAAAATAATAACGCTGAATTCTGGAAGATATTAAATTCTCCTCTACTGGATGAGGGCATGTCAACGAGAATTTAAATTGCTATTACCGACGAGGATTGGGTGACCCACTTCTCCAAAATATACTCTTTGGGAAAGACAACCGCTGATATAAATGCACACAGAGTGGATCTCCAGCCCATCACTCCACCATTTAGTTTAAGAGAGGTCATCAACGCTATAAATACCAGCAAGAGTGGGAAAGCACCAGGCCCAGATGGGGTACCAATTGACATCTATAAGGCCAACGTACCACTTTGGGGCCCCTTACTGACACAGGTTTTATGAGCCTGTTGTACCACAGCCTTTATCCCGACCTGAGCGGAGTCCATCATTGTTCCAATTTTCAAAAAAGGTGACCGACAAAACCCAGCATGTTATAGACCAATCTCACTACTAGATACCCTCGCAAAGATTGCAGGACGTATTGTGCTTAACGGGCTGCAGGAGTGGACGGAAGCTAATAACATATTAACCAACCTACAATATGGCTTCAGATCTGGGATAGGGACTGTGGAACAGGCCCTGAACTTAGATTTGTTGATTGGTAAATACACGAAGGCCAAGCCAGGTGCCCTATATCTTGTATTTGTAGATTTGACCTCAGCATTTGATTGAGTAAATCATAGTAAACTTTGTCCCATCTTGCATATGGGGGTCGATAATACAATAGTTCACTTTATTAGGGAACTATATTCCAGAGCAACAGCTAGGGTACGCTTCGGGTTCCAGGGGGAGTGTACTCCCTCCTTTTCTGTAAATCGGGGGGTATGGCAAGGCTGTGTTCTTGCACCTCTTTTGTTTTCTCTCTACATCAATGAACTAAAGGCTGTCTTGTCCACAGAATGTAGAGATCTCCCACAACTTGGCCCGACAGATTCCAGCAATAATCTACACTGATGACGCTGTTCTCATGGCACGTACCCCATTAGCTTTGCAGCGATTATTGGGAATTTTTGGTAACTATATGGCAGATCTAGGCCTCAAAATCAACCACTCGAAAACCTACACGATGACCTGTGGCATAAAATCCGCCCAAAAATCTCATATTACATTAAATGGCGCTAAATTAGATGATACAGAAACTTTCTCATAATTAGGAATTATGTTTGACAACAAAGGCACTTAGTCGCAAGCTATCAATTCCAGGAAATTACTTTTTACGAAAACCATTATGGCTGTAAAATAAACTTCTCCAAAAAAGTTGGTAGGGCCACGCCTAAAGATATGCTGACAATTTATAATGCCAAATGTGTCCCCATTGCAACGTATGGGGCAGGCCTATGGGGACATAGGAAATGTAATGCCTTGCAGTTAGTAGAAAATGATTTTTTTAAATTTATCCTAAGTGTTCCAAAATCTACCTCAACCATGGTGTGTCATTCAGAACTGGGGGTAACATATATTTTAGACTTATTAAATATTCAAACAATTTTACTCTGGCACAAAGTGCCACTGAATCTGCAAGCCTAAACAGGGCTATTATAGCAGATGCACAATCACTAAACTATTCGTCGAAAATCTCCTGGCTGGACTACATAAAGAACTTCTTTATGGCCTGGGGATATCCAGAGTTTCATCATACACCGGAAAAAATGGAAAGAATTTCTAGGAAAGATTTGAAAAAAATGTGTCTCTCCCATCTGGCGGACCGAAGGTGGGTAACAGAATCAAGGAAATTAAGTGTGATGAGGAATCTTTTGCTTCAGCAATCAGACGGTATGGAACCATATTTAAAGTACGTTCTGAACCCTAGGCACCGGTATGTCCTCACACGCTTAAGACTAGAGACATTTCATCGACTTATCAGTTTTCCCCTTACTAATGATTGGAGCCCAGTGCTGGGAAAATGTCACTGTGATTTTAAATCAGATCAAAGTACAATGCATACCGTTTTATTTTGCACATTATATTCTGATTCAAGGAAAGTGTTTGTTATACCACTTTTAAAATCCTTGTAATTTACACAGTGCCGCCCTGCTTTTCTCTATTTGCCTGTGTGCAGTTATGAACTCTCGATTATACTTTTAGAGTAAATTCAGGAGGTCTATGTATAAATGATTTTAGTAATGTCAGTAACTTTTATCTCCTTAAACTCTTTTTCTTTCCTTACTGCTATCAGGGCATCTTAACGTGCAACTGATTTTAGACTTTTGTCGTAAATTTTATGACACCGTTTAAATTTTTTAGAAGCCTTATTTATTCATATTAAGTGGAAGTTGATTGGCGTTGTTTGGTAGATTTATGTGCTTTTATGATTGTGATAAACAATCAAATAAAGTATTTTGATGATGATGATGATGACTAGGCCACAAAGTAAAACAAATAAATATTGCAAACATAACAAACATAGAGAAAAGGTACTCAACTGTGCAACATGTGTCCTTTACAAAAGGTGAAAAACTGAAATGCAAAAGAACAACTAGGCCCCTACTGAAACTCCAGGCCACCCATCACACTGAAATTTAAAAATTAAAAAATACAAAGAAATACTGGTGCAAACCCTATCAAACAAACAAAACCCTTGCGAAATAGTTTTTTTGAACTCACTTGTGATAGCTTAAACACAAAGGCCCACATTACGATCTCGGCGGTTTGGCTGGCGGTCGGTCAATAAATGACCGCCAGCGCGACTACCCCCCTGCCAGCCGTATGTTTTCCCTGCTGGGCCGGCAGGGAAAAGGGGCGTAACATTGACAGCTGTTGGTGTGTGGCTGGTGCAGCTACACCCGTCGCGCAGATCACTGCCCGTAAATCGGGCAGTGACCGGTGCAATGGGGCACTGCACGGGGCCAGGAGCACCCCTTCCGCCAGCCTTTCCCTGGTGGGGGAACCTGCCAGGGAAAGGCTGGTGGCAGAAGGGTTCATTATCCGAGGGGCAGCGCTGCATGCATCGCTGCCCTGTTGGAAAATGATTCCCTCCACCGTCAGGTTGCCTGTCGGCGGCAGCCTGGCAGTGGAGGATGGCCGCCATAGGCGGCCCTCACTGTGTTCATAATATGTCTTTGCGCCCGCCGCCGGCATGGCGGTCTGAACCACCGGGGTTCACAATGACCCCCAAAGTCCTTAAATCCAATTATATATATGCAGCAGACAAAGAGAGTGATCCTTTCTTTTCAAAATCCAAGTGAAAGTGGCCAGGAGATGGACAAGGCACTGAGAGGAGCCTGATGGACAGGAACATGAAGTTGGAGTAACTAGGGAACTTCCTTCCTTTTGGGGAAAAAAGGCTTCTTGCACTAAAAAACAGTTTGAAGGGTCTGTTGGAATAGGTTGTACACTAAAATATGTCTTTTCAAGTCAAATTAGCTGCTTCTTGTGTAGAGAATCTTCTTGAGGTGCAGTTGTGGTGTCTCACAGTCGCTCACGCTCACCAGCAGCATGATAAAGATATTATCGCTCGCACTCACAAGCAGCCTGAGAGTATCAGGGTGTTCACAGCATTCATGAAAACAGGTCTCACGCACTAATGAAAAAAATTCCACCATGCGAATGATGACGGAATTTAGGGAACTCCACTTTTCTCTGCGTAGCACAGAGTTTATGAATTGTGCCATTTCTGTGAGTGGAGTGATTTTTCCCACCACCAATACATTTAATGCTGGCCATTCCATGGATGTTGCTAACATTGATTTACTGAGGAGGGTGTAGAGGGCTATGCTACATTTTGGGAACATTTTAAGATTTTTTACTTTCCGATCCTATGATAGAGATGCCATCTTGAGGTTTGCACTGTAATGGCTGGCGATCAAAGTCAGTTCCTCTTTCTTGACATTTAATGCCAGCCAAGCCACAGATGTGTGCAGTGGGTGGGCCCCTGGTGCACCTAAGGCATGCCTGATGCAAGCCCATCTGCGCCTCTCCACGTCCAGAGCACAGCCAGCATCAGCCCTGCTGCCAGTGAGCCCTGTAGTATGTTTACTCAAAGTCAGACTTACTTAATTTTTGTAAGCCACCGTGCAGCCATACTTTTGACCTCACTAATGTTTCAGTGTGTCTGCTGAGGTGCCCATCATGCTCCTGTTCCTTCATGTTTATTGGCTTCAGTACAGAACACTTATCCGTTCACACTCCAAATTTCAGTGCTGTATCATCTCAGTTGGTGGTGGGACAGTCTGGAACTAAGGGTTCTGTCCTATCTGTGTACCTGATTAACTCCAAATCTCTTCCTCAGCAAGCTTCAGATATTTTTAATCTTCTCCTGGATGACAAGTGGGACCTAATGTTTTTAATGGAAACTTGGTTGAAGGACGCATCTGGTCAGAATTGCCTTAGCTATAACCTCTGGCTATTTAATTCAACATAATAATTGGGCCAATAGAACTGGAGAAGGCATTGCAGTCATTTATTGGCGAAAATTCAATCTATTCCTTTGGAGTTATCGGTCACCTTGGAATTAGATATAGAAAGTTACCATGGGTGGCTTGCAGAGGCATTTGATCATATTGCTCCTAAAAAAAGTTCTGTCAGTAATAGATCTATGCTGTCAGCTCTATGGTTTTTGTCGTACCTAAAAAAAAAAAGAAATATATTTATTTGAATGGCTAGAATGTTTATGGAGGAAACCTTATGATGCTGAGGTTAAAAGCACGTATAAGACATTGCTTAAAATTACTGCAAATCCATTATCAGTGCCTACACAGAGTATATCTCCTCCTCTATTGCCAACACTGCTAACTAACCACTGGAACTTTTTAAAATGGCTAATTCCTTTCTTTCTCCAAGTGTTTTTCAGAACAATCCCACCCCTTCCCCAAATCTATGTGAAGTACTCTCAGAGTTCTTCCATGATGAGATCCATCTATCTATGACCATTTCCCCTTGAACACATGAGTTTTGCCTGCTGTGCAGTCCAACTTTTCATCTGGACCCATTTTTGCAAATGTTAGTCATATATCCCTGGAGGATTCCCTACTGGATTCGGCTAAATGCATGTCTGGTTTCCCCCTTGATCACTGGCCACCTGACATTCTTAAAATTGCATCCTTCACAGGTCAGTCTATTTTGTATATATTGAGGAAGTCCTCCATTGATTCTGCTCAGGTTTCTAAGTGTTGGAAGCAGCCTCTTCTGCTTCCATTTCTTAAAAAGCCCAATGCGGACCCTAAGATCTTAAGTAACTATAGACCTATTTTTCTTTTGCCTGCGGGGGTCAAAATAAAGGACAAATTAGTGAATCAACATTTGTCTCAGTTTCTGGAGTGTAATCATGTCCTCTGTGACTCTCAATCTGGTTTTAGGACAGAATACATCACTGAATAAGCCTTGCTGGAGGCTTCTGCATTTATAAAAGAGAATCTCTTTGGCCATGGTGGTACCCCTAGATGTATCTTCAGCTTTCAACACGATCTCCCACTAGATTCTTTTGGGTAGGCTTAGGAGCCTTGGGATACAAGGTCAGGCCTTATCTTGGTTTAAATCTTTCTTGGAGGATAGGACACAATCAGTCTTATCAACCTTTTCCTCTTATGCAAAACCTCTGGAGTGTGGAGTGCCACAGGATTCTGCTCGGAGCCCCTCACTTTTTAAAGTTTATCTGGAGTTGCTAGCGAGTTTAGTTGAAATGCAGGGTCTCAGGGTGATTTCCTATGCTGATGATACCCATTTGCTTCTATATTTCCATGAGAGGGACTCTCACACCCTCAACTCCTTTAACTTGTGCATAAAGTCTGTAGGAGATTGGATGAGTAATAACTGCCTCAGGTTAAACTCTGATAGAACCGAGGTCCTCTTTTTTGGTACTATGTGCCATCCTGACTCATGCAATTGGTGTCCTCAGAGCTTCGGGCTCCTCTTTCCCCAGCATCAACTGCCAGGAATCTAGGGATCAATTTTGATTTGATCTTTCTTTTGATCTGCAAGTGAAAACTGTATTGGTCAGCTGTTTGCCATTCTCAATTCCCCAAAGAGAATGTTACATCTTGTGCCTAAAGACATGTGTAAGACCATGGTTCACTCTCTAGTGATGTCTAAACTGGACCACACTAATAGACTTTATTTGTGCTTATCTGTCTAGTTACTGCCTCGTTTACAGATTGTGCCGAAAGCTGCAGCTCAACTGATTCTGAAAATTCCAGCTTTTCATTCAGTAACACGCCACCTATGACATCTTCACAGGCTGCAGACTGTCAAGCGAGTTCGATTTAAGGCTCTTACTTTGGCCTTTAGAGCCCTAGATCTCAGATGTCCGGCATAGTTAAAAAAAATAATTAAAGCCTACTCTGAATCCAGATCTAGTAGTCAAAGACTACTTCAGATTCCTCAGGTGTGCAAACCACGAAGAGGTGGAAGAGGAATATCCTTTGTATTCCATACTGTAGAGCTTTGGAATACCATTCCAACCAGCCTTTGGCTAGCTTCTTCTGAAGTGATTTTTAGGAAAAATTGAAAACTTTTGTGTTTAACTCTTGTTAATTCTTTACCTATACAGACCTATGCCACTAGTGCTGGGATGCTTCTTCAGAAGCAACTGAACGTTCTACAAATAGTTTTGTATTCCATGCTAACCTCATCTATAATCAGAGCCTTCAACTTCCTTTTTAAAGAACTCTTGATACTTCATGACAAGCATCCGCAGATAACTCAAGCAGGTGCTGTCAAGAGACAAGAAAAGTTAAAATCATTTGTTTTGTGGACATACTTAGTAAACACTTCTATCAGGAAATGTTGCCAGTACCTGCTTGTCCACTGACATTAAGAAGTGTAAGCTTGAATCTGGTGTGTGTACATTCAGAGTTATCATACAGAATTGCATGAATTACTAATGCAGTTAGCTCCTGGGTCATCCGTAGTTGTTCTTCATATAGTTTATCTACGTCTAAGTCTAGAGATTAAATCTTAACCTGCTCCGTAACAGTCTTCTCCTCATTCATGGCAATGACTGTCTCATTCTCAAGGACAGACTGCCCAAATGGATCTTGACTATGAGATCCTGAACTTTGACTGCCTTACAAACCATCCTTTGAAATCATGTCTGTTACTGTCGCCTCTTATTGAATCCTATCATTCAACATTCAATAAACAACCATAGTACCCAGTAGCAGGAAACTTGCCACTTTCAATGTTTTCTTCCACACTGTGCCTTTATGTGTAGAACTGGACTACTTCATACATACAGAGATTATGTAAATGGACACTTCGATTTGGGTAGTAGGTTTCCAGCATATTTGTTTTTACAATCTCTTTTCTGTCAGGATCAGTGTGTGCAAGGTATCCAATCTTATCAAAAGGCTTCAATGCTCTGTTAGGAGTAGAAGCGGGGCCTAAATTAATCCAGATGATCAATTTCGACTTCCCATATAAACGAGAAGAACTAAATATCTCACATACTTCCTAAGAAATTAATTCCTCCTGGGAAAGCATCTTCAAACTGAAGTTAAGCAATTTAATTGTTAAAGGCTTTTCTGCAGAAATCATTCCCATACCTCTTTCATTTCTGTCTTTTCAGACTTTGTAATGTAAGCGGTAACATATTGAACAACTGCAATGAAAACATAAACTACCAATTGAATGCCCATATTTGCATTCCATATAGACAAAATTATAGGGTTGTGGTCATTGATAAGTTTTGAAGCTTGACTTCTCTTAATGTTGAATGTATTCTTTGAAGATTTGTCAGTGACTGCATGTCTGTAGACATAAAATTGTTCACTCTGCCTTTAGAGATAAGGGCCTAAAAAAGTCAAAGCAACACTTGTTGAGTAATTTCCTTTGGTATGTATTCATGCCAACAGTTCTTGCCACATCTGTGTGACAAAAATCATAACACTTCCTACCTAAGGGCTCTGTTCTCGCGTATTTAGAAACGTGTATGTTATATACTGGTCAATGAATGATAGTGCTGATTCATCAGTATCCTGTTCACATTTTGGTGCACCTTTAACCTACAGTCATATATTAATGTGTGGGGAACCCCTAGCTTGGTACTCCTTCCTCTAAAAGTAGTCAGTGACCTCTCCAAGAGGAAGATTTCTTTAGTTGACTTGAAATCTATGATAAAAGACCTGCAAACATTTGCTGGATCCATCAAGCATATTTCACCTGGAATTCCAAAGTTAATGCTAGCAATGCTTCTCTAACGAAGTCATGCAAACCTTCCTAAGTATACTCTGCACTCCTTACATTTATGAACCACATAGGTACACTTAAGTTGTACAACTTGCACTTGAGCTCACCATAGCGATGAAACCAATACTCATTGGTTCCTTTTTGGCACGCCATGAGATTCATGAGGTTATACGTAAGATTCTCATCTTTTCTATGAACCTGTTCCTGTTTTCACAATGTGTGTAGCAGCATATGACGAAACTGGGAGTTAATTTTCAAAGTGAAGGTGTAACAAGTAAGGAATGTTGTATTTAAATCGGGGATCTTCAGGGTACAATCTAGTCGAGCTATACTTTGAAGCAGAAATCTGCACTGGAAAGGCATCATAATGACCTCCTTTTCCTGCTGGAAAGAGATGTGGAAAGCAGCGATCTTTTAAGGCCTTTTCCCATTCACTAATAAGCACCTTTCAATTATTTATTTGATATAATTCCAGTGCATCACCCATTACACCCCTTGAGTATAGAGGATGAATACTGTAGTGCGCATATGCCCCTCCAGCTTTTCCAGAATCTAATCTTTCAAATTGTCCACTATCAGTAGACTTTGAAATCGATGTGCCCAGTGAAGTTACATGTGATCTAAATCTACATCTTTGTAGAATATGCTTTCTATTTTGTGGTGTTACCCAGCTTTCGTTACTTTCTGTATATTAACCAACTCCTTCCAAATATTTTTATTCTTTGTTGGCACAACATTTACTAGAACCTCTAAAACAAATAAGTCAAAACAATCCTCTACAATTAAATAGAGGCAAGGTTAAACCACCAAATAAGGACTTTCTCTTCGGTTTTCACAGATATTTAATTCTTCTAGTTTGTTCTTTATAGTAAATATGGCAGCTGCCAACACGTCTTGTTAGGAATTTGAGAGGATGTAGCTTTAAAGTCTGTTATTTCTTTGCTGAACTTGTCTAATGTAATACCAGAACTCAGTCTCAGTCATTGGTGCTACTGCCACTTCATTTACTCAGAGCTGTCATTCAGGTCCAAAGTAAGGTATTTGAACATCTTGTAGATATTTGTAGTTCTCGGACTTAGTGCCATGTAAACAAGATTTAATCATAGGTTCTAAATGCAGATTTTGGCTTTTTACGACATACAACCTTCTAACTAGATTTCACATTTTTGAATGATGCACGGGCAGCATTAACAAATGATAAAAAGTACTTTTACCGATTTCTTTAGCAAGGCAAGTCACTGAATGTATTTGTAGTGAGAGAGCGTAGCTTATATGATCCATATTAACATAAATTGTTTATGAATTAATGTGTGATACTGCCGCATAAAACTATAATAGTAATTTTGCTTAAACATGTACCTGAAATGTGACCACGGGGATTGGCCGCCAATGTATACGTAGACTAATAATAATGACTAAAATGTTTGTATAATATTATATTTGAATGAGTTTATATTGATTATTAATAATTGTGTTATTGAATCTGTGATGAAATCCTTATAGGCCTTAAGTTAGCATGAGCCGAAGCTTAGCTGCTTGGCTCTCATATTAAAAGTATTTTTCTATTTTGCAGTGTGCTGACTCACAAAAGGACACAACCCCGTATGTTCTTTTTCCTTCAAACTAGAAGACGAATGTAACCATGTTAGATCCGTTCTCATAGCCTTTCCTTGCTTGCAGAATAAATGTTAAAAACAAAATGAAACAATGTAGATTAATGTAATGTACAAGGTCATTCAAAGCGGTGAAGACAATGGAGATGCTGACCAAAAGATGTGCAAAGAATTACAGAAAGATGAAATCAAACCGGGCGTGCCACCTCTGAAGACGTCAATTATGGAGACCAATCAAAGATTTGTAAAATAATATGGGGTGAAGAGTCAGGTGACCTAATGTAGTTTCTGATAGGTTAAAGATAGTGGGGTATAACAAATGTCCAATACAATTTTGGGGGAATGTACAACGAAAAAGGGATAAAAACCCATGTCACAGGGAGTCATTTAGGTGGGTTAGGGAATGCAATTGATTTTGTTCAGAAACTCTGTCACTCTGTTTGGCGACTTGTTGCTTTACTTAAAACCATCCTCGCCCTTAGATTTGTCCATGTTACACTTTATCTCCTTATAAGGGAAGTGCCCTTTTTGCCCCGGAGCTGAGTTCTGACTGATGGCGAATTGACGGATGCCCTGAAGACGAAGACTGAACCTGTGCGCTGACTTAAACTTTGGAGGGTAATTATGACAATCCAATTGTGATTTGTCTGTTTGCTTTGCCTTTCTAGGTACCAACTGCTTAATTTTGACAGCGACCATAGTTAGATGTTTTCCAAATTGATGCTCTAAATTGTTTTGCATGAAGCCCAACATGCTAATGAGTGGTTAGGACAGGTGTTCACTAAACTGACACAAAGAGACAAATGACCGAATCTATGCTTTGTTGAACTGACGCGTTATTGACACTCTGCTAAATTGTTTTATGTTTACGCCGTGTTATGTTCTGATGTTTGTGATTCTTGCTTTAATTAAATCTTACCAAAGTTGCCATACCGTGACTATGCTATTACGTTTCTTGGTGTTGAGATTAACGCATCTGCTTCTAGATTGTAATTAATAGGGAATAAAACTTATAAAATTCTATTAAACTGGTGTGGTTATTTATGGCTGCAAGGTCATGGTAGAGTCTTGAATTGATTAATGACTTTGACTAAAGTGAAATGTATTGTCGTGATAAATATTGATGACATTATTGAGATATTGATTGATATATTGATTAGCTATCTCGTCCTAAGGTGTCTCTCAACTGGGTCAAAAGATTCATTGGCCTAAAACGAGTCCTGATGTGTAATAAATTATCATAAAGGGATGCGTTAACAGTAGGTTTGATCGTTTTCTCAGTCAGTGATCAAGATTATGCAAGACCCTGATTGACTGTTTTCATGTTCCTCTATAAAACTTTCCAAGGAGGAGTACTCGAAGCTTCTTAATTGACTCCTGTCTTGTATTACATTTACTATTGCACTGCCACTCACACACTGGAACAGAAGTATATAACTGTAAAACTACATCCCTAATTATTTCATTAGTATTTCTATGTACTAGTTTTTCCTTTGATAAGGCTATACCTTTGTTCATCTCTTAAGGCCAAAATCTGTATCAACAGCAAACAAGAAGCTATTGTTTGGATAGTAGTTTTCATCATTTAAGTAAACCTCACTACTCAAAGGGTGTTTTCACTCCACATCAAAGATACTGAAAAGGTGGGTCTTATTACTTTGCAACTTTTGATGGCATTTCACTTTTAGACATGAGAGCAACCTGTCTAAAGTTCTCATTCAGTTCAGGATGAGAATAAATTACTTCCTTTTTACTACAAAAGCCTTCTCTACGATGCTATCCACTATCTTGTTTTGTCTAATTCTAACTCCTTTTTA
The DNA here is from genome assembly GCF_031143425.1 of Pleurodeles waltl. Taxonomy (NCBI): domain Eukaryota; kingdom Metazoa; phylum Chordata; class Amphibia; order Caudata; family Salamandridae; genus Pleurodeles; species Pleurodeles waltl. The sequence goes on along the minus strand of NC_090437.1, from coordinate 1,311,535,140 downwards.
TGGCCCATTGTGAAACAACTTCCATTGAAGCTCATTGAATTTTTTGTTTCTGACAGTTCAATGGTCATATGTCGGGGTCCCAACAGTTTAGATGCCTCATGTGTCCATAACTTTAATGTGGCAGGCCAATCTTCCTTTCTCACACCTTCAATTCCAACTGTACATTTAGTAATTATTTTATTAAGAAACCTTGAAATAGTTGTGTTACTCTTACCAATATTGTATGTTTTCTGTTGACTTTTTGGTATACTGTTTGACTTCTAATTTTTAACTTCTAATAACATTGTAGTAGTATCCATTTTTGTTCTTCTTTCTCTTCTCCTGATTAGTAATCATTGCCAAATATGCTAAGCACCTGTAAAACAAGAATGAAAGAAGTGAAAACAAAATTGTGTTAAAAATGTATGTCTGCTAACTTTATATATTGCAAGCTGATAAATAGGTATCAACATAATATCATGTTGTTAAAAATACACACAACATTCATGTAGTATGTTGTAGGTGCTTTAAGGTAGCCAGAGACTACTCTTCCCGCCAACACCTCAATTCACAGTAAAAAATGTTCACCATTAAGAGCTTTTTAAACAAATGACTATTACCGTTTCTTATGTAGTGGAGTACATGCAGGCATCTTAATAGCTAGCCATGTTTATAAGAACATTTGTATGTAGAAGAAACTTATCCAATCAGTGGATGATATGTGTCTTAGGAAAGTGGAGTCTTCAAGTTGAGCTTTGTTTAGGGAGAAAACTGTATGACTAAGAGCTTTGGCCAGTATGTACATTCTATGGGTATTTTGGGAACTAGAGTATTCACTCTAAGCTTCTCTCATGAGGAAAGTTTTATGTAGAACAGTTTCATCCTACTAACAGGCAACAGCTCTAGTGGGAGACTAGTCTGATGATGCAGAACATTTTAGGAAAACAGCTCTATGTACAACAGGCTTGCTGTACACCTGCATACTACCTGTTACACGCGTTAAGAATCTTCAGGCAGATTTGTCTCCCGGAAGAAAATTGCATGTAGAATATATTCAGCCTAGTTATAGGTCATGTTTGTACTGACAGACTCTTTGTTTAGGGGAATAAGTATATCTAACAGAGACTCAACATACTAAAATTTCATAAGTACATGATGGGGCATTGGCTTCATGTTTCAGAGCTTTTTTTAGGGAGACAGCTCCATGTAGAAGACACTTCAGTACCAGTACTTGAGTTATGTGGTGGGGTGCTGAAGCCTTTAGGCTGACATTTTTTTCAGACAAAAAATTGTATGTATGAGTGACTTGGCCCAGTATTCGTTGATGTGTGCAGTAGAAGGCTGGCCTCTTGAGGGAGAAATTTCTTTAGCAGTACAGCTGTATGTAGGAGAGGCTCGGCCTACCACAACATAGTATGTATAGTGGAGAGCAGGAGTGTTCACACTGATTCATGGGGGGCTAATTACTTCATGCAGAGATTTCTTTAGAGAGGCAATTGTATCTAGAAAAGGCTTCGCGTACTAAATGATGCTGTAAATGTTGAGGGGCTTCCATCTTGATGGTGAGTTTTCTTTGGGGACACAATTGTATGGACAAACGGGACGGTCTACTAAAACATGGTGTGTCCAATGTGAGACTGGCCTCTTCATCTTCAGGTGTCTTTAAGAAGACAGTCCTAGATAAAAGATACTTGGCCTACCAGAACATGATATTTGTGTAGGTGGACTCAACTGTTCAGGGCAAACTTTGTTCAAGGAGTACATTTTGTAAAGAAGGGGCTTTGCCTAACACTAGGTAATGTGCTTAGCGTTGGACTTACCTCATGATGCAGAGCTTTCTCTAGAGGGACAACTGCATATTTAAAATGCTCAGCCTACTTAAAGGGATTTTATGTGGACTGGACAGGCCTCTTGATGCTGACCCTTGGTTAGGGTGATTACTGTATGTAGAAGAACCTTAGCATACTAATAGGTGATCTTTCTAGAGGGGAACTGGAGTCTTCAGGCTACGCTTTCTTAAGGTTGGAAGTTGTATGTAGAAGTGGCTTGTCCTAGTAGTGGGTAGTGTGTGTGGTGGAGGACTAGGGTCTAGATGCAGATATGAGTTTAGGGAGACAGGTGCATGTACTAGATACTTGGCCTACCACTATGTGGCATGCATAAAAGAGTGTAGAAGCCTTGAGGCTGAGCTTTCATCAGCAAGAATGTTATATTTACATGCATCTTGGGGAGTTACTTAGAATTCGGTGGATAGGTTACTCCATCACAATGGTGAAGGATATCCAGACCGCCAAAATCTAAATCCAATTAATTCCTATGGGATTTAGATTTCAGCAGATGGGATATCCTTCGCCGTTGTGACGGAGTAACCTGTCCGCTGAGTTGTAAATCTGGCCTTTAGTTTAGTAATAGGCAGAGTGTCAGGTGAGAGCCTGGTCACTTTATTGATTGGTTTCACAAGGGAGAAAAATATATATGGAAGGGGTTTGGCCGACCAGTCCATGATATATGTATTGAGGGACTAGTGAATTCAAGTGGAGCTTTATTTTGAGAGAAAGTTATATGTAGAAGAAGCTCAGCTTAGTAATAACTAACGTGTATAGTGGAATATTGGCCTCTTCATGTTCAGCTGCTTATAGAAGAAAGGTTTTTTTGTGGTATGGGCTGCCCCATTGATGCTGACCTTTGGTTAAGAGCAAGAAGAACAGATGATGGATGGAATGCGGAACAATGTTAACAATCACCACCAGTCACAGATCTGGGTTTAATCCATTGGAATTTTGCTCACCACACCACCCGAGTTTGGATTCAGCCATATGCAAATCATTCTTGACCCTGCTCCCCCTGGAAACAGTCCAGCCTGAACACCAACACAAAGAACCAATCACCAAAGACAGAGACCAACCAACAAATCAAATTCCTCACAATGAGTTTCCAAAAACGGGGAGTATATCCCAAGAATGTTACTCAAAAGATTGAATGATTTAGCATTCTTGAAAGAGAACTGGTACATTAAAAACCAAGCTCAGGGATCTGAAGAAAAAACACCATACAACCCTTAAGTGACCAGAAACAGGGCATACTCACATTAGATATGCAACCAATGTCATCAAGCCTACATTATTGAAACAACAAATAAATCTTAAGTCCTTTAAAAAAACAGTCCTCAAGATTTAGAATTCAGTGATGTCACTTGTCCAGTCTTTATTGTTTCACTACCCACTGCCAACATGTGTTTCGTTGACTGGGTGTCTTGCCCCACAATTGGGACCGGGCACCCCCCATTAACAAAGAAACACAGCACAAGGCTGCATTCCCAAGAGAAAGCCAGAAATAGAATCACCTTGGCTCTTCCCAGCTTTTCGGCGACTCACCCCATATTGCTTTGTGAGACCTTTTACTTCATTTGCATTTTCACTCATATCTCAGCCTATGGTGGTCCTAGGATGATGGGACTACCACCAAATCGTTCAGCGTGGTGGGCTTTTGATTTTTATGGAAGTGCCAGGGCCCAAAATCATCACCTTTCCTGCCTTTACTTGTTTTTTAAGCTTTTCCATGGCTATAGCTTTTGCTAAATAGTTCGCCCTTATGCATTGTTAATGTGATTATTCATCCGATTGGCTGAATGTATGGTTACACTGCAATGTCCTTACCATGCTGTTTTATGTGGCTACGCCCTCTAGGAGATGATTATATGGTTACACTGCAATGCTTTTTCATCATGCTACTTTATTGCAATATCCTTCAGGGGTTGTTCTGATCATTACAGTTTAATGCTAAGTATATGAAATGAGGCACAAGCACAAAGTTAATTCCTGGTAAATGTTTTATTGAGTTTTCATGATGGCTGCACATGTTTTATTGGTACATTATTATCACCATTATGACAATAATATTGCCCAAGTAATACCGTGTGATTGACTGTTGAAACTCATTTTGGTGACCCTCTAGGGGGTCACCAATAATTACACAATGTCATCTATGGTATATTCCATATGCCAATGTATATTTCTAAATAGATGCATAGTATTGTGTAGTATGTGCATAATATGTGTACTTCTTTTTCTAAAGAAAACTACTGGGCAAAGATCTATTGAATGTTATTTTTGCATGCATCTGATTACTACCCCGCACCACCTCCCTTGAGTAGGCCTTTGAGTGTTCCACCTTGCTATTCTGTGAGAGTCAAGTGCTACAATGGGGTATTTTGTTCCCACTGAGGACAACTGAGGAACTATTTATTGTGCTGGCCACACTGCTAATTACTCAATTACCAACTGGCAACAACTGGGATTATACTAGAGCATAAATACAGCTAAGGATATGGCACATTGTATCACATGGTGCCTGTTTAGAAAAAAGTAAAAGACAGTAAGAGCTGATTGAGGGCTGTGTTCAATGTGAATAACATTATGTAGCAAAGTGGTAGGTAATAGAAACAAACATTTAAAAACCAGCTGAGTAAGCAGTGTTCTTCAGAAATTAGCCAAAAACACTGAAACCTCACATTTGTGATTTAAACTTTAGGGATATATAAAGCCAATAAAAGTAAGTCACATTAATGGAACAGATGCCACTAGAACAATACGGTGATGCCGAAAACACTAATCCAAAGAAGCTGTAAAGAAGGGAAAAATCATATAGAAGTCCATAGGAACAGATCCAATTGTGCCAGCCCAGATAGACCCCACATCCCCACATAGTCACTTTAAGAAGGTAGCTTAGCCGAAGTTTGCCATTCAATTTGTTGACTCAGGACATGAAAGACAGAGTCAAACTGCCAAATTCTCCTAAAAATGAGCATAATACTAAGGGAAAGTGAGAGGTCATTTTTATCTCTCTAATTCTCCCCCGCCCCCTACTAACCAAGGGACACCTTCCTGCACAAAATCAATCACAAGGGGTGTTTTCCTCTCTCTATGTGTGCTGTAAAATGCAGCACACATTGAGAAAAAATGGGAAGAAATAAAGATATTTCTCCCTGTGGCGTCATTCTTACACCACCCCTGAGGTAGCGTAGGAATCTGACGCATTCCCAGACTTGTAAATCTGGGATTGCATCAGATTCCTTGCCGTTCCATGGATGTTGTGTGGGAACACCACAAGCAACACCCATAAAACGTCCCTTTTATACAGTGTTATGCATGAAAGGGGTCCATATTTACAAAGCCATGAAAAGCTGCAAAAGGTAGCCTTGTGTGGCCTTGTAAATATGGGCTGGCAGACTGTGGCACCGGAGCATTAAAAAAATGTATGTTCCAGTGACGCAGTGTGCTGCTAGAGCCTCGTAAATAAGGCCCAAAGGCTCTTTTTAGAGCCACCCAAAAAACAAATTAAAGCCTTTTTTATTTTGAAAACAGCACGTTTACTTGACCTGCATATTTACCACAATGCCCATAACCAGTACAATAACCATAATACTGACCAAATAAAGTGCTGTGGTGGATCCACAGATCCAAATAAACTTTAAAAAATTGTACCCAATTTCATCTCGATGAGTGTGTAACTGTATGAGTTTGTGAGTAAGTAAGTGCAGAATAATGTATGTTGTGGTCATTGTAACTGTGTGTGTCTAAGCACGTGTGTAAGTAATAGTGGGAGTGGATATGTGCGTCTATCAGTATATAACTGTGTATATGTGTGCATGGAGGTGTGTGTCAGTCTCTTTGTGTGTGTTCATGCCTCAGCCTGTGGGAGTATTTCCATTTGGTTATATATTTTTACAAGGGAACTTGAGTAGAGTACTATGTTAGTTTATGTGTTGTGTGTGCTTGACTGTGCATGTGTGTATATGGTTGCATATTTATGGATGTAGGAGACTAATGGGGTCATTCTGACCCTGGCGGTCAGTGTTAAAGCGGCGGCCAACCCGCCAACAGGCTGGCGGCCAAAAATATTGAATTCTGACCCTGGCGGGAACCGCCAACACAGGCCGCCGCATTAACACTCCGACCGCCACAGCGGTACAAACAAACAGCGCGGCGGTCACCGCCAACAGGCAGGCGGCAGACAATGTACCGCCCACCTTATCACGACTCACCAATCCGCCACCTTTTCCGGGGCGGGAGCCCCGCCGATAAAAACACGGCGGAAACAGACATTTCAAAAGGAAAACGCTTACCTCGACACACTCCACGAGGAATCGGAACAGCATGGAACCCGAACTCCACATCCTCCCAGCCATTGCCTTCCTGCTCTTCTTCCAGGATCACGAACCTCGCCGCAGACAACAACGGTGAGTACTGCACCTACGACACAGGGGAGGTGGGAGGAGGAAAGGTTACGGGCACACACATACGCGACACACCCACACCCACCCTCACCCCGACCGAAATACCTACACACCTATGCAGATAAAAAAGTCAGAGTGACACCCCCAAACCCCCCCCCAAAAGCTAAGACAAAAGGCAATGAATGTAAAAGTAGAACTATATTATTGCAACAATAAAGTATAGCGATCTTAGCAATATATGAAGAATTAATACACATCTAGAACTATATACATACAAGTAGCAAAAGTCCTGCCAAGTCTTTCAAAGTCCAAATGTCCGTGGGCCAATGTGCAGTAACACATGGGCAAAGCCCACACACGAGAACGAGTCCATTGGAGAGAACACTGCTGGGGCATCACAAAAAGATAAAACAGGCACCTCAGGGGGAAGGGAAGGGGGGGCACCTCAGCCACATGAGTCCACGACGCCAGATCCACGAAGGGCCTCCATGCCCACTGTGCCATCCTGGGGAGTGCAAAGCCACAGTCTCTCAAGTCTCTACAGTGGGTGGATTGCCCACTGTGCCATCCTGGGGAGTGCAAAGCCACAGTCTCTCAAGTCTCTACAGTGGGTGGATTGCCCACTGTGCCATCCTGGGGAGTGCAAAGCCACAGTCTCTCAAGTCTCTACAGTGGGTGGATTGCCCACTGTGCCATCCTGGGGAGTGCAAAGCCACAGTCTCTCAAGTCTCTACAGTGGGTGGTTTGCCCACTGTGCCATCCTGGGGAGTGCAAAGCCACAGTCTCTCAAGTCTCTACAGTGGGTGGCTTGCCCACTGTTACATCCTGGGGAGTGCAAAGCCACAGTCCATCAGGTGGATTACAGAGACCACTGGTCATGGAGGAGGCATGGTGGGCAGAGTGCGTCGTGAAGGCCTGCCCGACACAGAACCGGGACTGCCAATGGGCCAGCTTGACAGGAAGGGCCCAGCGGAGCGGTGCTTGACAGGAAGGGCCCAGCGGAGCAGTGCTTGACAGGAAGGGCCCAGCGGAGCAGTGCTTGACAGGAAGGGCCCAGCGGAGTGGTGCTTGAGACGGCGGGGCCCTGTTCAGCGGTGCTTGAGACGGCGGTGCCCTGTTCAGCGGTGCTTGAGACGGCGGGGCCCTGTTCAGCGGTGCTTGAGACGGCGGGGCCCTGTTCAGCGGTGCTTGAGTGAAAGGGCCCAGTTCAGCGGTGCTTGAGACGGCGGTGCCCTGTTCAGCGGTGCTTGAGACGGCAGTGCCCTGTTCAGCGGTGCTTGAGATGGCGGGGCCCTGTTCAGCGGTGCTTCTCACAGCGGGGCCCAGTTCAGCGGTGCTTGAGAGAGCGGTGCCCTGTTCAGCGGTGCTTGAGACGGCGGGACCCTGTTCAGCGGTGCTTCTCACGGCGGGGCCCAGTTCAGCGTTGCTTGAGTGAAAGGGCCCAGTTCAGCGGTGCTTTAGATGGCGGGCCCTGTTCAGCGGTGCTTGAGTGAAAGGGCCCAGTTCAGCGGTGCTTGAGACGGCGGTGCCCTGTTCAGCGGTGCTTGAGACGGCGGTGCCCTGTTCAGCGCTGCTTGAGACAGCGGTGCTTGAGACGGCGGGGCCCTGTTCAGCGGTGCTTCTCACGGCGGGGCCCAGTTCAGCGGTGCTTGAGTGAAAGGGCCCAGTTCAGCGGTGCTTCTCACGGCGGGGCCCTTTTAAGCGGTGCCTGTCTTGTGTTTCCAGTGAACCACACCTGGCCAATACTTGCCGCTCAGTCTGCATCGGACCTCTCCGTTGCGGGGCCCTCCTGTGATGGAGCCCTGGGGCCCTGGGTCTCCTGCGATACCCCCGGAATGGGGCTGGTGGGGCCCTCATGGCCAGGTCGGCTGCTCCCTGCCTTTTGCTCCTTGCTGCCCTTGCCCTCCTTGGCAGACTGTCCGTGGCCCTTGGCTCCCTTACCCAATGTGGCAGGTGACGGTGCAAGGCTACCCTCCTTGGGGGCAGGTGTATCAGGCCTGTCGCGCCTGCCCTTGAGTTTTTTGCTCCTCTTCCCGGGGGGGGGGGGGGGTCTGGCTGTGCCTTTGCTGCTGGACGATGTCCCAGACCAAGGAAAGGGCGGACTCCAAAAACCAGGCACGACGTTCTTGGGAGTTGCTGGGCTGGTGGTGGCTGAGGTGTTTGTGGAACTCTTACGGGATGGAGGGGATGGGTCAGGTGAGGAAAAGAGGTCATGTTTAGAGAGGAAAATTTTCTTTGGAGCCATGGGAAGGGTAGCTGGAGTGGGTATGGGAGTGGAGGAAGAGGATGTGGTTGTAGGAGAGTCAAGTGTGCTGTCTTTGGGTGCAGGTGCTTGGGCTGGAGGCTGACGTGAGGTGGATGGCTGTTGGTTGGGTGCCTGCCTGCGTTTGTGTGGATGGGAAGCGGGGGTGACAGACACACTGGGAGAGGACACAGGGGACGTGTACATGGCAGTGGGGGTGGTGACTGCACGTGTACGGACTGGTCTGGAGGGTGTGCTGGTGATGGGTGCAATGGCTGATGGTGGTGTGCTTGCAGGTGTGTGTGGAGACGTCACAGGGAGGGCGGAGGGAGACGAGGAGGTGGGGGACACAGAGGAGGTAGTGACTGTTGGCATGTCTGCATCTGGATGTTGCTTGGGTGAATGCTTGTGTGTTCTGTGGTGCTTATGTTTGGATGAGCTGCCCTTGGGTGTTGAGGTGTGTGCAGGCTGGTCTGTAGGTGTGGATGGGATAGGCAGAGGAACAGGGGAGTGGGACTGGGTGGAGGGAGTCAGAAGAGGGAGGCTGGAGACAGGGACAATCGCTGCCGTCAGTGCTGAGGTCAGAGCGTTGAACGATCGTTGATGGGCAGCCTGACCCGAATGAAGGCCCTCCAGGTATGCATTGCTTTGATGCACCTCCCTCTCCACACCCTGGATGGCATTTAAAAGGGTAGACTGCCCAACAATGATGGTCCTCAGGAGGTCAATGACCACCTCACTGAGGGCAGCAGGGGTGACTGGGGCAGGGCCTGAGGTGCCTGGGGCGAAGGAGATGGCCGGCTTCCTGGCCTTGCGGGCACGGGCCGAAGGCCGAGGGGCTGCTTGGAGGGCGGAGCTGGTGCGCTGGGTGGCGGCTGTAGCTGTAGGATCGGTGGGCACGGATGTTGCCGCCACCGCAAGGGATCTCCCTTCCGAGGACGTGTCGGTGTTGCTGACGTCTCCACGGGTCCCCGTGGTGGAGCCCCCCTCGCCCTCCGTCTCACTGGTCATGTCGGAGTCCGTTGCATGGCCCGCCGGGGCCATGTGAGATGCAGCTCCCTCTTGCGCCGATGCCACTTCTCCTCCGCCTGATGATGCTAATGCACACATTCACAGAAAAACAAAGAAAATGGGGGGGGTGGAAAACATAAAGACAAGTTGAGTGCATGCATTGGGGACACCGTTGGCGGAGAGGACAGACACAGAAGCCCCCTGCACTACGCTGCGCACTTGGGGTACACTACTCATTCACTGGGACATGCCCTACAAGCCTATGGGCGACAACTGCCCACACAGTATACACTGGTCCATGAATCGCGTTACTAGGCACCCTACAGAGGTGGGGGGCGGGGGCACAGGACCATACCTCACGGACGGGCCTATCCTACAGAAATCGCCCTGGCCTAGGGATACCCACAGCCCTCCCCCCCCCCCAGGCACCTCCACTGCGCGCTATATAGCTGAATGTGCTGGTACTCACCCCCTTGTGTCTGCTGTGATGTCCTCAAGCGCCCATCAAAATCGGGGTAGGCCACCGCCAGGATCCGGGACATCAGGGGGGTCAAGGTACGACTGGCACCCCTCCTAGGTTGGGAGGCCATCCCCAGCAGAGCCTCAGCGGTCTTCCTGCTCCCGCGGCGGATTGCCTCCCACCTCTTGCCGCAGTGGGTGCCCCTTCTGTTGTGGACCCCCAGGGCCCGGACGTCCTTGGCGATGGCACGCCAAATGTCGATCTTCTGATGGGCGCTGACCTATGTGACATGTACAGGGGGGGAAGAGAAACATCATCACTTTTCTGCATGCTCGATGTGAGTGGCCCCCCCTCCCCAACCTTGCCATGTGGCACATGCTCTCATCTGTCGTGCCATGCATTCGTCATTCGCTGCCCTCGCCTCCATCGTACATCCTCCCCACTCAACCCAGGCATTGGGCACTATGCATTGCCCCCCGTGTCCTCAACTGTTGGTCTGGAGGCCCGTAGAGTAGCGCATACTGGGGGAGGACCCCGTCCACGAGCTTCTCCAACTCCTCAGAACTGAAGGCGGGGCCCTTTCCCCAGTCGCAGCAGCCATTGTCACTTCCAGACCGAGGTCACAGCAGCACTTGCAGTGTAGGTCCTATCCTGTGGATGATCCGGTCTCGTGTGAATAAGCATAGAGAAAAAGGCGGTTACGGCCGCAGCGGTGCGTACCACGGCGGTGCGTACCGTGACCGCCGGCTCTCACCGCCATTGGCTCCTGAAACCCATAGGGTTCAATGTTGTCCAATGCGGCTTTGCACCGCGGACTGCGACCGCCTACCGCCACGGTGTGCCACGCTTGCGCAATGACCTCACTTCACATTGTCACACTTCACAGGTCAGGCAGCCGCCATTTCCAGGGCCCACATGGCTTAATTCCTACTGCGTCACACATGGCTAGGCCTTGCACCGACATTCATACTAGCCATTCAATCCCGAGAGATTCGTGTACTGTGCATGCTGTGGGCACTTACCTGTGGGTTGCTTGACTCTGTGCTCCATGTTGTCCTTCCTAGGCACCGTCCGCTGGGACTTGCGAGGAGATGGAGGAATCCTCCCGTGTACAGACCGCTGGTGGACCTGTCGACAATGGAAGAAAGACACGTCATACTCACCTACAGACTCAACCGTGCCACTATACAGGAACTGTGTGACCAGCTGGAGCCAGACCTGATGTCACCCATCCGCCAACCCACAGGGATTCCGCCTCTAGTGCAGGTGCTGTCAGTACTGCATTTTTTTGCCAGTGGATCATTTCAAACTACAGTGGCCATTTCATCTGGGATGTCTCAGCCTATGTTTTCAAAGGTGTTGTCCAGAGTGTTGTCTGCCCTGATGAAATACATGCGGAGCTACATCATTTTCCCTGAGGTGGGTGACGTGCCTACAGTGAAGGGTGATTTCTATGCCCTTGGACACATTCCCAATATCATTGGTGCCATTGATGGTACCCATGTGGCTTTGGTTCCCCCAAAAGACAATGAACAGGTGTACAGGAACCGAAAAAATTATCATTCGATGAATGTCCAGGTGGTCTGTTTGGCTGACCAGTACTTCTCCCATTTAAATGCCAAGTTCCCTGGGTCAGTGCATGACGCGTACATCATGCGAAATAGCAGCATCCCTTATGTGATGGAACAGCTACAGAGACACCGTGTGTGGCTAATTGGTGACTCTGGTTACCCCAACCTGCCTTGGCTATTGACCCCAGTGAGGAATCCCAGGACCAGGGCAGAGGAACGGTACAATGAGGCCCATGGGCGTACTAGGAGGGTGATTGAGCGGACCTTCGGCCTCCTGAAGGCCAGGTTTAGGTGCCTGCATATGACTAGTGGATCCCTAATGTACTCACCAAAGAAGGTGTGTCATATCATCGTGGCCTGCTGCATGCTTCACAACCTGGCTTTGCGACGCCAGGTGCCTTTCCTGCAGGAGGATGGTCCAGATGGTGGTGTTGTGGCCGCTGTGGAGCCTGCGGAAAGTGAAGAGGAGGAAGACGAAGAGGACGACACAGACAACAGGGACAGAGTGATACTGCAGTATTTCCAGTGACACACAGGTAAGAATCTACTCCTGCATTGTATTATATCTGTAACTGTAGAGGCTCTCTACTGTCTGACCTTTCACCCCAATGTATGGTAACTTAGTTGTGTATTTCACTTCCTATTTCAGTGATCTGATCCCCACGGAGTGCCCTCTGTTTTTTTTCCACATGGACTACCGCTGTGTGACACTGGTATGTTGTCATCACAATGTTAATAGAAATGTTTTGTTGGTTATCTCAAATACATTTGGTTTAAATAAATAGATAGCAGAATCCAGTTGGTTTTTGTGCAAAAAATTGTGTTTATTGAAGTTTAAAAATAGGTGTATAGTTCTAAAAGGGTGATGGTGGAGGCATGTCCATGGCAGTGTCCAGACTGTCGTTCCTACAGGTCCATTGTCCATATGCCTGTGGAAGGTGGAGCAGGGGCAGGTCAAGGTTGGACAGGGTGAACAAGTGGGACAGTGGGATGACATCCAGGGGATTCCGTGCATGGCGGGGGTCTTGACATCCTACTCTGTCTTCTTCCTAGATCTCAGGCCTTTCTTGCGGGGTGGTTCTTGTTCTGCAGGGGGTGGGGTCCGGGTGGGCCGTTGCTGTTGTGTCGGGGCATCCTGACCACTAGCGCCGGCGGAGGTGGTGGGCTGTTCTTCCTCCATGCTAGTGGCAGGGGCCCTTTGGGGGGCCACATGGTCCCGCAAAGTGGTGACAATCTGGTTGAGTGCCACCACCATTGTACCCATTGCGGAACTGATGCTGCGCAGTTCTTCCCGGAACCCCATATTCTGTTGCTCATGCAGAAGCAGGATCTCCTGCAACCTGGCCAGGACCGTCGCCATCGTCTCTTGGGAGTGGTGGTAGGCTCCCATGATGGTGGTGAGGGCCTCTTGGACAGTGGGTTCCCTAGGCCAGTCCTCCCTCTGTCGCACAGCAGCCCTCCCAGTTCCCCTTTGTTCCTGGGCCTCTGTCCCCTGGACGGTGTGCCCACTACCACTGCCCCCAGGTCCCTGTTGTTGTTGGGGTTGTGGGTTACCCTGGGTGCCCTGTACTGGTAGACACACCGCTGCTTGACCTGTCCTGGAGACAGAAGCATGGGCCCGCTGGGTGGGTGCTGTGCTGGTGTTTCCAGAGGGGGGTAGGTCTGCTGTGGCCTGTGGCTGACTGAGGGTAACCGACTGTCCAGAGGTCCCCGATGGTCCGGGCTGGTCATCAGGTTCAAGGTCGACAGAGCTGCTGTCATCACTGGGGGCCTGTTCTGGGGGTGGGATGGACAAATTTGGACCCTCCTGGCCGGTGTGTTGGCGTTCGGGCCCTGCAGGGGTAAAAGAGTATGGTTATTGCTTTTGTGTGTGCCATGGCGTGCGATTTGTGGGTGCCCTTGTCCCCCAGTGCTGGCAGTCCCTTGTGGGAGGAGTTGTGAGAGTGGTTTGGGGGGGGCGGATGGGTATATGCAGTGGTCATGCTTAGGTGATGGGTGTACATGGTTTGTGTTGGCATTCAGGGGTTGGTGTTGGGTTGGGTGGGTTGTGCTGGTGAGACATTAACAGGGAGGATGTGTGCTGGGGGTTTGGGGGTGAGGGTGGGGGTGTGGGTTGGCATGCTGGTGGTTGGGGGGGTGAAGTAGTTGAGATTAGACTTACCAGAGTCCATTCCTTCGCCTACTCCAGCGAGGCCCTCAGGATGCAGGATGTTAAAGACCTCTTGCTCCCATGCAGTGAATTCGGGTGGAGTGGGTGGGGGTCCGCCGCCAGTCTTCTGCACAGCGATGTTGTGTCTTGACACCATCGACCGCACCTTCCCCCGTAGGTCGTTCCAGCGCTTTCGGATGTCTTCCCGATTTCTGGGATGCTGTCCCACAGCGTTGACCCTGTCGACGATCCTTTGCCATAGCTCCGCCTTCCTGGCTATTGTGGTGTGCTGCACCTGTGTGCCGAAGAGCTGGGGCTCTACCCTCATTATTTCCTCCACCATGACCCTGAGTTCTTGGTCCGAGAACCTGGGGTGTCTTTGGGGTGCCATGGGGTGGTGTGGATGAGGTGTGGGGTGGTGTTTGTGGTGATGAGTGTGGTGGTGTGTGGTGTTTTGTGCGTAGATGTGGTGTGGGTGATGATGTTGGGTTCCTGTGTGTGTTGTGCTTTGCGTTCCCTGTGCTCTCTCTCTGTGTATTGCGCCTTGTCTCTGAATTTCGAGTTGTGGGGGTTTGTGGGTGTTGTGGGTGTTGTGGGTGTGTGTTTTATATGGTGATGGGTGTGTGGGTGTGTTGTTTGTATGTGTATCAGGTGTGTGTATTTCGAATTGTCCAATGTGGTTGTGTTTTGTAAATGTGTGTGTATTTTGACCGCGGCGGTATGTACCGCCAATGAAATACCGCGATTGAAAGACCGCCGCGTGGATTCGTGGGTCGTAATGGCATGGGCGTGTTTGTGTTGGCGTGACGGTGGAGGTTTGGTCATCTCCAGTTTATCGCTGACCGCTGATGAGGCGGCCTTCAGTGGATGTCAGGTTTTTGGCGATTTGGCAGTTGTGGGTCAGAATGACCGTGGCGGTTTACCGCGGCCGCGGTGGTATGATGGCGGTCTTCTGACCGGCAGTAAGAGCCTTTTACCGCCGAGGTCAGAATGACCCCCTAAGTGTATACATGTGTGTGTAGGTGTTTCTCAGTGAACATGTGGGGATATCTGGCTCATGTGAGTGTTTGTGTGAGTATGTTTCTTTGGCATTATCTGTAAGTATGTGTGTGGGCTGTGTCAGTGTGTGTGACTTTGTGAGTGTTGGGTTGTGTGGGTGTTTATGAGTGTGTTTCAGTTTGGGAATTGTCCCTTTGGCGTCTTTCTATAGCCTACGCATGGACCCTGCATTTATATGGATGTCACTGTCCGATTTCTCTGTGTACAGACATTAATTACGAGAGGAAGCCTATGTAACACTGCTGATACAAACTATGCACCATTCTTAAATGAGTTTCCTACCGAATATCATAAACCTCATAAAGAGGTTAAATAGTGGAGTAGCAAGGATACATCTTTGTTTTAGGCCTTTATCTGTGTACAGTTTTTGATCAGTTTGATGTCAGTATTTTTTACCCAGGTCTCGCTATGTAATCCTAGTGGCTCCGGACTGGGCACGGAGAGTATGGTATCCAGAGCTTCTCAAAATGAGCATCGGTCCTCCAATCAGGCTGCCTCTTCGCGAGGATCTTCTGTCGCAGCAGCAGGGGAAGGTTCTCTACCCGAACCTGTCAACTCTGTGCCTTCATGCGTGGAGATTGAGCGGCGACAGTTGATAGTTTATGACCTCCCTCCCGAGGTCTGTGATGTCATTCTGGCAGCCAGGCATCCCTCTACTAAGTCGATCTACGCCTGCCGTTGGAAACGTTTTGTTTCGTATTGTTCAGAGAGGTCTATTGATCCTCTTTCTTCTTCTCTGTCTAACATCCTTTTGTTTATTTTGTCTCTTGCCCAGCAGGGTTCCTCCTTGGGGACTCTCAAGGGCTATCTTGCAGCCTTATCGGCTTTTCTTCAGTTGCCCGATCAACCATCTCTGTTTAAATCACCTATAGTACAGAGGTTTTTGAAAGGGCTTGTACATCTATTCCCGCCTGTGCCTTTCGTTATGCCCCAGTGGGATCTTAATTTGGTTCTTACCTTCCTTATGTGTGCTGCCTTCGAGCCCTTGCATAACTGTCCTCTTTGGCTGCTCACTATTAAGACAGCTTTTTTGGTGGCAATTACATCTGCCAGAAGAGTTAGTGAGCTACAGGCTTTGTCATCAAAACCGCTGTATCTCACAATCTTTCCTGAAAAAGTGGTTCTCAGAACTCGTGCCTCTTTCCTCCCACCTGGGTCAAAGTATCACCATACCCACCTTCTTTGCACCACCGCATCCCTCTAAGGAAGAGGAACGACTCCATCGACTGGACCAAAAAAGAGCGTTATCGTTCTACCTTGACCGCACTAAAGAGTTCCGGGTGGACGAACAACTCTTTGTGGGCTACGTTGGTGCAAAGAAGGGTCGGGCAGTGCAGAAACGATCCATTTCACGCTGGGTCGCTCTCTGTAGAAAAATATGCTACGCTTTGGCGAAGAAGCAGCCTCCCGAGGGCTTGAGAGCTCATTCCACTAGGGGAAAAGCTGCTACCACTGCGTTAGCACGTGGCGTTCCGGTGGTGGACATTTGTCAGGCTGCAACGTGGGCTTCTTTGCACACATTCGCAAAACACTACTACCTGGATAGCCAGGTGAGGAGAGAGGGGTATTTTGCCCGGTCTGTTTTGCAAGACCTTCTTGTGTAAAAATCTCCTGCAGACCCACCGCCATGGGTTATAACTTGGGTATCTATTCTAAGGTAAGGAAGCTGCAGCTAGAAGTCTCTATCAGATGAACAAGTTACTTACCTTCGGTAACGAGGTATCTGGTAGAGACTCTATCTAGCTGCAGATTCCTTGCACCCGCCCGAGCCTCCCCGCTCTGGGGAAATGTTTCTCATGTAGATATGTATATATTTGTATATATGTATTTATGTGTACATATGTATATTTTTGATCTTGGCATCATTTTGCCTTTCTTAAAGGCATGAAAGATTTTTTTTACTCCAAACAGTTAAAGAGGTGAAATACATGATAGTTGGTTCTTTCATGACTCTGCGCTTCTGGCGTGGGAAGTTGTGGAAAAGAACTGACGTACGCGCACCGAGACGGCGTCTAGATAGACAACCGTGACGTCATAGAGCTGGTCGACGCACGCAGATCCGAATGACGACGCCTGACGCACGCGTGTAGGGTACTGCTCAGAAAAAACTCCGGATTCGAAGCTGGCGCCAGGGAATTCTAAGGTAAGGAAGCTGCAGCTAGAAGTCTCTATCA
Source organism: Pleurodeles waltl (assembly GCF_031143425.1). Lineage (NCBI taxonomy): Eukaryota > Metazoa > Chordata > Amphibia > Caudata > Salamandridae > Pleurodeles > Pleurodeles waltl. Next base: position 1,311,518,260 of record NC_090437.1, on the reverse strand, counting down.
GATGTGTCTGAGTTTGTGGGGTCAGAGACCCAGTTTATATACCCAAAAATGCCTTTGAAGTGGGGGAGACTTCAAAGAGTGGTTTTGAAGTGCACAAGTTCCCCTTTTAGTACAGTTCTGTCTGCCAGGGTCCCTGTAGGGAGTAGGGGGTTTGGCAGTCCATTGTGTGAGTGCAGGTGACTAGCCTTTGAAATGTAAGTGTCAGGCCCTCCACCTTTCCAGCCCAGTATGCAGATGAGTGCAGGTGTGACTGTGTGTCCTGTGTTTGTGGTTGTCTGTGTGAAATGCACAGGGGAGCTGTCAACCAGCCCAGCACAGATGTTGATTGGAGACAGGCTGTAAGGCACAGATGGTTCTTAATTGCAGAGAAATACTCACTTGCTAAAAGTGGCTTTTCTAAAATAGTAATATAAAATCCAACCTCACAAATAAGCAGGATTTGCATATTATGGCGGGGCCTTGGGCCAGGTCAAGTCCTGTTTCAGACATAACAGAATTAGCACATCGTCCTCTATCTGGCAATTCTTTTGAAACCCCACTTGGAACCAGGGAATCAGTTGTTTTGCCCTTGTCTATGCCTCAAGATCTGTATTTCAAAGTGGGGCATATCCTTTACCTTCTGCATCCAGAAGTGCTATCATTCTTTAATTGCTTGGCACTTGTTGGCAACCAGTAGGAGGCTGGCCTGGTGTGTGGTGGGTACCTACAGTACTTACACCTTCTACCAGGTCCACGTATCCCTTATTAGTGTAGTATCGTCAGTGGCTAGAAGTCAGGCTCTCTAGAGGAAGCTGTGGATGAGCAACCAAGGCTTATCTAGGAGGCATGGAAAGCTCCTGCAACATCATTGTAGTCACACAGTACTCACACACATGAAAGAAAACACTCAGTGTTGCAAAAATAAAGTTACTTTTTCTTGGTGACACAAATACCAAAAATACCACAGAGACTATACTCCATTAGGAGGTATTTAATACACAAATTATATACACTAGTATGCAGAAAGAGGCATAAAAACAGTTAGAAAACAGTGCAATTACTGAAAGAAATCACAATAGAGAGAAATAGGTTTGGGGGAGCACAAACCATATACTTAAAAAAGTGGAATTCGAAAGTCGGTAAGTGTAGTGTGTAGAGGGGAGCTGGGAGTACTAACAAAGCCCAAAGGTAAGTACCACAACCCACCCCAGCGACCAGGAAAGCAGGAGTAAATAACAGTAAGTTTCCTAGAACACATACAGAGAAGAAAAGAAGAATTATGCAAGAGAATGCAAGACAGCAACAGTGGATTCCTGGACCAGAAGACCTGTGGAAGAAGAGGCCCGAGTCCAAGAAGCACAGAAGAGTTCAAGAAGGGCAGGAGCCCCTACCCACCAGGCTGTAGGCGCAAGAAGTGAGTCCACTTGGAAGGAGAGTCAGTACTGCACCCAAAAAGACAAAGTTGAGTTCCTGGAGGATGCAAGTGATGTCCCACGCCGGAAGGAGTATTGTAGTTGGGATTCCGCCAAGCATTGGCACATGCAAATCTGGCGGTGGAGCTGCTGGGAACCAGGAAGGACCAGGTAGACTTTAACCAGGAGGCCCTTCTGATGCAGGCTGAAGACAGGCTGTCCTCAGAGGATGTACGACCGGGGAAATGTTGCAGGTGCTGGAAGGAGCCGCAGATACAATGTTGCAGAAGGCGTCTTGCTTCTTTGTTGCAGCTTGCTGGGTCCTGGAAGGTCCAGATGCAGTTTCTTTGTTCAGAAGTCGAAGTGGAGGGTGCAGAGGATTCCTGCTGGAGTCTTGCAATCTGAATCTTAGGAACTACCCAGGAGAGAGGCCCTAAATAGCCCTGGAAGGGAGATTGGTCACCTAGCTGGGTGACCACCTATCAGGAGGAGGCTCTGACATCACTTGCTGGCACTGGCCACTCAGATGCTCCCAGAGTTCCCTGCCAAACTTGAATCCAAGATGGCAAAACCAAGGGACCCTCTGGAGGAGCTCTGAACACCACCCCTGGGTGGTGATGGACAGGGGAGTGGTCACTCCCCTTTCCTTTGTCCAGTTTCACGCCAGAGCAGGGACTGGGGGTCCCTGAACCGGTGTAGACTGGTTTATGAAAGAAGGGCACCAAATGTGCCCTTCGAAGCATTGCCATTGGCTTGGGGAGGCTACCTCTCCCCAGACTGTAACACCTATTTCCAAAGGGAGAGGGTGTAACAGACCTCTCCCAAAGGAAATTCTTTGTTCTGCCTTCCTGGACCTGATCTTTTCAAGGAACAGTAGGGCAGAAACCTGTCTGGGAGGTGGCAGCAGCTTGGGCTCAGAAGGCTGTAAAGGCAATACTGGGGGTCCTCTAAGAAGCCCCCAGAGTGCATGGGATCATACAACTAATGCTTGCAAAAGCATTGGGGTATGATTCCAACATGTTTGTTACCAAATGTAGGAGGCTGGCCTGGCTTATAGTGGGTACCTGATAGTACGTACACCTTGTGCCAGGTCCAGTTATCCCTTATTAGTAGATTAGTAGTGTTCTAGCAGCTTAGGCTGATAGAGGTAGCTATAGCAGAGCAGTTTAGGCTGAACTAAGAGACATGCAAAGCTCCTACCATACCACTTATATCATATAGGTACTTTATTTTAGTGACAATGTGCCAAAAATATCTCAGAGGATATACTCCCTTAGGAGGTAAGTAAAATACACAAAATATACACACAAACCAAAATCAGGTAAGTAAAACAGTCACACAGTAGTGCAAACAATGTAGAATACAATAGGATGTAATAGGTCTAGGGGCAACACAAACCATATACTAAGAAAGTGGAATGAGAACCACGAATGGACCCCTAGGCTAGTGCAGTGTGTAGAGGGTCGCTGGGAGTGCAAGAAAACACTAAGGGTGTCAAAGATACCCCACCATAAGACCCTGGAAAGTAGGAGTAAAGTACTATTATTTTCCCAGAAACACACTAAACTCGTGATAGAGGATTTTGAAATGACCACAACAGACTGTAAAGCACGGAAGGCTCCTGGACCTGAGGACCTGCAAAGGAAGCGGACCAAGTCCAAGAGTCGTGAAAGTGTCCAGGGGGGACAGGAGCCCACTAAACCCCGGATGAAGATGCAAAATGGCTGCCTCCGGATGGAAGAAGCTGAGGATTCTGCAATAACGAAAGGTGCTAGGAACTTCTCCTTTGTGCAGAAGATGTCCACGGAGTGCTGGAGGATGCAGAGTTGTTTCTTTTGCAAAAGATCGCAAACAGGCCTTGCTAGCTGCAAAGGTCACGGATAAAGAAAAAGGATGCTGCCCGGGCCCAGAAAGGACCAGGATGTCGCCACTTGGGAGAGGAGACAGAGGTGGCCCTCAGCAACGTAGAGAGCCCATGCACAAGAAGGCAGCACCCACGGAAGTCCTTGAACACGGGTTCAAGAAGACGTAGCACGGCGGTCATCTCAACACTACAAAAGAGGGTCCCACGAAGCCTGAGGTCAACTCAGGGAGTTGAGCAATGCAGGACAGAGTGCTGGGGACCTGTGCTTGGCTGTGCATGAAGGATTCCTTGGAAAAGTGCACAGAAGCCCTAGAAGCTACAGTTCACGTGGTGCACATGATTACTGGCTGGAGAGGGGAGGCAAGGACTTACCTACTCCAAATTTGGACAGTTGGACCACTGGACAGTCTGGGTCACTTGGGTCCACCACATGTGTTCCAGGGGCCATGCTCGTCAGGATGAGAGGGGTCCCAGAGTACCGGTGATGCTGAAGTTTGTTGCCTGCTGGAGCAGGGGGACGATTCCGTCGACCCACAGGAGATTTCTTCATGGCTTCCAGTGCAGGATGAAGGCAGGTAGCCCCCAAAGCATGCACCACCAGGAAACAGTCGAGAAAGCCAGCAGGATTATGCGCTACAATGTCGCTGGTTGTCTTCTTGCTACTTTGTTGCAGTTTTGCAGGTGTCCTGGAGCAGTCAGCGGTCGATCCTTGGCAGAAGTCAAAGAGGGGGATGCAGAGGAACTCTTGTGAATTCTTGCAAGTCGTTATCTGAGGAAAAGCCCACTGGTGAGACCCTAAATAGCCCTCAGAGGAGGATTGGCCACCGAGTGAGGTAAGCACCTATCAGGAGGGGTATCTGATGTCACCTGCTGGTACTGGCCACTCAGAGGCCTCCAGAGTGCCCTCACACCTCTGGATTCAAGTTGGCAGAGGTCTGGGACACACTGGAGGAGCTCTGGGCACCACCCCTGGGGCGGTGATGGACAGGGGAGTGGTCACTCCCCTTTCCTTCGTCCAGTTTCACGCCAGAGCAGGGACTGGAGGTTCCCTAAACCGGTGTAGACTGGCTCATGCAAGGAGGGCACCATTTGTGCCCTTCAAAGCATTTCCAGAGGCTGGGAGAGGCTACCCCCTCCCCAGCCCTTAACACCTATTTCCAAAGGGAGAGGGTGTAAAACCCTCTCTCAGAGTAAATTCTTTGTTCTGCCTTCCTGGGACTGGGCTGCCCAGACCCCAGGAGGGCAGAACCCTGTCTGTGGGGTGGCAGCAGCAGTAGCTGCAGAGAAAACCCCAGAGAGCTGGTGTGGCAGTACCCGGGGTCCATAGTGGAGCCCCGGGGATACATGGGATTGGCACCCCAATACCAGATTTGGTATGAGGAGACAATTCCATGATCTTAGACATGTTACATGGCCATATTCGGAGTTACCATTGTGAAGCTACATATAGGTATTGACCTATATGTAGTGCACACGTGTAATGCTGTCCCCGCACCCACAAAGTCTGGGGAAATTGCCCTGAACTATATGGGGGCACCTTTGCTAGTGCAAGGGTGCCCTGCCACTTAGTAACTTTGCACCTAACCTTCAGCAAGTATAGGTTAAACATGTAGGTGAGTTATAAGGTAATTAAGTGCAGTGAAAAATGGCTGTGAAATAATGTGTGTGTTATTTCACTCCGGTTGCAGTGGCAGTCCTGTGTAAGATTTGTCTGAGCTCCCTATGGGTGGCAAAAGAAATGCTGCAGCCCATAGGGATCTCCTGGAATCCCAATACCCTAGGTATTTAGGTACCATATAGAAGGGTATTATAAGGGTGTTCCAGTGTGCCAATTAGAATTGGTGAAAATGGTCACTAGCCTATAATGACAATTTTAAAGGTAGAGAGAGCATAAGCACTGAGGTTCTGGTTAGCAGAACCTCAGTGACACAGTTAGTCACTACACAGGTACACACATTCAGGCCACAAACTATGAGCACTAGGGTCGTGGTTAGCAGGATCCGAGTGAGACAGGCAACAACAAACTTACATACATGTGAAAATGGGGGTAACATGCCAGACAAGATGGTACTTTCCTACACCAAATATGCCTATGTTCAGAGTTACCATTATGTAGCTGGACATAGGTATTTACCTATGTTCAGTACACGCATGAAATGGTGTCCCCACACTCACAAAGTCTGGGAAAATGGGCCTGGAGTTCCTGGGGGCACCTCTGCTGGTGCAGCAGTTCTCACACACACAGGTACTTTGCACCCTGCCCTCTGGGCTGGAAGGCCTGCCATAGAGGTGACTTATAAGTGACCTGGTGCAATGAAAAGCGGCAGTGAAAGGGTGCTTGCACCTTTTCACGCAGTCTGCTTTGGCAGTCCTGCAGAACCCTTTGCGTGGGCTCCCTATGGGTGGGAAAATATATGCTGCAGCTCATAGAAATCCCCTGGAACCCCAATGCCCTGGGTACCTAGTACTAATGACTTATAATGGGGCACCAATGTGCCAGTTGCAGATGAAGTACAGAGTTTTGGGAGAGAGAGCATAATCACTGGGGTCCTGAATAGCAGGATCTCAGTGAACACAGTCAAACACACTGACATCAGGCAGAAAAAGGGGGTAACAATGCCAAGAAAGAGGGTACTTTCCTACACAATCCTTCTTATATGTTTGGACCAAAAAAGACCTCCCCACCACAGCTGTCTGGGACTGAACTTGTGAGAAAACAGTTGGAATATACAGGAGTCAGTATTTGGGCCCACAAAAGGACATCTACTTGCCTCCTCTTAGCCTGGCTAACATTCATTGGATTTTTTTTACACTGGGCCATTGGCAAATGGCATCTGGAGGGTTAGTTGCACTTGCTAGGGGTCCCTCTTCTCTGGAGTCCCCATAACTGTATGCCTGGCTTTACGAGTCAACCTACTTGAGGCGGCTTTCAATGTAACTGTCTCTGGGGTGCCCATTATCCCCTCAAGCCCTTGATTTCCTGACCTTGCCTGGTTGCTTTTCTTTCTTGATGGTACTGTGCTGAAGGCCAACACAGGGATTATTGCTTTATATAGTTCTTCTAAGTATGTTCCCCACTCTTTTGGAGTGATGTAGCAATTTATTTTTCTTTTCTCTCTTCCACATGTATGGCTGTTAATAAGACCACAAAATTTACCTGAGCACCTTAATTTCATGACTTGAGGAAGATTTGCTCAAATTAAGTCATCTTTCTTTAGCTGCACCATTCTCATTAATGTTCTATATGTATGTCTGAGACGTTTGATCTTTTGTTTCAGTACCATACATGGCACCCTATTCATTCATCTAGAATGCAGCAATTTGTTCAGTTCCTTCTTCAGTTTCCTTGCCTCCAACTATCAGCCAAAGAGCTGTTCATGCTTGGGCGATATTCCCCTCTGCTAGTGTTCCTATAAGGTTCTTTAAGAGCTGCTATCACATTTCCCATCCTTTTTGGGGGTTTCTGTGTAGCTTAAAGATGTCTTAAACCCTCTTAGCCCATTTTGGTATCCTACCTTAATTGTTACTTGTGTGCTGAGTGGTCCACTTCCATGGAATTCACTTCAGTGAAGTCATATCCTTTTGTTTTTCTATCATTTGCAATCTTGCGCTGCAAGGTAGGTTGTAACTGGTGGTACACAATAGTAATGCATAATCACTGGATACTCTGCATTATATTGGGGTTGTTGGTGAGGTGGAAATATTCTGTGGAGCACCTTATATAATCTAGTGTGTCTAATCTATATGGGAAGATGTGGGTGTATGCACCTGGAATGTCCCCCCTGATTTTACTGTTTCGTCACCAGAGGCGTAGAGCTTCAAGCTTGGAGGCTAATAAAGAGCCAAAAGCATATTGTTTTGGTCTAATTAGGTTTTGCGGATTTTCCAGTAGGCGTTTTCACTTTCTTTTGAATCATCAACAATGCTTGGCCCCATGAGGATGGAGTCAAAGTCACCTCCAATGAGGTACATTGCATTCCCATGCTTCGCCCTCACAGACTCTAGCTTCTCCAGAAGTATTGTTGCTGTTTGCCACTTTCTTGTCGATGCAGGTTGTAACTATATCTTCCAATTATAAGAGGATTTGTTGTGGAAATTTGGACAATTGTAGCTTCTCTGTTGGTAGCCCAGATTTTATTAGTGTTACTGGTCCAACTGGCTTTTTATGTGGATTGAAACTCCCCCACTTGGGAGGCCCTTACACACTCAAGGTATTGCCGGGGAACTATATTCAACATGATCTTGTAAGGGGTCATCTTCCAGACTCCAGGTCTCCTGGAAGCATATGACATTGTGGGTGCTTAGCTCATCCAGATATGCTCATTTATTCTCCTCTCCCAATAGCCCTCTCACACTCCAAAAGCATATTTTTAATTCATCGCTCCAGGCCTTGACGCTCTGCTTCACGTTAGGGACATGCATTTAATTACCTGGCTTGCCAATGCCAATTTTGGTTCTCCCTTGTGGGCTTTAAATGGGCTATATACTTCTCTCCCCCAGCTTGGGTGAGCTTCTCCCCCAAGCGAGTTTATCTGCTCCACGTTTCGCCTGGCCACTTTAATCAATATCACCAGATTTTCTGTCAGATTTACCTTTGTACTACTTTAGCTCAGATGATAAAGGGCCTTCTTTTTTGACTTCTGAAACTGTTCCCCTCATACAGCCTTGAGTGGGACGGGAAACGAAAGCCTCCTCCCCTCATTGTCATTCCGGGTCTCGCCTTGTGCGCCTTTAGCTTTATTGAGTATTGAAGATGTTTTCCCCCGTGATGAGCTCCTTCACCTGTATTCTCTTTTTTGATTAGAGGACGGATCAAGGACTGATGGATGTGTCTCCTTCTCACGACGAAGAGGCTTAATCCCCCAGGATGCCAGCAGGGATCTATTTTGCTCAAAACTTATATGCTGGCTTCTCTTCCATTAGGTGCATCTCAGTTTTTTCCCGGAGTTCCCCCGGTCCGGATGGCCTTAAGTTTACATACTTAATGTCCTCGGACCTCAGGTCACCAAGGTCTGGAATTTTAGAGGTCAGTTTGAGGATGGTCTGCCAGTTGAAGATATCCCATTTGCCACTGGAGGTGAATTCTGGTTGGAGGGTAAATCAATGGTTTATATTTTTGTTGCACTTCTGGACAGGATGGGTTCTTGAGATTTTCTCACCGAATATGCCCACTCATCACTTTCCAGGCCATCTGGCAGGGGTCCTTGTTGTATTCCTCGTGACTGATACCCACTCTGGTACAGGTGTATGTAAATCTCCTTGCTTACAAGGGAGCCTCAACTTCTCTCTTGGTTCTTCACTTAACTGCCCCTCCTGAGTCATAGGGGGATGGGCTATAGTTGTTGATTCGGCTGAAACTCCTTCTAGGGTTACTTTTCCGTGTTTCAGTAGGCTCACCTGTTCCATTCTCCTTCTCTTCTATTTGTGCCTGGGTGATCGAGCCAATAAGGGATCTCGAAATGGATGTTTTTGAGTTTCCCTGATCATCTGGCGGGGGCTGCCCCATGACCTTTTGGGTGTGACCCCCTAACCTCATTCTCCAAATTGAGCACATACTTCTCCTTCACCTGCTCCACCACTACCTCACTACCTCCTTTGCTGTTTTTTCCTCTCCTTTCTGGTTGAACATAGGGTAAAATGGGCAAGCCTTATGAAACCTTGTTAGGCCAGTAGATGTTTTGTGTGGACACTTTCTTTGAGATTCTTCAGTTGCTTTTTGTTTTTCCTTGATAGAACTTCCCAGTTTTCCACCTGCATATAAATATTGTTATTGTGGTTGTTTTTGTTATTATTGTTGGTCTCCTGGTCCATGATTTCCCCCTTTTTGTGCAGTCAGCAATAGTTTCCAAATCTAGCATGCTTTCTGAAGAAATGTCAGCTTTTGGGGGTGTGGGTGCATTTATACTCTTGTCTCCAGCCTCCGGGGAAGTTAGAGTCAAAGTCACGGTAGCCTCAGATTTCAATTTTTAGGTACATTCTATTCTTCTCTTTTGGAGCATTCTTTAGGATCTGGCTATCCATGGGGTCATTATCTCACCCCCTCCTATATCCATGGTTGTGGTCTCCCCCCAACCACTGAACACCCTCGCCCTGGGCTCGCACAATTTTTTCTCCAGTACCCTTGAGAGGCCCCCCTTTTTATTTGTGCAACTCAACTTAACTCTGACTCTTTCTTTAACACTTGGATAGCATAGTTCTGAGATTTCTTCTCTATCGGGTTGCATTGACACCACACCGGTTTATCACTCGCAAAAGCTTCAGCCTGCTTTATAAGTTGGTATACAAAAGAGAGAGGTGTTGAAATTGGAGAAATGGCGCTCAAAGACTCAGTTTGGCATGTATAATCAACGTATTAATGAAGCGGTGCACTCATAGGAAAAACACCCCATACCCTAAACTGAATTACCAAGTAAAACAGACACTCGCTAAAGTAAAATTAATTAGTAACAAATCTTAGTGCAAACAAATTCTTTAGAACCTGTAAGGGAGAAAAAATAAACATTGACATAGCCAAATATCATGATCTCCAAGAAGAGCCCATCCACGAAAAAAGAGGAGAAACGTATTAGATCTTCAGTATGATTCTTCAGTCTTTGTGATTTATTTCATTAAATTGGACATTCCGTTCTCCAATGTATGACAGTAACACTCATGGTGAAGTTGGTGATCACTTGAAGACCTCAATCTGAGCGTCTAATTTGTCGGCATAGAGTTTGCTGGCCTTAACGATTTCTAGTATGACTCAGGTCATAATATAATTTTCATGATGTGAGGTTTCGCGTCACTTTTGTTATTCCCCTTCCTTACTGGGTTCAGTCTCATAGTGCGTCACATACAGCAACGATGGAGGCAAATGTTTCATTATCTTCCTCCATCTATTTTGTTAGGGAACCACCCGTTACTGTTGCTGTTTCCCATTTTCACTGCTGGACCATAAAACTACCATATGCTCTGGGAAGAGTGGGATGAGGGAGGGGTCAATTGACTTTTCATCTGGGTTTCTTGAATCCAGTTGTTAAGCTCACCTTCAGTAGATGGAGAGTTTGTCCCCTCCTCTTCTCCTTTCCTGTGGGTTCCTATCCGTTTCACCCCTGTCCTTGTCCAACAGTGCAAGAGTGGGGTACTCACTGGAATCCCAAAGCAAGAAGACTGTCCCTGAAACTCAGAGGCTTCGCTCCAGGATCACCTCTTCCTTATGGCAGAGACTGTACGGAGCCCTTCTTTCATATTTGGGGCTATGGTTAGCTTAAAAAGGTCTTTAACCGTTGGTGATTTAAATTTTGCAGTTTTAAATACTTCAGTCTTGGTGACCCCAAGTCTGTCTCAGAGGCTTTCACCGGGCTAGTTGCAAACCCAGTTGATATAGCCACTCTTTTTCTCTTATTTGGCCCCTGTATCATCCTTACTGCCCCTGCCCTATGAAGTTGGGAGTTTGAGGTTCTCATTCCAGCTCCCCAGCTGTCTTGTCTTCTGTAAAGTCAGGCCTCTCGAAAGCTCCACTCACTTCTTAGTGCACTGGTAGCAAAAACATTGAGAAGGAGGATACAAGAAACAGATGCTGTGATGTGAGTATGAAGGTAAGAATAGGAAGTGGGGTCCCGTGAGGAGGTGCCTGTTATCCACCCTGATTAGCAGAGGAGGTAATCTTTCATATTATCAATTTTGTGCCTCTATGGGCGTTAGAGACACTTAAGATGCCTCTCAGGTGATTACTGATATTCTTTATTCTCTATCAGGTTTGGTACTTTTTCCTATCCATTATCACTTTAGTAAAGTACATTTCTATATATATTTGTGTTTTTACATATTTTAAGAAATATATATACTACCATGATCTCCCAAACAACCCTACTAAATTCTCCCTCATTTATCTCACCTTGCTACTATGATCTCCCTAACCCTTTCCACAGACTCTTCCCTCCTCCATCCCCCCTTTACTCATCCCAAGCCTAAATCCTATTTCCATAAACTCCCAATAATACTTCTGGATTCTTCCCGCCTCCACCCCTCCATTACTTTAGTCAATCCAACTAACAAGCTCACATATCCGCGGCTCAAATTAACTCATAATAATACTAAAACTGTATTCATATTTCCCTATACTAATCCACCACTAATTCTTTTTGGGTTCCGAAGTAGCATGCTACACGCCGAAAAGCGCTTCGATGCCTCATCAGGGGTAGTAAGCGCTATATAAATACTATTACAATACAATACAATATACATACACAATTACTCATGGTGATTTGGCACTTCTGTGTGTGCTTCAGAATGCAGAATGCAGCACATATAGAAACAATAAGACAAGGGGGAATACATGTATATCTCCATGTTGCGTCATGCTGACACCACCCCTGGGATGGCCTCAGGTTTTTGCACTGCCTCAGGTTCACTGGTACTCGTAAATCTGAGGCAGCATAAAAATACAATGGGTGTTGCTGTGGCACATCCATAGCAACATCATTGCAATCCCCTTCAACACAAAGTGATGGGTGTGAAGGGGCTGTATTTACAGGGTGGCGTTAATGCACAAAACGTGGCCTAACACCACCTTGTGAATACGGCACAGGGCATTGCACCACTGGAGCATCACAAAAAAGTGATGCTCCGGTGGCACTTGAGGCTCATGAATATGCCCCTAGGTATCCAGTTGGCAAAGATATACACCTTTGTCCAAATAGGGATCACAATCCTAGTCAGGGTAAGTCACACACAATCCAAATTATCCTGAGCCCACCCTCTGGTAGCTTGGCAGAGCAATCAGGCTTACCTTAGAAGGAAATATGTAAAGTATTTGTGCAATAAATCATAATAACACAGTGAGAACACTAAAAAAAGACACCACACAGGTTTAGAAAAATATAAGATATTTAGCTGATTAAATTAAGGTCAAAATGATCACTATTTGATAATCACAAGTTGAAATATTACTTTTGTAATGATAAGAAGAGTTTTTAGTTCTTAAAAGCAACAAGTGTCTCTTGCAAGCACAAAGTACCTGGTTCGTGTCAAAATGACACACACAAAGACCGCAGAGGAGGAGATGCGAGGAAAAAGGTAGGTGTGCGTCGGTTTTCCAGGCGCACACAGACGATGCGTCAATTCTTTTCCACGCGGCAAGGACTTTGCGTCTAATTCTGGCACAAAGGCTCAAATCCTCTCTGCGATGCGGGGTCTTTTGACGCCCAGAGACAATGCGTAGAAATACTGGGCGTGCAGGGTAAAGTCATAGCTGTTGCGTCGATCCAGTGAGTGATGCGGCGGATTTCTGTAACACAGCTGGCGCTGCGTCGATTCCTCTCACAGGAAGTCAGGCTGCATCATTCCGGCTTGGCGATGCGTTGATCCTGTAGGCTGTGAGTCTACGTTCTGGACGCAATGCTGGCGCTAAGTCGATCTCCACTCGGGAAGCCGGCTGCGTCATTCCAGTTCGGCGATGTAGTGATTTTCTAACCGCTGGACAGGCTGTGTATCGATTCCAGTAGGCTATGCGTTGATTTTCACCGCAAAAGTTTTTTTTTCTTCCAAAGATGAAGTCTTTTTGGCCCTGAGACTTCAGGAAACAGGAGGCAAGCTCAATCCAAGCCCTTGGAGAGCACTTCTCAGCAGAGCCAGAGGCCAGCAAGGCAACAGGGCACCAGCAATGCAGCAGTCCTTTACAGCAAAGCAGTCCAGGTGAGTCCTTTGAGCAGCCAGGCAGCTTCTCTTGGCAGGTTGCAGGTTCTGGTGCAGATTGTCTGTCCCAAGAAGTGTCTTGAAGTGTCCAGAAGTGTCTAAATTGGTAGAGTCAGGGACCCGGTTTATATACCCAAAAGTGTCTTTGAAGTGGGGGGAGACTTCAAAGAGTGGTTTTGAAGTGCACAAGGTCCCCTTTTCAGAACAACTCTGTCTGCCAGTCCATTGTGTGAGGCCTGGCCACTGCCCTTTGCAATGTAAGTGTCAGGCCCTCCACCTTTCCAGCCCAGGAAGACCCATTCAGTATGCAGATGTGTGCAGGTGTGACTGAGCATCCTGTGTTTGTGGCTGTCTGGGTGAAATGCACAAAGGAGCTGTCAACCAGCCCAGCCCAGACATGGAGTGCAAGGCACAGAAGGATTTAAGTGCAGAGAAATGCTCACTTTCTAAAAGTGGCATTCCTAAAATAGTAATATAAAATCAAACCTCAACAGTAAGCAGAATTTTGTATTACCATTCTGGCCATACTAAATATGACCTGTCCCCTTTCTGATAAGAATCTACCACTCAAACAGTATATGAGGGTAGCCCTAATGTTAGCCTACGACAGGAGCAGGCCTCACAGCAGTGGAAAACGAATTTAGGAGTTTTCTACTACCGGTACATATAAAACACACAGATATATGTCCTGCCTTTTACCTACACAGCACCCTGCCCTCTGGGTTACCTAAGGCCTACCTTAGCGGTGACTTACATGTAGAAAAAGGGGAGTTTTAAGGCTTGGAAAGTACTTTTAAATGCCAAGACGAAGTACCAGTGAAACTGCACACCCAGGCCTTGCAATGGCAGGCATAAGACATGGTTAAGGGGCTACTTATGTGGGTGTCACAATCAGTGATGCAGCCCCTCTATTAGTATTTAATTTACAGGCCCTGGGCACATGAGTTCCCTTTACTAGGGACTTACAAGTAAATTTAATATGCCAATTGGGTATGAGCCAATGTACCATGTTTTAAGGGGAGAGCACATGCACTTTAACATTGGTTAGCAGTGGTAATGTGTGTAGAGTCCTAAAACCAACAAAACCAGTTTCAAAAAGTGGAGGGAGGCAGGCTAAAAAGTTGGGGGTGACCACCCTAAGGCTGTCAGGTCTAACACTCAGGTGGTACAATGCCCTGCATGTACAAGATGGCATGAAGCCACTTTATGTGCCTTGATCCACCTTGTATATATGGCCCCTTCACACCCAACACTTTGCGTGGAAGGTGTGTGCAATGGGTGTTGCTGTGGGAGTCCCACGGCAACACCCAGTGCATTTTGACACTGTCTCAGATTTTTGACTATTTGTAAACCGGATGCTGGGTCAATATCCGACACCAGCCCAGGGGTGGGTTTAGCATGGCAAAATCTAGGAGTGATGCTTACATTTGTACTGCGTTTCTTGCCTTTACTATATGTGCTGCATTATGCAGCACACAGAGTAAGAGCAAATCACACTTTCAGTTTGTTGTTGTGCAGGATAGTGTTCCTTCCTGCAAATAAAAACCTTCTCCCCCTCAATGCAGCCACCCTTGCACAATGTGCAAGGGTGGCTGCACTGGCGCACATGTGATTACCACCTACGAAGGGAGGTATACAGAGGAGCGGTGTATTCTTATGTACATGGTGCATCGCTGCCTTTTTAAAATGACAGTGTGTGATGCTGCCTAATTTTGCACAGCAGCACACACCATCATTTTGTTTGATCTAGCCATCTAACTTGTCAAATGGTGAGATTGCAGCCACTTGTTCAGCCGCACACATGAAGTTCACATACATGCACAATGTGTAGTATGCATTTTATTTTGTGGCCATTCCCATATCAGCCATGTGGTTTGCGTTGTGAGTTGTTGTGGGTTCACCGTGTATGGTGCCCAGAGCTCCTCCAGAGGGTCCCTCGGTTCTGCCATCTTGAATCCAAGGTTGGCAGGGAACTCTGGGAGCATCTGAGTGGCCAGGCAAGGCAGGTGACGTCAGAGCCCCCTCCTGATAGGTTATCACTCAGCTAGGTCAGGGCTATTACGGTTTCTCTTTTGGGTGGTTCCTCAGATTCGGCTTGCAGGATTTCAGCAGGACTTCTCTGCAACCTCCAATTTGACTTATGGCTACTGAAACTGCTTCTGGACCCTCCAGGAACCAAAATCACTGCTAACTTGGAAGAAGACTCTTCTGCAACTTTGCTTCTCCAGCTCCTGCCAGCTTTGCAACATTTCCCTGACCGTGCATCCTCAGAAGACTGTAACTCTTCAGCCTGCACAAGAAGAAGGAGGAATCTCCCTTGGGGTGAAGGCATCACTCTCCTGCATCTGCAGGTACCTGGCCGCAACGATGACTGGCTGCGTGGGTCTCCCCTCATCCTCACTGGTGTGGATCCTGTATCACAGGTGGTTGTCCAGAGTGGTCCCCTTGGTCCTCTCTACCAGCTGCGCACTTTGATGGTGGTAAGTCCTTTCCACTCCACACAAGACTGTACCCCTGTGCACCATATCCTTTACAGCTGCCAAGGCTTGTTTGCTTCACCTCCAAGGGGAACTTCAGGCAACGTGTAGCTCCAATCCCCAGCACACCCTCCTGCAATGCCTGGCCCTCTGCGTGATCCTCCTGCGACGTGGGAGCCTCTTATGTGGTGCTGCGTGGGCTGTGTAGGATTCTGGCCCTCTATTTAGTGTACAAAGCTGTGCATGGGGTCCAGACAACCACACATTGGTTTCCAGAGGTAAAAATTAAACCATCTATTGCTCCAATTTTTAAGGTAGCTGGTCAAGCAGTTAGGTTAATCCAGGAGATATGCTAAGAATTTGTTGTACTCACAAATCCAATCATGCACTACACACGCTCAATGAATAACTCAAGACCAGAATTTATATTAAAAAAAAGAAAAAAAATACTTCTGACTTTTATATAACCTTTTAAGACCAAGATCTTTAAGATACGATGATTACGTTTTGAGATATGACTTTTCAATGTTTTAATAATTACGCACCATAGAAATCAATAGGCAGTCACTTTTAAAAATGCATTACAAATTGTACAGTTGAGTTACCAGTCTCTTCTTTTGCAGAGTGGTTGCAGTAGTCGGTGGGCACACTGTACCCGCTGGAGAGCCTCGGGCGGCTCCCGGTTCAGGTATGAGCAGCGTTGGAAAGTCTCTTGGCACAGCCTGGAAGTCCTCTGGGTCTTTTGAGGTCGGACCAGTGGTCAGTTCCTCCGCAGCAGCGATTTTCTGGACTCTGATACAGCAAACAAGGGTCTTGGGGCCTCTTCTGGTGCAGCAGGTCCTCTGTTCTCGTCCTGTCTAATTCTTTGGTGCTGCCTTCTTTTCTTCCCGATGAATCTAGTTTCTTGGTCTAGGGGAGCCCACTTAATACTGAATTTAGTGGGTGTTTTAGGAGGAACCTGGTAGTGTGCAACTGGACATTTACCCTTGGGTGGCTACACCCACTACAGTGCCCATGTGCGGTGGGATGGATCACTTCCTTAAACCTCATTGGCATTTTCCTTGCCATCCAACATGTAGGAAAATTAAATGGTGGTCCACTTCACCTGCAAGCCCCTAGGGGTGGTGCATGCTCAGTGAGGCCACTCCTCCTACCCTTTGTCTGGTTTCCCGCCTTTGCTCCTGCCAAAAGTAGGGGGGTGCAAATGGAGAAGCCATCTGCTGCTAGCAGCAGGCCTGGGGCTTGAGTTTCAGGGTTAGCAGCCCTTTGAAGCTCACTGCCAGGGTGTTGCACATTCCTGAGGGAGGGGGTGTTAGCTCCTCCACCCAGGAAGAGCATGGTTTTACAAACCAGAGAGCCAGGGCACTCCCCCAGGTTTGTATATTGGCTGTCTGGAAGTAGCAGGCTGGATGGAACCAGTAAGCAACTATGCCAGTTAGGTTAGCTTTTGCAAGGGGCACCTCTAAGGTGACCCCTGGTACATTTAGGGTAAAATCCAATACTGGTACCAGTTTGGATTTAATATTTTGAGTTGTTTGATACCAAACAACCCAGGGTGCAGAGTGGCCATCATGTAGCTGGGGAACTCGTGTTTGACCAGTGTCCAGTACATGTACTTAAGATGGCTGCTCTGTTCATTATGTTCATTATGTTTCAGGTTTGGCAACGACACAGTTTGGGCATACTGCTCATGCAATTGTGCCCTCACATATAGTGTGGTGCACCCTGCTTTAGGGCTGTAAGGCCTATCAGAGGAGTGAATTACCCATATCATATGCAGTGCAGGGTGGACAGGGCACACAGGGAGTGTGCCATGTCGAGTTTGCCTTTTTGGGTTTGCCCCAGCACACTCAGCATGCAATGGCAGTGCTGGTTGCATCTGAGTGCAGGGCCCTAGAGGGTGGCACAATCAGTGCTGCTGCCCTCAGGGGTCAACTCCTAATATCCCATACCGTGGGTACTGGGGTACCCATTTACTAGGGTCTTACATTGATATGTAAGAGTGTATCCAATTGTGCCAAGCATCACAACAGATTTAGGGAAAGAGCTCTGGCCCAGGGAACCTGGTTAGCAGGGGCCATGGTCACTACAACTTCTATGACGCCTCAACATCAGGCAAAAAGTGAGGGGTTAACCCATGCAAAATAAAAAAAAGAGGCCCTTTCTCACACTAGCCCCTTGTCCCCCACCCCACCCAAACGAAAGAGGATGAGACTACCCTTTCCCTAGTGAGTCTTCACCTTCTAAATGGAAGAACCTGGAGAGGTCATCTGCATTGGCATGGTAGGTCCCAGGTCTGTGTTCCACTCTAATGTCCATCCCCTGTACAGAAAGGGACCACTTAAGCAGTTTGGGGTTTTCACCTTTCATTTGTTGTAGCCATCTGAGAGGCCTGTGGTCAGTCTGAACAGTGAAGTGAGAGCCAAACATGTATGGCCTCAACTTTTTCGGAGCCCAAACCACAGCACTCCATTTTTGCTCCCTCTGGAGTAGCTTTTTGTTAATAAAAGCAACAAGCTGGTCATGTCCATCATCATTCCTTTGGGAGATGACTGCTCCTATCCCCATCTCTGAAGTATCTGTCTGGGCTATGAATTCCCCAGAGTAGTATGGGACTTATAGGACTGGAGCAGAGCACATAGCTTTCTTCAGAGTGTCAAAGGCCTCTTGACAACTCACTGTCCAGTTGATCTTTCTGGGCATCTTTTTGGAGGTGGGTTTTATGAGGGAGACAACTATCGTGCCATAATCCTTCACAAACCTCCTGTAATATCCAGTTAAGCCAAGGAATGCCCTTTATCGTGCCATAATCCTTCACAAACCTCCTGTAATATCCAGTTAAGCCAAGGAATGCCCTGACTTGTGTCTGGGTTGTAGGAGCTTTCCAAGCCAGAATGGTCTGAATCTTGGGTTGTAGAGGTTGTACTTGGCCTCCACCACCTAGCTGGCCCAAGTATACAACTTTGCGCTGCCCTACCTGGCACTTACTGGCCTTGATAGTGATGTCTGCCTTATGCAGAGCCTCAAGGACTTTGACAAGGTGGATCAGGTGATCCTGTCAGGTGGCACTATAGACAGCTATGTCATCTAAGTAAGCTGCACTAAAAGTTTCCAATCCAGCAAGGACTTGGTTCACCAACCTTGGGAATGCAGTAGGGGGATATTTGAGTCCAAAGGGCATAACAGTGAACTGATAATGCCCACTAGGAGTAGAAAATGCTGACCTCTCTTTTGGCCCTGGGGTCAGGCTAATCTGCCAGTACCCTGATGTTAAATCAAAAGTACTCAGATACTTGGCTGCCCCTTGTCTGTCGATGAGCTCATCAGCTCTTGGAATTGGGTGTGCATCTGTTTTGGTCACTGAGTTGAGGCCTCTGTAGTCCGCATAAAACCTCATTTCTTTCTTATCATCCTTGGAGTGAGGTTTGGGGACTAACACTACTGGGCTAGCCCAGGGGCTCTCTGAAGGTACAATGACACCCAAATCCAACATTTTCTTGACTTCAGCTTCTATGTTTTCTCTGACATGGTCAGACTGTCTGTAAATGTTGTTTTGACAGGCAGGCTGTCATCAGTGTCCACATCACATGTACACCATTATGTCTTTCCCGGGGTCAGAGAAAATAGCTTAGCATACTGGTTGAGGACCTCCCTGCAATCAGTCTGCTGTTGTTCTGTGAGGGTGTCTGACAAGACCACTCCATCCACAGAACCACCTTTGGGGTTGCTGGAGAGGAGATCAGGGAGAGTTTCACTCTCTTCCTCCTGTCCTTCATATGTAACCATAAGCATGGTCACATCAGCTCTATCATAAAAGGATTTTAGGCAGATGACATTTAGGATTCTTTTGGTGTGTTTTGCAACTGCCTAGGTCAACTAGATAAATTACCTCCTCTTTCTTTTCAAGAATGGATAGGGCCCAGGCCATTTGTCCTGGAGGGCCCATGGAGCATCAGGCTCCAATACCCAAACTTTCTGCCTGAGTTGGAACTCCACCATAGCAGCTTTTTGGTCATACCAAAGCTTTTGAAGCTCTTGGCTGGTCTGAAGATTTTTGCTGGCTTTCGCCATGTACTAAGCCATTCTAGAACGTAGGCCAAGCACATAGTCCACAATATCCTGTTTGGGCTCTTTGAGAGGCCTCTCCCAGCCTGACCTCACAAGACTCAGTGGTCCCCTAACAGGGTGCCCAAACACAAGTTCAAAAGGAGAAAAACCCACTCCCTTTTGTGGCACTTCTCTGTAGGCAAACAGCAGGCAAGGAACTAGGACATCCCATCTCATTCTACATTTTTCAGGGAGCCCTCCAATCATGTCTTTTAGGGTCTGGTTGGTTCTTTCTACCAGCCCATTGGTTTTTGGATGATATGGGGTAGTGAATGTATATGTCACTCCACATTCCTGCGACATGTGTTTTAAGTATGCAGACAAAGTTTGATCCTCTGTCTGATACTACCTCCTTAGGGACCCCAACCCTGGTAAAGATACCTAGGAGGGCTTTGGCAACTGCAGGTGCAGTTATTGACCTAAGGGGAATATCCTCAGGATACCTAGTGGCATAATCCACTACCACCAAGATATATCTATGTCTTAATGCTGTTGGAGGGTCAAGGTGGCCAATGTCAACCCCTACCCTTTCAAAGGGAACCCCAACCACAGGCAGTGGTACTAATGGGGCCTTTAAGGGCCCATCTGCTTTGCTACTGGCCTGGCAGGTGGGACAGGACTAACAAAAGTCCTTCACTTTTTGGGACATCCCTGGCCAATAGAAGTAGTTAACTAACCTACTCCAAGTCTTGATGTGGCCCAGATGCCCTGCTATGGTGATGTCATGGGCTAGAGTGAGGAGAAACTCTCTGAACTTCTGGGGCACTACCACCCTCCTGGTTTCACCAGGCTTGAGGTCTCTGGCCTCAGTGTACAAGAGCCCCTCCTCCCAGTAACCCCTGTGGGTACCACTGACATTTCCTAGCTCCTCCTGAGCAGCTTGTTGTCTCAGGTCTTCAACAGTGGGACGCTCTCTTTGCCCCTGGCACAGATCTTCCCTAGAGGGTCCCCCTGGGCCCAGGAGCTCTGGGTGGTAAGACCCAAGCTCTTCAGGCTCAGTTCCCTCTAAGGTGGGTGACTCCTCCTCCTGAAAAGAGGTGTCCTGTCTTTGGATCTGTTTGGAAGCTGGTCCTCCAGTCTTCCTGCCTTTTCTCTTGGGTGGCTGGTCTACTATTTCAGGATCCAGCTCTCCTTTTTCTCTCCGAGGTTTGCTATGTGCCCTAGTCTTGACACAATCCCACTCAGGGATCCCAACATTGCTGCATGGGTCTTTAGCTCTATCTCAGCCTAGGGGGAATGCTCCAGGTCATTACCAAGCAGGCAATCTACAGGGATGGATGAGGACACAACTACTTCTTTCTGCCCTGCTACTCCTCCCCATTCAAAGTTTACCATAGCCATGGGGTGGAACTTGGTCTCATTGTCAGCACTCGTGACAGGATAAGACCGCCCTACCAGAAACTGAGTTGAAGGAACCAGGTGCTGGGCCGCCATAGTGACACTATCCCCTGTATCGCTCAAGGCTTCTGTTTTTCCACATTAATCACAAGGTGCTGCCTGTATTTTGTTCATGTTCCTTAGCCAGGCAGCACAGGAAAAATCTACCGCATTCTCAGCGACTAATGTTCCCTCAGTGAGAACATTGACATGGTCAGGCCACACCTCTGACCCAATCTGGATATTGGCAACTGCATTTACTGCAGATTGACTAGAGGCATTGCTTTTGTTTTTACAGCCAGAGTCTCCAGTTTGGTGCCCTTCTGATTTACAGTCATAGCACCAAGCATTGTTGGGGTGAACATTCTTTCCTTTGTACCCTTCTCTGGACTGTGAGAAGTCTCAGACCTCCTGTGCAGATTTTTGGGGGCCTTGAGAAGACTCTTTGTTGTTTTTACCCTGGCTCCCATCTTTCCCTTGGGGGCCTTTGTGGCCTCTTTCTTTTGGTCTCCCCCAACAGTGGATATTCTGGTCACCCTTGTTTTGACCCAATGGTCTGCCTTCCTCCCCAACTCTTGAGGGGAAAGTGGACCCAAATCTACCAGATGTTGACGTAGCCTACCATTGGAATAATTACTCAACAGATGCTTTTCATAAACAAATTGTACAGCCCATCAATCATACACCTTGTTCACAGCTAACCGTCCACCTAGCATTTTTACTGAATAGCCCACAAGGTCAACCCAGGTCTGGCTCTGGGATTTTGGAGCCTCCCTGAACTTCATTCTGTACTCTTCAGTTGTAAATCCAAAGCCCGCAATGAGGGTATAATTCATGAGGTCATAGGATTTATAATCTGCCTCATTTAGTGTCAAGCCTATGCCTGCACTTTCCTGAGAATAACTCCCATAATAGTGTGCCCCAGTGTTTCTTTTCAATTTCCCACCAAATGCAGGCTCTTTCAAAGGCAGAAAATAATTTCACTATATCATCCCCTTCAGTGAAGGGAGGGACAACTCCTTTTGGGTGTTTAATGTTGAAAGATTTGTCTTTCAACACTTGGATGCTACCACCAAGCCCAACTCTTTTCTTTGCTTTTCTATTTCCAAAAGATGTCTTTTTAAAGGCAGTCTTTTGGTCAGCCTGACAAGTTCCAGGTCTGTGTCTGTGGGTGCTTTGGAGCTGCTGTGTGAAGAGGATATACCCTCATCTCCCAGCTCCACAGGATCTTCATCCTCCTCAGATGCATCATTATTATCAGCTGGAGGATGATCTTTTTCATACTGGGCCACCAGAAACTTAAGTTTCTCTGTTTTGGGTCTTTTCCCAGTTTGAATCTTGTATAGTCTGCAGAGTCCCCTTAATAGGTCATAGGTATGAGCCTCATAAGGTTCCATGTTGATCTCCTGGGTTCTGGCCTCTGAGTCAAACATTTATATCTTACTAAAGTTTGGACTTTTTATTTTTTAAAGAATTTAGAATTCCACGTTTTGGATAACCAACTAAAGCAAAGACCAGGGCCCTAGCAATCACTTTTAGAAATGTTGTAAAAAAAGAAAAATTGTTAGTCAATTAGAAAATCAAAAATAATTATATAAAGACAATTCAGAGAGTTGCTCGTGTTCACACAATTGAAAAAGTGGTATCAGCAAATGCAAGGTCTTTATCCCATCGCTGATACACCAGATGTAGGAGGCTGCCCCCCATGTAGTGTGCAAAACTAGGCACACTGTGCAGGGGGTCCAAGCAACCACACATTGGTTTCGGAGGTAAAAATTAGACCACCTAATGCTCCAATTTTTAAGGTAGCTGGTCGAGCAGTTAGGCTAATCCAGGAAATGTGCTAAGAATTTGTTGTATTCCCAAATCCAATCATGCACCACACACACACACTCAATGAATAACTCAAGACCATAATTTATAAAAAAATACTTCGGACCTTTATATACATTTTAAGACTGATATCTTTAAGATACGTTAAGTACTTATGGAGATATGACTTTTCAAAGTTTTAATAAAGTTAGTCTTTCTGTAAGTAATTACGCACCATAGGAATCAATAGGCAGTCACTTTTAAAAATCGTACATTTTAGTTACCAATCTCTTCTTTTGCAGGGTGGTCGCAGTAATCAGTGGGCGCACTGTGCCAGCAAGAGAGCCTCAGGTGGCTCCCGGTTCCGGCGGGAGCAGCGTTGGAAAGTCTCTTGGCACAGGGCCACCTTGAGGGGCCACTTGGAAATGGAGCTGGTTTGCAGATTTAAAGATGGTGCCTTGGGGTCCCCTTGCGCTTTGGAGATCGCAAGGGGTTTGGGACACGTAGCACATAACAGATCCCGCAATGCAGGGATCAGGGCAGCTGGATGCAGGGCGAGTTGAAGGACATGGATACTGTGCGCAAAGGGACCCTTTGGAGCTGGAGATAAGTCTACTTCAGTGGGTCTTCCAGGACGTCGCAGGTGCTCTGGTGGGAGATCCGGGGTGTCACTGAAGTCCCTCGACTGGGGCTTCCTCCTGGTCCAGGTGCAGCTCTAGGGGAGCTTTTTTTGGGGTTGTCCGATGTGCACTGACCAGTACCAGGGCTATTGGCCCAACTTGGCCAAGGGTGGGCGCTGTGCCACCAAAGTTGGTACAGTTGCATGTCTCATCCGGGCTGTCATTGGTGTGTCAACGGGCCTGGCTGCGACTTCCAGTTGTGGGGATATCTTCAGGCCGGTGAAGTGTACCTCACTGGTTTGCAGGTTCTTTCAGGTTCCTTTGGTTTCTTGAGTGGTACCTCCACTCAGAGAGAGATCTCGGGCTATTTGCGAAGCCTGGAGGTCCTCGGGCTCATTTGAGGTCAGTCATGGGGTCAAGCTCATCCGCAGCTGCGATTGTCAGGACTCTGGTGCAGCAAGGAGGAGTCTTGGGGCCTCTTCTGGCGCAGCCGGTCCTCTGATCTCGTCCTGTCGGGTTCTTTGGCGCTGTCTTCCTTTCTTCCAGATGAATCTAGTATCTTGGTCTAGGGGAGCCCACTAAATACTGAACTTAGTAGGTGTTTAAGGAGGAACCTGGTAGTGTCCAATGGGACACTTACGCTTGATTGGCAACACCCACTACAGTGCCCACTTCCTGTGGGAAGGGTCACCTCCCTAAATCTCACTGGCTATTTTCCTGCCATCCAACATGGAGGTAAATGGTCTGGTTTCCCACCTTTGCTCCCACCAAAAGTGGGGGTGTGCAAAGGGGGAAGCCATCTGAGGCTCGAGTTTCAGGGGCAGCAGCCCTTTGAAGCTCACTGCCAGAGTGTTGCACATTCCTGAGGCAGGGGGTGTTAGCTCCTCCACCCAGGAAGGGCATTGCTTTACAAACCAGAGAGCCAGGGCTCTCCCCCAGGTCTGTATATTGGCTGTCTGGAAGTGGCAGGCTGGATGGAACCAGTCAGCAACTATGGCAGTTAGGTTAGCTTTTGCAGGGGGCACCTCTAAAGTGACCCCTGGGTACATTTAGGGTTAAATCCAATACTGGTAACAGTTTGGATTTAAACATTCTGAGTTGTTTGATACCAAAAACAGAACGGCCATCATGTAGCCGGGAAACTCATGTTTGACCAGTGTCCAGTACATGTACTTAAAATGGCTGCTCTGTTCACTCGTTATGTCCCAGGCTTGGAAAGGACACAGTGGTGGCATACCGCTCATGCAATGATGCCCTCACATATAGTATGGCGCATCCTGCCTTAGGGCTGTAAGGCCTACAGAGGAGATACTTACCCATATCATATACAGAGTAGGGTGGATAGGGCAAAGAAGGAGTGAAACATGTTGAGTTTGCCTTTTTAGGTTTGCCCCAGCACACTCAGCATGCAATGGCAGAGCTGGGTGCATCTTGGTGCAGGGACCTAGAGGGTGGCACAATCAGTGCTGCTGCCCTCAGGGGGGCTACTCCTAATATCTCATGCCCTCGGCACCAGGGTACCCATTTACTAGGGTCTAACAATGATATGTAAGAGTGTATCCAATTGTGCCAAGCATCACAACAGATTTAGGGAAACAGCTCTGGCCCAGGGAACCTGGTTAGCAGGGGCCCTGAGCACTACAACTGCTAGGACACATCAACATCAGGTAAAAAGTGGGGGCTAACCATGCAAAAAAAAAAGAGGCCTCCTCTCACATGCTGCTCCAGGGACTCCTGTGTCCCTGTCCTGTGGGACACCTGTGGGTGCTGGCTCTGCTCCTGTGGGCCTTCTGCGATGCGGACGGGGTCCTCTGTGACTCCCCCTCCTGGGTAGAGTCCTCCTGGACCTTCCTGATCCCTGGCATCACCTCTTTTTTTTTTTTTACCAACCGTGAGTTTGCCTTTGCCAAGCCTTGTTGGTGGAAATCCTTCACAGATACCAGTCTGCAATCCAGCTTCCAGCATGGGACACCTCTTGCACTCATCAGGAACTATTCTCTGGCTTCTGAGCTGCAGTGCTGACTGGTCTTACTTCCACTTCAACCACCTCCAATAAATACTTCTGGGTGGGTAGTATCTCCTACTCCTCCTGGACTCCACAGACATTTCTGGACTTGGTCCCCTTTCTCCACAGGTCTTCCTCTTCGGTACTCCACCACTGGCTTTCTTGCAGTCTTCTTGGGGTGTCTTCTTTTACTTCTTTTCCTCCTTTTGGGTGGTTTGAGGAAAATCCAGTGTTTTACTCCTCCATTCCTGGCCACTGGGGGGTACTGTGTTACTTACCTCTGGATTTCTAGTACTCCCAGCTCCCCTCTACCCATTTTACTTACCTAGGTGTGAGTACCTTATTCGCATTCCATTTTTTAGTATATGGTTTGTGCTCCCCCTAGGGTCACTATTGGTTATTGCTATTTGCACTGTTTTATAACCTCTTCTATGTGTGTTTCTGATTACTACTGTATATATTTAGTGTATTACTTACCTCTTCTACCTAAGGGTAGATTACCTCTTCTAGTATTTTGTGGTGATTTGTTCCAAACATCAAGTACCTTTATTTTTGTACAACTGAGTGTTTTCTTTCATGTGTGTAAGTGCTGTGTGACTACAGTGGTATTGCATGAGCTATGCATGCCTCCTAAAAAAGCCTTAGCTGCTCATCCACAGCTACCTCTAGAGAGCCTGGCTTCTAGACACTGCCTATACTTTAGTAAAAGGGGATACCTGGACCTCGTGTAAGTACCATAGGTACCCACCACACACCAGGCCAGCTTCCTACAGCTCGAACACAGGATGGCAAATGTATGCACAGGTACTGAATGTAGCAGCCATTCTGACAGCTCCTTGGTCATGGGGTTGAATATGGGAAACCAAGATAGTAAGCATCCCATAGGCCATTCCCCCAACTTGGCCAGTGCACTCATGACAAGCCCCATTACAACACTAAGTAGGCTTAGATGAACAGGATTTATTTTACAACCATTAAGTAAATGAAAACCTAAAACCTACCCTATTCTAAACTAACCTATACTAATTATCCTTAATTTAAACCTACATCTATCTAACCTATTTTAAACTTATCTTACACATGTAACACCATAATATAAACATTAGCCCTCCCACGCTCCTTAAGAGATGAGATACAACTAGGACAACAAACTATGACTACACATGTACTAACCAAACTTATGGCCTAAAATAAAAAATAAATATATATATACATATATATATTTACATATATATATATTTTATACACAAATAACCTAACATGACCCCCAACACGCTCAACAATAAAATAATGTAGGAAAAACCCACCTCTACTATACTTAACCTAATCTATGTTTACTCTACACTAACCTAAGACAACACATGTAAAACCCTATATAAAATCATACAAAACAGTAAAAGGGAGGGGAATGAACTGGGAGGTTGTACGATACAATATCAGTTCACTTCCTCCTATTCTCTAACGTTTTCCTAATGTATCACAACAACTTGCGGCCCTCTACTGCACCCTCCTCCAATTTAGTCAGTCTGGCCAAAATCTGCCCAATGTCGCTTCTCATGTCCTGCTCAAATTGGCTTGGGGCTATTGTTGCAGGTGGCTGTACTGGTGGCTGCATGATCACTGGTGCAGCTGACGTTGAGAGCCTTGGCCCCCGGAACCCGATGCCTTGTCTCCAGTGTCATTGTGTGGCTGTACTGGAGGTCCCCTCTGGGGAAAGGCACGCCATTTCCCTGATGCTTTTTTTCTTCAGAACCTCCTGGCCTTTCAGCGGAATGCCTCATCAATCTCCATTGTGTGGTGGTATTGGTCAGCCCTCTTATGGAATTCTAGCCTCTGTACTTCTGTCATGTTGGCAGCTGAAATATGAGGAGAAGCAAGCATCAGTATCAGCATTGGTTGGAGGTTGTACAGACATATAATGAACACTGCAACTGCAGATAACACATACAGCCCAACACACATTCCTCAAAAATGACTTACTCCTCATCTGTGACTATTTCCTACCAGCCATCATCAGTATCATGTACATGTCACTGGGATGACGGCAATCTGTTTAGAAACAACTGGGCCCAGAGCTGAGTGGACAAACTTGTCCATGATCTACATTTGTGTCTTCTAACTTGTGAGGATCACGTGCCCCAATAATTCTGGATTTCCTGTGTCCCTGTGCATAAGGGGGGCTGTGCCTGCAATCCATCACCTCGACACAACTGGTGAAACATCAAGGCTTGCCCAGTCATCATGAAGGCAAGGTGTAAGCCATATGATACGGGGTCAGGTAATGTCCCACCTGCTATTTGAAACTTCCCAGAAAGTTTGTCTATAAGCCTAAGCTGCACATCTGAGTTGTCAACACATTACAGGACTGAATCCCACTACCCTGTGCTATGTACGTCTGTTAAACAGCACACACATGGGGGCTGTATGAGTGCTCTTGGGCCCACAGTGAGTTTGGCACTGCAGTGGGTGCTGCAACAGTATCCAGAAACATTGTACATCATTTGCACATGCATGTCAGACAACATCAAAGTACCAGGTACCCAAACAACATTCACATCATATGCATATGCGATGTGACCTTACATCACTTACAAATATCATGGTGGGAGGAACATGTAGTTAAATCTGGTGTGGGAAGAATCAGACTTTCCACACAACCATCTGGAGGTTAGTTGTCTACTAAATGTGTACACAACAGTTTGTTGTGCAGCACAATATGGCTCCTTGCAGTACTACACACTCGTATCTAAAGGGTACAGAGGCACCTGTGGTGTACGTCTCCCCTACACATGCCCCCTAGAGACCTCTGCAGATATCACCCACATCTGTACCGTCTTGTCATTAAGTGTAAGCCATGTGCTGCACACTATGCTGACAATGGTACTGTGACAAAGTGGTCATAAACAGGCATGCTATAAACACAAACAGCTGCCCTGAGACCTATCAAGGTAGACACTGTCAGAATCACCAGATCCTCGGGGTCAGCGCACGTTCCCAACACTTCCACCACTGAACAGCTCCAAGACTCTGATAGATAAATCACAGAGGCTAAGAGAGTTCAAGAGGGGAAGAGGGGATTAGGAAGGGAAATAGCTGGGAAGGAGACCTGTAGTAAGAAAAAGGTTAGAACACACAATATAAAAATTATATCTCCTGAAATCAATACTAGACTATGATTCTAAGCATAGTCATTCTGAAAACATGAACAATCTAAGAATTAAGTTTAAAATGACTAAGTTTCAAGATGGCCGGATACCTGTAAGGGAATCAAGATGGATTAAATGAATACTTTCTTATTCAAGTACTTTCCTTTACATGAGAATCAGAAAAACGGTCTGACTAAATTTTAATCCAGTCATATAAATCCTTTTTTGAAAATGCATACTAGGACCATACAATATTGCATCTAGACACTCTGATCTTCTGTGTACTCTTAAAATGTTTCAACACAAATTGCGTATATTGTAGATTCATATATATATATATCATCACATATATATAGTAAACACCATAAAAGGATTGTGCACCATGAATAACACAATATGGATTCAGGAAAAACAAATCACAAAACTTGTCAACTCGAATATTACATGATAAATATCTTAGAATGGTGGCATACAAAAAACAACATGAATTAAACTCGAGGAGAGAATTGTGCGTCTTGCTGATTCGTAAACCATGATGTAAATGCCAAGAAATAACAGCTCATAATGAATAACAAGATCAAAGTACAATGAAACGAATCACGCGTCTTTTACCGATTCTTAAGCCACCATGTAAATGTCGAGAAATGGTAGTGCGCAATGAACAACAAAGTTAAAACACCATAAAACGAATTGCGCGTCTTGTCAATTCTTAAGCCACCATGTAAATGTCAAGAAATGGTAGCGCGCAATAATTAACAAGATTAAATTATCATGAAACAAATCGCGCGTCTTGCCGATTCGCAAGTCACCCTGCAAATGTCACAAACACTCAAGCGCATATTTCACACGTGCAAAGTACTCTGTCAAATCATAAAAGAATTAGGCCCAAGAACATGAGCGTTCTCGATAACAGCATCGGGAGGCCAGCCCAACCACCATCTTAACGTCCAGAACAAGGATCTCCAAACGAAGAATGAAAGTCAGAAGTCTGGAAGATCAAATAGGCCACCGGGACAGGAGCTCAGGAAGTAGCTGCTGCTCTGCACCGGGACCTCTGAATAGTGAGCACTTGGAGCTGGGCTGGCTCCTTTGTATAGAGTCTTGGCCCAGCCCACAACCACAACCAGGCATGTTGCAGGGAAAGTCTCTAGAAGGCCCTGGAAAGGGACCACACCCTAACACACTCTGAAAGCCTGCAGCAATACATTGCAAATGAACAGCGTTTGTAAGCACATTAAAAATAAGTCTTCAGAATTGAACTCTGCAATGCAAAAGGTTAAACAACAACATATCAGCACAATGCATAAGTTACATTGTTTTGAGAGTGCTGGGTTTTTGCATTCTAGTTGCCAATAGAGCGCGCACTGCCCTGGTGTTGACAGTACTCCCCTCTCCCAGACGCGCTCTAGGGCCTGGTTTGCCTGGATTAAGACGATGAAAGTGTCTCACAAGTACTGGAGCATGAACATCAGATGCAGAAACCCATGAGTTATTTTCAGGACCATAACCTTTCCATGAGATTAAGTACCATAGATTACGCCCTCGTAGTTTAGAATCCAACACTTTCTTAACTTCATATTCTTCTTCTCCCTGTACTAGAACAGGAGCTGGATGAGGGTGGACCTTTTGGACTGCCCTTTTCAATAGGGAAGTGTGGAACACTGGATGAATCCGTAAGGATCTGGGCAATTGTAGTTTATAGGTTACCGGATTGATTTGCTGAAGGACTGTGTAAGGACCTATAAATTTGGGATTAAACATGTGCTTCTTCTTGAAGTCTATATGTTTTGTGGAAAGCCACACTTTGTCACCTGGTTGATATTGCGGTCCCTCACAATGTTTCTTGTCATAATGCCTTTTGTATTTTTGTTTGGCTTTTTCTAAATGCTGTTGAATCAGTTTCTGGATTTGATGCAAATGCTGAATGTTTTCTGACACAGCTGGAGTAAGAGAACTTTCTTGAGGAATTGTGATGGGCAGGGTGTCAGGATGATAGCCAAATAAACCAAAAAAGGGTGTAACGCCAATAGAAGTGTGGAATGAGTTATTGTAAGCTAACTCAGCTAACCAGAGCATAGATGTCCAAGAATGAAGTGCCTTTTCAGCATAGGCACGTAGGTATTGTTTCAAAGTCTGATTTAGTCTCTCCGTTTGACCATCTGTTTGAGGATGGTGACTAGTAGATAGCGTAGATGTCACTTGGAGTGTTTTACACCATGTCTTCCAGAAATTGGAGGCAAATTGCGACCCCCGATCGGAGAGGATAACTTTTGGCAGTCCATGATAACAAACCACTCTGTTCAGTAAAATAGTTGCCAGTTCACTAGAAGTGGGCAATTTTTTACAGGCAATGAAATGTCCATATTTCGTGAGACTATCTACTACCACCAGAATTACTGAATGCTGTTGAAGCACTAGCAGACCAGTAATAAAGTCTAAAGAAATGTGCTCCCATGGACGACTTGGGGTTGGAAGTGGATGTAACAACCCTTTTGGTTTTGAATGACTTGTTTTAATGCCAGCACAAACTTCGCAGTTGTTTACCATTGCTTTTACATCTTTTGTTAGGGTAGGCCACCAAAAATAGCGTTGGATCAGTTCAAGAGTTTTAGGAGTACTTGGGTGACCTGCCGTCGGTATAACATGCAACCAATGAAACACTATCTTGCGAAGTTTGGTAGTAGGTATGAACAAACGAGCGTCATGAAAGGGTAGTCCTTGCATGATTGACCTTTTGGGATCTGCTTGGGCGCATGTTTGCCATTTTTCAACAGTGAAAGAGTTGCAAATTTCTTCAAAGAAATCTTCAGTTTTTATGATACATAGAACCTTGTCAGGAGCAATGATAGCTCTGGAGCCTTGAAATGCAGGGAAAGTGGTAGACTCTTGACGGGACAAGGCGTCAGCTTTGCGATTATCTTTACCAGGCCAGAAGGTTACTAAAAAATCAAATTCGGCAAGAAACAGCATCCAGCGTAATTGCCGAGGGGTCAAAAGTCTGGCGGAACTCATGAATTGAAGATTACGATGATCAGTATATACTGTGACAGTGTATTTGGCACCCAACAAATTATGTCTCCATTCTTTAAAGGCATCACAAATCGCCAGAAGCTCTTTATCAGCAATGACATAGTTCTGTTCGGCTTCGTTCAACTTCTGAGACTTACAAGCTACAGGATGAAGTTGACCATTGTCTTTATTTCGTTGTGACAAGACGGCTCCTATTGCTACATCTGAAGCATCAGCTTCCACCATGAAAGGTCGATTCGCATCAGGATGAGTCAAGACTGGGGCAGTGGAGAAAGCTTTCTTCAAAGTCGAGAAGGCTTGATCAGCTTCTGGGGACCATACAAACTTTTCTTTCTTTCTTAGTAGCTTAGTGATTGGAGCCACTGTCTGGAAGAAATGATTTATGAATCTCCGGTAAAAATTTGCAAACCCCAGGAAACATTGTACATCACGAACAGTCTTTCGGATGGTCCAATCAGATACGGCTTTTACTTTCTTTTCTGCCATCACCATACCTTGAGGGGTAAGAATAACCCCTAAAAAAACTCAACTGTGGTAACATGAAACTCACACTTGGTTAATTTGCAATATAAATGGTGCTTTCGAAGGGCTGCAAGAATTTTCTTGACATGTTGGACATGTTTGCTTTCATTGTCAGAGTAGATCAAAATGTCATTGATGTAGACTATGGCAAATATGTTGAGGTACTCTCTAAGAACGTCATTCAAGAAAAATTGAAATGCTTCTGCAGCATTACACAGACCAAAAGGCATGACAGTGTATTAAAAAAGGCCATATCTTGTCTTGAATGCTGTCTTCCATTTGTCACCCTCTCTCATTCTGACCAAATGATAAGCACCTCGAAGGTCAAGCTTTGTGTAGATTTTTGCTCTCTTTACTTGTTCCAATAATACCGGAATTAGGGGTAAAGGATATTTATTCTTGATGGTGACTTTGTTCAAACCCCTATTGTCAATGCAGGTTCGAAGTTCTCCATTAGCTTTTGGAACAAAAAACAAAGGCGAAGCTGCAGGAGACTTAGAGGGGAGAATGAAGCCATTCTCCAAAAATTGATCTAGGTATTTTCGTAAATGTTGATTTTCATGTTCTGACAGGGCATATACACGACAGTTGGGAAGTATCGCACCTGGGCTAGATCAATTTGACAGTCCTAAGATCTATGAGGAGGTAGAGTCTCTGCTCCTTTCTCATCAAATACATCTCTGTAAGATGAATATTGTTTGGGCAGCTGAATTTCTTTCTCCGCGGCAGTAGCTATGTAAGAGTTACAAACTTTTGGTACTTGAATCTTTTGGAGACACTGTTCGTTACATAGCGCAGATGAGAACACGATTTTTCGTTCTGCCCAATTGATCTCTGGATTGTGATGAGTTAACCATGGCAAGCCGAGGATAATCCCATATTGGGGAGCATGGATCATGTCAAGAATGATTTTCTCTTTATGTTTCTTTCTTTGATTCTTATCTTCACAAATCATCGACAAGGGGATAGTCTGAAGAGTTACTGGACCTCCAGTCAAGAGTTTTCCATCGACTGCCTGGATGATTTCTGGGGTCTTCTTTTCAATACATGGGATCCCCCATGCACGAACCAATTGGACATCAACAAAGTTCCCAGTAGCCACAGAATCGACTAGAGCCTTTTTGAAATAGATCTTTTTCTTGACCTGAACTCTTATTTCCAGTTTAAGATGTCTAGATTGTGAAGGGTCCACGGTGACACCCAAGAGCAACCCTTCTCTGCATCTTGGGTGTTCTAGTTTTCCAACTCGACTGGTGCATTGGCTGCTACCTTCTGAACTGGACCTTGGTTGTTCTTTGGTTTGATTGGACAATCTTTGGCAAAATGACCCTTCCGCCCACAATAAAGACATTGTCCATTTTTTCTGCGTAGGTCCTTTTCATCTTTGGTCAAAGGTCTTCTGATGGTTCCAATTTGCATCGGTTCCGCCGTTCTCTCTTTCGGAGTTCTTGAGTCTCTGTTATCATGAACATGCCATTAATATTTTTCAATCTTATTGCGCGTTCCTTTACGTTCTGCTAAACGATGATCAAGCCTCAAGTCAAGGTTTATTAATTCTTGACAGTCTGTAGGTTGTGGGTCGATTTGCGCTAAGGTATCTTTTAGTTCCTCTTTGAGTCCTTTGTAAAACAAGACCGCTTGCTTTTCTTCAGGCCAGGATGTCTCGGCAACCAGCCGGTTAAAGTTGGCTAAATACGACACTAGGTCTTGATTCCCTTGGCGTAAATATAATAATTCACTGTCTGCTGACTGTGTTACAGTTCTACGATCAAAAACTCTCTCAAACTCACGAACAAAATTTCTCCAGTTGTACAACAAGGGACTATTTTTACGCACAAAAGGAATTGCCCAAGTAGCTGCATCCCCAGCCAAATATGATAACAAGAAAGCTACTTTGGACTGGGCATCGGGGAAAGTATGTGGTCTGCATGTGAAGTGTAGTCCCACTTGAACCAAGAAAGATTGTGCTTTCAAAGGGTCACCTGAGAAACGTTCTGGGGGAGCTAAAGGAATTGCAGAAGGAACATTTAGGGAAATGTTTGTCGGATTACTTCCAGAAGCCTGAGAAGAAGTACCTGGCCAGGACACACCTGTGGGACTTTGTTCCTTCTTCTCTACCTTATCTTGCAACTGACTCACTCTCTCAGCTAAGCTAGTTGTCAATTCTTTGGATGATACCACCTCTGCCTGGAGCTGGGTGATAGCCTTGACTAACTCGTCCAGCGTGGCCATGCTGAGAACATACACAAACCAGGAGGATAATAATTTGTGGGCTCACTATTCTGTCAGAGTCACCAGATCCTCGGGGTCTGCGCACATTCCCAACACGTCCACCACTGAACAGCTCCAAGACTCTGATAGATAAATCACAGAGGCTAAGAGAGTTCAAGGGCGGAAGAGGGGATTAGGAAGGGAAACAGCTGGGAAGGAGGCCTGTAGTAAGAAAAAGGATAGAACACACAATATGAAAATTATATCTCCTGAAATCAATACTAGACTATGATTCTAAGTGTTAGAAATGGGGTCTTTGGTTGACAGTCAGGTTACCCCCTGTTCAAGCAAGGACCCTCACTCTAGTTAGGATAAAAGAGAATCACCCTCAGCTAACCCCTGCTTACCCCCTTGGTAGCTTGGCAGAGCAGTAGGCTTAACCTCAGAGTGCTGGGCGTAAAGTATTTGTACCAACACACACAGTAACTTAATGAAAACACTACAAAATGACACAACACCAGTCTAGAAAAATAGGAAATATTTATCTAGACAAAACAAGACCAAAACGACAAAAATCCAACATACACAAGTCAAGTTATGATTTTTAAAAGGTTTAAAATAAAAAGAGTCTTTAGGTAGTTGTAACAACACACTAGCGCTGCTAGCGTGTAAATGTACCTGGTTTGCGTCAAAAATAACCCCGCACGGGCGGTGTGCGTCGAAAATAACCCTGCACGGTTATATGCGTCGAAAACAGCTCGGCACGGCGATGCGCGTCGAAAAAGCCAGCCCCGCGACGGTCCGAAAGTCCCGCGGCGCAGGTTGCGATCTCTCAGCCTTCGTCAGCGATGCTGCGCGTCGTTTCTCCTGCTCCGGGCGTCGATTCTTCGGTCGTGTTTCCTGCGGCGTCGTTTCTCAGCTGCGGAGCCGGCGTCGCGTCGTTTTCTCAGCCGCGATCGGATTCGCGTCGATCTTTTCTCCGCACGGCGCTCGGTGCGTGTATTTTTGTCCTTAGGCTGCCAGCCTCTCCTTTCAGGGTCCCAGGAACTGGAAGGGCACCACAGAGCAGAGTAGGGGTCTCTCCAGAGACTCCAGGTGCTGGCAGGAAGAAGTCTTTGCTATCCCTGAGACTTCAATAACAGGAGGCAAGCTCTACATCAAGCCCTTGGAGATTTCTTCTTCAAGATGGAAGGCACACAAAGTCCAGTCTTTGCCCTCTTACTCTGGCAGAAGCAGCACTGCAGGAAAGCTCCACAAAGCACAGTCACAGGCAGGGCAGCACTTGTTCCTCAGCGATCAGCTCTTCTCCAGGCAGAGGTTCCTCTTGATTCCAGAAGTGTTTCTAAAGTTTGTAAGTTTGGGTGCCCTTCTTATACCCATTTTAGTCTTTGAAGTCACCTTTCTTCAAAGGGGACTCACACCTTCTTGTGAAATCCTGCCTTGCCCAGGCAAGGCCTCAGACACACACCAGGGGGCTGGAGACAGCATTGTCAGAGGCAGGCACAGTCCTTTCAGATGAGAGTGACCACTCCACCCCTCCCTCCTAGCAGAGATGGCTAATCAGGAAATGCAGATCACACCCCAGCTCCCTTTGTGTCACTGTCTGGTGTGAGGTGAAAAACAACCCAACTGTCAAACTGACCCAGACAGGGAATCCACAAACCAGGCAGAGTCACAGAATGGTTTAAGCAAGAAAATGCTCACTTTCTAAAAGTGGCATTTCCAAACGCACAATCTCAAAATCAACTTTACTAAAAGATGTATTTTTAAATTGTGAGTTCAGGGATCCCAAACTCCACATGTCCATCTACTCTCTAGGGGAATCTACACTTTAATCATATTTAAAGGTAGCCCCCATATTATCCTATGAGAGAGAGACAGACCTTGCAACAGTGAAAACGAAATTGGCAGTATTTCACTGTCAGGACATATAAACCACATTACTATATGTCCTACCTTATCCATACACTGCACCCTGCCCTTGGGGCTACCTAGGGCCTACCTTAGGGGTGCCTTACATGTAAGAAAAGGGAAGGTTTAGGCCTGGCAAGTGGGTACACTTGCCAAGTCGAATTTACAGTGTAAGAATACACATACAGACACTGCAGTGGCAGGTCTGAGACATGATTACAGAGCTACTTATGTGGGTGGCACAACCAGTGCTGCAGGCCCACTAGTAGCATTTGATTTACAGGCCCTGGCACCTCTAGTGCACCTTACTAGGGACTTACTAGTAAATCAAATATGCCAATCATGGATAAACCACTTACATACAATTTAAACAGGAGAGCATATGCACTTTAGCACTGGTTAGCAGTGGTAAAGTGCTCAGAGTTGAAAAGCCAACAGCAACATGTCAGAAAAAAATAGGAGGCAGGAGGCAAAAAAGTCTGGGGATGACCCTGCATAAGCAAAAGTCCAACACGACCCCCTACCAGCCTAAAGCCAGGGGAGAACAATCAATACCTTGATGTACTTCCCTGATTGGGGCGATAGAACAAGGACCCAGGCCCACAACAGCAGGGGCATGTTCCAGTTCTACGCCTTCCTGACTCCAGTTGGATCCCTCTGTCCATACTCTCAGGGCCCACTAAGCTAACCCATGGGGAACCCTTCTCCACATCTACAGACACCATCTGTGCAACACCTAACTTTACTTTGCTCACAGATGTATTGCAATGGGCAGATAGTACCACCAGGGCCAACACAGTGGTGTTGCCCACTCCACCCCCGGGGTGTGACTCTCGTCCTCCCCCCCCCAGGGGCAACTCTGTCCACCAGGACAGCAAGCCACAGTGGCCCCAGACAACTGTCAGGGATGAGAGCCCGACCTCAGGCCTCTCTAACCACTGTGACTGTGGAGAGTGGGGGGTGGTAGCCCCAGGTGCCTGGCACCCTTTGACCACTCTCTCTTCCACCAGGGCCAGGGGTGAGGCTTCCCTCCCCCTGCCCTCTCTTCTGGGGTCCTGAACCACCCAACTAGGAGCGGCCCCCCCAGAAGACAACATGGTAGGGGCACTGTTAGCAGTAGCCCCTTCCTCCAGGTCAGGGGGGACACCCTTAACCTGGCCTCCCAATCCAGGGCCTGTACCCACAGACTGGATCACTGCCTGGCAATCCAGGACTTCTTGGGGGGCATACCTACCCCCTACCAGGTCAGAGTTTACCCTCTGAACCTGGTCATCCAACCCAGGGTCACCACCCTGCGGTTGAACCACTGCCTGGCACACCAGGACTTCCTTGGGAGCACACTTACCCCCCATCAGGTCAGAGTTTACCCCCTGAACCTGATCATTCAACCCAGAGTCACCACCCTGCGGTTGAACCATTGCCTGGCACACCAGGACTTCCAGGGGGGCACACTTACCCCCCTCAAGGGACACACTGTCCCGAAGGGCCACACAAGAGTCTGGCTGGCGCAGGTCTCCTGACCTCTGCCCATCTGACAGAGTCTGGATTCCCCCCAACCCAGAAATGGTCTCACCAAGGTCATTCATGGGGGGCTCTGCTCTCAGAGCTGACCCCTGACCCTCCAGGTTCTCCACTGGGGTCCGCAACCCCCTCTCAACCCTCTGTCTGGACTTCTGCACCCCCTCACTAGGAGTGGTACTGCCAGACACCAGAACTGGTGGGACGCTGGCTACAGCGGCCCCCCCAAGTTCTCCTGACACTGTGGGGTCTCCCTCAACAGATGGCCCTATGGTACAGGCTAGGCTCCCCTCCTGGTGTTCCCGCAGGGAACCCTCCAGGACCTGGGACCGGATCTCGGGCACCTTGGGCCTCAACCCATCCCCATTCCCTCTCCTCTGAGACTGGACATGGGGTCCCTCACCCATCCCACTACACTGGGACCTACCTGGGGCACTACAATCCTTCCCTACCTCACCTGGTTGGGAACTACCTAGACCACTCCTCTCAGGAGCACCCCCAAATGCCTCTTCAGACTCTCTGGTACTCACCCAGAAGTCTGCCTCCATTGTAAGCTCCCTGGGGTCAGAGAACTCACACTCCACCTGGTGTTGGCATAGCTCTGGAAAATAAGGACTAGACATATGCTCTCCAGCAATTACATCACTCAGCCCCTCACATGAATTAACCAAAGTACCCTTCACCCAACCATCCAGTGACTCTGCTTTGAAAAAGCACCCCACATCACCCTCCTGAGACTGGTGAGACAGTACCTGACTGTCCCTGACACTCAACCCACACTCTTCTGGGATGTTTTCACACTCCATAACCAGGACTTCTACCTGGGGGGAACCCCTCTCCCTGTCACTCTCACCTAGAGTCAGTAGAGTGTCCCTCCCACCAGTAGGAATATGACTCCCCATGCCAGTTCCCCAATCCACCTCAGAGACCCTGTGCATCACTGGAGCTACCTCATACCCCTGAACCTCCTGGCGTGTGTTAACTCCCTCCTTCAAGTAGGGCACCACCTCTCTGGGCATGTGCACTTCTGCAGCATCACTGGATATACAATTGTTGCTGCCACCATTCCAGCTGGACTCAGCCCTCATGACTTCCAGCTCTTTCAATTTAAGCTCGTAAGCATAAATCATTTTTTTAATCTCTAAGTTCCTCCTCCTTTCTTCCAACTTTTCCCACCTGTCATACTCCCTTTGTATCCTCAACTTTTCTGCCTCCAACCGGCGAACCCTTTCTGCCTGTCTGTCCTGTAACTCTTCAGGAGTCAGACCCTTGGGTGACACCCTGCCATCCCTCCTGGGGACCCTCCCCCCAGGCGTAACAGGTTCTTCCACTACACCACTGTGTATCCTCTGCACTTCCCCACCCACATTCTCCTCCTCTGTGTGCCCTCCAGCCTTCTTGATTGTCACCCCGGCCCTCTGTGCCGTTTGCAGCTCCCCCTCCCTGGTGGAGCTCTTAGTGGGACAGTCAAGATCTTTAAGGAACTGTTTCAATTGAGCAACTGAGTACTCCTTCAGTTTCTCCATTTCAAACACAGCTCCAGCTGTTGCATCTCCAGATTGAGACATGATGGTCACAAGTGCAAAGTTCCAAAGGCAGAAAATAAGTTCCCAATGAAGTAAAAAGAATCAGTCAAGGGATCAGCAAAATCATGGAAGTAGAACAAAGAGAGTCCTTAAGAGAAAAATCAAAAGATCACCAAACAAGTAGTATGTGGTCACGTAGTGGTCTGAGATCAAAACAGTAGTGTACACTTAATTACTGTATGTCAAGTACAAATACAAGTCCAATCCCGACCGCTGGTCACCAATGTTAGAAATGGGGTCTTTGGTTGACAGTCAGGTTACCCCCTGTTCAAGCAAGGACCCTCACTCTAGTTAGGATAAAAGAGAATCACCCTCAGCTAACCCCTGCTTACCCCCTTGGTAGCTTGGCAGAGCAGTAGGCTTAACCTCAGAGTGCTGGGCGTAAAGTATTTGTACCAACACACACAGTAACTTAATGAAAACACTACAAAATGACACAACACCAGTCTAGAAAAATAGGAAATATTTATCTAGACAAAACAAGACCAAAACGACAAAAATCCAACATACACAAGTCAAGTTATGATTTTTAAAAGGTTTAAAATAAAAAGAGTCTTTAGGTAGTTGTAACAACACACTAGCGCTGCTAGCGTGTAAATGTACCTGGTTTGCGTCAAAAATAACCCCGCACGGGCGGTGTGCGTCGAAAATAACCCTGCACGGTTATATGCGTCGAAAACAGCTCGGCACGGCGATGCGCGTCGAAAAAGCCAGCCCCGCGACGGTCCGAAAGTCCCGCGGCGCAGGTTGCGATCTCTCAGCCTTCGTCAGCGATGCTGCGCGTCGTTTCTCCTGCTCCGGGCGTCGATTCTTCGGTCGCGTTTCTTGCGGCGTCGTTTCTCAGCTGCGGAGCCGGCGTCGCGTCGTTTTCTCAGCCGCGATCGGATTCGCGTCGATCTTTTCTCCGCACGGCGCTCGGTGCGTGTATTTTTGTCCTTAGGCTGCCAGCCTCTCCTTTCAGGGTCCCAGGAACTGGAAGGGCACCACAGAGCAGAGTAGGGGTCTCTCCAGAGACTCCAGGTGCTGGCAGGAAGAAGTCTTTGCTATCCCTGAGACTTCAATAACAGGAGGCAAGCTCTACATCAAGCCCTTGGAGATTTCTTCTTCAAGATGGAAGGCACACAAAGTCCAGTCTTTGCCCTCTTACTCTGGCAGAAGCAGCACTGCAGGAAAGCTCCACAAAGCACAGTCACAGGCAGGGCAGCACTTGTTCCTCAGCGATCAGCTCTTCTCCAGGCAGAGGTTCCTCTTGATTCCAGAAGTGTTTCTAAAGTTTGTAAGTTTGGGTGCCCTTCTTATACCCATTTTAGTCTTTGAAGTCACCTTTCTTCAAAGGGGACTCACACCTTCTTGTGAAATCCTGCCTTGCCCAGGCAAGGCCTCAGACACACACCAGGGGGCTGGAGACAGCATTGTCAGAGGCAGGCACAGTCCTTTCAGATGAGAGTGACCACTCCACCCCTCCCTCCTAGCAGAGATGGCTAATCAGGAAATGCAGATCACACCCCAGCTCCCTTTGTGTCACTGTCTGGTGTGAGGTGAAAAACAACCCAACTGTCAAACTGACCCAGACAGGGAATC
Source organism: Pleurodeles waltl (assembly GCF_031143425.1). NCBI lineage: Eukaryota > Metazoa > Chordata > Amphibia > Caudata > Salamandridae > Pleurodeles > Pleurodeles waltl. The sequence continues at coordinate 1,311,477,427 of NC_090437.1, read as the reverse complement.
CACAAACCAGGCAGAGTCACAGAATGGTTTAAGCAAGAAAATGCTCACTTTCTAAAAGTGGCATTTCCAAACGCACAATCTCAAAATCAACTTTACTAAAAGATGTATTTTTAAATTGTGAGTTCAGGGATCCCAAACTCCACATGTCCATCTACTCTCTAGGGGAATCTACACTTTAATCATATTTAAAGGTAGCCCCCATATTATCCTATGAGAGAGAGACAGACCTTGCAACAGTGAAAACGAAATTGGCAGTATTTCACTGTCAGGACATATAAACCACATTACTATATGTCCTACCTTATCCATACACTGCACCCTGCCCTTGGGGCTACCTAGGGCCTACCTTAGGGGTGCCTTACATGTAAGAAAAGGGAAGGTTTAGGCCTGGCAAGTGGGTACACTTGCCAAGTCGAATTTACAGTGTAAGAATACACATACAGACACTGCAGTGGCAGGTCTGAGACATGATTACAGAGCTACTTATGTGGGTGGCACAACCAGTGCTGCAGGCCCACTAGTAGCATTTGATTTACAGGCCCTGGCACCTCTAGTGCACCTTACTAGGGACTTACTAGTAAATCAAATATGCCAATCATGGATAAACCACTTACATACAATTTAAACAGGAGAGCATATGCACTTTAGCACTGGTTAGCAGTGGTAAAGTGCTCAGAGTTGAAAAGCCAACAGCAACATGTCAGAAAAAAATAGGAGGCAGGAGGCAAAAAAGTCTGGGGATGACCCTGCATAAGCAAAAGTCCAACACTAAGCATAGTCATTCTGAAAACATGAACAATCTAAGAATTAAGTTTAAAATGACTAAGTTTCAAGATGGCTGGATACCTGTAAGGGAATCAAGATGGATTAAATGAAAACTTTCTTATTCAAGTACTTTCCTTTACATGAGAATCAGAAAAACATTCTGACTAAATTTTAATCCAGTCATATAAATCCTTTTTTGAGAATGCATACTAGGACCATACAATATTGCATCTAGACACTCTGATCTTCTGTGTACTCTTAAAATGTTTCAACACAAATTGCGCATATTGTAGATTTATATATATATATATATATATATATATATATATATATATATATATATATATATATATATATATATATATAGTAAACACCATAAAAGGATTGCGCACCATGAATAACACAATATGGATTCAGGAAAAACAAATCACATAACTTGTCAACTCGAATATTACATGATAAATATCTTAGAATGGTGGCATACAATAAACAACATGAATTAAACTTGAGGAGAGAATCGTGAATGACAAGATCAAAGTACAATGAAACGAATCGCGCGTCTTTTGCCGATTCTTAAGCCACCATGTAAATGTCAAGAAATTGTAGCGCGCAATGAACAACAAAGTTAAAACACCATAAAGCGAATCGCGCGTCTTGCCGATTCTGAAACCACCATGTAAATGTCAAGAAATAGTAGCGCGCAATAAACAACAAACTTAAAACACCATAAAACGAATCGCGCATCTTGCCGATTCTTAAGCCACCATGTAAATGTCAAGAAATGGTAGCGCGCAATAATTAACAAGATTAAATTATCATGAAACGAATCGTGTGTCTTGCCGATTCGCAAGTCACCCTGCAAATGTCACAAACACTCAAGCGCATATTTCACACGCGCAAAGTACTCTGTCAAATCATAAAAGAATTAGGCCCAAGAACATGAGAGTTCTCGATAACGGCGTCGGGAGGCCAGCCCAACCACCACCTTACCGCCCACAACAAGGATCTCCAAATGAAGAATGAAAGTCAGATGTCTGGAAGATCAAATAGGCCACCGGGACAGGAGCTCAGGAAGTAGCTGCTGCTCTGCACCAGGACCTCTGAATAGTGAGCACTTGGAGCTGGGCTGGCTCCTTTGTATAGAGTCTTGGCCCAGCCCACAACCACACCCAGGCATGTTGCAGGGAAAGTCTCTAGAAGGCACTGGAAAGGGACCACACCCTAACACACTCTGAAAGCCTGCAGCAATACATTGCAAATGAACAGCATTTGTAAGCACATTAAAAATAAGTCTTCCGGATTGAACTCTGCAATGCAAAAGGTTAAACAACAACATATCAGCCCAATGCATAAATTACGTTGTTTTGAGAGTGCTGGGTTTTTGCATTCTAGTCGCCAATAGAGCGCGCACTGCCCTGTTGTTGACAGTCACCCATGAATAACTGGACAGCCATAACAATTCCCATTTCACACAATTCCATGCCAGCACGTTTCCTCTTGAACTACATGAAAGCCATTCTCATTGCACAACATTCCAACATACATGATGTCACCATCCATTCTCCAATGATATCAGATCATTGGTCAGGTAAAACATCTTCCATAGCATTCCTTACTTCACACTGACACCAAACCCTGGATTAGCACCCATGACACACAAGATGACACTTACTGGAGGCATCGGGGTCTTCAAATCGCGCAATCTCTCCTACGGTGTAGGTTGCAGGACCACCTGCAAGACATGGATCTAAAACATTTCTTAGTGTAATTCATAGATATCAGTTAATGGATGACATTGTATACTGTTAAATGTTAGGCTGAGTGAGCACGTCATCCTAGTGGTAGAGCAGAGCAACTGACATCTATGATCAGTCAATCACACTTTGTCTCAGATAATGTAGACCCACACACCTACAAACCATCACTGTCCCGGACACTCCTGCTGTGCTTCTCACTGCACTATTAATACATGGCATTGTCATGCAGGTGTCTGTTAGCTCTACACCTCCATGACCATATGGGACTGCTTGACACTGTATATTGCATCCGCGGGCATGCAATGGTTGTTGCACTGGCTGTCCCATGGTGACATCCATAGAATTTGAGCCTGCCTCAGATGTTGTAGACATCACCTCATTGCCACGGCAAACTGACAAACTACTGCCCAGGGGTTGTGTGGGTATTCCAAGGTGTTGAGGAATGACGTGATACATCCCTCAGTGAAGTAAGTAAAGCGTGTGTGTGCCATCACAAGGCACACACATGAGCAATAATGCTGTGGGACTATACTCATGTGAAGAATGTTATATCTACATACACACTGGCTGATTGAAATCATGGATGTATTGCCAATAGTGTGTGGCCAGGCATTGTTGCCATGGTATACCATTATTTGCCCAGGAAGAGATAAGTACATGGGCATAGAAAATGCCTCAACACAGAAACACTTGCTCTTTACTGTAATCCAAGGATGCATTTGTTGGTACACGCTACTGAATGATGTGCCAGTGAAGAAGCAGATGCAGGGCAGCCCCGTACTGTCAGTGAGACGCAGTAGGCCTATAGAACTGACTGCACGTGTGTGTGGTAATATACAAAGTATAGGGTATGTGATACACAAGGAAGTAATATGGACCCAGTGCATGGTCAAGCTCCCTTACATGGCATTGGCCAATGTCACAAAGGGACCAATAGAACAACAGGGGTGCGGAAACAATTGCATCAATAATCCTTGTGGCCTCAGTGCACCCCTTACCTCCGACATGTGTGCGCCTAACAAGAATTAAGGCATAGCATGATGCAGGTAGGGTCCAAATTAATTTTATTTATGTGTAGGTAAATGATGCATTCAGCAGAAGTTGCAACAGACCATCACAACATCTGCTGAGTACATTGGGGGCCCATCTCATACATTTTTATGCCTATATATCACACCTGCTCTCAGCAGCCATTCAGTGTGCCAATATAACTGAACCAAAGTATTTCTCATCTTACTCAGTGGCTTATACATATGTCATCCAAACAGGTTTTGGGGCCCTCTTCCTTACATGATGAATGGTGCATGCCTCATCTGGTGCTGCTCATTACCTAGTTGCCCTATCCATGCATCACAATACTTTGTAATGGTGTTGCAGGATAAATGGTACATCTGCCCAACATTGGCTTCATTATTGCATATCTGACTTGCAGGCCTAAGGTGGTGCTGGGACTCATACAGGTAGCATACATGTCCACATCCACAAGTATTACTTACAGCACTCAACTGTATCTGCAACGGTCATGCACATGCTAAAGTAAGGACTTTGTATCGAAATGTGTTATTTACCAACTGCTCCACCTATCTCAATACCCAGATGATCCAGCAGATCCTGCTCCCTTGTAACCAGATATGCCCATCGATGTTTGAAATGGTGGTTGTTCCTTCCACTGCCAAAGATCCGTGTGAGATGGTGGAGCACCTTCCCCTACCGCAGCCGCCTTGCCTCTGTGGGGTAGCCAAGGATCGCACGGCCACCCAGTTGCAGCATCAAAGGTAGTTAGTGCTAAACAAGCCAGATGACCCCCCCCCCCCCCACCTCATCAGCAGACATCTGCAACATCCTCCCTTTCCCAGGCATACTGCAAATGCAGTTCACCCAAAACAAGAAAATAAAGAAAACCTAACACCCAACCCAACTACCCCAACAACTATACTAGCCCAAACACCCCACAATACAGAGACAAATACAGTACGATTTCACTACAAAAGACAAGTTTAAAGACAACTAAGGACAACATCTACAAGACACAGCACAATAAACACTACAAACATTCCAAAAACACCAATCCACCTACAGCACCAGCTACACACACACACACAGTCAGACAATAAGACTGTGAAGTGAAAGTGAACTCACTGTACCATGTTTGCAGGCAGGATGTCCTGTCTCATCCCTTCTTGGTTGTGTGCATCACATTTCCAGTCAAGCGTCTTTTTAAAAAAAAAAATTTATGCATTACGGTCATGAGTCGTTTTTCTCACCATTAGCGTGAAAAGGCCTGTGGACATGCGATAGATGCTCAGGGGCTAGGGGTATTGTATGGTATAGGTGTTAAAAATGTATGTATTACGGTCATGCGTCACTTTTCTAACCATTTGCGTGAAAAGGTCTGTGGACGTGCAATAGACGCTCAGGAGCTAGGCATCTTTTAGCTTAGGGGTATTGTATGGTATATGTGTACACGTGAAAAATTTCGACGCATGACGGTCATGCGTGGATTATACACCATGATGCGTTAAAAAGCGTATCTACATGTAATTGCCGCTCAGGGCCCAGGCGTCATTTTACTAACGTTGTGATATGTAGTTGATGCATTTGCGTCTTTTTTTTTTTTAAGCATGACGGAATTGCATGTATTTTTGCATTGTGGGCCTTGAGTGCACCCTGATTAACTTAACATGTCACATGGGCTGTGCAACAGTGTTGTATATGTTGTATGGCAACATGTGCGTGACTGTCCAGTAATGTATTTACGGTGACAATGGTATTCTGAACCTATAGGTTTATCTATGAGTCTGCTGCACATGATTACTCATACCTTGGGCGCATGTGTATCTACACTGTGTCCACATACATGTTGACAAATATGTGCTATGTGTGTATATATATACTAATTAGTGGGTGGACTACATTGTCATGTCTGAGATACAAATATACATACTATATATATCTATATAGATATGGAAAATGTCACTTACCCAGTGTACATCTGTTCGTGGCATGTTGCGCTGCAGATTCACATGCTGTGCACTGTCCCTGCCATCTAGTGTTGGGCTCGGAGTGTTACAAGTTGTTTTTGTTCGAAGAAGTCTTTTCAAGTCACGGGACCAAGTGACTCCTCCATTTCAGCTCCATTGCTCATGGGTGTCGACTCCATCTTAGATTGTTTTCCCCGCAAAGGGCGAGGTAGGAGTTGGTAAAGTAAGGATACTAGAGGTGCCCATGCAATGGAGTAGATATGTATGTACATAGTGTGTAGTAAAGGAATATTTATTTACATATTTACAATTTACATGCAACTAAAACAGCTACAGGCTCCCGAGGAGGTGGGAGGGCGCATGTGAATCTGCAGCACAACATGCCACGAACAGATGTACATTGGGTAAGTGACATTTTCCGTTCGATGGCATGTGTAGGTGCAGATACACATGCTGTGCATAGACCACAAAGCAGTAATCTCCCTAAAAGCGGTGGTCAGCCTGTAGGAGTTGAAGTTGTTTGAAATAATGTTCTTAGTACAGCCTGTCCTACTGTGGCTTGTTGTGTTGCTAGCACATCTACACAGTAATGCTTAGTAAATGTATGGGGCGTAGACCAGGTGGCTGCCTTACAAATCTCTGTCATTGGTATATTACCAAGAAAAGCCATTGTGGCCCCTTTCTTTCTAGTGGAGTGTGCCCTTGGAGTAATGGGTAATTCTCTTTTAGCTTTCAGGTAACAGGTCTGAATGCATTTGACTATCTATCTGGCAATGCCCCGTTTGGATATAGGGTTACCTGCATGAGGTTTTTGGAAAGCTATGAACAATTGTTTTGTTTTACGAAATTGATTTGTTCTGTCAATGTAATACATTAGCGCTCTTTTTATGTCTAATGTATACAATGCCCTTTCTGCTACCGAGTCTGGTTGTGGAAAGAAGACTGGGAGTTCCACAGTTTGGTTTAGATGAAACAGTGATATGGCTTTTGGTAAAAATTGTGGATTTGTACAGAGAACCACTTTATGTTTATGTATTTGTATAAAGGGTTCTTGAATAGTAAACACCTGTATTTCGCTAACTCGTCGAAGTGAAGTGATGGCTATTAGAAAGGCTATTTTCCAAGTCAAAAATTGAATTTGACAAGAATGCATGGGTTCAAATGGAGGGTCCATGAGTCGTGTTAGTACAATATTAAGATTCCACGAAGGTACTGGTGGTGTCCTTGGGGTATGATCCTCTTTAGTTCTTCCATAAAGGCTTTAATAACTGGGATTCTAAAGAGCGATTTTGTATGTTTAATCTGCTGATAAGCAGATATTGCAGTGAGATGGATTTTAATGGAAGAGAAGGCTAGATTTGATCTTTGTAAGTGTAGTAAATAACTTAGGATGTCTTGTGTGGAGGCGTCTAACGACATAATTTGATTAGCCTGGCAGTAGCAGACAAACTTTTTCCATTTATTAGCGTAACAATGTCTTATTGTGTGTTTCCTTGCTTGTTTAATGACCTCCTGTGAGAAAGTAGACTCTTTCTAGCCTTGTTACCCCCACTTTTGGCCTGTTTGTGAGTGTATGTCAGGGTGTTTTCACTGTCTCACTGGGATCCTGCTACCCAGAGCCCATTGCTCATAGTGAAAACCCTATGTTTTCAGTATGTTTGTTATGTGTCACTGGGACCCTGCTAGTCAGGACCCCAGTGCTCATAAGTTTGTGGCCTATATGTATGTGTTCCCTGTGTGGTGCCTAACTGTCTCACTGAGGCTCTGCTAACCAGAACCTCAGTGGTTATGCTCTCTCATTTCTTTCAAATTGTCACTAACAGGCTAGTGACCAATTTTACCAATTTACATTGGCTTACTGGAACACCCTTATAATTCCCTAGTATATGGTACTGAGGTACCCAGGGTATTGGGGTTCCAGGAGATCCCTATGGGCTGCAGCATTTCTTTTGCCACCCATAGGGAGCTCTGACAATTCTTACACAGGCCTGCCACTGCAGCCTGAGTGAAATAACGTCCACGTTATTTCACAGCCATTTTACACTGCACTTAAGTAACTTATAAGTCACCTATATGTCTAACCTTTACCTGGTAAAGGTTAGGTGCAAAATTTCTTAGTGTGAGGGCACCCTGGCACTAGCCAAGGTGCCCCCACATTGTTCAGAGCCAATTCCCTGAACTTTGTGAGTGCGGGGACACCATTACACGCGTGCACTACATATAGGTCACTACCTATATGTAGCTTCACAATGGTAACTCCGAATATGGCCATGTAACATGTCTATGATCATGGAATTGCCCCCTCTATGCCATCCTGGCATAGTTGGCACAATCCCATGATCCCAGTGGTCTGTAGCACAGACCCTGGTACTGCCAAACTGCCTTTCCTGGGGTTTCACTGCAGCTGCTGCTGCTGCCAACCACTCAGACAGGTTTCTGCCCTCCTGGGGTCAAGCCAGGCTTGTCCCAGGATGGCAGAACAAAGGACTTCATCTGAGAGAGGGTGTTACACCCTCTCCCTTTGGAAAATGGTGTGAAGGCAGGGGAGGAGTAGCCTCCCCCAGCCTCTGGAAATGCTTTCTTGGGCACAGATGTGCCCAATTCTGCATAAGCCAGTCTACACCGGTTCAGGGGACCCCTTAGCCCTGCTCTGGCGCGAAACTGGACAAAGGAAAGGGGAGTGACCACTCCCCTGCACCTCCCCTGGGAGGTGTCCAGAGCTCCTCCAGTGTGCTCCAGACCTCTGCCATCTTGGAAACAGAGGTGCTGCTGGCACACTGGACTGCTCTGAGTGGCCAGTGCCACCAGGTGACGTCAGAGACTCCTTCTGATAGGCTCCTTCAGGTGTTGCTAGCCTATCCTCTCTCCTAAGTAGCCAAACCCTCTTTTCTGGCTATTTAGGGTCTCTGTCTCTGGGGAAACTTTAGATAACGAATGCAAGAGCTCATCCGAGTTCCTCTGCATCTCTCTCTTCACCTTCTGCCAAGGAATCGACTGCTGACCGTGCTGGAAGCCTGCAAACCTGCAACATAGTAGCTAAGACGACTACTGCAACTCTGTAACGCTGATCCTGCCGCCTTCTCGACTGTTTTCCTGGTGGTGCATGCTGTGGGGGTAGTCTGCCTCCTCTCTGCACTAGAAGCTCCGAAGAAATCTCCCGTGGGTCGACGGAATCTTCCCCCTGCAACCGCAGGCACCAAAAAGCTGCATTACCGGTCCCTTGGGTCTCCTCTCAGCACGACGAGCGAGGTCCCTCGAATCCAGCAACTCTTTCCACGTGGCTCCCACAGTCCAGTGACTCTTCAGTCCAAGTGTGGTGGAGGTAAGTCCTTGCCTCACCTCGCTAGACTGCATTGCTGGGAACCGCGACTTTTGCAGCTACTCCGGCCCCTGTGCACTTCCGGCGGAAATCCTTTGTGCACAGCCAAGCCTGGGTCCACGGCACTCTAACCTGCATTGCACGACTTTCTAAGTTGGTCTCCGGCGACGTGGGACTCCTTTGTGTAACTTCGGGTGAGCACCATTTCACACATCCTCGTAGTGCCTGTTTCTGGCACTTCTCCGGGTGCCAGCTGCTGCTGAGAGGGCTCTTTGTCTTGCTCGATGTCCCCTCTCTCTCCTGGTCCAATTTGCGACCTCCTGGTCCCTCCAGGGCCACAGCAGCGTCCAAAAACGCTAACCGCACGATTTGCAGCTAGCAAGGCTTGTTGGCGTTCTTTCGGTGGGAAAACACTTCTGCACGACTCTCCACAGCGAGAGGGATCCGTCCACCAAAGGGGAAGTCTCTAGCCCTTTTCGTTCCTGCAGAAACCTCAGCTTCTTCTGTCCAGTAGAAGCTTCTTTGCACCCACAGCTGGCATTTCCTGGGCATATGCCCATCTCCGACTTGCTTGTGACTTTTGGACTTGGTCCCCTTGTTCCACAGGTACCCTAGATTGGAAATCCACAGTTGTTGCATTGTTGGTTTGTGTCTTTCCTGCATTATTCCTCTAACACGACTTCTTTGTCCTTAGGGGAACTTTAGTGCACTTTGCACTCACTTTTCAGGGTTTTGGGGAGGGTTATTTTTCTAACTCTCACTATTTTCTAATAGTCCCAGCGACCCTCTACAAGGTCACATAGGTTTGGGGTCCATTCGTGGTTCGCATTCCACTTTTGGAGTATATGGTTTGTGTTGCCCCTATCCCTATGTGTCTCTATTTCATCCTATTGTAACTATACATTGTTTGCACTGTTTTCTAAGACTATACTGCATATTTTTGCTATTGTGTATATATATCTTGTGTATATTTCCTATCCTCTCACTGAGGGTACACTCTAAGATACTTTGGCATATTGTCATAAAAATAAAGTACCTTTATTTTTAGTATAACTGTGTATTGTGTTTTCTTATGATATTGTGCAAGTGACACTTGTGGTACTGTAGTAGCTTCACACGTCTCCTAGTTCAGCCTAAGCTGCTCTGCTAAGCTACCATTATCTATCAGCCTAAGCTGCTAGACACCCTATACACTAATAAGGGATAACTGGGCCTGGTGCAAGGTGCAAGTACCCCTTGGTACTCACTACAAGCCAGTCCAGCCTCCTACACCTCCATACACTCTTTTGAAAGGTTTAGATATCCGAATTCTAAGACCTCAGGAGCCAGATTGCTAGGTTGAGCGATGCTGGATTCGGGTGTCTGATCTGTTATTTGTGTTGTGTTAACAGATCTGGTCTGTTTGGTAGTTTGATGTGGGGTACTACTGATAAGTCCAACAGTGTGGTGTACCACGGTTGGGGAGCCCACGTTGGTGCTATGAGTATTAGTTTGAGTTTGTTTTAACTCAGTTTGTTGACCAGAAAAGGAATGAGAGGGGGAAAAGCGAAAGCAAATATCCCTGACCAACTGATCCATAGAGCATTGCCCTTGGACCGAGGGTGTGGGTATCTGGGCGCGAAGTTTTGGCATTTTGCGTTTTCTTTTGTTGCAAACAGATCTATGTTTGGTGTCCCCCAGCGGTAGAAGTGATGTTGTAGAATGTGGGGATGTATTTCCCACTCATGAGTTTGTTGGTGATCTCGACTGAGATTGTCGGCTAACTGATTGTGAATGCCTGGTATATATTGTGCTATCAGGCGAATGTTGTTGTGAATTGCCCAATGCCAATTTTTTTGTGCTAGGAGACACAGCTGTGACGAACGTGTCCCCCCCTGTTTGTTTAGATAATACATTGTTGTCATATTGTCCGTTTTGACAAGAATGTGTTTGTATGCTAGAAGGGTTTAAAAGGCTTTTAGTGCTAAAAAGACTGCTAGCAGTTCTAAGTGATGTTGTTTTTGTTGATTGTCCCATTGACCTTGTTGTATGCTGTGATTGTTGAGGTGTGCTCCCCACCCAATCATGGATGCGTCTGTTGTGATAATGGCGTGAGGCACTGGGTCTTGAAAAGGCCGCCCTTTGTTTAAATTTACAGGGTTCCACCATTGAAACGAAGAGTGTGTTTGGTGGTCTATCAACACTAGATCTTGTAGTTGACCCTGTGCCTGCGTCCATTGTTTTTGCTAGGCACTGTTGTAAGGGCTGCATGTTTAGCCTTGCGTTTGGGACAATAGCTATGCATGATGACATCATGCCTAGTAGTTTCATCACAAACCTGACCGTGTATTGTTGCTTTGGCTGCATGGTTGATATTATATTTTGAAACGATAGAACTCTTCGTGGACTTGGAGTGGCAATTGCTCTTTTTGTGTTGAGGGTTGCTCCCAAGTATTGTTGGATTTGGGATGGTTGCAAATGTGATTTTAGGTAATTTATAGAAAACCCTAGTTTGTGTAGAGTATCTATTACATATTGCGTGTGAACGTGACATTGTCGTTGAGTGTTGGCTTTTATTAGCCAATCATCTAGATATGGGAATACGTGCATGAGCTGCTACTACAGCTAGGCATTTTGTAAGTATCCTGGGTGCTGTTGTTATTCCGAATGGCAATGCCTTAAATCGATAATGTTTGCCTTGTATTACAAACCTGAGGCATTTCCAGTGAGATGGATGGATGGGTATGTGAAAATACGCATCTTTCAGATCCAGTGTTGCCATGTATTCCCCTTCTTTTAGTAAGGGGACTACTTCCTGTAGTGTTACCATGTGGAAATGATCTGATTTGATGAAGAGATTCAGTGTTCTGAGATCTAAGATAGGCCTTAACGTTTTGTCTTCTTTGGGATAAGGAAATACAAGGAGTAAACCCCTGTTCCTTTCTGGTGATAAGGTACTAGTTTTTTGGCCTCTTTTGCTAGCAGTGCTTGGACCTCTATTTGTAATAGGTCCAAGTGTTGTATGGACATTTTGTGCGTTCTTGGGGGAACATCTGGAGGGAATCTTGTGAACTCTATGCAGTAACCATCTTGGATAATTGCTAGGACCCACGTGTCCGTGGTAATATGTGTCCAATTGTGGTGGTATTTGGTTAATCTCCCCCCCCCCCCCACCGGTGATATGTGTTGGGGAAGTGTGACATTGAAGTCACTGCTTGCTACTAGGGGTTGGCTTGGCAGGCTGGAATCTCCCTCTTCCTCTTGGGAACTGTCCTCTGTAGGAACCACAAAACCCACCTCTCTGGTACTGAGGCTGGTAAGTGGGTTTTGTTTGGGAGGTGGATGTTTCTGAGGGTTGCTGTCTAAACCCTCCCCTAAACTGTGGTTTCCTAAATGTTCCCCTGTATTGAGAGGAGTAGAGCGCGCCCATGGCTTTTGCCGTGTCCGTGTCCTTTTTCATTTTTTCTATTGCGGTATCCACTCCTGGCCCGAATAGCTGATGTTGATTAAACAGCATATTCAATACCGCCTTCTGTATCTCTGGTTCAAACCCAGAACTTCGCAGCCATGCATGCTGTAAGGAAATGCCTCCTTGGCATGGTTACCCCCTGACTTTTTGCCTTTGCTGATGCCAAGTTATGATTTGAAAGTGTACTGAGGCCTGCTAACCATGCCCCAGCACCAGTGTACTTTCCCTAAACTGTACCTTTGTCTCCAGAATTGACACAACCCTGGCACCCAGGTAAGTCCCTTGTAACTGGTACCCCTGGTACCAAGGGCTCTGATGTCAGGGAAGGTCTCTAAGGGCTGCAGCATGTCTTATGCCACCCTAGGGACCCCTCACTCAGCACAGACACACTGCTTGCCAGCTTGTGTGTGCTGGTGGTTTTTGAAAATGACTAAGTCGACATGGCACTCCCCTCAGGGTGCCATGCCAACCTCACATTGCCTGTGGCATAGGTAAGTCACCCCTCTAGCAGGCCTTACAGCCCTGGAATGCCCAGCATTGCTGCATGAGCCTCCAACTCCACTTTTGCCCAAGCTGATGTCTCTAAATCGTTCCCTAGTAGACAGTCTACAGGTAAATCTGAGGCAACCACAACTTTCTTTGGACCAGTAACCCCCCCCCCCAGTTGAGATTCACAACAGCCATGGGGTGGCTAAGAGTGTTGTTATGAGCATCAGTCACTTGGTACTGGTGACCAAGTAGTGTTGTTCAGGGTGGACCAGTTTCTCTATTACTATGGTAACACTGGCACCTGTGTCCCTGTAGGCCTGAACCTCAACACCATTTATTAGGGGAAGTTGCTTGTACTTATCCATATTAAGGGGACAAGCAACCAAGGTGGCCAAATCAATGGCCCCCTCAGAAACTAACACAGCCTCTGTGGTCTCCCTAACAAGACCAACCCCAACTAAATTACCAAAAGTGAGCGCAGCTACTCCCTTGGATTGGCTATTAGTAGGTTTGCTCCCACCACCACTGCTATTACTAGGGGCACTAGGTGTAGCAGCAGGAGTAGTAGTGGTAGGAGGCTTGGTGCTTTTCTTTGGGCAACTGGGGTCAGTTGTCCAATGGCCTTTTATTTTACATAAATAGCACCATGGTTTCTTTTCTTTGTTTTGATTTGAAGAGGATTTGGGACCACCACCCCCACCAGAGTGTTTTTGTGGGCCTGATGAAGACTCATTTTTAGATTTGTCCCCGCCCTTGTCAGAAGACTTACCATCCTTCTTCTTGCCATCCTTGTCACCCCCTGTATGAACTTTTCTGTTCACCCTTGTTCTGACCCATTTGTCTGCCTTCTTTACCAATTCTTGGGGAGAGGTCAGATCAGAGTCTACCAGGTACTGGTGTAACAAATCAGACACGCAATTAATAAGAATATGCTCTCTCAGGATTAAGTTATACAGGCTTTCATAGTCAGAAACTTTACTGCCATGTAACCACCCCTCCAAGGCCTTCACTGATTGGTCAACAAAGTCTACCCAGTCTTGTGAAGACTCCTTTTTGGTTTCTCTGAACTTGATCCTGTACTGTTCAGTGGTTAAGCCATAACCATCAAGGAGTGCATTCTTAAGAACTGTAAAATTATTGGCATCACTTTCTTTAACCGTAAGGAGCCTAGCCCTACCCTTTCCACTGAAAGATAGCCATAGGATAGCAGCCCATTGCCTTTGAGGGACCTCCTGTACAACACAGGCCCTCTCAAGTGCAGCAAACCACTTGTTAATGTCATCCCCCTCCTTGTAAGGGGGAACTATCTTGTGCAAATTCCTAGAATCATGCTCTTTTACAGGATGACTATTTGGAATACTGCTGCTGCCACCATGGGGTCCAAACCCCAAACTCTGTCTTTCTTTTTCTAAGTCAAATGCTTCCCTGTCTAGTTCCAGCTGTTGCTTTTTGAGCTTCAGCCTGGACTCTTCCACTCTCAATCTATTGAGTTCCCTTTCTAACACTCTGTCTTCAGGGTGGGTGGGTTGGGCATGCCTTGACACAGAAGAATGGAGTGAATGAACAGAGGGAGACCTGTCCCTAACAGATGGCACTCTAACAACCTGGCCTACAGAAGTCACACTCGTACTGTGATGAGAAGTAACACTCTTACTGTGATGACATGTCACATTAGTACCATCTATGCTAGGTGGCCTGCTAAGGGGCAGGTTGGGAAGGTTCCCTTCTAAATCCTTAACTGGGGGTGCCCCAGAATCAGAGTGGGAACCATCAGCTAATCTCTCACCAGAAGTGCCAACTAAGGTCTTATCTTGTTCAACGAGCATGTTAACTAATAGTTCTCTAGAGGGATTCTTCCCTACCCCTAAACCTCTTTCAACGCAGAGACTCCTTGCTGCTTTCCAGCTAAGGTGGTCATAAGCAGTCTTGGACAGATCCAGAGTTTGACCTGTACCAGACATTATAGAAAAGGTTTAAGGGACAGAAAAAGAAAGAAAAAGTTTTCAGAACTTTTTAAAGAACAGAAAAAAAAACTTTTAAAACGTTTTAAGAACTTTTCGAAAGTTTTAGAAGTACTTTTCAGCACTTAGCAAAGGAGTAAGAGAAGAAAAGCAAAACTTTTTGGTTAGGTGTACATACACTGAACTTGTTTTGTATATTTTTCTCTTATGAAAAGTACAAAATGACAAAGTGGTAAGTAGTTGCAAGTACTTATCCCACCGCTGCACAACCAATGTAGGAGGCTGGACTGGCTTGTAGTGGGTACCAAGAGGTACTTACACCTTGCACCAGGCCCAGGTATCCCTTATTAGTGTAGAGGGGTATCTAGCAGCTTAGGCTGATAGAAAAGGTAGCTTAGCAGAGCAGCTTAGGCTGAACTAGGAGACGAGTGAAGCTCCTACAGTACCACTAGTGTCATATGCACAATATCATAAGAAAACACAATACACAGATATACTAAAAATAAAGGTGCTTTATTTTTATGACAATATGCCAAAGTATCTCAGTGAGTACCCTCAGTATGAGTATAGCAAATATATACAAGATATATGTACACAATACCAAAATATGCAGTAATAGCAATAGAAAACAGTGCAAGCAATGTATAGTCACAATAGATTGCAATGGGGGCACATAGGGATAGGGGCAACACAAACCATATACTCTAGAAGTGGAATGCGAACCACGAATGGACCCCAAACCTATGTGACCTTGTAGCGGGTCGCTAGGACTGTAAGAAAACAGTGAGGGTTAGAAAAATAGCCCACCCCAAGACCCTGAAAAGTGGGTGCAAAGTGCACCTAAGTTCCCCAAAGAGCACAGAAGTCGTGATAGGGGAATTCTGCAAGGAAGAACAACACCATCAATGCAACAACGATGGATTTCCTGACGAGAGTACCTGTGGAACAAGGGAACCAAGTCCAAGAGTCACGATCAAGTCGGGAGTGGGCAGATGCCCAGGAAATGCCAGCTGTGGGTGCAAAGAAGCTGCCACCGGATGGTAGAAGCTGTGGATTCTGCAAGAACGACAAGGGCTAGAAACTTCCCCTTTGGAGGATGGATGTCCCACGTCGTGAAGAGTCGTGCAGAGGTGTTTCTGTGCAGAAAGACCGCCAACAAGCCTTGCTAGCTGCAAGGGTCGCGGTTAGGGTTTTTGGATGCTGCTGTGGCCCAGGAGGGACCAGGATGTCGCCAATTGCGTGAGGAGACAGAGGGGGCGTCCAGCAAGACAAAGAGCCCACTCAGAAGCAAGCAGCACCTGCAGAAGTGCCAGAACAGGCACTACGAAGTGGAGTGAACCGGAGCTCACCCAAAGTCACAAAGGAGGATCCCATGACGCCGGAGGACAACTCAGGAGGTCGTGCACTGCAGGTTAGAGTGCCGGGGACCCAGGCTTGGCTGTGCACAAAGGGAATCCTGGAAGAGTGCACAGGAGCCGGAGTAGCTGCAAAACACGCGGTTCCCAGCAATGCAGTCTAGCGTGGGGAGGCAAGGACTTACCTCCACCAAACTTGGACTGAAGAGTCACTGGACTGTGGGAGTCACTTGGACAGAGTTGCTGAGTTCAAGGGACCTCGCTCGTCGTGCTGAGAGGAGACCCAGAGGACCGGTGATGCAGTTCTTTGGTGCCTGCGGTTGCAGGGGGAAGATTCTGTCGACCCACGGGAGATTTCTTCGGAGCTTCTAGTGCAGAGAGAAGGCAGACTACCCCCACAGCATGCACCACCAGGAAAACAGTCGAGAAGGCGGCAGGATCAGCGTTACAAGGTCGCAGTAGTCGTCTTTGCTACTTTGTTGCAGTTTTGCAGGCTTCCAGCGCGGTCAGCAGTCGATTCCTTGATAGAAGGTGAAGAGAGAGATGCAGAGGAACTCTGATGAGCTCTTGCATTCGTTATCTAAGGAATTCCCCAAAGCAGAGACCCTAAATAGCCAGAAAAGGAGGTTTGGCTACTTAGGAGAGAGGATAGGCTAGCAACACCTGAAGGAGCCTATCACAAGGAGTCTCTGACGTCACCTGCTGGCACTGGCTACTCAGATCAGTCCAGTGTGCCAGCAGCACCTCTGTTTCCAAGATGGCAGAGGTCTGGAGCACACTGGAGGAGCTCTGGGCACCTCCCAGGGGAGGTGCAGGTCAGGGGAGTGGTCACTCCCCTTTCTTTTGTCCAGTTTCGCGCCAGAGCAGGGCTGGGGGATCCCTGAACCGGTGTAGACTGGCTTATGCAGAGATGGGCACCATCTGTGCCCATCAAAGCATTTCCAGAGGCTGGGGGAGGCTACTCCTCCCCAGCCCTGACACCTTTTTCCAAAGGGAGATTGTGTAACACCCTCTCTCTGAGGAAGTCCTTTGTTCTGCCTTCCTGGGCGAAGCCTTGCTGGACCCCAGGAGGGCAGAAACCTGTGTGAGGGGTTGGCAGCAGCAGCAGCTGCAGTGAAACCCCGGGAAAGGTAGTTTGGCAGTACCCGGGTCTGAGCTAGAGACTCGGGGGATCATGGAATTGTCTCCCCAATGCCAGAATGGCATTGGGGTGACAATTCCATGATCTTAGACATGTTACATGGCTATGTTCGGAGTTACCATTGTGACGCTATACATATGTCGTGACATATGTATAGTGCACGCGTGTAATGGTGTCCCCGCACTCACAAAGTCCGGGGAATTTGTCCTGAACAATGTGGGGGCACCTTGGCTAGTGCCAGGGTGCCCACACACTAAGTAACTTAGCACCCAAACTTTACCAGGTAAAGGTTAGACATATAGGTGACTTATAAGTTACTTAAGTGCAGTGGTAAATGGCTGTGAAATAACGTGGACGTTATTTCACTTAGGCTGCAGTGGCAGGCCTGTGTAAGAATTGTCAGAGCTCCCTATGGGTGGCAAAAGAAATGCTGCAGCCCATAGGGATCTCCTGGAACCCCAATACCCTGGGTACCTCAGTACCATATGCTAGGGAATTATAAGGGTGTTCCAGTATGCCAATGTAAATTGGTGAAATTGGTCACTAGCCTGTTAGTGACAATTTGGAAAGAAATGAGCGAGCATAACCACTGAGGTTCTGGATAGCAGAGCCTCAGTGAGACAGTTAGTCATAACACAGGTAACACATACAGGGCACACTTATGAGAACTGGGGCCCTGGCTGGCTGTTCACTTTTCTGGTGGCACAAGCCCTCTCAAAAGCTGTGAACCATTTGGTGATGCCATCACCATCTTAATATTATGTTACAATCCCTTTGGGGATTTTTAGCATGTCAGGAGTATCTCTAACCCTATTTAAATTGCTGCCACCATTGATGGTAGCTAAGCCCATCTCTTGTCTTTCCCTTTCTATGGCTATGAGCTGTCTCTCCAAAGCCAATCTTTTGGTCATCCTGGCTAACAGGAGGTCATCTTCATTGAGGCTGCCCTCAATGCTTCCAGAGCTGTTGGACTCTCCTGTGAGACAAGCAACATCTCTGACTATCACTTGTTGAGTCAGGATTGGAGGAACCCTGTTCTCCCTAACTAGGAGTGGAGGTGGGAAGTTTTCCTCCCCATCACTAGTTTCCCCCTCTGTAAGGGTATCTTCAGAGTGTTTGTCCCTAGCAAACTCTGCCAAGAGCTCCTGGAGCTGTAATTTGGTAGGGTTTGATCCAGCTTTTATCTTTTTGATTTTGCAGAGAGTCCTTAGCTCTGACATCCTAAGATGCAGGTAAGGGGTGAGGTTGAGCTCCACCACCATCTCTTCTGCAGTAGACATTATTTCTCTAAAAGTTGGGATACTTTTTAAGAATCTAAAACTATCGCTAGAAGTTAATCCAAACTTTTACACAACTTGCTAACAGGGACCAACACAAGGCCCTAGCAGGACTTTTAAAAATTTTGAAAAATAGCTCAAATTTCAAAAATCAGTTTCTTATGACAATTTTTGGAATTTAGTTGTGTGATCAGGTATTGGCTGAGTAGTCCAGCAAATGCAAAGTCTTGTACCCCACCGCTGAGCCACCAATGTAGGAAGTTGGCTCTGTATATACTATTTCAAAGTAAGAAATAGCATGCATTCCCCTTAGAGGTAAGATCGTGGCAAAAAGAGATAATTCTAATGCTCTATTTTGTGGTAGTGTGGTCGAGCAGTAGGCTTATCAGAGGGTAGTGTTAAGCATTTGTTGTACACACACAGGCAATAAATGAGGAACATACACTCAAAGACAATTCCAGGCCAATAGGTTTTTGTATAGAAAAATATCTTTTCTTAGTTTATTTTAAGAACCACAGGTTCAAGATTTACAAGTAATACTTCAAATGAAAGGTATTTCACTTAGGTAACTTAGGAACTTTGAATCAGCAAAATAGCATGTACAGTTTTCACAAAAATGGCAATAAGCTATTTTAAAACTAGACAGTGCAAATTCAGTGAAGCAGGCAGGCAAGGGGGGGGGGCTCCTCGGGGAAGCCACCACCTAAGCAAGGGAGAGTGCCACCTGGGGGTCGCTTCTGCACTGGAGGTCGGATCCTTCAGGTCCTGGGGGCTGCGGGTGCAGAGTCTTTACCAGGCGTCGGGATCTTTGAAGCAGGCAGTCGCGGTCAGGGGGGGCCTCTGGATTCCCTCTGCAGGCGTCGCTGTGGGGGCTCAGGGTGGTCCACTCTGGCTACTCACGGGCTCGCAGTCACCGGGGAGTCCTCCCTGTAGTGTTGTTTCTCCACAAGTCGAGCCAGGGATGTCGGGTGCAGAGTGTAAAGTCTCACGCTTCCGGCGGGAAACGTGTGTTCTTTAAAAGTTGCTTCTTTGTTGCAAAGATGTTTCTTCTTTGGAGCAGAGCCGCTGTCCTCAGGAGTTCTTGGTCCTTTTAGATGCAGGGTAGTCCTCTGAGGCTTCAGAGGTCTCTAGACCCTGTAGAACGCGTCGCTGTTGCAGTTTTTCTTGAAGTGGGGAGACAGGCCGGTAGAGCTGGGGCCAAAGCAGTTGGTGTCTCCTTCTTCTCTGCAGGGCTTTCAGGTCAGCAGTCCTTCTTCGTCTTAGGTTGCAGGAATCTATCTTGCTGTGTTCTGGGAGCCCCTAAATACTCAATTTAGGGGTGTGCTTTAGGTTTGGGAGGGTAGTAGCCAATGGCTACTGGCCCGAGGGTGGCTACAGCCTCTTTGTGCCTCCTCCCTGTGGGGAGGGGGTCACATCCCTAATCCTATTGGGGGAATCATCCATCTGCAAGATGGAGGATTTCTAAAAGTCTGAGTCTTTTAGAAAGGACCAAGAAGCTCCAGAGAACAGCGGCCCTGTTCAACAAACCTGCAACTTTGCAACAAAAAAGCAACTTTTAAAGACCACATATTTCCCGCCGGAAGCCTGACTGACGCCCCCGGCTCGACCTGCGGAAAACAAACTCTACAGGGAGGACTCCCCGGTGACTGCGAGCGCCTGAGTGGCCAGAGTTGACCCCCCTGACCCCCCACAGCGACGCCTGCAGAGGAAATCCAGAGGCTCCCCCTGACCGCGACTGCCTGCTTCAAGGAACCCAACGCCTGGAAACCACTCTGCACCCGCAGCCCCCAGGACCTGAAGGAACGGAACTCAAGTGCAGGAGCGACCCCCAGGCGACCCTCTGCCTAGCCCAGGTGGTGGCTACCCAGAGGAGCCCCCCCCTGTGCCTGCCTGCATCGTTGAAGAGACCCCCCCCCCCAGTCTCCCCATTGATTCCTATTGAAAATCCGACGTCAGTTTGCACTCTGCACCCGGCCGTCCCTGTGCCGCTGAGGGTGTACTTTCTGTGCCTGCTTGTGTCCCCCCGGTGCCCTACAAAACCCCCCTGGTCTGCCCTCCGAAGTCATGGGTACTTACCTGCTGGCAGACTGGAACCGGGGCATCCCCATTTCCATTGAAGCCTATGTGTTTTAGGCACCACTTTGACCTCTGCACCTGACCGGCCCTGGGCTGCTGGTCTGGTAACTTTGGGGTTGCCTTGAACCCCCAATGGTGGGCTACCTTGGACCCAACTTTGAACCCTGTAAGTGTTTTACTTACCTGTGAACTTAACAATTACTTACCTCCCCCAGGAACAGTTAATTTTTGCAGTGTCCACTTTTAAAATAGCTTATTGCCATTTATGCCAAAACTGTACATGCTATTGTGATCATTCAAAGTTCCTGAGATACCTGAGTGAAATACCTTTCATTTAAAGTATTGTTTGTAAATCTTGAACCTGTGGTTCTTAAAATAAACTAAGAAAATATATTTTTCTATATAAAAACCTATTGGCCTGGAATTGTCTTAGAGTGTGTGTTCCTCATTTATTGCCTGTGTGTGTACAACAAATGTTTAACACTACCCTCTGATAAGCCTACTGCTCGACCACACTACCACAAAATAGAGCATTAGAATTATCTCTTTTTGCCACTATCTGACCTCTAAGGGGAACCCTTGGACTCTGTGCACGCTATTTCTTACTTTCAGATAGTATATACAGAGCCAACTTCCTACACATGCCTTCTAATGGTTACTGCTGTATTGACAGTCCGTGCTGCTGTATCAGCAGAGTCTAGTGCAGAGCAGATCTGGTTGTTTGATATGGCTTGTCCTTCTTCAACCACTTGTTGGGCACGTTTTTGATGCTCTTTGGGTAGGTGCTGGATGATATCCTGCATCTCGTCCCAATGTGCTCTGTCGTACCGGGCAAGTAGGACTGGTGAGTTAGCAATTCGCCACTGATTGGCTGCTTGCGATGCCACTCTTTTCCCCGCCGCGTCAAATTTACGACTTTCTTTTTCAGGGGGTGGCGCATCCCCTGATGACTGCAAATTTGCCCGTTTTCTTGCAGCCCCCACAACCACTGAGTCCGGAGGGAGCTGTTGTGTAATAAACACAGGGTCTGACGGGTGCGGTTTATATTTCTTTTCGACCCTTGGTGTGATGGCTCGCCCTTTTACTGGTTCTTGAAAAACCTGTTGTGCATGTTTAAGCATGCCCGGTAACATTGGCAGGCTTTGGTACGATGCATGCGTGGTTGCTAGAGTGTTAAATAGGAAGTCATCTTCCACTGGTTCCGAGTGCATTGTCACATTGTGAAATGTTGCTGCTCTGGCCAGTACCTGCGTATAGGACGTACTGTCCTCTGGCGGTGAAGGTTTGGTTGGGTAACACTCTGGACTGTTGTCCGAAACTGGGGTCTCGTATAGATCCCAGGGGTCCACATCGTCTTGAGTCATCCCAGTATGTGTGGGTGACTATGCCATTGGTGTACCCACTGGTGACAAATGTGGTGATTGAAGTGGGGACGCTTGTGGTGAGAAATGTGGGGATGGAGACTTTTCTCTAACCACTTTGGCTTTTGGTTGCATCTCAGTCTCATGAAAAGCCAGTTTTCTTTTGATTTTGAGCGGAGGGATGGTTTGTATCTTCCCTGTGTCTTTCTGGATTTGTAGCCTCTGCTGAGTTTGGTCATGCTTTTCCAAATCCAGTTCCTGCTCGAATCTGTGCCTTTCTTTGAGCTGTAAAGAGAGCCATTGCTTTTCCGTGTAGGAAGTCCTTTTCGGCTCCAAAGCCGGTTTTTTCGGTACCGAAATTCCCATGGAAATTGTCTTTTTCGGTTCCAATAGGCTCTTTTGAGGCTTGCTAGACTCGATGCTGACTTTTTTCGGTGCCGGTTTATCGACCGGAGTCGGAAGTCTTCGGCAATGTTTTGGCCTTTTTCGGTGCCAATGTTACTTGGTCACCTTCTTTTCTGTGGGTCAAGCCATGGCCTTCTGGCAGTGGCGTCCCCGTGGCCTTTAGTTTTTTGGTCTGACCTTGGGTGTGGGACTGGGTAGGTGTACTCACTTTTTGTGCCGCCGAAGGTCGATCCCCGTCGGATTCATCCGAGTCCGAAACTTGAATGGATGTCCGCATCTCTTCTTCGACGTCGAGATGTTGTGTCGGCTTCGACGCCATATGTAAACGTCTTGCGCGTGGATTCCCTTAAGGTCTTTTTGGATTGAAACGCTCGGCAAGACTCACAAGTATCCTCTCTGTGTTCGGGCGATAAACACAGGTTACAGATCCGATGCTGGTCTGTATAAGGATACTTGGAGTGACACTTCGGACAGAAACGGAAGGGGGTCCGGTCCATTAGTCTTCGACGATGGGTGTAGTCGGGCCGACCAGGCCTTGGTGAAGTGTGGAAGACCCGAAGGGCCGCCGAAGCAGTCTTGTTGTCGGTGCCGATGTGATGAAACTAAACCGGTCCTGAATGTAAACAATACCGACGAATTTCGATGATTTTCTAAGTTTCCCGATTCTAATTACGGAGCGAAGAGGAACACGTCCGAACCTGATGGCGGAAAGAAAACAATCTAAGATGGAGTCGACACCCATGTACAGTGGAGCCGAAAGGGAGGAGTCACTCGGTCCCGTGACTCGAAAAGACGTCTTCGAACAAAAACAACTTGTAACACTCCGAGCCCAACACTAGATGGCAGGAACAGTGCACAGCATGTGTATCTGCAGCTACAAATGCCATCAAATATATATATATTAATATATATATATATATATATATATATATATATATATATATGGAAAATGTCACTTACCCAGTGTACATCTGTTCGTGGCATTAGTCGCTGGAGATTCACATGCTGTGCACAGTCCGCCATCTGGTGTTGGGCTCGGAGTGTTACAAGTTGTTTTTCTGCGAAGAAGTCTTTTCGAGTCACGAGACCGAGGGACTCCACCCATTTCGATTCCATTGCGCATGGGCGTCGACTCCATCTTAGATTGTTTTCCCCGCAGAGGGTGAGGTAGGAGTTGTGTATGTTAGTAATAGTGCCCATGCAATGGAATGAATACGTATGTACATAATAAAGGTAAAGTAATATATTTACAAATGTACAAATGTTCAAGATCTACTTCTAAACGGCTACAGGCTCCCGGGGAGGTGGGTGGGCGCATGTGAATCTGCAGCGACTAATGCCACGAACAGATGTACACTGGGTAAGTGACATTTTCCGTTCGATGGCATGTGTAGCTGCAGATACACATGCTGTGCATAGACTAGTAAGCAGTTATCTCCCCAAAAGCGGTGGTTCAGCCTGTAGGAGTTGAAGTAGTTTGAAATAATGTTCTTAGTACAGCTTGACCTACTGTGGCTTGTTGTGCAGTTAACACATCTACACAGTAGTGCTTGGTAAATGTATGAGGCGTAGACCATGTTGCTGCCTTACATATTTCGTTCATTGGAATATTTCCTAGAAAGGCCATGGTAGCACCTTTCTTTCTGGTTGAGTGTGCCTTTGGTGTAATAGGCAGCTCTCTCTTTGCTTTAAGATAGCAGGTTTGAATACACCTAACTATCCACCTAGCAATGCCTTGTTTTGAAATTGGATTTCCTGTATGAGGTTTTTGAAAGGCAATAAATAGTTGTTTTGTTTTTCTAATTTGTTTTGTTCTGTCAATGTAGTACATTAGTGCTCTTTTGATGTCTAATGTATGTAGTGTTCTTTCAGCTACAGAGTCTGGTTGTGGGAAGAACACTGGTAATTCTACTGTTTCATTTAAGTGGAATGGTGAGATAACCTTTGGTAAAAATTTGGGATTTGTCCTTAGAACTACTTTATTTTTATGTATTTGAATAAATGGTTCTTGTATGGTAAATGCTTGAATCTCACTCACTCTTCTTAGAGATGTGATGGCAATTAAAAATGCAACTTTCCACGTTAAGTATTGCATTTCACAAGAATGCATGGGCTCGAAAGGTGGACCCATGAGTCTTGTTAAGACAATGTTGAGGTTCCATGAAGGAACAGGTGGTGTTCTTGGTGGTATAATTCTCTTTAGGCCTTCCATTAACGCTTTAATGACTGGTATTCTAAATAGTGAAGTTGAATGAGTAATTTGCAGGTAAGCTGATATTGCGGTGAGATGTATCTTTATGGAAGAGAAAGCTAGATTTGATTTTTGTAAATGTAGCAAATATCCTACTATATCTTTTGGAGATGCGTGTAATGGCTGAATTTGATTATTATGGCAGTAATACACAAATCTTTTCCACTTATTTGCATAGCAGTGTCTAGTGGTAGGTTTTCTAGCTTGTTTTATGACCTCCATACATTCTTGTGTGAGGTGCAAGTGTCCGAATTCTAGGATTTCAGGAGCCAAATTGCTAGATTCAAAGATGCTGGATTTGGATGTCTGATCTGTTGTTTGTGTTGTGTTAACAGATCTGGTTTGTTGGGTAGTTTGACATGAGGTACTACTGACAGGTCTAGTAGTGTTGTGTACCAAGGTTGCCTTGCCCATGTTGGTGCTATTAGTATGAGTTTGAGTTTGTTTTGACTCAACCTGTTTACTAGATATGGAAGAAGAGGGAGAGGGGGAAAAGCGTACGCAAATATCCCTGACCAGTTCATCCATAGAGCATTGCCTTGGGATTGATCTTGTGGGTACCTGGATGCGAAGTTTTGGCATTTTGAGTTTTCCTTTGTTGCAAATAGATCTATTTGAGGTGTCCCCCAAATTTGAAAGTAATTGTTTAGTATTTGGGGGTGAATTTCCCATTCGTGGGTTTGTTTGTCTGCCAACTGGTTCTGAATTCTTGGAATAAATTGTGCTATTAGGCGAATGTGGTTGTGAATCGCCCAATGCCATATTTTTTGTGCTAGGAGGCACAACTGTGTTGAGTGTGTCCCTCCTTGTTTGTTTAGGTAATACATTGTTGTCATGTTGTCTGTTTTGACAAGAATGTATTTTTGGGTTATTATGGGTTGAAATGCTTTCAGCGCTAGAAATACTGCTAACATTTCCAAGTGATTTATGTGAAACTGTCTCTGATGTATGTCCCATTGTCCTTGGATGCTGTGTTGATTGAGGTGTGCTCCCCACCCTGTCATGGAAGCATCTGTTGTTATGACGTATTGTGGCACTGGGTCTTGGAAAGGCCGCCCTTGGTTTAAATTTGTACTGTTCCACCATAGAAGCGAGATGTATGTTTCGCGGTCTATCAACACCAGATCTAGAAGTTGACCCTGTGCTTGTGACCATTGTGATGCTAGGCACTGTTGCAAGGGCCGCATGTGTAACCTTGCGTGTGGGACAATGGCTATGCATGAAGACATCATGCCCAGTAGTTTCATTACCATTCTGACTTGTATCTTTTGTGTTGGATACATGACCTGAATTACTTTGTGAAATGTTTGAACCCGTTGTGGACTTGGAGTGGCAATCCCTTTTTCTGTGTTGATTGTCGCTCCTAAGTATTGCTGCGTTTGACACGGTAAAAGGTGTGACTTCGCGTAGTTTATGGAGAACCCTAGTCTGTGGAGGGTTTGTATGACATATCTTGTGTGCTGTGAGCATTGTTTTAGCGTGTTGGTTTTGATTAACCAGTCGTCTAAGTACGGGAACACATGTATTTGCTGCCTTCTGATATGCGCAGCTACTACTGCCAGGCATTTTGTAAAAACTCTTGGCGCAGTTGTTATTCCGAATGGTAACACTTTGAATTGGTAATGTATTCCTTGAAATACAAACCTTAGGTATTTCCTGTGTGAAGGATGTATTGGTATATGGAAATACGCATCCTTTAGATCTAATGTTGTCATGTAGTCTTGCTGTTTGAGCAGGGGGATTACATCTTGTAGCGTGACCATGTGAAAGTGGTCTGATTTTATGTAGGTATTTAGTGTTCTGAGATCTAGTATTAGTCTCAGAGTTTTGTCCTTTTTGGGTATTAGAAAGTACAGTGAGTAAACTCCTGTGTTCTTTTGTTGAATTGGTACTAATTCTATTGCGTCCTTTTGTAGCAGTGCTTGAACTTCTAGTCCTAGAAGATCTATATGTTGTTTTGACATATTGTGTGTTTTCGGTGGGACGTTTGGAGGGAATTGTTGAAATTCTATGCAATAACCATGCTGGATAATTGCTAGGACCCAAGTATCCGTTGTTATTTCCACCCAAAGTTTGTAAAACTGGCTTAGTCTTCCCCCCACAGGTGTTATGTGATGGGGGTGTGTGACTTGTGAGTCACTGCTTATTTTGAGGTGTTTTGGGGCCTTGGAATTTCCCTCGATTTTTGGGGAATTGGCCCCCTCTAAATTGCCCGCGAAAACCTCCCCTCTGATATTGCCCCTGGTAGGTAGGTCTTGTTTGAGAGGTTGTGGCTTCTGTGGGTTGACCTCAAAACCCTCCCCTAAAAGGTGTTTTCCGAAATGTTCCTCTGCTCTGCGGGAAGTAGAGTGCGCCCATGGCCTTGGCTGTATCGGTGTCCTTCCTGAGTTTTTCAATGGCAGTGTCTACCTCCGGCCCAAACAATTGCTGTTCATTAAACGGCATATTGAGCACAGCCTGTTGGATTTCTGGTTTGAACCCAGAAGTGCGCAGCCATGCGTGCCTTCTTATTGTGATTGCAGTGTTTATTGTCCTTGCAGCTGTGTCTGCTGCATCCATGGAAGACCGTATCTGATTGTTGGAGATACTTTGTCCCTCTTCCACCACTTGTTGCGCTCTTTTCTGGAACTCCTTGGGTAAGTGTTCGATGAAATGTTGCATTTCATCCCAATGAGCCCTGTCGTATCTTGCCAAAAGTGCCTGAGAGTTGGCAATACGCCACTGATTTGCTGCTTGTGCTGC
This sequence comes from Pleurodeles waltl, assembly GCF_031143425.1. Lineage (NCBI taxonomy): Eukaryota > Metazoa > Chordata > Amphibia > Caudata > Salamandridae > Pleurodeles > Pleurodeles waltl. The sequence continues at coordinate 1,311,450,099 of NC_090437.1, read as the reverse complement.
AACCCTTTTACCCGCAGCATCAAACTTGCGGCTCTCTTTGTCCGGAGGTGGTGCGTTGCCTGAGGTATGAGAGTTGGCTCTCTTACGAGCTGCCCCCACAACTACTGAGTCCGGTGTCAGTTGTGTTGTAATATATATAGGATCTGTGGGTGATGGCTTGCATTTTTTCTCCACCCTTGGAGTTATGGCCCTGCCTTTAACTGGATCCTGAAATATTTGTTTTGAATGTCTTAGCATTCCTGGGAGCATGGGAAGACTTTGGCACTGGCTATGGGTGGAGGATAGGGTGTTAAAGAGAAAGTCATCCTCAATTGGTTCCGAATGTAATGATACATTGTGAAACTCGGCTGCTCTTGCGACCACCTGTGTATAAGATGTACTGTCCTCAGTCGGCGAAGGTTTTGTGGGATAAGAGTCTGGCTGTTGTCAGACACTGGAGCATCGTAGAGATCCCATGCATCGGGGTCATCCTGACTCATTGCGGTATGAGCTGGTGAGTGCATTAGTGGTGGAGTGGTTGCTGGTGATGCATGTGTTGATGGTGGTGGAGAAGGTGGTGGGGTTGTTCTCTTTGCCACCTTTGCCTGTGGTTGCTTGTCCCCTTGTTGAAAGGCAAGTTTCCTTTTGATCTTGATTGGGGAAAGAGTGGTTATCTTCCCTGTGTCTTCATGGATATGAAGCCTTCTCTGTGTGTGGTCAGGTTCCACAGTTTGAAGGTCCTCTCCAAATCTATGTAATTGGGTGGTTAGCCCTTGTTCCTCTGTATAGGAACTACTTTTCGGCTCCGAGGCTGGGTGTTTCGGGACCGTAACCTTTTCTGAAGTTCTTTTCGGCTCCGAAGAAATTTTCTTTTGCTTAGGTTCGATGTTTTGGTGCCGAATCTTTTCGGTGCCGACTTTGTGTCGAGGTTTCTCGGAGCCGCTGTCTCGGCTCCGAGGTTGCTGTGTGGCGGTATCACGACCGGAGTCGGATGACTTCGACACCAGCATGCCCATTTTCGGTGCCTTGGCTCGGTCACCTTGTTTTTGGGTTAAGCCCTGGCCTGTTGGCGGTGGCGTCCCCTGGGCTTTTGTGGACTTTTTGTGAGTCCTAATTTTCGACGTCTTACTCACGGTTGACGTTTCTTCGGCGTCAAGTTCTTCGGAATCCGACTTGTGGATGGAGAAAGTTTCTTCTTCTTCCTCCTCAAACCGATGTGGACCTGTGGGCGTAGACGCCATTTGTAGTCTCCTGGCTCTTCGGTCCCTCAGCGTCTTCCTGGACCGAAACGCTCGACAGGCCTCACAAGTATCCTCCTTGTGCTCGGGGGACAAGCACAAGTTACAGACCAAATGCTGATCCGTACACGGATATTTATTATGGTATTTTGGACAGAAGCGGAACGGGGTCCGTTCCATCAGTCTTGAAGTCGCACGCGGTCGGGCCGACCAGGCCCCGACAGGGGATCGAAATTACCCCGAAGGGCCACCGGAGCTCTTCCAAATTCGGTGTCGATTTGTTCTAACTAACCAGATACCGAACGGAACAATACCGACGATTTTTTCCGAGATTCTAACTAACTTTCCGACCCGAAACACGGAGCGAAAAGGAACACGTCCGAACCCGATGGTGAAAAAAAAACAATCTAAGATGGAGTCGACGCCCATGCGCAATGGAACCGGAAGGGGAGGAGTCCCTCGGTCTCGTGACTCGAAAAGACTTCTTCGAAGAAAAACAACTTGTAACACTCCGAGCCCAACACCAGACGGCGGACTGTGCACAGCATGTGTATCTGCAGCTACACATGCCATCGAACATATATATATATATACACACACACACACACACACGGTGGCCTACGTCCAACACATGGTAAAGCATGCGACAACCATGACAATTTCTACTCGGGTATTTACCGGACTTCAACAGCATGGACATCACATAAAACCTGTCAATTTGCGTGTGCATGTGTCAACTCTGTGGTGTGTTGTTGGATTTTCCTTCATGTTGCTGTGCTACGTGTGCCATTTGGTCCCCCATGCATCTTAGTTCCAGATGTTATATGCACATGTTTTGGTGAAGGTTGTTATATGCTGTGTGTGTATATAGACATGTGTTGTGTAATTTCTGTAACATGTGACGGTGTGTTCATGGGATGTGAAACCTCAAATTACTATCTTCCTGCATGGACACATGTTGGCATTTGACAAATGCACGTATTGTCACATCAGTGCCACCTATGTTTCCATATGTCGGAACACATGTGAAGGTCATTTCTTACAGTCACTGATCTTGTGATACCTATGCCCTTACTTTTGTGCTAGGTTGCCTTTTGTTCAGAATCCATACGCATTACCATGTCGGAGCCATTACAGTGGTACGTGTGCTGAGATATGTGGCATATGCGTGCATGCCACCAACTAGGCACATTTGTCTACATCATGTTTGTTATGACTGTCAGAAACAATGGCATACCACTGTGTAACAGTGTTGCAGTCTGTCAGAGATGACAGCCTACTCATCATCACAACTGGGTGAGTTAGTATTGCAACACAAACCCATTGTTGCATCTGAAGGGGCAAGTTAATGGAGCTCCAGTTTACTGAGCCCTCTGTGCACATGCATCAGGCCCCTGACAATGTCATATGTAGCGAGAGCAGTGGTGTGTGGGTTTATTGCACAGGGACCTAGCTTCTTCATGAATGCTTCTAAGCAGAGCTATGCACACTCCCCAGCAGACACATGCGCAATTGTGGTCATACAGACCAGGATATCACATTTTCCTCTGCAGTACTTGATGTTAGCTTTCCCCTCTCATGTACAGACCTCGGGTGCTTGCACATATGGGACATGTGACATTATTTGATGTCCTTAGTTGTTTCTTTGGGCAGCTTGTTGGGCTTGTATATCTGTTGCGACTTCAATATTGGAAACATGCCAGGGTAAAGATCGTGTTGCCCGTCAGCCTTCTGTTATGGTGGCATGCAGTGGTCAAATACCACAGTATAATAGTGGCCATCATGGTTGGGTCGTGTAGTGACCAGGCCACCCTATCTGTACTTAAGTTAAATGTTGACATGTAGACATTGATGTGTTTTACAGTCAGTGTTGGTCTCTGTGTGTCCCTTCTCCATGTATTTCTGCACTGCTGGTAAGGCATGCATGGTCACCGACATTGCTCCCATTCTTTAGGCTGCTTGCACTTTGTACACATCTTCTACAGCAACATTATCTGGTCATATATTGACATGATGCAACATATGACTTGTGTAATTGAAAGATGTACACATCTCCTACTGGCTACTTAATAGTTACGGTTCCATTGACCGTATTCATGAGATGTAATGAGTTTGACACACATTACTCCTGCCACAGCACTTGTGTTGTCTCCATTTCACCTCCAGTGTTGCATTTGTAAGTATCTGTGGGTGTTTCGAAGTTGTCCATCCACAACCGCCATTAAACATGGGTATGCATTTCTTCCAGCATCCCACAACCCAGGTAACTCTTACCATGACTAAATGATATTGAAGTGTGAAATCATCTCAGCGCTGTACTGTACATATGCCAGTTGCAACATATATGGCTAGATCTACTCTTACTCAGTTTGGTGTTGTGTTGCAGACATTTTTCAACAATGCTGAACATACTAGCACATTCCACACCTGACTGCGATGTTGGAGGCCAGAACATGTATGGGACAATTTGTAACTGTTGCTATCATGCACTTGTTCTGTCATGTGAGTGATGAGTGGTGTGTATTACTTTGTGCTGTGTGATGTAGTGCACTGTCCCAATAAATCCATAGATCCTGACTATGGGTCATGTGTTTGGATAGTGATTCTGCACCAATAGCAGATTTAGTCTGGCAACCCATTGCGCAATCCACAGCCTTGTATGTGCCATACGTGATGTACAATCCTCCTTGTGCCAGGGTTGTGCCCAATGGCAGTGCCAGGATGCAATCCCATAGCTCAACTGTGCAGGCTCAGCATCGGACATTGGTAACAATCACTGGACATTTACTGAAGAACCACAGTTACCAATGATGTTCCACCCTTGTCATACATGTACCATGCAGGCAAAGCTACTGTCACCATGTGAGAGTGTTCTGTTCCTATATAACTTGATATTCATTTGTTGACAACCCCTACCTTGTGTGCCCTCCTTGCATACATCCTTTTAGGCATGGTGCTGTTGTGGTGAATGGCCTAGGAGTGAGCACCTTGCCCACTTGATGGAACAGTAATAAGTGGTGCATCTAGGAGTCACATGACTGCAAACGGTGTCACTGATATGTGAGATTATGGCAGCAGACCCTCTTACTTCACAAACAATGTTGCTACCATACTGGTCATCTTTGTGTTACTTACCTGCCCACTGATGTTCGAGTCACATCCCAATGATGTATGTAGTGGAGAATCAGTAGACCAAGAAGAATCAGGTGTAAAGTAATGTATTTGTGCTATTTACAATGCAATGTTTATATTATAGTGACTGTGTGTGGAAGTTCAACAAAGTGGAGTCTCCTACAAACTCCTGCAGCAGTGTTCAGTTGTTCCCCCTCCACATTATCTGCTCCATCTTCATCCTCCTCTTCGTTTGGTACATCAACCTGGTCATCCCAGGGGATATTTGTTCTGAAACAGATGTTGTGCAGGATTGCACATGCCAGAATTATCTTGCAAAAAAGAGGCTTCCTCCTGCCAGGGTAGGGCACCTGAACCTGGATTTCAGGAGCCCAAATGTCCTCTCCACCACATTGCGAGTTTTCCTGTGCCTCACTGAAGGCCCACTCTTCCACCGTTGTGGGATTGGCAAATAGGCTCATTGCCCATTGCTATATGTCGTACTCTTGATAAGCTGCAAAGGATAGAGAGAAGATGTGTTGGTAAGTGTTGATGGTGGTTTGGAACATACCATGGCAGTTGTACTTTTTAGTTGGAGTGGTGACACAGACTTGTTTGTGGTATAGTGTATGTTCCTGTTCTTGTGAAAGGGTTTCATTGGACTGGGTTGATGAACATGACAATCTTGGGTAGTTGCTCAAGGGTCTGGGAATTTTTGTGTTGATCCCAAAATGATGGTTATGATTTAGGTACATGTGTTGCGTAATCTATATTTGCTCTATTGTTAGATGGAACCTACCACCTCCTAGAACCACAATGGCATCAGATGTTGAGACACCATGGTTGCCCTACAAAGCCAGACTGCCATCCATGTTACCATGCAGCACTACGCATGCATTGTGACACTTAGTGATCCTTTGTGGCGGATAATGGCTGTGCCATCCATCAAGTGTATGAGTGTGCATCACACATTAGTAGGATGATGTAATTTGGTGCAGTTTATCTCCTAGCTTCCAACACATGATTTCTGACAGACACTTTCTATACATGCTATGCAATGAAATACACTGTTCCAAAAGGAGACAAGGGAAACACTAAGGAGTCCTAATTGTGAGAAAGTAGCCTCTTTCTAGCCTTGTTACCCCCACTTTTGGCCTGTTTGTGAGTGTATGTCATGGTGTTTTCACTGTCTCACTGAGATCCTGCTAGCCAGGGCCCAGTGCTCATAGTGAAAACCCTAGGTTTTCAGTATGTTTATTATGTGTCACTGGGACCCTGCTAGTCAGGACCCCAGTGCTCATAAGTTTGTGGCCTATATGTATGTGTTCCCTGTGTGGTGCCTAACTGTCTCACTGAGGCTCTGCTAACCAGAACCTCAGTGGTTATGCTCTCTCATTTCTTTCAAATTGTCACTAACAGGCTAGTGACCAATTTTACCAATTTACATTGGCTTACTGGAACACCCTTATAATTCCCTAGTATATGGTACTGAGGTACCCAGGGTATTGGGGTTCCAGGAGATCCCTATGGGCTGCAGCATTTCTTTTGCCACCCATAGGGAGCTCTGACAATTCTTACACAGGCCTGCCACTGCAGCCTGAGCGAAATAATGCACACATTAGTTCACAGCCATTTTCACTGCACTTAAGTCACTTATAAGTCACCTATATGTCTAACCTTTACCTGGTAAAGGTTAGGTGCAACGTTACTTAGTGTGTGGGCACCCTGGCACTAGCCAAGGTGCCCCCACATTGTTCAGGGCAAATTCCCCGGACTTTGAGTGTGCTGGGACACCATTACACGTGTGCACTACATATAGGTCACTACCTATATATAGCTTCACATTGGTAACTCCGAATATGGCCATGTAACATGTCTATGATCATGGAATTGCCCCCTCTATGCCATCCTGGCATAGTTGGCACAATCCCATGATCCCAGTGGTCTGTAGCACAGACCCGGGGACTGCCAAACTGCCTTTTCAGGGGTTTCACTGCAGCTGCTGCTGCTGCCAACCCCTCAGACAGGTTTCTGCCCCCCTGGGGTCAAGCCAGGCTTGTCCCAGGATGGCAGAACAAAGAACTTCCTCTGAGAGAGGGTGTTACACCCTCTCTCTTTGTGAAGGCAGGGGAGGAGTAGCCTCCCCCAGCCTCTGGAAATGCTTTCTTGGGCACAGATGTGCCCAATTCTGCATAAGCCAGTCTACAGCGGTTCAGGGGAACCCTTAGCCCTGCTCTGGCGCGAAACTGGACAAAGAAAAGGGGAGTTGCCACTCCCCTGACCTGCACCTCCCCTGGGAGGTGTCCAGAGCTCCTCCAGTGTGCTCCAGACCTCTGCCATCTTGGAAACAGAGGTGCTGCTGGCACACTGGACTGCTCTGAGTGGCCAGTGCCACCAGGTGACGTCAGAGACTCCTTCTGATAGGCTCCTTCAGGTGTTAGTAGCCTATCCTCTCTCCTAGGTAGCCAAACCCTCTTTTCTGGCTATTTAGGGTCTCTGTCTCTGGGGAAACTTTAGATAACGAATGCAAGAGCTCATCCGAGTTCCTCTGCATCGCTCTCTTCACCTTCTGCCAAGGAATCGACTGCTGACCGCGCTGGAAGCCTGCAAACCTGCAACATAGTAGCAAAGACGACTACTGCAACTCTGTAACGCTGATCCTGCCGCCTTCTCGACTGTTTTTCTGGTGGTGCACTCTGTGGGGGTAGTCTGCCTCCTCTCTGCACCAGAAGCTCTGAAGAAATCTCCCGTGGGTCGACGGAATCTTCCCCCTGCAACCGCAGGCACCAAAAAGCTGCATTACCAGTCCCTCGGGTCTCCTCTCAGCACGACGAGCGAGGTCCCTCGAATCCAGCAACTCTGTCCAAGTGACTCCCACAGTCCAGTGACTCTTCAGTCCAAGTTTGGTGGAGGTAAGTCCTTGCCTCACCTCGCTAGACTGCATTGCTGGGAACCGTGACTTTTGCAGCTACTCGGGCTCCTGTGCACTTCCGGCGGAAATCCTTTGTGCACAGCCAAGCCTGGGTCCACGGCACTCTAACCTGCATTGCACGACTTTCTAAGTTGGTCTCCGGCGACGTGGGACTCCTTTGTGTAACCTCGGGTGAGCACCGTTTCACGCATCCTTGTAGTGCCTGTTTTTGGCACTTCTCCGGGTGCTACCTGCTGCTGAGAGGGCTCCTTGTCTTGCTCGACGTCCCCTCTCTCTCCTGGTCCAATTTGCGACCTCCTGGTCCCTCCAGGGCCACAGCAGCGTCCAAAAATGCTAACCACACGATTTGCAGCTAGCAAGGCTTGTTGGCGTTCTTTCGGCGGGAAAACACTTCTGCACGAATCTCCACGGCGAGAGGGATCCGTCCACCAAAGGGGAAGTGTAGGAAGTTGGCTCTGTATGTGCTATTTCAAAGTAAGGAATAGCATGCACAGAGTCCAAGGGTTCCCCTTAGAGGTAAAATAGTGGTCAAAAAGAGATAATACTAATGCTCTATTTTGTGGTAGTGTGGTCGAGCAGTAGGCTTATCCAAGGAGTAGTGTTAAGCATTTGTTGTACATACACATAGACAATAAATGAGGTACACACACTCAGAGACAAATCCAGCCAATAGGTTTTGTTATAGAAAAATATCTTTTCTTAGTTTATTTTAAGAACCACAGGTTCAAATTCTACATGTGATATCTCCTTCGAAAGGTATTGCAGGTAAGTACTCTAGGAACTTTGAATCATTACTTTAGCATGTATACTTTTTACATAAAATACAATAAGCTGTTTTAAAAGTGGACACAGTGCAATTTTCACATTTCCTGGGGGAGGTAAGTTATGGTTAGTTTTAACAGGTAAGTAAGTCACTTACAGGTTTCAGTTTTTGGTCAAAGGTAGCCCACCGTTGGGGGTTCAGAGCAACCCCAAAGTTATCACACCAGCAGCTCAGGGCCGGTCAGGTGCAGAGGTCAAAGAGGTGCCCAAAACACATAGGCTTCAATGGAGAGAAGGGGGTGCCCCGGTTCCAGTCTGCCAGCAGGTAAGTACCCGCGTCTTCGGAGGGCAGACCAGGGGGGTTTTGTAGGGCACCGGGGGGGACACAAGTCAGCACAGAAAGTACACCCTCAGCAGCGCGGGGGCGGCCGGGTGCAGTGTGCAAACACGCGTCGGGTTTTCAATGGAAGTCAATGAGAGATCAAGGGATCTCTTCAGCGTCGCAGGCAGGCAAGGGGGGGGGGGGGGGGCTCCTCGGGGTAGCCACCACCTAGGCAAGGGAGAGGGCCTCCTGGGGGTCACTCCTGCACAGAGGTTCCGTTTCTTTAGGGGCTGGGGGCTGCGGGTGCAGGGTCTTTTCCAGCCGTCGGGAAATGGAGTTCAGACAGTCGCGGTCAGGGGAGCCTGGGGATTCCCTCTGCAGGCGTCGCTGTATGGGCTCAGGGGGGACAACTTTGGTTACTCACAGTCGTAGAGTCGCCGGAGGGTCCTCCCTGAGTTGGTTGTTCTCCACCAGTCGAGTCGGGGTCGCCGGGTGCAGTGTTGCAAGTCTCACGCTTCTTGCGGGGAGTTGCAGGGGTCTTTAAATCTGCTCCTTGTAACAAAGTTGTAGTTCTTTTGGAGCAGTGCCGCTGTCCTCGGGAGTTTCTTGTCTTTTTCGAAGCAGGGCAGTCCTCAGAGGATTCAGAGGTCGCTGGTCCCTTGGAAAGCGTCGCTGGAGCAGGTTTCTTTGGAAGGCAGGAGACAGGCCGGTAAGTCTGGGGCCAAGGCAGTTGGTGTCTTCTGGTCTTCCTCTGCAGGGGTTTTTCAGCTCAGCAGTCCTTCTTGTTAGTTGCAGGAATCTGAAATCTTAGGTTCAGGGAAGCCCTTCAATACTAAATTTAAGGGCGTGTTTAGGTCTGGGGGGTTAGTAGCCAATGGCTACTAGCCCTGAGGGTGAGTACACCCTCTTTGTGCCCCCTCCCAAGGGGAGGGGGTCACATCCCTAATCCTATTGGGGAAATCCTCCATCTGCAAGATGGAGGATTTCTAAAAGTTAGAGTCACTTCAGCTCAGGACACCTTAGGGGCTGTCCTGACTGGCCAGTGACGACTCCTTGTTGCTTTCTTTGTTTCCTCCAGCCTTGCCGCCAAAAGTGGGGGCCGTGGCCGGAGGGGGCGGGCAACTCCACTAAGCTGGAGTGTCCTGCGGTGCTGTGACAAAGGGGTGAGCCTTTGAGGCTCACCGCCAGGTGTTACAGCTCCTGCCTGGGGGAGGTGTTAGCATCTCCACCCAGTGCAGGCTTTGTTACTGGCCTCAGAGTGACAAAGGCACTCTCCCCATGGGGCCAGCAACATGTCTCTAGTGTGGCAGGCTGCTGGAACCAGTCAGCCTACACAGATAGTCGGCTATGTTTCAGGGGGCACTTCTAAGGTGCCCTCTGCGGTGTATTTTACAATAAAATGTACACTGGCATCAGTGTGCATTTATTGTGCTGAGAAGTTTGATACCAAACTTCCCAGTTTTCAGTGTAGCCATTATGGTGCTGTGGAGTTCGTGTAAAACAGACTCCCAGACCATATACTCTTATGGCTACCCTGCACTTACAATGTCTAAGGTTTTGCTTAGACACTGTAGGGGCACAGTGCTCATGCACTGGTACCCTCACCTATGGTATAGTGCACCCTGCTTTAGGGCTGTAAGGCCTGCTAGAGGGGTGTCTTACCTATACTGCATAGGCAGTGAGAGGCTGGCATGGCACCCTGAGGGGAGTGCCATGTCGACTTACTCATTTTGTTCTCACTAGCACACACAAGCTGGTAAGCAGTGTGTCTGTGCTGAGTGAGGGGTCTCCAGGGTGGCATAATACATGCTGCAGCCCTTAGAGACCTTCCCTGGCATCAGGGCCCTTGGTACCAGAGGTACCAGTTACAAGGGACTTATCTGGATGCCAGGGTGTGCCAATTGTGGAATCAAAAGTACAGGTTAGGGAAAGAACACTGGTGCTGGGGCCTGGTTAGCAGGCCTCAGCACACTTTCAATTCAAAACATAGCATCAGCAAAGGCAAAAAGTCAGGGGGTAACCATGCCAAGGAGGCATTTCCTTACACAACCCCCCCCCCCCCAAACGAAAGAGGATGAGACTAACCTTTCCCAAGAGAGTCTTCATTTTGTAAGTGGAAGAACCTGGAAAGGCCATCTGCATTGGCATGGGCAGTCCCACGTCTGTGTTCCACTATAAAGTCCATTCCCTGTAGGGAGATGGACCACCTCAACAGTTTTGGATTTTCACCTTTCATTTGCATCAGCCATCTGAGAGGTCTGTGGTCAGTCTGAACTAGGAAGTGAGTACCAAAGAGGTATGGTCTCAACTTCTTCAGGGACCAAACCACAGCAAAGGCCTCCCTCTCAATGGCACTCCAACGCTGCTCCCTGGGGAGTAACCTCCTGCTAATGAAAGCAACAGGCTGGTCAAGGCCATCATTTGTTTGGGACAAAACTGCCCCTATCCCATGTTCAGAGGCATCTGTTTGCACAATGAATTGCTTGGAGTAATCTGGAGCTTTTAGAACTGGTGCAGTGCACATAGCTTGTTTCAGGGTGTCAAAGGCCTGTTGGCACTCTACAGTCCAGTTTACTTTCTTGGGCATTTTCTTGGAGGTCAATTCTGTGAGGGCTGTCACTATTGATCCATATCCCTTCACAAACCTCCTATACTACCCAGTCAAGCCAAGGAATGCCCTGACTTGAGTCTGGGTTTTTGGAGCTACCCAGTCCAGAATAGTCTGGATCTTGGGTTGGAGTGGCTGAACTTGGCCTCCACCTACAAGGTGTCCTAAGTAAACCACAGTTCCCTGCCCTATCTGGCATTTGGATGCCTTGATAGAGAGGCCTGCAGATTGCAGAGCCTTCAAAACCTTCTTCAGGTCGACCAGGTGATCCTGCCAGGTGGAGCTGAAGACAGCAATATCATCAAGATAAGCTGCACTAAAGGATTCCAACCCAGCAAGGACTTGATTCACCAACCTTTGGAAGGTGGCAGGGGCATTCTTTAAACCAAAGGGCATAACAGTGAACTGATAATGCCCATCAGGTGTGGACAATGCTGTCTTTTCTTTTGCTCCAGGGGCCATTTTGATTTGCCAGTACCCTGCTGTTAAGTCAAAGGTACTTACGAATTTGGCAGCCCCTAATTTGTCTATGAGCTCATCAGCTCTAGGAATGGGATGGGCATCTGTCTTGGTGACAGAGTTGAGACCTCTGTAGTCCACACAAAACCTCATCTCTATCTTTCCTTCTTTGGTGTGAGGTTTGGGGACTAAGACCACTGGGCTAGCCCAGGGGCTGTCAGAGTACTCAATTACTCCCAATTCCAGCATCTTGTGGACTTCCACCTTGATGCTTTCCTTAACTTGGTCAGACTGTCTAAATATTTTGTTTTTGACAGGCATGCTGTCTCCTGTGTCCACATCATGGGTACACAGGTGTGTCTGACCAGGGGTTAGGGAAAAGAGTTCAGCAAACTGCTGTAGGACCTTCCTACAGTCAGACTGCTGTTGGCTAGAGAGGGTGTCTGAGTAGATCACTCCATCCACTGAGCCATCATTAGGGTCTGATGAGAGGAGATCAGGGAGAGGTTCACTCTCAGCTTCCTGGTCCTCATCTGTTACCATCAACAGATTTACATCAGCCCTGTCATGGAACAGCTTAAGGCGGTTCACATGGATCACCCTCTTGGGGCTCCTGCTTGTGCCCAGGTCCACCAGGTAGGTGACCTGACTCTTCCTCTCTAGTACTGGGTAAGGGCCACTCCATTTGTCCTGAAGTGCCCTGGGAGCCACAGGCTCCAGAACCCAGACTTTCTGCCCTGGTTGAAATTCAACCAGTGCAGCCTTTTGGTCATACCACAACTTCTGGAGTTGTTGGCTGGCCTCAAGGTTTTTACTTGCCTTTTCCATGTACTCTGCCATTCTGGAGCGAAGGTCAAGTACATAGTCCACTATGCCTTGTTTAGGCTCATGAAGAGGTCTCTCCCAGCCTTCTTTAACAAGAGCAAGTGGTCCCCTTACAGGATGACCAAACAGAAGTTCAAAGGGTGAGAATCCTACTCCCTTCTGAGGCACCTCTCTGTAAGGAAATGCCTCCTTGGCATGGTTGCCCCCTGACTTTTTGCCTTTGCTGATGCTATGTTTACAATTGAAAGTGTGCTGAGGCCTGCTAACCAGGCCCCAGCACCAGTGTTCTTTCCCTAACCTGTACTTTTGTATCCACAATTGGCAGACCCTGGCATCCAGATAAGTCCCTTGTAACTGGTACTGCTAGTACCAAGGGCCCTGATGCCAAGGAAGGTCTCTAAGGGCTGCAGCATGTCTTAAGCCACCCTGGAGACCTCTCACTCAGCACAGACACACTGCTTGCCAGCTTGTGTGTGCTAGTGAAGACAAAACGAGTAAGTCGACATGGCACTCCCCTCAGGGTGCCATGACAGCCTCTCACTGCCTATGCAGTATAGGTAAGACACCCCTCTAGCAGGCCTTACAGCCCTAAGGCAGGGTGCACTATACCATAGGTGAGGGTACCAGTGCATGAGCACTGTACCCCTACAGTGTCTAAGCAAAACCTTAGACATTGTAAGTGCAGGGTAGCCATAAGAGTATATGGTCTGGGAGTTTGTCAAACACGAACTCCACAGCACCATAATGGCTACACTGAAAACTGGCAAGTTTGGTATCAAACTTCTCAGCACAATAAATGCACACTGATGCCAGTGTACATTTTATTGCAAAATACACCCCAGAGGGCACCTTAGAGGTGCCCCCTGAAACTTAACCGACTATCTGTGTAGGCTGACTAGTTCCAGCAGCCTGCCACACTAGAGACATGTTGCTGGCCCCATGGGGAGAGTGCCTTTGTCACTCTGAGGCCAGTAACAAAGCCTGCACTGGGTGGAGATGCTAACACCTCCCCCAGGCAGGAGCTGTAACACCTGGCGGTGAGCCTCAAAGGCTCACCCCTTTGTCACAGCACCGCAGGACACTCCAGCTAGTGGAGTTGCCCGCCCCCTCCGGCCCCGGCCCCCACTTTTGGCGGCAAGGCCGGAGAAAATAATGAGAATAACAAGGAGTCACTGGCCAGTCAGGACAGCCCCTAAGGTGTCCTGAGCTGAGGTGACTAACTTTTAGAAATCCTCCATCTTGCAGATGGAGGATTCCCCCAATAGGGTTAGGATTGTGACCCCCCTCCCCTTGGGAGGAGGCACAAAGAGGGTGTACCCACCCTAAGGGCTAGTAGCCATTGGCTACTAACCCCCCAGACCTAAACACGCCCTTAAATTTAGTATTTAAGGGCTACCCTGAACCCTAGAAAATTAGATTCCTGCAACCACAAGAAGAAGGACTGCCCAGCTGAAAACCCCTGCAGAGGAAGACCAGAAGACAACAACTGCCTTGGCTCCAGAAACTCACCGGCCTGTCTCCTGCCTTCCAAGGAACTCTGCTCCAGCGACGCCTTCCAAAGGGACCAGCGACCTCTGAATCCTCTGAGGACTGCCCTGCTTCGACGAAGACAAGAAACTCCCGAGGACAGCGGACCTGCTCCAAAAAGACTGCAACTTTGTCTCAAGAAGCAGCTTTAAAGAACCCTGCAACTCCCCGCAAGAAGCGTGAGACTTGCAACACTGCACCCGGCGACCCCGACTCGGCTGGTGGAGAACCAACACCTCAGGGAGGACCCCCGGACTACTCTACGACTGTGAGTACCAAAACCTGTCCCCCCTGAGCCCACCACAGCGCCGCCTGCAGAGGGAATCCCGAGGCTTCCCCTGACCGCGACTCTCTGAAACCTAAGTCCCGACGCCTGGAAAAGACCCTGCACCCGCAGCCCCCAGGACCTGAAGGACCGGACTTTCACTGGAGAAGTGACCCCCAGGAGTCCCTCTCCCGTGCCCAAGTGGAGGTTTCCCCGAGGAAGCCCCCCCTTGCCTGCCTGCAGCGCTGAAGAGATCCCTTGATCTCTCGTTGACTAACATTGCAAACCCGACGCTGGTTTCTACACTGCACCCGGCCGCCCACGCGCTGCTGAGGGTGAAATTTCTGTGTGGGCTTGTGTCCCCCCCGGTGCCCTACAAAACCCCCCTGGTCTGCCCTCCGAAGACGCGGGTACTTACCTGCAAGCAGACCGGAACCGGGGCACCCCCTTCTCTCCATTATAGCCTATGCGTTTTGGGCACCACTTTGAACTCTGCACCTGTCCGGCCCTGAGCTGCTGGTGTGGTAACTTTGGGGTTGCTCTGAACCCCCAACGGTGGGCTACCTTGGACCAAGAACTGAACCCTGTAAGTGTCTTACTTACCTGGTAAAACTAACAAAAACTTACCTCCCCCAGGAACTGTGAAAATTGCACCAAGTGTCCACTTTTAAAGTAGCTATTTGTGAATAACTTGAAAAGTATACATGCAATTGAAATGATTCAAAGTTCCTAATGTACTTACCTGCAATACCTTTCAAACAAGATATTACATGTTAAATTTGAACCTGTGGTTCTTAAAATAAACTAAGAAAAGATATTTTTCTATAACAAAACCTATTGGCTGGATTTGTCTCTGAGTGTGTGTACCTCATATATTGTCTATGTGTATGTACAACAAATGCTTAACACTACTCCTTGGATAAGCCTACTGCTCGACCACACTACCACAAAATAGAGCATTAGTATTATCTATTTTTACCACTATTTTACCTCTAAGGGGAACCCTTGGACTCTGTGCATGCTATTCCTTACTTTGAAATAGCACATACAGAGCCAACTTCCTACACTCTCTGTAAGCGAAAAGCAGACATGGCAAGAGGACATCCCATCTCCTTTTGAGTTTTTCTGGGAGCCCCATGATCATGCCCTTTAATGTCTTGTTGAATCTCTCAACAAGGCCATTAGATTGTGGATGATATGGTGTAGTGAATTTGTAAGTCACTCCACACTCATTCCACATGTGTTTTAGGTATGCTGACATGAAGTTGGTACCTCTGTCAGACACCACCTCCTTAGGGAAGCCCACTCTGGTAAAGATACCAATGAGGGCCTTGGCTACTGCAGGGGCAGTAGTCGACCTAAGGGGAATAGCTTCAGGATACCTAGTAGCATGATCCACTACTACTAGGATATACATATTTCCTGAGGCTGTGGGAGGTTCTAGTGGACCAACTATGTCCACACCCACTGTAAAGAAATGGCTCCCTGTTGCAGTTACCCCCCACTTTTTGCCTGATACTGATGCTGACTTGACTGAGAAGTGTGCTGGGACCCTGCTAACCAGGCCCCAGCACCAGTGTTCTTTCACCTAAAATGTACCATTGTTTCCACAATTGGCACAACCCTGGCACCTAGGTAAGTCCCTTGTAACTGGTACCCCTGGTACCAAGGGCCCTGATGCCAGGGAAGGTCTCTAAGGGCTGCAGCATGTCTTATGCCACCCTAGGGACCCCTCACTCAGCACAGACACACTGCTTGCCAGCTTGTGTGTGCTGATGGGGAGAAAATGACTAAGTCAACATGGCACTCCCCTCAGGGTGCCATGCCAACCTCCCACTGCCTGTGGCATAGGTAAGTCACCCCTCTAGTAGGTCGTACAGCCCTAAGGCAGGGTGCACTATACCACAGGTGAGGGCATATGTGCATGAGCACTATGCCCCTACAGTGTCTAAGCAAAACCTTAGACATTGTAAGTGCAGGGTAGCCATAAGAGTATATGGGCTGGGAGTCTGTCAAAAACGAACTCCACAGCTCCATAATGGCTACACTGAATACTGGGAAGTTTAGTATCAAACTTCTCAGAATAATAAACCCACACTGATGCCAGTGTTGGATTTATTAAAAAATGCACACAGAGGGCATCTTAGAGATACCCCCTGTATTTTACCCAATTGTTCAGTGCAGGACTGACTGGTCTGTGCCAGCCTGCTGCTGAGAGACGAGTGTCTGACCTCATGCGGTGAGAGCCTTTGTGCTCTGAGGACAGAAACAAAGCCTGCTCTGGGTGGAGGTGCTTCACACCTCCCCTCTGCAGGAACTGTAACACCTAGCAGTGAGCTTCAAAGGCTCAAGCTTCGTGTTACAATGCCCCAGGGCACTCCAGCTAGTGGAGATGCCCGCCTCCTGGACCCAGCCCCCACTTTTGGCGGCAAGTCCAGGAGAGATAATAAGAAAAACAAGGAGGAGTCACTGGCCAGTCAGGACAGCCCCTAAGGTGTCCTGAGCTGAGGTGACTCTGACTTTTAGAAATCCTCCATCTTGTAGAAGGAGGATTCCCCCAATAGGGATAGGAATGTGACCCCCTCCCCTTGGGAGGAGGCACAAAGAGGGTGTACCCACCCTCAGGGCTAGTAGCCATTGGCTACTAACCCCCCAGACCTAAACACGCCCTTAAATTTAGTATTTAAGGGCTGCCCTGAACCCTAGAAAATTAGATTCCTGCAACAACAAGAAGAAGGACTGCCCAGCTGAAAACCCCTGCAGAGGAAGACCAGAAGACAACAACTGCCTTGGCTCCAGAAACTCACCGGCCTGTCTCCTGCCTTCCAAAGAACTCTGCTCCAGCGACGCCTTCCAAAGGGACCAGCGACCTCTGAATCCTCTGAGGACTGCCCTGCTTCGACGACGACAAGAAACTCCCGAGGACAGCGGACCTGCTCCAAAAAGACTGCAACTTTGTTTCAAGAAGCAGCTTTAAAGAACCCTGCAATCTCCCCGCAAGAAGCGTGAGACTTGCAACACTGCACCCGGCGACCCCGACTCGGCTGGTGGAGAACCAACACCTCAGGGAGGACCCCCGGACTACTCTACGACTGAGTACCAAAACCTGTCCCCCCTGAGCCCCCACAGCGCCGCCTGCAGAGGGAATCCCGAGGCTTCCCCTGACCGCGACTCTCTGAAACCTAAGTCCCGACGCCTGGAAAAGACCCTGCACCCGCAGCCCCCAGGACCTGAAGGACCGGACTTTCACTGCAGAAGTGACCCCCAGGAGTCCCTCTCCCTTGCCCAAGTGGAGGTTTCCCCGAGGAAGCCCCCCCTTGCCTGCCTGCAGCGCTGAAGAGATCCCTTGATCTCTCATTGACTTACATTGCGAACCCGATGCTTGTTCTAACACTGCACCCGGCCGCCCCCGCGCCGCTGAGGGTGAAATTTCTGTGTGGGCTTGTGTCCCCCCCGGTGCCCTACAAAACCCCCCTGGTCTGCCCTCCGAAGACGCGGGTACTTACCTGCAAGCAGACCGGAACCGGGGCACCCCCTTCTCTCCATTCTAGCCTATGCGTTTTGGGCACCACTTTGAACTCTGCACCTGACCGGCCCTGAGCTGCTGGTGTGGTAACTTTGGGGTTGCTCTGAACCCCCAACGGTGGGCTACCTTGGACCAAGAACTGAACCCTGTAAGTGTCTTACTTACCTGGTAAAACTAACAAAAACTTACCTCCCCCAGGAACTGTGAAAATTGCACTAAGTGTCCACTTTTAAAGTAGCTATTTGTGAATAACTTGAAAAGTATACATGCAATTGAAATGATTCAAAGTTCCTAATGTACTTACCTGCAATACCTTTCAAACAAGATATTACATGTTAAATTTGAACCTGTGGTTCTTAAAATAAACTAAGAAAATATATTTTTCTATAACAAAACCTATTGGCTGGATTTGTCTCTGAGTGTGTGTACCTCATTTATTGTCTATGTGTATGTACAACAAATGCTTAACACTACTCCTTGGATAAGCCTACTGCTCGACCACACTACCACAAAATAGAGCATTAGTATTATCTCTTTTTACCACTATTTTACCTCTAAGGGGAACCCTTGGACTCTGTGCATGCTATTCCTTACTTTGAAATAGCACATACAGAGCCAACTTCCTACATTGGTGGATCAGCGGTGGGGTACAAGACTTTGCATTTGCTGGACTACTCAGCCAATACCTGATCACACGACAAATTCCAAAATTGTCATTAGAAATTGATTTTTGCAATTTGAAAAGTTTTCTAAATTCTTAAAAGACCTGCTAGGGCCTTGTGTTAGATCCTGTTTAGCATTTCTTTTAGAGTTTAAAAGTTTGTAAAAGTTTGAATTAGATTCTAGAACCAGTTTTAGATTCTTAAAAAGTATTCCAACTTTTAGAAGCAAAATGTCTAGCACAGATGTGACTGTGGTGGAACTCGACACCACACCTTACCTCCATCTTAAGATGAGGGAGCTAAGGTCACTCTGTAAAATAAAGAAAACAACAATGGGCCCCAGACCTTCCAAACTACAGCTCCAGGAGCTGTTGGCAGAGTTTGCAAAGGCCAACCCCTCTGAGGATGGCAACACAGAGGATGAAGATAGTGACTTGGAGGAAAATTCCCCCCTACCAGTCCTATTTAGGGAGAACAGGGTCTCTCAAACCCTGACTCCAAAAATAGTAGTCAGAAATGCTGGCTCCCTCACAGGAGGGTCCAGCCTCTCTGAAATCACTGAAGGTAACTCCAGTGAAGAGGACATCCAGTTAGCCAGGATGGCCAAAAGATTGGCTTTGGAAAAACAGATCCTAGCCATAGAAAGGGAAAGACAAGAGATGGGCCTAGGACCCATCAATGGTGGCAGCAACATAAATAGGGTCAGAGATTCTCCTGACATGTTGAAAATCCCCAAAGGGATTGTAACAAAATATGAAGATGGTGATGACATCACCAAATGGTTCACAGCTTTTGAGAGGGCTTGTGTAACCAGAAAAGTGAACAAATCTCACTGGGGTGCTCTCCTTTGGGAAATGTTCACAGGAAAGTGTAGGGATAGACTCCTCACACTCTCTGGAAAAGATGCAGAATCTTATGACCTCATGAAGGGTACCCTGATTGAGGGCTTTGGATTCTCCACTGAGGAGTATAGAATTAGATTCAGGGGGGCTCAAAAATCCTCGAGCCAGACCTGGGTTGATTATGTTGACTACTCAGTGAAAACACTGGATGGTTGGGTAACTGGAAATGAAGTGTATGACTATGTTGGGCTTTATAATTTGTTTATGAAAGAACACATTTTAAGTAACTGCTTCAATGAAAAGTTGCATCAGTATCTGGTAGACCTAGGTCCAATTTCTCCCCAAGAATTGGGAAAGAAGGCAGACCACTGGGTCAAGACTAGGGTAACCAAAACTTCCACTGGGGGTGACCAAAAGAAAGGGGTTACAATGCCTCCCCAGGAGAAAGTAGGTGACACTAGAAACAAAGAAAAAGAGTCCCCTGTAGGCCCCCAAAAACCAGACCAGGTGGGTGGGCCCAGAGACACAACCCAAAACAAAGGTGGGTACCAGGGTAAGAGCTGGGATGCCACTAAGGCATGGTGCCATACCTGTAAACAGACAGGGCACCACACCAAGGACACTTCTTGTCCCAAAAACAAACCCCCTAGCAAAATTCAAGGGGTGACCAGTGTAGCCATTGGGGATGACTCCTCAGATGAGGAGGTCTTCATAGCCTTCAACTGGAAAAAGGGCCCAACAGGTGAGTTGGAGATTCCAGAGGGAAGTAGACACTTCCACCACCTACAGGTGAATGGAATCCCAGCCACTGCCCTGAGAGACACTTGTGCCAGTCACACTATTGTGCATGACAGGCTGGTGTTCTCCAACCAGTACATCCCAGGTGAGATGGCCAGAGTAAGAGTTAGCCCAGACAGGGTCACTAATAGGCCTGTGGCTTTTGTGCCCATAGAAGTGGGTGGAACTTTTAGCTGGAGAAGGGTGGTAGTCAGTACAGACCTCCCCCTTGATTGTCTCCTTGGAAATGACTACCCAGAGGTTAGTCAGAACCTAAGAGAAGAACTGGTCCAGGGCCAGTCCTCTCCCAAGGATTCTGGAGTGCCTACCTCTGCAGTAAATGCAAGTAGGCCCCAGAAGAAAAAGAAAAGAAAACAGAGTAGGAAAGGTGGACAACCTTTAGCCAAGGTTCCAGCAAGCCAAGGAGATTCTGCTCCAGTAGGGGAGAACTCCAAAAGTGGCTCTGATAAAGTCCAACCTGACCCACAAGAAGGCCTGACTAGTCAGGCAACTGTTAAGCCTGAGTGGGTGGCTCCTCAGCTAACAGAAGAAAGAGTGGAAGAAGGGTGTTTACTACAAGATGTGGTAACCCCCCACTCTAATACAGCAGACAGGCACCCTGAACCCAAAGAAGCCTGTAACTTAGCCCCTTCCCTTGTAGGTGAAGAGCTAAAGGTGTGGTTCTGGGCACTGACAGCTGTCAGTGGCCTCTGCTGGGTGTTAGCCTTTATGGCTGCACTATCCTTGGCATGGTGGTCTGACCCCATGCCAAATAACAAGTTAGGCCCCCTGACCCTGTTGGTCATGGTGGGGTTACTCCAGCTCTGGGTAACCTCTTTGGGTAAGCTAGGGGTGACCCTGGCTAAGATAAGATTAGCAGAGGTGGATACCTCTAAACCCAAAATAGAGAGAATGGGTGAAGACATAAAAAGCACAGACAAGAGGCAGTTCAGACTAGGTCCTATCACTGTGGAAGTGGGTCAGTTCCCCAGAGGGAATGACCTGAACAGGAGGATGTAAGGCAGAGTAGGCCCTGCAACAAACCAGCCTATTTCCTCTACTCTTCCTCGCCTGACAGACTAGGAAGACTCTCCCAGCTTTGGCTGAGTCTCCTGGCCTGTGGGCTGGGGGGGGCTTGTGTAAAGAAATGGCTCCCTGTTGCAGTTACCCCCCACTTTTTGCCTGATACTGATGCTGACTTGACTGAGAAGTGTGCTGGGACCCTGCTAACCAGGCCCCAGCACCAGTGTTCTTTCACCTAAAATGTACCATTGTTTCCACAATTGGCACAACCCTGGCACCTAGGTAAGTCCCTTGTAACTGGTACCCCTGGTACCAAGGGCCCTGATGCCAGGGAAGGTCTCTAAGGGCTGCAGCATGTCTTATGCCACCCTAGGGACCCCTCACTCAGCACAGACACACTGCTTGCCAGCTTGTGTGTGCTGATGGGGAGAAAATGACTAAGTCAACATGGCACTCCCCTCAGGGTGCCATGCCAACCTCCCACTGCCTGTGGCATAGGTAAGTCACCCCTCTAGTAGGCCGTACAGCCCTAAGGGAGGGTGCACTATACCACAGGTGAGGGCATATGTGCATGAGCACTATGCCCCTACAGTGTCTAAGCAAAACCTTAGACATTGTAAGTGCAGGGTAGCTGTAGGAAGTTGGCTCTGTATGTGCTATTTCAAAGTAAGGAATAGCATGCACAGAGTCCAAGGGTTCCCCTTAGAGGTAAAATAGTGGTAAAAATAGATAATACTAATGCTCTATTTTGTGGTAGTGTGGTCGAGCAGTAGGCTTATCCAAGGAGTAGTGTTAAGCATTTGTTGTACATACACATAGACAATAAATGAGGTACACACACTCAGAGACAAATCCAGCCAATAGGTTTTTATATAGAAAAATATCTTTTCTTAGTTTATTTTAAGAACCACAGGTTCAAATTCTACATGTAATATCTCATTCGAAAGGTTTTGCAGGTAAGTACTTTAGGAACTTCAAATCATCAAAATTGCATGTATACTTTTCAAGTTATTCACAAATAGCTGTTTTAAAAGTGGACACTTAGTGCAATTTTCACATTTCCTAGGGGAGGTAAGTATTTGTTAGATTAACCAGGTAAGTAAGACACTTACAGGGCTTAGTTCTTGGTCCAAGGTAGCCCACCGTTGGGGGTTCAGAGCAACCCCAAAGTCACCACACCAGCAGCTCAGGGCCGGTCAGGTGCAGAGTTCAAAGTGGTGCCCAAAACACATAGGCTAGAATGGAGAGAAGGGGGTGCCCCGGTTCCGGTCTGCTTGCAGGTAAGTACCCACGTCTTCGGAGGGCAGACCAGGGGGGTTTTGTAGGGCACCGGGGGGGACACAAGCCCACACAGAAATTTCACCCTCAGCAGCGCGGGGGCGGCCGGGTGCAGTGTAGAAACGAGCGTCGGGTTCGCAATGTTAGTCTATGAGAGATCTCGGGATCTCGTCAGCGCTGCAGGCAGGCAAGGGGGGGGATTCCTCGGGGAAACCTCCACTTGGACAAGGGAGAGGGACTCCTGGGGGTCACTTCTCCAGTGAAAGTCCGGTCCTTCAGGTCCTGGGGGCTGCGGGTGCAGGGTCTCTCCCAGGCGTCGGGACTTTAGGTTCAAAGAGTCGCGGTCAGGGGAAGCCTCGGGATTCCCTCTGCAGGCGGCGTTGTGGGGGCTCGGGGGGGACAGGTTTTGGTACTCACAGTATCAGAGTAGTCCTGGGGTCCCTCCTGAGGTGTCGGATCTCCACCCGCTGAGTCGGGGTCGCCGGGTGCAGTGTTGCAAGTCTCACGCTTCTTGCGGGGAGCTTGCAGGGTTCTTTAAAGCTGCTGGAAACAAAGTTGCAGCTTTTCTTGGAGCAGGTCCGCTGTCCTCGGGAGTTTGTCTTTTCGAAGTAGGGGCAGTCCTCAGAGGATGTCGAGGTCGCTGGTCCCTTTGGAAGGCGTCGCTGGAGCAGGATCTTTGGAAGGCAGGAGACAGGCCGGTGAGTTTCTGGAGCCAAGGCAGTCGTCGTCTTCTGGTCTTCCGCTGCAGGGGTTTTCAGCTAGGCAGTCCTCCTTCTTGTAGTTGCAGGAATCTAATTTTCTAGGGTTCAGGGTAGCCCTTAAATACTAAATTTAAGGGCGTGTTTAGGTCTGGGGGGTTAGTAGCCAATGGCTACTAGCCCTGAGGGTGGGTACACCCTCTTTGTGCCTCCTCCCAAGGGGAGGGGGTCACAATCCTAACCCTATTGGGGGAATCCTCCATCTGCAAGATGAGGATTTCTAAAAGTCAGAGTCACTTCAGCTCAGGACACCTTAGGGGCTGTCCTGACTGGCCAGTGACTCCTCCTTGTTTTTCTCATTATTTTCTCCGGCCTTGCCGCCAAAAGTGGGGCCTGGCCGGAGGGGGCGGGCAACTCCACTAGCTGGAGTGTCCTGCTGGGTTGGCACAAAGGAGGTGAGCCTTTGAGGCTCACCGCCAGGTGTGACAATTCCTGCCTGGGGGAGGTGTTAGCATCTCCACCCAGTGCAGGCTTTGTTACTGGCCTCAGAGTGACAAAGGCACTCTCCCCATGGGGAGAGCAACATGTCTCGGTTTGTGGCAGGCTGCTAAAACTAGTCAGGCTACACAGATAGTCGGTTAAGTTTCAGGGGGCACCTCTAAGGTGCCCTCTGGGGTGTATTTTACAATAAAATGTACACTGGCATCAGTGTGCATTTATTGTGCTGAGAAGTTTGATACCAAACTTCCCAGTTTTCAGTGTAGCCATTATGGTGCTGTGGAGTTCGTGTTTGACGGACTCCCAGACCATATACTCTTATGGCTACCCTGCACTTACAATGTCTAAGGTTTTGTTTAGACACTGTAGGGGTACCATGCTCATGCACTGGTACCCTCACCTATGGTATAGTGCACCCTGCCTTAGGGCTGTAAGGCCTGCTAGAGGGGTGTCTTACCTATACTGCATAGGCAGTGAGAGGCTGGCATGGCACCCTGAGGGGAGTGCCATGTCGACTTACTCGTTTTGTCCTCACTAGCACACACAAGCTGGCAAGCAGAGTGTCTGTGCTGAGTGAGAGGTCTCCAGGGTGGCATAAGACATGCTGCAGCCCTTAGAGACCTTCCTTGGCATCAGGGCCCTTGGTACTAGAAGTACCAGTTACAAGGGACTTATCTGGATGCCAGGGTCTGCCAATTGTGGATACAAAAGTACAGGTTAGGGAAAGAACACTGGTGCTGGGGCCTGGTTAGCAGGCCTCAGCACACTTTCAATTGTAAACATAGCATCAGCAAAGGCAAAAAGTCAGGGGGCAACCATGCCAAGGAGGCATTTCCTTACAGTAGCCATAAGAGTATATGGGCTGGGAGTCTGTCAAAAACGAACTCCACAGCTCCATAATGGCTACACTGAATACTGGGAAGTTTAGTATCAAACTTCTCAGAATAATAAACCCACACTGATGCCAGTGTTGGATTTATTAAAAAATGCACACAGAGGGCATCTTAGAGATACCCCCTGTATTTTACCCAATTGTTCAGTGCAGGACTGACTGGTCTGTGCCAGCCTGCTGCTGAGAGACGAGTGTCTGACCTCATGCGGTGAGAGCCTTTGTGCTCTCTGAGGACAGAAACAAAGCCTGCTCTGGGTGGAGGTGCTTCACACCTCCCCCCTGCAGGAACTGTAACACCTAGCAGTGAGCTTCAAAGGCTCAAGCTTCGTGTTACAATGCCCCAGGGCACTCCAGCTAGTGGAGATGCCCGCCTCCTGGACCCAGCCCCCACTTTTGGCGGCAAGTCCAGGAGAGATAATGAGAAAAACAAGGAGGAGTCACTGGCCAGTCAGGACAGCCCCTAAGGTGTCCTGAGTGGAGGTGACTCTGACTTTTAGAAATCCTCCATCTTGTAGAAGGAGGATTCCCCCAATAGGGATAGGAATGTGACCCCCTCCCCTTGGGAGGAGGCACAAAGAGGGTGTACCCACCCTCAGGGCTAGTAGCCATTGGCTACTAACCCCCCAGACCTAAACACGCCCTTAAATTTAGTATTTAAGGGCTGGCCTGAACCCTAGAAAATTAGATTCCTGCAACAACAAGAAGGACTGCCCAGCTGAAAACCCCTGCAGAGGAAGACCAGAAGACAACTGCTTTGGCTCCAGAAACTCACCGGCCTGTCTCCTGCCTTCCAAAGAACTCTGCTCCAGCGACGCCTTCCAAAGGGACCAGCGACCTCTGAATCCTCTGAGGACTGCCCTGCTTCGACGACGACAAGAAACTCCCGAGGACAGCGGACCTGCTCCAAAAAGACTGCAACTTTGTTTCAAGAAGCAGCTTTAAAGAACCCTGCAATCTCCCCGCAAGAAGCGTGAGACTTGCAACACTGCACCCGGCGACCCCGACTCGGCTGGTGGAGAACCAACACCTCAGGGAGGACCCCCGGACTACTCTACGACTGTGAGTACCAAAACCTGTCCCCCCTGAGCCCCCACAGCGCCGCCTGCAGAGGGAATCCCGAGGCTTCCACTGACCGCGACTCTCTGAAACCTAAGTCCCGACGCCTGGAAAAGACCCTGCACCCGCAGCCCCCAGGACCTGAAGGACCGGACTTTCACTGCAGAAGTGACCCCCAGGAGTCCCTCTCCCTTGCCCAAGTGGAGGTTTCCCCGAGGAAGCCCCCTCTTGCCTGCCTGCAGCGCTGAAGAGATCCCTTGATCTCTCATTGACTTACATTGCGAACCCGATGCTTGTTCTAACACTGCACCCGGCCGCCCCCGCGCCGCTGAGGGTGAAATTTCTGTGTGGGCTTGTGTCCCCCCCGGTGCCCTACAAAACCCCCCTGGTCTGCCCTCCGAAGACGCGGGTACTTACCTGCAAGCAGACCGGAACCGGGGCACCCCCTTCTCTCAATTCTAGCCTATGCGTTTGGGCACCACTTTGAACTCTGCACCTGACCGGCCCTGAGCTGCTGGTGTGGTAACTTTGGGGTTGCTCGGAACCCCCAACGGTGGGCTACCTTGGACCAAGAACTGAACCCTGTAAGTGTCTTACTTACCTGGTAAAACTAACAAAAACTTACCTCCCCCAGGAACTGTGAAAATTGCACTAAGTGTCCACTTTTAAAGTAGCTATTTGTGAATAACTTGAAAAGTATACATGCAATTGAAATGATTCAAAGTTCCTAATGTACTTACCTGCAATACCTTTCAAACAAGATATTACATGTTAAATTTGAACCTGTGGTTCTTAAAATAAACTAAGAAAATATATTTTTCTATAACAAAACCTATTGGCTGGATTTGTCTCTGAGTGTGTGTACCTCATTTATTGTCTATGTGTATGTACAACAAATGCTTAACACTACTCCTTGGATAAGCCTACTGCTCGACCACACTACCACAAAATAGAGCATTAGTATTATCTCTTTTTACCACTATTTTACCTCTAAGGGGAACCCTTGGACTCTGTGCATGCTATTCCTTACTTTGAAATAGCACATACAGAGCCAACTTCCTACACCCACTCTTTCAAAGGGGACCCCCACCACTGGAAGTGGAACGAGGGGGGCCTTTGGATGCCCACCTGTCTTACCACTGGCTTGACAGGTGGGGCAGGAGAGGCAAAACTCCTTAACCTTCTGGGACATATTGGGCCAGTAGAAGTGGTTGACTAACCTCTCCCACGTCTTGGTTTGTCCCAAATGCCCAGCAAGGGGAATATCATGGGCTAAGGTCAGAATAAACTCTCTGAAACCCTGAGGCACTACCACTCTCCTAGTGGCACCAGGTTTGGGATCTCTTGCCTCAGTGTACAGGAGTCCATCTTCCCAATAGACCCTATGTGTTCCATTTTTCTTGCCTTTGGACTCTTCAGCAGCTTGCTGCCTAAGGCCTTCAAGAGAGAGACAGGTTTCTTGTCCCTTACACAACTCTTCCCTTGAGGGTCCCCCTGGGCCCAAGAGCTCAACCTGATAAGGTTCCAGCTCCATTGGCTCAGTTCCCTCAGAGGGCAGAACTTCTTCCTGAGAAGAGAGGTTCTCTTTTTGGTGTTGTGTTGCAGCTGGTTTCCCAGCTGACTTTCCTTTTCTCTTGGTAGGCTGGGCCATTTTTCCAGACTCCAGCTCTACTTTTTCACCCTGAGCCTTGCATTGTGCCCTTGTCTTGACACACACCAGTTCAGGGATACCCAGCAGGGCTGCATGGGTTTTCAGTTCTACCTCAGCCCATGCTGAGGACTCCAGGTCATTTCCAAGCAAACAGTCTACTGGGATATTTGAGGAGACCACCACCTGTTTCAGGCCATTGACCCCTCCCCACTCTAAAGTTACCATAGCCATGGGATGTACTTTAGTCTGATTGTCAGCGTTGGTGACTGGATAAGTTTGTCCAGCCAGGTATTGGCCAGGGGAAACCAGTTTCTCTGTCACCATAGTGACACTGGCACCTGTATCCCTCAGGCCCTCTACACTTGTCCCATTAATTAAGAGCTGCTGCCTGTATTTTTGCATGTTAGGGGGCCAGGCAGCCAGTGTGGCTAAATCCACCCCACCCTCAGAGACTAATGTAGCTTCAGTGTGACACCTGATTTGCTCTGGGCACACTGTTGATCCCACTTGGAGACTGGCCATTCCAGTTTTAGCTGGATGGGAGTTAGAAGTGGTATCTTTCTTGGGACAGGCCTGGTCTCCAGTTTGGTGTCCAGACTGACTACAGCTACGACACCAGGCCTTTTTGGGATCAAAGTTTTTACCCTTGTACCCAGAATTGTTTTGTGAAGAGGCTCTGGGCCCACCCTCCTGTGCAGGTTTTTGGGGGCCTGTAGAAGACTCTTTACTATTTTTGTTTTTGGCTGTCTCACCACCTTTCCCCTGGGGAGGTTTTGTGACCCCTTTCTTTTGGTCACCCCCTGTGGAAGTTTTGGACACCCTAGTCTTGACCCAATGGTCCGCCTTCTTTCCCAATTCTTGGGGAGAAATTGGTCCTAGGTCCACCAGATGCTGATGCAGTTTATCATTGAAACAATTACTTAATAGGTGTTCTTTCACAAATAAATTGTACAGCCCATCATAATCATTTACACCATTGCCTTGAATCCAACCATCTAGTGTTTTTACTGAGTAGTCTACAAAGTCAACCCAGGTCTGGCTCGAGGATTTGAGCCCCCCTGAATCTAATCCTATACTCCTCAGTGGAGAATCCAAAGCCCTCAATCAGGGTACCCTTCATGAGGTCATAAGATTCTGCATCTTTTTTAGAGAGTGTGAGGAGTCTATCCCTACACTTTCCTGTGAACATTTCCCAAAGGAGAGCACCCCAGTGAGATTTGTTCACTTTTCTGGTTTCACAAGCCCTCTCAAAAGCTGTGAACCATTTGGTGATGTCATCACCATCTTCATATTTAGTTACAATCCCTTTGGGGATTTTCAACATGTCAGGAGAATCTCTGACCCTATTTATGTTGCTGCCACCATTGATGGGACCTAGGCCCATCTCTTGTCTTTCCCTTTCTATGGCTAGGATCTGTCTTTCCAAAGCCAATCTTTTGGCCATCCTGGCTAACTGGATGTCCTCTTCACTGGAGTTATCCTCAGTGATTTCAGAGTTGTTGGTCCCTCCTGTGAGGGAGCCAGCATCTCTGACTAGTATTTTTGGAGTCAGGGCTTGAGAGGCCCCGTCCTCCCTAGATAGGACTGGTAGGGGGGAATCTTCCTCCAATTCACTATCATCTTCATCTGTGTTATCCACAGAGGGGTTGGCTCTATCATACTCTGCCAACAGCTCCTGGAGCTGTAGTTTGGTAGGTCTGGAGCCCATTGTTATTTTTTCTTATTTTACAGAGTGACCTTAGCTCTTTCATCTGGAGATGGAGGTAAGGGGTGGTGTCGAGTTCCACCACATTCATATCTGTACTAGACATTCTTCTAAAAGTTGGAATGCTTTTTAAGAATCTAAAACTGGTTCTAGAATCTAATTCAAACTTTTAAACTGTAAAAAGAAATGCTAACAGGGACTAACACAAGGCCCTAGCAGGACTTTAAAGAATTTAGAAAAATTTCAAATTGCAAAAAATCAAGTTCTAATGACAATTTTTGGAATTTGTCGTGTGATCAGGTATTGGCTGAGTAGTCCAGCAAATGCAAAGTCTTGTACCCCACCGCTGATCCACCAATGTAGGAAGTTGGCTCTGTATGTGCTATTTCAAAGTAAGGAATAGCATGCACAGAGTCCAAGGGTTCCCCTTAGAGGTAAAATAGTGGTCAAAAAGAGATAATACTAATGCTCTATTTTGTGGTAGTGTGGTCGAGCAGTAGGCTTATCCAAGGAGTAGTGTTAAGCATTTGTTGTACATACACATAGACAATAAATGAGGTACACACACTCAGAGACAAATCCAGCCAATAGGTTTTGTTACAGAAAAATATCTTTTCTTAGTTTATTTTAAGAACCACAGGTTCAAATTCTACATGTAATATCTCATTCGAAAGGTATTGCAGGTAAGTACTCTAGGAACTTTGAATCATTACTTTAGCATGTATACTTTTTACATAAAACACAATAAGCTGTTTTAAAAGTGGACACTAGTGCAATTTTCACAGTTCCTGGGGGAGGTAAGTTATGGTTAGTTTTAACAGGTAAGTAAGTCACTTACAGGTTTCAGTTTTTGGTCAAAGGTAGCCCACCGTTGGGGGTTCAGAGCAACCCCAAAGTTATCACACCAGCAGCTCAGGGCCGGTCAGGTGCAGAGGTCAAAGAGGTGCCCAAAACACATAGGCTTCAATGGAGAGAAGGGGGTGCCCCGGTTCCAGTCTGCCAGCAGGTAAGTACCCGCGTCTTCGGAGGGCAGACCAGGGGGGTTTTGTAGGGCACCGGGGGGGACACAAGTCAGCACAGAAAGTACACCCTCAGCAGCGCGGGGGCGGCCGGGTGCAGTGTGCAAACACGCGTCGGGTTTTCAATGGAAGTCAATGAGAGATCAAGGGATCTCTTCAGCGTCGCAGGCAGGCAAGGGGGGGGGGGGCTCCTCGGGGTAGCCACCACCTAGGCAAGGGAGAGGGCCTCCTGGGGGTCACTCCTGCGTTTCTTTAGGGGCTGCGGATGCAGGGTCTTTTCCAGCCGTCGGGAAATGGAGTTCAGACAGTCGCGGTCAGGGGGAGCCTGGGGATTCCCTCTGCAGGCGTCGCTGTGGGGGCTCAGGGGGGACAACTTTGGTTACTCACAGTCGTAGAGTCGCCGGAGGGTCCTCCCTGAGTTGGTTGTTCTCCACCAGTCGAGTCGGGGTCGCCGGGTGCAGTGTTGCAAGTCTCACGCTTCTTGCGGGGAGTTGCAGGGGTCTTTAAATCTGCTCCTTGTAACAAAGTTGCAGTTCTTTTGGAGCAGTGCCGCTGTCCTCGGGAGTTTCTTGTCTTTTTCGAAGCAGGGCAGTCCTCAGAGGATTCAGAGGTCGCTGGTCCCTTGGAAAGCGTCGCTGGAGCAGGTTTCTTTGGAAAGCAGGAGACAGGCCGGTAAGTCTGGGGCCAAGGCAGTTGGTGTCTTCTGGTCTTCCTCTGCAGGGGTTTTTCAGCTCAGCAGTCCTTGTTAGTTGCAGGAATCTGAAATCTTAGGTTCAGGGAAGCCCTTAAATACTAAATTTAAGGGCGTGTTTAGGTCTGGGGGTTAGTAGCCAATGGCTACTAGCCCTGAGGGTGAGTACACCCTCTTTGTGCCCCCTCCCAAGGGGAGGGGGTCACATCCCTAATCCTATTGGGGGAATCCTCCATCTGCAAGATGGAGGATTTCTAAAAGTTAGAGTCACTTCAGCTCAGGACACCTTAGGGGCTGTCCTGACTGGCCAGTGACTCCTCCTTGTTGCTTTCTTTGTTTCCTCCAGCCTTGCCGCCAAAAGTGGGGGCCGTGGCCGGAGGGGGCGGGCAACTCCACTAAGCTGGAGTGTCCTCAGTGCTGTGACAAAGGGGTGAGCCTTTGAGGCTCACCGCCAGGTGTTACAGCTCCTGCCTGGGGGAGGTATTAGCATCTCCACCCAGTGCAGGCTTTGTTACTGGCCTCAGAGTGACAAAGGCACTCTCCCCATGGGGCCAGCAACATGTCTCTAGTGTGGCAGGCTGCTGGAACTAGTCAGCCTACACAGATAGTCGGCTAAGTTTCAGGGGGCACCTCTAAGGTGCCCTCTGTGGTGTATTTTACAATAAAATGTACACTGGCATCAGTGTGCATTTATTGTGCTGAGAAGTTTGATACCAAACTTCCCAGTTTTCAGTGTAGCCATTATGGTGCTGTGGAGTTCGTGTAAAACAGACTCCCAGACCATATACTCTTATGGCTACCCTGCACTTACAATGTCTAAGGTTTTGCTTAGACACTGTAGGGGCACAGTGCTCATGCACTGGTACCCTCACCTATGGTATAGTGCACCCTGCCTTAGGGCTGTAAGGCGTGCTAGAGGGGTGTCTTACCTATACTGCATAGGCAGTGAGAGGCTGGCATGGCACCCTGAGGGGAGTGCCATGTCGACTTACTCATTTTGTTCTCACTAGCACACACAAGCTGGTAAGCAGTGTGTCTGTGCTGAGTGAGGGGTCTCCAGGGTGGCATAATACATGCTGCAGCCCTTAGAGACCTTCCCTGGCATCAGGGCCCTTGGTACCAGAGGTACCAGTTACAAGGGACTTATCTGGATGCCAGGGTGTGCCAATTGTGGAATCAAAAGTACAGGTTAGAGAAAACACTGGTGCTGGGGCCTGGTTAGCAGGCCTCAGCACACTTTCAATTCAAAACATAGTGTAAAGAAATGGCTCCCTGTTGCAGTTACCCCCCACTTTTTGCCTGATACTGATGCTGACTTGACTGAGAAGTGTGCTGGGACCCTGCTAACCAGGCCCCAGCACCAGTGTTCCTTCACCTAAAATGTACCATTGTATCCACAATTGGCACACCCTGGCATTCAGATAAGTCCCTTGTAACTGGTACTTCTAGTACCAAGGGCCCTGATGCCAAGGAAGGTCTCTAAGGGCTGCAGCATGTCTTATGCCACCCTGGAGACCTCTCACTCAGCACAGACACCCTGCTTGCCAGCTTGTGTGTGCTAGTGAGGACAAAACGAGTAAGTCGACATGGCACTCCCCTCAGGGTGCCATGCCAGCCTCTCACTGCCTATGCAGTATAGGTAAGACACCCCTCTAGCAGGCCTTACAGCCCTAAGGCAGGGTGCACTATACCATAGGTGAGGGTACCAGTGCATGAGCATGGTACCCCTACAGTGTCTAAACAAAACCTTAGACATTGTAAGTGCAGGGTAGCCATAAGAGTATATGGTCTGGGAGTCTGTCAAACACGAACTCCACAGCACCATAATGGCTACACTGAAAACTGGGAAGTTTGGTATCAAACTTCTCAGCACAATAAATGCACACTGATGCCAGTGTACATTTTATTGTAAAATACACCACAGAGGGCACCTTAGAGGTGCCCCCTGAAACTTAACCGACTATCTGTGTAGGCTGACTAGTTCTAGCAGCCTGCCACAAACCGAGACATGTTGCTGGCCCCATGGGGAGAGTGCCTTTGTCACTCTGAGGCCAGTAACAAAGCCTGCACTGGGTGGAGATGCTAACACCTCTCCCAGGCAGGAATTGTCACACCTGGCGGTGAGCCTCAAAGGCTCACCTCCTTTGTGCCAACCCAGCAGGACACTCCAGCTAGTGGAGTTGCCCGCCCCCTCCGGCCAGGCCCCACTTTTGGCGGCAAGGCCGGAGAAAATAATGAGAATAACAAGGAGGAGTCACTGGCCAGTCAGGACAGCCCCTAAGGTGTCCTGAGCTGAGGTGACTCTAACTTTTAGAAATCCTCCATCTTGCAGATGGAGGATTCCCCCAATAGGGTTAGGATTGTGACCCCCTCCCCTTGGGAGGAGGCACAAAGAGGGTGTACCCACCCTCAGGGCTAGTAGCCATTGGCTACTAACCCCCCAGACCTAAACACGCCCTTAAATTTAGTATTTAAGGGCTACCCTGAACCCTAGAAAATTAGATTCCTGCAACTACAAGAAGAAGGACTGCCTAGCTGAAACCCCTGCAGCGGAAGACCAGAAGACGACAACTGCCTTGGCTCCAGAAACTCACCGGCCTGTCTCCTGCCTTCCAAAGATCCTGCTCCAGCGACGCCTTCCAAAGGGACCAGCGACCTCGACATCCTCTGAGGACTGCCCCTGCTTCGAAAAGACAAGAAACTCCCGAGGACAGCGGACCTGCTCCAAGAAAAGCTGCAACTTTGTTTCCAGCAGCTCCAAAGAACCCTGCAAGCTCCCCGCAAGAAGCGTGAGACTTGCAACACTGCACCCGGCGACCCCGACTCGGCTGGTGGCGATCCAACACCTCAGGAGGGACCCCAGGACTACTCTGATACTGTGAGTACCAAAACCTGTCCCCCCTGAGCCCCCACAGCGCCGCCTGCAGAGGGAATCCCGAGGCTTCCCCTGACCGCGACTCTTTGAATCTAAAGTCCCGACGCCTGGGAGAGACCCTGCACCCGCAGCCCCCAGGACCTGAAGGACCGGACTTTCACTGGAGAAGCGACCCCCAGGAGTCCCTCTCCCTTGCCCAAGTGGAGGTTTCCCCGAGGAACCCCCCCCTTGCCTGCCTGCAGCGCTGAAGAGATCCCGAGATCTCTCATAGACTAACATTGCGAACCCGACGCTTGTTTCTACACTGCACCCGGCCGCCCCCGCGCCGCTGAGGGTGAAATTTCTGTGTGGACTTGTGTCCCCCCCGGTGCCCTACAAAACCCCCCTGGTCTGCCCTCCGAAGACGCGGGTACTTACCTGCAAGCAGACCGGAACCGGGGCACCCCCTTCTCTCCATTCTAGCCTATGTGTTTTGGGCACCACTTTGAACTCTGCACCTGACCGGCCCTGAGCTGCTGGTGTGGTGACTTTGGGGTTGCTCTGAACCCCCAACGGTGGGCTACCTTGGACCAAGAACTGAACCCTGTAAGTGTCTTACTTACCTGGTAAAACTAACAAAAACTTACCTCCCCTAGGAACTGTGAAAATTGCACTAAGTGTCCACTTTTAAAACAGCTATTTGTGAATAACTTGAAAAGTATACATGCAATTTTGATGATTTGAAGTTCCTAAAGTACTTACCTGCAATACCTTTCGAATGAGATATTACATGTAGAATTTGAACCTGTGGTTCTTAAAATAAACTAAGAAAAGATATTTTTCTATATAAAAACCTATTGGCTGGATTTGTCTCTGAGTGTGTGTACCTCATTTATTGTCTATGTGTATGTACAACAAATGCTTAACACTACTCCTTGGATAAGCCTACTGCTCGACCACACTACCACAAAATAGAGCATTAGTATTATCTATTTTTACCACTATTTTACCTCTAAGGGGAACCCTTGGACTCTGTGCATGCTATTCCTTACTTTGAAATAGCACATACAGAGCCAACTTCCTACATTGGTGGATCAGCGGTGGGGTACAAGACTTTGCATTTGCTGGACTACTCAGCCAATACCTGATCACACGACAAATTCCAAAATTGTCATTAGAAATTGATTTTTGCAATTTGAAAAGTTTTCTAAATTCTTAAAAGACCTGCTAGGGCCTTGTGTTAGATCCTGTTTAGCATTTCTTTTAGAGCTTAAAAGTTTGTAAAAGTTTGAATTAGATTCTAGAACCAGTTGTAGATTCTTAAAAAGTATTCCAACTTTTAGAAGCAAAATGTCTAGCACAGATGTGACTGTGGTGGAACTCGACACCACACCTTACCTCCATCTTAAGATGAGGGAGCTAAGGTCACTCTGTAAAATAAAGAAAATAACAATGGGCCCCAAACCTACCAAAATACAGCTCCAGGAGCTTTTGGCAGAGTTTGAAAAGGCCAACCCCTCTGAGGGTGGCAACTCAGAGGAAGAGGATAGTGACTTGGAGGAAAATTCCCCCCTACCAGTCCTATCTAGGGAGAACAGGGTCCCTCAAACCCTGACTCCAAAAATAATAGTCAGAGATGCTGGTTCCCTCACAGGAGAGACCAACACCTCTGAAATCACTGAGGATAACTCCAGTGAAGATGACCCCCTGTTAGCCAGGATGGTCAAAAGATTGGCTTTGGAAAAGCAGCTCCTAGCCATAGAAAGGGAAAGAAAAGAGATGGGCCTAGGTCCCATCGATGGTGGCAGCAACTTAAATAGGGTCAGAGATTCTCCTGATATCCTAAAAATCCCCAAAGGGATTGTAACAAAATATGAAGATGGTGATGACATCACCAAATGGTTCACAGCTTTTGAGAGGGCTTGTGTAACCAGAAAAGTAAACAGATCTCACTGGGGTGCTCTCCTTTGGGAAATGTTCACTGGAAAGTGTAGGGATAGACTCCTCACACTCTCTGGAAAAGATGCAGAATCTTATGACCTCATGAAGGGTACCCTGATTGAGGGCTTTGGATTCTCCACTGAGGAGTATAGAATTAGATTCAGGGGGGCTCAAAAATCCTCGAGCCAGACCTGGGTTGATTTTGTAGACTACTCAGTAAAAACACTAGATGGTTGGTTAACTGGAAATGAAGTGTGTGACTATGTTGGGCTTTATAATTTGTTTATGAAAGAACACATTTTAAGTAACTGCTTCAATGAAAAGTTGCATCAGTATCTGGTAGACCTAGGTCCAATTTCTCCCCAAGAATTGGGAAAGAAGGCAGACCACTGGGTCAAGACTAGGGTAACCAAAACTTCCACTGGGGGTGACCAAAAGAAAGGGGTTACAAAAACTCCCCAGGAGAAAGTGGGTGACACTAGAAACAAAGAAAAAGAGTCCTCTGTAGGCCCCCAAAAACCAGAACAGGTGGGTGGGCCCCAAGACACAACCCAAAACAAAGGTGGGTACCAGGGTAAGAACTGGGATGCCACTAAGGCATGGTGCCACAACTGTAAACAGTCTGGGCACCACACCAAGGACACTTCTTGTCCCAAAAACAAACCCCAGAACAAGATTCCAGGGGTAACCAGTGTAGCCATGGGAGATGACTCCTCAGATGAGGAGGTCTTCATAGCCTTCAACTGGAAACAGGGCCCAACAGGTGAGTTGGAGATTCCAGAGGGAAGTAGACACTTCCACCACCTACTGGTGAATGGAATCCCAACCACTGCCCTGAGAGACACTTGTGCCAGTCACACTATTGTGCATGACAGGCTGGTACTCTCAAACCAGTACATCCCAGGTGAGACTGCCAGGGTAAGAGTTAGCCTAGACAGGGTCACTAAGAGGCCTGTGGCTTTAGTGCCCATAGAAGTGGGTGGCACTCTTAGCTGGAGAAGGGTAGTAGTCAGTACAGACCTCCCCCTTGATTGTCTCCTTGGAAATGACTACCCAGAGGTTAGTCAGAGCCCAAGAGAGGAACTGGTCCAGTGCCAGTCCTCTCCCAAGGATTCTGGAAGTCCTGCCTCTGCAGTAAATGCAAGCAGACCCCAGAAGAAGAAGAAAAGAAAACAGAGTAGGAAGGGTGGACAACCTTTAGCCAAGGTTACAGCAAGCCAAGGAGATTCTGCTCCAGTAGGGGAGAACTCCAAAAATGGCCCTGATAAAGTCCAACCTGACCCACAAGAAGTCCTGGCTAGTCAGGCAACTGTTAAACCTGAGTGGGTGGCTCCTCAGCTAACAGAAGAAAGAGTGGAAGAAGGGTTTTTACTACAAGATGTGGTAACCCCCCACTCTAATACAGCAGACAGGCAACCTGAACCCAAAGAAGCCTGTAACTTAGCCCCTTCCCTTTTAGGTGAAGAGCTAAAGGTGTGGTTCTGGGCACTGACAGCTGTCAGTGGCCTCTGCTGGGTGTTAGCCTTTATGGCTGCACTATCCTTGGCATGGTGGTCTGACCCCATGCCAAATAACAAGTTAGGCCCCCTGACCCTGTTGGTCATGGTGGGGTTACTCCAGCTCTGGGTAACCTCTTTGGGTAAGTTAGGGGTGACCCTGGCTAAGATAAGATTAGCAGAGGTGGATACCTCTGACCTCAAAATAGAGAGAATGGGTGAAGACATAAAAAGCACAGACAAGAGGCAGTTCAGACTAGGTCCTATCACTGTGGAAGTGGGTCAGTTCCCCAGAGGGAATGACCTGAACAGGAGGATGTAAGGCAGAGTAGGCCCTGCAACAAACCAGCCATTTCCTCTACTCTTCCTCGCCTGACAGACTAGGAAGACTCTTCCAGCGTTGGCTGAGTCTCCTGGCCTGTGGGCTGGGGGGGGCTTGTGTAAAGAAATGGCTCCCTGTTGCAGTTACCCCCCACTTTTTGCCTGATACTGATGCTGACTTGACTGAGAAGTGTGCTGGGACCCTGCTAACCAGGCCCCAGCACCAGTGTTCCTTCACCTAAAATGTACCATTGTATCCACAATTGGCACACCCTGGCATTCAGATAAGTCCCTTGTAACTGGTACTTCTAGTACCAAGGGCCCTGATGCCAAGGAAGGTCTCTAAGGGCTGCAGCATGTCTTATGCCACCCTGGAGACCTCTCACTCAGCACAGACACCCTGCTTGCCAGCTTGTGTGTGCTAGTGAGGACAAAACGAGTAAGTCGACATGGCACTCCCCTCAGGGTGCCATGCCAGCCTCTCACTGCCTATGCAGTATAGGTAAGACACCCCTCTAGCAGGCCTTACAGCCCTAAGGCAGGGTGCACTATACCATAGGTGAGGGTACCAGTGCATGAGCATGGTACCCCTACAGTGTCTAAACAAAACCTTAGACATTGTAAGTGCAGGGTAGCCATAAGAGTATATGGTCTGGGAGTCTGTCAAACACGAACTCCACAGCACCATAATGGCTACACTGAAAACTGGGAAGTTTGGTATCAAACTTCTCAGCACAATAAATGCACACTGATGCCAGTGTACATTTTATTGTAAAATACACCACAGAGGGCACCTTAGAGGTGCCCCCTGAAACTTAACCGACTATCTGTGTAGGCTGACTAGTTCTAGCAGCCTGCCACAAACCGAGACATGTTGCTGGCCCCATGGGGAGAGTGCCTTTGTCACTCTGAGGCCAGTAACAAAGCCTGCACTGGGTGGAGATGCTAACACCTCTCCCAGGCAGGAATTGTCACACCTGGCGGTGAGCCTCAAAGGCTCACCTCCTTTGTGCCAACCCAGCAGGACACTCCAGCTAGTGGAGTTGCCCGCCCCCTCCGGCCAGGCCCCACTTTTGGCGGCAAGGCCGGAGAAAATAATGAGAATAACAAGGAGGAGTCACTGGCCAGTCAGGACAGCCCCTAAGGTGTCCTGAGCTGAGGTGACTCTAACTTTTAGAAATCCTCCATCTTGCAGATGGAGGATTCCCCCAATAGGGTTAGGATTGTGACCCCCTCCCCTTGGGAGGAGGCACAAAGAGGGTGTACCCACCCTCAGGGCTAGTAGCCATTGGCTACTAACCCCCCAGACCTAAACACGCCCTTAAATTTAGTATTTAAGGGCTACCCTGAACCCTAGAAAATTAGATTCCTGCAACTACAAGAAGAAGGACTGCCTAGCTGAAACCCCTGCAGCGGAAGACCAGAAGACGACAACTGCCTTGGCTCCAGAAACTCACCGGCCTGTCTCCTGCCTTCCAAAGATCCTGCTCCAGCGACGCCTTCCAAAGGGACCAGCGACCTCGACATCCTCTGAGGACTGCCCCTGCTTCGAAAAGACAAGAAACTCCCGAGGACAGCGGACCTGCTCCAAGAAAAGCTGCAACTTTGTTTCCAGCAGCTCCAAAGAACCCTGCAAGCTCCCCGCAAGAAGCGTGAGACTTGCAACACTGCACCCGGCGACCCCGACTCGGCTGGTGGCGATCCAACACCTCAGGAGGGACCCCAGGACTACTCTGATACTGTGAGTACCAAAACCTGTCCCCCCTGAGCCCCCACAGCGCCGCCTGCAGAGGGAATCCCGAGGCTTCCCCTGACCGCGACTCTTTGAATCTAAAGTCCCGACGCCTGGGAGAGACCCTGCACCCGCAGCCCCCAGGACCTGAAGGACCGGACTTTCACTGGAGAAGCGACCCCCAGGAGTCCCTCTCCCTTGCCCAAGTGGAGGTTTCCCCGAGGAACCCCCCCCTTGCCTGCCTGCAGCGCTGAAGAGATCCCGAGATCTCTCATAGACTAACATTGCGAACCCGACGCTTGTTTCTACACTGCACCCGGCCGCCCCCGCGCCGCTGAGGGTGAAATTTCTGTGTGGACTTGTGTCCCCCCCGGTGCCCTACAAAACCCCCCTGGTCTGCCCTCCGAAGACGCGGGTACTTACCTGCAAGCAGACCGGAACCGGGGCACCCCCTTCTCTCCATTCTAGCCTATGTGTTTTGGGCACCACTTTGAACTCTGCACCTGACCGGCCCTGAGCTGCTGGTGTGGTGACTTTGGGGTTGCTCTGAACCCCCAACGGTGGGCTACCTTGGACCAAGAACTGAACCCTGTAAGTGTCTTACTTACCTGGTAAAACTAACAAAAACTTACCTCCCCTAGGAACTGTGAAAATTGCACTAAGTGTCCACTTTTAAAACAGCTATTTGTGAATAACTTGAAAAGTATACATGCAATTTTGATGATTTGAAGTTCCTAAAGTACTTACCTGCAATACCTTTCGAATGAGATATTACATGTAGAATTTGAACCTGTGGTTCTTAAAATAAACTAAGAAAATATATTTTTCTATATAAAAACCTATTGGCTGGATTTGTCTCTGAGTGTGTGTACCTCATTTATTGTCTATGTGTATGTACAACAAATGCTTAACACTACTCCTTGGATAAGCCTACTGCTCGACCACACTACCACAAAATAGAGCATTAGTATTATCTATTTTTACCACTATTTTACCTCTAAGGGGAACCCTTGGACTCTGTGCATGCTATTCCTTACTTTGAAATAGCACATACAGAGCCAACTTCCTACACATAGCATCAGCAAAGGCAAAAAGTCAGGGGGTAACCATGCCAAGGAGACATTTCCTTACAGGAAGTCTCTAGCCCTTTTCGTTCCTGCAGAAACCTCAGCTTCTTCTGTCCAGTTGAAGCTTCTTTGCACCCACAGCTGGCATTTCCTTGGCATATGCCCATCTCCGACTTGCTTGTGACTTTTGGACTTGGTCCACTTGTTCCACAGGTACCCTAGATTGGAAATCCACAGCTGTTGCATTGTTTGTTTGTGTCTTTCCTGCATTATTCCTCTAACACGACTTCTTTGTCCTTAGGGGAACTTTAGTGCACTTTGCACTCACTTTTCAGGGTCTTGGGGAGGGTTATTTTTCTAACTCTCACTATTTTCTAATAGTCCCAGCGACCCTCTACAAGGTCACATAGGTTTGGGGTCCATTCGTGGTTCGCATTCCACTTTTGGAGTATATGGTTTGTGTTGCCCCTATCCCTATGTGTCCCCATTGCATCCTATTGTAACTATACATTGTTTGCACCGTTTTCTAAGACTATACTGCATATTTTTGCTATTGTGTATATATATCTTGTGTATATTTCCTATCCTCTCACTGAGGGTACACTCTAAGATACTTTGGCATATTGTCATAAAAATAAAGTACCTTTATTTTTAGTATAACTGTGTATTGTGTTTTCTTATGATATTGTGCAAGTGACACTTGTGGTACTGTAGTAGCTTCACACGTCTCCTAGTTCAGCCTAAGCTGCTCTGCTAAGCTACCATTATCTATCAGCCTAAGCTGCTAGACACCCTATACACTAATAAGGGATAACTGGGCCTGGTGCAAGTACCCCTTGGTACTCACTACAAGCCAGTCCAGCCTCCTACAATAATTATTAGGAGCAAGAGTCCTCACACACCCACTTGGGTGCCATGCTTCATCATCGGACATCTCCTCGTCAGACCGGCGCTGCAATGTCTGACGGGCACCCCCGCAGGAGGGCTCTTTGCCGGAGATCTTTTCTCGATGATGCCAAAATGCCAAAAGTGAGTAAGGAGAAAAGGAAAGGAGAGATCAACAGAAAAATTAAAATTGGCTCAGGATCCAACACAATAGATTTATTTGTCTGCGTTGGGCGATGGCCAAGATTAAAAATGTAACAGGAGAGTGGAATAGAGGTAATGCCAACCACTCTACCAACTTTTTTAGGAAGAAAGGAAGGAGGTCAGGAACTACCAGACCATCCTCAAAATGAGGTCGACATGTTTTGCGTCTCTATGGTCCAAAAGGATCAGATGACGCTTCTTCAGGACCTAATGCATCTAAACTTCTCCTTCAATAAACTGAATTGACTCCTGTAATCTGAAACTGTCAGTAATAATGTTACCAGGTCAATTACACTAGTCCAATCTGACCCGAACTTGCTGTTCCTACTAGTCACCCCTCCCAAGTCGGGACCGGGCTTCATGGGATCACACAGGCCATTAGCCAGGCTTTCAAAAGCTTTCTGGAATCCTGGTGACGGGTGGATAACCTACCCCTGGCCTCGGGAGCGCAGCCAGGGGTAGGTTATCCACCCGTCACCAGGATTCCAGAAAGTCTTTAGGGGCACATATGAGGTGGCACTGGAGTAGGTGCTGCCCCATTTCTCCTACTTCAGCCCATGGTCTTCAATGGCACATATTTTTGTATACGTATTGTGTGCCACAATGCAGCAGACAGGTGTATGTGCACACTACAGGTATGTCAGATATGTGTAGATATGTATTTGGTTATGAGACCACTTGGGTGGCATTTGATTTAGGTTCTGCCAGAGGCTTGCACACCATGCTTTATGTGGGACTGTGCCTATGTGTGACTTCCTCAATATGACAATGGCCTATGCCATTGACATGCCTGTGCACTTCTTTATTTAGTGTACTGTGTGTGTGTGTGTGTGTGAGATCTGTATTTAGTTGTCAACCTTTGGACACTTGTAGTGGTTTGTGAGCAGCCTCTATATAAAAAGGGGACTTGGTTCCACCTGTCCACATGTGGTGTGCCAGTCAGGGTGTGGCTGTGTTATGTACATTTGGGTGTATGTGTTTGTGACATGCAATGTATGTAGTGCAGAGTGGCATGTTGCATGTGTTGTTGCCTGTACATCTCTGTGGCCCTGCCGATGTGTATTTACGGTGGTGTTTGTCTTGTTTGCCCTAGATCGTTGGTGTGTTATGATTGGTATGGTGGCTTACCAATGAGTAGCCCATTGCCATATTGCTCATCCTGGAACCGCTTGTTGATGGTGCAATGGCAAAAGATGTATGAATCATTGACGCTGCTGGAATATTTCGCAAGGATGTTGGTGAAGAGCTCATGGTAGTCCACAATGGTCTGCACATTGATAGAATGTGTGTGCTTGCAGTTCCTATATAGGTGTTCTGTTGCTACAGGTGGCACCAGCGGCACATGGGTACAAGTTCATTGAAACCCAGCAATTTGTTAAAAACCTTGCTTGGTCTCCTGCTGCAGATGCTGGGTGTTTGGAAAGCAGATGTGGGGTGCGAGGCGGAGGATAACATCCAGGACATTTGGTAGAAAGACCAAGGATGACTGGGAGATACCAGCCACTTATGCACCCGTTATCTGGCATGACCCAGACACCATCATATGGAGGACAGCGAGGAGTTTTGTCA
Organism: Pleurodeles waltl; assembly: GCF_031143425.1. Taxonomy (NCBI): domain Eukaryota; kingdom Metazoa; phylum Chordata; class Amphibia; order Caudata; family Salamandridae; genus Pleurodeles; species Pleurodeles waltl. The sequence goes on along the minus strand of NC_090437.1, from coordinate 1,311,407,684 downwards.
GGAGCAATATGGTGCAGCAGGCGTACAATGGGCTCCCAGTTGAGTCCATGCATCCGAACCACATCGTATTTCCCTCATTCAAAGGATGGCTGTGCACTGTCTGAAGATCCTCTCCCTCCTTCTGTGCTGCCTTTGTGGCTCCTGTAGTGGTGTTTGGGGTTGCTGCCGTTGTGGTGGAAGGAGCTGCTGTCTTTGAAGACGTCTGTGGCATCTACAAAGCTGGAGCAGTACCACTTCCATGTTGGCCTTGATGTTTCCAAAGCTCCTTCTGTGTGTTTTCCTTGAGTGGTGGTGTGTGAGCCTCATTTTAACATCTTCTGACCAGGTGTTAAAATGTGACACTAATTAGACTTAGCATCATTTTTAGAGTCCGCTTCCTTGGTTAGGGTTTTTTTTTTTGCATCGGGAGGTAAATATGGCGCTAGGGAGTTAGCATTCTGGTTAGGACAGAAATGCATACCTTGCATCTCATTGACGCAAGGTGGGTTCGTGCATCCTAAACATGGCGCTAACTCCAATATGTTGATGCTAGACGGGTCTAGCGTCAAAATTTAAATACAGAGTTAGGTTAGCGCCTTTTTTTGCACCAAAATAAATGACACTAACCATCCAAAAATATGGGCCCCAGTTTCTAACAATGTTAATTTATGGAAGGTCCCATAAGTAGACAACTCCCAAATAAACCTCTTGACAAGGCACTATTCCAAAACTATTACTGTGGAGGATCCAATGCTTGAAAAACATTCCTTTTCTTGTTGTCTACAATATACAAATCATCAAAGTTCATTGTAAATGAGAGAAAACATTGCACAGGTTGACATCGGAAAGTTTGCAAAGTGCTTTTAATAAGTATTGTGTAAATTTGTGTCTTTGCCAACACAATCTTAAAAAAAATAATAAATACAGAAACAATCACCACTTTTTCTTTCCAGCACACTGCAAAACATTTTGGAAGGAAACTGAAGGAGGCTAGTGTGACCAGTGATATTAAAGAAGGGAGCAAAGTCTCGCTCCAGGGGCACATCTTCTTTCATACAGAGAATGAAGCTACCCAAAGATAACTGAATGTCATTATCTTTATCCACTCCAAAAAGGCATGTAACTATGGTGAACTGATGCTGGAGCTCAACATTTGTGGAATGGAGATGGGTTGTTTTCAGTGGTTGTGTGGCCTTCCTCTTCCTCGACCACGGCCACCCTGAGGTGCCTCTACTGTGGATCTGGGATTCTTGATGGTTTCATCCACTGATAAAATAAGGCAGGCGGCCTCAGATGCAGCTGTTAAAGCATTGATTCGTACAATAGCTGGTTCCCAAACACATGCAACATAATTGTCTGCAATGTCTTCATTGTTGACATCCACTCCGAACCAAATGCCTCCCTGCACAAAAACAAAATGAGGCGTTTACTAGAATTAGTGCAGCTAAAGGGTATTTTCTAACCAATAAAATGACAACCAGTTTAAAGTAAAGTAAATATTAGAAAATGTTTGCTTAAAATTATTCTGGCACACAAATACTCTTTCAACCTGAAAAACCATACTTAACAGTACAGCAAAAAACAGGATCAGACCATTCTAACATTTGTTTTCAAAGAATACCAGTTTAAAGATAAATATTACACGATTAGTCAGATGGTGTGCATGTACAGAACTGATGCCAGTTTCCTAATTGAACATATTCATATAAAGAAACAATGGACTTCTTCCAATATAGTCACATGTTCAACAAGGCAATCATTATGCCCTCCCTCGTAATGTGATGAGGAATAAGGAAAAGTTGGCTTCTCGGTAGAGAACGTAGCTCACAAATGAGGGCTAATTGAAGTACCACAAGGCTTCCTTTAGGAAATAATGCAGTTCCTTGGCAGAGGTACTTATTACCAGAAACCAAGGCATGCCCACAGCTTAGCAAATGCTTTAAATTACATACAGTGGATATACGTGGGTGTGTGAATCCACTAGTAACTGACAATAAAACAGATCTGATCCATCAATTAGATCCGGGGTGCTTTGCCCAACAGGACACTAAAAAGAAACAACAAAAATGAAAATGTCACTTACCCAGTGTACATCTGTTCGTGGCATCAGTCGCAGTAGATTCGCATGTTCTGCAATAGCTCGCCATCTGGTGTTGGGCCGGAGTGTTACAAGTTGTTTTTCTTCGAAGAAGTCTTTCGAGTCACGGGACCGAGTGACTCCTCCTTTTGTCTCCATTGCGCATGGGCGTCGACTCCATCCTCGATTGTTTTTCCCCGCAGAGGGTGAGGTAGGAGTTGAATTGTAGTAATAGTGCCCATGCAATGGAGTGACTAAGTATGCACTTATTTAAGGTTGAGATGATACATATATAAATAATTGAAGGTAACTTCCAAACTGCTACAGGCTCCCGGGGAGGCGGGTGGGCACATGCGAATCTACTGCGACTGATGCCACGAACAGATGTACACTGGGTAAGTGACATTTTCAGTTCGATGGCATCTGTCGCTGTAGATACGCATGTTCTGCAATAGACTAGTAAGCAGTTATTTCCCCAAAAGCGGTGGATCAGCCTGTAGGAGTGGAAGTAGTCTGAAATAATGTCCTTAATACAGCTTGACCTACTGTGGCTTGTTGTGCGGATAACACGTCTACACAGTAGTGCTTGGTGAATGTGTGAGGCGTAGACCATGTGGCTGCCTTACATATTTCTTGCATTGGGATGTTTCCTAGAAAGGCCATGGTAGCACCTTTCTTTCTGGTTGAGTGTGCCCTTGGTGTAATGGGCAGCTGTCGTTTAGCTTTAAGGTAGCAGATTTGGATGCATTTAACTATCCATCTGGCTATACCTTGTTTTGAAATTGGGTTTCCTGCATGAGGTTTTTGAAATGCAATAAAGAGTTGTTTAGTCTTTCTGATGTTCTTTGTTCTGTCAATGTAATACATTAATGCTCTTTTGACATCTAATGTATGTAGTGCCCTTTCAGCTACGGTATCTGGCTGTGGAAAGAACACCGGAAGTTCCACTGTTTGATTTAGATGGAACGGTGAAATAACCTTTGGCAAAAATTTAGGATTGGTCCTTAGGACGACTTTATTTTTGTGTAGTTGTATAAAAGGTTCCTGTATAGTAAACGCCTGAATCTCGCTTACTCTTCTCAGGGAAGTAATGGCGATGAGAAATGCCACCTTCCAGGTTAGGAACTGTATGTCGCAGGAGTGCATGGGTTCAAAAGGTGGACCCATAAGTCTAGTTAGGACAACATTTAGGTTCCATGAAGGAACAGGTAGTGTTCTTGGTGGTATAATTCTCCTAAGGCCCTCCATGAATGCTTTAATGACTGGTATTTTATATAGGGAAGTTGAATAGGTAGTCTGCAGGTATGCAGATATTGCTGCAAGGTGAATCTTAATGGAAGAGAAAGCTAGGTTAGATTTTTGTAAGTGAAGCAAGTAACCCACTACATGTTCTGGAGTTGTGTGTAATGGTTGTATTTGATTAATATGGCAGTAGCAAACAAACCTCTTCCATTTACTTGCATAGCAGTGCCTGGTGGATGGCCTTCTTGCTTGTTTTATGACTTCCATACATTCTTGGGTAAGTTGTAAGTGCCCGAATTCTAGGATTTCAGGAGCCAGATTGCTAGATTCAGCGATGCTGGATCTGGGTGTCTGATCCTTTGGTTGTGCTGTGTCAACAGATCTGGCCTGTTGGGCAATTTGATGCAGGGTACCACTGATAGGTCTAGCAGCGTTGTGTACCAGGGTTGCCTTGCCCAAGTTGGTGCTATCAATATGAGTTTGAGTTTGCTTTGAGTGAGTTTGTTTACCAGGTAAGGAAGGAGAGGGAGAGGAGGAAAAGCGTAAGCAAATATCCCTGACCAGTTCATCCATAGGGCATTGCCTTGGGATTGTTTGTGTGGGTATCTGGATGCGAAGTTTTGGCATTTTGCGTTCTCCCTTGTCGCAAACAAGTCTATCTGAGGTGTTCCCCAGAGTTTGAAATAAGTGTTCAGTATTTGGGGGTGAATTTCCCATTCGTGGACCTGTTGGTGATCTCGAGAGAGATTGTCTGCGAGTTGATTTTGTATCCCTGGTATAAACTGTGCAATTAGGCGAATTTGGTTGTGAATTGCCCAATGCCAAATTTTTTGTGCTAACATGCTTAACTGCGTGGAGTGCGTCCCTCCCTGCTTGTTTAGATAATACATTGTTGTCATGTTGTCTGTTTTGACGAGAATGTATTTGTGAACTATTATTGGTTGGAAAGCTTTTAGTGCTTGAAAAACTGCAAGAAGTTCTAGGTGATTGATATGCAGTTTTGTTTGATGTACGTTCCATTGTCCTTGTATGCTGTGTTGATCGAGGTGTGCTCCCCACCCTGTCATGGAAGCATCTGTTGTTATTACGTATTGTGGCACTGGGTCTTGGAAAGGCCGCCCCTTGTTTAAATTTATGTTGTTCCACCACAGAAGCGAGAGGTAAGTTTGGCGGTCTATTAACACCAGATCTAGAAGGTGACCCTGTGCTTGAGACCACTGTGATGCTAGGCATTGTTGTAAGGGCCTCATGTGCAGTCTTGCGTTTGGGACAATGGCTATGCATGATGACATCATGCCTAGGAGTTGTAATACCATCTTTGCTTGTATCTTTTGTGTTGGATACATGCGTTGTATGATGGTGTTGAAATTTTGAATTCTTTGTGGACTTGGAGTGGCTACTCCTTTTGATGTGTCTATTATGGCTCCCAGGTATTGTTGTACCTTGCGTGGCCGAATTTTGGATTTTGTGAAATTGACGGTGAACCCTAGTTTGAAGAGGGTTTGTATGATATGATTTGTGTGATTTGAGCACTCTATTAACGAATGGGCCTTGATTAGCCAGTCGTCTAGATATGGGAACACATGTATTTGCTGCCTTCTGATGTGTGCAGCGACTACCGCTAGACATTTGGTAAAGACTCTTGGTGCGGTTGTTAATCCGAAAGGCAGTACCTTGAATTGGTAATGTATTCCTTTGAATACAAACCTTAGGTATTTCCTGTGCGATGGGTGAATTGGTATATGGAAATAAGCATCCTTGAGGTCTAAAGTTGCCATGTAGTCGTGCAGCTTTAGCAATGGCAATACTTCTTGTAGTGTGACCATGTGGAAGTGGTCTGATTTGATGAAAGTGTTGACTACTCTGAGGTCTAGGATTGGTCTCAGTGTTTTGTCCTTCTTTGGTATCAGAAAGTACAGTGAGTAAACTCCTGTGTTTATTTGTGTGTTTGGCACTAATTCGATTGCATTCTTTTGCAATAGTGCCTGCACTTCTATGTCTAGGAGATTGGAATGGTGTGTTGTTAAATTTTGTGCTTTTGGTGGTATGTTTGGAGGGAACTGTAGAAATTCTATGCAGTAACCATGTTGGATAATTGCTAGAACCCAAGTGTCTGTAGTGATTTTCTCCCATGCTCTGTAATAATGACCTATTCGTCCCCCCACTGGTGTTGTGTGGAGGGGGTGAGTGACATGTGAGTCACTGTTTAGTAGTAGGGGTTTTGGGGCTTTGGAATCTTCCTCTATTTCTAGGGAATTGCCCTCCTCTATATTGTCCCCGAAAACCTCCTCTATACTGTCCTTGGTAACTGGACGGTGTGGCTTGTGAGGTGTTGGCTTGTGTGCTTTGACCCCGAAACCCCCCTCGAAAGGGCGTTTTACGGAATGAGCTGTAATTCCCTCTGCTCTGCGGGGAGTAGAGTGCGCCCATGGCTTTGGCAGTGTCCGTATCTTTTTTGAGTTTCTCAATCGCTGTGTCCACTTCTGGACCGAACAGTTCTTTTTCATTAAAAGGCATATTGAGAACTGCTTGTTGGATCTCTGGTTTAAATCCAGACGTTCGGAGCCATGCATGCCTTCTGATAGTTACAGATGTATTAATTGTCCGTGCAGCTGTATCTGCAGCGTCCATGGAGGAGCGGATCTGGTTGTTGGAGATGGCCTGTCCCTCCTCAACCACTTGTTTTGCCCTATTTTGGAAGTCTTTGGGCAGATGTTCAATGAGATGTTGCATCTCGTCCCAGTGGGCTCTGTCATAGCGCGCAAGTAGTGCCTGGGAGTTCGCGATGCGCCACTGGTTTGCAGCTTGTGCTGCGACTCTTTTACCAGCTGCATCAAACTTGCGGCTTTCTTTATCTGGGGGTGGTGCATCTCCAGATGTGTGAGAGTTGGCCCTTTTCCTAGCTGCTCCTACAACAACAGAGTCTGGTGGCAGCTGTGTTGTGATGAAAGCCGGGTCTGTAGGAGGCGGCTTATACTTTTTTTCCACCCTTGGTGTGATTGCCCTACTTTTGACCGGCTCCTTAAATATGTCTTTTGCGTGCCGGAGCATACCAGGGAGCATAGGCAGGCTTTGGTAGGAGCTGTGGGTGGAGGAGAGTGTGTTGAACAAGAAATCATCCTCGACCTGTTCTGAGTGGAGGCTTACGTTGTGAAATTGTGCTGCTCTAGCCACCACCTGAGAGTACGCGGTGCTGTCTTCTGGTGGAGATGGTTTTGTAGGGTATGCCTCTGGGCTGTTATCTGACACTGGGGCGTCGTATAGGTCCCATGCGTCCTGGTCTTGGTCACCCTGGCTCATGGTGGTGTGAGCTGGGGAGTGTGATGGCGTTTGTGCTGGTGAAACGTTAATCACGGGTGGAGGAGAGGGTGGTGGTGTAACTCTTTTCACCACTTTTGGTTGTGGTGCTTGTTCCGTCTGGAACTCCAACCTTCTCTTTCTCCTAATGGGGGGAAGGGTGCTTATTTTTCCTGTCCCCTGCTGAATGAAGATACGCTTTTGCGTATGGTCCGCATCAGTTGCTTGTAGCTCTTCCTCAAACCTATGCTTCTGCATTTGGGAGGTTAGCGAGTGCTCTTCTGTATAAGAGCCTGAAGCTGGGTCGCTTGCAGTTTGTTTCGGCGTCGAAACTTTGTCTGCGTGTTTTTTCGGCTCCGAGGTGACTTTTTTCCTTTTCGGGGCCGAAACCTCTCGGCGTCGATCTGTTTCGGTGCCGCTGTCTCGGCGTCGAGCCGTGTCCACACCGGCATCTCGGTGTCGAGGCTTGTCTCCAGCACTTTCTCGGTCCCGAGAAGGCTGCGTGCCGGTGTCTCGACCGGAGTCGGACGATCTCGGCACTGTTTGGGCCTTTTTCGGTGCCGACGGTCGGTCACCGATTTTATGGGTTGAGCCATGGCCTGGTGGCAGTGGCGTCCCCTGGGCCTTGTAAATGTTTCTTTGTGTGGTTTTCGACGTCTTACTCACGGTTTGTGTATCGTCGAATCCTTCGGAGTCTGAGTCTTGGATCGAGAAGGTACCTTCCTCTTCCTGTTCCTCGAACTCCCGTCGGGCTGTCGGTGCGGACGCCATTTGAAGTCTTCTGGCTCGACGGTCTCGGAGTGTTTTTCGGGACCGGAACGCACGACAGGCCTCGCAGGTGTCTTCGCTGTGCTCAGGTGACAGGCACAGGTTGCAGACCAAGTGTTGGTCTGTGTAGGGGTATTTATTGTGGCATTTGGGGCAGAAACGGAACGGGGTCCGTTCCATCGGCGTTCTTCAGCACGCGGTCGGGCCGACCAGGCCCCGACGGAGGATCGAAAAATTACCCCGAAGGGCACCGGAGCTCTTCGATCTTCGATGCGGTGTTGAATGTAAGTATGCCGATCCCGAACGCAACAATACCGACGAAAATCTTCCGAAATTAACTATTTTTTCTGTTCCGAAACTCGGAGCGACAGGAACACGTCCGAACCCGATGGCGGAAAAAAAACAATCGAGGATGGAGTCGACGCCCATGCGCAATGGAGACAAAAGGAGGAGTCACTCGGTCCCGTGACTCGAAAGACTTCTTCGAAGAAAAACAACTTGTAACACTCCGGCCCAACACCAGATGGCGAGCTATTGCAGAACATGCGTATCTACAGCGACAGATGCCATCGAACTAAACTCTCTCCATAAAGAAACAGCTAGTATAAAAGTATTAGCGTGAGCTTTAAAAACTTCCAAGTGAGGTTTGTAAGTAGGAAGCTTGGCACACGATGAAACCTCCACACCGCAGAGTTTGCATTTGGTTCAGAACGCTTGCTGCACATGAAGACTCAATGTTTGACCTGCAAGACTGCTGCTGCTTCTGAAAGGAGACCGCAGAAGAGGAGGGCAAGCCACGTACTAAGGCTTCTAACAACTTCTACTAGTGTTACTCCCCCCCCCCCCCACCCCTTTTGTGAATCAGAGCACTATATCCGATGTTATTTCAAAAGTGCACATTCACCTTTGAGAATTTTTAATGCTGTTGGAAGTTAGTAGGAAAAGAATAGTGTGACAAATCAGAATCAGTCGCCAGTCTGCCAAGATTGTGATCCAGACCCAGAGAGAAGACCGTGATAATAGAATAAAATAAGGTTCCTGACTCATAGTCATCTTTATTAGTCATTAAATGTCGTAATACATTCCCACTGCATGCAGAAATCCCTCAACATTTTTCATCCAATATATCAGACTGACAGAACGAATGGTCTACCATGGCAAAATTCCAAGAATCACACTCAGCAAGGTTGTTCAGTTACAATTTGCTGAATGTTTTGGCTTTTCAACTCTACAAAGCAACACCCAAACTAGTCCCAAACCTTATCTTCTACTATGGTCACTAAAATAACCGTTGAGACTACTCCCTCCTGGCTAACCCCAAACCTCAGTTCCCCTAAACAACCCTTCTAAATTCTTCCTTCATGTGTCTCCTTTGACTTATCCCAAACCTCAATTTACTACTACGATCCCCCTAATCCCGTTTTGCACTCTTGCCTCCTCCATCTCTTTACTCATCCCAAACCTCATCTTACTACCATGTTCGCCCCAATTAACACTTTCTAGTTCTTCCCTCTTCTAACCCTCCATTATTCTCTTCAATCCAACTAACAGACTTAAGTCCACCACTCAAATTAACTCCTATTCCCCTATACTAATCCACCACTAATCATTTTGTGTTGCGGAGTAATGTGCTACTCGCCAAAAAGCAATTTGATGCCTTGGAGTAGTAAGCACTATACAAAATACAATTACAACTACCTAAAGCCCAATTTGATGCATACAAGGTCAAATTAAAACAGGAAAAGCACAGCCTGATAGGCTTACCTCCTTACTACAGAAAAAAAGAAAAAAGGGCTTTGATCCTGTAAGAGTCTAGGAGCTTCCACACCCTAGTGTGCTTCTACTTGCAGTTGCCTCACAGAACTACTTCAGCTCATGCTAGCAGACGTTTGGAACACTGGTCATTTGTCACTTTTTTTTTCTCTTTTAAATCTTCCCTCAACATCTTTAGTTGGTAGGCATAATTTAAAGAGTTTCCCCTGTCTTTTCAACTCCTTTTCCAGCAGTGCCTTCACCTTTTGTGAAGTGTTTTTATTGTGGCGAGAACAAAAGCTGCTACACAAACATCGCGAGGACTGTATAGTCTTTCTCCCAGCCTCACATTGTTAAGGAGTGTGAATTTAGCTTACGAATATTAAAGAAAAAGTTTAAGGCAGGAGCGTTATCAGCAAGCAGTAGGGGAGGTTGGAAGGCATCAAGATCAAAAGATAAGTGAAGTGGTCTCCAGGGAAACCTTTGCTTCCAGTGGGCCTCTGCCTTGTTCCTCTGTGGCTCCAATAAAGGGAGATTCAAGAAGAGAAAAATCAAGAAAAGACTGTATGCAGCACATTTCTTACGTAGGGATTTTAAACAGCATAAGCATTTGGAAAATCTTAAAAAGGACCAGATCTTCTCAGGGATTCAGGCACCACTGTTAGCAGAGATATTTAACTTACTTAAAATTGCACCCCACTACTTTCCGCCATGGTAATCTGGTTCTTTTTCTGTAATAAGGAAAGGATCTCGAGCTTGCCATGACTGGGTAATATTTATAAATCCCAGTCAACGAATCAAAAACGGAGGCCCTTCCAAATAGCTATAACCACACTCAAGTCTCTAAAATTTCAGATGATTTCGCCAATGAAATCGGAGTGAAAGGTAGCAGAAATAGAAAACTTATCTGTGAACATAGATCTTCGGAAAGATAGTCAAAAAGAAAATCTTGAAGGCACAGACTTAATACAAAAAATAATGAAGGGCCTTAAAACACAGCAGGATATTTTCCCATCTATTGTGGGTCAAGTTTATATGGAAGAACTCCCACAACTGTCATTTTCTGTCTCAAGGCCTGTCATACTACTTTCAGAAGAGCTTCTTTAACAAATTCAATATTATTAAACCTTATAAAAAGCATGGAAAAAGCCTCGAGCAATTAGGGAGAAGCCTAGCATCCTTAGACCCTGAGGCAGTCTCTGCCCAATGTAGTATATCTATTATCACTCTCGCTCCAAAAAAACTGTATTCATCGAAAAGAACATTCAAAATATCGCAGTACCACTTACACAGATGACTACGGTCTTTCACTTGAAGTGTTCACAGATAAGGAGTATAGCCCGAAGTTTAAATAATAATGAAAAACAGCCCAGAACATTACTATCTCCCTCCCAAGTGTATGCTCGGCGGACAAGATTTCAAATAAGGAGATGTGTCTTCTATTATGTACAAAATGTCTGTAGGCACTACTGGAGCAGAAAGGGGTACTCTCTTTCAGGCAGTGAGCAGTTTAATTTCTGAGATTTGACATTGCTACAAATAAGGTGCTTTGTCGAATAGCACAAGACAGATTTGATGAAGCCTCTGCCATCCACCCAGCAGGACAGCAAGCAAACAGTTTAATTACAAATCGTGTAATTTTGAAAATTCCAAGGGCTATAAGGTCAAAGAAAAGTGGGTTGAGGATGGTAAACTACAGACATAAATTGGTATGAAATTATGCCATTGTGCATATAGTCCCAACCTAGAAAGAATTAATAAAACCTCTATAGGTAACTCATCTCTGCAAGGAACCTTTGGGGTATTAGAGTGATATGGAATAAAAGTGCCCAAGAACTAGACCTTTTTGGGAGGGAATATAGAATATTATAATAAAGCCAGCTGCCATTCATTGGGATGGATCCCATTTGTGACCTTGCTAGTCAGATGAACAAAGCCAAGCAAGATGAGAAAGAGAGGCAACAAAGTACTTTCATTCCTTAACTGCCCATTAGTGAATTGCTCAGGCACCAAGGTCAGAAATGGAGGTTCCTACAAAGCAGGATTGGGTGACTAACACAAATATTGTGTAGTGGAAGGAACTGCTTTATTTTAGCAATGAACCACTGGAAAACCTGTAACGACAGGACCAACTGCAGGACTGGCTCAAACCTTAAGAATCAAAAACCAAGAACGATTTGAGTAAAAACGTTAATTAAAACCTTGCCTGCTCTAAACTCACTCGCATATTTATGACCTCTTCTTTCCAGTACGTGAATATTTCAAACATTAAAATTACATATTTGTGATTACGTGGCACATATAAATCACATTCAGACAAGAACCCACAAAGGAAAACAAACTTGAAAGGTTACAGTTTACTATACTGTGCAAAACAAAGCTGATCCTCCCTCTTATGAACTTCCAAGTGAGTGGTCCGGGCAATGATAATCTTCAGTCTTCACTCAAAGCAATCAAAGGCATTCTCTTCATGCAGAGGTTTAACCAATTACCAACCAAAGAAAGTTTAAGCATATTTCCAGAAAGACCAGCATTTACTCATAGTCCTGGTCAGATTCCAGTTCGAAGTCTGTTGTAAGATCGAAAAGGTACTTCAGTTGAGCAAACAATTCTACTTTGCTTTGAAAGTCATCCTGCATGGTGGAAACGCCAATGCAATTAGCAATTTCTTGGCCAAAATGCAAATGCCAACAGGCCACTTTCTGCATTTGAATCAAGGCTCTGACGCTACCTCCCTTGAGTTTCTACGTTGCTGGTGAAATTTAGAAAATCTCAAAACTGTCCTATTATTGTTTCTACTGTTCTAAACCATACCTTCCCAACCCAAATATGATGACTTGTTAGTAATTCCCTTAATGTCTGTAGGTACTTATTATCTTCTGGTCACATTGTGAATGTAATTGTATAACTTTGCATTTTAAAATGTATCCTGTTACTAAATAAAGTGAATTGCTCCACTTTGGAGCTAGGTTAGTGCTGTATAAATAATAAAAATAAAATACACCACTTCTTCAAAGCTCTCTCTCTGGGCACCCTCTCATGTCTGCTTGCCATGGTCATTACATCCCTCACTCAAGGCAAATTCCCAGAAACTCTGAAGACACTCCTAAAGAAACTTACACTAGTCTTTCATGCCTTCGCAACTGCCGGGCCATCACTCACCTAGCAATCATCACCAAAATCACATTAATTCTAACCATGTCCTGCACTGCTAGCAGTCTGGTTTCAAATCACAATGCAGTATGGAAACTGCTCCCTTAAGCATCATAGACTATGCCCACCTCAACCCTGATGAAAATGACCCCTTCCTCTTGAAATTGCTGGAACTCTGTTGCCTTCAACACAGTTGACCAACTCATACGCACCCTGAAGTCTTGAATGGTGTTCACCAGCAGTGTCTTTTACTGGTTCTCCTCCTACCTTTCCAACTGGCACCAGTTTCAAATGGGCACCTCACAGTCGCAAAAACTCCTATCACCTATGGAGTCCCGCAGGGCTCTATTCTATCCCCAGTAATGTTCCACCTGTAAATACAGCAACTTGATGCGCTATGCACAAACATCAAGATTTACCAATATGCCCATGATACACAACTCTACTTGAAACCCTTCTCTGCATCAGACTCCTCAAACACTGCATGGACATCATCCAGTTCTGGAGGACCAGAGTCTATCGGAAGCCAAGCCAACCAAGACAGAATTCCTGTCATTCACCGAGATCAACAAACTAACTGTACAAGCCTGACTCAACATACAACTTGAGGGCTTGGAACTCCAACTGAATGCCAAGTCAGTTGGATTCACTCAGGACACCAACCTCGCCCTCAAAGAATACAATGCCAAAAACACAGACAGTCTGCAACGGTCTTGTCTATTAAAACAAACAAAAAATAAAAAAAAGTAACTGTTTCTCCCTGAAAACTGTTTCAGAGCTGCTGTCCTCCGTCCTACTCTTGCATCTGGACAGTGGAAACACCCTACTCCAAGGTCTTGCAGATTACACCTCTAAGGGCAGGTCTCATCCAGGGCCTGGAGAAATAAGATCACATGACCCCCCACCCTGATGGAACACCAATAGAGCGCCTCGCTGACCGGCACCATCTTCAAAACCAGCAGCATCATGTACAAAGCAATTATGCCCAGTTACCCACTTATCTTGCAGACAAGCTCACTACCTCTGGTGTTTCTCAGCACACCTAAGACTGGCAATGAAGAAGAGTAAAACAAGAATATAAGCAAGGCAGCAGAATATTTACATCTAGGAACCTAGGACAACATCTCCAAATCCATTTAGTTAAGATATTTAAAGACGACAACATGACAATGCATCAACAGTTCACAAGCTAAACTACCTATCCAATCACACTTGTTGGCCTGGACGCTGTACAATGCTCAGCTGCATTTTGGCTAGATTCGAGCTTAAGAAATGCCATATACATACATAATGCAGAACAACTTGAACATGAGCAATCCCATGCTCAGCTGGTCCTGTGTGGGTAACTCACCTGTGCATGCTTGGCTCTCAGCTTGTTCAGAATATTCGTGGCATCGAACCCTGCATTGTCGCATAGTTGTCGAGGAATTATCTCAAGGGCCTTGGCATAAGCTCCAATGAGAAGCTGCTGCTTGCCTGGGATGGTTCTGGAGTAGTCACGAAGATACTTGGATAGCTCCATTTCTATCGCTCCTCCACCAGCAACAACTGAATCATTCTGAAACAATAAACAGTCCAGATTATTTACATACAGAGTTTTCCACCTCGCACCCCAAGTAAAAAAGCACTGGCAAAGTATATAGATCTTGCCTTTGATCTATTGGCTTTGCCAATGCTGTGGTCATGATGCACAGCATCAACAAAAAAGTAGAAAGAAAATGCTTTAGGGTGTGGCTGCTGTTGCCAGCATCATCATTCTGTAGGCATGTGCATGTCATCATGTGCCTTCAGAAAAAGGCAGGTGCACAGTTTGTTTTTTGATTGACCAATCTAGGACACTGGACAACTTTGGAATTGGAAAATAAAGTGTGTGAAATGTAAGGGAGCAATCACCAGCAAAGGGCACCTGCCAAATATGAGAACAGCACACGAAAGAGAGAGCAACATGGAGCGTGGATTTTGTTGGAGTAGGGAAGCAGCAACTAAAGGAGAGAGCTAAAAAAAGATGGGCTCAGAGTGCTGAAAGAAAGTATAACTGGAAGCAGTGGAAGGATGCAAGCCATCCAAACAAAAGGAAGGTAAAGAGGAAATGCTTTGGGGGATGGACAAACAGAAAAAAAGGGTAAGGCAAGCCACTGAATAGGATTCAAATACAAAAGTAACAATAAAACCACCCAATGGTGAGCAATGGGTGGACTCTAAGCCCACTATGTTTTTGGGAAGCCCACATGAGGTCTTTCGCAACCAGACTGCTTGAGCTGTCCAGTAGGAGACCTCTAAAAATCTGTAGCATGCTGAAATGTTAGCAACTTGATCTTTGTCCTCTACGAAACATAATAAAAACGTTTACATATGTAGCAACACATTAGACTGTGTAGGTCGAGCAAATGCACACACTACAAGACAATGCAGCAGACAAGAGTGGTCAACACAACCATAGTCCCACACATCACAACTGAATACACTTTCTATGCCATAACTGTAGCAGGGGTCGTCAAACTGGCTGGCCTCAAGTGATCCAGGAGGGTGGAGGTGTTGGCAGGCTCTAGCCAAGAGCATTATGCTGGTAACAAGGCTTTGGTTTAAACTGAAAAAAATGAGCTGCAGTAAACCGCTCTGTAATGGGCCATCGCTAACATTTGTTGGCATTTATATCCAAACTTGGTGTGTGTGTGTGTGTCAAATGGTAAAAGACTCAAACTACTCTTCAAAACCCCCACTTCTATTCATTACACAGTGGATACTTTTACATGATAGTAAGACCTACTTGAACAGAATAGTAGTTTAGCATCATATATTTGATTCCATTTTTAAAAACAATAACAGAACTTAACTGCAATGGTTATGTAAGTCTAGACATATTTAAACATTGCCAATTTAATAGAATTGTGAAAAAAAATTCCTTCAGCGTGTGCAGACGCAGCAATAAAAATTTTAAGACCGCCGTTCTACAAAGACATGCGATCAGATAAACCCGGTATTTAGAACATTTTTAACTCATGAGATAATCTGCCAATTTCTTCATTCCTTTCATATTGAACAAAGGAGTTTCTTGCCACATTAAACCCAGCCCCCTCTTCAAGGTGGGCTGGCAACTGACTACAACTTTTTGCCCATTTCTACAATTTTCTGCACATTTCTAGCATTTTAAGAATGTGCCTCAAACATTGGAATTTGTGCCTGAAAAGGCCTCTGAGAGTTGACAGATGACAGAGATGCAGGAACTAAGTGTGTGAGTGGGAATGAAAATGTCACTTACCCAGTGTACATCTGTTCGTGGCATCAGTCGCAGTAGATTCGCATGTTCTGCAATAGCTCGCCATCTGGTGTTGGGCCGGAGTGTTACAAGTTGTTTTTCTTCGAAGAAGTCTTTCGAGTCACGGGACCGAGTGACTCCTCCTTTTGTCTCCATTGCGCATGGGCGTCGACTCCATCCTCGATTGTTTTTCCCCGCAGAGGGTGAGGTAGGAGTTGAATTGTAGTAATAGTGCCCATGCAATGGAGTGACTAAGTATGCACTTATTTAAGGTTGAGATGATACATATATAAATAATTGAAGGTAACTTCCAAACTGCTACAGGCTCCCGGGGAGGCGGGTGGGCACATGCGAATCTACTGCGACTGATGCCACGAACAGATGTACACTGGGTAAGTGACATTTTCAGTTCGATGGCATCTGTCGCTGTAGATACGCATGTTCTGCAATAGACTAGTAAGCAGTTATTTCCCCAAAAGCGGTGGATCAGCCTGTAGGAGTGGAAGTAGTCTGAAATAATGTCCTTAATACAGCTTGACCTACTGTGGCTTGTTGTGCGGATAGCACGTCTACACAGTAGTGCTTGGTGAATGTGTGAGGCGTAGACCATGTGGCTGCCTTACATATTTCTTGCATTGGGATGTTTCCTAGAAAGGCCATGGTAGCACCTTTCTTTCTGGTTGAGTGTGCCCTTGGTGTAATGGGCAGCTGTCGTTTAGCTTTAAGGTAGCAGATTTGGATGCATTTAACTATCCATCTGGCTATACCTTGTTTTGAAATTGGGTTTCCTGCATGAGGTTTTTGAAATGCAATAAAGAGTTGTTTAGTCTTTCTGATGTTCTTTGTTCTGTCAATGTAATACATTAATGCTCTTTTGACATCTAATGTATGTAGTGCCCTTTCAGCTACGGTATCTGGCTGTGGAAAGAACACCGGAAGTTCCACTGTTTGATTTAGATGGAACGGTGAAATAACCTTTGGCAAAAATTTAGGATTGGTCCTTAGGACGACTTTATTTTTGTGTAGTTGTATAAAAGGTTCCTGTATAGTAAACGCCTGAATTTCGCTTACTCTTCTCAGGGAAGTAATGGCGATGAGAAATGCCACCTTCCAGGTTAGGAACTGTATGTCGCAGGAGTGCATGGGTTCAAAAGGTGGACCCATAAGTCTAGTTAGGACAACATTTAGGTTCCATGAAGGAACAGGTAGTGTTCTTGGTGGTATAATTCTCCTAAGGCCCTCCATGAATGCTTTAATGACTGGTATTTTATATAGGGAAGTTGAATAGGTAGTCTGCAGGTATGCAGATATTGCTGCAAGGTGAATCTTAATGGAAGAGAAAGCTAGGTTAGATTTTTGTAAGTGAAGCAAGTAACCCACTACATGTTCTGGAGTTGTGTGTAATGGTTGTATTTGATTAATATGGCAGTAGCAAACAAACCTCTTCCATTTACTTGCATAGCAGTGCCTGGTGGATGGCCTTCTTGCTTGTTTTATGACTTCCATACATTCTTGGGTAAGTTGTAAGTGCCCGAATTCTAGGATTTCAGGAGCCAGATTGCTAGATTCAGCGATGCTGGATCTGGGTGTCTGATCTTTTGGTTGTGCTGTGTCAACAGATCTGGCCTGTTGGGCAATTTGATGCAGGGTACCACTGATAGGTCTAGCAGCGTTGTGTACCAGGGTTGCCTTGCCCAAGTTGGTGCTATCAATATGAGTTTGAGTTTGCTTTGACTGAGTTTGTTTACCAGGTAAGGAAGGAGAGGGAGAGGAGGAAAAGCGTAAGCAAATATCCCTGACCAGTTCATCCATAGGGCATTGCCTTGGGATTGTTTGTGTGGGTATCTGGATGCGAAGTTTTGGCATTTTGCGTTCTCCCTTGTCGCAAACAAGTCTATCTGAGGTGTTCCCCAGAGTTTGAAATAAGTGTTCAGTATTTGGGGGTGAATTTCCCATTCGTGGACCTGTTGGTGATCTCGAGAGAGATTGTCTGCGAGTTGATTTTGTATCCCTGGTATAAACTGTGCAATTAGGCGAATTTGGTTGTGAATTGCCCAATGCCAAATTTTTTGTGCTAACATGCTTAACTGCGTGGAGTGCGTCCCTCCCTGCTTGTTTAGATAATACATTGTTGTCATGTTGTCTGTTTTGACGAGAATGTATTTGTGAACTATTATTGGTTGGAAAGCTTTTAGTGCTTGAAAAACTGCAAGAAGTTCTAGGTGATTGATATGCAGTTTTGTTTGATGTACGTTCCATTGTCCTTGTATGCTGTGTTGATCGAGGTGTGCTCCCCACCCTGTCATGGAAGCATCTGTTGTTATTACGTATTGTGGCACTGGGTCTTGGAAAGGCCGCCCCTTGTTTAAATTTATGTTGTTCCACCACAGAAGCGAGAGGTAAGTTTGGCGGTCTATTAACACCAGATCTAGAAGGTGACCCTGTGCTTGAGACCACTGTGATGCTAGGCATTGTTGTAAGGGCCTCATGTGCAGTCTTGCGTTTGGGACAATGGCTATGCATGATGACATCATGCCTAGGAGTTGTAATACCATCTTTGCTTGTATGTTTTGTGTTGGATACATGCGTTGTATGATGGTGTTGAAATTTTGAATTCTTTGTGGACTTGGAGTGGCTACTCCTTTTGATGTGTCTATTATGGCTCCCAGGTATTGTTGTACCTTGCGTGGCCGAATTTTGGATTTTGTGAAATTGACGGTGAACCCTAGTTTGAAGAGGGTTTGTATGATATGATTTGTGTGATTTGAGCACTCTATTAACGAATGGGCCTTGATTAGCCAGTCGTCTAGATATGGGAACACATGTATTTGCTGCCTTCTGATGTGTGCAGCGACTACCGCTAGACATTTGGTAAAGACTCTTGGTGCGGTTGTTAATCCGAAAGGCAGTACCTTGAATTGGTAATGTATTCCTTTGAATACAAACCTTAGGTATTTCCTGTGCGATGGGTGAATTGGTATATGGAAATAAGCATCCTTGAGGTCTAAAGTTGCCATGTAGTCGTGCAGCTTTAGCAATGGCAATACTTCTTGTAGTGTGACCATGTGGAAGTGGTCTGATTTGATGAAAGTGTTGACTACTCTGAGGTCTAGGATTGGTCTCAGTGTTTTGTCCTTCTTTGGTATCAGAAAGTACAGTGAGTAAACTCCTGTGTTTATTTGTGTGTTTGGCACTAATTCGATTGCATTCTTTTGCAATAGTGCCTGCACTTCTATCTCTAGGAGATTGGAATGGTGTGTTGTTAAATTTTGTGCTTTTGGTGGTATGTTTGGAGGGAACTGTAGAAATTCTATGCAGTAACCATGTTGGATAATTGCTAGAACCCAAGTGTCTGTAGTGATTTTCTCCCATGCTCTGTAATAATGACCTATTCGTCCCCCCACTGGTGTTGTGTGGAGGGGGTGAGTGACATGTGAGTCACTGTTTAGTAGTAGGGGTTTTGGGGCTTTGGAATCTTCCTCTATTTCTAGGGAATTGCCCTCCTCTATATTGTCCCCGAAAACCTCCTCTATACTGTCCTTGGTAACTGGACGGTGTGGCTTGTGAGGTGCTGGCTTGTGTGCTTTGACCCCGAAACCCCCCTCGAAAGGGCGTTTTACGGAATGAGCTGTAATTCCCTCTGCTCTGCGGGGAGTAGAGTGCGCCCATGGCTTTAGCAGTGTCCGTATCTTTTTTGAGTTTCTCAATCGCTGTGTCCACTTCTGGACCGAACAGTTCTTTTTCATTAAAAGGCATATTGAGAACTGCTTGTTGAATCTCTGGTTTAAATCCAGACGTTCGGAGCCATGCATGCCTTCTGATAGTTACAGATGTATTAATTGTCCGTGCAGCTGTATCTGCAGCGTCCATGGAGGAGCGGATCTGGTTGTTGGAGATGGCCTGTCCCTCCTCAACCACTTGTTTTGCCCTATTTTGGAAGTCTTTGGGCAGATGTTCAATGAGATGTTGCATCTCGTCCCAGTGGGCTCTGTCATAGCGCGCAAGTAGTGCCTGGGAGTTCGCGATGCGCCACTGGTTTGCAGCTTGTGCTGCGACTCTTTTACCAGCTGCATCAAACTTGCGGCTTTCTTTATCTGGGGGTGGTGCATCTCCAGATGTGTGAGAGTTGGCCCTTTTCCTAGCTGCTCCTACAACAACAGAGTCTGGTGGCAGCTGTGTTGTGATGAAAGCCGGGTCTGTAGGAGGCGGCTTATACTTTTTTTCCACCCTTGGTGTGATTGCCCTACTTTTGACCGGGTCCTTAAATATGTCTTTTGCGTGCCGGAGCATACCAGGGAGCATAGGCAGGCTTTGGTAGGAGCTGTGGGTGGAGGAGAGTGTGTTGAACAAGAAATCATCCTCGACCTGTTCTGAGTGGAGGCTTACGTTGTGAAATTGTGCTGCTCTAGCCACCACCTGAGAGTACGCGGTGCTGTCTTCTGGTGGAGATGGTTTTGTAGGGTATGCCTCTGGGCTGTTATCTGACACTGGGGCGTCGTATAGGTCCCATGCGTCCTGGTCTTGGTCACCCTGGCTCATGGTGGTGTGAGCTGGGGAGTGTGATGGCGTTTGTGCTGGTGAAACGTTAATCACGTGCGGAGGAGAGGGTGGTGGTGTAACTCTTTTCACCACTTTTGGTTGTGGTGCTTGTTCCGTCTGGAACTCCAACCTTCTCTTTCTCCTAATGGGGGGAAGGGTGCTTATTTTTCCTGTCCCCTGCTGAATGAAGATACGCTTTTGCGTATGGTCCGCATCAGTTGCTTGTAGCTCTTCCTCAAACCTATGCTTCTGCATTTGGGAGGTTAGCGAGTGCTCTTCTGTATAAGAGCCTGAAGCTGGGTCGCTTGCAGTTTGTTTCGGTGTCGAAACTTTGTCTGCGTGTTTTTTCGGCTCCGAGGTGACTTTTTTCCTTTTCGGGGCCGAAACCTCTCGGCGTCGATCTGTTTCGGTGCCGCTGTCTCGGCGTCGAGCCGTGTCCACACCGGCATCTCGGTGTCGAGGCTTGTCTCCAGCACTTTCTCGGTCCCGAGAAGGCTGCGTGCCGGTGTCTCGACCGGAGTCGGACGATCTCGGCACTGTTTGGGCCTTTTTCGGTGCCGACGGTCGGTCACCGATTTTATGGGTTGAGCCATGGCCTGGTGGCAGTGGCGTCCCCTGGGCCTTGTAAATGTTTCTTTGTGTGGTTTTCGACGTCTTACTCACGGTTTGTGTATCGTCGAATCCTTCGGAGTCTGAGTCTTGGATCGAGAAGGTACCTTCCTCTTCCTGTTCCTCGAACTCCCGTCGGGCTGTCGGTGCGGACGCCATTTGAAGTCTTCTGGCTCGACGGTCTCGGAGTGTTTTTCGGGACCGGAACGCACGACAGGCCTCGCAGGTGTCTTCGCTGTGCTCAGGTGACAGGCACAGGTTGCAGACCAAGTGTTGGTCTGTGTAGGGGTATTTATTGTGGCATTTGGGGCAGAAACGGAACGGGGTCCGTTCCATCGGCGTTCTTCAGCACGCGGTCGGGCCGACCAGGCCCCGACGGAGGATCGAAAAATTACCCCGAAGGGCACCGGAGCTCTTCGATCTTCGATGCGGTGTTGAATGTAAGTATGCCGATCCCGAACGCAACAATACCGACGAAAATCTTCCGAAATTAACTATTTTTTCTGTTCCGAAACTCGGAGCGACAGGAACACGTCCGAACCCGATGGCGGAAAAAAAACAATCGAGGATGGAGTCGACGCCCATGCGCAATGGAGACAAAAGGAGGAGTCACTCGGTCCCGTGACTCGAAAGACTTCTTCGAAGAAAAACAACTTGTAACACTCCGGCCCAACACCAGATGGCGAGCTATTGCAGAACATGCGTATCTACAGCGACAGATGCCATCGAACGTGGTGTACCTGCAAAGTCTGAAACATCTACCAGGCTTCTGTTGGTTATTTCATCACACTGCACTATAGTACTGTTAAGCTGCTGAGGGTGGAGTCATAGGGCTGTGCGAGCATGTAGAGCCCCTTATTTATGCAAGTCTGCTTATTTCCGCCACTATCAACAGTGAGAAGATGATAAGAGGCCACAAGACAGACGACTGATGTGAACAGCCTCCTGCACAGTGTAACCAAGAGGGAGAGCAGCTTAAATCCCATGCGAGACCCCAACGGGAACCCAAGGTGAGATCCAGAGACATGAATCTAAAGATTTCCTTCAAGAGCATTAAACGCTGAAGTCATTAAGAGAAACATGACAAACACTGAGAACACCTGGAAGGATCAAAGCATTTGGAATTAGGAGAGGGGGTCCCAGAGCACAAAGAGTATCCGAGAGGATGCTTACTTTTATTGCTGGTTCTGCATTGTAGAGATCTTAAATAAAATAAACGTCAGATTACTTCCCTGCAATGTGCAGGGACCTGGGAGCACTTAGATCATATACAAAAACAGTCGCAAAACTCAACGTAATCAGGGTTCGAAAAAGCCTTTTTTTTTTTTTTTTTTACTTTCCTGGAATTAAAATCAAAATTAACTCCTCCATAAAATAATTAAACAATAGCATCTTAACAACATTTGATGCCTAAATCGCCCTACAACGTAGGCAAAAAAAGGAATAGGATTGGCTTAGTGTTACAAGTGTTAAAAACAAAGTCCCCTGTGCCTTTAAGAGAGTAAGAGCTTCCAATTCTATGGTGCCTTGTACTGGCAGTTGCCGCTTAGCCAGTGCTTTTCAAATGAGGAGTATGAGTGAATCCTAACTAAAAGAACCTTACACTTACTGGATGGCCAAGAAAAAGCCAGGGATGCCATAGGGTTGTTCATGACTTCAAGGAACATAACTAAAGGCTGCAGAACCAGAAATACAAGTAGGCAGAATCTTGATTAATAGTCAAACTTTAGAACAGAGTATCATGGTAACCCCAACAATATGGCACTCAACCTTCAGGGATAAGAATCTGAAAGACAGAAGCCAGGAGAAAACACTGCCAGTTGCCAGGCAAAGAGATTCTTAGGCAGGACTTAATTCACACTCAAATCCGCTTGTGTAAGTATTAAGACAAATGAGACTTGTAAATATGCCAAGATTTCCACATGACTGCTGCAGGAAGTTGGCTCTGTATATACTATCTCTAAGTAAGAGATAGCGTGCATAGAGTCCAAGGGTTCCCCTTAGAGGTAAGATAGTGATAAAATTAGATCATGCTAATGCTCTATTTTGTGGTAGTGTGGCCAAGCAGTAGGCTCTTCAGAGGGTAGTGTTAAGCATTGGTTGTACAGATACAGGCAATAAATGAGGAACACACACTCAAAGACGTATCTCCAGGCCAATAGTTTTTATATAGAAAAATATATTTTCTTAATTTATTTTTAGAACCACAAGTTCAAGATTTGAAGTAAATACATAAAATGCAAGGTACTCCACACAAGTAAGTTAGGAATTTTGAATTTGAGCACTAACATCTACAGTTTTGGTTTAAATGGCAATAAGCTATTTTATAAGTGGACTCAGGGCAAACATCAACAGTTCCTGGGGGAGGTAAGTAATGGTTAGTTTGTCAGGTAAGTAAGGCACTTACAAGTCTCAGTTCCTGGGCATAGGCAGCCCACAATTGGGGGTTCAAGGCAACCCCAAAGTTACCACACCAGCAGCTCAGGGCCGGTCAGGTGCAGAGGTCAAAGAGGTGCCCAAAACACATAGGCGCCTATGGAGAACAGGGGGTGCTCCGGTTCCAGTCTGCCAGCAGGTAAGTACCCGCGTCCTCGGAGAGCAGACCAGGGGGATTTTGTAGCACACGGGGGGTGGGGAGGTACACAAGTATGCAAACAAAGCACACCCTCAGTGGCACAGGGGCAGCCGGGTGCAGTGTGCAAAGCAGGCGTGGGTTTTTAGGTAGAAAACAATGGAGGGACCCAGGGGTCACTAGCGGTGCAGGCAGCCACAGGGGGGACTTCTCGGGACAGCCACCACCTGGGCAAGGCAGAGGGTCGCCTGGGGGTCACTCCTGCGCTGAGGTCCAGTTCCTTCTGGTCCTGGGAGCTGCGGGTGCAGTGCTTGGTCCAGGCGTCGGGTTCCTGGTTACAGGCAGTCACTGTCAGGGGGAGCCTCTGGATTCTCTCTGCATGCGTCGCTGTGGGGTCCAGGCGGGTCGCCTCAGGCTACTCACAAGGTCGCAGTCACCTGGGAGTACTCCCTGTGGTGTTCTCTGGACCTCGAGCTGGGGGCGTCGGGTACAGAGGGTGAAGTCTCACGCTTCCGGCAGGAAGAGTGAAGTCTTTAGAAGTTGCAAGAAAGTTGCAAAGTTGTTGCTGTTGTTGAGCAGAGCCACTGCTCACAGGACTCTTGGTCCTTTAGTCCAGGGCAGTCCTCTGAGGCTTCAGAGGTCACTGGTTCCTGTCGGATGCGTCGCTGGAGCAGGTCTTCGAATCTGGAGACAGGCCGGTAGGGCTGGGGCCAAAGCAGTTGTCACCTTCCTCCTTCTCTGCAGGCTTGTAGGTCAGCAGTCCTTGTTTCTTCAGGTTGCAGGAATCTAATTTCCTAAGTTCTGGGGTGACCCTAAATACTACATTTAAGGGTGTGTTTAGGTCTGGGAGGGCAGTAGCCAATGGCTACAATCCTTGAGGGAGGCTACATCCCCAATCCTATTGGGGGAATCCTCCAAACTCAAGATGGAGGATTTCTAAAGGCAGGGGTCACCTCAGCTCAGGACACCTTAGGGGCTGTCCTGACTGGTGGATGACTCTTCCTTGTTGTTCTCATTATCTCCCCTGGACTTGCCGCCAAATGTGGGGGCTGTGTCCAGGGGGCGGGCATCTCCACTAGCTGGAGTGCCCTGAAGCATTGTAACACCAAGCCTGGGCCTTGAGGCTCACTGCTAGGTGTTACAGCTCCTGCAGAGGGGAGGTGTGAAGCACCTCCACCCAGAGGAGGCTTTGTTTCTGGCCTCAAAGGGCACAAAGGCCCTCATCCCAGGGGGTCAGAAACTAGTCTCTCAGCAGCAGGATGGCACAGACCAGTCAGTCCTGCACTGAAGGATTGGGTAAAATACAGGGGGCATCTCCAAGATGCCCTGTGTGTGCTTTTTTTTAATAAATCCAACACTGGCATCAGTGTGGGTTTATTATTCTGAGAAGTTTGATACCAAACTTACCAGTATTCAGTGTAGCCATTATGGAGCTATGGAGTTCGTTTTTGACAGACTCACAGCCCATATACTCTTATGGCTACCCTGCACTTACAAGGTCTAAGGTTTTGCAGACGAGTGTCTGACCTCATGCGGTGAGAGCCTTTGTGCTCTCCGAGGACAGAAACAAAGCCTGCTCTGGGTGGAGGTGCTTCACACCTCCCCCCTGCAGGAACTGTAACACCTAGCAGTGAGCTTCAAAGGCTCAAGCTTCGTGTTACAATGCCCCAGGGCACTCCAGCTAGTGGAGATGCCCCCCTCCTGGACCCAGCCCCCACTTTTGGCGGCAAGTCCAGGAGAGATAATGAGAAAAACAAGGAGGAGTCACTGGCCAGTCAGGACAGCCCCTAAGGTGTCCTGAGCTGAGGTGACTCTGACTTTTAGAAATCCTCCATCTTGTAGAAGGAGGATTCCCCCAATAGGGATAGGAATGTGACCCCCTCCCCTTGGGAGGAGGCACAAAGAGGGTGTACCCACCCTCAGGGCTAGTAGCCATTGGCTACTAACCCCCCAGACCTAAACACGCCCTTAAATTTAGTATTTAAGGGCTCCCCTGAACCTAAGAATTTAGATTCCTGCAACAACAAGAAGAAGGACTGCCTAGCTGAAAACCCCTGCAGAGGAAGACCAGAAGACAACTGCCTTGGCTCCAGTAACTCACCGGCCTGCCTCCTGCCTTCCAAAGAACTCTGCTCCAGCGACGCCTTCCAAAGGGACCAGCGACCTCTGCATCCTCTGAGGACTGCCCTGCTTCGACGACGACAAGAAACTCCCGAGGACAGCGGACCTGCTCTAAAAAGACTGCAACTTTATCCAAAGGAGCAGCTTTAAAGAACCCTGCAATCTCCCCGCAAGAAGCGTGAGACCTGCAACACTGCACCCGGCGACCCCGACTCGGCTGGTGGAGAACCAACACCTCAGGGAGGACCCCCGGACTACTCTACGACTGAGTACCAAAACCTGTCGCCCCTGAGCCCCCACAGCGCCGCCTGCAGAGGGAATCCCGAGGCTTCCCCTGACCGCGACTCTCTGAAACCTAAGTCCCGACGCCTGGAAAAGACCCTGCACCCGCAGCCCCCAGGACCTGAAGGACCGGACTTTCACTGCAGAAGTGACCCCCAGGAGTCCCTCTCCCTTGCCCAAGTGGAGGTTTCCCCGAGGAAGCCCCCCCTTGCCTGCCTGCAGCGCTGAAGAGATCCCTTGATCTCTCATTGACTTCCATTGCGAACCCAACGCTTGTTCCAACACTGCACCCGGCCGCCCCCCATCCGCTGAGGGTGAAATTTCTGTGTGGGCCTGTGTCCCCCCCCCGGTGCCCTACAAAACCCCCCTGGTCTGCCCTCCGAAGACGCAGGTACTTACCTGCTGGCAGACTGGAACCGGGGCACCCCCTTCTCTCCATTGAAGCCTATGCGTTTTGGGCACCACTTTGACCTCTGCACCTGACCGGCCCTGAGCTGCTGGTGTGGTAACTTTGGGGTTGCTCTGAACCCCCAACGGTGGGCTACCTTGGACCAAGAACTGAACCCTGTAAGTGTCGTACTTACCTGGTAAAACTAACAAAAACTTACCTCCCCCAGGAACTGTGAAAATTGCACTAAGTGTCCACTTTTAAAGTAGCTATTTGTGAATAACTTGAAAAGTATACATGCAATTGAAATGATTCAAAGTTCCTAATGTACTTACCTGCAATACCTTTCAAACAAGATATTACATGTTAAATTTGAACCTGTGGTTCTTAAAATAAACTAAGAAAAGATACTTTTCTATAACAAAACCTATTGGCTGGATTTGTCTCTGAGTGTGTGTACCTCATTTATTGTCTATGTGTATGTACAACAAATGCTTAACACTACTCCTTGGATAAGCCTACTGCTCGACCACACTACCACAAAATAGAGCATTAGTATTATCTATTTTTACCACTATTTTACCTCTAAGGGGAACTCTTGGACTCTGTGCATGCTATTCCTTACTTTGAAATAGCACATACAGAGCCAACTTCCTACATTGGTGGATCAGCGGTGGGGTACAAGACTTTGCATTTGCTGGACTACTCAGCCAATACCTGATCACACGACAAATTCCAAAATTGTCATTAGAAATTGATTTTTGCAATTTGAAAAGTTTTCTAAATTCTTAAAAGTCCTGCTAGGGCCTTGTGTTAGTCCCTGTTAGCATTTTCTTTTAGAGTTTAAAAGTTTGGTAAAAGTTTGAATTAGATTCTAGAACTAGTTTTAGTTTCTTAAAAAGTATTCCAACTTTTAGAAGCATAATGTCTAATACAGATGTGAATGTGGTGGAACTCGACACCACACCTTACCTCCATCTACAGATGAGAGAGCTAAGGTCACTCTGTAAACTAAAGAAAATAGCAATGGGCTCCAGACCTTCCAAACCACAGCTCCAGGAGCTGTTGGCAGAGTTCGAAAGAGCCAACCCCTCTGAGGATGGCAACTCAGAGGATGATGATAGTGACTTGGAGGGTGATTCCCCCCTACCAGTCCTATCTAGGGAGGACAGGGCCTCTCAAGCCCTGACTCCACAAATAATAGTCAGAGATGCTGGTTCCCTCACAGGAGAGACCAACACCTCTGAAATCGCTGAGGATAACTCCAGTGAAGAGGACATCCAGTTAGCCAGGATGGCCAAAAGATTGGCTTTGGAAAGACAGATCCTAGCCATAGAAAGGGAAAGACAAGAGATGGGCCTAGGACCCATCAATGGTGGCAGCAACATAAATAGGGTCAGAGATTCTCCTGACATGTTGAAAATCCCCAAACGGATTGTAACAAAATATGAAGATGGTGATGACATCACCAAATGGTTCACAGCTTTTGAGAGGGCTTGTGTAACCAGAAAAGTGAACAAATCTCACTGGGGTGCTCTCCTTTGGGAAATGTTCACAGGAAAGTGTAGGGATAGACTCCTCACACTCTAAAAAAGATGCAGAATCTTATGACCTCATGAAGGGTACCCTGATTGAGGGCTTTGGATTCTCCACTGAGGAGTATAGAATTAGATTCAGGGGGGCTCAAAAATCCTCGAGCCAGACCTGGGTTGATTATGTTGACTACTCAGTGAAAACACTGGATGGTTGGGTAACTGGAAATGAAGTGTATGACTATGTTGGGCTTTATAATTTGTTTATGAAAGAACACATTTTAAGTAACTGCTTCAATGAAAAGTTGCATCAGTATCTGGTAGACCTAGGTCCAATTTCTCCCCAAGAATTGGGAAAGAAGGCAGACCACTGGGTCAAGACTAGGGTAACCAAAACTTCCACTGGGGGTGACCAAAAGAAAGGGGTTACAAAGCCTCCCCAGGAGAAAGTGGGTGACACTAGAAACAAAGAAAAAGAGTCCCCTGTAGGCCCCCAAAAACCAGACCAGGTGGGTGGGCACAGAGACACAACCCAAGACAAAGGTGGGTACCAGGGTAAGAACTGGGATGCCACTAAGGCATGGTGCCATAACTGTACACAGACAGGGCACCACACCAAGGACACTTCTTGTCCCAAAAACAAACCCCCTAGCAAAATTCCAGGGGTGACCAGTGTAGCCATTGGGGATGACTCCTCAGATGAGGAGGTCTTCATAGCCTTCAACTGGAAAAAGGGCCCAACAGGTGAGTTGGAGATTCCAGAGGGAAGTAGACACTTCCACCACCTACAGGTGAATGGAATCCCAGCCACTGCCCTGAGAGACACTTGTGCCAGTCACACTATTGTGCATGACAGGCTGGTGTTCTCAAACCAGTACATCCCAGGTGAGACTGCCAGAGTAAGAGTTAGCCCAGACAGGGTCACTTGTAGGCCAGTGGCTTTTGTGCCCATAGAAGTGGGTGGGACTTTTAGCTGGAGAAGGGTGGTAGTCAGTACAGACCTCCCCCTTGATTGTCTCCTTGGAAATGACTACCCAGAGGTTAGTCAGAGCCCAAGAGAGGAACTGGTCCAGTGCCAGTCCTCTCCCAAGGATTCTGGAGTGCCTGCCTCTGCAGTAAATGCAAGTAGGCCCCAGAAGAAAAAGAAAAGGAAACAGAGTAGGAAAGGTGGACAACCTTTAGCCAAGGTTCCAGCAAGTCAAGGAGATTCTGCTCCAGTAGGGGAGAACTCCAAAAGTGGCTCTGATAAAGTCCAACCTGACCCACAAGAAGTCCTGGCTAGTCAGGCAACTGTTAAGCCTGAGTGGAAGAAGGGTGTTTACTACAAGATGTGGTAACCCCTCACTCTAATACAGCAGACAGGCACCCTGAACCCAAAGAAGCCTGTAACTTAGCCCCTTCCCTTGTAGGTGAAGAGCTAAAGGTGTGGTTCTGGGCACTGATAGCTGTCAGTGGCCTCTGCTGGGTGTTAGCCTTTATGGCTGCACTATCCTTGGCATGGTGGTCTGACCCCATGCCAAATAGCAAGTTAGGCCCCCTGACCCTGTTGGTCATGGTGGGGTTACTCCAGCTCTGGGTAACCTCTTTGGGTAAGCTAGGGGTGACCCTGGCTAAGATAAGATTAGCAGAGGTGGATACCTCTAACCCCAAAATAGAGAGAATGGGTGAAGACATAAAAAGCACAGACAAGAGGCAGTTCAGACTAGGTCCTATCACTGTGGAAGTGGTTCAGTTCCCCAGAGGGAATGACCTGAACAGGAGAATGTAAGGCAGAGTAGGCCCTGCAACAAACCAGCCTATTTCCTCTACTCTTCCTTGCCTGACAGACTAGGAAGACTCTCCCAGCTTTGGCTGAGTCTCCTGGCCTGTGGGCTGGGGGGGGCTTGTAGGAAGTTGGCTCTGTATGTGCTATTTCAAAGTAAGGAATAGCATGCACAGAGTCCAAGGGTTCCCCTTAGAGGTAAAATAGTGGTAAAAATAGATAATACTAATGCTCTATTTTGTGGTAGTGTGGTCGAGCAGTAGGCTTATCCAAGGAGTAGTGTTAAGCATTTGTTGTACATACACAGACAATAAATGAGGTACACACACTCAGAGACAAATCCAGCCAATAGGTTGTTATAGAAAAATATCTTTTCTTAGTTTATTTTAAGAACCACAGGTTCAAATTTAACATGTAATATCTTGTTTGAAAGGTATTGCAGGTAAGTACATTAGGAACTTTGAATCATTTCAATTGCATGTATACTTTTCAAGTTATTCACAAATAGCTACTTTAAAAGTGGACACTTAGTGCAATTTTCACAGTTCCTGGGGGAGGTAAGTTTTTGTTAGATTTACCAGGTAAGTAAGACACTTACAGGGTTCAGTTCTTGGTCCAAGGTAGCCCACCGTTGGGGGTTCAGAGCAACCCCAAAGTTACCACACCAGCAGCTCAGGGCCGGTCAGGTGCAGAGTTCAAAGTGGTGCCCAAAACGCATAGGCTATAATGGAGAGAAGGGGGTGCCCCGGTTCCGGTCTGTTTGCAGGTAAGTACCAGCGTCTTCGGAGGGCAGACCAGGGGGGTTTTGTAGGGCCCCGGGGGGGACACAAGCCCACACAGAAATTTCACCCTCAGCGGCGCGGGGGCGGCCGGGTGCAGTGTTAGAACAAGCGTCGGGTTCGCAATGTAAGTCAATGAGAGATCAAGGGATCTCTTCAGCGCTGCAGGCAGGCAAGGGGGGGCTTCCTCGGGGAAACCTCCACTTGGGCAAGGGAGAGGGACTCCTGGGGGTCACTTCTGCAGTGAAAGTCCGGTCCTTCAGGTCCTGGGGGCTGCGGGTGCAGGGTCTTTTCCAGGCGTCGGGACTTAGGTTTCAGAGAGTCGCGGTCAGGGGAAGCCTCGGGATTCCCTCTGCAGGCGGCGCTGTGGGGGCTCAGGGGGGACAGGTTTTGGTACTCACAGTCGTAGAGTAGTCCGGGGGTCCTCCCTGAGGTGTTGGTTCTCCACCAGCCGAGTCGGGGTCGCCGGGTGCAGTGTTGCAAGTCTCACGCTTCTTGCGGGGAGTTGCAGGGTTCTTTAAAGCTGCTTCTTGAAACAAAGTTACAGTCTTTTTGGAGCAGGTCCGCTGTCCTCGGGAGTTTCTTGTCGTCGTTGAAGCAGGGCAGTCCTCAGAGGATTCAGAGGTCGCTGGTCCCTTTGGAAGGCGTCGCTGGAGCAGAGTTCTTTGGAAGGCAGGAGACAGGCCGGTGAGTTTCTGGAGCCAAGGCAGTTGTTGTCTTCTGGTCTTCCTCTGCAGGGGTTTTCAGCTGGGCAGTCCTCCTTCTTGTTGTTGCAGGAATCTAATTTTCTAGGGTTCAGGGTAGCCCTTAAATACTAAATTTAAGGGCGTGTTTAGGTCTGGGGGGTTAGTAGCCAATGGCTACTAGCCCTGAGGGTGGGTACACCCTCTTTGTGCCTCCTCCCAAGGGGAGGGGGTCACAATCCTAACCCTATTGGGGGAATCCTCCATCTGCAAGATGGAGGATTTCTAAAAGTTAGAGTCACCTCAGCTCAGGACACCTTAGGGGCTGTCCTGACTGGCCAGTGACTCCTCCTTGTTATTCTCATTATTTTCTCCGGCCTTGCCGCCAAAAGTGGGGGCCGGGGCCGGAGGGGGCGGGCAACTCCACTAGCTGGAGTGTCCTGCGGTGCTGTGACAAAGGGGTGAGCCTTTGAGGCTCACCGCCAGGTGTTACAGCTCCTGCCTGGGGGAGGTGTTAGCATCTCCACCCAGTGCAGGCTTTGTTACTGGCCTCAGTGACAAAGGCACTCTCCCCATGGGGCCAGCAACATGTCTCTAGTGTGGCAGGCTGCTGGAACTAGTCAGCCTACACAGATAGTCGGTTAAGTTTCAGGGGGCACCTCTAAGGTGCCCTCTGGGGTGTATTTTGCAATAAAAGGTACACTGGCATCAGTGTGCATTTATTGTGCTGAGAAGTTTGATACCAAACTTCCCAGTTTTCAGTGTAGCCATTATGGTGCTGTGGAGTTCGTGTAAAACAGACTCCCAGACCATATACTCTTATGGCTACCCTGCACTTACAAGGTCTAAGGTTTTGCTTAGACACTGTAGGGGTACAGTGCTCATGCACTGGTACCCTCACCTATGGTATAGTGCACCCTGCCTTAGGGCTGTAAGGCCTGCTAGAGGGGTGTCTTACCTATACTGCATAGGCAGTGAGAGGCTGGCATGGCACCCTGAGGGGAGTGCCATGTCGACTTACTCGTTTTGTCCTCACTAGCACACACAAGCTGGCAAGCAGTGTGTCTGTGCTGAGTGAGAGTTCTCCAGGGTGGCATAAGACATGCTGCAGCCCTTAGAGACCTTCCTTGGCATCAGGGCCCTTGGTACTAGAAGTACCAGTTACAAGGGACTTATCTGGATGCCAGGGTCTGCCAATTGTGGATACAAAAGTACAGGTTAGGGAAAGAACACTGGTGCTGGGGCCTGGTTAGCAGGCCTCAGCACACTTTCAATTGTAAACATAGCATCAGCAAAGGCAAAAAGTCAGGGGGCAACCATGCCAAGGAGGCATTTCCTTACAGGGCTTGTGTAAAGAAATGGCTCCCTGTTGCAGTTACCCCCCCCACTTTTTGCCTGATACTGATGCTGACTTGACTGAGAAGTGTGCTGGGACCCTGCTAACCAGGCCCCAGCACCAGTGTTCTTTCACCTAAAATGTACCATTGTTTCCACAATTGGCACAACCCTGGCACCTAGGTAAGTCCCTTGTAACTGGTACCCCTGGTACCAAGGGCCCTGATGCCAGGGAAGGTCTCTAAGGGCTGCAGCATGTCTTATGCCACCCTAGGGACCCCTCACTCAGCACAGACACACTGCTTGCCAGCTTGTGTGTGCTGATGGGGAGAAAATGACTAAGTCGACATGGCACTCCCCTCAGGGTGCCATGCCAACCTCCCACTGCCTGTGGCATAGGTAAGTCACCCCTCTAGTAGGCCTTACAGCCCTAAGGCAGGGTGCACTATACCACAGGTGAGGGCATATGTGCATGAGCACTATGCCCCTACAGTGTCTAAGCAAAACCTTAGACATTGTAAGTGCAGGGTAGCCATAAGAGTATATGGGCTGTGAGTCTGTCAAAAACGAACTCCACAGCTCCATAATGGCTACACTGAATACTGGGAAGTTTAGTATCAAACTTCTCAGAATAATAAACCCACACTGATGCCAGTGTTGGATTTATTAAAAAATGCACACAGAGGGCATCTTAGAGATACCCCCTGTATTTTACCCAATTGTTCAGTGCAGGACTGACTGGTCTGTGCCAGCCTGCTGCTGAGAGACGAGTGTCTGACCTCATGCGGTGAGAGCCTTTGTGCTCTCTGAGGACAGAAACAAAGCCTGCTCTGGGTGGAGGTGCTTCACACCTCCCCCCTGCAGGAACTGTAACACCTAGCAGTGAGCTTCAATGGCTCAAGCTTCGTGTTACAATGCCCCAGGGCACTCCAGCTAGTGGAGATGCCCGCCTCCTGGACCCAGCCCCCACTTTTGGCGGCAAGTCCAGGAGAGATAATGAGAAAAACAAGGAGGAGTCACTGGCCAGTCAGGACAGCCCCTAAGGTGTCCTGAGCTGAGGTGACTCTGACTTTTAGAAATCCTCCATCTTGTAGAAGGAGGATTCCCCCAATAGGGATAGGAATGTGACCCCCTCCCCTTGGGAGGAGGCCCAAAGAGGGTGTACCCAGCCTCAGGGCTAGTAGCCATGGGCTACTAACCCCCCAGACCTAAACATGCCCTTAAATTTAGTATTTAAGGGCTCCCCTGAACCTAAGAATTTAGATTCCTGCAACAACAAGAAGAAGGACTGCCTAGCTGAAAACCCCTGCAGAGGAAGACCAGAAGACAACAACTGCCTTGGCTCCAGAAACTCACCGGCCTGCCTCCTGCCTTCCAAAGAACTCTGCTCCAGCGACGCCTTCCAAAGGGACCAGCGACCTCTGCATCCTCTGAGGACTGCCCTGCTTCGACGACGACAAGAAACTCCCGAGGACAGCGGACCTGCTCCAAAAAGACTGCAACTTTATCCAAAGGAGCAGCTTTAAAGAACCCTGCAATCTCCCCGCAAGAAGCGTGAGACCTGCAACACTGCACCCGGCGACCCCGACTCGGCTGGTGGAGAACCAACACCTCAGGGAGGACCCCCGGACTACTCTACGACTGAGTACCAAAACCTGTCCCCCCCTGAGCCCCCACAGCGCCGCCTGCAGAGGGAATCCCGAGGCTTCCCCTGACCGCGACTCTCTGAAACCTAAGTCCCGACGCCTGGAAAAGACCCTGCACCCGCAGCCCCCAGGACCTGAAGGACCGGACTTTCACTGCAGAAGTGACCCCCAGGAGTCCCTCTCCCTTGCCCAAGTGGAGGTTTCCCCGAGGAAGCCCCCCCTTGCCTGCCTGCAACGCTGAAGAGATCCCTTGATCTCATTGACTTCCATTGCGAACCCAACGCTTGTTCTAACACTGCACCCGGCCGCCCCCGCGCCGCTGAGGGTGAAATTTCTGTGTGGGCTTGTGTCCCCCCCCGGTGCCCTACAAAACCCCCCTGGTCTGCCCTCCGAAGACGCGGGTACTTACCTGCTGGCAGACTGGAACCGGGGCACCCCCTTCTCTCCATTGAAGCCTATGCGTTTTGGGCACCACTTTGAACTCTGCACCTGACCGGCCCTGAGCTGCTGGTGTGGTAACTTTGGGGTTGCTCTGAACCCCCAACGGTGGGCTACCTTGGACCAAGAACTGAACCCTGTAAGTGTCGTACTTACCTGGTAAAACTAACAAAAACTTACCTCCCCCAGGAACTGTGAAAATTGCAGTGTCCACTTTTAAAATAGCTATTTGTGAATAACTTGAAAAGTATACATGCAATTGAAATGATTCAAAGTTCCTAATGTACTTACCTGCAATACCTTTCAAACAAGATATTACATGTTAAATTTGAACCTGTGGTTCTTAAAATAAACTAAGAAAAGATACTTTTCTATAACAAAACCTATTGGCTGGATTTGTCTCTGAGTGTGTGTGTACCTCATTTATTGTCTATGTGTATGTACAACAAATGCTTAACACTACTCCTTGGATAAGCCTACTGCTCGACCACACTACCACAAAATAGAGCATTAGTATTATCTATTTTTACCACTATTTTACCTCTAAGGGGAACTCTTGGACTCTGTGCATGCTATTCCTTACTTTGAAATAGCACATACAGAGCCAACTTCCTACATTGTGTATCTGAATAAAGGGTTCTTGTATGGTAAATGCTTGTATCTCACTTACTCTTCTTAGAGATGTGATGGCAATTAGAAATGCTACTTTCCACGTTAAGTATTGCATCTCACGAGTGCATGGGTTTAAAAGGTGGACCCATGAGTCGTGTTAAGACAATGTTAAGGTTCCACAAAGGAACTGGTGGCGTTCTTGGTGGGATAATTCTCTTTAGGCCCTCCATAAATGCTTTTATGACTGGGATCCTAAATAATGAAGTTGAGTGCGTAATTTGCAGATAAGCTGAAATTGCGGTAAGATGTATTTTAATGGATGAAAAAGCTAGCTTTGACTTTTGTAAATGTAGTAAGTAGCTTACGATGTCTTTAGCAGATGCGTGTAATGGCTGAATTTGATTCTTATGGCAATAATAAACAAATCTTTTCCACTTATTTGCATAGCAATGTCTTGTGGTTGGTTTCCTTGCTTGTTTTATGACCTCCATACATTCCTGTGTAAGGTCTAGATGTCCGAATTCTAAGACTTCAGAAGCCAAATTGCTAGTTTCAGTGATGCTGGATTTGGATGCCTGATCTGTTTGTGTTGAGTTAACAGATCTGGTCTGTTTGGAAGCTTGATATGAGGCACTACTGAGAGGTCTAGTAGTGTTGTGTAGCAAGGTTGTCTTGCCCAGGTTGGTGCTATGAGTTTGAGTTTGTTTTGACTCAATTTGTTTACTAGATACGGAAGGAGTGGGAGAGGGGGAAAAGTGTATGCAAATATCCCTGACCAACTCATCCATAACGCTTTGCCCTGAGATTGATCTTGTGGGTACCAAGTTTTGGCATTTTGCATTTTCTTTTGTTGCAAATAGGTCTATTTGTGGTGTTCCCCATCTTTGGAAGTAAGTGTTTAGTATTTGGGGGTGAATCTCCCATTCGTGGATCTGTTGGTGATCCCGAGAGATTGTCTGCTAACTGATTCAGAATTCCTGGAATAAACTGCTATTAGGCGAATGTGGTTGTGAATCGCCCAATGCCATATTCGCTGTGCCAGGAGACAACTGTCAAGTGTGTTCCTCCCGGTTTGTTCCCCGTTTGTTCAGATGATACATTGTTGTCATGTTGTCTGTTTTGACAAGAATGTGTTTGTGGCTTATTATGGGTTGAAATTCCTTCAACGCCAGAAATACTGCCAGTAGTTCTAAGTGATTTATATGAAACTGTCTCTGCTGAGTGTCACATTGTCCTTGGATACTGTGTTGAGTGAGGTGGGCTCCCCACCCTGTCATGGAGGCATCTGTCGTTATTACGTATTGTGGCACTGGGTCTTGGAAAGGCCGTCCCTGGTTTACATTTTTACTGTTCCACCATTGAAGCGAGGTGTATGTTTGGCGGTCTATCAACACTAGATCTAGAAGTTGACCCTGTGCCTGTGACCATTGTGATGCTAGGTACTGTTGTAAGGGCTGCATGTGCAACCTTGCGTTTGGGACAATGGCTATGCAGGAGGACATCATGCCTAGTAGTTTCATCACCATTGTAGGAAGTTGGCTCTGTATGCACTATTTCAAAGTAAGGAGTAGTATGCACAGAGTCCAAGGGTTCCCCTTAGAGGTAAGATAGTGGCAAAAAGAGATAAATACTAATGCTCTATTTTGTGGTAGTGTGGTCGAGCAGTAGGCTTATCAAAGGAGTAGTGTTAAGCATTTGTTGTACATACACATAGGCAATAAATGAGGAACACACACTCAGAGACAATTCCAGGCCAATAGGTTTTTGTATAGAAAAATCTTTTCTTAGTTTATTTTAAGAACCACAGGTTCAAATTTTACATGTAATCTCATTTGAAAGGTATTGCAGGTAAGTACTTTAGGAACTTTGAATAATCACAATAGCATATATACTTTTCAGATAAAACACATATAGCTATTTTAAAACTAGACAGTGCAATTTTCACAGTTCCTAGGGGAGGTAAGTAATTGTTAGTTCTTGCAGGTAAGTAAACCACCTATGGGGTTCAAGTTTGGGTCCAAGGTAGCCCACCATTGGGGGTTCAGAGCAACCCCAAAGTTACCACACCAGCAGCTCAGGGCCAGTCAGGTGCAGAGTTCAAAGTGGTGCCCAAAACACATAGGCTTCAATGGAGAAGGGGGTGCCCCGGTTCCAGTCTGCCAGCAGGTAAGTACCCGTGTCTTCGGAGGGCAGACCAGGGGGGTTTTGTAGGGCACTGGGGGGGGGGCACAAGTTAGCACAGAAAGTACACCCTCAGCAGCACGGGGGCGGCAGGGTGCAGTGTGCAAACACACGTCGGGTTTGTAATGGGTTTTAATGGGAGACCAAGGAGTCACTTCAGCGATGCAGGCAGGCAAGGGGGGGAGGGGGGTGGGGGTCCTCGGGGGTCACTCCTGCACTGAGTTCCGATCCTTCAGGTCCTGGGGGCTGCGGGTGCAGGGTCTTTTCCAGGCGTCGGGATTTTGGATTCAGGCAGTCGCGGTCAGGGGGAGCCTCAGGATTCCCTCTGCAGGCGTCGCTGTGGGGGCTCAGGGGGGACAACTTGGGTTACTCACAGTCTTGGAGTCGCCGGGGGGGTCCTCCCTGTAGCATTGTTTCTCCACCAGTCGAGTCGGGTCGCCGGGTGCAGAGTTGCAAGTCTCACGCTTCTGGCGGGGATTGCAGGGGTCTTTAAAGTTGCTCCTTTGGAAACAGAGTTGCAGTCTTTGTTGAACAGGGCCGCTGTTCTCTGGAGTTTCTTGGTCCTTTTAGAGCAGGGCAGTCCTCTGAGGATTCAGAGGTCGCTGGTCCTGGGGAAAGCGTCGCTGGAGCAGTTTTCTTCCGAAGGGGGGAGACAGGCCGGTAGGGCTGGGGCCAAAGCAGTTGGTGTCTCCGTCTTCTCTGCAGGGTTTTTCAGCTCGGCAGTCCTCTCCTTCTTAGGTTGCAGGAATCTGAGTTCCTAGGTTCAGGAGAGCCCCTAAATACAGAATTTAGGGGTGTGTTTAGGTCAGGGAGGGCAGTAGCCAATGGCTACCAGCCCTGAGGGTGGCTACACCCTCTTTGTGCCTCCTCCCCAGGGGAGGGGGTCACATTCCTATCCCTATTGGGGGGATCCTCCATCTGCAAGATGGAGGATTCCTAAAAGTCAGAGTCACTTCAGCTCAGGTTTCCTTAGGGGCTGTCCTGACTGGTCAGCGACTCCTCCTTGTTTTTCTCATTATCTCCTCCGGCCTTGCCGACAAAAGTGGGGCCCTGGCCGGAGGGGGCGGGAACTCCACTAGCTGGAATGCCCTGTGGTGCTGGAACAAAGGGGGTGAGCCTTTGAGGCTCACCGCCAGGTGTTACAGCTCCTGCAAGGGGGAGGTGATAAGCATCTCCACCCAGTGCAGGCTTTGTTACTAGCCACAGAGTGACAAAGGCACTCTCCCCATGTGGCCAGCAACATGTCTCGAGTGTGGCAGGCTGCTAAAACCAGTCTGCCTACACAGGTAGTTGGTTAAGGTTTCAGGGGGCACCTCTAAGGTGCCCTCTGGGGTGTATTTTACAATAAAATGTACACTGGCATCAGTGTGCATTTATTGTGCTGAGAAGTTTGATACCAAACTTCCCAGTTTTCAGTGTAGCCATTATGGTGCTGTGGAGTTAGTGTTTGACAGACTCCCAGACCATATACTCTTATGGCTACCCTGCACTTACAATGTCTAAGATTTGGCTTAGACACTGTAGGGGCACAGTGCTCATGCACTGGTGCCCTCACCTATGGTATAGTGCACCCTGCCTTAGGGCTGTAAGGCCTGCTAGAGGGGTGACTTATCTATACTGCATAGGCAGTGAGAGACTGGCATGGCACCCTGAAGGGAGTGCCATGTCGACTTACTCGTTTTGTCCTCACCAGCACACACAAGCTGGCAAGCAGTGTGTCTGTGCTGAGTGAGGGGTCCCCAGGGTGGCATAAGATATGCTGCAGCCCTTAGAGACCGTCCCTGGCATTAGGGCCCTTGGTACCAGGGGTACCAGTTACAAGGGACTTACCTGGATGCCAGGGTGTGCCAACTGTTAAAACAAAAGTACAGGTTAGGGAAAGAACACTGGTGTTGGGGCCTGGTTAGCAGGCCTCAGCACAATTTCAATTCAAAACATAGCATCAGCAAAGGCAAAAAGTCAGGGGGTAACCATGCCAAGGAGGCATTTCCTTACAACCATCTTGACTTGTATTTTTGTTTTGGATACATGGCCTATATTACATTGTGAAATGCCTGTACCCTTTGTGGACTTGGAGTGGCAATCCCTTTTGTTGTGTTGATTGTCGCCCCTAAGTATTGCTGTGTTTGACACGGCTGAAGGTGTGACTGTAGTTGAGTGAGAAACCTAGTTTGTGGAGGGTTTCTATGACATACTTTGTGTGTTGTGAACACCGTTCTTGCGTGTTGGTTTTGATTAACCAATCGTCTAGGTACAGGAACACATATTTGCTGCCTCCTGATATGAGCAGCCACTACTGCCAGGCATTTTGTAAAAACTCTTGGCGCAGTTGTTATCCCGAATGGCAACACTTTGAATTGGCAATGTACACCTTGGAATACAAACCTTAAGTACTTTCTGTTTGAAGGATGTATCGTTATATGGAAGTATGCATCCTTTAGGTCTAGTGTTGTCATGTAGTCTTGTTGTTTGAGCAATGGGATTACGTCCTGTAATGTCACCATGTGAAAGTGATCTGATTTGATGTAGATATTTAATGTTCTGAGATCTAATATAGGTCTTAGAGCTTTGTCCTTTTGGGTATGAGAAAGTACAGCGAGTAAACTCCTGTTCCTCTCTGATGAATTGGTACCAGTTCTATTGCATCTTTTTGTAACAACGCTTGGACCTCTGGTTCTAGAAGATCCATGTGTTGTTTTGACATGGTGTGTTTTCGGTGGGACATTTGGAGGGAATTTGAGAAATTCTATGCAATAACCATGCTGGATAATTGCTAGGACCCAAGTGTCTGTTGTTATTTCCTCCCAATGTTTGTAGAACTTGGTTAGTCTCCCCCCCACAGGTGTTGTGTTGGGGATTTGTGACGTCGAAGTCACTGCTTGTTTTGAGGAATTTTGGGACTTTGGAACTTCCCTCTACTCTTTTGGAATTGGCCCCCTCTATATTGTCCCCGAAAACTTCCCCGCTGATATTGGCTCTGATAAGTGGGCCTTGTTTGTGAGGTTGTAGGTTCCGTGCTTTGTCCTCGAAACCCCCCTCGAAACTGTTTTACGAAATGTGCCTCTGGTCTGTGGGGAGTAGAGTGCGCCCATGGCTTTGGCCGTATCAGTGTCCTTTTCAAGTTTTGATAGCAGTGTCCACTTCCGGCCCAAACAACTGCTGTCCGTTAAATGGCATATTCAGCACGGCTTGTTGTATTTCCGGCTTGAATCCTGATGTCCGCAGCCATGCGTGTCTCCTTATGGTCACTGCTGTATTTACTGTCCTAGCAGCTGTATCTGCTGCATCCATTGCCGAGCGTATCTGATTGTTCGAGATACTCGGTCCTTCCTCCACCACCTGTTGTGCCCTTTTTTGGAACTCTTTGGGCAAGTGTTCAATGAAATGTTGCATTTTGTCCCAATGAGCCCTATCATATCTCGCCAGCAATGCCTGCGAGTTGGCAATGTGCCATTGGTTGGCCGCTTGTGCTGCAACCCTTTTCCCCGCAGCGTCGAACTTGCGACTCTCCTTGTCTGGAGGTGGTGCGTCTCCTGAGGTGTGTGAGTTCGCTCTCTTGCGAGCTGCCCCTACTACCACAGAGTCTGGTGTTAATTGCTGCGTGATATATACGGGGTCTGTTGGCGGCGGTTTGTATTTCTTCTCCACCCTTGGAGCTATAGCCCTGCCCTTCACAGGCTCCTGAAACACCTGTTTGGAGTGTTTTAGCATTCCAGGTAGCATAGGGAGACTTTGGTATTGGCTATGTGTGGAGGATAGTGTGTTAAATAAAAAGTCGTCCTCAATAGGCTCTGCATGCAGGGTGACATTATGAAACGCCGCTGCTCTTGACACCACCTGTGTGTAGGCTGTACTGTCCTCAGGTGGCGACGGTCTCGCTGGATAACAGTCTGGGCTGTTATCTGATACTGGCGCATCATAAAGATCCCATGCGTCGGGATCATCCTGACTCATTCCAGTAGGAGTTGGGGACTGCATCAGTGGTGGAGTGGCTACCGGTGATGTCTGCGTTGAGCGTGGTGGAGATGGTGGCGGGGTTACTTGTCTTGCCACCTTTGCCTGTGGCTGCTTGTCCTTTTCTTGAAAAGGACAATCTTCTTTTCATCCTAATTGGGGGAAGAGTACTTATCTTCCCTGTGTCCTTTTGGATGTGGAGCCTTCTACGAGTGTAGTCTGGTTCCACTGACTCTAGTTCTTGTCCGAACCTATGTCCTTGCATTTGTGAGGACAGTCCCTGTTCCTCTGTGTAGGAACTTGTTTTCGGTTCCGGGGCCAGATGTTTCGGTATGGAAACTTTTTCGGCAGTCTTTTTCAGCTCCGACAACACTTTTTTTTTTTTTTTTTTTCGGCATTCCGGTCTCTCGGTGCCGACTCGTTTCAGTGCCACCCTCTCAATGCCGAACTTGCTCTGACCCGCTGTCTCGGGGTCGAGTCTGCTGTGTGCCGGTATCTCGATCGGAGTCGGATGTCGACACATGCGTGCCCTTTTTCGGTGCCGATGATCGGTCACCTATTTTTCGCGTTAAGCCATGGCCAGCTGGCGGTGGCGTCCCCTGGGCTTTAGTGGTCTTTCCGTGAGTTTTGTGTGTCGACGTCTTACTCACGGTTTTCAGCGTCTGTTCGGGATCGACCTTGTCCGAATCCTCGATGGAGAAGGTTTCTTCTTCCTCCTCCAAGTGTTTTTGTCCTGTCGGCGCCAACGCCATCTGTAGTCTTCTCGCTCTTCGGTCTCTTAATGTCTTTCTTGACCGAAACGCTCGACAGGCTTCACAAGTATCTTCTTTGTGTTCTGGAGACAAACACAAGTTACAGACCAGATGATGATCTGTATAAGGATACTTGTTGTGACATTTGGGGCAGAAGCGGAATGGGGTCCGTTCCATTAGCCTTGAAGAGACACGTGGTCGGGCCGACCAGGCCCCGACGGGGGATCGAAAACCCAGAGCTCTTCAAAATTCGGTGTCGATCTGTTGTAACTAACCCAATACCGAACGCAAACAATACCGTAGAATTTTCCGAGATTCTAACTATCATGCGCAATGGAGCCGAAAGGGGAGGAGTCCTTCGATCTCGTGACTCGAAAAGACTTCTTCGAAGAAAAACAACTTGTAACACTCCGAGCCCTAGAATTTCAGCGATTCTCATACAATAATGGTAATAGGTTTGGTTCCACATTTTAGCCAATTTTTCAACTGCCAGAGTGAAAGGAAAGCATAAGCGTAGGCTAGAGCCAAAGTGACAGTAACACTGAAGTCGTCAAGGATCAAGTTGAAAATACCCTGAGCGACATTAAAATTTACAGTTTGCAAAATTGTCAGATATCTTCAAACTTTAGAGTACATTTAAAAAAAGGTTTCCCATATGGAACCAATGTTTCTACAAAAAAAATGCAATACCTTCTGGGGTTGTTTCATACCTTGATTGCTCGCCTGACGATCATGATGGCATCATGCAACGATCTCTCTGTTTCTTCCATGAACTGCTCTGCACCACCTCTCAAGATTATTGTGCAGGTCTTTGCTTTTGGACACCCCTTAAAGAAGTTATACCTATCAAAAGATATAGTGAAACTTAGTAACACAAAAGTGAACAGTAAGAATGCTATTTGCATCGAGTTTTCAGAAATGGATTGAATCTAGGCTTATAGTATGCTTTTAATTTGTTAATAGGCAACGCGTACTGACCTGAAACAATGGTTAACCTTGACAGACTACCATAAATTATTAAATTACTCGTGCAAATTACCACCCTTCGGATGGTTCACCATCACTTGCTCAGGATATGACCAAGGGACCATCTGAACCTCCTTTTCATCATAACAAAGGCATGTAAATTCTTTGCAACTGTAATAAACAGGCTTTTTGTAGGTAGGGTCTCACACACTCTCTCCCGCTCGTTCGCACACACTCTCTCTCGTTCGCACACACTCTCTCTCTCTCTCTCGTTCGCACACACTCTCTCTCTCGTTCGCACACACTCTCTCTCTCTCTCTCGTTCGCACACTCTCTCTCTCTCTCTCGTTCGCACACACTCTCTCTCTCTCTCTCGTTCGCACACACACTCTCTCTCGTTCGCACACACACTCTCTCTCGTTCGCACACACACTCTCTCTCGTTCGCACACACACTCTCTCTCGTTCACACACTCTCTCTCTCTCGCTCACACACTCTCTCTCTCTCGCTCGCACACTCTCTCTCTCTCTCTCGCACACACACTCTCTCTCTCTCTCTCGCACACACTCTCTCTCTCTCTCTCGCAC
Organism: Pleurodeles waltl; assembly: GCF_031143425.1. NCBI lineage: Eukaryota > Metazoa > Chordata > Amphibia > Caudata > Salamandridae > Pleurodeles > Pleurodeles waltl. Next base: position 1,311,364,422 of record NC_090437.1, on the reverse strand, counting down.
ACACTCGCTCGCTCTCTCTCGCACACTCTCTCGCTCGTTCGCGCACACTCTCTCGCTCGTTCGCGCACACTCTCTCGCTCGTTCGCGCACACTCTCTCGCTCGTTCGCACACACTCTCTCGCTCGTTCGCACACACTCTCTCGCTCGTTCGCACACACTCTCTCGCTCGTTCGCACACACTCTCTCGCTCGTTCGCACACACTCTCTCGCTCGTTCGCACACACTCTCTCGCTCGTTCGCACACACTCTCTCGCTCGTTCGCACACACTCTCTCGCTCGTTCGCACACACTCTCTCGCTCGTTCGCACACACTCTCTCGCTCGTTCGCACACACTCTCTCGCTCGTTCGCACACACTCTCTCGCTCGTTCGCACACACTCTCTCGCTCGTTCGCACACACTCTCTCGCTCGTTCGCACACACTCTCTCGCTCGTTCGCACACACTCTCTCGCTCGTTCGCACACACTCTCTCGCTCGTTCGCACACACTCTCTCTCTCTCGCTCGCACACACTCTCTCTCTCTCGCTCGCACACACTCTCTCTCTCTCGCTCGTTCGCACACACTCTCTCTCTCGCTCGTTCGCACACACTCTCTCTCTCTCTCGTTCGCACACACACTCTCTCTCGTTCACACACTCTCTCTCTCTCTCTCGCACACACACTCTCTCTCTCTCTCTCTCTCGCACACACACTCTCTCTCTCTCTCTCGCACACACACTCTCTCTCTCTCTCTCGCACACACACTCTCTCTCTCTCTCTCGCACACACACTCTCTCTCTCTCTCTCGCACACACACTCTCTCTCTCTCTCTCGCACACACTCTCTCGCTCTCTCGCACACTCTCTCGCTCGCTCGCACACACTCTCTCGCTCGCTCGCACACACTCTCTCGCTCGCTCGCACACACTCTCTCGCTCGTTCGCACACACTCTCTCGCTCGTTCGCACACACTCTCTCGCTCGTTCGCACACACTCTCTCGCTCGTTCGCACACACTCTCTCGCTCGTTCGCACACACTCTCTCGCTCGTTCGCACACACTCTCTCGCTCGTTCGCACACACTCTCTCGCTCGTTCGCACACACTCTCTCTCTCTCGCTCGTTCGCACACACTCTCTCTCTCTCGCTCGTTCGCACACACTCTCTCTCTCGCTCGTTCGCACACACTCTCTCTCGCTCGTTCGCACACACTCTCTCTCTCGCTCGTTCGCACACACTCTCTCTCTCGCTCGTTCGCACACACTCTCTCTCTCGCTCGTTCGCACACACTCTCTCTCTCGCTCGTTCGCACACACTCTCTCTCTCGCTCGTTCGCACACACTCTCTCTCTCGCTCGTTCGCACACACTCTCTCTCTCTCTCGTTCGCACACACTCTCTCTCTCGCTCGTTCGCACACACTCTCTCTCCCGCTCGTTCGCACACACTCTCTCTCCCGCTCGTTCGCACACACTCTCTCTCCCGCTCGTTCACACACACTCTCTCTCTCGTTCACACACACTCACTCACGTTCACACACACTCACTCACTCTCGTTCACACACACTCACTCTCTCTCGTTCACACACACTCACTCTCTCTCGTTCACACACACACACTCACTCTCTCGTTCACACACACACTCACTCTCTCTCTCGTTCACACACACACTCACTCTCTCTCTCGTTCACACACACACTCACTCTCTCTCTCGTTCACACACACACTCACTCTCTCTCGTTCACACACACACTCACTCTCTCTCTCGTTCACACACACACTCACTCTCTCTCTCGTTCACACACACACTCACTCTCTCTCGTTCACACACACTCTCTCGTTCACACACACACTCTCTCTCGTTCACACACACACTCACTCTCTCTCGTTCACACACACACTCACTCTCTCTCTCGTTCACACACACACTCACTCTCTCTCTCTCGTTCACACACACACACACTCTCTCTCCCTCCCGCCTCCTCCCATTTTGACTACTAGGCACTGGTGTAATGGCTGTGAAATGCACCGAGCCCTGCAAAACAGGACTAGGAGCATGTACTCTGACACTTAAAATTGTCTATGTTTATTTCTCTTGCCCTCAATTGGCATAACTCACCTGTAGGAAGTTGGCTCTGTATTGAAAATGTCACTTACCCAGTGTACATCTGTTCGTGGCATCAGTCGCAGTAGATTCGCATGTTTTGCAATAGCTCGCCATCTGGTGTTGGGCCGGAGTGTTACAAGTTGTTTTTCTTCGAAGAAGTCTTTCGAGTCACGGGACCGAGTGACTCCTCCTTTTGTCTCCATTGCGCATGGGCGTCGACTCCATCTTCGATTGTTTTTCCCCGCAGAGGGTGAGGTAGGAGTTGAATTGTAGTAATAGTGCCCATGCAATGGAGTGACTAAGTATGCACCTATTTAAGGTTGAGATGATACATATATAAATAGTTGAAGGTAACTTCCAAACTGCTACAGGCTCCCGGGGAGGCGGGTGGGCACATGCGAATCTACTGCGACTGATGCCACGAACAGATGTACACTGGGTAAGTGACATTTTCAGTTCGATGGCATCTGTCGCTGTAGATACGCATGTTTTGCATAGACTAGTAAGCAGTTATCTCCCAAAAAGCGGTGGATCAGCCTGTAGGAGTGGAAGTAGTCTGAAATAATGTTCTTAATACGGCTTGACCTACTGTGGCTTGTTGTGCGGATAACACGTCTACACAGTAGTGCTTGGTGAATGTGTGAGGTGTAGACCATGTGGCTGCCTTACATATTTCTTGCATTGGGATGTTTCCTAGAAAGGCCATGGTAGCACCTTTGTTTCTGGTTGAGTGTGCCCTTGGTGTAATGGGCAGCTGTCGTTTAGCTTTAAGGTAGCAGATTTGGATGCATTTAACTATCCATCTGGCTATACCTTGTTTTGATATTGGGTTTCCTGCATGAGGTTTTTGAAATGCAATAAATAGTTGTTTAGTCTTTCTGATGTTTTTTGTTCTGTCAATGTAATACATCAATGCTCTTTTGACATCTAATGTATGTAGTGCCCTTTCAGCTACGGTATCTGGCTGTGGAAAGAACACTGGAAGTTCCACTGTTTGATTTAGATGGAACAGTGAAATAACCTTTGGCAAAAATTTAGGATTGGTCCTTAGGACGACCTTATTCTTGTGTAGTTGTATAAAAGGTTCCTGTATTGTAAACGCCTGAATCTCGCTTACTCTTCTTAGGGAAGTAATGGCGATGAGAAATGCCACCTTCCAGGTTAGGAACTGTATTTCGCAGGAGTGCATGGGTTCAAAAGGTGGACCCATAAGTCTAGTTAGGACAACATTTAGGTTCCATGAAGGAACAGGTGGTGTTCTTGGTGGTATAATTCTCCTAAGGCCCTCCATGAATGCTTTAATGACTGGTATCTTATATAGGGAAGTTGAATAGGTAGTCTGCAGGTATGCAGATATTGCTGCAAGGTGTATTTTAATGGAAGAGAAAGCCAGGTTAGATTTTTGTAAGTGAAGCAAGTAACCCACTACATGTTCTGGAGTTGTGTGTAATGGTTGTATTTGATTAATATGGCAGTAGCAAACAAACCTCTTCCATTTACTTGCATAGCAGTGCCTGGTGGATGGCCTTCTGGCTTGTTTTATGACTTACAACTTACCCAAGAATGTATGGAAGTGCCCGAATTCTAGGATTTCAGGAGCCAGATTGCTAGATTCAGCGATGCTGGATCTGGGTGTCTGATCTTTTGGTTGTGCTGTGTCAACAGATCTGGCCTGTTGGGCAATTTGATGCAGGGTACTACCGATAGGTCTAGCAGCGTTGTGTACCAGGGTTGCCTTGCCCAAGTTGGTGCTATCAATATGAGTTTGAGTTTGTTTTGACTGAGTTTGTTTACCAGGTAAGGAAGGAGAGGGAGAGGAGGAAAAGCGTAAGCAAATATCCCTGACCAGTTCATCCATAGGGCATTGCCTTGGGACTGTTTGTGTGGGTATCTGGATGCGAAGTTTTGGCATTTTGCGTTCTCCCTTGTCGCAAACAAGTCTATCTGAGGTGTTCCCCAGAGTTTGAAATAAGTGTTCAGAATTTGGGGGTGAATTTCCCATTCGTGGACCTGTTGGTGATCTCGAGAGAGATTGTCTGCGAGTTGATTTTGGATCCCTGGTATAAATTGTGCTATTAGGCGAATTTGGTTGTGAATTGCCCAACGCCAAATCTTTTGTGCTAGCAGGCTTAACTGCGTGGAGTGCGTCCCCCCCTTGCTTGTTTAGATAATACATTGTTGTCATGTTGTCTGTTTTGACGAGAATGAATTTGTGAACTATTATTGGTTGGAAAGCTTTTAGTGCTTGAAAAACTGCTCGAAGTTCTAGGTGATTTATATGCAGTTTTGTTTGATGTATGTTCCATTGTCCTTGTATGCTGTGTTGATCGAGGTGTGCTCCCCACCCTGTCATGGAAGCATCTGTTATTACGTATTGTGGCACTGGGTCTTGGAAAGGCCGCCCTTTGTTTAAATTTATGTTGTTCCACCACAGAAGCGAGAGGTAAGTTTGGCGGTCTATTAACACCAGATCTAGAAGGTGACCCTGTGCTTGTGACCATTGTGATGCTAGGCACTGTTGTAAGGGCCACATGTGCAGTCTTGCGTTTGGGACAATGGCTATGCATGAAGACATCATGCGTAGGAGTTGTAGTACCATCTTTGCGTGTATCCTTTGTGTTGGATACATGCGTTGTATGATGGTGTTGAAATTTTGAATTCTTTGTGGACTTGGAGTGGCTACTCCTCTTGATGTGTCTATTATGGCTCCCAGGTATTGTTGTACCTTGCGCGGCAGAATTTTGTGAAATTGACGGTGAACCCTAGTTTGAAGAGGGTTTGTATGATCTGATTTGTGTGATTTGAGCACTCTAGTAACGAATGGGCCTTGATTAGCCAGTCGTCTAGATATGGGAACACATGTATTTGCTGCCTTCTTATGTGTGCAGCGACTACCGCTAGACATTTGGTAAAGACTCTTGGTGCGGTTGTTAATCCGAAAGGCAGTACCTTGAATTGGTAATGTATTCCCTTGAATACAAACCTTAGGTATTTCCTGTGCGATGGGTGTATTGGTATATGGAAATAAGCATCCTTGAGGTCTAAAGTTGCCATGTAGTCGTGTAGTTTTAGCAAAGGCAATACTTCTTGTAGTGTGACCATGTGAAAGTGGTCTGATTTGATGAAAGTGTTCACTACTCTGAGGTCTAGGATTGGTCTCAGCGTTTTGTCCTTCTTTGGTATCAGAAAGTACAGTGAGTAAACTCCTGTGTTTATTTGTGTGTTTGGCACTAATTCGATTGCATTCTTTTGCAATAGTGCCTGCACTTCTATCTCCAGGAGATTGGAATGGTGTGTTGTCAAATTTTGTGCTTTTGGTGGTATGTTTGGAGGGAATTGTAGAAATTCTATGCAATAACCATGTTGGATAATTGCTAGAACCCAAGTGTCTGTAGTGATTTCCTCCCATGCTTTGTAATAATGACTTATTCTTCCCCCCACTGGTGTTGTGTGGAGGGGGTAAGTGACATGTGAGTCACTGTTTAGTAGTAGGGGTTTTGGGGCTCTGAAATCTTCGACTATTCCTAGGGATTTGCCCTCCTATATATTGTCCCCGAAAACCTCCTCTATACTGTCCCTGGTAACTGGACGGTGTTGCTTGTGAGGTGCTGGCTTGTGTGCTCTGACCCCGAAACCCCCCTCGAAAGGGTGTTTTACGGAATGTGCTGTAATTCCCTCTGCTCTGCGGGGAGTAGAGTGCGCCCATGGCTTTGGCAGTGTCCGTATCTTTTTTGAGTTTCTCAATCGCTGTGTCCACTTCTGGACCGAACAGTTCTTTTTCGTTAAAAGGCATATTGAGAACTGCTTGTTGAATCTCTGGTTTAAATCCAGATGTTCGGAGCCATGCATGCCTTCTGATAGTTACAGATGTATTAATTGTCCGTGCAGCTGTATCTGCAGCGGCCATGGAGGAGCGGATCTGGTTGTTGGAAATGGTCTGTCCCTCCTCAACCACTTGTTTTGCCCTATTTTGTAAGTCCTTGGGCAGATGTTCAATGAGATGTTGCATCTCGTCCCAGTGGGCTCTGTCATAGCGCGCAAGTAGTGCCTGGGAGTTCGCGATACGCCACTGGTTTGCAGCTTGTGCTGCGACTCTTACCAGCTGCATCGAACTTGCGGCTTTCTTTATCTGGGGGTGGTGCATCTCCAGATGTGTGGGAGTTGGCCCTTTTCCTAGCTGCTCCTACAACGACAGAGTCTGGTGGCAGCTGTGTAGTGATGAAAACCGGGTCTGTAGGAGGCGCCTTATACTTTTTTTCCACCCTTGGTGTGATTGCCCTACTTTTGACCGGCTCCTTAAAGATTTCTTTTGCGTGCCGGAGCATACCAGGGAGCATAGGCAGGCTTTGGTATGAGCTGTGGGTGGAGGAGAGTGTGTTGAATAAAAAATCATCCTCGACCTGTTCTGAGTGGAGGCTTACGTTGTGAAATTGTGCTGCTCTAGCCACCACTTGAGAATACGCGGTGCTGTCCTCTGGTGGAGATGGCTTCGTAGGGTATGCCTCCGGACTGTTATCCGACACTGGGGCGTCATATAGGTCCCCATGCGTCTTGATCTTGGTCACCCTGGCTTATGGTGGTGTGAGCTGGGGAGTGTGATGGAGTTTGTGCTGGTGAGACGTTAATCACGGGCGGAGGAGAGGGTGGTGGGGTAACTTTTCACCACTTTTGGTTGTGGTGTCTGTTCAGTTTGGAACTCCAACCTTCTCTTTCTTCTAATGGGGGGAAGGGTGCTTATTTTTCCTGTCCCCTGCTGTATGAAAATACGCTTTTGCGTATGGTCCACATCAGTTGATTGTAGCTCTTCCTCAAACCTATGCTTTTGCATTTGGGAGGTTAGCGAGTGCTCTTCTGTATAAGAGCCTGAAGCTGGGTTGCTTGCAGTTTGTTTTGGCACGGAAACCCTGTCTGCGTGTTTTTTCGGCTCCGAGGTGACTTTTTTCTTTTTCGGGGCCGAAACCTCTCGGCGCCGATCTTCTTCGGTGCCGCTGTCTCGGCGTCGAGCTGTGTCCACACCGGCATCTCGTTGTCGAGGCTCGTCTCCAGCACTTTCTCGGTCCCGAGAAGGCTGTGTGCCGGTGTCTCGACCGGAGTCGGACGATCGCGGCACTGTTTGGGCCTTTTTCGGTGCCGACAGTCGGTCACCGAATTTATGGGTGGAGCCATGGCCTGATGGCAGTGGCGTCCCCTGGGCCTTGTAAATCTTCCTCTGTGTGGTTTTCGACGTCTTACTCACGGTTTGTGTATCGTCGAATCCTTCGGAGTCTGAGTCTTGGATCGAGAAGGTAACTTCCCCTTCTTGTTCCTCGAACGCTCGGTGGGCTGTCGGCGCGGACGGCATCTGAAGTCTTCTGGCTCGACGGTCTCGGAGTGTTTTTCGGGACCGGAACGCACGACAGGCCTCACAGGTGTCTTCACTGTGCTCAGGTGACAGGCACAGGTTACAGACCAAGTGTTGGTCTGTATAGGTGTAGGAAGTTGGCTCTGTATGTGCTATTTCAAAGTAAGGAATAGCATGCACAGAGTCCAAGGGTTCCCCTTAGAGGTAAAATAGTGGTAAAAATAGATAATACTAATGCTCTATTTTGTGGTAGTGTGGTCGAGCAGTAGGCTTATCCAAGGAGTAGTGTTAAGCATTTGTTGTACATACACATAGACAATAAATGAGGTACACACACTCAGAGACAAATCCAGCCAATAGGTTTTTATATAGAAAAATATCTTTTCTTAGTTTATTTTAAGAACCACAGGTTCAAATTCTACATGTAATATCTCATTCGAAAGGTATTGCAGGTAAGTACTTTAGGAACTTCAAATCATCAAAATTGCATGTATACTTTTCAAGTTATTCGCAAATAGCTGTTTTAAAAGTGGACACTTAGTGCAATTTTCACAGTTCCTAGGGGAGGTAAGTATTTGTTAGGTTAACCAGGTAAGTAAGACACTTACAGGGCTCAGTTCTTGGTCCACGGTAGCCCACCGTTGGGAGTTCAGAGCAACCCCAAAGTCACCACACCAGCAGCTCAGGGCCGGTCAGGTGCAGAGTTCAAAGTGGTGCCCAAAACACATAGGCTAGAATGGAGAGAAGGGGGTGCCCCGGTTCCGGTCTGCTTGTAGGTAAGTACCCGCGTCTTCGGAGGGCAGACCAGGGGGGTTTTGTAGGGCACCGGGGGGGACACAAGTCCACACAGAAATTTCACCCTCAGCAGCGCGGGGGCGGCCGGGTGCAGTGTAGGAACAGGCGTCGGGTTCGCAATGTTAGTCTATGAGAGATCTCGGGATCTCTTCAGCGCTGCAGGCAGGCAAGGGGGGGATTCCTCGGGGAAACCTCCACTTGGGCAAGGGCGAGGGACTCCTGGGGGTCACTTCTCCAGTGAAAGTCCGGTCCTTCAGGTCCTGGGGGCTGCGGGTGCAGGGTCTCTCCCAGGCGTCGGGACTTTAGGTTCAAAGAGTCGCGGTCAGGGGAAGCCTCGGGATTCCCTCTGCAGGCGGCGCTGTGGGGGCTCAGGGGGGACAGGTTTTGGTACTCACAGTATCAGAGTAGTCCTGGGGTCCCTCCTGAGGTGTTGGATCTCCACCAGCCGAGTCGGGGTCGCCGGGTGCAGTGTTGCAAGTCTCACGCTTCTTGCGGGGAACTTGCAGGGTTCTTTCAAGGCTGCTGGAAACAAAGTTGCAGCCTTTCTTGGAGCAGGTCCGCTGTCCTCGGGAGTTTCTTGTCTTTTCGAAGCAGGGGCAGTCCTCAGAGGATGTCGAGGTCGCTGGTCCCTTTGGAAGGCGTCGCTGGAGCAGGATCTTTGGAAGGCAGGAGACAGGCCGGTGAGTTTCTGGAGCCAAGGCAGTTGTCGTCTTCTGGTCTTCCTCTGCAGGGGTTTTCAGCTAGGCAGTCCTTCTTCTTGTAGTTGCAGGAATCTAGTTTTCTAGGGTTCAGGGTAGCCCTTAAATACTAAATTTAAGGGCGTGTTTAGGTCTGGGGGGTTAGTAGCCAATGGCTACTAGCCCTGAGGGTGGGTACACCCTTTTTGTGCCTCCTCCCAAGGGGAGGGGGTCACAATCCTAACCCTATTGGGGGAATCCTCCATCTGCAAGATGGAGGATTTCTAAAAGTTAGAGTCACCTCAGCTCAGGACACCTTAGGGGCTGTCCTGACTGGCCAGTGACTCCTCCTTGTTATTCTCATTATTTTCTCCGGCCTTGCCGCCAAAAGTGGGGCCTGGCCGGAGGGGGCGGGCAACTCCACTAGCTGGAGTGTCCTGCTGGGTTGGCACAAAGGAGGTGAGCCTTTGAGGCTCACCGCCAGGTGTGACAATTCCTGCCTGGGGGAGGTGTTAGCATCTCCACCCAGTGCAGGCTTTGTTACTGGCCTCAGAGTGACAAAGGCACTCTCCCCATGGGGCCAGCAACATGTCTCGGTTTGTGGCAGGCTGCTAAAACTAGCCAGCCTACACAGATAGTCGGTTAAGTTTCAGGGGGCACCTCTAAGGTGCCCTCTGGGGTGTATTTTACAATAAAATGTACACTGGCATCAGTGTGCATTTATTGTGCTGAGAAGTTTGATACCAAACTTCCCAGTTTTCAGAGTAGCCATTATGGTGCTGTGGAGTTCGTGTTTGACAGACTCCCAGACCATATACTCTTATGGCTACCCTGCACTTACAATGTCTAAGGTTTGGTTTAGACACTGTAGGGGTACCATGCTCATGCACTGGTACCCTCACCTATGGTATAGTGCACCCTGCCTTAGGGCTGCAAGGCCTGCTAGAGGGGTGTCTTACCTATACTGCATAGGCAGTGAGAGGCTGGCATGGCACCCTGAGGGGAGTGCCATGTCGACTTACTCGTTTTGTCCTCACTAGCACACACAAGCTGGCAAGCAGTGTGTCTGTGCTGAGTGAGAGGTCTCCAGGGTGGCATAAGACATGCTGCAGCCCTTAGAGACCTTCCTTGGCATCAGGGCCCTTGGTACTAGAAGTACCAGTTACAAGGGACTTATCTGGATGCCAGGGTCTGCCAATTGTGGATACAAAAGTACAGGTTAGGGAAAGAACACTGGTGCTGGGGCCTGGTTAGCAGGCCTCAGCACACTTTCAATTGTAAACATAGCATCAGCAAAGGCAAAAAGTCAGGGGGCAACCATGCCAAGGAGGCATTTCCTTACAATAGGGGTATTTATTGTGGCATTTGGGGCAGAAACGGAACAGGGTCCGTTCCATCGGCGTTCTTCAGCATGCGGTCGGGCCGACCAGGCCCCGACGGGGATCGAAAAACTACCCCGAAGGGCACCGGAGCTCTTCGATCTTCGATGCGGTGTTGAATCTAACTACGCCGATCCCGAACGCAACAATACCGACGAAAATCTTCCGAAATTAGCTATCTTTCCGTTCCGAAACTCGGAGCGACAGGAACACGTCCGAACCCGATGGCGGAAAAAAAACAATCGAAGATGGAGTCGACGCCCATGCGCAATGGAGACAAAAGGAGGAGTCACTCGGTCCCGTGACTCGAAAGACTTCTTCGAAGAAAAACAACTTGTAACACTCCGGCCCAACACCAGATGGCGAGCTATTGCAAAACATGCGTATCTACAGCGACAGATGCCATCGAACATAATATTTCAAAGTAAGAAATAGTGTGCACAGTCCAAGGGTTCCCCTTAGAGGTAAGGTAGTGGCAAAAAGAGATAATTCTAATGCTCTATTTTGTGGTAGTGTGGTCGAGCAGTAGGCTTATCAGAGGGTAGTGTTAAGCATTTGTTGTACACACACAGGCAATAAATGAGGAGCACACACTCAAAGACTTACTCCAGGCCAATAGGTTTTTATATAGAAAAATATATTTTCTTTGTTTATTTTGAGAACCACAGGCTCAAGATTTACAAACAATACTTTAAATGAAAGGTATTTCACTCAGGTAGTCTAGGAACTTTGAATAATCACAATAGCATATACAGTTTTGACAAAAATGGCAATAAGCTATTTTGAAAGTGGACACAGTGCAAAAATAACCAGTGCCTGGGGGAGATAAGTAAAGGTTAAGTTCACAGGTAAGTAAAACACTTACAGGGTTCAAAGTTGGGTCCAAGGTAGCCCACCGTTGGGGGTTCAAGGCAACCCCAAAGTTACCACACCAGCAGCTCAGGGCCGGTCAGGTGCAGAGGTCAAAGTGGTGCCCAAAACACACAGGCTTCAATGGAAATAGGGGTGTTCCGGTTCCAGTCTGCCAGCAGGTAAGTACCCGCGACTTCAGAGGGCAGACCAGGGGGGGTTTTGTAGGGCACCGGGGTGGGGGGCACAGGAAGTACACACTCAGTGGCACAGGGGCGGCCGGGTGCAGAGTGCAAACAGGCGTCGGGTTTTCAATAGGGAGACCCGGGGGGTCTCTTCAACAATGCAGACAGGCACAGGGGGAGCTCCTCGGGGTAGCCACCCCCTGGGCTAGGCAGAGGGTCGCCTGGGGGTCGCTCCTGCACTGGAGTTCGGTTCCTTCAGGTCCTGGGGGCTGCAGGTGCAGTGTGGTTTCCAGGCGTCGGGTTCCTTGAAGCAGGCAGTCGCGATCCGGGGGAGCCTCTGGATTTCCTCTGCAGGCATCGCTGTGGGGGTTCGGGGGGGGGAGGGGGTCATCTCTGGCTACTCACGGGCTCGCAGTCGCCGGGGGGTCCTCCCTGTAGTGTTAGTTTTCCACAGGTCGAGTCAGGGGCATCGGGTGCAGAGTGGAAAGTCTCACGCTTCCGGCGAGAAACGTGTGGTCTAACAGTTGCTTCTTTGTTTCAAAAAGTTGTAGTTTCTTGAACGGGGCAGCTGTTCTCAGGAGCTTCTTGGTCCTTTAGATGCAGGGTAGTCCTCTGAGGCTTCAGAGGTTGCTGGACCCTGTTGGATGCAATGCTGCTGCAGTTTTCTTCGAAGTAGGGAGACAGGCCGGTGGGGCTGGGGCCAAATCAGTTGTCGTCTCCGACTTCACTGCAGGGCTTCAGGTCAGCAGTCCTCCTTCTTTAGGTTGCAGGAATCTATCTTCCTCGGTTCTGGGAGCCCCTAAATACTCAATTTAGGGGCGTGTTTAGGTCTGGGAGGGCAGTAGCCAATGGCTACTGGCCCCGAGGGTGGCTACACCCTCTTTGTGCCTCCTCCCTGTGAAGAGGGGGGCACATCCTTAATCCTATTGAGGGAATCCTCCATCTGCAAGATGGAGGATTTCTAAAAGTAAGAGTCACCTCAGGACACCTTAGGGGCTGTCCTGACTGGGGAGTGGTGACTCCTTGTTTTCCTCATTATCTCCTCCAGCTTTGCCGCCAAAAGTGGGGGCAGTGACTGGAGGGGCGGGCATCTCCACTAGCTGGGATGCCCTGTGGCGCAGTAACAAAGGGGGTGAGAGCCTTTGAGGCTCACCGCCAGGTGTTACAGTTCCTGCAGGGGGAGGTGAGAAGCACCTCCACCCAGTACAGGCTTTGTTCCTTGCCACAGAGTGACAAAGGCACTCTCCCCATGTGGCCAGCAACACGTCTGGTGTGTGGCAGGCTGGCAAAAACTAGTCAGCCACACTAGAAGTCGGGTATGTTTTCAGGGGGCATCTCTAAGATGCCCTCTGGGTGTATTTTTACAATAAAGTGCACACTGGCATCAGAGTGCATTTATTGTGCGAAGAAGTTTGAGACCAAACTTCACAGTTTTCAATGTAGCCATTATGGTGCTGTGGAGTTCGTGTTTGAATGACTCCCAGACCATATACTCTTGTGGCTACCCTGCACTTACAATGCCTAAGGTTTTGCGTAGACAATGTAGGGGCATAATGCTCATACACCTATGCCCTCATCTGTGGTATAGTGCACCCTGCCTTAGGGCTGTAAGGCCTGCTAGAGGGGTGACTTATCTATGCCATAGAGACCTTCACTGGCATCAGGTGACTTACCTGGGTGCCAGGGTTGTGCCAATTGTGGAGACAAAGGTACAGTGTAGGGAAATAACACTGGTGCTGGGGCCTGGTTATCAGGGTCCCAGCACACTTTCAAATCATAACTTGGTATCACCAAAGGCAAAAAGTCAGGGGGTAACTATGCCAAGGAGGCATTTCCTTACATCACCTTACTTGTAAGTTCCTGGTAACAGCACTAGGGAGACCTAGGGCCTGTAAGGTGAGGTTTTTCTCGTGGACTGCAGCAATAGTTGCGCCACCCAGAGTACAAAAAGGTGAAACATGGATTAGAATATGGCATTGTAGACTGGAGGGGCAGTTTAAATTGCTAAGTCGAGTTAGCAGCTGTAAAGTAATGGCAAACTGCAAACCTCCCTTTTTAATTAAAACTCCCAGGTTTCCATTTTCACTGATTTTTACAGATAAATACAGACAGAAAACAATAGGTTCTTTCTATTTTTAAATGCACCAAAATACAGAAAATTGAGCTTGTTGTTGGAGACTTCCCAAGCTGTCTTTTGTGATTTCCAGGATAACTGACTGAGCAGATAGACCACATGGGAAGTTACAAAAACGGAAAAGATTTCCCTAAACACAAGCATATGTTAACATTTATTTGTATTATAATGCTACTGTTTACAGGTTGGTGTAGTGTTTTACTATATTTGACTGCTTAATTTGCTAAAACGTGTCAGGCAGCAAAGTATAAATGCATGTTTGTCAGTTAAATAAATGTGTAAATATACCATTTTATGACTCCATTTATTCTCAAAACAAAATAAATATGGATAAATACCAACAACAATTTCTGTAACCTTACCTACCCGGTGAGGGCTACTTGTCAGGAAAGCCTCCACTTTCATCTCCTTTCCACTAGAGCCATGCTATGCTTCTTCGTCAATATTAAGAGGCCTCATTTGATTCCTTGTCAGCACATTTGGTTTAGTCCTGGATGCAATGCTCATCAAGGCATTGTCTCAGAGTGGTTTATGAAGTGTAACTCAGATGGTCATGGAATTCTAACATTGCCCCCAGCTGTCAGTCAGATCAGTGTTGCTTCTGCTAGATTGGATGACGGTTTTTAGAACTCACCTTTACTTACGGACTATAAGTATGTATGGACTTTACTTACTTTTCTTGTGTTTGTCTTTCCCCTGGAGCATAGTCACATTACTTGTGTCCTTAGACTGTTGACTTTTGAAGCACTGCATTTTTTGGGGGGTTCAGCGCTTCTACTGCTTTCACCCTTCCAAATTGCTCTCTCATCTGTGTGCTTCTCCGCTGTCCCCTTTCATGTTGTGCTTGCCCTCATATTCTTCTCTCCATGTGCTGCTTTCTCGCCTGCATGCTTCCTTCAAGACTGCCAATGTGCCTCTCTAGCCTGTGTGGTTCTCTTACGCTACACTCTCTCCCTCCTTGTTTCACATCCCACCCTCCTTAGTTTCCTCTGCCCATGCCCAATGTTGCACATGCTTCCTCCCTCTGCTGCTTCCTTTGCCACCGCTCAGTGTTGCTTCCTCCTATCTGCACATCAAAAAATAAAAATGCCTTTGCAATACTTTAAAATATTTTACCAGTCCAACTCAGAATGGTAAATAAAAAGAAAATAAGTACCAGAGTCATTTTGTAGTCTTGTGTATGTGTGTTGTCCATGCCTACAAAAAGGTAAAGATGGTCTAGTCATAGCGCCATTTTTTCTGTTTGCTCTTCAGCCATGTGTACAGCATCGGGATGAAGCACTGAATCGCTAAAACCATACAAAAAAAAAAAGTAGCCCCCTAATGAAAATCTGTACTATAATGTCCACTCACTCTACCACAACTCACGAAACAAAATCATTACCCATTTTGCAGTAAAGTACATTCTTTCTTTGGCATTATTATCCCCATTTTCTGCCTGTTTTCAGTATGTTTGACAGTGGCTACTGGGTTCCTGCTAACCAGGACCCCAGTAGTTTTGCTCTCTCCTCTAAATTGTACCTTTTTCTTCCACAATTGTCATACTGGTCCCCCCCATGTAAGTCCCTAGTACATAGTACTTAGGTACCCAGGACACTGGTGTTCCAGGGGATCCCTATGGGCTGCAGCAGTTATTCTGTCACCCATAGGGAGCCCATGCAAAGGCTTCTGCAGGCCCGCCATTGCAGCCTGCATGAAACTAGTGCATGCACCTGTTTTCACTACAGGTCACTGCACCAGGTCATTGTAAGTCACCCCTATGGTAGGACCTCTCAGCCCAGAGGGCAGGGTGCAAGTACCTGTGTGTGGGGGTACCACTAGCAGAGGTACCCCCACAAACTCCAGATCCATTTTCCTGGACTTTGTAAGACCGGGGGCGCCATTTTACACGTGTACTGGCCATAGGTCACTACTTCTGTCCAGCTACATAATGGTAACTCTGAACCTGGGCATGTTTAGTATCAAACATGTCGGAATCATACCCCAAAACTGCTGCAAGTATATGAAGTATGATTCCATGCACTCTGGGGACTCCTTAGAGGACCCCCAGCATTGCTACCACCAATCTTATAGGGTTTTCCAGGCAGCTCAGCTGCTACCACCCCTCAGATTTCTGCCCTTCTGCTGCTTGATCTGATCAAGCCCAGGAAGGCAGAACAACGGATTTCCTTTGGGAAGAGGGAGGTAACATCCTCTTCCCTTTGGAAATAGGTGTGACTGGCTTGGGAGGGGTAGTCTTCCCAAGCCACTGGTTTGCTTTGAAGGGCACATATGGTGCCCTCTGTGCATAAACCAGTCCACTGGCTGGAGTGCCTTGGGGCATTGTAACACGAAGCCTGAGCCTTTGAGGCTCACTGCTAGGTGTTACAGTTCCTGCAGGGGGGAGGTGTGAAGCACCTCCACCCAGAGCAGGCTTTTGTTTCTGTCCTCAAGAGAGCACAAAGGCCCTCACCACATGGGGTCAGAAACTCTTCTCTCAGCAGCAGGCTGGCACAGACCAGTCAGTCCTGCACTGAACAATTGGGTAAAATACAGGGGGCATCTCTAAGATGCCCTCTGTGTGCATTTTTTTAAATAAATCCAACACTGGCATCAGTGTGGGTTTATTATTCTGAGAAGTTTGATACCAAACTTCCCAGTATTCAGTGTAGCCATTATGGAGCTGTGGAGTTCGTTTTTGACTGACTCCCAGACCATATACTCTTATGGCTACCCTGCATTACAATGTCTAAGGTTTTGCTTAGACACTGTAGGGGCATAGTGCTCATGCACCTATGCCCTCACCTGTGGTATAGTGCACCCTGCCTTAGGGCTGTAAGGCCTGCTAGAGGGGTCACTTACCTATGCCATAGGCAGTGTGAGGTTGGCACGGCACCCCGAGGGGAGGGCCATGTCGACTTAGTCATTTTCTCCCCACCAGCACACACAAGCTGGCAAGCAGTGTGTCTGTGCTGAGTGAGGGGTCCCTAGGGTGGCATAAGACATGCTGCAGCCCTTAGAGACCTTCCCTGGCATCAGGGCCCTTGGTACCAGGGGTACCAGTTACAAGGGACTTAACTGGGTGCCAGGGTTGTGCCAAGTGTGGAGACAATGGTAAATTTTAGGTGAAAGAACACTGGTGCTGGGGCCTGGTTAGCAGGGTCCCAGCACACTTCTCAGTCAAGTCAGCATCAGTATCAGGCAAAAAGTGGGGGGTAACTGCAACAGGGAGCCAGTTCTTTACAAGCAGGATAAACATTGTCACTGTTAAACAATAGTCTATGCGCTACAATGATAATGAACTTCGGGATAGGAAGAACGAGTTACATTGTTACAAAAGGCAACGTTCATGGTCACGCAGTAACACAATGAGGCAGTCAAGCAGCCTATAAATAAAAATAAAAAAAATAGGACATAGGTCTTGCTATGACTGACTTTAGAGCTTGCTTTTACTCTGGACATATGTTCCACTGGGTGCAGGATAATGCCCACCGAAACTGGAGTAGCAACTGAGATGTAGCACTCGGAGTACAAAATGTGGCAGAAGTGCCACAGATGTTTCAGTCTCTGAATCCACACATAGCTTTTAAATGGGTAAAGCAGATGAACCACACAGCACCGAGACTTTCTCTGAACGGCTGGATACTCAAAAGACCCTGGCCTGGGTTACTAGTTTGCTTTGTTCAGTTTGGCTGAGGCTGGTAACAAACTGGCACCAATAGTTAAACAACTTTGAAAGTGGGCAATACTACAATTTTAAAAAACGATATTCTGAAATAACTGTACTTGTGGTTACTTTGCTTAAGTGTTTTTTAGGTGACATCTATTCAAGTTGTAATTAAAAGGCTTTAAATGTTTATATATAGGTGACATTGTGAGTGGTCTTGATTCTAGAAAATTAAGGGAATGTGTACTATAATAAGATTGACAGATAGTTCTATGTGATCTTCTTTGAATCGGATTGGCTCGGGGGCTGTACGTGTCTCTGGCTTTTGTAGTGAAAATGCTGTGCTTCTGCTTGGAGTGCGCCCTCCATCTAGCTCAACGCTGTCCAGGAGGAAGGCTAGTTCATGCCAGATTCTCAGGATTATCCACATAAAATAAAATTACATGCAATTCATTGAATTTTAATGCATTTACATATTCAATGGACAGCTTGAAAAAAAATGGACAGCTTGGAGAAAAAAAAAAAAAAAAAAAAACACACATGGCACTACTCCTGGTCTAGAAAAATGAATGTAAGGCTAGGCTTGAATGTGTCTAAGGACGAGCTTTAGCATCTGAGCTGGACCTGCAGTACTAGCTGATGTTTTCTGGTCAGTCTTGACCAATCAATAGCCACCGAGTGTATGGCTGACAATACAAGCTGCACAGCCATTTTCTAACTGGCTTACTTCAATGCTTTTGGACTTGAGCCTGGATATTAACTGTGTTTTCAGGTACTGTTTAAACAAAACTTGTTACTCAAATGTCTTAATTTACAAATCCATACCTTCCCCTAAGCAATATTTTCCAGTGATTTTTGGAAAGTTTGATACTCTATGCAGTGCCCATAAAAAGAAAGCTACTTCCTGATAGTCCTAGTTCTTGGCCACGAGTATTGCAGACATGCTCGCCTTTCAGGAAACAGCTGATAATCCATGGTCAGTACTAGGCTTTACTGGAACTGGCAATTCAGTCTATAACAAGTGTGCACACTCCAACTAGCGGTCTTTGGAATTCTTCCCATAACACACTGGGCTGCAGGTGTATCCGAGAAGTATGAATGACCCCAGAACTTTTCTTAATATGGCTGCCGCATGACACGTGTGCACTGGATTTCTTTGTTGTGCGCATCTATGATCATTACAATACGGTTGACTCAACTGGGCATACGCAGGGAAGCACAAAGCACTCAGAGCGCGAGCAGCCTAGAACCCAGACTTTCCACCGATGCCTATAGTCCTCCAAATACCCACTACCCCCCCAAACACTAACGTGGGATTTTTTTATTTATTTCTATTTATCGGAAATAGCATCAGAATAGAATCAGCAGATCTGAGAATACAAAAGGAAGACTGAGCCAGTGAAGGTGACAAGACAGATGGCACCCAGGGGCTCTTGCTCAAAAGCATCAAAGTTGTAACATTTTGCATTATTCAGTATATTACAATGAATCATATTTGACAGCGCATCGGTTTATCAGGCTTATTTTTCGTTTTCTATATGGTTTTGTAAAATACCCTTTTTCTGTTTTACTGTACAGTAACTTTTAATGGCCTGTATCTTTTTTTGTACACAAATTTTAGAAGCAAGAAAAGTTTCATGTGCAAATAATAGATTGTGAGGTACAGATTCCAGAATTCGCAGATGTGTGCGAATACGCAAAACTGAGAACTGTGTAAAGTCTGCGAAGATAAAAAAAAAAGTGTGCATACTGATCAGTCTGGGTTAGTAGTAGAAAACATGAGGTACCAGGAGATGGTAGGTGGCCAGTGGAATGTTTGGAGAACCCTCCACTCGAAGTTGTTAAACATACTTGCACTGGGACTGAACACACACCTAGGACACTTGTGAATCTCCAAAAATCGTAATCTATGAAAACCGTAACTATAAACCCACGAGTCCAAGATTCACTACATTTTCTGTCGCACTAGCTCTAAAAAAATAGTAACACAGGCTGGTTGAAACTCTTAAAGTGAATCATGGTCAGGGTGTATGCATGAAACAGAAAGGAGGTTACAGATCGTGTGTGGGCCCGTGAACAGAAATCTTGACATGTCCCAAATGAAACAAATAAGTACTAAAAATATTTGCGCCCAATACCCACAGTGGAAGATCAGGTAGACGCTGCACTGTAAATGATGTTAACAAACCTTTCTCCTCCAACTTGAACCTCCTCGAAGAGTGAACACTGTCCCAGCACATCATCAGTCAAAGCATTCACGCTGGTCTGGATCGAGCCACCGCAGGCCTGTTTCAAATGGAAAAAATAAGAGATCGGGCTGTAAACTGAACTTTAAAAAGAATCGGCTGCTCAATACAATGTGACCGACATGGTGACCAGACTAACAGGCAGCCAAATAACTTAAGAGAACAAAAAAAAACCAAACAAAAAAGAAGAACAAAAAAAACACAGCTTTCTCACCATCAAGTGGGAATAGTTTGCAAAAAAGAATAATAAGAATAAGAAAAATAATAATCAGCAACCACTCCTTTTATACAAATGTTAGTTACCATCATCGTCCTCTTGAGGTCTTCCTCTGGGACTCTGCCGGCACAAAAAAGGTCTCGGTCAGCAAAGTACTGGGTGGCCACATCACCGATGGGAAGTTTGGATAATACCACCTTGGCCCCGGATTTGTGGATCCGCTCCAATTTGTCGTACAAAATGTTCCACTCTGCATCCACAATGGCTTGGTAGTCCTGGGAAGGCAAACAGCTGAATATCAACTTCGATACTAAACTGCTAAGGAGCATGAAATAAACATGAAGTAGAATTATAACAAGATGCATACATCGGATAAATGCCATGTCTGCTACATTGCTTATACTGAAATACTGATTTACATTAAAAAAAATAGAATTCACCTGTAAGTCTGGAACAAATATGAGCATGGACCACACATGAGAAGTGAAAGAGATCCTAAGGACAGATAGCGCAGACAAAAGGATAAGTTACTTACCTGTAAATCCTGGTTCTCTTCCAGGGGTATCCTCATCAAAGTCCAACACTGAATATTCCCGCCCACCTGTGGGGACCCCAGAGCATATATAAAACACACATGTATTTGTATCAAATGTATATTAAAAAAAATAATTCTAGTAGAGACTTAATAAAAATTATATACATGTGTAAGCAATAATGCAGTCTATGTTGAGAAACGGGCTAAAAATGCTTTTTTTGTGATTTTCTTTTTTATTAAACTCTTCAATTAAAGATAAAAAAATGTTCTGCAATCAAAGTAGATTGCATAGAAAGTTTAAACAATCCACTGTAAAAGAAAAACGACATTGAAAATAAAGGAGCATTATTAGCTAATAGGCTGCATACAGGTTAACACAGCAGAACCAAAAACTGGCACTGTGCCTTTAAGGCCCCAAGCACCTCCAGTATCCCACCATGCCTCAGGGCTGAAAGTGAGGTGACCGTTGGTTCACAGTTAGGTCAGTACCTTTTTTACAGTGCTAAGAAGAGATAGATTAGACAAATGAGTACTGTTGTACCTCTAAGATCACGTCTGAGGAGGAGGGTGGGTTGTTTAGGACTTTGATGAGGATACCCCTGGAAGAGAACTTGGATTTACAGGTAAGTAACTTATCCTTCTCTTCCAGGGGATCCTCATCAGTAGTCATAAACACTGAATAGATTAGCAAGCCCATCCCATACCCCTGCGGATGGAGAGGTAGAAGCACAAGCAGTCTATTTGTCTTAGTTAAATAAATTTCTTAATGAAGCCTGACCCACTTGAGTGTCTGTCTTAGCATCTGAATCCAGACAGTAATGTCTTGTAAAGGTATGCACCGATCTCCATGTTGCTGCCTTGCAAATTTCAGAGATGGGTACATTCCTAAGTGCTATTGTCTCTGCCTTGCCTCTTGTAGAATGAGCTTTAGGCTTGGCAGCCAACTGTATGTTAGCCAATTGGTATGCAGTCACAATACATGAAAACTAATCCATCTAGAAATAGTTTGTTTTGTGGCCGCCCTGACTGTTCCCATGTGTCCGTAGTTCACAAACAAGTGATCAGATTGTCTGATGCTCTTGGTCTTATCAAGATAAAATGTTAGCACCCTCTTCAAGTCCAGTGAGTGCAAGGTTCTCTCTGCCAGAGTAGCTGGTTTGGGAAAGAAAGTTGAAAGCGATATGGTTTGATTAATATGGAAGTCCAAAACCATCTTAAGTTGAAAAAAGAAAAAGAAAAAAAAAAAAAAAAAACACACGACAACTCGGTTGGGTCCATAGAACTACTCTGTTATTGTGAAAAACTGTATAGGGTTCTTTTGAACAGAGAAGCTAAATTTGGCTGACCCTTCTAGCCGAAGTAATGGCACAAAGAAAAGCGGTCTTTCACGTAAGGTGTTGCAATAAAGCAATGGGAGCGGCCATAAATCTAGACAAGAGCACATTCGACTCCCATGGAGGTGAAGGTGTACAAGTTGGTAGAAAAACTTTTTCAAACCCTCTAAAAAATCCTTAACCACTGGCATAGTAAAGAAGGACTTTTGTGATGGCGATTTACGATAAGCCGTAATGGCAGACAAATGTACCATAATGGAGGAAACTGCAGTCCTGACTTCGCAAGGTGAAAGAGGTAAGGCAGAATAACCTCCTCTTGAGCCAGGATTAATCTTTCTGTCTGCACCACCTGAAGAATCTTTTCCCATTTGAACACATAGGAGCGTTGCATTAAGGGTCTTTTGGATGCCTATAAAATATCTGTGCATTCCTGTGAGAGGCCTAGATGCCCATACTGCAAGAATTCAGGAGTCATGCCGTCAAGCTCAGCGAGGGAAGATTGGGATGTAGAACTTTCCCCTCTAGTCTGTGGAGAAGATCAGGTCTGCACAGCAACCCCTTGTGAGTTTTTTCTGACAACTGAAGGAGATCTGTGTACCAATATAGGCGAGGCCATTTCGGGGCTATTAGTATCATCCTGGTTCTGGACCTGTAGAGTCTGTTGATCACCATGGGAATTAGGGGAACTGGTGGGAAAAAGCATAGAGAAATGTCTGACCAATCAACAGGGGATTCCCCTTCTCCCTGGTCGATAAAACCTGGATGCGAAGTCTGGGCATTTTTTGTTGGTTTTGTCAGCAAACAGATCTAATTGAGGATGCCCTCATAGCCGGAAAATGTCTGCTACAACGTCATTGTGAAGCAAACAGTCGTGCAAGTCTGATAGATTTTGGCTTAGGGAATCGACTTTTGTGTTATGTTCCCCCGGCGGGTGAACCACTGTGACTGACAACCTCCTCGCTAGTAACCAGTGCCAAATGGTTTGTGATTCAGGAGGCAGAGGGGGAGATCTGGTTCCCCTTAACTGTTTAAATAGTACATTGTGGTCATGTTGTCTGTTTGGACTCAAATGTATGTGCCCTTGATGGATGGGTAAAACGACTTGAGAGCCAGATGAACTGCCCTCAGCTCCAGCAGATTGATGTGGTATTGCTGCTCCTTTTTCAACCAGAGGCCTTGGGCTTGGAGAGGACCCATGTGAGCTCCCCAACCTTGTAGCAATGCATCCGTTACAAGAGTCTCAGTAGGAGTGCTCTGATGAAAAGGAACCCCTACTAACAGATGTTGTTGGCGAGTCCACCACTGTAGCGAGGTTTTTGCCACAGGTGAGAGGATTATTCTGTCTTCCCATCTGGCTGCGAGTGGACTCCACTGATCTTCCAGGTTCTCCTGAAGAAGAGGTCTCATGCGTAATCTGGCATTCGGGACAATGAAAATGCAGGAGGCCATGGAGCCCAGTAGTGACGCTATTTGCCTAACTGTAGGTCATAGAGTGAAGAATGGTGTGACACTTCTGTGCTATTGATAATAGTCTCTCCTCCGAAAGATACACTTTCTAGATTGGTGTCCAGTATTGCCCCTAGGTAATGGAGCCTCTGGGTTGTAGTTAGTATGGACTTTTGAAGGTTGACCTGCAGACCTGAGTGTTGAAGGTGCCCATCAAGGTGGTTCAAAGTTTGCTCTGCAGTGCTGCCTTTTAGTGACCAATTGTCGACATACGGGTAAATGAAGATATTCTTCTTTCTCAAGGGTGCTGCTACTGTTGCTACACATTTGGAGAATGTTTGAGGAGCTGATTTCAGCCCGAAGGGCAGTACCCTGAATTGGTAATGTTGGGATGCAACAACGAAGCTAAGGAATTTGCGGTGTTTCACTATAACCGGGATGTGAAAATATGCATCCTGTAGGATGCTTGGAGCGGAGGAAAAATCTGATGAAGGGCCAACATTCTGAACTTTTCTTTTTAAATGTATGTAAGGAAATGCCTCCTTGGCATGGTTGCCCCCTGACTTTTTGCCTTTGCTGATGCTATGTTTACAATTGAAAGTGTGCTGAGGCCTGCTAACCAGGCCCCAGCACCAGTGTTCTTTCCCTAACCTGTACTTTTGTATCCACAATTGGCAGACCCTGGCATCCAGATAAGTCCCTTGTAACTGGTACTTCTAGTACCAAGGGCCCTGATGCCAAGGAAGGTCTCTAAGGGATGCAGCATGTCTTATGCCACCCTGGAGACCTCTCACTCAGCACAGACACACTGCTTGCCAGCTTGTGTGTGCTAGTGAGGACAAAACGAGTAAGTCGACATGGCACTCCCCTCAGGGTGCCATGCCAGCCTCTCACTGCCTATGCAGTATAGGTAAGACACCCCTCTAGCAGGCCTTACAGCCCTAAGGCAGGGTGCACTATACCATAGGTGAGGGTACCAGTGCATGAGCATGGTACCCCTACAGTGTCTAAACAAAACCTTAGACATTGTAAGTGCAGGGTAGCCATAAGAGTATATGGTCTGGGAGTCTGTCAAACACGAACTCCACAGCACCATAATGGCTACACTGAAAACTGGGAAGTTTGGTATCAAACTTCTCAGCACAATAAATGCACACTGATGCCAGTGTACATTTTATTGTAAAATACACCACAGAGGGCACCTTAGAGGTGCCCCCTGAAACTTAACCGACTATCTGTGTAGGCTGACTAGTTCTAGCAGCCTGCCACAAACCGAGACATGTTGCTGGCCCCATGGGGAGAGTGCCTTTGTCACTCTGAGGCCAGTAACAAAGCCTGCACTGGGTGGAGATGCTAACACCTCTCCCAGGCAGGAATTGTCACACCTGGCGGTGAGCCTCAAAGGCTCACCTCCTTTGTGCCAACCCAGCAGGACACTCCAGCTAGTGGAGTTGCCCGCCCCCTCCGGCCAGGCCCCACTTTTGGCGGCAAGGCCGGAGAAAATAATGAGAATAACAAGGAGGAGTCACTGGCCAGTCAGGACAGCCCCTAAGGTGTCCTGAGCTGAGGTGACTCTAACTTTTAGAAATCCTCCATCTTGCAGATGGAGGATTCCCCCAATAGGGTTAGGATTGTGACCCCCTCCCCTTGGGAGGAGGCACAAGGAGGGTGTACCCACCCCCAGGGCTAGTAGCCATTGGCTACTAACCCCCCAGACCTAAACACGCCCTTAAATTTAGTATTTAAGGGCTACCCTGAACCCTAGAAAATTAGATTCCTGCAACTACAAGAAGAAGGACTGCCCAGCTGAAAAACCCCTGCAGCGGAAGACCAGAAGACGACAACTGCCTTGGCTCCAGAAACTCACCGGCCTGTCTCCTGCCTTCCAAAGATCCTGCTCCAGCGACGCCTTCCAAAGGGACCAGCGACCTCGACATCCTCTGAGGACTGCCCCTGCTTCGAAAAGACAAGAAACTCCTGAGGACAGCGGACCTGCTCCAAGAAAAGCTGCAACTTTGTTTCCAGCAGCTTTAAAGAACCCTGCAAGCTCCCCGCAAGAAGCGTGAGACTTGCAATACTGCACCCGGCGACCCCGACTCGGCTGGTGGCGATCCAACACCTCAGGAGGGACCCCAGGACTACTCTGATACTGTGAGTACCAAAACCTGTCCCCCCTGAACCCCCACAGCGCCGCCTGCAGAGGGAATCCCGAGGCTTCCCCTGACCGCGACTCTTTGAACCTAAAGTCCCGACGCCTGGGAGAGACCCTGCACCCGCAGCCCCCAGGACCTGAAGGACCGGACTTTCACTGGAGAAGTGACCCCCAGGAGTCCCTCTCCCTTACCCAAGTGGAGGTTTCCCCGAGGAACCCCCCCCTTGCCTGCCTGCAGCGCTGAAGAGATCCCGAGATCTCTCATAGACTAACATTGCGAACCCGACGCTTGTTTCTACACTGCACCCGGCCGCCCCCGCGCCGCTGAGGGTGAAATTTCTGTGTGGACTTGTGTCCCCCCCGGTGCCCTACAAAACCCCCCTGGTCTGCCCTCCGAAGACGCGGGTACTTACCTGCAAGCAGACCGGAACCGGGGCACCCCCTTCTCTCCATTCTAGCCTATGTGTTTTGGGCACCACTTTGAACTCTGCACCTGACCGGCCCTGAGCTGCTGGTGTGGTGACTTTGGGGTTGCTCTGAACCCCCAACGGTGGGCTACCTTGGACCAAGAACTGAACCCTGTAAGTGTCTTACTTACCTGGTAAAACTAACAAATACTTACCTCCCCTAGGAACTGTGAAAATTGCACTAAGTGTCCACTTTTAAAACAGCTATTTGTCAATAACTTGAAAAGTATACATGCAATTTTTATGATTTGAAGTTCCTAAAGTACTTACCTGCAATACCTTTCGAATGAGATATTACATGTAGAATTTGAACCTGTGGTTCTTAAAATAAACTAAGAAAATATATTTTTCTATATAAAAACCTATTGGCTGGATTTGTCTCTGAGTGTGTGTACCTCATTTATTGTCTATGTGTATGTACAACAAATGCTTAACACTACTCCTTGGATAAGCCTACTGCTCGACCACACTACCACAAAATAGAGCATTAGTATTATCTCTTTTTACCACTATTTTACCTCTAAGGGGAACCCTTGGACTCTGTGCATGCTATTCCTTACTTTGAAATAGCACATACAGAGCCAACTTCCTACAATGTACTTGTTCAGATGTCTCGGATCCAAAATGGGTCTGAAAACCCCATCTTGACCTTTCTTTTGTACTAGAAATAAGCGGGAGTACACCCCTTTTCCTCTTTGCGAAGGTGGAACTTTTTCAATAGCTTGCTTTTGTAGCAGAATGATAACCTCTTTCTGTAGCAAAGACTGGGGAAGACACTTTGCTGGTAGCACCGGAGAAGGAGACTTGAAACGTAGAGAATACCCATTCTTGACAATATTTAGCACCCATTTGTTGTATGTTATGGCGTGCCACTCGTTTATAAAATTTGCAATACTTCCCCCGCCCACCCACTGGAGTGGTTGTCAGAATCAGGGGAAGAGAGTTCTCATTGTTTGCCCGATGTTTTGGGGGTAGACGGATTTTGCCTACTTGAACCATGTTCTCTTGTTGTCTTGCTGGACTGATAGAACAGTCGTCCTTGTCTTTGCTGTGGCTTTTGGGGCCAATGAGGGGTTTGAACCCTCTGCTGATAAGTAAGCCTATCAAATGGCCTATACCTTCATCGGTATTCCTTACATCTGTCTAGCCCTACGGCTTTCAGTGTGTCCAACTCCGTCTTCATTTTGGCCATCTCATCATCCGAATGGGTCCCAAACAAGGAGTTCCCAGTGAATGGCAGGTTGAGGATGCGATGTTGAGCCTCCTGTTTTAAACCTGTGAGGCACAGCCAAGATGACCTCCTTGCACATATGCCATGTGCATATCCATGAGCCGCTAAGTCCGAGCCATCCGCAGATGCACTGATCACCTGGTTGGCTACTAGACCTCCTTCCTGAAGGATCTCTTGGAAATCCTGTCTGTCTTCTCGCGGCAATTTATCTACAAACCTGTTCAGAGAGTCCCACAAAGAACAGGCGTATCTTCCTAGAAGTGCAGAACCACTAGAGACCGTCATAAAAGCTGCCGAGGTACCACACATTTTCCTACCGAGCGAATACAGATGCTTGCTCTCCTTATCTGGAGGGACCGTTGATGAGGAGGCCACAGAATGAGTCTTTCGGGCTACAGCTAGAATGACCGAGTCCGGCGGCGGAACAGCTCTGAGAAATAAAGGATCCTGGTCTGTGACTTCATATTTCTTTAGGATCAGCGCCTGCGCTGCACTGCATGCAGGGTTGCTGGTGTCAGAAAAGTGTACATGGCTGGCTGCAGAAGACCAGGAACTAATGGCAGCTGCTGCCTGGAAGTACGACGATGGTGTAGGGTCTCAAAAGTTACCGACCATTATGTTGTCGGTTCCGAAAGGTCTATATTGAGTTTCTGGGCTCCTCTAACCAACACCTAATTGAAAGTGGTTATATTGTCCACTTGAGAAACTCTTGCCGCCGGAGTATTTGTCAGAGTATGCGAACAGTCTTTTATCGAAGTGTCAGAAGCCGTGGATCATGAAGGGGATCTGCGTCTCTGGTGACGGGATCTAGAGACCCGGCATCTTGATCTTCGCCTGGAATGTGATCTACTCCTTGTGCGCGACCAGCTTGTCAGAGGATGGAATTGTCATCCGCTTGGCAGGAGTTGCTGGAGATGGCGTTAGTGGAAAAGAAGCAGAGGAGAATATAGCCGGGATTATTGTGAATCTGGAGTTTGATTAGCCAGAGTTTTAGTAAGGCTTTCCAACCACCTCGGAGACAGATTTATAGGGGAGAGCTGGCCTTGAGATGAGGCCCTTGAGGATGCCACAGATGATGTACTTGGTATAGCGACAACTTGGTCCTGAGGAGGTAAATTCGTCTCAGGAGTTGAAATTTGCCCCGCCGCTGTCTTTTGAGGAGGACTGGGACATTGAGAAGCCATTTGTGATGCAACCGTCAAAGGTGAGGAGTGTCTCAACGTCTAACGGCGATGTAATGTTGACGGAGATAGTTGAACCCTTGCCGCCAAATGTGACCTTCTTGACTTCAGTAGTTTCGAAGTTGACCGCCTCGATGGCGACTGATGACCCAACAATGGGGTATGTCTCGGCGCTGACCGGCTCGACGTCGAGTGATGGCCCAACGGTGGCAAGTGCCTTGGCGCCGAGTGAAGTTTTGTCGTCAGCTCAGACCGCGACATTGACGTCGATTTTGACGTTGGATGTTTCAACATCAGACAATCTTGGTCTGCCTCTGACGGCGTATGAGCAAAGCTGTGCTTACTCGACATTGATCGGTGGGTGGCCGTCGAAGGAGATCTATCCCGTTGAGGGAGTTGTTTTAGACGTCGTCTGAATCGCTGTCGACGGAGGAGTACTCCGACATTGGTTGGCGATTTTGATGTGACGACAGAAGCGATGATGTCGACAGCGAACAAACAGGAATTTTCCTACCAGCCGACATTGATCTTGCTCGCCGCTTATCAGAAGAGTCTTGGTCTCTGGAGATGATCTTATGAAGAGAGGATTATGTTTTCTCTCTCATGCAGCCCATGCAGACAAATCCTTTCTCTGTCCTTCAAAGTTCTTAGACATATTTTTACAGTGTCTGCAGGTCTCAAGACAGTGACTCTGTGGCAAACACACTATGCACACCGAGTGTGAATTTGACTGGGCCTTCTTTTTGCCACAAACAGGGCATTTCACAAAAAGTGAAGGCATTTTTTAAAGAAAAATGTTACTTTACTCGATGTTTTACCTTACTACCTGAGTAAAGCAGAGAAATAATGCTTCCAAAGAGTTTTTCTGGCAAAAAACTCAGAAAAAATAAGAGCTCAATCGACTAGGATACTCACAGAAGGAGCCGGAAAAAAGAAGTGACCTAACTGTGAACCAACTGTCACCTCACTTTCACCCCTGAGGCATGGTGGGATACTGGAGGTGCTCAGGGCCTTAAAGGCACAGTGACAGTTTTTTGGGTTCTGCTGTGTTAGGCTGCATGGAGGTTATTGGCTAATAATGCTCCTTTATTTTCAATGTAGTTTTTTCTTTTACAGTGGATTGTTTAAACTTTCTATTTTGAATGCAGGAAGGTTTTTTTTCCTTTAATTGAAGAGTTTAATTTATATCAAGAAACTTCACAAATAAAGCATTTGTAGGCTGTTTCTCAACATTGACTGCATTATTGCTTACACATGTATATATTTGTATTAATATTCTCTACTAGAATCATTATTTTTTTATATACATTTGATACATATACATGTGTTTATATTTGCTCTAGGGTCCCCGCACGTGGGCGGGAATATTCATGGTTTATGATTATTGATGAGGATCCCCTGGAAGAGAACCATAGGATACCAAGATACACAATTTACTGACCCCACAGTTTGACCTCAATGGAACAAGAAGCGAATCAAATTTTGTTATGTGTACGCCTTGTTAGTGGCTTAATTCATGGTTCACAGCCGGGAGACAGGGAGAACAATAAGCTGGTTGTCCACCTCATATTTAAAAAAAAAAAAAAAAAGGGGGGGGGGGTGGGGGGAAAGCTCGGCAACAAGAAAGGAAAACAATGGCAACAGGCAAACTTTTTTTTCTCTTTTTTTTTTTGCCGAGCAGCTAGGTAGAAATTGCCTTTGTTAAATTCACATCGAATTAGCAATCCACAAAAAAGCTGGAGGATCTATCTAACCCAACAGAGCATTAAAGCTCTCTGGATTCTCATTGTTTATAGTTGTGTGATTCTTATAAGTGTCTTTTAAGCAAGTATTTGAGCAATACACAATTTACTATAGAACCCAATACTGCAGTACACTTTTATGCTCCAAATTATAAGATCTCAATATAGAAGACTCAGTTTTTAGAAGCAGCCTGGCCGGAGGCGTGTCCAAAAAAGACAGTGCTAGTAACACACATTATAAAAGAATAACTAATAGTGGGGCTGTTCCTTCGGGTATCGATCACACTCTCTCTGGAGCCTACCTCTACGTTGTTCACTCTCACTTCTGCATTATCTTTCTCAGCTTTCAGTTCCAGCTCGATGTTCAGCAGAGCAATTTTCGGAGACTCATACTTTTTCGGCTGCATTTCAAAGCCTGCATAAGAGAAGGTCTTCTTAAAAGCTACTCCAGCGACCAGATGGGAGTCCTGTGAAAATAGGATAATTCTGGGTTAGAGTTAATCACATCTTCCATGGGGTACAAGTTATGCGACAGCTTACCTAACAAAAAGGGAACATTTGAGAATCCTGCGACACACAATACTTAAGCTGGAAACACGTGGGTCCATCTGCAGCATCAACTGCAATATGCTTAAATAAAAACGTACACTTACATCACTCTCAGGGGGTGGGGAGGGCGGGGAGACATTTAAAAATGTTGATAAAAAAAATAATAAACTACACCATATTCATAGAATATAGGATTTTTCCAAAGGACTTCATATGCAGGGACTGATGATCAAACCTTGTGCCTGAACGCCTCAAATCTAGGAACTACAGATGGACCAAGATGTCTCACCCCAATTACAAGGCTAGCCGTCCAATCCACACCTTGAACTAGTTTACCTGCAACCCTGTGTTAGGTGTCTTATCGACTTATTCTTTGTCTCTCAAATAAGTGTTGCCTCAGATGTAGCCTTCTGGACTGAGCCAGTCTCTCTCCTGACAATTCGCCATAGATCCGAGCGCACACAAATCTTTTCTGGTGGCTTGTTTAGACTCAATTACAGCAACAGTTTCTTCGCCAGAGTGCAACAAGGAACAAATATACACTTCACAGTCACAGAATCATTCTGGGGCTTTACACATGCATTATGTGCACTAGGCCAAAAAAATAAAATATATATGTAGGAAGTTGGCTCTGTATGTGCTACTTCAAAGTAAGGAATAGCATGCACAGAGTCCAAGGGTTCCCCTTAGAGGTAAAATAGTGGTAAAAATAGATAATACTAATGCTCTATTTTGTGGTAGTGTGGTCGAGCAGTAGGCTTATCCAAGGAGTAGTGTTAAGCATTTGTTGTACATACACAAGACAATAAATGAGGTACACACACTCAGAGACAAATCCAGCCAATAGGTTTTTATATAGAAAAATATCTTTTCTTAGTTTATTTTAAGAACCACAGGTTCAAATTCTCCATGTAATATCTCATTCGAAAGGTATTGCAGGTAAGTACTTTAGGAACTTCAAATCATCAAAATTGCATGTATACTTTTCAAGTTATTGACAAATAGCTGTTTTAAAAGTGGACACTTAGTGCAATTTTCACAGTTCCTAGGGGAGGTAAGTTTTGATTAGTTTTACCAGGTAAGTAAGACACTTACAGGGTTCAGTTCTTGGTCCAAGGTAGCCCACCGTTGGGGGTTCAGAGCAACCCCAAAGTCACCACACCAGCAGCTCAGGGCCGGTCAGGTGCAGAGTTCAAAGTGGTGCCCAAAACACATAGGCTAGAATGGAGAGAAGGGGGTGCCCCGGTTCCGGTCTGCTTGCAGGTAAGTACCCGCGTCTTCGGAGGGCAGACCAGGGGGGTTTTGTAGGGCACCGGAGGGGACACGAGTCCACACAGAAATTTCACCCTCAGCGGCGCGGGGGCGGCCGGGTGCAGTGTAGAAACAAGCGTCGGGTTCACAGTGTTAGTCTATGAGAGATCTCGGGATCTCTTCAGCGCTGCAGGCAGGCAAGGGGGGGGTTCCTCGGGGAAACCTCCACTTGGGCAAGGGAGAGGGACTCCTGGGGGTCGCTTCTCCAGTGAAAGTCCGGTCCTTCAGGTCCTGGGGGCTGCGGGTGCAGGGTCTCTCCCAGGCGTCGGGACTTTAGGTTCAAAGAGTCGCGGTCAGGGGAAGCCTCGGGATTCCCTCTGCAGGCGGCGCTGTGGGGGCTCAGGGGGGACAGGTTTTTGTACTCACAGTCTTAGAGTAGTCCTGGGGTCCCTCCTGAGGTGTTGGATCGCCACCAGCCGAGTCGGGGTCGCCGGGTGCAGTGTTGCAAGTCTCACGCTTCTTGCGGGGAGCTTGCAGGGATCTTTAAAGTTGCTGGAAACAAAGTTGCAGCTTTTCTTGGAGCAGGTCCGCTGTCCTCGGGAGTTTCTTGTCTTTTCGAAGCAGGGGCAGTCCTCAGAGGATGTCGAGGTCGCTGGTCCCTTCGGAAGGCGTCGCTGGAGCAGGATCTTTGGAAGGCAGGAGACAGGCCGGTGAGTTTCTGGAGCCAAGGCAGTTGTCGTCTTCTGGTCTTCCGCTGCAGGGGTTTTCAGCTGGGCAGTCCTTCTTCTTGTTGCAGGAATCTAATTTTCTAGGGTTCAGGGTAGCCCTTAAACACCAAACCTAAGGGCGTGTTTAGGTCTGGGGGGTCAGTAGCCAATGGCTACTAGCCCTGAGGGTGGGCACACCCCCTTTGTGCCTCCTCCCAAGGGGAGGGGGTCACAATCCTAACCCTATTGGGGGAATCCTCCATCTGCAAGATGGAGGATTTCCAAAAGTTAGAGTCACCTCAGCTCAGGACACCTTAGGGGCTGTCCTGACTGGCCAGTGACTCCTCCTTGTTATTCTCACTATCTTCTCCGGCCTTGCCGCCAAAAGTGGGGCCTGGCCGGAGGGGGCGGGCAACTCCACTAGCTGGAGTGTCCTGCTGGGTTGGCACAAAGGAGGTGAGCCTTTGAGGCTCACCGCCAGGTGTGACAATTCCTGCCTGGGAGAGGTGCCAGCATCTCCACCCAGTGCAGGCTTTGTTACTGGCCTCAGAGTGACAAAGGCACTCTCCCCATGGGGCCAGCAACATGTCTCGGTTTGTGGCAGGCTGCTAAAACTAGTCAGCCTACACAGATAGTCGGTTAAGTTTCAGGGGGCACCTCTAAGGTGCCCTCTGTGGTGTATTTTACAATAAAATGTACACTGGCATCAGTGTGCATTTATTGTGCTGAGAAGTTTGATACCAAACTTCCCAGTTTTCAGTGTAGCCATTATGGTGCTGTGGAGTTCGTGTTTGACAGACTCCCAGACCATATACTCTTATGGCTACCCTGCACTTACAATGTCTAAGGTTTTATTTAGACACTGTAGGGGCACCATGCTCATGCACTGGTACCCTCACCTATGGTATAGTGCACCCTGCCTTAGGGCTGTAAGGCCTGCTAGAGGGGTGTCTTACCTATACTGCATAGGCAGTGAGAGGCTGGCATGGCACCCTGAGGGGAGTGCCATGTCGACTTACTCGTTTTGTCCTCACTAGCACACACAAGCTGGCAAGCAGTGTGTCTGTGCTGAGTGAGAGGTCTCCAGGGTGGCATAAGACATGCTGCAGCCCTTAGAGACCTTCCTTGGCATCAGGGCCCTTGGTACTAGAAGTACCAGTTACAAGGGACTTATCTGGATGCCAGGGTCTGCCAATTGTGGATACAAAAGTACAGGTTAGGGAAAGAACACTGGTGCTGGGGCCTGGTTAGCAGGCCTCAGCACACTTTCAATTGTAAACATAGCATCAGCAAAGGCAAAAAGTCAGGGGGCAACCATGCCAAGGAGGCATTTCCTTACACAACCCCCCCCCAAACGAAAGAGGATGAGACTAACCTTTCCCAAGAGAGTCTTCATTTTCTAAGTGGAAGAACCTGGAAAGGCCATCTGCATTGGCATGGGCAGTCCCAGGTCTGTGTTCCACTATAAAGTCCATTCCCTGTAGGGAGATGGACCACCTCAACAGTTTAGGATTTTCACCTTTCATTTGCATCAGCCATTTGAGAGGTCTGTGGTCAGTTTGAACTAGGAAGTGAGTCCCAAAGAGGTATGGTCTCAGCTTCTTCAGGGACCAAACCACAGCAAAGGCCTCCCTCTCAATGGCACTCCAACGCTGCTCCCTGGGGAGTAACCTCCTGCTAATGAAAGCAACAGGCTGGTCAAGGCCATCATCATTTGTTTGGGACAAAACTGCCCCTATCCCATGTTCAGAGGCATCAGTCTGCACAATGAACTGCTTAGAATAATCTGGAGCTTTGAGAACTGGTGCTGAGCACATTGCCTGTTTCAGGGTGTCAAAGGCCTGTTGGCATTCCACAGTCCAGTTTACTTTCTTGGGCATTTTCTTGGAGGTGAGTTCAGTGAGGGCTGTCACAATGGATCCATATCCCTTCACAAACCTCCTGTAATACCCAGTCAAGCCAAGGAATGCCCTGACTTGAGTCTGGGTTTTTGGAGCTACCCAGTCCAGAATAGTCTGGATCTTGGGTTGGAGTGGCTGAACTTGGCCTCCACCTACAAGGTGTCCCAAGTAAACCACAGTTCCCTGCCCTATCTGGCATTTGGATGCCTTGATAGAGAGGCCTGCAGATTGCAGAGCCTTCAAAACCTTCCTCAGGTGGACCAGGTGATCCTGCCAGGTGGAGCTAAAGACAGCAATATCATCAAGATAAGCTGTGCTAAAGGACTCCAAGCCAGCAAGGACTTGATTCACCAACCTTTGGAAGGTGGCAGGGGCATTCTTTAAACCAAAGGGCATAACAGTAAACTGATAATGCCCATCAGGTGTGGAGAATGCTGTCTTTTCTTTTGCTCCAGGTGCCATTTTTATTTGCCAGTACCCTGCTGTCAAGTCAAAGGTACTTAGAAATTTGGCAGCACCTAATTTATCAATGAGCTCATCAGCTCTTGGAATTGGATGAGCATCTGTCTTGGTGACAGAATTGAGCCCTCTGTAGTCCACACAAAACCTCATCTCTTTCTTTCCATCTGTGGTGTGAGGTTTGGGGACTAAGACCACTGGGCTAGCCCAGGGGCTGTCAGAGCGCTCAATGACTCCCAATTCCAGCATCTTGTGGACTTCCACCTTGATGCTTTCCTTAACATGGTCAGATGTAAGGAAATGCCTCCTTGGCATGGTTGCCCCCTGACTTTTTGCCTTTGCTGATGCTATGTTTACAATTGAAAGTGTGCTGAGGCCTGCTAACCAGGCCCCAGCCCCAGTGTTCTTTCCCTAACCTGTACTTTTGTATCCACAATTGGCAGACCCTGGCATCCAGATAAGTCCCTTGTAACTGGTACTTCTAGTACCAAGGGCCCTGATGCCAAGGAAGGTCTCTAAGGGATGCAGCATGTCTTATGCCACCCTGGAGACCTCTCACTCAGCACAGACACACTGCTTGCCAGCTTGTGTGTGCTAGTGAGGACAAAACGAGTAAGTCGACATGGCACTCCCCTCAGGGTGCCATGCCAGCCTCTCACTGCCTATGCAGTATAGGTAAGACACCCCTCTAGCAGGCCTTACAGCCCTAAGGCAGGGTGCACTATACCATAGGTGAGGGTACCAGTGCATGAGCATGGTACCCCTACAGTGTCTAAACAAAACCTTAGACATTGTAAGTGCAGGGTAGCCATAAGAGTATATGGTCTGGGAGTCTGTCAAACACGAACTCCACAGCACCATAATGGCTACACTGAAAACTGGGAAGTTTGGTATCAAACTTCTCAGCACAATAAATGCACACTGATGCCAGTGTACATTTTATTGTAAAATACACCACAGAGGGCACCTTAGAGGTGCCCCCTGAAACTTAACCGACTATCTGTGTAGGCTGACTAGTTTTAGCAGCCTGCCACAAACCGAGACATGTGGCTGGCCCCATGGGGAGAGTGCCTTTGTCACTCTGAGGCCAGTAACAAAGCCTGCACTGGGTGGAGATGCTAACACCTCTCCCAGGCAGGAATTGTCACACCTGGCGGTGAGCCTCAAAGGCTCACCTCCTTTGTGCCAACCCAGCAGGACACTCCAGCTAGTGGAGTTGCCCGCCCCCTCCGGCCAGGCCCCACTTTTGGCGGCAAGGCCGGAGAAAATAATGAGAATAACAAGGAGGAGTCACTGGCCAGTCAGGACAGCCCCTAAGGTGTCCTGAGCTGAGGTGACTCTAACTTTTAGAAATCCTCCATCTTGCAGATGGAGGATTCCCCCAATAGGGTTAGGATTGTGACCCCCTCCCCTTGGGAGGAGGCACAAAGAGGGTGTACCCACCCCCAGGGCTAGTAGCCATTGGCTACTAACCCCCCAGACCTAAACACGCCCTTAAATTTAGTATTTAAGGGCTACCCTGAACCCTAGAAAATTAGATTCCTGCAACAAGAAGAAGGACTGCCCAGCTGAAAACCCCTGCAGCGGAAGACCAGAAGACGACAACTGCCTTGGCTCCAGAAACTCACCGGCCTGTCTCCTGCCTTCCAAAGATCCTGCTCCAGCGACGCCTTCCGAAGGGACCAGCGACCTCGACATCCTCTGAGGACTGCCCCTGCTTCGAAAAGACAAGAAACTCCCGAGGACAGCGGACCTGCTCCAAGAAAAGCTGCAACTTTGTTTCCAGCAGCTTTAAAGAACCCTGCAAGCTCCCCGCAAGAAGCGTGAGACTTGCCACACTGCACCCGGCGACCCCGACTCGGCTGGTGGCGATCCAACACCTCAGGAGGGACCCCAGGACTACTCTGATACTGTGAGTACCAAAACCTGTCCCCCCTGAGCCCCCACAGCGCCGCCTGCAGAGGGAATCCCGAGGCTTCCCCTGACCGCGACTCTTTGAACCTAAAGTCCCGACGCCTGGGAGAGACCCTGCACCCGCAGCCCCCAGGACCTGAAGGACCGGACTTTCACTGGAGAAGTGACCCCCAGGAGTCCCTCTCCCTTGCCCAAGTGGAGGTTTCCCCGAGGAACCCCCCCCTTGCCTGCCTGCAGCGCTGAAGAGATCCCGAGATCTCTCGTAGACTAACATTGCGAACCCGACGCTTGTTTCTACACTGCACCCGGCCGCCCCCGCGCCGCTGAGGGTGAAATTTCTGTGTGGACTCGTGTCCCCCCCGGTGCCCTACAAAACCCCCCTGGTCTGCCCTCCGAAGACGCGGGTACTTACCTGCAAGCAGACCGGAACCGGGGCACCCCCTTCTCTCCATTCTAGCCTATGTGTTTTGGGCACCACTTTGAACTCTGCACCTGACCGGCCCTGAGCTGCTGGTGTGGTGACTTTGGGGTTGCTCTGAACCCCCAACGGTGGGCTACCTTGGACCAAGAACTGAACCCTGTAAGTGTCTTACTTACCTGGTAAAACTAATCAAAACTTACCTCCCCTAGGAACTGTGAAAATTGCACTAAGTGTCCACTTTTAAAACAGCTATTTGTCAATAACTTGAAAAGTATACATGCAATTTTGATGATTTGAAGTTCCTAAAGTACTTACCTGCAATACCCTTCGAATGAGATATTACATGTAGAATTTGAACCTGTGGTTCTTAAAATAAACTAAGAAAAGATATTTTTCTATATAAAAACCTATTGGCTGGATTTGTTTCTGAGTGTGTGTACCTCATTTATTGGCTATGTGTATGTACAACAAATGCTTAACACTACTCCTTGGATAAGCCTACTGCTCGACCACACTACCACAAAATAGAGCACTAGTATTATCTATTTTTACCACTATTTTACCTCTAAGGGGAACCCTTGGACTCTGTGCATGCTATTCCTTACTTTGAAATAGCACATACAGAGCCAACTTCCTACATTGGTGGATCAGCGGTGGGGTACAAGACTTTGCATTTGCTGGACTACTCAGCCAATACCTGATCACACGACAAATTCCAAAATTGTCATTAGAAATTGATTTTTGCAATTTGAAAAGTTTTCTAAATTCTTAAAAGACCTGCTAGGGCCTTGTATTAGATCCTGTTTAGCATTTCTTTTAGAGTTTAAAAGTTTGTTAAAAGTTTGAATTAGATTCTAGAACCAGTTTTAGTTTCTTAAAAAGTATTCCAACTTTTAGAAGCATAATGTCTAGCACAGATGTGAATGTGGTGGAACTCGACACCACACCTTACCTCCATCTACAGATGAGAGAGCTAAGGTCACTCTGTAAACTAAAGAAAATAGCAATGGGCCCCAAACCTACCAAAGTACAGCTCCAGGAGCTTTTGGCAGAGTTTGAAAAGGCCAACCCCTCTGAGGATGGCAACTCAGAGGATGAAGATAGTGACTTGGAGGGAAATTCCCCCCCTCCAGTCCTACTTAGGGAGAGCAGGGCTTCTCAAGCCCTGACTCCACAAATAATAGTCAGAGATGCTGGTTCCCTCACAGGAGGGACCAACAACTCTGAAATCACTGAGGATAACTCCAGTGAAGAGGACATCCAGTTAGCCAGGATGGCCAAAAGATTGGCTTTGGAAAGACAGATCCTAGCCATAGAGAGGGAAAGACAAGAGATGGGCCTAGGACCCATCAATGGTGGCAGCAACATAAATAGGGTCAGAGATTCTCCTGACATGTTGAAAATCCCTAAAGGGATTGTAACTAAATATGAAGATGGTGATGACATCACCAAATGGTTCACAGCTTTTGAGAGGGCTTGTGTAACCAGAAAAGTGAACAGATCTCACTGGGGTGCTCTCCTTTGGGAAATGTTCACAGGAAAGTGTAGGGATAGACTCCTCACACTCTCTGGACAAGATGCAGAATCTTATGACCTCATGAAGGGTACCCTGATTGAGGGCTTTGGATTCTCCACTGAGGAGTACAGGATTAGGTTCAGGGGGGCTCAAAAATCCTCGAGCCAGACCTGGGTTGACTTTGTTGACTACTCAGTGAAAACACTAGATGGTTGGATTCAAGGCAGTGGTGTAAGTAATTATGATGGGCTGTACAATTTATTTGTGAAAGAACACCTGTTAAGTAATTGTTTCAATGATAAACTGCATCAGCATCTGGTAGACCTAGGACCAATTTCTCCCCAAGAATTGGGAAAGAAGGCGGACCATTGGGTCAAGACAAGGGTGTCCAAGACTTCAACAGGGGGTGACCAAAAGAAAGGGGTCACAAAGACTCCCCAGCAGAAGGGTGATGAGACAACCAAAACTAAAAATAGTAAAGAGTCTTCTACAGGCCCCCAAAAACCTGCACAGGAGGGTGGGCCCAGAGCCTCTTCACAAAACAATGGGTACAAGGGTAAAAACTTTGATCCCAAAAAGGCCTGGTGTCATAGCTGTAAACAGCATGGACACCAAACTGGAGACAAGGCCTGTCCCAAGAAAGGTTCCACTCCAAACTCCCATCCAGGTAACACTGGTATGGCTAGTCTCCAAGTGGGATCAACAGTGTGCCCAGAGCAAATCAGGGTCCACACTGAAGCTACTCTAGTTTCTGAGGGTGGGGTGGATTTAGCCACACTAGCTGTCTGGCCGCCTAACATGCAAAAATACAGACAGAAACTCTTAATTAATGGGACTAGAATAGAGGGCCTGAGGGATACAGGTGCCAGTGTCACCATGGTGACAGAGAAACTGGTTTCCCCTGGCCAATACCTGACTGGAAAAACTTACACAGTCACCAACGCTGACAATCAGAGAAAAGTACATCCCATGGCAATGGTTACTTTAGAATGGGGAGGGGTCAATGGCCTGAAACAGGTGGTGGTCTCCTCAAATATCCCAGTGGACTGTCTGCTTGGAAATGACCTGGAGTCCTCAGCATGGGCTGAGGTAGAGCTAAAAACCCATGCAGCCATGCTGGGTATCCCTGAACTGGTGTGTGTGAAAACGAGAGCACAATGCAAGGCACAGGGTGAAAAAGTAGAGCTGGAGTCTGGAAAAATGGCCCAGCCTACCAAGAGAACAGGAAAGTCAGTTGGGAAACCAACTGCAACACAGCAAAAGAAAGGGAACCTCTCTTCTCAGGAAGAAGTTCTGCCCTCTGAGGGAACTGAGCCTTTGGAACTTGAACCTTATCAGGTTGAGCTCTTAGGCCCAGGGGGACCCTCAAGGGAAGAGCTGTGTAAGGGACAAGAAACCTGTCCCTCTCTTGAAGGCCTTAGGCAGCAAGCTGCTGAAGAGTCCAAAGGCAAGAAAAATGGAACACATAGGGTCTATTGGGAAGATGGGCTCCTGTACACTGAGGCCAGAGACCCCAAACCTGGTACCACTAGGAGAGTGGTAGTGCCTCAGCTGTTCAGAGAGTTCATCCTAACATTGGCCCATGACATTCCCCTTGCTGGACATTTGGGACAAACCAAGACGTGGGAGAGGTTAGTCAACCACTTCTACTGGCCCAATATGTCCAACATGGTTAAGGAGTTTTGCC
The DNA here is from genome assembly GCF_031143425.1 of Pleurodeles waltl. Taxonomy (NCBI): domain Eukaryota; kingdom Metazoa; phylum Chordata; class Amphibia; order Caudata; family Salamandridae; genus Pleurodeles; species Pleurodeles waltl. Next base: position 1,311,324,380 of record NC_090437.1, on the reverse strand, counting down.
TCTCCTGCCCCACCTGTCAAGCCAGTGGTAAGACAGGTGGGCACCCAAAGGCCCCCCTCATTCCACTTCCAGTGGTGGGGGTGCCCTTTGAAAGAGTGGGTGTGGACATAGTTGGTCCACTGGAACCTCCCACAGCCTCAGGAAATATGTATATCCTGGTAGTAGTGGATCATGCTACCAGGTATCCTGAAGCTATTCCCCTTAGGTCGACTACTGCCCCTGCAGTAGCCAAGGCCCTCATTGGTATCTTTACCAGAGTGGGTTTCCCTAAGGAGGTGGTGTCTGACAGAGGTACCAACTTCATGTCAGCATACCTAAAGCACATGTGGAATGAGTGTGGAGTGACTTATAAATTCACTACACCTTACCATCCACAAACTAATGGCTTAGTTGAGAGATTCAACAAGACATTAAAAGGCATGATCATGGGGCTCCCAGAAAAGCTCAAAAGGAGATGGGATGTCCTCTTGCCATGTCTGCTTTTCGCTTACAGAGAGGTGCCACAGAAGGGAGTAGGATTCTCACCCTTTGAACTTCTGTTTGGTCATCCTGTAAGGGGACCACTTGCCCTTGTTAAAGAAGGCTGGGAGAGACCTCTCCATGAGCCTAAACAGGACATAGTGGACTATGTACTTGGCCTTCGCTCTAGAATGGCAGAGTACATGGAAAAGGCAACCAAAAACCTTGAGGCCAGCCAACAGCTCCAGAAGTTTTGGTATGACCAAAAGGCTGCACTGGTTGAGTTCCAACCAGGGCAGAAAGTCTGGGTTCTGGAGCCTGTGGCTCCCAGGGCACTCCAGGACAAATGGAGTGGCCCTTACCCAGTACTAGAGAGGAAGAGTCAGGTCACCTACTTGGTGGACCTGGGCACAAGCAGGAGCCCCAAGAGGGTGATCCATGTAAACCGCCTTAAGCTCTTCCACGACAGGGCTGATGTCAATCTGTTGATGGTAACAGATGAGGATCAGGAGGCAGAGAGTGAACCTCTCCCTGATCTTCTGTCATCAGACCCAAAAGATGGTACAGTAGATGGAGTGATCTACTCAGACACCCTCTCTGGCCAACAGCAAGCTGATTGTAGGAGAGTCCTACAACAGTTTCCTGAACTCTTCTCCTTAACCCCTGGTCAGACACACCTGTGTACCCATGATGTGGACACAGGAGACAGCATGCCTGTCAAGAACAAAATCTTTAGACAGTCTGACCATGTTAAGGAAAGCATCAAGGTGGAAGTCCACAAGATGCTGGAATTGGGAGTAATTGAGCGCTCTGACAGCCCCTGGGCTAGCCCAGTGGTCTTAGTCCCCAAACCTCACACCAAAGATGGAAAGAAAGAGATGAGGTTTTGTGTGGACTACAGAGGGCTCAATTCTGTCACCAAGACAGATGCCCATCCAATTCCAAGAGCTGATGAGCTCATTGATAAATTAGGTGCTGCCAAATTTCTAAGTACCTTTGACTTGACAGCAGGGTACTGGCAAATAAAAATGGCACCTGGAGCAAAAGAAAAGACAGCATTCTCCACACCTGATGGGCATTATCAGTTTACTGTTATGCCCTTTGGTTTAAAGAATGCCCCTGCCACCTTCCAAAGGTTGGTGAATCAAGTCCTTGCTGGCTTGGAGTCCTTTAGCACAGCTTATCTTGATGATATTGCTGTCTTTAGCTCCACCTGGCAGGATCACCTGGTCCACCTGAGGAAGGTTTTGAAGGCTCTGCAATCTGCAGGCCTCTCTATCAAGGCATCCAAATGCCAGATAGGGCAGGGAACTGTGGTTTACTTGGGACACCTTGTAGGTGGAGGCCAAGTTCAGCCACTCCAACCCAAGATCCAGACTATTCTGGACTGGGTAGCTCCAAAAACCCAGACTCAAGTCAGGGCATTCCTTGGCTTGACTGGGTACTACAGGAGGTTTGTGAAGGGATATGGATCCATTGTGACAGCCCTCACTGAGCTCACCTCCAAGAAAATGCCCAAGAAAGTGAACTGGACTGTGGACTGCCAACAGGCCTTTGACACCCTGAAACAGGCAATGTGCTCAGCACCAGTTCTCAAAGCTCCAGATTATTCTAAGCAGTTCATTGTGCAGACTGATGCCTCTGAACATGGGATAGGGGCAGTTTTGTCCCAAACAAATGATGATGGCCTTGACCAGCCTGTTGCTTTCATTAGCAGGAGGTTACTCCCCAGGGAGCAGCGTTGGAGTGCCATTGAGAGGGAGGCCTTTGCTGTGGTTTGGTCCCTGAAGAAGCTGAGACCATACCTCTTTGGGACTCACTTCCTAGTTCAAACTGACCACAGACCTCTCAAATGGCTGATGCAAATGAAAGGTGAAAATCCTAAACTGTTGAGGTGGTCCATCTCCCTACAGGGAATGGACTTTATAGTGGAACACAGACCTGGGACTGCCCATGCCAATGCAGATGGCCTTTCCAGGTTCTTCCACTTAGAAAATGAAGACTCTCTTGGGAAAGGTTAGTCTCATCCTCTTTCGTTTGGGGGGGGGTTGTGTAAGGAAATGCCTCCTTGGCATGGTTGCCCCCTGACTTTTTGCCTTTGCTGATGCTATGTTTACAATTGAAAGTGTGCTGAGGCCTGCTAACCAGGCCCCAGCCCCAGTGTTCTTTCCCTAACCTGTACTTTTGTATCCACAATTGGCAGACCCTGGCATCCAGATAAGTCCCTTGTAACTGGTACTTCTAGTACCAAGGGCCCTGATGCCAAGGAAGGTCTCTAAGGGATGCAGCATGTCTTATGCCACCCTGGAGACCTCTCACTCAGCACAGACACACTGCTTGCCAGCTTGTGTGTGCTAGTGAGGACAAAACGAGTAAGTCGACATGGCACTCCCCTCAGGGTGCCATGCCAGCCTCTCACTGCCTATGCAGTATAGGTAAGACACCCCTCTAGCAGGCCTTACAGCCCTAAGGCAGGGTGCACTATACCATAGGTGAGGGTACCAGTGCATGAGCATGGTACCCCTACAGTGTCTAAACAAAACCTTAGACATTGTAAGTGCAGGGTAGCCATAAGAGTATATGGTCTGGGAGTCTGTCAAACACGAACTCCACAGCACCATAATGGCTACACTGAAAACTGGGAAGTTTGGTATCAAACTTCTCAGCACAATAAATGCACACTGATGCCAGTGTACATTTTATTGTAAAATACACCACAGAGGGCACCTTAGAGGTGCCCCCTGAAACTTAACCGACTATCTGTGTAGGCTGACTAGTTTTAGCAGCCTGCCACAAACCGAGACATGTGGCTGGCCCCATGGGGAGAGTGCCTTTGTCACTCTGAGGCCAGTAACAAAGCCTGCACTGGGTGGAGATGCTAACACCTCTCCCAGGCAGGAATTGTCACACCTGGCGGTGAGCCTCAAAGGCTCACCTCCTTTGTGCCAACCCAGCAGGACACTCCAGCTAGTGGAGTTGCCCGCCCCCTCCGGCCAGGCCCCACTTTTGGCGGCAAGGCCGGAGAAAATAATGAGAATAACAAGGAGGAGTCACTGGCCAGTCAGGACAGCCCCTAAGGTGTCCTGAGCTGAGGTGACTCTAACTTTTAGAAATCCTCCATCTTGCAGATGGAGGATTCCCCCAATAGGGTTAGGATTGTGACCCCCTCCCCTTGGGAGGAGGCACAAAGAGGGTGTACCCACCCCCAGGGCTAGTAGCCATTGGCTACTAACCCCCCAGACCTAAACACGCCCTTAAATTTAGTATTTAAGGGCTACCTTGAACCCTAGAAAATTAGATTCCTGCAACAAGAAGAAGGACTGCCCAGCTGAAAACCCCTGCAGCGGAAGACCAGAAGACGACAACTGCCTTGGCTCCAGAAACTCACCGGCCTGTCTCCTGCCTTCCAAAGATCCTGCTCCAGCGACGCCTTCCGAAGGGACCAGCGACCTCGACATCCTCTGAGGACTGCCCCTGCTTCGAAAAGACAAGAAACTCCCGAGGACAGCGGACCTGCTCCAAGAAAAGCTGCAACTTTGTTTCCAGCAGCTTTAAAGAACCCTGCAAGCTCCCCGCAAGAAGCGTGAGACTTGCCACACTGCACCCGGCGACCCCGACTCGGCTGGTGGCGATCCAACACCTCAGGAGGGACCCCAGGACTACTCTGATACTGTGAGTACCAAAACCTGTCCCCCCTGAGCCCCCACAGCGCCGCCTGCAGAGGGAATCCCGAGGCTTCCCCTGACCGCGACTCTTTGAACCTAAAGTCCCGACGCCTGGGAGAGACCCTGCACCCGCAGCCCCCAGGACCTGAAGGACCGGACTTTCACTGGAGAAGTGACCCCCAGGAGTCCCTCTCCCTTGCCCAAGTGGAGGTTTCCCCGAGGAACCCCCCCCTTGCCTGCCTGCAGCGCTGAAGAGATCCCGAGATCTCTCGTAGACTAACATTGCGAACCCGACGCTTGTTTCTACACTGCACCCGGCCGCCCCCGCGCCGCTGAGGGTGAAATTTCTGTGTGGACTCGTGTCCCCCCCGGTGCCCTACAAAACCCCCCTGGTCTGCCCTCCGAAGACGCGGGTACTTACCTGCAAGCAGACCGGAACCGGGGCACCCCCTTCTCTCCATTCTAGCCTATGTGTTTTGGGCACCACTTTGAACTCTGCACCTGACCGGCCCTGAGCTGCTGGTGTGGTGACTTTGGGGTTGCTCTGAACCCCCAACGGTGGGCTACCTTGGACCAAGAACTGAACCCTGTAAGTGTCTTACTTACCTGGTAAAACTAATCAAAACTTACCTCCCCTAGGAACTGTGAAAATTGCACTAAGTGTCCACTTTTAAAACAGCTATTTGTCAATAACTTGAAAAGTATACATGCAATTTTGATGATTTGAAGTTCCTAAAGTACTTACCTGCAATACCCTTCGAATGAGATATTACATGTAGAATTTGAACCTGTGGTTCTTAAAATAAACTAAGAAAAGATATTTTTCTATATAAAAACCTATTGGCTGGATTTGTTTCTGAGTGTGTGTACCTCATTTATTGGCTATGTGTATGTACAACAAATGCTTAACACTACTCCTTGGATAAGCCTACTGCTCGACCACACTACCACAAAATAGAGCACTAGTATTATCTATTTTTACCACTATTTTACCTCTAAGGGGAACCCTTGGACTCTGTGCATGCTATTCCTTACTTTGAAATAGCACATACAGAGCCAACTTCCTACAGACTGTCTAAAGATTTTGTTCTTGACAGGCATGCTGTCTCCTGTGTCCACATCATGGGTACACAGGTGTGTCTGACCAGGGGTTAAGGAGAAGAGTTCAGGAAACTGTTGTAGGACTCTCCTACAATCAGCTTGCTGTTGGCCAGAGAGGGTGTCTGAGTAGATCACTCCATCTACTGTACCATCTTTTGGGTCTGATGACAGAAGATCAGGGAGAGGCTCACTCTCTGCCTCCTGATCCTCATCTGTTACCATCAACAGATTGACATCAGCCCTGTCGTGGAAGAGCTTAAGGCGGTTTACATGGATCACCCTTTTGGGGCTCCTGCTTGTGCCCAGGTCCACCAAGTAGGTGACCTGACTCTTCCTCTCTAGTACTGGGTAAGGGCCACTCCATTTGTCCTGGAGTGCCCGGGGAGCCACAGGTTCCAGAACCCAGACTTTCTTCCCTGGTTGGAACTCAACCAGTGCAGCCTTTTGGTCATACCAAAACTTCTGGAGCTGTTGGCTGGCCTCAAGGTTTTTGGTTGCCTTTTCCATGTACTCTGCCATTCTAGAGCGAAGGCCAAGTACATAGTCCACTATGTCCTGTTTAGGCTCATGGAGAGGTCTCTCCCAGCCTTCTTTAACAAGGGCAAGTGGTCCCCTTACAGGATGACCAAACAGAAGTTCAAAGGGTGAGAACCCTACTCCCTTCTGTGGTACCTCCCTGTAAGCGAAAAGCAGACATGGCAGGAGGACATCCCATCTCCTTTTGAGTTTTTCTGGGAGCCCCATGATCATGCCTTTTAATGTCTTGTTGAATCTCTCAACTAAGCCATTAGTTTGTGGATGGTAAGGTGTAGTGAATTTATAAGTCACTCCACACTCATTCCACATGTGCTTTAGGTATGCTGACATGAAGTTGGTACCTCTGTCAGACACCACCTCCTTAGGGAAACCCACTCTGGTAAAGATACCAATGAGGGCCTTGGCTACTGCAGGGGCAGTAGTCGACCTAAGGGGAATAGCTTCAGGATACCTGGTAGCATGATCCACTACTACCAGGATATACATATTTCCTGAGGCTGTGGGAGGTTCCAGTGGACCAACTATGTCCACACCCACTCTTTCAAAGGGCACCCCCACCACTGGAAGTGGAATGAGGGGGGCCTTTGGGTGCCCACCTGTCTTACCACTGGCTTGACAGGTGGGGCAGGAGAGGCAAAACTCCTTAACCATGTTGGACATATTGGGCCAGTAGAAGTGGTTGACTAACCTCTCCCACGTCTTGGTTTGTCCCAAATGTCCAGCAAGGGGAATGTCATGGGCCAATGTTAGGATGAACTCTCTGAACAGCTGAGGCACTACCACTCTCCTAGTGGCACCAGGTTTGGGGTCTCTGGCCTCAGTGTACAGGAGTCCATCTTCCCAATAGACCCTATGCGTTCCATTTTTCTTGCCTTTGGACTCTTCAGCAGCTTGCTGCCTAAGGCCTTCAAGAGAGGGACAGGTTTCTTGTCCCTTACACAGCTCCTCCCTGGAGGGTCCCCCTGGGCCTAAGAGCTCAACCTGGTAAGGTTCAAGCTCCAAAGGCTCAGTTCCCTCAGAGGGCAGAACTTCTTCCTGAGAAGAGAGGTTCCCTTTCTTTTGCTGTGTTGCAGTTGGTTTCCCAACTGACTTTCCTGTTCTCTTGGTAGGCTGGGCCATTTTTCCAGACTCCAGCTCTACTTTTTCACCCCGTGCCTTGCATTGTGCTCTTGTTTTCACACACACCAGTTCAGGGATACCCAGCATTGCTGCATGGGTTTTTAGTTCTACCTCAGCCCATGCTGAGGACTCCAGGTCATTTCCAAGCAGACAGTCCACTGGGATATTTGAGGAGACCACCACCTGTTTCAGGCCATTGACCCCTCCCCATTCTAAAGTAACCATCGCCATGGGATGTACTTTTCTCTGATTGTCAGCGTTGGTGACTGTGTAAGTTTTTCCAGTCAGGTATTGGCCAGGGGAAACCAGTTTCTCTGTCACCATGGTGACACTGGCACCTGTATCCCTCAGGCCCTCTATTCTAGTCCCATTAATTAAGAGTTGCTGTCTGTATTTTTGCATGTTAGGCGGCCAGACAGCTAGTGTGGCTAAATCCACCCCACCCTCAGAAACTAGAGTAGCTTCAGTGTGGACCCTGATTTGCTCTGGGCACACTGTTGATCCCACTTGGAGACTAGCCATACCAGTGTTACCTGGATGGGAGTTTGGAGTGGAACCTTTCTTGGGACAGGCCTTGTCTCCAGTTTGGTGTCCATGCTGTTTACAGCTATGACACCAGGCCTTTTTGGGATCAAAGTTTTTACCCTTGTACCCATTGTTTTGTGAAGAGGCTCTGGGCCCACCCTCCTGTGCAGGTTTTTGGGGGCCTGTAGAAGACTCTTTACTATTTTTAGTTTTGGTTGTCTCATCACCCTTCTGCTGGGGAGTCTTTGTGACCCCTTTCTTTTGGTCACCCCCTGTTGAAGTCTTGGACACCCTTGTCTTGACCCAATGGTCCGCCTTCTTTCCCAATTCTTGGGGAGAAATTGGTCCTAGGTCTACCAGATGCTGATGCAGTTTATCATTGAAACAATTACTTAACAGGTGTTCTTTCACAAATAAATTGTACAGCCCATCATAATTACTTACACCACTGCCTTGAATCCAACCATCTAGTGTTTTCACTGAGTAGTCAACAAAGTCAACCCAGGTCTGGCTCGAGGATTTTTGAGCCCCCCTGAACCTAATCCTGTACTCCTCAGTGGAGAATCCAAAGCCCTCAATCAGGGTACCCTTCATGAGGTCATAAGATTCTGCATCTTGTCCAGAGAGTGTGAGGAGTCTATCCCTACACTTTCCTGTGAACATTTCCCAAAGGAGAGCACCCCAGTGAGATCTGTTCACTTTTCTGGTTACACAAGCCCTCTCAAAAGCTGTGAACCATTTGGTGATGTCATCACCATCTTCATATTTAGTTACAATCCCTTTGGGGATTTTCAACATGTCAGGAGAATCTCTGACCCTATTTATGTTGCTGCCACCATTGATGGGTCCTAGGCCCATCTCTTGTCTTTCCCTCTCTATGGCTAGGATCTGTCTTTCCAAAGCCAATCTTTTGGCCATCCTGGCTAACTGGATGTCCTCTTCACTGGAGTTATCCTCAGTGATTTCAGAGTTGTTGGTCCCTCCTGTGAGGGAACCAGCATCTCTGACTATTATTTGTGGAGTCAGGGCTTGAGAAGCCCTGCTCTCCCTAAGTAGGACTGGAGGGGGGGAATTTCCCTCCAAGTCACTATCTTCATCCTCTGAGTTGCCATCCTCAGAGGGGTTGGCCTTTTCAAACTCTGCCAAAAGCTCCTGGAGCTGTACTTTGGTAGGTTTGGGGCCCATTGCTATTTTCTTTAGTTTACAGAGTGACCTTAGCTCTCTCATCTGTAGATGGAGGTAAGGTGTGGTGTCGAGTTCCACCACATTCACATCTGTGCTAGACATTATGCTTCTAGAAGTTGGAATACTTTTTAAGAAACTAAAACTGGTTCTAGAATCTAATTCAAACTTTTACCAAACTTTTAAACTTTAAAAGAAATGCTAAACAGGATCTAACACAAGGCCCTAGCAGGTCTTTTAAGAATTTAGAAAACTTTTCAAATTGCAAAAATCAATTTCTAATGACAATTTTGGAATTTGTCGTGTGATCAGGTATTGGCTGAGTAGTCCAGCAAATGCAAAGTCTTGTACCCCACCGCTGATCCACCAATGTAGGAAGTTGGCTCTGTATGTGCTACTTCAAAGTAAGGAATAGCATGCACAGAGTCCAAGGGTTCCCCTTAGAGGTAAAATAGTGGTAAAAATAGATAATACTAATGCTCTATTTTGTGGTAGTGTGGTCGAGCAGTAGGCTTATCCAAGGAGTAGTGTTAAGCATTTGTTGTACATACACAAGACAATAAATGAGGTACACACACTCAGAGACAAATCCAGCCAATAGGTTTTTATATAGAAAAATATCTTTTCTTAGTTTATTTTAAGAACCACAGGTTCAAATTCTCCATGTAATATCTCATTCGAAAGGTATTGCAGGTAAGTACTTTAGGAACTTCAAATCATCAAAATTGCAAGTATACTTTTCAAGTTATTGACAAATAGCTGTTTTAAAAGTGGACACTTAGTGCAATTTTCACAGTTCCTAGGGGAGGTAAGTTTTGATTAGTTTTACCAGGTAAGTAAGACACTTACAGGGTTCAGTTCTTGGTCCAAGGTAGCCCACCGTTGGGGGTTCAGAGCAACCCCAAAGTCACCACACCAGCAGCTCAGGGCCGGTCAGGTGCAGAGTTCAAAGTGGTGCCCAAAACACATAGGCTAGAATGGAGAGAAGGGGGTGCCCCGGTTCCGGTCTGCTTGCAGGTAAGTACCCGCGTCTTCGGAGGGCAGACCAGGGGGGTTTTGTAGGGCACCGGAGGGGACACGAGTCCACACAGAAATTTCACCCTCAGCGGCGCGGGGGCGGCCGGGTGCAGTGTAGAAACAAGCGTCGGGTTCACAGTGTTAGTCTATGAGAGATCTCGGGATCTCTTCAGCGCTGCAGGCAGGCAAGGGGGGGGTTCCTCGGGGAAACCTCCACTTGGGCAAGGGAGAGGGACTCCTGGGGGTCGCTTCTCCAGTGAAAGTCCGGTCCTTCAGGTCCTGGGGGCTGCGGGTGCAGGGTCTCTCCCAGGCGTCGGGACTTTAGGTTCAAAGAGTCGCGGTCAGGGGAAGCCTCGGGATTCCCTCTGCAGGCGGCGCTGTGGGGGCTCAGGGGGGACAGGTTTTTGTACTCACAGTCTTAGAGTAGTCCTGGGGTCCCTCCTGAGGTGTTGGATCGCCACCAGCCGAGTCGGGGTCGCCGGGTGCAGTGTTGCAAGTCTCACGCTTCTTGCGGGGAGCTTGCAGGGATCTTTAAAGTTGCTGGAAACAAAGTTGCAGCTTTTCTTGGAGCAGGTCCGCTGTCCTCGGGAGTTTCTTGTCTTTTCGAAGCAGGGGCAGTCCTCAGAGGATGTCGAGGTCGCTGGTCCCTTCGGAAGGCGTCGCTGGAGCAGGATCTTTGGAAGGCAGGAGACAGGCCGGTGAGTTTCTGGAGCCAAGGCAGTTGTCGTCTTCTGGTCTTCCGCTGCAGGGGTTTTCAGCTGGGCAGTCCTTCTTCTTGTTGCAGGAATCTAATTTTCTAGGGTTCAGGGTAGCCCTTAAACACCAAACCTAAGGGCGTGTTTAGGTCTGGGGGGTCAGTAGCCAATGGCTACTAGCCCTGAGGGTGGGCACACCCCCTTTGTGCCTCCTCCCAAGGGGAGGGGGTCACAATCCTAACCCTATTGGGGGAATCCTCCATCTGCAAGATGGAGGATTTCCAAAAGTTAGAGTCACCTCAGCTCAGGACACCTTAGGGGCTGTCCTGACTGGCCAGTGACTCCTCCTTGTTATTCTCACTATCTTCTCCGGCCTTGCCGCCAAAAGTGGGGCCTGGCCGGAGGGGGCGGGCAACTCCACTAGCTGGAGTGTCCTGCTGGGTTGGCACAAAGGAGGTGAGCCTTTGAGGCTCACCGCCAGGTGTGACAATTCCTGCCTGGGAGAGGTGCCAGCATCTCCACCCAGTGCAGGCTTTGTTACTGGCCTCAGAGTGACAAAGGCACTCTCCCCATGGGGCCAGCAACATGTCTCGGTTTGTGGCAGGCTGCTAAAACTAGTCAGCCTACACAGATAGTCGGTTAAGTTTCAGGGGGCACCTCTAAGGTGCCCTCTGTGGTGTATTTTACAATAAAATGTACACTGGCATCAGTGTGCATTTATTGTGCTGAGAAGTTTGATACCAAACTTCCCAGTTTTCAGTGTAGCCATTATGGTGCTGTGGAGTTCGTGTTTGACAGACTCCCAGACCATATACTCTTATGGCTACCCTGCACTTACAATGTCTAAGGTTTTATTTAGACACTGTAGGGGCACCATGCTCATGCACTGGTACCCTCACCTATGGTATAGTGCACCCTGCCTTAGGGCTGTAAGGCCTGCTAGAGGGGTGTCTTACCTATACTGCATAGGCAGTGAGAGGCTGGCATGGCACCCTGAGGGGAGTGCCATGTCGACTTACTCGTTTTGTCCTCACTAGCACACACAAGCTGGCAAGCAGTGTGTCTGTGCTGAGTGAGAGGTCTCCAGGGTGGCATAAGACATGCTGCAGCCCTTAGAGACCTTCCTTGGCATCAGGGCCCTTGGTACTAGAAGTACCAGTTACAAGGGACTTATCTGGATGCCAGGGTCTGCCAATTGTGGATACAAAAGTACAGGTTAGGGAAAGAACACTGGTGCTGGGGCCTGGTTAGCAGGCCTCAGCACACTTTCAATTGTAAACATAGCATCAGCAAAGGCAAAAAGTCAGGGGGCAACCATGCCAAGGAGGCATTTCCTTACAATATATATATATATATTGTAGGAAGTTGGCTCTGTATGTGCTATTTCAAAGTAAGGAATAGCATGCACAGAGTCCAAGGGTTCCCCTTAGAGGTAAGATAGTGGCAAAAAGAGATAATACTAATGCTCTATTTTGTGGTAGTGTGGTCGAGCAGTAGGCTTATCCAAGGAGTAGTGTTAAGCATTTGTTGTACATACACATAGACAATAAATGAGGTACACACACTCAGAGACAAATCCAGCCAATAGGTTTTGTATAGAAAAATATATTTTCTTAGTTTATTTTAAGAACCACAGGTTCAAATTTTACATGTAATAGCTCTTTTGAAAGGTATTGCAGGTAAGTACTCTAGGAACTTTGAATCATTACTTTAGCATGTATACTTTTTACATAAAACACAATAAGCGGTTTTAAAAGTGGACACTTAGTGCAATTTTCACAGTTCCTGGGGGAGGTAAGTTATTGTTAGTTTCAACAGGTAAGTAAGGCACTTACAGGTTTCAGTTTTTGGTCCAAGGTAGCCCACCGTTGGGGGTTCAGAGCAACCCCAAAGTTATCACACCAGCAGCTCAGGGCCGGTCAGGTGCAAAGGTCAAAGAGGTGCCCAAAACACATAGGCTATAATGGAGAGAAGGGGGTGCCCCGGTTCCAGTCTGCCAGCAGGTAAGTACCCGCGTCTTCGGAGGGCAGACCAGGGGGGTTTTGTAGGGCACCGGGGGGGGGACACAAAGTAGCACAGAAAGTACACCCTCAGCAGCGCGGGGGTGGCCGGGTGCAGTGTGCAAACACGCGTCGGGTTTCCTTCAGTTTTCAATGGGAGACCAAGGGGTCTCTTCAGCGATGCAGGCAGGCAAGGGGGGGGGCTCCTCGGGGTAGCCACCACCTGGGCAAGGGAGAGGGCCTCCTGGGGGTCACTCCTGCACAGAAGTTACGTTTCTTTAGGGGCTGGGGGTGCAGGGTCTTTTCCAGCCGTCGGGGAAATGGAGTTCAGACAGTCGCGGTCAGGGGGAGCCTGGGGATTCCCTCTGCAGGCGTCGCTGTGGGGGCTCAGGGGGGACAATGAAAATGTCACTTACCCAGTGTACATCTGTTCATGGCATCAGTCCCAGTAGATTCGCATGTTTTGCAATAGCTCGCCATCTGGTGTTGGGCCGGAGTGTTACAAGTTGTTTTTCTTCGAAGAAGTCTTTCGAGTCACGGGACCGAGTGACTCCTCCTTTTGTCTCCATTGCGCATGGGCGTCGACTCCATCTTCGATTGTTTTTCCCCGCAGAGGGTGAGGTAGGAGTTGAATTGTAGTAATAGTGCCCATGCAATGGAGTGACTAAGTATGCACTTATTTAAGGTTGAGATGATACATATATAAATAATTGAAGGTAACTTCCAAACTGCTACAGGCTCCCGGGGAGGCGGGTGGGCACATGCGAATCTACTGCGACTGATGCCACGAACAGATGTACACTGGGTAAGTGACATTTTCAGTTCGATGGCATCTGTCGCTGTAGATACGCATGTTTTGCATAGACTAGTAAGCAGTTATCTCCCCAAAAGCGGTGGATCAGCCTGTAGGAGTGGAAGTAGTCTGAAATAATGTTCTTAATACAGCTTGACCTACTGTGGCTTGTTGTGCGGATAACACGTCTACACAGTAGTGCTTGGTGAATGTGTGAGGCGTAGACCATGAGGCTGCCTTACATATTTCTTGCATTGGGATGTTTCCTAGAAAGGCCATGGAAGCACCTTTCTTTCTGGTTGAGTGTGCCCTTGGTGTAATGGGCAGCTGTCGTTTAGCTTTAAGGTAGCAGATTTGGATGCATTTAACTATCCATCTGGCTATACCTTGTTTTGATATTGGGTTTCCTGCATGAGGTTTTTGAAATGCAATAAATAGTTGTTTAGTCTTTCTGATGTTTTTCGTTCTGTCAATGTAATACATCAATGCTCTTTTGACATCTAATGTATGTAGTGCCCTTTCAGCTACGGTACCTGGCTGTGGAAAGAACACTGGAAGTTCCACTGTTTGATTTAGATGGAACGGTGAAATAACCTTTGGCAAAAATTTAGGATTGGTCCTTAGGACGACCTTATTCTTGTGTAGTTGTATAAAAGGTTCCTGTAAGGAAATGCCTCCTTGGCATGGTTGCCCCCTGACTTTTTGCCTTTGCTGATGCTATGTTTACAATTGAAAGTGTGCTGAGGCCTGCTAACCAGGCCCCAGCACCAGTGTTCTTTCCCTAACCTGTACTTTTGTATCCACAATTGGCAGACCCTGGCATCCAGATAAGTCCCTTGTAACTGGTACTTCTAGTACCAAGGGCCCTGATGCCAAGGAAGGTCTCTAAGGGCTGCAGCATGTCTTATGCCACCCTGGAGACCTCTCACTCAGCACAGACACTCTGCTTGCCAGCTTGTGTGTGCTAGTGAGGACAAAACGAGTAAGTCGACATGGCACTCCCCTCAGGGTGCCATGCCAGCCTCTCACTGCCTATGCAGTATAGGTAAGACACCCCTCTAGCAGGCCTTACAGCCCTAAGGCAGGGTGCACTATACCATAGGTGAGGGTACCAGTGCATGAGCATGGTACCCCTACAGTGTCTAAACAAAACCTTAGACATTGTAAGTGCAGGGTAGCCATAAGAGTATATGGTCTGGGAGTCCGTCAAACACGAACTCCACAGCACCATAATGGCTACACTGAAAACTGGGAAGTTTGGTATCAAACTTCTCAGCACAATAAATGCACACTGATGCCAGTGTACATTTTATTGTAAAATACACCCCAGAGGGCACCTTAGAGGTGCCCCCTGAAACTTAACCGACTATCTGTGTAGGCTGACTAGTTTTAGCAGCCTGCCACAAACCGAGACATGTTGCTGGCCCCATGGGGAGAGTGCCTTTGTCACTCTGAGGCCAGTAACAAAGCCTGCACTGGGTGGAGATGCTAACACCTCCCCCAGGCAGGAATTGTCACACCTGGCGGTGAGCCTCAAAGGCTCACCTCCTTTGTGCCAACCCAGCAGGACACTCCAGCTAGTGGAGTTGCCCGCCCCCTCCGGCCAGGCCCCACTTTTGGCGGCAAGGCCGGAGAAAATAATGAGAAAAACAAGGAGGAGTCACTGGCCAGTCAGGACAGCCCCTAAGGTGTCCTGAGCTGAAGTGACTCTAACTTTTAGAAATCCTCCATCTTGCAGATGGAGGATTCCCCCAATAGGGTTAGGATTGTGACCCCCTCCCCTTGGGAGGAGGCACAAAGAGGGTGTACCCACCCTCAGGGCTAGTAGCCATTGGCTACTAACCCCCCAGACCTAAACACGCCCTTAAATTTAGTATTTAAGGGCTACCCTGAACCCTAGAAAATTAGATTCCTGCAACTACAAGAAGAAGGACTGCCTAGCTGAAAACCCCTGCAGAGGAAGACCAGAAGACGACAACTGCCTTGGCTCCAGAAACTCACCGGCCTGTCTCCTGCCTTCCAAAGATCCTGCTCCAGCGACGCCTTCCAAAGGGACCAGCGACCTCGACATCCTCTGAGGACTGCCCCTGCTTCGAAAAGACAAGAAACTCCCGAGGACAGCGGACCTGCTCCAAGAAAAGCTGCAACTTTGTTTCCAGCAGCTTTAAAGAACCCTGCAAGCTCCCCGCAAGAAGCGTGAGACTTGCAACACTGCACCCGGCGACCCCGACTCGGCTGGTGGCGATCCAACACCTCAGGAGGGACCCCAGGACTACTCTAAGACTGTGAGTACCAAAACCTGTCCCCCCTGAGCCCCCACAGCGCCGCCTGCAGAGGGAATCCCGAGGCTTCCCCTGACCGCGACTCTTTGAATCCTAAGTCCCGACACCTGGGAGAGACCCTGCACCCGCAGCCCCCAGGACCTGAAGGACCGGACTTTCACTGGAGGAGTGACCCCCAGGAGTCCCTCTCCCTTGCCCAAGTGGAGGTTTCCCCGAGGAACCCCCCCCTTGCCTGCCTGCAGCGCTGAAGAGATCCCGAGATCTCTCATAGACTAACATTGCGAACCCGACGCCTGTTTCTACACTGCACCCGGCCGCCCCCGCGCTGCTGAGGGTGAAATTTCTGTGTGGGCTTGTGTCCCCCCCGGTGCCCTACAAAACCCCCCTGGTCTGCCCTCCGAAGACGCGGGTACTTACCTGCAAGCAGACCGGAACCGGGGCACCCCCTTCTCTCCATTCTAGCCTATGCGTTTTGGGCACCACTTTGAACTCTGCACCTGACCGGCCCTGAGCTGCTGGTGTG
This sequence comes from Pleurodeles waltl, assembly GCF_031143425.1. Classification (NCBI taxonomy): domain Eukaryota; kingdom Metazoa; phylum Chordata; class Amphibia; order Caudata; family Salamandridae; genus Pleurodeles; species Pleurodeles waltl. The sequence goes on along the minus strand of NC_090437.1, from coordinate 1,311,308,482 downwards.
GTGACTTTGGGGTTGCTCTGAACCCCCAACGGTGGGCTACCTTGGACCAAGAACTAAGCCCTGTAAGTGTCTTACTTACCTGGTTAACCTAACAAATACTTACCTCCCCTAGGAACTGTGAAAATTGCACTGTGTCCACTTTTAAAACAGCTATTTGTGAATAACTTGAAAAGTATACATGCAATTTTGATGATTTGAAGTTCCTAAAGTACTTACCTGCAATACCTTTCGAATGAGATATTACATGTAGAATTTGAACCTGTGGTTCTTAAAATAAACTAAGAAAAGATATTTTTCTATACAAAAACCTATTGGCTGGATTTGTCTCTGAGTGTGTGTACCTCATTTATTGTCTATGTGTATGTACAACAAATGCTTAACACTACTCCTTGGATAAGCCTACTGCTCGACCACACTACCACAAAATAGAGCATTAGTATTATCTATTTTTACTACTATTTTACCTCTAAGGGGAACCCTTGGACTCTGTGCATGCTATTCCTTACTTTGAAATAGCACATACAGAGCCAACTTCCTACAGTTCCTGTATTGTAAACGCCTGAATCTCGCTTACTCGTCTTAGGGAAGTAATGGCGATGAGAAATGCCACCTTCCAGGTTAGGAACTGTATGTCGCAGGAGTGCATGGGTTCAAAAGGTGGACCCATAAGTCTAGTTAGGACAACATTTAGGTTCCATGAAGGAACAGGTGGTGTTCTTGGTGGTATAATTCTTCTAAGGCCCTCCATGAATGCTTTAATGACTGGTATCTTATATAGGGAAGTTGAATAGGTAGTCTGCAGGTATGCAGATATTGCTGCAAGGTGTATTTAATGGAAGAGAAAGCCAGGTTAGATTTTTGTAAGTGAAGCAAGTAACCCACTACATGTTCTGGAGTTGTGTGTAATGGTTGTATTTGATTAATATGGCAGTAGCAAACAAACCTCTTCCATTTACTTGCATAGCAGTGCCTGGTGGATGGCCTTCTGGCTTGTTTTATGACTTCCATACATTCTTGTGTAAGTTGTAAGTGCCCGAATTCTAGGATTTCAGGAGCCAGATTGCTAGATTCAGCGATGCTGGATCTGGGTGTCTGATCTTTTGGTTGTGCTGTGTCAACAGATCTGGCCTGTTGGGCAATTTGATGCAGGGTACTACTGATAGGTCTAGCAGCGTTGTGTACCAGGGTTGCCTTGCCCAAGTTGGTGCTATCAATATGAGTTTGAGTTTGTTTTGACTGAGTTTGTTTACCAGGTAAGGAAGGAGAGGGAGAGGAGGAAAAGCGTAAGCAAATATCCCTGACCAGTTCATCCATAGGGCATTGCCTTGGGACTGTTTGTGTGGGTATCTGGATGCGAAGTTTTGGCATTTTGCGTTCTCCCTTGTCGCAAACAAGTCTATCTGAGGTGTTCCCCAGAGTTTGAAATAAGTGTTCAGAATTTGGGGGTGAATTTCCCATTCGTGGACCTGTTGGTGATCTCGAGAGAGATTGTCTGCGAGTTGATTTTGGAGCCCTGGTATAAATTGTGCTATTAGGCGAATTTGGTTGTGAATTGCCCAACGCCAAATCTTTTGTGCTAGCAGGCTTAACTGCGTGGAGTGCGTCCCCCCTTGCTTGTTTAGATAATACATTGTTGTCATGTTGTCTGTTTTGACGAGAATGAATTTGTGAACTATTATTGGTTGGAAAGCTTTTAGTGCTTGAAAAACTGCTCGAAGTACTAGGTGATTTATATGCAGTTTTGTTTGATGTAAGTTCCATTGTCCTTGTATGCTGTGTTGATCGAGGTGTGCTCCCCACCCTGTCATGGAAGCATCTGTTATTACGTATTGTGGCACTGGGTCTTGGAAAGGCCGCCCTTTGTTTAAATTTATGTTGTTCCACCACAGAAGCGAGAGGTAAGTTTGGCGGTCTATTAACACCAGATCTAGAAGGTGACCCTGTGCTTGTGACCATTGTGATGCTAGGCACTGTTGTAAGGGCCTCATGTGCAGTCTTGCGTTTGGGACAATGGCTATGCATGAAGACATCATGCCTAGGAGTTGTAGTACCATCTTTGCGTGTATCCTTTGTGTTGGATACATGCGTTGTATGATGGTGTTGAAATTTCGAATTCTTTGTGGACTTGGAGTGGCTACTCCTTTTGATGTGTCTATTATGGCTCCCAGGTATTGTTGTACCTTGCACGGCAGAATTTTGGATTTTGTGAAATTGACGGTGAACCCTAGTTTGAAGAGGGTTTGTATGATATGATTTGTGTGATTTGAGCACTGTATTAACGAATGGGCCTTGATTAGCCAGTCGTCTAGATATGGGAACACATGTATTTGCTGCCTTCTTATGTGTGCAGCGACTACCGCTAGACATTTGGTAAAGACTCTTGGTGCGGTTGTTAATCCGAAAGGCAGTACCTTGAATTGGTAATGTATTCCCTTGAATACAAACCTTAGGTATTTCCTGTGCGATGGGTGTATTGGTATATGGAAATAAGCATCCTTGAGGTCTAAAGTTGCCATGTAGTCGTGTAGTTTTAGCAATGGCAATACTTCTTGTAGTGTGACCATGTGAAAGTGGTCTGATTTGATGAAAGTGTTCACTACTCTGAGGTCTAAGATTGGTCTCAGCGTTTTGTCCTTCTTTGGTATCAGAAAGTACAGTGAGTAAACTCCTGTGTTTATTTGTGTGTTTGGCACTAATTCGATTGCATTCTTTTGCAATAGTGCCTGCACTTCTATCTCCAGGAGATTGGAATGGTGTGTTGTCAAATTTTGTGCTTTTGGTGGTATGTTTGGAGGGAATTGTAGAAATTCTATGCAATAACCATGTTGGATAATTGCTAGAACCCAAGTGTCTGTAGTGATTTCCTCCCATGCTTTGTAATAATGACTTATTCTTCCCCCCACTGGTGTTGTGTGGAGGGGGTGAGTGACATGCGAGTCACTGTTTAGTAGTAGGGGTTTTGGGGCTCTGAAATCTTCCTCTATTTCTAGGGAATTGCCCTCCTCTATATTGTCCCCGAAAACCTCCTCTATACTGTCCCTGGTAACTGGACGGTGTTGCTTGTGAGGTGCTGGCTTGTGTGCTCTGACCCCGAAACCCCCCTCGAAAGGGTGTTTTACAGAATGTGCTGTAATTCCCTCTGCTCTGCGGGGAGTAGTGCGCGCCCATGGCTTTGGCAGTGTCCGTATCTTTTTTGAGTTTCTCAATCGCTGTGTCCACTTCTGGACCGAACAGTTCTTTTTCATTGTAGGAAGTTGGCTCTGTATGTGCTATTTCAAAGTAAGGAATAGCATGCACAGAGTCCAAGGGTTCCCCTTAGAGGTAAAATAGTGGTAAAAAGAGATAATACTAATGCTCTATTTTGTGGTAGTGTGGTCGAGCAGTAGGCTTATCCAAGGAGTAGTGTTAAGCATTTGTTGTACATACACATAGACAATAAATGAGGGACACACACTCAGAGACAAATCCAGCCAATAGGTTTTGTTATAGAAAAATATCTTTTCTTAGTTTATTTTAAGAACCACAGGTTCAAATTCTACATGTAATATCTCATTCGAAAGGTATTGCAGGTAAGTACTTTAGGAACTTTAAAGCATAAAAATTGCATGTATACTTTACAAGTTATTGACAAATAGCTGTTTTAAAAGTGGACACTTAGTGCAATTTTCACAGTTCCTAGGGGAGGTAAGTATTTGTTAGGTTAACCAGGTAAGTAAGACACTTACAGGGCTTAGTTCTTGGTCCAAGGTAGCCCACCGTTGGGGGTTCAGAGCAACCCCAAAGTCACCACACCAGCAGCTCAGGTGCAGAGTTCAAAGTGGTGCCCAAAACACATAGGCTAGAATGGAGAGAAGGGGGTGCCCCGGTTCCGGTCTGCTTGCAGGTAAGTACCCGCGTCTTCGGAGGGCAGACCAGGGGGTTTTTGTAGGGCACCGGGGGGGACACAAGTCCACACAGAGATTTCACCCTCAGCAGCGCGGGGGCGGCCGGGTGCAGTGTAGGAACGGGCGTCGGGTTCGCAATGTTAGTCTATGAGAGATCTCGGGATCTCTTCAGCGCTGCAGGCAGGCAAGGGGGGGATTCCTCGGGGAAACCTCCACTTGGGCAAGGGAGAGGGACTCCTGGGGGTCACTTCTCCAGTGAAAGTCCGGTCCTTCAGGTCCTGGGGGCTGCGGGTGCAGGGTCTCTCCCAGGCGTCGGGACTTTAGGTTCAAAGAGTCGCGGTCAGGGGAAGCCTCGGGATTCCCTCTGCAGGCGGCGCTGTGGGGGCTCAGGGGGGACAGGTTTTGGTACTCACAGTATCAGAGTAGTCCTGGGGTCCCTCCTGAGGTGTTGGATCGCCACCAGCCGAGTCGGGGTCGCCCGGTGCAGTGTTGCAAGTCTCACGCTTCTTGCGGGGAGCTTGCAGGGTTCTTTAAAGCTGCTGGAAACAAAGTTGCAGCTTTTCTTGGAGCAGGTCCGCTGTCCTCGGGAGTTTCTTGTCTTTTCGAAGCAGGGGCAGTCCTCAGAGGATGTCGAGGTCGCTGGTCCCTTTGGAAGGCGTCGCTGGAGCAGGATCTTTGGAAGGCAGGAGACAGGCCGGTGAGTTTCTGGAGCCAAGGCAGTTGTCGTCTTCTGGTCTTCCTCTGCAGGGGTTTTCAGCTAGGCAGTCCTTCTTGTAGTTGCAGGAATCTGATTTTCTAGGGTTCAGGGTAGCCCTTAAATACTAAATTTAAGGGCGTGTTTAGGTCTGGGGGGTTAGTAGCCAATGGCTACTAGCCCTGAGGGTGGGTACACCCTCTTTGTGCCTCCTCCCAAGGGGAGGGGGTCACAATCCTAACCCTATTGGGGGAATCCTCCATCTGCAAGATGGAGGATTTCTAAAAGTTAGAGTCACTTCAGCTCAGGACACCTTAGGGGCTGTCCTGACTGGCCAGTGACTTCTCCTTGTTGCTTTCTTTGTTCCCTCCAGCCTTGCCGCCAAAAGTGGGGGCCGTGGCCGGAGGGGGCGGGCAACTCCACTAAGCTGGAGTGCCCTGCTGGGCTGTGACAAAGGGGTGAGCCTTTGAGGCTCACCGCCAGGTGTTACAGCTCCTGCCTGGGGGAGGTGTTAGCATCTCCACCCAGTGCAGGCTTTGTTACTGGCCTCAGAGTGACAAAGGCACTCTCCCCATGGGGCCAGCAACATGTCTCTAGTGTGGCAGGCTGCTGGAACTAGTCAGCCTACACAGATAGTCGGTTAAGTTTCAGGGGGCACCTCTAAGGTGCCCTCTGGGGTGTATTTTGCAATAAAATGTACACTGGCATCAGTGTGCATTTATTGTGCTGAAAAGTTTGATACCAAACTTCCCAGTTTTCAGTGTAGCCATTATGGTGCTGTGGAGTTCGTGTTTGACAAACTCCCAGACCATATACTCTTATGGCTACCCTGCACTTACAATGTCTAAGGTTTTGTTTAGACACTGTAGGGGTACCATGCTCATGCACTGGTACCCTCACCTATGGTATAGTGCACCCTGCCTTAGGGCTGTAAGGCCTGCTAGAGGGATGACTGACCTATACTTGCATAGGCAGTGAGAGGCTGGCATGGCACCCTGAGGGGAGTGCCATGTCGACTTACTCGTTTTGTTCTCACTAGCACACACAAGCTGGCAAGCAGTGTGTCTGTGCTGAGTGAGAGGTCTCCAGGGTGGCATAAGACATGCTGCAGCCCTTAGAGACCTTCCTTGGCATCAGGGCCCTTGGTACTAGAAGTACCAGTTACAAGGGACTTATCTGGATGCCAGGGTCTGCCAATTGTGGATACAAAAGTATAGGCTAGGGAAAGAACACTGGTGCTGGGGCCTGGTTAGCAGGCCTCAGCACACTTTCAATTGTAAACATAGCATCAGCAAAGGCAAAAAGTCAGGGGGCAACCATGCCAAGGAGGCATTTCCTTACAGCTACCCTGCACTTACAATGTCGAAGGTTTTGCTTAGACACTGTAGGGGCACAGTGCTCATGCACTGGTACCCTCACCTATGGTATAGTGCACCCTGCCTTAGGGCTGTAAGGCCTGCTAGAGGGGTGTCTTACCTATACTGCATAGGCAGTGAGAGGCTGGCAAGGCACCCTGAGGGGAGTGCCATGTCGACTTACTCATTTTGTTCTCACTAGCACACACAAGCTGGCAAGCAGTGGCAAGCACTCTACACAGGCATACCAACCAAAGACATCAAACGCCTCCAACGTATCCAAAATGCCTCCGCCCGACTGATCCTCAACATACCTCGCCGAAGTCACATCTCCCCTCACCTAAAGGAACTCCACTGGCTCCCGGTAGACAAGAGGATAACCTTCAAACTCCTGACCCACGCTCACAAGGCACTTCACAACACCGGACCCTCCTACCTCAACACCAGACTCAACTTCTACACTCCAACACGTCAACTCCGATCCGCCAACCTCGCCCTCGTACCCCGAATTCAGCGCAAGACATCCGGCGGCAGATCCTTCTCCTTCCTCGCCGCCAAGACCTGGAACTCTCTCCCCACATCTCTTCGCCAGACCCAGGACCTCCTCACATTCAGAAGGCTCCTCAAGACCTGGCTCTTCGACCGCTAATCCAGCAGCGCTCCCCCCCCCCCCCCCCCCCCTCAGCGCCTCGAAACCCTGACGGGTACATAGCGCGCTTTATAAATACCATGATTGATTGATTGAGTGAGGGGTCTCCAGGGTGGCATAATACATGCTGCAGCCCTTAGAGACCTTCCCTGGCATCAGGGCCCTTGGTACCAGATACAAGGGACTTATCTGGATGCCAGGGTGTGCCAATTGTGGAATCAAAAGTACAGGTTAGGGAAAGAACACTGGTGCTGGGGCCTGGTTAGCAGGCCTCAGCACACTTTCAATTCAAAACATAGCATCAGCAAAGGCAAAAAGTCAGGGGGTAACCATGCCAAGGAGGCATTTCCATATATATATATATATATATATATATATACATATATATACACACACACACACACACACACACACACACACTGGTTGCTAACGAAACACTGCATCTTAATGAATGAACTGTTGCTGTGATAATAGCCCACATCACACTGTTCCAGCAAACTAAGACTCATGTTGGATGGGGTGAAATTAACTTAGGCTGAACGCAGGCAAGAAATGCAGGCAAGACAAAGATCCTCATAGTTAATGGTCACTGGTTGAAAGCTCAGCAGTCAGCAGAGAAGTGCCCTATACCAGGTGCTCCCATGTAGGTAAAGAGCTGAGGAGTCAAGATCAACTGTTAACTTGTTTTGCAGCCCATGTCTTCCGTTTTATGGTCCTACGATAACATCAGTGTTTAAAAAAAGATTGCCTCCTCGGTTCTTGCTGGACTGTAGGCATATGCCACTCTTGGGTGCGATAGGTCATCGCCTCTAGTGTGCTAATTCCTATTCGTTCTGGAGTTGCAACTGTTTTTATTACAGTTGTACAAGATACAGCACCTTGACTGCTTGTGGGGGAACTAACCTTGCAAATGCTAACCTAGGGTTCAAATCCAGGCCCTCTGTACTGTGGATAAGGCATTAATAGGCCATTCCCCAGCATTATTACTAGAGGTCCCCAAAGAATGTCTAATCAGGACTCTTCGCTCTTCTTCAGAGAATCTTTTGACGGTCAAATGATGGCGTAACCAAAGGACCAGAGGCCATGGTTATACATACTTAAAGCGCACTGCGATGTAATACTCTGTTGGCTGCATTGAGTCTTGAAATATAATTCACTTAAGTTTAAAACACGGCTTTTCTGTCAGGCTTATTTTATATAACCCAGTTTCAGCAGATCCATTTTGGTTTTGCCACTGCTTGCACAAACACCACAGCTACAGACATCTGATGAAAGCGAGTGTGATAAGTGGTTTATTAAATAACTGTCAGTGAGTCACAAAAGATACTACGGACATTTACCAAACAACCTCACCATGTTATTCCCATCATTCAGCCACCAATGTCGGCATTCCAGAGGATGTTCTTTGTCAGTCCACTAAAGTACAAAAACTCCTGTATCTTCACTGATCTAACTATTGCCAGAAAAAATATACAGCACCTAGAAAGGGTGATGTTCTGCAAATCAAGCTTAACTGCTCAACCACAGAGGTGATTGCATGAGACTTCACTGAACTCCCTAACCCTCTCAGGCACTCATGTTCTAGCACTGCACTAGAAAGTATCACACTCACTTCCAAAGCACCACCTTGAACCTTCTTGATGCCAATCATTTTGAGCTGAAGCAAATCATCCAGCATCATGACCGCCTCTACCACCATCTTGGAAAAAAAGTCCTTCTGCTGGGCAATCATCTTGGAACTCAGGGCGGTCGCTGCACACTTCTCCAACAAATGGCGCTGCTCCCTGGAAACAAACAATATCCTAAGACCCTGGTTTTGGAAGTATTTCAAGATATGTGCTTCATGAGGATTAAAACAGGAATGCAAATTGTATTTATTGGAGTAGAATTTTAACATTGGCTACACAAAGCACATCACACTAGGAAAGAAGGATGAAGACAGAAAACCTACATTTTATCTTCTTTCTTCACAGTTACAGCAATCTCCTTGATTTTATCCACAGCCTGGAAATTGAATTAAAACAGGCTTTCATTATCAAGATCTACAAAACATCATCTAAGCTAGACCAACCCATCCCAACCATACGAAGATATATAAAACAATTATAGCATCAGCAGCATAGAGCATTTAGGAACGTTTCATCAAAATATTTCAGGTATGTACTTTTACAAGTATCATGAAGGAGGGGAGTGAACATGCAAACTGCCTACTGAAGATGAAAACTGGGTTGGAACCATGTGCATCAAAGGACAAATCAAACAGACCAAGAATGACTGCACATTCTGTCCTCAAACCGTGACATAATTTTACCAGGTTAGCACTAGATAGAGCAGTAACATTCATTAAAATTAATAATTCACTGTGTATAAGGGTCAAAAGGATCAGAGGCTTAGGTAGAATTGAAAATGTCACTTACCCAGTGTACATCTGTTCGTGGCATCAGTCGCTGTAGATTCGCATGTTTTGCATAGCTCGCCATCTGGTGTTGGGCCGGAGTGTTACAAGTTGTTTTTCTTCGAAGAAGTCTTTCGAGTCACGGGACCGAGTGACTCCTCCTTTTGTCTCCATTGCGCATGGGCGTCGACTCCATCTTCGATTGTTTTTCCCCGCAGAGGGTGAGGTAGGAGTTGAATTGTAGTAATAGTGCCCATGCAATGGAGTGACTAAGTATGTACCTATTTAAGGTTGAGATGATACATATACAAATAGTTGAAGGTAACTTCCAAACTGCTACAGGCTCCCGGGGAGGCGGGTGGGCACATGCGAATCTACAGCGACTGATGCCACGAACAGATGTACACTGGGTAAGTGACATTTTCAGTTCGATGGCATCTGTCGCTGTAGATACGCATGTTTTGCATAGACTAGTAAGCAGTTATCTCCCCAAAAGCGGTGGCTCAGCCTGTAGGAGTTGAAGTAGTTTGAAATAATGTTCTTAATACGGCTTGACCTACTGTGGCTTGTTGTGCGGATAACACGTCTACACAGTAGTGCTTGGTGAATGTGTGAGGCGTAGACCATGTGGCTGCCTTACATATTTCTTGCATTGGGAGGTTTCCTAGAAAGGCCATGGTAGCACCTTTCTTTCTGGTTGAGTGTGCCCTTGGTGTAATGGGCAGCTGTCGTTTAGCTTTAAGGTAGCAGATTTGGATGCATTTAACTATCCATCTGGCTATACCTTGTTTTGATATTGGGTTTCCTGCAGGAGGTTTTTGAAATGCAATAAATAGTTGTTTAGTCTTTCTGATGTTCTTTGTTCTGTCAATGTAATACATTAATGCTCTTTTGACATCTAATGTATGTAGTGCCCTTTCAGCTACGGTATCTGGCTGTGGAAAGAACACTGGAAGTTCCACTGTTTGATTTAGATGGAACGGTGAAATAACCTTTGGCAAAAATTTAGGATTAGTCCTTAGGACGACCTTATTCTTGTGTAGTTGTATAAAAGGTTCTTGTATTGTAAACACCTGAATCTCGCTTACTCTTCTTAGGGAAGTAATGGCGATGAGAAATGCAACCTTCCAGGTTAGGAACTGTATTTCGCAGGAGTGCATGGGTTCAAAAGGTGGACCCATAAGTCTAGTTAGGACAACATTTAGGTTCCATGAAGGAACAGGTGGTGTTCTTGGTGGTATAATTCTCCTAAGGCCCTCCATGAATGCTTTAATGACTGGTATCTTATATAGGGAAGTTGAATAGGTAGTCTGCAGGTATGCAGATATTGCTGCAAGGTGTATTTTAATGGAAGAGAAAGCCAGGTTAGATTTTTGTAAGTGAAGCAAGTAACCCACTACATGTTCTGGAGTTGTGTGTAATGGTTGTATTTGATTAATATGGCAGTAGCAAACAAACCTCTTCCATTTACTTGCATAGCAGTGCCTGGTGGATGGCCTTCTTGCTTGTTTTATGACTTCCATACATTCTTGGGTAAGTTGTAAGTGTCCGAATTCTAGGATTTCAGGAGCCAGATTGCTAGATTCAGCGATGCTGGATCTGGGTGTCTGATCTTTTGGTTGTGCTGTGTCAACAGATCTGGCCTGTTGGGCAATTTGATGCAGGGTACCACTGATAGGTCTAGCAGCGTTGTGTACCAGGGTTGCCTTGCCCAAGTTGGTGCTATCAATATGAGTTTGAGTTTGCTTTGACTGAGTTTGTTTACCAGGTAAGGAAGGAGAGGGAGAGGAGGAAAAGCGTAAGCAAATATCCCTGACCAGTTCATCCATAGGGCATTGCCTTGGGACTGTTTGTGTGGGTATCTGGATGCGAAGTTTTGGCATTTTGCGTTCTCCTTCGTCGCAAACAAGTCTGAGGTGTTCCCCAGAGTTTGAAATAGGTGTTCAGAATTTGGGGGTGAATTTCCCATTCGTGGACCTGTTGGTAATCGAGAGAGATTGTCTGCGAGTTGATTTTGGATCCCTGGTATAAATTGTGCTATTAGGCGAATTTGGTTGTGAATTGCCCAACGCCAAATTGTTTGTGCTAGCAGGCTTAACTGCGTGGAGTGCGTCCCCCCTTGCTTGTTTAGATAATACATTGTTGTCATGTTGTCTGCCTTGACGAGAAAGTATTTGTGAACTATTATTGGTTGGAAAGCTTTTAGTGCTTGAAAAACTGCTAGAAGTTCTAGGTGATTTATATGCAGTTTTGTTTGATGTACGTTCCATTGTCCTTGTATGCTGTGTTGATCGAGGTGTGCTCCCCACCCTGTCATGGAAGCATCTGTTATTACGTATTGTGGCACTGGGTCTTGGAAAGGCCGCCCTTTGTTTAAATTTATGTTGTTCCACCACAGAAGCGAGAGGTAAGTTTGGCGGTCTATTAACACCATATCTAGAAGATGACCCTGTGCTTGAGACCACTGTGATGCTAGGCACTGTTGTAAGGGCCTCATGTGCAGTCTTGCGTTTGGGACAATGGCTATGCATGAAGACATCATGCCTAGGAGTTGTAATACCATCTTTGCTTGTATCTTTTGTGTTGGATACATGCGTTGTATGATGGTGTTGAAATTTTGAATTCTTTGGGGACTTGGAGTGGCTACTCCTTTTGTTGTGTCTATTATGGCTCCTAAGTATTGTTGTACCTTGCACAGCAGAATGTTGGATTTTGTGAAGTTGACGGTGAACCCTAGTTTGAAGAGGGTTTGTATGATCTGATTTGTGTGATTTGAGCACTCTATTAACGAATGGGCCTTGATTAGCCAGTCGTCTAGATATGGGAACACATGTATTTGCTGCCTTCTGATGTGTGCAGCGACTACCGCTAGACATTTGGTAAAGACTCTTGGTGCGGTTGTTAATCCGAAAGGCAGTACCTTGAATTGGTAATGTATTCCTTTGAATACAAACCTTAGGTATTTCCTGTGCGATGGGTGTATTGGTATATGGAAATACGCGTCCTTGAGGTCTAAAGTTGACATGTAGTCGTGTAGTTTTAGCAATGGTAATACTTCTTGTAGTGTGACCATGTGAAAATGGTCTGATTTGATGAATGTGTTCACTATTCTGAGGTCTAGGATTGGTCTCAGCGTTTTGTCCTTCTTTGGTATCAGAAAGTACAGTGAGTAAACTCCTGTGTTTATTTGTGTGTTTGGCACTAATTCGATTGCATTCTTTTGCAATAGTGCCTGCACTTCTATCTCCAGGAGATTGGAATGATGTTTTGTCAAATTTTGTGCTTTTGGTGGTATGTTTGGAGGGAATTGTAGAAATTCTATGCAATAACCATGTTGGATAATTGCTAGAACCCAAGTGTCTGTAGTGATTTCCTCCCATGCTTTGTAATAATGACTTATTCTTCCCCCCACTGGTGTTGTGTGGAGGGGATGAGTAACATGTGAGTCACTGCTTAGTAGTAGGGGTTTTGGGGCTTTGAAATTTTCCTCTATTCCTAGGGAATTGCCCTCCTCTATATTGTCCCCGAAAACCTCCTCTGTACTGTCCCTGGTAACTGGACGGTGTTGCCTGTGAGGTGCTGGCTTGTGTGCTCTGACCCCGAAACCCCCCTCTAAAGGGTGTTTTACGGAATGTGCTGTAATTCCCTCTGCTCTGCGGGGAGTAGAGTGCGCCCATGGCTTTAGCAGTGTCCGTGTCTTTTTTGAGTTTCTCAATCGCTGTGTCCACTTCTGGACCGAACAGTTCTTTTTCGTTAAAAGGCACATTGAGAACTGCTTGCTGAATCTCCGGTTTAAATCCAGACGTTCGGAGCCATGCATGCCTTCTGATAGTTACAGATGTATTAATTGTCCGTGCAGCTGTATCTGCAGCGTCCATGGAGGAGCGGATTTGGTTGTTGGAAATGGTCTGTCCCTCCTCAACCACTTGTTTTGCCCTATTTTGTAGGTCCTTGGGCAGATGGTCAATGAGATGTTGCATCTCATCCCAATGGGCTCTGTCATAGCGCGCAAGTAGTGCCTGGGAGTTAGCGATGCGCCACTGGTTTGCAGCTTGTGCTGCGACTCTTACCAGCTGCATCGAACTTGCGGCTTTCTTTATCTGGGGGTGGTGCATCTCCAGATGTGTGGGAGTTGGCCCTTTTCCTAGCTGCTCCTACAACGACAAAGTCTGGTGGCAGCTGTGTAGTGATGAAAGCCGGGTCTGTAGGAGGCACCTTATACTTTTTTTCCACTCTTGGTGTGATTGCCCTACTTTTGACCGGCTCCTTAAAGATTTCTTTTGCGTGCCGGAGCATACCAGGGAGCACAGGGAGCATAGGCAGGCTTTTGGTAGGAGCTGTGGGTGGAGGAGAGTGTGTTGAATAAAAAGTCATCCTCGACCTGTTCTGAGTGGAGGCTTACATTGTGAAATTGTGCTGCTCTAGCCACCACTTGAGAATACGCAGTGCTGTCCTCTGGTGGAGATGGCTTCGTAGGGTATGCCTCCGGACTGTTATCTGACACTGGGGCGTCGTATAAGTCCCATGCGTCTTGATCTTGGTCACCCTGGCTCATGGTGGTGTGAGCTGGGGAATGTGATGGAGTTTGTGCTGGTGAGACGTTAATCACAGGTGGAGGAGAGGGTGGTGGGGTAACTTTTTTCACCACTTTTGTTTGTGGTGTTTGTTCAGTTTGGAACTCCAATCTTCTAATAGGGGGAAGGGTGCTTATTTTTCCTGTCCCCTGCTGTATGAAAATACGCTTTTGCGTATGGTCTACATCAGTTGAGTGTAGCTCTTCCTCAAACCTATGCTTTTGCATTTGGGAGGTTAGCGAGTGCTCTTCTGTATAAGAGCCTGAAACTGGGTCGGTTGCAGTTTGTTTTGGCACCGAAACCCTGTCTGCATCTTTTTTCGGCTCAGAGATGACTTTTCTTTTTCGGGTGCGAAACCTCTCGGCGTCGATCTTCTTCGGTGCCGCTGTCTCGGCGTCGAGCCGTGTCTACACCGGTATCTCGGTGTCGATGCTTGTCTCCAGCACTTTCTCGGTCCCGAGAAGGCTGCGTGCCGGTGTCTCGACCAGAGTCGGACGATCTCAGCACTGTTTGGGCCTTTTTCGGTGCCGACGGTCGGTCACCGAATTTATGGGTCGAGCCATGGCCTGGTGGCAGTGGCGTCCCCTGGGCCTTGTAAATCTTCTTCTGAGTGGTTTTCGACGTCTTACTCACGGGTTGTGTATCATCGAATCCTTCGGAGTCCGATTCTTGGATCGAAAAGGTTCCCTCCTCTTCTTGTTCCTCGAACTCCCGGTGGGCTGTCGGCGCGGACGCCATCTGAAGTCTTCTGGCTCGACGGTCTCGGAGTGTTTTTCGGGACCGGAACGCACGACAGGCCTCGTAGGTGTCTTCACTGTGCTCAGGTGACAGGCACAGGTTGCAGACCAAGTGTTGGTCTGTATAGGGGTATTTATTGTGGCATTTGGGACAGAAACGGAACGGGGTCCGTTCCATCGGCGTTCTTCTGCACGCGGTCGGGCCGACCAGGCCCCGACGGGGGATCGAAAAAATTACCCCGAAGGGCACCGGAGCACTTCGATCTTAGACGCGGTGTTGAATCTAACTACGCCGATCCCGAACGCAACAATACCGACGAAAATCTTCCGAAATTAGCTATCTTTCCGTTCCGAAACTCGGAGCGACAGGAACACGTCCGAACCCGATGGCGGAAAAAAAACAATCGAAGATGGAGTCGACGCCCATGCGCAATGGAGACAAAAGGAGGAGTCACTCGGTCCCGTGACTCGAAAGACTTCTTCGAAGAAAAACAACTTGTAACACTCCGGCCCAAAACCAGATGGCGAGCTATGCAAAACATGCGTATCTACAGCGACAGATGCCATCGAACATTTACTTTCAACTATACGTTTTTAAAGTCGAGTGAATCGTACAAGTTGGCACAGACGACTGAATCGATGACAACCTAAGATAGAATAAAGAGTGTGCAACCACTATTTTCGGGGAACTCACAGCAATTTGTACATCTTTTTTGTTTTAAAAGCATAAGCACTGGGAGGAAAGCTTGCTTCTGTAGAATGTATGTAAGGGTCTGTATAGATAGTCACTGACTATATTGATAAAGGTCATTCACAGCATCCAGAATTCACAAGAGTCCTTTCCACATCCTGGCGAGTAACGTACCAGCTGGGTTGCAGTGCGGAACGCACGGATGATGATCTGGGGATGTAGACCCTCTTCCACATAGGACTTCACCTGCTTCAGGAACTCTGCAGCCAGGAGCGTGACTGAAGTGGTCCCATCCCCAACCTAGAACAAATAAGAAATGAGAAGTAATGCAGGCGACATCGCACACAAGTCCCTTGTGCAGAAGCAACTGGATAAAGGGCAAATCAGTGACTGCCACCTAGGAAAAGGCTGGATCACACTATGGGATTTAAATATGTCTTATACAAAAAGAAACAACTATATTTCAGTGTAGGTTTCAGGATAAAGTACAAGGACAAAACGTTAGGCCATGCCAGTGCATATTCTTAAAACTGCAAGACCACCATGCCGTCAGAGCAATGTAGGTTCCATAACTGCCAAAGTAACAAATTAACCTTTAAAAAAAAAAAAAAAAAAAACCACACAAAAAAAAAAACTACTAATTTGGTCGAGCAATTAGGGCTCGAAAAATCATAAAAATGTTACTAGACCTGCAGGTCGAGTAGCTTAGATAATCTACTCGACCTAACTGTAATGTACTTGACCCGTAAACGGGTCTCAAATTGTGTGATCCTAGGCGAATAGTTTACAGTCTCGCCTTTTTCTTAATTCTCAGATATGATTGCACCTTCAAATATTAGAGCTCAGCATTTCTGCAGTACAAAAAAAACAAAACTATTTTGTTTGATTAAGTAGACTAAGGTTTGCTGCATGCATCACAAGAATCTAGCCCACTGACCCATGAGGTCTAGCCCACATAACCTAGGACTTCTTTTAGTTTACTAAGAGCACTGCCATCAGGGCAGGAGTGTGTCTCAGTTTGTTTAAACACTCAATTTATTGCTGTGATTATTACTAAACCATGATGTAGTGACATGGTCATCTACACAAGGTAACTTTCCAAGAAATGTCCACTAACTTGCAGCTTTGGTGATAAAACTATATAGTATATTAACAATCCATGAAAATTGGGTTTCAGAAAACATATCCTTTACCAACAGGTAAAGTATTCAGATTTATTTTCATCCTATTAAAATAGTTCTTCATCACATAGAAATATTTAAAAAAATATATATACATATGTTTGCACAGTTGACATTTAAATGTTGTGTGTTAGGAAAAACCTGACACCTTATTTCCCTTTATTATACATTCTGAACAGCAGGTCACAGTTCACCTTACAAAGTCCTATTCCTAAGAAAAACTGACTTTTGACCTCTGTGAACACAGGGCAAATGTGACATAAGAACAAGATTTAAAGGCATCTTTTATTGACACTCCACTTCTCAACTGAACAGAAAACCTGTTCAGTGTCAACTCACCAGAAGGGATGAGTGTAGGAAGTTGGCTCTGTATGTGCTATGTCAAAGTAAGGAATAGCATACACAGAGTCCAAGGGTTCCCCTTAGAGGTAAGATATTGGCCAAAAGAGATAATACTAATGCTCTATTTTGTGGTAGTGTGGTCGAGCAGTAGGCTTATCAAAGGAGTAGTGTTAAGCATTTTTTGTACACACACAGGCAATAAATGAGGAACACACACTCAGAGACAATTCCAGCCAATAGGTTTTGTTATAGAAAAATATCCTTTCTTAGTTTATTTTAAGAACCACAGGTTCAAATTCTACATGTAATATCTCATTTGAAAGGTATTGCAGGTAAGTACTTTAGGAACTTTGAATAATTACAGTAGCATATATACTTTTCACATAAAACACAAATAGCTGTTTTAAAAGTGGACAGTGCAATTTTCACAGTTCCTGGAGGAGGTAAAGTATTGTTAGTTTTTGCAGGTAAGTAACCCACTTACAGGGTTCAGTTTTGGGTTCAAGGTAGCCCACCGTTGGGGGTTCAGAGCAACCCCAAAGTTCCCACACCAGCAGCTCAGGGCCGGTCAGGTGCAGAGGTCAAAGAGGTGCCCAAAACGCATAGGCTTCAATGGAGAGAAAGGGGTGCTCCGGTTCCAGTCTGCCAGCAGGTAAGTACCCGAGTCTTCGGAGGGCAGACCAGGGGGGTTTTGTAGGGCACCGGGGGGGGGGGGGGGGGGGGGGGGGGGCACAAGTCCACACAAAAAGTACACCCTCAGCAGCGCGGGGGCGGCCGGGTGCAGTGTGCTAACAAGCGTCGGGTTTCCAATGGGAGTCAATGCGAGACCAAGGGGTCTCTTCAGCGGTGCAGGCAGGGGGGGGGGGGGGCTCCTGGGGTAGCCACCACCTGGGCAAGGGAGAGGGCCTCCTGGGGGTCACTCCTGCACTGAAGTTCTGTTCCTTCAGGTGCTGGGGGCTGCGGGTGCAGGGTCTTTTCCAGCCGTCAGGATTTTAGAGTCAGGCAGTCGCGGTCAGGGGGAGCCTCGGGATTCCCTCTGCAGGCGTCGCTGTGGGGGTTCAGGGGGGACAACTTTGGTTACTCACGGGCTCGGAGTCGCCGGAGGGTCCTCCCTGAGGTGTTGGTTCTCCACCAGTTGAGTCGGGGTCGCCGGGTGCAAGTCTCACGCTTCTTTCGGGGATTTGCAGGGGTCTTTAAATCTGCTCCTCTGTAACAAAGTTGCAGTCTTTTTGGAGCAGGGCCGCTGTCCTTGGGAGTTTCTTGTCTTTCTTGAAGCAGGGCAGTCCTTTGAGGATTCAGAGGTCACTGGTCCTGGGGAAAGCGTCGCTGGAGCAGGTTTCTTTAGAAGGCAGGAGACAGGCCGGTAGGTCTGGGGCCAAAGCAGTTGGTGTCTTCTTTTCTTCTTCTGCAGGGGTCTTTCAGCTCAGCAGTCCTCTTCTTCTTGTAGTTGCAGGAATCTAAATTCTTAGGTTCAGGGGAGCCCTTAAATACTAAATTTAAGGGCGTGTTTAGGTCTGGGGGGTTAGTAGCCAATGGCTACTAGCCCTGAGGGTGGGTACACCCTCTTTGTGCCTCCTCCCAAGGTGAGGGGGTCACATTCCTATCCCTATTGGGGGAATCCTCCTTCTACAAGATGGAGGATTTCTAAAAGTCAGAGTCACCTCAGCTCAGGACACCTTAGGGGCTGTCCTGACTGGCCAGTGACTCATCCTTGTTTTTCTCATTATCTCTCCTGGACTTGCCGCCAAAAGTGGGGGCTGGGTCCAGGAGGCGGGCATCTCCACTAGCTGGAGTGCCCTGGGGCATTGTAACACGAAGCTTGAGCCTTTGAAGCTCACTGCTAGGTGTTCCAGTTCCTGCAGGGGGAGGTGTGAAGCACCTCCACCCAGAGCAGGCTTTGTTTCTGTCCTCAGAGAGCACAAAGGCTCTCACCGCATGGGGTCAGAAACTCGTCTCTCAGCAGCAGGCTGGCAGAGACCAGTCAGTCCTGCACTGAACAGTTGGGTAAAATACAGGGGGTATCTCTAAGATGCCCTCTGTGTGCATTTTTCAATAAATCCAACACTGGCATCAGTGTGGGTTTATTATTCTGAGAAGTTTGATACTAAACTTCCCAGTATTCAGTGTAGCCATTATGGAGCTGTGGAGTTCGTTTTTGACAGACTGCCAGACCATATACTCTTATGGCTACCCTGCCCTTAAAAGGTATAAGGTTTTGCTTAGACACTGTAGGGGCATAGTGCTCATGCACCTATGCCCTCACCTGTGGTATAGTGCACCCTGCCTTAGGGCTGTAAGGCCTGTTAGAGGGGTGACTTACCTATGCCATAGGCAGTGTGAGGTTGGCATGGCACCCTGAGGGGAGTGCCATGTCGACTTAGTCATTTTATCCCCACCAGCACACACAAGCTGGCAAGCAGTGTGTCTGTGCTGAGTGAGGGGTCCCTAGGGTGGCATAAGACATGCTGCAGCCCTTAGAGACCTTCCCTGGCATCAGGGCCCTTGGTACCAGGGGTACCAGTTACAAGGGACTTACCTGGGTGCCAGGGTTGTGCCAAATGTGGAGACAATGGTACATTTTAGGTTGAAAGAACACTGGTGCTGGGGCCTGGTTAGCAGGGTCCCAGCACACTTCTCAGTCAAGTCAGCATCAGTATCAGGCAAAAAGTGGGGGGTAACTGCAACAGGGAGCCATTTCTTTACAATGAGTAAGTATTAAAAATAGCTCAACCTGATCAATTAAGGCCCGCCAATGCGAGTGGATTTTTCAAGCCCTGAATTTGGATCCGCAGCACAGCTAACTATATTCCTACTTCTACACACCCAGAGGTGAAACTGCCTCCTCCACGAGCTGGCACTCTCCTCCAGACAACAAAAATATGAGCTTCTGTTTCAGTTCCCAAATAGTTGCTGACAAACTCCCAAATATTCCTTTTTAACATTCAGACCCTGCAATGCCTAAATCTCCCCTGCAACCTACTTCTAAAGATCACGCTCCAATATCCACACTTACACCAACAAAGTTATTTGCAAACAAAAACTATTTTAACCAGTTTCTTCTCTATTTCTGAGCCCCAATTTAACAGCTATAGCCAAAATAAAGTGATTTACTGATGCAACCAAACACAAGTACACTAGAAATGTTGCTCTCCTACACCTCTTCTAAACAAATTAAACGCTGGTGTTTTACACATCACCTTGTCACCATTGGCCACTTCGCTGCTGTAGGAAGTTGGCTCTGTATGTGCTATTTCAAAGTAAGGAATAGCATGCACAGAGTCCAAGGGTTCCCCTTAGAGGTAAAATAGTGGTAAAAATGGATAATACTAATGCTCTATTTTGTGGAGGTGTGGTCGAGCAGTAGGCTTATCCAAGGAGTAGTGTTAAGCATTTGTTGTACATACACATAGACAATAAATGAGGTACACACACTCAGAGACAAATCCAGCCAATAGGTTTTGTATAGAAAAATATCTTTTCTTAGTTTATTTTAAGAACCACAGGTTCAAATTTAACATGTAATATCTTGTTTGAAAGGTATTGCAGGTAAGTACATTAGGAACGTTGAATCATTTCAATTGCATGTATACTTTTCAAGTTATTCACAAATAGCTATTTCAAAAGTGGACACTTAGTGCAATTTTCACAGTTCCTAGGGGGAGGTAAGTTTTTGTTAGTTTTACCAGGTAAGTAAGACACTTACAGGGTTCAGTTCTTGGTCCAAGGTAGCCCACCGTTGGGGGTTCCGAGCAACCCCAAAGTTACCACACCAGCAGCTCAGGGCCGGTCAGGTGCAGAGTTCAAAGTGGTGCCCAAAACGCATAGGCTATAATGGAGAGAAGGGGGTGCCCCGGTTCCGGTCTGCTTGCAGGTAAGTACCCGCGTCTTCGGAGGGCAGACCAGGGGGGGTTTTGTAGGGCACCGGGGGGGACACAAGCCCACACAGAAATTTCACCCTCAGCGGCGCGGGGGTGGCCGGGTGCAGTGTTAGAACAAGCGTCGGGTTCGCAATGTAAGTCAATGAGAGATCGAGGGATCTCTTCAGCGCTGCAGGCAGGCAAGGGGGGGCTTCCTCGGGGAAACCTCCACTTGGGCAAGGGAGAGGGACTCCTGGGGGTCACTTCTGCAGTGAAAGTCCGGTCCTTCAGGTCCTGGGGGCTGCGGGTGCAGGGTCTTTTCCAGGCGTCGGGACTTAGGTTTCAGAGAGTCGCGGTCAGGGGAAGCCTCGGGATTCCCTCTGCAGGCGGCGCTGTGGGGGCTCAGGGGGGACAGGTTTTGGTACTCACAGTCGTAGAGTAGTCCGGGGGTCCTCCCTGAGGTGTTGGTTCTCCACCAGCCGAGTCGGGGTCGCCGGGTGCAGTGTTGCAAGTCTCACGCTTCTTGCGGGGAGTTGCAGGGTTCTTTAAAGCTGCTTCTTGAAACAAAGTTGCAGTCTTTTTGGAGCAGGTCCGCTGTCCTCGGGAGTTTCTTGTCGTCGTCAAAGCAGGGCAGTCCTCAGAGGATTCAGAGGTCGCTGGTCCCTTTGGAAGGCGTCGCTGGAGCAGAGTTCTTTGGAAGGCAGGAGACAGGCCGGTGAGTTTCTGGAGCCAAGGCAGTTGTTGTCTTCTGGTCTTCCTCTGCAGGGGTTTTCAGCTGGGCAGTCCTTGTTGTTGCAGGAATCTAATTTTCTAGGGTTCAGGGTAGCCCTTAAATACTAAATTTAAGGGCGTGTTTAGGTCTGGGGGGTTAGTAGCCAATGGCTACTAGCCCTGAGGGTGGGTACACCCTCTTTGTGCCTCCTCCCAAGGGGAGGGGGTCACAATCCTAACCCTATTGGGGGAATCCTCCATCTGCAAGATGGAGGGTTTCTAGAAGTTAGAGTCACCTCAGCTCAGGACACCTTAGGGGCTGTCCTGACTGGCCAGTGACTCCTCCTTGTTATTCTCATTATTTTCTCCGGCCTTGCCGCCAAAAGTGGGGGCCGGGGCCGGAGGGGGCGGGCAACTCCACTAGCTGGAGTGTCCTGCGGTGCTGTGACAAAGGGGTGAGCCTTTGAGGCTCACCGCCAGGTGTTACAGCTCCTGCCTGGGGAGGTGTTAGCATCTCCACCCAGTGCAGGCTTTGTTACTGGCCTCAGAGTGACAAAGGCACTCTCCCCATGGGGCCAGCAACATGTCTCTAGTGTGGCAGGCTGCTGGAACTAGTCAGCCTACACAGACAGTCGGTTAAGTTTCAGGGGGCACCTCTAAGGTGCCCTCAGGGGTGTATTTTACAATAAAATGTACACTGGCATCAGTGTGCATTTATTGTGCTGAGAAGTTTGATACCAAACTTCCCAGTTTTCAGTGTAGCCATTATGGTGCTGTGGAGTTCGTGTAAAACAGACTCCCAGACCATATACTCTTATGGCAACCCTGCACTTACAATGTCTAAGGTTTGGCTTAGACACTGTAGGGGTACAGTGCTCATGCACTGGTACCCTCACCTATGGTATAGTGCACCCTGCCTTAGGGCTGTAAGGCCTGCTAGAGGGGTGTCTTACCTATACTGCATAGGCAGTGAGAGGCTGGCATGGCACCCTGAGGGGAGTGCCATGTCGACTTACTCGTTTTTGTCCTCACTAGCACACACAAGCTGGCAAGCAGTGTGTCTGTGCTGAGTGAGAGGTCTCCAGGGTGGCATAAGACATGCTGCGGCCCTTAGAGACCTTCCTTGGCATCAGGGCCCTTGGTACTAGAAGTACCAGTTACAAGGGACTTATCTGGATGCCAAGGTCTGCCAATTGTGGATACAAAAGTACAGGTTAGGGAAAGAACACTGGTGCTGGGGCCTGGTTAGCAGGCCTCAGCACACTTTCAATTGTAAACATAACATCAGCAAAGGCAAAAAGTCAGGGGGCAACCATGCCAAGGAGGCATTTCCTTACAGCTGCCTATTAGTTGGGAGTTGGAATGTCACACTACTGGCAATAACACCGAGCCATGCCTTTAACTACATACCCTCAGCTCATTTTAAATTTCTCACCTTCCTGATCGTTAAGCGGTCTTTAATACTGCCAACCATGACTTACTACTAAACCCTCTCATTACAACTTACTCCTGACAAAAAGCTAAAAGATCTTCAGTATAAACTTGGTTCACTGCACTAGGACAATTTCCTTCCCAGTTGCTTCTATTCACCTGTCTGCAACACCACTGTTACTTAAGACAGAAAAAATAAGTTGAATAGTCCAACAGCCCGTGAATTAAGCATCCAGGCACAGGGCCTTCAATACACACTTCAGCCCAGAAGCCCTAAACAACAAACAGTTAGCAAATTAGATCACATGCTTACCTCAGCATCCTGGGACTTTGCAATGTCAACAAGAGTTTTTGCAGCAGGGTGTACAACATCCAGAAGTTTCAGAATAGTTGCGCCATCGTTAGAAATTGTTGCTTTTCCTAAAATGGACACAGAGAAATACAGTCTTATCTTTATAATAGAGCAAGTGGTGGCCACATTTGCAACACAGTCAGAAGCAACTTTATCTGGTCCAGCTAGACCATAAAAGTACAAGACAATAGATCCATACAGATAAATACAAACCAAAATAAAATCATACAGAAAGCGAGGTCCAATTAAAAGACAATAAGAGCCACTGAAAACAGATCGTCATGAGATATACAGGGTCCAAGCAGACATACACATTAAAACAAAGTACATAAATAACTACATAATCAACGCTACCCTCTGCTTTATCACACACGGAATAAAAGTGGCAGTTAAACACATTTTTACAAAAGGAAGAGACTGTAAATATTTAGAAGGTGCTTTGCAGAAACAAATGTTCAATTCTTTTAAAGCAAGTAGCAAGCAGCGTTCTCAGCAATTAGTAAAATTTCCAAAAAATCAAGTGACTTGTGCTGGATGATAGTCACAGTGGAAATGGGTGAACTACTGTAATAGGCGCCCCGGCAGGTAAGAGCAGCCAGAAAGTGCACAGTGCATAGTCTAAATCTGACTAACAAAAATCTATTCGGTGCACACCCATGTAAGGTAAGGGGCAGTGCCAGTGTATCCACAAATCCGCATGTACCCTTTGACAGTAGGCATATCTACCACCCTCCGAATTCTCTCATCCATTCGACTTGCTGAAAAACGTATTTTTTTTTAACAGGAGTGTTGTACGCAGCTGCCCCGGAGAAGTGGGCAGGACTTCAAGCCCCAAACTTAGGCAAGTGTCACGGATATCTTATACCGGGACTGGACAGACCTCGGTCCAATTTCAGGCAAGCAGCAAGCACAGCTCTGTTACAAGCGGTCTCGCTCCTAGACCAAATTCTCATCCGCAGGAGAAGTGGACGCAGCCTTATAAAATAATTTATATACCAAATTCCAGCCTCAGTGAGGCAAATAAATGAGCTGGTTTACTGGTGACAGATTGTAGTCTTTTAATAAAGCCACTCTCTTACAGTGAAGTCATAAATTTATTTCTCAAAGGTAATTTTCAAAATGTTTTCTCTATAGCAAATCCCTTAAGTAAAATATAAAAAAATGGCATAAGCAGTGCAGCCACAAATGGTGTAAGGAAACTGACAACTGATATTCATTCTTCCGTTGTATTATTTTCATATTAGACAGGGCTGGTAAATAGATCCAAGTCACATGACACCTCGACCCAGTCCTGGCTTTTTAGCCAAAAGCACTGGGCATGCTAGAATTATTTTTTTTTTTTTACTTAACATTGCTGTTATGTTTAGTTATCCATGATAAAGGTTCACTCAAATACATGCCAGCAACCACCTGACAAGCCTGTCACCCTAAGTGTGTCCAGAGTGTTATCATATATATCAGAAATAAGGAAGTGAGACATGGAGACCTTCGAAGGGGTGGAGGCCCACCTCTGACACAAAGTACCAGCGAGGAACGAGGAAAGGACTAACGAGGAAAGGACTAACAAATGATGTCAGCATTCAATAAAGAGTGCCTTTTACTAAATTACATGCATTTATCAGCATGATGTTTTCTGTTTTCCCAAGTGGCATACTGTAAGGAAATGCCTCCTTGGCATGGTTGCCCCCTGACTTTTTGCCTTTGCTGATGCTATGTTTACAATTGAAAGTGTGCTGAGGCCTGCTAACCAAGCCCCAGCACCAGTGTTCTTTCCCTAACCTGTACTTTTGTATCCACAATTGGCAGACCCTGGCATCCAGATAAGTCCCTTGTAACTGGTACTTCTAGTACCAAGGGCCCTGATGCCAAGGAAGGTCTCTAAGGGCTACAGCATGTCTTATGCCACCCTGGAGACCTTTCACTCAGCACAGACACACTGCTTGCCAGCTTGTGTGTGCTAGTGAGGACAAAACGAGTAAGTCGACATGGCACTCCCCTCAGGGTGCCATGCCAGCCTCTCACTGCCTATGCAGTATAGGTAAGACACCCCTCTAGCAGGCCTTACAGCCCTAAGGCAGGGTGCACTATACCATAGGTGAGGGTACCAGTGCATGAGCATGGTACCCCTACAGTGTCTAAACAAAACCTTAGACATTGTAAGTACAGGGTAGCCATAAGAGTATATGGTCTGGGAGTCTGTCAAACACGAACTCCACAGCACCATAATGGCTACACTGAAAACTGGGAAGTTTGGTATCAAACTTCTCAGCACAATAAATGCACACTGATGCCAGTGTACATTTTATTGTAAAATACACCACAGAGGGCACCTTAGAGGTGCCCCCTGAAACTTAACCGACTATCTGTGTAGGCTGACTAGTTTTAGCAGCCTGCCACAAACCGAGACATGTTGCTGGCCCCATGGGGAGAGTGCCTTTGTCACTCTGAGGCCAGTAACAAAGCCTGCACTGGGTGGAGATGCTAACACCTCTCCCAGGCAGGAATTGTCACACCTGGCGGTGAGCCTCAAAGGCTCACCTCCTTTGTGCCAACCCAGCAGGACACTCCAGCTAGTGGAGTTGCCCGCCCCCTCCGGCCAGGCCCCACTTTTGGCGGCAAGGCCGGAGAAAATAATGAGAATAACAAGGAGGAGTCACTGGCCAGTCAGGACAGCCCCTAAGGTGTCCTGAGCTGAGGTGACTCTACCTTTTAGAAATCCTCCATCTTGCAGATGGAGGATTCCCCCAATAGGGTTAGGATTGTGACCCCCTCCCCTTGGGAGGAGGCACAAAGAGGGTGTACCCACCCTCAGGGCTAGTAGCCATTGGCTACTAACCCCCCAGACCTAAACACGCCCTTAAATTTAGTATTTAAGGGCTACCCTGAACCCTAGAAAATTAGATTCCTGCAACTACAAGAAGAAGGACTGCCCAGCTGAAAACCCCTGCAGCGGAAGACCAGAAGACGACAACTGCCTTGGCTCCAGAAACTCACCAGCCTGTCTCCTGCCTTCCAAAGATCCTGCTCCAGCGACGCCTTCCGAAGGGACCAGCGACCTCAACATCCTCTGAGGACTGCCCCTGCTTCGAAAAGACAAGAAACTCCCGAGGACAGCGGACCTGCTCCAAGAAAGGCTGCAACTTTGTTTCCAGCAGCTTTAAAGAACCCTGCAAGCTCCCCGCAAGAAGCGTGAGACTTGCAACACTGCACCCGGCGACCCCGACTCGGCTGGTGGAGACCCGACACCTCAGGAGGGACCCCAGGACTACTCTGATACTGTGAGTACCAAAACCTGTCCCCCCTGAGCCCCCACAGCGCCGCCTGCAGAGGGAATCCCGAGGCTTCCCCTGACCGCGACTCTTTGAACCTAAAGTCCCGACGCCTGGGAGAGACCCTGCACCCGCAGCCCCCAGGACCTGAAGGACCGGACTTTCACTGGAGAAGTGACCCCCAGGAGTCCCTCTCCCTTGCCCAAGTGGAGGTTTCCCCGAGGAATCCCCCCCTTGCCTGCCTGCAGCGCTGAAGAGATCCCGAGATCTCTCATAGACTAACATTGCGAACCCGACGCCTGTTCCTACACTGCACCCGGCCGCCCCCGCGCTGCTGAGGGTGAAATTTCTGTGTGGACTTGTGTCCCCCCCGGTGCCCTACAAAACCCCCCTGGTCTGCCCTCCGAAGACGCGGGTACTTACCTGCAAGCAGACCGGAACCGGGGCACCCCCTTCTCTCCATTCTAGCCTATGTGTTTTGGGCACCACTTTGAACTCTGCACCTGACCGGCCCTGAGCTGCTGGTGTGGTGACTTTGGGGTTGCTCTGAACCCCCAACGGTGGGCTACCTTGGACCAAGAACTGAACCCTGTAAGTGTCTTACTTACCTGGTAAAACTAACAAAAACTTACCTCCCCTAGGAACTGTGAAAATTGCACTAAGTGTCCACTTTTAAAACAGCTATTTGTCAATAACTTGAAAAGTATACATGCAATTTTGATGATTTGAAGTTCCTAAAGTACTTACCTGCAATACCTTTCGAATGAGATATTACATGTAGAATTTGAACCTGTGGTTCTTAAAATAAACTAAGAAAAGATATTTTTCTACATAAAAACCTATTGGCTGGATTTGTCTCTGAGTGTGTGTACCTCATTTATTGTCTATGTGTATGTACAACAAATGCTTAACACTACTCCTTGGATAAGCCTACTGCTCGACCACACTACCACAAAATAGAGCATTAGTATTATCTATTTTTACCACTATTTTACCTCTAAGGGGAACCCTTGGACTCTGTGCATGCTATTCCTTACTTTGAAATAGCACATACAGAGCCAACGTCCTACACATACTAAGTGCTCTTCTTAGCCAGAGTTTACTCCCTAACGCTGATATCAATTCCCACCCCAAGAGACGCCCAAGAGACGCCTGTAACCCAGGCTGATGAAATCGTCTTTGATAATACATTATTTTTGGAGCAGAGGCAAAAAAGCATAAACAAAAATTAAAATACAAACTGGTAAGGAGGTAAAAGCATCTATAACATCTTCAACCTGAATTTATTGTTGGGTGGACAAGTGTGCAGGTAAGGAGTGCAGATCCCTGGATGGTCAGAAGTAGGGGGTGGGAATAGGAGCCTCTAAATGTATTTTTAACCTAATCCCAGTAAGATACACGGACTCAATCACAGAATGAGTGTACAGTGTATCTGGACATTGCACCTTACTGGACTCTGCATCACACCCCCATTAACGTAGGGGTGACACCGCCGCTTTGTACACCACTGTCATCACATCACTTCAGCATGTAAATGCTGAGAAAGCATTCCTCTGAAATCTTTTTTTTTAACCCTCACAAGATTTTCAGATTCCTGCTCATGGTGAGACTCAAATAATGGGACAGATGAATGTTTAATGAACAATGGCATAATATTCTGAAGCACTGCTTTCCAAGACCAGATTAGGGTGGTAGTGTGCGATGAGCTTTCAGAGCACGAGAAATCTGGCTTCTCCATTTTTACATCTTCGTTGTACTCAGCTTAGATCTTTTTCTGAAGGGTTGACTCTTAATGATAGATGAGGAGATCGTGGAGTACAATAAATTAGCCTTCTCCAATTATTATTCGTAATAAAACGGAAGATGGTAGAACAATGACCAAAATCGGTTTCATTTAAGGGAACGTCTAACTTTTTGGTGGATATCAACATAAATATCAAAACCAAGAAGTCTTAAGAGTGAAACTCCAGATGCAAATATCTAATAAAAACTAGGAAGAGAGTTTCAGAAGCCTGAACAGATCAAGCGACGGACATGCCCAGTACATACCAAGTGTAGGAAGTTGGCTCTGTATGTGCTATTTCAAAGTAAGGAATAGCATGCACAGAGTCCAAGGGTTCCCCTTAGAGGTAAAATAGTTGTAGGAAGTTGGCTCTGTATGTGCTATTTCAAAGTAAGGAATAGCATGCACAGAGTCCAAGGGTTCCCCTTAGAGGTAAAATAGTGGTAAAAATAGATAATACTAATGCTCTATTTTGTGGTAGTGTGGTCGAGCAGTAGGCTTATCCAAGGAGTAGTGTTAAGCATTTGTTGTACATACACATAGACAATAAATGAGGTACACACACTCAGAGACAAATCCAGCCAATAGGTTTTGTATAGAAAAATATCTTTTCTTAGTTTATTTTAAGAACCACAGGTTCAAATTCTACATGTAATATCTCATTCGAAAGGTATTGCAGGTAAGTACTTTAGGAACTTCAAATCATCAAAATTGCATGTATACTTTTCAAGTTATTCACAAATAGCTGTTTTAAAAGTGTACACTTAGTGCAATTTTCACAGTTCCTAGGGGAGGTAAGTATTTGTTAGATTAACCAGGTAAGTAAGACACTTACAGGGCTTAGTTCTTGGTCCAAGGTAGCCCACCGTTGGGGGTTCAGAGCAACCCCAAAGTCACCACACCAGCAGCTCAGGGCCGGTCAGGTGCAGAGTTCAAAGTGGTGCCCAAAACGCATAGGCTAGAATGGAGAGAAGGGGGTGCCCCGGTTCCGGTCTGCTTGCAGGTAAGTACCCGCGTCTTCGGAGGGCAGACCAGGGGGGTTTTGTAGGGCACCGGGGGGGACACAAGCCCACACAGAAATTTCACCCTCAGCAGCGCGGGGGCGGCCGGGTGCAGTGTAGAAACAAGCGTCGGGTTTGTAATGGAAGTCAATGGGAGATCTAGGGATCTCTTCAGCGCTGCAGGCAGGCAAGGGGGGGGTTCCTCGGGGAAACCTCCACTTGGTCAAGGGAGAGGGACTCCTGGGGGTCACTCCTCCAGTGAAAGTCCGGTCCTTCAGGTCCTGGGGGCTGCGGGTGCAGGGTCTCTCCCAGGTGTCGGGACTTAGGATTCAAAGAGTCGCGGTCAGGGGAAGCCTCGGGATTCCCTCTGCAGGCGGCGCTGTGGGGGCTCAGGGGGGACAGGTTTTTGTACTCACAGTCTTAGAGTAGTCCTGGGGTCCCTCCTGAGGTGTTGGATCGCCACCAGCCGAGTCGGGGTCGCCGGGTGCAGTGTTGCAAGTCTCACGCTTCTTGCGGGGAGCTTGCAGGGTTCTTTAAAGCTGCTGGAAACAAAGTTGCAGCTTTTCTTGGAGCAGGTCCGCTGTCCTCGGGAGTTTCTTGTCTTTTCGAAGCAGGGGCAGTCCTCAGAGGATGTCGAGGTCGCTGGTCCCTTTGGAAGGCGTCGCTGGAGCAGGATCTTTGGAAGGCAGGAGACAGGCCGGTGAGTTTCTGGAGCCAAGGCAGTTGTCGTCTTCTGGTCTTCCTCTGCAGGGGTTTTCAGCTAGGCAGTCCTTCTTGTAGTTGCAGGAATCTAATTTTCTAGGGTTCAGGGTAGCCCTTAAATACTAAATTTAAGGGCGTGTTTAGGTCTGGGGGGTTAGTAGCCAATGGCTACTAGCCCTGAGGGTGGGTACACCCTCTTTGTGCCTCCTCCCAAGGGGAGGGGGTCACAATCTTAACCCTATTGGGGGAATCCTCCATCTGCAAGATGGAGGATTTCTAAAAGTCAGAGTCACCTCAGCTCAGGACACCTTAGGGGCTGTCCTGACTGGCCAGTGACTCCTCCTTGTTGCTTTCCTTGTTCCCTCCAGCCTTGCCGCCAAAAGTGGGGGCCGTGGCCGGAGGGGGCGGGCAACTCCAGTAAGCTGGAGTGCCCTGCTGGGCTGTGACAAAGGGGTGAGCCTTTGAGGCTCACCGCCAGGTGTCACAGCTCCTGCCTGGGGGAGGTGTTAGCATCTCCACCCAGTGCAGGCTTTGTTACTGGCCTCAGAGTGACAAAGGCACTCTCCCCATGGGGCCAGCAACATGTCTCTGGTGTGGCAGGCTGCTGGAACTAGTCAGCCTACACAGACAGTCGGTTAAGTTTCAGGGGGCACCTCTAAGGTGCCCTCTGTGGTGTATTTTACAATAAAATGTACACTGGCATCAGTGTGCATTTATTGTGCTGAGAAGTTTGATACCAAACTTCCCAGTTTTCAGTGTAGCCATTATGGTGCTGTGGAGTTCGTGTTTGACAAACTCCCAGACCATATACTCTTATGGCTACCCTGCACTTACAATGTCTAAGGTTTTGTTTAGACACTGTAGGGGTACCATGCTCATGCACTGGTACCCTCACCTATGGTATAGTGCACCCTGCCTTAGGGCTGGAAGGCCTGCTAGAGGGGTGTCTTACCTATACTGCATAGGCAGTGAGAGGCTGGCATGGCACCCTGAGGGGAGTGCCATGTCGACTTACTCGTTTTGTCCTCACTAGCACACACAAGCTGGCAAGCAGTGTGTCTGTGCTGAGTGAGAGGTCTCCAGGGTGGCATAAGACATGCTGCAGCCCTTAGAGACCTTCCTTGGCATCAGGGCCCTTGGTACTAGAAGTACCAGTTACAAGGGACTTATCTGGATGCCAGGGTCTGCCAATTGTGGATACAAAAGTACAGGTTAGGGAAAGAACACTGGTGCTGGGGCCTGGTTAGCAGGCCTCAGCACACTTTCAATTGTAAACATAGCATCAGCAAAGGCAAAAAGTCAGGGGGCAACCATGCCAAGGAGGCATTTCCTTACAATAGTGGTAAAAAGAGATAATACTAATGCTCTATTTTGTGGTAGTGTGGTCGAGCAGTAGGCTTATCCAAGGAGTAGTGTTAAGCATTTGTTGTACATACACATAGACAATAAATGAGGTACACACACTCAGAGACAAATCCAGCCAATAGGTTTTGTTATAGAAAAATATATTTTCTTAGTTTATTTTAAGAACCACAGGTTCAAATTTAACATGTAATATCTTGTTTGAAAGGTATTGCAGGTAAGTACATTAGGAACTTTGAATCATTTCAATTGCATGTATACTTTTCAAGTTATTGACAAATAGCTACTTTAAAAGTGGACACTTAGTGCAATTTTCACAGTTCCTGGGGGAGGTAAGTTTTTGTTAGTTTTACCAGGTAAGTAAGACACTTACAGGGTTCAGTTCTTGGTCCAAGGTAGCCCACCGTTGGGGGTTCAGAGCAACCCCAAAGTCACCACACCAGCAGCTCAGGGCCGGTCAGGTGCAGAGTTCAAAGTGGTGCCCAAAACGCATAGGCTAGAATGGAGAGAAGGGGGTGCCCCGGTTCCGGTCTGCTTGCAGGTAAGTACCCGCGTCTTCGGAGGGCAGACCAGGGGGGTTTTGTAGGGCACCTGGGGGGACACAAGCCCACACAGAAATTTCACCCTCAGCGGCGCGGGGGCGGCCGGGTGCAGTGTAGAAACAAGCGTCGGGTTCGCAATGTTAGTCAATGAGAGATCACGGGATCTCTTCAGCGCTGCAGGCAGGCAAGGGGGGGGTTCCTCGGGGAAACCTCCACCTGGGCAAGGGAGAGGGACTCCTGGGGGTCACTTCTCCAGTGAAAGTTCAGTCCTTCAGGTCCTGGGGGCTGCGGGTGCAGGGTCTTTTCCAGGCGTCGGGACTTAGGTTTCAGAGAGTCGCGGTCAGGGGAAGCCTCGGGATTCCCTCTGCAGGCGGCGCTGTGGGGGCTCAGGGGGGACAGGTTTTTGTACTCACAGTATCAGAGTAGTCCTGGGGTCCCTCCTGAGGTGTTGGATCTCCACCAGCCGAGTCGGGGTCGCCGGGTGCAGTGTTGCAAGTCTCACGCTTCTTGCGGGGAGCGTGCAGGGTTCTTTCAAGGCTGCTGGAAACAAAGTTGCAGCCTTTCTTGGAGCAGGTCCGCTGTCCTCTGGAGTTTCTTGTCTTTTCGAAGCAGGGGCAGTCCTCAGAGGATATCGAGGTCGCTGGTCCCTTTGGAAGGCGTCGCTGGAGCAGGATCTTCGGAAGGCAGGAGACAGGCCGGTGAGTTTCTGGAGCCAAGGCAGTTGTCGTCTTCTGGTCTTCCTCTGCAGGGGTTTTTCAGCTAGGCAGTCCTCCTTCTTGTAGTTGCAGGAATCTGATTTTCTAGGGTTCAGGGTAGCCCTTAAATACTAAATTTAAGGGCGTGTTTAGGTCTGGGGGGTTAGTAGCCAATGGCTACTAGCCCTGAGGGTGGGTACACCCTCTTTGTGCCTCCTCCCAAGGGGAGGGGGTCACAATCCTAACCCTATTGGGGGAATCCTCCATCTGCAAGATGGAGGATTTCTAAAAGTCAGAGTCACCTCAGCTCAGGACACCTTAGGGGCTGTCCTGACTGGCCAGTGACTCCTCCTTGTTGCTTTCTTTGTTCCCTCCAGCCTTGCCGCCAAAAGTGGGGGCCGGGCCGGAGGGGGCGGGCAACTCCACTAGCTGGAGTGTCCTGCGGTGCTGTGACAAAGGGGTGAGCCTTTGAGGCTCACCGCCAGGTGTTACAGCTCCTGCCTGGGGGAGGTGTTAGCATCTCCACCCAGTGCAGGCTTTGTTACTGGCCTCAGAGTGACAAAGGCACTCTCCCCATGGGGCCAGCAACATGTCTCTAGTGTGGCAGGCTGCTGGAACTAGTCAGCCTACACAGATAGTCGGTTAAATTTCAGGGGGCACCTCTAAGGTGCCCTCTGGGGTGTATTTTGCAATAAAATGTACACTGGCATCAGTGTGCATTTATTGTGCTGAGAAGTTTACACCGAAAACTGGGAAGTTTGGTATCAGCCATTATGGTGCTGTGGAGTTCGTGTTTGACAGACTCCCAGACCATATACTCTTATGGCTACCCTGCACTTACAATGTCTAAGGTTTTGTTTAGACACTGTAGGGGTACCATGCTCATGCACTGGTACCCTCACCTATGGTATAGTGCACCCTGCCTTAGGGCTGTAAGGCCTGCTAGAGGGGTGTCTTACCTATACTGCATAGGCAGTGAGAGGCTGGCATGGCACCCTGAGGGGAGTGCCATGTCGACTTACTCGTTTTGTCCTCACTAGCACACACAAGCTGGCAAGCAGTGTGTCTGTGCTGAGTGAGAGGTCTCCAGGGTGGCATAAGACATGCTGCAGCCCTTAGAGACCTTCCTTGGCATCAGTGCCCTTGGTACCAGAAGTACCAGTTACAAGGGGCTTATCTGGATGCCAGGGTCTGCCAATTGTGGATACAAAAGTACAGGTTAGGGAAAGAACACTGGTGCTGGGGCCTGGTTAGCAGGCCTCAGCACACTTTCAATTGTAAACATAGCATCAGCAAAGGCAAAAAGTCAGGGGGCAACCATGCCAAAGAGGCATTTCCTTACACCAAGTTATCCTTGGCAATAAGGTTAAGTTAAACTCTACTAGAAGTGTCTATTAATGCAATACGGTCTCATAAGAAAGCCAACTTTGTCAAATGCTTTAGTTTCAGGAGGTGAGGAAGGGGCAAACCACACAACCAGCATTTATTAGCTATAATGTGCCATTAAAACATCAAGCGGGACAAAGTAAATGGGGGGGGGTGTAAGAAACGACCAGCTGAGATGCTGCTTTTAGAGGCTGGATTTGACTGGGTCTTTTCTAAAACACACAATCATCTGCATTTCATGAAGCCGAGAGTTTACTGCTAAATGTAAAGAAGTACAACAGGTGCTTTCAATAGCTTAGAAAAATTAAGCAATGTATCCTTCTTTGACGCCAAAAGTAAGACAAGAGAACCAAGAAGCACTGAAAAGGTGACCTATTTGCTATATATTAATATATGAAGATGCACCTAATACACACATAAAAGGCCTTTAATGCAGAGCTTACCTCTATCGTCCACGATCAGCTTATCCATGCCACGTGGACCCAGAGTGGTGCGAACGGCCTCAGCAATGATTTGGCAGGCATTGATGTTACTAACAAGCTGAGGTACTCCCTGGGAGGTGTCTGTTCCCTCCTTCAGCAGGATCACTGGTGCGGACTAAAAGGAATTATGATAAAAGGGTAACCTTTAGTCTCATTACAGGATTTCCATAGCATTACATACAAAGTCTGAAGGACAGCCACAAGCTAACGTACAAACATTTCTGTGATTATATCATTGTTATTGCATGAAAAAAAAATTTAAAAAAATAAACACACACAATTGGGGACGTGGTCAAAAATACAAGTGTAGTTTTTGAGCCATCCATGTAACTTCCCCAACCGGTTTTTAAAAATCTAGGTACCTCAGAATTACACCTTTCTCCACAGCTAGAAATAGGGAACCATACGGGGGAAATAAAATATAAGACAGGTCAGACTGTTCAATTTCAATGATTCTCTATACCATAGTCAAACGTTAAAAAATACCGATCTTGAGAAGCCAGCTCTTAAGTCATCACTCAATGTGGAATTGTTAGAATTACAAAGCAATATCAAAGTTAATGCTACAGCATCGAATTTATTTAATAGATTCTGATTCCAATCTATTTGAATGTGACAGTTTACGAAAGGTTCAGTATGTCAGACTCCAATAAGCTCAGCACTAGGTGAAATTAAAGAGGCCAGTGTAACGTAAATAAATAAAAAAAAACAAAAAAAAAAAAAACGTGGAGCCATTAGTTCCGTCAATGAGAATAGTTCAAACATAAGCATGGGGACATAGCTTAGAGGATAATACTGATTATATCCATACGAGCCCCTAGTCTTTTATGCTGTAATTAATTTTTTTTTTAAATAGAGAGCAATGGGCATTGGCTTATATTTTACTTTAATTGAATTCACTCTTATCATGCCTCTTCCCAGCTTGTTCAACCATTCAAGCCAGCCATTGAGGAGTAGCAACAATGCCCAATGATCTGAATCAAGTCACCCCCGTAAAATAATTAATCATATTCCCTTCCATGCTTACCTGTCCAAAACTAGCTTCTTACTTGCTGACACCACTTCACCGATATATCAGTCTTAGGATGATATCCTGTGATCAAGGCTAGCTGTCCGTTAAGCATGTGATAGGGCTTTCACTTTAAATCTCAGTTTGTTGTGGGACAGGTGTGTGCCTCAGGAACCATGGGTGCCCTCTGCACATGGCAAACGTTTTGAGTATGATCTGCTGCTTAAGAGATACAGGGCCATTATACAAGGTGCTCAATTAAGACATCTATAGTGCCCCAGTCACAAGAGTAACTGTCTACCCTGAATTAACTTACTGCCCAACAGTCTTGGGACGTCTAGTTCTGCTATCATGACAACGCAATTGTGTGCACGAGATCTTTGGTACCATGTCTCTAGCAGATCTCTGGGGAGGAGGGGCAGCATGCTAGTTGGCAGATTGTCACACTATAACATGGCTTCTTTATCCACTGTAAAAAACCAACAGGCATCCTAGGCAGCTTGTACCCTCCTGCACAGTGCCAAGATGAACAACCGAGCATCTTACCATCTGTGGTCGAAGACAGCAACATGAGATAGCGTGGCCTTCAACAATGAAGCTGTCCCTTCCAGGCCCTCACACAAAGGAAATACAGAGTGGCCAGGCGGTACCTGCCGATGGCTGAGCTGCAAGGTGCAGAGAGGCAGACAACTAAATAAGGACAGAAGGGAGTGGTCTGGCTGCTGAGCAGACTACGCTGGGAGGGTGAGCAGTGAAAGGGAGCTGTGGGTGCTGCAGTATGCAGACGCGCCAGCCGAATGCATTGCTGCTGAGCAGCCCAACGGGGCGCAGCCCAGAAGGGAATCACTGCAGCGATCATCTGCCTTGTGGAGGCAGTGCATAGGGTCCTGCCTATTCAATGACAGCAGACTGCTAAAAGACAGTGAGTGGGTGGCAGGTTTAATAAGTCTGTGGTGCAATGCAGAGGCTAAGGAGCACACAGTAAGGAGTACAGACAATGCGGCAAAGGAAGACCCACACAGGCATTACACTGGGAATGATAACAACTGAGCACTACAATGCTGTTTGTGAGGCTGGGCAAATAATACATTTTGCTGGTTTTATGGAGCAGAGAGTTAATGGAGTGTAGGAGTGACTTTACCATATACTGGCGACAGGGAGGAACTTTGCATGACTGTTGCAACAGGTAGGCCCTGATACAAGACTGGTTTAAGAAACTAAGGCCCAATTCACAAAGGTAAACTTAAACCAAAAGCCTAACTTTAATACTTTTTGATATTCACAACGGTAAAGTTAGACACTAAGTCAATGTTATACCAAAGAAGCATGTCAGATAGTAGC
This sequence comes from Pleurodeles waltl, assembly GCF_031143425.1. Lineage (NCBI taxonomy): Eukaryota > Metazoa > Chordata > Amphibia > Caudata > Salamandridae > Pleurodeles > Pleurodeles waltl. The sequence goes on along the minus strand of NC_090437.1, from coordinate 1,311,272,057 downwards.
CTGTGTCGCAGATCACCATACCACTAAAGAGAAATCCAGAGAGGCCATAACTGAAAAAAACTGAAAATAACTTCCCTAGCTGAACTGCCAAGTAGAGTGTTAGGGGTATTATCCCCACCAGACGTACATCTACTTCACCAGGCAGACTTCTATTTCCTTTATGCTGAATCTTGTTCTCTTGTATGATGTAGCTTTGCCAAAGTTTTAAATGGGGATATTATAATTAGGTTGATCTGCCTCCAGGGGGGCGCAGAAACCCCTAGACACCAGGGATGTATTTATTTTTGTTTACTTTATGTTTTTATGTATGGGGAGCGACCCCTTAGGCAAGGGTCGCTCCCCTGGGAGGCAAATTTATTTTAGGCCATTTCTGGAACACAGGCTAGAAAACCAAGTGTTCTTGTCCATTGTCTTTCTCTACATTTTTTCCTTCCAAATGTAGTGTGTAAGAAAGATGTCTATTTGAGAAATGCCCTATAATTCACATGCTAGTAGGGGGATTCTCGAATCCAGAGATGTGCAAATAACCACTGCTTCTCCACACCTTATCTTGTGCCCATTTTGGAAATATAAAGGTTTCCTTGGTACCTATTTTTCACTCTCTATATTTCAGCAAATGAATTGCTGTATACCCGGAATAGAATGAAAACCCATTGCAAGGTGCAGCTCATTTCTTGGCTCTCGGTACCTAGGGTTATTGATGAACCTAACAGCCCTATATATCCCCGTACCCAGAAGAGTCCAGCAAACATAACAGTATATTGCTTTAAAAAAAAAGGGGGGGGGGGGGGGAGAAACAGGGAGAAAAATGGCTTTTTGTTTACCTCAATTTCCATGTTTTTTTTGTTTTTTTTCAGCTGTTATTTTCTGTAGGAAACCCCTAAAGGATCTACACAAATTACCACTTGCTGAATTCAGAATTTTGTCTACTTTTCACACCCATTTCTGTCACTAACTGGAAGGAGGCTGAAAGCATAAAAAAATTAAATACAAAATAGTAAAAATTGGGTATGTCCCAGTAAAATGCCAAAATTGTGTTGAAAAACTGGGTTTTCTGATTCAAGTCTGCCTGTTCCTGAAAGCTGGGAAGATGGTGATTTTATCACCGCAAAAATCACCATTTTCCTCACATTTTGGTGACAGAAAGTTCAGGAATCTGAGAGGAGCCACAAATGTCCATCCACCTAGCGTTCCCCCCCCAATTCTCCCGATAAAAATGGTACCTCACTTGTGTGGTTAGGCCTAGTGTCCGCAACAAGAAATGCCCCAAAACACAACATAGGCACATCAAAATTATCTTTTACTAAACTAACTGTTTTTGCAAAGGGGGGGGACCTGCATTTTTGGTCCTGGGCTCAGCAGCCATTTAGGGAAACCTACCACACTCTCACATTTCTGAAAACTAGACACTAAAGGGAGTCTGGGGAGGTGTGACTTACGCAGATCCCCCAGTGATTTTTTAACCAGAATCCTCAGCAAATCTCAAATTTTGCTAAAAAATAAAATATATATATTTTTTTAAAATCTAATTTTTCTCACAATTTCTGTGTGGAATTACTACAATGGCACAAATTTCCTACCACCCAACATTCTCCTTGGTAGGTAGGTAAGTAGGTGGGCCAAGTGCCTGTGACAGGGAAGGGCCAAAAACATGTTGAAATTGAGAGGGAACCAAAGCGGGTCCAAAAGGGCAGTTTGAATAAAAACGTTTTGAAGCTGACAAGTGGGGCAGAATTTTCATCGGTGTAGATGCAACAATGCGGGGTGGTAGGAATTTTTTGAATTCCAGAAGGTTCCATTACAAAAATGTAGAGAAAATTAGTGATTTCAAGCAAAGCTGGAGATTTGCGGGCATTGTGGGTAAGAAAATGGTGTGGGGTGCATGCATGTGAAGCACACCACCCTGGACTCACCCTGATGTTTAGTTTTCAGATGTGTCTAGGTCTGGTAGCTTTTTCTAGGTGGCACCGTCACAAAATTCCAAGTAAGTGCAGCCACTCACCATTCCAAGTGGGACGAAAATGAGTTAGCCAAGTTGGCCAAGCTCCCTTGGCCCAAATGTAAAATCCCAAACCAAAATAATCAAATGTCCTCTTGCTTGCTGTTGGGACAGGATTCTTTAGTTTGTGGGGTGGAGCTGAAAGATTGTTACCACCTTCAGTTGGGGTGGGGGCATAATCATGCCCATACTGGTTGGCAGCCCCAACCCCTCTATTTTTTTTTATTCTCTGGCATCTAATAGGCCTTCTAGCCATCACCCCCTCCCCACTTGCAGGGAGTGGATCGGGGGTAATTACCCCAGCTGTCCACCGGTGGGCACAACTTTGTTCCCATTTATTTGAGGTGGGGGGGTATGGACATACCCCCAACTCTTTTTAAAAAATAAATAAACAAATAAAAATAAATATTACCTGGTGTCTAGTGGGCTTTCTGGACCCCCTGGGGGCAGAAATGGCCATCAGTAATGTGCCCCCATGGGGAGCAACCCTTGCTCAAGGGGCTGCCTTCCCCCACCCCCAAACAAAACACACACACCAATCCCTGGTGCCTAAGTGGTTTCTGCCCTCCTTGAGGGCAGACGGGCCTAATAAATAAAAAAAGGCTGATCTGCCCCCAAGGTGGGCAGAAACGAACAGTAATATGCCCCAATGTGGAGTGACCCTTTCCCAATGGACCGCCCCAAACAACACACACACAGATCCCTGGTGCCCAAGTGGTTTCTTCTGGGCATATTCTAAAGCATAGACTGTAGCAGCTTCTGGACAAAGTTTTCTTTGCATGGGAGGGAAACGTGAGGCAGATGTATACCAGAATGCATGTTAAAAAGACAGGAAATTAAGTCCTTGAAGAATGCAAACTAACCCTGGTCCTAGATTTACAAAAAAGAACTAGTCCAGGATACTGCCAGCTTCATGAAGACATCTGTGTGTCCAATAACAAGGGTGCTGTGGAGGGAGGCTGGTGATAAAAGCTTTTGACCGAGCAACTTGCATCAAGCTTATCCAATTATAAATTGATGCCTTATGACAAAACTGCATTCACCTGCTAAATATTTTAGTTGGCTACTGCTATTAAATAAAAGCGTAACGTAACTTAGAATTGAAGGGCTCTCATCACCAAAGCTTACAGTTTCAACCAAAGGACAACAGTCATCATCTAAAAATAACATGGTATCAGGTGGCCCATTTTTTAGTCCTAAATGATTGGTGGTTTAAAGACTTTAATGACCTGGCCTATGCATCAGAGGAATGGGTAGTTGGACATGCCAACTTTGCTCACCCCTTGTATGGAGGTGCAGTCTAGAAGCCCTCTGCTACCCAGACCGTGCTGAAGGCATGGACAGACACTTCAAACCATGGGGTGAGTTTCCAAATTTACACGCCAGACCACACTGTGGAAAGGGACCCGACTCACACAGGTGACGGCCCTTGGTGGCTTTTCTGCCTGGGACATTATTGGAATCTCCACATTAGGAGACGTCATACAAGAGGGATTCATTACATCCTTTTTGGATATGCAAGCTGAATATGACCTCCACCAATCCCAATTTTTCAGATACCTTCTACTACGGCACGCACTTCAGCTCTACTTGCCCAGTAGAGAGATGTCCCGGAGTACTCCCCCTTGGAGGCTAAGTTGCTTCTGAATAACATCAAAGGACATAAACAGACATTTACTACAAGCTTGTTCAGAACATGCTGGACTGTATGGTTAGGGTGCAGGGGGCTTGGAAATCTGATGGGCTCCCTCGAACACAAAGACTGGACTGGAATGAAGCCATAGCGGCCCAGCAAGTAGTGGTCATCGCCTCCCAGTTTAGATTAATACACTTCAAATTGCTACATAGAACGTACTTCACACGAACATGACTGTACATGACGGTGTTGATCCCCTTGGATGGTTGCTTGCATCTCAACCACCTGGAGGAAGATATACTACACACTTTTTGGCAATGTCCTGTCCTAGTGGCATACTGGAAATACACCCTCGATACACTGGGCCTGCAACTGGGATGGCCCATCCCTAGAGACCCAAACCTAATACGGGGATGAGTGCCATTGACTGCACCTTTGTCATGTACCACACTGTAAAGACAACAGCACTTGGCATTCTGGAACTTGTGGTTATCAAAGTACCAAGTTGGGGCAAAAAGTTCAAGTATGGAAACAGCAGCTAGATACAGGGCCAAGTCTGGGCATAGGTGTCACACAACATAGGGACGTTTGCCAGGGGTGGCAGAGGAGTGGCAGGTGCTCACCGGAGAGCAGAAGAGAAAGAGTGAGGGGGCTAAAGCAATGTGAGAGTGAGATGGAGCTAGGGTAAAAGAGGAAGGGAATGAAGGAAACAGTGCGAGTGTGTTGGTGCAACAAAAGATTGAGACAGGTCTGGGAAGTAGAAGAGGGACGTAGGGAGAGAGCGACAATGTAATGGCTTGAACATAAAAAGTGAGAAAGGGTGAAGAGGGGCTAAACGAGTTAGAGGAATGAGAAAGGGCGGTCAGAAGAGCACGTGTGAATTGTGTGAAAAAGTAAGAGGGTGGAAACAGCTGAAAAAAGGGGTTAAGGCAAAAAAAGAGGAATCGAGATGGTGGGGGATAAGGGTTGAGTGTGTGAGAGGGCTAGACAGGAAGCAAGGGGAGAGAAACAGAAGGAAGCAAGAGGATGGAGAGAAAGACGTAGAGTGTGGGACTTAATAGAAAGAAGTGTATAATAAGAGCTTAAAATAACATTCACAATACATGAGGAGGTTACAAGGCAGGATGTGGATGCTACAGGCAACTAGGAAAACAGGAGATATGATGAAAAGGAGACAAGAGGAGAGGTGTGTTCTGTGAAAATGTCAAAAAGAGGGAACTGAGGTTACGCCTCAGACATCAGATGCACATAACAGACAAGCACCTCATACAGCTCGTGGTTTCACTCAGCTAATCTATAGCAGGCCAAAATATTGCAGCCATGTGGTTCCCATGTTAAGAGTTCCAAACAATATTTTCGGATATCCCAGGACAGACCGGAAGGGAACGTGGGGTGGGGCATGGTTACAAATACAACAACGAGCCCTTATAAATCAAACACAGAGCATGAAACTGTTTTAATCACACAAATATAGAGAGGATGAGGCATAGCATCTACAGCGGCCGACTTTAGAGCTGGGGAGCCAGGTTTAAGTCTTGGCGTGGGCTCTCTTGTGACTAAAAAAAACTATTTAATTAAATACATTGCAACTGTTAAACAAAACAAAATGATAATTGCAGAATGCCTGCAAACAACTCCCGTTGGGTGAATGCCTGAACACCTAGAGGAAGTAAAGCAAGCGGTGTGGCCGCCAAACTAAGGATAAAGCGCAGCGTACCGCGCTGCAACAGTTATAAATAAAATAAATAATGTAAAGTAACTAGTAGTTATGCAAAGCGAATACTGCCAATCGAGTTTGCACTGTGTAAGACTTGAAAGCGCAATGGGGAGAAACCAAATAATAAAGTAGTTCACTCACAGTAAAGCATATCGCCACTCATGTAATTATCCGCACAATAGGGTCGGTCTCCAAGGCAGCAGTAAAGCAGCCTTAAGGTGGGACAAACGTAAAGCATTTGCCAATGACATCAAGGGATTTTTGAAAGCCAAGCTGTAGGAAGTTGGCTCTGTATGTGCTATTTCAAAGTAAGGAATAGCATGCACAGAGTCCAAGGGTTCCCCTTAGAGGTAAAATAGTGGTAAAAATAGATAATACTAATGCTCTATTTTGTGGTAGTGTGGTCGAGCAATAGGCTTATCCAAGGAGTAGTGTTAAGCATTTGTTGTACATACACATAGACAATAAATGAGGTACACACACTCAGAGACAAATCCAGCCAATAGGTTTTTATATAGAAAAATATCTTTTCTTAGTTTATTTTAAGAACCACAGGTTCAAATTCTACATGTAATATCTCGTTCGAAAGGTATTGCAGGTAAGTACTTTAGGAACTTCAAATCATCAAAATTGCATGTATACTTTTCAAGTTATTCGCAAATAGCTGTTTTAAAAGTGGACACTTAGTGCAATTTTCACAGTTCCTAGGGGAGGTAAGTATTTGTTAGGTTAACCAGGTAAGTAAGACACTTACAGGGCTTAGTTCTTGGTCCAAAGTAGCCCACCGTTGGGGGTTCAGAGCAACCCCAAAGTCACCACACCAGCAGCTCAGGGCTGGTCAGGTGCAGAGTTCAAAGTGGTGCCCAAAACACATAGGCTAGAATGGAGAGAAGGGGGTGCCCCGGTTCCGGTCTGCTTGCAGGTAAGTACCCGCGTTTTCGGAGGGCAGACCAGGGGGGTTTTGTAGGGCACCGGGGGGGGACACAAGTCCACACAGAAATTTCACCCTCAGCAGCGCGGGGGCGGCCGGGTGCAGTGTAGGAACAGGCGTCGGGTTCGCAATGTTAGTCTATGAGAGATCTCGGGATCTCTTCAGCGCTGCAGGCAGGCAAGGGGGGGATTCCTCGGGGAAACCTCCACTTGGGCAAGGGCGAGGGACTCCTGGGGGTCACTTCTCCAGTGAAAGTCCGGTCCTTCAGGTCCTGGGGGCTGCGGGTGCAGGGTCTCTCCCAGGCGTCGGGACTTTAGGTTCAAAGAGTCGCGGTCAGGGGAAGCCTCGGGATTCCCTCTGCAGGCAGCGCTGTGGGGGCTCAGGGGGGACAGGTTTTGGTACTCACAGTATCAGAGTAGTCCTGGGGTCCCTCCTGAGGTGTTGGATCGCCACCAGCCGAGTCGGGGTCGCCGGGTGCAGTGTTGCAAGTCTCACGCTTCTTGCGGGGAGCTTGCAGGGTTCTTTAAAGCTGCTGGAAACACAGTTGCAGCTTTTCTTGGAGCAGGTCCGCTGTCCTCGGGAGTTTCTTGTCTTTTCGAAGCAGGGGCAGTCCTCAGAGGATGTCGAGGTCACTGGTCCCTTTGGAAGGCGTCGCTGGAGCAGGATCTTTGGAAGGCAGGAGACAGGCCGGTGAGTTTCTGGAGCCAAGGCAGTTGTCGTCTTCTGGTCTTCCTCTGCAGGGGTTTTCAGCTAGGCAGTCCTTCTTCTTGTAGTTGCAGGAATCTAATTTTCTAGGGTTCAGGGTAGCCCTTAAATACTAAATTTAAGGGCGTGTTTAGGTCTGGGGGGTTAGTAGCCAATGGCTACTAGCCCTGAGGGTGGGTACACCCTCTTTGTGCCTCCTCCCAAGGGGAGGGGGTCACAATCCTAACCCTATTGGGGGAATCCTCCATCTGCAAGATGGAGGATTTCTAAAAGTTAGAGTCACTTCAGCTCAGGACACCTTAGGGGCTGTCCTGACTGGCCAGTGACTCCTCCTTGTTTTTCTCATTATTTTCTCCGGCCTTGCCGCCAAAAGTGGGGCCTGGCCGGAGGGGGCGGGCAACTCCACTAGCTGGAGTGTCCTGCTGGGTTGGCACAAAGGAGGTGAGCCTTTGAGGCTCACCGCCAGGTGTGACAATTCCTGCCTGGGGGAGGTGTTAGCATCTCCACCCAGTGCAGGCTTTGTTACTGGCCTCAGAGTGACAAAGGCACTCTCCCCATGGGGCCAGCAACATGTCTCGGTTTGTGGCAGGCTGCTAAAACTAGTCAGCCTACACAGATAGTCGGTTAAGTTTCAGGGGGCACCTCTAAGGTGCCCTCTGTGGTGTATTTTACAATAAAATGTACACTGGCATCAGTGTGCATTTATTGTGCTGAGAAGTTTGATACCAAACTTCCCAGTTTTCAGTGTAGCCATTATGGTGCTGTGGAGTTCGTGTTTGACAGACTCCCAGACCATATACTCTTATGGCTACCCTGCACTTACAATGTCTAAGGTTTTGTTTAGACACTGTAGGGGTACCATGCTCATGCACTGGTACCCTCACCTATGGTATAGTGCACCCTGCCTTAGGGCTGTAAGGCCTGCTAGAGGGGTGTCTTACCTATACTGCATAGGCAGTGAGAGGCTGGCATGGCACCCTGAGGGGAGTGCCATGTCGACGTACTCGTTTTGTCCTCACTAGCACACACAAGCTGGCAAGCAGTGGGTCTGTGCTGAGTGAGAGGTCTCCAGGGTGGCATAAGACATGCTGCAGCCCTTAGAGACCTTCCTTGGCATCAGGGCCCTTGGTACTAGAAGTACCAGTTACAAGGGACTTATCTGAATGCCAGGGTGTGCCAATTGTGGATACAATGGTACATTTTAGGTGAAGGAACACTGGTGCTGGGGCCTGGTTAGCAGGGTCCCAGCACACTTCTCAGTCAAGTCAGCATCAGTATCAGGCAAAAAAGTGGGGGGTAACTGCAACAGGGAGCCATTTCTTTACACAAGCCCACGAACTAATGAAAGTAATGGGCATGAGGTGGGTGTGGTTAGAAGCCCAAAGTACTTACAACGGGTCACAAGACCTTGAGCACTGAACCTAAAAATGAAACCTCATTATCTTTCTAACTTCTTTAAGCCATTTATGACGAATCTAAATAAGAATGCCAAAGTCAAAACAAATTGTGGGTCAAAAATTGTTTTCCTTGAATTTCCCCAACAGAAAGGCACAGGGCATACTTCTTACATGCTGGTTTAGAAATTAATGTCAACATTTAGAAGGTTCTGAAAATTTCTTGGCATACACTGCCAATGTTTACAAGGTTCTGAAAGTGTCAGTATAAAATGTCAACATTTTGAAGTATGCTATAACCCTGCTCTCGCTGACAGGAAATAAAGATGGTGAATATGCATTAAGGAAGCCTGTAGTGAGTAGTACTAACTATCCTATCATAACACTGACGTGGAACGACACGGGTTCAATGCAGCAAGTAATATATGACGCGCTGCTGCACAGCGGGGTGTTGCCAGCCAGGTACCACCCTGTCCAGTGTCAGAGATGGTACATAGCGTGGGATCACAAAAGCAGCGCAAGAAGCACAGTGCTCCATCAATGGCGATAGAACATGAAGTCTCGCCCTCCACAACTGCAAGCCCAAATCAAGCAAACAGTGGGATAGTACAACCAGCGCGTAACAGACTGGAGCCACACAACTACTAACTGAACGTCCTTTCTGGTTGTACAGCAATAATTCAGCTAGTTTCAACGTAAAACACGCATCTCTGCAGTCAACTACAAGGATTCTAAATACACTTCCATGACATGAAGTAGGCTGAAAAATCTACCTTTAACAATGTCTTGTTCAATGCTACAGTCCACGAGCAGATAACACTCCAGCCTGTATCTAGACTGACAAAAGTTTCTTTAAGACAGCAACACTTGATGCTGTACTCCAGGAGCAGCAAACACTAGCATGTAACCAGGCTGACAGAACTGCATTTTAGATAGCCCTGCTCACTGCTGTATGCCATGAATTAAGCACTATAGAATACATGGGATTTTGCAATCAAGTGTATAAATTCCTGTCTCCAATTTCTTTATAATCAAAGGCTTCTGATGCTGGGAGTCACCGATTAAATAGAAAAGACGTCCAAACTCGGCTGCAATAAGTTAATAGTCGAGCTCTGACGAAGCAATGGCTGCAACCAGGGTCACCATCCAAGATGGAAGACAAGTCAGGTCACCGTTTCTAGCAACAAAAATAAAATGTTGCTTCCCTTTCTTCTGGTCTATTATTCTAGCTTACAGTGACTTCCAGAAAGCACATAATTACGTTTTGCACTCATTACATAATTAAGGGAAAGTTAGACTCTTACTGCAGGTTTCCACACATTCTAAGCTACTGCAGTGTTTTAACTGTATTGTATTAAACCGTTTCTAACATCTTTTTGCAACAAATATCTAGCAGGTTTTTGACGTGTTTAATTTTGCACTAGAAGTTCTACTTTTTATTCTTCAATTTTGCAAACATGTTTTCTCTTTCTTTATGCACAAAGGTGTTAAGTGGTTTGTGAGAAAGGTGATGATGTGTCCATGTATTATATGGGATAGCATACCCCCTTGCCACACACAAGAATATTGCAATACATCTCAGAGTTCCATGAACTTATAAAGGAACTCTACCTTTGGCCTTTTTCCTCTATGTGGTTATGGAATTACTCTGTGACTTGCAATATCCTTATATTCAGGGCCAGTGGAATTAGGCGATTGTGTGGCTGATGCTATTTTTGCATAATTACAGTGTTGCTGCATTTGCCACATAATACGTTATCTGCAGCATAATCTGCAGGTCTTGACAAAAAAAATTATGTTCCTAGCTCAAACAGTTCGACTATTACTAAAATGCAGCAACAATTGTTGCTGTGCAGTAGACTGCCCTTTGCAAAGCTGGACTGGTCACGCTTCTGTTGCTTATTGCTGTATTTGGGTGCTAAACTGGTACTAATGAGGTGCTACCAATGCCCGGGAAAGTGTTACCAAGTTTAGAAATTACGAAATATATATTATTACAAAATGTGTGGTATTGCGCCGCATAATTTGCTTTATCTTGCTGCAAAATGTACTCAATCCTGCCAAATAATTTGGCCCTCTACTGCCACATAATTCCAGTGGCCCTGCTTATAGTGTATAGCAGGTTACTTTATACCTTTATTACAACTGTGCTCGTTGTTACATGTTACAAAACAGCAAACACACAAGACTGTGCCTAGGCTATCATGACTGCATTAAGGTAGCCCTGCTCATTGCTGAATACAACAAACAGTAAACAAAGAAGCCTGTAACCAAGCTGTGATGACTGCATTAAGACAGTTATGTTGAATAGAGCAAACACACCAACGAGTAGCTAGTATGACATAACTAGCTGAGTTTGGTGCTGACTGCTGAATGCAATGAACAGTCAAGTAACGCTCCCAGTTAAGGGAGAGACAGCTGCACTATTGAACATGAGCTCCTCAAGCATCACTACATACACCAATGATAGCTAGAAAATACAAGACACTTGACACGGTCAAAACAAGGAATGCAGAAATCAAATCACTAGAAACTATTTGAGAATCAACAGCACTTAAACCCGAACTGCCTTAAAAATCTGCCTGTTAAATGCATGACACATTTGTGGTTTACAGGGTTGCGGGATTTAATAAAATATCTACTTGTCCATGAGACAGGGTACTTCTTAAAGCTACTTGTCCTGGAAAAAAAAAATATACGTGTCCCTTTGGTACCATGTAGTTCAACAACTTATGGCAACAGTCTCATTATAAAAGAGTTCTGATAATATCCTCTCTGGTGCCAGGGCTAATTCTATTTTAGGGTTTGAATACTAGTAATTTTATTTTGTCACCTTTCTGCAGAGCTACGTGTTGGAGGAAGCAGTAAGCAACAGTTCCAGGGTTGGAATGCAAACCTACTAACTTGCATGTTTGAAGGATTTTTACCACCTCTTAAATCTTCTCATACTAAGAGAGGGTTACTCCCGACAAGGCCCGAAATAGGGGTTCTTCTGGGGTGGGAGAAAGTGGTCGGAGGGTAAGTGAACTTGTAACCACTCAATAGATTCTTGCATGAGCAAATCTACACATGCACATTTACTCATGCTAAAATACAGTTCACAAATATTTTCTATGAGTATACTTTCCCAGACCACTTCCGTAAATTCTTCTGAATTCACGAATGCCCATAATTCTGCAATAATCCAAAGACATACCATGGGAACATTTTGGGACTTTCTTTAATCACTAGACTGATAATTAAGTCTGGCTTTAACGTAGGCTTTTTGTTTTTATTAAAATTGTATTTCTCTCGCAATCCACCAATCAGCTGGCTTTACCGGGAGTGACAGCATTCTGCTTTTCAAAAGGAGCATATTAGCACACAAAGTTGTTTTGTTCAGTGCCTGGAACTATTGTGGCAATGTGTAGTTTTGGAGATTTGTTGTATTTTTACCAATGTTTGTTTACAATGGTGAGGTCCTGGCAGCTCCCACAACAATAAAGTGTTACAAAAGCCATGTCAAAACAAGACACATTGACAAATCCAAAAGACTGACAGCCAATGTCAGATCGGTTGGCTTCGCCAGTGCTCGTTTATTTTCTTGTTTCCCATAATCTTGTGGAACCTGGTTACATTGATTTTCTTTTATGAATATTTTTGTGAAATACTAGCATGCATCAACAGATTTTACTAGATGATGCTTCATAGAAAATGGTACCTAAACGTTCACAGTAATTTAGCAAAAGCTTTTTTCCTAGTTGCCTTTTTTTCTGAACATTTTTTTAAAGCAAGGAATCATCGATCTTTCTTACACGGTTCTGCACTCATTTGCATCTAATTAGAGAAAAGTCTGGGCGCATTACACAGCCTCATATTGTTGAACTTTTCAAACAGCTGAATGCACATTTTTTTGGGTAGAACTACTGTCAGTAGTGCAGTAAGCTTACACCTTTTTTTTTTTTTTTAAGACAGCTCACCCTAATAATAAAGGTTTTGCTTTGATGAACCATAAATGCAAGTGCGAACAGCATTAACACATGAACACAAACATTGCCTCACCTGCAGACAGTTCTCTTACCTGTAAACTGGCAACCAAAGGGTTTATGTTGCAGGGAGTTAAGCCTTCTTGTCCAAAGGACAAAATAAACATGAAAATGTGTTGACCTTGACCCCAAACAACACGTCCTGGGAGTTGGGCTATAGGGATTCCACAACACTGGGTTTATTATGTAGACAAGCTATTGCGTGGATGTAACACTGCATGATATATATTCAAGTCCAGAATGTAGAAGGCACTTGAAAACAATGACCGACATCAACAGGATGAAAACTAACATTTATACAAATATACAAACACTCCCGAAACTATGCAAACATATACAAAAGTTTCAATACAGCTAATCACCAAGCAGAATGAGTATATGTAGTCAAGGGTATATAAATTATTGAGGTGTGTACTACAGTGCGCTCTCACAAAGGTCCAGAAGTGCATCAGCGTAGACTAATCACTGCAGGGCTGAGATTTACTTTTTCAACAGTAAAGTTACTTACAGGGAATTCTGGGCTGGTATTATAGTATCTCTTTAAGCAAGGGAAAAAAAATTCTCTGGAGTTTAGAAAAAAAGGGAGACCTGTACATATGCTATATTGTAATAAGTCAAAAAGGACATAACCAGGTCGGTCACTGACTATACTGATCCCTGTAATCAGTAGACGAATAGCAGAGATACAGGGAGTGGGGGCAGTTTTTGATGACTCATTTATTTAGTGGGAATAGGACAGGTCACTGTGAGAGCCCTCCCAAATTGTGAGATTTGGTGAATGTAGTTCCTGCTGCAGGATTCAGAGGACCTCAGAAAACGTTGGTATAAGTTTACAAAGTGCAATTTTTGCACCCAAATGTGAACCTGTAAAAAGTTGCGAGGCGAGTTGTAAAGGTTTCGAGGCTCATCTTAAGCTTGAGGTGGCACTATGTGACGGCCACACACGTCAAATACCCAACATTACAAGTAAGAATTCAATAGTAGGCGAAAGGAGAGAGCCCAAAGGCACGTCAAAATAGATGTCGGCTATTCTGGAGAGAAATTAAACAGACAACGCCAGAAATGAAGTAATAACCGTAGGCCATATAAATGTATGACACGAGCCGAACTGAAGCAAGAACCAAGGCGCTAGAGAGTGCTGCTGAAAGACCGGGTACGGGCGGTGCCTAAATCAGGAGAGGTGCTGAGAAATGTCAACTCGTGTTAGTCCTGGGGAAATCACAGCAGTGACCATTCTGCAAACCTCTCCCAGGGACAAGCGTTGCCAGGCAGTCTCAGGTCTGCTGCAACCACTCCCAGGAGCAAAGAAATGTCAGGTTGTGAGGGATCAGACACAATCACTTCGGGTAAAGAAAGACCAGGAAGTGTCGATTCCTGAAACCACCAACCGGGGAACTTCGGCCCTGGAGCACCAAGCAGTGCATCAGAGCTCCTGGGACAGGGAGATGTCACGCAGTCAGTCGTGGGCAGAGGGGAAGTGGTCTATGTGTCACATGCAGTAAAACAGTAAAGGGGACAGTCATAGACCGATCTGGCCTCATGTCATAAACTTGATATTAGAGGGACCGGGAGCGGGTGTTGGAAGGAGGCGGGGGAAATGCTACTATTTCGGCAAACTGGATAGGAACAGACTGGATGCAGAGCAGACCCTCTCCATACATGACAACATTTTAGAAGAGAGATTAAAATAATTTGGAGAATGCATTTCCCCCATTAACTTATATTTTAGGCGAGAGACAATCAAAGTAAAAACACTTTTGGCTTCAGAAATAGGGAGTCTCCCGCCTGCATAGGGTTTGTCTCCCTCCCCCCCCCCTTGCTTAGGGTCTGTCTCCCCCACCCCCCTTGCATAGGGTCTGTCTCCCTCCCTCCTTGCTTAGGGTCAAACAGCATTAACACCAGGCTGAAGCCTCCCTACCTAGTTTGAAGGGGGGGGGGAAGAGAAGACCGGACCCAGCACCGGGAACTTGTGTAGAAACAAAGGAGGGCGGCTGGAGATGAAGCCCAACTGCCGGTGTCGCTGTCACCCCACCCCCAGGGGCAGTGACTCCGCATCAGGTAGGGTCCCATAATCCCCAGAGTCGGTGCAACCCTCAGTAGCTGAGCCCCGGCCCAGAGTGACCCCACTGTCGGGCCGCAACTCAGCCTCGGATGGCGGCGGATGAACTCACCATCATCTTGAGGCCGTTATTGTCTCACACCCGTCTGCACTGGAGCCGGCAAAAAAAAGAGACCTTCCCACAATACACTGCGAAAGCCTGCTCCGCACGCGACTTCCGGAACCTTCCTGGAAGGAGGACGCTCAACGTCCAACTGTTAGTGGGCGGGGCGTGCGCACTCCTTACGCAGCCCTAATTAGGAAGCTGCGGTGACAGTTTGATCTAGGAGCGTGCACGTGTTGGAGTGGCGGCCATCTTAGGGTCAGGAAGGACCAACGTGCTTAGTAACAACAAATTGGCAAATCAGTGGCGCTATCAAACTGTGACAGGGCAAGATGTTAAAATGACCGCCCCTGTAGCGAGGCGGTGCTTATAGCCCCTGACTGACTTTGATGCTTCTAGCACTCAAATGAGCTGCCAAAAATGGGTATCTTCGTTATAACACATGTTCACAGCACATTGAAAAAATAATTATAAATACGTTATTATAATGTAGGTAGCATCTCAAACTAGTATATTTGGCAAATACTGGAATATTTTATTAGAAAGAGTTAATTGTATTTTAGGATGAGAAAAGCGTGACGGCATGGCTTCGAAAATATGTTATGTACGGCGTCTCCAGCCTGAAACAAAATGTGTTTCAAAATGTCGCCCTACTAGAACTGGGCAGGTGGCCAGAGACTCGAAAGCGCACACAAAGACGCAAAAAAACACATATAGTTCTCCAAAACAACTAGACTGCTAAACTTATTACCACACTCAGGAAGACAGTCATGGACGCCATGTTACTGTGCTGAATTGGAGCTTGTGTGTCCAATAAGTAAAATAAATACTCCACCCCTCCATCATATGAACACACGTTCAAATGCAATATATTACATTTCCGGGTAGCAAAGCCCTTCTACCTCTCTGGCCTCGCCTCGAATGTACTTGCAACATTTTACAAGCCTTTAATTCTTAAATAGAGAGTCCAATAAGAAGAAGTATGGTACTTAACTGCTCAACTGATTACTTCCATCTACAAAAGGAGAAATAATCTAAAACTCTATGGTGAGCGTAAAAAAGCAAAAAGAAATCTAAAAAACATAGTGTATTTCATCAACATACAGATCATCACAATATCAATAATGTGCACATCAAGAGAGTAGCAGATTTATTTATTTTTTTAAATACTTGAAACCAACGCTCTGATGGCACCAAGCGATCGAAATAAGAGAGCCTTAACCTCTGTAGAAGAGCTTCCCTTTCTCTTCTATCCAAGCATCTATCAATTCATTCTTTCACCCACAATTTAACCTTTACTTTCTGTTGGCCATTCATTCTTTCATCCATCATTTAATCTTTCCCCACTGTATCCATCCATTGGCAATTTCATTTGTCCACTCACACATCCATAATGTATGCATGTATCCATCTACACATCCATTTACCGATACATTAATAATTTTACAGCCATCCAACAATAAAGCCTTTCATCAACATTTGATCATTTTGTCCATCCATCCATCCGTCCATCCGTTCATCCTCTCAGATTTCCATTTACTATGCCATCTATCATTTCATTCATCCTCTTAGATTTCCATTTATTCTGCTATACTCTCAAGCACCCATCTTTATATCCTCTCATATTTCCATTTACTCTACTACCCTTTCACCCTCCGAACCATCCTCCTATCCTAATCAATCAATCAATCAATGAGGATTTATAAAGCGCGGCTAATCACCTGATAGGGTATCCAGGCGCTTGCAGGTCCCAGAGGCTTATTCAAACAGCCACATCTTGAGGGCCATTTGGAATTCTCAAACTGAGGTGATGGTCCAGAGATGTGTGGGGAGGCTGTTCCAGGTTTTTGCTGCGATGTGAGAGAAGGAGTGTCCTCTACTTCTGCTTGGGTATATGCAGGGAGTATGGGCAAGTGAAAGGGGGGAGGAAGAACATAGTCTCCTCAACCGTTGGTGGAAGTTCAGGCGATGGTAATGTACGTGGGTCCTTGGTTGTGTTCAGCCTTGTGTACATGGGTTAGCAGCTTGAATTGGCATCTCTTCGGTATGGGCAGTTAGTGGAGTTGCCTGAGGTGGGGTGTGATGTGGGTTTGTCAGGAAAGGCCTAAGATGAGTCTGGTGGCAGTGTTCTGTATGGTCTGAAGTCTCTGTAGGAGGGTTGCGGCGATTGCTGTACTGCAGTCGGTTGTTGATTAGGGCCTGTGTCATGGTGCATCTCCTATGTAGAGGTAGACACTTGAAGATCTTACATAGCATGCGCAAAGTGAGGAAGCAGGCGGAGGAGATGTTGTTGATCAGTGATTTCATGGTGAGCTTGTTGTCAATGATGATTCCGAGGTTTCTGTCATGGTCAAAGGGAGTGGGTGTGGGTCCTAGATCTGATGACCATCAGGAGTCATTCCATATGTTGCTGATTGTTGAACCTGGCCCTTTTTGCAGGGTCATCCCTAATCTTTTTGTCTCCTTCCTTCTAATTTTTCTGACCCGTTTTTGTTGGCTTTGGGGCTCTGGGCAATTTACCACTGCTAAACAGTGTTGAAGTGCATGTTCTCTTGGTGTAAATTAGACTGTTGATTGATTTATCCATGATTGGCATATTCAATTTACTGGTAAGTCCCTAGTATAGTGCACTAGAGGTGCCCAGGGCCTGTAAATCAAATGCTACTAGTGGGCCTGCAGCACCGATTGTGCCACCCACATAAGCAGCCCCGTAACCGTGGCTCAGACCTGCTACTACAGTGTCTGTGTGTGCAGTTTTAAACTGCCAATTCAACCTGGCAAGTGTACCCACTTGCCAGACCCAAACCTTCCCTTTTGGTACATGTAAGGCACCCCTAAGGTAGGCCCTAGGTAGCCCCATGGGCAGGGTGCAGTGTATTTAAAAGGTAGGACATGTACTGGTGTGTTTTATATGTCTTAACAGTGAAATACTGCCAAATTCGGGTTTCACTGTTGCAAGGCCTATCTCTCTTATAGGTTAACATGGGGGCTCCCTTTAAATAACTTTAAAGGGCAAATTCCCTTTGAGGGCAGATAGAAATATGGAGTTTGGGGTCTCTGAACTCACAATTTAAAAATACATCTTTTAGTGAAGTTAGTTTTTAGATTGTGAGTTTGAAAAGGCAACTTTTAGAAAGTAGGCATTTTCTTGCTTAAACCATGACTCTGCCTGTTTGTGGATTCCCTGCCTGGGTCAGTTTGACAGTTAAGCTGTTCACACCTCTCCTATAGACAGTGACATAAAGGGAGCTTGTATGTAGCCTGCATATCTTGATGAGCCATCTGAGCTAGAATGGAGAGAGGAGGAGTCACTCACACCTGAAAGGACTGTGCCTGCCCTCACACAATGCAGTCTCCAACCCCCTGGTGTGTTTCTGGGGCCTGGCCTAGACAAGGAAGGATCTCACAAACACTTGAGACTTTGCTTTGAAGTTTGCTAACTTCAAAGGCAGAAAGGGGTATAAGAAGAAGACCCCAAACCCCAGACTTTTAGAATCTTTCTGGAATCAAGAGGAACCTCTGCTCAGAAGAAGAGCTTAAGAGCTGCCCCGGTACACTGACGTCAGCACCATCGACTCCAAAGTCATCACCAGGCAACCCTGCCTGCACCGTGGCCTGTGGACACCGCTCGTGAGGGTCACCAAGTACCGTCCCATCCCGCACCGCCGGTTTGAGCCTACTGACAACAGTGCTTCAGCAACGACGACGACGCTACCTGCCTCGTGACCGAGTGACACTGCACGTTGCACCGTCCCGCTTCACACCGCAGCCCTGGTCTCACCGACACCGCTGGATGCTGTCACCAAGACGCTGCGTGCACCGTGACCTGTGGGCACCTCAAGTCTCATCGTCCCCCTTCGCACCGCAGCCCCAACGCCATCCACGCCCGCGCTTCTGACTTCATCAGTCCGGAGTTCGATCTGCAACGCGTGTGACTTCAAGGGCCCGACGACTCCCGCACTAACTCCGGAACCAACACCGCAACGCCAGCGACACCACTCTCTGGAGCTCACTGCGAGGATCCCAACGCCCTGCAATTGCAAAGGTACTGTTTGCAGGTCTCTCCGACACCGTAGCTGGCCTGTGACGCTGCAGCCGGCCTGAACTGTTGGTTTTGAGGATCACAACACCATCATAGCCCCAGGTGGAGCTATCAACTTCAAGGAACTGTATTTTTGAGTGAATCTTGCAAAACGTCATACCTTTAACACTGTATGTTGGATTTTTATCGTTTTGGTCTTGTTTTACACTGAGAAATATTGGGTATTTTTCTAAAACTGGTGTGGTGTCCTTTTGTAGTGTTTTCACTTATTGCTGTGTGTTATGTGCAAATGCTCTACACATTGCTTCTGAGATAAGCCTGACTGCTCTTGCCAAGCTACCAAGGGGGTCAGCAGGGGTTATCTGAGCGGGTATCTTCCTTATCCTGACTAGAGTGAGGGTCCCTACTTGGACAGGGTGCAAACCGACAGCCAACTAGAGACCCCATTTCTAACATTGGTTGTCAGCAGTGAGGATAGGACTTGCATTTTCACTTGACCTACGGTGATTGGTATACAATATCGTAGACCTCTACGTAGCACATACTGTGTTTTCCTTTTTGTTCTCTGGTGTCCTCCTAGAGATATTGAGATATTTTTGGACTCTGGTTTTTGGTTGTGAGGCCTTTGCAGAATGGAAGTTATCTTCTGGCACCTAGAGTACTACACACTGAGGGAGCTAAAGGTTTTCTGCAAGGAAAGGGGGCTGGCTGTGAAGAGAAGGTCCCCGAGGTGGGTCTTTGAGACAGCCCTGTTTCAGTATGAGATGAAATACTGGGAAGCAGCCATACCAAATCGTTCTGAGGGGAGGACTACGCTGATGAGGAGAGCAGTGGCCCTGAAATTGAACCAGAGAAAGAAGGATGGCTCCTAGCTCAGGAGCAGTGGATGAGAGAGCTGGATGACCAGCTCGAGAGGACTGAGGCTAAGAGAGCCTTAGCTAAGGAAAAAGATTTTTTGTGCAGCTCAGGAACTGAGCTGTGAAGAGCTGAAGCTGGAAGCCATGAGGGCTGAGTCCAGTTCATATGGTGGCAGCAAAAATCGTATGTCCAGTGCTGATGAAGAGGTGCACATGCCCAGATACTTGGTGCCTGACTTGAAGGAGGGGGTTAACACACACCAGGAGGTTCAGGAGTATGAGGTAGCCCCAGAGGTGCTCAGGGTCCCTGAGATGGATTGTAGAACTGGCATGGGGAGTCATATTCCCAGTGGTGGGAGGGACACTCTCCTGGCTCTAGGTGAGAGTGACAGGGAGAGGGGTTCCCCCCAGGTAGAAGTCCTGGTTATGGAGTGTAGAGACATCTCAGAAGAGTGTGATTTGAGTGTCAGGGACAGTCAGGTACTGTCTCACCAGTCTCAAGAGGGTGATGTGGGGTACTGTTTCAAAGCTGAGTCACTTGATGTTTGAGTGAAGGGTAGTGTGGTTAATTCATGTGAGGGGCTGTTTGATGTAATTGCTGGAGAGCATATGTCCAGTAATTGTTTTCCAGAGCTACGCCAACACCCAGTGGAGTGTGAGTTCTCTGACCCCAGGGAGCTTACACTGGAGGCAGACCTCTAGCTGAGTACCAGAGAGTCTGAAGAGGCATTTGGGGGTGCTCCTGAAGAGAATGGCCTCGGTGTTTCCCAACAAGGTGAGGTGGGGAAGGATTGCAGTGTCCCAGGTAGGTCCCAGTGTAGTGGGATGGGAGAGGGATCCCATGTCCAGTCTCAGAGGAGAGGGAATGGGGGTGGGCCAAGGTCCAGGGTGCCCGAGATCCAGTCCCAGGTCCTGGAGGGTTCCATGAGGGAACGCCAGGAGGGGAACCTAGCATGTACCGTAGGGCCATCTGCTGAGGGAGACCCCATAGTTTCAGGAGAACTTGGGAGGGGCGGCACCCCACCAGTTCTGGTGTCTGACGGCACCACTCTTAGTGAGGGGGTGCAGAAGTCCAGACAGAGTGTTGAGAGGGGGTTGCGGGCCCCAGTGGAGAACCTGGAGGGCCAGGGCTTAGCTCTGAGGTCAGAGCCCCCCAGGAATGACCTTGGTGATACCATTTCTGTTCTGGGAGGATCCAGGCTATGCCTGATGGGCAGAGGTTAGGGGACTAGCGCCAGCCAGTCTTTCATATGGTCCTTACAGGAGGGGGTTTCCTTGTGGGGGTTGGTGTGCTCCCCAGGAAGTCCTGGCTTGCCAGGCAGTGGTCCAGCCTGAGGGTGGTGACTCTGGATTGGATGATCAGGTTCAGGGTGTCGTCCCTGACATGGAGAGAAGGGCTACTGCTAACAGTGCCCCTACCATGTTGGATTCTGGGGGGGGGGGTCACTCCTATTTGGGGGGTGCAGGACTCGAGAAGGAACAGTACGGGGAGGGAAGCCGCACCACTGACCCTGGTCCAACCGGGGGGTACCGACCCCAGATTGGAAGACCAGTTGCAGGTTAACACCCCTGCACTGGTGGGAGAATTGTACAGGACTGCTTCTTTAAGAAACACCCTGACAATTCTAGATTATGGGGGGGTCACTCCAAGTGGGGGGGTGCAGGACCCCAGAAGGTGGGGCAAGGGGAGGGAAGCCTCACTCCGGACCACGGTCCAAGTTGAAGGTACAGCCCTAGGTTGGAAGACCAGTTGCAGGTTAGCATCCCTGCACTGGTGGGAGAATTGTTCAGGACTACTTCTACAAGCAGCCTGACAATTCTGGACTCAGTGGGTGCTGCTTCTAGAGGGAGGGTACAGAGCCCCAGAGGGGAAGACCAGTGTCAGGCTGTCACCCTTGACCTGGTGGAAGGGAGAGTGGTGAAAGGGTGCCAGGCACCTGGGCCTACTGCCTAACACTCCCCACAGTGGTTGGAGAGCCTTGAAAGGCCTGGGGCCTGGCTCTCATCCCTGACAGCTGGCAGTGGCACTGTGGCTTGCTGTCCTGGTGGACAGAGTTGGCCCCTGGGGGGGACAAGAGTCACACCCTGGGGGTAGAGTGGGCTACACCACTGTGTTGCCGATAGTGGTGCTATCTGCCCCCTGGGATACATCTGTGAGCAAAGTAAGGTTAGATACTGCACAGATGGTATCCGAAGGTGAGGAAAAGTGTTCGCCATGGGTTTGCTTAGTGGGCCTGAGAGTATGGACAGAGGGATCCAACTATAGTCAGGATGGCGTAGAACTGGAACATGCCCCTGCTGTTGTGGGCCAGGGTCCCTGTTCTATCACCCCAATCAGGGAAGTCCATCAAGGTATTGATTGGTCTCCCCTGGCTTTAGGTTGGTGGGGGTTGTGTTGCACCTGGCCCTTTTTGCAGGGTCATCCCTAATATTTTTGCCTCCTTTTTTCCTAATTTTTTTGACCTGTTTTAAACTGCCAATTCGACCTGGCAAGTGTACTCACTTGCCAGGTCCAAACCTTCCCTTTTAGTACATGTAAGGCACACCTAAGGTAGCCCCATGGACAGGGTGCAGTGTATTTAAAAGGTAGGACATGTACTGGTATGTTTTATATGTTCTCACAGTGAAATGCTGCCAAATTCTGGTTTCACTGTTGCAAGGCCTATCTTCCTCATAGGTTAACATGGGGGCTCCCTTTAAATAACTTTATAGCGCAGATTTCCTTTGAGGGCAGATAGAAATATCGAGTTTGAGGTCTCTGAACTCACAATTTAAAAATACATCTTTTAGTGAAGTTGGTTTTTGGATTGTGAGTTTGAAAATGCCACTTTTAAAAAGTAGGCCTTTTCTTGCTTAAACCGTTCTGTGACTCTGCCTGTTTGTGGAGTCCCCGTCTGGGTCAGTTTGGCAGTTGGGCTGTTCACACCTATCCTCTAGACAGTGACACAAAGGGAGCTGGTATGTAGCCTGCATATCTTGATGAGCCATCTGAGCTAGAGTGGAGGGAGGAGTGGTCGCTCACACCTGAAAGGACTGTGCCTCCCCTCACACAATACAGTCTCCAACCCCCTGGTGTGCATCTGGGGATTGGCCTGGACAAGGAATGATCTCACAAACACTTGAGACTTTGCTTTGAAGTTTACCAACTTCAAAGGCAGAAAGGGGTATAAGAAGAAGACCCAAAACGCCAGACTTTTAGAATCTTTCTGGAATCAAGAGGAACCAGAAAAAGAGCTGAAGAGCTGGAGGAGGAGTACTGTCCCTTTGCTATGTTGCTTGCTGGACTGGCCTGCAGTTGCTGCTTCTGCCTGCAAAGAGTGCAAAGGGTGAACTTTGCTGTGTGTCCTGATTGAGAAAGTTCTCCAATGGCTTGGAGTAAAGCTTGCCTCCTGTTGGAAGTCTCAGGGATATCTAAGACTTCAGTTTCCTCTTCCTACAGCACTGGGACCTGTATGTTTTGTGCTGTCCAAGGAGAAAAACCACTGTGACGCCATCAACGACGCCGCTGGCCTTCACCGTGACCTGCTGACACCACAGGGAGACACACTGCCCAGCTTTGCACCGCGACCCTGGTCTCACCGACGCCGTCATCAGATGAATTCACAGAGCCACTGCTTGCACTGCGACCTGTGGGCCTGCACTCCGGCATCGCCTCCTCACACCGCTCCTTCTGACACCGGTGCCGCTGCCTGCACCGTGGCTTGTGGACACCGCTCTTGAGGTATAGGAAGCACCATCCCGTCCCACACCGCAGCCCCGGTCCACTGACGTCAGCACCATCGACTCCATGTCGTCACCAGGCATCCCTGCCTGCACCGTGGCCTGTGGATACCGCTCGTGAGGGTCACGAAACACCGTCCCGTCCTGCACCGCCGGCTTGGGCCTACCGATGACATCGCTTCAGCAACGACAACTGCGCTGCCTGCACCGTGATCGGGTGACACTGCACGTCCCACCGCCCCGCTTCACTCCGCAGCCCTGGTCCCACCGACGCTGCTGGATGCTGTCACCGAGCCGCTGCCTGCACCGTGACCTGTGGGAACCGCACATCGCATCGTCCTGCTTCGCACTGCAGCCCTGACGCCATCCACACCAGTACTCCTGACTTCATCAGCCCGGAGTTCGATCTGCAACGCTTGTGACTTCAAGGGCCCGATGACTCCCGCACCGACTTCGGAACCAACACCGCAACACCAGCGACGCAGCTCTCTGGAGCTTACTTCGAGGATCACAACACCCTGCAATTCCAAAGGTACTGTTTCGGGTCTCCCCGACACCGTAGCTGGCCCGCAACGCTGCAGCCAGCCTGAGCTGTTGGTTTTGTTGACCACGACGCCGTGATAGCCCCAGGTGGAGCTATCGACTTCAAGGAACTGTATTTTTGAGTAAATCTTGCAAAATTCTTACCTTTAACACTGTATGTTGGATTTTTATTGTTTTGGTCTTGTTTTACACAGATAAGTTTTCTAAAACTGGTGTGGTTTCCTTTTGTAGTGTTTTCACTTATTACTGTGTGTTATGTGCAAATGCTTTACACATTGCTGCTGAATTAAGCCTGACTGCTCATGCCAAGCTACCACGGGGTGAGCGGGGGTTATCTGAGCGGGTATCTCCCTTATCCTAACTAGAGTGAGGGTCCCTACTTAGACAGGGTCCAAACCAATTACCAACTAGAGACCCCATTTCTAACATTGGTTGTCAGTGGTGAGGATAGGAGTTGCATTTGCACTTGACCTACAGTGATTGCTGTATCATATCGTAGACCACTACGTACCACATACTATATCAATCAATCAATCAATCAATCAATGATTTATAAAGCGCGCTACTCACCCGTTAGGGTCTCAAGGCACTGGGGGGGGGAGCTACTGGTCGAAAAGCCAAGTCTTGAGGCGTTTCCTGAATGAGAGGAGGTCTTGGGTCAGGTGGAGGTGGAGCGGTAGGGAGTTCCAGGTCTTGGCGGCTAGGTGAGAGAAGGATCTTCCTCAAGCGGTGTTGCAGCGAATGCGGGGGATATAGGCGAGGGCGGGGTTGGCAGGCCGAAGGTTGCGGGTGGGGGTGTGAAAGTTGAGTCTGTCGTTGAGGTAGGCAGGACCTGTGTTGTGGAGGGCTTTGTGTGCGTGGATGAGGATTTTGAAGGTGATCCTCTTTGATACTGGTAACCAGTGTAGGTCTCTGAGGTGGGGTGAGATGTGGTTGCGGCCTGGGACGTCTAGAATGAGGCGGGCGGACGCGTTCTGGATTCTTTGCAACTTTGTTTGGAGTTTGTTTGTTATTCCTGCATATAGGGCGTTTCCGTAGTCCAGTCAACTGCTGACCAAGGCGTGGGTGATGGTTTTCCTGGTGTCGACGGGAATCCACTTGAAGATTTTGTGGAGCAAGTGGAGGGTGTTATAGCAGGAAGAGGAGATGGCATTGACCTGCCGAGTCATGCTGAGTGTGGAATCCAAGATGAAGCCCAGGTTGCGTGCGTGGATGGTGGGTGAGGGCGCGGATCCTATGGAGGTGGGCCACCAGGAGTCGTTCCAAGCTGAGGGGTTGGTGCCAAAGATGAGTATTTCTGTCTTGTCTGTGTTTAACTTGAGGTGGCTTGATTCTGTCCAGCTGGCGATGGCATGAAGTCTGTTGTGGAGGTTGTCCTTTGCTGTTGTGGGATCTTTCGTGAGGGAGATGATCAGCTGGGTGTCGTCTGCGTAGGATACTATGTTCATGTGGTATGTTTGTGCGATGTTGGTGAGGGGGGCCATGTAGACGTTGAAGAGGGTGGAGCTGAGCGAGGATCCTTGGGGGACGTCACAGGTGATTCCAGAGGCTTCTGACAGAACTCTCTGGGTTCTGCCCGTGAGAAATGACAAGATCCAGTGCTTTGTTGCAGATTCCAGCGTTGTGGAGGCGTGTGCGGAGAGTCTGGTGACATACCGTGTTGAAGGCTGCGGAGAGGTCCAGGAGGATGAGTGCTGCTGTTTCTCCTTTGTCGAGCATGGTCCTGATGTCGTCTGTGGCAGCAATGAGTGCTCTGTTTTCCTTTTTGTTCTCTGGTGTCTTTCTAGAGATATTGAGATATTTTTGGACTCTGGTTTTTGGTTGTGACGGTTATCTGAGCGGGTATCTCCCTTATCCTGAGTAGAGTGAGGGTCCCTACTTGGACAGGGTGCAAACCAACTGCCTACTTAAGACCCCATTTCTAACACTGATGTTGCCAAAGATCAGTACTTCTGTCTTGTATGTGTTGAGCTGCAGGCAGTTGTTCTTCATCCAATCAGCAATACTTGTCATGCATCTGTGGAAGCTGGTTCTGGTGGTGGAGGGGTCGTACTCATCCATCCTCTCAACCTCCCATCCATTCCTTTAATATTTCTATTTCCTCTGCCATCCATCCATTTGTCCGTCCAACCATCCATCTATCCATTCATCCATCCATCTTCTGAGCTTTCCATTCACTCTGCCATCTGTGGCGGCTGGTACCCTAAATATTTGGTGGGGCAACCAGCCAACCACTGACCAGCATGAGGGGAACACCAAAGCTGTCAGTCATGGCTTGTTATAAACAGCGTTTATAACGAGCCATGACTGACAGCTGTGGCATTGAGGGTGAGGCTGAAGGCAGTGTACGTCATTAGGCAGACAGAAAGCCAACCCAGAGTGGAATATCGTCTCTGTGCTCACCAGCCATGTAGGGTTTAGAGCACCTGCTATCTTGAGTTGTCATATCTTCTAGTCCCGAGCACTGTAACAACAGATATTGTCCTTTCCAAGCTGAAAGACAGAGGGGGTCATTACGACATTGGCGGGCGGCTACCGGCGCCCGCCAAGCGGTAACCGCTGTGCGGCCGCCAATGCGGCCGCACTCCCGCGGCCCCCATTACGACATTCCCGCTGGGCCGGCGGGCGCAAACCAAGTTTGCGCCCGCCGGCCCAGCAGGAATGAGGCCGCAACATAGGAGCCGGCTCCTAATGGAGCCGGCGGTGTTGCGGCCGTGCGACGGGTGCAGTTGCACCCGTCGCTCTTTTCACTGTCTGCTATGCAGACAGTGAAAAGCTGTCCGGGGCCCTGTTAGGGGGCCCCTGCACTGCCCATGCCAGTGGCATGGGCAGTGCAGGGGCCCCCAGGGGCCCCACGACTCCCCGTACCACCAGCCTTTTCCTGGTGGTTCAGACCGCCAGAAAAAGGCTGGCGGTCGGGGACTCGTAATCCCCTGGGCAGCGCTGCAAGCAGCACTGCCCTGGCGGATTACATCCGCCGGGGCCATTGTGGCGGTAAACCGCCGGCCCCGGAGGTGCGACTGCGGCGCTACTGCCGCGGTCAAAATACACCGGGAGGCACCGCCAACCTGTTGGCGGTACTCCCGTCGTTTTGGCCCTGCGGTTATAATACCGCCAGGGTCATAATGACCACCAGACTGTCTGGAAAAAGTAAGGCAACAGAGAGCACTATGAAGCTGAGACCAGCATTGCAGCAGGCCCTCTATTCCACCGAGATACCTCAGTAGTTATATAAATATTAGTGCTCTATCACTTGTCTGGCTTTCTTCTAGCTATATATATATATATATATATATATATATATATATATATACAGCAAGGGGTGGTGTGCTAAATGTATAAAATGTATATTTTGGAACCAGAAGACAGTTTACTGACCTAAGAACAAGACAACAACCTGTCATCAATCAAAGCCCATCTCCCTCTCTCAAGTGGGTCAGTCAAAATCTGCCCGTGCTGGTCAGCTCTCAGAGGGGCTGCATTGTCCGCCCCTGATTCAAAGTGTCCACAGTGTGCTCCCTTGGTGCCACTCCAACAAGAATAACATTTCTCTCTGTGAGTACAGCAGGGTGCTGCACTCACAGGCTTTAACAGCAGCTCTTTATGCCAAAACCATCATAACAGTCTAGACATAACTAGATAAATTTTAAGGGATTAATCCTAACATCGTCTGCAATTATAAGTACCAACTTTATGAACCGGAGGCTGTTTGAGTTCTCTGAAGAGAAGCAAACAGCAGCAAAACCCATCATAAGCTTCACCAAGAACACTTTTTTGCCTGACTGATGTTTCTTGAATTATTTATTTGGCTGGAGGTAACTATATCAGAGGATAGGCAAAGTATAAAAGTAAACTGAACATCTCTGCATCTCTATCATGCCGCAATAGTCACTTGTTTTGATATGATTATTGCAAATACGTCATATTGTGCTTTTTTCCCTTGTGTTTGTGCCTTTGTGCATCCTTGGCACATCCATATATTTGATTGTTTACAGTCAATCACTCAGGTCAGTGGTTTTATTCGTGCCACAGCTTTTGTTGAAGGAACACATACAGTTTTTGTTAGTGAGAAAATAAAAATGTACTTACCTCTGCTGGTTCGCGTCCTCTGGCCCTTGTGCTTGAGTACCTTGGGCTCTCTGACTGCAGCAATTAAATTCTCCACACCAATCTAGGTGCTGCACTCATGCTGCTGATAATGTTCAGCAGTATGAGAGCAGCGCCAGGATTGGCTGGCACGGGCTGCCTCTATGCTCCTGTAGTTACAGGGGGGCCTGTGCCTGCTCTTCACCTAACTGTCTTAGACAGCTGGGTGGAGAGGTTTACACTGCGCATGTCAGGCTGGCCGTCGCAAGTTAGCCGGCCCAAGTGACATGCGCAGTGTAAACTGGTGGAGTGAGCATCCCTCCCTGCTGCCGGTCAGCAGCAGTGGCTCTGCCCCCAAACACAGCTCGGCTGTCAAAAGGGAAAAATAAAATCTTAATAAATTCATTTTATTACCATTTCAATTTTCACCTTTACGGCGCTGTCAGCAGGGGGGCGATGCGCCTCTGCCCTAATGGAGTGTCTGCCGCTGTCTGCCATCCTTTCACAACCAGTCTTTCCATCCTCTTAGATTTCCATTTCCCATACCATCTTGTCCCTCACCCACCCATCCATCCTCTCAAATTCCAATTTACAATGTCATCCCTTAACCTATATGCATCCATACGTCTGTCCATCCTCCCACCGTCCGTTTATCCATCCATCATCCATCCATCCATGCATTCATCATCCATCTTCTCAAATTCCAATTTACACTGTCATCCTTTAACCCATATCCATCCGTACGTCTGTCCATCCGCCCACCCGTCCGTTCATCCATCCATCCATGCATTCATCATCCATCCTCTGAGTTTTCAATTCACTCTGCCACCTTTTCACCTAACCGCCCAACCAGGCTCTCAAACTTCGATTCACTCTGCCATCTTTCCATCCCCCATCTACCCATCGCCTCACCCACTCATCCACCCATCTTTTTACCCATTCACCCTCATCCTTTCACCCACTCATCCATCCTTTCCCCCACTCATCCATCCATCCTTTCATCCCCCATCCATTTCACCTACTCATCCATCCATACTTTCACCCACTATCCTTTCACCCACTCATCCATCCATCCTTTCACCCACCATCCATTCACTCACTCATCCCTCCTTTCACTTACCCACTCATCCATCCTTTCACCCACTTATCCTTTAATTCACCCATCCATTCTTTCACCCCATCCTTTCACCCACTTATCCATCCTTTCACCTACTCATCCATCCATTAACCCACATCCATCCATACGTCTGTCCATCCGCCCACCTGTCCATTCATCCATCCATGCATTCATCATCCATCCTCCGAGTTTTCCATTCACTCTACCGTCCTTTCACCCACCCATCCATCCGCATAGATTTCCATTTACTCTCCCACCTTTTCACCTAACCACCCAACCAGGCTCTCAAACTTCCATTCACTCTGCCATCTTTTCATCCCCCATCTACCCATCTCCTCACCCACTCATCCACCCATCATTTTACCCATTCACCCTTATCCTTTCACCAACTCATCCTTTCACTAACCCATCCATCCACCCTTTTCCCAACCATGCTTTTACCCACCCATCCATCCTTGTACTCACCCATCCTTTCAGCCACCCACTTATCCATCCTTTCGCCCACTTGTCCTTTAATTCACCCATCTTTTCTTTCACCCCATCCTTTCACCCACTCATCCCTCCATCCATCCTTTCACCTACTCATCCGTCCTTTCACCCACTCATCCATCCATCATTTCATCCCCCATCCTTTCACCTACTCATCCATTCATTCTTTCACCCACTCATCCATCCTTTCACCCACTCATCCATCCTTTCACCCACCATTCTTTCACCTACTCATCCATCCATACTTTCCCCCATTCATGCATCCACCCGATCATCCTTCTTCCCCTTTCTTTGAGCCCACCCTTCTTGTGTTAATTGTCAGTTTTTATCTGCCATATTGCAGATAAAGGAGGCCTATAAAAACCCCATCCCAGCCATAACTGCTAAAGCAGGGGATTCACGTGATGTACATACATAATCTTGAACCTTCTTGCGTTTCATGTTAATTCTGGCTCTTCCTCAATGTAATCTTGTAAAGAATACATCTGCTATGCTTTTTCCTCGTCCAGCCAATCATAATTACCCACTCTGGGATTATTATCTGTTGCCCACAAGTTGCATTTGGATATACTTTACTACCTACAGTGGTTTCATATTTCATGCATACCAACATTTATTATTTCTGCATGTGCATTATGTAGCTCACAATAACCAATCACATAAGTGCAAATTCATATCACCACTGTGGCACTGTGATCGTCATTCCTGAACCAAACCCCAAAACAAGCACATTTCATGGGGGCAGGTGAATGAAACAGCAAGACAGCAGGAAGGACATGGTATTACCACACGGAGTTCATTCGTTAGACGGGCAACACAGAAGCATGGGAGGGTGGAAGATAAGACGCAAAAAAGACAAGTGTGGGGGAGAAAGGGGCAGAAGCAACATGGACAAAGTGGGTTCGGAGCGGAATAAGCAACATGGGACTAGGATTACATGGGGAAGAAGAAAATAGACCCTTAATCACAACAGGAGTGTCGAAAGGACAGTGAAAAACCAAGCAATCAGTACTTGGTCCATGCCAGATAAAAGAAGAGGAAGTGAAGCTGGCACGCACTGTCCAGTTAGGAGGCAGCAAATTAGAATGACAATGAAGCCAACAAATGGTAGCAATGGGCGGGCTCCAAGCCTTTTGCTGTATACAATAGATCTTGCAAGTGACAATGCATGCATGATGAAGAATTTGACTTTTTTAACCTTAATTGCTTGAAATACAGGCAAAAAGACAATGACCAGTCCCCTGACGATTCCACGTAGCCAATCAGTGGTCCAATATCAGTGGCTCTGAACAGATACAAGAAATGTAAATCATTTCTGGATGGTAAATTTGATTAATTAAATGAGTGGGTCATTAAGTTAGAGGGAAGGGCTATTATGCTTGAGGAATAAATGGAAGAAGTAGAAAAAAAGAAGTGAGCCACAAGCTCACCAAAAACAGACACATTTTTGTGAATCATTGAGAACCAAGCTCTAACTGAAGTCACAACCAAGTAGATCTTCCTAGCTCCCAAACTAAGCTATAAACCTTGCAGAAAAAGGAAAGAAGACAAATATTTCTTACTCTTGCATTTTAGTTGAATGCACAGGAGAGATTGTTTGTATTGCAAAAAACCTGTCAAAGAATCTCTTGATCTTACAGGGTGAAGATATAAGAGCCATGCCTTAAACTCGCAACATTAGTGCAAAACTAACCTTTGAATTTTATAAACTATTCTCATGAATTATGATTACAAATTATCATCGAAAAAATGAGTATTTTAGTAATTCATACTATTGTTAAAGTGCAAAAAGACACCCTTCAAACAATAGCAAATATCCCTCACTAATCAGCCTAAACTCCCCGTTTCACTTGGCATTATTCATTATTGTTCAGTTTATTGTCAAGTCAGATAATACTCCCTCCATATATGATATCCAGAAGGTTTTCAAATTTCCAGCCTGGACACACCCCTAGGTGGACAAGCCTGAAATGAGCACATCTGTAGGAATTTCGCCATATTGTGTGAGTGGTAGAATTAAGAATTCTAGGACAGGGCGATGCCCACTTCCCAAAGAAAGTGTTCATCGAGGGGGCGTAGTGACCCCAAAGGCAAGTAGCCCAATGGCTACTACCTTTCACTCCCCCAATGGACTCTAAATTGAGTATTTATAGGACCTTCCATCCTCGGACCTTCCATCCGCGCTCACCGTCAACCAACCTACCCTCACCACCGACCCCAACGACGCAGCCCTCAGCCTCACAAACTGGATCACCAACTGCGCAGACAACCTTGCTCCCCTCAGACGCACGCATCGACAGGCCATCACAAAAAAAACCTCTCTGGTTCTCTGACACCTTTAAGGAATCGAAGAAAACCTGTCGCGCCCTCGAGAAAGCCTGGCGCAAGGACCACACCGCTGACAACATGACCGCCCTTAAGAACGCAACCCGCGAACACCACCACCTGATCCGCGCAGCCAAAAGGAATTTCTTCACCGACAGACTGGACAAAAACAGCCACAACAGCAGAGAACTCTTCAGCATCGTTAAAGAGTTCTCCAACCCCAACGCCAACGCCATCACGCCCTCTCAAGACCTGTGCAACTCCCTCGCCACCTTCTTCCATCGCAAGATCACCGACCTCCACGACAGCTTTGGACACCAGACCCAGCCAAGCAACACCGAACCCACACCCCCTGCCATCACCCTCAACGCCTGGACCCACATCAACACTGAAGAGACCAAAACCACCATGAACTCTATCCACTCCGACGCCCCCTCGGACCCCTGCCCTCAACCTCGACCTCTCGGCTGCCTTCGACACCGTCTGTCACCGCACCCTAATAACCCGCCTCCGCTCCACCGGGATCCAAGGCCAGGCCCTGGACTGGATCGCCTCCTTCCTCTCCAACCGCTCTCAAAGAGTCTACCTGCCCTCACTTCATCTTCAATAAAGCCGACGACATCATCGCCCCGCACCTCCAGACCATCATCAACTCCTCATTTTCATCTGCTACCTTCCCCGAAAGCTGGAAACACGCCGAAGTCAACGCCCTACTAAAGAAACCTACGGTTGACCCAAGCGACCTGAAGAACTTCCGCCCCATCTCGCTCCTCCCCTTCCCTGCCAAGGTAATAGAGAAGACCGTCAACAAACAGCTTACCTACTTCCTGGAAGACAACATCCTTCTCGACCCTTCACAATCCGGATTCCGAACCAACCACAGCACTGAAACCGCCCTCATCTCAGTCACAGACGACATCAGAACCCTGATGGACAACGGTGAAACAGTCGCCCTCATCCTCCTCGACCTCTCGGCTGCCTTCGACACCGTCTGTCACCGCACCCTAATAACCCGCCTCCGCTCCACCGGGATCCAAGGCCAGGCCCTGGACTGGATCGCCTCCTTCCTCTCCAACCGCTCTCAAAGAGTCTACCTCCCACCTTTTCGCTCAGACCCCACCGAGATCATCTGCGGCGTCCCTCAAGGCTCCTCGCTCAGCCCGACACTCTTCAATGTCTACATGAGCCCCCTCGCCGACATCGTACGCAAGCACAACATCATCAGCACCTCCTACGCCGACGACACTCAACTTATACTTTCCCTCACCAAGGACCCCGCCAGCGCTAAGACCAACCTACAAGATGGCATGAAGGACGTCGCAGATTGGATGAGGCTCAGCCGTCTAAAACTGAACTCTGACAAAACGGAAGTCCTCATCCTCGGCAACACCCCGACCGCATGGGACGACTTCTGGTGGCCCACGGCCCTTGGCACCGCACCGACCCCCTCAGACCACGCCTGCAACCTCGGCATCATCTTGGACCCTCTTCTCACCATGACCAAACAAGTCAACGCCGTGTCCTCCTCCTGCTTCCTCACTCTCCGCATGCTCCGCAAGATCTTCCGCTGGATCCCCACCGACACCAGAAAAACCATGACCCACGCCCTAGTCACTAGCCGCCTGGACTACGGCAACACCCTTTATGCTGGGACCACCGCAAAACTCCAAAAACGTCTGCAACGTATTCAAAACGCCTCCGCCCACCTCATCCTCGACGTACCCCGCAACAGCCACATCTCTGCACACCTGAGACACCTGCATTGGCTCCCAGTCAACAAAAGGATCACCTTCCGACTTCTCACCCACGCACACAAAGCCCTCCACGACAAGGGACCTGAATACCTCAACCGACGCCTCAGCTTCTACGCCCCCACCCATCTCCTCCGTTCCACCAACCTCTCGCTCGCTGCCGTCCCTCGCATCCGCCGCTCCACGGCGGGTGGGAGGTCTTTCTCCTACCTGGCAGCCAAGATCTGGAACACCCTCCCCACCAGCCTCAGGACCACCCAGGACCACTCCGCATTCCGGAGACTCCTCAAGACCTGGCTTTTCGAGCAGCAGTAACCCCCCTTCCCCCTAGCGCCTTGAGACCCGCACGGGTGAGTAGCGCGCTTTATAAATGTTAATGATTTGATTTGATTTGATTTGACCTCCTGATAGCAGGAAAACATCTTTGCTGGACACAAACGAAGGAGTGGACAAGAAGCCTGCTGACCCGAGAACCAAGGAGCACAATGGATTTGTGTCAGGAATAAGGCCAGGCGCGGTCCAGGTCTCGCTCGAAATTCCGCTGCACAACTCTGCGGTGCTTTATGCGCACCACTGGTCATCCCCGCTTGTTCCAAGTATGGCCATCAGCGTTGTCTGCACTGTGGTAAAGTTCACGTAGCTGCAGGTTCAGGCCATTAGTGGTTAAGATGCACTTATCAGTGCTATCCTATGGGGGGCGTGGCCATGGAGCCGAGCATGGCGCACGCTTAACCGTTCGGCTCCGGAGGGGCCGACTGCAAACTTGTGCCTGGACGCGCTGTGGCGGGCGGTATTGCACTCAGAAAAGAGTGACACGACCGCTGTGGACGGGGGGGGACAACGGAGTTGCGGTCTCGCCCCCGGAGCGGGCACACGGGCGGCTGGAGCTGCTCGGGGCTGTGAGGAGGCTGCGGCCCTGTCGATAGGCGGGGCCAGATCGCGCTGAACCGGGAGGCTCCCCGAGCCGGAACAGCAGGGTAGGTGAGCGGCTATCACAGGCGGTGCCGCTGACGCGAGGCCGTTGCCCCAGGGGCGGCCCCCAGCGGACTCGGGCGCCCCGGCGAGGACCGAGGCCCGGGAGGTCATCGGCGGACTGCGGCCGCGGCCCCGAACCGGGCGGCGTGCAGCGCCCGGCACCAAAACCAGTCACGGGCCCACCCTGAAGAGTGGGGGGCAAGCCGGAGCACCGGGTGTGGGCGCCTGCCAGTGAAGAGTCAGCCGCCCGGGGGGCGGGGCCTGGTGCCTCCCAACCGCAGGACTACTGACACTGAAGGGACGAGGGGCCACCCGACGCTGTCCGGTGAGGAACCTGCCTCTTATGCACCCCCTGGGGAACACACAACCGAAGCGTCGGTGATTGCTACCCGGGAGCCCCCAGATGCCAATGATGAAACCCTCTGTGTCCGAGGCAGCCCGGGATAACCATTGATTGTCCACTGCGGGGCGTGGCAACACGGAATCACCCTGTGCCGGTCGCCATTGTCTGTCAGGATTGGAGGCCGTGTACCCTTGTTGCCAGGAGCGGGGCCCCCTCTCACTGCCACGTCCAACGCCGAGCTGAAGGCCTGTCGCACCTACCCTTTCCATACACAACGACGCAATTCTATAGGAAAACATCAGCCCCGGTTTAACCTAAGACAATTTTTTCTCAGCTATGGAGTAGCTGGGACGCGACCGGGGGGCTGAGCACAGCACACGTACGATCGGTTGGTCCGTGGTGGACTGCCGGCGGACCTGGGAATGAGCACACTGGACCAGATGACTCCCTAACGAGGGACGGACGCGGTGGCCCGCGCGAACGAGGGGTCCCACTGGGGCCAGACTGCGGCGCCGGTGGGGACCCTCGACGAGGATGGACTACGCAACACTGGCGGAGATTCTCGGCGCGCCCGCTTGCCGCCGCCCGTGCTGGGGGTGGCTGGCGGGGTGCCTGTGACTCCCCCTGAAGCGACCGGAACCTGAGACCGTGGTAACAGAGCCCTGGACTAGTGGACAAACCAACAGCAAGCAGCATAGGCACTTGCACAGCGCGCCAGACTCACTGAGACGCCCCTCTCTGCCTGACCAATGCCCCCCAAGGGCAGGCATAAGAACAAAGTCATGGACCCCCTGACACCGACATCAATGGGGGACAATGAGCCGACCATGCAAAGCCAGTCACAAATCAAAGTACAAGACACCCTAGACAAGATACTGGGTGCCATTGAAGACACCAAATCCACATTACAGCGTGACATCAATCAGGTGGCGATAGAGGTGGGCCTTCTGAGAGCTGATCACCACAAATTGACTGACAGAGTAAAAGAAGCGGAAGCAACGCTAGCGGAAGTCGTCCCAAAACAAGTAGAAGTATCAGCGGAGGTGACCTCCTTGGCTAGCAGAGTGGCGAAGCTCGAACAACGAGCTGAGGACGCAGAAGGTAGAAACAGGAGGAACAATATTCGCGTGGTGGGCCTCCCTGAAGGGGCCGAGGGGACGAATATGGTGGAGTTCCTGGAGAAATGGCTATGCACAGTTGTGGCACCAGGATGTCTGACCCCCTTTTACTCATTGGAACGAGCACATCGGGTGCCGGCTAGACCACTCGCTCCTGGCAGGCCACCCCGGGCTGTAATTGCTAAACTCCTGCACTACAGAGACAGAGCCATCCTCTTGCAGAAAGCCAGGGAAACGGGCCCGTTTAAAGTAGCCAATGGCGAAGCGACACTATTCCCTGACTTCACCTTGGAGGTTCAAAACAAGTGCGCCTCCTTCTTAGCCGTTAAAAGAACTTTGCGAGAAGAGGGGATACAGTACTCACTGCTCTACCCAGCAAGACTACGAGTGATTGCGGAGGGGAAAACCACTTTCTTCCAAACCCCGGAGGAGGCATGGGAGTGGCTCGAGAGATCAGGGTCAAGGCCGGCGCGGCCTGCACCAGAGAACCGTGGGGCGGGCGGATCCCGGCGGGCCCCGAGGGGGAAAAGGCCCGGGGACCGCCGGCGACTGGCGCCCACGCGGGCACAGAGTGAGACTGGCAAAAGAGAGGCCCTAGAAGCGGCGGCCAAGATGGGCGGAGAGTCATCGCCCCCGGAAGTCTCTGAAGAAGAATCGGACGACACGGTGGTGTCCTCGCCTGCTGGTTCTGGGGACTCGGCTTGCGCACCGGAGGTGACCCCGCAGACAGCTGATGAACTTGTGTAGATCGAACCCGCACCGGCGCTGAAAGGCGAGACAAGATAAGAAGTGAAATGGCCCCTCCGGACCTGGCCACTCCCCCGGACCTGTCTCTCGCCTGTCAGCCCTGACCGGCGAGTATTGCATTGATGTGTTTGTATGATTTGCAGTGTTGCAGAACTTACTGGGCAGCCTACAGTTTCGAAGGTGCCCTGGGGAAGGGGAGTTGGGGTTTGCTGTTACTAGTTATATCGACTATATGTGTGAAATGGTCTGAGTATAATGAAGGTACAAGGTTTTGGGGGGGTCGGTCGGGACCAAGGGCGTGCCGACCCTATATACAACAGGCTCTAAGAATAAGATGGGGGACTACAATATCATAACCTGGAATGTTAGGGGGATGGGTACTCCTGCTAAGAGACATAGAATTCTTTCCTTTTTAAAAAGAAGAGGAGTGCAGATAGCTATGTTACAAGAGACTCATCTCGCACCCGGAGAGGGAGAGAAACTAAGGCGGAGATGGAGGGGTCAGGTGTTTGCCACAGAATATTCAGCTTACGCACTCTGATTTGGATTAGAGCGGGGGTCCCATTTGTGATCGATTCCTCCAACATAGACAGGGAGGGAAGGTTTGTCATTTTAGAAGGGAAATTACAGGGGCTCCAGTTGATCCTGAGTTGTATATACGCCCCCAACCAGGAATAAACATCATTTATGACGGGCCTGTCTGGGCACCTCACTCGTCAACACATGGGGAAAGTATTAATAGGAGGAGACTTTAATACAGTGCTCGACATCGACTTAGATAGATCTAGCCCCCCACTACAGGGAGCAACATCAACTAAAACAGCAAAAAAACTAGTAGAGTGGCTAGACGCCTGGGGGCTGGTAGATGCTTGGCGGCTTCAACACCCAGTGGCCAGGGATTATTCATTTTACTCGGGCCTCCACCAGGTACACACTAGAATCAATAGGATAGTCTGCACGGCGGGACTGGCCCGAAGTATGACCCACGCGGAGTACCTTGCCCGCACAATATCAGATCACAACCCTCTATTAATGACAATGAGGGTATCACAGGACAGACCCCCATACCGGCATGGAAAATGCTTCCGTCGGCGTTAGAAGACCAGGCATACAGGGAGGAATTACGATGCTACCTAACAGAACATATAGAAGATAACCAGGGATCCACTTCCTCCAGAGGCATAGAGTGGGAGACACTCAAAGTGGGGACGCGGGGTCACTGTCTTGGACAGTCGGTGGGGATAAAACGTACACTTGAGAGAGAATTAAACGCACTGGAGAAGGTCATTCACGAGGGGGAGCTGAGGTAGGGCCCCACAAGGCAGGCGGATGAAGAGTACGAGCGTGCGCGCAGAGAGCACTCCCAAGCAGAAGAGCGACTCAGATGCCACAGTATGCAAAGATACTTGGCATCCATACAATCAGAGGAGGGGAGATCCGGTAGACTCTTGGCATGGCTAGTGCGCTCGAACGGAGATAGTGACCCTATTGCAAGTGTACTAGACAGGGGGGGGACACGCAGACTCAGTCCAGAATCCATTAACGACGCATTCAGAGATTACTATACGTACTTATACAGGAAGCCCATAGACTTGGAGACGGGGATTCTTGATAACTTCCTAACTCGGATACCCCTACCGGTATTGGGCCCAGAAGACAGGATCGGCCTGGGGGGTCCAGTGACCGCGGAGGAGACAACTGAGGCAATCACGCAGCTGGCCCCTGGGAAGACCCCTGGAACAGATGGTCTTCCGATGGATTTTTATAAAAAGTATAAATCCTTATTAGCCCCCAGACTGATAGAAATGTATATGGAATCTGCAAAGAACGGAGTACTCCCACGCACACTACGTGAGGCATTGGTAGTGCCACTTCCAAAAACAAATAGTAGGGAGGCATCGGTAACAGACTTTCGCCCACTATCAATGCTAAATAGCGACTTTAAGATCCTGAGTAAGATCCTGGCCAACCGGTTATTACCTCTTATGCCAACCCTGATACATCCTGACCAGAACGGTTTCATACCTGGTCGCAGCACCTCCCTGAATCTTAGGCGTATCCTCTCTATAATACATATGCCCGGTGAATCGAAGCCGCCAGCCGGGACCATGCTAGCAGTGGACTTTCAAAAGGCCTTCGACTCAATCAGATGGGACTACCTGAGGGCGACAATGTTAAAAATGGGCCTGGGTGAGGGATGGGTTGACCTATTATATTCGTCCCCACTGGCAAGGGTCAAGACAGGTAGGACAATCTCTGCTGCTTACCCAGTGCACCGTGGAACTAGACAGGGATGCCCCCTATCTCCTTTGTTGTTTGCCCTGGCGATGGAGCCCCTGGCGGCGTGGGTACGCGGAGAAGGAGCGGACAGAGGGATTCAGTGGGGACCAACGGATCACATTATCTCGCTATATGCAGACGACATCTTGATTTATCTTAGAGACGGGGTGAGTGGTCTCCCCTGGGCCCTGAACGTGCTGGAGGAGTTTGGAGAGGTATCAGGATTAAGACTTAACCGTAATAAAACATATGTGTTCCCCCTGACGGCTGGATATAAATGTCCTGCAACGTGCCCAGCAGACCTGAAATGGGCTCCACGGACATTTAGATACCTGGGGATCCAGATCTACCATGACATGGTAGACTTAAGAGAGGGCAATCTTGGCAGAACGCTCCGATCCCTGAGATCATCAGTAGTATTTTGGCGCTCCCTGAAACTGTCAGTGATGGCCAGAGTGGCGCTTTCCAAGATGATCATGCTCCCCCGACTTCTCTATTACTTCACCAACTTACCACTGTTAATACCCCGGGCATGGTTCCGTGGTCTGAACACATTACTCAGAGAACTAATATGGGACAATGGGCGAAGACGAACTACACTTACAACTATCTGCAGACTTCCCCACGCGGGAGGCTTGGGGGCCCCTGACTTTGAGGCATATTACTTGGCATCCCAATTACGGTGGATACCCGGGTGGCTTATGGGCCGGGGCCAACTGGATTTACATACAGCCCAAGGAGTAATTGATCCGGCGTGGATTGCGGCATGCATGGCAAACAGAAAGATAACCCCCCCCCGGAACAATATAATGATAAAAGTGGCAATAGCATGTTGGAAAAGATGTACGAAAAGAGTGGGAGTTGGTCATCCATATTCCCCAGCTCTGCCACTGGCGGTGCTTGCCATAGAAACTAGGGGGAGGGGGCCGGGAAACACGGGACTTGGCCCCTGGTTGTCAGCTGGAATAGAAGCAGTGGGAGGACTCTTCAAGGAGGGAGTGTTGAGGGGATTTGTTGATTTGACGGAGGAGGGTGTCCCCAGGGGACAGTTCCTGTTGTACGGGAGGCTAGTACACACTCTTAAAGCTCACTGGGATACGGTGAACGCGGAACCTGACACACATGGGGTTCTGCACTCGCTGTTGACATTAGGAGAGGAAACACATCTAATCACCAAAATATATCGGGCCCAAGTTGAGGCAGCCTTAGACCCCCTACGGTCGCTGAGAGGACGTTGGGAGGGCACAGTTGGGCGGGAACTCACAGACTCAGAGTGGAAGAGAATACTGGCTTACCCCCGGAAGGTATCACGCAATACACGGTTAAGGTACCTTCAATATAATTATTTGCACAGAACGTACCTCAAACCCCACAGGCTATTCCGTATATACGGAGGAACCCCAGGGACTTGCCCGAGATGCGGAGGAGGAGGGGCGAATTTTGACCACATGGTTTGGACTTGCCCGGTGATCCAGACTGGCTGGAGGGAAATATTGCCCACCCTAACTGAATTGTTTGAGTTTGAGTTGAGACCCACCCCCGAGATGTGCCTGCTGGGTCTTAGACCAGCTGCACTCTGCGGAAAAGTGAAGGGGCGCTTCCTGGACCTCATTCTGGCCCTTTATAAGAGACTAATCTCGAGGGGCTGGAAAGCCGCAGATCGCCCTCTGCTGACCGACTGGAAAAATGATATATCAACATGGTCTAGAGCTGAACTACAGGTCCTAAAAGCAGAAGAAGCCAGGAATATCCGCCAGGTTCTTATAGCTCTGGGGTGGGAGAATTTAATGACGAGCTGGGAGAGTATAACTAAGAGACTGGCAAGCCCAGTAATAGAAACCAGTGAATCCCAACCCACGCCGAGAATGGAACCAAGCGATAGAAGCACATAGGCAGGCACCCAAAACAGACCCAGCCCACCCATAGCTTTCATTGAGAGTAAAGGTTTGAAGACA
Source organism: Pleurodeles waltl (assembly GCF_031143425.1). NCBI lineage: Eukaryota > Metazoa > Chordata > Amphibia > Caudata > Salamandridae > Pleurodeles > Pleurodeles waltl. Next base: position 1,311,231,140 of record NC_090437.1, on the reverse strand, counting down.
GATGGACCTCAGACCCCCACCCCACTGACAGACATGGCAAGCAATGTGAGCGAACCGCCATCCCCACGATGTGCCGGCGCGCCCTGGGCTGACATTCCCCCCCGCTCAAAAAATGGATATGTCATAGTACCCTCAAGTCAACAACTATAAAAGAACACAGTTTGTTGAATAAAGAAAAATAAGACTAACGTTAATAAAAAGATCAAACAATAAACGAAAAGTACAACATAGAATCAGGAACAAAAATGCATGTGAAATAAACAAGTATGTAACTGCATAACAGCAAAATGTTAATAAAAATATATTTAAAAAAAAAAAGAAAAAAAAATCAGTGCTATCCTGTGAAGGGACTACATTTCCCATGTTTTTAGAGGCAGCAGCCATCTTGGGGTGTGCCAGGCCTATAAAGCCCAGCCACACCCAAGCACATTGCTCACTATTTTGAAGACTTCTATGCAGCCAGACCTCGTGGAGGTTTCTCTGGAAACGTCCAGAGTTTCTGAATGGCAGAGTATTGTTTAACCTGAGTCCATAGGTGCATCCAAAAACGAGTAGGTCGTACTCGTGGCGGTAAGGCCTAGCTGAATCCAAGTTTGGGGGAAGTTATTACTTCCAAGAGGTGACGCGCTTTGTGCACATGTAATTCATGGTGTTTACATTCATAGATGTAAAGCGCTCTTTTGGCTCAGTGATTCAAAGCGTTTCAGTTCACAGAGATAAAGACTTGATAACTTATTTGTCCAATTTCAGCCGGTTAGTGGTGGAAACTGCTTGGCCTGAGGAAAAAAGGTCAGCAGTATTTTATCAGGGGCTAAAAGACGAACTAAAAGATGTATTAGCCCAAGTTGAACCACAATCAGAAACTTGTACTGATTTAATCAATCTAACCCTATGGATAGATCACAGACGTTCGGAAAGAAAAGGAGCAAGGAAAAAATGGGAAAAAAACAAATTGGCGAATGGAAAGATCCAGACACTTTCGATTCATAGATTCTATGATAGAACTGATGGATATCGGAACTGTTCGCCCATCACTGACCTGAGAGGAGAAAGACTTGCAGTGAAAAAATGGTCAGTGTTTGTATTGTGGAAAAAAGGGTCATTTTATAAGAGAGTGCCAAAAGAAATCCAAAGGCAAGATTGATCCAACAGTTGTGACAAAGAAAAAGATAGCAGTTGCTTTAGAAAGTTCACAGGAAAACTAAAATGCCCAAGAAAAAATGAAGGGGACGTCTTGGGCAAATTGACAATCCTTTCAGTGTGCTCTTGCAGAAATCATTATGTCAAACATTTCCGAATCTTAGTACAAATGACTGTGCGGGGCAAAAGATATGGGGGTCATTACAACATTGGCAGTAAAAGCCGCTTACCGCCGTGCAGAAGACCGCCAACACACCGCCGCGGCCGCGGAATTCCACCACGGTTATTATGACCCAAAGCCCGGAATCCGCCAAAATCTAGACACCCCCACAAGTCCGCCACACCAAAGGTCAGTGAGAAACTGGCGATAACAAAACCAACACCGTCACGCCAACAGGAATATGCCCACACTATCACGCCCCACTAATCCACGCGGCGGTCTTTCAACCACGGTAATCCATTGGCGGTACACACCGCCGCGCTCAAAATACACACACACTTACAAAACACTACCACACTGGACAATTCGAAATACACACACCTGAAACACATACACACACCACTCCCACACATCCAATACAATATAAAACACACACCCACATCACCCACAATCCCCTACGACCACAATCGCGACAGAAGGCCAGAGAGAGACACCACCATCAACAAACTAGCATCCACAGGCGCTCAACACCATCACCCACATAACATCCACGCACCTCACACAACACACCTCTAAATATCACCCCACACATCACAACACACACCACCCCACACATCACCCACACCACCCCATGGCACCGCAAAGACACCCCAGGTTCTCTGAGGAGGAGCTCAGGGTCATGGTGGAGGAAATCATCCGGGTAGAGCCACAGCTATTCGGATCACAGGTGCAGCACACCTCCATAGCTAGGAAGATGGATCTATGGCAAAGAATCATGGACAGGGTCAACGCAGTGGGACAGCACCCAACAGCTAGGGATGACATCAGGAAGAGGTGGAACGACCTACGGAGGAAGGTGCATTCCGTGGTCTCAAGACACCATATCGTTGTACAGAGGACTGGTGGCAGACTCCCACCTCCTCCCCCACAACTAACAACATGGGAGGACCAGATCTTGGCTATACTGCATCCTGAGGGCCTTGCAGGAGTAGCTGGAGGAATGGACCCTGGTAAGACAAATCTTTATTACTTCATCCCCCACCCTACCTGCATGCCAACACATACCCCCACCCTCGCCCTCACCCCCATCACTCCAACTCCTCACACATGTCCCAATATCACTAACCACACATCCCAAACCCAGCCCTGCATGCAACACTAAAGCATGGACACCCATCACCAAAGCATGGCCACTGCACATACCCATACACCCCCCTAAACCATTATCACACAAGGTCCTACACAGGAATGTAAGCACTGGGGTACACTGTCACCCACCCATTGCACACCATGGCACACACAGATGCAATCATCATGCTTTTACACCCCTGCAGGACCACTACCCAACATCACTGGACAGGAGGGTCCAGATATGTCCACTTCACCCACAGAAGAGGCCCACAGTGATGGCAGCAGCTCTGTCCAACTGGATCTAGATGATCAGCCCAGCCCATCTGGGACCTCGGGACAGTCGGTTCCCCTCACACTGGCACAAGCCACTACAGCTCTTCCCCCCTCTGGAAACTTCAGCACAGCACCCACCCAGCGTGCCCGTACCTCTGTCCCCAGGACACGTCAAGCAGCAGTGTGTTCACCACTACAGGGAACCCAGGCTAACCCACCTCCCCAACAACAACAGGGAACTGGGGGCAGTGGCAGTGGGCACACGGTTCAGGGGACAGAGGCACAGGAACACAGGGGAACTGGGAGGGCTGCTGTGCGACAGGGGAAGGACAGGCCCAGGGTACCCACTCTCCACGAGGCCCTCTTCAACATCATGGGAGCCTACCACCATTCCCAGGAGACGATGGCAACAGTACTGGCCAAGTTTCAGGAGACCCAGCGGCTGCAGGAGGAACAGTATTTGGGCTTCAGGGAGGAACTCAAATCCATCAATTCCACCCTGGGTACCACTGTAGGGGTGCTGAAGGAACTCGTCAACACCAGGAGGGACACTGTGGCAGAACAAGGGGCCCCTGACACTAGCCTGGACGATGAACTGCCCACCACCTACACCGGCACTAGTGGACAGGAGGCACCGCCACAGGACCACCACACCAGCACCCCACCCCCTGCAGAGGGAGAACCACCCCACAAACAGTCCCTGAGATCCAGGACAAAGACAGAGAACGATGCCAAGACCCCCACCAAGAAATGAGACCACCATGATTGTCATCCTTTTGTCCCACCTTGTCACCCTGTCCATTCTTAAACTGCCCCAGCTCCACTTCCTATGCCCCTTTGGACAATGCACCTGTGAGCCTAATAGACTGGACTCTGCCATGGACATTCCTCCACCATCACCCCTCACCATTTTACAACCCCCTCCAATATTGAGCACTTAAATAAACACCCTTGAAGCACAAAACAATCAGGAGTCTGTCTGTGATTTCTAAATAGTGTATTAGCAATTACAGTGGTAAAATGCTCATTCAAATGTAATGTCAACATACCTATGTCATACAGCTATAGTCCATAAGGAAACAAAGCAGATGTCACACAATGGGACCCACATCTGTGAAATCGTAAGGGAAAGTGACAACTCAGTGACCATACACTGGGTGAACATGACAGACAGTAGAGAGGTAGTACATTTAAATCAGATGTAGCAGGCAGTGTTGTCTTCTTACCTGTGTCTCACTGGAAGTATTGCAGGATCACCGTGTTCCTGTTGTCGATGTCCTCTTCTTCTGCTTCCTCGTCTTCACTGTCCACAGGGTCCACAGCTGCCACAAGACCTCCATCCGGACCATCCTCCTGCAGAAAAGGCACCTGTCGTCACAAAGCCAAGTTGTGAAGCATACAGCAGGCCACGATGATCTGGCATACCTTCTTTGGTGAGTAGAATAGGGAACCACCTGTCATATGGAGGCACCGGAACCTGGCCTTCAGGAGGCCGAAGGTCCGCTCTATAATCCTCCTAGTCCGCCCATGGGCCTCATTGTAGCGTTCCTCTGCCCTTGTCCTGGGATTCCTCACTGGGGTCAGTAGCCATGACAGGTTGGGGTAACCAGAGTCACCTGCAAATGGAGAGGGACAACTGTTAGACACACACAAACTCATAGGGACATCCACAGACCCAGACAACTATTCCCACTGTATTGGGTCCATGTGCTCACCTAATAGCCATACCCGGTGCCTCTGAAGTTGCCCCATCACATAAGGGATGCTGCTATTCCGCAGGATGTAAGCGTCATGCACTGAGCCAGGGAATTTGGCATTAACATGGGAGATGTACTGGTCTGCCAAACACACCATCTGCACATTCATGGAATGGTAACTCTTCCGGTTTCTTGTTCACTCCTGCGGGGGGGGTACCAAGGCCACATGTGTCCCATCAATGGCACCTAGGATGTTGGGGATATGTCTCAGGGCATAGAAGTCACCTTTCACTGTAGGCAAATCCTCCACCTCAGGGGAAACGATGTAGCTCAGCATGTGTTTCAGCAGGGCAGACAACACGTTGGAAAACATAGGCTGGGACATCCCTGATGCTATGGCCACTGTACTTTGAAAAGACCCACTTGCTAGGAAATGGAATACTGACAGCATCTGCACTTGAGGGGGGATTCCTGTGGGATGGCGGCTAGCTGACATCAGGTCTGGCTCCAACTGGGCACACAGTTCCTGGATTGTGGCACGATCAAGCCTGTAGGTGATAATCACATGTCGTTACTCCATTGTCGACAGGTCCACCAGCGGTCTGTACACCGGAGGATGCCGCCATCTCCTCACATGCCCCAGCGGACGGTGCCTATGGAGGAGAACAGCGAGCAAAGAGTCAACCAACTCTGAGGTACGTAAACACAGCTTACTCTGAAAATATTCGAAATTCGAAATTAGCCTGTATGAGTGTTTAGGCAAGGCCTACATATGTGTGACGCAGTCAAAAATAATGCCATGTGGGCCCATGAAATGGTGGCTGCCTGACCTGTAAAGTGGTACAAGGGAATATGAGGTAACTGCGCTGGCGTTGTACACTGTCGCGATAGGCGGTCGAAGACTGCAGCGCAATCCTGCATTGGTTAACATTGGACCCTATGGGTCCCAGGAGCCAATGACGATGTACGCCGGCGGTGATGGTACGCACCATCGAGGACGTGACCGCCATTTTCTCTCTGTTTAATCACTTCGACAGGAGAGGACCTACACTGCAAGTGCTGCTGTGACCTCAGTCTGGAAGAGACAATGGCCCTCATTCTGACCCTGGCGGTCGGTGATAAAGCGGCGGCCAAGCCGCCAACAGGCCGGCGGTCTAAAATATGCAATTCTGACCCTGGCGGGAACCGCCAACACAGCCCGCCAACTTAACACTCCGACCGCCACAGCGGTACAAACAAACAGCGCGGCGGTTCCCGCCAACAGCCCGGCGGCAGACAAAGTACCGCCCACCCTATTACGACCCACCAATCTGCCACCTTTTCCGGGGCGGGAGCACCGCCGATAAGAACACGGCGGAAACAGACTACGAACGGGAAAACGCTCACCTCTACGCACTCCACGCGAGATTCCGGCAGTATGGAGCCAGAGTTGCAGGTCATCCCCGCACTCCTATTCCTGCTCATATACCAGGAGCACGCCCGGCGGCGCGGAAGACATCGGTGAGTACGGCACCTACGACACAGGGGAGGGAAAAGATTACCGGCACACACCCACCCACCCACACCCACTACAACACACACATCAATGCATTCCCACAGATCACTGTCACAACCCACAAACCACCCCCCTCCGAAATAATGCAAAGACCAAAAGAAGAGATCATAAACGGGCAGATATATTGAAATATGGACACCATTAATCCCAATAAATAAATAAACTATGTACAAAATATATACAGCTACTAAATGTAGTCCAACCACTGTCCGTGGATCACAGGGGTCCTGTGCAAAGGGGCAAGGCCCAGTCCCACGACAAGAACTCCACGGAGAGAACACTGCAGGGGCATCAGAAAGAAAATAGGACAGGCACCTCAGGGGGAAGGGAAGGGGGGGCACCTCAGCCACTTGAGTACACGACGCCAGATCCACGAGGGGACTCCATGACCACTGGCCCATCCTGGGGAGAGCAAAGCCACAGTCCAAACAGTCCATACAGTGGGTGGCCTGCCCACTGGGCCATCCTGGGGAGAGCAAAGCCACAGTCCATACAGTCCATACAGTGGGTGGCCTGCCCACTGGGCCATCCTGGGGAGAGCAAAGCCACAGTCCATACAGTCCATACAGTGGGTGGCCTGCCCACTGGGCCATCCTGGGGAGAGCAAAGCCACAGTCCATACAGTCCATACAGTGGGTGGCCTGCCCACTGGGCCATCCTGGGGAGAGCAAAGCTACAGTCCATACAGTCCATACAGTGGGTGGCCTGCCCACTGGGCCATCCTGGGGAGAGCAAAGCCACAGTCCATACAGTCCATACAGTGGGTGGCCTGCCCACTGGGCCATCCTGGGGAGAGCAAAGCCACAGTCCATACAGTCCATACAGTGGGTGGCCTGCCCACTGGGCCATCCTGGGGAGAGCAAAGCCACAGTCCAAACAGTCCATAACAGACTCCACTGCCACTGGAGGAGGCATGTTGGCCAGAGGACATCCTGCAGCCCTGCCCGAGACAGATCCTGCCCTGCCACGTCTGCCAAAGGGCCAGCGGTTCTTGCCCTGAAGGGCCCAGTTCAGCGGTTCTTGAGACGGCGGGGCCCAGTTCAGCGGTTCTTGAGACGGCGGGGCCCAGTTCAGCGGTTCTTGAGACGGCGGGGCCCAGTTCAGCGCTCCTTGCCTTGAAGGGCCCAGTTCAGCGGTTCTTGAGACGGCGGGGCCCAGTTCAGCGGTTCTTGAGACGGCGGGGCCCAGTTCAGCGGTTCTTGAGACGGCGGGGCCCAGTTCAGCGGTTCTTGAGACGGCGGGGCCCAGTTCAGCGCTCCTTGCCTTGAAGGGCCCAGTTCAGCGGTTCTTGAGACGGCGGGGCCCAGTTCAGCGGTTCTTGAGACGGCGGGGCCCAGTTCAGCGGTTCTTGAGACGGCGGGGCCCAGTTCAGCGGTTCTTGAGACGGCGGGGCCCAGTTCAGCGGTTCTTGAGACGGCGGGGCCCAGTTCAGCGCTCCTTGCCTTGAATGGCCCAGTTCAGCGGTTCTTGAGACGGCGGGGCCCAGTTCAGCGCTCCTTGCCCTGAAGGGCCCAGTTCAGCGGTTCTTGAGACGGCGGGGCCCAGTTCAGCGGTTCTTGAGACGGCGGGGCCCAGTTCAGCGGTTCTTGAGACGGCGGGGCCCAGTTCAGCGCTCCTTGCCTTGAAGGGCCCAGTTCAGCGGTTCTTGAGACGGCGGGGCCCAGTTCAGCGGTTCTGGAGACGGCGGGGCCCAGTTCAGCGGTTCTGGAGACGGCGGCCGGTCTATGGCCAACTGCTAATTTCCTGGTGGTGCCCTCCTGGGCAGCGGGGATGGTGCTCCTTCACTGCCCACCTGGGCTGTGGGTGGTGGGGCCCTCCTGGCCAGCTGGGCTGGGTCCTCCCTGGGCAGCGGCTATGGGGGTGGTGGGCTCTCCCGGGGCAGCTGTGCCGGTTCCTCCCGGGGCAGCGGCTATGGGGGTTGTGGGCTCCTCCTGGGCAGCAGGCCTGCTGCCTGACCTCTCCGACTTGCTGCCCTTGCCCTCCTTAGTCGTGGGCCTGTGGCCCTTTCCTCCCTTTGGAGCTGTGGCTGGTGACTGTCTCTGGGTGGTGTCCGGGGGGATGTAGAAGGCGGGCTCCTGCGGCGACCCTTCCGCCTTCTGCTCCTCTTCCCAGGGGGTGGGCTGGCTGTCCCCTTGCTGCTGGGCGAAGATCCAGACATGCGGGCTGGCGGGCTCCAATACCCCTGCACCCTTGTCAAGGGGGCTGCAGGGCTGGTGGTGGCTGAGGTGCTCTTCTTACCCCGACGAGAAGGAGGGGGGGGCTCAGGGTCAGGAAAGAAGTTAGTAGTGGCGAGGAAGAGCTTCTTGGGACAATGGAGAGTGGTAGGTACAGTGGGAATGGGAGTGGAGGGAGAGGATGTGGTTGTAGGTGAGTCACGTTTGCTGTCTTTGGGTGCAGGTGCAGGAGGGATAGGCTGTCGTGAGGTGGATGGCTGTTGGGTGGGTGGGTGGCTGCGTTTGTGTGGTGTGGAAGAGGGGGTGACAGACACAGTGGGAGAGGACACAGGGGACGTGTAAATGGCAGTGGGGGTGGTGACTGCACGTGTGCGGACTGGAGTGGAGGGTGTGCTGGTGATGGAAACATTGGCTGATGGTGAGGTGAATGGAGGTGTGAGTGTAGACGTCACAGGGAGGGAGGAGGGAGACGAGGAGGTGGGGGTCACAGAGGTGGTAGTGACTGTTGGCATGTCTGCATCGGAATGTTGCGTGTGTGAATGTCTGCGTGATCTGTGGTGCTTATGTTTGGATGAGCTTCTCTTGGGTGTTGAGGTGTGTGCAGGCTGGTCTGATGGTGTGGGTGGGACAGGCAGAGGAACAGGAGACTGGGAGGAGGGAGTTAGTAGAGGCAGGCAGGAGACAGGGACAATGGCTGCCGTCAGTGCTGAGGCCAGAGCCTGGAACGATCGCTGATGGGCAGCCTGACCCGAATGAATGCCCTCCAGGTACGCATTGCTGCGATGAACCTCCCTCTCCACCCCTGGATGGCATTCAAAAGGGTAGTCTGCCCAACAATGAGCGTTCGGAGGAGGTCAATGACCTCCTCACTGAGGGCAGCGGGGGTAACAGGGGCAGGGCCTGAGGTGCCTGGGGCGAAGGAGATGCCCGGCTTCCTGGCAGAGCGGGCACGGGGCGAACGCTGAGGGGCTGCTGGGAGGGCGGAGATGGTGCGCTGGGTGGCGGCTGTACCTGTAATGGCGGGGGGCACGGATGGTGCCACCCCCGCAAGGGAGCCCCCTTCCGAGGACGTGTCCGTGTCGCTGCAGGGTCCAGTCGTCCCCGTCGTGGAGCTCCCCTCGCCCTCCGTCTCACTGGTCCAGTCTGACTCTGTGGCATGGCCCTCCTGCCCCGATGCCACTTCTCCTCCGCCTGATGATGCTGATGCACACAAGCACAGAAAGACAAACAAAAAGGGGGGGGGAGAGAGAAATAAAGGGATATTGAGTACATGGATCTCCGGTACAGTTAGCGGACATGACAGACACAGATGCCCCCTGCACTAAGTTGCGCACTTGGGGTACGCTACGCATTCCGTGGAACATGCCCTACACGCCTAGAGTTGACAACTGCACCCATGGATGACACGGCCCAGGGATGGCTGTACTGACAAACTACTGAGGGTGGTGGCTGGGGACACAGGGGCTTACGGGGGTGCCCAGCCTACAGATATCGCCCTGGCCTAGGGGGACCCCCAGCCCTCCTCCCCCACCCAGACACCTCCACTGCGCGACAACAGAGTAGATAATGCTTGTACTCACCCCCTTGTGTCTGCTGTGCTGCCCTCACGCGCACATCCAATTCAGGGTAGGCCACCGCCAGGATCCGGAACATCAGGGGGCTCAGTTGACGGCAGGCACCCCGCCTACGTTGGGAGGCCATCCCCAGCAGAGACTCGGCGGTCTTCTTGGTCCCGCGGCGGATGTCCTCCCACCTCTTGCGGCAGTGGGTGCCCCGTCGATGGTGGACCCCCAGGGCCCGGACTTCCTTGGCGATGGCATCTTCTCATGGGCGCGGACCTATGTGACACGTACAGGGAGGGAGAAATACCACGTTCAAGTTTCTCAGCATTTTCCTTTCCAGTGGCCCAACGCCCCCCATCCCCGCCAGGCCCCCCGCCAGGCCCCCCGCCATGCCCAACATGACCCCCATCCCGCCAGGCCCCCCGCCAGGCCCCCCGCCAGCCCCAACATGCCCCCCATCCCCGCCAGGCCCCCCGCCATGCCCAACATGCCCCCCATCCCCGCCAGGCCCCCCGCCATGCCCAACATGCCCCCCATCCCCGCCAGGCCCCCCGCCATGCCCAACATGCCCCCCATCCCCGCCAGGCCCCCCGCCATGCCCAACATGCCCCCCATCCCCGCCAGGCCCCCCGCCATGCCCAACATGCCCCCCATCCCCGCCATGCCCCCCGCCATGCCCAACATGCCCCCCATCCCCGCCAGGCCCCCCGCCATGCCCCCCGCCATGCCCAACATGCCCCCCATCCCCACCAGGCCCCCCGCCATGCCCAACATGCCCCCCATCCCCGCCAGGCCCCCCGCCAGGCCCCCGCCATGCCCAACATGCCCCCCATCCCCGCCAGGCCCCCCGCCATGCCCAACATGCCCCCCATCCCCGCCAGGCCCCCCGCCAGGCCCCCCGCCAGCCCCAACATGCCCCCCATCCCCGCCAGGCCCCCAAGCCAGCCAGTGGCCCCAAATCCATATTGAATTAAACTCACTTGTTGGTCTGGAGGACCGTAGAGTAGCGCATACTGGGGGAGGACCCCATCCACAAGTTTCTCCAACTCCTCTCCAGTGAAGGCAGGGGCCCTTTCCCCAGTCGCAGCAGCCATTGTCCCTTCCAGACCGAGGTCACAGCAACACTTGCAGTATAGGTCCTCTCCTGTGAAAGTTCAAGTCGCAAGTGGATAAGTAGATAGAAAATGGCGGTCACGTCCGCGGCGGTGCGTACCGCGGCGGTGCGTCCCGCCACCGCCGGCGCCCTTCGCCTTTGGCTCCTGAAACCCATAGGCTTCAATGTTAACCAATGCGGCTTCGCGCCGCGGTCTTCGCCCGCCGCCCGCCGCGGTGTGCCACGCCAGCGCATTGACCTCACATCCCATTGTCACACTTCACAGGTCAGGCAGCCGCCATTTCCAGGGCCCACATGGCTCAATTTCAACTGCGTCACACAGGCCTAGGCCTTGCATAGCCACTCAGACACGCCATTCACTGCATAGAGAATCGTATACTGTGCTAGCTGTGAGTACGTACCTGTGGGTTGCTTGACTGTGTGCTCCATGTTGTCCTTCCTAGGCACCGTCCGCTGGGTTGGGCGAGGAGACGGATGAATCCTCCCGTGTACCGACCGCTGGTGGACCTGTCGACAATGGAAGAACGCCACATTATCCTGACCTACCGTCTTAACCGTGCCACTATCCATGAACTGTGTGCCCAGCTGGAGCCCGACCTGATGTCCCCCATCCGCCAACCCACAGGGATTCCCCCTCTGGTGCAGGTCATGTCAGTACTACATTTCTTGGCAAGTGGGTCATTTCAGACAACCGTGGGAATTGCTTCCGGGATGTCTCAGCCCATGTTTTCGAAGGTGTTATCCAGAGTGTTGTCTGCCCTGATGAAATCCGTGAGGAACTACATCATTTTCCCTGAGGTGGGCGAATTGGCTACAGTGAAGGGTGATTTCTACGCCCTTGGACATATTCCCAACGTAATTGGTGCCATTGATGGGACCCATGTGGCTTTGGTTCCCCCAAGAGACAGGGAGCAGGTGTACAGGAACAGAAAAAGTTACCATTCAATGAACATCCAGGTGGTGTGTTTGGCTGACCAGTACATCTCGCATGTAAATGCCAAATTCCCAGGGTCAGTGCATGACGCCTACATCCTCAGGAATAGCAGCATCCCTTACGTGATGGAACAGCTACAGAGACACCGTGTATGGCTAGTGGGGGACTCTGGGTACCCCAACCTGTCGTGGCTACTGACCCCAGTAAGGAATCCCCGGACCAGGGCAGAGGAACGGTACAATGAGGCCCATGGGCGTACTAGGAGGGTGATCGAACGCACCTTTGGCCTCCTAAAGGCCAGGTTTCGCTGCCTGCATATGACAGGTGGATCCCTAATGTACTCACCTAAGAAGGTGTGTCACATCATCGTGGCCTGCTGCATGCTTCACAACCTGGCTTTGCGCCGCCAGGTGCCTTTCCTGCAGGAGGATGGTCGAGACGGTGGTGTTGTGGCAGCGGTGGAACCTGAGGAGAGTGACGAGGAGGAAGACGACGGGGCTGAAACAGACAACAGGGACAGAATCATTGAACAGTACTTCCAATAGGACACAGGTAACATTTCAAAGATAATTTAGTAAATGTTAACTACTCTCCAGCATCTCTGCTGCCTGTCTATTTGCCCCAGTGTATGATGACCGAGTTTTGGCTTTTCCCTCCCTATTTCAGATCTGGGGTCCCCACTACGAGTCCTGTGCTTCGTTTCCCCATGGACTACAGCTTTGTGGCAGCTGTTTGTTGACTTCACCATGTACAAGGACATATTTGCACTGTCATGTCAATTACAATCTATTGAAATCACAGCCAGACTCCTGATATTTTGGTGCAAAATACGTGTTTATTTAAGTGCTCAAAATGGGATGGGTGGTTTCAAGTGGGTGGGGGCTATGGTGAAGGAATGTCCATGGCAGAGTCCAGAGTAACAGTCACACAGGTGCATTGTCCAGAGGCCTGTGGAGAGATGGAGCATGGGCAGTTCAAGGATGGACAGGGTGACAATGTGGGACAGTGGGATGACATCAGGTGGTATCCTTTGCTGGCGGGGGTCTTGACATCCTACTCTGTCTTCTTGCGAGATCTCAGGGCCCTCTTGCGGGGTGGTTCTTCTCCTGCAGGAGGTGGGGTCTGGTGGGCTGCTGCTGTGCGGGGGCCTCCTGTCCACTAGCGCCGGCGGAGGTGGATGGCTGTTCTTGGTCCAGGCTAGTGGCAGGGGCCCTTGGGTGTTGTTCAGTGTCCGCCCTGCTGTTTACGAGGTCCTGCAGCAGCCCTACCATGGTAACCAGGGTGGTGTTGATGGCTCTGATGTCCTCCCTGTACCCCCGATAGTGTTCCTCCTGCAGCACCTGGATCTCCTGGAACCGGGCCAGTACCGTCGCCATCGTCTCCTGGGAGCGGTTGTATGCTCCCATGATGGTGGTGAGGACCTCGTGGAGAGTGGGTTCCCTGGGCCTCTCCTCCCCCCCCTGTCACACAGCTGCCCGCCGAGTTGCCCTGTTTCCCTGGGCCTCTGCCCCCTGGCCGGTGTGCCCACTACCACTGCCCCCAGGTCCCTGTTGTTGTTGGGGTGGTGGGTTATCCTGGGTGCCCTGTAGTGGTAGACACACCGCAGATTGACGCGCCCTGGAGACAGAGGCATGGGCCCGCTGGGTGGGAGCTGTGCTGGTGTTCCCAGAGGGGTTTGGGTCTGTAGTGGCCTGGGCCTGTGTGAGGGGAACCGACTGTCCAGAGGTCCCCGATGGTCCGGGCTGGTCATCGGTGTCCAGGTCGACAGAGCTGCTGTCATCGCTGACGGCCTCTTGGGTGGGGGGTGTGGAGAATTCTGGCCCCTCCGCCGCGGTGTGTTGACGGTCGGGTCCTGCAGGGGTATAGAGGTATGGTTATAGTTTAAATGTGTCGCATATGGGTGTATCTGTGGGTTCTCGTGTCCCCAAGTGCTGGCATTCGTGTGTGGGGGCTTTGGTGAGGGTGGCTTGTGGGGGGGATGTGTATATGCATTGGGCATGCTTTGGTGATGGGTGTCCATGCTTAGTGGACGCATGCAGGCCTAGGTTTTGGGATGTGTGGGTTGTGATGGTGAGACATTGGCGGGGAATAGGTGTGCTGGGGGTGGGGGTGAGGATGGTGGTGGGGGTGAGGGTGGGGGTGAGGATGGGGGTGGGGGTGAGGGTGGGGTTCGAGGATGGGGGTGAGGTTTGGGGTCTGATTTGGCATGCAGGTGGGGGGGAAGCAGTATTGAAGCTTCAACTTACCAGTATCCATTCCTCCGCCGACTCCTGCGAGGCCGTCAGGATGCAGGATGTTCAAGACTTCCTCCTCCCATGATGTGAATTGTGGGGGTTGAGGTGGGGGTCCTCCGCCAGTCTTCTGCACGGCGATGTTGTGCCTGGATACCATGGAACGCACCTTCCCCCGTAGGTCGTTCCATCGCTTCCTGATGTCTTCCCGATTTCTGGGGTGCTGTCCCACTGCGTTCACCCTGTCGACAATCCTCTGCCATAGCTCCGTCCTCCGGGCAATGCTGGTGTATTGTATCTGTGTGCCGAACAGCTGGGGCTCTACCCGAACGATTTCCTCCACCATGACCCTGAGTTCTTCGTCTGTGAAGCGGGGTTGTCTTTGGGGTGCCATGGGGTGGTGTGTATGATGTGTGGGGTGGAGTATGTGTATTTAAGTGAGTTGAGTGTGGTGGTGTGTGTTGTTTTGTGTGTGGATAGTGTGTGGGTGATGGTGTTGAGTGGCTGTGGCTGTTATTTTTTGGATGCTGGTGTCTCGCTCTTGCCTTCTTTCCGAATTTTTTAGCGTAGGGGTTTGTGGGTGATGTGGGTGTGTGTTTTATATTGTATTGTGTGTGTGGGAGTGGTGTGTGTATGTGTATCAGGTGTGTGGGATTCAAATCGTCCAATGTGGCTGAGTTTTGTTCGTTTGTGTGTATTCTGACCGCGGCGGTGTGTCCCGCCAATGGAATACCGCGTTTGAATGACCGCCGCGTGGATTCGTGGGTCGTAATGGGATGGGCGTATTTCTGTTGGCGTGGCGGTGGAGGTTTGGTCACCTCCACCTTTCCGCCGACTGCTGGTCTGGCGGTCTGTTGTGGCGGTCGGATTTTCGGAGGTTTGCCTTCTGCGGGTCAGAATGACCGTGGCGGGTTTCCGCGACCGCGGCGGGATTATGGATGATTTCTGACCGGCGGTAGGCGCCTTTTACCGCCGAGGTCAGAATGACCACCAATGGCTGGTGTGTCTGGGGAAAGGGCCCCTGCCTTCAGCACGGAGGAGTTGGAGAAACTCGTGGATGGGGTCCTCCCCTAGTACACGCTACTCTACGGTCCTCCAGACAAACAGGTAAGTACACTGTGAGCATGCTGTATGGGCAATGCCTGTGTGGAGTAGGGTGGATTAAAGTTAGGGGGGGTGACAATGAGGCGTGCATGAAAAGACGGTGAGTGCATGTGCGTCATGGCAAGGATAGGGATGCGGGCCAATGACTGTGACGGTGCGGGAGGTAATATCTTCTCCTTTTCCCCTGTGCTATTCCTGTAGGTCAGCGCCCACCAGAAGAAGGATATTTAGCGTGCCATCGCCAAGGAAGTCCGGACCCTGGGGGTCTACTACAGACGGAGCACCCACTGCCGGAAAAGATGGGAGGACATTCGCTGCTAGAGCAAGAAGACGGCGGAGGCCCAGCTGCGGCTGTCCTCCCAATGTGGGAGGGGTGCCCATCACACTATGACCCTCCTGATGTTCAGGATCCTGGCGGTGGAGTACCCGGAGTTGGATGGGCGCTTGAGGGCATCACAGCAGCCACAAGAGGGTGAGTTCTCTCTCATTCTGCTGATTCAGCGCGCATTGTAGGTGTCTGGGTGGGGGAGGTGTGCTGTAGGTTCCCCTAGGCCAGGGCGACTTTAGTAGGCAA
Source organism: Pleurodeles waltl (assembly GCF_031143425.1). NCBI lineage: Eukaryota > Metazoa > Chordata > Amphibia > Caudata > Salamandridae > Pleurodeles > Pleurodeles waltl. Next base: position 1,311,215,491 of record NC_090437.1, on the reverse strand, counting down.
GGTCCCTTCTTCAGGCAAGCCCCGTGGCACCCCACCCCACCTGTGTACAGTGCCAACTACACCTAGTCAGGCTCCTGTGACATCCATGTGTGCAGAAATCGGCCATAGCCTTGTAACCCATGTCCCTGGGATTGAATAGTGGACTCCAAGTGCGCAGCGTAGTGCAGGGGGCTTCTGTGTCTGTTGTGTCCGCCAACGGTAGCGGTATTGCATGCACACAACATGTCTTTCTTCTGTCTCCCCCACCCCCCCTTTTTGTGGTCTCCCTGTTCTTGTGTGCATTAGCATCATCAGGCGGAGGAGCAGTGGCACCGGAGCAGGAGGGAGCTGCATCCCACATGGCCCTGGAGGGCGAAACTATGGAGTCTGAATTCACCAGTGGGACTGAGGGCGAAGGGAGCTCCACGACGGGGACAGGAGCTGACACCAGCGATACGGACCCCTCCTCTGATGGGAGCTCCCTTGCAGTGGCGGGCCCATCTGTGTCCCCCGCATCTACAGGTACAGCCGCCACCCCCCCTACCAGCACCGCCCTCCCAGCAGCCCCTCAGCTTTTGTCCCGTGCCCGCTCACCCAGGAGGGTGGGCATCACCTTCGCCCCAGGCACCTAAGGCCCTGCCCCAGTCACACCTGCTGCCCTCAGTGAGGAGGCCATTGACCTCCTCAGGTCCCTCACTGTTGGGCAGTCTACCATTTTGAATGCCATCCAGGGTGTAGAGAGGCAGTTGCAACAAACCAATGCATACCTGGAGGGCATTCACTCTGGTCAGGCAGCCCTTCAGCAAGCATTTCAGACTCTGGCCTCAGCACTGATGGCAGGCATTGTCCCTGTCTCTAGCCTACCCCCTCTAACTTCCTCCACCCAGACCCACACCCCAATACCTCAGCCTATCTCAAGCACACCAAGACCAGCATGCACACACCTCAACACACAAGGGAAGCTCAGGCAAACATAAGCACCAAACATCCCACAGGCACTCACGCAAGCATCACACACATGCAGACACACCAACATCCACTGCCTCAACCTTGTCCCCCTCCTCGTCTCCCTCCACCCTCCCTGTGTCGTCTCCACTCACACCTGCATGCACTACATTCTCAGCCACTACGTCCATCACCAGCACACCCCGCTCACGTGCAGTCACCTCCCCCACTACCATTCACACGTCACCTGTGTCCTCTCCCAGTGTGTCTGTGGGGCCACCTCCCAAGGTACACAGATGCAGCCACACACCCACCCAACAGCCATCCACCTCACGACAGCCTCCAGCCCATGCACCTTCACCCAAAGTCAGCAAACGCACACCTCCTACAACCACTACCTCTTCCTCCACTCCCAAACCCCCTCCAGCTCCCCATCCCAGTGTTCCAAAAAAAGTTCTCCTGGCCAACCTTGACCTCTTTCCCTCACCTCCCCCACCCCTTTAGTCTCCTAGGGCCCAACTCTCCAGGTCCCAACCTAGCACCTCAGCCACAACATCGGCAGGACCAGTGGTGCCAGTAGTCAACGGGTTATGGACTGCACCAGGCAGCAGGGCAGCCAGTGTGGCATGGATTCAGAGTACGGACAGTCCCCCACCTGTCAAGCATAAAAAGTTGGCCAGTGCCCAGCGGGAGAGGGGAAAGAAATCAGCCACCAAAGCCGCTCCCAGGGGTACAGTTGGGAGTGTGGAGACAGCTGCGACACCATCCAAGCTGGGGAAGGGGCACATTAAAACCGGCTAGTCTGGGAAGATCAGCACGGCGGACAAGACTACCAGCAGCAGCCCCGCTGCCAAGGACAAGACCGCCAGCAGCAGCCCTGCTGCCCAGGACAAGCCCGCCAGCAGCCCTGCTGCCCAGGACAGGACCACCAGCAGCAGCCCCGCTGCCCAGGACAAGACTGCCAGCAGCAGCCCCACTGCCCAGGACAAGACCGCCATCAGCCCCGCTTCCCAGGACAAGACCGCCAGCAGCCCAGCTGCCCAGGACAAGACCGCCAGCAGCCCCGCTGCTCAAGACAGGACCGCCAGCAGCAGCCCTGCTGCCCAGGACAAGACCGCCAGCAGCCCCGCTGCCCAGGACAAGACCGCCAGCAGCAGCCCCGCTGCCCAGGACAAGACCGCCAGCAGCCCTGCTGCCCAAGACAGGAGCGCCAGCAGCAGCCCCGCTGCCCAGGACAAGACCGCCAGCAGCCCGCTGCCCAAGACAGGACCGCCAGCAGCAGCCCGCTGCCCAGGACAAGACCGCCAGCACCACCGCAGGACAGTGAGCGCCAATGATAACTACGCTACTGAGGCTGCCACGGGCAGGATGAAGCACTCTGGGCACCAAGCCCCCTGCAGAACCAGTGGAGATTAACATCCACTACCTCTGTCTTTGGCAGGATGAAGCACTCTGGGCACCAAGCCACCTCCAGAACCAGTGGGGTGTTGCATCCACTACCTCTGTCCTTGGCAGGATGAAGCACTCTGGGCACCAAGCCCCCTCCAGAACCAGTGGAGAATGTTATCCACTTGAGAGACTGTGGCTTTGCACTCCCCAGGATAAAGCAATGGGCAACCCACCCACTGTAGAGACTTGAGACACTGTGGCTTTGCACTCCCCAGGATTGAACAGTGGGAAACCCGCCCACTGTAGAGACTTGAGAGACTGTGGCTTTCCACTCCACAGGATTGAACAGTGGGCAACCCACCCACTGTAGAGACTTGAGAGACTGTGGCTTTGCACTCCCCAGGATACATCAATGGGCATGGAGCCCCCTCGTGGAGCTGGCATCATGCACTCATCTGGCTGAGGTGCCCCCCTCCCTTCCCCCTGAGGTGCCTTTTTTATTTCCATCTGATGCCCCTACAGTGTTCTCTCCGTCTTGTTCGGGTATTGAGTGTGGGCCTCGCCCATGCCTTTTGGGCCCAGTGGTCCACGGACTGCTGTATTGGTGTGTGTGTTGTCGTGGGTGAGGGTTTTGCGTGTGTGTGTCACTGTTTTTTCCCTCCCCCCTCCCCGGTGTAGTTGGTGCAGCACTCACCGTGGTCTTCGCCGCCGGCATTTGTGCTCCTGGTAGAGGAGCAGGAAGATAAAGGCTGGCAGTATCTGAAGTTCCAGTTCCATGGCATCCTTGTTCCTCGTGGGGTGTGTAGAGGTGAGCGTTTTCCCTTCGAAGTCCTGTTTCCGCCGTGTTTTTGTTCGCGGTGAATCCGGCCTGGAAAAGGTGGCGGATTGGTGGCTTGTAATTCTGTAGGGGGTACATTGTCTTCCGCCTGTCTATTGGCGGTTACCGCTGCGGTGTTTGTATGTACCGCCGTGGCGGTCGGAGTGTTAAAGTGGATGTCTATGTTGGCGGTTTCTGCCACGGGCGTAATTTCCATTTTTTTTACCGCCGGCGTGTTGGCGGTTTTACCGCCACTTTAACACCGTCCGCCAGGAACACCATAATGTTCAAGTTCTAATTGATTGAGGGGCAACAGGAAATTTTGTGGACCAACAGACTGCACTAGACCTGCATATACCCAGTGTCAAGAAAAAGGTTCCAGAAGTCGTGTATGCAGTTGACGGAATTGCTTTGGCAAGAGGCCCTGTTACTAATCAAACCTCACGAATACAAATGATTTGTAAAGATGAGAAGAATCAGATTCACTATGAGGTAATTTGTTTTGATATAATCCAAGCACCTTAATATGGTTTCATCCTAGGAATGCCGTGGTTAATGTCACACAATCCATGCATAGACTGGCGCAACCAAGTTTTGCGTTTTTCCTCTTCTTGTGCAAAGAAATGTTTTCAATCAAAACAAAACAAAGAAGGAAATCTTCAACACGCCATAGCTACTGCAGTTGAGAAGGAAATTGAGTTACCATCACAGTATGCTGAATATACAGATGTTTTCAGTGAAAAGGAAGCAAGCTCATTATCACCTCACAGGCCGTACGATTGTCAGATCGATCTTGTACCTGCCACCAATATACCAAATTGTAGGATCTATCCACTATCAGAGAAAGAAAATCAAGTCCTACGAGAATACCTTGATCAATGTTTAGCCAACAAGTTAATCCGGCCATGACGATCTCCAGCGGCTTCTCCACTATTTTTCGTACCAAAAGCAAATGGCGATTTGAGACCTTCTATTGACTTTAGAGCAATTAATAAGATCACAGTTAAGAATAAATATCTACTACCTCTCATTCCAGTCTTGTTAGATCAGGTAAAATCCACCGTTATCTATACTAAACTTGATTTACGAGGTGCTTATCACCTAGTTCGAATTCGAGAAGGAGATGAGTGGAAAACGGCTTTTAAGACTCAATATGGCCTTTTTGAGTATTTAGTGATGCCGTTTGGTCTGTGTAATGCCCCAGCAGCCTTTCAATATTTCCTAAACGATGTTCTGAGAGAATATCTAGACATCTTTGTCATCGTTTACATTGATGATATTCTGATTTATTCAAACTCTGAAGATATACATGAAGAACATGTTAAAAAAGTATTAAAAACTCTACAAAAACATAATTTGTTTTGTAAACTAAGTAAATGTGAATTCCATACCAAAGAAGTTGAATTTCTAGGAGTCATTCTAACACCTGATGGCATGCAAATGACTGAAAGAAAAATTCAAGCTGTATCCGAATGGCCCACACCAAAATGAGTGCGAGATATTCAATGTTTTTGGGGTTTTGCTAATTTTTATCGACGTTTCATCCATCACTTCTCTCGAAAGGTAGCCCCAATCACCAAGTTGTTAAGAAAAAAGGCTGTCTTCAACTGGTCCCAAGAGACAGAAAAACCATTTCAAGATTTAAAAAATTATGTCGCCGTTGGGGCCATCCTGTCTCAACTTCATCGAGAAACTGGACATTTGCACCTCATAGCATATGCATCAAGAAAATTGAATGAAGGGGAACAGAATTACACCATAGCAGAAAAAGAATTACTAGCAATTCGTAATGCCTTAAAAGAATGGAGACATTATCTGTTGGGAGCAAAACACACCATAACTATATATTCTGATCATAGAAATTTACAATTTATGAGTTCTGCCAGGCTACTAACTCCAAGACAACTAAGATGGATGCTCTTCTTTGCAGAATTTGATTTCATAGTGACTTTCAGACCAGGAATAGATAATCGTAAGGCAGATGCATTATCTAGACAAGATTCTTCAATCACACCTACTGAACAAAAAACCCATGCCTATTATAACACCTTCAAAAGTGTTGTGTTTAATAGCTGCCAAGAAATTTTTCGATCTCATACATAATCATTTTCACATCACTTAGTGGCAAGAGTGGTTACAACAAGACACCAAGAGGTCTATTCAACAAGGCATCCCTCTACATGAATCTCAAGTATTTCTACCTACTGAAGAGTTAAGAGAGACAGGTTTTCATTGGTTACACAAGCATCCTCTGGCAGGTCACCCAGGTCCTCAAAAAACAATAGAACATATGAACAGGTATTTCTGGTGGGCTACATTCGTTCACAACCTTAAGCAAATGCTACGATCATGTGAAGTATGTGCAAGATGTAAAAGCGAACATAGTAAGCCCAAAGGTCTATTGATACCTCTACCTGTTCCCAATCATCCATGGGAACATATCTCTATGGATTTTATCACTGATCTTCTGCAGATAAAACAATTTACAACTATTCTAGTGGTAATAGACAGTCTTACTAAATATGCACATTTCATTGCCTGTAAAGGACTCCCAATTTCCGATGCCTTAGCAACTATCATCTTAAAAAATATAGTTCGGCTTCACAGACTTCCAAGAATTATCCTCTCTGGTAGAGGAACACAATTTTCTGCACGTTTTTGGCAACAATGGTGCAAGGCTCTACAAACTGATTCAACTTTATCTACTAGTTATCATCCACAAACGGATGGTCAAACAGAGAGACTAAATCAAACTCTGAAACAATATTTACGATTTTATGCAGCAAAGTCTCCGACAACCTGGCTGGATCTTTTATGGCTGGCAGAACTGGCTTACAATAACTCTCACCACTCGTCAATAAATTAAACTCCTTTCTATGGTTTATATGGACGTCATCCGCATATTTTGCCAGTTACGTTACCTACATGTACTCAAACCACTCCAGTAGTCAAGGACATGCTAACACATATGCAAAAGATACATGCACAATTACAAAAAAATCTTTGTCCAGCAAAGAAAAAATACAAAATGCAATATGAAAAAAAACACCAGCCTCGTCCTCCAATATACAACCAAAGATAGAGTTTGGTTGTCCACAAAAAACTTTGTATTCAAAAAGAAAAATATGTTTCATCCAAAATTCATAGGGCCCTATGAAGTAATACGACAAGTGAACCCAGTAACATATGAGCTAAAATTACCGTTATCTTTGAAAATTCATCCAGTGTTTTCACACTTCGCTTCTTAAACCAGCTTCGCCCTCAAGCGTCACACAACCTGCTCCTCTATTAGTTCAAGGTCATTGGGAGTATGAGGTGCGAGCTATTCTAGACTCTAAATTTAGGGGTTATTCCCTTTGGTACTTGGTGTCCTGGAAAGGATACGGACCGGAATATGACTCTTAGGAACCTGCAAGACATGTTCATGCACCACGTTTGGTGCGACGATTTCACCTCCTCCATCCTAATAAACCCGGCCTAGGAACACGCTTGGGAGAGGGGTGTAATGTCAGGAATAAGGCCAGGCGCAGTCCAGGTCTCGCCCAAAATTCCACTAAGCAACTCTGTGGCGCTTTATGCGCACCACTGGTCATCCCCGCTAGTTTCAAGAATGGCCATCAGCGTCGTCTGCCCTGTGGTAAAGCTCACGTAGCTGCAGGTTCAGGGCATTGGTGGTTAAGATGCTCTTATCAGTGCTATCCTATGAAGGGACTACATTTCCCATGTTTTTAGAGGCAGCGGCCATCTTGGGGTGTGCCAGGCCTAGAAAGCCCAGCCACACCCAAGCACCTTGCTCACTATTTTGAAGACTTCGATGCAGCCAGACCTCATGGAGGTTTCTCTGGAAAAGTCCAGAGTTTCTGAATGGCAGAGTATCGTCTAACCAGAGTCCATAGGCGCATACAAAAATGGGTAGGTCGTACTTGTGGTGGTAAGGCCTTGCTGAAACCAAGTCTGGAGGAAGTTATTACTTCCAAGAGGTCAGTTCATAGAGATAACGCGCTTTGTGCACATGTAATTCATGGTGTTTCCGTTCACAAATGGAAAGCGCTCTTTTGGCTCAGTGATTCAAAGCTTTTCAGTTCACAGAGATAATGCGCTTTGTACACACGTAATTCAAGGTGTTTGCGTTCACAGATGTAAAGCCCTTTTTTTGCTCAGTAATTCCAAGCGCTTCAGTTCTTAGACATAAAGCGCTCAGGGCATGATAATTCAGGCGCTTCAGTTCCCAGACAGAAGGCTCTTCAATTCATAGAAGGAAAAGGTTATTGGCACAACGATCTAAGTGATTTAGACAACTTGAGTAAAAGCGCTTCCTGGTGTTATTAAGTAAAGCGTTTTAGGTTTTAATGAGTAAAAGCTTTTTGACATTTATTGTTATGAATGTGAAAGTATTTTGGAGATGCACCAATCAAAGTTTTCATTGTTCTTTGAATAACTTAAGATATGAAAAAACATAGTTAAGTCTTTGAGATTTTCTAAGTCATGATCAAAGGTTTATGTTGTGAATATATAAATATTACAGGATTGATATTCTGCGTAAAATCTTAATTCAACGTTCTTGCCATCTCTTGAATCTGAGGTCGTGTTTTACAAGGGGCTTCGCCCGCATTTCAGAAGAAGTCTCCACCTGATATCTCGGAGACACATTTAGTCAAGAGTCTATAAGTGATTTACGTTTTCTATGAATGAGTAAATGCATATTGTTCTAACCTTTCCTTTTCAGATCTCTTTCCCTGCTGTTCCCTTCCCTAATTCCCTTTACCCCGACTGGCTTCACCATAACTCTGTGCTATAATAGCTTTCTGAGTTGGTGACGCCAGGAGGTGGGCCTTTGTTCAGTAACGTGCAGATCCAGAAGAAAGGACCCTGTGACAACTTGGCGCCAACACTGCCAGCCTGTCTGCTGCACCTGACCCTTGAGGAGCAATTAACCTGTCCTGCTGCTGCAGCATCCCAGAAACCGGTGTAGGAGGCTGGCCTGCCTTTTAGTGGGTACCTGGTGGTACTTACACCTTGTGCCAGGTCCAGTTATCCCTTATTAGGAGATTAGTATTGTTCTAGCAGCTTAGGCTGACAGAGGTAGCTATAGCAGAGCAGCTTCTGCTGAACTAGGAGACATGCAAAGCTCCTACTATACCACTTATATCATAGAGCACTATGGGGGTCATTCTGACCTTGGCGGTCCATGACCGCCATGGCGGAGGGCGGCGGAAGCACCGCCAACAGGCTGGCGGTGCTTCCTGGGCGATTCTGACCGCGGCGGTAAAGCCGCGGTCAGAAAAGGGGAGCCGGCAGTTTCCCGCCGGTTTCCCGCTGGCCCAGGGAATCCGCCATGGCGGCGCTGCTTGCAGCACCGCCATGGGGATTCCGAGCGCCTTCCCGCCAGCCTGTTTCTGGCGGTGTCCACCGCCGGAACCAGGATGGCGGGAACGGCTGCCGTGGGGCCCCTGGGGGCCCCTGCACTGCCCATGCCGGTGGCATGGGCAGTGCAGGGGCCCCCTAACAGGGCCCCACAAAGATTTTCACTGTCTGCTGTGCAGACAGTGAAAATCGCGACAGTTGCCACTGCACCCATCGCACCCCTTCAACTCCGCCGGCTCCATTCCGAGCCGGCTTCATTGTTGAAGGGGCTGTCCCGCTGGGCCGGCCGGCGGTCTTCTGGCGGTCGCCCGCAGGCCCAGCGGGAAAGCCGGAATGGCCGCCGCGGTCTTTCGGCGGGAACCGCTTGGCGGGCGGCGACCGCCGACCACCGCGGTCAGAATGACCGCCTATATCATAAGAATCACAATACTCAGAGTTACTGAAAATAAAGGTACTTTATTTTAGTGACAATGTGCCAAAAATATCTCAGAGGATATACTCCCTTGGGAGGTAAGTAAAATACACACAATATACGCACAAACCAAAATCAGGTAATTCTAAGTAGTGCAAACACTGTAGAATACAATAGGATGCAATAGGCCTAGGGGCAACACAAACCATATACTAAGAAAGTGGAATGCGAACCACTTAGGGACCTCAGGCCTAGTGTAGTGTGTAGAGGGTCGCTAGGAGTTTAAGAAAACACTAAGGGTGTCCAAGATACCCCACCCCAAGACCCTGAAAAGCAGGAGTAAAGTTACCCTTCTTCCCCAGAAATACACTAAAGTCGTGATGGGAGATTCTGCAAAGACCACAACTGACTGCAAAGCACTGAAGACGGATTCCTGGACCAGAGGACATGCAAAGGAAGGGGACCAAGTCCGAGAGTCACAAAAGTGTCCGGGGGGGCAGGAGCCCACTAAACCCCGGATGAAGGTGCAAAATGGCTGCCTCCGGGTGGAAGAAGCTGAAGATTCTGCAACAACTGAAGATGCCTGGAACGTCTCCTTTGCAAAGAAGATGTCCCACGGCATACTGGAGGATGCAGAGTTGTTTCCACGCAGAAAGACCACAAACAATCCTTGCTAGCTGCAAAGGTTGCTGTTGAAGAAAATGGGTGCTGCCCGGGCCCAGGAAGGATCAGGAGGTCGCCCCTTGGAAGAGGAGACAGAGGGGGCACTCAGCAACACAGAGGGCCCATGCCAAAGAAGGCAGAACCTGCAGAAGTACTTGAACACAGGTTCAAGAAAACTGATCACAGCAGTCGTCTCAACACTACAAAGGAGGGTCCCTAGAAGCCGGTGGTCAACTCAGCGAGTTGAGCAATGCAGGATAGAGTGCTGGGGACCTGGGCTGTGCTGTGCACAAAGGATTCCTTGCAAAAGTGCACAGAAGCCCTAGCAGCTGCAGTTCACGCAGTACACAGGATTACTGTCTGGCATGGGGAGGCAAGGACTTACCTCCACCAAATTTGGACAGATGGACCACTGGACTGTCGGGGTCACTTGGATCCAGCTCCTGTGTTCCAGGGACCACGCTCGTCATGGTGAGAGGGGACCCAGAGGACCAGTGAAGCAGAAGTTTGGTGCCTGGTTAGCAGGGGGAAGATTCCGTCGACCCACGGGAGATTTCTTCTTGGCTTCCAGTGAGGGTGAAGGCAGACAGCCCCCAGAGCATGCACCACCAGGAAACAGTCGAGAAAGACAGCAGGATTAGGCGCTACAATGTCACTGGTAGTCTTCTTGCTACTTTGTTGCAGTTTTGCAGGCGTCCTGGAGCAGTCAGCGGTCGATCCTTGGCAGACATCGAAGAGGGAGATGCAGAGAAACTCTGGTGAGCTCTTGCATTCGTTATCTGCTGAGAAACCCACAGGAGAGACCCTAAATAGCCCTCAGAGGAGGATTGACCACTTAGTCAGGTGAGCACCTGTCAGGAGGGGTCTCTAACATCACCTGCTGGCACTGGCCACTCAGAGGCCTCCATTGTGCCCTCACACCTCTGGATTCAAGATGGCAGAGGTCTGGGCACCACCCCTAGGGTGGTGATGGACAGGGGAGTGGTCACTCCCCTTTTCTTTGTCCAGTTTCGCACCAGAGCAGGAACTCACAAAGTCTGGGGAAAGTGCCCTGAACTATGGGCCCTCACACTTAGTAGCTTTGCACCTAACCTTCACTAAGTGAGGGTTAGACATGTAGGTAACTTATAAGTTACTTAAGTGCAGTGTAAAGTGGCTGTGAAATAACGTGGATGTGATTTCACTCAGGCTGCAGTGGCCGTCCTGTGTAAGAATTTTTGAGCACCCTAAGGGTGGCAAAAGAAATGCTACCTAGGTACCATATACTAGGGGATTATAATGGTGTTCCAGTGTGCCAAATAGAATTGGTGAAAATGGTCACTAGCCTGCAGTGACAATTTTAAAGGCAGAGAGAGCATAAGCACTGAGGTTCTGATTAGCAGAGCCTCAGTGACACAGTTAGGCACCACACAGGGAACACATTCAGGCCAATCTGAAAGAAGTATTCCCAAGAGACCTGATCTATTCAACTGGTCAATATAAAATAATATGGACATGTAAGACCTGAGGTGTGAGATCCCCAGGAGAGAGAAACACATCTAAGGTCTGCTATATGGGCATCTTCCCTCCTGCTTTATAGGGGTATCATTATGTATGTCAAGCAACCGCAGTGTGCCTGTGTCATGTGCCCCTAGGGGAGGGACATCAGTGCATTGGGTGACTTGAAGGACCTGACATGTGCGTAGGTGGGAATGGTGGGATTCCTAATGTCTGAAGGCATCTGAACACCTGCAACTGTGTGGCCTTGCCCTACAGTTCTGCTGCAGTTCAGTAAGTAATGCATAAGGTTTTAATTGGTAAGAACTGTCATGGTCCAGGGGGTGGCACATTAAGAGATGTCTTCTGCACGTTAGTATGATGGGAACGAGATGTTGAAGAGGTATGAAGGGATGAACAGGGATGAACAGGACAGTACTAGACTAGCTCAAACCAGAGTCCCTTGGTCCCATCTCCAGTTGAAATCAGACATGAGGTTAGCAAGGAACAGTTGAAATACAATTATTTCAGGCTCCAAGTACTGGTGTAAGCAAGCAACACATGGTGGGTGTAGGAAACGGGCACATGTTGAAGTTACCCCTTACCCCCCCCCCACTTTTTAACTGATATTGATGCTGACTTGACTGAGAGTATGTTGGGATCATGCTAACCAGGTCCCAGCACCAGTGTTCTTTCCCTAAAAATGTACCATTGTTTCCACAATTGGCACACCTCTGACACACAGATAAGTCCCTTGTAAAAGGTACCAGTGGTACCAAGGGCCCTGTGACCAGGGAGGGCCCCTAAGGGCTGCAGCATGTGTTGTGCCACCCCAAGGGACCCCTCACCTAACACATGCATACTGCCATTGCAGATTGTGTGTGTGGGTAGGGAGAAAAAGGCAAAGTCGGCATAGCATCCTCCTCAGGGTGCCATGCCCACAAAACACTGCCTGTGGCATAGGTAAGTTGCCTCTCTAGCAGGCCTTACAGCCCTAAGGCAGGGTGCACTATACCACAGGTGAGGGCATAGCTGCATGAGCAATATGCCCCTACAGTGTCTAAGTCCATTCTTGGACATTGTAAGTGCAGTGTGGCCATATGAAGTATATGGTCTGGGAGTTTGTCGAAAGGAACTCCACAGTTCTATAATGGCTACACTGAATACTGGAATGTTTGGTATCAAACTTCTCAGCACAATAAACCCTCACTGATGCCAGGGTGGGATTTATAAAAACAATGCACACAGAGGGCGGCATCTCTTTTACCCAATCCTCTGGTGTAGAACTGACTGCTCTGTGCCAGCCTGCCACTAGCAGACGAGTTTCTGACCCCATGGGGTGAGGGCCTTTGTGCACTCTGTGACCAGGAACAAAGCCTGTCCTGGGTGAAGTTGCTTCACACCTCCCCCCTGCAGGAACTGTAACACCTGGCAGTGAGCCTCAAGGGCTCAAGCTTCGTGTTACAGTGCCCCAGGGTACTCCAGCTGGTAAAGATGTCTGCCCCCCGTGCAAGCCCCCACTTTTGGTGGCCAGTTCGGTGGGAAACTTAAGAAAACCAAGGGGGAGTGACCACTTCAGCTGGGACCACCCCTAAGGTGTCCAGAGCTGAAGTGACCCCCTCCCTGCAGAATCCTCCATTTTGGTTTGGAGGACAGGGACCAATAGGGATGGGAATGTGTTCCCCTCCCCAAAGGGAGTGGACACAAGTAGGGTGTAGCCACCCCCAGGGACAGTAGCCATTGGCTACTGCCCTCTGACCCCTGTAACGCCGCTAAATCTTGTATTTAAGGGCTTCCCTGAACCCAGCTCACCAGATTCCTGGCGACTTACAAGAAGCTGAAACCCCTAGCAGAGAAGAAGGAAGACGACAACTGCTTTGGCCCCAACCCTATCTGCCTGTCTCCTGCTTCAAAGAACCTGCAAAAAGACCAGAAACGCATCCAGCTGACCCAGCGACCTCTGCCAACCCAAAATAACTCCTGAGGACAGCGGCTCTGTCTGAAGAAACCTACAACCAAGGACTCCCACCTCACTCCAGATGTGTGAGTCGTGACCCCTGTGCACCTGACGCCCAAGGCCCGTGTCTGGGTAGTCCACCCAGCAAGAAGGGGCTTTAGAATCCAACCCCTGGTGCAGCATCGACTTGCAGGCAGCCCTGCTCTCTGTCCAGCCGGTGGTTTACCCAAGAAGCCTCCCTGGACCTCATCTGCAGCCTCAGAATGACCTCCAGGTTCCCCTCATAGAGTTGCATTTAAGACCCGATGCCATGTTGCACCCTGCACCCGGCCACCCTAGTGCTGCTGAGGGTGCGTGTTTGGTGCCTACTTGGGGCCCCTCCAGTGCTCTCTTAAACCCCCCCTCCCCGGTCTGCCCTCTGGAACCGCGGGTACGTACCTGCCAGCAAACGAAGTTCCGAGTGCCCCCTGTCCCCATAGGAACCCACATTAATTTGGTTCTTCTTTGACCTCTGCACCTGACTGGCCCGTGTTGCTGGTGGTGGGTGTTGGATGTTTGGAGTTAACCTGAACCCCCAACAACGGACTACCTAAACCCCAGAGATAAGAACTGTAAGTTGTATACTTACCTGGAACACTGTACTATCTTTTCTTCCCCCAGGAACTGTTGAAAAATGCACAGTGCCCACTTTTAAAATAGCTTTTTTCCATAATACATTGTCGATTCTATTCAAAAGTCCTGATTATATATATTTGCAAAGTACCTTTTATTTTATGTTGTTACCTGCAAACTGAATATTGTGGTTCTAGAAATAAATTAACAAAACATATGTTTCTATATAAAATCCTATTGGTCTGGAGTTAAGTCATTGAGTGTGTGTTTCTTTTATTGCTTGTGTGTGTACAACAAATGCTAAACACTACCGTCTGATAAGCCTAACTGCTCAACAACAGTACCACCATAGAGCATTACTATTATCTATTTCAGCCTCTATCAAGCCTCTGGGGAACCCCTGGACTCTCTGCACACTATGGCCCTCATTATGAACACGGCGGTAAACAGCGCACCGCCGGCGGTGGTGGTAACAACAGACATGCGGTCTGAACCGCCAAATAATGAACTACCTTAAACACAGGCAGACGGAAAGACCCTACCCACCCAACAAATAATGAAGCACTGGACCGCCGTCAGTTCCGGGATGGGAACCACCGCCTCGCCAAGCCAGGTGGAAACTAACCAAATAAAAGGAAACACTCGCCGGAGGCACACACAACATGCCAAAGCATACATGGATAGAGAGTAGCAGATCATGCCAGCCCTGCTCCTTGCCATATACCTCCATGACCGAGACCGCCGACGAAGACGGTGTGAGAAGGTAGCCTCTTTCTAGCCTTGTTACCCCCACTTTTGGCCTGTTTGTGAGTGTATGTCAGGGTGTTTGTCACTGTTTTCACTGTCTCACTGAGATCCTGATAGCCAGGCCTCAGTGCTCATAGTGAAAACACTATGTTTTCAGTATGTTTGTTATGGGTCACTGGGATCCTGCTGGTCAGGACCCCAGTGCTCATAGGTTTGTGGCCTATATGTATGTGTCACTGGGACCCTGTCACACAGGGCCCCAGTGCTCATAGGTGTGCATGTATATGTTCCCTGTGTGGTGCCTAACTGTCTCACTGAGGCTCTGCTAACCAGAACCTCAGTGGTTATGCTCTCTCATTACTTTCAAATTGTCACTAACAGGCTAGTGACCAATTTTACCAATTTACATTGGCTTACTGGAACACCCTTATAATTCCCTAGTATATGGTACTGAGGTACCCAGGGTATTGGGGTTCCAGGAGATCCCTATGGGCTGCAGCATTTCTTTTGCCACCCATAGGGAGCTCTGACAATTCTTACACAGGCCTGCCACTGCAGCCTGAGTGAAATAACGTCCACGTTATTTCACAGCCATTTTACACTGCACTTAAGTAACTTATAAGTCACCTATATGTCTAACCTTTACCTGGTAAAGGTTAGGTGCAAAGTTACTTAGTGTGAGGGCACCCTGGCACTAGCCAAGGTGCCCCCACATTGTTCAGAGCCAATTCCCTGAACTTTGTGAGTGCGGGGACACCATTACACGCGTGCACTACATATAGGTCACTACCTATATGTAGCTTCACAATGGTAACTCCGAATATGGCCATGTAACATGTCTATGATCATGGAATTGCCCCCTCTATGCCATCCTGGCATAGTTGGCACAATCCCATGATCCCAGTGGTCTGTAGCACAGACCCTGGTACTGCCAAACTGCCCTTCCTGGGGTTTCACTGCAGCTGCTGCTGCTGCCAACCCCTCAGACAGGCAGTTGCCCTCCTGGGGTCCAGCCAGGCCTGGCCCAGGATGGCAGAACAAAGAACTTCCTCTGAGAGAGGGTGTGACACCCTCTCCCTTTGGAAAATGGTGTGAAGGCAGGGGAGGAGTAGCCTTCCCCAGCCTCTGGAAATGCTTTGTTGGGCACAGATGTGCCCAATTCTGCATAAGCCAGTCTACACCGGTTCAGGGACCCCTTAGCCCCTGCTCTGGCGCGAAACTGGACAAAGGAAAGGGGAGTGACCACTCCCCTGACCTGCACCTCCCTTGGGAGGTGTCCAGAGCTCCTCCAGTGTGCTCCAGACCTCTGCCATCTTGGAAACAGAGGTGCTGCTAGCACACTGGACTGCTCTGAGTGGCCAGTGCCACCAGGTGACGTCAGAGACTCCTGCTGATAGGCTCCTTCAGGTGTTAGTAGCCTTTCCTCTCTCCAAGGTAGCCAAACCCTCTTTTCTGGCTATTTAGGGTCTCTGTCTCTGGGGAAACTTTAGATAACGAATGCATGAGCTCAGCCGAGTTCCTCTGCATCTCTCTCTTCACCTTCTGATAAGGAAACGACCGCTGACCGCGCTGGAAGCCTGCAAACCTGCAACATAGTAGCAAAGACGACTACTGTAACTCTGTAACGCTGATCCTGCCGCCTTCTCGACTGTTTTCCTGCTTGTGCATGCTGTGGGGGTAGCCTGCCTCCTCTCTGCACCAGAAGCTCCGAAGAAATCTCCCGTGGGTCGACGGAATCTTCCCCCTGCAACCGCAGGCACCAAAAAGCTGCATTACCGGTCCCTTGGGTCTCCTCTCAGCACGACGAGCGAGGTCCCTCGAATCCAGCGACTCTGTCCAAGTGACCCCCACAGTCCAGTGACTCTTCAGCCCAAGTTTGGTGGAGGTAAGTCCTTGCCTCACCTCGCTGGGCTGCATTGCTGGGAACCGCAACTTTGCAGCTACTCCGGCCCCTGTGCACTTCCGGCGGAAATCCTTTGTGCACAGCCAAGCCTGGGTCCACGGCACTCTAACCTGCATTGCACGACTTTCTAAGTTGGTCTCCGGCGACGTGGGACTCCTTTGTGCAACTTCGGCGAGCACCGTTTCACGCATCCTTGTAGTGCCTGTTTCTGGCACTTCTCCGGGTGCTACCTGCTTTAGTGAGGGCTCTTTGTCTTGCTCGACGTCCCCTCTCTCTGCAGGTCCAATTTGCGACCTCCTGGTCCCTCCTGGGCCCCAGCAGCGTCCAAAAACGCCAAATGCACGATTTGCGTGTAGCAAGGCTTGTTGGCGTCCTTCCGGCGGGAAAACACTTATGCACGACTCTCCAAGGCGAGAGGGATCCGTCCACCAAAGGGGAAGTCTCTAGCCCTTTTCGTTCCTGAAGAAACACCAGCTTCTTCTGTCCAGTCGAAGCTTCTTTGCACCCACAGCTGGCATTTCCTGGGCATCTGCCCATCTCCGACTTGCTTGTGACTTTTGGACTTGGTCCCCTTGTTCCACAGGTACCCTAGATTGGAAATCCACAGTTGTTGCATTGCTGGTTTGTGTCTTTCCTGCATTATTCCTCTAACACGACTATTTTGTCCTTAGGGGAACTTAAGTGCACTTTGCACTCACTTTTCAGGGTCTTGGGGAGGGTTATTTTTCTAACTCTCACTATTTTCTAATAGTCCCAGCGACCCTCTACAAGGTCACATAGGTTTGGGGTCCATTCGTGGTTCGCATTCCACTTTTGGAGTATATGGTTTGTGTTGCCCCTATCCCTATGTTTCCCCATTGCATCCTATTGTAACTATACATTGTTTGCACTGTTTTCTAAGACTATACTGCATATTTTTGCTATTGTGTATATATATCTTGTGTATATTTCCTATCCTCTCACTGAGGGTACCCTCTAAGATACTTTGGCATATTGTCATAAAAATAAAGTACCTTTATTTTTAGTATAACTGTGTATTGTGTTTTCTTATGATATTGTGCATATGACACTAAGTGGTACTGTGGTAGCTTCACACGTCTCCTAGTTCAGCCTAAGCTGCTCTGCTAAGCTACCATTATCTATCAGCCTAAGCTGCTAGACACCCTATACACTAATAAGGGATAACTGGGCCTGGTGCAAGGTGCAAGTACCCCTTGGTACTCACTACAAGCCAGTCCAGCCTCCTACATTGGTTGTGCAGTGGTGGGATAAGTGCTTGAGACTACTTACCACTCTTGTCATTGTACTTTTCATAAGAGAAAAATATACAAAACAAGGTCAGTGTATATACACATAGCCAAAAAGTTTTGCATTTCCTCTTTTCACTCTTTTCTAAGTGCTGAAAAGTACTTCTAAAACTTTCAAAAAGTTCTTAAAAGTTTAAAAAGTTTTTTCTGTCTTTCCAAAAAGTTCTGAAAACTTTTTTCTCTTTTTCTATCACTTTAACTCTCTCAAAAAAATGTCTGGCACAGGCAAAAATGTTGAACTGTCCAAACTTGCATATGATCACTGTAAGGAAATGCCTCCTTGGCATGGTTGCCCCCTGACTTTTTGCCTTTGCTGATGCTATGTTTACAATTGAAAGTGTGCTGAGGCCTGCTAACCAGGCCCCAGCACCAGTGTTCTTTCCCTAACCTGTACTTTTGTATCCACAATTGGCAGACCCTGGCATCCAGATAAGTCCCTTGTAACTGGTACTTCTAGTACCAAGGGCCCTGATGCCAAGGAAGGTCTCTAAGGGCTGCAGCATGTCTTATGCCACCCTGGAGACCTCTCACTCAGCACAGACACACTGCTTGCCAGCTTGTGTGTGCTAGTGAGGACAAAACGAGTAAGTCGACATGGCACTCCCCTCAGGGTGCCATGCCAGCCTCTCACTGCCTATGCAGTATAGGTAAGACACCCCTCTAGCAGGCCTTACAGCCCTAAGGCAGGGTGCACTATACCATAGGTGAGGGTACCAGTGCATGAGCATGGTACCCCTACAGTGTCTAAACAAAACCTTAGACATTGTAAGTGCAGGGTAGCCATAAGAGTATATGGTCTGGGAGTCTGTCAAACACGAACTCCACAGCACCATAATGGCTACACTGAAAACTGGGAAGTTTGGTATCAAACTTCTCAGCACAATAAATGCACACTGATGCCAGTGTACATTTTATTGTAAAATACACCCCAGAGGGCACCTTAGAGGTGCCCCCTGAAACTTAACCGACTATCTGTGTAGGCTGACTAGTTTTAGCAGCCTGCCACAAACCGAGACATGTTGCTGGCCCCATGGGGAGAGTGCCTTTGTCACTCTGAGGCCAGTAACAAAGCCTGCACTGGGTGGAGATGCTAACACCTCCCCCAGGCAGGAATTGTCACACCTGGCGGTGAGCCTCAAAGGCTCACCTCCTTTGTGCCAACCCAGCAGGACACTCCAGCTAGTGGAGTTGCCCGCCCCCTCCGGCCAGGCCCCACTTTTGGCGGCAAGGCCGGAGAAAATAATGAGAATAACAAGGAGGAGTCACTGGCCAGTCAGGACAGCCCCTAAGGTGTCCTGAGCTGAGGTGACTCTAACTTTTAGAAATCCTCCATCTTGCAGATGGAGGATTCCCCCAATAGGGTTAGGATTGTGACCCCCTCCCCTTGGGAGGAGGCACAAAAAGGGTGTACCCACCCTCAGGGCTAGTAGCCATTGGCTACTAACCCCCCAGACCTAAACACGCCCTTAAATTTAGTATTTAAGGGCTACCCTGAACCCTAGAAAATTAGATTCCTGCAACTACAAGAAGAAGGACTGCCCAGCTGAAAACCCCTGCAGCGGAAGACCAGAAGACGACAACTGCCTTGGCTCCAGAAACTCACCGGCCTGTCTCCTGCCTTCCAAAGATCCTGCTCCAGCGACGCCTTCCAAAGGGACCAGCGACCTCGACATCCTCTGAGGACTGCCCCTGCTTCGAAAAGACAAGAAACTCCTGAGGACAGCGGACCTGCTCCAAGAAAAGCTGCAACTTTGTTTCCAGCAACTTTAAAGAACCCTGCAAGCTCCCCGCAAGAAGCGTGAGACTTGCAACACTGCACCCGGCGACCCCGACTCGGCTGGTGGAGATCTGACACCTCAGGAGGGACCCCAGGACTACTCTGATACTGTGAGTACCAAAACCTGTCCCCCCTGAGCCCCCACAGCGCCGCCTGCAGAGGGAATCCCGAGGCTTCCACTGACCGCGACTCTTTGAACCTAAAGTCCCGACGCCTGGGAGAGACCCTGCACCCGCAGCCCCCAGGACCAGAAGGACCGGACTTTCACTGGAGAAGTGACCCCCAGGAGTCCCTCTCCCTTGCCCAAGTGGAGGTTTCCCCGAGGAATCCCCCCCTTGCCTGCCTGCAGCGCTGAAGAGATCCCGAGATCTCTCATAGACTAACATTGCGAACCCGACGCCTGTTCCTACACTGCACCCGGCCGCCCCCGCGCTGCTGAGGGTGAAATTTCTGTGTGGACTTGTGTCCCCCCCGGTGCCCTACAAAACCCCCCTGGTCTGCCCTCCGAAGACGCGGGTACTTACCTGCAAGCAGACCGGAACCGGGGCACCCCCTTCTCTCCATTCTAGCCTATGTGTTTTGGGCACCACTTTGAACTCTGCACCTGACCGGCCCTGAGCTGCTGGTGTGGTGACTTTGGGGTTGCTCTGAACCCCCAACGGTGGGCTACCTTGGACCAAGAACTAAGCCCTGTAAGTGTCTTACTTACCTGGTAAAACTAACAAAAACTTACCTCCCCCAGGAACTGTGAAAATTGCACTGTGTCCACTTTTAAAACAGCTATTTGTCAATAACTTGTAAAGTATACATGCAATTTTTATGATTTGAAGTTCCTAAAGTACTTACCTGCAATACCTTTCGAATGAGATATTACATGTAGAATTTGAACCTGTGGTTCTTAAAATAAACTAAGAAAAGATATTTTTCTATATAAAAACCTATTGGCTGGATTTGTCTCTGAGTGTGTGTACCTCATTTATTGTCTATGTGTATGTACAACAAATGCTTAACACTACTCCTTGGATAAGCCTACTGCTCGACCACACTACCACAAAATAGAGCATTAGTATTATCTATTTTTACCACTATTTTACCTCTAAGGGGAACCCTTGGACTCTGTGCATGCTATTCCTTACTTTGAAATAGCACATACAGAGCCAACTTCCTACATTGGTGGATCAGCGGTGGGGTACAAGACTTTGCATTTGCTGGACTACTCAGCCAATACCTGATCACACGACAAATTCCAAAATTGTCATTAGAAATTGATTTTTGCAATTTGAAAAGTTTTCTAAATTCTTAAAAGACCTGCTAGGGCCTTGTGTTAGATCCTGTTTAGCATTTCTTTTAGAGTTTAAAAGTTTGTAAAAGTTTGAATTAGATTCTAGAACCAGTTGTAGATTCTTAAAAAGTATTCCAACTTTTAGAAGCAAAATGTCTAGCACAGATGTGACTGTGGTGGAACTCGACACCACACCTTACCTCCATCTTAAGATGAGGGAGCTAAGGTCACTCTGTAAAATAAAGAAAATAACAATGGGCCCCAAACCTACCAAAATACAGCTCCAGGAGCTTTTGGCAGAGTTTGAAAAGGCCAACCCCTCTGAGGGTGGCAACTCAGAGGAAGAGGATAGTGACTTGGAGGACAATTCCCCCCTACCAGTCCTATCTAGGGAGAACAGAGTCCCTCAAACCCTGACTCCTAAAATAATAGTCAGAGATGCTGGTTCCCTCACAGGAGAGACCAACACCTCTGAAATCACTGAGGATAGCCCCAGTGAAGAGGACATCCAGTTAGCCAGGATGGCCAAAAGATTGGCTTTGGAAAGACAGATCCTAGCCATAGAGAGGGAAAGACAAGAGATGGGCCTAGGACCCATCAATGGTGGCAGCAATATAAATAGGGTCAGAGATTCTCCTGACATGTTAAAAATCCCCAAAGGGATTGTGACAAAATTTGAAGATGGTGATGACATCACCAAGTGGTTCACAGCTTTTGAGAGGGCTTGTGTAACCAGAAAAGTGAACAGATCTCACTGGGGTGCTCTCCTTTGGGAAATGTTCACTGGAAAGTGTAGGGATAGACTCCTCACACTCTCTGGACATGATGCAGAATCTTATGACCTCATGAAGGGTACCCTGATTGAGGGCTTTGGATTCTCCACTGAGGAGTATAGGATTAGATTCAGGGGGGCTCAAAAATCCTCGAGCCAGACCTGGGTTGACTTTGTAGACTACTCAGTGAAAACACTAGATGGTTGGATTCAAGGCAGTGGTGTAAGTAATTATGATGGGCTGTACAATTTATTTGTGAAAGAACACCTGTTAAGTAATTGTTTCAATGATAAACTGCATCAGCATCTGGTAGACCGAGGACCAATTTCTCCCCAAGAATTGGGAAAGAAGGCGGACCATTGGGTCAAGAAAGGGTGTCCAAGACTTCAACAGGGGGTGACCAAAAGAAAGGGGTCACAAAGACTTCCCAGGGGAAGGGTGATGAGACAACCAAAACTAAAAATAGTAAAGAGTCTTCTACAGGCCCCCAAAAACCTGCACAGGAGGGTGGGCCCAGAGCCCCTTCACAAAACAATGGGTACAAGGGTAAAAACTTTGATCCCAAAAAGGCCTGGTGTCATAGCTGTAAACAGCATGGACACCAAACTGGAGACAAGGCCTGTCCCAAGAAAGGTTCCACTCCAAACTCCCATCCAGGTAACACTGGTATGGCTAGTCTCCAAGTGGGATCAACAGTGTGCCCAGAGCAAATCAGGGTCCACACTGAAGCTACTCTAGTTTCTGAGGGTGGGGTGGATTTAGCCACACTAGCTGTCTGGCCGCCTAACATGCAAAAATACAGACAGCAACTCTTAATTAATGGGACTAGAATAGAGGGCCTGAGGGATACAGGTGCCAGTGTCACCATGGTGACAGAGAAACTGGTTTCCCCTGGCCAATACCTGACTGGAAAAACTTACACAGTCACCAACGCTGACAATCAGAGAAAAGTACATCCCATGGCAATGGTTACTTTAGAATGGGGAGGGGTCAATGGCCTGAAACAGGTGGTGGTCTCCTCAAATATCCCAGTGGACTGTCTGCTTGGAAATGACCTGGAGTCCTCAGCATGGGCTGAGGTAGAACTAAAAACCCATGCAGCAATGCTGGGTATCCCTGAACTGGTGTGTGTGAAAACAAGAGCACAGCGCAAGGCACAGGGTGAACAAGTAGAGCTGGAGTCTGGAAGAATGGCCCAGCCTACCAAGAGAACAGGAAAGTCAGTTGGGAAACCAACTGCAACACAGCAAAAGAAAGGGAACCTCTCTTCTCAGGAAGAAGTTCTGCCCTCTGAGGGAACTGAGCCTTTGGAGCTTGAACCTTATCAGGTTGAGCTCTTAGGCCCAGGGGGACCCTCAAGGGAGGAGCTGTGTAAGGGACAAGAAACCTGTCCCTCTCTTGAAGGCCTTAGGCAGCAAGCTGCTGAAGAGTCCCAAGGCAAGAAAAATGGAACGCATAGGGTCTATTGGGAAGATGGACTCCTGTACACTGAGGCCAGAGATCCCAAACCTGGTGCCACTAGGAGAGTGGTAGTGCCTCAGCTGTTCAGAGAGTTCATCCTAACATTGGCCCATGACATTCCCCTTGCTGGACATTTGGGACAAACCAAGACGTGGGAGAGGTTAGTCAACCACTTCTACTGGCCCAATATGTCCAACATGGTTAAGGAGTTTTGCCTCTCCTGCCCCACCTGTCAAGCCAGTGGTAAGACAGGTGGGCATCCAAAGGCCCCCCTCATTCCACTTCCAGTGGTGGGGGTGCCCTTTGAAAGAGTGGGTGTGGACATAGTTGGTCCACTAGAACCTCCCACAGCCTCAGGAAATATGTATATCCTGGTAGTGGTGGATCATGCTACCAGGTATCCTGAAGCTATTCCCCTTAGGTCGACTACTGCCCCTGCAGTAGCCAAGGCCCTCATTGGTATCTTTACCAGAGTGGGTTTCCCTAAGGAGGTGGTGTCTGACAGAGGTACCAACTTCATGTCAGCATACCTAAAGCACATGTGGAATGAGTGTGGAGTGACTTATAAATTCACTACACCTTACCATCCACAAACTAATGGCTTAGTTGAGAGATTCAACAAGACATTAAAGGGCATGATCATGGGGCTCCCAGAAAAACTCAAAAGGAGATGGGATGTCCTCCTGCCATGTCTGCTTTTCGCTTACAGGGAGGTGCCACAGAAGGGAGTAGGATTCTCACCCTTTGAACTTCTGTTTGGTCATCCTGTAAGGGGACCACTTGCCCTTGTTAAAGAAGGCTGGGAGAGACCTCTCCATGAGCCTAAACAGGACATAGTGGACTATGTACTTGGCCTTCGCTCTAGAATGGCAGAGTACATGGAAAAGGCAACCAAAAACCTTGAGGCCAGCCAACAGCTCCAGAAGTTTTGGTATGACCAAAAGGCTGCACTGGTTGAGTTCCAACCAGGGCAGAAAGTCTGGGTTCTGGAGCCTGTGGCTCCCAGGGCACTCCAGGACAAATGGAGTGGCCCTTACCCAGTACTAGAAAGGAAGAGTCAGGTCACCTACCTGGTGGACCTGGGCACAAGCAGGAGCCCCAAGAGGGTGATCCATGTGAACCGCCTTAAGCTCTTCCATGACAGGGCTGATGTCAATCTGTTGATGGTAACAGATGAGGATCAGGAGGCAGAGAGTGAACCTCTCCCTGATCTTCTGTCATCAAACCCAAAAGATGGCACAGTAGATGGAGTGATCTACTCAGACACCCTCTCTGGCCAACAGCAAGCTGATTGTAGGAGAGTCCTACAACAGTTTCCTGAACTCTTCTCCTTAACCCCTGGTCAGACCCCCCTGTGTACCCATGATGTGGACACAGGAGACAGCATGCCTGTCAAGAACAAAATCTTTAGGCAGTCTGACCATGTTAAGGAAAGCATCAAGGTGGAAGTCCACAAGATGCTGGAATTGGGAGTAATTGAGCGCTCTGACAGCCCCTGGGCTAGCCCAGTGGTCTTAGTCCCCAAACCTCACACCAAAGATGGAAAGAAAGAGATGAGGTTTTGTGTGGACTACAGAGGGCTCAATTCTGTCACCAAGACAGATGCTCATCCAATTCCAAGAGCTGATGAGCTCATAGACAAATTAGGTGCTGCCAAATTTCTAAGTACCTTTGACTTGACAGCAGGGTACTGGCAAATAAAAATGGCACCTGGAGCAAAAGAAAAGACAGCATTCTCCACACCTGATGGGCATTATCAGTTTACTGTTATGCCCTTTGGTTTAAAGAATGCCCCTGCCACCTTCCAAAGGTTGGTGAATCAAGTCCTTGCTGGCTTGGAGTCCTTTAGCACAGCTTATCTTGATGATATTGCTGTCTTTAGCTCCACCTGGCAGGATCACCTGGTCCACCTGAGGAAGGTTTTGAAGGCTCTGCAATCTGCAGGCCTCTCTATCAAGGCATCCAAATGCCAGATAGGGCAGGGAACTGTGGTTTACTTGGGACACCTTGTAGGTGGAGGCCAAGTTCAGCCACTCCAACCCAAGATCCAGACTATTCTGGACTGGGTAGCTCCAAAAACCCAGACTCAAGTCAGGGCATTCCTTGGCTTGACTGGGTATTACAGGAGGTTTGTGAAGGGATATGGATCCATTGTGACAGCCCTCACTGAACTCACCTCCAAGAAAATGCCCAAGAAAGTGAACTGGACTGTGGAATGCCAACAGGCCTTTGACACCCTGAAACAAGCAATGTGCTCAGCACCAGTTCTAAAAGCTCCAGATTATTCTAAGCAGTTCATTGTGCAGACTGATGCCTCTGAACATGGGATAGGGGCAGTTTTGTCCCAAACAAATGATGATGGCCTTGACCAGCCTGTTGCTTTCATTAGCAGGAGGTTACTCCCCAGGGAGCAGCGTTGGAGTGCCATTGAGAGGGAGGCCTTTGCTGTGGTTTGGTCCCTGAAGAAGCTGAGACCATACCTCTTTGGGACTCACTTCCTAGTTCAAACTGACCACAGACCTCTCAAATGGCTGATGCAAATGAAAGGTGAAAATCCTAAACTGTTGAGGTGGTCCATCTCCCTACAGGGAATGGACTTTATAGTGGAACACAGACCTGGGACTGCCCATGCCAATGCAGATGGCCTTTCCAGGTTCTTCCACTTAGAAAATGAAGACTCTCTTGGGAAAGGTTAGTCTCATCCTCTTTCGTTTGGGGGGGGGGTTGTGTAAGGAAATGCCTCCTTGGCATGGTTGCCCCCTGACTTTTTGCCTTTGCTGATGCTATGTTTACAATTGAAAGTGTGCTGAGGCCTGCTAACCAGGCCCCAGCACCAGTGTTCTTTCCCTAACCTGTACTTTTGTATCCACAATTGGCAGACCCTGGCATCCAGATAAGTCCCTTGTAACTGGTACTTCTAGTACCAAGGGCCCTGATGCCAAGGAAGGTCTCTAAGGGCTGCAGCATGTCTTATGCCACCCTGGAGACCTCTCACTCAGCACAGACACACTGCTTGCCAGCTTGTGTGTGCTAGTGAGGACAAAACGAGTAAGTCGACATGGCACTCCCCTCAGGGTGCCATGCCAGCCTCTCACTGCCTATGCAGTATAGGTAAGACACCCCTCTAGCAGGCCTTACAGCCCTAAGGCAGGGTGCACTATACCATAGGTGAGGGTACCAGTGCATGAGCATGGTACCCCTACAGTGTCTAAACAAAACCTTAGACATTGTAAGTGCAGGGTAGCCATAAGAGTATATGGTCTGGGAGTCTGTCAAACACGAACTCCACAGCACCATAATGGCTACACTGAAAACTGGGAAGTTTGGTATCAAACTTCTCAGCACAATAAATGCACACTGATGCCAGTGTACATTTTATTGTAAAATACACCCCAGAGGGCACCTTAGAGGTGCCCCCTGAAACTTAACCGACTATCTGTGTAGGCTGACTAGTTTTAGCAGCCTGCCACAAACCGAGACATGTTGCTGGCCCCATGGGGAGAGTGCCTTTGTCACTCTGAGGCCAGTAACAAAGCCTGCACTGGGTGGAGATGCTAACACCTCCCCCAGGCAGGAATTGTCACACCTGGCGGTGAGCCTCAAAGGCTCACCTCCTTTGTGCCAACCCAGCAGGACACTCCAGCTAGTGGAGTTGCCCGCCCCCTCCGGCCAGGCCCCACTTTTGGCGGCAAGGCCGGAGAAAATAATGAGAATAACAAGGAGGAGTCACTGGCCAGTCAGGACAGCCCCTAAGGTGTCCTGAGCTGAGGTGACTCTAACTTTTAGAAATCCTCCATCTTGCAGATGGAGGATTCCCCCAATAGGGTTAGGATTGTGACCCCCTCCCCTTGGGAGGAGGCACAAAAAGGGTGTACCCACCCTCAGGGCTAGTAGCCATTGGCTACTAACCCCCCAGACCTAAACACGCCCTTAAATTTAGTATTTAAGGGCTACCCTGAACCCTAGAAAATTAGATTCCTGCAACTACAAGAAGAAGGACTGCCCAGCTGAAAACCCCTGCAGCGGAAGACCAGAAGACGACAACTGCCTTGGCTCCAGAAACTCACCGGCCTGTCTCCTGCCTTCCAAAGATCCTGCTCCAGCGACGCCTTCCAAAGGGACCAGCGACCTCGACATCCTCTGAGGACTGCCCCTGCTTCGAAAAGACAAGAAACTCCCGAGGACAGCGGACCTGCTCCAAGAAAAGCTGCAACTTTGTTTCCAGCAACTTTAAAGAACCCTGCAAGCTCCCCGCAAGAAGCGTGAGACTTGCAACACTGCACCCGGCGACCCCGACTCGGCTGGTGGAGATCCGACACCTCAGGAGGGACCCCAGGACTACTCTGATACTGTGAGTACCAAAACCTGTCCCCCCTGAGCCCCCACAGCGCCGCCTGCAGAGGGAATCCCGAGGCTTCCCCTGACCGCGACTCTTTGAACCTAAAGTCCCGACGCCTGGGAGAGACCCTGCACCCGCAGCCCCCAGGACCAGAAGGACCGGACTTTCACTGGAGAAGTGACCCCCAGGAGTCCCTCTCCCTTGCCCAAGTGGAGGTTTCCCCGAGGAATCCCCCCCTTACCTGCCTGCAGCGCTGAAGAGATCCCGAGATCTCTCATAGACTAACATTGCGAACCCGACGCCTGTTCCTACACTGCACCCGGCCGCCCCCGCGCTGCTGAGGGTGAAATTTCTGTGTGGACTTGTGTCCCCCCCGGTGCCCTACAAAACCCCCCTGGTCTGCCCTCCGAAGACGCGGGTACTTACCTGCAAGCAGACCGGAACCGGGGCACCCCCTTCTCTCCATTCTAGCCTATGTGTTTTGGGCACCACTTTGAACTCTGCACCTGACCGGCCCTGAGCTGCTGGTGTGGTGACTTTGGGGTTGCTCTGAACCCCCAACGGTGGGCTACCTTGGACCAAGAACTAAGCCCTGTAAGTGTCTTACTTACCTGGTAAAACTAACAAAAACTTACCTCCCCCAGGAACTGTGAAAATTGCACTGTGTCCACTTTTAAAACAGCTATTTGTCAATAACTTGTAAAGTATACATGCAATTTTTATGATTTGAAGTTCCTAAAGTACTTACCTGCAATACCTTTCGAATGAGATATTACATGTAGAATTTTAACCTGTGGTTCTTAAAATAAACTAAGAAAAGATATTTTTCTATATAAAAACCTATTGGCTGGATTTGTCTCTGAGTGTGTGTACCTCATTTATTGTCTATGTGTATGTACAACAAATGCTTAACACTACTCCTTGGATAAGCCTACTGCTCGACCACACTACCACAAAATAGAGCATTAGTATTATCTATTTTTACCACTATTTTACCTCTAAGGGGAACCCTTGGACTCTGTGCATGCTATTCCTTACTTTGAAATAGCACATACAGAGCCAACTTCCTACAATCACCTTAGCTGGAAAGGAGCAAGGAGTCTCTGCATAGAGAGAGGTTTGAGTGTAGGGAAGAATCCTTCCTTAGAACTGTTAATTAATATGCTTAGAGTACAGGATAAGGCCATAAGTGCCCAATCTGGTGAAAAAGTAGCTAATGGTTCTCAATCTGATCCAGGGACTCCCCCAGGAAAAGGTTCAGGAAAGAAACTTCTCAGCCTGCCCATTACTAGACAGTCTAGCATAGTTGGTACAGAGGTTGAATCACACCATACTGATGGTGTGCTCTCACATTATACTGGTAGCCAAGCTGTTAGGGTGCCCTCTGTAAGGGACAGGTCTCCTTCTGTTCATTCCCATCATACCTCTGTATCTAGAAATGTCCCTCCCACCCACCCTGATGACAGATTGTTAGAAAGGGAGCTCAATAGATTGAGAGTGGAACAAACCAGACTGAAGCTCAAGAAGCAACAGCTGGATTTGGATAGACAGTCTTTAGAATTAGAGAAGGAAAGACAGAAGTTGGGTTTAGATACCCATGGTGGCAGCAGCAGTATTCCCCATAGTCATCCTGCAAAAGAGCATGATTCCAGGAATCTGCACAAGATAGTTCCCCCTTATAAGGAGGGGGATGACATTAACAAGTGGTTTGCTGCACTTGAGAGGGCCTGTGTTGTACAGGATGTCCCTCAAAGGCAGTGGGCTGCTATCCTATGGCTATCATTTAGTGGAAAAGGTAGGGATAGGCTCCTTACTGTGAAAGAAAATGATGCCAACAATTTCCAAGTTCTTAAGAATGCACTCCTGGATGGTTATGGCTTAACCACTGAACAGTACAGGATAAAGTTCAGAGAGACCAAAAAGGAGTCTTCACAAGACTGGGTTGATTTCATTGACCATTCAGTGAAGGCCTTGGAGGGGTGGTTACATGGCAGTAAAGTTACTGATTATGAAAGCCTGTATAACACAATCCTGAGAGAGCATATACTTAATAATTGTGTGTCTGATTTGTTGCACCAGTACCTGGTAGACTCTGATCTGACCTCTCCCCAAGAATTGGGAAAGAAGGCAGACAAATGGGTCAGAACAAGGGTGAACAGAAAAGTTCATACAGGGGGTGACAAAGATGGCAATAAGAAGAAAGATGGTGAAAAATCTCAAGATAAGCATGGGGATAAGGGTAAAACCAAAGATCCCACTTCAAATCTTAAACACTCTTCAGAGGGTGGGGATAAAACAAATTCTTCCTCTTCTTCCCAACCTGCACACATTAAAAAGCCTTGGTGCTTTGTGTGTAAAAACAGAGGCCATAGGCCAGGGGATAAGTCCTGTCCAGGTAAACCCCCTGAGCCTACCACCACTAATACATCAAGCTCTAGTGCCCCTAGCAGTAGTGGTACTAGTGGTGGGACTGCTGGCAACAGTCAAGCAAAGGGTGTAGTTGGGTTCACTTATGGGTCCATAGTGGAAACTGATGTAATCAGTCCCAAGACAGTTTCTGTCACACCTAGTGGCATTGGCCTTGCCACACTGGCTGCTTGTCCCCTTACAATGGATAAGTACAGGCAGACAGTATCAATAAATGGTGTTGAGGCCTTGGCCTACAGGGACACAGGTGCCAGTTTCACTTTGGTGACTGAAAACCTAGTGCCTCCTGAACAACACATCATTGGACAACAGTATAAGATTATTGATGTCCATAACTCCACTAAGTTTCTTCCCTTAGCTATAATTCAGTTTAGTTGGGGTGGAGTTACTGGCCCTAAGCAGGTGGTGGTATCACCTAGCTTACCTGTAGACTGTCTCTTAGGTAATGACCTAGAGGCCTCAGGTTGGGCTGATGTAGAGTTTTATGCCCATGCAGCCATGCTGGGCATCCCTGAGGAATTGTTCCCTCTCATTTCTACTGAAATGAAAAAGCAAAGGAGAGAAGGCCTGAAAACTCAGGAACCCTCTCCATCAACAGGAAAAAAGGGTATCACAGTATCCCCTAACCACCCTACCATTCAGGACACCATTCCTGTGGTGGGAGAAACCTCTCCTGGGGTGGCACCTGTTCCAAGGGAATCATCAGTTGGCAAAACTGTACTCCCTGAGGTGGAAGTACCTCTCTGTGGGATAACTAACATTGGTGAGAAAAAGAGCACCATTTTAGTTAACATGGAGCATCCCTCCAACCCTCCCAGAGAAACTTTAGTGCAGAAACTCTGCACTGCCTCACAACACTTAGGACAGCATCCCTGCCCTAGTGTGGAGCTGATAGGACAGCATCCCTGCCCTGCTCCAACCCAAGAGAAACAGCATCCCTGTTCTCTCTTCCAGCCATATGGACAAAGATTTTGCCCAGATATGGCTTTTCTGAGACAGCATCCCTGTCTGGCATTCCCATCACTACAAATAGGTTCAGTGGACAATTCCCACTGCTCTAAACTAAAACTTACTGATAGAAACTCTGAAAATACATCTTCACATTGTTGCTTAGCTAAAAAACTTCCAACAGGGTGGTTTACATCCCCACAGGGAAGTAACCATATAGTGGATGATAAAGGGAGTAACCAGTCTATTGCAGAGCTACTCTCTACTTATCACCACTTAGACAATAAAGTCTCAACTGGCCAAGGTTAGCCTTATTGTCCTTCGTTTGGGGGGGGGGTTGTGTGAGAAGGTAGCCCCTTTCTAGCCTTGTTACCCCCACTTTTGGCCTGTTTGTGAGTGTATGTCAGGGTGTTTGTCACTGTTTTCACTGTCTCACTGAGATCCTGATAGCCAGGCCTCAGTGCTCATAGTGAAAACACTATGTTTTCAGTATGTTTGTTATGTGTCACTGGGATCCTGCTGGTCAGGACCCCAGTGCTCATAGGTTTGTGGCCTATATGTATGTGTCACTGGGACCCTGTCACACAGGGCCCCAGTGCTCATAGGTGTGCATGTATATGTTCCCTGTGTGGTGCCTAACTGTCTCACTGAGGCTCTGCTAACCAGAACCTCAGTGGTTATGCTCTCTCATTACTTTCAAATTGTCACTAACAGGCTAGTGACCAATTTTACCAATTTACATTGGCTTACTGGAACACCCTTATAATTCCCTAGTATATGGTACTGAGGTACCCAGGGTATTGGGGTTCCAGGAGATCCCTATGGGCTGCAGCATTTCTTTTGCCACCCATAGGGAGCTCTGACAATTCTTACACAGGCCTGCCACTGCAGCCTGAGTGAAATAACGTCCACGTTATTTCACAGCCATTTTACACTGCACTTAAGTAACTTATAAGTCACCTATATGTCTAACCTTTACCTGGTAAAGGTTAGGTGCAAAGTTACTTAGTGTGAGGGCACCCTGGCACTAGCCAAGGTGCCCCCACATTGTTCAGAGCCAATTCCCTGAACTTTGTGAGTGCGGGGACACCATTACACGCGTGCACTACATATAGGTCACTACCTATATGTAGCTTCACAATGGTAACTCCGAATATGGCCATGTAACATGTCTATGATCATGGAATTGCCCCCTCTATGCCATCCTGGCATAGTTGGCACAATCCCATGATCCCAGTGGTCTGTAGCACAGACCCTGGTACTGCCAAACTGCCCTTCCTGGGGTTTCACTGCAGCTGCTGCTGCTGCCAACCCCTCAGACAGGCAGTTGCCCTCCTGGGGTCCAGCCAGGCCTGGCCCAGGATGGCAGAACAAAGAACTTCCTCTGAGAGAGGGTGTGACACCCTCTCCCTTTGGAAAATGGTGTGAAGGCAGGGGAGGAGTAGCCTTCCCCAGCCTCTGGAAATGCTTTGTTGGGCACAGATGTGCCCAATTCTGCATAAGCCAGTCTACACCGGTTCAGGGACCGCTTAGCCCCTGCTCTGGCGCGAAACTGGACAAAGGAAAGGGGAGTGACCACTCCCCTGACCTGCACCTCCCCTGGGAGGTGTCCAGAGCTCCTCCAGTGTGCTCCAGACCTCTGCCATCTTGGAAACAGAGGTGCTGCTAGCACACTGGACTGCTCTGAGTGGCCAGTGCCACCAGGTGACGTCAGAGACTCCTGCTGATAGGCTCCTTCAGGTGTTAGTAGCCTTTCCTCTCTCCTAGGTAGCCAAACCCTCTTTTCTGGCTATTTAGGGTCTCTGTCTCTGGGGAAACTTTAGATAACGAATGCATGAGCTCAGCCGAGTTCCTCTGCATCTCTCTCTTCACCTTCTGATAAGGAAACGACCGCTGACCGCGCTGGAAGCCTGCAAACCTGCAACATAGTAGCAAAGACGACTACTGCAACTCTGTAACGCTGATCCTGCCGCCTTCTCGACTGTTTTCCTGCTTGTGCATGCTGTGGGGGTAGCCTGCCTCCTCTCTGCACCAGAAGCTCCGAAGAAATCTCCCGTGGGTCGACGGAATCTTCCCCCTGCAACCGCAGGCACCAAAAAGCTACATTACCGGTCCCTTGGGTCTCCTCTCAGCACGACGAGCGAGGTCCCTCGAATCCAGCGACTCTGTCCAAGTGACCCCCACAGTCCAGTGACTCTTCAGCCCAAGTTTGGTGGAGGTAAGTCCTTGCCTCACCTCGCTGGGCTGCATTGCTGGGAACCGCGACTTTGCAGCTACTCCGGCCCCTGTGCACTTCCGGCGGAAATCCTTTGTGCACAGCCAAGCCTGGGTCCACGGCACTCTAACCTGCATTGCACGACTTTCTAAGTTGGTCTCCGGCGACGTGGGACTCCTTTGTGCAACTTCGGCGAGCACCGTTTCACGCATCCTTGTAGTGCCTGTTTCTGGCACTTCTCCGGGTGCTACCTGCTTCAGTGAGGGCTCTTTGTCTTGCTCGACGTCCCCTCTCTCTGCAGGTCCAATTTGCGACCTCCTGGTCCCTCCTGGGCCCCAGCAGCGTCCAAAAACGCCAAACGCACGATTTGCGTGTAGCAAGGCTTGTTGGCGTCCTTCCGGCGGGAAAACACTTATGCACGACTCTCCAAGGCGAGAGGGATCCGTCCACCAAAGGGGAAGTCTCTAGCCCTTTTCGTTCCTGCAGAAACACCAGCTTCTTCTGTCCAGTCGAAGCTTCTTTGCACCCGCAGCTGGCATTTCCTGGGCATCTGCCCATCTCCGACTTGCTTGTGACTTTTGGACTTGGTCCCCTTGTTCCACAGGTACCCTAGATTGGAAATCCACAGTTGTTGCATTGCTGGTTTGTGTCTTTCCTGCATTATTCCTCTAACACGACTATTTTGTCCTTAGGGGAACTTTAGTGCACTTTGCACTCACTTTTCAGGGTCTTGGGGAGGGTTATTTTTCTAACTCTCACTATTTTCTAATAGTCCCAGCGACCCTCTACAAGGTCACATAGGTTTGGGGTCCATTCGTGGTTCGCATTCCACTTTTGGAGTATATGGTTTGTGTTGCCCCTATCCCTATGTTTCCCCATTGCATCCTATTGTAACTATACATTGTTTGCACTGTTTTCTAAGACTATACTGCATATTTTTGCTATTGTGTATATATATCTTGTGTATATTTCCTATCCTCTCACTGAGGGTACCCTCTAAGATACTTTGGCATATTGTCATAAAAATAAAGTACCTTTATTTTTAGTATAACTGTGTATTGTGTTTTCTTATGATATTGTGCATATGACACTAAGTGGTACTGTGGTAGCTTCACACGTCTCCTAGTTCAGCCTAAGCTGCTCTGCTAAGCTACCATTATCTATCAGCCTAAGCTGCTAGACACCCTATACACTAATAAGGGATAACTGGGCCTGGTGCAAGGTGCAAGTACCCCTTGGTACTCACTACAAGCCAGTCCAGCCTCCTACAGACGGTAAATACCGTAACCTACTAAACAAGGGAAGAAAGGGCACAGTTACATACCCACCCACCCCGCAACGCTTCCACAACCCTTCACAGCAGCACAAGCCATACACCCCACAGCAAGAGATACTTACCCGACACAAGGCAAATCCAACCTGCCCAAAGTACACACATGTGCCCAACACCCCCAACGAATGAAACAATGAACCACGGATCCTGAGTGTGCCATAAACAATACAGGCCACACATTAATTTTATTCAGCTCAGTGAGCATTATAAAAGGCAACAAAAGGCCAATGGCCAGTCCATTGTACGTAGTCCGATGGGCCACATTGGCCCCAACTTGACTCCCACAAGTACAAAGGTACTCCACATCATAGGGGCAACATTGGGGCATCCAGGCACCTCAAGGAACAGGGGCAGGGGGTGGTGGGGGTGGGGACTTACGACTGGGAGGGGCGGCTGCAGCATCAATCCTGTGGCCCTCCCACTGGGCCTAGCCCCCTATGCCTGTGTCCCCTGCACAGGTCTGGTGGTACCACTTGTACTGGGGCCATCGTCTTCCTGCCTGTTGGTAGGGGGTGAGTGTGGCCTCTGTCCATGTGTTCCACCAGTCTGTGGCCTGGATACACAGGTGTGGGGACGGTTGCCCTGGGCTGATGTTGTTGGCTGGGTGGTAGGGGTGTCAGTGGTGTCCTGGGTGAAGCTGCTGGATCATGACAGTCCTGGACTGTGTGAGGGGCCAGGGTGATCGTCAATGTCCAGGGTTCCATCTCCAGTGTCCTGGGAGGTGCCTCTGTCTCCCTGTGGGGCACCGCCACTCCCTGTCCTTTCCGTCAGGGTGGCATGGGTTATGGTGCCTGTTGGGGGGAATGGACATGTCTGTTACAATTGCATGATCGGATGGGGTGAACAGGACTGGGCTGTTTTTTGCAGGTTTTCACACTTTGAGGCCATGCAGGGTGCCTTTGTGAGGTTTGCATTGCATTTTTCTTTGGATGTGGAGGTGCATTGTGGGTGGTGTAGTGCCATTGTGATTCCTTGCAGAGGTAGGTGGCTGTGCACAGGGGGAGGGATGTGGGCCTGTTAGTGGGTGTGTGGGCATGCAGGGTGACTGGATGTAGTGATTGTGGCCGCTTGGGCGGGGTAGTGGTCCTGGTGGGTGTTGGAGGGGTGGGGTGGTGCATGCATTACAGGTGTGATGGATATGGGGTAATTGTAGATGACTTATCCAAGTCCATTACTCCAGTGAGTTCAGCGAGTCCCTCAGAGTGCAGGATGGCCAGTACCTTTTCCTCCTAGTCAGTGTAGTTGGGTGCTGTTGGTGGAGGTCCTCCCCCAGTCTTCTGGACTGCAGTGTTGTGACGGGATGCAATGGACCTGACCTTCCCACGCAGGTCATTCCATCTCTTCCGGAGGTCGTCCTTGGTGCGTGGATGGTGTCCCACTGCATTGGCCTTGTTCACTATTGTCTGCCATAGCTCCATCTTCCTGGCGATGGGTGTGTGCTGGACCTGTGCCCTGAATAATTGTGGCTCGACCTTCAGTATCTCGTCAACCATGGTCCTTAGCTCTCTTTCTGTGAAGCATTGGTGTTTGGGGGATGCCATGGTGTGTGTTGTGAATGGTGTGCTGTCTGGATCTAGGTGAGGGTGTTGTTGTGTGGATGGGTGAATGTATCATGTATTGTGGCGTTCGGTGTCTGTTTCCAGGGTTCTCTGTATCAGTTGTCCTAATTTTGTTGCAAAGGTTTGTGGGGTGTGTCTGTGAGTGTTTTATAGTGTTGTGCATGTGTGTCAGGTGTTTGGGTTTCAAACTTGCCAATGTGTGCATTTCGTTCTTTTGGGTCAACTTGCCGCCCATGGCTGTCTGTACCGCCAATGGTCGTTTGGCTTCCACTGACTGCCGCAGTGATTTGTGCTTCATTATTTGGAGGGCGGGGTGTTTGTGTGCTGGGCGGTGGCAGGGTGGGAGGTCCAGCATTTCTGCCGACAAGGTCCTGGCGGTGACTGGTGGCAGGGAGATTTTTGTCAGTTTCTGATTTTTGCATCATTATTTGGCAGGTTTCTGTTCACCGCCAAGGGCGGTCTTCTGTTTGCCATCTCCACTGCGGTCAACGGTGTTTACCGCCGTGCTCATAATGAGGGCCTATATCTCATTTTTATATAGTATGTACAGAGCCAGCTTCCTACAGTGAGATACCAGTGAAAGGCTAGCAAATCACCCTGCAACTAACTAAAACCCTGCCCTGACTCCTCTTTCAGTGGTCTATGGTTGGTCTAGGGCTGTCACAAGCTAGTTCCCTACACTGGCTCACTGGACCAAGTTGTGCCTCACCAGCACGACTGTCGTGCTCCTTAGGAAGGGTGAACGTGGCACCTTAGGAGTCAGAGCATCGCTGCAGACAGATTACATGTTGCAATGAGTGTTAGAACCTTGTGTTACTGAAAAATACAGTCCAAAGGCCAAGATTTCAGGTGTTGGGATGTGGGGCCTATACGTTTTTTAATTTCACAGAAAGAGTTCCCCTTAATATAAGTTAACCATCAGGGGATGGGGAACTCCGTGTTAAGATCATTAAAAATGCAGGTCATGCAGCAGTTGATGTTTGATTCTTGGTTTTATTTGGTAACATCACAGGACGCGAAGATAAGAAAGCTCCCTCGCCAACCTCCAGCTCTCCCACTCATCTCCAACGTCTCTGCACAATCTTTTCCCTCAAGACAGTCTCCGCATTCTGAATCTTGGAATTCTCGGCATGCAACGCACATCGAAAATTCCACCAGTTCTACATATACACCACCTTTACATAATAAAAAAACAACACAAAAGAAAATCCATATGAGAAGATATACATGCTGCATTGTTACATTAAACATTAAACATTAAAAATAAAAATGTTTACATAACATAATCACGTAAATACCCCAGGAGTTTGCGACACCTTGGATTGACTTCTCTTGTTTGGGTATGCCTTGCATTTGCTCCCTGAGTGCAGGTCTCCTGACTAACCCTTGGTACCTGAGTCCCACGAATGCCACATGGTGTCTGCTTGCACCCTTTTCCACCAACCTCCGCACAAGACAATAAGGTGGTCATTACAACCCTGGCGGACAGTGTTAAAGCGGCAGTAAAAGTTTTGGAATTACGACCGTGGCGGAAACCGCCACTTTAACACTCCGACCGCCTCGGCGGTACAAACAAACAGTGCGGCGGTCACCGCCAACAGACAGGCGGAGGACAATGTACCGCCCACACTATTATGACAGGCCAATCCGCCACCTTTTCCGGGGCGGATACACCACGGATAAAAGTATGGCGGAAACAGGAATTTCGAAGGGAAGACACTCACCTCTACACACTCCACGAGGAAGGAGGACACCATGGACACGGAACTCCAAATCTTACCAGCGATAGTCTTCCTGCTCCTGTACAAGGAGCACCAACGCCGGCGGCGAAGACCACGGTGAGTACTGCACCTACGACACTGGGGAGGGGGGAGGGAAAAAACAGGGACACACACACGCAACACCCCGACCCCCACTGTCACCCACTACAACACACACACTAATACATATCTATACATTATAGTTACACCCCCAACCCACCTAGAAGAATGCAAAGACAAAAGGAAATGAGTGTAACCATTGTAATATATCAAAATGCAGTAGGCAAAAATATACATATTCATATATTCACTATACACCAAGATTAGTAGTCCAGGTATTGCACCACTCATAGTCCGTGGACCAATGCATGGGCGAGGCCCACACACGATACCAGATCAAAACAGAGAGAACACTGCAGGGGCATCAGATAGAAATACAACAGGCACCTCAGGGGGAAGGGGGGGCACCTCAGCCGGATGAGTGCACAACGCCAGATCAACGAGGGGGCTCCATGCCCATTGATGTATCCTGGGGAGTGCAAAGCCACAGTCTCTCAAGTCTCTACAGTGGGTGGTTTGCCCACTGTTCCATCCTGGGGAGTGCAAAGCCACAGTCTCTCAAGTCTCTACAGTGGGTGGTTTGCCCACAGTTCCATCCTGGGGAGTGCAAAGTCACAGTCTCTCAAGTCTCTACAATGGGTGGTTTGCCCACTGTTACATCCTGGGGAGTGCAAAGCCACAGTCTCTCAAGTCTGTACAGTGGGTGGGTTGCCACTGTTACATCCTGGGGAGTGCAAAGCCACAGTCTCACCAGTGGATAACAGTCTCCACTGCTTCTGGAGGGGGACTGGTGCCCAGAGTGCTTCATCCTGTGAAGGACAGAGGTAGTGGATGCATGTCTCCACTGGTTCTGGAGGGGGACTGGTGCCCAGAGTGCATCACGCACCCCGTCACGGTCCCAGTTGCGTCAGTGCCCCTGCCGCTCATGGGCTAGCGGTGCTTGAGTTAGCGGTGCCTTGTTCAGCGGTGCTTGAGTTGGCGGTGCCCTGTTCAGCGGTGCTTGAGTTGGCGGTGCCCTGTTCAGCGGTGCTTGAGTTGGCGGTGCCTTGTTCAGCGGTGCTTGAGTTGGCGGTGCCCTGTTCAGCGGTGCTTGAGTTGGCGGTGCCTTGTTCAGCGGTGCTTGAGTTGGCAGTGCCCTGTTCAGCGGTGCTTGAGTTGGCGGTGCCTTGTTCAGCGGTGCTTGAGTTGGCGGTGCCCTGTTCAGCGGTGCCTGAGTTGGCGGTGCCCTGTTCAGCGGTGCTTGAGTTGGCAGTGCCCTGTTCAGCGGTGCTTGAGTTGGTGGTGGCTTGTTCAGCGGTGCTTGAGTTGGCGGTGCCCTGTTCAGCGGTGCTTGAGTTGGCGGTGCCTTGTTCAGCGGTGCTTGAGTTGGCGGAGCCTTCATTGCCCAGCTGGGCTGGGGCTGGCGGTCCTTCACTGGGCAGCTGGGCTGTGGCTGGCGGGGCCGTCCTGGGCAGCTGGGCTGTGGCTGGCGGGGACCTCCTGGGCAGCTGGGCTGTGGCTGGTGGGGCCCTCCTGGGCAGCGAGGATGGGGCTGGCGGTGGCCTTCTGTGCAGTGAGGATGGGGCTGGCGGGGCCCTCCTGGGCAGCGAGGATGGGGCTGGCGGTGGCCTCCTGGGCAGCGAGGATGGGGCTGGCGGTGGCCTCCTGTGCAGGCAGGATGGGGCCCTCCTGTGCAGCGAGGATGGGGCTGGCAGGGCCCTTCTGGGCAGCGAGGATGGGGCTGGCGGGGCCCTCCTGGGCAGCGAGGATGGGGCTGGCGGGGCCCTCCTGGGCAGCGAGGATGGGGCTGGCGGTGGCCTCCTGGGCAGCTGGGCTGTGGCTGGCGGGGCCCTCCTGGGCAGCTGGGCTGTGGCTGGCGGGGCCCTCCTGGGCAGCTGGGCTGTGGCAGGCGGGGCCCTCCTGGGCAGAGAGGATGGGGCTGGCGGTGGCCTGCTGTGCAGCGAGGATGGGGCTGGCGGGGCCCTCCTGGGCAGCGAGGATGGAGCTGGCGGTGGCCTCCTGTGCAGCGAGGATGGGGCTGGCGGTGGCCTCCTGTGCAGCGAGGATGGGGCTGGCGGGGCCCTCCTGGGCAGCGAGGATGGGGCTTGCGGGGCCCTCCTGGGCAGCGAGGATGGGGCTGGCGGGGCCCTCCTGTGCAGCGGGGATGGGGCTGGCGGGGCCCTCCTGGGCAGCGGGGATGATGGCGGGCTTCTCCGCCGTGCTGCTCCTCCCAGACTTGCCAGGTTTCTTGTGCCCCTTCCCCACCTTGGGAGGAGTCACAGCTGAGTCCACACTCCCACCGGGACCCCTGGGAGCGGCTTGGGTGGCTGGAGTCTTCCCCCTCTCCCGCCGGGCACTGGCCAACTTAGGGTGCTTCACGGGGGGGACTGGCTGTGCTGTGGCTCCGTGCCACACCGGCTGTCCTGGTGGCCGGTGCACTCCACATACCTGTGACAACAGGCACCACTGGTCCCGGAGATGTTGTGGCTGAGGTGCTACGTCGAGACCTATGAGTTGGACGGGGGGAATAGGTTAAGGCTGGACAGGAAACGTTTTTTGGACACACTGGGACGGGTAGCTGGAGGGGGTATGGGAGTGGAGGAAGAGGTGGTGGCTGTAGGAGGTATACGTTTAGTGGCTTTGGGTGCAGGTGCATGCGCTGGAGGGTGTCGTGAGGTGGATGGCTGTTGGGTGGGTGTGTGCCTGCGTTTGTGTATCTTGGGAGGGGGCGTCACAGACACACTGGGAGAGGACACAGGGGACGTGTGTATGGTAGTGGGGGTGGTGACTGCACGTGAGCGGGGTGTGCTGGTGAGGGACGTAGTGGCTGTAGAGGTAGTGCATGCAGGTGTGAGTGTAGACGAGACTGGGAGGGAGGAGGGAGACGACGAGGAGGGGGACACAGTGGAGGCAGTGGATGTTGGTGTGTCTGTATGTGTGTGATGCTTGCGTGAGTGCCTGTGGGATGTATGGTGCTTAGGTTTGCCTGAGCTTCCCTTGTGTGGTGAGGTGTGTGCAGGCTGGTCTGATGGTGTGCTTGGGATAGGCAGAGGTACAGGGGATTGGGTCTGGGTGGAGGAAGTTGGAGGGGGGAGGCTAGACACAGGGACAATGGCTGCCATCAGTGCTGAGGCCAGAGTTTGAAAGGCTCGGTGAAGGGCCGCCTGACCAGAATGAATGCCCTCCAGGAATACATTTGTTTGTTGCAACTGCCTTTCTACACCCTGGATGGCATTCAAAATGGTAGACTGTCCAACAGTGAGTGACCTGAGGAGGTCAATGGCCTCCTCACTGAGGGCAGCAGGGGTGACTGGGGCAGGGCCTGAGGTGCCTGGGGCGAAGGTGATGCCCACCCTCCTGGGTGAGCGGGCACGGGGCAAAGGCTGAGGGGCTGCTGGGAGGGCGGTGCTGGTAGGGGTGTGGCGGCTGTACCTGTAGATGCGGGGGGCACAGATGTTGCCGCCACCACAAGGGAGCTCCCATCAGAGGACGAGTCTGTGTCGCTGGTTTCAGCTCCTGTCCCCGCTGTGGTGCTCCCCTCCCCCTCCGTCCCACTGGTGAATTCTGAGTCCGTTGTGTGGCCCTCCATGGCCATGTGGGATGCAGCTCCCTCGTGCTCCGGTGCCACTGCTCCTCCGCTGATGATGCTAATGCACACAAGAACAGGGAGACCACAAAAAAGGTGGGGGTGGAAACAGAAGAAAGACATGTTGAGTGCATGGATTACCGCTACCGTTGGCGGACAAGACAGACACAGAAGCCCCCTGCACTACGTCGCGCTCTTGGGCTCTACAGTGCAATTCATGGGAAATGGCCTACAAGGCTATGGACAACATCTGCACACATAGATGACACAGGTGCATTAATAGCTGTACTTGGCAATCTACAGAGGTGGGGTGGAGGGCCACAGGGCCAAGCCTTACGGAGGGGCCTATCCTACGGAACTCGCCCTGGCCTAGGGAAACCCACAGCCCTCCTCCCCCACCCAGACACCTCCACTGCGCGCAAAGTCAGCTGAATGAGAGTGTACTTAACCCCTTGTGTCTGCTGTGATGCCCTCAAGCGCCCATCCAACTCCGGGTAGGCCACCGCCAGGATCCTGAACATCAGGGGGGTCATGGTTCGACGGGCACCCCTCCCATGTTGGGAGGCCATCCCCAGCTGAGCCTCTGCCGCCTTCTTGCTCCAGCGGCAAATGTCCTCCCATCTTTTCCGGCAGTGGGTGCTCCGTCTGTGGTGGACCCCCAGGGCCCGGACGTCCTTGGCGATGGCACACCAAATATCCTTCTTCTGGTGGGCGCTGACCTACATGAAATGTACAGGGGAAGAAGAGAAGTCATTACCAACTGCGCCATCAATGTGAGTGGCCCCCATCCCTACCCTTGCCATGTGGCACATGCATCCACCGTCTTTCATGCACGCAGAACTCTGCCCCCTTCCTTCTTACAACCAGCCTTCTCCACACAGGCATAGCCCATACAACATGCTCCCTGTGTACTTACCTGTTGGTCTGGAGGACCGTAGAGTAGCGTGTACTGGGGGAGGACCCCATCGACGAGCTTCTCCAGCTCCTCC
Source organism: Pleurodeles waltl (assembly GCF_031143425.1). Taxonomy (NCBI): domain Eukaryota; kingdom Metazoa; phylum Chordata; class Amphibia; order Caudata; family Salamandridae; genus Pleurodeles; species Pleurodeles waltl. Next base: position 1,311,173,432 of record NC_090437.1, on the reverse strand, counting down.
GATGTGAAGGAAGGGGCCTTTTCCCCAGACGCATGAGCCATTGTCTCTTCCAGACCGAGGTCACAGCAGCACTTGCAGTGTAGGTCCTCTCCTATCGAAGATCAGGTATCGAGTGATTATACAGATCGAAAATGGCGGTCACGTCCGCGGCGGTGCGTACCATCACCACCAGCGTACATCGTCATTGGCTCTTAGGACCCATAGGGTCCAATGTTAACCAATGCAGCATTGTACTGCGGTCTTCGACCGCCTACTGCGACGTTGTACAACGCCAGCGCAGTTACCTCACATCCCATTGTCCCACTTTAGAGGTCAGGCAGCCGCCATTTCAGGGGCCCACATGGCCTAATTTCCAACTGCGTCACACATACCTAGGCCTAGACTCACCCGACATACAGGCCACATTTTGTGTATGATTGGTGTTCTGTGTAGACTGTGGGTACATACCTCTGAGTTGTTTGACTCTGTGGTCGCTGCTGTCCTTCATAGGCACCGTCCGCTGGGACATGTGAGGAGATGGCGGAATCCTCCGGTGTACTGACCGCTGGTGGACCTGTCGACAATGGAGGAAAGAAATTTGATTATCACCTACAGGTTTGACCATGCCACAATCCAGGAACTGTGTACACAGTTGGAGCCTGGCCTGATGTCAGCAATCCGCCATCCCACAGGAATCCCCCCCTCAAGTGCAGGTGCTATCAGTGCTCCATTTCCTTGCAAGTGGGTCTTTTCAAACAACTGTGGCCATGGCATCAGGGATGTCCCAGCCTATGTTTTCGAACGTGTTGTCCAGACTGTTGTCTGCCCTGCTGAAACACAGGCGGAGCTACATCGTTTTCCCTGAGGTGGAGGATTTGCCTACAGTGAAAGGTGACTTCTATGCCCTTGGACATATCCCCAACATCATAGGTGCCATTGATGGGACCCATGTGGCTTTGGTCCCCCCCACAGGAGTGAACAGGTGTACATAAACCGGAAGAGTTATCATTCCATGAATGTACAGATGGTATGTTTGGCAGACCAGTACATCTCCCATGTGAATGCCATGTTCCCTGGCTCAGTGCATGACGCCTACATCCTGCGGAATAGCAGCATCCCTTATGTGATGGGTCAACTCCAGAGGCAACGTGTGTGGCTATTAGGTGACTCTGGTTACCCCAACCTGTCATGGCTACTGACCCCAATGAGGAATCCCAGGACAAGGGGCAGAGGAACGCTACAATGATGCACATGGGCGAACTAGGAGGGTGATTGAGCGGACCTTCGGCGTCCTGAAGGCCAGGTTCAGGTGTCTGCATATGACAGGTGGATCCCTATTCTACTCACCAAAGAAGGTGTGCCAGATCTTCGTGGGCTGCTGTATGCTTCAAAACTTGGCTTTGAGACGACAGGTGTCTTTTCTGCCGGAGGATGGTCCAGATGGCGGTGTTGTTGCAGCTGTGGAGCCTGTGGACAGTGATGAGGAGGAAGCAGAGGAAGAAGACATACAGAACAGGGACTCAGTGATCCAGCAATATTTCCAGTGAAACACAGGTGAGAATACATTCCTGCCTACTACATGTACTTTTACACTTCTACCTCTATCCTGTATGTCGTTTTCACCCAGCGTATGGTCACTGAGTTGTCACTTTCCCTTATGATTTCACAGATGTGGGTCCCACTGTGTGACATCTGCTTAGATTCCTCGTGGACTAGAGCTGTGTGACATAGGTATGTTGACATTACTATTTCAAGATCATTTTGTCACTGTAATTGCAAATACACTATTTCGAAATCTCACACAGACTCCAGATCTTTTTGTGCTTTAGGTGTGTTTATTTGAAACAAAATATTGGAGGGGTAAGTTAAATGGTGATGGGTGATGGCGGAGGAGTGTCCATGGCAGAGTCCAGTCTATTAGTCTCACAGGTGCATTGCCCATATGGGCATAGGAAGTGGAGCTGGGGCAGTTTCAATATGGACAAGGTGACAAAGTGGGACAGTGGGATGACAATCAGGGTGGTCTCATTTCTTGGCGGGGGTCTTGGCATCGTGATCTGTCTTGTTCCTGGATCTCAGGGACCGTTTGCAGGGTGGTTCTCCGTCTGCAGGGGGTGGGGTGCTGGTGTGGTGGTCCTGTGGCGGTGCCTCCTGTCCACTAGCGCCGGCGGAGGTGGTGGGCAGTTCATCGTCCAGGCTAGTGTCAGGGGCCCCTTGTAGTGCCACAGTGTCCCTCCTGGTGTTGAGTACTTCCTTCAGCACCCCTACGATGGTGCCCAGGGTGGAGCTGATGGTTCTGAGTTCCTCCCTGAACCCCAAATACTGTTTCTCCTGCATCCGCTGGGTCTCCTGAAACGTGGCCAGTACCGTTGCCATTGTCTCCTGGGGGTGGTGGTAGGCTCCCATGATGGAGGAGAGGGCCTCGTGAAGAGTGGGTTCCCTTGGCCTGTCCGCCCCCTGTCGCACAGCAGCCCTCCCAGTTCCCCTGTGTTCCTGGGCCTCCGTCCCCTGGACCGTGTGCCCACTGCCACTGCCCCCAGGTCCCTGTTGTTGTTGGGGTGGTGGGTTATCCTGGGTTCCCTGTAGTGGTGGACACACAGCTGATTGACGTGTCCTGGGGACGGAGGTATGGGCCCGCTGGGTGGGTGCTGTGCTGGTGGTTCCTGAGGGGGGAAGGTCTGTTGTGGCCTGTGTCTGTGTGTGGGCGGAACCGACTGTCCCGAGGCCTCCGATGGTCTGGGCTGGTCATCTAGATCCAGGTGGACAGAGGTGCTGTCATCACTGTGGGCCTCTTCTGTGGGTGGAGTGGACATGTCTGGACCCTCCTGTCTGGTGACGTTGGGTAGTGGTCCTGCAGGGGTGTAAAGGCATGATTATTGCATCTGTGTGTGTCATGGTGTGCAATGGGTGGGTGACTGTGTACCCCAGTGCTGGCATTCCTGTGTGTGAGCTTGTGTGATGATGGTTTAGAGGGGTGTATGGGTATGTGCAGTGGGCATGCTTTAGTGATGGGTGTCCATGCGTTGTTGTTGCATGCAGGGCTTGGTGTTGGGATGTGTGGTTTGTGATATTGGTACATTTGTGAGGAGTTGGAGTGATAGGGGTGAGGGTGGGGATATGTGATGGCATGCAGGTAGGGTGGGGGTTGTAATAATTAAGATGTGACTTACCAGAGTCCATTCCTCCACTGACTCCTGCGAGGCCCTCAGGATGCAGAATCGCCAAGACCTGCTCCTCCCATGTTGTTAGTTGTGGGTGAGGAGGTGGGGGTCCGCCGCCAGTCCGCTGAACCGCCTGGTGGTGTCTACAGACCACAGAACGCACTTTCCCCCGTAGGTCATTCCACCTTTTCCTGATGTCCTCCCGATTTCTTGGGTGTTGTCCCACTGCGTTGACCCTGTCGACTATTCTTCGCCATAGCTCCATCTTCCTTGCAATTGAGGTGTGCTGCACCTGGGATCCAAATAGCTGTGGCTCTACCCGGATGATTTCCTCCACCATGACCCTGAGCTCCTCCTCCGAGAACCTGGGGTGTCTTTGCCGTGCCAGGGGGTGGTGTAGGTGATGTGTGGGGTGGAGTGTGTGGTGATCAGTGTGGTGATATGTAGTGGTGTGTTGTGTGAGGTGCGTGGAAGTTGTGTGGGTGATGGTGTTGTGTGCCTGTGGATGCTAGTTTGTTGATGGTGGTGTCTCTCCCTGGCCTTCGGTCGTGAATTGTGGTCATAGGGGTTTGTGGGTGATGTGGGTGTGTGTTGTTATATTGTAATGGGTGTGTGGGAGTGGTGTGTGTATAGTGTGGGCGTATTTCTGTTGGCGTGACGGTGTCGGTTTTGTTTTCGCCAGTTCATCACTGACCTTTGGTGTGGCGGACTTGTGTGGGTGTCTGAATTTTGGCGGATTCAGAGATGTGGGTCATAATAGCTGTGGCAGAATTTTGTGGCCGCGGCGGTGTGTTGGCGGTCTTCTGCACAGCGGTAAGCGGCTTTTACCGCCAATGTTGTAATGACCCCCTAAGTCTTCATCACTCATGAGCAAAAAACTACTGTACTCTTCAGAATTACCTCTCCTTTCCCTCTCATTATTACCTTTGATACATAGAGCAACTCTCCTTTTATTCCAACGTTCTCCATTTTTCAGTACTAAATGGAACTCTTGCACATCTTTAACTTCATATGGTCCATGGAATTTTGTAAGACCCCTTCCTATACATCCTGATTTTATTTTCACCAAATCTCCTTTTTGTATGTTCTTCTCCCAATTTAAGACAGATGTTCCTACTCTTCTTTCAACCACACTTCCTCCTTCTATTACTGAAAACATGCAAGGTGGGTTTAATTTTTGTGCCTGCCCTCCTACCGCTCATTTCCTCAATCAGTACTTTACCCGTCACACTTTTCATAGTAGTGCGATAAGCCCACACTAAATCATTCACCATGGTGCGTACATTCTTGCCACTTCTTAACGCCATTTGGATAACTCCCTTCACCATGCGATTACACCTCTCAACAATACCATTCGCCTGTGGATTGTATAGGGCGGTACGAGAATGATAAATCCCTCAGTAGTTAAGAAATTCTCCCATTTCTTTGGACATCAATTGTGTACCATTATCTGTGATTAGTTTCACCGGACGACCCTCATGAAATATTTCTTGCATTACTCTAATGGTGCTGCCAGTGGTGACCTCCCAGGATCTGGTATCACTCCCATTATGTTTTGTTTTCCTACCTTCAACCTTTTTTCACTTTCCTTACCATCTACTCACCTTTCAACCCAATTGTCCACATTACTATCGACTCCTGGCCACCAAAAATTCTCCTCCAGCCTTCTCTTAGTTAACATTTGACCTAAATGACCCTCATGTGCCAATATGAATAATTTGTGTCTAATACCCCTCGGAGGAACAAATCTATTATCCCTTACTACAATGTTTTTTTAAATCAAAGACAATTCCTCCAAAACCTTTAAGTGTGGTCAAACCTGAACACTCAATGTACTTTCTCTCCTTCCCTGATCATTTTAACCACTCCCTTCCTTGTGTTAGCATTTTCCATACCTTTACACCATTCTTCATGTGACACTATGCCTTGGGTACATTCTATTACATCATCAGCACTGGCTACTGCTCCTTCTTTTTCACATTCTTTTTTTTTTTTATAACCAAATTTTGTTTTCAGAGAATTATGGCAACAACAGTTTAGCACAGGTACAACCGAACAATTCAATTGTGGTACATTTACTATGTACATGTTTTTCTTTTCCTTTCGGGGGAAGGCATAGATAGTTCCTTGATCACGTTCGGTGAGGAGGAGGAGGGGGGTTCGATCTAGTCTATGACAGTGTTTCAAGCCACTTTTTCACATTCTTATGCCTGTTGTTTATCTACTTCCTGCCAATCCAGGGCCAGGCAAGATAAACAATCTGCTTGAATATTGCACCATCCCGGAATGTATTCAAACATGAATTGGTGTACCTATAACCTTGCTGCCAACCTGGGTAATTGTGCTGATACTTTGCTAGCACCTCCTGGTGATAACACCCTCAAAAGTGGCTTACGATCAGTACGAAGTATTATTTTCCATCCCCAAATGTAAATTCGGAAGTATTCAAGTCCCCATGACTGAGTAATTTCATTCTGACTTAGTCAGTGATTGTGAGGCAAATGCTACTGTCTCTTCCTTTTTATCATGAATTTGTGACAAGACTGCTCCCAAACCAATCGCACTTGCATCAACTGTAATAATGGTTCTTGCATTGACATTGAGTGGCACTAGTACCTTTGTCTTACACATCTCTTTTTTAATGTTCTGGAACGCAATCTCCTGTTCTTCCCATTGGAATTTTTTGTGTTTTATATTTTTATTGTCACTTTTTAAAACAATATACAGTATACAGAAACAAAGAGCTAGCAATAATTCCTTAACATCCGTATGTATAATACACCTGGACAAGCAATGGATATAAAACTTCTCAAAAATGTCTGCTATCTAGCAATACTTTCTAAAATATACAACATCTACTGTAATATACCATATGAAGCATCTGTAATACAATACCTAAACCCTGCTCCACAATGGAGAAATGCAATGATATAGCAAAATAGAACAAAATAACATAACATATGCATAAGAGCAATTCATCATCAACATTTTACAATGTATTCCTAAGAGACTTAATCGACCTAATAGACCCACCCTCTCCAACCTGCCACATCATTAGAGGTCCATCATTACAAAGACCCCAACTGAGTGTTGAAGAAACTATAGGTACAGAGCACTTTTGTACCTCCAAGCTGGGGACATCTGATTTTAGTACATGGTTCATGATGTTCTGCGGACCCAAATAAAATGGAGAGATAAGTGTCTCTAAATAGTAAAGTTCAATGACATGAATATAGTCATATTTAAGGGAAATATACCTGACAAGATAGGATGAAAATATCAAAGAAGGTAACAGAAAAGGTAAAGGCAGAAGAAAGAGAACGAGGAAAATTAGAGAGGACAGAAGCCGAAAAAAAGACAATGATGATGATAATAGTAATAGTAATAAAAGTATGAATAACCATAGTAATAGTGACCAAGAGGGGAGGGGAGGAAAAACAAAAAACACGCCTACGGAAGACCAAAGTACAGAAGGGAGGGGGGAAAAGGAATGTAGGAATACGTGAAGAGAATGCTTGTGCGCACTCAGTGGAGTCCAATGTGTAATAAAGAAGAGTAGAATAAAAAGGACCGGTTCGTACTGGGGCATTTGTGATGTATTCCGCTCAGGGGATAATCAGGTCACAGGTCCAGAGAGAAAGAGCACCCATGTCTGTAGAAACATTTCTGTCCTATCCTGCAGATCATAAATAAGACGCTCATGTGAGGCAGTCTGATAAATTGCAGAGATCCACTCCCTGTGGGAGGGTACACGTGTCGCTCGCCAATATCTGAGGATACATATCTTTGCCGTGGCTAGCGCAGTGTGCAACAAGCGACATTGTGGTCTGGAGAGATCAGGGAGCTGCCTGGTGTCGTGCAGTAAAAGAAGATGAGGGGTAAGGGAAAGTGGCAGGGGTAGTGTTTCCCGAAGAGTAGCCCCCACTGCTCGCCAGAAAGGCTATATGGCTGGGGAATCGTGCAAAATGTGAGGTAAATCGCAGCGCTCATGAGGACACCTCCAGCAGGAGGCCTGATGTAGTAACCCTGCAGTACGGAGCTTCAAGGGGGTCCAATACCAATCGTGTTATGTTTTAAAAAGACTGAATTTTGAGCGGGCCTCCCGAGCTCCACAGTCTCTAGCTTCGATTATATCTGCCCAATCTTCCAAATCGTAGTCAACCTGTAGACGCGCCTCCCACTTATTCTTGAGAGAAACCAGAAGGGGGAGCGAAAAGAGTGACGATTTAGCAAGGCTTGCAGGCCTGATACGGCACCCTTCAGTTGTCCCCGCGTTTCCAAGTAATGAAGTATTGGAGATTGAATGAGTCGTTGAGGAGGATTCCCAAGACGACTCATCAGACAGTGCTTGAGCTGCATAAAACACCATGAATGGTGTTTGGAAAGCCCAAATTCCTCCTTACGTTCCAAGAACGTTTTCCACCTGACCCCCTTTAAGAAACTGATCTATCCTCACAAGACCTTTCAGGCTCCAATCCTTCCAAAAAATGGTCTTTCCTCCAATAAGAAAACCTTTATTGCCCCAAATGATTGCCCTGTCGTGTATGTAGGGATTTACACTCAATAAACGGTGTGCCTGCCGCCATGCAGTACGCATGGCCCTAATCATAGGGTTGTGAATACAATGGGGAGTCGAACCTGGGTTGTATATAACTTGGAGTCCTGATTCGGCATCTGAAAGCAGTTGTTCGATTTCCACCCAATGTGGGGGATCTCGAATTCCCGGGAGTAAGAAGACCATTTGCGATAGGTGTAGAGCCAAGGTGTAATGTACTACTGAGGGAAGACTTAAACCTCCGTATTCATGTCTGGCAAGTAGGGTGGTTCGGGGCAACCACTGACGCAAGGATCCCCAAACAAAAGACCGAATATGACGATCAATCCCTCGAAGGAGGGAGAGGGGTATTCGTAGGGGCAGCATACCTAAAACATACAAGAAACGTGGCAAGGTCACCATTCGCACCGCCTGAACTCTACCCCACATAGAAAGACCCAAATGGGTCCACTTTCGAAAAATCCCATTTCATACTGCAAATTAAAGGATCCAAGTTATCTGCCACCATGTTGTCCAAACCTCTGTTGACATCAATGCCCAAATAACGGAGACGTGCCTGTTTCCATTTAACTGGAAGTCCCTGGACTGAAGCATAAACCGTTACTGGAGATAATGGTAACGCCTCACTTTTGTCCCAATTAATTCTGTAGCCGGAAATATGTTCAAACTCCTCCAGAACAGCTTGAAGAGCTGGAAGAGAAGTGGATAAGTGAGAGAGAGTGAGGAGAATATCATCAGCATACAAATAAATGGTGGATCGACCACCTGGAACCGGAATGCCGGAGATAAGATTGGAATTGCGTATTAGTGCCGCTAAGGGCTCCACAGCAAAAATAAATAATAACGGGGACAGAGGACAACCTTGACGTGTCCCCCTACTGATCGAAAAAACATCAGAAAGGAACCCACCACAGTTTACCTGAGCTGTCGGGGAGTTGTAGAACAAACGTACTCGATTGATAAAATTCGTCCCTAGACCAAAACGGCGCAATACTTTGAAGAGATACCACCACTCTATTCGATCGAACGCTTTTTCAGCTTCAAGTGAAAGGGCAAGGTCCTCCTCCTGGGAGTCACAGGCAGTCCAAATAGCGTGAAGTAATATGCGAAGATGATTTCGAGACGAACGACCCGGAACAAAACCTACTTGGGTATGATGAATTAAAGAAGGGACAACTTTCCTGAGGCAAGACATTAAAATCCCTGCCAATATCTTAATAGCTCCATTAAGAAGAGATATAGGGTGATACCTGCCACATAGAAGAGGGTCTTTGCCTGGTTTAGGGAGAACTACTATGGAGGCTTTGTTGGAAATAGGATGTAAGGTACCTGTTTGATCAGCCCCTCGAAATGCCTCATATAATGCATCAACAGTATCTTCTTCTGTCCATTTATAAAACTCTGACGTGTATCTGTCTTCACCAGGTGCTTTATGGTAAGAAAGATTGGCCACAGCCTGCTGTATCTCCTCTTTGCTAATGTCACCCTCTAAGAGTGCTCTAGCCTCATCTGAAAGGCACAGAATGTTTGCTCTATCAAGGAAGGCCTCCAATAATCCAATATCTTCAGTAGTGTCCGGTGTATATAGGGTTTGGTAAAAATGACCAAACTCCTCCGCAATTGCCTGTGGGTGTGTGATAAACGAACCATCAGTATTGCGTAAAGCTGGGATGCCCAGCGCCGCTTCCCTCTGAAGTTGAGCAGCCAGTAGACGACCTGCCTTCTCACCGTGTTCGTAATGATGGCCTTTCAGTCTCTGTAAGGCAAATTCCGCTTGCGACGTACAGAGCGAGTTGAGTTCCATTTTAGCTACCTCCAAACGTCGATGAACGGCTGGGGTGGGTGTTCGAGTATATTCTCGGGTGGTCTGAGCGATGTAGGTTTCCAGATCATTCTGTCGAACTCTCTTTTGGGCATTGGAAATGGCTCCATCCTTCATAAGCTGCCCTCTGATGGTCGCCTTTGCTGCCACCCATAATAATAATTGTGGTGAGGAGACAGAACCCATATTATTCTGGAGATATGTGGCAAGATGGGACCTAAGTTGTTCTTTTCCCTTCGGGGATCTATATCTGGAGTTTGAAAGACGCCAAGGCTTACGACCCGGCGACGCTATCCCCAATTCCAAAGGTAGCAAAATCGGGGATTGATCAGACAGTGCGGCCGGAAGGATTTCAGATACATGAACCGAATGCAATAACCTGTGGTTAATTAAAAAGTAGTCTAGCCGAGATTGAGTCCCATGTACTGCAGAGACAAAAGTATATTTGCGATCTGTAGGGTGGCAAAGGCGCCAATGATCCAATAGACCATGGTCTAATAGAACGTCACGGAAAAGGACCCGGTCCGCATTATTACCCACATCCAGACCACTAGAGCGATCCAAGATGACATCATGTACTAAATTCCAGTCCCCACCCAACAAGTATTGGGAGGCCCTAATTTCTGTTAGAGTTCTGTTAAGAGAGAGGAAAAAAGAGCGTTTGGAACCGATAGGAGCGTAAATGGAACCAATACTGTAAGGAAATGCCTCCTTGGCATGGTTACCCCCTGACTTTTTGCCTTTGCTGATGCTATGTTTTGAATTGAAAGTGTGCTGAGGCCTGCTAACCAGGCCCCAGCACCAGTGTTCTTTCCCTAACCTGTACTTTTGATTCCACAATTGGCACACCCTGGCTTCCAGATAAGTCCCTTGTAACTGGTACCTCTGGTACCAAGGGCCCTGATGCCAGGGAAGGTCTCTAAGGGCTGCAGCATGTCTTATGCCACCCTGGAGACCCCTCACTCAGCACAGACACACTGCTTGCCAGCTTGTGTGTGCTGGTGAGAACAAAACGAGTAAGTCGACATGGCACTCCCCTCAGGGTGCCATGCCAGCCTCTCACTGCCTATGCAGGTATAGATGAGTCACCCCTCTAGTAGGCCTTACAGCCCTAAGGCAGGGTGCACTATACCATAGGTGAGGGCACCAGTGCATGAGCACTGTGCCCCTACAGTGTCTAAGCAATACCTTAGACATTGTAAGTGCAGGGTAGCCATAAGAGTATATGGTCTGGGAGTCTGTTTTACACGAACTCCACAGCACCATAATGGCTACACTGAAAACTGGGAAGTTTGGTATCAAACTTCTCAGCACAATAAATGCACACTGATGCCAGTGTACATTTTATTGTAAAATACACCACAGAGGGCACCTTAGAGGTGCCCCCTGAAACTTAACCGACTATCTGTGTGGGCTGACTGGTTCCAGCAGCCTGCCACACTAGAGACATGTTGCTGGCCCCATGGGGAGAGTGCCTTTGTCACTCTGAGGCCAGTAACAAAGCCTGCACTGGGTGGAGATGCTAACACCTCCCCCAGGCAGGAGCTGTAACACCTGGCGGTGAGCCTCAAAGGCTCACCCCTTTGTCACAGCACCGCAGGACACTCCAGCTTAGTGGAGTTGCCCGCCCCCTCCGGCCACGGCCTCCACTTTTGGCGGCAAGGCTGGAGGAAACAAAGAAAACAACAAGGAGGAGTCACTGGCCAGTCAGGACAGCCCCTAAGGTGTCCTGAGCTGAAGTGACTCTAACTTTTAGAAATCCTCCATCTTGCAGATGGAGGATTCCCCCAATAGGATTAGGGATGTGACCCCCTCCCCTTGGGAGGGGGCACAAAGAGGGTGTACCCACCCTCAGGGCTAGTAGCCATTGGCTACTAACCCCCCAGACCTAAACACGCCCTTAAATTTAGTATTTAAGTGCTTCCCTGAACCTAAGATTTTAGATTCCTGCAACTACAAGAAGAAGGACTGCTGAGCTGACAAACCCCTGCAGAGGAAGAACAGAAGACACCAACTGCCTTGGCCCCAGACTTACCGGCCTGTCTCCTGCCTTCCAAAGAAACCTGCTCCAGCAACGCTTTCCAAGGGACCAGCGACCTCTGAATCCTCTGAGGACTGCCCTGCTTCGAAAAAGACAAGAATCTCCCGAGGACAGCGGCACTGCTCCAAAAGAACTGCGACTTTGTTACAAGGAGCAGATTTAAAGACCCCTGCAACTCCCCGCAAGAAGCGTGAGACTTGCAACACTGCACCCGGCGACCCAGACTCGACTGGTGGAGAACAACCAACTCAGGGAGGACCCTCCGGCGACTCTACGACTGTGAGTAACCAAAGTTGTCCCCCCTGAGCCCCCACAGCGACGCCTGCAGAGGGAATCCCCAGGCTCCCCCTGACCGCGACTGTCTGAACTCCATTTCCCGACGGCTGGAAAAGACCCTGCACCCGCAGCCCCCAGCCCCTAAAGAAACGGAACTTCTGTGCAGTAGTGACCCCCAGGAGGCCCTCTCCCTTGCCCAGGTGGTGGCTACCCCGAGGAGCCCCCCCCTTGCCTGCCTGCGTCGCTGAAGAGACCCCTTGGTCTCCCATTGAAAACTGAAGGAAACCCGACGCGTGTTTGCACACTGCAACCGCCGCCCCCGCGCTGCTGAGGGTGTACTTTCTGTGCTACTTTGTGTCCCCCCCGGTGCCCTACAAAACCCCCCTGGTCTGCCCTCCGAAGACGCGGGTACTTACCTGCTGGCAGACTGGAACCGGGGCACCCCCTTCTCTCCATTATAGCCTATGTGTTTTGGGCACCTCTTTGACCTTTGCACCTGACCGGCCCTGAGCTGCTGGTGTGATAGCTTTGGGGTTGCTCTGAACCCCCAACGGTGGGCTACCTTGGACCAAAAACTCAAACCTGTAAGTGACTTACTTACCTGTGAAAACTAACAATATCTTACCTCCCCCAGGAACTGTGAAAATTGCACTGTGTCCACTTTTAAAACAGCTTATTGTGTTTTATGTAAAAAGTATACATGCTAAAGTAATGATTCAAAGTTCCTAGAGTACGTACCTGCAATACCTTTCAAATGAGCTATTACATGTAAAATTTGAATCTGTCGTTCTTAAAATAAACTAAGAAAAGATATTTTTCTATAACAAAACCTATTGGCTGGATTTGTCTCTGAGTGTGTGTACCTCATTTATTGCCTATGTGTATGTACAACAAATGCTTAACACTACTCCTTGGATAAGCCTACTGCTCGACCACACTACCACAAAATAGAGCATTAGTATTATCTCTTTTTACCACTATTTTACCTCTAAGGGGAACCCTTGGACTCTGTGCATGCTATTCCTTACTTTGAAATAGCACATACAGAGCCAACTTCCTACATTGGTGGATCAGCGGTGGGGTACAAGACTTTGCATTTGCTGGACTACTCAGCCAATACCTGATCACACAACAAATTCAAAAATTGTCATTAGAAATTGATTTTTGCAATTTGAAAAGTTTTCTAAATTCTTTAAAGTCCTGCTAGGGCCTTGTGTTAGTCCCTGTTAGCATTTCTTTTAGAGTTTAAAAGTTTGTAAAAGTTTGAATTAGATTCTAGAACTAGTTTTAGATTCTTAAAAGCATTCCAACTTTTAGAAGAATAATGTCTAGTACGGAGATGAATGTGGTGGAACTCGACACCACACCTTACCTCCATCTCCAGATGAAAGAGCTAAGGTCACTCTGTAACATAAGAAAAATAACAATGGGCTCCAGACCTACCAAAGTACAGCTCCAGGAGCTGTTGGCAGAGTATGATAGAGCCAACCCCTCTGTGGATAACACAGAGGAGGATGATAGTGAACTGGAGGAAGAATCCCCTCCACCAGTCCTATCTAGGGAGAACAGGGCTTCTCAAGCCCTGACTCCAAAAATAATAGTCAGAGATGCTGGCTCCCTCACAGGAGGGTCCAGCCTCTCTGAAATCACTGAGGATAACTCCAGTGAAGAGGACATCCAGTTAGCCAGGATGGCCAAAAGATTGGCTTTGGAAAAACAGATCCTAGCCATAGAAAGGGAAAGACAAGAGATGGGCCTAGGACCCATCAATGGTGGCAGCAACATAACTAGGGTCAGAGATTCTCCTGACATGTTGAAAATCCCCAAAGGGATTGTAACTAAATATGAAGATGGTGATGACATCACCAAATGGTTCACAGCTTTTGAGAGGGCTTGTGAAACCAGAAAAGTGAACAAATCTCACTGGGGTGCTCTCCTTTGGGAAATGTTCACAGGAAAGTGTAGGGATAGACTCCTCACACTCTCTAAAAAAGATGCAGAATCTTATGACCTCATGAAGGGTACCCTGATTGAGGGCTTTGGATTCTCCACTGAGGAGTATAGGATTAGATTCAGGGGGGCTCAAAAATCCTCGAGCCAGACCTTGGTTGACTTTGTAGACTACTCAGTAAAAACACTAGATGGTTGGATTCAAGGCAATGGTGTAAATGCTTATGATGGGCTGTACAATTTATTTGTGAAAGAACACCTATTAAGTAATTGTTTCAATGATAAACTGCATCAGCATCTGGTAGACCTAGGACCAATTTCTCCCCAAGAATTGGGAAAGAAGGCGGACCATTGGGTCAAGATTAGGGTGTCCAAAACTTCCACAGGGGGTGACCAAAAGAAAGGGGTCACAAAACCTTCCCAGGGGAAAGGTGGTGAGACAGCCAAAAACAAAGATAGTAAAGAGTCTTCTACAGGCCCCCAAAAACCTGCACAGGAGGGTGGGCCCAGAGCCTCTTCACAAAACAATTCTGGGTACAAGGGTAAAAACTTTGATCCCAAAAAGGCCTGGTGTCGTAACTGTAGTCAGTCTGGACACCAAACTGGAGACAAGGCCTGTCCCAAGAAAGATACCACTTCTAACTCCCATCCAGCTAAAACTGGAATGGCCAGTCTCCAAGTGGGATCAAAAGTGTGCCCAGAGCAAATCAGGTGTCACACTGAAGCTACATTAGTCTCTGAGGGTGGGGTGGATTTAGCCACACTGGCTGCCTGGACCCCTGACATGCAAAAATACATTCAGCAGCTCTTAATTAATGGGACAAGTGTAGAGGGCCTGAGGGATACAGGTGCCAGTGTCACCATGGTGACAGAGAAACTGGTTTCCCCTGGCCAATACCTGACTGGACAAACCTATCCAGTCACCAATGCTGACAATCAGACTAAAGTACATCCCATGGCAATGGTAACTTTAGAGTGGGGAGAGGTCAATGGCCTGAAACAGGTGGTGGTCTCCTCAAATATCCCAGTAGACTGTTTGCTTGGAAATGACCTGGAGTCCTCAGCATGGGCTGAGGTAGAACTGAAAACCCATGCAGCCATGCTGGGTATCCCTGAACTGGTGTGTGTCAAGACAAGGGCACAATGCAAGGCTCAGGGTGAAAAAGTAGAGCTGGAGTCTGGAAAAATGGCCCAGCCTACCAAGAGAAAAGGAAAGTCAGCTGGGAAACCAGCTGCAACACAACACCAAAAAGAGAACCTCTCTTCTCAGGAAGAAGTTCTGCCCTCTGAGGGAACTGAGCCTATGGAGCTGGAACCTTATCAGGTTGAGCTCTTGGGCCCAGGGGGACCCTCAAGGGAAGAGTTGTGTAAGGGACAATAAACCTGTCCCTCTCTTGAAGGCCTTAGGCAGCAAGCTGCTGAAGAGTCCAAAGGCAAGAAAAATGGAACACATAGGGTCTATTGGGAAGATGGACTCCTGTACACTGAGGCAAGAGATCCCAAACCTGGTGCCACTAGGAGAGTGGTAGTGCCTCAGAGTTTCAGAGAGTTTATTCTGACCTTAGCCCATGATATTCCCCTTGCTGGGCATTTGGGACAAACCAAGACGTGGGAGAGGTTAGTCAACCACTTCTACTGGCCCAATATGTCCCAGAAGGTTAAGGAGTTTTGCCTCTCCTGCCCCACCTGTCAAGCCAGTGGTAAGACAGGTGGGCATCCAAAGGCCCCCCTCATTCCACTTCCAGTGGTGGGGGTCCCCTTTGAAAGAGTGGGTGTGGACATAGTTGGTCCACTAGAACCTCCCACAGCCTCAGGAAATATGTATATCCTAGTAGTAGTGGATCATGCTACTAGGTATCCTGAAGCTATTCCCCTTAGGTCGACTACTGCCCCTGCAGTAGCCAAGGCCCTCATTGGTATCTTTACCAGAGTGGGCTTCCCTAAGGAGGTGGTGTCTGACAGAGGTACCAACTTCATGTCAGCATACCTAAAACACATGTGGAATGAGTGTGGAGTGACTTACAAATTCACTACACCATATCATCCACAAACTAATGGCCTTGTTGAGAGATTCAACAAGACATTAAAGGGCATGATCATGGGGCTCCCAGAAAAACGCAAAAGGAGATGGGATGTTGTAGGAAGTTGGCCCTGTATGTGCTATTTCAAAGTAAGGAATAGCATGCACAGAGTCCAAGGGTTCCCCTTAGAGGTAAAATGGTGGTAAAAATAGATAATACTAATGCTCTATTTTGTGGTAGTGTGGTCGAGCAGTAGGCTTATCCAAGGAGTAGTGTTAAGCATTTGTTGTACATACACATAGACAATAAATGAGGTACACACACTCAGAGACAAATCCAGCCAATAGGTTTTTGTATAGAAAAATATCTTTTCTTAGTTTATTTTAAGAACCACAGGTTCAAATTCTACATGTAATATCTCATTCGAAAGGTATTGCAGGTAAGTACTTTAGGAACTTCAAATCATCAAAACTGCATGTATACTTTTCAAGTTATTCACAAATAGCTGTTTTAAAAGTGGACACAGTGCAATTTTCACAGTTCCTAGGGGAGGTAAGTATTGGTTAGGTTAACCAGGTAAGTAAGACACTTACAGGGCTTAGTTCTTGGTCCAAGGTAGCCCACCGTTGGGGGTTCAGAGCAACCCCAAAGTCACCACACCAGCAGCTCAGGGCCGGTCAGGTGCAGAGTTCAAAGTGGTGCCCAAAACACATAGGCTAGAATGGAGAGAAGGGGGTGCCCCGGTTCCGGTCTGCTTGCAGGTAAGTACCCGCGTCTTCGGAGGGCAGACCAGGGGGGTTTTGTAGGGCACCGGGGGGGACACAAGCCCACACAGAAATTTCACCCTCAGCAGCGCGGGGGCGGCCGGGTGCAGTGTAGAAACAAGCGTCGGGTTCGCAATGTTAGTCTATGAGAGATCTCGGGATCTCTTCAGCGCTGCAGGCAGGCAAGGGGGGGGTTCCTCGGGGAAACCTCCACTTGATCAAGGGAGAGGGACTCCTGGGGGTCACTCCTCCAGTGAAAGTCCGGTCCTTCAGGTCCTGGGGGCTGCGGGTGCAGGGTCTCTCCCAGGTGTCGGGACTTAGGATTCAAAGAGTCGCGGTCAGGGGAACCCTCGGGATTCCCTCTGCAGGCGGCGCTGTGGGGGCTCAGGGGGGACAGGTTTTTGTACTCACAGTCTTAGAGTAGTCCTGGGGTCCCTCCTGAGGTGTTGGATCTCCACCAGCCGAGTCGGGGTCGCCGGGTGCAGTGTTGCAAGTCTCACGCTTCTTGCGGGGAGCTTGCAGGGTTCTTTCAAGGCTGCTGGAAACAAAGTTGCAGCCTTTCTTGGAGCAGGTCCGCTGTCCTCGGGAGTTTCTTGTCTTTTCGAAGCAGGGGCAGTCCTCAGAGGATGTCGAGGTCGCTGGTCCCTTTGGAAGGCGTCGCTGGAGCAGGATCTTTGGAAGGCAGGAGACAGGCCGGTGAGTTTCTGGAGCCAAGGCAGTTGTCGTCTTCTGGTCTTCCTCTGCAGGGGTTTTCAGCTAGGCAGTCCTTCTTCTTGTAGTTGCAGGAATCTAATTTTCTAGGGTTCAGGGTAGCCCTTAAATACTAAATTTAAGGGCGTGTTTAGGTCTGGGGGGTTAGTAGCCAATGGCTACTAGCCCTGAGGGTAGGTACACCCTCTTTGTGCCTCCTCCCAAGGGGAGGGGGTCACAATCCTAACCCTATTGGGGGAATCCTCCATCTGCAAGATGGAGGATTTCTAAAAGTTAGAGTCACTTCAGCTCAGGACACCTTAGGGGCTGTCCTGACTGGCCAGTGACTCCTCCTTGTTTTTCTCATTATTTTCTCCGGCCTTGCCGCCAAAAGTGGGGCCTGGCCGGAGGGGGCGGGCAACTCCACTAGCTGGAGTGTCCTGCTGGGTTGGCACAAAGGAGGTGAGCCTTTGAGGCTCACCGCCAGGTGTGACAATTCCTGCCTGGGGGAGGTGTTAGCATCTCCACCCAGTGCAGGCTTTGTTACTGGCCTCAGAGTGACAAAGGCACTCTCCCCATGGGGCCAGCAACATGTCTCGGTTTGTGGCAGGCTGCTAAAACTAGTCAGCCTACACAGATAGTCGGTTAAGTTTCAGGGGGCACCTCTAAGGTGCCCTCTGTGGTGTATTTTACAATAAAATGTACACTGGCATCAGTGTGCATTTATTGTGCTGAGAAGTTTGATACCAAACTTCCCAGTTTTCAGTGTAGCCATTATGGTGCTGTGGAGTTCGTGTTTGACAGACTCCCAGACCATATACTCTTATGGCTACCCTGCACTTACAATGTCTAAGGTTTTGTTTAGACACTGTAGGGGTACCAGGCTCATGCACTGGTACCCTCACCTATGGTATAGTGCACCCTGCCTTAGGGCTGTAAGGCCTGCTAGAGGGGTGTCTTACCTATACTGCATAGGCAGTGAGAGGCTGGCATGGCACCCTGAGGGGAGTGCCATGTCGACTTACTCGTTTTGTCCTCACTAGCACACACAAGCTGGCAAGCAGTGTGTCTGTGCTGAGTGAGAGGTATCCAGGGTGGCATAAGACATGCTGCAGCCCTTAGAGACCTTCCTTGGCATCAGGGCCCTTGGTACTAGAAGTACCAGTTACAAGGGACTTATCTGGATGCCAGGGTCTGCCAATTGTGGATACAAAAGTACAGGTTAGGGAAAGAACACTGGTGCTGGGGCCTGGTTAGCAGGCCTCAGCACACTTTCAATTGTAAACATAGCATCAGCAAAGGCAAAAAGTCAGGGGGCAACCATGCCAAGGAGGCATTTCCTTACACAACCCCCCCCCAAACGAAAGAGGATGAGACTAACCTTTCCCAAGAGAGTCTTCATTTTCTAAGTGGAAGAACCTGGAAAGGCCATCTGCATTGGCATGGGCAGTCCCAGGTCTGTGTTCCACTATAAAGTCCATTCCCTGTAGGGAGATGGACCACCTCAACAGTTTAGGATTTTCACCTTTCATTTGCATCAGCCATTTGAGAGGTCTGTGGTCAGTTTGAACTAGGAAGTGAGTCCCAAAGAGGTATGGTCTCAGCTTCTTCAGGGACCAAACCACAGCAAAGGCCTCCCTCTCAATGGCACTCCAACGCTGCTCCCTGGGGAGTAACCTCCTGCTAATGAAAGCAACAGGCTGGTCAAGGCCATCATCATTTGTTTGGGACAAAACTGCCCCTATCCCATGTTCAGAGGCATCAGTCTGCACAATGAACTGCTTAGAATAATCTGGAGCTTTTAGAACTGGTGCTGAGCACATTGCTTGTTTCAGGGTGTCAAAGGCCTGTTGGCATTCCACAGTCCAGTTCACTTTCTTGGGCATTTTCTTGGAGGTGAGTTCAGTGAGGGCTGTCACAATGGATCCATATCCCTTCACAAACCTCCTGTAATACCCAGTCAAGCCAAGGAATGCCCTGACTTGAGTCTGGGTTTTTGGAGCTACCCAGTCCAGAATAGTCTGGATCTTGGGTTGGAGTGGCTGAACTTGGCCTCCACCTACAAGGTGGCCCAAGTAAACCACAGTTCCCTGCCCTATCTGGCATTTGGATGCCTTGATAGAGAGGCCTGCAGATTGCAGAGCCTTCAAAACCTTCCTCAGGTGGACCAGGTGATCCTGCCAGGTGGAGCTAAAGACAGCAATATCATCAAGATAAGCTGTGCTAAAGGACTCCAAGCCAGCAAGGACTTGATTCACCAACCTTTGGAAGGTGGCAGGGGCATTCTTTAAACCAAAGGGCATAACAGTAAACTGATAATGCCCATCAGGTGTGGAGAATGCTGTCTTTTCTTTTGCTCCAGGTGCCATTTTTATTTGCCAGTACCCTGCTGTCAAGTCAAAGGTACAGAGAAATTTGGCAGCACCTAATTTATCAATGAGCTCATCAGCTCTTGGAATTGGATGGGCATCTGTCTTGGTGACAGAATTGAGCCCTCTGTAGTCCACACAAAACCTCATCTCTTTCTTTCCATCTTTGGTGTGAGGTTTGGGGACTAAGACCACTGGGCTAGCCCAGGGGCTGTCAGAGCGCTCAATTACTCCCAATTCCAGCATCTTGTGGACTTCCACCTTGATGCTTTCCTTAACATGGTCAGACTGTCTAAAGATTTTGTTCTTGACAGGCATGCTGTCTCCTGTGTCCACATCATGGGTACACAGGTGTGTCTGACCAGGGGTTAAGGAGAAGAGTTCAGGAAACTGTTGTAGGACTCTCCTACAATCAGCTTGCTGTTGGCCAGAGAGGGTGTCTGAGTAGATCACTCCATCTACTGTGCCATCTTTTGGGTCTGATGACAGAAGATCAGGGAGAGGTTCACTCTCTGCCTCCTGATCCTCATCTGTTACCATCAACAGATTGACATCAGCCCTGTCATGGAAGAGCTTAAGGCGGTTCACATGGATCACCCTCTTGGGGCTCCTGCTTGTGCCCAGGTCCACCAGGTAGGTGACCTGACTCTTCCTTTCTAGTACCGGGTAAGGGCCACTCCATTTGTCCTGGAGTGCCCAGGGAGCCACAGGCTCCAGAACCCAGACTTTCTGCCCTGGTTGGAACTCAACCAGTGCAGCCTTTTGGTCATACCAAAACTTCTGGAGCTGTTGGCTGGCCTCAAGGTTTTTGGTTGCCTTTTCCATGTACTCTGCCATTCTAGAGCGAAGGCCAAGTACATAGTCCACTATGTCCTGTTTAGGCTCATGGAGAGGTCTCTCCCAGCCTTCTTTAACAAGGGCAAGTGGTCCCCTTACAGGATGACCAAACAGAAGTTCAAAGGGTGAGAATCCTACTCCCTTCTGTGGCACCTCTCTGTAAGCGAAAAGCAGACATGGCAAGAGGACATCCCATCTCCTTTTGAGCTTTTCTGGGAGCCCCATGATCATGCCTTTTAATGTCTTGTTGAATCTCTCAACCAAGCCATTAGTTTGTGGATGGTATGGTGTAGTGAATTTATAAGTCACTCCACACTCATTCCACATGTGCTTTAGGTATGCTGACATGAAGTTGGTACCTCTGTCAGACACCACCTCCTTAGGGAACCCCACTCTGGTAAAGATACCAATGAGGGCCTTGGCTACTGCAGGGGCAGTAGTCGACCTAAGGGGAATAGCTTCAGGATACCTGGTAGCATGATCCACTACTACCAGGATATACATATTTCCTGAGGCTGTGGGAGGTTCCAGTGGACCAACTATGTCCACACCCACTCTTTCAAAGGGAACCCCCACCACTGGAAGTGGAATGAGGGGGGCCTTTGGGTGCCCACCTGTCTTACCACTGGCTTGACAGGTGGGGCAGGAGAGGCAAAACTCCTTAACCATGTTGGACATATTGGGCCAGTAGAAGTGGTTGACTAACCTCTCCCACGTCTTGGTTTGTCCCAAATGTCCAGCAAGGGGAATGTCATGGGCCAATGTTAGGATGAACTTCCTGAACAGCTGAGGCACTACCACTCTCCTAGTGGCACCAGGTTTGGGGTCTCTGGCCTCAGTGTACAGGAGTCCATCTTCCCAATAGACCCTATGTGTTCCATTTTTCTTGCCTTTGGACTCTTCAGCAGCTTGCTGCCTAAGGCCTTCAAGAGAGGGACAGGTTTCTTGTCCCTTACACAGCTCCTCCCTTGAGGGTCCCCCTGGGCCTAAGAGCTCAACCTGATAAGATTCAAGCTCCAAAGGCTCAGTTCCCTCAGAGGGCAGAACTTCTTCCTGAGAAGAGAGGTTCCCTTTCTTTTGCTGTGTTGCAGTTGGTTTCCCAACTGACTTTCCTGTTCTCTTGGTAGGCTGGGCCATTCTTCCAGACTCCAGCTCTACTTGTTCACCCTGTGCCTTGCACTGTGCTCTTGTTTTCACACACACCAGTTCAGGGATACCCAGCATTGCTGCATGGGTTTTTAGTTCTACCTCAGCCCATGCTGAGGGCTCCAGGTCATTTCCAAGCAGACAGTCCACTGGGATATTTGAGGAGACCACCACCTGTTTCAGGCCATTGACCCCTCCCCATTCTAAAGTAACCATTGCCATGGGATGTGCTTTAGTCTGATTGTCAGCGTTGGTGACTGTATAAGTTTTTCCAGTCAGGTATTGGCCAGGGGAAACCAGTTTCTCTGTCACCATGGTGACACTGGCACCTGTATCCCTCAGGCCCTCTATTCTAGTCCCATTAATTAAGAGTTGCTGTCTGTATTTTTGCATGTTAGGCGGCCAGACAGCTAGTGTGGCTAAATCCACCCCACCCTCAGAAACTAGAGTAGCTTCAGTGTGGACCCTGATTTGCTCTGGGCACACTGTTGACCCCACTTGGAGACTAGCCATACCAGTGTTACCTGGATGGGAGTTTGGAGTGGAACCTTTCTTGGGACAGGCCTTGTCTCCAGTTTGGTGTCCATGCTGTTTACAGCTATGACACCAGGCCTTTTTGGGATCAAAGTTTTTACCCTTGTACCCATTGTTTTGTGAAGAGGCTCTGGGCCCACCCTCCTGTGCAGGTTTTTGGGGGCCTGTAGAAGACTCTTTACTATTTTTAGTTTTGGTTGTCTCATCACCCTTCCCCTGGGGAGTCTTTGTGACCCCTTTCTTTTGGTCACCCCCTGTTGAAGTCTTGGACACCCTTGTCTTGACCCAATGGTCCGCCTTCTTTCCCAATTCTTGGGGAGAAATTGGTCCTAGGTCTACCAGATGCTGATGCAGTTTATCATTGAAACAATTACTTAACAGGTGTTCCTTCACAAATAAATTGTACAGCCCATCATAATTACTTACACCACTGCCTTGAATCCAACCATCTAGTGTTTTCACTGAGTAGTCTACAAAGTCAACCCAGGTCTGGCTCGAGGATTTTTGAGCCCCCCTGAATCTAATCCTATACTCCTCAGTGGAGAATCCAAAGCCCTCAATCAGGGTACCCTTCATGAGGTCATAAGATTCTGCATCTTGTCCAGAGAGTGTGAGGAGTCTATCCCTACACTTTCCTGTGAACATTTCCCAAAGGAGAGCACCCCAGTGAGATCTGTTCACTTTTCTGGTTACACAAGCCCTCTCAAAAGCTGTGAACCATTTGGTGATGTCATCACCATCTTCATATTTAGTTACAATCCCTTTAGGGATTTTCAACATGTCAGGAGAATCTCTGACCCTATTTATGTTGCTGCCACCATTGATGGGTCCTAGGCCCATCTCTTGTCTTTCCCTCTCTATGGCTAGGATCTGTCTTTCCAAAGCCAATCTTTTGGCCATCCTGGCTAACTGGATGTCCTCTTCACTGGGGCTATCCTCAGTGATTTCAGAGGTGTTGGTCTCTCCTGTGAGGGAACCAGCATCTCTGACTATTATTTTAGGAGTCAGGGTTTGAGGGACCCTGTCCTCCCTAGATAGGACTGGTAGGGGGGAATTTTCCTCCAAGTCACTATCCTCTTCCTCTGAGTTGCCACCCTCAGAGGGGTTGGCCTTTTCAAACTCTGCCAAAAGCTCCTGGAGCTGTATTTTGGTAGGTTTGGGGCCCATTGTTATTTTCTTTATTTTACAGAGTGACCTTAGCTCCCTCATCTTAAGATGGAGGTAAGGTGTGGTGTCGAGTTCCACCACAGTCACATCTGTGCTAGACATTTTGCTTCTAAAAGTTGGAATACTTTTTAAGAATCTACAACTGGTTCTAGAATCTAATTCAAACTTTTACAAACTTTTAAACTCTAAAAGAAATGCTAAACAGGATCTAACACAAGGCCCTAGCAGGTCTTTTAAGAATTTAGAAAACTTTTCAAATTGCAAAAATCAATTTCTAATGACAATTTTGGAATTTGTCGTGTGATCAGGTATTGGCTGAGTAGTCCAGCAAATGCAAAGTCTTGTACCCCACCGCTGATCCACCAATGTAGGAAGTTGGCCCTGTATGTGCTATTTCAAAGTAAGGAATAGCATGCACAGAGTCCAAGGGTTCCCCTTAGAGGTAAAATAGTGGTAAAAATAGATAATACTAATGCTCTATTTTGTGGTAGTGTGGTCGAGCAGTAGGCTTATCCAAGGAGTAGTGTTAAGCATTTGTTGTACATACACATAGACAATAAATGAGGTACACACACTCAGAGACAAATCCAGCCAATAGGTTTTTGTATAGAAAAATATATTTTCTTAGTTTATTTTAAGAACCACAGGTTCAAATTCTACATGTAATATCTCATTCGAAAGGTATTGCAGGTAAGTACTTTAGGAACTTCAAATCATCAAAATTGCATGTATACTTTTCAAGTTATTCACAAATAGCTGTTTTAAAAGTGGACACTTAGTGCAATTTTCACAGTTCCTAGGGGAGGTAAGTATTGGTTAGGTTAACCAGGTAAGTAAGACACTTACAGGGCTTAGTTCTTGGTCCAAGGTAGCCCACCGTTGGGGGTTCAGAGCAACCCCAAAGTCACCACACCAGCAGCTCAGGGCCGGTCAGGTGCAGAGTTCAAAGTGGTGCCCAAAACACATAGGCTAGAATGGAGAGAAGGGGGTGCCCCGGTTCCGGTCTGCTTGCAGGTAAGTACCCGCGTCTTCGGAGGGCAGACCAGGGGGGTTTTGTAGGGCACCGGGGGGGACACAAGCCCACACAGAAATTTCACCCTCAGCAGCGCGGGGGCGGCCGGGTGCAGTGTAGAAACAAGCGTCGGGTTCGCAATGTTAGTCTATGAGAGATCTCGGGATCTCTTCAGCGCTGCAGGCAGGCAAGGGGGGGTTCCTCGGGGAAACCTCCACTTGATCAAGGGAGAGGGACTCCTGGGGGTCACTCCTCCAGTGAAAGTCCGGTCCTTCAGGTCCTGGGGGCTGCGGGTGCAGGGTCTCTCCCAGGTGTCGGGACTTAGGATTCAAAGAGTCGCGGTCAGGGGAAGCCTCGGGATTCCCTCTGCAGGCGGCGCTGTGGGGGCTCAGGGGGGACAGGTTTTTGTACTCACAGTCTTAGAGTAGTCCTGGGGTCCCTCCTGAGGTGTTGGATCTCCACCAGCCGAGTCGGGGTCGCCGGGTGCAGTGTTGCAAGTCTCACGCTTCTTGCGGGGAGCTTGCAGGGTTCTTTCAAGGCTGCTGGAAACAAAGTTGCAGCCTTTCTTGGAGCAGGTCCGCTGTCCTCGGGAGTTTCTTGTCTTTTCGAAGCAGGGGCAGTCCTCAGAGGATGTCGAGGTCGCTGGTCCCTTTGGAAGGCGTCGCTGGAGCAGGATCTTTGGAAGGCAGGAGACAGGCCGGTGAGTTTCTGGAGCCAAGGCAGTTGTCGTCTTCTGGTCTTCCTCTGCAGGGGTTTTCAGCTAGGCAGTCCTTCTTCTTGTAGTTGCAGGAATCTAATTTTCTAGGGTTCAGGGTAGCCCTTAAATACTAAATTTAAGGGCGTGTTTAGGTCTGGGGGGTTAGTAGCCAATGGCTACTAGCCCTGAGGGTGGGTACACCCTCTTTGTGCCTCCTCCCAAGGGGAGGGGGTCACAATCCTAACCCTATTGGGGGAATCCTCCATCTGCAAGATGGAGGATTTCTAAAAGTTAGAGTCACTTCAGCTCAGGACACCTTAGGGGCTGTCCTGACTGGCCAGTGACTCCTCCTTGTTTTTCTCATTATTTTCTCCGGCCTTGCCGCCAAAAGTGGGGCCTGGCCGGAGGGGGCGGGCAACTCCACTAGCTGGAGTGTCCTGCTGGGTTGGCACAAAGGAGGTGAGCCTTTGAGGCTCACCGCCAGGTGTGACAATTCCTGCCTGGGGGAGGTGTTAGCATCTCCACCCAGTGCAGGCTTTGTTACTGGCCTCAGAGTGACAAAGGCACTCTCCCCATGGGGCCAGCAACATGTCTCGGTTTGTGGCAGGCTGCTAAAACTAGTCAGCCTACACAGATAGTCGGTTAAGTTTCAGGGGGCACCTCTAAGGTGCCCTCTGTGGTGTATTTTACAATAAAATGTACACTGGCATCAGTGTGCATTTATTGTGCTGAGAAGTTTGATACCAAACTTCCCAGTTTTCAGTGTAGCCATTATGGTGCTGTGGAGTTCGTGTTTGACAGACTCCCAGACCATATACTCTTATGGCTACCCTGCACTTACAATGTCTAAGGTTTTGTTTAGACACTGTAGGGGTACCAGGCTCATGCACTGGTACCCTCACCTATGGTATAGTGCACCCTGCCTTAGGGCTGTAAGGCCTGCTAGAGGGGTGTCTTACCTATACTGCATAGGCAGTGAGAGGCTGGCATGGCACCCTGAGGGGAGTGCCATGTCGACTTACTCGTTTTGTCCTCACTAGCACACACAAGCTGGCAAGCAGTGTGTCTGTGCTGAGTGAGAGGTATCCAGGGTGGCATAAGACATGCTGCAGCCCTTAGAGACCTTCCTTGGCATCAGGGCCCTTGGTACTAGAAGTACCAGTTACAAGGGACTTATCTGGATGCCAGGGTCTGCCAATTGTGGATACAAAAGTACAGGTTAGGGAAAGAACACTGGTGCTGGGGCCTGGTTAGCAGGCCTCAGCACACTTTCAATTGTAAACATAGCATCAGCAAAGGCAAAAAGTCAGGGGGCAACCATGCCAAGGAGGCATTTCCTTACAGATGTCCTCTTGCCATGTCTGCTTTTCGCTTACAGAGAGGTGTCTCAGAAGGGAGTAGGATTCTCACCCTTTGAACTTCTGTTGGGCCACCCTGTAAGGGGACCACTTGCTCTTGTTAAAGAAGGCTGGGAGAGACCTCTTCATGAGCCTAAACAAGACATAGTGGACTATGTACTTGGCCTTCGCTCAAGGATGGCAGAGTACATGGAAAAGGCAAGTAAAAACCTTGAGGCCAGCCAACAACTCCAGAAGTTGTGGTATGACCAAAAGCCTGCACTGGTTGAATTCCAACCAGGGCAGAAAGTCTGGGTTCTGGAGCCTGTGGCTCCCAGGGCACTTCAGGACAAATGGAGTGGCCCTTACCCAGTACTAGAAAGGAAGAGTCAGGTCACCTACCTGGTGGACCTGGGCACAAGCAGGAGCCCCAAGAGGGTGATCCATGTGAACCGCCTTAAGCTCTTCCATGACAGGGCTGATGTAAATCTGTTGATGGTGACAGATGAGGACCAGGAAGCTGAGAGTGAACCTCTCCCTGATCTCCTCTCATCAGACCCTAAAGATGGCTCTGTAGATGGAGTGATCTACTCAGACACCCTCTCTAGCCAACAGCAGTCTGACTGTAGGAAGGTCCTGCAGCAGTTTGCTGAACTCTTTTCCCTAACCCCTGGTCAGACACACCTGTGTACCCATGATGTGGACACAGGAGACAGCATGCCTGTCAAAAACAAAATATTTAGACAGTCTGACCAAGTTAAGAAAAGCATCAAGGTGGAAGTCCACAAGATGCTGGAATTGGGAGTAATTGAGTACTCTGACAGCCCCTGGGCTAGCCCAGTGGTCTTAGTCCCCAAACCTCACACCAAAGAAGGAAAGAGAGAGATGAGGTTTTGTGTGGACTACAGAGGTCTCAACTCTGTCACCAAGACAGATGCTCATCCCATTCCTAGAGCTGATGAGCTAATAGACAAATTAGGGGCTGCCAAATTCTTAAGTACCTTTGACTTAACAGCAGGGTACTGGCAAATCAAAATGGCCCCTGGAGCAAAAGAAAAGACAGCATTCTCCACACCTGATGGGCATTATCAGTTCACTGTTATGCCCTTTGGTTTAAAGAATGCCCCTGCCACCTTCCAAAGGTTGGTGAATCAAGTCCTTGCTGGGTTGGAATCCTTTAGTGCAGCTTATCTTGATGATATTGCTGTCTTCAGCTCCACCTGGCAGGATCACCTGGTCCACCTGAAGAAGGTTTTGAAGGCTCTGCAATCTGCAGGCCTCTCTATCAAGGCATCCAAATGCCAGATAGGGCAGGGAACTGTGGTTTACTTGGGACACCTTGTAGGTGGAGGCCAAGTTCAGCCACTCCAGCCTAAGATCCAGACTATTCTGGACTGGGCAGCTCCAAAAACCCAGACTCAAGTCAGGGCATTCCTTGGCTTGACTGGGTACTATAGGAGGTTTGTGAAGGGATATGGATCCATTGTGACAGCCCTCACAGAACTCACCTCCAAGAAAATGCCCAAGAAAGTAAACTGGACTGTAGAATGCCAACAGGCCTTTGACACCCTGAAGCAAGCTATGTGCACAGCACCAGTTCTAAAAGCTCCAGATCACTCCAAGCAATTCATTGTGCAAACAGATGCCTCTGAACATGGGATAGGGGCAGTTTTGTCCCAAGCAAATGACGATGGCCTTGACCAGCCTGTTGCTTTCATTAGCAGGAGGTTACTCCCCAGGGAGCAGCGTTGGAGTGCCATTGAGAGGGAGGCCTTTGCTGTGGTTTGGTCCCTGAAGAAGTTGAGACCATACCTCTTTGGTACTCACTTCCTAGTTCAGACTGACCACAGACCTCTCAGATGGCTGATGCAAATGAAAGGTGAAAATCCAAAACTATTGAGGTGGTCCATCTCCCTACAGGGAATGGACTTTATAGTGGAACACCGACCTGGGACTGCCCATGCCAATGCAGATGGCCTTTCCAGGTTCTTCCACTTAGAAAATGAAGACTCTCTTGGGAAAGGTTAGTCTCATCCTCTTTCGTTTGGGGGGGGTTGTGTAAGGAAATGCCTCCTTGGCATGGTTACCCCCTGACTTTTTGCCTTTGCTGATGCTATGTTTTGAATTGAAAGTGTGCTGAGGCCTGCTAACCAGGCCCCAGCACCAGTGTTCTTTCCCTAACCTGTACTTTTGATTCCACAATTGGCACACCCTGGCATCCAGATAAGTCCCTTGTAACTGATACCTCTGGTACCAAGGGCCCTGATGCCAGGGAAGGTCTCTAAGGGCTGCAGCATGTCTTATGCCACCCTGGAGACCCCTCACTCAGCACAGACACACTGCTTGCCAGCTTGTGTGTGCTGGTGAGAACAAAACGAGTAAGTCGACATGGCACTCCCCTCAGGGTGCCATGCCAGCCTCTCACTGCCTATGCAGGTATAGATGAGTCACCCCTCTAGTAGGCCTTACAGCCCTAAGGCAGGGTGCACTATACCATAGGTGAGGGCACCAGTGCATAAGCACTGTGCCCCTACAGTGTCTAAGCAATACCTTAGACATTGTAAGTGCAGGGTAGCCATAAGAGTATATGGTCTGGGAGTCTGTTTTACACGAACTCCACAGCACCATAATGGCTACACTGAAAACTGGGAAGTTTGGTATCAAACTTCTCAGCACAATAAATGCACACTGATGCCAGTGTACATTTTATTGTAAAATACACCACAGAGGGCACCTTAGAGGTGCCCCCTGAAACTTAACCGACTATCTGTGTAGGCTGACTGGTTCCAGCAGCCTGCCACACTAGAGACATGTTGCTGGCCCCATGGGGAGAGTGCCTTTGTCACTCTGAGGCCAGTAACAAAGCCTGCACTGGGTGGAGATGCTAACACCTCCCCCAGGCAGGAGCTGTAACACCTGGCGGTGAGCCTCAAAGGCTCACCCCTTTGTCACAGCACCGCAGGACACTCCAGCTTAGTGGAGTTGCCCGCCCCCTCCGGCCACGGCCCCCACTTTTGGCGGCAAGGCTGGAGGAAACAAAGAAAACAACAAGGAGGAGTCACTGGCCAGTCAGGACAGCTCCTAAGGTGTCCTGAGCTGAAGTGACTCTAACTTTTAGAAATCCTCCATCTTGCAGATGGAGGATTCCCCCAATAGGATTAGGGATGTGACCCCCTCCCCTTGGGAGGGGGCACAAAGAGGGTGTACCCACCCTCAGGGCTAGTAGCCATTGGCTACTAACCCCCCAGACCTAAACACGCCCTTAAATGTAGTATTTAAGGGCTTCCCTGAACCTAAGATTTTAGATTCCTGCAACTACAAGAAGAAGGACTGCTGAGCTGACAAACCCCTGCAGAGGAAGAACAGAAGACACCAACTGCCTTGGCCCCAGACTTACCGGCCTGTCTCCTGCCTTCCAAAGAAACCTGCTCCAGCGACTCTTTCCAAGGGACCAGCGACCTCTGAATCCTCTGAGGACTGCCCTGCTTCGAAAAAGACAAGAAACTCCCGAGGACAGCGGCACTGCTCCAAAAGAACTGCGACTTTGTTACAAGGAGCAGATTTAAAGACCCCTGCAACTCCCCGCAAGAAGCGTGAGACTTGCAACACTGCACCCGGCGACCCAGACTCGACTGGTGGAGAACAACCAACTCAGGGAGGACCCTCCGGCGACTCTACGACTGTGAGTAACCAAAGTTGTCCCCCCTGAGCCCCCACAGCGACGCCTGCAGAGGGAATCCCCAGGCTCCCCCTGACCGCGACTGTCTGAACTCCATTTCCCGACGGCTGGAAAAGACCCTGCACCCGCAGCCCCCAGCCCCTAAAGAAACAGAACTTCTGTGCAGGAGTGACCCCCAGGAGGCCCTCTCCCTTGCCCAGGTGGTGGCTACCCCGAGGAGCCCCCCCCTTGCCTGCCTGCGTCGCTGAAGAGACCCCTTGGTCTCCCATTGAAAACTGAAGGAAACCCGACGCGTGTTTGCACACTGCACCCGGCCGCCCCCGCGCTGCTGAGGGTGTACTTTCTGTGCTACTTTGTGTCCCCCCCGGTGCCCTACAAAACCCCCCTGGTCTGCCCTCCGAAGACGCGGGTACTTACCTGCTGGCAGACTGGAACCGGGGCACCCCCTTCTCTCCATTATAGCCTATGTGTTTTGGGCACCTCTTTGACCTTTGCACCTGACCGGCCCTGAGCTGCTGGTGTGATAACTTTGGGGTTGCTCTGAACCCCCAATGGTGGGCTACCTTGGACCAAAAACTCAAACCTGTAAGTGACTTACTTACCTGTGAAAACTAACAATATCTTACCTCCCCCAGGAACTGTGAAAATTGCACTGTGTCCACTTTTAAAACAGCTTATTGTGTTTTATGTAAAAAGTATACATGCTAAAGTAATGATTCAAAGTTCCTAGAGTACTTGCCTGCAATACCTTTCAAATGAGCTATTACATGTAAAATTTGAACCTGTGGTTCTTAAAATAAACTAAGAAAAGATATTTTTCTATAACAAAACCTATTGGCTGGATTTGTCTCTGAGTGTGTGTACCTCATTTATTGCCTATGTGTATGTACAACAAATGCTTAACACTACTCCTTAGATAAGCCTACTGCTCGACCACACTACCACAAAATAGAGCATTAGTATTATCTCTTTTTACCACTATTTTACCTCTAAGGGGAACCCTTGGACTCTGTGCATGCTATTCCTTACTTTGAAATAGCACATACAGAGCCAACTTCCTACAAATACAAATCGTAGAAGATCCCAGCATAATCTTAGCCAACACATAACGCCCATCTGGATCGCTCCACATTTTAAGAAGCCTAAACTGGAGGGATCGGCGAATAAGTATTGCAACCCCGCATCCCCTCCCCTAACCCTGCGACTCACCATGCACATCTGGTGCTCCACTATAAAGCACCTTGCCTACCCAATCTCTACCGGGTTTCTCTGACTCAGATGGAGTAAGGTGAGTTTCCTGTGAAAGAGCGATGTCAGTATTTTTTGATCGAAGATAAGAGAGGACTTTCTGATGCTTGATATAATGAGTCATAACATGCACGTTCCAGGAGAGAACTGTAAGTGGTTTCACCAATCCCATTATGTAACAGAGTAAGAGCGCAGACTTACAAATAATTGAGGAATTTGCAATCAGTAAGACAATAGATTTATACAAGAGCTAAATATAGCGGTACTCCGCAAACTTGTGTTTTGAAATGGGATAATTAAGGTAGACAAAGCGGGAGATGAAGAGGAAACCCCTTGGTCACGGAAAAGAAAGAGAAAAGAAAAGGGAAAAGAGAAAAAAGAGAAAAGGAGTGAAAGATAAAACGGGAAACAGAAAAGAGAAAAAAAAAGAATAATAAAAATAAAAAAAAACAGAGCAACAAGCGGGAAGAAGAGACAACTGCAGAAATCGGGAAATATCTTGTCGCTGAGAGAACTGTTGAACTGCGGGTCAAAACCTGGAAGACGAGCATGATTTCCAAGGGGCCTTCCCCGCAAACAAAGCTATGGTATGGCATAAATTTGAGGAAGAGGTCAGGAGCCAACTGTAGTAATAAAGGAATAAGCAGTCCATATCATGTACACTAAAGTCAGTAACGCTGACGGACTAAGTGGAAATGAGTGGGATGGGGGAAAAGGTGAGCCAACGCCGGACTATAGGACCTCAATCAACAATCAAAGCTGCATCAAAGAACATATACAAGATACTAGTAGCAAAAGTGTATATCCATTGCCACTCCAAGACACGAGCCACAGCCAATCCTCAGGATAGTGTAGCATTCACAAGAGAAATGACCAAACAACCCAACCAGGAGTAAAGCTCAATCATAACAAATACAGTTAACGCTTGAGGATCAATCACCAACCCCT
Source organism: Pleurodeles waltl (assembly GCF_031143425.1). Taxonomy (NCBI): domain Eukaryota; kingdom Metazoa; phylum Chordata; class Amphibia; order Caudata; family Salamandridae; genus Pleurodeles; species Pleurodeles waltl. The sequence goes on along the minus strand of NC_090437.1, from coordinate 1,311,141,199 downwards.
ACCTCCTCCACCAAGAAAGAAGGCAATGACAGCAATAGCTCATTTTGGCACTCAATGTTCCTCAGGAATTAATTTTAAGGGGTGAACAAGACTTGTCCCTGCTCTGATCCTGAGTATGGTCAATCACCGCTTGCATAACGTGATCACGATCCTCCTGAGTTTTAGATGAACGATCGTGGATCCTGCCTCTCTTCTGCGAGACAAGACGCTGTGGTTGAGACAATGAAGAGGAGACTGTTGATGGATCCTCTTGGATGGTACTGTCCGTGCCAGGATGTGTGGAGGTGGTGTCCATAGGATGAGACGCCAGGCCACTCAAGAAGACACTGAGGTCTGCTGGTTCAGTGAAATACGTGGATTTACCATTGTAGGTGATCCACATACGTGCTGGCTCGAAAAGGCCATATTTAATCTCTAAGTTCCTGAGTTGAGGACGAAGGGCCAAAAAAGCTTTCCGCCTTTCATTTGTTGGTCTGGAGAAATTAGCCGCCACCCTGATTTCATGACCCTCAAGAGAGTATGATCCTTGGGATTTAGCTGCCAGGATTGTCTGACGAGCTTGTTCATGCCTCAGGAAGCATGCGATGATGGGACGGGGTTTGTCCGGGGTCGCTCTATGGAGAGGACCAATCCTGTGCGCTCTTTGGAACTCTAATGGTGGTGAATACTCCAAACCGGTGAGCTCGGTAATAGAGTTTTGAGGAAGGATTTAATATCAGAGCCCTCCTTGTGTTCTGGAATACCAAAAAGACATATATTATCTCTACGGCTCCTATCCTCCAGGTCAGTGACCTTTGTTCGCAGGGACCTCAGCTCAGCATCCTGACCAGATAGAGCCGCCACATGTTCTTCCATGGATGTGAGGCGCTGATCCAAGTTATGCACAGTCTCCCGAAAATCAGCTATGTCTGCCCGAATGGAGGAGGAGGCTATAGTCAAATCAGAGATTCTGGCGTCCATTGTCTCCAGATGACACCCCACCGCAGCAATCTCTTGCAGAATGCGGTCTGTCGCCTCCAGTGGGGGAGAAGTAGAAGCGGTACCCTGTGTTGACATGACTTTAGGTTGCGCCAGGGCCTCAGAAAACAGCAAGTTGCGGGGGTGTTTACCAGAAGACTTCCCGTCTGGCATTGCCCCAGAGTATCAAGCGTCTAAAAATAAAGTGCTGAGCAAGGATGTGCGCACAGCACTTTGTTAGCAACACAACCGTCAGGAAAACTGGTGTATGTCGTTGACAGGAAATAGCAAACAAACAGAGCACCGAGCTGCGTCCTCTTATCCTTATATTCTTATTTCAATGCTCAATTTAAATAAACTCTAGTAATGGCCTTTGTGAAAAAGCTTCCTAATGCTTTCAGTTTTTTCAGCAAAGTTCTTTATGGACTTTGAATAATACTAGATAAGTCCCAAAAATTGTCAGGAATAAGACCATGCGCGGTCCAGGTCCCGTCCGAAACTCTGCTGCGCGGCTCTGCGGCGCTTTCTGCGCACCACTTGTCATCCCCTCTTGCTCCAAAGGTGGCCATCAGCGTCGTCTGCCCTGTGGCAAAGCTCATAGAGCTACAGGTTCAGGACATTGGTGGACAAGATGCACTTATCAGTGCTATTCCATGAAGGGACTACAATTCCCATGTTTTTAGAGGCAGCTGCCATCTTGGGGTGTGGCAGGCCTATAAAGCCCAGCCACACTCAAGCACGTTGCTCACTATTTTGAAGACTTCGATGCAGTCAGACCTCGTGGGGGGATTCTCTAAATGAGAGCAGAGTTCCTGCATGGCAGAGTAGCATCCGATCGAAGTATCCTTGTTTCCATGGTGAATTCAAAAACGAGTAGGTCGTACTCGTAGTGGTAAGGCCTTGATGACTTCAATTTTGGAGGAAGTCATTACTTCCAGAAGTAAAGCGCCCCTTAGCACAACGAACAAAGCATTTCCAGTGTCCAGGTTACAGCGGCTGAGGCGCGATGATCAAAGGCGTTTCAGTCCACAGATGTAAAGCGCTCTTGGCACGATCATTTAGGCGCCTCAGTCCACATATGTAAAGCGCTCTTGGCACGATCATTCAGGCGCTTCAGTCCACATATGTAAAGCACTCTTAGCAGGATCATTCAGGCGCTTCAGTCCACAGATGTAAAGCGCTCTTGGCACGATAATTCAGGCACTTCAGTCCACATATGTAAAGCGCTATGGGCACGATAATTCAGGCGCTTCAGTCCACATATGTAAAGCGCTCTTGGCACGGCAGTTCAGGCGCTTCAGTCCACAGATGTAAAGCGCTCTTGGCATGGCAGTTCAGGTGCTTCAGTCCACAGGTGTAAAGCGCTCTTGGCACGACAATTCAGGCGCTCAAGTCCACAGATGTAAAGCGCTCTTGGCATGACAATTCAGGCACTTCAATCCACAGATGTAAAGCGCTCTTGGCACAGCAGTTCAGACGCTTCAGTCCACAGGTGTAACGCGCTCTTGGCATGACAATTCAGGCGCTTCAGTCCACAGATGTAAAGCGCTCTTGGCACGGCAATTCAAGCTCTTCAGTCCATAGGTATAAAACGCTCTTGGCACGGCAATTCAAGCGCGTCAGTTCACAGATGAAAAGCGCTCTTGGCACAGCAATCAAAGCGCTTCAATCCACAGGAGTAAAAGGTTCCTGGTACAACCATCAAAGTGATTCAGGCCACATAAGTAAAGCGCTTCAAGTTCAATGAGTAAAAACTATTTTGGCCTTTATAGTTGCGAATGTGAAAGTATTACTGGAGATAAGCAAATCATAGTTTTCATTGTTTTTTGGAAAGCATAATATGTGAAAAGCATATTTAATTCTTTGAGATTTTCTAGGTCATGATCAAAGGTTTATGTTATAAATACATAGATGTTACAGGATTGATATTCTGAGTATAATCATAGTCCAAAGCTCTTGCCATCTCTTGGTTCTGAGGTCATAGTTTATTCTTGTTCCATGATGATCACAGTCTAAAGTTCTTGCCATCTCTTGGTTCTGAGGTCGTAGTTTATACTTTTTCCATGATTCAAAGAAGGGGCTTTGCCCTCATTTCAAAAGGGGTCTCCATCAGATATCGGAGACCATTTGAGTCAAGAGTCTATTGATGAGTTATAGTTCTATGAATGAGTAAATGCATATTTGTTCTAACCTTTTCTTTTCAGATCTCTCTCCCTGCTGTTCCCTACCTATTTCCCTTCCCCCCAACTGGCTTCATCATAACTCTGTGCTGTAATAGCTTTCTGAGTTGGTGACGCCGGAAGGTGGGCCTTTTGTTCAGCAATGTGCGGATCCCGTGGAAAGGACACTGTGACAAGAATGATCTCAATTGCTCCTTGTCTTGGGGAGAAGGAACTTTCTCAATTGCTTCCAGGAGACTCCTTTTCGGTTTGACTCCTTGTTCTGATAAAGTATAACCCAAATACTCAATTTCTTTGAAGTATTTACACTTTTCTTTCTTTACCGTACGACCTGCCTTATTGATCTTTTCCAGCACACACCTCAATACATTGTTATGTTTCTCCAAAGTGTCTCCAAAAATTAGAATATCATCCTGAAAATAAATCATGTTATCCACACCTTCAAATACATTACTCATCATTCTCTGGAACACACTTGCAGCAGAAGCCAAACCAAACGGCATCCTAGTGAACTGGAAAACCCCTTCCATTGTCATGAATGCCATAAGTTCTTTTGAGTCATCATGCAATTTGACCTGGTGATACACACTTCTAAGATCTAATTTGGAAAAGTACTTTCCCCCATCTAACAATAAGATTAATTCATTTATATTCAGCAATGGATAATTATCCACTACAATTATTTTGGTCGAGCGACCGAAGGTCAACACAAAATCTCAAAGAACCATCTGATGTGCCTGTAATGATGACTAGAGAAATCCAACTGGAGGTTTCAATCCGTTCAATAATACTTTCATGTACCATGTCAGAAATCATATTTTTCACCTCTTTCCTAGCCATAATGGGAACTCTCTTCAACTTATGCTGTACCGGACAGCATCCTTCTTTAATTTGTCAGCAAAAACATCTTTATTCTCCTCTAAGATTTCGTCCAGGGTGATGTCTTCTAATACCATAACCCTGTTACCTGCTCTCGGATCTATCTTAATGTGTAAATCATATTGATGATGCCATCCCAAAATTGGTGGCCCATTGGTGGCTATATAAATCTTCCCCTCAACTTGTCTTTCTCCAAATTAAATTTTTGCCAACATGTATTCTACTATATCTATTTTCTCACCTTGATAGCCACCTGGATTAATATCTTTGGGTAGGAGGCATAACTTAGGCCATTCTTTCACAAACATGTTCTGGGGTATAATTGTATACAATGATCCGAAGTCTATCATTAATTGAACGCCCCTCCCACACACTGTAAAGTCTAGGCGGTCTGAATACATTATTTTTCCCATCAGGATTGTTATCTACCGACAGAACTCTGTCTACCTCCTCTTCCAACCCCATACATTCTTCGTGGATGACACCCACCCTAACTTTATTGCCGGTCTTACACATGCGTGCAAAATGCCCTTTTTTCCCACACTTCATACATTCCTTACCCGAAGAAAAACATGCCTTCGACTCTGTATCGTGAAACTTGCTCCCACACCTGGTGCACATCTTACTAGAAGGTTTGTTAGTGTTGTTGTACACACCTTTGTTACCATTTTTAGGCGTACGTACAGCTTTAGTGCTCATTAATGCATCATTACCCTCTTTACCAATACAATTTGTATCAAGATCGTCAGTGTTGTTTTTCCATTTCCTTCATGCAGTACTCAGATTGTTCCAATATTTCTTGCTATTTCTATGGCATCTTTTAATGTAGGATTTTTTGGTGCCCATAACCTCTTTTGCATTTTTTTGCTGCAACACTGTACTATTTATGGGTCACGTATCAACTCTTCTGTCATCACACCAAATTGGCATTTAGTAGACAGTTCTCTTAATCTTGTAACAAACTCATCTATGCTTTCTTCCAACCTTTGTGGTTGGGTATAAAACTTGTGTCTTGCCATCACAATATTGACTTCCTTTGAGAAAAGGTTTTCTAATCTTTTCCTTGCTTCTTTGTACACATCCGCTGCTTGCTGCCCATCCTGCTCTAAAATTGGAGGCAAGAATTTAAATACACACTGTCCTTCTTGGCCCAATGTGCTGAGGAGGAGGGCTTTTTTCCTTGGTGCTCTCAAATCCTGACCATCCAGTGCCACCAAATAATTTTCAAATATATCTATCCATTCTTCCCATGGAATAAGTGGATTACAAGGTTGAGTAAGGAAAGGAGGAGGTGGTACTATTCCTTGTGTATTGGTTGCCATGTGAATTTTCTTAACACTGGAATAATCTTCAATGTATTGTTTTTATATTCTCCAGGTTAACTTTAAACATTAACAAATGTCAAGACCAGTAGTGATTTCTCCAATATATTTTCCACATTTAAAATGTCCATCAACTTATAAATACTATATTTTAATATGCAGCCAATCCTTGTTATTATATAATGCATGTTTGACTATGCATTGAGTCTATGCTTTAAAATACACAAGTCTATCAATTATTTTCCACTCCTAAGATGGCCGCCACGTCATCTGACGTCTGTTTTTAGAGGCAGTGGAAGTTGTTTGCTGTTGCACGTGAAGTTTCTTTAAGGTGGTCGTCTTGTACAATGACGGCTGGAGCTTGCGCAAGTATTTGTGCGTGAGTGTGTGATACAGGCTGGGGAGCGTGAAGGTACGTATGTGGATGATAGTATGAAAAGCCCCATATTAATACGCTCTCTGCAATGCTTCGCACACTCTGTACCTAGTTTTCCAGTAATATTCACTGATTCCAACACGCAGGTTCGTAGCTTTACTTCCTCGTGTTCCCGTTGATGTGGAATTTGAGGTCGGCGCTCGTCGCCAATGTTAAGATCATTAAAAATGCAGGTCATACAGCAGTCAATATTTGATTCTTGGTTTTATTTGGTAACATCACAGGACACGAAGACAAGAAAGCTCCTTCGCCAACCTCCAGCTCTCCCACCGATCTCCACTGTCTCTGCACAATCTTTTCCCTCGAGACAATCCCTGCATTCTGAATCTTGGAATTCTCGGCATGCAACACATACAGAGAATTCCACCAGTACTACACTCCAGCAGTTAAGGTGCCCCACTCCAGCAGTTAATGTGCCCCACCTGCATAGCTGGCAAATTTCCCAGGTCGATGCGTGATATGCTGCCCCAGTCCCAGTTTTCTTTTTGTTTTTGTTTTAATTCTGGGACTTTTAGTCCTTTTTATAATGGGATAAATAAAACTACAAGTCCCAGAATTCAAAGGAAAAACCCTGGACAGGAGCAGCACATCAATCATGGACCTGGGAAACTTAGCACGGCTGGACCTTAAATGGAAGGGAGGAAATCCCTGTGCTGCGAAGCCATAGGAGGGACAGACAGCTAGAGTAGAAACACACCTTCTTGCCAGGGGGACTGCTGCTTCAAAGAAATGTAAACATGTGCAATTGGCCATTCTGCAAATATAAACCCTGCTCGGAAGTCTGTATTGGGTTTAGTTGATGGGTCACTTGAAGTTTCCTGATAGCAAAGATGTATGCTTGTTAGTAGCTAAGCTGAAGAGCTTGTGCTTTTAATAGATAGTTATAAAACGAGTTTGCATTAGGTTCAGTCTGATTATGTATTTCTAAACTCTATATCTTGAAAGCACTTTTTTTTATCTTAACCATAAATTTGTTTGTGCCTTTGGTGATCACCTATTTTATACTGTGTGTAGTGCAAGTTTAAAATAATGGCTTACATGATCATAGTGCTTTCTGCCACAAGCTGCAACTTCGAAGCACTAAAAATACACAAGTCACTCTTCCCATCTCGAACAACCAGAATGAGAGATGTTTCATAACGTAAAATAGTGAATTTCCCACTTACAACTTTAAATTGTATTTATTTTTTGTTCAATGTGTGTTATTTTGAATGCAATTACTTAAAGGTGGAAGACTAACAAAATAGTTACAGAATATTGTTTTTAGCCACACTTTTGACCCCACCCCCATGCTCACTGGCCCATCCCCATTGCACCTTTTTTGGGTCGAGCCTGCCAGTGCAATGCATCTGGATTGCATGACTCTGTTGTGTACAGTAAAGAGATTGGAGCCCGCCTGTCGCTTACCAGTTGTTGGCTTGCGTGGCACTCTTCTTTACAGCCTCGCAATTGGGCACTGCAGGGCAACCATAATTTCCGTTCCAGTCCAGAACAGTCTGCCCACTGCAACTGGCTGCACTCCAATCCAAAACAATCCTCCCCAAACCAATCTCCCCCATGCCAATCAATAACAATCCGCCTTAATCCAATCTGCCTCACTTTAATCCAGAACAATCTGCCCCACTTCAATACTTCCAACTCCAATCTGCCCCACTCCAATCCAAAACAATCTGTTCATTCTAATCCACCCCACTCCAATCCAAAACAATCTCCCCTACTCCAATCTGCCCCACTCCAGTCTGCCACACTCGAAACCAAAACAATACACCCCACTCCAATCCAATCAACTTCACCCCAATCCATCCTAATTCACCCCAATTGTATACAATTCGCCATACATCAACCCAATCCACCCCATTCCAATCCACTCCAATCCATCCCAAACCAATCTACTCCAATTCAATTCACCCCATCCCACTCTAAGTGGCTCCATTCCAGCAAATCCAATCCACCAAGTCCATTTCAGTCCAATCTAATCCACCCAACTCCAATCCACCCCAGTTTACTCCACCCTTATCACTCCAATCCAAACCACCCACCCCAATCCAATCTAATCTACCTCACTCAAATCCACCCCAATCCAAGCCACCTTTTCCCTTTTGAATTCACCACACCTCACCCCTATCCAATACACCCACACCAATGGGCCCCACTCCATCCAATTCACCACACTCTACTCCAATCCAATCCACACCACCTCAATCCACTCCAACCCATTCCACTCTATTCCACCCCACTCTACTCTATGACATTCACTGCAACTGAACCACTGAACTCTACTACCCTCCAGTCATCTCCATGATACTCTACTCCTACTTCACTCTACCACACTCCAACAAATCCACTTTACAACACTCTACTCCTCCACTCCACTCTGACACACCACACCACTAACTTTTAGCCATACCATGGTGTACAATATGGCAAAACACATTGTCAAAGCCAATAGCTCTTGTATAGGTGAGACCTTTTGGCTTTGCCAATGCTTGTTTTTACCATACTTCAGGTGCTGGTGGAAAGCCAGCGCATATGGTCATATCTCAGTAGCCAGCGAGACAGGCAGATTTTCGCTCTGAGCATGAGTTATGGGTCTCATGAAATGAGTTTCTAGTCTCAGAGAGCTCGGTGAAGGGAACATTGCATATATGTTCATCATAAGAAGGAAGTTACGAACTGTGGGTACCCAGGCCTTCCTGCTCACACACTCGTCAGCTGCTCAGCTGATGCACGGCATGCTAATGGCATACGCTGTTTCCCTCGCACTTTTTTAGAAGGATGAGTGCCATTCCCAAGAGAAAAGAAGGTCCTATTGGTGAAGGGTTGGGGTATATTTTGGAAGTATATAGTTTTTAGGAAGAGCAGTAAAAAGAGAAATCCACACTAGCATGCTTGTTTACATGGAATGTTGTATATGTTATGCATATTTATACAAAGCGCTTAGAAATACTGGTGAGGCGCGGAAGTGCTAATGCCGCTGAATGTAGAATGCTATTGTCAAGGTTGCAAGAGCGGCAGATTCAGAAGCGCTTTAAGACCACACACATGCAGTACAAATGCTTTTAATAGCATGACAAGTTCAAAGTCCGCAAAAAAGGTCAAAATAGTTACTGCTCTCACTACATTGATGCTTTTTAGGGTCGAGCCTGTGTTGCATGCGCTCGCGCATGCGTATCGCAGCGAGACTCTTTTGTATTTAGGAAAGGGCTCTGAGCTCTGTCAACTTCATATCAGTGTTTTTTATTGGTTTGTGGGCTTCCCTAATAAAATCTGCTTGCTTTCATTAGTCGAAGGCACGCATATGTCATGCCTTTTCCGGTGGCTAGCCCTCCTCGAGCGCAGCGACCAAGTACAGAAAACATGCGAGGCTCGCTGTTTTCCATCGGGCTCGTGGAATTTTTTTTCTCTAATTTACGAGCGCGATCTCGCTTGGCAGAAGTCGAGCGCTTTACATACTTGATTTCACTTTTTCAGGTTATGTACATAAATGCACTTTTGCCCGATAGGTGAAAAGTCAGGTTAGGAGTTTACAACGCGATCAGCTCTAACATGAGCAAACGCGAGACCCGTTGCATTGTAAATGCTTGTTTATGTATGTTACTTGGGGAGGAATGGGTACAAAAGAACCAAAAAAAGCTGTGAGTGCAGTGACAATTACATATACAAACAAAAAAATCTACAATTAACAGAAACATATGCACTGTATGCTCAAGGTCACTGGCTGGAAATGTGGCTCACTCCCAGCCACGCCCCCCACTTCACATTCAGCCTTGCCTATGAATGCCACCAGAGGCCCTAAGCACCTAAAAGATTTTGGTTCCTCCAGTGTAACCTCTATTATTACTATTTTTATTATTTGTATATATACGTATGTCACGTTTTAATTGATTGTGGGAGCCCCTATTTGTGGAACCCGTTTCAGCTGCACCATGTGCAGATTTCCACCATATGGTCCATGGTAAATCTGGGAATGGAAAATTCCTGTGGTGCCCCCTTCCCTGATGCCCTAAAAACTCCCTTTTCGCTTCTTGAATAATCCAGCCTTGACCGCCCGCTTGTTGTTCCCTGGTGTAACCTCTGCATGCTACCCCACCAGGGCCAGGCCTGCCCGGGGCACCTCTGCAGCTCAGCTCCTGCGCGCGTGGGCGGTCCCTAACCAGGAAGCGGCGCGGGACCCGCCCCGAGTGACGCCACGCCGCACCAATCAGCCGGGCCGGCGCGTCTGCGGGCGGGGCCAGCGGCGCTTCCTGCTTCCGGTCCACGCTGCGGCTCTGCAGACATGTCCCCCTCGGCGGCCCTCCTCCTGCTGCTGGCGCCCTCCTGCGTGCTCTGCGGTGAGTGCGCTGCGGGACTCCACTCGTCTATTTTTGTTTTTTGTACCCGTTCACATGCAAAGCCCGTGAGGGTCCGGGGCTCCTGCAGGCGGCGTGCCCGCGCTCAGTCCCCCAGCGGGGATGAAGCAGGGTGGGTTGCATGCACTTTGCTTTTTAGCGTGCGAGCTGCAGCGTCACGCCGCCCTTGGGTTGCTCTGCAGTTCGGCGGCAGCCGTGGGTGCATTTAACCCGTTACCCGCTTTGGAGTTCATTCTCCAGCCCGTGCTGGCACGTGAGCTCGTGGCTGCGCCGGCTTTACGTCTCTGGCCTCCCCTGACATTTAGTCTGTAGCTTGTGTTTGCCCTTAGCTTGTTTTTAAGGCTGCCATGTCTTCATCAGGCAAACCTGGACAGCTTCCCTGGGTGCTTTTTCAGGGGTCTTCAAACTGGGGGCGGGCCCCCCTAGGGGGGCCTCTAGTGATCCCAGGCTCTGGTCAAAAGAAAGTTTATGCAGATAATAGTGCTTTGTTTTAAGCAGAAAAGTGTTGGTTATATTTGTAAAAAGGTTACAGAACTTAACTGCAATGTTTGAATGAGTCCAGACGTACTTAAACGTTGCCAACGTAATAGAATGGTTATGAAAAATTCTGAAGGGGGGGGATGATGATTTATTTTTTCCCACTGGGGGGGGGGGTGCAGCATGAACACGTTTGAATACCACTGCCCTCGGTAATCCTCGTCCATTTGATTTTGTGGATGTTTGGGAGGGGGGAGGAAAACTTAGTTTTAAGATTGGTCTTTGTGTCAGAACGAAATTGCATGGGAAAAGAGGCCTCAAGTTTCTGTTTTGAAAAAGGACTGTGCAAGTAGGTAGTCAATGGAGTTTTGTGCTTCTTTTTAGTTGTAGGTGTCTGATTATATCATGACCTTAAGGTGGTATCTCATGCAAACCTATGTGTTTTCGTAAGTTAGAAAATTATACTGTGCTGTTAATGCTTTAACAATTCTATGCCTTTATTACAATATTTTTTTTAGCAAATTAGATGTGTTGCATTCTGGAAGTGGAATATACAGTATGTTCTATTATGTACAGGACTGGGATATTGACAATTGGCAATGGTTGCCCTTCTCACTATAAATATACTAGTTGTTGCTGAATGAATCTTATCTCTAACTGATTGGAGCACTTGGGAATAACACACTCACCATTTGGGTCATCCTGGCACCAAATAACAAATGTTTGTTGTTTTCCAACTCATTTTCGACCACTGAATAATGAAAGGCTGAGAGAGGACCCACCAGGCTTCAACCTGCGACTAGGAGGTCTAACGTAACACTGGCGTGGATGCATTAGTTCACTGACCCTTGAACCAGGTGATTCTAGACAACAAGAGCTTTAGCCAAATCCCTCCTTCTCTAGTTGACTAAATTGTGCATTCATGGGTAACTTGCATTGTCTTAATTATGGGGAGTGAATGTGTGCCATTCGTTTGGCAGTGTGTGCTGTAGCATTGCATTTGAGAGTAAAAAGGTTAGTGAAATATGTTTATTCTATTCACAATGATATGGAAGTAGATTTATTATTCTATTAACTCTTTGCCAGGAAGCTTATCTTGATATTACCACTTGATGTACACAATCTTGTATCATCTTCCAACAACCTCCATTCTCTATATGCCTATCAGTCTATAGCAGAGGTCTTCAAACTTTTTTTGCTCTGAGCCCCCCTAAGTGTAATGTTTTGAAGTTTGGCCCCTCAAAAACTTTATAGCAAGGATTGGGGAAGAGGGAGAAACATTGCTGAGTGCAGGGGGTGGGGCTTGAGATCATTTCAGGAGTACTTTTTCTACAGCTTGTACATCACTCTAAACAAGACTTATAAAACAGCAGATGCGTCAAAGAAAAACAAGTATTGACCCAAAAAAGACTGCTCCCCATAACTGGAGTGCTGTGAGCCCTTCATACTCCTAGACCCCAATGCTACTACACCTGCTGCACTAATGATAACTGCCATCCTGAGTATCAGACAAACTCCTCTACTTCTTTCACCCCTTTCCCACCATGCCTGACCATCACTTCAATCTAGAAACAGGCCCTGTATCCCTTTCAGAAAAAAAGAGCTCCCACATGTTGTGTCTCATTTTTCTGCAAGGGTGCCCTCAGTCCCAATCCTAGAAAGGAAACATAGCTCCCATGCCCCTTTTTTGAAGTGAGACAGTCATAATTGTGATGCAGTGGGCCCCTCAACCCGTGGTTCCCAGTGCTGCTGCATCTGCTTTATCAATGATAACTTCTGTTTTGCAAAGAGGGCAGTCTCCTCTGCCCTTTGTTAAATACATAGACTCCCATCTTACCCCTCCCATCTCTCTGAGGCCAGAGGAAGATGTCTCCTTTGCTTTAATTTTCATCTTCCATTAGGCCATTGCTCCAAGGTCTAAATCAACATGGGCAAGTGCACATTGGACCCAAGCAAGCAAGGAAGGACAATAACACAGCCATAACTGAGGTTTAGTTGGCTCTTCGTAACGCTTGGCAATGGTGTCACTGTACCTGCATCACCAATTATACTTTCTGTCCCTTAGTGTTAAAAAGCACAAAGTGTGACCTAGGCTCTGTTTGCAAGAAAAATGGTCACCCCACTCTACCTTTTCATGGTAAGACAGCCATAATTGAGCAGTAGTGGCAACTTACACACTTGGCAACTGTACCTGCTGCACTTATGAACAGCCCTTTAAAAAAACACAAAATAAAAGCCACTTATACTGTTGCCTTCCTTGGAGTATTTCTCTGAGGAGGCTATCTCTGGCCATTTATAAGCATAAAAATTAGCCCCCAGTCAGGGCTTCCTATTCCGGGCCATCTTTTTGACAATATTCCTGGGTCTCGCTCCTTTGCTCTATCTCCTGGACCATTACCGTGAGGTCCCAGCAGTCAAGAGGGTCAGGGCTCCATCTGAATGCAGCCCTGTTGGCCTTCTCTCTGCCACCCCGTGGACTCACCTTTTACAAAAAAACTGCTTCTCAACAGCTAATGACGAAGGGTGTGGTATTAATGCAGAGAGTTAAAGAAGAACCAAGCCTTTTTACCAGCTGTTAATTGAGTCATTACAGCCAGGGCCGCTGGAATTATGAGTTTCTGAAGCAGCAGCTTTTACCGCATAATAATGGGTTTATCGCATTTGCTGCATAATCCATCATCTGCTGCATAATCTGCAGATTTTAGCAAAAAAGATTTGATTCTAGCTCAAATGGAACAAAGGTTACTTAAAACGTGGAAAAGTGTTCCAGAGCAGTGGCAGTCCCATAGCAAGGGTTGACTGGTATTCTTGTAGTTGCTTATTGCTGTACTCTGGTGTTAAACTGGTAATAGTCAGCTGAAATAGTTACCCTGATAATGTTACCAGGAGTTAAAATCACAAAATATTAAAGTAATGCTAACACAAAATGTGCCACATTACACTGCATGATTTAGTCAGCCATGCTGCATCATTTGGTCCTCTCCTGCCACATAATTCCATTGGCTCTGCTAAAGCATCAAAGTGGCAAATACTTACTCTTTTTGCGATATAACTTGGGGGAATTAGCTGACTTCTGGAATAACGGCGACACTTAGTGTTTGCATTAGATACATTAGACTTATTAGTAAAAAGTATATTTTGTTAGAATTTGTTTTATCGCAAACACTGCGACATTTTGCAGCAGCCTGGCCTGGATTGTGTGAAATACTATTTTAAAATAATGACTTGCATATTCAGTGATTTCTGCCACAGACTGGAACCTCATAGCACTATAAACAGGACCACTGGAATTACATGGCAGAAGGTCAAATAATGCAGCAGATTTGACTAAATTATAGGGCAAAATAGGCAAATTATGACATAACATAACATGTGTATTTGTAAAGCGCACGTTCACCCGCAGGCAGCTTGGCGCTGAATAACAGATGTTTATTGTTACCCAACTCAATGGTACTCATTTTATCGACCTCAGAATTTTGGATGAAAGGCTGAGTGAACCTGCTGGGATTTGAACCTGTGACCATGAGGTCAAACACAGGCCCCTACAGTGGACGCATTAGTCCACTAAGCCACCAGACCCGGCTGCATAAGGCGGTGCATTTTGTGATAGTATTAGTCATTGTTTTGTATTTTATTTTTTATATTTGTTAACCCTACCCCTCATAAGTCACAGTTCAACACTCACATATAGCCATAAGCAACAGAAAGGTGATTTTTCTTTTTTTTGCCACCTTTCACCCTGCCCCAACACTCACTGCCTCCTGCCCCCCCATCACTCAGATCACAGGTCTCACTGTTTTTAATCCACTTCAGGAGCTCCATGTAAAGTAAGAAAGCATGGAAATGCGGCTAATAAACAAGGCTGCACTTCCCTGCCGTCTTCATTTACATGTACTTGCAAAGTCACTTGCACCTCCCTGGGAACCAATCAGCGGCCCCCCAGAAGGGCACGCCCCACAGTTTAAAGACCTCTGGTCTATAGATGCAAGATACCTAGGTCCGCATTATGAGTGCTCTCTTAATTCTGATGGGGGGTGTCCATAAAAGCCAATTACTGGCCCTATCGGGATCATGAGCTTCTGCGAGAACTCTATGTATCTGTTATTTCCACAGAGACTTTGGCTGCCGGAAGCAGCCAAAATCTTTATGTGGAAAAAAAAAAAGTGACATGATGAGTTACTGGTGGAATCAGACCTAAAATTACAGAATTTACAATAATTCCACATTTCTAAGAGGCTCCTCAGAGTCCCACTTGTAGTTCCCCGGCAACTCTGGCCCTTATGAGTTATTAGTATCCCAACTATTGGTAACTCCAGTGCCGCTGAAGTTACCAGGAGGATCACTCCGACACTCAAAATAAAGACCTAACAATCAATTACACTTTTGCATTTTTATACATTCCAGTTTAAGGAGAAGAGGAATAGGCAAAAGGAAACTGCATCTTGCAAATTGGAGTGTTTGTGGCTAGCTTGTCATAGGTAACATGGCACAGTACCATGGGTTGCATGTGATACTAAGATTAGAAGTTTGTAGCGGACTTTGGTCCCTTGCATTACCTACATACTCTTACAAGTTCAGCCATATATCACTGTGTGTGGACTTTGAGTCTCAAACCTCGCTTGTGTGTAGTTGCTGGCAGTTTATTATATGGCTTGACCAGGTAATATTGACTTATTGATGCAACTCTTTCACATTTGTTTTTGACAGTGGCCGGAATTTCAAAATACTTGGCTTGACACTTTTGGTAGTATATCTGCTTTTCTCTGCATTATTTCCTTAAGTTGAGCCCCCTGACTGTCCGCCATACTATTGCTAGATTGATTAGAAAAACAAGCACTGAGGGCCCTTCACTTTTGAATTCATTGAATTTGGTTTTGTGGATTGTTGTGCCTATTAGGAGGTTAGGCATTGAGTTACAGTGTTGCTATTATATTGTGAAGAAAGGTCCGGCTAGTTGTGAAAAGTCCCATTGATCATGCAGCTTGTTGGGGTTTGACTTGCCTTTCTCCTTGAATATCTGCAGGTTTTAGTTTATTGGTCTTTTTCTTGCTACATGCCTTTTCCTCGGGCATATATGATTGTTGGGCAGGTTTCTGCCATGTGATCCACTCCTAACTGATAACTTGGGAATTGTAGAGCTTCATCATTTCATTTCCTTTTTGTTTGACTTGCAGGACATGCTCTTTAGAACATTTATATAGCATTATTAGCCCTTTGCTCCTTTATGAGGTACTTCAATCACACCCGTAGTCTTTAACTCATTACTTCATATTGGTTATTTAATCTTTTTTTCTAATAATTCAATAAACTGTAAGTCTTTCTCTCATGCCACTTCTGAGTGACATAAGGTAGCGCTGAGAGGCCAGCCAGGACACATGAGGTGATAATGAAATTGTAAAGATCGTAAAATAGCCGGGTACTTTTTTATAGCTTCCAAATAATCCCTTTGAGATTTCCATGCAGTGCAAAACCTATTAATGTGTGAATATCCGATGCAATCTTGCTGTTTTATTAACTAGATGGAAAGATCCAAGATCCGTTGCACATAAAGATAGTTGAGACTGAACAAATTGCCTCAGGCCTTAAAAAACCTGAATTTATTTCTGAGTTTGTCCATGTACCAAGATAGGGATCTTTGTGTCTGCTATTAATAATTTCACCTTTTAGTAGCACAGCTTGATTCTTTACTTTCCCTCTTGTTTGACTACAGTAGGTCGTTGCTAGATCTGTTGTCGGTACTAGGAAAACTCTGTTATTTTTTAAAACTTTTTCTCCATTTCCTTTTTCATTGCGGCTGACTTTTTGGGTAATTGTTGTCCATGAATTGTAGTGAGGGCAATAAATTCCTTTTTAGGTTTCGCTTAAGATAACACATGTGTTGTCAGCAAAATATTTTGTTAACAAAAAAAGCTTAAAAACAGGCTTAGGTCCCGCCCATGACTTACCATTTGTTGGCTTTGACATCACTCTTGTTTCAAGCTAGCTCTTCCATTGCCACCTGCAGTATATAAAGCCGAAGTGAGGACGTGGCCGGTTGGGCGGTTTTCTCTAACTTGGCTTTCACATGGATCCAGTGAAGCATGTTAGATTATGGACTTTGTTGAACTGCTGCTTAACAATTGGCCTTTGAACATAAGTTGTTTTTGCATTAAAGACACTTGGCACAATGACCTGGAAGAAGTGTGACAACATTTTGGAAACTGAAGAACGTATATGTGTGGAGCTGAACAATGGTCCCTTACATTTATCAGCTGTGGCTCACATGGGGCAGACTATGGCACAAGTGTTATAGTTGTGTTTTCCTATCTACAAGCATATAAATGGAAATAGGGTTCAGTTCTTAAATGCTTGTGACATGTTTCACACAAACTATAACAAAATGCTTGCAAAAGAGAGAGCGTATGGTGGGTGTCTTCGATTTGACAGTGTCCAACAGGAGCAGACGTGTTCAAAGGAGGGCTTATGCAGCAGGAAGGATTAGCAGAGGAGGTAATCAGAGGGAGCAATCTGTCTCAGTACTTAAAAAAAAAAAAAAAATAAAGTTCTTTGCTTATTAGGTTAGGTAGGGTGCTCTTCTCGACATGTAATCTATTTTGTTGGCTTCAACCACTCCCATCACTTAATTCATTCACTGGCCTGACTTTCAAAAATCCCTCGATGTTGTTGGTAAATACCTTACGTTTGATCCGCCTAGAGGCTGATTTGTTACTGCCTTACAGACTGACCTTGTTACATGGATTATTGCATGATCACCCATATACTTTTGTGTGGGTGAACTAATTTTCTCTTTTGTCACTCCCTTTTGCATTGGGCGGCCATGACCGTTTCAAGCGCAAACCCCATTGGAGGTATTAGAGCGCATTTCATGAGCACCAGTCACGTTGCAAAGCTCTTAAAATTTTATTAACTTAGTGTCTTCTCCGGAAGCCTAATGATGACTTCCTCTCTCCCCCAGTAGTCTTGCTTCCCTTTTAAGCACAGTGGATGGCGGACCAAACTGCACGTCCGCATACACTGGGGGTGGCAGCAGACTGTTCGTACTTGCTGCGTCTCTGAAAGAAAGGGAATTATAACCAAAAGAAAGACTAACTCATATTAAACATATTTCATACTGATTACAGTTAAGGTTATGCATTAGCTTGTATTCTTTTGGGAATGTTATATACTACCATATTCTAAAATGAGACTCCCTGAGAGAAATTTACTATTGATGTATGTTTGAGATCTGGCTTGTTCTGCGTTTAATATCATAACTTTAGTGTTAGAGAGTCCAGCATACATTTTAAAGGTTAAGAATACAATTATGTATGTTTCTGAAAACTGATTAAAATACCTGAAGTTAACTGAATAATTAAAGATAAATAAACAAGTTTATTCTTCAAGTGGTACTACCAATCAGTCCTTCAAAGATGGAAGCTCCAATAATAAATTACGGATTGCCAGGCCACCAGACTGGTGTGTTCCTCTTCTGTTTCCATGTCTGAGGTCCAGTGCGGGCTGAAAATGGGTTGAATACTGTAGGGGTGTGGTTGCAGAGTTCCTTGGCTCAAGAGAACATTCTCATCCATTAGCTCCTTGGAATCCGGCAGGGGAAAGCTTTTCCACCGTAGGCACGTGCCCATCCGGATCTCAACTTGCTGTCCCGTTCTTGGATGTTGTTGTTTGAAGGTGAAGAGAGAGAGGTGAATACGTGCTTGAATGCTTTTGAAAATAGTATGGAAACATTGAGGAACAGGATTGGCCAAAGGTAGCCATGCAACTATGCAATGAAAGGACACAACGCATGGTAGATGCATCATACAGACTTGCCCACTAGGAAGCCATCTTAATTGTATCATCTGATAATTGTTTCCTTTGAGCTAAGCTAAACTTAGATAGGAGAACTACATGCCCGAATAACTGTGAAAGAAGTGTGTAGGGACTAGACATTGTTAATCAGTATTCTGTGCTACGCAACTGAAAATAAATAAATGTACCATAGTAACAAGTTATTGTAGCTTATGACTCCTTTCCCTGTGTCGTGTACAGTAATGCGACACGTCTGGACCACATGAGGACGGGATCTGTACACAGGACGCTGCTGTTATGTAACTGTCAGTTTTGAAGGATAATTTTTAGCACATTGTTGGCAATGTGCAGAAGAACCCTTGAGAATTTTGTTTTGAAGTGTATGAGATTCCTAACAAACCAGCACATTTTTTTAAATTTCCACTTGTAAAAGTTGCAAGATACAATTGTGGTGTGCTACTACGTTTTATATACATTTTATACCTAATGTTCTACTTTCATGGCGCGCTGGCACTGAGCGTAAAGAGCAATATTGGTATTCACAATAAACATTTGTATTGCAGCAAAAACAACACCATCATAACATTACGTGGTATTAAGATTTATTCCGCTGCAGCTGTGGACTCAGTAATTAAAACAAAGGCGGCAGATGTTCCCCCAGAAACACAGTAAATCTCACTTTTTATGATTTTCACTAAGGCGGCAAAGCTTGCACATTCTGCCCGTTTATTTGTTCAGATTTATTTTTTTTTAAACCCACGCATGTGTACCTTATGGATAGAGTATTCAGCAGCGTCGGCAAGGGAGGGGAGGGCATGGTAACTTTCTGGGCTTGATTTCTGAAGTGGATACATGGCTACTGGAATTATGAGGCAGAAAGGAACAAATTATGCAGCAGGGTTGACCAATTTATGTGGCATGAAAAGTCCAGCTATACATTTACTACGCCAATAGCTCTAACTCAAGCAAATGCAAGACCTATTGTATTGCAAATGCTTGTTTACTTAGAAGTTGATCAATGAAAAGTTAACCTGAATATCCTGAGTCTGACAATAGCAAATATGTGCAAGTTTCACAGTAGTTGTGGTCTATACTGGCACTTTTTAAATATTTGTCTTTGTCAGTACATTGTTGTGGAATTACAGCAGTAGTTCTTTGCTGACATATATTCACCCTAGGACCACAAAGAAACATACTAGCCATATAATTTCCAGTTCAGATTACCCTAAAGTTAGCTAGGGAGGACTTCTTTCTGTACAAATAGCTGGTGGGGAGTTGTTATAGAATATGTTTCTCTTTCTCACATAAAGTTGGTAAAATATTTCATTTTGTTTTCTTTTAGCTACACCAAACAAGAATATGTTGATGGGAAAGGTGGACTCTGCTTCAAGGGTGATCTGAGTTACAAAGTCTCCTGACTTGAATGCACATCCAATTTTTATGATCTGGCTTGATAGCATAGCGTGGCCAGACAATTATGTGAGCATCACTAGAAAGGGGTTTTGGCTTCTCCCACATGTTGGGAGGCGGAGTACATGTTGTGATTGGGCAGATGTTATGTACTTCCACAAAAAGTGCTTGCCCTTCACATGACAGTTATCATTCGGTTTATATATCTTGCTGCCTGAGAGTGATCTTTCAGGGTCACACCCATGACACTGTAATGCTATTAAAGTTTCTTAGATACCTAGATTATTTCTAGTATTTTTCTCTGGCAGCAGTAAAGATGGGAGCAGGGCTGTCATTAACTGCCAACTGACCTTTTAACTTAAACAAATATTAATTCTGCAGTTCTTTGCTTCCACACAAATACGTATCCATTCCCGTGCTATTTGCCATACAGCATTCCTTTAAAGCCAGAGCTATTGGCACTGCCAGTGCTCCTTTTTAAGCTTTACAAGTTCAGTAGTTTGTGAAGTTTAGATTAAGGAAGTGAAAAACACCTTCTCTGCTAGGGGAAACCACCCAACTTGCAATTGTGGGCTTCATGGGTGACGACAATTTCCTGTTCCACACTGCAGTGGCCCACAAGAGCCTCGCCCACCACCCTGCACTTTACCTTAGGGTCCAGGGCCATCAGACTCCCCAACCAAAAAACACACCACACACCACACACACACACAACATTTGGCAAATAATACATTTCTGTACTACTTTCCTATTAGAGGAAAATACTGTCTCAGACACATTCCTGAGGTCTCCTAATGGTAACAACCATACATGTGTTTAACCTCGGGGCTTTTGGCCTCCACCAGAGCACAATAAATCAGTTTTTCAGAACTATGTTGGTCTCTGCTCCCCGATTCTTTGAAAACGACAGAACTTTTAGAAAAGATAGGAAACAGAAGGTTCGATGGCATCTGTCGCTGTAGATACGCATGTTCTGCAATAGCTCGCCATCTGGTGTTGGGCCGGAGTGTTACAAGTTGTTTTTCTTCGAAGAAGTCTTTCGAGTCACGGGACCGAGTGACTCCTCCTTTTGTCTCCATTGCGCATGGGCGTCGACTCCATCTTCGATTGTTTTTTTTCCGCCATCGGGTTCGGACGTGTTCCTGTCGCTCCGAGTTTCGGAACGGAAAAAATAGTTAATTTCGGAAGATTTTCGTCGGTATTGTTGCGTTCGGGTTCGGCGTACTTAGATTCCACACCGCATCGAAGATCGAAGAGCTCCGGTGCCCTTCGGGGTAGTTTTTCGATCCTCCGTCGGGGGCCTGGTCGGCCCGACCGCGTGCTGAAGAACGCCGATGGAACGGACCCCGTTCCGTTTCTGCCCCAAATGCCACAATAAATACCCCTACACAGACCAACACTTGGTCTGCAACCTGTGCCTGTCACCTGAGCACAGCGAAGACACCTGCGAGGCCTGTCGTGCGTTCCGGTCCCGAAAAACACTCCGAGACCGTCGAGCCAGAAGACTTCAAATGGCGTCCGCACCGACAGCCCAACGGGAGTTCGAGGAACAAGAAGAGGAAGGTACCTTCTCGATCCAAGACTCAGACTCCGAAGGATTCGACGATACACAAACCGTGAGTAAGACGTCGAAAACCACACAAAGAAACATTTACAAGGCCCAGGGGACGCCACTGCCACCAGGCCATGGCTCGACCCATAAATTCGGTGACCGACCGTCGGCACCGAAAAAGGCCCAAACAGTGCCGAGATCGTCCGACTCCGGTCGAGACACCGGCACGCAGCCTTCTCGGGACCGAGAAAGTGCTGGAGACAAGCCTCGACACCGAGATGCCGGTGTGGACACGTCTCGACGCCGAGACAGCGGCACCTAAACAGATCGACGCCGAGAGGTTTCGGCCCCGAAAAGGAAAAAAGTCACCTCGGAGCCGAAAAAACACGCAGACAAAGTTTCGATGCCGAAACAAACTGCAAGCGACCCAGCTTCAGGCTCTTATACAGAAGAGCACTCGCTAACCTCCCAAATGCAAAAGCATAGGTTTGAGGAAGAGCTACAAGCAACTGATGTGGACCATACGCAAAAGCGTATCTTCATTCAGCAGGGAACAGGAAAAATAAGCACCCTTCCCCCCATTAGGAGAAAGAGAAGGTTGGAGTTCCAGACGGAACAAGCACCACAACCAAAAGTGGTGAAAAGAGTTACACCACCACCCTCTCCTCCGCCCGTGATTAACGTTTCACCAGCACAAACGCCATCACACTCCCCAGCTCACACCACCATGAGCCAGGGTGACCAAGATCAGGACGCATGGGACCTATACGACGCCCCAGTGTCAGATAACAGCCCAGAGGCATACCCTACAAAACCATCTCCACCAGAAGACAGCACCGCGTACTCTCAGGTGGTGGCTAGAGCAGCACAATTTCACAACGTAAGCCTCCACTCAGAACAGGTCGAGGATGATTTCTTGTTCAACACACTCTCCTCCACCCACAGCTCCTACCAAAGCCTGCCTATGCTCCCTGGTATGCTCCGGCACGCAAAAGACATATTTAAGGACCCGGTCAAAAGTAGGGCAATCACACCAAGGGTGGAAAAAAAGTATAAGCCGCCTCCTACGGACCCGGTTTTCATCACAACACAGCTGCCACCAGACTCTGTTGTTGTAGGAGCAGCTGGAAAAGGGCCAACTCTCACACATCTGGAGATGCACCACCCCCAGATAAAGAAAGCCGCAAGTTCGATGCAGCTGGTAAGAGAGTCGCAGCACAAGCTGCAAACCAGTGGCGCATCGCGAACTCCCAGGCACTACTTGCGCGCTATGACAGAGCCCACTGGGACGAGATGCAACATCTCATTGAACATCTGCCCAAAGACTTCCAAAATAGGGCAAAACAAGTGGTTGAGGAGGGACAGACCATCTCCAACAACCAGATACGTTCCTCCATGGACGCTGCAGATACAGCTGCACGGACAATTAATACATCTGTAACTATCAGAAGGCATGCATGGCTCCGAACGTCTGGATTTAAACCAGAGATTCAACAAGCAGTTCTCAATATGCCTTTTAATGAAAAAGAACTGTTCGGTCCAGAAGTGGACACAGCGATTGAGAAACTCAAAAAAGATACAGACACTGCCAAAGCCATGGGCGCACTCTACTCCCCGCAGAGCAGAGGGAATTACAGCACATTCCGTAAAACGCCCTTTCGAGGGGGGTTTCGGGGTCAAAGCACACAAGCCAGCACCTCACAAGCAACACGGTCCACTTACCAGGGACAGTATAGAGGAGGTTTTCGGGGACAATATAGAGGAGGGCAATTCCCTAGAAATAGAGGGAGATTTCAAAGCCCCAAAACCCCTACTACTAAACAATGACTCACATGTCACTCACCCCCTCCACACAACACCAGTGGGGGGAAGAATAGGTCATTATTACAAAGCATGGGAGGAAATCACTACAGACACTTGGGTTCTAGCAATTATCCAACATGGTTATTGCATAGAATTTCTACAATTCCCTCCAAACATACCACCAAAAGCACAAAATTTAACAACACACCATTCCAATCTCCTGGAGATAGAAGTGCAGGCACTATTGCAAAAGAATGCAATCGAATTAGTGCCAAACACACAAATAAACACAGGAGTTTACTCACTGTACTTTCTGATACCAAAGAAGGACAAAACGCTGAGACCAATCCTAGACCTCAGAGTAGTGAACACTTTCATCAAATCAGACCACTTCCACATGGTCACACTACAAGAAGTATTGCCATTGCTAAAACTGCACGACTACATGGCAACTTTAGACCTCAAGGATGCTTATTTCCATATACCAATACACCCATCGCACAGGAAATACCTAAGGTTTGTATTCAAAGGAATACATTACCAATTCAAGGGACTGCCTTTCGGATTAACAACCGCACCAAGAGTCTTTACCAAATGTCTAGCAGTGGTCGCAGCACACATAAGAAGGCAGCAAATACATGTGTTCCCATATCTAGACGACTGGCTAATCAAGGCCCATTCGTTAATAGAGTGCTCAAATCACACAAATCATATCATACAAACCCTCTTCAAACTAGGGTTCACCGTCAATTTCACAAAATCCAAAATTCTGCCACGCAAGGTACAACAATACCTGGGAGCCATAATAGACACATCAAAAGGAGTAGCCACTCCAAGTTCACAAAGAATTCAAAATTTCAACACCATCATACAACGCATGTATCCAACACAAAAGATACAGGCAAAGATGGTATTACAACTCCTAGGCATGATGTCATCATGCATAGCCATTGTCCCAAACGCAAGACTGCACATGAGGCCCTTACAACAATGCCTAGCATCACAGTGGTCTCAAGCACAGGGTCACCTTCTAGATCTGGTGTTAATAGACCGCCAAACTTACCTCTCGCTTCTGTGGTGGAACAACATAAATTTAAACAAGGGGCGGCCTTTCCAAGACCCAGTGCCACAATACGTAATAACAACAGATGCTTCCATGACAGGGTGGGGAGCACACCTCAATCAACACAGCATACAAGGACAATGGAACGTACATCAAACAAAACTGCATATCAATCACCTAGAACTTCTAGCAGTTTTTCAAGCACTAAAAGCTTTCCAACCAATAATAGTTCACAAATACATTCTCGTCAAAACAGACAACATGACAACAATGTATTATCTAAACAAGCAGGGTGGGACGCACTCCACGCAGTTAAGCCTGCTAGCACAAAAAATTTGGCATTGGGCAATTCACAACCAAATTCGCCTAATTGCACAGTTTATACCAGGGATACAAAATCAACTCGCAGACAATCTCTCTCGAGATCACCAACAGGTCCACGAATGGGAAATTCACCCCCAAATACTGAACACTTATTTCAAACTCTGGGGAACACCTCAGATAGACTTGTTTGCGACAAGGGAGAACGCAAAATGCCAAAACTTCGCATCCAGATACCCACACAAACAATCCCAAGGCAATGCCCTATGGATGAACTGGTCAGGGATATTTGCTTACGCTTTTCCTCCTCTCCCTCTCCTTCCTTACCTGGTAAACAAACTCAGTCAAAGCAAACTCAAACTCATATTGATAGCACCAACTTGGGCAAGGCAACCCTGGTACACAACGCTGCTAGACCTATCAGTGGTACCCTGCATCAAATTGCCCAACAGGCCAGATCTGTTGACACAGCACAACCAAAAGATCAGACACCCAGATCCAGCATCGCTGAATCTAGCAATCTGGCTCCTGAAATCCTAGAATTCGGACACTTACAACTTACCCAAGAATGTATGGAAGTCATAAAACAAGCAAGAAGGCCATCCACCAGGCACTGCTATGCAAGTAAATGGAAGAGGTTTGTTTGCTACTGCCATATTAATCAAATACAACCATTACACACAACTCCAGAACATGTAGTGGGTTACTTGCTTCACTTACAAAAATCTAACCTAGCTTTCTCTTCCATTAAGATTCACCTTGCAGCAATATCTGCATACCTGCAGACTACCTATTCAACTTCCCTATATAAAATACCAGTCATTAAAGCATTCATGGAGGGCCTTAGGAGAATTATACCACCAAGAACACTACCTGTTCCTTCATGGAACCTAAATGTTGTCCTAACTAGACTTATGGGTCCACCTTTTGAACCCATGCACTCCTGCGACATACAGTTCCTAACCTGGAAGGTGGCATTTCTCATCGCCATTACTTCCCTGAGAAGAGTAAGCGAGATTCAGGCGTTTACTATACAGGAACCTTTTATACAACTACACAAAAATAAAGTCGTCCTAAGGACCAATCCTAAATTTTTGCCAAAGGTTATTTCACCGTTCCATCTAAATCAAACAGTGGAACTTCCAGTGTTCTTTCCACAGCCAGATACCGTAGCTGAAAGGGCACTACATACATTAGATGTCAAAAGAGCATTAATGTATTACATTGACAGAACAAAGAACATCAGAAAGACTAAACAACTCTTTATTGCATTTCAAAAACCTCATGCAGGAAACCCAATTTCAAAACAAGGTATAGCCAGATGGATAGTTAAATGCATCCAAATCTGCTACCTTAAAGCTAAACGACAGCTGCCCATTACACCAAGGGCACACTCAACCAGAAAGAAAGGTGCTACCATGGCCTTTCTAGGAAACATCCCAATGCAAGAAATATGTAAGGCAGCCACATGGTCTACGCCTCACACATTCACCAAGCACTACTGTGTAGACGTGTTATCCGCACAACAAGCCACAGTAGGTCAAGCTGTATTAAGGACATTATTTCAGACTACTTCCACTCCTACAGGCTGATCCACCGCTTTTGGGGAAATAACTGCTTACTAGTCTATTGCAGAACATGCGTATCTACAGCGACAGATGCCATCGAACTGAAAATGTCACTTACCCAGTGTACATCTGTTCGTGGCATCAGTCGCAGTAGATTCGCATGTGCCCACCCGCCTCCCCGGGAGCCTGTAGCAGTTTGGAAGTTACCTTAAATTATTTATATATGTATCATCTCAACCTTAAATAGGTGCATACTTAGTCACTCCATTGCATGGGCACTATTAATACAATTCAACTCCTACCTCACCCTCTGCGGGGAAAAACAATCGAAGATGGAGTCGACGCCCATGCGCAATGGAGACAAAAGGAGGAGTCACTCGGTCCCGTGACTCGAAAGACTTCTTCGAAGAAAAACAACTTGTAACACTCCGGCCCAACACCAGATGGCGAGCTATTGCAGAACATGCGAATCTACTGCGACTGATGCCACGAACAGATGTACACTGGGTAAGTGACATTTTCATTATCTGAGATTCTACGTAACCTGCTGATTCTTTACATCGCTTGTTTCGTTCTTTGCTTCTGATTGGCTAGCCAAGGGATCTTGCTGAAAAAGCAACTTTTTCTTACAAGGTAAAATTATTATTATTATTATTTTTTGCATCATCTTACGTTGTGGTTAGGCCTCTCTCAAGCAGGATATGTTAGTAGAACAGATATTCCTTCATCGGCAGATCAGTGGCCTTCAGACGGTTACGTGTGTCCCCTGGGGGGACGTGGAGGGATGCCACGGGGGTGCCATGCACTGACCAGAAGGAACATTTAGTCTGTCCCTGCGGAACCACAACAAACATGCCACTGAAAAACAGTGCTGTGACTTACTGCAAGAAAACAGAGTAGTCTTGGGCTAGCGGTTTTTAAAATGAGGCTTCCCAATGCCTCACCCTGTGAATACATTTAAGGTGATGGGTCTCTAAATAGTATGTGGCTGATAATGTATTTGAATGCACATTTAAAGGATAACTTAACATAAATACAATGTTCGGGCTATTAAAAATGCTCAGAGATGCCTTATGCCTTGTGCAACGCCTTCAGCCACTCCTTGTAGCTAGTACTCCCCCTGAGGGCCTCCCACCTACCCCCTCGGGGCAGGGATGGAAGGGAATTAGTATTTTTGTGAAATTGGCACAAGGGGAGCAACCCCTTGAGCAAGGGTCGCTCCCCTGGGGGGCAATTATTTATGAGGCCTTTTCTGCGCCCCCCTCTATATTAATTAGGCAGTTCTGCCCCGGGGGGGGGGGGGGAGGGGGGCGAAAGCCACTATGCACCAGGTATACTTTTTTTATTTTTTATTTAAGAGGTGGGGAGCGACCCCTTAGGAAAGGGTCACTACCCTGTGGGGCAAATTCTTTTTAGGCAATTTCTACCCCCTTGAGGGCAGATTGGCCTATTTCTATTAGGCCAATCTGCCCTGGGGAGGAGAAACCACTTAGGGATTGGTGTGTGTTTAGGTTGGGGGGCAGCCCCTTGGGCAAGGGTCGCTCCCCATGGGGGCACATTACTGTTGGCCTTTTTTGCCCCCCCTTGGGGGCAGATCGGCCTCGGGGGGGGGGGCAGAAAGCCCAGCAGAGACCAGGGAAGATTTTTTTTCTTTCTTCAAAAAAAGAGGGTGAGGGATATGGCAATACCCCTACCCCAAATAAATGGAGACAAAGTTGTTCTGCCCACCGGTGGGTAGATGGGGCAATTACCCCCGATGGAAAGCTGGGAAGATGGTGATTTTAGCACTGCAAACCCTTTTGTTGATGCCATTATCAGGGGGAAAAACGCACCTTTTTCTGCAGCCCTTTTTTTCCCATTAAAAAAAAAACAAGAATCGCTGTATTTTGGCTAATTTCATGGTCCGCTCCAGGGAAACCCACAAACTATGGGTACCTCTAGAATCCCTAGGATGTTTGGGGGGTGGGAAGGATGCAAATTTGGCGTGGGTAGCTTATGTGGAAAAAAAGTTGAGGGCCTAAGTGCGAATTGCCCCAAATAGCCCAAAAGAAGGCCTGCCACCTGAGGGGGGAAAGGCCTGGCAGTGAAGGGGTTAAATGCCATTGTTTTATTTCATTTTGTTACCTTTTTTTTTTTTTTTTTTTTTTTTTTTTTTAAGATCAGCATTTTTTTTGTTTTAATAGTGCCGACGCCAGACTCTAACCTGGTTCTCCAGTCCCAAAGTCGGCAGCTCTGTATGTTACACCACATCGCTAACTTACAACAAGCGCTTTTTACAAGTGCCTGCTCCTTTAACAGAGGAATCATGTCATCCACTCCTTGACATTTTCTTGGTACTCTTGTGCTGAAAGTATTCTGTGCCTGGTGTAATGTCAAGACATTCTGTTATAAATAAATTACTTCCCAAGCGTTGAAACAGATGCTCGGTCACCACTGACGAGAGCAAGGAATGAGACTGTAGTTACCACAAAGCCTGAGTTCATATCGAACCAAAAGGCATTAACAAGCAAGGGCATATAAAAGTGCAAAAGCTTCCTTTCTGTTTGAAGCGTTTTCCGTGGAATGAGAATCACAGCTCTGTAGACTCGTATTCAGCCCTTGCACCCAGAGGATAGCATGGTCCCCACCCTAGCCCAACATATGGTGGACATGTTGCTGAAACTTCGGCGCGGAGCCTCTGATTGCAAAGTTGGGTGTCTGGTGCTGCTATTGTCTTCTGCGGATGTCTAGGCTGTTTCCTTCTATGCTAGGATATATGAAAGCCTTCTGATGGGGGCAGCAAACAATGTTAGAACTGAGCTGTGTCCTGACCGGCTGATCCTGCAGTCGGACCCTCAATGTCGGAGCTGTGATGGGGGAAGCCAGTGATTCGTTTATTAAGGATGGAGTATATGCCTGGCAGTGCAAACACAACCCTGTTCTTTACAGCGCTTACACCTACAGACATGCGGTATAAAGAGCTCCTTAACACATGGCTTAGTGATTAGAACATTGACCATAGAGGAAGAGGTGACTTGCCCGTACATTCACAAGTAATTTCTAGCGGCTAGAAGGAGCTTATAAACTTACAACCACATTATATCTTCGAGTTTGATTTGTGGATGTACGAAACATGTTAAAAAGAAATTTACAGAGCGACTTATGTTGCACTTTTATCATTTCTAGGTGCTGAATGTGTACATTTACTGTTAGGCACCTCCAGGTGGGTCTCTCCATGGCACTTAGGGCTGTAACTTTGTCCGTGCACTGCCCACTTTGTTCCAGTTGATGTATGCCGTGTGCGTGAACGGGCTTGCATTTTGTACAGCACAGCTAAGTTCCTTTCAGCTGCACCCTGGGGACTGTCAGGCCTCTCCTCTGCCCAAGTACACTGTAAGATGCACTTATATACACATCTTACCACTCCATATACACTAATTGTTAATATACAGAGTCAAGTTTCATGAGCCCTTGTACCTGAAATGTCCGATTATGTTCTCACAGAGGTAGATATCTCCTGTACAGTTGTCCCCCTGCATAGGTTAAATGTCAGCACTTCTGTGTACACTTGTGTCTATCTGATAGATGCCATTCTGTGCATCAGGTGTTCATTGTACACTGAACAATTTCTAAGGCAGATATATTCATGAACAGACACTTTCTTAATACCTAAACATCTCAATGTATGGTACATATCGTCCTGTACAGTCAAGCTAGATGTCTTGCTGTACATTGATGGAGGTAAATGTCTCCCAGTATACTGACCTGTACTCGCTAGAAGTCCGAGTCAGAGGCCCCCTTGTACGCTGGCCCTGGCAGATCTCCCAGTGCACCGCTAGATGCCTTCATACATGTCACTCGGTGCTTCTATGTACACTATTGAAGTTTGAAGGTGCAGTGAAGTGGGGTGTTCCCTTGGGCATTAGACACTCTCCTATGCATTAATACCAGTGGTGTTTCCATGTACAAAAGGTGCAACAGATGTCCCTTGGGACACGGGATGAGACCGATGTTTGTGGCAATATTTTCATTTTTTGCTGCAAATAGAGGAAGAAGGTAAATGGAAGTGTTTTAGTTATATGCAGGGCCACTGGAATTATGTAGCAGAGAGGACCAAATTATGTGGCAGGGTTGACCTATTTATGTAGCGCGAAAAGTCCAGTTATGCATTTACATTGCCAATAGCTCTAACCCACGCATATGCGCGACCTATTGCATTGCAAATGCATGTTCTTTTTAGTTACTAATCCAAGTTGGAGGGGACTGCCAAAGCAACATAAGAGAGGGCTTGAAAGCAGCAGTGGGCATGGCTACAGGGAACACAAAGGCAACGGGGAAGGGTGGGAGCAAAAGCAACACAGGGTTAGGGAAAGCAACATACAGGGTGTGGGTTGGTGGGTGGGGCAAAGTAGAGAGGCACATGGTGAGCAAAGAGAAAAGGGAGCCGGGAGAAGTAGTTGGACAATAAAGATCAACACTGAGGGTAGAGGGAAATTGTACACGAGAGATGGCTCACAAACATGCACTCTAATAGAAAAAAGTAGTGCTTGAAAAGCAAGCACAAGGCGAAAGTGATGTTAGCCATTCAAAGAGATTGTGAAGATGCAGTGCACCATGCAAGTTACAAACATAGAATTGACAACCTGAGGCGTGAATACCTAGTAGTCAAATGAGAGTGGTAAGGAAAGCCGGCCAGTTGTAAGCAACGGGTGATCTCCAAGCCCCTCTGTGGCAAGCTACAATATTCCCCGCAACAGGCAGCACATGCACTGTCTAGTAGACCTGGCCTAAAAAGATGCCTGGGTACACATCGAAGGCTGGTCTCAGGACAATAAGAGTTTGCTCCTACTATCTCTTTGCATACTTTGTACTCCCCAGATCTCTTTTTCTTTGACTAGAACTAGGCTAAATAAAAGCATTAAAATTACATATTCCTGGATTCTGACACCCCTCCCAGTATCTTACTGTTAGACGGGGGGCATTGGTAAAAGTGTGCGCACCTGAACGTTTGTTTTTTCTTTTTTCTATGGAAGACATTAAGATATTTCTCTGCCTTTCTTGCGTGTGAACTGTTCAGGCGCATAAACAGTATTAACATATGTCATCTTATTCAGGAGACAGGTGCATCCTTTATTATGTAAATGAAAAAACCCGCAAGTTATTGTGTTTGTAGTCCGCTTCCTCTGTCGCTTATTCCCCATTGCTCGCATTTGTCTATGAAGTCATGTCTTATGGTTTCTCTCTTGCTCTTACCCTCTTGCATGTCTGTGCCTATGGCCTTTATATATTTGCTATATCCATTTCTGATCTCCTTTGCAATGGTCTCTCGTCTACTCTGTGTCTTACGTCTCTCTCACCACCGCTGTCACTTAAAGGACTTTTTCTTTCTTGTGTGACTTTCTGTTCTTGAGTCTCTGTTTTAGCATCTGGCTATAGATCAATCCAGTGCTCGACATATCATGGATGGTTATTTTGCAATTTACTTTATATTGTGTCTTTTGCTCTGTGGGTACATAGTTCCTATAGTTGTTTTGTTTTGCATAGTCACTTGCATGGAATTGATTAGAATAATGGGGTCATCCTTGTCCTTCTGAGTGCATATCATAGGCATGCATTTGCTACAATTGCCTCTGTTCTCTCCAACTTACCTGTGTGAATTTGATTACTCTGATGTCTCAGATTTTTCCTTTATTTCTCTGCAGATTCTTATTTCTCATCCATGTGTCTCTAATATTTCTGTTTCTCACTTTTGTACCTGATTTCTCAATCTTTTACCCTGTGACTTGAATCTCTGGCTCACAAATCTATTCCTTAAAGCTATTTGCTGCTCTAACATGTGAATTAGATGTTCCATCTGAAACATTGGTCCTTCTCCTGCCTCACCCAGGCATTCATTGAGAGCTGGAAGGGGGGGGGGCTGCTGAGCTGTGACTCGTAAGAAGAGCTCATTCCTTCCTCCTCATCCACTTTCCATCACAAACCACTGACCCTGCATTTTATAACTAGGGAAAGTGGGAAGTGACAGTTCCTTGAGGCAGCCCTACCACACTCCTTCCACAGAGACAAAACTGAAGATCTGGAGCTTGAAGGAGGGCTTGGAGAGCATGAAACCTTCCTCCAACTCTAAGCTTCCTGTCGTAGGAGGAAGTAAAGATCTTCTGGTTAGCAATTAGGAAGGAGCAGAAAAGTCCACCAGCAATGTAAAGAGTCCTCAGGTTCCATAGAATCACTTAGTGGGTTTGCTACCTTTTTCTTGTAGGTCTGTTTGGGGGGGGGTGGAGAATAGTTGGAGCTGAGCACCTCTTCCTCCCCAGAAACAAAGCTAGATTTGGGAGGTGTGGACTGTAGGGCAGCTGGGAGGAAGTCAAACCTCCAGGCATTTCCTTTTTACCCCCACCACAGTCCTGAATAGAGTTACGGAACATCTATGGGGTCAGGCATCGCCCTACTTATGTGGCTATTAAAAGTCATTTAATGTAATATAAACTGCCTGTAAGGAAATGCCTCCTTGGCATGGTTACCCCCTGACTTTTTGCCTTTGCTGATGCTATGTTTTGAATTGAAAGTGTGCTGAGGCCTGCTAACCAGGCCCCAGCACCAGTGTTCTTTCCCTAACCTGTACTTTTGTATCCACAATTGGCACACCCTGGCATCCAGATAAGTCCCTTGTAAATGGTACCCCTGGTACCAAGGGCCCTGATGCCAAGGAAGGTCTCTAAGGGCTGCAGCATGTCTTATGCCACCCTGGAGACCCCTCACTCAGCACAGACACACTGCTTGCCAGCTTGTGTGTGCTGGTGAGAACAAAACGAGTAAGTCGACATGGCACTCCCCTCAGGGTGCCATGCCAGCCTCTCACTGCCTATGCAGGTGTAGATAAGTCACCCCTCTAGTAGGCCTTACAGCCCTAAGGCAGGGTGCACTATACCATAGGTGAGAGCACCAGTGCATGAGCACTGTGCCCCTACAGTGTCTAAGCAATACCTTAGACATTGTAAGTGCAGGGTAGCCATAAGAGTATATGGTCTGGGAGTCTGTTTTACACAAACTCCACAGCACCATAATGGCTACACTGAAAACTGGGAAGTTTGGTATCAAACTTCTCAGCACAATAAATGCACACTGATGCCAGTGTACATTTTATTGTAAAATACACCCCAGAGGGCACCTTAGAGGTGCCCCCTGAAACTTAACCGACTATCTGTGTAGGCTGACTGGTTCCAGCAGCCTGCCACACTAGAGACATGTTGCTGGCCCCATGGGGAGAGTGCCTTTGTCACTCTGAGGCCAGTAACAAAGCCTGCACTGGGTGGAGATGCTAACACCTCCCCCAGGCAGGAGCTGTCACACCTGGCGGTGAGCCTCAAAGGCTCACCCCTTTGTGCCAGCACCGCAGGACACTCCAGCTAGTGGAGTTGCCCGCCCCCTCCGGCCACGGCCCCCACTTTTGGCGGCAAGGCCGGAGAAAATAATGAGAATAACAAGGAGGAGTCCCTGGCCAGTCAGGACAGCCCCTAAGGTGTCCTGAGCTGAAGTGACTCTAACTTTTAGAAATCCTCCATCTTGCAGATGGAGGATTCCCCAATAGGATTAGGGATGTGACCCCTCCCCTTGGGAGGAGGCACAAAGAGGGTGTACCCACCCTCAGGGCTAATAGCCATTGGCTACTAACCCCCCAGACCTAAACACGCCCTTAAATTTAGTATTTAAGGGCTACCCTGAACCTAAAACTTTAGATTCCTGAAACTACAAGAAGAAGACTACTGAGCTGAAAAACCCCTGCAGAGGAAGAACAGAAGACACCAACTGCTTTGGCCCCAGACTTACCGGCCTGTCTCCTGCCTTCCAAAGAAACCTGCTCCAGCGACGCTTTCCAAGGGACCAGCGACCTCTGAATCCTCTGAGGACTGCCCTGCTTCAAGAAAGACACGAAACTCCCGAGGACAGCGGCACTGCTCCAAAAGAACTGCAACTTTGTTTCAAGGAGCAGATTTAAAGACCCCTGCAACTCCCCGCAAGAAGCGTGAGACTTGCAACACTACACCCGGCGACCCCGACTCGACTGGTGGAGAACCAACACCTCAGGGAGGACCCTCCGGCGACTCCGAGACCGCGAGTAACCAAAGTTGTCCCCCCTGAGCCCCCACAGCGACGCCTGCAGAGGGAATCCCGAGGCTCCCCCTGACCGCGACTGCCTGAACTCCATTTCCCGACGGCTGGAAAAGACCCTGCACCCGCAGCCCCCAGCACCTAAAGGAACGGAACTCCTGTGCAGGAGTGACCCCCAGGAGGCCCTCTCCCTTGTCCAGGTGGTGGCTACCCCGAGGAGCCCCCCCCCTTGCCAGCCTGCAACGCTGAAGAGATCCCTTGATCTCTCATTGAAAACCCGACGCGTGTTTGCACACTGCACCCGGCCGCCCCCGCGCTGCTGAGGGTGTACTTTTTGTGCTGACTTGTGTCCCCCCCGGTGCCCTACAAAACCCCCCTGGTCTGCCCTCCGAAGACGCGGGTACTTACCTGCTGGCAGACTGGAACCGGGGCACCCCCTTCTCTCCATTGAAGCCTATGTGTTTTGGGCACCTCTTTGACCTCTTCACCTGACCGGCCCTGAGCTGCTGGTGTGGTAACTTTGGGGTTGCTCTGAACCCCCAACGGTGGGCTACCTTGGACCAAAAACTGAAACCTGTAAGTGACTTACTTACCTGTGAAACCTAACAATACTTTCCTCCCCCAGGAACTGTGAAAATTGCACTGTGTCCACTTTTAAAACAGCTTATTGTGTTTTATGTAAAAATTATATATGCTACTGTAATTATTCAAAGTTCCTAAAGTACTTACCTGCAATACCTTTCAAATGAGATATTACATGTAGAATTTGAACCTGTGGTTCTTAAAATAAACTAAGAAAAGATATTTTTCTATAACAAAACCTATTGGCTGGATTTGTCTCTGAGTGTGTGTTCCTCATTTATTGCCTGTGTGTATGTACAACAAATGCTTAACACTACTCCTTTGATAAGCCTACTGCTCGACCACACTACCACAAAATAGAGGATTAGTATTATCTCTTTTTGCCACTATTTTACCTCTAAGGGGAACCCTTGGACTCTGTGCATACTATTCCTTACTTTGAAATAGTGCATACAGAGCCAACTTCCTACACTGCCCTATATTGGTGTGTTTTCACACAGCCAATCATGTTTATTGAGCAGTGAGGCCAATTAAACAAGAAATGTTGTGCACAGCAATAAAAGATTGGTACATGGGGCTGTATTCCTTTGTGTGGATTACATAAGGGGGAGCGATAGCTGGTTTGGAGGGTGGTGTGTGAAGTTGAAAAAAAGAGAAATGCTGAACTATTAAATTATGCATACATGAAACCCCCCCACTGCTCAATATGTTGAAGGGGCAGTAGTGTACATGGGTGCAGTTGTTAGGCGACCATTAGAGAAGGCCAAAATGTTTGAGGTTTAAGGAATGTTAGTTTTGTTCTGCTTCTCTTCCCTATATCAACTTCTGTCTTTGAGCTCTTGGTCTGTAAAGAGTTGACCATCATCCATAATTGAATATCTGCTAATAATTGTGAGAAAGTAGCCTCTTTCTAGCCTTGTTACCCCCACTTTTGGCCTGTTTGTGAGTGTATGTCAGGGTATTTTCACTGTCTCACTGGGATCCTGCTAGCCAGGGCCCAGTGCTCATAGTGAAAACCCTATGTTTTCAGTATGTTTGTTATGTGTCACTGGGACCCTGCTAGCCAGGACCCCAGTGCTCATAAGGTTGTGGCCTATATGTATGTGTTCCCTGTGTGATGCCTAACTGTCTCACTGAGGCTCTGCTAACCAGAACCTCAGTGGTTATGCGCTCTCATTTCTTTCAAATTGTCACGAACAGGCTAGTGACCAATTTTACCAATTTACATTGGCTTACTGGAACACCCTTATAATTCCCTAGTATATGGTACTGAGGTACCCAGGGTATTGGGGTTCCAGGAGATCCCTATGGGCTGCAGCATTTCTTTTGCCACCCATAGGGAGCTCTGACAATTCTTACACAGGCCTGCCACTGCAGCCTGAGTGAAATAACATCCACGTTATTTCACAGCCATTTTACACTGCACTTAAGTAACTTATAAGTCACCTATATGTCTAACCTTT
The DNA here is from genome assembly GCF_031143425.1 of Pleurodeles waltl. NCBI lineage: Eukaryota > Metazoa > Chordata > Amphibia > Caudata > Salamandridae > Pleurodeles > Pleurodeles waltl. The sequence goes on along the minus strand of NC_090437.1, from coordinate 1,311,104,961 downwards.
ACCTGGTAAAGGTTAGGTGCAAAGTTACTTAGTGTGAGGGCACCCTGGCACTAGCCAAGGTGCCCCCACATTGTTCAGGGCCAATTCCCCGGACTTTGTGAGTGAGGGGACACCATTACACGCGTGCACTACATATAGGTCACTACCTATATGTAGCTTCACAATGGTCACTCTGAATATGGCCATGTAACATGTCCATCCTGGCATAGTTGGCACAATCCCATGATCCCAGTGGTCTGTAGCACAGACCCTGGTACTGCCAAACTGCCCTTCCTGGGGTTTCACTGCAGCTGCTGCCAACCCCTCAGACAGGCATCTGCCCTCCTGGGGTCCAGCCAGGCCTGGCCCAGGATGGCAGAACAAAGGACTTCCTCTGAGAGAGGGTGTTACACCCTCTCCCTTTGGAAAATGGTGTGAAGGCAGGGGAGGAGTAGCCTCCCCCAGCCTCTGGAAATGCTTTCTTGGGCACAGATGTGCCCAATTCTGCATAAGCCAGTCTACACCGGTTCAGGGGACCCCTTAGCCCTGCTCTGGCGCGAAACTGGACAAAGGAAAGGGGAGTGACCACTCCCCTGACCTGCACCTCCCCTGGGAGGTGTCCAGAGCTCCTCCAGTGTGCCCCAGACCTCTGCCATCTTGGAAACAGAGGTGCTGCTGGCACACTGGACTGCTCTGAGTGGCCAGTGCCACCAGGTGACGTCCGAGACTCCTTCTGATGGGCTCCTTCAGGTGTTGCTAGCCTATCCTCTCTCCTAGGTAGCCAAACCCTCTTTTCTGGCTATTTAGGGTCTCTGTCTCTGGGGAAACTTTAGATAACGAATGCAAGAGCTCAGCCGAGTTCCTCTGCATCTCTCTCTTCACCTTCTGCCAAGGAATCGACTGCTGACCGCGCTGGAAGCCTGCAAACCTGCAACATAGTAGCAAAGACGACTACTGCAACTCTGTAACGCTGATCCTGCCGCCTTCTCGACTGTTTTCCTGGTGGTGCATGCTGTGGGGGTAGTCTGCCTCCTCTCTGCACTAGAAGCTCTGAAGAAATCTCCCGTGGGTCGACGGAATCTTCCCCCTGCAACCGCAGGCACCAAAAAGCTGCATTACCGGTCCCTTGGGTCTCCTCTCAGCACGACGAGCGAGGTCCCTCGAATCCAGCAACTCTGTCCAAGTGACTCCCACAGTCCAGTGACTCTTCAGTCCAAGTTTGGTGGAGGTAAGTCCTTGCCTCACCTCGCTAGACTGCATTGCTGGGAACCGCGACTTTTGCAACTACTCCGGCCCCTGTGCACTTCCGGCGGAAATCCTTTGTGCACAGCCAAGCCTGGGTCCACGGCACTCTAACCTGCATTGCACAACTTTCTAAGTTGGTCTCCGGCGACGTGGGACTCCTTTGTGTAACTTCGGGTGAGCACCGTTTCACACATCCTCGTAGTGCCTGTTTCTGGCACTTCTCCGGGTGCTACCTGCTGCTAAGAGGGCTCCTTGTCTTGCTCGACGTCCCCTCTACCTCCTGGTCCAATTTGCGACCTCCTGGTCCCTCCTGGGCCACAGCAGCGTCCAAAAACGCTAACCGCACGATTTGCAGCTAGCAAGGCTTGTTGGCGTTCTTTCGGCGGGAAAACACTTCTGCACGACTCTCCACGGCAAGAGGGATCCGTCCACCAAAGGGGAAGTCTCTAGCCCTTTTCGTTCCTGCAGAAACCTCAGCTTCTTCTGTCCAGTAGAAGCTTCTTTGCACCCACAGCTGGCATTTCCTGGGCATATGCCCATCTCCGACTTGCTTGTGACTTTTGGACTTGGTCCCCTTGTTCCACAGGTACCCTAGATTGGAAATCCACAGTTGTTGCATTGCTGGTTTGTGTCTTTCCTGCATTATTCCTCTAACACAACTTTTTTATCCTTAGGGGAACTTTAGTGCACTTTGCACTCACTTTTCAGGGTCTTGGGGAGGGTTATTTTTCTAACTCTCACTATTTTCTTATAGTCCCAGCGACCCTTTACAAGGTCACATAGGTTTGGGGTCCATTCGTGGTTCGCATTCCACTTTTGGAGTATATCGTTTGTGTTGCCCCTATCCCTATGTGTCCCCATTGCATCCTATTGTAACTATACATTGTTTGCACTGTTTTCTAAGACTATACTGCATATTTTTGGTATTGTGTATATATATCTTGTGTATATTTCCTATCCTCTCACTGAGGGTACACTCTGAGATACTTTGGCATATTGTCATAAAAATAAAGTACCTTTATTTTTAGTATAACTGTGTATTGTGTTTTCTTATGATATTGTGCATATGACACTAAGTGGTACTGTAGTAGCTTCACACGTCTCCTAGTTCAGCCTAAGCTGCTCTGCTAAGCTACCATTATCTATCAGCCTAAGCTGCTAGACACCCTATACACTAATAAGGAATAACTGGGCCTGGTGCAAGGTGCAAGTACCCCTTGGTACTCACTAAAAGCCAGTCCAGCCTCCTACAATAATTTCCCTATATGTCTGCAAGGGCGTAAATCGTCAGATAATTTGATAGACTTGAACGTTCTCTACTCATTGAGTGGACACCTGAGCGCTCGTCAAGAGTTGGCAAGGTGCCACAAGATGAATGTTAACAAGCATTGTGCAACTTATTTTTAAATCTGAACTGACATCCGTTTTGAAAGGCTTTTTAGTCAATTCTCTTCATTCTACACATCGTTGGCTTAGTTTCTGCACGGATCAGTGCATTGAGGTGTACGCCTCTGCCTTGACTTGATTGGACTCCTTCCTGTACCTGGACCCCGTTCACATCTTGTTACTCCAGATTTGTCTGCTGCAATTAGTACCTTTAGTTTATTGCCCTTTGTCTATTGTAAATGACCCAACACTCTGTGGTAATGTATTTTATATACCTGGGGTAATGTATATGCCTTGTAGGCTAGAAACCCACAGCTGACTCTAGGGACCTGAAGAACTACAGACCCATCTCTCTGCTTCCTTTCCCAGCCAAGGTAACGGAGAAAGCCATGAACCAGCAACTCACTGAGTTCCTCGAGAAACACTGATCCTAGACCCTTCCCAGTCCGGATTCATAAGCAACGACAGCACCGAAACTGCACGCTTAGCAGCCACTGATGACGTACGCATCATACTGGACCGAGGAGGCACTGCCGCACTCATCTTCTCGATCTCTCGGCTGCATTTGACACCATTTCCCACTCCACCCTCTGCGACAGACTGCACGACACCGGCATACGAGAGAAAGCCCTGACCGGGATCAGGTCCTTCCTCACCAGAAGAACAGAGGGTCAGACTACCACCGTTCAGATCAGAACTTAAAGACACTTGCTGTGGAGTGTCCCAAGGATCCTCACTCATCCCAACGCCATTCAACTTCTACATGGCCCACTTGCTAAGATCACCAAACAGAAGCTAAACATAGCCTTCTACACCGACAACATCCAACTGATCCTCTCCTTATCCGAGGGCTCTGCGTAAGCCAAGAAGAATTTCCACAACAGAATGAGAGCAGCTGCCGCCTGGATGGAGGCCAGCTGCCTCAAGCTCAATTCGGACAAGACAGAGATCCTCGCTATCGGGTCAACCCCTTCTGCCTGCAACGACTCCTGGTGACCCACCCGTCTGGGTAATGCCCCCACCCCCACAGACCATGCGTGCAACCTGGGCATCATACTGGACTCCTCTATCGATGACCCGTCAAGTTAACGCCGTCTCCTTATCTAGCTTCCACACCCTCTGTCTCCTGCGGAATATTTTCAAATGGATTCCCACCCCCGACACGAGGAAGACAGTCACCCACACACTCATCACCAGCAAACTGGACTACTGCAATGCATTCTATGCTGGCATTACCAAGAAACTCCAATCAAGGCTACAAATAGTCCAGAATGCAGTGTCAGACTCATCCTGGACATCCCCTGTCACAGCCGAATTTCCTCCCACCTCAGAGACATACACTGACTCAGTCAACAAGCGCATCACGTACAAACTCCTAATCCACTCCTTCAAGGCACTGCACAACATAGAACTGGCATACCTTAACCACCGCCTCACCTTCCACGTACCCAACAGACGTCACCGCTCCTCCCATCTTGCCCTTGCAGCGGTCCCCAAGTTCTGGAACAGTACAGCAGGAGGAAGATCCTTCTCCTACCTAGGAGCCTGGACATGGAACACACTCCCCTCAAGCTCAGGCGGTCCGCATCACTGAAGCAGTTCAGGAAGGACCTCAAGACCTGGCTCTTCGACTGAGCAGCACGCCTACTTTCAGTGCCTCAAGTCCCTGTGGATGATTAGCTGCGCTTTACAAATCCATGATTGATTGATATAGTGATATATTTCTTTTGTAAAGTGATCGAACACTTTTTGCTTACCTTTGGGTAATGCTCGCACTATATGATACTGAATGAATAAATAAACTGAATCTGCTGTAGGAACATCATTGTTTAAAATCGGGAAATGAAGTATGTCTTGAAAGCTAATCCGAACTCTGAAGTGTGCCCTCTTTAATTGTTTCAGGCCTGCACATCAATGAGTATTTGTATTTTCAAGTGGTGAGCCCTGGAGACATTCGATACATTTTCTCTGCTACGCCTGCTAAAGATTTTGGGGGCATATTTGTAAGTATTAAATGACTTTTATAAGTTTAGTTTAAGTCACAGGTGTAATATTTTCCTCCTTTGTAACGGTTGCCATGCATAGTCCATATCCTCCTGTTAGTACCACATATTTATGTCTAGTCTGATCTTACTGCTGTGTCTAGTAAATTATTATGGAATATGTTGGACGTTCACTGGCCAACTTCATTTGACCAACTTTAGAAGCACTTGTCAGTAATTTACTACATACAAGTGGATGTGTAGATTTGCAGCCCTCTTTTTCCATCTCAAATCGCATATGAACTGTTTACTTCGAGACTTTTAACTGTGCCCTTTATGTGTCTTAGAATAGCTCATGTCTTACCACCTCACTGAAGCAAGTGAAGGGTATTCCCACTGACAGTATGCCAGACACACTGTGACGGGCCAAAGACAAAATGTTTAGTAGGCTCTCAGATTTCCAGTCCCTAAACGTCTCTTTTCTCCCTTCAGGCATTTTACCGCTAGATTGGAGGGTTGTGCCCAGTGTTACAAAGTTCATACTGTTTTTGTTTATGCACAGAACAGCCTCCATCAGCTGTTAAAGTTTTATTACTCAATCATGCTTCGTACCAGACTTTGACTTGTCTTTCCTTCATCTCAGAACAGACGCTATGACTCGATCCACCTGGTCCCTGCAGATCCACCGGAGGCTTGTGGAGAGCTGAGCAATGGAGTCTTCATTCAGGACCAGATTGCGCTGGTGGAGCGGGGGTAAGTGTACCAGTCTCCTGAATTTCCCTTTGAAGGGCTTCCTAAAAGGCCACATAGAGGGAGTTCCCAGGCAGTTGTTCATGCTAGGGGGGATTTCAGTACAAAGTGTGCTGACCATCTTCACTGGGGAAGATTGCGCTTGAAGAAAAGGGGTGGAAAATCAATTCGGACGCTGCTGCAATAGTTTATTTTGTTCATAACTAGTGCTTTGGCTATATAGAATGAATCCTTATGGTTGTTGTTGCTTTGGGATTGAATGTTTCCTTAAAGAGCTTCTATAACTTCTAAAGAAGTAGGACATTGTGAGCCTATCGGTTGGAAATAAAAGTGGGTCAGTAGGATGCTGGGTGAAGGGAAGTAGATGTTTTCAGTATTAGAGTTCAGAACTAGGCCTGACTAGATGACTGTTTAAATGGTGCAAAGCTGGCCTATCTCTGCACTGTAGATGCCACTAGCAGCACACATGAGTTGTACAATACTGGTAGAAGAACACAGATAGAAGAGCCCCCCCCTCTCTATTGCTCACATCCAAATCTTGTCTCCTGTGAATATGTCAAAGCTACTGCTGTAGATGCTCTGGTATGTCAGTGCTAATGTGACCTCTTTGCGTGGTGGGACAGGTCTGTCAAAGGACTAGCTCCAAGCAGGATGAATGGGGCACGCAATGGTGGTTGAAATCCACAATGGAAGAGGAAGGCTCTCACTTTAGTCCATTGTAATCTCCCCTTTGACTTTGTGAATGGCAGTACAGTCAAATGTGCATTTGTTGCCAATGCAAGTTATTATTGTGTAGATTGAAATTGCTTTGCTTGTCCCATGTATGGAATATACAGAACATACCTTTCAAATACTCCAGTGCCAAGATTATTAGTGGAAGACAGACTAAGTTATTGGATCTAGAGAAATGAAGAAACCCAAATTAAAGCATATTAAGTTCCTTAACTGACTGATTTGTATCCCACTGGATAATCAGTCTAATATTAAATATGTTGCCATTAAATGCATTAAATCACACATGTGAATTGGGGATCTACACAGTGCATTCACAGAAACTGATATCATTTTCAGCATTTTGTCCATACAGTGAGTTATGGAAGAGGAGCACCTTACATTTTTTAGCATTTAAAACTTTCAGACCTGCTTATTTTTAAGTAATAGTGTAGCATGTCAGAGTTTTGTCATGTTTTGGACATCTTGTGCCCCATCCACTTAGGGTGTTTACGGAAGACCCATTATAACTTTTTGAATCCTGCTACCCTTACTGCCAGACTGTCAGCTTTAGAAGCTACTGTCTCTCCTGTAGATGGGAGAATAACCCCCTCTTCAAGCAAACTTGAACCCTAACATTCTGTGCAATGTGAAGCCTCTGCCTGCAGTGGCTAATATTATGGAGACAGTGGTAGTAGATCAACTAAAGGACTCTCCCATTCTTTTTGTATTCTAGATTTGAGGCGAGGTATGGGACCAAAATATCCATATGAAGGCTTTGTTTAACATCATGGATTCATGATCTCACAATTGTGAATCAGGAGTGTTAAATACATTTATGCTTATTCATGTTCAGGGCAAATTAAAGCAGCAGTTCAGTTCATGCAAGTTACTTATAGACTGATTGAAACACGGTAACTAGATGTTTGTTTCCATAAAGTTGATGCACACCTGGGAAGGACTTGGGCCCAGTTGCTTACACATCTTGGGCATAGTGTTCCTTATGGATGCTGAAATGTGTTATTGTGTACAGGTGAGTTCCCTTTTGCAAGTTCCTATTTCAGTGTCTCCAGGAAGGAGAAATTAAGGGCAGTTATAGGGACTGCCATCCAGGCATTTGAATTCCCTAAAATATAAATAATTCTTGCATTAGGATAATTTGTGTGCCAACTATGATAAGATGGAAAGTGCTGGTGTAAGTTTTTTTTTTTGATTTGCAGATACTTTTTGTAAAGAAAAGAAATGCAAGAAATCGCTCATGATGAAATGCCACACTTTACATGCCCACGTCCGACCAGGTGTATCTTTTCAGTGTAATTTTGTAACAAATAATATTACTCTCCTTATCTACATATATCTGTTACAGGGGTTGCTCTTTCTTGTCCAAAACGCGCATTGTGCAGGAACACGGAGGGCTGGCAGTGATAATTTCTGATAACGCATATGAGAACGACAGCTTTTACGTGGAGATGATCCAAGATAACACCAGTAGGACAGCGGACATCCCAGCACTCTTCCTTTTGGGAAGAGACGGGTAAGTACCATCTCATGGAATGGCTAGAACACATTTGGCCATGTCATGTTGGTGAGATACAAAGCTAAAAGACTTCATCTATTGCCTTCTTCCATCATTGCTGCCATTCTGTATTGTGCCTTTAACAATAGGATTATAGTCTGTGACATTTTTTTCACAAGACACCAAAAAGGGGACAAGTTTTTTTAACCTTATTGCTGTTGTCAGTTAGCAACCCATAAAGCACTAATAAAATGTTGCAAATCTTGAGAGTTTGTAAAAAAAATTATGGTTGTCAAGGTAGTGGCCTTGCCCCATGAGCCTTAACATAGAATAGCAGATGATAACCTGTTTGAGAAAGTGCTTCCCTAACACAAGTTTTGGGGTTGTTCTCACTTTTCAAGTTACAGTTGACAGTCTGGGGGTTCACTCTTTTAGCAAACATGGTAATGTGTTCAAACCATCATACTGCAGAGATTGTTAAACCAAATAAAGAGATGTGTCTAAAGGAGACAATACAAAAGAAATCAGAAGGAGCTATAATCAATGTAACAGACCCCATTCAGGGTAGGCGGGGGCTACTGGGCCTCAACCGTGGTAGTTGAGATAATTTTCCGGTGATGTCTTGGGGCACGTCCTACTAAAGCTCTGCAACTTTGGCCAAGTACACCTTTCTGCCTCGACTATCAAGGTAGCATGGCAAGCAGTCACAGGCCTTCCAGGGAAGTAGCGTGGGGTGCCTGAGGTAATCCCTCAACAGTCAACCGACAGATAAAGTAACTGTGTCCACCCCAGTTCTTGTCGTTTAAGGAAAAGAAAGTACTTTTAATCACACAGCAGTACTAAATACTACACAAGCAAACTTATTAAACATAGTAGAGTCCCTAGATACTATCCTCACACGTGACGGTAGACCCACTGATCTTTCTTGCTTGTCCTTCCTGGGCGACTCCTCTCTGGTTGGTTCCTACCTTGCCCCCCTCCTTTTATTAGTCGGGTGAAATAATGACTGCAGTCCATCCCTTCCCCACAGCTACGTTGCCCACTCGATTCACAATTGTCCTTTCTCAATGGTGATGCACTGGGCAGGTGATTGTCTGTTGCTCCTGTCTGGCCGGACAAACGGCCTCCCTCTCTCAGCAGGCAACCGCTTCTTGGCACTTCAATCAGATCCTCAAGTCCTGTAGCAGAAGGTGCAGACTTCAACTAATGTACATGTCACCTTTGGGAGCCTGGCTGTCAGGTAGGCCCCAGCCCTTGTTGCACAACACTTGTTTGACTACTATGCAGAGCATTCCCGGAACAAAGTGAGGTAGTTTAGGACCCATGTGTATACAACATTCCCAGCCAGGGGGCGTGTCTCATAATGTAGAGCCGATTATGGGGTGGTTCTTTTTACATATGTGCTCTTCAGGCTGCTCTCCAAACACAGCCTTTGTGTAGAGTGATGTTTCTCACAGCAGGTAGCACTGAGGCGGTCTCCAAACTGGAGCACTCACAATGCAGGCACAGTGAGGTGTGAGATTTCTTCACATGGCTCTTATCAGCTGAATTGAAGCAGTAATCATGGACAGACAAAAGGCAGGCATGACCTAGACATTTTATTGCCTCATGCAATCGAACTGCAGACCCATACCTCGCCTCATCCATCAACTAAACCGTAGTGCTCAGGAAGCCTAATAAGCAGCCTCTTGCTAACAAAAGACTTGAACGAGTTTCTAAAGCTAATCCCGCCTCCTTCTGCCTTTTTTCAGTATCTGGATCTCCATCCTCCAGCCAGCGGAATGCATGCAATACAGTTCCACTGTTTTGGAGAACATTCTTACCCTCCATCCTCTGCTATGCCCCGCCAGGGACATCTGAAATGGTTCCCTCTGGTCCAGTACTCAGGGTCACTCTCACACATGCAGCGTACTGTTACTTGTGTGCTACATGCACAACACATGCACTCACTCGAAATACACACCAGATGCTGGCCCAAGGTCCTGGCGATACACAAAACAGCAGGGCTGTACACAGTTGGGGCCGGGAGGCCTCACTCCCAGTGACACTGATAAAAAGGTCTAGTCACAGTATTAATCTTTCCAAAACATGGCTTGCTCCTACCACCACTTTGTGCACTATACCAGGGGCATGGTTGGTGTGCCATTCCAGGTAACAGGACACATCCCGGACTTCAGATGTGCATGTTTAGATCAATATTACACCTTAGCCAAAATAACAGTCAGGATACCAGATATGGTGGTGTACAGCATAACTCAAACAATTGGCCAAGCTAATATGTCCAAAGGACAATGCTTGTTTCTTGATGTCCCTGCTGCACATCTTCTTTATCCAGGCGACTAAGCTTCTTAAACTTCACAGCTCTCCTTTTATGTGTGTCAATCCTGTTTGTCTTTGCGCTGTTTAGAAAGAATGGGTAGATCCAGAGTGTTTAGAACTCTGTCCCGCAGACCCCACCCACCCATAGCGCCACGTGGTCTGATTTGCTCAACTGTCATAAATTTGTTAGAGGGAAGCAAATGTTTTGGGTAGCCTATCTGAGCCAGAAACCAACTCTTGAGACTTAATTGTGAATCATGAAGCTAACGTTGAAGATAAAGATGAGCTCTAGAAATTGTGACCTAGACCCATAGTACATTATTTGTGAAAAGTAAATGTAGGAATCCAACTTATATGTGCTGGAAGAGGAAATCCACATATGAGTTCATGAAGTGTTGAAATTGTCTTTCTTTCTCCATGTAGGTACATGATCAGACGCTCCCTTGAGCAGCACGGCCTCCCCTGGGCCATTATCTCCATCCCGGTTAATGTTACCAGCATGCCGTCCTTTGTGCTCAAGCAGCCACCGTGGACATTTTGGTAGTCCCTGCAAAAGGATGTTGAAGAAAGACTGACCAGAGACTGCTACACTTCTCTGAACATTGAACATTAGGGGAGATCCTAACGGGCTCATTGAGGCCTGTGTATGGACTAGATGCAAGCTGCCTGGTGTCTCTGTATATGTGGATGGCCTTTCTGCCTGAAAAATGGTTGTACTCCAGAAGTTCCGGAACTGATTGGCCATTTCATGGTAATTGTTACCTCTCCTATCCTGCTTGGCTACCTCAAACGTTCATTTCAGTTCCACTTTCAGATCTATGGAAATTTATGCAAACGGTAGCTGGCCAATTGAGGAGAGGTTTTTACAACATACCTGGTATCCTGTAAATCACCAGGAGATAGTCTGCAGCAGAGACATGTAGACTGGATGGAAAGAGGGCACCCTGCACAATGGCACAAAAGTGGATGTGTCCCTTTTATCTCCTACTTCCTGCTTCAAGACTTTCTCCTAGATGCTGTTCCAATATTGAATTGGAGACATAGCTGCACAAGGAAAGCCCTTTGGCAGTTCACGCTATAATAGGCAGCAGGCATGGAGAGTGCTTCTTGTAGCCTGCAATGTCAGAAGTGCATCGTCCTTCAGGCAGGCCTCACAGTAGCAGGTCCTGTCTTCTTTTAAAGTGTTCAGGAATAGATTTATAAAAAGTTAAAACAATGTTCATGATTTATATATTTTGTTATTTAACTACATAGTAGTTGGAATTTTATGTATTTTACCTCTGCACAGACCCCACATCTCTCAGCAGTTTCTTGTACTATATAATAAAATGGCAATTCGTTGAGGGAATTAAAAATGTTTAAAATCCTGTGTTTGATAAAGCTGTGCTTAGGTTGTGTGTTTACATAAAACTGCATTTATGTGCAGACTGCACTTTAAATTGTGTATTGATGAGCACTGCACCTGAAACTGTACTGTGGTTTAAAGATGATTTCATAACCACTGCTCTTAAGCACTGTCTTTACAGGCACTGTAATTTAATGGGTGCTTATATTTGTGGCTACCAGAGTTTAAGAGGATTTTTATAAATGCTGTAATGTGCATCGTAGCAGGTGGTGTACTATAAACCTAGTGATGTGACCTGCATATCTGCAGATGCTCGTACTTGGCCTCTTTCTTTATTGTTGCACTTAATATGGTTGTCATTTTATCCCTTGTAAGCTGCTGAGTTCGATTAGCCCCAAGGTGATGCCCAGCCAAGTAGCACGGTGATGCAACACTGTCTCTAGGCTATGCTTGTGTAGTGAAGGAACATGGCAGACTGCACTGAAATAGTGATCACTTGTAAAGATTGGCGGAGACTGAACAGATGATGACCTGTAGGAAAGTGAGCATTCTATGGGATCATTTAGGCACATTGTTTTAGTAATCTGCAACTAAGCACTGCTAGACTTCAAACAATTTAATAAATTAAAAATTTTAGAAGTTTTTAAAAGACAATAGTTCACTCCCCCACCCCCGAATGGTAGACAAAAACACTGAACCCTAAACACCCAAACTGTACCTGAGCTGCCACCTTCCCCATCCCCTAAAATGGAAGAAAACTACATGACTATATAGAAGGAAATCTGTGGATAGGATCAAAGCCAAATTTAAAAAGAGTTTAATTATCTTTCGGTAAGTTTAGGTTTATTGAAAAACAAGATTTCCACAACATTCATGCTGAAATATGTTTTTCTTAGTTGGAGTTTCCAACTAATACTGCCTATAATCACCTACACCCAGCTTTGTTCTGCGAATCCCTAAAACAACTGTTTTATTTCTACTTACCGCTGTGAGTAACCAGTATTTTCGACTTGTTAATGGGCGATGATTATCCAAACTTCGACCCACTTCCTGCAAGCATTGCTGCGCTGTTTTTACATATCCCTGTAATCAACATGTTCTGTGGAAGCCTCCTGTCTAGAGTCCATTTTGCTGACTGAACTCTGCTGAACTATCACTCTGTCCCAACTTTGATTCATTCTGCTGCATTTACATTTGGCATATCTCTGCCTTCCACCATTGTGTCATCCACCCCACTCCGCTCCCATATTGCGCAATACATCAGAATAAACCCGAAAACAACAGCTACACTGCACTCTACACTAAGACTTTCATACAACAAAAGCACAAGTTGTTTCTGCTCAGTCTGGGTTTCGGGGGATGCACACACATTATTTTAAAGCTGTGGTTTTATGTTCAGATTTACAATCTCTTGGTTAATTGCACACCTCCTCAGTAACTTTCTTACTGTTGATGCACACAACATAGTTTAATGTAATCTTGATACTGAATTGTATTATAATGCGTTTGTGTGCACAGAAGAAGTATATTTTCGATGTTCACAATTTTAAAGCAGCTCAGTGGTCACAACAGTTTATTATCATTACAACATCGGTATCAACCTTCCTTACACAACACGCCCGGAATAGTGAAGAAGTGTTAAACTTACTATAAACAAGGTATGTCAAGGTTATATTCATGCATCTACATTTATACATACTACTTTAGTTAATACTTTCCATTGTATAACTCTACACCCTTCAAGCAGTTTACCCTCCTCCACTATTTTTAGATTGTCCAGTAGACCCACCAGTTTAATGGAAAGAGTTGCATAGATCATTCATTTTAGACCTAATGGCTACTTGACATAACTTTTCAGAGCAGAAAGGGAAAAAAAATGTGATAGAGAAAGTTTACACATTTTGGACATCTTCCTATGTGTACTCCAGTTGAAGTAAAGGATTTGGGTACAATTAAAAAAGCTGTACAGTGCTTAGAACAACGTTTTAGTTCACAGAATAGTAGTGTCAGGTAGTTACAATTATTTTCAAGGGAACAGCATTCTGAAGAATCTGCTAGAAGTTGTGTTACTGCACTCTGAGGACTAGCCTCAACTTGTGAGTTTGAAAACTGTACAGATCAACTGATATGGGATCAGTTAGTCGTAGGCTCCATAGTAAAGTGGTACAAGAAAATTTACTTTAATTTCCTAAAACTTTAATTATCTAAATCCATTGAAGCAGCAACCATAAGCGAATCTTCACAGGAAGAGATGAAATTAAGGAAGCGTTCTGATGAATATATATCTGCCATAAATAGTGATCCTTCCAAGAAGTCAAATGGTCCTTTTCTTTTACCGAGCAATTTTCTTGGCTGTTTTAGCGGTGGCTCCACTTGTTACATAGCATCTTTTCAATTCTGTTCAGCATTGAGAAAAACATGTAATTAGTGTGGAACCTTGGGGGACTTTTCTAAAGTTTGCATAAAGTATGAATAAATGATATTGAAGATGCACAGGAATAACACAAAAAATTGCATCTTGTGTCAAAAGTTTATTATTTAGTATAGAAACATCTGAATTGCACAGAGTCAAGAATCCTACAGCTGCCATTGATGTACGAGTTGTTACTGTGAATCTTAAGGATTCTGGTGCCAGGGTCACAACACTGTTCTAAAATACTGTAAAGATGAAATTCTTATTGAACCAGACATTAAGACTATGGCCCTGATTATGAGTCTGGCGGTCCGAAGACTGCCAGACTCCTGGTGATGGTTGGACAACTGTGGCGGTCCGACTGGCACATTATGACCCTGGCGGGCGGACCCACCAGGGGACAGCTGTTTCCCGCCAGGAACATGATTCCCGACGTGGTGACGGCAGCCTGAGTTGTATTCAGCTAGGGCGGCGGGGAACTCGACACCGCCTGACTGATTACAACCCCACTTTCTGCCAGCCTTTTCATGGTGGAGACCTCGCCATTAAAAGGCTGGTGAAAATCCAGTGCTGGGGGCCACAGGGGGTCCCCTGCCCAGCACCCTTGGAATGCAAACTGTCTGCTTTGCAGACAGTGTGCATTCAAAGGTTGCTGGCGTAGTGATCCAAGCATGCTCGGTGAGGGATGTCACCACCATGGCGGTGGCGTCCTCCCTGCGGCTTTAGTGGTCCCGTGGTGGGACCGCCAAAGTCATAATGAGGCCCTGAGTCCTTTCATGGAGCTAGTCTTGATTCAATTAGATAGCCTAGGTTACCCGTAGCTTAGCAATGTTGGGGCATTACTAGAAATATTTATGTAACTTTTAAAGGGAAAAAATAGTCTTGGGTGCCTACATCAAGGCTTGATGGATATTGTACTCTTGCTGGGTAAAGAAAAGCAAGTAGTGTCTTTTTGTGAGTTATGTGAAGACTTTGAAAGTCGCAGAATGAATGTCTGTAATCTTATAAATGTGGAAGAATCTTATGCAAACCTAAATGACAAATTTGCCTGGTAAATCACCAAGGGTCTTCAGAAATATATCAATCAACAACAAGATTTATTTGAAGAGAAATCAGGTCAAGTGAAACCCTTTCAGTGATAACTAAATCACAAGGAAGGATCCATACCTGTGTGGCATAAACTGGGAAATGCTCCTCTGAGCATAAGTGTAAGGAAATGCCTCCTTGGCATGGTTACCCCCTGACTTTTTGCCTTTGCTGATGCTATGTTTTGAATTGAAAGTGTGCTGAGGCCTGCTAACCAGGCCCCAGCACCAGTGTTCTTTCCCTAACCTATACTTTTGATTCCACAATTGGCACACCCTGGCATCCAGATAAGTCCCTTGTAACTGGTACCTCTGGTACCAAGGGCCCTGATGCCAGGGAAGGTCTCTAAGGGCTGCAGCATGTATTATGCCACCCTAAGAGACCCCTCACTCAGCACAGACACACTGCTTACCAGCTTGTGTGTGCTAGTGAGAACAAAATGAGTAAGTCGACATGGCACTCCCCTCAGGGTGCCATGCCAGCCTCTCACTGCCTATGCAGTATAGGTAAGACACCCCTCTAGCAGGCCTTACAGCCCTAAGGCAGGGTGCACTATACCATAGGTGAGGGTACCAGTGCATGAGCACTGTGCCCCTACAGTGTCTAAGCAAAACCTTAGACATTGTAAGTGCAGGGTAGCCATAAGAGTATATGGTCTGGGAGTCTGTTTTACACGAACTCCACAGCACCATAATGGCTACACTGAAAACTGGGAAGTTTGGTATCAAACTTCTCAGCACAATAAATGCACACTGATGCCAGTGTACATTTTATTGTAAAATACACCACAGAGGGCACCTTAGAGGGGCCCCCTGAAACTTAACCGACTATCTGTGTAGGCTGACTGGTTTCAGCAGCCTGCCACACTAGAGACATGTTGCTGGCCCCATGGGGAGAGTGCCTTTGTCACTCTGAGGCCAGTAACAAAGCCTGCACTGGGTGGAGATGCTAACACCTCCCCCAGGCAGGAGCTGTAACACCTGGTGGTGAGCCTCAAAGGCTCACCCCTTTGTCACAGCCCAGCAGGGCACTCCAGCTTAGTGGAGTTGCCCGCCCCCTCCGGCCACGGCCCCCACTTTTGGCGGCAAGGCTGGAGGGAACAAAGAAAGCAACAAGGAGGAGTCACTGGCCAGTCAGGACAGCCCCTAAGGTGTCCTGAGCTGAGGTGACTAACTTTTAGAAATCCTCCATCTTGCAGATGGAGGATTCCCCCAATAGGATTAGGGATGTGACCCCCTCCCCTTGGGAGGAGGCACAAAGAGGGTGTACTCACCCTCAAGGCTAGTAGCCATTGGCTACTAACCCCCCAGACCTAAACACGCCCTTAAAGTTAGTATTTAAGGGCTCTCCCTGAACCTAGAAATTTAGATTCCTGCAACAACAAGAAGAAGGACTGCCTAGCTGAAAACCCCTGCAGAGGAAGACCAGAAGACAACTACTGCCTTGGCTCCAGAAACTCACCGGCCTGTCTCCTGCCTTCCAAAGAACTCTGCTCCAGCGACGCCTTCCAAAGGGACCAGCGACCTCTGAATCCTTTGAGGACTGCCCTGCTTCGACGACGACAAGAAACTCCCGAGGACAGCGGACCTGCTCCAAAAAGACTGCAACTTTATCCAAAGGAGCAGCTTTAAAGAACCCTGCAATCTCCCCGCAAGAAGCGTGAGACTTGCAACACTGCACCCGGCGACCCCGACTCGGCTGGTGGAGGACCAACACCTCAGGGAGGACCCCCGGACTACTCTACGACTGTGAGTACCAAAACCTGTCCCCCCTGAGCCCCCACAGCGCCGCCTGCAGAGGGAATCCCGAGGCTTCCCCTGACCGCGACTCTCTGAAACCTAAGTCCCGACGCCTGGAAAAGACCCTGCACCCGCAGCCCCCAGGACCTGAAGGACCGGACTTTCACTGCAGAAGTGACCCCCAGGAGTCCCTCTCCCTTGCCCAAGTGGAGGTTTCCCCGAGGAAGCCCCCCCTTGCCTGCCTGCAGCGCTGAAGAGATCCCTTGATCTCTCATTGACTTCCATTGCGAACCCGACGCTTGTTCTAACACTGCACCCGGCCGCCCCTGCACCGCTGAGGGTGAAATTTCTGTGTGGGCTTGTGTCCCCCCCGGTGCCCTACAAAACCCCCCTGGTCTGCCCTCCGAAGACGCGGGTACTTACCTGCTGGCAGACTGGAACCGGGGCACCCCCTTCTCTCCATTGAAGCCTATGCGTTTTGGGCACCACTTTGAACTCTGCACCTGACCGGCCCTGAGCTGCTGGTGTGGTAACTTTGGGGTTGCTCTGAACCCCCAACGGTGGGCTACCTTGGACCAAGAACTGAACCCTGTAAGTGTCTTACTTACCTGGTAAAACTAACAACAACTTACCTCCCCCAGGAACTGTGAAAATTGCACTGTGTCCACTTTTAAAATAGCTATTTGTGAATAACTTGAAAAGTATACATGCAATTGAAATGATTCAAAGTTCCTAATGTACTTACCTGCAATACCTTTCAAACAAGATATTACATGTTAAATTTGAACCTGTGGTTCTTAAAATAAACTAAGAAAAGATATTTTTCTATACAAAACCTATTGGCTGGATTTGTCTCTGAGTGTGTGTACCTCATTTATTGTCTGTGTATGTACAACAAATGCTTAACACTACTCCTTGGACAAGCCTACTGCTCGACCACACTACCACAAAATAGAGCATTAGTATTATCTCTTTTTACCACTATTTTACCTCTAAGGGGAACCCTTGGACTCTGTGCATGCTATTCCTTACTTTGAAATAGCACATACAGAGCCAACTTCCTACATTGGTGGATCAGCGGTGGGGTACAAGACTTTGCATTTGCTGGACTACTCAGCCAATACCTGATCACACGACAAATTCCAAAATTGTCATTAGAAATTGATTTTTGCAATTTGAAAAGTTTTCTAAATTCTTTAAAGTCCTGCTAGGGCCTTGTGTTAGTCCCTGTTAGCATTTCTTTTAGAGTTTAAAAGTTTGTAAAAGTTTGAATTAGATTCTAGAACCAGTTTTAGTTTCTTAAAAAGTATTCCAACTTTTAGAAGCATAATGTCTAGCACAGATGTGAATGTGGTGGAACTCGACACCACACCTTACCTCCATCTCCAGATGAGAGAGCTAAGGTCACTCTGTAACATAAGAAAAATAACAATGGGCTCCAGACCTACCAAAGCACAGCTCCAGGAGCTGTTGGCAGAGTATGATAGAGCCAACCCCTCTGTGGGCAACACAGAGGATGAAGATAGTGACTTGGAGGGAAATTCCCCCCCTCCAGTCCTACTTAGGGAGAACAGGGCTTCTCAAGCCCTGACTCCACAAATAATAATCAGAGATGCTGGTTCCCTCACAGGAGGGACCAACAACTCTGAAATCACTGAGGATAACTCCAGTGAAGAGGACATCCAGTTAGCCAGGATGGCCAAAAGATTGGCTTTGGAAAGACAGATCCTAGCCATAGAAAGGGAAAGACAAGAGATGGGCCTAGGACCCATCAATGGTGGCAGCAACATAACTAGGGTCAGAGATTCTCCTGACATGTTGAAAATCTCCAAAGGGATTGTAACTAAATATGAAGATGGTGATGACATCACCAAATGGTTCACAGCTTTTGAGAGGGCTTGTGAAACCAGAAAAGTGAACAAATCTCACTGGGGTGCTCTCCTTTGGGAAATGTTCACAGGAAAGTGTAGGGATAGACTCCTCACACTCTAAAAAAGATGCAGAATCTTATGACCTCATGAAGGGTACCCTGATTGAGGGCTTTGGATTTTCCACTGAGGAGTATAGGATTAGATTCAGGGGGGCTCAAAAATCCTCGAGCCAGACCTGGGTTGACTTTGTAGACTACTCAGTAAAAACACTAGATGGTTGGATTCAAGGAAATGGTGTAAATGATTATGATGGGCTGTACAATTTATTTGTGAAAGAACACCTATTAAGTAATTGTTTCAATGATAAACTGCATCAGCATCTGGTGGACCTAGGACCAATTTCTCCCCAAGAATTGGGAAAGAAGGCGGACCATTGGGTCAAGACTAGGGTGTCCAAAACTTCCACAGGGGGTGACCAAAAGAAAGGGGTCACAAAACCTCCCCAGGGGAAAGGTGGTGAGACAGCCAAAAATAAAAATAGTAAAGAGTCTTCTACAGGCCCCCAAAAACCTGCACAGGAGGGTGGGCCCAGAGCCTCTTCACAAAACAATTCTGGGTACAAGGGTAAAATCTTTGATCCCAAAAAGGCCTGGTGTCGAAACTGTAGTCAGTCTGGACACCAAACTGGAGACAAGGCCTGTCCCAAGAAAGATACCACTTCTAACTCCCATCCAGCTAAAACTGGAATGGCCAGTCTCCAAGTGGGCTCAACAGTGTGCCCAGAGCAAATCAGGTGTCACACTGAAGCTACATTAGTCTCTGAGGGTGGGGTGGATTTAGCCACACTGGCTGCCTGGCCCCCTAACATGCAAAAATACAGGCAGCAGCTCTTAATTAATGGGACAAGTGTAGAGGGCCTGAGGGATACAGGTGCCAGTGTCACCATGGTGACAGAGAAACTGGTTTCCCCTGGCCAATACCTGACTGGACAAACTTATCCAGTCACCAACGCTGACAATCAGACTAAAGTACATCCCATGGCTATGGTAATTTTAGAGTGGGGAGGGGTCAATGGCCTGAAACAGGTGGTGGTCTCCTCAAATATCCCAGTAGACTGTTTGCTTGGAAATGACCTGGAGTCCTCAGCATGGGCTGAGGTAGAACTGAAAACCCATGCAGCCATGCTGGGTATCCCTGAACTGGTGTGTGTCAAGACTAGGGCACAGTGCAAGGCACAGGGTGAAAAAGTAGAGCTGGAGTCTGGAAAAATGGCCCAGCCTACCAAGAGACAAGGAAAGTCAGCTGGGAAACCAGCTGCAACACAACACCAAAAAGAGAACCTCTCTTCTCAGGAAGAAGTTCTGCCCTCTGAGGGAACTGAGCCTATGGAGCTGGAACCTTAGGTTGCGCTCTTAGGCCCAGGGGGACCCTCAAGGGAAGAGTTGTGTAAGGGACAAGAAACCTGTCCCTCTCTTGAAGGCCTTAGGCAGCAAGCTGCGGAAGATTCCAAAGGCAAGAAAAATGGAACACATAGGGTCTATTGGGAAGATGGACTCCTGTACACTGAGGCAAGAGATCCCAAACCTGGTGCCACTAGGAGAGTGGTAGTGCCTCAGGGTTTCAGAGAGTTTATTCTGACCTTAGCCCATGATATTCCCCTTGCTGGGCATTTGGGACAAACCAAGACGTGGGAGAGGTTAGTCAACAACTTCTACTGGCCCAATATGTCCCAGAAGGTTAAGGAGTTTTGCCTCTCCTGCCCCACCTGTCAAGCCAGTGGTAAGACAGGTGGGCATCCAAAGGCCCCCCTCATTCCACTTCCAGTGGTGGGGGGTCCCCTTTGAAAGAGTGGGTGTGGACATAGTTGGTCCACTAGAACCTCCCACAGCCTCCGGAAATATGTACATCCTAGTAGTAGTGGATCATGCTACTAGGTATCCTGAAGCTATTCCCCTTAGGTCGACTACTGCCCCTGCAGTAGCCAAGGCCCTCATTGGTATCTTTACCAGAGTGGGTTTCCCTAAGGAGGTGGTTTCTGACAGAGGTACCAACTTCATGTCAGCTTACCTAAAACACATGTGGAATGAGTGTGGAGTGACTTATAAATTCACTACACCATATCATCCACAAACTAATGGCCTTGTTGAGAGATTCAACAAGACATTAAAGGGCATGATCATGGGGCTCCCAGAAAAACTCAAAAGGAGATGGGATGTCCTCCTGCCATGTCTGCTTTTCGCTTACAGAGAGGTGCCTCAGAAGGGAGTAGGATTCTCACCCTTTGAACTTCTGTTTGGCCACCCTGTAAGGGGACCACTTGCTCTTGTTAAAGAAGGCTGGGAGAGACCTCTTCATGAGCCTAAACAAGACATAGTGGACTATGTACTGGGCCTTCGCTCAAGGATGGCAGAGTACATGGAGAAGGCAAGTAAAAACCTTGAGGCCAGCCAACAACTCCAGAAGTTGTGGTATGACCAAAAGGCTGCACTGGTTGAATTTCAACCAGGGCAGAAAGTCTGGGTTCTGGAGCCTGTGGCTCCCAGGGCACTCCAGGACAAATGGAGTGGCCCTTACCCAGTACTAGAGAGGAAGAGTCAGGTCACCTACCTGGTGGACCTGGGCACAAGCAGGAGTCCCAAGAGGGTGATCCATGTGAACCGCCTTAAGCTCTTCCATGACAGGGCTGATGTAAATCTGTTGATGGTAACAGATGAGGACCAGGAAGCTGAGAGTGAACCTCTCCCCGATCTCCTCTCATCAGACCCTAAAGATGGCTCAGTAGATGGAGTGATCTACTCAGACACCCTCTCTAGCAAACAGCGGTCTGACTGCAGGATGGTCCTGCAGCAGTTTGCTGAACTCTTTTCCCTAACCCCTGGTCAGACACACCTGTGTACCCATGATGTGGACACAGGAGACAGCATGCCTGTCAAAAACAAAATATTTAGACAGTCTGACCAAGTTAAGGAAAGCATCAAGGTGGAAGTCCACAAGATGCTGGAATTGGGAGTAATTGAGTACTCTGACAGCCCCTGGGCTAGCCCAGTGGTCTTAGTCCCCAAACCTCACACCAAAGAAGGAAAGAGAGAGATGAGGTTTTGTGTGGACTACAGAGGTCTCAACTCTGTCACAAAGACAGATGCTCATCCCATTCCTAGAGCTGATGAGCTAATAGACAAATTAGGGGCTGCCAAATTCTTAAGTACCTTTGACTTAACAGCAGGGTACTGGCAAATCAAAATGGCCCCTGGAGCAAAAGAAAAGACAGCATTCTCCACACCTGATGGGCATTATCAGTTCACTGTTATGCCCTTTGGTTTAAAGAATGCCCCTGCCACCTTCCAAAGGTTGGTGAATCAAGTCCTTGCTGGGCTGGAATCCTTTAGTGCAGCTTATCTTGATGATATTGCTGTCTTCAGCTCCACCTGGCAGGATCACCTAGTCCACCTGAAGAAGGTTTTGAAGGCTCTGCAATCTGCAGGCCTCTCTATCAAGGCATCCAAATGCCAGATAGGGCAGGGAACTGTGGTTTACTTGGGACACCTTGTAGGTGGAGGCCAAGTTCAGCCACTCCAGCCTAAGATCCAGACTATTCTGGACTGGGCAGCTCCAAAAACCCAGACTCAAGTCAGGGCATTCCTTGGCTTGACTGGGTACTACAGGAGGTTTGTGAAGGGATATGGATCCATTGTGACAGCCCTCACAGAACTCACCTCCAAGAAAATGCCCAAGAAAGTAAACTGGACTGTAGAATGCCAACAGGCCTTTGACACCCTGAAACAAGCTATGTGCACAGCACCAGTTCTAAAAGCTCCAGATTACTCCAAGCAGTTCATTGTGCAAACAGATGCCTCTGAACATGGGATAGGGGCAGTTTTGTCCCAAACAAATGATGATGGCCTTGACCAGCCTGTTGCTTTCATTAGCAGGAGGTTACTCCCCAGGGAGCAGCGTTGGAGTGCCATTGAGAGGGAGGCCTTTGCTGTGGTTTGGTCCCTGAAGAAGCTGAGACCATACCTCTTTGGGACTCACTTCCTAGTTCAAACTGACCACAGACCTCTCAAATGGCTGATGCAAATGAAAGGTGAAAATCCTAAACTGTTGAGGTGGTCCATCTCCCTACAGGGAATGGACTTTATAGTGGAACACAGACCTGGGACTGCCCATGCCAATGCAGATGGCCTTTCCAGGTTCTTCCACTTAGAAAATGAAGACTCTCTTGGGAAAGGTTAGTCTCATCCTCTTTCGTTTGGGGGGGGGGTTGTGTAAGGAAATGCCTCCTTGGCATGGTTGCCCCCTGACTTTTTGCCTTTGCTGATGCTATGTTTACAATTGAAAGTGTGCTGAGGCCTGCTAACCAGGCCCCAGCACCAGTGTTCTTTCCCTAACCTGTACTTTTGTATCCACAATTGGCAGACCCTGGCATCCAGATAAGTCCCTTGTAACTGATACCTCTGGTACCAAGGGCCCTGATGCCAAGGAAGGTCTCTAAGGGCTGCAGCATGTCTTATGCCACCCTGGATACCTCTCACTCAGCACAGACACACTGCTTGCCAGCTTGTGTGTGCTAGTGAGGACAAAACGAGTAAGTCGACATGGCACTCCCCTCAGGGTGCCATGCCAGCCTCTCACTGCCTATGCAGTATAGGTAAGACACCCCTCTAGCAGGCCTTACAGCCCTAAGGCAGGGTGCACTATACCATAGGTGAGGGTACCAGTGCATGAGCCTGGTACCCCTACAGTGTCTAAACAAAACCTTAGACATTGTAAGTGCAGGGTAGCCATAAGAGTATATGGTCTGGGAGTCTGTCAAACACGAACTCCACAGCACCATAATGGCTACACTGAAAACTGGGAAGTTTGGTATCAAACTTCTCAGCACAATAAATGCACACTGATGCCAGTGTACATTTTATTGTAAAATACACCACAGAGGGCACCTTAGAGGTGCCCCCTGAAACTTAACCGACTATCTGTGTAGGCTGACTAGTTTTAGCAGCCTGCCACAAACCGAGACATGTTGCTGGCCCCATGGGGAGAGTGCCTTTGTCACTCTGAGGCCAGTAACAAAGCCTGCACTGGGTGGAGATGCTAACACCTCCCCCAGGCAGGAGCTGTAACACCTGGTGGTGAGCCTCAAAGGCTCACCCCTTTGTCACAGCCCAGCAGGGCACTCCAGCTTAGTGGAGTTGCCCGCCCCCTCCGGCCACGGCCCCCACTTTTGGCGGCAAGGCTGGAGGGAACAAAGAAAGCAACAAGGAGGAGTCACTGGCCAGTCAGGACAGCCCCTAAGGTGTCCTGAGCTGAGGTGACTAACTTTTAGAAATCCTCCATCTTGCAGATGGAGGATTCCCCCAATAGGATTAGGGATGTGACCCCCTCCCCTTGGGAGGAGGCACAAAGAGGGTGTACTCACCCTCAAGGCTAATAGCCATTGGCTACTAACCCCCCAGACCTAAACACGCCCTTAAAGTTAGTATTTAAGGGCTCTCCCTGAACCTAGAAATTTAGATTCCTGCAACAACAAGAAGAAGGACTGCCTAGCTGAAAACCCCTGCAGAGGAAGACCAGAAGACAACTACTGCCTTGGCTCCAGAAACTCACCGGCCTGTCTCCTGCCTTCCAAAGAACTCTGCTCCAGCGACGCCTTCCAAAGGGACCAGCGACCTCTGAATCCTTTGAGGACTGCCCTGCTTCGACGACGACAAGAAACTCCCGAGGACAGCGGACCTGCTCCAAAAAGACTGCAACTTTATCCAAAGGAGCAGCTTTAAAGAACCCTGCAATCTCCCCGCAAGAAGCGTGAGACTTGCAACACTGCACCCGGCGACCCCGACTCGGCTGGTGGAGGACCAACACCTCAGGGAGGACCCCCGGACTACTCTACGACTGTGAGTACCAAAACCTGTCCCCCCTGAGCCCCCACAGCGCCGCCTGCAGAGGGAATCCCGAGGCTTCCCCTGACCGCGACTCTCTGAAACCTAAGTCCCGACGCCTGGAAAAGACCCTGCACCCGCAGCCCCCAGGACCTGAAGGACCGGACTTTCACTGCAGAAGTGACCCCCAGGAGTCCCTCTCCCTTGCCCAAGTGGAGGTTTCCCCGAGGAAGCCCCCCCTTGCCTGCCTGCAGCGCTGAAGAGATCCCTTGATCTCTCATTGACTTCCATTGCGAACCCGACGCTTGTTCTAACACTGCACCCGGCCGCCCCTGCACCGCTGAGGGTGAAATTTCTGTGTGGGCTTGTGTCCCCCCCGGTGCCCTACAAAACCCCCCTGGTCTGCCCTCCGAAGACGCGGGTACTTACCTGCTGGCAGACTGGAACCGGGGCACCCCCTTCTCTCCATTGAAGCCTATGCGTTTTGGGCACCACTTTGAACTCTGCACCTGACCGGCCCTGAGCTGCTGGTGTGGTAACTTTGGGTAGCTCTGAACCCCCAACGGTGGGCTACCTTGGACCAAGAACTGAACCCTGTAAGTGTCTTACTTACCTGGTAAAACTAACAACAACTTACCTCCCCCAGGAACTGTGAAAATTGCACTGTGTCCACTTTTAAAATAGCTATTTGTGAATAACTTGAAAAGTATACATGCAATTGAAATGATTCAAAGTTCCTAATGTACTTACCTGCAATACCTTTCAAACAAGATATTACATGTTAAATTTGAACCTGTGGTTCTTAAAATAAACTAAGAAAAGATATTTTTCTATACAAAACCTATTGGCTGGATTTGTCTCTGAGTGTGTGTACCTCATTTATTGTCTGTGTATGTACAACAAATGCTTAACACTACTCCTTGGACAAGCCTACTGCTCGACCACACTACCACAAAATAGAGCATTAGTATTATCTCTTTTTACCACTATTTTACCTCTAAGGGGAACCCTTGGACTCTGTGCATGCTATTCCTTACTTTGAAATAGCACATACAGAGCCAACTTCCTACATTGGTGGATCAGCGGTGGGGTACAAGACTTTGCATTTGCTGGACTACTCAGCCAATACCTGATCACACGACAAATTCCAAAATTGTCATTAGAAATTGATTTTTGCAATTTGAAAAGTTTTCTAAATTCTTTAAAGTCCTGCTAGGGCCTTGTGTTAGTCCCTGTTAGCATTTCTTTTAGAGTTTAAAAGTTTGTAAAAGTTTGAATTAGATTCTAGAACCAGTTTTAGTTTCTTAAAAAGTATTCCAACTTTTAGAAGCATAATGTCTAGCACAGATGTGAATGTGGTGGAACTCGACACCACACCTTACCTCCATCTCCAGATGAGAGAGCTAAGGTCACTCTGTAACATAAGAAAAATAACAATGGGCTCCAGACCTACCAAAGCACAGCTCCAGGAGCTGTTGGCAGAGTATGATAGAGCCAACCCCTCTGTGGGCAACACAGAGGATGAAGATAGTGACTTGGAGGGAAATTCCCCCCCTCCAGTCCTACTTAGGGAGAACAGGGCTTCTCAAGCCCTGACTCCACAAATAATAATCAGAGATGCTGGTTCCCTCACAGGAGGGACCAACAACTCTGAAATCACTGAGGATAACTCCAGTGAAGAGGACATCCAGTTAGCCAGGATGGCCAAAAGATTGGCTTTGGAAAGACAGATCCTAGCCATAGAAAGGGAAAGACAAGAGATGGGCCTAGGACCCATCAATGGTGGCAGCAACATAACTAGGGTCAGAGATTCTCCTGACATGTTGAAAATCTCCAAAGGGATTGTAACTAAATATGAAGATGGTGATGACATCACCAAATGGTTCACAGCTTTTGAGAGGGCTTGTGAAACCAGAAAAGTGAACAAATCTCACTGGGGTGCTCTCCTTTGGGAAATGTTCACAGGAAAGTGTAGGGATAGACTCCTCACACTCTAAAAAAAGATGCAGAATCTTATGACCTCATGAAGGGTACCCTGATTGAGGGCTTTGGATTTTCCACTGAGGAGTATAGGATTAGATTCAGGGGGGCTCAAAAATCCTCGAGCCAGACCTGGGTTGACTTTGTAGACTACTCAGTAAAAACACTAGATGGTTGGATTCAAGGAAATGGTGTAAATGATTATGATGGGCTGTACAATTTATTTGTGAAAGAACACCTATTAAGTAATTGTTTCAATGATAAACTGCATCAGCATCTGGTGGACCTAGGACCAATTTCTCCCCAAGAATTGGGAAAGAAGGCGGACCATTGGGTCAAGACTAGGGTGTCCAAAACTTCCACAGGGGGTGACCAAAAGAAAGGGGTCACAAAACCTCCCCAGGGGAAAGGTGGTGAGACAGCCAAAAATAAAAATAGTAAAGAGTCTTCTACAGGCCCCCAAAAACCTGCACAGGAGGGTGGGCCCAGAGCCTCTTCACAAAACAATTCTGGGTACAAGGGTAAAATCTTTGATCCCAAAAAGGCCTGGTGTCGAAACTGTAGTCAGTCTGGACACCAAACTGGAGACAAGGCCTGTCCCAAGAAAGATACCACTTCTAACTCCCATCCAGCTAAAACTGGAATGGCCAGTCTCCAAGTGGGCTCAACAGTGTGCCCAGAGCAAATCAGGTGTCACACTGAAGCTACATTAGTCTCTGAGGGTGGGGTGGATTTAGCCACACTGGCTGCCTGGCCCCCTAACATGCAAAAATACAGGCAGCAGCTCTTAATTAATGGGACAAGTGTAGAGGGCCTGAGGGATACAGGTGCCAGTGTCACCATGGTGACAGAGAAACTGGTTTCCCCTGGCCAATACCTGACTGGACAAACTTATCCAGTCACCAACGCTGACAATCAGACTAAAGTACATCCCATGGCTATGGTAATTTTAGAGTGGGGAGGGGTCAATGGCCTGAAACAGGTGGTGGTCTCCTCAAATATCCCAGTAGACTGTTTGCTTGGAAATGACCTGGAGTCCTCAGCATGGGCTGAGGTAGAACTGAAAACCCATGCAGCCATGCTGGGTATCCCTGAACTGGTGTGTGTCAAGACTAGGGCACAGTGCAAGGCACAGGGTGAAAAAGTAGAGCTGGAGTCTGGAAAAATGGCCCAGCCTACCAAGAGACAAGGAAAGTCAGCTGGGAAACCAGCTGCAACACAACACCAAAAAGAGAACCTCTCTTCTCAGGAAGAAGTTCTGCCCTCTGAGGGAACTGAGCCTATGGAGCTGGAACCTTAGGTTGCGCTCTTAGGCCCAGGGGGACCCTCAAGGGAAGAGTTGTGTAAGGGACAAGAAACCTGTCCCTCTCTTGAAGGCCTTAGGCAGCAAGCTGCGGAAGATTCCAAAGGCAAGAAAAATGGAACACATAGGGTCTATTGGGAAGATGGACTCCTGTACACTGAGGCAAGAGATCCCAAACCTGGTGCCACTAGGAGAGTGGTAGTGCCTCAGGGTTTCAGAGAGTTTATTCTGACCTTAGCCCATGATATTCCCCTTGCTGGGCATTTGGGACAAACCAAGACGTGGGAGAGGTTAGTCAACAACTTCTACTGGCCCAATATGTCCCAGAAGGTTAAGGAGTTTTGCCTCTCCTGCCCCACCTGTCAAGCCAGTGGTAAGACAGGTGGGCATCCAAAGGCCCCCCTCATTCCACTTCCAGTGGTGGGGGGTCCCCTTTGAAAGAGTGGGTGTGGACATAGTTGGTCCACTAGAACCTCCCACAGCCTCCGGAAATATGTACATCCTAGTAGTAGTGGATCATGCTACTAGGTATCCTGAAGCTATTCCCCTTAGGTCGACTACTGCCCCTGCAGTAGCCAAGGCCCTCATTGGTATCTTTACCAGAGTGGGTTTCCCTAAGGAGGTGGTTTCTGACAGAGGTACCAACTTCATGTCAGCTTACCTAAAACACATGTGGAATGAGTGTGGAGTGACTTATAAATTCACTACACCATATCATCCACAAACTAATGGCCTTGTTGAGAGATTCAACAAGACATTAAAGGGCATGATCATGGGGCTCCCAGAAAAACTCAAAAGGAGATGGGATGTCCTCCTGCCATGTCTGCTTTTCGCTTACAGAGAGGTGCCTCAGAAGGGAGTAGGATTCTCACCCTTTGAACTTCTGTTTGGCCACCCTGTAAGGGGACCACTTGCTCTTGTTAAAGAAGGCTGGGAGAGACCTCTTCATGAGCCTAAACAAGACATAGTGGACTATGTACTGGGCCTTCGCTCAAGGATGGCAGAGTACATGGAGAAGGCAAGTAAAAACCTTGAGGCCAGCCAACAACTCCAGAAGTTGTGGTATGACCAAAAGGCTGCACTGGTTGAATTTCAACCAGGGCAGAAAGTCTGGGTTCTGGAGCCTGTGGCTCCCAGGGCACTCCAGGACAAATGGAGTGGCCCTTACCCAGTACTAGAGAGGAAGAGTCAGGTCACCTACCTGGTGGACCTGGGCACAAGCAGGAGTCCCAAGAGGGTGATCCATGTGAACCGCCTTAAGCTCTTCCATGACAGGGCTGATGTAAATCTGTTGATGGTAACAGATGAGGACCAGGAAGCTGAGAGTGAACCTCTCCCCGATCTCCTCTCATCAGACCCTAAAGATGGCTCAGTAGATGGAGTGATCTACTCAGACACCCTCTCTAGCAAACAGCGGTCTGACTGCAGGATGGTCCTGCAGCAGTTTGCTGAACTCTTTTCCCTAACCCCTGGTCAGACACACCTGTGTACCCATGATGTGGACACAGGAGACAGCATGCCTGTCAAAAACAAAATATTTAGACAGTCTGACCAAGTTAAGGAAAGCATCAAGGTGGAAGTCCACAAGATGCTGGAATTGGGAGTAATTGAGTACTCTGACAGCCCCTGGGCTAGCCCAGTGGTCTTAGTCCCCAAACCTCACACCAAAGAAGGAAAGAGAGAGATGAGGTTTTGTGTGGACTACAGAGGTCTCAACTCTGTCACAAAGACAGATGCTCATCCCATTCCTAGAGCTGATGAGCTAATAGACAAATTAGGGGCTGCCAAATTCTTAAGTACCTTTGACTTAACAGCAGGGTACTGGCAAATCAAAATGGCCCCTGGAGCAAAAGAAAAGACAGCATTCTCCACACCTGATGGGCATTATCAGTTCACTGTTATGCCCTTTGGTTTAAAGAATGCCCCTGCCACCTTCCAAAGGTTGGTGAATCAAGTCCTTGCTGGGCTGGAATCCTTTAGTGCAGCTTATCTTGATGATATTGCTGTCTTCAGCTCCACCTGGCAGGATCACCTAGTCCACCTGAAGAAGGTTTTGAAGGCTCTGCAATCTGCAGGCCTCTCTATCAAGGCATCCAAATGCCAGATAGGGCAGGGAACTGTGGTTTACTTGGGACACCTTGTAGGTGGAGGCCAAGTTCAGCCACTCCAGCCTAAGATCCAGACTATTCTGGACTGGGCAGCTCCAAAAACCCAGACTCAAGTCAGGGCATTCCTTGGCTTGACTGGGTACTACAGGAGGTTTGTGAAGGGATATGGATCCATTGTGACAGCCCTCACAGAACTCACCTCCAAGAAAATGCCCAAGAAAGTAAACTGGACTGTAGAATGCCAACAGGCCTTTGACACCCTGAAACAAGCTATGTGCACAGCACCAGTTCTAAAAGCTCCAGATTACTCCAAGCAGTTCATTGTGCAAACAGATGCCTCTGAACATGGGATAGGGGCAGTTTTGTCCCAAACAAATGATGATGGCCTTGACTAGCCTGTTGCTTTCATTAGCAGGAGGTTACTCCCCAGGGAGCAGCGTTGGAGTGCCATTGAGAGGGAGGCCTTTGCTGTGGTTTGGTCCCTGAAGAAGCTGAGACCATACCTCTTTGGTACTCACTTCCTAGTTCAGACTGACCACAGACCTCTCAGATGGCTGATGCAAATGAAAGGTGAAAATCCAAAACTGTTGAGGTGGTCCATCTCCCTACAGGGAATGGACTTTATAGTGGAACACAGACCTGGGACTGCCCATGCCAATGCAGATGGCCTTTCCAGGTTCTTCCACTTAGAAAATGAAGACTCTCTTGGGAAAGGTTAGTCTCATCCTCTTTCGTTTGGGGGGGGGGGGGGGGGGTTGTGTAAGGAAATTCCTCCTTGGCATGGTTACCCCCTGACCAGTGTTCTTTCCCTAACCTGTACTTTTGATTCCACAATTGGCACACCCTGGCATCCAGATAAGTCCCTTGTAACTGGTACCTCTGGTACCAAGGGCCCTGATGCCAGGGAAGGTCTCTAAGGGCTGCAGCATGTATTATGCCACCCTAAGAGACCCCTCACTCAGCACAGACACACTGCTTACCAGCTTGTGTGTGCTAGTGAGAACAAAATGAGTAAGTCGACATGGCACTCCCCTCAGGGTGCCATGCCAGCCTCTCACTGCCTATGCAGTATAGGTAAGACACCCCTCTAGCAGGCCTTACAGCCCTAAGGCAGGGTGCACTATACCATAGGTGAGGGTACCAGTGCATGAGCACTGTGCCCCTACAGTGTCTAAGCAAAACCTTAGACATTGTAAGTGCAGGGTAGCCATATGAGTATATGGTCTGGGAGTCTGTTTTACACGAACTCCACAGCACCATAATGGCTACACTGAAAACTGGGAAGTTTGGTATCAAACTTCTCAGCACAATAAATGCACACTGATGCCAGTGTACATTTTATTGTAAAATACACCACAGAGGGCACCTTAGAGGTGCCCCCTGAAACTTAACCGACTATCTGTGTAGGCTGACTGGTTCCAGCAGCCTGCCACACTAGAGACATGTTGCTGGCCCCATGGGGAGAGTGCCTTTGTCACTCTGAGGCCAGTAACAAAGCCTGCACTGGGTGGAGATGCTAACACCTCCCCCAGGCAGGAGCTGTAACACCTGGCGGTGAGCCTCAAAGGCTCACCCCTTTGTCACAGCCCAGCAGGGCACTCCAGCTTAGTGGAGTTGCCCGCCCCCTCCGGCCACGGCCCCCACTTTTGGCAGCAAGGCTGGAGGGAACAAAGAAAGCAACAAGGAGGAGTCACTGGCCAGTCAGGACAGCCCCTAAGGTGTCCTGAGCTGAGGTGACTAACTTTTAGAAATCCTCCATCTTGCAGATGGAGGATTCCCCCAATAGGATTAGGGATGTGACCCCCTCCCCTTGGGAGGAGGCACAAAGAGGGTGTACTCACCCTCAGGGCTAGTAGCCATTGGCTACTAACCCCCCAGACCTAAACACGCCCTTAAATTTAGTATTTAAGGGCTCTCCCTGAACCTAGAAATTTAGATTCCTGCAACAAGAAGAAGGACTGCCTAGCTGAAAACCCCTGCAGAGGAAGACCAGAAGACAACTACTGCCTTGGCTCCAGAAACTCACCGGCCTGTCTCCTGCCTTCCAAAGAACTCTGCTCCAGCGACGCCTTCCAAAGGGACCAGCGACCTCTGAATCCTCTGAGGACTGCCCTGCTTCGACGACGACAAGAAACTCCCGAGGACAGCGGACCTGCTCCAAAAAGACTGCAACTTTATCCAAAGGAGCAGCTTTAAAGAACCCTGCAATCTCCCTGCAAGAAGCGTGAGACTTGCAACACTGCACCCGGCGACCCCGACTCGGCTGGTGGAGGACTAACACCTCAGGGAGGACCCCCGGACTACTCTACGACTGTGAGTACCAAAACCTGTCCCCCCTGAGCCCCCACAGCGCCGCCTGCAGAGGGAATCCCGAGGCTTCCCCTGACCGCGACTCTCTGAAACCTAAGTCCCGACGCCTGGAAAAGACCCTGCACCCGCAGCCCCCAGGACCTGAAGGACCGGACTTTCACTGCAGAAGTGACCCCCAGGAGTCCCTCTCCCTTGCCCAAGTGGAGGTTTCCCTGAGGAAGCCCCCCCCTTACCTGCCTGCAGCGCTGAAGAGATCCCTTGATCTCTCATTGACTTCCATTGCGAACCCGACGCTTGTTCTAACACTGCACCCGGCCGCCCCCGCGCCGCTGAGGGTGAAATTTCTGTGTGGGCTTGTGTCCCCCCCGGTGCCCTACAAAACCCCCCTGGTCTGCCCTCCGAAGACGCAGGTACTTACCTGCTGGCAGACTGGAACCGGGGCACCCCCTTCTCTCCATTGAAGCCTATGCGTTTTGGGCACCACTTTGAACTCTGCACCTGACCGGCCCTGAGCTGCTGGTGTGGTAACTTTGGGGTTGCTCTGAACCCCCAACGGTGGGCTACCTTGGACCAAGAACTGAACCCTGTAAGTGTCTTACTTACCTGGTAAAACTAACAACAACTTACCTCCCCCAGGAACTGTGAAAATTGCACTGTGTCCACTTTTAAAATAGCTATTTGTGAATAACTTGAAAAGTATACATGCAATTGAAATGATTCAAAGTTCCTAATGTACTTACCTGCAATACCTTTCAAACAAGATTTTACATGTTAAATTTGAACCTGTGGTTCTTAAAATAAACTAAGAAAATATATTTTTCTATACAAAACCTATTGGCTGGATTTGTCTCTGAGTGTGTGTACCTCATTTATTGTCTATGTGTATGTACAACAAATGCTTAACACTACTCCTTGGATAAGCCTACTGCTCGACCACACTACCACAAAATAGAGCATTAGTATTATCTCTTTTTACCACTATTTTACCTCTAAGGGGAACCCTTGGACTCTGTGCATGCTATTCCTTACTTTGAAATAGCACATACAGAGCCAACTTCCTACAATAAGGCATGAATCAATCAATCACATTTATAAAGCGCGCTACTCACCCATAAGGGTCTCAAGGCGCTGGGGGGAGGGGGTCAGTGCTCGAAGAGCCAGGTCTTGAGCTGCCTTCTGAAGGGGAGGTGTTCGGGTATGGCGCGAAGGTGACTGGGCAGGGAGTTCCAGGTCTTCGCTGCCAGAAAAGAGAAGGATTTTCCTCCGGCGGTGGTTTTGCGGATGCGGGGAACGGCTGCCAAGGCCTGACCGGTGGAGCGCAGAGTGCGCGGAGGAGTGTAGAAGGAGATGCGGGAGTTGATGAGTTTGGGTCCGAGGTTGTAGAGGGCTTTGTGTGCGTGGGTGAGGAGTCTGAAGGTGATCCTCTTGTTGACCGGGAGCCAATGGAGTTTTCTCAGGTGTCCGGAGATGTGGTGGTGGCGAGGTATGTCCAGGATGAGTCGTGCTGCGGCGTTCTGGATCCGTTGAAGTTTCCTCTGCAGCTTGGTGGTGATGCCGGCGTACAGAGTGTTCCCGTAGTCCAGGCGGCTGGTGACGAGGGCGTGGGTGACGGTCTTCCTGGTGTCGATGGGGATCCAGCGGAAGATCTTGCGGAGCATGCGGAGGTGCGGAGGGTGTTGAAGCACGCTGAGGTCACCGAGTTGACCTGTCTGGTCATCGAGAGGGAGGAGTCCAGGATGAAGCCGAGGTTGCGTGCTTGCGTGGTTGGTCGGTTGGGGAGTGCTGCCTAGGGCGGGGGGCCACCAGGAGTCGTCCCATGCGGAGGGGGTAGGGCCGAGGATGAGGACCTCCGTTTTATCTGTGTTCAGTTTCAGTCGGCTGTCTGTCATCCAGGTCGCTACTTCCTTCATGCCGTCGTGCAGTCTGGTCCTTGCTGATGTGGGGTTGTTGGTGAGGGATAAGATGAGCTGGGTGTCGTCGGCGTAGGATATGATGTCGAGTCCGTGTTTGCGTGCGATGTTTGCCAGAGGGGTCATGTAGACGTTGAATAGGGTGGGACTGAGGGAGGATCCTTGGGGTACGCCGCAGATGATCTCCGTGGCTGCGGATCTGAAGGGGGGGAGGCGGACTCTCTGGGTCCTTCCGGAGAGGAAGGAGATGACCCATTCCAGGGCCTTGCCTCGGATGCCGGCGCTGCAGAGGCGGTCTATCAGGGTGCGGTGGCAGACCGTGTCGAAGGCTGCAGAGAGATCCAGGAGAATGAGGGCCACGGTTTCACCCTTGTCGGTCAGGGCTCGGATGTCGTCCGTGGCTGCGATGAGGGCGGTTTCGGTGCTGTGGTTGGCCCTGAATCCGAACTGAGTGGAGTCGAGGGAGTCGGAGGTTTCCAGGGCGGCGGTGAGTTGAGCGTTGACGATTTTCTCAATCACTTTGGCGGGGAACGGTAGGAGGGAGATAGGCCGGAAGTTTTTGAGTTCGGTGGGGTCTGCTGTAGGTTTCTTTAAGAGGGCGTTGAGTTCTGCGTGTTTCCAGCTTTCAGGGAAGGTAGCGGTGGTGAGGGAGGCGTTGATGACGTCTCGGAGGTGGGGTGCGATGATGTTGTCGGCCTTGTTGTAAATGTGGTGAGGACGGGTCGGAGGGTGATCCCGAGTGGATCGAGTTCATGACGCGGGTGGTTTCCTCGGTGGTGGTAGGGTTCCAGGCGAGGATGGTGGAGATGTCGTTTGCGGCTTCCGGGGGCGGGTTCATGTTGGTGGTCGTGAAGCTGTTGTAGATGTCGGCGATCTTACGGTGGAAGAAGGTCGCGAGGGAGTCGCAGAGGTCCTGTGAGGGAGGGATGGGGTTGGTTTCTGCGTCCGGGTTGGAGAGCTCTTTGACGATGCCAAATAGTTCCTTGCTGTTGTGGGCGTTGTTGTCAAGTCTGTTCTGGTAGGCTGTTTTTCGTGCGGTGCGGAGGCGTTGGTGGTGTTGGCGGGTGGTGTCCTTGAGAGCTGTCAGGTTTTCCTCTGTCGGGTTGAGGCGCCATGTCTTCTCGCGGAGGCGGCATTCTTTCTTGGAGTTTTTGAGTTCGGTGGTGAACCAGGAGTTTTTCTTGTGGTTGTTGGTGTTGGTTTGGGTCTTCAGAGGGGCCAGGAGGTTGGCGCAGTCGGAGATCCAGTTGGTGAGGTTGTTGGCGGCCTCGTTGGGGTTGCTGGTGCTGGTGGGTTGGTTCAGGGAGAGCGTTGCTGCGAGTTGTTCTGTGGTGATTCGGTTCCAGTGTCTTTTTGGTGGTTGCCGGGTGTGGTGATGCACGGTGGTTTTCTTGAAGCTGAAGTGGACGCAGCTGTGGTCCGACCATGTGAGTTCGGTGGTGTGGCTGAAGGTGATGTGTTTGCTTGAGGAGAAGATGGGGTCGAGCGTGTGTCCGGCGTAGTGGGTGGGGGTGTTGACCAGTTGTTTCAGTCCCAGGTTGGCGAGGTTGTCTAGAGCGGCGGTGGTGTTGTTGTCGGTGTGGTTCTCCAGGTGAAAGTTGAGGTCTCCTAGGAGGATGTAGTCGGTGGATGAGAGTGCGTGGGGGTTGACGAAGTCTGCGATGTCTTCGCTGAACTTGGTGCGGGGTCCTGGTGGTCTGTACATGAGGGTGCCTCTTAGGGTTGTCTTGGGGTCGATGTGGATCGCGAAGTGGAGGTGTTCGGCATCGGGAAGTGAGTTGTCGGTGTGGGTCGAGATGCTGATGGAGCTTTTGTGTGCGATGGCGATGCCTCCTCCGGTGCGGTTGAAGCGGTCTCTCCGGATGATTTTGTAGCCGTCGGGGATGGCTATGGCGATGTCGGGTGCCGAGGAAGGGTTCATCCAGGTCTCGGTGAGGAAGGCGATGTCTGGGTTCGTTGAGTTGATGAGGTTCCACAGTTCGATGGCGTGCCTGTGGACGGAGCGGGTGTTGACCAGGATGCATTCGAGGTTGCTTCCGGGGGCGTCGTTCTTGGTGGTGGCGGTGTGGGTCCGTAGGCAGGTGAAGCGGCAGTTGCTGCAGGTGAAGGGTCCGTGGGTTCGTTTCGGGGTGGCGCGGTAGCAGCCCGGCGCGCGGCCGGGGTTGAGGTTGGCGAGGGTGGCGGAGTCATAGGTCAAGCGGGGGGTGCGGGGGGCAGGGGTTCGGGCGCTGGGCGCGGTCCAGGCGCGGACGGGCGCAGACGGGCTTGCCTTAGGCGCGCCTTAGGCGCGCCAGCGGCGCACCCGCTGCGCGCGGCCGCCATTTAAGGGGTAGGTGAGGAGGCGGGGTCAGCTGGGAGGCGGGAGGTGGGCGGGCAGGGGAGCTGGAAGCGGGAAAAAAGAGCGGCAAAAAAGAGCGGCAAAAAACGGCGGGAAAAGCGCGGTAGGAGCGGCGGGAAAAAGTGGCAAGACGGCGAAAAGGGAACAAGAGCCTACTAAAATCTACTGAAAAGGAGGGGCTGAGAGGGGAGGACGGCGCACGGCACTCGGGGGCACACGCACGGGATACAAGGAGAGAAAAGGGATTTTTAGTCAGCACAAGCACAAGCACTCGGGGTACACGGGCAAGAAGGGGGGAGCACACTCACAGGAGAGGAAGGCAGTCAGGGACTGGAGGCGCTGCGTGAGCAGGGGAGCGACCTACCCGAGGGTCAGTGGGGTCATTGTCACACTCCGTGTATAAGCTACAATCTGAAGGGGTTATTGAACCCAGTGGCTCATTCCATTTGGCTTTCCCATAGTGCGATGGCCAAGAAGAACACCCACTACCTAGAATAGACAAGTTCATGGCCAAGTTAAACAATGCCACCATATTCAACCAATTGATCTCCAAGATCCTCTTGTGCCATCATCATGTCATCTTACATTTTACCAACCGAATCTGTTACTGTAGATAGCAATCTTTTGTATTGGAAAAACTCAATTTGGTTTTGTTTGGGCAGCTGCCTTTTTTTTTTCAAAGGATCGTGGAGAAAATGGTAGGAAACATAGAAGGTGTATTAATCTTTCACGATTAAAGTGGTTGGCTGGGAAAGACTGGTAGGACACAAATATAGGCTTATTGCAGTGTTAGAGAAAATGGAGTTGAATAAGTTTCATCTGACGTGTTTGGGTAACAGCAGTTAGAATGCCTATGACATGTTGTTAGTGCCGATGGAGTTAGTCCTAGGATACGATTGGGCAAAGCCATTGAAAATGCTCCTCATTCAACGAACAGGGAACAGGTTATGTCTTTTGTGAGTCTTTGCAAATTCTAACTTTGCCTCTGTACTTGAACACATCCTCACTTACTGAATTAAAAAGAATTCTCCAGGGGCAAGGAACAAAAGGATGTGTTCCAGCACATCAAGTAAGACTTATTGAATGCATCTCTACAACCTTTTTTCTAGGACTCGCTGTCTGTATAACTATTGATGTGAGTCATAAATGTCTAGACGCTGTTGTTACACAGAAGAGTAAAAAAGAAATGTACTGTTGCATGAGCTTCATGTCTGTTGAAAGATTCAGAAAACAATTATTCTGTGATTGAAAAGGAAATGCTAGCTTGCATGTGGGCAGTTCAACACTTTAGAAGCTTTCTTTTAGGTGCACACTTCAACATCCAAACCAATCATAAACCTCAAGTATTCACCCTGAGTAGACTAGGCACGCATTCGGAAAGATTGACAGCAATATTAACCACTAAACCGCAAGAATATAAGTTCACTCTTGAATATGTTCCAGGCACTACTAACAAAAGGACAGATATTTGGTCATGCATGCCTATAGGTGGAATCTATTGTTAAGCCAGAATGTGAAGATATGGAGTGCATCATTACTTCTGTTGTATTTGAAGCTCAAACTTGCAAAGTTTGTGGGGACAAGCTCTGGCTGAGGGTACTATACTACAAAACATTTTACAATGGGTAATTCAAATATGGCATAAGGAAAGATGTTTGTATGGTGACCTTCATTCATTTGCTAAAATTTCACCTGAATTGTCCATGGAAACAGCTATTGTTCATATGAGACAAACTGGTGCCTCCTAGTTGTATCAGAGGGAAATTGGGTAAACCATTTAAGCACAAAGTAGACATCTGAGCATGACCATGAAGAAAAATAAAACTTTGTGAAAAATATTGGTGGCCTGAAAGGGACTCTGATGTAGAGGTCCAAGTCAAAGGATGTAACCTATATAAAGGTGCCTTCAAACATTTGATCACAGGAATTTCATCTATGGTAGCTTTGGTGTTCCCTCAGCACGTTTAGAAAAAGGTTGCATTAGATTATCTTGGCCTGTTTGCTAACTTTGGGAACAAGATTGCACTTATTTTTTTTATAGACTGTAAGTATAAATGCAATGTTTGTGCCATTGAATTTCTGAGGCGTGTGTTTGCAAACTAATGTCTACTGAAGGTGATTGTGACAGCGAGTGCAGTACTGTTCACATCTAATGACATGTTCAAATTTTGAAAAGAAACGGATTGAGCACAAAAGGACACATTTAAATTATCCCCGGGGGGGGTGGGGGGGGTGACCGTGACCTTGTGGAGAGGGCAAAATCGACTAATTGGAGGCTGTGGCAGACTAACACTTGCAAGTCGAATAAATATTGTTCTGACATCTTGTTCTCGTATCATGCCACACTGCAATCCACACCAGGTGTTACTCCTTTTGAAGGTCCTAGGGGGTGTAAATCTTTTACATTAGTGGAACCACAAGATTTTCTGTAATGATTTAAAACAAAAAAAGAATGTGTTTTGGAATGTGTTACGTGCAAAAAATAGAAAATGAATGAAAGAATGACTTTAAACCAAGATAAAGCTCAATCGAGGGGAGACCTGATTAAATGTTTCCAAGCTAGGGATTTTTCAAGTAGGTGGTTCTATAAGGGATGTGTGACAAAATATTGAGAACAACAATATCGATATACCAGAATATTGTTTCAAAAATAAAGTTTACAGAAATATAGAGTATACATACTTTCTATGTAAACTACAAAACTAGTCAAAAACAAAGTGGACCATAATAAAGACACACTCATATTTATACATTCATATATAACTCAAAGTATTAAAATACTAAATAATATAATTAAAAGTAAATAGTTTCTAAAAGTAATATATATATAAAAAAATATATATTATGAGTTATTTAAAGCATATAAAAAGTTAAAAACTAAATAAAATATCAACAATAACTTAAAAGTAAAAAGTACCAAAAATAAATCACCAAAACATACATGTAACCTTATTTAAATATGAAAATAATATAAAAATAGTTTTAATATGATAAACAAAATATATATTAAACAGTCTGTTGCCGCAGTGTGTGTATAGTTAGGACCTCGCTTTTAGGAAATGGATTTAATTTGGTTTGCTAATAACTTTGGCACAGATTGACAAAATCTTCATGAAACTTTCCCAAGAAAAGTTCATCCACATCAGCTGCTTCCTTGAAAGTTTTGAGGTGATTTGTGAAAGGGGGGGGTGCGAAAAAAAGGGCAGACTAAAACACATTTCCCCCCCATACTATTTCCATAGGGCATTTTAGATACCAATAAAGACAAATGGAATTACACTAAATTTGGCAGACAGCTAGGTCTTTACCCAGAAGGCGTGCTTTTTGTGATTTGGTGTAAATCTGCTCAGTAGGTTTTGAGAAATTACAGTTTAAAATCTATAGATATGTGGATGATTGGTTACGCGGGAGTCCTGCAAGAACACAACTGCAAATAATAGAGCGATCGGCTTGGCGGAGGGACCTTTTTCCCAGTCGCCTGCCTCACTCCCACAAGTCCTGCAGGAACTTGTGCACTAACTGGCTGGCCACAACATGCAGAGAAACGGTGCAATCGCTGTAATAGGGTATGGGGATTCAGCTTGCATCTTAAAAATGGAAAAAAAAGAATAAGGTGGCATGATAGGGGTACACTGACACCGGTTCCTGGGATGCTACTGGACGTTCATGGGAAGCATGAGCCCCTTACTCCTGCAAGAGTCTTGCTGTATCACAGAGGTCCATGCGGGATCTGAAAACCATTTAAAAAAAAAAAATGACAAAGTGAGTGTGGTGGGTTGGCCGCGAACAAGAGGTTGGCCTTGCAGCTAACCCAAGGCAGCTGGTGGTGGCCACCCACAAGGGTTTGGGTACAGGGTGTGACTCTGCGACCAACCCTGTGCTACACATGGCTAAAGCCTGCTCACAGTGTGCTGGGCGCAGGACCGTTATGCTCCTACCCCCTGGTAGCAGATTTATGAAAGGTGCCACTTTTTTTGTGTCCCCCTAACGCCGCCATGTGTGTGCTGTATTTAATATACAGAGCACCCTGGTGGTAGTTAGGGAACTAGCATCAACATTTTTTACGCTACTTCAGCGCTTTTTAGGATTAGCTTAAAAAATGTTGATGCTAATCCGGCAAAGCACTGCTCTGCTCTGAGCAGGTGTTAAAAATGGCAGAAAAAATGACGCAATATTTTCTGCCCCCTTATGCCCCCCCCCCCTTGCATACATTATGCCTGGCACAGGCATAATGTGGTGCAAGCGGTTACAAAGGGGTGCAAGGCAAGCACTATGCCAATTAGGGAATTTCATGCGGCATTTTTGGCCATCTAATGTCACATTAGCATAAAAAAATGACCCTAATGTGTCATTAGATTGCAAAAGGCCCTCTTAAATCTGGGTCTTAGTGTTTGCGATTGCTTGGCACGAGCTTTGAAATTGCTCCGGCCATGCGAGAGCAAACCGTTTTTCTTACCCACACCAGTGTGGGCAGGAAATCAGCTATGTCCTGATGGGGTCCCTGGGGCCATTATTAGCACGGGGGAGGGGACTACGTGGCTCCCTGTTTTCACATTCAGATGGGCCACAGGAGATGGGGTCGCCAGGGCCATGTGCTCCCCCTATATTATAAGTAAAATCCCCTGGGACCTGGCCCATCCAAAAAGAAATTTCAGCAGATTTAAAAAAAAATACATTTTTGGCCCCCAGCGAGGCACCCGTGGGACCCCACCACCAGGCCTAGGGGTTCAGGGTATTCCTATCCTGCCCCTTAAGTTTTTGTTTGGGCATTTTTTCTTGGGACTCTGCCGAGTCTGAGTCCAAAGATTGCTGCCACCACTTCCTAGTTGAAGTGGAGGCAGCCATTCAGATCTCTCTTTGAGATCTGTTGGATTTGTGGACCATCTGCATCCGTAGATATACATAAATATGTTTTCTTTAATATCTCCAAAACTACTGAACTGATTTACACCAAATTACAAAGAGAGATTTTTCTGGACCATAATCTAGCTTTCTGCCAAATTTGGTGTAATTCCGTTCAGCGGTTCTGGCTGTAGTTATGTCTAAAATCCCTATGGGAAATTGCATGGGGAAAACGTGTTTTGGAACACCCAATTTTTCTCCGCCCCAGCTTGAAAAATCACCCCAAAACGTTTGAGACAATAGCTGAAGTGAGTGCCAAAGTAGTTTTAAAACTTTTGTGAAGATTTCAAACGGTGCCAATGTTATTAGCAAAACAAAAAACACTTTTCCTATGGATACTAGGTCCTAACTATAAAGACTTACTGGGGACCACCATTCGGTAATACCTTTATATAAAATAAAATAAAAAGTCTCATAGAAGATAACATTCACCAATGGATGTTGGTGCCAGAGGAGGGCTGTGGAACCCGTCAATGTCCAAAACAAGGAAGTTGACACACAATGGTGGGAAACAGACCAATTTATTGCAGACTGAACTAGTGTGTTGTTATCCCACATTGAAGTGCTATGTTGCCTCATTTAAAGGTATATATTCACTAAAAAAATGATTTAAAAAAAAAAAAAAGGTTAAAGGTTTGTTAGGTGAAAATGTCACAGCATACCATGTTAAAAACAAAACTTTAAAAAAAAAAATACTAAAATTCTCCAATTATAGTTATATGACATAACTATAATTCACTCCATTGCCATGCACAGTGTTATCTTAAATTATGTAATTTCAGATGGAATCAGTGATGTTGTCAGTGTGGTCATTTAACATGTCATGAATGATGTATGGGTTTGCGGCCAGGCCCAGCACCGCTTAGGCAGTTGTGTGCAGTCTGGGGTTTCAGCAACATCCTGCTCTTTTTTTTTTTTTTGTGATGCCAGGGATCCGTGGTTACCATGCAGAATTATACTGGGCCACACTTAGGACACACGTTCAACGGAATCGCAAAAAAGAAAAATCATCTTAATTTAACCCCAGAGGCAGTCCTCCTGGGATCCCTCTAATAGGTGCAGAGTATCCCTACTATATATATATGTTTGGTGGCATGTGTAGCTGCAGATACACATGCTGTGCACATCCCGCCATCTGGTGTTGGGCTCTGAGTGTTACAAGTTGTTTTTTCTTCGAAGAAGTCTTTTCGAGTCACGAGATCGAGGGACTCCTCCCATTTCGGCTCCATTGCGCATGGGCGTCGACTCCATCTTAGATTGGTTTTTTTTTCTGCCATCGGGTTCGGACGTGTTCCTTTTTGCTCCGTGTTTCGGGTCAAAAAGTTAGTTAGAATCTCTGAAAAATCATCGGTATTGTTTGCGTTCGGTATCGGGTTAGTTATAACAGATCGACACCGACTTTTGAAAAGCTCCGGTGGCCCTTTGGGGTTTTTTCGATCCCCCCCGTCGGGGCCTGGTCAGCCCGACCACGTGTCTCTTCAAGGCTGATGGAACGGACCCCATTCCGCTTCTGCCC
Organism: Pleurodeles waltl; assembly: GCF_031143425.1. Classification (NCBI taxonomy): domain Eukaryota; kingdom Metazoa; phylum Chordata; class Amphibia; order Caudata; family Salamandridae; genus Pleurodeles; species Pleurodeles waltl. The sequence continues at coordinate 1,311,062,376 of NC_090437.1, read as the reverse complement.
AAAATGCCATAACAAGTATCCATATACAGATCAGCATCTGGTCTGTAACTTGTGTCTGTCTCCAGAGCACAAGGAGGATACCTGTGAAGCCTGTCGAGCGTTTTGGTCGAGGAAGACATTAAGAGACCGAAGAGCAAGGGAAAGATCAGCACTCTCCCTCCTATTAGGATGATACGCAAACTTGCCTTCCAGGAGAAAGACAAGCAGCCACAGGCAAAGGTGGCTAAACAAGTAACCACGTCACCATCTCCACAATGCTCTCCGCAACCATCACCGGTAGCCACTCCACCTATGATGCAATCCCGACCCACACAGGGATGAGTCAAGATGACCCTGACGCATGGGACCTTTATGATGCACCAGTGTCAGATAATAGTCCTGACTGTTATCCAGCTAGACCGTCGCCACCAGAAGATAGTACAGCCTACGCACAAGTGGTGTCGAGGGCAGCGGCATTTCATAATGTCAGCCTACATGCAGAGCCCATTGAAGACGACTTTCTATTTAATACACTGTCGTCCACACACAGCCAGTACCAGAGTCTTCCCATGCTACCCGGAATGCTCAAACACTCCAAACAAGTGTTTCAGGAGCCTGTAAAAGGAAGGGCCATTACTCCAAGAGTGGAGAAAAAATATAAACCGCCACCAACAGACCCCGTGTACATCTCACAACAGCTAACACCGGACTCAGTTGTAGTAGGGGCAGCTCGCAAGAGAGCAAACTCACATACTTCAGGAGATGCACCACCTCCAGATAAGGAAAGTTGCAAATTTGACGCAGCAGGCAAAAGGGTGGCAGCACAGGCAGCAAACCAGTGGCGTATTGCAAATTCACAGGCTTTGTTGGCCAGATACGATAGGGCTCATTGGGACGAAATGCAACATTTTATAGAACATATGCCCAAGGAGTTCCACAAAAGAGCACAGCAAGTAGTTGAAGAAGGACAGAGTATCTCCAACAATCAGATACGGTCAGCTATGGATGCTGCAGACACAGCTGCTAGAACTGTCAACACAGCAGTAACAATAAGGAGACATGCATGGCTGCGTACATCAGGATTTAAACCAGAAATACAGCAAGCTGTGCTCAATATGCCATTTAACGGACAGCAGTTGTTTTGGCCGGAGGTGGACACTGCTATCGAAAAACTTAAGAAGGACACTGACACGGCCAAAGCCATGGGCGCACTCTACTCCCCACAGAGCAGAGGCACATTTCGAAAAACACAGTTTCGAGGGGTGTTTCGAGGGCAAAGCACAGAACCCATGACCTCACAAACAAGGCCCACTTATAAGAGCCAATATCTGCGTGGAAGTTTTCGGGTACAATATAGAGGGGGACAGTTCCAAAAAAATAGAGGAAAGTTCCAAAGTCCCAAAACTCCTCAAAATAAGCAGTGACTTACAAGTCACACATCCCCAACACATAACACCTGTGGGGGGAGACTAAGCAAGTTTTACAAACATTGGGAGGAAATAACAACAGATACTTGGGTACTGGCAATTATCCAGCATGGTTATTGCATAGAATTTCTCAAATTCCCTCCAAACGTCCCACCGAAAACACACAATATGTCAAAACAACATATAGATCTTCTAGGACTAGAAGTTCAGGCGTTGCTACAGAAAGAAGCAATAGAATTAGTACCAAACCAACAGAAAGGAACAGGAGTTTACTCTCTGTACTTTCTCATACCCAAAAAAAGACAAGAGTCTGAGACCTATATTAGATCTCAGAACATTAAATACCTACATCAAATCAGATCACTTTCACATGGTGACATTACAAGACGTAATCCCACTGCTCAAACAACAAGACTACATGACAACACTAGACCTAAAGGATGCATATTTCCATATACCGATACATCCTTCACACAGAAAGTACTTAAGGTTTGTATTCCAAGGGATACATTACCAATTCAAGGTGTTGCCGTTCGGAATAACAACTGCGCCAAGAGTTTTTACAAAATGCCTAGCAGTCGTAGCTGCACATATCAGAAGGCAGCAAATACATGTGTTCCCGTACCTAGACGATTGGTTAATCAAAACAAACACGCTAGGACGGTGTTCACAACACACAAAGTATGTCATAGAAACCCTCCACAAACTAGGTTTCTCAATCAACTACACAAAGTCACACCTTCTGCCGTGTCAAACACAGCAATACTTAGGGGCGACAATCAACACAGCAAAAGGGATTGCCACGCCAAGCCCACAAAGGGTTCAGGCATTTCACAATGTAATACAGGCCATGTATCCAAATCAAAAAATACAAGTCAAAAAGGTGATGAAACTCCTAGGCATGATGTCCTCATGCATAGCCATTGTCCCAAACGCAAGGTTGCACATGCGGCCCTTACAACAGTGCCTAGCATCACAGTGGTCACAGGCACAGGGTCAAATTCTAGATCTGGTGTTGGTAGACCGCCAAACATACACCTCGCTTCAATGGTGGAACAGTATAAATTTAAACCAAGGGCGGCCTTTCCAAGACCCAGTGCCACAATATGTAATAACGACAGATGCCTCCATGATAGGGTGGGGAGCACACCTCAATCAACACAGCATCCAAGGACAATGGGACACTCACCAAAAACACTTTCACATAAATCACTTAGAACTATTGCCAGTATTTCTAGCGCTGAAAGCATTTCAACCCATAATAAGCTACAAACGCATTCTTGTCAAAACAGACAACATGACAACGATGTATTACCTAAACAAACAGGGAGGCACACACTCAACACAGTTGTGTCTCCTGGCACAGAAAATATGGCATTGGGCGATTCACAACCACATTCGCCTAATAGCACAATTTATTCCAGGAATTCAGAACCAGCTGGCGGACAATCTTTCTCGGGATCACCAACAGATCCACGAATGGGAGATTCACCCCCAAATACTGAATACTTACTTCCAAAGTTGAGGAACGACACAAATAGATCTATTTGCAACAAAGGAAAACGCAAAATGCCAAAACTTCGCATCCAGGTACCCATAAGATCAGTCTCAGGGCAATGCGTTATGGATGAGTTGGTCAGGGATATTTGCTTACGCTTTTCCCCCTCTCCCACTCCTTCCATATCTAGTAAACAAGCTGAGTCAAAACAAACTCAAACTCATACTAATAGCACCGACATGGGCAAGGCAACCTTGGTACACAACACTACTAGACCTCTCAGTAGTGCATCATGTCAAACTACCAAACATACCAGATCTGTTAACGCAACACAAACAACAGATCAGACACCCAAATCCAGCATCGCTGAATCTAGCAATCTGGCTCCTGAAGTCCTAGAGTTCGGACATTTAGACCTTACACAGGAATGTATGGAGGTCATAAAACAAGCTAGGAAACCTACCACTAGACATTGCTATTTAAATAAGTGGAAAAGATTTGTCTATTACTGCCACAATAATCAAATTCAACCCTTACACGCATCTGCCAAAGACATCGTAGGATACTTACTACATTTGCAAAAATCAAAGCTATCTTTTTCTTCCATTAAAATACATCTTACAGCAATTTCAGCTTACCTGCAAATTACGCACTCAACTTCTCTATTTAGAATACCAGTCATAAAAGCATTTATGGAAGGTCTAAAGAGAATTATACCACCAAGAACACCACCAGTTCCTTCATGGAACCTCAACATTGTCTTAACACGACTCATGGGTCCACCTTTTGAGCCCATGCACTCTTGTGAAATGCAATACTTAACATGGAAAGTTGCATTTTTAATTGCCATCACATCTTTAAGAAGAGTAAGTGAGATTCAAGCATTTACCATACAAGAACCATTTATTCAGATACACAAGCATAAAGTAGTTCTACAAACAAATCCTACATTTTTACCAAAAGTCATATCACCGTTCCACTTAAATCAAACAGTAGAATTACCAGTGTTCTTCCCACAGCCAGACTCTGTAGCTGAAAGAGCACTACATACATTGGACATCAAAAGAGCGTTAATGTACTACATTGACAGAACAAAACTAATTCGCAAAACAAAACAATTATTTATTGCTTTCCAAAAACCTCATACAGGAAATCCAATTTCTAAGCAAGGCATTGCTAGATGGATAGTTAGGTGCATTCAAACCTGTTATCTTAAAGCTAAAAGAGAACTGCCTATTACACCAAAGGCACACTCAACTAGAAAGAAAGGTGCTACCATGGCCTTTCTAGGAAATATTCCAATGACAGAAATATGTAAGGCAGCTACATGGTCTACGCCTCATACATTTACCAAACGCTACTGTGTAGACGTGCTTACAACACAGCAAGCCACAGTAGGCCTAGCAGTACTACGAACATTGTTTCAGACAACTTCAACTCCTACAGGCTGAACCACCGCTTTTGGGGAGATAACTGCTTACTAGTCTATGCACAGCATGTGTATCTGCAGCTACACAAGCCACCGAACGGAAAATGTCACTTACCCAGTGTACATCTGTTCGTGGCATGAGTCGCTGCAGATTCACATGCGCCCACCCGCCTCCCCGGGAGCCTGTAGCCGTTTAGAAGTTGATCTTGAACATCTGTATATTTGTAAATATATATCTTACTTTAAACTACATTATGTACATACGTATTCACTCCATTGCATGGGCACTATTACTAGCATATACAACTCCTACCTCACCCTCTGCGGGGGAAAACAATCTAAGATGGAGTCGACGCCCATGCGCAATGGAGCCGAAATGGGAGGAGTCCCTCGATCTCGTGACTCGAAAAGACTTCTTCGAAGAAAAACAACTTGTAACACTCCGAGCCCAACACCAGATGGCGGGATGTGCACAGCATGTGAATCTGCAGCGACTAATGCCACAAACAGATGTACACTGGGTAAGTGACATTTTCCATTTTTTTTTATTGCCTAAGGCATGGGCACTGCTTGACGGATCACCCTGAAACTTTCCAGGAAGCAGCTGAGGTGGATGAGATTGTTTTTGCATGTTTTGTGAAGATTCGACAAACGAAGCCAAAAGTATTAGCAAAAAATAAATTTCTTACGGAAATGTTGTCCTAACTATAATTACCCTGTAGCACCTGCCACTGGGTAATATTATCTTGAGGTTGGCATTGCTGCTTTCTCGTCAGACAGTGGTGGGTACCAAGGCCTGTCAAATACAGTCCTCACAAGTTTCCAGATTAAAGAACACACTGACACTCAGCAGTCCGATTCACAATGCTTTTTATAAAAATAAATATATTCTTTTTATTGAAATAAAAATTCAAAAATATACAGTTTGACCAGGCATGGCAGTGAACGACTTGTTACAATCGTGACCACTGTGTGTAGATGAAAGAGAGAAACTGTACAGGTCCTGGTAATAGGGTAATTGATAAATTATGCAACTGACACATGACATGGTTCTCAATACAATTACAGAGGAGCTAGGCTTCCTCTAGCACACAGAGATATATTGACAGGGCACTGAGTGAGAGGTGCATGATCAAAGAGCAATTTACATACATGACTGGTCACCAGTGTTACCTGACCTCCCAGGGGTGTTTCTCAGAGTCGGCATCACTCATTTCCCATGGCAGGCCCCTCACCTCCTTCCACCTTCCCTGTCTCTTTGCCACCTAGGTGGGTCTGATATGGACCCCACTGGTTCCTGGGACGGCTCTGAGGGTAGAAGCAATTCACTATAAATATCTGTTTGTGTGTTACAGTATACCATGTCTGCGTGCCAACGTGCCAATGCTTAAGGGTTGGCAGTGGCCTGCAAGCTCATCTCATAGCCACTTTTCGTCTTGCAAGCAGTAAACCTATGGCTACCAGTCACCTGACTTCCCCGTCTCTATCGTACCCCAACAATGCCAGCATCGGAGTAAACTCTAGCAGAACCCCAGGGATGACCTCCAGTTTGCCAAATACAGTTTTCCGGAACTTCTACACTCCTCGACAAAATCATGCCATATGAGCAAATCCAGCTACCTTCTCTCGCCACCCTGATGACGGGCTACGGTATCCCACAGACCATATCTTAATAGTCGTTCTGGGTGTAATATACCCGATTGACGTATTTAAATTGTATTAACCTGTGCCTGCCATTCAAGGAGATAGTCTTCACAACTGAACAACAGTATTGCCAGTGATTGTCGGTTATGATAACCCCAAGACCTCTTTGCCACTCAAGTCAAGACTTAGCCCAGGTCTGCGTGCTTCTTGAACATAAACATAAAGTCTTGCTACCAGTCTGTTCGGGGCAGCCACCTACACCAATGAGGACAGTGCTGGTATGTCTGAGGGATCCGGGATGTATGTCTAGCTCTATGAAAGTGGTAGCGACTGAGAGTGGTAGGCGCGTCACTCTGTTCCTGAACCATTGCCCAGGTGCACATAGTGCCATCTTAGAACAAATCTCCCATGGTATCAATCCCTAGAGTGTGTAAGGTCCTTGCGACCCCTCTCGCCCGAACCATCGGGAACCAGGAACGCCAAGTCACTGGAACATGTGGGGAATACAATATAGAACCAGCTTGGCGCTCAAGAGTAATATGCCATGCATGCACTGTGACTTTTAAGGAATCCAAAACACCATGGCCCGTATTTATACTTTTTGACGCTAAACTGCGCTAACGCAGTTTAGCGTCAAAAAAATTAGCGCCGTCTAACGCCATTCTGAAGCGCCATGCGGGCGCCGTATTTATAGAATGGCGTTAGCCGACCGGCGCTGCCTGGTGTGCGTGAAAAAAAACCACGTACACCAGGCAGCGCCGGCGTAGGGGAAAATGGCGTATGGGCGTCTCAAAATGGGGCAAGTCAGGTTGAGGCAAAAAAATCGCCTTAACCCGATTTGCACCATTTTTTTACGACGCCCATCCCTCTTTGAAATGACTCCTGTCTTAGCAAAGACAGGAGTCATGCCCCCTTGCCCAATGGCCATGCCCAGGGGACTTCTGTCCCCTGGGCATGGGCATGGTCATTGGGCATAGTGGCATGTAGGGGGGCACAAATCTGGCCCCCCTATGCCACAAAAAAAAAATATATATATATACTTACCGGAACTTACCTTAATGTCCCTGGGGTGGGTCCCTCCATCCTTGGGTGTCCTCCTGGGGTGGGCAAGGGTGGCAGGGGGTGTCCCTGGGGGCATGGGAGGGCACCTCTGGGCTCATTCTGAGCCCACAGGTCCCTTAACGCCTGCCCTGACCCAGGCGTTAAATTCAGGCGCAAATGCAGGGTTTTTTGCCCCGCCCACTCCCGGGCGTCATTTCTACCCGGGAGTATAAATACCACGCACATGCCTGGGAGTCATTTTTTTAGACGGGAACGCCTACCTTGCATATCATTAACGCAAGGAAGGTGTTCACGCAAAAAAATGACGCTAACTCCATGAACTTTGGCGCTAGACGCGTCTAACGCCAAAGTATAAATATGGAGTTAGTTTTGCGTCGAATTTGCGTCGAAAAAAACAACGCAAATTCGGCGCAAACGGAGTATAAATATGCCCCCATGTCTCTGTTTTGGATTGTCAAATAGTGCGTGGGGTAGCGTGCTGGGGTGCGCGGTGTTCCTTTCCAGATGCAGATGAAGTAAATCACGTGGGCCGTGTAGCCAATAATGTGCAAACATGCTCTGCGCTGCTTTGTAATATGACTCCAAATCTGGAGCATTAAGGCCACCCATATCATAAAACGTGAGTACCTCCACCGTACCCTCGGTGCTTCCCCGCCCAGGCCAACTTTATCCTGACGACCATCTATTGCCGAACACCACTCGAGTCAGTAACCGCGGGATATTCTGAAAGAGGAATAAAAATCTGGGTAACAGCACCATCTTCATAATGGTGATGCGTCGCATTAGTGACCGTGGCAATGTAATCCAGCGGTCACCCGCCTCAGATAGCTTTTGTTCCGCACTGCCTTTGTTATCGAGGAGGACCGCCGCCGGGTCCCTGTGCACCTACATCCCCAAGTAACGTACTGATACCATCGTCCGCTGCAGGGGAAATTCCAGTGCCAGAAAAGCCCTTGAACCGTACTACCTCAAGCAGCACAGGGGTGACATGACGTTCTGGATTGCGAATGTAGAGCAGCGAAGTGTCCACATACGCCAAGATTATGAAGTTGTAACTTGGAAAACGCAAATCCCTAAACCCGTGGTATTAGCAGAGTGCACGCTCCAATGGTTCCCCTAACATTACATATAGTAATGGGGTCAGAGGGCAACCCGGCTTGGTGCCTCTGGTGATCGCAATAGGAGCAGAGATAACCCCATTGACACAAATCCAACTTGTCGGGAAGGTGAAGAGCACCTTCATCGGATGCAAAAACACTCCACCCACGGCTATGCAACACATTGCCGCCAATACAAACCACAATTCAACAGAATGGAATGCTACCTGGACCTCTGGATTAATTCTCTGTGTGGCACCAAGCAGAGCTCTGAGACTGAAGGTGAGACTACGGCCTGGGACGAATCCAGGCGGGAGCAGAGCCGCTCTATCGCCTAGTACTTGAGCGGAAAGTTTAATATCCACATTTAGTAGTAATAAAGATATATAAAATGGACACTGGATTAGCGGTTTGCCGGGTTTTAGAAACATTACTGTTAAGGCCTCACACATGGATGAGGCATGACACCCGTCCCCGCCATCTCTTCGAATAGTTTGACCAGGTGAGGAATCAATACATCTTGCTGGGCTTTGTCAAAGGCTACAGTGAGCCCTCCTGGGCCTGGCACTTTACTGGATTGCGTGTACTTTACTGCCTCGCAAACCTCTGCTGGCTGCAGAGGTGCCGTCATAGGGGTCAAACAGCAGCATTGGCTTCGTCATGTGAAACTCTCGACTGATATAAGTCTGCATTGTATCTACGGAATCTGTCTGTTATCTGGTCTGGGTCACAGATAGATTGCCCCTGCTCATCTTGCACCTCTACAATTACGCAGTAATGCAGCAAGCGTGGCACTTGGGTGTTCTCCCTCTCTATAAGTACGGGCTATAGCATATTCCCTAAGTGATGGACTTCCCTTTGTGCTGGCTCATGAAATTCATCTACTTTTGCCTTGATTTCGCTCAGGAGAGGGCCATCCGCCCAGCTTTGGTGTTTCCGCTCCAGTTCTGCTATTTCCCCCCTCAAGTGGCTCCTTAAGGACCCCCGTGTGCTTTCACAGTGTGACACCTCTGATATAGACCTTGAAGGTCTCCCACATCGTGGCAAATTTGTTAACTGTTCCCACATTTATACGTAAAAACTCCTGAATAGCCAGAGCCAATTCATCTCTGAATACTGAATCTGTTAGGGAGTGAGGGGAGGGGCGCCAGGTGAACGCTGCAACCCTCCTGGTTCAGAGCTCAAGCTCTAACAACACAGGTGAATGATCAGACTAGGGCTGTGGCACTGGTTCACATCTCTGAACCCTAGACAGCAATCCCTAGATACGAGCCAGAAATCAATGCATGTGTGGATGTCATGCATTGAGGAATTTTGCATGTATCCTGCCCCGATGTGAGATCTATAGCGCCAGACATCAAGGAGGCCCTCTCTATCAGCAATGTCTGCAAAAGCTCCAGCAGCCACCGTGTGGTGGTGAGAAAGGACCCTTAGAGCGGCCACAGTCTGGATTTAGAACACAATTAAAATTACTGCCCCAGATTTGTGGCAGATCACCCCACTGCAACAGGCACACGCTTATGGAATAATGAAACTGTGAATCATCATAATTGGGACCGTACACCCCTACAAGCAACACTGCCAAGTCTTCCTTATAGCAACGGGCCACTACGTATCCCCCTTGGGTCTATGCTCATCTCCAGTAGGCGAACCCCTGATCCTCAGCTGACTCATACTAATACCCCTCGAGCCTGAGAGGTAAAGCTTGCTGCATAGTAGTGGCCCTGCGTTTTGCGCTGCATCAATACACTGCTCCCTGGAGCCAAGTAAGTTTCTTGCAATATCGCTAACTCTATTCTATGCCTCTTCAGAGATGCCACCACCTTACCTATTTTTCTGTGATCATTAAGACCCTGACGTTCTATGTGAGAAACCACGGTAGTGGACAACCCGAGGGATCCACCACCCCTTGTCCTACGTCAGTCACTGACTAAAGCCTGCATTGTGTACTTTGCCAGGCCTAGCCCCACCATATGTAAAACATTTCTGCATAAACGACTAACAACGAACAGTTGCATAAGATACAAGCCAACTACCCCCCTTGCCATGTACACCCCAACTGACATGGCACTGTAATACCCCACCCCAACCCACCAATACTCCCCAACAAGTAATTCAATACAAGTACAGGTGGAATACACTTGGGGTCAGATGTTGCCCTCCCTAGCTACCTCCACTGCACTCAGCTGCGAGAGGCCACCTACTTACTATCATGTGTGCCTAAGGAAATAAGGGAGATGTTGGAAATGGCCCTTTCTGCAGGGTTTACCCTGTCTTTTTGGCTTCTGATCTCCTGTTTTGATCTTGTGCTGAATTTCATTTTTGCTGGCTTGAGGACTCTGGGCACTTTACCACAGTGCTCTCTGTCTTAATGGTATTGGTGATTGGTATATCCACGATTGGCAGATTTGATTTACTAGTAAGTTCCTAGGTACATGCACTAAGTGTGCCCTGGGCCTGTAAATCAAATGGTGGTAGTGGGCCTGCAGCACTGATTGTGCCACCCACGAGCAGCCCTGTAAACATTTCCCAGACCTGCCAGGCAGTGTCTGTGCGTGCAGTTTTTACTGTCAGTTTGACCTGGCAGTTGCACCCACTTGCCAGGCCCAAAGCTTCACTTTAACTACATGTAATTCACCCCTAAGGTAGGCCCAAGGCAGCCCCATGGAAATATCTGTTAAGTGTAATTTCCCATTGGGAGAAGATAAAGCTATGAAGTTTGGGGTCTCTGAACTCACAATTTCAAAATACATTGTGGGAAAGTGCCCTTGTTGGCATGGTTACCCCCCCCCCCCCAATTTGTTGCCTAATATTGATGCCAACATTTATTGAGAGTGTGCTGGGATCCTGCTAATCAGGCCCCAGCACCAGTGTTCTTTCTCAAAATCTGTACCTTTGTTTCCACAATTAGCACACCCATGGCCCGCAGATAAGTCCCTTGTAAAATGTACCCATGATATCAAGGGCCCTGTGGCCAGGGCAGGTCCCCAAGGGCTGCAGCATGTATTATGCCACCCTGGGGGACCCCTCACCAAGAGCATGCATACTGCCTTTGCAGCTTGTGTGTGCTAGTGCGGAGAAAAAAAGCAAAGTCGACATGGCACCCCTCTCAGGGTGCCTTGCACACAAACCACGTCCTATGGCATAGGTAAGTCACCCCTCTAGCAGGCCTTACAGCCCTAAGGCAGGGTGCACTATACCACAGGTCAGGGCATAGCTGCATGAGCACTATGCCCCTACAGTGTCTAAGTCCATTCTTAGACATTGTCAGTGCAGTGTAGCCATATTGAGTATATGGTCTGGGAGGTTGTCATTACGAACTCCACAGATCCATAATGGCTTCACTGAATACTGGGAAGTTTGGTATCAAACGTCTCAGCACAATAAACACTCACTGATGTCAGTGTTGGATTTATTGTAAAATGCACCCAGAGGGCATCTTAGAGATGCCCCCTGAATGTTAGCCAAACTGCTAGTGCAGGACTGACCAGTCTGTGCCAGCCTGCCACTTCCAGACGAGCTTCTGACCACATGGGGTGGCTAGAAACAAGGCCTGTCTTGGGTGGAACGGTAAAGACCTGGTGCTTAGCCTCAAAGGCTCAAGCCTCTTGTTACAGTGCCCCAGGGCACCCCAGCTAGTGGAGTTGCCCGCCCCCTGGACAAAGCCCCACTTTTGGTGGAAAGTCCAGCATGAAAATTAGAGAAAGCAGGAAGGAGTGACCACCCCAGCTAGGACCACCCCTAAGATGTCCAGTGCTGAGGTGAGCTCCCCCTGCAGAATCCTCCATCTTAGTTTGGAAGACAGGGACCAATAGGGTTAGGTTTGTGTCCCCCTCCCTAGAGGGAGTGGACACGAGAAGGGTGTAGCCACCCTCAGGGACAGTAGCCATTGGCGACTGCCCTCTGAACCCTGTAACGACCCTAAATCCAGGATTTAAGGGCTCGTCTGAAACCAAGCCGTCAGATTCCTGGTGACCTGACAAGAAATCAGAAGCACTGCTAAGCTGAAACCCCAGCAGAGAAGAAGGAAGACGAAAACTGACTTGGTCCCCAGCCCTACCGGCCTGTGTCCTGCTTCAAAGAACCTGCACAAGAACAGCGATGCATCCTGTGGGACCAGCAACCTCTGCCAAGCTCCAGAGGACTGCCCTGCATCACAAAGGACCAAGAACTCCTGAGGACAGAAGCCCTGTCCAAAATAAACTACACCAAAGGACTCTTGTCTCCCTGTATCCGTGAGACCTGACGACTCTGCACCTGACGCCCATGGCCCGTGTCCAGGTGGCCCATCTGGCTAGAGAGGACCCCCAGGCGATTCTTAGCAAGTGCCCACCCTGGGTTGCCCTCTTCTGCCCCCCACGATGATGCCTGCAGTGTGAATTCAGCAGACCCCCGACAGCGAAAGCTCCTGGATGCAGATATCCGATGCCTAAGGACACACTGCACCCGCAGCCCCCAGGCCTTGGAGAACTCGACCACTGGTGCAGCATTGTTCAGCAGGTGGCCCTCCTACTTGTCCAGCCTGAGGTTCTCCCGAACCAACCCCCTGGACCCAGCCTGCAGCATCTAAGTAACCCCAGTGTCCCTTCATAGGAAAGCATTGGGAGCCCAAGGCTTTGTTTGCACCCTGCACCCAGCCGCCCCTGTGCCGCTGAGGGTGTGTGTTTGGTGCCTACTTGTGGTCTCCCTGGTGCTCCTCTAATCCCCCAGGCCTGCCCTCCAAAGAGGCAAGTACTTACCTGCCAGCAGATCTGAAACCGATTGCCCCCAGTCCCCTTAGGAGCCCATGTTGCTGGTGGTGGGTGTTTGGGGTTAACTTGAACCCCAACCTGTGGACATCCTAACCCCCGAGAATGGAACTGTAAGCTAAGTACTTACCTGTAAATCTTACTAACATTTCTTCTCCCCAGGAACCGTTTCAGAAAATTGCACCGTGTCAACTTTTAAAACAGATAATTGCCATTTATTCTTAAACTGTATAACTTACCGATTCCAAACAAAGTAATATTGATTCAGATGTGAAATACGAATTCATTAATGTAATTATCTGCAACTTATTTCTTGTGGTTCTAGAAATAAATTAAGGAAATATATTTTTGTTATATAAAAAAACATTGGTCTGGAGTTAAGTCATTGAGTGTGTGCTTCTTCTATTGTCTGTGTGTGTACAACAAAATGATTTGCACTACCCTCTGATAAGCCTAACTGCTTGGCCACACTACCACAAAAGAGAGCATTAGTATTATCTACTTTAGCCTCTATTAAGCCTCTGGGGAACCCCTGGACCCAGTGCACACCATCTCATTTTGATATAGTATATAGAGAGCCAGCTTCCTACATACATCTTTTGGCAAAGTTGGTTTTTAAATTGTAAATTCCCAAATGCCTCTTTCAGAAAGTGGCATTTTCTTGCTTAACCATTTTGTGCCTCTGCCTATCTGCTGAATACACATCTGGGTTTGGATGACCGTTGGGCTGTTTGTGAATTCACTCTTGACAGTCACACAAAGGGGGCTGAGGTGTGTCCTGCATATCCTGATGGGTCGTCATCATCTCTTTATTGCATGATTACTTAAAATCATTGCAAAATGCACCAGAGTACAACAAGTAGAAATACAAAAAGATGTACATATGCAGTATACAACATGGAAGGCATTCCATCATGATGAGTTGTAATCTGTTTGGATGAATAACAATATGACATACGCACTTTCAGTACAGATCATCTACTAGCAGTGAATAGGATACTAGCAAAAGCTAGCATTGTGAATATGAACAAAACTTCATTTCATCATAACAGGGCAAAAACTCCCTGTATAAAGGATTTAGAGTGCATCCCATCATTGCAAATCATCAGCTTTCAGAAATTTCAGTGAGATGTCTTGTTACGGTAAGTGGATTGCCTAAAATGCATACCGTTGCCATTATCAAAATCTAGGCCAATAAAACAATTGAAGTGAAAACTCTTGCATATATTCAAGCTTTTGGGGTCGGAAAAAACAAGTTAAAATACTAAAAATTTATAATATCACAGTGTTAAACAATCAGTTGTAAAACGCAGATTGTTGCAAAAAAAAAAGTCTGAATGGGCATTGAGCGTTCATTCAGTTTTGCTTGCAACTGCGTAATAAACTTCCCGAATTTGGACAGTTTAGCTGGCTCCTTTAGGGTGAACACCAGTGATCTGGCCTCAATACAGGATCTTGTGCCATGGCGAAGGAAAAAGGTCTTAATAAAGTGCGTCATGCATTCATCAGTGCCGGGCAGTAGCATAATCTGTGGATGAATGTCTATTTTGTATCCACAAAGCCTGCAAATTTTCATATTGGTAAAAGGGTTCCATTTTGGGTTCAGCTCCTTTTATGCCGAGCAGTCTTGCAAAAGCAATCTGTGTCACGCCGGTTTTCCTAATCATGCAGGTCAAATATGGCTGAGCTGCCAAGTGCTGTGAGGCATGCATGTAAGATGCTGCCAACGCTTCTTGCACTGGAGTGTTGCTCAGTTTTTCCAGGTCACTTGCCGGGGAAAGCGTTTTTGTCAGCCTTTTCAGCACAGACTTGATTGGAATATGTGACTGCGCCAAATGGATCATTCTACTCGGTCGATTTGAAGACTGGTTAGTGCTGCAGTTAGATATTGTGACCAGGGATTCATTTTTGTTTCATAGACATGGCAGAGAGATGATTTCAAGGTGTTGGTTGATGCCATGATTATCCTGTGGTATTATTTCAGGAAGGCCCCCATTTGGGCCCATTTCTGGCATTCAAGGCCAAATTCTAGCCTTATCAAATGACTCCTTATATATTGTGGCAGCTTGAACACTCTTTTATAAGTTTTAACTTGGAGCTTTTCTATCAGTGTGGTGAGTTGACCTGGATTGGCTTCATGTCCATAATTTAAAGCTGGAAGGAAAGAGGCTTTGAGAACTTGGGGTGTTGCGATATGCCCACCACAAGTCCCTCAATAGATTAGCTAAAGGAGTTCTGGTTTGAACAGCTTCTTGCACACAAGCTTTCACCATCCTATTCATACGCTCAGCTAGACCATTGGCCTGGGGCAAATACAATGCTGTCCTTAAATGCTTAACAGCTAGGGAGTCTAAAAAATGCTTCATGTCTTGCGAAGTCAATTGTACCCCATTGTCAGTGACTAAATGGCTAGGTATACCTTCCTTAGAGAACTCTTCTTCCAGAAACTCAATTACTGTCCGGGTATCAACTGAATTTACACACTTGGTCACCACCCATTTAGATGTATAATCCACCATGAGCATGACATATCATGCTATTCTTAAGATGTTGTCAGAATTTCTGTTGAGTATACGGCACAGACCTGCGTTTATCCCTGCACCAGCGGTAAATTAACACCATAGTGCAAGGGTGTCTGTGTTGAGGGGTGTAATTGTTTATGTGCAGGAAGGTGTCCCTTCCTGCCCATAAACAATCATCATTTTGTTTCTTCTATGTGTTCTTCAGAATGCATCATACATAGAAGAAGCAAAAAACAAGGAGGAATAAAAGTATTCCTCCTTGTTTTGCCATGCTAAGACCACTTCTGGGTTGGTGTTAGATTTTGGTGCTGCCTCTGATATAAGAATTCTTATAAACCTGGTGCAGCGTCAAAAGCAATGGGTCTTGCAGTGTAACGCCCACTGCAACACCCATTGCATGTCCCTCTGACACTGAAAAGTGTGTCAGAAGGGCCCATTTTTACAAGGAGGCATAAAGCCACAAAAAGTGGCGTTACACTGCCTTGTAAATGTTGAGAAGTGGTTAGCGCCAACGGAGAGTGCAAAAAGTGAAGCTCCGGTTTTGCTATGGCCTTGTAAATCTGCCCGCCAGGGTCGTAATGACCCCCATAATGTCTAGTGCAGAAGAGAATGTGATGGAACTCGACCTCACACCTTACCTCCATCTTAAGATGAGGGAGCTAAGGTCTCTCTGCAAAATAAAGAAAATCCCAGTTGGCATAAGACCCTCCAAACTACAGCTCCAGGAGCTGCTGGAAGAGTTTGAAAAAGCCAACCCCTCTGAGGATGACCTCCCAGAGGATGAAGTTAGTGACTTGGAGGAGACTTCCCCCTCTCCAGTCCTAATTAGGGAGATCAGGGCCCCTCAAGCCCTATCTCCAACTATAATAGTCAGAGATGCTGCTTCCCTCACAGGAGGGTCCAGCACCTTTGTAATCACTGAGGAGAGCCTCAGTGAAAATGACCTCCTGTTAGCCAGGATGGCCAAACAATTGGCTTTAGAGAGACAGCTCCTAGCCATAGAAAGGGAAAGACAAGAGATGGGTTTTGGTCCCATCCATGGTGGCAGCAACATAAATAGGGTCAGAGATTCTCCTGACATGTTGAAAATCCCCAAAGGGATTGTAACTAAATATTGAAGATGGTGATGACATCACCAAATGGTTCACAGCTTTTGAGAGGGCTTGTGCAACCAGAAAAGTAAACAGATCTCACTGGGGTGCTCTCCTTTGGGAAATGTTCACTGGAAAGTGTAGGGATAGACTCCTCACACTCTCTGGAAAAGATGCAGAATCTTATGACCTCATGAAGGGTACCCTGATTGAGGGCTTTGGATTCTCCACTGAGGAGTGTAGAATTAGATTCAGGGGGGCTCAAAAAACCTCGAGCCAGACCTGGGTTGATTTTGTGGACTACTCAGTGAAAACACTGGATGGTTGGATTCAAGGCAGTGGTGTTAATTATTATGATGGGCTGTACAATTTATTTGTGAAGGAACACCTATTGAGTAATTGTTCAAATGATAAACTGCATCAGCATCTGGTAGACCTAGGACCAATTTCTCCCCAAGAATTGGGAAAGAAGGCGGACCATTGGGTCAAGACTAGGGTGACCAAGACTTCCACAGGTGGTGACCAAAAGAAAGGGGTCACAAAGCCTCCCCAGGGGAAGAGTGTTGAGACATCCAAAAATAAAAATAGTAAAGAGTCTTCTACAGGCCCCCAAAAACCTGCACAGGAGGGTGGGCCCAGAGCCTCTTCACAATCCAATTTTGGGTACAAGGGTAAAAACTTTGATCCCAAAAAGGCCTGGTGTCGTAGCTGTAATCAGCCTGGACACCAAACTGGAGACAAGGCCTGTCCCAAGAAAAGTACCACTTCTAACTCCACTCCAGCTAACACTGGAATGGCTAGTCTCCAAGTGGGATCAACAGTGTGCCCAGAGCAAATCAGGTGTCACACTGAAGCTACATTAGTCTCTGAGGGTGGGGTGGATTTAGCCACACTGGCTGCCTGGCCTCCTAACATGCAAAAATACAGGCAGCAGCTTTTAATTAATGAGACAAGTGTATAAGGCCTGAGAGATACAGGTGCCAGTGTCACCATGGTGACAGAGAAACTGGTTTCCCCTGGTCAATACCTGGCTGGACAAACTTATCCAGTCACCAACGCTGACAATCAAACTAAAGTACATCCCATGGCTATGGTAACTTTAGAGTGGGGAGGGGTCAATGGCCTGAAACAGGTGGTGGTCTCCTCAAATATCCCAGTAGACTGTTTGCTTGGAAATGACCTGGAGTCCTCAGCATGGGCTGAGGTACAATTGAAAACCCATGCAGCCATGCTGGGTATCCCTGAACTGGTGTGTGTCAAGACAAGGGCACAGTGCAAGGCTCAGGGTGAAAAAGTAGAGTTGGAGCCTGGAAAAAGGGCCCAGCCTACCAAGAGAAAAGGAAAGACAACTGGGAAGCCAGCTGCAACACAACAACAAAAAGAGAACCTCTCTTCTCAGGAAGAAGTTCTGCCCTCTGAGGGAACTGAGCCTCTAGAGTTAGAACCTTATCAGGTTGCGCTCTTAGGCCCAGGGGGACCCTCAAGGGAGCAGTTGTGTAAGGGGCAAGAAACCTGTCCCTCTCTTGAAGGCCTTAGGCAGCAAGCTGCTGAAGAGTCCAATGGCAAGAAAACTGGAACACATAGGGTCTATTGGGAAGATGGACTCCTTTACACTGAGGCAAGAGATCCCAAACCTGGTGCCACTAGGAGAGTGGTAGTGCCTCAGGAGTTTAGGGAGTTCATACTGACCTTAGCCCATGATATTCCTCTTGCTGGGCATTTGGGACAAACCAAGACGTGGGAGAGACTAGTCAACCACTTCTATTGGCCCAACATGTCCCAGAAGGTCAAGGAGTTTTGTGTCTCCTGTACCACCTGTCAAGCCAGTGGTAAGACAGGTGGACACCCAAAGGCCCCCCTCATTCCACTTCCAGTGGTGGGGGTCCCCTTTGAAAGAGTGGGTGTGGACATAGTGGGTCCACTTGAACCTCCCACAGCCTCAGGGAACATGTACATACTAGTAGTAGTGGATCATGCTACTAGATACCCTGAAGCAATTCCCCTTAGTTCGACTACTGCCCCTGCAGTAGCCAAGGCCCTCATTGGTATTTTTACCAGAGTGGGTTTTCCTAAGGAGGTGGTGTCTGACAGAGGTACCAACTTCATGTCAGCATACCTGAAACACATGTGGAATGAGTGTGGAGTGACTTACAAATTCATCCACAAACTAATGGCCTTGTTGAGACATTCAACAAGACATTAAAAGTCATGATCATGGGGTTCCCTGAAAAACTCAAAAGGAGATGGGATGTCCTCTTACCATGTCTGCTTTTCGCTTACAGAGAGGTGCCTCAGAAGGGAGTAGGGTTCTCACCCTTTGAACTTCTGTTTGGCCACCCTGTAAGGGGACCACTAGCTCTTGTGAAAGAAGGCTGGGAGAGACCTCTTCATGAACCTAAACAAGACATAGTGGACTATGTACTTGGCCTACGTTCAAGGATGGCAGAGTACATGGAAAAGGCAAGTAAAAACCTTGAGGCCAGCCAACAGCTCCAGAAGTTTTGGTATGACCAAAAGGCTGCAATGGTTGAATTTCAACCAGGGCAGAAAGTCTGGGTTCTGGAGCCTGTGGCTCCCAGGGCACTTAAGGACAAATGGAGTGGCCCTTACCCAGTGCTAGAAAAGAAGAGTCAGGTCACCTACCTGGTGGACCTAGGCACTAGCAGGAGCCCCAAGAGGGTGATCAATGTGAACCGCCTTAAGCTCTTCCATGACAGGGCTGATGTGAATCTGTTGATGGTAACAAATGAGGACCAGGAAGCTGAGAGTGAACCTCTCCCTGATCTCCTCTCCACAAACCCTAAGGATGGCTCAGTTGATGGAGTGATCTACTCAGACACCCTCTCTGGCCAACAGCAATCTGATTGTAGGAAGGTCCTGCAACAGTTTGCTGAGCTCTTTTCCCTAACCCCTGGTCAGACACACCTGTGTACCCATGATGTGGACACAGGAGACAGCATGCCTGTCAAAAAGAAAATAGTCAGACAGTCTGACCAAGTTAAGGAAAGCATCAAAGTGGAAGTCCACAAGATGATGGAATTGGGAGTCATTGAGCACTCTGACAGTCCCTGGGCTAGCCCAGTGGTCTTAGTTACCAAACCTCACACCAAAGATGGAAAGAGAGAGATGAGGTTGTGTGTGGACTACAGAGGACTTAATTCTGTCACCAAGACAGATGCCCATCCCATTCCAAGGGCTGATGAACTGATTGATAAATTAGGTGCTGCCAAATTCTTAAGTACCTTTGACTTAACAGCAGGGTACTGGCAAATCAAAATGGCACCAGGAGCAAAAGAAAAGACAGCATTCTCCACACCTGATGGGCATTATCAGTTTACTGTTATGCCCTTTGGTTTAAAGAATGCCCCTGCCACCTTCCAAAGGTTGGTGAATCAAGTCCTTGCTGGCTTGGAGTCCTTTAGTGCAGCTTATCTTGAAGATATTGCTGTCTTTAGCTCCAGCTGGCAGGATCACCTGGTCCACCTGAAGAAGGTTTGGAAGGCTCTGCAATCAGCAGGCCTCTCTATCAAGGCATCAAAATGCCAGATAGGGCAGGGAACTGTGGTTTACTTGGGACACCTTGTAGGTGGAGGCCAAGTTCAGCCACTCTAGCCTAAGATCCAGACTATTCTGGACTGGGCAGCTCCAAAACCCCAGACTCAAGTCAGGGCATTCCTTGGCTTGACTGGGTACTACAGGAGGTTTGTGAAGGGATATGGATCCATAGTGACAGCCCTCACAGAACTTACCTCCAAGAAAATGCCCAACAAAGTAAACTGGACTGTAGAATGCCAACAGGCCTTTGACACCCTGAAACAAGCAATGTGCACAGCACCAGTTCTAAAAGCTCCAGATTACTCCAAGCAGTTCATTGTGCAGACAGATGCCTCTGAACATGGGATAGGGGCAGTTTTGTCCCAAACAAATGATGATGGCCTTGACCAGCCTGTTGCTTTCATTAGCAGGAGGTTACTCCCCAGGGAGCAGCGTTGGAGTGCCATTGAGAGGGAGGCCTTTGCTGTGGTTTGGTCCCTGAAGAAGCTGAGACCATACCTCTTTGGTACTCACTTTGTAGTTCAAACTGACCACAGACCTCTCAGATGGATGATGCAAATGAAAGGTGAAAATCCAAAACTGTTGAGGTGGTCCATCTCCCTACAGGGAATGGATTTTATAGTGGAACACAGACCTGGGACTGCCCATGCCAATGCAGATGGCCTTTCCAGGTTCTTCCACTTAGAAAATGAAGACTCTCTTGGGAAAGGTTAGTCGCATCCTCTTTCGTTTGGGGGAGAGGGGTGTGTGTAAGGAAATGCCTCCTTGGCATGGTTACCCCCTGACTTTTTTGGCTTTGCTGATGCTAAGTTTTCACTTGAAAGTGTGCTGAGGCCTGCTAACCAGCCCCCAGCACCAGTGTTCTTTCCCTAACCTGTACTTTTGTTTCCACAATTGGCACACCCTGGCATCCAGGTAAGTCCCTTGTAACTGATACCCCTGGTACCAAGGGCCCTGATGCCAGGGAAGGTCTCTAAGGGCTGCAGCATGTCTTATGCCACCCTGGGGACCCCTCACTCAGCACAGACACACTGCTTGCCAGCTTGTGTGTGCTAGTGAGGACAAAACGACTAAGTCGACATGGCACTCCCCTCAGGGTGCCATGCCAACCTCACACCGCCTATGAAGTATAGATAAGTCACCCCTCTAGCAGGCCTTACAGCCCTAAGGCAGGATGCACTATACCATAGGTGAGGGAACCAGTGCATGAGCACTATGCCCCTACAGTGTCTAAGCAAAACCTTAGACATTGCAAGTGCAGGGTAGCCATAAGAGTATATGGTCTGGGAGTCTGTCATGCACGAACTCCACAGCACCATAATGGCTACACTGAAAACTGTGAAGTTTGGTATCAAACTTCTCAGCACAATAAATGCACACTGATGCCAGTGTGCATTTTATTGTAACATACACCCCAGAGGACACCTTAGAGGTGCCCCCTGAAACCTTAACCGACTATCCGTGTAGGCTGACTAGTTATAGCAGCCTGCCACACACCAGACATGTTGCTGGCCAGATGGGGAGAGTGCCTTTGTCACTCTGTGGCTAGTAACAAAGCCTGTACTGGGTGGAGGTGCTTCACACCTCCCCCTGCAGGAACTGTAACACCTGGCGGTGAGCCTCAAAGGCTCACCCCCTTTGTTACAGCACCACAGGGCACTCCAGCTAGTGGAGTTGCCCGCCCCCTCCGACCACGGCCCCACTTTTGGCAGCAAGGCCGGAGGAGATAATGAGAAAAACAAGGAGGAGTCACTGGCCAGTCAGGACAGCCCCTAAGGTGTCCTGAGCTGAGGTGACTCTAACTTTTAGAAATCCTCCATCTTGCAGATGAAGGATTCCCCCAATAGGAGTAGGGATGTGCCCCCCTCCCCTCAGGGAGGAGGCACAAAGAGGGTGTAGCCACCCTCAGGGCTAGTAGCCATTGGCTCCTAACCCCCCAGACCTAAACACGCCCTTAAATTTAGTATTTAAGGGCTCCCCGGAACCTAGGAACTCAGATTCCTGCAACCTAAGAAGAAGAGGACTGCTAAGCTGAAAATCCCTGCAGAGAAGACGGAGACACCAACTGCTTTGGCCCCAGCTCTACCGGCCTGTCTCCCCACTTCTAAAGACACTGCTCCAGCGACGCTTTCCACTGGGACCAGCGACCTCTGAAGCCTCAGAGGACTGCCCTGCATCTAGAAGGACCAAGAACTCCCGAGGACAGCGGCTCTGTTCACCAAAGACTGCAACTTTGCAACAAAGAAGCAACTTTGAAACAACTTGCGTTTCCCGCCGGAAGCGTGAGACTTGACACTCTACACCCGACGCCCCCGGCTCGACTTGTGGAGAACAATCACTTCAGGGAGGACTCCCCGGCGACTGCAAGACCGTGAGTAGCCAGAGTTGACCCCCCTGAGCCCCTACAGCGACGCCTGCAGAGGGAATCCCGAGGCTCCCCCAGACCGCGACTTCCTGCTTCTAAGATCCAACGCCTGGTAAAGACTCTGCACCCGCAGCCCCCAGGGCCTGAAGGATCCGACCTCCAGTGCAGGAGCGACCCCCAGGTTGCCCTCTCCCTTGCCCAGGTGGTGGCTACCCCGAGGAGCCCTCCCCTTGCCTGCCTGCATCGCTGAAGAGACCCCTTGGTCTCCCATTGAAACCTATTGAGAACCCAACGCTTGTTTGCACACTGCACCCGGCCGCCCCCGTGCCGCTGAGGGTGTACTTTCTGTGTGGACTTGTATCCCCCCCGGTGCCCTACAAAACCCCCCTGGTCTGCCCTCTGAATACACGGGTACTTACCTGCTGGCAGACTAGAACCGGGGCACCCCCTTCTCCATTGAAGCCTATGCGTTTTGGGCACCACTTTGACCTCTGCACCTGACCGGCCCTGTGCTGCTGGTGTGGTAACTTTGGGGTTGCTCTGAACCCCCAACAGTGGGCTACCTTGGACCCAAACTTGAACCCCGTAGGTGGTTTACTTACCTGCAAAAACTAACAAACTCTTACTCCCCCCAGGAACTGTTAAAAATTGCAGTGTCTAGTTTTAAAATAGCTATATGTGATTTATGTGAAAACTGTATATGCTATTTTGCTAATTCAAAGTTCCTAAAGTACCTACCTGCAATACCTTTCATTTGAAGTATTACATGTAAATCTTGAACCTGTGGTTCTTAAAATAAACTATAAAATATATTTTTCTATATAAAAACCTATTGGCCTGGAATTGTCTCTGAGTGTGTGTTCCTCATTTATTGCTTGTGTGTGTACAACAAATGCTTAACACTACTCCTTTGATAAGCCTACTGCTCGACCACACTGCCACAAAATAGAGCATTAGTGTTATCTCTTTTTGCCACTATCTTACCTCTAAGGGGAACCCTTGGACTCTGTGCATACTATTCCTTACTTTGAAATAGTGCATACAGAGCCAACTTCCTACATTGGTGGATCAGCGGTGGGGTACAAGACTTTGCATTTGCTGGACTACTCAGCCAATACCTGATCACACGACTAAATTCCAAAAATTGTCATTAGAAACAGATTTTTGAAATTTGAGCAATTTTTCTAAATTTTTAAAAGTCCTGCTATCAAGAGTGGGTGTTCTCATATTTGCATGTGGGGGTTGTCCCCATGCAAATGAGGGAACAACTTTGCCTCTGCACCCGCACCCTATTACTGACATGGGCGCAGAGGCAAGCATGCTCTTGGGAGGTGCACTGAAAGTGCATCACAAAAAGGTGGCACGTTGTCACTGCACCCCCTGAGGGCAACCCTTTCAAGGGATGAGAGGGGGTCTCATGGACCCCCCAGAAATCCCCCTGCAGGCAGGAGCAGTCACTCACTGCATCCGCCTTCAAGGGGAGCTCAAATCCCTTTTGAAAGTGAAAGGGTTGCCGCCTGCAGAGACAAGCACGGACCAGCTATTAAACAGTCGCTCAGTATTTCTCTTGAATGCACTGCCCTGAGGGCAGTGCGAGTTCGCGGCTACCCTGAGGGCCGCTCATTCTTTTTAATATGCCGCACTGTCCCTGTTTGCACCTGGTGCACCTACCTTAAGGTGCGTCGTAGTGCATACAGGAAAAGTGTACCAAATCTGTAATAGGGCTCCTGGTTCGAATTGTGGTTCCTGTAAATCACAGATAGGAAGTTCAAATCGTGACCTTCCTGCACAAAAATAATCCTGCATGCAACCCAGGCACCCTTGCACCATGGTGACTATATTGGTGCTAGGCTGCCAAAATGGCACCACTGCAGCGGGAAAGGACAGGAATGCGCTGTATGGTATAGATCCGGCGCATTCCTGCCCTTTCCCTTTGACGCAGGGTAGTGCAGCAAGGTGACTGGCTGGGCTGCTCTGCGTCCAAAGCCCATAAATATGGGTCCCAGTGCTATAGTTGTTCCCATGGAATCTCATTATTCAGCCGATGTATGTTGGTTGTGAGCCTATACATCGATCTTCAGATTTATTCAGATATTAATTTCTCACTGATATTCCATCCCCTTTCATCTTCTGTATGTCTTTTCTCAATGAAGCGCTCAGTACATTTTGTATTATCCTTCCTGCATCTCACAGTGTTTCTGTGTTCATTTATTCTCACTTGTATCATTGAGTTGTCATTCCTGTACACAGTGCTTAATTTGTGCTTGTTTTTTCTGGTGCTGAGCACCGGCACTTATTTTTCAGGGCAGGCGCTTATTCTTCTGCCTCAAGCATTTACTGCGAGCACAAGACACTAATGGGAAAGACAGAGGAAGGGCAAAACGAAAACGCGTCGCAATGGGAGAAAGCAGAAAGCTGCAAGAGTGAGCTGAAGGAGCAGGAAGTGGCTGTGAATTGATTAAGGAGGCTTGAGATGGCTTCAGGATTACGCTGCCACAGTATTCCGTGCTCCCACATTTAATTGCAGCAGCCGTGTGTTTAAGAGGAGGGCTTTGGGCACCGGCACGTTTTTACTTACAAATTAAGCACTGCCTGTACACAATAAAGAGCACGGGCATCTGAGCATGTAAATCACATTTTTGGAGTTGCAGTTGGTAAGGCTGTTTAAACACCATGGTGTCTGCAATCCCAAGTCGATCACCTTGCATCTCTTTGTAAACCTGCATCACCCACATCCCCACATAGATAGTGTTCTATGGAGGCTGGTATACTTCAGGGGCTGGTAATTCTCTCATCTGGTTGCTGTTTCTTAGGTACTATTCTGTCCCCCAAGTTCTGTCCCCTACAAAATGAGAACATCAGTCTTTCAATTTTCAGTCTGCCTGCTACTAGGATGTTCCAGTGTTTGTCGATCAATTTTCCCAACTTGTTTGAGCTGGGGCAGAATGTCGCCATACAAATGGGTCTCGTGTCATAAGAAGTGTCTCCCAATTTTTTATTGCTGGCCCTCTTTTTTGCTCTCTTGATATTTTATGGATAATGTTTCTCCCGTAACTATTTACTTAGTAGTTGAGCGTGTAGATGGTATGCAGTCCATACTCCTGTCTCTACAGTTATGTCTTAGTCTAAAAAATTGTCCTACTGGAAGGGTCTGCTTGAGGCACCGTGGGTGGAAACTTGCATAGTGGAGCAGGCTGTTCCTAGCCGCTGGTTTGCAGTATATCTCTGTTTTTAATGTCCCATCCGCTGGGTCTATCCTAAGGTCTAGAAACATCTCATGCCTACCCCTGTGCTGGTAAACCTAAGGAAGGGGTTGAGACTGTTAAGCCACATAGAAAAGCTCTCTGCTTCTACCCATGTCCCTCTCCACATTACCAGAATGTCATCTATATATCTTTTCCATAACTACATTTGACCATATAATGGTTTGTTTAGGGCTGTTTGGGCCTCGTCAGTAAACTACAGCTTGAGTCCTAATGCACAGTGACCATAGGACCCACGTCTGAGCACACCGATTCCACTTAGGACATCAGCTACAACAAACAACATCATCAGCATTTTAGCTTCAGGAGTCGACTTATGATTTCCAGTCTTAACATTTTGGGCCTGATTGCAACTTTGGAGGAGGTGTTAATCCGTCCCAAAAGTGACGGTAAAGTGACGGATATACCACCAGCCGTATTACGAGTTCCATAGGATATAATGGACTCGTAATACGGCTGGTGGTATATTCGTCACTTTACCGTCACTTTTGGGACGGATTAACACCTCCTCCAAAGTTGTAATCAGGCCCTTTGTCTCTCAAGAAGATAAATCACCATGGTCCCAGCCATTTGATGCCAGACTGTCAGATTATAGTCTATAGTGTCCTTTTCTGGATTGGAGTATAACTTGTAAAAAATGAGAAATGGATAATTAATTCAGTTCCAAAGCTGCAGCAAGGACTTTTTTGCGCAATGATAACTGCAACGTGTTAACTCTTTGAGACCTATTGTCTACAGTACAATAATACATTGAGTGGGATTTAGGTAGGACCTTTGTTTATGATGATAGTTTTATTGTGTATCTCAGACGCTTCTGTTTTATTTCCATTTCTCCCGTGCGTTTGTCCTGCCCCTCGAAAACACCTTCTTTACCATTATTTTTGTTAAATAAATTGTATCCTTCCACTGCTGATGTTTGGGGAATTATGTTGGAGAACTATTTTTTTTTTTGTCTTTTTTGCACTCCAAGGAAGCACATGGCTTTCCTCTCTCACTCGTCTCTGTCTCACCCGCTATCACAACCACCGCTCATCCATTGTTCCTGTTCCTCCATCCCTGCTTCGTTGTTTAAAAATAAATAAATATATATACACATATATATATATATATATATATATATATATATATATAGAGAGAGAGAGAGAGATTTTTTATTTTTTATAAGGAGTCAACAGCTGCACACTGCTATTACTGTAGGAACATTTTTGTTGGTGACTTGTCTGATCTTCTTACTGCCCCAAGGCTTCTTTCACGTTGAGACTCTCCAGCATATTTTCCAGCGTTTTCATGTATTTGGTTCTTGTGGAGAGAACCTGCGCTTCTTTCCATACTTCATAAATCAGGTGATTGATGTAGCTCAACTTAGTCGAAAATGGCATGAACACATGAATCCAGGGGAAGTGTTTGCCAGTCTGTAAAGTACCAGTAATGATGGACTGTGGTTTGTTGCAGCGGATGTCCCAAGTACAATGGCTGTGGCCACACGTGGGTGCTGTGCTCACAATGCCGAAAGACTCAAGCAGCACCCTACTGATGAGACCCAAATCGGCATAACCCAATCTGGGGGTGCTTGTGTTCCCTTCTGGAGTGGGCATAGCCAGGCAATTTGGGAAGGACTGTTCCCACAAGGAGCAGGGTCAGTACTGATTTGCATGAGGTAGTTATGCCCATAGCTCTTCTCTATCGGTTTGCTCCTTGAAAGAATAACTTGAGTAGTTGCCTTTTTATTTTGGATCCCAAACCCTTGGCTTTGTTGGGTTATTCCAGTATGTAGCTTTCCATAGCTCTCAGATGTGCCTGGAAAGCATTCAAGGTCTTAGTCAGTAAGGCTGAATCATTGGCACACAAAAGTATTGGTAATTTTACTCATTGACGTGTGGCACATGGATCAATACTTCATGCATTGTTGTTTACGTATCACTTGTGTATAGACTGAACATTAGCTGGGGTCAACAGGCATCCCTGTTTCACCCCTCATTTGGTTGAGTATTTGTTACTTCTTTTGCTGTGCATCCCAACTGTGACTTGTGCTGCTGGTCTCATCATGGGTTTTAGTAGTGGTTGGTTCATTCGGAGAATCATCAGGTTTCTCCAAAGAAGGGTTGTATCAACCAAGCTGAGGGCCTCGTGGCAGCTGAGCAGCTCTGCACATGGAGGCAGCTATTTCAAAAGTGAAGCATCGGTTCAAGACTTGGTCCATTGTTGCCAGGTTTTTCCTAACTCTAGCTTGGCAGGGAGCGAGAATGTCCTTGACTTCCACCAATGCATCAATATCCCAGAGGATGATCTATGGAAAGCTCATGCTATTGTGGGGGCCTATGAGGTTTGGTCAGAGATTTGTATTTTTTTCTGTTGGGGAACTAGACGGGAAAAGTTGCTTCAACCTGAGTTAGAAATGTCGAGGCTATGGAGACTATGGCTGTTCCTTCTCCCTCCGTGTATAAACCACAGCATGGCACTATTGATAGCCAGGTGCTATCCTGGTAGAAGATGGGATTTTAAGACTGCTCTAAGGCTCATGAGCCACCAACACAATATAAGACTGACGTGTAGATGCGACAAGGACAGCCACTCGGCGTATGTCTTTATAAACCACAACTCTTATCAATCTGCGATATAAGCATGTCTACACGAAGAGCTCAATTCACAGCAAGAAGACTGGAGCACCCTCTGGTCACCACACAGAGCATGTAATTCTTCCAACAAAGGTAACCCAGCAACTATACACTATAGTGGCCATGCACTCGCAACAAATCAAACAAGGATTGCTAGAGCTTTGGGCCATGGCAGCAGCAGTAAGGCATGATACACACCACAAACACTGTTAAGAAAAACATGTTTTAAATGATTGTGCAATGCACCCCTGATTATTTCAATATGCTTGTTGTGCCTTGTCTCACTACATGTCTAATATAATAAGTTTAGCAGGTGATAAATGATTTACAGCTTATTTTGGCTCCCATTTATTGTATGATCTGGAAACCTACAAGATGTATTTCTTTAACTCTTATCTTGGACTTCTAGCACAACTCGAATGATTCACCCTTAAGCTTCCTGAAGCCAGGAACCCACTATACACGGTGTACCTGTCAGCTGTAAATAATACGACATTAAGTGATTGGATTGTTTTTCCAGCAGTTAACCTTTCGGGTAAGGAACATAGCTTATCCAAAACCAGCCTTCTCTACAACACTGAGAGGAAACCAACATTATGTGACCTCTGGACTATTATTGGGATAATTGTTTTACAACTTTGGTTTCTGGAGTGAGAATGAGAGAATTATGTATATCATTTTCAATCATGTGTACAAGAGAAGATGGGCAGGGTGCATGTGAACAAACTAAATAAAAGTTGTGAAACTTATATTCCCATTATGGTGACTTTTTGTTACTCTGAATTCAAATGCTAGTTATTTGCTGACTACGAGGTGGGCCTGAGCATGGTGTGGCCCAGGTCCCCAAAAGTGTATCGGTGAGAGCCTCATTGAAAGGAAGAAGAGGCTCAGAGCTTGTTGTGCCAGCCTGAGGTACTTCAGTGAGGGCATTGCTCTTAACATTCCTGAGCAGGAAGCTGAATTTCAAAAACCTCTGATGCCCTTCGCACAATCATGGCAAAGGATGCGCGCTCTTCAGTGACAGAGCCCAGAGAGGCAACTAGCTCAGTTTCTGCAGAGGTATCCAGGCCACTAGCATCTTGGAGGTCTTTGTATCAGTTATCCTCTTGGTATGGCTGGGAAATCTCATTCCCATTATCACAGCTCCAATTATCAGGGGCATGAGTTCTTCTGGAAGGTAGAGGCACTGTGTAAGAATCAGAAGGATTCTAAATTGTTGCAGCTCAGACAAAGCAGTGCGCAGCTTTGGAGGCACTGCCTCAGCGTAGGAGAGCACTATGGGTTAGCTGTTATCATCTGAAGACAATCTCATGTTCTGACATTGGTCGTGGTGCTGAGAAGGGAACTGGTACTGAAGTCGGTCTGGAGCCTATAGAGAATCCAGCAGGTCCAGCTGGAGCCAAAGGCCGACCTGCTGGCAGAAGTCCAGATTTGAGGTCTCTCAGCTCCTTGGACCCTGCAGATGCACCAGATGGGAGTCAGTAACATGTCAAAAAGCTGCAACATGGCTTTGTGAAGATCTTGAATTTGATGCAGCGTCATCAATAGTCCTGATCATCCATTTGCAGCATAACAAGGGTCGGAATCAACTCTAAAGGAGAGAGACTTTCCAAGCGCAATCTGGAGGCACTACAAACTTTCACCTTCTCGGGAGATCAACAGTAGCAGGATAGGGCAGGGTCCTTCTCCTCTACAGAGTAGCAGGTTAGGGCAGTCACCTTCTTACACTTTTTCTTAGATTTAGCCAATGATATAGATCGCAAAGATTACCTTGACCAATCCCAGGGTGGGTGTCTTACGGTGCTTCGCCACGAAGAGTTTTGCTTCTGGTCTCAAATTCCCTTGATGTGCATTAAGGCACAATTACTGCAGGCCTGGGAGTTGTGGTCCGACCCCAGGCACCAGAGACAAACCAAATGACATATTCCTTCATACCTTGCATATTTAATTTTTTTCAATATTCTGTCTCAAAAAGACAAGGAGTAGCTTCAGATCTCTGTCTGTGACACGAAAAGATGTCAGCGCGGATAGGCCCACGCATATCATATCCAACGCTGACCAAAGTGGACGCACAGCCATTGACACCACCTGCCTGCACCAAGAGTGCTGCTAAAGACGTTCCAGATACAGTCGGATGCCTGAAGGAATACTTAAAAGGTGAGAAATCTGTGGTTAGAAGTCTCTAGCAGAAGGTGATTTCCCTGAGGAATCATTGACCCCTGACAGTCCAACATGCACTGTCAGGCTCTAGGTTGGAGCTTACACATGCACCAAGGTCAGTAGTGCCCCTCACGTTAGAGGACTGGTGGGATGGGCTAATTCTCTGGACTTTCAGGTGTGAATTCACAGAGAGCTGTGTCCTGATGAGATGGATTGGCCAGAACCATAAGACACTCCTTAGACCAAAGGCTGCACCAGTGGAACTAGTGACAACTGAACAAACAGCAGGGTCACATATTCCTTTGAATTGTGCGGCTCATGTGTTAATGTAACCTCCCAACAGGACTGATGAAATTAGGTATCCGAAGGAGCCAGCTTGGCAGCAGCCAGTGCTTCTGGGTCCCAGTTTCCTTTGTGCCCCTTTCCCTTAGAGTGGACTTTGGGTGCCACTGAAAAAGTCCTGCCATCTATGCCTTTTCCAGTGTAGATTAAGTGGAACACCACTTCTTAACAGCTATCTGTATAGCACAAGAACTGGACAGGACTTAGAGACAGAGTAGGGTTCAAGGGAGATACCTGCCGTATCAGACTAAAACTGTGACAAAGACTGCCCATGGAAGAAACAGATTTTAACTTCCTGATGCACATTGCCAGAAGAACCAACTAGGATGTAGTCCGGAGCCACCAGAATCATGACAACAGGATCCATCGGGAGCAAGTCATCACATGCCAGGCCACAGATGGTGTGTCATGGAGTGCCGTAGAGTGTCATGGAATGAAATGGCGTGGCATAGGGTGAAGTGGCTTAGAGTGGAGAGTAGCAGTGTGTCGTAGACTGGGATGGAGTAGAGTCGAGTAAACAGAGTGGTGTTGAGTGGCGTACAGTGGAGTATAGTGCCGTAGAGTGGAGTGTCGTAGAATGTGGCAGAGTGGATGTAAGGAAATGCCTCCTTGGCATGGTTACCCCCTGACTTTTTGCCTTTGCTGATGCTATGTTTTGAATTGAAAGTGTGCTGAGGCCTGCTAACCAGGCCCCAGCACCAGTGTTCTTTCCCTAACCTGTACTTTTGTTTTACACAATTGGCACACCCTGGCATCCAGGTAAGTCCCTTGTAACTGGTACCCCTGGTACCAAGGGCCCTGATGCCAGGGAAGGTCTCTAAGGGCTGCAGCATAGCTTATGCCACCCTGGGGACCCCTCACTCAGCACAGACACACTGCTTGCCAGCTTGTGTGTGCTGGTGAGAACAAAACGAGTAAGTCGACATGGCACTCCCCTCAGGGTGCCATGCCAACCTCACACTGCCTATGCAGTATAGATAAGTCACCCCTCTAGCAGGCCTTACAGCCCTAAGGCAGGGTGCACTATACCATAGGTGAGGGCACCAGTGCATGAGCACTGTGCCCCTACAGTGTCTAAGCAAAACCTTAGACATTGTAAGTGCAGGGTAGCCATAAGAGTATATGGTCTGGGAGTCTGTCAAACACGAACTCCACAGCACCATAATGGCTACACTGAAAACTGGGAAGTTTGGTATCAAACTTCTCAGCACAATAAATGCACACTGATGCCAGTGTACATTTTATTGTAAAATACACCCCAGAGGGCACCTTAGAGGTGCCCCCTGAAACTTAAACCAACTACCTGTGTAGGCTGACTGGTTCTAGCAGCCTGCCACGCTCGAGACATGTTGCTGGCCCCATGGGGAGAGTGCCTTTGTCACTCTGAGGACAGTAACAAAGCCTGCACTGGGTGGAGATGCTAACACCTCCCCCAGGCAGGAGCTGTAACACCTGGCAGTGAGCCTCAAAGGCTCACCCCCTTTGTCCCAGCACCGCAGGGCACTCCAGCTAGTGGAGTTGCCCGCCCCCTCCGGTCACGGCCCCACTTTTGGCAGCAAGGCCGGAGGAAATAATCAGAATAACAAGGAGGAGTCACTGACCAGTCAGGACAGCCCCTAAGGTGTCCTGAGCTGAAGTGACTCTAACTTTTAGAAATCCTCCATCTTGCAGATGGAGGATTCCCCCAATAGGGATAGGATTGTGACCCCCTCCCCTTGGGAGGAGGCACAAAGAGGGTGTACCCACCCTCAGGGCTAGTAGCTATTGGCTACTAACCCCCCAGACCTAAACACGCCCTTAAATTTAGTATTTAAGGGCTCCCCTGAACCTAAGAATTTAGATTCCTGCAACTTACCGAAGAAGAAGACTGCTGAGCTGAAAACCCCTGCAGAAGAAGAAAGAAGACACCAACTGCTTTGGCCCCAGTCCTACCGGCCTGTCTCCTGCCTTCTAAAGAAACCTGCTCCAGCGACGCTTTCTCCAGGACCAGCGACCTCTGAATCCTCAGAGGACTGCCCTGCTTCAAGAGGAACAAGAAACTCCTGAGGACAGCGGACCTGCTCCAAAAAGACTGCAACTTTGTTACAAAGGAGCAGATTTAAAGACCCCTGCAATCCCCGCAAGAAGCGTGAGACTTGCAACACTGCACCCGGCGACCCCGACTCGACTGGTGGAGAACCAACACCTCAGGGAGGACCCTCTGGCGACTCCGAGACTGTGAGTAACCAAAGTTGTCCCCCCTGAGCCCCCACAGCGACGCCTGCAGAGGGAATCCCCAGGCTCCCCTGACCGCGACTGCCTGACTCTAAAATCCCGACGGCTGGAGAAGACCCTGCACCCGCAGCCCCCAGCACTTGAAGGATCGGAACTTCAGTGCAGGAGTGACCCCTAGGAGGCCCTCTCCCTTGCCCAGGTGGTGGCTACCCCAAGGAGCCCCCCCCTTGCCTGCCTGCATCGCTGAAGAGACCCCTTGGTCTCCCATTGATTTACATTGGAAACCCGACGCTTGTTTCTACACTGCACCCAGCCGCCCCAGTGCCGCTGAGGGTGTACTTTTTGTGTGAACTTGTGTCCCCCCCGGTGCCCTACAAAACCCCCCTGGTCTGCCCTCCGAAGACGCGGGTACTTACCTGCTGGCAGACTGGAACCGGGGCACCCCCTTCTCTCCATTGAAGCCAATGCGTTTTGGGCAGCACTTTGAACTCTGCACCTGACCGGCCCTGAGCTGCTGGTGTGGTAACTTTGGGGTTGCTCTGAACCCCCAACGGTGGGCTACCTTGGACCCCAATCTTAACCCCGTAGGTGGTTTACTTACCTGCAAAACCTAACAATACTTTACCTCCCCCAGGAACTGTGAAAATTGCAGTGTGTCCACTTTTAAAACAGCTATTTGTGTTTTATGTGAAAAGTATATATGCTACTGCAATTATTCAAAGTTCCTAAAGTACTTACCTGCAATACCTTTCAAATGAGATATTACATGTAGAATTTGAACCTGTGGTTCTTAAAATAAACTAAGAAAAGATATTTTTCTATAACAAAACCTATTGGCCTGGAATTGTCTCTGAGTGTGTGTTCCTCATTTATTGCCTGTGTGTATGTACAACAAATGCTTAACACTACTCCTTTGATAAGCCTACTGCTCGACCACACTACCACAAAATAGAGCATTAGTATTATCTCTTTTTGCCACTATCGTACCTCTAAGGGGAACCCTTGGACTCTGTGCATACTATTCCTTACGTTGAATTAGTGCATACAGAGCCAACTTCCTACAGTGGAATTTTTTGTTGTTGTTTTTTTAGAGTGGAGAAATGTGCTGTGGAGTATCATGGGGGTCAGAGAAGTGGAGCAATGAGTCGTGGAGTGGAAGAGAGTAGTGTAGAGCGGGGTGTCGCAGAATGAAGTGGTGTCAGAGTGTTCTACAGTGGAGTGTCATGGAGCAAAGGGGGTGGCATAAAGTGGAATACTATCACTTGGTGTTGTAGACATGAGTGGAATGTGGCAGAGTAGATTATCATGGAGTTGAGTGGAGTGGGGTAGAGTGTTGTGGAGTACAGTGTCATGGAGTAGCGAAGAATGTCGTGGAGTAGAGTGGCAAACAGTGTAGCGACGTAGAGTGGAGTGTCGTAGAGTGGAATGGTGTAGAGTGGATTGAAGTAGAGTGGAGTAGAATATCAGAGCGGAGTGCTGTAGAGTGGAGTGTCACAGCATGAAGTAAAGTGACTTGAGTGTTGTGGAGTAGAGTGGCATAGAGCGTCATGGTGTAGATTGTCGAAGAATGGGGAACCGTGTAGTGGAGTAAATTGTGAGAGTGGAGAAGTGTGCCATAGATTGGAGCGGCACAGAGTGGATTTGTGGGTCAGAGTGGATTTGTGTAGAGTGGAGCGGTGTAGAGTGGAGTGGTGTGGCGCGGAGTGTAGTAGAACGTCAGAATGGAGTATGCACGGTGCGGTAGTGCACTGCAATTACAGCAAACACATTTTCAATTGAAATACCATTACATTTGCAAGACTTACAGTTTTACTGGTTAAACTACACAGTGCACATAAAGTGTGGAAATCGGCATCACCTAGTGCATTGATTTGTATTGATCCTATTAAAATATGTTTCCACCACACTTCAAAATTACAAAAATGTGCTTCTTTTGTGCTTCCCTGATTCTGAAATATTTGTACAGTTCATTTACAGGCATTTATATTCCACAGGAAAGTCCACTTACTAGTTAGGAGTATACACGTAACCATTACTCCAAAACTCTTTTTGAGGACTTAGTTAGAATAGTTAGGGATCCTACACCACTCTAGCTGGCTGACATGTCTTCAGCAGAGCACACAACTCAGGTCACGGAGTCTCCTTATGAGGAAATGACCTTCCAAGAGCTTAAGGAGCTGTGTGCAGAAAGAAAGCTGAAGACTGGAAGAAATCCAAAAAAGACTACTTCTGGGCCTACTCCTCCAGGGTCACCAGGAACATGCTGTTAGCCGGGAGGAGGAGGAGAAGGAGGAGGAGGAGGAGGAGGAGGAGGAGGAGGATGAAGTTGACTCTGACACCCCCCCCCGAAGTGTTAACAAAAGATAATTTCGCCACTGAGGTGGGTCAGGGCCCACCCAGGGAGGATCAGGCAAAGCCTAGTAACACCCCCAGTCCTGCTAGGAGCACTGTCAGTAGTGTAAAGGGGGCATAACAGTAGGTCCAACTTTGTCCCTAGAGGGCTGGTTCAGAGGTTGTCCCAGAATAGGAATAGATCCTGCTCTGCTCACTCTCACATCTCCTCAGCATCTTGGGCGAGCCACTGCACAACTCCAGCGGATTCTCTAGATAGGGAACTCAGGTAACTGAGACCGGAGGAGGCCAAGCTGAGGCGGCGGCGGCAGCAGCAGCAACAACAACAGCTAGTCCTAGACAGGGAGGCCTTGGCAATGGAGAGTGAAAGGCAGGGGTTGAGGTTAGCTCCCCATGGTGGCAGCAACTTTGGTTTCAGGGAACCTAGGGTCAGCGAGGACTAGATTTCAGAAACCTCAGTAAGGTTCCCCCCATACCCCGCTACAGGCTGGGGGATGACATTCACAAGCGATTCTCTGCTCTGGAGAGGGCCTGTAAAGTACAGAGGGTCCACCAGAGACAGTGGGTTGCTATTCTTTGGCTCTCCTTCTCTGACAAGGGAAGGGATAGACTTGTTACTGTCAGAGTCTATCAAAGGCCATAGGCCAGGAGACAGCTCCTGCCCTAAGAAAAGCACCAAGCCACCCAACACTACAACCCCCACCTCTACCAATAGTGCCCCTAGTAACAGCAGTAGTGGTGGGTCTGGTAACAATAGCCAGTCCAAGGGTGTAGCTGGGCTCACTATAGGAAGTGTATTGGGGGCTGGTTTAGTCAGAGAGACTACTGAGGCTGTTATTTTCAGATGGGGGCATTGACATTGCCACCCTTTGCTGCCTGCCCACTTAACATGGGTAAGTACAGGCAGCTGCCCTTAATAAATGGTTTTCAGACAGAGGCCTACAGGGACACAGGTGCCAGTGTCACTATGGTGTCTGAAAAACTGGTGTCCCCAGAGCGATCAACACCTACTTGGTCATAAGTACCAAGTGACTGACGGCCACAACACCACTGTGTGCCACCCTTTGGAAGTTGTTGATTTCAGCTGGGGGGAGGGAGGTTGCTCGTCCTAAAAAAGTTGTAGTGTCTACAGACTTACCTGTAGACTGTCTACTAGGGAAGGACTTGGAGACTTCAGCTTGGGCTGAAGTGGAGTTGGTGGGCCATGCAGCAATGCTGGGCACCCCAGGGCATATATTTACTTTACTAGGGCACAGGCCAAAAAGCAAAAAGAAAAGGAAACTTGGAGCCTGGAACAATGGCCCAAGATCTTCCAAAACCTAAGGGTAGGAAAGGCAAAACGTTGCCCCCACCCCACCAGTGAAGATTACCTCTTTGAGGAGGAGGAATCTACTCCCTTCGCAGAACCAACACTCAAGGAGCTGAAAGCGGACACAGCTGAGCTCTTAGGTGCAGGTGGGGCCTTCCAGGGAGGAATTCAGTATGGCACAGAAAACCTGCCCCACACTGGAAAGGTTAAGAAAGCAAGCTGTCCTTCAGGAAGCAGGGGATGTCAGTGGCATTCATAGGGTGTATTGGGAAGACAACCTCTTATACTCAGAGCCAAGGGAACGCAAACCTGGCACCACCAGAAGACTGGTAGTACCTCTGCAGTATAGAGAACTTTTGTTGACCCTTGCCCATGACATACCCCTGGCAGGTCACTTGGGGCAAAGCAAGACTTGGGACAGGCTTGTCCCACACTTTCACTGACCCCATATGTCTGAAGATACAAAGGAAGTTTGTCGCTCCTGTGTCACCTGTCAAGCCAGTGGCAAGACAGGTGGCACCCCCAAAGGCCCCCTTAATTCTACTGCCAGTGGTTGGGGTTCCCTTTGAGAGGTTTGGGGTTGATATTGTTGGCACCCTGGGCCCACCCACTGCCTCCTGAAACAGATTTATACTGGTGACGGTGGACCATGCCACCAGGTATCAAGAGGCTATACTCTAAGGATCACCACAGCTTCTGCAGTGGCAAACGCCGTCCTGGGAATTTTTTCCAGAGTGAGCTTCCCAAAAGAGGTGGTATCAGACAAAGGTACAAACTTTAGGTCTTCATACCTTAAGGCCATGTGTAAGGAATGTGGTGTAACTTACAAGTTCACTACCCCTTACCACCACCAAACCAATGGTTTGGTAGAGAGGTTTAATAAAACTCTCAAGGGCATGATCATGGGACTCTCTGAAAAACTCAGAAGGAGATGGGGTATCCTACTGCCATGCCTCCTTTTTGCCTACACGGAGGTTCCTCAGAAGGGAATGGGCTACAGCCCCTTTGAACGTCTGTTTGGACACCCTGTTAGGGGTCCACTTGCACTTGTAAGAGAGGGCTGGGAGCAACCTCTCATGCCCCTAAACAGGACACTGTGGATTATGTACTTGGCCTCAGACCCAGAATGGCTGAGTACATGAAAAAAAAGACCACTAAAAACTTTCAGGCCAGCCAGGAACTGCAAAAGCAGTGGCATGTCAATAAGGCTGTCCTTACTGTTTACCAGCCAGGGCAGAAAGTGTGGGTCCTGGAGCCTGTGGCTCCTAGGGCACTTCAAAACAAGTGGAGTGGTCCCCACACTATAGTGGAGAAAAAAGGTGAGGTCACCTATTTGGTTGAACTGGGCACTCCAAGAAGCCCCCCTCAAATTGCTTCATGTGAACCGCATTAAGCCCTACTATGACAGGGCTGACATGACCCTGCTCATGGACAGGAAGAAGAGATTGACCCTCTCCCTGACCTCTTCTCCAACACAGCAGCTGATGGCTCAGTGGATGGAGTTATCCTAGCAGACTGTTTTTCTGAATCTCAGAAAGAAGACTGCAGGAACCTCCTAGGGCGGTTCTCAGAACTGTTTTCTCCGACACTTGGTCAGACAACATGGTGTGAACACACCATTGATAAGGGGACAGTTTGACTATCAAAAGTAAGATTTGCAGGCAACCTGACCATGTCAAAGACTGCATCAAAGCATAAGTGCAAAATATGCTGGACCTAGGAGTTATTGAGCACTCTGACAGCCCCTGCGCTAGCCCAGTGGTGCTGGTCTCAAAACCTCATTTTCGAAATGGGAAAAGAGAGATGAGGTTCTGTGTTGATGACATAGGGCTCAACACGGTCACAAAAACTGATGCTCATCCTATCCCTAGGGCAGGTGAGCTCATAGATACACTAGCATCTGCCAAGTATCTTAGCACATTTGATCTGACTGCAGGCTATTGGCAGATCAAGTTTTCAGATGATGCTAAAGCAAAAACTGCATTTTCAATCATTGGAGGGCATTATCACTTTACAGTGATGCCCTATGGTTTGAAAAATGCACCTGCCACTTTTCAGAGGCTGGTGAGTACAGTCCCCCACGGATTGGAAGCCTATTGTGCAGCTTATCTTGAAGACATAGCTGTCGTTAGATACACCTGGGATGACCACCTGGTCCACCTGTGGAATGTTTTGGAGGCTCTGCAAAAAGCAGGCCTCACAATCAGGGCCTTTATGTGCCAGATAGGGCAGGGGAAGGTTGTGTATCTGGGCCACCTGGTAGGTGGAGGCCAGATTCAACCATTACAGGGGAAAATCCAAACCATTTTAGATTGGACTCCCTCTACTACACAAACCCAAGTGAAAGAGTTCTTAGGTCTCACTGGGTACTACAGGGGGTTCATTAAGAACTATGGCTCCATTGTAGCCCCTCTTAATGACCTCACCTCTAAAAGGATGCCAAATAAAGTTTTGTGGACAGCTAGCTGTCAAAAAGCTTTTGAGGACCTCAAACAGGCCATGTGCTCTGCACCTTGGTTAAAAAGCCCTGACAACTCCAAGACGTTCAAAGTACAAACAGATGCTTCAGAGGCAGGGGTTGGGGCAGGTTTTTTCTCAACTTAACACCGAGGCCCAGGACCAACCTTTCATTAACAGAAAGTTGACCTCCAGCGAAAGGCGTTTGTCAGCCATAGAAAGGGAGGTCTTTGCTGCAGTCTGGGCCATGAAGAGGATGAGGCCATACCTCTTTGGCACTCACTTCATTGTTCAAACAGAACACAAGCCACTTCTATGTATAAAGCAGATGAAAGGAGAAAATTCCAAACTGTTGAGGTGGTCCATATCTCTTACAGGGAATGGACTATAAAGTGGAACAAAGACCTGGGAGTAACCACTCCAATGCAGATGGACTCTCCAGATATTTCCACAATGAAGACTCATCTGGGCAAGGTTAGCCTTCTTGTCCTTTGTTTGGGGGAGGGGAGTGTGTGTGTGTGTATGAAAGTACCCTCTTTCTTGGCATGGTTACCCCTATTTTCTGCCTGTTGTCAGTGTGTTTGACTGTGTGTACTGGGATCCTGCTAACCATGACCCCAGTGGTTATGCTATCTCCCTTAAAACTTGGTAACTGTTCCTCTTTCTCCCCACATTTGACATACTAGTGCTCCCATGTAAGTCCCTAATATATGGTACCCAGGGCATTGGGGTACGAGGGGATTCCCATGGGCTGCAGCATGCATTATGTCACCCATGGGGACCCTATGCAAA
This sequence comes from Pleurodeles waltl, assembly GCF_031143425.1. NCBI lineage: Eukaryota > Metazoa > Chordata > Amphibia > Caudata > Salamandridae > Pleurodeles > Pleurodeles waltl. The sequence continues at coordinate 1,311,022,455 of NC_090437.1, read as the reverse complement.
GTGTTCTGCAGGTCTGCCATTGCAGCCTGCGTGAAAGGGTGCATGCACAGTTTTGTGACCCATATGGCAGGCCCTCCTAGCCCAAAGGGCAGGGTGCAAGTACCTATGTGTGAGGGCACCCCTGCACTAGTAGATGTGCCCCCACAAACTCCAGTGCCATTTTCATGGACTTCGTGAGTGCGGGGATGCCATTTTACGTGTGTACTGGACATAGGTCATTATCTATGTCCAGCTACATAATGGTAACTCTGAATCTAGGCATGTTTGTTATCAACACATGTCGGAATCATATCCCAATACTAGTGCAAGTATTGGAAGTTTGATTCCATGCACTCTGAGGGCTCCTTAGCGAAACCCCAGCATTGCAACCACCAGACTTACAGGGTTTCCCGGGCAGCCTAAGCTGCTACCACCCCACAGGCAGGTTTCTGCTCTCCTGCTGCTTGATCCGATCAAGCTCAGGAAGGCAGAAACAAAGGATTTTGTTTGGGAGAAGGAGGTAACGCCCTCTCCCTTTGGAAATAGGTGTGAATGGCTTGGGAGGGGTAGCCTCCCCAAGCCACTGGTTGTGCTTGGTGCCCTCTGTGCATAAACCAATCCACACCAGTTTAGGAACCCCCAGTCCCTGCTTTGACGCAAAACTGGACAGTGGAAAGGGGAGTGACCACTTCCCTGTCCATCACCACCCCAGGGGTGGTATTCAGAGATCCTCCAGAGGATCCCTGGGTTCTGCCATCTTGCTTTCTTGCAGGTGCTTCAGGCCCTGCAGCAGGCACATGTACATGCCAGATACAGTATGGTACTGTAGTGTATTTGGGTCACATGGTGGGCGGGGGGCAAGGTGCAGCCCCTCCAGGCCAAGAATGAGACTATCCTGGTCTGGCAACCACCCAAAAAGAAGACTGAGGTGGTGGCCTTCCTAGGTCTAACCAGCTATTGCAAGAGGTTTGTTATAGTCTTAGAGTCCAACGTAGCGGGCTATACTGGCCATTAAAGGCCCGCTCTAGAGTGAAAGGACTGAGCTGAAGGCAAGGGCCTTTAAAAAGGGAGCGGGACTTCAATTGTCGGTAAAGCCCTGCTGTGAACGTCTTTAAGGCTATTAGAACATTCTGCCACTACAAGGCAGAATGTTCTAATAAAACGAAGTCCTCATGGAGCCCAAGGGGATTTTAATCCATGAGGCCTTTGTTCACACCTGCTGCTGTGAACAAAGAACATTGGAATGTTGATGCTCCAGGCTTTTGCCAGCCACTAAAAGCCCAGAGCACTCTAATGTCTCCAATGAAGCTCACAACATTCCAATGTTCTAATAAGGGTTATGACACCCATTAACCCAGCTGACTTTGAAGAAGTAGTGCAAGGTGGTGTACTGGACAGAGGCATGTCAATGAAGTCATGTGTACAGCACCTATATTCAATGTGGCTGACTTTTCCAAGGAGTTTATTATGCAAACGGATGCTTCAAGGCATGGTGTAGGGGCTGTCATAGCACAGTTAAATGAGGGGAGCCTAGACCAACCTGTAGCCTTCTTTAGGAGGTTACTTCCTTGGGAACAGAGGTGAAGTACTATTGGGAGGGAGGCCTTTGCTGCAGTCTGCCCACTGAAGAAGTTGAGACCATACCTGTTTGGGGCTCACTTCCGGGTTTAGATACACCACAGACCCCTAAAATGGCTCATGCAAATGAGGGGTGAAAATCCCAAGCTGTTGAGGTGGTCCATCTCCATATAGGGAATGGACTTTCCAGTGGAACAACATCCTGGGCAAACCACCCCAATGCTGATGGTCTCTCCAGGCTCTTCCGCATAAGTCATGAGAACTCCTAGGAGGTTGGGTAGATGTACCCACTTTCAGCTGGAGGAGTACACGTGATAGACCTGACAGCCTTAGGGTAGCCTTCTCCAAACTTTTTGCCTTGTATCTCCATTTTTGGTGATCTTGTTTGTGGTGGCCTTAGGACTGGTGACCAGTGCTAAAGTGTGTATGTGTGTGTGTATGTGTGTGTGTCTGTGTGTGCTCTCTCCCTTAAACATGTTGAAATTGGTATACCCAACTGGCACATTTGTCTGCAAGTCTCTAGTAAAGTGGGACTACATGTACCCAGGGCTTGCAGCACTGATGTTGCCACCCACCTAAGTAGCCTTTTAAACATATCTCAGGCCTGCCATTGCAGCCTGTGTGTGTAGTTTAATCTGCAATTTCAACCTGGCAAGATAAGCCTCTTGCCATGTGTAAACCATCTTTTTTAATATATACATGTCACCCATAGGTTAGGCCCTAAAAGGCCCTCACGGCAGGGTGCAGTGTATTTACGACATTGGACATGTACTTTTACATGTCCTGGTAGTGAAAAACTCAAATTTGTTTTTAACTACCACAAGGCCTGCCTCCCCCATGGGATAACACTTGGTTAACTTTTATTAAGTGATAAAATCCAATTGGAACCAGGTAGCGAAGTCAAGTGTAGTATCTAAAGTCATATTTTAAGTCACAGTTCTGACAATGTCACTTTTAAAAAGCTGACATTTTCTTGTCTCAACCATTTGGTGCACGTAGCCCGTTTTCTGGGTAACATGACTAGGTGTAGCTGGCAGTTGGTCTTTGCATGTTGTTCCCAGATAATGAGACAGAGGAGCAGAGATGTTGGCAGATGGGTCACCCCAGGCCTGGACCCTTGGAAGTGGGTTGAAGGTGCTCTGCCAGGCCAGCTGTGGTCCAGTGTGCCGAACTGAGGCAGTGCAACATCTCCTTGCAGCCACTTCGGAACTGCCACTGTGTGATGCATTCCCCAATGTAGGACCTCACATAAACGCAGGCCTTTGCAGTGCAAGCCTCTCAACAATGTAGGACTCCACATCGCAGCCCTGTCGCTTCTTTGTAACTGCTAGCATGCAACGCATCATTGATGCAGGACTTCACATTGCAAGCCCCTTGTTTGCGGCATCCTCAACAATGATGCAGGACCTCGTGTCGCAGCTCCTTGGAACCAGCACTGTGCAACGCATCCTCAATGCTAAATCTTGCATCACTTCACAGATCAGGATTTAAGGTACTTTCGCTGAGCAGGCTTCACTTGGTCCATGTAGCCGGCCCACACTTCATCACAATCGGGCTGAACTTGTGACTTTGTCCCGGTATGGCACCACACGATAACTACAGTTGGTGTTTTGTGCTTTTAGGTTCTATTTTCACTTAAACCTTTAACAATGCATACCTCTGGTTCTACTGATTGGATTTGTGGTGTCAATATGACACATATCAATCTATTTTTCTAAATTGGTATAGGATTATTATTGGGCTGTGTTTTCACTTTATTACTGTTTGAAGTGCTGCATTACAGATTGCCTCTAAGTTAAGGCTGACTTCTTTGTGACAAGCTACCAGAAGGTTAAGCACAGGTTAATTTGGGGGGTGCTGTGACTTCACCCTAACTGTAATAGTGGTTGCTGCTTGAGTAAGGTTTCAACTCACCCAACCAGTAACCCAATTTCCAACAATGGTCACGTCAGGCCTTGTTAGTATTACGGAAACCTGCTTATGTTAAGGGGTATTTGCACAAAACAAGCATAACTTTGGACAGGAAAAAGTGCTACCAGCTTACACTTTCACATTACAAACGGCCTCTAACCACATAAGAAGTGCTTCAACCACCAATATTTTTGTTTGCATTTGTTACAGGGATTCCTGGTATCTTGCCAACATTATGTTTTCCAATTTTACATAATGGATTTATTCTGCTGCTTTCATTTGCATCAAGCTGAATCAGGTTTGTTGTGAATACTGTTGATGAAATCAGCTTTTTCCTTTAAAGGAGCCTTGGCCCTTTCTTATTCATTCTTGGTGGTAGAGAGTCAATGAGTCATGCCTTGCCTTTGGTTGAGACATTGCTTATCCCTCTTCCTTTGCAAGACTTTGCTTGTCCTGTCCCTTTACGTGAGACGTCCCTGTGTTCTTCCTATGCTCCAACAAGACCCTTTACCTGTTGGATCCCACCAGGCATTCATTGCGATGTAAATATTTTGGCAAAGGTCATTGTAAAGAAATGGCTCCCTGTTGCAGTTACCCCCCACTTTTTGCCTGATACTGATGCTGACTTGACTGAGAAGTGTGCTGGGACCCTGCTAACCAGGCCCCAGCACCAGTGTTCTTTCACCTAAAATGTACCATTGTTTCCACAATTGGCACACCCTGGCATCCAGATAAGTCCCTTGTAACTGGTACCTCTGGTACCAAGGGCCCTGATGCCAGGGAAGGTCTCTAAGGGCTGCAGCATGTATTATGCCACCCTAGAGACCCCTCACTCAGCACAGACACACTGCTTACAAGCCTGTGTGTGCTAGTGAGAACAAAATGACTAAGTCGACATGGCACTCCCCTCAGGGTGCCATGCCAGCCTCTCACTGCCTATGCAGTATAGGTAAGACACCCCTCTAGCAGGCCTTACAGCCCCAAGGCAGGGTGCACTATACCATAGGTGAGGGTACCAGTGCATGAGCACTGTACCCCTACAGTGTCTAAGCAAAACCTTAGACATTGTAAGTGCAGGGTAGCCATAAGAGTATATGGTCTGGGAGTCTGTTTTACACGAACTCCACAGCACCATAATGGCTACACTGAAAACTGGGAAGTTTGGTATCAAACTTCTCAGCACAATAAATGCACACTGATGCCAGTGTACATTTTATTGTAAAATACACCACAGAGGGCACCTTAGAGGTGCCCCCTGAAACTTAACCAACTATCTGTGTAGGCTGACTGGTTCCAGCAGCCTGCCACACTAGAGACATGTTGCTGGCCCCATGGGGAGAGTGCCTTTGTCACTCTGAGGCCAGTAACAAAGCCTGCACTGGGTGGAGATGCTAACACCTCCCCCAGGCAGGAGCTGTAACACCTGGCGGTGAGCCTCAAAGGCTCACCCCTTTGTCACAGCCCAGCAGGGCACTCCAGCTTGCTGGAGTTGCCCGCCCCCTCCGGCCACGGCCCCCACTTTTGGCGGCAAGGCTGGAGGGAACAAAGAAAGCAACAAGGAGGAGTCACTGGCCAGTCAGGACAGCCCCTAAGGTGTCCTGAGCTGAGGTGACTCTAACTTTTAGAAATCCTCCATCTTGCAGATGGAGGATTCCCCCAATAGGGTTAGGATTGTGACCCCCCTCCCCTTGGGAGGAGGCACAAAGAGGGTGTACCCACCCTCAGGGCTGGTAGCCATTGGCTACTAACCCCCCAGACCTAAACACGCCCTTAAATTTAGTATTTAAGGGCTCCCCTGAACCTAAGAATTTAGATTCCTGCAACAACAACAAGAAGGACTGCCCAGCTGAAAACCCCTGCAGAGGAAGACCAGAAGACAACAACTGCCTTGGCTCCAGAAACTCACCGGCCTGTCTCCTGCCTTCCAAAGAACTCTGCTCCAGCGACGCCTTCCAAAGGGACCAGCGACCTCTGAATCCTCTGAGGACTGCCCTGCTTCGACGACGACAAGAAACTCCCGAGGACAGCGGACCTGCTCCAAAAAGACTGCAACTTTGTCTCAAGAAGCAGCTTTAAAGAACCCTGCAACTCCCCGCAAGAAGCGTGAGACTTGCAACACTGCACCCGGCGACCCCGACTCGGCTGGTGGAGAACCAACACCTCAGGGAGGACCCCCGGACTACTCTACGACTGTGAGTACCAAAACCTGTCCCCCCTGAGCCCCCACAGCGCCGCCTGCAGAGGGAATCCCGAGGCTTCCCCTGACCGCGACTCTCTGAAACCTAAGTCCCGACGCCTGGAAAAGACCCTGCACCCGCAGCCCCCAGGACCTGAAGGACCGGACTTTCACTGCAGAAGTGACCCCCAGGAGTCCCTCTCCCTTGCCCAAGTGGAGGTTTCCCCGAGGAAGCCCCCCCTTGCCTGCCTGCAGCGCTGAAGAGATCCCTTGATCTCTCATAGACTAACATTGAAAACCCGACGCTTGTTTCTACACTGCACCCGGCCGCCCCCGCGCTGCTGAGGGTGAAATTTCTGTGTGGGCTTGTGTCCCCCCCCCGGGGCCCTACAAAACCCCCCTGGTCTGCCCTCCGAAGACACGGGTCCTTACCTGCAAGCAGACCGGAACCGGGGCACCTCCTTCTCTCCATTCTAGCCTATGCGTTTTGGGCACCACTTTGAACTCTGCACCTGACCGGCCCTGAGCTGCTGGTGTGGTGACTTTGGGGTTGCTCTGAACCCCCAACGGTGGGCTACCTTGGACCAAGAACTGAACCCTGTAAGTGTCTTACTTACCTGGTAAAACTAACAAAAACTTACCTCCCCCAGGAACTGTGAAAATTGCACTAAGTGTCCACTTTTAAAGTAGCTATTTGTGAATAACTTGAAAAGTATACATGCAATTGAAATGATTCAAAGTTCCTAATGTACTTACCTGCAATACCTTTCAAACAAGATATTACATGTTAAATTTGAACCTGTGGTTCTTAAAATAAACTAAGAAAAGATATTTTTCTATAACAAAACCTATTGGCTGGATTTGTCTCTGAGTGTGTGTACCTCATTTATTGCCTATGTGTATGTACAACAAATGCTTAACACTACTCCTTGGATAAGCCTACTGCTCGACCACACTACCACAAAATAGAGCATTAGTATTATCTCTTTTTACCACTATTTTACCTCTAAGGGGAACCCTTGGACTCTGTGCATGCTATTCCTTACTTTGAAATAGCACATACAGAGCCAACTTCCTACAGTCATGAAGCAAGATCGCTAATAAATACTCTTTAGGAAAGGGATATACATTGTGGATATACCACAGGGGAGTAATGTGTAATCCTCCTGGTCTGTAATTTCAGACACCATGTTTGTTACCCTGCCCTTGGCCTAACACTCCAAACATTGCACAGAACTGCCTCATGATTTTCTCTTGGTCTGTATTCCCTGGCTCCCAGCAAACCCGGTATTTGTTTGGGAACTTACTGTGAAGCCTGGTCGATGGTGGTTCACGCCCCTCTTTTCTAATCGAGACACTTTTCAAGACGTTTGTCATGACAGGCACTGATGCGGTCACTCCCACAGAGGTGACAACAGATAACTCTACCCTCAAGGTCACAATCACAGTCTCACTATCGGAACCAAATCACCTGCACTCACTGTCAGATGAACGAGAGTCCCAACCCTCAAGCAGACCCCTCACCTAGAAAACCCCACATCCCAAGAATGAGTCAACAGGGCAAGGAACCGCCACACGATGTACTGCATAAAAAACACAGCCTGCTGCACACAGTGATCTGATTCTTTCTACAATTCACAAAACACACTGGACGACAAAAAGGAATGCTGCTAAAACAATAAAGCTGTGTGCCCAATCTACTACGCATAGTGATGCTGTGTCCTGACATTCGTTAACAGCAGGAAGGAAGAGGTGAAATAATGAAACTAATACCCACAAAATGTATTGGTTATTTATTATTGCTGGACTAAAGCACTTTAGCCATTCAGGACACACACTCAACATAATCTTTCATTGTTGCAAAATATTAGCTCAGAATGTAAATCACTTCCTGCCTCTGAAAATGGGGAGGAGCCATCCAGAGTGTAAACATCTTCCTGCCTCTGATGATGAGGAGTCACCGGAGTGTAAACCACTTCCTGCCTCTGAGGATGAGTGAGGAGTCATCAGAGTGTAAACCACTTCCGATGATGGAAAAGAGCCATCACAGTGTAAACAACTTCCTGCCTCCGATGATGGCAGGAGCCATCAGTGTGTAAATCACTTCCTGCCTCCAATGTGGAAGGAGCCACAACCGCGCAAACTAATTCCTGCCTCTTATGCTGGGGGTAGAAAGGACCAACCTTTTGTTTTCCTACTTTCAATCCGCTCCAGCCTATTGTAGAATGAACATACCATACAGGCATTGTTGCCCTGAACAAGAAGCACTTTTTCTGACAAGTACCAATGAGACTGATAAATGCATATAAATTACTTCTAACCAGTCATTGATATTAGCGTCACCTAAAGAACTTAGTGAGGCAGCACTGTGGCTGCACCTTTTCTAATGGCATACACTTTAAATCCATATTTTCAGGTTAAAAAGAGATACTTACATTTCAGAGAAGTCACCAAAGGAAGAAAAATGTTACTTACCAGTAGACATCTGTTTATGGCATGTAGTGCTATAGATTCACATGCTGTGCATTAGCTTGCCATCTAGTGTTGGGTTCGGAGTAGCACAACTTGTTTTTGTTAAAAGAAAGCTTCTGAGTCATGGCATCGAGTGACGGCTCCTTTCCGTAAGACTGCGCATGGGTATCAAGTCCTTTATTAGATTGTTTTTCCGTAAGCGGGTGAGTGAAGTAGTGAAAAATGGATAGTAGGATAGAAAAGATGTTCATGCAATGTATTTACATATGCACACTATTTATATATAAGATTAAACTGCAACATCTACACACATCCGGGGAGGAGGGAGGGCACGGTGAATCTACAGCACTACACGCCATGAAAGTAAGATTTTCTGATCGATGGCATGTGTAGCTGTAGATACACGTGCTGTGCATAGACTGTAAAGCAGTCACTCAATAAAGCAGTGGCTAGTGTGCAGGGATTGCAATTGTTTGAAAAAGTGTTTTAAGTACAGCCTGTCCAACATTTGCTTGTTGTCTGGCAACTACGTCTACATAATAATGTTTTGTAAATGTGTGTGGTGTAGACCACGTTGCCATAGATGCACCTTTTTCCCTAGTGGAATGTGCCCTAGGTGGTACAGGTAATTGTCGTTTAGCTTTAGTATAGCAAGTCTGGATGCATTAGACTATCCATCTGGCTATACTTGTTTTAGATATAGGATCTCCTTTGTGTGGTAAGAAGAAAGCCACAAAAAGTTGTTTTGTTTTCCTAAAATGTTTTGTTATATCTATATAGTACATAAGAGCTCTTATAACATCTAGAGTATGTAAAGATCTTTCTGCTACGGAATCTGGTTGTGAGAAAAAACTGGTAATTCTATTGTTTGATTAATAAGAAATTGTGAAATTACTTTTGGAAGGAATTTTGGATTTGTTCTTAACACAATTATTTTCTTTAGGAACTTGAAAGAAAGATTCTTCCAAAGTGAAAGCCTGGAGTTCACCGACACGTCTAAGGGAGGTGATAGCAATTAAAAAGGCTACTTTCCATGAAAGGAATTGTAGAGGGCAGGAGTAAAGTGGCTCAAACAGAGGAGGCATGAGTCTTGTGAGTACAATTTTAAGATTCCAAGATGGAGCTGGAGGAATTCTTGGTGGAATAATTATTTTTAGTCTTTCCATTTTTTTTTTTTTTAAACATATTTTTATTAAATTTTCAATAAAATCAAACATTTCGATGCATCCCTTTAGCAGCAGTGATAGGATGTTTACAGTTACAATAGTTTGCTGGGCGCTTATTTATTAGATTTAACAAACAACCAATAACTTTCGTACACCGCTAGATCCGCGCTTTTATGTCTGTACTTACAGGCATTGCTAGTTCGCGCGTTTGATACTATCTTTCGTGCGGAGGTTTCGATGCCTGCAAGAGTTCTAGTTCAGGGCGAACCCTAAGATGGACGGGAGAGAGCGGGGGGCGGGGGAAGGGGCAACTTAACTTCTGAAGACCCTGAGTTTACTAGTTGGGGACGATGGGCTGTGTGTATTAATTGGCTAGTGTGTATTTGGGGGTGCAGTGTATTTATATCTGTGCTTAGGCACCATTGGCAGGTGTGTGCGCTACTCATGATTACTGTGGTATTGCAACCGGGGTGAAACCTACAATTGTCTATGTTATCGCGTCTGACTGCTATTCAGGGAGGTTTTTCGTCATTCTTTGTTTCTAGTTTGGAGACCAATGTGCCCCAGGTTTCACAGCCCGAGTGTCGAGGACCACCTCGCGCCAGTTTCGTTAGTACCTGATATTCAGCACGTGTCCAGCGAAGCATAAGAGCGAGCCAAGCTCCATGGTCAGGGGCCTTAGAGGCCTTCCAGTTCATGGCTATTAGTCTTTTGTACATTGCATAAGCCAGGTCTACGAATCTGTGCATAAATTTGCTCCTTTTTGTTCTGGTCCTGAGGCCAAGTAGACAGGATTTGGGGTTCGCGTCCAAGCCCAGGCCAGTCATTTCCGACAGTGCAGTGGTCAGCGCGGTCCACTCCCCCCTTACCTGCGGGCACTCCCAGACCATATGATAAAACTGTGCTGCTGGGGTTTTACATCTAGGGCAAGTTGGGTCCGATCCAGGGAACATACGTTTAATTCTGGCTGGCGCTAAATAAGTCTGATGTAAGTAATTAAATTGTGTGTATCGGAATCTGGGGTTCCTTGAGACCTCGCGTGTGTGGCTCAGGGCTTTTGACCATTCTGTCTCTGTGATCGGGTCAGGCAGTACGGCATTCCACCTTTCTCGGGCTTTCTGCAGATTAGACTCCGGGGGCTTATTTAGTAGTTTGTATGTATTTGAGACTACTTTTTCACGTGTGTCGTAGCTCAGCATATGGTGTAGGTTTATTGAGATGTCTGGTTCAGCGTCCCCGGGCCCCCATGTACCTCTAATTGCATGACATATAGCGTGGTATGTCAGAAATTGCCCTGGGCTGATCTCTGTGAGGGCCTGTATATCTTCGAAGGACATTAGTTTTCCTTCCTCGAAGCATTCTCCTACCGTGCTTATGCCCGCTTCTATCCAGGTTGCGGATAGGTGAGAACCAGTTGTCACCCATCCAGGGATTCGTTCTAGTGGTATGAGAGGTGAGTAGGGAATTTTTTTGGCATCTTTTTGAATATACTTCTTCCAGTATGCATGTGCTGCTGCCATCAATGGGTTTGCGCATGTGCTTTTAGTTTGCTTGCTCGAGAGCCACTCAAGCAGGGGGACTCCCCGGAGTCGGGTTACCAGCCAGGCAGCTTCCGCCGACCCCGAGTTATGAATCCAATTTGAGATCCACTGCAGCTGTGCTGCCGCAGAGTAGAGCTCAAAGTTAGGGGCTCCCAGTCCACCCGCCGCCACTGGGTGATATAGTGTGTTGAGTGCGACTCGCCTTCTGCCATCACCCCATACCAGCTGCACCAATGCAGAGTTTAAACTGTTGAAGAAACTTTTAGGAATTATGATCGGCAGGGCAGCGAAGTCATATAGCAGCCTGGGCAGCACTAGCATGTTGGCTATGGCAACTTTTCCCAATGGTGAGAGCGGTAATTTATTCCAGAAACGCAATGAGCTCTTTATAGATGTCACCGCTCTCCCCAGGTTGCCATCCCTGAGGTCTTCAGCACTGTGATAGACGTTAACCCCGAGATATTTGAATGTGTCGAAGCACCATTTTAATGGGCCTGGTGAAGTGTTCTCTCGTCTCGCTGGGGACCGGCCAACCAGTGGGAATATACAGGATTTCCCCCAATTAACTATCAAGCCCGATATCTCTCCAAACTCGCGTAGCAATGACATCACCGGGGGCAGTGCCTCCCCAACACTGCGTATATAGATCAAAGCATCATCTGCATACAATGATATGACGTGGGATGTGCCGTTCCTTACCACCCCCCATTCTTCTGTTTTTGCACGGACACGCGCGGCCAGTGGTTCCATCGCCAGGGGGGAAAGGGGACAGCCCTGCCTTGTTCCCCTGCTAATTGGGAAGCTCTCTGATATGACTCCTCCTGTCTTCACCCTGGCCTGCGGGTTGGTGTACAGTATGCGTACCCATCTTATAAATTTTGGGCCTATGCCCATTCGCTGCATGGTGGCAAACAGGAAGTCCCATTCTAGTGTGTCGAATGCTTTTTCGATGTCTAGCGAGATCACTGCTTCCTCAGATGCACTCTGGGGGGTATCGCCCATTACGCTTAGTAGCCTACGAATGTTGAGAAAGGTGTTGCGTTTTGGGATAAATCCATTCTGGTCTTCGTGTACTAAAGTGTGCATATGAGGAGCTAGCCTGTTGGCTAGTATTTTGCCAAGTAGTTTGCAATCTAGATTTAGTAGAGACAGGGGTCTATAGGACCTAACGTCAGTGGGGTCTCGCCCCTGTTTCGGGAGGACCACTATCATTGCCTCTCTCATTGTGGGGGGGAGACTTCCCTTGATCTCTGCTTCTTCCATGACTTTTAGGAGATGTGCGACCAGGTGTGTTGCAAAAGTGGAGTAGTATTCTGATGGCAGGCCGTCTGCCCCTGGAGCTTTATTTCTAGGTAGTTGTTCAAGAGCCTTATTTAGTTCTCCTAGTGTGATGGGGGCCTCTAATGTCTCCCTGTCATTTTGTGTGAGTTGGGGCAGAGAGGATTCCACCAAAAAGGACTCGAGTTGTTGGGGGGTGCATGATGTGCGTGTGCTGTATAGCTGTGTGTAGTATTTCCTGAACGCATCATTAATTTCATCCTGTGTGGTTGCTATTGCGCCTACGCCTAACACTATTGCCCCTATTGGGGGGCATTGCCGTTCCTCCCGCAGGAGCCATGCGAGCAGCCTACCCGATCTGTCGCCTTCCGCTTGTAATCTGGTCAAGTGATATTTGTAGTCATGTAGGCGTAGTGTGGCGTCTGCAGCTGCGTATTCTGCGCGCGCATCTTTTAATGACGTATATGGTGTTTCGCTGCGGGCCACTGCGTTTTCTAGTGCTCTTAGTTTCTTTTCCAGTTTGGTAACCTCTGCATGGAGTGTGCGTCTTACCCCCCATGTAGTGGAAATGCAGTGCCCGCGGGTCACTGCTTTATGTGCGTCCCACTCTACTGCTCTTAAGCTTGTAGTGCCAGCATTCAATTCCCAGTACTGCTTGAGCGCTGTACTCAAAGCGTCTTTAAATGCAGGGTCCTGCAACGCTTCCACTTGTAATCTCCAGGTTGGGATCGCTTGTCGCCTCCTGCCCCAATCTAAAGTTATTTTAAGCGGTGAGTGGTCTGATAGTGACTTAGCTAAGTATTCAATCCCGTTGGTTACTGTGCAAATGTCCCGAGTACCCCATAGCAGATCTATCCTAGTGTATACTTTGTGTGGTACTGAGTAAAATGAGTATTCTCTGCGCTGCGGGTGCTTCATGCGCCACAAATCGCAGAGACCCATGTCACTGGCCCATGTCACCAGTGGGCACCCGGGGCGTCTGTTGGCCGCTGAATGTGTGGGGGGGCTTGACCTATCCAATGTCAGGTCCGGCGTATTATTGAAATCACCACCCCATATTGCAGGTGCTGCAGGGTTAGTCAATAGAGCTGGGGTGAGCGTGTTCAGGAACACAGGCAACGCAGTGTTCGGGGCGTATACTCCTATGAGTGACAATTGTTTTCCGTCTAATTTACCCTCCACCACCACGTACCTACCTCCCTGGTCTATCCTGTATGATGTTAGAAGAAATGGAACACTCCCTGCCATCCATATCAGGACCCCCCTCGCAAAGGTTGAATAAGATGTGCCTACGATCTGACCTCCCCATCTATTCCGCAGTTCTTGTAAGTCTGGGTCCAGTAGGTGGGTTTCTTGTAAAATTGCAATGTGTGTGCCCTGGCGTTTGAGTCTTGCATGCACCCTGGACCTTTTTCTGTGGTTCCCTAGACCCCTGACATTCCAGGTGACTATGATATATTTGCTTACGTTGTGGGCTGTTTGCTGGGCCATGTTTGTTTCGTAGTGGTGCATCTAACAGTCTGGTCCCTGATGGGGTCCAAGCAGTCCTCCCCCTCCCCATCGCCACTACAGCCCGTTCCCCAACCTCCATCTATGTGTCTTGTGTTATGCGCAGACCTGCGGTGTACAAACTGGTAATTACCCTCCCTCCCTCCCCAACTGGATCCCAACCCCAACTGTGAACCAACAAAAAAACAAACGCACACCCCAGAGAGGTGCGACCTAGGCAGTGTCCGTGTGGATGCCTGCGGGGGAGCTATAATACTATCCGGGTGCGGCTCATTATAGGGGCTCGCATCCTTCTGCAGATTCAGCCTGCAAGTTGTGTGGGGCATCCCCGGGGCGCAGCAAGCCAACCCTCCCCTGCCGCGCGTCACCTCCAATTACACGCAGGCTAAATACAGGAGTTGACTCTGAAAGCAGAGAAACAAGGATACATAATTTCAAGCGATATATCCAGCCGCTGTCGGCGGGACACACAATATTCAATCCTGTTCTCCTTCTGTGGCAGCAGGTCCCGCCCTGGTGGTGGGTCAGCATCAGTTGTTCAGAGTATGTCCGCAGTCCGGGGAGTAATCTCTGGGCCTTTCAGCGACCCCGTCAGTGTGGAATCCGAGCTTATTGAATCCGATTCCGAACCCTCCTCCGGATGGGTTCTGAGTGTCTCAAAAGCATTTTGTGTCAGCAGGGGAGTTTCCTTCAGGACCCTGGCTCTCTCTTCCGCAGCCTGTTTCTCCGTAGGTTGACCACCGGGTCGTCTTTTGGGGCGTTTCCGATTGGATGCTGTGGACCAGTTGTCGTTAATACCGGTTTCTTCTCAGGGTTGGGCAAACCCCTTGGCATGTAGCCATGTCCAAGCGTCTTCCGGAGATGTGAACACGTGGGTGCGTTCATCTGTTAGTACTCTTAATTTAGCGGGAAATAGCAGAGCATACTTTATGTCATGTTCACGGAGACGTTGCTTAATTTGAGCAAAGGAGTTGCGTTGTCTTTGCACTTCCTGAGTGAAGTCTGGGTAAGCGTGAACAGTGGAGTCCTCATATTGAAATGGACCATTGCTGCGGAATTGTTGCAGTATCGCATCCCGGTCTCTAAAGTTCAGGAACCTGGCTATCAGCGGTCTTGGGGACTGGCCCGGTACTGGGGGGCGCCCGGGAGTCCTGTGTGCTCTTTCTACTGAGAAGAATTTTGACGGGGCTCCGTTCAGGACCTCTTTGGCTAACCACTGTTCCAGTTGAATCTCTGTGTTTTGTTCTATTGATTTTTCCGGGAGACCAAGAAACCGTAGGTTGTTGCGGCGTGATCTTCCCTCCGCCTCTTCTGCTCTCCTCAGCAGTGTTTTTACCTCTAGGTCCAGGCGGAGAATTTGTTTTTGGTTGTCCGTTACTTTGGGGCACATGTCATTTAGCGTCTCTTCCGTTGACTTCACTTTTTCGGATAATTTGCGGTGGTCCGCTCTAAGAATATTTAGATCTTGCGATACCGTATCTATTCTATTTTCTAATGAAATTTTAGTGTCCATAATTGCTTGGAGTACTCTCTCGAATTGTGTAGAATGGGCCAAAAGTGTAGATTCCAGTGATTGTAAGGTAGGAGTAGGTTGTTGGTCCCCAGGCGCTGGTCCCTGCGTGCCCCGGTCCTGATTCCTCGCTGATTTTGATCTCCCGGCCATTTTGACTCGATTTATGGGTCTCTGTTTCTACTGCGCTTACATGAGCTCCTCGAGCCCCAGGTTGGACGGATATGGAGGGCTGTGTGTACTCACGGATCCCCACCGTCATGCGCTTTAAGTTTTTTGGATTACAAACTGCCTAATATTCCACGAAATGAGTTCCTGCTTGGTTGCCCGTTTCCAGGTCCCTCACCCGGCGCCAGCGGGGGGGCGGCGGATAGCGGGATGATCTCCGAAGTCAATCCAATATGCCCATCATGTCGGCTCCAACGATTCAGGGCCTGGGCGTGGGTCCCCCACCCTCACAAGGTCAATTGCCATATGCACTCACTTCCAATTGGGCTTCCATGCAGGGTTCTGCTCCTCTTACCGGGGGAATGGTGGAGTCATAATATACTTCGGGGGGGGGCCCCACTCGTAGCCCGCAGACGTTCATGAATTGCAGGAGCCACTAGGAGTGACCAGGGGGGCGTGTAGAGCAAACCGCCAGGGCTCCAGATGCGCACCGTGACTTTTACTGCGCGACCCCCCTAAGTCGAAGGGGGGGGCACGCCTTGCAGCCGGAACGCAGGCCAAGGGGGGGGAACCGCCAAAGGTCCCCAATCACAGCTTCACTGCCCCTCCGCTCCTCCCCACCACGGCAGTGGAGAGGGTTGTTCAGCGGTAGAGGGGGGGGGGAGAGGGAGAGCCCCGAGGCAGGTCCGCTGCCCTTCCGCAGCGGGATCCCCCCACCGCCGCACCCCCACCTCACCTCAGGGGCTCCGGGACGGAGCTCCGAGCCTCGCACCGAGGCAAAATGGCGGCCGCAGTCCTGAGGCGATGTCGTCCCTCGGCGGCTCCTCCGTTCAGCCCCGTGACTTTTACTGCGCGACCCCCCTAAATCGAAGGGGGGGGGGGCACGCCTTGCAGCCAGAACGCAGGCCAAGGGGGGGGGAACCGCCCAAGGTCCCCAATCACGGCTTCACCGTCCCACCGCCCCTCCCCACCACGGCAGTGGAGAGGGTTGTCCAGCGGTAGAGGGGGGGGGGGGGGAGAGCCCCGAGGCAGGTCCGCTGCCCTCCCGCAACGGGATCCCCCCACCGCCGCACCCCCACCTCACCTCAGGGGCTCCGGGACGGAGCTCCGAGCCTCGCGCCGAGGCAAAATGGCGGCCGCAGTCCTGAGGCGATGTTGTCCCTCGGCGGCTCCTCCACTCAGCCGCCCCAGCGCCCCCGTGGCCGTCAGCAAGGGGAGAGAGGCTCCTAGAGCGGGTTACTCCTCTGTATGAGGATATTGGAGACCCCAGGGTGCCCCGCAATCGTTTTGGAGGCGAGCCCGAGACGGAGCGCTTTACGAAGCGTCCTTCCCGGTCGCCATCTTGGCTCCTCCCCCCTTTTTAGTCTTTCCATAAATGCTTTGATACCTGGAATTTTAAAAAAATATATATGTTGTCTATTTTGAAGATATGCAGCTTTAGCTGCTAAATGTAAATAAATACATGTGTAAGCTAAATTTGCTTTTTGTAAATGTAATAAATATTGTACGTCTTGTGCTGTTGGTTTGAGAGGGTCAACATTTTTTGTTTGGGAATAACAAACAAAACATATCTATTTTGCCGCATGGCATTGTCTAGTTGTAGGTTTGCGTGCTTGTTTAAGGATATCCATGTATTCCTGTGGTAATTGTAAATATCCAAATTCTATGACTTCAGGAGCCATATCGCTAGGTTGAGTGATTTGGGATTTGGATGTCTAATTTGGTCCCTGTTTTACTGTCAGGAGATCTGGTCTGTTGGAACGTTTTTGATGAGGAAAAACTGAGAGTTCCAAAAGGTTTGTGACGGTTGATGTGCCCATGTAGGGGCCACTAAGCTCATGTTGAGGGTGATTGTTTTATCTTCAATACTAGAAACAGTAAGAGTGGGAGAGGGGGAAAAGCGTAAGCAAATATCCCTGGCCAACTCATCCATACAGCATTGCCCTTGAACTGAGGGTGAGGTTACCCGGAGGTGAAGTTTTGGCATTTTTTGTTTTGATATGTTGTGAACAGATCTATTTGAGGTGTGCCCCACTTTCTGAAGTACTGATGAAGGACTTGTGGGTGGAGTTCCCACTCGAATGTTTGTTGCTGCAGTAGGTCTGCTAAATGGCTGTCTGTCCCTGGGAGATATTGTGCCACTATATGAATATGGTGACAAATTGCCCATTTCCATATTGTTTGTGCAAGATGGGACAGTTGATAAGATTGCGTCCACCCCCCCTTGATTGAAGATAGTACATGGCAGTCATGTTGTCTGTACATTTCAACACTGTCTGGTGTTGTAATTGTGAAAAGGATGCTTTCATTGCCCAGAATATTGCTTGCAGTTCCAGGTAATTGATATGACGAGACCAATGAGTATCGTCCCATATCCCCTGCATTATGAGATTGAGGAGATGAGCTCCATAGCTGCTGTTTGAGGCATCTGTTGAGAGAGTGATCTGAGGTACAGGGTCAACAATGGGCTGCCCTTTCATAAGGTCTGTGATATTCCACCAATGTAGAGCGGGATAAGTCTGGCGGTCCAACAACACTAGATCTCCCATTTGACTCTGTGCCTGAGACCATTGACGAGAGAAACATTGTTGAAGAGGAAGCATAAGAAGTCTGGCATGAGGCACTATGGCAATGCAAGATGCCATCATCCCTAACAGTTTCATAACAGTTCTTACTGTGTATGTTTGGTTCTGTTTTAATGTAGCAATTAATGTCTGAGAAGCTTGAACATGGTTTGGGTTGGGAAATGTTATCCCCAATTGTGTATTGAGGATAGTTCCAAGATAGGGTTGTATTTGGAGAGGTTGCAGATGAGATTTGATGCAGTTTATGTTAAACCCCAGAGAGTCTAGGAGATGAATTGTGGTTTGAGTATGTTTTTGTCACTGTGTGAATGATTTGCTTTGATGAGCCAATCGTCCAAAGAGAGGAAAGCATGAATTTGTTTTCTTCTGAGATGTGCTGCAACCACTGCAAGGCATTTTGGGAATACTCTGGAGCAGTTGTGACCCCGAATGGTAATTCTTTGAATTGATAATGTTTTCCTGCCACCACAAATCTTAGGTATTTGTGGTGTGCAGGATGAATGGGAATGTGAAATTAAGCATCCTTTAGGTCTAACGCTGTCATGAAGTCACCTACTTGTAATAGAGGAATAACATCCTGAAGAGGGACCATATGAAAATGTTCTGATAGGATGTATTTGTTTAAGGGTCTGAGATCTAATACTGGTCTGAGAGACCCGTCTTTTTTGGGAATTAGAAAATACAAGGAGTAAACTCATGTTCCTTGGTATTGTAATGGTACTGATTCTATTGCCTCTTTTAGAAGAAGGGAATGTACTTCCTCTTTGAGAAGAGTGCGATGATCTGTGAGAGTCTGAGCACGAGGGGGTATATTTGGTGGAGTGGAAATGAGATCCAGACAATTACCATTTTGGATAATTTTAAGTACCACGGGGGTGAAAGAGATGTAACCTTCCCCCTACAGGAGTGGTGTGTGTTAGTATTTTTTGTTGTAAGTCATTGCTTAGTGACGGATGAGGAACCTCTAGATGTAGATGGCTTTCCTCTTCCCTTATTATTGTTTCCTCTATATGATCCTCTAAAGTAACCTCTGGTGTGAGGTAGGTTTAGTTTGATTTGTGGAATGTTCTTGAAATGATTACCTAAGTCCTCTTGTAAACCCTGCTCAACAAAAATTACCCCTGTGTGTGATGGCTTGTAAGGCTCCCATAGTTTTGGCAGTTTGATTATCTTTATTTAATTTTTCAACTGTGGTATCCACTTGTGAACCAAATAAACGCTCTTTATCAAAAGGCATGTTTAAAACTGCCTGCTGTAACTCCTATTTAAAACATCTGAGTCAGACATGGCGCCTTATGATAACACTTCTGTCAATACTGCGTGCTGCTGTTTCAGCCGCATCCAGTGCACATCTAATGGAGTTGTTGGAAACTGTTGTCCCTCATTTACAATTTCTACCCCTCTTTGACGATGTTCTTCTGAAAGGTATTGTAAAGGTTCCTCCGCAGCATCCCAGTGAGCTCTATCATATCTGGACAGCAAAGCTTGTGCATTTGCAATTCGCCAGTGATTGGCTGCTTGAGCTGCCACTCTTTTTCCTGCTGCATCTAATTTCTTACTCTCTTTACCAAGAGGAGGGGTGTCTCCTGTTGATTATATATTAAGGATCACTGGGTGCAGCCTTGTACTTTTTATCAACTCTGGGAGTGATAACCCTTGCTCTAACAGGCTTTTTAAATATTTCTTTAACTTGTCTGAGCATGCCTGGAAGCACTGGAAGGAACTGACTTTCCTTGTGTTGCACTAAGTGTGTCAAATAAAACATCTTCCTCTGTTGGATCAGTGTTCATGTGTACATTGTGAAATGCTCTAGCTATAACCTGTTGGTATGAGGTGGAATCCTCAGGTGGTGAAGGTCTCGCTGGGTAAACATCCGTATCGTTTGGTGTAATAGGATCCGGATCGTACTCATCCCATGGGTCCTGTTCATTTAACATATAACTTGAGACCCACCAGGTGGTGTGAACCCTGAAGGAGGGGGAGTTGTTGGTGGAGGAGTATATTGTGGAGAAGTAGGTAAAGGTGGAGAAGTGTGAGTACAAAAATAAGTCTTTTCTTTGGTAGTCTTCTTTGGAGGTGTAGAGAAATCAAGATTCTTTTGGAAAGTTATTATTATTATTATTATTTTTTTTTTTTAAAGGTTGCGGAGGTGATGTTATAATCTGTCCTGTTCCTTGTTGAATTTGAAGTTGGCACTGTCTAGTATCCATAACTTCTAAAATTGGTCCCACCTGTGATGTAGGGGTTGTTATAGACTGTCCAGAGTCACTGAAAGACTTTTGTGATGTTTTCGGTTCCGAAGGTTTTTGTGGATGGAAAATCTTCGGTGGTGAAACATTAGTTGACTGTTGTCTCTTTTTGGTCCCAAAGAGGTCCGCACTGAAGCACCATGTATTTTCGGTTTTGTCGGTGTGGAAATGGACATCCTGGAGGTTGATGCCAAAGATTTATCTTTGGCTTTTTTCGGTGCCTAGCTGGTATGCGGGGCATCCGTATAAGTTTCTTGGCTCCGACCATGGCTGGAAGGCAGTGGCGGACCGGTGACCTCTTTTGTGATTGTTTTGTCCGATGTTAAAGGGAGCTTTTTACTTACAGGTTGAGCTGGTTTTAATGGTTGACTCTCAATATCAGTCTGCACTGCAGAGTCCGAATCTTGAATGGAGAAGACCCCCTCCTGTTCCAAGGCTTCTTGCGCGTGCTTGTCGGCGTCAATGTCTGGTATATCATCGGGATATCGAGACACCATTTCCGCCTGTCAAGCTCTTTGATCTCTGAACGTTTTCTTCGATCAAAAAGAACGACACGCGAAAGACACAAATTACACACCTCATGATTGTCGTTGTGTGCAAACTTTGAATGGCATCAAGGGCAAAACCGGAATGGAGTATGTTCCATTAAGGCTGCATTTTTCAATACCATGTGGAAGAGGTAGGCCCGAGAGGGCCTTTCCGTTCCCGGAAGGACCGAATTTTTTTTATTCCAAGTATGGAAAAGGAACCGAAGGTTAAGCTATTAAAGAATACGTGATCGGAAAACAATACTGACGACGATAGAAGACGGAAAGAATACTGTTTTAGACTATTTGGAGCCGAGAACTCAGAGCGAGAGGAACACATGTCTGAACCAAACAGCAGAGAAAAACAATCTAACAAAGGACTCAATGCCCATGCGTAGTATTATCAAGAGGAGGAGTCACTCGATCCTGTGACTCAAAAACTTTCTTCGAACAAAAACAAGTTGTACTACTCCGAACCCAACACTAGATGGCGAGCCTATGCACAGCATGTTTATCTACAGCTGCACATGCCATCGAACATAGTTTTCTGATGTAAACATTACTGCTGGGTGCATTTGAATGTTACAAATTCATTCCCTGTTGATTATTTGCACTAGATGAAGTTGTATTATGTACACTCTCCATCACAGAACACACTATTTAAGATAAATAGAACAAAAAAGATACCCTCTTCCTTTTCCATGTCACCATTTCTCATCTTTACTATTCTCTGGGTGGTAAAAGGGGTGAAAAGTGAGATATTTCTAAATAACAGGTTTAATGCTCTGAACTGTGCCTGGTGCAGCTCATATCATGGCTTGTACTTCTGCTGCTTCAGCTGGAGTAAAAAAGTAGGTCAATTTCACATACTGTTTGGCACTAAAAAAGCTAAAGGCGGTGGTGTTCTGCATCAGTTGAGTGGTGGGAACAGATATCCCGCACCAATGTGTAGGCAGTGATCTACATGGAAGAAAGAATCAAGGTTGTTTCCGACTGACAGTGTTACACTTCTTTATATTTTGCTGTGATGGCAAGTGATAACTCGCTAGGTTACAGTGCTTCAAAGTCATCAGGAAAGTTCTACTGTGCTATCAAGCTGAATAGTAACGAAAGAGCGTGTAAACAGAGGACTGGTAGGAGCTTGCATAGGTCTATACTCAGGTGGAAATGTGTGCTCCTGACATATCTTAGTCTATCATCTACAGTTCAACATAAACCAAGGCTTTAAGCTACGGGGATTCAATGAGTGACTTCCACAGACAAAGTAAAAGCACGCTTAAGGACAGCCTCAACAGACTGTACATCTTTTAACATGTTCTGGACTGCCGAAGGGATTTCATGCACACTATTTAAGTTTACTGAAGGCATTAGGACCAATGAAGTGGAAGTTAACTTCCTGAAACTTAGAAGTGAACAGGCATGAAGAACAAAAATGAACTAGATCCGCCATGTTGCTATAGCAGCAGCAACTCTTTGAACTTGGCTTAAGAGGTTATGTCTACTCTCTTAACACCAACTTACCAAGGAGGAGAATGCAAGCGAATACTGATGTTAACCTGTGTACTGGTGGCCCTAAGCCTCTTCTTTCAAGGACTGGTTTCAGGCTTGTAACATAATGCTATGTCCCCTAGCTTCCTACCACAAATTCACTTAGCCTCATCCCTTTTTCCAGATTTTTTTTTAAGGTGGGGGAGAGGCTTCCAACTGTTCTTCCCTGATGGGAAAGTGAGAATACATCTGCATCCTTCTGAATGACTGTAGTTAAAGCTACTTCTAAGCATAGGTTAGTCAAAGTGAGCATCCTTTTAAGAAATGGCGTTCACAACACATTGTTCACGAAATATGAGAAGCAGCCTGAGCAGTGCCTTGCAGAAAACACTGATGTGGATGTGTCAAAGATCACGGGGAAGGAATCTTCCTGGCAGCAGTGAAAATTCTAAATATTAAAACAGTACTATTCAGGGTAATCATAATTAACAGTCTATCAAACAGCGGAAAGCATTGTATGCAATCAAGGTGCAAACATGAAAAAAAGTCCTAATATTACGGCCAATCCTCCATCTCTTACACAGGATAGACAAAGAAACCCAGAAGATTAATGTAATAGATAAATGCAATACAGTCAAAATATTAGGTTTAAATGAATGAATGGTCTGAATGTCTAAGTGGAAGATCATAGGGGGCTCGGCAACTTAGAGAGACTGAACTTGACAGACTCTTCTAGCCAATGTGATGGCTCCAACAGCTGCACACAATAGTCTCATGCCATACTATGGGACCATAAGCAGCAGCCTGTCTGAACTTTTCAATATTCAATAGGAGAATTCTGGTACAGTCAGGCGACCATTAAAAACAAGAACTGGTAAATTGTGAGAAGACGGATTAAGGCACCAACCTATTTTCATACCAATGCCGAATCACAGCAACCACATAATTTGTCCCCTCCCTGTTTTATAGTGAACTTATTTCAGCTGACTTCAAAGGAAAAGTTGATACTGAGAGGCCGGCATGTTTTAGGATTATAGGTTCAGTATTTTGGTCATTCAACAGAGAAATAAGGGATAGCAAATCAATACTTTGTTGCTCCCAAGCTGCTGCTACGTGGGGAGAATCAGCTTTTATTTGTGTTAGTCACAGGATCAGAGAAGCAACATATTCTGGACCATCTGTAAACCACCTGGGTCACTGTACACAGTGTCGGATATTGTGTCAGATGTTGGGCATTAACAGGGAAAGACATGTCCTTCACCTCTGCAGGAACTACATCCATCACCAAGTGATACCACCGTTGTGGGTCAGTGACACACTGCCGGTATTGTAGAACACTGTGCTTTCTGTACATACTGGTACCTTCTTCCTGCTCAAGAGATGCAAGGAAGGCATTTCAGCTTCAACAAACCGCTATGAGTTGGCAACTGCTTACAAAGAAAAACTAGCCTTTCCTTGCAGCCAAAGGATGTGAACTACTAAGGGCCTTTAGTGGACCCCATTTTCAAAGACGGCAGGGAATCCGCAGCAGAATTCTGTGGCGAACAACAGACAACAGACTAGCACATTACCCAACATGTGGTCCTGCAAACTGCATGTTTTGCAAAAGTTAGGAATGCTTATTTCTATCATGCGTAAAGAGCTAAGGATTTTGAATAAATTTAGACTGAAGGAATAATGCTTAGTCAATATTCATACTGAGGGCAATGGCACAGAAGCCAGAGTAACTTCCATTTCATCTGTCGAAGAGGATATCTCACTTATTAGTTGGGTAGAGTGAAATGTATAGAAAAATATGCATCATTACTGTGAACAGCATATCCTTCAGGTGAAAATATCAACACCCGCATTAGTGACAAATTCCCCTAACAGGCAATCCGGAAAGGACTACCAGAGCAGCAGAACAGTGCCAGTAAATCAAAAAAACAGAACAAAGCAAAATGACACTGTGTAGTGTTCAGCTCATTAACAATATTCTTCTGGAAATGCAGCCAGTAATCTCAGTTGACAAAGTACATCTGATGGTATTGTAGGTGAAGAGAAGGGAATGTCGGAGAGATGAAAGGCCAGGAAGCATTTCTTGATGAAGTCTGGATCCTACACCGGTCACAAAGTTTAACCTCAAGACCATGAAGACATCAAGTCTGAAGATTACAAAGACCACTACCTGCGTTGCATCAGCATGCCAACTGCAAAATAAATACAGAGAATGCCAGCCGTGCTTCAGACTGTTAAGGGCACTAGTGGCAAAAGAGAAATGCACAGATTTCTCCAACAACACTCGGGTTACACAAGAGAGTTAATGATTAAGTGAATATTTGCACGCATTCTCTAACTCAGTATACTGAAACTTCATGCCTACAATTAGCTACTATTCGCTTTGTCTATTTTTGTGCACTCACATTTTTGTCAGTGCTTGCTTTGTGTTTTAAATCTACTTTTGGGAGGAAGGTTTATGCTGAGGTAGTGCCCAGGGATACTCTTGCCAGATGTGTGCAAGACCTAAAACGTGGCTCTGTAGCAGTTGAGACAGATGTTACTGTCCTTTTTCAGGCCAGGCTGATAGGATGGAGCAGATACCTAAGAAACAAGCACAGAGGAGTCCGGAACAAGCCCCCCCCCCCACCCCTACGGGATACATAGGGCCAAATGTTAAAGCCTGAATGCTTCTCACCCTCCTCCCTTGACCCCACTTAGAGACTGACTAAGAGCTTGTAGGAGGAGCCCCTCAGCCATGTTTCCAATGTTGTTTCTAGGAGGCCTGTGTAGAGCCTGGATATCAAACATCAGTCATTTCATCTTCCAGCTCTGCATCATCAGTCTCTCCCTCGCCTTCTATTTCCTCCTCTTCTTCAGACGTTACGCTGGTGTCATCAGCTTGATCAAGGCACTTTGGACAAGAGCAGACAAACAGGTAGTTCTCCCTTCAAAGAATAAAAAACATTTATCAAAGGGAATGAAATATGGCATAGACATGAAAATCCATACAATATTGTAGATCTGTGACTACTTTCACACATACAAACACATCTGACTCAAGTTATGTTTACGTTGGTTAATTCATAGGAAAAGTTGTATTTGCTTTTCTAATAACTCCAGCTCTGATAAACAAATCTTTATGAAACAAATCTTTATGAAACATTCTAGAAAATAGTGAAATCTGCCTAAAGATGGAAGGGTTTATGACCACTGACTTCTTTGAGTGGAAGTTCTAACCGAGACTACAGAGTAAAAGGCGGACTACGTCATTACCACAAATGGCCTGAATACATGAACTACTTTCTTGTGTCTGCCTCTCTGATTCGGTGTAAATCTATGGAGAAATTTTTTTAATGGCTCCAAAATTCTGACGTGACTACATTTAGAGATCTAAAGACAATTGGGAACCAAGATATATGAACAAACCACAAATTCAAGTCTGAACTCAAAATCGGATTTGCCATGAAAAACAAATATTTATGTTGCAGTATTTTGATAGACGTAGATTCAGGCCGGAATTCTGGTGCCACATTTGGAAAGATATGTGGGAAGATATATGAATTGCTTAAAGCTTTGCCTCCGTTTCAGGAATATGCAAGGATAGTTGAAATAGACAACCTTATTTGGATGACAGGATAGGACATGGATCTTTTAGTGGGGTGGTGGTTTCCAGAAATTACATTTCCCAAATTCCCGTGTAGAAATGTGAGTGTCCGGAGTGTTAACAATTTTAACCATAGGAGATGTGTTGAGGGTAGTGGCGGCATGGATGCTTGGAACAGGGCATTGCTAAAAGCCTTGGCCTGTATGCTGTGAGTACAGGCTCAAATGGTATTGATCAGAGAGAATTGGAGAAGACTTCTCCCTGTGCTCAACTGGTACTGTTGTGGAAGCGTTTCTGAGAGTGGTCTTACTCTGTGCCCAGAAGAAACTGTAGACATGCTTTCATGGCACAGGGCCATGGCATGTAGAGTGTGCCTGCGGGCTCAAATAATACAGATGACACAGTACTGATCAGAGTGAACTGGAGAAGACCTCACCCTGTGCTCAACTGGTACTGCTGGAAGAGTTTCTGAGAATGGTCTTACTCTGTGCCCAGAAGGAATTGTAGACATGCATACATGGCGCAGGGCACTGCTAAAGGCCATGGCCTGTAGGGTGTGACCGTAGGCTCAAATAGTATAGATGACAGGGTACTGATCAGAGTGGATCGAATAAGGCTTCTCCCTGTGTTCAACTGGCACTGTTGTAAGACTTCATGAAAATGGCCTTGCTCTGTGCTCATAAGGGTCCATAGACATGCACTCATGGCATAGGAAATTGCTGAAGGCCATGTACCGTAGGGTGTGACTGCAGGCTCAAGTGGTACAAGGGACAAGGTACTGATCAGAGTGAATTTAAGAAGACCCCTCCCTGTGTTCAGCTGGTACTGTTGGAAGACTTTCTGACAATGGTCTTACTCTGTGCCCAGAAGGAACTGTAGACATGGAAACTTAGCAAAGGAACTGACTGAAAATCATGCCATGTACCCAATGCAGTTTGGCATGGCTGATTGTGGGTAATAAGAACAAAGGGCATTGCTGAAAGTCATGCCTTCTGCTCAGAAGTTGTGGTTGGAATGGGGAACCACACAATTACCATTGTAAATAATTTACTCAAACCTATGGTTGCCTACCAAGTATGCTAATATTTATAAGTTATATTTAATTTGGTTTTTGCTTTTAGAATATTCAGTACTCCAAATCATTCCTTATGATAGACATTGAGCTTCTACAAATGGTTAATTTTCCTGAGAGGATCACTAAAGTTAGTGTGAGCCAACAACGAAATTGCAAGGAGGCGGGGGACATGGTTGATATCACCAAAGCTACAGCAGGCTGTGGTGAGTGAGTCAGTAACTGTCAATTCCCAGGATAACAGCACTTTGCCACCTACCCCCCGTTAATAACTCTTTCCTGCGCACCAGCGCCCAGCAAAGGTGTGTCCATTTGGATGCGATGGACATCCTCCTAGGATCCTAATCAGAAGACACCACTTGTTAAATGACAGCTGTTGTACTCCAGGGTTTCAAATACAGCTGCTCCACTATTTACGACCAAGGAATACAACACTTGGTTGAAAAGACACCACTAAGTGCTGTTGACCAAGCACAAACTCTCCTCTTTCGAGAGGATGATTATGGCATGTAAATGGACAGCCTTCTCCAGAGTGTGTAATTTTGCATACCGTTAAAAAAAGGTACATTTTAAATCTATACACTGGTATGTCCGAGCTCTTTTATTAGACTCTGGCAGGCTTATATCTTAAGGACACGCTGAACACACACACCAGATTATGTTAGGCCACCAGGGAGACCCTATTAATAGATTATGTGGGATTCTATAAAGGTTGTGACTCATTTTGGAGCTACCAACCACCCCGTGACATAAGAGCTCCTCTCCAAAAGCCATGGTACTTGTGGAGGCTATGAAAGGCAGGCGTGTTTACCTATGGCCACTGGACCTCCTCTGCTTCCTAGTTACAGACTCCTGAGGGACCCTCGAACAGATAACCAAACCGTTTCTAAGCGAATTTAGAAGCCTGTTCTTCTTATCGAGGAAGTCAGACAGTGTAGGTCAGCTTTAGAAACTGTACTGACATGAGATATAGTTCTTGTCCACTTGTCAGAGGCATAGGCAGAACGAAGGAGGAATCAGGATGGAATGAAAGGTATAAAGCGCCAAATGCAATCTACAACTGTTCATCTAGTGGGAAAGAAAAAGATGGTACTCTGAGGCAGTGGATGCACGGAGGGAGAAGAGCCAGTCTACTTCTCTGCGTGCCCCTCAATACCACAAAATTGTAAATCTTGCATGAGATGTCCTGGTGCTCCACACCATGGACTATATACTTCCCATGAACCCAGAGTGAGGAAGGGAAACTTGATGTACCAGTGACAAGCTGAAGAAGCCACCTCAAATTATTCTCCTCTCTGGACCCATTTCAGAATTTGAGGTTTCAACTCCCATCCGTGATCCATTTTCAGTGGAAGACATCTGTGTGTCTCTGTACTGAGCCAGCACTATCCAGAATTTGTACACGTTTACTTATCTCTGAGTACTAGAAATCTACCAGTGCTATTCCATATTTATGGCATTTTTGTATCAGCACGGTGTGTGCCCTTGGTAATAAACACATTCTGCAAATTTTTAAATAGTCTCCCGTATAGCAACACAAGCTGAGTTGTAAACCCTTGCTGTCATACTTTTGAGAGGTTTGTCATTACTTTACGTAGTCTCTGTTCCATTTTTTTCTCCCGTCACTGGGTTCTGGTTTACTCTAGCACCCATATGTCTCATACAGACTGCACAAGCAAGTCACAAATATATTCTTCACTGCTGCAGAAGCACATACTATAAGAACTAGCTACCTTTGATGACATCCTTTCTGATGGATACAGATCCGTCTGTAGATTCTCATTCATATGAAATCTACTCCACAAACTGTCTGAATAGCAAAGAAAACAAAGTTTGCTTCTGTGCACAACCAAACCAAACCCTTCAGCTACACACACAGACCAACATTCATACGTGCAAAGGCTGCTGCATCTCAATGCATGTGCACGCTCATTACATGGCGTCAGAGAAGCGAACCACAAGTGCACAAACAAGCGCAGCTGTACCAACACCAGCACACTCGAAACAGTGCTTGGCTCAACCGTGCACACGTACATAAATCCCCACCGTTCCCTTCATACCTCAGCATCTTTATAAGACTGAACTTGGACTGTGCTGCATGAGTGAAAAGTGGTCTCTTTTCGATTCCACTCCTCAACAACATACACACAGCACACTAGTGTGCATTCCCCACCCATTAACATTTCACCCACGTTAAGGTACAGCTATGCCAAGGTGCTCACCCAATTACCCATACAGCCAGCAGCTCATTAACCGCGCGCAAGCGGTTGTGCAGTGGCAGAAGGGGCATGCCGCATATAAAAGCTCTAAATGCACAAAACTGCTCTCCCAGGGCATGTGATCGGTTTGAAACGTTTTAATACTGATCCCAAAAAGACCTGCTGCCTTCGCTCACCTGAGTGCCTTGTGCCGGCTGTGCCTGCTCCGCTCCCTCTGGCAGCAGTCTAAGTAGCTAATGCAGACTTCCTGCAAGATGACATAAGACAATAACAGCTAGACTGGAGGGTTTTAGTTTCAGAGAAGGCTATCAGCATTGCGCAAACATAATGTCAATGTACAAACCAGGAGCCAAGGTGCAAACTACGACATCCTTACCTGATATTAATGTGTAATGAGTGTATGGTGCATGCTGGGCATCAAACTACAAGCTAGAGGCAAAATGCAAGGTAGACATTCAGATTCAAGGTAGAAGCTATCAACTTAAACACCAGGTGGATGTTGAACATCAGGATGCAAGCTAAACATCACAGTGCACGCTAAACATCACAGTGCACGCTAAACATCACAGTGCACGCTAAACATCACAGTGCACGCTAAAAGGATGCATGCAAAACCTTAGGGAGCAAGCTACACCTCAGGGAGCAAGCTACACCTCAGGGAGCAAGCTACACCTCAGGGAGCAAGCTACACCTCATGGAGCAAGCTACACCTCAGGGAGGAAGCTACACCTCAGGGAGGAAGCTACACCTCAGGGAGGAAGCTACACCTCAGGGTGCATGCTACACCTCGAAATGAAAGGATAAAGTTATAGGGACAGGTAAATGTTAACATGCAGAGTAGACAATGAAAGCTCTTTAACAAAGATGTTTACATTTGAGAATCTGTAAAGTTCTGTTGCTCTTGTAAGCACCAATTGCACAAAACAATCTTGTAAAAGAGAAGTGCAAACGCCCTGCAAAAGGTGGAGACTGTGCAAGTGCTTTTCACGACTGAAAGCCCCAAGATAGTAGGAAAGCTTAGATGCCAGGACCGATTTAGGACACAACATCACAAGAAAGGATATGTAACAAAGATGGTGCCCTTATAAAAAGAAGGTACTAACTGCATATCACAACTACATACAGAACGATTCCCCACTGTGGGCAATGTAGTCTCTGCAGATGGAGGGGTAAATTGGACACATCAGTGATTATAAATACGTTCAAAACTCATTCTTGTTCTACAAGTTCTTTTCAAACACACACAATATCGAGTGGGGGAGAAAATGCCCAATATATTTATTAAAATGCTAATACAAGTTCAAATTGTAATTTTTTTTATCTCTAGTGATTTATTTTCTTTTTTTTTAAATCGTATCTGTAACAGTAACGACCAACAAGTGGATCCATGGTCTGCGTGCCAGTTCTCAGGGCACAGTTTTCTATTAATTGATTTTCTCTGCAGAAATAAGTATTTGTTTAGTTTTTGGTTCCTTAATGTGAGTTCATTATAGTAGATGTATCCATTCCAATGGCACATTCACTATTGTTCCCATTTCTCCCCAGTTTTAAAGGGCACCCTTGACCACTGATTCTTCCCTGAGTCATGTCGTGGGATATGGCTGTAACCTTATAAGAAAAACAAAGTGACACTTGTGCTGAATGCGGTCAGGGGAAGGAACTACACTCCTTCAACTATTGAATAACATGTTGACTTGTCGCTTTGTGAACAAAGTAAACATCTACAGAAAAACACTGCTCTCCCATTACTGAAACACATCAGTTAGACCCCACTCTACTCGTCTAATCACAGAACAAGTAAACTCAGCGCACCAGTGTACTTCTGGATCCGATGCCCAGACGCGAGGCCCTTGCTCGCTGCCCCACTGGTTTCAAGCTAGCCTGGCTGATGAAGGGCGATACCCTGAAACTGGTCCTGGGATGCTTCTTTGCTGTCCAGGAAGGACCTGGCCTGGCAGTTCGGGCTGGACTGTTCTTATCGGGATCAAGGTCAAGACTGATTTGCATATGGCTGGGTCCAAACTGGGGTGACATGGCGAGCAAAATAACAATGGATTAAACCCAGATATGTGACTGGGGGTGAGTGTTTGAAACGTTCCAACACTCCAGCCATCATTTTATTTTGTGAGATGTTGGCAAACCTAAATAGCCAGACTTTGACCCCAGGAGCCATATTGCAAGGTTGAGTGACTTGGGGGTCTAGGTGTCCGATTTGACCCTGATTCTCTGTGCTGCTGCAGAGTTTCTCTTGGGGGACTGCTGAAAGGTACAGTAGTATGCTGAACGAAGGCTGGCTTGCCCAAGTGGGAGCCACAAGGATCATGGTGAGAGATGTTTGCCTGATCCTTCGAACCAGAAATAGAAAGAGAGAGGTGGAAAAGTGCAGGAAAATATCCCTGACTAACTCGTCCATAGAGCGTTGCTCTTCGATAGTGGCTACGGATACCTGGAAACAAAGTGTGGGCGGTTTGCGTTTTCTGCCTTGGCGAAATGGTCTATGTGAGGAGCTCCCATTTTTTTGAAGTATGACTGGAGGACTTGGGTGAGTTCCCACTCGTAGACTTCTTGCTGCATCCTGCTGAGCAGGTCTGCAAAGTTGTTGTCTGTTCCTGGAACATACTCCGCCTATAGGTGAATGTGGTGGTGAAAAGCACAATTCCATATGGTCTGAGACAGGTGTGATAGTTGTGAAGACCGTGCCACCCCTCTATTTTTGGAAGTAATACATGGCTGTCATGTTGTCCATCTGGACTAGGACAACCATGTGGGACAGGTGAAGAAGGGAAGCATTCAGTGCCAGGAATACTTCCCGCAGTTCCAGGTAGTTTCTCTGTAGGGACCGGTGTCTGGCATCCCACAGATCTTGAACTGTCAAGTCTTTAAGTTGAGCACCCCAACCCATTCGTGATGAGTCTGTGGTTAATGTGATGTAAGGCACAGAGTTTAGAAAGGGCCACTCCTTCAAAAGGTTCGTGGTGTTCCACGCATGCAGAGAACGGTGAGTCTGGCAGTCTAACAACACTAGGTCTTCCATGTAATCCTGTGACTGAAACCATTGGTGAGACAGACACTGTTGTAGGGGATTCATGTGTAGTCTGGCGGGGGGGGGGGCTATGGCAATGCAAGAAGCCACCATCTCAAAGAGGTGCATGGAGTTCCTTACCATTTAGGATTGATTTTCCTGAAACGGACGTAGAAGTGTCTGACAATTCAGAATTTGAGCTTGATTGGGTTATTCTAACCATAAATATGCATTCGAAATTGCTCCCAAGTAGGGTTAAACTTGTAGTTGTCGGAATGTTGAGAGTGAACCCCAGTTTGTGAAGGAGGTCCACTGTTATCCGAGTGTGTTGCTGGTAATAGTGCATTGTACTGGCTTTGATGAGCCAGTCGTCCAGATAAGGAAAGACGTGGACGTTTCGTCTTCAAACGTGTGCTGCGATTATGGCTAAGCATTTTGTGAACACCCTGGGAGCAGTAGTCACCCCGAAGGGAAGGACTTTGAACTAATAATGTTTGCCTGCAATGACATATCATAAGCATTTTCAGTGTACTGGGTGGACTGGTATGTGAAAGCAGGCGTCCTTTAGATCTAGAGCTGTCATAAAGTCGCCCTGCTCTAGAAGTGGAATGAAATCCTGAAGAGTGACCATGTGGAAGTGTTCTGATTAGATGTATGTATTTAGAGGTCGGAGATCCAGTACTGGTCTGAGGGGCCCATCCTTTTTGGGAATCAAGAAATACAAAGAGTATACTCCTGATCCTTGGTGATGGGCAGGACAGGCTCTATGGCTACTTTGAGAAGAAGGGCTTAGACCTCTTGCTTGAGAAGCGCTAAATGTTCCTGCGATTATCTATGGGTGCGAGGGGAAATGTTGGGAGGTGTGGTAATGGGCTCCAGGCAATTGCCATATTGGATACTGGCAAGGATCCATTGGTCCGTGGTGACTGCGTCTCAGACGGTGTGAAAGTGTTGGAGTCTTCCCACGACAGGTGTTGGATGGTTGGGGAGAAGGCGTAAGTAGTTACTGTTTGGCCGAAGAGGAGGATCCGCCCGTGGGATACTCTTTCCTCTCCCTTTGTTATCTGACCCCCCTGTAGGAGCCTTTGAAATAACTTCTACTGTAGGAAGAATGGGGCTGTCTAGTCTGTGATGTGGAAGCCGGTCATGGAGTATTTGTGTGCTCCCCTGTACCTTGGGTGAAGAAAGAAACCTCTCTGGGTGGGAGTTTGTAGGGCACCTGTGGCCTTGGTGGTCTCCTTCATCTTGTCAAGTGATGTATCCCTTTGTGGTCCAAACGTGCTCTTTGTCAAAGGAAATGTTCAAAACAGCCTGTTGGATCTCTGGCTTGAAGATGGAACACCGAAGCCAAGCATGCCATCTCAGGAGCATACTGGTGTTAATCCCCTGGGCTGCTGCATTAAGGACGCATCAGATACAGTTGTTCATAATACTCTGGTCCTCAGAGACCATTTGTTGTCCCCATCTATGGTGCTTTTCAGGGAGGTATTTTATCAATTCCTCCATCTCATCCCAATGTGTCCAATCGTATCATGTCAAAAGGGATTGAGAACCGGCAATGTGCCAATGATGTGGGGTTTGCGCCACCATCCTCTTTCCTGCAGCATCATTTTCTTTACTCTACTTTTCTGGGGGAGGAGAGTCCCTGGTGGCTTGACTATTAGCCTGTTTATGGGCGGTGGTGGCTACTACGGAATCAGGTGGTACTTGTTCCCTGCTGTAAAGAGGATCTAAAGGGGCTGCCTTATATTTCTTATTCACCCGTGGTGTGATCTCTCTCAAGGGCACAGGTTCCCTATATACATGTCCTCCGCATGCCTAAGCATACCAACGATATTGAGTGTTCCTATGCGTGGAGGAAAGAGTTTCAAACAAGAAGTCCTGTTCTACGGGTTCTTTGTGAAGTCCACGTGGTGGAATGGAGCAGCCCTAGAGACCACCTGCTGATGGGAGCTAGTGCCCTCTGGAGGGAAGGGGTGAGCAGGGTAAAGATCCGGGTCATTTGGAGTAATGGGATCTGGGTCATAAGCATCCCATGTATCCATATCATCAGGAGGACCCCCTAAACCCCAAGTGTAAGACTGCATTGACGCCTGAGGTGTGTCATCCCCTTGTATAAGTGATTGGGGTAGAGGTGATGAAGGTGGTGGAGGCGGAGGTGGTGGAGAAAGCCTGTGAGCTGGGCTAGTAGCCTTGTCCTTTGTCCTCTTTTTTGGAGGGACAGGAATGTCCAGAGCCTCCTCAAAAGTCAATTTCCTCTTTGGAAGCACAGGACAGGAAGGTGTTGCTATGATGCAGCCTGTGCCTTTTTGAATATGAAGTTTGTGCTGTCTAGCGGCCATCTTTTCAAGTACTTGCTCAACTGGAGAAGGACTGGTGGAAGACTAGCCTGAGTCTCTGGATTCCGAAGGCTTCGGCGCCACAGGTTTGTGCAGTTGGATCTTGGTTGGTGCCAAGGTCGAAGCAGACAGCTGCCAGATCGGTCCTAAAGTTTGGATAGACACCAAAATGATCTCTTGGTCCAAGGTGGTCGAGGTCAAAGCCAAGGCTTTAGGCTTTGCAGCCATTTTTGGTACCAAGTTGGAAGGCGGGGCAGTCGAAACAGTCTTTCGGTACCGACCATGGCCAGATGGCAGTGGCAGACTTGCAACTTCTAGAACAGGCTGTAGGACCTTCTTGTCGGGTTTCTGTGGGACAACACGGGCCACAGTACTCATGCGCTGAGCTGAGGAAAATTCTCGGAGCTGTCTTGGATGGAAAAAGCTTCCTTCTCTTGCGCTGCTGGTTCCTCCTGAGTGAGTTTTTCCCCAAAGAGGTCCATGTTGTCATCCGGCACCTTCTGAGCCATTTCCAGTTCACAAGCCCTTCGGTCCCGAAGAGTCATTTTGTATCTAAGTGACTCACAGGCATCGCAGTCTGCCTTACAGTGGCCTGGAGAGAGGCAAAGGTTGCAAACAAGGTGCTGGTCAGTGTTGGTAGGTGTGCTGGGAACCTAGCGTGGCACCGAGGACAGAAGCAGAATGGCGTAAAGTTCCAGCAGGGAACCATTTCAGTCAATGCCGTTGCCACACAGAAGGTAGGCCTGAGACGGGTGCTAACACCCCGTGCAGCAGTCGGTCGAAGCCTGAAATGACAAAAAGCGTAAGGAGCACTGAGGCAGAAAAGCGTGATCTAATAAAAAACTGTCGGAACAGAAAAGGAAGACTGAAAACCGAGCTGGAGTCGAAAAGACGTAGTGGAGACACATGTTCGAACCACACAGCGCAATATCACAGAGAGGAGAAGTCACTATCTCATGACTCCGAACACTTCTTGAAGAAAAACAACTTGCACCACTCTGGACCCAACACTAGATGGCAAGAGTATGCACAGCATGTGTATCTACACCCACACATGCCATTGAACAGAGGGTTTAGAGAATTAAATGCTCACCATCTACCTATGCTACCATCTACCTATGCTGTGGCATGGGGGACACAAAGGATTATGGTCTTTGAACTGGTACATCAATGTTCTTTTTCTCTTTCTATTATAAGAATTACTTTAAACATTTGCAACTAACCACAAAAACGACATTTAGTTGTTGCAAGCCTTAGATTGCTGTCAAGTTTTTATGTAAATCTGTTTGAGTCATGGGCAAAGACATTGCTGCCTTCTTTCCTTCTGAGGTCAGTATACTGAACTCTAATAAAGTGAGTAACAGTAAAGAATACATGCTTCTTCGAATCTTCCCTGGTCTCTTCTGATTCCACCACCCTGAACTGGGAAGGAATAATACGTCTCATTATCTTCTTTCTAATGTGGACAGAAAAATAACTGGACGCATTTTTCTGTCATACCCATCAGCTTGATGAAAAATCACATTTCCACATTATGGTGCACTGTGGATTTGGACAAAAAGCTACTATTCTGTTTACATTCTAGCAAAAAATGCCAACTGTAATCTTTTCATGTCACCAAGGATCTTATAAAAGACTCCCCCTTCACATGGGTTTAACGTGGGTAGACGCTCCCACTCTCATGCGCCTGGCTGCTGCCGTCTTCCCACATGGAACTGTGCTGTTTGCCTGATGTCGAGTAGGCTGCTGCCTGTCTATGATCCGGGGATGCCACCTTACCTACACTGGTCCTAAGAGAACCCTCACTGTATAGCACTTCAGGGTGTGCCAGCTTGTTATGGGCACTGTGTGACCGTGCTAACCAGGACTTGTTAAATCCTATCCTCCGAGGCACTTGAAACAAGAGGAGTTTAGGATTTTCTCAACAAACTTTTAAGTGGCACATTGGATCAATCCTCCAACTTCTCCCTTAAAATATCCAACTATTACCACAAGGACGTCTTACTTAGGCACACAGGCTCTCATGCACAAAGATTACATTGAAAGAATTGTAATTGCAATACTGCAATTTGCCGTTCCTTAAAAGGAGTGTTCAAAGATTAATTTGTTAAAAGTGGTCACAATATGCGCACAGACTTTTAACAAACTTATTTGCATTTTAGGAACCCACCTAAGTATTAATAGGTCAGTCCCCAAAATATCGAATGGGATTGATTGCAATTTGACTGACCTCAATAATATGCACGAGGATGGTTGGAAACTGAAACCCACTACGACTGGCTACAATAACCGGCAGGGTGGCCTGCTCGAAGCTTTTACATAAAGAATAAAAAAAAAATTATTATTATTTTTTTTTTAAATGCAGCCTGTTTTCCTTTAAACGGGGTGCATTTAAAAAAAAAACATACAAAAATTACACAAACCTTTTTTTAAGAGCAAGCAGTGGCCTCATAAACTACTGCATACTCATAAAAACGTTTTTGTGAACATTCGCAAAGGGAAAGGGGTCTCACTGCGAGCCCTTCCCCTTCGTGAATGCCTTACCACCTCGTATAAGGAGGTGGTAATATATTTATGTTTTGCAACTGAATTTTGAACGCAAAACATTGATACATAGGTTAATAATTCGGTATCTGGAAGGACACCCTTAACTCTCCCCTTCAAAATATCGAATCTCTATCTATCCCCAAACCCAAACTGTGATTTGGTAAGATTTGCTTACATCATATTAATACACAATAATACACAAATTGGGTCTGGTGAATAAATAAATGCCATTTTGCAGTCGGAAAGGCTCCAATTTTCAGATTCAAGGCTTTACTGACCGTAAAATGGTTTTGTAAACAAGGGCCATAGTTTCTTGTAGGCAAAATATGGAGATGAAACTCATATGTAAGTAGAGTGTAGGACGATCGTGTGTTGTGTTTATCTCAGTCACACTTCTATTCATTAAACAAATGTGACTACAATCTGCCAGTGGATGCAGAAGTTGAAGACAGAGTCAGTACTTGTAGGACAGGAAACTATACTCTATATTACCAGGACTATGTACATACTTTAAACAATCGCCCTCACATAACAACCTGGATTGTTCGTGTTGATTCTTAGTTGTCGTGTTAAGCTCCTATGTCTAACTTGTGGTACTTCATCAGCTGAGTTGTGAAAATGTAGTATGTAGGAAAGTACCCTCTTTTTGGAATGCTGTCAGTGTGCTTTCACTGTTTTTCACTGGGATCCTGCCAACCAGGACCCCACTGATTGTGCTCTCTCCCTCTAAATTTGGTTGCTTAGGACTCTGCGCACCCCACTATTGGATCCCCCATGGGCTGCAGCATGTACTGTGCCACACATGGGGGCCCAGCAAAAAAATGCCTGCAGGCCTGCCCTTGCAGGCTGCGTGAAAAGGTGCATGCACCCTTTCACTACAGGTTACTACACCAGGCCACTGCAAGTCACCCCTATGGTAGGCCCTCCTAGCCCAGAGGGCAGGATGCAGGTACCTGTGTGTGAGGGGACCCCTGCATGAGCAGAGGTGCCCCTACGAACTCCAGCTCTATTACACTGGACTGCATAAGTGTGGGGAAGCCATTTTACCCGCATCCAGCTACATAATGGTAACTCCGAACCTGGACATGTTTGGTAACAAACATGTCGGAATCAAACCCCAATACAGTTGCCACTATTGGTTGTATGGGTCCATGCATTCTGGGGGCTCCTGAGGGGACCCCCAGCATTGCTCCTACCAGTCTTCTGGGTTTTTCCAGACAGCTCGCGCTGCTGCCATCCCTCAGACAGGTTTCTGCCCTCCTTCTGCTTGACCAGCTCAAGCAGAGGAAGGTTTTCCTGTGGGAGAAGGAGTTAACACCCTCTCCCTTGGAAATAGTGTTACATAACGTGGAATGGGGTAGCCTCCCCAAGCCACTGGTATGCTTTGAAGGGCACATTTGGTGCTGTCCTTGCATAAACTAGTTTGCACGAGTCCAGGGACCCCTGGTCCCTGCTCTGGCATGAAACTGGACAAAGGAAAGGGGAGTGACCACTCCCCTGTCCATCACCACCCCAGGGGTGGTGCCCAGAGGTCCCCCAGGTGGACACTTAATTCTGTCATCTTGAATCTAAGGTGGGCAGAGGCCCCTGGTGCATCTGAGTGGCCAGGCCAGGTAGGTGGTCACAGCCCCCTCCGGATAGGTGGTCACCCTTCTAGGTGACCAATCCCCCTCTTCCTGGGCTACTTAGGGTCTCCCTCTTGGGTGGGGCCTCAGATTCAATGTGCAAAATTCCACAGGGCTCCTCTGCATCGTGTACTTCATCTTCTGGCCACTGGGACTGCAACTGGACCCTCCAGGAACCGACAATCTGCAACTACAGCGAAGACTCCGCTCTGCAACATTGTTTCTCCTGCTCCTTCCAGGAACTGTAACATTTCCCCGGCTGTGCATCCTCTGAGGGCGACAAGTCTTCAGCCTGCACAAGAAGTAAGAAGGAATCTCCCTTGGCGTGAAGGAGTCACTCCCCTGCATCTGCAGGCACCAACTGCAACAACGACCGGCTGCGTGGATCTTATGTCCTCAGGAGCTGCATGGATCGTGCATCACAGGTGGCGGTCTGGAGTGGTCCTCTCTACCAGCTGTCCAACTTGGGAGACGGTAAGCCCTTGGCTCTCCTTGCAGGACAGTATCCCTGTGCACCGTGACTCTTGCAGCTAGCAAGGCTTATTTGCTTCTCCTCCAAGGGATCTTGAGGCTCTGTGTAGCCCTGACCCCCAGCATTCCTTCCTGCAAAGCACAGTCTCCTGCCTACTGCTCCAGCGACGTGGGACTCCTCTTCAGGTGTGCTGAGTGGGCCTCTGTGCGACTACTGTGCCTGCTGCCAGTGGGTTACCTGTGGGGGCTGCCTCCTCTTCTTGTGACTCTCCCAGTCCCTTGAACCTTGTTCGTCCTCTTCAGCCTTGCAAACCTTCTTCTCAGTCTCTTGCATTTGCCAAGGCTTGTTGGTGGTTTTCCAGCACCAGTGACCGACTGCATCTCGACTGCCGACGTGGGACATCACTTGCATCACTTCTGGGACTCCTCTTCGGCTCCTGTGCTGCACTGCTGACCTTTGTCCACTGTCGACCTGATCCTGCATCCACAGAAGGGTGGGTAGTGGCTCCTGCCACAACCAGACACTCCATCACAAACTGGACTTGGTCCCCTTCCTTTGTAGGCCCTCTTCTGTCAGGATCCACCTTTGGGTTCTTCCAGTCTCAGTTGGGTCTTGCGTAATCCTTTTCCAAAGTCCTCCTGCTGGTATTGGGGAAAACCAGTTGCTTACCTCTGCTCTCCTAGTCACTGTGGGTCACTTTGGTACTCACCTCTTGGTTCCCCCAGCTTCCTTCTACTGATTCCACTTCATTGGGTGGGGAACTGTCTTTCACATTCCACTTTCTTAGTATATAGTTTGTCCCTCCCCTATAGCCCCCACTATTTGCTATTGCTTTTACCAATGCTTATTGCTTTCTATGCTATTTACTGATTGCTAATGTGTATATAAT
The DNA here is from genome assembly GCF_031143425.1 of Pleurodeles waltl. Taxonomy (NCBI): domain Eukaryota; kingdom Metazoa; phylum Chordata; class Amphibia; order Caudata; family Salamandridae; genus Pleurodeles; species Pleurodeles waltl. The sequence goes on along the minus strand of NC_090437.1, from coordinate 1,310,982,550 downwards.
AGTTTGTTTACTTACCTCCAGTTGGGGGACTGCTTATTTAGTATTCTAGTATTTGTCTTACTATCAAAGTACCTTTGTTTTTTTTAACACTGTGTGGTCTACCGCTCGAGAGCCTGGCTTCTAGACACTGACTACACTACACTAATAGGGGATACCCGGACCTGGTATAAGGTGATAACACCATAGGTGCTCACCATACACCAGACCAGCTTACTACATAGTCATCCACCATTGCTTTGACCTAGTGAGCGCCAATCCGTAATGAGACTGCCCCAATTAGATATATTGTTATATGCACATCAGTGACAATGATATTCTATTGCATATTTAAACCCCACTATAAATCCCCATTTTCATAAATTGGATCTTATCACAGGAACATTAAATCATCTTCATTTGTCTGTTCTTCATTTGGGCATTTTTAATGTACTGCTTACAGAAGATTCAGACATAAGAACAATCAAGAAAGTGGGAAGGAATGAGAGAGTGGAGGAGGAAAAGGAGGGTGCAGGACGGGTAAGGAAATGCATAAGGGACAGGGCGTTTGAAACTATTACAGGATGCTTAGAAGGCTGGTGAGTGGCTGAAGGCAAAAAACTGATTGACAATCACTGTCAGTTAGGAGACCTGGGTAATTCATCCTTATCTGCCCTAACCCAATGCTGCTCAACCATCATTTTGTTGGTTATCAAGGCCTGTCTTATGACACAAGTTTACACTTCTGCAAGTCCAGTGAGTAAAATTGCCTAATGAGATTACTTTGAATTTTTTGGGGCTTTGCTAGTAGCTACTTTGATTCAAATGCTTCAAATTGAGTCCTGTTCTATTTTCTTCTCTACCTGACATTTTCCTCTTCCGCCCGCTTTTCTCTTTCTTTCATCATAGACACAGCGATGGTGCTTTCCTAAAAGCACTCGTGCACCTCCTGCCCACCCCTTCTCCTTTCAGTACCTTTTGGTTTTCCAAACCCGCTTCCATTTTGATTTACTTTTACATTAACTGCAATTTCAAACCCTTTACTTAACCAAATGATAGAAGCGGGTCACTGGGCACCATTGATTATAGGGTACGTTTTTTTTCTTACTCAGGCATGGAATTCCTTCCCACGTGCCCTACGCTCGAGCTCACACCTAATATGTTTCTGAAATCAATTGACTCATTAGATTAGGTTTGCCTATTTCTCTTATGAACTTCCTGTTAGGAGTGATGGGTTATTTGTTTGTTATATGGTTTTTATGTATTTACCAAAGTGATCTGCTGCTTTTACATCTCTTCACACTGCCCTGACAAAATACTTCAAAACATACAATAACATATATATAGCCACTTTGAAAAGTCAAGCTCACCTCCCCTTTCTGTATGTCATCCAGCGCAGTGAGGTGCAATAGAAAGTTATTATCTGGGAATGACGTCTCAGCATTGGGGATACAGCTGTGGTTGCCTGTGTTTATGAAAAAATAACACTTTAAAAGTTAATCTGTGAGTTGAAGATAACACCACCCAATTTGCAGAATGAGAAGGACACAACTTGGATAGTCAGCCACTAACTGTGAAGAACCCAGAATTACAGGCGGGTGGCGAAGTAGGAATCCTGTTTAATGTGATTGCATTCGTAGGGACTGAGTCCCCGAAGGTGCAGAGCGTACAACAGACACTTGTGTCGAACCAGAAGACGCTGAGGACTGATGCTCGTGTTGGACCACAACAGCTTGGAGATTGTTGTTCGTTCTAGCCACAAGCCTATAACCTCATCATACATCAATGGTGGAAATGGACCTTTCTAAAGGATCACCCCCAAACTTTTTGCCTTCCTCCTCATATTTTTGCTGGATTTTTGCTCTTGTTGGCCTTGGGACTCTGTGCACTTTACCCTCGCTAACCAGTGCTAAAGTGCTTGTGCTCTCTCCCTAAAACATGGTTAAAATGGCTTATACCCAGTTAGCATATTTAATGCATTTATAAGTCCATAGTAAAGTGACATTACTTGTGGCCAGGACCTGTAAGGTACATGCTATCAGTGGCCCTGCAGCACTTATGGTGTCACTCACTTAAGTAGCCTACTAAAACTTGCCCGAGGCATGCCATTGCATCCTGAATGCAGTGTCACACTGCTACGTTGAATTGGCATTTAAACCACCTTGCCAAGAATTAAACACCCCTTTTATTACAAGTAAGTCACCCCTAAGGTACGCCCTAGGTAGCCCATAGGGCAGGGTGCTGTGTAATTAAAAGGTAGGACATATACTTTTAGGTTTTACATGTCCTGGTAGTGAAAAACTCCCAATTTAATTTTTCACTACTGTGAGGCCTACCGCTCCCATAAGACAACACTGGGAATTCCTTATTACAATGAATAAACTGTAATTCCTAAATGAGGAGGTAGATATATCATATTTGGTACCAATACATTCTAATGATAAACCCTCTTTAATGGTAAAGTTTGATTTACCATTACAATTTTGAAAATGCCACTTTTAGAAAGTTGGCATTTTCCTGCCCCAGCCTTTTGTGCCTGTAGCCTGTTTTGAGTCACACAACTGGGTGTAGCTGACAGATTCTGTGAATTCCTCCCAGACAGTCACAATAATGGGATTAGTTGAGCCTCAATGGGCCATCAACTGACAGGATGACGGGGGCTGAACACAGCCTTACTTGCACCTGAACAGGCTGCGTTCTGTCTCCTCACAATGGGCCTAACTATCCTGTATTGTCACTGCAGCCAGCATGTAGCTAAGGCAGGGGAGTCAGGAAATGTAAAGAACCTTTACAGACCTTCTGGAAGCAGGGTACCAGGGTATTAAAAACAGGACTATCAGACCCACACTTCAATTCGCCATGACCTGCTGTATACTCTGCCAGACTGCTGTTGTACCTGGAACAACCTCTTTGCTGCCTGGAGCCTGCCTTGAACCCTCAGAGGTAAGCCCTGCTGTTGAGCCCTGCTTTTACGCCTGCACCCAGGATTTCTAGAAGTGTTTCCAAGGGCTAGTTTGCTGGTCTTCTGTTCAGAGCCACAGGGACATAACCACCACCTTGAACACGCACCCGGAGTAAGTCCTGAACCCCCAAGAGGTCTCCAGCCACTCCTGGACCCTTGGCTGTGGCCCAGATTTTCCAAAACCAAGAACTTAGACAAAATATAGCCAAAAAGTGCTCTGAGAACCAGGAAGCGACCCGGACCAACATAATCGCCTATCTGCCCGAGGTGCACTGCCGGTCGCACTGATGTCGCGATTTTTCCAGCTATGTTCTTCTCTGCAGCAGCAAATCTGTTTAAGCTGACTTTCGCCAAGGGGGTCATATGACCTCATTGAACAGTCTTCGGCAACAGCCTTCTGCCTCGTACCGCTAAAGATTTTTGACTTTCACATAAGTTTAAAGGTTAAAAACCTTTGCCCGAAACCCTGCTCCACAGCCATACAATGACGGAGCTTTCTCCTCAGACACTCCTGCAGCCTTGTCCCACTGAACTTCTGAGACATTTTCATGTCAAGATTTTTTTTTATGTCTGAAAGTAAGCCCTGACTAGGTCACTTCTTGTATCAGACCCACCCTCCATCTCGGTCAGTGTTATCTTTTGACTATGCTGTCTAGCCTGATCAGATATCTGCAGTTGACTCTTCTCTTTTAGACACTAATTTGAACCTTTAACTTTAAGAATTCATAACTCCGGTTCTACAGATTGGATTGTTGTCATTTTGGTGTCAAATAATGTATTAAAATGTACTCTATTTTTTTAATTGGTTTGGAATTTTCTTGTGGTGTGTTTTTATTACTGTTTGTGTGATGCATGAATACTTAACATATTACCTCTAATTTAAGCCGGGCTGCTTTTCGTGCCAAGCTACCCAGTGTTAAGCACAAGTTAATTTAGTGACTTTTTGTGATTCACCCTGAAGAACGAGTTACTTACCTTCGGTAACGACTTTTCTGGTGGATACATTAGCTACCTGTGGATTCCTCACCTGATGAATACTCCCATGGCGCCAGCATTTGACGGAAATCTTCTTACTAGTCTCTGCACGTCGACGAGGACGTCACTTTAGCCCACGCGACGCCGTCTGACGTCATACAGGCAATAAGAAGTCCTCGCCGACGTGCCGATGACAGTACCAACATTTTTTACGTGCATGAGAATAATAATAATAACCCAATGCAATGAAAGAGCAAAGCAACATCTCTTAATATTGTAAATCACACAACATTGCAATAAAATAGCTATAGATTTAATATAACTTTTTTTTTTTTTTTTTTTTTAAACAAATAAATATATTTATACATACGAACCATGTATATACCCAATATATATATAGATTTATATATAAATATACACATATATACAAATATCATACATGCAAAATGTATTGCAACTTTGAATACCAAAAGGAGCACACTCAAGGATTCCTTGGAGAGACCAAAAAGGCAACGGGGAGGCGGGTGGGACCGTGAGGAATCCACAGGTAGCTAATGTATCCACCAGAAAAGTCGTTACCGAAGGTAAGTAACTCGTTCTTCTGATGGATACAACTACCTGTGGATTCCTCACCTGATGAATAGAGTCCCAAAGCAGTACCACGCCCGGCGGTGGGTGCCTAAATGGTCAAACCAAGAAATCCTGCAGCACTGACCGTGCAAAATGACCGTCCCTTCTGACCTCAGAGTCCAAACAGTAATGTTTCACAAAAGTGTGAAGGGACGACCAAGTTGCGGCCTTGCAGATGTCAACCACAGGAACACCCCTGGCCAAGGCCGAAGAGGCCGACTTAGCTCTGGTGGAGTGAGCTCTAATGCCCTCAGGCGGATCCTTCTTTGCCAAAGAGTAACAGATTTTAATGCAAAGAACAACCCACCTGGAGAGTGTTCTCTTGTGGACTGCCTTTCCTCTCCTCTTGCCCACGTATCCGACAAACAGCTGATCCTCCAGCCTGATATCCTTCATTCTGTCGATATAGAAGCTCAACGCCCTTTTTGGGTCCAGGCGATGTAGTCTTTCTTCCTCCTTTGAAGGATGAGGCGGAGGATAAAACGTGGACAAAGTGATTGTCTGAGCCAAATGGAAGGGTGAAACAACCTTCGGAAGGAAAGCAGCCTTGGTCCTCAACACCACCTTATCCCCATAAAACGTTATATAAGGGGGTTTAACCGATAAGGCCTGCAACTCACTCACTCTCCTTGCAGATGTTATAGCTACCAGGAATACTGTTTTAATAACCAAATACCTTAAGGGGCAAGAATGCATAGGCTCAAAAGGGGACCCCATAAGGAAAGTCAGGACCAAGGACAAATCCCATTGAGGCATAACGAATGGTTTTGGAGGATATTGATTCAGAAGACCTTTCAAGAATCTGAGAACAATAGGGGATTTAAATAACGATGGTTGGTCTGGAAGACAAATGAAGGCTGACAAGGCCGACAAATAACCCTTAATGGTAGCTACTGCACAACCTTTCTGCGCTAGAGACAGTGCAAAAGACAAAACATGTGACAGATGAGCATGTAAGGGATCCATCTGTCTCTCTCCACACCACATAACAAATTTAGACCACCTATTAGCGTAGATAGATTTAGTGGAGTGTCGCCTGGCCGCTAAGATAACATCCACTACATCAGGCGGGAGAGAGAAGGAACTCAGGTTGCCCCGTTCAATCTCCAAGCATGTAGGTGCAGACTCTGGAGGTTGGGGTGTAAAACCTGCCCCTGCGACTGCGAGAGGAGGTCTGCCCTGAGAGGGAGACGGAGCGGAGGGCACAGTGAGAGTTGGAGAAGGTCGGAGTACCATACCCTCCTTGGCCAATCCGGAGCTATTAAGATGACTTGGGCCCGGTCTTGGCGAATTTTCCTCAACACTCGAGGAATCAAGGGTATGGGGGGAAACGCGTAAAGCAACTGGTCGCACCAGGTTATCTGAAACGCGTCTCCCAACGCTCCCTGCATCGGATACTGGAGGCTGCAGAATAACGGGCAATGCGCGTTCTCCCGAGTGGCAAACAGATCTATCCGAGGAAACCCCCACATCTGGAAGATTAAACAGACTTGATCTGGATGGAGACGCCACTCGTGGTCTGCCGAGAATTGGCGACTGAGACTGTCCGCACGTACATTCAAGACCCCGGCCAGATGATTTGCCACCAAGCAAATCTGATGGTCCTTTGCCCAGGACCATAGCCGAAGAGCTTCTCTGCAGAGAAGGTACGACCCTACTCCTCCCTGTTTGTTTATGTACCACATCGTGGTAGTATTGTCCGTCAGGACCTGTACCGACTGACCACGAAGGGATGGGAGGAAGGCCTTGAGAGCCAAACGTACAGCCCGTAACTCCAACAGATTGATATGAAACACCTGTTCCTCTGGAGACCAAAGCCCTTTGATCTCCAGATCCCCCAGATGAGCTCCCCATCCTAGGGTGGAGGCATCCGTTATTACCGTGGCCACTGGTGGCGACTGCGCGAACGGCTTCCCCTGTGAAAGATTGTTGCCCGCAATCCACCACTTCAATTCCACAGCAGCATCTCTGGAGATCTTGACAGTACCTTCTAAATCTCCCTTGTGTTGAGACCACTGCCTTCGGAGGCACCACTGAAGAGCCCTCATGTGCCAGCGAGCATGCGTGACCAACAGAATGCAGGAGGCGAACAGACCGAGCAGACGAAGGACCTTGAGGACTGGAACTACCGCTCCATTTCGAAACATTGGAACCAATTCCTGAATATCTTGAATCCGCTGAGGCGGAGGAAAGGCTCGACTCAATGTTGTATCCAGTACTGCCCCTATGAACAGGAGGCGCTGAGAGGGCTCCAGGTGAGATTTGGGCACGTTCACCGAAAAGCCCAGGTCGAACAACAACTGGGTTGTTGACTGCAGATGATGCGACACAAGCTCCGGGGACTTGGCTTTGATCAACCAGTCGTCCAAGTAAGGGAATACTGCTATCCCCCTCCTTCTGAGCTCCGCCGCAACCACTGACATCACCTTTGTGAAGACTCGAGGTGCTGAAGTAAGACCAAACGGGAGGACCGCAAACTGATAATGCTGCGACCCTACCACAAACCGGAGATACTTCCTGTGCGACTTGAGTATCGGGATATGAAAGTAAGCATCCTGCAAGTCGACAGACACCATCCAATCTTCCTTGTTCAACGCCAAAAGCACCTGTGCTAGGGTCAGCATCTTGAACTTTTCCTGTTTGAGGAACCAATTCAAGATCCTCAGATCCAGGATTGGTCTCAACTGACCATCCTTTTTGGGAATCAGGAAGTATCTTGAGTAACAACCTCGACCCTTTTCCTGCTCTGGGACCAACTCTACCGCGCCCTTTGAAAGGAGGACTTGAACCTCCTGTTCTAGCAACAGGAGGTGTTCTTCTGAACAATAAGATGGGCGGGGCGGGATGAGGGGCGGGAACTCCCGAAAGGGAAGGGCGTAGCCTTTTCCCACAATGCCGAGAACCCAAGTGTCCGTTGTGATAGACTTCCACTTGTGGAGAAAACGCTGTAATCTTCCCCCTACAGGAGAGGAGTGAGTGGGAGACGGTGGAAGCCTAAGGCTGCTTCCCCTGCTGCACCCCTCCAGAGGACGAGGAAGAGGCAGAGTGCTGTTGAGAGGCTCCTCTGGTACGGACCCCACCCCTCCCCCTCCCTCTAAATGACCTATAGGGGAGGGAAGAGGCGGGTTGCTGGAACCTCCCCCGAAAGGAAGAGGAATAAGAGCCACGCCCAAATCCCCGAAACCTCCTGAAAACTCTAGAAGAGGCAGAGGAAGAAGGAGCTTGCAGTCGTAACGATTTGGCTGTGGCTCTGCTCTCCTTAAATCGTTCCAAGGCTGAATCTGCCTTGGCTCCAAACAGTCTGTCCCCATCAAACGGGAGGTCCAGCAGGGTCGACTGCACATCCGCAGAGAACCCTGAGTTTCGGAGCCAGGCCTGTCTTCTTGCCACCACAGCCGTGCCCATCGCCCTGGCCACCGAGTCGGTCGTGTCCAGCCCAGACTGGATAATCTGGGTCGCGGCAGCCTGGGCGTCCGAGACCACATCCAAAAGACCCTGGGGAAGCTCCGTGAATGAAGACGAAATATCATCCATCAGCGCATGGATGTACCTCCCCAGAATGCACGTGGCGTTGGTGGCCTTCAACGCCAAACTGCATGACGAAAATATTTTCTTGGACTGCGCATCCAGTTTCTTGGAGTCTCTGTCTCCAGGCACCGTCGGGAAGGAACCAGGCGCTGACTTTGAGGAACAGGAGGCTTGCACCACCAAGCTCTCCGGCGTAGGGTGTCTAGAGAGAAAGCCAGGGTCAGATGGTGCAGCTCGATACCTCCTGGCCACAGCCCTATGAACGGCCGAGGAAGACACCGGCTTCTTCCACACCTCCAACACCGGATCCAGCAAAGCCTCATTAAATGGCAAGAGAGGCTCAGCTGCAGCAGAGGCCGGATGCAATACCTCTGTCAGCAAATTCTGCTTTGCCTCTGCCACCGGCAAAGGCAGGTCCAAAAAGCTCGCTGCCTTCCTCACCACAGCATGAAAGGAAGCAGCCTCCTCCGTATATTCCCCTGGAGATGAAAGGTCCCACTCAGGGGAAGTGTCCAGCCCACTGGCTGTATCCAGACCATGCAGTCCGTCTCCAGAGTCCTCAATCTCTCCCTCCTCTAGGACTCGCTGGTACTCTTGCTCTTCTAAAAGACGGAGAGCACGCCTCCTCGAATGAAGTCTCTCCTCGATACGCGGAGTCGACATGGCCTCCGCCGACGTCGAAGAACGGCGCCGATCTCCAGAAGCATCTGACGCCGCGTCCGGCGCCACAGGCAGCTTCGGCGCCGAGGCAGGAGCCGATGGACCAACCGGAGTCACAGGGCAAAATCCTGACTTCGACGGAGGGGCAACCTCCGGGGCCGAAACATCCGAAGCCACCGGAGCGGCCACCGACGCCGGCACCGGCGCCGAGCCCACATTCCCAAAAGGGAGAAAGGGCATAAAGGGTGCCGGCCGAAGAGGCGCAGGATCACCCAACGAAAAGGCCAAGGGCCCCGAAGGACCAGCCGGAGCAGCTCCTGGAGCCATCTGCTGAAAGATGGTATACATCGCATTAAGAAACGCGGTACTATCGGCTCCAGGAGTGGGAAAAGCCGGATACTGGGGTGCCTGGATCGAGGGCGACCCCGACGCCGGCCTCGACGTCTGCGACGCCGGAGAAAACACAAGAGGCTGCACCACCTCAATCACTGACGCCTGACCAGGTGAAGTCGGTGACGCCGGAGAGGGCAACGGCGTCGATGGATGCGGCGTGACCGTGGGGCTGACCTCCCAAGTCCTCCGACGCCGAGCCGAAGGTGACCTCGAACGAGACTCCTTGCTGGAGTGGCGTCGTGAGTCTCTACGGCGCCGGGAGTCTCGATGACGCCGGTGAGACCTTGGCGAAGAAGACTTCTTATGATGTTTCTCCTTCTTCTTTGACTTTGCCATGAATAACTTGGCCTCGCGCTCCTTGAGGGCCTTCGGATTCATGTGTTGACATGAATCGCAAGTCGAGACGTCGTGGTCGGAGCTCAAACACCATAGACAGTCGGAGTGAGGATCTGTAACTGACATCTTGCCCCCACACTCTCGACAGGGCTTGAAACCCGACTTCCTCTGAGACATTGTTACCGCAGAGAAGACTACGCAGCAGACAATACACTGTAACCACGAAGGTAACAGTAACTCCCTCGAAGATAACCGTTTCGAATGCACGGAAAAAAGGGAACTGTCATCGGCACGTCGGCGAGGACTTCTTATTGCCTGTATGACGTCAGACGGCGTCGCGTGGGCTAAAGTGACGTCCTCGTCGACGTGCAGAGACTAGTAAGAAGATTTCCGTCAAATGCTGGCGCCATGGGAGTATTCATCAGGTGAGGAATCCACAGGTAGTTGTATCCATCAGAAAGGTATTGTTGCTGTTGCTTGACCAGGGCTCACACCCCAGTCAACCAACAACCCAATTTCTCACAATCAAGAACCAGAGGGAGAACTGTTTTGTCCTTAATACTTACAGCAGCTCTGAAGCATGTAAAGGCCAGAACCCTCACAGTTCAGAAATTCACCCGTCACTGCAACAGAAACAAAAACATGTTTAGACCCTGATCCTTTAGACTTGGTTGATAACCAACACACTTTTTTCTAAAATAAAATATTTTCCACAAAAGTATATCAAGCAAAACGTCTGATGGCTTGAAGTGATCTGCAATTGTTTCCAGCCATCCATCCAAAATGTTCAATAATCAACGTTCTGTCTCATTCCAATATATGTCTTTGCATAACATGAAGAACCCACATATTTGCTGCATTTGTGACATAATCCATCATCTGATGCTTAATCTGCAGTTTGTATGCGTGTTGCTGCATAGATGAAGGCCTTTTGCAAAGGTTGACTGGTCACCTTTCTGTTGCATATTGTTATATTTGGGTGCTAAGCTGGTACTAATGAGGATCAACCAATGCCCAGACCTTGTTAACAAGTGTAGAAATGATAAAATCATGAAGAAATACTATGGCAATCTTTGCTGCATAATTTGCCTTTTCTTGCCGTGCAATTTACTCAAACCTGCCACATAATTTGGCCCTCTCCTGCCACCGAATCCAGTGGCCTGACAACAGGCATCTCCTGCTTCTCCAGTGTATGGCCATGACATCAGGATAGTATCTGCATTTAAAATCATTTAGCATGACTAGTTTGATTGTAAATGCATTTTAGGAGGCCCAAAAAGTATGAGGAATCTGGGACTATTTCAACACACAAAGGCCTAAGTTACATCTACACCCTGTGCAGAGGAACTGAGTAGGAAGGAAGTGTGATTCGTTTTTTACCCATGTGAAGTGGAAGCCATCATCAAAATGGTTGAAATGCATGGAGGCGTGGAGAAACTCATCCACAAATGATCCACATTTTGTGTTTAAAGGGCTATGTATCATGAGCGTAGGGAAGAATTTTACAACCTTTTTGATCCATTTGCAAGACAGGGCCTCCGGTAGCTAGACAGGGCCTCCGGTAGCTATATCAAGAAAATGCGCCATGTAGGCCCCCGGCTCTTCGAATACCAGAGAATAGAAATAATTCGTGGGAAGCTTATGTTCCTATCTTGGATCATCAAAATCTGCATCCTCTACACCAGGTCACCTGAAGATTCAGTAAAAGAAGGGTGTGGTTATATCCAGTTTATGGTCTGAGACACTTTAAAGAAGTCAGTGGAGGGCAGCAAGGCTATGCTCAACACAAATTTCACCCACAGGAGAGATACTAATATCCAACAAAAGAGTGTTTTGGGCTTTTGATAAAAACCATAACACTGCAATAAATCATAAGGCCAAGGATTCACCAGTAGATTGCCCGAGGACACCACACACCAATAATTTATGATGGTCCTCTCAAAAAACAGTATTCAAATGTTTTCACATATCTGCATCAAACATCATCAGACCTTTCCAGACAGATATCAAGATTTTGGAATGGGCTAATTCAATTTGACCGTACATCTTCAAGGTACAAGACTGCCTCAACCCTGCCTCAACCCTGCATGAACTAAATCGGCCACAGGATGGGATTTTGTGAGGCCAGCCGAGCTCCTGTATGGACACACTAACTCAGAGCTGCAGTGAGAGCTTTACATCTTAGGCCTTTTAAGCTAGTTAGGGTTCAGGTCCTCAGCTTGCTAAAAAGGAAAAGTAACATGTTGAACAGAGAAGTACGCTTTCCCTAAAAAATGTATAGCGCGATGACTGGATGTAAACCTTTCACTGTGGCCGACCTATGCCTGGGCAACCTGTTCCAAGGGGGTCCTGGGGGCAGTGTGTGAAATATCCTGTAAACAGCTGTTCCTTCTTTAGAAAGTAATATTCTTGAGATGATTATGAAAAACCATGTAACATACCTTCCCGGGCTTCAAATATTGCATCTTTATGTTCAACAAAATCAGGCACATGGAAGAGAAGAGGTTAACCACATAGGCAGAGCCTATCAACACAGTACCAACCCTACTTGGAAATTAAATAAATGAAGGTCTATTGCAATCATACTGTGAACCACAGACTCACATGTAGACCCACCAGACACATCATCGCTGGCTTACCTTTCTCAATATCTTTGTAGAGCTGGTCAATGAAGGAGTCCAGCTGTTCCCTCTCTGGCGCCTGCACATCAAGGGCATCGCAGCCATGCACCCACTGACTCAAGGAGCTGCAGAAAAATCAAGCGACACACTTGCTGTCTTATTACATACTTGAGTAACTGAGTCCTTCCATATGGTATTGTGGTTATCGTGCTGAGAAACAAAAAAACCTTTGACTTTCAAAAAACAGGTACAATACTTTGGTGGAGGGGATAGAGGTCTGATGTTGCTACTGCAAAGGATTTGTGCCTCTCTACAGTCAGGTGAGACCCGGAGCAGTGTTAAAGATCACCTAGGAGGATGTCATACTGTAAATGTCGCTGATGATAAAAATATAGTCACCATAAAATGATGGAATTTTTATCTCCTTTTTCCTCTATTAAGTTTTCATTTGGTTTATTTTTTTTAATTTAAGGGGTGAACCAAGGATTTAACATCCCCTAGCTCGCCATCCTTCATCCTTCCACGCTTACATGCTTTATTTCAGTTTTCACTGTATTGTCATTGTAACGGCCCCTTTTGGCCCATCTGTCATCTATTTAACAATTCTAAACCCATCACCATAACACCATTTATACGGTTACAGCTTCATTCCTCAGTGAACTCTGCATCCACTCCTGTTCAGTTTCTCTATTTCAGCGACATGCACCTAACCTATAGGCTGTTGGAGTGACTCTCTCACTGCCAGCCCTCCCGTCACCTTATCTACCCCTTCCTGCTTGGGGTGAGGGATAGAGGGCTGCTGTGGAGGGCGACAGCAGTGCCTGGATAAGGGTTGTGGGGGCTTACTGGGTTATGAGACGGATGTTAGCAGTGGTTGATGAACTTAGAGGTGCTGAGTTAGGGGATGGTGGGATTCTTGGATTGAGCGCACGTGGACAGATTTGGTTGAGGGTTGCATACAGCTTGGCATCAGGGCTAGTGGGCAGCTTGACACATTATTTAGACTAACAATGGGTGTTTTGCTTGATCTGAGACCTAGGAAATGGGCACGAGGAGAAGTTAAGGCTTGTTAGCTTTTTTCAAATCAATGTAACTAAGTTGCAGGCTTTTAGGCTACTTAGGTTTGGGGCAGTCAGGACTGAGGGCTGGTAGGATGTGTGACCGGTAATGACTCCAGTTTTAGGGCAGATAGTCTGTCTCAGTCTACAGTAATTTTTGCTGATGCCATGTTATGGGACACACAGCGTCTTGGCGTGAGGGCTGGTGAATGGCCTGATTTGTAGATAGATGGGTTGCCGGAGCTCAGCAATGAGAGGTCCCTTTGTTTTAGCGTTGACTGGTTGTTTGAGTGAAAGACCAGAAATGATTCTGAAAATGGTGGGCTAATAGGATGCGTTGCTCACACAACTGGTGCACTGCACATGTGGAGATCAAGAGGGCTGTTTGGGTTGGTGTCAGAAGGGCTGTTTTGGTTCAGGTTGGGAAAGCTCGTTAGATTTGGGGAGACAAGCAGTTCTGCCAAGCTCCTAATTTTATATATTAACTTACAACCCTTGCTTTGGTCATTTTGTGTAGGTTAGGGAAGGTTATGAAGGGTGATTAATGTGTGAAGCATGCATCGTTCCCATGTACAGAGGGCATATTAACCAGCATTATTTGAAACAGTGCCCAAATTAACAAGGGTGTCATGTTAAAGCCCATGCAATTGTAAGAGCACATTCACTCATTTTCATAGAGATACTGTCACCTGGAAATGAGGAGTGTTTTGCCTGTTCTAATGATCCACATAACTGAAGAATGCACAAGGGCAAAATGTCCTTTGGGGCACACTAAGCATGCACACCTGGGAGGTGGTATACATTTGTTGTACCCCATGCCTTTTCGCAGGTTCCACTGGTTTCTCAATTGCAGATTTTTTCCCCAGACCCTAAACTTAGTTTAGGGACCACCTAACAATAGGAAGTATCCCCTACTAAATCGGATAATGGGTATTTGGTCTGCGAGAGAAAATAGGGTACCCAGAGCCTCAATGACTCTCCAGTATAGGTTGGTCAAACAGTGAAAACCTAGCTCGTGGGAGGTGGTTTGAAGGGTGAATCAAAAATAAGTTGTAAGGAAATGCCTCCTTGGCATGGTTGCCCCCTGACTTTTTGCCTTTGCTGATGCTATGTTTACAATTGAAAGTGTGCTGAGGCCTGCTAACCAGGCCCCAGCACCAGTGTTCTTTCCCTAAACCTGTACTTTTGTATCCACAATTGGCAGACCCTGGCATCCAGATAAGTCCCTTGTAACTGGTACTTCTAGTACCAAGGGCCCTGATGCCAAGGAAGGTCTCTAAGGGCTGCAGCATGTCTTATGCCACCCTGGAGACCTCTCACTCAGCACAGACACACTGCTTGCCAGCTTGTGTGGGCTAGTGAGGACAAAACGAGTAAGTCGACATGGCACTCCCCTCAGGGTGCCATGCCAGCCTCTCACTGCCTATGCAGTATAGGTAAGACACCCCTCTAGCAGGCCTTACAGCCCTAAGGCAGGGTGCACTATACCATAGGTGAGGGTACCAGTGCATGAGCATGGTACCCCTACAGTGTCTAAACAAAACCTTAGACATTGTAAGTGCAGGGTAGCCATAAGAGTATATGGTCTGGGAGTCTGTCAAACACGAACTCCACAGCACCATAATGGCTACACTGAAAACTGGGAAGTTTGGTATCAAACTTCTCAGCACAATAAATGCACACTGATGCCAGTGTACATTTTATTGTAAAATACACCCCAGAGGGCACCTTAGAGGTGCCCCCTGAAACTTAACCAACTATCTGTGTAGGCTGACTAGTTTTAGCAGCCTGCCACAAACCGAGACATGTTGCTGGCCCCATGGGGAGAGTGCCTTTGTCACTCTGAGGCCAGTAACAAAGCCTGCACTGGGTGGAGATGCTAACACCTCCCCCAGGCAGGAATTGTCACACCTGGCGGTGAGCCTCAAAGGCTCACCTCCTTTGTGCCAACCCAGCAGGACACTCCAGCTAGTGGAGTTGCCCGCCCCCTCCGGCCAGGCCCCACTTTTGGCGTCAAGGCCGGAGAAAATAATGAGAAAAACAAGGAGGAGTCACTGGCCAGTCAGGACAGCCCCTAAGGTGTCCTGAGCTGAAGTGACTCTAACTTTTAGAAATCCTCCATCTTGCAGATGGAGGATTCCCCCAATAGGGTTAGGATTGTGACCCCCTCCCCTTGGGAGGAGGCACAAAGAGGGTGTACCCACCCTCAGGGCTAGTAGCCATTGGCTACTAACCCCCCAGACCTAAACACGCCCTTAAATTTAGTATTTAAGGGCTACCCTGAACCCTAGAAAATCAGATTCCTGCAACTACAAGAAGAAGGACTGCCTAGCTGAAAACCCCTGCAGAGGAAGACCAGAAGACGACAACTGCCTTGGCTCCAGAAACTCACCGGCCTGTCTCCTGCCTTCCAAAGATCCTGCTCCAGCGACGCCTTCCAAAGGGACCAGCGACCTCGACATCCTCTGAGGACTGCCCCTGCTTCGAAAAGACAAGAAACTCCCGAGGACAGCGGACCTGCTCCAAGAAAAGCTGCAACTTTGTTTCCAGCAGCTTTAAAGAACCCTGCAAGCTCCCCGCAAGAAGCGTGAGACTTGCAACACTGCACCCGGTGACCCCGACTCGGCTGGTGGCGATCCAACACCTCAGGAGGGACCCCAGGACTACTCTAAGACTGTGAGTACAAAAACCTGTCCCCCCTGAGCCCCCACAGCGCCGCCTGCAGAGGGAATCCCGAGGCTTCCCCTGACCGCGACTCTTTGAATCCTCAGTCCCGACACCTGGGAGAGACCCTGCACCCGCAGCCCCCAGGACCTGAAGGACCGGACTTTCACTGGAGGAGTGACCCCCAGGAGTCCCTCTCCCTTGACCAAGTGGAGGTTTCCCCGAGGAACCCCCCCCTTGCCTGCCTGCAGCGCTGAAGAGATCCCTAGATCTCCCATTGACTTCCATTACAAACCCGACGCTTGTTTCTACACTGCACCCGGCCGCCCCCGCGCTGCTGAGGGTGAAATTTCTGTGTGGGCTTGTGTCCCCCCCGGTGCCCTACAAAACCCCCCTGGTCTGCCCTCCGAAGACGCGGGTACTTACCTGCAAGCAGACCGGAACCGGGGCACCCCCTTCTCTCCATTCTAGCCTATGTGTTTTGGGCACCACTTTGAACTCTGCACCTGACCGGCCCTGAGCTACTGGTGTGGTGACTTTGGGGTTGCTCTGAACCCCCAACGGTGGGCTACCTTGGACCAAGAACTAAGCCCTGTAAGTGTCTTACTTACCTGGTTAACCTAACAAATACTTACCTCCCCTAGGAACTGTGAAAATTGCACTGTGTCCACTTTTAAAACAGCTATTTGTGAATAACTTGAAAAGTATACATGCAATTTTGATGATTTGAAGTTCCTAAAGTACTTACCTGCAATACCTTTCGAATGAGATATTACATGTAGAATTTGAACCTGTGGTTCTTAAAATAAACTAAGAAAAGATATTTTTCTATATAAAAACCTATTGGCTGGATTTGTCTCTGAGTGTGTGTACCTCATTTATTGTCTATGTGTATGTACAACAAATGCTTAACACTACTCCTTGGATAAGCCTACTGCTCGACCACACTACCACAAAATAGAGCATTAGTATTATCTCTTTTTGCCACTATCTTACCTCTAAGGGGAACCCTTGGACTCTGTGCATACTATTCCTTACTTTGAAATAGTGCATACAGAGCCAACTTCCTACATAAGTTACTTAGTTATCAAACACACAATAAAATGTATGTACAGTTGTGTTTGTTGTGTGAAACTGAAATCCCTTGCGGAGAATCAGGTGGGTCTGTCAAGCTTCTATTATATTCACAGACTAGCTGGCGTTCTCTTCTGAGGCAACATTGCCAGCCGGAAGCATGCAGATAGTAGCAGGGTCAGGGACAGAGCATCAGACTAACTCCACACCTTGAGGGGGCAAGAAGGGTGCACCTTCGTCCCAGAAAGCACCAACAGGTCGCCACAGGTTTCGGTCAGATGTTTTCCTTAAAGTTGCTAGTATACTGGGCCTCATCCCACCTCAAATAATGTTGGTTGTGCCTTCTTATGCTAGTGTTAGGAGGTTGCCTAGTTATGGGGTTTGGCTGTGTGAGGGAATGGAGAGGCAGCAGGCTATGTGCAGGGGCAAAGGATATATACAAAGGACACATTGTGAGTTTCAACAAGCTGGGTGTCTTCTTTCTTGATTTGTGACAACCTGCATGGCCTTTATTTTGGACTTCTACCTGGAAGCTACTGACTAGCAGTCTAGTGGGCAGGATGGTAAACAACATTACCCACCACGGGCACAATCCATTAACCACGGATTGCCACAGAACAGTACGGACAACCCTTGCTCTAGAAGACAAGTGGTCTGGATCACTAGGTTCCAGCCTTCAGAAGACACTAAACATCATTTAAGCTCAGTTCTTTTAAAAGAAAGAAACCAGTCAAAAGTTATCAACCCCTAAATAATGAAAGAGTGAGAACTCTTAACGTCATATCTCAAGGATTGAAACCGGTTACTTGAAAACTGTTCACAGTTTTCTGCAACACGTGCATTAGCCCACTGTGCTATCTCCACAGGGAACATGTGAGTCACTGGCTTGTCTCACAACAGTCTGAACAGTGGCGAGCCTTTAGGCTCGACCACAGTCCTACCAGCCCATGGAATTTAGTATCAAATCATGGGTGATACTAAGGTCATGCAGGTCCAGAACTCCCCTAAAGGGTTGCATGTGACTGTCTTCCGCCCCTCCACGGCCTGCTCAGGTGAAAAGCACCTAAATATTTTAGCTTAAATATATATACTGCCAAAAAGAGTTTTAAGCTATGTTTTGAATTCCCACCCACCTCCATCTGCTTCCACCCCATCACTGACCAGAGACGGGTGCTAAAGGACTGGCTAACGTGAATAGTTTATTTAGTGTAGGCACTTTGTATATCTCTAGCAGGTCATATTTACTCAGCGAAATGTATTAAACTTGCCATAGGAAAAAAAACAATTGCACGACTCAGTAAACACCTGACAGGTATGTCATTACATAGTGCTTTAGCAGGAAAAGCAGTGAACGTTTCCATGTATTTCCCTCCTAAATTGACCCCTTGTGCAGAACTCAATCAGCGCTGCGGTTTAGTCTGCATAATCTATAACAGGCAATACACAGATATCTCTCCTGAAATCCTGCTCAACTCCTATACATGACTGTGGAAACTGGCTAAGGAATCCATTAGCTTCTACATGACGAAATCATCCTCGTTAAACATTTCTACATAAATCACACCAAAGGGATACTTAAGGAACTTCTCCCAAGATCCATGTGCGCATGTGCCCACTTCGGCCCCCAAAGTGAACCCGGCTCCATGTGGTACATGTTCCACACATCCACCCGCTCAGCCTTCCACAATGCCCACTCCCTGCCAGTGCTGCAGAGGATTAAAGTACAAATATGTTATATAATACTGTAGCAGAGGCCTAGAGTCCAAGTAGGAACAGCCTCCTGACAAACCTCCTGCCAGAGCGCCACGACTCATGCACTAACGAGCTTTAAAGCAACAACATGGAGCCAGATCCCAGACTCTGAGCATAGGGTTCCAGCCTCTGGCATAGCGCCACGACTCATGCACTAACGAGCTTTAAAGCAACAACATGGAGCCAGATCCCAGACTCTGAGCATAGGGTTCCAGCCTCTGGCATAGCGCCACGACTCATGCACTAACGAGCTTTAAAGCAACAACATGGAGCCAGATCCCAGACTCTGAGCATAGGGTTCCAGCCTCTGGCATAGCGCCACGACTCATGCACTAACGAGCTTTAAGCAACAACATGGAGCCAGATCCCAGACTCTGAGCATAGGGTTCCAGCCTCTGGCATAGCGCCACGACTCATGCACTAACGAGCTTTAAAGCAACAAGATGGAGCCCGATCCCAGACTCTGAGCATAGGGTTCCAGCCTCTGGCATAGCGCCACGACTCATGCACTAACGAGCCTTAAGCAACAACATGGAGCCAGATCCCAGACTCTGAGCATAGGGTTCCAGCCTCTGGCATAGCGCCACGACTCATGCACTAACGAGCTTTAAGCAACAACATGGAGCCAGATCCCAGACTCTGAGCATAGGGTTCCAGCCTCTGGCATAGCGCCACGACTCATGCACTAACGAGCTTTAAAGCAACAACATGGAGCCAGATCCCAGACTCTGAGCATAGGGTTCCAGCCTCTGGCATAGCGCCACGACTCATGCACTAACGAGCTTTAAGCAACAAGATGGAGCCAGATCCCAGACTCTGAGCATAGGGTTCCAGCCTCTGGCATAGCGCCACGACTCATGCACTAACGAGCTTTAAGCAACAAGATGGAGCCAGATCCCAGACGCTGAGCATAGGGTTCCAGCCTCTGGCATAGCGCCACGACTCATGCACTAACGAGCTTTAAGCAACAACATGGAGCCAGATCCCAGACTCTGAGCATAGGGTTCCAGCCTCTGGCATAGTTTGGTGGAATCTAACCATCCCCTTCTCAGAAACAGAGGAAAATGGAGGTGCTCAGACTTGTCTTCAACTCAGGTGGCACAACTTAAAGGACGTGAAAGAGGACTGCAGAAAGGGGGTCACACCGTGCACACTTTAACTACACAAACATTTTTATCATGAACAATTCAGCGTTAAGTGGATAATAAAGTGATGTGTAGCGCTATATAAAACTACTTATGGAACCTAATACAATGCAGTAGACAAAATATGATCAGGACTTTGCTGTGCTGCTGGCACATTCTATCCAAGCAGTAGAACTATGTAAAATATATGTGGTTGTCCTGTGCATTAGTCTCCTCTCCTGTAAGTATCCGCCCAGCACTAAGGACCACATTGTCAGAGTAACAAAGGCGCTTTTCCGTTTCACACAGTGGGGCCCTCTCTTCTGTCTCCAGTGACAAGCACCTTTGTGTGACGCGGTCAGTGGTCAACTGCAACGTGTACTGACCTTCTCATTCAACTCGGTCCACTCCTAGTCACATGTAGGCAGATGACCTGACTTGTCAATGGTGTCTCCAGTAGGAACCTGTAGCTTAAACCCTATTGTCGATGCATTTGCATTACGATCAGTGGTCAGTCTGTGTAAAGATGTTTCCTGCAGAAATCTGCACATCAGAATGTCAGCAATAGGTACACATAAGATTTAAACAATTCTTTGTCACTGTACTCTTTCAGCCTCAGCATCATTTCAAAGGTTTGCTGATGGTATGTGGTTTTTTTTTGGGGGGTGGGGGGGGGCAAGAGTGGTTGTTACATGTGCTTAGCACAATTGTTAGGGCAGATTGTACTAATAGCTCTAATTAATTTGAAAACGTTCTGTAATCCTATATGAACACGGGTTGGGAAGGCATGAAACACCACCACCAGCCAGATTTTGAACTCATCAACCAAGACCTAGAATCGTGAGAGAACAGAAAGGGGCTACTTATCTGGGGTACGGTTTCAAGGTCAGCGAGTCACACTACTGTTCTATAGAATCCTGTTCAGGAAGCTACAGCTGATGCGTGTCCACTTACAGGTTCATAGCATGATCTGCAGCTCTGAAAACCTCACCTGTAGTTCGACTTATGGGTTCCGCTGCTAAGATCTGTAGCACGCAGCCCCGCTCTGACAGCCATCTCTGTCTGGAGGGGCAGATCTGAGGCATTTTGTCCGGGACAGTAGGCCCCTTCTATAGTGTTGTCTCTGGCTCAGGAGAATAGATCAGGAGAACTGTTTCCAACACACAAAGCTCGAGTGGAGAGGTGTGGCACAATGGTTAGAGTGGCAGACCTTGATGCAGAGATCTGGCCCAAGACCAGGGTTCAATTCCCGCATCGGCGGGTCTTGGGCTCAATTCCATTGGACCAGATAATTCTCCCCTCGGTGCCTAATCTAATTAATGGATCCCACTCTAACTCTGGGCAATAGCTTGCTTAATCTCTACAACAGCCCTGACAGTGCTTGGATGCCTGGCTTCACCCTGGGGGTTGACCAGGAGTGGGTGCCTCACAGGGAAAAGCCAGGAGGGGTTCCACAGCGGTATGCGTACAGCGCCTTGAGACCCTAACGGGTGAGTAGGGCGCTATACAAGTGCGAAGTGTTTACATGTTTACCATGTACAGTTCCGAATTATGTTAGATCTGGAGCAGTGTCCCACTCTGGAGGTCTCATCTAGGGCATGACATCCTGTCCTTCCTTTAAGATCTGAAGTATGTAGGGTGTCAAGTTCAGGAAGCCTCGTCTGTGGTACAGCATCCAGCTGCTGAGGTCGGATCTGGCGCACGGTTTCAGACATCGAGGCCTCATCTGAAATAATATACTGTCTGGATGCACATCTGGAGCACAGTGTCCCTTCCTGAAGGTGACAACTAAAGTTGGAGGCCAGCTCTGGATGCCTCATCTCGTATGGTGTCTACTTTCGGAGGCATGGTGTCCCGCACCAGAGGTTTCATCTAATGTACAGCACATAGGTCTGGATGTAAAATCTGGATCGGGGTGAGCAGCACTGATGGTTTCATTTAGGGTGCAGGGCTCAGGTCTGGAGGTAAAATCTTGGGCGTGGTGACCTGCACTGATGGTTTCATCTAGGGTGCAGGGCTCAGGTCTGGAGGTAACATCCCTGAGCAGGGTGACCAGAACTGGAGGTCTGATCAGTTCTTCACTAGGTCTGTCCACCGGACATCAGAAAATGCACGGTTATTTTATATCTATATCTATATACACATACACACACCAGCCCAACACTAGATGGCAGGAGTATCTACAGCTACACATGCCACGAGCTCAGTTGTAAGTGCACAGCCTGCCTAAGGGTTCTGGTTACTGATGCACATGCCTTCCCGATAACCTCAGTCCCAGGGGCTCTCGCTATGGACGCCGCCATGAATGAACAATTGAACATCAGCTCCGGAGGGGGCAGGTTCGGGGCGCTTAGGCGGCTAACATACTAACAGTGCCAGAGCATTCCAGCTTCTGGGAGCTGAGCTGCTCATGCATGATCAACGCCAAACGGACGCACCGGATAGTAACTCACACTTTAATGTCCGTCCCAGAGGGACCCAGCTCTCGAAGCTGAGGGGTGCATGCAGAATTAAACCTTTGGCACCAGGGGGCACCAGAGGCCGGGTAATGACAGTTTTGAACCACTAAGCTTGCATGTTTTAGGGGTAGGCGTTCGGAACTCGGGGTAGTGGCGTACATGCTCACCCCATAACGTCAATCCCAAAGGGTGGGGGGTTTTAGAAGCTGAGAACTACATACACTGTTAAATGTCGGCACAGAGGGGTGCAGAGTTTGGCTGATGACGCGGATGGGAACATTTAAACATCCAGATTTCCGGTGATTTAACATCAGCACTGGG
Source organism: Pleurodeles waltl (assembly GCF_031143425.1). Classification (NCBI taxonomy): domain Eukaryota; kingdom Metazoa; phylum Chordata; class Amphibia; order Caudata; family Salamandridae; genus Pleurodeles; species Pleurodeles waltl. Next base: position 1,310,960,017 of record NC_090437.1, on the reverse strand, counting down.
GGGCTGTGGTTTCTGGGGGGCTGTGGTTTCGGGGGGCGCTGGTGTGCATAAATCACGGTTACCTGTTATTCACTAAAGTTTCACTGAGACCCTCTGTGATCAAACTCTACAAACAGGAACCTGAGATGTGGAGTGACGGCTTGAACCTCACCCCGGTTTTTCGGGTTCAACCCTGAGCTCGGGGCACCCCCATAACCGTGCCTGTGTATCAGAGCCAGACAGCTAATACACATCCTGCCTGGGAGCCCCGCACTTCCAGACACTCTGCGGGGAGACCAGGTCCCCCAGCGATTGACTTGCTAATGGTGGCCATTGTTATTAATTAGCCAATCACCTGCTGCGCTGAACATTATCAATAACAAAAGGGAGCTTCGGACTCCCTCACCTCAAGGGCCGGAGGCTTGGGGGCGACCTGCAGGACGGTGGTAAGTACCCAGGCCATTATGCAATATTCCGCCAGATTACCCATCAATTGCAAAAACTAATGAAGACCCCCAGCTTTCAGGGAGGGGACCCGCCCCCTCTCTTTTAATGGATGTTTGTGCTCTCAAATGGGTGTTAATGGGGCTGAGAACTGAAAACTTGAGAGCAGGTTTGCAGAATAATAAAGGCCGTGCACCCCAACTGGAAACTTTAAATATAGTTTCCACAGCGCAAAAGTCTATTCGTTTTCGTCTCTCGCCTGGGACCAATTCATCCGTATCATAGGCTGTGTTGTAAATATATAGTTTTAAAAAAGGAGTTTGCTGTTCTCTTACCTTTTTAAGTTACATCATCGAAACAGAATTTGATAGCCGAACCCTCCCACCTCACTAGCTACAGAATTTCATTTAAGGAACCGTTGAATTCTGGGAATTGTAGTCTTGGGCCATTTGAAGTGCACCAAATAGACTAAATGCATAAATTAAGATAACCCCAGCAGGTAAGGGCACCTGGGCCCGCTCACTCGCATGTCTCCGAGACACAGAGTCACTACTCTCACGCGTGGCACTCGTTGGAAGTGTGTTTATCTCAACAGGACCTTCGAAACTGGCACAGACTGGAACTACGAGTCGCAATGCCATGCACAGCTCTGGCCCCTGCTCGGCTACTCAGCTAGGCACCGGGCAAAACAAAATTTGGCGCCCCCTGCATGTTAATATTTTGGGAGGAGGGTGAGAGGGAAAATTAAGGAGCAACATTAAAATAAAAAGATAAAATGCGGGCACCTGTGACGTAGGAAGGTTAAACATCGCCCTAAGTAAGCACCCACACAGCTGGACACAATCCTCGCGCTGGGGTTGGTCAGAAGCAGGGGCGCCGGAGTGCCGAGGACCTCAGGTCATCCTGGACTCCTTCAGCCAGGCCTGGTCTGTAAGTCAACAACACTGTGGGCGCTAGGATGTTTGCCCACATTTAAGTTAACATGAAAGTTCATGTCCTAAGATGTAACGGGCTATTTATTGGCGAAACGCCAGAACTTGATTAAAGTCTGACACTTGAGATCAACAGGGCCCTGATTTTCGACTTCAGTATTTTTTTTTTTTTTTTAAAGAAACAAAGGCATTCTGGTACTTGAAATCTTTAGTTAGACCAACTAGGCGCACGACAGGATAATAGTTACTTGTGAATAACAAGTCCAGGGCTTCGATTTTTTGTTGTGTCCCAGTTTCAGGCACCACATCGCAGCGCTAGAATGACGCTTGTGTGCTTCTACATCTGGTAAAAGTGAATCCAAGCTGCATATTTTTAGAGATTTCCAGTTTCTTAGGTCTATGCGTGAGTAGCTTATTCAAGCCAAGTTTTAGCTTTGGATTCTGGGTCTTGTAGTCCTGGTTTTATAATGGGATAAACTTGACTACAGGCCAGAGAATAAAAAACAAAAACAAAGAACCGGGTGAGCTACTTATACGTGAACACTGGGAATTCGAGAGCTCAGATTTTCTTTTACAATTTAATGTCTGGTCTGCTCAAACACTGCCGAGTAAACACTGACGAGTATTGCCTCTTGAGATCTGTGCCCTCCACATTAATGCTTCTACATTCAAGTCAGGCGAGTGTGTCAGCACCACTGGTCACTGGTGTGTGGATGGGAGCACCACTGGTCACTGGCGCGGGGATGGGAGCACCACTGGTCACTGGCGCGGGGATGGGAGCACCACTGGTCACTGGCGCAAGGATGGGAGCACCACTGGTCACTGGCGCAAGGATGGGAGCACCACTGGTAACCAGCACGAGGATGGGAGCGTTACTGGCGCCAGGATGGGAGCACCACCGGTCACTGGAGCCTTCAGCACCACTGGTCACCGGCACGAGGGTGGGAGCACCACTGGTCACTGGCGCACTCAGCACGACTGGTCACTGGCGCGAGGATGGGAGCACCACTGGTCACTGGGGCGAGGATGGGAGCACCACTGGTCACTGGCGCCCCCAGCACCACTGGTCACTGGTGCGAGGATGGGAGCACCACTGGTCACTGGGGCGAGGATGGGAGCACCACTGGTCACTAGCATGAGAATGGGAGCACCACTGGTCACTGGCACGAGGATGGGAGCGTTACTGGTCACTGGTGTGATGACGGGAACAACACTGGTCACTGGTGTGATGATGGGAGCACCACTGGTCACTAGCACGAGGATGGGAGCACCACTGGTCACTAGCACGAGAATGGGAGAACGAGAATGAGAGCACCACTGGTAACTAACATGAGGATGGGAGCACCACTGGTCACTGGCGCCAGGATGGGAGCACCACTGGTCACTGGTGTGATGACGGGAACACCACTGGTCACTGGTGTGATGATGGGAGCACCACTGGTCACTGGTGTGATGATGGGAGCACCACTGGTCACTGGCACGATGACGGGAACACCACTGGTCACTGGTGTGATGACGGGAACACCACTGGTCACTGGTGTGATGACGGGAACACCACTGGTCACTGGCACGAGGATGGGAGCACCACTGGTCACTGGCACGAGGATGGGAGCACCACTGGTCACTGGCACGAGGATGGGAGCACCACTGGTCACTGGTGTGATGACGGTAACACCACTGGTCACTGGTGTGATGATGGGAGCACCACTGGTCACTGGTGTGATGATGGGAGCACCACTGGTCACTGGTGTGATGATGGGAGCACCACTGGTCACTGGCACGAGGATGGGAGCACCACTGATAACTAGCACGAGGATGGGAGCACCACTGGTCACTGGAGCTCTCATCACCTCTGGTCACTGGCGCAAGGATGGGAGCACCACTGGTCACTGGCGCAAGGATGGGAGCACCACTGGTCACTGGAGCGAGGATGGGAGCACCACTGGTCACTGGTGTGATGACGGGAGCACCACTGGTCACTGGTGTGATGACGGGAGCACCACTGGTCACTGGCGCTAGGATGGGAGCACCACTGGTCACTGGAGCGAGGATGGGAGCACCACTGGTCACTGGTGTGATGACGGGAACACCACTGGTCACTGGTGTGATGATGGGAGCACCACTGGTCACTGGCACGAGGATGGGAGCACCACTGGTCACTGGTGTGATGACGGGAACACCACTGGTCACTGGTGTGATGACGGGAGCACCACTGGTCACTGGTGTGATGATGGGAGCACCACTGGTCACTGGCACGAGGATGGGAGCACCACTGATAACTAGCACGAGGATGGGAGCACCACTGGTCACTGGAGCTCTCATCACCACTGGTCACTGGCGCAAGGATGGGAGCACCACTGGTCACTGGAGCGAGGATGGGAGCACCACTGGTCACTGGTGTTATGACGGGAGCACCACTGGTCACTGGTGTGATGACGGGAGCACCACTGGTCACTGGTGTGATGACGGGAGCACCACTGGTCACTGGCGCTAGGATGGGAGCACCACTGGTCACTGGAGCGAGGATGGGAGCACCACTGGTCACTGGAGCGAGGATGGGAGCACCACTGGTCACTGGTGTGATGATGGGAGCACCACTGGTCACTGGTGTGATGACGGGAGCACCACTGGTCAATGGCGCTAGGATGGGAGCACCACTGGTCACTGGAGCGAGGATGGGAGCACCACTGGTCACTGGTGTGATGACGGGAACACCACTGGTCACTGGTGTGATGATGGGAGCACCACTGGTCACTGGCACGAGGATGGGAGCACCACTGGTCACTGGCACGAGGATGGGAGCACCACTGGTCACTGGCACGAGGATGGGAGCACCACTGGTCACTGGTGTGATGACGGGAACACCACTGGTCACTGGTGTGATGATGGGAGCACCACTGGTCACTGGCACGAGGATGGGAGCACCACTGGTCACTGGTGTGATGACGGGAACACCACTGGTCACTGGTGTGATGATGGGAGCACCACTGGTCACTGGCACGAGGATGGGAGCACCACTGATAACTAGCACGAGGATGGGAGCACCACTGGTCACTGGAGCTCTCATCACCACTGGTCACTGGAGCGAGGATGGGAGCACCACTGGTCACTGGCGCTAGGATGGGAGCACCACTGGTCACTGGCGCTAGGATGGGAGCACCACTGGTCACTGGAGCGAGGATGGGAGCACCACTGGTCACTGGAGCGAGGATGGGAGCACCACTGGTCACTGGAGCGAGGATGGGAGCACCACTGGTCACTGGTGTGATGACGGGAGCACCACTGGTCACTGGCGCGAGGATGGGAGCACCACTGGTCACTGGCGCGAGGATGGGAGCACCACTGGTCACTGGAGCGAGGATGCCAGCACCACTGGTCACTGGAGCGAGGATGCCAGCACCACTGGTCACTAGCGAGCGACAAAGGCACGAGGATGGGAGCTATTATTTCAGCCCAAGCCTTGCACATATTGCTTCACCTAGAGTAGAACCAGTCCCCCCACCCAGAACCCCTTCTCCCTCTCCTGAGCTGAAAACCAGACAGTCAATACACAAACCGGGGTAGGATGTTGAACTTCCAGACGGGCCCCATTACCACAGCAGTAGCGGCTGAATGGGGCCGGGAGGGGCGTGTGGGCCCACCCTGAGCAGCGCTTGTGAATGGCACCACAGGCCGCTAGGCTGGAGGCCCATCACCTCCACAGGCCTCCATCAAAGGCCTCCACGTCGGGGCCTCGGGACATGTACCGACAGCGGGCCTGCTTCCAGAACTTGGCAGCACAACATCCACCTGCGCTGCACGTTGTGGGGAGAACTTCAACTGGGGCAGCAAGGGACCCCACGGCGGATTATTCACACCCAGAGCCGGGCATGCGAGCCGCCCCCACGCTCCCTCCGCCCTGGCATTTTTGTTTTTTTCACAAACAGTCCCCGCATCTCCACAACAGTGCAGTCGGGTTGTGAAACCCAAATACACCGGGCCCTGGTGCGAAGGGAGTTTTCTCCCTAAGTTTTCCAGGTCCGTGCATTGTGTACTGCTCCAATCCAGGTTTTGTCCTCCGATTTTAGGACTTGTAGTCCAGTTTTCTAATGGAATCACCCAGACTACAAGTCCCAGAATTCAAATAAAGAGCCTCAGCCGGAGCAGCGCAGCACGCAGGGACCTCTTGGCAGGGTGCCTGGGGGTCGCAGCCTGGCACTGCCTGACAGCCTGCCCCACCCTGCAGGGTGCACCGAGGAAACGCCGGAAGAGCAGTCCGATACTCCCACGGATTCGCAGAGTACTTGATTTACACACCCAGCAGCGGAAAAAGAGACCCTCCACAGGTGCGGGGCCGGTCTCCTTTCACTCCCTCTCCTCCTCTGTCGCTACCTCACATACATTTACCCCTCTGTACGTCCTCTCATTCTGTCCTTCTCTTTCTAATTGTCAGGCTGTCTCCGCCACTGTTCTACCCTCTTTTCCCTTCGCCCCCAATCAAGTTCTCTCTCCCTCCATCTCCCTGTAGGCTATCTGCCCTCCCTCTCTTTTGTCTCTGCCCTCCCCCTCTTCCACTCCGCCTCTCCCCCATGTTCATGTCCTCTTCCCCCTCATCCCCATCCTCACTCTCCAGCTCAGTTTTCCTTTTCTCTAACTACCGCTTCTCTAGGGCTTCCGCGTTCTTTTCCACACACTCTCTCCTCCCCTCTACTACTTACTTTCTTCTCACTCCGTTGCCCCTTTTTAGGTTTCACGAGACAGCACATGTGCGGTCTCCGCGAGACATGTTGTTTACATACAATGGGCTTACAGCTCGTCCACAGCTTACCATTTGTTAGCTTCAGTGTTGCTCTCGTTTGCTTCGCTCCCGTTTGTCACGGCATGCAGGAGGAATGTCCTCTTCTTGTGCTTGGCCCGCCCCTGGAGCATGGACCACGTACTTGTGTCCTTCCACTGCTTACGCTTTTGGAGCTACTTCTCATTTGTCCTCAACCACTCCTTACGAGTACTTATGTTTCCAGTCCGTCTCCCATATCCCCATCCATGTAACGTCCCTCCCGCCCCACTTACATGTTGCTAATTTTCCCTCCCACCCCCTTAACCTGCATTCTAGACCACTGCACTCTACGCCACTCTGTTCTACATCACTGCAATTTAGTCTGCGCCACTGCACACTGCCACTCTGCACCATATATTCTATGCCACTGCACTCTGTTCTACACCACAGCACTCTAAGGCGCTGGACTCCATGCCACTGCACTGTAGACCATTCCACGTCACTGCACTACAGGCCACTCTACATTACTCCATGGCACTGCACTCTACACCGTTCTACTCTCTGCCACTGCATTCTGCACCACACTACGAAACTGGTGCAAATTAGAGCTGATTGGCGTGGAGTGCACTCTACTCTGCTCAGCACCACTCTACGCCAATCTACTTTGCACCACTGTACTCTACCCCACTCCTAAGTGCCGCCACTCTACAACACCGTACCCCACTTTACTCAATGGCACTCTAAACCACTCTACTCTAGGTCACTCTACTCTACGCCATTCCATTGTACTCCCATCCCATCCCCTCCAGTCCACTCCACTCTGCTGGAGGCGAAACCTATTGGTTTTTCCAATGTATGTTATTTGTCGCCTGCTATCTCTTCCTATATTTATAGGGTATCCTCAACCCACCAATCTCTCCATACCTTCTCTCTGTGAGTTTAACGCATTAAAGGCTGGCCAACACGGATGAAACCAGACAGACAGGCCTGCCAAGCCCTCACGGTGACTGCGGGGCCTGCCACAAGGAACACTTACTCTGCTGCTTGTTAACGCACGCCTGCTGCCATTCATGCACGTGCAACATATAGACGCTCGCGGAGGCTGAATGCAGCGCTTCATGTACACCGTGTAGGCACTCAAGTACATGTGAAAGAAGGTCCACGTTTAGTACATGCAAGCCGACAGAGGTACCTGAACTCGTGGGGGAAGTTACTGAGTGAACCTGAGTGATAGGTGATGTTGGCCTAAGGAAAGAAGCCACTGATCTAGACAATAAAACAAAACTAAGAGGGACAGATGCATCAAGAGAATAAGTATCCGCCCAGGGCTACAATGTGAGACAAGCAGGACACCAGGGATTAGGTACCATGCTTTGTGCCCCCCGGCCACAATTCACAGTTAAAAAAAAAACATGTATAGCTACCTAGAATACCAGGTTCATGGCTGACTATATAGGCCAGCCCCGTTTTCTCCTCCGAATTCTGGGGCTAATAGTCCTGGCTTTATACTGGGTCAACCAAGACTACAAGTCCTAGAATTATAGAGGGGAAAAAACAGAACTGTTCTAACTAGTCATGCCTGAACCTGGGAAACTCGCAGCTATGACCATGCACACACTACGAGGTGGTGCTTCCGGGTCAGGTGCAGGACAGTACATGGGGCTCTTAGAGCCTCTCCCCGGAACGTAGCCTCCCTCCAACCCCGGGACAGGTCCTGGCTACAATAAACCACAATTCATAAATTTTCCAAACTCTGATATGAGGTCTGTGCCTGCAATGCACTGAAGGCCAGGGAGGTTAGGTGGGTCTTGCACTTTATGTTAACACTTAAGGTACCTCATCTGCCCTGTCTCTGCGCTGGTAATAAGTAGGCACCTAGGTATGGGTGGGGCGGCTGTGTGTATGAAGGGGAGGCCTGCTGTGGGTGTGATGGAGTAGAGCCCTCACAAACCAGGTGGGTCACTGGAGTAGCATTTGTTCACCAGCTTGCATGAACTCTGTACTTTTCACAAGAAGAGAAAGCCTGCTGTGGCTGTGAGGGAGTGGAGCTCACATCAGCCGTGTTTGAAACTGGTAGTACCATGTGTTCACCTGCCTGCATGAGCTCTGTACATGTCACAGGAAGGGGAGGCCTGCTGTGGGTGTGAGGGAGTGGAGCTCACAACAGCCATGTCTGAAACTGGCAGTACCATGTGTTCACCCGCCTGCGTGAGCTCTGTACATGTCACATGAAAGGGAGGCCTGCTGTGGGTGTGAGGGAGTGGAGCTCACACAGGTCAGGTCTCTCATGGGCAGTACCATATGTTCAGTGGCCTGTGTGATCCGGGAGCAGCGTGGAGGGACCAGTGGAGGGGTCCGGGAGCAGGGTGGTGGGGTTGTGTCCGGTAGCAGGGTGGTAGGGTGGTGTCCAGAAGCAGGGTGGTGGGGTGGTGTCCGGGAGCAGGGTGGTGTGGCGGGGTCCGACCCCCTGGACGTCCCGGGGATATGATATGTACTACTTTCGACTTTTTGCGGAAGGCGCCTAGACCGTTCCCAGAGAGTGCAGAGAAACAGTTCATAATGAAAGCACTGCACACTTACACCTGATGCAAACACTAACTTGTAAATGCACAATAATGCAAAACACTTGTAAGAAACATTAACACAAAGAAAATCCAACAGGGGTGTGCAGGTGCTCTAGAGGAAAATACCTCCCAAGCAAATACATGCATTTTGTTGCCCTGTTGGTGCTTAAGGGAAATAGGTATAATACCCTATGCAGGGTGTAAACTCTGGCCCCATTAAAGTGACTAGTGCCCGCACAGTGGTGTGCCCCAGGCTGTGAATCTGAACCCTGTACCAGAAGCCCCTCACTGGGTAACTAGTGGCCGCTGCACTCTGCTATCAGTATCCCTCTACTGTCACAATATCCACCTCCTACACTGAGATCTGTACCACCCATTTCGTGGACTGCCCTCACACCCCAGAAACTACCATAAAGCACACAGAATGGTGCACTATATCAACCATAAGACTTTTGCACCCCAACCACAAAACAACAGGCCAGACGCATAAGCGTAACCAAACCGTATGGGCCACCCCTTTTCGTATCAACACACAAGATACCATCTAAATATAAAACACTGAAGGAATGTTCAGCAAGCTGAACGTTCGCTGCTGGCAAATACAGCCTTCTGGAGGTCTTCTATGCAATTCTTAGCAAGGCCGGCTTAGCCTTCTATCCTTTCAGGGTAAATGGGGTACCGAGACGTGGATGTTTGTTTTTCACAGGCGTTTGGAAACAGCTCAAGTGCACTATTTAGAGCTACATAAAATAAGTTATTATTGTTATTATTTCACTACAGTCTTTGAATAATCATAAAAATGTTACTAGACCTGCAGGTCAAGTAACTTGAATATTCTACTCGACCTAACTGTAATGTACTTGACCCGTAAATGGGTCTGAAATTGAATGATCCTAGGGAAATAGTTTACACAGTCACCTTTTTCTTCAATCTCACATATGATTGCACCTTCAAATCTGTGAGCTCAGCATTTCTGCAGTACAAAAAAAAAAAAAAACTTATTTTGTTTGGTTAAGTACACTAATGTTTGCTGCAAGTATCACAAGAATATACCCACATATAGGGGACACATGACCCATGACTTGCTTTTAGTTTACTAATAGCATTACAATCAGGGCAGGAGTGGTTCTCAGTTTGTTTGAACACTCACTTTCAAAAGATATATTACTAAACCATGATGTGGTAGCATACTGTCATCTACACACAGTAAATTTCTAAGAAATGTCCAAAAACCTTTCCACTAACTTGCAGCTTTACTGATAAAACTATATAATGTATTAACAGTCTGTGAAAAGTGGGTTTCAGAAAACATATCCTTTGGGCATCAACACAAAGGGCCTCATTCCGACCCTGGCGGTCATGGACTGCCAGGGCCGGGGACGGAGGAAGCACCGCCAACAGGCTGGCGGTGCTTCTGGGGCAATTCTGACTGCGGCGGTAAATCCGCGGTCAGAAAAGGGGAACCGGCGGTTTTCTGCCGGTTTTCCCCTGCCCCAGGGAATCCTCCACGGCGGCGCTGCAAGCAGCGCCGCCATAGGGATTCCGACCCCCTTCCCGCCAGCCTGTCCCTGGCGGTTTACACCGCCAGGAAGAGGCTGGCGGGAACGGGTGTCGTGGGGACCCTGGGGGCCCCTGCAGTGCCCATGCCAGTGGCATGGGCACTGCAGGGGCCCCCTAACAGGACCCCCAGCAAGATTTTCAGTGTCTGCCTAGCAGACACTGAAAATCGCGACGGGTGCCACTGCACCCGTCGCACACCAGCAACTCCGCCGGCTCCATTCGGAGCCGGCTTCATCGTTGCTGGGGCTTTCCTGCTGGGTGGCGGCCTTTTGGCGGTCGCCCGCCCGCCCAGCGGGAAAGTCAGAATGACCGCCGCGGTCATTTGACCGCGGTGCGGTCTTCTGGCGGTCTCCACCCGGCGGGCAGCACCCGCCGGGGTCGGAATGACCCCCAAAGTATTCTGATTTGTTTTCATCCTATTAAATATTTTGTTCATCACACAAATACAAAAAATTGCCTTTCACAACTACTGATATATACTTTGAATTGTATGTACAGTTGAATTAGTCATTTAAAACGTGTGTGTTAGGAAAAACCTGACACCCTGTAGCCTTTTATTTCACACTCTAAACAGCAGGTCAGACAGTTCACCTTACAAAATTGTGAAACTGCAGTCAGAAGCAAAATTAATTGTAAGACAAACTGACTTTTGACCTCTGTATGTGAACACAGAGCAAATGTGATCTACAAAAACAAGATTTAAAGGCATCTTTTATTGCCCCGACACTTTGTCTGAACACACCTGTTCTTTGTCAACTTGCCAGAAGGGGCGAGTAAGTCCTAAAAATATCTCGACCAGTTCACACATGACTCGCCAAAGTGAGTGGTCAAGTAGATTTTTCAAGCCCTGCACTATAACTCAACAGAGAAACGTTTATGCTAGCTATGATGATGGCTGCATCACTTGCATCAAAAGCACCTACATTACATGGTACTTGACCATCTGTTCCCCATGAAATCTACCACCTTCTCAGAAGTCTGGATTTAACCATGAAGATACATTCACAGCATCTGTATCTTCTTGCTGAATTTGCCACTTTCATCTCTTCATTAAAGAGAGCAGAGGTGCAGCCTTCATCATAAACAGATCCCTCGCCTTTACACCCCCTTCTCCTGTCCCTGAACACATCAACATCAGTGCCCTCACTTTTATAATGCAGGGCAGCTCCAGGACTCTGGATCTGAGAAAGAAATCAAGCATGGATGAGCCCTGAGTATACGCAGGGAAGGCGAACAAAAATACTATTTCTGCACATCTGCCGTTAGACTCTGACAACATCTGTCCATTGAGTGGGTACGATCTTTTACCATGCCAAGTGTCCATTATCTGTCTTTGACTCTGTAACCTAGCCACTAATGGAGGCTGACATTCTCTGTCTCCTGTCACAGTGGAGTGTCGTGGCATACCCTAATTTTCAGTTGTGGCTGGTAAAGAAGGTTTGTGGGGCCCTGGTGAGAAGCTACTTGCGGGGCCCGTCCTCATTCTCATCCAAAATGTTTTCAAGTTTTCAAGTATCCATAGTAAATGTTTAGTTTTAAAGCCTACTGTTACATTGTCACTGTTAACTTTTTCATGGGGATGGTTATTGTTGGTTGACTTTGGGATCAGGAAGACAAACAGCTCTGTGAGGGCAATGCGACTGATCAAAAAAAAAAATATTTTATAGTAATGTGGAGGTCTCCACATAAGTATAAAATACAAACAGGACCAACAACATTACTTAAAACACAATAGGATTTACGCATTTGATATGGGGTTTGTATCTCTCTAAGGAGTATACTGTACTAAGAAAACATACAGTACATTCAAAGCACCTGGGGTGGTAGCAGTGGTCATACTATTGTAGGGTGCGAGGAAATAAAAGGCTCAAGACCAGAAACAAAGGTTACTTTGTTATGACGGCATTTCATCAGCATTGTTAGAGGACTGACTGTGTCCTCCTTACTCAAAGTACAACTGTCCCATCTGTAAAAACCTGGCCTGCACCTATGACATTTTGAGGTTTGTTAATTGTCCTTTTGTTCTTAGTATTGACTCTGGTATTGATAACATTGACAATTTTATAAATGTCAGGCTTTATCATTTTAAGTAGTAACAGCTTGCAGCACATCATCTACCTGACTGCCAAAGTAGTGTTGGTCTGAAAAGGGCATGCCCAAACCCACTGATTGGACTTACGGCGTGAATGGTATGCAGTATAGCATATTTCCTTAGCAGGATTGCTGTGGATATGCGGTGAAAGACACTCTTAGAAGCATCTAACAAAGCGTCAATAAGGGCTGAGGATACAAGTTCTTCCTTTTTTAGAATAGAGCTGGACTCAGCAAAGTGATGCTCAGGCAGTTTAGCAAAATAAAAAAAATATGAATATGATTTTTCACGTTAAAGCTGCCTACTGTACTGTGACAGTATGACAGAGGCGGTGCCAATTTTGGCTGAAGTTGCTGCAAATACACCCATGTATTTACCCACCTTATACAGATGACTATCCTCTTCACCAGTTGGTGCAGTATCAGTGGCCAAAGTGTTTTGTAAGCACTGTTGTGCAACTGCAGAAGAAACTGCCTTCAGCGTTTACCCCATTCAAGAAACAAGCTAGCATAGAATGAGGGCCTTTATATTTTTGCTCTAGATATACTGACGTCAAGCGGATGAATCGCTCCTGCCTCCCACACAAAGTCCAAGATTATGATAGGTCTGGTAAATTTCCCTGCTTTACCTTCAAAGTCAAACTAGAAGGAAAATGTTACTTACCCAGTAGACATCTGTTCGTGGCATGTAGTGCTGTAGATTCACAAGCTCTGCATGCTCCTGCCATTTAGTGTTGGGTTTGGCGTGTTGCAAGTTGTTTTTCTTCATGGAAGCATTTTCGAGTCATTGGGTTGAGTGACTTCTTCTCGGTGATACTGCGCATGGACATCGACTCCTTTAGTTAAGATTGTTTTCTCGCAGGCGAGTGAGAAAAGGAGTGTAGAGGAAGTATAGAGAAAGGGATGTCCATGCAAATGTAACTATATATGTACAACTATATACAAGTATAAGGTAACTGAAACGGCCACAGGCGTCCAGGGAGGAGGGAGGGTGCATGTGAATCTACAGCACTACATGCCACAAACAGATGTAACATTTTACGTTCAATGGCATGTGTGGCTGTAGATACACAAGCTCTGCATAGACTGTAAAGCAATCCCTCCATGAAAGCAACGGCTAACCTGTGGGAGTTACAGTTGTTTGAATAAGTGTTCTTAGTACTGCTTGGCATACATTAGCTTGCTGGCATGCAAATACATCTACACAATACTGTTTTGTAAATGTGTGTGGTGTAGACCATATAGCTGCCTTACAAATGTCAGCTATGGGTATATTTACAAGGAAAGCCATAGTGGCTACCTTCTTTCTGGTAGAGTGTGCTATGGAAGAAACAGGAAGTTGTCTTTCGACTTAGTTTAACAAGTCTGAATACATTTTACTATCCACCTAACTATGCTTTTCTTAGAAAATGGATTGCCTTTATGAGGTAGTGAGAAGGCTAAAAGAGTTGTTTAGTCTTCCTAAAGTCTTTAGTTTTGTCAATGTAGAACATTAATGCACGTTTAATTAATAAAGTGTGAAGGGCTCTTTCAGCAAATGAGTCAGGTTGCGGAGGGAAGACTGGTAACACACTGGATATATTAATATGGAATTGATCAACCACTTTAGGGAGGAACTTCGGATTAGTGTGAAGAACCACCTTGTCCCTATGAAATTGGAATAATGGTTCTTCCAGTGTTCATGCCTGGAGCTCGCTAACACGTCAGAGATGTGATAGCAATTTAAAAAGCTACTTATCATGAGAGGTACTGAAGAGGACATGAGTGAAGTGCCTCAAAAGGAGGACCCATGGCCTGGTAAGGACAATATTGAGGTTCCATGATGGTGCAGGGGGCACTCTTGGTGGAATGACCCGTTTAAGGCATTCCATGAATGCTTTGATTATTGGAATCCTAAAGAGGGTGCGGTTTCTCCCACCATGGAAAGGCTGGCAGAAGGGGTGTTCCAGGGCTCACTTGGGGGCCCCTGCACTGCCCGAGCACTTGGGCAGTGCTGGAGCCCCCGTGCACAGCCCAGCCGGGCAGTGATATGTGCGACGGGTGCTGCTGTGGAGCTGTCAGCGATCTCCAGGCACCGCATTCCGGCACCCAACCCAGCGTAATGTTTTTTATTGGGCCGGCGGGGTCTTCAACGGGCTGGCGGGCTGTGTTTAGACTGCCAGCACGAACACGGCGGGAAATCCTGCCGTGTTCATAATGACCCCCTATGTGTCCCAATTCTACAAAGAGTCCTCTCAGTTGTTACAAAACTGGACTAGCCAAGACATCCATGACCTCGTTGTTGAAGCCAGGTGCAGCTGAAAAGAGCAGTCTGTTTTTACAAGCCCCCAATCAAAGTAAAGTTCATAAAATCCAGTTACATTTATACAAAAGTACAAACAGGTTGGAGTTCACAGAGAACAGGACAGAGACCACTCCGAGGGAAAGAAAGAAATGAGCAGAAAACTGACAAGTAGGATTACCTTGTTCCGATACCTTGACCATTTGTTCCAACAAGGGCAAAGAGAGACTGGAATCCTTCAGGTGTGAACCACTGTAAGGAGACAATAACAGATCTCAAAGACCGCAAACAAGATAACTAGGCAGTGATGGACAAAAGACCTATATTGTAAACAGAAAAGGTCAATATAACAGGGGTCATTTTAACACTCTACAAGCCACTAATTGGGCCTTATTTTGGGATACGAGTCAGTGCTGGATTTCTGCTTTGTATTATTATTAATATATAAAACTGTTGATGGGTAACTGTGAATAACGTTGATGTTTTTTCCACAGAGTTTCTGAGAAACTTGAACTAGAGGAGAGAACAAAACTGGAGCGGTTTATAACGCCAGTTATTAAGACAAGGAGAAAAATATTCCATTTATTCAGTTATACATCTACAATTTTATGTTCTACGGATTCTAAACCTGTCCACTATCATGTACAAGCTTTTTCAATTGTGGTAGTTTGGACGTAAAAATAAATAATACATTTGGACTGTAACAGGCTGGTTCCAGCTCCCGAACTGAGCAATGTTAAATCAGAGCAGGGGGAATAAGCTTTTGCTTCTCAGCTGAGATGCAATTACAGTGAAGAATGGCATTTAGAAAAGCCCGTTGACAAAAGTGGATGCGCATGGGACACTTGTATAACATACAGAATTATAGATAAGGAACTGTGAATGATGGGGATGTTTTTTCTCAGAGGAGCTCTGAAGACATCAAAACAGATGAGACCAAAGGCCTATTATACACAGTTGTCAGTCTTTCTATTGGTGTTATGTACAGGCCCTCCTTTTAATCCACCTTTGGATAACATCAGCTATGCAGATTAGAGGAATCATGATGGAGCCACCCGCAACATTCCTCACCTGTATCTGCCCTCCCCATCCCCAAATATTAATTGTGGTGTCCTGCCATCATTCCAACCATTCTCTGGCCATCCCACCTTTCCACCAGAAAAAGTGTAAAAACACATGGCCCCCTGCCAAAACCCCTACGACCCTCAGCATTTGCGCCCTTCCCTCCTGTTCAAACTGGTGGTTGGCCATCCTCCCACACAACCCTCTCTTCAATCCTTCCTCCACTCATCCCCACAAGCCTCTGTACCTTCCCTTCTACCTCGCCACCAAGGTGGTGCTCTCTGCGCTCTATGGAGCAGAAATTAACACCGGGCCTGCGCTGACCGTCTCTATGAGAGGCATGTCATGAAGCTTTGAAGTTTCCAGTCAGCGGAGGCCTGCAGAGGCCCATGCTGAAAGGGAAAAGTGGTATTCAGGGCAAGGGAAGCAAGCATTTCCAATGTGATGGACTTTTGATTTCCACTTGTTACATCACAGCAGTGAATTATGGAATTTCGATCAGGACATATTTGTACTGCGCAAAAGCATAAATGGACTAACGCTTCATGGGCGCCACATATCAGCATAAAGTAAGGCCAGCATAAAGGCTTAAAGCGACTGTTCAGTTAAAACTCAGTGCTTTCATTACAGTATTTTTTATGGGCCATATTTAGATTGAGTGTAGTGCTGAATCTGTGTCACGTTCTGGGGTAAGCTCTGCACAATGTATGCAACTCAAGACGACACCTATGGCATAGTCCATAGCTCTGAAACTCACATATAAAGTACAGCATGCAGTTCTAAAGGCCTCCCCTGAAGGGTCTCACCCATTTCTGGAGACACTGGGAGCAGCACTGATATTCACAAGTACTTGGAGTGGGGGAGTGAAGCAGGGGGACATTATAAACATTAAAAGGCATGAAATGGGTAGCCGGGGTGAGGAGGTAAATGTGAGGCAAGAAGAGGTGCAGTGAGTGGGGAGGCAAGGATGGGATGAGGCTGACTTGATGTTGATAGAAGCGAGCATGAAGTGAGGAAGGGATGAGACAGAAGAGGTGAGGAAAAATTTAGTTAAGCTGAGGGTGAGGCTGAAGTGAGAGTGGCATGACGCCGAAATGAGGGTGAACTTAACGTGAGAAAGATAGTAGGGTTTAGGGAAAGAGGTGGAAAGTTGAGGTATGAGGAGCAGAAGGTCTGAATGGCCAGGACTGGGTAGCTGCCAAGGAGGCGGGTGCTTAGAGGATCGATTTGCAGTGCTGTTGGGAACATTTATTCTATGAACTCACTATCTTGGGGAAGGCATGTTAAAGGGGTTTTTGAGCGCAACTGTGTGGGCTAAAT
Source organism: Pleurodeles waltl (assembly GCF_031143425.1). NCBI lineage: Eukaryota > Metazoa > Chordata > Amphibia > Caudata > Salamandridae > Pleurodeles > Pleurodeles waltl. Next base: position 1,310,943,028 of record NC_090437.1, on the reverse strand, counting down.
GGCCTTCAAGGCAGAAAGCCAACGGCTTCCTAGCTGAACTGTACATTGGCTCCTCCATACAATATTACTTAGGAAACCATTCATTTGCAGTTTGTAAAAACTTATCACTCACCCTGCCAACACGTTCTTCATAGATGGCATCCACAAAGAGTCCACGCAGAAGATCGAGCTGGCCCTGGAGAAGGAAAACACCAAAGGAAAATGGACGGCTGTCTTTTATTGTGAAGTCTCAACATATTTAGCGGTCAGAACCTACTTCGTGATAAGGGCAGTTTTGGAACTTGGCTGTAAAGAGGAACCAAACTTCCCACTCAGTGTTAGACCAGGTGGTCACCTTCACCTGCAAAAGGGATGTTCTCTACCTTGCCAAGAATATTGTAGGGCTTTATCCATCTCCTCCGGATAGAACCAATGGTCCTTTCTCATTTGGCGACTGAATAGCCTTGAATTGTCTCAGGTGATACCATTCAGTTCCCTCTAGTCTGAGGGTGCCTTGCCTTTCACTCATCCTCTCTTATGGAGATACAATAGGCTTGTCTACTCCTCCATTCCCCTTACATGGAGATGTAATGTAATGTAAATTAGCACTTGTATAGCGCACTACTCACCCGTTAGGGTCTCAAGGCGCTGTACTCATACCGCTATGGAACCCCTCCTGGCTTTTCCCTGTGAGGCACCCACTCCTGAGCACCCCCAGGGTGAAGCCAGGCATCCAAGCGCTGTTGGGGCCGTTGTGGAGATTAAGCAAGCTATTGCCCAGAGTTGCAGAGTGGGACCCATGAATTAGATTAGGCACCGAGGCGAGAATTATCTGGTCAAGGGGAATTGAGCCCAAGACCTGCCGAAGCGGGACTTGAACCCTGGTCTTGAGCCAGATCTCTGCTTCAGGGTTTGCCGCTCTAACCATTGAGCCACACTTCTCCACTCTGACATGACCTCAACTCCCAGCCAGTGACAGTACAGCCTCACTCATGCAGGGACAGACTGGAGGGACGTCTCCCCACTGGATCAGAATGGTAGTGTGTACCAGAACAAGATGGTATATGTATCTACTACCTCCAAGTAATACAGTCTCTCCCTCTTCTAGGCATGGCCTTTTCAGTAAAAATATGACATTGCCATCAATCCAATGTGATCCCCTTTTCCAAAGAAGACCAGAAGTCTTCTTCCAAGAAGATATCCCACCCTAACTTACTCAACCTGGAAAACAAGACTCCTCCTTCCTTTGAGGAAGCCTTACATCTTGTCGGAAGAACACATACCATCCCAGTCATTTCCTCCAAGGAAAAAAAAAACACGCATACACCAGTGCATTAGGAACAAGATGAAGTTCTCCCTTTGTCCGTGGAACCCAACTTCCTCTCACAGGCATGCTGCTGCCTTTTCAAAGAAACACACAACCTGAGGCACGTCTGGAAAAAAACATAGCAATAGTCACTTTCTTCAAGGAAGACATAGCCTCATTCTTGCTTAGAGAAGCCATTCAGCACTATCCGATTACAAAGAACACATACTTCCTTCCCCTCCTACCCCAATAAAGCAACAACATGCAACTTCTTCTTTTCTTTTTTTCAAGGAAGACATCCACCCCCCGTAATACATGCACCCCCTGCTACAAGGCATGCAGCTCCATCTGAGACATACATGGTCCCCCCACAAGATCGAGGGAGGACACAGCCTCCTTCAGGTCTGTGGATGGTGAAGTCTCTCCCAGAGAGGACACAGCCTCAACCAGGAAAGACGCAGCCTCCCCCAGGTCCAGGGAAGACGCAGACTCCCAGAGGTCAGGGAAAGCGGTGACTCCCTCAGGTCCAGGAAAGACACATCCTCCTCTAGTCCTGGGATTCAGCAGCCCCTCCAAAGTCCAGTGATTATGCATCCTATCTGAGGGCTAGACATGAAAGTCTTAACCTCTTCAAAGAGCAACACAGCCTAGTCCAAAGAAGGCCCAGTCTTCACCTAATGTAGGACAGTGGCATAAGACAGGCCGCCTTAGTGCAGGGAATTCGTCAACATCCATTCAATAGTCCAGGAAAGTTACATTATCTGCTCATTCAGAAAACATGAGGTTTCCATGGTCCAAGGATACAGGTCATTTGGGCATTTTATACAAAACATAATGGAGCAAAGTGGAGTAAGACATTTTCAGAGGCAAAACAGATGGGTGAAGAGTACTGTAAGGATGGAGGAAGATGAAATAAATGATTGTGCCTGTTGACTATTTTTTTTTTTAAACAGAAAGTAAAAATATTTATTAACGCTCAGTTAATTAAACCCACTGCATTTATAATCAGCTTATAGCCAAGTCGAGAATTATTGCTAATAAGAAGCAAGTCTAAAAGTATGTTAGAAATCATTTACAAACTTGCCCATGTCCTTTTCAATTTCTTTTCAGTTACAGTCGGGGTTTCACAAACTGGACACTTAACATGGAATTTGTTCCTTGCACTGACATCACCACTGCCTTTCTACAGAAGCAAATGTACAATGTAATAAACAGCTGGTTCAACCAGCGCCTTCTTTCAAACAGCAAACATGGGAAGATGCAGAGTAAATGTTCAAAGGATTCTCTTGCATAATCGTAAAGCCTGCATCGCTTTATAGGGCTGCAGTTTAGCCATTTTAGTGCAAGATTCAAGAATGGAAGCCCTCCAAACTGAAACTACATGAACCTCATCTTTAGGGTCCTTTAATAGCTAAAGCCCATGCAGGGCTGAACCGTGAGTGAATAATAGATGTAAATTAATGTCCAGGCGGTACCCGCTTTGCTATTTTTTTTGGTCCACCAGATGAGAGAGCACATATATTTTTTTCTAAGAAGGTTCTTGAAAGTCCCTTAGCCCACCTGGACGTCCCAAAAAATCCTTATATGTAAAACTGACATGGCTTTCTTTATGAAGTGAGGAACCCGAGTCTTGTCGTCGATAGTTGTTATTTCCTACCTCAGCAAATGATGTAGTGTATCAGGCCATGCTTTCCGTAATAGCAAGCAAATCCTCATGAAAGCCCCTAGCTGAGCGATGGTTTGGTTGACCAGTATGGATTCAAGACACAACAGACTAGGCAAGACGTAAAGTGGGAGACTAAATACCCTCCGATAAATTTATATATGACATTATATGGTTTCAAAATATTTTGCATCTTGGCAGTGTAGAATAACCGATGGTTGGAATCAACTTCCCTTGAATGATATTTAAAATCTGTTTAAAAGTCAGGCCCTGAAACTTGTGCCACAGGGCAGAAAATGCATCGAGGGGTCCAGAAGCTCTATTTTGGTGCATTGCTTGAGGGGCAGGCAGAAAAGGGCAGCAATGGCCATCAATACTCCTAGCTGTTTATACACCACTTCACTCTTGATTTTGTTGTCATCCAAAACCCCCTTTTTAAAATAAAATGTTTCCCATAATCAAGATTTTAGTTTCTTTGAGGTTCACTTCAAGATTGTCTGAATGTGTGCGCTGGTTGAGGACATTCAGCAGACATTGAAGAGCAGTTCCTGTTTGGCTCAACAGTAAGATGATGTATGCGTAGAAAAGGTTAGACATGGCATGACCCCCTGTTTTTTGAGGATGAGCAGAACAAAAATTTACTGATTTGGACAGGTTTCCAAAAATAATGTTGCACAAAAGCAGAGATAAGACACATCCATGTTTTACTCCAGTAGTAGTGTGGATCTTTCTCTAGACTGTGCTTCCATCCCGGACCTTGCCTTTAGCCATGAACGGGTATATAGGAGGGTTATGCCTCTTAACAAGGGTGACGAAATACCCAATAGAATACCCGGTCTCGATAACTTGGCCAGCAGTGCTCTTCCGGGCACCAGGTTGAATGCAGATTTAAAGTCCACAAAACACAAAAAATACTGAAAGGGCAAGTAAGTTAGATACAGTGCCCATGCCTTCTCTAAATCCTGGTTGGGTCATAGGAACTATTTTGTCATCACAAACCCGTTTCTCCAAATCGTAGAGAAGGCCTCTGAAATACTTGGCTTCTACTTCAAATAGTGAGACCTGCCAGTTGTTTGCCAGGTCCGCATCATCCCTACCCTTACAATGTGGTGGGTTATTGCTCCACGCCGTAAGTCTGGCACTTGCTCATTTGTTAGTACATGGTTATAAAGTGGGGTTAACTTTTTCGACCAGAACCTTGTGTTCAATTTGAACAGAGCTTGAGGGAGGCCTTTTGGACCCAGAACTCCTCCTGAGCAGCCTTAACAAATGATTTTTTCCACCTGCGACTCAGGGCAAGGTGCGATAGCTATGGACACACCATTAGCTAAATCGCCGGTTTATGCAGCTTAACATAGTGTAGCGATTCATTTCGGCTGCACCTCCACATGGGGTTTGGCTGCAGTTAACATGACAATGATTGAGTCTCCATGAATTCCTTACCCAAATTTTGATTCCTTGCCAAGAAAGAATTGAGAATTCCAGTTTCATTTTTTCTAGAGCTGGAAATTCCTGGTCTATTTTTAAGCACCCCCAAATTTGGCATTGCATCGAACTAGAAGCTTCAGGATACAGCAATTTGTTCAAAATCAATCACACATCTGCTGGAGTTGGGATGAAACAATATTCCACATCATTTTCTTACTTTGGGGATCTTTTCTCTACTTCCTGAAATGTTACAAACGTGTCACTGGTGGACAATGGAATAAAAGTTATTTTACAGTCAAGAAACTGAAAAGTAAAACAATGAAGATTCAGAATTAAAATTCAAGAAATAAAAATAGAATAAGTGTGTGGAGTACCAGGAAATTGAGCGACAGCAACACCTAACCTTTATGGTGCTTAGATGTGGCTAAAGAGCAATCTGAAGAGCTGTGTAAAAAATCTAATTCCTATGATCATTATTGGAATGAACAAAAAGAACCAACGAGGGCGAGGATGGACTGGGGTACATCAACTGATCACAGCAAATTAGAGGGAACCTAATTAGCAGAAACACAAAAACCTACATGAACCATATTTTCTGAGAACGTGTAGCCGTACCTTAAATTTGTCTCCCAGAAGTTTGTGGACAATCTCCTCCTCCTCATTGGCAGTCTTGTTGCAGAACTGTGAGAAGAGATTCACCCACCGCTCCTTGTCCTTTGCCTGAAACAGAAAAAAAAATTAAACAGCTGAAGTTAGGTGAGAACCTGTCATGTGTGGTCCACTGTCCAGGTGTGATGTGTCCAGCGGCCAAGAAAAATAGCAAACTAGAATAAAGATAGCAAACTAGATAAAAAAATACATCAACAGGACCAATCATACAAAAGCACAGAACCACTTGTACAGACCCAAATTCTTCATGGCACTTTCATGCATGCTCTCTGGATACAGAAACCTTCTTATGTAATCAAACAAATCCAAATAAAGAAAAGAGAACCAAGTTAGGACATCTCTATTGCCACTACTAAATCAAATCTAAATCCTGTCTGGATCCAGTAGACAAATAACACAGAACCAGATTCACAAAGGGCAGCAGCTGGAAACATCAGAGATTCACTACCCTATATTTGTGTGGAATTTTGAGCAAATGACTCACCAGTGTTTCACCAAAAATCACCCGAAAATATAGGCACCCTGCGGTAAACCTGGTTCAGCCTCAGAGCTCCAGAGCCAAAAGAAGGTGAAGTGACTGCCCGAGATCTGAGCAAAAGGAACGACTGCAGCCAAAATAATATTGTAATAAAAAAATCTGCGTAGCTTAATCATGAGGTCAGTAATTTGTCGTCAATTGTGTTGAAGGCCGTGGTAAAATAGAATAAAATAAAGGCTAGCACCACCACCCACTTCCCACGAAGAGGGCCATCCGTTACTGAGCTCTTGCTTGGATGGATAAGGGCCAGATGGGATTGAGTAGATCACTCTTAGTTGCAGACCAATGGAGCTGAGTAATCGCCCCATTTTTAAGCAGTATAGCAGACTAGGCAACAGCAATATGGTATAAAATGTGTTCAAGTCCTTGTGATTGACAGCCGGTTTCTGAAAATGCCAGTAAAGCAGATTTTTATTAGGTCTCGCCTAGACAGTGCATGCGCTATATCTCTGCCAGGCATGTTGTTTACATACAGTGGGCTTACAGCCCACCAAAATGCTTACCACTTCTTAGCTTCGGTGTCGCTCTCATTTGTCACAGCATGACAGTCAGGTGTTTGGCCCTCCCCTGGAGCATGAACCAAGTACTTGAGTCCTTCCACGGCTTCTGTTTTTGGAGCTACGTTTTTGTGTTCAAAAACTGCAAATGAATGCTTGTGTTTTCGGGTGATTTCCCAAGCACTACTACACATACTTCTTCCCCCACACGTTGCTTATTTTCCCTTCCCCTGTTGCTTCTTTTCCATACTCCTCCCACCATATTGCTTCTTTTCCGTCCCCACACCCCCATCCATGTTGCTTCTTTTATCTAACACCCGCCTTTGTCCTAGTTGCTTCTTTTTTCCTCCCAGCCCCCATCCATTTCTTCTCCTTCCACCCGTAGCTATTTCGCCTTCCCATCACCTGCCCATTTCTTCGACTCCCTAACCAGCCCAGTCCTAGTTTCAGCACACCTGTCCCTGTTTCTGCTCCCACCTCCCAACAGAAAAGGAAAAAGAGGGCAATGATGTGGCCAGCACTGGCTGCTTCATAGCGCCGTTTTTTTTACTGTTCTACTCCCCACCCCCTACTCCTCCCACAATCACATTCGCCACCAACCACCTGCCCTCCCATTCACCACCCCCACCTCACTGACAAAGTCAGTAGTTCACCCATAGGCAAGACCTACTGGCATTGACAATGCTTTTTAATTTGAAGGCATTGCCTCCGATTTCAGTGAACAGTCCATGGGATATTTAGCCAAAACTGGTGCCCGCATTCTATACACCTGGCTGGAGATGCACCGAAAGGACAGCTTGAGTGCTTGCTGTTAGCACTGCTAGTTAAAGGCAATTTTGAGCGATTGATCATTATCCTTGCGACAATGATTTACTGCAATCCCGTGAGACCGCGAGGAACAGCCAATTTGGGCTTGAAGCACACACTGGCAGAGAAATCATAATTTGTATTTAGCCCCCTAGCTGCTGAGGCTTACTCCTCCCATTGTGTGGAGCCCATTTTTGATGTTTGAGGCACTTCGGGCTTAGGCCTTAGTAACTATTGCCACAAATGTTCACCAGGACAAATTTGCATCCTTTTTTTTTATTTTACAAACATGTTGGGGATTCTAAAGGTACACAGGTTTGTGCATTTCCCTGAAGGAAACAGAGAAAACAGCCAAAATGTAACTAATTTTTGGTTTCAGAAAAAAATGAAGGAAAAGGGCTTTGCCATCAGCTTTTTAACCATAGTTTTTGCATTTTTAAATGATAGTCCATTTTCCATATATATATATTGTGGTTTCTGCCTATTTACAATTTGTGGTGAAAACTGGTGTGAAACCCAGGGGCGTATCCCGAAAGCTATGCATTTAATACATTTCTAATTCAGCAAAAGGTAATTTATGTAGATCATTCATGTTTTTCATTAATAAAAACAATCAGTGAATAAAAAAAAAAAAATGAAAGTCGAGAGAAAAAGAACAAAAATAGGTGACAACTTTCATTTGTAATTTTTTTTGCCACAATGGCCAATTTACAAATGTAATACCGGTACAATTGTCCGACCATTCTGGTCGCAGGGATATATAGTAAATGCTGGTTGTCTAAAACATACCCAAAGCCAACAGAGCTGCAGCATACAATAACTTTTCATTGTGTATCGATCACAGTGTTCAATAGTGGTTATCTGAATAACTCTGAATTTGGGGGCTACACATACTACCATGTATTTGAGGGCATTTTTCAGACTGTTGGAGCTTTAGGAGTGGGACTGCAGCCAGTTGTCTGGATGGGCCAGCCACCACATCACGCCTCAAAAAATCATTAAAAAGTTACTAGACCTGAAGGTCGAGTAGCTTGAATAATCTACTCAAACTGACTGTAATGTACTTGACTCGGAAACGGGTCTCAAATTGTGTGATCCTAGGCAAATATTATATTTTACAGTCGCCTTTTTCTTCATTCTCACATATGAGTGCACCTTCAAATATGTGAGTTCAGCATTTCTGCTGTAAAAAAGATCCTCTTTTGTTTGATTAAATACACTAAACGTTTGCTACATGTATAATATACCTAGCCCACATATAGGGTACACATGATCCATGCATAGCTTTGCCATCCGGGCAGGAGTGTTTCTCAGTTTATGTTTAATCATTCACTTTTGATAAGTATACTTTTGATAAGCATGATGTGGTAGTGCACTGTCATTTACAGACAGTAAATTTCCAAAAACCTTCCCACTAACTTGCAGCTTTACTGATAAAACTATATAGTATTTTAACAATAATCTGTGAAAATTGGGTTTCAGAAAACATTTATCATTTGCTCATCACCAAATAAAGTGTTCAGTTTTTTCACGGCTACTGAAATATATTTTGAAATGTTTGTAAAGTTGACTTAGTTATATAAATGTTGTGCGCTAAGAAAGCCTTGATACCGCCAGACTTTCAGTTCACCTTTCAAAGTTCTGGAACTCTGCAGTCACAAGGAAAAGTATTTGCAATGCAAGAAGACAAACTGACTTTTGACCTCTGTCTCTGAACACAGAGCAAATGTTACAAGAATAAGATTTAAAGGCATCTTAATTGCTAATTCAGTTTCTGACTGAACAGAACACCTGTTCTTTGTCCACTCGCCAGAAGGGGCAAGTAGGTTCTAAAAATAGCTCGACCGTAGAAAATATGACTAGCCATAGCAAGTGGCCGAGTAGATTTTTCAAGCCCTTCATTTAATCCCTTTTTAAAAATTGTATTAATACCCCTGGGCTTTCTGCCTTCTTTGCGCAGCTTAGATGTTAATAAAGTCTCTCATCCAACAACTCCATTACCCCCAGGTGAGGAGGGCAGAAAGAGTTGGGATTAAGAAATGGTGGTATGGTCTGATACAGGGTAGCTGTCCCCCCGCCTCTAATTACTTTCTAAATATACTAGGGTATATTCTACCCCACCCCCAATGAAGCACACTGGGGGTAAATCCAAAGTTAAGCTTCCAAGCACCAATCAAAGTGAAGCTAGTTGAAGCAAATGGTTTTAGAAGACAGACTTTACCTTTTGCCCGCTGCCCAACAAACTGATTTTTTTTTTTTTTTTTTAATGTTGGACATGAGGATAGTTCTTCCCTCACATGCCAACATTATATTTCTAGAAGCAAAATCCTTCTGGTACTTGCTCCAGAAGATTTTTCTCCTTTAGTGTGGAGGACAAACCATTCAAGTCCACTGCACTAACAAGGTAATGTGGTTGACGTGAATGGTTCATCCACTGCATTAAAACAGTTAAATTCTGCTGCAAATACATTACTATGCATTGCCCAGAGTTGTGGATAGATGAGAGATTTTGGTTTGGCAGTACTGGGATGAAAGCCCTCTGCATTGCCTTGAGAGTGAATGCCGATCCTGTCCTCATAAGATTTTCTGTACAGCCTTGCATTTTTCTTCTAGTGAGCTTGGGGGTCCTCAATATTTTTGTGCCTGTCAGAAGAGTGGTACTCTAATGTCTGGGGCACTTGAAGTGTACCCAACTGTTAGCGAGAGCTGCTATAGCCTTCTTACCCAAACTATACATTTGAATAGAGTGCCTGAATTTCGTTAACTCTGCAGTCAGATGTAATGGGCACTAGAAAAGCGGTTTTCCAAGATAAATGTTGGAGAGAGGTCTTACGTATGGGCTCAAAAGGGTTTTGCTTAAGGCGTAAAAGAACTATATTTAGCTCCGATGAAGGAGAAGGGCATCTAATTGGAGGAAAAACTTTCTTCAAACCCTCTAAAAAATACTTGATGACAGAGATTCTGAAAAAAGAGGTTTGTGAAGGACATTTTTACTATGAACTCCGAATTTTGTTAATAGATCAAGTCTGCATGGCAGCTTGAGATGTTGATGGATGGATTGATGAAGGAGGTTCGTGAACCACCACTGACGTGGCCACTCCGGAACTATGAGTATCATCTTGGCTCTCAACTGAGATAGCTTGATGAGGACTGCCGGAATTAGGGGAATTGGTGGAAAAAGCATTGAGAAATATGCTGGACTAATTGATCCATAGGTAATTCCCCAGGGTCCCTGGTTGTAAGTATCTTGAGGCGAAGCTTCAGCATTTGGCATTTTCTGCGGTTTGCGAACAAGTCTATGTCTGGAGTTCCCCACCACTGAAATATGTCTTGAACGACTGACGTTTAAAACCCACTCGTGATTTTCTTGAAGGGGTCTGCTGAGAGAATCGGCTTGGGAATTTTGCACTCCTGGAAGGTGAGTAGCAGTTATCGATAAGTTCCTGGCCAGAAGCCATGTCCAGATTGCCTGGGCTTCATGTGACAAGGGCCTGAACCTCGTTACTCCGTGCTTGTTGAGGGAGTACATGGGTGCTGTATTGTCTGTCTGGACAAGCAGGGAAATGGAGCTGAATGATGGACGGAACGCTTTCAGCGCCAGATGAAATGCTCGCAGTTCGAGGAGGTTGATATTATATATAGATTCTCTCTGGGACCACTTGCCTTGAATTTAAATATAGTGGGGGCTCCCCATCCCAGAAGAGAGGCACCCGTGATTATGGTTTGAGGAGGAATCTCCTGATGGAATGGTGTTCCTTGCAGGATGTTGGCAGGACAGCACTACCATTTCAGAGACAGTTTGGCATGATGGGACAGCTGAACCTTGTCCTCCCAATTGCCTGTCACTTGGTTCTATTGATCCTCAAGGCATTTCTGTAGGGGTCTCATATGGAGACAGGCATTTGGTGTGAGAAATATTCAGGATGCCATTGGGCTGAGCAGAGAGGACACTGCTCTCACAGTTGGATGAGAAATTCTCATGAGAGCTTGAGGCTTCCAAAGGATCGATAAGCATATTTCCTCCGAAGGATACACATTTGCTTGAAGGGTATCAATGAGGGCTTCCAGGTAGTGTATGGTTTGCACTAGGAGAGAGATTAATTTTGCATGGTTGACCTGAAGTCCCAACCGTTGCAGGAGATCGTGAGTCAAACTGTAGTGAAGTTGGTCCTTTTGAAACGTGGACTTTTTGATTAGCCAGTCGTCCAGGTAAGGATAGATGAATACTTTGTGTTTGCAAAGGAGGCCCGCAACTACTGCCATGTATTTGGAAAACTCCTGGGTGCTGACTTTAGGCCAAATGGAATCACTTGGTACTGGTAATGATAGTGCCCCACTATGAACCTCAAGAATTTGCGATGTTTTCTTGCTAGTGGTATATAAAAATACGCATCTTGTACGTCGATGGAGCAGAGCCAGTCTCCTTGGTGCAGTTGGGGATAGATCTGGTGTAATATCAGCATGCAGGATTTTTCTTGCCGAATCCATTTGTTGCCCAGCTTCAGATCGAAAATGAGTCTGAATTCGATACTGCCTTTTTTCTTGACTAGAAAGTATATGGAGTAAAGCCCAGTCCATCATCGATGAGAAGGTACCGGTTCCACAGTCTGCTTCTGTAATAGGATGTCTGCCTCCGCTTGTAATTGGGAAATGTGGAAATTGGAAGGTTTTGGTGGAATAGACGTGGAGGAGCAGAAAATCTGAGACATTAACCATTGCGAACAACATTCAGAAACCATGGGTCTTGTGTGATGGTTTGCCACTCTTCCGAGTAATGTTGAATGCTTTCCCCTACCGGAGTGCATAATGGAAGAGGGGGAAGAGATGATTTAGGGTTTTGTTCCTCCTGGCTGCTTGCCTCCCTGATCAGGTCATTAACTCAACCTTCCTCTAGCCTGCTTTCTTTAATCAATCAATCAATCAATCATAGTATTTATAAAGCGCGCTATGTACCCGTCAGGGTTTCGAGGCGTTGAGGGGGGAGGGGGGGGGGGGAGCGCTGATGGTTTAGCGGTCGAAGAGCCAGGTCTTGAGGAGCCTTCTGAATGCGAGGAGGTCCTGGACCCCTCACAATCCGGATTCAGACGAAACCACAGCACTGAGACCGCCCTCCTTGCAGCCACAGATGACATCAGACATCAAATGGACAACGGCGAAACCTCAGCCCTCATCCTCCTCGACCTATCAGCCGCTTTTGACATAAGGCTAGTATGACCTTTAACAGTGTTGAGACTGAGTGTAAGGAAATGCCTCCTTGGCATGGTTACCCCCTGACTTTTTGCCTTTGCTGATGCTATGTTTTGAATTGAAAGTGTGCTGAGGCCTGCTAACCAGGCCCCAGCACCAGTGTTCTTTCCCTAACCTGTACTTTTGATTCCACAATTGGCACACCCTGGCATCCAGATAAGTCCCTTGTAACTGGTACCTCTGGTACCAAGGGCCCTGATGCCAGGGAAGGTCTCTAAGGGCTGCAGCATGTCTTATGCCACCCTGGAGACCCCTCACTCAGCACAGACACACTGCTTACCAGCTTGTGTGTGCTAGTGAGAACAAAATGAGTAAGTCGACATGGCACTCCCCTCAGGGTGCCATGCCAGCCTCTCACTGCCTATGCAGTATAGGTAAGACACCCCTCTAGCAGGCCTTACAGCCCTAAGGCAGGGTGCACTATACCATAGGTGAGGGTACCAGTGCATGAGCACTGTACCCCTACAGTGTCTAAGCAAAACCTTAGACATTGTAAGTGCAGGGTAGCCATAAGAGTATATGGTCTGGGAGTCTGTTTTACACGAACTCCACAGCACCATAATGGCTACACTGAAAACTGGGAAGTTTGGTATCAAACTTCTCAGCACAATAAATGCACACTGATGCCAGTGTACATTTTATTGTAAAATACACCACAGAGGGCACCTTAGGGGTGCCCCCTGAAACTTAACCGACTATCTGTGTAGGCTGACTGGTTCCAGCAGCCTGCCACACTAGAGACATGTTGCTGGCCCCATGGGGAGAGTGCCTTTGTCACTCTGAGGCCAGTAACAAAGCCTGCACTGGGTGGAGATGCTAACACCTCCCCCAGGCAGGAGCTGTAACACCTGGCGGTGAGCCTCAAAGGCTCACCCCTTTGTCACAGCACCGCAGGACACTCCAGCTTAGTGGAGTTGCCCGCCCCCTCCGGCCACGGCCCCCACTTTTGGCGGCAAGGCTGGAGGAAACAAAGAAAACAACAAGGAGGAGTCACTGGCCAGTCAGGACAGCCCCTAAGGTGTCCTGAGCTGAAGTGACTCTAACTTTTAGAAATCCTCCATCTTGCAGATGGAGGATTCCCCCAATAGGATTAGGGATGTGCCCCCCTCCCCTTGGGAGGAGGCACAAAGAGGGTGTACCCACCCTCAGGGCTTGTAGCCATTGGCTACTAACCCCCAAGACCTAAACACACCCTTAAATTTAGTATTTAAGGGCTTCCCTGAACCTAAGATTTTAGATTCCTGAAACTACAAGAAGAAGAGGACTGCTGAGCTGAAAAACCCCTGCAGAGGAAGAACAGAAGACACCAACTGCTTTGGCCCCAGACTTACCGGCCTGTCTCCTGCCTTCCAAAAGAAACCTGCTCCAGCGACGCTTTCCAAGGGACCAGCGACCTCTGAATCCTCTGAGGACTGCCCTGCTTCAAGAAAGACAAGAAACTCCCGAGGACAGCGGCACTGCTCCAAAAGAACGGCAACTTTGTTTCAAGGAGCAGATTTAAAGACCCCTGCAACTCCCCGCAAGAAGCGTGAGACTTGCAACACTGCACCCGGCGACCCCGACTCGACTGGTGGAGAACCAACACTTCAGGGAGGACCCTCCGGCGACTCCAAGACTGTGAGTAACCAAAGTTGTCCCCCCTGAGCCCCCACAGCGACGCCTGCAGAGGGAATCCCGAGGCTCCCCCTGACCGCGACTGCCTGAACTCCATTTCCCGACGGCTGGAAAAGACCCTGCACCCGCAGCCCCCAGCACCTGAAGGAACGGAATTCCTGTGCAGGAGTGACCCCCAGGAGGCCCTCTCGCTTGCCCAGGTGGTGGCTACCCCGAGGAGCCCCCCCCTTGCCTGCATCGCTGAAGAGACCCCTTGGTCTCCCATAGGAAACTATTGGAAACCCGACGCGTGTTCCCACACTGCACCCGGCCGCCCCCGCGCTGCTGAGGGTGTACTTTTTGTGTGGACTTGTGTCCCCCCCGGTGCCCTTCAAAACCCCCCTGGTCTGCCCTCCGAAGACGCGGGTACTTACCTGCTGGCAGACTGGAACCGGGGCACCCCCTTCTCTCCATTATAGCCTATGTGTTTTGGGCACCTCTTTGACCTCTGCACCTGACCGGCCCTGAGCTGCTGGTGTGGTGACTTTGGGGTTGCTCTGAACCCCCAACGGTGGGCTACCTTGGACCAAGAACTGAAACCTGTAAGTGACTTACTTACCTGTGAAACCTAACAAAACTTTACCTCCCCCAGGAACTGTGAAAATTGCACTGTGTCCACTTTTAAAACAGCTTATTGTGTTTTATGTAAAAAGTATACATGCTAATGTAATGATTCAAAGTTCCTAAAGTACTTACCTGCAATACCTTTCAAATGAGATATTACATGTAGAATTTGAACCTGTGGTTCTTAAAATAAACTAAGAAAATATATTTTTCTATAACAAAACCTATTGGCTGGATTTGTCTCCGAGTGTGTGTTCCTCATTTATTGCTTGTGTGTATGTACAACAAATGCTTAACACTACTCCTTTGATAAGCCTACTGCTCGACCACACTACCACAAAATAGAGCATTAGTATTATCACTTTTTGCCACTATCTTACCTCTAAGGGGAACCCTTGGACTCTGTGCATGCTATTCCTTACTTTGAAATAGCACATACAGAGCCAACTTCCTACATTGGTGGATCAGCGGTGGGGTACAAGACTTTGCATTTGCTGGATTACTCAGCCAATACCTGATCACACGACAAATTCCAAAAATTGTCATTAGAACTTGATTTTTTGCAATTTGAAATTTTTCTAAATTCTTTAAAGTCCTGCTAGGGCCTTGTGTTAGTCCCTGTTAGCATTCCTTTTAGAGTTTAAAAGTTTGTAAAAGTTTGAATTAGATTCTAGAACCAGTTTTAGATTCTTAAAAAGCATTCCAACTTTTAGAAGAATAATGTCTAGTACAGATATGAATGTGGTGGAACTCGACACCACACCTTACCTCCATCTCCAGATGAAAGAGCTAAGGTCACTCTGTAAAATAAGAAAAATAACAATGGGCTCCAGACCTACCAAACTACAGCTCCAGGAGCGGTTGGCAGAGTATGATAGAGCCAACCCCTCTGTGGATAACACAGATGAAGATGATAGTGAATTGGAGGAAGATTCCCCCCTACCAGTCCTATCTAGGGAGGACAGGGCCTCTCAAGCCCTGACTCCAAAAATACTAGTCAGAGATGCTGGCTCCCTCACAGGAGGGACCAGCACCTCTGAAATCACTGAGGATAACTCCAGTGAAGAGGACATCCAGTTAGCCAGGATGGCCAAAAGATTGGCTTTGGAAAGACAGATCCTAGCCATAGAAAGGGAAAGACAAGAGATGGGCCTAGGACCCATCAATGGTGGCAGCAACATAAATAGGGCCAGAGATTCTCCTGACATGTTGAAAATCCCCAAAGGGATTGTAACTAAATATGAAGATGGTGATGACATCACCAAATGGTTCACAGCTTTTGAGAGGGCTTGTGAAACCAGAAAAGTGAACAAATCTCACTGGGGTGCTCTCCTTTGGGAAATGTTCACAGGAAAGTGTAGGGATAGACTCCTCACACTCTCTAAAAAAGATGCAGAATCTTATGACCTCATGAAGGGTACCCTGATTGAGGGCTTTGGATTCTCCACTGAGGAGTATAGGATTAGATTCAGGGGGGCTCAAAAATCCTCAAGCCAGACCTGGGTTGACTTTGTAGACTACTCAGTAAAAACACTAGATGGTTGGATTCAAGGCAATGGTGTAAATGATTATGATGGGCTGTACAATTTATTTGTGAAAGAACACCTATTAAGTAATTGTTTCAATGATAAACTGCATCAGCATCTGGTGGACCTAGGACCAATTTCTCCCCAAGAATTGGGAAAGAAGGCGGACCATTGGGTCAAGACTAGGGTGTCCAAAACTTCCACAGGGGGTGACCAAAAGAAAGGGGTCACAAAACCTCCCCAGGGGAAAGGTGGTGAGACAGCCAAAAACAAAAATAGTAAAGAGTCTTCTACAGGCCCCCAAAAACCTGCACAGGAGGGTGGGCCCAGAGCCTCTTCACAAAACAATTCTGGGTACAAGGGTAAAAACTTTGATCCCAAAAAGGCCTAGTGTCGTAGCTGTAGTCAGTCTGGACACCAAACTGGAGACAAGGCCTGTCCCAAGAAAGATACCACTTCTAACTCCCATCCAGCTAAAACTGGAATGGCCAGTCTCCAAGTGGGATCAACAGTGTGCCCAGAGCAAATCAGGTGTCACACTGAAGCTACATTAGTCTCTGAGGGTGGGGTGGATTTAGCCACACTGGCTGCCTGGCCCCCTAACATGCAAAAATACAGGCAGCAGCTCTTAATTAATGGGACAAGTGTAGAGGGCCTGAGGGATACAGGTGCCAGTGTCACTATGGTGACAGAGAAACTGGTTTCCCCTGGCCAATACCTGGCTGGAAAAACTTATCCAGTCACCAACGCTGACAATCAGACTAAAGTACATCCCATGGCTATGGTAACTTTAGAGTGGGGAGGGGTCAATGGCCTGAAACAGGTGGTGGTCTCCTCAAATATCCCAGTAGACTGTTTGCTTGGAAATGACCTGGAGTCCTCAGCATGGGCTGAGGTAGAACTGAAAACCCATGCAGCCATGCTGGGTATCCCTGAACCCTGTGTCAAGACAAGGGCACAATGCAAGGCTCAGGGTGAAAAAGTAGAGCTGGAGTCTGGAAAAATGGCCCAGCCTACCAAGAGAAAAGGAAAGTCAGCTGGGAAACTAGCTGCAACACAACACCAAAAAGAGAACCTCTCTTCTCAGGAAGAAGTTCTGCCCTTTGAGGGAACTGAGCCTATGGAGCTGGAACCTTATCAGGTTGAGCTCTTGGGCCCAGGGGGACCCTCAAGGGAAGAGCTGTGTAAGGGACAAGAAACCTGTCCCTCTCTTGAAGGCCTTAGGCAGCAAGCTGCTGAAGAGTCCAAAGGCAAGAAAAATGGAACACATAGGGTCTATTGGGAAGATGGACTCCTGTACACTGAGGCGAGAGATCCCAAACCTGGTGCCACTAGGAGAGTGGTAGTGCCTCAGAGTTTCAGAGAGTTTATTCTGACCTTAGCCCATGATATTCCCCTTGCTGGGCATTTGGGACAAACCAAGACGTGGGAGAGGTTAGTCAACCACTTCTACTGGCCCAATATGTCCCAGAAGGTTAAGGAGTTTTGCCTCCCCTGCCCCACCTGTCAAGCCAGTGGTAAGACAGGTGGGCATCCAAAGGCCCCCCTCATTCCACTTCCAGTGGTGGGGGGGTCCCCTTTGAAAGAGTGGGTGTGGACATAGTTGGTCCACTAGAACCTCCCACAGCCTCAGGAAATATGTATATCCTAGTAGTAGTGGATCATGCTACTAGGTATCCTGAAGCTATTCCCCTTAGGTCGACTACTGCCCCTGCAGTAGCCAAGGCCCTCATTGGTATCTTTACCAGAGTGGGCTTCCCTAAGGAGGTGGTGTCTGACAGAGGTACCAACTTCATGTCAGCATACCTAAAACACATGTGGAATGAGTGTGGAGTGACTTACAAATTCACTACACCATATCATCCACAAACTAATGGCCTTGTTGAGAGATTCAACAAGACATTAAAGGGCATGATCATGGGGCTCCCAGAAAAACTCAAAAGGAGATGGGATGTCCTCCTGCCATGTCTGCTTTTCGCTTACAGAGAGGTGCCTCAGAAGGGAGTAGGATTCTCACCCTTTGAACTTCTGTTTGGCCACCCTGTAAGGGGACCACTTGCTCTTGTTAAAGAAGGCTGGGAGAGACCTCTTCATGAGCCTAAACAAGACATAGTGGACTATGTACTTGGCCTTCGCTCAAGGATGGCAGAGTACATGGAAAAGGCAAGTAAAAACCTTGAGGCCAGCCAACAACTCCAGAAGTTGTGGTATGACCAAAAGGCTGCACTGGTTGGATTTCAACCAGGGCAGAAAGTCTGGGTTCTGGAGCCTGTGGCTCCCAGGGCACTTCAGGACAAATGGAGTGGCCCTTACCCAGTACTAGAGAGGAAGAGTCAGGTCACCTACCTGGTGGACCTGGGCACAAGCAGGAGCCCCAAGAGGGTGATCCATGTGAACCGCCTTAAGCTCTTCCATGACAGAGCTGATGTAAATCTGTTGATGGTGACAGATGAGGACCAGGAAGCTGAGAGTGAACCTCTCCCTGATCTCCTCTCATCAGACCCTAAAGATGGCTCAGTAGATGGAGTGATCTACTCAGACACCCTCTCTAGCCAACAGCAGTCTGACTGTAGGAAGGTCCTGCAGCAGTTTGCTGAACTCTTTTCCCTAACCCCTGGTCAGACACACCTGTGTACCCATGATGTGGACACAGGAGACAGCATGCATGTCAAAAACAAAATATTTAGACAGTCTGACCAAG
This sequence comes from Pleurodeles waltl, assembly GCF_031143425.1. NCBI lineage: Eukaryota > Metazoa > Chordata > Amphibia > Caudata > Salamandridae > Pleurodeles > Pleurodeles waltl. The sequence continues at coordinate 1,310,924,450 of NC_090437.1, read as the reverse complement.
TTAAGGAAAGCATCAAGGTGGAAGTCCACAAGATGCTGGAATTGGGAGTAATTGAGTACTCTGACAGCCCCTGGGCTAGCCCAGTGGTCTTAGTCCCCAAACCTCACACCAAAGAAGGAACGAGAGAGATGAGGTTTTGTGTGGACTACAGAGGTCTCAACTCTGTCACCAAGACAGATGCCCATCCCATTCCTAGAGCTGATGAGCTCATAGACAAATTAGGGGCTGCCAAATTCTTAAGTACCTTTGACTTAACAGCAGGGTACTGGCAAATCAAAATGGCCCCTGGAGCAAAAGAAAAGACAGCATTCTCCACACCTGATGGGCATTATCAGTTCACTGTTATGCCCTTTGGTTTAAAGAATGCCCCTGCCACCTTCCAAAGGTTGGTGAATCAAGTCCTTGCTGGGTTGGAATCCTTTAGTGCAGCTTATCTTGATGATATCGCTGTCTTCAGCTCCACCTGGCAGGATCACCTGGTCCACCTGAAGAAGGTTTTGAAGGCTCTGCAATCTGCAGGCCTCTCTATCAAGGCATCCAAATGCCAGATAGGGCAGGGAACTGTGGTTTACTTGGGACACCTTGTAGGTGGAGGCCAAGTTCAGCCACTCCAGCCTAAGATCCAGACTATTCTGGACTGGGCAGCTCCAAAAACCCAGACTCAAGTCAGGGCATTCCTTGGCTTAACTGGGTACTATAGGAGGTTTGTGAAGGGATATGGATCCATTGTGACAGCCCTCACAGAACTCACCTCCAAGAAAATGCCCAAGAAAGTAAACTGGACTGTAGAATGCCAACAGGCCTTTGACACCCTGAAGCAAGCTATGTGCACAGCACCAGTTCTAAAAGCTCCAGATTACTCCAAGCAATTCATTGTGCAAACAGATGCCTCTGAACATGGGATAGGGGCAGTTTTGTCCCAAACAAATGATGATGGCCTTGACCAGCCTGTTGCTTTCATTAGCAGGAGGTTACTCCCCAGGGAGCAGCGTTGGAGTGCCATTGAGAGGGAGGCCTTTGCTGTGGTTTGGTCCCTGAAGAAGTTGAGACCATACCTCTTTGGTACCCACTTCCTAGTTCAGACTGACCACAGACCTCTCAGATGGCTGATGCAAATGAAAGGTGAAAATCCAAAACTGTTGAGGTGGTCCATCTCCCTACAGGGAATGGACTTTATAGTGGAACACAGACCTGGGACTGCCCATGCCAATGCAGATGGCCTTTCCAGGTTCTTCCACTTAGAAAATGAAGACTCTCTTGGGAAAGGTTAGTCTCATCCTCTTTCGTTTGGGGGGGGGGGGGTGGGGGGGGGGGGGGGTTGTGTAAGGAAATGCCTCCTTGGCATGGTTACCCCCTGACTGTTTGCCTTTGCTGATGCTATGTTTTGAATTGAAAGTGTGCTGAGGCCTGCTAACCAGGCCCCAGCACCAGTGTTCTTTCCCTAACCTGTACTTTTGATTCCACAATTGGCACACCCTGGCATCCAGATAAGTCCCTTGTAACTGGTACCTCTGGTACCAAGGGCCCTGATGCCAGGGAAGGTCTCTAAGGGCTGCAGCATGTCTTATGCCACCCTGGAGACCCCTCACTCAGCACAGACACACTGCTTACCAGCTTGTGTGTGCTAGTGAGAACAAAATGAGTAAGTCGACATGGCACTCCCCTCAGGGTGCCATGCCAGCCTCTCACTGCCTATGCAGTATAGGTAAGACACCCCTCTAGCAGGCCTTACAGCCCTAAGGCAGGGTGCACTATACCATAGGTGAGGGTACCAGTGCATGAGCACTGTACCCCTACAGTGTCTAAGCAAAACCTTAGACATTGTAAGTGCAGGGTAGCCATAAGAGTATATGGTCTGGGAGTCTGTTTTACACGAACTCCACAGCACCATAATGGCTACACTGAAAACTGGGAAGTTTGGTATCAAACTTCTCAGCACAATAAATGCACACTGATGCCAGTGTACATTTTATTGTAAAATACACCACAGAGGGCACCTTAGGGGTGCCCCCTGAAACTTAACCGACTATCTGTGTAGGCTGACTGGTTCCAGCAGCCTGCCACACTAGAGACATGTTGCTGGCCCCATGGGGAGAGTGCCTTTGTCACTCTGAGGCCAGTAACAAAGCCTGCACTGGGTGGAGATGCTAACACCTCCCCCAGGCAGGAGCTGTAACACCTGGCGGTGAGCCTCAAAGGCTCACCCCTTTGTCACAGCACCGCAGGACACTCCAGCTTAGTGGAGTTGCCCGCCCCCTCCGGCCACGGCCCCCACTTTTGGCGGCAAGGCTGGAGGAAACAAAGAAAACAACAAGGAGGAGTCACTGGCCAGTCAGGACAGCCCCTAAGGTGTCCTGAGCTGAAGTGACTAACTTTTAGAAATCCTCCATCTTGCAGATGGAGGATTCCCCCAATAGGATTAGGGATGTGCCCCCCTCCCCTTGGGAGGAGGCACAAAGAGGGTGTACCCACCCTCAGGGCTAGTAGCCATTGGCTACTAACCCCCCAGACCTAAACACACCCTTAAATTTAGTATTTAAGGGCTTCCCTGAACCTAAGATTTTAGATTCCTGAAACTACAAGAAGAAGAGGACTGCTGAGCTGAAAAACCCCTGCAGAGGAAGAACAGAAGAAACCAACTGCTTTGGCCCCAGACTTACCGGCCTGTCTCCTGCCTTCCAAAAGAAACCTGCTCCAGCGACGCTTTCCAAGGGACCAGCGACCTCTGAATCCTCTGAGGACTGCCCTGCTTCAAGAAAGACAAGAAACTCCTGAGGACAGCAGCACTGCTCCAAAAGAACGGCAACTTTGTTTCAAGGAGCAGATTTAAAGACCCCTGCAACTCCCCGCAAGAAGCGTGAGACTTGCAACACTGCACCCGGCGACCCCGACTCGACTGGTGGAGAACCAACACTTCAGGGAGGACCCTCCGGCGACTCCAAGACTGTGAGTAACCAAAGTTGTCCCCCCTGAGCCCCCACAGCGACGCCTGCAGAGGGAATCCCGAGGCTCCCCCTGACCGCGACTGCCTGAACTCCATTTCCCGACGGCTGGAAAAGACCCTGCACCCGCAGCCCCCAGCACCTGAAGGAACGGAATTCCTGTGCAGGAGTGACCCCCCAGGAGGCCCTCTCCCTTGCCCAGGTGGTGGCTACCCCAAGGAGCCCCCCCCTTGCCTGCCTGCATCGCTGAAGAGACCCCTTGGTCTCCCATAGGAAACTATTGGAAACCCGACGCGTGTTCCCACACTGCACCCGGCCGCCCCCGCGCTGCTGAGGGTGTACTTTTTGTGTGGACTTGTGTCCCCCCCCCGGTGCCCTACAAAACCCCCCTGGTCTGCCCTCCGAAGACGCGGGTACTTACCTGCTGGCAGACTGGAACCGGGGCACCCCCTTCTCTCCATTATAGCCTATGTGTTTTGGGCACCTCTTTGACCTCTGCACCTGACCGGCCCTGAGCTGCTGGTGTGGTGACTTTGGGGTTGCTCTGAACCCCCAACAGTGGGCTACCTTGGACCAAGAACTGAAACCTGTAAGTGACTTACTTACCTGTGAAACCTAACAAAACTTTACCTCCCCCAGGAACTGTGAAAATTGCACTAAGTGTCCACTTTTAAAACAGCTTATTGTGTTTTATGTAAAAAGTATACATGCTAATGTAATGATTCAAAGTTCCTAAAGTACTTACCTGCAATACCTTTCAAATGAGATATTACATGTAGAATTTGAACCTGTGGTTCTTAAAATAAACTAAGAAAATATATTTTTCTATAACAAAACCTATTGGCTGGATTTGTCTCTGAGTGTGTGTTCCTCATTTATTGCCTGTGTGTATGTACAACAAATGCTTAACACTACTCCTTTGATAAGCCTACTGCTCGACCACACTACCACAAAATAGAGCATTAGTATTATCTCTTTTTGCCACTATCTTACCTCTAAGGGGAACCCTTGGACTCTGTGCATGCTATTCCTTACTTTGAAATAGCACATACAGAGCCAACTTCCTACACTGAGCCACAGTCTGTTGGCGACCCCAATATCAACGAGGGGCTTGAACCCTCTGTGACAAGAAGCGGAGTTGGTAAGGCCTGAAAGACTTTCTTGAGTCTTCTCTAAACAGACAGCTTTCAATGTCTCTAGCTAAGTCTTCATCCTTGCCATGTCATTGTCTGTGTAAGAGCCGAAGAGGGTGGTTCCGGAGAATGGCAAGTAAAGAATCCTTTTTTGAGACTCTGGTTTGAGAGAGGGAGGCGAAGCCGTGAGTGCTGTAGTAGGGAGACTCGGTGGCAGTATTCGTGTGCTGCCAGCAAAAAGGAATCCTGCTGCTGCGCTAATGATCTGATCCAATACCATTAGGCCTTCATTGAGAATTTCGTTAAAGTCCTCTCTTTTATCTTTGGTAAGTTGTTCAATGAATTGTTGTAGTGATTCCCATAGGGCCCTGTCGTAACGGCCATTGTAGTTGGTGCATTATTGCAGACTTTACGACCTACTGAGTCTAATTTACGACTCTCCTTGTCCTGTGGTACTGTGGAAGTGGGAGCTGTGGAATGTTGTTTTCTAGCTGCTACCACTACCACGAGTCTGGAGTTGGGTCCGAGCATAGACAGGCCGGATCTTGTTAGTGAGGTCGATATTTTTTCTGAAGCCTTGAAGGTGCAGCCTTGATAGATGACGGAGTCAACAATAAGTCCATAACTCGTTCCAAGAGCCCTGGAATCAAAGGTAGTAACAGACGTGAGGCTGGTCTCTGCTGTAAGGTCTCGAAGATGACAGATGTCGATGTAGGTGTGGACAGAGTTATACATAACTTGTGTGCATCTCGGACTAGTACCTCATGAAATGCAGAAATGTCATCTACCAGTAAGATGCGCAGTGGAGGAGAGTCAGAGAGAGATGGGGAATCTCTCCCTGTACTTGTGGAGAAGTATCTGTGGTATGCCTGGAACGAGACCTGGTGTAATGGCATCGATGATGTGAGCGTCTTGGTACTGTAGGCGAGTGTCACATCGGTTGACGGTGTCTGGAGCACTGCCTAGAATGGTGCCTTCAAGGAGAATGAGACCTGGTTCCCACAGGAGAGGGTGGTTGTGGTGGTGTCGGTAGAGATGGAGGAACCGGTTTGGAGGCGCAAGCGTTGCAGGTATTGGTGAGGGATCACTTTGGGCCGCTCCTGATGGAGAACAGGTGGGCAAATAATCTGAATCAGGAGAACTATAGATTAGTCTCTGCTTTCTGCGCCCTTCTAAAGGTGAAGAATTTGAAATGGTGATAGACTTTGATCTCTCGCTATCGATCCACTTCTCAACATCAGAGTCTGCCTTGCAAGCATCGACCTTGACTTTGCCGGCAAAAGGCCATGATGAGTCGACGTTGATAAGGACCTCAATGGTGATCGGTGAGAGTGCCTTGATGTCGAAGGAGTCCTAGACGTTGAAGGCCTTTGGTGTGACGATCGTATCGCCATTGTTGTTCTTCACTCCAACGTCGATGTACGGCATTTCTTTGACGTTGACCCATGGAGAGACGGTGAGCAGGTTGGCACTACACCTCACCTTAACATTGATGCTCTTGCTTTCGACTGGGACCAATGTCATTTTTAAGGCCTTCTTTAACTGGAGCGCCATCTAGTAGGGTGCGCCTGGAAAATGTCTTGCAAAGTTTGCACGTCAGATACGTGGAAATCTGGAAGCATAGAATACAAACTGTATGAAGATCAGTCTTGGCCATTTTTCCTCCCACAGTCTGAGCACTTATCAAATAGAGATGGCATTCTGATAATAAAAAACACAGAGTTCTGTCAGTAAATGGCAGAAAAAGGTGGAGGAAGACCAAAGACGTTGAGTGAAATAGTTGTCAATGAAACTCAGAAGTGAATTTTCCTGAAACAAAAATAAATTGGTCGAGCTCATTGCTCCAGGGTCCTGTCAGCAGGACCCGGAAAAAAGAATTGAAGCAACTGCCACCGGCTGTGCATGATGGGATACTGGTGGTCTCTGACTTCTTAAAGGCACAGTCTCATTTTTATATAATTTATATAATTGCAGCCTATGGGGTGATTCGGTCCTTCTCCTTCATCTCTATCATGCAAAAGGGGTTTGTGAGGAAGATTCCTTCTGTTGACAAATTACTCTCAAACTACATTGTGCTGGCCCTTTCTTTGATTTAAGATGGAGAATTAGAGTAGCCTATGTACATAGGCTGCATTATCTGTCCACTTCTTAAGTGATTTTACAGGCCTTCCTAAAGAAAGGCGAAAACTTCCACTTAGGAAGATATTTTAATTAAGTGCTCTGGGGTCCCCGCACATGGGCGGAACTATTCAGTGCTTATGTCTATACATGGAAATCCCCCACAAGAGAAGTTCAAAAACACAAGCAATTATAAAAGCTATGATCCGCTCATGGCATTATTCAGATCTGTCAGCTGGATCTGTAACATCATAGGGGGATACAGGCTTTTTCCAAAAACAAGAAAAAAATATGTATAACAGGCAGAGTCTAAACGTTTCCAATTCCTTCTGTTAACAATCGGGTTAGTAAACCAGGAAATGTCACACCTTGGAAAAGTAAATTTGACAGCGATGCAGAAATGATCAGCCCACATAGAAGAAAGAGTTGGATCTCACTGGTATGGCTGTGAAGGCTCACACTGAGCAGTGCAACCCATAAAACAGCCCTCTCTTTGACAAAGCTCCGTCCTGTACCATCCGGGACCTGAAGCCGGAGGATTTAAGGGCCAGATGTAGGTAGACAGCAAATTGCGACTTGCAATTTGCGAGTCAGAGCGACTCGCAAATTGCAACTCGCAATTTGCTATGCAGAAAGGTGTCTCAGACACCTTCTGCGACTCGCTATGGGGTCGCAAAGACCCACCTCATTAATATTAATGAGGTAGGTCGCAGTTTGCGACCCCATAGCGAGTCTGGGCACTCACGGGGACGGTGGCCTGCTGGAGACAGCAGACCACCATGTCCGTGACTGCTTTTAAATAAAGCAGTTTTTTTTTCTATCTGCAGCCCTTTTTCCTTAAAGGAAAACGAGCTGCACTTAGAAAAAAATACCGAAACCTTTTGTTTCGGTTTTTTCAGAGTAGGCAGTGGTCCATAGGACCACTGCCTGCTCTGAAAAAATACTTTTGTGATCATTTACAAAGGGGAAGGGGTCCCATGGGGACCCCTTCCCGTTTGCGAATGAGTTACCATCCACTTCAAGTGGATGGTAACTGCGAGTTGATTTGCGACTGCTTTTGCGGTCGCAAATCAACTTACATCGTGGTGCGAGTCGCAAATAGGAAGGGAACACCCCTTCCTATTTGCGAGTCGGAAACACATTTTGCGAGTCGGTTCCGAGTTGCAAAATGTATTTCTGCATCGCGCGCAGGCATTAGCGCCTCGCAAACTGCGTTTTTCGCCATTTGCGAGGCGCTAATGCCTTGCTACATCTGGCCCTAAGTCACCTAACAGCACTACATTTCTAACTCTGAGTGAAGTTTGGCAGAGAAAGTCAATATTAGTCAGAGTATCTAGTAACTAGAAAGATGATAAACGAGCACAAAGTGAAAAAGAAACTTTTGAACTTTATCAGAATATGCAAGCACTTCCCAGTCTGGTCAAACAGATGCTACATCCTCCACGAGCACCAATTGTTTGTGGAAGCTAACAGCTACACCCCTCCACGAGATTTTAAAATCACCTGGACAATCACTTGTGAACCGTATGTCAGTGAGGTACCTTAAGTTGTCTAGCCCTGATCTGTTTTTTTTCTTTTTTTACTGTGAACGTTTGGTTAAAGAACATTGCCTATACTGTGGAACCTTGTTTTTTGTGACAGTAAGAGTGAGAGGTGACTTGGTGCCAATCTAACTCCAACACAATTTCTTTATAAACCCACTGCATTCTCAAAAATGCACTTTAAGCATGCGACAACCCTCTGTCTGCTAACAGTTATGCTTTACATTCCATTTCTTTCATTGCATTTTTGATACTCCATCAACCTGCAGGATAGTCTTTGGATCAGGACAAGTGTTGCCTGTAAATTCTGGGTACACCAAGTTGAAAATACACCACATGAGCTGGAAAAAGTGTGGTGGAAATGTACAGACTATCAGAGAGGGCAAGATGGGCTTGTTGCGGACTTTTCATGGCGGGTGCAAATTTCCAGCATTTTGTGCATCAGTCTTGCAGTATAAGAAGTGACTACAAACTGGCCCTAACTTCTTATGCTTGATCAGCTCTTACGAATATTCTTTTTAAAATTTCATTTGCGGTTTGTATTATTGTCTTCTAAATGTCTTTACTGTGTGTTTAGTGCATTGAAGTGTTTTGATGTCATTTAGTAGGATGGGGAAGTGTAAAATACAAAAACAAGAAATTTCTAATTTCCAGATGTTTCACAAGACAATTTTGAGCAGCGCTATGTTCACTCGCGTATGAAGTACACGCCTGTCAAGTAATTAAATCAACTTGCACCCACATTTACCTCTCCTTGAAATGCGCCCACCTACCTGCTTCACAGTGGCAACCATTCGAGCCATCAGCATAATGCTTGATGTTTCGGGAGGGTAGTGAATATTTCTGTAAGGGAATGAATAAAAATAAAAATAATAAAAAATAATGCATAGCTGCACAAGTGGGAAAGCAAAACAATTGCCCGATTTTATTTGCAGAGCAGCAATACAGTAGAATGACAGCCTCCATTTAGTTTCTGCAATAAAGTATTTGTGTGGAACAAATCCAGTAACCCAGCAATATCAGATTTAAAAACAAAAAATCCCAACTGAGATACCCCACATTTAAGCCTTCCAGGCTGCAATTCAACACCAAATTATCAATTTCTCAGATAACAAATGCTGTTTTTGTTAATAGAGACAGAATGCAAAAAAGTTGCTTCACATGTCTTGGATGAAGAGATCGAATTGGAAATCATCTGTCAAAAGGTACTCTAGAGTGGGTGAGACTACAGAGAAAGCCCACAGCACCTGACCAGCCCCATGCACACATCAGGGAGCCTGCCTTAGTAATTAACTGCATATCCATGTGGACCACAACTGTTAGATGGGTTCAAATAAATATCTGGTGCTTACACACCGCACCTTTAGTAACATCCACCAAGGAAGTTAAGTAGGAAAATCAGTAGGTAATGTCATAGCACCAGAATAAAGGTCAGAAATGGTTACTGACTGAGGTACTCTAATGGAACAAATATTGTGGAGGCAAGCTGCAGACTCTCGAAGGAAATAGCAGATTTCCTAAAGCACAGGATGGTCTTTGTAAGCAATATTCTAGCAGGCTGTTTACAGGGTCACTCCAGTGACACGACACTAAGGTTAAAGTCGGCTGGCAGGTGAGCTAGGGGAGAAAGTAAATTGGTGTCTGCTACATCAACATACCACTACCTCGCTTTTAGGTTAAAAAATAACGATTTATTTTGCTAGTCCACCAGGTGCCTCTGCTGCTGTCAGCCATGCAAAGATGGCTGGTGAGAACAAGTGAAATCCACCAACCTCCAGGCCTCCTGAAGTTTGTTAAGAGGGTGTTTTGGGTCCTCACGGGATGCTCCAAGGCAGAGTGCTTGGTGATATTGGTCATAGGCGGATGTCCGGCAGGCAGCACTGCAGTATACCACCTGAATAAGATAAAAGGGTGTACCGTTCGTGGAATTCCCAATAGAACTGTATTCAGGAGAAACTAGAATACCCCACTTCCCCAAAAGTCATCCGATAAAGCACAGCAGCATGTAGATCATCCTTGTGTAGTGTTCAAGGTTTATTTATAAGTAGGATATCTCTTTATACCGTGTCTCTAAAGGACAGGATTCAAGAAAAAGGCTGCACATCCACATTTGACTTATAAAAGAGAAGCAGTACATCCACTAGTTACAGGAGTACTATAAGGCAACCGCAGTTGTGTGCAAAACTTTCCACAGCGGTACGAATTAGAGAGCATTAAGACTCAATGTACATTTGGAAATCGCTTATTCCTGCATACAAACAGCTGACAGGTTACAAACACACAAAAAAGCTTTTACGAAATTTGACAACTCCAATAAACAACACATTGGCTTGACAAGTTAGTGTACAGTTTTCAGCTTCAGGACACAGTGCAGGAGTGCATCACTACATCTCCCCATGCAAATTCATAATTAATCAAGTCCTTTACATACCCACCAAAAGTTGTCTACGCAACACTTTCAGAGAAACTTGTAAACAGATTTCATGGCAGAAATAATGAGGCAGTGAATCTGATAGCAATGGACGAGAAGAAAACTACTTCATGAGAAGTCTCCATAGTGGACCCATTTCAGCAGTAAAAAAAAAAAAAAACTTCACACTTGTATAGTGCACTACTGACCCGTTACGGTCTCAAGGCGCTGTACGCATACCGCTGTGGAACCCCTCCTGGCTTTTTCCTGTGAGGCACCCACTCCTGGGCAACCCCCAGGGTGAAGCCAGGCATCCAAGCGCTGTTAGGGCCTTTGTGGAGATTAAGCAAGCTATTGCCCAGAGTTACAGAGTAGGACCCATTAATTAGATTAGGCACCGAGGTGAGAATTATCTGGTCCAAGGGAATTGAGCCCAAGACCCGCCTAGACGGGAATTGAACCCTGGTCCCGGGCCAGATTCTTCATCAGGGTCTGCCACTCTAACCATTGTGCCACACTTCTCCTCAGCAGTCACTCCTATCTTACTATAAGCATTAATCCACAAAGCAGACACACCCAAAAATATTTGAAACACTATAATTCATCAGGAAGCAAACAACCTATGCCATTGAAACACAAAATACCTGGACATCCCAAGAACACAATTTTTTACTTGATGTATGAAGCACAACATAACCATCTGAGTGACCTCTTGGTGCTGAGTTAAAACCTGATTTAGATGCAGATGTAAATGTAGTAAAACTGCAGGTGGATTTACACAGAAATGGAGTCCTCACTCTTACGATGTAACTACCTTCCTGAAAATCAGGTAGTTGGAAATTTTGCTTGAGGATGCACTCAGGCCAATCGGCAATTCAACCGCTTGGCTATGGAAGCATCAGACCTCTCTTCAAGGTTTGTTTATAAGTAGGATATCCTACAGGAAAAGTCCTGGTTATCTGAGTGTTTTACAGGGCACCAGTAATTCGGCTGGTTAAGTCCATCGCAGGTGCCATTTTGGAGTAAAATCTATGCACCAGGTACAGAGTTTTGAACTTAATTCTTAGATCGACAGGCACCCAGTGCTGGCTCCTATTTGCTAGTGATACTCAATTGTATTAATTGAGGTTACAGACAAATTCTGCAGCATAGTTCTGGATGCAGTGGAGCCTGGGGACTTCACTTTGAGGAAGGCCTAAATACATGGCATAGCAGTAGCCCTCCCTTTTCTTCAACGCGATCTCCACCTCACTGACACCCTCCATTGTTGCAGTAACCTCTCCTCTTTTCTCTCACCCCAATACTCCCCTTCACTACTCATCCCACACTCCATTATGTTCCTATTTTCCTTTTTAAAACCAAAATAAAATGATGGAAGGAGTGTTGAAACTTTTTAAACACTCACACCCAGTCACAAATCTGGGTTGAATCCATCAGTATTTTGTTTGCCACGTCTCCCCAGTTTGGACCCACCCATATGAAGATCAGTCCTGACCCTGCTCCCCATGGGAACAGTTCAGTATGAACTGCCAAGCCAGGTCTCCCCTGGACCAGAAACAAGCATCCTGGGACCAGTTTTAGGGCATCACTCCTCATCCGCCAGCTAGCCAGGCTAGCTTGAAACCAGTGGTGCAGAGAGCAAGGGACACATGTCTGGGTATACCCTTGTCACTTAGGGCGCACATAGCAAAACCAAAACTTCTAGGAGCGACCCCCCACCAATTGTTCATGGGAAAATCTTCAGTGAATATAAAACTAGAAAACTGGAGCAGTTCACTCAAACCTGTAAAAATATCTAATCAAAATTTGGGACTCATCGAAAACTCGTGGTTTAATGGAAAGCAGAAAGATCCGAGCACTCTACAGTGTCCAAACTGTTGGGATTAAAGCATCAGGATTATTCCAAACCACTTTGTGTTCACTGAAGAGCTCCTACTATCAGTCTGCTTCAGCACTGACGTTTAGGTATGCCTATAGTGCAACTTCAAAATAAGTAAAGGTTCATCAGCATAATGCATTGATCATATAATCTAAATAACAGTGAACGTGAAGCCTTTATATTCAGTCGCTGTATGTTTTAGTGACTGGCACAAACCCAAACTAATCCACTCAACCTCATTCTTACACCTCCCTTATACTTCGAGGTGAGGCTTGTAGAAAACTACAAGAAACAAAAGATTTCTCATTCAGGCGCTGCAAGGGAAGGCAGGAAACTAATATGCAACTTAAACCTGCTCTTCCTCCATATACCAAAACAACACTGACATCAGCCTCAATCCTTGGATTAAGAAACTTAGATCCGCTACACACAATTAACTTATGCCATCACTCACCTGGCAGTTAGGACAAACTTGGTGCAAATCTCTTCTGATGTGGCACTGCTCTGGGTGAGGTAGGACAAGAAAAGCATTTCCAGACAACCGTTGTGCATTCTCTTCTGCTGTCTCCAGTGCTCGCAAGCAGTGATCACAGGCTGCAAATTGATAGGGTAAGCACATGTTGAGACATAGCTGGCACAAAAATACAATAACTTACCCACACCACACCACCAAGCAGGTACTTGATTTAGGTCAACTGTCTTCATTATCAGGATGCAGGTGCACGGTTATTAACACTGAATATTCTGTACAAATGAGAACTCCAGATCATAACGACATAGATGGAAAAATCTGTACTGTGCATTCTACCCATTTCACTGCAAATGTTGACCAAAAAGACGTATAATGCTATCCTATTAAAGGCACAGGATCTCAACTTTCAAACAAACTCACCATCACTGGTGGTTCTTGGCACACCTGAAGAGAGGATGCCAGCAGACTGCAGACTAAAATGTGTAAAAAAGAAAAAATGTGACAACAAGCCTTTTCCATCTATGCACGCAGGATCTGGGAGAACAAACCCCTTATCCATCAGGACTGCCCCAACGTTGCTTCAATTTAAAAATAAAAACCAAAAAAAAAAAAATTTGAACTGGCAACACTTTAAGGAACACCACATCACAATACATAAACAGTCCAGCTACCTTTCTTATCACTGTTTGACTTTGAGACAATCATTGAGCATGTACAGAGCTGCTGCCATTTGAATAGGTCTGCTCTACTGAAACACCACATAAAAACATCCATGTAAAACACTAACTGAGAGCCTGCACGTTTTAGAAGAAACTTCTAAGAACACTTCAAATGACCAATTGTCTGTGTTACTACAGAAAACAGATATATCAAAATCAAAGGTGTATAACAGCTCACCTGTCCAGAGCATCTAATATTGTGATTGATTCATACCGCAACATTTTTTGTATTACCTTTGAATCAGTAAAAAGGTTAATACCTCAATTTTAAAGTTTGTATGTACTAAATAGTAAATAGAACATTGTTTATGCTGAATAAGAAATGGAGCATTTCCTAAAAACAGATACTGTATAATAAGTGAAAGTGTGTGTTTTTTTTTTTGTGTAGATTCACTTTTAAATTTTCCGAAAGAGGAGACAGTGTAGCTTGTCTTGAAGGTTCAGTTTTTTTTAGGTTTTGACACCTAGCCTGTCCTCTGCTACTATTGTATTATAGGTCTCAACTAGCATGTAATTAGCCCCTTTAATGAATGTATTATGTACACACCATCAAAGAAGTATCACTTGACCAAGTTATCCAGACGTGCAGGCATTCCAGCAGTGCTGTCTGGGTGAGACTGTGTGCCTGTTATACTGCCTGCATGTTCACGAGCACATTTAGGCATGCTTCTAATATCAGTCTGCAGTTTTGTGTGCAGGTGACTTGCATGTGCTAATTGCAAAAGAAAGAAATGGCTGCGTGCTTGGACCGTAGTTTCAGACCCGATGCTGTTCCCTCTCCTACTTTATCTCTTCGAGCTCTTCTAGGCACCTTAAAAATGACCTTAGGATTAGCCCTCGCCAAATGTGAAAAAAATATAAATAAATAAACGACTCCTATCTAGCAAGTCGATAAAAACTGCTTTCAATCTGAACACTAAAAGACTGTGAAACTACAAGGGATGCAGGTCAAAAAGAAGCTTAATTTAATTTACACCTCTATATCTGTACAGCGCATTCCAGAGGAACTGGGTGGACACAAGAGGCTTTTCTTTGAAGATGGTCTCTCCTTTGCGTATGTTTCTTGTGGCAAAAAGTCCTTTACCCTGTAAGATAAAAAGGTAAGCTGTGAGTGTAAGAGAGCATGCATCATGGTTGCAATAGGCCAGGTGAGGGTGCTTCCAATATAGAAGAGGCAGACATTCGTATTAAATTGTACTCTGATGGGTTAATAAAGGCAGTATTAAATTAGAGACTGGTTGTGAAGTTAAACAGCCTTTCATCTCCACACCAGATGCAGACAGCTATACAGCAGAGCCTAGTAGCAAGTGCCCAATTCACGCAAACTCATCTAAAAGCATCAGTATTGGTGCTATAGTCTGAACTTACTGCTCATCCCCAAAGAAAGACAGAAGAATACTAGTGAGTGCTATCCTCCAGCTGCCATATGGTGGCCTTCTCGGCATTTAAATTTACAGTTTTCACATATTTGGTAGTAATCGTCCACAATGCACTCAAAAGAGGGTCTTAGTCATGAATCCTGAATTAGACTTCGAAATCCTCAATATGAATTTAACTCAAGGTTCTATAAGATTTTGCCTCATCTTTTCATTGCAAACTTAAATCATTGAAATTATGAAACTCGTGTAATCATTAGCTTAATACACTAATTATTTCATTGAAAAAGACTTTTAAATGCAGAACTCACTGAAACCATAAATACTTTAAAATGTTAAAGTAATGTTATAATTTACATTATGAGGAACACAACTAATTATGAAGCTCCCAATACTCAACCTCCCAAATGGGGAGCAGTGAATAAGAGCTGAAAAATAGATACAGCTAGACTATAAGGCATATAGAACACAGAAAACATATTGTAGTTTAGCAACCCTTACCACTGACTGCTTAAGCACATTGAGAGTGAAAGTCAAAGCAGCAGTGTCAACAGGCCACTGGAAGCTAGGAATCAGTGGAGTGGTTTGTAACAATTGCAGAGGCAGGCTTATGTCAAAGTAGCAGTGCCACTAAAATTGAAGCCACTTCAAACTCCACTTCAAACCGTCTATTTGATTTGAGGGTTGGTTATGATGCAGGAGAGGAACTCTCACATTCAGTGGTTTTCATTATATACTTTACCAGTTACTAGTGTAACTGTGTAGTGAACATGGAGATACAGTTACAGCCTCTCTTCAGGTCTTTACAAACATTGTTTCCAGTCCTGAACTTTTGTGTGCTAGCCTAATGCACTGTTGAGTTGACATTTTGGTTTGTTTCCATTGAACGTAATAGAATGACAAACCTGAAATTAATGATTTTAGATGAAAAGTTCAGGACTAGAAACAGTGTCCGTAATGACCTGTGGTTGGGTGGTCACCCTGTGTGTAAGTGAGGAGTGCTACCGGAATCACCTTCTCTTAGCCCTCTTGCTATTTCAGAATCAATTTGACAATAATTTTCAGCACCATCCTATTTGTTTTGGAAATCAAAAGTTTCCTCATGCGTTTGAACATACAATAAAAGACTAATAAGTAAAAGCTCCTCTAGAATTTCATCTCAAATCAATATCAAAAATGCGTGTGCTAAAAAAAGTAAGAGAAAACACATATTGTGGCATAAATAATAGTACAATTCATCTTAGGGTCTTAAAATTACTCAAAAACAGCAACTTCTGCTTTAAACAAAGCTGAACATAAATACCTCCATTCAGTCACAACAACCTTCTCCGACGTTGAAATTGTTGCATATATGATTTGCACTACAAATAAGTACAAAGAAAGGTCCCTTACTTGTTCTTAAATTTACGAATTTCAAAAGAGGCTTTAGACACATGGTTCGTTGTTATAATGGACAGGTAAAAAAGAAAATGCATCTCATCTTCATTCTGACTCATCTTCAAGCTGCACAAACAATACTTAAAATGCGTTTGAAACTGTCTAAAAGTAAAATTTTGTTATTGGGAGAATCTAAGTGGAATTTAATTTAAGGGCTTTCTACAGCCAACGATGTCACTGTATTCACCTATTTATTTC
Source organism: Pleurodeles waltl (assembly GCF_031143425.1). Taxonomy (NCBI): domain Eukaryota; kingdom Metazoa; phylum Chordata; class Amphibia; order Caudata; family Salamandridae; genus Pleurodeles; species Pleurodeles waltl. Next base: position 1,310,908,225 of record NC_090437.1, on the reverse strand, counting down.
TTTCCACAAAGCTTATTTAACAAATATATGAAGAGCCAGAAGAGGATTTAAACATTACATGCAATCCTTCATCAAATCCCAAACTTTTTCTTCATTGACATAATGCTTTCCATGGTTGTCAAGGTTGAAGCAGCCCACAATTCATTAAACACTGTGCGTATTATTTTACATATATGGTTAACCGGGAGGAGCCTTAACACACCATCAAAGCTAAGGTCTTCCAGGGATCGCCAATAAAGGGAGACACATGGGTTTGTCTATATTTTTGTCCAAACGTGAAGAAGGTTAAACTAATTTTCACTGCCTCTTTGGGCTCAAAAAACACTCTGAGTTAGATTTTCAGAGTAAACTGCACCACGTATTACTATTGAAGTTTTTATAGTGAACACTGTTCATAGATTACTATGATTGTACAAGTTTTAAGTAAGTAGTTACAAAGGATTTCCACTTTCTCCTCTATACATTGGTCCATAGGTTACTATGTGTACCCCAGTTTTTGACAGACAGTATTGCAGCGGTAACTATAAACTTCTGTTATCTTAAGTGTGCATTGCCTAATACACTATTATTGACTGCAAATATTTTACAGTATTTCTGTGCCTCTGTTTGAATCTTCTGCTGTGCTTCAAAAGCAAACAAACATCTACAACTGCAACAGACTTCGCCTTCTCCAATTCTATCCCCAAAATGTGATACAGACATTTGTCTTGAGCTTTGGCGAGGCTAGCTAAGCATTTACACCAATGCGCCAGTTCCATAGGTTCTCTTACACTGTTTCTTCTCGGAGTTGCCTGAAATTGAATGTATTGACCATGATTTACATTTGTGCCTTAGCACCCTCATACTACGGCTGCCCACAATACGTCTGGGGTTACCACCAGTGTGCCAGGGTCAGTTTGTTTCCAGGCATTACTATCATTGATGTAGGGCTACCATTTTACCAGAATGTACTACTACTGTACCAGGGCCAGCATGATGTTAGGGATTACCACCATTATGCCACGACCAGCATTTTGCAAGGGATTGCCACCAATGTGCCAAGGCCAGCATGCTGCTAGGAATGATCAACAATGTACCAGGGCCAGCATGTTGCCATAGATTACCACAGTTGTGCCAAGGACACACGTTTACCAGGAATTACTACTACAGTGGAAGGACTAGTACCAGGAATTACTACTACTGTGGAAGGACTAGTATATTGTCAGGAATTACCCACACTAAGCAAGGGCCACCATGTTGCTAAGGATTACTACTGCTGTGCCAGGGCATGAACTTAATACAGAATTGCCATCATATTGCCAGAAACTGCATACTGCCAGGGAATACTACTACTGGGTCTGAGCTGGCAAATTGTAATGAATTACCACCATTGTGTCTGGTCCAGCATTTCATGGGTGGGGCAGTAGGCAAAACCTAAAAGGCAAATGCATGCACCCAAGGACTACTACAAACACAGACACTCTCTTGCACATACAAACATGTCTGCACACACACACTTGGGCGTGTGGACAGAGAGTGCAGGACCTTTTTTTTCGAACTTACTTTCTTTCTGATTTCTGCTGATCTTCCAAGGGTCCTGCCTCTTCTCCCTCATGCAGCCCTTGATCGAAGCTCCCAAGAGGGGTGAGGGAGAAGGGAGAGTGCCTTGGGTGGCCTAGTAGAGAGGGGAGCAGTTATGAGTGCCTGGGGAGGCCAAGAATGAGCAATGAGGACCCAAAGGGAATGCAGCATGAAAGATTGGGGAATCAAACAGAAGTGTTGGAGAGGAGTGCTTTGTGGAGAGCAGTGGCGCAAGAGTGTGGGATGGAGAGGGAAACAGGTCAAGTGCCAAACTGTGGTTGGTGGTGGGGTAGGGGAGTGAGAGAGAACGTGTGCAAAACAAGAGAAGGGTTGGGTGGAAATCGGTAGCCATCACTGCTCTGGGTGGGTGAGAAGGCAGGTTCACTGTACGAACTGGTATAGGAATTATTTTCCTGTTGCCATTGCATCTCCATGGTATGCGAGCCGAAGGATACACTTTTCACTTTGCACAGCATAGGGTAGTGTAGTATGCAAAGTGATGTACTGAATGTCGATTTTTTCCTTCAAAAACAGCAGTTCATACTTGAGTTTGCCGCTGCGTAGTGACATTGAAGTGAAACCTAAAAAGGCTACCGCAAGGACGTACTTGTAATACCAGTTCAGGGGAATGTAGTGCATATTTTGAGCACCAGAATACCCTCCCAGATGATAGTGCGCTCAACAAATTTGCATAACATGAGTGAAGTGAGAGTAATGTGCTTATTGTAATTCTTTTGTTTTGTCACAGGTGAACAAAAAGACAAATGTGATGTTGGTTTTATTATATAATTACACATAGAGATGTCTGTCTGAAAATCACTTCAGCCTTCCCTTTATTCTGTCATAAGCTACAGGGTGTGGCGTAATGGCCAGAGTTGCCGACTTTGGAGATGGGGAACAAGGTTGAAGCCTCGGCATCTGCTCAAAATCCTGTGATTCTGGGCAAATCACGTAATCTTTCTGCCCCTACCAAAAATTAATGTGTCCTTGTGTAACGTAACTGGTGCTCATTTAAAGCTCTCCAACACCTTTGGGTCAAGTTCCTCATGATATCAAAACGCAAAAAAAAAAAAAACATAACATGCCTGTAAAACGCATGTTCAGCCCTTGGGGCACATTGGCACTGAATAGCAAATAGTTATTTTTAGCCAGACCACTGGTAGTTATTCTATCAACCTGAGAAGACTGAAAGGCTGGGAGGATCCTCCAGAATTTGAACATGTGACCCAAAGGTCAAATACAGGTCGCTGGTCCAGTGAGCCACCAGACATGGCCAGCATCATTTCAACGAGGGCCAACAAAACTAAAACAGTTTCAAGGATTGTCTTTATTACTAGGAAGGATACTTGGTCATACATGTAATGCTTCTTTTAAGTTGAGAAAGACCACAGTTACTCGCAAACATGTTCCCAGTGTCCAAAAAGTTTGTTCCGAGGGCCGCATTCATGCCAGTGGAATGGCGGTTGAGCAAGGGGCTTAGGAGGATTGGCGGTTAGGTATGGGCAGGTGAAGTGAAGGACATACATCTAGTGACTTAATTGAGCAATAGAACACTAGAAAACCTGGGATGAATCTCGGCTTCCCTACTTTTCCAAATTGTGTGATTTTAGGCAATTCTTTAATTTCACTTTCCTTCCTTTTTCTTCATTATCACCTATGAGGGCAGCGAAATTTCAGGGTCTGCACTGTACAAATCTGCTCATGCGTTTGATTTAATTAACTGTAATGGTGTTGATGTGTAATAGGAACCCAGGCCATTCAAAAAGTGCACATAACATCTGACTTGCCTCTTTAATTCACTATTGGCTTGTCAGGGTAGGGGTATGAATTAATATTTCATAATTCATGTTTGAAAACCAACACTTTTAAATTAATAGTTCTCATTGTAATGATATAATAAATTATAATTATATGAAAAGGTTCAGCATGTTAACTTAATACACTTCTTGAATTTTGAAGCGACATATTTTTATACTTTTGCCGCTCAGTGTCTTTAAAAATAACGTGTTTCTAAAGTGAAGCTCAGGACTACCTAGTTACTTCCTTTCCTAAACACCAGTTAACCTTGAAATAAACGATTGCCTCTCCATTAGAGATCTTTTTATTGTTAAAGCTAAATCGAAGGAACAACAACTCTGGACTCCTGTTGCCCAGGAGGCCGCATGTAAAAGTCAGTGGCCCCCAGGCTGTACTTAGAGTATCCATAAGACTGACTATTGCAACTCTCTTTCTTGCTAAGAAGGGCATGATTGCAGATTCTATGACTTACACAAAAAAAGAATTTAAAGACTTTTTCCTTAGCAATGTGATTAACATTTTATCATAGTTCATCGAGTCAAGACCCATTTTTAGTTGAATAACTGGTTAGGCTGTAGCTGATATCTCTAGTTCAATATATAGGGGTGATTCACAAACGTTTTTGTTGTTTTATATAGTGCAAACTCAACCTGAAGGCACTGAATCGCTTTACATGACCACTAGTTACATCACACAAAGACACATTTTTTTTGTTTTTAAGGCACTGGGAGATCAAGTAATTGCCCTATAATCATAGGACAACGAGACTTGAAGATGGTTTCCCAGTTTGGAAGATGGCAGCCCTCGTTGTTACACCACAGACATTACTTTAAAAGTAGAAAAAAAATTATTGATAAATATCCCTGTATATTTGAAGTCGATGTCTTGCTTCCTGTTATTTATAATAATTAACGTACATCAAGTGCATTGGCTCAGTACTGTAGTCCTATCTTAAGGTTGCTTCAATGTTTTTGCATTTTCTTACGCACTGGCAACTACACAGCTGTCTCTTTAGCATGGCAATCTGTGCAGCAGCATTTTTCTATGAGAAAGATTGTGCAGATATGTCAGAGTGCCCATGTGACATTTTAAAATTCATTCAACACTACAGAGGGAATTACTAATCACAAAGTTATATAAATTGCTCAAAACGGCAAACAGCACCCGATACCAATTATTTTGAGATGTGTTTTGGTCCTGCGGCAAGGTACACCGCCCTTTTAAGAATAGTGACAAGTCCTCATCTTGGTGATGCCAGCTTAAAGTGATGAGAGATGACGCCTAATCAGTGGGCAGTTGAAAGGAGCAAAAATGTTCCAAATATTGTGGAAAGCGCCTTAAGTAAGAGTCTTCAAACGAAAGCAAAGGATGTAAATCTGAGCATCGCGCACCAATATTTGCAACAGACTAACCGTAAACGTCTTACAGAAACTCGAGTCACGGCTGTTTGACTCCCATGAGGTACTAGGGTACCCCTGGGTTACTAGGGTACCCCCGGAGAGCTGTGAGTACCAGGGGAAAGACCATGTAGGAGAAGGACTGGGGTGTGGCAGGCAGTGAGGGAAACCCCCACGCACCCCGCCTGACAACCAAACATCACCGTCTGCGTGACGACCTGCCCATGAGCTGGGTAAACAACACAACGTCTTATGCGGCGATCCCTTTATGGGAGAAGGGAGAAGCAGCATCAATGACACCGGCTCTTAAGAAGGAAGACAATTAAGTCTCTCCCGGACTAACGAGTCAGTAGCAATAAAGGCTCAGCCACAGGAGCCTCCACCTTTACCTTGACGCTGTTGATGAAGCGCACCTCCACAGCGCCACCGCCCGCCGGGGGCACGGACAGCCAGAACATGTCAGTCGTGGAGGCCGCCATCTTGGTACGACCTCTGACCTCCCAACTCCAACCCTTCCCGGCGAGAGCACGTGGAGCGGCGAAGCAGAAAAGGGACTACAGCGGCACTGACTAGTGTTGACGTCGCGGCCATCTTGGAATGGTATCACAGAGGGGAAACGAATACAGATTGCGAAATAAAACAACAAGTATTTATAGAAAGCAATGTAAAAAACGTGCTATTATTATATCTTATAACTAAAGCAATTATGTGAAGAAAAGTATCATAGGTTTCAAATATTACTAAATAGTTGTTTAAATTTCCGGAGAGTTCTTATTTTCCCTTCACAAAACAGGTGGGCACCCAACTGCAAAACGTGTTACACCAAATCAACCTAGGAACGGGCTTTGTTAATTTCTCTAATGTTGGACGACGTCCATCAGGGCCACGTCTATGCATACTCTCTGCCTGCTAGCTCCTATTTCTGGACGCTCAAAGGGGGCGTAGCTGAAACGGAAGACACGCCCACTAACACGTCACAGCAATGTCTCGTGAGGGAAGGAGGGAAGGGCGCGTGCGTTGTGGTACCTTGGCACGTGTAATAAGATGTGCTGTGTGATAGAATGAAAAATTTTCTAGCTTACGCGCTAAGAATTTTCAATTCTATAAAGGACACGGAGGCGAGGATTATGCTTTCTCTTTCTTTACTGAAAATCACAGCAGCCAATTAAAACACGATTAAACAAAAAACAACATTTCCCAAAGTGCTCTAGTGTATAAGTCACATGCACCAATCAACCATAGTGACCTTAGTCCATAAAGTCCATAACCTCTAACGTCATATCCTCTTTCTTTGCTTCAACCAAAAACTGTAATATCTTTCTCACGATCTCAAAGTCTTTAGATGATACCAACTCTCATCTAGGAAGGAAGAAACCAACGAAGGAGACCAGACTGAACATCAAGTCGGTTTTCCAATAACGTAGACATCTGGATGGAAGGAACTTCAGGAATTCTTCTGATCAGTTCCTAAGAAATAAAAAATAAAAAACCAGCCGGTAATATCTTCAAAATAATGGTAAAAACCTTTTAATATCTTTCACGTCTTATTATATGATATAAACAGTGGGAGGGTAACAATGAATACAAATTTTTTAAGAGCAATAAAATTATCAATATTCATGAACGGGTGGGATAATCCTCGCCTCCGTGTCCTTAATAGAATTGAAAATTCTTAGCGCGTAAGCTAGAAAATTTTTCATTCTATATCAGGACCGGAGGCTCGGATTATGCTAGTTCAAAGCTGACCCATAACAACAGAGGCCACATCCAAAACAGGCTTAAAGTAAAACTTACGAAAAGTACTTTCAGACGACCAGTCTGCAGATTTCATAATATCCGCTAAACTGGAACCTAGTGTAAAAGACTTAGAAGCCATTGCTCCCCTTACTGAATGAGCTCCAAAATGACTAGTATCAATGCCTGCTTCATTCATAAGCCATCTTAACCATCTTGCAAGAGTGGCCGAAGCAACTGGTTTAAAGGGTTTCTGAAGCGCAATTAATACTTGCCCATTCAAGTCCTGTCTATGTTCTTCGGTGGATATTTCATAATCTTTAAGACATTGTACCACACATAATTTTGGATTATCTGGAAACCAAGGGTACGATACTGACCTGCAATTGCTCTTAGTTCTTCTGAAAATACTAAAGGTTACTCCCTCCGGAGAATAAAGTCTCCCCGATAGATCTAGGGCTCTCACGTCTGAGACTCTCTTGCATGAGACTAAACATAGTAACATAGTTAATTTAGCTGACAGTTGTTTCCGGGACAGGTATTTGTTACAAGGCCAAGAATCCAAAAATCTTAACACAACATTCACATCCCAAAGTACAGAGTACTTAGGCTGAGGAGGATTCGAAAATCTGATACCCCTCAACAGTTTACATACTAGCGGATGTTCACCTACCTGCTTGCCTTCAATAGGAGGATGACCTGCAGAAATTGCCGATCTAAAGTTATTGATAGTTCTATAGGCCAAACCTGAAGAGGCTAACTCAGCCAGAAAATTAATAATCATGTCAATACCTGACCCCATGGGATTAAGATCTCTTCCATTGCACCAACTAACCCATTTACGCCATGCCGAAGCATATCTCTTGTGGGTACTCTTTGCCCATGCTCGCTTGATAAAGCCTTCAGCCTGTTGCGAAATTCCCGGGGCTTTCCAACTTGCCCTGAAACCATCCAAGCCATCAGAGTTAGAGTCCCCGAAACAATTAAGGGATGTTGATGGCCCTCCGGACTGAGCAAGAGGTCCGGACGAGGAGGAATTAGCAGTGGAGGAGCACATGCTAATTGAAGGGCAATAGGGAACCACGGCTGAGACCTCCACAACGGGGTCACTAGAATCAGTTCTGCCTTCTGTCTCCTCACTTGAGCCAGGACTCTGGGTATCAATAGGAACGGCGGGAATGCATAACACTGGAACGAGTTCCAATTCTGTAGAAATGCATCCGTTGCCGAGGCCTGAGGATCCGGTCTCCAACTGAAAAATTTTGGAACCTGATTGTTGAGGCGAGACGCAAAAAGGTCTATCTCGCAGAAACCCCAAGCCCGGATAATTTGTCGAAATATCTGTGGATCCAGCTTCCAATCGCTGGGATCCGTCAGATATCTGGAGTTCCAGTCTGCTACTAAGTTCTGATCTCCCGGAAGATACTCCGCCAACACCACTAGTCTGTGTTTCAGGCAATAATGCCAAAATTCCTTGGCAATTTCCGCTAAAATTCTGGAGCGCGTTCCCCCCAGTTTGTTCACATATCGTACCGCTGATATATTGTCCATCCTCAGAAGAATGCAACAATCTGTCCTGATCGGGGATAAACTCTTTATTGCAAATGACCCCGCCAAGAGCTCCAAGCAATTTATGTGCAAATCTTTCTCTGTTGATGACCAACGACCCCCCGTTGTCATTGAGCCACAACGAGCTCCCCAGCCCCACTGACTGGCGTCCGATTCTATGACAACCTCTGGGTGAGATCAGAAAATGGCCCTGCCATTCCACGCTTCCATGTGGTGAAGCCACCACTGAATCTCTTCCTTGACCTCTGAAGTCAGAGGAACCTGGGCTGAGTAACTCAGCCCTTGCCTCAAATATTGAATCTTCAATCTCTGGAGGGCCCGATAGTGTAAGGGGGCAGGAAAAATTGCTTGAATGGATGAGGCTAACAGACCCACTAGTCGAGCAATGCTCCTTAGGGAAATATTCGGGCTGAGCAATGCCGCTCTCAATTCTCGTTTGATATTGCGAATTTTCGCAGCTGGAAGTATCAATAGGGAGAGAATGGAATCTATCCTGAAACCCAAAAACTCTATCGTTTGGGACGGTTTCAACAATGACTTCTGCACATTGATAAGGAAACCTAATTCCTGCAGTAACGTGACTGTCCAATTCAGATGTGTCAGTAGCGTTGTTGCATCCTACGCCATCAGTAAGATGTTGTCCAGATATATGATAAGACGAACTCCCTTAGTTCTCAACCATTCCACTACCGGTCTCAATAGCTTTGTGAAGCACCAGGGGGCCGAGGATAGGCCGAATGGGAGAGCCATGAATTCTAGGCAACGCCCCTTCCACTGGAACTGAAGATACTTCCTGTGGGGGGCGAAAATTGGGATTGAGAGGTATGCATCTTTTAGATCCAAACGAACCATCCAATCCCCTTCCAATAGAATGTCTCGCAACATGTGAATTCCCTCCATCTTGAAGTGTCTGTAAACAATCCAAGAATTGAAGTCTTTCAGATTTAATACCAACCGGTGACCGCCTCCTTTTTTGTCTACCACAAAAATAGGATTGCAGAAGCCGGTAGGGTGTGGAGTTGAAAAAGTTACTGCACCTTTGTCCAACAATGCTTGCACCTCTAGATCTATAAAATTCTGATTTGATTGGGAAAAACACATGTTTATCGGAGGAGCATGCTGACACGGAGTGCTGAGGAACTCCAGGTGAAAGCCTGACACTGTCTGAATAACCCAAGGATCTCCTGAAATCTCCCTCCATTTGTGCACAAACAGACTGACTCTACCCCCAAGAATAACCTGTGAATGTAGCATTCGTCCGCCGTAACGCCCGGCCCTGACAAAAAGGCCCCTTCGAAAAACCTTTTTAAGGGACAGTTGAGCCTTGACCAAGGTTGAAAAAGTAGAGCAAAATTTGGCCAGTTCCTTAATGAAGGATGAGCCAAAGAGGAGACCTTCAGCAGCTGGTCCCGCTTCGGAAGAAGCCAAGTCTACTAGCTTAGAATCCATCCGCATCAGTATAGATTTCCTGCGTTCAGTGGAGATAGCACAGTTTGTATTGCCTAAAAGGCAGACCGCTCTCTGGGCCCATCCCAATAAAACATCAGTGTTCACTGGGGTGCCTGATTCCTTGGATGTGGTAGCCAGATCTAAAATTTTTGTCAATGGGCCTGCCATATCTAGTAATTTGTCCTGGCAAAGGCGCCAGGATCTGTCTAGGCCCTTTTTGGGATCTTTCCCGTATTTCTTCATGAAGGTAATCAATGTGGGATCAATTTCTGGAGTTTCTGCCACATTATTATCTAACTCCGGTCTGGGGCATTCCGCCTTGAGCCTGGAACGCACCTCTTTATCGAAACCTTTCCTTAAGTTTGCGTGAACGTAAAGTGCTACCTCAGGAGTTGGGAGCCAACTCGAAGATCTAGGGTATATAATCTCTGATGGGTTAAAATCTAAAATTTGAGGTGTAGTGGAGGTAGTTTGATTTTTTACTAAGGTTTAGGGTGGTAATGTCATCAGAATCTGGATCATCGGAGTCTCCCGATGAAGAGGAATTACGTTGGGAGCTATAATTGTGCTCTGCGCTTCTTTTCTTGCGCAATCTTTCAAACATGTCTGCGTGTAACTCTCCAGCCGAGTCTTCCTGTGAGATATTCTTAGATTTTGATTTAGATTTTTTTGGGAACAGGTGTAGCAGTGTCTGTGGAGGAGGGGGAGGGGTCCCCAGTCATCCAGCCCTGCGCTTGGGCATATTCTAATAATTGGCCTGAAAATGGGCCAAGAGCTCTAGCCAGAGCATCATCAACCGACTGTTGCACTCTTGAATCTAGTACTTCAACCAAATTTATCTCTAGTTGGTTGTCGGTATCATCAGGGTAGAACCCTGCATCCTGGTCACTCCATTGGGCCATATTGAGGTAAAATATATGACCAGAAGACAATAATAATAACAGGGGGAGTGAAAAAACCCCAACAGGAGCACTAGCAGGTCAAAATTAATAATATATATATATACTTAAAGCCACACCTAATGAGAGATAAGTATATATATATATACAACAATAATAAAACACTGAGAAGGATGCCTGCAGTAATAATTATTTCACTCTAGGCCCAGCCTGTGTATAAATTTTTACAACCCAGTAAGTGTTCTCCTTATCTGGGCGTGGGGAGGAGTTGAGCAGTTGCTTCAGGCAAGCTCCGATGCCTCACGCGCTGGCAGAGGAATAAACGAACCGATCTCATGTAAGGGCACAGGGGAATGAGATCGGTTCGTAAATGACCTGCGCATTTGGCAACACCTGTTGCCAGAGAAAACAGACTGCGCTTCTAATGCGCAGCCCTCTCCCGTGTTCCCTTCACAAGGGAAATTCAATTAAATGACACTCGGTAAACTGAAAGCGTGCTCGGCATTCTTTACAAAAATAAATAACTCAGAGAGATTCCCTCCACGAAGGAAAATCAATAAAGGCACTTAACTCAACAAGAAAAATCAATAACCCAGAGAAATTCTCTCCCAGGGAAAATCAATAAAAGCACTAAACTCGGCAAGTGGAGTGCAGAGAGAGAATCAATATAACCAATTAACTTTCTAAGAAACCGAAACTAAAGGTTTAAAGTAAACACTGAGGCACGCAGACTCGCGGTGCCTGTAACATTTAACAATTTAAACAATCTTAAACTTCAATACAATTAGTACAAGTGAAAAGTTACTTATCTGCTGCGAAGCAGCAAAGAAAGAGGATATGACGTTAGAGGTTATGGACTTTATGGACTAAGGTCACTATGGTTGATTGGTGCATGTGACTTATACACTAGAGCACTTTGGGAAATGTTGTTTTTTGTTTAATCGTGTTTTAATTGGCTGCTGTGATTTTCAGTAAAGAAAGAGAAAGCATAATCCGAGCCTCCGGTCCTGATATAGAATTTATAAGTCAGCACTATGAGCACGTATGTACGTATTTTGACCAAGAAAACACCTGTCACGATGTGCAGATCTCCCACTGTCCTCCCGTGGGTTTTAATTTGGTGTGCTGTATGATGTGAAAGTGGCTGTGCACAGTGCTTGAAATGGACAATGGAAGTGCAGGTACTCTGCATCAGAGTACCTGCTTGTTTCTGAGAAGTGACGGTACTCTCAAATGAAAAGTATTATGTTGTTCTTGAGAAGAGTAGGTACCCTCCCTCTCAAAATAAAAAAGTGCTCAATACTGGCCCTGGCACTGGTTGTGTATGACTGAATGAAGTATGGACCTTCTATTTTGGTGGATCTATGTTGGGCGAGTGGTGATTAGGGTAGAAGTAGGCTTGAGAGTGAAATATGAACAATGCTTTCAAGAAAGTGGTGTGTCTAATAATGTTTATGTATAAAAAGGAAAATATTTTGAAAAGGAAGATAAAATGGTTCGATAAATAAAAAAGGAAATTAAATGCATTGTCTATACTTACGTTGAAGATTTGGCTCAACGCATATATTGAAAAGTATTGAAGGTATAACTAGTGCAACCTGTAATTCTAGAAGGGCAGGTGGTTATTGTTCTGTTTGGTTCGCATGAGGGTCACTACATCCTTTACCATGTTAGATTGTGAATTCTTCTTTTAAAAAGTTGGTGCCAGAATCAGAAGCTTGTAGTATTAATCTTACACAATTACATGGTTTGTCGCAAGTTTGGCAGGCCTGCCAAGTACCAAGCTTCAGAGCTTAGACTAACGCATTTTAATGCAGGTATCCACATCACCTCACTAAAATATATTAGCCATACATTACAACTACGACGACCTAGTGTGCGAATCTGTAAGGGTGAAAAATAAAAACCACAGTCAGTGCGATTCGACTAAAGCTGCTTTGGGCTGACAGCAGTCCCAGACAATTTGCTCTCAGCCTCTGCCAACCAAGCCAGCACAGCTGCCTAGAGGCACTAAGGGGGAGCATCACATAACAGCATATGCCGGCCCTGCTTATGTGAATCTGCAGCCTTCTGTTGTTTTCTACTTGACACTACAGTTTAATGGGCCAGGAGATGGCATATTTCTGATTGCTTCCTGTCCTGCATGCAACACCCGGACTAGGTGGTGATGTCGCACAATGACCTTCACAGTGGACTCTAGTGGTCGAGTGGGCAGCAGCGCCGAGGACAGCATCCCTTCTGCTTTTCTGTCACTTTGCCACAGTCGTGCATGAGGTGAGCTGCAGTCTTTATTTTGGTTTCTTAATCTCTCCAGCCTCATGGTCTCTCCACTACCGGTGTGGAAAGGGTAGAGCCTAAAACTCCTACAGCTTCTGGCTACAAGCAAAACTTGCCAAGTGGGCAAGCCAAGAAATTATCAGGGAGAGCAAGCTGAGCCAGCTGTTGGTTCTGGCTCCAACAGTCCATGAATGAGCTCAGCATTTAAAATATTTGGGCATGTAAATCGTGCAACAGTATGGTATTCACATTACAGATATTGGCATTGTGTGCGTAGGACTGTCATTCAATGAGAATGTGCTGAAATCGTGAAGCTCACAGTTAGTGGGGGTTGTGTATCAAGGTGTATGACTGTAACTCACTCAGTGTGATTGTGCCGACAGTGTGCTTTTCACATCATGAACAGTGGGATTATACACCAGGGGCTGGTATTCAGCAGATGCCATTGTACATAGGGTGTGAAACTAATAACCAATCAATTGTGACACAAGGATACATAATTGTAAAAATAACTTGTTAATAGTGAAAGCAAGGGGGAAAGTAATGAAAGGAAAGGATGAAAGGATGTGTGACAGGGAGCCATGGCATAGGTCTGGGCCATTAAAATGAGGTTCTTGAAAAATGTGTGCATACTGACACCACTTGTTCAGAAACAGCTTGCTTCCATTGAAGTGAATCCGCGAAGCGCAGACGAGAGGCTGCAAGTGAATTTCCAGGGAGCCCACAGCCAAATAAACTGAAGGAAATCCCAATGAAGTGGATGGATAGGGACGGTGGCATAAGCATTCTTCAGGTTTAGGCTGGTTAGCTAGCATTCATGCTAAAAGATGTATGGGATGATGTTGATGCCTTCCATTTTGAGAGTTGGGCTTATTTATAATATAGTGCATGTCCTTGTCCTTTGACCAGGAAATGATTGCAGATAAAACCTAGATAAGACTAATAAGATGGATTCTCTGTTAGCTATTGAGTAGATCCCCCACCGCCTGGGTGATGAAGAGACCCAGACCATTTGAATGGAGATACAAATTGACCGTAGTGGTCTTTGCATTTAAGACTCAAGGGTCGGAATTAAGTCTGAACTGTGCACAAACAAGGTTAGCTAGGTGCCATGCAGTTGGTCATAGAGAAAAGGTTTAGATCTGTCCTAACCAGGAGCTGCTTGGTCAGAGTTCAGGTGCAGATGCAGGTCCTTATGTCCCTGGTCTACGAATATGCCACTTCTGCCACTTTAGAAAGAAAGTATTCTGGCTGCACTGATGTCTGCTGTTATGGTTAAATGTGGATCTTTTAGGCATGTGGCTTCAGCCGTCAAATCATTCTCTTTATCCTCTCCATTCCAAAATACAGAGCCTTCAATGCATGGTGAATGGCTCTTTGGAGCTCAATGTGAAACTCAGTATGAAAGACAAAGCCAATTGAGCTCAGTGAGTTTGAGGTAACTCATTATTATTGGGCCAAAATGGCAATCAGAGAAAGCAGTGTTGGTGTTGTCTAAGAAATAAACAGCTCAATAGTCACAGAGAGAGGCGGAATCTCAGGCGTTTGAAGGAGATTATGAGGGTTAGTGGGAATGGTGGTTTGGCGGTATAACTCTGCTGATCTTTGTCAAGATCCTTAGGAAAAGTGCCAGTGATATCAAGGAGACAGACCTAGCAGTCTCCCTACCCTTTTATGGATTGGTATCTGGATACACAGATAAAGAATAGGATCTTAGAATTGATCTCGTGCTGGCAACCAACCTTTCGGGTCAAAGGAAAACAACAGCACTCATGCGAAGAGGAAGACCCCTGGGGTAAAACAGAATGCTTGATGGAGGAAAGATCGAATATAAGGATTTTATAGAGGTTCTCAAAGAACTTGCAATCTAACCGAAAGCTGTTCAAAACAGTCCAGTGGCTTGCAGCACCGGAGTATGATGTCTTCACTTCCAGATGACAACTATGAAATTTCTCATGGTGGTACAGCAAAATCATGCCAATGTATCCAGGCACAGGGGCTTTCCTACTCCTATGAGTGGGAAAATGATTTTTATCCTTGGGGAAGAGTCTTGTGTAGGGTAAAACATTCTGAGGAAGCCTTTTTTAGTCTTCACTTGAAGGTAACAGCTATATATCTGTGCAGACTGGGTTAAAGGGGATGGTGATTAGGAGAACCAATAGCCGTCTTTTAGGCCAAGTAGATTGGCGAAGGCTATCTACACTTACCTCAGTTCTGCATTATAAACCCTCCTTAGGAGAGCTGAGGTTGAAAACGTCTAAGCGGGGGTGGGAAAAAAGCAGTTATGAAGGAGAAGAAAAGGCCACCAGTGAGCTATTTATCAAGGGGCTGCTTTATAGGGTCTGATAGTCTGCAGCTCATTGCGGAGGGGGAGCGAGGTGTAAAGAAAACCCTTTAATTGTATCTTGGATTGTGTTTTCCTCCTTTGTTAAAGTACCATTTGGTCAAATTTAGTAGCAAAACTATTCTCTGGAAGTGAGTAAAGAGACTGTTAATGTGCTATAGACACAATGCTGGCATCTGCCATGTTGCCTACAGCTAACAAAATACAAGCGCGAAGCAGAGCAGGGGTACGCTGAGGGATCAAGAGATCCTCAACACTGGGGAAATACATCAGGTTGCTTGAAATGTCAGACCAAGCACAGCTAGGAAATTGGAGGGTGGGGCTAGAACCAGGGATGAAGACCACATAAGGCTGGATCAGGTTCATGGTCCGATGGTATTGGGTTGCTTCAGATGTCAGGAAAAGCACTGCTGAGAAGTTAGAGGGAGAACCATACTCTAGGATGAAGACCAAGTTCGTGATACAAGGCCCTAAGGCTGCTTGAAACTACTGGATTGGCACATCTGAGAAGTTAGAGGGTGGAATCAAACTCTAGGATGAAGACCAGCAAGGCTGGTCCAAGCTTCTGGCCCAGGGTTATAAGGCTGCTTGGAACAGCAAGACAAGCACAGCCATGAGCTAGAGAGTGGAACCAGACTCTAGAATACAGACCACACGAGGCCCTCAAGTTTAGTGGAACTGCCTAATTGATACAGCCAGGAAGTTCAAGAGCTGGGTTGCTTTACGGATGAAGAGCCACATCAGACTGAGAGTACTGGCTGAGGGCCTCAGGCTGCATAGTACTACGCTCCCAGCTATTTGACAGTCTGAAAGCTGGTTAGCTGTTGGTGAAGAAAAGCAAGTATGTTCGGGTATGTTTTTAGAAACAGTAAAGGTGAGGAGGATATTGCATACTTTGTTGTAGGTTAAAGCTGGAAAGCAGAACAGAACAAAGACAGAAAAGAAAGGCAATTAGTAGGGAAAGATTTTAGCGATAATGGTGATGTAGCGCTCTTCTCAATATTCAGAGGATCTAGGAGACAGAAGAAGTGGCATCCAGATTTTCACAAGATTAAACAGCCATGCTCAGCTTATGCCTGGACGTCCTCACCACTTGGATTGTTCTAGTGTCTACACTCGTGCTTGCCCAGAGTGGTGTTCGGTGAGCTGCTTAAAGCATGGAATATAAAGGGCAGCAGCTGGACTACAGATTTCAGCCTGGTGTGAAGAATGCCAAACTTAGACTTCTGTTTTGTTTGTCAAATAAATGTCACAAGTTTGGGGACAGGGGCATGGCAGTGCCAACCACTTTCCAAGATGGTAGTCTAGCCACATGATATTGTTTGAGGTTCCCAACACAAGATGTATGCCCTCATTTTAACTTTGGTGGTAAATACCGCCTACCGCCACGGTGAGGGGCGCCAACATACCGCTACCGCGGCTACCAACCGTCCGCCATATTATGAGCACTGCCTGACTTCCGCCACAATAAGGGCGGAAATCCGGCAGTACTCATGTTGGCGGATGGTGGTAAGGTGGCGCTGCTACCACCTGCAGCGCCCCGCCAGCAGAACGGCGCCAGCCGTATTTTGACCAGAAATATGGCCTGGCGGTGTTCTGCTAGGGGGGCGCTGCTGGCGGAAGTAGTGCCCCTTCCCGTTCCCTGCCAGTCGACCTCCTCGCTGGACTAGGTAAGACAGGCGTCCGACAGGGGAGGGGGTGAGGGGTGTTGTGTGTGTGTGTCTGAGTGTGTGAGTGCATGTGTGAATGCGTCTGTGTGCGTTGTGTTGTTTGCATGGTTGTATACGTGTGAGTGAATGCGTGTAAGAATGGTGAAGTGAGTGCGTGTCTGCATGTCAGTGTGAATGTGTGAAAGAATGTGTGAGTATGTATGAATGCGTGTATGGCAGTGTTAGTGAATGGGAGTATGTGTGGTGCATGTGGGTGTCTGTGCGTGTATGCAGCGGGGGTGAGGGGCGCTGTGACTGTAGTTGGGGTAGAGGGAGGGGGTGATGTGTGTGTGGCTGTGGGGTTTGGGGCAGTTGTGTGGTGTGTGTGTCTGTGGGTGTGTGCGTGTATGGGGGGTGAGTGAGTGGACCGGAGGGAGGTGGGGGTGTTAGTTTGTGTATCGGAGGGTAGGAGGGATGTGTGTGTATCGGAGGGGGTGGGGGGTAAGTTTGAATGTCAGGGGTGGGCAGTCAGTGTGTGTATTGGGGTAAGTTTGGATGGGGGGTGAGGGATGTCAGGTGAGTGTTTGGGGGGTGGGGGAGTCGCCTACCGGTGACAGGCAAGGAATTGCTAATGCCACAGAAACCATGGTGGTAGGCCGGCTCATGATGCCAGTGGCAGTACTCTGTCAGCTGCCGGGCTGCAGATGGACAACTCCGGCCCGGCGGCTCATACCACCATGGCGATATGCGTGGTAAATTGGTGGGTTGGCTTCAGCCAACCCGCCAATCTCAAAATGTGGCGGTCTGTACCGCCAGCCTGTTGGCAGTAATACCGCCATATTACTCTGGCGGGCTGAAGACCGCCAGGTACATAATGAGGGCCGTAGTCTTTTCTTCTGATGTCAGTTCCTGTTTGAAGCCTATATAAAGGAGCAATCACAAAAGGAAGATGTGTCACAGCACATTTGTTCCCTGTTTTTTTGTTGCATTCTTCGCCCCTTTTGGTACTATTTTTGTCCATGATTTTTGCTTCTCACAGTTTGGAATGGCTTCTGGATTTTTCTTCTGGATATTGTGCCTGGTTCGTTTCTCACTCTTGATGTCAATAGGAGGTTTGTAGCGTGCTGATTATTTCAGTGTTTATCTTCAATCAAGAGCTGCAAGATTGCCAAGGAGGTTTTACCCCTTTGTGTTTTTTTCCTCATCATTGCGGCCCCCTTAAGGAGCTTCTTGATACTTTTAGCTTATATAATCCTGTGCACTATGTCTACTGGGTGGAGTCACCCTCTCTTTGGACAATCAAGAATAGGATTCAACAGACCATCTGAGCTTCCAGTCTTTAAAAATTATAGTAATCTCAACTCCCACTGAAAACACACCACTGAAAAAGGTCCTGGTGTCAGTGGGAGGTGGCACACAGTTCAGGGGACACAGGCACAGGGGGCCAGAGCCAGTGGGAGGATATCTGTGCTCCAAGGGGTGGGCCAACCCAGGAAACCAACTGCCCAGAAGGCACTGTCACATGTCCTGGGAGCATACCAGAAATCCCAGGAAAGGATGGGCCAGGTACTTACCATCTTGCAGGAGAACCAGAGGCTGCAGAGAGAACACCACCAGGAGGTCATGCAGCAGTTGCAGGCATTCAATGCCACCATGGCCTCCATTGCAGGGGTGCTCAGTGATATGGCTGAACACCCAACACACCAGCTGACCCTTTCCACTAGCCAGTGTACTGACCAGCCCTCCACATCTGCTGCAGGTAATGGGCAGGAGGACCTGCCACAGGACTCACAGACCACCAGCACCCTCCCTCTGCAGCAGAAGAACAACCCCTCAAACGAACGAGTTACTTACCTTCGGTAACGACTTTTCTGGTGGATACATTAGCTACCTGTGGATTCCTCACCTCATGAATACTCCCATGGCGCCAGCATTCGACGGAAATCTTCTTACTAGTCTCTGCACGTCGACGAGGACGTCACTGTCTCGCACGCGACGCCGTCTGACGTCATACAGGCAATAAGAGGTCCTCGACGACGTGCGGACGTCAGTACCAATCATTTTTTACGTGCATGAGAACAACCAGGCAATGCAATGAAAGAACAAAGCAACATCCATTATATTGTAAAAATACACCACATTGTATGAATAACTGTAAATCTTTTTTATGTACATATATATATATATATAAAACTCTTTCTTTTAAAAATATATACACACACCAAGTATATACATAAAGATATATACACATATACCCATATATATATAAATATATTATATATATACATCTATTGCACCCTCAAAGATCAAGAGGAGCGCACTCAAGGATTACTTGGCAAGACCATAAAGGCAACGGGGAGGCGGGTGGGACCGTGAGGAATCCACAGGTAGCTAATGTATCCACCAGAAAAGTCGTTACCGAAGGTAAGTAACTCGTTCTTCTGATGGATACAACTACCTGTGGATTCCTCACCTCATGAATAGAGTCCCAAAGCAGTACCACGCCTGGCGGTGGGTGCCTAAATGGTCAAACCAAGAAATCCTGCAGCACTGACCGTGCAAAATGGCCGTCCCTTCTAACCTCAGAATCTAAACAGTAATGTTTTGCAAAAGTGTGAAGGGACGACCAAGTTGCGGCCTTGCAGATGTCGACCACAGGAACACCTCTGGCTAAGGCCGAAGTGGCCGACTTAGCTCTGGTGGAATGAGCTCTAATGCCCTCAGGAGGATCCTTCTTTGCCAAAGAGTAACATATTTTAATGCAAAGAACAACCCACCTGGATAGTGTTCTCTTGTGGACTGCCTTTCCTCTCCTCTTGCCCACGTATCCAATAAACAGCTGATCCTCCAGCCTGAAATCCTTTGTTCTATCGATAAAGAAGCTCAACGCTCTCTTTGGATCCAGACGGTGCAGTCTTTCTTCCTCTTTGGAAGGATGAGGCGGAGGATAGAACGTGGACAAAGTAATTGCCTGAGCCAAATGGAAGGGTGAAACAACCTTCGGGAGGAAAGCAGCCTTGGTCCTCAACACCACCTTATCCCCATAAAAAGTTGTATAAGGGGGTTTTACTGATAAGGCCTGCAACTCACTCACTCTCCTTGCTGATGTTATAGCTATCAGGAAGACTGTTTTTAAAACCAAATACCTCAAGGGGCAAGAATGCATAGGTTCAAAAGGGGACCCCATAAGGAAAGTCAGGACTAAGGACAAATCCCATTGCGGCATAACGAATGGCTTTGGAGGATATTGATTTAGAAGACCTTTCAAGAATCTGATAACAATAGGGGATTTAAATAAAGATGGTTGGTCTGGAAGACATATGAAGGCTGACAAGGCCGATAAATAACCTTTAATGGTAGCCACTGCACAACCTTTCTGCGCCAGAGATAGAGCAAAAGACAAAACGTCCGATAGATGAGCTTGTAAAGGATCAATCTGCCTCTCTCCACACCACGCAACAAATTTAGACCACCTATTAGCGTAGATAGATTTAGTGGAGTGTCGCCTGGCCGCTAATATAACATCCACTACCTCAGGCGGGAGAGAGAAGGAACTCAGGTTGCCCCGTTCAATCTCCAGGCATGTAGGTGCAGACTCTGGAGGTTGGGGTGTAGAACCTGCCCCTGCGACTGCGAGAGGAGGTCTGCCCTGAAAGGGAGACGGAGCGGCGGGCACGTTGAGAGTTGGAGAAGGTCGGAGTACCACACCCTCCTTGGCCAATCCGGAGCTATTACGATTACTAGAGCCCGGTCTTGGCGAATCTTCCTCAATACTCGAGGAATCAAGGGTATGGGAGGAAACGCGTAAAGCAACTGGCCGCACCAGGTCATTTGAAACGCGTCCCCCAACGCTTCCTGCATCGGATACTGAAGGCTGCAGAACAACGGACAATGCGCGTTCTCTCGAGTGGCGAACAGATCTACCCGAGGAAACCCCCACTTCTGGAAGATTAAACGGACTTGATCTGGATGGAGACGCCACTCGTGGTCTGCTGAGAAGTGGCGACTGAGACTGTCCGCACGCACGTTCAAGACTCCGGCCAGATGGTTTGCTATCAAGCAAATCCGATGGTCCTTTGCCCAGGACCATAGTCGAAGAGCTTCTCTGCAGAGAAGGTACGACCCCACTCCTCCCTGCTTGTTTATGTACCACATCGTGGTAGTATTGTCCGTTAGGACCTGTACCGACTGACCACGAAGGGAAGGGAGGAAGGCCTTGAGAGCCAGACGTACAGCCCGTAACTCTAACAGATTGATGTGAAAAATCTGTTCCTCTGGAGACCAAAGACCTTTGATCTCCAGATCCCCCAGATGAGCTCCCCACCCTAGAGTGGAAGCATCCGTTATGACTGTGGCCACTGGTGGCGACTGCTGGAACGGTTTTCCTTGTGAAAGATTGTTGCTTGCAATCCACCACTTCAAATCCACAGCAGCATCTCTGGAGATCTTGACAGTACCCTCTAGATCCCCTCTGTGTTGAGACCACTGCCTTCGGAGGCACCACTGAAGAGCCCTCATGTGCCAGCGAGCATGCGTGACCAACAGAATGCAGGAGGCAAAAAGACCGAGCAGACGAAGGACCTTGAGGACTGGAACTACCGCTCCATTTCGAAACATTGGAACCAAATCCTGAATATCTTGAATCCGCTGAGGCGGAGGAAAGGCCCGACCCAATGTCGTATCCAGTACTGCCCCTATGAACAGGAGGCGCTGAGAGGGCTCCAGGTGAGATTTGGGCTCGTTCACCGAAAAGCCCAGGTCGAACAACAACTGGGTTGTTGACTGCAGATGACGCAACACAAGCTCCGGGGACTTGGCTTTGATCAACCAATCGTCCAAGTAAGGGAATACTGCTATCCCCTTCCTTCTGAGCTCTGCCGCAACCACCGACATCACCTTCGTGAAGACTCGAGGTGCTGAAGTAAGACCAAACGGAAGGACCGCAAACTGGTAGTGTTGCGATCCCACCACAAACCGGAGATACTTCCTGTGTGACTTGAGTATTGGGATATGAAAGTAAGCATCCTGCAAGTCGACAGACACCATCCAGTCTTCCATGTTCAACGCCAAAAGCACCTGTGCTAGGGTCAGCATCTTGAACTTTTCCTGCTTGAGGAACCAATTCAAGATCCTCAGGTCCAGAATTGGTCTTAAACGACCATCCTTCTTGGGAATCAGGAAATACCTTGAGTAAACTCCTTGACCCCTTTCCTGCTCCGGGACCAACTCCACCGCGCCCTTTAAAAGGAGGACTTCTACCTCCTGTTCTAGCAACAGGAGGTGTTCTTGTGAACAATACGAAGGGCGGGGCGGGATGAGGGGCGGAAACTCCCGAAAGGGAAGGGTGTAGCCTTTTCCCACAACACTGAGAACCCAAGTGTCCGACGTAACAGTCTCCCATTTGGTGAGAAAATGCTGTAATCTTCCCCCTACAGGAGAGGAGTGAGTGGGAAATGGTGGAAGCCTAAGGCTGCTTCCCCTGCTGCACCCCGCCAGAGGATGAGGAAGAGGCAGAGTGCTGCTGAGAGGCTCCCCTGGTGCGGACCCTACCCCTCCCCCTAAAAGATCTATAGGGGTGGGAAGAGGCAGGTTGCTGATATCTTCCCCGAAAGGAAGAGGAGGAAGAGCCACGCCCAAATCCACGAAACCTCCTGAAGAATCTGGAAGAGGCCGTGGAAGAAGGAGCTTGGAGTCCCAACGACTTAGCCGTGGCCCTGCTCTCCTTAAAACGTTCCAAGGCCGAATCAGCCTTAGCCCCAAACAGTTTGTCCCCATCAAACGGGAGATCCAACAATGTGGACTGTACATCTGCCGAAAAGCCCGAGTTACGTAGCCAGGCCTGTCTCCTTTCCACCACAGTTGTGCCCATTGCTCTGGCTACCGAGTCGGTGGTATCCAGTCCCGTCTGGATAATTTGGGTCGCAGCAGCCTGGGCATCAGAGACAAGATCCAAAAGACCCTGGGGAAGCTCTGTAAACGAAGAGGAGATGTCATCCATCAGAGCATGAATATACCTCCCCAGGATACAGGTCGCATTAGTGGCTTTTAACGCCAGACTGCAGGACGAAAAAATCTTCTTCGACTGCGCCTCTAGCTTTTTTGGGTCTCTGTCCCCAGGCACCGTCGGGAAAGAACCAGGCGCTGATTTGGACGAACAGGAGGCCTGCACAACCAAGCTCTCCGGCGTAGGGTGCCTAGATAGGAAACCAGGATCAGTTGGAGCCGTCCGATACCTCCTGGCCACGGCTCTGTGAACTGCTGGGGAAGATGCCGGCTTCTTCCACACCTCTAAAACCGGATCCAGCAGAGCGTCATTAAAAGGTAATAGAGGCTCCGCCGCGGCTGAGGCCGGATGCAACACCTCTGTCAAAAGGTTTTGTTTCGCCTCCACCACCGGCAAAGGCAGGTCCAAAAAACTAGCTGCCTTCCGTACCACTGTATGAAAGGAAGCAGCTTCCTCGGTATATTCCCCCGGGGACGAAAGGTCCCACTCAGGGGAAGTGTCCAGCCCACTGGCCGACTCCAGTCCACGCAGCCCATCACCCGAGTCCTCTAGCTCTCCTTCCTCTAGGGCTCGTTGGTACTCCTGCTCCTCTAGTACCCGGAGAGCACGCCTCCTTGAATGCAGTCGTTGCTCAATCCGCGGAGTCGACAACACCTCCGCCGAAGTCGGAGATCGGCGCCGATCTTCCGAAGCCACCGACGCCGCATCCGGCGCCACAGGTAACTTCGGCGCCGACTGAAGAGCAGATGAAACGGATGGACCCACCGGAGTCACAGGCCGAAATCTCGACGTCGACGGGATGGAAATCCCTGGGGCAATCCCTCCGAAGCCATCGGAGCGGCCACCGGCGCCGACACTGGCGCCGAGCCCACGTTCCCAAACGGGAGAAAGGGCATAAAGGGTGCCGGCCGAAGAGGCGCAGGATCACCCAAAGAAAAGGCCAAAGGCCCAGCCGGAGCACCCCCTGGAGCCATCTGTTGGAAGATGGCATACATCGCATTCAAGAATGCGGAACTATCGGCTCCAGGGGTGGGAAAAGCCGGATACTGGGGTGCCTGACTCGGAGGCGACCCCGACGCCGGCCTCGGCGTCTGCGCCGGAGAAAACACCTGAGGCTCCAATACCTCAATCACCGACGCCTGTCCAGGCGAAGTTGGAGACGTCGGAGAGAGCAACGGCGTCGAAGGATGCGGCGTCACCGTGGGGCTGACCTCCCATGTCCTCCGGCGCCGATCCGGAGACCTGGAACGAGCCTCCCTTGAATGACGCCGAGATTCTCTACGGCGCCGGGAGTCTCGATGACGCCGATGTCTTGGAGAAGACTTTTTCTTGTGATGCTTCTCCTTTGACTTGGCCATAAACAGCTTCGCCTCGCGTTCTTTAATGGCCTTCGGATTCATGTGCTGACACGAATCACAAGTCGAGACGTCGTGGTCGGAGCTCAAACACCAAAGGCAATCGGAATGAGGATCCGTCACCGACATCTTGCCTCCACACTCACGACAAGGCTTAAATCCAGACTTTCTCTGCGACATTATTTCCACAGAGAAGAAGTACGCAGCAAGATATACACTGTAACCGCAAGAGTAACAGTTGCTCCCTCGAAGATAACCGTTTCGAATGCACGGAAAAAAGGGAACTGACGTCCGCACGTCGTCGAGGACCTCTTATTGCCTGTATGACGTCAGACGGCGTCGCGTGCGAAACAGTGACGTCCTCGTCGACGTGCAGAGACTAGTAAGAAGATTTCCGTCGAATGCTGGCGCCATGGGAGTATTCATGAGGTGAGGAATCCACAGGTAGTTGTATCCATCAGAAATTACCTGCGACTGTAGCCAAGACCTAAACCACTGCCAGGAAGTGAGCCTCTTCTACATGTCTCCCTTGTGTGCCACTGAGACACCTTGTTTACTTTGGACTGCCATTGCTCCCTTTCCTATGACCCCATGGATACTGGACCTGTGCTACAAACTAACTGGGCCACCACACTGAAGATTTTATCCACCATCACCCCACTCTACTGCACTATCCCTTCCATTTTGTCATTTCAATAAACACACTTAAACACAACTGAAGGATTTGTGCTTTAATTTCAATAATATGCAATGTCTTGACCTTTATTATCCTGTGAAAATGTAATGTAAAGTGTGAATTCATCCAATGTATAGTGAGCTTGGGGTTCACATAACCAGTGTAGGAGCATGCCACATGTCACCATCCACCAAACTGGGTGAAAGCAGTCTGTAGGCATCACATGAGTTCACAGTAGTGACCACACCAACATCTGTAAAAAGGGAAACCATTAATGACATTCAAATGAGAAGTTAAAGGTAGTAGAGCAACATGAGCCCCTGTAACATTACAGCCTACATTCAGACGGTCACATCAACTCAGAACTTTGCACTGCAATTGACTCCAAACACAAGAAGTGAAGAGAAACAACTCATTTAAGGCCCTCAGACAAGATACCACAGTATTAGCTATGCCATACTGTCAGTATGTTAGGCCCTCCTCTGGACCACCTAGTCTAGGCCAAACTTTCAGGGACAATGAAGTCACAGAGCGGCTGTGTAAGCACTATGTAACTCACATAACATTCCCAACAACAAATGATAAGTACTGTATAGAATGAGGACACAGTTTGATGTGGCATGTGTGAGAACGTGGCCTCTTTCTAGCATGGTTACCCCCATTTTTGACCTGTTTGCCAGTGTGTTTTGACTGTGTCACTGGGATCCTGCTAGTCAGGACCCCAGTGGTTATGGTTTGAGGCCTACTTGTCAGTATGTTACACTGTTTTGTCAGTATGCTTGACTGTGCCACTGGAGTCCTGCTAACGAGGACCCCAGTGCTCATGGTTCCAAATTTGTCCTTACATACTGGTAACCCAGTTTTTCAGTCCAAATTGGCATACTGGTGCCCCTTATAAGTCACAACTATATGGTACCTAGGTACCCAGGGCATTGGCATTCCAGGGGATCCCTATGGGCTGCAGCATTTCTTTTGCCACCCATATGCAGCCCATGAAAAGGCTTCTACAGGACTGCCATTGCAGCCTGAGTGAAATGGTGCATGCACCCATTCACAGCCATTTTCACTTCACCAGGCACATCTAAGTCACCTATATGTCAGGCCTTCAGACCCTGAAGGCTAGGTGCAAAGTACCTGCGTGGGAGGGCACCCCTGCACTAGCAGCAGTGCTCCCATTTCATCCGCTGACTGCTCCAGGAACTCTACAAAACTGCAACAGAGAAGCAAAGACGACTTCTGCAACATTGTAACTTCAGCTCCTGCCAACAGCTGCAACAGTTTTCAGGTCATGCATCCTCCAAGGACTGGCTGTCTTCAGTCTGCACCAGAAGAACCGAAGGAATCTCCAACGGAGTCACTTCCCTGATTCAGCAGGCACCTCTCTGCAGTGAACACCGGTGACTTGGGTACCCTCTCCAAATGACAGGCGTGGATCCAGCAACACGGGTGGTAGACTAAAGTGACTCCAACAGTCCCAATGTCCAGCTGCCAACTTTGGTGGAGGAAAGAGCTTGCCTCCCCACGCAAGACAGTACCCCCCTGCACTGAGACTTGCAGTTGCCAAGGCTTGTGGTGACCTTCCAAGAAGTTATTTGTGCACAGCACAGCTTAGGCCCCAAGCACTCCATCCTGTGACGCACAGCTTTCTGAGTGGTTCTCCGGCGGCGTGGGAATCCTTTGTGTCGTGCTGCGTGGGCCTCCATTTGCACCTTCTTTGTCCCGGTGCTGTGGGACTCCTGTGCACGCTGCTTGGTCTTCTCAGGGCTCTCTGAGTTGCTGAGAGCCCCCTCTGTCTAGGTAGAGTCCACCAGGGCCCTCCCGGTCCCAGGCAGCGCCGTTTTCCACTAACCGTGAGTTTTGCTTGTTGGCAGAATCCAGAGTCACAAACTGGGCTGCATTCATCCATCCGGTGTGAGACATCTTCTGCACCAACCAGAAACCCGCATCTGTCTTCTTTGGTGCAATACTAACTTTGTCTTCTCACTGGTGGTTCTTCTTTTGCACCTTTATCTGGGTTATCAGGGGCTCCTGTTCTCACTGCACTCTTCACTGCTTCCTGGACTTGGTCCCTTCTTCCACAGGTCTTCAGGTCCAGGAATCCATCATTGGTGTCTTGCAGTCTCTTCTTGTTCTTGCATTATCTTCTATCATGACTTCTAGTGTGTTTTAGGAAACTTGTTGTGTTTTACTCCTACTTTCCTGGGCTAGGAGTGGGGTCTATTTCTTACCTTTGGTGTTTTTTTACACTCCCAGCGCCCTTCCACGCACTACACTTGTCTATGTGGGAAACCGACGTTAGCATTCCACTATTAGTATATGGTTTTTGGTCTCCCTAGGCCCATTGCAACATATTGTGATTTTCACTATTTGCACTGTTTTCTGACTGTGTACTTACCTATCTTTAGTTACTAGTGTATATATTGTGTATTTTACTTACCTCCTAAGGGAGTATAGACTATAGATTTTTGGCATTGTGTCACTAAAATAAAGTACCTTTATTTTTGTAACACTGAGTATTGTCTTTCAAGTGTGTGAGTTCTGTGTGACTACAGTGGTATTGCAAGAGCTTTGCATGTCTCCTAGTTCAGACTTGGCTGCTCTGCCTACAGCTACCTCTAGATAGCCTGGCTTCTAGACACTGACTACATTTCACCAATAAAGGATAACTGGACCTGGTATAAGGTGTAAGTACCTTTGGTACCCACTACAAACCAGGCCAGCCTCCTACATTGGTTGCAGCGGTGGGATAAGTACTTGCAACTGCCTTATCACTCTGTCACGGGTGCTTTCCACAGGAAAGTGTACATTATACTTGGAGCTATACAAAAGTATACCTAGTCTTCTCACTTGCTTTCTAAAAAGCTAAAAGTTAGATGAAGTACATATTTTTCTTTCCTTTCACTTTACTCTAACTTTCTATAACTATGTCTTCCTCTGAGGCCACCTCTAGGGTTATCAAAACCACTTATGAGAGCGTAATGTTTAAAGTTTTGAGGGCGCTCTGCTCAGAGAGAAGCCTAGAGATAGGGAAGAATCCTAACAAGGATTTCTTTTTAAATCCCCTTCTCCAGGACGACCAGGAGCAGTCTGGTAGTTAGGGAGAGGAGAGAGAGGGGGATTCTAACCCACTAGAATCAGGAGAGAGTCCTGAGGATGCAGGGGAGAGTCCTTCACAAAATCGTCTCCCTAGCAAACCACCTAGTGTAACTGGCAGTGGGAGGGGGTCACACACAAGTAGAGCTCCCTTCACACCTAGAGGCCAGGTTACTAGGGTTACAACACCTAAGGAAACATCTGCCTCTGCTCATTCCCATGTCACTTCAGTCTCTGAAGTGTCCCACACATCCAATCCTGAGGATAACGCCCTAGACAGGGAACTCAGAAAACTAAGTTTGGAGGAGGCTAGACTGAGGCTGCAACAGCAACAGTTGGCTCTAAATAGGGAAGCTTTGGCTGTGGAAAAGGAAAGGCAGGGGTTGGGTTTAGTTCGCCATGGTGGCAGCAGCAATAGCAGTTTGAAGAGCTATAGTGTTAGGGAGAACATTTTTGACTCCAGACATTTGCACAAAATTGTTACCCCTTAAAAGGAGAAGGATGACATCTACAAGTGGTTTGCTGCACTTGAGAGGGCCTGTGAAGTTCAGAAGGTCCCTCAGATGCAGTGGGCTGCTATTCTGTGGTTGTCCTTTTCTGACAAGGGGGAGACAGACTCCTTACTGTCAGAGAAGATTATTCAAATAATTACAATGTTTTGAAGACAGCACTCTTGGATGGATTTGGTTTAATCACTAAACAATACAGAATTAAGTTCAGAGAAACCAGAAAATAGTCTTCACAAGATTGGATAGACTTTGTGGACTGTTCAGTGAAGGCTTTGGAAGGTTGGTTACATGGCAGCAAAGTGACTGATTATGAGGGACTATATAATCTGATTTTAAGAGAGCATATTCTTAACAATTGTCTGTCTGATGTGTTGCACCAGTACTTGGTAGACTCAGATCTGACCTCTCCCAAACAACTGGGAAAGAAGGCAGACAAATGGGTCAGAACAAGGGTGAGCAGAAAAGCTCATACAGGGGGTGACAAAGAAAAGAAAAAAAGATGGTGAAAAATCTCAGGACAAGCATGGGGACAAACATAAACATAAATATTCCTCTTCAGGTCGACAACACTATTCTGGGGGCGGGGATAAAACCTCTTCTTCCTCTTCTACACACAATAAAAAGCCTTGGTGCTATGTGTGCAGAGGTAAAGGCCATAGGCCAAGGGATAAGTCCTGCCCAGGTAAAGCCCTTGAGCCTACCACCTGTAGTAGTAATAGTGGCGGGACTACTGGCAATAGTCAAACTAAAGTTGTAGTTGGGTTCACTTTTAGGTCCATTATAGGTGGTGCCTGTACCAAGGGAGCCCCGAGCTAAACTCCGAGAGATAAAAGTCTCTCTCTGCGACAACACTGAAACAGATAAGCATAGCTGCACTGTTTTAGTCAATTTGGAGCAACCATCCAGCCCTCCCAGAGAAGCTTTAGTACAGCACCGCTGCACTACCTCTAAAGACATAGGACAGCAGCCCTGTCGTGAGGTGGAGCCTTTAGGACAGCAGCCCTGTCCTGCTCCAACCCAAGAGGGACAGCAATTCTGTCCTCTCTAAGAGCCATGGGGACAAACGTTTTGCCCTGCTCTGGCCTTGCTGAGACAGCACCCCTGTCTAGCACTGCAATCCTTAGGACAGCAGCCTTGTCTTGACATAGGATCACAGGGACAGTCACTCTGCCCCACTTTAAAACTTTTTAACCTTAAAATATGGAATCTTAGAGTACACACTTGCTCTGTTCTCTAGGTAAAAATCTCCAAACAGGATGGTTCACCTCCCCGCAGGGAAGGAACCATACAGTGGATGATAAAGGGAGTAACCACTCTATTGCAGATCTACTCTCCACTTATCACCACTTAGACAATAAAGTCTCAACTGGCCAAGGTTGGCCTTATTGTTCTTCGTTTGGAGGGGGGAGTTGTGTGAGAAAGTAGCCTCTTTCTAGCATGATTACCCCCATTTTTGACCTGTTTGTCAGTGTGTTTTGACTGTGTCACTGGGATCCTGCTAGTCAGGACCCCAGTGCTTATGGTTGTGGCCTACTTGTCAGTATGTTTCACTGTTTTTGTCAGTATGCTTGACTGTGTCACTGGAGTCCTGATAACCAGGGCCCCATTGCTTATGCTCTCTCTGGTTCCAAATTTGTCCTAACATACTGGAAACCGAGTATTTCACTTCACATTGGCATACTGGTGCTCCTTATAAGTCCCTAGTATATGGTACCTAGGTACCCAGGGCACTGGGGATCCAGGGGATCCCTATGGGCTGCAGCGTTACTTTTGCCACCCATAGGGAGCCCATGCAAAGGCTTCTACAGGACTGCCATTGCAGCCTGTGTGAAATGGTGTATGCACCCTTTCACAGCCATTTTCACTGCACCAGGTCCCTTATAAGTTACCTATATGTCAGGCCTTCAGACCCTGAAGGCTAGGTGCAAAGTACCTGTGTGTGAGGGCACCCCTGCACTAGCAGAGGTGCCCCTACGTCGTCCAGGCCCATTTCTGTGGACTTTGTGAGTGCGGGGACACCATTTTAAGTGTGCACTGGACATATGTCAATACCTATGTCCAGCTTCACAATGGTAACTCAGAATATGGCCAAGTAAAGGTGTCTAACAACTGGGTATTGTACCCCAACACCGATTCCAGTATTGGTTGCACAATCCCATGCACTCGGGGGGTTCCACAGTGGACCCCGAGTACTGCCATACCAGCCTCCTGAGGTTTTCCAGGCAGCCCCAGCTGCTGCCACCTTCCAGACAGGCTTCTGCCCTCCTGGGGCTTGAGCAGCTCAATCCCAGGAAGGCAGAACAAAGTATTTCCTTTGGGAGAGGGGTGTTACTCCCTCTCCCTTTGGAAATAGGTTTTACAGGCATGGGAGGGATATCCTCCCAGATCCTCTGAAAATGCTTTGAAGGGCACAGATGTTTCTCTCTTTGCATAATACAGTCTACACCGGTTCAGGGACCCCCCCAGTCCCTGCTCTGGCATGAAACTGGACAACGGAAAGGGGAGTGACCCCTCCCCTGTCTATCACCACCCCAGGGGTGGTGACCAGAGCTCCTCCAGACTGTCCCTGGGTTTTGCCATCTTGGATTCGAAGGTGGTGGGGCACTCTGGGAGCATCTGAGTGGCCAGTGCCATCAGGTGACGTCAGAGACCCCTCTTGATAGGTGGTGACCTGGTTAGGTGGCCAATCCCCTTTAAGGGCTAATTAGGGTCTCTCTTCTGGGTGTTTCTTCAGATCCGGATTGCAAGACTCCAGCAGGAATCCTCTGCATCCTTTACTTCATCTTCAACTGACAGATCAACTGCTGACTGCTCCAGGAACTCTACAAAACTGCAACAAAGAAGCAAAGATGACTTCTGCAACATTGTAACTTCAGCTCCTGCCAGCAACTGCAACAGTTTCCAGGTCGTGCTTCCTCTGACGACTGCCTGTCTTCAGCCTGCACCAGAAGAACCGAAGGAATCTCCAGTGGAATGACGGAGTCACTTCCCTCCTTCAGAAGGCACCTCTCTGCAGCGATGACCGGTGGCTTGGGTCCCCTCTCCAAACGACAGGCGTGAATCCAGCAACAGGGGTGGTGGACTGAAGTGACTCCGATAGTCCCAACGTCCATCTGTCCAACTTTGGTGGAGGTAAGAGCTTGCCTCCCCATGCAAGACAGTACTCCCGTGCACGTGTGACTTGCAGTTGCAAAGGCTTGTGTGCGACCTTCCAAGAAGTTCTTCGTGCACAGCACAGCTTAGGCCCCCAACACTCCATCCTGCCATGCACAGCTTCCTGAGTGGTTCTCCAGCGGCGTGGGAATCCTTTGTGTTGTGCTGCGTGGGCCTGCATTTGCACCTTCTTTGTCCCTGTGCTGTGGGACTTCTGTGCGCGCTGCGTGGTCTTCTGAGGGCTCTCTCAGTTGCTGAAAGCCCCCTCTGCCTCCCCCTCCTGTGTAAAGGCCACCAGGTCCCTCCTGGTCCCGGGTAGCACAATTTTCTGCTAACCACGAGTTGTGCGTGTGCCATTTGTGTTCTTTGGTGCAATACTGACTTTGTCTTCTCACCGGTGGTTCTTATTTTGCACCTTCATCCGGTTAGCAGGGGCTCATGTTCTCCCTGGACTCTTTAGTGCTTCTTGGACTTGGTCCCCTTCTTCCACAGGTCTTCATGTCCAGGAATATATTGTTGGTGTCTTGCAGTCTCTTCTGGTTCTTGCTTTATCTTCTATCACGACTTCTAGTGTGTTTTAGATAACTTGCTGTGTTTTACTGCTGCTTTTCTGGGGTCTAGGGTGGGGTCTATTAATTACCTTTGGTGTTTTCTTACACTCCCAGTGCCCCTCTACACACTATACTTGCCTAGGTCGGAAGCTGACTTTCGCATTCCACTATTTTAGTATATGGTTTGTCTTCCCCCAGGCCCATTGCAACCTATTGTGATTTTCACTATTTTCACTGTTTTCTGACTGTGCACTTACCTGTTTTTGGTTACTAGTGTATATATTGTGCATTTTACGTACCTCCTAAGGGAGTAGAGTTTCAAAAGTATTTTTGGCATTGTGTCACTAAAATAAAGTACCTTTATTTTTGTAACACTGAGTATTGTCTTTCATGTGTGTGAGTACTGTGTGACTACAGTGGTATTGCAAGAGCTTACCACTGTAGCCTTAGCTGCTCTGCCTACAGCTACCTCTAGACAGCCTGGCTTCTAGACACTGCCTACATTTCACTAATAATGGATAACTGGACCTGGTATAAGGTGTAAGTACCTTTGGTACCCACTACAAACCAGGCCAGCCTCCTACAGGCATGTATGTGGAAATGCAAAACAGCTGATACATTGCATAGACTGAATAAGCTTTATCACTTTCATCATACCACTGGCACGACAGTGTCAGGTTACAAAATGCACACATTTGTGCTTGGTACATCATAACTGCCACACATCTCTTAGTTATAATGGTGGTGTGAACAGAAGTACAGTCTTACCTGAGTGTCATTGGAAGTACTTGTGTATCAGATGTGCCCTGTTGTCCACATCCTCTTCCTCTCCATCTTCATCACTGTCTTCAGTGTCCTCTGCTGCCACAGGTGCATTGTCTCCCCCTCCCTCCTGCAGGAATGGCACATGCTGTCTGAGGGCCAAATTGTGACGCATGCAGCAGGCCACCACTGTCTGGCAGACCTTTCCAGGGCAGTAGAGTAGGGATTCACCAGAAATATGGAGGCACCTGAACCTGGCTTTCTGTAGCCCAAAAGTTATTTCAATGACTCTTCTGCTCCGTCCATGTGCCTCATTGTATCGATTCTCTGCCCCTGTCCTTGGGTTCCTCACTGTTGTCAACAGCCAGGATAGGTTCAGGTAGCCAGAGTCACCTGGAAATAGTGAGAAACACACATTACTTGTGTACAAGAGCACAGAGGACAACTCCAGGTGGAAAACAGTGACATACATAGTGTGAAACATCAAGCTCACCAATGAGCCAGACTCTCTCTCTCTCTGTGATTGTGCCATCATCTGTGGGACACTGCTGTTCCTCAATGCGTAGGCATCATGAACAGATCCTGGAAACCTGGAAGTAACATGGGAAATATACTGTTCAGCAAGGCACAGCATCTGCAAATTTATTAAATGGTAATTCATGCTATTTCTGTACACCTGCTCATTTTTCCTGGGAGGGACCAAAGCAATATGGGTCCCGTCAATGGTCCCAGTCACATGTGGAATGTGTCCCATTGTGTAGAAAGCAGCCTTCACAATGGGCAAATCATCACTGTGGGGGATTGAGCCATAGCTGCTCATGTGTTTCAGCAAGGTAGTCAAAACTCTACTCAGCACATTAGAAAACATTGGCTGTGACATGCCTGCAGCCAAGCCCACAGTCACCTGAAATGATCCACTGGCCAGAAAGTGGAGCACTAACAGCACCTGTACTGTAGGAGGTATTGCAGTAGGACTACGAATAGCAGGAATGAGATCTGTCTCGAATTGTGCACACAGTTCAATGATTGTGTCCCTGTCCAGATGATAGGTGATTATAATATGGCATTCCTCCAGGTAGCCAAGTCAACTAGGGGTCTGTACATTGGTGCGTTCCTCTTCCTCCTCCGTAGTGGTTGGTATCTAAACAAACCAAACATCACAAGGGTGTGACAGCAGGAAGGATAGACAAACAACACCACAGTAAACAGAGCTGTCTCATACATTTCAGGCAACCAATGATTGAAATCTGCACTGGTCTACTCTACATGCAAACGGACTTCTGAATTCATACATTCTTATTAATTTGTCATAGTGCCTCATAGATGTAGTGGAAGTCGTGTGGCGTGATTTGTAGCATCACATATTACATGTTTTGTCAACTACTCTTCTGCAAGCAGTGCACTGGTATGAGATCTCATTGAAGTCTCCCACCAAAACAAAATATGTAAGCGGCTTGGAATTGTCTTGGTGTGTACCATCCGTACCTATGACGCACAATTAATTGGCTACCATGAGTACTATCATCAGAGAATGGCACCTGCCTGCCCTGCATGCAGAGGACAGGTGGAAGCGACCTCACTCTGCCGGCGTTTGATGTCATGGCAGAGGGCGGTTGGAAGTCTATGGTGCACAGAGGCCAATGAAGGTCACCGCCGGCGGTGACGATGATTACCGGCGCGGACGTGACCACTATTTTCAGAAGCCCATGTCACTTGACTACTGACTCTCATCCTATCAACACCTCCACTGCTTGAGCTGCTGTGTCCTGTACCTGGAACTCACAATGGCCCATGCTAAAGGAGATAGGGCCCTAGCCTTTACATCTGAAGAACTGGAGAAGCTTGTGGATGGGGTCCTACCCTTGTATGGACAGTTGTATGGGCCTCCAGATTAACAGGTGAGCACTTTTTGGGTATTTTGGATGCGACATGGATGTATGTAGATGTATGTGTGTGCAGGCAGTGTGTCCTTTAGGGAGTGCTTTTTGCTGCATGCAATATGTACGCAGACGTACGAGTTAGGTGTAAGATGAATGTGGGATCAATGCAGTATGTACTCCATTGCTGTCACAGAATTTTGGCTCTTATTACGAGTCTGGCGGTCTCCGGCCAAGACCGCCATGTAAAATGCCGCCACCATCCTGGCAGTGGTGGCGGTAACACGACTGCCGTTTTACGAGTCACAAAACACAAACCGCCCAAACACAGACACAAAACCAACAGCGCCAGCTCAACCCACGGTGAAAGAGTAACTGATCAACCGCTGTCCCGCCACGCCCACGGTCCAGTCACGTTTGTGGTGGATGCCCACGCAGCTTACAGAACAGAACTTTTCTACTCTTGGGTCACATTTCCAGCAGTTGATGGGAACACACATACATTCCATACATATACAGTAGCGAACGTGCCTGGACAATACAGGGCGTACGCATATTTAGAGATACCTCTATCTTATCAAGACCATAATAATTGGCTTGATGGCGCCCTACCCCATACAATGTTACCAGTAAGGTTAGGTCCACTAAGTAATGGAGGTCCAACCTGGCCTTTATTGGCCACATATACACCACATCCTGCGGCTGCAAATATGGCGCTGGCTGAGGTTCGGCGCTTATATACTGACTTAACGGCAATATATAGACGCTTAGTACAATTTGTAATGCAGACACTAAATACAAACCCAACGTATGCTACTCCAGAACAACCACACACAGTAACACCAGGTATCAATCCAGTGACTGTATACTCTATTATGGGTAAAGTCCCAGCAAAACGAGAGGAGACTCCGTTTTGGCTGGCCCAAAAAATTAATACGCTGGAGGCGGTATTTCCCCATACGGGACCTCAGGACAAACATAGGATATTAACCATGTGTTTACCCTTTGGGATGGTTCCCACAGTGGAACATTGTAATACATGGGCACAGTGTTTGCCGCGCTCTATACTATGGCACACGGTACACCGACACTAGCCAACCTACTGGAAGTGCTTAAACAAATTCAGGATGAATACGGGGTTGCCCCGGCCTTAGATTTAGGAATGCAACTGAATGGGCTCTCACACAGGCACCTGGGTTATATAGAAATCACGTAGGGTGGGATAGGGATTCTCCATATCATGTAATTCCTATTAAAGGTGAGCCTCAGCCACAACCGCAGTATCCCATAAAACATGAAGCAAGGGCACCGGTGAGAGAAATACTTACACAATTAGAATACAAGGGGGTAATTGAACCCTGTGTCTCACCGATGAATAATCCCTTATTCCCTTTAGCTAAACCGGACCATTCATATAGAATAGTCTTAGACTACAGACATTTGAATGGACATACACGCACATATGCTATACAAAATTCACATAGCACTGCACTAATGAGCAACATTGTGCGGAAGAAATATAGGACGACTTTGGATATCTCAAATGGATTCTTCTGCCCAGTGCTTTAAATGGGAAAAAATAAGTGCAGGTACTCATTAACATATACTAGTAGTGTGGTGGGTGGAGCTAGGGGCGGGGCTAAGAGCAAGACATGGGATACTTTGACTTATATACCAGTTGCAGCACATGCCAAGGCCCATGAGAAATGTATTTGAACAAACAAAACAAGTTATCTTGTCAAACGAAATGTAAGCGAAACACAACGCTATTTATCTTACTGGCATACATATTTGCTGTCGTTTTGCACAATACTATATATTCTTGAATGTGCATACACAGAAAGAATCAAGCAGAGGCGCACACCCAAAGCATTCCACACAGTCCTCCTTAAAGTGCCCCGATTCTCTCTCTTTCATTCGATTTTCTCTCACACAAAGACACACACATACCAGCAGGCAAACACACATACATAAGCAGACCCTTGTTCAAGAGACTCAGGTGAGATCAAAGCCATTTTAAACTTTCCTCCCATTTCTTTCTTAATTGTCACTGTCAGTGGGGCTTCCTCAATTCCTGTGTTTACACAAGAGCACACGAGTGTGTAAATGTGATTGACAGCATAGGGCCTGAATGGACCCTGTTCTGACAAACACAGAGTGATCGTAAATACCCAAACATTAGGCACATAATCCCCACTGAATAGCTCAGCGCGGGTCAGTTTAGGGCTACAGAAGCACCTTTGCTGTCAGAGGCGGGTTCAACTTTGAGAGCCTAGTGCTCACCAGCACTAGCAGCTAATGAGCCTACCTTTCATGAGTACCGGTACTCTCCTTGGCAGCAGAGAAGTGCCGGTACTCAGAGTGAAAAAAATAAGAAGTGCCGGTACTCAGTACCTGTGAGTACCGGCCCATTTAAAGCACTGCTTCTGCCAGAATATAGCACCTGAAAGCAGGGATTTAACCAGCTTTAGCGCACTAGGCTCCCAGAAACATTCTGTTGTTTGCCTCAAGGGTATAAGAACAGCCCAGGACTGTTTACAGCTCATGTGACTGATATTTTGCACGAGTTCGACCCTGAAGCGTTGTCATAAGTGGATGATATATATCTCACGGATGACGAGTTGCTACAACATTTAAGACGGGTAGCCCACATTGTTGTAGGGTTTGCCGAAATCGGCTACAAATTTAACTTCAAAAAATCGAAAATTGCCTCCCTCAGCGTCATATTCCTGGGATATGAGCTGTCAAGTGAAGGTAAGAGCCTAGCGCCACAATTCTTAGAAAAATGTGCACAATTGCAACCACCAAATACGAATAAGAAACTCCAATCATTGTTGGGCCTTCTAAATTTTGGCAGAACATACATTCCTGATTATGCTACACGCATAAAACCTTTATATGAATTAATACATCCTGATTTTTTTAGCAAATTCTGGACAATTGAACATACACATACTCTTCGGGAGTTACAAGCAGATATGCTAGCAGCGAAACATCTACACACACGGGACAATAAGACACATTTGGTCATCAGGGTGATAGCTGGGGCCATTGGGTTTACTTATGTCACATTTAATGAAGGTGAGACAGTCCCCATAGCATACAAGTCACAATTGTATTCCGCTGCCGAGCAACGATTTGCACACACAGAGAAAATTCTCACTGCTGTGCAGATGGCTGTTCTTAAAGAAATACCTCTGGCCCAGGGAAAACGCATTATTGTCGTTTCTCCTATTACGGCCCTTGAGGCTGTTACAAAAGCTAGTGTCCCGAACGCAAAAGCACTCCACCCAAGATGGATACAATGGGCCACGTCCTTGACAGCCACTGATGTAGACTACATTTTTGACCCAAAGTTACAAACTCAGGAATTTCTACAATATGAAGTTGAATATCCTCCCGATGACACATTGCCTATTGCCCAATATCAGGTAGTCATGTACACCGATGGCTCTGCGCAACCAGCGATAGGAACAAAACATCAATATTCTGCTGCGTGTGCGGTTGTGAGCGGTTATATGGAAGGGGAGAAATTCTGCCCCCAACATACTTATGCCCAGACCTTAGGTGACTGTACTGCACAATTGGCTGAGCTAAAATCTCTACTAATGGCACTGGAACATTCGGATCCGACACAGTACACACTGATTGTTTGTGATTTGTATTATTGTGTCCAGTCTTTTAACGAATACTTACATTACTGGCGCTTGAATGGGTTCAGAGATTCAAAAGGCAACACCATTAAACACAGACTACTGTGGGGGAAGGTAGCAGACCTGAAAGAGACGCTACCCAAAGTCCATGTTGTGCATACACTTGGACACCAGCGCGTTGGAATACACGTTGCTGGTAATACTTTGGCTGATGAAGCCGCAAAGTCGGCAGTGTCAGTTGCCACTGTAGCTGCAGTGACTCGTTTGAGTACCAAACCAGACATGGAGATTATGGCTGCCATATGAGCTACGGTTGATGGCACGCCTTATCCAAAAGGATTTCCGAATAAATATCAATATTTTATGGGAAGTATGCTGAACGCTGAAGTTAAAATTCCTAGCGTAGGCGTACGCGACATCCCCAATAAAGATATAAGACCACAATTGATTAAAGCAGCGCATGATGGGGTGGCATCTGCACATGCTGGAGTGGCAGCTATGATTTCGCTATAACAGGCCCGCTATTGGTGGCCTGGTCTCTATAAAGAGACCAAGCAGTATGTCCTTTGTTGTGACATCAGTCAACAAATTTAAGTTTCAACAGCTAAGCGCCCGCCGCAGACACCTCTCTTAATCTCAAACAGACCATTACAATGTGTGTACCTGGATCATTGTGGTCCATTAACACCGGATAGTGCATACAAATATATCCTAGTCGCTGTTGATTCCTGCTCCAGATTTGTGTGAGTGTGGCCACAACGCTCGGCTGACGCTCTGACTGTTATTAAAGATTTGCGCGTCTTTGTCGGTACATATGCAGTTGCGGCATTCCATTCAGACCAAGGCCCTGCTTTCGCCTCAAGGGCATTCAGGGACACCATGGCTTCGTTGGGGGTCCAGCTCCAGTACTCATCTCCATTTCATCCCGAGGGAAATTCTGTCGTGGAGCAATTAAGCCGCGATTTAAAGCAATCCTTAACAGCCAGAGTCTTAGGTACGGGTCGTAGTTGGCTAACCCACCTGTATGGAGTTCAGAGAGCACTAAATAACCTGCCTAGACGGTCCCTTGGGTGTCATACTTCATATGAGTGCCTGTTCGGAACACAAATGTTTGTTCTGGATCTTGATGGTCCTGGGGTGGAGGCGGCGGAGACACCTTTTGACATAAATGATCATGTCACTGTTTTACAGGAATTACAGCACTTCCGTGAAGATAACTCTTCTAAAAGTGGTGCCTCCACGGGAATTAAGGATGTGCCAGTAACACCTACCGGCTGGATTCCCAGGGTTGGGGATCTTGTGCATGAAAAGGTCACAGTAAAAAAAGAATTTGGCCCTTCTTATCGTGCACCAGTCCCTGTGTTGGGGATACACGGAACGAGAACTGTTATTCTGGCACCATTGCCAGGTGCCAAAGAAAATCGCTTTGTTTCTATTGACAATGTCAAGTTACAACATGTGGCCGATTCTACACAGCTGACCAAAAGGAACGTCCAGTAGTTCCCGAATCCCTCTCACTACTGGAGAAGAAGTTCAGCTTCAAGTTGTCTATACCAACACTGTTGCCTCTCCGAGTTTGGGGAGGATGGATGATGCTCTCGCATTAGTTCCATTAACAACGACCAATTTAGAAACATTTGATCGAGTCACCATGAATACGGACGTGACGGATGGTGCTGTCTACAGTGTACCGCCACAAGAAACACCAACTCCTCCATTGACTACGGCAACGCCTTTTGCACGAACTGCCTCTGGTTATTTTGCCGACAACAAGGATGGTCTATCGGACTCGTTTACCTCTTCGACTACTGACCTGTCAGGTCCACGTAAGCTGATGCATTGGCTTAAAGATACGTATTTTGTTTTTCCATGGAACTATCTATGGCTTTTATTGACTATGCTAGCGTTTTTTCTTCGGGTTGGGTTTGTCATTACCTTTTTTCTGTTGATACAGGGTCATTTTCTTCCTGAGAGATCAGCGGTTGAACAGGTGAAGGAGGTGTTGAAACCACATTTTTCATCACATAGGGTTCGAAGAGACTTGTCCTTTGTGAACATTTCTGCTGTGCCAATTCCTGATGGGATTGTGTGGGATAAAGTAATGTTTGATATATACGGTCTCACTGAGATAATTCAAATACCATATGTGCTAAAGTTATCTATGAATGATATAGCAATATCAGGCATTGTATCTGATGATTGGGATGTGAAAACAGTTGACTCAATGATGACAGAATTGCAATATTACACTTTCTATGAAAATGAAGATGTTTACCAGTTTAGAGACAATTATGGTGACATGTTTTTCTATAATTATTATGGGCACCATTTCATACATAAAGCAAGTACTCCCAAAGCGATATTTGACTATACGCAATGGGAACATTGCCGACTCCCCCGCAAGGGAGTTCCAAAACTTATTTTGATAAATGTACGTATTTTTGTGGGCACCATCAAAAGAATGCTGAGTCATATTACTTTAAGTTAACTCCGACTAAGGATAAACAAATGTTATTGACCGACACAAAATGTATATATTCGGATTCCTTTGTTTCCCGGTTGTCAATTGAAGGTTATGAATATTGGTCAGTAAATGTTGATTTGAAAAGTGTTTGGGGAACAAAGAATTGGCAAACTAAGGGTAGAGAAACACTGTTTAGAGCATGACTCATCCCCGTTCAAATGATTTTTTTTTAATGAAACAGTACAGCAGACCAGCCGCTTAGGTTTAGCTACAATCAGAGAATTAAACATGCCCAGTATACCTGCACCTGCAAAATTTAATAACTGACAAAAGTACACAAATGCAACTTTTAGTGAGCTTAGTGAATGGGTCCAGAATTTTACATTTAACACTTCACTGACACGTCCAGGCGGGTGGTTATTGTGGCCAATAGATACCAACGGGTGTCATCAACGTTTTGTCACCTCCTCAGGGGGTCTCCGAACGAGTAGGTCAGACCCTCGCTATATATCACCAGAACATGCTGAAATAATTACGACATATAGTGTGGGAAAATTATGCCAGCAATGGCTAAAATCATCCTCGCTAGATGCAGTTAAGACACATCTCACTCTCCTGTCTAATGACACTGACTTACAAGATTTTTTGTCAGGCCCGAAGATGCCACGTAGGAAGCGTTTCTTGTATGAAGTATACAAAGAAATCTGGAAACTTTCACAACAAGAAGCTGCAGCCCGGTTACGGCAGATAGATCAGGAAAATCTGAAAAAAGCATTAGCTGTTGTGGATAATGGAATTCACACCTTGTCCGACCGAATTTATACAATTAACAACATTGTTTCTTCTGCTATAGACATTATACGATCTGATATGTCTTCTTTATATCATGGACAGAGTCAGACCAGGTCCATTATGCAGTTGGGCTGGACGCTTCAGACATTGAAGGTGGGTCGCGTTCCATGGCAGCACATCAGTGCCAGGGAAATATTTTTTTCCTTTAATCTGATGCGACAACAACAACTAATGGCTAAGAAGGAGGCAACTTATGTCATGCTTCACACATTGAAAAGTTAGAAAGATTGCCTTTTACCGTGGCCGAGATTCCCTCTGCAGAGTGGTTGATTCACGGGGTTATTAATCTGCCTATTTCTACATTACAATTCACTTCTTGTTTGAAACATGTTCCGGTAGGCAGATATGAGAAGCTGGGAGATAGTTACGTCCATAAGGTGTGGGAGCTTCCCTTCTTGTACAAATGCCTCAATGGTATGAAAGAGGTCTTTCTTAGCGGCAGTGAATGGGAGACTTCAGTCAGCCATTCGATGATTTGTAAGCAGCTGTCCTTGCATGGGGCGTGTAATGCCTCGGTTGCGAATTTGGCTTGCTATCTGAAGGGAGTTCCAGTCCCCTTGATTAAATGCACGTTCCAGGTGCTTTCAAACGGCAGCTACGTCCTCCTCAATAGTGAAGACTGTTGTGGTATGCGGGCCGGAATAGTTTACGTTGTTTTGGTCACTAAGGTCGTTACTTGCTGCAGGAACGTGTTGTTTCCCCCCACTAAAATTAGAGAGGTAGCTGATATTTGGCCTCACATTGCTACTTCCAAGGTGAATTTTGACAAGTTAAGCAGACTGAAGGCTTTGTTGTTTCAGAAGCATGTGGCCCTTACATCTGCACGCGAGACCTACGCACTTCAAGTGGCAAGGTCATCGGCGAAAATACAGTCCCTGTTAAATACCAACTTTCCGAGCCACTTTGGTGAACTCGTGGGACGTATATTTAATGCGTCCAGCACAGTTGGATTAGCACATTTTTTCAAAGCTGTTGGTGTTGGTTTCATTCATACCTTTTCTTCCATATTCGGTTAATACCTTCGGCTATTCATTCAATTTTCGGAAGCATTTTGGGGGGATTTCCGATAACTTTGGCTTTATTAGTCGGCATTTTACTGTTGCTGTTGTTTTTACGCAATGGCTGCCCCACCACAACAAGGACGAATGTGGGCGCTCCCATCAGCGCAGCTGTGCCGTGAACGCATGATACAGTACTTTGGAGCAACACTCCTGGAACATTTGGGGTGTGACTGGTCTCTGTCATTCAGAC
This sequence comes from Pleurodeles waltl, assembly GCF_031143425.1. Taxonomy (NCBI): domain Eukaryota; kingdom Metazoa; phylum Chordata; class Amphibia; order Caudata; family Salamandridae; genus Pleurodeles; species Pleurodeles waltl. The sequence goes on along the minus strand of NC_090437.1, from coordinate 1,310,865,350 downwards.
CGGTTTTGAATTGTGTGCAGTCCGTGTTTCGGTGCCGTTGGTGCTCTTTTGAACATGCACTGGACATCTGTCTCCACAGCAACGCCCCCCAGTGGTTGATGCTGATCTGTTGATGTTCTCGATGAGGGCTCATTACCCGACATGCGCGCTGCGGCTGCGTTTGCTTAGAGAAGCTGAATACGAGATACCATTCCTGGAGGAAGTTGATGTTAACTCGTTCATAGGCACTGCACAGGATGCCGCCTTGGTTGCTACTGGGGCTTTGGAACACACCTGCTCCTTGCTAGTCTTTGGCGTGGGTTTTCCGGTTTTGTCATTTGCCGAAGTGGAGAATCTCCTGCTTTCCATGACCGATGCTTGAATTGGACTTATTCTAAATTGACATTATCCTTTGAATTCGGCATTTGGCCGCATGCCTATTTTTTAAATTGAAAATCACCATGCTTGTGTGTCCTCTTAACTTGTTGAAATTGAATAGGGTTTTTCTTATATTTTAGCATTAGGGCATTTTTAGCTTCGGCTTGAACCACTTTCTACCGACAAGGGGAGGGTGTAGTGTAGCCATTGTTAATAAAGCTTTATGCACGTTAGGTTAACATATTAGGCCTCTGTGCACTTTGCCCTAGATATATTTTATTCAGCCTCGCACTGTTATTTTGCAATAATTAGTTTTACGGTCTTGTTTTATTTCTTTCTATCACACTGTTTAGGTTAGTTCAGCACTGTGTTCTCAAACAATGCATTCTTGCTCACCCTGTGCTTCAGTCAAGGCTACAGTTTGGTACATTGCCGGTACACGTGGTAGAAGTTTAGTCTCTAGTGTTCATAGACGATACGCATCCTTACGAAGGGACATTTTCTTAGAACATCTGCGTGTTAGTTATAAAATCACTTTCTAGTCCTAGTACAGGTAAGAGGGAAATTCCGACCAGGAACCTACAACTAGATGCTGACTGCCCGGTTGCAGATGCTGATGCAGCTTACAGGCCTTTTCTCAGGTATGAGGGTTGCTGTCCTCCCGGGGGAACCTGAAAGGCAGGCTTAGAGCTTCACATGCTGTGCTCATAATATAACTTAGAGAGAACTTAATATAGTTGCACTATGATAGCCTTATTCTTGTGCTTCACTCTCATAGTTACTATTTTAATCCTACTGTGTTGTTTTGTTCTGGTTATTGCAGCTCACGCCTTACTATATAAAATGCAGTCGTTTTATTAAACCAATCTTTAAACCTTAAACTGCCTTTGTCATTTTAATATGAGACCTTACTGTGTATGAGAGCACCGGTTGTGACCTGAGTGACCACGACTTCCCTGGGAAGTACTAAGATGTCATGCACTCGGCTGCCCAATTGTCTCTTTCCTTCGGGAGAGATAAGGCACTGCTAGTTAGCCGGAGCATAACCCGGATTTGGGGTGACAATGGTCCTTCACCATGGGTCAGACTTAGTCCCCCACACTGCGAACGATCTTGCCGCCCAAAAATCCAGTAGTCTCATTAGGATAATGAGAGCCTACGCAACACCACCTCCAAGGCCAAGCCCATGTCCACCCCCTTGCTAAGCCCCCACCATCCAAGGGCAAGCACAAACCACAGCCCCTTGCTAAGACCCCACCAAGCCTAGGGACCCCCCATCTAAGGCACCCCTAAGGGGGCCCCTCCAGGCCCAGACGGAAGGACCCCCCTTGAAGCCCAAAGAGCCCCCCCACCCACCCCCCCCCCCTCACCCCTGAGGTGCCTGCAATCCCCAATGATGCCCCTGCCCTGTGGAGGTCCACACTTTGCAGTCAGAAGTCAAGTTGGGGCGTCAACTTGTGCCCAGTGTGCTTGAGGCACTATGGTTTTTGGGCTGGCCCTTGGGCCTGTAAGTACAAACGTTTTATCAAAATGTAAAAATATATGGTTATCACATGGCAGTACATCGTTGGTGTAGTTGTTACCTACCTAGTCCTGGCTTTCATTCTCCATGTTTGTTTAGTGGTTGTGGGTATTGATGTGTGTGTGTGTTGGTATGGGTGTTTGTTTTCGTGTGTGTGTGGGCATGGCTTCCTGTGTGATGTGTGTGGTGTGTGTGTGCACTAACGTAGTCCCCTCCAGTGTGTGCTAGGCTGGTGTACTTACAGTTGGTGTTGTGGTCGCGGTCGCTGGTCTGGGTGTTTCAGGGCCAGGTAGAGGATTGGAAGAGTTGCATTTCACGTGCCATGCCACCTACGGACGTGCCTGTGTTCCTGAAGGTAGGTGTTCCCTTTATCTTGTTCATTTCTGCCAGGGTTTTGGTGGCGGTGGTTCCACCCCAGAAATCCTGGCGGTGTGCAACCTCGTAATATGGTTTCTGGCTGCTGCCTGACCACCAGGCTTGAGATGGCTGCTGCCTGGCGGGCCAGCACTTCCGCTGTGGCAGCCCGGACGGTAACTGCCTGTGTTCTGTAGGTACCTTTCTGGGACTTGTAATGTGGCGGTCTTCACCACCAGGCCTGTGGCGGTGCAGACGACAACTCCATTGCAGCGGTAGGCTGCCCACTAAACTCGCAATGAGGGCCATAGGGTGTAGTTAATGGTGTCCTTCTGTCTGTGTTTCTTACGCAGGTCAGGGCCCATCAAAAGTAAGGGTTATGGCGTTCCATCGCCAAGGACATGCGGACCCTGGGGGTCCATAGCCTGCGAAGCACCCACTGCAGAAAGAGGTGGGAGGACCTGCGACGCTGGGCCCGGAAGACTGTGGAGGCCCAGCGGGGGACGTCCTCCCAACGAGGGAGGGATGGCTGTCGGACCCTGACCCCCCTTAATGGTCCGCATACTGGCGGTGGCCAGCCCAGAGGTGGATGGACGCTTGAGGGCAGCACAGCAGCCACAAGAGGGTGAGTACACACTGTGTTAAATTAATTACTCATGTCTGGCATGGTGTTTGGATGCAAGGTAATAGTCAGTGTATGCCTCAATATGCCCCTGTAGGTTACGTTGTCAAGTTCTGCATAGCTATGGTGAGTGGTATGTGCAATTGGTATTGGTAATTTGCTGGAAATCCAGCTTCAGTAAGGGCCTACATCCAAACTCACCAATGTTGGAGTGATGCTCTGATGTCCACTGCCTAGGTAGTGTGACCTGGCAATTGCAGGTTGTGCAGTCACTTTGTTGGAGTAATGTAGCTGTGCCTTTGTCAACAGGCAGACATGGATTAGTGAGTCTCAGTAGGTGTGCAGATAATTGTGTCTGCTGAGTTCATTTCAGCTGCTGTTCCCAGGCAATGATGTGGTATTGTGGTTGTTACTGCATAGTGTAACTACCAGTGAGTCATTGTGATGTGTATGCCATATGTGCTGTGATTACTGTTTTTGACCCTGTTCTCCCTTTCTTTCTCCCCCACCCTCCCTCCTTTTCTTCTCTTGTCCTTGTGTGCATTACCATCATCTGGCGAAGGAGCAGGGGCACCGGAGAGTGGGAGAGCTACAGCCTACGGAACCCAGGAGGCAGTGTCCAACGCCGAGGGGACCAGTGGGTTGAAGGGTGAAGGGAGCACCACGGGGGAGACAGGAGCTACAACAACAGACTGATTCCTCCTCCGATGGAAGCTCCCTGGTGGTGGCGGACCCCTCTGGGACCACCCCAGCATCGTTATCTTCTGCCACCCCCGTACCGGATCTGCCCTCACAGTAGCCCCCCACCCAGTTCCCCATGCCCGCTCACCGAGGAGGGTGGACGTCTCCTTCGCTACAAGCACCTCAGCCCATGCCTGAGTCAGCCCTGCTGCCCTCACTGAGGAGGCTATTGACCTCCTGAGATCCATCTCTGTAGGGCAGTCAACCATAGTGAATGCCATCCAGGGGCTAGCATCCCAGATGCAGCAACACAATGCCTACCTGGAGGGCATTCACAGTGGCTTGGCTGGCCTACAGAGATTGTTTCAGGCTCTGGCCTCCTCTTTGATGGCAGCCAGTGTCCCTAGTTCTTCCGTCCCTCCTCCAACTACCTGTACCCAGTCCCAGAGCTCTCTCCCCTCACCCATCCCAAGCACACAATCAGACGAGCATGCACCCAAGACAACAGACAGGACTTGCAAAGACAAGCACAAGCACCACAGATCACACCACAAGCATACACACAACCAACACACAGAAGCACACACAACAGCCACTGCCTCCAGTGTCTCCCCCTCCACCTTCTCCCTCACAGTCACATCAGCTCTCACACCTGCAAGCACTGCATCCTCAGTCCTAAATCCTGCCACCTCTTCAGCCTCTCCCACAGTCACCACAACAGCAGGCACGCAGACTAGCACCCCATTCACCACATGCGCAGTCACAGCCACCACCATCACAATCACATGCAGCACACCCACCTCACTTGCAGACACCACCCCAACATACATGCACACGACCTGTTTGTTCTCTCCCTCCCTCTCTGCCCCCTCCCAAAACACATAAACGCTCCCACTCAGACACTCAACAGCCATCCACCTGTTAGACCTGGCAGCTTTTTGGCGTGCATCCCCTGTCTTTTTGCCTTCTGACCTCCTGGTTTTGGACTCTGTTTTTGCTGGGTTATTGTCTCTGCGCACTTTACCACTGCTAATCAGTGCAAAAGTGCAAGTGCTCCCCGTATAAATTGTACTGTGGATTGGTTTATCCATAATTAGCATATTTGATTTACTAAGAAGTCCCTAGTAACGTGCCCTAGAGGTGCCCAGTGTCAGAGTCACCAGATCCTCGGGGTCTGTGCACGTTCCCAACACTTCCACCCCAAGACAGGTCCAATACTCTGATTTGATTTATCACAGAGTCTAAGAGAGTCCAAGTGGGGAAAAGGGTATTAGGATGGGAACAGCTGGGAAGGAGACCTGTAGGAAGCAAAAGGTTAAAACACAACATCAAAATTACATCTCATGAATTCAGTACCATGCTACAACTCTAAGCTTTGTCTTTTTTCCGAAAAACATGAACAACCCTAGAATAGTCCTAAAACTGACTAGGCTTTAGATGACCGAATACCTGAGGAGGAAACAGGAAAAGTTAAATAGGACTTTCAGATTCAAATACTTTCTTTAGCATGAGAATCAGGAAACACTCTGAGCAATTTCTAAACAACCATATGAATCTCCTTTTAAGAATACATATCAGTAACACACAGCATTACATCTAGAACTCTGGTATTGTTGTGTTCTTCTCAGAAAAAACATTGGGAAGTGAATTGCGCACATTGCAGATTTTTATATGAGTATTAAACACCATAAAGGAATGTGCACCATGAAATCACACAGCGTAGATTCAAGGAATAAATCACGCAACGTGTCAACTTGAAATGCTACCAGGAAAATGTCTTAGAATAGTAGCGCACAGTAATTTACATTATTTATACACGAGGAAAGAATTGCGCGTCTTGCCGATTCAAATGCCACCATACAAATGCCAAGAAAAGGTAGCGCACAATGAACAACATGAAAAGCACTCAGGGAAAGAATCGCGCGTCTTGTCGATTCAAATGCCACCATGCAAATGCCAAGAAATGGTAGCGCACAATGAATAACATGAAAAAACACTCAAGGAAAGAATTGCGCGTGTTGCCGATTCGAATGCCACCATGTAAATGCCAGAAAATGGTAGCGCACAATGAACAGCATGAATTACACACGAGAAGTGAATTGCGAGTTTCGCCGATTCGAATGCCACCATGTAAATGTCAAGAAAAGGTAGCGCGCAATGAACAACAAAGTTAAATGCTCATGAAACGAGTTGCACGTCTTGCCAACTCGTAAAACATCATATAAATGTCAAGAAATATCAGCGCGCAATGAACAACAATGTAATAACGAAGTAAAATCTTTATGGAATAAATTGCGCGTCCTCCCTATTTGCAAACCACCATACAAATGTCAAAAAATGGCAGCGCACAAGTAATCTGTTATTCATTTAAGAATTAAAGTCAAGAATATGAAAATTCTCAATTACGGTGTTGGGAAATGTCCAAACACCGTCTTACTGCCTGGAAACAGTGATCACCAATGAGAGATGAGTGCAGAAGACTGGAAAATCCAAATAGGCCTCCGGGACAGGAGCTCAGGAAGAAGCTGCTGCTCTGCACCGGGACCTCTGAATAGTGAGCACTGGAAGTTGGGCTGACTCTCTTTTATAGAGTCTTGGCCCAGCCTAGAACCACGCCCAGGCATGTTGCAGGGAAAGTCTCTAGAAGGCCCTGGAAAGGGACCACACCCTAACACACTCTGAATGTCTGCAGCAATACATTGCAAATGTACAGTATTTATAAGCACCTTAAAAATTAATCTTTTGGATGGAATTCTGCAATGCAAAAGGTTAAACATTAACATATCATCACAATGCATAAATTACATTATCTTGCGAGTGTTGGGTTTTTGCATTCTAGATGCCCGTAGAGCGCGCACTGTCCTGGTGTTGACAGTACTCCCCTCTGCCAGGCGCGCTCTAGGGCCTGGTTTATCTGGATTGAGACGATGAAAGCGTCTCACAAGTACTGGAGCATGAGCATCAGATGCGGAAACCCATGAATTACTTTCAGGGCCATAACCTTTCCATGAGATTAAGTACCATAGGTTACGCCCTCTCAGTTTAGAGTCCAACACTTTCTTGACTTCATATTCTTCTTCCCCCTGTACTAGAACAGGAGCTGGATGAGGGTGGACCTTTTGGACTGCCTTTTTTAAGAGGGAAGTATGGAACACTGGATGAATCCGTAATGATTTTGGCAATTGTAGTTTATAGGTCACAGGATTGATTTGCTGAAGAACAGTGTAAGGACCTATAAATTTGGGGTTGAACATGTGCTTCTTCTTGAAGTCTATATGTTTTGTGGAAAGCCACACTTTGTCACCAGGTTGATACTGCGGTCCCTCACAATGTCTCTTGTCATAATGCTTTTTGTATTTTGTTTTGGCTTTTTCTAAATGTTGTTGAATCGATTTCTGAGTTTGATGCAAATGTTGAATGATTTCTGACACAGCTGGAGTGAGAGAACTTTCTTGAGGAATCGTGATGGGCAAGGTGTCAGGATGAAAGCCAAACAAACCAAAGAAGGGTGTAACGCCAGTAGAAGTGTGGAAGGAGTTGTTGTAGGCTAACTCAGCTAACCAGAGCATTGATGTCCATGAATTAAGTGCTTTTTCAGCGTAAGCACGTAGGTATTGCTTCAAAGTCTGATTTAGTCTCTCCGTTTGACCATCTGTTTGAGGATGGTGGCTAGCAGATAGGGTAGATGTCACTTGGAGTGTTTTACACCATGTCTTCCAGAAGTTGGAGGCAAATTGCGATCCCCGATCGGAGAGGATCACTTTTGGCAGTCCATGATAATGAACCACTCTATTCAGTAAGATAGTTGCCAGTTCACTAGAGGTGGGTAATTTCTTACAGGCAATGAAATGTCCATATTTCGTGAGACTATCTACTACCACCAGAATTACTGAATGCTGTTGAACCACTGGCAGACCTGTAATAAAGTCTAAAGAGATGTGTTCCCACGGACGACTTGGGGTTGGGAGTGGGTGTAACAACCCTTTCGGTTTTGAATGACTTGTTTTAGTGCGAGCACAGACTTCGCAGTTGTTTACCATTGTTTTTACATCCTTTGTTAAGGTAGGCCACCAAAAATAGCGTTGGATTAATTCAAGAGTTTTAGGAGTACCAGGGTGACCTGCTGTAGGTATAACATGCAACCAATGAAACACTATCTTGCGAAGTTTGGTAGTGGGCATGAACAAACGAGCATCGTGAAAGGGTAATCCTTGCTTGATTGATCTTTTCGGATCTGCTTGGGCCCACGCCTGCCATTTTTCAACAGTGAATGAATTGCGGATGTCTTCAAAGAAATCTTCTGTTTTTATGATACATAGGACCTTGTCAGGAGCAATGATAGCTCTGGAGGTTTGAACTGCAGGCAATGTGGTAGACTCTTGGCGGGACAAGGCCGGAAGGTTACCACAAAATCAAACTCGGCAAAAAACAGCATCCAGCGTAATTGCCGAGGAGTCAAAAGTCTGGCAAAACTCATGAATTGAAGATTGCGATGATCAGTATATACTGTGACAGTATATTTAGCTCCCAACAAATGATGTCTCCATTCTTTAAAGGCGTCACGAATCGCCAGAAGCTCTTTTTCAGCAATGACATAGTTCTGTTCGGCTTCGTTCAACTTCCGAGACATGTAAGCTACAGGATGAAGCTGACCAGTGTCTTTGTTTCGTTGTGACAAGACTGCTCCTATCGCCACATCCGAATCATCAGCTTCCACTATGAAAGGTCGATCCGCATCTGGATGAGTCAAGACTGGGGCAGTGGAGAAAGCTTCTTTCAAAGTTGAAAAGGCTTGGTCTGCTTCTGGGGACCATACAAATTTTTCTTTCTTTCTTAATAACTTAGTAATTGGAGCCATTGTCTGGGAGAAATGATTGATGAACCTCTGGTAAAAATTTGCAAAGCCCAGGAAACATTGTACATCATGAACAGTCTTGAGGGGTAAGGATAACCCCTAAAAACTCAACTGTCCTAACATGAAACTCACACTTGGTTAGCTTGCAATATAAATGGTGTTTACAAAGGGCTGCCAACATTTTCTTGACATGTTGAACATGTTCATTCTCATTGTCTGAGTAGATCAAAATGTCATCAATGTAAACTATGGCAAAGATATCGAGGTACTCTCTAAGAACGTCATTTAAGAAAAATGTTAATGCTGCTGGAGCATTGCACAGACCAAAAGGCATGACGGTGTATTCAAAAAGGCCACATCTTGTTTTGAATGCCGTTTTCCATTCGTCACCCTCTCTCATTCTGACCAAATGGTAAGCACCTCAAAGATCAAGCTTCGTGTAGATTTTTGCTTTCTTTACTTGTTCCAGTAAGACCGGAATTAGAGGCAAAGGATATTTGTTCTTGATGGTGATTTTATTCAAGCCCCTATAGTCGATACAAGTTCGAAGCTCTCCGTTCGCTTTTGGAACAAAAAACAAAGGAGAAGCTGTGGGAGACTTAGAGAGGCGGATGAAACCATTCTCTAAGAATTGATCCAAGTATTTTCGTAAATGTTGATTTTCATGTTCTGACAGGGCATACACACGACAGTTGGGAAGTATCCCCCCTGGGACTAGATCAATTTGACAGTCATAAGATCTATGAGGAGGTAAGTTCTCTGCTTCCTTCTCATCAAATACATCTTCATAAGACGAATACTGTTTGGGCAACTGAACTTCTTTCTCTGCGGCGGTAGCTATGTAAGAATGGTGAACTTCCGATTCTTGAGTCCTTTGGAGACAATGTTCTTTACATAGCACTGATGAGAACACGATCTTTCGTTCTGCCCAATTAATCTCTGGATTGTGATGAGTTAACCATGGCAAGCCAAGGATGATCCCATACTGGGGAGCATGGATCACGTCAAGGATGAGTTCCTCTTTATGTTTCTTTCTTTGATTTTTACCTTCACAAATTATTGGCAAGGGGACAGTCTGAAGAGTTATCGGACCTCCAGTCAAGAGTTTTCCATGAACTGCCTGGATGGTTTCCGGGGTCTTCTTTTCAATACATGGGATCCCCCATGCACGAACCAATTGGGCGCCAACAAAGTTTCCGGTAGCCCCAGAGTCGACTAGAGCCTTCTTGAAATAGGTCTTTTTCTTGACCTGAACTCTTATTTCCAATTTTAGATGTTTGGATTGTGAAGGATCCACGGTGACACCCAAGAGCAACCCTTCTCTGCAACTTGGGTGCGTTAGATTTTCCGACTCGACTGATGCATTGGTTGCAACTTTCTGAACTGGGCCTCGCTTACTCTTTGTTTTGATTGGACAATCTTTGGCGAAATGACCTTTCAGACCACAATAGAGACATTGCCCATTTTTTCTGCGTAGGTCCTTTTCATCTTTGGTCAAAGGTCTCCTGATGGTTCCAATTTCCACCGGTTCCGACATTCTTTCTCTCGGAGTTCTTGAGTCTTTGTTATCATGAGCATGCCAAGAATGTTTTTCAGTATTTTTACGCGTTCCTTTTAGTTCATTTAAACGATGATCAAGCCTCAAGACAAGGTTTATTAAATCTTGACAGTTTGCAGGTTGTGGGTCGATTTGCGCTAAGATGTCTTTTAGCTCCTCTTTGAGTCCCCTGTAAAACAAGGCCGCTTGTTTTTCTTCAGGCCAGGATGTCTCAGCGACCAGCCGATTAAAGTTGGCTAAATATGACACTAAGTCCTGATTCCCTTGGCGTAAGTCTAATAATTCACGATCTGCTGACTGTGTTACAGTTCTACGATCGAAAACTCTCTCAAATTCACGAACACAATTTTTCCAGTTGTACAACAGGGGACTATTTTTACGCACAAGAGAAATAGCCCAGGTAGCTGCATCTCCAGACAGATATGAAAACAAGAAAGCTACTTTAGACTGGGCATCGGGGAAAGTATGTGGTCTGCAGGTGAAGTGAAGTTCCACTTGAACCAGAAAAGATTGCGCTTTCAAGGGATCACCTGAGAAGCGTTCTGGGGGAGCTAAAGCAATGGCTGAAGGAACATTGAGGGAAATGTTAGTCGGATTACCTCCAGAAGCCTGAGAAGAAGTACCTGGCCAAGACACACCTGTGGGACTTTGTTCTTTCTTCTCAACCTTATTCTGTAACTGACTCACCCTCTCAGCTAGACTATTTGTCAAATCCTTTGATGATACCACTTCTGACTGGAGCTGGGTGATAGCCTTGACTAGCTCGTCCAGTGTGGCCATGCTGAGAACATACACAAACCAGGAGGATAATAATTAGTGGGTTCACTATTCTGTCAGAGTCACCAGATCCTCGGGGTCTGTGCACGTTCCCAACACTTCTACCACAAGACAGCTCCAATACTCTGATTAGATTTATCACAGAGTCTAAGAGAGTCCAAGTGGGGAAAAGGGGATTAGGACGGGAACAGCTGGGTAGGAGACCTGTAGGAAGCAAAAGGTTAAAACACAACATCAAAATTACATCTCATGAATTCAGTACCATGCTACAACTCTAAGCTTCGTCTTTTTTCCGAAAAACATGAACAACCCTAGAAGAGTCCTAAAACTGACTAGGCTTTAGATGACCGAATACCTGAGGAGGAAACAGGAAAAGTTAAATAGGACTTTCAGATTCAAATACTTTCTTTAGCATGAGAATCAGGAAACACTCTGAGCAATTTCTAAACAACCATATGAATCTCCTTTTAAGAATACATATCAGTAACACACAGCATTACATCTAGAACTCTGGTATTGTTGTGTTCTTCTCAGAAAAAACATTGGGAAGTGAATTGCGCACATTGCAGATTTTTATATGAGTATTAAACACCATAAAGGAATGTGCACCATGAAATCACACAACGTAGATTCAAGGAATAAATCACGCAACGTGTCAACTAGAAATGCTACCAAGAAAATGTCTTAGAATAGTAGCGCACAGTAATTTACATTATTTATACACGAGGAAAGAATTGCGCGTCTTGCCGATTGAAATGCCACAATACAAATGCCAAGAAAAGGTAGCGCACAATGAACAACATGAAAAGCACTCAGGGAAAGAATTGCGCGTCTTGTCGATTCAAATGCCACCATGCAAATGCCAAGAAATGGTAGCGCACAATGAATAACATGAAAAAACACTCAAGGAAAGAATTGCGCGTGTTGCCGATTCGAATGCCACCATGTAAATGCCAGAAAATGGTAGCGCACAATGAACAGCATGAATTACACACGAGAAGTGAATTGCGAGTTTCGCCGATTCGAATGCCACCATGTAAATGTCAAGAAAAGGTAGCGCGCAATGAACAACAAAGTTAAATGCTCATGAAATGAGTTGCACGTCTTGCCAACTCGTAAAACATCATGTAAATGTCAAGAAATATCAGCGCTCAATGAACAACAATGTAATAACGAAGTCAAATCTTTATGGAATAAATTGCGCGTCCTCCCTATTTGCAAACCACCATACAAATGTCAAAAAATGGCAGCGCACAAGTAATCTGTTATTCATTTAAGAATTAAAGTCAAGAATATGAATATTCTCAATTACGGTGTTGGGAAATGTCCAAACACCGTCTTACCGCCTGGAAACAGTGATCACCAATGAGAGATGAGTGCAGAAGACTGGAAAATCCAAATAGGCTTCCGGGACAGGAGCTCAGGAAGAAGCTGCTGCTCTGCACCGGGACCTCTGAATAGTGAGCACTGGAAGTTGGGCTGACTCTCTTTAATAGAGTCTTGGCCCAGCCTAGAACCACGCCCAGGCATGTTGCAGGGAAAGTCTCTAGAAGGCCCTGGAAAGGGACCACACCCTAACACACTCTGAATGTCTGCAGCAATACATTGCAAATGTACAGTATTTATAAGCACCTTAAAAATGAATCTTTTGGATGGAATTCTGCAATGTAAAAGGTTAAACATTAACATATCATCACAATGCATAAATTACATTATCTTGTGAGTGTTGGGTTTTTGCATTCTAGATGCCCGGAGAGCGCGCACTGTCCTGGTGTTGACACCCAGGGCCTGTGAATCAAACGCTACTAGTGGGCCTGTAGCACTGGTTGTGCCACCCACATTAGTAGCCTTGTAAACATAACTCAGACCTGCCATTGCAGTGTCTGTGGGCCATATTTATACTTTTTGACGCAAAACTACGCTAACGCAGTTTTGCGTCAAAAAAATTAGCGCCGGCTAACGCCATTCTGAAGCGCCATGCGGGCGCCGTATTTAATCAATGACGTTAGCCGGCGTTAGCCGCCGGCGCTGCCTGGTGTGCGTGGAAAAAAACGACGTACACCAGGCAGCGCCGGCGTAGGGGGATATGGGGCTTGGGCGTCAAGAAATGGGGCAAGTCAGGTTGAGGCAATTTTTTCGCCTCAACCCGATTTGCGCCATTTTTTTTCACTCCCAACCCCCATAGAAATGACTCCTGTCTTAGCAAAGACAGGAGTCATGCCCCCTTGCCCAATGGCCATGCACAGGGGACTTCTGTCCCCTGGGCATTGTCATTGGGCATAGTGGCATGTAGGGGGGCACAAATCAGGCCCCCCTATGCCACAATTTTTTTTAAAAAAAAACACTTACCTGAACTTACCTTAATGTTCCTGGGATGGGTCCCGTCAGCCTTGGGTGTCCTCCTGGGGTGGGCAAGGGTGACAGGGGGTGTCCCTGGGGGCATGGGAGGGCACCTCTGGGCTCCTTCAGAGCCCACAGGTCCCTTAACGCCTGCCGTTTGCAGGTGCTAAAAAACGGCGCAAAAGCGGCCGTACGTCATTTTTTTTGACCCGCCCACTCCCGGGCGTGAATTTTGCCCGGGAGTATAAATCCGACGCACATGCCTCGGAGTCGATTTTTTAGACGGGAACGCCTACCTTGCATATAATTAACGCAAAGTAGGTGTCCACGCTAAAAAATGACGCTAACTCCATGGACTTTGGCGCTAGACACGTCTAACGCCAAAGTATAAATATGGAGTTAGTTTTGCATCGAAATTGCGTCAAAAAAAACGACGCAATTCCGGCGCAAACGGAGTATAACTATGCCCCTGTGTGTGCAGTTTTAAACTGACAATTCGACTTGGCAAGTGTACCCTCTTGCCAGGCCTCAACCTTCCCTTTTACTACATGTAAGGCTTCACTGTCCAAGGCCTATCTCTCTCATAGGTTAACATGGGGGCTGCCTTTAAATATCCTTAAAGCGCAGATTCCCTTTGAGAGTAGATACAAATTTGGAGTTTAGGGTCTCTGAACTCACAATTTAAAAATACATCTTTTAGTGAAGTTGGTTTTTAAATTGTCTGTTTGAAAATACCACTTTTTAGAAAGTAGGCATTTTCTTGCTTATACTATTCTGTGACTCTGCCTGTTTGTGGATTGTCTGTCTGGGTCAGTTTGACAGTTGGGCTGTTCACACCTCTCCTCTAGACAGTGACACAAAAGGGAGCAGGGGTGTAGACTGCTTATCCTGATGAGCCATCTGAGCTAGAGAGGAGGGAGGATTGGTCGTTCACACCTGAAAGGACTGCGCCTGCCCTCACACAATGTAGTCTACGACCCCCTGGTGTGCGTCTGGGGCCTGGCCTGGACAAGGAAGGATCTTGCAAACACTTGACACTTTGCTTAGAAGTTTGCCAACTTCAAAGGGAGAACTGGGTATAAGAAGAAGACCCAAAACCCCAGACTTTTTGAATCTTTCAGGAATCAAGAGGAACCTCTGCCCTGGGAAGAGCAGAAGGAGGAGTACTGTCCGTTTGCTGTGTTGCTTTGCTGGACTTGCCTGCAGTTGCTGCTTCTGCCTGAAAAGAGTGCAAAGGGTGAACTTTGCTGTGTGTCCTGCTTGAGAAAATTCTCCAAGGGCTTGGAGTAGAGCTTGCCTCCTGTTGGAAGTCTCAGGGACACCAAAGACTTCAGCTTCCTCGACCTGCAGCACTGGGAACTGTACGTTTTGTGTTGTTCAAGAGGAGAAACTACTGCGCCGCAACCAATGACACCGCTGGCCTGCACCGTGACCTGCCACCGCCGCACAGAGTCGCTTTGCCCCGCTTCGCACCGCGACCCTGGTCTCACTGATGCCGTCATCGGACGACTTCACCGAGCCTGTGGGCCCTGCACTCCGTCGTCACCTGCTCACACCGCAGCCTGGGCATCCCCGACGTCGCTCCTGCTGACACCAGCGCCGCTGCCTGCACCGTGGCCTGTGGACACTGCTCATGAGGAGCACGAAGCACCGTCCCGTCCTGCGCCGCAGCCCCGGTCCACCGATGAAAGCACCATCGGCTCCAGTGTCATGACCAGGCATCCTTGCCTGCACCATGGCCTGTGGACACCACTCGTGAGGGTCATGAAGCACCGTCCCGTCCTGCACCGCTGGCTTGGGCCTACCGACGACAGCGCTTCAGCAAGGATGATGCCGCTGCCTGCACCGTGACCTGTTGACACCGCATGTCGCACCGCTCCGCTTCACACCGCAGCCCTGGTCTCACCGATGCCGCTGGACGCCGTCACCGAGCCGCTGCCTGCACTGTGACCTGTGGGCTCTGCACGTCGCATCGTCCCACTTCACAACGCAGCCCAGACGCCATCCACGCCGGCGCACCTGACTTCATCAGCCTGGAGTTCGATCTGCAACGCATGTGACCTCAAGGGCCTGACGACTCCTGCACCGACTCCGGACCCGACACCGCGACGTCAGTTACGCCGCCTTCCGGAGCTCACCGCAAGGATCACAATGCCCTGCAAATCCAAGGTACTGTTTGCGGGTCTTCCCGACACGGGTATCTCCCTTATCCTGACTAGAGTGAGGGTCCCTACTTGCACAGGGTGCAAACCAACTGCCATCTAGAGCCCCCATTTCTAACACCACCTCATACACGCACACTTCACATGCACCTACAACCCAGTCCAGAACACCCACACCTCCTACAACCACTCTCTCTACCTCCACTCCCAAACCTCCTCCCACACTCTGCCCCACTGTACCTGAGAAACTTATCCTTCCCCTCTTGACCACCTGTCCTCCTGATCCATCCTGTGTTCTCTCCTGAAACGGAAGGTCCCGCTCCCCCAGCCCAGTACCTCCAGCTCCCAGTCCTCTCATGGCCCCCCTAGTGTTACACATGTCCCTCCCCCACTACATAACCTCCCACTACAGAACACAAGGCAGCCACTCCGACCCCCGCTTCAGGCCCACTCCTCCACCCCCTAAACAGAGGAGCAAAAGCCTGGCCTCTCCCAAACCAAAATCCAAAGAACCTCCTTCCAAGAAACCCCTCCCTGCCCCCTGAGGTGCCTGCCTTCCACATTGATGCTCCTGCCCAGTGGAGTCACTTGGGCTGTTAGGATTCAAGATGGGCCTCTCACATTGCCCTGTGTAGTGGCATTGACACTTTTGGACTGGCCAATGGCCCTTTGAGTATATAGTTCAGTTAATTTTATGTGGTCGCTATTCCCACCGAAATACAGTGGTTGAATCAAAGGTATTTGTCCTGGCTTTCTTTACTTCTGGCTTATATTGTTGTTGTACTTTTCAGAGGATTGTTCTCCGTGTGTGGTATGTGTGTATGTTGGGTGTAGTGCGTGTGGGTGTGCCACTCTCCCATCCCTCCCTTGTGTGCTAGGAGGCTGTACTCACCGTCGTCGTTTTCGTCAACGTGGCTGCCCCTGGACTCCCATCGCACGGTACAGCATCGACTGGACTTCCAGTTTGGGTTGGGTCATTTCCGCCAAGCTTTTCGTGGCGTGATCCCGCCCTGGAAATCCTGGAGGTCTGCTATGTCGTAATATGATGGGCGGTGAATGGTGTTCTGCCGGCCTGAAGATGGCAACCGCTGTGGTCAGTGGCCAGACCACACTGGTGGTTCAGGCAGTTCATTGGCTGTATATGGGAGGGATCACTGCCGTCGCCATAATTTGGCGGTCTCCGCCACCAGCCTGGAAACGGTACTACCGCCATCGCTGGCTTGGCGGTCAGCTGACCGCCAAAGTCATAATGAGGGCCTGAGTGCGCAGGTCAGCCCTCTCGTCCTCTGCTCCAAGCTCCTGATGACAAGGAGAGAGGGGAAAGGAACAATCCATCTACAAAGCGTTGTTTAAAAACACTGCACGATTTATATGAATATCTTGATTGTTCATGTGAGGGGACCAGTTTGAGTATGACCCCCTCACACAGGCACAGGTATGCATCCAGTTTATTTAGCCGATCTACTACGCATGCCTCAGGCAGCATGGTATATCTGCTATAATGGGGCTGTCAGGGCGCACATCAGTACACTCTTGAGGCCAACAAGAAGCGCACAAAACAGCAGGGGCACGGCCCACCGCACTTTCCCATCTTCCTATAGGGCTGTGCTTCCAATCCTATCAAGATGGGAGAGGGCTTGAGGTCGGTCTTCCTCTTACTCGTGGCCCTGCTACTCTGTCTGGCTCCTCGTTGGGAATCATGGGCTACTAGTTCCAATGCCCACAGTCGATTTCCGGCTCTGCTGCTGCCATGGAGCCTTTGAGTTGGCAGCAAAGTAAGAGAGGTAAATAAAACAAATGAAATGTTGTTTCTCTGTGCATGTGTGAGTGAAAGGGTGTCTGTGAGTGAGAATTTGTGAGTGATCGAGGGAGAATGAGACTGAGAGAGAGAGAGTGTGTTTAGTGTTTTTGAGAGTAGTCTACATTCACTCTCTGGGGACCGTCAGTCCACTGCTTGCACAGGACACCTGTGATTTTGGAGTGTCAATAAGAGTAAAAGAGTGTGAAAATCAGTGAGTGAGTGTGACAGTGAGTATGAATAAGTGAAAGCGAAAGAGTGAGTAAAGTAAAGTGAGTGAGTTAGAATGAGTGAGTGAGGAGGGGAGGAAGTGAGTCAGGGGTGCTGCTATTAATGGTGCAGCAGTTGCAGTTGATCCAGAGCCTACAGGCCTGAAAAGCCTTCTAACACCTATATGTTGAAGCAGAGTACCTGTACCTCAGGAGTTACAACCAAAGCCCCTGCATTGCAGTAGTTATGAATGAGGGTCAGTGATTGAGAAAGAGTGTGTGCGTAAGTATGTGAGTGAAAGCGAGAATCAGTGAGTGTGAGCGTATGGGTAAATGTATTTGTGAGTGACAGTGTCTGGGGATGAGTATGAATCAGAATGATTATGTGAGAGTCTGAGTTAGAGTGAGTGAGGTGGAGAGAGAATGAAACAGAGTCTCAGTGAGTATGCTTGTGAATCTGCTGCTGATCATCAAACACTCAAGATCATTCTTGGCTTATGGGGACACCCAAGATTCCTTGCTGTGCATGGCATACTGAAGGTAATTCTTGGCATAAGGGCAGGAATCCGTTGAAAAATGCAGGCCCTGACATACTGGTTGTAATTCTTGTCGTATGAGGACACCTATGGCAAAATAATGGTGCTGGCATACTGGATGTAAAACGTGGCAACCATATTATAGGGGTATGGGTGTGGGAGATCTGGATGGAGGAAGCAAACCATGAGAAAATGCTGGATCTGATGTACTAGGGTAATTTTGACATACGGGTCACCAATGGTAAATGGGCGGTGTCAATGGCAAGATTCTGATACTGACCTATTGTGTGAAATTCTCGACATAAGGGGGTACCCATGAAAAACATCTGGCATTGGCACACTGGAGGTAATTCTTAACATACAGAGGACACCCAAGGCACATTTTGAAAAAATAATGAGGAGAACCTGTGGCAAGTATTACGCACCACCACTTTCAGGGATCATCAGCTGCCACTGTTCCAAAAAGGCCTCCAGTGACCTGATTCCTTCTGTAACTGTGCACAACGATGAATGAAAACGCGCATGTTGATGTTTTCTTTACAGGTCCAACTCGTCCAATTAAACAGCAGTGAGATTTCCTCCCACTCAATCTAATAACCCTCATGCAGAAATCTGTTTACTCACACCAGAAAAAAAATCTAAGTACGTATGAGAGATTGAAAGTAAAAACATCGAAGTTGCTCTGCCACAGACAATGTGCACCTTGTGGCTCAGCAATATATTCAGGCCCATATTTATACTTTTTTACCGCCGCATTTGCGTCACTTTTTGACGCAAAAGCGGCGCAAACTTACAAAATACAAAAAAGTATAAATATGGGCCTCAGTGTCTGAGCAGGATTCCACTGCTGTCACTGAGTGAGGGATGACTGAAATCAGCGTCCACAAAGACCCATCTTTAATGTGCATAGGCGTTAGAAGCACTGAGATTACACAGAAGTCCCTGGTCTCTCTTGGATGATACACCTTTTGTTCCAACCTTTTGCTCTGAATGCTTTTGGAAGTAGCCAGGCCCATATTTATACTTTTTTTAGCGCCACATTTGCGTCATTTTTTTACGCAAAAGTGGCGCAAACTTACAAAATACAATTATATTTTGTATGTTTGCGCTGATTTGCGTAAAAAAATGACGCAAATCCTGTGCTAAAAAAGTATAAAAACGGGCCCTAGTGTATTGTTTTGAAGGATTTCCAATTATTAAACTATTCAGGTGTTTTTCACGTCCACCTTATAATATTAGACATTACAGAGGGGACAGCCTGTAAACATATTACTATCTACTTAACTATGAACTTGTATTACTGAGTGCTGTCGGCTTGTTCTTTTTTGTAGGGAAGTAGTGATACGTTTTCTATAGAAGTTCTCAGCCAGGGTAATTTTTAATGTGGCTCCTAGATCTCTCGTTCCACAACGCTATCCCTTATTACAAAATGGGTCTTAGGTGTTCATGCCCAAGCTGTAGTATCTGTGCTGGGATTCTTATCTAGTCACGGTGTCAGAACGTTGTTGCGTTGTCACCTTCTTCACAGCGCCGCACAAAGCAGCAACTTTCTTGCATTGATCTTCCAATAAATTAACCCTGTTGCACATTCATAAATCGTCAAATATAGGGCCTTATTTACATATTGTTGTAGAAGGCTGGCCCTCTATGTAGTGTGCAAAGCTAGGCACACTGTGCAGGGGGTCCAGGCAACCACACGTTGGTTTACAGAGGTAAAAACTAGATCACATAATGCTCTAATTTTTATGGTAGCTTGGTTGCGCACTTAGGCCAGTCTTGAAAAAGTGTAAGCATTTGTTGTACTCACAGTATCAATCATGCAACTCACATATTCGAAGGAATAACTCAAGATACTTCAGATTTTTATATACATTTTAAGACCAAGAATATCAAAATTGGATAAGTACTTTTGGAGATATCGATTTTTGAATTTAAAGAAAATAGTATTTTTGTGCGTAATTACGCACCATAGGAATCAATGGAAAATCACCTTTAAAAATACATATTAAATCACACAGTTGATTTACCAAGTTCTTCTTTTGCAGGTTGGTCGAGGTCGTCGGTGGACACACTGTGCCAGCTGGAGAAACTTGGGCAGCTCTCTGTTCCGGCGGGAGCAACTGGGAAAAGACTCTGGAGCTGGCACAGGGCCACTGCGAGAGACCACTTGGAAAAGGCCTGTACAGGTAAGTTTAGAGGTGGTTCCTGGGGGTCCCCTTGGAGTGTCAAGGTTGCAAGGGGTGAGGAGCCCTTAGAGCATTGCGGGTTCTTTGTTGTAGGGCACATGGTATCCGGGTGCAGAGCGAATCTGTGAGCCAGGAGCTGTGCACAAAGATGCCCTTTGGATCTGGAGGTAAGTCAGTTTAAGGGTCGCTTACAGTACAACGGGGGCACTCTGGCAGACGTTCCAGGATGTTCCTGAAGTCGCTCGACTGGGGCTTCCTCCTGGTCCTTTTTCAGTCCCGGGCAGACTGGTTTTCTTAGTGTCCGAAGTCAGCTGAGCGGTACCCAGGGTATTGGTACTGTTCGGCCACTGAAGGGCGCAGTGCTACCAAACTTGTCACACTTGCAGGGTTTGTCCTTGTGGTCATTGATGTGTCGTTGGGTCTGGCTGCGACTTCCGGTTCAGGAGTTAGCAGTCGGTCAGTGAAGTGACCCTCACTGGGTTGCTGGTTTCTTCTTTGTTGCAGAGTGGTACCTCCACTCTGGAGGAATTTCTTGGGCGATTGACAAAGCCTGGAGGTGTTCTGGGTTTCTTGAGGTCAGTCCAGTTGTCCAGCAGCTCCTCAGCAGTGATTGTCGGGTTCTGGGTGCAGCAGGCAGGGTTTGGCGCCTTTTCTTTGTGCAGCAGATCCACAGTTCTCTTGCCTTGGATCTTCTTTGTTCTGGTCTTCTTTGTATCCTTTGAATCTGATTATCTGGTCTAGGGCTGCCCACTAAATACTGAATTTAGTGGGCATTTTAGGGGAACCTGGTAGTGTCCAATGGGACACCTGCTTTTGGGTGGCTACACCCACTATATTGACCGCTTCCTGTGGGAAGGGTCACTTCCCTATCCCTGATTGGCTATTTTCCTTCCATCTAAGATGGAGGACAATGAAATGGAGTGTCCACCTCGCAGGCAACACCTTTGGGGTGGTGTATGCCAGGTGGGGCCACTCCTCCTACCCTTTGTGGAGTTTCCCGCCTTTGCTCCCGCTAAAAGTGGGGGTTTGCAAAGGGGGAGGCCATCTGCTGCTAGCAGCAGGCCTGGGGTCGAGTTTCAAGGGTGGTAAGCCCTTCGAAGCTCACCAGCAGGGCAGTGCACATTCCTGGGGGAGGGAGTGTTAGCACCTCCACCCAGGAAGGAAATTGCTATGAATCCCAGTGAGCAGGAGCTCTCATCCCAGGGGTTCAGACTTGTGTCTGGAGGTGGCAGGCTGGTTGGGACCAGCCAGCAACCATGCCAGGGTAGTTTGTTTTTGCAGGGGGAACCTCTAAGGTGACCCCTGGGTACGTTTTATAATAAATCCAGTACTGGTACCAGTTTGGATTTATCATCCTGATTTGTTTGATACCAAACAACCCAGGGTTCAGAGTGGCCATCATGTAGCTGTGAAACTCGTACTGACCAGTGTCCAGCACATACATTTAAAATGGCTGCTCTGTTTGCTCACTATGTTTGGCAAGGACACAGTGGGGGCATATTGCTCATGCAGATATGCTCTCACATACAATATAGTGCACCCTGCCTTAGGGCTGAAGGGCCTGCCTGAGGGGTAACTTACCTATATGGTATGCAGTGTATGGTGGACAGGGCACACAGGCAGTATCCCATATTGAGTTTGCATTTTAGGGATGCACCAGGACACTCAGCCTGCTATGGCAGTGCTTGGTACATCTGGATGCAACTGGAAGGAACTCTCCAACCTCAGCTCCAACGCCAACGACATCCCGCCATCTCAAGACCTCTTCGACTCCCTAGCCTCCTACTTCCCCGCAGGATTGCAGACATCCACGGCAGCTTCAGCACTCAGATCCCCCGGCAACCACCAACACTACAGACTCACCAGCCTCCTACTCTCCTGGACCCCCGTCAACGACAACGACACCATCGAAATCATGAACACCATCCACTCCGGCTCTCAATCCAACTCCTGCCCTCACCACATCCTCATCAAAGCAAGCTCCGTCATCGCACCCCAACTACGGAAGATCATCGACAGCTCCTTCGAGTCCACCACCTTCCCGGAGAGCTGGAAACACGCCGAGATCAATGCCCTCCTAAAAAAATCCAAGGCAGACCCAAAGGACCTCAAGAACTTCCGGTCTATCTCCCTGCTCTCCTTCCCGGCAAAAGTAATCAAGAAGGCTGTCAACAGACAACTCACACGCTTCCTCGAGGAGAACAATACCCTGGACCCTCCCCAATCCGGATTCCTCAGCAACCACAGTACCGAAACTGCCCTCATCGCCGCCACTGACGACATCAGAACCATACCGGACAACTGCAAAACCGCGACCCTCATCCTCCTGGACCTCTCAGCCGTGTTCGACACTGTCTGCCACCACACCCTACGCACATGCCTCAGCAATGCAGGAATCCGCGACAGAGCCCTGGACTGGGTCACCTCCTTTCTCACCGGCAGAACCCAGACAGTCACCCCTCCCCCCTTCCCGCTCCAAAGCCACCAAAATCATCTGCGGTGTACCCCAGGGTTCGTCCCTCAGCCCGACCCTCTTCAACGTCTACATGGCCCTGCTCGTTAACATCATCCGATCTCACAACCTCAACATTATCTCATACGCCGATGACACCCAGCTGATCCTCTCTCTCACCAAGGACTCCGCCAAGACCAGCCTGCACGAAAGAATGAAGGCCATTGCCGGATGGATGAAGAACAGCTGCCTCAAACTCAATTCTGACAAGACGGAAGTCCTCATCTTCGGCTCCACCCCCTCCACATGGGATGACTCCTGGTGGCCTGCCACTCTCAGATCCCCTCCAACTCCCACCGACCACGCACGCAATCTAGGATTCATCTTGGACTCCTCATTATCCATGATCCAGCAAGTCAACGCAATCTCCTCCTCCTGCTTCACCACCCTCCGCACGCTCCGAAAGATCTACAAATGGATCCCCACCGAAACCAGAAGAACAGTCACCCAAGCCCTCGTAAGCAGCAACCTGGACTACGGCAATGCCCTCTACGCAGAAACCACGGCCAAACTCCAGAAGAGGCTGCAACACATCCAGAATGCCTCCGTACACCTCATCCTGGACATACCCCGCCACTGCCACATCACAGGCCATCTGAGAGACCTGCACTGGCTTCCCATCAACAAGAGATTCACCTTCAAACTCCTCACCCATGCTCACAAAGCACTGCACAACACCGGACCAGATTACCTCAACAGAAGGCTCTCCTTCTACACCCCGACCCGGCAACTCCGCCCTGCCGACCTCGTCCTCGCAACCGTCCCACGCATCCGCAGAACCTCAACCGGCAGCAGATCATTCTCGCACGTCACCGCCAAGATGTGGAACACTCTTCCCACCCACCTGCATCACACCAAAGACCTCGTTACCTTCAGGAGACTTCTCAAGACCTGGCTGTTCGAGCAGTAGCAGCCCCCCACCTCAGCGCCTTGAGACCCTCACGGGTGAGTAGTGCGCTTTACAAATTTTGATTGATTGGCCCTAGAGGGTGGCACAATAAGTGCTGCTGCCCTCAGGGGCCTACTCTTAGTACCCCATGCCCTGGGTACCTAAGTACCATTTACTAGGGATTAATAGTGGCAGCTAAAGGTGTATCCAATTACCTTTACAATGTTTTAGGGAAAGAACACTGGCACTGGGAACCTGGTTAGCAGGATCCCAGTGCACGCCAGTCCAAATTGCACCCAGAAGCCAGACAAAAAGTGGGGGTGTGGGGTACTGCAACGAAGTGCCAGTTTCCCACAATGAGTGGAGGGGTTACTCCCTCATAACGGTGACGGATATCCCGTCTGCCTAAATTGACACCCCATAGGCTATAATGGGATTTGGATTTTAGTAGACAGGATATTCGCCAATGTCTAAACCAGGCCCATAGTCTCTCTGTTATTATGATATTCACTGTAGCAATTGAATGGTAAGCTCTCCATTAGGAGATAACTGCCACACAGGTCACGCACCTGCTTCAGACGGTTTACCTGCCTGATTTTGTTGATGCCCTCTCTACCCTCTCGACCAAGTTCTTTGCATCCAGCTCTTCTGCATCCACTACAACAGGCCTGCCTTTCAAGGTTAACACTGGGTTCTGAGCCCCTGCACAGCTTTAGTCTCTTACTTGCTGGGGTGTCTAAGCTCACTGGCTACTTCACTTCCTTTTGCACCCATTTTTTTTTATCAGAGTCCTGTTCTTTGTTGTTTTCAAAACAATGGCATCCCCATATCCTTATGTGTACCAGCACTGGTTAGTGCTAACTATATCAGTGGTGTGCTTTGCTTGAAGCTTCTTGTGCTGATGATTTTGGTTGTGGTGGCAGTCTTGCTCCTATGATCCCTCTGCGAGAGAGTATGACATTACGATGAATACCTTTACCATGAATGCCTTTTCCACGCAGATGCCATTAACATGCATGTATGTATATTAATGGTAAGTAAAACCCCTATTTATATAAAATTATTCACTAAAAAAAAAAAGATTAAAGTAATGTTTTAGTTAGCTGAAATGTTCAGTAACAATGTTACAGTTAGGAAATAGAATTTAAAAAACTCTTAGAAATTCACCTAAAAGAAAACAAAGGTTGCAGGGACAAAGGCTAACCAGGGCCTACCGTAGGGGTGTCTTACATGTAATAAAAAGGAAGGTTTTGGCCTGGTAAATGGGTAAACTTGCCAGGTCAAAATAGCAGTTTAAACAGCACACATAGGCTCTGCAATGGGAGGCCTGAGGCATCTTTGAAAGGCTACTGTAGTGGGAGGCACAACCACTGCTGCAGGCCCACTCGTAGCATTCGACTCACAGGCCCTGTGCACACATAGTGCACTTTACTAGGGACTGACTAGTAAATCAAATATGTCAATCATGGAGAAGCCAATGTCATGTTTCAGACACTGAGCACGTGCACTTTAGCAGTAGATAGCAGTGGTAAAGGGTGCAGAGTCATGAAGGCAGCAAAAATGAAGTTCAGCACACATTCAAAGCAAGAGGTCAGAAAGCAAAAAAGTAAGGGAAAACCATGTCAAGAGCTGACGGGTCAAACTATACTCTCATCTTTCACACTTTCAAAATTCATAAGATCATCATCCCTTATGTCATCACCCAGACTATCATTGTTATTACTCTCATCATTCGTACTATCAACATTCATAAGGTCACCATCCATACTACCAGTACCAAGACCATCATTATTTCATTATTTATAGGTTCACCATTCATATTATTAGCATTAATAAGATCATCAGTAGTGAAGACTATCACTACCCAGACTGTCGTTATTACTCTCATCATTCATACTATCAACACTCATAAGACCATCATCCATGCTATCATTACCAAGACTATTATTATGAATACCCTCATCATTCATAATATCAACATTCATAAAATCATCATCCATAGTATCATTACCCAGACTATCATTATTAATAATCTCATCAGTCATAATATCAACATTCATAAAATCATCATCCAGAATATCATTAGCCAGACTATCATTATGAATACCCTCATCATTCATAATATCAGCATTCATAAAATCAACCATCCATAGTATCATTACCCAGACTATCATTATTAATAATCTCATCAGTCATAATATCAACATTCATAAAATCATCATCCAGAATATCATTAGCCAGACTATCATTATGAATACTCTCATCATTCTTACTGTCAACATTTATAAGATCACCATCCATACCGTCATTACCCAGACTATCATTATTAATACTCTCATCATGCACAAGATCACCAGCCATACTATCATTACCCAGACTATCATTATTAATACTCTCATCATTCATAAGATCACCATCCATACTATAATTATTAATACTCTCATCATGCATAAGGTGTAAGGAAATGTCTCCTTGGCATGGTTACCCCCTGACTTTTTGTCTTTGCTGATGCCAAGTTATGATTTGAAAGTGGGCTGAGGCCTGCTAACCAGGCCCCAGCACCAGTGTTCTTTCCCTAAACATGTACCTTTGTCTCCACAATTGGCACACCCTGGCATCCAGGTAAGTCCCTTGTAACTGGTACCCCTGGTACCAAGGGCCCTGATGCCAGGGAAGGTCTCTAAGGGCTGCAGCATGTCTTATGCCACCCTAGGGACCCCTCACTCAGACACACTGCTTGCCAGCTTGTGTGTGCTGGTGGGGAGAAAATGACTAAGTCGACATGGCACTCCCCTCAGGGTGCCATGCCAACCTCACACTGCCTATGGCATAGCTAAGTCACCCCTCTAGCAGGCCTTACAGCCCTAAGGCAGGGTGCACTATACCACAGGTGAGGGCATAGGTGCATGAGCACTATGCCCCTACAGTGTCTAAGCAAAACCTTAGACATTGTAAGTGCAGGGTAGCCATAAGAGTATATTGTCTGGGAGTCTGTCATACATGAACTCCACAGCACCATAATGGCTACACTGAAACCTGGGAAGTTTGGTATCAAACTTCTCAGCACAATAAATGCACACTTATGCCAGTGTACATTTTATTGTGAAATACACCCAGAGGGCCTCTTAGAAATGCCCCCTGAAAACATACCCGACTTCCAGTGTAGGCTGACTAGTTTTTCCAGTCTGCTACACACCAGACATGTTGCTGGCCACATGGGGAGAGTGCCTTTGTCACTCTGAGGCTAGTAACAAAGCCTGTACTGGGTGGAGGTGCTTCTCACCTCCCCCTGCAGGAACTGTAATACCTGGTGGTGAGCCTCAAAGGCTCACCCCCTTTGTTACAGTGCCACAGGGCATCCCAGCTAGTGGAGATGCCCGCCCCCTCCGGCCACGGCCCCACTTTTGGGGGCAAGGCCGGATGAGATACGGAGAAAAACAAGGAGGAGTCACTGGCCAGTCAGGACAACCCCTAAGGTGTGCTGAGCTGAGGTGAATCTGACTTTTAGAAATCCTCCATCTTGCAGATGAAAGATTCCCCCAATAGGATTAGGGATGTGCCCCACCTCCCCTCAGGGAGGAGGCACAAAGAGGGTGTAGCCACCCTAAGGGCTAGTAGCCATTGGCTACTAACCCCCAGACCTAAACACACCCCTAAATTGAGTATTTAGGGGCCCCCAGAACCTAGAAAAATAGATTCCTGCAACCTGAAGACGAAGAAGGACTGCTGACCTGAAGCCCTGCAGAGAAGACTGAGACACCAACTGCTTTGGCCCCAGCTCTACCGGCCTGTCTCCCCACTTCAAGAAAAACTGCAACAGCGACGCGTCCCCCAGGGTCCAGCGACCTCTGAAGCCTCAGAGGACTACCATGCATCTAAAAGGACCAAGAACTCCAGAGGACAGCGGCCCTGTTCCACAAAGACTGAAACTTGCAACAAAGAAACAACTTTTAAAGGACTCCATGTTTACCACCGGATGCGTGAGACTTTCCACTCTGCATCCGCCACCCCCAGCTCGACCTGCGGAGAAACAACACTACAGGGAGGACTCCACGGTGACTGTGACCCTGTGAGTAGCCAGAGTTGACCCCCCTGAGCCCCCACAGCGATGCCTGCAGAGGGAATCCAGAGGCTCCCCCTGACCGCAACTGCCTGCTTCAAAGAACCCGACGCCTGGTAAAGACACTGCAGCCCCCAGGACCTGAAGGATCCGACCTCCGGTGCAGAAGCGACCCCCAGGTGGCTCTCTCCCTTGCCCAGGTGGTGGCTACCCCGAGGAGCCCCCCCCCCCCTTGCCTGCCTGCTTTGCTGAAGAGACCCCTGGGCCTCCCATTGAAACCTATTACAAACCTGATGCCTGTTTGCACTCTGCACCAGGCCGCCCCTGTGCCGCTGAGGGTGTACTTTTTGTGCTGACTTGTGTCCCCCCCGGTGCCCTACAAAACCCTCCGAAGTCGCGGGTACCTACCTGCTGGCAGACTGGAACCGGGGCACCCCCTTCTCCATTGAAGCCTATGCGTTTTGGGCACCACTTTGACCTCTGCACCTGACCGGCCCTGAGCTGCTGGTGTGGTAACTTTGGGGTTGCCCTGAACCCCCAACGGTGGGCTACCTTGGACCCAACTTTGAACCCTGTAGGGGTTTTACTTACCTGCAAAACTAACCAAAACTTACCTCCCCCAGGAACTGTTGAAAATTGCAGTGTCTAGTTTTAAAATAGCTTATTGCCATTTTTGCTAACACTGTACATGACATTGTGTTGATTCAAAGTTCCTAAGATACCTGAGTGAAATACCTTTCATTTGAAGTATTACTTGTAAATCTTGAACCTGTGGTTCTTAAAATAAACTAAGAAAATGTATTTTTCTATATAAAAACCTACTGGCCTGGAATTGTCTTTGAGTGTGTGTTCCTCCTTTATTGCCTGTGTGTGTACAACAAATGCTTAACACTACCCTCTGATAAGCCTACTGCTCGACCACACTACCACAAAATAGAGCATTAGAATTATCTCTTTTTGCCACTATCTTACCTCTAAGAAAGTATATTTCTTACTTTGAAATAGTGCATACAGAGCCAACTTCCTACACAATGTCACCATCCTTACTCTCATTACCCAGACTATCATTATTAATACTCTCATCATTCATAAGATCACCATCCATACTATCATTACAAAGACAATAATTATTAATACTCTCATCATTCATAAGATCATCATGTATAATATCATTACCCAGACTATCATTATTAAGTCTCTCATCATTCTTACTGTCAACAGTCATGAGATCACCATCCATATTATTGTTACCATGGCTATCACGATTAATACTATCATCATTCATACTATCAACATTCATAAGATCACCATCCATATTAATATTACCCAGGCTATCATTATTATTACTCTCATCATTGAATCTATCAACATTCATAATATCACCATCCATACTATCATTACACAGACTATAATTATTAATACTATCATCATCCATATTATCATTGGCCATCCTATCACAATTCATCCTGGCTTCATGTTTCCGCACTAGTAATACTGTGAAGGCTGATATCAGAAATCCTGCTAACACAAGTCTTCAAGTCATGCTACAATCTCCCATTCCACTCAAGATTTCCCTATCCTCCAACATGGATCTTTCAAGTATTCAGATGCTTGACTATCACCTCATTGATAGGGAATGGTTCACATGCTTCACAACAGTCTCACAGTAGCTTTACAAAAACCGCAGTATGAGAGTATAACAGGCCATGAACATTATCACTTTAGTAGCCTAATCACCTCATTCCAAAAGACAGTCATGCCAATGAGTTCAAGTGACATGGCTGTGCGTCCTCCCAGTGGCCATCTTACCTCAGGTTTCTACTGCATGTCACATGGAGAGGAAGTACTAGCGCTTTGCTCTCTCTTCAGGCATAAAAGTCTATAATTTCATCAGAAATCCATATTAATACATGTACTTCCTAGTGGGCTATTACCACTACCATAGGAGCCAGCAATTCTCTGTATAGGAGTGGTAATAGCCCACTAGGGCAGACACGTATTAATATGGACAAAAACTGATTGTACCTTGCCGACAGAAATAAGGTAGTTTTTGTAACAGATTTACGTCATTACTGTGAGATGGAAATGACATATACGACCAGTTTTAAGAGATGGTTGATGAATAAGAGTTATAGTTTTTAAATGCAAGTTGGTAAATGTTTGGAAATGTCTTCTGTGTCTTTTATGATGAAAGCCATTTTATACGTAGAGTGTAATGACGCAGTGGGGGTATTTAACTTCAAACAAAATGGCAACGTACAGGTTGACAAAGGCAGTTTGCTGCCAAAACATGTTCTGTTTCCTTGGGATGTGCTGATCTCTAATAAATACGGGTAGCAGGCTGACAGAGTACCTTTTCTCAAGTTGAAAGAGAGTGTGGGATATAAATATATATATATTTATATATATATACATATATATATATAAATATATATATATATATATATATATTTACTGGGGAAAAAAACAAAGAAAGGATAGAGGGATGTTACAGTGAGGTTCTGAATTTACACATACAAAACCACAGAAATTCAGCAGTTATAGATAGACTTATTTCAAGTAACTATAACTTGCGGCCTAAGGTAACTATAACTTGCTCTCTCGCCATGCACTGCTAATTACCCCAGATATTGTAGCAGCCATGACAACTTCTTTAACGTCCATTAAAACTATAAATGAAACATTAGCAGTCGCATTTTTTAACAAAAAGCTGTGCATACGAGGACACAAGTTATGGATACCTTAGGGCATGAGTTATTTTACTTGAAAGAACTCCCCGGGTGGGAGCTATTGTCTTCTAAGGACTGCATTTTAATTTGATCTTTCAAAATTCATAACTTTGCTTGTGTATGTTAGATTTTTGTCATTTTGGCCTTCTTTGACTCAGATAAATATTGGCTATTTTTCTAAATTGGTGTGGAGTTGTTTTGTGTTTTTTTCACTGCGTTATTGTGCGTGTCAATCAATCAATCAAGGATTTGCAAAGCGCTGCTAATCAGCGGTAGGGTCTCAAGGCACTGAGTGCATAAATACTTTACACATTGCCTCTTTAGTTTAGCATGACTGTTCTGTGCCAAGCTACCAGAGAATGAGCACAGGTAAACTTTTAGGCCCCATATGTAAAGGAAAATGACTGAGCGCGACGCTGTGCCAAAATTGGCAGCGCCGTGCTCCGTCATTTTCATAACGCAGGGATGCACCATATTTAATTGAATACAGCGCACCCCTGTATTGTCCCCTGTGCTGACGCTAAATTTATCTGCCAGCACAGGCATTCTTGCACCATCGTGCGAGGATGTCTGCGTTGAGGGGTTTGATTGTTTATGTGCGGGAAGGTGTCCCTTCCTGCACATAAACAATCACTAATGGCGATTTGTCACTTCTGTGTGTGCTGCACAATGCAGAAGTGCCAAAGCGTCATTTTGAAATGATTGTTTATGTGCAGGAAGGGACATCTTCCCACACATAATCAATCATGTCTGGCATTTTGCTCTTTCTATGTGCACTGCAGAATACAGCACGCATAGAAAAAGCAAAAAACGAGGAGGAATAAAAGTATTCCACCTCGCTGCGCCTTGCTAATGCCACCGCTGCGGTGGCATTAGATTTTGGTGCTGCCTCAGGTTTACGAAAACTCGTAAATCTAAGTCAGCATCAAAATGCAATGGGTGCTGCTGTGGCACACGCACAGCAGCACTCATTGCACGCACCTTCCACGCAAAGGGCTGCGTGTGAAGGGGTCATATTTACAAGGTGCCATTAAGTCACAAAAAGTGGCTTAACGCCACCTTGTAAATACGGCGCAGGCCATAGCACCAACTGAGCATCACAAAAAATGACTCTCTGGTGGCCCTAGGGGTTCATAAATATGCCCCTTATTGTGTATCTTACTTGCTCTGACTAGGATTGTGGTCCCTACTTGGACAGAGATGCACATCTCTGCCAACTAGAGACCCTATTTTTTACAAGTATTAATTATGATAGTCTAGGTAATGATAGTATGGATGGTGATCTTATGAATGTTAATAGATTGAATGATGAGAGTATTAATAATGATACTCTTGGTAATGATAGTATGGATGACGGTCTTATGAATGTTGACAGTAAGAATGATGAGAATAATGATAGTCTGGGTGATGATATTATGAATGATAAGAGTGTTAATGTTGATAGTCTGGGTAATGATAGTATGGATGATGATCTTATGAATGTTGATAGTATGAACGATGGGAGTGTTAATATTGATAATCTAGTTAATGATAGTATGGATTGTGATCTTATGAATGATGAGAGTATTAATAATGATAGTCTGGGTAATGATAGTATGGATGATGGTCTTATGAATGTTGACAGTAAGAATGATGAGAGTAATAATAAAGATAGTCTGGGTAATGATAGTATGGATGGGGATCTTATGAATGATAAGAGTATTAATAATTATAGTCTGGGTAATGATAGTATTGCTGGTGATCTTATGAATGTTAATAGATTGACTGATGAGAGTATTAATAATGATAATTTGGGAAATGATAGTATGGATGATGATATTATGAATGTTAAGAGTGTTAATAATGAGAGTCTGGGTAATGATAGTATGGATGATGATCTTATGAATGTTGATAGCATGAATGATGAGAGTGTTGATACTGATGGTCTGGGTAACAATAGTATGGATAGAGATCCTATGAATGTTGAAAGTATGAATGATAAGAATATTAATAATAATAGTCTGGGTAATTATAGTATTGATGGTGATCTTATGAATGTTGATAGATTGAATGATGAGAGTAATAACAACAACAGTCTGGGTAGTGATAGTGTGAATGATGATCTTATGAATGTTGATATTATGAATGATGATCTTATGAATGCCAATAGTATGAATGGTGAAGATGGAAATAATGAAATAATGTTAGTCAGAGGAATGGTAGTGTGCCAGTTTCTACTAAACGGAATAATTATAAACTAACAAAATGGACCAGTTTATGAAAAATAAAATGCCATATGTTTGATGAATTATTATAACAACAGTTCTGCATCTGTGGCTTGAGCAGGGAAACAAGTACTCTCCAAGAAAGAAAGCAAAGCTTGTAGCATTTTCTTAAATCAAACTACATTTTTATTAAGGTAAAAAAGAGGCCAATAAATAAAGAACATTTAAAAAAAGAGATGGTGTACTGGGACAATATAAATAAGCATACAAGAATAAAGCATTTATAAAAAATCTATTTAGTCTGAACTTTTTTTAAAGTAAGCTCCATAAATTATCCTGAGGTTTTGGAGCAGCTTGTCTTTTTGGCATTGGTTCGGACAGTGTTAGTCCAGCAGAGATCACAAATTGTCAAAAGTCGATGAGGACCCCAGTGTAGAGACCACCAATGCAGGGACAGGGCGATGCGGTTTGCAATGTATGCAAAGAGACTAAGGGGAAGTTCAACATGCATATGCCAGAGTGTTTCTAAGTCACTTTTAGACAAAGACAGCAGATGGTTGGCATCACTGCCTGGTTCACCATTAGTTATACTAGGATGTGATGCTGACTCCAAAAGATGTCTTCTGTTCAGCCGTCACATTTACAGTGTGTGATCCACCACCATGTATAGCTAGTTACCAATACTAGAGACCTCCATGGAAAGAAGGGAAAACCTTCAGAAACAGGTACATCTTCATAACCTACTAGAAAAGGTCACCCAGCATGTTAAAGAAGACAGGGGAGGGGCTGCCGCTTTCATAGAGAAACCTGCAGCCACTGTGACAAATACAAATTGCAGTGGATTTTTCACCCCTGCCAGTGGAACAGAGAACCTACATCAACCTCACTGGTGGACAGAAATTTAGCATGTAAAACTCAAAATCAGCTCCTTCATGTACTATAGCCTGTGGGAAGGGAATTGATCAATAATGTATATCCCCCACTGCCTATATATGACACATTAAAAAAATCCACTTGGAGGTAAATTTAGAGTTTGGGCTAATCACGGGTTACAATGACACCTAACGGCTGTGGTGCTGTAAGTACCCACACACTGCCATCTGACCTCTTGGCATGGATTTGATGGGAAGAGGTGGAAGGCTATGTTGTCTATACTGGCAAGTGCTGTCTGTTCTGACCTTCAGCAAAATGACATTTGTGGAAACAGTTCCATTGTAAAGATCAATCCACTCTATAGACCATGATGTTAGAGAGACATTTAACGTACACCTGAGTACCTCTTCAAGTGCTGGTAACCCTTATTAATTAGAATTTGAACTAGGAATTATAAAAAAGCTTCTTGTGCCAAATCAAGAACTTAATACCAGTAGAAAACATACCCTCACCACCGACCTTTAAGCTTCCCGGTAGAACACGTCAGTTCTAGGTTACCGTTTAGTGTAACATCTGAGGGCCTGATTTAGATATTGGCGGAGGAATTATTACGTCACGGCGCTGATGGATATCCCCTCTGCCGAAATCTATATCCCATTATATCCAAAGGGATTTAGATTCCGCAGACGGGATATCCGCCACCGATGTGATGGAGTAATCGCTCTGCCAATATCTAAATCAAGCTCAGAGTCTGTGCAATGCAATTTCAATTTAACAGAGCAAGTGATGAGGTACGGAGCAGACTTCAACTGGAAAACCAAGCAAGTCTGGCCTGGCAGACAAGGTTGTGGGCAAACATATATAATGTTACATTTGTATCGCAGGAGAACCCAGCAGCCAAGGTGCTACACCAAGCCATAATGAAATGACAAAAATGACGGCCTGCTTAAAACAGAGGGCAGCAATATTGGTACTAGGCTTAAAACATCACGTAGAAGTTTGCATAGCATTCTGACAAGATTGAGCAATAACTTCTGGACCAGTCTGGAAACCACACACAGTCAAATCTATAACAGAGTGAAACGCTAGGCAAACAAATATGCATTTGTCTGAAAACACATTTCATGAATGTCTATAAGAGGCTGAACACAGAGGGAAATAACGTCTGTACCAGATTAAAAGAACTGGGCAGTAATGTCCGAAAAAACTGTAGCAATGCTTTGCCGCATAGTCTGCTGAGCCCAGAAGGCAGGAAGTTATCACAGAGGCCAAGTGGGTATGGGCGAGCTGCATAGCTTTCCATCAACCTCTGTTGTGATGATATTCCTAAGCAAGCACACCGCTGTCCTACCTCAGTTAGAGGTAACAACTGCTTTACTCTGTGATTGTTCAATTACCATTGGCCTGTCTATGCTGGTTGGCTTGGCATCAAAAGCAATGGGGTTCTTGGCTCCAAGGAGATAAAATTGAAACTATATGGTGCACAGGGTGTGTTCCTTTCCCATAATGTGAACATTTTGGGTCTCAGTTGAATACTATATCCAATTACTCAAACATAGTGGACATTGATCAGTGAGGTCCTGTGGATAACTTAAGGCACAAATATTCTGGCGTGCTGTCTTCCGTCGAGACGGCACATCCCAGTAGGACTCCAGACGCCGCCTTGAAGGTAACTGCAGACATCAGCCCTGTTCAATGACAGTCACAGGGTAGAGATGTCAGGCACCACAAGGGATCGCTCTTCAGAGCTCAATCTCCACATGGTCATCCTCACTGTCCTTGTCTTCAGACTGGTCTTCAGCCGCAGGTGGTAGCACACCGTACTTCGAGAGCTTCGCTTTCTTCTGCTCCAGGCTCTGCTTCCTCCACTTAATCCGTCGGTTTTGGAACCATACTTTCACCTGCAAGAATAGGATTGATTATATCTACTGCAGAGAAGTGATAAACATTTCTGAAGGTTTGTGCTGTGCTGTGTGGCTATGCTTCCATATCTGGTGACCTCATAAGGACATATCAGCCCTACAGCCCAACTGTCTGTAATGCGCTCTACAAGCCTACAACGCGCGTTATTTTTGTATGTGTGAGAGAGTGAGAAAAAAACTCGGACCACTTACTTCGTTGAGTAGCTGAACACACATGTCTATGTGCTTTATCAGTGTTTGGTGGGAAGGTGTGTCCCTCTAATGACTCTTGCAAATTTCCAGGTGTCTAGATTGGCTGTCACTGAAAAACTCAAATGGGTTCCCTACAGTGAGTCTCAATAAACCTCCATGATGGCTGGAGTTTTATGATGTTACCCAGGTCTGAGTTAACCGAAGACTCCAAGAACGGGATTTTACCAGAATACTTTGTATTAAATATCATCCTATAAAAGTATTGTAGGTAGAATAACGACTACCACAATATTGTGAAGGTGAGTATACATTGTAACTATAGATTTACTGTACTGAACTCCACATAGACCCTATGGCCAGGTCCACAGGAATTATGCCGTAGGAGGCCAAATTATGCGGTAGGGTTCAATAAACTGTGCAGCAAGAAAAGGCAAATGATGTGCCATATTGCAGCACATTTCATGATAGTTTTACTTCCTTATTTTGTCACTTTTACACTTGTTAACACTGTCTTGGCATTGGTTGCACCTTATTAGCACACTTTAACACCCATATTTAGCAATAAGCAACAGAAAGGTGACCAGTCAAGCTCTGCAAAGAGCTTTTCACTGCAGAGCAACACATGTTGCTGCATGTTTAGTAACTTTTTAACCGTTTGAGATAGAAACAAAAAATATTTTTGCTAAGATCGGCATATTAAGCAGTTGGTGCTGGATTATATGGCAAAAGTGGCAAAGCTATTACTATGCAAAAAAACCTGCGGCCGCACAATCGCACAATTCCAGTGGTTCTGCCTATATTACCCTGTACCATATATGTGTGTGTGTGTGTGTGTATAAGCATCATGGCACATATTTGTGAAGGTAAGAATAGCAAATCTGAAATGTGTAAGACTTATTGAAGGGTCTTTAGGGAGTGATATGGCGCGAGTAAAGCTTTGATTCCAACACTTCACAAGCCCTACATCAGGAGAGGATCAACAACATTCTTATATCGCTAGAAGCCAGGCATGGATAAAGTGGTAAAGAACAATAAATAGTGATCACGTAGTGGCATCTGGACAAGGACATTGCTACAACTACATGTTGGCTCAATGAGGGGAGGCCAAGAAGGGAAGCACACTAAGTTGGTCGTCAGGTGAAAAAAGCAGGTAGTTACAACACAGAAAATTCATTCCATGGAAATGAGCATGTAGTAAACATAGAATGTAAAGGTTGCAAAAGTGAAAAGGGTTCGAGAGAAGCACAATATCTCATCTAAGAGTGTAGAAGAGTGCTTAATGTGAGCCGGTGGTTTTCGGTGGGGGGCACCAGCACTTAATTTTCTGCATCAGGCAATTACTGCGAGCAAAAGACACATATGGGAAAGACAGAGCGAGGACAGACGGAAAAGTGTCAGAAAGGGAGAAAGCAGAAAACTGTAAGAGTGAGCTGAAAGGGCAAGGAGTGGCTGTAAATGTATTAAAGAGGCCGAGATGGCATCAGGATTAGGCTGCCTGTGTATTCTGTGCTTGCACATTTAATTGCAGCAGCCACGTGTTTCAGAGGAGAGTTTGAGCACCGGCATGGTTTTATTTACAAATTAAGCAGTGAGGAGTTGAGTGGGGGCAAGCAATCACTGCATTCCTGAATCTATCCTATATCCACGGACACTGGAATTATGCAGCAGGGGAGGGCCAATGCAAGAGGGTTGAGTAGATTATGCATAAAGAAAAGGCAAATTATGCGGCATGAAGTGGCAGGTTTTGTTATAGTAGTACTCATTCTTTTGTAATTTTTCAATTTGGCAACACTGTCTGTGTATTGGTTGCACCTCATTAGTACCATTATAATACCCAAGTATAGCAATAAGCAACAAAAAAGGTAACCAGTCCAGCTTTCCAAAGGGCCTTCTAGTGTGAGACAACACGTGTTGCTGCATTTTCAGTAACATTTTAACCGTTTCAGCTAGAAACATTTTTTCTTTGTTAAAATCTGCAGATTATGCAGCAGAGAATGGATCATGTGGCAACTGCGGCATAGCTATAAAGATGCAAAAATCGCCAGGGCTGCACGAATATATAATTCCAGTGGCCTTGTCTGTACCTCAGGGCCTGGGGGCCATTAGTGGGGGCTTCCTACCTGTGTCTCGGTGAGGCGGAGAGCGGCTGCCAGCTGCACCCTCTCGGTGCCCACCATGTACTGCTGCTTCAGGAACTGCTGCTCCAGCCGCCCCAGTTGCTCGGGCGTGAAGACCGTCCTCGCCCTCTTCGTCCTGTAGCCTCCCGGCCTCCAGGGGGCGGCCGCACACGGGCTGAGGCCTAGGCCTGTGCGGGGAGAAGAGAAGGCTTGGTGAGGAGCGGATCATGCATGCAGGGGAGACACATGTGCACTGGCATGTGCGTGCCACCTCACTACCCTTAACACCTCACCTGGTCTCATGTGACTGTGATGCGGCTGTCCTGGTACTGTAGTGCTATAAAGTGGCGCGCTTAATGCTTTATGTCTAGTATGTTGGTAATGACCATGCTTAATTTGTGAAAAAAAGGAAGTGCAAGGGCCCCTAGGTATTAAAGTGGCTACTGCAGGTTGCACGGCCCCAGGCCCCTGCTAGCAACTGCTTAACACCAGTGCCATTCTTGCCTACTAACCACACAATCCAACAAATGTGGCAAATTGGACAATTCCATGCAACACAAGCACGTAAGAGTGGCGTGAGTGCGATAATTTTATTATAATGTTAACTACTTTTCAAATACTTAATGTGATCTGCTAAAAAAAAATGACACTGGCACAAATTAAGTACGGGCAAAGGCATGTTACTTCCACCTTATTGTGTGTTAGTGCCATTGTAGCAACTGGTTATTATCTGGTTAGTCCATATTGCCACTAAAACCTTGCTAACGTGTTTCTTTACAATAGCAGTATCACGTTATTAGTATGTTAAACCATTCTAGTGTTTTGATTCTGTCATGCCTCGAACATCCACTACGACACGAATAATTAAAAACATAAACCATTGACACTGGCTTGGCAGCTGTTTCTCCAGTCTGAAATAAAATTTCTGGTTAAAACTAAGCATTTGCACTGCAGTGGGTCTCGCATTTGCTTGAGTTAGAGCTATTGGCATTGTAAATTTATAAATTGACTTTTTTTGCCACATAACTTTGTCAACCCTGCCTTGAAATTTGGTCTTTTCCTGCCACATAATTCCAGTGGCCCTGTATATAACTAAAACACTTCCATTTGCCTTCTTCCTCTATCTGCAGCCAAAAATGAAAATGTTACCACTTAGCATCCTAATTTAAATCTGCCATGCCAATTCCAATAGAATACCACTTTCACCACCCACCATGGGAGTTGCTGGTTGCCCCTAGAGGGCATAACCACATGAAAAGAGAATGGCAGAATGTAATGCAGTGTAACCATATACTAAGCCCCTAAAGTGCGTAGCGCTTTACACAGTTTGAAGGCTACCAGGCCTACTGCAATAATACAACAAATAAGGCCCTTAAAACAAAATTAATGCCAGCTCTAAAGCAAAACTTCCAGCCATGAAAGAATTTAAAAAGACACTGAATGGTGGGAGGGGTTAATATTTTGTGGTCCCCACTAACCTAATGTAGACCAGAGAAGCACATCATGGTGAATATTTTTAAGGTGGTCCCATTGTCCTAGGACCACCACAGGCTGAGTTATGAGCAAAAATGTTTTGTAAAAGTAATGCCCTGCAAAGCATTATGAAGCGAATGACCAAGTGCTATGAATATCGTACTATGTTGATATGTTGACTGTAATGCTCAGAACAGGCCCTAGAGGACACTACAATAAAAATAGCATTTGTAAGAAACGTTATATATAACCATATAGTTAGCCCCTAGAGAGCATAACCACATGGAAAGAAAATGGCAGAAAATAATGTGGTGCATCCATATATTTAGCCTCTAGAGGGTGTAGTGCGTTACACATTTTCTGAACTAACAGGCCTACTGCAATGATATTGCAAACAAGGCCCTTAAAACACAAACTACTCTTAGCTGTAAAACAAAGGTTCCAGTCTTGAAAGAGCTCAAAAGGACACAACGGTGGGAAGGGGTTATTATTTTGGGGTCCCTCTAACCCATTGTGGGGACCCAGAGAAGTTGTAGGGCAAGCCGTGGTGAACATTTTGATGGTGGTCCCATTGTCCTAGGACCACCACAGGCTGAGTTATGAGCAAACATGTTTTATAAAAGTAATGCGCTGCACAGCATTATGGGGTGTGTTTCCCAAGTGCAGTGAATATATTGGTATCGGTTTTCCCACTGTTGGAAGAGCCGCTTTGAGGATTTCTGTGTTTTTTATGTAAAGCATTTATCAACTACAAATGTTTTTGTGAAAGCTATGGAGCGCGAACGGGAGAGCCAAAAGAAATGGCTCTGATCGTACAATAGTCCATGTAACAGGGTCAACCTGCAAGGTGGTTACAAAACCGCCCGAGGCAGGACAAACGTAAAGCATTTTTCAATGACATTAGGGGATTTTTGAAAGGCGCGCCAACGAATGAGTGAAAGTAATGGGTGTGAGGTAGGCGTGGTTAAAAGCCCCCAGAATAGTTACAACAGGTCGAAAACCGCTTGCGTGCTGGACCAATGTCTGAGCCCTTCCTCTGACGGCTCCTACTCTGCGCTATCTTACTGGACCTAACTGGTTGATATACTTGGCTGAATGGGGGACCCCAGATGGATTGGTGGGGGGACTTGAAGGGTTACCCCCACACGCTCCAGGGTGTGCAGGAGTCTGCGTTATGCCCCTGGTTGAGGCCTTTCTCGCCTCTTCCTGTTATACATACATGCATATGTACCATGTGGGACATAGGGGTGTAATTCCGAGAAGACTCAAAAATATCTAAGTTCGTAAAATGTTTTCCAAACATATGCTTTGAAAACTCCAAAGGGAATGAATGTTATACATTGAGTCTTCTTCTGCCACTGAATCGAAAAAAGATAGACGGTGGAAAGGGGAATGGCTCGGGGAGAAGATGGCTGAACTACATATATATTTATATATATATATTATTTTTTTTGTTTCCTGTGCAAAATGCACTTGAGTCCCCCTGCCCACCCACCCCCACCAAGTATTTGCCCTAGTTGTTCTATGACTGGGGTGAGAGAAACATACTAACACTTTGAATGGATTTATGAATTTGAAACAGGTGAGTGGGTGTTTTGTGTATGTTTTACTTCCCTTTTCTGAACAATTAAAAATGTTGTTTTCTTGCCAGGAGTACCACTAGATGGCACTATAGGACCACAGTACATCATTATTCGTAGTGTACAATAACCTGCAATTCCCACATTAAAAAATGTCTTAATAATTTCCTCATTCAACCCAGTGGTTATGTCTTTAATAACGAAATTACGTAGCTTTTCAACTGTAATAATAACAATTACAGTAGAGTTATGACGCTATGATCCCTACGTCCAGTGCCAGCAGCCAAGGTGAACGGCAGGCCCTGGACCATATAACATCTGCAGTTTATACAATGGAAATAATTTCTTCTTCTGAATTGTTTTCCTCAAATTAACCGTAATCAGACGGAAAAAATATATTGTTGGCAGCATGTTTACTTTTTCCTATGCCCTAGGTCAGTACAAGAACGACAGAATCCCTGCATGTATGGCCTGAGCTACAGCAAGTTTTAAATTTGACTTATTCTAAAATGATTCTAATATCTTGTTATAAAAATTATTAACTGACTATGAGTGTTTAATTTTGCAATAAAGATTATACTTTTAATCTTCATTTGGGCAAACATACTATTTCTTTCTTATAAAATAAAACGGCATCAAGAAATAAAGTGGTTATGTGGGAAGGTTGATGGTGTTACCATGTATTATAAGGAATAAAATACCAAGTGCTGAATTTTAAAAGGATAATGCACGAAATGCATACTGCATAAAAGTTTTGCTATGCACGAATAACTCTAATAAAAATGATTTTAAATAAAAAAGATATCACAAGTTACCTCGGAATTCCATGTCCTAAGAAAGGAACTCAGCTTTTGGACTGGTTGTGCTGTATAGTCACTAAACCCCTGGGTGATTTGCAATAGCCTTACAACAAACAGCCGGTGGTGGTACTTTGGGCCGTATTTATACTCCGTTTGCGCCGAATTTGCGTCGTTTTTTTCGACGCAAATTCGACGCTAAACTAACGCCAACTAACGCCATATTTATACTATGGCGTTAGAGGCGAATAGCGCCAAAGTTCCCGGAATGTGCGTCATTTTTTAGCGTGAACCCCTTCCTTGCGTTAATGATATGCAAGGGAGGCGTTCCCGTCTAAAAAATGACTCCCAGGCCTTTACGTGGTATTTATACTCCCGGGCAAAAGTGACGCCCGGGAGTGGGCGTGGCTAAAAACGGCGCATTTGCGCCGCTTTTTAACGCCTGGGTCAGGCATGGCGTTAAGGGACAAGTGGGCTCAAAATGAGCCCAGAGTGCCCTCCCCTGCCCCCAGGGACCCCCCCTGCCACCCTTGCCCACCCCAGGAGGACACCCAAGGCTGGAGGGACCCACCCCAGGGACATTCAGGTAAGTTCAGGTAAGTTTTTTTTTTTTTTTTTTAATAATATTTTGTGGCATAGGGGGGCCTGATTTGTGCCCCCCTACATGCCACTATGCCCAATGACCATGCCCAGGGGACAGAAGTCCCCTGGGCATGGCCATTGGGCAAGGGGGCATGACTCCTATCTTTACAATGATAGGAGTCATGTTGATGG
The DNA here is from genome assembly GCF_031143425.1 of Pleurodeles waltl. NCBI lineage: Eukaryota > Metazoa > Chordata > Amphibia > Caudata > Salamandridae > Pleurodeles > Pleurodeles waltl. The sequence goes on along the minus strand of NC_090437.1, from coordinate 1,310,823,271 downwards.
GGGATGGGCGTCGTTAAAAAATGGCGCAAGTCGGGTTAAGACGATTTTTTCGACGTAACCTGACTTGCCCCATTTTAAGACGCCCATGCGCCATTTTCCCCCTACGCCGGCGCTGTCTGGTCTACGTGGTTTTTTCCCACGCAAACCAGGCAGCGCCGGTCTGATTGCGCCGTCTAACGCCATTCCATAAATACGGCGCCCGCATGGCGCTTCAGAATGGCGTTAGACGGCGCAAAACTTTTTGACGCTAAACTGCGTTAGCGCAGTTTAGCGTCAAAAAGTATAAATATGGGCCTTTATTCTAAAAACGTAATGCGATTTTGGGGTTATTGCAGCTTTGTCTGCAAATATCATTAGACCGCCTTGGGGGGGCACTAGAGGGCCATAGTTGCCCATCTTTCTCACTGCATGTTCCCCATCGCGGGATTGAATATCGTGCTACATACGTCCTTTATTGCAGCACAGCACGCCCACAAACACATGCCCTCTCGGGATTTCATGCCTCAGAATAAATATGGATACACGAGTCAAAAAATACAGAACACTGAAATAATACGTTCATCATTTCGAGATAAAATAGGAGTTCCCATCCCTCGCACCCTCTCCTGTGGATCAGGGATCTCATTCCCAACGTACGTGTCTTTAGCACAATCTACCAGGACGTTAGCAGGTCTCCCGCTATCGTGTATTATATTAAACTTTGTATTTGGGTAACAGGGGTTTTGCACGGCTTCTGCTGCTTGTGGCAGAGGGACTGTTGCAAAGTGAACTGTGCAGTGACAAGACCCAGTTTTCACCCTCAAAAGGGGGGGCAAGGGTTTGTTTGTCTGTGAGTAATGGTGCCTGGCCATGTCTACCCCAGGGGTGACTCTGGCCACAGAAACCGCTCAGGGACAAGGACATTTGCGCCGCTGCGCAGAGAGGTAAAGGCGAGCAAATGGCGACTGCGCGCATTTTGCGCATTTTCATATTTATACTTTTTTAGCACCGCCTTTGCGTCATTGTTTGACGCTAAAGTGGCGCAAATTTGGAAAATACAAGTGAGGCATATTTATACTCCGTTTGCGCCGAATTAGCGTCATTTTTTTCGACGCAAATTTGGCGCAAAACTAACGGCATATTTATACTTTGGCGTTAGACGCGTCTAGCGCCAAAGTATGAGGAATGAGCGACATTTTTTTGCGTGAACGCCTTCCTTGCGTTAATGAGATGCAAGGTAGGCGTTCCCGTCCAAAAAAATGACTGTGACACAAATGCGTCGTATTTATACTCCCGGGCAAAAATCACGCCCGGGAGTGGGCGGGGCAAAAAAACCTGCATTTGCGCCTCTTTTTAACGCCAGGGTCAGGGCAGGCGTTAAGGGACCTGTGGGCTCAAAATGAGCCCACAGCTGCCCTCCCATGCCCCCAGGGACCCCCCTGCCACCCTTGCCCACCCCAGGAGGACACCCAAGGATGGAGGGACCCATCCCAGGGACATTCAGGTAAGTTCAGGTAAGTATAATTTTTTATTTTTTTAATAATTTTTTTGGGCATAGGGGGGCCTGATTTGTGCCCCCCTACATGCCTCAATGCCCAATGACCATGCCCAGGGGACATAAGTCCCCTGGGCATGGCCATTGGGCAAGGGGGCATGACTCCTGTCTTTACTAAGACAGGAGTCATGTAAATGGCGTCTGGGCGTCGTTAAAATGGCGCAAATCGGGTGGAGGCGATTTTTTTGCGTCAACCTGACTTGCCCCATTTTAAGACGCCCTAACGCAATTTTCCCCAACGCCGGCGCTGCCTGGTGTACGTGTTTTTTTTCCACGCACACCAGGCAGCGCCGGTCTGCTAGCGCCGGCTAACGCCATTCAATAAATACGGCGCCCGCATGGCACTTCAGAATGGCGTTAGCCGGCGCAAAACTTTTTGACGCTAAACTGCATTAGCGCAGTTTAGCGTCAAAAAGTATAAATACGGGCCAATTGTATTTTGTAAATTTGCGCCGCTTTTGCGTCAAAAACCGGCGCAAATGCGGTGTTAAAAAAAGCATAAATATGGGCCTTATAGTCGTCCTTTTATCATATTTTGCGCTCTGGTGCTGGCAGTGGCCACAGAAGATTCCTCAAGAGAAGAATACAACAGGGATATTTCTGAGGGGCAGAGCACAGCCCGCGTATCTATGAAGAGGAGAGTCCTGGGTATGCCTGAGGCACGGAGGACACACTGGCAGGGGTACACGAGCGGTATTTCTGAGGGGCAGAGCACAGCCCGGGTATCTGTGAAGAGGAGAGTCCTGGGAATGCCTGAGGCACGGAGGACACCACAGCCCGGGTATCTGTGAAGAGGAGAGTCCTGGGTATGCCTGAGGCACGGAGGACACCACAGCCCGGGTATCTGTGAAGAGGAGAGTCCTGGGTATGCCTGAGGCACGGAGGACACTCTGGACGGGGTACACGAGGGGTATTTCTGAGGGGCAGAGCACAGCCCGGGTATCTGTGAAGAGGAGAGTCCTGGGAATGCCTGAGGCACGGAGGACACCACAGCCCGGGTATCTGTGAAGAGGAGAGTCCTGGGTATGCCTGAGGCACGGAGGACACTCTGGACGGGGTACGCGAGGGGTATTTCTGAGGGGCAGAGCACAGCCCGGGTATCTGTGAGGAGGAGAGTCCTGGGTATGCCTGAGGTACGGAGGACACCACAGCCCGGGTATCTGTGAAGAGGAGAGTCCTGGGTATGCCTGAGGCACGGAGGACACACTGGCAGGGGTACACGAGGGGTATTTCAGAGGGGCAGAGCACAGCCCGGGTATCTGTGAGGAGGAGAGTCCTGGGTATGCCTGAGGCACGGAGGACACTCTGGACGGGGTACACGAGGGGTATTTCTGAGGGGCAGAGCACAGCCCGGGTATCTGTGAAGAGGAGAGTCCTGGGTATGCCTGAGGCACGGAGGACACACTGGCAGGGGTACATGAGAGTATTTCTAGGGGTACAGCGTACTCGAGGGGTATGTGAGGAGAGCACAGTGAGCTTTGGATATTTACGGGGAAGAGACTGCGCCCTCTGGCACTAACCCTAGGCAGTGTTTCCTTTCATTAAATCTTGGCAGAGCCCTTCTTGCTGTAAGTCACCCTGGCAGTGCCCTCTGGAAGTAACCCTAGGCAGCGTTTCCTTCCAGTGATCCGTGGCAGTGCCCTCCTTCCTTTGACTCGCCCTGGCAGCGTCAGTGCCCCCTGACAGTAACCCTAGGAACTGCTTCGTTCCAGCGAGCCTTGTCAGTGCCCTCCTTCCTGTGACTCGTCTCGGCAGTGCCCTCTGACACTAACCATAGGCAGTCGCACATCGCGGCAGTGTTTCCCATCTAGTGTCTCCTGACCCCTGGCACTGTCCCTGACAGTAACAATAGGGAATGTTTACTCCCAGTGTCCCTTGACCCCTGGCAGCGTCCTCTGACAGTAACGCCAGGCTGTGTTTCCTTCCAGTGCCCTTCCCTTGACTCCTGGCAGTCCCCCCCTGACAGTAACCATATGCATTGTTTCCTTCCAGTGCCCCTCCCTTGACCCCTGGCACTGCCCCCTGACAGTGTCCCCTGACCCCTTGCAGTGCCCCCCTGACAGTAACACTAGGCAGTGTTTCCTTCCAGTGCCCCTTCCTTGACTCCTGGCTATGCCCCCCTGACAGTAACTCTAGGCTGTGTTTCCTTCCAGTGCCCCTTCCTTGACTCCTGGCACTTCCCCCTGACAGTAACGCCAGGCAGTGTTTCCTTCCAGTGCCCCTCCCTTGACTCCTGGCAGTGCCCCCCCTGACAGTAACCCTATGCATTGATTCCATCCAGTGTCCCCTGACCCCTGGCAGTGCCCCTCCCGACAGTAACACTAGGCAGTCTTTCCATCCAGTGTCCCCTGGCAGTGCCCCCTGACAGTAACGCCAGGTAGTGTTTCCTTCCAGTGCCCCTCCCTTGACTCCTGGCAGTGCCCCCTGACAGTAACCCCAGGCAGTGTTCCCATCCAGTGACCATTGAACCCTGGCAGTGCCCCTGACATTAACACTAGGGAATGTTTACTTCCAGTGTTCCCTGACTCCTGGCACTGCCCCCTGACAGTAACGCCAGGCAGTGTTTCCTTCCAGTGCCCTTCCCTTGACTCCTTGCAGTGCCCCCCTGACAGTAACCCTATGCATTGATTCCATCCAGTATCCCCTGACCACTGGCAGTGTCCCCCCTGACAGTAACACTAGGCAGTGTTTCCATCCAGTGTCCCCTGGCACTGCCCCCTGACAATAACACTAGGCAGTGTTTCCGTCCAGTGTCCCCTGGCAGTGCCCCCTGACAATAACACTAGGCAGTGTTTCCGTCCAGTGTCCCCTGGCCCCTGGCAGTGCCCCCTGACAGTAACGCCAGGTAGTGTTTTCTTCCAGTGCCCCTCCCTTGACTCCCGGCAGTGCCCCCTGACAGTAACCCCAGGCAGTGTTTCCACCCAGTGCCCTTTCTTACCTCGCATACACCTAGGGTCCGTGAAGGGGTATCCTCCCTGTGGGGTGCCTGGCGGCTCGTCCGCTGCCAGCCTCGGGTACCCCGCGCTCTGGTACAGGTACAGGCCTGGGTAGTAGGGCAGAACCCCGTACGGCACTGGGGCAACCGCCGACTGCCAGGGGGCCCCCTCTGCCGGGACACGGGGCGGCTGTCTGGCCAGGATGGAGTCGATGTTGAAGGAGCTCTTAGGGGGCAGCTCTGGGGTCCCCCTCGGGGGGTCGGTGTCTGTCCACGGGTGGCCGAGGCCAGGGAGAGCTGCACGCTGCAGCATTTATGCGGCCTGCAGTGGGGTGTGGGTGTCACGTTGGAAGGTGCAGGGCAAGCCCTGTGGGGTTGGGAGAGAGTTAGGAGGGGGTGCAAAGTCTGGTGGTGGGGGGTGGGCACTGGAGTGTGCAGTGCAGCTCAGTGCAATGCCTGGGCCACTGTTAGATGCAGTGGACGGTATACGTCACAGTGCTAGTACGCAGTGCCAAGGCTGGGGTGGGCAGTGCAGGGGACCCTGGGTTGCAATGGGGTCCGTTGTGCAAGCGTACTGTATGTAATGCAGTGGAGTCTAACGAGCAAGAACGGATGAGTGCAGTGTTGTCTGGGCTGGGGCAGTGCGAGTCTGGGTGCAGTGAGCTGAGGGTCGGCAGCTAGGCATAGGGTGCAGGGAGGGTGGGGTGCAGTGAGGCTGGGGTCCAAGGAGGCCGGCGTGCAGTGAGGCTGGAGTGCTGTGAGGGACAGGGCGCAGTGAGGCCGGCGTGCAGTGAGGCTGGGGTGCAGTGAGGCTGGGGTCCAAGGAGGCCGGCGTGCAGTGAGGATGGGGTGCAGTGAGGCTGGTGTCCAGGGAGGCCGGCGTGCAGTGAGGCTGGGGTGCAGTGAGGCTGGGGTCCACGGAGGCCAGCGTGCAGTGAGGCTGGCGTGCAGTGAGGCTGGGGTGCAGTGAGGCCGGCGTGCAGTGAGGCTGGGGTGCAGTGAGGCTGGCGTGCAGTGAGGCTGGGGTGCAGTGAGGCCGGCGTGCAGTGAGGATGGGGTGCAGTGAGGCTGGGGTCCACGGAGGCCAGCGTGCAGTGAGGCTGGCGTGCAGTGAGGCTGGGGTGCAGTGAGGCTGGGGTGCAGTGAGGCCGGCGTGCAGTGAAGCTGGGGTGCAGTGAGGCTGTGGTGCCGTGCTGTGGCACTCCAGTGAAGTGCCTGTGAGCGGAGACTTCTGCAGCTCAGGGCACGCTCGTCTGCTCTCCTCTGGGGACCGCTGATGCCGGGTGAGGAGAAGGGGGCGTTATGAGGGGGTCTCCATTCGGCGGTGCAAACAGGGCATTAATATGCAAAGCGGCGGGAGGGGGGCGGCAGCTCACACCCACTTGCCTTCCTCAAACAGGCCCCTGGCGTGCAGCTGGGGAGCGCACACTGCAGTTTAGCCCCCCTCGGCCCTCTCCGGGGTCTGATGGGTGTTTGGAGAGGAGATCACAGGCCATTAGATCAATACACCTGATCGGTAACTCATCGGATCTTCAGTGTTTGTGAACAGATGAGTTTACAGCCTACCTACACTCCCCCCCACCCCACCCCAAACCGCTCTGATCCGCTCCCTGGGTCACGTTTACAACGTGCATAGCAGAATTTGTACAGAAAGGTACCGGATAATCCCTTAATACGAATATATTTTCTTAGAAACAAGCCTCGGACAGCCTCTCACGTGAACCCAAGTTTTGAAAGTCAGATTGAAACGCCAAAGTTTACAAGATGCAGGTTGGGTTGCGCCGCTGGTCTGTTATGGTAACCCCTCTCTTTACACTGGCGCGTGGTAAATACCACAGATTACCACATCTATGTTCTATAAAGCACTAGAACCATCATCGGTTTACCGTGGATAAGAGGTCCCCGAGTGTCCAATCGCTTTCTAAAACTCAAAACATGCAACAAATCACAACAGCGAATACAGTCCATGCATCCCCAGCAAACTACGAGAAATCAAGATATCTTGTTTCCGTGGGCGACTTTCTAAGAATCGGACAAACCAGGGGAACCGAAGAACAAGGGGATCTGCGATCTGTCCAAGATCACACGTCAAGAAGGGCATTTAGGAAAGCAGTGTCAGAGGTGGAGATTAACTACATCTTTGTGCAGTAGGCTGAGAGCCTGCGGCGGATGTATGATCTCCCAGTTATTAAGATAAATTCGGGCACTCCCCCCGCCAAGGCGTTCAGATACCTTCGCAGCTATTACAAGTGGGGAGAAAGCCCCACACATTCTAGGGCTGGGCGGGGAAGGCGAGTCTGCTCAAACTTTTTTTTAGCAGATGGCGGTGATTGTGGGGGTTCCTGCGAGTAATCATCACCGTCTCCTCTTATCTCCCGCTGTGGAGGTGATTTTGGCAGAGGATGAGTTTTAATTCGCTATTTTTTAGAAAAGCCATTTTCAGACGGTCCTTTAAAGGGACTGCCGGTGGATGATGTAACAATCAGAGTTGCCAAGTTTTCAGATCACAAGTGCGTGACATGATCACCGCTTAAGTGCGCTTATGAGTGACATTCCATGCCCTTTGTGAGACACTTAGAGTGAAACTTTAAAAACAAACAGAAAAACCACTTTCTAGGAAACATATTAGAAAGTATCCTCCTTATTATCTGGCCCAGTTGTAGACTTTTATAGCAGCTGCACTGTACATATTTTTTCCACTGGCAAACAAAGGACTGTCGGTGGCCTTAAAGGAGCCCTCAAAATTGCGTGACACAGTGTTCCAGTGCGGGCATTCTTCCAGAACTGAGTTAGTTTGACCCTTGATGCGTGGCACTTAGCAAGGCTGACCAATAAGTCTCAAAACCCAAGCTGACATCATCAACCAAAGGGACATCCAGAATGCATATTGTATGTGACTGTTAGCCATGCAGGACTGGGTAACAAAGAGAACTGTTTTTTACTCTAGACTGGATGGCTCATTTAAGCAAGTTGTTATTAGGCTAACTCAGCAATATATCCATGTTATTCCAACCAATAAACTAAACTACGAGCGCATTACCACACGTGGAACAACATAATTCTGACCGTTACTATACAGGCTCCCCTAACCAATGCTGTGTGTCTGCTGGTAAGACAGAGACATGGGTGGTGGGTGGGTGAAAGTGGTTATTTTGTGCCGGGTGTCCTTGCACCTCTTTTTTTCTGCACAACACCCTGACACCCAGTTGGGAGCAATTTGCACACTAACACCCCTCCCCCCCCTCCCGGACAGTCCCCTTGCCGTTTGTGCACTGCCGCACAGGTTTAAATAACTCAGTGATGCTTAGTTTCTCTCACAGGTGTTACTTATTCTAAAGGTAAGCCTTGGCAGAATAAAAGTTAGCGCCTAAAATCGTGGACAGCCTAAAGAAATGTAAGGGAGACCCCTTACTGAGGCCTACACAGCAGGCAGGACTTGAACTTCAGTGTGGTAATCTGAGGGGGCTGGGGCTGATTCCTGAGCTTTGATCATTTTTCACATGGTCCAGGCACAGTGTCATCACATATAACTTTATTTGTGAGGAACAAGCCTACCGAAAGGGAAAGTTCCTGTTGAACTTCTTTTTTAAAAAGAAGAGATATCAGCCCAGACTTCTTCTCTTCCTCTAAGTCATAATAGTTGCTTTTCTAGTGCTTCTCATTGCACTTCTATAGCAACACAAAAGGATGATGGATGGAGTGCTGAACAATGCAAACACTCACCCCCAGTCACAGATCTGGGTTTAATCCATCGTTCCTTTGCTCACCATGCCACCCCAGTTTGGACCCAGCCATATGCAAATCAGTCTTGACCCTGTTCCTCATGGGAACAGTCCAGCCCGAACTGCCAAGCCAGGTCCTCCCTCGACCGGAAACAAGCATCCTAGGACCAGTTTCAGGGTATCACCCTTCATCAGCCAGGTTAGCTTGAATCCAGTGGCACAGTGAGCAAGGGACCCACGTCTGGGCATACCCTTCCCACTTAGGGCAACTTTAGTCCTCCCTTGACTGGAAACAAGCATCCTGGGACCGGTTTTAGGGTATCACCCTTAATCAGCCAGGCTAGCTTGAATCCAGTGGCACAGTGAGCAAGGGACCCACGTCTGGGCATACCCTTCTGTAGGAGGCTGGACTGGCTTGTAGTGAGTACCAAGGGGTACTTGCACCTTGCACCAGGCCCAGTTATCCCTTATTAGTGTATAGGGTGTCTAGCAGCTTAGGCTGATAGATAATGGTAGCTTAGCAGAGCAGCTTAGGCTGAACTAGGAGACGTGTGAAGCTACTACAGTACCACTTAGTGTCATATGCACAATATCATAAGAAAACACAATACACAGTTATACTAAAAATAAAGGTACTTTATTTTTATGACAATGTGCCAAAGTATCTCAGAGTGTACCCTCAGTGAGAGGATAGGAAATATACACAAGATATATATACACAATAGCAAAAATATGCAGTATAGTCTTAGAAAACAGTGCAAACAATGTATAGTTACAATAGGATGCAATGGGGACACATAGGGATAGGGGCAACACAAACCATAGACTCCAAAAGTGGAATGCGAACCACGAATGGACCCCAAACCTATGTGACCTTGTAGAGGGTCGCTGGGACTATTAGAAAATAGTGAGGGTTAGAAAAATAGCCCACCCCAAGACCCTGAAAAGTGAGTGCAAAGTGCACTAAAGTTCCCCAAAGGACAAAGAAGTCGTGATAGGGGAATAAGGCAGGAAAGACACAAACCAACAATGCAACAACGCTGGATTTCCAATCTGGGGTACCTGTGGAACAAGGGGACCAAGTCCAAAAGTCACAAGCAAGTCGGAGATGGGCAGATGCCCAGGAAATGCCAGCTGCGGGTGCAAAGAAGGTTCTACTGGACAGAAGAAGCTGCGGTTTCTGCAGGAACGCAACGGGCTAGAGACTTCCCCTTTGGAGGACGGATCCCTCTTGCCTTGTAGAGTCGTGCAGAAGTGTTTTCCCGCCGAAAGAACGCCAACAAGCCTTGCTAGCTGCAAATCATGCGGTAAGCGTTTTTGGATGCTGCTGTGGCCCAGGAGGGACCAGGAGGTCGCAAATTGGACCAGGAGGTAGAGGGGACGTCGAGCAAGACAAGGAGCCCTCTTAGCAGCAGGTAGCACCCGGAGAAGTGCCAGAAACAGGCACTTGCGAGGATGCGTGAAACAGTGCTCACCCGAAGTTACACAAAGGAGTCCCACGTCGCCGGAGACCAACTTAGAAAGTCGTGCAATGCAGGTTAGAGTGCCGTGGACCCAGGCTTGGCTGTGCACAAAGGATTTCCGCCGGAAGTGCACAGGGGCCGGAGTAGCTGCAAAAGTCGCGGTTCCCAGCAATGCAGTCTAGCGAGGTGAGGCAAGGACTTACCTCCACCAAACTTGGACTGAAGAGTCACTGGACTGTGGGAGTCACTTGGACAGAGTTGCTGGATTCGAGGGACCTCGCACATCGTGCTGAGAGGAGACCCAAGGGACCGGTAATGCAGCTTTTTGGTGCCTGCGGTTGCAGGGGGAAGATTCCGTCGACCCACGGGAGATTTCTTCGGAGCTTCTAGTGCAGAGAGGAGACAGACTACCCCCACAGCATGCACCACCAGGAAAACAGTCGAGAAGGCGGCAGGATCAGCGTTACAGAGTTGCAGTAGTCGTCTTTGCTACTATGTTGCAGTTTTGCAGGCTTCCAGCGCGGTCAGCAGTCGATTCCTTGGCAGAAGGTGAAGAGAGAGATGCAGAGGAACTCGGATGAGCTCTTGCATTCGTTACCTAAGGAATCCCAAGAGACAGAGACCCTAAATAGCCAGAAAAGAGGGTTTGGCTACCTAGGAGAGAGGATAGGCTAGCAACACCTGAAGGAGCCTATCACAAGGAGTCTCTGACGTCACCTGGTGGCACTGGCCACTCAGAGCAGTCCAGTGTGCCAGCAGCACCTCTGTTTCCAAGATGGCAGAGGTCTGGAGCACACTGGAGGAGCTCTGGACACCTCCCAGGGGAGGTGCAGGTCAGGGGAGTGGTCACTCCCCTTTCCTTTGTCCAGTTTCGCGCCCAAGCAGGGATAAGGGGTCCCCTGAACCGGTGTAGACTGGCTTATGCAGAATTGGGCACATCTGTGCCCAAGAAAGCATTTCCAGAGGCTGGGGGAGGCTACTCCTCCCCTGCCTTCACACCATTTTCCAAAGGGAGAGGGTGTAACACCCTCTCTCAGAGGAAGTCCTTTGTTCTGCCATCCTGGGCCAGGCCTGGCTGGACCCCAGGAGGGCAGATGCCTGTCTGAGGGGTTGGCAGCAGCAGCAGCTGCAGTGAAACCCCGGGAAAGGCAGTTTGGCAGTCCCAGTGTCTGTGCTACAGACCACTGGGATCATGGGATTGTGCCAACTATGCCAGGATGGTATAGAGGGGGCAATTCCATGATCATAGACATATTACATGGCCATATTCGGAGTTACCATTGTGAAGCTACATATAGGTAGTTGTAGGAAGTTGGCTCTGTATGTGCTATTTCAAAGTAAGGAATAGCATGCACAGAGTCCAAGGGTTCCCCTTAGAGGTAAAATAGTGGTAAAAAATAGATAATACTAATGCTCTATGTTGTGGTAGTGTGGTCGAGCAGTAGGCTTATCCAAGGAGTAGTGTTAAGCATTTGTTGTACATACACATAGACAATAAATGAGGTACACACACTCAGAGACAAATCCAGCCAATAGGTTTGTTATAGAAAAATATCTTTTCTTAGTTTATTTTAAGAACCACAGGTTCAAATTTAACATGTAATATCTTGTTTGAAAGGTATTGCAGGTAAGTACATTAGGAACTTTGAATCATTTCAATTGCATGTATACTTTTCAAGTTATTCACAAATAGCTACTTTAAAAGTGGACACAGTGCAATTTTCACAGTTCCTGGGGGAGGTAAGTTTTTGTTAGTTTTACCAGGTAAGTAAGACACTTACAGGGTTCAGTTCTTGGTCCAAGGTAGCCCACCGTTGGGGGTTCAGAGCAACCCCAAAGTCACCACACCAGCAGCTCGGGGCCGGTCAGGTGCAGAGTTCAAAGTGGTGCCCAAAACGCATAGGCTAGAATGGAGAGAAGGGGGTGCCCCGGTTCCGGTCTGCTTGCAGGTAAGTACCCGCGTCTTCGGAGGGCAGACCAGGGGGGTTTTGTAGGGCACCGGGGGGGACACAAGCCCACACAGAAATTTCACCCTCAGCAGCGCGGGGGCGGCCGGGTGCAGTTTAGAAACAAGCGTCGGGTTTGCAATGTTAGTCTATGAGAGATCAACGGATCTCTTCAGCGCTGCAGGCAGGCAAGGGGGGGCTTCCTCGGGGAAACCTCCACTTGGGCAAGGGAGAGGGACCCCTGGGGGTCACTTCTGCAGTGAAAGTCCGGTCCTTCAGGTCCTGGGGGCTGCGGGTGCAGGGTCTTTTCCAGGCGTCGGGACTTAGGTTTCAGAGAGTCGCGGTCAGGGGAAGCCTCGGGATTCCCTCTGCAGGCGGCGCTGTGAGGGCTCAGGGGGGACAGGTTTTGGTACTCACAGTCGTAGAGTAGTCCGGGGGTCCTCCCTGAGGTGTTGGTTCTCCACCAGCCGAGTCGGGGTCGCCGGGTGCAGTGTTGCAAGTCTCACGCTTCTTGCGGGGAGATTGCAGGGTCTTTAAAGCTGCTCCTTGAAACAAAGTTGCAGTCTTTTTGGAGCAGGTCCGCTGTCCTCGGGAGTTTCTTGTCTTTTTCGAAGCAGGGCAGTCCTCAGAGGATTCAGAGGTCGCTGGTCCCTTGGAAGGCGTCGCTGGAGCAGAGTTCTTTGGAAGGCAGGAGACAGGCCGGTGAGTTTCTGGAGCCAAGGCAGTTGTCGTCTGCTGGTCTTCCTCTGCAGGGGTTTTCAGCTAGGCAGTCCTTCTTCTTGTAGTTTGCAGGAATCTAATTTTCTAGGGTTCAGGGTAGCCCTTAAATACTAAATTTAAGGGCGTGTTTAGGTCTGGGGGGTTAGTAGCCAATGGCTACTAGCCCTTAGGGTGGGTACACCCTCTTTGTGCCTCCTCCCAAGGGGAGGGGGTCACAATCCTAACCCTATTGGGGGAATCCTCCATCTGCAAGATGGAGGATTTCTAAAAGTTAGAGTCACCTCAGCTCAGGACACCTTAGGGGCTGTCCTGACTGGCCAGTGACTCCTCCTTGTTATTCTCATTATTTTCTCCGGCCTTGCCGCCAAAAGTGGGGGCCGGGGCCGGAGGGGGCGGGCAACTCCACTAGCTGGAGTGTCCTGCGGTGCTGTGACAAAGGGGTGAGCCTTTGAGGCTCACCGCCAGGTGTTACAGCTCCTGCCTGGGGGAGGTGTTAGCATCTCCACCCAGTGCAGGCTTTGTTACTGGCCTCAGAGTGACAAAGGCACTCTCCCCATGGGGCCAGCAACATGTCTCTAGTGTGGCAGGCTGCTGGAACTAGTCAGCCTACACAGATAGTCGGTTAAGTTTCAGGGGGCACCTCTAAGGTGCCCTCTGGGGTGTATTTTGCAATAAAATGTACACTGGCATCAGTGTGCATTTATTGTGCTGAGAAGTTTGATACCAAACTTCCCAGTTTTCAGTGTAGCCATTATGGTGCTGTGGAGTTCGTGTTTTGACAGACTCCCAGACCATATACTCTTATGGCTACCCTGCACTTACAATGTCTAAGGTTTTGCTTAGACACTGTAGGGGTACAGTGCTCATGCACTGGTACCCTCACCTATGGTATAGTGCACCCTGCCTTAGGGCTGTAAGGCCTGCTAGAGGGGTGTCTTACCTATACTGCATAGGCAGTGAGAGGCTGGCATGGCACCCTGAGGGGAGTGCCATGTCGACTTACTCGTTTTGTCCTCACTAGCACACACAAGCTGGCAAGCAGTGTGTCTGTGCTGAGTGAGAGGTCTCCAGGGTGGCATAAGACATGCTGCAGCCCTTAGAGACCTTCCTAGGCATCAGGGCCCTTGGTACTAGAAGTACCAGTTACAAGGGACTTATCTGGATGCCAGGGTCTGCCAATTGTGGATACAAAAGTACAGGTTAGGGAAAGAACACTGGTGCTGGGGCCTGGTTAGCAGGCCTCAACACACTTTCAATTGTAAACATAGCATCAGCAAAGGCAAAAAGTCAGGGGGCAACCATGCCAAGGAGGCATTTCCTTACAGTAGTGACCTATATGTAGTGCACGCGTGTAATGGTGTCCCCGCACTCACAAAGTCCGGGGAATTGGCCCTGAACAATGTGGGGGCACCTTGGCTAGTGCCAGGGTGCCCTCACACTAAGTAACTTAGCACCCAACCTTTACTAGGTAGAGGTTAGACATATAGGTGACTTATAAGTTACTTAAGTGCAGTGTAAAATGGCTGTGAAATAACGTGGACGTTATTTCACTCAGGCTGCAGTGGCAGGCCTGTGTAAGATTTGTCAGAGCTCCCTATGGGTGGCAAAAGAAATGCTGCAGCCCATAGGGATCTCCTGGAACCCCAATACCCTGGGTACCTCAGTACCATATACTAGGGAATTATAAGGGTGTTCCAGTAAGCCAATGTAAATTGGTAAAATTGGTCACTAGCCTGTCAGTGACAATTTGAAAGAAATGAGAGAGCATAACCACTGAGGTTCTGATTAGCAGAGCCTCAGTGAGACAGTTAGTCACTACACAGGTAACACATTCAGGCACACTTATGAGCACTGGGGCCCTGGAGAACAGGGTCCCAGTGACACATACAACTAAAACAACATATATACAGTGATAAATGGGGGTAACATGCCAGGCAAGATGGTACTTTCCTACACAACCCCCCCCAAACGAAGGACAATAAGACTAGCCATGACCTGATGAGTCTTCATTGTCTAAGTGGAAATATCTGGAGAGTCCATCTGCATTGGAGTGGCTACTCCCAGGTCTATGTTCCACTGTATAGTCCATTCCCTGTAGGGATATGGACCACCTCAACAATTTAGGATTTTCACCTCTCATTTGTTTTAGCCAAAGTAGAGGTTTGTGGTCTGTCTGAACAATGAAGTGAGTGCCAAACAGGTATGGCCTCAACTTCTTCAGAGCCCAGACCACAGCAAAGGCCTCCCTCTCTATGGCAGACCAACGCTTTTCTCTAGGGGTCAACCTTCTACTAATAAAAGCAACAGGTTGATCCTGGCCCTCAGAATTAAGTTGTGATAGGACTGCCCCTACTCCTAATTCAGATGCATCAGTTTGGACATAGAATTTTTTAGAGTAACAAGGGCTTTTCAGGACAGGTGCAGAGCACATGGCCTGCTTCAGCTCCTCAAAAGCTTTCTGACAGTTTGCTGTCCATAAAACCTTTTTAGGCATTTTCTTGGATGTGAGGTCATTGAGAGGGGCTGCAATGGAGCCATAGTTCTTAATGAACCTCCTGTAATACCCAGTGAGGCCTAGGAAGGCTCTCACCTGAGTCTGAGTGGTAGGGGGAATCCAATCAATAATTGTTTGGATTTTCCCCTGAAGTGGTGCAATCTGTTCCCCACCAACAAGGTGTCCCAGATAAACCACCTTCCCCTGCCCTATCTGGCACTTTGAAGCCTTGATAGTGAGGCCTGCATTTTGCAGTTCCTCTAAAACTTTCCATAGGTGGACCAGGTGATCATCCCAGCTGGAGCTAAAGACAGCTATATCGTCCAAATATGCTGCACTGAAAGCTTCCAGCCCTTGCAGGACTGTGTTCACCAACCTCTGAAAAGTGGCAGGTGCATTCTTCAATCCAAAAGGCATTACTGTGAACTGGTAATGTCCTCCAATGGTTGAAAATGCAGTTTTAGGTTTAGCATCTTCTGATAATTTGATCTGCCAATACCCTGCAGTCAAATCAAAAGTGCTTAGATACTTGGCAGATGCCAGTGTATCTATGAGCTCATCTGCCCTGGGTATAGGGTGAGCATCAGTTTTGGTTACAAGGTTGAGACCTCTATAGTCTACACAAAACCGCATTTCCTTCTTTCCATCTTTGGAATGGGGTTTTGGTACAAGTACCACAGGAGAAGCCCATGGACTTTCAGAGTGCTCAACCACTCCTAGTTCTAACATTTTCTGCACCTCTTGCTTTATGCAGTCCCTGACATGGTCAGGCTGCCTATAGATCTTACTTTTGACAGGTAAACTGTCTCCAGTATCTATAGTGTGCTCACACCAAGAAGTGGTACCTGGCACAGTAGAGAAGAGTTCAGAGAATTGATCTAGGAGGTTTATGCAATGGTCTTTCTGCTCAGCAGTAAGACAATCAGCCAAAACTACACCTTCCACAAGAGCATCTTGTTCTGTGGAAGAGAAGAGATCAGGTAGAGGATCACTGTCTTCTTCCTGTCCCTCATCAGTTGCCATGAGCAGGGTGAGATCAGCCCTGTCATAGTAGGGTTTTAGGCGGTTTACATGGAGTACCCTAAGGGGACTTCTTGCAGTGCCTAAGTCAACTAAGTAGGTGACTTCACCCTTCTTTTCAACAATTGTGTGGGGTCCACTCCATTTATCTTGGAGTGCTCTTGGGGCCACAGGCTCCAAGACCCACACTTTCTGCCCTGGTTTGTACTGAACCAAAACAGCCTTCTGATCATGCCATTGCTTCTGGAGCTCTTGGCTGGCCTGAAGGTTTTTACTGGCCTTTTTCATATACTCAGCCATCCTTGATATGAGGCCAAGTACATAATCTACAATATCTTGTTTTGGAGCTTTTAAAGGTTGTTCCCAACCCTCCTTGACAAGTGTGAGTGGACCCCTAACAGGGTGTCCAAAAAGAAGTTCAAAGGGGCTGAAGCCCACTCCTTTCTGGGGTACCTCCCTGTAGGCAAAAAGGAGGCATGGTAACAGAATATCCCATCTCCTGCGGAGTTTTTCAGGGAGACCCATAATCATGCCTTTGAGAGTTTTAATAAATCTCTCCACCAGTCCATTTGTTTGTGGATGATAGGGTGTAGTGAACTTGTAAGTTACACCACACTCCTTCCACATGGCCTTTAAGTATGCAGACATGAAATTGCTTCCTCTGTCTGATACTACTTCCTTTGGGAAGCCCACCCTAGAAAATATTCCCAGGAGGGCCTTTGCCACTGCAGGTGCTGTAGTGGTCCTTAAAGGAATTGCTTCAGGATATCTTGTGGCATGGTCCACTACCACCAAGATAAACCTATTGCCTGAAGCAGTAGGAGGGTCAAGGGGGCCAACTATGTCAACCCCTACCCTTTCAAAGGGTACCCCAACCACAGGCAGTGGAATAAGGGGTGCCTTTGGAGTGCCACCTGTCTTGCCACTGGCTTGACAGGTTTCACAGGACTTACAAAAATCTTTTGTGTCCTCAGACATCCTAGGCCAATGAAACAAGGGAACCAGTCTGTCCCAAGTTTTCATTTGTCCCAGGTGCCCAGCTAGGGGAATGTCGTGTGCAAGAGTTAGGAGGAACTTTCTGTACTCCTGAGGGATCACTAATCTCCTGGCAGTTCCAGGTTTAGGATCCCTTGCCTCAGTGTAAAAGAGGTTGTCCTCCCAGTAAACTCTGTGAGAGTCACTGACATCCCCATTAGCCTGTTTGACAGCTTGCTGTCTTAGACCCTCTAATGTGGGACAGGTTTGCTGTGCCACACTCAGCTCCTCCCCGGCAGGCCCCCCTTCACCCAAAAGCTCAGCAGTGTCTGCTTGAAGCTCCTCTGGTGTAGGTTCTGCACAGGGAGGGAATTCTTCTTCCTCAGAAGTAGAATCCACTGTAGAGGGAGGGATAGTAGGAAGTGGTTTGCTTCTACTAGCCCTAGCTTTAGGGAGCACTTGGTCCATTGTTCCAGGATCCAAGCTTCCCTGTCCTTTTTGCTTTTTGGCCTGAGCCCTTGTCAAAGCAAAAATATGCCCTGGGATGCCCAGCATTGCTGAATGGGCCTCCAACTCCACATCTGACCAAGCTGATGTCTCCAAATCATTCCCTAATAGACAGTCTACAGGTAAATCTGAAGCTACCACAACTTTCTTTGGACCAGTAACCCCCCCCCAGTAGAGATTTACAACAGCCATGGGTTGGCTAAGTGTGTTGTTGTGAGCATCGGTTACTTGGTACTGGTGACCAAGTAGGTGTTGTTCAGGGTGGACCAGTTTCTCTATGACCATAGTTACACTGGCTCCAGTGTCCCTGTAGGCCTGAACCTCAACACCATTTATTAGGGGTAGCTGCTTGTACTTATCCATATTAAGGGGACAAGCAACTAAGGTGGCTAAATCAATAGCCCCCTCAGAGACTAATATAGCCTCTGTGGTCTCCCTAACAAGACCAACCGCAACTAAGTTACCAATAGTGAGCCCAGCTACTCCCTTGGATTGGCTATTAGTAGGTTTGCTCCCACCACCACTGCTATTAGTAGGGACACTAGGTATAGCAGTAGGGGTTGTAGTGGTAGGAGGCTTGGTGCTTTTCTTTGGACAACTGGGATCTGTTGTCCAATGGCCTTTTATTTTACATAAATAGCACCATGGTTTCTTTTCCTTGTTTTGATTAGAAGAGGATTTGGGCCCACCACCCCCACCAGAGTGTTTTTGTGGGCCTGATGAAGACTCATTTTTAGATTTGTCCCCACCCTTGTCAGAAGACTTACCATCAATCTTCTTGTTGCCATCTTTGTCACCCCTGTATGAACTTTTCTGTTCACCCTTGTTCTGACCCATTTGTCTGCCTTCTTTCCCAATTCTTGGGGAGAGGTCAGATCAGAGTCCACCAAGTACTGGTGCAACAAATCAGACACACAATTATTAAGAATATGCTCTCTCAGGATCAAGTTATACAGGCTGTCATAATCAGTAACTTTACTGCCATGTAACCACCCCCCCAAGGCCTTCACTGAATGGTCAATGAAATCAACCCAGTCTTGTGAAGACTCCTTTTTGGTCTCTCTGAACTTTATCCTGTATTGTTCAGTGGTTAAGCCATAACCATCCAGGAGTGCATTCTTAAGAACTTTGTAATCATTAGCTTCATTTTCTTTTACAGTAAGGAGCCTATCCCTACCTTTTCCACTAAATGATAGCCATAGGATAGCAGCCCACTGCCTTTGAGGGACATCCTGTACAGCACAGGCCCCCTCAAGTGCAGCAAACCACTTGTTAATGTCATCCCCCTCCTTATAAGGGGGAACTATCTTATGCAGATTCCTGGAATCATGCTCTTTTGCAGGATGACTATGGGGAATACTGCTGCTGCCACCATGGGTTTCTAAACCCAGTTTCTGTCTCTCCTTCTCTACTTCTAAAGTCTGTCTATCCAAATCCAGCTGTTGCTTTTTGAGCTTCAGTCTGGTTTGTTCCACTCTCAATCTATTTAGTTCCCTTTCTAACAATCTGTCATCAGGGTGGGTGGGAGGGACATGCCTTGAAACAGAAGTATGGTGAGAATGGACAGAAGGAGACCTGTCCCTTACAGAGGGCACCCTAACAGCTTGGCTAACAGAAACATCAGTACCACTGTGGTGAGAATAAATGCTTTTGCTATGATGTGAGACAACACTATTTGTATGGTGTGGCTCTTCATCATTACCAACTATGCTAGACTGTCTAGTAATGGGAAGGCTAGGAAGTTTCTTTCCTGAATCTTTTCCTGGGGGAGTCCCTGGATCAGATTGGGAACCATTAGCTACTTTTTCTACAGATGGGGCACTTCTAGCCTTATCCTGTTCTCTAAGCATGTTAAGTAACAGTTCCAAGGAAGGATTCTTCCCTACACTCAAACCTCTCTCTATGCAGAGACTCCTTGCTCCTTTCCAGCTAAGGTGATCATATGCAAGTTTGGACAGATCAACATTTTGGCCTGTGCCAGACATTTTTAGAGAGAGTTAAAGTGATAGAAAAAGAAAAAAAGTTTGTCAGAGCTTTTAGAAAGACTGGGAAAAAAACTTTTTAACTTTTTAGAACTTTTTAGAAAGTTAGAAGTACTTTTCAGCACTTAGAAAAGAGTGAAAAGAGGAAATGCAAAACGTTTTGGTTATGTGTATATACACTGAACTTGTTTTGTATATTTTACTCTTATGAAAAGTACAATGACAAGAGTGGTAAGTAGTCTCAAAGCACTTATCCCACCGCTGCACAACCAATGTAGGAGGCTGGACTGGCTTGTAGTGAGTACCAAGGGGTACTTGCACCTTGCACCAGGCCCAGTTATCCCTTATTAGTGTATAGGGTGTCTAGCAGCTTAGGCTGATAGATAATGGTAGCCTAGCAGAGCAGCTTAGGCTGAACTAGGAGACGTGTGAAGCTACTACAGTACCACTTAGTGTCATATGCACAATATCATAAGAAAACACAATACACAGTTATACTAAAAATAAAGGTACTTTATTTTTATGACAATGTGCCAAAGTATCTCAGAGTGTACCCTCAGTGAGAGGATAGGAAATATACACAAGATATATATACACAATAGCAAAAATATGCAGTATAGTCTTAGAAAACAGTGCAAACAATGTATAGTCACAATAGGATGCAATGGGGACACATAGGGATAGGGGCAACACAAACCATATACTCCAAAAGTGGAATGCGAACCACAAATGGACCCCAAACCTATGTGACCTTATAGGGGGTCGCTGGGACTATTAGAAAATAGTGAGGGTTAGAAAAATAGCCCACCCCAAGACCCTGAAAAGTGAGTGCAAAGTGCACTAAAGTTCCCCAAAGGACAAAGAAGTCGTGATAGGGGAATAAGGCAGGAAAGACACAAACCAACAATGCAACAATGCTGGATTTCCAATCTGGGGTACCTGTGGAACAAGGGGATCAAGTCCAAAAGTCACAAGCAAGTCGGAGATGGGCAGATGCCCAGGAAATGCCAGCTGCGGGTGCAAAGAAGCTTCTACTGGACAGAAGAAGCTGTGGTTTCTGCAGGAACGCAACGGGCTAGAGACTTCCCCTTTGGAGGACGGATCCCTCTCGCCTTGTAGAGTCGTGCAGAAGTGTTTTCCCGCCGAAAGAACGCCAACAAGCCTTGCTAGCTGCAAATCGTGCGGTAAACGTTTTTGGATGCTGCTGTAGCCCAGGAGGGACCAGGAGGTCGCACATTGGACCAGGAGGTAGAGGGGACGTCGAGCAAGACAAGGAGCCCTCTTAGCAGCAGGTAGCACCCAGAGAAGTGCCAGAAACAGGCACTACGAGGATGCATGAAACGGTGCTCATCCGAAGTTACACAAAGGAGTCCCACATCGCCGGAGACCAACTTAGAAAGTCGTGCAATGCAGGTTAGAGTGCCGTGGACCCAGGCTTGGCTGTGCACAAAGGATTTCTGCCGGAAGTGCACAGGGGCCGGAGTAGCTGCAAAAGTCGCGGTTCCCAGCAATGCAGTCTAGCGAGGTGAGGCAAGGACTTACCTCCACCAAACTTGGACTGAAGAGTCACTGGACTGTGGGAGTCACTTGGACAGAGCTGCTGGATTCGAGGGACCTCGCTCGTCGTGCTGAGAGGAGACCCAAGGGACCGGTAATGCAGCTTTTTGGTGCCTGCGGTTGCAGGGGGAAGATTCCGTCGACCCACGGGAGATTTCTTCAGAGCTTCTAGTGCAGAGAGGAGGCAGACTACCCCCACAGCATGCACCACCAGGAAAACAGTCGAGAAGGCGGCAGGATCAGCGTTACAGAGTTGCAGTAGTCGTCTTTGCTACTATGTTGCAGTTTTGCAGGCTTCCAGCACGGTCAGCAGTCGATTCCTTGGCAGAAGGTGAAGAGAGAGATGCAGAGGAACTTGGATGAGCTCTTGCATTCGTTATCTAAGGAATCCCAAGAGACAGAGACCCTAAATAGCCAGAAAAGAGGGTTTGGCTACCTAGGAGAGAGGATAGGCTAACAACACCTGAAGGAGCCTATCACAAGGAGTCTCTGACGTCACCTGGTGGCACTGGCCACTCAGAGCAGTCCAGTGTGCCAGCAGCACCTCTGTTTCCAAGATGGCAGAGGTCTGGAGCACACTGGAGGAGCTCTGGACACCTCCCAGGGGAGGTGCAGGTCAGGGGAGTGGTCACTCCCCTTTCCTTTGTCCAGTTTCGCGCCAGAGCAGGGCTAAGGGGTCCCCTGAACCGGTGTAGACTGGCTTATGCAGAATTGGGCACATCTGTGCCCAAGAAAGCATTTCCAGAGGCTGGGGGAGGCTACTCCTCCCCTGCCTTCACACCATTTTCCAAAGGGAGAGGGTGTAACACCCTCTCTCAGAGGAAGTCCTTTGTTCTGCCATCCTGGGCCAGGCCTGGCTGGACCCCAGGAGGGCAGATGCCTGTCTGAGGGGTTGGCAGCAGCAGCAGCTGCAGTGAAACCCCGGGAAAGGCAGTTTGGCAGTCCCAGTGTCTGTGCTACAGACCACTGGGATCATGGGATTGTGCCAACTATGCCAGGATGGTATAGAGGGGGCAATTCCATGATCATAGACATATTACATGGCCATATTCGGAGTTACCATTGTGAAGCTACATATAGGTAGTGACCTACATGTAGTGCACGCGTGTAATGGTGTCCCCGCACTCACAAAGTCGGGGGAATTGGCCCTGAACAATGTGGGGGCACCTTGGCTAGTGCCAGGGTGCCCTCACACTAAGTAACTTAGCACCCAACCTTTACTAGGTAGAGGTTAGACATATAGGTGACTTATAAGTTACTTAAGTGCAGTGTAAAACGGCTGTGAAATAACGTGGACGTTATTTCACTCAGGCTGCAGTGGCAGGCCTGTGTAAGATTTGTCAGAGCTCCCTATGGGTGGCAAAAGAAATGCTGCAGCCCATAGGGATCTCCTGGAACCCCAATACCCTGGGTACCTCAGTACCATATACTAGGGAATTATAAGGGTGTTCCAGTAAGCCAATGTAAATTGGTAAAATTGGTCACTAGCCTGTCAGTGACAATTTGAAAGAAATGAGAGAGCATAACCACTGAGGTTCTGATTAGCAGAGCCTCAGTGAGACAGTTAGTCACTACACAGGTAACACATTCAGGCACACTTATGAGCACTGGGGCCCTGGAGAACAGGGTCCCAGTGACACATACAACTAAAACAACATATATACAGTGAAAAATGGGGATAACATGCCAGGCAAGATGGTACTTTCCTACACCTTCCCACTCTGGGCAACTTTAGCAACACAAGTGGGAAGGGTATGCCCAGACGTGGGTCCCGTGCTCCCCATGCCACTGGACTCAAGCTAGCCTGGTTGATGAAGGGTGATACCCTGAAACCGGTCCTAGGATGCTTGATTCCAGTGCAGGGAGGACCTGGCTTGGCAGTTCGGGCTGGACTGTTCCCATGGGGAACAGGGTCAAGACTGATTTGCATATAGCTGGGTTCAAACTGGAACGGCATGGGTCGCAAAAAAAACATGGTTTGAGGCCCAGATCTCTGTCCTGGGGGTGAATGTTTGACATTGTTCTGCATTCCGTCCATCACTTGTTCTTTCTGCATTTATTGCCCCAAGTGGGAAGGGTATGCCCAGACGTGGGTCCCGTGCTCCCCATGCCACTGGAATCAAGCTAGCCTGGCAGATGAAAGGTGATACCCTGAAACCGGTCCTAGGATGCTTGTTTCCAGTCCAGGGAGGACCTGGCTTGGCAGTTCGGAATGGACTGTTCCCATGAGGAGCAGGGTCAAGACTGATTTGCATATAGCTGGGTTCAAACTGGAACGGCATGGGTGGCAAAACAATTATGGATTTCGGCCCAGATCTCTGTACTGGGGGTGAATGTTTGACATTGTTCAGCATTCCGTCCATCACTTGTCCTTTTTGCTCTCATTGCGCTTCTAAGCACTGTAAATAACAGGTGTTTCTACTACTCAACGTAGTGGTAGTTAGCCTTTATGAGTATCCAAATTCATAAAGCTTTTATGGATATCAGTAGTAAGTACTTAATCCACTCACCCCCTTGCTTTGATCCCTTCCTGCCCTGTGACTCTTAAATGTTGTCTCATGGGGGGAACATCTTTCATGTGCAGACTCAGTCCTAGAAGTAGTGTGCTTCTTTTATCATAAAACTCCTCGATATGGGAATTAATTGCATTCATCAAGTTCATCTCTAAATGACAACAAAGAGGCCTATTCATAAAAGAGGTGCGCAAGATATTAAAAGCTCAACCCTTAATCGAGCCCGATGCTAGGTTCTGGCTCAGTTCGAGGTCCTCTTGGACCCTCGCGGCCAGAAGGAGTTGAGCTTTCATGTGATTTCTGCCTGCTACCAACTTTCTAACCTCATGTGCTAAAAAAGATAAAGCAGTGACCTTAGATGTAAAAAATGATTGGCTGGCCACATTGCATAGTGTTAAAATAGAAAACCTGGAATCAGTCCTGGTTCCCCCTGTGTAACCAAGTTGTGTGACCCTGGGCAAATATTTTATTTGAGCAACCCTCATTTTTCTTCCTTATCACATATGATAACCCCTTCAAATACGTGTGATCAAGTTGTGCTCTGTACAAATACATCTAGTGTTTGACTTAATAGACTACATTTTGCTCCATCTACAATAAGAATCTAGGCAACATTTAGGGTACACATGATAAGTGGGTGAATGACAGGAATATTTTTTTAGAAAATATCAAGAGGTAAGAAAATTTGTCAAAATATTGTCAAGTCGAAAATATCAAGAAACAGAATACTGAAGGTAAGGATATTGCTTTCTATGCATATAATATAATCTTTTAATTTTTTTAATATATAACAGTGTTTAATTTACTTGTATTAACCATAATTTTAAATTAATTTAATACACATTAGTTATTATACTAATTTTAGGTGTTATTATAATAATTGTTTTATTTTTTAGTATAGCTTGTAAGCTGTAGTGTCTAATTACGTTTTTATGACATCTAATTAGTAATTTATAATTTAGGTGCACGTTTTTGGGTTTGCAGGGGTATAGGATGGGGCATTATATAGATATTGCTTTTTAATTTAAATTATTTTTAATGTTAAGTAAATGTTTAATTAGTAATTAATTATGTAAATTATTTAAGTGATAATATGTTATTTCAAATATTTGAGTGCATTTTGTGATATTTCATGTGCAATTTTAATTTACGTTTTGATTACTAATGTATAATTTAGTAGCTGGTTTTCGGGTTTGGAGGGGAATCAGGTGGGAAGCTATTTAATTTACACAATTTGTTTTTTTTTACATAACTTTTTATGTCATTTGTATATTAAAAAGTTAATTGCTTATGTAGATTGATTATTTGTAATGTCAACTTTTTGTTGTATTTTAATTAACTGTTTATTTATTGATAACTATATTTGGTAATAAACATTATTAACATGAATTTTATAATTATTATTTTATTGTTACTATTTTTAATTTAAAATTTATTTTAAAGGGTTTTTCGGGGTCATAGGGAGGGAAGCGTATTCATGTTAGATGTATGTAGTTTGTTTCATATTTGTTAATTAAAAAAAAAAAATATTAGGAATTGTAATGGTATATTTAACCCTTCCTAAATCCAATACTTTCCATGAATTTGCTTACCATGGAGTGGGAATAGTTAATCTAACACCCTCCCAAAGTTCAACACTTTCCCTACTGTTGCTTAGATCACAATGGGATAAGTACATTTAACCCCTCCAACCTCCAACACTCTCATGACGTTTGCTAAGATTGAAGTGGGTATAGTAAATCCAACCTTTTCTAAGTCCAATATTTTTCCTGATTTTGCCTATGTTGAAGTGGGAATAATAAATCTAACCCCTCCTAAGTCCAACACTTTCTCTACTTTTGTTTAAATTTGAGTTAGAATAGCAGATCTGACTTCTTTGAAGTCCAACAGTTGTGTGCTAGTGTTGTTTATGTTTACTGTTTTTTATATTACAGACACACAAACACACGCACACACATCCACACACACACACATATGTATATTTAATTCACAGTATTATTATGACTATTTTCATTTTGATTTTTAAGCTGTTTCATATATGTTTTTGTTATATTTACGTTTGTCAACTTTTACTTATAAGTTATTGTTAACATTTCTAATTGTTTTAAAATTATTTAATCATTGTGTATTATTATATTATTATTTGTATTTTAATATTTTTAATGAGTTATATATAGTGATATTTTTCTATACTTACATTATTTTTGATGATATTCTGTTCCACTATATCTTTGACTAGATATTTCAGTAGTTTTCATACAAAGTATGTAAACTCATTATTTTTATAGACGGTATATTTGATATGATATACTGGTGTAACAATATTGTTGTTCTCAATATACCGTCAAGAAACCAACAACTGTCTTGAGTCCTAGATCACTAATGGCATTGTTGTCAGCGGGGGGCATAGAAGCTTCTAAACGCATGTTTAAAAACTCACTTTTAATAAATACATCTGAATGCAAGTATATAATCTGATATACTAAGCTGAACCACTCTCACTTGGTAAATTAATACACATTGGTACGTTTGGAAGAGATTTTATCATTCTTTTTAAGTAATGTTTGTTGCATGATTCACATGTTAAATAATTGTAGGACTCTTGGAGCCAAGCCAGGCTCTAGGCTGGGCTCTGGCTTGGCTATCCATGTACATTTGTTGGCTTGCCCACTTCTAATTCACGAAAATAAATTTGGTCATAGGTATATGCTTGTGAAAGCCCGCGAACATGCCTGTTCATCAGCATTCGCACATTTCTCTCTTTTCCCTCTGTACCAAGAAACAGTCCAAGTTTTACTCCTGCGAAAGACTGATATAACTTCCCTTCCATTGCAGGAAGGGGTACAGATCACCCTAACATTTGCTGGGAGTGTAATAGAAGGGTTTTTTACAGGTGAATAAGTATTTTCCATACAGAAAAAGATAATTAAAAAATGTGCATTTGTACAGGGGATCCTATTTCTCCTATTCAGAGTTTTCCACGTGTGGAGCTCGTCACCACGGATAACTCCCTACAGCAAGAATAAGATCCCAGTGGGAATGTGACATGAATACACATGGAAACTTGCACATGGTGCAGTTATCTGTGAGCATTCCAGAAAATGTTTGTGAATTCCAGAATGCCGTAAATCTACACTTGAATGTAGATCTAAATCAGTAAGTGCAGATTTATGACTTTCTTTGTGATCACTCTCATTGCGTTTCCTGGACAACACTGGCCATTTTCCAGGGCTTCTGCAATCGCTATATAACATAACCCAATTTAGATTAATTTATAAAGCTATATGCAGACCTAAGTTCATATTAAGTGTGCAAATAAATACATTTTCAAGAGCAAAATGTTATTCCTGACTCATGGAATCAGGAATGGAAGAATGTGCCTCCTAGAGGCTTATTGAGCAGCAGCATGGCAGAATTTCCGGTGTGAGCAAATCTAGTTACAGGGGCAAGTTTATGGGCATTCATGGGTATGGGTGTGTATGGCGTTTGAATAGGGTGACTATTTCCGAAAGGCAGCAGGGCACTCAATCAATCAATCAAACAGAGTATTTGTAAAGTGCACTACTCACCTGTGAGGGTCGCAAGGTGCTGAGGGGAAGGGGAAGTTGGGGGCTGCTACTGCTCGAACAGCCATGTCTTGAGATGTCTCCTGAAGGTAAGTAGGTCCTGTGTCTGACGCAGGCAGGTGGGAAGAGTGTTCCACGTCTTGGCGGCGAGGTGGGAGAATGATCTGCCACCGGCCATTGTTCTGTGGATGCGTGTGACGGTGACGAGGGCAAGTCAGTGGAGCGAAGCTGTCGGGTAGGGGCACTATTTAGAGTCAAAGGTAAAGGCACAGCCAACATGTGATTAGACGGTGTAGCTGGTTTCTAAGTCCAATATAGTGCTCTATATTCTTGTCTGGCCAATAAAAGAAATCCTATGTTTTTTTGGAGGGGGTAAACTTCAGGTATGTGCTGGTCATCCATGTCTGGATGAGGCAGTGTTTGAGGCATTGGATGTCTGGAGCAAAGGAGACTTTCAAATATAGTTTTATACAGTTGTGTGTCGTCAGCCTATTGGTAAATTCTGATGTTTTTGTCGGTGAGTAGAGTCCCAAGGGGCTCCATGTAGAGGTTGGAGATGATGGGGGAAAAGATGGAAGCTGGGGGGACTCCTCAGAATTTAGGAATCTTCTGGGACCTGGAGAAGCCTACGTGAATGAGCTGGATTCACTTAGATAGATATGATGAGAACCAGTGAATCGCAGTGTAGACTTCAGGGTGGAATGAGGGTGGGATGGCCAACTGTGTCAAAGGTAGCTGAGATGTCTAGTGATTGCCAGAGACAAGGCTCATCTACATCTATGATCAGAGTTATGTTGTTTATGATTTGTGGGGTAGCTGTCTACATGCTGCAGCATGAGCTGAAGCTGAATTAGTAATTTAGTTGGAGTTAGTTGGCATTGTTATGATCTAAGTTGCACTCAGACTACTTTTTTTGATGATCTTGTTTGCTGAAGGGTAGGTGAGTGATAGGCCGGTAGAACGCAAGGTCATCTGGTCGTCAGGGTGGTGTCAGAACCCCGGCAGCGCGTGGGCGCGGCCGCTCCCCTCTCGCTTCTACAGCTGCTCTCTCTGTTCAACCGTATGCCCTTCGCCTCTGCCTTCCCGCAACAACTTCTGCCTACCGCTCTAAGCCGCGACCCCTTTGCAGCAAGAACCACCTGTCAAGACGGTTGGGCCATTGATGGCTCCACTGCTCTCATCATGTAACATGGACACCAGTACAAACTATAAGGAAGTGAGAGAGGACTTTGTTTCCCAGCTTTCCTGGGTGACAGCCATTTTGGGTGTGGTCAGGCTATAAATACCTGCCACACCCCTCTAACCAATGCTTCCTATTCAGAAACCCTTTGGAGGAGCTGATGTTGTTCCTCGCTGCTGATTGGATCTGTTCCAGTCTGCCTTCCCTTTGCGAGCGGCCGGCTCGCGGCGGTGAGAGATTTCCTTTGATGGGCTTCCCTGGCCTCTTGGTGAACTCCGTATTCGGAGTCTTTATTTGTTTGCGAAAGACCGAGTATGTTGCCTAGCAACATCTTGCCCTCGGCCGTCTTTCTCCCTTGATACAAAAATAGCAAAAATAGCAATTTCTCCTTGTCATTTCTATTGAAGTTCACTATGGGCCAGATGTAGGAAGACGGCAAATTGCGATAATATTAATGAGGTGGGTCGCAATTTGCGCCCCCATAGCGACTATGGGCACTCACGGGGATGGAGGCCTGCTGGGAACAGCAGACCTCCATGTCCGTGACTGCTTTTAAATAAAGCTGTTTTTTTTTTTCAAAGTGTAGCCCGTTTTCCTTAAAGGAAAACGAGCTGCACTTAGAAAAAAAAAAACGAAACGTTTAGTTTTGGATTTTTTCAGGGCAGGTAGTGGTCCCTTGGACCACTGCCTGCTCTGAAAAAATATTTTTGGGTCCACTCACAAAGGGGAAGGGGTCCCATGGGGACCCCTTCCAGTTTGCGAGTGGGTTACCATCCACTTCAAGTGGATGGTAACTGCGACTCCATTGCGGACGCAAATGGAATTGCATACCACTGCGAGTCGCAAATAGGAAGGGAACACCCCTTCCTATTTGCGAGTCAGAAATGCATTTTGCGAGTCGGTTCCGACTCGCAAAATGCATTTCTGTATAGCAAACACATGTTTGCGACTCGCAAACGGCGATTTTCGCCGTTTGCGACTCACAAACTGTTTGCTACATCTGGCCCTATGTTATTGTTTGTATATTTCTTTGCTCAGTGAATGGGTTATTTCTTCGCGCTGTAGACGCTCTACCAAGCAACAATGTTGTTATATCTTGCATGTTATTCTTTTGGCAAAAAGAGACAGTGACTTTGTGTTTTTGTTTTCATACATTCATTGTTGGGACTCGTGTGGAGTGAGTTCATGAATAAAACAAAGGCTGCATGATAGCTTCGCGCTGAGTGCGTGTTATTGTGAAATATCGTTTCAGTTCGTGTTTGGTGTTTTTGAACCAAGCAGATTCTATTTAGAGAGATCCTTAATTCTGTGTAGAGCTCCTGTTATATATTCATGAGATAGGTTGTCCTGTGACATTTCTTGAATATCTGGTGTAAGAGTGGTGCATAGCTGCATCGTTCCACGATCACTTTAGAGGGACTTTGGTTCTCTGTTGGCATTTGAGATTAGTGAGATCATTTGCAAGGTAGTGATTCATTGTTGCATAGTTATTACTGTACTACTGTATATTCTGCATTAACCTCTTCCTTTTCAGATCTCCCTCCTGGCTGTTCCTTTCCGATTATCCCTTCCCCCAACCGGGCCCCTCCAAAGTTCAGCGCCATAACGGTATCTGACTTTGGTGTTGCCCATTATCAGCATCGTGCAGATCCCGAGAACCTGGACCTCCTGACAGGTGGTTTGAGGGTTTATTCAGGAACGGGACTTTTTGGCTTGTCTTGTGAGCTTCACTAAAGATACATTGAATGAGGGAAGTGTTCACGATGGTGAGGAGGAGTGAGAGAGCTTCAATGAAGAAGGCTTTGATGAAGGACAGAGGTAAGATGTCATCCTCATGAGATGGTGTCTCTGAGGAAGCTGAGGATGTCGGCAATGTCTACAAGAGATGACTGCTATAGACAGCGAGGAAATGTGGGTGTCAAAAGAGAAATTACAGTTAAAACACTCGCAAATCTATTTCTGTTACGGACAGCGATGATATGTTTTCAAGGTGGGCTTGGGACATCACACACTCAAAGTGATTGGTGGACATAAGAAGATGTTACTAAATGAGAAATGTTTTCCATTTGAAAAAGCCTGTAAGTGACAAAAACACTTTTGCATCACATTTCCACACACAGAAAGGCAAACCTATTACAGTATGTTTACAAAAAACGTTGAACAAGTGAGTGTTCACTCAATATACTTCTGTTTCAGATTTCAAAAATTACTCCAGGAATTTTCTACGAATTCCTCTAAATGTTAGAACGGTTGGTTCATACATAGGAGTAATATTATGTGTGCAAGTTCCAATTATTTTATGTGACCTTTTTGTGAATCAGACTGCCGGGCCCTTTACCAAGGCCTTTCTCCCATGTTTTACTTTGCAGGAACCTTGGCCTCATAGGCTCTGAGCATTGGTATTACTGCCCTCTCATAGGTCATGAGCAATTGTACTATCAAGCTTTCACCCTAAAGACTACTGAGGCCTAATAAGGCCCATGAACTGGCTAATAATGCCTTTATTGTTAGCACGTTCAGTTTCCTATGAATAAGTAAACCAAAATTAGCATGTTAGATAACAGCCTCTAAGCATCTTTCTCTTCAGCCGTAGGAGTAATTCACTTTTACTTTCCCATTATTCTGACCTTCGTGAAATATTTCATAACACAGGACCACAGGCTCCCTTCCGAAAACTCCTACTTTTTACCCTAACTGAAGAAAGGAGGAATACCCTATTACAATGTTAACTGGCAACAAGCACAGAATGTACTAGCCCTAAAGGAAGCAGATACAATCCGTACTGGTGAGTTTGGGTATGAGAAAGCCTATTCCACCTAGTGGTGGGTGCCCATTGGCCCAGGGTGCTCATGGATCCCTACCCCTCCACCACTGTTCCAACTCTTTTGCCAGGGGCATTGGAAAGGCAGGGATCTCATTGGCTTCCTACCCTCCTTCCTCGTGAGACGGTTGACTCAGTCCCTCGTGAGAGTAGGGTAGGAAGCGCACTGCGAGGAATCCATGATGTCAGCAGGCCAGCATCATGGGAGGGAAGGGGTTCTTTAGGTCTGAGCTATCTTGGCCTCGGGTGTGGGCCTGGCAGGACAATGGCAAAGCAAATTCTCAACCACTCATTACCCGAGTATAAGATCCCTTTAGGGGTTGTAGGTGGTAGGCAGCAAGGTGTGTTGGACTTAAGTGGTAAAGCAGGCTATATCAGCAGTCAATCCAATCTGAGTCTCTCCACTTCACAAACAAATTGTGAAGGCACTGTGGTTGGCATCCGTCTTTTTTAGTCCATGAGAAGTTTACCATCAGGTTGGTGGAGTATTTTAGTGGCTTAGGTATCAGTGTAGGGCATGGAGATGTAGCTCCTGGTCAGACAGTCATACTTGTAGATATTAATCATTTTATTCTGTCAGTTACATTTTTATAGATGTGCCATACTTAGATGCATTGTAACATATGTAATTGTTATCTGATGTAATTCTTTGCACTTCATGTAGTTTAAAATTGTTGTGTTTATTGTTTGCTCCAAAATAAACATGATCCGCAACCCATCGCAAAATCCTAGACTTATGACTTATCATTGGTTCGGTGGAGTTTCAGGGGAGATGTGGTCTACACCAAGGGTCTCCTGGTTCCATGTAGATAGCGCACACCATAGGGGTGTGCGGTGCTAGGATCAAGGGCCCCTTTAGATCCACTCCTCTCCCCTGCTCTCATAACTTTTTGGCAAGAGGCAGGAAAGGCTGCAGGCTCACAGGTAGTACTTCCTGTCCGCAGTCTCATGGGCCTCGGATGGTGGACAGGAAACAGGAGGTCACTGGTGTGATTAGCGTATCATTTCCAGTCATGATGTTGCGGTGGCAGGGGGCTATTTGGCCTGACATGGCCTCTTTCTTTTGAGAGGCCATCATGATGTCGGTACCACAACAGAGTGCAGTCCTCCTGTTGTGACCAACCCATTTGCCACCATCCCAGACCCAAAGTTCTGATGTAGTTGAGGTTGGTGAATCAAAGCATCTCTGTGTGAAAAAGTGGCAGGCAACAGTAATTGATCACAAGGATATATGGACCCTCTAGTGCAGGGGAATCCAACCTTTTCTGTAATGAGAGATACTTCTGATCAGTGAAAATTGTGAGGTACTGAAGGCTATGCAACTTGCACATTGTTACCAGCCACCCTCACACATTCATTGACTTTAAGCCTAATGTCCATCAAACCAGATACTATAGTTTGAACAAAATATTTTGACTAGGGGCACGATAACAAGGCTGCTATGTGTGTCAGAGCGTGGTCATTGGGGATGTATGAACATGTGTGCCTATGAAAGGGATATATGTGTACGGGTGACTGAGAGCCTGTGTTGTATGCACTTGTGGCACGGAACATACCTTTTGCCATATGTGGCACCATTACATGTATAACACAAACGTACAACCATTTTTGAAATGGGAGAAATTTAAAGTGCAGAAAAATGTTCTGCAAAATGTTCATTATATGAAAAAAAATTCTGCATTTTTAATTTCTCCCACTTAAAATAATGGCTGTACTTTTCAGTTATAAATGTGACACTGTGTTTACCAGCCACTGGCAGCAAGATGCCCACTGTGTGTATAGGTGGCACTTTGAAAATTAAACTGAAGGGTTAACTTTATGTTTATATGGATTCCATAAAAACTCATCATTTACATTTTCTCCCATTTTGAAGAGTCTCATTTACAAATAGTAGGCATCATGCTTCCAGTGGCCTGTAGATGCAGTGCCTTTTTTTTATAACAGAAAAATACATTTGTTTAAATGGGAGGAATTTAAAGTGAAGAAACATGGTTCATAAAACATTAAGACGTAATTGGCTTAATTGAGAGAAGAGAAAAACATTACAGCTTAACATTTCACAGAAATATTTTTCTTCACTTTAAGTTTCTCCCATTTAAAAAAACATGACTATATTTTTCAGTTATAAATATGGCACAGTGTCTACTGGCCACTGGTAGCAGGAGTCCTGTTGTTTGTGAATGCAACACTTTGAAACGGGAGAAAATTAAAATGAAGAGTTAAGATAATCATTAAGGTAATGTTTCATTTTAATTTTCTCACACTTAAAAGCATTCAGAAACATCATTTTGTTCTTGTGCTCCAATACTGAGTTGACAATTAATTTTATTCAAGAGTTAAATACCTCAGTGTTTCAGGTCTTCACCTCTGTACCCCCGTTTGGGTCATAAATATGACTGAGCACTTCTCATTATCAGGCACTGCTATCTGCAGCCTGAATATAATAATGTAAAATAAACGCAGCCTTCCCTTAACTTTAAAAAGAAAATGTGTCCTGTGCTTATTTAAAAAAGGGAAGCAAGTCCTTAGTGCTGTGACATTTGCCAAGGAGAGACTCATTGTAAATACCTTTATAGTCATTAATCATATTATTCTGTCACTAAAAGGTTTATAGATGTGCTATACGAAGATGCATTGTAAAGTGTACAACCTTTATCAGATGTAATTTTTTATACTTTGTGTGATTTAAGATTATTGTTTGCTGTAAATAAAACATGACCCATTACTCATGACAAAATTCTGAAGTAGTGACTTGTTATTGATTCGGATGAGTTGGAGGGGGGTGTGGTCTAGACTGTGGGTCTCCGGGTCCTCTAGTGCAGTGTGGTGTTTGTTTAGTGCAGGAGT
Organism: Pleurodeles waltl; assembly: GCF_031143425.1. Classification (NCBI taxonomy): domain Eukaryota; kingdom Metazoa; phylum Chordata; class Amphibia; order Caudata; family Salamandridae; genus Pleurodeles; species Pleurodeles waltl. Next base: position 1,310,789,489 of record NC_090437.1, on the reverse strand, counting down.
CTTCAACCTTTTCTGTAGTGAGAGCCACTTCTGATCAGTGAAAATCACCATGAGCTACAGAAGGCTAAACAATTAGTGCATCAAACACCTTACGTGGCACTGTGTCTTGTATAACACAAACATACAACCATTGTTTTAAATGGGAGGAATGTAAAGTGCAAAAATGTTGATAAAGTGGAACATTTATCTGCACTTTAAATTTCTCCCATTTAAAAAGTGACTATTTTTCAGTTACTAAAAATGACACAGTGTTCTAATGGACACTGGGAGCAAGAAGCCTGATGTTTGTCAATGCAACACTTTGGAAAAAAAAGGGGAAATGAAAATGATAAGTTAATTTACTCACAGGTATCTTTTCATTTACATTTTCTCTTATTTAAAAGTGTTGAGGAACATAATTTTGTTCTCACCTCCAATATTATGTGTACATGAACATTTAAGAGTTAAATACCTCAGTGCTTCAGTTCTTCACCTTTGTGCCCTGGATCAAAACAATTACTCCAGCACTGCTCTTTATCAGGCCCTGGTATTTACAGCCTGATTATAAGAATGTAAAATAAACACAGCCCCTCCTTAACTTTAAAAGGAAAAATGTGAACCTGTGCTTTTTAAAAATGAACTTAAGGCTGTGAGCTACTCTGAAGCGTTCTGGGAGCTACTCATGATCCACTGGTTGGAGACACCTGGTTTAGTGTTTATAAAGCGCAATCCTTCAGGGTGTGTGCCATTAGGACCGTATGGGCCTGCACCTTCCCCTGCTCTTGCAATTCGTTGTCCGGGGAGCTAGTGGGGAGAATACAGGTCCATGAATTGGGCTTCCTGCCCTTTGCCTCTCAAATGCGGGGCAGGTGGCATGAAGCAGGAGGGGGACTGCGCAAGCAGCGTGTCACTTCATCACTTCTGGTTCTGGTGTCACAATGGCAATAGGCTATTTGTGCCTGCATTGGCTTGGCATCGGCCTTTTTGATTTTCCATTGTGACAGCAGGACTGGGATTGCTGTGGTGCTCTACAGTCTACATCCCCTGGAACAAGGAATCTCTTCACTCCAACACTGTTTACTCCAACAGGCCCCGATGGAGTACTTGAAGTCCCGCAGGCCCTGATCTAGCGGCCTGATTGGCGAGTCCGTGTTTTTGGCTCCAGTGGCTAATTTGTAAATAAAACTGTGCTGGTGCCTAAAGCTCTCCTCAGAAACACGTGGCTGCAGCATTTAAATGTGCGAGCATAGAGTACTGAGGCAGAGTAATCCCTAAAGCCATTTTGGACCTCTTTAATCTATTTACAGCCCCTCCTGCCCCTTCAGCTCACTGTTGCAGCTTTCTGCTTTCTCCATTTGTGACGCTTTTCTGTGTTTCTTTGCTCCATCTTTCCCATTTGTGTCTTTTGCTTGCAGTAACTGCCTGATGCAAAAAAATAAGTGTCGGCTTTCAAAAATAAGTGCCGGTGCCCCCCACCAGCTCAAATTAAGCACCATTTAGCTCTCTCCGTCCCTCCAAACATTTCTGTGTTTCTTACTCCCGTGGTGTGTATCACTGGCCCCCTTTCTTGCTTAACCTCCTGAAGGAGTAAATCAGCCTCTTTGGTCTCAATCTCATAATCTCCCTGGCCCAGTAAGTCCCGCCATTTGCTTTCATGGCCACATAAGCTTCTGGGTGCCTTACAGAGTGGTTTTTACTGCACAGTAGCATTTTCTTTATGCAGTCCACAGCAGCCCTCACCTAGCCAGTGTCATCCCTTCCTTTCCCGGGCTGGCTGCCTCTTCTTAAATTGTTGCTCTTGTTACCTACTTCTCGGGAGGCTTCCCAGGGCCAGGAACACGGATCAGCGCTTTTCAAGCGGTGAGATAAGGTGTGGGGGTGTTTTCAGGGCTGCATTGTTGTTCAAAAAAAATCTTAATTGATTGCGCCTTGCTCTGTTCATTTTGCTTGGATGCTTGAGCTTTCCTCTTTTTAAGAAATGCCGGGACCCAAGGGTTGTGTTGTGCTGGGGAGAGGGGACCCTGAATTGACTCATGCATTAAAAGTAGTCCTGCAGAAATTGGGTGATGAAGGGGAGCCTGGATCATCATCTGATTCTGATTCCGAGGTAGATGGCCAATCAAGTGCTCTGCTCCAATGTTCCACCCCGTGCAGCCTTTCCTCCATTGAAGAAGAGATCCAAAACACAAGGAGAGCAAGGGGGTCCCAGCCTGGATCGGGGTGGTCAAGTGTCCCCAGATCAGGAGGCACCACTGGCCCCATCACCTTGCACCTGCGACATGCAAAATCCACTGCCTTTGCATACGCCAGCTCCTGAGATCTCTGGTCTGATGAGGTCCTTAAAACCTTCAAGCAGATCTGTAATTTCTTACAAAGCCCCTCCTCCAGCACAGGCATAGGCCCTTGCAGCTGTCCATCCCAGCCGCACATGCAATCAGCAGGATCATCATCATCTGGGGGAGGGAGGTGTACCGCTCCAAGGTACTCTGGTGCCCTGGGCCTCAGTCACATGGGCGCACCAGCCGAAAAGGCGGATCCCACCACTGCAGTGTTGACATCGGTTGCCCAGTTGTGAGCTCATCTTGCCAGCAATGTTGAGGCTCCTTCCACGAGCATGGCACAAACCTTCTGAACTCTCTTCTCTCACGGATTTGAAAAAACAGTTGGAGGATATTGCAGCCGACAGGGAAAATAGGGACAGTGGAAAAAGCAGGACAGATGGTTAGGATGGTGGTCTCTCTCCTGTCAGTGAATCACTTGCAGCAGTGGAGACAGGTAAAAAACAGTGGGGACACCGGTTTTAGGTAGTAAATCGGAGGGTGCTGCACTTTGGAGAGTCTCCAGCGTACTTAGAGGCATTGGGGGGTGAGAGAAAATATCTCCAAACCGAGCAAGCTGGCATCACGTGCCGGCAGATATAAAAGCAAACATTTGGAGGAGTGATTTCAGACAGATGTTTTCCCTCAGTCCGGCAAAAAGGAGGGATTTGGAGTTAAAGGGGGAGGATGGTAAAGGGTGGTGAGGGAGAAAAAGCAAAAGGTGGAGGAGAATATCACGAACTGGCTCTTTGGCTTCAATGTTTATGACTTATGTTTGTAAAAGGACCCGAGCTAATCACCTCAGTGGTATTCTATGCAAATAAGATTCTTAAAGCACACCATGTATGTGACAGTACTGCCTGACTTGGGTATGACCGGGACATCAGATAAGCCAAGGATAAGGACCCTGCTATCCGGTGGGACTAGACTGAAGTGAATGTTTGGTTGAAAACGGTAAATAACATAACCCCAGTGAGGCATACTTTTCGCACCCAACACTCCACTTGTAATAGTAAGGGCGCTTGCTGGGAGTTCAACGAGAAGGTATGCACCCGCCCATCCGGATCTTGCAAATACAAACATGTCTGCTCTTTTTGTGGCCTCCTCTCTCATTCCAAGTTCAAATGTGTTAAAAAAATAAAAGAAAAAGTGTAGTAGGCAACCAGCTAAACTCAGTAGTTGGTAAGAGCCTGCCCACTCCAGTTCAGGTGGATAGGTTATTACCCTGGCTCAACGTATACCCCAAAAGGCAAGTGACGCAGTCATTGAACTTTGGTTTCTCCTTACGTTTAGGATCCCAGCGATTGGTGTAACTCCAGATGTACACTGCAATAACCAGCTGTCTGAGTGCACCCACCCTGAGGTTATAATCTACAAATTTCAGAAAGAATTATCTCTGGGCAGGTCTCCTGGTCCTTTTCCTGAGCTGGCAGACAAAACCTTTGCTTGCTTACCCTTACAAGTTGTTCCCAAAAGAGAGCCAGGACAGATCAGGCTATTTCACAATCTGTCAGCCCCAAAAGGGGGATCAGCCAATGGTGCAACTGATCCACAGGGTTGCTGTGTAAAATATTCATGTGTAGCCCAGGCATTGTTGTGCTTAGGGGTTGGAGGAGGGGGTTGTCATGGCCAAAATAGACATTGAATCTGCTTTCCAGTTCTTACCAGTCCATCCTGATGATTACCATTTGCTGGGCTTTCACTTCAGGGGCATGTACTACTATGATATTTGCATGACTATGGGCTACACTGTCTCCTGCTCTTATTTTGAACAGTTCAGCTGTGCGCTAGAGTGAATATTTGTATAGCAAACTGGGCATCGGCAGGTTATACACTAACTTGATGAATTTTGCTTTCTGGGCCCATCCAAAACTAAACTATTGGCCCTTCTACATGCATCAGCTTCTTAGGCATCTAAATTGACTGAATTGCTGATGAATGTTGCCTTCCCCCAGAAAAGGTGCTCACATTCAGGCAGTCAATTGAGGGGGTTTTGTCTCATAAGAAGGTTTTAGTAGGCCAATTGAGTTTTGCCGTAAGAATTATCACCTGGGCCCGTCCATTTTCCAGATCTACTGCTAGGTACATGTCAGGTCTCAAGCATAAACATCACCACACTATATTGCCTGCTGGAGTCAGGGAGGATTTAAAGATTTAGCACACCTTTTTGGAGCGGTTCAATGGCTCTGTAGTCTGGCCACCACTCCTGTATCCAATCATATGCTGGGCTTGTCACTGAGTCCACTGGCAGTATGGTAGAGCGCCCCCCCCCAAATGGGGGGATGCGGCTCTTAGATCCCGGGGCCGCCATGGCCTGAGCCCTATGCACTAGTTGTGCGTTGGCTGGCCTTGGGCACTTCCGCCCTCTTGCCTCACGAGGTGAAAGGGTGGAAGTGCTTGCTGCAGGGGTCGCATGGGCTGTGTCATTTCCGGGTCCGGCTGCCGGTGCCGCATCAGATGGGGGGGTACTTAAGTGCCCCCCAAGGAAGGGCTCGGCCTTTTCGTGGGTGCGGCATCCACGGTTTTGGGTCCTGGAACAACCTGACGACGGGTGGAAACACTTTCCTGGAACGACGTGGGGGCAGCGCCTGCCGTGTCCAGGACAATCGACGCTGGTGATCCCGCGAAGGCCTCAGTAACATCGGGGCCTTCTTCTCTGCACAGCAGCCTCATGCCGCATCAGGACCTATATTCTTTACCCCCGCCGGGGCCTGCAGCATGCGTCATTTTTTACACCACATCAGAAGCAAACTGGAACCCCTTCGGGGCCCGCAGCAAGCACGCTGCATCAGAGCCTTTTCTTCTTCGGCTACTTGCACGCCGCATCAGGGCCTTTTCTTCGGCCGCTTGGAGGGCCTTGTCTGGGCCCCCTCGTCTCCCACTTTGTCCGGCGTAGGAAAGGGGCAATTTACTCGGAAGCCCTGTCTGATCTCAACATTCTCCCCCGCTCCAAGGCCACTGAATGATGTCATTTTCGGAGAGCCTCCCCTGATGCCCTCCTGCGCTGCATTTTTGGCGTCCATGTCCCTTCTTGATCGGGGACATTTTAGGAGGCCTTATCTGGGTTTTCCCCTTCAGCCCCTTCCTTGCACCTTAAGATTCAAGAAATCCCTAGAATCCCCCCCCCCCCCCCCCCCCCCCCCCCCCCAGCCTTCCTGACCTGGCTGGGCGGCCCACCAGCATTGTTTTTTTGCAAACATCGGCCAAGTCCGAGACAGGAATGCACTTCAGATCTGGGGTAAGTGTACATGTGCGGGAAGGGAGAAAGTTACTATCGTGTTTATATATAATTTACACATTGTTGAGATATAATAGTAGTCTGTGCATAATTGATTCATTGTTGTAACACAATTGTAGTGCCTGCATTTGATGTCATGACTTCAAGTCGCTGTAGGGTCAGAAAGAAAAAAGGGAAGTGTAAGGAAATGCCTCCTTGGCATGGTTACCCCCTGAATTTTTGCCTTTGCTGATGCCAAGTTATGATTTGAAAGTGTGCTGGGACCCTGATAACCAGGCCCCAGCACCAGTGTTCTTTCCCTAAACTCTACCTTTGTCTACACAATTGGCACAACCCTGGCACCCAGGTAAGTCCCTTGTAACTGGTACCCCTGGTACCAAGGGCCCTGATGCCAGGGAAGGTCTCTAAGGGCTGCAGCATGTCTTATGCCACCCTAGGGACCCCTCACTCAGCACATACACACTGCTTGCCAGCTTGTGTGTGCTGGTGGGGAGAAAATTACTAAGTCGACATGGGACTCCCCTCAGAGTGCCATGCCAACCTCACACTGCCTGTGGCATAGGTAAGTCACCCCTCTAGCAGGCCTTACAGCCCTAAGGCAGGGTGCACTATACCACAGGTGAGGGCATATGTGCATGAGCACTATGAGCACTAGCAAAACCTTAGACATTGTAAGTGCAGGGTAGCCATAAGAGTATATGATCTGGGAGTCTGTCAAACACGAACTCCACAGCACCATAATGGCTACACTGAAAACTGGGAAGTTTGATATCAAACTTCTCAGCACAATAAATGCACCCTGATGCCAGTGTGCACTTTATTGTAAAAATACACCCAGAGGGCATCTTAGAGATGCCCCCTGAAAACATACCCAGACTTCCAGTGTGGGCTGACTAGTTTTTGCCAGCCTGCCACACACCAGACATGTTGCTGGCCACATGGGGAGAGTGCCTTTGCCACTCTGCGGCCAGGAACAAGCTTGTACTGGGTGGAGGTGCTTCTCACCTCCCTCTGCAGGAACTGTAACACCTGGCGGTGAGCCTCAAAGGCTCACCCCCTTTGTTCCAGCGCCACAGGGCATCCCAGCTAGTGGAGATGCCCGCACCTCCGGCCACTGCCCCCACTTTTGGCGGGAAGGCTGGAGGAGATAATGGGAAAAACAAGGAGGAGTCACCCCCCCAGTCAGGACAGCCCCTAAGGTGTCCTGAGCTGAGGTGACTCTTATTTTTAGAAATCCTCCATCTTGTAGAAGGAGGATTCCCCCAATAGGATTAGGGATGTGCCCCCCTCCCCACAGGGAGGAGGCACAAAGAGGGTGTAGCCACCCTAAGGGCCAGTAGCCATTGGCTACTGCCCTCCCAGACCTAAACACACCCCTAAATTGAGTATTTAGGGGCTCCCAGAACCGAGGAAGATTGATTCCTGCAACCTAAAGAAGAAGAAGGACTTCTGACCTGAAGCCCTGCAGTGAAGACGGAGACGACAACTGATTTGGCCCCAGCCCCACCGGCCTGTCTCCCTACTTTGAAGAAAACTGCAACAGCGACGCATCCAACAGGGTCCAGCAACCTCTGAAGCCTCAGAGGACTACCCTGCAAAGAAACAACTTTTAAAGACCCCACGTTTCCCGCTGGAAGCGTGAGACTTTCCACTCTGCACCCAACGCCCCCGGCCCGACCTGCTGAAAACTAACACTACAGGGAGGACTCCCCGGTGACTGCGAGCCCGTGAGTAGGCAGAGTTGACCCCCCTGAGCCCAGAGGCTCCCCCTGACCGCGACTTCCTGCTTCAAGGAACCCGACGCCTGGAAACCACACTGCACCCACAGCCCCAGGACCTGAAGGAACCGAACTCCAGTGCAGGAGTGACCCCCAGGCGACCCTCTGCCTAACCCAGGTGGTGGTTACCCCGAGGAGCCCCCCCTGTGCCTGCCTGCATTGTTGAAGAGACCCCCGGGTCTCCCCATTGATTCCTATCAGAAACCCGATGCCTGTTTGCACTCTGCACCCGGCCGCCCCTGTGCCGCTGAGGGTGTACTTTCTGTGCCTGCTTGTGTCCCCCTCAGTGCCCTACAACCCCCCCCCTGGTCTGCCCTCTGAAGACGCGGGTACTTAACTGCTGGCAGACTGAAACCGGGGCACCTCTATTTCGATTGAAGCCTATGTGTTTTGGGCCCCACTTTGACCTCTGCACCTGACCGGCCCTGAGCTGCTGGTGTGGTAACTTTGGGGTTGCCTTGAACCCCCAACAGTGGGCTACCTTGGACCCAACTTTGAACCCTGTAAGTGTTTTACTTACCTGTGAACATAACATTTACTTACCTCCCCCGGAACTGTTGATTTTTGCACTGTGTCCACTTTTAAAATAGCTTATTGCCATTTTTGTCAAAACTGTACATGCTATTGTGATTATTCAAAGTTCATAGAATACCTGAGTGAAATACCTTTCATTTAAAGTATGTTTATAAATCTTGAACCTGTGGTTCTTAAAATAAACTAAGAAAATATATTATTCTAAATAAAAACCTATTGGCCTGGAATTTGTCTTTGAGTGTGTTTTTCCTCATTTATTGCCTGTGTGGGTACAACAAATGCTTAACACTACCCTCTGATAAGCCTACTGCTCGACCACACTACCACAAAATAGAGCATTAGAATTATCTCTTTTTGCCACTATCTTACCTCTAAGGGGAACCCTTGGACTCTGTGCACACTATTTCTTACTTTGAAATAGTATATACAGAGCCAACCTCCTACAGGAAGGATCGTGAATTTTCGCAATTGTTAAAATTAGTCCAGGCCAAATTAGGTGAAGGGGAATCTGACAGTGGGGACTCTGCATCGGATAGGGAAAACAGTGGGGCAGAGGGTGACCGCCCTAGGCGCTCTCATGTCCCCGCGCTGCTTTTCCCCCTGTAAAGTGCAGAGCTAGCAAACAGGTTCCAGCTATTCCGGTGGGAGGGTCTACGAGTGCGGTGCAGCATGTTTCCACTGTTCCTTCAGTCCCAGTCCAGCGCAGTCACCAAGAGGGGATACTTTGGGGAGGGCCCAGCCTCAACCCAATACACCGGAGGTACCCCCGTAGAAGTGAGGGAAGTTCCTGAGCCCGATCAGGGGGTCATGTCCATTTTAACTGATATACGGCAGGCATTGTCAACTTTAACAACACCCTCTGCCACGCAAGGGGTAAAGACTACAGAGCAACCGGTCCTTACTCCTGCATTCCAAGCGCAGGGCAGTGTATCCCTTCCCATGCCGTCCACTGCTCAGGCATCTACACAGGATGCGACCGCGCAGGCGTTGCTGTCAGTGGTGCAGCTATTGTCTAGCCTGGATACCCCTTCTGCCTCTGTTCCACCAACTGCCTCGTGGCCTCCTACGGATACTGATAAAAATACCTTAGAGAAACTCAAGCGCCAGATCTCGGCGATTGCAGCAGCGCGCATTAATGGGCCATCGGCTGCTGATACTGTAGCCTCTGGTGACACCCCGTTACTGGGCGTGCAGTCTCCTCCCTCCATCAGCGTGGACAAAGGTAAGGTAATTGACAACACCACAATCAAGTCAGGGGGTGTTGGTTTGTTGACAAGCACCGGCCAAAACACCCTATTATCCCGGCCAGGAAAGTTTGTGTCGCATGTCTCTACAAAGGTAAAAGAAATTGGAAAGGGGAGTTTGTTGACACTTTTCACTCATCAGGGCTAAGAGAAGAGAGGTGGACTTGAAGGATAAGGAGGGGAAGGCCTCATCTACCAATAATAAAAAAAAACAGAGTCGGAGAGAATATAACAAATTGGTTATTTGGGTTTAATGTTTACATGTCTGTCATGCTTGAAAAGAAAGCGGATCTGGCAACATCTATAATTTTCTATGGTAATAAGATATTAAAAGCCCACCTTGTGTATGGAGGTAATGTGTGGCTGGAGTACGATAGGGACTTCAGGTGGGCTAAGGTTGAGGATCCAAATGTAGGCTGAGATAAGACCGAGGTAAATTTATGGCTGGAATGTGTGAATAGTAAGCTGCCTGGGAAACAGCCTTTTCGCCCTCAATATTCAAATGAGAAAAAGGGCTCTTGCTGGGCATTCATTAGAAACATGTGCTCACGCCCGGCAGGGTCCTGCAAATTCAAACAAAACTTCTCCTTCTGTGGACACCCTTCTCACCCAGAGTTCAAATACAACAAAAAATCCAAGAAGAAGGGTAAGGAGGGGAATAAGCCCTCAAGCTGAACCAGCCTTGCCAACGCCCATACAGATTGATGAATTCTTCCCATGGTTACAGTCGTATCCAAATAAGGACACAGCAGACTTACTGAACAAAGGCTTCTATTTTGGTTTCAGGATCCCTGCCCTTGGGGTGTCCCCTAACCCTCATTGCATTAATCTATTGTCAGCCCGGGGAGAGTGGTTACTAAGAAGGTTGAGAAGGAAAGGATGTTGGGCAGTTTGGCAGGACCCTTCTCCTCACCCCGTTCAGTGATTTTGTTTGTTCCCCTTTGGGAGTGGCCCCCAAGAAGGGGCCCGGGCAATTCAGACTAATCCATAACCTTTCAGCTCCATGTGGGTCTTCAGTGAATGAAGCAATGACCCTCAACTATGCTAGGTTCATTATGCAACAGTAGATCAGGCTTTTGCGAAGTTGTGCAACCTGGGCCGAGGGGCTCTTCTAGCTAAGATTGACATAGAATCGGCTTTTCAGCTTCTCCCAGTGCATCCTGATGATTACCAGCTATTAGGTTTCCAATTTGCAGAGTCCTATTATTAAGATAAATGCATGCCAATGGGTTGTAATGTGTCCTGCAGTTATTTTGAGCAGTTTAGTTCCATGTTGCAATGGATTTTCACCAAACGCACTGGTCACAAGGATGTGAATCATTACTTAGTTGATTTTCTGGTTTAGGGCCCCCCTGAATCAATGTTTGTGGGCTGTATGGGCCTTGACTACCACGTTTGAAGAATTCGGTGTTCCTCTAGCTAAAGAGAAGACAGCTGGGCCCATGACCTGCCTTACATTCCTCGGGGTTGAGATAGACACGGTGGCTGGTGAGTGTCGTCTCCCCTTAGATAAGTAGTTGGCCTTTAGAAGCTCTATGGACATAGTCCTAGCACAAAAGAAAGTCACCCTTCATCAGCTGCAGGTTTTGGTGGGGCAACTCAATTTCGGTTTAAGAATTATTCCCATGGCTCGCCCCTTTTCTCGGTCCATTGCCAGAGCTATGGCTGGGCTGAAGGAGCAGTATCATCATACTAGGCTGTTGTTGGAGGTCAGCGGGGACTTACAAACCTGGGCTTCCTTTTTGCAACATTTCAATGGAGCTGTCATTTGGCCACCCCGCCCAGTCTCCAGTTCTACGTTGGGTCTCTTCACCGATGCAACTGGGAGTGTTGGTTTTGAGGCTATCCTGGGCCCCAATTGGTGTAGAGGAGATTGGTCGACGTTGGTGGTTTTGGGTCCTAGAACGACGTATTCTCACTCTCCTATCCCCTGGTTTAGGTTTAGAGTCGAGATACTGAAGTCACCCTAAGCAACAGAGGGGTCCCCAAGGCAGGGTCCCCTGGATAATAACAGAGATAGGATCCTGCAGTCAAGAACCAACCTGAGGATGTACACACCAGCTTGGGGGTTAGGGAGCCCAGATCGCTGGGGTGGGCATGGGGCTCCCGCTCCTGGCCACCAGGTTACACCCACACGGCGGATTGGTGTTTGGGGAGGGGCACCACCCAGAGCACGAGGACAAGGGATGGTGTAGTGTGGGGACAATGCTGGCTTAACCAGGAATGTGCCATTCCTACAATTGTTTCCCACTGTTGTTGCTGTGACTATCTGGGCACAACCCTTCAGAAACAAGTGTGGTATTGTGACGGGCCGGAACCTGTTCGCCCGTACTCGGACTTCACTTGTGCTGACACTGCCACTGGTGGGCCCAGGCAGCCCAGTTTATCGTCCCGTGGTTGGCTGGACGTTTGCAAGCGGCGGGATGTCAGGAAGTTAAAATCGCCGCTACCGGAGTTCTCGGTGTCCGGGGTTTGTGAGGAAGGAGTTGGAGGCGATCAAGGACCAGTTAAATCCCATCAAAACAAGGAGACAGACGACAACCATACAGACGTCGGGAGCAGAGGACGGAGCCAAAGGACTACACGGAGGCAGGTGGAGCACTCGTATCTTGGTGGTGACGGCTGGGGACGAGCATCGGACATCCTGAGACCGGGAGGACGAGCTGCTGCAGCCCGCCACGCTTCCGGAGAAGCGTGGCAGTACAGGTGCGTGAGATCACGAGCCTGAACCTGAGTAACAGCGGAGAGAGAGAGAGAGAGTCGAACGAGGGCACAAACGAAGCACAACAAGGGGGGGGGAAAGGAGTGGAAGGAAGGGAGGGCTGAAAACTTCACTTACCACTAACACCGTAGAATACAATAAGAGTCTAAATCACCAAAGTCATCGCGCACAGGATCACGAGCACTATAGAGGGGGGGAGAGAACAAAACCATAATAAGAAAGGATATTAAACATAAAAGAAACACTGGAATGACTAGTATCAGGAATAGAAAGTGAGGATAAAAGGATAAGAAACTCAATACTTACCATACGACAGGAATACCTAGTCCACTTACCACTTCTGTTCTCTTCTTTCTGCATGTACCTCCCGGGGAATCCCTACGGAAGTGGAACAGAGAAGAGGAGAGTGAAAACCTGACTACAGACAAACCCTCACCACCTTCTACCCAGCAATTAATGACCAGAAACACGTACCTGCACTTGCTTCATCCATATTATTCCAATAAAACCTCTTTGATTTTACACTTGGAATTCTGTCGGAGTGATTCCTTCCCTACCATCCGGTCACAGGTATATTTTGGTCTGACAACATAGCTGTCGTGGAGGCTATTATAGGCAAGGGTCTTCCAATAGATTGCTCTTGAGGCTGTTTAAATATTTGGTCCTGCTGTGTTGAAGACACAGGGGGTCATTATGACCCTGGCGGTCACTAGACCGCTAGGGTCATGGTTGTGGTCGGACCGCCGCCAAAGTGGCAGTTCGGCCGCAACATTATGACCGTGGCAGAGCCGCCATGGTCAAACCGCTGACACCACCAGCCTGCAGCCTGGTGGTCCCAGCGGCTGTAATCCGCCAGGGCAGCGCTGCATGCACCGCTGAGCTGGGGATTATGAGTCCCCATCCGCCAACCTGACAATGGTAGTAAACACCGCCAAGGAAAGGCTGGCGGCATGGGGGACTTGGGGAGCCCGGGGGGTGCCCGCAGTGCCCATGCACTTGACATGGGCAGTGCAGGGGCCCACATGCACAGCCCCACTGTGCATTCCACTGCTCGAATTACGGGCAGTGGAATGCACGATGGTTGTTGCTGCACCCGCCGCACCGCCACATTGCCGCCGGCTCCATTAGGAGCCGGCTGCAATGTTAAGGCCCTGTTCTCCGGTGGGCGGAAACTCTGTTTCTGCCCGCCGGGCCAGCGGGGAAGCCATAATGGGTCAGCGAGATTCAGGCCGCACATGGCATTAGGGGGCGGCGGAATGTCATAATGAGGGCCATAATGTACTATTTAAAGCCAGACATGTCCCTGGTGCACAATAATACAGCCAATATGTTGTCTCACTCCAAACTGCAGGAATTCAGGACCTTCCACCCACAGGCAGCTGAGATAATGACAGACTTCCTGGGAGAGCTTTGGCCGGGGTACAAATTTCGCAGCCATCACTGTTTGGCTAATCGTCTATATTGGTGAATCCCTCTTTTGCCAAGACAGCTCCCTTCTACTGAATGGATCTATGTGTATTAGCAAATAGATTTGGGACATATGATTGGGTAGTGATTGTTTACATGTGTTATGTGACTGAGTGATAATTGTATGTGGACTACCTATAAAAAGGACTCAAAAAGAATACACAAAAAAAGACCTGGGCCGTTAGTATTATTCAATAAATATACAAGAAAGGAGTCAATAATTTCAGAAATAAACATTTTTGTGTATCTGAATTTGATGAATTGTGTAATAGTTGAATATTTGAGACATGTGTTAGAGGTAGAATAAAAAGCAAACAGAAACCAGATCTGCAGCTATGTTGAGTAGATTTTGATATAACCACTTGAAGTTACAGGTGAAGTTTTGTTTGGATTCCAATAGTAATTAGGAAAGTATTGTTGAGTACATAGGATATATAATCTATCCCTTGTGGACCACTGCTCTTTTTGTGCAACCTGCAAGTTTGGCGCTACCACAGACATTTGCATACATGATCAATTTGTGTTCTCATTCTTCTCAAAGAAAATGCAAGAGAGATTGCTTAGTTGTAGAAATCCTACTTTATTGGAAACAATAGACCTTGCTAAGGGAATTGAACGTTGTATGATTTCCACCAAGGCCATTCATGAAAATCAATCTTTCAGCATGGTGGATACAATGCAGGAAATGATGGTCAGTGCAGTAAACAAAGGTACAAGACATTCAAGCAGCCATATAGGAGAACACCTTTGGTCTCTTTCAGGAGTGGTTCAAAAACTTACATTGGTAATAGTACCAATTGTCCCGCCATTGGAAAAAGATGTGCGTCCTGCAAGAAAGTAGGACATTTCCGAGCAGTTTGCAAAGGTGGTAAGAAGTTCACCAAGTTCAGCAGCATTGGTCTTAATGAAGAGACTGAGGCCCTCATTACAACCCTGGCGGTCGGTGGTAAAGCGGCGGTAAAACCGCCAATAGGCCGGCGGTAAAAAAATGGAAATATGACCATGGCGGAAACCGCCAACATAGACAGCCACTTTAACACTCCGACCGCCACGGCGGTACAAACAAACAGCGTGGCGGTCACCGCCAACAGACAGGCGGAAGACAATGTACCGTCCACAGTATTATGACAGGCCAATCCGCCACCTTTTCCGGGGAGGATTCAACGCGAACAAAAACACGGCGGGAACAGGACTTGGAAGGGAAAACACTCACCTCTAAACACCCCATGAGGAACCAGGACGCCATGGAGCCTGAACTCCAAATACTCCCTGCGATTGTCTTCCTGCTCCTCTACCAGGAGCACGACTGACGGCGGTGACGACCACGGTGAGTACAGCACCTACGACACAGGGGAGGGGGAGGGAAAAGAGAGTGACACACACACACAACACGCAACACCCCCACCCTCACCTACAACAACACACACACCAATACATGTTGAAACATTACATTAACACCCCGCAACCCCCCCTTGAAGAACGCAAGGACAAAAGGAAATTATTGTAACCATTGTAATCAATAAACATCCATTAGTCAAAAATGTATTTACACTATAAACAAATATTTACACCAAGACTTCAAGTCCAGGTACTGCACCTATATAGTCCGTGGACCACTGGGCCCAAAATGCATGGGCGAGGCCCACACAAGATACCCGATCGAAACAGAGAGAACACTACAGGGGCATCAGATCGAAATAAAACAGGCACCTCATGGGGAAGGGAAGGGGGGCACCTTAGCCGGATAAGTGCACAACGCCAGCTCCACGAGGGGGCTCCATGTCCATTGATGTATCTTGGGGAGTGCAAAGCCACAGTCTCTCAAGTCTCTCCAGTGGGTGGGTTGCCCACTGCGTTATCCTGGGGAGTGAAAAGCCACAGTCTCTCAAGTCTCTCCAGTGGGTGGTTTGCCCACTGCTTTATCCTGGGGAGTGCAAAGCCACAGTCTCTCAAGTCTCTCCAGTGGGTGGTTTGCCCACTGCTTTATCCTGGGGAGTGCAAAGCCACAGTCTCTCAAGTGGATAACAGTCTCCACTGGTTCTGGAGGGGGCTTTGTGCCCAGAGTGCTTCATCCTGCCAAGAACTGAGGTAGTGGATGCCTTTCTACACTGGTTCTGGAGGGTGCTTGGTGCCCAGAGTGCTTCATCCTGCAAAGGACATAGGTAGTGGATGCCTTTCTCCACTTGTTCTGGAGGGGGCTTTGTGCCCATAGTGCTTCATCCTACCAAGTACAGAGGTAGTGGATGCCTTTCTCCACTGGTTCTGGAGGGGGCTTTGTGCCCGAGTGCTTCATCCTGCCAAGGACAGAGGTAGTGGATGCCTTTCTCCAATGGTTCTGGAGGGGGCTTGGTGCCCAGAGTGCTTCATCCTGCCAAGGACAGAGGTAGTGGATGCCTTTCTCCACTGGTTCTAGAGGGGGCTTTGTGCCCAGAGTGCTTTATCCTGCCAAGGACTGAGGTAGTGGATCCCTTTCTCCACTGGTTCTGAAGGGGGCTTGGTGCCCAGAGTGCTTCATCCTGCCAAAGACTGAGGACTGAGGTAGTGGATGTGATACTCCACTGACAGTGGGGCAACATGGAAGCTGCCCAGGCCCCTGGAACTGACCACCAGCCACGTACGGATGACCACTGGGGATGGCAGCCATGTCTGCGGTGGTGCCACTGGCTCAGGTCGTCGCGGGGCCGCTGGCGGGGCTGGTGGCGGTGTCATTAGTGGCGGTGCTTGCGGCGGTCATTGTTGCGGCGGTGCTTGTGGCGGTCATTGTGGCGGCGGTGCTGGTGGCGGCCTCACTGACTGCAGTGCTGGTGGCTGGCTCACTGACTGCCGTGCTGGTGGCTGGCTCACTGACCGCGGTGCTGGCGGCGGTGTCAGTAATGGCGGTGCTGGTGGGGGGCTCACTGACCGCGGTGATGGCGGCGGTGTCAGTAGCGCCGGTGCTGGTGGCGGGCTCACTGACTGCGGTGCTGCTGTAGGGCTCAGTATCTGGGCTGCTGGCAGCGGTGTCCTTGGCGGCGGTGCATGTGGCGGTGCCGGTGGCGATCTTGTCCGCCGTACAGGTTGCCGGCGACGTTGACTTGCCTTTCTGCTTCAGGCCCTTACCCACCTTGGAGGCTGGCGCAGCTGTCTTGCCACTCCCCACAATTGTCTTGGCTGAGCCCTTGGTGGCAGGTGTTTTGGCCTTCTCCCTCTGGGATGTGGGCAACCTTTTCTGTTTTGGAGGTGGGGGAATGTCCTTGGCCTCGGTCCTTGGGACACTGGAAGCCCTGTTGCTTGGCCCACTCCAAAAACCGGGTATTGCTGGCACCACTGTGCCCAGTGATGTGGTGGCTGAGGTGCTGGGTTGGGACCTGGAAAGTCGGGCCCTAGGGGACGGACGGGGGGGGGGAAGGTGTAGGGAAGAGGTCAACATTTAAGAGGAAAAGTTTTTTTGACACACTGGGACGGGTAGATGGAGGGGGTTTGGGAGTGGAGGAAGAGGTAGTGGTTGTAGGAGGTGTTCGTTTGCTGACTTTGGGTGAAGGTGCATGGGCTGGAGGCTGTTGTGAGGTGGATGGCTGTTGGGTGGGTGTGTGACTGCGTATGTGTAGATTGGGAGGAGGGCTTACAGACACACTGGTAGAGGACACTGGGGATGTGTGAATGGTATTGGGGGTGGAGAGTGCACGTGAGCGGTGTGTGGTGATGGGCGTGCACGTGATGGAGGTAGTGGCTGAAGATGTAGTGCATGCAGGTGTGAGTGGAGACGTGACAGGGAGGGAGGAGGGAGACGTGGAGGAGGGGGACACAGTGGAGGCAGTGGATGTTGTTATGTGTGCATGGGTATGATGCTTGTGTGAGTGCTTGTGGGATATGTAGTGCTTATGTTTGCCAGAGCCACCCTTGTGTGTTGAGGTGTGTGCATACTGGTCTGATGGTGTGCTTGGGATAGGCTGAGGTACTGGGGATTGGGTCTGGGTGGAGGAAGTTGGAGGGGGGAGGCTGGACTCAGGGACAATGGCTGCCATCAGTGCAGAGCCCAGAGCCTGAAATGCTCGCTGTTGGGCTGCCTGGCCAGAATGAATGCCCTTTAGGTATGCATTTGTCTGTTGCAACTGCCTCTCTACACCCTTGATGGCATTCAGAATGGTAGACTGCCAAACAGCGAGGGATCTCAGGAGGTCAATAGCCTCCTCACTGAGGGCAGCAGGGCTGACTGGGGCAGGGCCTGAGGTGCCTGGGGTGAAGGAGATGCCCACCCTCCTGGGTGAGCGGCCACGGGACACACGCTGAGGGGCTGCTGGGAGTGCGGTGCTGGTAAGGGGGGTGGCAGCTGTACCTGTAGATGCAGTGGGCACAGAGGGTCCCGCCACCGCAAGGGAGCTCCCATCAGAGGAAGAGTCGGTGTCGCTGGTCTCAGCTCCTGTCCCCGCTGTGGAGCTCCCCTCGCCCTCCATCCCACTGGTAAATTCAGACTCCGTTGTCTGGCCCGCCAGGGCCATGTGGGATGCAACTCCCTCCTGCTCCGGTGACACAGCTCCTCCGTCTGATGATGCTAATGCACACAAGAACAGGAAGACCACAAAAAGGGGGGGGGGGAAAGAAGAAAGACATGTTCAGTGCTTACAATACCACTACAGTCGGCGGACACTACAGACACAGCAGCCCTCTGCACTACGCCATGCACTTGGAGTTCCCTAATTATTCACAGGGACATGAGGTACATGGCCTATGCCCGATTGCTGCACACATGGAAGTCACAGGAGCCTGACTAGGTGTAGATGGCTCTTACCACTGTTGGGGATGGGGTGCCACTTAGCCTGCCTCACAAAGGGTCCTTTCCTACAAAGCTTGTCCTAGCCTAGTCAGCTGAATGAGAGTGTACTCACCCCCTTGTGGCTGCGGTGATGCCCTCAAGCGCCCATCCAACTCCGGATACGCCACCGACAGGATCCGGAACATAAGGGGGGTCATGGTGCGACAGGCACCCCTCCCACGTTGGGAGGACATCCCCAGCTGGGCCTCCGCCGTCTTCTTGCTCCAGCGGCGAAGTTCCTCCCATCTTTTAAGGCAGTGGGTGCTCTGTCTGTGGTGGGCTCCCTGGGTCCGGACTTCCTTGGCGATGGCACGCCAAATATCCTTCTTCCGGTGGGTGCTGACCTACAGGAATAGTACAGGGGAAAATATTAAACTTTTACCGTCTGGACCGTCACAGTCATTGTCCCACGTTCCCACCCTTGCCCTGACGCACATACACTCATCGTCCAATCATGCAGGCCTCATCTCCCCCACCCCATGTATCTTCCATCCACACCACTCCAAATAGGCATTGCCCATACAGCATGCTCACAGTGTACTCACCTGTTTGTCTGGAGGACCGTAGAGTAGCTTGTACAAGGGGAGGACCCCATCCACTAGTTTCTCCAACTCCTCCGATGTGAAGGAAGGGGCCCTTTCCCCAGACACATGAGCCATCGTCGCTTCCAGACACAGGTCACAGCAGCACTTGCAGTGTAGGTACTCTCCTGTCGAAGATCAGGTATCAAGTGAGTGAACAGACAGAAAATGGCGGTCACGTCCAAGGCGGTTTGTACCGTCACTGCCGGCGTACATCGTCATTGGCTCCTGGACCCATAGGGCCCAATGTTAACCACTGCAGGATTGCGCCACGGTCTTCGACCGTCTACCGCGGCAGTGTACAACGCCAGCATAGTTACCTCATATCCCCTGGTCCCACATTACAGGCCAGGCAGCCGCCATCTCAGGTGGCCACATGGCATTATTTTTTAATGCGTCACACATATATAGGCCTTGCATATACACAGACACAGGCACATAGCGTATTGACAAATGTCTGCAATACAATTTATTTTTTCCTACCTCAGCGTTGGCTGACTCTGTGCTCGCTGTTCTTATCCATAGGGCACGTCCGCTGGGGCAGGTGAGGAGATGGCGGCATCCTCCAGTGTACAGACCGCTGGTGGACCTGTCGACAATGGAAGAGCGACATGTAATAGCCACCTACAGACTAGATCGTGCCACAATCCAGGAACTGTGTGCCCAGTTGGAGCCAGACCTGATGTCAACTATCCACCATCCCACAAGAATCCCCCCTCTAGTGCAGGTCCTGTCAGTACTCCATTTCCTGGCAAGTGGGTCTTTTCAAACAACAGTGGCCATTGCATCAGGGATGTCCCAGCCTATGTTCTCAAAAGTGTGGTCCAGAGTGTTGTCTGCCCTGCTGAAACACATGCGCAGCTACATCGTGTTCCCTCAGGTGGAGGATTTGCCTACAGTGAAAGGTGACTTCTATGCCCTGGGACATAGCCCCAACATCATAGGTGCCATTGATGGGACACATGTGGCCTTGGTACCACCCTGCAGGAGTGAACAGGTGTACAGAAACCGGAAGAGCTACCATTCTATGAATGTGCAGATGGTGTGTTTGGCTGACCAGTACATCTCCCATGTGAACGCCAAGTTTCCTGGATCAGTGCATGACGCTTATATTTTGAGGAATAGCAGCATCCCTTATGTGATGGGGCAACTCCAGAGGCACTGTGTGTGGCTATTAGGTGAGGACAAGGACCCTATACCGTGTGAATAGTTGTCTGGGTCTGGGGTTGTCCCTAAGGGTTAGTGTGTGTCTATCAGTTGTCCCTCGACATTTGCAGGTGACTCTGGGTGCCCCAACCTGTCATGGCTACTGACCCCAGTGAGAAATCCCAGGACAAGGGCAGAGGAACGCTACAATGAGGCACATGGGCGAACCAGGAGGATTATTGAAAGAACCTTCGGCCTCCTGAAGGCCAAGTTCAGGTGCCTCCATATGACAGGTGGTTCCCTATACTACTCACCAAAGAAGGTGTGCCAGATCATCGTGGCCTGCTGTATGTTGGCGTTGCAACGACAGGTGCCTTTTCTGCAGAAGGATGGTCCGGAAGGAGGTCTTGTGGCAGCTGTGGAGCCTGTGGACAGTGAAGAAGAGGAGGCAGAATAAGAGGACATAGACAACAGAAACACCGTGATCCAGCAATACTTCCAGTGAGACACAGGTAAGAAGACATCACTGCCTTCTACATCTGATAAAAGTGTTAGACCTATCATCTGTCTGTCACTTTCACCCAGTGTATGGACCCTGATTTGTCACTTTGCCTTTCCATTTCACAGATGTGGGTCCCACTGTGTGACCATGCTATGTTACCTCATGGACTAGAGCTGTGTGACATAGGTATGTAGACATAGGAATGCACATTGGGGTTTTCCTCAGTTATTGCAAATACACAACTGACTCCAGATTGTTTTGTGATTCAAGGGTGTTTATTTAAGTGCTAAATAGTGGAGGGGGTTGTAAAATGGGTAGGGGTGATGGTGGAGGAATGTCCATGGCAGAGTCCAGTCTATTTGTCTCACAGGTGCATTGTCCAAATGGGCATAGGAAGTGGAGCTAGGGCAGTTTAAGGATGGACAGGGTGACAAAGTGGGACAGAAGGATGACATTCAGGGTGGTCTCATTTCTTGGCGGGGGTCTTGGCATTGTTCTCTGTCTTCGTCCTGGATCTCAGGGACCGCATGCGGGGTGGTTCTCCATCTGCAGGGGGTGGGGTGCTGGTGTTGTGGTCCTGTGGTGGTGCCTCCTGTCCACTAGTGCCGGCGGAGGTGGTGGGCAGTTCCTCGTCCAAACTTGTGTCAGGGGCCCCTTGTTGTGCCACAGTGTCCCTCCTGGTGTTCACAAGGTCCTTCAGCACCCCTGCAATGGTGCCCAGGGTGGCGTTGATGGACTTTAGTTCCTCCCTGAACCCCAAATACTGTTCCTCCTGCAGGCGCTGGATCTCCTGAAACTTGGCCAGTACCGTTGCCATCGTCTCCTGGAAATTATGGTACACTCCCATGATGTTGGAGAGGGCCTGGTGGAGAGTGGGTTCCCTGGGCCTGTCCTCCCCCTGTCGCACAGCAGACCTCCCAGTTCCCCGGTTTTCCTGTGCCTCTGTCCCCTGAACCGTGTGCCCACTGCCACTGCCCCCAGGTCCCTGCTGTTCTTGGGGTGGTGGGTTTACCTGGGTTCCCTGTAGTGGTGGACACACTGCTGCTTGACGTATCCTGGGGACAGAGGTATGGGCCCGCTGGGTGGGTGCTGTGCTGGTGTTTCCTGAGGGGGGAGGCTCTGTGGTGGCCTGTGACTGTGTCAGGGGAACCGACTGCCCTGAGGTCCCAGATGGGCCGGGCTGGTCATCTAGATCCAGTTGGATAGAGCTGCTGTCATCACTGTGGGCCTCTTCTGTGGGGGGGAGTGACATGTCTGGAACCTCCTGTCCGGTGACGTTAGATAGGGGTCCTGCAGGGGTGTAAAGGCATGATTATTGCATCTGTTTGTGCAATGGTGTGCAATGGGTTGGTGACCCTGTACCTCAGTGCTTACATTCTTGTGTAGGACCTTGTGTGATAATTATTTTGGGGTCTGTGTGGGTATCTGTAGTAGACATGCATTGGTGATGGGTGTTCATGCTCTGTTGTTGCATGCAGGGCTTGGTGTTGGGAAGTGTGGATTGTGAAAGTGGTACATATTTGAGGAGTTGGAGTGATGGGGGTAAGGGTGAGGGTGGGGGTATGTGATAGCATGCAGGTAGTGTGGGGTATATCGTAGTTAAAGATTTGACTTACCAGGGGCCATTCCTCCAGCTACTCCTGCGAGGCCCTCTGGATGCAGTATAGCCAAGACCTACTCCTCCCATGTTGTTAGTTGTGGGAGAGAAGGTGGGGGTCCGCCGCCAGGCTTCTGAACCTCAATGTGGTGTCTTGAGACCATGGAATGCACCTTCCCCCGTAGGTCGTTCCACCTCTTCCTGATGTCATCTCCTGTTCTTGGATGCTGTCCCACTGCGTTGACCCTGTCCATGATTCTGCGCCATAGCTCCTTCTTCCTAGCTATGGAGGTGTGCTGCACCTGTGATCCGAATAGCTGTGGCTCTACACGGATGATTTCCTCCACCATGACCCTGAGCTCCTCCTCAAAAAACCTGGGGTGTATTTGCGGTGCCATGGGGTGCTGTGGGTGATGTGTGAGGTGGTGTGTGTTGTGAAGTGTGGGGTGATGTTTATGGGTGTGTGGTGTTTTGTGCGTGGATGTATATGAGTGATGGTGTTGTGTGCCTCTGTATGCTGGTATGGTATTTGCTTTTCTGTCTCTCTGCTTCTTCCAAATTGTTGGTAGTAAGGGTTTGTGGGTAATGTGGGTGTGTGTTTTATATTGTATTGGGTGTGTGGGAGTGGTGTGTGTATGTGTATCAGGTGTGTGTATTTTGATTTGTCCAATCTGGTAGTGTTTTGTATATGTGTGTATATTTTGAGCACAGCAGTGTGTACCTCTAATGGTTTACCGCAGTTGAAAGACCGCTGCATGGATTCGTGGGTCATGATAGTGTGGGCATATTCTTGTTGGAGTGACGGTGGAGGTTTTGTTATCGCTAGTTTATCACTGGCCTTTGGTGTGGCGGACTTGTGTGGGTGTCTACATTTTGGCAGATTCCGAGCTGTGGGTCGTAATAGCTGTGGCGGAATTCCGCGGCCGCTGCAGTGTGTTGGCGGTCTTCTGCACGGCGGTAAGCGGGATTTACCACCAACGTTGTAATGAGGGCCTGAGTTTTGCACAGAAAAACTTAGCAATGCGGTCTTGACTGTTGAATGTAAGACAGTTTCAGGTGTACACAATGTTAAAGGTCTGTGGTGTGATGTGGTGATTGATGAGTTATCACTTCAGGTTATAGCTCAGCAATCACTATACTGTCTGGCATCACTTTTCATGAAAAGTGGAAGGGCAATGTGATTCTCAGACGTTCTGATTTGAATCTGAAGGCATTCTGAGAAAATGAATTTGAATTGCTGGGGTACATGGTTGCCAAAGGCAAAAACATTATAGGTTGGCAGGATTTAGCCAGAATTCGGTTGTATCTGAAGCCATGCGCTGAGGTACCTGTGGTGGTAGGTGAAATACCTGAAGGTTACATGGAGGATGACATATGTCTTACTAGTGTTGAGAACATTTCCCCACCCACAGACATTGATAATATTTGAAAATGGTTTCCCACCTGTGTTCACACTCATCGTTTTGCTGCCCATTTAAAAAATATCTCTTTTTTCCTTAATCACACTGTGGGCAGCTGGTTGCATATTTCCTGTCCTTCAAAGAGAGATAATGACACACCTAGAAAGGATGGATCTCCTTAGGCATAGGATGCAGGAACTGAGAAGAGCAAATGGATCAACACTCTGGTTTATGTATGCCTCAAAGCTTCTGCCTTATTCAGTACATAGCACAGGCTAGTAAGGGCTGGGCAGCAGCAGAGAGCTGAAGGAGTTGTACAGCATCATGAACTCCAGCATAATGAGCAGCAGCACAAGCCTGTGGCACGGCAGCACGGGCATTAAGGCACTAGGCAGCAGAATAGGCAAAATGGCTTTGGGCATAGCACAGGCGTGATCAAGATAGAGCAGGAATGGCTGCTGGATCCTGGCCCGCAGCACAAAATGCGTGCTGGGCAGCAACACAGGATGCTGGACAGCAGCAAGGGCACAGGGTACAGGGTGCTGGGTAGCGGCACAAATTGCATGGTTGACCGCAGCACAGGTCTGAGCACCAGCACATGCTACAAACGGCAGCAGCATGGGCTGAACGGTGCGGAGCGGCAGCACAAGATGGGCTGTTGGACGGCAGCCAGGCCTGGGCACCAGCACATGCTACAAACGGCAGCCGCACGGGCTGCATGATGCGGAGCGGCAGCACAAGATGAGCCGTTGGACGGCAGCCAGGCTTGGGCACCAGCACATGCTACAAACGGCAGCAGCACGGGCTGTATGGTGCGGAGCGGCAGCACAAGATGAGCCGTTGGACGGCAGCCAGGCCTGAGCACCAGCACATGCTACAAACAGCAGCAGCACGGCCTGCATGGTGCGGAGCAGCAACACAAGATGAGCCGCTGGACGGCAGCCAGGCCTGGGCACCAGCACATGCTACAAACGGCAGGAGCACGGGCTGCAGCAGCACAAGATGAGTCGTTGGACGGCAGCCAGGCCACCAGAACATGCTACAAACGGCAGCAGCACGGGCTGAATGGTGCGGAGCGGCAGCACAAGGTGGGCCGTTTGACGGCAGCCAGGCCTGGGCACCAGCACATGCTACAAACAGCAGCAGCACGGGCTGCATGGTGCGGAGCGGCAGCACAAGATGAGCCGTTGGATGGCAGCCAGGCCTGGGCACCAGCACATGCTGCAAATGGCAGCAGCACGGGTTGCATGGTGCGGAGCGGCAGCACAAGATGAGCCGTTGGACGGCAGCCAGGCCTGGGCACCAGCACATGATGAGCCGTTGGACGGCAGCCAGGCCTGGGCACCAGCACATGCTAAAAACGGCAGCAGCACGGGATGCATGGTGCGGAGCGACAGCACAAGATGAGCCGTTGGACGGCAGCCAGGCCCGGGCACCAGCACATGCTAAAAACGGCAGCAGCACGTGCTGCATGGTGCGGAGCGGCAGCACAAGATGGGCCGTTGGACGGCAGCCAGGCCCGGGCACCAGCACATGCTACAAACGGCAGCAGCACGGGCTGCATGGTGCGGAGCGGCAGCACAAGATAGGCTGTTGGACGGCAGCCAGGCCCGGGCACCAGCACATGCTACAAACGGCAGCAGCACGGGCTGCATGGTGCGGAGCGGCAGCACAAGATGGGCCGTTGGACGGCAGCCAGGCCCGGGCACCAGCACATGCTACAAACGGCAGCAGCACCGGCTGCATGGTGCGGAGCGGCAGCACAAGATGAGCCGTTGGACGGCAGCCAGGCTTGGGCACCAGCACATGCCACAAACGGCGGCAGCACGGGCTGCATGGTGCGGAGCGGCAGCACAAGATGGGCCGTTGGACGGCAGCCAGGCCTGAGCACCAGCACATGCCACAAACGGCAGCAGCACGGGCTGCATGGTGCGGAGCGGCAGCACAAGATGAGCCGTTGGACGGCAGCCAGGCCTGGGCACCAGCACATGCCACAAACGGCAGCAGCACGGGCTGCATGGTGCGGAGCGGCAGCACAAGATGAGCCGTTGGACGGCAGCCAGGCTTGGGCACCAGCACATGCTACAAACGGCAGCAGCACGGGCTGCATGGTGCGGAGCGGCAGCACAAGATGAGCAAAGATGAGCCGTTGGACGGCAGCCAGGCCTGGGCACCAGCACATGCTACAAACAGCAGCAGCACGGGCTGCATGGTGCGGAGCGGCAGCACAAGATGGGCCGTTGGACTGCAGCCAGGCCTGGGCACCAGCACATGCTACAAACGGCAGCAGCACGGGCTGCATGGTGCGGAGCGACAGCACAAGATGAGCCGTTGGACGGCAGCCAGGCCTGGGCACCAGCCCATGCTACAAACGGCAGCAGCACGGGCTGCATGGTGCGGAGCGGCATCACAAGATGAGCCGTTGGACGGCAGCCAGGCATGAGCACCAGCACATGCTACAAACGGCAGCAGCACGGGCTGCATGGTGCGGAGCGGCAGCACAAGATGAGCCGTTGGACGGCAGCCAGGCATGAGCACCAGCACATGCTACAAACGGCAGCAGCACGGGCTGCATGGTGCGGAGCGGCAGCACAAGATGAGCCGTTGGACGGCAGCCAGGCCTGGGCACCAGCACATGCTACAAACGGCAGCAGCAAGGGCTGCATGATGCGGAGCGGCAGCACAAGATGAGCCGTTGGACGGCAGCCAGGCTTGGGCACCAGCACATGCTACAAACGGCAGCAGCACGGGCTGCATGGTGCGGAGCAGCAGCACAAGATGAGCAAAGATGAGCCGTTGGACGGCAGCCAGGCCTGGGCATCAGCACATGCTACAAACAGCAGCAGCACGGGCTGCATAGTGCGGAGTGGCAGCACAAGATGGGCCGTTGGACGGCAGCCAGGCCTGGGCACCAGCACATGCTCCAATCGGCAGCAGCACGGGCTGCATGGTGCGGAGCGGCAGTACAAGATGAGCCGTTGGACGGCAGCCAGGCCTGGGCACCAGCACATGCTACAAACGGCAGCAGCACGGGCTGCATGGTGCGGAGCGGCAGCACAAGATGAGCCGTTGGACGGCAGCCAGGCATGAGCACCAGCACATGCTACAAACGGCAGCAGCACGGGCTGCACAGTGCGGAGCGGCAGCACAAGATGAGCCGTTGGACGGCAGCCAGGCATGAGCACCAGCACATGCTACAAACGGCAGCAGCACGGGCTGCACGGTGCGGAGCGGCAGCACAAGATGAGCCGTTGGACGGCAGCCAGGCATGAGCACCAGCACATGCTACAAACGGCAGCAGCACGGGCTGCACGGTGCGGAGCGGCAGCACAAGTTGGGCTGTTGGACGGCAGCCAGGCCTGAGCACCAGCACATGCTACAAACAGCAGCAGCACAGGCTGCATGGTGCGGAGCGGCAGCACAAGATAAGCCGTTGGACGGCAGCCAGGCCTGGGCACCAGCACATGCTACAAATGGCAGCAGCACGGGCTGCAGCAGCACAAGATGAGTCGTTGGACGGCAGCCAGGCCTTGGCAGCAGCACGGGCTGCATGGTGCGGAGCGGCAGCACAAGATGAGCCGTTGGACGGCAGCCAGGCCTCGGCACCAGCACATGCTACAAACTGCAGCAGCACAGGCTGCATGGTGCGGAGCGGCAGCACAAGATTGGCTGTTGGACGGCAGCCAGGCCTGAGCACCAGCACATGCAACAAACTGCAGCAGCACGGGCTGCATGGTGCGGAGCGGCAGCACAAGATGGGCTGTTGGACGGCAGCCAGGCCTGGGCACCAGCACATGCTACAAACGGCAGCAGCACGGGCTGCATGGTGCGGAGTGGCAGCACAAGATGAGCTGTTGGACGGCAGCCAGGCTTGGACACCAGCACATGCTACAAACGGCAGCAGCACGGGCTGTATGGTGCGGAGTGGCAGCACAAGATGAGCCGTTGGACGGCAGCCAGGCCTGAGCACCAGCACATGCTACAAACGGCAGCAGCACGGGCTGCATGGTGCGGAGCGGCAGCACAAGATGGGCTGTTGGACGGCAGCCAGGCCTGAGCACCAGGACATGCTACAAACAGCAGCAGCACGGGCTGCATGGTGCGGAGCGGCAGCACAAGATGAGCCGTTGGACGGCAGCCAGGCCTGGGCACCAGCACATGCTACAAACGGCAGCAGCACGGGCTGCAGCAGCACAAGATGAGTCGTTGGACGGCAGCCAGGCCTGGGCACCAGCACATGCTACAAACGGCAGCAGCAGGGGCTGCATGGTGCGGAGCGGCAGCACAAGATGAGCCGTTGGACGGCAGCCAGGCCTCGGCACCAGCACATGCTACAAACTGCAGCAGCACGGGCTGCATGGTGCGCAGCGGCAGCACAAGATGGGCTGTTGGACGGCAGCCAGGCCTGAGCACCAGCACATGCTACAAACGGCAGCAGCACGGACTGCATGGTGCGGAGCGGCAGCACAAGATGGGCTGTTGGACGGCAGCCAGGCCTGGGCACCAGCACATGCTACAAACGGCAGCAGCACGGGCTGCATGGTGCGGAGCAGCAGCACAAGATGAGCCGTTGGACGGCAGCCAGACTTGGGCACCAACACGTGCTACAAACGGCAGCAGCAGGGGCTGCATGGTGCAGAGCGGCAGCACAAGATGAGCAAAGATGAGCCGTTGGACGGCAGCCAGGCCTGGGCACCAGCACATGCTACAAACAGCAGCAGCATGGGCTGCATGGTGCGGAGCAGCAGCACAAGATGGGCCGTTGGACGGCAGCCAGGCCTGGGCACCAGCACATGCTACAAACAGCAGCAGCACGGGCTGCATGGTGCGGAGAGGCAGCACAAGATGGCCCGTTGGACGGCAGCCAGGCCTGGGCACCAGCACATGCTAAAAACGGCAGCAGCACGGGCTGCATGGTGCGGAGAGGCAGCACAAGATGGCCCGTTGGACGGCAGACAGGCCTGGGCACCAGCACATGCTAAAAACGGCAGCAGCACGGGCTGCAAGGTGCGGAGCGGCAGCACAAGATGGCCCGTTGGACGGCAGACAGGCCTGGGCACCAGCACATGCTACAAACGGCAGCAGCACGGGCTGCAAGGTGCGGAGCGGCAGCACAAGATGGCCCGTTGGACGGCAGACAGGCCTGGGCACCAGCACATGCTACAAACGGCAGCAGCACGGGCTGCATGGTGCGGAGCGGCAGCACAAGATGGCCCGTTGGACGGCAGACAGGCCTGGGCACCAGCACATGCTACAAACGGCAGCAGCACGGGCTGCATGGTGCGGAGCGGCAGCACAAGATGGCCCGTTGGACGGCAGCCAGGCCTGGGCACCAGCACATGCTACAAACGGCAGCAGCACGGGCTGCATGGTGCGGAGCGGCAGCACAAGATGGGCCGTTGGACGGCAGCCAGGCCTGGGCACCAGCACATGCTACAAACGGCAGCAGCACGGGCTGCATGGTGCGGAGCGGCAGCACAAGATGGGCCGTTGGACGGCAGCCAGGCCTGGGCACCAGCACATGCTACAAACGGCAGCAGCACGGGCTGCATGGTGCGGAGCGGCAGCACAAGATGAGCCGTTGGACGGCAGCCAGGCCTGAGCACCAGCACATGCTACAAACAGCAGCAGCACGGGCTGCATGGTGCGGAGCGGCAGCACAAGATGAGCCGTTGGACATCAGCCAGGCCTCGGCACCAGCACATGCTACAAACTGCAGCAGCACGGGCTGCACGGTGCGGAGCGGCAGCACAAGATGAGCCGTTGGACGGCAGACAGGCATGAGCACCAGCACATGCTACAAACTGCAGCAGCACGGGCTGCACGGTGCGGAGCGGCAGCACAAGATGAGCCGTTGGACGGCAGACAGGCATGAGCACCAGCACATGCTACAAACTGCAGCAGCACGGGCTGCACGGTGCGGAGCGGCAGCACAAGATGAGCCGTTGGAAGGCAGACAGGCATGAGCACCAGCACATGCTACAAACGGCAGCAGCACGGGCTGCACGGTGCGGAGCGGCAGCACAAGATGAGCCGTTGGACGGCAGACAGGCATGAGCACCAGCACATGCTACAAACGGCAGCAGCACGGGCTGCACGGTGCGGAGCGGCAGCACAAGATGAGCCGTTGGACGGCAGACAGGCATGAGCACCAGCACATGCTACAAACGGCAGCAGCACGGGCTGCACGGTGCGGAGCGGCAGCACAAGTTGGGCTGTTGGACGGCAGACAGGCATGAGCACCAGCACATGCTACAAACGGCAGCAGCACGGGCTGCACGGTGCGGAGCGGCAGCACAAGTTGGGCCGTTGGACGGCAGACAGGCATGGGCACCAGCACATGCTACAAACGGCAGCAGCACGGGCTGCACGGTGCGGAGCGGCAGCACAAGATGGGCCGTTGGACGGCAGACAGGCATGGGCACCAGCACATGCTACAATCGGCAGCAGCACGGGCTGCACGGTGCGGAGCGGCAGCACAAGATGGGCCGTTGGACGGCAGACAGGCATGGGCACCAGCACATGCTACAAACGGCAGCAGCACGGGCTGCACGGTGCGGAGCGGCAGCACAAGATGAGCCGTTGGACGGCAGACAGGCATGGGCACCAGCACATGCTACAAACGGCAGCAGCACGGGCTGCACGGTGCGGAGCGGCAGCACAAGATGAGCCGTTGGACGGCAGACAGGCATGGGCACCAGCACATGCTACAAACGGCAGCAGAACGGGCTGCACGGTGCGGAGCGGCAGCACAAGATGAGCCGTTGGACGGCAGACAGGCATGAGCACCAGCACATGCTACAAACGGCAGCAGAACGGGCTGCACGGTGCGGAGCGGCAGCACAAGATGAGCCGTTGGACGGCAGACAGGCATGAGCACCAGCACATGCTACAAACGGCAGCAGCACGGGCTGCACGGTGCGGAGCGGCAGCACAAGTTGGGCTGTTGGACGGCAGAGAGGCCTGAGCACCAGCACATGCTACAAACAGCAGCAGCACGGGCTGCACGGTGCGGAGCGGCAGCACAAGATAAGCCGTTGGACGGCAGCCAGGCCTGGGCACATGCTACAAACGGCAGCAGCACGGGCTGCAGCAGCACAAGATGAGTCGTTGGACGGCAGCCAGGCCTTGGCAGCAGCACGGGCTGCATGGTGCGGAGCGGCAGCACAAGATGAGCCGTTGGACGGCAGCCAGGCCTCGGCACCAGCACATGCTACAAACTGCAGCAGCACAGGCTGCATGGTGCGGAGCGGCAGCACAAGATTGGCTGTTGGACGGCAGCCAGGCCTGAGCACCAGCACATGCTACAAACGGCAGCAGCACGGGCTGCATGGTGCGGAGCGGCAGCACAAGATGGGCTGTTGGACGGTAGCCAGGCCTGGGCACCAGCACATGCTACAAACGGCAGCAGCAGGGGCTGCATGGTGCGGAGTGGCAGCACAAGATGAGCCGTTGGACGGCAGCCAGGCTTGGGCACCAGCACATGCTACAAACGGCAGCAGCACGGGCTGTATGGTGCAGAGCGGCAGCACAAGATGAGCCGTTGGACGGCAGCCAGGCCTGAGCACCAGCACATGCTACAAACGGCAGCAGCACGGGCTGCATGGTGCGGAGCGGCAGCACAAGATGGGCTGTTGGACGGCAGCCAGGCCTGAGCACCAGGACATGCTACAAACAGCAGCAGCACGGGCTGCATGGTGCGGAGCGGCAGCACAAGATGAGCCGTTGGACGGCAGCCAGGCCTGGGCACCAGCACATGCTACAAACGGCAGCAGCTCGGGCTGCAGCAGCACAAGATGAGTCGTTGGACGGCAGCCAGGCCTGGGCACCAGCACATGCTACAAACGGCAGCAGCACGGGCTGCATGGTGCGGAGCGGCAGCACAAGATGAGCCGTTGGACGGCAGCCAGGCCTCGGCACCAGTACATGCTACAAACTGCAGCAGCACGGGCTGCATGGTGCGGAGCGGCAGCACAAGATGGGCCGTTGGACGGCAGCCAGGCCTGAGCACCAGCACATGCTACAAACGGCAGCAGCACGGGCTGCATGGTGCGGAGCGGCAGCACAAGATGGGCCGTTGGACGGCAGCCAGGCCTGGGCACCAGCACATGCTACAAACGGCAGCAGCACGGGCTGCATGGTGCGGAGCGGCAGCACAAGATGGGCCGTTGGACGGCAGCCAGGCCTGGGCACCAGCACATGCTACAAACGGCAGCAGCACGGGCTGCATGGTGCGGAGCGGCAGCACAAGATGAGCCGTTGGACGGCAGCCAGGCCTGGGCACCAGCACATGCTACAAACGGCAGCAGCACGGGCTGCATGGTGCGGAGCGGCAGCACAAGATGAGCCGTTGGACGGCAGCCAGGCCTGGGCACCAGCACATGCTACAAACGGCAGCAGCACGGGCTGCATGGTGCGGAGCGGCAGCACAAGATGGGCCGTTGGACGGCAGCCAGGCCTGGGCACCAGCACATGCTACAAACAGCAGCAGCACGGGCTGCATGGTGCGGAGCGGCAGCACAAGATGAGCCGTTGGACGGCAGCCAGGCTTTGGCACCAGCACATGCTACAAACTGCAGCAGCACGGGCTGCATGGTGCGGAGCGGCAGCACAAGATTGGCTGTTGGACTGCAGCCAGGCCTGGGCACCAGCACATGCTACAAACGGCAGCAGCACGGGCTGCATGGTGCGGAGCGGCAGCACAAGATGAGCCGTTGGACGGCAGCCAGGCCTGGGCACCAGCACATGCTACAAACGGCAGCAGCACGGGCTGCATGGTGCGGAGCGGCAGCACAAGATGAGCCGTTGGACGGCAGCCAGGCCTGGGCACCAGCACATGCTACAAACGGCAGCAGCACGGGCTGCATGGTGCGGAGCGGCAGCACAAGATGAGCCGTTGGACGGCAGCCAGGCTTGGGCACCAGCACATGCTACAAATGGCAGCACCATGGCCTGCATGGTGCGGAGCGGCAGCACAAGATGAGCAAAGATGAGCCGTTGGACGGCAGCCAGGCCTGGGCACCAGCACATGCTACAAACAGCAGCAGCACGGGCTGCATGGTGCGGAGCGGCAGCACAAGATGGGCCGTTGGGCGGCAGCCAGGCCTGGGCACCAGCACATGCTCCAATCGGCAGCAGCACGGGCTGCATGGTGCGGAGCGGCAGCACAAGATGAGCCGTTGGACGGCAGCCAGGCCTGGGCACCAGCACATGCTACAAACGGCAGCAGCACGGGCTGCATGGTGCGGAGCGGCAGCACAAGATGAGCCGTTGGACGGCAGCCAGGCATGAGCACCAGCACATTCTACAAACCGCAGCAGCACGGGCTGCACGGTGCGGAGCGGCAGCACAAGATGAGCCGTTGGACGGCAGCCAGGCATGAGCACCAGCACATGCTACAAACGGCAGCAGCATGGGCTGCATGGTGCGGAGTGGCAGCACAAGTTGGGCTGTTGGACGGCAGCCAGGCCTGAGCACCAGCACATGCTACAAACAGCAGCAGCACGGGCTGCATGGTGCGGAGCGGCAGCACAAGATAAGCCATTGGACGGCAGCAAGGCCTGGGCACCAGCACATGCTACAAACGGCAGCAGCACGGGCTGCAGCAGCACAAGATGAGTCGTTGGACGGCAACCAGGCCTTGGCAGCAGCTCGGGCTGCATGGTGCGGAGCGGCAGCACAAGATGAGCCGTTGGACGGCAGCCAGGCCTCGGCACCAGCACATGCTACAAACTGTACCAGCACAGGCTGCATGGTGCGGAGCGGTAGCACAAGATTGGCTGTTGGACGGCAGCCAGGCCTGAGCACCAGCACATGCTACAAACGGCAGCAGCACGGGCTGCATGGTGCGGAGCGGCAGCACAAGATGGGCTGTTGGACGGCAGCCAGGCCTGGGCACCAGCACATGCTACAAACGGCAGCAGCACGGGCTGCATGGTGCGGAGCGGCAGCACAAGATGAGCCGTTGGACGGCAGCCAGGCTTGGGCACCAGCACATGCTACAAACTGCAGCAGCACGGCCTGTATGGTGCGGAGCGGCAGCACAAGATGAGCCGTTGGACGGCAGCCAGGCCTGAGCACCAGCACATGCTACAAACGGCAGCAGCACGGGCTGCATGGTGCGGAGCGGCAGCACAAGATGGGCTGTTGGACGGCAGCCAGGCCTGAGCACCAGAACATGCTACAAACAGCAGCAGCACGGGCTGCATGGTGCGGAGCGGCAGCACAAGATGAGCCGTTGGACGGCAGCCAGGCCTGGGCACCAGCACATGCTACAAACGGCAGCAGCACGGGTTGCAGCAGCACAAGATGAGTCGTTGGACGGCAGCCAGGCCTGGGCACCAGCACATGCTACAAACGGCAGCAGCACGGGCTGCATGGTGCGGAGCGGCAGCACAAGATGAGCCGTTGGACGGCAGCCAGGCCTCGGCACCAGCACATGCTACAAACTGCAGCAGCACGGGCTGCATGGTGCGGAGCGGCAGCACAAGATGGGCTGTTGGACGGCAGCCAGGCCTGAGCACCAGCACATGCTACAAACGGCAGCAGCACGGGCTGCATGGTGCGGAGCGGCAGCACAAGATGGGCTGTTGGACGGCAGCCAGGCCTGGGCACCAGCACATGCTATAAACGGCAGCAGCACGGGCTGCATGTTGCGTAGCAGCAGCACAAGATGAGCCGTTGGACGGCAGCCAGACTTGGGCACCAACACATGCTACAAACGGCAGCAGCACGGGCTGCATGGTGCGGAGCGGCAGCACTAGATGAGCAACGATGAGCCGTTGGACAGCAGCCAGGCCTGGGCACCAGCACATGGTACAAACGGCAGCAGAACGGGCCGCATGGTGCGGAGCGGCAGCACAAGATGGGCCGTTGGACGGCACCCAGGCCTGGGCACCAGCACATGCTACAAACGGCAGGGGCTGCATGGTGCGGAGCGGCAGCACAAGATGGGCCGTTGGACGGCAGCCATGCCTGGGCACCAGCACATGCTACAAACGGGAGCAGCACGGGCTGCATGGTGCGGAGCGACAACACAAGATGAGCCGTTGGACGGCAGCCAGGCATGAGCACCAGCACATGCTACAAACGGCAGCAGCACGGGCTGCACGGTGCGGAGCGGCAGCAGAAGATGAGCCGTTGGACGGCAGCCAGGCATGAGCACCAGCACATGCTACAAACGGCAGCAGCACGGGCTGCACGGTGCGGAGCGGCAGCACAAGATGAGCCGTTGGACGGCAGCCAGGCATGAGCACCAGCACATGCTACAAACGGCAGCAGCACGGGCTGCACGGTGCGGAGCGGCAGCACAAGTTGGGCTGTTGGACGGCAGACAGGCCTGAGCACCAGCACATGCTACAAACAGCAGCAGCACGGGCTGCATGGTGCGGAGCGGCAGCACAAGATAAGCCGTTGGACGGCAGCCAGGCCTGGGCACCAGCACATGCTACAAACGGCAGCAGCACGGGCTGCAGCAGCACAAGATCAGTCGTTGGACGGCAGCCAGGCCTTGGCAGCAGCACGGGCTGCATGGTGCGGAGCGGCAGCACAAGATGAGCCGTTGGACGGCAGCCAGGCTTGGGCACCAGCACATGCTACAAACGGCAGCAGCACGGGCTGTATGGTGCAGAGCGGCAGCACAAGATGAGCCGTTGGATGGCAGCCAGGCCTGAGCACCAGCACATGCTACAAACGGCAGCAGCACGGGCTGCATGGTGCGGAGCGGCAGCACAAGATGGGCTGTTGGACGACAGCCAGGCCTGAGCACCAGGACATGCTACAAACAGCAGCAGCACGGGCTGCATGGTGCGGAGCGGCAGCACAAGATGAGCCGTTGGACGGCAGCCAGGCCTGGGCACCAGCACATGCTACAAACGGCAGCAGCACGGGCTGCAGCAGCACAAGATGAGTCGTTGGACGGCAGCCAGGCCTGGGCACCAGCACATGCTACAAACGGCAGCAGCACGGGCTGCATGGTGCGGAGCGGCAGCACAAGATGAGCCGTTGGACGGCAGCCAGACCTCGGCACCAGCACATGCTACAAACTGCAGCAGCACGGGCTGCATGGTGCGGAGCGGCAGCACAAGATGGGCCGTTGGACGGCAGCCAGGCCTGGGCACCAGCACATGCTACAAACGGCAGCAGCACGGGCTGCATGGTGCGGAGCGGCAATGCTACAAACGGCAGCAGCACGGGCTGCATGGTGCGGAGCGGCAGCACAAGATGGGCCGTTGGACGGCAGCCAGGCCTGAGCACCAGCACATGCTACAAACAGCAGCAGCACGGGCTGCATGGTGCGGAGCGGCAGCACAAGATGAGCCGTTGGACGGCAGCCAGGCCTCGGCACCAGCACATGCTACAAACTGCAGCAGCACGGGCTGCATGGTGCGGAGCGGCAGCACAAGATGAGCCGTTGGACGGCAGCCAGGCCTCGGCACCAGCACATGCTACAAACTGTAGCAGCACGGGCTGCATGGTGCGGAGCGGAAGCACAAGATTGGCTGTTGGACTGCAGCCAGGCCTGGGCACCAGCACATGCTACAAACGGCAGCAGCACGGGCTGCATGGTGCGGAGCGGCAGCACAAGATGAGCCGTTGGACGGCAGCCAGGCCTGGGCACCAGCACCTGCTACAAACGGCAGCAGCACGGGCTGCATGGTGCGGAGCGGCAGCACAAGATGAGCCGTTGGACGGCAGCCAGGCATGAGCACCAGCACCTGCTACAAACGGCAGCAGCACGGGCTGCATGGTGCGGAGCGGCAGCACAAGATGAGCCGTTGGACAGCAGCCAGGCCTGGGCACCAGCACATGCTACAAACGGCAGCAGCACGGGCTGCATGGTGCGGAGCGGCAGCACAAGATGAGCCGTTGTACGGCAGCCAGGCTTGGGCACCAGCACATGCTACAAACGGCAGCAGCACGGGCTGCATGGTGCGGAGCGGCAGCACAAGATGAGCAAAGATGAGCTGTTGGACGGCAGCCAGGCCTGGGCACCAGCACATGCTACAAACAGCAGCAGCACGGGCTGCATGGTGCGGAGCGGCAGCACAAGATGGGCCGTTGGGCGGCAGCCAGGCCTGGGCACCAGCACATGCTCCAATCGGCAGCAGCACGGGCTGCATGGTGCGGAGCGGCAGCACAAGATGAGCCGATGGACGGCAGCCAGGCCTGGGCACCAGCACATGCTACAAACGGCAGCAGCACGGGCTGCATGGTGCGGAGCGGCAGCACAAGATGAGCCGTTGGACGGCAGCCAGGCATGAGCACCAGCACATGCTACAAACCGCAGCAGCACGGGCTGCACGGTGCGGAGCGGCAGCACAAGATGAGCCGTTGGACGGCAGCCAGGCATGAGCACCAGCACATGCTACAAACGGCAGCAGCACGGGCTGCATGGTGCGGAGTGGCAGCACAAGTTGGGCTGTTGGACGGCAGCCAGGCCTGAGCACCAGCACATACTACAAACAGCAGCAGCACGGGCTGCATGGTGCGGAGCGGCAGCACAAGATAAGCCATTGGACGGCAGCCAGGCCTGGGCACCAGCACATGCTACAAACGGCAGCAGCACGGGCTGCAGCAGCACAAGATGAGTCGTTGGACGGCAACCAGGCCTTGGCAGCAGCACGGGCTGCATGGTGCGGAGCGGCAGCACAAGATGAGCCGTTGGACGGCAGCCAGGCCTCGGCACCAGCACATGCTACAAACTGTACCAGCACAGGCTGCATGGTGCGGAGCGGTAGCACAAGATTGGCTGTTGGACGGCAGCCAGGCCTGAGCACCAGCACATGCTACAAACGGCAGCAGCACGGGCTGCATGGTGCGGAGCGGCAGCACAAGATGGGCTGTTGGACGGCAGCCAGGCCTGGGCACCAGCACATGCTACAAACTGCAGCAGCACGGGCTGCATGGTGCGGAGCGGCAGCACAAGATGAGCCGTTGGACGGCAGCCAGGCTTGGGCACCAGCACATGCTACAAACGACAGCAGCACGGCCTGTATGGTGCGGAGCGGCAGCACAAGATGAGCCGTTGGACGGCAGCCAGGCCTGAGCACCAGCACATGCTACAAACGGCAGCAGCACGGGCTGCATGGTGCGGAGCGGCAGCACAAGATGGGCTGTTGGACGGCAGCCAGGCCTGAGCACCAGGACATGCTACAAACAGCAGCAGCACGGGCTGCATGGTGCGGAGCGGCAGCACAAGATGAGCCGTTGGACGGCGGCCAGGCCTGGGCACCAGCACATGCTACAAACGGCAGCAGCACGGGCTGCAGCAGCACAAGATGAGTCGTTGGACGGCAGCCAGGCCTGGGCACCAGCACATGCTACAAACGGCAGCAGCACGGGCTGCATGGTGCGGAGCGGCAGCACAAGATGAGCCGTTGGACGGCAGCCAGGCCTCGGCACCAGCACATGCTACAAACTGCAGCAGCACGGGCTGCATGGTGCGGAGCGGCAGCACAAGATGGGCTGTTGGACGGCAGCCAGGCCTGAGCACCAGCACATGCTACAAACGGCAGCAGCACGGGCTGCAGGGTGCGGAGCGGAAGCACAAGATGGGCTGTTGGACGGCAGCCAGGCCTGGGCACCAGCACATGCTACAAACGGCAGCAGCACGGGCTGCATGGTGCGTAGCAGCAGCACAAGATGAGCCGTTGGACGGCAGCCAGACTTGGGCACCAACACATGCTACAAACGGCAGCAGCACGGGCTGCATGGTGCGGAGCGGCAGCACAAGATGAGCAAAGATGAGCCGTTGGACGGCAGCCAGGCCTGGGCACCAGCACATGCTACAAACGGCAGCAGCACGGGCCGCATGGTGCGGAGCGGCAGCACAAGATGGGCCGTTGGACGGCAGCCAGGCCTGGGCACCAGCACATGCTACAAACGGCAGGGGCTGCATGGTGCGGAGCGGCAGCACAAGATGGGCCGTTGGACGGCAGCCATGCCTGGGCACCAGCACATGCTACAAACGGGAGCAGCACGGGCTGCATGGTGCGGAGCGGCAGCACAAGATGGGCCGTTGGACGGCAGCCAGGCCTGGGCACCAGCACATGCTAAAAACGGCAGCAGCACGGGCTGCATGGTGCGGAGCGGCAGCACAAGATGGGCCGTTGGACGGCAGCCAGGCCTGGGCACCAGCACATGCTACAAACGGCAGCAGTACGGGCTGCATGGTGCGGAGCGGCAGCACAAGATGGGCCGTTGGACGGCAGTCAGGCCTGGGCACCAGCACATGCTACAAACGGCAGCAGCACGGGCTGCATGGTGCGGAGCGGCAGCACAAGATGAGCCGTTGGACGGCAGCCAGGCCTGGGCACCAGCACATGCTACAAACTGCAGCAGCACGGGCTGCATGGTGCGGAGCGGCAGCACAAGATGAGCCGTTGGACGGCAGCCAGGCCTGAGCACCAGCACATGCTACAAACGGCAGCAGCACGGGCTGCATGGTGCGGAGCGGCAGCACAAGATGGGCTGTTGGACGGCAGCCAGGCCTGGGCACCAGCACATGCTACAAACGGCAGCAGCACGGGCTGCATGGTGCGGAGCGGCAGCACAAGATGAGCCGTTGGACGGCAGACAGGCCTGGGCACCAGCACATGCTACAAACGGCAGCAGCACGGGCTGCACGGTGCGGAGCGGCAGCACAAGATGGGCCGTTGGACGGCAGACAGGCATGGGCACCAGCACATGCTACAATCGGCAGCAGCACGGGCTGCACGGTGCGGAGCGGCAGCACAAGATGAGCCGTTGGACGGCAGCCAGGCATGAGCACCAGCACATGCTACAAACCGCAGCAGCACGGGCTGCACGGTGCGGAGCGGCAGCACAAGATGAGCCGTTGGACGGCAGCCAGGCATGAGCACCAGCACATGCTACAAACGGCAGCAGCACGGGCTGCATGGTGCGGAGCGGCAGCACAAGTTGGGCTGTTGGACGGCAGCCAGGCCTGAGCACCAGCACATACTACAAACAGCAGCAGCACGGGCTGCATGGTGCGGAGCGGCAGCACAAGATAAGCCATTGGACGGCAGCCAGGCCTGGGCACCAGCACATGCTACAAACGGCAGCAGCACGGGCTGCAGCAGCACAAGATGAGTCGTTGGACGGCAACCAGGCCTTGCCAGCAGCACGGGCTGCATGGTGCGGAGCGGCAGCACAAGATGAGCCGTTGGACGGCAGCCAGGCCTCGGCACCAGCACATGCTACAAACTGTACCAGCACAGGCTGCATGGTGCGGAGCGGTAGCACAAGATTGGCTGTTGGACGGCAGCCAGGCCTGAGCACCAGCACATGCTACAAACGGCAGCAGCACGGGCTGCATGGTGCGGAGCGGCAGCACAAGATGGGCTGTTGGACGGCAGCCAGGCCTGGGCACCAGCACATGCTACAAACGGCAGCAGCACGGGCTGTATGGTGCGGAGCGGCAGCACAAGATGAGCCGTTGGACGGCAGCCAGGCTTGGGCACCAGCACATGCTACAAACGACAGCAGCACGGCCTGTATGGTGCGGAGCGGCAGCACAAGATGAGCCGTTGGACGGCAGCCAGGCCTGAGCACCAGCACATGCTACAAACGGCAGCAGCACGGGCTGCATGGTGCGGAGCGGCAGCACAAGATGGGCTGTTGGACGGCAGCCAGGCCTGAGCACCAGGACATGCTACAAACAGCAGCAGCACGGGCTGCATGGTGCGGAGCGGCAGCACAAGATGAGCCGTTGGACGGCAGCCAGGCCTGGGCACCAGCACATGCTACAAACGGCAGCAGCACGGGCTGCAGCAGCACAAGATGAGTCGTTGGACGGCAGCCAGGCCTGGGCACCAGCACATGCTACAAACGGCAGCAGCACGGGCTGCATGGTGCGGAGCGGCAGCACAAGATGAGCCGTTGGACGGCAGCCAGGCCTCGGCACCAGCACATGCTACAAACTGCAGCAGCACGGGCTGCATGGTGCGGAGCGGCAGCACAAGATGGGCTGTTGGACGGCAGCCAGGCCTGAGCACCAGCACATGCTACAAACGGCAGCAGCACGGGCTGCATGGTGCGGAGCGGCAGCACAAGATGGGCTGTTGGACGGCAGCCAGGCCTGGGCACCAGCACATGCTACAAACGGCAGCAGCACGGGCTGCATGGTGCGTAGCAGCAGCACAAGATGAGCCGTTGGACGGCAGCCAGATTTGGGCACCAACACATGCTACAAACGGCAGCAGCACGGGCTGCATGGTGCGGAGCGGCAGCACAAGATGAGCAAAGATGAGCCGTTGGACGGCAGCCAGGCCTGGGCACCAGCACATGCTACAAACGGCAGCAGCACGGGCCGCATGGTGCGGAGCGGCAGCACAAGATGGGCCGTTGGACGGCAGCCAGGCCTGGGCACCAGCACATGCTACAAACGGCAGGGGCTGCATGGTGCGGAGCGGCAGCACAAGATGGGCCGTTGGACGGCAGCCAGGCCTGGGCACCAGCACATGCTACAAACGGCAGCAGCACGGGCTGCATGGTGCGGAGCGGCAGCACAAGATGGGCCGATGGACGGCAGCCAGGCCTGGGCACCAGCACATGCTACAAACGGCAGCAGCACGGGCTGCATGGTGCGGAGCGGCAGCACAAGATGGGCCGTTGGACGGCAGACAGGCCTGGGCACCAGCACATGCTACAAACGGCAGCAGCACGGGCTGCATGGTGCGGAGCGGCAGCACAAGATGAGCCGTTGGACGGCAGACAGGCCTGGGCACCAGCACATGCTACAAACGGCAGCAGCACGGGCTGCATGGTGCGGAGCGGCAGCACAAGATGAGCCGTTGGACGGCAGACAGGCCTGGGCACCAGCACATGCTACAAACGGCAGCAGCACGGGCTGCATGGTGCGGAGCGGCAGCACAAGATGGGCCGTTGGACGGCAGACAGGCCTGGGCACCAGCACATGCTACAAACGGCAGCAGCACGGGCTGCACGGTGCGGAGCGGCAGCACAAGATGAGCCGTTGGACGGCAGACAGGCCTGGGCACCAGCACATGCTACAAACGGCAGCAGCACGGGCTGCACGGTGCGGAGCGGCAGCACAAGATGAGCCGTTGGACGGCAGACAGGCATGAGCACCAGCACATGCTACAAACGGCAGCAGCACGGGCTGCACGGTGCGGAGCGGCAGCACAAGATGAGCCGTTGGACGGCAGACAGGCATGAGCACCAGCACATGCTACAAACGGCAGCAGCACGGGCTGCACGGTGCGGAGCGGCAGCACAAGATGAGCCGTTGGACGGCAGACAGGCATGAGCACCAGCACATGCTACAAACGGCAGCAGCACGGGCTGCACGGTGCGGAGCGGCAGCACAAGATGAGCCGTTGGACGGCAGACAGGCATGAGCACCAGCACATGCTACAAACGGCAGCAGCACGGGCTGCACGGTGCGGAGCGGCAGCACAAGATGAGCCGTTGGACGGCAGACAGGCCTGAGCACCAGCACATGCTACAAACA
This sequence comes from Pleurodeles waltl, assembly GCF_031143425.1. NCBI lineage: Eukaryota > Metazoa > Chordata > Amphibia > Caudata > Salamandridae > Pleurodeles > Pleurodeles waltl. Next base: position 1,310,747,713 of record NC_090437.1, on the reverse strand, counting down.
GCAGCAGCACAGGCTGCATGGTGCGGAGCGGCAGCACAAGATAAGCCGTTGGACGGCAGCCAGGCCTGGGCACATGCTACAAATGGCAGCAGCACGGGCTGCAGCAGCACAAGATGAGTCGTTGGACGGCAGCCAGGCCTTGGCAGCAGCACGGGCTGCATGGTGCGGAGCGGCAGCACAAGATGAGCCGTTGGACGGCAGCCAGGCCTCGGCACCAGCACATGCTACAAACTGCAGCAGCACGGGCTGCATGGTGCGGAGCGGCAGCACAAGATGGGCTGTTGGACGGCAGCCAGGCCTGGGCACCAGCACATGCTACAAACGGCAGCAGCACGGGCTGCATGGTGCGGAGCGGCAGCACAAGATGAGCCGTTGGACGGCAGCCAGGCCTGGGCACCAGCACATGCTACAAACGACAGCAGCACGGCCTGTATGGTGCGGAGCGGCAGCACAAGATGAGCCGTTGGACGGCAGCCAGGCCTGAGCACCAGCACATGCTACAAACGGCAGCAGCACGGGCTGCATGGTGCGGAGCGGCAGCACAAGATGGGCTGTTGGACGGCAGCCAGGCCTGAGCACCAGGACATGCTACAAACAGCAGCAGCACGGGCTGCATGGTGCGGAGCGGCAGCACAAGATGAGCCGTTGGACGGCAGCCAGGCCTGGGCACCAGCACATGCTACAAACGGCAGCAGCACGGGCTGCAGCAGCACAAGATGAGTCGTTGGACGGCAGCCAGGCCTGGGCACCAGCACATGCTACAAACGGCAGCAGCACGGGCTGCATGGTGCGGAGCGGCAGCACAAGATGAGCCGTTGGACGGCAGCCAGGCCTCGGCACCAGCACATGCTACAAACTGCAGCAGCACGGGCTGCATGGTGCGGAGCGGCAGCACAAGATGGGCTGTTGGACGGCAGCCAGGCCTGAGCACCAGCACATGCTACAAACGGCAGCAGCACGGGCTGCATGGTGCGGAGCGGCAGCACAAGATGGGCTGTTGGACGGCAGCCAGGCCTGGGCACCAGCACATGCTACAAACGGCAGCAGCACGGGCTGCATGGTGCGTAGCAGCAGCACAAGATGAGCCGTTGGACGGCAGCCAGACTTGGGCACCAACACATGCTACAAACGGCAGCAGCACGGGCTGCATGGTGCGGAGCGGCAGCACAAGATGAGCAAAGATGAGCCGTTGGACGGCAGCCAGGCCTGGGCACCAGCACATGCTACAAACGGCAGCAGCACGGGCCGCATGGTGCGGAGCGGCAGCACAAGATGGGCCGTTGGACGGCAGCCAGGCCTGGGCACCAGCACATGCTACAAACGGCAGGGGCTGCATGGTGCGGAGCGGCAGCACAAGATGGGCCGTTGGACGGCAGCCAGGCCTGGGCACCAGCACATGCTAAAAACGGCAGGGGCTGCATGGTGCGGAGCGGCAGCACAAGATGGGCCGTTGGACGGCAGCCAGGCCTGGGCACCAGCACATGCTACAAACGGCAGCAGCACGGGCTGCATGGTGCGGAGCGGCAGCACAAGATGGGCCGTTGGACGGCAGCCAGGCCTGGGCACCAGCACATGCGACAAACGGCAGCAGCACGGGCTGCATGGTGCGGAGCGGAAGCACAAGATGGGCCGTTGGACGGCAGCCAGGCCTGGGCACCAGCACATGCTACAAACGGCAGCAGCACGGGCTGCATGGTGCGGAGCGGCAGCACAAGATGGGCCGTTGGAGCACCAGCACATGCTACAAACAGCAGCAGCACGGGCTGCACGGTGCGGAGCGGCAGCACAAGATGAGCCGTTGGACGGCAGACAGGCATGAGCACCAGCACATGCTACAAACGGCAGCAGCACGGGCTGCACGGTGCGGAGCGGCAGCACAAGATGAGCCGTTGGACGGCAGACAGGCATGAGCACCAGCACATGCTACAAACGGCAGCAGCACGGGCTGCACGGTGCGGAGCGGCAGCACAAGATGAGCCGTTGGACGGCAGACAGGCATGAGCACCAGCACATGCTACAAACGGCAGCAGCACGGGCTGCACGGTGCGGAGCGGCAGCACAAGATGAGCCGTTGGACGGCAGACAGGCCTGAGCACCAGCACATGCTACAAACAGCAGCAGCACAGGCTGCATGGTGCGGAGCGGCAGCACAAGATAAGCCGTTGGACGGCAGCCAGGCCTGGGCACATGCTACAAATGGCAGCAGCACGGGCTGCAGCAGCACAAGATGAGTCGTTGGACGGCAGCCAGGCCTTGGCAGCAGCACGGGCTGCATGGTGCGGAGCGGCAGCACAAGATGAGCCGTTGGACGGCAGCCAGGCCTCGGCACCAGCACATGCTACAAACTGCAGCAGCACGGGCTGCATGGTGCGGAGCGGCAGCACAAGATGGGCTGTTGGACGGCAGCCAGGCCTGGGCACCAGCACATGCTACAAACGGCAGCAGCACGGGCTGCATGGTGCGGAGCGGCAGCACAAGATGAGCCGTTGGACGGCAGCCAGGCCTGGGCACCAGCACATGCTACAAACGACAGCAGCACGGCCTGTATGGTGCGGAGCGGCAGCACAAGATGAGCCGTTGGACGGCAGCCAGGCCTGAGCACCAGCACATGCTACAAACGGCAGCAGCACGGGCTGCATGGTGCGGAGCGGCAGCACAAGATGGGCTGTTGGACGGCAGCCAGGCCTGAGCACCAGGACATGCTACAAACAGCAGCAGCACGGGCTGCATGGTGCGGAGCGGCAGCACAAGATGAGCCGTTGGACGGCAGCCAGGCCTGGGCACCAGCACATGCTACAAACGGCAGCAGCACGGGCTGCAGCAGCACAAGATGAGTCGTTGGACGGCAGCCAGGCCTGGGCACCAGCACATGCTACAAACGGCAGCAGCACGGGCTGCATGGTGCGGAGCGGCAGCACAAGATGAGCCGTTGGACGGCAGCCAGGCCTCGGCACCAGCACATGCTACAAACTGCAGCAGCACGGGCTGCATGGTGCGGAGCGGCAGCACAAGATGGGCTGTTGGACGGCAGCCAGGCCTGAGCACCAGCACATGCTACAAACGGCAGCAGCACGGGCTGCATGGTGCGGAGCGGCAGCACAAGATGGGCTGTTGGACGGCAGCCAGGCCTGGGCACCAGCACATGCTACAAACGGCAGCAGCACGGGCTGCATGGTGCGTAGCAGCAGCACAAGATGAGCCGTTGGACGGCAGCCAGACTTGGGCACCAACACATGCTACAAACGGCAGCAGCACGGGCTGCATGGTGCGGAGCGGCAGCACAAGATGAGCAAAGATGAGCCGTTGGACGGCAGCCAGGCCTGGGCACCAGCACATGCTACAAACGGCAGCAGCACGGGCCGCATGGTGCGGAGCGGCAGCACAAGATGGGCCGTTGGACGGCAGCCAGGCCTGGGCACCAGCACATGCTACAAACGGCAGGGGCTGCATGGTGCGGAGCGGCAGCACAAGATGGGCCGTTGGACGGCAGCCAGGCCTGGGCACCAGCACATGCTAAAAACGGCAGGGGCTGCATGGTGCGGAGCGGCAGCACAAGATGGGCCGTTGGACGGCAGCCAGGCCTGGGCACCAGCACATGCTACAAACGGCAGCAGCACGGGCTGCATGGTGCGGAGCGGCAGCACAAGATGGGCCGTTGGACGGCAGCCAGGCCTGGGCACCAGCACATGCTACAAACGGCAGCAGCACGGGCTGCATGGTGCGGAGCGGAAGCACAAGATGGGCCGTTGGACGGCAGCCAGGCCTGGGCACCAGCACATGCTACAAACGGCAGCAGCACGGGCTGCATGGTGCGGAGCGGCAGCACAAGATGGGCCGTTGGACGGCAGACAGGCATGAGCACCAGCACATGCTACAAACGGCAGCAGCACGGGCTGCACGGTGCGGAGCGGCAGCACAAGTTGGGCTGTTGGACGGCAGACAGGCCTGAGCACCAGCACATGCTACAAACAGCAGCAGCACGGGCTGCATGGTGCGGAGCGGCAGCACAAGATAAGCCGTTGGACGGCAGCCAGGCCTGGGCACATGCTACAAACGGCAGCAGCACGGGCTGCAGCAGCACAAGATGAGTCGTTGGACGGCAGCCAGGCCTTGGCAGCAGCACGGGCTGCATGGTGCGGAGCGGCAGCACAAGATGAGCCGTTGGACGGCAGCCAGGCCTCGGCACCAGCACATGCTACAAACTGCAGCAGCACAGGCTGCATGGTGCGGAGCGGCAGCACAAGATTGGCTGTTGGACGGCAGCCAGGCCTGAGCACCAGCACATGCTACAAACGGCAGCAGCACGGGCTGCATGGTGCGGAGCGGCAGCACAAGATGAGCTGTTGGACGGCAGCCAGGCCTGGGCACCAGCACATGCTACAAACGGCAGCAGCACGGGCTGCAGCAGCACAAGATGAGTCGTTGGACGGCAGCCAGGCCTGGGCACCAGCACATGCTAAACGGCATGCTACAAACGGCAGCAGCACGGGCTGCATGGTGCGGAGCGGCAGCACAAGTTGCCCATGGCCAGCAGCCACCAGCATAAATTAAATAGTGCACTTTTGTGTTAGAAGGCTCATCTGTAATCATTATTATTGTTGTCTTAAATGTTGGCATCGCCCCCTCGCATACTCCACACACCGCTTGCAGTTTATGAAATATGCTAGGAAACAGAATTCACTTTGGGCTAAGCACCGTCTATATCGTCCAACTTTCCAAGCAGTGATGGGTAACTAACCATGGGGGTTGTATGCAGTGTTTGGGCACCAAGTGAGGGCTGTGCCGTTATTTTCAGATTGCATTAAATGCACATTTGGAGCAAATGTTGAGGGTTTAGGTGATTCCGTGCCAATGAGAGGCAGCCCTGTCCAGTATGTTTTGGTTACTCGGGGAACAAATGCCAGCTGATGCAGTACATGCTGAGGACAGTTTGTACCTCCTCTACCAAGAGTGTGTCGATGGGAAAAACAATGTATATTCCTTTCCTTCACCCACTTGTCGCACCATCTCAGGGCCATCTTTAGGGGGTGCGACCGGTGCGGCTGCACCGGGCGCTGACCTGGAAGGGGGGCACTGACCTAAGGGGGGTCGCTGTGTTTATCAATAACTTACCATTTAGAAACACCTGATGCAGAGTTCCCTGTGCGTACAAATGTCAAGATTACTCCTATGATTAATGTTCCTGCTAGAGAGAGAGATACGAGTTTTGTCTAGCTTTGACTCCCTATAAAGTAGCGCAGAGGGTTAATGTACCTGCTGCAAAGAACATATCTGTATTTTATGTGGATGGCTGAGTGGAACCAGCCTTTACCAGCGCTTTAAAACAAATGCATGTGTGCGTGAGGGGGTTTATGGAGGGATGATAGGCACATTTGCCGGGTGGGAGAGAGGGGATCCGAGGAGCTGCTCATGAGGGAGGGGGGCGCCAGAAAAAGACTGTTGCACTGGGAGCCACCAGCGCTCAAGCCGGACCCCCCCCTTCCCTCCTATGTTGCAGTGTGGCTACATGCAATGAGTCGGGTCCTTTTGTTAGTTTTGCTGGCACCTCGCAGTCATTTACCTGCTCTAGTTGGGAGTGCCAGGCTCTGGGAAGCTGTCGCCTGACTTCTAAGAGTGACTTGACCTCACTTATTGTTTGTTTCTGTAGATGGATGTCTCCCCAACGAGCCCCCATGCCCCTGAGGTCAGTGGCCTGCTACAGTCCACCTCGCTCCTCCCGTAGCTGTGGGAGCCCATTCCACCTCGCTAGCACGGCAGTCAGCTCAGCTGATCTGTGCCCGCGCTGCGTCTCCCGGTTCAGCCTCACAGACAAGAGCACCTGCAGCGCGCCCCCCTGAATCACGGGTGCTGTTGTTATGAGAGTGCCCGGCCACACTCGCCCATCCTCCTTTCACTCTACCCAGCAGACTGCAGCGTCTCTGTGACGTCTAACAACCAGCTGCGTTGCAGCACATGCCTCAGGGCGCTGGGCAGCAGCAGTGGCACAGACCAAAGGCTGCTGGGAAGCTGCACGGACCACAAGGTGCGGAGACCAGTAGGGGCCTCAGGGCACTGAGCAGCAAAACATGCCTCAGGGCGCTGAGCAGCAACATAAGCCTCGGAGCACTGAGCAGCAACACAGGCCTCGGAGCACTGAGCAGCAACACAGGCCTCGGAACACTGAGCAGCAACACAGGCCTCGGAGCACTGAGCAGCAACACAGGCCTCAGGGCACTGAGCAGCAAAACATGCCTCATGCTCTGAGCAGCGACAAATGCCTCAGGTCACTGAGCAGCAACACAGGCCTTGGAACACTGAGCAGCACATGCGTCTGTGCACTATCAACTCAGGTCCCAGGGCACTGAACAGCAACACATTCCTCAGAGGACTGAGCAGCAACAGTTGCCTCAGGGCACTGGAAAGTAACACAGACCTCAGGACATTGAACGGTAAAACAGGACTTGGAGCACTGAGCAGGAACACAGGCCTCAGGGCACTGAGCAGCAACACAGGTCTCAGATAACTAAGCAGCACAGGCCTCAGGGCACTGAGCAGCAACACAGGTCTCAGATAACTAAGCAGCACAGGCCTCAGGGCACTGAGCAGCAACACAGGTCTCAGATAACTAAGCAGCACAGGCCAAAGGGCGCTGAGCAGCAACACAGACCTCGGAGCACTCACCAGATGTCTCATGGCGCTAAGCAGCAACACAAGCCTCAGAGCTTTGAAGGGCAACATAGGGCTCACGGCACTGAGCAGCAACTCAGGCCTCAGGTCATTGAAGGGCAACACAGGCCTTAGGGCACTGAGCAGGAACACAGGCCTTAGGGCACCGAGCAGCAACAATGCCTCGGGGTATTGAAGGGCAACACAGGCTTCAGGGCATGCCACTGAGGAGTAACAAAGGCCTCGACGCACGCGCTGAGTAGGGGACTTGGTGTGAGGGTGTTCGCTGCCTGTATTAATTAGCAGACTAATAAGCCGTTTTGTTTCTCATTAGCTTTGTGTGCTCTGCTAATGCATTTCGGTTAAGAAGTTGGGCATTTTCACCCGCTAGTAACGAGCTGGGAATGTGTGGGCAGGGAAGGGGGCCCGTGTGGGGGCGCACCCCCCGCCTGCCCGCTCCTGCCTGACACCTGCCTGTGGTTCCGGGTTTTATGCCCACTGCCCCTGTAAAAGCAACGGGGAAGCCTCGCAGGCCCATCTGTTCCGCTGATTAGCATTAGGAAGGTGGCGGCGGCGGGTGGGTTCGTTAACACCCCTGGTAAGTGCCCTCCATTCCAGGCAGCCGGGTGATCTGCCTCACACCTTTAGAAATAACTTCTACGGGGAGACTTTGAGTTCCATCATTAGTAAACCCGGACGGTAAAGGATGGGCTCACGGGGGTTCTTGCTTCCACCCTCCATCTCTCGCCCCATCCTCCACTCCTTGCTGAACCGAGAGGCTCGGCGTTGACGTCTCCATCTGGCCTGCCTTCCTCTGTCCCTTCCTTATTCTCTTATTTTTTCTTTCAGTTTTACTTCCTCAATTTCCCTCCCTTCTCCATGCCCGCGTTCGTTCCTCCCTATTCCGTCTCTCTCCATCCTTTTCTTCTGTACTTCCTGTCTCCTGAGTTCCCACACTCACAGCCTGGGCCCTAGTAGTCCATGCTCCTTGCACAGAGCTCCTACCTGGGCACAGAGCTCCTACCTGGGCCCAGTGCAGACTCCATGCTCCTTGCACAGAGCTCCTTACCTGGGCCCAGTGCAGACTCCATGATCCTTGCACAGAGCTCCTTACCTGGGCCCAGTGCAGACTCCATGATCCTTGCACAAAGCTCCTACCTGGGCACAGAGCTCCTAACAGGGCCCAGTGCAGGACTGCATGCTCCTTGCACTGAGTTTGCCTATGGGGCTCAGTGCAGGACTCCATGCCCCTTCCACAGAGCTCCTACCTGGGCCCAGCACAGGACTCCATGCTCCTTGAATAGAGCTCATACCTGGGCCCAGTGCAGGACTGCATGCTCCTTGCACAGAGCTCCTACCTGGGCCCAGCGCAGGACTCCATGCGCCTTGCAAAGAGTTTGCCTACCTGGGCCCAGCGCAGGACTCCATGTCCCTTCCACAGAGCTCCTACCTGGGCCCAGAGCATGACTCCATGTCCCTTCCACAGAGCTCCTACCTGGGCCCAGTGCATGACTCCATGCTCCTTGTACAAAGCTCCTACCTGGGCACAGAGCTCCTAACAGGGCCCAGTGCAGGACTGCATGCTCCTTGCACTGAGTTTGCCTATGGGGCTCAGTGCAGGACTCCATGCCCCTTCCACAGAGCTCCTACCTGGGCCCAGCACAGGACTCCATGCTCCTTGAATAGAGCTCATACCTGGGCCCAGTGCAGGACTGCATGCTCCTTGCACAGAGCTCCTACCTGGGCCCAGCGCAGGACTCCATGCGCCTTGCAAAGAGTTTGTCTACCTGGGCCCAGCGCAGGACTCCATGTCCCTTCCACAGAGCTCCTACCTGGGCCCAGAGCATGACTCCATGTCCCTTCCACAGAGCTCCTACCTGGGCCCAGTGCATGACTCCATGCTCCTTGTACACAGCTCCTACCTGGGCACAGAGCTCCTACCTGGGCCCAGTGCAGGACTCCATGCCTCTTCCACAGAGCTCCTACCTGGGCCCAGTGCAGGTCTCCATGCTCCTTGCACAGAGCTCCTACCTGGGCCCAGTGCAGGACTACATGCCCCTTCCACAGAGCTCCTACCTGGGCCCAGTGCAGGACTCCATGCTCCTTGCACAGAGCTCCTACCTGGGCCCAGTGCAGGACTACATGCCCCTTCCACAGAGCTCCTACCTGGGCCCAGAGCATGACTCCATGTCCCTTCCACAGAGCTCCTACCTGGGCCCAGTGCATGACTCCATGCTCCTTGTACACAGCTCCTACCTGGGCACAGAGCTCCTACCTGGGCCCAGTGCAGGACTCCATGCCTCTTCCACATAGCTCCTACCTGGGCCCAGTGCAGGTCTCCATGCTCCTTGCACAGAGCTCCTACCTGGGCCCAGTGCAGGACTACATGCCCCTTCCACAGAGCTCCTACCTGGGCCCAGTGCAGGACTCCATGCTCCTTGCACAGAGCTCCTACCTGGGCCCAGTGCAGGACTACATGCCCCTTCCACAGAGCTCCTACCTGGGCCCAGCGCAGGACTCCATGCGCTTTCCACAGAGCTCCTACCTGGGCCCAGTGCCGACTCCATGCTCCTTGCACAGAGCTCCTACCAGGACCCAGTGCAGGACTCCATGCTCCTTGCACAGAGTTTGCCTACCCGGGCCCAGTGCAGGACTCAATGCTCCTTGCACAGAGCTCCTTACCTGGGCCCAGTGCACGACTCCATGCTCCTTGCATAGAGCTCCTACCTGGGCCCAGTGCAGGACTCCATGCTCCTTGCACACAGCTCCTACCTGGGCCCAGCACAGGACTCCATGCTCCTTCCACAGAGCTCCTACCTGGGCCCAGTGCAGGACTCCATGACCCTTGCACAGAGCTCCTACCTGGGCCAGTGCAGGACTCCATGCTCCTTCCACAAAGCTCCTACCTGGGCACAGAGCTCCTAACAGGGCCCAGTGCAGGAATGCATGCTCCTTGCACAGTTTGCCTATGGGGCTTAGTGCAGGACTCCATGCCCCTTCCACAGAGCTCCTACCTGTGCCCAGCACAGGACTCCATGCTCCTTGAATAGAGCTCATACCTGGACCCAGTGCAGGACTCCATGCTCCTTGTACACAGCTCCTACCTGGGCACAGAGCTCCTAACAGGGCCCAGTGCAGGACTGCATGCTCCTTGCACAGAGTTTGCCTACTGGGCCCAGTGCAGGACTCCATGCTCCTTGCATAGAGCTCATACCTGGGTAAAGTGCAGGACTCCATGCTCCTTGCACAGAGCTCCTACTTGGGCCCAGAGCAGAACTCCATGTCCCTTCCACAGAGCTCCTACCTGGGCCCAGTGCAGGACTCCATGTCCCTTCCACAGAGCTCCTACCTGTGCCCAGTGCAGGACTCCATGCTCCTTGTACACGGCTCCTACCTGGGCACAGAGCTCCTACCTGGGCCCAGTGCAGGACTCCATGCTCCTTGCACAGAGTTTGCCTACCTGGGCCCAGCGCAGGACTCCATGCTCCTTGCACAGAGCTCCTACCTGGGCCCAGTGCAGGACTTCATGCTCCTTGCACAGAGCTTTTACATGGGCCCAGTGCAGGACTCCATGCTCCTTGCACAGAGCTCCTACCAGGACCCAGTGCAGGACTGCATGCTCCTTGCACAGAGTTTGCCTACCCGGGCCCAGTGCAGGACTCCATGCTCCTTGCACAGAGCTCCTACTTGGGCACAGAGCTCCTACCTGGGCCCAGTGCAGGACTCCATGCCCTTTCCACAGAGCTCCTACCTGGGCCCAGTGCAGGACTCCATGCTCCTTGCACAGAGTTTGCCTACCTAGGCTCAGTGCAGGACTCCATGCTCCTTGCACAGAGCTCCTACCAGGACCCAGTGCAGTACTCCATGCTCCTTGTACACAGCTCCTACCTGGGCACAGAGTTCCTACCTGGGCCCAGTGCAGGACTGCATGATCCTTGCATGCAGCTCCTACCTGAGCACAGAGCTCCTACCTGGGCCTAGTGCAAGACTCCATGCTCCCTGCAAAGAGATCTTACCTGGACCCAGTGCAGGACTCCATGCTCCTTGCACAGAGTTTGCCTACCTGTGCCCAGCACAGGACTCCATGCTCCTTGAATAGAGCTCATACCTGGACCCAGTGCAGGACTCCATGCTCCTTGAACACAGCTCCTACCTGGGCACAGAGCTCCTAACAGGGCCCAGTGCAGGACTGCATGCTCCTTGCACAGAGTTTGCCTACTGGGCCCAGTGCAGGACTCCATGCTCCTTGCATAGAGCTCATACCTGGGTAAAGTGCAGGACTCCATGCTCCTTGCACAGAGCTCCTACTTGGGCCCAGAGCAGAACTCCATGTCCCTTCCACAGAGCTCCTACCTGGGCCCAGTGCAGGACTCCATGTCCCTTCCACAGAGCTCCTACCTGTGCCCAGTGCAGGACTCCATGCTCCTTGTACACGGCTCCTACCTGGGCACAGAGCTCCTACCTGGGCCCAGTGCAGGACTCCATGCTCCTTGCACAGAGTTTGCCTACCTGGGCCCAGCGCAGGACTCCATGCTCCTTGCACAGAGCTCCTACCTGGGCCCAGTGCAGGACTTCATGCTCCTTGCACAGAGCTTTTACATGGGCCCAGTGCAGGACTCCATGCTCCTTGCACAGAGCTCCTACCAGGACCCAGTGCAGGACTGCATGCTCCTTGCACAGAGTTTGCCTACCCGGGCCCAGTGCAGGACTCCATGCTCCTTGCACAGAGCTCCTACCTGGGCACAGAGCTCCTACCTGGGCCCAGTGCAGGACTCCATGCCCTTTCCACAGAGCTCCTACCTGGGCCCAGTGCAGGACTCCATGCTCCTTGCACAGAGTTTGCCTACCTAGGCTCAGTGCAGGACTCCATGCTCCTTGCACAGAGCTCCTACCAGGACCCAGTGCAGTACTCCATGCTCCTTGTACACAGCTCCTACCTGGGCACAGAGTTCCTACCTGGGCCCAGTGCAGGACTGCATGATCCTTGCATGCAGCTCCTACCTGAGCACAGAGCTCCTACCTGGGCCTAGTGCAAGACTCCATGCTCCCTGCAAAGAGATCTTACCTGGACCCAGTGCAGGACTCCATGCTCCTTGCACAGAGTTTGCCTACCTAGGCCCAGTACAGGACTCCATGCTCCTTGCACAGAGCTTCTACCTGGGCACAGAGCTCTTACCTGGGCCCAATGCAGGACTCCATGCTCATTGCACAGAGCTCCTACCTGGGCCCAGTGCAGGACTCCATGCTCCTTGCACAGAATGCCTACCTGGGCCCAGCGCAGGACTCCATGCTCCTTCCACAGAGCTCCTACCTGGGCACAGAGATGCTACCTGGGCCCAGTGCAGGACTCCATGCTCCTTGCATAGAGCTCCTACCTGGGCCCAGTGCAGGACTCCATGCACTCTCGCAAAGGGTGGGCTTAGAAGGCTGAGTATTTATTGCTCCTTACCCTCTCACAGTGTCGGCCTTACAGTGTCCAGTATTTAGTACCACGAGCCATCGCTTCTCTCTCCCTCCATCCCTCCCTTCCGTGCTTCCTCTCTCCTGACCTATTCCATTATTGGCCTTAGAGGGTCCCATAATTAGAACTCCATGCCCTCCCACAGAGTTGACCTTAGATGTCAGAGTATTCAGAACTCCATGACGTACCACAGGGCTGGCCTTAGATGTCACAGTATCTAGAACTCCATGCCCTCTCCAAGGGTTGGTCTAGAGGTTCAGTGCCTACCTACATGCCCTCGCCCATAATTGGTCTTCGAGGGCTCTGTATTCAGAACTCCATGCCCTACCACAGTTCTGGCCTTAGAGGGCCCTGTAGTCAGAACCCCATGCCCTCTCGCAGTGTTGGCCTCAAAAGGGCAGTGAAATCAATCACTCAATCAATCAGTGATTTGTTAAGCGTGATACTCACCCGGTAGGGTCTAAAGGTGCTGGGGGGGTTGGGTGGGGTGATGTTACTGTTCGAAGAGCCAGATCTTGAGGTGCTTCCTGTAGGTCAGGAGGTCCTGGGTTAGACGTAGGTTAACAGGGAGGGAGTTCCAGGTTTTGGCGGCAAGGTGGGAGAAGGATCTACTACCGGATGTGGTACAGTGAATGCGGGGGACGGTTGCGAGGGTGAGGTTGGCGGAGCGGAGCTGGCGTGTAGGGATGTGGAAGTTGAGACGCTCTTTGAAGTAGGCTGGTCCGGCGTCGAGGAGAGCTTTGTGAGCGTGGATCAGGGGCTTGAAGACAATCCTTTTGTTGACGGGGAGCCAGAGTGCAGAACTCCACACCCTCGCAGTGTTGGCCTTAGATGTTCCAGTGTTCAGAACACCATGCCCTCTCTCACTTTTTTTGTCTAGAGGCTCAGTGCACGCCTCCTTACAGGTTTGGCCTTAGAGGGCCCTTTATTTAGACCTCCATACCCACGCACAAGCTTGGCCTTAGAGGGCCCTGTATTCACAAGTACATGCCCCCTCAAAAGCTTGGCCTCAGAGGGCCCTGCATTCAGAAGTACACGCCCCCTTACAGGCTTGGCCTTAGAGGGCCCTGTGTTCAGAAGTACATGCCCCCTCACAGGCTTGGCCTTAGAGGGCCCTGTGTTCAGAACTGCATGCCCCCTCACAGGCTTGGCCTCAGAGGGCCCTGCATTCAGAAGTACACGCCCCCTTACAGGCTTGGCCTTAGAGGGCCCTGTGTTCAGAAGTACATGCCCCCTCACAGGCTTGGCCTTAGAGGGCCCTGTGTTCAGAACTGCATGCCCCCTCACAGGCTTGGCCTCAGAGGGCCCTGCATTCAGAAGTACACGCCCCCTTACAGGCTTGGCCTTAGAGGGCCCTGTGTTCAGAACTGCATGCCCCCTCACAGGCTTGGCCTCAGAGGGCCCTGCATTCAGAAGTACACGCCCCCTTACAGGCTTGGCCTTAGAGGGCCCTGTGTTCAGAAGTACATGCCCCCTCACAGGCTTGGCCTTAGAGGGCCCTGTGTTCAGAACTGCATGCCCCCTCACAGGCTTGGCCTTAGAGGGACCTGTATTTAGAACTCCATGCCCTCTTACCAGGTTGGCTTTAAAGGGCCCTGTGTTCAGAACTGCATGCCCCCTCACAGGCTTGGCCTTAGAGAGACCTATATTTAGAACTCCATGCCCTCTTACCAGGTTGGCTTTAAAGGGCCCTGTGTTCAGAACTGCATGCCCCCTCACAGGCTTGGCCTTAGAGGGCCCTGCATACCCCCTCTCAGGTCAAGGTCTCCTGACTTTCTCCATGCCTGACTCTGAAGTGCACCCTATGTCTCTCTGCGCACACTGTCCCATGGCTCTGGTACACTCAGTCCTGTTATCAAGGGTCCTGTGCTCAGCACCTCGAGGCTCCCTCTTTCAGCTCAGGTATAATCCCAGCGTTGAGGGCCCATGCCTGCTCTGTCGTGCACTCCGGACCACAGCACCTACAGGTCACAGAGGGAGAGGTGCTCAGGGTCACACGTCTCCTCCCGGCCGTGCCCTTAAGAAGGGACTGGCTTGCCACGCTCCGGGTTTTGCCCCACATGGGTTTTCGGTCAGACCTCGGAGGTCAGTGGCAGGGTTTCCTCAGTACCTCATCAGCTTCCACCCACCTGGCCCTGCCTCTGGACTCCGGGCCTGCCTCCACGCCGAGGCCTCGATGGCCTGGCCTCAGCACCTCCTCTCCCTCCCCGTTCCGGACGAGTGGGCTGGGCAGCGTTTCCTGCTCATTGACATGCCGAGGGCCCCCGGGGGGAGATGAAAGGCCGGCCCCGTCCTTACTTTGGGGTAATTGTGCGGCCCTGAAAGGACACTGCGCGCACAAAGGTGCAGCCGCTTCAAACGGGCCTAATTGAATGTGATGGCGGCGCCCTGCGCGGGGCCTCCGGAGTGCAGGGGAAGCCCCTTTACAACCACCCACGCAAGGCCCACCTTCAGAGGAGCCTTACTCCATCCCTGGGTGCCCTACAGCCCCCTGCTGCTTTTACCATGAGAAATCTCACACCTCCCCTAGAGAGGCCGGCATAACTATGCCGACCCAGGGGACAACAGCCGGGCCTAAAGTACTGCGCACAAGGGCACCGGAAATGGCCACCGATGACCTCCGAGGATGTCAACCCATACCCACCGAATAATATCTGTGCTGGCAGCACCAGCTACACGACATCCTCCTAAACAAAAGCCGTTAAAGACCAGCTTTTTTAATGCTCTGCGCTAACATTTGTGCCTTTTCAGGGTCCGTCTATAGTGCACACAATCCCATTGTTTAGCTCGATTCGCTCCATGATGGATGCACGGATGTCAGGGGATGGGTGTGTATTCTACAAGAGGCACTGCCAGCCCACGTGCGCTCGCGCTCCGGTGGCAAGGCATTTCACCCAGTGATGCTTACATAAGAATATTTGCAGCCGATAAGGCAAATGCGAATGGTTGCCTTAATCCAAAAACGTATAGTAAACGAGCATCAACACTGATAACAATTGTACCTCTTTTTGCTAATGAACAGTCCTGCTTACATCTATTCAGTGCTTGAATAGGAAAATAAAAGTGCAGGTTCTCTGTACATGCTTGTTTCTGAGAAGGGCGAGTGCTCTCCAATGAAAAGTATTACGTTTTTCTTGAGAGGTGCAGGCACTCTCCACTCAAAATAAAAAAGTACCGGTACTCAGTACCGGACAGTACCGGCCCATTTAAAGCTCTGCATCTATTAAAAACAGATAACACTGTATTTATTTAGAATGAGCCTGATTCATATCAGGAGGTGTCTTTTCAAGTCATGGTGTAAAGGGCACGCTAAACCGGGGCGCAACTAGCGTTGAATTTCTGGGGGCACTCACAGGTCAACCAAAGAAGGCAGTGATAACACTTCAGAAAAAGGTGCATTTTATTTTTGCAGTTTTAATACAGGGCAAACTCGACCCAAAGCTAATGGGGCACTTTACATGAAAACTACTTACATTACAGAAGGACACATACATTTTTATAGGCACGACTGCCAGGGTTAATGTAGGGGTATCACTGCCAACAAGGCTGGCGGTGAAGACTGCCACATTATGAGTGTGTCGGGTTGGCTGCTGCCAACCTGCCACATCTCGACTCATACCGCCATGGCGGTATGAACCGCCGGGCCAGAGATGTTCATCTCTGATCCGGCGGTCCACAGAGGCCTACACCCACTCACCTACACTTCCATACACGCATCTATTCACACTCATCCATACACGCATTCAGGCACTCATACACACAAACATCCAAACATGCATACTCACAGACATGCAGACATGCACTCACTTAAACATTCATATATGCATTCACTCACACGCATACAACCATGCATACACAACACTTACAAGTGTATTCACACACACACAAACAACACAAACCCCCACCCTCCCACCCTCCTCCCCTGTTGGACGCCTGACTTACCTTGTCCAGCGAGGAGGTCATCTGGCAGGGATCAGGAACGGGAGCTGTCACCGCCTGCAGCGCTCTGCCAGCAGGACACCGCCAGGCCGTGTTAATGGTCTTAATACGGCTGGCGATGTCCTTATGGTGGGGTAGTGCAGACGGTAACACCGCCAGAATGCCACCACCTGCCAGCATGGCTAATGCCAGATATCTGCCCAAAGTGTGGCGGAAATCCATCAGTAACCATTATATGGTGGGCGGAAGACCGCCAGCGGTATTCTGGCGTCCGTGGCTTTGGCGGTCTTGTTCAGAGACCGCCAAAGTCATAATGAGGGCCTAAGTGATTTTCCCAGAATCGCACAATGTGTAGCCACTGCTGGGAGTCAAACCTGGTTACCAAGCTCCTAGGCTGGCAGCTATGGCCATTACGTCATATCCTCCCCCCACAACAAAAAACATGGAGATAAACTGTGCATTTTAAACATGTTGGTCTCTTGGTCAAACGTCTCTTAGTGGATTTGAAAATGTTTTTAGGCCACCAATGTTTTAGAGAATATGACCATGTTTATTAGACTTCTGACAGCGATATTTGAAAAGGTGAATGGGTGATTTGACGGCCAAAAAAAACGCTTCAACAGATTTCAGTACAAAGCAGTTTTAGAAACAGGTTTCACAAGGTTGTTTCAAGGCAACGAATATTTTTGCCAATGCATCAAAAATATTTCTTTTGTGAAATGGCAATGACATTAAAATATATTTTTTATTTCATCTTCAGAAAGGCGCTGCTGCCTGTCTGTTGACCAAAGCTACAATTTCAGTCGGCTCACTAGGGTGTTGCAACATATGCTTGTTCGAGGCGGCAGACATGTACAAGTCTCCAAATATTCAGCTTAGTGGGTTAACACACCTAATTTCAGGGCATATGATTGGCAAGTAACAGGCTTGATTTCAAAAGCATCTTCTATTCCTGATACAGTTGAGTAAGTGAGTGCCAGTCAGTTAGAAGCATTATCACCTGTTAATACCAATCTGCCCTATCCTGGATCAAAATAAAATAGTAAAATAGCATCCCACATTGAGCACATCTCGTAGGACTCAAATCCCCAAGACTGGACCCCACAATTCATAAACCAAAGAAATCAATGACAAGACAGCAAACTGCTTAGGGAAGAGAGTCATGATTATTGCAAAACAATCAAAACACTACATTTTAACATGTTCTTAATCTTAATTCTATCTAGACACAGCAAACATATCCAATAAAATTAACAGTAGACTCAAGCAAACATATTATTTACAATTGACAGTTCAATAATGGCAAATTATTCCAATTCATCGTTATTATGATGTAAGTTGTTGAATTTCACAGTTTGTCACAGTTGGACCTCCATTGCCTAATCATCCAACATCTGCTCCCGCCATTATGATGCTTCCGCAGAAAAAGCAGGGTGCCAGGGCAGGTGTGCCCTAATAGGCCACATGTCGTGATGGTGGGAGCAGAAGTGACGTGCCAACACCGGGCACCACTTCCTGCTTGCACCAGCCCCAAAAACAACCTCTGGATGCTGACCCATCCCAGAAGAGCGCCCACTCCCCCTCATGGCCAAAGAGTCATGTCTGCCAGAGGGGGCATAGCCCTTGGGGCCCTGGGTCCTAACACCATTACCTGATCAGGCTTGATATTCTAGGCATTTGAGATGACTGAGCTACATTAATGCAGGGAAGCACCACAACTAAAGGACACGTGAAAAAAGGTAGTTGCCCTGAAATAATGTTTCAAAGAATGGTGTTCTAGCATGGAAAGAATGCAAATATTCTTTCAACATCCAAAGCCACAGCATTCATGCCTGTTAATAGCATATTTTATAATAAAACATGTTCAAGTCTGTTCTGACGCCCACAGCACATAAAGGTGGTCATTACGAGTTTGGCGGTCTTTTTGCAAGACCCCTGCGGTAGCGGGCGACAAAAGACCGCCAGTGTTGGCAATATTCTGCCCACCGTATTAAGAGTCCACAATGAAGACTGCCAAAAAACAGCCACAAATCTGACACCGCCATGACACTGGTGGGCGGGACAGAGCCGGTTCCACCACTAGCACCGCCACGCCAACAACATTCCGCCCACCAGATTATGACCCACAAATCACCACAGTGGTCTTTCCATGGCAGTAAACCATTGGTGGTCTAAACTGCCGCGGCCAGAAACTCACATCAGCCAGAACACAACACCACATTGGACAGTTCAAATACCCCACACCTGACATATACACACCAGGCCCACCTACTTACTGCACTATATAACACACCCCCATACAACCCACAATCCTTTGCAACCAAGATGACATTTATACACCGTGAGGACCCACGAACTACAGATTTTGGACTTGTACACCATAGGCAATCACACACTCACCACACATCACATCCCCCTTAAATCACACCTACACACACATACACCATAACCCTACACCACTCGGAACCAAACACCCCCACCCCACCTATCAACCTACACTGTACCCCACACACAGAACACTCACCCCCACTCACAACACAATCACCATGTCACAGCAGAAACATCCATGCTTCACCAACGAGGAGTTGCGGGCCAAGGTGGATGAAATCCTCAGGGTAGAGCCACAGCTTTTTGGAGGACAGGTTCAGCAGACATCTATAGCCAGGAAAATGGAGTTATGGCAGAGAATAGTCGACAGGTTCAACTCAGTGGGCAGCCATCCATGCACAAGGGAGGACATCAGGAAGAGGTGGAACAACCTAGATTGATGGAGTGGTAGTTTTTCCAGTTCCTATACACCTGTTCATTGGCACTGGGAGAGACCATGGATGCCATCTATGGCCCCTATCACATGAGGGATGTGTCCCATATCATAGAATTCTACCTTTCACATAGGCCAAATCCCCTCGTTGGGGGAATCTGATGTAGTTGTCCATGTGTTTCAATAAAGCACACAGTACATCCTTCAACACAAGACTGAACATGGGTTGTGACATCCCTGCTGCCATGCCCACTGTAATCTGAAAGGAGCCTGTGGCAAGTGCAGCACTGACAGAACTTGAACTGTGGAAGGGATGGCATAGGGATTACGTATGGCAGGCAATAGATCTGGCTCCAACTGGGTACATAGTTCCATAATGGTATGACGATTCAGACGATAGGTCTGAATGATATGCCTTTCCTCCAGGGTTGCAAGGTCCACTAGCGGACGGTACACTGGTGTATGTCTCTTTCTCCTCAGGACAGGGCATCTAGGATGGAGAGGAGTTAATGCACAATGTGATATGCACACCACACATGTTAGCAGGGCACATCTGAACTGCACACACCTAACACTGTCCACATGACGCACACTGCTGACACATACTATATTGGCAATGCTGAAGTGGCATGTGTCTCCCTAGAAGCACATTGCTGCACCTGATCAATAGTGTCTGATATATATCACATCTCTCAATGTTCCATATGTACACTGACCCATCCTGCTCTGAGCATGTATGAAGCCATGCCATATACCAAAACGGACACACCGTCACCCAGGCAAGGAGATTCACCCAACCAGCCACGTAGGGTCCCTGTGGCATGCATCCCACATGTATGTGGCAAAACATGATGGCAACACTTGGGCCACCCCGCAATCAGTCGTATGAGGTGTATGATGCACTTTTTTAACATCAACATGCCATGAAATGTGCCCAAAATGGCAGCCATCTGACCTGTAGCATTGGACAGGTGGTAGTGACCTCATTCCGCCAGTGTAATTCGTCATGGCGGGAGACGGTCACAACCTCCGTGTAACTTCTCATTGGGTATTATTGCTACTTATAGGAGACTGGGGCCAATGGCGATAACTGCCGGCGGTGAATGGTCTTGTATGCAGCAGTTGTGACCGCCATTTTCTGCAGCCTACCTCACTTGACTCCTGACACTCATGCAAGCAAGACCTCCACTAAATGAGCTGCTGTGTACTGTCTCTTGACACTTCCTGCAGGTGATAGGGTCCATGCTTTCACCCAAGAAGAACTGGAGAAGTTGGTTGAAGATGTCCTACCCCTGTATGAGCAGCTCTATGGGGCCCCAGAGGAGCAGGTGAGCCTAATGCCATTGTAATTTGGTATTGGGATGTGTGTGAGGGATGATGTCGTCCATGTGATGGTCAGAGCAAACATGCATGCAGGGGACATGGAGTTTAGGTGTGTGAACCATGAGGATGCGTATATGTGGGCATTTGATGGGTCTGACGTTTATAGTCGACTGCTGTTGGTAATCTACATAACTTCCTCCTTCTGTCTGTGTCACCCATGCAGGTCAACACCCATCAAAACAAAGGAATTTGGCGTGCTATCGCCAAGAAAGTACGGACTCTGGAGGTCCATAGCTGGCAGAGCACCCATTGCAGGAAGAGGAGGGAGGACCTGAGATGCTGGGCCCGGAAGACCACGGAGACCCAGCTGGGGATGTCCTTCCAGCAAGGGTGAGGTGCCCATCAGATCCTGACCCCCCTAATGCCCCGCACTTTGGCGGTGGCCTACACCGAGATGGATGGGCGTTTGGGGGCAGCACAGTAGCCATAAGGGGGTGAGTACTGTCTGTATCCTGGGACTTGGCTGGCCTTCATTGGGATTAGGTGCTTATGTGTAGGCAAAGGGGCATTGCCATTAATGCTACATGTGCTTCAACTTTTGAACATGTACAATTGGCAACTTTGCAGAATATTTTTTCTAGTTGTGTGCCCATGCTCTACTGTCAGTGGAAATTCATCTCACTGTTCCATACATCTCCAAGTCTGTCATGTGTAAATGATCAAAATTCATGGACATATGTGTGACTCCATCTTGGCCCTCTGATGTATGTGAGTGTCAGTGGTACCCTATGCATTGTGTATGACCAGCTCCAGTCATCTGTATCAGTGGCTCAGAGATGTCAGTCCACTCCCATCTGTGTAGCCAAACTGTATATGCAACTGTGCGACTCACCTTCCATCCCTAGCACTATGTTGATCATGTACTGTAACTGGTATTGATAGATTGCGGGTCTGGCATTATAGTTCCACAGCTGGACTGCCCTTCATGGGACAGGATTAAAGGTTTGAGAGCTAACTAGCGATATAAAGGTGATCTGCAAACTGTAGGGTACGTGTAGGTAGCCAACCCGGGACACTGATACATGTAGATTTGGTGATGTATGACTAAAAAAAACTTACACTCCTGGGGGCTATACTTGTGGGGATGTGTCTGTCCAATCTATGGGTTGGGTACTGGTCGTGGTAAATGCCCAGGGATACCCAAGAAGTGTCTCAATGGGGTGCATGTGGCACGTATAACAAAGCCCTAGCTTGTCCTCTGCTGAATTGCTGACTGACTGCTTACATCATGTCGACATGGATAGTTGGGGGCACTTTTGTTTACCTGTGACTCTTCCAGCGTGGGTTGGCTATTAGGTAGTGGCAGATTGTGAGTGGTTTGGATATTGCATGACATATCTGATGTGAAGTGTTTTGGTGTCTGCCTGGTTTTGTCCACTGTTGAGTTGTCTTCCATTATGGCCTCACTATACTGAGTGGGCAGTCATGTGTAAGGACAGGTAGGTGTTGGAGTGTCTTCAGTGTAATGGACATTAGATAGTGGACATGGACTAATCAGGTGTTGTCACTGTAGGGGACTGCAGTGCATTGTCGTGTCATCTGCACATCCAAAAGAGTGTTAGGGGTATGACGAGGAGGGATGCGTTATCAGGCATGGTATTGATAGTGCATCCAGGGCATGCCAGCTTCAGAGGGGAAAGGTTGGCATCATGGGATGTGTCCAGTAGTGCAGTCCTACTCAGGTATTGCTGTTGGTGTAAGGGTTGGCAGCCAGGTGTGGGTAGTAGTGACATGTCATGACATGATGTAGGTAATGTTGCTTTGATAATGAGATTGCCTAGCCATGATATGTGTTGTGACAGATGTACATGTCTAGATGTGTCAATGGGAAGTGTATGTTAACCATGTTGCCCTCTTACTCTCTTTCTCTCCCTCTCATTGGGTGCATCAGCACCGTCTGGCGGAGGAGAAGGGGCACCGGCGAGTGGGGAAGCAGCAGCCCATGGGACCCAGGAAGGTGGCACAGACACAGAGGGACCCAGTGGGACGGAGGGGAGTCCCACGGGGGAGGCTGGATCTGACATGTCATCTACAGAGGCCTCGTCCAGAGGACCCATCTGGGACCACCCCAGCACCATCTTTGTCCGCCAACCCCCTTTACTACCACCACCCTCCCTGTAGCTCCCCATCCAGTTGCCCATGCCCGCTTATCCAGGAGGGTGGGTGTGTTCTTCTTCACAGGCACCTCTGCCTCTGCCCCAGTCAACCCTGCTGCCCTCAGTGAGGAGGCTATTGTTCTCCTGAGGTCCATCTCTGTGGGTCAGTCAACCATTGTGGATGCCATCCAGGGACTGGCAGCTCAAGTCCAACAGAGCAATGCGTTCCTGGAAGGCATTCACGGTGGCCTGGCTGGCCACTAGAGAACCCTTCAGGCTCTGGCCTCCTCACTGATGGCAGCCAGTGTCCCTTTGTCTTCCGTCCCCCCTCCACCTACTTTTTCCCAATCCAAAACCCCTCTCCCCACTCCCATCCAGAGCACACATTCACACAGGCATGCATCCACCTCACCAGACACTGTTGGTACTGACAGACACAAGCACCACAAGACCCACCACCGACATGCACACTGTAGCCGGGCGTCCCCGGCAGCCGCGGCTCGGCATGACGCATCGGAGCAGGCCGATGCGTCATGTCCGCGTCTCCCCGTTGCTGGGGCAACGCGATCCGACCGAGGCAGGGGGCAGGCCGTTGCCCGGGAAACCGGATGGGTTTCCCGGCGCGGCGGAAACAAAAGGGAGGACGGCACCGGCAGAAAGTCGGAGGAGGAGAGACAGGAGACCGAGGAGCAGGAGAGGAGAACGGAGGAGGAGAGACAGGAAACCGAGGAGCAGGAGAGGAGAGCCGAGGAGGAGAGACAGGAGACAGAGGAGCAGGAGAGGAGAGCCGAGGAGGAGAGACAGGAGGCAGAGGAGCAGGAGAGGAGAGCCCAGGAGAAGGAGAAGGAGCAGGAAAGGAGAGCCCAGGAGAGGAGACCGGAGGCGCAGGAGAGGAGAGCCCAGGAGAGGAGACCGGAGGAGCAGGAGAGGAGAGCCCAAGAGAGGGAGACCGAACAAAAGACGGCAGGAGAAGAGACCACAGCAGAGGAACGCCACAACGCCAGCCACGACCCAGGGGGGTCGTGGCTCACCAAGGTACGGTCCTTGTGGACCAAAACAAAGGCCACTTCAGACTAAGGGAGGGGGAAAGGAATATAGAAGTGCAAAGGGAGGGAACCGAAAGGGGCACGATAACGAGCACATATGGGGACCCCACAAAAATCTATCATTAGAGAGTGAGAGCACTTATCCCCCCCTCCCCAACTCCTCACAGACACCCCTCCTTATCGTTCCTACCCATACCCAGACAAGACTACAGTGCAAGAGTGAAATAATCCTTTTGGTAAAACCCCATACTTACCCGGGTGTTGTTTTCCTTTTGTTTTCCGGTACCCGGGAATCCACCTGAGGGGATCCGCCAGACGTTCTCCCGGGAAAAGAAACATTGAAACTAAATCAACACTACAGGAACTGAACCGCAACACCGAAACCCCTAAGGAAACCCCGCCCTCTTGATTACATACTTCTAGTTTTGTCTTTATTCCACCTTATTCTTAGAATAAATTCCACCACAAACTAAAACGCATATCTTGTCGTCATTTGTATATTGTTCGATCTGTCACAGTGGTGTCAGAAGTGGGATCAGACTCTAGATCCTCCTCGACAATCGAACAGTATATACAATGAGTGACACCCCCTCGCTGGAAGACATGATAAAACAGTTGGCCGAAGGCCAACGACACCTACAACTGGTGTGGGAGGCCCACCAGAGGGAGGCTAAGGAGGACCGTGAAGCCTTACAGTCGGCTTTGAAAAGTCAGGCAACCATACTGGCCAATAATCAACTGGTCCACGAGACGGCCATGAAGAAGCTAACGGAGACAATCGCTACCACTAAGGTACATCCCAATGTCCCAAGTTCCATCCTGCAAAAATATCAAGAAGGGGATGATCCCGACTCCTTTTTCACTAATTTTGAAAGGGTGGCCTCAACCGCACAATGGCCGGAAGATAGATGGGGCCAGTATGTCGCCCCTCTGCTTACAGGAATCCTACAAGCCGCATACCAAGCTGCGAATCCCGGGGGAACAACCCCATATTCCGAAATAAAGACCAGTATATTAGAGCGGGTGGGGCATGACACGAATATTATAGAATCAAATTCAGGAAAATCAAGTGGGGACCGAACGAGGATCCCCGAACCTTCTACTATCGGGTAAACAATTTGGCTTTAAAATGGTTGGGTCCGTCAGGGAATAGCCGGGAAGACGTAATCCAAACCATTGTCCTCGAACAATATTTAGATGCCTTGCCTACGGCCACAAAACACTGGATCCGTCAACATCCCAAGGTGAATACGGAGACGGCAATTGACTTAGCATGTGCATACCATCGTTCGGTGGATGTACGAAGTATGCCAACCCGCCCCATCATAAAACCGGGGCTCCCCAACCCAAAAAACACTCCCAGAGTCCTTCCCGAAGAACCCATACCTCGCAGAACATACGAGCATCCACCAGTACCGGGTCCCCAGTGTTATAACTGTGGGGAATGGGGACACATTGCCCGTATGTGTCCCAGGAAACAAGACACTAGTGAACCCATGGAGGTTGGAGTTACCCGACGACGGGTGCTGTGTACAGGCCAGGGCAACCCCAAATTTAAACAGTCCTTAAATGTCAATGGTCGAATGGTTTACGCCCTTATAGATTCCGGATGCAGTCAATCCGTGATAAGGAAGGATCTCCTAGCCCTAGCAGACCAGGAAGTCGAACATTGGGTGACTATTTGCTGCATTCATGGGGATAAGGAGAGATACCCCTTACAGGCCCTGACAGTGGAGTGGAGGAACTACAGGGACAGCCTTTCTATGGGTATAATCTCAGATCTGATAGAGGAATGTATTATTGGGACGGACTACGAACATTTTCAGGAGATCCTGGATCACGTTCGACAACCAACCCTGACCCAGGACTGGTGGAAGGGTGCCCCTTTTTCGGACAGCGACCTAGAGCCCCCCTCTACCCGTAGGAAACTGTCACGTAGGGAGAAACGTGTTGAAAAAGCAACCCACCGAGAGAAAGAGGCACATAGCACACTCTCAGGTCTGATTGCCGAGACACATGAAGTGCCTGTCGGGTTTCCCCAAAGACAAAGGGAAGATCCTTCTCTCGCTCAAGCTTGGAAGTCGGCCAAAGCAGAAGAAACCGAAGAGGTGGGTCCCTACTTCTTAATTAGAAAAAACCTCTTATATCGCATAACCACTAATCGCTCCGGGGACCGTAAGCAACAGTTGTTAGTGCCCGAGCACTATAGAGAACATGTTTTAACCCTAGCCCACTGTCAACCCGGAGGAGGTCATTTCGGAAGGGAAAAAACAGAAGAGTATCTCCTCCAGCGGTTTTATTGGCCGGGGGTTTTTGCCCACATACGAAAATTTTGCTCCCAATGTTCCAGGTGCCAACTTACCGAACCCGGTAGACCTAGAAAAGCGCCTCTCATGCCATTACCCATCATAGACGTTCCGTTTAGTATGATGGGAATGGACTTGATAGGTCCCATAGTTCCCTCCACGAAAGGGCACACATATATCCTAGTCATGGTAGATTATGCCACCCGATACCCAGAGGCCATTCCATTAAAAAGTATGACAACCAAAACAGTAGCCCAAGCAATGATTAATGTATTTTCTCGAGTAGGATTTCCACATGAAATACTCACTGATCAGGGAACTCCTTTCATGTCTACCCTCATGAAGCAGGTGTGCAAAACGTTAGGCATTTCCCAAATTCGCACCTCGGTGTACCATCCACAGACCGATGGACTGGTAGAACGGTACAACCGTACCATAAAAACCCTGCTAAGAAAAGTAGTAGAGGAGTCAGGTAAAAACTGGGATCAAAAGTTGCCCTTGGTATTGTATGCTATACGTACCCATGAACAGGCATCTACCGGACACAGTCCTTTTGAACTCGTATTCGGAAGACAGCCCCGATCCCTGCTGGACATGGCCATAGAAGCTTGGGAAGAGGAGGCGGAGGAAGGGGGGAAACCCTTGTTAGAATATGCCCACGACTTACGGTCCCAGTTACAAGGGTTATGGGATACAGTCCGAGTAAATATGGAACATGCCCAACAGAACCAAAAACAATATTACGATCGAGGGAGTAAATTAAGAGTTCTACTACCAGGAGATCAGGTACTTATAATGCGCCCCACGTCTGAACACAAATTGGTAGCAAAATGGCAGGGTCCACATAAAGTACTACGAGCTGTTTCCCCGGTCACTTACCTAATTGAAATCTCGACCACGCCGCAGAAAACCCAGATTTATCACATAAATCTGTTAAAAAAATGGGAAGAACCCGAGGGCTCTAACTCGACCGAAGCCGTGGGCCGGTTCCTATGTCCCAATGGGAGGGTTCAAATTGAATTTTGCCCGACCGAGACCACTATTGGGGAGAATCTACCCACAGTGAACTCCTCGTTAACAAAATTAGAGAGGGAACAGGTATTCAATCTACTGGAACATTTCAGATCGTTTTTTTCCATAGTGCCAGGCAAAACCTCTTTGATCGCCCATAAAATACGGACTGCACCAGGTACAATTGTCCGGTTACGACCATATCGTATACCAGAGGCCAGGAAACAGATTATGGAGGACGAGGTCCAAAAGATGCTAGAGTTAGGAGTAATAGAGCCTTCTACTAGTCCCTGGTGCTCCCCAGTTGTCCTGGTACCAAAACCTGATGGTACTATTAGGTTCTGCATCGACTTCAGGAAACTCAACGAACATTCCATGTTCGATACTTATCCGATTCCCAGGGTGGATGATGTATTAGAAAAACTAGGAAAAGCAAAATACATGTCCACCCTAGATTTAACTAAAGGATATTGGCAGATTCCACTAGCCGCAGAAGATAAAGAGAAAATGGCCTTTGCCACGCAGTCAGGCCTGTACCACTTCACAGTGTTGCCGTTCGGACTGCATGGAGCCCCAGCAACATTTCAATGGTTAATGGACAGCCTCCTAAACCCCTTTCGACATTTTTCAGCTGCTTACTTAGACGACGTAGTTATTTTCAGTGAAACATGGAATGATCATCTACTACATTTGCAGCAGATATTCCATACTCTGAGACAGGCAGGGTTAACTGCCAATCCAAAAAAATGCGTTATCGGTCAGCCTGACATATTGTACTTAGGATACAAAATCAGTCAAGGGAACCTCCAGCCACAATCTAAAAAGATAGAAGCTATTCTCAATGCACCTAACCCTGCAACGAAGAAAGATTTGCGCTCCTTCCTAGGGTTGGTCGGCTACTATCGAAGATTCATTCCCAATTATTCCACCCTAGCCGCCCCCCTTACAGATCTTCTGGCTAAATCTCGTCCTAATCAATTAGCCCCTTTTTCGGATCAACAGGAGACTAGTTTTGAACAGTTAAAAGCCTTTCTGACTAGAGAGCCCATCCTACGGTGCCCCGATTTCTCGAAACCGTTCCACCTCTATACAGACGCCTCTGATGTCGGGCTAGGAGGGGTACTGACCCAGCCCGATTGGGACGGTAGGGATCACCCGATAGTGTATATTAGCAGGAAACTGTTTCCTCGGGAACGCCATTACCCCACGATTGAAAAGGAATGTTTGGCCATCAAATGGGCTGTAGACACCTTGCAGTATTACCTTTTGGGTCGCCCTTTTATTCTCTATACAGATCATGCTCCCCTCACTTGGTTGTCGGCTCATAAAGATACAAATTCACGGATCTTGAGGTGGTTCCTTGAACTCCAACCCTTTTCGTTTCAGGTCCGTCACATCCCTGGTCCCCAACAGGCCCCGGCTGATTATCTCTCCAGATACCCTGACTCTACCTCGGTCCTCGATCAGGACCGTTCTTGGGAAGGGGTGTGTAGCCGGGCATCCCTGGCAGCCGCGGCTCGGCATGACGCATCGGAGCAGGCCGATGCGTCATGTCCGCGTCTCCCCGTTGCCGGGGCAACGCGATCCGACCGAGGCAGGGGGCAGGCCGTTGCCCGGGAAACCGGATGGGTTTCCCGGCGCGGCGGAAACAAAAGGGAGGACGGCACCGGCAGAAAGTCGGAGGAGGAGAGACAGGAGACCGAGGAGCAGGAGAGGAGAACGGAGGAGGAGAGACAGGAAACCGAGGAGCAGGAGAGGAGAGCCGAGGAGGAGAGACAGGAGACAGAGGAGCAGGAGAGGAGAGCCGAGGAGGAGAGACAGGAGGCAGAGGAGCAGGAGAGGAGAGCCCAGGAGAAGGAGAAGGAGCAGGAAAGGAGAGCCCAGGAGAGGAGACCGGAGGCGCAGGAGAGGAGAGCCCAGGAGAGGAGACCGGAGGAGCAGGAGAGGAGAGCCCAGGAGAGGGAGACCGAACAAAAGACGGCAGGAGAAGAGACCACAGCAGAGGAACGCCACAACGCCAGCCACGACCCAGGAGGGTCGTGGCTCACCAAGGTACGGTCCTGGTGGACCAAAACAAAGGCCACTTCAGACTAAGGGAGGGGGAAAGGAATATAGAAGTGCAAAGGGAGGGAACCGAAAGGGGCACGATAACGAGCACATATGGGCACCCCACAAAAATCTATCATTAGAGAGTGAGAGCACTTATCCCCCCCTCCCCAACTCCTCACAGACACCCCTCCTTATCGTTCCTACCCATACCCAGACAAGACTACAGTGCAAGAGTGAAATAATCCTTTTGGTAAAACCCCATACTTACCCGGGTGTTGTTTTCCTTTTAGTTTTCCGGTACCCGGGAATCCACCTGAGGGGATCCGCCAGACGTTCTCCCGGGAAAAGAAACATTGAAACTAAATCAACACTACAGGAACTGAACCGCAACACCGAAACCCCTAAGGAAACCCCGCCCTCTTGATTACATACTTCTAGTTTTGTCTTTATTCCACCTTATTCTTAGAATAAATTCCACCACAAACTAAAACGCATATCTTGTCGTCATTTGTATATTGTTCGATCTGTCACACACACATACAATACCCACCTGCATACAACAACATCCACTCCCTACACAGACTCCCCCACCACCTCCTCCCTCACAGACACTACACCTGACACTCCTGCAGGCAGCACCTCATCATTAGCTGATCTAGCCACCAGTCCCATCATATCCACAGTCACCACATTATCAGACTCTCAGACATCCACCCCAGTCACCACATCCGCACTCACCACAACCACACGTGCAGCACATGTATTTTACCCGCAGACACCACCCCAACAGACAGTCACCCATCGAGCATGGCATCTCTCAGCACCTCCTCCCACTCCCCTCCCAAGACACCTGAACGCCCGCACTCACCCACCGAACAGACACCCAGCACACACAGGCATTCCACACACGCACATGAACCCAAGCCACCACAAAGACACATCTTACCACCATTCCCACTCCCTCCACTCCCAAAACCTTTTCCCATGACTGCCCCTGTGTGCCTAAAAAACGAATCCTATATGAGTTTTTCTTGTTTCCCACCCCTCTTCCCACCCTGTGAGGCCCTTGATCCCTCTGCGTCCCCCCCCAGTCAGCCCAGCCTTTCCACCTCCGAGTCCTCCCCTGCCATCCCTGCTAGTGCCACTCCAAAGAAGTCCACTCCCCCAAAGGCCAAGGGCCCCCCTTCCCGGGGCCAGGCCCAAAGCCAAGGAGCCCCCCTACCAAGCCCAAACTCAAGGACCCCCCTCCCAAACCCCCAAAGCCCCCCCTCGTGCTGCATGAGCCCTTGATATCCCTACCATGTGGAGGTCATTTTGCTGCCAGGAGTCAAGTTGGGGCACTTTGAGGTGCAAAATTGTGCCTTTGAGACAGCAGACTATGGACTGCCCTTTGGGCTTATCCTGTATGTAGTTTATTTATGGTACTTTTATATTCATTAATACATCTGGGACAACTGGATGTTGGCATCCACTGAAATAAACGTGTCCTACCTTTCTTTCTGCATGTGGATTTGTGTTTGTGATCCTCAGTTTGTGTGTGTGAGATTTGTGTGTGTGTTGGTAGTGCGTGCTGTTGTGCCTGGGCTGCATGTGTGTGTGGGGCACTGCCATCACTCCCGCTGTGATGGGTGTGTATTGTGTGTGTGATCTGATTGTTGTACTCACATGCATGTGTGTAGCTGTATTGTGTATTGTTAGTGGTGCAATGTGGTGTGTAGGTGTTGTGTGCCATGTACATTTGTGTGTGTGGCGTTGTCTATGCCCTATGCGTTGTGTGAGGTGTAGGTGTGGTGTGACAACACATTCATTGTGTTGTTGTGTGTTGGTGTGGGTTGGTTGTGTGGTGTTGTTACGTGTCGTATGTATGTGTTGTGATGTGGAGGTGTGTAGTGAGAGTGTTTGGAGAAGTGTATGTGTAGTTGCAGCTATGATGTGGTTATGTGAGTCGGTGGCGTTGTGTTTGAATGTGTTTGACAGTGGCGGTTTGCTGTGTGTGCGTGTTGGTGTGTGTATGTCACGTGTATTGACCGTGGTGTGTGTAGTTCGTGTGTGCTTGTGTGTAGTATGTGTGTATGTGGAGGTATGTGTTCATATGGGTGTGCGTGTATGTGTGCTTGTCGCATGGTGTGCCACCTGTGTGTGTTGTGTGTGGGTGTGTACTAATTCCTTTCCCCCCAGTGTGTGCTAGGTTTTTACTCATGGGGGTTGTCTTTGTCACTGTCGCTGGTTCTGGAGTCCTTGTAGGAGCAGCAGCAGTGGGAAGACTTTGAGTTCAGGTTCCAGGCTCCGGGCAGCTGTGTTCCAGAAGGTGAGTGTTTCCTTTTATAGCATTTGTTTCTGCAAGGGTTTTGGTGGCGGCACGCCCGCTGCGGAAACCCTGGCATTGTGCAACCTCATAATATGTCCGGCAGCTACTTGCTCCCCGCCGGTCTGAAGGTGCCTACTGCCTTCCGTGGCGACCTCACCGCACTGGCTGTACTGGCGGTGTATTGGCTGTATTCGGTTGTGAAGACCACCATGGTCATAATATGGCAGTCTTCACCGCTGGCCCGTTGGCGGTACAGCTGCCGAAATGGCAGTCCAGAGACCACTAAAGTCATAATGAGGGCCAAAGTGTCAAATCCACTAAAATATCAATGTTGTTATGAAATCCTGGAGGGGCAATATCCATTATAACATGCAACATTTGTTAGGAATTTCTCCAAAATTCCTCTGAGTAGAATGACCATTTGCTCTATAATGGTTGTTCCTAAATGTCTATCCTAATTATAGAAATTAGCCTCTCCTGCATAGCGTGAAGGACACACTTGAATGGGGCACAAGAGAGACACCAGGTAGCTAATATAAGGCCAGATGTATCAAAGTACCGATTTGCATTTACTAAATAGCAAATTTTAAGAAATTGCTATTTGAGAAATGCAAAATGGTAGGTAAGAAAATAGCTCAATCATAAAATTCTCAATCACAATTAGGGAATGGGATTCCATTCATCCCTGTGTGTTGGAATGCCTATAGGTGCGAATGGTTTTGCATTTCCTAATTTGTGAATTCCCTTAAGGAATTTGCAAATTGGCTAATGTAATCCAAGGGTGCCCCCTTTGATGCACCCCCTCAAAAAAATAGTGCACATGTAATGTTCACATATGCTCCAGGAGCATGTGTGCGCTACATGGGACTTTTAAAAATGCATTTTTAATGCATTTTTAATATTGTATCTGGTTACCACCAAATTGGATTTGGTGGTAATTGCATTTCCTAAAAGCCCAGTTCACATTTGGGAAATGCATGATACAAGTGCATAGGAATTCCCTATTTAGGGAATCACAATTTGCGATTGCCTATTCAGAGTCGCAATTTTAGGGAATCACTAAAAATTCTGATTCCCTAAAATTGCACTGCAATGCCTTTCATACATTGTGAAAGGTGATTTTGCATTCACAAACGGTGGAATCTTGTGATTCACACCGTTTGCAAATGCAAAATATCTTGATACATCTGGCCCATATTTACCAGTTTGTCATTGTAACACTGCAACAAGTAGTGCACAAAATAGTGTTTTCACTGTACAATGCTTTTACATTGGCAATCTACTATACACATATCATTGTTATGCAGCTGTTGACAGATGCAGGTTTAGTTTGACAGCTGAATAAGGCTCCTCAAGCATTGTGCTGACACTAATGTGAAGATGCAGGACACAGCAATTGTAGGAAGTTGGCTCTGTATGCACTATTTCAAAGTAAGGAATAGTATGCACAGAGTCCAAGGGTTCCCCTTAGAGGTAAGATAGTGGCAAAAAGAGATAATACTAATGCTCTATTTTGTGGTAGTGTGGTCGAGCAGTAAGCTTACCAAAGGAGTAGTGTTAAGCATTTGTTGTACATACACACAGGCAATAAATGAGGAACACACACTCAGAGACAATTCCAGGCCAATAAGTTTTGTTATAGAAAAATGTATTTTCTTAGTTTATTTTAAGAACCACAGGTTCAAATTCTACATGTAATATCTCATTTGAAAGGTATTGCAGGTAAGTACTTTAGGAACTTTGAATAATCACAATAGCATATATACTTTTTACACAAAACACATATAGCTATTTCAAAAGTGGACACACTGCAATTTTCAACAGTTCCTGGGGGAGGTAAAGTAATGTTAGTTCTTGCAGGTACGTAAACCACCTCCGGGGTTCAAATTGGGGTCCAAGGTAGCCCACCGTTGGGGGTTCAGAGCAACCCCAAAGTCACCACACCAGCAGCTCAGGGCCGGAAAGGTGCAGCGTTCAAAGTGGTGCCCAAAACACATAGGCTTCAATGGAGAAGGGGGTGCCCCGGTTCCAGTCTGCCAGCAGGTAAGTACCCGCATCTTCGGAGGGCAGACCAGGGGGGTTTTGTAGGGCACCGGGGGGGACACAAGTCAGCACAGAAAGTGCACCCTCAGCGGCACTGGGGCGGCCGGGTGCAGTGTGCAAACACACGTTGGGTTTTCAATAGGTTTCAATGAGAGACCAAGGGGTCTCTTCAGCGAGGCAGGCAGGCAACGGGGGTGCTCCTCGGGGTAGCCACCACCTGGGCAAGGGAGAGGGCCTCCTGGGGGTCACTCCTGCACTGGAGTTCCGATCCTTCAGGTCCTGGGGGCTGCGGGTGCAGGGTCTTTTCCAGGCGTCGGGATTTCAGAGTCAGGCAGTCGCGGTCAGGGGGTGCCTCGGGATTCCCTCTGCAGGCGTCGCTGTGGGGGCCCAGGGGGGGCAACTTTGGTTACTCACAGTCTCGGAGTCGCCGGAGGGTCCTCCCTGAGGTGTCGTTTCTTCACCAGTCGAGTCGGGGTCGCCGGGTGCAGTGTTGCAAGTCTCACGCTTCTTGCGGGGATTGCAGGGGTCTTTAAATCTGCTCCTCTGGATACAAAGTTGCAGTCTTTGTTGAACAGGGCCGCTGTTCTCAGGAGTTTCTTGGTCTTTTGGAAGCAGGGCAGTCCTCTGAGGATTCAGAGGTCGCTGGTCCCGGGGAAAGCGTTGCTGGAGCAGTTTTCTTCTGAAGGAGGGAGACAGGCCGGTAGGGCTGGGGCCAAAGCAGTTGGTGTCTTCTTCTTCTCTGCAGGGTTTTTCAGCTCAGCAGTCCTCTTCTTCTTTAAGTTGCAGGAATGTAAATTCTTAGGTTCAGGGAAGCCCTTAAATACTAAATTTAAGGGCGTGTTTAGGTCTGGGGGGTTAGTAGCCAATGGCTACTGTAAACCGTAAAACCTGGTTTTCTCATTATCTCCTCCGGCCTTGCCGCCAAAAGTGGGGCCGTGGCCGGAGGGGGCGGGCAACTCCACTAGCTGGAATGCCCTGTGGCGCTGGAACAAAAGGGGTGAGCCTTTGTGGCTCACCGCCAGGTGTTACAGCTCCTACAAGGGGGAGGTGATAGCATCTCCACCCAGTGCAGGCTTTGTTACTAGCCACAGAGTGACAAAGGCACTCTCTCCATGTGGCCAGCAACATGTCTCGAGTGTGGCAGGCTGCTAAAACCAGTCAGCCTACACAGGTAGTTGGTTAAGGTTTCAGGGGGCACCTCTAAGGTGCCCTCTGGGGTGTATTTCACAATAAAATGTACACTGGCATCAGTGTGCATTTATTGTGCTGAGAAGTTTTATACCAAACTTCCCAGTTTTCAGTGTAGCCATTATGGTGCTGTGGAGTTCGTGTTTGACAGACTCCCAGACCATATATTCTTATGGCTACCCTGCACTCTTACAATGTCTAAGGTTTGGCTTAGACACTGTAGGGGCACAGTGCTCATGCACTGGTGCCCTCACCCATGGTATAGTGCACCCTGCCTTAGGGCTGTAAGGCCTGCTAGAGGGGTGACTTATCTATACTGCATAGGCAGTGTGAGGTTGGCATGGCACCCTGAGGGGAGTGCCATGTCGACTTACTCGTTTTGTCCTCACCAGCACACACAAGCTGGCAAGCAGTGTGTCTGTGCTGAGTGAGGGATCCCCAGGGTGGCATAAGATATGCTGCAGCCCTTAGAGACCTTCCCTGGCATCAGGGCCCTTGGTACCAGGGGTACCAGTTACAAGGGACTTACCTGGATGCCAGGGTGTGCCAATTGTGTGAACAAAGTACAGGTTTGAGAAAGAACACCGGTGCTGGGGCCTGGTTAGCAGGCCTCAGCACACTTTCAAATCAAAACATAGCATCAGCAAAGGCAAAAAGTCAGGGGGTAACCATGCCAAGGAGGCATTTCCTTACACCCCCCCCCCCAAACGAAAGAGGATGAGACTAACCTTTCCCAAGAGAGTCTTCATTTTCTAAGTGGAAGAACCTGGAAAGGCCATCTGCATTGGCATGGGCAGTCCCAGGTCTGTGTTCCACTATAAAGTCCATTCCCTGTAGGGAGATGGACCACCTCAACAGTTTTGGATTTTCACCTTTCATTTGCATCAGCCATCTGAGAGGTCTGTGGTCAGTTTGAACTACAAAGTGAGTACCAAAGAGGTATGGTCTCAGCTTCTTCAGGGACCAAACCACAGCAAAGGCCTCCCTCTCAATGGCACTCCAACGCTGCTCCCTGGGGAGTAACCTCCTGCTAATGAAAGCAACAGGCTGGTCAAGGCCATCATCATTTGTTTGGGACAAAACTGCCCCTATCCCATGTTCAGAGGCATCTGTCTGCACAATGAACTGCCTGGAGTAATCTGGAGCTTTTAGAACCGGTGCTGTGCACATTGCTTGTTTCAGGGTGTCAAAGGCCTGTTGGCATTCTACAGTCCAGTTTACTTTCTTGGGCATTTTCTTGGAGGTGAGTTCTGTGAGGGCTGTCACTATGGAACCATATCCCTTCACAAACCTCCTATAGTACCCAGTCAACCCAAGGAGTGCCCTGACTTGAGTCTGGGTTTTTGGAGCTACCCAGTCCAGAATAGTCTGGATCTTGGGCTGGAGTGGCTGAACTTGGCCTCCACCTATAAGGTGTCCCAAGTAAACCACAGTTCCCTGCCCTATCTGGCATTTGGATGCCTTGATAGAGAGGCCTGCTGATTGCAGAGCCTTCAAAACCTTCTTCATGTGGACCAGGTGATCCTGCCAGCTGGAGCTAAAGACAGCAATATCATCAAGATAAGCTGCACTAAAGGACCCCAAACCAGCAAGGACTTGATTCACCAACCTTTGGAAGGTGGCAGGGGCATTCTTTAAACCAAAGGGCATAACAGTAAACTGATAATGCCCATCAGGTGTGAAGAATGCTGTCTTTTCTTTTGCTCCAGGTGCCATTTTGATTTGCCAGTACCCTGCTGTTAAGTCAAAGGTACTTAAGAATTTTGCAGCACCTAATTTGTCTATCAGTTCATCAGCTCTAGGAATGGGATGGGCATCTGTCTTGGTGACAGAATTGAGTCCTCTGTAGTCCACACAAAACCTCATCTCTCTCTTTCCATCTTTGGTGTGAGGTTTGGGGACTAAGACCACTGGGCAAGCCCAGGGGCTGTCAGAGTGCTCAATTACTCCCAATTCCAGCATCTTGTGGACTTCCACCTTGATGCTTTCCTTAACTTGGTCAGACTGTCTGAAAATTTTGTTTTTGACAGGCATGCTGTCTCCTGTGTCTACATCATGGGTACACAGGTGTGTTTGACCAGGGGTTAGGGAAAAGAGCTCAGCAAACTGCTGCAGGACCTTCCTACAGTCAGATTGCTGTTGGCTAGAGAGGGTGTCTGAATAGATCACTCCATCCACTGAGCCATCTTTAGGGTTTGATGAGAGGAGATCAGGGAGAGGTTCACTCTCAGCTTCCTGATCCTCATCTGTTACCATCAACAGATTCACATCAGCCCTGTCATGGAAGAGCTTGAGGCGGTTCACATGGATCACCCTCTTGGGGCTCCTGCTAGTGCCTAGGTTCACCAGGTAGGTGACCTGACTCTTCTTCTCTAGCACTGGGTAAGGGCCACTCCATCTGTCCTGGAGTACCCTGGGAGCCACAGGCTCCAGAACCCAGACTTTCTGCCCTGGTTGAAATTCAACCAGTGCAGCCTTTTGGTCATACCAAAACTTCTGGAGCTGTTGGCTGGCCTCAAGGTTTTTACTTGCCTTTTCCATGTACTCTGCCATCCTTGAGCGAAGGCCAAGTACATAGTCCACTATGTCTTATTTAGGCTCATGAAGAGGTCTCTCCCAGCCTTCTTTCACAAGAGCTAGTGGTCCCCTTACAGGGTGGCCAAACAGAAGTTCAAAGGGTGAGAACCCTACTCCCTTCTGAGGCACCTCTCTGTAAGCGAAAAGCAGACATGGCAAGAGGACATCCCATCTCCTTTTGAGTTTTTCTGGGAGCCCCATGATCATGCCTTTTAATGTCTTGTTGAATCTCTCAACAAGGCCATTAGTTTGTGGATGATAGGGTGTAGTGAATTTATAAGTCACTCCACACTCATTCCACATGTGTTTCAGGTATGCTGACATGAAGTTGGTACCTCTGTCAGACAACACCTCCTTAGGGAAGCCCACTCTGGTAAAGATACCAATGAGGGCCTTGGCTACTGCAGGGGCAGTAGTCGACCTAAGGGGAATAGCTTCAGGATATCTAGTAGCATGATCCACTACTACTAGTATGTACATATTTCCTGAGGCTGTGGGAGGTTCAAGTGGACCCACTATGTCCACACCCACTCTTTCAAAGGGGACCCCCACCATTGGAAGTGGAATGAGGGGGGCCTTTGGATGTCCACCTGTCTTACCACTGGCTTGACAGGTGGTACAGGAGACACAAAACTCCTTAACTTTCTGGGACATGTTGGGCCAGTAGAAGTGGTTGACTAGTCTCTCCCACGTCTTGGTTTGTCCCAAATGCCCAGCAAGGGGAATATCATGGGCTAAGGTCAGTATGAACTCTCTGAACGCCTGAGGCACTACCACTCTCCTAGTGGCACCAGGTTTGGGATCTCTTGCCTCAGTGTACAGGAGCCCATCTTCCCAATAGACCCTATGTGTTCCAGTTTTCTTGCCATTGGACTCTTCAGCAGCTTGCTGCCTAAGGCCTTCAAGAGAGGGACAGGTTTCTTGCCCCTTACACAACTGCTCCCTTGAGGGTCCCCCTGGGCCTAAGAGCTCAACCCGATAAGGTTCTAACTCCATAGGCTCAGTTCCCTCAGAGGGCAGAACTTCTTCCTGAGAAGAGAGGTTCTCTTTTTGTTGTTGTGTTGCAGCTGGTTTCCCAGCTGGCTTTCCTTTTCTCTTGGTAGGCTGGGCCCTTTTTCCAGACTCCAGCTCTACTTTTTCACCCTGAGCCTTGCACTGTGCCCTTGTCTTGACACACACCAGTTCAGGGATACCCCTGCATGGCTGCATGGGTTTTCAGTTCTACCTCAGCCCATGCTGAGGACTCCAGGTCATTTCCAAGCAAACAGTCTACTGGGATATTTGAGGAGACCACCACCTGTTTCAGGCCATTGACCCCTCCCCACTCTAAAGTTACCATAGCCATGGGATGTACTTTAGTCTGATTGTCAGCGTTGGTGACTGGATAAGTTTGTCCAGCCAGGTATTGACCAGGGGAAACCAGTTTCTCTGTCACCATGGTGACACTGGCACCTGTATCCCTCAGGCCTTCTACACTTGTCCCATTAATTAAGAGCTGCTGCCTGTATTTTTGCATATTAGGAGGCCAGGCAGCCAGTGTGGGTAAATCCACCCCACCCCCAGAGACTAATGTAGCTTCAGTGTGATACCTGATTTGCTCTGGGAACACTGTTGATCCCACTTGGAGACTAGCCATTCCAGTGTTAGCTGGAGTGGAGTTAGAAGTGGTAGTTTTCTTGGGACAGGCCTTGTCTCCAGTTTGGTGTCCAGGCTGATTACAGCTACGACACTAGGCCTTTTTGGGATCAAAGTTTTTACCCTTGTACCCAAAATTGTTTTGTGAAGAGGCTCTGGGCCCACCCTCCTGTGCAGGTTTTTGGGGGCCTGAAGAAGACTCTTTACTATTTTTGTTTTTGGATGTCTCAACACTCTTCCCCTGGGGAGGCTTTGTGACCCCTTTCTTTTGGTCACCCCCTGTGGAAGTCTTGGTCACCCTAGTCTTGACCCAATGGTCCGCCTTCTTTCCCAATTCTTGGGGAGAAATTGGTCCTAGGTCTACCAGATGCTGATGCAGTTTATCATTTGAACAATTACTTAATAGGTGTTCTTTCACAAATAAATTGTACAGCCCATCATAATCATTTACACCACTGCGTTGAATCCAACCATCCAGTGTTTTCACTGAGTAGTCTACAAAATCAACCCAGGTCTGGCTCGAGGATTTTTGAGCCCCCCTGAATCTAATCCTATACTCCTCAGTGGAGAATCCAAAGCCCTCAATCAGGGTACCCTTCATGAGGTCATAAGATTCTGCATCTTTTCCAGAGAGTGTGAGGAGTCTATCCCTACACTTTCCAGTGAACATTTCCCAAAGGAGAGCACCCCAGTGAGATTTGTTCACTTTTCTGGTTACACAAGCCCTCTCAAAAGCTGTGAACCATTTGGTGATGTCATCACCATCTTCATATTTAGTTACAATCCCTTTAGGGATTTTCAACATGTCAGGAGAAT
Source organism: Pleurodeles waltl (assembly GCF_031143425.1). Taxonomy (NCBI): domain Eukaryota; kingdom Metazoa; phylum Chordata; class Amphibia; order Caudata; family Salamandridae; genus Pleurodeles; species Pleurodeles waltl. The sequence goes on along the minus strand of NC_090437.1, from coordinate 1,310,708,449 downwards.
CTCTGACCCTAGTTATGTTGCTGCCACCATTGATGGGTCCTAGGCCCATCTCTTGTCTTTCCCTTTCTATGGCTAGGATCTGTCTTTCCAAAGCCAATCTTTTGGCCATCCTGGCTAACTGGATGTCCTCTTCACTGGAGTTATCCTCAGTGATTTCAGAGATGTTGGTCCCTCCTGTGAGGGAAGCAGCATCTCTGACTACTATATTTGGAGACAGGGCTGGAGTGGCCCTGTTCTCCCTAGTTAGGACTGGTAGGTGGGAATTTTCCTCCAAGTCACTATCTTCATCCTCTGTGTTGCCATCCTCAGAGGGGTTGGCCTTTTCAAACTCTGCCAAAAGCTCCTGGAGCTGTAGTTTGGAAGGTCTGGGGCCCATTGTTATTTTCTTTATTTTGCAGAGTGACCTTAGCTCCCTCATCTTAAGATGGAGGTAAGGTGTGAGGTCGAGTTCCTCCACATTCATCTCTGCACTAGACATTATGTTTCTAAAAGTTGGAATACTTTTTAGGAATCTAAAACTAGTTCTAGAATCTAATTCAAACTTTCAAAAAACTTTTAAACTCTAAAAGAAATGCTAAACAGGGACTAACAAAGGCCCTAGCAGGACTTTTAAGAATTTAGAAAAATAGTTCAAATTGCAAAAATCAATTTCTAATGACAATTTTTGGAATTTGTCGTGTGAATAGGTATTGGCTGAGTAGTCCAGCAAATGCAAAGTCTTGTACCCCACCGCTGATCCACCAATGTAGGAAGTTGGCTCTGTATGCACTATTTCAAAGTAAGGAATAGTATGCACAGAGTCCAAGGGTTCCCCTTAGAGGTAAGATAGTGGCAAAAAGAGATAATACTAATGCTCTATTTTGTGGTAGTGTGGTCGAGCAGTAGGCTTATCAAAGGAGTAGTGTTAAGCATTTGTTGTACATACACACAGGCAATAAATGAGGAACACACACTCAGAGACAATTCCAGGCCAATAAGTTTTGTTATAGAAAAATATATTTTCTTAATTTATTTTAAGAACCACAAGTTCAAATTCTACATGTAATATCTCATTTGAAAGGTATTGCAGGTAAGTACTTTAGGAACTTTGAATAATCACAATGGCATATATACTTTTTACACAAAACACATATAGCTATTTCAAATGTGGACACAGTGCAATTTACAACAGTTCCTGGGGGAGGTAAAGTAATGTTAGTTCTTGCAGGTAAGTAAACCACCTACGGGGTTCAAATTGGGGTCCAAGGTAGCCCACCGTTGGGGGTTCAGAGCAACCCCAAAGTTACCACACCAGCAGCTCAGGGCCGGTCAGGTGCAGAGTTCAAAGTGGTGCCCAAAACACATAGGCTTCAATGGAGAAGGGGGTGCCCCGGTTCCAGTCTGCCAGCAGGTAAGTACCTGCGTCTTCGGAGGGCAGACCAGGGGGGTTTTGTAAGGCACCGGGGAGACACCCAAGTCAGCACAGAAAGTGCACCCTCAGCGGCACTGGGGCGGCTGGGTGCAGTGTGCAAACACGCGTCGGGTTTTCAATAGGTTTCAATGAGAGACCAAGGGGTATCTTCAGCGAGGCAGGCAGGCAAGGGGGGCGGCTCCTCGGGGTAGCCACCACCTGGGCAAGGGAGAGGGCCTCCTGGGGGTCACTCCTGCACTGGAGTTCCGATCCTTCAGGTCCTGGGGGCTGCGGGTGCAGGGTCTTTTCCAGGCGTCGGGATTTCAGAGTCAGGCAGTCACGGTCAGGGGGAGCCTCGGGATTCCCTCTGCAGGCGTCGCTGTGGGAGCTCAGGGGGGACAACTTTGGTTACTCATAGTCTCGGAGTCGCCGGAGGGTCCTCCCTGAGGTGTTGTTTCTTCACCAGTCGAGTCGGGGTCGCCGGGTGCAGTGTTGCAAGTCTCACGCTTCTTGCAGGGATTGCAGGGGTCTTTAAATCTGCTCCTCTGGATACAAAGTTGCAGTCTTTGTTGAACAGGGCCGCTGTTCTCGGGAGTTTCTTGGTCTTTTGGAAGCAGGGCAGTCCTCTGAGGATTCAGAGGTCGCTGGTCCCGGGGAAAGCGTAGCTGGAGCAGTTTTCTTCTGAAGGAGGGAGACAGGCCGGTAGGGCTGGGGCCAAAGCAGTTGGTGTCTTCTTCTTCTCTGCAGGGTTTTTCAGCTCAGCAGTCCTCTTCTTCTTTAAGTTGCAGGAATCTAAATTCTTAGGTTCAGGGAAGCCCTTAAATACTTCTCTATTATATGCAGGCCAAGGCACAGTGCATTCCAAATAGAAGAAACAATAAAAGAGAAGGAACTTCATGACAGGCCAGGCTGCCATATTCTGAACGCCTTGACGCTTGTAAATAAATGGCTCAAAAAGGTCAATGCAGCGAGCATTGGCATAGTTCAGTCTGGAAATGATGGTAGCATTAAAAATGCAAGCTTTCAAGTGGCAATGAATAAAAAGAAAGTATTTCTTTAAGATCCTTATTTGGAAGTACAAGGACAACACATCTACAACAGCAGGATGAGGCAAACGGAAATGCTATCTTTGTAATCTTGTCTGATGTCATTTAATACAGCCACAGAGTCAGTCTCCGAGCCTAAATCAGGCCTTAAACTCATCTCACTAGCGTCTAGCAACTGGTGCTCTACAAGATGCTTAGAAAGACAGTGAGCCAGAACTTCTCATTAATTTTAGCGACTGGTGGGAAAATAAAGATGAGACACAATTTTCCAGTTTTTTTGCAGCATTATTAAAAAATGTAGTGAAGTGACAGTTCAAAGTGATATCCGTTGCCTTGAAACATGCAGTCACGGCATGTACGAATACCATGTTGGGTGAAGAGTGCTCTTAACAACACCCTCTTTTCGTTCATAAGATCAGGGTTATATGAACAATGTTTTCCTCCCCAGTTTTACACAGTCTGCAGCAAGCGTTTTTAATTTCCAGGAACCAGGGCACAGTGTGAGCATGTCCTGGAAGAAGGCTAAAGCAGTATCTAATATAGTGCTCTTTTAGATGCCTGGACCACCCGGCCTCCAGCTAAGGCTGGAGTTTAAGGCTTTTACAGTCATTTAGGGCCATCCAGGCGTGAGATCAGGTTTATAGTGCCTCTTTGTCTTTAGCCGCAGAGATTTTATTCATCATGACATTTATAATTTTTTTAAATGATTCTGTGGAAGGGTCCTTTCCCATAATGGTCGAACGCCCAGATGGTCAATGCCTGAAAGTAAATACAGATGAGAAGGCACGTTTTTGCTTGTTTGTACTTTGTACCAAAGATCTTTGCACAGCTGAAAGGGAGGCGTAGCATAGTCTTCTCGACGGTTGGTGGAAGTTCAGGTGGTGGTTAAGGTAGGCGGGTCCTTGGTTGAGTAGATCTTTGTGTGTGTGGGTCAGCTGCTTGGTAAATTGGCATCTCTTCTGTACGGGGAACCAGAGGAGCTGCCTGAGGTGGGGTTGATGTGCGTTCTTCAGGGAAGGTTGAGGGCAAGTCTGGCTATAGTGTTCTGTATGGTTTGAAAACTGTGTAGGAGGTGTGTGGTAGTTCATTCGGCTGGTGATGACGGCCTATGTCACAGTGCGTCTTGGGTGCAGGGGTAGCCACTTGAAGATCTTATGTAGCTTACGCGGATTGAGGAAGCAGGCGGAGGAGATGGCTGGCTGTCAATTATGATTCTGAGGTTCGTGATGTGGTTGGAGGTTGTGGGTGAGTACCCTTGAATGTGGATGTTGTGGAGTCTTGAAATCAGCGTGTGGTGGGATACAATGTCGAAGGCTGCCAAGAGGTTGAGGAGGATCAGAGCTGCTGTTTCTCCTTGGTCGAGGAGGGTTCGGATATCGTCGGTGGCTGCAATCAGGGAAGTCTTGTGCTGTAATTGCTGCAGACACCAGATTGAGAGGCATTGAGTAGTTGGTTCTGCTCCAGGTGTGTGATAAGTTGCCTGTTCATTATATTTTTCAGTACCTTGGCTGAAAAAGGGAGCAGGGAGATTGGCCAGTAGTGTTTGGGTTCCCTGGGGTCGCCAAAGAGTTTTTTGAGTAGAGTTCTGACTTCGGCATGTTTCCAGGCATCAGAAAATGTTGCAGTGGTGATTGAGGTGTTGAGCTGGGTGGTGAGTTCCTGGCCGATCCTTTGGTTTCCGAGACTGAAGATATGGTGCATGCACAGGTCTGTAGAAGCCTCCATGTAAATGGATTTCATGATGGAGGTGATATGCGGGGATGAGAGGAGGTTCCAGGTCTTAAAGGCTGCCCTGTTGGAGGAGTCCTTGCTGCCATGCTGTCTCATCTCCAGCTGTTTGCTGTCTAATTTCACTGTTCTGAGTTCTTGGGTGTACCAGCTAGCACTTTTGGAGGATTTTCTCTGGTTGCTGGTCTTGAAGGGGACGATGCTGTACACGCAGTTAATGATCCATGCGTTGAAGTTCTTAACTCCCTGTTCAAGGTTGGTGGCGGTGGAGGGGTTGATGGTATTGAGGGTGCTAGCTGGTCTCTGAAATTTTGTTCCAGCTTTGGTGGGGGTGTTGATGGGGGCACTAGTAATCTTGGGGGTTGTGGTGAGGGACCTGGACATGCTAAAGTGGACAAGAGAATGATCGGTCCAAGTAAGTTCTGTGATGTGGCTGTATTTGACGTGGTTTCTGGAGGTGAAGATGGGGCCCACCGTGTGTCCTGCAGTGTGTGTGGTGTTCGTGGACTATCTGGGTCAAGCCGAGGCTGTTCATACTGTTGAGGAGGTGCATGGTGTTATTGTCATTTGGGTCTTCGGTGTGGAAATTTAGGTCACAAAGGAAGACTAGTCCCTGAAAATGACAGATAAGAATGAGTGTTAAGTATGAAGGTTAAAGCAGGTGTAGCAATTTGAAAGTCCTGACTGCACATACATCATCTCGGGAACTTAATTCAAGGGAGGGGAAACAATGAAAAAACATCCTCTCCTTCTTTAATCATTGAGAAAGCTGTTGTAGGAGTGACAAAAAGGGAGATTGCTTGTATTCATGCTGCATGAGTCAGGATGAAACTGGAAGCTTGAGAATATAATTATAAACTGCCATGACCACTCTGAAAAAAGAGGCAACATTTTCACAAACAATTTGGAAGGGGGAATAGTCATTTGATACTAGGCAGATTGGTGAGATTGGAGGTTAACTTGAATAGATCCCTTGAGAAGTTGGATACCGGAGAAAAATAATAATTAGAAATATAAGAGGTCTTAATAGCAGTAAGAGACAATTTGTAATGCCTGAGTTGTTTACATTCATATGGTGTCTGTTCAGTGGCTTATCAAAGGCCCCCACAGCCCCTGTAGTGTGGGGGCGAGCTCCAGTGGCCCCCCTCGGGCAGTACCCTGGCCTGAGAGCTCCTGAGTGAGTCCAGAGGGGGACCCCCTCCATAAACTTTGTTGGGGGGGTGGTCCCCTCAAGTTTTGTCACGCAGGTGTGCCTATTTCTCTTCTCCTGACCTCAGCTGGCTATGCATAAACTATTTCACACCTGTCCTACTCTCTAAAGAATGATGCTTTGCTGTTTATCAGATAATTCTTGGTGGGTTTTTAGCACTATAAACCAGATACTGCCAGGTTTAAGACACCAGGAATAAAGACAGAGGTGAAACTAAGGGCCACATTTTAGAGTTTTGCAGAGCAGGAGCACCATTATAACTATGCAGTGCTTCTGATAAGCCAAACCTGTTTCTACCCCACTTTACTTAGAGTTGGCAGAAGGGACATGTTTACATCAATAAAGCCTCTGCTGGTGTAAACATCTCACCTGGCAACCCATATGCCAAGGGGCTGCCAAATCACATGATGGTCGTTCCAGCCTATTGATGGTGACTCTACCATCACTAATATTCCTAACTGAGGCATGCTGGGTACAGACTGGGAAAATGTAAAATGTCCCCCACACACAGGGAGAATGCTTCCTGTGCATCAGCCACCTGTTTTTTGTATTGAGATAACAAACTCTTGCTTTGAGGGTTTATTTTTGCAATACAGAATAGTGTGCCAAAAACATAAAAATTAAATAGAAAAGAGTGCCTGCTCAGCAAGCATACAGCATTTGAGAAGTGTGCCCCCACTGCAGCTGCCCTCCCAGCACAGAAACCTCATCCAGGCAGGTGGGGATCTCTAAGTAGGGCACAGGAGGAGTGAAGGGAGTGGCGTGCAGAAGGTGGAGAAGAAGGAGAAGCCGAAGACATCAGGAGAGAGGAGCAAAAAGAAAAAAACTGGAGAGATAGAAGAAGGTAAGGAAGAAACTGGAAACCAAGGAAGGAAAGAGCGAGGACGAGAAGAAGACGAAGGAAGAGCAGAGCGAGGACGAGAAACTGAAGACAGGAGAGCGAAGCCAGGACAAGAAGCAGACGGCCAGAGCAGAAAGGCAGAAGGAGACAAGGAGTGAAAAGAGTGGTTTGAAGCTGAGTCCTGGGACTCTGCTGGAGAAGCCAAGGCATCCTCCTGGAGAACCGTGACACTCGTGGTGAGTGACCCGGGCTGGAAAAAGGAAAAAAAGGAGGAGGGCATGAAAACAAGAGAATACTATCTTAATGAGGTCTTTTGTGCACAATATGGATAAAGAACATTAAGGGGGGGAGAGGGCTGCCGGCCTCAATTAAATTCAGTACATTTTCCCCTCTGTTTGAATGTGTAGACTGAAATCTCTTGAGTGAAGAGAAGCACTCTGCAAAGCTTACCCATCTTGAGAATAGTTTGTTAAGATGGACAGGTGAGTGAACAGCCCTTTATTTGTCAAGGTTCTTGGAGGGATGTCATGAGCACCTCTTGTACCATGTGAGTATTGTGCCCACTCCATTGGTCAAATCACAGATGGGGAACTACAGCAGCGGTGCTTATGCTAGTCCTTAGCGCTGCTTTTGACATCGTGTCCCACAACCTTCTGCTTGAACAACTCTGGAAGTGTGGGATCGGAAACAAGACTTTGCAGTGGTTAGCTTCTTTTCTGCAGGATCGATCCTTTCAGGTGTTGACAAAACCTTTTTAATCGCAGGTGGTGGAGAGCTTTTCTTTCTTCTCTGGTAATGTTATCAAAATGTGTTTAGGTGTTGATTCATTGATGAGTTTGTTGATCAATAAAATGTATGTATCAAGACCAAGATTTCTACCACATTGGGAAGTTTGTGATTTGGAATAGTGGGACTTCTTAACTGGTTCTTGAAGGTAGATTGAAAAATCAACATCAAACTTTCTGTTGAAGTATTCTGCAAATCTGCATTTTCTCTCAAAAGCCTTTAGGCCTCTCATGATGTTGGCAGTATTATGGTTCTTAGGTACAGGACAGAAATAGAGGTCTTTACTCAAGACGTTTATTTCACCTGGTGAAAGGAGCTCTCCAGATCAGTCAGTAACTGCCCCAATATATCAACTCTCTCTCCTAAACTGACAACACACAACTTATTTTCTTCATCCAGTACCCGGATCAAGTTCGATGCCCACTGGATGAAGACAAACTGAGACCGAAATTCTGGTCTTTGGGAAGAGCACTTCACCATGGGACTCCGCCAGGTAGCCAACAGAGGTAGGACAGACATCCATGTCGACCATCCCTACCAAGAACCTCAGCATTGTCATCCACAACAAACATGACATGAGCACCCAATTCAAAGCTGTCACCGCTTCATTCTTCCTTACACTAAAGATGCTAAGGAAGATTTTTAAATGACTCCCAATCATCATCCGAAATACCATCACCCACACCATCATTTCAAATAAACTGGGCAAGCAGAACACCCTCTATGCCAGGATCAACAAAAAAAACTCACTAGAAAGCTGCAGACCATTCAGAACTTGGTGGCCATAATCACTCTTAACCTCCCATGCCGAACTCACATCAGACCACACCTGAAAGTGCCCTACTGGCTCCCCATACACAGACAAGCACAATTCAAGAGAGCAGAAGTGAGTGTATAAGTGCATGCACTCAGATGATGGAGGTCAAAGGTGAAGGGAGGAGTGGCAGGAACAGGGGCAGCAAGCTGACCATGCTGGGCAGATGAGATGGACAGTAGCTTTCTACAGAAAAATGAAGTTAAAGCTGGTCTATAAAAGACATTTAGAAGTGTCACTGTGATGTTCAACCATGAGGTATAAACTTCCAGTGTCAGAAGATTATGATATACAAAATTATGGAAAAGTGTCTCAGTGTCCCCACATGCAGGCATGACTATTCTACTTTTATCAGTATGAATCATTTGATGTGACTTATAAGGTACGTATATTAATTCTCAGAAGTTCAATGGCAATTCTGAGACCGTATATATTTTTGAATGTTTAATATATGGGTGACTCAGTTACAAACCGTTAACGTCAGGTTGCAGAATGATTGTAAGCATTGTTGTAATGATGTAAATCATTCTACTCATTTGAAGAATATCTGTGGCTTATCTTTAGAAACATGCTTTATCAGTGGTTAAAGCATAGATGTGAAGTGGTTCCCTTAAAATTCTATGTCAGATTAGGTATTTAACGGGTACGTCTCATTAAGGTAAATAATGACCAAACACTCTTTTGAACGGTATAAACAGTTTAATAAATTGCCGATTACAATAATGTCAACAGAGACATTATATTTCACACACAGCTGAATGCCTGTAAAAATAGAGCATAATTTCTTATAAATGTGGGTGCTTTCACTGATATATTTTGTAGGAAAGTGCCCCTTTATGTATGGCCACCTTCCACTTTTTGCCCCCAATGATGATGTGTATGACTCTGTTACTGCACTGGAAGCCTGCTACCCAGGCCCCAGTGCCATTGTTTTCTTCCCAAATTATGTCGACTTGGTAATTACCTGATTGGAAAGACGTTGCCCCCTCTAAGGCCATATTAGATGGTACCCAGGGTATAGAGGGCACAGGTGGTAAAGGGTTCCCCAGGGCGTCAGCACGAGTTTGTGCACTCTGGGTGACCCTCCCAAAGTACTGGTGGCAGGCCTGCAATTGCAGACTGCCTGAGCGGTGAAAACTGCTCGATTTCCTCTGTGCCCTCAGCAAGAGTGGCACAGTCCCATGCACTGCCTTACATATATATCAAACATCCCCATGGAAGGCCTCTGCGTCCTAGGTGGCAGGGGGCATTACAGTTAAGGTGCAGACATATAAGCAATCAGCCTCTATTTCCATTATGGTACATTATAAGTGCAGGCCGGTTGATAGGATAACATGGGACTTAAGCCCTGGTTGACCAGGGCTGCTAGCTCCATTATGGAACCACCTAGATATGTTGAGTTTAGTATCAAACAAGTTGCCTTCACTCCCCCATAACAAATCTCGTGTCGAGGAACAGCTGAGACACACTAGAGGTTGCCCACCTGTTTGCCAACCATCTTTGTGCTCTGACCAAGCAGCCCTCTTTTCCCGCACTTGCTGCTATCAAGGCAAGTTTCTGACCTCCTGCCAGGGAGCCTGGGTGCTCCCAGAGGTCAGAAACAAAAGGCTGAGGCAGGAAGGTGGTCACACCTCCTGCCTCCCAGCCGGGCTAGTGAATAGAGCCATTGAGACGGTAAGCTTAAAAGGCTTCACTGCCCCTAATAGTCATCAGTGTTGTCCTTAAGCGAAGAAACATCCCTCTCCTGCCTCCAGTCATATTTGCTCATGGACAGGCGGGAAATTAGGGATGCAGGTCTGTGCATACTCTCAGCAGGTTGACTACACCTCTAGGGTGTACAGCCCAGTCAGTGCACTACATTTTGATTCCTGCTATCTTAGTAGTGGCAGAATAGAGAGTTCTGAGTAGCTAAACATGACCTTTCCCACCGGATGTGGTCACCTCATGGGTGGATTAGCTGTAGGAGATAGCTGTCCATTGGCCACTAGTCTTCACAACCCCACGGTCCCTAATTCCAGTACTTAAGGGACATCCCTGACACCAGAACGTCAGATCTGAATGACCTCCACTACTCCAAAGTGAAAGAGGGAATAAACGATCTTCATTCTTGGCAGAAACTTGTCACTCCCAACCAGAGGGACACCTGTGGAAGCCAGAAGCACCTTCAGTCTCCCTTGGACTAGTGGCACTAGTCCTATGCAAACTGCAGGTAAAAGTAACTGCAGATTCTGAATCTTCACTGGCCATCGGGCCTGCCATGGGATTGTCGAAAACTAGGTGGTTCAGTGTCTTTTGGGAGTCATAGTCCAGCCTGCCTCCATGTTTCAGACCGCTACACTGCTCCCTCGGACCCAGGGGAGTACTTAAAGGAATCCTGCACCTTTACCGCTGCCAAGGCTTGTTGGTTGCCAGTTCAGTAACTAACCCCCAAACTCAACACCCCAGGTGCAGATTAAACATTTTTATATTTCACCACTTATATTACCTTAAATGATAGGATTCATAACAATACGAATGACATCTCCGATTACATCTTTAACGAGAACATTGTGCATGGCAGCAGGGAGAGTTGTTACTTTCTAACAGTAACTAGAGTATCTATGGTTGCTGGCTGGTAGTATTGAGCTCTGTTTATAGCCCATTCGGTGCTATTAGCTAACTAATGAAATAGTGCATTATTTCTATTTTTGTTCTACAATAAGTTTACATTAAAAATCAAAGAAAGGCTGTTGTAACAACCAGCCTATGTTATGTGTATGTTCATTTTATGGAATTTATTTTTTTATTTCATAAGTACTTTCATGTTTTGTTAAACAGCATTTCATTCGCTTAGAACTCTGTTGTAGGAAACAGAAAGTTCACAACACCTTTCCCCATTTGCATTCAGATCCTAAAAGATGAAGGGTGTATTCTTTTCCTGAGGAAAAATCTTGTGTTTAAAACCACCTTCCACTTTTTGGACTTCTACAATGGCTGATTAACTAGAGCCTGAACTGTTTCAAAAGAAGGAAGAACAGCAAAAGCACAGGATGCAAGAGGAGGAGCAAGAGGTGGAGTGCAGGAAAGAACTTAAAGAGCCTGTTTTCTGGCAGTTTTTCTGCTTGGCACCTGGAGAAAAAAAAATGCTAAACTGGTCACCTGCAACCTTTGTAAAGAGGTACTTTCTTGTGGGAACCAACAGCAGTACTATTTTGGGATGACGAGAATGTGCAAGCACCTGATGACGAGAATGTGCAAGCACCTGGAGGCGATACACTCAAGCAGGTTGGCACATACAGAAAGAAGACGGGAGAAGGAGCTGCATGATGCCACAGCAGCAACATCAGCAGCAGCCGTTTCTTCCAACACTGCAATACCTTCAATCACTTCAGTGTCGGCAAGACCTTCCCCACCACCCATGCCATCTGTTCCACCATCAGTACCTGCTCCTAGCACCACAATGCCAGTCCACTATTTGAGGCAGGATAGGCATACTGTGGAACAATATGCCAGTACTGCATCATACTGTCTGCTGTGCCATTCAGTAAGGGCTGTGGGCAGTACAAAAACACGAAGGATTAAACCCAGATCTCTCTGACTGGGGTGAATGTTTGCATTGTTCAGCATTCCATCCATTATCTGTTCTTCTTTTCTTTAGTCGTCCTAAGAGGGAAAGGTATGCCCAGACGTGGGTCCTCTGCTCACCGCACCACTGGATTCAAGCTAGCCTGGCTGATGAGGTGGGATACCCTAAAACCGCTCCCAGGATGCTTGTTTCTGGTCCATGGGGGACCTGGCCTGGTATTTCGGGCTGGACTGCTCCTATGGGAAACAGGGTCAAGACTGATTTGCATTTGGCTGAGTCCAAACTGGGGTGGCGTGGTGGGGAAAAAATGATGGATTAAACCAAGATCTCTGTGACTGAGGGTGAATGTTTGAATTGTCCAGCATTCCGTCCATCATCTGTTCCTTTTTGCTTTTGTTGCCCGAAGTGGGAAGGGTATGCCCAGACGTGGGTCCTGTGTTTGCCGCACCACTGCAAGCTAGCTTGGCTGATAAGGGGTGATACCCCAAAACTGGTCCCAGGATGCTTATTTCCAGTCCAGGTCGGACCTGCCCTGGTAGTTTGGCCTGGACTGTCCCCATGGGGAACAGGGTCAAGACTGATTTGCATATGGCTGGGTCCAAACTGGGGTGGCGTGGTGGGCAAAAAATGATGGATTAAATCCAGATCTCTGTGACTGGGGGTGAATGTTTGCATTGTTCAGCATTCTGTCCATCATCTCTTCTTTGATGCCAATATTTTCTTAAGCAGTATTTACAGCACATGCGTGATTAAAAGCATGACTTTGCACATGTAGTTTGCTGTTGTGTGTTTTTTTGGGATGTCACAATAACATTCAATGTGCAATATAATTTAGAACTGATTCATTAGATTTGTTTCCAAACTTAGGTGCATCTTTGATCCAGAGAGGCATATGAATGTGTGGTGCACCTCTTCCTTGATACTCTTTCCACTAAAAGTAATCAAATATTTTTCCAACAGGTTTTTTTTTGTGTTGGTTAAGCAGTGAAGAATAGTTTGAAATTGTGGTTGATGTCTGTACAAACACTGGCAGGTTCCAAAGAACATACTTCTGTCGGTGTTGTCTGGAATGTGAGAATTAGATTTGAAAATAAATTGATACAAATCGTCCCATTCTTACTCAGCCTAGCTTAAAGTAATAAACAAAGTAGGTGGCCATAAATTTCTGTGCTTACATTTCAACTTTACTTGTCTTCGAAACCAACATTTATTTGTCTCTTCTTGAAGTGTGGATCCTCTGAATATAATCTTGTAGCTCTCTACTCACATGCAGAAATTGGGACCAGAAGATCATCATATCATTCACCTTTTCCAGTGGGGAATTAATGTGGATAACACCTTTGCTCTGGTGTTTTTCTCAGACACTAACCGGCTATCCTTTAGCTTTCTTCATCTGATATAGTTTGAAAGCATCGCCCATCATTTGAGTGTAGGAGGTTGTTGCTATAATGTTCATATATTTCTTTAGCTTGTTCTTCAGTAATCTGTTTGAATTGTCCTGTATGATTTTCTTTTTTCGAAATGATAAGTATTTAGATGAGATATAGGGGGTGATTCTGACCCCGGCGGTACTAGACCGCCGGGGCCAGGGTCGGCGGGAGCACCGCCAACAGGCTGGCGGTGCCCCGCAGGGCATTCTGACCGCGGCGGTTCAGCCGCGGTCAGAAGAGGAAAACCGGCGGTCTCCCGCCGGTTTTCCGCTGCCCTTCTGAATCCTTCATGGCGGCGCAGCTCGCTGCGCCGCCATGGGGATTCAGACACCCCATACCGCCATCCTGTTCCTGGCGGTTCGCCCGCCAGGAACAGGATGGCGGTATGGGGTGTCGTGGGGCCCCTGGGGCCCCACTTTGAATTTCACTGTCTGCATTGCAGACAGTGAAATTCGCGACGGGTGCAAATGCACCCGTCGCACCTTCCCACTCCGCCGGCTCAATTCTGAGCCGGCGTCCTCGTGGGAAGGGTTTTTGCACTAGGCTGGCGGGCGGCCTTTTGGCGGTCGCCCGCCAGCCCAGTGCAAAAGCCAAAATACCCTCAGCGGTCTTGCGACCGCGGAGTGGTATTTTGGAGGGGGGAAGTCTGGCGGGCGGCCTCCGCCACCCGCCAGACTTAGAATGACCCCCATAGTTTGATAAGTCAAAATCTGTATAACATACATTGGCCCTCATTATGAACATGGCGGTCCGTTCCGCTCCGCCGTCGGTGGCGGTAGAAACCGCCAACAGAGGAGCGGGCCGGACCGGCAAATAATGAACCAAACGAAACACACGCATCCCGTGCACCACCCACCGCCAAGAAAGGAGTCCCGCTGACGACGGCAGAGTCCGCCCACAGGCAGTCGGAAAGGCCCAACCCACCCATCAAATTATGAACCACCATTCCGCCGCCAGTTCCAGGCCGGGAACCACCGCCTCACAAAGCCAGGCAGAAAAGAAACAAATAGAGGGAAAGACTCACCGGAGTTCCACAAAATGTGCAGCAGCAGCCATGGACAGAGAGCTGCTGATCATGCCAGCCTTGCTCCTTGCCATATATCTACACGACCAAGACCGCCGACGAAGACGACGACGGTACGTACCGCAACCTACGACACAAGGGAGGAAAGGGCAAAGTTACATACCCACCCACTCCACCCACTCTACAACGCCCCCCCAACCCTTCCCAGTAGCACAAGTCAGACACCCCGCACCAAGAGGGACGTACCCGACCGAAGGCCACTGCAACTTGACCATAGTACATACAATAGCCCCACAACCATAAAAAATTAAAACAAACACCAGGGTGGAACTGCGTGCAGCCCAAACAGAGGCCACACAGAAACTTTAATTTGTAGCTCACTGAGCAAAACAGTGCCAATAGGGCCAATGGCCAGTCCATAAAAAGCTAATTGTCCTTGGCCACAACTGGCCACACCTGACTCCCACAAGTGCTGGGTACTCCAATGAATGGGGCACCATATGGGGATCCAGGCACCTCACAGAAGTGGGGTGGGGAGGATTTCCAACGGGGGTGGGACTTAGACTTCTTCTTCAAAGGGGGTGGGGGCTGTTTGGCTCGGGTGGAGCTGGATGCCTTAGGCTCTGAGAGGGCCTTCTTCTTCACCGGAGAAGGGGCACAGGAATGGGAAGGCTGGACGGGGGTGGGCAGTGATGTGGAAGGAGCGGAAAAGGCAAGGAGGTGGGCATGTTTCGGGACAAGACGGGGTGGGCCAGTGGGTTGGAACAGGTCTGCACAGGAGAGGAAAAGTTTCTTGGGAGCAATTGGGGTGAGCGTGGATGAGGGCATGGGAGTGGAGGCAGAGGGAGTTGATGTATGGGGTGTAGGTGTGCATGTAGTGGGTGCAGGTGACTGCTCAGTATGCTGTGGTGTGGTGGATGTCTGATGGGTGGGTGTGTTGGTGCGTTTGAGTGCTTTGGGAGGTGGGGTGGTGGACACAGTGGGAGAAGACAGACAGCTAGTGTGGATGTATGTTGGGTGGGTGTCTGCAAGTCTGGTGAGTGTGCTGCATGTGTCAACTACAGTACAGGTGGTGAGTGCAGGCGTAGTGTATGGGGTGCATGTATGGCTGTCTGCCATTGTGGCGAGTGCAGGAAGAGGAGCAGTAACAGTGAGTGAAGGTGCAGGGCATGAGGGTGTGGATGTAGAGGGGACAGACAGGGAGGCGGAAGAGGCGGGAGCACTGGGGAAAGTGGACGTTGTTGTGTGTGCAGGTGTCTGTTGGCTGTGTGAATGCTTGTGGTGGGAGGTGTGGTGCTTGTGTTTGGAAGTGTGCTTCTTGTGTGTTGATGTGCCTGTAAGCGGGTAGAGGAGGTTGGAGGTGGGACGGAATGGCCAGGGACCCTGGCTGCCATCTAAGAGGAGGCCAGAGCCGGAAAAGATCTCTGTAGGGCAGACACGGCACTGTGAATGCCATCCAGATAGGCATTGGTCTGCTGCACCTCTGAAGCCAGACCCTGGATGGCATTGACAATGTTTGTCTGCCCTACAGAGATGGTTCTCAGGAGGTCAATAGCCTCCTCTGTGAGTGCAGCATTGCTGACTGGGGCAGGGGAGGAGGTGCCTGGGGCGAAGGAGACGCCAACCTTTCTGGGTTGGCGGGCACAGGCAACTCGGTGGGGAGCAGAAGGGAGGGTGCTGATGGTATGGGTGGTGGCGGAAGATCTCACAGTAGTGGTGTGTCCACTAGGGTCCGCCACCGCTGGAGGACCCCCATCGGAGGAGGTCTCAGAGTCACTACCTCCTGTGGTAGTAGCCTCCCCGTGGAAGTCCCCTCGCCCTCCCACCCACTGGTCCCCTGGGCGTCCGTTGTCTCTGCCTCGGAGGATCCGTGGGCCGTTGCCTCCCCACTTGCCGGTGCCTCAGCTCCCTCGTCTGATGTTGATGCTGTACCAAACAAACACAAGAGAACAGGGATGGAGAGACAAAACAGGAGGGACACTTGTAAATAGCTGAATGCTGATACACAATGGCCAGACATACACCTACCTAGCAGACACACCCAACAGGCAGCACCGTGCACTATGCCCATGGCCATGGCCCTGACAACTGAGCAGTATAATGACCTACACCCATCCCCTGAAATTGTATTGGAGCTGAGGTAGGTGAAACCTGAGAGGGCCACCCCTACACCCTTTGGGGAACAGACAGTAGATGGACACCAGTCAAATTCCCTGCTCTAAGCACCATGAGCCCTATCGCACACACACTCATCCTTCCAGGCTGAAGTATGGTCTGTGAGTACTCACCCTCTTGTGACTGCTGTGCAGCCTTCAAGCGCCCATCCAGGTCTGGGTACGCCACCGCCAGGATCCTTCACATGAGGGGGATCAGTGCCCGACGGGCACCCCCTCCACGTTGGGAGGACTTCCCCAGCTGGGCCCCAGTGATCTTCAGCGCCCAGCGCCGCAGGTCCTCCCACCTCTTTCGACAGTGGGTGCTCCGCCGGTTGTAGACCCCCAGGGTCCGTACCTCCTTGGCGATGGCATGCCAATGCGCCCTCTTCTGGTGGGCGCTGACCTAGTAGGGTGACACAGAAATGGAACACAGAGGTCAGGCACCTGCACAATGGCAACAGCTGGCAGATTGTCAAACATAGGACAGACAGTAATCCCAGACATGCAGGACAGTGGCACGCAGCATTCCATGCACCAAGGCCCATCCTGGCTCACAGGAACACACATCTGTGCAATCCACTCCATCCATTACTCACACAGTGCCCCCCAAACCCGGACTCACCTGTACCTCTGGGCGACCGTAGAGTCTGTCGTACAGGGGCAGGACCCCTTCCACTAGTTTCTCCAGTTCTTCCTGGGTGAAGGCCAGGGACCTTTCCCCTGCACCACGTGGAACATCCATAGCCAGAGGCAGGCTACAGCAGTACACTGAGTGGAGTACTTGTCTGCACAAGATCAGGGAGTCAAGTGATCAAACAATGACTAACGCGTGTACGTTCCGCGGCAGTATGCACCGTCACTGCCGGCGGCGATCATGATACGCCAGGAATCACAATTGGCATCCATGTTAGCCAATGAGGGTGCGAACAGCGGTCAACACTGCCGTACGCTGTGACGTCAACCGCTAGCGGTATTAGGTCACTTCCACAACGAAGGGGCAGAACTACAGTGGGCAGACATTTTGCCATCACATACGCATTTTGAAATTCATAATACTCACAATGCTGGGCCTACTAGCCATATGAAGCACCTAGGCCTCTAATCACACATGATTTACTCTGTTCCCTCCTAGTGATGTACATCTGTCAGGCTGCAGCTATTGTACAGACACTACTATGAACAATGCACTGCATGTATTTAGAAAATATGCCACTGTATGTGTGCACATCACTCCTTTTTCTTACCCCTCATAGGTACCGACCCTTGTGGCGAGAAAGGGCACCATCGGTGTACAGACCACTTGTGGATATGGGGACCATGGTGAAGCGTCAGATCATTATCACTTACAGACTCACACGTGCAACTATTCATGACCTATGTGCATTACTGGATCCTGCACTGACTCCCGGGAAATCGTAATCAGCATGCCATTCCAACTGAGGTGCAGGTGCTCTCCGCATTCCATTTCCTGGCCACAGGCTCATTTGGTCAGTGGGCATGGGTGCTGGTTTCTCACAGCCAATGTTCAGCCAGGTACTGACAAGGTTTCTGAATGCATTTGTACAAGATCTGCAGTCTTATGTGCGATTCCCCCAAAGTGCTGACCTCCCTGCCATCAAGTTTGACTTCTATGCCTTTGCAAACATTTCCCATGTCATAGGTGCCATCGATGGCTCCCACATAGCTATCATCCCCCAGGAAGAACTTTCACTCCGTGAACATCCAATTGGTATGTACTGCAGACCAGTACATTCCCCATGTGAATGCCATGTTTCCGGGTTCAGTCCATGATTCATTTTTTTTGAGGAACAGTAGTGTGCGACAGAAGATGGAACAACTACAAGAGGACAGAGGGTGGATCATAGGTAAGTTTGCCTGTCACTAACTGACACATTGCAGAAAACCAGGCTGTCTGACTAAGGGACATTACAATGACGACTTCTCTAGGTGATTCTGGCTATCCAAACTTCCGTTGGCTCCTGACACCAGTGAGGAATCCCAGGACGGATGCAGAGAGGAAATACAATGAGGCCCATGGACCTACTAGGAGGGTGATAAAGCATACTATATGTCTCCATAAGGCTAGATTCCGGTGTCTACATACCTCTGGGCGTTCCCTAGCCTATGGGCCTGATAAGGTGTGTAGAATAGTGGTGGCCTGCTGCATGCTGCACAACGTGGCTGTGAGACATTCTATCCCCCTTTTGGAGGTGGAGGGTGCTATAGGTCCTGATCAGTTACCTCAGAGAGGTGAGGCGAGTGATGGTGAGGATGAGGAATGGGAAGATGTCAATTCCAGGAACCAACTGATACAACTCTACTTCCAATAACTGTGTGGGACTTAAGCCTGTAATTGTGGTTAGTGACTGATACTGTAAGTGTGCGTTGTCATATAGGGGGGATTGGTCATGATAGGCGAGACATGGACCTCTGCAGCATGTTACTGACAGACAATATATGTGTTCCCTCCTTGCATAATTTGAAACAGACATTACCACCACCAAGCACAAATTGACAATAAAGTTGTTCCCTGCCAGTTGCATCCATACTCCACTTTGTTCAACATTGAAGACAGGGGACAGTGTTACAGGTGAGAAATGTTGTTTGTTGCTCAAATACAGTGAAATGTGCTATGTACAGTGATGGAAGTCGTAAGGGTTGGGTGTCCTCAAAACCGACTTGGTGGCAGCCCTGTTGGATGTCATAGGTGGGTCCTATTTGTAGTATAGTACTTCAATTTGCCCTCAGCTAAGTGTAGTTGGTGAATGGGTGGGATGGTTGCTTTGCAGTAGTAGCTGTGTCAATTGTTGGAGTGGGGCTTGTTCTTAGCTGATTGTCCAGTGCCATATCTTGGCCTGAGACTACGTTTGGGAGCTTGCTGTGGAGCTTCTTGGGGTGGCATGGTTGGCCCTTGTGATTCCTGGGAGGGTATTTCCTGTGCTGTTTCTGCTGCTTGGGTCATCTGTTGCTGGTTGTCCAGGGCTGTTGTGGGGGCCTCTTGTCCGGCGTGGGTGTCTGTTTGTTGACCAACTGAAGCAGTGCTTCAGCAATGGTGGCCATTGTGGCATTGTGTTCTTTCCACTGCTCCATGGCCTGTTGGTGTTGTTCCAGCTGCATCCTCTGACTTTGCTCCAGGGTGGACACAATCTGTGCCAACCTGTCTTGGGTATGTTGGTAGGCCCCCAATAACTCTGCAATGACGTCCTGAGCTGCTGCATCCATCCAGTGCCCTAACCCTGACCCACTGGGGCACTTGACCTTGCCCTGTGCCTGTGTCCCCTGCGCAGGTCTTGACGTGCCACTTGTACTGGGGCCCTCGCCTTCCTGCATGTTAGGAGTGGGAGACTGTGGCCTCTGTAGCTGTGTTCCACCTGTCTGTGGCCTGGGCCCACTGGTGTGGGTATGCCTCCCCTGGCCTGCTGGTCTTGACTGGATGTTAGGTGTGACAGTGTTTTCCTGGGTGGGGCTGCTGCATGGTGAGCATCCAGGGCTGTGTGAGGGGCCTGCCTGCTCATCAGTGTCAAGGGGTCCTTCGCCAAGGTCTTGTGATGTGCCTCTGTCTCCCTACAGTGCTGTGGCACTCCTTGTCCTCTCCATTCGGGTTGCATGGGTGGTGGTGCCTGTTGGGTGACATAGACATGTTTGTTACATATGCATGAGGGTTTGAGGTGTACAGAACTGTGCAATTTTGTGCTGGTGTGACTTTCAGTGACCTTCCAGGGTGCCTTTGTGAAGTGGACATTGCATTTAGTGGCAGTGGTGGGGTTACATTGTGGTCGGGGTTATTATTCCATTGTGGGTACGTGCAGGGGTGGGTGGCTGTGCAGAGCGGGAGTGATGTGGGCCTGGTAGTGAGGTGTGGGTAATGCAGGGTGGTGGATGTGATGGCTAATGGCTGGGTGGGGTGTGAGTCTAGGTGGGTGTGGGTGGGCTGGGGTGGTGCATGCATTGCAGATGTGTTGTATATGGGGTAGTTGTAGATGACTTACCCAAGTCCATTCCTCCAGTGAGTCCAGTGAGTCCCTCTGGGTGCAGGATGCGAGTACCTTCTCCTCCCAGTCAGTGTAGTCGGGTGGTGTTGGTGGCAGTCCTCCCCCAGTCTTCTGCACTGCGATGTGGTGCCTGGATGCCATGGCCCTGACCTTCCCCCGCAGGTCGTTCCATCTCTTGCGGATGTTGTCCCTGGTGCGTGGATGGTGTCCCACTGCATTCACCCTGTTGACAATGGTCTGCCACAGCTCCAATTTCCGCGCAATGGGTGTGTGCTGCACCTCGGACCCGAATATTTGTGGCTCCACCTTCAGGATCTCGTCCACCATGGTCCTTAGCTCCTTTTTGGTGAAGTGTGGATTTTTGGGGGGGTGACATGGTGAGGGTGGTGGATGGCGTCGGGACTGGGGAGGGGTATGGGTGCTCCTGTGTGGGTCGATATGCGTGTCCTGTCTGCTGGCGTTCTCTGTCTGGCTCTGGTGCTCTCCGTCTTCTGGTCCTGGTTTCGTTGCAAGGCATTGTGGGGTGTGTCTGGGGGTGTTTTATGGTGTTCTGGATGTGTGTCAGGTGTGTGTGTGATAGACCTGGCCAATGTGTGCACTTGTTTGTTTTGGGCTCACTTGCCGCCTGTGGCGGTCGCAGCCACCAATGGTCGTCCGGCCTCCACTGTCCGCCGAGATGATTTTTGCATCATTATTTGGAGGGCGGGATGTGGGTGTGCTTGGCGGTGGTGGATTGGGGTGGGCCGGGATTCCCACCGACAGGGTCCTGGCGGGGAGTGGTGGTTTGGGAATTTTTGGCGGGGTTGGGTTTTTCTATCATTATATGGCGGGTTTCCATTTGCTGCTGCCGGCTGGATTCTGTTCACCGCCGACACGGCGGTCAGCGGTCTTTCCCGCCATGTTCATAATGACCGCCATTATGTTGTTTTTCTGATGGTAATGTAGTGCATTCTGAACTTTTTGTCTTTTGTCGGTACTCCATTGACTTAAATCTACAAAAGGCATCCGTTCATTTCCAAGAGTGGTTATGTTTTCCTTGAAATCTAATGGGAGAAAAACAATGTTTCCTTTTAGTGTGCGTGCTAATTCATGCAGCTGAAATTTTCCAGAGTTGGGTTGCATTCTAAGAATGGTTTGAAAAGAATGCACTCTTTGAATTAAAAATCATTCATATAAATTCAGTTGCTGTTGTTTTGACGGGATTGGATATATTTCCAATTTGTTAAGAATTGCACATGAATGTATAAAGTTATGGTCTAGTTTTCCAAGGCAGTAATTGCAGATTAAATGGCATTCGCAGAGAATGTATCTTTCTTCTGAAGTTAGAAATAGAGTTAGATTTCTTCTCTCCAATTTATCCTGATTTTCGTTTTTTTCAATAAGGTCAATTATGTTTACTTGCTTTTTATAATGTGTTCTTCTGCAACAAATGCAAATCTGATTAGGGATTTCAGAAATGGGTTCTCAAATCTACAATATCCATTTTGTAATTGGCTAAATCTACTATTGGATTTTCTGATTAATTCTGAGTAAAGGCAACATGTTGACAATAGTTGTTGTCAGAGAGTGCACCAAGGTGTTTAGATTGGATTTAGGGGCTGATTATGAGTTCGGCAGTCTGACTGCCTGAACTCCAACACGGCGGTGGGGAGGTGGCCGTCAAGCAGGTGGCCTCCTCACTGTCGAATTAGGATGTTTTTGTCCGGCTGCCTTACGGAAACAGGAAACAAAGCAGTGGCATTGGCCGTGGCTCCCGAGGCCAATGCCGTCACACACAGCACCCTCTGAATGCGCTCTGTCTGCCATAGCAGACAGTGCGCGTTCCAAGAATGCTGACAGAGGGGCCCAACTCTGCCTTTCCACCAGCCTTTTCATGGTAGGGACTCCGCCATGAAAAGGCTGGTGGAAAGGAAAGTTGTGATCAGCACACAATGCCAAACTCTCCACTGCTGTGGATGACCACGACTTTCACTGCGCCAACCCGTCGGAATCACTGACCCTGGCGGTGGTCTCCTGGCGATAGTAATCTGGTGTTCGAACTGCCAGGATTGCAGTGGTCAGACCGCCACCACAAGTTTGGGAGTCTTAGGACCGATTTAGTTCTTTTAATTATAATGATGGTGTTTTCACCATGTGTAAAATCCACACAAGTTTTCTTACTGTTGAATGACATGTGGAAATCATTTTGATATGATGGAATGTGGTGTCACATGCAAATTCTTAGACAACGTGAAAAATGTCCTTGTAGGTTGTCAATGGTCCGAAGTAGGCACACATCAAAATTTTGGAGAAGTGTTTTTTTTTTACATAGTGATGACTTTTTATGTCATTAGAACAATGTTCTCAGCTTCAGAATGGATGTGTCTCTGATATTACAAATAGAAGTACAATATGATCCGTATACTTGGTTCTGGTTATTCCCTGCAAATCTTCACTAAATATTGCTTTTTCTTTCCCTTGTTTTTGATTTCTTTCTCTACTACATTTCCATGTAAGATTTCATAACACTGTCTTTCATGTGTGACTGATGATGCACAAATATTGTGTTGATAGTATCTCTATTCATGAAAATATGGTTCAGTGCTTGCTGTCTCCAAGTTCCCTCACGAATGTTACAGAAGATTAGTCTTGTTAGTTGTAATGTTTTGTATAGGTTGAATTTAAACGGTCAAGGATTTTGACATGATTTATCATGAAAATGAAGAGTTTTATTTTCACGTGAAATGCCTTTTGAACAATATGTTTAAAATATTGTTTCTGTATGAATTTGTCCATCTCCTCACTGAAAGGAATTGTTTGAAAACGCACGTAATGAACAGGGAAGCCTTTTAAAAATCACAAAAGCATCATAGAGATATTAATGGATCACAACCAAGTAATGTCACAAGAGTCCATGTATATGTCAATTCTTCATTCAGTCCATTATTTCACGGGAGCCAAATTATATTAGATGACATTTCATTCTTCAAGCATATATACTCAGCCCAGCCAATGTTTTTCATCCCAACCAAGAGAACTTCAACAGGGATAATTTCAGGCACCTACTCTTTAACCCCATCTCACCAGTGTTGTTATATCCATGTATCTTACACATTCCAATGCTGGTGTATCATTCACCACAGCTCTCGCTATATGTGAAAACAAGGAATTGTTTAAACCATATTTTTGAGGACACAAGTTTTATAATGCTTTTGCAGTTCTATTCCTAATCATATCTTTTCTTGTAAAAGTGGATATTTTTGTTGGACTTTAGAACTATTAATGGTTGTCTCTTGACCAACTGTTTATAGTAACCTTTTTAGTACTAACGTTAGGATGCGTAGAAACATTATAACATGTTTTTGTAGTCTTACCAATACTGTTGTTTTTCTGTAGGTGGCCTTCTTCTCACGGGTAACTTTTTCTACTCTCTCTACTCTTCAATTTCTGGTTTTGTCCAGGTACTGCATTTAGGCATTGTGTTTAATGTGACAAAATCTGTTTTAGAAAAGACATAAAAAAGCAAATATTATTGTACAAATAGAAGTGTTAATTACAATAAACAAATGTACCTGAAATGTATAGATAGAGATAATAAGGTATAATTTTCAATTTATCTACAATGTCTTTGAAAACGAATTACAGCTGTATTGCTTTCCAACAGTCACCAGAGTGTGAATGCTTGTTGGTGTTATTTAGTCATATTGGGCTCTGTTTATAGCCCAATTTCTGTTATGCTTTACTTCCGCATTTAATTCCTTACCTATTTTTCTATTTATTTTAATTGTCGTATGACCACAAATGTGTTTCACATGCAGCAGACTAGCTTATTTTCTTTTGTAATTTTTTTTTGGTATTATTGTTCTACATTAGAGCACATCCATAAAATGTCCTCCGTTCAAAATGAAGTTGATGCCTAATCGTCAATCATCTAACTCTTTACATATTGGTTTGTCTGCTTCTGTGCTCCTTATACTTGTGTTTTATATTTTCTCATATATACATTTTATTTATATTTCAGTAGATGCTGCGGTACTTTCTCGATAGTTTCAAGACCTCATGTCTTCAAATTCATCTCAAAGACGCTAATAACCTCTATTTCACATCAAAACCAAGGAACAAACTGAAAGTGTGGTCTAAACTATACAGCTGCCTTTTTATTTTTGTTAAGGCTTTCATTAACCAATAGTGTTGTGTTTTGTCACTGCTATGTACAGTCTTATACCATGAAAGTACCATGGTATAACGTAGCCCAATATATCACAACGTTTTTGTCCCTAATAACTTAAAAACTACTGAACCAATTCAGATCAAAATAACAAAAAGGACTCTTTCAATACCATGATAGACATTCCTGCTAAATTTCATGTAAATCCCTTCAGCTATTTTCCCACTACGTTTAACACAAAAGTCAGATTTAACATTTCAAACAACATTGTTTTGTAATAAATGTTGGTTGAACAGATTAAAGTGTGTGACAATGTCCAGTGTATGTTTTTACTGCGTCTCTTCCTGATACATTCAGCAGCTGTGGTGGTGGGACAAAAGGAGGAAAGCAGCACAAAAACAGCTGCTGTACAGACTCCATCTGGCTCTCTCTCTAGAGATGCCACTAAGGTCAGCTGTAGGTGTTTTGCAAAGGAAGGGCTTCAGCTGATTTAAAACATGAAGGATAAATATAAGGGAGTGGTTATGTTATGGTGATTAGTAGGGAGTGAGGGAGCACTATCACCGGGGAGGGTATCCTGAAGCTGGCAAACCTAGTGCCTAGTGGGACTACTCGAAAAGCCAGGTCTTCAGCTTCTTGCGGAATTCAAGAAGTGAGGAGAAGGCTCTTATATGTAGCTGCAGGCCATGCCATGCTTTAGAAGTGATGTAGGAGAAAGGCTTGACCTTCGGATCTGGTTTTCCATATGCATGGGATTTTTTAAAGTAAAAGATTGGATGAGCGGAAGTGTCTGAAAGGTTTGTGAAAGTAGATGTGACTGTTGAGGTATGCTGGGCTATTGGTATGTGGTGCCTAGAAAGTGTTGGTGAGGGGTTTAAGTTGTGCTTGTTTGTGTATTGAAGTGCCAGCGGAGCTTCTTTGGGTGTGGTGTGATGTGAGTGTGGCATGGGAGATTGAGAGTGATTCTGGCCACTTAGTGCTGAATGCTATGCATCCTTCTAGTGAGT
Organism: Pleurodeles waltl; assembly: GCF_031143425.1. Lineage (NCBI taxonomy): Eukaryota > Metazoa > Chordata > Amphibia > Caudata > Salamandridae > Pleurodeles > Pleurodeles waltl. The sequence goes on along the minus strand of NC_090437.1, from coordinate 1,310,683,313 downwards.
TTTTTTTAATCCTGGCATGCGTGGTGTTCTTGTAGTACACCTTGCTTGTAACCTGGGAGTGTGTGATAGTTTTCGGGTGCTGAGTGCAAGCCATCTGACGACCTTAGTCAGCATCTTCAGGGTATGGAAGCACGAGGTGATGACAGCATTGACTTATGTGCTTATGTCGAGTTTGCTGATGATGATGATGATGATGATCCTGTGTTTCTTGACATTGAGGGTGGGTGTCAGTCCTAGCTCTGTTCACCGTCAGGTGGGTGTCAGTCCTAGCTCCGTTCACCATCAGGTGGGTGTCAGTCCTAGCTCCGTTCACCATCAGGTGGGTGTCAGTCCTAGCTCTGTTCACCGTCAGGTGGGTGTCAGTCCTAGCTCTGTTCACCGTCAGGTGGGTGTCAGTCCTAGCTCCGTTCACCATCAGGTGGGTGTCAGTCCTAGCTCCGTTCACCATCAGGTGGGTGTCAGTCCTAGCTCCGTTCACCATCAGGTGGGTGTCAATCCTAGCTCCGTTCACCATCAGGTGGGTGTCAGTCCTAGCTCCGTTCACCATCAGGTGGGTGTCAATCCTAGCTCTGTTCACCATCAGGTGGGTGTCAGTCCTAGCTCCGTTCACCATCAGGTGGGTGTTAATCCTAGCTCTGTTCACCATCAGGTGGGTGTCAGTCCAAGCTCTGTTCACCATCAGGTGGGTGTCAGTCCTGGTGTCAGTCCTAGCTCTGTTCACCATCAGGTGGGTGTCAGTCCTAGCTCCGTTCACCATCAGGTGGGTGTCAGTCCTAGCTCCGTTCACCATCAGGTGGAGTACCACGGTGAAGTGCTCTTTCAAAAGGTAGCAGTTTTGGTCTTGTGGACATTCAGCTTCACACGGTTGACCTTCATCCAGTGGGCGATATTAGTCATGCATTAGGGTAGTTAAGCAGACAAGTGATTATGATGAGAGCGAGCAAGGGGTTTTATTGTCTGTGGGCTGAAAGAATGCAACAAGATCCTGCCATGTGTAGGGGAAGCCTAAGTTAAGAGCAGGGCCGGTGCTGATGCGGGTACTGGGGGCAACGGCAGCCTTTTTCAGAAGTGGCCTCCTTTGACCCTGGTGTTAGCCTGTGAAAAAGGTAACTTCTGGCTCATGCCATCGGGTCATAGAGGTTCTTGTGGGCCTCAGGCAGCTGTGGCATGACCAGGTTACCTTCACAAAGTGGAAAAGAATGACTTTGAGGCCTCCTTTGCCATTGATCACCACCCATTTCATGTTTTATGACCTTCAGTATTTCCTCTTTGCCTCCTGGAGCATTTATTCTGAGCAATTTCATGTGCCTACAGATGTGCTGTCTTGTGTAGCATGCTATAGTTTGTTCGATGGCAGAAGCCTAACTTCCAAACTGGTTACATTCTGTTGCATGTTGCTGATATTAGAGCTATAAACAAAATCAGAACCCAACTACCCAGTATCGAGGCTTTTCAGTGTAGTCCACGGGCTGATGCTGAACTATTGAGATTCTCAGTGATAAGTTGTGTACTAAAATCCACTAGAGAGGAAAACGCTGAATGTTTCCTCCGTAGACTCCAGGTATATCATCAGGCGAAATACAAAAGAACCATGTGGTTTAAATATTGTTGAAGACTTATTCAACAATTACATTTGACATTTAGCAATGATTGGTACTGCAAACAGTTTCCCTTTGATAATGAGCTGGTTTGAATATTTTTTTAGACTGATCTACCTGCTAATTTTGTCCTTTCATTTTTATTTTTAATTCTTAGTTCTATGTATTTCAGACATAGTGGTATGTGGTCTATAAATACGAAGATGGATCTCCCCCCTGTCATTTGATGAGGAAGAAAATGAGTTACTTACCTGTAACTGTGGTTCTCCAGTATTGGTATCTTTCATAGATTCACATGCTTGAATCATTCCCCGTCGTCGAAGTGGGAGTCCCACGGTACATAGAAAGCAGTAAATAGAGAAAAAACTTTTTTTTTTTTTTTACTGAAATGCATAGGAAAAAACACATTCAATTATAGAGCTATCAGCCTCTTTATAAAGAGGCCAAACTTCAACCAATCAGGTGTGACCACCTCCTTAGAACCCTCAGCACAGAGGCTCAGTCTGTCAGATTTCTCCGCACTAGAGTACCCAGGAAAAAATCCCAGAAGGTGAGCCTCTCTGGGGAGGAGGGTGGGTCGCATGTGAATCTATGAAAGATACCAATACTGGAGAACCACAGTTACAAGTAAGTAACTCATTTTCTTTTCCAGTATTGGGGTATCTTTCATAGATTCACATGCTTGAATCAGAATAGCCAGCAGTAAGAACAAATTATTACTTTTTTGTAGTACCAATAGAATGCATAAACATAATGCATGTTGTCTGAATGTATATAAGCAATTAACATCTGTACAATTAAGTGCTAACCATATTAAGTACATATAGAGTTCATCTATTATATATATATATATCTATATATATATATATATATATATATATATATATAGATATATATATATCTATATACATACACCTCTACCTAATAAAAAACATATATATCCATAACTGCACATATGCAAGCATATACGTTAAATTATACCTTAAACAATACACAGAGGACGGAGGGTAAAGATTATAGGCTCACCTCATGTGAACAAATTGCGCAAAACTGCTTGTCCTACCGCAGCATCCACCTTGTCAGAAGCTTCTAGGCAGTAATGCTGGGTGAAAGTATGAGCACGTGTCCATGTCGCCGCCCTGCAGATCTGGTCCAGAGGGATTCCAGCGAACAGAGCTGTGGAAGTGGAAACCGCTCTAGTGGAATGCGCCCAGACATTAGATGATAATGGCTTCCCCGCTAACTGGTGGGTCAACTGAATGGCAGAAGAGATCCAGCACTCTATAGTTTGTTTAGTAACTGCTTTACCGTGATTGATCTTTCCATAGCTGCTAAATAATTGTTCAGATTTATGGAAACCACTTGTTCTTTCTATATAGAACTTTAAACAGCGTTTAATGTCTAACGAATGCAGAGCTCGTTCCGCTGCGGTTTGAGGATTTGGAATTTTTTTTCGTAAAACTACTGGTTCGTTTAAGTGAAAAGTTGATGGAACTTTAGGAATAAACCTTGGATTTGTTCTCAAAATGACCACCTCTGGCTTGAATTGAAGGAAAGGTGGAGAAATTGTAAAGGCCTGAATATCGCTGACTCTCCTTGCCGATGTCAAGGCTAAGAGAAGGGCCGTTTTAAAGGAAACGAACTTTAGATCCACTCTATGAATAGGCTCGAACGGATGTTTCATTAATTGGGCGAGAACAATGTTCAAATGCCATTGTGGTGCAGGACGATGAATTGGTGGAAACTTTCTGAACAAACCTTTAAGAAACTGTTTTATTATTCTGGAGGACCATAGTGAAGGTGACTGAGACGTTCGTCGGTAACGTGATATGGCAGCCAAATGCACCTTAATCGATGAATGCGAAAGACCGGATTTAGCCAAATGCAATAAATATGGCAAAATTTGTTCAGGAGATGATGTTAGAGGATGGATGCTGGAAGCTGCGCACCACAAACAAAACCTCTTCCACTTGAATTTGTATGTGCGATTTGTAGACTGAGCTCTGGCGCAGGCAAGCACCTCTCTGCAATCCGGAGGGATATTTAATCCATCGAATTCATAGAATTCAGGAGCCAGGCTGATAAACGAAGAGATGTCGGGTTGGGATGACGAACCTGACCCTGGCTCATTGTCAACAGATCCGGTATAGCCTTCAGCCGAATGTGAGGTTGTTCCGATAGCAATAGAAGTTCTGTGAACCAGAACTGGCGTGGCCACCTGGGAGCGATTAGAAGAATCCTGCATTGTTCCCTCTTCATCTTTAGCAGAAGTCTCGGGATGAGAGGAAGCGGGGGAAAAGCGTATGCATAAATCCCTGACCATCTGATCAAAAACGCATTCCCCTTTGAACCCCTCTGCGGACGCCAGCTTGCGAAGTGTTGGCATTTCTTGTTGTCTTTGGTCGCGAACAGATCTAGAGTGGGTTTGCCCCAAAGACGAAAGAGACTGTCGAGAACCGATTGATTGAGTTCCCACTCGTGGCAGCTGGTTCGATTCCTGCTCAAGGCGTCTGCCCAGGTGTTGGTGATCCCTGGGAGATGTTCTGCTCGGATGGTGATTCGATGCTGAATCACCCAATGCCACAGCTTCTGCACCTCCAGAGATAATGCCCGAGATCTTGTCCCTCCCTGCTTGTTGATGTAATGCATAACCGTGGTGTTGTCCGTCCTTATCAAAACTGACGAGTCTCTGATGTTCGTGAGGAAGGACTTGAGTGCCAAAGCCACCGCTCTTAACTCTAATACATTTATGTGGAGAGTTGATTCTTGAGTGGACCATTTTCCCCTCACGGAAAGATCCTGTAAATGAGCACCCCATCCCTCCAGGGATGCGTCTGTCGTTACTATGTGCATGGTCCTGTCCTTCAAAAATGACAGTCCGTCTGAGACGAGGGGAGTTTCCCTCCACCACCTGAAAGCCTGTTTCGCTGCAGGGGTGATTTGTACTAGCTCGTCGAAAGAGCCTTCTGTCTGTTTCCATTGGTTGTCTAGTTGTTGCTGAAGAGTCCTCATGTGCAGACGACAGTTCCTTATCAACGGAATGCAAGACGATAGTATCCCTAGAAAAGACTTGTAAGTCCGCACTGAAACGGACCTTTTTCTGCTGAGCCGTGTTGCTAAGTTTCAAAGTTTCTGTCTTCTGTCCTGCGAAGCAAAGGCTTTCGCTTGTAAAGTGTCTAAGATGGCTCCTAGAAACGTGATGTTCTGAGTGGGCTCTATGTGAGACTGGGGTAATTGACTGTCAAACCCAAAGCTCTGAAAAGGGAGAGACATCTTTCCGTGTCCCTGGCAGCCTTCGACGCTGTACGTGCCTTTATTAGCCAGTTGTCTAGGTACGGGAACACCTGTACCCCTAATTGCCTGAGGTGCGCTGCCACTGGCGCCAAAACCTTGGTGAACACTCTTGGAGCCGACTTGAGGCCAAACGGAAGCACTCTGAACTGGTAGTGAATGCCTGCGACCCTGAACCGCAAGTATTTCCGATGATTGGGGTGAATTGGAATGTGGAAATATGCGTCCTGAAGATCTAACGAGGTCATAAAGTCCCCTCGGTTGAGCAGGCTCAGAACGTCTTGAAGAGAGATCATGCGAAAAGATTGCTTCTTGAGGTATCTGTTGAGCGAACGAAGATCGAGAATAGGCCTCCAGTCTCCGGTCTTCTTCCTGATAAGGAAAAAACTGGAGTAAAAACCTGTTCCCCTCTGGTTTCTTGGCACAATCTCTATTGCTCCCTTGCTCATTAAGATAGCAATCTGTTCCATAAGCTCGTTGAGATGGGCTGGCGGGGGGCCTCTTGGTGGTGCCTGAGGAGGAGGTTGTTTGAATTCTAGTGTATGCCCCCGATTGATAATATCCAAAACCCATCTGTCTGTTGTTATGCTGGACCATTGGTGTAGAAATTCAGAAATTGTGCCCCCTATACGAGTGTTGATATAGGGGCTGGGTGCAGACACTTGATGAGGGTCACTGCTTTCTAGCTGTTTCTTTGGTTCTGAAAGCAGACTTTCCTCTCGGTTGTTGTCTGAAGCGAGCTGATGATTGTTGACGAAAGGAATGCGGCTGTTGCTGGCCATAGGTTGAGCGAAATTGCCTTTGGTAAGAGGAGTAAGGTCGATATTGTTGAAAACCTCCTCTATGTGAAAAGGTTCCTCTCCCTCTCGCTCCCCGAAAGGGTTGCCTTTTGTACTGAAGCGTTGCAAGGGACCTGGCTGTTTCAGTGTCCACCTTAATAGACTGCAATGCATCGTCAACATGTTTGCCAAACAAAAGCTCGCCATCATATGGCATGTCCAGAACCTTCAACTGAACTTCCGGCCTAAAAGAGGTAGCCTTTAGCCACCCTTGGCGTCTGAGTACCGCCGCCCCGGCCAATTGTCGAAAACCTGTGGAGGAAACATCAATGGCAGAGTCTATGATTTCAGCCGAAATCTTTTCTCCTTCTTGCAGAATTCTGCGTGCCTCTGCTCTACTGGCCTCAGGTATCATATCAATAAATTGTGACATGTCAGACCACATCTGACGATCGTATCTCCCAAGTATTGCTAGAGAGTTAGCCGCTTTAACAGTGGTGGCAGCCATAGTTTAAATTTTTTTACCTATGGAGTCCAACCGCCTTCCTTCCTTGTCTGGAGGGGCAGTCAGAGAAGCCGACGGATTCCTGGATCTTCTCTGAGCTGCTTGTGAAATAACCGAATCCGGTTTAGGATGGCTGATTAGACATGCTGGGGAGTTGTCAGGTGCCTTATATTTCTTTTCTAGCCTGGGCAAGACTGCAGGGATGGAGGACGGAGTCTGCATGACTTTTAGGCCTTCTTCCCAGATGAAATCTACAATGGGAATGGCCCTCACCGATTTTCTAGTGTCTTCTTTAAAATCATAAAGAAAGCAATCTGATTGTTTTGACGTAATCGGTAGCTGGAATCTCTTTGCAGCTCTTTCCATGACACTATGGAAACCCCCAATGTCCTGTGGTGGAGAGTCTACTGGCGGTGGTGTAGACGGAGATGGAGTCTGGATCTGATACTCATCCCACTCCTGTATTAGAGAGTCTGAGTCCTGTATCTCCCCTTCCTCCTGTTCCTCTTCGGATGACGGTGACGCAATACCCTGAACCGATGGAGGTGCTGTGGTAGGGTCTGGGAATCCGGAAGGCCTAGCTGGAGTGGACACTGGTGTCTGTGGAGGCTGTACCGGTGTAGAAGAACCAGGCGGGGGAAACCTTGCATAGTAGTCCTGCATCATTTGTTGAAGGTTGTTAATCAATGATACTGGCATTTGTACTGTCTGTTCTTGTTGCTCGAAATGCCCCTGATCCTGTTGGTGCGGAAAAGGCTGAAGATCCTCCTCTTCATCTTCCTCTTGGCATTTTATACGTAGTTCGGACGGACTACGCGCTACCGGAAAAAATCCGTCATCAGAGTAACCATCGCCATCATCATCATCATCAAAAAGATGCTGCGGAGGAACGGGTGCAACCTTGCTGGGCGATGTATGCGATGGCAGCAATAAAGACGACCTGCTCTGCACAGGCAAAATCCTTTGCGGTAGGTAAGGAGATAAGGATAATGAACCGTCGACGGAACTGTCGTCGACGGAGCACTTGTCGATGGTGTCCTCGTCGACGGTACAGGCGTCGACGGAGCAGGCGTCGACGGGGCCGTCGGTGTAGTTGGTACCAGTGTCGACGAAGGTCCCGTCGATGAAGTTAATGTCAGTACGCCACCCGTCGACGGGGTTGTCGTTGATGGAGTTTTCACTATCAGGCGCGTCGATGGAATCTTCGTCGGCGAAACCGACGGCGACCTCCTGAATTTCTTCGTCGATGAATGCGTCAACGGCAAAGATTTTAGCTTCTTACCCGTCTACGGCTTCTTAGTGATCTTCAAAGTGTGCGACGACGACGGACCATAATTTAGACTCACCGATGTTATCGTCGTAGACGACAGCGGAGACGAAGTCACTATCATCGGTGATGGAGGAGCTGTAAATGTAGCCGTCACTGTAGTCGTCGTCACAGGTAGACCTGTCGTCGACGAAGCGCTCGTCGACGGTGTCGTCGACGGTGTCGATTTTTTGGACTTCGACGGAGGCAGTGAACTTGAAGGCTTTTTAGGCTTCTTTGAAGAAGAAGCAGGTGTTGATGGCTCTGAGTAAACCCTGCCACATGCTACCTTGGATGTTGAAGGTAGATCCCCGGTGTCCTTAAAAGCATGCAGCTTCTTGGCTGACTTACTGCTTGAAGGGGATAGGCTCTCCACAGACCTCTTTCTTTTCTTCGAGGCCACTGAAGTGTCACTCTCCTCTTCAGAAAGAGCTTCTCTTGCCTTCTTTTTCTGGAGCCAAAGTAGGAGCCTGGCTTCTCTGTCCCTCAGAGTCTTGTTAGGAAAGGTCCTGCAGATCTTACAGTCCTTGACCTTATGCTCTGGATGTAAGCAATAGATACATTCTTTGTGAGGGTCCTCACAGTGAAGTCTCAATTTGCCACAGGTCCCACAAGGCCTAAAAAGACCTTTTCTTGTAGACATGATGGAAAAAGTCTTGTAGAAAAAAGTCAAGTGAAAAATTCTAAGGATTTCTCTTGAAGAGAAAGAAAACTGAGCAAAGCTCAGGGAGACTCCCTTACACACGACGTGCGGTAGAAAATCTGACAGACTGAGCCTCTGTGCTGAGGGTTCTAAGGAGGTGGTCACACCTGATTGGTTGAAGTTTGGGCTCTTTATAAAGAGGCTGATAGCTCTATAATTGAATGTGTTTTTTCCTATACATTTCAGTAAAAAAAAAAAAAAAAAAAAAAGTTTTTTCTCTATTTACTGCTTTCTATGTACCGTGGGACTCCCACTTCGACGACGGGGAATGATTCAAGCATGTGAATCTATGAAAGATACCCCAATACTGGAGAATTTGCTTTCAATAGTGTATGAATGTCCAGTATCATAACAGCAGAGATGTGCCACTTGGGCTTTATACAGAGCAGGAGTTGATTATTGTTACCACAGGAGCAGTTATGTATGAAAAATGAATCTGTGTGCAAGGCTCAATACTGATCTCTTAGTCTATGAATTAGAGTTCCCATTGTGGCACAAACTACACAGAATAAGGGTGGACAATTCTATTTTTGAAACAAATTTTCTAAAAGAAACCACTGTATTATATTTTCACCCTTTGAGTGTTTTTATATTTATTTGAGTGGTTGTAGGGTCAGACACAGAAATATAAGTGGTACACAGGCATTAAGAATTTAGTGGACACAAACATATTATATTATTTATATAATGATTTTAACATTACATGAGAGATGATAGAAGAAACTATAACTTGTCTAGTTTCATAAATCAATGTTGGGGAGTAATGAAGTATTTCTTTCATACTCATGAAACATATTTACCCTAAATTTATTTTGTCATAATAGCTTCTAAAATAATGTATTATATGTATTATAACTTATAACGTTATATGTTATTTTTGGAATTCAGTATTTTATCATTAGCTATTATGTTATTTGACAGTAGCAAAAGGAATTGGGTGCATATATCTTTATATACTGTGGCAACAATACGGCAGTTCATTGTGATCAAGGCTGTTTTTGCTGTGATGTGAAATAAAAAGCAAAGATTAAAGTGACGTTATAGTTAGATGTGGTCTTAAGATCTAAATATATGTTAAACCACCTAGAAATTTACTGGAAAAACACAAAGATTAAAGTGATGTTATAGTTAGCTGCAGCAATGAGATAAGAACTTGTGTTTAAAAGCTGTAACAAAAACCTGACATTTGCCAGTTATAGTTTAGTGAACTAACTATAACTAGTGCCCCATCATGCACTGCTTATGACCTCACTCATGACATGTTAAATTGATGGCATCTCTGATGACATCATCTAATATATCACTATTCACAGTACTACATAAACTCTTACATCATTGCATCATTTAAAAAAAAGAACATTAGTGGTAATGGCCACTGCAAGCTCCTGCCTGTAGGGTATCCTGAAAAGTTATATTGCGATCCAATGTGGTTCTGATCAAGCGCTCGTACTGTGCTTTATTTCTATGAGATTAAGTTTCTAATCACTTGTGCATAATGAACAACAGGGATAGCTTAGCCACCCACATAGGAGTTGTTGGGTCCTGAAGAAAGGCTCGTGGTGGGCTCATAAGACTGAGGCTGAAACACGTCACACACACAGGACTCTGAGGACAATCGTCAGCCACTTAATTATTCCTGTTTTTTACTTTTTAACCTTACACAAGACAATAAACTAACTCAGCTGATTTGTAGATTATTGTATTTTAATCAATAATCACTGCCAACCATATAAAAGAGGTCTATTCATGAACTTAAAAGAACATTAGACCTTCTTTACCCCTTGGACATTTGAAGGGTAAAGGAGAATCAGCACTGTGGTGAAGCAGGCAACTGAAGTTGGGGGGTGGGGACTTGCATTCCTTTTTTGCGTTAACCCCAGGGGCATATTGTCATCTCAGCATCTCCATTAATTTGTAACTCCACAGTAACAGTAACTCATTCAAGTCAGTTACAGCTTGCATATCACAATGTTTTGGTATTTTTGGTTTTATTTTAAGTCCCTAACACCATTATTTTTAATGGAAGGATGTTTCTGTTCCAGTGGTTGGCCATGTGTGGTGTTGGACTTACTCCAGTCTAAACTGAAGTACATATACAACTGTTTTGGGACATTTTTGGCAGCAGTAACTATAGAAGTGCAGTTTGTGAATAGCAATGGCATTACACTTTTGTGGGTTGGTGTTTTACCTCCCTATACCCCCTCCATAGCCTTCCGTTCACCCCGCCTTACCACTCCCTAAACCCCTCCCATTTTCTAGTAAGTATTCCACATTTTCCAGCCGCTCCCCAATCACTCCCATACTTAATACACAATGTAATTGTACATGTGCGGACACCTCCATAATCATAGCAGAGATCTCCACTTAGAAAAGATTGGACATGCAGCGGGGGATGCCACCACATGAAGGCATGTGAAAATCCATTTTTTAGTGCATGAGTAGTACTATTGCAGTACTACTAAGCATACTACAAAGTGCAATTTGTAAATAAAAGCCAATGGCTCTACAGAAAAAATAGCAGTTCTGTCCATTTATCACATTTAACAAAGTTCAGTGTGTCCTGGAACATTTGCAAGAATCCATAACGGAATGGGTAGGTGCTTAATGTCACTGAAGCTGTCCAAGAACTCTCTAGTTACAGAGACGTTCTCACAAGTTAGTGGTCACAAATTATGCATGAACACTGGAGTCAGGGTGGACCTTTTTAGGTTGAAGCCTACCACACAGCACAGTCTGCTACTTGGGGACATTCTGAAAGTTCACCTAGGAATGGAGTCTGCCTACTGCTTACCATTGGCTTTGTGGTTCGTAACTCACATTTGCTTGATTTCTATTAGCTGTCTTTATTTGTTTTAGGCTGTCCAGTAAGTCATTGTCCCTCCTATAGAACACAGCCTGTTTACCAACTCTATGACTTGTATTCTTCCACGAGTGTTCACTTTCTGTAAACAGGCCTTTACATTTTGTTCTTGTCACATTTGTTCTGCATTCAAAGACAGATGTCAAATGTCAGTCTCTGTGGTCCGAGGGAGCTTGATGTCTATTTTTCTTCCTCTGACTTCAAAGTGAGAGGATTTAAGCAACGATCTGGGGGTGTGAAAGGAAAGGCATTTTTCTAGCACACAACAAAATCTGAATGTCTGTAAATGAACTCTGCAGATATTTCAGAATATATCAGAATTAGGAAAGCACAAATGAAGCACATTTTTTGTACATCTGAAATGTGGTGGAAACAAATATTTAAATATGATCAAAACAAATCAGTACACTAGGTGATGCCATTTCTACAAGTTATTGTTTGTGCACTGTATAACTTTATCAGTAAAACGGTCTGTCTGTGCAAATGTATTGGTCATTTCCATTGAAAATGTGTTGTATTTAATGGCAGCATTATTGTTTGTGTGCTATATAATTTTACCAGTAAAACTGTATGTCTGTGCAAATGTAATGGTCATTTCCATGTAATGGTGAACATGTGTTGTCTGTAATAGCAGTACTCTACCACACCATGCAAACTCCAGTCTACGCCACTCCACTCCATAACACTCTACTCTATGCCCTTTCACTCTATGAAATTGTACAACAGTCAAAGCCAATGTATGCCACTCCATGCCATGCCACTCCATGCCATGTCACGCCATGCCACTTCACTCCTCAGCTCTCTACTGTACTACACTTTATTCTACTCTACAACACTATACTCCTCTCTATGCTTTACCACTCTACGTCACTCCACTCAATGACACTCTATGCCACTCAACTCTACGCCACTCCAATCTACAACACCCTAACCGACTCTACCTCATTGCACTCAATGCCTCTTCAAAGAAAATGCCACTCTATGACATTTTATTCCACTATACAACACTTTACTCTTCTCTACGCCACACCACTCTACAACAGTCCACTCTATGTTACTCCACTCTACTCCACTCTATGCCGCTCCTCTCTATGCCACTCTACAACACTGTGCCACTTAAATACAGATCACTCCACTCTATGCTACCCTACCCTACCCTACTCCACTCTACCCCACTTCATGTTGCTCCATTACACTCTACTCCACTCTGAAACCCTCTACTCCACTCTACAACACTCTAATCCCCTCTACTCCACTTTACACCCTGCACTCTATGCCCATTCACTCTATAAAACTCTACTCCACTGTACCCAACTCACTCTACAACACTCTATGCTACTCCCTCTAGGGCACTCTATGCCACTTAACTCCACTCTATGAAACTACACTCCATGCCACTCTCTCGTACACCACTAACTTTTAGTCATGCTCAGCAACAGCCACTGTAATGTAAAACATGGCTAAAACACATTGACAAAGGCAAAAGCTCTTGCATAGGTGATACCTATTGGCTCTGCCAGTGCCTGTTGGATGATGCAAGCGCAGTGAAGCAGTTTCTGACCCGTGAAAACCCGCTGTTTAGTTGGGAGTTGGCTGGTACATGAGTGCAGTAAGTCCTGCAGGGAGAATCAGTCTCCGTGGCAGTGAGTCATTGAGTCGATCGTCTTGATAAAAGAAGAAGGGCGGCAGTGTGAAGCACGGCAATGTCCGTGGGGTGATACAAGTCATAGGAACCATAGAGAGCAAGTGACAATTGCAGAGGGAAAGCAGAATGCTTAGAGTGGCCAACAGGAATGTAGCACAAGTTGGTGGCTTTTTGTGCACTCCTCTTACCATGCCCACATTGTGGTGGTCTAGTCTATGGAATTCACAACCGAAAAGGAGCTTTCTATTAAGTGCTCTCAATGCTCACAGGAAAGAAAACTAAAAGGCCGAGGAAGGTTAAGTCCTTTTTTTGGGTCCTGGGGCTGTAGGTGGATACTGGGCAGCATCCATGGTGGCTTCTGTTATTTAGCATTGGTGGTGTCCCATTACTACTTACTTCCATTTGGATAAGCAAGGCACTCCCTTTGTATAAATGACTATCCAAGGGTAGTGATAGCACACAGGCAAGGCTAACTCAAAGAGGTTGTAAAGAACTGTTGCTTAAAAAGTCCTGATTTAGAGATAACTCACATGTTTTGTCCTGCCCTTCAGCCCCTGCCGGGTTCAGTGTGGTCCTCAACCACACCTCAAACCATACCTTTTGGCTCCTGAGAAAATGTTTGAGTGCTTTTGCTGTAGGTTAAGTTTATTAGGAGCGTCTGATCCCTGCCAGATTTTCAAGTAGGAAAAGTTACTTACCTTTATTCCTAGTTCTCTTCCAGGGGAATCCTCATCAAAGCCATAAGCACTGAATATTCCTGCTCATGCGTATATATATATATATATATATATATATATATATATATATAATTAGCCTACAAATTGTAGTTGGAATATGGGAAACATATACACACACACACACACTCACACCCCTACCCACACACTGTTAAAGGCTAAAAAAATGTCCAATTACGTTGAGGTTTTCTTTACTAAACATCTCAGCAGACTCCAGCATTTTAGTAAATCTGAAAGGAGAGAGGATAAAATTCAGATGCAGCCTTTATTGAAGACAAAGCGGCAAGGAAAGGTACAGGCATTGTTAGCAATAGACTTCATTAAAAGCATTCACAGAGAATACTGCTCCCGTGCCTTAAGACCTCCAGGACCTCCTGAATCCCATAATGAAAGGTGAAAGTTAAGTCAGTTTTTTTTTTCTGTCTCCTTCAGTGAGGACCCTGGAGCATTTATATTTCCCTCTACTAACCCACCACTAATCCACCTTTGGGTTCTCAAGTTGCGCTGCTCACTGAAAAGCGCTTCAACATCTATCAGCCAGGCAGGTGGCGTCCCCAGGCTGTACATGAGACCTTTGCAGCAGAATTTGGAAGATCAGTGGAATCAATTCACAGATCATTGGGATACCATGCCTAACCTATCTCCGGCTGTGCAAGCATCAGTCCTATGGTGGTCTCAACATCAAAACCTGATGGTCAGTTTTCCTTTACACCAGGAGATTCCTACCCAGACAATCATCACAGATGCGTCTCTCCAGGACTGGGTGCTCACACAGGCACCCTACAGATGCAGGGCCGATGGTTGTTAAAGGAGCAACAATATCATAATTAACATGCTGGAGTTGTGGGCAGTACATCTAGCCTTCAAGTTTTTCTATCCATCCATCCAAACCTATGGGCTCCTCATCCAAACGGACAACACAACCACAATTTAATATCTGAACTGAAGCACATGCGCCCACCCTCTATCCCTGGAAATGTAGGCCATCGGGGACTGGCTCATAGCAAGGAGATTGACCATCTCGGCGATTCATCTGCCCAGAGTCCAGAACATAAAGACGGACTCTCCAAGCCGAAACTTTGCAGACTCTCACAACTAGACCCTGAACAACAACGTCATAAGGGGTATTTTTCAGGGATGGGGCATTCTCAAATAGACCAAACCAGATGAAACAAGCAAAAAATGCCCAGACTTCACATCCAGGTTCTACCGACCGGGAACAAAGGGAAATGCCCTTTTGATAGACTGGCCAGGGACATTTCTGTATGCGCTACCTCCCATTCCTTTGATACCAACAATCATCAACAAGCTATACAGAGCCAGGATCAGAATGACCCCGCTAGTGGTAGTACCCGGGTCTGCTCCACCTATCCACATGAGGCTGCCGTGCAGACCGGATCTCCTCTACAAGTTTGGAGGGAAGATATTCCACCACAACCTTCCCTCGCTGAGCTTGACAGCATGGCTCCTGAAAAGATTGTCTACCAGATGTTCTTACTCTTTCAAATGGAAGAGGTTTTATATGTGGTGTATTCAGAATCATTTCTACCCAATTCTGGGCAGGGAGGAGGTAATATTACCCTATCTCCTGCATCTAGCAAAATCTGGTTTATAACTTTCTTCTCTTAAGTACAGCAACTACTGCTTATAGACAATCACCGTCTCAAATGTCATTCTTCCAAATGCCTGTAGTTAAAGGTTTCCTAGAGGGTCTGAAAAAGGTGTTCCCACCTGTGCATTCCCCCTCTCCTCCTTGCGAGTTGAATGTGGTGCTTTCAAAACTCATGAGCCCACCTTTCGAACCCATACATAAGGCTTCCCTACAGCACCTTACCTGAAAGACTGCTTTTCTTGTCAGTATTACTTCGGCACGCAGAGTCAGCGAAATTCAGTCTCACTGTGCCAAAGAGCCTTACACAGTGTTCCATGCTAACAGGGTAGTGATGAGAACTCACCCTAGTTTTCTTCCCAAGGAAGTGTAGGATTTCCACACTAACCAGACAATTTCACTCTTTCCTAATCGTCCACATCAGCAGAAAGAGCGTTACTTTCTTTAGATCTGAAAAGAGTACTTAAATTTTATCTGGGCAAAACTAAAGACATCACACAAGAAAGTTGTGTTTCCCATGTTAATTCCCGTAGGACCTTTGAACACGACTACAGTCGAACCACTGGACTGAATTACACCAACTTTGGCAGAAAGCTAGCTTTCGGCATGCAGATTGTGATTTAGCTTATTTGGAGCAAATCCGTTCAGTAGTTTTTGAGAAATTTAGGGAAATCCAAATGTGTATATCTCTGGCCACAGCGACTTTGCGATTATTTCGCGAATGTTTCACAAAAATTCGTGAATGTTTACAAATTTTAAAACATTTTATTTCACAGGACCCAGTCCCCAGGGCTCAAAATCCAAATTGAAAGTGGCATAAGGGGTCAAGGTGAAGGTACCCTGACCCCAGAGGTGTGATATAAGTGTATTTCAGGGGCAAATTATGGGTTTAAAATAATTTAGCGTCACCATGTACGATATCCATGAAAATGTACGAATTTTCACGAATATTCGCAAATGTGAAAAAATGTGAGAGAAAAACCACAGACTCATTCATACACTAATTCATTCACTAAATATGCACTCAGAGACACGTGCACCCACTCAGACATTCATGCACCCACTTATAGACTCACCTTCAGGCCCACTCAGGCACCCACTCACAGATCCACTTAGAGAGACAGGCCCTGTGGCCAACCTGCGCTGCGCACGGCCAAAGGCCGTCCATGGCACAGGGTTGGGTGGTTATAAGGGCTTGGCTGCAAGGCCTAGCTGCAGGACAGACCTTGCGACCAACATCCGCCACTCACGGCCAAAGGCGGTCTGCAGCGGGGGTTGGAATAATGTGTAGTAATTAAAATGACTTTACGTTAAAAAACCATAGAAGTTCACTGAAAACAACCAAAGGTTACAGGTAAAGGTAAAAAAAAGAAAAGGGGCCAGGATAATGACACCCTGACCCCTTAGCTCTGGTGGTGGGATCCTAGAAGGACCTCCCAGGGCTAAAAGGCACATTTCTTTTAAAAACTGCTGGAATTTTGCTGCAAATCTGCGGCAAAAACTTTAAAAAAACAAAGCGTGGGCTCCCGCACTTCTTAATACCAAAGACCACGGTTGGGCCAAGTCCCGGGGGCATTGATATTTGTAATGCAAGGGGCCACCCAGCTCCTCCGCAGCACCAGGGCCTGCCATCTCCCTGAGGCACTAAACAAATATGATACAGGGCTACGCGGGCCCCCCACAGCCCCAAGGACCACCATCTCCCCAGGGCACTAAACAAATATGATATGGGGCCACACGGCCCCCCACAGCCCCGGGACCAGCACCACTCTGGGGCTTAAATGTAATTTCAAATTTCATGCGGGCCGCATGCCCCCCTGCTGCCCCTGGAACCGCCACTTGCCTGGGCACTAGACAAATATGATACAGAGCCACGCAGCCCGCCCACAGCCCTGGGGACCACCACCTCTGGGTATTAAGTGTCAATTCATGCAGGGGCTCGCCACCCCCCCGCTGCTCCGGGACCGCCACCTCCACTGGGCACTAAACAAATATGATGTTGGGGGTGGCGCAGCCCCAGGGACCTCCACCTCCCGGGGCAAACTGTAAAAATAGACCCAGGGACCACAACCTCCCCTAGGCTATTTTTGTGTGAGGGGCCATGCGACCCCCCCTTGCGGAGCCATAGATGGCTCTGGGGACCACCACTCCACAGGGCCATCTCCTGCTATGTCCCGGGATGCTCACCCTTGGGACACAACTGTTTGCTGTTGCTTGGCGGCAGCTTTAGTAGCTGCCGCCAAGCCATAGCAAACCCTCTGTTCTGATGAAGGGAGAGATGTCAAACAGTTCACCCTTCATCGAACCAGCCTCGGACTGCCTGCCTGCGGTGATGCTTTAGCAGCTCCCTCTCTGCAACAGCATTGCTGGCTCCTGCAGGAGGCAGGGAGCCAGCTGAGATGGTGGGGCCTTCAGACTCCCCCCCACCCCCAACCTTGAGACTGGGTGCCCTGGGGGGGCACCCAGGTCACATGGCCTGGTCCCGGGGGATGGGTCCTGGTGGCTGAGGGAAGGGGTTCCCTGAATGAGATCGGCCTGGGTAGGGGGCCACATTGGTCCCCCTCCCCAAAGGAAAAATGAAATGTTTAGGCCAGGCCCTGGAGATGGGATCCCCTCCACCCAAAAAAGAAAATATGTACGCTTGGCCCCAGGGGAATGCATCCCCAGGCTGATATCCGCCTGAGGAAGTGGGCCATGCAGGTTTGGGTTGTTATAGAGGTTGGCCGCAGGGCCTGCAGTCAACCCCTGTTGTGAATGGCAGCGTGGGTTGGGTGGTTATAGGGGTTGGCTGCCCAGGCCCTGTGGACAACCCCTACTGCGCATGGCTGAAGGTCATGCGCAGCACGGAGTTGGGTGGTTATATGGGTTGGCCGCTGGGACTGGCCGCAGACCCAGGGCCCTGGGCTCAACCACAGCTTCAGTGGTTGGTGGTTTGGTATAAGGTATAGTAATGAAAATTACTATACGTTAAAAAACATATAAATTCACTTAGAAAAACAAAGGTTACAGGGACGTTCTAGTTAGGAAATAGAATTTTAAAAAAACATAGAAATTCACTTGAAAAAACAAAGGGACGAGTTAGGCTCCCATTCTAAACATACGAAACCATACAAATTCACCTGCTATAGTTAGATTTATCTCAAGTATCTATAACTCGTGCTCTAAAGTAACTATAACACGTGCCCTCGGAGTGACTAATTACCCCACAAATTATGGTACTCATGACATCTTCGATAACATCATTGATAATATTAATGTAATATTTGCAGTAACATTTTTGACGAAAAAACTGCATGGCGGGGCGCTCCAGGGGTTCTTTGAACATGAGCAAGACTGTTCAGTGCTTATGACTTATTGATGAGGATCCCCTGGAAGAGAAGTAAAGTTACATTAAAATGATTTAAACTGAACTTGCGCACAACATGCTTAGTCTGAAAAATCTGATTTTTATTAGAGCCTTTTGGATTTATATTTGTTTGCTGCAACTGCCCATGGTGGGGCCATTTAAGATGAACTGTTGTCTGTACATTGTACATGTTCGCCGCCGATGTCCTGCGGGGTAGACTGCATATGTTGCATTTGGTCAGCCTCTCCATGCAGGTGTACTCTGTACGTGGTTTACATGCACACAGCTGTAACCTCATATGTGCAGGAGTGCAGCCTGTTGTACTATGGTCAACCCATATGTGTAGCGGTGCATTCTATATATCTTAGAAATGGCCAGCACAAATTAGACGTGTTGTATATGTTAATTTCATATGTGTAGAGGTGGGTTATGTATGTGCTGTATATGTCTGCTCCTTGTATTCAGCAGTGCTGTCTGTGATACATGGCCGATCCATATGTGCATTCTGTATGTACTGCCACTGTACTGCCTGTGGCCAGCCATATGTGTAGGTGTGAAGACTATGAGTATGTAGTTTGTGCGTATGTATACGGTTGACATTTATGTGTATGTAGTTGGTCCATATTTGAAGGGGAGCAGTCAACTGTAATTGTATTTATATAATGCGTACTACCCCTGACAAGGTGTTGAAGAGCTTTCCGGAACCCAAAGGTGGATTAGTGGTGGATCAGTAGAGGGAAATACAAATTGCTTTGGGGAGTGGTGAGTGTGGTAGACATGTGACTCTGTCAGTTGGATACATAGGATAAAGGATGGATAGAGGAGGGAAGAGTCGAAACGGTTATTAGGGAGTTCATAGTCGTAAAAGAGATTTGGGATGAGTCACAGAGTGCAGGTAGGGGATATTTTGAAGAGGAATAGGATGCATCAGAGAGTGGAGTAGGGAATATTTTGAAGAGGAATAGGTTGAGTTATAGAGTGGTGGTTTGGTGAGATTCGGTCCGGAGTCTGTATATGGTCATCCCTCATGCACTGGTGCAATCTGTATGTGTTGTATACGGTCACCCTATGCTGCACAGGTGCAGTCTGTCTCTGATCACCTATGTTTGGAGGCCTACAGTCTGGATATGTTCGTCCCCCATGCACCGGTGCAGTCTGTATGTGCTGTGTACCATCACCCGATGTTGCACAAGTGCATTATGTTTCTGGTTGCCTATGTTTGGAGGCCTATAGTCTGTAAATGGTCATTCTGCATGCATTGGTGCAGTCTGTATGTGCTGTGTACCATCACCCGATGTTGCACAAGTGCATTATGTTTCTGGTTACCTATATTTGGAGGCCTATAGTCTGTAAATGGTCATTCTGCATGCATTGGTGCAGTCTGTTTGTGCTTTACATGGTTACTGTGTGATGCAGAAGTGCAGTCTGTCTCTGGTCGTCTATATCTGGAGGCCCACAGTCTGGTGCAGTCTGTATGTGCTGCACACGGTCACCCCCTGCTGCATAAGTGCAGTCTATCCCTGGTCGCTCACAACTGAAGGCCCACAGTCTGGTGCAGTCTGTGTGTGTTATACAAGGCCAGCTTGTGCTGCAGATGTGCAGTCTGTCTCTGGTTGCTCAAATCTGATGCAGCCTGTATGTGCTGTACACGGTCACCCCGCGCTCACATCTGGAGGCCCACAGTCTGGTGCAGTCTGTATGTACTGTACACGGTCACCCCGTGATGCAGAAGTGCAGTCTGTCCCTGGTCGCTCACATCTGGTGCAGCCTGTATGAGCTGTACACAGTCACCTCGTGCTTACATCTGGAGGTCCACAGTCTGGTGCAGTCTGTATGTGCTGTACACGGTCACCCCGTGATGCAGAAGTGCAGTCTGTCCCTGGTCGCTCACACCTGGAGGTGCACAGGCTGGTGCAGTCTGTATGTGCTGTACACGGTCACCCCGTAATGCAGAAGTGCAGTCTGTCCCTGGTCGCTCACATCTGGTGCAGCCTGTATGTGCTGTACACAGTCACCTCGTGCTTACATCTGGAGGTCCACAGTCTGGTGCAGTCTGTATGTGCTGTATACGGTCACCCCTTGCTGCACAAGTGCAGTCTGTCTCTGGTCTCTCATATCTGGAGGCCCACGGTCTGGTGCAGCCTGTACGTGCTGTATACGGTCACCCCTTGCTGCACAAGTGCAGTCTGTCTCTGGTCGCTCACATCTGAAGGCCCGCAGTCTGGTGCAGTCTGTGTGTGCTATACAAGGTCAGCTTCTGCTGCAGAAGTGCAGTCTGTCTCTGGTCGCTCACATCTGGTGCAGCCTGTATGTGCTGTACACGGTCACCCCGCGCTCATATCTGGAGGCCAACAGTCTGGTGCAGTCTGTATGAGCTGTACACGGTCACCCCGTGCTTCAGAAGTGCAGTCTGTCTCTGGTCGCTCATATCTGGAGGCCCACAGTCTGGTGCAGTCCGTATGTGCTGTACACGGTCACCCCTTGCTGCACAAGTGCAGTCTGTCTCTGGTCTCTCACATCTGGTGCAGCCTGTATGTGCTGTACACGGTCACCTCGTGCTCATATCTGGAGGCCAACAGTCTGGTGCAGTCTGGAGACCGACATGAAAAACTTCCGCCCCATCTCTCTTCTGCCTTTCTCAGCCAAAGTAATAGAGAAGACCGTCAACAAACAGCTGACCACCTTCCTGGAAGACAACAACCTGCTCGAGCCCTCACAAACCGGATTCCGAACCAACCACAGCACTGACACCGCCCTCATCTCAGTCACAGACGACATCAGAACCCTGATGGACAACGGTGAAACAGTCGCCCTCATTCTTCTCGACCTCTCGGCTGCCTTTGACACCGTCTGTCACCGCACCCTAATCACCCGCCTCAGCTCCACCGGGATCCAAGGCCAGGCCCTGGACTGGATCGCCTCCTTCCTTGCAAACCGTTCCCAAAGAGTTTACCTCCCTCCGTTTCGCTCAGAACCCACCGAGATCATCTGCGGCGTACCTCAAGGCTCATCGCTCAGCCCGACACTCTTCAATGTCTACATGAGCCCCCTCGCCAACATCGTACGCAAGCACGACATCATCATCACCTCCTACGCCGACGACACCCAACTTATACTCTCCCTCACCAAGGACCCCGCCAGCGCCAAGACCAACCTACAATAGGGTATGAAGGACGTCGCAGATTGGATGAGGCTCAGCTGCCTAAAGCTGAACTCTAAAAAAACGGAAGTCCTCATCCTCGGCAACACCCCGTCCACCTGGGACGACTCCTGGTGGCCCACGGCCCTCGGCACCGCACCGACCCCCACAGACCACACCCGCAACCTCGGCTTCATCTTGGACCCTCTTCTCACCATGACCAAGCAAGTCAACGCCGTGTCCTCCGCCTGCTTCCTCACCCTCCGCATGCTCCGCAAGATCTTCCGCTGGATCCCCGCCGACACCAGAAAAACCGTGACCCACGCCCTCATCACGAGCCGCCTGGACTACGGCAACACCCTCTACACCGGGACCACAGCCAAACTCCAAAATCGCCTGCAACGCATTCAAACCGCCTCGGCCCGCCTCATCCTCGACGTACCCCGCAGCAGCCACATCTCTGCACACCTGAGCCACCTGCATTGGCTCCCAGTCAGCAAAAGGATCACCTTCCGACTTCTCACCCACGCACACAAAGCCCTCCACGACAAGGGACCGGAATACCTCAACAGATGCCTCAGCTTCTACGTCCCCACCCGCCTCCTCCGCTCCTCTGGCCTCGCACTCGCTGCTGTCCCTCGCATCCGCCGCTCCACGGCGGGTGGGAGATCTTTCTCCTTCCTGGCGGCCAAGACCTGGAACTCCCTCCCCACCAGCCTCAGGACCACCCAGGACCACTCCGCTTTCCGGAGACTCCTAAAGACCTGGCTGTTCGAGCAGCGATAACCCCCCTTTTCCCCCTAGCGCCTTGAGACCCGCATGGGTGAGTAGCGCGCTTTATAAATGTTAATGATTTGATTTGATTTGTATGCGCTGTACACGGTCACCCCTTGCTGCACAAGTGCAGTCTGTCTCTGGTCTCTCACATCTGGAGGCCCACAGGCTGGTGCAGCCTGTACGTGCTGCAAACGGTCACCCCCTGCTGAGATCAGTCGAGGGCGGACGCTCATTCACGCCTCTCCGGGTTGAGGAGGGCTCCTTTTCCCGTGGGTGGTGATGGTTGTGGCTGAATGAGCGAGGGAAGGGGCTGGGTGTGTTTATATTGTGCAGGAAGCTCCCGGATTACCATATGCTAACGAGAGCCTCGTGGGTTTAAATAGCTCAACAGGAATTTACCTGACAATAGTGCAGGGGCCAGGCCTACGGGCAGTGTCTGGAAACCGCCGGCGTTTGTGGATTGGCCGCCTGGGTTTAGAAGAGCGAGGGGTCAGATAGACTATCTATCTATCTATCTATCTATCTATCTATCTATCTATCTATCTATCTATCTATCTATCTATCTATCTATCTTTAAGCCACGTCCCTAAATCGCGTCAGTTTATGCCCCGGATGTGAGCTAAGGAAGCCCTCTACAGAAGGTAAACTATGTTTCGTAGCGCACGGTTTCCTAGCGCTGTAATGTAGGATCCCTTCCACTGATATCGGAGGCGCGGAGGGCTTGGACTTTGAGCTCGTGATGTGCGGACTCCACGAAGAGACCCTGCAGGACTCATGGAGTAGGGAGCACCCGTGGAGTACTCCGGGACAGAGGTAATGCTGCTGGAGTGCGGCGGACCAGCCGGTGGCCCCTAGCTGCTTCTTCCGTCCCTGCAGACATGTGCTCAGTTAAACAATCATTCCTGCATCACCCTGTCACAAAGCCACACGTTTAACAGCTCTGCCCCGATATAGCGCCTCTCTTCCAATTCTCTAAAAATAATAGCGAGGCGCTTAATAAAACCAGGGAGGATTCTCTCTCAGCGCCTTGCTGGCCCCGCCGCTTTTAGGTGTCATTTCTGACATTGTTCAACACTACAAGGGGTGGTCGCTGAGGGGGCTCCTCCCCCCCCCCCCCCCCCTTTTCAGGGCGACTTGCGCATACATCACGCCCATAACTAAACATGGGATTCCCTGTGATCCGGGCAGAGTTTCATGGAGCTGTGCTTGTCGAGCTGAAGTTCTGTTTGTGATAAGCTGATGTTTGGGGCGGTGTGATGTGGTTATGTGCCATGATGCTGCATCCTAGGGCCGTGTGGTGTACGGGAGGTGCCGCTTATGTCTTCTGGGATTATACATAGTAACTGTGTCGAGGTCGGTGGTGTAATCAGGTGCCTTGATGGCTGTTACTGGGTGGTGTGGAGTTGTGTGAATTAAATATATAGATTTATTCTTTAAAAAAGAGCCAAATAATAAAACCATTTAAAAAGAGCATTCTATAAAAATAGTTTCAACTTTGTGTTGTGATATTTTAAATCCCACTTAAGCAAAACTAGGAAAAGTGTTGGACTTTGACAGGTGTATATTTTCTATTCTCACCCCCAACGTAAGCAAAAACAGGTAAAGTGTTGGGGTTAGGTGATGTTAGATACACTTTTCATATTTCTAATAATTAAAAAACATTAAATATCTAACAACATAAAATTACTAAAAATATTTTTTTTTAAACAAAATATATGCTTGATAAATAATCTAAATGTGATTGAAAATAGATGTAATAATAGAAAAATAATTTAACTGATAAAAAACAAAAGAAATACATTTAAAGTAATATAGTTCCATCCCTACTACACAAAAAAACACCAACCCAGAAACAAATTAAAATAGATTGCAAATAAAACAATGATAACAATAAAACAGTAAATAAATAAAACAAACAAAATGAAAACCAATAATAAATATAAAACGCATTTATATAGTCTAATAAAATATACACCTATCAATAAATTAACCATTAAATAAAATACAACAAATAACTTACATAAC
This sequence comes from Pleurodeles waltl, assembly GCF_031143425.1. Classification (NCBI taxonomy): domain Eukaryota; kingdom Metazoa; phylum Chordata; class Amphibia; order Caudata; family Salamandridae; genus Pleurodeles; species Pleurodeles waltl. The sequence continues at coordinate 1,310,658,996 of NC_090437.1, read as the reverse complement.
AAAGAAGTGGTTAAATAATTTACATAAGTAGTTACAAAAAAATACTTAATGAAAATTAAAAACGAATTTGTAAAAAAATAATTTAAATAATTCTCAACCTATTCCCCTACAAAACCCAACGAATGCTACTAAATTATAAATTAGGAATGAAACTATAGAAAAATAAAACATACATTAAATATCTCAAAGTACAATCAAATAGTTAAAATAGCAATACATTACACAATTTATATAATTATTTACCAACTGAATATTCAGTAAAAAATGAAAGAAACAAAAAAGTTTATAATTGAAATAACTTACAGGCAAACCCTACTCCGCGCTACTAAATTATAAACTAATAATTAAAATATATAAAAAAAAAATTACACAAAATATCACAAAATACACTTAAGTATTTAACATAATTAAAAGCTAAATAGTCTACATGATTACCAATTACATTTTTAATAAACATAACAAATTAGTTTAAAATAAAAAACAACAATTTACAATGTAACTAATTTTCCACCTTTTTCTTCTACAAGCCCCAAAACATATTACTATGTTATAAATTACTAATTGATTGTCAAAAAAATAATTACACATTAAAAATGATAAACTATACTAAAAAAGTAAAAAAAAAATCCTCACAATTAAAGTTAATATAATGAATATATAATAAATTAATTAAAAACAATATTTAGCAAAGCTGTATGAAAATAAATGATAGAATAAACAATATTTTTAAAACTGTGTTTTATATATATATATATATATATATATATATATATATATACATATATATATATATATACGTATATATATGTGTATATATATATATATATATATATATATATATATATAGACGCAATATTCTTATCTTCCATATCCTATTCCTCGATACTTTTGTCACAATATTTATGCAGCTTGATATTTATGGAACAATATTCTTATCATTTACTCCCAATATCTACTTCCTCTTTTCTTGCTGCTTGAGTTAAGTGCATGTCATGCTTGTGCAAAATCGCTGGATTTAATAAGCTGTGAATGTACTTTTGATTTTTTTGACATTATTGAATATTATGAAATATTAAAGTTAGTGCAGCAGAATGCAGGTCACATTAGCATAGTCATTTGGTTTTGTTGTCAAATCAATGTCCTTGCTTTAGAGGACTTTCTCTGAGTGGAACTTCACCTCGGTGGATGCAATATCTTTTTGGGCCAGAAAAACATCAAGAAATTTTGAGCAGTAATACATCTAAAAAGTCTCAATTACTTTGATCCTTACCAGCACTTAAAAATTGAGACAATACAGTCCATCTCAGAGATATTCCTCTCATTGGGGACCGGATGGTGTCTAGATCTGAAATACACCTATCTAAACATGCCAGTTTCTCAAAACCATAAAAAGTATCTGCCAGAGCTCAGGGAGGGGCAACCATTCTGGTTATGGCCCTAAAATGCAGCCTATCCTTCGCTCCTTGGTGATTCACCAAGTTGATAAAACTGCTAGTGGCATCTTTCAGGGCCCTGGGACTGAGGATGTTGGTGCACCTGGATGATGTGATATTTCTAGGGCAAAGAAATTATGAAGCATGTACAATCAGTAATAAAATTGATTCAAAAACTGGGATTCATTGTGAATATGGATAAGTCAGATTTGATTCCCTCAAAAGGATGGAATTTCTAAGGTTGTTGAGAAACGTATAGAGAGAGATATTATTTTTCTTCAGGACTCAAAATTGAAAGTAATCACAAAATAACTGAGAATGGTGTTCACCCAACAGCAGATTTCCCTGCTGCACTTAGCGAAACTGGTGGTTGTTCTCTAGTGATTAAAGACAAGACACTTATAAACAGGCCTGGAATACTAGGGGATCATTTCAATGGATCCAGAGTCAAGGTGACACATAAATGGGTGGTCACACAGATGCCTAGAACAGTCAGGCCATTTTCCCTACATCCCCAGATCCAGTACTAAAATCAGATGCAAGTCTTTGGGGCTGGGGTGGTAGAAGTAGCCAGACAACACTGTCCCTCTGGATTGAAGAGAGACAGTTGAAGAGGAAGTTATCAATGTACCTAAATTGTTTAGAGCTACTTTCAGGGTCCTACGCAGTACAAAGCTTTATAAATAAGGCCCCCAGGTTTCCATTTTTACTGATTTTTGCAGATAAATACAGACAGAAAACAATGTGTTTCCTCTCTGTATTTGTTTTTGAAGTGGAAAAATACTGAAAAGTTTTCTTCTTGGGAGTGACTCTCTGTGCTGTCTTTCGTGAATTACAGCTAAACAGCTGAGCAGACAACACAGAGCATAGAGAGTTAAAATGGGATGAGATTTCTTTATTATATTGGTAATATTTACCTGTAATGTTTTGTTATATTTGTCTGCTTAATTTGCTAAAATGTGACGGCATAAAAATAAATATGGAAATATACAATTTTATGACTCCTTTTATTCTCGTAACACAAAATATATATGGGTAAATACCAATAAGATATGGATAAATGCAGACTGGAATGTTGAAAAAATAAATACCATAAAACCAGGATCCCCATATATAAAGAACAGGGTGAGATGTGCAGTCCTTCTATCTATGGAAATTCTAACGACAGCCAGGTATATGTTATGCAGATCTGCAGAGCACACTATCACCTTGGAGGGTATCATGGCGCTGATAAACAGGTTAGGTGTAATACGATCAGAGCTCCTGGTGGAGCTGGCCAGATCACTGTGTGAGTTTTGTCTCTGCACGAAGATTTCTCTGGTAGCTGGTACTCAAGAAGCCTTTATAGCAATATCACTGACTTGGTCAGTGCACTGCTCTGCCTCCCGTGGCCCCACCTTGTAAGTAGTGCCCTTTCCCTGGCTCCTCTGAATTGCTGACCCCTGTCAGGAGTTAGAGGCCCTCCTCCACCTGCAGGCTTCTGCCTGCGCCTCATCCCTGGGGTCTAGTGGGAGAGCTCTACTTTCCTTCTAGGCTACCTTCTCCTCTCTACTCCTTTACTCTGCTTTGCTCTCTGTTCTGCTTCAGTTCTGTCCCTTTGTGCGCCTTTTGCTAAGTGCTACGCTCTTCCTAGTTTTTCCCTCACACCACACTCTCTCTCTCTCTCTCACTTTCGCTCTCCCCCATCTCTCTCCCCCGCCGCTGCTGCCCCTGTGGCCCCGCCCCTCCTCTCTCTCTCTCAAGCTGCACTCCCGCCGCTGCTGCCTTGCGGCCCGCTGCCTTTTTTGCGGCCGCCTCCTATTTCATGCCATTTTTCCACCCCGCTCCCGCCTCCCAGCTGTCCTCTCCTCCCCCTCACCTTCCTACTTAATGGCGGCAGCTGTGTGGTCGCTCAGCGAACGCGTGCAGCGGGCGCACCGCTGGCGTGACGAAGGCACACCAAAGGCAAGCAGGTCTGCGCCCATCCGTGCCTGTACCGCGCCCAGTACCAGAACCTCTGACTCCCGTCCCCCCCACCGCTGCCACACACGTCTTCACTATGATGGTGCCACCCTCCGCGCCCTCAACACCGGCCAGTCTGCCGCCTACCTTCAAGCCTCCTCACAGACCCGCGGACCCTTCTCCTGCTGGAACTGCACCTTCAACAGCCTTCATGTCAACAACCCACCCACAAAGGCAGGACGCAACCATCTCAGATGTATCTTCCTCAACACCCGATCCGTCCACAAGCATGCAGTAGAGCTATGGAATCTACTCGACTCAGCCTCCCCAGACGTCGCCTTCCTGACCGACACCTGGATGAACCCCTCCTCAGTGCCTTACATCGCCATAGCCATCCCGGACGGCTACAAGATCACCAGTAGGGACCGCTCCAACAAACCATGAGGAGGAATCGCCATCATTAACAAGAACACCCTCAGGATCACGATCAGCACCGCCGAACCCCTGCACTTCCAGATCCACACTGACCCAAATACCACCCTCCGAGGGACCCTCGTCTACAGGCCCCCCGGCCTCTGACAGCAGTTCAGTGACTCCACCACCGACATCATCAGCATGCACGCTCGCGCATCTATTGACTACATACTCCTCGGGGACTTAAACTTCCACCTTGAGAAAACCAACGACAACAACACCGCCACCGTGCTCGACAACCTCCCCAACCTCAAACAGCTTGTCACGACACTGACCCACTCCGCAGGACACACACTCAACCCTATTTTCTCCACCAGCAATCATGTCTCCTTCAGCCACACCTCCGAACTCCACTGGGCAGATCACTGCTGCATCCACTTCTCCTTCAAGAAACCCACAACACACCACCACCCACAACGGATCCCACACCGCAGTTGGAACAAGGTCACTGAAGACCCACTTATCGTGACCCTCTCCCGGAACCCACCTATGGACACCACCGACACTGATGCAGCTGCCCGCAACTTCAGGCAGTGGGTCAACTCCTTTGCCAATACTCTTGCCCCAATCAAGAATCCCTTCCACAGACTCACAGATAGAAAGGCCTTCTGGTTTACTGCCGACCTCGAAGAATCTAAGCAAACCTGCTGAAGACTCGAAAGAATGTGGCGCCAAGATCAGATTCTGGACAACCACAGAGCCTTCAGAAAAGCCATCCGCAGGCACCACCAACTCATTCGAGCCACTAAGAGAACCGCCTTCAAAGACCGAATTAACAACAATTTACACAGCCACAAGGAGCTCTTCAACATCGTGAAGGAACTCTCCAACCCCAGCTCCAACGCCAACGACATCCCGCCATCACAAGACCTCTGCGACTCCCTAGCCTCCTACTTCCACTGCAAGATTGCAGACATCCATGACAGCTTCAGCACCCAGACCCCCCCCAGCAGCCACCAACACCACAGATTCACCTCCGACCAACCTCCTGCTCTCCTGGACCCCTGTGAATGACAACAACACCATTGAAATCATGAATACCATCCACTCCGGCTCTCCATCTGACCCCTGCCCTCACCACATCCTCAACAAAGCAAGCTCCATCATCGCACCCCAACTACGGAAGATCATCAACAGCTCCTTTGAGTCCGCCACCTTCCCGGAGAGCTGGAAAGACACCGAGATCAACGCCCTCCTCAAAAAACCCAAGGCGGACCCAAAGGACCTCAAGAACTTCTGGCCTAACTCCCTGCTCCCCTTCCTGGCAAAAGTAATTGAGAAGGCTGTCAACAGACAACTAACCTGCTTCCTCGAAGAGAACTGCACCCTGGACCCTTCCCAATCCAGATTCTGCAGCAACCACAGTACTGAAACTGCCATCATCGCCACCACCGATGACATCAGAACCATACTGGACAGCGGTAAAACCGCAGCCCTCATCCTCCTGGAGCTCTTGGCCATGTTTGACACCGTCTGCCACCACACCCTATGCTCACGCCTCAGCAATGCAGGAATTTGCGACAGAGTCCTGGACTGGGTCACCTCCTTTCTCACCGGCAGAACCCAGAGAGTCCGCCTCCCCCATTCCGCTCGGAGGTCACCGAAATCATCTGCGGCGTACCCCAGGGTTCGTCCCTCATCTCGACCCTCTTCAACGTCTACATGGCCCTACTTGCTAACATCACCCGATCCCACAACCTCAACATCATCTCCGACGACTCCCAGCTGATCCTCTCCCTCACCAAGGACTCTGCCAAGACCAACCTCCACGAAGGAATGAAGGCCATCGCTGAATGGATGAAGAGCAGCTGCCTCAAAGTCAATCCTGACAAGACGGATGTCCTCATCTTCGGCTCCACCCCCTCCGCATGGGATGACTGCTGGTGGCCTGCCACTCTCGGAGCCACTCCAACTCCCACCGACCACACAGGCAACCTAGGTTTCATCTGGGACTTCTCATTATCCATAACCCAGCAAGTCAACGCCACCTCCTCCTCCTGCTTCAACACCCTCCGCATGCCCTGAAAGATCTACAAATGGATTCCCACCGAAACCAGAAGAACAGTCACCCAAGCCCTCGTAAGAAGCAAACTGGACTACGGTAATGCCCTCTACGCAGGAACCACGGCCAAACTCAAGAAGAGGCTGCAACGCATCCAGAACACCTCAACACGCCTCATCCTGGACTTCCCCCGCCACTGCCACATCACAGACCACCTGAGAAACCTGCACTGGCTCCCAGTCAACAAGAGAATCACCTTCAAACTTCTCACCGACGCTCACAAAGCACTGCACAACACCTGACCAGAATATCTCAACAGACGACTCTCCTTCTACACCCTGACCCGGCATCTCCGCTCCGCCGACCTCGCCCTCGCAACCATCCCACACGTCCTCAGAACTACAACCGGTGGTAGATCATTCTCGCACCTCGCCGCCAAAACGTGGAAAACTCTTCCCACCCACCTTGGCCAGACCAAAGACCCCCACCCATTTGCCCCCTCCTTCTCCTCAGTGCCTTGGGGCCCTCATGGATGAATAGTGCGCTTTACAAATTCCTGATTGATTGATTGACTGATTGATTTATGACAGCAGCGATTTGTAACTAAACTTTGAAGAAAGTTTGGGAACCGTTCAAGATAGACCTGTTTGCTTCCTGACTGATGACTCATTTACAGAGCTACTTCAGCTAGAGAACAGATCCACAGGCCTTAGCCACTGATGCTTTCCTTTAGGACTGGCCTTGTGGAAATCATTATGCTTTTTCACCTTTCATTTTGATACCTAGGTGTGTGCAGTGCTTAATTTGTGCTTGTTGTTTCTGGTGCTGAGCACCGGCACTTATTTTTCAGGGCCGGCGCTTATTCTTCCGCCTCAAGCATTTACTGCGAGCAAAAGACACATATGGGAAAGATGGAGGAAGACAAAAGGTAAGAGCATTACAATGGGAGAAAGCAGAACGCTGCAAGAGTGAGCTGAAGGGACAGGGAGTGGTTTTAAATGAATTAAAGGGGCCCGAGATGGCTTCAGGATTATACTGCCTCAGTATTCCGTGCTTGCCCATTTAAATGGAGCATCCGCATGTTTAAGAGGAGAGCTCTGGACACTGGCCCGTTTTTATTTACAAATTAAGCACTAGGCGTGTGGCACAGATATGCAGACAACCAGCAAAGCTAGTCTTGATAAAACCACTTTTAAAGGCACAACTATGGCACCCCTCACTTTTGGAGTTATTGGAGAGAACTGTCTGATACTTCTGCCTGTCTTTCCACAGTTATTGAGGAGCTCTTATGGGCAATATTGCAGTCTTTTCTGGAGGGCAAACTGACCCTGATGACATGGCACCTTTCAGGCACTTACATACATGCCAGGACTTTCAGAGTCAGTTTCCAGCTATATCAAGGCTTCCTTGACGCAGGATACAATTTGAGCCAATAAGTCGGCCTGGGGTGTCTGGATTGGCTGGCATGTGGGATCCTTTAGGAGTGTGTCAAATGTTTGATCTTTAGATAGTTCTACAATGCATTTTCCCCAATACCGGGTTCCCTTTACAATTACAAGATGTAGTAAGATCGTGTCCAAACCTATGTAATGTCCATAATTTCCTTTACATCCAAAGTTATTTGTTTCAAGGTGCATCCGACAACATGTTCAAGTAACGGAGAATGTGGGAACACCTACCCACAGTTATTAATCTTGTAACGTAAAACTTTTCCTCCAGTAACTTCAACTATTTTAAGTAGATGAGTGATGGGTTAAAAGAGTAATGGCATTGGTAGGGGTGGAAAGGGGATGTGCTGAAGTTTACTCTAACAGTAAAGGGGGTGGGGATGCCTCAAATGCCTTTTGAGCTGGGACAGCATTGGAAGACATTCTTAAGTCACAACACTGATCTAGGGTTTCAGCATTCAGGACCTTTTACCGTAAGCCAATTCAACCTGTGGCAATGTCAGTAGAATATATGACTTGAACTTGTAAAATATAGTTTCCTGTCTTGTAATACAATTGTGGCTTTGGTGAAGGAGAGTCCTGATTTTATTAAAGACAAAGCAGGTGAATATTATCCCTCCACTGCTATCTTTGCCCACACTAATAAATTGGACAACAAATTCTTTTGGCTGTTTCTAGTGCCAATTTCACCTTCCCAGGTGACAGTCTGATGCTACAAACTGCATTTTTCTTGGACGGAAATATCTTTCTCTGACGGAAGGCACATTTCTTATGGATGATGACCAAGGAAACAAGCATTTTCAATGCAATAGGTCTCACATTTGCTCGGGTTAGAGCTATTAGAGTTGTAAATTCCTAACTGGACTTTTCTTGCCTCACAAATTGAAAATGAAAAGTAAAACAGCTGACACAAGCGAGCTGATTCAAAGTGCCACGGCCACCATGAGCGTGAAGGAGACACACAAAAGGAAAAAGAAGTTCACTCACAGTCAAAGGTATTGGCAAAAGTGCAATTATCCATGTAACAGGGTCGATGGTCAAGGCGGTAACAAAACGTCCTCAAGAGGGACAAACGTAAAGCATTTACCAATGATAACAAAGGATTTTTGAAAGGCAAGCCCATAAACGAGTGATAGTGATGGTCGTGCGGTGGGTGTGGTTAAAAGCCCACAGAGAGATTACAACACGTCACAGCGCTTACGCGCTCGACCTAAAAGGCGGTTCTGTTGTTGCTTGCAGGTTTTTGGCTGCTATCTATATTTTTCAGCTACTTCATGGACTAGACACTAATCATCAAGGAAAGGGGAAGTGGAGATTTGACTGTCCCTATTCAGAAGGGATGATGTTATCACTTCCTGTTGTTGTCACATCCATCCCAGAGGAGCAGGATTATGGGAAATGTAGTTATGTTAAATGTCCTATGTTAAATAAAAGCAGCAAAAGCGACTGCACAATATTTGCCACCTTGGTCTTTAATAAAATCAGCACTCTCTTTCGCCAACTGGCTAGGAGAATATTCAACTGTGTTGCAGCGCCTGGAAGTCTGCAATGGCTTTATGGACATCAAGTGTGTCCTTTTATTGTAGCACTGTAGTTAAGAGTTAGTGTAAGAATATCATGTTACAGTTCAAAGGTCATTGAATAGTACCTTTACAGTGGGGCCTACACTGAACCCCACAAGCCTGGAGAAACTACAGTTCCAAAGTACAATAATTTAACAATCAGGGCAGAGAGGAGAGTTTTGGGAGCCTTAAGAACAGTGTATTATAAAATTTGTGCTGACATTTGAACAGAAATTTGGAAAACCTAAACGTTTTTTTAAATTCAGTAGAACTCGAGGACTGTGAAATCTTCAGGTTCATGAGCCTGCAGAAATGTGCCTGCACTCGTCAGAACTTTTAAGTACAAACTCAATTGGGCTTTCCAGTACAATTAAACAATTTCTGTAAAATGTATTATTTCCCGGAATTCCTCTGAAATATCTACAGACGTTTTTGAAAAAGGGCATGCATTAAGTAATCTGTCGGCGTAGTGCAAAATCGCATGTTCCGAAATATTAAGCTACTAACCTCAGGAAAAAATTGATGTTTTCAAAAAATATTCCACAGCCTTTGCAAGAAAAAACGAGTCCCCATTCTACTGAATATTTTAGAATGTGAATTTTCCACGTCTACTTACATAATATATGTAGCAGTTTCCGTGGAGTTTAACACAAACAAATTTGCAGACTCTTCTGAAAAAAAGAAATTAGCTCTTTATCCGATGGAAGTAGTTGTGTTAATGTCAACATAATGAAATCTTCATTTCCAGACAGCAAAACATCCCTGTTGAGCCGCAGCTGATACAACATAAAATTTCTCCTAAAATTATCACTTTTCAGTTTATTATACCGGGATGCCTGAGTGATTTAAACGCTCACCGTTGAAACATGCGAGTTTTATGGTTGAAGGTCGAATCAGAGGTCCACCCTAAACTGAGCGCCATTCGATTTAGTAACAGTAAATCAAGTTTTTGTAGTGCTTAGAAAGTGGTTATTACTACATCTTGAAACGGCAGCTATGCTGTATACTGCCCCGATTCCTGTTAAAATAAAATACTCCGACACTAATCAGAATATTGCCAGTCACTACCGGATACTGTAACCGCAGAGAGACGCGAGGGCACCGGCAGAAAATAAGGTCCCGTGACAACAACTCGGAAGAATAAAAGGACACGTCCGCTCAGGCGGCGTTTGATTTATGATCCGCAGTCCACTCTCGGACATGTGTAGGAAGGCGCTCAACCAACTGAGCTATGTTATCTCTGGTGCACATAAACCCCGCAGGCAGTGCCTCTCGATTTTCACTCGGGGTACCAGGGCAGGCAGACCAACTTCCTGAAACTCTACATCTTAAATTAATTAGGAAAGCAGAGCTGCGATTGTTATAAATACAGTCATGAGTGGGCCATAATCCGGGCCGCCTTTAATTATCTTTCCCGTGGCCACTGTGCCCTCCTAATTGGCGTGCTAATGAGCGGGGGACAGTTTGTGGTTCCCAGACCCTCCTTGTTGTAGGGACAGTGGGCTGCACAACGGGATCAAGAGACGTGGGCAGGGGAGCGGGCTGATCACATCAGAAACGGTGCAGGGATTTATCTGCTGGCCCCCGCGGGGGCCGGGGCCCCTGCGCGCACAACCTGGCCCGTGCCAGGGGGGCCTCATTAAAAGTCGGAGGCCTCCATTCCGTCTTCCTAACAAAACCCACAGCTCCCGTTCCGTCTCCACCAAACGCACTTGCAGTTCTATTTTACCATAGCGCTGCCAAGTGGTGTTTAATCTGTTTCTAAGCACTCCTCGTTTTTGCACATAAGGCACATCTATCGCGTAGCCTATGTCACGTGTGACACTTATGACCAGTGACGGCTATTCATCAACATTGCATTGCGGAACTTATAGTTTTCCTTCAAGGATTGTAAGGGGCAGATTTAAGGGCCCCTTGCGCCACTTTAGCTCCGCCTTAGCGTCAGTTTTTGGCGCTAAGGCAGCGCTGTGGTGGCCTTTTCCTCGCGCCATATTTACAAAGTAGCGCAATGCATGCATTGCGCCCCTTAGTATCCCTATGGGCCACATTATGCCTGCACCATGCATAATGTATACAACAGGTGTGTTCTAGCGCACAGAGGCCCATAGAAATGGCACAATGAAATCTACAAGATTTCATTGCACCATTTTTGGCGTCATTTTTCAGGCCTGTTGAAAGCAGGTGTTAAAAGAACGCACTCACCATAATCAATGGGCCTCCTTGCACTTTGCTCCACTCGCATCAACAGTTTTTGATGCTAGTGGAGCAAAGCACCAAACTAGCATAAAAAATATTGATGCTAGTTCCCTAACTACCACCATAGTGCGCCGTATGTTGATTATGACATACAAATGGTGCTGGGGGGGCACTAAGGGGCGTAAGAAAAGTGGTGCTGCATTGGATGATTCTCCTCTTTTCTTAAATCTGCCCCTAAATATGATCTAAACAATCGCAGCACACAAAGGGCCATATTTTCCAAAAGTTAATGCAGCAAAAGCCTCCTTGCTGCACTGCACTGCGTGGAAGGGCAGAAACATGCCATATTTACCACTGTGCGGCGCATTCCTGTCGTTTCCCAGCGCTGGTACACTTTGGCTGCCTAGCACCAACACAGGAACCCTTGCACCACGGTTAAAGGCACAATGGTTTTGTGCAGTAAGGGACATCTTCCTGCACAAAAACAATCCTCAGAGGCATTTTCCTCTTTCGACGCATGCTGTATTTCCTCTTTATACGTGTGCACGCACCACCAGTGGAGCGACTCCCCAGGGCAGAGTAACGTAACACAACAATTTGCCCTGTCTTGCGTTACTCCACAGTTACCAATTCATGTAGGGCCAGGACACAAAAGGACGTTCTTAACGTCTCTAGGCAAAGCATTAAAAAAAGAGTGCCCGAGAAAGTGCAACGTGCAGAAGCCGCATTTCAAACTGTCAAGATTGTTATAATTGGCCTAAGCGTTCCACATACTGTTCCTTTTAAGAGGCCAAAGCAGATATGGAAAGTGCAGAATGCAAAGGGAACAAAAGATTGTCCCAAGGTTGCTTCGGATGTAGTCTGAGTGGTCTAAGTCTTAGTGTAGTGTTAGTTTACTACATGAGTAACTCAAAGACAAAATGATTAAACCTAGTAATCTTTTTAGGTAAGGGAAGTCTCAAGTCGAGTGGCTTCTCCCCTTATCGTTGAGGGCGCTGTCTAGCCAGAATCTGAACTCTTCTATCCCTTTTTTGAAGGTACCACCCCATGTTGTTGTTTAGAACATTGGGGGGCGAACATTCTAGGTTCTTGGTCCTGAAAAGGACTGGCTCAGGATTTTTTGTTTCTTGAATGTCATGATTTCTAGAGTGAGTACCCTTTGTTCCCAGATTTTCAGTTTTTGCATAGAACTTGTTATTTCTGAGCTAGATGTGACAGCAAGTTATGGTAAGGAGCCTTGTATGTGATGCACCAGGTATTAAGAATGCACCTTTTGCCCTTTGGGAGCCAGTTTAAAGATTTAAGAACTGGGGAGATGGGCTCAGTAACTTTCATGTCTCATTGCTCTGTTCAGGGCAATATTCGGGGGTAGAAGGGAGACACTCGTTTATACTTTTTGGCACCAGTACGGAGGGAAGAGAAAAAAACTGACTATGGATGCTGGCTACTGCTATAGGTTATAAGGGACATTCAGATTACGCTGTCTCCTAGTTCAGACCAGGAGGATGGAAGGAAGTTGTTAAAAATATGATGTGGGTCATAATTTGAAGACATCAAGAAAACAAGTTATTTTTGTTAAACCCAGTCCCCATGGGTGATATGAGGTCGAGTGCCATTTGAATGATCAAGCCTTGAAGAAGTCCGGTTTGGACGAAACACGTGTAGGCTGATGGCTTTTGTATTTTGTTACTATTATTGTATTGTTTGTATTACGTCTGTATATTTATGATATTTGTATGTGTTATATATAAAAAAAATCTCTTCTTTTTGGCATCATTGTTGTTCATAAATATATTTTGTATGTATATATACTTATTTTTTGTTTGTTATAGTATGATATTAGTACCAACACCATTGAAATACTTCTGATGGTTTAATTTATGGTTTATTTCCAATTTGTCTATTAAGACAACATTTGTCTTTAAACTTTTGATACATTGAATTTCTTTAGTGTGCTCCACTACTCTTGTTTTTGTTTACAATATTCAGGGGTGGAAGGTTTGATTTGGGGATGTCTGTGAGTAGAGCAATTCCATAGTCTAGTCAGGATAGAACTAAGGACTGCTCTATAGGGTTTAAAGTCTTGAGATGTGACCACATATTTAGGTTCTGTACAGTTTGTGTTACCATTGAGCCTTTTTGCCTATGTATCCTATATATATCTGCATAGAAAGTTCGACGTCCAGCATAAAGTCTAGAAATTTTGCTTAAATTACAATAAACAGCCCAGTGCCAAGAGGCTTTAAGTCCAAAACCAAATCCTGAGGAAGAGTGCAGTTTTTCAGAGTGAAGAGCAGGAACTCTATTTTCTCTGGTTTTAAGTAATATGGATATGAAAGAAAGATGAGTGAATGAATGAATGATGGATGTTATTTGTATATGGGTAGGAGACAACAATGTCTACTGCTTCAACAGGCCGGTCAACACACAGTCATGCCAGGATTATCTGCTGTGTGTCTAACTTTGGTGATGTTTTTTGGCTTGTTAGGATTTGTAAACATCTCACGAGAACAGAGCCGACACGGAGTACACTTTTTAGGTCATAAAAATTTCATGTGCATACAATATTTAAAAAAACATTTTTGGAGCTTGTTCGAGGTCCCAGTCAATCAGGTCTTACTAGGCTCCAATTGTGTCAGTGGAAAGCTTTACCTCCAATGTCATAGGACTGACTTACTATTAGGCCCAAAACTGAGCACCAAGTACCCCTTTGGCACTTCATTATCAATAAAGAGTATTAGAGAGACTCAAACTTTGCTGATGGATGTGAAGCAAGCTCCAGCAGAGTAAAGCTCACTAAAGCACAAAACTACAATTATTAAATCAAGGTCGAGTCGTTGCAATTTAACAGGAAAACGTGTTTTATTTTATTTTACATAAAGGTAAATTCTGCACATTGAAAGTAAAAAGATTCATAAGGGAATTAATAAATAATTTTAAAATAAGGTTTTTAAATTCAATAGACATATTCTACTATGTTTGTTTTAGGGTCCCACCATAGAACCATTTCTGCCGACAGAGTTTGACAAAGGAGGTGCTACAACATGGATGACCTGCCTACAGTATTGGTGACATGGTTTATCCACAGTATCAGCCCTTTTGTAATAAGTTGAAAATGAAGGAAGATTAGAGTTATTGGGCCGTATCACAGAAAGCCCTTAGGGCCATATGTACGAACACATTTTCCTATTGACACAGAATGGGAAAAATCCTTTGATACATCTGGCCCTTAGAGCACTAAGTCAGAACACAGCTTATGCCACTGTTTTGGCAGACTGGTGTTGTAAGTAGTAGAAAGGCTGGAGCAGTGCTATTGGCCACCTTAGAAAGTGCACGGGGCTCCCCCATGTTGGGAGAGCCCCGAATATAACGAACTGTGCCGGGCCGAAAGCAGCATGTGAGTAGGGGCGCAATGCACCCTCAGCCCTGAACAAGAGACACTGGAATTGGGTGACGTAGCCACGGAAGCCTTTCTAGTGCTTCGGGCCGCTACTTCGACACCATAAAAGAAGCCGCGGTCGGTGAGCAGGTTTTTCTCTCCTGCGCACTGTCCACAACAGGATCACCCTGCACCACACCTGAAAAAGGATTTCAGGATTTTGAAGCCCAAGGTTTCCCCAGATTTCTTGTTTGTTTTCCTCTTGTCTTTTGCTAGGTCCCTCACGAGAAGTGCAATTGGCAGTTGGGGCACGTCTGGAGGAACACATCTGGACAATTGTGCAGGAGCAGCCCAGCACGCCTTGCCGGGAGCAGCACAGGTTTGAGCCTAGTTCACCTGACCCGAGCGTTGCTGGGTGGCGGCTCCAGTAGGGGCCCTGGTCACTGCAGGTGAGGGAAACATTGGGGCCAATTTGTGTGGTGCAATTTGTGGGCAGCTTGTGAAGGCTTATGAAGGTGAAGGCAAGTAAGGCTGTCTGCGAGTTGCTAGTATTGCAAGGGGAGGGGACCTTGGGAGCACAGCCAAACTGCGACATCAGCTGGAGATTATATTTATTGGTGACACTTTTCAGGGTGATAGAAGCTCATTAGTGGTCAGTAAGGCTTGGATGCTGGTTTTGATTGGAATATTGCTCTGGAATTTACATAATAGACCCAATTTCCATTATATAAACGGGTAGCACAGCATTTCTGGCTGAGTTGAATCAGGGGAGTGTTTTGTTAAGCACTGTTGGTTGTGAAGTGCACCTTGCTGGGGTTGTTAGAATCAGCTTTCTTTGTCTTGATCTTTTAGGGGACTGAGGTGCTTTAACTAGATTAGTAGGCTGCTTGTTACTCAGGGTGGTGTCCTTGAGGTTCCTCCAGCATGGCAGCAAGTGGGCATAGGGGTTTCAAGTGTTCGCGCACTGAGGCTCTGTTGGAAGTATTGATGCTCAGGATGGACAATATGGATTAAGCCACAACGGTGTTGAAGTCATGGCCACCAGTCTCAGGCGAAGTTCCCATAGAGCAGGCAGACAGGCCAAGGATGTCAGGAGTGCCTCCCAGGTGAGGTATTCCCTCCGGTTCCAAAGAGAGTTTGCGTACAGAAGAAGAGTAGGCCGACACCACTGAGCATGGCACGCTGTAATCAGGTTACTGCGAATCTGGGCCCTAGCTGTATGGGGGAGGCACCGGTGGATCTGACCCCAGCCCGTAAGCTCCTGGTCAGGCTGCAGTTCAGTCCGTGACAGCAGTGGCTTCGACACCTTCCTTAGGTGTCATGCAGGTTTCAGATGGCGCTGACCAGGTTGCGGTCCAGGGTAGCACAGCAAATGTCTCTGGGGAAGCAGAGTCTAGTAGTATTGTGCAGAATGTTGACACTGGTATGGCTGTAGGGGGTACCTCATGGGGGGACTTGCCCAGCAGGAGTTGGTAACTCATCTTGCGTCCGCGCTGCCCTGCTCCTACCTCGCCCCCAAGGCCTGGAACTCCCTACCCACCAACCTCCGCAAGACCCAGGACCTCCTGCTCTTCAGAAAAAAACCTCAAGACGTGGCTGTTCGAACAGTAACCCTCCTCCCCTCTCCCCCAGCGCCTTGAGACCCTCACAGATGAGTAGCGCGCTCTATACATTTTTTTGATTGATTGATTGATTGATATGTTGATGCTCTCATTAACTAATTAAGAGGGTTGATGTGCAAGAGCAGGACTGTCTTAGTCTTCATAAGACATAGGGCAGTGGTCTCCAAACTTTTTAATGCCGCGCCCCCCCAGTTGGAAAATAAAAACCCTTGGGCCCCCCCTCAGAATTTTTCACAATTATTTTATAAGGGTGGCAATGTTTAAATATGTCTAGGTCTATTTAAACATTGCAGTTAAGTACTATTACCTTTTTTACAATGCAAAAACATGCTTCTGTTTAAAACAAAGGCCTGTTATTTGTATAATGCTTCTTTTGGCCAGAGTCTGGCGCCCCCCCTAGGATCACTTGCCCCCCCCCCCCTACGGGGGCCCGCCCCCCCGGTTTGAAGACCTCTGACATAGGGCCTGATTTAGAACTTGGCGGAGGGATAACTCGGTCACAACTGTGACTGATATCCCACCCGCTGAAATCTAAATCCCATTATATCCAATGGGATTTAGGTTTTGGCAGATGGGATATCAGTCACCGTTGAGGCAGAGTAACTCCTCCACCAATATGAAAATGAGTTACTTACCTGTAACTGTAGTTCTCCAGTATTGGAATCTTTCATAGATTCACATGCTTGAACCATTCCCCGTCGTCGAGATGGGAGCCTCTGGTACAATTACACAAGTAATTGTGAAACATATCAACAGAAGGGCCTTAGGCCTCTAATTTAATGGTCTATCACAGTCATTTTAAGAAAAG
Source organism: Pleurodeles waltl (assembly GCF_031143425.1). Lineage (NCBI taxonomy): Eukaryota > Metazoa > Chordata > Amphibia > Caudata > Salamandridae > Pleurodeles > Pleurodeles waltl. The sequence continues at coordinate 1,310,642,131 of NC_090437.1, read as the reverse complement.
GCCCAAACTTGAGCATCCACCAATCAGACGACACCACCCTCTAGAATCCTCCTGAGAGAAGCTCCAGCACCTCAGATTTTCCAAGCACAAGTGCATCAAAGATAGGAACAGGAAGAGAGAGAGAGAGGTGAAAGTGAGCTTCTCCGGGGAGCCGGGTGGGTCGCATGTGAATCTATGAAAGATTCCAATAGTGGAGAACTACAGTTACAGGTAAGTAACTAATTTTCTTACTCCAGTATTGGAACTTTCATAGATTCACATGCTTGCATCAGAGTAACGAGCAGTACTTATGCACATTGGAATATTGCAGCTATGTACGTCACAAAACGTTTGCATATATAACACATACATATACATATATATATATATATGTGTATATATATATGTATATGTATATATATAAAGCAATACTGTAAACAACATATCGTTTGTTCACCTCATCTTTACTTCTGTCCCTTTATTCTTCTTTTCCCTTTTTATTTTTTAAAAAGCATAGGATTCGTATTGAACAGTAACAGATTATAAACAATGTGTATACCTTATCTGGGATGGAGGGATGAAAGAGATGGCTCACCTTCACCTGAAGAGGTTCCTGAGGACTGCTTGACCCACTGCTACCTCTCCTTGCGATAGTGCTTCCAGGCAGTAATGTCGTGTAAATGTATGGCAGCTTTTCCATGTCGCTGCTCTACAGATGTCTTGTAGGGGAACCCCCGCAAACAGTGCTGCTGAGGAAGAAACTGCTCTTGTCGAGTGAGCACGGACTGATGAATGCAGTGGTTTGCCCGCTGCTTGATGGCAAGGAATGGCTGAGGATATCCATCTGGCTATACTCTGTTTGGAGAGCGGTTGACCTCGTCTGGGTGCACTGTAAGCTATGAACAATTGATTGGAGCGGCGGAAGGACTTAGTCCTATCCAGGTAGAATTTGACACATCTCTTAATGTCTAAGGAGTGTAACGCTCTTTCTGCAGGAGCAGATGGATGTGGAAAAAAAGTTTCAAAAACTAAGGGCTCGTTCATGTGAAAATCCAAAGGGACCTTCGGTATGAAATGCGGGTTTGTGCGAAGTAGTAGTTTGTCTTGCGTGATCTTCAAAAACGGCGCCTGTATGGAGAGAGCCTGAATCTCACTAACCCGTCTGGCTGATGTGAGAGCCACCAGTAAAGCAACTTTCCAAGAAAGGTATTTGATCGAAGCACAATGGATTGGTTCGAATGGATGCTTCATTAACTGTGCTAGAACAATATTCAGGTTCCACGAGGGGGGAGGAGGTCTGAATGGAGGAAAAACCCTGAAAAGTCCTTTTAAAAACCGTTTGATTAATCTAGAAGAATACAGCGAAGGTGAAGAGTCTGAACGTCTATATGCAGCTATTGCCGCCAGATGGACCTTTATGGATGAGTGCACCAGGCCTGATTGCGCTAAATGTAATAAGACAGACAATAATTGTTCCGGTGGTGAGGACAGTGGATCAATTTGTCGCTGTTGGCACCGGAAACAAAACCTTCGCCACTTGCAAGAATAAGCCTTATTAGTGCTATCTGCTCTAGCTCTGGACAAAATGTCCCTACGTTCCTGTGGGATATTCAGATGTGCGAACTCCCTGTGTTCAGGAGCCATGCTGACAATCGCATCGACTGAGGATCCGGATGCGATATTTGCCCTTTGTTCATCGTCAGCAAGTATAGAGATGATTTGAGCGGAATGTGAGGCTTCATTGATAGAAGAAGAAGCTCTGCGAACCAGTGTTGGTGAGGCCAGTATGGAGCAATCAATATCAGGGTGCACGGCTCTGTCTTCATTTTCGTGAAGACTCTTGGGATCGGTGGAATTGGAGGAAAGGCGTAAGCAAAGATGCCTGAACAAGCTATGGAAAACGCATTCCCCCAAGATCCCTTTTGGGGATGCCAGATTGCGAAGTACCGGCATTTGGCATTCCATTTGTTGGCGAACAGGTCGATTTTGGGCGTTCCCCACTGGGAAAAGATGTAGTCCACTGCGGACTGGTCTAGCTCCCATTCGTGGCAGCTCGATCTTTGTCTGCTGAGTGAGTCCGCTATCTTGTTCTCTATCCCCGGCAGATGCACCCCTGTGAGTCTGATGCCTTGCTGCGAGGCCCAATTCCAAATCTTTTGGGCTTCCTTGGAAAGGGTGAGAGACCTCGTGCCTCCTTGTTTGTTGAGGTAATGCATTGTAGTGGTGTTGTCTGCTCTTATCACTACATCTGACCCCGCTATCTTCGGAAGAAAAGCCTGCAGAGCAAGATAAACTGCTCTGAGCTACAGCTGGTTGATGTGCATTGCCCTCAACTCTAGTGGCCACTTGCCACTTATTTGAAGATCTTGCAAAACAGCTCCCCAGCCGTCCAGAGAGGCGTCGGTCATGATAGTCCACGGAGCTGGACGATGTAGGAAGGAAAGGCCCACCGACAAATGATGCTTGTCAGAGCTTTGACCATTGCTGGGGTTATGTTTATCCGATCTTCGAAACTTCCCGAAACCTGGAGCCATTGAAGATTGAGTTGCTCCTGTAGTGGTCGCATTTTCAGTCTGCAGAGGGGAACCAGAAGTATGCATGATGACATCATGCCCAACAGGGATTTGAAAAAGCGAACTGAAACTGAGTTTTTTTCCCTGTATTGACTTCGCTAGAGTCAGTAACTTCTGTTGTCTCTCTACTGTGGGGCATGCCGTGGTGGATTGAGTGTCCAGGTTTAACCCCTAAAAAGGTGATACTGCGTGATGGTAGAGGTTTGGACTTCTCCCAGTTGATGGTGAGGCCTAGAATGTTGAGTAAGGAAATGCACCTTTTTGTTGATCTGCGCGCTCCTGCGTAGGTGTTTGCTTTTATCGCCGAGGTATAGAAATATCTGGTGTTTTCTCCTCCTGAGGAAAGCTGCGATTGGCGCTAGACATTTGGTAAATGTCCTGGGAGCTGACTTTAGGCCAAAAGGAAGGACACAAAATTGAAAATGGCCTCCGGCTACCATGAATCTCAGGTACTGTCTGTGGGCAGGGTGGATGGGAATGTGGAAATATGCGTCTTTTAGGTCTAGTGTAGACATGAAATCTCACTGGTTCAGTCACAGAAGGACATCCTGTAGGCTTACTATGCGGAACGACTGCTTTTTTAAGTAGATATTTAATTCCCTTAGGTCGCGGTTCGGCCCCCAGTTTTTCCACTTCTTGCGAATGAGGAAGAACGGGAATAAAAACCCCTTCCTCGCTGTGACAGAGGTACTCTCTCTATAGCTCCTTTGAGGAGCATCTTGCTGATCTCCCTCTTGAGTTGTTCTGGATTCCGTGATGGAATGTTGTGAGGAGGACTGGAGGGAGGTAGTTGAATAAATTCCAGAGTGTGGCTCTGTTTCACTAATTGGAAGACCCACTTGTCTGATGTGATGACTTGCCATTGCTTGAGAAACAGGGATATCTTTCCGCCTAGAACCAGTGGAGGAGGGTTGGATGTAGCCGGCGCCTTGGATGTATCAGGCTTTACGAGCCGAGTCTTTAGCGGGGCGAGTTGAGCGTCCCCTAGTGCCAGATCTACCATAAGCTGCTTGTGGTGGTTGCCTTTGTGGGTAGTATTGACGAAACTGCTGGGAGGAGGAAGGATAGGTTGAATATCTATATTGCTGATAGCCTCCTCTATATGAGGGCAGTCCGAGTCCTCTAGCCCGAAAGGATGGCTTATGAAACTGGAGAGTCCATAGCGATCTTGCTGTATCCATGTCGGATTTGATAGATTGTAAGGCCTCATCAACATGTTTACCAAATAATGCTTGGCCATCAAAAGGTAGGTCTAAAATCTTATTCTGTACCTCAGGCCTGAATGATGTAGCCTTTAGCCACAATTGACTCCTAAGAACAGCCTCACCTGCGAGCTGGCGAAATGCAGTTAGGCTATGTCCATCGCACAGTCTATGAGCTCAGCTGAGGTGCGCTGACCTTCCTGTAATGTCTTTCTTGCCTCTGATCTTCCATCCTCTGGCAACTGGTCAATATGCAGGGTGATGTCTACCCATAGCTGTCTGTCATACCTAGCTAACACTGCTAGCGAGTTAGCAGCTCTTATAACTAAGCTAGCCATTGAGGAGAACCTTTTTCCAATATTATCCAGCCGTCTACCTTCTCTGTCTGGAGGTGCAGAAATAGGAGCAGACGGATTCTTGGACTTTCTCTGTGCCGCCTGGGCCACCACCGAGTCTGGATGAGGGTGACCAATTAGACATGTTGGGGCATCGTCTGGTGCCTTGTACTTTTTATCTAGCTGTGGTAGTACTGCTGTGACAGTAGCAGGGTTATGCATCACTTTCAGCACTTCTTCCCATAAGTAGCTGACCATTGGAATAGAGCGCACAGATTTCTGGAACGGCTCTTTAAAATCATATAAGAAGCAATCTGTTTGCTTGGACGGCATTGGCAAGGCGAACTGTTTAGCTGCTCTCTCCAGGAGATTATGAAATCCCCCAATGTCATCTGGCGGGGATTCTACTTTTGACTGTGAAGGAGAAGGAGGAGCAGGAATAATGTATTCATCCCACTCGGAATGAGTGTCAAGGAGCTCTCCTTCTTCCTGATCTCCTTCCGACATATCAGTGTCCTGAGGTAAGGTCATATCTGGCGTAGTACCATTTGTCAATGGTAATGAGGTCGGTCTTTGACGTGGAGTAGTCACCCCTGAGACTGGCGATGGCGGAGGTTGCTCCCCTTGAGGAGGAAAACGCCTGCTATTTAGACAAGTATAACCTTGAGCCTACAATAACATGATAAAAAATAAAATAAAAAAAAGATGCATAATGCAATAAATCGTTATTGATATTACAATTTTTTTTGTATACTTAGAATTATTCAATCACTAAATTACAGTGGAAGTCTAGGTTACTTCCCCCTTGCACTGACCATTAATTTACTTGCTATAATCAGCCAACATCGCCCGGAGGTCAGAGAGCAAAGAGGTTGGAATGTATGCACCTTCCTGATATTGTTGGTCTCCTCCATAGTACTGAGGGTCATAGGTTTCCTCAAATTCGTCTTCGTCCTGATATTTGACGTTTAATTGAGAGGGACTATGTGCTGGTCCAAATGGGCCCTCGTCATCTGACTCTTCAACCCCCTCTAACAAGTGAACCGGTATGAGGGGTGTCACCTTACTAGGTGAGGTGTGCTTTGGAGTAAGTTTTTCTTGTTTTCTAGATTGTTTTTCCCTCGCCGCGGATATAATCTTTTGCGTTGGAGGAGTCGTCGACGACGAACACATGGAGATCTTGATTGTCGACAGCCTTACCGAGGAGTCTACCATCGACGAGGTCGTCGACGATGGTAAAGCAGACACCGTTGTTACCGTCGTCGATGATGAAGAAGTGTAGATCTTCGTCGACGATGACGTCGTCGATGGTGGGGCGCTCGTCGATGATGATGTCGTCGTCATAACTGTTGTCGACGGTGGAACAGTGAAAGTCATCGTCGACGGTGAGGAAACACTCACCAATGGTCTCGTCGACGCTGAGTTCGTCGTCAACTGCACATTCTTTGCCGAAGAAGATGAAGGCCTTTTGAACGGCAAAGATGGTGGTACAGAGGACGATTTCTTATGCCTCTCAGAACTGCTGGCATGACCTCTCTCCCCTTTCCTGGAAGATTTATGAGGTGAAGTAGATGGGCTGCGGCCCTTGTAAGACCCTGTGGTAGTCTTTTTGTGGGCTTTTCTTGGTTGTTGTGAAGGAGATCTTGTATCTGATCTCACCCTTTTTGATGGCTTTTTCGATGTTAAAGAGTCATCACTATCCGAATCAGAGACTGGATTATCTCTGTACTTAAGCTTCTGCAGCCAAATTAATAATCTGCCTTCTCTATCCTTAAGAGACTTAGAGGAAAAGGTACGACAAACCTTACAGTCCTTGGCTGAGTGGTCTTGATAGAAGCAGTATATGCAATCCTGATGAGGGTCTTCAGAATGTAGTCTTTTCTTACCACAAGTTTTACAATTTCTGAATAAACCCTTCTTCACCTTGTCAGACATGTTGTAGGTGTTAACCCCAATCAGTCAAAACAAGGTTTAGTAGAGAAAAATGGCTTCAAGGCAATCCAAAGGTGTGAAGAAAGAGCAGAGCTCTGAGGAGACTCCCTAGTACGACGTGCAGTAGAACATCTGAGGTGCTGGAGCTTCTCTCAGGAGGATTCTAGAGGGTGGTGTCGTCTGATTGGTGGATGCTCAAGTTTGGTCCTTTTCTTAAAATAACTGTGATACACTATTAAATTAAAGAGGCCTAAGGGCCCTTGTGTTGATATGTTTCATCATTACTTGTGTAATTGTACCGGAGGCTCTCATCTCGATGACGGGGAATGATTCAAGCATGTGAATCTATGAAAGTTCCAATACTGGAGTAACTAAATTAAGTCCATAGTGAGTTTTCGTCTGACTTAGTCTAAGGCTACTAAACAAACCTGTGCGAGTCAAGTTTCCATGGTAAAACCTCATGGGCTTATTTAAAAAATATGATCATTACAGAAAAGTAAAAAGTAAACAGTGAATTAGGAATTAACAAAATAATCAAAGTATAATTATGCATTAGGGTCAACATATGGTCTACCTCTGAAGAAAACCCACAGATATACTAATTACAAATAAGTAAACAGAGTTTCATACAGTCTGCTCTATAAGCAAGCGCAGAAATCAATCATAAATAAAACAGACAGACAGACAGACTGACATAGAGTCTGTTCCCAAAAAAAGGCCCACAAAGAACTCTGGCTCTTCTCCAAAATAAAGCGGATTTTATAATATTTCAATGTGCAGAAGCCAAACCCATTTCATGGTATGACATGACATAACAAGGTTCGACTAGCAATGTTGCAAACATGTAAACCAATAAAGATTTTAGCAAAGAAGATACTTCTAGAGACTCCTATTTCTTCATACATTTCATTGGTTAGGTCATGCATAACTAATTAAGGAAACAAATTGACAGTTTATGTAACACAGCACTACAATGGTTTGTTCAGCTAATGAATGACATACAGGTCCTGGATAGTTATAACAGAAATTAACATCCTGAGCATTGTTTCCTTAAGAAAAAAAATAAATATTACAATTTATGCTCGCACAGACATCTCATTTGAGGCCTCATTTTAGATGATTTTCCTGAAATGGAAAACACACAAGCACACAGACAGAGAGAAAAGAACTCAGTCTCGTAAAATAAATGAGCACTATTATCCTGCAAATATCAATCGCTGTCAATGCAAGCTGACTGCGGCCTACTCATGCTAACTAAGTTAAAAGTGGGTGTTATTTTCTCACATTTAAAAACTTGCCTACAGATACATGACTGATAAATTAGCATAAATAAATGTATATTTTTTTTACAGTGGGCTATCCAATATACATATTAAATAATTTAGTATTATGTGTAGCATACAAGCACATTACAAAACACCAACAAGGCTATGAAAGCATCGCCAAAAAACACTTCAGCTTTCCAATGGAAATACCATTACTAATTTTCAGCATAATTGGGCACCTTACCATGCAATATATTGATGTAATGATAGATTGCTACAGTATATTTTCAGAGTAGCCCTGCTAAAAATGTGCTACATAGTGTGTGTTAGTGGACAATGAGGAGGGGGGAGCATGGAGAACTATTCTCTGGCTAGGGGATTTATCTGGTGGGAGTCCATGTGAATGGGATGAGATGCTCTTTAGTGGATGTGCCTACCATCAAGGCCTAGGACTCCTTGAAGTGGGACCAGATGTGTCTGGCAGTGACAGCTCCATGTAGACCATGTGTTCTGCTCTAGATTTTCGCTAGACTTTCAGCGTTCTTCCTGTATGTACCACAATGGAAAAAAAGTTCAGAGACTAAAGGTGTCCATGCCTCCTCCAGCTAACCAGCAAGCCAACTTTCAACGTTAGTGATACCTGCAGAGGCAGGTTGAAATTTTAACTGGAAGTTCTACCACTGACCCACTTTCCAGACAGGACCAAAAATGTGGATCTCCTACCTCTAAATGAGCCAAGGGTTGGGTGGACCCAGCATCAGTGAATATTGGCAGAGGTAGTCCTTTGAATGACCCCTTTGGTTAGGATTTACAGTTTTGATTTCGGATATTCTATCTGCTGTTGTACTGAACTTCTCTCCTCTGTCAATACATTAGAGAAAATATACCAAATTTTGATTTTTCCACCAGTGTAGCAGATACTTCTTGACCAAAGTTTGGGTATCTGCTGTAAGAGGAGCAACTTTGGAGGAGAAACTTTCTGACAGAAAATCCACTTTCATTGCTGGGTGAACTTCAGTCAGCAGCAGAAGTAACTGAAAGTGTACCCCTAAAAAGGGACTACATTGTCCCTAAAAATTCAGGGGGGTCTCCTAGCATGTTAAAAGGATTATATTTACATTTTGGAGACTGAATTCCACTGGGTGTGTCTCAGTTGAGTAACCATCATCTTTGGCGGAGCCACAACTGCGTGTTGGTATGGTGCAGTTACAAGAGTTTCCTCCTCCGTCTGCCAAATGCAGAATTGCCAAACACGCCCTACAGGTGCTAACAGTAAATCTGGCATTAACTGATTTTCTGGCCATGCCCCCTTCTGAATTAGGCCTCAAAACGCTGCAGAAGAATGTTAGTTACTTCGCAATAAGCTTGCAGCTGGACTACCAGTGTAGGCTCCCAAGGAAAACCTGCTTACTTTAGGAAAAACAGCCTGCTTGGGGACAGAAGAGCTATGTTTCTTTTGTGTGCAAACAGAGCAGGGCCGGCATTAGCACTGGTGGTGTCCAGTGCAACAGTTTTTCTGCCCCCCCATAGACCTCCTTCTCCACTAAATCCCTCACTACCACTCCCCAAGAGTGCCCCTCATCTCTCTATAGTCCTTCTCTGACACACATCTCATTTCTTTTTAAAGCACTACTCATAGCTCACTCATATTTAGTATGTGTGGTACACGCTCTTTGCAGCAGGCACAATAACCCTCTGCGCTACTTTATGATGAGTCAAAACTGCCACTGGGCAAAACTCTGACCCCTCACAAGCAGTAACATTAATCACCAGTTATCTTGACATTTTTATTGTTGTACGAAACGGCTGGACACACAAGGGATTTCACCTGTATTTAAACCCGTAAGTTATTTTTAAACAGAGCGCCCCCCACCAATGTCAGCGCCCGGTGCATCTGCACAGGTCGCACCGCCCTAAGGCCGCCCCTTGGAGCAGTGTGTTCACTTAGCCGTTTTTGTATTCCAGACTGGCCGGTATTTTTACGTCCCTAAAGCTAGAAGGCCTTGAAAAGTTCCACAAACGCATTAGTTATATTAATTAAAAATGCTACTTCAGTCGCCGAATGGATCCGTCTCAAATCCACCCCTCCTGCCCGTGCTCAGTGTGGCACAAGTAACGGGCTCGTCTCCACAGACAGATGTCCGCTAACATCTTCATTTGATGTTTCTGTCAGGAATTAAGTGAAAAGCCTCCCATCCTTTTAACAAGATTACACGATACGACGGAAACCGGCGGGTGCGCGGCTGACCCCTTGACCTCTCATAGATGTATCCAGCCAAATCGATACCTTAAATCCCCAAACAAGCTGGCAGCAGTCTGCCCCCGAGCCCTGGTGCCCATCGCACGGTAATCTCCTCTCATCCCCATGGCAAACAAAATGGCGCCCAAGAGAGCTTGGACATGGGACATTACTTCTGGGAGCTTTTTGTTTGATCTTTTGGAAGCGCACACTGAGTGAAGGGAGAGAACTAACCGAGCCCCCATCTTTCCATGAATCTTTCAGTATTGCTCAAAATATAGACATAAATTGAAGTAGACATATTGGTTGCAAATAAGACCACCATAGACCACACAGGCCTAATCCTCCATTGTCAATACTAAAGGTAAATATCAGGGCGTATTATTCTTGGCACGAATTGCACGGCCCTTTTTACAGAGGGCAGTGTAATAATACATATTGAGTAAACAGCGCTCTTCCCCCAGCCGGCCTCTACCTCTCTATTACCTTTTAAATGTCATTTGTATCGACCCTTGATGCAGCTGTTTGGTACTAACTGCAAACTTTACAGCATTCAATTTCAAGAATGCCATGTTCTTTTATCCGAAATGACCTGTCAAAGTCCAAACAAGCCCTACTAATGTTCCCAGAATCACTGGTCACAAACTGAGTGAGATCATACAAAATAAAACTCTACTCTGGCTAAAGGATCGGATCAGCTAAAATGTATCACACTTTGGAGTTTGTCACCACAATGGCGAGAGGTCTCACCACGAAAGTGCTTGTTTCAGCCACATGATGAGATACTGTGGGGAGGACACATCTGTCAGAAAATGGACTAAGGCCTCTGTGAGATGGTGGATTGTCCACAGTAAATGTTGACCATGGAAATTTAATACAAATGTGCAGTTATATTGTAAATCACTTCTTACCGCCATAACATGCTAATGTATGGAGGTGTATCCCATCATATCAGGGGCATAAAACATCCCCTTTTGATTAAATCTAACATACCTTACATATTGATCTTTCAAGGTGCTAACTTGTTAACATCCTGGGTCCGGTTGCTCAGCAGACTAATCCATCCACTCCAGGGATCTTTGTTTGAACTCCTGGTCACACGTTCACATCCTGGTGGGTCCACACCACCTTTCCTCCCAGGGAAGTTGATAAAATGAGTACCACGTAGTTGGGTGACAATAAACATCTGTTATTCAGCACCAAGATGCCAAAAGGAGTGAACTTCTGCTGTACTAATACAGGTTGTTTCCTCTGTGAGATTTGGTGGCATATCCGTCTACTGAATGAGTTAGCACTGCACCATGCAGAGAGCGAGGATGCGCCCTAGGTGGGCAGCATCCATCAGCTCAACTCCAAATACAGTGGCTTGACTATCAGTGCTGTGGATGGGGAATAGACCATATTTTGAGAGGTTATCTGTTACTGGCCTCTTCTAATTGAGGTCCTAATATAAGTCCCATACCCCCTCATTCATTTTCCTCATACACTGTTCATCTACAACCCTAAAATGCTTACCTACGTACATTGTCAGTGTAAAGGCAATAATGCTTGTCTATGTAAATAATTTTACAGAAGTTGAAGGTCTACCACTGTTCACAAGACTGAGAATTCCCCCACCTCAGAGAAATATTGAACTCACTGTTTTAAGAATTATTAAGGGCTTTAATCCCTTCCCTTATAAATGATCTAATTTCAAAATGTCTGATGCCAGGGGTGGGGGAACTGGCCTCACAGACCTTTTTACCCCTGAGGATCTCACAGGGTTAACTCCTTCTCTTACTCTTAGCCTGTCAAAGCAGTTCTATGTCCCCTTGAGGTGCAGGGTGAGGTAGAGGAAACTGAAGAAAGGAAACAGATTTCCTAGAGGCTGCCTACTTTCAATCCAGCGGCCTTCCTGACCTTTGCTGCAGCAAATGCCTTCAAAACGTTCCTTGTTCCTTTATCCATCTTTGATTGCCTTTACCCTCCACTTTCCATGAGGTGTGATGGTCCTAAGCACACAGAGATATTGTCTGCTCTTTCAGTTTGTGTATTAAGAGGCCGTGCAGTTTACAGAATGCTCAAAACACATAACGCAGTCAAGCCAATGTAACACACGTGCAGAATAAATTAACATTTCGACTTCTCAAATACAAGTTTGGTATGTTATGTGCTATGGTTATGCGAGAGACACATAGCTGACATTTCATATTTTCCTAGGACTGCTCGTTTCGTGTGAAGTATTCCAAATTAACTATGGAATTACCTAAAAGTGAAAATTACAAACACGTGCACAGACTTCCACACTTTGTCCAACTGAGCCAAAGTTACCGGCAACTATTTAACAAAGATCACGCAAACACCGCTCCTACTCTGGAAAGGAAAGAAATAGATGTCATATTTATTGATACAGGATTGTATTTTAAAAGAGGAAGAGAGAGACAATAGAAAAGGTCCAGGTCGACCTAAAATCCCAATAATTGCTCTGATTAGTTCTGCCACAGGCACGGCCCGATCTTGCACCATAAATTAAAACGGGATTATAGGACATGGTGGTGGGAATTTGTTTGAACCTGTGCAAACATAAGTGTGATCCACCTAATCTCATTGCCCCTAAACCCTCCTTTGTTTGGTCTCTTTGAATTTGTTTGAAAGTAAGTGTGTCTAGTTGGGCAAAGTCCCTCATACCGTCTACTGCACATTCCCAGACCTCTTATCATTCTGAGAGCTAATCCTGCTGTGGGTAGTGGGGAAATCGGCTAAAATACCAAATAATTTTCAAAGAAGCAAAAAAAGTTCTCAAAGTAGGACTTAAATGGCAGCAGATGCCAACAGGAACCAGCAATCGGTAGTTCAAATGATGCTGCACATTTATATTTTGGGCTTGATGTTTCAATGGTCTGTTCACATCACAGTACCTCGAGCATATAAAGACCTCTGTTACATTGGCTGTGCATTTCCTGTAAGCAGTGAAATCATACGTTTCCTGTATGTCCCAATACATCTGGTGGTTTTACCAACTAAGGATGTGACAAGGAAATGGAACAGTCCTATAGACACACCATGCACCTGTTTGTGTAAGGACTGAGTCCAGCATGCTCAGTCTAATATTTTGTTAGACAGGACGGATTTTCCCTTTGCTTAACCACTTTGCCATTAGAGGTGTATTTGATGTTCATGCCCTGTATTATTTAAAATATATTTATTTGTTGCTGAGGGCCATATGTACGAACACATTTTCCCATAGACACAGAATGGGTAAAGACCTTTGCTACATCTGGCCCTTAGTTCTTAGTTTTTGCTTCATACCCTTTTTCAAAGCTGTTTAAGCTATAATAATGCTGTCTCTTTTCACATGTGCCTATCACACATATTAGATCCAGCTTTTTTGTTCTACCGAGATTTTTAACGCTCTACATGTCTTTGTAAAATTGCTTTAATGCTGCTCTGTTTGATGGGTTACTTATATTAATGTTTATATTATGATGGCTTAATTGATTTTACTCAGAATAAACTTAATTTTGTCTATATCTCAATATATCAATTAATTGTATATCTAAATACACAGATACGCATACTCTGTGCCCTAAATTGACAGATAAATAGCTGTCTTATACTGTCAATCACTGTCATTTCTTTCTTTCTTGTACCTGATTTACTTCTGCCCTGACCAGCTCTGTCCCATGATCCCTGGTCTGTACACCCTAACTCTGCTCTCATCCAAGTTACACAGCGTTAAGTCTTTTGTTGCTCTTTGTAAGACGTTTGCTCTTGCCAGATGCCATGCTAGATCTCTTGGGTCTGTTTGTAATCTGGATGTGGCTTTCAGAGCCAGCTACGACCATAGCTGTCAAGGAGCTCTATCCTATGTGTTCTATGCATTTTTGTGCAGCCACTTTACATCCTGGGACTTGTAGTCAGGTTATAAAGTTTGTATTAGTGGCACAAATTAATAGCATTAAATGGCTAGTGGACGAAAAACTAGGACTGGTTGAAAGTGTCACATGTAACTTGTATCATATGCATATACCACAGGAGCCACCCGTACATGCGAATGGGCATGGGTGTTAATCAACATTTAACAAATAACATGTGTCCGGTGTCTACAGTGAAGACTCAGTGCTAGTAGTGAAAAAGTGGCCAGAAATAGTGATCGCATATAAAATATCATGAAACGTCAAAAAGACTGTAGGTAGCGCCACTAGAAAAAGGCACTTAAAATTAATTACGTTCTTGAAAACATATATGTAGTCCTCTCTTTAGTATGTATCAAAGGTTCTTCACTTCTGTGTTGCTGTTGACATCATCGCGACTTTAAGTGAATGGCCAGGACATCATCAGGACCAAGTAGAATTTTCCTGGGCACTCAGAGTACAGATGCTGATTAGAAAGAAAAACAAAATCTCAACTAAACTTTAGCACATACTGAATATGTAGAAATGAGTAAGGTCATGTCTTAAAGTAATGTCTGTATTTTTCAAAATAGTAGACTTACCTATCAGAAGAAGGAACAGAAAAAAATAAGACTGAATAAAGAAGAAGGCAAAAGTCATCTCAGGCGGTTGTGCGTGACACACGCGGTAAGTAAGGGGTGCACTTATAGTGGCACATTAGTTGGAAAGTCTCACAATTGTATCACAGACGGAGTTGAAAACCTGAAACTGGGGGTAAAGACAGGCCAGGAACCAAGAAAATTGGTTAATTTCAGAAAAAAGGTGAAAATTAGCCCTACCTACATGGCAAGCCCAAAGGAGACTGCTGAGTAGACACTGGATAGGACAGCTGGCCTCATGCCACAAGGAATGGGGCAGTGGGTGGATCTAATTAAGGTATTGATGAAATCGAAAGGGGATATCAAGTAAAGGTGGGAAAATCTCCAGTATCAGTGATTAAATGAAACTGTAAAAATTGCGAGGAACCATGGAGGAAGGAATTAGTGCTCCAAGCAGCTAGGAGGATACTCAAACCTCAAGGTGTACCAGCATCTGTCTGGTATCAAGAAAGAATAGACGGAGCAGAAGATGTAAGTGACCAGGCTCACACGACAATATAGTCTCTTATGCACTGGAAAATTATTCTTTAATCTCATGATAACCCTCTCATTCACATAAGATCGAAATGCTGCCTACAGCAATACATCATAGAAAACAATGGTTCCCTCGGAGAGAGCCTTGCACCCAAGCTCCGCTGGTGAAACACAACAATTTTGAAAAAACAAATATATAAGTAGTTGCATTAGCAACGTGATGTATCATGATTTGATTTTAATCAAAACCAAAGGTAAATGACACATAGGTGCTCCAAAAAAGACTGCACCACGCAGGCCTACAGCAACATGCCAATAAAAGACATTGGATCCATACCAAAGGGAGGACTTTACATGTTTTCCAGGACTTGATTAACTGTAAGTGCCTCTTTCTAATGGAAATACTTACGTTCTTTTTTAAGTTTCTTGATATTTTATATTTGATCACTATTTTAGGCCCCTTTTTCATTAGTAGAATCATGTGATCACTGTAGACACTGAGGGGCATATTTATACTCTGCCTGCGCCGGATTTGCGTCATTTTATTTACGCAAATTCGGTGCAAAACTAAGACCATATTTATACTTTGATGCCCGACCCCGCAAATGTCAAAATTTCTCAGTGAGCATCATTTTCTGGATGCGTGAAACCGCCTTGTGTTAATGACATGCAAGGTAGGCGTTCCCTTCCAAAAAATGACGTAAACACCCGTGCAGCATATTTATCCAACCGGGGAAAAATGGCACACAGCTGGGAGGCGGAGCCAGAAAATGATGTAAATCCCGATTTGCGTCAAAAAGTAACACCTGGGTCAGGGCAGACATTTTGTTTTTACTCTAACCTGACTTGCACCATTCTTTGACGCACAACCCCCAGTCTTCCCTATGCCTCCGCTGCCCAGTTAGAGTAATTTATTTTGATGCTAACCATTTCTTAAACATGACGCCCGGCTGGTGCGTTGGAATGGCTGTAGGTTTGCATCAAAAACTATAAATATGGGCCTGAGTACGTTTCTTGTTTAATACTGATGAGTATACTTCTTTGCTGTTTTTTTTTATTGCTTCCTTTAAAACATTTCTAGTATTTGGATAACTAGTCATCCCTTCAATTTTCTTTGTTTCCTACAACTGGTTTGTTTATGTATTATAAACTGTGGGTATTGACAGAATAATGCATTTCTTGTAATATTGCTACATAGATGGCATGTAACTCACAACCACTAGGAATGTATGCACAACACTTAAGTCGTGAATGTAAAAGGTTAATTTTTTTATGTTTTTCACCTGCTATAGCTAATATAAAACGTTTCAAAATGTGCATTTGGCACCACAGGCACAGGATAAATATTTAATTGTGCAACTTTGTGTGATAGTCCTAATTCGATCAAAAAGGAGATGTTGTTTCGTTATAGAAAATAAAAGTCCCTCAACGATCAAACGTCTTTCCTCTCTGGAAAGCTTCGATGTACTGTCTGTCTGGAACTTTGTACTGGTCAATCCATGGCGCACTGAATCATGTTCAGTCTTTTAACACTGTTAACCACAGTGTCCTGCTTACCAGAGCGGCCACCGTTGCTGGAGATAGCTCTCAGTCCAAACTCCTTCATCCTACAGCATCTATAATTTTATACAGAGTCCACTGCATGCTTCCGGCGCACCAGAGACAGACCTACAACCTTCTGTAACATCCCCTGTGTGTTTCTGGCCCATCACGGACATGTCTTTAAGGCCGAGGACATCAATGCGTGCTTCTGACCCACCACAGATCTAAAGCCTTCTAGGAGATACACTACATGCTTTTGGCCTGCATCACAAACTCCAGGAAAGCCTATTGGGTAGACGAATCTAAAACCCTGGTTTGCTGCTTTTTACATAGAAGTACCAACAGAAAACAGACTGTTTCCCGATTTATTTTTTTAACAAGGAAATAAAGAGTCAGAGCAAGTAAGACTTCTTTGAGTTTCTCACTGGCCCTTTAGTCATGATTTCTAGGTCATTTGCTGTGCATAATTACAGCCGAGGGAGAATACAATGAAAAAAAGAGATTTCCCAATGAAGCTGAAATAGCCACAGGTGTGTGCATGTGCTAATACTAAAACGCGAATGTTGTCAACCTTTATGGTACATGCCTATGTTGAGCACTACAACCCTACATATCTGTTAGAAGTACGAAAATATAATATTTTCACTGACCATCAAAAATAAATATTGGATAATGCCTCTAAGATGAGAAAAAATACATATGGGTAAATACATCAGAAACGAAATGTCATAAATCCTTGAGCTTTAGACGTAAACAAAGAAAACTGTGAACTGTATGGATGCTAGACTATAACACTGACATACAACCCATCAAGGCACGTAGAAACCAGGGCTTAGGCTGGCAGCGTGTGCAAGATGAGGAAGCAACTGAGTACTGCTGTGGCCTTCCTGGATGTGCCCAGGGAGCCTGAGGGCACTGAGGGGCATATTTAAGAGCCTCTAGCGCACTTTAGCGCCGCTATGCCATCATTTTTTTGATGCTAAGGTGGTGCTAAAGTGGCTTTTCTGCTGCGGCATATTTAAAAAGTGGTGCAACAGTTGCATTGCGCCACTTTGTAACCCTTTGAGCCAGATTATGCCTGCGTCGGGCATAATGTATGCAAGGGGGAGCGTTCCTGCGCTAGGAGGCCCACAAAAATGGCACAGGGAAATTTAAAAGATTTCTCTGTGCCGTTTTTAGCGTCATTTTTGAATGGGTGCTCAGAGCAGGCTTTAAAATGACGCACCCATTCTAATTAATGGGCCTCCCTGTGCTTTGCAGCACTAGCACCAACATTTTTGACGCTAGTGCAGCAAAGCGCGACTATAACGTAAAAAAGTTGACGCTGTTGTGCTAACGACTGTTGTGGTGCGTTGTATTGTAAATACGGCGCAACCATGGTGTTGTTAGGTGCCGGTAGTGGGGTGCAAGTAAAGTGGTGCATCATAACTGATGCACTGCTTTTTCTTAAATATGGGCCTGAGGATGAAGTGGTGGTTGAGTAGGAGAGAAATATGGATCAAAAAGGTAGAGGACGTGGTGGAGGTTGAGTAGCAGAGGAAGCAGCAAGGCTCGTAAGTTGGGGAGTGCAACTTTTTATTGTCACAAACTTGCATAATTCTCTCTCAATCTACAATCTCTACCCAAATTTTGCAAAGTTTAAGTTTTTAGCGCGTGAGGTTTCACATTAAAATCAGGTCTTTGGAAGCCATTTTCTTTCTTTGGAGCCCCTTTCAATCTTTTGTGAGGAATAATGATCACCCACATCCATGCAGTCACGAGGAAACATTTTTAAAGTTAGCTCATGAGAAAAGGGCACTCCATTTTCAGGGTTAAGTATTGTCCACAAAGAAGTACTGGTGATTTGCAAGGAAGAATGTGTTAGGGGGTATACGCAGTGAAATCGGAAATCTATGCAAATTAAAGAAAGTGCAACTTTTCGATCAATGTGAAACGTTGTTCACTTTGCACATCACTTTCCAGGAGGGGAAGGTTCAGACATGGAAAGTCCTGCATGCTGTCACTTCTGCCTGAATCTAACTTCCAAGAAGTGTGCCACTGTAATTCAGAAACCAGTGGAAGTGCAATGCTCCTACCCCACCTGATCATCCGACCACATATCTATGAACTGCTCTCAGGAGGCCACATCACTTACCCACCCTGACCACCAGGGTGGCTCTCAGATAGAAGGGCAACACCTGAAGGACACCAATTTGAGAGACAACTATTTAATGTGTCTCTAAAAATAGTGGTGTGCAGCTTCTGATGGATACTTCTTCCTGCAAGTCCTACTCCATATGAACATCCTGTAGGCAAAAGATTGGACCTGGAAAACGTTTCCCTTAGCAACAGTACTCCAGCCTCACCAAGGAGAGAGATGCATATTTAGCTGCAACTCGGCCACTTAGGACGTGATAATATCAGAGCATGTTTGTGTCAAATCCTGTCTCTACACATCTCGGTACAACTTGCGGAGCACAGACCAAAGGAGCTAAAGGCCTAGAGGTGTTCAGTCTGTGCTCCACACTTAAAAACTACCTCTGAATATGGACTGTACCTCAAAAACTGAGCCCATGTACTGTTTTTGAGGGTAATTTAAGCTGTGCCTGATTCATGCTAGTCTTGTTCCTTTCTTAACTAGAGAAGGGGAGCATCCTTGAACCAGAAAAGAGAGAACCTGAGGACAATGGAACAGTGAGGAAGCGGGGTGGGCTTTGCACCCCCCTGAAAAGCGCCCAGTATCACTATCATGTTTTGCTGTTAATAATGTGCAGTATTTAAGTAACAATGCACAATGAAGTACTTTTTTCTGCTAGAGACAAACACTATCCTGGGTATTCAGGAGAAGCCTGTGACTGCTCGCCCTCCCTACCCTGACAGTCAAGTGTGGAACATTTTGCAATTGGCTAAGTTTATAGAGCCATAGTAGTACATCAGAGACAAATGATTTCAACCCCCACAGTTGAGGACCAGTAACCTCTACATGACCTGTAGCACCCCACCCGAACAGGGTCTGACTCTGTGCAAACGTTTCGTTCAGTAAATTATCGCTAATTACAGACTCACCTCTTCCTTCAAAAGTTGGAACAATTGCCAGGTGAGTACAAAAACAAGTTTAACGCTGAAATTAAGTTGTGTTATTTTCAAATATGTGCTACAGATTTACCCTTCTTATCAACTGCGGTGAATGCATGATCCAGCATCAGGACTTGCCACGCCCTTTTCTTCCCCGAATACCCTTTTTCATCCCCAGCCCAGGCACCAATATTTGCATTTGGGTCTCCTGCTTATTACAATACTTTTTGAACATGCTCAGTACTTAATTTGAGCCAGTGGTTGCCGGCAGGGGCCACCAGCACTCATTTATGGGGACCGACACATGTTTCCTGTTCAGACATTTTCCGAACGCAAGAGAGAGAAAAACAAACAGAGCGGAAAACTGGAGGAAAATAGACAGAAAACCGTTAGAAAGGAAGAAAGCAGGAACCTACAAGAGACATGCAAAAGGGCAGGGAGTCTCTGGGAGTGGATTAAAGAGGCTCAGGTGGGTTTGGGACTACGCTGCCTTGGTATTTGACATTTCATAGCGCCGGTCGCAGGCTTCTAACCATTGCTTAAAGCATCAGCACTTATTCTGTTACAAATTAAGCACTGGACATGCTTCTTTTAAGTTCGAATGCACAAGCGCTCTGGCCTGTTGCAATCTATCTTTGGGCTTTTAACCACGCCCACTGCATGCGCGTCACTATCACTCGTTCTTGGGCTTGCCTTTCAAAAATCCTTTGTGATCACTGGTAAATGCTTTACGTTTCTCCCTCCTTGGGGCAGTTTTGTAACCGCCTTGGCCATTGACCCTGTTACATGGATAATTGCACGTTTGCCGATACGTTTGACTGCAAACAAACTTATTTTTCTTTTTCTGTCTCTCCTTCGTGCTCATGCTCATGGCGGCCGTGGCACTTTGAATCAGCTTGCTTATGTCAACTGTTTTACTTTTAATTTTCAATTAATGTGGCAAGAAAGGTCCAGTTAGGAATTTGCACTGCTAATAGCTCTAACTCGAGCAAATGCGAGACCCATTGCATTGCAAATCCTTGTTTAATTGAAATTGTTAATTAGACTTAACACCTTTTCCGTCTGCTTCATGTGCTTCTTGAATGACCACAAGCTTATTGGATGGAATATGCTCTGTTGGGGCACTTTCCATTTCTTGGTATTAGTTGGGTGGACTGCTTGGGTCTAGTAGCTTTGCGGGTTCCTATGGAGTTTCCTGTAAGAGGCAAATGCCAAACCCTTGAAGATAGCTTTGAAAGGCGACATCACCCATTTTAGCCTTCGTGCCTGCAATGTACCAGGATAATACCTTTATTTAGTTTATCTCTGGTGCTAATCAGTCCTCTTGGGGCTAACATAATTCCAGTTAGTAGCCTTTTCTTGGATGAGACTTCACCAGCCCACTGGTGGCTCAATTGTCAAATCCTATGCAGCAGTTTTTGCCCAATAGTCCAATTTGGACAAACACACCTATTATCTTCCTTGTGTCTCTTTCAGCCATTTTTTCCTTCTATTCGGCTCAGATTCTAGTTAGAACTTGTTTGTGTCCTGGAGAGGTATTCTCAGAACATCACTTCTCCATTTTATCTTTTTTTTTCTGGCAGTTAATAGAGATGTATTGTATGGTCTAGTCTTTTCTGGAAACAATGTAGGCTTCCCATCCATTTAGGGAGTCTTACAAACAACTCATCATTGTTCTAGTGATTTTACCTGACTGTTTTTGTTATCATTTTATTTTCAATGTGAGTATATTGATTTAGCCCATTTTGATTGTCCTGATGAATAGTTCATATCAGCCTACTTGTTGTTTGGGATATAGAAAAAATGAGAAACTCTTGCAAGCACCCATCGGAAAGCCTACCTTATCATCTCTCCAAGAGATGAATTTGAATAGCTTGAGGTTGCTCCTTCTTATATCTGTTTACCAAAGAACTTCATAAGCCAGTTACATATTTAGGGGGTCATTCTGAGTTTGGCGGGCGGCGGTTGACGCCCGCCAACCTACCCCTGTCGAAAGACCGCTCCGCGGTCAAAAGTCCACGGGGGCCATTTCGACTTTCCCGCTGGGCCGGCGGGCGACTGCCAAAAGAGCGCCCGCCGGCCCAGCGGGAAAGGCCCTGCAACAATGAAGCCGGCTCCGAATGGAGCCGGCGGTGTTGCAGGGGTGCGACGGGTGCAGTTGCACCCGTCGCGATTTTCACTGTCTGCAAAGCAGACAGTGAAAATCCTGCAGGGGCCCTGTTAGTGGGCCTCTGCACTGCCCATGCCAGTGGCATGGGCAGTGCAGGGGCCCCCAGGGGCCCGACGACACCCGTTCCCGCCATCCTGTTTCTGGCGGTGAAAACCGCTAGAAACAGGCTGGCGGGAAGGGGGTCGGAATCCCCATGGCGGCGCTGCAAGCTTCGCCACCATGGAGGATTCTCCCAGCCGGGGCTAATCCGGCGGGAAACCGCCGGACCCGGCTGGGCGACCGCAGCTGCATAGGAAGCACCGCCAGCCTGTTGGCGGTGCTTCCGTGGTCGTCGACCCTGGCGGGTTTTATTGTCTCCCTGCTTTGGACATGTTGGTACTGCATATCTGTGAAAATAGGTTTCTATGTTCTTCAACAAAATTGTGGTTGTGATGGCTAATTTGTTTTACTAGGGCTTCCTTCTGATTTATAATTCTCTCTATGTGTGACTGACTGGCCTGTTTTGTGCTGTCTTTTACAATTGTGTTTTCAGTCTTTGTTTCAGTCGGTTGCATAAGTCCCCTAGAGTCTAAACGTTGGTACATTATTTGTCCAAGAGGTGACTGCTGTCAGTTTTTAGTCTTTCTCCCAACACTTTGCTGGTGGAATGTTTGATAATGACACTATGGATATTAGTGCGGGTAGACATGAGTGTTCTAGCCATAGATTCCGATTTTTAAGGATTTCCCTGTGAAGATCTTGTAGATTATCAAACTCCTCTCTTGGCCATGCAAGTTGGCTGTTGTAGGTTGCGTTGTTCTTCATATCCTAGGCGTCTGTATACAAGTTGACCTTTGGTGGTCCTGATATTTTTCTTGTCATTGGGTTTTCCTCATTGGGCAATGTTAACTACATTGTTATCTCAGTATTCATCCCTCTCGTTTCATCCAATAGAAAGTATTTGCCATCTAAGTCTGGAGATGCTGTGCTACTTCTTTCAGGGATCCTGGGACTTACATCAATGAAGTCTCCCCGTGCAACGTGTCTAAGAGTCTGCTATGTAAGGCAAGGCCCTAATTGTTGGTATAGGCTCCAGGACCCACATGACTCTATTTTGTTGGTTCACTGTAGCAAGATTTGTGCTGCACCTTGGACTCTGGCTATAGTCAGACTTCTATCTGTGTGGGTTTGCAGCCCTCTACATTTCTGGTCTCACAGTCTGTGAGGTTAGCACCAAGTCAGAGTAACCTATTTATTGCCTCTCGCAGAATAGGTTGTCGGCATGATGTATGAGTTGTGGAGCCTTCCCAGTGCCCAAGGTGGTAACAGTTTCAGGACATGTCTGAATCAGAGAACCCAGCAAATGCTTTGTCATCTTTTTGTGTGGCATGTATAATCTTTCCGATGTTGTCTTCTTTTTCTACATCGGCTCCCATTTAAGTTGGATTCATTGTTATATGTAGGAAGACGTTTTCAGTGGATTTGAAGGACCTTGTACCATAACTTGGAGGAGAAGATGTGGTCAAGTGGCTAGAACTGGTTGCTTTGGAGCTGGACAATCATGTTTGAAGCCCTGCTGCAGCTCAAAATCCTGTGAATCTGAGCAAAACACTTAGGCCCTCCTTACAACCGTGGCGGTAAATCCTGCCTACCGCCGTGCTGACGGCAGTCAAGATACCGTGGACGCGGCGGAATGCCTCTACAGGTATTACGACCCACATCTAGAAATCCGCCACAATACAGACACCCACACAAGTCCACCACACCAAAGGTCAGTGATAAACTGGCGATACCAAAACCTACATCGTCACGCCAACAGAACTACGCCCACACTATCACGACCCACGAATCAACGTGGCAGTCATTCAACCGCGGTAATCCATTGGCGGTACACACCGCCGCGCTCAAAATACACACACTTACAAAACACAACCACATTGGACAATTCAAAATACACACACCTGATACACATACACACACCACACCCACACACCCACAACACTATAAAGCACACACCCACATTACCCACAACCCCTTACAATGACCCGTTTTGAAGAAGCCAGGAGAGAGAGGTAATCAAACACAACGCCAGCCTCCACAGGCACACAACACCATCACTCATACAACATCCACACACCTCAGACAACACACCCCAACACATCCCCACACACATCACAACAGACAGCACCTCACACATCACCCACACCACATCATGGCACCGCAAAGACACCCCAGGTTCTCTGAGGAGGAGCTCAGGGTCATGGTGGAGGAAATCATCCGGGTAGAGCCACAGCTATTTGGATCACAGGTGCAGCAGACATACACTGCAAGGAAAATGGAGCTATGGCGGATAATTGTCGATAGGGTCAACGCAGTGGCACAGCACCCAAGAACACGGGATGACATCAGGAAGAGGTGGAATGGCCTATGGGGGAAGGTGCGTTCTGTGGTATCCAGACACCAGGTAGCTGTACAGAGGACTGGCGGTGGACCCCCACCTCCTCCCCCACAACTAACAACATGGGAGTAGCAAGTCTTGGCAATACTGCATCCTGAGGGCCTCACAGTAGTAGCAGGATGACTGGACTCTGGAAAGTCGTATCTTTACTACTATATCCCCCCATCCCTACCCTCATGCCATCACAAACTCTTGCCCCTACCCTCACATCCATCACCCCAACACCCCACAGATACCCCACTATCACAACACACACATCCCAATCCCAAGCCCTGCATGTCACACCAATGCATGGACCCCCATCACCAAAGCATGTCCAGTACAGATACACACCCAGGCCCCAAAATTAACAATCTCACAAGGCCAAAGACAATAAGCCAAGAACAGGAGTAGATGGTAACTCACACATTGGACAAAAGGGCACACACAGATACAATAACTATGCATTTACCCCCCAACAGGATCCCTACCCAACGTCACCGGACAGGAGGTGCCAGACATATCCAGTCCCCCCACAGAAGAGGCCCACAGTGACGACAGCAGCTCTGCACGCCTGGGTCAAGATGACCAGCCCGGCCCATCAGGGACCTCGGGACAGTCGGTTCCCCTGACACAGTCCCAAACAACCACAGAACCTCCTCCCTCAGGAAACCCACCCAGCGGACCCATGCCACAGTCCCAAGGACACGTCAAGCTGCAGTGTGTCCACCACTACAGGGACCCCAGGCAACCCCACTAACCCAAGACAATCAGGGACCTGGGGTCAGTGGCAGTGGGCACACGGTTCAAGGGACGGAGGCACAGGACAACAGGGAAGCTGGAAGGACTGCTGTGCGACAGGGGGAGGACAGGCCCAGGGAACCCACTCTCCACGAGGCACTCTCCAACATCATGGGAGCATACCATCATTCCCAGGAGACCCTGGGCACGGTACTGGCCAAGTTTCAGGCTGCAGAAGGAACACTACCTTTGGATCAGGGAGGACTTGAAGTCCATTAACAACACCCTGGTCACCATTGCAGGGGTGCTGGCAGACATCGGCAACACCAAGAGGGACACAGTGGCACACCAACGGGTCCCTGACACTAGCCTGAACGATGAACAGCCCTCCACCTCCGCCGGCGCTAGTGGACAGGAGGTCCCGACCAACAGGCCACCAGCACCCCACTCCCTGCAGATGGAGAACCACCCTGCAAACGGTCCCTGAGATCCAGGCACAAGACAGAGAACATTGCCAAGACCACCGCCAGGAAATAGGACTCTCCTGATAGTCACCCTTCTGTCCCACTCTGTTACCCTGTCCACTTTCAACTGCCATTACTCCATTTCCTATGCCCCCTTGGACAATGCACCTGTGATGCCAATAGACTAGACTTTCCTCCACCATCACCCCAGCCCATTGCACAGCCCCCTCCACTTATTAGCACAGAAATAAACACCCTTGAATCACAAATCAATCTGGAGTCAGTCTGTACTTTCACAAAAGTGTTATTGAAAACTTTCAGAAAAATAGCAATGTCAATGTCAATGTTCATTTTCACATACCAATGTTAGGCAATTGTTGGGCAGCAGTAAACATAGCAGAAGGCACAAAGTGGTACACAGATCTGTAAAATGGAAAGCCAAAGTGAACTGTCAGGGTCCATACACAGATGCAAAAAGGCAGAATCAAGCAATGTCCTACAGTTGTCTGATATGAGAGGAGCAGTGCCAGTCTCTTACCTGTGTCTCACTGGAAGTATTGCATGATGATGTTGTTTCGGTTGTCTATATCTTCTTCTTCTGCCTCCTCTTCTTCTCGGTCCACAGGCTCCACTGCTGCCACAAGACCATAATCAGGCCCATCCTCCTGCAGAAAAGGCACCTGGCGTTGCAAAGCCAGGTTGTGCAACATACAGCATGCAACGATGATCTGGCACACCTTCTTCGGTGAGTAGTATAGGGAGCCACCTGTCAGATGGAGGCAGCGTAACCTGGCCTTCAGGATGACGAAAGTACACTCAATTATCCTCCTAGTCCACCCATGTGCCTCATTGTAGCGTTCCTCTGCCCTTGTCCTGGGATTCCTCACTGGGGTCAGTAGCCATGGCAGGTTGGGGTAACCAGAGTCACCTGCAAATATAGAGGGACAACTGTGAGACATATACCAACCATTAGGGACTCTTCCATAGCCAGACACCTATGTCATCTGTGTTGGGACCTTGGGCTCACCTATTAGCCACACACGGTGCCTCTGGAGTTGCCCCATCACATAGGGGATGCTGCTATTCCTCCAAATGTAAGCGTCATGCACTGAGCCAGGATACTTGGCATTCCCATGGGAGATGTACTGGTCTGCCAAACACACCATCTGCACATTCATAGAATGGTAGCTTTTGCGGTTTCTGTACACCTGTTCATTCCTGCGTGGGGGGACAAATGCCACATGTGTACCATCAGTGGCACCAATGATGTTGGGGATATGTCCCAGGGAATAGAAGTCACCTTTCACTGTGGGCAAATCCTCCACCTGGGGCAGACAACACTCTTGTCAACACGTTAGGGAACATTGGCTGTGACATCCCTGATGCCATGGCCACTGTTGTTTGAAAGGACCCACTGGCCAGGAAATGGAGTACTGACAGGACCTGCACTAGAGGGGGGATTAGTGTGGGATGGCGGATAGCCGACATCAGGTCTGGCTCCAACTGGGCACACAGTTCCTGGATTGTGGCATGATCAAGTCTGTATGTGATGATGATGTGTCCGTCTTCCATTGTCAACAGGTCCACCAGGGCTCTGTATACCGGAGGATGACACCATCTCATCATCTGGAGCAAGAAGACGGCGGAGGCCCAGCTGGGGATGGCCTCCCAACGTGGAAGGGGTGCCCGTCTAACCATGACCCCCCAAATGTACTGGATCCTGGCGGAGGTATATCCGGAGTTGGATGGGCGCTTGAGGGCATCACAGCAGCAACAAGGGGGTGAGTACAGTCTCATGCAGATGTCTCAGCGCGCTTTATGAGGTTTCTTAGTGTGGGAAGAGGGCTGTGGGTTGCCCTAGGGCAGAGCACGCGTGCCAGGGTAGATCCATTGTTAGGCAGGCTCAGTGCCAGTCCAACCCCAAAAGTGGTAATGGCCCTCTACACCTAGTTAGTCTCCTGTGGGTTCCAGGTGTGCGTCAAATGGGTATAGGCACAGTCCACCATGGGCTTGTAATTTCCCCCTGAACTGTTAGTGCATGGCCTAGTGCATAGGGCTGCTCCCTGTGTGTTGTGTCCGCCAACGGTGGTGTTGTTGCAGCCATTGACCATGTCTCTCCTCTGTCTTCCCTCCCTTTTTGTTTTGTCACCCTGTCCTTGTGTACATTAGCATAATCTGGCAGAGGAGCAGTGGCACCGGAGCAGGAGGGAGCTGCAACCCACATGGCCCTGGAGGGTGAATGTACGGAGTCTAAAGGCACCAGTGGGACGGAGGGCGAGGGGAGTTCCACGACGGGGACAGGAGGAGACACCAGTGACAGCGACTCCTCCTCTGATGGGAGCTCCCTTGCGGTGGCGGGCACCTCTGTGCCCACTGCAACAACAGGTACAGCCGCCACCCCCCCTACCAGCACCGCCCTCCCAGCAGCCCCTCATTGAGTTTCCCGTGCCCGCTCACCCAGGAGGGTGGGCATCTCCTTCGCCCCAGGCACCTCAGGCCCTGCCCCAGTCAGCCCTGCTGCCCTCAGTGAGGAGGCTATTGACCTCCTGAGATCCCTCACTGTTGGGCAATCAACCATTTTGAATGCCATCCAGGGTGTCGAGAGGCATTTGCAGCAAACAAATTCATACCTGGAAGGCATTCATTCTGGCGTGGCGGCCCAACAGAGAGCATTTCATGCTCTGGCCTCAGCACTGATGGCAGCCATTGTCCCTGTGTCCAGCCTCCCCCTCCAACTTCCACTACCCAGACCCAATCCCCTCTACCTCAGCCTATCCCAAGCATACCATCAGACCAGCATGCACCCTCATCAACACACAAGAGTGGACAATGCAAACATAAGCACCACACATCCCACAGGCACTCACACAAGCACCATACCCAGGCAGACACACCAACATCCACTGCCTCCACTGTGTCCCCCTCCTCCACGTCCTCCTCCTCCCTCCCTGTCTCATCTCCACTCACACCTGCATGCACTGCATCCTCAGCGACTACCTCCATCACCAGCACGCCCATCACCACACACCGCTCACGTGCAATCACCACCCCCACTACCATGCACACGTCCCCTGTGTCCTCTCCCAGTGTGTCTGTGAGCCCTCCTCCCAAATTACACAAACGCCGGAACACACCCAATCAACAGCCATCCACCTCACAACAGCCTCCAGCCCATGCACCCTCACCCAAATTCAGCAGACGTGCACCTCCTACAACCACTACCTCTTCCTCCACTCCCAAACCCCCTCCATCTTCCTTCCCGTCCCAGTGTGTCTAAAAAACCTTTCCTGGCTAACATTGACCTCTTCCCTACACCTCTCCCCCGTCCTTCCCCTAGGGCCAGGATGTCCAGATCCCAGACCAGCACCTCAGCCATGAAATCCTCCAGCACTGTGGTCCCTGCAAGTCCTGTAACATCGCGGGCCGCACCCATCAGAGCTGCCAGTGCACCACCTAATGAGGCCAAGGATCACCCTATTCCGCCACCTGCCAAGGTGAAGAAGGGGACAACATGCAATAAGGAGAAGCCGCACCAACCAAGCAGCAAGGCCTCCTCCAAGACAAAAGCTGACAGTGCAAAGGTCCCAGCAGCAACTTCCAAGGTGGGGAAGGGACACAAGGCTAAAGGGAAGGCAGCTCAGGAAACGGAGCGTCAGGGTGAGGGACTGTTGACACCCCTTCTACAGGTCAGAACAGCAACCTGTACTACGGTAGACACCACTGCAACCACCGCCACCTGCACCGCCACCTGCACCACCACCTGCACGCCTGCTGCCTCTGCTCCAGTCCCCAGCATCATCCACAGTGCGCAGCCATCCGAGGCTCAAGGAGACGTCTGGTGTCTCCCTCCACAGCTGCTGACACATGCACCACCGCCAGCATGTCCGCTGCTGACACCGCCCAACCACCGCCACCTGCCCTGCGACGTACTCAGACTGTGCCACCACAGCCGACATGGACATCATCCCCAGTGGGCAGTCGCCCGAGGCTGCAGGAGACGTCCGGGACCCTGCACAGCGTACATGAGGCACCACAACCAGCACTGGCAGTACCAGCAGTTGGCAGGCTGAGTCGCAGCAGGGTGGAGTGTGTCTCTGCCTCCGTGGAGTATCATGCTACCCGTTCCCAGGAATGGGAACTGCCACACACCATGTGAAGCACTCTGGGCACCAAGGCCCCTCCAGAACCAGTAGAGAAGAGCATCCACTACCACGGTCCTTGGCAGGATGAAGCACTCTGGGCACAAAGCCCCCTCCAGAACCAGTGGAGAAAAGCATCCACTACCCCAGTCCTTGGCAGGATGAAGCACTCTGGGCACAAAGCCCCCTCCAGAACCAGTGGAGAAAAGGATCCACTTGAGAGACTGTGGCTTTGCACTCCCCAGGACCAATCAGTGGGCAAACCACCCACTTGAGAGACTGTGGCTTTGCACTCCCCAGAACCAATCAGTGGGCAAACCACCCACATGAGATACTTGTGAGACTGTGGCTTTGCACTCCCCAGGACCAATCAGTGGGCAAACCACCCACTTGAGAGACTTGAGAGACTGTAGCTTTGCACTCCCCAGGACGAATCAGTGGGCAAACCACCCACTTGAGAGACTTGTGAGACTGTGGCTTTGCACTCTCCAGGATCAATCAGTGGGCAAACCACCCACTTGAGAGACTTGAGAGACTGTGGCTTTGCACTCCCCAGGACCAATCAGTGGGCAACCCACCCACTTGAGAGACTTGTGAGACTGTGGCACTGCAGTCCCCAGGACCAATCAGTGGGCATGAAGCCCCCTCGTGAAGCAGAGGCGTCGTCCCTTCATCCGGCTGAGGCGCCCCCCCTCCCCTTCCCCGTGAGGTGCCTGTTTTTTTTTACCTGATGCCCCAGCAGTGTTCTCTCCGTTTCGAGGCAGGTATCACATGTGGGCTTTGCCCATGCATTTTGGGACCACTGGTCCACAGACAATGAATGGAACACTATCCGGACTTGTGTAGTTGCTGCACATACTTGTTTATACTGATCTGTTACGGACCTGTTTCCATATCTGAATTTTAGATGATTACACTCGTTACAATCATTCCCTTTTGTCCTTGCGTTCTTCCAGAGGGTTACGGGGTGTAACTGTAATGTTGCTGCATGTATTTGTGCGTATGGTGTTGTGGGGGAGGGTGGGGGGTGGGGGTGTTGCGTGTGTGTGTCACTCTCTTTTTCTCCCCCCCTCCCCTGTGTACTAGGTGCAGTACTCACCATGGTTGTCGCCGCCGTCTTTGCTGCTCCTGGTAGAAGAGGAGGTAAACCAACATTGGTAGCACCTGTAACTCGGGCTCCATGGCGTCCTGGTTCCTCGTTGGGTGTCGAGAGGTGAGTGGTTTCCCTTCCGTGTACTGTTTCCGCCGTGCTTTTGATGGTGTTGGTACCGCCCGGAAAAGCTGGCAGATTGGTGCCTTGTAATACAGTGAGCGGTACATTGTCTTCCGCCTGTCTGTTGGCTGTTACCGCCGTGGTGTTTGTTTCTACCTCTGTGGCGGTCGGAGTGTTAAAGTGGCTGTCTGTGTTGGCGGTTTCCTCCATGGTTGTGATTCCATTTTTTTTTACCGCCGGCCTGTTGACGGTATTACTGCCGGTTTAACACCGACCGCCAGAATGTAATGAGGGCCTTAATCTCTCCATGGTTAAAAATGTGTTACGTCTGGCTTTCTTGTGAAGTATTCTAATGCCCAATATGTAACTGAAAAAAATAAAATAAAAAATCATAGAAGCAATTTGTCGACGTTAGCTGAGAGCTCAATTTGCCCTTGGCTCTAAGGCCCTCATTATGAACATGGCGGTCCGTTCCGCTCCGCCGGCGGTGGCGGTAGAAAACGCCAACAGAGGAGCGGGCCGGACTGCCAATTAATGATCCAAACGAAACACACGCATTCCGTGCACCACCCACCGCCAGGAAAGGAGTCCCGCAGACGACGGCAGAGTCCGCCCACAGGCCGTCGGAAAGGCCCAACCCGCCCATCAAATTATGAACCACCATTCCGCCGCCAGTTCCAGGGCGGGAACCCCCACCACACAAAGCCAGGCGGAAATGAAACAAATAGAAGGAAAGACTTACCGGAGTTCCACAAAATGTGCAGCGGCAGCCATGGTCAGAGAGCTGCTGATCATGCCAGCCTTGCTCCTTGCCATATACCTACACGACTGAGACCGCCGACGAAGACAACGACGGTAAGTACTGCAACCTACAACACAAGGGAGGAAAGGGCACAGTTACATACCCACCCACTCCACCCACTCTGCAACGCCCCCCAACCGTTCCTAGCAGCACAAGTCATACACCCCACACCAAGAGGTACGTACCCGACCGAAGGCCACTGCAACTTGACCATAGTATATACAATAGCCCCACACCCATAAAAAATGTAAAACAAACACCAGGGTGGAACTGCGTGTAGCCCAAACACAGGCCACACAGAAACTTTAATTAGTAGCTCACTGACCTAAACAGTGCCAACAGGCCAATGGCCAGTCCATAAAATTCACATTGTCCTTTGCCACAACTGGCCACACCTGACTCCGAGTGCTGGGTACTCCACAGAACGGGGCACCATATGGGGATCCAGGCACCTCACGGAAGGGGGGCAGGGTGGGGGTGGAGATTTTTGACGGGGTGGGACTTTGACTTGCGTGAGGAGGTGAGGGGAGGCTTCTCCTTTGAAGGGGGTGGGGGCTGTTTGGCTCGGGTGGAGCTGGATGGCCTAGTCTCTGAGTGTGCCTTCTTCTTCACCGGGGAAGGGGCACGGGAATGGGAAGGCTGGACTGGGGTGGGCTGTGAGATGGGCACGTTTGGGGACAAGTGGGTTGGAACAGGCCTGTACGGGAGAGGAAAAGTTTCTTGGGAGCAATTGGGGTGGGCGTGGATGATGCATGGGGGTGGAGGCAGAGGGAGTTGATGTATGGGGTGTAGGTGTGCGTGTAGTGGGTGCAGGTGACTGCTCAGTATGTTGTGGTGTCGTGGATGTCTGATGGGTGGGTGTCGGTGCGTTTGTGTGTTTTGGGAGGTAGGGGGGTGGACAGCTAGTCTGAGAAGACAGACAGCTAGTGTGGATGTATGTTGGGTGGGTGTCTGCAAGTCTGGTGAGTGTGCTGCATGTGTCAACTACAGTAGAGGTGGTGAGTGCAGGTGTGGTGTATGGGGCGCATGTATGGCTGTCTGTTATCGTGGTGAGTGCAGGAAGAAGTGCAGTAACAGTGAGTGAAGGTGCAATGCATAAGGGTGTGGATGTAGATGGGACTGACAGGGAGGCGGAAGAGTTGGGCACACGGGGGGAAGTGGATGTTGTTGTGTTTGCAGGTGTCTGTTGGCTGTGTAAATGCTTGTGGTGGGAGGTGTGGTGCTTGTGTTTTGAAGTGTGCTTCTTGTGTGTTGATGTGCCTGTAAGCGGGTCTGATTGTGTGCTTTGGACGGGTGAAGGGAGGGGGGTGCTGGAAGGGGTAGAGAAGGTTGGAGGGGGGACGGAATGGCCAGGGAAACTGGCTGCCGTCCAAGAGGAGGCCAGAGCCTGAAAAGATATCTGTAGGGCAGACCCGGCACCGTGAATGCCATCCAGATAGGCATTGTCTGCTGCACCTCTGATGCCAGACCCTGGATGGCATTGACGATGGTTGTCTGCCCTACAGAGATGGTTCTCAGGAGGTCAATAGCCTACTCTGTGAGGGCAGCAGGGCTGACTGGGGCAGGGGAGGAGGTGCTTGGGGCGAAGGAGACGCCCACCTTTCTGGGTGGGTGGGCACGGGCAACTCGGTGGGGAGCAGAAGGGAGGGCGGTGATGGTATGGGGGTGGCGGAAGATCTCACGGTAGTGGTGTGTCCACTAGGGTCCGCCACCGCCGGAGGACCCCCATCGGAATAGGTCTCAGAGTCACTACCTCCTGTGGTAGTAGCCTCCCCCATGGAAGTCCCCTCGCCCTCCCACCCACTGGTCCCCTGGTTGTCTCTGCCTCGGAGGATCCGTGGGCCACTGCCTTCCCACTTGCCGATGCCTCAGCTCCCTCGCCTGATGTTGATGCTGTACCAAACCAACACAAGAGAACAGGGATGGGGAGACAAAACAGGAGAGACACTTGTAAATAGCTGAATGCTGATACACAATGGCCAGACCTACACCCACCCAGCAGACACACCCAACAGGCAGCACCGTGCACTATGCCCATGGCCATGCCCTGACTACTGAGCAGAATACTGACCCACACCCATCTCCTGAAATAGTATTGGAGCTGAGGTTGGTGAAACCGGACAGCGACACCCCTACACCCTTTGGGGAACATACAGTAGATGGACACCAGTCAAATTCCCTGCTCTAAGCAGCATGAGCCCTATCGCACACACACTCATCCTTCCAGACTGAAGTATGGTCTGTGAGTACTCACTCCCTTGTGACTGCTGTGCAGCCTTCAAGCGCCCATCCAGATCTGGGTAGGCCACCGCCAGGATCCGACGCATGAGG
This sequence comes from Pleurodeles waltl, assembly GCF_031143425.1. Taxonomy (NCBI): domain Eukaryota; kingdom Metazoa; phylum Chordata; class Amphibia; order Caudata; family Salamandridae; genus Pleurodeles; species Pleurodeles waltl. Next base: position 1,310,608,729 of record NC_090437.1, on the reverse strand, counting down.
GGGGTCAATGCCCGACGGGCACCCCTGCCACGTTGGGAGGACTTCCCCAGCTGGGCCTCAGTGATCTTTCGCGCCCATCGCCGCAGGTCCTCCCACCTCTTTCGACAGTGGGTGCTCCGCTGGTTGTAGACTCCAAGGGTCCATACCTCCTTGGTGATGGCATGCCAATGTGCCCTCTTCTGGTGGGCGCTGACCTAGTAGGGTGATACAGAAATGGAACACAGAGGTCAGGCACTTGCACGATGGGAACAGCTGGCAGATTGTCAAACATAGGACTAACAGTACTCTCAGACATGCAGGACAGTGGCACGCAGCATTCAATGCACCATGGCCCATCCTGGCTCACAGTAGCACACATATGTGCAATCCACACCATCCATTACTCACACAGTGCCCCCCAAACCCAGACTCACCTGTACCTCTGGCCGTCCGTAGAGTCTGTCGTACAGGGGCAGGACCCCTACCACTAGCTTCTCCAGTTCTTACTGGGTGAAGGCCGGGGCCCTTTCCCCTACACCACGTGGAACATCCATAGCCAGAGGCAGGCGACAGCAGTACACAGAGTGGAGTACCTGTCCGCACAAGATCAGGGAGTCAAGTGATCTAACGATGACGAACGCGCATACGTTCCGTGGCGGTATGCACCGTCACCGCCGGCGGCGATCATGATATGCCAGGATTCCCCATTGGCATCCATGTTAGCCAATGAGGGTGCGAACAGCGGTCAACACCGCCGTACACTGTGACGTCAACCACTAGCGGTATTAGGTCACTTCCACAACGAAGGGGCAGAACTACAGTGGGCAGACATTTTTCCATCACCTACGCATCTTGAAATTCCTACTACTCACAATGCAGGACCTACTAGCCACATGAAGCACCTAGGCCTCTATCCATTGCGTATAGTAGCACACATGATTTACTCTGTTCCCTCCTAGTGATATACATGTACATCTGTCGGGTTGCAGTTATTGTACAGACACTACTATGAACAATGCACTGCATGTATTTAGCAAATATGCCAATGTATGTGTGCACATCACTCCTTTTTGTAACCCCTCATAGGTACCGACCCTTGTGTAAGGGCACCATCGGTGTACAGACCACTTGTGGATATGGGGACCATGGTTGAGCGTCAGATCATTATCACTTACAGACTCACACGTGCAACTATTCAGGACCTATGTGCATTACTGGATCCTGCACAGACTCCTGGAAATCGTAATCAGCATGCCATTCCAACTGAGGTGCAGGTGCTCTCCGCACTCCATTTCCTGGCCACAGGCTCATTTCAAGTGACAGTGGGCATGGGTGCTGGTTTCTCACAGCCAATGTTCAGCCAGGTACTGACAAGATTTCTGAATGCATTTGTACGACATCTGCAATCCTATGTGCGATTCCCCCAAAGTGCTGACCTCCCTGCCATCAAGTCTGACTTCTATGCCTTTGCAAACATTCCCCATGTCATAGGTGCCATTGATGGCACCCACATAGCTATCATCCCCCCAAGAGTGAGTGAACAGGTATACAGAAACAGGAAGGACTTTCACTCCATGAACATCCAATTGGTATGTACTGCAGACAGTACATTTCCCATGTGAATGCCATGTTTCTGGGTTCAGTCCATGATTCATTTGTTTTGAGGAACAGTAGTGTGCCACAGAAGATGGAACAACTACAAGAGGACAGAGGGTGGATCATAGGTAAGTTTGCCTGTCACTAACTGACACATTGCAGAAATCCTGCCTGTCTGACTAAGGGACATTACAATGATGACTCTGTATTGACCCTTTTGCTAGGTGATTCTGGCTATCCAAACTTGCGTTGGCTCCTGACACCAGTGAGGAATCCCAGGACGGATGCAGAGAGGAAATACAATGAGGCCCATGGATGTGCTAGGAGGGTGATAGAGCGTACTATAGGTCTCCTGAAGGCTAGATTCCGATGTCTACATATCTCTGGGGGTTCCCTGGCGTATGGGCCTGATAAGGTGTGTAGAATAGTGGTGGCCTGCTGCATGCTGCACAACGTGGCTGTGAGACATTCTATCCCCCTTTTGGAGGTGAAGGGTGCTATAGCTCCTGATCAGCTAACCCAGAGAGGTGAGGAGAGTGATGGTGAGGATAAAGGAAGGGGAAGATGTCAATTCCAGGAACCAACTGATACAACTCTACTTCCAATAACTGTCTGGGACTTAAGCCTGTAATTGTGGTTAGTGACTGATACTGTCAGTGTGCCATGTTATATAGGGGGGAATGGTAATGATAGGCGAGACATGGACCTTTTCTGCATGGTACTGACAGACAATATATGCATTCCCTCCTTGCCTAATTTGAAACACACATTAGCCCCACCAAGCACAAATTGACAATAAAGTTGTTCTCTGCCACTTGCATCCATACTCCACTTTGTTCAACATTGAAGACAGGGGACAGTGTTACAGGTGAGAAATGTGGTTTTTTTTGGTCGAATACAGTGAATTGTGCTATATACACTGATGGAAGTCGTAAGGGTTGGGTGTCCTCAAAACCGACTTGGGGGCAGCCCTGTTGGATGTCATAGGTGGGTCCTATTTGTAGTATAGTACTTCAATTTGCCCTCAGCTAAGTGTTGTTGGTGAATGGGTGGGATGGTTGCTTTGCAGTAGTAGCAGTGTCACTTGTTGGAGTGGGGCTTGTTCTTAGCTGGGTTTCCAGTGCCATATCTTGGCCTGAGACTATGTTTGGGCGCCTGCTGTGGAGCTTCTTGGGGTGGCATGGTTGGCCCTTGTGATTCCTGGGAGGGTATTTCCTGTGCTGTTTCTGCTGCTTGGGTCATCTGTTGCTGGTTGTCCATGGCTGTTGTGGGGGCCTCTTGTCTGGTGTGGGTGTCTGACTGTTTGTTGACCAACTGCAGCAGTGCTCCAGCAATGGTGGCCATCGTGGCATTGTGCTCTTTCCACTGCTTCATGGCCTGTTGGTGTTGTTCCAGCTGCAGCCTCTGACTTTGCTCCAGGGTGGACACAATCTGTGCCAACCTGTCTTGGGTATGTTGGTAGGCCCCCAATACCTCTGCAATGACGTCCTGGGCTGCTGCATCTATCCGGTGCCCTACACCCTGACCCACAGGGGCACTTTAACTTGCCCTAGCCCCCTGTGTCCCCTGCGCAGGTCTTGATGTGCCACTTGTACTGGGGCCCTCGCCTTCCTGCATGTTGGGAGTGGGAGACTGTGGCCTCTGTAGCTGTGTTCCACCTGTCTGTGCCCTGGGTACACTGGTGTGGGTACGTCTCCCCTGGCCTGCTGGTCTTGACTGGGTGTTAGGGGTGCAGTAGTTTCCTGGGTGGGGCTGCTGCATGGTGAGCATCCAGGGCTGTGTGAGGGGCCTGCCTGCTCATCAGTGTCCAGGGGTCCTTCGCCAAGGTCTTGTGATGTGCCTCTGTCTCCCTGGAGTGCTGTGGCACTCCTTGTCCCCTCCATTAGGGTTGCATGGGTGGTGCTGCCTGTTGGGGGACATAGACATGTCTGTTACATATGCCTGAGGGTTTGAGGTGTACAGAACTGTGCAATTTTGTGCTGGTGTGACTTTCAGTGGCTTTCCAGGGTGCCTTTGTGAGGTGGACATTGCATTTAGTGGCAGTGGTGGGGTTACATTGTGGTGGGAGGTATTATTTCATTGTGGGTACGTGCAGGGGTGGGTGGCTGTGCACAGCGGGAGTGATGTGGGCCTGGTAGTGAGTTGTGGGTAATGCAAGGTGGTGGATGTGGTGGGTAATGGTGGGGTGTGGGTCGAGGTGGGTGGGGTGGGGTGATGCATGCATTGCAGATGTGTTGTATATGGGGTATTTGCAGATGACTTACCCGAGTCCATTCCTGCAGTGAGTCAAGTGAGCTCCTCTGGGTGCAGGATGACGAGTACTTTCTCCTCCCAGTCGGTGTAGTTGGGTGGTGTTGGTGGCAGTCCTCAACCAGTCTTCTGCACTGCGATGTGGTGCCTGGATGCCATGCCACGGATCTTTCCCCGCAGGTCGTTCCATTTCTTGCGGATGTCGTCCCTGGTGCGTGGATGGTGTCCCACTGCATTCACCCTGTTGACAATGGTCTGCCACAGCTCCAATTTCTGCGCGATGGGTGTCTGCTGCACCTCGGACCCGAATATTTGTGGCTCCACCTTCAGGATCTCGTCCACCATGGTCCTTAGCTCCCTTTCGGTGAAGCGTGGATTTTTGAGGGGTAATTTATTACGCACTCCAGAAGGCACCTTGGGAGACCTCTTAAGGCAGGGAACTTCTAATGGAAAACTAGGAACTTATACTTTTAATACTAATGTTAAGGCTGCACTAGTGCAATTGCAATGAACTATTGTCCACTTGCAAATGTGGGCACTAGCAAAACTAAGTGTTTCTAAAAAAATACGATGGTCAGAATAAGCTACACTTGTGACATTACACATTGCTCTCTGCTAGAGTAAACAAACCATATTCTGAAAGTACATCCTTTAAACAGAATCAAGAATACTTGAAGTTTTCTTTGGAACATAGTAGAAGGTGATTTTTAATCATGTTATGAATGAGCATTTTACCGCTAAATAATTTTTAAAAAAGCACTGGTCTGACAAAGTAGCTAAAACTGGAATATATAAACTCTGTTGGGACTCAAGACATTAAGCATGTTCTCTTCATTTGCCCCACTACCCAGTGAAGGAAGCCAGAAATTGTTTGTTAAAACTTTTGTATTTTAAGTATAACATCCAAAACCAATTAATTGCTTACCTTAGCGAAGGCTCCTCTTGAGGAATATGTTTGGTATAATTCGCACAAGTTTTTAAATCGATGTTACCTATTTAATAATAGCTAGGTTTGCATTGAAACTGTCAGGTCACTTTCTTGTCTTTTCTTATAATCGTAATTATTTATAATTGTATATATTGTAGGTCTTTGACGAGATCTGCATCAATGAAAATGGAACTGATTTGATTTTACTAAAGTGGTAGCAACAGAAAGGCAGTGAGAAGGGAGTAAGGTTGTGAAGGAGTCAAGACAGAAGGAACAGAGGTAAAAAGAGAGGGGGGAGGCAGTGAGATGATGGATGTATGATGAGGTTATTTGATAGGTTAGTTGGTGTGAGAGAGGTGGGATAGAAATAGGAGTAGTGAGCGAGATGTGAGAAAGAGAGCGAAGTGACAGAGAGACCTGAGGAGTAGAAAAAAGGAGGCAGGGTAAAGAGGGATGAGGTTAAAAGTGGGGTGAAGCAGGTGGGGGAGAGGTACGCAGAGGTGAGGCGGAAGTAGCTAGACAGGGCTGAGGCAGAGAGCGACAGAGGCGATAAAGGGTCAGTTATATAGAAGGAGGCCCGGGACAAGGAGAGAGGGCTCGGTTTTGAGTGAAAAGTAGAAAAAGGTGTATTGAGAGAGGCGAGATAGACATGGGTGACACACAGAGATGTAACAATAGTTTGAGATCGAGATAAAGAGAAAGGGTTCAGGTACGAGAGGTAAGAAGAGAGATGCGACAGAGGAGTAGTTTTTAAACTAAATGCCACCCACCGCCTGAGAGTGCAGCGGTTAATGCTGGCAGACTGGTTTATGAAGTTTACACGTACAGCATGCATGGGCTTCTTATATGGGTCAGACCTGTGACCTCTGATCTGTTATCCACTATTAGTGTAATTACAAAATACACCAGCAGGAGCTGCAATGAGACCATCACTGGCAGCTAAGATAGTTAAAAATGTGTGCTGTGAGTGTGCTTTCAGATGAGTGTGTGTTTGTATGAAAGAGAAAAGTTGCATATGTGTGTCTGTATGGGTGAGCAAGTGTGTGTGAAAGTGAGTGAGTGACAGTCAGTGACGGGTAGTGGGTAAGAATGAGACCGAGTGTCAGTAAGGGAGTATGAGTGAGTCATGACTGCAAATGAAGAAGTGTGGGTGGTGGTCAGAACAAGCCATCACCCACTAGAACCATCACCCATTAGACTGAGTGAGATTGTCAGTGAGTGTAATTGAATACGTGTGAGTGAGAATGAGTGAGTCAGGGTAAGTGATTGAGAATGCATGAGTGTGTGTAAATGAGTAAGTGTGAGTGAGTGAGAGTAAGTGTGAATGAGAGTGTGTGAGTGTGAATGAATGAGTCAGAATAAGTGAGAGTAAGTGAGAGTGAGTTAGGATGAAGGAGTGAAAGTAAGAATTGGAGCAAGAAAGTGGGATTGTATGTAAGAGTGAGAATGAGAGTGAGTGCAAGAGAATGAGTGAGGCTGAATGAGTGCAAGTAAGGAGGGATTAATAAATGTGAGTGAGTGCGAATGAGTGTGAGTGACTGAATGCAAGTTAGCACAAGTAATAATGATGTATGCTTGCTAGTCTGCAGATGGCCCTGGCATACAGATGGTTATTCTTGGCTTATAGAGGCACTCACGGCAAAATACTGGTGTGTCCTACTAAAGGTAATTCTTAGCGTGACAAGCGTTTATCAAAATACATGCACGAGTGTACCTGAGTTAATTTTGGGCGTCGTGGGCACCTGTATAAAGATACTAGTATTGACATACATGAGGTCATTCTTGGCATATGGGGCATACATGGTAAAATGTTGGTGCTGATACACTTAAGAAAACTCGTGCTATGGGGGCACCTGTGGTAAAATGCTGGTAGCACATCTGAGGTCATCCTTGGCATAAGGGAGGATAATCATGGCATATATGGAGGGGCAACCAAAACTAAATATTGACCCTGACATACCGGGGGTAATTTTGACATAAGTGTCACCCATGGTATATGGACAGCATTAATGGCAAACTACTGGCATCTGCATGTATTTTTTTAAATAAGGGGCACAAACCGCATATGAGGGACACCCATGATAAAATGGTGGTCCTGGCACAATGGAGGTAATTTTTATATATGGGGCCACCCATAGCACATTTTTTAAACACAATTGGGTCAACTCTGGGCTTGGTTCACCATGAAATATTGAATATTTAATGGGTGCCCTTTCAGAGCATATGGCTTCTTAGCAAATTGTTGCGAAAACAATGCTTTAAAATGTAGTATAACCCCATTTTATTCAAAATGTTCTCATGGGAGGAAGCCACATGGATATGAAAGGCTCTCAAGAAGTGATGGTCAGTCTTCTTTATTACACATGAACAATAAGGCTTCCAAGAGGGTATGAAGATTCATGATATAAAAAGATGCTACTGCGGCCATCCAGTCCGAGCCTCCAAGAGTCACACAAACACCAACATTCCACATGAAGCCCCACCATTCCGATCCCTTTGCTACATCCACACACAAACAGACCACCACCACATCACCTCACACACACAGAGTATAATCCTCCAGAGAAGAGGTCTGACTCATTTGTACCTCACTCAGGGTAAGAATTACATCCCTCAAGTTTCAAAGATCATGTCAGCATCCTAATGTAAGTGGTATCCAAAACAGACATTTGTCTGTTTTGTGTTGTTATATTAATTATGCAGGTATTATAGAACTTCATCCATGTTAATAATTGTGATGACATCAGGGTTGATATGGGGGGTCCTGTGATGCCACTTCTGTGATGTCATTAAGGTCATAGGGTTTATGATGTTATGTTCGCTGCCCCTGGCATTTTGCTGAATCGACGTCCATGCTAGCATTCAAAATATCTGCACACCTGTACTGTTGGTAGAGTTGACACATAATGAGGGGCCTGTTTGAAGGTCTCGCTTTGCTCAGCCGTTAAAACATCTCTGGTGCAACATAGGTATCTGGCCCCTCTGATAGATGTAAGGTTACTGGATCAAATTATATCACATCAGTGACATTATGGCCCAGATTTACGAGGGCCTAGCACTTCCTTGCGCCACATTAGCGTCATTTTTTCTTACGCTAATGTGGCCCAATGAGGCCAAAATTGCATTGCCAGATTTACAAAGTGGCGCAATGCATGCATTCCACCACTTTGTAACCCCTCGCGCCACATTAGATGCAGGCATAATGTATGCAAGGGGGGTGTTACCCTGTTAGGGGGGGCTGAAAAAATGGCGCAATGATATCTAAAAGATTTCTTTGTGACATTTTTGGGGGCATTTTTAATGCCTGCTCAGAGCAGGCGTTAAAAGGGGGCATACCATTGGTTACAATGGACCCCCTATGTACTGCTCATGGTTAGCGCCATCAATAGCGTAACAAATCCTGACGCTATTGCCCCCTACCCTGCACCATGATGCTCTGTATTTTAAATACGGCGCACACCTGGTGGCGGTGGAGGCCGCTAAGGGGTGCAAGGGAAGTGGCACTGCACTAGGTGCAATGCCACTTTTCTTAAATCTGCCCCTATATCTTGGTTCAGCTTCTGCCTCTACATAACATGGCACTTTTGTACTTTAGTTCAACAGGTTCAGTTGAAGCGAATCAGGTCTACAGGTTCCAGAATATATTAAGCCGGAAGATGAATGTCCACGCAGGGCCAGTTTTAGGGCATTGCAACCGGTGCGGTTGCACTGGGCGCTGACCTGGAAAGGGGGGGCACTGACCTCAGAGGGTGGTGCTGTGTTGAGTAATACCTTACAATTTAAAAGCACCTGCTGCAGAGTTCCTTGTGCATCCAGCTTTCAGGCAGCAATACAAAATGTGGAATAACTCTTTTGATTAACGTTCCTGCTAGAGTTTTGTCCAGTGGCAGTTTTGACTCACCATAAGGTAGCAGAAAGGGTTAATATGCCTGCTGTAAAGATCAGCTCTGTATTGTATGTGGATAGCTGAGTGGATTTGTAAAGCCCGCCTTTCACAGCCGGTTAAAACAAATGAAATGTATGTGAGAGCAGGCTTATGGAGAGATGATGGGCACTTTTGCTGGGTGGTAGTGAGGGAATCCAAGGAGGAGGTCACGGGATGGGGGGCCAAAAAAAGATTGTTGCACAGGGAGCCACCAGCGGTAAAGTCGGCCCTGCCCGTGGTTGGAACATGGTGACCCGATCTCTGATCGCGGCTCAGTGCCCCTTGAAATGTGATGGATTTATAACATGGCTGCTCACGTGCGAGAAGCTGTCAGATAGAGTCATTGCCCGGGCCATCCATCGCCTCCACACCTGCACGCCTCTCCTCCTGCTGGGCCAGCGATGCAGGCAGACACTCCACGAGGCAGCCGGCCAGGCCCCCTTCCCTCTTTCTCCAGTCCCAAGGGCCTCATGAGGGACAGACAGCCGCTGTAAAGCACAGGTGCGCGGGCTGATGGATAGCGCAGCGTCGTTTACAGCTTCCAGAGGGGGTCTTAAATGAAGCGACGGGCCCGTCATGAGCCTGTCTGGGGGGGCACCTTAAAAGAAGGACGGACATGTCTCATTCTAAGGCTGGTTCCTTCTTTCCCGTTCTCTCCTGGAATGAAGTCCAGCTGTCTGTCTAATGAATGTTATCGTTTTTGTAATAGCACTTGAATCCCAAACAGGTAATCCAAACTCTCAGGCCCATGGTGCAAGGGTGCCTGCGTTGCACGCAGGATTGTTTTTTGTGCAGGAAGGGGCACCTTCCTGCTCAAAACAATCCTGAGAGAGTTTTTCCTCTTTCTATGTGTGCTGCAGACTGCAGCACACATAGAAAGAGGTAATCAAAACAAGGAGAAATAAAGATATTTCTCCTTGATACGAATCACCTGGGGAGGCGTAGGATTTTGGCGCATTTCCAAGTTTACCAGGTTTGGTAAATCTGGAAATGTGTCAAAAACTATGGGCGCTGCGTGAGAACACCTACACAACGCCCATGGAATGCCTCTCTGGCGCAAAGTAAGGCAAAGCAGCAATTTGCGCTGCCCTGCCTTACTTCAAAGTGGCTTTGCGTAGCTTCAAAAAATACGACAGGGTTTGCACCACGCATGTACCACGTTGCGTGATGCAAGCATGGTGCAAACCGCTCATAAATGTGCCCATAAAAATACAAATAGTCTTGTAGTTTCTACTGGAAATGTTTGTGTCTGTTCTGTTTGGGCAGTGCTTGTCTCCAACTGGCATCTTTTCAGTCTCTTCTCTTAAACATCATGCTACCAAGTTTGCTAGGCTCTCCGTCTTCCACCAGAAGATTTTGAAAACAAATCTTCCTTTTCTAGATCCCCCTTTTCCATCTGCCAATCAACACCCTAAACTAGTCCAGCTTGGATTATGGCTATTGCAGCATTTCTAGGACTCTAAAGTTATATGATGCAGACCTACAAGGGGCCTGCGATCTCCAGACTTGTTTCATTACAGATACCTATTTCCAGACTAGCTATCTCATCTCATTGTGCTTAGGGAAATGCTGAAGACGTGTTTTTTAACCAGTAAGCAATTAACTAGATTTTTTAGACTCACTGCTTTGATAATTTCTGTCCTTATAGCCAAAGTTAGGAAGTTTGGTTCATTAGCGCCAACAGGGTGTTGCCTGCGTGCGTTGCCTCACAAATAAACCTAACATAGCATAAAAAACGTAACATTTGCACATAGCAAATACGTGTGTGGCTTGTGGATGGAATGGCCAGGTGGGGCACGAAGGAAACTTCCGATTGTGGGCTAATAGCTGCTGCCAGGGGCCACAAAGTGCCTGTACCTGATTGTAAAGTATTGAAATAATTCAGGAGTTCCTCCTCTGGAATAAGAAGATAGTAATGGTTTTACATGATTTAGCTCTACAGTTGCAGGGATGCCACCTGAAGGCTTGATGTAGGACATCTGTAATTCCAGAATCACCTGGCACCAGGAGACTGTCCTGTAACTGTGCTCCATGAACAGGTGACAGCGTCCCACTTAGAAGACGCACCTTCTGACTACTGTATTGTGCTTGGTTTGCTTGACAAGGGAGGAAAGGCTACCCTTGGTAAACCCAATGGATAGGATGTCCATGGATGATGCTCTAAGGGATTGGGGATACAACTTAAGCCTGTACATGTTTTTGAGTGTAAGGGCTAGGCTGTTCACAGTATTTGCAATGTATGCCACTCACAGAAGAATCATCCAGATAAGGGTTATAGTATAGAGAAGAAAAGCCACAATTTTACAAAAGACTTGCAGAGCCTTGTTCTTCAGGCAAGCTATGATGACCACTATAGACTCAGTGACAGCCCTTGGGTCATGCATTTGTTGTCCAGCGACTTGGAGTGAAACGCACTCTAGAGCTCCAGCTTGAGGATGCTGAGCTCCGCCTGGAGGTGTTTTGGAGGGAAAAGAAAATTAGTTACTTACCTGTAACTGCAGTTCTCCAGTATTGGTATCTTTCATAGATTCACATGCTTGAATCATCCCCGTCGTCGAGGTGGGAGCCTCACGGTAAGTTTAAATACATAAAGCAGTAAGTCAGTAAAAGTAAAACCAGTAGGCCCCAGTAGGCCTCATAAGGTATTTTACAGTCTATCCACTTTGTTTTGTGAAAAGACCCAAACTTCAGTCTCAACCAATCAGGATTCAGCCCCTCCCAAACACTCCCAACAGAGGCTGAATTCCCTCAGATTTTCTTAGTAGGAGTGTGAAGTTTAATATCTGTATCATAGGGGAGCCTCTGAGGGGAGGAGGGTGGGTCGCATGTGAATCTATGAAAGATACCAATACTGGAGAACTGCAGTTACAGGTAAGTAACTAATTTTCTTCTCCAGTATTGGATCTTTCATAGATTCACATGCTTAAATCAGAATAACGAGCAGTAATGTTTTCTTAATTAGTGAATTACATTGACTGTAATTCTTTCGTGATTTTATAAATGATGTGAATCACATTAGTTCAGCTTTAAAAAACCACATACCTATCAATATCTGTACATCAATAGACATTCGAATAGAAGAGCAATAACAGGTGTGTGGAAGAAAAAACCTGTACTCTTTTCATTATTATGAAGAAGACGACAAGCTAAAACATTATAATGAAGTGAACAATCTGAAGCAGAAATGTAGGGTAAAACAGTGGTTCCCAACCTGTGGTCCGGGGACCCCTGGGAGTCCACGAAGCCTCCTCAGGGGGTCCGCGACTGCTTAGATAATTAAAAAATATTAAAAGATTAGGTCCCCAGCTTTCAGTAATGACTTAGTGGGGGGTCCCCGGACTCCAAGAACGAGTCAGTGGGGGTCCCCGGGTTCCAGTAATCAAAGTAGGGGTCCACAGAAGTCAAAAGGTTGGGAACCACTGGGGTAAAACACACTGTAGTTATTAAGAAGACTAAGAACCAATAATGAACATACCTTGAGTGTGGTGGTGGGATGTGTTAGAGGCTCACCTTATCGAAATAAATGCCTCAGCACTGCCTGCCCCACTGCTGTATCGATGTTGTTCGTTTCCTCGAGACAGTAATGCCTCGTAAATGTGTGTTGGCTGGACCATGTTGCTGCTCTACAGATGCTATGTAGTGGTACCCCTGCAAATAATGCAGCAGAAGTGGCTACTGATCTTGTAGAGTGGGCTCTCACCTTGGTGTGGAGCGGTTTTCCTGCTTTTGAATGGCAGAATTGAATTGCCAGACCAATCCATCTTGCTATAGTCTGTTTGGACACCGCGTGTCCTCTTCTTGTTCCTCCAAAAGCTACAAACAATTGATCCGACTGGCGGATAGCTTGAGTTTTCTGTAGATAAAACTTTAAACATCTTTTAATATCAAGGGAATGTAATGTTTTTTCCGCTACTGTTTGCGGATTTGGAAAAAAGGTTTTTAAGATAACTGGTTCATTTAGGTGAAACGTTGAAGGAACTTTCGGGATGTATTTTGGATTTGTGCGCAAGATGACACCTGAGTTTGTGAATTGTAGAAAAGGCTGTTTGATAGTGAAAGCCTGAATGTCACTGACTCTCTTTGCTGAAGTAAGAGCTAGCAGTAACGCTGTTTTCCATGAGATGAATTTTTGGTCAGCTTTGTGGATCGGTTCAAAAGGAGCTTTCATAAGCTGCATCAATACCACATTCAATGACCATAAAGGTGGAGGCCTTCTAACTGGCGGGAAAACCCGAAAAAGGCCCTTCATAAATTGTTTGACGATTCTTGTGGAACACAAAGAAACTCTGGGGGTGATTCTAACCCTGGCGGTCGGTGTTAAAGCGGCGGCCAACCCGCCAACAGGCTGGCGGTAAAAAAAAAGGAATTCTGACCCTGGCGGGAACCGCCAACACAGACAGCCACTTTAACACTCCGACCGCCACGGCGGTACAAACAAACAGCGCGGCGGTCACCGCCAACAGGCAGGCAGCAGACAATGTACCGCCCACACTATCACAACTCACCAATCCGCCACCTTTTCCGGGGCGGGAGCACCGCCGATAAAAACACGGCGGAAACAGACTACGAACGGGAAAACGCACACCACTACGCACTCCACGAGGAAGGAGGACAGCATGGAACCTGAATTAAACATCCTACCTGCTCTCGTCTACCTTCTCATCTACCACGAGTACGAAGTCCGGCGCAGACGACAACGGTGAGTACTGCACCTATGACACACGGGAGGGGGAGGACGAAAGGTTACGGCCACACACATATGCGACCCCCCCCACCCCCAACTATGTACACACCAATGCAGAGCAACAAGTCACAGTGACACCACCCAAACACCCCTGAAAAATGCTATGACATAATCAAATTTGGAATAAATATTTATGTACAAAAAAGCTCCTGAAAATTATCGTACAACCATGAAAGATATTTACAAGAAAACAAATAATATACACATCAGTGTATAACTGAAGTAACAAGTCCTGCACATCCTACGAATTCATCATGTCCGTGGGCCAAAGTTTTGAGAAACAAGGGCAAAGCCCACACAGGAGACCTGAGTCCTTTGGAGAGAACACTGCAGGGGCATCAGATGTAAAAACTACAGGCACCTCAGGGGGAAGGGAACGGGGGGGCACCACAGCCACATGAGTCCACGACGCCAGATCCACGAGGAGCCACCATGCCCACTGTACCATCCTGGGGAGTGCAAAGCCACAGTCTCTCAATGTCTCTACAGTGGGTGGGCTGCCCACTGTACCATCCTGGGGAGTGCAAAGCCACAGTCTCTCAATGTCTCTACAGTGGGTGGGCTGCCCACTGTACCATCCTGGGGAGTGCAAAGCCACAGTCCATCAGGTGGATGACAGTCTCCACTGGTCAAGGAGGAGGCATGGTGGGCACAGTGAACCATAAACAGTGCTTGAGACGGCGGTGCCCAGCGGAGCGGTGCTTGAGACGGCGGTGCCCAGCGGAGCGGTGCTTGACAGGATGGGCCCAGCGGAGCGGTGCTTGAGACGGCGGTGCCCAGCGGAGCGGTGCTTGAGAAGAAGGGCCCAGCGGAGCGGTGCTTGAGATGGCGGTGCCCAGCGGAGCGGTGCTTGAGAAGAAGGGCCCAGCGGAGCGGTGCTTGAGAAGAAGGGCCCAGCGGAGCGGTGCTTGAGATGGCGGTGCCCAGCGGAGCGGTGCTTGAGACGGCGGTGCCCAGCGGAGCGGTGCTTGAGAAGAAGGGCCCAGCGGAGCAGTGCTTGACAGGAAGGGCCCAGCGGAGCGGTGCTTGAGACGGCGGTGCCCAGCGGAGCGGTGCTTGAGAAGAAGGGCCCAGCGGAGCGGTGCTTGAGATGGCGGTGCCCAGCGGAGCGGTGCTTGAGAAGAAGGGCCCAGCAGAGCGGTGCATGAGATGGCGGTGCCCAGCGGAGCGGTGCTTGAGACGGCGGTGCCCAGCGGAGCGGTGCTTGAGAAGAAGGGCCCAGCGGAGCGGTGCTTGACAGGAAGGGCCCAGCGGAGCGGTGCTTGAGAAGAAGGGCCCAGCGGAGCGGTGCTTGAGAAGAAGGGCCCAGCGGAGCGGTGCTTGACAGGAAGGGCCCAGCGGAGCGGTGCTTGAGATGGCGGGGCCCTCTTCAGCGGTGCCTATCTTCACGGCGGGGCCCTGTTCAGCGGTGCTCTTCTGCACGGCGGGCCCTCTTCAGCGGTGCCTATCTTCACGGCGGGGCCCTCTTCAGCGGTGCTCCTCTGCACGGCGGGCCCTGTTCAGCGGTGCTCTTCTGCACGGCGGGCCCTCTTCAGCGGTGCCTATCTTCACGGCGGGGCCCTGTTCAGCGGTGCTCTTCTGCACGGCGGGCCCTCTTCAGCGGTGCCTATCTTCACGGCGGGCCCTCTTCAGCGGTGCCTATCTTCACAGCGGGCCCTGTTCAGCGGTGCTCTTCTGCACGGCGGGCCCTCTTCAGCGGTGCTTATCTTCACGGCGGGGCCCTCTTCAGCGGTGCTCTTCTGCACGGCGGGCCCTGTTCAGCGGTGCTCTTCTGCACGGCGGGCCCTCTTCAGCGGTGCCTATCTTCACGGCGGGGCCCTGTTCAGCGGTGCTCTTCTGCACGGCGGGCCCTCTTCAGCGGTGCCTATCTTCACGGCGGGGCCCTCTCCAGCCGTGCTCTTCTGCACGGCGGGCCCTGTTCAGCGGTGCTCTTCTGCACGGCGGGCCCTCTTCAGCGGTGCCTATCTTCATGGCGGGGCCCTGTTCAGCGGTGCTCTTCTGCATGGCGGGCCCTCTTCAGCGGTGCCTATCTTCACGGCGGGGCCCTCTTCAGCGGTGCTCTTCTGCACGGCGGGCCCTGTTCAGCGGTGCTCTTCTGCACGGCGGGCCCTCTTCAGCGGTGCCTATCTTCACGGCGGGGCCCTGTTCAGCGGTGCTCTTCTGCACCACGGGCCCTCTTCAGCGGTGCTCATCCAGCAGGTCAAGGGAGCCAGACCTGTGCTGCACTCCCTGCTCAGTCGCCCTCGGACCGTGACGTTTCTGGACCCTTCGGGGACGGACTCCTGGCCTCTTTAGTGTCCTCCTTCCCAGCTGGGATGTGACATGTGGGGTCCACCTTCTCCGCGCTCCTGCTGCCCTTCCGCTCCTTTGATGGGGCTCTCGGGCACTTGCCTCCCCTAGATGGTGTGGCTGGTGAAGTGGCCGCACATTGCTCCTTGGGGGCAGCCCTGTCAGTCCTCGCACGGCGGCCCTTGTTTTTGCGGGTCCTCTTGCCGGGGGGGGGGGCTGGACGTGTCCTTGCTGCTGATCGATGTGTCACTGCTGGCAAAGGGTGGACTCCAGAACCCATGCAAAACAGTGACACTCGAAGCTGGGCTGGTGGTGGCTGCGGTGCTCTTGGGACTCTTTGCAGATGGAGGGGGTGGGTCATCGGAGGGAAAGAGGTTAAGATTAGCCAGGAAAAGCTTTTTAGGTCCAAGGTAAAGGGTAGGAGAAGTGGTGATGGGAGTGGAGGAAGAGGATGTGGTTGTAGGAGAGTCAGGTGTGCTGTCATTGGGTGAAGGTGCTGGTGCTGTAGGCTGACGTGAGGTGGATGGCTGTTGTGTGGGTGGCTGCCTGCGTTTGTGTGTCTTGGAAGAGGGGGTGACAGACACAGTGGGAGAGGACACAGGGGACGTGTAAATGGCAGTGGGGGTGGTGACTGCACAAGTGTGGACTGTACTGGAGGGTGAGGTGGTGATGGAAGCACTGGCTGATGTTGGGGTGCATGCAGGTGTGAGTGTAGACGTCACAGGGAGGGAGGAGGGAGACGAGGAGGAGGGGGACACAGAGGTGGTTGTGACTGCTGGAATGTCTGCATCTGTGTGTTGCTTGGGTGAGTGTTTGTGGGATCTGTGGTGCTTGTGTCTGGATGAGCTGCTCTTGGGTGTTGAGGTGTGTCCAGGCTGGTCTGATGGTGTGGATGGGATAGGCTGAGGAACAGGAGACAGAGACAGGCTGGAGGCAGTCAGAAGAGGGAGGCTGGAAACAGGGACAATGGCTGCCGTCAGTGCTGAGGCCAGAGCAGTGAACGCTCGTTGATGGGCAGCCTGACCCGAATGAATGCCCTCCAGGTACGCATTGCTCTGTTGCACCTCCCTTTGCACACCCTGGATGGCATTCAAAAGGGTCGTCTGCCCAACAATGAGCGTCCTCATCAGGTCAATGAGCTCCGCACTGAGGGCAGCAGGAGCAACAGGGGCAGGGGCTGAGGTGCCTGGGGCGAAGGAGACGCGCGCCTTCCTGGGCGAGCGGGCACGGAGCGTAGGTTGAGGGGCTGCTGGGAGGGCGGTGCTGGTGCGCTGGGTGGCGGCTGTACCTGTAGAGGCGGGGGGCCCGGATGTTGCCGCCACCGCTAGGGAGCACCCATCCGAGGACGTGTCTGAGTCTCTGGTCTCACCACCGGTCCCCGTTGTGGTGCTCCCCTCGCCCTCCGGATCACTGGTGCCCTCAGTGTCTGTTCCTGGGCCCACCGGGGCCTTGTGTCCTGCAGCTCCCTCGTGCTCCGATGCCAAATCTCCTCCGCCTGATGATGCTAATGCACACATGCACAAGAAGATGAAGAGAAAGGGTGGGGGGAGAAAAAAGAAGACCAGGTTGAGTGCATGCAATGTCAACACCGTTGGCGGAGAGGACAGACACAGGAGCCTCATGCACTAAGCCGCGCATTCGGGGTACACTACTCAGTACTACTGACTAGGACAACAGGCCAAGAGACGTCAAACGCGCACATGGGTGATGCTGGACCATCAATGGCTGTACTTGTCACCCTATAGAGGTGGGGGCCGGGGGCACAGGGCCATGCCTAAGGGAGAGGACTACACTACAGAAAGCGCCCTGGCCTAATGTCACCCACAGCCCTCCTCCCCCACCCAGACGCCTCCACTGCGCAGAAAGATAGGAGAATGTGCTGATACTCACCCCCTTGTGTCTGCTGTGATGTCTTAAAGCGCCCATCCAATTCAGGGTAGGCCACCGCCAGGATCCGGGACATCAGGGGGGTCATGGTGCGACTGGCACCCCTCCTAGGTTGGGAGGCCATCCCCAGCAGTGTTTCTGCGGTCTTCCTTGTTCCGCGGCGGATGTCCTCCCACCTCTTGCGGCAGTGGGTGCCCGTCTGTTGTGGACCCCCAAGTTCCGGACTTCCTTGGCGATGGCACGCCAAATCTCGATCTTCTGATGGGCGCTGACCTATTTGACATGTACAGGGTGGAAAGGAGGAAATCATCAATGACCTGCATGTTAGATGTGATTGGCCCCCCCCCACCAACTTTGCCATATGGCACATGCTCTCATCTGTCGTGCGTTGCACTCCTCATTCGCCCCCACCCCACCAACTTACATCCACCCCAATCCACACAGGCATAGCCCATTCCATGTGCACCCGGTGTACTCACTTGTTGGTCTGGAGGACCGTAGAGTAGCGCATACTGGGGGAGGACCCCATCCACGAGCTTCTCCAACTCTTCAGATGTGAAGGCAGGGGCCCTTTCCCCAGTCGCAGCAGCCATTGTCACTTCCAGACCGAGGTCACAGCAGCACTTGCAGTATAGGTCCTCTCCTGTGGATGATCAGGTCTCGAGTGATCAATCAGCTAGGAAATGGCGGTCACGCCCGCGGCGGTGCGTACCGTGGCGGTGCGTACCGCGACCGCCGGCGCACATCGTCATTGGCTCCTGAAACCCATAGGGTTCAATGTTAACCAATGCGGCTTTGCGCCGCGGTCTTCGACCGCCTACCGCCACGGTGTGCCCCGCCAGCGCATTGACCTCACATCCCATTGTCCCACTTCACAGGTCAGGCAGCCGCCATTTCAAGGGCCTACATGGCTTAATTTTGACTGCGACACACAGGCCTAGGCCATGCATTGCCACACATACACGCCTTTCAACCCATTGCCATTCTTTAACTGTGCAAGCTGTCTGTACCTACCTGTGGTTTGCCTGACTCTGTGCTCCATGTTGTCCTTCCTAGGCACCGTCCGCTGGGACTTGCGAGGAGAAGGACGAATCCTCCCGTGTACCGACCGCTGGTGGACCTGTCGACAATGGAAGAACGCCATATAATACTTCGATACAGACTTGACCGTGCCACTATCCATGAACTGTGTGCCCAGCTGGAGCCAACCCTGATGTCCCCCATCCGCCAACCCACAGGGATTCCCCTTCTGGTGCAGGTTTTGTCAGTCCTCCATTTTTTGGCAAGTGGGTCATTCCAGACCACAGTGGCCATGTCATCTGGAATGTCTCAGCCTATGTTTTCAAAGATTTTGAGCAGAGTGTTGTCTGCCCTGATGAAACTCATGCGGAGCTACATCATTTTCCCAGAGGAGGGTGACTTGCCTACAGTGAAGGGTGATTTCTATGCCCTTGGACATATCCCCAACATCATTGGTGCCATTGATGGGACCCATGTGGCTTTGGTACCCCCAAAAGACGATGAGCAGGTGTACAGAAACAGGAAAAATTATCATTCGATGAATGTGCAGGTGGTCTGTTTGGCTGACCAGTACATCTCCCATGTAAATGCCAAGTTCCCAGGGTCAGTGCATGACGCGTATGTTATGCGAAATAGCAGCATCCCCTATGTGATGGAGCAGCTACAGAGACAACGTGTGTGGCTAATTGGTGACTCTGGTTACCCCAACCTGCCTTGGCTACTGACCCCAGTGAGGAATCCCCGGACCAGGGCAGAGGAACGGTACAATGAGACCCATGGGTGAACTAGGAGGATCATCGAAAGGACCTTTGGCCTCCTGAAGGCCAGGTTTAGGTGCCTGCATATGACAGGGGGATCCCTGATGTACTCACCAAAGAAGGTGTGCCATATCATCGTGGCCTGCTGTATGCTTCACAATCTGGGATTGCGACGTCAGGTTCCTTTCCTGCAGGAGGATGGTGCAGATGGTGGTGTTGAAGCAGCTGTGGAGCCTGCGGAGAGTGAAGAGGAGGAAGACTTAGAGGACGACACAGACAACAGGGACAGAGTAATAGAACAGTATTTTCAGTAGCACACAGGTAATGATCACCCATGCCATTTTACATTTCCTGAAAGCCTCCTGCATCTCAACTTTGTCGATTTCCCCCCAGAACTATAAACATGATGTTTGATTTTCCCTTCCCTTTTCTGTGCTGTATGAGCCACTGCGTGACCTCGGCTTGGTTGGCCCATGGACTAATGCTAAGTTACCTCGGTATGTGTAATTCACAATGTTAAAAATACGTAATTGATATGTAATGTGTCATACATTTGTAAATAAGACAGGCTGAGTCCTGATTGATTTCAGTGCAATGTGTGATTTATTATTAGTGCATAGATATTGGTACATGATAGTGAAACAGTGATGGGTGGGGGTAGAGTAATGTCCATGGCAGAGTCCAGTTCTCAGTCTGACAGGTGCATTGTCCATATGCCTGTGGCAGGATGGAGCAGGGGCAGTTCAAGGTTTGACAGGGTGGCAATGTTGAACAGTGGGAGGACTTCAGGGGGTATGTGATGCTGGCGGGGGTCTTGACATCCTACTCTGTCGGTTTTTTTGATCTCAGGCTCCTTTTGCGGGGTGGTTGTTGTTCAGCAGGAGGTGGGGTTCTGGTGGGCTGTCGTTGTGGTGGGGCCTCCTGTCCACTAGCGCCGGCGGAGGTGGTAGGCTGTTCCTGTTCCTGGCTAGTGACAGGGGCCCTGTGTGATGCCACATGGTCCCGAAACGTGTCCTCTATACGGTTCAGGGCCTGGACTATGCTCCCCATAGCGGTTGAGATGTTGGTGAGTTGGTCGCTGAACCCCATGTAGCGTTGCTCCTGCTGTGCCTGGATCTCCTGGAACCTGGCCAGTACCATCGCCATCGTCTCTTGTGAGTGGTGGTAGGCTTCCATGATGGTGGTGAGGGCCTCTTGGAGAGTGGGTTCCCTGGGCCTCTCCTCCCCCCCCCTGTCGCACAGCAGCCCTCCGAGTTGCCCTGTTTCCCTGGGCCTCTGTCCCCTGGACGGTGTGCCCACTCCCACTGCCCCCAGGTCCCTGTTGTTGTTGGGTTGGTGGGTTACCCTGGGTGCCCTGTAGTGGTAGACACACCGCTGCTTGACCTGTCCTAGAGACAGAGGCATGGGCCCGCTGGGTGGGAGCTGTGCTGTTGTTCCCAGAGGGGGTTGGGTCTGCAGTGGCCTGTGTCTGGGTGAGGGGAACCGACTGCCCAGAGGTCCCCGATGGTCCGGGCTGGTCATCAGGGTCCAGGTCGACAGAGCTGCTGTCATCACTAGGGGCCTGTTCCGGGGGTGGGATGGACATTTCTGGTCCCTCCTGACCGGTGTGTTGTCGTTCGGGTCCTGCATGGGGTAAGAGGGTATGGTTATTGTTTCTGTGTGTGCATTAGCTTGCGTTTTATGGGTGCCCTTGTCCCCCAGTGCTGGCATTCCCTTGGGGGAGGTGTTGTGAGGGTGTTTTGTGGGGGGGGATGGGTATGTGCAGTGGTCATGCTTAGGTGATGGGTGTCCATAGTTTGGGGATGGCATGCAGGGGTTGGTGTTGGGTGGGTTGTGCTGGAGAGACATTCTCAGGGAGCATGTGTGCTGTGGGGTTGGGGGTGAGGGTGGGGGTTAGCATGCTGGGGGGGGTGAAGTGGTTGGGCTTGTACTTACCAGAGTCCATTCCTCCGTGTACTCCAGCGAGGCCATCAGGATGCAGGATGTTTAGTACCTCTTGCTCCCATGCTGTGAATTCGGGTGGAGTGGGTGGGGGTCCCCCGCCAGTCTTCTGCACTGCGATGTTGTGTCGCGAGACCATCGATCGCACCTTCCCCCTTAGGTCGTTCCATCGTTTGCGGATGTCGTCCCTATTTCTGGGATGCTGTCCCACCGCGTTGACCCTGTCCACGATCCGCTGCCAGAGCTCCGCCTTCCTAGCTATCGTGGTGTGCTGCACCTGTGTGCCGAAGAGCTGGGGTTCAACTCTTAGAATTTCCTCCACCATGACCCGGAGTTCTTGGTCCGAAAAGCGTGGGTGCCTTTGTGGTGCCATGGGGTGGTGTGTATGAGGTGTGGGGTGGTGTATGTGATGATGTGTGTGTTGGTGTGTGGTGCTTTGTGCTTCTATGTGGTGTGTGTGATGTTGTGGTGTGCCTCTGTGTGTCTGGCTCTCTATTCTCTGATGTGTCTCTCTCTCCTTCGTCTCTGGTTTTTGTTGGTAGGGGTTTGTGGGTGATGTGGGTGTGTGTTTTATATGGGATTGGATGTGTGGGAGTGGTGTGTGTATGTGTTTCAGGTGTGTGCCTTTCAAATTGTCCAATGTGGTAGGGGTTTGTAAAGGTGTGTGTATTTTGACCGCGGCGGTGTGTACCGCCAATGGAATACCGCGGTTGAATGACCGCCGCGTGGATTTGCGGGTCATAATGGGATGGGCGTATTTCTGTTGGCGTGGCGGTGGAGGTTTGGTCTTCTCCAGTTTACCGCTGGCCGCTGATGTGGCGGACTGCAGTGGAGGGCAGATTTTTGGAGGTTTTGCAGTTGTGGGTCAGAATGTCCGTGGCGGCTGACCGCGGCCGCGGCGGTATTGTGGCGGCCTTCTGACCGGCGGTAAGCAGCTTTTACCGCCGAGGTCAGAATAACCCCCTCTGTCTGGAGATCTGCGGTATCTGGAGATTGCTGCCAGATGTACCCGAATAGAAGAATATGCAAGCCCTGATTTTGCGAGGAGCAGGAGATATGGAAGTATCTGTTCCGGAGTAGAGGACAAAGGATGTACATCTTGTGTAGCACACCATATACAAAAACGTTTCCATTTAAGTTTATAGGTTTTGTTGGTAGTGTCCGCTCTAGCTTTCGCCAAGATGTCTCTACACTCCGGGGAAATGTTGAGATTCAAGTATTCATTGTATTCAGGAGCCATGCTGACAAATGAAGAGATGACGGATCTGGGTGTCTGACTTGTCCCTGGTGCATCGTTAAAAGAGTCGGGCTCTGTCTGAGTCGTAGATGTGGTCGTTCGGAGAGCATGAGGAGCTCCGTATACCAGACTTGTCTGGGCCATTTGGGAGCTATGAGCAGAAGGCGACACCCCTCCGCCTTCAGTTTGTTGATGACTCTCGGAATGAGCGGGATCGGAGGAAAAGCGTAGGCATAAACTCCGGACCATCTCATCGAAAACGCATTCCCCCACAAATCTTTTTGGGGAAGCCAACTTGCGTAGAACTGGCATTTCTTGTTCTCGAGAGTGGCAAATAGATCTAAGTTCGGTTTGCCCCATAATAGAAAAAGGCTGTTGAGAGTTTTCTGGTCCAGTTCCCACTCGTGATAAGGAATCACTGTCCTGCTCAGGGTGTCTGCTAGAATATTGGTTTGTCCTGGTACATGCTCCGCTTTGAGTGAAATATTGTGCTTTATAGCCCATGTCCAAATCTGTTGGGCTAGCTGCGAAAGTTGTAGGGATCTTGTGCCTCCTTGCTTGTTTAGATAAAACATGCTGGTTGTATTGTCTGTCCTGATTAAAACGCTTGAACTCTGTATCTTTGGTAAGAAAGCTTTCAGAGCTAAGTGTATTGCCTTGAGTTCCAGATAATTGATGTGGAGCTGACGTTCTTTTTGATTCCAGATACCGCTGATTTGCAGGTCTTGGCAATGTGCCCCCCATCCTGCAAGAGAGGCATCCGTTGTTACTATGTAACTTGGTGTTTGGAGAAGAAAAGACAGTCCGTTTGACAAATTGGTTAGATTCGCCCACCACCTCATGATGTTCTTCATTGGAGTCGTTATGCGAATCTTGTCTTCGAAGGAACCGTTGAATGATTTGTAGATGCGGACTGAAACAAACCTTCTTCTGGAGAGCCTTTCTGCCAAGGAGGTTAACTTTTGTTTCCGCTCGTAAGATGGGTAGGCTTTGTTGCGGACTGTGTCCAGAATTGCCCCCAAGAAATTCAATTCCTGTTTGGGGTAGAGTTGAGATTTCTGATAATTGACTACGAACCCTAGATTGTGCAGCAATTGAAGGCAATGGGAAATATGATTTGTCACTTGCAATTTTGAGGGTGCCTTTATAAGCCAGTCGTCCAGGTAAGGGAAGACCTGGATCCCTGACTGGCGGAGATGTGCTGCTACCGGAGCTAACATTTTTGTGAAGATTCTGGGGGCTGATTTGAGGCCGAATGGCAGAACTCGGAATTGAAGGTGCATACTTCCCACTCTGAATCTTAGGAATTTGCGATGGTTGCGATATATGGGGATATGAAAATAGGCATCCTGGAGGTCTAGGGATGCCATCCGATCTCCGGGATTTAACAGACGCAGGACATCCTGTAGAGTTACCATCCTGAACGATTGCTTCTTTAGAAACTTGTTCAGGGCTCTCAAGTCCAGAATGGGGCGCCAGTCTCCTGAGGGTTTCTTTACAAGGAAAAAACGAGAGTAGAATCCTCTGTTCTTTTGAAATAAAGGGACTGGTTCCACTGCTCCTTTTCTCAGCATTATTCTTACTTCCCTGAGGAGTTGGTTCAACCTCGGAGGCGGTGGGCCCGATGGAGGAACAGTTGGTGGTGTTTGAGTGAATTCCAGAGTATGACCTCTGGCCACTACATCGAGTACCCATCTGTCCGATGTTATAGCCTTCCAGTTGGGAAAATAGGAAGTGATGCGACCTCTGACCCTCGATGTTGGTTGGTGGGGAAGCGTTAAGATGATCAGTGGGTCATTGTTTTCTGCCTGAATCTCTTCCTCGGGCAGCTCCTCTTCCTCTAGCCGGGTGTTTGTAAGCTGCGGCCAGAGGCAATCGATAATGCTGCTGTTGCTGATGGTATTGCTGTTGTGATCCTGTGGAGGAAGATGGATATTGTGACCTGTATTGCTGGTATCCACCTCAAAAGGAGTAATTACCTCTACCCCTTGCTCCACAAAAAGGCTGTTTTTTATATTGCAGGGTACCTAGGGATTTCGCCGTATCGGTATCCGTCTTGATAGCCTGCAACATATCGTCAACATGTTTGCCAAACAAACTCTCTCCATCGAAAGGCATGTCAAGAACACGAGTCTGGACTTCTGGTCTGAATGAAGTCGCCTTTAGCCATCCTTGTCTGCGCAGGACTGCTGCACCAGCTAATTGTCTAAAGCCAGTGAGAGAGATGTCTATTGCGCTGTCTATTATTTCTGCGGAGACCCTTTCTCCCTCCTGCAAGACCTTTTTTGCTTCCACCTTGACATCTTCTGGCAGTAAATCTAAAAAAGCAGACATGTCTGCCCACATCTGGCGATCGTACCTTCCCAAGATGGCGAGGGAGTTAGCCGCCTTAACGGTGACTGCGGCCACAGAGGAGAATTTCTTGCCAATATTGTCTAATCTCCTTCCTTCTTTATCTGGGGGAGACGCAATAGGTGTGGAGGGGTTTTTGGAACGTCGCTGAGCCGCCTGTGATATCACAGAGTCAGGTTTCGGCTGGGAGACGAGACAGGCCGGAGAATCATCAGGGGCCTTATATTTTTTCTCTAATCTTGGCATTTGTGAAGGCACTGTTGCTGGGTTTTTCATTGCCTTCAAGCCCTCCTGCCATAAGAAATCGACAATGGGTATAGCTCTCGCAGATCTTTTTGATGGCTCTTTAAAGTCGTACAAAAAACATTCTGTTTCATGAGAAACAATAGCAAGGCCAAAACGTTTCGCCGCTCGCTCTATCAGATTATGGAAACCTCCTATGTCCTCTGGAGGAGAATCTACTGGACCTGCTGGCGGTGGAGATGGTGTGGGGACGAGGTAATCATCCCATTCACTAGTCGCCGAATCTCTTAGTTCACCCTCTTCCCTTTCGTCGTCCGATGAGGGGCAAGCTTCCTGGGTTTGGCTAATTACAGGTATAGTAGCCTGTGGCGTTACGGAAAGGCTAGTAGTATGAGCTTGCCGAGGTGTCTGGTAGCTCTCAGGTCTAGGTGGCGTGGACTGAGTTGACGGTGGAAACCTTCTATAGTAGTCTTTCAACATAAGTTGTAGATCTGTCACTAATGTGCTAGGCATAGCGAGGGGCGATGGTTGTTGTGTCTGTGGATAAGAGGTTGAGGCATAACTAGGCTGATACTGTTGATCCTCTTCTTCGTCAAACTCTTGGCATTGCACATTGAGTTGTGACGGACTACTAGCTGCCCCAAACATTCCCTCGTTCTGCGAGTATGTGTCGTCGTCCTCATCCTCTAAAAGATGTTGTGGTGGGTATGGCAACACTTTACTTGGTGAGGTATGCATTGGAAGAATATCAGACGCCTTGTCCCCTATATTAATAATTGAAAGGGGTAAGAATCTGGAGGAGTCGTCCTGATGGTACGAGGAATGGTGAGGCGAAGTATCCAGGTAGGTGGATGGTTTGTATACTGCTAATTCCGTAGATATGATCGTCAACGGTTCACTCGTCGGCGGTTCCCTCGTCGACGGTTCTTTTTTGGCCCGTTCTCTCGTCGACGGTTCTCTCGTCGACGGCTCTCTCACCGACGGTTCCTTCGTCGACGGGTCTCTCGTCGACGGTTCTCCCACCGACGGTGCTCTCGTCGACGGCTCCGTCGTCGTCGGCGTCTTTATTAACGGGTTCTCAGTTAACGAATCTTCCGTCGATGGTCTCTTCGTCGACGGGTACTTTATCGACAACGGTCGTGTTGGTGCCATCATCGGCAGTGTCTTCTTGAACCTCATTGAGAGGTGCTTCGTAGATGGGAGTTCCCTGGTTGATTGGTGAACCCAGGAGGCCTCCGCTGTCGACGAGGTGGTTGCCGACGAAGCTTTCTTAAAATTTTTTGCTGTAATTATCGTCATCGATGACAATGGCGACGACGTCATAATCATTGGTGAGGCTGGCGTCATGAACGTCGACGATACCGTAGTCGCTGTTACCGTCGACACAGTCGTCGACGAGGTGGTCGTCGACGGATGTTTTTTCACCGAAAAGAGTTTTTCTGGCTCTCTTTGTGGTGACAGAGACAGAGATGGCTTTTTTGAGGTACTTTTCTGGTGTAAAGGTGTAGTAGGTTCTGAATGAACCTTTTTTGGCCCCTGCTTAAGTGTCTCTGAATGAAAAACATCCTTTTTCGTCCCAGTAGAGACTTTCTTCTTGAGCACCTTTCTTGGTGGTTCATCCGACCCTCTGCTTCTCTCACCTGTTCTTTTTTGAGGGCGAGAAGTCTGTGGTGATGCATCGCTGTCATCTGAGGAAGGATGCTCTAAGGCTTTCTGTTTTTGTAGCCATAAGAGAAGTCTACCCTCCCGGTCTTTGAGGGTTTTTTGACTAAAGGTGCGACAGATTTTGCAGTCTCTCACCTTGTGGTCTGGATGAAGGCAATAAATACACTTCTTGTGGGGGTCATCAACATGCAGTCTCTTCTTCCCACAGGTGTCACAGTCTCTGAACAGACCCCTTTTTGCCTTTTCAGACATAGTAGAGCTGTAGCAAGTTTCCTGAGAGAAAAAACTAATCTTCAGTCAGAAAATAGGAAAAAACTGAGCAGAGCTCAGGGAGACTCCCTTCACACGACGTGCGGTAGAAAATCTGAGGGAATTCAGCCTCTGTTGGGAGTGTTTGGGAGGGGCTGAATCCTGATTGGTTGAGACTGAAGTTTGGGTCTTTTCACAAAACAAAGTGGATAGACTGTAAAATACCTTATGAGGCCTACTGGGGCCTACTGGTTTTACTTTTACTGACTTACTGCTTTATGTATTTAAACTTACCGTGAGGCTCCCACCTCGACGACGGGGATGATTCAAGCATGTGAATCTATGAAAGATCCAATACTGGAGAACTGAGGCAGCCACCAATGCCTAAAGGCCCTATCCTCTGGCACCAAGGTAAGTATACTAATGGTACCCTTTTAAGATACTCAGCTAAGAATACCCCTTGTTGGGTAAATTAAAAAAGCGCAAGGTGACATAGCCGCTGCCTGGTTCCGCTGATTCCTGCACCCAGGGCTTTAAGTGGGATGGGTCCTCCCAATGCTCAGACTTAGCAGCAATTACACATTTCACATTGTACCTCACCTTGCATTCCCTAGGAGTATTTGCTTTTTCCCGATTGTGTCCCTGTAGTTTTGTCTTAATGCATCATATGTTCTTTCAAATTGCATACTGTGAATTGAGTAGTCTCTAGATGCCAGGGGAAGTTTATGTTGTGGGTGGGTGCTCATAAAGGGGCACAATTTAGAGGTCTGAAGTTGAGGCTAACAAGTTTCTTACAGTGGATGTCTGTGGGTCATAAAGGTGTTCATGCTACATGTTCGTCCAAACCTTGACCTCTTAGTAAGGTGAACGCAGGAGTGGATGGCCACACGTGCCAGTTACAATTACTATTTAATGGGAAAGCAGTGTAGACAGCTGTTGAACTACTGAATGTATCAAAGGTAACAAAAAATGGCTTGTGTAGGGAGTGACACAAGAAAGTCCATGCAGAAGGGCAGAGTGAAGAGAATCTGATGAAGAGGAAGGACATAACGTGAGATCTGCAGAAGGATGATTTCATAAATATATGGGAAGAAAGCATGTCTAACAGAGTGTGAGATTGCAGAAGAAAGTGTATAAAGGAAGTATAAGTATAAAGGAAAGAACATGATTTTGATATACTATGAAGACCCCCCTCTTCCACAGAGTTTTGTAATGTTTAATTTCCAGTCTTATATTTTCAGAATTGAAAACCTTTCAATTTTGGTCATCCATAACAATATGACTTGTTACTCATTTACCTGCTACTAATAACAAGCATTTGCAAAGCTAAGCTAAGCTAAAAGGTCTGGCTTGTTTTAGATGTATGTGTTTGTTCTTCTGTGATATGTCTGGATGCAACAACAGA
Organism: Pleurodeles waltl; assembly: GCF_031143425.1. NCBI lineage: Eukaryota > Metazoa > Chordata > Amphibia > Caudata > Salamandridae > Pleurodeles > Pleurodeles waltl. The sequence continues at coordinate 1,310,580,261 of NC_090437.1, read as the reverse complement.
GAGCTCTCAGAGAGGCATGCAAATATTTGTCAGGTGGCATGATGCATGAAACAGAGGCTTCTAGTTTATGTGTTTAAAGCTATTCCCTTAATTATATTAGCAACAGTAATTCGCTCAAAGAAAAGGTCCAAGCCTCTACCCCCCACCCCTTGGTTCAACCAGGCCCTAAGAGATCAACATTTGGTTTGTAAGCAATTAGAAAGGAAATGGCCTAAGGACTATAATTCAGAAGACTTGTAGCAGTTTAGAACAGCACTAAAAGCTTATCACAAGCAGATTAAGACTGCAAAAAAGCACAATTCAACCAAAAGCTTATCTTTAAGATTTCTAACTTTTTCCTTATACCCAGGGTACTGGGAAAACAGATTCCTCCTTCCCAAGCATTATGCGCCCAGATCTTGTGAAGGTACAATCTATTCAAAGGGATTTTATCACTCCCGCGTTTTCAAGAACTGACACTGTGAATGAGGAGCCCTTGAAGGCAAGGACTGCAACTTTGCTAACCTTTCAAACAATTTCTCTTGTCCAATCCCGCCAGGCCATCTTGGCCTGTAAATCAGGATCACCAAATGATCCCTGCCCCCCCAGGTCCTCCATAAGGTTGTGGACGTAGTCAATGTTGAATAATTCCTTAGCTGCAGCGGAAGTACCGGCAAGATGGAAGTTGGCAGTGGTCAAACCTTTGAACAAAAAGTCCCTTGTAGATTCTACAACGCTGTCCAACCTACGCCCAATTTCGTTGCTGCCTGCAATGAGTAAAATAATTGAAAATTTGGTTAATACCCAATTAATACATTTTATGGAAAACACCAATGTACTTCACCCACGGCAATCAGGTTTTCGACCTAAGCATTCCACTGATTCGGCTCTGTTGGAAGTCACAGACATTCTAAAATTGCCATTGGATGCAGGAAAGAATGCGGCGCTGATTTTATTAGACTTATCTGCAGCATTCAACACAATCTCTCATGATATTCTGCTCCAGCGTATTAGAGAATATGCGATTGCTGGTTCGGCCCTTTTCTGGACAAAATCATTTCTCATTGATCACAAACAGATGGTTAAGTTGGGCCCTTACTCTTCTGAAGAAACCATAGTTACCTCTGGTGTCCCGCAGGGCTCTTCATTGAGCCTGGCTTTATTTAACATTTACATAGCTCCTTTAATTTCCTTGATAACTTCCTTTGGAATAGATACCATTTCATATGCAGATGACACCCAGTTGATACTACACTGGATAATTCATCACTTGGACCAGAAGCGGAACTTTAAAAATTGTTTCACTGCAATCATTTAGTGGTTGCAAACCAACCATCTGAAATATAATACTGAAAAAAACGAGATCATGCTGTTTGATAAGTCTAACAATTTTACTCCCTCCGAATGGTGGCCAGATTCAGCCCCCCTCCTCTAGCTACAGTGGAGGTCATCAGGAACCTTGGAATAAAATTTGACTCCCTACTGTTATTTTGTTATCAGGCCCTTGCGATAGCAGGCACATGTTTTAATTTAATAAAATCCTTGAGGACATTTTTTAATTTTATGCCCCAGATAACTAGAAAAACGGTAGCCTGTGCACTTATCACTTCCGGGCTGGACTACTGTAACAGTCTGTATGCCGGTTCTTCTAAACAGACTGTGCAAAAACTTCAAGTTGTCCAACACTCAGCTGCCAGAGCAGTTCTTAAACTGCAAGAAGATCATCTGCTTCAGCATCTTTGAAAGCTCTGCATTGGCTGCCGGTCCACAAGAGGGTCCTCTTTTCAATTCTTCTGATGACTTTCAGAGCCCATAAAGCAACCAGGCCTAAATTCCTTACAGCAAAGTTCACTCCTATGTTACTAGTAGAACCCTGAGGTCCTCACAAGCCAATCTGCTCAAACCTGCCTCGTTCAGATTGAAAACTCAAAGGGGCAAATCCATCACTGTTTTAGGCACCAGGGCATGGAACTCCCCCCCAGTCCCTTAAGGTTTATAAATTTGTGACCTGTTTTCAGAGAGTAGCTAAAGACTTGGGTCCTCATTTGGACCTTGGCGGTATAAACGGCCTACCACCGTAGCGACGGCCGCCAAAAGACCATCGGCGCAGCTACCAGCCGTCCGCCGTATTATGACCACAGCTGGATTTCCGCCAGAAGGATGGTGGAAATCCAGCTGTGACCATGCCGGCGGATGGAGGTAAGGTGGAGCTGCTGCCAGCAAAAGCGCCACACCAGAGAATTAATACGGCCTGGCGGTGTTCTGCTGGCGAGCAGCGCCTCGTCCTGTCTTCTGCCGGAGGACCCCCTGGATCCAGGTAAGTGGGTGCTCCGACAGGGGAGGAGGGTGGGGGGTGTTGTGTGTGTGTGGGGGTGTGTGTGTGTATGACTGTGCATGCATGAATGTGGGTGTGTGTTGCGCGTTGTATGTGTGTGCATGTTTTGGGGTGTGAGTGCGTGTATGTTGAGTTGTGTGACTGCGTGTCTGCGTATATGTATGAAAGAGTGTGTGTGAATGGATGTATACATGCGTTGATGAATGTTGGAATGGGTGTGTGTATGCGTTTGTGCGTGTTTGAAGGGAGGGGCGTGTATGAGGGGGGTCTGGAGAGGAAGGGGTGTGAGGGCAAAGCTGTGAAGGGCAAGGGGGCGGGGAAGACCCTATCAGTGACAGGGAAGGGATTCCCTGTCACTGATAGTGCCTACTGCCATGGTTTTCATGGCAGTAAGGATGCCACGAAAACCATGGCGGTAGGCGGGGTCATAATCCTACAGGCGGGCAAATGATGGCCGCCGGGCTGGAGATTGAAGTCTCCAGCCCGGCGGCCATTACCGCTGTGGCGGTAGGTGTGGTACAATGTCATAATATGGAGGAAAGTACCTCCAGAGTACTTTCCTCCATATTACCATCAACCGCCGGGGTCATAATGACCCCCATTGTCACAGCAACTGACTCTCGGATTCACATACAGGTTCTGTAAAGGAAAAGATGCATCATTATGTCAGTTGATGTGTGAATATGACCCTCTGCTCACCGTTTTCCTCCATAGGCTTCAACCGCTGAGGATGAATATGAGATGGCGACATCCTCCGGTGTACAGACCCCTGGTGGACCTTGCGACAATGGAAGACAGGCACATTATCCTAACATACAGACTTGATCGGGCCACAATCCAAGAACTGTGTGCCCAATTGGAGCCAGACCTGATGTCAGCTATCCTCCAGCCCACAGGTAAACCCCTGTAGTGCAGGTCCTGTCAGTGCTCCATTTCCTGGCAAGTGGTTCCTTCCAAACAACAGTGGCCATGGCACCAGAGATGTCTCAGCCAATGTTCTCCAAAGTGTTGACGAGAGTGTTGTCAGCCCTGCTTAAACACATGTGCAGCTACATCATATTTACCCTAGGTGGAGGTTTTGGCCACAGTGAAAGCTGACTTTTATGCCCTGGGACATAGCCCCAACATCATTGGTGCCATTGATGGTACCCATGTAACATTCGTCCCCCCCCCGGAGAAATGAACTAGTGTTCAGGTATAGAAAAAGCTATCACTCTCTGAATGTGCAGATGGTGTGTTTGGCAGACCAGTACATCTCCCATGTGAATGCCAAGAATCCTGGCTCTGTGCATGACCCTTTTATCTTGAGGAATAGCAGCATCCCATATGTGATTGGCCAACTCCAGAGGCACATGGTGTGGCTAATAGGGGAGCCCAAGTTCCCCACCCAGTATAAGCTGGTGTCTGGGTATGGTGTTGTCCCTAAGGGTGAGTGTGTGGCTAGCAGGTATCCCTCGATATTTGCAGGTGACTCTGGTTACCCTAACCTCTCATGGCTACTGACCCCAGTGAGGAATGCCAGGACAAGGGCAGGGGAATGTTACAATGAGGCACATGGGTGAACAAGGAGGATAAATGAAAGAACCTTTGGCCTCCTGAAGGCCAGGTTCTGGTGGTTCCATCTGACAGGTGGATCCCTGTACTACTCACCCAAGAAGGTGTGCCAGATCATCGTTGCATGTTGCACAACCTGGCCTTGAGGCGCCAGGTGCCTTTTCTGCAGGAGGATGACCCTGGAGATGGTCTTGTGGCAGCGGTGGAGCCTGTGGACAGTGAGGAAGAGGAGGCAGAGGAAGAAGATGTGGACAACAGAAGTAATATAATACAGCAATACTTCCAGTGACACACAGGTAAGACACTGTAACTTCACTTTACATTTCAGTTTTGTGTTGGACATTGTACATGGCAGCCTGATTTCCCTATGTCTATGGCCACTTACTGCCCTTTGGCATCTCTATTTTCAGATCTCTGTGGCCCATTCTGGCTCCTGGTATGTTTACTGCTGCCCACTAAAGGTAATATCAATGTATAAATAACTGTACATATGACTTGCAATGTTTTCTGAATGTTGTACTAATACATATTTCAATCATTTGACAGACTCAAGATTTGTATTTGTTCCAAGGGTGTTTATTTAAGTGCTAATACGTAGAGGGGAATGTGCAATGGGCTGGGGTGATGGTGAAGGAATGTCCAGTCAGAGTCCAGTCTCTTGGTATCACAGGTGCATTGTCCAATGGGGCATAGGAAGGGGAGTAATGGCAGTTGAAGGTGGACAGGGTGACAGAGTGGGACAGACAATCAGGAGAGTCCTATTTCCTGGTGGGGGTCTTGGCAATGTTCTGTGGCTTGTGCCTGGATCGCAGGGACCGTTTGCAGGGTGGTTCTCTTTCTGCAGGGGGTGGGGTGCTGGTGGTCTGTTGTTCGGTGTGGCTCGTGTCAGGGGCCCGTTGTTGTGCCACTGCCTCCCTCATGGTCTTGCCCATGTCTGCCAGCACTCCTGCAATAGTGACCAGGATGGTGTAGTGGTTTTTGAGGTACTCCCTGATCCCCAGGTACTGTCCCTCCTGCAGCCGCTGGGTCTCCTGCAACTTGGCCAGTATCTGGCCCATGGTCTCCTGGGAATGGTAGTATGCTCCCAGGATGTTGGAGAGTGCCTCATGAAGAGTCGGTTCCCTGGGCCTGTCCTCCCCCTGTTGCACAGCGGTCCTCCCAGTTTCCCTGTTGTACTGTCCCTCTGTCCCTTGAACCGTGTGCCCACTGCCACTGACCCCAGGTCCCTGATCGTCCTATGTTTGTGGGGTTGCCTGGGGTCCCTGTAGTGGTGAACACACTGCTGATTGACATGTCCTGGGGACAGTGGCATGGGCCCGCTGGGTGGGTGCTGTGATGGTGTTTCCTGAGGGGGGAGACTCTGTGGTGGTTTGGGACTGTGGCAGGGTAACCGACTGTCCAGAGCTCCCTGATGGGCCAGACGTGCAGAGCTGCTGTCATCGCTGTGGGCCTCCTCTGGGGGGACTGGATGTTGGTGGCACCTCTTCTCCAGTGGCGTTGAGTAGGGGTCCCATGGGGATGAAAATGCAGTGTTATTGTATCTGCGTGTGCTCTCTTGTCCATGGATATGTTTCCCTCTATGGTTCTTATTAGCAAGGCAGATTTGGCTTGTGTGAGTTGTGCTTAGTTTGGCTAAGTGATTGTCACTAGCGTGCATGCTGTTTTGATGGGTGTCCATGCAGGTCTGTGATGGGTATCCATGCACTGGTGTTGCATGCAGGGCTTGGTATTGGGATGGGTGGGTTGTGATAGTGGGGTATATGTGAGGTGGTGGAGTGATGGGGGTGAGGGTGATGGCATGCAGGTAGGGTGGGGGATATAGTAGTAAAGATTTGACTTACCAGAGTCCAGTCCTCCTGCTACTCCTGCAAGGCCCTCAGGGTGCATGATCGCCAAGACTTGCTCCTCCCATGTTGTTAGTTGTGGGGGAGGAAGTGGGGGTCCACCGCCAGTCATCTGTACAGCTACCTGGTGTCTTGCAACCACGGAACGCACCTTCCCCGGTAGTTCGTTCCACCTCTTCCTGATGTCATCCCTTGTTCTTGGGTGCTATCCCACTGTGTTGACCCTGTCCACGACTCTCCACCATAGCTCCATCTTCCTAGCAATGGATGTCTGCTGCACCTGTGATCCAAAATAGCTGTAGCTCTACCCAGATGATTTCCTCCACCATGACCCTTAGCTCCTCCTCTGAAAATCTGGGGTGTCTTTGGGGTGCCATGGATGTGGTATGTGTGAGGATGTGTGTGGTGATGTGTGGGGTGATGGTGCATGGATGGTGTATGGGTGATGGTGTTCTGTGGCTCAGATTGTGTGGGTGCTCCTGGCTTGTGTCTCTCTCTGTTGGCAATCTTTTTTTTTGTTGAAAGGGTTGTGGGGAATGTGGGTGTGTGTTTTACATTGGTTTGGGTGTGTGGGTGTGCTGTGTGTATGTGTGTCAGGTGTGTGTAGTTTGAATTGTCCAATGTGGTGTTGTTTTCTTAGTGTGTGTGTATTTTGAGCGCGGCTGTGTGTCCCGCCAATGGTTTACCGTGGTTGAAAGACCGCAGCATTGATTCGTGGGTCCTGATACTGTGGGCGTAGTTCTGTTGGCGTAACGGTGTGGGTTTTGGTACCGCCAGTTTATCACTGACCTTTGGTCTGGCGGACTTGTGTGGGTGTCTGTATTGTGGCGGATTGCTCAGTGTGGGTCATAATGCCCGTAGCGGAATACCGCCGCGGTCACGGTGTGTTGGCGGCCGTCAGCACGGCAGTAGGTGGCATTTACCGCCAGGGTTGTAATGAGGGCCAATGTCTGCTGTGACACAGTTAGGTGCCATGGCCTCTGCCCCCCTGAAATGGCGGCTGCCTAACCTGTGAGGATGGACAAGTGGAAATGAGGTAATTCCACTGGCGTTGTGCGCCGTTGCGGTAGGCGGTCGATGACCGCTGTGCAACTTCGCATTGGTTATCACCCCTATGGGTTCCAGGAGCCAATGGTGATGTACGCCGGCGGTGATGGTACGCACCACCACGGACGTGACCGCCATTTTCTATCTATTCACTCACTTGCTACCTGACTTCAACAGGAGAGGACCTACACTGCAAGTGCTGCTGTGACCTGTGTCTGGAAGCGACAATGGCTTAAGTGTCTGGGGAAAGGGCCCCTGCCTTCACTGCGGAGGAATTGGAGAAACTGGAGGATGGGGTCCTACCCCAGTACACGTTACTCTACGGTCCTCCAGACAAACAGGTGAGTACACTGTGAGCATGATGCATGGGCCACGAATGTATGGATTGCTGTGTGTGTAAGCCACATGTAGGGGGGGGCTGAGGCGTCCAGGCCAGAGTGCTGCATGTATGGTGGTCAATTTATGTGCATCAGCGGATGGGAAGGATCTGGTGGGCCATGAGTGTGACGGTCTGGATGGTTCACTAATTCCCTTTTCTGCTGTTATTTTTCCTGCAGGTCAGTGCCCATCAGAAAAAGGGTATTTAGCGTGCCATCGCCAAGGAGGTGTGGACCCTGGGGGTCTTTGACAGGCGGAGCACCAACTTCAGTAAATGGTGGGAGGACTGTAGGAAAGTACCATCTTGCCTGGCATGTTACCCCCATATTTCACTGTATACATGTTGTTTTAGTGTATGTGTCACTGGGACCCTGCCAGCCAGGGCCCCAGTGCTCATAAGTGTGCTCTATATGTGTTACCTGTGTTATGACTAACTGTCTCACTGAGGCCCTGCTATCCAGGACCTCAGTGGTTATGCTCTCTCATTTTCTTTCCAAATTGTCACTAACAGGCTAGTGACCAATTTCACCAATTTACATTGCCATACTGGAACACCCTTATAATTCCCTAGTATATGGTACTGAGGTACCCAGGGTATTGGGGTTCCAGGTGATCCTATGGGCTGCAGCATTTCTTGTGCCACCCATAGGGAGATCTGACAATTCTTACACAGGCCTGCCAGTGAACCCCACGCAGAACAAAGGACTTCCTCAGAGAGAGGGTGTTACACCCTCTCCCTTTGGAAAAAGGTGTCAGGCCTGGGAAGGAGTAGCCTCCCCTAGCCTCTGGCAATGCTTTGATGGGCACAGATGGTGCCCATCTCTGCATAAGCCAGTCAGCACTGGTTCAGGGATCCCTCAGCCCTGCTCTGGCGCGAAACTGGACAAAGGAAAGGGGAGTGACCACTCCTCTGACCTGCACCTCCCCTGGGAGGTGCCCAGAGCTCCTCCAGTGTGCTCCAGACCTCTGCCATCTTGGAAACAGAGGTGTTGCTGGCACACTGGACTGCTCTGAGTTTCCAGTGCCAGCAGGTGACGTCAGAGACTCCTTCTGATAGGCTCCTTCAGGTGTTGCTAGCCTATCCTCTCTCCTAAGTAGCCAAACCTCCTTTTCTGGCTATTTGGGGTCCTGCTTTGGGGAATTCCTTAGATAACGAATGCAAGAGCTCATCAGAGTTCCTCTGCATCTCTCTCTTCACCTTCTGCCAAGGAATCGACTGCTGACCACGCTGGAAGCCTGCAAAACTGCAACAAAGTAGCAAAGACGACTACTGAGACCTTTTAACGCTGATCCTGCTGCCTTCTCAACTGTTTTCCTGGTGGTGCATGCTGTGGGGGTAGTCTGCCTCCTCTCTGCACTAGAAGCTCTGAAGAAATCTCCCGTGGGTCGACGGAATCTTCCCCCTACAACTGCAGGCACCAAAGAACTGCATCACCGGTCCTCTGGGTCTCCTCTCAGCACGACGAGCAAGGTCCCTTGAACTCAGCAACTCTGTCCAAGTGACTCCCACAGTCCAGTGACTCTTCAGTCCAAGTTTGGTGGAGGTAAGTCCTTGCCTCCCCACGCTAGACTGCATTGCTGGGAACCGCGTGTTATGCAGCTACTCCGGCTCCTGTGCACTCTTCCAGGATTTCCTTTATGCACAGCCACGCCTGGGTCCTCAGCACTCTAACCTGCATTGCACGACCTCCTGAGTTGTCCTCCAGCTTCGTGGGACCCTCTTGTGCAACTTCGGGTGAGCTCCGGTTCACTCCACTTCGTAGTGCCTGTTCCGGCACTTCTGCGGGAGCTGCTTGCTTCTGAGCAGGCTCTTTGTCTTGCCGGACACCCCCTCTGTCTCCTCACGCAATTGGCGACATCCTGGTCCCTCCTGGGCCACAGCAGCATCCAAAAACCCTAACCGCGACCTTTGCAGCTAGCAAGGCATGTTGGCGGTCTTTCTGCACGGAAACACCTCTGCACAACTCTTCACGACGTGGGACATCCATCCTCCAAAGGGGAAGTTTCTAGCCCTTGTCGTTCTTGCAGAATCCACAGCTTCTACCATCCAGTGGCAGCTTCTTTGCACCCACAGCTGGCATTTCCTGGGCATCTGCCCACTCCCGACTTGATCGTGACTTTTGGACTTGGTCCCCTTGTTCCACAGGTACTCTCGTCAGGAAATCCATCGTTGTTGCATTGCTGGTGTTGGTCTTCCTTGCAGAATTCCCCTATCACGACTTCTGTGCTCTTTGGGGAACTTAGGTGCACTTTGCATCCACTTTTCAGGGTCTTGGGTTGGGCTATTTTTCTAACCCTCACTGTTTTCTTACAGTCCCAGCGACCCTCTACAAGGTCACATAGGTTTGGGGTCCATTCGTGGTTCGCATTCCACTTCTAGAGTATATGGTTTGTGTTGCCCCTAACCCTATGTGCCCCCATTTCATTCTATTGTGACTATACATTGTTTGCACTGTTTTCTATTGCTATTACTGCATATTTTGGTATTGTGTACATATATCTTGTGTATATTTGCTATCCTCATACTGAGGGTACTCACTGAGATACTTTTGGCATATTGTCATAAAAATAAAGTACCTTTATTTTTTGTATATCTGTGTATTGTGTTTTCTTGTGATATTGTGCATATGACACTAGTGGTACTGTAGGAGCTTCACTCGTCTCCTAGTTCAGCCTAAGCTGCTCTGCTAAGCTACCTTTTCTATCAGCCTAAGCTGCTAGACACCCCTCTACACTAATAAGGGATACCTGGGCCTGGTGCAAGGTGTAAGTACCCATTGGTACTCACTACAAGCCAGTCCAGCCTCCTACATTGGTTGTGCAGCGGTGGGATAAGTACTTTGCAACTACTTACCACTTTGTCATATTGTACTTTTCATAAGAGAAAAATATACAAAACAAGTTCAGTGTATGTACACCTAACCAAAAAGTTTTGCTTTTCTTCTCTCACTTCTTTGCTAAGTGCTGAAAAGTACCTCTAAACTTTCAAAAAGTTCTTAAAAAGTTTTAAAAGTTTTTTTTCCGGTCCTTTAAAAAGTTCTGAAAACTTTTTTCTCACTTTTTCTGTCCCTTAAACCATTTCTAAAATGTCTGGTACAGACCAAACTGTTGATCTGTCCAAACTTGCTTATGATCACCATAGCTGGAAAGGAGCAAGGAGTCTCTGAGTTGAAAGAGGTTTAGGGGTATGGAAGAATCCCTCTAGAGAACTATTGGTTAATATGCTCATTGAACAAGATAAGACCTTAGTTGGCACTTCTGTTGAGAAATTAGCTGATGGTTCCCAATCTGATCCTGGGGCACCCCTAGCAAAAGATTTAGAAAGGAACCTTCCCAACCTGCCCATTAGCAGGCCACCTAGCATAGCTGGTACTGATGTGAATTCACATCACCGTAAGAGTGTTTCTTCTCATCACAGTAGGAGTGTTACTTCTGTAGGCCAGAATGTTAGAGTGCCATCTATTAGGGCCAGGTCTCCCTCTGTTCATTCTCACCATACTTCTGTTTCAAGGCATGCCCCACCCACCCACCCTGATGACAGAGTGTTAGAAAGGGAGCTCAATAGATTGAGAGTGGAAGAATCCAGGCTGAAGCTCAAGAAGCAACAGCTGGATTTAGATAGGCAGTCCTTCGATTTAGAAAGAGAAAGACAGAGGTTGGGGTTAGGACCCCATGGTGGCAGCAGCAGTATTCCAAATAGTCATCCTGCAAAAGAGCATGATTCTAGGAATCTGCACAAGATAGTTCCCCCTTACAAGGAGGGGGATGACATTAACAAGTGGTTTGCTGCACTTGAGAGGGCCTGTGTTGAACAGGAGGTCCCTCAAAGGCAGTGGGCTGCTATCCTATGACTATCTTTCAGTGGAAAGGGTAGGGATAGGCTCCTTACTGTAAAGGAAAGTGATGCCAATAATTTTACAGTTCTTAAGAATGCACTCCTAGATGATTATGACTTAACCACTGAACAGTACAGGATGAAGTTCAGAGAAACCAAAAAGGAGTCTTCACAAGACTGGGTAGACTTTGTTGACCATTCAGTGAAGGCCTTGGAGGGGTGGTTACATGGCAGTAAAGTTTCTGACTATGAAAGCCTGTATAACTTAATCCTGAGAGAGCATATTCTCAGTAATTGTTTGTCTGATTTGTTACACCAGTACCTGGTAGACTCTGATCTGACCTCTCCCCAAGAATTGGGAAAGAAGGCAGACAAATGGGTCAGAACAAGGGTGAACAGAAAAGTTCATACAGGGGGTGACAAGGATGGCAAGAAGAAGGATGGTAAGTCTTCTGACAAGGGTGGGGACAAATCTAAAAATGAGTCTTCATCAGGCCCACAAAAGCACTCTGGTGGGGGTGGTGGGCCCAAATCCTCTTCAAATCAAAACAAAGAAAAGAAACCATGGTGCTATTTATGTAAAATAAAAGGCCATTGGACAACAGATCCCAGTTGTCCAAAGAAAAGCACCAAGCCTCCTACCACTACAACCCCTGCTGCTACACCTAGTGCCCCTAGTAATAGCCGTGGTGGTGGGAGCAAACCTACTAATAGCCAATCCAAGGGAGTAGCTGGGCTCACTTTTGGTAACTTAGTTGGGGTTGGTCTAGTTAGGGAGACCACAGAGGCTGTGTTAGTCTCTGAGGGGGCCATTGATTTGGCCACCTTGGTTGCTTGTCCCCTTAACATGGATAAGTACAAGCAACTACCCCTAATAAATGGTGTTGAGGTTCAGGCCTACAGGGACACAGGTGCCAGTGTTACCATGGTAATAGAGAAACTGGTCCACCCTGAACAACACCTACTTGGTCACCAGTACCAAGTGACTGATGCTCATAACAACACTCTTAGCCATCCTATGGCTGTTGTGAATCTCAACTGGGGGGCGGCTACTGGTCCAAAGAAAGTTGTGGTTGCCTCAGATTTACCTGTAGACTGTCTACTAGGGAACGATTTGGAGACATCAGCTTGGGCAGAAGTGGAGTTGGAGGCTCATGCAGCAATGCTGGGCATTCCAGGGCATATTTTTGCTTTGACCAGGTCTCAGGCCAAAAAGCAAAAAGGACAGGGTGACTTGGATCCTGGAAGAATGGACCAAGTGCTCCCTAAAGCTAGGGTTAGTAAAGGTAAAACACTACCTACTATCCCTCCCTCTACAGTGGATTCAACTTCTGAGGAAGAAGAATTTCCACCCTGTGCAGAACCTACACCAGAGGAACTGGAAGCAGACACTGCTGAGCTTTTGGGTGAAGGGGGGCCTGCCAGGGAGGAGCTGAGTGTGGCACAGCATACCTGTCCCACACTAGAGGGTCTAAGGCAGCAAGCTGTCAAACAAGCAAATGGGGATGTCAGTGACTCTCACAGAGTTTACTGGGAGGATAACCTTTTGTATACTGAAGCAAGGGATCCAAAACCTGGAGCTGCCAGGAGATTGGTTATTCCTCAGGAATACAAAAAGTTCCTCCTAACTCTAGCCCACGACATTCCCTTAGCTGGACATTTGGAGCAAATGAAAACTTGGGACAGGCTTGTTCCCTTGTTTCATTGGCCTAGAGTGTCAGAGGACACAAAGGAATTTTGTAAGTCCTGTGAAACCTGTCAAGCCAGTGGCAAGACAGGTGGCACTCCAAAGGCACCCCTTATTCCACTACCTCTGGTTGGGGTTCCCTTTGAAAGGGTAGGGGTTGACATAGTTGGCCCCCTTGACCCTCCTACTGCTTCAGGCAATAGGTTTATCTTGGTGGTAGTGGACCATGCCACCAGATATCCGGAAGCAATTCCTCTAAGGACCACTACAGCTCCTGCAGTGGCAAAGGCCCTCCTGGGAATCTTTTCCAGGGTGGGCTTCCCAAAAGAGGTGGTATCAGACAGGGGAAGCAATTTCATGTCTGCTTACTTAAAGGCCATGTGGAAGGAATGTGGTGTGACATGCAAGTTCACCACACCCTATCATCCACAAACAAATGGACTGGTTGAGAGGTTTAATAAAACTCTCAAAGGAATGATAATGGGACTCCCTGACAAACTCCGCAGGAGATGGGATGTCCTATTACCGTGCCTCCTTTTTGCTTACAGGGAGGTACCCCAGAAAGGAGTGGGCTTCAGCCCCTTTGAACTCCTATTTGGACACCCTGTAAGAGGTCCCCTAACACTTGTGAAGGAGGGTTGGGAACAACCTTTAAAAGCTCCCAAGCAAGACATAGTGGACTATGTACTTGGCCTAAGATCTAGGATGGCAGAGTACATGAAAAAGGCTAGTAAAAACCTTCAGGCCAGCCAAGAGCTCCAAAAGCAATGGCATGACCAGAAGGCTGTTTTGGTTCAGTACCAACCAGGGCAGAAAGTGTGGGTCTTGGAGCCTGTGGCCCCAAGAGCACTCCAAGACAAATGGAGTGGACCCCACATTATTGTTGAGAAAAAGGGTGAAGTCACCTCCTTAGTTGACTTAGGCACTGCCAGGAGTCCCCTTAGGGTGCTCCATGTCAATCGCCTGAAACCCCAGTATGACAGGGCTGATCTCACCCTGCTCATGGCAACAGATGAGGGACAGGAAGAAGAGAGTGACACTCTCCCTGATCTCTTCTCTTCCACAGAACAAGATGCTCTAGTGGAAGGTGTAGTTTTGGCAGATTGTCTTACTGCTGAGCAGAAAGACCACTGCATAAATCTCCTGGGTCAGTTTTCTGAACTCTTCTCTACTGTGCCAGGAACCAGTTCTTGGTGTGAGCACACTATAGATACTGGAGACAGCTGGCCTGTCAAAAGTAAGATCTATAGGCAGCCTGACCATGTCAGAGACTGCACAAAGCAAGAGGTGCAGAAAATGTTTGAACTGGGAGTGGTTGAGCACTCTGAAAGTCCATGGGCCTCTCCTGTGGTACTTGTACCAAAACCTCATTCCAAAGATGGTAAAAGGGAAATGAGATTTTGTGTTGACTACAGAGGTCTCAACCAGGTAACCAAAACTGATGCTCACCCTATACCCAGGGCAGATGAGCTAATAGATACACTGGCATCTGCCAAGTATCTAAGCACCTTTGGTTTGACTGCAGGGTATTGGCAGATCAAGTTATCAGAGGATGCAAAAGCAAAAACTGCATTTTCAACCATTGGAGGCCATTACCAATTCACAGAAATGCCTTTTGGATTGAAAAATGCACCTGCCACTTTTAAAAAATTGGTGAACACAGTCCTGCAAGGGCTGGAAGCTTTTAGTGCAGCATATCTAGATGATATAGCTGTCTTTAGCTCCAGCTGGGATGATCACCTGGTCCACCTATGGAAAGTTTTGGAGGCCCTGCAAAAGGCAGGCCTCACTATCAAGGCATCAAAAAGCCAGATAGGGCAGGGGAAAGTGGTTTATCTGGGACACCTGGTAGGTGGAGAACAGATTGCACCACTTCAGGGGAAAATCCAAACTATTATAGATTGGGTTCCCCCTACAACTCAGACCCAGGTGAGAACCTTCTTAGGCCTCACTGGGTATTACAGGAGGTTCATAAAGAACTATGGCTCCATTGCAGCCCCTCTTAATGACCTCACATCTAAAAAAATGCCTAAAAAGGTATTATGGACAGCAAACTGTCAGAAAGCTTTTGAGGAGCTGAAGCAGGCCATGTGCTCTGCACCTGTCCTGAAAAGCCTGTTACTCCAAAAAATTCATTGTCAAAACTGATGCATCTGAATTAGGGGTAGGGGCAGTCTTATCACAACTTAATTCTGAGGGCCAGGATCAACCTGTTGCTTTTATCAGCAGGAGGTTGACCCCTAGAGAAAAGCGTTGGTTTGCCATAGAGAGGGAGGCCTTTGCTGTGGTCTGGGCACTGAAGAAGTTGAGGCCATACCTGTTTGGCACTCACTTCATTGTTCAGACAGACCACAAACCTCTACTTTGGCTAAAACAAATGAAAGGTGAAAACCCTAAATTGTTGAGGTGGTCCATATCCCTACAGGGAATGGACTATACAGTGGAACATATACCTGGGAGTACCCACTCCAATGCAGATGGACTCTCCAGATATTTCCACTTAGACAATGAAGACTCATCAGGTCATGGCTAGTCTTATTGTCCTTCGTTTGGGGGGGGGGGATTGTGTAGGAAAGTACCATCTTGCCTGACATGTTACCCCCATATTTCACTGTATATATGTTGTTTTAGTTGTATGTGTCACTGGGACCCTGCCAGCCAGGGCCCCAGTGCTCATAAGTGTGCCCTATATGTGTTACCTGTGTTATGACTAACTGTCTCACTGAGGCCCTGCTATCCAGGACCTCAGTGGTTATGCTCTCTCATTTTCTTTCCAAATTGTCACTAACAGGCTAGTGACCAATTTCACCAATTTACATTGGCATACTGGAACACCCTTATAATTCCCTAGTATATGGTACTGAGGTACCAAGGGTATTGGGGTTCCAGGAGATCCCTATGGGCTGCAGCATTTCTTGTGCCACCCATAGGGAGATCTGACAATTCTTACACAGGCCTGCCAGTGCAGCCTGAGTGAAATAACGTCCACGTTATTTCACAGCCATTTACCACTGCACTTAAGTAACTTATAAGTCACCTATATGTCTAACCTTTACCTGGTAAAGGTTGGGTGCTAAGTTACTTAGTGTGTGGGCACCCTGGCACTAGCCAAGGTGCTCCCACATTGTTCAGGGCAAATTCCCCGGACTTTGTGAGTGCGGGGACACCATTACACGCATGCACTATACATATGTCACAACATATGTATAGCGTCACAATGGTAACTCCGAACATGGCCATGTAACATGTCTCGGATCATGGAATTGTCACCCCAATGCCATTCTGGCACTGGGGAGACAATTCCATGATCCCCCTAGTCTCTAGCTCAGACCTGGGTACTGCCAAACTACCTTTCCCAGGGTTTCACTGCAGATGCTGCTGCTTCCAACCCCTCAGACAGGTTTCTGCCCTCCTGGGGTCCAGCCAGGCTTGGGCTAGGAAGGCAGAACAAAGGACTTCCTCAGAGAGAGGGTGTCACACCCTCTCCCTTTGGAAAAAGGTGTCAGGGCTGGGGAGGAGTAGCCTCCCCCAGCCTCTGGAAATACTTTGATCGGCACAGATGGTGCCCTAATCTGCATAAGCCAGTCTGCACCGGTTCAGGGATCCCTCAGCCCTGCTCTGGCGCGAAACTGGACAAAGGAAAGGGGAGTGACCACTCCCCTGACCTGCACCTCCCCTGGGAGGTGCCCAGAGCTCCTCCAGTGTGCTCCAGACCTCTGCCATCATGGAAACAGAGGTGCTGCTGGCACACTGGACTGCTCTGAGTGGCCAGTGCCAGCAGGTGATGTCAGAGACTCCTTCTGATAGGCTCCTTCAGGTGGTGCTAGCCTAACCTCCTTTTCTGGCTATTTAGGGTCTCTGCTTTGGGGAATTCCTTAGATAACGAATGCAAGAGCTCATCAGAGTTCCTCTGCATCTCTCTCTTCACCTTCTGCCAAGGAATCGACTGCTGACTGCACTGGAAGCCTGCAAAACTGCAACAAAGTAGCAAAGACGACTACTGCGACCTTGTAACGCTGGTCCTGCCGCCTTCTCGACTGTTTACCTGGTGGTGCATGCTGTGGGGGTAGTCTGCCTCCTCTCTGCACTAGAAGCTCCGAAGAAATCTCCCGTGGGTCGACGGAATCTTCCCCCTGCAACCGCAGGCACCAAAGAACTGCATCACCGGTCCTCTGGGTCTCCTCTCAGCACGACGAGCGAGGTCCCTTGAACTCAGTAACTCTGTCTAAGTGACTCCCACAGTCCCGTGACTCTTCAGTCCAAGTTTGGTGGAGGTAAGTCCTTGCCTCCCCACGCCTGACTGCATTGCTGGGAACTGCGTGTTTTGCAGCTACTCCGGCTCCTGTGCACTCTTCCAGGATTTCCTTTGTGCACAGCCAAGCCTGGGTCCCCGACACTCTAACCTGCAGTGCACGACCTCCTGAGTTGTCCTCCGGCTCTGTGGGACCCTCTTGTGCAACTTCGGGTGAGCTCCGGGTCACTCCACTTTGTAGTGCCTGTTCCAGCACTTCTGCGGGTGCTGCTTGCTTATGAGTGGGCTCTTTGTCTTGCTGGACACCTCCTCTGTCTCCTCACACAGTTGGCGACATCCTGGTCCCTCCTGGGCCACAGCAGCATCCAAAAACCCTAACTGCGACCTTTGCAGCTAGCAAGGCTTGTTGGCAGTCTTTCTGCACGGAAATACCTCTGCACGACTCTTCACAACGTGGGACATCCGTCCTCCAAAGGGGAAGTTTCTAGCCCTTGTCGTTCTTGCAGAATCCACAGCTTCTACCATCCAGTGGCAGCTTCTTTGCACCCACAGCTGGCATTTCCTGGGCATCTGCCCACTCCCGACTTGATCGTGACTTTTGGACTTGGACCCCTTGTTCCACAGGTACTCTCGTCAGGAAATCCATCGTTGTTGCATTGCTGGTGTTGGTCTTCCTTGCAGAATTCCCCTATCACGACTTCTGTGCTCTTTGGGGAACTTAGGTGCACTTTGCACCCACTTTTCAGGGTCTTGGGGTGGGCTATTTTTCTAACCCTCACTGTTTTCTTACAGTCCCAGCGACCCTCTACAAGGTCACATAGGTTTGGGGTCCATTCGTGGTTCGCATTCCACTTCTACAGTATATGGTTTGTGTTGCCCCTATCCCTATGTGCCCCCATTTCATTCTATTGCGACTATACATTGTTTGCACTGTTTTCTATTGCTATTACTGCATATTTTGGTATTGTGTACATATATCTTGTGTATATTTGCTATCCTCATACTGAGGGTACTCACTGAGATACTTTTGGCATATTGTCATAAAAATAAAGTACCTTTATTTTTAGTATATCTGTGTATGGTGTTTTCTTATGATATTGTGCATATGACACTAGTGGTACTGTAGGAGCTTCACTCGTCTCCTAGTTCAGCCTAAGCTGCTCTGCTAAGCTACCTTTTCTATCAGCCTAAGCTGCTAGACACCCCTCTACACTAATAAGGGATACCTGGGCCTGGTGCAAGGTGTAAGTACCTCTTGGTACTCACTACAAGCCAGTCCAGCCTCCTACAAGGACCTACGCCACTGGGCAAGGAAGGCGGCGGAGGACCAGCTGGGGCTGGCCTCCCAACTAAGAAGGGGTGCCCCAGATCTATGACTGGGGGTGAGTGTTTGACAATGTTCAGCATTCCGTCCATCACTTGTTGTTTTTGCTTTGGGGTGCCCGTCGTACCCTGACCCCCCTGATGTTCTGCATCATGGTGGTGGCCTATCTGGAGTTAGATGGGCACTTGAAGGCATCACAGCAGCCTCAAGGGGGTGCGTACAGATTCTGAATCATGACTGTGCGCGCGTTAAGGTTTACATGGGTGGGGGATGTGGGCTGTGGGTGTCCCAAGGCTAGGGCGAACATGGCAGGGTAGGTCCCTTGTTGTGCAGGCTTTGAAGCACTCCACCCCCAATAGTGTTAGTGGGCATCTACTACTGGGCAGGGTCCTGTGGGTTTCAGGTGTGCAGCTAATGTCGTTAGGCATTGTACCCCATGGGCTGGTGACTATCTTAGTGTTAGAGGACGGTTCTGACCATCAGGTCTGCCCTGATTTTTGACCACCTGGTTTTTGACTGTTTACTGTGAGGAAGCCTCCTATGAGGTGACTCCAGCACAATAAACACATGGTAAAATGGACTGCGCGTGTTTACCATTGGTGTCGCTGTGCTAAGGAAAGGCTGCTGTGCCGCAGCCAGGGCAGGAGGCCCCGGGCAGGTTACATGTGATCATGTGGGAGCATGGATGTGCACCCATGTGAGGGCTGTGGGAGGAGGATTCCTAGTGTGCGCAGCCCAAGAACTGCGCTAGGTAGTCCTGGTGCAGGAGGAACTATGCAGAGTGGGTGGTGACCTGGAGTAGGTCTCATGAGAGGGGTGTATACATGTGAGGGAGAGTCAGTGTGCTTACTGTCTTTTCACTGTAGGGACACCCAGTTCAATGACAATGTAACGGCGCTTGAGATATTTGCATTGGGGGGATACTCTATTAAATGTCAATGGGAAAGGAGGGCCTAGGGTGCAACTCCAGTTCTCTGGGGTCCACCAAGACCAGAGTCATACCAAAGTACCCTGTAACCTGTAAGAAAAGAATGATGCAGTAGGTTACAAGAGCATAGTTGTACAAATTATGGGTCATCCAGGGATGTCATCTTTCTCTGCCTCAGCTCAGGATTAGGGTCAATTACTGCTCTGTCCAGTTGCTGGAGCAGGGCCTTGCATCAATCAGCCAGCTGTCATTCCGTGCCAGGAGCAGGCTGGAGAAGCCCTGCGGGGAACGTCAGGGAGGAGGGGCGGAGACTTTCAGAGCACATGTAGCAACTAACTCCTGGAGGATGCCATCTTGAGCTATCCCAGAAGACTGTGCAAGAAGGAGGGGACGGGGGCAAGGAAGTGATGTGGCACATCTGGATAGGTCAGAGGTGCAGACCTGCTGGACACTTCCGCCCCCACTTAAAAGGTCCTGCACAGGGGAGAGCTCTCTCTCTTGGCTGTGCTTCACTGCTTCACTGCTGGACACTGGGACTGCAGACGGGCGTCATGGACAACTGGAAGGAAGAACCTCGTGACTGCCCTTGGGGCAGGGACTCTGCCCCTGAAGGATTCCAGGCCAGCGAGGCGAATGCCAGGGCCAGGCAAGCTGGCCCCCTTACCCTCCCAGAGGACTGGTTGGGGGAAGGACTGGGCTAGCGCAAGGAGAGCGCGCTGCCCAGAAGGAAAAGAGGGAACCCAGAGGAAAGATTGGCGCAGGAGTCTGAAGCGGAAGTCGGGGAGTGCCGTCGCGCTCCCCGTGAAAGTGGCAGCAGGGGCCCCGGACCACATCCCGGGGCCCCAAGCAGAAGAGGGCCTGGGGGAGCGCCGTCGCACTCCCACCAAAGAGAAGAGGGGCCCCGGACCCCATCCCGGGGCCCCGAGAAGAGGACGACTTTGGGGAGCGCCGTCCCACGCTCCCTGTCGCGAGGAGGAGGGGCCCCGGACCCCATCCCGGGGCCCCAAAGACGCAAGGAGGAAGAGGGAGTGCTGCTGCACTCCCCCCGCGCGGCCCGTCTGGCCGCAAGCATCCCTGTGTCTGCCCGCTGGAGCGGGCAGACTCCAATGCAGCAGGCCGGCTCCCGCGGCAGCACCCGGAGGTGCTGGCTGTGCGGAGAGCAGGGGGGGCGGCCAGGGGTGGGCTCCCTGTGCCGCCCTCCCATGAGGGATCCTCTCTGTGGTGCGGGGGTGTCCGGGTGGGACCGGCACCCCCAGGAGCAAAGGAAAGGCATGAAGAAAAGGGCACAGCGGCTCTCCCTAGCGCAGCGGGAGAGCCGCTCATCAATTATGCAGCCGCCCCAGCATGCTTTGCGGGGCAGGGGGCTGCTACTTGAGCCCCCAAAACGCCTGTGATGGTCCCAGGGAGATGGGGCCACCACCAAAGGAGTACTAGGAGACAGGGGGAGCTGCAGGAGCAGCGCAGCCTCCCCCCAACATCTGTTGGTGTCCCCACCCTAGGTAGGGTGGGACACATAAGAGATAACCCCTCAAGGGTTGGATGGATATTTGAAGCACAAGCTTCAGTGAACTTTTGTTCCAGTTTGTGCAAGGGTGCCTACTATAGTTGTAGGTTGGTATGGCCCCATGTATTCTACTGTTATTTTATGGTCAATTAGGAGTAATCCAAAAGTAATCTTAAAGTAATCCTGATGGTTATAATGCTAGAATTTGGTCTCATATGTTTCCTGATTATGCTAATTTGAATAATGATACTGACAGCCCCCTCTTGGCAAGAGGAAAGTATTTAATCACAAATGTAGGTGTCATTATTGCACTGTACTGTTGAATACTGTCAAAATGTTCAAATGTCGCAAGGGGGGCACTGGGATTGTTTTGCCATGTGGATTGTTGGATTATATTCTCCCTTGAGGAGACCTGAGGGATTACATAATGTTTGCCCAGAGTGATTCTATCACTTTGTATATATTTGTAGATTGTTGCATAGTATTGAGTAGTGTGTGTGAATAATAAATGTACTTTTACTTTATCAAAAGAAAAAGCATAGACTGGACATTCATTTATTGAGAGTCATGCTTGTGTGCTTGTGAATGGGGATTACTAGCCCACACCACCTCCCTTGAGTAAGCCTTGGACTGCTCTTCAACGCTACCCTATGAGAGTCAAGCGCTACAATGGGGTGTTTGGTTCCCAGTGGTGGTCGTGCGGACTAGTTACTTGTGCAGGCCACACAACTAATGACCCACCTTCCAACACTTAGTAACTGGTAGTGCATGGCCTAGTGCATAGAGCTGCTCCCTGTGTGTTGTGTATGCCAACAGTAGTGTTGTTGCTGGCACTGACCAAGTGTGTCCTCTGTCTATCACCCCACCCCGTTTTTATTTTGTCACCCTGTCCTTGTGTGCATTAGCATCATCTGGTGGAGGAACAGAGGCACTGGCAACGGAGGGAGCTGCATCCCACATGGGCTTTGAGGCCGAATCCACAGACGGTGAGGGCACCAGTGGGACGGAGGGCGAGGGGAGCACCACGATGGGGACAGGAGAGGACACCACAGACAACGACTCCTCCTCTGATGGAAGCTTCCTGGCGGTGGCGGACACCTCTGTGCCCACCGCAACAACAGGTACAGCCACCAACCCCCCTTCCAGCACCTCCCTCCCAGCAGCCCCTCAGCGTGTTTCCCGTGCCCGCTCACCCAGGAGGGTGGGCATCTCCTTCACACCAGGCACCTCAGGCCCTGCCCCAGTAAGCCCTGCTGCCCTCAGTGAGGAGGCTACTGACCTCCTGAGATCCCTCACTGTTGGGCAGTCACCCATTCTGAATGCCATCCAGGGTGTCGAGAGGCATTTGCAACAAACGCATTTCAGGCTCTGGCCTCCGCACTGATGGCAGCCATTGTCCCTGTGTCCAGCCTCCCCCCTCCAACTTCCTCTACCCAGTCCCATTCCGCTCAACCCCAGCCTATCCCAAGCACACATTCAGACCAGCATTCACCCAAATCAACACACAAAAGTGGCACAGGTAAACACAAGCACCACAGTTCATCTCACAGGCACTCACACAAGCACCATCCCCATGCAGACACACCAACATCCACTGCCTCCACTGTGTCCCCCTCCTCCTCGTCATCCACCTCCCTCCCAGTAGCATCTCCACTCACACCTGCATGCACTACATCCTCATCCACTACCTCCATCACCAGCACACCCATCACAACACACCCCTCACTGGCAGTCACCACCCCCACATCCATGCACATGTCCCCTGTGTCCTCTCCCAGTGTGTCTGTGGCCCCTCCTCCCAAAGTACACAAACGCAAGCACCCACCCACCCATCAGCCATCCACCTCACAACAGCATCCAGCCCATGCACCTGCATGCAAACTCAGCAGACGGACACCTCCTACAACCACCCCCTCTTCCTCCACTCCCAAACCGTCTCCCTCTTCCCGCCCCAGTATCCCTAAGAGGATTTTCCTGGCAAACATTGACCTCTTCCCTCCCCCTCGCCCTCCCAACCTTCCCCTCGGGCCAGAGTGGCCAGAACCCAGGCCAGCACCTCAGCCACCAAGTCGACATCCGCTGTGGTTCCTGCAGCTATCAGAGGCTCAAAGGGGGCACCCGTCAGACCAGGCAGTGTGCCACCAACCCCTGACAAGGCCAAAGCCGTTCTGCCACCTGGCAACGTGAAGAGGGGGACTGCATCCAGCAAGGGGAAGGAGCCACAGCCACCCAGCAAGGCTACCTCAAAAACTCCAGCTGCCAGACCCAAGGTCACACCACCATCTGCCAAGGTGAGGAAGGGGTAGAAAACACCAGGCAAGGCACTTCAGCCATCCGAGGCTGCAGGTGAAGGCCTGGTGGCTACCATCACACCCGCCAGCACTCCCCCCTGCACCACGGCCAGCACCGCCAGCATCCAGCACCACCACAAGCACCGCCACCTGCACCGCCACAAGCACCGCCGCAAGCACCACTACTATCAGCAGCATCAGCCCCAGTGGGCAACCGTCGATGCTGCAGGAGAAGGGTTGGAGCTTCCCTCCACCACTGGCAGCACCGGCACCTGCACCACGGCCAGCACCGCCACCTGCACTGCCGCTAGCACTGCCGCAAGCACCGCTGACAGTAGCACCACTACCAGCAGCAACAGCCCCAGTGGGCAACCGTCTGAGGCTGCAGGGGATGGGCTAGAACCTCCCTCCACCACTGCCAGCCCTGACACCAGCACCGCCACTGCCACCACTGAGCAGCCGTCACTGCCGGCGGGCAGTGTGTAGTCCTGCCTCCATGGGCTGTGGTGTATCCTGGACCCTGCAAATCCTGTAGGTGTGACACCCAGGTGAGAGACTGTGACCTTGCACTCCCCAAGTGCTGCATCACAGGGCACAAAGCCCCCTCCAGAACCAGTGGAAGAAGCCATCCACTCACCCCATCCTTGCCAGGATGAGGCACACTGGGCACAATGCCCCCTCCAGAACCAGTGGAGAAGCCATCCACTCACCCCATCCTTGCCAGGATGAAGCACACTGGGCACAATGCCCCCTCCAGAACCAGTGGAGAAGCCATCCACTCACCCCATTCTTGCCAGGATGAAGCACACGGGGCACTATGCCCCCTTCTGAACCAGTGGAGAAGCCCTCCACTAGTGAGACTGTGGCCTTGTCCTTCCCAGGACCAAGTAGTGGGCAAACCACCCACTAGAGAGACTGTGACCTTGCACTCCCCAGGACCAAGCAGTGGGCAAACCACTCAATTGAGAGACTGTGGCCTTGCACTCCCCAGGACCACGCAATGGGCAAATCACCCAATTCAGAGACTGTGGCCTTTCACTCCCCAGGACCAAGCAGTGGGCAAATCACCCACTTGAGAGACTGTGGCCTTGCACTCCCCAGGACATCGCGCAGGGCATGTAACCCCCTCCAGGACCAGTGGCGTTGTACCATCTTCCGGCTGAGGAGCCCCTGTATTCCCCATTCCTCTGCGGTGCCTGTGTATTTTCGACCTGATGCCCCTGCAGTGTTCTCTCTGTGTTGTTGCAGGACTGAGGTGGGGCCTTGGCCTATGTGTTTTGGCCCTGTGGCCCACGGACATTGAGGACTGGGCAGTGTCCCTCCATTTGTAAATATGTATATACATTTTGAATTTGAAGCACGTATTCATACTATTTTGTCTTATTACACTCACTTTAATCAATTCCTTTTGTCCTTGCATTATTCCTGAGGGGTACGCTGTAGTTATGTAATGTTAGTGCATCTGGTTGTGTGCATGGTGTTGGGGGTGTTGCCTGTGTGTGTGTCACGCTCTTTTTCCTCCCTTCTCCCTTGTGTGCTAGGCGGCGGTACTCACCGTGGTCGTCTTCGCTGGCGTTGCTGCTCATAATGCAGGAAAAGGTAAACAAGCAGGGGGAAGATGTGCAACTCGGGCTCCATGCCGTCGTGGTTGTTCCCTGTGTCTCCAGAGGTGAGTACTTTGACTTCTGTGTTCTGTTTCTGCCATGCTTTTGATGTGTTGGTACCGCCTCTGAAAAGGGTGCTGATAGGTGTGTCATAATATTGTGGGTGGTACATTGTCTTCCGCCTGGCTGTTGGCGGTTACCCCCGTGGTGCTTGTTCCTACCGCTGTGGCGGTTGGTGTGTTAAAGTGGCTGTCTGTGTGAGCGGTTCCGCTGTGCCATAATTCCATTTTTGTTACCACCGGCATGTTGGCAGTATTACTGCCACTTTATCACCGCCCGCCAGGGTTGTAATGGGGGCCATAGTGAGCTTCAAAGTGTTAAAACCATTTAATCCTAAATTATCGTGCTGTATAAATGTTGATGCCAGCAATCATGGATTGAGGGCGGTGCTCACGCAAAATGAATTAGGGATTGAGCACACTAACACTTAGGGATCCTGAAACATATTTCTTGATGACTGAAAAAGAATTATTGGCGTGTTGGTGGGCCATCCAAAAATTCAAACCTTACGTGTGGAGAACCAAGTTCACAGTTAAAATTGATCACAAGCTATTAGTCACAATATTGAGTGGGGATAGGATTAAAGATCAAACTCCTCGTAAAGCCAGGTTGTCTGCAAAACTTTTGCAATTCATCTTTGACATTGTACATATTCAAGGAATCAGGGAGCGAAAACCACAAGGGCTGATTTCTTGTCCCAGAGCTCGTCAACCAGTAAGGATGATGTGGAGGATGAAGAGGGCGAGGAAAGTTGTCTGATTGCGGCTATAAATGAAGTCAAATGGAGGACTGAAATTGGAAATGATTGAGTTATCAATCAAACAATTAAATATGTCACTAAAGGGTGGCCAAAAGAGAAGAATAGAGAGGCAGGATTCCAGTCATTTTATAAAGTAGCAGAGGAATTGTCAGTAGAAGACGGGTTGTTACTCAGACTGGAAAAGTTAGCACCTCCTTCACGATTAAGAAACAGACTTATCCAATTGGAACATGAGGGTCATTTGGGGAGTACGTTCACAAAATGTAGGTTGAGACAAATCTTTTGGTGGCCCTCAATAGACAGGGAAATTAATGAGTATGTTAGCAGATGCATGATTTGTGCTAACTCAGATAAAAGATTTGTAGTAAGGAAACCACATCTACATCCGACTGAGTGTCCTTCCTATGCTTGGGAAAAGGTGGCAATAGATTCACTTGGACAGTTTTATGCCCTCCCATACCACTGCGGTTATGTGTTGTTTGACCTATCTTCAAAGTGGCCTGAAGTGGAATTTGTGTATGAGCCAAATACTAAAACTCTGGTTGAGTTTAAAAAAAATATATTAATGAGGGAAGTATTTCCACTGTTCCTGTTGTCAGACAATGAGGTCCAGTTTATGAGTGAAGAGGTAAAATGTTTCTTGAAATCAGGAGATGTTACAAATATGAAAACATCTCTGTACAGGGGTGTGGAATTCATATGGCCCGACTCCCAGGACATACTGTTTGGGGTCAAGGACAACAAGTTTTCATGTTTATTTTGTCCTTGGGACAAGTAGGTCCAAATCACCGCAGCACAAGCCCTTTGGCTGCCAGTTTGTTACACCACATTATGGATCAAGGAAGAGCATTGTCCGCAAGGCAGTTAATATTTGTGTCCATATCTTAATGCTGTTCAAACTTGTATTTATGGTTCATTAATGCAAAGCTTTTATTATTAGGGTGAGCGCTCTAAGGAAATGTTGTAAGCTCGGACTGCACTGCTGACAGTGGTCACAATGTAAAAATGTGTAGACAAGTTTGCAAATTTTAACAAGATCTGGGTACATATAATGCTCCCAGAATGCTTTGATTAGATACAAATATTTGCAGAAGCATGAAAGTAAGATTGACAATGTTGTGCCTTCAATTTAAATGTTCACAAAAAATGCAACTAGGAAAAAAATGATTAGCTAAACTACTGTGAAATTTAAGGTACCTTTCTTAGAAGCATCTTCCACTAAAATGTATTGATGCATGCTAGTATTTCACAAAAGTTTTCATAATGGAAATGCAACCAGTTTTCACAAGAGTATGGGAAACATGAAAATAAACAAGCAATGGCAAAAAGCAATAGGTCTGACGTTGGTCAGCCTTTTCGTTTTTTCAATGCGTGTCTAGTTTTGACATGGTTTTTGTAAAACTTTGTTATGGGAGCTGCCAGACCCTCACCATTATAACAAACATTGGCAAAAAGTTATATTTTTCGGTCTGAACAAGCACATATTGCCACAGTAGTCTGGCACTGAACAAAACTACTTTGTGTGCCAATATGCTCCTTGTGAAAAACCAGAATGCTATCAGTCACAGTGAAGCAAGTCTATAGACAGAGACAGAATTTTAATAAAAATCAAAAAGTCTTGGTTTACTCAAGACCTAATTAAACTAATGCATAACGTTATCTTCAGCACCAGTATGCAGATCTGTGGAAAGGTGTCAAACTGGGGGAATTGCTACAATTATAAGGTAGGTTTTAAATTCTAGCATATTAAGAATTCTGGCATAATCAAGCATGCTATTATCAGAGATCTTATATAATGAAATTGCTGTCTTAATTTATCACTGCACTATGTGGCAACAAAGGGACAAGTGGATTTTGTTACAGGGCAAGTAGATTTATAAAGCAACTTGTCCCTTGGACACGTAGATATTTGATTGAAATCCACACCCCTGCTATACCATCCCTAATGCAATGGGTAGGTAGAGCATATGAATCGTATATTGGTACTATGTGTAAGGTGGGCAATAGTTAAGAACACAGTGAACTCTATGATTTGGTTCTACTGTACCAGCCAGCAGAGTTCACTGTTGGTATTACCGTTTGAAGTGCTGAGAAGAAGAAAGCCTTCCACCAAGATATACCCAAACTGGATGGGCAAATGGGTCAAGTTTGGTGTGTCAATGGAGGAGTGTGAGGCCATGGTTAAGCAAAATACAGCTGTGGCCAAAGCTGAACAGAAGGAGAATTATGACAGGAGATCAAGAGTGAGTGACGTTAAGATCAAGATTGGGGATGTAGTTCGCATTAAGAAAAGAACTCATGTTAAAAAAGGAGCAGAGAAGTTCAGTGGTCCCGGTGTGGTCAATAAAGTTTGTGGAAACACAATCAGAGTGAACAGTAACAGTTGGTGGAATGTCAGAAGAGCTGTTAATTGTGGTCGAGATCAGGAAGAAGAGTGAAGTAATAGAGAGGCCAAAAAATATGGGTGAGTCTAGTTCTAAGGCCGATTCACAGGATGGTAAGATGGGAGTTAGCAGGAGTGAGCGGTAAGGAGATTACCAATCAGATATAGGTAAGTGGTCACCTTCCTGCCAGGATGTTATTATGTAGGCCATTTATGCTAATGTTGTGCTTTATTGATATGATATTTTGCCTTCCAATCAGGATGTTATTTATCCTGATCATATTAGGATAAAATTGTGATTTGATGGTATTTTATTTGTGTTTTTTTATATTTGTTTGCCTAAATTAGTTCCTCTCGTGTAAGTATTAGTTAAAATGTAACCTATTGCTTTGCTATGTTACTGTAGATAGACTTATTCCATGGGTGAGAGTCTTATTGTAACATTTCTTTCTTGATTGTTTTGTATATGTAAGAGGTGAAGTAATGTAGTAATCTCGTAGTGGGTACACACAGCATACGATGGAATGTGGGACTGTGCGTTCCATGGAATGCCAAGGTCATCTGAGAGTTCCTTGGATTCAACTGGTGTGACAGTTGAGTCCAGCGAGATTTGTCAGAAGGCTAAATGTGTCGCAGCTCAGTTTCCAAATAAACAAGCAGAATTCAAGACTTTGCTCCGACTCCTTATTCATTTGTGGGAGTCGCTACTACAGAATTTTTTAAGAATAAACTCTAAAACAGCACCCCGAAGCCAAAAGCGCTAACTGGGGATATCTGGTTGTGCCGGACCTGGCCAAAGTCAAAAGTTCAGGGCCACCACGATGGAGCAGTTAGGCCTGCTAAACCAAAGCACCTTAAACTTAAATCCGGGTTGCGGAGCGGTGCATCAGTTCTGAAACATTCAGTAGAGAGGATGCATTGCTTTTCTCCATGCAACAGCAGTGATGCATTGGTTCCGAGATGTGGTAAGGTTGCTATGCAAGTTCCCGAAGCATCAATGTCGAGGATGCATCGGGCTGTAGAGGCGAAGCATCGGTTCTGATGAGCGGAGGGGATGCATTGCGGAGATTCAGTGTTGTCATTGAGGCTGCCATCAACGGGGATACAAGGACCTTACGGCGAGAAAAACACTGCAGTGCCGGCCCTGAAAGCTATGCGCTGGATTCAAGATGCGAGATACAGAGTGTTGGACCTGGCTTTTTTGACAGGGTCATCCCCAAACTTTGCCTCCTTCCTCCTATTTTTTCTGACCTGTTGTTGTTGGCTTTTGAACTCTGGGCACTTTACCACTGCTAACCAGTGCTAAAGTGCATATGCTCTATGCTTAAATTGTACTATTGATTGGTTTATCCATGATTGGCTATTTAATTTACTTGTAAGTCCCTAGTAGAGTGTACTATATGTGCCTAGGGCCTGCATATTAAATGCTACTAGTGGGGCTGCAGCACTGGTTGTGCCACCCACTTCAGTAGCCCCTTAACCTTGTCTCAGGCCTGCCATTGCAAGGCCAGTGTGTGCAGTTTCACTGCCACTTCGACTTGGCATTTAAAAGTACTTGCCAAGCCTAAAACTCTCCTTTTTTTACATACAAGTCACCCCTAATGTGTGCCCTAGGTAACCCCTGGAGCAGGGTGCTGTGTGGGTAAAACGCAGGACATGTACCTGTGTAGTTTATATGTCCTGGTAGTGTAAAACCCCTTAATTCGTTTTTGCACTACTGTGAGGCCTGCTCCCTTCCTAGGCTAACATTGGGGCTGCCCTCATACATTGTTGAGGTAGTAGCTGCTTATCTGAAAGGAGTAGGAAGAACATATTTAGTAGGGCCAGAATAGTAATACAAAATCCTGCTGACTGGTGAAGTTAGATTTAATATTACTATTTTAGAAATGCCACTTTTAGAAAGTGAGCATTTCTCTGCACTTAAATCTTTCTGTGCCTTTCAATCCACGTCTGGCTAGGTTTAGTTGACAGCTCCTTGTGCATTCACTCAGACACACCCCAAACACAGGGTACTCAGCCTCACTTGCATACATCTGCATTTTGAATGGGTCTTCCTGGGCTGGGAGAGCGGAGGGCCTGCCCTCACACAAAGGACTGCCACACCCCCTACTGGGACCCTGGCAGACAGGATTGAACTGAAAGGGGACCTGGTGCATTTCTTAGCCACTCTTTGAAATCACCCCCACTTCAAAGGCACAATTTAGTATAAAACAGGGCCTCTGCCCTACCTCATCAGACACTTGCTGGAGATGAAACCTGAACCAGAACCTGCATCCTGCCAAGAAGAACTGCCTGGCTGCCTAAAGGACTCACCTGACTGCTTTCTACAAAGGACTGCTGCCTTGCTGTTGCCCTGCTGCCTTGCTGAACTCTTGTCTGGCTGTAAAAGTGCTCTCCAATGGCTTGGATAGAGCTTGCCTCCTGTTCCCTGAAGTCTCAGGACCAAAAAGACTTCTCTTTTTCATTTGGTCTCTTCGTGCGCCGAAAATTTCGATGCACAGCTTGCTCCGCGGCGAGAAAATCGCTGCACACCGACGCTAACCGACGCAACACCTTCGGGGCGACCAGAACTTCGACGCACGGCCTCGCAAGGACATCGCCGCCCGACTTCCAGAAGGGAAATGGGCGCGATGCCTGCCGTGAGACCGAGAATTCCACCCACAGCCTCCCGGAACGACGCGCAGCCGGAAAACAAGCCGAAGAATCCACGCACAGACCCCGGGACATCTGGTAATCCCGCGACCCACAGAAAGAGACTGTCCGCGCGCCGGAAAACAACGCACGACTTCCCCGCATGAAAAATAACGACGCAAGACCGTGTGTGCAGGGGAGAAATCAACGCACACACCATTTTTCCACGTATCTCTTCTCCTGCAGCCCTTTGCAGAGATTTTCCACTTTAAACCAGGTACTTTGTGCTTGAAAGAGACTTTGGCGGTGATTCTAACCGCGGCGGGCGGCGGTCGCCGCCCGCCATGCGGTTACCGCCAAATGACCGCACCGCGGTCACAAGACCGCGGCGGCCATTCTGGCTTTCCCGCTGTGCTGGTGGGCGACCGCCAAAAGGCCGCCCGCCAGCACAGCGGGAAAGACCCAGCAACGATGAAGCCGGCTCCGAATGGAGCCGGCGGAGTTGCTGGAGTGCGACGGGTGCAGTAGCACCCGTCGCGAATTTCAGTGTCTGCTAGGCAGACACTGAAATTCTTTTTGGGGCCCTCTTACGGGGGCCCCTGCAGTGCCCATGCCATTGGCATGGGCACTGCAGGGTCCCCCAGGGGCCCCGCGGCACCCCCTACCGCCATCCTGTTCCTGGCGGGAGACCCGCCAGGAACAGGATGGCGGTAGGGGGTGTCAGAATCCCCATGGAGGATTCTCAAGGGCAGCGGAAAGTCGGCGGTACACCGCCGACTTTCCGTTTCTGGCCGCGGCTGAACCGCCGCGGTCAGAATGCCCAGCGGTGCACCGCCAGCCTGTTGGCGGTGCTACCGCGGTCATTCGACCTGGCGGTTTTTACCGCCAGGGTTAGAATGACCCCCTTTGTTTGCTTTTTAAAGACTTAAGACACTTTATATCACTTTTCAGTGATATCTCTACAATTTTACATTGCATCTTTATTCGTTTTGACCTACAATTATCCTGATAAATATTATATATTTTTCTAAACACTGTGTGGTGTATTTTTGTGGTGCTATATTGTGTTATTGTATGATTTATTGCACAAATACTTTACACATTGCCTTCTAAGTTAAGCCTGACTGCTCGTGCCAAGCTACCAGAGGGTGGGCACAGGCTAATTTTGGATTGTGTGTGACTTACCCTGACTAGAGTGAGGGTTCTTGCTTGGACAGAGGGTAACCTGACTGCCAACCAAAAACCCCATTTCTAACACAGAGGCAATGCGATTTTGACTGCGCTGGTTCTGACCCATGCAGTAAAGGTGATGCGTCGATTTTCTCCATGCACCAGTGGTGATGCGTTGATTCTACTCCCGCAACAAAGAATGTGTAGTTTCTGCAGGTGCAAGTACCTTGGCTCCACTTTCAAAGGTCCATAAGTCGGGTGGATCACTTGGCTGGACAGACTAAAAGATGGCAGAGTCCTGTAGCAGGGTGGTTTGAAGTCTGTTATAACCCTGAGACTTCAGATCAGGAGACCGACTAACTAGCCCTTGGAGTCACTCTGGGTTGTGGGTTGGAGAGATTCAGGTCCAGTCCTTTTCTCTCATGGACAAGAGGGCAGCAGGCACAGGTCCGCACAGCAAAGCAGGACTCAGGCAAACAGCAGTCCAGCAGAGTGGTAGTCGTTCAGCTGCAAAGCAGTCCTTCTTCCTGGCAAAGTATCCACAGGTCCAGAAGTGTACTGAAGTGGTGGTGTCAGAGGTCCAGTACTTATACCCAGTTGGGCCGTTGAAGTGGGGGACAATTAAAGGTATGCCTTTCAAGTGCACAGAGTCCCTACCCTTCCTGCCCTGGCTCCAGACTCACTACAGGAAGTTATGTAGCCCTTTGTGTGTGAACAGGACACGGGATATTCAGATGTAAGTGAGGCTGTGCCCAGCTCCTCCATCCCATTGTGCCCAGGATGGTCAACAAATGTCCATCAGGTCACTCTTAAACTCCCTTTGTGTGTGGCTGTCTAGAAGGAATAAACAAAGCCAGGCTGTCCCCCCGCCCTAGACAAGTGATCAGAGACAGGCAACAGGCACCAAATGGCTAAAGTAAGAAAATGCCCACTTTCTAAAAGTGGCATTTGTTTTCAGAATTGCAATTTAATATTCAACTTCACCATAAGTTAGGATTTCAATTTGTGATTTCAGGGACACGAAACATGAAAAGTCTATCTCTTCCAGATTGTGAATTACACGTATGGGATACAATAAGGAAACCCTAATGTTAACCTATCGAAGAGATAGGCCTTGCAGTGGTGAGAAACTAATTTAAGTGTTTTTCACCATCTGCACATGTGAAACCTAAAAGTACATGCCCACCTTTTTAAATACACTGCACCCTGCCCTTTGGGCTACCTAGGGACTACCTTGGGAGTGACATATGTATTAAAAATGAAGGTTTGGGCCTGGCA
Source organism: Pleurodeles waltl (assembly GCF_031143425.1). Classification (NCBI taxonomy): domain Eukaryota; kingdom Metazoa; phylum Chordata; class Amphibia; order Caudata; family Salamandridae; genus Pleurodeles; species Pleurodeles waltl. The sequence continues at coordinate 1,310,547,417 of NC_090437.1, read as the reverse complement.
AAAGGTTTACTTTGCCAGATCAAAATTGCACACAAAGGCTCTGCAATAGCAGGCCTGAGATATGCTTAAAGGACTACTTAAGTGTGTGGCAAAATCAATGCTGCAGGCCCACTAGTAGCATTTCATTTACAGGCCCTAGGCACATGTAGTGCACTCTACCAGGGACTTATAAGTAAATGAAATATGCCAAGTGGGGATAAGCCAATGTTACCACATTTTAGAGAAAGAGCATAAGCACCTTACCACATGTTAACAGTGGTAAAGTGTGCAGAATCCTATGGGCAGCAAAAATGAAGTTCTTCCCTTATAGGCTCCAGGAACACCTGGCATCCCCCTTGAAGTGCCATTCCTGGTGACATTCATAACATTTAGGGGGTGCCTTCTCTGATGACTTGCTGTCAGGCAACCATCTTTTCTTCTTCTCTGTTGGGGGATGGGATTCCTGACCCGAGGAACTAGTTTGGGACCCTTTTGAGACCTCCTTGTTTTTGTTTACATCTCCCTCCTCCTTCTGGTGGGGACCCTGCCCATCACTGTGGTGATACCCCCCAAATACCTTTTTTTGGACCCAGATGTTGACCCAGCAGTCCACTTCCTTAGCAAGCTCACTGGGGTCAGTAAACTCACTATTAAGTGTTGGGGCAGATTTGCAAAACAAAGACTGAACATGTGCTATTTTGCAACCAATAGTACAGCCCCTTATAATCCTTTGCTTCCCTGCCCTACAACCAAACATCTAGATTCTTGAAAACAAATAAACACAATCCATCCAGGTCTGGTAAGCCAGCTTCTGACTGTCTCTAAATGTTTGCCTGTACTTTTCTGCTGTCATACCATATTTTCTGACAAGGGCTTCTTTCATGGGGGGATACCACATCCTCTCTCCCATATCTAGGACCAGTAGTGTGTTCCTCCCCTTGCCAGGGATATGCCGCCACAGACTAGCCCCACAATCCTGCTCAGGGACCTTGTGAATCTGCAAGGCAATCTCATAAGCCTCAAACCGGGCACCAGACCTTTAGTTATATACATCCTCTTGTCTCCAGAGGTGACTGAAATAGTGCTGCCACCATCACTGTTGGAAAGAGCACAAGCACTTTAGCACTAGTTAGCAGTGGTAAAGTGCACAGAATCCTAAGGGCTGCAAAAAACGAAGTTAGCAAAAACAGGAGGTCTGAGGGCAAAAAGTTAGGAGAAGCTGCGCCAAGGATGTCAGGTCTAACAGCTCTCCTCAGTTGTGTTTGTGAGGTAATAGACATGACCTGTGTGTGCCAAAACCTAAGAGTTTTCCAGTCATGTCATTGATTCAGTTGAGTTGCAGGTGGTTAAGGTCCATAACTGGAAGCCTCCTGGGCCTATATAAGAGTAAGTAGAAATAAGGATACTCCTATGTTACATTAAGAATTTCTTCTAATTCACAACAACCTTTTTTTGTCTTCACGTAGACCCTAGAAATCTTCACCACTGGTTAATTTCCAGGAGTACATCCTGCTTCAAAATCCCTACAGCAGATTTTATGGATGTTGTATACCTTTATTGTTTAGCAGCACTGCACCCAATGTTTTACCTAAGGGGATAATAATTGTAATTGTTGAGTATTCTCTTAACCTTTTGAAAAATTAGGATTCATCCATCTATATTTCCCACCCAAAAAACACATTTACGTCAACTTTTTCTTGGTGTACATTTACCAGTATTTGCAGCCTTGTGAAACTACCAGCCACCAAACGTGTGAATACTACAAAAGTTAGACTTGCGCCAACTGGCAAATGGGCATTGAGCCTGACACCGTTTTGCAATCTTCCAATGTACACTTGTGCCCTCTGCCTGTCGCCAACTGGGGTAGAGTGTTGTCAGACCTGTTACTTTTACCAGAGATCTGAAGTTATACCAGGGGCAGCTGATGTTAATGGACAAAATGGGTGTTGCCCAACTCCCCTGAGGGGGAAGCAACATGAGGAAAAGAAACACCAAGCAGCTGAAAGAAATGGCTAAATTGCTACATGCTGTTCAATGGTAAAATGGGCTGAGAATCCGTTTTTTAACTGGGTGATGTAGGAAAGTACCATCTTGCCTGGCATGTTACCCCCATTTTTCACTGTATATGTGTTGTTTTAGTTGTATGTGTCACTGGGACCCTGGTAACCCAGGGCCCCAGTGCTCATAAGTGTGCCTGAATGTGTTACCTGTGTAGTGACTAACTGTCTCACTGAGGCTCTGCTAATCAGAACCTCAGTGGTTATGCTCTCTCATTTCTTTCCAAATTGTCACTAACAGGCTAGTGACCATTTTTACCAATTTACATTGGCTTACTGGAACACCCTTATAATTCCCTAGTATATGGTACTGTGGTACCCAGGGTATTGGGGTTCCAGGAGATCCCTATGGGCTGCAGCATTTCTTTTGCCACCCATAGGGAGCTCTGACAATTCTTACACAGGCCTGCCACTGCAGCCTGAGTGAAATAACGTCCACGTTATTTCACAGCCATTTTACACTGCACTTAAGTAACTTATAAGTCACCTATATGTCTAACCTTTACCTGGTAAAGGTTAGGTGCAAAGTTACTTAGTGTGTGGGCACCCTGGCACTAGCCAAGGTGCCCCCACATTGTTCAGAGCCAATTCACTGAACGTTGTGAGTGCGGGGACACCATTACACGCGTGCACTACATATAGGTCACTACCTATATGTAGCTTCACAATGGTAACTCCGAAAATGGCCATGTAACATGTCTATGATCATGGAATTGCCCCCTCTAGGCCATCCTGGCATAGTTGGCACAATCCCATGATCCCAGTCGTCTGTAGCACAGACCCTGGTACTGCCAAACTGCCCTTCCTGGGGTTTCACTGCAGCTGCTGCTGCTGCTGCCAACCCCTCAGACAGGCATCTGCCCTCCTGGGGTCCAGCCAGGCCTGGCCCAGGATGGCAGAACAAAGAACTTCCTCTGAGAGAGGGTGTGACACCCTCTCCCTTTGGAAAATGGTGTGAAGGCAGGGGAGGAGTAGCCTCCCCCAGCCTCTGGAAATGCTTTGTTGGGCACAGAGGTGCCCAATTCTGCATAAGCCAGTCTACACCGGTTCAGGGACCCCTTAGCCCCTGCTCTGGCGCGAAACTGGACAAAGGAAAGGGGAGTGACCACTCCCCTGACCTGCACCTCCCCTGGGAGGTGTCCAGAGCTCCTCCAGTGTGCTCCAGACCTCTGCCATCTTGGAAACAGAGGTGCTGCTGGCACACTGGACTGCTCTGAGTGGCCAGTGCCACCAGGTGACGTCAGAGACTCCTGCTGATAGGCTCCTTCAGGTGTTAGTAGCCTATCCTCTCTCCTAGGTAGCCAAACCCTCTTTTCTGTCTATTTAGGGTCTCTGTCTCTGGGGAAACTTCAGATAACGAATGCAAGAGCTCATCCGAGTTCCTCTGCATCTCTCTCTTCACCTTCTGATAAGGAATCGACTGCTGACCGCGCTGGAAGCCTGCAAACCTGCAACATAGTAGCAAAGACGACTACTGCAACTCTGTAACGCTGATCCTGCCGCCTTCTCGACTGTTTTTCTGCTTGTGCATGCTGTGGGGGTAGTCTGCCTCCTCTCTGCACCAGAAGCTCCGAAGAAATCTCCCGTGGGTCGACGGAATCTTCCCCCTGCAACCGCAGGCACCAAAAAGCTGCATTACCGGTCCCTTGGGTCTCCTCTCAGCACGACGAGCGAGGTCCCTCGAATCCAGCGACTCTGTCCAAGTGACCCCCACAGTCCAGTGACTCTTCAGTCCAAGTTTGGTGGAGGTAAGTCCTTGCCTCACCTCGCTGGGCTGCATTGCTGGGAACCGCGACTTTGCAGCTACTCCGGCCCCTGTGCACTTCCGGCGGAAATCCTTTGTGCACAGCCAAGCCTGGGTCCACGGCACTCTAACCTGCATTGCACGACTTTTTAAGTTGGTCTCCGGCGACGTGGGACTCCTTTGTGCAACTTCGGCGAGCACCGTTTCACGCATCCTTGTAGTGCCTGTTTCTGGCACTTCTCAGGGTGCTACCTGCTTCAGTGAGGGCTCTTTGTCTTGCTCGACGTCCCCTCTCTCTTCAGGTCGAATTTGCGACCTCCTGGTCCCTCCTGGGCCCCAGCAGCGTCCAAAAACGCAAAACGCACGATTTGCAACTAGCAAGGCTTGTTGGCGTCCTTCCGGCAAGAAAACACTTCTGCACGACTTTCCAAGGCGAGAGGGATCCGTCCACCAAAGGGGAAGTCTCTAGCCCTTTTCGTTCCTGCAGAAACCTCAGCTTCTTCTGTCCAGTAGAAGCTTCTTTGCACCCACAGCTGGCATTTCCTGGGCATCTGCCCATCTCCGACTTGCTTGTGACTTTTGGACTTGGTCCCCTTGTTCCACAGGTACCCTAGATTGGAAATCCACAGTTGTTGCATTGCTGGTTTGTGTCTTTCCTGCATTATTCCTCTAACACGACTTCTTTGTCCTTAGGGGAACTTTAGTGCACTTTGCACTCACTTTTCAGGGTCTTGGGGAGGGTTATTTTTCTAACTCTCACTATTTTCTAATAGTCCCAGCGACCCTCTACAAGGTCACATAGGTTTGGGGTCCATTCGTGGTTCGCATTCCACTTTTGGAGTATATGGTTTGTGTTGCCCCTATCCCTATGTTTCCCCATTGCATCCTATTGTAACTATACATTGTTTGCACTGTTTTCTAAGACTATACTGCATATTTTTGCTATTGTGTATATATATCTTGTGTATATTTCCTATCCTCTCACTGAGGGTACACTCTAAGATACTTTGGCATATTGTCATAAAAATAAAGTACCTTTATTTTTAGTATAACTGTGTATTGTGTTTTCTTATGATATTGTGCATATGACACTAAGTGGTACTGTAGTAGCTTCACACGTCTCCTAGTTCAGCCTAAGCTGCTCTGCTAAGCTACCATTATCTATCAGCCTAAGCTGCTAGACACCCTATACACTAATAAGGGATAACTGGGCCTGGTGCAAGGTGCAAGTACCCCTTGGTACTCACTACAAGCCAGGCCAGCCTCCTACATTGGTTGTGCAGTGGTGGGATAAGTGCTTGAGACTACTTACCACTCTTGTCATTGTACTTTTCATAAGAGAAAAATATACAAAACAAGGTCAGTGTATACTGTATACACATAGCCAAAAAGTTTTGCATTTCCTCTTTTCACTCTTTTCTAAGTGCTGAAAAGTACTTCTAAACTTTCAAAAAGTTCTAAAAAGTTTAAAAAGTTTTTTTTCTCTGTCTTTCTAAAAGCTCTGACAAACTTTTTATCTTTTACTATCACTTTTTTCTCTTTTTCTATCACTTTAACTCTCTCTAAAAATGTCTGGCACAGGCCAAAATGTTGATCTGTCCAAACTTGCATATGACAACCTTAGCTGGAAAAGAGCAAGGAGTCTCTGTATAGAGAGAGGTTTGAGTGTAGGGAAGAATCCTTCCTTGGAACTGTTACTTAACATGCTTAGAGAACAGGATAAGGCCATAGGTGCCTCATCTGTTGAAAAAGTACCTAATAGTTCTCAATCTGATTCAGGGACTCCCCCAGGAAAAGATTCAGGAAAGAAACTTCCTAGCCTGCCCATTACTAGACAATCTAGCATAGATGGTAATGATGATGAGCCACACCATATAAATAGTGTTGTCTCACATCATAGCAAAAGCATTTATTCTCACCATACTGGTAGTAATGTTTCTGTAAACCAAGCTGTTAGGGTGGCTTCTGTAAGGGACAGGTCTCCCTCTGTTCATTCCCATCATAGCTCTGTTTCTAGAAATGTCCCTCCCACCAACCCTGATGACAGAATGTTAGAGAGGGAACTCAATAAGTTGAGGGTGGAACAAACCAGACTGAAGCTCAAAAAGCAACAGCTGGATTTGGATAGACAGTCTTTTGAATTAGAGAAGGAAAGACAGAAGTTGGGTTTAGATACCCATGGTGGCAGCAGCAGTATTCCCCATAGTCATCCTGCAAAAGAGCATGATTCCAGGAATCTGCACAAGATAGTTCCCCCTTATAAGGAGGGGGATGACATTAACAAGTGGTTTGCTGCACTTGAGAGGGCCTGTGTTGTACAGGATGTCCCTCAAAGGCAGTGGGCTGCTATCCTATGGCTATCATTTAGTGGAAAAGGTAGGGATAGGCTCCTTACTGTGAAAGAAAATGATGCCAATAATTTCCAAGTTCTTAAGAATGCACTCCTGGATGGTTATGGCTTAACCACTGAACAGTACAGGATAAAGTTCAGAGAGACCAAAAAGGAGTCTTCACAAGACTGGGTTGATTTCATTGACCATTCAGTGAAGGCCTTGGAGGGGTGGTTACATGGCAGTAAAGTTACTGATTATGACAGCCTGTATAACTTGATCCTGAGAGAGCATATTCTTAATAATTGTGTGTCTGATTTGTTGTACCAGTACTTGGTGGACTCTGATCTGACCTCTCCCCAAGAATTGGGAAAGAAGGCAGACAAATGGGTCAGAACAAGAGTGAACAGAAAAGTTCATACAGGGGGTGACAAAGATGGCAACAAAAAGAAGGATGGTAAGTCTTCTGACAAGGGTGGGGACAAATCTAAAAATGAGTCTTCATCAGGCCCACAAAAACACTCTGGTGGGGGTGGTGGGTCCAAATCCTCCTTTAATAAGAACAAGGAAAAGAAACCATGGTGCTATTTATGTAAAATAAAAGGCCATTGGACAACAGAGCCCAGTTGTCCAAAGAAAGGCACCACTGCTCCTACCACTACAACCCCTACTGCTACACCTAGTGTCCCTACTAATAGCAGTGGTGGTGGGAGCAAACCTACTAATAGCCAATCCAAGGGAGTAGCTGGGCTCACTTTTGGTAACTTAGTTGGGGTTGGTCTGATTAGGGAGACCACAGAGGCTACTTTAGTCTCTGAAGGGGCTATTGATTTAGCCACTTTGGTTGCTTGCCCCCATAACTTGGAGAAGTACAAGCAACTAACCCTAATAAATGGTGTTGAGGTCCAGGCCTACAGGGACACAGGTGCCAGTGTCACAATGGTGATTGAGAAACTGGTGCACCCTGAACAACACATACTTGGACACCAGTACCAAGTAACCGATGCTCACAACATAACACAAAGCCACCCCATGGCTGTTGTAAATCTCAACTGGGGGGGGGGGTAACTGGTCCAAAGAAAGTTGTGGTAGCTTCAGATTTACCTGTAGACTGTCTATTAGGGAATGATTTGGAGACATCAGCTTGGTCAGATGTGGAGTTGGAGGCCCATGCAGCAATGCTGGGCATCCCAGGGCATATTTTTGCTTTGACAAGGGCTCAGGCCAAAAAGCAAAAAGGACAGGGAAGCTTGGATCCTGGAACAATGGACCAAGTGCTCCCTAAAGCTAGGGCTAGTAGAAGCAAACCACTTCCTACTATCCCTCCCTCTACAGTGGATTCTACTTCTGAGGAAGAAGAATTCCCTCCCTGTGCAGAACCTACACCAGAGGAGCTGGAAGCAGACACTGCTGAGCTTTTGGGTGAAGGGGGGCCTGCCAGAGAGGAGCTGAGTGTGGCACAGCAAACCTGTCCCACATTAGAGGGTCTCAGACAGCAAGCTGTCAAACAGGCTAATGGGGATGTCAGTGACTCTCACAGAGTTTACAGGGAGGACAACCTCTTGTACACTGAGCATAGGGATCCTAAACCTGGAGCTGCCAGGAGATTAGTGATTCCTCAGGAATACAGAAAGTTCCTCCTAACACTGGCACATGACATTCCCTTAGCTGGGCACCTAGGACAAATGAAAACTTGGGACAGGCTTGTTCCCCTGTTTCATTGGCCTAGGATGTCTGAGGACACAAAGGAATTTTGTAAGTCCTGTGAAACCTGTCAAGCCAGTGGCAAGACAGGTGGCACCCCAAAGGCACCCCTTATCCCACTGCCTGTGGTTGGGGTTCCCTTTGAAAGGGTAGGGGTTGACATAGTTGGCCCCCTTGACCCTCCTACTGCTTCAGGCAATAGGTTTATCTTGGTGGTAGTGGACCATGCCACAAGATATCCTGAAGCTATTCCTTTAAGGACCACTACAGCTCCTGCAGTGGCAAAGGCCCTCCTGGGAATATTTTCCAGGGTGGGCTTCCCAAAGGAAGTAGTATCAGACAGGGGAAGCAATTTCATATCTGCATACTTAAAGGCCATGTGGAAGGAGTGTGGTGTAACGTACAAGTTCACAACACCCTATCATCCACAAACAAATGGACTGGTGGAGAGATTTAATAAAACTCTCAAAGGCATGATTATGGGTCTCCCTGAAAAACTCCGCAGGAGATGGGATATCCTTCTACCATGCCTCCTTTTTGCCTACAGGGAGGTACCCCAGAAAGGAGTGGGCTTCAGCCCCTTTGAACTTCTTTTTGGACACCCTGTTAGGGGTCCACTCACACTTGTAAAGGAGGGTTGGGAACAACCTTTAAAAGCTCCTAAGCAGGATATTGTGGATTATGTACTTGGCCTCAGATCAAGGATGGCTGAGTACATGAAAAAGGCCAGTAAAAACCTTCAGGCCAGCCAAGAGCTCCAGAAGCAATGGCATGATCAGAAGGCTGTTTTGGTTCAGTACCAACCAGGGCAGAAAGTGTGGGTCTTGGAGCCTGTGGCCCCAAGAGCACTCCAAGATAAATGGAGTGGTCCCCACACAATTGTTGAAAAGAAGGGAGAAGTCACCTATTTAGTTGACTTAGGCACTGCCAGGAGTCCCCTTAGGGTGCTCCATGTCAACCGCCTGAAACCCTACTATTACAGGGCTGATCTCACCCTGCTCATGGCAACTGATGAGGGACAGGAAGAAGACAGTGATCCTCTACCTGACCTCTTCTCTTCCACAGAACAAGATGCTCTTGTGGAAGGTGTAGTTTTGGCAGATTGTCTTACTGCTGAGCAGAAAGACCATTGCATAAATCTCCTAGGACAATTTTCAGAACTCTTCTCTACTGTGCCAGGCACCACTTCTTGGTGTGAGCACACTATAGATACTGGAGACAGTTTACCTGTCAAAAGTAAGATCTATAGGCAGCCTGACCATGTCAGGGACTGCATAAAGCATGAAGTTCAGAAAATGTTGGAACTAGGAGTGGTTGAGCACTCTGACAGTCCATGGGCTTCTCCTGTGGTACTGGTACCAAAACCCAATTCTAAAGATGGAAAGAAGGAAATGCGGTTTTGTGTAGACTATAGAGGTCTCAACTTGGTAACCAAAACTGATGCTCACCCTATACCCAGGGCAGATGAGCTTATAGATACACTGGCATCTGCCAAGTATCTAAGCACTTTTGATTTGACTGCAGGGTATTGGCAGATCAAATTATCAGAAGATGCTAAACCTAAGACTGCATTTTCTACCATTGGAGGACATTACCAGTTTACTGTAATGCCTTTTGGTTTGAAAAATGCACCTGCCACTTTTCAGAGGTTGGTGAACACAGTCCTGCAAGGGCTGGAAGCTTTCAGTGCAGCATATTTGGACGATATAGCTGTCTTTAGCTCCAGCTGGGATGATCACCTGGTCCACCTATGGAAAGTTTTGGAGGCCCTGCAAAAGGCAGGCCTCACTATCAAGGCTTCAAAGTGCCAGATAGGGCAGGGTAAGGTGGTTTATCTGGGACACCTTGTTGGTGGGGAACAGATTGCACCACTTCAGGGGAAAATCCAAACAATTATTGATTGGGTTCCCCCTACCACTCAGACTCAGGTGAGAGCCTTCCTAGGCCTCACTGGGTATTACAGGAGGTTCATTAAGAACTATGGCTCCATTGCAGCCCCTCTTAATGACCTCACATCCAAGAAAATGCCTAAAAAGGTATTATGGACAGCAAACTGTCAGAAAGCTTTTGAGGAGCTGAAGCAGGCCATGTGCTCTGCACCTGTCCTGAAAAGCCCTTGTTACTCTAAAAAATTCTATGTCCAAACTGATGCATCTGAATTAGGAGTAGGGGCAGTCCTATCACAACTTAATTCTGAGGGCCAGGATCAACCTGTTGCTTTTATTAGTAGAAGGTTGACCCCTAGAGAAAAGCGTTGGTCTGCCATTGAGAGGGAGGCCTTTGCTGTGGTCTGGGCTCTGAAGAAGTTGAGGCCATACCTGTTTGGCACTCACTTCATTGTTCAGACAGACCACAAACCTCTACTTTGGCTAAAACAAATGAAAGGTGAAAATCCTAAATTGTTGAGGTGGTCCATATCCCTACAGGGAATGGACTATACAGTGGAACATAGACCTGGGAGTAGCCACTCCAATGCAGATGGACTCTCCAGATATTTCCACTTAGACAATGAAGACTCATCAGGTCATGGCTAGTCTTATTGTCCTTCGTTTTGGGGGGGGGGGGGTTGTGTAGGAAAGTACCATCTTGCCTGGCATGTTACCCCCATTTTTCACGGTATATATGTTGTTTTAGTTGTATGTGTCACTGGGACCCTGGTAACCCAGGGCCCCAGTGCTCATAAGTGTGCCTGAATGTGTTACCTGTGTAGTGACTAACTGTCTCACTGAGGCTCTGCTAATCAGAACCTCAGTGGTTATGCTCTCTCATTTCTTTCCAAATTGTCACTAACAGGCTAGTGACCATTTTTACCAATTTACATTGGCTTACTGGAACACCCTTATAATTCCCTAGTATATGGTACTGAGGTACTCAGGGTATTGGGGTTCCAGGAGATCCCTATGGGCTGCAGCATTTCTTTTGCCACCCATAGGGAGCTCTGACAATTCTTACACAGGCCTGCCACTGCAGCCTGAGTGAAATAACGTCCACGTTATTTCACAGCCATTTTACACTGCACTTAAGTAACTTATAAGTCACCTATATGTCTAACCTTTACCTGGTAAAGGTTAGGTGCAAAGTTACTTAGTGTGTGGGCACCCTGGCACTAGCCAAGGTGCCCCCACATTGTTCAGAGCCAATTCACTGAACGTTGTGAGTGCGGGGACACCATTACACGCGTGCACTACATATAGGTCACTACCTATATGTAGCTTCACAATGGTAACTCCGAAAATGGCCATGTAACATGTCTATGATCATGGAATTGCCCCCTCTAGGCCATCCTGGCATAGTTGGCACAATCCCATGATCCCAGTCGTCTGTAGCACAGACCCTGGTACTGCCAAACTGCCCTTCCTGGGGTTTCACTGCAGCTGCTGCTGCTGCCAACCCCTCAGACAGGCATCTGCCCTCCTGGGGTCCAGCCAGGCCTGGTCCAGGATGGCAGAACAAAGAACTTCCTCTGAGAGAGGGTGTGACACCCTCTCCCTTTGGAAAATGGTGTGAAGGCAGGGGAGGAGTAGCCTCCCCCAGCCTCTGGAAATGCTTTGTTGGGCACAGAGGTGCCCAATTCTGCATAAGCCAGTCTACACCGGTTCAGGGACCCCTTAGCCCCTGCTCTGGCGCGAAACTGGACAAAGGAAAGGGGAGTGACCACTCCCCTGACCTGCACCTCCCCTGGGAGGTGTCCAGAGCTCCTCCAGTGTGCTCCAGACCTCTGCCATCTTGGAAACAGAGGTGCTGCTGGCACACTGGACTGCTCTGAGTGGCCAGTGCCACCAGGTGACGTCAGAGACTCCTGCTGATAGGCTCCTTCAGGTGTTAGTAGCCTATCCTCTCTCCTAGGTAGCCAAACCCTCTTTTCTGTCTATTTAGGGTCTCTGTCTCTGGGGAAACTTCAGATAACGAATGCAAGAGCTCATCCGAGTTCCTCTGCATCTCTCTCTTCACCTTCTGATAAGGAATCGACTGCTGACCGCGCTGGAAGCCTGCAAACCTGCAACATAGTAGCAAAGACGACTACTGCAACTCTGTAACGCTGATCCTGCCGCCTTCTCAACTGTTTTCCTGCTTGTGCATGCTCTGGGGGTAGTCTGCCTCCTCTCTGCACCAGAAGCTCCGAAGAAATCTCCCGTGGGTCGACGGAATCTTCCCCCTGCAACCGCAGGCACCAAAAAGCTGCATTACCGGTCCCTTGGGTCTCCTCTCAGCACGACGAGCGAGGTCCCTCGAATCCAGCGACTCTGTCCAAGTGACCCCCACAGTCCAGTGACTCTTCAGTCCAAGTTTGGTGGAGGTAAGTCCTTGCCTCACCTCGCTGGGCTGCATTGCTGGGAACCGCGACTTTGCAGCTACTCCGGCCCCTGTGCACTTCCGGCGGAAATCCTTTGTGCACAGCCAAGCCTGCGTCCACGGCACTCTAACCTGCATTGCACGACTTTCTAAGTTGGTCTCCGGCGACGTGGGACTCCTTTGTGCAACTTCGGCAAGAACCGTTTCACGCATCCTTGTAGTGCCTGTTTCTGGCACTTCTCAGGGTGCTACCTGCTTCAGTGAGGGCTCTTTGTCTTGCTCGACGTCTCCTCTCTCTTCAGGTCGAATTTGCGACCTCCTGGTCCCTCCTGGTCCCCAGCAGCGTCCAAAAACGCCAAACGCACAATTTGCAACTAGCAAGGCTTGTTGGCGTCCTTCCGGCGAGAAAACACTTCTGCACGACTCTCCAAGGCGAGTGGGATCCGTCCACCAAAGGGGAAGTCTCTAGCCCTTTTCGTTCCTGCAGAAACTTCAGCTTCTTCTGTCCAGTAGAAGCTTCTTTGCACCCGCAGCTGGCATTTCCTGGGCATCTGCCCATCTCCGACTTGCTTGTGACTTTTGGACTTGGTCCCCTTGTTCCACAGGTACCCTAGATTGGAAATCCACAGTTGTTGCATTGCTGGTTTGTGTCTTTCCTGCATTATTCCTCTAACACGACTTCTTTGTCCTTAGGGGAACTTTAGTGCACTTTGCACTCACTTTTCAGGGTCTTGGGGAGGGTTATTTTTCTAACTCTCACTATTTTCTAATAGTCCCAGCGACCCTCTACAAGGTCACATAGGTTTGGGGTCCATTCGTGGTTCGCATTCCACTTTTGGAGTATATGGTTTGTGTTGCCCCTATCCCTATGTTTCCCCATTGCATCCTATTGTAACTATACATTGTTTGCACTGTTTTCTAAGACTATACTGCATATTTTTGCTATTGTGTATATATATCTTGTGTATATTTCCTATCCTCTCACTGAGGGTACACTCTAAGATACTTTGGCATATTGTCATAAAAATAAAGTACCTTTATTTTTAGTATAACTGTGTATTGTGTTTTCTTATGATATTGTGCATATGACACTAAGTGGTACTGTAGTAGCTTCACACGTCTCCTAGTTCAGCCTAAACTGCTCTGCTAAGCTACCATTATCTATCAGCCTAAGCTGCTAGACACCCTATACACTAATAAGGGATAACTGGGCCTGGTGCAAGGTGCAAGTACCCCTTGGTACTCACTACAAGCCAGGACAGCCTCCTACTGGTGAGAGTGGTTGAAATTTGGATGTGGCCTGCTACATATGTACTGGGCAGGGCGAGGTCTTCTTCGCCCTGAATGCAGAAGCTAGAGCAGTGATGTCATAGTGGAAGGTATGTATGAATCCGAAAGGCATGCACATAGGATTGCTTTTGGGTGCTTATACAATAGCCCTGGTGGGAGCTTACTGATATCTATTCATTTAAATGGATGGAGGCAAGACAGGTTGAAAGGAACAGTGACTGAAGTTGGTGGCTACAGTTTTCTGATTATTAGGAGAGGGTGGGCTTTTTGAGGAGTCCAGTTGCTCTTCAAGTAAGCGCCAGTACCAACAATTGTGTTTTCACATCTGTTACTGTTTTTTGGAATGCAAGATTTGTGGAGCTCCTGCTTCACAGTGCTCCTGACTCTCTCTTTTTGTTTTTAGGGTCGAGCCTGCAAAATCATGCCCTAGCGCATGAGTCTTGCTTGCAAGACTATGTTAACTAAAAAGGGCTTGGAGCCCGCCTGTTACTTATCATTTTTTGGCTTGTCTGGGACTCTTCTTTAAAGCCTTATAATTTGTCACTACAGGCCAAGCATCATTTCCATTCCAGTCTGTGGAGCAGGCACCAAGCACTAATTGATTCAACTTAATCAGTGCCCATCTGCTGCTCCCGATGTGATAGAGATACTTCTTTTTAACTTCTAGGACCCTGCAAACAGAAAGCGTGTGACTGCGAAAACGTGCCCAGCAGGATAAACAAAATTGCAACTTTTTTTTTCTGTAGGTAACTCTTTTCTTTTAATTTGCCACGTCTTCTTTTCTCACTTTGCTTCAACTCATTTTGCTCATCGGCACTGTTCTCAAAAGATGATGAATTTCTTCTTCTAAATATTGCAAAGCGACATTGTTTCTTTCTTATGTGTAATTTATGAAACTATGCTTTAACACATAATCGTGCAATCCACCCCGACCCACCCCAACCCAACCCACTCCAATCCAATCCAATCTGCCCCACTCCAGTCCACACCAATCCACCCCACACCAATCCATCCACCTCAATCTAGTCCGCCCCCACTTAATCCAATTGACCCCAGATCAATCCAACTACTCACCCCAATCCACTCCACCGCTCTTATCCTCGCAACCCACCCCATACCAATCCGCCCCATCTGCCCCACTCCAATCCAAACAATCTGCCCCACTCCAATCCCAAATAATCTGCCCCATGCCAATCCAAAACACAATCTGCCCCACTTCAATCCAAAACAATCTGCCCCACTCCAATCTAAAACAATCTGCCCCACTCCAATCCAAAACAGGTTGTCTCAGTTCAATTTGGCCCACACCAGTTCAAAACAATCTTTCCCACTCCAGTCCAAACCAATCTGCCCCACTCCAATCCCAAATAATCTGCCCCACTCCAATCCCAAATAATCTGCCCCATGCCAATCCAAAACACAATCTGCCCCACTTCAATCCAAAACAATCTGCCCCACTCCAATCTAAAACAATCTGCCCCACTCCAATCCAAAACAGTTTTTCTCAGTTCAATTTGGCCCACACCAGTTCAAAACAATCTTTCCCACTCCAGTCCAAACCAATCTGCCCCATTCCAATCCAAAACAATCTTCCTCGCTCTCATGTGCCCCACACCAAACCAAATCTTCCCCCATTCTAATCTGCCCAACTCCAATCCAAAACAATCTACACCACTCCAATATGCCCCACTCCAATCCCAAACAATCTACACCACTCCAATCTGCCCTACTCCAATTTGTCCCCTTCAATCCAAAACAATCTGCCCCACTCCAATCTAAACAATTTGCCCCACTTCAATACGCCTCACTCCAACCTGCCCCACTCCAATCCAAAACAATCTGCTGAACTCCAATCCGCTCCACTCCAATCCAAAACTATCTGCCCAAATTCAAACCGCTGCACTCCAATCTGTCCCATCTGCCCCACTCCAATCCAAACAATCTGCCCCACTCCAATCCCAAATGATCTGCCCCATGCCAATCCAAAACAATCTGCCCCACTCCAATCTAAAACAATCCGCCCCACTCCAATCCAAAACTATCTGCCCAAATTCAAACCTCTGCACTCCAATCCGTACCACTCCAGTCAAAAGCAATCTGCCCCATTCCATCTGTCCCACTACAATCTACCCCACTTCAATCCAAAACAATCTGCCCCACTGCAATCCACCCTATCTAACTCAAACCATTTCAATCCACCTCACACCAATCCATTCCATCCCACCCCAATCCATCCCACCCCAATCCACCCCACTCCAATCCAATCTGCCCCACTCCAATCCAAAATAATCTGCTCCACTCCAGTCCAAATTAATCTGACACACTCCAATCTAAAACAATCCACCCCATTCCAGTCTGCCCTGCTTCAGTCCAAAACAATCTACACCACTCCAATCTGCCCTACTCCAATTTGTCCCCCTTCAATCCAAAACAATCTGCCCCACTCCAATCTAAACAATTTGCCCCACTTCAATACGCCTCACTCCAACCTGCCCCACTCCAATCCAAAACAATCTTCTGAACTCCAATCCGCCCCACTCCAATCCAAAACTATCTGCCCAAATTCAAACCTCTGCACTCCAATCTGTACCACTCCAGTCGAAAGCAATCTGCCCCATTCCATCTGTCCCACTACAATCCAAAACAATCTGCCCCACTGCAATCCACCCTATCTACCTCAAACCATTTCAATCCACCTCACACCAATCCATTCCATCCCACCCCAATCCACCCCACTCCAATCCAATCTGCCCCACTCCAATCCAAAATAATCTGCTCCACTCCAGTCCAAATTAATCTGACACACTCCAATCTAAAACAATTCACCCCATTCCAGTCTACCCTGCTTCAGTCCAAAACAATTTGCACCCCTCCAATCCAAAACGGTCTGCCCCACTCCAGTCCAAAACAATCCACACCACTCCAATCAAAAACAATCTGCCACACTACAATTCAAAACGATTCACCCCACTCCAGTCAGTCCCACTAAAATCCAAAACAATCTGCCCAACTACAGTCTGCCCCCACTGCAATCCAAAACAATCTGCCCCACTCCAATCCAATCCACCCCACCCCACCCCAATCCAATACACCCCATTCTAGTCTACCCCACCCTATCTAATCCTCCCCACTCATTCTAATTCATCCCACCTCAATTCAATCCACCCCACCTCCATGCAATCCACTCACTCCAATCCACCACACACAATCCACCCCACTCCAGTCCAATCCACCCCACTCCAATCCACTTCACTCCAATCAAATCTACTCCAATCCACCCCACTGTACCCCAATACAACCCATCCCCGTTTAATCCACTGCACTCCAATCCAGCCTACCCCACTCCAATCCCCCCACTCCAATCCAGCCCGTCTAGTTCAGTCCACCCCACTCTAGTCCAATCCACCCCACTCCAATAAATCCAATCCACCCCACTCCATTCTACCCCACCCCACCCCAATCCACCCCACTAAAATCCACTGTACTCCAGTTCAATCTAATCCACCCCACTACAGTCCAATCTGATGCTCCCCACTCCACTCCAAGCCACCCCATTCCAATCCAATCCACCCCATTCCTATCACTCCAATTCAATCCACACACCCCAATCCAATCTAATCTACCCCACTCCTCTCCACCCCAATCTAATCCACCTCACCCTATTTCAATCCACCCCACTCCCAATGCACCCCATCCACTCCAGTCCACCCTATTCCTCACAATTCACCCAGTCTACCCCAATCCAATCTACCCACCACTACTCCAATCCACCACACTACCCCAATCCGCTCCAACCCACTCCACCCTATTCCACCCCACTCTACTCCACTCCCCTGCACTCTACAACACTCTCTGCCACTGAACCACTGAACTCTACTCCCTTCTACTCAACTCTGACACTCTACTTCCCCACTCCACTCTATGACACTACTTCAACAAATCCACTCTATGACACTACTTTAACAAATCCACTCTACAACACTACTCCCCCACTCCACTATATGACACTCCACACCACTAACTTTTAGCCATGCTGAACAACAGCCATACTGGTGTACAACATGGTAAAAACACAATGCCAAGGCTATATCACTTGCATAGGTGAGACCCAACAATGCTATGCCAATACTTGTTTTTTCAGCACTTGGCTGCTGGCAGACCGAAGACTGGCCTACCAGACAGAAGGACGTGGAATCCACCGTGGAAAAGAACAGAATATAAGCTGACACACACTGCTCGATGTATGGCCCACTTGCTCAATGTGTCCACCATCTGAACATCCTTTGAGCTCATGGCACCCAGGTCAGCGGCAACATCAACAGAACAGTTTCTCCTCACCAATCTGAGAAAAAAGCAGCTCCAGTAAAACAAGGAAGCAAAACCCAGGCAGGCATGGGAGTATCTTCTGTTGGTACAGCAGGTGTACTGGCACCGGGGCACAGAAGCTTGCGGGGCTTACTGAACCGTGAATATTGGTGTATTTCATAGCAGAAACAGCAGTCGGGACCCTTTCCTAACTTGCCCTAGGGCCTGTGACACAGTGGCTACTCTACTACAGTAAGACTGCTATTGGACACATGGGTGCCTGGTCTAAGTAAACTGCAACAGCCAGGGTAGTCATTGTCACTTTGCTCTCGTCCCCTGCAGCCTCCAGTGAACATCAGTGATGCAATGAGATTAACACCTTCCCGGTGGCAGAGGACATCATAGACCACACCGTGATGCACTTAATGGAGTCCATGAGCCTGGCATACAGGTAAAGACACCTATGTACACAGTGGAGACGGAGGGGCAGGCAGAAACGTCAGAAGGACCAAAATGCGCTCAAATGATCCGTCAGTAAGTGTCTGTGCAGTGGGTACCTCTTGTCTTGTCCAGTCGTTCCTGATCTACTAGTAAATACGCTTTCCCTATGTCCAGGTGCTGCACATGGTATTTAGGCATAGGCCCTAATCAACAGTTCCACACACTACTAGTCTGCCTGCCATATTCCACAGCTACAGAGGGAGGGGAAGCCGGCATCAGGGCAGAGAGAAGACATTAGAAGCAGAAGCGTAGGCACTTATCACCTAACAAAAAAAGTATAGTGTGTAAGGTGTCAGAAGAGTGTGAGGGTAGCACATGGGTGGCAAGAGATTGTTTCCATGGCTCTTGCATAGCGGAAGTGCATATGTATGGACGCTAGAATGCAAGAGTGTAGGGCAGTCAAATGTCAGAAGTGTGAGGCTGATGGACAGGTGTGTGGCAAGAGTGTGTTTTTATGGCATGAGTGGAAGAGGCATGAGCACATACCTCAGGATGAAACAGTGCAGGGGACAAAGCTGCCTGAAGTGTGTGTGTGCGTGTAGTACATGCATGGTAAGAGACTGTTTTGATGCCACATGAGTAGTTGAGGTGTATGTCTGTGTGTGTGGGTCACACAGGAGACCCAGGATTCTTTGCATGGTTCAAAGGCAGGAGGGCTTGCGTATCACATGTAGGAAGTATTCAAGGGATGAGAACCTACTGTAGTTTCCTGTGAGCTCCTTTTTACCATCCCATCAGATTATCTAGTGGTGCCTCTGCCTTACCTGCTCTCGTGTGATCTCTATTTGGGTTTCTGTGCCTCCATTCCTGAAACCCACCCCCTACTCACTCCCTCCCCACTGCCCCTCCCCCTCCACACCTTTTTTAAAGTTTGGGCTCACTTGCTGCGTTTGCTCATGAGTTATACTTTGGTATAGCACAGAAACCCACATCTCTTGAGCATGGTGAGAAAAAGTGATCTGATTGTATTCATGAGAAATGTCCAAAGGCGCATTAAGACACTCAGGCATAGAAGTACTAATATTGGGAAGAGTGATTGGGAATAGTGATTGCCACAGACTGTGACTTTCTCCCAATCGCAGTTAGGAAATCGCTATTCCTAATTGTATTGTATTGTATTGTATTGTAATCGTATTTATATAGCGCTTACTACCCCTGACGAGGCGTCAAAGCGCTTTTCGATGAGTAGCACGCTACTCTGGAACCCAACAAGAATTAGTAAT
The DNA here is from genome assembly GCF_031143425.1 of Pleurodeles waltl. NCBI lineage: Eukaryota > Metazoa > Chordata > Amphibia > Caudata > Salamandridae > Pleurodeles > Pleurodeles waltl. Next base: position 1,310,527,991 of record NC_090437.1, on the reverse strand, counting down.
GGATTAGTATCGGGAAATAATGAGTACAGTTTTAGTATTATTATGAGTTAATTTGTGCCGCGGATATGAGAGTTTGTTAGTTAGATTGACTGGAGTAATGGAGGGGTGGAGGAGGAAAGAAATCCAGAAGTGTTAATTGGGAGTATATCCTTCATTTACTCAACCCAAAGGCTTGAGATGAGTAAAGGGGGGTGGAGGAGGGAAGGATGTGGAAGGGTTAGGGAGAGCATAGTAGCAGGGCGAGATAAATGCGGGAGAATTTAGTAGGGTTGTGTGGGAGGTCACAGTAGTAGAGTGAGGTTTGGTGAGTTAGATGTGGAAGCGGAGGGAAGAGCTTAGGCAGAGTTATTTAGGAGATTAGAGTAGTAGAAGGGATTTGGGATGAGTCAGAGTGAGAAAGGAGGATAGTTTGATAGAGACATGACATATGATGATGAGTAGATAAGTGTGATAAGATGAGAGCAGGAATTCATAGATATCTAGTATAACAACCCACCCAGGAGCCATGCAATGATCCACGAACATGCCAAGCACAGAAACAACATATACACATACATATATATATATACACACACACACACACACATGAATACACACACATATGCACATACAATACATAATTAGAACCATGGGTAAAAAATACTTAGTCAGACAGGTTTAAAGAGTGTGTGTGTATTTTATTGTTATGACATAGTAGCGATACATATTTTCTAAAGAAACTATAAATAAATAGAAATATACACATAATCTGAAAAAATATTTATCAACATAGGCATATACAGTTCATAGTTGTTTGAATAAGGTGGTTATGAAGGAAAGAGACAACTCTTGAGTAGTTTTCTGAAGACAAGAAAGTTATCTGTGGCTCTTATAGTTGGGGGTAATGAATTCCATAGTTTGGCTGCTTGGACGGACAAGGATGTACCACCTATAGTCTTTTTCTTGTATGGTGGTGTTCTAAGGCGGGGTGCCAATCTTGAGCGGAGGTTTCTTTGTTGGATGTATTTGGTAATTTTCTTTCTGATAAAAAGCGGTCCTGTTCCATGTATAGCTTTGTGGGTGATACAAAGCAGCTTGAAAGTGCATCTTCTGGCAACAGGTAACCAGTGTGGTGCTCTCAAGGCAGGGGAGATGTGGGCTTGCGGCTTTACATGTAATAGTAGCCTGGCTGCAGAATTCTGGATACGTTGTAGTTTTTTCATAACAGATAGAGATGATCCATGGTAGAGGCCATTGGCATAATCCAGTTTGGATAGTACAAGCGAGATAGTAGCTTGCACCTTGTGTGGAAATCCGAGGTGGGGGAAGATGCGTCGTGAAGTCTTCAAGGTGATGAAGCTTGTTCGTGCTAATTTGTCCACTTGGGCATTCATAGTTAACTTGGAATCCATGGTGATTCATAGGTTTTTAACTTCCTTGGATAATTGAGGAGGTGGTCCGAGATCGTCAGGCCAGACGCACAGAGGGTCATAATTTTTCCAGTCACCACATATGAGTATTTCTGTTTTGGAGGTATTTAGTTTGAGATGGCTCCAGGTCATCCACTGATCAACGGCTCCGAGGCAACTGAAGATTTGTGATTTTTCAATGTTTTTGGGGCATTCTAATTTAAGTAGTATTTGTGTGTCATCTGCATAGTTGTAGCATGTGAGATGGAAATCATTGATCAGTTCTGGTAAAGATATCATGTAGATGTTGAAAAGCAAAGGTGAGATGATTGACCCTTGGGGGACCCCTGCTTTTGTGAGGTAGGGTTCAGACGAGAAGGGGGGCGAGTGGATGATATTCGATCTTTTTTGAAGATAGGAAGTAATCCAGTCGAGAGCACTTCCTTGTATGCCGGCTTCGTGGAGTCTTTGAGTTAAGGTGCCATGGTCAACTGTATCAAAGGCAGCTGAGAGGTCCAAGAGAAGTAGTGCAGCAACTCCATTTCGGTCGACTGTGTTTTTAAGATCATCCCAGATTGCTATGAGTGCCGATTCAGTGCTTCTGCCTGGGCGGAATCCAGTTTGGAAGTCTGAAAGTATAGAATTGTCTTCAATGAATTGTGACATCTGGGCGAATGCTGCTCTTTCTATCAATTTGCCCAGGAAAGGTCCATTTGTGATTGGTCTGTAGTTGTTGGGGTCTTGCGGGTCTAGGTTTGTTTTCTTTAATAAAGGTCGTATGTATGCCTTTTTCAGGTCTGCAGGAAAAGTACCTGAAGTTAAAGAGTTGTTGATGATTCTTCTTACAGGTGTGGCAGCAGAAGTAGATAGAAGAATGTTCTTGAAGATTTGTGGTGGGCAAGGGTCCGAAGGGCGACCAGAAGGTCTGCTTGCTTTGACCAAATCCATAAATTCATCCTGGGATATTTGTTTGAAGGACTGCAGAGGTTGGGTTGGTTTAATCTTAAAGGGTATTTTAGGAAAGGGGTTGGTGCTGATGGTTTTCTTCTGTTTTAAATAGGAGTCCAATGTGTCTACCTTGGTTGTGTAGTGAGTTGCCAATTTTTTGGTGAAATCTTGAGTAGTGGGATGACTTCCTTCCATGCATGTAGGTTTTCGAAATTCATTGAGAATTTTATAGAATTCCTTGGTTGTAGATTGAGCATTTTGAATTCTGTCTGAGTAGTATCTTTTTTTAGCTTTTTTGATTGATGATTCGTATATCCTGTTAAGTTTGTGTAGCTGCAGTTTGTCTTGTTTGTTTTGAGCCAGGTCCGCTGCAACTTTCTGATTTGTTGCTTTGTCTTTTTAAGTTCTGTGTTTCTCCAAGGTGTTGGTTTTCTTTTGTGGTTTTCTTTTGTTGTGTTTAGTTTTTCTGAGTGGTATTAGGATGTCAAAAGCTTCCTGTAGCCACTCATAAAGTTTTGGCACAGAATTAATTGTATCAAGATCTGTGTTTGCTGTTAGTTGTGATTCTAAGTGATCCAAACTGAGTTTTCTCCATGGTCGATAGGTGTATGCATGTAAGTAGTTGTGGGGTGTGTTGATTTGTGGAGTTGTATGTCGGAAAGTTATCATATGGTGGTCCGACCAAGTGATTGGCGTGATGCTATGAATAGTAACTAGTTCAGGCTTAGCAAAAATGACATCTAGGATGTGACCAGCGATGTGCGTGGGATTGTGTATAATCTGATGTAGGTTCAATGCGACTAGGCCAGTGGTGATAGCTTTTGGATGGGGCATATTGGGTTTTTCAAACCAAATGTTTAGATCCCCAAGAATGCATAGATTGGAGTATAGTGTAATAAGGTTTGAGACTGTGTCTAGAAAAGCATCTGGGAATGTGGAGTTGTTAGGTGAAGGTCTGTAAAGGAGGAGAAAGTTACAGGAGGAAGTTGGAGTAGGGTGGCATCTGGTAAGGAGGGCTTCACAACCTTGTGTGGAGATGTTGTCTGTCTTACTGAGGTTTATTGCCTGTTTGAATATAATAGCTAGTCCACCTCCTCTCTTGCCTATACGGTTTGGAGTGATGGTTTGACAGCCCGGAGGAACGGCTTCGTGCAATACTGGTGCCATGTCATCTCCCAACCAGGATTCAGTTATGAATAGTAAGTCAGGTTGTGTGTCTATGAGCAGGTCGTAGATGTGGTGCTTGTTTTTTGAGAGTGATCGAGCATTTATGAGCTGGCAGTTTAGAAAAGGTGTGTTAGTGGTAGTGTTGTTATGTTTAGGAGAAGGGTAAGTAGTATAATGTGAGCTTGAAGCAGGAGTGTTGCTAGTTGTGATAACAGTTTGAGGCTCACAATGAGGGTGGGAGTGGGTATGACGATAGGTGTAATGTAAGTTTGTGTTGCTTTGATGTGCTGATGTTTGTGGTCGGTATTGTTTTTGTGGAATAGTGAGAGGGGATAGTGGTGTAGTTGTTTTTGGTGAGGGATTTGTATGTGAGTTAGTGCTGGTAAGTTGAATTTGAGTGTTAGATGGGGTGTTGATGTGTTTTGGAGATGAATGTACGAGGTGTGTAAGAGGTGATGGGTGTGTGTGTCAGGGGAGTTAGTATTAGTTGCGATGACTAGAAGAGGTAATATGTGTGGTGGAGTGAAATGTTGGGATTGTATGGTTGTGTGTAATTGGTGAAGAGAGGGGAAGAGTGTTTGTAGGTGGTGTGTTTGAAGGCAAGGTTTGGGCATTGTTATGATGACAGGTGGTCTGTGTGGAGCAAACAGCGGATAGTGTTGTTGGTTAGTATGAGCAGAGAGTGTGTATCTGGAATGCTGAGACTGAGAGAAATGTATGCTGTAGTTTTGTATTGTGTGGGTGATGGCAGGTTGTGTTAGTGGGAGTGGACAGAGTAGTGTTGGCTGTGAGAATGCAGGTGTTTGACTGTAGTAGTTGTGGGGGATATGTGTATATGTGTTGTATATAGTGTATTGTGTTGGGTGAAGGGGCAATGCAATATGTCTGTGGTCAGTTTGTGATGCATGAGTTGGATGCCTTTGTAGAATATGTGTTTGCATGTTGAGGGATGTGTAGGGGCTGAAACCATTCCTGGTCAATTGTGAATTGGGCAGCATTTCTGGCCCTAGGCCCTACCTGTCCCTAACAGGCCCAAACAGTCCTAACCCTAGCCACTCCAATCTCAAGCCCTGATTCAACCAACTAATGGGAGACCCAGCCCTAATCACCAATCATAGCCCTATTCCTGACCTCCAATCACAGCCCTAGCCCTAAAACCAGCAACCAATCAGAATCCCAGCCCTATCTACCAATCACAGCCCTAGAATCAACAGCCAATCAGAATCCCAGCCCTATCCACCAGTCACAGCCCTAGAACCAACAGCCAATCAGATTCCCAGCCCTATCCACCAATCAAAACTGCAGCCCTGGAGCCAGCAACCAATGAAAGACCATCTCCAAACAACCTATCACAACAACATATGCAATAACCAATAGGAACTCATATAAGGACAAGTTAACTGAAGTCCAGTCCCTGTGGTCAGGGGGAAAGGCAAGTGCTGCTCTATTCAGAATCTCCTTGGATACAGACAGGCTGAATCCACACTTCCAAGCTAGCACAGTCTACTTTCCAGGTAAGGGAGAGATTGTTAAGAAACAAACACTGCAATAGTGCTGGGCGCGCACTCTAAAATCTGGCTTTTTTTTTAAAGGCTAAAATACAGGGGGCAGACAGTTTTTAAGCACAATTTAAATCACAGAAACAGGTTAAAACAGTCTCCTAAAAACACACTCTGCAAGATGTATGTAGCCTTTTTACTTAGAAGAGAAAAAAAAGGGGGGCGGGAGGGTGCCACAAACTAGCAAGGCAATTCACAGTCACGGCAAAAACGAATTTAATAAAAACACCACTTTAAAAGAGGCCAGGCTGCCTGAAACACAGAGAGTCCACAGTAAAACAGACACAGGTAGCTGAAACAAACACTTTTGAACAAATAATACTATTTACCCAGAAAATCTCTGGGCTCCTTACCTAGGTCTTTTTGCAATCCTTGAACACTGGGCTGTATCAGGACACAGGGGCGATGCACAGAGGCTCACAAAATGGAGGTGGCTGTCTTGGCCTTCCCTCCACAAACTTAAGGGGCCAGAGCAGGTGGGGGGCGGGTCTCAGGTGCAGCAGGGACTCACGGAGCCAATCAGCTAAGTCCAGTCCCTGTGGTCAGGGGGAAAGGCAACTGCTGCTCTATTCAGAAACTCCTTGGATACAGACAGGCTGAATCCACACTTCCAAGCTAGCAGAGTCTACTTTCCAGGTAAGGGATAGATTGTTTAAGAAACAAACACTGCAATAGTGCTGGGCGCGCACTCTAAAATCAGGCTTTTTTTTTTTAAAGGCTAAAATACAGGGGGGGGCAGACAGTTTTTAAGCACAATTCTAATGTGTAAAATGTTTATTTTTAAATTACTGATTGCTAGTGGGCTGCAAATCGACCTACTTCATGAATATTAATGAGGTGGGTTGTAGATCACAGGGATGGTGGCCTACTGGGGTCAGCAGACCGCCATGCCTGTGATTGCTTTTAAATAAAGTAATCTTTGCTTGTTTGAAATGCAGGTCGGGGTGCGTTTCAAAAAGAAAAAATGAACATATGGGACTACTGTCTACTCTTGATATTTTTGTAACATTCTTAAAGAGGAAGGGGTCCCATGGTGATGGGGTCCCCATGGGACCCTTTCTCATTTATGAATAGATTACCACCAATTCCGAATTGGTGGTAAAATAATGATTTGCAACCGGAACTTGTTAGCAAAACATTAGTAGGTACCACGGTTATTCTGTATTTGGTAGAAACGCCCTAATCAAGCCCCTTCAAAATACTGAAGCACAAACCCAAATTGCAATTTTGTGGAATTGCACTTTAGTGTTTGTGCATAAAAAAAGCATTTTTTCAGTCGCCAACAGCCAGGTTCTGCAAAATGGGCTGTTTGCTACCTCAAAAATCCTTCATATATCTGGCCCTCAGTCTTTCTAACATACAGTGTTAACATGAACAAACTGAAGAATCCCTTGCCACTTGTACTGGGTACAACTCGTTAGTACCTACGTAGCAGGTAATCAGGTTAATCAGCCCCAGAAAGTTGAAACACTATACCCTGATTTAAGAGGGCCTAGCGCCATCCCAACGACACACTAGTGCCATTTTTTTATGCTACTGTGGCATTAGATAGCCAAAAACGCTGCACCCTAGCTACAAAGTGGCGCAATGCATGCACTTCCCCACTTTGTAATCCTTTGCACCACATTATACCTGCGCCAGATTTCTTCGCGTCAATTCTTTGGGCACTTTTAACACCTGCTCAGAGCAGGCATTAAAAGGAGGCTCCCATTGGTTACGATGGGACTCTGGGTGCTTTGCAGGATTAGCGTCCACAATTTTTATCCTAATCCTGCAAAGCGCTGAACTAGCGTCAAAAAGTATGGCGCTAGTTCCCTAACTACTGCCATGGTGCGCTGTATATCAAATACGGTGCACACATGGTGGCATTAGGAGGGCTCTTTTCATGAATATGCCCCATAGTCTGCCATATTCTGCTGCAAGCATCAGGCGCTCGATCCATTGACAGGCGCTCGATCCATTGAACTGACCCACATAATTTATTAGGATGGTCAACAATGAAGGTTGCCGGCATGGTGACCCCGGCGTGTAGGTGCAGGCGACTTGGGTGGGGGAGGCTAGAAAGCAAGAGAGTAGGGCAGTCAAATGTCAGGCGCCGCCCTTGAACCAGTTTAAATTTACAGCAACAGCCAGGGGTGGTTGAAAAAGGCCTGTGATGCATAGCTCCTGACGTGATTTGGGTGGTGGGCCATGGGGTCACCAGTTAGGGGGTGTAGGGGTAGTGGGCGACCGGCCTTCAAACAGGTGGAAGGGTTGGGGTATTGCCTTCTGGGTTTTTTCCTACCTGGCACCCTGCAGCTGATGTATTCGCCTGCTACCCCCTGCATCCTGGTCTTTCTCTTTCCCCCCGCCCTCCCATCCATAATGTTACCTCTTTTAAGATGTTTCATTAATGTTATTTTCTATGCTGTGTTTTGCGGGTTAGACTCGTGATTGGCCCCAAAGCCGGTAGAGAACTTTGCACCAGGCATCCGAATTCAGCTTAAATATTACCCCAAGAAAGAACAGTGGGGGCAATTACCCCCAGCCTCTCACGTGCCCTCCATAGCGCTGCCCTGGAGAAGTGGAATAAATGGTGCTTTCACCAAGGGACCAAAGGGTGCCGGGGTGATTCCTTTTTTGGGGGGTTGACTCTGTTATAATGTTATTAAGGGCTCTTTTATAAATTGGCCCAGGCACTATTGGTAATGAGAAGTGGGTGAATGTGTGTGATAAAATCCACCAGGGGCCCCAGGAGGGAAGGGGTGGGGCCACAGTCTCAGCTGATGTTGGAAGAGTTACCTAGGTGGTAAAAATGACTGGAAGGAACCTGCGAGTTAGATGATGAAATTCTTGCTTTTTTAATTTGATGTGTTTCGTGTGAATCATATGAATACAATTACGGTTTTTCCTTTGTTAAGTGAATAAATACGGCCTGAAAACGTGATTCTCGTATCCAGCAAATAGTAGGTCCCAGGCAGAGTTCTGGGTGGGGTTGTGGGGTGTGGAGGGGACTGTGGTCAACTGACTTTGCTCTTGGGCATCTCCACCCAGTCTCGAGAGGGGGCGCCAGTCCTCATCTATTGCATTGACAAAAGCAGCAACATGATCTTCAGGACACAACTAGGTACACTTTGTGTGCACAGTGGTAAGTGCCCCAGCTGTTGTGGAAGGGCTGCGCGCCCCCTGCAGCCATCACAAGTAGCTGCAGCCTGCGCACCTGAAAGACTGCAACCCGCCACCAAATGACCCCTTCTGTGGCACAGTCAACCCTGGTTTTTAAGCCTTTTAATGTTGCATGCTGGGGCTTGTAAGTCCACACACCCAAAAACACTCCTAAGAACAGCAAGTAGAGTGGAATAAAAACAGCAACTGACTTGAAGTGCCACGCGCCCCGTGACACCACATCACCCGCACACAGCTGATTAGAACTCCCCACGACCCCCAGTTACCACCAGCAACCACAGTTCAGTATAAAGGGTGTTTTATTTTAAAACAATTATCGTTCGACGTAATTTTGCTTTGCAAAAAAATATACATAGAATCTTAAAGTGCATTTGTTGTGCATGCCACGGGGCAGGGGAAGAGTGAGGACAAGTTCTTGGCCAATGACACAGTAAGCCACAAGCAGTCAACGAGGCCCCATTGCCGGGAAGGAACACCATGTGATCAAAGGACCTTGCAGGTGTCCTGGTAAGTCTAAGCTGCGGTGACAGGACTCATTCGGTGCCTGTCTGCTCAAGGGTGTGTAACCTCGATGGCAGAGGCTGCCCAAGAGTCTGTAACCTCGGCGACAGTACATAAACTTCGATGACAGTGCCTGTCCAAGAGTCTGTAAGCTGCGGTGACAGGACTCATTCGGTGCCTGTCTGTTCAAGAGTGTAACTTCGATGGCACAGCCGCCCAAGAGTCTGTAAGCCTCGGCGACAGTATATAAACTTCGATGACAGTGCCTGTCCAAGAGTCTGTAAGCTGCGGTGACAGTGCCTGTCCAAGAGTCTGTAAACTGCGGTGACAGTGCCTGTCCAAGAGTCTTTAACTTGTGATGACAGTGCCTGTCCAAGAGTCTGTAAGCTGCGGTGACAGTGCCTGTCTAAGAGTCTTTAACTTGTGATGACAGTGCCTGTCCAAGAGTCTGTAACTTGCGATGACAGCGCCTGTCTAAGAGTCTTTAACTTGTGATGACAGCGCCTGTCCTAGAGTCTGTAAGCTGCGGCGACAGTGCCTGTCTAAGAGTCTTTAACTTGTGATGACAGTGCCTGTCCAAGAGTCTTTAACTTGTGATCACAGTGCCTGTCCAAGAGTCTGTAAGCTGCGGTGACAGTGCCTGTCCAAGAGTCTGTAACTTGCGATTACGGTGCCTGTCCTAGAGTCTGTAAGCTGCGGCGACAGCCTGCTCCAGCCTCTACACGGAGCTCTGGGAGAGCGCGTCGTCGTCGGAGTCGTCCGAGCTGTGGCCTTGGGTCCTCCGGGGGTGCTCATCGGCAGAGTCCTCCGAGGTGTCTATGCGGGGGTCCTCCGGGTCCCTCGGGGGGTTCGCCAGGCCCAGCCTGGCCAGCTTGGCTTGCTGCTGCTCCACGCTCTGCTTGCGCCACTTGATGCGCCGGTTTTGGAACCAGACCTTGACCTGTGGGAGAGAGCAGAGGTGGTGAGACACGGAGCAGAGGGGGGCTTTGGAAGTGGCTGGTGGGCGCGTAGGCGCGTAGGCGCACCGTGTTGATGCGCTGTGAGCGGGATGTGCCTCGCAAGAGTCTGATTCCCTGTGTGCGTGACGCACGGGAACTGCAAGTGCACTGGATGTATGTACAGGTGCAGTGATGCGACCCATTTGCAAGCATGTTTGCGTCCACAGGTGTAGTCAGGTGTGTTTGTGGGTGCATGGGCAGGGGGTGGCAGGTGTTTGTATGCGTCAATGTATGAACGTGTCTGTGCTCGTGTGCCAGTGAGTTCATGGGCAGAGTTTGTGTGTATGCACGTGTGTCTGCGTGCCCGGGTAGCCCCCGATGCCACCTACCTGTGCCTCGGTCAGCCGCAGGGACGACGCCAGCAGGAACCTCTCGCTGCCCACCATGTACTGCTGGCGGGAGAACTCCTGCTCCAGGCGGGAGAGCTGCTCGGGGCTGAAGATGGTGCGGATCCGCTTGCACTTGCCGGCCTTGGAGCTCAGGGTCGGGAAACAGTACTGGGGCAATTCTGTGGGGGACAAGAGAGGCCTGGTTAGAGAAAGCAGAGTGCGCACAGGGGGCGCAGGGGCAGGTCTGTAGGGGACAAGAGCGGCCTGGTTAGAGAGAGCAGAGGTCGCAGCAGGCAGAGTGCGCACGGGGGGGGGGGGGGGGGTTCACAAGAGAGGCCTGGTTAGAGAGAGCAGAGGTCGCAGCAGGCAGAGTGCGCACGGGGGGGGGGGGGGGGGTTCACAAGAGAGGCCTGGTTAGAGAGAGCAGAGGTCGCAGCAGGCAGAGTGCGCACGGGGGGGGGTCACAAGAGAGGCCTGGTTAGAGAGAGCAGAGGTCGCAGCGCGCAGAGTGTGCACGGGGGGGGAGCACAAGAGAGGCCTGGTTAGAGAGAGCAGAGGTCGCAGCAGGCAGAGTGCGCACGGGGGGGGGTCACAAGAGAGGCCTGGTTAGAGAGAGCAGAGGTCGCAGCGCGCAGAGTGTGCACGGGGGGGGGGAGCACAAGAGAGGCCTGGTTAGAGAGAGCAGAGGTCGCAGCAGGCAGAGTGCGCACGGGGGGGGGGGGTCACAAGAGAGGCCTGGTTAGAGAGAGAAGAGGTCGCAGCGCGCAGAGTGTGCACAGGGGGAGCACAAGAGAGGCCTGGTTAGAAAGCAGATGTCGCAGCAGGCAGAGGCGCACAGGGGGAGCAGGGGCTGCCCTGTGAGGGACAAGAGAGGCCTGGTTAGAGAGAGCAGAGGTCGCAGCAGGCAGAGTGCACACGGGGGGGGGGGTCACAAGAGAGGCCTGGTTAGAGAGAGCAGAGGTCGCAGCAGGCAGAGTGCGCACGGGGGGGGTCACAAGAGAGGCCTGGTTAGAGAGAGCAGAGGTCGCAGCAGGCAGAGTGCGCACGGGGGGGGTCACAAGAGAGGCCTGGTTAGAGAGAGCAGAGGTCGCAGCAGGCAGAGTGCGCACGGGGGGGGTCACAAGAGAGGCCTGGTTAGAAAGCAGAGGTCGCAGCAGGCAGAGGCGCACAGGGGAAGCAGGGGCTGCCCTGTGAGGGACAAGAGAGGCACGTGTTACAGGAGCTATAAACTGAAACACGTGCCCGCGGGGCATCAGAGCGCAGCAAAGCACCACAAAGCTACAGGACTGTCCCAGCGGCGCTACAAAATACTGAATTACTAATATACGAGAAGGCAGCAGGCATAGCCAGCGGACACAAGACCATTCCTATATGTAATGTGTACGTCAATCAAGAGTGAAGGGTGGAGAGAGGGTGGGTAGGTCACGATAGTGACACTGAAGGGCGGAGAGAGGGGGAGTAGGCCACGATAGTGATACTGAAGGGCGGAGAGAGGGTGGGTAGGCCACGATAGTGACACTGAAGGGCGGAGAGAGGGGGAGTAGGCCACGATAGTGACACTGAAGGGCGGGGGAGTAGGCCACGATAGTGACACTGAAGGGCGGAGAGAGGGGGAGTAGGCCACGATAGTGATACTGAAGGGCGGAGAGAGGGGGAGTAGGCCACGATAGTGATACTGAAGGGCGGAGAGAGGGGGAGTAGGCCACGATAGTGATACTGAAGGGCGGAGAGAGGGGGAGTAGGCCACGATAGTGACACTGAAGGGCGGAGAGAGGGGGAGTAGGCCACGATAGTGACACTGAAGGGCGGGGGAGTAGGCCACGATAGTGACACTGAAGGGCGGAGAGAGGGGGAGTAGGCCACGATAGTGATACTGAAGGGCGGAGAGAGGGGGAGTAGGCCACGATAGTGATACTGAAGGGCGGAGAGAGGGGGACTAGGCCACGATAGTGACACTGAAGGGCGGAGAGAGGGTGGGTAGGCCACGATAGTGACACTGAAGGGCGGAGAGAGGGGGAGTAGGCCACGATAGTGATACTGAAGGGCGGAGAGAGGGGGACTAGGCCACGATAGTGACACTGAAGGGCGGAGAGAGGGTGGGTAGGCCACGATAGTGACACTGAAGGGCGGAGAGAGGGTGGGTAGGCCACGATAGTGACACTGAAGGGCGGAGAGAGGGTGGGGAGGCCAAGTTAGTGAGACAGCAGGGTGGAGGAACACCAGGAGTTTGGCGAGAGGACAAGGAGGGCGCAAGGTGGCGCGTGAGAGAACCAGGAAGAGATGCCAGGCCGGTCCTCACCTGTGCTGAAGAGTCCTCCGGGGGGGTAGTAGAGCGGGTAAAGCGGCTGCGGCTGCAGGACGGGGGTTCTGGGCAGCCAGCTCCCCTCCCAGCCCCAGCGGGCAGGGCTGGCCCTGGCTGCCGGAGTTGACGGGTCAGGTCTTCCCAGCAGGGCCTCGATGGTGAAGGACTTCCCGGGCTGGGGGGCTTTAGCTGGTGGTTGAGGGGTCCAGGAGGGCACTGGTTGCGAGAAGGCTGTGGTCGGAGGCTGGTGGGCCCAGAGAGGCAGCTGCTGGCCCATCATCATCATCCTCGGGGTATCCAGAGTGAAGGGAGTGAGTGCTGGTGCACGGCAGGTCTGAAGAGGCAGAGGACTGATCTCCACCTTTTATGCAGGATCCGCCGCCCTCTACAAACAGCCCCCCACCCCCTAGCAGCCCAACCAACCAGCAGCCGTCCCCAACAAGAAAGAGGCAATTAACGAAAGGCCGGAGCCCCGCTGGGGTGTCAATGGCCCTGTTCAGGGCCACGCTGGGGTGCGCTGACGCCGAGCACCACCAGAGGGCGCGCTGAGCACCCCTGAGCCGGCCTGGGACTGAACTTTTAAATCCCATCACACCTCAGCCTTGGCCCTAAGAAAACAGCCCGAGAAACAAACCGAGCACTGAAACATACCCACAACAGCGCGTCTCAGATCGCAAGTCCCGGCACAAAGCCTAAAGCTATCACCACAGACACGAGTCATGGCACTGAGGCAAAACCACAACTCACCTCAGACCCTGTCCTAGCAGTGAGGTAAAACCACAACAAACACCAGACCCTGTCCTAACACTGACGGAAAACCTAATAAAACACCCCAAGAAACAAACGAGGCACTAAAACAAACACACAACAGCGCGTCTCAGATCACAGCTCAGGTCCCGGCACAAAGCCCAACACTATCAACACAGACAAGAGTCATGGCGCTGAGGCAAAACCACAACTCACCTCAGACCCTGTCCTAGCACTGAGGCAAAATCACAACTCACCTCAGACCCTGTCCTAGCACTGAGGCAAAATCACAACTCACCTCAGACCCTGTCCTAGCAGTGAGGCAAAGCCACAACAAACCTCAGACCCTGTCCTAGCAGTGAGGCAAAACCACAACTCCCCTCAGACCCTGTCCTAGCACCGAGGCAAAGCCACAACAAACCTCAGACCCTGTCCTAGCAGTGAGGTAAAACCACAACAAACCTCAGACCCTGTCCTAGCAGTGAGGTAAAACCACAACAAACCTCAGACCCTGTCCTAGCAGTGAGGTAAAACCACAACAAACCTCAGACCCTGTCCTAACAGTGAGGTAAAACCACAACTCACCTCAGACCCTGTCCTAGCACCGAGGCAAAACCACAACAAACCTCAAACCCTGTGGTAGCACTGAGGCAAACCCGCAACTCACCTCAGACCCCGGCCCAGGCTTAGCTCCTCAATTACAGCAACTCACCTCAGACTCCGGCCCTGGGTAAGATCCAAAACCACAACAACTCACCTTAGACTCCGGCTTAGATCCTCAACCACAACAACCCCCCCCCCCCCCCCCCCAGACTCTGCCCTAGCTTAGATTCTCAACCACTGACACTACCAGAACTCAATTCAGACCTCACCTTAGTCACAGATACAAACCCGACATAACCCCATCTGTTTAATAGAAATTACTTAATAAAAACCACCCTACCTTTGAAAAGCTATTGTTTAATAACTTTTTATACAGGACTTTGTTTTACAGATTTTGCTCTTTCTGCAAATGCATTTTAAATCTAACCCTGACACATAACTCCAAATCACCCCTCCCTTCGAAGCCCGAGTAATCTAGAGGCTAAACGTGTGAACTTGTAGCCTGGACGCCGGGGCTCCAATCGCTGCTTTGGCTCTAATCACCGCTTTGGCAGTGAATCAAATGTGTGATTCTAGTCACCTCACGTTATTTCTGTGCCGAAAACTGTAAATGTGTGTCATGTAGGCCAAAACATAAAATGCAATTTGTATGAAATCTGGTGGCACTGTATTGTCTCAATCATCACTGCTCACGTTGAACTCCATCCAGCCACATTCCTCCGTAAGTACTGATGTACCGCAGTTGATGTGTAGGAATGGGAACATACCGTTTACAATGAATAAATAATGTATTTACACGCAAAGGTGGCAGCTCGTTTCGCCATCAGTGATGATGACTGCAAGAGTACACTGTGCACTGCTGTTGTACGTTTTATGGGAAGTGATGTAATACTATTGCCAAAGTTAATGATTCTCATTTTGACGACTTCAGAAAAGAAGAAAAGCCCACGTGACCCTGCTGGGATGCAAGCACGCGACCACCTGGGTGCACTGATGTCCGCAGTGCGTGCGCAACCCGATGAGCCATCTTTGTAGCTAATGCTATACAAATCCTCTCCTTGCCCACACCGAGGGGCCCACGCTCACACCTTGGTCACTGGCCCCGCGTGCCTGCGTATCTCCTGAAGGGCACCTCTTTATCCAGGTCTGATAGCTTTCAGGTGGCAAATAGTTTTAAATTCCTAAATTTGACACCCCGGCCTAATGAGCTGGGAAAAGTCACACTTGGCCCCCTGGCCCTGCAGGGAGCATGCCTCAGTCAGAGGGCTTTTTCTTTTATTGAGGAGGAAATAGATGGGGAGGGGTCTTGCCTGGGCAACACACCTGCGAGGGCGGCCCCTCCCCAGGACGGCCGAGGTCCGCTCGTAATATGGGTCGCCTAGTGGCTGCCTCAGGGTCTCCATTAGTAGAAGCGAGGCTGTGGCCCAGGGGACCAGGGGCAGCTTAAGGAGGTTAGGGTCCCGTCCAAAAGTATTTTGGGGGCCTCTGTTCGGAACAGCTTTGAATTTGTGATTCAATTTCAACTCTTTGATGTCCTCTTTCCCAGGTCACTGACAGTGCAGGCACACTCATCCAAATTCTAAATGTGTTTAGACATAATATTCAGGGATAGTGACGTGTTTTCAATGTTATAACACAGCTGCAGCTCACTAATACAACGGCAAATAATCTCTGTGACACCCCCCATTTCTCATATGCGAGCGCTGTTTTCATCTAAAGGAAACTTGTTTATGCAGGTTACATAAAACACAACATTTCTTAGCCAAATGTCAGTAATATACTCTCATACATCACCCACAGCAAAACTACACTAAAGGAAAACGGTATTTAAAACAATATGTTTAGGAATATTCAATGTCACTAGGGCAAGACTGCAGAACAGAGCTGGCTCAGTCAAGGAGCCCCCTGAAAAGCTGGGGCCCCGGACCAGAGCCCAGTTTGCCTCTGCCTTAAAACGCCTCTGCAGGACACGAGGGGTCTATGGATGTACATGCCTGGTGCCAGAGCTAAGAACATGAAAATAAGTGATTTCGGCCACCTGCCTGCCACTGGACATGTGTTATAAAGGCTGCGGGCCTTGGGATGGGATCCTAGGGGTCGAAGGTGTGAACCTTCTGTCTTCTCGACGGAGCTAAGAAAGGCATCACAGATGGGGCCTCACTGTCCCCACATGGGGATGTGGTGCTGGTATAGGAAGCAGGGGTGTAGTGGGTCTGTGGATATTCAGAACCTATCTCATACTAAGACAGCATTACAAGGCCTGTGGGTTTCACTGGCTCCTATACACTGGCCGAGTGTTTCTTAGGGGGCCCAGGATGGATCTGAGACCCGTCTTCTTCTCCTCATTGCATATTCTGCGCGTGAGTTTATTGCAGAGAGAAGTGGGGGCTGAGAGGGTCTGTGAAAAGGTAGGATTCACCTCAAAGCGAGAAAACCTCACAAGACCTGCATCTTCTAATGTTCTCTGTTAACCTTGGGTTTGTGGCTGAGAAGGTGCATACCTGTAAGTGAGAGGGTGTGGGAGACTGTGGACATTCAGGTCTGGCTGTACAGCTGACTTAGCCTTTTTAGGCTTAGATGTCTGGGGTTCCTTGGTTTGTGTCTTAGGAACATATAGGCATGTGAGGTCAGAAGATGTGAGGAGGTCATTTGCCTCGCTCGAGCTAAGACTACACATTAGGCATGTTTCTCCCTCCTATTGGCTGGTTCTGGGAGTGTACTACCTCACTGTGCAGCCTGGGGAAGGGAATAGGCAAGGGCTTAGAGAGAGGCTGTGAGCATACAGGTCTTACCCCAGACGTGAGACAACCTCGTTAGGCCCCTGTCTGTCCATGAGTGTGGAGTACACACGCAGGCCTGCTGGAGGGAATAGACAAGGGCTCAGAGGGTTGTGAACTTACAGACCTCACCCCAGAATGAGACAACCTCTTTAGGCCCCTGTCTGGCCATGAGTACATACGCAGGCCTGCTGAAGGGAATAGACAAGGGCTCAGAGGAGCGGTGAGCGTGCTGACCTCACTCCAGAGCTGAGAAATTCATTATGGCCCTAAATGGGCCTGCCACCTTCCCCTAATCACTTTACTTTTGGCACCTAGGTGCAGGTGTCTGCATCCTTAGCTTCCCTGCTTGCTTGGAAATTGGAAGACACACCAAGGCGCTAGAAATCACGGGTCTGGTGGGGAGAGGGCCCACTTTTACTAACTGCCTCCGCACTTCGGCCTAATAGGGGGCTGGACCGATAATGGAAGGGCCTCTGTATGTGACAAACCACCCGCTCTTCTGCAGCTGTCTGCAGTGCCCCATCACTACCTAGCGCCTACACAGTCGGAATCAATGCACACACTTTAGATTACTTTATAACGGAGCGTTAGTACCGCCCGGACCACACCAAGATGGCCGGAGCAGACGATGCTCCCAGATGTTACCGCAGTAATGTCAGCGGATACCGCCCTGGTCGTGCACCCAAGACCTTATAAACGCAATGAGAAGTATTTGATGGCCGTTTCCGTCCGTCTGCCTCAGTTGAGGGTGAACTCAGAAAACCGGCGCTGGGCGGGGGTGTACGGTCGGGGGCGGGAAGTTGATGCAGTTTTGTGGCAGGATGGTGCCTTTGAGGTAAAGGAGCCCCCCCCTTGGCCTCTTGAGAAGGTGACAAGGATTCTCGCGAGGCCGCACTCTCCAGATGAGCCGTGCCTACAACTGTGAGCTGAAGCTGAAGAATGTGTAATTGGAATAAAAGGCATCGCCTTATTACATTATTTGACTGTGTTTCACGACATGGATCGGCGTTCTTCGCCCAGGGGAAATATGTGGAAGCAGGGGGTGTTAGCAGGAAAGCTGGATCACAGCATCGCTCAGTAGGTCAGTGCAGAGCCACTTTCCTTCAGAGATGTCGGACTCACCTGAAAGCTCGTGCGCTTTCGGCCAGTAAGGTGGCTGCGGCCGGTCCCGTCACTCAGCAGCATCACAGCTACCGCTTGATCGCAGTGTCCTCTTTAAAGTGCTTCCATTTGATAAGCGTAGAACACCCAGTCAATTCTGCGGCGATCTGGAGACCTGTTCTGGCGCGCGCACTCGCCCTGCAGCTGCAGTGAGCATTTTAAAGTGTGAAAAATAAATACAACGTATGGCAGAGATGAAAAAACTACTGCAGTGAGCATTTTAAAGTGTGAAAAATCAATAGAACGTATGGCAGAGATGAAAAAAACTAATGTCGTTATTTTGGCATACATACATGTAAATCAAGAGATACAAATATACAATTTTGGGCAAAAGGGGATGCCGATAAGTGAATGGCATGAATGGTTGTGCGGCACTTTTTGGACACATCAGCAGTTGAAAAGGGTAAACTGCGCTAGACTGGAGCCCCCGTATGGATTCGAGGTAGTCTTAGAGGGTGGTCACCGTTCATTGGCCTTTGTCTAAGATGCCCCATCACGGCCCGCATCTGGTCCAGGGGTGGGGGTGAGATGCCGGAGGAAGGCTTTCAGGTCCGGATGAAAGGGCAGAATTTTGTCATTATTAGTTCTTAATTACGGACTTGAAAGACCCAGAGATAAAAAGGGACACCGCTCGCCACATAAACGGGTCCGTTTCATCATGAAGTCCTTTCCCTTTCTCTGAAGAGTCCTTCAGAAGAGCTCAGCAAATTTGCCCAGCTCATTTCCCATTGTGGGCACCTCCCCAGCTCCGGCCTCTCCTGGAGGATTGTTAACCACCTGCAAACAGTGCCCCGGCCCGGCCGTCCGCGGGGGCCTCGCGGCTCCCACAAGGCTTGGGCTGCCTGACACCCCCTTGCAGAATCCCAGGGCAAACACAGCAGTATTTATCGGGGTCAACACAGCCCCCCGTCCTGCTGGGAGTGAGAACACGTCTCAGAAGACAGCCAGGCCTATGATGCGCCTGGCACAGGGTGGCACTGTTCACAGGAGGCCGTGCTGTTCTCCCCGCCTCTGTGCTGAGGTTACTGGACACCTGGGGTAGCCCGACAAGTCCTCTCCGTGCCAACACCACCAATGGATTATGGCAAAAACCGTCTGTCTTAATGTGCTCCAGTGGCGGACTCCTCTTGCATATATTGTTGCCTTTAGCTCTGTAGAACCTCAGCACAATACAGGAGGGCATAAATAGCTTTGTCCTCTCAGCCTTGACTTGAACCAAACATATTTTCCTTCCAAAGCCCAGGAAATGTCAAATGTTTACTTTTGATATACTTTTTAGACAGGTCTGAATAGAGAGGGGGGAGACGCCAATAGGCCTTGGCCACAGGTGGGTCTCACAAACGGCCCGGGGAGGGGCGCACCAACGCCATTTGACGTTTTGATTCAAAATCTGCACTCTTTCCAGGGGCATTTAATCCACGGGTTGTGGAGAACACTCACATCACTTCCAGTAAAGCTGGGCCCCTGCTGACCTTCGATGGGACATTCTGGGAAAGGAAGCTACTAATCCAGATGTGTTGGGACCAGACAGATGTTAACGCTTGGTTACGTTCTACGATGCTCAAGAACAGTAATGGGGATGGACAGTTGTCCTTTCGGCTGGTCACTGGAAGGTGGGACTAGAAAGGGGCTTGCTGGGCATTCAGTAAGAAAGCATATACCAAACCAAGGAATCCTGTAAGCTCAAGCACACTTGCTTAAACTCCGCAGAGCACCCTGAATTTAAATGCTTTAAGAAGTCCAGGGAAAAAGGTGGACAAAAGTGAAACCCTGAACCCTCCATCCGCTAGACTCCCCACCACAGGTTCCCTATTGGCTTTGAACCCATGGTTAAATTCTTATCCATGACATGACAGCCCAGCAGTTCTACTGTGGTTTTTGTTACGGCTTCAGAATTACCGCCCATTGGGTGCATGGTTCCAGTTTCCTAAAGAATCAGTCGTCTGTCTGAGCAGGGGAGTTGTACGGAAGACCATTGAGAAAGAAGTGGGTTTGGGGAGGGTAGCAGGCCCATTACTGGATCCACCCTTTCAGGATTTTGTATGCTCCCCTCACAGGTTAGTTCCCAAAAAAAGAGCCAGGGGAATTTAGACCTATTCATAATCTATCTGCTCCCAAAGATATATCAGTACATGATGCACATGACCCATTGGTTTTCTCAGTAAGGTTTGCATCCCTGGATGGTGCCCTAAAAAAAATGAGAGATTTGGCTCCAGGTGCCCTTAAGGCAAAAGCAGATATTGAGTGAGCTTTCAGACTCCTCCCAGCTCACCCAGATGGCTTTCACATACTGGGTATTCCATTTGAGGGAGGGTTTTACTACGACAAGTGCATGCCCATAGGATGTTTGGTCTCCTGCGCCTACTTTGAGCACTTCAGCACCTTTTTAGAGGGTTTTTTCCACACAGGTCTCCGGTTCAGATGCAGTCATTCATTATTTGGATGCTTTTTTTATTTTTGGGCCCAAGCGAGTTAATGACATTTGCCAACTTTTTGTCCATCTTTGGAAGCTGATGGAGGAGTTTGGGGTTCCGTTACCTCATGAAAAACGGCAGGCCCAACCACAACTCTGGCATTCCTTGGTACTGAAATTGACTTAGTAAAGAGGGAATGCAGGTTACCACCTGAGAAAGTGCAGGCATTTTGGCCTTTACTGGAGTCCTGCCTCCAGGTGCTGGAGGTGACCCTACAGCAGTTACAGATATTGGTAGGCCAGCTTAATTTCATATTACGCATCATTCCCATGGGTCGTGTACAATATGGCTAATCAGCGGTGAGGGTATTCAGGCTCAGAGTAGGGCAGGCCTGAGAGGGGAGGAGGAGATAATCCCTGTTTTGTCTGCAAGAGCCATGTCTTGAGGTTCCTTCAGGAGTCCATGAGGGATTGGGAGGTTCTGCGGTATTGCAGGAGGTCTTTCCAGGTCTTGGCTGAAAGATATGAGAAGGAGCATCCTCCGCTTCTAGTCTTCTTGATGCGAGGGAGGGGTGTTCTTGCCCGAGACGCAGACCGACGGTGTCTGGTGGGTTGGTAGACATTTGACTCGTTGGTTGAGGTATGCTGGACCGGTATTCTGCAGAGATCTGTAGGAGTGGGTGTGTACCTTGACCTTACATCTTTCCTGGACTGGGAGCCAGTGGAGATTGTTGAGGTGTTGAGAGATGTGGTTATTTAGCGGGATGGTCAGGACAAGTCTGGCAGCAACGTTCTGTGTGGTTTGGAGTCAGCGTAGAACATGGGCTCGGATTCTGAAGTAGAGGGCATTTCCGTAGCCACGTCTACTTGTGTTAGGAGGCTGGGTGGCTGTTCGTCTGGCAGGTTAATATCCAGGATGATCCAGAGGTTCTTGGCGTGGTCCACAGGGGTAGTTGGGGGTGGGGGGGTAAGTTCAGAAGGCCACCAAGAAGCATCACAGGGGGAGTGGTTGTTGCCAAAGATAAGGATTTCGGATTTGTCAGTGTTGAGCTGGATGTAGTTATTGTTCATCCAAGCAGCGATGTTCCTCATACAGTTGGCGAAGTTTGCTTTGGTGGTGCTGGTTGAGTCAGTAAGAGAGAGGATGGGCTGTGTGTTGTTGGCGTAGGATACTATGTTAATGCTGTGGGCTCTGACGATGTCCACAAGGGGCGTCACGTAGACATTGAAGAATGTTGGGCTGAGCAACAATCCTTGAGGAACACTGCAGATGAGTTTCTTGGGCTCAGAAGTGTAGGGGGGAAGTCTAACTCCTTGAGTTCTGTCCGTGAGCAAGAAGGATATTCACTTGAGGACTGATCTGCAGATGCCCAAGTGCTGAAGCTTTCTGACGAGTCAGTTGTGGGAGACTGTATCGAAAGCTGCAGAGAGGTTGAGGAGGATGAGTGCGGCCATTGCCCCTTGGTCAAGGACGCTTCTGATGTCATCACGAAACGAGGGCTGTTTCTGTGCTGTGGTTGGTGCAAAGGTCAGATTGAGAGCTGTCTAGGAGTTGAAGGAGTTCTAGGTCGCCTATAGGTTGGGTATAGATGGCTTTCTCCATGACTTTAGCTGGGAAAGGCAGGAGCTAGATGGGTCTGTAGCTAATGAGGGTGTTTGGGGTCTGCTGCTGGTTTCTTCAATAGGGCATTGACTTCTCCATTTTTCCAGGAAGACAGGAAGGTGGAGGTGGTTATGGGGGTGTTGATGATAGCAGTGAACAGGGGACAGATGATGGTTCTTCCAAGGCTGTATATGAAGTGGGGGAGGGGTATGAGGGGGCTCCTGACTAGATGGTTTTCATCAGGCCGGTGGTGTCTTCATACGAGAGGAGCTTCCAGTTGATTAGCGGCTGTTTGGCTATGAGGGAGGTGTTCTGCTGGGCCAAACAACACAGAACCTGCCTTTCTGAAGCTCAGAAGCAGGACAAAGATCTGGTTAACATTCTCAGAAGAGTTCAATGGGTGCATGGTGTGGCTGGCACCTATCCAGGCAAGAGTTTGATGCAGTTGAAAGTGTGGGTTTCGGCGCTATTTTGAGCTCAAAATGGTGTGCTTAGTCATGGCCTCAGCATTTGTTTGATTCTAGCTGGTCAAAGATGTAACCTTCTTGGAGATATTTCCCATCATGGTGGCCTTATATATATGGACGAACCAGCACAGCAACCAGTCAGTAACATTTTGGTTTGACAGAGTGTCTGTTGTGGAATCTATTAACTTCCAGCATGCAAAATGTAAGAAGGTCTTTGGTTTACTCAAAGAGTTGGTACTTATGTGTTTAAAGAATCACATTTTGTTCAAAGCAAAGTATTTTCCAGGTATCTTGAATAACGCAGCTGATGCATTGTCTCATCTCAAGTTGCAGTACTTTCAGTGCTTCCATCCCGAGGCAGAAGCACATCCCACTCATTTCCAGCATCTCTAGGGACTCTTGGTGCCCAGCCCTATCACAGCTAATCACTGGCAGTCTTGCACTCAAAACAAGTAGGGCCAACGTGAGGGCCTTCCAGACTTTTCAGGCATGCCCACAGGGTGAAGAGTTTTTCCTTGGGCAACTGGTTGGGATTTCTTGAACACAGATGTGTCGAGGACAAGTCTGCTGCGTTTCTCAGACAACATATATCTGCTCTTGCCTCCTTCACCAAACTTACAGGGGCGCCAGACCATTCACACTCATCCTTAATTAGGAAAGTTTTGAGGGGTTGGGAGGGATTAGAAAGGGCCCAGTTGACAGCAGACAGCCCATAGTCATCAACCAATTGGGAAAGATCCTGACACTCCTGCATGCGGTTTGCGGCACAACTTACAAGGCAACACTTTTCTCAGCAGCTTTTTTCCTTGTCATTTATGGGGCATCCAGGGTCTCAGAGCTAGTGGCCAAGTTTAAGAAGGATATGCATGGGGGGCTGTCATTCAACCACATATAATGGCTCAAAGGAGATCTAATTATAACCCTTCCCTGTTCCAAGACTGACCAATTAGGTAAGGAAGAGCAAATGATCTTGAGGTGGGCCAAGGGCACCCTTGGGTACCCAGTGGCTACAGTGACAGCCCTTTTACGCATACCACCTTTCACAGCTTTTACTTCATTATTGGCGCATGACTCAAATATATCGTTTTACCTACATGATGTTGGCAGCATTGCATGAGGTTGGCTTGGATTCCACCAAGTATAACTCTCATTCATTTAGGATTGGGGAAACAACATCAGCAGTTGGGGAGGAGCTCAACACGAAGACCTGCCCCAACTGAAGAGAATTAGGAAATGGACTGCACAAGCTAGTGGAGAAGGTTGAGGGCAGAAGGCTACAGCCAACAGCACTTATTATTTTCCACATGGGTCGTAATGATATTGCAGAGTTAGGGAGAAGAGGGGTCTTCAAGAAGTTATTGGTGGAGATCTCGTGACCTGGGTCAGTGATTGCTTGGTCCCATATTATTCCACATCATGTATGGCATGTTGGCCTTCCCTCAAGTGGGCTGAATGAGTCAGTGAGACACTTGAATAGTCAAGTGAAGCGTATCCTTAATACAACCATTCTTAAGACAATTCCTCATTGTTGCTTAATAGGCAAAGCATTTTTCACAAAGATGGCATACACTTATCTGCTCAAGGTAATGCATTGTTTGTAGAATCTTTGTTGGATTTTTCTGTGCAACATTTATGTGGATCACAGGGGGAGGGGCAGACATATGAGGGAGGCCTGGCCAGACAGTAAACCAACAGGGCCTATGGTGGTGACAGAGTCAAGTTTGGCCACAAGGCTAATATACACCTTGGCAGCTGGAAAAAGAAGGCAGGTGAATTCTAGATACATTTAGCTTTAAACCTTTGAGGATGTAGGGGCAGAAGTACTATGGTCTGTTGCACTACGGTGTTTGTCCTTGAGTCTCCGGGTACTTTATGGCACTGCCCTGATAATTGTAGCTTGTGTTAGGAGACCAAGATCTGTCCCAGTTGGCCAGGCCCATCCTCCAAAGAGTGCCAGAGGGATCACTTTTTGGGGTTTTCTGGCATGGGTGGTTTAAGGGGCTCAACTGACTCTCTGGCCTTTGACTCCTCTCCTTGGGAGGAAGCCGGGGAGTTTGCCTAGTTAAAAGTATATCTGGAGGACCCAGTGGCTAGGCTCCCAAGTCATCAGTTGGTGCTCTAAGGACCAGCGGGTGGCCAAACAAGACTTCAAAATGTGGTTAGGTGATTCCCATGTATAGAAGTTCTTCAAACTCTTTTCCAACTTATGTATGTGCATTGTGCGACGGTAGCCAAATGTTTTGAATGCTATCTTGTTGTTTTGTTGCTGTAATAAATACAGCCTGAAAACGGTTTCTCAGATGCAAACCTGATTGCCTCAAGCCATTTCTTTGCCTTCCATTCCAGACGGTGGCCTGGAAACCGTGACTGTGTGTTTTTTCTGAGGTTTTGTGCATCTAATACGGGCATCAGTGCAGTCCCCTACCTGTCATTTGAGGGGCAATGCCATAGTGGCAGGTTTCGGCCACAGGTGGGACTGCCAACTGGCGCAGGGGAGGGGCACACCAACAGCACTTGCCGTTTGATTCAAAATTTCAGTGCTTGCTTAGCTTGCTCAAAAAAGCGCAATTAGTGCCCACATTGGCCACCAGAGGTCAGCGGGATTGGGTTGATGGCAAGCAGGGGCACAGGAAGGGCATTTAAGTTGTGCGTTGTGTAGCACACCCACATCGCTTCCTGAAGAGCTGTGCTGATGCAACCTTCTGCGCTGGACATCAGCTTTTGTAACCTGCTCACCCGCCCCTAGTCCAATGATTTGGGGTATTAGGGTACCCAGGACTGTTAATGGTTTTAATTTACTCCATCTGGGTTGTTTTTCTTTAGGTGGATACTCATGATTTTCATATACCCATTATTTTTGTATTTATTGTGGTGATGGAGT
Source organism: Pleurodeles waltl (assembly GCF_031143425.1). Classification (NCBI taxonomy): domain Eukaryota; kingdom Metazoa; phylum Chordata; class Amphibia; order Caudata; family Salamandridae; genus Pleurodeles; species Pleurodeles waltl. The sequence goes on along the minus strand of NC_090437.1, from coordinate 1,310,502,979 downwards.
CAGGTTTGGCAAAAAAGCTAGTAAGAAGGCAGGTGAATTCCTGATTTATTGGACTTTAAACCTTTGAGCAAGTAGGGGCAGAGATATTACGGTCTGTAGTGCAGGGTCAGGGACGTGCGCTACAGCAACTGTTCTTGGGTCTCTGGGTACTTTATGGCACTGCCCTGGTGACTGTGGGGAGTTGGAGCTTCACATGGGGACCAAGTTCTGGGCTGGTTGCCTAGGCCCATCTTCCGAAGGGTGCCAAGGGGGATCCCTCTTTGGGTTCCTCTGGAATGGGTGTATTAAGGGGCTCAGCTGACTTGCTGGTCTTTGGCTTCTCTTCTTCTGAGAGAGCAGGGGTTTTGCTTTGTAAAAAGTATATCTGTGTGGACCCAGGGGCTAGCACTCTGGCTCCAAGTCAATTAGTCGGTGCTCTAAGGACCAGCCGGGTGGTAAAACATGATATCAAAATGTGGTTAGGTGATTCCCATGTATAGAAGTTCTCCAAACTTTTTAGCAAATTATCCATGTACATTGTGCAAATGTAGCCAAATGTTTTGAATTCTATCTTGTTGTATTTATGTGTGATAAATACAGACTGAGAACGGTTTCTCAAATGCAAATCTGATTGTCTCAGGCTATTTCTTTCCCTTCCATTGCAGACGGTTGTCTGGAAACTGGGTCTGTGGTGTTTTCCTGAGGGTTCACACATCTACTACGGGCATTGGTGTGGTCCCCTACATGCTACTGGTGGAGTTTGCTTGTTTCACATCACTTCTAATTTGGCAGACACATGAAGCCAGGTGCTGGCAGATAAAGCAATTTGCCCAATCGCACACAATTTACTCAAGAGGGGAAGCCAAGGTTAGAGCTACTGTCACCTACCTCAACAGCCAATAATTTAGCCAGTTAGGACCGGGCTCCTCCATAATAAAAGAGGGGGCATGGCCTGCAGACGTGATAGGCTGAATCTCCGGCAGGCCCCTTTACTATCCATCAACATCCTAAATATAATGTTTAATACCATTGCAGAATATCTGATATCCTGCACATCAAAGGCTGTGAAGTATCTGTTTCGTTGTAGCGGTTGACACTATTGGTGGGGCCTCAAATATGATAAACAAGCATGTGGGAGAGTCCTCCCTTGGTGTAGCAGGTAAGCCAAGATGGACCTAAAGCTGACACTTGAGACAAGACCTCATATGTAAGCTACAGAGAACTATAGCAAGTCCTCAACTGAGGTGACATGGAGAGATGGGCCACCTTGGACAACCGATCTGCAGAGAAACAGCGTGCAGGAAGCACGCCTGACCTGAGAAGGGGGTTAAGGAAAGTAAAGTGCCCAAGGAAAATTAAGTTCATAGTAGAGGTGGACGAGCCAACAAATTAACAGTGAGAGCCGTGCCAGAACTGAGCCAATGACCTGGCTCAGATCTTACAACCTGTGCATGAGCTGAGCCCTGAATATGTTTGCTATGTAAATCATATAACAAGCATCACATAAAGTTTTATTTCTTTAACATGTGGAAGACTTGACCTTAATATGTCACATTATGGTCCTGCACTGAGAAGTACTTATTTTACTTATACATGAGCCATTAGTGAACTAAGAAGGCAAGACAGTTGTCATGTAAATCCCTTCACATGGCAGAGATTAAAGTAGAGCAACATTATGGTCTATTAAATCAAACATAATAGGTTTTTATACAACTGGTGTTTTGACACACATATTTGAAAGTGTTTTCATTCATGATAATGAAGAAAAAAAGAGTTTTAGTGAAATAACATTTTTGCCCAGGATCATACAATTTAAGCACGGAAGCCCTGATTTATCCCGTTTTTTTTATTTCACTTTACACAAATCAACCAATAAATGGGTATCTATTTGTCTTTCTTTATGTTAAGGCTTTTTTTTAACCTCTTTGTGCAGTTATGATTTAGTGGGAACCGGACCTGAAGGTACTGGAGTGCATTACATGAGCACCAGTTACATTACACAAGGTCATCATTCATTGGTTATAGGGATGGGAAGATTAAGCCATATACCCAGATTCACAGGGTGCTGAGCCAACGTCAAGACTCAAAGCTAGTTCCCAAGGTCCAAAGTCAACAGTTCTGGCCTTAACATCACATCCAGGGTATGGGCAGAGGGGCAGGCAGAAGCCACATGAATGCTCAGCTCGTCATGGGTTATAGGCTTGAGGTTCCATCAAGATCTCAAGCTGAGCCAGAGCCAGGCTTCACACTCAGGCCTGGCCCGAGCTTTCAGTGGCTCGCCCACCTCTAGTTCATAGTGAGCACTGCCTGGGGTTCCTGTAACCCAGGACAAAATAGACACTGCTGCAATCTGCAAGACAGATAGAAAAAGATAGTGAAAAAGCCATGAGAGACTTGAGGACAAGAAACCCACAACCTGTGAAGGAGGAAATGGTTCAAAATGTCCCACTGAGCAGGAAAACTAACAGCAGAGACCACGCGCAGAAGTCACTGGCCCGCTGTGGAACGACTAACTGAAGTTGAAGCACGAGAGGTTTTAAAGGCAACATGATACACAACATAAGAACCTGGACAGCCAGTGTAATAGCCAAACCCAAAAAGAGGCATCTAAGAGCTAACAGTAAGAGAAACACAATCAACAAATTACCATCTGTTATGCCGGATGGTAATAACCATCACTGTAGAAGCAATAGCATATGTAGTACACAGGCAGTGATTATAAACTATGCCAACCTGAGGAAAAAAAACAAGACTGTAAAACTTACCCAGAGTAACAAAGTTGAACAATATGTGACAGCCCCAAGGCAACACCAAGACAACCCAGGAACAGCTAGTGGGGGAACGACCGGGAAGACCAGATGAGCAATCCGCCCCTGCCCCCCTTCACCCCACCCTCAATCAGAGCTCCTGGCTGGAATACAAAGTAGAAGAACTGTCCTGGAAGCCAAAATTCAAACCATATCCGAAGAGGTCAACTCACAAAGCACGACCTGAAGAGGTTGGCAGAGAGGGTGAAAGAAAAAGAAGAAACAGTAGAGAACTTAGAAGATAATTTACAGGGTTTAAAGTACACTGTCGAGACAATTACTCCCCTTGCAAAGCAGTTGAAAGAATGTTCACGTAAAACAGAACAGTACTCAAAGAGCAACAACTTGAGGTTCCTTGGTTTCTCAGAGAGAACGGAGGGCACCTCACTGGGAATTTTTCTAGAGAACTGTATTATAAACATACTGAAACCTAAGTAACGTCCACATTTATTTTCCACTGAGAGGGCGCACAGAGCACTAGTGCCACTCCCACCACCGGTCACAATGCCTAGACCTCTAACTGAAAAGTCACAGTAGGCACAATATACAGGTAACAAAATGTCACAAAACAGTGCCCCCATCATCAGAAGTCTTTTAGTTAAAGAGAACATTCAGGGCTCTCAGTATGAAGTACATGTTGATGTACCCAGCAAAACTTTGGTGGATCCAGGGAGACAAATCATATTTCTTTACGGATCCTAAAGGTGTATAGGACTGGTTGGAGATGTGGGAAAAAACCTTGCCAATTAATAGGCTATCCGAGCCACACAGATGGTTGAGCAAAATGAGAGAATAACACAAAGGCCTAGAATGATAAGGACTTGTGGGATCGACAACAATGAGACCGCAGAGCAGTTGTACAAGAAGACGGCACACTTTAACCTGAACTGGTCCAACCAGTGGAAGAAATGCACCAGACCTGCAGTCTTGCCACCTGAGATTAAAAGAATGCTGCCCAAGTAGGAGCACATAAAAACACAGAAGGATGATACACAGCCTTGTCATACCAATGATAGCATAGAACAGCCATTCTGATTAGCATACATTTTACTGTTAACTGTACAGTCTCAAGTACGCCTTGTAAACAACTTGGGGGGAGGTTCTGGGAGGTGATTAAAACTATTGCACAAACACCACATCTAATCAACCACACAGAGCACAGTTGAATAATAATATAATTGCCAGAGATCATTACTCGTATTGGATCCTAGGTGATTGTTTAGTGGGTGTTAAGGTGTAACAACCCTGAGCAAGGCTGGTTTGTAGTTTGGAACTGGATGGTGTGGGTTATGAACACCAATTAGACCTATATCAATGGTTTGTTACTGCGATTTTATGGTTTTATAGCTGTCTGGGGGAGTGGCGTGTTTCCACAGTTTTATGAATACAGAAATGTATGTTTGCTTCCAAAAAATAACAGCAGTTTTAAGGTTGAGGGGACAGATACATGTAGGAAGAAGTAACAAGGCCCCTATTCTGTAGTCATACTGTTCATAGGAGAGGTGCAAATGGTGACTTCTATAGAGAGATGAGTACAGACAAAACTGTAATAACTTTAAGCATAACAGAGCTGAACAGTTATCAGGAGTGGTAGGGGTCTCTTTTATATTTGAGACAACACAATATATAACAGCATTTCTCCCTCCACAGGACACTCTTGGTGGAACCAGAGGTGACCAAGCTATATAAAAATTGTCAAGCTCAGATTCACCCTGCAGTCTACTCATCATATCTTAGAGGTGTCACAATGTGGAGGGCCCCAAATGTTCCCTTGTGACATAAGGACATGATTAAACATCTAGGGGTGAGGAGGAGACAGGCTGTGGTGTAGACTTTTAGACGGCATGGAAATTTGATTAATATTTATATGCCTAACAAAGGCAATACACAGTTTTTCTCACACAATCGAAAGGTAATGCTTTATCTGGATGACCCCCAGAGGCTCCCCCAATTTGGGGGAGCCGCACATATGGTGGGTCAACCAGGGCCGGAACTGGGGTGTGACGGCATGATGTGCCACCACCTTGCAGTGAGGCAAGCTCAATTGACTTGTTCGGGTGGTGCTGCTTCAGAAGCACTTGTAGTGTTTCCTGGGCACACCCCAGCACGGCGCACAAGCCCCACCCAAAAAAGAGGCTGCGAAGCCATGAGCGGATCTTTGTTTCCAACTCACTGCCTCGCTTCACAGGCGACACCTCGCTCCCAAGGACCTCCTCAATTGGTTGGACAGTTAGGGTCCATGTAAGGCATCCCTTTCTTTGAGACAAACATAACAGCAGTGTCACAGGACCCTTCAAGGGGTGCTGGCAGCAAATCGAATGGAGATGAGATTGTAGGTGCGCAAGGGGCTGGAAGCAATTGCTGGCATCCCATCATTCTTGGCAACCACCCGCGCAGGTGCTATGGGCGCTAAGCTAGCACAGGCCGTTGGGGGAGATCATGTTGGGTGTGGGTATTTATCCTAACAGGCAGATGGGCCCTCTGCAAAGGCATACCCCGGGAGGGGATGCAGGTGGGTCGGGTCCTCCCCTAAGAAGGGACTCATATAGGTGCATTTTGATGGGAAAGGGATGTTCTAGAGCTGGGGACACTGGGACCAGTCATGATCTCAGTCAAGGGCCAAACTTGTGGATATGCAGAAACAAGTTTAGAACAGGTTAAAGAAGGAATCAATAGTTAACCCAGATAAAATGCAAGCATTACTAGTAGCAAAATGTAAGCTAGATGAGGCACTAGAATCTTTGACTGAATATACCTATATGCAATACAGACAAAAACTGCAAAGAGAAGAGAACAAGCCAGGCCGGCTTCTCACTTGATTGCTCCATAGAGGAGCCCGACAAGCAGACATGATCTTTAAGGGAAAATAAAGACACACACAAGAAGGTATTAACAACATGTTCAAGAAATACCTAACTGAACGATACACAGAATAAGCGTATTCCGATGTGACACAGACTGAACACATGCTCACTAACAACCTTCTTCCTAGCCTTTCATAGGAGTCAAGAGAGTTCTTTCGGATAGAAGGGAGATACTGGAGGTGATTAAAGAGTTCAGGAAAGGTAAACCACTGGAATGTGATTGTCTCATCGCAGACGTTTACCATGCATATAAAATAAGACTAGTAGAGAAACTGCTGGAAGTTTATGAAAAAGCAGTGATGCTAGGGGCTATTCCAACCACAATATGTGAGGCATTAATACAAAAATGTGATAGAGACCCAATGGAGCCCAAGTCAGACAGGCCAATATCGATGATTAAAACACATCCTAAGTACAATACTCACAAAATAGTTAAGTAAGATATTAGGGGACCTGGTGTACTCAGACCAATGCAGGTTTGTCCATTTATGCAACACCACCCATAATTTAAGCCAATTAGCCCTTGTTATGATTAAAACGTGGTTTTCAATGACCATGCCACCCTGGCAATGCTTTATATACCTTTGATTCTTGGGCTAGCAACATATGCATACAGTAGTAATAAAGATAGGTTTTGGACCCACTTTCCTAAAACTCCGGCCACTGAATCTGCAACAAGGGTGAAGACTGGGTGAATAAGAACTGAAAGGGAACAAGTACAGACAGACAGGCAACGGTGGGATGCAACAAGGATGTCTCCTATCTACCCCAATGTTTGCACTGGGGGTTGAACTTCTGACAAGCAGACTCAAAGTGTAAGATATTGTCCATGTAGTGTCAATGTACACTTACATATTGGTCTATTTAAAGAGACGGAAATTATCCGTGCCTATTCTCCTCAAACAGCGCACTAAATTTGCGTCAATCTTGGGACCATACACAAATTGGGACAAATTAATATTATTTTAGGTTGGACAACTAGCTCAGACGGGGAGAGTCTCACTCCTCCAACTGGGGATCAAGTGGGAGCTGGGGAAATTCCTATAACCTGGGTTCCAGATAGTTCACGACAAAAGATGGTAAATAGAATATAATATAGGTAGGGTAGTGACAGCAATGCAACAATACATAGTGTTTTGGGTTACACTCCCTCTCTCTAATAGCAAGTACTGCTGTTTCAAAAAGATGCTAGTACTGAGGATGCTTGTACTGAGGTGCCTTTACATTCTAGGGTATAGTGTGTCCTGTCCCAAAGACACTGACCAGCTCCTTTTGTCAATGATTTGGGTGAGGAACTGTAGCAGAGTGAAAAAAGAGATTATGAACGGGTCTAGTGAACTAGAAAGTGGATTTAGGCTAATACAATTGAATTCACTCCGCAGAACATATTTGACCTCGGTTAAACTCCACAAAGTATATCCAGACCATCCCCTGAGGTGGAGAAGGTATGAGGACTCAAGTCAGATTTTCTCCATTTGGTTGAGTCTTGTATACAAATACAAGTATTCTGTGAGGACATGATTGCTAAACTTCATAACTAATACTGGGAATCCTAATAGCCAACATGAAACAGTGTCTCTAAGGAATAATTCCCAGACCATAAAAAGTACAATGTTGCTATACTTGGAAACATCATGGTGAGGAGGAGAATGGTTTCAGCCCCATAAAGCCACAATAACATGTTGGTGTGTAGACATGCAGGAATGCGTGGTGGCAAACAAACTTTGTATCAGGCTGGAGTGGATAGACAAAAAGCTGGAGAGGATCTGGTGGACAAGATGGTCCTGCTCTAGTCTGTGTTAGACCCTTCAGACTAGGCCACCTTGAGGATGCACCCACTCCCACGTCTGACAAAGTAAAGCATCGAACAGAAATACCCTGAAGCAAACAGGGGAAACCGGACAACCAGTGTCATGACTATAATGTACACTGTGTAACAGCAGGTGCTGTGCCCACACTAGAAGACATTAGAATTAACGTGGAAAAACAAGCATTAGCAAAGCGAATAGGTCTCGCATTCAGGACCTATTGGCTTTGGAAATGGTTTTCAGTTATATGTCAGATTTTGAAAATGAGTGGGGGAAGCAACACTGGGGCGCGAGTGGGGGCAAAAGCAACATGGGGAACACTGGGCAGAAGCAACCCGGGGCACAGGTGGGGTGGGTTTTCAAAGCAGTGGGGGTAAGCAACACGGGGAGTGGGTGGTGGATTGATCAAACAAGAAAAAGACATGGAGCTGGTGGGGAGAAAGCGCATGGGCGCGAAAGGAACTGGGGAGGTGTAAGGTTGAAGCACATGGGGGAGAGAAAGGAACAAGGAGCATGTGGGGAGACATAAGCATATGAAGGAGACAGCAAGAACACAAATGCACTCTCATATATTGAGTAAACAAAAAGTAAAAAAGTAGCGCCTAAAAAAGTGAACAGCGGAAAGGTCTAGTAAAGAGTGCATGCTCCAGGGGGCAAAAAAATCACAAGAGGAAGGAAAGCCGACACAGCTAACAAGAAGTAAGCATACGAGACTGACAATGAAACCAACCAACGGGAAGCAACGGGCGGGTGGTAAGCCCACTGTAAGATATCAATATGTCTTGCAACACACAGCACATGAGCTGTCTTAGGCAAGACCTAAAAAAGGGGCATGTAAAGGACTGTAATAGGCTATTGTCCCGAAAATGACAGCGTCCTTTGGGAACAAAGAACAACGTGAAATCTCTCTGTTTGGTTCACGAACACCTTCTTTGATCCCAATATAACAGACTGCTAGACATATTTAAAAAAAAACAAAGCAGGAGAAGAAAAAAATAAAATACAGCTTGCATCCGACGCTACATGTTTTGTAGTAATCCACATCCAAATGTTGAATGAATCGTGCAATACTTGTTTCTTTTCATGTTTCTATTCTTTTTTGTTTTGTTTTGTTTTTTTGAATGAACATTTAATATGTCTGTACAGAACTGAAATAGGGTGATCTGTGGCAGGAATGCTGTTTACGAATGTGTTTAAAGGAGAAACTGTAAATTAATAAAGGCATAATAAAGAAAAAAACAGAGATGATGCCACAATGCTCTTAATGTGTTCCCTCCTCTGAGGATTTTGAACGAACATTTTGAGGTGAATAATGGTGAGAATTCAGGCCTGCCCGGCAAGGATGAGGTTCTGACCTCTCGGCGACATGCTACTCTTGTTTCTGGGTTTGTTTCCACCAGAGCTCCCACCAAATCCCATAGAAACTCCAACAGGTTCTTTGTTTGCTTTCTGCCCTCGACACATCTGGTGAAAAAAAAAACGCACGAAAAAAAAACACAAGAACTGCTTAGCTTATAAAACCTGCTGGATCTCACAAGCTATCCTTGTAAATCCTCAAAAGACCTAACAATTTACCCAGGCCACTAACGGCACGAGAGCCTTTGTTGTAGGCAGCTAGTGGCTCTGTCATTTAGATCTGGACATGATCACTTTCAGCCACCTGGTCCATACCTGAAGAACGTGAGCTCTGCGTCCACGGGGCTAGAGCAGGCATCCCTTCGTGTACCACGTACAGAGCTGAGGATACAGCACATGCACTCGCCTGCTCTATCCTGTCCAATGTAAGATCTGCGTCCACGGGGCTGGAGCAGACATCCCTTCATGTACCACATACGAGATCTGCGTCCAAGGGGCTGGAGCAGACATCCCTTCGTGGAACATGTAGAGAGCTGAGGATACAGCACATGCACTCGCCTGCTCTATCCTGTCCAATGTGAGATCTGCGTCCACGGGGCTGGAGCAGACATCCCTTCGTGTACCACGTACAGAGCTGAGGATACAGCGCATGCACTCGCCTGCTCTATCCTGTCCAATGTGAGACCTGCGTCCACAGAGCAGACATCCCTTTGTGTACCACGTACAGGGGTGAGGATACAGCACATGCACTCGCCTGCTCTATCCTGTCCAATGTGAGATCTGCATCCACAGAGCAGACATCCCTTTGTGTACCACGTACAGGGGTGAGGATACAGCACATGCACTCGCCTGCTCTATCCTGTCCAATGTGAGATCTGCGTCCACGGGGCTGGAGCAGACATCCCTTCATGTATCACATACGAGATCTGCGTCCAAGGGGCTGGAGCAGACATCCCTTCGTGTACCACGTACAGAGCTGAGGATACAGCACATGCACTCGCCTGCTCTATCCTGTCCAATGTGAGATCTGCGTCCAGGGGCTGGAGCAGACATCCCTTCGTGGAACATGTAGAGAGCTGAGGATACAGCACATGCACTCGCCTGCTCGATCCTGTCCAATGTGAGATCTGCGTCCACGGGGCTGGAGCAGACATCCCTTCGTGTACCACGTACAGAGCTGAGGATACAGCACATGCACTCGCCTGCTCTATCCTGTCCAATGTGAGATCTGCATCCACGGGGCTGGAGCAGACATCCCTTCATGTACCACGTACAGAGCTGAGGTGGATACAACACATGCACTCGCCTGCTCTATCCTGTCCAATGTGAGATCTGCGTCCACGGGGCTGGAGCAGACATCCCTTCGTGTACCACGTACAGAGCTGAGGATACAGCACATGCACTCGCCTGCTCTATCCTGTCCAATGTGAGATCTGCGTCCACGGGGCTGGAGCAGACATCCCTTCGTGTACCACGTACAGGGGTGAGGATACAGCACATGCACTCGCCTGCTCTATCCTGTCCAATGTGAGATCTGCGTTCAAGGGGCTGGAGCAGACATCCCTTCATGTACCACGTACAGAGCTGAGGTGGATACAACACATGCACTCGCCTGCTCTATTCTGTCCAATGTGAGATCTGCGTCCACGGGGCTGGAGCAGACATCCCCTCGTGGAACATGTAGAGAGCTGAGGATACAGCACATGCACTCGTCTGCTCTATCCTGTCCAATGTGAGATCTGCGTCCACAGTGCAGACATCCCTTCGTGTACCACGTAGAGAGCTGAGGATACAGCACATGCACTTGCCTGCTCTATCCTGTCCAATGTGAGATCTGTGTAAACGGGGCCGGAGCAAACATCCCTTCGTGTACTGCATACAGAGCTGAGGATACAGCACATGCACTCGCCTGCTCTATCCTGTCCAATGTGAGATCTGTGTACACAGGGCCGGAGCAGACATCCCTTCCTGTACCACGTTCAGAGCTGAGGATACAGCACGTGCACTCGCCTGCTCTATCCTGTCCAATATGAGATCTGTGTCCACGGGGCTGCAGCAGACATCCCTTCGTGTACCACGTACGAGATCTGCGTCCACAGAGCTGGAGCAGACATCCCTTCGTATACCACGTACATAGCTGAGGAGGATACAACACATGCACTAGTCTGCTCTATCCTGTCCAATGTGAGATCTGCGTCCACGGGGCTGGAGCAGACATCCCTTTGTGTACCACGTACGAGATCTGTGTCCACGGAGCTGGAGCAGACATCCCTTTGTGTAACACGTACAAGATCTGCGTCCACGGAGCTGGAGCAGACATCCCTTTGTGTACCACGTACAGAGCTGAGGATACAGCACATACACTCACTTGCTCTATCCTGTCCATTGTGAGATTTGCATCCACAGAGGTGGAGCAGGCATACCTTCGTTTACCACGTACGAGATCTGCGTCCACGGAGCTGGAGCAGACATCCCTTCGTGTACCACGTACAGAGCTGAGGATTCAGCACATGCACTTGCCTGCTCTATCCTGTCCAATGTGAGTTCTGCGTCCACGGGGCTGGAGCAGGCATACCTTTGTGTACCACTGTGATGCTATTAATTGTGTTTGACCAATTACTTTGTGTTTCATCACTGCGCATATTAGTTGCTCAATGTTCATCAGTAGCACATTACATGTTGTGTTCAGTTTAGCTGCCTATTGGCTTTAACATGGAGTTAGCCATTACATTCTGTATTCAGGTCAGTTGCCTATTGGCTTTGACATGGCATTAGCCATTACATTTTGTATTCAGTTTAGCTGACTATTGGCTTTGACATAGCATTAGACATTATGGGCCAGATGTACAAAAGGATTTTACCCATTCTGTGTCTATGGGAAAAAGCTTTCGTACATATGGCCCTATATTCTGTATTCAGTTTAGCTGCCTATTGGCTTTAACGTAGGGTTAAACATTGCAGTTGAGACATTGCAGATGAGCTGTGTTTTTCCAAGCTGTGTTTTTCCACAAGATGGACCAAGCTGTTTTCTTCACACCAGACCTTAGCTGATAAGAGCACGTAGATTTTGTGTTTACCTCGCAATCCAGTCTGAGAGTGAGGGAGCTCGGGAGAATTGGCCACTCTCCAAGGTTCTTCGGCTCTCACACTGAGTTTGCTTTTAAGGATGACTCTGGGCTACAGCAGGGGTAGATGGAATCTGCTTTGACTTCAGATAAGAGCTAGACGTCAGTTGCCTGTCTCCCGTTTGGGTAGAAAATCTCTTTCTCGCAGTTGACCGGAGTCATCAACTTGCAGACCCTAGAAAGATGAAGCTGAATATAGGCCCTACAGCCTTGCCCATACGGTGATGAATTTGGACTTTTATGCTTTGAAGTTATGCTATAATATAATCACATATATTTGCTGTGTACATTGCAACTGAGAAGTACTTTGATATATTTTGCTTTCATTGCTGCGACTACTTTTGAACGTGTGCTTCCAATCTACTAATTTTGTCTCTCAAGAACCTTGCGGTGAAAAAATAATAACAATAAATGTCTTCTTTAAACTCAGAAGTGCATTCCAGAGATGTTCTGTAAGCTCGGTTATGAGATAAGAGGGAAAGCAGAACAACCAAGTACAGGGGTGAGGATACAGCACATGCACTCGCCTGCTCTATCCTGTCCAATGTGAGATCTGCGTCCACAGAGCTGGAGCAGACATCCCTTCGTGTACCATGTAGAGAGCTGAGGAGGATACAACACATGCACTCGCCTGCTCTATTCCTGTCCAATGTGAGCTTTGCGTCCACGGGGCTGGAGCAGACATCCCTTTGTGTAACATGCACCAAGCTCACACGGGGTACAATCAGCTGCACATCATACCTGACCGGCACGAGCTGTGTGTCACCCACCCTAAGAACTGACCTCTCGTTCACGTACCAGTCTCGGCAGAGGGGCCACACGTGACCTATGTCAGCACTGCCTCACAGTTTTAGAATAGATGTCCCCATCACATCATGTACAGCGCTCATACAGACATGTGGTATAAATGCTTCCAGCAGCTTGGATCATTCTGTGCTACGAATTATAGACCTACAAGGTGCACTCGGGCATTACTTATTTTATTTTTTACTGTTTTTAATAGAACGCTGCTAGATCCTAAAGAAAGGCAAAGTGCTTTACTTCAAAGAGTAATAAGTTAAAGATTTTCATATAATCTGCAAGTAGAAGAAAAATAGTAGAATCAATAAATTACTAAGGCAAGTGAGTACAATACACATTGTAGGTTTACATCAGGACACCCTACAGCACCTAAAAGATTTTTTACATTTTTTTTATACATGTGGTCTCTAGTTGGCTGTGGTTTGCCCCCTGTCCAAGTAGTGACCCTCACTCTAGTCAGGGTAAGGGAGCCACAGAGCTAAGATAACCCTTCCTCAGCCCCTTGGTAGCTTAATTGAAGCAGTCAGGCTTATCTCAGAGGCAATGTGTAAAGTGTTTGTACACAAACACACACAGGAACACAGTGAAAACACTACAAAAGGACTTCACACTGGTTTAGATAAATAGCAAATAGTTATCTGAATCAAACAAGACCAAAACGACAAAAATCCAACATACACAAGTAAAGATATCACTTTTTAAAAGTAGAAATGAGTCTTAACCCATAGGAATCAATTTTTGTATCTTTTTAGCACAAAGTACCTGGAATGCATAAAAACAAAGATGATGTGGGCCGCAGGGGAGGCGAGGCATCGAAACGCAAAGCCATGCATCTTTTCCCTTCTGCGCAGAGGAGGTGATGCGGCAATTCCTTCCTTGCAGGGGAGGCGATGTATTGGTTCCTTCCTGGCTTGGGAGGTGATGCGTCGATTCTTTCTGCGCAGGAAAGTCGATGAGCTGTCTTCTGGACACGCAGTCTTGGTTCCTTACTGCGGTGCAGGGTTGCTGAGAAATTGAAGCCCCGGGGACGATGCATGGAAAATCCTGACGTGCTGTGTTGATGGAGCCACAGTGAAGCAGGTGTTGCGTTGATTCTGCAGGAACTGCATCAGTTCTTCAGCCGTGGGTTAGGTGCTGCATCGATTTTTGAGCTGTAGCGTGTTGGTGTGTGGATTTTTTTTTTTAAGTCACCAGCTCACACTTCCACGGGCCCAGTGACTGGAGTTGGCACCGCTTGGCAAGTCAGGACTCTCAGCAGAAGGCACTGGCACATGAACTCTTTGATGTCCCTGAGACTTCTAACAGAAGGCTAGTTCACTTCAAGCTGTGGAAAGCAGGATGTAGAAAGCAAAGTCCAGCCCTTTCACTACCAGGCCAGAAGCAGCAGGCCAGCACAACAAAGAAACAGGTAAAGAGGCAGTCCCTCCTACAGTATCCAGCTCTTCTTCCTGGCAGAATGTCCTCAGTGTAGCTTTGTGGGGTCAGAGGTCCAGTACTTATACCCATTTCTGCCTTTGAAGTAGGCAAACTTCAAAGAAAAGTCTTTGTGGTGCACAGGACCCTGCCTTTCCTGCTCTGGACCCAGACACACACCAGGGGATTGAAGAATGCTCTGTGTAAGGACAGGCACAGCCCTATTCAGCTGCAAGTGTCAGCTCCTGAGTGAGAGCACTCTAGCTCAGGAAGACCCATCAGGATATGCAGGGCACAACTCAGATCCCTTTGTGTGACCGCCTCGAGTGAATTCACAAACAGCCCAACTGCCATTCTGACCCAGACGTGTATTTCACAGACAGGCAAAGGCACAGAATGGCTAAGCAAGAAAATGTCCACTTTCTACAAGTGGCATTTTCAAACTTACAATTTAAAAAACAACTTCACCAAAATATGTATTGTTAAATTGTGAGTTCAGAGACCCCAAACTTCATATCTCTATCTGCGTCCAATGGTAAATTACACTTGAAAGATATTTGAAGCCAATCCCTGTGTTACCCTATGGTAGCGATAGGCCTTGCAATAGTGGAAAACCGAATTTAGCAGTATTTTCCCTAAGAGGACATGTAAAACCCATCAGTACATGTCCTACCTTTTAAATACACTGCACCCTGCTCATGAGGATACCTATGTCCTACCTTAGGGGTACCTTACATGTACCAAAAGGGAAGGATTGGGCCTGGCAAGTGGGTACACTTGCCAGGTTGAATTGGCAGTTTAAACCTACACTCAGACACTGCAGTGGCAGGTCTGAGACATGTTTACAGGTCTACAAATGTGGGTGGCACAACCAGTACTGCAGGCCCAATAATAGCATTAGCCTTACAGGCCCTAGGCACCTCTAGTGTACTTTACTAGGGACTTACTAGTAAATCAGGAATAAACCAATCAATACAATTTACACAGAAAGCATATGCACTTTAGCACTGATTAGCAGTGGTAAAGTAACCGGAGTCCCAAAACCAACAAAAACTGGTCAGAATAATTAGGAGGAAGGAGGCAAAAATATACGGGATGGCCCTGCAAAAAGGGACACTTAATAACTAGGCTCCCTGGAGATAGGCAAGCAGAACGAGAGGTGGATCACCTGGTTCTGGCCGATAACACCTTACTACTAGTGTGTTCACTGTTGGCACTGAAATTGTCTTTTCCCAAGGTGCGAGCCTGTGTTCAAATAGGGCATCATGAAAAGGAGCACGGCTGAGAGCTCTGTGTGGAAGGCAGAAGGATCTCTGTGAGGATATTAGTCTTAACATCCACAAAAGGAAATGACAAGTCTAGAGCATCCGCAGTTTTCTTCACTACTGGACAGAGGTCCGGAAGGCAACTCCATTTACATTTCTGGCTGAGATTTCGGAAGGTTCTGAAGGCAACGTTGGACCTTGATGAATGTGTGGCTAAAGGGCAACATTTCCACTCTTACCCCAGGTTTGGAAGGAAGATAATAAAACTCGGGCAACTTCGTGGAGTGTTGTTACAAGAGGCAAGTATGGCCTAATATTTAATGATAGCCTTCATCCAGATCTTAGACCAGGAGGCTCAGTTTACTGGATCTGTATCCTGAGGAATGCCAGTGACCCAGAAGGGCTATAAAAATGGCTGAAACATGTCGATATCAGCAGAGGGTTGACAGGGATCTAGGTTTCGGGGTACATCTTTTGCAATTATTTTAACCCTGCCAAGAGAGGACCCTAATAAAATTGGGAGGGCCCCTTCTTAGACAGCAGTAACATTGTTCTGCAGTGTGGATCTCTCTTATAATTAAAAAAAATACAGCGCTCCATCCTGAGTGTTGGTTTGCACCAGGGTGTGTTAGCGGCCCTATGATGAAGCATGCCACTATTTAGTGGGTGAGGACAGTTTTATATAATCCTATGGGCTTTCCGTTTAGGATTTCTTCCCAGCAAATCTATATCATAGAATTTGTACTTTCCCTTTTTTGTGAGTAGAAGATGAGATTTCCAGACCACTGGATTAGGAGATGCCAGTTAACATGAGCAGTTGATCATGCTTCTCCCATCCCATATAAGATGAAGGAATAGGAACTGGCCCTGAAGAAGTAATGGATCATTTAGCCATGGGACATGCTTTTATGGCTGTATGCCCTTTCTCTAATAATCACTGGGCTCCTTTTCTACATCTGTGCTTTGTCACTAGTTCTGCTATGAGGCTAGCCTACAGGGGCACCGGCACCGGCAATACTGGTGTCAGTAGCAAAGATTGGGTGGTGGTGTTGGTAGCTTCGGGGACGGAGACAGCCATGCTGCAACAGCAGATGTGGGGCTGAGTATCTCTGTGCCGGCATCAGAAGGCATACCTGACCAACGGCGAAACCAGGAGGTATGGCTCCGGGGCAACAGGCATGCCATATAGCCACATAGGACCAAAAAGGGGTGCCAGAGGGGGCCATTGTCTGTGCAAAGATACCAAATATAGTTTTCAGAAACACTGCAGGATCAGACCTTAGCCCTGGAAAATCTGGGTATGCTGGTATCGGCGCTTGGTGGAAGCTCGACTCTTGGTGCAGTGCCGGAGGGGGAGGGAAGGGTAGGTGGAGAGTTTGTGAATAGCTAAGGTGGAGGGTCTGACAGCCCCACTGCTACTAACTCTGGGATCGAGGACAAAGATCCTGTAGGAGTCGGAAGGCACCTAGTAGATTTATCTTTTGAATGCTTATTGTGATTCCTAGGTTTCCTCCTTTTACCAAAGTTACAGGAAGGTGACTTTGTGCGGATCACAAGCAACATCGACCTCTCTTTTCATCACAGGCCCACGCCTCAAATATTTTGGCCTCCTGCTCCTTAATCGAAAGTGGATTATGCAGAGAATGGACTAACAGAACTTGAAATCATGGTCTGACTCCAAATACCAATGACAAATAGATAGGGGTCGGTGACGTACAAATGGCCTCCGCAGTCCCTACAAGGCTTGAAGCCTGAATACTTTGGGGAGATACAGCACTGTACATTCTTACATTTTTCTGTGTTAAGACTTTTTATACAAACTCTCTATGAGAGAGCAAACTCTTTATCCGTGTCAAAGGCACAAAAAGAACTGACGTCATTGCACCAGGGCAGGGACTATATGGCTATATGGCACCCTGTAGGCATCATAGAGCATGATGGTTTCCAGGCCTAGTCAATGGGCGAGCAGTCTGCAGTACGGTAGCCATCAGAAACTGAGCACAAGGTGTGAGTATGCATTGTTCACCAAAGTAAACGCTACACAAAGTTGCAACATACCCATGAATACTGCAGCTGCAGAATATAAACTGCAATAGTAACTGATAAAAAACTGCGGCGGTGATTGGCCCATGTGCTACATGGCACCTTGGGCGGAGACAGGGAGATGACTCTGGTCTCCCTTGAACATGAAAAGGCATTTGATATGGTGGAGTGGGCATATCTAATGGCAGTCTTGCGGAACATGGGGTTTGGCCATTAATTGTGCACCTGATACAACTTCACTATACTGACCCTTCTATAGGTATTAGGGTGGATGGTGAGCTTTTTGAAGCCTGGCCAGTGGGGAGGGTACACATCAAGGGTGCCCTCTCTCGCCCCTTTCATTCACCTTGGCGATTAGACACCCTGCGCTGCTGCTACATGCAGAACTGGAATCCTGGGGGGATGGAGTTGGGGACGTTACCCACATCATTTCGCCATACGGAGATGAAACACTGGGGATGTGCAAGTCAGGGAGTTGGTTCCAATCCTGATGCAGTTACTAGGTTCCTTTGGTGAGGTCTCGGGTCTCAGGATCAATGTCCACAAGTTTCACTTTTTCCCCTTCGGTGGCCTAATTGGAAGGCAGATGGACCAACAGCCGAATGTGGGTCTCCAGTGGGAGTTGGAGGGGTTTCAGTACCTGGGGATTTGGGTTACGCACACTGAGGCACAGCATCAATGTAAAAATGTGGATAGGGTGTTGATGGGGTAGAGAACTCAGTCAAATTTCGAAACAAGCTTCCCCTCTCAGTGATGGGAGGGGCGGCTGTGGCTAAAATGTTTTCTTTCCGTGCTGCCTATACCCCGTCCAGAATTCTCTGTTCCAACGGCTGGATCGGCTTCTTTGCAAACAAGATAGCATATTGGTTAATCTCTTATGGGTGGGTCAGAGTAGCAGGGTGGCGCTGGCAACGCTTAAGAAGGACTTAAAGGATGAGGGGTGAGTGGTCCTGGATATACAGTTCTACTATTATGCTGCACACTTACAGCATGTTGCTAAATGGCTCACAGAGTCTGAGAAATGGCAGACATGGCTCCTGGGGACCGAGTTTGTGGTGGTGACACTTTGCCTCAGTTGTTGATGCAGGGGGGCAGATCGGACCATCCGGTTCCATATTTAATTCAAAACACAGCGTAACTTTAGGAGAAGGTAGTTCAAAAGATTGTCAGAGGGGCCCCCTTCAGTACAGAGCTACGACTGTGGGATCTGGCTCTATTTAGGAATATAGAAGAAACATGTCTATGGAACTATGGAGGGAAGGGGGTGCCTGTTAGCGGGCGATATATACCCTGGAGATACTTTCATTACATTTCTGAATGCTCAGGACTCTTTTGGCGCTGGACCGGCCCACTTCTTACATCATGCTAAATTGGAGAGTGTCACGAAGGAGCTCTGAAAAAACTTCCCAGCGGCACCTCGGCCCTCGAGGATGCTTGATGGTCTCAATGGATGGGGAGCGGGACGCCACCCGATTACCCTCTTTTACAAGGCTATTAAGGGAGACATGCAACTGTGACAATTCCCAGAACGTGGGGCCTGGGAAAAGGAGTTGGGAATGCCCATCACAGATTTGGACTGGGAGAGGGCGTTGGGCCTCGTGTACTTTGTTTGGTAACAACAGATTTAAGCTGCTGTAATTTCATTTTCTACACCATACCTATGTTACTCCATAAAGTCGAAATAAAATAGATCCCGCTAAAGGAGCTAAGTGTGGTCGATGTGGTATGATTGGGGCCACTTTAATTCATCTAGCATGGGAATGCGAAAAAGTCCTGGATTTCTGGGGACAAGAAGTGCCACACAAAAGGACGACTACTGGGATTAGAATACTATTGACACCACTAGCCTGCTTGTTGGGAGTGTGGTGAGCCCTAAAGGTTGTAAAATTTCTTACAAACTTTCCTAGCTGGCTCTATAATTGGCAAAGAGATGGGTGGCCATTGGGTGGATGGGTACAAAGGTTCCCCTGTTGGACCATTAGCTGCGATATCTCTTGGAATGGGGAGTGACCGAGGAAAATCATATGAGTGTCTTGCACCGGTGAAGAGGTAGCAGACACCATAATGTTGTGGGCTCAGTTGCTGGGTATGTTCCAAGATTACAGTGATTTGAGTGCCAAGAGTGGATCTGAAACAGGGGGATGATGGTGTGTAGGGCGAATACCCAAGTCAATTTTCTGATAATCAAGTGTGTAATGGTGCTTCCTTGCATAATGACTGCCTTATAGCCTTGGTTCCATACACGAAGTGACTTGATTCCGGCTGGGCTAGTACATGTTTCCGTTTGAGAATAATGTATTGCTTGTCTTTCGCTGCCTCTAATTTGTCATTGCCGTGGGAATATGTATGACACAATCAACTCACACTGTATGTTTTTTTATTTTTCACTTGCATAAAATCAATAAAATACAGTTTTAAAAAACATACCTGCTGCAATGCATGAAGAATAACGAATCTACAATTTAACTTTTTGACAGTTTACGCATGCTTTAATGATAGCTGACTGAATGTATTTCAGTAGGACTTTTCTTCAGGGTGAAAAGGGTCATGCAATAGTAGAAAATCTGTACCCTGTGTTGCAGGAGAACCCTCAGCTTCAAGATACTATCAGAGGAAAAATGGCTCCACTCTTATCCTGTTAAGTAAGCTGGGTTCCCCTGATAAGCATAAGTTACTTACCTGTAAATCCTAGTTCTCTTCCAGGGATATCCTCATCAATGTCATAAACACTGAATATTCCCGCCCACGTGCGGAGACCCCGGAGCATATACAAACACACATGCATATATATGTAAAATATATAAAAAATAATACTCACGGTGACAGTTGGTTCACAGTTAGGTTAGTACTTTTTTCCCCAGTGGCAAGGAGACATAGAAGAGACACATGAGTAGTGCTGCACTTCTAAAAATCACATCTGGGAAGGAGGGTGGGTTGTTTATGAGGATACCCATGGAAGAGAACTAGGATTTACAGGTAAGTAACTTATCCTTCTCTTCCAGGGGATCCTCATCAATAGTCATAAACACTGAATAGATTAGCAAGCCCATCCCATAGCCCTGCGGACGGAGTGATAGAAGCGCAGGAAAAGTATTTGTCTTATGTAAATACATTTCTTAAAAAAGCCTGACCCACTTGAGTGTCTGTTTTGGCATCTGAATCTAGACTAATGCCTGGTAAAAGTATGTACGGATCTCCATGTGGCAGCTTTGCAAATTTCGGAGATGGACACAATCTTAAGAAGGGCTGTAGTTGCCGCTTTTCCTCACGTAGAGTGAGCTTTAGGTTTAACAGACAATTGTTTGTTAGCCAACTGGTATGCAGTGACAATACATGAAACTATCCATCTAGAAATAGTCTGTTTTGAGGCCGCTCTCCCTGGTCTAATTTTTCAGTAGTGTGGTGAATGCATCTTGCTTCTATCAGGCCTGAACCGTACCAGAAGGAAATATGATTTTAAACCGTTTAGAGCTTGGGGCACAGCAGGTGTAAAGGGGCTTCTCTTCCAGGGGATCCTCATCAATAGTCATAAACACTGAATATTCCCATCCACATGCGGGGACCCCGGAGCATATACCAACACACATGCATATGAAAAATAATACTTTAGTAGAGTATTTCAATACCAATATAATATATACATTTGTAAACAGTAATGCAGTCTATGTTGAGAAAACAGGCTAAAAATGTTTTATTTTTTGAGTTTTTTTTTTTAAACATAAAATAAAAACCTTCAATTAAAAGGTACAAGACTTTCTGTAATCCAAGTATAAAGGTATAGAAAGTATAAGTAATCTATAATAAAAAAGAAAAAATTATCCATCGGTGGGGTCATCCTCAAATAGACCTGTTTGCAGACGACATCGACAGAAAATGCCCAAACTTCGCATCCAGGTTCTACGGACCAGGGACGAAAGGGAATGCCCTGTTGATAGACTGGTTAGGGACATTTCTCTATGCCTTTCTACCGATCCCCTTGCTACCTGTGGCGATCACCAAGTTTTACAGGTGCAAAACCAGGATGATACTCATAGCACCGGAATGGCCTTGGCACTACTAGTACACAGATCTCCTCCTGTTGTCAGAACAACCTCACAAGAGGCTGCCGTGCAGACCGGATCTTCTCCACAGATTGGGGGGAAAACTCTACATCCCAACCTTCCCTCACTGAGCTTGACAGCATGGCTCCTGAATTCCTGCACTATGGACATCTAGGACTCTCGCAGGAATGCAGGAATATTTTAAAGGAGTCCAAAAGACCATTGACACAATGCTCATATGTGTTCAAATGGAAGAGGTTTCACATGTGGTGCAGGCAGCATGATTTTAATCCTTTTCTGGCTCAAGAGGAGGTTATCTTACCCTACCTCCTACATCTTGCAAAGTCAGGGCTGCAGTTTTCCTCCATTAAGGTACATTTATCTGCCAATCCAGCTTATCGTAAGTCACCCTCGTAAAAGGCATTCTTTACTATGCTAGTGGTTAAGGATTTTTTCGAGGGCTTGAAAAAAGTTTTTCCACCAATTTGTACACCTTCACCTCCATGGGAATAGAATGTGGTCTTGTCTAAACGTATGGCCTCTCCTTTTGAGCCCATCCACAAAGCTTCTTTGGAATACCTTACGTGGAAGACAGCTTTTCTGGTAGCCATTACCTCGGCTAAAAGGGTCAGTGAGATTCAGGCTCTACGTTCAAAGGAATCCTATACGGTTTTCCACAATAACAGAGTAGTTCTAAGAACACACCCTTTTTTTGCCAAAGGTGGTGTCGGACTTATTAACCAAACTACATCACTTCCAACATTTTTTCCCAAACCTGTTACTCCAGCAGAGAAAGCCTTGCACTCCCTGGACCTGAAGATAGTCTTATCAAGATAAAAGTTTAGCACTAAGGCAATCAGACAATCTGATCACTTATTTGTTAATTATAGACATATGAGAACAGGGAGAGCGTCCTCAAAACAGACTATTTCTAGATGGATAGTTTCATGTATTGTCACTGCATACCAGTTGGCTAACAAACAGGTTAAACCTAAAGCTCACTCTACGTGAGGAAAAGCGGCAACTACAGCCCTTCTTAAGAATGTGCCCATCTCTGAAATTTGCAAAGCTGCCACATGGAGATCCGTACATACTTTTACCAGGCATTAGTCTAGATTCAGATGCCAAAACAGACACTCAAGTGGGTCAGGCTTTTTTAAGAAATGTATTTACATAAGATAAATACTTTTCCTGCGCTTCTATCACTCCTTCCGCAGGGCTATGGGATGGGCTTGCTAATCTATTCAGTGTTTATGACTATTGATGAGGATCCCCTGGAAGAGAAGGATAAGTTACTTACCTGTAAATCCTAGTTCTCTTCCAGGGGTATCCTCATAAACAACCCACCCTCCTCCCCAGATGTGATTTTTAGAAGTGCAGCACTACTCATTTGTCCCTTCTATGTCTCCTTGCCACTGGGAAAAAAGTACTGACCTAACTGTGAACCAACTGTCACCTTCCCTTCACCCCTGAGGCATGGTGGGATACTGGAGGTGCTCAGGGTCTTAAAGGCACGGTGCCAAGGTTTTTATGGTTCTCCTGTGTTAACCTGCACGCAGCCTATTGGCTAATAATGCTCCTTTATTTTCAATGTAGTTTTTTCTTTTTTTATTATAGATTACTTATACTTTATATACCTTATACTTGGATTACAGAAAGTCTTGTACCTTTAATTGAAGGTTTTTATTTAATGTTTAAAAAAAAGAAAATTATAACTCCAAAAATAAAACATTTTTAGCCTGCTTTCTCAACATAGACTGCATTACTGTTTACAATGTATATATTATATTGGTATTGAAATTCTCTACTAAAGTATTATTTTTCATATATTTCACATATATATGCATGTGTGTTGGTATATGCTCCGGGGTCGCCGCACGTGGACGGGAATATTCAGTGTTTATGACTATTGATGAGTATCCCCTGGAAGAGAAGCCCCTTTAAACCTGCTGTGCCCCAAGCTCTAAACGGTTTAAAATCATATTTCCTCCTGGTACGGTTCAGGCCTGATAGAAGCAAGATGCCTTCACCACACTACTGAAAACAAATTCCAGTTCTGATGCGTCTGGAGTCCTTTCCCTGTATATAATTCAAACCTACTAAGTACACCATTTTAGGTGATTTTAACTTCCACAGTGAGAGAATGAAAGGCAGGGCCACCATACAGTTTCTAGAGTACCTAACTGCCTGTAATCTCAGCCTTTGGTAATTACTGAGGGCCACATGCAAGGCCATCATTATTTTGCACACCATGCCACCTCAGTTTGGATCTAACCAAATGCAAATCAGTCTTGACCCTGCTCCAATGGTAACAGTCCAGCCCGAACTGCTAGGCCAGACACTCTCTGTACCAGAACATAAGGGCAAAACAACAAGGACAGAAAAGATGCAATCTGACAAAAGCCCAGTAGGCAGTAGAAGATGGAGAACCCTTGAAAGCTTGACTCAGGCTTGAGCCAGGTGCTTAAGTCTGGCTCATCCCGAGGTATTCTTGCCCCTCAAGCACAACACGTGCCAAACCTGCGTCCTTCCCACCCACCTACCCCATGGTGTCAAATTCCCCAAAACATCATGGCCAAAGGGCACTCTTGCTCCTTGCTTTATAGAATAGTAAGAATAAAAACAATATTAGGAATGCTAATAAATTATTAGCATTCTTGATAACTCTTTAAAGTTTTCATAGAGTAATATGATGCAATGTAATAATTGTGATAATGAGTCTAAATATTTTTAACAGAACTATGGGTCTGATTTGGAAATCAGAAGACAGGTTACTTCATCACAACAATGATGGATATCTGTCCCTTGAAATCTAAATCTCATAGGATAAAATGTGATTTAGATTTTGGCAATGGGATATCTGTCACCATTGTGATGAAGTAACCCGCCCTCCGAGTTATAAATCAGGCCCTATGTGTTGTTGCGTGACAGGTAATGCAAAACCTATGCTGCATATTTCAATAATTGAATTCAGACAATGAAGTAAATGATTAGGAGATTATTTGCAATTCATAAGACATATTAACCCACCAACCTGTGTTAATGGGAATTCAGGCCATGATTTTACAGGACCCATGCAGAAGTGGTTTGAAATGGACGAGGAAACCTGAAGTTGAAAATGTCTTCAACATGCACTGGCCAGGTTAGATCAATTGTATCTGACTTCATACATTACAAACGTATTGCCTCTTTACCAGTGGTGAAATTGGGTGGGATCTGAGGGGAACAATGTGCCCCTACTTTTTAGGCCTCAACAGAGCTGCCCGGTTTGCCAAAGACATTTTAAGGACTTTCAGAAAGTTGACCTAGGAATACATTCCACTCTTCCATTACAATTGGTAGAATGCCCCCCCCCAAAAAAAATGGGGAGGCGCGGCCCCTTAGATCTCGGGTCCGCCGTGGCCCGAACCTCGAGCATTAGTCGTGCATCGGGCTGGCCTTTCCACTTCCTCCCCTACACCCTGCGAGGTGTGGGGGCGGAAGTGACGTCACTTTTGGGCCCGGCTGCCGGCGCGCATCGGATGGGGGGGCGGTGGCCAGGTGGGCTTGTCTAGATTACACAAAGAAGAATACTAGGCGCCCCCTAACGGCTCACATATTGGGGGGGCTCCTAGACAGTCTCCTGAATGTTTGCTCCTCCCCTTTTGAGGCGACTTTATTTGCAGCTGCATTTTCTACAGCTTTTTATGGAGCTTTTCGCGTGAGCGAATTAGTGGGATGATCCAAGGGTGACTACATGGGAGGCCTCCAGTGGGCCGACGTTCAAATCGTCCCGGGGTTGGTAACAATTCAATTACAAAGGTCCAAAACGGATCAACTAAGAAAAGGGTTTACCATTGAACTTAGAGCTGCTCAGGGATCCACGTTATGCCCAGTGGGTCACTTGGGCTCATACTTAGTAGTCCTCCTAGCTTCTGGGTCCTCAGCTCTTTTTTTGCATGCGAAAGGGGAATGCTTATCCCATTACCAATTTTTGGAAGTAATGAAGGCGGTTCTTGGGGTTGCTGGGGTCGACCCTTAAGGGTACTCATCGCACTCATTCAGGATTGGGGCAGCTACCCTAGCAGCCGGGGCAGGGGTGTCCCTGGCAGAAGTAAAGTCCATTGGGAGATGGTCATCCAATTGTTATAAACAATACAGTCTGCCTGAGTTGCAATGATAAGTGTTTCACACTCCTGTTTTTGATTCCTCGTGTTGGTTACTCATGCAACTTTCTTTCGTTTCAGTTCTATGCGTCTCCCGTGGTTTGGGTGTTAGGCCACTCTTTTGTCCGGGGGCGGCCTACAGGTTGCAACTGCTCCGTAAACCCAAGCCGGCGGCAATACAGGATGTGGCTTTTCATTGGTGTGGGATTGGTGGGCTGGGAGTCACTCAGCTCCAGCAACTGGTGGAAATGGCGAGAGGGTGCGAGGGACTCCAGTTCCCAGACCTCAATGTCATCCATATTGGTGGAAATGACCTGGTGCGACTGTGCCGCAAGACTCTCAGGGAAACTATTTTAACAGAAATCACCCAATTATCCAAAGAGTTCCCGAACTCTGCCATCACATGATCACACATGGTACCTTGTCGCAGCTGGGGTCCAAACGTTAAATCAAGGACCATGAATGTGTCTGCTCGTAGACTTAATGCAGAGATATCGAGACTGTGTCCTGGTCCAGGCCGCTTATGGACCATCCCACACAAACTACTAAAAGGGCCAGACATGTTTCACAGAGATATGGTGCATTTATCTGACGCAGGA
The DNA here is from genome assembly GCF_031143425.1 of Pleurodeles waltl. NCBI lineage: Eukaryota > Metazoa > Chordata > Amphibia > Caudata > Salamandridae > Pleurodeles > Pleurodeles waltl. The sequence goes on along the minus strand of NC_090437.1, from coordinate 1,310,476,734 downwards.
ACGGATCAATTTACTGTGGACGTTTGGTCCTATTCTCGCAGCTTGTTTGGGGGTGGGGCGGGCGAAGGACCTTTGGGCCCCTGGTCGCCCTCATGGCGGGAGAGGAAATACTAAAGTCACCATAACCAACAGAGGGGTCCCCAAGGCTGGGTCCCCTGGATAACACCAGAGGTAGGATCCTCAAGTCCTGAACCAAACTGCGGATGTACACACCAGCTTGGGGCATAGGGAGCCCAGATCGCTGGGGTGGCCATGGGGCTCCAGCTCCTGGCCGCCCCGTTACACCCCCATGGTGGATTGGTGTCTGGGGAGGGGGGTCAAAACCCAGAGCATGAGGACAAGGGGCGGTGAAGTCGGGGGAACCGCCGCCCTCCCCAGGGATACAGTTGAGGTACGGTTCACCTGTGTGGTCCAAAGGAGGTTCAGGACAGGAAGGGATCCTGTCACATTGATTTATGGCTTGATGAGTAATTCTTATTGAAATGATTTAAAGATATTTGATGTATTGTATTGTTTTTTCAACTGAAATATTAACTGCGTGTGTTTCTAAAATAATTCTTCAATATACAAATAAATTCCTTCCAACAAATAAGTCTTGTCAGTCTGCGTGTGGCAGGTGTTTGGGTGAGGGCTTTCTGGTGGCCTCTGGCTTTGTGGTTTGTAACTCACACTCTCTATCTTCCTATTAGCTGGTTTTATTTGCTTTAGGGTCTCCAGGTTTAGTTCCTCCCTCCCGTTGCCTAACCGTGTTTATTGTATTCTTCCACAAACTCACTTTCTGTAAACAGGTCTTGTTGTTATCTTGTCACATTTGCTGTGCATTCAAAGACAGGTCAAACGTCAGGCTCTCTCTTCCAGGGAGCTTGGTGTTTATTTTTCTTTCTCTGACTTTAAAGTGAGAGAATATATGTGACAATCCTTGTGAGTACTAATGTAAGACAGAAGGGATGATTTTACTTTTTCTAGCACACTACAAAAAATGAACTGTGCTGATGTTTCAGAAAACAATCAGTATGCTCATCATATTGGGCACATAAAAAAATGCATAGGTGTACTTCATACTATCATACATTAGATTAGACTATATGAATTGCTGTGTGGTCGGTACACAATTGGAGAATGATTATAAGCTGAAGTTCAATTGATGGCTCTAGGCAGCGCCTGTTTTTGGACAACGAAAAAACACTATACATCTACTTTTGTAAATCGCACATTTGGGCAAAAGTTACAGATGAAAACGTTAACACATTTCTATATTTTCCCATTTTTAAATATTTTTTTTGAAATTATTAGTTTCCTTGGGAAAATTATAAACAATCTACAGAATTGAATGAACCCTTTCTGAATTCCATATTTTTTCTACTTTTTAAAAATGCGTAGACTTTCGGGTTGAACCAGGGGTTGCACACCTGTTTCCATCTCTAACTGCAAGCTTGTAGAAAGCACAAAAATTAGGCAAATCAACTACAACTTAGAAATTGCAAAACCTGTGGTGTAAATTATCATTTTACAGCTCTGTTTGCTCTTAAAAGCTGGGATACTAGAGCAAATATTTTGTTGATGCCATTTAAAAAAATGATTTCTTACACAGCACTTTTTCCCATTTTTTCCAAAAAAACACAAATTATTATTTTTGCCTATTATTTCGGTTCCCTCTAGGGCAATCAACAAACTGCAGGTACATTTAGAATCCCCAACATGCTGAGTTGGGGAAGGAAGATTGACTCAGAATCTAAAGATTTACTTTACAAGAAGAACAAGTTACCTTCTGTAACACCTTATCTGGTAGAGACTCTATCTAGTGCAGGTCCCTTTCCTTATAATAATCCCCAGGCAGACTGGGTCCAGAAAACTTCTGTGAGCAGTACCACCTGCGCACCAGTAGGTGATGTCATTTGGCTCCGCGTAGCATCTTTGTTATAGGTGCCACTCCAGCGCGCTGACGTCCGCTTCCTTTTACAACTTTCTAGGCCAAAAGAGCAGAGCCACAAAAAACACTATCCACTGGTGTGTGAAACTAGAGCCCTTAAGAGGGAAACAGCCCTTCCCACTGAATCAGTTTGCAGAGCATTGAGGATGGGTAGGTTGGTAAGGACTCTGTGCTAGATACAGTCTCTACCAGACAAGGTGTTACCGAAGGTAAGTAGCTTGTAGTCGCAGATTCCTTAACTTAGAATAGATACTCAAGCAATACCTTCTCAGAGCAGGGTCTGCAAACCCAATTTAGACTAGAAAGTTCTACAGGATCAAACGAGCAAAGCGCCCATCCCGACGGACCCGACAGTCCAGGCAGCAGTGCTTAGTGAACATGTGCAACTAAGTCCCTGCTGCAGCCTAACAGATGCCCAGGACCAGAACTCTGTGAGCTAACGCAGTGGTTCCAGCTTTTGCTATAGTGGAATGAGCACATAGGTCCTCCTGGGGTTGCTTCTCGGCCCGTCCATAGCAGATCTTAATGCAGAGCACAATCCACCAGGAGACAATTTATATCTGCACTGTCAAATATGTGTGCCTTAACTTACTCATTGGATCTGTGCACTCTGTTTCAGAGGATCATGGTTCTCAAGTGTGTCTAGGTGGTAGGCTACACTTTGACTGGCACACAGGTTCAGGATCCAGCAGGCCACGGCACCATGAGGCTTAGTGTTAGCAGGTTTGTGGTACAAATTGTATACATTTGAGACCTACGGTTGGGGCAACTGCAAACAATGGTCAACAAAGCCAGGAAGCACAGGGGGCTCCAGCTTCCACACCTTGTCTTTCTTCACTTTGGCAGCAATGACTTAGCAAACATGGACCGGAAACATCTTTGAGAGAACATTCTGAAAAAGGTCTCTTACTTAAGCAAGATGTTTCACGGGGCAATAACTGCTGATTCCTCATGTTCTCCAGAAGTTCTAGGGCAATGAACGTATTAATCAGGTGTCTAAATGCCAAACTGGCCAAGGTATGGTATTGCACAGGAAGGTTACAGGCTAGCCTGCAGATGTTAATCAGGGTCGATGATACGATCCACCAGGATGTTGTTTGTCTCTCAGATCAGGGCGAGGATTTACTCACCGAATCTTTGAGGACATTTGAAGCTTCCGTTTTGCTTGGTGGGGTGGACAATGAACCTGATTACCCTGAACATACTTGTGGCAGATTATGAACTCTTTTAACCAAACAAATGTCAAATTTCTCTTATTATTTGTGCCACAAACTAAAGGATTACTTGGGGCATTTCTAACCTGTATTTTCTTCCAAAAATGGGATTTTCGAGATCAAGTTGTGAGTGGATCACACGACTTTAGGGCCAGATGTAGGTAGGCGGCAGATTGCAACTCGCAATTTGCTATGCAGAAAGGTGTCTCAGACACCTTCTGCGACTCGCAATGGGGTCGCAAAGACCCACCTCATTAATATTCATGAGGTGGGTCGCAGTTTGCGACCCCATTGCGAGTCTGGGCACTCACGGGGATGGTGGCCTGCTGGAGACAGCAGACCACCATGTCCGTGACTGCTTTTCAATAAAGCAGTTTTTTTTTTTTCCATCTGCAGCCCGTTTTCCCTAAAGAAAAACGAGCTTCACTTGGAAAAAAATACCGAAACCTTTTGTTTCGGGTTTTTTCAGAGCAGGCAGTGGTCCATAGGACCACTGCCTGCTCTGAAAAAATATTTTTGTGTTCATTCACAAAGGGGAATGCTTCCCATGGGGACCCCTTCCTGTTTGCGAATGAGTTACCATCCACTTCAAGTGGATGGTAACTGCAAGTTCATTTGCGACCGCTTTTGCGGTCGCAAATGAAATTGAATCGCGTTGCGAGTCGCAAATAGGAAGGGAACACCCCTTCCTATTTGCGAGTCGGAAACACATTTTCCGAGTCGGATCCAACTCGCAAAATGCGTTTCTGCATCGCGTAGAGGCTTTTGCGCCTTGCAAACAGCGTTTTTCCCCATTTGCGAGGCGCAAAAGCCTTGCTACATCTGGCCCTTAGTCTCTCAGTACTCTGAGAGAGATCCTGCAATACCTGGGGTAGAGCAAGCTAGACTGGGCCTAGCGTCTGGTCGGGTCGTTGCACAAGGCAGCTCTCCCAAAAGAGTGGGGCAGAGAATCCTGAAAGAGACTCTGCAATACCTGGAGGTGGCTCGACTGTGCCTCACGTCCAGTCAGGTGGTGGCGCAGGACGGTTCTCCCAAAATGGTGAGACAGGTGGTTTTGCAGGTGCTGACAGTGATAAGATGTAATTAAACAGATGATTCCTCGATGCCCTAGAGCGATTCTCGACAACTGTGGTATGACTATGCTGTTGTAAATACTTGAAAATGTTACGCAATAGATAAAACAAACCAATGTGACCCCTTTTAAGCCAATCGCAATGGGGTCTTGTTGTCTGTATGGTGTCTACCCAATCATGGAATCATCTACGGTTCTTTTTGTCTCAAGAGTGGACTTTGGGTGGCTCTTGGTAATGCTTGCGCTGCAGTTCTAGCCCTAGGCTGTGAGATGACCCTCGACCAGGGGACCAATTTATGACCCAGTTGCCCAGGCACATCCATCAAAAAAGGTGTCAGGGTGCCCTGACAGAGATGCCTTGGCATGGGTTTCAGGTCTGCCTAAGAGCAGGCACCACTTCATGGTATTCAATCATTTTGGCTTGGGCCCTGATTTGCCCAAGATCTTTTGATATGGATGTAGTGGAGAGGCTAACCATGAGTATACTAATAATTCTGGATAGTGATACATGGGTATCACACTGTGTATAATTTGTGCATTGTGCTGAGATTTTTTAACTACTAACTGTGAAATGTAATCCTTTTGTTATGCAAAATATGACCTGAGATGTTTCTTCTCACATCCCAAATATGACTTTGGGTTAATTCATTATTTAACTCCCGTTTGCTGGTCCTCCTCCTTATTCAGAACAATCTCCAGGCTAATGCAAGAGAAGAAATATTACTAGAAATATACAGAGATAAATGGAGTGTCACCCACCCAAATACATTGTTAAAAACTGAAATAAACATGCAGATTGTAATTAACAGTAATTCCTCAAATTTACAGCTCCTGGAAACTGCAGATGTGTGGTAAGCAGCGCTATATACAAACAAATTATGTCCAGTTTTCAGCACTTTCAGTTTTTATCAGCTGACTGAATGTTTCCAGTTTTGCCACTTAAAGGAACCGGGACTCAGGCAGACACAATGGATCCTCTTAACCACTTACTGTGGTTAAGTGGACAAGTGAGGGTTAACAGTGGTACCCTGACTCCAGAGCTGATATCTCAGCCCTTAGACCCCACTGCATCACAGTTCCAAAGCACAGAAATGAAAGGTGTGGCTGACACTTGTGGCAATGCTTTTCAATTGACGGCGCTCAGGTGGCGCTACTACAGGTCGACCCTAGTGCCAGCAGGGAGGATCCGTGGGCGCTCTACAAAGCGAAGCTGGCACCAGCAGTCTCTCGCGCTTCTGGGGTCACTGCAAAAAGTGGCAACGAGTTGCATGACAAGCTGCGAAAATGTGTAGTTGGACGCGTTAGCCCAGGATCTATTAAAGTTCATAAACCAATAAAACAGGGAAGTGAAGCTCGATATTGTTTTTTTTTTTTTTTTGCATGCTGACAAAAGTGTGAATAAAGCTGAACGACCTATGCTCGCTCACGAGAGGACTTAGTTGATAAATGTACCCCAGACTCTCCAGTGGCTGCCACTTTCCTCCTGTGATTGTCTATTTCTCTTCCTCAGATGCAAGCCCTTTACCTTGGGCGCTGGTACCTCGTGCAGCCAACAATTAAACAATCCCCCCACCCCCACCCCCCGGCAGATTGTGGAGAGAGGTCCTTCAGTTGCCGATATCTCACAGATAATATGAATTGGCCTTTGGCTGTATGGGGGCCCCTAGAAGGGTTGGGGGGATAAAGAGTCAGACGCACCCCCTACATGTCAGGAGGCGCAGGGGGCTCCCCACAACGTGCAGCGCAGGTGGATGTTGTGCTGCCAAGTTCTGGAAGCAGGCCCGCTGTCGGGACATGTCCCGAGGCCCCGACGTGGAGGCCTTTGATGGAGGCCTGTGGAGGTGATCGGCCTCCAGCCTAGCGGCCTGTGGTGCCATTCACAAGCGCTGCTCAGGGTGGGGCCCACACGCCCCTCCCGGCCCCATTCAGCCGCTACTGCTGTGGTAATGGGGCCCGTCTGGAAGTTCAACATCCTACCCCGGTTTGTGTATTGACTGTCTGGTTTTCAGCTCAGGAGAGGGAGAAGGGGTTCTGGGTGGGGGGACTGGTTCTACTCTAGGTGAAGCAATATGTGCAAGGCTTGGGCTGAAATAATAGCTCCCATCCTCGTGCCTTTGTCGCTCGCTAGTGATCAGTGGTGCTGGCATCCTCGCTCCAGTGACCAGTGGTGCGATTTACCCCACCTGCCTCTAGTTAACCTCATGTTTGGTGCAGTTTAGCCCCACTCCGACCTTGCCTAAGATTACACCCCTGTCAGCAGTCACTGGCCTGGTTTAGGCATAATGCATTCATTTGAATAGCAGAACATGTTAAGGATTTTTGTGGGCCTCTGTTCACAACAGCTTTGAATTTATGATCCAATTGCAGCTCTTTCATGCCCTCTTTGGCCAGGTCACCGACACACTCATCCAAATTCTAAATTTGTTTACATCTAATATGCAGGGATAGCGATATGTGTTTTCAAAATTGTAGCACAGTAGCTCCCTAATATTACTGAAAATAATATCTCTGACACCTTCTTTTTCTCATGTGCGTGGTCCTGTTTTGCTCAAAAAGAAACTTTTGTTTCCTTATGTTGTATGAAACAAACATAACATTTATCTGCAAATTATCGTACATTCAAAATAAGGAAAAGAGGATTTAAAAGAACGCGATTAAGAACTATTCAGGGTCACCATGCAAGCCTTCCTGCAGAACTAAACAAGCATTTACAATGCAACGGGTCTCGCGTTTGCTCATGTTAGAGCTGATCGCGTTGTAAACTCCTAACCCGACTTTTCAGCTATTGGGCAAAAGTGCATTTGTATACACAACCCGAAAAAGTGAAATTAACTATGTAAAGCGCTCGACTTCTGCCAAGCGAGATCGCGCTGGTAAAGTAGAGAAAAAGAAGTCCACGAGCCAGATGGAAAGCCTCGCATGTTTTCTGTACTTGGTCGCTGCGCTCGAGGAGGGCTAGCCATCGGATAAGGCATGCCATATGCGTGCCTTCGACTAATGAAAGCAAGCAGATTTTATTAGGCAAGACCACGAACCAATAAAAAACACTGACGTGAAGTTGACAGGGCTCCGAGCCCTTTTCTAAATACAAAAGCGTCTGGCTGGATACCATGCAACGCAGGCTCGACCCTAAAAAGCTGGGTCTATCATCCCCCTTCCATGAAAGGCTGGGGCCCTGGGTCAGAGCCCAGGCCTTAAAACCTCTCTAGATAGCAGAGATTTCGAGGCGATACTCGCCAGTGTTTGAGGGACCAGGCCTTAAATTATATGATAGCTGTGATGTTTATGATGTTACATGAATAAACGGGGCCTGTGTGTACCCAAACTAAATCAAGAATCAGATCAGTCGTTGATTCGGTAGAGTTGGAGGTGGGAGGAACCAGAGTGAGGGTCTCCCAGGCCTAAAACAAAGCTCTGGCTGAGAACTGTTGCACGAATGTCAGTGAAGAGAAGGACATATTGTGGTGGAAAGGCTGTTAATGCCTAGAAATTACACTTCCAGCAAAAATCGAGCGAATAAAAACTAAATCACTGGATGTGGGGATCTTAAACGAACCCCGTAAGCCGGTTGCGAACTCGTGGTCCCTTGGCCGTGAAGGTGCACGCGACTCGCAGATGCGCGTCAGTGCGGCTTGCTCCAGCATGCCACAGGACCTTATGCAACTTCACCGATGGACTGTGGGAAACACATGGGCCCGAGCACCAAAATAAACGTGGTCCCCTTTAAGAAGCAGGCATCTAAAAAGTGGCCCACATTTGCACATAGGCCAGTTTTGAAGCTGTAGAGACTGCATGCATTTGGGCTCGCTGCAGGCAACATTGGTGGTAATACCAGTGGAATCGATAGCAAAATCCCACCCACCTGACCCTAACATAGGCCCACAAACTGTCACACACCTGTTAGACCTGCCCATCGGGCACTGCCTGATTACCGTATAGGGCAGTCCGACCCTGTGCCACAATGCTTCTTATGCATTACCGGACAGGGTGTGTCACACATTGACGGGCAGTATCAGTCTAGGCCAGTTCCAAAAGTGTTGTTGAAATAAACATACTTCTAACAAATGACACAAATAATATTTGTATTTTTTTTTGTCTACGTGACATGCAAGTGAGTTGGCCCAGGTGCCCTTACCTGCTAGGATTATTCTAATTTAGGAATTTAGTTTAGTTGGTGCACTGCAAATGGCCCAAGACTACAATTCCCAGAATTCAACGGTTCCTTAAATGAAATTCTGTAGCTAGTGAGGTGGGAGGGTTCGGCTATCAAATTCTGTTTCGATGATGTAATTTAAGAATGTAAGACAACAGCCAACTCCTTTTTTTAAAACTATATATTTACAACACAGCCAATGATACGGATAAATTGGTCCCAGACGAGAGACGAAAACGAATAGACTTTTGCGCTGTGGAAACTATATTTAAAGTTTCCAGTTGGGGTGCACGGCCTTTATTATTCTGCAAACCTGCTCTCAAGTTTTCAGTTCTCAGCCCCATTAACACCCATTTGAGAGCACAAACATCCATTAAAAGAGAGGGGGCGGGTCCCCTCCCTGAAAGCTGGGGGTCTTCATTAGTTTTTGCAATTGATGGGTAATCTGGCGGAATATTGCATAATGGCCTGGGTACTTACCACCGTCCTGCAGGTCGCCCCCAAGCCTCCGGCCCTTGAGGTGTGGGAGTCCGAAGCTCCCTTTTGTTATTGATAATGTTCAGCGCAGCAGGTGATTGGCTAATTAATAACAATGGCCACCATTAGCAAGTCAATCGCTGGGGGACCTGGTCTCCCCGCAGAGTGTCTGGAAGTGCGGGGCTCCCAGGCAGGATGTGTATTGGCTGTCTGGCTCTGATACACAGATACGTTGGAGGAGTTGGGGTGGAAGGTACTCCCTGTTCTCAAAGTGAGGAGACACCATTTTCTGAACTGACCCCAAGACTTGGCTTTCTCAAGACATTGGTCTAAACCCCCCCCCCCTGCACAGAAAATCAAGTCACACGGAGGGGAGACGTCGGGGTGCACCCCGAAATATCAAGGTGTAAAACACAAAACCTTACATCTGCTTCCCTGGCGGTGTGTAATCACCGTAAGACGCGTTTTCTGGACTTGTTCCTAAAGTTTACAAACCACTATTATCAGGCGTTCTCCCGCAACCAATGAGGACCCACATCACAGTTCCGACAGGGCAGTCATTTGTTACATTGAAACTTGGGAGGAGGGACCTGTAGCATCATGCCCCAGTGGCTGGAGCTATCTGGTATCTCTGGGTACTACAACTTGGAGGCTAAAAACAGGGAGCCCTCAACCTCTCCGAGGCTGGTGTGAAAGTGCATGTACGCGCTGCCCCCTGGAACTGAGGTCAGACTTAAGTGTGAATAACCGCCTGTCGGGGCAAGATGACAACTGCTGGGGGCTCTCCTGGTGCCCCTTTTCCAAATGGTCAAACACAGCGAGGTGAGGAAGTGAAGGCATGTGTGGGATATGCCACGTATCTTTATGTATTTTACTTGAAGACACCCCTGATATAATACCAAAGAAAATGTGCAAAAGTTAGGCTCCCGAGCTCCCCAACTCATCGTTCAGTCCAGACTTTATTATCCGTATTCTGGTCTGCTTAGCTTTCAGTATATGATTCGATAAGCAGTATTACAAGATAAACCTGGACTGGATGACCTATTCTCGGATGAAATCGGAAACTTGAGAGCTCGGCCCTTCCTGAACGCGTGCCTCCTTGCAGAACATAATTCCATTAAACTAGCAGGGCCGTACACAGATCTCGAGTGCACCTTCCAACCGTCTGCCAGCCACCCCAAGAGTGGCCAAGACGCGGTTTAAGCCACAACTGACTCTGCAGTGGGTTTCCAATATTCCCTGCACATCCCTTACACACCTGACCTTCCTCCTCAGTTCCTGAATCCCGCAAGACGCGGTTTTCGAGTAGTTCCACTAGGCCCTAGGTGTGGTCAGACTCACACCAGCTCAGAGCCAGGACACCCTCCCCTAGACGGTGCGCTCTACAGAGTTGCATAAAATAACATAACTGACCTGACGACTTTAGAATCATTCCCTCTTTGTGACATTAAAGGGGAGGTGGGGGGTGGTATCCTGGAAAGGGGGGTCGAGTATTGGAGGAAAAGGGTATAGGAGGATGGCTGCAGGATAGACCTGCATATGTGAGCTGGAAACCTACCCTATGCAATACTCTTGAGCTCATCCTGTTTGCCGAGTCACAGTGCCACTCTAGCGGATGGCTGTGTGCCCAGTAGCAAAACTGTGCGTTGGGACTTATATCATTTTGCCAAAAGTATCAAAAAAGATATTTAAAGTAAGCTTAATCTTTGATTAAGGTATAAAAATATCACTAAGTATTTTTAAATAATGTACAATAATGCACTATTGTTTATTTTCGGCAGAATACACAACATTCACGCACATATATCATAAATTACAGGGGTAGCAAGGTTTAATAACAAGCTCGATATTTACAAATTGTTGCATGTGAGTCCAACGCAGGAGAATGAATGCCACAGCACTGAGGACCTACTTCCCCATCTCTACTAGGACCCCATAGATGAAACCAGCCGTATTGCTGAGTGTCAGTCCCAGTCCTCCCTTCACTGGCCCCCCTGCCTCTGCCCCCCCCCTCAAAACCGTGCTGCCACTGCGGCCCCAAGATGCAGGACCCGGGGTTACAGTCCTGTGGGCTCTGCTGGTAAAGTGTACTCTATGCCCCCCTCGCCCCCACAGCCGGTGTGACCATCCACTGCAGAATAGGGGTTGCTGCCCATCCCCTCAGTGCTGCCATTGCAAGTATTTGTATTGAGTCATTTCATCCCTGTGATTATTTCTTTCAGCCTGTTACGTCACCGCCACCTAAAATGGAGGTGGGGAATTGTTTGTAGGTTGCAGAGTGCCTCATGACCGGAAGTGAAACACTAAAGTCCCTTTCCTGTTTCCTGTCACCCGTCCTCAGCTCTTTGGTTAAGAGGGTGCTGGTGGTTGGGTAAGGTTGTCGCTAAAGACTAGAGGAGGCCTCTGGATGTAACAGGACTCTCGGCAGTGTTATCTCACCTTGACAGTGTATGCACCACTCGGCATGACGTTGCTCTGTTTGGTGCTCCCTTCCTGGCTGCATTTTACGGGGCTTTCAGGGTCAGCAAGATAGAGGGGAAACAGGACTAAAGAGCAGGATTACAGCCCCAAGGCGTGCACATGTAGGAAAAAAAATAGGTTATTCATCTAGCATGGTCAGAAACTGACTCTCTGGAAAAGGGAGCCAATAGCACATCGTTAACTGCCTCTTCACCTGTGACGTGTAAAGGCATTTTTTACATTTAAATGCTTTAGATTCATATCAACATTAACATGTAACACGCAAATGTACAGATTTTGTATTATTCAAGTTTAGGTTGACTATAGATGATGGAGGCCTGCATTTTAAAATGGCTTACATTTGGTGGCCATCTTGCTTCACATAAAGTGTTTTCTTTTTCCAGGAGAAGCTCACTTCACATGTATTATTTTGATATGTCTTTGGTTTTCTTTTCTCATGTAAAATATTTTCTATTACGCGATACTTATAGAATGTGCTAACAAGCTGTTGCAATGCACCTCTAGAATACAACATGGTCCAATGTATCGCACTATGTTGCCAACAACTGTGAGTTTGAAGGACATTTAGAGGACCCTCACTGTGTGGTAGCTTAAGAAAATGATTAGCTTACTTATGTACTTGTGCTTTAACATGACTGATTTGTTGTATGAGCACCATGTGTAGGTGTTTCAAATGCTAGAAGTGTGTGATTTCAGCTAATGCAATGTAGATGGGAACTCAGAAGATGCTCAGCCACAAGGAAAGAAACAACGGCAGGCAGAATCACTGAGATTACAGACGGTGAGGGCCACCTTATTACATGACATAGACGGAATACGTGACATATGATGACGCAGAAAAAGAAGGTCCGACATATATTCATACATATGGTATAATCAAAACATGTAATGTAGTGTGATTTTAGTAAAGAAAATAATGTACGAGGGAAATTGTGCCCTCGGGGTAGTTCGCCATCATTGTAAACGAGCTTTATTAATCATGAAATATTGAAAATGTAGTAATCCGTCATTATTGCAAATATATGCCATGATTTCTTGTTTGAAAACTGTTTTGCTTAGCTTAAATTTAGTACAGGCTTTGGCCTAGTTGCCTGGTTTCAAATTCTAACTGCGTGTTTTTTTTCCTTGAACTAATGAAACATATATTCTTGCTTGAAGTTGTATTTTTCCAGTAGAGCTGACTGGTACACTTATCTCCAAGGTTTCGTACTAGGCCGGTTTCATCCCCTTTGATACAAGGTCAGTCTCTGCAGGTGCGGACAATGAAGGTACAGATAGTAAAATAATTGGCAAACCATGTTACAATTTGTGTTCCAAGGCTCCAAGGACAGTGTATGCATAAATGAGCGCTAGTAAAAGACAATTTTGATTGGACAATTTGAAGCCAACCTATGAACCCTCCAATGGAAGACCCTGCAGAATTTGGAATGTTTCTTACTTAAACCCACCGGACAAAGAGAAGTCAGCCATTTTCTTCGATGCCAGTTTGAAGCCTGATGCCAGACTCCATTTTGGACGACACCCTGATGCCCTTTTCTCTATCTGAGAGAAAGAGACTTTAAGAATTCTCACCCTAGAGACTTTAACTTTGATTTGCCCCCGTCTTGCCCATGCAGTAACTTTGCCCCATTCTCCTTGTCGCTGCAAGGAAGCTTGCCCTTAACTTTGCCCCTTTGAAACTTGCCCCATGCTGATCAACCGGTACCTGAAGGACGAAGACTTTTCTTGAATGCTGATTGTATTTGGTAAATATGAAAGGATAAATGTATTACGCATTGTGTTTTTCCTTTTAGGTACCAACTGCTATTTTGATCGGGTCCTAGCTAGAAGTTTTCCAAATTTGTGTTGACTAAATTAGTTTTGCATGAAGCCCCACATGCCGATGCTAATTAGAGGTTAGTCGAGGTATTCATTCAATGTACCATGCTAAATTTGAAATCTTGTTATGTTGACCAATGTATGCAATTAGTCAAATACAGTTAGTCATATTGGTGATTTGCATTGAGATAACACAGTGTATCATTATCCAGATTTAACGTAGATTGCGTTTCTTCCGCCGTTATGGACAGCTAGTAATGTTCATATACATATATCAATTGGTTTTGAGACATATATATATATCGTGCTAGCTTTGTTAATATAGGGAAATAAATTCACTAACTTTTAATAAACTGGTGTGGTTATTCATGACTGAAAGGTCATGGTGCGCCGAAATACCAACTGTTATTGATTTCTGATGTGCTATATTGATCCATTAATTGAGTATTGATTACCGACTACAATAGTTATTGATTATTGATCTGAGTGACTCGACTATTTTAGGATGAGGAGAGCCCGACTCGGTTAAAAGATTCACCGACCTCCAACGTGTCCAGGTACAGGTAATTTATAAGGGCTGGACGCGTTATCAGTAGATGGTAGCAGAGATTGATGGTTTAGCCCTTTGGGACCCCATCCGAACGATAGACAGAGTCAAGTTAGAATTTTCTTTGATAAAACAAGTTGGAGAGAAGATGATGCCCTAAGTCCCCAATGACTTTCCCGGAATCTCGGAGCTTGCGAATGAGGAACATGGAGGTATGAGAATGGTCTCAGCGTTTCTAGTGACGGTATGAGTGAAGTTAGGGTTTTGCGCTTGCACAGCTTATCGCCGCAGATTAATTGAGAAGTTTGTGAGGATTTTAGGGGGGTTAAAAGATATTAGAGGAGTGTTACTCCAAAGGTGTGAGAGTAGGGAAGTCGTCGAACTTCACGTGTGTGTAGCGCTTTGAGCAGAAAAATTGTCCACGTGGTTGTTGATGTTGAGACGGGCCCTGCGAGGTCAAGAGACTCCGGAGTATGTTGAAAAGTGTATGTGACACTTGTTTGATGTTGTGATCTGGTCAGGTTTAATAGGTTGATCGGGCGTGGTCAACAAGTCGGTATGAATGTTGCAGAGTGAAAGAAAACTTCGACTTTGAGATTTGACTAAATTCTAAAGTGCACTAGAATAGTTCATTGATCAGTTGAGAGTAAAGTTTGCAGGTCAAATTTTGCTTGCGAAAGTGGGAAACCGAGAAAGATGGAATAACTGCCGAGGCTAGTGAAAAATCCCTAAGGTTTCTGAAGCGATTGTATTACCTTTCCTGTAGTAAACCGACCGATCTGTTTTATTCTTTTGGTGAAGTGCTCGCGTTATATTGCAGAAATTAGTTTATGAGTGAAGCCGAATGAAAAGAGGACAAGCCGCGGGACTTTGTCAGCCGCAGTGTGTGAGTGTGACGTCACTAGGAGCCGCGCTGGGATAGGTCGGTTGGTGAGAAGGGTCGAGCACGGATTGGACGCAGTCCGCGAAGCGCAATTGGAAGGGGAAAGGCAAGCGAAGAGTATTCCGGGAATTAAAGTCACTTATTGATTACATATTTTTAGAAAAACAAAAGACGGAAAGATTACATTTTTCAAAGCATTTAAGAGTGCCATGAGGGGAGATGTTTATATTAAAGCAAATGTAGGAGAAGAAACACCACCTGAGGGTACACCAGCCTACATCGTCATTGAAGAAAAGGGTGTAGCGCCATGTCTTTGGTTAAAACAATGGTGCAAATTAACAGAGAAACATGGAAGTGTAGCGTTCCCTATTCACGGGTCGTTTAATCTAAGAGTTTTAGAAAATCTGAGATTTGCGCTATACGACATGAAAATACCTCCAAGACCAGCACAGTTTGAGGCACTAGCAATTTGGGAGCTAATAGCTAGAAACCAACAACAAAAGAAATTTGAGTCGAGAATAAGGAAAGTAGAAAAGACACTAGCGGATGCTAGATGGGACAGCACACAAAAGGTTTGGAGATCAGACGTATTGCAGGGGATTAAATTGTTTCCAGCGATTACTGATGAAGCGGAGACGGAAGGAAGGAAAGCCACCTATAAGACAAACAGGAGTCAGTCCAGAGAGAGAGAGAGCAATAGAAACTCGAAAAGGGGAGACGAGTCAGATGATGAGGAGTTCATTATACAATTGCTGAATGATCGCCCACCACCATATGTGGAAAGCGAAAAAGGCTCAAGCATTAGTACTGCCCCTCCAGAACCAATACAGGGTAATGTAACACCAAATTTGAGAATATCTCGGAGGCCGAGCAGCTCCGACATGCCTTTCTCACCACAAATACCACAGATTCAGAGAGTATACCCAGACATGCCTACATTGAAACCTGCTGATAACTATCAGCCACAGGTTCAAAGGCACTGTTGCGATGAGCATAATATGGGAATGACTTCTGATTCAATGGCACAGGGAGGACAAAACTATCAGAGACCGACATTGATTCAAGCTGAATCAACACAGTTCTCGATGCCTCAAAAGCAGACACAAGAAGTGCGAGTAGTAGAAAGCCAGTTAGGTATGCCAGCAATGATGAACCACAATGTGGGGATTAACATGCCACAGAATTCGGGGAACAGACAGAATCCAGATGCAATATCTCTACCTATCACTGTAGATCCACCAGTACCACTGTACATACAGGCAAATTCGAGCACAAGCGACCAAGGGTTAATGATACAGAATGGGACGGGGAGAAGATGCATAGAAACCACTCCAGAGACAACTCCGATAGCGGCACTGCCAAATGGATCTGGGTCCTTGTCGGAATTTAGTCCAATTCCAATTTGTGCTCCGTCAACCGTGGTAAGGTCACATCCACCACTATTAGTACCGTTAACCTCACAGACTGAAACATTACAGAAACCGTCAGTGGCAGTTGATGTAACTGCTACACTGATGGGACTGAACGCGCAACAGTTAACACAATGGTTCAACAGCCTGAACTCCCCACAGAGTACATCTAGCGGGAAGGGAGAAGAATACCTGAATAAAATAAGGTTGGGTATGGAGGCAGATGAACTGGTAGAGGGAACAATGGGTTTGAACAGATTAGAATCATACACAGAGGAAGAACTAAGATACATGTGCCCTAGGATTACAAGAGAAGTGAGCAACATACATAAGAAGTTACAGGAAATTTCAGACAGAAACGAGATCGATAAAGGTAAGACTAAACACCTGAGCAGAAGTTACAGGTTAGACTTTGAGACAAAAGATTTTGAACACATGAGATCCGCAGGGATGAAAACACACCTTAAGGAGATACTGCAGAGTGCACAGGTCTGGAGATGTTTAGACAAGTGGGAAAGTAGATGGGTTAAGAAAAAGGACAAAAAGAAAGAAAATACTCTAGAGCGGAATGAGAAAAAACAACAGAATGACGATCTGATAACTGTTACCAATGAGAGAGACAGCAGGGGGAAAACTTGTACATGTACCATGGCACAGGTGCGATATTCAATCCTTTACGGATGACTTTCCCAAATTAAGAGAGAAGCCGATTGAGTGGTATCAACAAACGGATAGATTTGTGAAACTCGCGAAGTGTCTCTGGGAAGACCTGCATACTTTATTTGAAATTGTGGTTCCGGCAGATTTGTGGGAAGATTGTAAAAGGGCTGTAGGTTGGCCGACGAGTGAACCAGAGAGAGATAGGGACACAGGTGCGCCATCACCTACGGTAATGAGTTTGTACCACAAGGTGATCGAGCACTTGAAAACCAAGGTTGCGTCGAAAAATGTGGATTGGCAAAGGATGGACAGGACCGCCCAAGAGGTTAAAGAATCTATACACGCGTATTATGAGAGGTTGTTGAAAGCATTTAAAAATTACAGTGGCACGGAAACGATTGAGCCAAAGGACATGCTCCATTTTGTATTCAGGTTTGTGGAAGGGCTGAGACCCGAAATAGCCAGATGATTAAATCGCATTTGATTTGTTGGCAGTCAAAGTCGATCGATGAAGTGTTGAATTATGCAAAATACTGCAGTGATGAGATTGAGACAAAGCAGAAAAGATTGAAAGAAAAGGTGATGGTGATGCAGCTCAGAGCAGCTCCGACAGGTTTACAAGGTTTGCAAGGTTTTCAACAACAGATGGCGCAGCAGCAGCAGGGAAATGCTATGTTTCAGCCGCAGATGAGAGGCAGAGGCCGAGGAGGTTTTGTGAATAATGGTCCTGATTTGAATACCGTTATGATTCCAAATGGTATACAGGCAATGAAGAAGGTGATGCCATGTCACACGTGCGGAATTGTCGGGCATTGGAAACGGGAGTGCCCAATGATGGTGCAGGAAGGTGTAGGTCAGCAAAACAATGATGTCAATGCATTTCAGACTATGAGAGGACAAAAATTGAGAGGTCCGAACCCAAATTTTCAAAACAATATAAACCAGATGCAGGGTTTACAACCCATGCAACAGCAACAGGTGCAAATGCCTCGTGTGCAAATGACACAATTGCAGCCAGTGCAACAGCAGTTTCCTATGGTGCCTAATCAGCAAATGCAAATACCCTTAGCACCAATGAATCAGCAGCAAGCAATGCTTCCTCAACAGGTCACGGGTCAGGGAATGAGTCAAAATGACACAGTACACCAATTCCCACTACACAGCGAGAATGGAATAAACGATGTATGGGAGAGTGGAAGTTCAGTTGAGGAGGGAAATTGTGTGCTTGCAGCATCTTTGGAAGTTGATCAAAAGGGTCCGTATGTGGAGGGAAGAGTTATGGGTCATCGGGTTTAATTCTTGGTTGACACAGGAGCTACACGTTCCACTGTCAGGAGCATTTAAGTACCAAATTTGCCACTTTCATCGGAACAGTTCAAGTAGTAGGAGTAGCAAACAGGTACCTGACGAACCCAATCACAGATCCAGTACAAGTCAGAATTGGTAACTATCAAGGGACACATAATTTTGTGGTATGTGACTCAAGCCCGATATCACTGTTAGGGAGAGACCTATTGTGCAAATTGGGATGTTCAATTATGTGTTCGAACGATGGAATTAGAATTCAGACGAGCAGTGATGGGGAAGAAGAGGACAGTGTAGGAGGGGATGAGATGGAGACTGTCGATGAAGAGTATCCCCTGATTACCCTTTATCCGATGATCACTGAAGCAGATATTCCTGCTGAGTTACAGGAAACAGTGGGAAAAGAAGTGTGGGATATGACAGGGAAAGAGGTGGGATTGGTGAAAGGAGTGGAACCAGTGAAAGTGACTCTAAAACCCAATGTAACCTTTCCCCAGACCCCACAGTACCATATGGCACAAGACACCCTCATGAAAGTCGCCCAACTCATTGATGAGTTTGTAAAACAGGGAGTACTGAAAGAAGTGTTAAGCAGTCCATGTAATTCACCAATTATGGGACTAATAAAGCCAAGTGGAAAGGTCCGAATTGTGCAGGACTTGAGGAAAATAAATGACATAATATTAAAATGTTGCCCTGTAGTACCAAATCCAGCTGTGATAATGTTTCAAGTCCCTTGTGATGCTGAGTGGTTCTCAGTCATCGACTTGTCACAAGCATTCTTTTCGGTGCCTCTTCATGAGGACAGCCAATTTCTCTTTTGTTTCAAATTCTTAGACAGAGTTTACAGTTGGTGTCGAATTCCTCAAGGGTTTTCGGAGTCACCGTAAATTTTCAATCGGATTCTAAAGAAAGATTTGGAAGCGTTAGAATTGCCATTCGAGTCAACCCTAGTACTGTACATTGATGACTTACTGATTGCATCCAAGACAGAAAGTGACTGCACAGCCGACACCATTGCCTTATTGAACCATTTGGGAAGGAATGGACACAAGGTGTCTCCTTCAAAATTACAGTTCTGTCAGAAGAAAGTGAAATATTTGGGTCACCAAATAGAGAATGGGTCACGGAGAATAATGAAGGAAAGAATAACAAGTGTACTTCAAATGAGTCCCCCAAAGACGAGGAGGGAGGTGAGGAAGTTTTTGGGAATGGTGAGCTACTGTCGCCAATGGATTCCTAACTTCTCAACTCTAGCAAAGCCTTTACTGAAACTGACCCAGAAGGATGCATTGGATGAAATTGAACTGAAAGGAGAGGAGATGGATGCTTTTATTGAATTGAAAGAATGCATGTGCAGGGCTCCAGCTTTAGGTATGCCTGACTACACAAAGCCTTTCACATTGTTTTGTCATGAACGTGATGCATGTTCCTTGTCTGTCTTGACCCAAGCCCATGGTGGCGTAAACAGACCAGTAGCATATTTTTCAGCTACTTTGGATCCGGTCGCAGCAGCACTGCCAGGGTGTTTGCGCGCAGTAGCCGCAGTTGGTATCAGCCTCACTCAGAGTGAAGGAATAGTGATGGGACACCCTTTAACAGTCATGGTCCCTCACTCAGTTGAGATACTTTTGACACGTTCCCGAACACAGCACATGACGGGTGCTAGACTCACAAGGTACGAAACAATAATTCTGGGATCACCTAATGTGCAGCTGAAAAGGTGCACTACGTTGAATCCAGCAACCTTGTTTCCCAGTGAAAATGCTGAAATTGAGAACGCTGAAGACGTCGAGCATGACTGCCTTCAGGTGACTGAATTTTGCACCAAACCAAGACCTGATATCAAAGATACCCGATTGGAAGAAAATTATCAAATTATTTTTGTTGATGGTTCATGTTTAAGAGATGCACTGGGTATATTGAAAGCAGGGTACGCTGTGTGTACAGTAACAGGTGTTTTGGAAGCATCTTGGCTTCAAGGAGTTTACTCTGCACAAGTAGCAGAATTGGTAGCCCTTACTAGAGCTTGCCAACTGTCTGCATTGATGAAAGTTACCATTTACACTGACAGCCAGTACGGGTTTGGAATAGTGCATGATTTCGGACAATTGTGGTCACAGAGAGGCTTCATGACCTCTTCAGGATCACCAGTGAAAAATGGAGAGAGAATAAGAGAATTGTTACATGCCATCCAACTACCAGGAGAAGTAGCAGTGGTAAAATGCAGTGCACACTCGAAGGGACAAGACTATGTTTCCCTGGGAAATGGATATGCGGATCAAGTCGCAAGGTTTTGCGCATTGAACTGTATATTGCTTAGGGATGAATGGAATTTGATAAGTGAACCAGAACTCGAACCAAGCAAAATATTTGCTCTAAAGGTGGTAGATACGATGGACGAATTGAAATCCTTACAGAATGATGTCAGTGAGGATGAGAAACTCTTGTGGACCAAATCACAATGTGTAAAGAGACTAGATGAATTATGGGTTTCAAGTGAAGGGAAGTTCGTTCTTCCAAACAGCCTTTTGACACAGATAGCCAGATTGTACCATGGACAAGCTCATCTTGGGAGGGATGCCATGATTAGGTTGTTTAAAACTGATTGGTTTAACCCCAAATTCCGTCAAGTTGCTGAAGCAGTTTGCCACCGTTGCGTCATTTGCCAACAGATGAACGCAGGGAAGGGAACCGTAGTAAATTTGAGCCACATTGGAAGAGCAGGGGGTCCATTCAGCAGGATGCAAATGGACTTCATTGAGATGCCTGTGCATGGAGGCTTGAAGTATGTGTTGGTGGTTGTGTGCATTTTTAGTCACTGGATTGAAGCATACCCTACACGCAGAAATGACAGTCTCACAGTTGCAAAACTACTCTTGAGAGAGTTAATACCACGTTTTGGATTCCCGATCTCTTTAGAATCAGATAGGGGAAGTCACTTCAATAATGAAGTAATAAAATTGCTTTGTGCAGCACTGAACATTGAGCAAAAGCTGCATTGTAGCTACCGCCCTGAAGCATCAGGTCTAGTGGAGCAAATGAATGGCACATTGAAATCAAGAATGGCAAAAATATGCGCATCAACAAACTTGAAATGGCCTGACGCATTGCCTTTGGTACTAATGTCAATGAGAAACACTCCTGACAGAAAGACTGGACTGTCCCCACACGAGATTCTCATGGGCAGAGCTATGAGACTTCCGGCAGTTCCTGCAAATGCGCTTTTGAATATTACAGATGATATGGTGTTAGACTACTGCAAAGGTCTAGCTGATGTGGTTCGCTCTTTCTCTCACCAGGTGGAGGCAACTACCTTGCCACCGATCCAAGGTCCAGGACATGCCCTGAAAGCAGGTGACTGGGTCGTGATAAAGAAGCACGTGAGGAAGTCGTGTTTGGAACCCCGTTGGAAAGGACCTTTTCAAGTGATTTTGACGACTACCACCGCTGTGAAGTGTGCGGGAGTTCCCAACTGGATTCACGCCAGTCATACAAAGAGGGTATTGTGTCCCACAGACGAGGAAGTTGAAGCGCTGAAGTTGCCAGTACCTGATAACAAAGTACCAAGCGCTGAGATAGAGCGAAAAAGAACTAGAAGCGAACAGGCAGAAATAGAAGAGGGAGAAATATTTTCTGAGGACGAAGCAACTGATTCACTTGGGGAAGACCAAGGAGGAGCCTCAGAAAGCGACGAAGCAGCTGAAGGTAACAAAGAGCCTGAAGCAGCTGAAAGTGACAAAGAGCTTGAAGAAAGTAACGGTGACAAAGGGCTCGAAACAGGTGAAGAAGCATGAGAGCCTGATCAGAGGAGGGCTTTCCCAGAAGCAGACGATACAGAAAAAGAAAAGGAAAACCTGATTGACTCCCCAGAAGGAGGGGACAAGGCAGAACAGAACGAAACTGCTCAAACTCCTTCAGAAGAGACTGCAGGTCCATCAAGTGGACCCAGTGCGAAAAGGAGACCAAGCATATCGCCAGTAAAATTGAGAACTAGAGAAACGTTGAATGACAGTGAAGGGCCAAGAGTGAAAGAGAAAAGAAAGGAAGTGTCTGTCGTAGTACCAACACCAAGTGAAGAAAAGGACTTGGCCAAAGAGGAAAGTACCAGTGAGAAAGAATCAAAGAGAGATGCAAAATTGAAAAGAAAAAGGATACCGAGCAGGAGGTATTCCGGTCCGGAGTGGGCATACATAGCCAATAACGATTGGTCAGACGAATTCGTATCCCTCAGTCTTGAGAACGAAGAGGCAGAACTTCATTTTGGAAATAAAAACTTCATGGACTCTGTTGATTGAAAACATTGATCACCTGATTGACTTTTCAACCGGCTAAGACATTGCTAACTTGATTGACTTTGAAACCGATTTTGAGACAACGCTGCTAACCGATAAGAGACTAAGCTGCTATAGAAACTGTGTGAACATTGAACTCGTTCAGCTTTGTAAATACTTGCAAATACGCTTTGATAAAGTGTCTTCAGCTTTCTGATTCTATACAGATCATGACTAGCTTCACTACACCGGGGCGTAAGATGAAGTGTTGTAAATACATGTGTATAGGCTTAATAACTGTATGCGTACTAATAATTGTAGCAATAATTTTTGGAATGCATGGTAAAAATGAGAGTGAGACGAATGATGCTTCTACTTCTAAACCTATTATCGTTACTGAACTAACAGCTCTGAAAAGACTAGAACAAGATGAGAGACACTTGCATGATAAGAAGGAACTTTCGTATAACGTTTTCTATCGCTTGCTGAGTGAGTATGTTGAGACCATGGATGCGAAAGATTGTTATGTGTGTACACAAATACCTACCTCAGTAGTGGAAGGGGTAACGTATCACAGCATGCCTCTTACGTTTGGAATTACATGTAGTATAATAGCTTCTAGATTTTATGGTCAAAAGGACATTCATTATTTCTACACTAATTACGATGTTACATTTGCATATGTCCCCATAATTGAGTACCTGAGTAAAATCGCTAGAGATTATTATTTCAAATTAATGAGAGAATTCTTTGAGCCGTTGTCACCTTTTCACACCGCTCACGCACATAGAGAGAACCTTACATGCTTGCTTTCACAAGTAGAAATAGAATTTTTAGACCGCACTGATGATAGGAAGAATGAAATGAAGGAGAAATTAGAGAGGGAATTACACGAAAGAACATCTGTAGATAATTATGCTTTTGCTGCAATAAAGACACAAGGGAAAATAGCTTTAGATACATTGCATGTAGGGAGATTTTGTATACATAGACATAAATCATACTATGACACAGTTTTTGTGGGAACGAGTGAATGCAAACATACGTTTTTGTTTCAACCTAAGTGGACGTTTATGCTGAATGGACAAGACCCAGTGATTCCAGGGGTATATTATATTTGTGGACTTAACACCTATTATCGTCTTCCTAAAGGATGGTATGGGAGGTGTTATTTGGGAATAGTATTCCCAAAAGTTTACCAACTAGACGACTTAAAGAAATTTCCAAGGCTGTCTGAATCACATCATGTTCAGAAAAGGGAGACAGCTTCTGGTGTGGTAGGAGATATATTTGGAGCATTGATTCCTTCAGTAGGAGTCATATTGAATTCAATCAAAATACGAAAGTTGTCTACTATTGTGGATAACATGCTGACAAAGTTTTCAGGAGCTATAATCCTGATGGATGCTGAACTTGCTGCAGAAAGAGCTATGACTCTTCAAAATAGGCTTGCCTTAGACATTCTTTTAGCAAAGGATGGCGGCGTTTGCAAAATGCTTGGTACGCGTCACTGTTGTACATATATACCAGACAGCAGTGGGAAAATTAGAACGATGCTTACAAATTTAACTAAAGAAAGTGTAGATTTAAAGGAATTGAAAGAACCCGGAGTTTGGGAGAAAGTTGGAAAAGGATTTGCTTCTGTGGGAAATTGGCTCAGCAACGTTTGGAACGGATTGTAAATAAAAATAGTAAAGGGAATAATAATAATATTAATTTGTCTATTAGGTTCTTGGGGAACATGGAAGGCTTTCAAAATGTTAAAAGCAAGGAACAAAAGAAAAAGAGAAGAGAAAATAGAGAAAAAAATGGTGGAAATATATCGAGAAAAGTCAAAAGGGACTAAAAGAAAAAGGGAATTGACTGAAGTGCCAAATTACTATACAGAATTTTAATGGAATAAAATTTGTGGGTAGATTTGATGTGATGACATAATTAGTCATCAGAGGAGGGATTGATGACGCAGAAAAAGAAGGTCCGACATACATTCATACATATCGTATAATCAAAACATGTAATGTAGTGTGATTTTAGTAAAGAAAATAATGTACGAGGGAAATTGTGCCCTCGGGGTAGTTCGCCATCATTGTAAACGAGCTTTATTAATCATGAAATATTGAAAATGTAGTAATCCGTCATAATCGCAAATATATGCCATGATTTCTTGTTTGAAAACTGTTTTGCTTAGCTTAAATTTAGTACAGGCTTTGGCCTAGTTGCCTGGTTTCAAATTCTAACTGCGTGTTTTTTTTCCTTGAACTAATGAAACATATGTTCTTGCTTGAAGTTGTATTTTTCCAGTAGAGCTGACTGGTACACTTATCTCCAAGGTTTCGTACTAGGCCGGTTTCATCCCCTTTGATACAAGGTCAGTCTCTGCAGGTGCGGACAATGAAGGTACAGATAGTAAAATAATTGGCAAACCATGTTACAATTTGTGTTCCAAGGCTCCAAGGACAGTGTATGCATAAATGAGCGCTAGTAAAAGACAATTTTGATTGGACAATTTGAAGCCAACCTATGAACCCTCCAATGGAAGACCCTGCAGAATTTGGAATGTTTCTTACTTAAACCCACCGGACAAAGAGAAGTCAGCCATTTTCTTCGATGCCAGTTTGAAGCCTGATGTCAGAGTCCATTTTGGACGACACCCTGATGCCCTTTTCTCTATCTGAGAGAAAGAGACTTTAAGAATTCTCACCCTAGAGAATTTAACTTTGATTTGCCCCCGTCTTGCCCATGCAGTAACTTTGCCCCATTCTCCTTGTCGCTACAAGGAAGCTTGCCCTTAACTTTGCCCCTTTGAAACTTTCCCCATGCTGATCAATCGGTACCTGAAGGACAAAGACTTTTCTTGAATGCTGATTGTATTTGGTAAATATGAAAGGATAAATGTATTACGCATTGTGTTTTTCCTTTTAGGTACCAACTGCTATTTTGATAGGGTCCTAGCTAGAAGTTTTCCAAATTTGTGTTGACTAAATTCGTTTTGCATGAAGCCCCACATGCCGATGCTAATTAGAGGTTAGTCGAGGTATTCATTCAATGTACCATGCTAAATTGAAATCTTGTTATGCTGACCAATGTATGCAATTAGTCAAATACAGTTAGTCATATTGGTGATTTGCATTGCGATAATAGAGTGTATCATTATTCAGATTTTACGTAGATTGCGTTTCTTCCGCCGTTATGGACAGCTAGTAATGTTCATATACATATATCAATTGTTTTTGAGACATATATATATCGTGCTAGCTTTGTTAATATAGGGAAATAAATTCACTAACTTTTAATAAACTGGTGTGGTTATTCATGACTGAAAGGTCATGGTGCGCCGAAATACCAACTGTTATTGATTTCTGATGTGCTATATTGATCCATTAATTGAGTATTGATTACCGACTACAATAGTTATTGATTATTGATCTGAGTGACTCGACTATTTTAGGATGAGGAGAGCCCGACTCGCTTAAAAGATTCACCGACCTCCAACGTGTCCAGGTACAGGTAATTTATAAGGGCTGGACGCGTTATCACATATCCAAGAATATTAAGAGGAAAAGGATATTTAAGTCAGATTTCTGGGTGGAAAATCAGCCCTGAGGATCAGGCTGTGCTTGAGGCCCTTGCTAGTAAGGATGAGATCGACATCGCTCCCATGGATCCTCCCTCTGGAGAAGCAGTGGGAATGGATACAATTCCATTAGAATTTTATAAATTATTTTTTACATCCCTCAGAGATATAATTACAGAGAACTTTCTGGAAACCCAAAGGAGGCAACACTAACCAGAGTCTTGGGCCCTGACAAAAAAGTAGTGTTTTTAAAAAAGGGGAAGCCTCCGCAGGACCCTGGATGGTAAAGACTTATTACTTTAATAAATTGTGAGACTAAGGTCTGTTCTAAAGTCTTAGCTGCGAGCCAAGCCAAATCATTGGAAAATTGGTATCCACAGGTAATGCAGTTTTATACCAGGGAGGGTCACTACTGACCATATTCAGTGGTTTATTAGTTTGTTTGACACTGCAGAAGAGTCAGAGTCCAATGCCTCTTGCCCTGCTGGATGCTGAAAAAGCATCCAACAGAGCAACTTGGAATTATCTCTGGTTACTCATGAGGTGGTATAGATTTTGGGAATGTTTCATTAGGGCAATACAAGCAGTGTATAGGAACCCTAGTGCCATGCTTCAGGATATAGGGGGTCAATCCAATTCTATCTGAATAATGAGAGGTGCAAGGCATAGGTGTTTCTGTTCCCCTCTTTTGTTTGTCTTACATATAGATCCGTTCATAAGAAAGCTGGAAAGCAATGCTCTGATTACACCTATGTGCTTTCAGGGAAGTAGCACCAAGATGCTGGCATACACCGACGATATACCAATAGTGACCACAGGCCCGAGAGTAGTCATTTGAGAGATAGCAAGGGAGGCCGTGGAATTCAGGAGGATTTCTGGGTATTACCTGAATCAGTCTAAGACCCAGCTGGTAGTGAACAAATACAGATACTCATATAGTGGAAACAGGATGTTTATTTGAGAGTAAGCATAGAAGCTGATTCATAAAAGCTGGTTGAAACCAATTCGACACCGGTACTCAGTAAGGCTAAAGGGGATTTACGTACAATGAATAATTCGCACCTTTCTATCATTGGTCGATGTAATGTTAGTAAGATAGTATTTTTTCCAAAAGTCCTCTATGTTTTCAGAGCCATTCCACTCGAATTCGAAGGTAGATGGTTCAAACTGATGGAAGATATGGAGAATAGTTTCATTTGGTCATATTCTAAAGCTAAAAGGGCCCTTAGATGTATGATGCTAACAGAGAGCAGGGAGGATGGTCTGTACCCAATTTTAGGTATTATCAGTGGGCTGCAGAATTACAATGCATGAAAACCCTAATAGTAGGGAGACAGGAAGATTGCATGTTGAACGAGAGTGTCCCCATTACATATGAATTATTAATGGGAAACAGCTAAAGGTTGTTTTTTAAAGATTATCAAATTAAGCTACAAGAAAGATAGATTTAATATGCTGCTGGACGCTTTTAAGATTTGGACAGTTGTAATGAAGAAAATTGGGATTGGCAGATATAGTTATTCTACTCCAGTGCAAGTGCCTCACATCCTTCCCCCGATATTTTTTGGATTCGCACTATCTTGAATGGAAGGAGAGAGGGCTCAAATGACTGGAGGATTTGTTTGTTGGGGGGCAAAATGTGTCTTTTAAGGAGCTGCAGGCAGATTTTGGGCTTGATAGGACATAGTTTTTTAAGTATCTTCAAGTCAGGTATATTCTGTTAAAAAAAGGAGCGGGGCAGTACTGGTTCTTAAAGCAAACCTTGATGGAGACATTGTGGAGTAGTTCGGAGTGTACAATCAGCCAAATTTATAATATATTAGGGTACCTTTTGTCTGATGATCTGGAAAAGCATGCAAATAAGTGGCAGCAGAAGCTTGACATGGACAATTTGAGCTTTTAGGAATTTCTCAAGAAGATCTGCCTTGGAGAGGTATGAACTGAGTATGGTTCTTGAATTTCGCATATTTTCTCATATTATTTGCACATTGCACTCTCCACTTTGTATTTTGTTTTAAATGACCCGCTGTTGGCTTAGTACATTGGAAGATATCATGAAATTAGTGAATAATGCTC
This sequence comes from Pleurodeles waltl, assembly GCF_031143425.1. Classification (NCBI taxonomy): domain Eukaryota; kingdom Metazoa; phylum Chordata; class Amphibia; order Caudata; family Salamandridae; genus Pleurodeles; species Pleurodeles waltl. The sequence continues at coordinate 1,310,448,861 of NC_090437.1, read as the reverse complement.
TGCTCTTTGATACATTTGCAACTATATTTGAATTATGAAATGTGATGTCTGATGTGCACCACCCTCTCTTGTGCATATTATGAAATATATAATAAAAAGAATTTTAATAAAACAGAAATGCTCAGCCAGCTTCTTTGCCTGACTCTTAGGGAGAACCCCCTTTTTTCTGACTTAGCAGTGTAGGGTTCTCTCTTCATAGGAAAACTGATTTTATTTAACTTTCCTTTTAAGACAACTTCATCATAGTTCATCTTGGCTTTTAAGATTTAGAATTGCATAAAAAATATTGACTTAATTCAAGTCTTTGCTCATTGACTTAAACTAATTTGATGATTTGAGTTGCAATTTTGCTAATCCTTTAATTAAACAATTATGGTTTAAAACTTAACAACTCTCTATCTTCCTTGTGAAGTCTAATGTGGTTCAAGTTATTGCAATGTACTGAATTTTACTGTTTAGCCTCAGTTGGGATTAAAGATTCATCAGAAAGCACTTGATAGCCTTGAATTTGCACCAGAGTTTGCACAAAGAAAAGCACACAATCAATTTGGTAGCAGAGGGTGGTTTTCACTAAGGCTTCTTAGAAGAATTCAGATTTGCCCCCCGAGACAGTTCAAATCTTCCCAACCTAGCCTACATTCCTGAGCTTCCATGGTCCCAATCAAAGTATTAATGGCATTCCAGCATTCCTGACCAAGGTTGCAGTGTTCCAGGGGTGTGAGTATATGTATGGTTATGCTTTTTTATCGTAAGTTGTCAAGTTTTTCTGTGTTTACGGTTTTTGATTATTTGTTGTGTTTTGAGATGCAGTCTGACTTTGGGTCCAAGCGGGCTCAATGTTGAGGTTAGGAATTGAAGTGCTTTTTTGTATTTATTGCATGGGATTATGAAGATTAATGCACTTACTACAAGAGTTAAAGTTTGGTTATTGGATTCACCTTATTCCAGATAGATAAACAGTTATATTAAGAGGTTTTTGTCTTGTCTGTTAAGGTTGAGGTGTTGGATCATGAAGTTCTATCGGCCACTCCACAATAAGGACTTAATAAACTACTATTTGAGATTGTGCTTACTGAGATTGGTGTTTGGTTGATCCTTTGCACACAGGAGTAGACTGTGCTAGTTAGGGTGATTTCCCTCTGGCCAATAATTCTCTTTGTATGCTTGTTAGTGCCAGGAGGGTACTATGCCCCATGTTCCTAGAGTGATTGCTGAATTTGTTTTATTTTATTGGAACAGACAAGAGTTATTATTTTATTTCTTGATTCTTGATATTTTGCTTATGAGAAGCTGAACGGTACAAAGTGAGAGCTGCTGCGTGTTACATCATTAGTTATTTTGCTGCGATTGGTTGATTGACATGTGTGCTGCACTAGGATTGGTGATTATGTCATCGGGTGCCTCCTCACAAGTGGTCAGTTTAGTAGTGTACAGCTTGGATTGGATACTTGTGTCTTTTACCAAATGCTGAAGGACAAATATTAACCAGAACTGCACACACAGAGACACAGGAAACTGTGTTCGCTCTAACATGGGCAAATCAGGAGGGCCCCACTTATGGCGGCAGCGCCAGGCCAGAAGTATATGGGAGGGGAGGGCCCTTAACGAGGGCACATGGTATTGGTGGCTTGGTTGCCGCAGCCTCGGAGGCACTTCAATTGCTTCCGGGGCTACGTGCAGCAATGACATGGGAGGCCCACCTTTAAAAGGTGTGCGCGGTCGCCGAGCAGGTCTCTTGCTTCTGCTCGCCGGCCGTGATCAAAACCATGGAGGTCTCCTATTTCTTCCTTTTTTTGTGTGTTTTTGTTTTGTTCGCTTTCTCTCTCGTTTTATTGCAGGCTCAAGATTCGCCAGGAGGACGCTGGGGGCAAGCTTGCCTGCAGTGTCACGAGCAGTCCAGAGTGCCTCAAGGGGAGCCGTACAGGTTGGAGTAGAGCTCACCTGACCAGAGTTTGTGGCCCCTGGTGCTGTGGGGCCTTCGGTAATATTTGTGGGGCTTGTTTTGGGACCAATATGGGGGATAAATCAGACATTAAGGTTAAGGGTTGGTGTGCAGGAGTGGAGTGGTAATTTTTTCATCCTTTTATGGACCTTGTTTTGCAGCAGATTGTGAGGCGGAGCACTCACCTGTGGCTACTAAGATGCTTGTTTGAAGGTCGTAGGCACAGTCAAGGAGTGCCAGTGGGAGCATATTTTGATTAAAGGTGCATGCTGGGTTTTTCTTAGCTAATGATTGTCTGCAGCTAGAATACATGGTGCATTCTGTGCAATTGTGTCTTCTACAATTCTGAGTTTCTCAGTGGGCTAGGTGTCTTGACCTGGTCTGAGTGGTGTAGTCGCCCATTAGAGTAGTGGTGTTTTTGTTTTTCCTGCATCATGGCAGCTGAGGTGCGAAGTGCTCATGCACGGAGGCACTATGATGCTTAGGATGCTCTGATGCTCAGGATGGATTCTATAGATCAGGCCATAGCATCCTTGAGGTCTCTGCCCTCTGTTCTTGAGGTGTTACAAAGCATTCAGACGGACAGGCCCCAGCGGGCAGGTGTACCTCCCAGGAAGGCATTCCCCGGGTTCCGAAGAGGAGGCGAGGGCAGAAGAAGTGCAAGGGGGCTGATTCAGGGCGAGTGGAGGTAAGGCGGCCCATCCTAGTGCAGGGGACAGATTGGGTGGTGACTCCAGAGGGGCTAGCCTCACCCAGGCTCTTTCATTACAGTCAGTGGTTCAATCGCTGCTGGTGTTAACTGCGCTCAGCCCACTAGTGTTTGTACCAGTCAGGTTACTGTTCACGCCCCAACTGATAGTGTGGCAGGGGTGGTAGAAGTTGGTGATGGGTCTACTATGACTACGGGGGCTTCCTACAGTGAGGAAGTTGGCCAGCAGGACCTGGTAGGGCACTTGGCTTCATGGTTACCATGGCTTTCTGAGGTGGGTATGCTGTCCGCCTCACTAGTGGGGGGCCTGTTGGCGGGTACTAGTCAAAGCAACATTATGGAGAGGGCTCAGCATTTGGTTTCGCATCTGGACACTGTGAAAGGTAGCCAGGGGGAAAGAGCTGGGGACAGAGCATAGTGAAGGGACGCAAAAAGCCAACCCCCTGTCATTAACTTGTCCAGCTGAGGGTCAGGTGGCCCCCTGCTCCAGCATTATCTGCCCAGCAAGTTGCTTCAGCACCAGGGGTATCCACCCACTAGCCGGGCAATGCACCAGCAGTGGCGACCACTAAGGTGACGTCTTCTTTGAACCAGGAAGTGACAAATTCAGGTACTGGTCACGCTTCCCCTCTCCTATGGACCTGGGTGATATTCGCTCTGAGCTTGAACAATTAGGGCTCCATGTGAAGACTGAGGTGAGCGAGATTTGGAAAGAGGCTTACGTTGATATTTTTGAACTACTTGTTGACAAATCCGACAAGGATGAGGTGAAGCAGTGTAAAGAATGTGTGCATTCGAGTGAGTGTGGCCATTGGCCTCAGAGAAAGAAAGTTAAGGAGTCACTGTCCAACTGTGTAAAGGCTTTCTCTACTTATCAGGCCATTTTAGTTGAATGCTTCAGTGATGTAGGAGTCCAGTTAGCCTGTTACCAGAACAGGATCGTTGGAGCACATGATAAGTATGGTGGTACTGCATGGAAAGATTACAATAGTGATTTTAGAAGAATCAAGGCCAATAAGCCTAACTTAGGATGGGATCAGATTCATATAATTACTTGGCTGCGGTACACAAACTGAACACAGGGGTCGGGAGGCCAGCCCTTCCGGGGGGGCGTTCGGAACTGCCTCGGGCACTGTCGTGGGGAGTATGGCCAAGAGAGGGGCCTGCTGGGATTTCAACTGGCATACGTGCTTATGGTCTCCGGGGACCTGCCTTTTCATACACTGCTGTTCTTTCTGTGGCCTGGCCTCCCACCCCGAATTCAAGTGTTTCAAGAAATCACAAGATAAGGTGGCAAGAAGCAGGAGCGATGATTCAGCAGGAACTGTGCATGGTGTTTCGGTTTTCGTTAAGGCCTCATCTCCGTTAACCTATTGGCTATATCCCTTGGCTTAATTCCTACACCAATCACGCAGCAGCACAGGTAATGCATCAAGGCTTTAGGGGTGGTTTCAGGATCCCGGATCAGGGCTATGTAGGCTCACCCCATTGTGAGAACCAGTTGTCTCTGAAGTCCAATCCTGAGGTGGCTAGGGCTAAGATTCTCAAGGAGCTGAATTTTGGGCAGGTAGTGGGACCGTTTCATGAAGTTCCCATGCAGGGTTTTCTCTGTTCTCCGCTAGGAGTAGTCCCCAAGAAAGAAGCTGACACAACCTGTCTGTTCCAAGGGGCCAATCTGTCAATGAAGCTATTAATGGGGCACTTTGTTCTGTCAGGTATGCTTCTTTTAATCAAGCAATTCAAATGCAGCGTGAGCTGGGGCCTGGAGCTCTGATGGTGACGTCAGACATTGAATTGTCTTTTGGTTGCTACTGGTCCAGCCTGATGACTTCCTTCTCTTGAGTTTCCAGTGGGAAGGGAAGTACTATTTTGATAGGTATCTGCCAATGGGCTGCTCCGTGTCTTTTTCCTGTTTTGAGAAATTTAATACAATCTTGGAGTGGGTCTTTAGGCACAAATCACAACATCAATGGATACTTCACTACTTGGATGATTTCCTCATTCTTGGTCCCCCTGGGTCTATCAGTGTGCCGGTGCATTGGGGGGCTTTCGGAATCTCAAGCGTGAGTTCGCAGTCCCACTTGCGGATGACAAGACGGTGGGGCCCTGCACTACAACTGAATTCTTAGAGATCAAATTGGATTCGGTGGCTGGGGTGTCCAAGCATCTGTGGACAAGTCATGTCTTTCTCTCAAGCCTTGCAGGCATGTTTGAGGGTACAGAAGATCACACTGCACCAGTTGCAATGTTTGGTGAGCCAGCTCAATTTCACTCTGCGAATCATCCCCATGGGGTGTTCATTCTCTCTGTCCATTTCTCAGGCTATGTCAGGATTGAAGGTCAAACATAATCACACTAGGCTCTCCAGTAAAGTCAAGCAGGATCTGAGGATTTGGGAGTCTTTTCTGCGTGACTTTAAAGGGACAGTCGTGTGGCAGAGCCTACGTACATCCAACGAAGGGCTGGGCCTTTTTACAGGTGAAGGTTTTGGGGCTATATGTGGTACTGCCTGGTGTGCACAACGATGGCCCACGGAATGGGTCCAAGAGGGCCTAGTAGCTAATATCAGTTTTCTGGAACTATTTCCAATTCTGGTGGCATTATTAATCTGGTCATAGGGATTTCGCAACCAGTCTGTGATTTTCTGGTCGGATAATATGTCAGTGGTGAAATGGTTTAACCACCAAGCGGCTAGGTGCAAGATGATCCTGGGACTACTGAAGGAGATTGTGTTGCTATATTTGAGGATGAATGTGATTTTCAGAACAAAGCATGAGCCTGGTGTTTTGAATAACGCTGCTGATGCCCTTTCCCGTTCCAAGATGCATGTTTTTAGGTCCTATCTCATGGGAGCAGAGGAGTTTCCAGCCCCCTTCCCGGAACATCTGTGGCAAATTGGTGCCAATGAATACCGGACCTCGTGACAGCCAGCCTAGCACCCAGGACAAGGAAGGCCTATGAGGGAAAGTTTGCAGCCTATATTAATTTCCTTGGAGGGGCAGGTATGTAAATTCTGACCTTTTTGGAGGCTTTGAAGGAGGAAGGGAGGTACGTTGCACGTGTAAGGTGCCACACTGCCACCATTTCTTTCTTTGCACTACTAAGGGGGGGTGCCTGACGGAACAAGATCCTTCCTGGTGAGAAGGGCTCTCAAAGGCTGGCAGTGTCTCTAGGGCACCAAACCAGATTTAAGGCGTCCCATTGATGTGGTAAAGCTGCGATCAATACTGCGTTCAAGCAAATCTGTACCTCTTCCTGGGAGGTCGCCTTATTTAGGTCCGCTTTTACCCTGGCTTTTTATGGGGCCCTCAGACTGGGCGAATTGGTAGCAAGAAACAAGAGGGACATCACAGGGGGCTGCAGCTGGGGGATATTCATTGGCAGAACGGTCAGGGTCCTTGGTGATCAATATCCCTCGTTCTAAAATGGGGGTGGGGGGCTGATCACATTCTTCTGCGAAGAGCTCCAGTTAGTTTGTGTTGTGAGAGTGGTTTGTGCAGATTTTCTTATTTAAGTGTATTGGGATGATGGTAGGGTGAGGGGACAATTAGGTACCTTTTCTTACCTGAGCAGGATGACAAGGTAATTGGACCCTCCAAGGGGTGCTGGCTGGGAAGTGCGGTCGCTGGTATCTGGCCTCTAGGACCAAATACCTGCGTATGTGCAAAGGCCTGAAGCGAGCACTTGTCCTTGGGGGTTAGGGTGGAGCCTGAAGGTGGTGGGGGCACCCGAGGTAGGTATCCTGGCGGGCAGACGGGCTCCCTCCACATGGTGTAGCCATAAGTGTGTTTGGGAGGGGATAGGAATCCCCTATGGAGATCCTACCACTGGGCCTCACAGTGGGAGGTGGGGCAGGGACTAGGTGTACTAGCCAAACAGACATGATCTCATTCACAGTCACCAACATTGGTGTACGCAGGAGAGAACTGCTTTACTCAGTGTTAGGAATTATGATGTATTAGCATACTCTGTCAAGGGTAGGCTTCTTAAACGCTGTAAATAATATGTAAATGTGAGGGTTTACTGCATACAATTTTTGATGATTGTTGATTGATTTATGTGTTTTTGTGAAAAAATATGGCCAGGAGTTCAGGATCCCTAAACCCAAAAGAGTGCGTTTATGTGCAAAACAAGCTAAGATTGGTGTTGGGTATCCTTGTGCGGTGGTGTGGGAGTTTGTTGCGGGAGACCTTAGCGGTACCTGGGCAAAATTAATTTTAGGTCTAGTCATGTCAATTTAAAGAGCTTCAGTACCTCTGTCCCTTCCTCTTATAACCCCTTGCAAAATAAAAATGGACATAGATGGTCCCTTCTTATGGGAGGACCCTACCCACTGACCTCGCATACCGGGATGGTCCTGTGCAAGGGGCACATCTGCCCACTAGGGTACCTACCTCGGGCACACCCTACACCCAGTTTCTTTCCCCCAGTGGCATTTGCTACCTTGCACCCACTGCACGTGCGCAGGTGGTGGCCTGGAAAGGGCCACGTGTCAGCGGCTGCCCCATGACCCTGCAACCTCCTTTTGACTTGCTGCCAGCACCCCTTGGAGGGCCCCATGTCTCCACTGTTATTTTGGTCTAAAAGGATACCTTACATGGACCTAAAGTGTCCCACCAATCATGACCTCATCCGCCAAGGGCAGTCAGATCTCTACCTGATGATCCTTTGCACTGCCGGCCACGGTAACCCCATCCCAGCTACAGTGCTTGTGGCCCGGATTCTAAAGGAATGTGAGCCATACTCTGTAGGACCAAAACTTGCCCCCTTCAGGGCACTGCTAACCACCCTACAGAACTGAAACCTAGTGAGTGGTATGCCATCTTCATGCACCAACAAGGGATCCACAGACTCTTGAGATTGGTGGGCCCAAAACACCTGCAATTTCTCCACTGGCTGTGGTAAATGGGCACCAAGCCATCACAGTTGCCCGGAAACTTTGTAGGGAACTCCACTGCTCCTGGGTGAAGGTACCCCAGAGCGTGCATCTTAAAACAAGATAAAGCATCCGCTGCATTGTTCAATACACCAGGCACACGTTTGGATTTACAAATGACATTCAGTTTTAAGCACAGCAACACAATCTTTTAACAGTCTAAGGATCATCTTGCACTGGGCTGCTTGTTGATTAATGCATTCCATCATAGTCATGTTGTCTGACCAGAATACTACAGACTGGTTGTGGGCAAATTGTGATGACTACTAGAATGGGAAAGAGATCAAGAAAGTCAGTATTTATCACTAAACTGGTTTCCACCCACTCATTTGGCCACCTCTGAGCACACCACATGGGACCAAAAATAGCACCAAACCCTTCACTGTACGCAGCATCCGTAAACAAACCTATCTCTTCATTGGTCCAAGCTGGGTTGGGCTCCCACTACAGTCCCACTGAAATCCATCAGAAATGCCTCCCAGATCCTCATATCCTGGCAGACCTCAGACAACAACCTTGTATGTTGGTGCTTCGCTTTCAAGCCAGCAGACATGACTTGTGCAATTGACCAGGAAAATGGGCGGCCCATGGGAATGATGCGAAGAGCGAAATTCAACGGTCCAACCACTACCTGCAACTGATAAAAGGTCACCTTTTTTGCCCTAGGCATTCCTCCAGGGCCTGGGAAAAAGCATTACCTTTCTCCAAGGGGAGCCTAGAGACACCTGCCACTGAGTCCTTCTAACCCCCCAGAAACTCAACAGTTGTGGCAGGCCCACAGGTCTTACCATGCACCAGGGGCACTCCAAAGCTCCCCATCAGTTCCTGAAATGACTGTAAAGCGCTCACACACTCTACTGCACCGAAGGTGGCCAAAAATAGGAAGTAATCCAAGTAATGCAACACCCACTGGTGTCCCAATCTCTGTTTAAAAACCCATTCCAGGAATGTGCTGAACTTCTGGAAATATGTACAGGAGATCGAGCAGCCCATGGCATTGTCCTTGTCAAAATAAAATAAGCCCTCAAACTGGAAACCCAGTCGGTGGAAATCCTCCGGGTGCACAGGAAGCAACTGGAAGGCGGATTCTATGTCTGACATTGCTAGCAGCGTCCCAGCTCCTGCAGCATCCTGATCGCTTGATCAAGCGAGGCATACTTGACTGAGCATAAGGACCCGTCAATAGCTTCATTTACAGACTGCCCCTTGAGTGCAAATAAGTTGTGTATCAATCTGAACTCTCCCAGCTGTTTTTTTTTCCTCCTGCAGGACATCCGCGGAGGGACCAGCCATCCTCCCCAGGTTCATCCCCTTGAGAATCTTAGTCCTGGCGACACTATGACTGGACTTGAGTGACTGTTGATTTTTGCAGTATGGGACACCTATACATCCTGTTGCTGGGATACTAAAACCTTCTTTAAAACCTTCATACAGAGCCTGTGCTACTGTGGGGTTATTATAGACATTGAGCCGTGACACTTTTGCCTGCCAATTAGTTGGAGAGAGGGGGCAGTCATTCCTGCTTGTTGATGCCACTATCCTTCGACTTTCTGAAACATTTTGTCTTTGGGTGCAATGGCATGACAAGAGAAAACCACTGAAAACAAATTGTGGGAGGTAGTGAGGTGTCAGTTAGCAAGCGTTGGGCATCCTTGGCGGTGGCGAGTGGGAAAAGAGACCAAAAGATTGTGGCTGCTTGAGGCGCGACCCCGGTTTAATCCCTGGCTTGCTGCCATATGCATAAACTCCCTCTATTTGGGGGAGCCTCTGCCATCTGAATTTTAAAAAATTCTGTGTTGCGTTGAATAAGCAGCCAATATTAAATTCTTTAAAAAATAAGAGCTTTGTTGAGAAATTATGTGAGAATGCCTGACTGTGACAGGCGCTCCCTACAGTGGGCAAACCTGCACATTTAATGACTACCAAGGTCTGGTTACATGATTGTATTTGGATCAAACAGTGGAATAAGATCACAGCAATTGAAGGGTGCTTGCAAGTTCTGCTACATGGCACATTCAATTTGAGAACCTATGGAGAGTGTTTTATGAAATGAAGCCCAACTAAGACCTGTTCAATATGAGGATTTAAATGCTTGCAAAAGAGAAGGAAAAATATAAAAGCCATGCGAGAAATAAGGTCTGAAGTTGGATGGAGGCAGAGTGGGACTCAGAAATGAAGGGGTAGAGTGAGAATGTGATTGAGGGCAAAGGGGTGTACCCTATGTTAGCGAAGGAAAATACAGAAATAAATAAATTAGGAGAAGGGGGAGCGGGTGAAGAGAAATGGGCTGAGAGTGCAGACTTTTTTGATGACTTGACGTCTTCCAACTGTCTCCATACAATGCTATCTACCAAGCCTCAGAAAGCCAACAGTCCTTAATGGGAGCCATAGGAGGAGAAACAAACATGAGTACAGATGCAAGCACACCTGTTGATCACAGTTCCCTAGAAGGGGGTTTGCCCTTTCTTGCTCCAGATCCATTATTAAGTGCCACAAGTACTACTGTTGTCATTACAACCTCAGGAGCAGCTGTCATCAGCACAGTCCCTATTACATCCGATACTTTTACTACCCTATGTTTAGGAGCAGAACTTCATATAGAAGGGGTACCCCTACACATGTGCCTGTTGTTAGTGCTGAGTCAGATTAGGAGTCGCAAATTCAAGAAACAAAATACATTCAGTTTTCTAGATGTCTAAGATTTGAGGAGCTTGCAAAAGAGTCTCTCGAGTTAGAATTCATAGATGGGTACAATGAAAGCTTTTGTTCCTTAGTAGGGAAGCCGCAAGGCGTGCTGTGAAACTCCAGAAATATTGGAAGGGTTGGCCATAGAGTTTGGAGTTGATTTGAGTAAAAAGCAGGAATTAAATACAAATTTCATAATGTTGGGGACTGAGGATACTCTGAAGAATATGACAGCACCAGGTTTGAAAGTGCATGTTAGGGAACTAGTAGACTGTATCATAAAATGGAGTAACATTCAAAAGCATTAGGACTGATGGTCCAAAAGAGAAAAGAAACAGAAATAGAAGGATGATACAGGTGGCCAGAAGGGGAAACTAGTAAGAGAGATTCAGAAGTCAAAATGTATCCACTGAGAGAGGTTCTTAGGGTGGATATATGCATGTAGCATGGTGATATTTCCTCCCAAAATTGTGGTAAAATCCAGACCTATTGTATACTCAAGTGGAGAGGTTTGTGAAGATTTTGAAAGTGCTCTGGAATGACTTAAATATATTCTGTGATGTTATGGTCCCTAATGATTTGTGTGCAGAATGCAAAGTGGCTGTAGGAGTATCATGGCTTGCTCTAGTTCTTCTATTTGAAATTAAAACTATTGTATTGATGTGTTGTTGCCACAGCAGATGCCTAAAGAAGTAGTCACTGTGAAATGTGCAACACAGCGGGTGGCCAAATTACTACTGAGAGAGCTGACCCTCAGTTTCAGCCTATGGGTTTGTCTGGAGTCCAATTGTAGGTCCCATGTTAAAAATCAGATCATAACATTACCGTATGTAGCACTACAGATGGAAAATAAGTTGCATTGTAGCTATAGGCCATAGGCATCTGGGGCTGTGGAGCAAGTCGACAGGATGCTGACAATTCGATTAGCCATGGTGTGTGTGTGTCCGTTTCCCTGAAAGTGCCCAACGCTTTCCCCTGGTAATGATGAGTGTTGAAGTACTTCTGATGAAAGGACTGGACTCTTTACCCCTCTGCCATGAAATCTTGGTGGGAAGAGTTGAGAAATCCTGCATGCCATCAGCTGCACTAGAAAATATAATGGATGATGTGATTCTTGACTACTGCAAAGGACTGGCTGATGCGGTGCATTCTGTCTCTCACCAAGTAGCTTTGATGACTCCCTTTCCAAGGCAGGAACAGTCTTATGACCTGGGTTCAAGAGACTGGCTCCTGGTGAAGAAACATGTCAAGAAATCCTGCATGAAGCCACGCTGGCATGGCCCTTTCCAGGCCATCCTTGTGATGAATAATGCTGCAAAGGGTGGGTCCTTCCTAACTGGATTCATGGCTCCCACACCAAGAGAGTGAGACAAGCTGGTGAAGAAGTGGTGGCAACAGTCACTGATTTGCAAATTCAAACTCCAGCACATACAAACAAAGGTTCAGCGGCAGGAGAAGAGTGCATGCAAGTGTCTCAAACTCAAGCCAAGACAAGTGCAGAGCCTATGGTGAATGAGTCAAAAGTAGCCGCAGTGAAACAATCAGCTGAAACTGGTGTGCATCCCAGGCTTGAACCAGCAAGTACTTCAGCCACAAGATTGCAGAGATGATAGAGGTGCCCAAAAACAGGAGCAACACTGAGAGATGTTATATCATATGAATGCATTGTAGAAAGGATCAGAAAAGATACAGAGCCAACCAAACAAAGTGACAGTAAACAGGAACAAAGTGGAACAATCAGCATTTGGAAGACTGAAGACACAATAGTTGCCCAGTCAAAGGTATATCGCTCCTGATTGGACTTACTTTGCTGAAAGTGGGCCTGATCAAAGAACACGTCAGACTGAGAATCAGCAGAGAGCTTTTGAAACCGCCCCCATCAACAGTACTATCACAGTGAAGATTTTTTGATTTTTTTTTTCAATAGTTTTGATCAACTGAATGTAAGTGACATATATCTAGACGCTAAAGGCTCATGTTTTATATTCAAAGTGTGTTGTGAAAACATTAAGTCTCAGGCTCAAGTAAAAGAGAAGGGTTGTCCTTTTATAGTATCCAGCTGTAGGTTGTTTGTTCTAATCTTGAAGTCAACAAAATTACATTGAAACAAACTGAAAATTGGTTTGCACAGTTAAATCAATTAGCCGATTTTTTTACTAATGATTGGTTTACCAGTAAGTTTTGAATCTTCAGTTGAGCATGCTCCAACCGAAACAAAACTTGATTTAACTTATTTAAAGTACAGTGAAAATTCAACATGAAAATATTACATAAAGATTTTTCTGAGGAAAATGTTACTAGCAATGTGTTGTTAGACCTACTTCATTCAAAACTAATATCTTCCAAATATTGCTTCACATATGTACCCGCCTCAAAAGCCACTGGTGTGCCATACCACCACTTACCTCTCCTTACACACCAGTAGTCTAGCTATGAGTTTGTTTTAGCAACAATTTTGCTTTAAATATTATTTCTGTAACTTTGACTTGCTTTTATATTATGTTCCTATGTATACACATTTAAATCCAAGCTCTGAAGCCATATCAGTGGAAAGGATGTGTCATTATTTAAGGTCTGTCACAGAACTTGACGTTCCTACGTTTATTAAGGCTAGGGTGATGTATAAACTGGCGAGGCCGGGATAGGTTGGAGTGAAAGTGCACAGAGGATAGAAGTTACAGGTGAACAAATATTTTCAGAGAAAATCCTGTAATTCCTCGAGTTTATAATGTGTGGAAGGAATGCTTATTTTCAACTTCCTGCAAACTTGACTTGCAGTTGCTACTTGGTTTTAGTGTTTCCTAAGGAGAATCACATAGACTAGATAAATGATGAAGAGAAGGTAAGTCATGAAAGAGCTTCACAAGTAGCAAGTGATATTTTTGCGCTATGATTCCTAATGTAGGTAAAGTTTGGAATCATTTGAGAATTAGAAAGCTGTCAGAGACATAGCTGGAGGTTTAGCTGCTATTAATTCTGAGCTAAAGGGCAATGATTTTGCAGAATAGGCTTGCTTTAGCTATCCTACTCCCAAAAGAGGACGGAGTTTGCCACATGTTTTACTTGTCCAGCAGTGCCACACTTACATTTGTCACGTAAGTAATGAATTTAGCATGCTTGTCAATAATATATCCGAGGGTTCTAGAGAAGTACTGCAATATGGAAGAGGTTTTCTAAGATTACTGAATGACTTAGTAATACTAATAGTGGACTATTGGGTAGGCTACTAACCCTCATACTAATCATAAGTGCTGTGATATGCCCGTTTCTTTTTATAAGGGTAATGAAAATGATTACTGCAAGGGCTGGGTCCAAATGCAATGGAGAAAAGTGGCTGAATAAATTGAGTGGGAGAAAAAGGAAAATAGCTAACATAGAGCTTAAAGAGCCCCAGAGCCACATCTATGATGATCTGGAGTATCTAGAGGAGTCAGGATACAAGCTGAAAATGTCAACAACCTTTGTGTAAGGGGACGCATTAGAAGGAAATGTGGGTGTAATGGTTGGTGACTTCTGGAGTCTGCAGAGGGCAGTCTTGAAGGCATTTTTCCCATAATTAAATGGTTTTCATTCAGATCAACATTAACATGTAAATGTTCTGATTGCGGATTATACACGTTAGGATTGCCTATAACTAAAGTTGACCTGCATTTTAAGATAGTTAAAGTTTGGTTGCCATCTTGCTTCGCATAACGTGTCTTTCTTATTCCATGAGAAATTATTTTGATATGCCCTTGGTTTTACTTTCTCATGAGAAAGGTTTTCTTTTACATGGTACTTGTTGAAGTTCAGCGCAGTCCATTGTATCTCATTATGTTGCCGATAACTACGTTTGAAGGACGTCTAGAGAAGCCTTATTGCCTAGTAGTTTGAGAAAATAATGTGTTTAGTAATCTTGTTTTAAGGTGATTAGTTAATTGTATGGGAACCATGCATAGGTGTATCAAATGCTAGCTTGGAAGATTAATTGCCTGACTCTTAGCAATAACCCCTTTTACCTGACTTAGCAGAGTAGGGTGCTGTCTTCATGGGACAACTGATTGTATTTAACTTTACTTCTGAGATAACTTTATCATAGTTTATCTTGGGTTTCATCACTTTGAATAGCTTTGAATATACTGACTAATGCATTCATGTCTTTGATCATTGACTGAAATGAATTTGATGTTTTAGTTGTAACTTTGCTATCGCTTTAGTAAACCTATATGGTTTAAAACGTAACCACTCTCTGTTTTCCTTGTGAAGTCTAATGTGCTTCATGTTATTGCAATATATTGCATTTTGATGTTCAGTCTCAGTTTAAACTAAAGATTAATCAGAGAGCAACTGATGCCCCTGAATTTGCACCAGAGTTTGCATGAAGCAAAATGCTCCATCATATCTCCCTACTCACACATGTGGGCATACCGTAACGGACAAGTTACTTACCTTTAGTAATGCCTTATCAGGTAGAGGCTCTGGGCCTGATTACGAACCTGGCGCTCTAAGGCTTTGCAGACAGTGAACATTGGGAGGATACTGGTGCACCCTGCGCACTATAGCATTGCCGCCGGCTCGATTACGAGCCAGAGACAATGCTGTTGGCTGTTTCCCACTGGGCCGCGGGCAAAAACTGAGGTTTTAGCCCGCTGACCCAGCAGGCAACTCATAATGGGCCAGGCGAGGAGGCTGCCACAATGGCAGAAACCTCCCCATCGAGATTTGGGCAGACTGACTTTTCCTTCTGTCAAAATCGTAATAAGGCCCTCTATCTATCCACAGATTCTTTACCTTAGAATATCCCCCTGGTGTCAGACTGGATCTGGAAAATCTTGACCAGTACCCCAGAGTGACATTAGGTGGCACTGAACGGTTCTGCATCTGTGTCATCCGCCCCAGATATGATGTGCGAGGTTCCTATATAGGCTCCACTCTAGCGTGCTGACCTCATTTTGTGACTATTTCTGTGCCAGAAGCACATAGCCAAGTCAGAAAGTTGATGACCAATGTGTAGGATCTAAGGGCCTACAAGAACCTTTTTGGGTGAATAACCAGTTAGCAGAACAAGGAGGATCGGTAATGAAAGTGCAGCTAAATACTTTTAGCCACAGATTCCTTAGCTTAGCATAGATACCAAAGCAAAACCTCCCTGGCGGTGGGTCTGCAGTCTGACTCAGATAAAAAAGTCCAGGAGGATTGAAAGTGCAAACTGCCCAACATGAAAGATCTGACTGTCAAGGATGCCTACGTAGCAGCCTGACTGATGTCCAGGACTGAAACTCCATGAGCTAACGCACTAGACGCAGCCTTGGCTCTGGTGGAATGAGCCTGTAAGCCCTCCGGGTGTTACTTCCTGGCTAAGCATTGCAGATCTTTATGCACAGTACAACCCATCTGTAGATGGTCTATTTCTGCACTACCTTGTTCTTCTTCGCTCAAGGGAATCCAACAAAGAGGTGAGCGTCCACCCAGTCTTCTTTGGTGCAATCTATATAGAATGACAGTACCCTTTTTAGGTCTGTTGTGGGTTCATTTTAGATCCTTGCTTGGGCCCACATCTGTTAGCGTAGGCCTGCATCCCATGCCCTTTTACCTAGTTACATGCTTCATTTCATTTATACATTTTAATTAATTTGAGCATAACTGGCTATTTAGCAGGGATGTTTTATTTTTCTGATCAGTTGCTATTTTACAAGAGTGTTGCTATTACTTTCTTTGCAAGACCTTTTACCATGTACCTCTGCCCAAGGCTGCTCAAGATGGTACATAATAATCTATCTAGTATTCCCGCCATAAGAGTGCGAAGCCAACCTCGACATTCAGACACATGATCTCACCAATCCTATTTTTCAGAACATCACGTTTTGTTATAAAAACATCACACAGGCCAAAGAAGGTTAGAGAGGTCATTGAAGCCAGAGGAGTCCTCCTATGCTGTGCCATTTCATTGCCATTTTGCTGACCTCAGCCCTGCCTCTACAACCAACCGAGGAGACAGTGGGCAGATTCCTGCTTTTCAGGTATGGGAACACGTGTTCCTTCCATCGACTGAGTACAGGCAGAAAAGGGCTATAACTGCTATGCTCTCATATAGAAGCTAGAAAGTGTGAGTATGAATCTTTAAGCACATGTTTATTCCAATATGCTGGGATTGTTTTTCTCCTTTTCACTTACGGTAAAAACTCTAACTGTGCTATGTTTCATCTTCCTAATAATCACAGTCATATAATTTATCACAGATTGCAGGCTTTTCAATAAATGTGCTGAAAACTGTCCTGCATCTCTTTGTCTGTCTGTGCTTGTGTGAGACTTGTTCTAATGAGAGAAAAGGGCTGGATCTGCCAACCACGACTTCCCTGAGGAGTCAGAGTGCCATGCGACAGGCTGCCACAAATCACCTTTACTTCTAGGTTTGGGTGAGGTCCTGCAAGCTAGCAGAAAGGATTAGGCCGACAGCTACCAGATGATGTGGGATCGACTCAGTCCCCTAAAAGCAGTGGTGCTGCTGCCCAAAACCAGCAGTCTTGCTTCCATGACAAGAGTCCTACGATAGGTCCAAGCGGTGGAATCTCTCTTTCTCCTTGGAGGAATCAGGCAGAGCACAGAAGGTCAGCAGTGTGATGCTTTTGCCACTGTGGCAAGGTGTCATCACCTTCTGCAGAAAAAATGCAAGTATCTGTGGAAAAGAGTATAGTATTCCCAAGCACCACTCAAGAAGAAATGTGTCTCCAAATGAGTGCCGCCTTGGAAACTCCTGTGTGTAGAAGTGCTGACATTGTGTGACTAGATCTAACCTAGGTTTTCCCCAGTCTCAGAAGAGACCTTGCAACACCTCCGGAAGGAGACGCCATTCGTGATCCACACGGCATTGGTGGCTGAGTTTGCCTTGAGTTCGTCTTCCCTGAGATTCAGGGATCCCTCCAGGTGCTCAACGACCAAGAAAGTGTCCTGACATTCCAGCCATGTCCAAGGCACAGGGTTTCCTGGCACATTTTCCAAGACCTCCACCTCGCCTGTTTGTTGCAGTACCACATAGCGGTAATGTTGCCTGTGGCCTGTGAACATCTGAACCAGACTTCCGTTGATGGATAGAAGGAAGGCTGTCAGTGCCAAGCCAATTTCCCTCTATTCAAACAAGATTATGTGTTGCTGGGACTCCGCCGAGGACCATAGTCCTCTGATCTCCACCTCTCCCAGATGGTCACCCCAATCCACGAATGACGCTCCTGTCACCACTAAGAGCTCTGGATGGGGAGGGGAAAGGGGTGTGATCCAATAGTGGTTTACTAGCCACCACTGCAGATTTTGTGTAGTTCCCTCAGATGTCTGGTCCAGGTCAGAGAGATTTCCTGAATGCTACACTCCCTGGAACTTCAGATCCCACCACAGAGCCTGCATATGTCAGCAGGCATGCTTTAACAGCGGGTAGCAGGAGGCTATGAGGCCCAGCAGCCTCAAAGTCAGTCTCACTGAAATCCAGGATGAAGGCCTAAAATCGGATTCATGACCTGAATATCCTAGACTGACTGCTCCGGAGGAGACATGCTGACCTGCACTGTGTCCAGAATGGCTCAGATGGAAGGGAGCATCTGAGAGGGAGTCATGTGTGACTTCAGCATATTGATCGTGAATCCTACGAATGCAGGAGGTCTGCCACAGTTTGGAAGTGGGCAACAACTGCATGGGGCAAGTTCACCTTCACCAGCCAGTCATCGAGGTAGGGGAAAACTTGGGTCCCCTGACCTCGCAGATGGGCTGCAACCACCACCATCACTTTCATGAACACCCGAGGGGTGCTGGTAAGGCCAAAGGAGATGGAATCAAAAATGCTTGTGGTCCACCATGAACCACAGGAAATGCCTGTATGCCAGCAGGATGGGGATGTGGAAATATGCATCCTGACAGTCTAGTGCTACCACAGGACAGACAGGACCTGAACAAACGTGAGCACCATGATATACTTCTTTTTCAGGGAGCAGTGGAGAGGGTACAGGTCTAGTATAGGATGGAGGCCTCCCTCCTTCTTTGGCACCAGAAAGTAGCAGGAATAGCAACCACACCTACTTCTGATGTCGGCATCCTCTCTGTGGCTCCTTACTCCAAAAGAGATGGCACTTCCGAATGCAGCAAGGAGAGGTGCCCTCCATCATCCGATCTGAGGACGGTGGCAAGGGCGGCAGGGTCTGCAGACATGGTAGGGTGTAACCCCGCCTGACAATCTGTAGCACCCACCTGTCCAAAGCTATGGTTTGCGATTGGAAAAGGTGATGCCGGATCCTGCCTCTAACAGGATGCCTGTGTTGTTGCAAAGGCCCACCAAAGAGCTTTGGAGGCTGCAGGGGGAGGCAGGCTGAGCAGATCTCTGGCCTTGGTTTCCACATGACTTGTGGGTTTCCCCGTCTGCAGCCATGAAAAGGCTGGGTAGCCTGTTGACCGTGGTGGCTGGGTGTAAAAGGACACAGCTGGTAGCCACAGAAGGAGCGAAAGGAAGAATGCAGTTGGCCTGGGGCCAATATGAGCCCCAAAGACCGGAGGGTAACACAACTCTCCTGAAAGCGCTTAAGCACTGAATCAGCTTTGTCACCAAGCAGGTGAGTGCCATTGAAGGGCATGTCCATAAATGCCTGCCCTATACAGTCCCCAAATAGCCAGTTGAGCTCAGCCAGGTGTTGCAAAGGAGGACCACTGATGAGGCAATAGTCCATCCCCGGGAGTCCATAGTATTGAGCCTGCCTCTGATAGGGAGGTTTGCTGCGTCCTTGCCATCAGCAATAACCTGGTTCAGGATAGCTTGGGCCTCCTCCATAGGCAGCTCCTCCACAGGCGGCACTTGTGCAACCGAGTCCCACACAATGTGGTTATATGGACTCAAGAGGCAAACAGTGTTCACCGACCACAGTGGCCTGGTGGAAGAAAAACATTCTTTTCCAAAAAGCATCCAAGATTCTTGGATTCCCTATGGGTGGAATAGTAAGGAAATGCTTTGGGACTGACTTTTGAGGTTGAGGCCTGCACCATCATTATCTCGGAAGGTGTGGTGCTGGGTGAAGTGACGAAAGATGGATCCACTGGGAGCAAGGCGATTGCAGCGTTAATGTAGGAGGCTGGACTGGCTTGTAGTGGGTACCAAGGGGTACTTGCACCTTGCACCAGGCCCAGTTATTCCTTATTAGTGTATAGGGTGTCTAGCAGCTTAGGCTGATAGATAATGGTAGCTTAGCAGAGCAGCTTAGGCTGAACTAGGAGACGTGTGAAGCTACTACAGTACCACTTAGTGTCATATGCACAATATCATAAGAAAACACAATACACAGTTATACTAAAAATAAAGGTACTTTATTTTTATGACAATATGCCAAAGTATCTTAGAGTGTACCCTCAGTGAGAGGATAGGAAATATACACAAGATATATATACACAATAGCAAAAATATGCAGTATAGTCTTAGAAAACAGTGCAAACAATGTATAGTTACAATAGGATGCAATGGGGAAACATAGGGATAGGGGCAACACAAACCATATACTCCAAAACTGGAATGCGAACCACGAATGGACCCCAAACCTATGTGACCTTGTAGAGGGTCGCTGGGACTATTAGAAAATAGTGAGAGTTAGAAAAATAACCCTCCCCAAGACCCTGAAAAGTGAGTGCAAAGTGCACTAAAGTTCCCCTAAGGACAAAGAAGTCGTGTTAGAGGAATAATGCAGGAAAGACACAAACCAGCAATGCAACAACTGTGGATTTCCAATCTAGGGTACCTGTGGAACAAGGGGACCAAGTCCAAAAGTCACAAGCAAGTCGGAGATGGGCAGATGCCCAGGAAATGCCAGCTGCGGGTGCAAAGAAGCTTCTACTGGACAGAAGAAGCTGAGGTTTCTGCAGGAACGCAAACGGCTAGAGACTTCCCCTTTGGTGGACGGATCCCTCTCGCCTTGGAGAGTCGTGCAAAAGTATTTTCCCGCCGGAAGGACGCCAACAAGCCTTGCTAGTCGCAAATCGTGCGTTTGGCGTTTTTGGACGCTGCTGGGGCCCAGGAGGGACCAGGAGGTCGCAAATTGGACCTGAAGAGAGAGGGGACGTCGAGCAAAACAAAGAGCTCTCACTGAAGCAGGTAGCACCCAGAGAAGTGCCAGAAACAGGCACTACAAGGATGCGTGAAATGGTGCTTGCCGAAGTTGCACAAAGGAGTCCCACGTCGCCGGAGACCAACTTAGAAAGTCGTGCAATGCAGGTTAGAGTGCCGTGGACCCAGGCTTGGCTGTGCACAAAGGATTTCCGCCGGAAGTGCACAGGGGCCGGAGTAGCTGCAAAGTCGCGGTTCCCAGCAATGCAGCCCAGCGAGGTGAGGCAAGGACTTACCTCCACCAAACTTGGGCTGAAGAGTCACTGGACTGTGGGGGCCACTTGGACAGAGTTGCTGGATTCGAGGGACCTCGCTCGTCGTGCTGAGAGGAGACCCAAGGGACCGGTAATGCAGCTTTTTGGTGCCTGCGGTTGCAGGGGGAAGATTCCGTCGACCCACGGGAGATTTCTTCGGAGCTTCTGGTGCAGAGAGGAGGCAGGCTACCCCCACAGCATGCACAAGCAGGAAAACAGTCGAGAAGGCAGCAGGATCAGCGTTACAGAGTTGCAGTAGTCGTCTTTGCTACTATGTTGCAGGTTTGCAGGCTTCCAGCGCGGTCAGCAGTCGATTCCTTATCAGAAGGTGAAGAGAGAGATGCAGAGGAACTCGGCTGAGCTCATGCATTCGTTATCTAAAGTTTCCCCAGAGACAGAGACCCTAAATAGCCAGAAAAGAGGGTTTGGCTACCTAGGAGAGAGGATAGGCTACTAAAACCTGAAGGAGCCTATCAGCAGGAGTCTCTGACGTCACCTGGTGGCACTGGCCACTCAGAGCAGCCCAGTGTGCCAGCAGCACCTCTGTTTCCAAGATGGCAGAGGTCTGGAGCACACTGGAGGAGCTCTGGACACCTCCCAGGGGAGGTGCAGGTCAGGGGAGTGGTCACTCCCCTTTCCTTTGTCCAGTTTCGCGCCAGAGCAGGGGCTAAGGGGTCCCTGAACCGGTGTAGACTGGCTTATGCAGAATTGGGCACATCTGTGCCCAAGAAAGCATTTCCAGAGGCTGGGGGAGGCTACTCCTCCCCTGCCTTCACACCATTTTCCAAAGGGAGAGGGTGTCACACCCTCTCTCAGAGGAAGTTCTTTGTTCTGCCATCCTGGGCCAGGCCTGGCTGGACCCCAGGAGGGCAGATGCCTGTCTGAGGGGTTGGCAGCAGCAGCAGGTGCAGTGAAACCCCAGGAAGGGCAGTTTGGCAGTACCAGGGTCTGTGCTACAGACCACTGGGATCATGGGATTGTGCCAACTATGCCAGGATGGCATAGAGGGGGCAATTCCATGATCATAGACATGTTACATGGCCATATTCGGAGTTACCATTGTGAAGCTACATATAGGTAGTGACCTATATGTAGTGCACGCGTGTAATGGTGTCCCCGCACTCACAAAGTTCAGGGAATTGGCTCTGAACAATGTGGGGGCACCTTGGCTAGTGCCAGGGTGCCCTCACACTAAGTAACTTTGCACCTAACCTTTACCAGGTATAGGTTAGACATATAGGTGACTTATAAGTTACTTAAGTGCAGTGTAAAATGGCTGTGAAATAACGTGGACGTTATTTCACTCAGGCTGCAGTGGCAGGCCTGTGTAAGAATTGTCAGAGCTCCCTATGGGTGGCAAAAGAAATGCTGCAGCCCATAGGGATCTCCTGGAACCCCAATACCCTGGGTACCTCAGTACCATATACTAGGGAATTATAAGGGTGTTCCAGTAAGCCAATGTAAATTGGTAAAAATGGTCACTAGTCTGTTAGTGACAATTTGGAAAGAAATGAGAGAGCATAACCACTGAGGTTCTGATTAGCAGAGCCTCAGTGAGACAGTTAGGCACCACACAGGGAACATATACATGCACACCTATGAGCACTGGGGCCCTGTGTGACAGGGTCCCAGTGACACATACATATAGGCCACAAACCTATGAGCACTGGGGTCCTGACCAGCAGGATCCCAGTGACACATAACAACCATACTGAAAACATAGTGTTTTCACTATGAGCACTGAGGCCTGGCTATCAGGATCCCAGTGAGACAGTGAAAACAGTGACAAACACCCTGACATACACTCACAAACAGGCCAAAAGTGGGGGTAACAAGGCTAGAAAGAGGCTACCTTCTCACACAACCCCCCCCCCCAAACGAAGGACAATAAGGCTAACCTTGGCCAGTTGAGACTTTATTGTCTAAGTGGTGATAAGTAGAGAGTAGCTCTGCAATAGACTGGTTACTCCCTTTATCATCCACTATATGGTTACTTCCCTGTGGGGATGTAAACCACCCTGTTTGAAGTTTTTTAGCTAAGCAACAATGTGAAGATGTATTTTCAGAGTTTCTATCAGTAAGTTTTAGTTTAGAGCAGTGGGAATTGTCCACTGAACCTATTTGTAGTGATGGAAATGCCAGACAGGGATGCTGTCTCAGAAAAGCCATAGCTGGGCAAAAACTTTGTCCATCTGGCTGGAAGAGAGAACAGGGATGCTGTTTCTGTTGAGTTGGAGCAGGGCAGGGATGCTGTCCTATGAGCTCCACACTAGGGCAGGGATGCTGTCCTAAGTGTTGTGAGGTAGTGCAGGGTTTCTGCACTAAAGTTTCTCTGGGAGGGTTGGAGGGATGCTCCATGTTAACTAAAATGGTGCTGTTTTTCTCACCAATGTTAGTTATCCCACAGAGAGGTACTTCCACCTCAGGGAGTCCAGCTTTGCCAGCTGATGATTCCCTTGGAACAGGTGCCACCCCAGGAGAGGTTTCTCCCACCAGAGGAATAGTATCCTGAATGGTAGGGTGGTTAGGGGATACTGTGATACCCTTTTTACCTGTTGATGGAGAGGGGTCCTGAGTTTTCAGGCCTTCTCTCCTTTGCTTTTTCATTTCACTTGAAATGAGAGGGAACAATTCCTCAGGGATGCCCAGCATGGCTGCATGGGCATAAAACTCTACATCAGCCCAACCTGAGGCCTCTAGGTCATTACCTAAGAGACAGTCTACAGGTAAGCTAGGTGATACCACCACCTGCTTAGGGCCAGTAACTCCACCCCAACTAAACTGAATTATAGCTAAGGGAAGAAACTTAGTGGAGTTATGGACATCAATAATCTTATACTGTTGTCCAATGATGTGTTGTTCAGGAGGCACTAGGTTTTCAGTCACCAAAGTGAAACTGGCACCTGTGTCCCTGTAGGCCAAGGCCTCAACTCCATTTATTGAAACTGTCTGCCTGTACTTATCCATTGTAAGGGGACAAGCAGCCAGTGTGGCAAGGCCAGTGCCAGTAGGTGTGACAGAAACTGTCTTGGGACTGACTACCCCAGTTTCTACTATGGACTCATAAGTGAACCCAACTACACCCTTTGCTTGACTGTTGCCAGCAGTCCCACCACTAGTACCACTACTGCTAGGGGCACTAGAGCTTGATGTATTAGTGGTGGTAGGCTCAGGGGGTTTACCTGGACAGGACTTATCCCCTGGCCTATGGCCTCTATTTTTACACACAAAGCACCAAGGCTTTTTAATGTGTGCAGGTTGGGAAGAAGAGGAAGAATTTGTTTTATCCCCACCCTCTGAAGAGTGTTTAAGATTTGAAGTGGGATCTTTGGTTTTACCCTTATCCCCATACTTATCTTGAGATTTTTCACCATCTGTCTTCTTATTGCCATCTTTGTCACCCCCTGTATGAACTTTTCTGTTCACCCTTGTTCTGACCCATTTGTCTGCCTTCTTTCCCAATTCTTGGGGAGAGGTCAGATCAGAGTCTACCAGGTACTGGTGCAACAAATCAGACATACAATTATTAAGTATATGCTCTCTCAGGATTGTGTTATACAGGCTTTCATAATCAGTAACTTTACTGCCATGTAACCACCCCTCCAAGGCCTTCACTGAATGGTCAATAAAATCAACCCAGTCTTGTGAAGACTCCTTTTTGGTCTCTCTGAACTTTATCCTGTACTGTTCAGTGGTTAAGCCATAACCATCCAGGAGTGCATTCTTAAGAACTTGGAAATTATTAGCATCATTTTCTTTCACAGTAAGGAGCCTATCCCTACCTTTTCCACTAAATGATAGCCATAGGATAGCAGCCCACTGCCTTTGAGGGACATCCTGTACAACACAGGCCCTCTCAAGTGCAGCAAACCACTTGTTAATGTCATCCCCCTCCTTATAAGGGGGAACTATCTTGTGCAGATTCCTGGAATCATGCTCTTTTGCAGGATGACTATGGGGAATACTGCTGCTGCCACCATGGGTATCTAAACCCAACTTCTGTCTTTCCTTCTCTAATTCAAAAGACTGTCTATCCAAATCCAGCTGTTGCTTTTTAAGCTTCAGTCTGGTTTGCTCCACCCTCAACTTATTGAGTTCCCTCTCTAACATTCTGTCATCAGGGTTGGTGGGAGGGACATTCCTAGAAACAGAGCTATGATGGGAATGAACAGAAGGAGACCTGTCCCTTACAGAAGCCACCCTAACAGCTTGGTAAACAGAAACATTACTACCAGTATGGTGAGAATAAATGCTTTTGCTATGATGTGAGACAACACTATTTATATGGTGTAGCTCATCATCATTACCATCTATGCTAGATTGTCTAGTAATGGGCAGGCTAGGAAGTTTCTTTCCTGAATCTTTTCCTGGGGGAGTCCCTGAATCAGATTGAGAACTATTAGGTACTTTTTCAACAGATGAGGCACCTATGGCCTTATCCTGTTCTCTAAGCATATTAAGTAACAGTTCCAAGGAAGGATTCTTCCCTACACTCAAACCTCTCTCTATACAGAGACTCCTTGATCTTTTCCAGCTAAGGTTGTCATATGCAATTTTGGACAGATCAACATTTTGGCCTGTGCCAGACATTTTTAGAGAGAGTTAAAGTGATAGAAAAAGAGAAAAAAGTTTTCAGAACTTTTTGGAAAGACAGAAAAAAACTTTTTAAACTTTTAAGAACTTTTTGAAAGTTTAGAGGTACTTTTCAGCACTTAGAAAAGAGTGAAAAGAGGAAATGCAAAACTTTTTGGCTATGTGTATATACACTGACCTTGTTTTGTATATTTTTCTCTTATGAAAAGTACAATGACAAGAGTGGTAAGTAGTCTCAAGCACTTATCCCACCACTGCACAACCAATGTAGGAGGCTGGACTGGCTTGTAGTGGGTACCAAGGGGTACTTGCACCTTGCACCAGGCCCAGTTATCCCTTATTAGTGTATAGGGTGTCTAGCAGCTTAGGCTGATAGATAATGGTAGCTTAGCAGAGCAGCTTAGGCTGAACTAGGAGACGTGTGAAGCTACTACAGTACCACTTAGTGTCATATGCACAATATCATAAGAAAACACAATACACAGTTATACTAAAAATAAAGGTACTTTATTTTTATGACAATATGCCAAAGTATCTTAGAGTGTACCCTCAGTGAGAGGATAGGAAATATACACAAGATATATATACACAATAGCAAAAATATGCAGTATAGTCTTAGAAAACAGTGCAAACAATGTATAGTTACAATAGGATGCAATGGGGAAATATAGGGATAGGGGCAACACAAACCATATACTCCAAAAGTGGAATGCGAACCACGAATGGACCCCAAACCTATGTGACCTTGTAGAGGGTCGCTAGGACTATTAGAAAATAGTGAGAGTTAGAAAAATAACCCTCCCCAAGACCCTGAAAAGTGAGTGCAAAGTGCACTAAAGTTCCCCTAAGGACAAAGAAGTCGTGTTAGAGGAATAATGCAGGAAAGAAACAAACCAGCAATGCAACAACTGTGGATTTCCAAGGGTACCTGTGGAACAAGGGGACCAAGTCCAAAAGTCACAAGCAAGTCGGAGATGGGCAGATGCCCAGGAAATGCCAGCTGCGGGTGCAAAGAAGCTTCGACTGGACAGAAGAAGCTGAGGTTTCTGCAGGAACGCAAATGGCTAGAGACTTCCCCTTTGGTGGACGGATCCCTCTCGCCTTGGAAAGTCGTGCAGAAGTGTTTTCCCACCAGAAGGACGCCAACAAGCCTTGCTAGTCGCAAATCGTGCGTTTGGCGTTTTTGGACGCTGCTGGGGCCCAGGAGGGACCAGGAGGTCGCAAATTGGACCTGAAGAGAGAGGGGACGTCGAGCAAGACAAAGAGCCCTCACTGAAGCAGGTAGCACCCGGAGAAGTGCCAGAAACAGGCACTACGAGGATGCGTGAAACGGTGCTCGCCGAATTTGCACAAAGGAGTCCCACGTTGCCGGAGACCAACTTAGAAAGTCGTGCAATGCAGGTTAGAGTGCCGTGGACCCAGGCTTGGCTGTGCACAAAGGATTTCCGCCGGAAGTGCACAGGGGCCGGAGTAGCTGCAAAGTCGCGGTTCCCAGCAATGCAGCCCAGCGAGGTGTGGCAAGGACTTACCTCCACCAAACTTGGGCTGAAGAGTCACTGGACTGTGGGGGCCACTTGGACAGAGTTGCTGGATTCGAGGGACCTCACTCGTCGTGCTGAGAGGAGACCCAAGGGACCGGTAATGCAGCTTTTTGGTGCCTGCGGTTGCAGGGGGAAGATTCCGTCGACCCACGGGAGATTTCTTCGGAGCTTCTGGTGCAGAGAGGAGGCAGGCTACCCCCACAGCATGCACAAGCAGGAAAACAGTCGAGAAGGCGGCAGGATCAGCGTTACAGAGTTGCAGTAGTCGTCTTTGCTACTATGTTGCAGGTTTGCAGGCTTCCAGCGCGGTCAGCAGTCGATTCCTTATCAGAAGGTGAAGAGAGAGATGCAGAGGAACTCGGCTGAGCTCATGCATTCGTTATCTAAAGTTTTCCCAGAGACAGAGACCCTAAATAGCCAGAAAAGAGAGTTTGGCTACCTAGGAGAGAGGATAGGCTACTAACACCTCAAGGAGCCTATCAGCAGGAGTCTCTGACGTCACCTGGTGGCACTGGCCACTCAGAGCAGCCCAGTGTGCCAGCAGCACCTCTGTTTCCGAGATGGCAGAGGTCTGGAGCACACTGGAGGAGCTCTGGACACCTCCCAGGGGAGGTGCAGGTCAGGGGAGTGGTCACTCCCCTTTCCTTTGTCCAGTTTCGCGCCAGAGCAGGGGCTAAGGGGTCCCTGAACCGGTGTAGACTGGCTTATGCAGAATTGGGCACATCTGTGCCCAAGAAAGCATTTCCAGAGGCTGGGGGAGGCTACTCCTCCCCTGCCTTCACACCATTTTCCAAAGGGAGAGGGTGTCACACCCTCTCTCAGAGGAAGTTCTTTGTTCTGCCATCCTGGGCCAGGCCTGGCTGGACCCCAGGAGGGCAGATGCCTGTCTGAGGGGTTGGCAGCAGCAGCAGCTGCAGTGAAACCCCAGGAAGGGAAGTTTGGCATTACCAGGGTCTGTGCTACAGACCACTGGGATCATGGGATTGTGCCAACTATGGCAGGATGGCATAGAGGGGGCAATTCCATGATCATAGACATGTTACATGGCCATATTCGGAGTTACCATTGTGAAGCTACATATAGGTAGTGACCTATATGTAGTGCACGCGTGTAATGGTGTCCCCGCACTCACAAAGTTCAGGGAATTGGCTCTGAACAATGTGGGGGCACCTTGGCTAGTGCCAGGGTGCCCTCACACTAAGTAACTTAGCACCCAACCTTTACCAAGTAAAGGTTAGACATATAGGTGACTTATAAGTTACTTAAGTGCAGTGTAAAATGGCTGTGAAATAACGTGGACGTTATTTCACTCAGACTGCAGTGGCAGGCCTGTGTAAGAATTGTCAGAGCTCCCTATGGGTGGCAAAAGAAATGCTGCAGCCCATAGGGATCTCCTGGAACCCCAATACCCTGGGTACCTCAGTACCATATACTAGGGAATTATAAGGGTGTTCCAGTAAGCCAATGTAAATTGGTAAAAATGGTCACTAGCCTGTTAGTGACAATTTGGAAAGAAATGAGAGAGCATAACCACTGAGGTTCTGATTAGCAGAGCCTCAGTGAGACAGTTAGGCACCACACAGGGAACATATACATGCACACCTATGAGCACTGGGGCCCTGTGTGACAGGGTCCCAGTGACACATACATATAGGCCACAAACCTATGAGCACTGGGGTCCTGACCAGCAGTATCCCAGTGACACATAACAACCATACTGAAAACATAGTGTTTTCACTATGAGCACTGAGGCCTGGCTATCAGGATCCCAGTGAGACAGTGAAAACAGTGACAAACACCCTGACATACACTCACAAACAGGCCAAAAGTGGGGGTAACAAAGCTAGAAAGAGGCTACCTTCTCACAGTTAAGTCGTCCTATGCACAGGAGTGCCTGTGCAGCGCTGGGTCCAGGCCAAGAGCAGGATTTCAGAGAGAGCCTAACTGAAGGGCAGGATGGGTTAAAAGAGGGCGCTGAGAGTGAACTCGCCCGCTGAAGCTGAGTGGGGGCACCTCCCCTGACCTGTCAGGCTTGAAGGCGCTACAGATGGGTCCGGTTGCCCAAGGATGAGGTGCACAGCCACATCAAACCCTCTGAGTTGTGTGGGAGGTCGCTCCAGGTCCGGAAAGTTCAGGGAGGCGCAGAGTGGACTCAAGCTCTGCAGGTGGAGTGCAGCGACAAGCCCTCTATGCGCCTCTATGCGCCTCTGATTTCTTAGACAGGCGCAATGGGTCGAAGAGCACTTCAGTTTCTTTTTCCTGTGGGACTTACCTAATGACGACTTCGACCCTGATGATTGACAGCAACGACTCCAAGAATGGGCCCGGGACCTGGAGTGCTGCAGAGTCCTGTGATGTCGGGCTGCCATTAGCTTCATCACCTACTCCCGAATCGCCTCTGCATTCAGGGTGTGGTAGTTAGGACAGTTCCTGAATTCGTTGTCCGGCTCCAAATACCCCAGGCAAGCTCAGATGGGGGTCTGTCACCGATATCTGCCTCTGGGAGACCCCACAGGGTTTAAAGCTCGCTGTGTTTTTAATGCGACAATTGACCAGTTAGAGATGGTGTCTTTTACGGGTGACTTGGGACAGTGGATAACTTATCAGCAGCAGTAAAACAAGTACCTATTTGATCAGTGCTTAATTTGTGCTTGTTGTTTCCTCTGCGGGGCACCAGCACTTATTTTTGAGGGCTGGAACTTATTTTTCTCCCTCTAGCGTCTGCTGCGAGCAAAAGACACATATGGGAAAAACGGAGGAAGAGAAAAACGAAAAAGCGTCACAATTTGGGAAAGTAGAAACCTGCAAGAGTGAGCTGAAGGAGCAGGGAGTGGCCGTAAATGGATTGAAGAGGCACGAGATGGCTTCAGGATTACGCTGCCTCAGTATTCAGTGCTCGTACATTTAAATGCAGCAGCCGCGTCTTTAAGGGGAGGGGTTTGGGCACGGCACGGTTTTATTTACAAATTAAGCACTGTATTTGACAATAATAATTCATTACGAATGTAACTGAAATCGCCAGAAGATTCCTCGTGAGGTGAGCAGTAAGTCAGTAAATTGAAGATTTTTGCAAACAAAAATTAATTCACTTTTCCCCAACTGCCAAATAGCCCCGTGTGCTGCTGTGCGACACCTACCGCGAGTCCTGGCTTTCAGCCACGGCCATTTGCATGCTCTAATTTGTATGCATTTATTTATTTTTAAATATTGTTCATACTGTTTAAACCCATTTCAGCCAACCATCAGGAGCTTATTACATTCTGCGCACTCCGGCCGCATGCAGTCAATACATTATTACAATGTATGGCACGCCCACTTACATCAATTGTAATCTGTTTAATTGTACAAGTTATATGCATGGATCATTTCTGGCTATGATCGGTTCAGTGTTCATCCCTCATTTTTACAACCAATGCTCCGCTGCTCATGCTGTGATTTAACCCCCCCCCCCCTTTGCTATATTAGAAAAAACTACAGGTCCAAAAATGCAGTGTGGTGTTGACTAAAAAGTAAGGACTAGCTGAAGGTGCAGGTGTGGGGTGTGGCACGAGACATGAGGGCCTTTGACAAGTGTGCGTGCTTATCAGACCTTTTTAAATGTGCAAGTTTAAAACCAAGTCCTGGGGTGAGCCTGGCCTTGAGGCGTGTGCGTCCACTGCCGGTGTGAAAGTATTGGGGAGCAGGTGAACGCTGAGCCACCTGGACCTGCTCTCTGGACAGATGTCCTCACAGCCCATTATCCCCGTCACCCCCATACTTGGGCGTTGAACCCTGGCTTCTATTACCTGACAAGGGCTCTGTAATGTGTTAACGAGTTAACGAGCGTCCTCCTAATGAATGGGAGACCGCAGATCAAAGGTGGAGGGGGTCCATAGGGGGGGGTGCGTGAATGCATGACAGAAACACTGAATAATAAAAAGGCAAACTGAAGCCATTGTCATGCGGCCCCTCCCGCGAGGGCAGAATGCGGCCCATTACCAAGGTCTTCGCCCTGAGCAGTGCCACCTCGGGGCATGTCTAGAGAGAGGAGCCCCACTGGGGCGTGTGTATCTGCTGTCTGGGTCCAATCCACAAACGCCCAAGTCAGGTTTCAGCTGGAAGCCCTTGGCTGAGGAGGCGCACTTGCGAACAGAATGTGTCCAACATGTGAGAACCTTGCCAAAATCGCCAGGCACCCTGAAATGGTCCATGATCAGATGGTTCCTCTGGGTTTGACATCTTTCTTTGTGATCTGGCATTTGTAGTTTTGCAAGTCTCGAGCTACAAGACAAATATTGCAGCAAAAATAACAAAATTCAGATAAAGCAACATAATGCAAAGAGATACAAAACACAGAACTGGAGGAACTCATAATATCTGACACGGGACAACTCGAGGTCTCTGTGTGGCTAGATTTGCAAACCCTGGGACTTGTGCAGATTGTGTTTAGCTGGCAAACTCTGTTGTGAAACGCCTCCAACCACCCTGGTTCCTTTAGCCTGCTGAATTACGCATTCTAGGATATATTCTCTTTCAGCAAATGAAATGCATTGATCTGTATGTCCCAGAATGCCAACCGCTGTTGGCTAAGAATAGCACATATGATATGGGGGTCACTTTTTATGTACCATTCAAGGACAGTGATGCATTGCCGTACCCAGGCTCTGTTTTCCACGCTAGCCGTGGACAAGTAGATTCCACGCGGTCTCGTCTGCAGCCCTGCTGCCAGCCAACGCACGACCAGTGCGCAGGGCTCGGGCCATGGCGACCCCGTGCTCTCGAAGCCGCGGCAGAGGGCGCTCTGCCATTTGTATTCTCGTGCAAGTGATACGAACGGGGTTGAATGCATGGACGTTAATTTACCAAAATGCCAGGGGTAGCGGAAGTGACATCACGCGCCCTTTGGCTTCCATTTGACTCACGCACACATACTTACACATTCACACCCAAACACACTCTCACCTGCAAACAAGCAAAAAACATACATTTAAAAGTATTTTTACTTACCTCAGCTGACAGGGAAAGGCATATTCCCAGCTAATTGTACCCCATTTTATTACCCTAATAGTGAATACTATTATTCACTATTAGGGTAATAAAAAAAATAGCAGAAAAGCCCAGAGTGAGCCCAAACAAACGTCCATAAGGAGGAGCTGCCACTGAGGTCTTAGCGCTGAATTTGGCACCTCAGAAGCCAGGGGTCGCAAAGGGCAATCCAGGGGTCGCAGTTCAGACCCCTAAATTACGTCCATGGTTGGCCGCTTGATATTATCTGTGTGCAGTGCTTTAAGTGTGCAGGTACAAAGTACCTTCGCGTGTTTAATTTGGAAGGGATACTACCCCGGCACTTCTCGGCATCCAATAGGTGCTCTGGGGCAAGGAGTACCCCCTATTTCCATTACAAGCACTCTGCGTGTGGACGTACCCCCTTTGAGCGCCTTGAATGTAAAGCCTATGTTCAGGGCCACTGGAATTATGTGGCTGGGGAGGGCCAAATTATACACAGGGTTGAATAAATTATGCAGCAAGAAAAAGCAGATTATGCAGCGTAATGCAGCACATTTTGTAATCGTATTGCTTCATTATTTTGTCATTTTAACACTTCTTAACACTGTCTGGGTATTGCTTGCACCTCATTAGTACCAGTTTACTATCCAAATACAGCAACAAGCAACAGTAAGGTGACCAGTCAATCTTTGCAAAAGACTTTCCACTGCAGCAACACATGTCACTGCGTTTTTAGTAGCTTTTGAACCGCTTGAGCTAGAATTTTTTTGTTTGTTAAAATTTAAGGCTTATGCAGCAGGTAATGGATTATGTGGCACATGCATCAAACCCATAATTATGCGAAAAATACTGCAGCCGTGCAATCGCTTATGGGACAGAACCCCCGCCTTACCGGGGCGCAGTATTAGGACAAGGGGCCCCCAAGGGTTGAGCCTCCTCCCCTCACTCGCGACTCGCTTGCAGAGGAGGCAGGGGGAGTGAGCGAGTATCAGGGTTCCGATGTTCCGTAGGTTTCACCCCGAGTCTTTCAGTCCCCCTGTGTTTTGTGCACATACGCACTACTGTACGCATGAGCACTATGATATTTGTTATACATCCCATCTGTTTCATTCCCTCTGTGTTTTGGGTGCATGCATACTATTGTATGCATGTGTAATATGACATTGTTAAACACCTCATCTGTCTGTGCCCCCTTCCTGGACATGCGTACTATTGTACGCATCCGTACTATGACATTGTTCAACATACCGTCTGTCTGTCGTCGTCCCCCCCCCCACTAGTAAGGGACTTGTAGGCTGCAGTGGCATGAAGCGCTACCCAATAATAGCTGTGCAAGTTTCATTTATAGGTCTGGCCCTGCCCTACCGCCAACTTCTTTGAAGATTTTGCAGGCGAAGGTCGTCTTCTTCTGAAGAGCGTGTCCTACCCGCCATCTTCTGTGAAGATTTTGCTGCCAAAGGTTGTCTTCCTGTGAAGAGTATGCCAACGGTCACATTTTTCCTAAAATAATTAAATTCTATACATCTACGATACCAGTTTTTTCAAGTGAGTAAGGCAACGATATACACAACTGTATGTGTAAATGGTTACTGGGGAGGTGTTTGGGTATAGGAATGTGTCTTAATGACGGCATGCATGTTATATGTTCAATATATTGGTGGGTCACCGGATGGAAGTATAAAATAGTGACAGTGAATACGAGTCAGTGAAAGTCAGTTAGGCTGAGTCCAGGTTTGATGGTTTCAGTTTTAGCTCCCTGGTGTAGTCTGGGTCCATGGGTGAATTTGTTCCAGCCAGTGTGAGCTTCAGCTTACTGCAGCGGGTGGGGCTCAAAGATGCACCACTACAGTGAATGGGCTGGTCCTCCCTGGTGTCCCTGGGACTCTCTTCTGCACAGGTGACAATCCAATGAGATCTCCTTCCCCCTCCTAAAGAATGGAAGAGTCTGATCTCCGTCACACCTCCACCTGTGATGCGGGTAAGGCTACCCCCGCCAGGCGGTCTTATGAGGGTCATGTAGGTTGTAATAGGCTTACCAAAGCATGGCTGACACCTTAATGAGGAGTGGTAAAACTTCTGGTAGATAGTTGTGCGAGTTTAGTTCCCTGGTGTTGTCTGGGTCCGTGGGGCGAGTTTGTTCCAGCCAGTTTGAGCTTCAGGTGACTGCAGCAAATGGGGCTCAAAGATGCACCAATGCAGTGAATGGGCTGGTCCTCCCTGGTGTCTCTCTTCTACGACAGGTGACAATAATCCAGTGAGACCTCCCTTCCCCCTCTGAAAGAATGGAAGAGTCCGCTCTTCATCACACCGCCACCTGTGATGCGGGCGCGCTGTCCCCCCGCCAGGCGGTCTTATGAGGGACATGTAAGTGGGAACAGGCTTCCAAAAGTGTGACTGACTCCTTAATGAGGAATGGTAAAACATCTGGTGGGCAGTTTGACCAAAGTATGTAGGCCAAATCTTTTGTAAAACTAGGACCTCAGTGCTCCATTTTCTTTCGCATTTCATTTTTTTTGTATTGCTTCTTTTGTGCCGTCACAGGGAGGGAATTTCAAACATGTGTGTTCATTTTGTGGGCACCCCTCCCATCCGGAATTCAAATGTGTTAAAAAATCCAGAGAGAAGGGGAAGGAGTCATCTAAGTCATCCAAGCAGTAAGACTTTACCCACCCCATTCTGGAAAGAGAAACTTCTCCCTTGGCTTAATTTGTACCCTAACAAGAAGGCAGCTCAGTTGTTATATCAAGGGTTTTTTCCAGTGGATTTCGCATATCGGCTCATGGGCTCTTACCTGTCCTACACTGCAATCATTTCTTATCTGTGCAGGCCGATCCTGGGGTGGTCACTCAGAAGTTGGAGAAAGAAGGCTTGTTGGGCAGGATCAGGGGTCCTTTTTTCGAGCCTCCGCGGTCTAATTTTGGTTGTTCCTTGTTGGGTGTGGTGGCGAAAAAACAGGCCTGGTCAGTTTAGGTTAATACATAATTTCTCCATTGTCTGTCAACAATGCATTCAATCTGGAACTCTGCTTGGTGACTTATGCATCGGTGGACATGGCATTGTCTAAGTTACGCACGCTGAGACCTGGGGCACTTTTGGCAAAAACAGACACTGAGTCCGCATTTAGACTTCTTCCTGTTCACCTTGATTATTACCACTTAATTGGCTTTCAGTATGGTGGTCACTATTTTTATGAAAAATGTATGCCCATGGGCTTTGCAGTTTCCTGTAACTACTTTGAACAATTTAGCTCCATGTTGCAATGGTTGTTTACCCACAAAACTGTGGTTATCATTACCTTGATTTCCTTGTTATGGGTGTGCCAGCCTCAGGGGCTTGTAAATGAGCTCTTGAGGAGCTGATTTCTTTATTCAAAGATCTCAGAGTTCCACTGTCTCCAGACAATTCAGTGGGCCGGTCTACATCTTTCCTTTCTGGGCATTGAAATTTACACCATTGCCGGTCAGTGAAGATTGCCTTGTGACAAAGTACAGGCCTTTACTCCACTGATTTCATCTTCTCTAAGAAGAAGGTAACTTTGCATCAACTGCAGGTTCATGTGAGTCAACTAAATTTTGCACTGCACATTATTCCCATGGGGCGCCCCTTTTCCAGATCAATAGCCAGGGGAATGGTGGGTCTCACACAGAAGCACCATCATACTAGACCACAGGCCGAGTGGGTCTGTAGTACGGTCAACCCCGCCTAGTTCTAGCGAGGCCTTGGGCTTGTTTACTGATGCAGCTGTCAGCATGGGTTTTGGGGGATCAGCTGTGTAGCATGATAGGGGCTTGACTAGGCACTTTGCATTTGTGGAATTGTTTCCCATTGTGGTAGTTAGCGGTCATCATTTGATCTACCGTTTTCCAGAACAGTTCTGTCATTTTTTGGGTCAGACAATATGGCAGGTTTTGAGGTTATTAACAAGAAGGGAGCCTCACGTAGACAGGCTCTGGGACTATTGAAACGCCTTGTCTTGTTTTGCTTGAAACCGAATGTTGACCTTTAGGGTCAAGCATGTACCAGGTGTCTATAATAAGGCGGTTGATGCTTTATCTTGCTCCAAATAACAGGAAATCCGGGAGTTTCACCCGTGCAGCAAAGTAGATGATGGAGTTTCTCACATCTCTGTGGAAGATTGGAGCCCTGCACTACTGGATTTAGTTGCAGCTTCCTTGACCAAGCGCACACGGGGGGCTTACCAGAAATGCTTCAAGACTTATTAGGGCATTTTTGCAGGGGCAAGGTGTGTCTGAGGCTTTTTCACCAGCTTCTGTGTGCCTCTTCTTAGCAGCGCTGAGGTTGCAGGGCAGTCCGGCCTCCTATGCAAAGGCACATTTAGGGCTTCTGAGATGTGGGCAGTTGCTTTGTGGTGAGGAAAGTCTTAGTGGGATGTGATACAATGTTGCTGATTTTACATCATGTTGATCGTTTATTCTGCTGTCTCACTCTCAATTGTTTTCTATTAATATGCCTTCCAAGGACGTTTGGGTCCTTGGTCACTCCTTTGTGCAGTGGGCTACCTACTATTTACAACTGCATCGTAGGTTGAAGCCTGACAGGTTGAAGGACATCTTCTTACGAAGGTGTGGAGTTAGGGGCCTCAGGATCAGTCAGCTACGCCAACTGGGGAAGGACACGAAAGGTTGTGTGGGACCGCAGTTCTCAGCTCTGATCATCATTCACATCAGTGGTAATGATAAAGCTGGGGCACAGGGTGGTCAGAGAAAATCTGTTGAGGGAGTTTGCCTGGCTGGGTAGGACTTTCTCCGAAACAGCCATAGCCTTGTCGCACATGATACCACAGCACAAGTGGGGGCCTGAGCGTGCAGATGAGGGCCCTGAATGCATCAGTTAGGCTCCTCAACGCTGAAATGGCCATACTCTATCCAGGTGGGGACGGCTTTGGAACATACTACACAAGTTGATTAGGGGTGACCAAATGTTTCATTGAGATGGGGTTCACTTATTTGATGTGGGTACTGACTTGTTATTGACGGCATCTGGGCCTTCATGCAGAAACTGTTCTTGGGTGGGTGGGCAAAGGACCGGCTGGCCCTTGTGGTGCAGAAGTGAATCCAAGAATCACCCTATAACAGCGGGAGGAGTCCTCCAACTAATCTCCTAGAGCAGTGCTAGGGGGGAGGCAGCAATCTGAATCCCACAGAGGAACGTTCACACCTACTGGGGGGCAAGCACGCACAGTCAGATGGTGTAGGGCATGGGTCTCTATCCCCTGGCCTCACTTTAGGGCCCTCTGTGGATGGCCTAGTGAGGGAGGGGGGGCCCTGGGGTGCAGACAAGGTTACCGGGAGTGGGTACCACCCTTCAGGGATACAGATTCACCTGTATAGTTCTGTAGGGATGACTGGACCTTAGTGCTGGAAGACTAACTAAGGGAGGATCTACTAAGATGAAGACTGTTTTTGTAATCTCAATGTGCTTGCATTACTGGGCATTAGTTGTAAATGTCTTGCTTGATTCTGATAAAAGGATTGTTTGCTGGGATTTGATCAGATTTATGAATGCAATAATGTAAAACATTTTGGCCTTCATTACAACCCTGGCGGTCGGTGATAAAGCGTCGGTAATACCGCCAACAGGCCAGCGGTAAAAAGAAATGGAATTATGACCCTGGCGGAAACCACCCACACAGACAGCCACTTTAACACACTGACCGCCACGGCGGGAGCAACAAGCACTGCGGAGAAACCACCAACTGCCAGGGGGATAGACAATGTTCCGCCCACAGTAATGACACACCTCTCCACCACCTTTTCCGGGATGGTACCAACAACATAAAAGCACGGCGGAAACAGTACACAGAAGGCAAAGGACTCGCCACTGCAGACTCAAGGAAGAACCACGACGCCAAGTTGCACATCTTCCTCATGCTGCTATACCTTTTCATGCATTACAAACATCAACAAGACGACCACTGTGAGTACTGCCGCCCAGCACACAAGGAAGGTGGGGAGGAAAAAGACACAAACATGCAATACCCCCAGTCTTTCAAGTGGGTGATTTGCCCACTGCTTGGTCCTGGGGAGTGCAAAGCTACAGTCTCTCAAGGGGGTGAGTGGATGGCTTCTTCCACTGGTTCTGGAGGGGGCTTTGTGCCCAGTGTGCTTCATCCTGGCAAGGAGGGGGGGAGTGTATGGCTTCTCCACTTGTTCTGGAGGGGGCCTTGTGCCCAGTGTGCTTCATCCTGGCAAGGAGGAGGTGATTGGGTGGCTTCTTCCACTGGTTCTGGAGGGGGCCTTGTGCCCAGTGTGCTTCATCCTGGCAAGGAGGGGGTGAGGGGATGGCTTTTTCCACTGGTTCTGGAGGGGGCCTTGTGCCCAGTGTGCTTCATCCTGGCAAGGAGGGGGTGAGTGGATGGCTTCTCCACTGGTTCTGGAGGGGACCTTGTGCCCAGTATGCTTCATCCTGGCAAGGAGGGGGTGAGTGGATGGCTTCTCCACTGGTTCTGGAGGGGGCCTTGTGCCCTGTGATGCAGCACTTGGGGAGTGCAAGGTCACAGTCTCTCACCTGGGTGTCACACCTACAGGATTTGCAGGGCCCAGGACGCACTACAGCCCATGGAGGCAGGACTATACACTGCCCGCCAGCAGTGACGGCTGATCAGTAGTGGCAGTGGCGGTGCTGGTGTCGGGGATGCCAGTGGTGAGTGGAGGTTCCAGCCCTTCGCATGCAGTCTCGGATGGCTGCCCACTGGGAGTCCCAGCACCAGGCCTCCTGTCCTTTCAGCCTGCAGGTGCAGGCCCCTTGACCTTCCCTTTCGCAGCGTGTGGTGCCTCCTTGCCCTTACCAGCTGGTGGTGCCTCCTTGCCCTTCCCCTTGGCAGCTGTTGGTGCCTCCTTGCCTTTCCCTTTGGCAGCTGGTGCAGGCACACTTTCAGTGCTGATGGCTGGTTCCCTGGAGCATCCCCCACCTGCAGTAGCTACCGACACTACTGTGGCCGTGGACTGGGTGACTGAGGTGCTCGCCTGGGTTCTCTCCACCCTGGCCCGATGTGAAGGACGTGGGGGGGGAGGGTAGGGAAGAGGTCAACGGTGGAGAGGAAAAGCTTCTTAGGGACACTGGGGCGGGAAGAGGGAGAATGTTTGGGAGTGGAGGAAGAGGAAGTGGTTGTAAGAGGTGTCTGTCTGCTGTGTTTGGGTGCAGGTGCATGGGCTGGATGCTGTTGTGAGGTGGATGGCTGTTGGGTGTCTGAGTGCTTGCATTTGTGTACTTTGGGAGAAGGGGGCACAGACACAGTGGGAGAGGACACAGGGGACGTGTGCATGGATGTGGGGGTGGTGACTGCCAGTGAGGGGTGTGTAGTGATAGGTGTGGTGGTGATGGAGGTAGTGGATGAGGATGTAGTGCATGCAGGTGTGAGTGGAAACACTACTGGGAGGGTGGTGGACAACGAGGAGGAGGGGGACACAGTGGAGGCAGTGGATGTTGGTATGTCTGAATCTGGATGGTGTTTGTGTGAGTGCCTGTGGGATGATGTGTGGTGCTTGTGTTGCCTGAGCCACTCCTGTGTGTTGTCTTGGGTGCATGCTGGTCTAAATGTGTGCTTGGGATAGGTTGGGGTTGAGGGGAATGGAACAGGGTAGAGGAAGCTGGAGGGGGGAGGCTAGAAACAGGAACAATGGCTGCCATCAGGGAGGAGGCCCGAGCCTGGATTGATCTCTATTGGGCCGCCATGCTAGAGTGAATGGTCTTCAAGAATGCATTTGTTTGTTGCAAATGGGCTGCCAGCCCCTGGATGGTATTCACTATGGTTGACTGCCCAACAGAGATGGATCTCAGGAGGTCAATAGCCTCCTCCCTCAGGGCAGCAGGGCTAACTGGGGCAGGGGTTGAGGTGTCTGGGGTGAAGGAAATGACCACCCTCCTGGATGAGCGTGCACGAGAAACACGCTGAGGGGCTGCTGGGAGGGCAATGCTGGTACGGGGGTGGCGGCTGTGCCTATAGTTGGGGTAGGCACAGAGGTGTCCGCCACCACCAGGGAGCTTCCATCGGAGGAGGTATCACTGTCGAACTGTCCCCTCCAATCTCCGCCGTGGTGCTCCCCTCGCCCTCCGTCTCACTGGTGCCCTCACCGTCTGTGGATTCGGCCTCATGGGCCCTGTGGGATGCAGCTCCCTCCATCGCTGGTGCCTCTGCTTCTCCGCCAGATAATGCTAATGCACATAAGGACAGGGTGACAAAACAAAAAGGGGGGGATAGACAAAGGATACACTTGGTCAATGGCAGCAACACCACCGTTGGCGTGCACCACACACACACACACACACACACACACGGAACAGGCCATGGCACCTAACTGCATCACAGTACACCTAGACACCATTTGGGCCTATTCAACAATATGCTGTTACTGTCACAACATGCAATGCAGTGTAGTGTTTGGAAATGTGGAATACTGACCAGCTGCTCACCGTTTTGCCCCCTAGATTACAACCGCTGTGGATGAATAGGAGATGGAGACATCCCCCGGTGTACAGACCCCTGGTGGACTTGGCAACAATGGAGGACAGGCACATTATCCTCACCTATAAACTGGACAGGGCCACAATCACAGAGCTGTGTGCCCAGTTGGAGCCAGACCTGATATCTGCTATCCGTCACCCCACTGGGATCCCCCCGCTTGTGCAAGTCCTATCTGTGCTCCATTTCTTGGCAACTGGCTCCTTCCAAGTGACAGTGGGCTTGGCAGCAGGAATGTCTCAGCGAATGTTCTCAATAGTGCTGACCAGAGTTGGCTGCCCTGATTAAACACATGCCCAGGTACATTGTTTTCCCCCAGGTGGAGGATTTGGCCACAGTGAAAGCTGACGTCTATGCAATGGAACATATCCCCAACATAATTGGGGCTATTGATGGTACACATATTGCATTTGTCCCCCCCACCGGAGAAATGAACAGGTGTTCAGAAATAGAAAGATCTTTCCCTCTATGAATGTGCAGATAGTGTGCCAGGAGGACTAGTACATCTCCCATTTCAATGCTAAGTATCCTGGGTCTGTGCATGATGCCTATATCCTGAGGAATAGCAGCATCCCATACGTGATGGCTCAACTCCAGAGGCACCGGGTGTGGCTAATAGGTGAACCCATGGTTCACACCCAGTTGGTGTTAGTGTATGGGTATGGTGTTGGCCATAAGGGTTAGTGTTTGGCTAACAGGTATCCCTCGATATGTGCAGGTGACTGGTTACCGCAACCTCTCATGGCTACTGACCAGTGTGAGGAATCCCAGGACAAGGGCAGAGGAACGTTACAATAAGGCACATGGGCGAACAAGAAGAATCACAGAAAGGACATTTGGCCTCCTGAAGACCAGGTTTCATTGCCTCCATCTAACTGGTGGATCCCTGCACTACTCACCCAAGAAGGTGTGCCAGATAATCGTGGCATGCTGCATGTTGGATAACCTTGCCTTACGTCGCCAGGTGCCTTTTATGCAGGAGATTGAGGCTGGAGATGGGCGTGTGGCAGCAGTGGACCCTGTGGACAGTGAAGATGAGGAGGCAGAGGATGAGGATGAGGACAACAGAACAGCTATTATACAACAGTACTTCCAGTGTCATACAGGTAAGACTCTGTAACTTCACTTTGCATTGACAGTTTTGTATTTGACATTGTACATGGCAGGCAGAATCTCCCACTTCTATGGCCACTTACTGTACCCCTTGGCATCTCTATTTTCAGATATCTGTGCCCCACTCTGGCACCTGGTGTGTTAACTGCAGCCAACTACAGGTCATTCCTATGTATACATCACTGTACAGTTGTATTGCAGTGTTTAAACCTTGTTAAACAAATACATAGGTAAATCTTGACATACTCCATACTTGTATTTTTTGAAAGGGTGTTAATTTAAGTGCTAATAAGTAGAGGGGTATGTGCAATGGGCTTGGGTGATAGTGGAGGAAAGTCCAGGATAGAGTCTAGTCTATTTGTATCACAGGTGCATTGTCTAAGGGGGCATAGGTAGGTGAGCAATGGCAGTACAAGGTGGACAGGGTGACAGAGGTGGACACAAGACACAAGGGTGACAATCATGAGAGTCCTATTTCCTGGCGGGGGTCCTGGCAATAGTCTCTGGCTTCTGCCTGGATCGCAGGGACCGTTTGCAGGGTGGTTCTCCTTCTGCAGTGGGAGGGGTGCTGGTGGCCTGTTGTTCCTGTGGCGGGACCTCTGTCCACTAGCGGCAGCAGAGGTGGAGGGCTATTCATCGGTGTGGCTAGTGTCAGGGGCCCGGTGGTATGCCACTGCCTCCCTCATGGTGTTGGCCATGTCTGCCAGCACCCCTGCACTGGTGACCAGGGTGGTGTTAATGTCCTTCAGGTCCACCCTGATTCCCAGATACTGTCCCTCCTGCAGCCGCTGGGTCTCCTGCAACTTGCCCATTATCTGGTCCATCGTCTCCTGGGAATAGTGGTATTCTCCCAGGATGTTGGTGAGTGCCTCCTGGAGAGTCGGTTCACTGGGCCTGTCCTCCCCGTCACACAGAAATCCTCCCAGCTTCCCTGTTGTCCTGTGTCATTGTCCCCTGAACCGTGTGCCCACTGCCACTGACCCCAGGTCCCTGATCGTCCTGTGTTTGTGGGGTTGCCTGGGGTCCTTGTAGTGGTGGGCACACTGCTGATTGAGGTGTCCTGGGGACAGAGGTATGGGCCCGCTGGGTTGATGCTGTGCTGTTATTTCCTGAGGGGGAGGCTCTGTGGTGGTATGGGACTATGCCTGGGTAACTGACTGTCCGGAGATCACTGATGGGCCAGGTTGGTCATCCAGATCCAGGTGCCCAGAGCTGCTGTCATCACTGTGGGCCTCTTCTGTGGGGGGACTGGATGTTGCTGGCACCTCCTCTCTGGTGACGTTGGGTGGGGGACCTGTGAGGATGTAAATGCAGTGTTATTGTTTTTGAGTGTGACATCTTGTCCATGGG
Organism: Pleurodeles waltl; assembly: GCF_031143425.1. NCBI lineage: Eukaryota > Metazoa > Chordata > Amphibia > Caudata > Salamandridae > Pleurodeles > Pleurodeles waltl. The sequence goes on along the minus strand of NC_090437.1, from coordinate 1,310,406,165 downwards.
TGTGTTCCCTGTATGGTTGTGATTGCCCTGTCAGCTTTGCCTTGTGTGAATAGTTATTTTGTGGGCTAGGTGATTCTCTCTAATGTGCATGCTTTAGTGATGGGTGTCCATGCAGGGCTGTGAGTGATGTCGATGCATTGGTGGTGCATTCAGGGCCTGGTATTGGGGTGGGTGGGTTGTGATGGTGGGGTGTATGTGAGGTGGTGGGGGTATGTGATGGCATACAGGTAGGAGGGGGTGAAAGTAGTAAAGAGTTGACTTACCAGAGTCCAGTCCTCCTGCTACTCCTGCCAGGCCCTCAGGATGCAGTACTGCCAAGACTTGCTCCTCCATGTTGTTAGTTGTGGGGGAGGAGGTAGGGGTCCACCGCCAGTCCTCTGTACAGCTATCTGGTGTCTTGCTACCACTGAACGTACCTTCCCCGTAGGTCGTTCCACCTCTTCCTTATGTCATCCCTTATTTTGGGGTGCTATCCCACAGCATTGACCCTGTCCACGAAGCTCCATCTTCCTAGCAATGGATGGCTGCTGCACCAGTGATCCGAATAGCTGTGGCTCTACCCGGATGATTTCATCCACCATGACCCTTAGCTCCTCCTCAAAGAACCTGGGGTGTCTTTGTGGTGCCATGGGTGTAGTGTGTGTGGTGTGTGGGGTAATGTGTTGGGGTGTGTGCTGTAAGGTCCGTGGATAGTGTATGGGTGAGGATGCTCTGAGGCTCTGGTTCTGTGGGTGCTCTTGGTGTCTCTGTCTCTGTTGTCAATTTTTTCTAGTTGTAAAGGGTTGTGGGTAGTGTGTGTGTTTTATAGTGGTGTGGGTGTGGTGGTTGTATGTGTGTCAGGTGTGTGTAGTTTGAATTGTCCAATGTAGTGTTGTTTTGTATGTGTGTGTGTATTTTGAGCGCACGGTATGTACTGCCAATGGTTTACCGCGGTTGAATGTCCGCAGCAGTGATTCGTAGGTCAGACACAAGTTACTTACCTGTAACTGTAGTTCTCCAGTAATGGAAACTTTCATAGATTCACATGCTTGAATCATTCTCCGTCGTCGAGATGGGAGTCCCCGGTGTAATACAAAACCATATTCAATTGCATAAAAATTGCATATAAAGCTCAGAGGCACTAGGCCTCTTAATTTAATAACATCTCATAGTCATTTATAAAAAAATGACCAAACTTAAGAGACAACCAATCAGCTCTCCCCACCCTCTAGAACCCTTCGGTGAGGAGATGATTTCCCTCAGATTTTCCAAGCACGGAAGGGAGGGTGGGTCGCATGTGAATCTATGAAAGTTTTCGAATACTGGAGAAATACAGTTACAGGTAAGTACTCCAGTATTGGAACTTTCATAGATTCACATGCTTGAATCAGAATAGTAAGCAGTGGATAACACATTTTCGTCTTACAAATATTAGCATAGCACCCTGAAATGTGAACTGGCATGATAATTCACTTCTTGCTATGATCTACAGCATTATTATAAAGAAAATGTGATATAACAGAAAATAAGCGGGTGGAGGGAAATCATTATTTTAGCACACCTTCATTGAAACAAGTTTCATAGGACTGCTTGACCAACGGCTGCATCCCGAAGTGACTCCATGTCCAGGAAGTAATGCTGCATGAAGGTGTGAGTTGTTCTCCATGTCGCAGCACAACAGATGTCTTTAATTGATACACCAGCGAACAGCGCACAGGACGCAGAGATAGCTCTGGTAGAATGCGCTCTTACGCTCATGTTCAATGGTCTTCCTGCTTTCTGATGGCAGAATATGATTGCATCTTTAATCCATCGAGATATAGTCTGTTCCGTTACCGAGTGACCTTTTCTAGCGGCACTGAACGCTACAAATAACTGAGTGGACTGTCTGGACGATTTTCCAGATAGAATTTTATGCAACTTTTAAGGTCGAGAAAATGGAGAGTTTTTTCCGCAGCAGTTTGCGGGTTTGGGAAGAAAGTTTTGAGCACCACCGGCTCGTTGATATGGAACTCCGAAGGCACTTTAGGAACAAATTTAGGATTGGTGCACAGGATGACTCTGTCCTGTCTGAACTGCAGAAAAGGTTCTTGTATATCTTGTATAGCGAAAGCTTGAATTTCACTAACTACGCGGCAAAGTAAGGGCGAGAAGGAGAGCCACTTTCCAAGTGAGGTACTTGATGTCCGCCCTGTGAATTGGCTCAAAAGGCACCTTCATAAGCTGGCCAAGGATGATGTTAAGTGGCCAAGCCGGCAGCGGAGGCTTTACTGGAGGAAAAGATCTGAAGAGACCTTTGAGAAATTGCTTTACCAAGAGCATAAGGATGGTTTGCCTGGTACTCTTCTATATCTGGAGATGGCAGCTAAATGGACTCTGATTGAGGAATGGGCTAGACCGGATCGTGCCAGCTGTAAGAAATATGTGGAGGAGAGAGGGTGCATATTTTGGGTTTCGCACAGTACACAAAATCGTTTCCATTTTAGTTGGTAAGATTTGTTAGTGCTAGCTGCACGTGCATTAGCTAGCACTTCTCTGCACTCAGACGGTAGATCTAGATGGCCGAATTCATTGTACTCAGGAGCCATGCGTGCAAACTGAGAGACTTGGGGTCCGGGTGCCTCACTTGCCACCGATTGATGGTAAGCAGCTCTGGGATTGGTCTGAGTCTGATAGGTGGAGAGGCGCACAGGAGAAGCAACTCCATGTCCCATGGTTGACGTGTCCACGCTGGAGCAATGAGGATCAGCTGGCAGGGTTCCGACTTCATCTTCCTGATCACCCTTGCGAGGAGAGGAATCGGAGGAAAAGTGTAAGTATAGATCCCTGACCATGCAATCGAAAATGCATCCCCCCATGATCCCTGTTGGTGATGCCAACTTGCATAATGTCAGCATTTGGTGTTCCGGAAGGATGCAAATAGGTCAAGATTCGGTTTTCCCCACTGGTCGAATATTCGATCTAGCGTTCTCTGGTCTAATTCCCACTCGTGGGAGGATGTCGCCAATCTGATTAGTGAATCCATAATGGTATTCTGTAGGCCTGGGACATGCTCTGCAGTTATGTGGATTGAGTGGTGAATGCACCATTTCCAGATGGTTTGTGCTTCTCGAGAGAGTATTCGAGAACGTGTTCCTCCCTGCTAGTTAGGTAGTGCATTATGGTGGTATTGACTGTCCTGCCAAGCACTGCTGACTCTCGTATCCTTGGAAGGAAGTCTTGCAAGGCATAATGGACTGCTCTCAGCTCAAGAAGATTTATGTGGAACAAACAGTGAGAGGGTGGCCACTTGCAGCTCACCTGAAAGTCCTGCAAGCATGCGCCCCATCCTGTGCGCGATGCATCTGTAGTTACAATCATTGGAGGAACTCATGCCAAGAAGTCCTTTGGAAATATTCACGGGATTCGTCCACCAATCCAGAGAATGGACCATGCGTGGTATTACCTGGATGGTATCCTCGAAGGATCCTCGTGCTTGCATCCACTGCCTGTCCAGTTCTTCCTGAATTGAGAGCGTTTGCAGGCGGCAGAATGGAATGAGGTTTATACATGACAACATCATGCCCAGCAAGGACTTGTACTGCTGAACTGAAAGACACCTTTTTCTTTGGACGCTCCTTGCCAGCTGTATTAGCCTTATTTGTCTGTCCGGCTTGAATAGGCTTTGGCTTCCTGAGTGTCTAAGATAGCCCCTAGGAAGGCTAATCAAGTGGATGGCTGTAGGAACGATTTTTCTTTGTTGCTCGTAAGGCCTAATTCCTTGAAAAGGTGCAGAGTCGCCTTGACTGAGTTTTCTGCTGACTGGACATCTGGTGCTTTTACCAACCAGTCGTCAAGGTAGGGAAAAACCTGGTGTTTTTTCCTCCTTAGGTAGGCCACCACTGGCGCTAGACATTTGGTGAAGATTTGTAGGCCAAAGGGAAGGACCTTGAACTGGAAATGCTTGCAGTTGCAGGAAACCTCAGGTACTTTCTGTGGATCGGATGAATGGAAATGTGAAAGTACGCGCCCTGAAGGTCTAGAGAGGCCATGTAGTTTGCTCTGTTCAGAAGCTGGAGGACGTCTTGGAGGGTGACTATCTGAAATGTTTGCTTCTTGAGGTACTTGTTTAGCTCCTGTAAGTCCAGGATTGGCCTCCATAGGTGAGACTTTTTTCGGATGGGAAAGAAGTGGGAGTAAAAACACTTTCCCCTCTGGGAAAGCGGAACAGACTCTATATCCCCTTTCTTCAGCATGGTTCTTACCTCCAAGCGGAGTAGACGAAGGTGTTTTTGATGAATCTAGGATGGAGGCATTGAAGGGGGGATCTGGGTGAATTCCAACAGGTGTCCGAAGCGGATGACATCCAGCACCCACTTGTCTTTGGTTATTTGTTGCCAGCGTTGGATATGATGATTTAGAACTCTGTGCTAAATTGTAGGAGGAGAATGATTAAGACGTGTCGTTAGACAGTCAATGTCTGCGCGCGGATTCTTTAGGTTGACGCCCCTGTTTGCTCTTGTGGTAGGACCTGTGATGTGCTGTGGGAGGTGGTTGCCTCGGCTGGTACTGTGTTCTAGAAGGCTGAAACGTGGAGGAATAGGATCAGTACCTATACTGTTGGTATCCCCCACAAAAGGAAGGTTGGCCTCTGCCCCTAGCACCATGAAAGGGCAATTTTCTGTATTGCAGAGTGCCCAAGGATTTTGTTGTTTCCATATCTGACTTGATGGTTTGAAGGGTGTTGTCGACGTGCTTGCCAAATAGAGCTTCTCATTCGTATGGAAGATCTAGAAGTTTAGTAGGTACTTCTGGATGAAAGTGGGTGGCTGTGAGCCAACCTTGATGCCTCAACACAGCTGAACCCGCGAGAAATCTGAAGCCCATTGCTGCAATATCCAGTGCACAATCAATCTCAGCTGAAGTTCGCTGGCCCTCTACCAGAAATGTCCTAGCTTCTGTCTTGGAGGTGTCTGAACGGCGTCTGAAAGCTCTTTTAATGAATGGGATATATCCGACCAGAGCTGTCGATCGTGTCTGCCTGGCAGAGCAAGCGAGTTGGCCGCCCTTACCACAATAGTGGACAGTGAGGAGAAAGGCTTGCCGATGGTATCTAAGCGCCTCCTTTCCTTATTTGGCAGTGATGTCAATGGCGAAGAGGGGTTCCTGGAGGGACGTTGGGAGGAATGGACTCTGGTAAGTCAAATCTTAACTATTACATCCCCCACCCTACCTGCATGCCATCACATACCCCCACCCTCACCCTCACCCCCATCACTCCAACTCCACACAAATGTCCCAACATCACAAACCACCCATCCCAACATCAAGCCCTGCATGCAACAACAAAGCCTGGACACCCATCACCAAAGCATGGCCATTGCACATACCCATACCCCTCCCTAAACCACCATCACAAAAGGTCCCACACAGGAATGCAAGCACTGGGGTACACGGTCACCCACCTATTGCACACCATGGCACACACAGATGTAATAAACATCCTTTTATACCCCTGCAGGACCCCTACCCAACGTCACCGGACAGGAGGGTCCACACATGTCCACACCACCAACAGAAGAGGCCCACAGTGATGACAGCAGCTCTGTCCAACTGGATCTAAATGACCAGCCCGGCCCATCGGGGACCTCGGGACAGTCAGTTCCCCTCACACAGTCACAGGCCACTACAGAGCTTCCCCCCTCTGGAAACACCAGCACAGCACCCACCCAGCGGGCCCATACCTCTGTCCCCAGGACACGTCAATCAGCAGTGTGTCCACCACTACAGGGAACCCTGGCTAACCCACCACCCAAACAACACCAGGGACCTGGGGGCAGTGGTAGTGGGCACACGGTCCAGGGGACGGAGGCCCAGGAACACAGGGGAACTGGGATGGCTGCTGTGCGACAGGGGGAGGACAGGCCAAGGGAACCCACTCTCCACGAGGCCCTCTCCAACATCATGGGAGCCTACCACCACTCCCAGGAGACGATGGCAACGGTACTGGCCAGGTTTCAGGAGACCCAGCGCCTGCAGGAGGAACAGTATTTGGGCTTCAGGGAGGAACACAGAGCCATCAATTCCACCCTGGACACCATTGTAGGGGTGCTGAAAGAAGTACTTAATACCAGGAGGGACACTGTGGCACAACAAGGGGCCCCTGACACTAGCCTGGACGATGAACTGCCCACCACCTCCGCCGGCGCTAGTGGACAGGAGGCACCGCCACAGGACCACCACACCAGCACCCCACCCCCTGCAAAGGGAGAACCACCCCGCAAGCGGTCCCCGAGATCCAGGACAAAGACAGAGAACGATGCCAAGACCCCCGCCAAGAATTGAGACCACCCTGAATGTCATCTGTCTGTCCCACTTTGTCACCCTGTCCATCCTCAACTGCCCCAGCTCCACTTCCTATGCCCATTTGGGCAATGCACCTGTGAGACTAATAGACTGGATTCTGCCATGGACATTCCTCCACCATCACCCCTCACCATTTTATAACCCCCACCAATATTGAGCACTTAAATAAACACCCTTGAAGCACAACACAATCTGGAGTCAGTCTGTGATTTCGAAATAGTGTATTAGCAATTACAGTGTCAAAATGCTCTTTCATATGTAATATCAACATACCTATGTCACACAGCTCTAGTCCATGAGGAAACAAAGCAGATGTCACACAGTGGGACCCACATCTGTGAAATCGTAAGGGAAAGTGACAACTCAGTGACCATACACTGAGTAAAAACGACAGACAGTAGAGAGGTAGTAGTGTTAAAGTACATGTAGTAGGCAGGTTTGTATTCTTACCTGTGTCTCACTGGAAATATTGCTGGATCACCGAGTTCCTGTTGTCTATGACTTCTTCTTCTGCTTCCTCGTCTTCACTGTCCACAGGCCACACAGCTGCAACAACACCGCCATCTGGACCATCCTCCTGCGGAAAAGGCACCTGTCGTCACAAAGCTAAGTTGTGAAGCATACAGCAGGCCAAGATGATCTGGCACACCTTATTTGGTGAGTAGAATAGGGATCCACCTGTCATATGGAGGCACCTGAACCTGGCCTTCAGGAGGCCGAAGGTCCGCTCTATATTCCGCCGAGTTCGCCCATTGGCCTCATTGTAGCATTCCTCTGCCCTTGTCCTGGGATTCCTCACTGGGGTCAGTAGCCATGACAGGTTGGGGTAACCAGAGTCACCTGCAAATGGCGAGGGACAACTGTTAGACACGCACTAACCTGTAGGGATATCCCCAGACCCAGACAACCATTCCCACAGACTTGCTTCCAGGTGCTCACCAAATAGCCACACACGGTACCTCTGGATTTGACCCATCACATAAGGGATGCTGCTATTCCGCAGGATGTAAGTGTCATGCACTGAGCCAGGGAACTTGGCATAAACATGGGAGATGCACTGGTCTGCCAAACACACCATCTGCACATTCATGGAATGATAACTCTTCCGGTTTCTGTACACCTGTTCACTCCTGCGGGGGGTACCAAAGCCACATGGGTCCCATCAATGGCACCAATGATGTTGGGGATATGTCCCAGGGCATAAAAGTCTCCTTTCACTGTAGGCAAATCCTCCACCTGAGGGAAAACGATGTAGCTCCGCATGTGTTTCAGCAGGGCAGACAACACTCTGGAAAACACGTTGGAAAACATAGGCTGGGACATCCCTGGTGCTATGGCCACTGTTGTTTGAAATTACCCACTTGCAAGGAAATGGAGTACTGACAGCACCTGCACTTGAGGGGGGATTTCTGTGGGATGGCGGATAGCTGACATCAGGTCTGGCTCCAACGGGGCACACAGTTCCAGGATTGTGGCACGGTCAAGCCTGTAGGTGATGATCACATGTCTTTCCTCCATTGTCGACAGGTCCACCAGCGGTCTGTACACCTGAGGATGCCGCCATCTCCTCACATGTCCCAGCAGACGGTGCCTATGAAGGACAACAGCGAGCACAGAGTCAACCAACTCAGAGGTACGTACCCACAGCTTACACATAACACGAATCATAATCCAATATTTGGCCTATATGAGTGTTGAGGCAAGGCCTAGGTATGTGTGACACAGTTAAAAATTAAGCCCCTGAAATGACGGCTGCCTGACCCGTAAAGTGGGACAATGGGATGTGAGGTAACTGCGATGGCGTTGTACACCGTCGCGGTAGGCGGTCGAAGACCGCGGCGCAATGCTGCATTGGTTAACATTGGACCCTATGGGTCCCAGGAGCCAATGACGATGTACGCCGGCAGTGACGGTACGCACTGCCGCAGACCTGACCGCCATTTTCTATCTGTTCAATCACTCGATACCTGATCTTCGACAGGAGAGGACCTACACTGCAAGTGCTGCTGTGACCTTGGTCTGGAAGAGACAATGGCTCGTGCATCTGGGGAAAGGGCCCCTGCCTTCACATCGGAGGAGTTGGAGAAACTTGTGGATGGGGTCCTCCCCCAGTACACGCTACTCTACGGTCCTCCAGACAAACAAGTAAATACACTGGGAGCATGCTGTATGGGCTATGCCTGTGTGGAGTGGGGTGGATGAAAGATGGGGGGGAGGAGATTGAGGCGTGCATGAAACGACGGTGAGTGCATGTGCATCATGGCAAGGGTAGGGAGGGGTACAGGTGGGAGTATGGATTCAGCTGCGACACCTTCCAAGGTGGGGAAGGGCCACAAGAAAGTCAGCAAGGCTGGGAAGAGCAGCACGGCGGAGAAGACCGCCATTATCCCCGCTGCCCAGGAGGCGACCGCCACCATCCCCGCTGCCCAGGAGGCCACTGCCAGCACCAGCCCTGCTGCCTAGGAGGCCACCACCATCATCCCCGCTTCCCAGGAGGCCAGCACCAGCCCTGCTGCCCAGGAGGCGACCGCCACCAGCCCTGCTGCCCAGGAGGCCTCCGCCAGCACCAGCCCTGCTGGGCCATGAAGGACCACCAGCACCAGCCCCGCTGGGCCATGAAGGACCGCCAGCACCAGCCCCGCTGGTCCAGATAGGACCGCCAGCACCAGCCCCGCTGGGCCAGACAGGACCGCCAGCACCAGCCCCGCTGGGCCAGACAGGACCGCCAGCACCAGCCCCGCTGGGCCAGACATGACCGCCTGCAGCAGCCCCGCTGGGCCAGACAGGACCGCCTGCAGCTGAGTCACTGCAAAGGACCCCGCCGCAACAAGCACCGCTGAACAGGGCACCGCCGCCACAAGCACCGCTGAACAGGGCACCGCCGCCACAATCACCGCTGAACAGGGCACCGCCGCCACTAGCACCACTGAACAGGGCACCGCCGCCACTAGCACCGCTGGCCCATGGGCACCAAGGGCACTGATGCTACTGAGTCCGTAACAAGCAGGATGAAGCACTCTGGGCACCAAGCCCCCTCCAGAACCAGTGGAGATTCACATCCATTACCTCAGTCCTTGGCAGGATGAAGCACTCTGGGCATCAAGCCCCCTCCAGAACCAATGGAGTATCACATCCACTGCCTCTGTCCTTGGCAGGATGAGGCACTCTGGGCACAAAGCCCCCTCCAGAACCAGTGGAGAAAGGCATCCACTTGAGAGACTGGCTTTGCACTCCCCAGGATGGAACAGTGGGCAAACCACCCACTTGTTAGACTTGAGAGACTGTGGCTTTGCACTCCCCAGGATGGTACAGTGGGCAAACCACCCACTGTAGAGACTTGAGAGACTGTGGCTTTGCACTCCCCAGGATGGAACAGTGGGCAAACCACCCACTGTAGAGAGTTGAAAGACTGTGGCTTTGCACTCCCCAGGATAAAGCAGTGGGCAAACCACCCACTTGTTAGACTTGAGAGACTGTGGCTTTGCACTCCCCAGGATGGAACAGTGGGCAACCCACCCACTGTAGAGACTTGAGAGACTGTGGCTTTGCACTCTCCAGGATAAAGCAGTGGGAAAACCACCCACTTGTTAGACTTGAGAGACTGTGGCTTTGCACTCCCCAGGATGGAACAGTGGGCAACCCACCCACTGTAGAGACTTGAGAGACTGTGGCTTTGCACTCCCCAGGATGGTACAGTGGACAACCCACCCACTGTAGAGACTTGAGAGACTGTGGCTTTGCACTCCCCAGGATAGAACAGTGGGCATATGGCCCCCTCGTGGATTTGGCGTTGTGCACTCAACCGGATGAGGTGCCCCCCTTTCCCTTCCCCCTGAGGTGCCTGTTTTATTGCTATCTGATGCCCCTGCAGTGTTCTCTCCGTCATGTTTGGGGATTGAGTGTGGGCCTCGCCCATACCGTGTGGGCCCAGTGTTCCACGGACTTCAATGGAGCACTACCTGGACTACTATTCTTGGTGTGTATTTTGTTTATAGTGTATATATATATATTTTTGCGTCCTGGATTTTAATATATTACAATGGTTACACTCATTTCCTTTTGTCTTTGCATTCTTCTGGGGGGCTTGGTGGGTGTAACTGTAATGTATCAATATGTACTAGTGTGTGTGTTGTCGTGGGTGAGGGTGGGGGTGCTGTGTATTGCATGTGTGTGTCCCTGTTATTTCCCTTCCCCCCTCCCCTGTGTCGTAGGTGCAGTACTCACCGTGGTCTTCGCCGCCGGCTTTCGTGCTCCTGGTAGAGGAGCAAGAAGATAAGGGCTGGCAGGATCTGGAGCTCGGGGTCCATGGCGTCCAGATTCCTCGTGGGGTGTGTAGAAGTGAGCGTTTTCCCTTTGAAGTCCTGTTTCCGCCGTGTTTTTGTTCGCGTGGAATCCGCCCCGGAAAAGGTGGCGGATTGGTAGGTTGTGATACTGTGGGCGGTACATTGTCCTCCGCCTGTCTGTTGGCGGTGACCGCTGCGCTGATTGTTTGTACCGCCGTAGCGGTCTGAGTGTTAAAGTGGCTGTCTTTGTTGGAGGTTTCCGCCACGGTCATGATTCCATTTTCTTTTCCGCCGGCCTGTTTGCGGTTTTACCGCCACTTTAACACCGACCGCCAGGGTTGTAATGACCACCTTAGTCTTCATCTTTGAAGGACTACCAGTTTTTGAGGATGCCTCAGCCGATTTTTAAACAATTTTTCTTGGTCTTCCCTCTGAAGAAACGTCAGATTGTCGTTTGACAGGCGTTTTCACGACAGAAACGGAAGAGGCACTGTCAGATATTGACGAATTGCTATGTGTGGGTCATAATATGTGTAGCGGTAAACAGCCGCAGCGGCGTTAAGTTGGCGGCAGTCAGCATGGCGGTAAGTGGAACTTACTGCCATTGTCATAATGAGGGCCTTTATGTTTTGAGTCACTGGTATGTGTAATAAACATGGCTCTCTTCCCAAAGACAAACCAGTTGCCTGTCATTGACTCGTTGGGTATCAGGAGGGGGCACACCCCGGCACTGGGGGGCTGTGGGTCCTAAATCCAGTAGCCCTGCCATTATTGCATAACCACATTTGCAGAAATAATTTTAAGACAGCCAGTTCAGCAGAACTCCTGCTACAAAGAAGTGTACCTGAATGGGTTCAAAGGCCTAAAACCATGCAGATGACACAAAGTGTGATGTAAAGAAGCCATTACTTGGAAAAACATTTGGAACTCAACTGCTGCTAGAAAATAGCCACAAAAAATTGAAGGAATGGTCCATGGAGCTGGTACATATTTGCTGCCAGGAAATGAACTGTTAAGGAACTGCCAAGAACTCAGAGATGTGGACCACTCGTTGTGTTTTAAATATTATTTTTGTATTTTTATGGAAATTCGCGTGATATGATTTTTTAAAGTATTGTATTTTATATGGCCTTTTATGACTGAAATAAAGAAAGAAATCTGGAATCCATGAAGTTGTGACACACCCTTTCCACCTGTATCAAAAATATGCTGAATAAGGGCAAGGCAAGGTGAAGATATACCAACATCAAAACATAGGGCGCCACCTGCTGTGAGACACTGTTAGTTATGTCTGGAGGCTCAAGTGTGTATCTTGTAGTTATGGTTGTCCTGGAATTCATCTCCAAAGCCATCCATAAGTGTCCACCTGGGTTCCAGCACTAAAAAGCATCAAAGAGCTGTGGTACTATGACCGTCAACACGGTTGAACTTTAAAGAAATCTCCAAGAACCAAAGAGAAGCCCCAAGACATCCGAGGAGTGTCATCCTTGCAACTCGGGGTGGGCGCCTATTGTTTGGGAGGGAGTTTTGGTGATTGGACCTAAAGAAGACCCAAGTGACAAGATCCCTGTCACAGGAAGCTCTACACCAACCACACATCTATGACTGACTGAAGCAGCACATTATGCATGGACCTTGGAAACTTGGCAGCTATGGCCATTTTAGTCAACATTTCGAAACACTGCTTACCTGAGACCTCTAAAACCAGTGCACACGGGCGGGAGGAGGCTGCCTACGACGCTCTGCAGGGACCGAAGGTGCATAAACTTGACACGCGCTTTCCGCTGTGCTCAACACTCTGCTCTTGGCCACAGAGGGCGAAGGGCTGAAACGGACTACACCTCCCAGGCACACCAGCGGGAGAAGGTCACCGCTGACGCTCTGCAGCGCCCGAAGGCGCATAAACTTGACATGCACTTGCTGCTGCGTGGAATGTGCCCCGGCGCGTGCCTTGGCGAAGACTGGTCCAAGAGCGGGCACGTCTGTGCCCGTCCGTGGCCAAACGAGGCAACTGTTGTAAAGAATGTTGCACAAAACGAGCCAGGTCCCATAGTTATATCGCAGGGCATAGAGCCTATAGATGAAGTTGGTTTAGCCCCGAGCCCTAGGTGGAGGCGTAATACCATAGATGATCGAAGGGTGGCCTATGGCGAAGGCCAACCTAGTGGACAGTGTACAATTATTAGTAAGAAGCAGCGTGACTTGCCACCGGACTGCTCAAGACCCATTACAAATTTCATAGTACCTAGTATGCCACAGCCAGGCAACATTTTGAACCTAACGCGCACAGCACCAGCCCCATTGCAATCTACCACCAGAGTGCTGCCCCTATGTAATCATCATGGCCAATGTTCCCCCTTTACGGCCAGGTCAGAGTGAGTCCCAAGGGACTCTGAAGAACAAAGTATTGTATTGGCTGTTCCAAAAAATGTATTTACAACAGCTAATGCCCACCAGATCATCCTAACTTGAAGAGTAAACTGGGTGGGTCCTTTAGGGAAAGGATGTGGGGGAGATTGTATAATTATTAACTTTAGGAGCCCTAGACTTGTGAGGGGCATTTTATTTAGGGCTACCTTCCACCTTCACCATGCTAATACTCCACCATTGCTCCTGTTGAGTGCATTCTAGCGACATTTGCAACCTGCACAATCGGGGCACCACCCGGTACATCACTATTCTGAGCCAATTATAACTTTTTACCATAGCCACCCAGTCCCATTAAGCAATAGATATCAGGCCCTGAGTATACTTTCACACAACGATTGACAAAAGTATAGGGGACACGCAGATAGTTTAAAGATGGGGCCCAATACGGTGGGGTTCACTGGAAAGATAAAGTTTACTGGCCATAGTAATGTCCCCACAGAGACCCAAGGGACAGAAGGGTCGGACTCCAAGGCCTGTACTAATAACCCCCCTAGGGAATTAATCAGGAATTTTTGTAGTACCAATAGCAAAATAGAAGCAAGCAATGGCGATAATGAGTTTATTAGAAATATTAAAGAGCGCCATAACTTTGCCACATGGAATGTCCAAGGTCTACGTAGTAAAATTGAGACAGAGAAGTGGGGTAGAATCATCAACAAACTTGACCTGGTATGTATTCAAGAAACTTGGTGTGATTCCCCGGTCCATATGCAAGGATATACCTCACTTCCTGCCAGCTACTCGTTCCCAATCTGGGAGGGCTAAGGGTGGGCTTCAAGTGCTTATTTCATATAAACTCCCTATAGTGGTTAAAAAGGCCTCCTGGGAGACCCCAAAGTTTCAACTGTTGTGGCTGAAGTATACGAGTATGATCGATGTGGTATATTATATAGGAAGTTGGCTCTGTATGTACTATTTCAAAGTAAGAAATAGTGTGCACAGAGTCCAAGGGTTCCCCTTAGAGGTAAGATAGTGGCAAAAAAGAGATAATTCTAATGCTCTATTTTGTGGTAGTGTGGTCGAGCAGTCGGCTTATCAGAGAGTAGTGTTAAGCATTTGTTGTACACACACAGGCAATAAATGAGGAACACACACTCAAAAGACAATTCCAGGCCAATAGGTTTTTATATAGAAAAATATATTTTCTTAGTTTATTTTAAGAACCACAGGTTCGAGATTTACAATCAATACTTCAAATGAAAGGTACTTCACTAAGGTATCATAGGGACTTTGAATCAACAAACTAGCATGTACAGTTTTGGCAAAAATGGCAATAAGCTATTTTAAAACTAGACAGTGCAAATTTCAACAGTTCCTAGGGGAGGTAAGTATTTGTTAGTTTTGCAGGTAAGTAAACCACCTACAGGGTTCAAATTTGGGTCCAAAGTAGCCCACCGTTGGGGGTTCAGGGCAACCCCAAAGTTACCACACCAGCAGCTCAGGGCCAGTCAGGTGCAGAGGTCAAAGTGGTGCCCAAAACGCATAGGCTTCAATGGAGAAGGGGGTGCCCTGGTTCCAGTCTGCCAGCAGGTAAGTACCCGCAACTTCGGAGGGCAGACCAGGGGGGTTTTGTAGGGCACCGGGGGGGACACAGGTCAGCACAGAAAGTACACCCTCAGCGGCACGGGGGCGGCCGGGTGCAAAGTGCAAACAGGCGTCGGGTTTGCAATAGGTTTCAATGGGAGACCCAGGGTCTCTTCAGCGAAGCAGGCAGGCAAGGGGGGGGGGCTCCTCGGAGTAGCCACCACCTGGGCAAGGGAGAGGGCCACCTGGGGGTCACTCCTGCACTGGAGGTCGGATCCTTCAGGTCCTGGGGGCTGCGGGTGCAGTGTCGTTACCAGGCGTCGGGTCCTTGGAAGCAGGCAGTCGCGGTCAGGGGGAGCCTCTGGATTTCCTCTGCAGGCGTCGCTGGGGGGGCTCAGGGAGGTCAACTCTGGCTACAGACAGGGTCGCAGTCACCGGGGAGTCCTCCCTGTAGTGTTGTTTCTCCGCAGGTCGAGCCGGGAGCGTCGGGTGCAGAGGGAAAAGTCTCAAGCTTCTGGCGGGAATCGTGGAGTCCTTTTAAAGTTGTTTCTTTGTTGCAAGTTTTGGTTTCTTTGGAGCAGGGCCGCTGTCCTCAGCAGTTCTTGGTCCTTTTAGATGCAGGGTAGTCCTCTGAGGCTTCAGAGGTCACTGGACCCTAGGGGACGCATGGCTGTTGCAGTTTTTCTTGAAGTGGGGAGACAGGCCGGTAGGGCTGGGGCCAAAGCAGTTGGTGTCTCGGTCTTCTCTGCAGGGCTTCAGGTCAGCAGTCCTTCTTCGTCTTAGGTTGCAGGAATCTCTCTTCTTAGGTTCTGGGGGCCCCTAAATACTCAATTTAGGGGTGTGTTTAGGTCTGGGGGGTTAGTAGCCAATGGCTACTAGCCCTGAGGGTGGCTACACCCTCTTTGTGCCTCCTCCCTGAGGGGAGGGGGCACATCCCTAATCCTATTGGGGGAATCCTCCATCTGCAAGATGGAGGATTTCTAAAAGTCAGAGTCACCTCAGCTCAGGACACCTTAGGGGTTGTCCTGACTGGCCAGTGACTCCTCCTTGTTTTTCTCATTATCTCCTCCGACCTTGCCTCCAAAAGTGGGGCCGTGGCCGGAGGGGGCGGGCATCTCCACTAGCTGGAATGCCCTGGGGCACTGTAATAAAGTGGGTGAGCCTTTGAGGCTCACGCCAGGTGTTACAGTTCCTGCAGGGGGAGGTGAGAAGCACCTCCACCCAGTACAGGCTTTGTTACTAGCCACAGAGTGACAAAGGCACTCTCCCCATGTGGCCAGCAACATGTCTGGTGTGTGGCAGGCTGGCAAAACTAGTCAGCCCACACTGGAAGTCAGGTATGTTTTCAGGGGGCATCTCTAAGATGCCCTCTGGGGTGTATTTCACAATAAAATGTACACTGGCATCAGTGTGCATTTATTGTGCTGAGAAGTTTGATACCAAACTTCCCAGTTTTCAGTGTAGCCATTATGAGGCTGTGGAGTTCATGTATGACAAACTCTCAGACCATATACTCTTATGGCTACCCTGCACTTACAATGTCTAAGGTTTTGCTCAGACACTGTAGGGGCATAGTGCTCATGCACCTATGCCCTCACCTATGGTATAGTGCACCCTGCCTTAGGGCTGTAAGGCCTGCTAGAGGGGTGCCTTATCTATGCCATGGGCAGTGTGAGGTTGGCATGGCACCCTGAGGGGAGTGCCATGTCGACTTAGTCATTTTCTCCCCACCAGCACACACAAGCTGGCAAGCAGTGTGTCTGTGCTGAGTGAGGGGTACCCAGGGTGGCATAAGACATGCTGCAGCCCTTAGAGACCTTCCCTGGCATCAGGGCCCTGGGTACCAAGGGTACCAGTTACAAGGGACTTACCTGGATGCCAAGGTGTGCCAATTGTGAAAACAAAGGTACAGTTTTAGGGAAAGAACACTGGTGCTGGGGCCTGGTTAGCAGGCCTCAGCACACTTTCAAATCATAACTTGGCATCAGCAAAGGCAAAAAGTCAGGGGGTAACCATGCCCTCCCACGAAAATAATGTTTTCGATTCTACCCGCTGCAGAGTAGCTCATGCACTAGATCAGAACCTACACAAAATTCTACGCTCTATTTAGTCTAATTTTTTAATTTTGTGGGTTGGTGACTTTAAGATGTGGGCCAACCAGTCATGAGGGGGTACAGAATAACCATTTTTATCATAATGATTATGGAGAGGTGCGCAATATGATTTTGTCAAAATATGATTTGATGTTAATGGAATGTAAACAAGATGTTAATGGGGAGGTAATACCATCATTTAGAGGGACAAACTCCTTATCTGTAATTGATCATACTGTAGTGTCATAATTTGCCAAAAACGTATGCGATACCCCCTACATTGCCCAGCCAATACTGAGCGATCATGATTCGATTATTCTCCCAACAGTATTTAGGGGCCCAAAGGAAGAGTTCCATATTATTGCGAACTAGGTAGAGGTACATAGAACAAATGGGGTGAGACTGAAATGGAAAGACGTGGATCCAGCAGATCTTTTACAGAATATTGTGCGAGGATGTCCGTCTGAAATTAATTACTGCTTAAAAGAGGAAATAGAAGCCTCACAGTTGCTCAGTAGTTTTAGTAAAGTCAGATCGCATACAAAGAGCCTTCTGACATCTTACCCCCAATTTAGGCAGACTAAGAAGAATAAAGGGTGGTGTGACCATGCATGCACCAAAGCCAGGGGAGATCTTAAACTAGCCCTTCACGTATCTCCCAGTGACCCAGTAGCAATCAGGTCACTATGGGTAAAATATAGGGAAGTCCTGGAGCGAAGAAAGAAAGAGAGGATGGAAGAGGCATGGACAAATCTGGCATTGGCGACGGATACAAATAATACCAAATTGTTCTGGGAAATAGTAAATGCCCCTTTTTTGACCAAGTGGGCGCCTCCTGAACTGGGTTCTAGCGTATCCTGTGCAGCTTGGGTGGACCACTTCTCAGAGGTCTTCAAGAAAAGAAGTGCGACAGTAGACATACCTAGGCAACTGGAGTTGGGGTATCCCAACCATTTACATTTCACCATAGATGAGGTTTTATCAGCTATATCAGTTAGTGCCGGGGATAAGGCCCCAGGCCCAGATGGGGTACCGGTTGATGTTTTTAAATATCAAAGTGATTTTTGGGTACCTATTCTGACAAGGCTGTTTAATATAGCAATGGCTGGGGAAATCCCGTTGTCCTGGACTACTTCCATCATTATACCAATGTACAAAAAAGGTGACACAGCTGAATCCAAAAACTATTGCCCAATTAGCAGGGTAATCTTGGCAAGACTCCATGACTGGGCATTGGATAATAATATTCTTTCACCTGCCCAGTTTGGGTTTAGGGCAGGACTATAGTGCAATGTCTTAACTTAGATCTGATCATAGGGAAGTATACAAAGTCCAAAAAAGGGGCTCTCTGCTTTGCAGATCTTAGTAGTGCCTTCGATTTGGTTGAGCATACCCTTCTTTGGACCACACTACTTGATATGGGCGCTCCAAGATACATCATTGATTTCATTTCCCACCTTTATTCAGATTTAACATGTAAAGTCCGCTTTAGCCAATTAGGAGAGTGCACTCCCCCTTTTAATATTGGTAGAGGTATTCGCCAAGGCTGTGTACTGGTCCCGTTATTGTTTTCTTTATATATTAATAATGGGGTGGACAAGTTCCTGCAGGAAATCCAGGTGGATCCCCCCCCATGTGGCAGGTTGTCCCGTTACTCTATGCTGATGATGTTGTCCTGATTTCTAGGACCCCAGTGGGGCTTCAAAAACTAATGGACAGTCTAGAACAGTCCATGACCTCAAAGGGTATGGTGATTAACAAATCTAAAACTTTTACTATGACCTGTGGCCAAAGGATAAAGAAATGCAGGAGTTTTTATATCCATAACACAGAGATTACTACTGTAAATTCTTTTAGTTACCTGGGTGTACCGTTTTTGAGCAATGGGCAATGGGAACAACATATTAATTCGGGAAAGGATAAGTTGAGAAGGAACTCCGGTGCTTCAACAGTTTAGGGTTCTCTCCTTTCATGTGCATCAGCCATCTGAGAGGTCTGTGGTCAATGGAGGAAAGACATGTGATCATCACCTACAGGCTTGACCGTGCCACAATCCATGAACTGTGTACCCAGCTGGAGCCAGACCTGATGTCAGCTATCCGCCATCCTACAGGAATCCCCCCTCAAGTGCAGGTGCTGTCAGTACTCCATTTCCTTGCAAGTGGGTCATTTCAAACAACAGTGGCCATAGCATCAGGGATGCCCCAGCCTATGTTTTCCAACGTGTTGTCTGGCCTGCTGAAACACATGCAGAGCTACATCGTTTTCCCTCAGGTGGAGGATTTGCCTACAGTGAAAGGTGATTTCTATGCCCTGGGACATATCCCCAACATCATAGGTGCCATTGATGGGACACATGTGGCCTTGGTCCCCCCATGCAGGAGTGAACAGGTGTACAGAAACCGGAAGAGTTATCATTCCATGAATGTGCAGATGGTGTGTTTGGCAGACCAGTACATCTCCCATGTGAATGCCAAGTTCTCTGGCTCAGTGCATGACGCTTACATTCTGCGGAATAGCAGCATCCCTTATGTGATGGGGCAGCTCCAGAGGCACCGTGTGTGGCTATTAGGTGAGCACCTGGAAGCAAGACAGTGGGAATGGTTGTCTGGGTCTGGGTATATCCCTACAGGTTAGTGTGTGTCTAACAGTTGTCCCTCCCCATTTGCAGGTGACTCTGGTTACCCCAACCTGTCATGGCTACTGACCCCAGTGAGGAATCCCAGGACAAGGGCAGAGGAATGCTACAATGAGGCCCATGGGCGAACTCGGCGGATTATAGAACGGACCTTCAGCCTCCTGAAGGCCAGGTTCAGGTGCCTCCATATGACAGGTGGATCCCTATTCTACTCACCAAAGAAGGTGTGCCAGATCATCGTGGCCTGCTGTATGCTTCTCAACTTGGCTTTGCGATGACAGGTGCCTTTTCTGCAGGAGGATGGTCCAGATGGCGGTGTTGTTGCAGCTGTAGAGCCTGTGGACAGTGAAGACGAGGAAGCAGAAGAAGAGGACATGGACAACAGGAACTCAGTTATCCTGCAATATTTCCAGTGAGACACAGGTAAGAGTACAGACCTGCCTACTACATGTACTTTAACACTACTACCTCTCTACTGTCTGTCGTTTTCACCCAGTGTGAGTTTTCACTTTCCCTTACGTTTTCAAAGATGTGGGTCCCACTGTGTGACATCAGCTTTGTTTCCTCATGGACTAGAGCTGTGTGACATAGGTATGTTGGCATTACAATTGAAAGAGCATTTTGTCACTGTAATTGCTAATACACAATTTCTAAATCACAGACTGACTCCAGATTGTTTTGTGCTTCAAGGGTGTTTATTTAAGTGATCAATATTGGACGGGGTTGTAAAATGGTGAGGGGTGATAGTGGAGGAATGTCCATGGCAGAGTCCAGTCTATTAGTCTCACAGGTGCATTGCCCAAATGGGCATAGGAAGTGGAGCTGGGGCAGTTTGAGGATGGACAGGGTGACAAAGTGGGACAGAAAGATGACATTCAGGATGGTCTCATTTCTTGGCGGGGGTCTTGGCATCGTTCTCTGTCTTTGTCCTGGATCTCAGGGACCGTTTGTAGGGTGGTTCTCCCTCTGCAGGGGGTGGGGTGCTGGTGTGGTGGTCCTGTGGCGGGGCGTCCTGTCCACTAGCGCCGGCGGAGGTGGTGGGCAGTTCATCGTCCATGCTAGTGTCAGGGGCCCCTAGTTGTGCCACAGTGTCCCTCCTGGTGTTGAGTAATTCCTTCAGCACCCCTACGATGGTGCCCAGGGTGGAATTGATGGCTCTGAGTTCCTCCCTGAAGCCCAAATACTGTTCCTCCTGCAGGCGCTGGGTCTCCTGAAACTTGGCCGTACCGTTGCCATCGTCTCCTGGGAGTGGTGGTAGGCTCCCATAATGGAGGAGAGGGCCTCGTGGAGAGTGGGTTCCCTTGGCCTGTCCTCCCCCTGTCGCACAGCAGCCCTTCCAGTTCCTCTGTGTTCCTGGGCCTCCGTCTCCTGGACCGTGTGCCCACTACCACTGCCCCCAGGTCCCTGTTGTTGTTGGGGTGGTGGGTTAGCCTGGGTTCCCTGTATTGGGGGAAAACGCTGCTGCTTGACGTGTCCTGGGGACAGAGGTATGGGCCCGCTGGGTGGGTGCTGTGCTGGTGTTTCCAGAGGGGGGAAGCTCTGTAGTGGCCTGTGACTGTGTGAGGGGAACCAACTGTCCCGAGGTCCCTGATGGGCCGGGCTGGTCATCTAGATCCAGTTGGACAGAGGTGCTGTCATCACTGTGGGCTTCTTCTGTTGGTGGTGTGGACATGTGTGGACCCTCCTGTCCGGTGATGTTGGGTAGGGGTCCTGCAGGGGTATAAAAGGATGCCTATTACATCTGTGTGTGGCATGGTGTGCGATGGGTGGGTGACCGTGTACCCCAGTGCTTGCATTCCTGTGTGGGACCTTGTGTGATGATGGTTTAGTGGGGTGTATGGGTATGTGCAGTGGCCATGCTGTGGTAATGAGTGACCATGCTTTGTTGTTGCATGCAGGGCTTGGTGTTGGAATGTGTGGTTTGTGATATTGGGACATTTGTGAGGAGTTGGAGTGATGGGGGTGAGGGTGGGGGTATGTGATGGCATGCAGGTAGGGTGGGGGATGTAATAGTAAAGCTTTGACTTATCAGAGTCCATTCTTCTATCTACTCCTGCGAGGCACTCAGGATGCAGAATCGCCAAGACCTGCTCCTCCCATGTTGTTAGTTGTGGGGGAGGAGGTGGGGGTCCGCCCCCAGTCCGCTGAACCGCAAGGTGGTGTCTTGAGACCACGGAACGCACCTTCCCCCGTAGGTCGTTCCACCTCTTGCTGATGTCATCCCTATTTCTTGGATGCTTTCCCACTGCGTTGACCATGTCCACTATTCTTCGCCATAGCTCCATCTTCCTAGCTATGGAGGTGTGCTGCACCTGTGCTCCGAATAGCTGTGGCTCTACCCGGACGATTTCCTCCACCATGACCCTGAGCTCCTCCGCAGAGAACCTAGGGGGGCTTTGCCGTGCCATGGGGTGGTGTGGGTGATGTGTGGGGTGGTGTGTGTGGTGATAGGTGTGCTGATATCAAGTGGTGTGTTGTGTGAGGTACGTGGAAGTTCTATTGGTGATGATATTTTGTGCCTGTGGATGCTTGGTTGTGGATTGTAGTGTCTCTCTCTGGCCTTCTCTAGGGAATGTTGTCGGAAGGGTTTGTGGGTGATGTGGGTGTGTGTTTTATATTGTATTAGGTGTGTGGGAGTGGTGTGTGTATGTGTATCAGGTGTGTGTATTTCGAATTGTCCAATGTGGCTGTGTTTTGTATATGTGTGTGTATTTTGAGCGTGGCGGTGTGTACCGCCAATGGAATACCGCGGTTGAAAGACCGCCGGGTGGATTCGTGTGTCGTGATAGTGTGGGCGTATTTCTGTTGGCGTGACGGTGGAGGTTTTGTTTTCGCCACTTTATCACTGACCTTTGGTGTGGCGGACTTGTGTGGGTGTCTGAATTTTGGTGGATTCCGTGCTGTGGGCCATGATAGCTGTGGCGGCTTTCCGCGGCCGCAGCGGTGTGTTGGCAGTCTTCTGCACGGCGGTAAGTGGCTTTTACTGCCAATGTTGTAATGAGGGCCTATGTGTTCAGCATCAGTTTTGAACGCTCCAGATTATTCAAAGCAGTTCATTGTGCAGACTGATGCCTCTGAGCATGGGATAGGAGCAGTTCTATCCCAAACCAATGATGATGGCCTTGACCAGCCTGTTGCTTTTATTAGCAGGAGGTTACTCCCCAGGAGCAGCATTGAAGTGACATTGAAAAGGAAGCCTTTGCTGTGGTTTGGTCCCTGAAGAAGTTGAGACCATACCTGTTTGCTACTCACTTCACCGGAGGTCTGTACACCGGAGGATGCCCCAATCTCTTCACATGTCCCATCGGATGGTGCCTATGAAGGACAACAGCGAGCACAGAGTCAACCAACTTAGAGGTACGTATCCACAGCTTACACAGAACACAAATCATAATCCGAAAAGTGGCCTGTATGTGTGTTGAGGCTAGGCCTAGGTATGTGTGACGCAGTTAAAAATAAAGCCATGTGGGCCCCTGAAATGGTGGCTGCCTGACCTCTAAAGTGGGACAATGGGATGTGAGGTAACTGCGCTGGCATTGTACACCGTCGCGGTAGGCGGTCGAAGACCGCGGCGCAATGCTGCATTGGTTAACATTGGACCCTATGTGTCCCAGGAGCCAATGACGATGTACGCCGGCAGTGACGGTACGCACCGCCACGGACGTGACCGCCATTTTCTATCTGTTCAATCACTCGATACCTGATCTTTGACAGGAGAGGACCTACACTGCAAGTGCTGCTGTGACCTCGGTCTGGAAGAGACAATGGCTCGAGTGTCTGGGGAAAGGGCCCCTGCCTTCACATGGGAGGAGTTGGAGAAACTCGTGGATGGGGTCCTCCCCCAGTACACGCTACTCTACGGTCCTCCAGACAAACAGGTAAGTACACTGGGAGCCTGCTGTATGGGCTATGCCTGTGTGGAGTGGGGTGGATGAAAGATGGGGGGGAGAGATTGAGGTGTGCATGAAACGCCGATGAATGCATGTGCCACATGGTAAGGGTAGGGATGGGGGCCAATGACTGTGACGGTGCAGTTGGTAATAAAATTTCTCTTCCCCTGTACAATTCATGTAGGTCAGCGCCCACCAGAAAAAAGATATTTGGCGTGCCATCGCAAAGGACGTCCAGACCCTGGGGGTCTACCACAGAAGGAGCACCCACTGCCAGAAAAGATGGGAGGACATTCGCCGCTGGATCAAGAAGACGGCAGAGGCCCAGCTGGGGATGGCCTCCCAACGTGGGAGGGGTGCCCGTCGCACAGTGACCCCCCTGATGTTCAGGATCCTGGCGGTGGCGTACCCGGAGTTGGATGGGAGCTTGAGGGCATCACAGCAGCCACAAAGGGGTGAGTACACTCTCACCCTGCTGATTTTGCGCGCACTGGAGGTGTCTGGGTGGGGGAGGTGGGCTGTGGGTTTCCCTAGGTCAGGCCGAGTTTAGTAGGCAAGGTCCCTCCGTAAGGCAGGCCATGTGGCGCCCCACCCCACCTCTGTAGAGTGCCAAGTACACCTAGTCATGCCCCTGTGTCATCCATGTGTGCAGATGTCGTCCATAGCCTTGTAGACCATGTCCCAGGGATTGAACAGTGGAGCCCAAGAGCGCAGCGTTGTGCAGGGGTCTTCTGTGTCTGTTGTGTCCGCCAACGGTAGCTGTAATGAATGCACTCAACATGTCTTTCTTCTGTCATCCCACCCCCTTTTTGTGGTCTCCCTGTTCTTGTGTGCATTAGCATCATCAGACGGAGGAGCAGTGGCACCAGAGCAGGAGGGAGCTGCATCCCACATGGCCCTGGAGGGCGAGACAACGGACTTGGAGTTCACCAGTGGGACGGAGGGCGAGGGGAGCTCCATGGCAGGGACAGGAGCTTTCACCAGTGACAAGGACTCGTCCTATGATGGGAGCTCCCTTGTGGTGGCGGCAACATCTTTGCCCCCCGCATCTACAGGTACAGCCGCCACGCCCCCACCAGCACCGCCCTCACAGCAGCCCCTCAGCCTTTGACCTGTGCCCGCTCACCCAGGAGTGTGGGCATCACCTTCGCCCCAGGCACCTCAGCCCCTGCCCCAGTCAGCCCTGCTGCCCTCAGTGAGGAGGCCATTGACCTCCTCAGGTCCCTCACTGTTGGGCAGTCTACCATTTTGAATGCCATCCAGGGTGTAGAAAGGCAGTTGCAACAAACAACTGCATTCCTGGAGGGCATTCATACTGGTCAGGCGGCCCTTCAGCAAGCTTTTCAGACTCTGGCCTCAGCACTGATGACGGCCATTGTCCCCGTCTCTAGCCTCCAACTTTCTCCACCCAGACCCAATCCCCTGTACCCCAGCCTATCCCAAGCACAACTTCAGACCAGCATGCACACACGTCAACACACAAGGGAAGCTCTGGCAAACATAAGCACCACACATCCCACAGGCACTCTCGCAAGCATCACACACATGCAGACACACCAACATCCACTGCCTCCACTGTGTCTCCCTCCTCCTTGTCTCCCTCCTCCCTCCCAGTCTCGTCTACACTCACACCTGCATGCAGTACATCTATAGCCACTACTGCCATCACCAGCACACACACCACCACACCCCGCTCGCGTGCAGTCACCACCACCACTACCATTCACACGTCCCCTATGTCCTCTCCCAGTGTGTCTGTGACGCCACCTCCCAAGATACACAAACGCAGGCACACACCCACCCAACAGCCATCCACCTCACAACAGCCTCCAGCGCATGCACCTTCACCCAAAGTCACCAAACGAACACCTCCTACAACCACAACCTCTTCCTCCACTCCCAAACCCCTCCAGCTACCCGTCCCAGTGTCACCAAAAAACCTCTCCTGTCCAACCTTGACCTCTTTCCCACACCTACCCCACCCCGTCCGTCTCCTAGGTTCCGACTCTCCAGGTCCCAACCTAGCACCTCAGCCACAACATCTCCGGGACCAGTGGTGCCTGTAGTCACCGGAATCTGGAGTGCACCGGCCACCAAGGCAGCCAGTGTGGCACGGAGCCACAGCACGGACAGTCCCCCACCTGTCAAGCATCAAAAGTTGGCCAGTGCCCGGCGGGAGAGGGGGAAGACTCCAGCCACCAAAGCCGCTCCCAGGGGTCCCGGTGGGAGTGTGAAGTCAGCTGTGACACCTTCCAAGGTGGGGAAGGGCCACAAGAAACCCAGCAAGTCTGGGAAGAGCAGCACGGCGGAGAAGACTGCCATCATCCCCGCTGACCAGGAGGCCACCGCCATCATCCCCGCTGGCCAAGAGGCCACTGCCAGCAACTGCCCTGCTGCCAAAGAGGCCACCGACAGCACCTGCCCTGCTGCCCAAGAGGCCAGCACAAGCCCCGCTGGGCTAGAGAGGAACACCAGTACAAGCCCGCTGGGCAAGAGAGGACCGCCAGCACAAGCCCCGCTGGGCTAGAGAGGACCACCAGCAGAAGCCCCGCTGGGCTAGAGAGGACCGCAATCACAAGCCCCACTGAGCTAGAGAGGACCGCCAGCACAAGCCCTGCTGGGCTACAGAGGACCGCCAGCACAGGCCCCGCTGAGCTAGAGAGCACCGCTAGCACAAGCCCCGATGAGCTAGAGAGGACCTCCAGCACAAGCCCCACTGGGCTAGAGAGGACCTCCAGCACAAGGCCCGCTGAGCTAGAGAGGACCGCCAGCAGCTGAGTCATTGAAGAGGAACCCGCCGCCACAAGCACCGCTGAACAGGGCACCTCCGCCACAAGCACCGCTGAACAGGGCACCTCCGCCTCAAGCACCGCTGAACAGAGCACCGCCGCCTCAAGCACCGCTGAACAGGGCACCGCCGCCACAAGCACCGCTGAACAGCGCACCGCCACTTCAAGCACCGCTGAACAGGGCACCGCCACCTCAAGCACCGCTGAACAGGGCACCGCCGCCTCAAGCACCGCTGGCCCATGAGCGCCAAGGGCACTGACGCTACTGAGTCCGTCCCAGGCAGGATGAAGCACTCTGGGCACCATGCCCCCTCCAGAACCAGTGGAGACTATCATCCACTACCTCTGTCCTTAGCAGGATGAAGCACTCTGGGCACCATGCCCCCTCCAGAACCACCGGAGACTATCATCCACTACCTCTGTCCTTAGCAGGATGAAGCACTCTGGGCACCATGCCCCCTCCAGAACTAGTGGAGACTATCATCCACTACCTCTGTCCTTAGCAGGATGAAGCACTCTGGGCACAATGCCCCCTCCAGAACCAGTGGAGACTGTTATCCACTTGAGAGACTGTGGCTTTGCACTCCCCAAGATGGAACAGTGGGCAACCCACCCACTGTAGAGACTTGAAAGACTGTGGCTTTGCACTCCCCAGGATAAAGCAGTGGGCAACCCACCCACTGTAGAGACTTGAGAGACTGTGGCTTTGCACTCCCCAGGATGGTACAGTGGGCATGTGGCCCTCTTGTGGATCTGGCGTCGTGCACTCAACCGGCTGAGGTGCCCCCACCTTTCCCTCCCCCTGAGGTGCCTGTTTTATTGGTATCTGATGCCCCTGCACTGTACTCTCCATCATGGTCGGGGATCTTGTGTGGGCCTCGCCCATACCATGTGGGCCCAGTGTTCCACGGACTTAATTGGAGCACTACCTGGACTACTAAGCTTGGTGTATATTTTTTGATATGGTATATATATATTTTTGCGTACTTGCTTTTAATATATTACAATGGTTACACTCATTTCCTTTTGTCTTTGCATTCTTCCGGGGGGGGGGGGGGGTTGGGGGGCGTAACTGTAATGTATCATGCTGTATTGGTGAGTGTGTTGTCGTGTGTGAGGGTGGGGGTGGGGGTGTTGCGTGTTGCGTGTGTCCCTGTTTTTCCCCTCCCCCTCCCCTGAGTCGTAGGTGCAGTACTCACCTTTGTTTTTGCCGCCGGCATTCGTGCTCCTGGTAGAGGAGCAAGTAGATAAGGGCTGGCAGGATCTGCAGCTCTGGTTCCATGGCGTCCGGATTCCTCGTGGGGTGTGTAGAGGGGAGCGTTTTTCTTTTGAAGTCCTGTTTCCGCTGTGTTTTTGTCCACGGTGAATCCGCCCCAGAAAAGGTGGCGGATTGGTAGGTTGTGATACTGTGGGCAGTACTTTGTCTTCCACCTGTCTGTTGGCGGTGACCGCCGCGCTGTTTGTTTGTACCGTCGTGGCGGTCGGAGTGTTAAAGTGGCTGTCTTTGTTGGCGGTTTCTGCCACGGTCGTAATTCAA
This sequence comes from Pleurodeles waltl, assembly GCF_031143425.1. Taxonomy (NCBI): domain Eukaryota; kingdom Metazoa; phylum Chordata; class Amphibia; order Caudata; family Salamandridae; genus Pleurodeles; species Pleurodeles waltl. The sequence goes on along the minus strand of NC_090437.1, from coordinate 1,310,378,657 downwards.
TTTTTTTTACCGCCGGCCTGTTGGCGGTCTTACCGCCGCTTTAACACCGCCCGCCAGGGTTGTAATGACCACCATAGTTTCTTTCAGGGTGTCAAAGGCCTTTTGACAGTCCAAGGTCCAGTTAACTTCTCTGGGCATTTTCTTGTAGGTAGGTTCTGTGAGGGGTGTCACTATTGATCCATATCCCTTCACAAACCCCCCATAGTACCCAGTCAATCCAAGGAATGCCCTGACTTGAGTCTGGGTTTTTGGAGCTTCCCAGTCCAGAATAGTCTGGATCTTGGGTTGGAGTGGCTGAACTTGGCCTCCACCTACAAGGTATCCCAAGTAAACCACAGTACCCTGCCGTATCTGACATTTGGATGCCTTGATAGAGAGGCCTGCTGCTTGCAGGGCCTGCAAAACCTTCCTCAGGTGGACCAGGTGATCCTGCCAGTTGGAGCTAAAGACAACAATATCATCTAGATATGCTGCACTAAAGGACTCCAAGCCAGCAAGGACTTGATTCACAAACCTTTGGAAGGTGGCAGGGGCATTCTTTAAGCCAAAGGGCATAACAGTAAACTGATAATGCCCATCGGGTGTAGCGAGGGCTGCCTTTTCTTTGGCTCCAGGTGCCATTTTGATTTGCCAGTACCCTGCTGTCAAGTCTTAAGAATTTGGCTGCACCTAATTTGTCTATTATTCACCTGCCCTTGGAATGGGGTGAGCATCTGTCTTGGTGAAAGAGTTGAGCCTTCTGTAGTCTACACAAAACCTCATCTCTTTTTTTCCATCTTTGGTGTGAGGTTTAGGGACCAAGACCACTGGGCTAGCAAAGGGACTGTCCGAGTGCTCTGTCCCTCCCAACTCCAGCATCTTGTGGACTTTCACTTTGATGCTTTCTTTGACTTGGTCAGACTGTCTGAATATTTTATTATTGACAGGTAAACTGTCTCCTCTGTCCACATCATGGGTACACAGGTGTGTCTGATCAGGGGTCAAGGAAAAGAGCTCAGCAAACTGCTGGAGGACTTGCCTGCAGTCAGCTTGCTGTTGGCCAGAGAGGGTGTCTGAGTAGACAACTCCATCTACTGAGCCATCTTTAGGGTCAGTGGAGAGGAGGTCAGTGAGAGGTTCACTCTCTGCTTTCTGATCTTCATCAGTAACCATCAACATGTTTACATCTGCTCTGTCATGATAGAGTTTAAGGCGGTTAAAATGGACCCCCCGTCTTGGGGGTCCTGCTAGTGCCCAGGTCCACTAAGTAAGTGACCTGACTCTTCTTTTCTAGCACCGGGTAAGGGCCACTCTATCTGTCTTGAAGTGCCCTGGGAGCCACAGGCTCCAGAACCCCCACTTTCCACCATGGCTGAAACTCAACCATAGCAGCCTTTTGGTCATACCACAATTTCTGGAGTTGTTGGCTTGCCTCAAGGTTTTTGCTTGCCTTTTCCATGTGCTCTGCTGTCCTAGAACGGAGGCCTAGTACATAGTTCACTACAACTTGTTTAGGCTCATGGAGAGGTCTCTCCCAGCCTTCTTTTACAAGTGCCAGTGGTCCCCTTACAGGATGGCCAAACAGAAGCTCAAAGGGGGAAAACCCTACTCCCTTCTGTGGTACCTCTATGTAGGCGAAACGCAGGCAGGACAAGAGGACATCCCATCTCCTTTTGAGTTTTTCAGGGAGCCCCATGATCATGCCCTTCAATGTCTTGTTAAACCTTTCTATAAGACCACTGGTTTGTGAATGGTATGGTGTGGTGAATTTATAAGTCACCCCACACTCATTCCACATGTGTTTTAGGTAAGCTGACATGAAGTTGGTACCTCTGTCAGAAACCACCTCCTTATGAAATCCCACTCTGATAAAAATACCTATGAATGCCTTAGCTACTGCAGGACCAGTAGTGGACCTAAGGGGAATTGCCTCAGGGTACCTAGTAGCATGATCCAATACTACCAGAATATATTGGTTCCCTGATGCTGTAAGAGGTTCAGGTGGACCAACTATGTCCACTTCCACTCTCTCAGAGGGGACCCCCACCACTGAAAGTGGAATGAGGGGGGCCTTTGGATGGCCACCTGTCTTATCACTGGCTTGACAGGTGACACAGGAGGTCCAAAACTCCTTAACCTTCTGGGACATATTGGGCCAGTAGAAATAGTTGACTAATCTCTCCCATGTCTTGGTTTCTCCCAAATGCCCAGCAAGAGGAATGTCATGGGCTAAGGTCTGAATGAACTCCCTAAACTCCTGAAGCACTCCTAGTGGCACCAGGTTTGGGATCTCTTGCCTCAGAGTAAAGGAGTACATCTTCCCAATAGACCCTGTGGGTTTCACGGACATTGCCTTTTTCTTGCTCAGCTGCTTGATGTCTTAGGCCTTCAAGAGTGGGACAAGTTTCTTGCCCCTTACACAGCTGTTCCCTTGAGGGTCCCCCTGGGCCCAAGAACTCAACCCGATAAGGCTCCAGCTCCATGGACTAAATTCCCTCAGGGGATAGAACATCTTCCTGAGAAGAAAGGTTCTGTTTCTTTTGCTGTGCAGAAGCTTTTTCCCCAGTCTTCTTTCCTTTCCTCTTGGAAGGTTGGGCCATTATTCCAGACTCCAACACTTCTTTTTGACCCTGTGCTCTGCATTGTGCCCTTGTCTTGACACACACAGTTCAGGCATGCCCAGCATGGCTGCATGGGTCTTGAGCTCTACCTCAGCCCATGCTGGGGACTCCAGATCATTCCCTAGCAGACATTCTACTGGAATTGCAGAGGAGACTACCACCTGTTTCAGGCCAGTGACCCCTCCCCATTCTAAAGTTACCATTGCCGTGGGGTGGACTTTAGTTTGATTGTCAGCATTTGTGACTGGATATGTTTGTCCAGCCAAATACTGTCCTGGGAAACCAGTTTGTCTGTCACCATAGTGACACTGGCTCCTGTATCCCTAAGGGCTTCTACTCTATTCACGTTTATCAAGAGCTGCTGCCTGTATTTTTACATGTTAGGCGGCCAGGCATCTAGTGTGGCTATATCCAACCTACCCTCAGAGACTAAAGTAGCTTCAGTGTGAACCCTGATTTGCTCTGGACACACTGTTGAGCCCACCTGGAGACTGGCTATTCCAGTGCTAATTGGAGTAGAAGTTGTGGGACTATTCTTTGGACAGGCCTTGTCTCCAGTTTGATGTCCATGCTGTCTACAGGCATGTCACTAGGCCTTCTTGGGATTCAAGTTTTTACCCTTATACCCATTTGTGGACCGTGAAGAAGCTCAGGGCACACTCTCCTGAGCAGCTTTTTGGGGCCCTTGAGAAGACTCTTTAGTTTTGTCCTTGGATGTCTCACCACCCTTCCCCTGGGGAGGCTTTGTGACCGCTTTCTTTTGGTCATCCCTTGTAGAAGTCCCCTGTGGAAGAACCAGAGTCTCTGAGTCTGATCTGTGGAGACAGGGGTCTTGGAACCCTGGTCTCCTTAGGTAGGGTGGGAGGGGGGAGTTATACTTCCTGATCCCCAACTTCCTCCCCATCTGAGGGGAGGTCTTTCCCTTCAGTAGGATGGTCCCTGGTGTACTCTGCCAAGAGCTCCTGGAGCTTGACCTTGGTAGGGTTGGAACCTGTTATAATCTTTCTTAGCTTAGAGAGGGACCTTACCTCTGTCACCCTTAGATGAAGGTAAGGGGTGAGGTTGAGTTCCATCACCATATCCTCTGAGATACTAATTATATCTCTAAAGTTGGAATTACTTTATAAGAAAATAAACACTACTTCTAGTAACTAAATCCTAACTTTTACAAAACGTGTAAACTTAAAAAAAAAAAGAGATGCTAACAATGACGTACACAAGGCCCTAGCAGCACTATCCAGTGTGGAAATCCGGCAGTGATCAGACTGGCGGACAGTGGTAAGCTGGCGCTGCTACCACCAGCATGGCCGTGCAAGTTGAACGCCGCCAGCCATATCATGACGTGTGATACGGCCTGGTGGTGTTCAGCTGGCGGGGCAGTGCTGGTGGTAGCAATGCCCCATCCTGCTCCCTGCCGGAAGAACTCCCGGAGCAGGTAAGGTGATCGTCCAACAGCGAAGAGGGGGTGGGAGGGTGGGGGGTGTTGTGCGTGTTTATGTGTATGTCTGTAAGAATGCGTTTATGCCAGTGTGTGTATGAATGCATGTATGAATGAGTGTAAGTTAATGGGTGTATGGGTAGTGCGTTTCTATCTGCGTGTATGGAGGTGGGGGCTGTGTAGATGAATCAGAGGGGTTGGGGGGGCTTAGTGTATGTATGGGAGGGTGTGGGGGTGTATTTGAATGTCGGGGTTGGGGGTTTAGTGTGTGTATGGGGGTTGGGTGGGGGGCTGAGTTCGGATGGAGTGGGTGTGGGGTTGTCAGTTGAGTGTTGGGGGGCAGTGGAGCTGCCTACCGGTGTCACTGGTAGGGTCTACCGCCATGATTTTTGTGGCGTTGTAACGCCATGGAAAACATGGCGGTAGGCTGGCTCAGAATGGCTGGGGCAGTACTTTATCGGCCACCAGGCTGGGGATTCCCACCCCCGGCCTGGCGGGTCATACCACCATGGCGGTATGAATGGTAAATTGGCGGATTGGCTGCAGCCAACCAGCCAATCTCATGATGTGGCGTATGTACCGCCAGCCTGTTGGCGGTACTACCGCCACATTAACCCTGGCGCGACCGCCAGGGACATAATGTGGGCCATAGTGTGCACAGAGCCCAGGGGTCCCCCAAGAGGCTTGACAGAGGCAATAATAGATAATACTAATGCTCTATTTGTGGTAGTGTGGTCAAGCAGTTAGGCTTATCAGAGGGTAGTGTTAAGCATTTGTTGTACACACACAAGCCATAAGTGAAAACACACACTCATTGACTTAACTCCAGGCCAGTAGGTTTTCATACAGAAAAATATTATTTTCTAGTGCCACAAGATTCATTTAGCAGGTAAGTACATTAAATGAAAGGTATGCTACACAGTAATACTTAGAACTTTGAATGGAATCAACAATGTAAACAGTTGTCTTTACAATGACAAAAAGCTATTTTAAAAGTGGACTCTGCAATTTTCAACAGTTCCTGGGGGAGGTAAGTAAAGTACAGTTTTAGAGGTAAGTAATAAACGTACGGGTTCAATCTCCGGGGCATAGGTAGCCCACCATTGGAGGTTCAAGATAACCACAAACACCCAGCACCAGCAACACTGGGCCGGTTAGGTGCAGAGGTCAAACAGGAGCCAAAATAACCTGGGCCCCTATGGAGACAAGGGGTACTCCGGTTCCGGCCTACTTGCAGGTAAGTACCTGTGTTGTAGGAGCGCAGACCAGGGGGGTTTGGAGGAGTACTGGAGGGGCCCCAAGAAGGCACAAAAACCATACCCTCAGTGGCTGGGTGCAGTGTACAAACAGGGCTTCGGGTTCTCAATAGAACTCTATGGAAGGACCCGGGGGTCACTTAGGCACTGCAGGCAAGGCACGGGGGCCTCTCGGGCAAGCCACCAACTGGGCAAAGGTGAGGGCCGTCTGCTGGTCATTGCTGCACCGGTGGTCGGTTTCTCTCGGGCCTGGGGGCTGCGGTACAGTGCTTCTCCAGGCGACTGATATCTTCGTCCTGGGCAGTCGCGGTCAGAGGGGTCCTCGGGATTCCCTCTGCAGGCGTCGTCGTGGGGGTGTAGAGAGGTCAGCTCAGGGTGGACATGTTGTCGGAGTCACCTGGGGATCCTCTCTGGCTAGTTGGTTTCTCTGGACATGGGCCAGGGGCGTCGGGTGCAGAGTAGTTGGACTCACACTTCTGGACTGAGGTGAGGGTCCCTTTAAAGATGGTTTCTTTGTCTTCTTTTTGGACAGGTCCGCTGTCCAAGGGAGCTTCTTGGTCCTCGGTGATGCAAGCAGTCCCCTGGAGGCTTTTCATGGGTCGCTGGTCCTGCGGAATGCATTGTTTCTTTTCTTGCTGCTTTTTGAAGCAGGAGAGGGGCCGGTAGGGCTGGGGCCAAGTCAGTTGGTGTCTCCTCTTCTCTGCAGAGTTTTCAGCTCAGCAGTCCTTCTTCTTTCTTGAGGTCATCAGGAATCTGGAGAGCTGGGTTCAGGGTCGCCTCTAAATACTAAATGTAGTGATGTGTTAGGGTCAAGAGGCAGTAGCCAATGGCTACTGTCCCTGAGGGTGGCTACACCTTCCTTGTGCCCACTCCCTCTGGGGAGGTGGGGGACATCCCTATCCCTACTGATCCTAATCCTCCAAAGCAAGTTGGAGGATTTCTCAAGGAGGGGGTCACTTCAGCTCTGGACACCTTAGGGTTGGTCCTGGCTGAGGGGGTGACTCCTCCTTGTTTTACTCATTATCCCTCTGGACTTGCTGCCAAACGTGGGGGCTCATTCGGGGGGTGGGCAGCTCCACTGGGTGGAGTGCCCTGGGGCACTGTAAAAACAGGCTTCAGCCTTTGAGGTTCACAGCCAGGTGTTACAGTTCCTGCAGGGGGAGGTGTAAAGCACCTCCACCCAGGACAGGCTTTGTTTCTGACCACAGAGAGCACAAAGGCACTCACCTCATGTGGTCAGAAACTTGTCTGGAAGTGGCAGGCTGGCATAGACCAGTCAGCCTTACACTAGCAGTTGGGCTAACATACAGGGGGCATCTCTAAGATGCCCTCTGTGTGCATTTTTCAAAAAATGTTTATTGTGCTGAGATGTTTGATACCAATCTTCCCAGTATTCAGTGTAGCCATTATGGTGCTGTGGAGTTCGTAATGACAAACTCCCAGACCATGTACTCAGTATGGCTACCCTGCACTTACAATGTCTAAGAATTGACAGACACTGTAGGGTAGAGGTCTTCCAACTGAGAGGCGGGCCCCCTTAGGGGGGTCTCAAGTTACCCTAGGAGAGCACCAGACACTGGCCAAAAGAAGCATTATACAGATAACATACCTTTGTTTTAAGCAGAAGCTTGTTATTATATTTTTGTAAAGGTAACAGTACTTAACTACAATGTTTAAATAGGTCTAGACATATTTAAACATTGCCATTTTTTAAAAACAATTGTGAAAAATTCTGAGGGGGGCCCAATGATTTTTATTATTCAACTGGGTGGGGCGCGGCATTAAAAAGTTTGGAGACCACTGCTTTAGGGGCATAGTGCTCATGCAGCTATGCCCTCACCTATGGTATAGTGCATCCTGCCTTAGGGCTGTAAGGTCTGCTAGAGGGGTGACTTACCTATGCCACAGGCAGTAGTTTGTAGGGCATGGTACTCTGAGGGGAGTGTCATGTAGACTTTGTATTTTCTCCCCACTAGCACACACAAGCTGTAAAGCAGTGTGCATGTACTGAGTGAGGTGTCCCTGAGGGCGGTGTAATACATGCTGCAGCCCTGAGGGACCTTCCCTGGCCGCCGGGCCCCTGGTACAGGGGTACCTTTTACACTGGACTTAACTGTGTGCCAGGGCTGTGCCAATTGTGGAAACAAAGGTACAGTTTTACGGAAAGAACAAGTTTGCTGGGGCTTGGTTAGCAGGGTCGCAGCACACTTCCAATCAAAGCTGGCATCAACAGTAGACAAAAAGTGAGGGGTGACCATGCCAACAGTGTCATTTTCTTATATGTGCTGCATGTTGCACAATCTGGCCCTCAGATGGCATGTACCCTATCTGCAGGAGGAGGGGGTGACAATGCAGTTGTGGCAGCAGTGGACACTGAGGACAGTGTGAAGGAGGAAGATGAGGAGGATGTGAACAACAGGTCACATTTGATCCAACAGTACTTCCAATGACACTCAGGTAAGACCGTTGAACTAAGCAATTCTACATTGGTTTTTGTGTTGTAATTATCTTATTATTGATAATGCAAAATAATACAGAACAAAGAAGAGGGAACAGAGTCCCCATAGCAATTTGGAGATCATACAAACTGCAATTTATGGGTAACAGGGTGGGCTAATCATTGTCAATTGTAATCCTATATACTCTAAGGGGGAGTGATAACTAATGAACGGAGAAACTGGCAAGGGATAGCAGTAGGGAGACAGGAGAAAGAAGGAAAAAGGGGAAGGGGAGGAAACGGGCTGAGGGACAAGTCTTTATAAGGTGCGACATATGTTGGTGAGTGTGGGGATGGTGTGGTGTTGCAACTAAACGGCGGTACCCGAGGTATATGTATTAAAGGAATATGTATGAAAGAGGTCCGCAGCTAAACAACAAAATGATCAGTCTTGGTGGGAGAAAGACAATAGAGGAGGATAGGTATGGGGAAGGGAGGGTGGGGTTGGGAGGGATAGAGGCTAGAAACTAGGGCGTCCAAGGGCCCATAGGAAGGGGAGCAATGGCAGTTCAAAGTGGACAAGGTAACACAGTGGAACACAAGGGAGACATTCAGGAGGGCCTCATTTCCTGGTGGTGGTCGTTGTCTTGGCAAGTGTCTCTGGTGTATGACTGGGTCACAGGGAACATTTGCGGGTTGGTTCACCTTCTGCAGGGGGAGGGGTGCTGGTGGCCTGTGGGTCCTATGGCAGGGCCTCCTGTCAACTAGCTGCAGCAGATGTGGAGGGCTGGTCAGTAGACTGGCTAGTGGAAGGGGCCAGCTGGTGTGATATGTAGTCCCTCATGGTGTTGGCCATATCACCCAGCACCCCTGCTATGGCAGCCAAGGTGGTGTTCAGGGCCTGCAACTCTTTCTTGATCTCCTGGTGGTGTTCCTCCTGCAGCCACTGGTTCTCCTGCATAATGTCTATCACCTGACCCATCTTGTTCTGGGATTGTTGGTAAGCCCCCAGGACATTAGTGAGTGCCTCCTGGACAGTTAGTTCCCTGGGCCTGTCCTCCCCCGGGCACACAGCTGTCCTCTGACCGTCCCCGGCCCCCTGTGCCTGTGTCCCCTGAACGGTGTGCCCACTACCACTGACTCCCCCTATATTGTTGCTGTTGTCCCGCCACCTTTGTTTGTGTATGGTGATGTATTGTGGGACTGTTAGTTTTCCATGCTGTGCATGCATTGGTGGCGAGTGTACATGCAGGGCTGGAAGGGATGTGCATGCAGTGGGTATGGAGTGCAGCGCTTGGCATTTAGGTTTGTTAATTCTGTGGTGCACTGTGTGGGATGGAATGGAGTGATGGATGTCAGGGTGAGGGGTGGTGGTGGCATAAAGGTATGGGGATGACAGGTAGTAAGTGTTGACTCACCAGTGTCCAGTCCTCCGGCAACTCCAGTGAGTCCCCCAGGATGCAGAAAAAGAAGGAGGAGCCACCCACCGGTCAGGACAGCCCCTAAGGGGTCCTCAGCTTAGGTGACCCCTGCCTCTAGAAATTGTCCCTCTTAAGTTTGGAGGATTCCCCCAATAGGATTAGGGATGTGCCCCCCTCCCCACAGAGAGGAAGCACAAAGAGGGTGTAGCCACCCTCAAGGACAGTAGCCATTGGCTACTGTACCTTCCCAGACCTAAACACACCCCTAAATTCAGTATTTAGGGGCACGCCAGATCTCAGGAAATCAGATTCCTGCAACCTGAAGAAACAAGAAGGACTGCTGACCTACAAGCCTGCAGAGAAGGAGGAAGACGACAACTGCTTTGGCCCCAGGCCTAATGGCCTCTCTCCAACTTCGAAAACCTGCAACCAGTGACGCATCCAACAGGGCCCAGCAACCTCTGAAGCCTTAGAGGACTGCCCTGGACTAAAGGACCAAGAAACTCCAGTGAGCAGCGGCCCTGCTCAAAACCAGCTACTTCTTTACAACAAAGAAGCAACTTAAAAGACTGCACGTTTCCAGCCGGAAGCGTGAGACTTCACACTCTGCACCCGATGCCCCCGGCTTGAGATCCAGAGAACAAACACCACCGGGAGGACTCCCTGGCGACTGCGAGCCCGTGAGTAGCCAGAGATGACCCCCCCCCTGAACCCTCACAGCAGCGCCTGCAGAGAGAATCCAGAGGCTCCCCCTGACCGCAACTGCCTGTAACAAGGGACCCGACGCCTGGAACCAGCACTGCACCCGCAGCCCCCAGGACCTGAAGGAACCGAACCTCAGTGCAAGAGTGACCCCCAGGCGATCCTCTGCCTAGCCCAGGTGGTGGCTGTCCCGAGAAGCCACCCCTGTGCCTGCCTGCACCGCTAGAGTGACCCCCGGGTCCCTCCACTGAAATCTATCCAAAACCCGACGCCTGCTTTGCCCACTGCACCCGGTCGCCCCTGTGCCGCTGAGGGTGTGTTTTGTGTGCCTACTTGTGTCCCCTCTAGTGCTCTACAAAACCCCCCTGGTCTGCCCCCTGAGGATGCAGGTACTTACCTGCTGGCAGATGAACCGGAGCACCCCTGTTCTCCATAGGCGCCTACGTGTTTGGGCACTTCTTTGACCTCTGCACCTGACCGGCCCTGAGCTGCTGGTGTGGTAACTTTGGGGTTGCCTTGAACCCCCAACGGTGGGCTGCCTATGCCCCAGAACTGAGACTTGTAAATGTTTTACTTACCTCACAAACTAACTTTACTTACCTTCCCCAGGATCTGTTGATTTTTGCACTGTGTCCACCTTGAAAATAGCTGATTGCCATTTTTACAAAGACTGTATATGATATTGCTTTTAATAAAAGTTCCTAAAGTATCTAAGTGAAGTACCTTGCATTTAATGTGTTTACTGCAAATCTTGAACTTGTGGTTCTTAAAATAAACTAAGAAAATATATTTTTCTATATAAAAACCTATTGGCCTGGAGTAAGTTTTGAGTGTGTGTTCCTCATTTATTGCCTATGTGTGTACAACAAATGCTCAACACTACCCTCTGATAAGCCTACTGCTCGAACACAATACCACAAAATAGAGCATTAGTACTATCTAATTTTGCCACTGTATTACCTCAAAGGGGAACCCTTGGACTCTGTGCACACTATCTCTTACTATGAGATAGTATATACAGAGCCAACTTCCTACATTGGTGGATCAGCGGTGGGGTCTAAGACTTTGCATTTTCTGGTCTACTCAGTCAATACCTGATCACACAACTAAATTCAAAAAATTGTCATTAGAAACTGATTTTTGCAATTTGAGCTATTTTTCTAAATTTTTAAAAGTCCTGCTAGGGCCTTGTGTAAGTCCTTGTTAGCATTTCTTTTAGAGTTTAAAAGTTTGTAAAAGTTTGGATTTAAGTTCTAGAAATAGTTTTAGAGTCTTAAAAAGTGTCCCAACTTTTAGAAAAATAATGCCTAGCACAGAAGAGATGGTGGTGGAACTCAACCTCACCCCTTACCTGCATCTGTAGATGTCAGAGTGAAGGACTTTCTGTGAACTAAAAAATATAAAGACTGGGTCAAACACTACCAAAGTTAAGCTCCAGAAGCTTTTGGCAGAGTTTGCAATAGACCACCCCTCTGAGGATAACCCTACAGAGGGGGAAGCTAGTGACCAGGAGGATGATTCCCTCCCTCCTGTCCTAGTTAGGGAGACCCGGGTCCCTCAAACCCTGACTCCACAAGTAATAGTCAGAGATACTGGTTCTTCCACAGGGGAGACCAGTAACTCTGGAAGCATTGAGGGCAGCCTCAATGAAGATGACCTCCTGTTAGCCAGGATGGCCAAAAGATTGGCTTTGGAGAGACAGCTCCTAGCCATAGAGAGGGAAAGTCAAGAGATGGGTTTAGCTCCCATCAATGTTGGCAGCAACATAGATAGGGTCAGAGAAAATACTGACATGCTAAAAATCCCCAAAGGGATTGTAACAAAATAGGAAGATGGTGATGACATCACCAAATGGTTCACAGCTTTTGAGAGGGCTTGTGCAACCAGAACAGTAAACAGATCTCACTGGGGTGCTCTCTTTTGGGAAATGCTCACTGGAAAGTGTAGGGATAGACTCCTCACACTCTCTGGTAAAGATGCAGAATCCTATGACCTCATGAAGGCTACCCTGATTGAGGGCTTTGAATTCTCAACTGAGGAGTACAGGATTAGGTTCAGGGGGGCTCAAAAATCCTCGAGCCAGACCTGGGTTGATTTTGTTGACTTCTCAGTCAAAACACTGGATGGTTGGATTATTGGCAGTGGTGTAAATGATTATGATGGGCTGTATAACTTGTTTATGAAAGAACATCTGTTAAGTAATTGTTTCAATGATAAACTGCATCAGCATCTGTTAGACCTAGGTCCAATTTCTCCCCAGAATTGGGAAAAAAGGCAGTCCACTGGGTCAAGACAAGGGTGACCAAGGCTTCCACAGGGGGTGACCAAAAGAAAGGGATCACAAAGCCTCCCCAGGGGAAGAGTGTTGAGACATCCAAGGGAAAAAGTAAAGAGTCTTCTACAGGGCTCCAAAAACCTGCACACGAGGGTGGGTCCAAAGCCTCTTCACAATCCTCTTTGGGTACAAGGGTAAAAACTTTGATCTCAAAAAGGCCTGGTGTCACAGCTGTAGCCAGCATGGATACCAAACTGGAGACAAGGCCTGTCCCAAGAAAGGTTCCACTTCAACTACTACTCCAGTTAGCACTGGAATAGCCAGTCTCCAGGTGGGATCAACAGTGTGCCCAGAGCAAATCAGGGTTCACACTGAAGCTACATTAGTCTCAGAGGGTGGGGTGGACCTAGCCACACTTGCTGCCTGGCTGCCTAACATGCAAAAATACAGGCAGCAGCTCTTAATTAATGGGACTAGAGTAGAAGCCCTGAGGGATACTGGTGCCAGTGTCACTATAGTGACAGACAAACTGGTTTCCCCAGGACAATACCTGATTGGACAAACTTATCCAGTCACCAATGCTGACAATCAGACTAAAGTACATCCCATGGCTATGCTAACTTTAGAATGGGGAGGGGTCACTGGCCTAAAACAGGTGGTAGTCTCTTCTGCTATACCAGTAGAATGTCTGCTTGGAAATAATCTGGAGTCCTCAGCATGCGCTGAGGTAGAACTCAAAATCCATGCAGCCATGCTGGGTACCCCTGAACTGGTGTGTGTCAAGACAAGGGCACAGTGCAGGGCTCAGGGTGAAAAGGAAGTGTTGGAGTCTGGAATAATGGCACAACCTTCCAAGAGAAAAGGAAAGAAGACTGGGGAACCAGCTTTAGCACAGAAAAAGAAATAGAGCCTCTCTTCTCAGGAAGACATTCTATCCCCTGAGGGAACTGAGTCCATGGAGCTAGAACCTTACCAGGGTGAGCTCTTGAGCCCAGGGGGGACACTCAAGGGAACAGCTGTGCAAGGGGCAAGAAACTTGTCCCTCTGTTGATTGCCTAAGACAGCAAGCTGCTGAACAAGATAAAGGAATTGTCAGAGGAACACACAGGGTCTATTGGGAAGATGTACTCCTTTACACTGAGGCAAGAGATCCCAAACCTGGTGCCACTAGCAGAGTGGTAGTGCCTCAGGAGTTTAGGGAGTTCATTCTGACCTAAGCCCATGACATTCCCCTTGCTGGGCATTTGGGACAAACCAAGACATGGGAGAGGTTAGTCAACCATTTCCTTTGGCCCAATATGTCCCTGAAGGTAAAGGAGTTTTGTACCTCCCATGCCACCTGTCAAGCCAGTGGTAAGACAGGTGGCCATCCAAAGGCCCCCTCATTCCACTTCCAGTGGTGGGGGTCCCCTTTGAAAGAGTGGGAGAGGATATAGTGGGTCTGTTTGAACCTCCCACAGCATCAGGGAATCAGTATATCCTAGTAGTAGTGGATCATGCTACTAGGTACCCTGAGGCAATTACCCTTAGGTCCACTACTGCCCCTGCAGTAGCCAAAGCACTCACTGGTATTTTTACCAGAGTGGGATTTCCTAAGGAGGTGGTTTCTGACAGAGGTACCAACTTCATGTCAGCTTACCTAAAACACATGTGGAATGAGTGTGGGGTGACTTACAAATTCACCACACCATACCATCCACAAACCAATGGTCTTGTTGAGAGATTTAACAAGACATTGAAGGGCATGATCATGGGGCTCCCTGAAAAACTCAAAAGAAGATCGGATGTCCTCTTGCCATGCCTGCTTTTCGCCTACAGAGAGGTGCCTCAGAAGGGAGTAGGGTTGTCCCCCTTTGGACTTCTGTTTGGCCATCCTGTTAGGGGACCCCTAGCTCTTGGAAAAGAAGGCTGGGAGAGACCTCTCCATGAGCCTAAACAAGATGTGGTGGACTATGTACTAGGCCTACGTTCAAGGATGGCAGAGTACATGGAAAAGGCAAGCAAAAACCTTGAGGCCAGCCGACAACTCCAGAAGATGTGGTATGACCAAAAGGATGCTATGGTTGAGTTTCAGCCAGGGCAGAAGGTCTGGGTTCTGGAGCCTGTGGCTCCCAGGGCACTTCAGGACAAATGGAATGCCCTTACCCAGTGCTAGAAAAGAAGAGTCAGGTCACCTACCTGGTGGGCCTAGGCACTAGCAGGACCCCCAAGATGGTGATCCATGTTAACCGCCTCAAACTCTTCCATGATAGGGCAGATCTAAACATGTTAATGGTTACAGATGAGGACCAGGAAGCAGAGAGTGAACCTCTCCCTGATCTCCTCTCCACTGACCCTAAGGATGGCAAGTAATTGGAGTGATGTATTCAGACACCCTCTCTGGCCAACAGCAGACTGACTGCAGGCAAGTCCTTCAGATGTTTGCTGAGCTCTTTTCCCTAACCCCTGGTCAGACACACCCGTGTACCCATGATGTGGACACAGGAGACAGCATGCCTATCAAAAAAAAAAATATTCAGACAGTCTGATCAAGTTAAGGAAAGCATCAAAGTGGAAGTCCACAAGATGCTGGAGTTGGGAGTGATTGAGAACTCTGACAGTCCCTGGGCTTGCCCAGTGGTCTTGATCCCCAAACCTCACACCAAAGATGGCAAGAGAGAGATGAGGTTTTATGTGGACTACAGAGGGCTTAACACTGTCACCAAGACAGATGCTCAACCCATTCCAAGGGCAGATGAGCTAATTGACGAATTGGGTGCTGCCAAATACTTAAGTACCTATGACTTAACAGCAGGGTACTCGCAAATAAGAATGGCACCAGGAGAAAAAGAGAAAACAGCATTCTCTACACCTGATGGGCACTACCAGTTTACTGTGATGCCCTTTGGCTTAAAGAATGCCCCTGCCACCGTCCAAAGGTTGGTGTATCAAGTCCTTGCTGGCTTGGAGTCCTTTAGTGCAGCTTATCTTGATGATATTGCTGTCTTTAGCTCCAACTGGCAGGATCACCTGGTCCACCTGAAGAAGGGTTTGGAGGCCCTGCAAGCAGCAGGCCTCTCTATCAAGGCATCTAAATGTCAGATAGGGCAGGGTACTGTGGTTTACTTGGGTCACCATGTAGGTGGAGGCCAAGTTCAGCCCCTCCAACCCAAGATCCAGACTATTCTGGACTGGGTAGCTCCAAAAACCCAGACTCAAGTCAGGGCATTCCTTGGCTTGACTGGGTACTATAGGAGGTTTGTGAAGGGATTTGGATCAATAGTGACACCCCTCACAGAACTGACCTCCAAGAAAATGCCCAAGAAAGTGAACTGGACCATGGACTGTCAAAAGGCCTTTGACACCCTGAAGCAAGCAATCTGTACAGCACCAGTTTTGAAAGCTCCAGATTACTCTAAGCAGTTCATTGTGCAGACAGATGCCTCTGAACATGGGTTAGGAGCAGTCCTGTCCAAAAACAAATGATGATCACCTTGACCAGCCTGCTGCTTGTATTAGCAGGAGGTTACTCCCCAGGGAGCAGCGTTGGAGTGCCATTGAGAGGGAGGCCTTTGCTGTGGTCTGGTCCCTGAAGAAGTTGAGACTATACCTTTTTGGTACTCACTTCATAGTTCAAACTGAACACAGACCTCTCAGATGTCATGAGCACTATGCCCCTACAGCGACATTGAAAGTGCAGGGTAGCCATAAGAGTATATGGTCTGGGAGTTTGTCAAACACAAACTCCACAGTTCCATAATGGCTACACTGAAAACTTGGAAGTTTGGTATCAAATTTCTCAGCACAATAAATGCACACTGATGCCAGTGTACAATTTATTGTAACATGCACCCAGAGGGCATCTTAGAGATGCCCCCTGAATACCAATCCGACTTCTAGTGTAGGCTGACCAGTTTCTGCCAGTCTGCCACACATCAGACATGTTTCTGGCCACATGGGGAAAGTGCCTTTGTCACTCTGTGGCCAGGAGCAAAGCCTGTACTGGGTGGAGATGCTTCACACTTCCCCTGGAGAAACTGAAACACCTGGCGATGAGCCTCAAAGGCTCACCCCTTTTGTCACAGCGCCCCAGGGCATCCTGGCTAGTGGAGATGCCCACCCCTCCGGCCACTGCCCCCACTTTCGGCAGCAAGGCTGGAGGTGATAATGATAAAAACAAGGAGGAGTCACCCACCAGTCAGGACAGCCCCTAAGGTGTTCTGAGCTGAGGTGACCCCTGCCTTTAGAAATCCTCCATCTTGAGTTTGGAGGATTCCCCCAATAGGATTAGGGATGTGCCCCCCTCCCCACAGGGAGGAGGCACAAAGAGGGTGTAGCCACCCTCAAGGACAGTAGCCATAGGCTACTGTCCTCCCAGACCTAAACACACCCCTAAATTCAGTATTTAGGGGCACCCTAGATACCAGGAAATCGGATTCCTGCAACCTGAAGAAACAAGAAGGACTGCTGACCTACAAGCCTGCAGAGAAGGAGGAAGACAACAACTGCTTTGGCCCCAGCCCTACCGGCCTGCCTCCAACTTCGAAAACCTGCAACCAGCGACGCATCCGACAGCGACCAGTGACCTCTGAAGCCTCAGAGGACTGCCCTGGACTAAAGGACCAAGAAACTCCTGTGAGCAGCGACCCTGCTCAAAACCAGCTACTTCTTTACAACAAAGAAGCGACTTTCAAAGACTGCACGTTTCCCGCCGGAAGGGTGGGACTTCACACTCTTCACCCGATGCCCCCGGCTCGAGATCCAGAGAACAAACACCACAGGGAGGAATCCCCGGCGACTGCGAGCCCGTGAGTAGCCAGAGACGACCCCCCTGATCCCCCACAGCGGCACCTGCAGAGAGAATCTAGAGGCTCCCCCTGACCGCAACTGCCTGTAACAAGGGACCCGATGCCTGGAAACTACACTGCACCCGAAGCCCCCAGGACCTAAAGGAACCGAACCTCAGTGCAGGAGTGACCCCCAGGCGACCCTCTGTTTAGCCCAGGTGGTGGCTGTCCCGAGAAGCCCCCCCTGTGCCTGCCTGCACCACTAGAGTGATCCCCAGGTACCTCCATTGAAAACTATACAAAACCCAACACCTGCTTTGCCCACTGCACCCGGCCGCCCCTGTGCCGCTGAGGGTGTGTTTTGTGTGCCTACTTGTGTCCCCCCAGTGCTCTACAAACCCCCCCCCCGGTCTGCTCCCCGAGGATGCAGGTACTTACCTGCAGGCAGATTGGAACCGGAGTACCCCTGTTCTCCATAGGCGCCTACATGTTTGGGCACCTCTTTGACCTCTGCACCTGACCGGCCCTGAGCTGCTGGTGCGGTAACTTTGGGGTTGCCTTGAACCCCCAAAGGTGGGCTGCCTATGCCCCAGAACTGAGACTTGTAAGTGTTTTACTTACCTCACAAACTAACCTTTACTTACCTCCCCCAGGAAATGTTGATTTTTGCACTGTGTCCACTTTGAAAATAGCTTATTGCCATTTTTACAAAGACTGTATATGATATTGCTTTTATTCAAAGTTCCTAAAGTATCTAAGTGAAGTACCTTGCACGGAATGTGTTTACAGCAAATAATGAACCTGTGGTTCTTAAAATAAACTAAGAAAATATATTTTTCTATATAAAAACCTATTGGCCTGGAGTAAGTCTTTGAGTGTGTGTTCCTCATTTATTGCCTGTGTGTACAACAAATGCTTAACACTACCCTCTGATAAGCCTACTGCTCGACCACACTACCACAAAATAGAGCAATAGAATTATCTAATTTTGCCTCTCGCTTACCTCTAAGGGGAACCCCTGGACTCTGTGCACACTATCTCTCACTTTGAGATAGTATATACAGAGCCAACTTCCTACAGCGTAGTATTGGTGGCATAACAGTATGGGTGGTAGGTCGGACAGTTTATCACATTCAGTGGTTCTTGCGGATCTGTGGTTGTGGCTGTTTTCTGTTGATTTTGTATGTATGTGTCATAGTGTGGCCGATGGATGTCCACCTCTGCGGCGGTATGCTGGCGGCATTCGGTATTTACCACCAAGGTCATAATGAGGGCCATAGTCTAATCCTCCCATCAGAAAATTATCCAGTCAGTTATAGATGTGATGTGTTCCAGAACCTGAGATCCGGGTGTAGCAGACGCCACCTGTTTAGTAGCCCCAGATTCTCCATTGCCCTCTTTAAGGCACCTGTCATCTGGGGCTTGGTGCCACCCCTGGGAAGACGACGATCCCTCTCCCCATCCAGTACACAATTGAAGTCCCTAGCCAAGTTTATGGGGGTCCCTACATTGTCAAATAACAAGTCCTGCAATCTTACAAAGAACCCACGGTCATTGTTGTTTGGAGAATACGAAGTCAGGAGCATAATCTCTTCCCCGTTCAATACCCTGACGTAGAACATACCTACCCTCCATATCTGCTTCACTATAAGTCCGTCTGAACTGGACCCCAGGTGCTACCCAGATAATCACCCCTCTGGCGTATGAGGAATAATAGGCTATCCTATGTAATTTCTGTGCCTCCTCCATGCCTAAATGCGTCTCCTGTAGGCATGCAATTTGGACTTTGTGTAGTTTGAGAAAGGAATGAACTCTATACCGTTTAGTGTATCCCCTAACTCTCTGACATTCCATGTTATTATATTAAATTTCGCGGCCATGAACATAGTAATGACCCGCTCAGACTGTCGCCTCCACTGCTATCTCCCCGGCAAACTCTGTCATTAGACCCCAAACGTCCGCTATTTTCTGCTGTTTTAGTACGCGCACCACAACAACAGCAAAAAAAGCCTCCTGAACTGTAGTGGCTATAAACATTCCCCCTCCCCGGACATACAGTATAATAACAACATTTTTACTGCAAATCCAATGATTTCTTGCTGACAAGACTCTCAGCCTACCCACCCCTTACAACCAGTGCCTACCAAGTAGAGAGGATACCCACCGCTAATCGACCCCTTACAACATATTTCTTCATTGGGAAACTGTAGGAAGGTAGCCTCTTTTTAACCTTGTAACCCCCACTTTTGGCCTGTTTGTGAGTATATGTCAGGGTGTTTTTACAGTCTCACTGGGATCCTGCTAGCCAGGACCCCAGTGCTCATAGTTTGTGGCCTATATGTGTTCCCTGTGTTGTGCCTAACTGTATCACTGAGGCTCTGCTAACCAGACCCTCAGTGTTTATGCTTTCTCTGCTTTTTAAATTGTCACTGCAGGCTAGTGACCAATTTCACCAATTCTAATTGTCACACTGGAACACCCTTATAATTCCCTAGTATATGGTACCTAGGTACCCAGGGTATTGGGGTTCCAGGAGATCCCTATGGGCTGCAGCATTTCTTTTGCCACCCATAGGGAGCTCAAACAAATCTTACACAGGACTACCACTGCAGCCTCAGTGAAATAACGTCCACGTTATTTCACAGCCATTTTACACTGCACTTAAGTAACTTATAAGTCACCTATATGTCTAACCCTCACTTAGTGAAGGTTAGGTGCAAAGTTACTAAGTGTGAGGGCACCCTGGCACTAGCCAAGGTGCCCCCACATTGTTCAGGGCAATTTCCCCGGACTTTGTGAGTGCGGGGACACCATTACACGCGTGTACTACATATAGGTCAATACCTATATCTAGCTTCACAATGGTAACTCCGAATATGGCCATGTAGCATGTCTAAGATCATGGAATTGTTCCCCCATGCCAAATCTGGTATTGGGGTGCCAATCCCATGCGTCCCCAGGGCTCCAGCATGGACCCTGGGTACTGCCAAACTAGCTCTCTGGGGTTTTCACTGCAGCTACTGCTGCTGCCAACACTTAGACCGGTTTCTGCCCTCCTGAGGTCTGGGCAGCCCAGTCCCAGGAAGGCAGAACAAAGGAATTCCTCTGAGAGAGGGTGTTACACCCTCTCCCTTTGGAAATAGGTGTTAAGGGCTGGGGAGGAGTAGCCTCCCCCAGCCTCTGGAAATGATCTGAAGGGCACAGATGGTGCCCTCCTTGCATAAGCCAGTCTACACCAGTTCAGGGATCCTCCAGCCCCTGCTCTGGCGCGAAACTGGACAAAGGAAAGGGGTGTGACCACTCCCCTGTCCATCACCACCCCAGGGGTGGTGCCCAGAGCTCCTCCAGTGTGTCCCAGACCTCTGCTATCTTGAATGCAGAGTTGTGAGGGCACAATGGAGACCTCTGCGTGGCAAGTGCCACCAGGTGACATCAGAGACCCCTCCTGATAGGCTCTTACCTGGTTAGGTGGCCAATCCTCCTCTGAGGGCCATTTAGGGTCTCCCTTGTCGGTTTCTCTTCAGATAACGAATGCAAGAGCTCACCAGAGTTCCTCTGCATCTCTTTCTTCAACTTCTGCAAAGGATCGACCGCTGACTGCTCCAGAACGCCTGCAAAACTGCAACAAAGTAGCAAGACGACTACTAGCAACATTGTGTAGGAAAGTACCATCTTGCCTGGCATGTTACCCCCATATTTCACTGTATATATGTTGTTTTAGTTGTATGTGTCACCTGGCACTAGCCAAGGTGCCCCCACATCGTTCAGGGCAAATTCCCCGGACTTTGTGAGTGCAGGGACACCATTACACACGTGCACTGTACATAGGTCACTACCTATGTACAGCGTCCCAATGGTAACTCCGAACATGGCCATGTAACAAGTCTAAGATCATGGAATTGTCACCCCAATGCCATTCTGGCATTGGGGAGACAATTCCATGATCCCCCGAGTCTCTAGCACAGACCCGGGTACTGCCAAACTACCTTTCCCGGGGTTTCAATGCAGCTGCTGCTGCTGCCAACCCCTCAGACAGGTTTCTGCCCTCCTGGGGTCCAGCCAGGCTTGGCCCAGGAAGGCAGAACAAAGGACTTCCTCAGAGAGAGGGTGTTACACCCTCTCCCTTTGGAAAAAGATGTCAGGGCTAGGGAGGAGTAGCCTCCCCCAGCCGCTGGAAATGCTTTGATGGGCACAGATGGTGCCCATCTCTTCATAAGCCAGTCTACACCGGTTCAGGGATCCCCCAGCCCTGCTCTGGCGTGAAACTGGACAAAGGAAAGGGGAGTGACCACTACCCTGACCTGCACCTCCCCTGGGAGGTGCCCAGAGCTCCTCCAGTGTGCTCCAGACCTCTGCCATCTTGGAAACAGAGGTGCTGCAGGCACACTGGACTGCTGAGTGGGCAGTGCCAGCAGGTGACGTCAGAGACTCCTTCTGATAGGCTCTTACCTGTGTTGCTAGCCTATCCTCCTTCCTAAGTAGCCAAACCTCCTTTTCTGGCTATTTAGGGTCTCTGCTTTGGGGAATTCTTTAGATACCGAATGCAAGAGCTCATCAGAGTTCCTCTGCATCTCTCGCTTCACCTTCTGCCAAAGAATCAACCGCTGACTGCTCTGGACGCCTGCAAAACCGCAACAAAGTAGCAAAGACGACTACTGCAACCTTGTATCGCTGATCCAGCCGCCTTCTCAACTGTTTTCCTGGTGGTGCATGCTGTGGGGGTAGTCTGCCTCCTCTCTGCACTAGAAGCTCCGAAGAAATCTCCAGTGGGTCGACGGAATCTTCCCCCTGCAACCGCAGGCACCAAAAGACTGCATCAACGGTCCTCTGGGTCCCCTCTCAGCACGACGAGCGTAGTCCCTGGAACTCAGCAACTCTGTCCAAGTGACTCCCACAGTCCAGTGACTCTTCAGTCCAAGTTTGGTGGAGGTAAGTCCTTGCCTCACCACGCTAGACTGCATTGCTGGGTACTGCGTGATTTGCAGCTGCTCCGGCTCCTGTGCACTCTTCCAGGATTTCCTTTGTGCACAGCCAAGCCTGGGTCCCCAACACTCTAACCTGCAGTGCACAACCTCCTGAGTTGTCCTCCGGCGTCGTGGGATCTTCTTTTGTGACTTCGGGTGAGCTCCGGTTCACTCTTCTTCATAGTGCCTGTTCCGACACTTCTGCGGGTGCTGCCTGCTTCTGAGGGGGCTCCTTGTCTTGCTGGGCGCCCCCTCTGTCTCCTCACGCAATTGGCAACATCCTGGTACCTCCTGGGCCACAGCAGCATCCAAAAACCCTAACCTAACCTTGCAGCTAGCAAGGCTTGTTTGCGGTCTTTCTGCGTGGGAACACCTCTGCAAGCTTCTTCACGCCGTGAGACATCAATCCTTCAAAGGGGAAGTCCCTAGTCCTCTTCGTTCTTGCAGAATCCACAGCTTCTACAATCCTGTGGCAGCTTCTTTGCACCCTCAGCTAGCATTTCCTGGGCATCTGCCCAATCTCGACTTTGTCGCAACACTTGGGCTTGGTCTTCTTGTTCCACAGGTACTCTCGTCCGGAAATCCACCTTTGTTGCATTGCTGGTGTTGGTCTTCCTTGCAGAATTCCCCTATCACGACTTCTGTGCTCTTTGGGGAGCTTAGGTGCACTTTACACCTACTTTTAAGGGTCTAGGGGTGAGCTATTTTTCTAATCCTCACTGTTTTCTTACAGTCCCAGCGACCCTCTACAAGCTCACATAGGTTTGGGGTCCATTCGTGGTTCGCATTCCACTTTTGGAGTATATGGTTTGTGTTGCCCCTATACCTATGTGCTCTCATTGCAATCTATTGTGACTGTACATTGATTGCATTGCTTTCTATTGCTATTACTGCATATTTTTGGTATTGTGTACATATATCTTGTGTATATTTGCTATCCTCATACTGAGGGTACTCACTGAGATACTTTTGGCATATTGTCATAAAAATAAAGTACCTTTATTTTTAGTATATCTGTGTATTGTGTTTTCTTATGATATTGTGCATATGACACCAGTGGTATAGTAGGAGCTTTGCATGTCTCCTAGTTCAGCCAAAGCTGCTCTGCTAAGCTACCTTTTCTATCAGCCTAAGCTGCTAGATACCTCTTCTACACTAATAAGGGATACCTGGACCTGGTGCAGAGTGTAAGTACCCCTTGGTACCCACTACAAACCAGGCCAGCCTCCTACACATTGTAGCACCGAATCCTGCCTGCTTTCTCGACTGTTTCCTGGTGGTGCATGCTCTGAGGGCTATCTGCCTTCACCCTGCGGTGGAAGCCAAGAAGAAATCTCCTGTGGGTTGACGGAATCTTCCCACTGCTAACGCAGGCACCAAACGTCTGCATCACCGGTCCTCTGGGTCCCCTCTCATCTTGACGAGCGTGGTCCCTGGAACACAGGAGCTGGATCCAAGTGACCCCGACAGTCCAGTGGCCCTTCTGTCCAAATTTGGTGGAGGTAAGTCCTTGCCTCTCCACGCCAGACAGTAATCCTGTATACTGCGTGAACAGCAGCTGCTAGGGCTTCTGTGCACTTTTGCAAGGATTCCTTCATGCACAGCACAGCCCAGGTCCCCAGCACTCCGTCCTGCATTGCTCAACTCGCTGAGTTGACCTCTGGCTTCGTGGGACCCTCTTTTGTTGTGTTGAGACGACCACCATGCTCAGATTTCTTGAATGCCTGTGTAAGTGCTTCTGTGGGTGCTGCCTGCTTCTGCGTGGGCTCTCTCTGTTGCTGAGCGCCCCCTCTGTCTCCTCCTCCAAGGGGCGACCTCCTGGTCCCTCCTGGGCCCAGGCAGCACCCATTATCTCCAACCGCAAATCTTGCAGCTAGCAAGGCTTGTTTGTGGTCTTTCTGCGTAGAAACAACTCTGCATTCTCCAGCATACCGTGGGACATCTTCTGACCAAAGGAGAAGTTCCTGGTGCCTTCCGTTTTTGCAGAATCTTTGGCTTCTTCCACCCGGAGGCCGGCCTTTTGCACCTTCATCCGGGGTTCAGTGGGCTCCTGCCCCCCTGGACACTTGCGTTACTCTTCGACTTGGTCCCCTTCCTTTGCAGGTCCTCAGGTCCAGGAATCCGCCTTCAGTGCTTTGCAGTCAGTTGTTGCCTTGGCAGAATCCACAATCTTGACTTTACTGTCTTTCTGGGGTAGTAGGGTAACTTTACTTCTACTTTACAGGGTCTTGGGGTGGGGTATCTTCGACACCCTTAGTGTTTTCTTACACTCCCAGCGACCCTCTACACACTACACTAGGCCTGGGGTCGATTTGTGATTCGCATTCCACTTTTGGAGTGTATGGTTTGTGTTGCCCCTAGGCCTATTGTCTCCTATTGTATCCTATTGTATTCTACAGTGTTTGCACTACTTTTATAACTGTTTACTTACCTGATTTTGGTTTGTGTGTGTATTTTACTTAACTCCTAAGGGAGTATATCCTGTGAGATACTTTTGGCATATTGTCACTAAAATAAAGTACCAGGCCAGCCTCCTAAAGCAATACAATTAAGATAGTACATTGCTAACCAGACTCCACACCATGTAAGTAAACCCTACCTCGTGTGCACAATACTACTGCCTGAGCTCCACATGCCTATTGCATAATTAGTCGGACTACCTGTGGAGTTAAGAGAACATTTAAAAGAGTATACAGTCAGGAATATCATAACATGCCTTCGTCCGCCCCAGATTTCTCCTGGATCGCCACCTCTTCTTGCATCGATGAAGGGGCTTCCGCAGCACCTCGCTGGCCCGAAGCTGCCAGTGCCATGGTTCCATCTGCCTGAATCTCCACTATGCCAATCTCTGTTCTCTCAGGTGACTGCCGTACAGCTGTCTCTGAAGTGCTTCTAGTACCCCGGCCATAGCTCACCTTCATAGCCCGCCTGCGTGCTCCATTTCTCCATGCTGGATTATGCTCCTTCGGCTCTTTGTCCCACATATCCAGCCAGTGCTACACATCCTCGAGTGTATCAAAGAAGGGTGCTGTACCCGTTCCCCGAGATAAACTTGAGCCTGGCTGGATACAGCAGCATATATCAAAGGTGCATGGATTGGACTTCTAAGAAAGTTTTCCGAGCTGCTTGCACTTTGGTTGTGCTATCAGGATATATTGAGATATGTTGATTCTCAAACCTGGCATTGTCCGTGTCCCTGGCCGCTCTCAGTAAACTGTCTTTTCCTTGTAATTCAAGATACGAGCAATGATAGCCCATGGCGGGGCCCCAGGCCGCCGCCACGCAACCAGCCCCCGGTTCGCCCTGTCAACAGCAAACATAGGATTGAGACCATTAGCCTTCAAAGTGTCTGTGATCCAGACTTCCACAAATTGCTCGGGACGTGTCCCTTCTGCCCACTCAGGGAATCCCAACAGACGTACATTATTACAGCGGGCGCGGCCTTCCGAATCGTCCAACCTGGCTTCCAGTGCCCCAGAACGAACCTCCATCACTACCACCTGCTTCTTCAAGGTGGCCAATTCTATCTGTAGTTGCTCAATGGATCCCTCCACAATACAGACATTATCTGAGACTTTGCGGAGGTCAGTGCGCAGGAGATTGATCTCTATGGCCACAGTTTCAATCTTGTTTTCCAGCGCCTGCCGGGAGTCCTGTATGGTCTGCAACAGCTCCGCCCTCGAGTGCTCCCCAGCTCCATGGTCTACGTTCTGACCCACCCTGCCGAAGTATGGCATGTGGCGTGCTGCAACGCAGGCACCAGTAGTGCAAAATGGTCCATTGTGTTGCCCTGGGAGGGGTCCCTTGTTGTTTATTGTTTATTCTTCCCCATGTATTCCAGCCAGGACAATCCTCCCCACCAGCTCGCACACTGTGCCCAGAGGATCAGCCAGCTCCTGCGTGGCGGACACTCGCTGAATGGATCAGGGCCAAGCAGCCCCCAGTCATTGGTCCCGGTGTAAGCCTCCTCTGCGTCTTCAGATCTACCTTCCTGTGGAGTGACACAGCCTTGGGTCTATGCTTTTCCCCGCAGGTCACAATCTGCGAAGCAGCACCCCCAAGGCCAGTGCGACCACCACCATGGTCACCAGACAGTACTAAATACGGCAGGCCCCGCCAATTCCAGCGCTTCCTCCAGCACCCGACTGCCGCCTGCTCTGTCCTCTCACCTGCTGCCAGGAACTGGGTCCTCTAGTGCCTTCGCCAGCCCTGCTCTGACTCAGCTGCACTCTGCGGTAAATGATGATCCAAGTCCCTGCGCGTCTGGACTACTGCGCATAGGGCGCAGGAGACCCAGCGTCCAACCGCACTCCGCTGTGTATAGCCGGCCCAGCTGTGGCCGCCCTCCTCCAGTCCTGTCCCAAGGATGAGGCCTCCTCCTCACCTGCTCGGATCTCTGGCAGTTTGGGGAGAGCTCCCCTACCAATCAGCTTCGGTCACCAGCGAACGCAGCCTTCTTCCAACACAAGCCGCGCCTTGACCACCATTATGGTCACTGTTTTTATGTGTGCCCCTGCAACGCCTGGTCAGTCAAGTATATAGGCAGCTTCAGCGCAAGGCGTGCTTCTGTTTTTCAGTGCTGAGAGAGCCCGTAGTCATCAGGATTATGGAGAACGTGTCAGGTCGATCAGGAGCCTCCCATGCGTGCGTTCTGTCGGCCATCTGGTGTGGTCACGACCCCCCAAAAGTAGGTTTTTAAGATGTTTAACCAGTTAAGCTACAGGGACATAACCAGGGCCCTACCAGTTATTTTTAAGAATTTGGGGAAAAAAATAACCAAGTCAAAAAATGCAATACTAGCTAAAGGAACTTTTGGATTTACTTGTGTAGTCACTTATTCACCAAGTGGTATAGCTAATGCAAAGTCAAAGACCCCACCACTAATCCACCAAAGTACAAAGCTGGCTCTCTATTTGGTGTACTAAAAAGAAGTACACTGTGCATAGAGTCCAGTAGATCCTCAATTGGTTTTCAGAGGCAAAAGTAGATAGGACGAATGCTGTATTTTGTGGTAGTGTGGGCGAGCAGTTAGGCTTATCAGGGGGTAATGCTAAGCATTTGTTGTACTCATAGAGGCAATAAATGAGACACACACTCACAGAATAAACCAGAGGCCAATTTAGAAAAATAACACTTCTTTTTATATATAATTTGAATCCAAGAACTCTGTTATAAGGTAAGTACATTTTTAAGCATACATTCTTTTCACTTGCAAAAAATGTTAACCTTTGGAAAGAAAACACCTTCACCAGCATCTGCGACAGGGCACTTGAATGGATCACCTCCTTCCTCATCGACAGGACCCAAAATGACCCCCCCCCCCTTCTACTCAGAGGCCACCAAGGTCAACTGTGGAATCCCGCAAGGCTCCTCTCTGACCCCCACTCTCTTCAAACTCTACATGGCTCCACTAGCAGCCATCGCCAGAACACCATGTGCTCAACATCATCTCATACGTTGATGACACACAGCTAATCATCTCCCTCACCAACGACCCGCACACAGCCAAAGCCAACCCCCACAACGGATTAAAGGCAGTCGTCGCCCGGAAAAAGGATTGCTGTCTCAAGCTAAATCCCAACAAAACAGAAGTCCTCATCATCAGCAACAACCCCTCAGCCTGGGATGCCTTGTGGTGGCCCACTGCCCTCGGAAGGACTCCTGCCCCTTCCGAACATGCCCGCAACCTTGGCTTCATCCTGGACTCAGCACTCTCAATTAACCTGTCTCCTCCGCCTGCTTCCACACCATGCGCATGCTCCGGAAAATCTTCAAATGGATCCCAACCAAATCCAGAAGAAAAGTCACACTGCACCCTCGTCAGCAGCCTCCTAGACTATGGCAACGCACCCAACGCCGGAACCACCGCCAAGGTACGGAAAAGACTGCAATGCATCCAGAATGCCTACTCCCATCACATCAAGAACGTCCCCAGACACAGCCGCACCTCCACCCTGGCCCCTTATAGACAAAAGCATAACATTCAAGATTCTCACGCACGCCTACAAAGCCCTTCAAGACGTTAGACCAGAATACCTCAACCGAAGACTCCACTTCTACATGCCCACCAGACAGCTCCGCTCTTTCACGAACCTATTGTAATACCCAGTCAAGCCAAAGAATGCCCTGACTTGGGTCTGGGTTGTTGGACCTACCCAGTCCAGAATTGTCTGGATCTTGGCTTTAAGTGGTTGAACTTGGCCTCTACCCACAAGGTGACCCAAGTATACAACATGGCCCTGTACTTGTTTTCCTTGATAGTGATGCCTGCACTTGTTACAGCCTTTAGGACCTTCCCAAGGTGGATCAGGTGATCCTGCCAGGTAGAACTAAAGACAGCAATATCACCAAGATATGCTGCACTAAAGTCTTCTAACCCAGCAAGGACTTTATTCACCAACCTTTGGAAGGTGGCCGGGGAATTAGTCAATCCAAAGGGCATACCAGTAAACTGATAATGCCCATCAGGAGTGGAGAATGCTGACTTCTTTGCTACAGGGATCAGACCTATCTGCCAGTGCCCTGATGTAAGAACAAAAGTACTGAGATATTTGGCTGCCCCTAATCTGTCAATTAGTCCATCAGCCCTAAGAACTGAGTGATTATCTATTTTGGTCACACTATTTAGGCATCTGTAATCCGCACAAAACATCATTTCTTTTGTTCTGCCCTGGGAATGAGGCTTGTGGACTAAAAAAAATTGGGCGGGCAGAGATGCTCTCACAGTGCTCAATGACTCCCAATTCCAGCATCTTGCTGACTTCAGCTTTGATGCTCTCTTTGACGTGATCAGACTGTCTGTAGATTTTATTTTTGACAGGTAAGCTGTCCCCAGTGTCCAAATCATGTGTACACCAGGAAGTCTGACCAGGGTTCAAAGAGCAGAGCTCAGCATACTGCACCAAGACTTGCTTGCAGTCAGTCTGTTGTTGGTCAGTGGGGGCGTCTGAAAAGACCACTCCTTTCACTGAGACATCGTTTGAGTTGCAGGAGAGGAGATAAGGGAGAGGTTCACTCTCAGCTTCCTGTCCCTCATCCGTAACCATGAGCATGGTCATCTAAGCTCTGGCGTGATAGGGTTTAAGGCGATTGACATGGATAACCTTTTGGCGTACCTGCAACAGCCGAAGTCCATGAGATAGGTGACTTCCCCTTTTGGTTCTAGGATAAGCTATGGATCACTCCACATGTCTTGGATGGCCTGGGGAGCCACAGGCTCCAAAACCCACATCTTCTGCCCTGGTTGGAAACCTGCTCCCTTCTGTGGCACTTCCCTATAAGCAAAAAGCAGGCATGGAAGTAAGACATCCCATCTCCTTCTGAGGTTTTCAGGGAGTCCACCAATCATACCTTTCAATGTCTTGTTGAAGCTCTCAACACGGGCGTTGGTTTGTGGGGGATATGCAGTAGTGAACTTATAGGTCACACTACATTCAGCCCACATGTGTTTTAGGTAGCTAGACATGGTGTTAGTACCTCTGTCAGACACCACCTCCTTTGGTAAGACCCATACTCTGGTAAAGATACCAATAAGGGGCCTTTGGGTGGCCACCTGTCTTGCCACTGGCTTGACAAGTGGCACAGGAGTAACAAAAATCCTTCACCTTCTGGGACATACCTGGCCGTTAGAAGTGGTTCACCAACCTACTCCATGTTTAGCCTGGCCAAGATGCCGTGCTAGGGGGATATCATGAGCCAAAATGAGGAGAAACTCTAACTTGTTGAGGCACTACCACACTCCTAGTGGCGCCTGGCTTGAGCTCTCTGGACCTGTGGAAGCCACTGATATCTCCGTTTTCCTGATCAGCAGCTTGCTGTCTGAGGCCTTCAAGAGTGGGACAGGTCCTCTGTCCCTGGCATAGATCTTCCCTAGAGAGTCTCCATGGGCCCAAGAGCTCTGATGTGTACGGCCCAAGCTCTCGGAACTCAGTTTCCTCTGGGGCTGTTAGGTCTTCTTCCTGAGGAGAGGGTACCTCATCTGGCATATATCTAGAAGCTGGTTTCCTAGTAGGTTGAGGCATTATCCGAGGCTCCAATTCTACTTTTTCACTATGGGCTTTGCTTTGTGCTCTTGTTTTCACACACACACCCACTCGGGTATACCCAGCATAGCTTTATGGGTCTTCATTTCGACCTCAGCCCATGCTGAGGACACTAAATTACTGCCTAGCAGACATGGTACAGGGATTGCAGGACATACCACCACCTTCTTATGGCCAGTAACCCCTCCCCATTCTAAGGATCCATCACCATGGGATGTACATTTGCCTGATTATCAGCACTGAGGACTGCATATGTCTCACCAGTCAAGTATTGGTCTGAGGACACCAGTTGCTCAGTTATCATGATGACACTGGCACTAGTGTCTCTCACTGTTTCAACCCTAACACCATTAATATGCGACTGTTGTCTGTATCTCTCCAAATTACTGGGCCAGACAGCAAGGGCAGCTACATCTACCCTACCTTCTGAGACATGAGTTGCCTCAGTTGGCTCACTGACATTGTCAGGGCCTTCCTGGAATCCCAGCTGGAGACTTACCGCTGCATTTACTGCAGTTGCACTAGAGGCATTCTTTCTGTGGGGACAGGTAAGGTCCCCAGTTTTGTGTCCAAGAGCCTTGCTGTAATGGCACCAACACTTTTTGGAATCCCAGTTTTAACCCTTGTACCCACCCTTGGATTGTGAAGAGTCTCGGGGGCTCACCCTCCTGTGCAAGTTTTTGAGGGCCTTTAGAAGACTCTTTGCTTTTATCTTTTTCTGATTACCCTCCTTCCCTTGGGGGGCTTTTTGGCCTCCTTCTTGTGGCCTCTCCCCACCAGTGGAAGTTTTGGTCATTGAACTACAAAAAAGAGGTGGTTGTGCTTCCAAGTTCACACAGCCTAGGTATACATACAATTGCTGGGGAAGATTATGGCCCTCATTATGAACATGGCAGCAATCACCGCTGACCGCCGTGGTGATGGTGAACAGAAGACCGCAAGTGGCGGTGAACAGCATACCGCCGTATAATGATGAGAAAAAAGTCAAACCTCCAAAAATCCTGCAACCTCCACCCACTGCCAGGGCCTATGATGGCGGAAAGGCTGTACACCTCAAATGGACAAATTGGCAAGTTTAAAACCCACACACCTGACACACATCCACAACACTATAAAACACTCACAAACACACCCCAACAATCCTTTGCAACGCCAATTGCACGAATGAGACTGACAACACTACACACATACACTGAACACAACATAACAAACGTCACACACATTAAATACACCACCAAAACCCATACACTCCCCAAACACCATCACAAGCCACAAACACACAACAGCACCCTCACCAATACAACCATAACACCAAACCCACAACACACACCATGGCACCCCCTAAGTACCCCCGCTTGACTGGTAGGGAGCTAAGGACCAAGGGAAGACGAAATACTTAAGGTCAAGCCACAATTATTCGGGGCACAGGTGCAGCAGACAACCATCGGCAGGAAGATGGAGTTATGGCAGACGATTTTCAACAAGGTTAACGCAGTGGGAAACCATCCACGCACAAGGGACGACATCCGTAAGAGATGGAATGACCTGCGCAGGAAGGTGAGGTCCATGGCATTCAGGCACAGTGCGAAAAAGCACTTTAACATATTGCCATTACTCGCATACAGGCTGGTTGTCATCTATGTACTGATCCAGTGTCAAACACACTCACCTATGAGCCATCCTCTGTCCCCTTGCAGTTGTCCCATCAAGTGTGGGACACTGCTGTTTCTCAGGACAAAGTAATCATGGACTAATCCTGGGAATCTGGCATTGACATGTGATATATACTGGTCAGCAGTACACACCAATTGTAAGTTCATGGAATGGAAGTTTTTTTGATTGCTGTACACCTGTTCTGTAGGTGTTGGACGAATGCATCCAGGAATTTGGACAGGATGAGGCTAAACATTGGCTGTGAGAACCCTGCACCCATGCCCACTGCCAGCAGAAATGAGCCCATAGCCAAAAAATGGAGTACAGAGAGCACTTGCACTTCAGTAGGGATGGCATGCTGATTCCGATTAGCCGGACTCAGTACAGGATCCAGTAAAGCACATAGGTCATGGATTGTTGCACGATTGATTCTGTAGGTGACAATGATGTGGCGTTCATCCATGGGTTCCAAACCAACAAGAGGTCTGTACACAGATGGGGCACTCCCTCGCCACATGGGTCTATACCTATGGGGGAGGAAAGAACACTATGAGGGGCACACGTTCACGTGCAACACATGTTATTACTGTATCAATGGATGTGTAAAACATAGGTTACACACACACACAGACGCTATGTATTATGTACAACGTCAGGCACATGTGTGCAGAGTCAAGTCTGTTTTAATGGCATCCCAGTGCGGACACATTTCCTAAGATGGGTGCATGTGAGGATCAGACACTCATGTAAGCAAGCGACTAGGGTTGGAGACTTGAAAGCCCTGAATGGGGCCCGTGGCCAGGACATGTTTACATGGTGGTAGCAAGATGGCAGCCTTCTACCATCCGGGTTTGAGGGAGTGAAAGTGACATCATTCCGCTGGCGGTAATCGTCATAGCGGAAGACGGTTTTCACTGCCGTGCACTCAATCACTGGATTACATGATTGTCAATGGGGAACCTGGGCCTATGATGATTGTCGCCGGCGGTGACGGTGCACACTGTCGCAGAACGTACGCTATGTCGTCAAACCCTTGACACTTGACTCCTGATTCCCGTGCAGGGCAGTACTCCACTGAGTGTGCTGCTGTGTCCTGACTCTGGTCCCTGAAATGGGACGCCAATGGGACCCGGCCTTCAACACAGAGGAGCTCTAGAAGCTGGTGGATGGGGTCCTACCCCTGTATTCCAAGTTGTATGGGCGACCAGAGGTGCAGGTGAGTTGGCGGCTGTCTTCCTTGGATGTGTGTGATGATGGCGGATGCCTGTATGAATGTGTGTTTGATTTGTAACTGCACAGCCGCAGATTGTGTGGCATGTACTGTTTGTGAGTTGGTAACATAACTTTTTATAATGTCCGTTCCATAGGGGACGACATGTCATCTGTATTAGGAGCACACATACTGATGTCTGTTTTTTTGCTCTGTGTGTCCCATGCAGGTCTGGGCTTTGCTTTGTGCTCTTGTTTTCACACACACACCCACTCGGGTATACCCAGCATAGCTTTATGGGTCTTCATTTCGACCTCAGCCCATGCTGAGGACAATAAATTACTGCCTAGCAGACATGGTACAGGGATTGCAGGACATACCACCACCTTCTTATGGCAAGTAACCCCTCCCTATTCTAAGGATCCATCGCCATGGGATGTACATTTGCCTGATTATAAGCACTGAGGACTGCATATGTCTCACCAGTCAAGTATTGGTCTGAGGACACCAGTTGCTCAGTTATCATGACGACACTGGCACCAGTGTCTCTCACTGTTTCAACCCTAACACCATTAATATGCGACTGTTGTCGGTATCTCTCCAAATTACTGGGCCAGACAGCAAGGGCAGCTACATCTACCCTACCTTCTGAGACATGAGTTGCCTCAGTTGGCTCACTGACATTGTCAGGGCCTTCCTGGAATCCCAGCTGGAGACTTACCACTGCATTTACTGCAGTTGCACTAGAGGCATCATTCTTTCTGTGGGGACAGGTAAGGTCCCCAGTTTTGTGTCCAAGAGCCTTGCTGTAATGGCACCAACACTCTTTGGAATCCCAGTTTTAACCTTTGTACCCACCCTTGGATTGTGAAGAGTCTCGGGGGCTCACCCTCCTGTGCAGGTTTTTGAGGGCCTTTAGAAGACTCTTTGCTTTTATCTTTTTCTGATTACCCTCTTTCCCTTGGGGGGCTTTTTGGCCTCCTTCTTGTGGCCTCCCCCCACCAGTGGAAGTTTTGGTCATTGAACTACAAAAAAGAGGTGGTTGTGCTTCCAAGTTCACACAGCCTAGGTATACATACAATTGCTGGGGAAGATTATGGCCCTCATTATGAACATGGCAGCAATCACCGCTGACCGCCGTGGTGATGGAGAACAGAAGACCGCAAGTGGCGGTGAACAGCATACCGCCGTATAATGATGAGAAAAAAGTCAAACCTCCAAAAATCCTGCAACCTCCACCCACTGCCAGGGCCTATGATGGCGGAAAGGCTGTACACCTCAAATGGACAAATTGGCAAGTTTAAAACCCACACACCTGACACACATCCACAACACTATAAAACACTCACAAACACACCCCAACAATCCTTTGCAACGCCAATTGCACGAATGAGACTGACAACACTACACACATACACTGAACACAACATAACAAACGTCACACACATTAAATACACCACCAAAACCCATACACTCCCCAAACACCATCACAAGCCACAAACACACAACAGCACCCTCACCAATACAACCATAACACCACACCCACAACACACACCATGGCACCCACTAAGTACCCCCGCTTCACTGGTAGGGAGCTAAGGACCAAGGGAGGACGAAATACTTAAGGTCAAGCCACAATTATTCGGGGCACAGGTGCAGCAGACAACCATCGCCAGGAACATGGAGTTATGGCCGACGATTTTCAACAAGGTCAACGCAGTGGGAAACCATCCACGCACAAGGGACGACATCCGTAAGAGATGGAATGACCTGCGCGGGAAGGTGAGGTCCATGGCATTCAGGCACAACATAACGGTACAGAAGACTGGTAGAGGACCTCCACCTACACACCCGACTTCACCGACTGGGAGGAGAACTTACTGGCCATCGTGCACCTAGAGGGCCCCACTGGACTCACTGGAGCACTGGACTCGGGTAAGTCAACTACAATTTCTCCATATCCACCACACCTGTAATGCATGTACCACCCCACCCCTCCCACTACCATCAGGACCACATCCCCAGCCAGGCTACAACACCCACATCCAGTCACCCTGCATGCCCACAAACCCACTAACAGGCCCCCATCCCTCTCCCTGTGCACAGTCACCTACCCCTGCAAGGATTCACAATGGCACTACAGTATCCACAATGCACATACCCCCCCCCCCCACAGAAAATGAAAGGTTAATTCCATGAAAGGACCCTGCATGGCACGACAGGGGAATAAAAGCACAAAATAGGGCAGAGCTGTGCATCCATTTCCAAATTAGTACATGTAACCTACATGTCCATTCCCTCCCACAGGCACCACCTCCCATGCCAACCGGACGTAAAGGCCAAGGAGTGCCAGCGCCCCACACGGAGACAGAGGCCCCACTCAGGAGACTTGAGAGGGATGTATGGAAAGTGAGGAATACCCCAGCCCGTCAGACAGTCCTGGAATGTCTCACTCCGGCAGCCCCACCCAGGATACCACTGACAGCCCTACCACCCAGCAACCACCATCAGTTGTAGCCAAACGACCACAAACCAGTTTCTCCCGGTCACAGACTGGTGGACCACATGTACAGAGGCCAGAGTCTCCACCCACCACCAGGCAGGATGATGATGGCCCCAGTGCAAGTGGGACTGCCAGACCTGTGCAGGGGACATAGGCTCAGGGGGCAAGGGCCAATGGGATGGCATCAGTGGCCCAGGGGGCAGCCAAAGGATGGATGCTTCAGCCCAGGAGGTGATCTCAGAGGTCCTGGGAGCATACCACCATACTCAGGACAGGATGGGACATATCCTGGCCACCCTGGAGCAGAATCAAAGGCTGCAGATAGCAAGCCACCAAGAGGCCATGGAGCAATGGAAACAACTCAATGCTACCATGGCCACCATTGCAGGGGTGCTGCAGCACCACTACCCTGGCCAGCCTGAGACCTCCACCCACCTGCAAGCCCCTACCACTAGCCAGGACACTGCCGTGCCATCTACATCTGCAGGAGCTACTGGACTGGTGGCACTGCCAGAGGGCACACAGGAGACCAGCACCCCTAGCCCTGCAGCCCGGCTCCAGTCACTCAAACGTGCCCTCAGGCCCAGAAATGGCACTGGAGAACTGCCAAGACCAAGGCCCCTGCTAAGAAGTGGCTCTGCCCTGAACTGTCTCCCATGTGTGCCTCTGTGCTACCTTGTTGAACTGCCACTACCAACACACCATCTACCAACGGACAAATGGACCAATACCCACTACCACCAACAGCTGAGCCCATACACCACAGTATGGATGTGCACCAAGAGCCCACTCCATATCACTGTACTGCGATATAACACATTTGTGATACTTAATAAAAACACATCTGCACCAAATTGTATCTCCTCTGTCATTATGAGTTTACAATTGCGAGTGTGTATGCATTAGCTAGTCAATTTAATATTCACACCTTTCTTGCAGGAGGGGATCCCACGCACTGTAGTGTCTGAAGTAAGTCACAATGTACACAGTTTTGGGTTTCCTGGCACATGCCACTTCAGTCTTCAGTTAGCAGTGTCAATGACTACAGACACCACATCACCAATCAGATGAGTCAGACTGACACCATGCAGTGAAGACAACAGCATCAGTGAACAGTACCTCGTGGTCACTGGAAGTATAGACGGATCAGCTGGTTCCTGGAGTTGATATCTTCCCCCTCACCATTACTCTCATCCCCTCTGAAATGTTTGCAGTTCTGGTTGGACAGCACCCTCCTCCTCTAGAAGGGGGATAGCTTTCCTCACAGCCAAGTTGTGCAGCATTCAGTAGGTCACCACTATTCTACACACCTTCTCAGGGACATAGCACAGGGATCCCCCAGAGAGATGGAGGCAACAAAACCTAGCCTTCAGGAGACCTATAGTGCACTCAATCACCCTCCTAGTATGTCCATGGGCCTCATTATAATTCCTCTCTGCATCTGTCCTGGGATTCCTGACAGGTGTCAGGAGCCATTACAAGTTGGGGTAGCCAGAATCACCTGCAAAATTGGGCGAAAAAGCACTTTAACATATTGCCATTACTCGCATACAGGCTGGTTGTCATCTATGTACTGATCCAGTGTCAAACACACTCACCTATGAGCCATCCTCTGTCCCCTTGCAGTTGTCCCATCAAGTGTGGGACACTGCTGTTTCTCAGGACAAAGGAATCATGGACTGATCCTGGGAATCTGGCATTGACATGTGATATATACTGGTCAGCAGTACACACCAATTGTAAGTTCATGGAATGGAAGTTTTTTCGATTGCTGTACACCTGTTCTGTAGGTGTTGGACGAATGCATCAAGGAATTTGGACAGGATGAGGCTAAACATTGGCTGTCAGAACCCTGCACCCATGCCCACTGCCAGCTGAAATGAGCCCATAGCCAAAAAATGGAGTACAGAGAGCACTTGCACTTCAGTAGGGATGGCATGCTGATTCCGATTAGCCGGACTCAGTACAGGATCCAGTAAAGCACATAGGTCATGGATTGTTGCACGATTGATTCTGTAGGTGACAATGATGTGGCGTTCATCCATGGGTTCCAAACCAACAAGAGGTCTGTACACAGATGGGGCACTCCCTCGCCACATGGGTCTATACCTACGGGGGAGGAAAGAACACTATGAGGGGCACACGTTCACGTGCAACACATGTTATTACTGTATCAATGGATGTGTAAAACATAGGTTACACACACACACAGACGCTATGTATTATGTACAACGTCAGGCACATGTGTGCAGAGTCAAGTCTGTTTTAATGGCATCCCAGTGCGGACACATTTCCTAAGATGGGTGCATGTGAGGATCAGACACTCATGTAAGCAAGCGACTAAGGTTGGAGACTTGAAAGCCCTGAATGGGGCCCGTGGCCAGGATATGTTTACATGGTGGTAGCAAGATGGCAG
Organism: Pleurodeles waltl; assembly: GCF_031143425.1. Taxonomy (NCBI): domain Eukaryota; kingdom Metazoa; phylum Chordata; class Amphibia; order Caudata; family Salamandridae; genus Pleurodeles; species Pleurodeles waltl. Next base: position 1,310,340,974 of record NC_090437.1, on the reverse strand, counting down.
CCTTCTACCATCCGGGTTTGAGGGAGTGAAAGTGACATCATTCCGCTGGCGGTAATCGTCATAGCGGAAGACGGTGTTCACTGCCGTGCACTCAATCACTGGATTACATTGTTGTCAATGGGGAACCTGGGCCTATGATGATTGTCGCCGGCGGTGACGGTGCACACTGTCGCAGAACGTACGCTATGTCGTCAAACCCTTGACACTTGACTCCTGATTCCCGTGCAGGGCAGTACTCCACTGAGTGTGCTGCTGTGTCCTGACTCTGGTCCCTGAAATGGGGCGCCAATGGGATCCGGCCTTCAAAACAGAGGAGCTCTAGAAGCTGGTGGATGGGGTCCTACCCCTGTATTCCAAGTTGTATGGGCGACCAGAGGTGCAGGTGAGTTGGCGACTGTCTTCCTTGGATGTGTGTGATGATGGCGGATGCCTGTATGAGTGTGTGTTTGATTTGTAACTGCACAGCCGCAGATTGTGTGGCATGTACTGTTTGTGAGTTGGTAACATAACTTTTTATAATGTCCGTTCCATAGGGGACGACATGTCATCTGTATTAGGAGCACACATACTGATGTTTGTTTTTTTTGCTCTGTGTGTCCCATGCAGGTCTGGGCTTTGCTTTGTGCTCTTGTTTTCACACACACACCCACTCGGGTATTCCCAGCATAGCTTTATGGGTCTTCATTTCGACCTCAGCCCATGCTGAGGACAATAAATTACTGCCTTGCAGACATGGTACAGGGATTGCAGGACATACCACCACCTTCTTATGGCAAGTAACCCCTCCCCATTCTAAGGATCCATCGCCATGGGATGTACATTTGCCTGATTATCAGCACTGAGGACTGCATATGTCTCACCAGTCAAGTATTGGTCTGAGGACACCAGTTGCTCAGTTATCATGACGACACTGGCACCAGTGTCTCTCACTGTTTCAACCCTAACACCATTAATATGCAACTGTTGTCTGTATCTCTCCAAATTACTGGGCCAGACAGCAAGGGCAGCTACATCTACCCTACCTTCTGAGATATGAGTTGCCTCAGTTGGCTCACTGACATTGTCAGGGCCTTCCTGGAATCCCAGCTGGAGACTTACCACTGCATTTACTGCAGTTGCACTAGAGGCATCATTCTTTCTGTGGGGACAGGTAAGGTCCCCAGTTTTGTGTCCAAGAGCCTTGCTGTAATGGCACCAACACTTTTTGGAATCCCAGTTTTAACCTTTGTACCCACCCTTGGATTGTGAAGAGTCTCGGGGGCTCACCCTCCTGTGCAGGTTTTTGAGGGCCTTTAGAAGACTCTTTGCTTTTATCTTTTTCTGATTACCCTCTTTCCCTTGGGGGGCTTTTTGGCCTCCTTCTTGTGGCCTCCCCCCACCAGTGGAAGTTTTGGTCATTGAACTACAAAAAAGAGGTGGTTGTGCTTCCAAGTTCACACAGCCTAGGTATACATACAATTGCTGGGGAAGATTATGGCCCTCATTATGAACATGGCAGCAATCACCGCTGACCGCCGTGGTGATGGTGAACAGAAGACCGCAAGTGGCGGTGAACAGCATACCGCCGTATAATGATGAGAAAAAAGTCAAACCTCCAAAAATCCTGCAACCTCCACCCACTGCCAGGGCCTATGATGGCGGAAAGGCTGTACACCTCAAATGGACAAATTGGCAAGTTTAAAACCCACACACCTGACACACATCCACAACACTATAAAACACTCACAAACATACCCCAACAATCCTTTGCAACGCCACTTGCACGAATGAGACTGACAACACTACACGCATACACTGAACACAACATAACAAACGTCACACACATTAAATACACCACCAAAACCCATACACTCCCCAAACACCATCACAAGCCAAAAACACACAACAGCACCCTCACCAATACAACCATAACACCAAACCCACAACACACACCATGGCACCCCCTAAGTACCCCCGCTTGACTGGTAGGGAGCTAAGGACCAAGGGAGGACGAAATACTTAAGGTCAAGCCACAATTATTCGGGGCACAGGTGCAGCAGACAACCATCGGCAGGAAGATGGAGTTATGGCAGACGATTTTCAACAAGGTTAACGCAGTGGGAAACCATCCATGCACAAGGGACGACATCCGTAAGAGATGGAATGACCTGCGCGGGAAGGTGAGGTCCATGGCATTCAGGCACAGTGCGAAAAAGCACTTTAACATATTGCCATTACTCGCATACAGGCTGGTTGTCATCTATGTACTGATCCAGTGTCAAACACACTCACCTATGAGCCATCCTCTGTCCCCTTGCAGTTGTCCCATCAAGTGTGGGACACTGCTGTTTCTCAGGACAAAGTAATCATGGACTAATCCTGGGAATCTGGCATTGACATGTGATATATACTGGTCAGCAGTACACACCAATTGTAAGTTCATGGAATGGAAGTTTTTTCGATTGCTGTACACCTGTTCTGTAGGTGTTGGACGAATGCATCCAGGAATTTGGACAGGATGAGGCTAAACATTGGCTGTGAGAACCCTGCACCCATGCCCACTGCCAGCAGAAATGAGCCCATAGCCAAAAAATGGAGTACAGAGAGCACTTGCACTTCAGTAGGGATGGCATGCTGATTCCGATTAGCCGGACTCAGTACAGGATCCAGTAAAGCACATAGGTCATGGATTGTTGCACGATTGATTCTGTAGGTGACAATGATGTGGCGTTCATCCATGGGTTCCAAACCAACAAGAGGTCTGTACACAGATGGGGCACTCCCTCGCCACATGGGTCTATACCTATGGGGGAGGAAAGAACACTATGAGGGGCACACGTTCACGTGCAACACATGTTATTACTGTATCAATGGATGTGTAAAACATAGGTTACACACACACACAGACGCTATGTATTATGTACGTCAGGCACATGTGTGCAGAGTCAAGTCTGTTTTAATGGCATCCCAGTGCGGACACATTTCCTAAGATGGGTGCATGTGAGGATCAGACACTCATGTAAGCAAGCGACTAGGGTCGGAGACTTGAAAGCCCTGAATGGGGCCCGTGGCCAGGATATGTTTACATGGTGGTAGCAAGATGGCAGCCTTCTACCATCCGGGTGTGAGGGAGTGAAAGTGACATCATTCCGCTGGCGGTAATCGTCATAGCGGAAGACGGTGTTCACTGCCGTGCACTCAATCACTGGATTACATGGTTGTCAATGGGGAACCTGGGCCTATGATGATTGTCGCCGGCGGTGACGGTGCACACTGTCGCAGAACGTACGCTATGTCGTCAAACCCTTGACACTTGACTCCTGATTCCCGTGCAGGGCAGTACTCCACTGAGTGTGCTGCTGTGTCCTGACTCTGGTCCCTGAAATGGGGCGCCAATGGGACCCGCCCTTCAACACAGACGAGCTCTAGAAGCTGGTGGATGGGGTCCTACCCCTGTATTCCAAGTTGTATGGGCGACCAGAGGTGCAGGTGAGTTGGCGGCTGTCTTCCTTGGATGTGTGTGATGATGGCGGATGCCTGTATGAATGTGTGTTTGATTTGTAACTACACAGCCGCAGATTGTGTGGCATGTACTGTTTGTGAGTTGGTAACATAACTTTTTATAATGTCCGTTCCATAGGGGACGACATGTCATCTGTATTAGGAGCACACATACTGATGTCTGTTTTTTTGCTCTGTGTGTCCCATGCAGGTCTGGGCTTTGCTTTGTGCTCTTGTTTTCACACACACACCCACTCGGGTATACCCAGCATAGCTTTATGGGTCTTCATTTCGACCTCAGCCCATGCTGAGGACAATAAATTACTGCCTAGCAGACATGGTACAGGGATTGCAGGACATACCACCACCTTCTTATGGCAAGTAACCCCTCCCCATTCTAAGGATCCATCGCCATGGGATGTACATTTGCCTGATTATCAGCACTGAGGACTGCATATGTCTCACCAGTCAAGTATTGGTCTGAGGACACCAGTTGCTCAGTTATCATGACGACACTGGCACCAGTGTCTCTCACTGTTTCAACCCTAACACCATTAATATGCGACTGTTGTCTGTATCTCTCCAAATTACTGGGCCAGACAGCAAAGGCAGCTACATCTACCCTACCTTCTGAGACATGAGTTGCCTCAGTTGGCTCACTGACATTGTCAGGGCCTTCCTGGAATCCCAGCTGGAGACTTACCACTGCATTTACTGCAGTTGCACTAGAGGCATCATTCTTTCTGTGGGGACAGGTAAGGTCCCCAGTTTTGTGTCCAAGAGCCTTGCTGTAATGGCACCAACACTCTTTGGAATCCCAGTTTTAACCTTTGTACCCACCCTTGGATTGTGAAGAGTCTCGGGGGCTCACCCTCCTGTGCAGGTTTTTGAGGGCCTTTAGAAGACTCTTTGCTTTTATCTTTTTCTGATTACCCTCTTTCCCTTGGGGGGCTTTTTGGCCTCCTTCTTGTGGCTTCCCCCCACCAGTGGAAGTTTTGGTCAATGAACTACAAAAAAGAGGTGGTTGTGCTTCCAAGTTCACACAGCCTAGGTATACATACAATTGCTGGGGAAGATTATGGCCCTCATTATGAACATGGCAGCAATCACCGCTGACCGCCGTGGTGATGGTGAACAGAAGACCGCAAGTGGCGGTGAACAGCATACCGCCGTATAATGATGAGAAAAAAGTCAAACCTCCAAAAATCCTGCAACCTCCACCCACTGCCAGGGCCTATGATGGCGGAAAGGCTGTACACCTCAAATGGACAAATTGGCAAGTTTAAAACCCACACACCTGACACACATCCACAACACTATAAAACACTCACAAACACACCCCAACAATCCTTTGCAACGCCAATTGCACGAATGAGACTGACAACACTACACACATACACTGAACACAACATAACAAACGTCACACACATTAAATACACCACCAAAACCCATACACTCCCCAAACACCATCACAAGCCACAAACACACAACAGCACCCTCACCAATACAACCATAACACCACACCCACAACACACACCATGGCACCCACTAAGTACCCCCGCTTCACTGGTAGGGAGCTAAGGACCAAGGGAGGACGAAATACTTAAGGTCAAGCCACAATTATTCGGGGCACAGGTGCAGCAGACAACCATCGCCAGGAACATGGAGTTATGGCCGACGATTTTCAACAAGGTCAACGCAGTGGGAAACCATCCACGCACAAGGGACGACATCCGTAAGAGATGGAATGACCTGCGCGGGAAGGTGAGGTCCATGGCATTCAGGCACAACATAACGGTACAGAAGACTGGTAGAGGACCTCCACCTACACACCCGACTTCACCGACTGGGAGGAGAACTTACTGGCCATCGTGCACCTAGAGGGCCCCACTGGACTCACTGGAGCACTGGACTCGGGTAAGTCAACTACAATTTCTCCATATCCACCACACCTGTAATGCATGTACCACCCACCCCTCCCACTACCATCAGGACCACATCCCCAGCCAGGCTACAACACCCACATCCAGTCACCCTGCATGCCCACAAACCCACTAACAGGCCCCCATCCCTCTCCCTCTGCACAGTCACCTACCCCTGCAAGGATTCACAATGGCACTACAGTATCCACAATGCACATCTCCTCCCCCCCACACAGAAAATGAAAGGTTAATTCCATGAAAGGACCCTGCATGGCACGACAGGGGAATAAAAGCACAAAATAGGGCAGAGCTGTGCATCCATTTCCAAATTAGTACATGTAACATACATGTCCATTCCCTCCCACAGGCACCACCTCCCATGCCAACCGGACGTAGAGGCCAAGGAGTGCCAGCGCCCCACACGGAGACAGAGGCCCCACTCAGGAGACTTGAGAGGGATGTATGGAAAGTGAGGAATACCCCAGCCCGTCAGACAGTCCTGGACTGTCTCACTCCGGCAGCCCCACCCAGGATACCACTGACAGCCCTACCACCCAGCAACCACCATCAGTTGTAGCCAAACGACCACAAACCAGTTTCTCCCGGTCACAGACTGGTGGACCACATGTACAGAGGCCAGAGTCTCCACCCACCACCAGGCAGGATGATGATGGCCCCAGTGCAAGTGGGACTGCCAGACCTGTGCAGGGGACATAGGCTCAGGGGGCAAGGGCCAATGGGATGGCATCAGTGGCACAGGGGGCAGCCAAAGGATGGATGCTTCAGCCCAGAAGGTGATCTCAGAGGTCCTGGGAGCATACCACCATACTCAGGACAGGATGGGACATATCCTGGCCACCCTGGAGCAGAATCAAAGGCTGCAGATAGCAAGCCACCAAGAGGCCATGGAGCAATGGAAACAACTCAATGCTACCATGGCCACCATTGCAGGGGTGCTGCAGCACCACTACCCTGGCCAGCCTGAGACCTCCACCCACCTGCAAGCCCCTACCACTAGCCAGGACACTGCCGTGCCATCTACATCTGCAGGAGCTACTGGACTGGTGGCACTGCCAGAGGGCACACAGGAGACCAGCACCCCTAGCCCTGCAGCCCGGCTCCAGTCACTCAAACGTGCCCTCAGGCCCAGAAATGGCACTGGAACAACTGCCAAGACCAAGGCCCCTGCTAAGAAGTGGCTCTGCCCTGAACTGTCTCCCATGTGTGCCTCTGTGCTACCTTGTTGAACTGCCACTACCAACACACCATCTACCAACGGACAAATGGACCAATACCCACTGCCACCAACAGCTGAGCCCATACACCACAGTATGGATGTGCACCAAGAGCCCACTCCATATCACTGTACTGCGATATAACACATTTGTGATACTTAATAAAAACACATCTGCACCAAATTGTATCTCCTCTGTCATTATGAGTTTACAATTGCGAGTGTGTATGCATTAGCTAGTCAATTTAATATTCACACCTTTCTTGCAGGAGGGGATCCCACGCACTGTAGTGTCTGATGTAAGTCACAATGTACACAATTTTGGGTTTCCTGGCACATGCCACTTCAGTCTTCAGTTAGCAGTGTCAATGACTACAGACACCACATCACCAATCAGATGAGTCAGACTGACACCATGCAGTGAAGACAACAGCATCAGTGAACAGTACCTCGTGGTCACTGGAAGTATAGGCGGATCAGCTGGTTCCTGGAGTTGATATCTTCCCCCTCACCATTACTCTCATCCCCTCTCAAATGTTTGCAGGTCTGGTTGGACAGCACCCTCCTCCTCTAGAAGGGGGATAGCTTTCCTCACAGCCAAGTTGTGCAGCATTCAGTAGGTCACCACTATTCTACACACCTTCTCAGGGACATAGCACAGGGATCCCCCAGAGAGATGGAGGCAACAAAACCTAGCCTTCAGGAGACCTATAGTGCACTCAATCACCCTCCTAGTATGTCCATGGGCCTCATTATAATTCCTCTCTGCATCTGTCCTGGGATTCCTGACAGGTGTCAGGAGCCATTACAAGTTGGGGTAGCCAGAATCACCTGCAAAATTGGGCGAAAAAGCACTTTAACATATTGCCATTACTCGCATACAGGCTGGTTGTCATCTATGTACTGATCCAGTGTCAAACACACTCACCTATGAGCCATCCTCTGTCCCCTTGCAGTTGTCCCATCAAGTGCGGGACACTGCTGTTTCTCAGGACAAAGGAATCATGGACTGATCCTGGGAATCTGGCATTGACATGTGATATATACTGGTCAGCAGTACACACCAATTGTAAGTTCATGGAATGGAAGTTTTTTCGATTGCTGTACACCTGTTCTGTAGGTGTTGGACGAATGCATCAAGGAATTTGGACAGGATGAGGCTAAACATTGGCTGTGAGAACCCTGCACCCATGCCCACTGCCAGCTGAAATGAGCCCATAGCCAAAAAATGGAGTACAGAGAGCACTTGCACTTCAGTAGGGATGGCATGCTGATTCCGATTAGCCAGACTCAGTACAGGATCCAGTAAAGCACATAGGTCATGGATTGTTGCACGATTGATTCTGTAGGTGACAATGATGTGGCGTTCATCCATGGGTTCCAAACCAACAAGAGGTCTGTACACAGATGGGGCACTCCCTCGCCACATGGGTCTATACCTACGGGGGAGGAAAGAACACTATGAGGGGCACACGTTCACGTGCAACACATGTTATTACTGTATCAATGGATGTGTAAAACATAGGTTACACACACACACACAGACGCTATGTATTATGTACAACGTCAGGCACATGTGTGCAGAGTCAAGTCTGTTTTAATGGCATCCCAGTGCGGACACATTTCCTAAGATGGGTGCATGTGAGGATCAGACACTCATGTAAGCAAGCGACTAAGGTCGGAGACTTGAAAGCCCTGAATGGGGCCCGTGGCCAGGATATGTTTACATGGTGGTAGCAAGATGGCAGCCTTCTACCATCCGGGTTTGAGGGAGTGAAAGTGACATCATTCCGCTGGCGGTAATCGTCATAGCGGAAGACGGTGTTCACTGCTGTGCACTCAATCACTGGATTACATGGTTGTCAATGTGGAACCTGGGCCTATGATGATTGTCGCCGGCGGTGACGGTGCACACTGCCGCAGAACGTACGCTATGTCGTCAAACCCTTGACTCCTGATTCCCGTGCAGGGCAGTACTCCACTGAGTGTGCTGCTGTGTCCTGACTCTGGTCCCTGAAATGGGGCGCCAATGGGACCCGGCCTTCAACACAGAGGCGCTCTAGAAGCTGGTGGATGGGGTCCTACCCCTGTATTCCAAGTTGTATGGGCGACCAGAGGTGCAGGTGAGTTGGCGGCTGTCTTCCTTGGATGTGTGTGATGATGGCCGATGCCTGTATGAATGTGTGTTTGATTTGTAACTGCACAGCCGCAGATTGTGTGGCATGTACTGTTTGTGAGTTGGTAACATAACTTTTTATAATGTCCGTTCCATAGGGGACGACATGTCATCTGTATTAGGAGCACACATACTGATGTCTGTTTTTCTGCTCTGTGTGTCCCATGCAGGTCAGCGCCCATCAGAAGAGAGGACTGTGGCAAGCCATCACCAAGGAAGTGCGGACCCTGGGGGTCTACAACCGGCGGAGCACCCACTGCAGGAAGCAGTGGGAGGACCTGAGGCACTGGGCCAGGAAGACTGTTGAGGACTAGCTGGGGAAGGCCTCCTAATGAGGGAGGGGTGTCCGTCGGACCCTGACCCCCCTAAAGGCCCGCATTCTGGCGGTGGACTCTCCGGATTTAGATGAGCGCTTGAAGGCAGCACAGCAGCCACTAGGGGGTGAGTACCAACACTGTTGTAATACTACTTTGATGGATGTGCTTGGGTGCTGTGGTATGTATGCTGTCTATTGCCAGGCACTCGGACAGGTGTGTTCCTGCAGTCCTGCCCCCTCATAGACCCAGGGATGGTGTGGGGCAGGTTTGGGCGGTCCCAATAAACCCATGGGGATTCACCTTTCTGTAATCTTGGATGCTTTGTGGGCTCATTAACTAGTGGGTGCATTGGCTGGGCATGGTCCCCCATGTGTGTACTCCACAGTTTCTCAGGTCTGTGTTTCCTGTGGGTAATGGTGTGTATTATGGGGTAGTGGCCACTAGTCAGGGGCACAGTCATGACTATTGTTGTAGGTGCTGCGTGTAGTTGTGTGATCTGGATGGGAGTGTGTGTGAGCCAGGGATGTACATTCATTCAGGTATTTACAGATTTCTCCCATGTTTTGTCTCTCCACCCCTGTGCTCTTGTGTCCTTTGTGTACATCAGCATCATCTGGAGAGGGAGCAGTGGCACCGGCAAGTGGGGATGCAGCGGCCCATGGTTCCAAGGAGGCAGAGTGGGCGGAGGCCAAGGTGACCAGTGCGTTGGAGAGCGAGAGGAGTACCACGGGGGAGGCAATTACCACTGTCAGTAGTGACTCCTCCGATGGGAGCTCGGTGGTGTTGGATCCTATTGGGCACACCCATTCTATGTCATCTTCCGCCACCCCCATGCCATCTCTGCCCTCCCAGTTGCTCCCCACCCAGTTGCCCATGCCCACTCACCCAGGAGGGTGGGCGTCTGCTTCGCCCCAGGCACCTCATCCCCTGCCCCAGTCAGCTCTGCTGCCCTCACAGAGGAGGCTATTGACCTCCTGAGGACCATCTCTGTAGGGTAGATAACCATCCTGAATGCCATCCACGGGCTAGCATCCCAGATGCAACAATGCAATGCATACCTGGAAGGCATTCACTGTGCCATATCTGGCATACAGAGATCTTTTCAGGCTCTGGCCTCCTCTTTGATGGCAGCCAGTGTCCCTGGTCTTTCCATCCCCCCATCCATCTCTACCCCTTCCAGCGCCCCACTCCCTTCACCCATCCCAAGCAAATGTCCAAACAGCCATGCATACACCTCAACACACAGAGTACCACACTTCCCACCACAGGTATACAGACACACCCAACATACAAAGGCACACACAGCATCTACTTCCCCTACTGTGTCCACCTCTCCCGCCTCCCTGACTGTCACCTCACAATGCATACCCACAAGTACTGCACCCTCAGTCACTGCTGCTGCCCCCATTTTTGCAGTCACCACAACATCTGACATCCAGTCATCCACCCCATGCACCACACCTGCACTCACCACAACTACATTGACACATACAGCACACTCACCAGATCTGCAGACACCCAGACAACATCCATGTACACTGTCTTGTCCCACTGTGTCCACCCCCCCTCCCAAAACACTCAACCTATTGCAGCCACCCAAACAACACACATCAGCACACTTTACAGGCACCTGCATAAACGTCCGGCACACCTACAACTGGTACAAGCACTCCCTCAACCTCCACTCCCAGACCTCCCTCCAAATCCCCCCCCAACTGCCCCTAAGAAGCTTTTCCTCTCCCGTGTTGCCCTGTTTGAACCCACTGGCCCACCCGTCTCGTCTGTAAACGTGCCTATCTCCTTGCCCAGTCCACTCCTTTCATGTCCAAGTCCGCCCTTCCCATTCCCGTGCCCTTTCACCAGGGAGGAAGAAGCCCCATGTTGCCCCAGGTCCCTCTGCCACCCCTGGTCCAAGCCCACTCCCCCACCTTCCAAGGGCAAGCCCAAACGCCCTTGACCCCCCCAAACCTAAGCCCAAGCCCCCCCTTCCAGATGTAAGCCCCCACCGCCGCCAACCGCTGCCCGTTCCCTGTGGTGCCTGGCTGCCCCATTGATGTCCCTTTACAGTGGAGTACCCTGTGCAGATGTGGGAGTCAAGTCCTGCCTATTTAGGCCCTTCAGGGTATTCAGAATGGACTGGCCAATGGCCTTATTTGGACATTACATTTTTCTAGTTTTATTAAACTTTGAGTGCCCAGTGGTGCTGTTGGCACAATATGGTGATGTGGTTCATCGTTTCATTGTGGTGGTGTGGTGTGCACATGTGTGTACTTTGGTGCAGGTCTTTGTTGCCTTGTGTCGGGTAAGTACATCTTATTCTGGTGTGGAATGGTGTGAGGGGTTGGGATTGCGTTGCAGGTTGGGGGGGGGGGGTGTAACTGTGCCCTTTCTTCCCATGTGTACTAGGTTGCGGTACTCACCGTGGGCGTCTTCGTCGGCGGACACGGTCGTGGAGGAATATGGCAAGTAGCAGCACTGGCATTATTTCCAACTCTCTCTCCATGTCTGCATCGGCATGTTGTGTGTACCTCCGGTGAGTGTTTCCTTTTATTTAGTTTGTTTCTGCAACGCTTTGCGTGGTGGTGGTTCCCGCCCCAGAACTGACCACAGTCTTGTGCTTCATTATTTAGTGAGCGGGTGGATCCTTTCCGCCGTCCTGTGGGCGGCCTCCTCCGTCCTCGTCGCCACTTCAATGATGGCGGTGTGTGGATGGAACGCTACTTGTTTCTCATGTGCTTCATTGTAGGAAGTTGGCTCTGTATGTACTATTTCAAAGTAAGAAATAGCATGCACAGAGTCCAAGGGTTCCCCTTAGAGGTAAGATAGTGGCAAAAAGAGATCATTCTAATGCTCTATTTTGTGGTAGTGTGGTCGAGCAGTAGGCCTATCAGAGGGTAGTGTTAAGCATTTGTTGTACACACACAGGCAATAAATGAGGAATACACACTCAAAGACAATTCCAGGCCAATAGGTTTTTATATAGAAAAATATATTTTCTTAGTTTATTTTAAGAACCACAGGTTCAAGATTTACAATCAATACTTCAAATGAAAGGTACTTCACTTAGGTATCATAGGAACAAAATAGCATGTACAGTTTTGGCAAAAATGGCAATAAGCCATTTTAAAACTAGACACTGCAAATTTCAACAGTTCCTGGGGGAGGTAAGTATTTGTTAGTTTTGCAGGTAAGTAAACCACCTACAGGGTTCAAATTTGGGTCCAAGGTAGCCCACCGTTGGGGGGGTTCAGGGCAACCCCAGAGTTACCACACCAGCAACTCGGGGCCGGTCAGCTGCAGAGGTCAAAGTGGTGCCCAAAACGCATAGGCTTCAATGGAGAAGGGGGTGCCCCGGTTCCAGTCCGCCAGCAGGTAAGTACCCGCGACTTCGGAGGGCAGACCAGGGGGGATTTGTAGGGCACCGGGGGGACACAAAAGTCAGCACAAAAAATACACCCTCAGCGGCACGAGGCGGCCGGGTGCAGAGTGCAAACAGGCGTCAGGTTTGCAATGGAGTTCAATGGGAGACCCAGGGGTCCCTTCAGCGAAGCAGGCAGGCAAGAGGGGGCTCCTCGGGGTAGCCACCACCTGGGCAAGGGAGAGGGCCTCCTCGGGGTCGCTCCTGCACTGGAGGTCGGATCCTTCAGGTCCTGGGGGCTGCGGGTGCAGTGTCTTTACCAGGCATCGGGTTCTTAGAAGCAGGCAGTCGCGGTCAGGGGGAGCCTCTGGATTCCCTCTGCAGGCATCGCTGTGGGGGGCTCAGGGGAGTCAACTCTGGCTACTCACAGGGTCGCAGTCGCCGGGGATTCCTCCCTGTAGTGTTGTTTCTTCGCAGGTCGAGCGGGGGCGTCGGGTGCAGAGTGGAAAGTCTCACGCTTCCTGCGGGAAACGTGCACTCCTTTAAAAGTTGTTTCTTTGTTGCAAAGTTGTTTCTTCTTTGGAGCAGAGCCACTGTCTTCTGGAGTTCTTGGTCCTTTTAGATGCAGGGTAGTCATCTGAGGCTTCAGAGGTCGCTGGACCCTGGGAGGACGCGTCGCTGTTGCAGTTTTTCTTGAAGTGGGGAGACAGGCCGGTAGGGCTGGGGCCAAAGCAGTAGGTGTCTCTGCCTCGGCTCTGCAGGGCTTTCAGGTCAGCAGTCCTTCTTCGTCTTCAGGTTGCAGGAATCTATCTTGTTTGGTTCTGGGGGCCCCTAAATACTCAATTTAGGGGTCTGTTTAGGTCTGGGGGGTTAGTAGCCAATGGCTACTAGCCCGGAGGGTGGCTACACCCTCTTTGTGCCTCCTCCCTGAGGGGAGGGGGGCATATCCCTAATCCTATTAGGGGAAACCTCCATCTGCAAGATGGAGGATTTCTAAAAGTCAGAGTCACCTCAGCTCAGGACACCTTAGGGGTTGTCCTGACTGGCCAGTGACTCCTCCTTGTTTTTCTCATTATCTCCTCCGGCCTTGCTGCCAAACGTGGGGCCGTGGCCAGAGGGGGCGGGCCTCTCCACTAGCTGGAATGCCCTGGGGCGCTGTAACAAAGGGGGTGAGCCTTTGAGGCTCACCTCCAGGTGTTACAGTTCCTGCAGGGGGAGGTGAGAAGCACCTCCACCCAGTACAGGCTTTGTTACTAGCCACAGAGTGACAAAGGCACTCTCCCCATGTGGCCAGCAACATGTCTGGTGTGTGGCAGACTGTCAAAACTAGTCAGCCCACACTGGAAGTCAGGTATGTTTTCAGGGGGCATCTCTAAGATGCCCTCTGGGGTGTATTTCACAATAAAATGTACACTGGCATCAGTGTGCATTTATTGTGCTGAGAAGTTTGATACCAAACTTACCAGTTTTCAGTGTAGCCATTATGGTGCTGTGGAGTTCGTGTTTGACAGACTCCCAGACCATATACTCTTATGGCTACCCTGCACTTACAATGTCTAAGGTTTTGCTTAGACACTGTAGTGGCACAGTCCACATGCACCTATGCCCTCACCTATGGTATAGTGCACCCTGCCTTAGGGCTGTAAGGCCTGCTAGAGGGGTGACTTATCTATGCCATAGGCAGTGTGAGGTTGGTATGGCACTCTGAGGGGAGTGCCATGTCGACTTAGTCATTTTCTCCCCACCAGCACACACAAGCTGGCAAGCAGTGTGTCTGTGCTGAGTGAGGTGTCCCCAGGGTGGCATAAGACATGCTGCAGCCCTTAGAGACCTTCCCTGGCATCAGGGCCCTTGGTACCAGGGGTACCAGTTACAAGTGACTTACCTGGATGCCATGGTGTGCCAATTGTGGAAACAAAGGTACAGTTTTAGGGAAAGAACACTGGTGCTGGGGCCTGGTTAGCAGGGCGCAGCACACTTTCAAATCATAACTTGGCATCAGCAAAGGCAAAAAGTCAGGGGGTAACCATGCCAAGGAGGCATTTCCTTACATTCATTATTTGGCGGTCAAGACCGCCAGCTTGCTGGCAGATATTTACTGCCGGCGGGCGGCGTTCACCCGCCATGTTCATTATGACCACCTATATCTTATAGTTACAAATGAAGTCCATTGGGTGCCACACTGGTATTTACACCCAACCACCAAGGGTGTGGCTGTACCGACTGGAAATCCAATCAGGACTTAACAAACTTATTTTGGATTACCAAGGCACACCGAAGTAGTTCACAAAGTCTATATTATATAGAGCATGTCAACAAAAGTTCTGAACATGTCTTGTGGATTATTAGGATTTATTCTTCCCAAGGCATGATGAATCCAATAAAAACAGTCAACACATGTTCAGTCATCAAGACTTTCTCAAAGCTATAATGGGCTGTCTTCTCTATAATGAAAGGATTCAGAAATATTCACAAAGAAATGCCCATGATAAGCCTTCAAGTTAGTGCTGTGAAGGGTAGAATTGAAAGCAGCAGTCGTGTCATTTTCATGTTGATCTAATGGTCTGCCTTCTTCCCCAACAATAAAGTGTTACAAAGCCATGTCAAAACAAGATACGCATTGACAAAACCAAAAGACTGACAACCAATGTCTAATAGGTTGTCTCTGCCAGTGCTTGTTTATTTTCACGTTTCCCGTAATCTTGTTGAAAATGGTTACATAGATTTTCCATCATGAATTTTTTTTTAAATACTAGCATGCATCAACACATTTTACTGAATGATGCTGCAAAGAAATAGTACCTAAAATTATACAGTAAATTAACAAAACCTTTTTTCCTACCTTCATTTCTTGTGAAAATGTTATTTTGAAAGCAAAAAATCTTCAATCTTGCTTAGAAGCTTCTGCAAACGTTTGCTTCTAATCAGACAGCATTCTGGGTGCTTTATACGTAGCTTCATATTGTTAAACTTACTATTCCCACTCCAATCTGTGCAACAGTAGGAAAAGCGTTGGACTACAGACGGGTGAAATGTACTATTCCCACTCCAGTCTGTACAACAGTAGGGAAAGTGTTGGACTCAGAAGGGGTAACATTTGCTATTCCGACTCCAGTCTGTGCAACAGTAGAGAAAGTGTTGGACTCAAGAGGGGTAAAATGTACTATTCCAACACTGGTCTGTGCAACAGTAGGGAACATATTGGACTAAGAAGGGGTAAAATGTACTATTCCCACTCCAGACGGTGCAACATTAGGGAAAGTGTTGGACTCCAGACAGGTCAAATTCACTATTCCCACTCCAACCTGTGAAACACAAGGGAAAGCGTTAGTTTCCAGTTGGGTAAGATTTTCTATTCCCACTCCAGTATATGCAACAGTAGGGAAAGTTGTTGGAAAGAAGAATGTAGTTCTCTTAAAACATATAACATAATTTAATAACTCTAATAATTCCCCAAATGTATTAATAATATAATATAAAAACTATAAATATATTTATAATTTTACATATTTATTATATTTTGTAAAAACAAATATCAACAAAACAAATGGTATTCATTACTTAATTAAATGTACACACTATAATAAAATATAATTTAAATACAATTTTTTTTAAAAATCAAACAAAATTTACATTAATACATAACAAATATTTATTAATAAATCAATAGTTTAGTGATTATTACTTAAACAACTTCCTATGATCCTACAAGCACAACCTACAACTAATATCAAAAATATAAATATTTAAAAAACACATAATTATAAATCAATTAAATATGCTAATAAAAATTTATAAACTAATAATTATTACTTAACTGCCCCCCCTTTACACCTACAAACCAAACAACACACACTTAAATATAAAATAAAAAAATATGATAATTACAAAATGAACATTTAATAATTAATTTAAAAATATTGTAACATCAATATTTAATTAATATTTATGTATGTATTACTTAGTAAACTTCCCACCCAATACCCCTACAAACCCAACAACCCGTATCTAATACTTAAAGGAGCCAAGGCCAATATCCTAGCACTGTTCGCACCGGTCAGCCCGGCGGGAATGTGTATTACAGTGTTCACGTTGGTTAGCCAGGCGGGAACATTGTAATACACTCGGGGGGACATCACTGCCATGGCAGAGCGTCCTCCCCGTGAGTTTGGGACTATGGTACTGCCAAACTCATAGTGAACCCCTAGGTCCTATGACTTTATGAAGGACAAACTGATTGAGGGATTTGGGCTAGCTCCTGAAGAGTACAGAATCAAGTTCAGGCAGACTTGAAAAACCCATATTCAGTCCTGGATAGATTTTGTGGAATTTTCAGTAAAAATACTAGGTGGCTGGTTGAAAGGTAACAATGTAAATCATTATGAGGGACTTTACAATTTATTGATGAAAGAGCATCTGTTGAGTAATTGTGTTTAAGAAAAGTTAAACCAGTGCCTGGTATGGAACTATTACTTACTGCTTTCTCCAGCCACAGTATGTAAATCTATGGAAAGGTGGCAAAAAAAGGAAATTGCTATAGTAAGGCTTGACCTTGCTCGTATTCAAGCCCTGCTATAGCTCTGGAATAACAATAGAGGCTATAATCCAAGCTCTTACATAATGAGATTGCTGCCATAATTTGTTGTTGCACCACAAGGCACCAAAGGGACAAGTAGATCTTTTTTTACAGTGCAAGTAGATTTAAGAAGCAACCTCTCCCATAGGCAAGTAGATATTTGATTACATTCCATAACCCTGATACTGTTACACAGACTGGAGTGGGAATAGTAAATTTTACAGCTCCCGGTACCAACAGTTTCCCTGCTGTTGCACAGATTGGAGTGGGAAAAGTAAATTTGACCTATTCGGAGTCCAACGCTTTCCCTACTGTTACACAGACTGGAGTGGGAATAGTACATTTTACAGCTCCTAGTTCCAACGGTTTCCCTTCTGTTACACAGATTGGAGTGGGAAAAGTACATTTGACCCATTCGCAGTCCAACGCTTTCCCTACTGTTACACAGACTGGAGTGGGAATAGTAAATGTTACCACTCCTGGTTCCAACGGTTTCCCTGCTGTTACACAGATTGGAGTGGGAAAAGTACATTTGACCCATTCGGAGTCCAACGCTTTCCCTACTGTTACACAGACTGGAGTGGGAATAGTAAATTTTACCTCTCCTGGTTCCAACGGTTTCCCTGCTGTTACATAGATTGGAGTGGGAATAGTAAATTTTACCCCTCCTGATTCCAACACTTTACCTGCTATTGCACAGACTGGAGTGGGAATAGTAAATTTGACCCTTTCTGAGCCCAAAGCTTTCCATACTGTTGGACAGACTGGTGTGGGAATACAACATTTCACCCAAATAGAGTCGAATGCTTTCCCTACTGTTGCACAAATTGGAATGGGAATAGTAAAATTTATATCTATGAAGTATATTGCTATTATTTCCAGAGTTTAATATATTTATTCATTCTTTGTAAATTTCTGTAATATTTGTATTTGATTACTTTCTAAATTTTATGCTATAAATTATTATATATATATATATATGTATATATATATATATATACATATATATATATATATATACACAAACATTTTACTTTTAGTCATTTTTTATTTTAATTATTTCGGTAAGTTATTTAATTTGTTATGTTTCGTTTTGTAATTTTTTAATACTTTGTATATTTATATCAATACATATAGGTTTTTATTCTAATGAATTGGGAAAAAAATATAATGTATTATATATTTTTAATAATAGTGGTATATTAGATATACATATATATATATATATATATATATATGAACATACATAAATATATTTATATATGTGTGTATGTTTATAGTACTAAAGTTTTATATTTAATAATAAAAGTTATTTATATTTATCAAATATACCCAATATTAATGTTATGTATTAAAATATTTAACATTTGGGGGTGTGGCTTGGGGCATCAAGATGGCGGTCGCACTCTAAGAGTGCTCCGGACCCCGCCGTCATCTGCCACTATCCTCGTCCTTACACAGCCATCTAGACTGATGCCACAGAGATGAAGATGGCACCCTAACAAGATGGCAGAGGCGGGCGGCCGTTGAGGCATTAGGAAGCGAGCCGGCCCTTGAATGTTGTACATTGCCATTGCTGTTCTGGCCTGACTGACCTGATCGCCCGCGGCTCCTTGGTTGGTGCCTGCGGGTTGAATCGCCGGTGTCCTGAGCCTTGGCTGCGGCCCTCACATGGGGACAAGCTGCCAGAGCGGCGCTACAGGCGGAAGTGAGAGGTGATGGCCTGTCGGCCCGATGAGGTCCAAAATCCCAAAACGATGCCCCTCCCTTGGAGGACTCGGGCGCACTGGAGACGGACTCCAGGCCAAGGGATTAGCTGGCCTGAGATGCTGCACCGGATGGCTCCTGGTGTTGCGACCTCCCACCTGCTGCTGCGCGCCCACCCTGGCACTTCGAGGGAGAAGCGGATCCCTCCACCAACAACTACCGCCTCTCGTTGCAGCCTGGGCCAGCCTGGACCAGACTGAGAGCCACAGTGTGGAGTGGGCTGCCGTCCTGGTCGGGCCGAGGTGGAGGGGTCCCTTTCCCCCCAGATCGTGGGGAAGGGCTTTTGCGTCAGTCCCCCTGCAGGCAGCAGGGAAATACCTTTGGCTGTCCGGTCTGTGGGGGAAGGCCTGGCGGATGGCAATATAATCCAGCACCCAGAGTGCCAGAGAAGGCCATTCTACACTGGGCACGGGCGCGAGAGGTGAGCTTACCAGGAGGAGGAATGCCATACAGACAGCAGTGTATTTCAGCTCCTACTTGGGCTTGGAGAGGATCGCGTGCTGTGACCTCAGATGTCTGCAGTGTCCATCGTCATCCTGTGATAGAAACAGATGACCACAGGGGAATAAACTTTGACTCGGCAACCAACGTTGACAAAATTGAACTTATACCTGGAATGCCTGAAGGGCATGCTAACGGCTTGCCTCACTAAACTAGCGACTTGTGAGACCGGCTGGACCCCCAAAGACCACTTTGAGTGCCATATACACCCCCAGCTGCTCGTGCTGTCACACACAGTGTTCAGCGGGATGGGTGTGCACCTCTGTACTTTAACTGGGACGGACTTGCAATGGGGAGAGATAAACAAACAAAACCTCCCACCTCTCAAACACGTATTGATAGCTTTACTACTCCTGCGATGGGGTCCAGGGAAGTGACATCATGGATACTACTGCTCCTCACACAGGAGACACAGACAAGATCTTGCAGGCAATTCAAACCTCGCAAGCCGCAGTGGAGGGCAAAATCAGAGAAGTGAGAGTGGATATGGCTCTGATCAGGCAAGATCTTAAAAACGCCACAACCCACTTTTGACAGAGACAGAGAAACAAGTTTCCTCGGTGGAGGACAAAGTCACAAAACTGAAGACCAAGGTGAACCGTCTGCACACTCGCACCCATGAGCTCCAACAACAGGCAGAAGATGCAGAGAATCGCTCAAGAAGTAATAACTTGCGATTTGTTGGATTTCCGGAGGATGTTGAGGGTTCTCATACAGTACAGTAGCTTTCCTCGAGATATGGCTACGGTCCTGGATACCATCAGATAAGCTGTCCCCCTGGTTCACTGTGGAGCGCACCAACAGAGCTCTCTCTTCTAAACCCACTACTGGTGGTCACTCTCCGGACCTAGAGGAACGAGAACGAGTGTCTGCACAGGAGGGAGAATAATTAAACCACACATCACTGGTATAACTTATTTTCCTTCACGAAACGTCACCGGATTGGTAATGTCTAGCTTGACTAGACTCTTATCCTGCTACTTGGAGGGGTCCACCATTCCATACAACACATTTTGGGGTTATTCCAACTTTGGAGGAGGTGTTAATCCGTCCCAAAAGTGACGGTAAAGTGACGGATATACCACCAGCCGTATTACGAGTTCCATAGGATATAATGGACTCGGAATACAGCTGGTGGTAAATCCGTCACTTTTCAGTCACTTTTGGGACGGATTAACACCTCCTCCAAAGTTGGAATAACCCCCTTTGTCTCTAGTTACCAGTTAGAGGACTGAATTTGGGGCGACAGTTGCTTCTTCGTTGGTGGGGAAAGGTGTAGGGGGGTGTTGGGGGCAGTTGTTTCGTATTTGATTGCACTTTTGCACTATTGTTTGTTTCATTTTCAAATGTCACAAAGATCTCCTCATTCTTTTAGGCAACCTGTGAGCGCTGAACACGTCCTGTTTCATATACTACATCCACTATGTTGGCCGTTATTGGTCACTACTCTGATCACCAATCCAGACATATTCATTGCTCTCCACATCTCATGGCCCTCTACAAGGTAGTATCATGGAATGTGAATGGCCTACTAGATTAGATTAAACAAGCGACTGTATTACACTACATGCAAAGACTTAATCCTTCCATTCTGTTTCTGCAAGAAATGCCTTTAATGGGTGTGTCCTGTCCTTTCCTTGCCAGATATAGGTTTGACTGTGTCTATCGCACGGGATTCACACGAGGTGTCGGGGGGGGTTGTTATACTTTTGCTCCGTGGCTTTCCATTGTTGGCCTATCGTACATGGCTAGACCCCCAGGGTACATATGCTGCCCTGACTGGTATGACTTAAGGTCATCATATAAACCTGGTATGTGTATACACCCCTCTTACGATGTTCAACCCCTTTTTCGATGCACTTGCAAGCTTAGTGGCCCAGATGCTTTTGGGTCTCCTCATCACCGGGGCGATATGAATGTGGTCCCTGGCCCCAAAATGGATATCAGAGGCTCAAAGCCAGCGATTTGCCTTTCTGTGTAAATGGATGACTAGCCTTGGGCTGTGTGAGGTATGACGGACTTGGAACCCCCGGTTCCCACAATACACCAATACCTCAGCAGCACACCGCACACACACACGCATTGATATGGTCTTTATGTGGGCTACATATCTTTCTTCAGTCACACAGATTCAAATACTTGCTGGGGGCATATCAGATCATGTCTATATCCTTTCTGGGCATTGTCTCCACTAACCTGGCACAGCAACCTGAGTGGCACCTTAATGCCTGGCTCCCAGAAGATAAGAATTATGCCACAAGATCTGCAAAAAGACTGAACATTACTTTGAGATTAATGACGGCACAGTGCGATCTAAGGCAACTCTATGGGCTTCAATGTGTGGCCATGCAACCACCCTTCTCCTTAACCAAGGGAGGACCAGGCAAGCCTATATTGCCCACTTGGAAGCCCATGTGATCCAGAATGGCCGGGGAGATGCGGAACGCACCCTGGATCTGGTGAGAAAAGAAATCCGGGTCCAATCTATGGAGGTGGCAAAACAATTATAGGGTGCCTCTCATGCACGTGTATACGAATGGGGGGACAAAAATAGCAAACTGCTACACTGCTTCCCACCAAACCCCTGGTGGGACAGGTCATACTGATGTAGTTGAAACAACGGGAACTTTACATAACACCTTCTGGTATAGCCACCAAGTTAACGCACTACTACGCCACTCTCTACACAGCGACTCCCTAGGCCTGACAAGGAGCATAAGGAGCTGCTTCTCAATGAGATACGTATGCTCCGCCTCCCACACTCTAGTCACGGGGCCCTTGATCAACCCATTTCACCAGTGGAAATCCGTGAAGCCATCTCGGCCCTGAACACTGTCAAAACCCCAGGCCCAGATGGATATCCTACTGAGTTTTACTCCAAGTTCCGAGATATCCTCATTCCCCATCTGCACAGCTTTTATGAGGAGGCGATGGAAGTAGGCACCCTTCCTTGCAATTTAGATCAGGCTGTAACAGCATTCCTACTGAAAGCACAACCCTCATCCTCTTCCTGTGCAGACTATTGACCAAACTCTCTAATCAATGGAGAAATTAAAATCCATGCCATCTTGGCTAACCACTTGCGACAGGTCCTGAAGCCCTTGATTTATCCTGATCAATGCGGCTCCATGCCGGCCCAAAGTACTATGCAAAAACAACAGATGATGGACGGAATGCAGAGCAAATCAAACATTCACCCCCAGTCACAGATCTAAGTTTATCTATCAGTTTTTTTGCTTGCCATGCCATTCCAGTTTGAACCCAGCCATATGCAAATGAGTCTTGACCCTGTTCCCCTTGGAAACAGTCCAGCCCGAACTGCCAGGCCAGGCCCTCCCTGAACCAGAAACAAGCATCCTGGGACTAGTTTCAGGGTATCCCCCTTCATCAGCCAGGCTTGAATATGGTGGCATAGCATGCACAGGACCCATGTCTGGGCATACCCTTCCCACATGGGGTGACAAATGCAAAAACAACAGATAATGTACGGAATGAAGAGCAAATCAAACATTCACCCCCTGTCACAGATCTAGGTTTAATCCATCAGTTTTTTTGCTTGCCATGCCATTCCGGTTTAGACCCAGCCATATGCAAATCAGTCTTGACCCTGTTTCCCATGGGAACAGTCCAGCCCGAACTCCCAGGCCAGGCCCTCCCTGAACCAGAAACAAGCATCCTGGTACTCGTTTCAGGGTATCACCCTTCATCAGCCAGGCTAGCTTGAATCTGGTGGCATAGCAAGCACGGGACCCAGGTCTGGGCATACCCTTACCACATGGGGTGACAAATGCAAAAAGTACTAGGCATTGCCTACGACGCCTGCATCTTGCCCTGGAGCACCGACACGCTCTCCCTGCTTCACTGGCCTTATTAATAATAGATTTTGAGAAGGCATTTGACACAGTGGACTGGGGCTATCTGAATCAGGTCCTTGGAAAATCTGGCTTTGGAGCTAAATTTTGTCATATGGTCCACGTAATTTACACACGACCAACGGCTAGAACCCTGATCAATGGGACAGTATCAGAGGCTCCCCTATTCATAGGGGAACATGATAGGGCCATCCGTTGTCCCCCATCCTCTTTGCCCTGGCCATAGAACGCTTTGTGCGACTGATTCTCTGTGATACACTGCTTACTGGCTGGAGATGGCCTCGGGCGATGAAGACCGCCTCGGGCGATGAAGATCGCATCGCCCTTTCTGCAGACTATGCCCTGCTATATTTATCGAACTCGGCTGAGAGTGGCCCCCGCTGTCTCCATCTCTTGTGCCTCTTTGAGAAAAAAATCTCTCTTGGTTCTCCTGTCAGGGTCCCAAGATGCTATTGATTGGCAATCGAACATTCCAATCCGGCGGCTCAGCTTTACCTACCTGGGCATCAAAATTGCACTTGAACCTTCCCTGACCTGGGCCCTTAACATAACCCCGCTTACACGTAAAGCTAAGGCAGTTATTAAGAAATGGCAATCACTACCTCTCAATGTCCTGGGACATATTGCATTATATAAGCTGTTGGTACGGACCCGCTTTCTCTATCTCTTTCAAAACTTTCCTATACAACTACTGTGCCACTGGTTCAGAGAAATGGATGCAGTGGCTAATGCCTTTCTTTGGCGCAATGGCAGACGACGTCTCAGTTGGGACACATGCCAGCGAAGCACTTACGAAGATGGGCTGGGTATGACCAATCTGCACTACTATTATTTAGCATCTCAAGTCCCTATAATGGATGAATGGCTTACAGGGGGAAGGGGTGGGACGATTCAGCCTACCGCTTGGAACTTACATTAATGGGATTCTTCTGCATCATGGACCTACTTTAGGGCAGCCCCACCTCTATGAACATTCCAAAGGTAACTAGGGCAGTGTTTAATGTATGGCGCACTGCACAATACCACACAGGGTGGTGGAAGAAACGTACGCCCCCATGTGGCGAGGGACATGGGGCCAGATGTAGGAAAAAAGCAATTTGCAACTTGCAAATTGCGAGTCCCTGCGACTCGCAATTTGCAAGTCGCAAATTGCTATGCAGTACGGTGTCTCAGACACCGACTGCAACTCACAATGGGGTCGCAATGACCAACCTCATGAATATTCATGAGGTGGGTCGCAAATTGCGGCCCCATTGCGAGTATAGGCACTCGCTAACATGGAGGCCTGCTGACGTCAGCAGACCTCCATGTTAGCGACCTGCTTTTAAATAAAGCAGTTTTTTTTTTTGAAGTGTAGCCCGTTTTCCCTAAGGGAAAACGAGCTGCACTTAAAAAAAAAACGAAACCTTTAGTTTCCCTGAAAAAATATTTTGGGCTCCAGTCACAAACTGGAAGGGGTCCCATGGGGACCCCTTCCAATTTGCGATTGGGTTACCATCCACTTGAAGTGGATGGTAACTGCGATGCCATTTGCGACCGCATATGCGGTCGCAAATGGTATTGCATCCCAATGCGACTCGCAAATAGGAAGGGAACACCCCTTCCTATTTGCGAGTCTGAAATGCATTTTGCGAGTCGGTAACGACTCGCAAAATGCATTTCTGCATTGGGATACGCGTTTTGCGACTCGCAAACGGCAAATTTTGCAGTTTGCGAGTCGCAAAACGTTTGCTACATCTGGCCCATGATTACATGAGGTGGTGGCTCTAGAGGGCTTTGCTAGCTGGGACACCATAGGCCTCACATTGATTGGAGATATATGCTCAGACACATATACAATGTCATTTCAAGAGTTCCAACAAACCCATGCGCTGCCCATTACACAATTTTACAAATTTCTGCAGCTAAAACATGCCTTGAGAGTACATATCTCTGAGGATACCTGTATACCTGAATTTAGTCCCATGGAGGGTAAGGTGGTGATTTGAGCACTAGGCAAAGGGGGAATTTCACAACTATATCATTATCTAGTGCTAAATGCCCCAGAGACCCCCCAGCTCCTGTGATCCCGCTGGGAGACATGGCTTGGAGCAATGGATGACAAAGATTGGAGAGATGCACTATTGGCACCACATGTAATCACTATCCCTGCCAAATCACTATCTCCGCCAAATTACGATTAGTGCAATTATATTACCTGCATTTTGCTTACCTCACCCTAGCTAGACTGCACCGAGGTGGGCTTCGGTTGACCCCCCCAATGCAACCGCTGCTGTCACTCACCTGCGGATTTTTTCCATGTTGTTTGGTCCTGTCCCGTCGTTACACAGTACTGGAAACAGGTTCTAGCCGAACTCCCCACAGTGCTCGGACAAACCCTGGAACCTTCCCCTTCGATGGTCCTGCTGGGAGTGATGGAGAGGGTAGGGAACTCCAGGGCGGTTAGGGCTGTCTTGGGCACAGCCCTTCTGGCAGGAAAATGAGACATTGCAGCACAATGGGCAGAGAACAGTTCACCCGTACTCTCGAAATAGAAGCGCCACGTGAACTGGTGTGTCCAGGTGGAGGTGCCTGTATACACAGCACATGGTTGCCCACAGAAACAGACTAAAATTTGGTCCAAATGGACAGGAGACGCTTGCACGGAAGTGGGAATATAATACCCTGCACCAAGACATGTGAAACTGGAGTCATTACTGAACCTCACACCGGGCAGGGTTGGGTCTTCCCGGGGGCACAGAATGTGGAAATATATGTTTTATTGTATCAGATCTGTAATGTGACATGTTACATTGCGCATAAAACAATAAAAATTTGGTTAACAAAAAAATACTTAACATTTACTATTTTATACTATTTAACAAAAAAGCAATATTTTTGTCCTATTTTTTATAATATTAGTGTGAATCAATATTTTTTTCTGATATTTTTGTATAGGTACAGGTAAACGATATTTGTGTCAATTATATTTTGGAAACAATATTTGTGTATCCTGATATTTTTGTACTCAATATTATGTCAAGGATCCCTGGCTGGGGGGCCAGTCGGGGACAGCCAAAAGGTAGGTCGCAAACCTGGGGTGCTCGAGTACATAGGTGCACCTTTGGTCCTCTTCACCAGGGCACAGAAGCGACGAATAAAGGGGTATCCTTTGGCATCAGGTTCACATGTCCAGGACACTCGGGCGGGGGGGGGGGGGCTCCTGTGGTCTGAGGCTGCAGGCGTCGTCATGAAATGCAGGAGGGATGAAACCAAAGTGGACTCGAGCTAAGGAGAGCTGGGAAACGTCATTGACACCAGGGGTCCACTTCAACTTGGGCCGGCGGAGACGGATGCAGTGGTTGCTTGAGGCATCAGGTTTCTCTCACCACAAAGGCTGCGGGTGAGGGGGGGGCCTGCGTGCAAAGGCTGCAGGTGACTTTGGGGAGTCCAGGAGGGTTGAAACCATAGTGGACTCTGACTCTGGTCAGCTGGGGAACCTTGTTGGCACAGGTGGTCCGCTTCACCTAGGGTTTTGGATGGCTGGTGCAGTGGGGACTTCAGGTGTCAGGTCTTCACCATTCTGGGGGCTGCAGAGTCCGTTCCTTGGAGTTAGTTGGGGAGCAGGTCCACTGCTCACAGGGAGTCTTGAGTCTTTGTCGAAGGCAGGCAGTCCTCCTGGGTTTCTGGAGGCCAGCTGCCGTTGAGAAGTGCAGACAGGCCGGAGGGGTTGGTACCAGGTCAGCTGCTTCTTCTTCTCCTCTTCTGCGGGTGCATCTCTTCTTTGTCCTTTGTCTTCTTAGGTCTTCAGGATTGGAGTTCTGGGGTGCCACCTAAATACTCAGCCAAAGGGTTGCCCACCTTTAGGGTGACTACACCTGTTCTATGACCACTTCCGTTGAGAAGTAGGCATAACCATGACCCGAGTGGCCTAATTCCTTCCAAACCAAGATGGAGAAATTTAAAAAGTGGTGTCCACTTCAGCTCATCCAACTTAGGGGTGGGAATGGCGTGAAGTGGGCACGCCTCCTAATCTGCCTAATTTTCCGAGCTGTCCCTCTGCCAAAAAATGGGGTCAGGACAGGGGGGTTGGTCATCTCTGCCATTTGGAGAGATCTGGGTCGCATTACAAAGGCAGCTAGGCCATTGAAGCTTCCCGTCCTGGAATGGCCATCCTGCCTGGAGCACAAGTCAGCATCCCCACCCAAAGCAGGCTTTTGTCTCTGGACCCCGAGACCGCTGGATCTCACCTTAGGGGTTCTGAAACATGGCTAAGGTGGCTGAACTGGTCAGGACTAGTCAGTTAACACGCTAGTAGCTGGTAGTTTTTCAGGGGACACTTCTAAGGTGCCTTTATTGGTAAATCCAACACTGGCATCAGTGTG
Organism: Pleurodeles waltl; assembly: GCF_031143425.1. Classification (NCBI taxonomy): domain Eukaryota; kingdom Metazoa; phylum Chordata; class Amphibia; order Caudata; family Salamandridae; genus Pleurodeles; species Pleurodeles waltl. The sequence goes on along the minus strand of NC_090437.1, from coordinate 1,310,313,407 downwards.
GGTTTACCAATACAGGATGTTTGATACCAAACATCGCTGTCTTCAGTCAAGCCATCATGTAGTTGGGGTACTCGTAGCGACCAGTGTCAAGCATACATATTTAAAATGGCTTCTCTGGTCACTTACTATGTCTGAGAATCAACAAAGATATAGCAGAGGCATATCTGCTTGTGCTGATATGCCCTCATCTGTAACATAATGCACCTTGATTTAGGCCTGTAAGGCCTGCTAGAAAGGTGACTTACATATATTATATGCAGTGTTAGGGGACATGGCACACAGGGTGTGTGCCATGTTGTGTTTTATGTTTTATCCGCACTAAGACACGTAGCCTGCAACATATCTCTCTCTCTCTCTCTCCATATATATATATATATATATATATATATATATATATACACACACGCACACACATTTAAATATATATAAACAGATATATAAAAAATATAAACATTTGCCGGCATTTCCCGGCTGCTTCCACACTATCGGGGTCGGTGGGTGGAGCAGAAGCCGGCCACTGCTCTATGAATAAATAAGAGAAATGCAGGTACCACCGTCTCGGGTACCTGGAAAAACACACTCCACAGGCTTGCAGTACGTGATAAGAAAGTTTAATGGCAACACGTTTCGATCTCCCTGAGATCTTCCTCACAGCCAATGAAAATAAAGTGCACTAACTCCCTTAAAAAGATACAACAAACATTCGACCTAATAAAAAGACTTTAAGTCTTTCACAAAATGAAAAGAAAGAAAAATAATACACTTAAAAACTAACAATTCATCAATCTCTAATTATGTCCATAATGTTTGATCAGGTTTATACACCTAAAAATATTCAACAACCATGTGTTAAAACTAATGTAATAAAAACCTCTTGTATAAATACATCTCTTTTATATACAGGCAAAATGGCCATGTGATACATCAACATTTCTTCTGCAGCATACATTCTAGACAAGTCAAAACTAGTCCTAGGGACATGTCTCAACAATACCAAAAATATATATGTATATAGGTACTTGCTGGCCAAGTGACCATATGATATTACTTACATTTATTTTCACACATGATTAATCTTTTCAAAATATTTGTGATCACTCCCTCTGACCTATATCTTTTGCATCCAATTAACATAATTGCATTGTATTTCCTACTTTATTCTTTCATGTCAATTTTCTACATAAAAAAGGCAACAACCCATACACCACCAAAATTAAGTGCATTAAAAATATATGTGAAATAAGAAAAGTGCTCCGCGATGTTCCTGTTCCATAGTGTATGCCCCTAACTCCTGTCTCCCTAGATATATGTTCCTAAAACCAAAAGCAGACACTCCATTTAATCTCCTATTCTAACTGCTAACAGCCTTTATGAACCGAAAGCTCCTCATCCAAATTCAGGCCCATCGGAGCCTTGCTATTAAGACGCACAATATATAGGGACTCCAAAATCCGGAGTTTCCTCTCTCTGTCACCTCCTCTCACTGGAACCTCCACCCTGTCAATGCCAAAAAAAGAAAGACTGTCAGAATTCTTGGCATGTTCTTTTTCCCAGTGTCTAGCTACTGGATAATTATGATCACAATTTTTGATCGCTCTCAAATGCTCCAAAATCTGTTTCTTCACTGGAAACCACATGGACATTTTAAGACATACACAAAAATCACTATTACATGTGATTGTCTTATTGATCTTTTTTTCTTGTCCATTCGGCATTGTGTACGTCTTGACATTGGCACTATTTTTACAAGCTTTACAATTGCCACATTTGAAAAAACCCTTCTGATCAGTCAGCCAATTGGCTTGTTTCGAAAACTTTCTTCATGTTGCTGTGTACTAGAAAATCTCACTTATCTAGCTTTTCGTAAAGTGATCAAGAGAGCAGGAAAGAGCTTATCTCCAATCACCCCATCTGCCTTGACCACATGCCAATGCTTAGAGATCATCCTAAACAGCCAAAGTAATAGAGAAGACCGTCAACAAACAGCTGACCACCTTCCTGGAAGACAACAACCTGCTCGACCCCTCACAGACCGGATTCCGAACCAACCACAGCACTGAAACCACCCTCATCTCAGTCACAGACAACATCAGAACCCTGATGGACAACGGTGAAACAGTCGCCCTCATTCTTCTCGACCTCTCGGCTGCCTTTGACACCGTCTGTCACCGCACCCTAATCACCTGCCTCCGCTCCACCGGGATCCAAGACCAGGCCCTGGACTGGATCGCCTCCTTCCTCGTAAACCGCTCCCAAAGAGTCTACCTCCCTCCGTTTCACTCAGAACCCACTGAGATCATCTGCGGCGTACCTCAAGGCTCATCACTCAGCCCGACACTCTTCAATGTCTACATGAGCTCCCTCTCTAACATCGTACGCAAGCACGACATCATCATCACCTCCTACGCCGACGACACCCAACTTATACTCTCCCTCACCAAGGACCCCGCCAGCGCCAAGACCAACCTACAAGAGGGTATGAAGGACGTCGCAGATTGGATGAGGCTCAGCCGCCTAAAGCTGAACTCTGAAAAAACTGAAGTCCTCATCCTCGGCAACACCCCGTCCGCCTGGGACGACTCCTGGTGGCCCACGGCCCTCGGCACCGCACCGACCCCCGCAGACCACGCCCGCAACCTCGGCTTCATCTTGGACCCCCTTCTCACCATGACCAAGCAAGTCAACGCCGTGTCCTCCGCCTGCTTCCTCACCCTCCGCATGCTCCGCAAGATCTTCCGCTGGATCCCCGCCGACACCAGAAAAACCGTGACCCACGCCCTCGTCACGAGCCGCCTGGACTACGGCAACACCCTCTACGCTGGGACCACCGCCAAACTCCAAAATCGCCTGCAACGCATTCAAAGCGCCTCAGCCCGCCTCATCCTCGACGTACCCCGCAACAGCCACATCTCCGCACACCTGAGACACCTGCATTGGCTCCCAGTCAGCAAAAGGATCACCTTCCGACTTCTCACCCACGCACACAAAGCCCTCCACGACAAGGGACCGGAATACCTCAACAGACGGCTCAACTTCTACGTCCCCACCCGCCCCCTCAGCTCCTCTGGCCTCGCACTCGCCGCCGTCCCTCGCATCCAACGCTCCACGGCGGGTGAGAGATCTTTCTCCTTCCTGGCGGCCAAGACCTGGAACTCCCTCCCCACCAGCCTCAGGACCACCCAGGACCACTCCGCTTTCCGGAGACTCCTAAAGATCTGGCTGTTCGAGCAGCGATAACCACCCCCTTTGTCCCTAGCGCCTTGAGACCCGCACGGGTGAGTAGCGCGCTTTATAAATGCTAATGATTTGATTTGATTTGATTTGATCCTTCTGATCTCCTGAGATTCGGCATTGAAGGATGTAATTAATCTTACCTTATCCTCGCCTTTAGAAGAACAGGAACTCTTTCTGAAGAGATCCTTTCTAGAAACATTTCTTGCTCTGTCCCTGGCCGTCATGAGGACCTGATGAGAATATACTCTGACTCGGAATCTATGTAGCATTAAGGTTTCTTCTTTCTCATATATAGCCTCATCACTACAGTTTCGCCTAACCCTCAATAATTCACTATAAGGGATACTCCACTTTAAATTAGTCGGATTATGACTTTGTGCATGCAGAAGGCTATTGCCTGCCGCCTCTTTACGATAAAGACTAGTGCACACCTTATCTTCCTGAATTTCCACATGTACGTCCAAGAAATCAATAGCACTACTGTGGAATTGATGAGTAGAGGATAAATGTAACTCATTGATTGAAATAAAATTAAAAAAATCAAGTAACAGACTCGCAGATCCATCCCAAATGAGAAAAATATAATCTATGTATCTTATCCAAAGGGATAGATTGCTCATCCAATGTTCATTTTAATCTGTCCAAACATATTGTTGCTCCCACCAGCCCCTAAAGATACCAGAAAAACTTGGAGCAAAGAAACTTCCCATGGCAGTCCCAGTAACCTGTCTGTACCAATTGTGGCTAAAGATGAAAAAATTGTGACTGAGACAAAAAACCCAACATTTCCAACAACATCATAGTATGATCATACATATTAATAGCTTTGTCACAAAAGAAATGTTTACACGCTCCAATTCCCAAGGCATGATCAATATATGTGTATAAGGCCACTACATCTATGGTAACCAAAATATACGTGGACTGCCAGGGTATTTCCTCAATCCTGGAAATAAAATCTGCACTACCTCTAAAGTAAGAGGGGAGATTCAACACATAAGGTAACAGGAAAAAGTCCAAATAAATGGAAATAGGTTCTAACAAACTTCCATTTGCTGAAATGATTGGCCTGCCTGGGGGATTAGTCTTATTTTTATGAATTGTAGGAAGCATATAAAAAACTGGGTATCACTGGTTTCTGCACAAATAGAAACTGAAATTATTTTGTACTGATAAGACCCCGTTCTCTCCAATCACCCAATTTGGTATGATAACTGCCTATAGACTGCTTATAAGTTTCACATGAAGAGATCTCATAATCTGTTGATCTCATAAACTATCTATCTGCTTCCTTCAAATATCCCTGTACATCCCATAAAACTACATTTCCACTCTTATCGGAAGGTTTAATGACCACATTTGTGTCTTCCGCTAGTGAACAGAGAGCCAATTTTGGGGTGCAGTAAGATTTTCAGCAAAACAATTCTTGCTCCTCTGACACATTTTAAACACATCCTTTGTCACTAATTAAGTATAAATTTTATCATGCGGAGTATTGAAATTAACTTGGATTTAGGTTTGAGGTTTATGATCGCCATAGCCATCCCCGACGGCTACAAGATCACCAGGAGAGACCGCACCAACCAAGTCGGAGGAGGAATCGCCATCATATTCAAGGACTCCATCAACGTCACCACTTCCACCGAAGACACCCCCCTCGCCGCCGAACACATGCACTTCCAGATCCACACCGACCCCAGGACCACCCTCAGAGGAACTCTCATCTACAGACCCCCTGGACCACGCGCCCTCTTCAGCGAATCCATCGCTGACTTCATCTCCCCGCACGCCCTAGCCTTGCCGGACTACACCCTCCTCGGAGACCTCAACTTCCACCTGGAGCAGAACAACGACCCCAACACCACCACCCTGCTCGACAACCTTGCCAACCTCGGTCTCAAGCAACTGGTGAACACCCCCACCCACATTGCCGGACACACGCTCAACCCCATCTTCTCCGCCAGCAACCACGTATCCTTCAGCCACTCCTCCGAAATACACTGGACCGACCACAGATGTGTCCACTTCACCTTCAGACGCAAGACTCTCCACCTCCGCACACAACCCATCCCACGCAGACATTGGAACAAAATCTCCACGGAACAGGTACTCTCCACTCTCAGCCACAACCAACCCACCATCTCCACGGACGCCAACAATGCAGCCCTCAGCCTCACTCATTGGATCACCAACTGCGCGGACAACCTCGCACCCCTTAGACGCCTCTCAAGACAGACCAACGCCAGGAAACCTCAATGGTTCACAGACACCCTCAAGGAATCCAAAAAAACCTGCCGTACCCTCGAGAAAGCCTGGCGCAAAGACCACACCATAGAAAACATGTCTGCCCTCAAAAACACCACCCGCGAACACCATCAGCTGATCCGCACCACCAAAAGAACTTCCTTCAAAGACAGACTGGGCAAGAACACTCACAATAGCAAGGAACTCTTCAATATCATCAAAGAGCTCTCCAATCGTAACGCCAACTCCAACTCCATCACGCCCTCACAATATCTCTGCAACTCCCTCGCTACTTTCTTCCATCGAAAGATCGCCGACCTACACGACAGCTTCGGTCCTCAGACCCAGCCAACCACCACAGAACCCACAACCCCAGCCATCACCCTCAACGCCTGGACTCACATCAGCGCGGAAGAGACCAAAGCTACCATGAACACCATCCACTCCGGTGCCCCCTCGGACCCCTGCCCCCACTTCATCTTCAACAAAGCCGATGACATCATCGCCCCCCATCTCCAGACCATCATCAACAACTCGTTTGCATCTGCCACCTTCCCCGAGAGCTGGAAACACGCAGAAGTCAACGCTCTCCTGAAGAAACCTACGGCGGACCCCAGCGACCTGAAGAACTTCCGCCCTATCTCGCTCCTCCCCTTCCCTGCCAAAGTCATCGAGAAGATTGTCAACAATCAACTGACGAAATTCCTTGAAGACAACTACCTACTCGACCCCTCCCAGTCCGGATTCCGAGCCAACCACAGCACAGAAACCGCCCTCATTGCAGTCACAGATGACATCAGAACTCTGATGGACAACGGAGAAACCGCCACCCTCATCCTCCTCGACCTCTCGGCTGCCTTCGACACCGTCTGCCACTGAACCCTAATATCCCGCCTCCGCTCCACCGGTATCCAAGGACAGGCCCTGGACTGGATCACCTCTTTCCTCTCTAACCACTCCCAAAGAGTCTACCTCCCGCCGTTCCGCTCGGACCCCACCGAGATCATCTGTGGCGTGCCACAGGGCTCCTCGCTCAGCCCGACTCTCTTCAATGTCTACATGGGCCCCCTCGCCGACATCGTACGCAAACACAACATCAACATCATCTCCTACGCCGATGACACCCAGCTGATACTTTCCCTCACCAAGGACCCCACCAGCGCCAAGACCAACCTGCAGGATGGAATGAAAGAAGTCGCAGAATGGATGAAACTCAGCCGTCTGAAACTGAATTCAGACAAAACGGAAGTCCTCATCCTCGGAAACACCCCGTCCGCCTGGGAAAACTCCTGGTGGCCCACGACCCTAGGCACCGCACCAACCTTCTCAGACCCCGCACTCAACCTTGGATTCTTCCTGGACCCGCTTCTCACCATGACCAAACAAGTCAACGCCGTATCGCCCTCCTGCTTCCTCACTCTCCGCATGCTCCGAAAGATTTTCCGCTGGATCCCCGCCGACACCAGAAAAACTGTGACCCACGCCTTCGTCACAAGCCGCCTGGACTACGGAAACACCCTATACGCAGGAACCACCGCAAAACTCCAGAAACGCCTTCAGCGAATACAAAATGCCTCCGCCCGCCTCATCCTCGACATACCCCGCAACAGCCACATCTCCGCCCACCTGAGACACCTGGCTACCCGTCAACAAAAGGATCACCTTCAGGCTCCTCACCCATGCACACAAAGCCCTCCACAACAAGGGACCGGAATACCTCAACCGTCGCCTCAGTTTCTACACGCCCACCCGTCAACTTCGCTCCGCCAACCTCGCACTCGCCGTCGTCCCTCGCATCCGCCGCACTACGGCAGGTGGGAAATCCTTCTCCTACCTGGCGGCCAAGACATGGAACTCCCTCCCCGCCAACCTCAGGACCACCCAGGACCACCTCACAGTCCGGAGGCAGCTCAAAACCTGGCTCTTCGAGCAGCAGTAACCCCCCCCCCCTAGTGGCTTGAGACACTCACGGGGGAGTAGCGCACTTTATAAATATTGTTGATTTGATTTGAAAGAATTGCTACTCGTCCTGTCCACCTCTAAAATCATTGCCACCAGAAATTCCCTTTCTGACTGAGAAGACTCTATGCCATACTCCAAATCATGCAAAGTCCTAAGTCCCTCTATACCACTCAAACAAAGATTATCAAAGGTATGATCTATATCAGGAACTTGAACAATAGTTTTTGGCGATTTGTTCCTTTGTTGTTATTTTTTTTTTAACAATTTCAGTTTGCTACAGAAAAGGAAAACATCAATGTGAGTTCTACAATAATCCATATTGGCCACACGACAAAAAGATAGGCCTAATTCCAAAAGGGACTGTTCACTTGAATTCAGTTCATGAGATGATAAATTGACCACAGTCAATTGATTCTGACCCATTATCTGTTCATTCATTATATTTTCTTTGTTTGCCTTGTTGGTTTCCCGTAAGGCAATTCCACATTGTTTCTTTTTCCCACCTCTCCTGTTTTTCCACCTTTGTTGCTGTCTGCGTCTTTGCCTCCTGGCCAGGGTTTGTCTCGTCGGCCCCGACTGCCGTAAAAAATTATATTCATCCAAAGTAGACAAAGGTGCACCCTCTCTACTACTGCCACTGGGAGACTCCTCCAGATCTGAGCAAGAAAATAAGCTACTTACCCGTAACTGTAGTTCTCCAGTATTGGAATCTTTCATAGATTCACATGCTTGAATCATTCCCCGTCGTCGAGATGGGAGCCCCCAGTATAATTTACACAAGCAGTGTTAAGGTATATTAACAAAGAAAGGCCCTAGGCCTATTCAATTTAACAGTCTATCAGAGTAATTTTGTGAAAAGGACCAAACTTGAGTATCCACCAATCAGGCGACAGCACCCTCTAGAATCCTCTAGATTCTCTCTAGAGAGAGAAAGGTGAAGTGAGCTTCTCCGGGGAGGTGGGTGGGTCGCATTTGAATCTATGAAAGATTCCAATACTGGAGAACTACAGTTACAGGTAAGTAACTTATTTTCTTACTCCAGCATTGGAACTTTCGTAGATTCACATGCTTGAATCAGAGTAGAGAGCAGTAGCTACGCACATTGTACTATAATAACCTTATTTGATAGAAAACACGTTGATAAATAAAACATGATTATATTCCTGTATATAAATCTATGTAACTATAAAGGCATACACACATATATATATATATATGTATATATATATATATATATATATATATATATATCAACACATATATCTATATATATATATATATATATATATATGTATATCTCCAGATCGACATAGAGCAAAAAGTATCCCAAAACACGTATGTAATATGAATACTATCATTAAAAATGTCCACTTATCTTCTGTCACAATGTTCTCTTTACTCTTGTTTACTTACGTTTGTTTCTTTCTTTGTCTTTTTTTTTTTTTTTACTGTGTAAGCGAATATAAGGGATATAAACAATGTGCATACCTGTTCTAGGATGGAGGGATGGAGAAGAGATGGCTCACCTTCACCTGAAGAGATTCCTGTGAACCGCTTGACCCACTTCTACCTCTCCCTGAGATAGAGATTCCAAGCAGTAGTGTTTTGTGAATGTATGACAGCTCCTCCATGTTGCTGCCCTACAAATGTCTTGTAGGGAAACTCTGGCGAATAGCGCCGCTGACGATGAGACTGCCCTCGTGGAGTGCAGAGGTTTACCCGCTGCTTGATGGCAGAAGCGAATAGCTGAGGCGATCCATCTGGAAATACTCTGCTTGGAGAGTGGATGTCCTTTTCTAGGAGCACTGTATGCTACGAATAGCTGATTAGTGCGTCGAAAAGATTTGGTTCTGTCCAAATAGAATTGAACACATCTTTTAACGTCTAAGGAGTGTAATGCCCTCTCAGCCGGAGTAGATGGATGAGGAAAAAAGGATTTGAAGACTAAAGGTTCATTGATGTGAAAGTCTGAAGGAACCTTTGGAATAAAATGCGGATTTGTCCGCATTAGCAGTCTGTCGTGTTTAAGCTGTAGGAATGGCTCTTGAATGGAGAGAGCTTGCACCTCGCTGACTCTCCTAGCTGATGTGAGAGCTACCAATAAAGCAACCTTCCATGAAAGGAACTTGAGGGAAGCACGATAGATCGGCTCAAACGGATGTTTCATCAGTTGTGCTAAGATGATATTTAGGTTCCACGAAGGAGGTGGTGGTCTGAACGGAGGGAATACTCTGAAAAGCCCCTTCAAAAACCTCTTAATCAGATGAGAGGAGTAGAGTGAGGGTGAAGCATCCGAACGTCTGTATGCAGATATCGCTGCTAGGTGAACTTTAATGGAAGAATGAGCCAGGCCAGCTTGAGCTAGCTGCAATAAGTACGGTAATATTTCCTCTGGTGGTGAGACTAACGGGTCAATCTGCCACTGATGACACTAGACACAGGATCGTCCCATTTACAATAATAAGTCTTATTGGTGCTATCCGCTCTGGCTTTTGACAAGATATCCCTACACTCCTGTGGAATATTCAAATGTGCGAACTCCCTGTGCTCAGGAGCCATGCTGATAAACGCATCGACTTCGGATCCGGGTGCCAAACCTGCCCTTTGTTCATTGTTAACAATTGGGGTAACGGCTTCAGCGAAATGTGAGGCTTGATTGACAGAAGAAGAAGTTCTGCGAACCAATGCTGACGTGGCCAATACGGAGCTATTAATATCAGAGTGCACAGCTCTGCTTTCATCTTCGTGAGGACTCGTGGGATCAACGGAATTGGAGGAAAGGCGTAAGCAAAGATGTCTGACCAGACTATCGAAAACGCATTCCCCCAAGATCCCTTCTTGTGATGCCAACTTGCGAAGAACTGGCATTTGGCGTTGTGCTTGTTTGCAAACAGGTCTTCTGTTGGTGTTCCCCAATGGGAAAAAATGTGGTCCACTATTGACTGGTCTAGCTCCCACTCGTGGCAGCTCGACTTCTGCCTGCTGAGTGCATCTGCTGTCTTGTTGTTTACTCCCGGCAAGTGTACAGCTGATAGTGTGATGCCTTGCTGCGAGGCCCAATTCCAAATTGTTTGGACTTCTCTGGAGAGAGTGAGAGATCTTGTGCCTCCTTGTTTGTTGAGGTAATGCATCATTGTGGTGTTGTCTGTCTTTATTACCACTTGCGATCCTGAGATCTTGGGAAGAAACGCCTGTAGGGCAAGGTACACTTCTCTGAGCTCCAGCCAATTGATAAGCATTGATGCCAGATGCAGTGGCCATTTGCCACTTACTTGCAGATCCTGTAGCACAGCTCCCCAGCCTTCCAGGGATGCATCCGTAGTGATGGTCCACGGAGCCGGCTGCTGTAGGAACGAAAGGCCGATTGATAGATGATGCCCTAGAGACCACCATCTCAGAGCCCTGAGTATTGTTGGAGTCATGTGTATCTGATCCTCGAAACTGCCTGACACCTGGAGCCATTGACGATTCAGTTGCTCCTGTAAGGGGCGCATCTTTAGCCGACATAGAGGAATTAGAGGTATGCATGAAGACATCATGCCCAACAGAGACTTGAACAGACGGACAGTAACCTTGTTTCTTTTCGGTATGGAACTTGTTAAAGTCAGTAACCTTTGTTGCCTCTCTAATGTGGGACATGCCATGGTGGATTGAGTGTCCAGTTTTGCGCCTAGAAAGGTAATACTGAGTGCTGATAGAGCCTTGGATTTCTCCCAGTTGATGGTGAGTCCGAGGTTGGTTAGTAAGGAAACGCACTTTTTTGTTGATCTGCGCGCTCCTGCGTAGGTCTTTGCCTTTATCAGCCAATCGTCTAAGTATGGAAAAAGTTGGTGTTTTCTCCTTCTGCGAAAGGCTGCGATTGGTGCTAGACATTTGGTAAATATTCTGGGAGCTGAATTCAGGCCGAAAGGAAGGACACGGAATTGAAAATGGCTGCCGGCTACGGTGAATCTCAGGTATTTTCTGTGGGCAGGGTGGATGGGTATGTAGAAGTATGCGTCTTTCAGGTCTAGTGTAGACATGAAATCTCCCTGGTTGAGGCGCAGGAGGACATCTTGTAGGCTGATCATACAGAATGATTGCTTTTTTAAGTAGGTATTTAGCTCCCGTAAATCGAGGATCGGCCTCCAATCCTTCCACTTTTTTTCAAATGAGGAAGAATCTGGAATAAAATCCCCGCTGGGCTCAGGTACCTTCTCTATAGCTCCTTTGAGAGGCATTTTGTCGATCTCCTTTTTGAGTTGTTGAGGGTATCTTGAAGGAGTCCTGCAGGGGGGTTGGAGGGAGGTAGTTGGGTAAATTCTAAAGTATGGCCCCGTTTCACTAATTGGAGGACCCACTTGTCTGATGTGATGGCTTGCCATTGTTTGAGGAATAGGGATATCCTCCCGCCCAGACTGAAAGGAGGGGAATTGGATGTAGCCGGAGCCTCGGATGCATCAGGCTCTCCGAGCCAAATCTTTGGCCGGGCGTGTGGAGCGTCCACGACCTCCAGGTCTACCATAGGCTGGTTGCGGTGGCTGCCTCTGTGGGTAGTACTGGCGATATTGTTGGGAAGAGCAAGGATAGGTGGAATATCTGAACTGTTGATATCCTCCTCTGTATGAGGGTTGGCCACGCCCTCTAGGTCAAAAGGAAGACTTTTCGATATTGCAGGGCCCCTAGTGACCTTGCTGTGTCTGTGTCCGACTTAATAGATTGTAAGGCGTCATCAATGTGTTTCCCAAATAACGTCTGGCCATCAAAAGGTAAGTCTAAGATTTTATTTTGCACCTCTGGACGGAAAGAGGTAGCTTTAAGCCAACCTTGCCTTCTAAGAACCGCTGCACCAGTGAACTGACGAAAAGCAGTGGTTCCTATGTCCATTGCACAGTCGATAAGTTCTGCAGACGCGCGCTGACCCTCCTGTACAGTTTTGTTTGCCTCTGATCTTGTATCTTCCGGAAACTGGCTAATATAAGGTGCAATGTCCGCCCAAAGTTGTCTATCAAACCTAGCCAATATAGCCAATGAGTTGGCAGCTCTTACCACTAGGCTAGCCATAGAGGACATTTTTTTACCTATATTATCTAACCGTCTACCCTCTTTGTCTGGGGGTGCGGAAGGATTCTTAGATTTTCTCTGCGCTGCCTGAGCCACCAACGAATCCGGAGGAGGGTGTCCAACTAGACATGCTGTTGCATCGTCCGGTGCTTTGTACTTCTTATCTAAACGAGGCAGTACTGCTGTAACTGTAGCCGGATTATGCATGACCTTTAGACCCTCTTCCCACAGTTAGTTAACCATCGGGATAGAGCGCTCGGATTTCTAGAAAGGCTCTTTAAAGTCGTAAAGGAAACAGTCTGTTTGCTTGGTTGGTATTGGTAAAGCAAAACATTTGGCAGCTCTTTCTAGAAGATTGTGAAACCCTCCTATGTCTTCTGTTGGGGACTCCACCTTAGATTGAGAAGGAGGAGCAGGGATGATGTATTCGTCCCACTCGGAGTGAGTGTCCAGGAGCTCCCCTTCTTCCTGATCTCCCTCTGAGATGTCCGTATCCTGAGGAAGTGTCATATCTGGAGTAGCCACATTTGCGAGAGGTAAAGAAGTTGGCCTCTGATGTGGAGTGGTAACCCCAGAGACGGGCGATGGAGGAGGTTGTTCCCCTTGAGGGGGAAAGCGCCTGCTGTAGTCAGCCAACATCGCTCTGAGGTCAGTCAATAAGGAGGATGGAATATAGCTCCCTGTTGGCATTGCCGTTGTTCTGCGTAAAATTGGGGGTCATAGGCTTCTTCATACTCCTCCTCTTCCTGATACTTCACGTCTAATTGGGATGGACTATGGGCTGCTCCAAATGGCCCCTCGTCATCGGAGTCTTCATCTCCCTCTAAAAGATGTACTGGAACAAGGGATGACACCTTACTAGGTGATGTATGCGTTGGCGTCAGTTTTTCCACAATTTTTTTATGTTATTCCCTTGTCTATGGTGTTGTCGACGGGCGCATATGTAGACTTCGTCATGGGCGGTGTCGTAGACGCTGAGCGCACAGAGATTTTAATGGAAGAAAGTCTCGCCGATGAGTCTACCGTCGACGAGGTCGTCGACGACGGTAGGGCTGACACTGACATCAGCGCCGTCGATGATGACGATGTGTAGACGGTCATCGACGCTGATGTCATAGCTGCAGTTCTCGTCGACGGTGGGGTACCTGTCCTCGTCGACATTGTCGTCGGCAGAGCCGTCGACGGTGGAAGCGCAGAACTGGTCGTCGTTGGAAAAGTACTCACCGACTGTACCGTCGACAGTGAATCCGTCATCGACTGTTCTTTTTTCGCAGTAACAGAGGATGGCTTCTTAAAAGGCACAGATGGTGGTACAGAGGAAGATTTTCTGTGCCTCTCTGAACTTCTAGAATGACCTCTCTCCTCTTTCCTGGAAGCTTTCTGAGGAGAGGAAGATGAGCTACGGCCCTTATAAGACCCTGAAGCAGTCTTTTTGTGGGCTTTTCTTGATAGTTGGGAGGGTGATCTTGAGTCTGATCTCGCCCTCTTTGATGATCTTTTGGATGTTGAAGAGTCATCACTCTCAGAGTCAGAAACTGGATTTCCTCTGTGTTTTAGTTTCTGCAGCCATATCAATAATCTGCTTTCCCTATCCTTTAAGGTCTTAAAGGAAAAGGTACAACAAACCTTACAGTCTTTGGCTGAATGGTCTGGGTAGAGGCAGTAAATGCAGTCCTGGTGAGGGTCTTCAGAATGAAGCCTTTTCTTTCCACAAGTCTTGCAGTCTCTGAAAAGACCCCTCTTCTCCTTGTCAGACATAGTTGGAAAATAGTTGACAAATCAAGTTAGATAAGTTTCTCTGAGAGAAAATGTTGTTGAAAAGGTGTGAAGAAAGAGCAGAGCTCTGAGGAGACTCCCTAGCACGATGTGGGGTAGAAAATCTGAGGTGTTGGAGGTTCTCTCAGGAGGATTCTAGAGGGTGCTGTCACCTGATTGGTGGATACTCAAGTTTGGTCCTTTTTACAAAATGACTGATAGACTGTTAAATTGAATAGGCCTAGGGCCTTTCTTTGTTAATATACCTTAACACTGCTTGTGTAAATTATTCCGCGGGCTCCCATCTCGACGACGGGGAATGATTCAAGCATGTGAATCTATGAAAGTTCCAATACTGGAGTAAACTTGTTAACCAGATTCTGATGTGCCCAGTACCTGCTGTCTTAGTGCACCCCTTGCTTGAACACTCTTACTACATTATCATATTTCCTGCCAAAAGTAAGAATTTCGGCTCGTTGCATAGTCATATTTATCTCTCAGAAATGTCTTCCTTTTCGTCATCTGAATTTCTTGTTCATATTAAACAAGTCTCTGCTCCATGTCTATTACAAATTTCTTGATCTCATCCTGATTAGTATGCTGATCCAAAATCTTTTTTATTTTCACTATCTCTTCGCACGTTTGTTCAAGTTCCAACTTTGCATATTCAGACAATAGGCCCAACATCCCTTTGCAAGTAGAAGCCAACAGAGCTGACCACTCCTCTAGCAGTTTCGGATTGGAATTCTGGTAAGTAGGGGTAATGAGAATCCGTAAAACCCTAGGGACCCTGCCAACCTCAATATGATTGTCAAGTGATGTAGTCTCCCACCAGCTATTGATTTCTTTTTTCAGTAATTTCTCATATAGAAATAAATGCTGTTTCAAGGTTCTAGAAGGCTCCAGGCCCCTACTTGATATTGTTCCATTCAGAGACTGATCTTGTTCCTCACTGAAAATACTGTGCGCAGTTTCTGCCCGTTTACAGTGCCATTCATCCATGTCAACAGATCTTTAGCTGAATAATGTAGGTAGACAGGAAAAGAGAGTGGTCTTCTTTCCCAAAATACTTTGGCTGGACAAATGAAAATCACTCAGCACTCTTATTCCACCAAATCACAGTTGCAAGCCACAGAAGCCCCAACCATATAACAAGGGAAAGGGCAAACCCCCTGCCAAAAGATGTCTCAATTTGATGCATTTCATCAGCCAATTCATCAAAAAGCCTTCACTGTAATGTCCACTTGCTGCCCCACCATTGTGAGACGATGCACATGCATTGTACAAATGCTTGACAACTCCAATTTCATTTTCCAGATACATGAAACTGACAAAGCTCCCCAGCAGTATGAGCAAACCTCTGATGCCTCCACTTAAACAAGCCTTCCCACAGAACGGCTTTCAAATCAGAAGAAATATTTATGGATACAAATCCTGTGCAAAAAAGTTGCCAGTCTCAAAATCCTAAAAAAAGCCACCGGCTCCCAATATATTTAGGTCATAAATATGTTTATAAAAGATTCGGCGGAATATTACTGAGCGTAAACGTCCGAACCTTGCTTCTTCCAGGCAAAACTCAAAAGCCTTCAGCTGCATGCTCTACCAAAGTATCCGGAACTTCAAACTGTGATCTTCTGCGTGGAAACTGACAGTCAACCACCTCAGCGTCTCTCGTTGGGACAGCTGCAGACCGCTTTGCAAAGTAGACGATTCCTCATAACATCATGGCGGTGGGAGCCAAGAAGAAAAACTACAAAAAATTGGATTTCTGAGTGGGACCATCAGAGTCTGAGTGGGTCTGTGAGTGGGTGCATCAGTGTTTGAGTGGGTCTGAGTCGGTGTGTAAGCGTTTGAGTGTGCGTGTGAGAGTGAGTGCTTAGGCCTGTTAGTGGGTGTGTGAGTGTTTGAGTGACTCTGTCAGTAGCTGCCTGAGTGTGAGTTCTACTATAAATGAATGAATTAGTGTATGGATGAGTCTCTGAGTGTTTTTTTTTTTTTCATTTTGCCGATATTCGCAAATTCATTGTGATGTTACATATGGGATCATACGGAGCATCGCAAATATCACGTGGCAAGAAAAAACAGTTTTTATGGGCATAATTTAACCTTCAAACACCCCTACTTCATAGCTCTGGGGTTAGTGTAACTCCTACCTGACACCTTATACCATTTACCAAATGTATTTTCAGCGCTAGAGACCGTGTCCCGTAACATAAAATGGAGGCCACAACTTTCTGGACAGGTTGTGGCCAGCCAATCACAGCATTCCTTGTGGCGCATGCATTCGCAAATTCGCCGCAAAAACATTGTGATAGATCAGTGACCCTAGATATACAAATTTATTTTCATTTTAATATCTCAAAAACTACTGAACTGATTTACACCAAAAAAGACGAAAACACAATCTGCGGGACAACATCTAGCTTTCTGACAAATTTGATGTAACTCCGTCCAGCGGTTTGGGCTGCAGTCGTGTTCAAAACTCCTATGGGAAACGCAAGTTTTTTTACCCCATTTTTTCTCGGCCCCCGCTTAACGGATCACCCCGAAACTTTCCATGTGAAGATTCATCAAACGGTGCCTAGGATATAGGCAAGTCAAAAAATGCTTTTTCCATTGAACATGGTCCTAACTATAACTACTGTTTGAGTGAAGGTGAAAATATAAATAAATATTTTGGTCACTGTTTGTTATATTGATATATCACTGGAAAAACAAAGGTTCCAGGGACGTTATAGTTAGGTTCAGATTTTATACACAAAAGACCATAGAAATTCAGCAGTTATAGTTATTATTATCTCAAGTAACTATAATTCATACCATAAAGTAACTAGAACTTGTGCTCCCCATCGCAAATTAGCTATCTCACTACAGACAGCACTTTCACACTCCACCAAGACCAGCTGTCCCAGTCTAGCAGCCTCACATTATCAGGACACTCTATTACATTCCATAACAGCAGTCCCACACAACTGGCTGCACTTCCACCCCAAACAAACTAGCTGCAGGACACTACCAACGGCATTCTCATACTCCTCAAAGGGTAGTCGTCACATTATAAAGAGCACTCTTATATTCCTCACAGACTAGCAAATATACACTACTGGAAGCGCTCTCACATCCCACATGGACTACAGTCTCACACTAGTTACACTACTGGAAGAAATCTCATACCTCTCACACTGGCAGTCTCATAAGAGTGACAGCACTCAATCAGGTAGGTCTTGCAGAGTGTGAACTTGTCACCCGGGGGGTCCCCTGGTGCTGGTGTGATGCTGCAGGTTTCATCCGGCTGACGATGGCGGTCGAAGAGTCAGGCCTTGAGCTGCTTTTCGAAAAGACCTTTCGAGAATGGGAGGTGCGCATGTGGAGGTAGAGGTCATTCCAGGACTTGGCTCTGAGGTGGGAGAAGAAGAGACCTCCGGCAGATGGGGGGGATGTGGGCCTGGGCGAGGGCGGCTGAGCAGAGTTATCTGGTTGGTCGGTAGAATGTGAAGAACTTGTTGATGTAGGCGGGTCCAGCGTTGTGGTGTGCTTTGTAGGCATGCGTGAGGCGTTTGAAGAGGCATCTTTGAGGTTCGGGGAGCCCGTGGAGGGCACTGAGGTGGGGAGTGATGCTGCCTGGTTCTTTTGGGGAAGTCGAGGATGAGTCTTGCTGCAGCATTCTGGATGCAGTTCAAGAGCTGCTTTGTAGTTCCGCCATAGAGCACATTGCCTTAGTTGAGACGGCTGGAGATGAGGGCCTGGGTGACTGTCTTCCTGGTGGAGATGGGGATCCATCAGAAAATCTTGCGGAGCATGCAGAGGATGTGGAAGCAGTCAGAGGAGACGGTGTTGACCTGTTGCTTCATGGTCAGTTGGGTGTCCGGAATGATCCTGAGGTTGTGTGCGTGTGTGGCTGGAAGGCGTGGGTGGGGAACCAAGGGGGAGGGCTTGTTCCTGAAGATGAGGATTTCCACTTTGTCTGAATTTAGCATGAGGCAGTGTGTCCTCATCCAGGAGGCAATGTTGGTCATGGTGTTTTGGAAGTTCGTTCGTGTGGTGGGGGCATCATCTGGGAGGGATAGGACAAGCTGAGTGTTGTCAGCGTAGGAGACGATGTTGAGTATGTGCATGTGTGCAAAGTCAGCTAGTGGAGTCGTGTAAGTGTTGAAGAGGGTGGGGCTGAAAGAGGAGCCCTGGGGAATGCCACAGATTATGTATTTTGGGGCGGAGACAAAGGGAGGGAGGACTATCCTTTGTGTTCGGCCGGAGAGGAAGGAGGCGATCTAGTTGAGTGCATTGTCTTGGATGCCGATGCTGTGGAGACTGGTGATGAGCGTGTGGTGGGAGACGGTGTTGAAAGCTGCAGATAGGTTGGGGAGGATGAGGGATGTGTCGAGCAAGTTGTTGTGTTCAAGGTAGTCCTGGAGCTGGCAGATGATGGCCTTTTCCAAGACTTTGGCGGGGATGGGAGGAGCGAGATGGGTCAATAGTTTTTGAGCTTGTTGAGGTTGGCTGAGGGTTTCTTCAGAAGGGGCTTGAACTTGGCATGCTTCCAAGCATCGGTGCGGTGGCTGTGGAGATGGAGGTGTTGAGGATTTCTGTGAGAGATGCTCCAATTACTTCTTTTCCTAGGTTGTAGAAGCGGTGCAGGTAGGAGTCCGTGGGGGATCCGAAGTGGATGGAGGTCAAGATGGCGATGGGTTCTTCAGTAGATAGCTGCTTCTATTTGGTGATCTGTTGGAGGTAGGGAGGGGTTAGGTTGGAGGGGGGGGTCGAGATCAGTGAGCTGGGGAGCGAAGTTGCTGTAGATGGAGATCTTGTGATGGAAGTAATACGATAGCTTGTTGTAGAGGGCTTGGGAGGGGTGGATCGTGTTTTGAGTGATGGAGGGCCAGGATAATTCTCTGACAATGCTGAAGAGTCTGGCGCTTGCCTCGATGTGGATGGTGTGTGCTTTTTTCTTGGTCTCCCAGAGTCGGTGGTGTGGTATCTGTTGAGGGCGGCCCTGAAGGAGTCCAGGTTGGTGGGGGTCTTCTTGGAGCACCAGTGTCTCTCTAGATTTCTGCAGTGACCTTGGAGGGTCAGAAGTTCTGGGGTGAACTGTCAACACCAGGACAGTGCACGCTCTACGGGCGTCTAGAATGCAAAAACCCAACACTCTCAAGAGAATGTAATTTATGCATTATGATGATATGTTAATGTTTAACCTTATGCATTGCAGAATTCAATCCAGAAGAGTCATTCTTAAGGCGCTTATAAATACTGTTAATTTGCAATGTGTTGCTGCAGGCTTTCAGAGTGAATCAGGATGTGGTCCCTTTCCAGGACCTTCTAGAAGTTTTCCCTGCAGCATGCCTGGGTGTGGTTGTGGGCTGGGCCACGACTCTATAAAAGGGAGTCAGCCCAGTTCCACGTGCTCACTATTCAGAGGTCCCGGTGCAGAGCAGCAGCAACTTCCTGAGCTCCTGTTCCGGTGGCCTACCTTGACCTTCCAGGCCTCTGTGCTTCATTCTTCAGTTGTGATTCTTAGTCAGGGCAGTAAGGCGGAGGTTGGGCTGGGCCCCCGACTCCGTATTCGTTGACGGTCTAATTCTTGGGCCTAATTCCTGATGCTAATAACATTTTGCTAATGCAAGTGTAACTGTGCATTTGAATTTTTCATGACATTTGTATGCACGCATTCGAATCTGCAAGACGCGCGATTCCTTCCTTGAGATTAATGTGTGTCATTCATTGTGCGCTACCATTTCTTGACAGTTTCATGGCGGCATCCGAATCGGCAACGCACGCGATTCTTTCATGGTGTGTAATTCTTGATATTCACTGTACGCTACCATTTTCTTGGCAGTTTCATGGTGACATCCGAATCGGCAACATGTGCGATTCTACTCTTGTGTGAAATTCTTGGTATTCATTGTATGCTACCATTTCCGAGGCATTTAATGGTGGCATTCGAATCGGCAAGACGTGCGATTCTTTCCTTGAGTGCTTTTCATGTTATTCATTGTGCGCTACCATTTCTTGGCAGTTTCATGGTGGCATTCGAATCGGCAACACACGCGATTACTTCCTTGAGTGTGAATTTTGATATTCATTGTACGCTATCATTTCCGAGGCATTTTAATGGTGGCATTCAAATCGGCAAGTCAGGCGATTCTTTTCCTTGAGAGCTTTTCATGTTATTCATTATGCGCTACCATTTCTTGGCATTTTCATGGTGGCCTTCTAATCGGCAACACGCGCAATTCTTTCCCTGTGTGTGATTTTTTTTATATTCATTGTACGCTACCGTTTCTGAGGCATTTTCATGGTGGCATTCGAATCGGCAAGATGCGCGATTCTTTCTTTGTAGTTAATTCATGATATTCATTGCGCGATACCATTTCCTGGCAGTGTCATGGTGGTGTTCGAATCGGCAAGACGCGCAATTCTTTCCTTGTGTATCAATGATGTCAATTACTGTGCGCTACCATTCTAAGACATTTCCTTGTAGCAATTCGAGTTGACAAGTTGCGTGATTTATTCCTTGAATCTACTTTGTGTGATTTCTTGGTGCACAATCCTTTATGGTGTTTAGTACACAAATAAAATCCCGCAATGTGCGCAATTTATTTTTCCCATGTTTTTGAGAAGAACACAAGATCAGAGTTCTAGATGTAATGTTGTGTATTCCTGATATGTATTCTTAAATGGAGATTCATATAATTGCTTAGAAATTGCTCAGAGTGTTTTCATGATTCTCATGCTAAAGAAAGTACTTGAATCTGAAAGTTCTATTTAACTTTTTCTTGTTTCCTTCCCAGGTATTCGGTCATCAAAAATCCTAGTCAGTTCTAGAATTATTCTAGGGTTGTTCATGTTTTCAGAACTGACAAAGCTTAGATTTATAGCATGGTACTGATTTTGTGAGATGTAATTTTTATGTTGTGCTTTAACCTCTTGCTTCCTACAGGTCTCCTTCCCAGCTGTTCCCTTCCTAATCCCCTTTTCCCCGCATGGACTCTCTTAGACTCTGTGATAAATCTAATCAGAGTATTGGAGCTGTCTTGTGGTGGAAGTGTTGGGATCTGGTGACTCTGACAGAATAGTGAGCCCACAAATTATTATCCTCCTGGTTTGTGGATGTTCTCAGCATGTCCACACTGGACGAGCTAGTCAAGCTCCAGTCAAAAGTGGTATCATCAAAAGATTTGACAAATAGTTTAGCTGAGAGAGTGAGTCAGTTACAGGATAAGGTAGAGAAGAAAGAAAAAAGTCCCACAGGTGTGTCTTGGCCAGGCACTCCTTCTCAGACTTCTGGAGGTAATCCAACTAACATTTCCCTCAAAGTTCCTCCAGCTATTCCTTTAGCTCCCCCAGAACGTTTCTCAGGTGACCCCTTGAAAGCGCAATCTTTCCTGGTTCAAGTGGAATTACACTTCACTTGCAGACCACATACTTTTCTTGATGCCCAGTCCAAAGTGGCTTTCTTGTCATATTTGTCTGGAGATGCAGCTACTTGGGCTATTCCTCTTGTGTGCAAAGATAGTCTCCTGTTGTACAATTATGAGAAATTTTGTTTGAGAGTTTGAGCAAGTTTTTGATCATAGAACTGTAACACTGTCAGCAGATCATAAATTATTAGACTTACTTCAGGGGAATCAGGACTTAGGGGGTCATTCCAACCTTGGCGGTAAAAGGTGCTTACCACCAGACAGAAGACCGCCATAACACCGCCGCGGTCGCGGTAAACCGCCACGTCATTCTGACCCACAACAGGCAAACCGCCAAAATCCCGACATCCACAAAAGTCCGCCACACCAAAGGGCAGCGATAAACTGGCGATGACCAAACCTCCACCGTCATGCCAACAGAAATACACCCACACTATCACGACACACGAATCCACGCGGCGGTCTTTCAACCGCGGTATTCTATTGGCGGTACACACCGCCGCGCTCGAAATACACATACTCGTACAAAACACTACCACATTGGACAATTCGAAATACACACACCTGATACACATACACACACCACTCCCACACACCCAAAACAATATAAAACACACACCCACATCACCCACAAACTTCCACTCCTAGAGATTCGTGAACACGCACCGAGAAAAGACATCTGAGCACCCAGACGCCCAATTCACTGTCACCCTGCAATATTAGCATGCACTTCACACAACACAACAATACACATCACCACACTTAGCACCAAACAATCCATCTTACACATCACCCACACCACCCCATGGCACCTCAAAGACACCCCAGGTTCTCAGATGATGAACTCAGGGTCCTGGTGGAGGAATTTATACGAGTAGAGCCCCAGCTGTTCGGGACACAGGTGCAGCACACCACCATTGCCAGGAAGATGGAGCTATGGAGCAGAATAGTCGACAGGGTCAACGCTGTGGGACA
Source organism: Pleurodeles waltl (assembly GCF_031143425.1). NCBI lineage: Eukaryota > Metazoa > Chordata > Amphibia > Caudata > Salamandridae > Pleurodeles > Pleurodeles waltl. The sequence goes on along the minus strand of NC_090437.1, from coordinate 1,310,290,776 downwards.
GCACCCAAGAAATAGGGACGACATCAGGAAGCGGTGGAACGACCTACGGGGGAAGGTGCGTCCCATGGTATCAAGGCACAACATCGCGGTGCAGCGGACTGGCGGCGGACCCCCACCTACTCCCCCACAATTTACAACATGGAAGGAGCAGGTCTTGAACATCCTGCATCCTGAGGGCCTCGCAGGAGTAGCTGGAGGAATGGACTCTGGTAAGTCAAATCTTCACTACTTCATCCCCCCCACCCCACCTGCATGCCAAATCATACCCCCACCCCCATCACACCTACCCCTTGCAAATGTCTCACCATCACAACCCACCCATCCCAAAACCTAGCCCTGCATGCGACCACAAAGCATGTACACCCATCACCAAAGCATGCCCACTGCACATCCCCATCACCCCCCCAAACCACTGTCACAACAGCCCCCACAAAGGAATGCCAGCACTGGGGTACACGGGCACCCACCCATTGCACGCCATTGGCACACACAGAAGCAATAACCATACTTTTATACCCCTGCAGGACCCGAACGCCAGGTCACCGCGCAGGAGGGTCCACAAATGTCCACTCCACCCCGAGAAGAGGCCCACAGTGAGGACAGCAGCTCTGTCTCCCTGGATCTAGATGACCAGCCCGGTCCATCGGGGACCTCAGGACAGTCGGTTCCCCTCAGACAGTCACAGGCCACAGCAGACCTTCCCCCCTCTGGGAACACCAGCACAGCACCCACCCAGCGGGCCCATACCTCTGTCCCCAGGACACGTCAATCAGCGGTGTGTCCACCACTACAGGTAACCCATGCTAACCCACCACCCCAACAACAACAGGGACCTGGGGGCAGTGGTAGTGGGCACACAGTCCAGGGGACAGAGGCCCAGGAACACAGGGGAACTGGGAGGGCTGCTGTGCGACAGGGGGGGGACAGGCCAAGGGAACCCACTCTCCACGAGGCCCTCTCCTCCATCATGGGAGCATACCACCACTCCCAGGAGACGATGGCGACGGTCCTGGCCAGGTTTCAGGAGATCCAGCTTCTGCAGGAGCAACAGTACATGAGGTTCAGGGAGGAATTAAGAAACATCAGTTCCGTCATGGGTACCATCGTAGTGGCCCTGAATCAGGTAGTCACCACATTGCGGGACACTGTGGCACCTCAAAGGCCCATGTCACTAGCATGGACCAAGAACTGCCTACCACCTCCGCCGGCGCTAGTGGACAGGAGGCCCCGACACAAGACCAACAGGCCACCAGAACCCCACCCCCTGCAGAAGGAGAATCACCCCGCAAGCGGGCCCTGAGATCCAGGAAGAAGACAGAGTAAGATGTCAAGACCCCCACCAGCAAAGGATACCGCCCTGATTGTCATCCCACTGCTCCACTTTCCACAGGCATTTGGACAATGCACCTGTGATACTTATAGTCTGGACTCAGCCATGGACAATCCTCCACCATCACCCCTCACCGATTTGCAACCACCCATCCAATTTAGAGCACTTGAATAAACACACTTATTGCACATAAACAATCAGGAGTCTGTCTGTGATTTTAACAAATGTATTAGACATGACAGTGCCAAAATGTTCATTCACATTGTGATGCCAACAAACCGCTGTCACACAGCTGTAGTCCATGGGGAAACAAAGCAGATGTCACGCAGTGGGGCCCACATCTCTGAAAACGGAAGGGAAAGTCACAACACAGTTATCATACACTGGAAAAGTCAGACAGTAGAGAGGTAGAAGTCTTTAGGTAAATGTAATATGCCGGTGTGTACTCTTACCTGTGTGTCATTGAAAATACTGTTGTATTACTGTGTTCCTGTTCTCTATGTCGTCCTCTTCGCCTTCCTCCTCTTCACTCTCCACAGGCTCTACAGCTGCTACAACACCACCATCTGGACCATCCTCCTGCAGAAAAGGCACCTGGCGTCGCAAAGCCAGGTTGTGAAGCATACAGCAGGCCACGATGATCTGGCACGCCTTCTTTGGTGAGTACAATAGGGATCCACCTGTCATATGGAGGCACCTGAACCTGGCCTTCAGGAGGACAAAGGTTCGCTCGATCACCCTCCTAGTGTTAGGGTTTGTGCACAGCAAAGAGCATGTCCCCTCTCACTGCACTAGTGGGTTCTGAAATAGCTCCCTTTTAAACTTACTATTGAAAGCCTTTCTTGTTATCTCACCTTCCCCCCCCCCTAGGCTTCTGTGTATGTTGTTTAATGTGCTGTTTTGTTTACACATTGGGCCTTGCTTTTACCAAGGCTTCTTTAAAACACTCCTCCCTAGGCCATGTGTTAATTCAACTCACTTGTATGATAACTGAAACTCTGCACACCTTTCAAGAACATGTGCAGCATGTGAGGACCACACCCAGCTCTTCAAACCACACCCAGCTCTGCACACCTTTCAAGAACATGTGCAGCATGTGAGGACCACACCCAGCCCTTCAAACCACACCCAGCTCTTCGAACCACACCCAGCCCTGTCTATAAAAGGCAGCCCCCGAGCCTCACCCAGTGCTTGTGCTCGTCTACCTCCCGCTTACCTGAGACCAGATCCCTCGGCGCTGGCACTCCTGCTCTCTACAGACTTTCATTGGCTTCAATGGGTGCAGCTGCTGGCTCTTCCTTCCTCCGGTTTCCGGTTCCTCCTTGCCTCAGCCTCTCTCCTACAAGCAACCTGCAAAAGAGAAAGAAGACAAGGTTAGACTGATCAGTATCTCTTGCCAGCAACAAGTAAGTGCAAAACTTTTTATTACCTGAAAGAACTTTGAAACAATTTCTGGATTCGTGTATAGACAATTTGAAACAAGACACCTTCCACGAACATTGTGATTCAAACACTTTGTTACAAGAATACTTTGCGGAACTTTGTGAAGCAAACATTTTTTTTTTATGGAACTTTTAAGAATTGAACAGTGGAAACCATTAACAGCAAGACTAACAGTAAATCAAGGACTTGCACAAATTACATGCTGTATTTTGATGTAAAAGTACAGTATTTGTTTTATAATAGATTCTGGAAATATGGGAAAAGTGAGTCTGCTATTAGGAGTTTAGGCTTTAGTTATATTAAGATGAATGTTAGATATTGGTAATTCTGATAACAGTATTTGTTTAATGTTTTAGAAGCTTTACAGCAATAGAAGGCACATCCCAGAGTAGTAACACATTCCAAACCTGGAAACTAGAGACCAGGATCCAAGAGGTACTTTTAGAAGAGAATTTCTAATAAATAAAGGGATAGTCAGGAACCCATTTAGGAATAGGTTGTACTTATCTGTTCTTTGTTTATGTTTCATTAGGCACCAGTTTCTACAGAAGTCAGAAAGGGCTGCAGATTTGAGTAGCACTTCAACAGTGGAAACGCAAGAACGGTGTTGTCTCTCTTTTTTATTTTATCCACTTCCCCCCTTCCCTTGAGCTTCTGTTCTTAGTGCACTGTTTTAAAAACTAGTGTGCTGGAACAAGCAGTTTCAGGGTGGGGTCGGATTGTCTTCAACCTCCATCAGAACTGAACAAGGACTCAGGTGAGCTGGGCTTTGACAGAAGCACAAGCCTTAAAAAAAAAAACATATTTCAGTTCTGGTGGACGATGAATACCGGGGAAGTAATAGAGGGCATTGACGTCACGGATATGGCGCAGGCCCCAAATGAGGACTTGGCTCATAATGAATCAGTGTCTGGCATCTTGCAACATATGCAAGAGGAAATAGAGAGATTAAAGATGGAGAATACCTCTTTAAAACAGGATTTAAGCAGGTATAAATTTAGGGGATCTCAGTGGAACACAGCTTTTACGCCTTTGTTTAAACCCTCCTCAGAGACAGGGGCACCATCAAAACATACAACTTTGCCTCCCCCAGTTGAGGTTACTGTTAATGTTCCTAATGCTGTGCCCTTAGCAGCACCTGAACGTTTTCATGGAGATAGTAACAAATTCCATGTTTTTATCAATCAATGTCAATTACACTTCGTTTGTAAGCCACAACAATTCCCTACTGATGCTACGAAAGTGGCATTCGTCTTGTCTTATTTGGGTGGCACAGCAGCCAATTGGTCAATTCCTTTCGTGGAGAGAGATGATCCCATCCTCCATAATTGGAATCAATTTAAACGTACCATGACCAGCCTTTTTGCAAAACACACTTTCATGCAGGCAAGTGATAATGAGCTTTTAAATCTTAAACAAGGTAACAAGGATTTATTGACCTATCTTACTAGTTTTAATCGTTTACTCACCGAGACACAGTGGCCAGAAGAAAAGCGTGTCTCCCTTTTTTATAAAGGTTTGAGAGACGAGTTAAAAGACGCGCTGGCTCATATCGTTGATTTGCCAGAAGACTATTCGGACTTTGTAGATTTAGGGCCAGATGTAGGTAGGCTTTTGCACCTCGCAAACGGCGAAAACGCTGTTTGCGAGGTGCAAAAGCCCTCAAGCGATGCAGAAACACATTTTGTGAGTCGGAACCGACTCGCAAAATGTGTTTCCGACTCGCAAATAGGAAGGGGTGTTCCCTTCCTATTTGCGACTCGCACCGCGATTTAAGTTGATTTGTGACCGCGAAAGCGGTCGCAAATCAACTCGCAGTTACCATCCACTTGAAGTGGATGGTAACTCATTCGCAAAGGGGAAGGGGTCCCCACGGGACCCCTTCCTCTTTGTGAAAATGCTCACAAAATTATTTTTTCAGAGCAGGCAGTGGTCCTATGGACCACTGCCTACTCTGAAAAAAACCGAAACAAAAGGTTTCGGTATTTTTTTCTATTTGCAGCTCGTTTTCCTTTAAGGAAAACGGGCTGCAAAGAGAAAAAAAAAACTGCTTTATTTAAAAGCAGTCACGAACATGGAGGTCTGCTGACTACAGCAGGCCTCCATGTTTGCGAGTGCCTATACTCGCTATGGGGCCGCAATTTGCGACCCACCTCATGAATATTCATGAGGTGGGTCATTGCGACCCCATAGCAAGTTGCAGTCGGTGTCTGAGACACCGTACTGCATACCAATTTGCGAGGTGCAAATTGCGAGTCGCATGGACTCGCACTTTGCACCTCGCAAATTGGCGTTTTGCTACATCTGGCCCTTAGTTGTGAAATTAGAACATAGACTAGGAGAAAGAAAGGGTGATAAATACAAACTGGAATCACGGTTAACTTTTATTAGACACAAGAAGAAAGACCCAGATAATAAACTCCCTGAACCTGAGCCTATGCAAATAGGGACACTCAGAGGTCCACTCACATCAGAGGAAAAAGAAAGAAGGAGAAAACTTCAATTATGTTTATATTGTGGCAGGGCGGGTCACTTTGCCAGAGAATGTCCAGTAAAGACTAAAACTCCATGAAAGGGTGCTGTTTCCTCCACCTCCTCAACTGAATCGGGAAACGATTAAGCTCGACAAGGGGAGAGGTTACTTGTTCGAGAAAACATCTTAATAAAACCTCTAATGCTGCAGCCTTCATGGTACCGCACATACCTAGACATTTCATAATTCAGGTAGTTTTCATTGTTACTACCCAAGTGAGGCATTCTCTCCCTGTCCTACTGGACTCAGGCGCGACAGGAAATTTTGTGGATTATAAGTTAGCTGAAAACTGAGGACTTCCTATGTGCCTAAAGCCTTGTCCAGAAGCAGTATGTGCAGTGGATGGGTCTGAATTGACCTCTGGATTAATCACAAAACAAACAAGTCCACTTGTTATGGTCTGTCAGAACGGGCACACAGAGGTGATTAGCTTTGATCTGATAGATACTCCTAATTTTGGTTTGATTCTCGGGGTACCCTGGTTAACAACTCATAACCCAAAAATTGATTGGGTGAATAGAACTGTTACTTTGGATTCCTCTTTCTGTAGAACCAATTGCTATCAAGAAGCAGGTACAGAACAGAGCACAGTATTACACTGTGCTAGTCTTACACAAGATGAACCAAGTCTCCCTCCTGAATATTCTGACTTTAAAGACGTCTTTGATCCAGTAAAGGCTAGTGTGCTGCCCCCACATCGGTCTTATGACTGTCGTATAGCTCTTATCCCAGGGGCCCCTTTACCTAATAACAGAGTATATGCTTTGACTGACGAAGAAACCAAATACTTAAGAACCTACCTAGATGACCTACTACAGTCTGGGTTCATCCGTCATTCCACATCTCCGGTGTCATCTCCACTCTTTTTTATCCCGAAGCCGGATAAATCCCTGCGCGCGTGTAGCGATTATAGAGGACTAAATAAGGCTACAATAAAGAATAAATATCCTCTTCCTCTAATACCTGTGTTGTTGGATCAATTAAGACATTCTACTGTATACACTAAACTACATCTGCGGGGAGCTTACCACCTGGTCCGAGTAAAAGAGGGGATGAGTGGAAGACAGCTTTCAAGACAAAGTTTGGTTTATTTGAGTACACAGTAATGCCCTTTGGGTTATGTAATGCCCCTGCGGCCTTTCAGTTCTTTATAAATGAGGTCCTACACGAATTCCTGGACGTTTGTGTCATAGTATACATAGACGACATCCTCATTTACTCTAAGAACTCAGAAGAACATACCCAACATGTTCGTGCAGTATTATCAAAGTTAAAAGAAAATCATCTTTTTGCTAAGTTAGAAAAGTGTACTTTTAATGTCAGCAAGGTGGACTTTTTAGGATACTGCCTGTCACCTCAAGGAATAACTATGGATGTAAAGAAAATCAGTGCTATTGCTGATTGGCCAGAACCATCCTCTGTAAAAGATATTCAGAAATTTCTGGGTTTCGCCAATTTTTATAGGAGGTTTATTGCACATTTTGCAGACATTGCGGCCCCAATAACTACCTTGTTGCGGAAAGGGCAACGATTTCTTTGGACTGATGAGGCGGCACACGCCTTTCAACTCCTAAAACAAAAATTCACTTCAGCCCCAATTCTGAAACATCCTGATCCTGACTTGCCCTTTTTTCTTGAAGCGGATGCTTCACAAGTAGCTTTAGGAGGAGTTCTCTCTCAACGAGATGCAGTAGATGGCTAGTTACATCCTATAGCCTTCTATTCCAAAAAGTTATTACCAGCTGAACAAAATTACACTGTGGCTGAAAGGGAACTACTAGCTATCAAAGTAGCCTTTTCAGAATGGAGGCACCATTTAATGGGAGCCAAGTACCCAGTTACAATCTTTTCTGACCATAGGAACCTACAGTTTTTTGGATCACTTAAAGCACTAACACCACGTCAGATGCGCTGGTTAATTTTTTTTAGCACATTTGACTTTGTAATAACCTATAGACCAGGTGCACAACAAATTCAATCTGATGTGTTATCTAGATACGGACATACCTCAGACATAAAACAAGATAAAATAGGAGAACCCATTATTCCTCCCCAAAAGTTTTTGGCACCAGTACAACAGAAGGATTTCATCACAGATCTATATAATGCACACATGAAAATAGCATCTCAGGATTGGTTAAAGGATTCCCATAACACAATACAACGAGGTTTATTGTATCACGACAACATGCTGTTAGTGCCCACCTCTGAATTACAAACACAGGTGATAATGTGGCATCACGCCTCACCGTTGGCAGGTCATCCTGGTTGGGTAAAAACCCTGGAAAATGTGCAAAAACACTTTTGGTGGGACACTATAAGAAAGGACATTAAGCAATTTGTCACTACCTGTCCAATTTGTGCAAGACATAAATCTTCTCATAAGGCCCCTGACGGCTTGTTAATACCAATGCCAACACCCAAACAACCTTGGCACACTGTGAGCGTAGACTTTATTGTAGGTTTACCACCTGTAAAATCTTTCACAACAGTGTTGGTTATAGTGGATTTTTTATCTAAAATGGCACATTTTGTACCATTATGGAAATTACCCACGGCGGCAGAATTTGCTGATATTTTTATAAGGGAAATTGTGCGTTTACATGGTTTGCCAAGCAAAGTGGTGTCAGACCGAGGGAGCCAGTTCAACTCTAGATTTTGGAAAAAATTCTGTTAAAAACTGAAAATAGATGTGGCATTATCCACTGCTTTCCACCCAGAGACAGATGGACAGACTGAACGACTGAACCAAACCTTACTTCAAACGCTACGTTGTTTATTGGCTGATTATTCTAGTGAATGGTTGGAAGCTCTCCCTGTAGCGGAGTTTGTTTATAATAATACTGAGCATTCAGCTCTACTTTGCTCACCATTCTATTTCTTGCAGGGGTATCATCCAAGAGCTATACCCATTTTGTTAGAAGATTCCCTGTTACCTACAGTAACGGATAGACTAACGAGGTTAGGTGACATACAAGACAAAGCCAGGAAACATTTATTAAAGTACAAGGAAAGCATGAAAAGACAAGCAGACAAACACAGATCTGAGGCCCCAATGTATAAAATTGGTGACAAGGTATGGCTCTCCACAAAGAACCCAAACATAGAGGGATCCCGAAAGCTGCAACCACGTTTCATTGGACCCTTTAGTATAACTGCCATAGTAAACCCGGTAACAGTAAAATTAGATTTACCAAAAGACTATCCAGTACATACTACATTCCATGTGTCCTTGCTTAAGCCGTACAACCCAAAAACCCGACCTGAACCACCACCTCCACCCATACCAATTAAGGGAAATCTAGAATATGAAGTGAAAAGCATATAAGACTCAAAAAGAATTAGTGGACGTCTGTTTTATTTAGTAGAATGGAAAGGATATGATGAATCTGAGAATTCATAGGAACCAGCATCATATGTACATGCCCCATAGCTGATTAGACGGTTTTATTTAAAAAATCCAGGAAAACCCCGTCCTGTAGGAGGGCCTTTGAGGGGGGCAACTGTTAGGGTTTGTGCACAGCAAAGAGCATGTCCCCTCTCACTGCACTAGTGGGTTCTGTAATAGCTCCCTTTTAAACTTACTATTGAAAGCCTTTCTTGTTATCTCACCTTCCCCCCCCCCAGGCTTCTGGGTATGTTGTTTAATGTGCTGTTTTGTTTACACATTGGGCCTTGCTTTTACCAAGGCTTCTTTAAAACACTCCTCCCTAGGCCATGTGTTAATTCAACTCACTTGTATAATAACTGAAACTCTGCACACCTTTCAAGAACATGTGCAGCATGTGAGGACCACACCCAGCTCTTCAAACCACACCCAGCTCTGCACACCTTTCAAGAACATGTGCAGCATGTGAGGACCACACCCAGCCCTTCAAACCACACCCAGCTCTTCGAACCACACCCAGCCCTGTCTATAAAAGGCAGCCCCCGAGCCTCACCCAGTGCTTGTGCTCGTCTACCTCCCGCTTACCTGAGACCAGATCCCTCGGCGCTGGCACTCCTGCTCTCTACAGACTTTCATTGGCTTCAATGGGTGCAGCTGCTGGCTCTTCCTTCCTCCGGTTTCCGGTTCCTCCTTGCCTCAGCCTCTCTCCTACAAGCAACCTGCAAAAGAGAAAGAAGACAAGGTAAGACTGATCAGTATCTCTTGCCAGCAACAAGTAAGTGCAAAACTTTTTATTACTTGAAAGAACTTTGACAACAATTTCTGGATTCGTGTATAGACAATTTGAAACAAGACACCTTCCACGAACATTGTGATTCAAACTCTTTGTTACAAGAATACTTTGTGGAACTTTGTGAAGCAAACAATTTTTTTTTATGGAACTTTTAAGAATTGAACAGTGGAAACCATTAACAGCAAGACAAACAGTAAATCAAGGACTTGCACAAATTACATGCTGTATTTTGATGTAAAAGTACAGTATTTGTTTTATAATAGATTCTGGAAATATGGAAAAAGTGAGTCTGCTATTAGGAGTTTAGGCTTTAGTTATATTAAGATGAATGTTAGATATTGGTAATTCTGATAACAGTATTTGTTTAATGTTTTAGAAGCTTTACAGCAATAGAAAGCACATCCCAGAGTAGTAACACATTCCAAACCTGGAAACTAGAGACCAGGATCCAAGAGGTACTTTTAGAAGAGAATTTCTAATAAATAAAGGGATAGTCAGGAACCCATTTAGGAATAGGTTGTACTTATCTGTTCTTTGTTTATGTTTCATTAGGCACCAGTTTCTACAGAAGTCAGAAAGGGCCGCAGATTTGTGCAGCACTTCAACAGTGGAAACGCAAGAACGCTGTTGTCTCTCTTTTTTATTTTATCCACTTCCCCCCTTCCCTTGAGCTTCTGTTCTTAGTGCACTGTTTTAAAAACTAGTGTGCTGGAACAAGCAGTTTCAGGGTGGGGTCGGATTGTCTTCAACCTCCATCAGAACTGAACAAGGACTCAGGTGAGCTGGGCTTTGACAGAAGCACAAGCCTTAAAAAAAAAAATATATTTCAGTTCTGGTGGACGATGAATACCGGGGAAGTAATAGAGGGCATTGACGTCACGGATATGGCGCAGGCCACAAATGAGGACTTGGCTCATAATGAATCAGTGTCTGGCATCTTGCAACATATGCAAGAGGAAATAGAGAGATTAAAGATGGAGAATACCTCTTTAAAACAGGATTTAAGCAGGTATAAATTTAGGGGATCTCAGTGGAACACAGCTTTTACGCCTTTGTTTAAACCCTCCTCAGAGACAGGGGCACCATCAAAACATACAACTTTGCCTCCCCCAGTTGAGGTTACTGTTAATGTTCCTAATGCTGTGCCCTTAGCAGCACCTGAACGTTTTCATGGAGATAGTAACAAATTCCATGTTTTTATCAATCAATGTCAATTACACTTCGTTTGTAAGCCACAACAATTCCCTACTGATGCTACGAAAGTGGCATTCGTCTTGTCTTATTTGGGTGGCACAGCAGCCAATTGGTCAATTCCTTTCGTGGAGAGAGATGATCCCATCCTCCATAATTGGAATCAATTTAAACGTACCATGACCAGCCTTTTTGCAAAACACACTTTCATGCAGGCAAGTGATAATGAGCTTTTAAATCTTAAACAAGGTAACAAGGATTTATTGACCTATCTTACTAGTTTTAATCGTTTACTCACCGAGACACAGTGGCCAGAAGAAAAGCGTGTCTCCCTTTTTTATAAAGGTTTGAGAGACGAGTTAAAAGACGCGCTGGCTCATATCGTTGATTTGCCAGAAGACTATTCGGACTTTGTAGATTTAGTTGTGAAATTAGAACATAGACTAGGAGAAAGAAAGGGTGATAAATACAAACTGAAATCACGGTTAACTTTTATTAGACACAAGAAGAAAGACACAGATAATAAACTCCCTGAACCTGAGCCTATGCAAATAGGGACACTCAGAGGTCCACTCACATCAGAGGAAAAAGAAAGAAGGAGAAAACTTCAATTATGTTTATATTGTGGCAGGGCGGGTCACTTTGCCAGAGAATGTCCAGTAAAGACTAAAACTCCATGAAAGGGTGCTGTTTCCTCCACCTCCTCAACTGAATCGGGAAACGATTAAGCTCGACAAGGGGAGAGGTTACTTGTTCGAGAAAACATCTTAATAAAACCTCTAATGCTGCAGCCTTCATGGTACCGCACATACCTAGACATTTCATAATTCAGGTAGTTTTCATTGTTACTACCCAAGTGAGGCATTCTCTCCCTGTCCTACTGGACTCAGGCGCGACAGGAAATTTTGTGGATAATAAGTTAGCTGAAAACTGAGGACTTCCTATGTGCCTAAAGCCTTGTCCAGAAGCAGTATGTGCAGTGGATGGGTCTGAATTGACCTCTGGATTAATCACAAAACAAACAAGTCCACTTGTTATGGTCTGTCAGAACGGGCACACAGAGGTGATTAGCTTTGATCTGATAGATACTCCTAATTTTGGTTTGATTCTCGGGGTACCCTGGTTAACAACTCATAACCCAAAAATTGATTGGGTGAATAGAACTGTTACTTTGGATTCCTCTTTCTGTAGAACCAATTGCTATCAAGAAGCAGGTACAGAACAGAGCACAGTATTACACTGTGCTAGTCTTACACAAGATGAACCAAGTCTCCCTCCTGAATATTCTGACTTTAAAGACGTCTTTGATCCAGTAAAGGCTAGTGTGCTGCCCCCACATCGGTCTTATGACTGTCGTATAGCTCTTATCCCAGGGGCCCCTTTACCTAATAACAGAGTATATGCTTTGACTGACGAAGAAACCAAATACTTAAGAACCTACCTAGATGACCTACTACAGTCTGGGTTCATCCGTCATTCCACATCTCCGGTGTCATCTCCACTCTTTTTTATCCCGAAGCCGGATAAATCCCTGCGCGCGTGTAGCGATTATAGAGGACTAAATAAGGCTACAATAAAGAATAAATATCCTCTTCCTCTAATACCTGTGTTGTTGGATCAATTAAGACATTCTACTGTATACACTAAACTACATCTGCGGGGAGCTTACCACCTGGTCCGAGTAAAAGAGGGGATGAGTGGAAGACAGCTTTCAAGACAAAGTTTGGTTTATTTGAGTACACAGTAATGCCCTTTGGGTTATGTAATGCCCCTGCGGCCTTTCAGTTCTTTATAAATGAGGTCCTACACGAATTCCTGGACGTTTGTGTCATAGTATACATAGACGACATCCTCATTTACTCTAAGAACTCAGAAGAACATACCCAACATGTTCGTGCAGTATTATCAAAGTTAAAAGAAAATCATCTTTTTGCTAAGTTAGAAAAGTGTACTTTTAATGTCAGCAAGGTGGACTTTTTAGGATACTGCCTGTCACCTCAAGGAATAACTATGGATGTAAAGAAAATCAGTGCTATTGCTGATTGGCCAGAACCATCCTCTGTAAAAGATATTCAGAAATTTCTGGGTTTCGCCAATTTTTATAGGAGGTTTATTGCACATTTTGCAGACATTGCGGCCCCAATAACTACCTTGTTGCGGAAAGGGCAACAATTTCTTTGGACTGATGAGGCGGCACACGCCTTTCAACTCCTAAAACAAAAATTCACTTCAGCCCCAATTCTGAAACATCCTGATCCTGACTTGCCCTTTTTTGTTGAAGCGGATGCTTCACAAGTAGCTTTAGGAGGAGTTCTCTCTCAACGAGATGCAGTAGATGGCTAGTTACATCCTATAGCCTTCTATTCCAAAAAGTTATTACCAGCTGAACAAAATTACACTGTGGCTGAAAGGGAACTACTAGCTATCAAAGTAGCCTTTTCAGAATGGAGGCACCATTTAATGGGAGCCAAGTACCCAGTTACAATCTTTTCTGACCATAGGAACCTACAGTTTTTTGGATCACTTAAAGCACTAACACCACGTCAGATGCGCTGGTTAAATTTTTTTAGCACATTTGACTTTGTAATAACCTATAGACCAGGTGCACAACAAATTCAATCTGATGTGTTATCTAGATACGGACATACCTCAGACATGAAACAAGATAAAATAGGAGAACCCATTATTCCTCCCCAAAAGTTTTTGGCACCAGTACAACAGAAGGATTTCATCACAGATCTATATAATGCACACATGAAAATAGCATCTCAGGATTGGTTAAAGGATTCCCATAACACAATACAACGAGGTTTATTGTATCACGACAACATGCTGTTAGTGCCCACCTCTGAATTACAAACACAGGTGATAATGTGGCATCACGCCTCACCGTTGGCAGGTCATCCTGGTTGGGTAAAAACCCTGGAAAATGTGCAAAAACACTTTTGGTGGGACACTATAAGAAAGGACATTAAGCAATTTGTCACTACCTGTCCAATTTGTGCAAGACATAAATCTTCTCATAAGGCCCCTGACGGCTTGTTAATACCAATGCCAACACCCAAACAACCTTGGCACACTGTGAGCGTAGACTTTATTGTAGGTTTACCACCTGTAAAATCTTTCACAACAGTGTTGGTTATAGTGGATTTTTTATCTAAAATGGCACATTTTGTACCATTATGGAAATTACCCACGGCGGCAGAATTTGCCGATATTTTTATAAGGGAAATTGTGCGTTTACATGGTTTGCCAAGCAAAGTGGTGTCAGACCGAGGGAGCCAGTTCAACTCTAGATTTTGGAAAAAATTCTGTTAAAAACTGAAAATAGATGTGGCATTATCCACTGCTTTCCACCCAGAGACAGATGGACAGACTGAACGACTGAACCAAACCTTACTTCAAACGCTACGTTGTTTATTGGCTGATTATTCTAGTGAATGGTTGGAAGCTCTCCCTGTAGCGGAGTTTGTTTATAATAATACTGAGCATTCAGCTCTACTTTGCTCACCATTCTATTTCTTGCAGGGGTATCATCCAAGAGCTATACCCATTTTGTTAGAAGATTCCCTGTTACCTACAGTAACGGATAGACTAACGAGGTTAGGTGACATACAAGACAAAGCCAGGAAACATTTATTAAAGTACAAGGAAAGCATGAAAAGACAAGCAGACAAACACAGATCTGAGGCCCCAATGTATAAAATTGGTGACAAGGTATGGCTCTCCACAAAGAACCCAAACATAGAGGGATCCCGAAAGCTGCAACCACGTTTCATTGGACCCTTTAGTATAACTGCCATAGTAAACCCGGTAACAGTAAAATTAGATTTATCAAAAGACTATCCAGTACATACTACATTCCATGTGTCCTTGCTTAAGCCGTACAACCCAAAAACCCGACCTGAACCACCACCTCCACCCATACCAATTAAGGGAAATCTAGAATATGAAGTGAAAAGCATATAAGACTCAAAAATAATTAGTGGACGTCTGTTTTATTTAGTAGAATGGAAAGGATATGATGAATCTGAGAATTCATAGGAACCAGCATCATATGTACATGCCCCATAGCTGATTAGACGGTTTTATTTAAAAAATCCAGGAAAACCCCGTCCTGTAGGAGGGCCTTTGAGGGGGGCAACTGTTAGGGTTTGTGCACAGCAAAGAGCATGTCCCCTCTCACTGCACTAGTGGGTTCTGTAATAGCTCCCTTTTAAACTTACTATTGAAAGCCTTTCTTGTTATCTCACCTTCCACCCCCCCAGGCTTCTGGGTATGTTGTTTAATGTGCTGTTTTGTTTACACATTGGGCCTTGCTTTTACCAAGGCTTCTTTAAAACACTCCTCCCTAGGCCATGTGTTAATTCAACTCACTTGTATAATAACTGAAACTCTGCACACCTTTCAAGAACATGTGCAGCATGTGAGGACCACACCCAGCTCTTCAAACCACACCCAGCTCTGCACACCTTTCAAGAACATGTGCAGCATGTGAGGACCACACCCAGCCCTTCAAACCACACCCAGCTCTTCGAACCACACCCAGCCCTGTCTATAAAAGGCAGCCCCCGAGCCTCACCCAGTGCTTGTGCTCGTCTACCTCCCGCTTACCTGAGACCAGATCCCTCGGCGCTGGCACTCCTGCTCTCTACAGACTTTCATTGGCTTCAATGGGTGCAGCTGCTGGCTCTTCCTTCCTCCGGTTTCCGGTTCCTCCTTGCCTCAGCCTCTCTCCTACAAGCAACCTGCAAAAGAGAAAGAAGACAAGGTAAGACTGATCAGTATCTCTTGCCAGCAACAAGTAAGTGCAAAACTTTTTATTACTTGAAAGAACTTTGACAACAATTTCTGGATTCGTGTATAGACAATTTGAAACAAGACACCTTCCACGAACATTGTGATTCAAACTCTTTGTTACAAGAATACTTTGTGGAACTTTGTGAAGCAAACAATTTTTTTTTATGGAACTTTTAAGAATTGAACAGTGGAAACCATTAACAGCAAGACAAACAGTAAATCAAGGACTTGCACAAATTACATGCTGTATTTTGATGTAAAAGTACAGTATTTGTTTTATAATAGATTCTGGAAATATGGAAAAAGTGAGTCTGCTATTAGGAGTTTAGGCTTTAGTTATATTAAGATGAATGTTAGATATTGGTAATTCTGATAACAGTATTTGTTTAATGTTTTAGAAGCTTTACAGCAATAGAAAGCACATCCCAGAGTAGTAACACATTCCAAACCTGGAAACTAGAGACCAGGATCCAAGAGGTACTTTTAGAAGAGAATTTCTAATAAATAAAGGGATAGTCAGGAACCCATTTAGGAATAGGTTGTACTTATCTGTTCTTTGTTTATGTTTCATTAGGCACCAGTTTCTACAGAAGTCAGAAAGGGCCGCAGATTTGTGCAGCACTTCAACAGTGGAAACGCAAGAACGCTGTTGTCTCTCTTTTTTATTTTATCCACTTCCCCCCTTCCCTTGAGCTTCTGTTCTTAGTGCACTGTTTTAAAAACTAGTGTGCTGGAACAAGCAGTTTCAGGGTGGGGTCGGATTGTCTTCAACCTCCATCAGAACTGAACAAGGACTCAGGTGAGCTGGGCTTTGACAGAAGCACAAGCCTTAAAAAAAAATATATATTTCAGTTCTGGTGGACGATGAATACCGGGGAAGTAATAGAGGGCATTGACGTCACGGATATGGCGCAGGCCCCAAATGAGGACTTGGCTCATAATGAATCAGTGTCTGGCATCTTGCAACATATGCAAGAGGAAATAGAGAGATTAAAGATGGAGAATACCTCTTTAAAACAGGATATAAGCAGGTATAAATTTAGGGGATCTCAGTGGAACACAGCTTTTACGCCTTTGTTTAAACCCTCCTCAGAGACAGGGGCACCATCAAAACATACAACTTTGCCTCCCCCAGTTGAGGTTACTGTTAATGTTCCTAATGCTGTGCCCTTAGCAGCACCTGAACGTTTTCATGGAGATAGTAACAAATTCCATGTTTTTATCAATCAATGTCAATTACACTTCGTTTGTAAGCCACAACAATTCCCTACTGATGCTACGAAAGTGGCATTCGTCTTGTCTTATTTGGGTGGCACAGCAGCCAATTGGTCAATTCCTTTCGTGGAGAGAGATGATCCCATCCTCCATAATTGGAATCAATTTAAACGTACCATGACCAGCCTTTTTGCAAAACACACTTTCATGCAGGCAAGTGATAATGAGCTTTTAAATCTTAAACAAGGTAACAAGGATTTATTGACCTATCTTACTAGTTTTAATCGTTTACTCACCGAGACACAGTGGCCAGAAGAAAAGCGTGTCTCCCTTTTTTATAAAGGTTTGAGAGACGAGTTAAAAGACGCGCTGGCTCATATCGTTGATTTGCCAGAAGACTATTCGGACTTTGTAGATTTAGTTGTGAAATTAGAACATAGACTAGGAGAAAGAAAGGGTGATAAATACAAACTGGAATCACGGTTAACTTTTATTAGACACAAGAAGAAAGACCCAGATAATAAACTCCCTGAACCTGAGCCTATGCAAATAGGGACACTCAGAGGTCCACTCACATCAGAGGAAAAAGAAAGAAGGAGAAAACTTCAATTATGTTTATATTGTGGCAGGGCGGGTCACTTTGCCAGAGAATGTCCAGTAAAGACTAAAACTCCATGAAAGGGTGCTGTTTCCTCCACCTCCTCAACTGAATCGGGAAACGATTAAGCTCGACAAGGGGAGAGGTTACTTGTTCGAGAAAACATCTTAATAAAACCTCTAATGCTGCAGCCTTCATGGTACCGCACATACCTAGACATTTCATAATTCAGGTAGTTTTCATTGTTACTACCCAAGTGAGGCATTCTCTCCCTGTCCTACTGGACTCAGGCGCGACAGGAAATTTTGTGGATAATAAGTTAGCTGAAAACTGAGGACTTCCTATGTGCCTAAAGCCTTGTCCAGAAGCAGTATGTGCAGTGGATGGGTCTGAATTGACCTCTGGATTAATCACAAAACAAACAAGTCCACTTGTTATGGTCTGTCAGAACGGGCACACAGAGGTGATTAGCTTTGATCTGATAGATACTCCTAATTTTGGTTTGATTCTCGGGGTACCCTGGTTAACAACTCATAACCCAAAAATTGATTGGGTGAATAGAACTGTTACTTTGGATTCCTCTTTCTGTAGAACCAATTGCTATCAAGAAGCAGGTACAGAACAGAGCACAGTATTACACTGTGCTAGTCTTACACAAGATGAACCAAGTCTCCCTCCTGAATATTCTGACTTTAAAGACGTCTTTGATCCAGTAAAGGCTAGTGTGCTGCCCCCACATCGGTCTTATGACTGTCGTATAGCTCTTATCCCAGGGGCCCCTTTACCTAATAACAGAGTATATGCTTTGACTGACGAAGAAACCAAATACTTAAGAACCTACCTAGATGACCTACTACAGTCTGGGTTCATCCGTCATTCCACATCTCCGGTGTCATCTCCACTCTTTTTTATCCCGAAGCCGGATAAATCCCTGCGCGCGTGTAGCGATTATAGAGGACTAAATAAGGCTACAATAAAGAATAAATATCCTCTTCCTCTAATACCTGTGTTGTTGGATCAATTAAGACATTCTACTGTATACACTAAACTACATCTGCGGGGAGCTTACCACCTGGTCCGAGTAAAAGAGGGGATGAGTGGAAGACAGCTTTCAAGACAAAGTTTGGTTTATTTGAGTACACAGTAATGCCCTTTGGGTTATGTAATGCCCCTGCGGCCTTTCAGTTCTTTATAAATGAGGTCCTACACGAATTCCTGGACGTTTGTGTCATAGTATACATAGACGACATCCTCATTTACTCTAAGAACTCAGAAGAACATACCCAACATGTTCGTGCAGTATTATCAAAGTTAAAAGAAAATCATCTTTTTGCTAAGTTAGAAAAGTGTACTTTTAATGTCAGCAAGGTGGACTTTTTAGGATACTGCCTGTCACCTCAAGGAATAACTATGGATGTAAAGAAAATCAGTGCTATTGCTGATTGGCCAGAACCATCCTCTGTAAAAGATATTCAGAAATTTCTGGGTTTCGCCAATTTTTATAGGAGGTTTATTGCACATTTTGCAGACATTGCGGCCCCAATAACTACCTTGTTGCGGAAAGGGCAACGATTTCTTTGGACTGATGAGGCGGCACACGCCTTTCAACTCCTAAAACAAAAATTCACTTCAGCCCCAATTCTGAAACATCCTGATCCTGACTTGCCCTTTTTTCTTGAAGCGGATGCTTCACAAGTAGCTTTAGGAGGAGTTCTCTCTCAACGAGATGCAGTAGATGGCTAGTTACATCCTATAGCCTTCTATTCCAAAAAGTTATTACCAGCTGAACAAAATTACACTGTGGCTGAAAGGGAACTACTAGCTATCAAAGTAGCCTTTTCAGAATGGAGGCACCATTTAATGGGAGCCAAGTACCCAGTTACAATCTTTTCTGACCATAGGAACCTACAGTTTTTTGGATCACTTAAAGCACTAACACCACGTCAGATGCGCTGGTTAATTTTTTTTAGCACATTTGACTTTGTAATAACCTATAGACCAGGTGCACAACAAATTCAATCTGATGTGTTATCTAGATACGGACATACCTCAGACATGAAACAAGATAAAATAGGAGAACCCATTATTCCTCCCCAAAAGTTTTTGGCACCAGTACAACAGAAGGATTTCATCACAGATCTATATAATGCACACATGAAAATAGCATCTCAGGATTGGTTAAAGGATTCCCATAACACAATACAACGAGGTTTATTGTATCACGACAACATGCTGTTAGTGCCCACCTCTGAATTACAAACACAGGTGATAATGTGGCATCACGCCTCACCGTTGGCAGGTCATCCTGGTTGGGTAAAAACCCTGGAAAATGTGCAAAAACACTTTTGGTGGGACACTATAAGAAAGGACATTAAGCAATTTGTCACTACCTGTCCAATTTGTGCAAGACATAAATCTTCTCATAAGGCCCCTGACGGCTTGTTAATACCAATGCCAACACCCAAACAACCTTGGCACACTGTGAGCGTAGACTTTATTGTAGGTTTACCACCTGTAAAATCTTTCACAACAGTGTTGGTTATAGTGGATTTTTTATCTAAAATGGCACATTTTGTACCATTATGGAAATTACCCACGGCGGCAGAATTTGCCGATATTTTTATAAGGGAAATTGTGCGTTTACATGGTTTGCCAAGCAAAGTGGTGTCAGACCGAGGGAGCCAGTTCAACTCTAGATTTTGGAAAAAATTCTGTTAAAAACTGAAAATAGATGTGGCATTATCCACTGCTTTCCACCCAGAGACAGATGGACAGACTGAACGACTGAACCAAACCTTACTTCAAACGCTACGTTGTTTATTGGCTGATTATTCTAGTGAATGGTTGGAAGCTCTCCCTGTAGCGGAGTTTGTTTATAATAATACTGAGCATTCAGCTCTACTTTGCTCACCATTCTATTTCTTGCAGGGGTATCATCCAAGAGCTATACCCATTTTGTTAGAAGATTCCCTGTTACCTACAGTAACGGATAGACTAACGAGGTTAGGTGACATACAAGACAAAGCCAGGAAACATTTATTAAAGTACAAGGAAAGCATGAAAAGACAAGCAGACAAACACAGATCTGAGGCCCCAATGTATAAAATTGGTGACAAGGTATGGCTCTCCACAAAGAACCCAAACATAGAGGGATCCCGAAAGCTGCAACCACGTTTCATTGGACCCTTTAGTATAACTGCCATAGTAAACCCGGTAACAGTAAAATTAGATTTACCAAAAGACTATCCAGTACATACTACATTCCATGTGTCCTTGCTTAAGCCGTACAACCCAAAAACCCGACCTGAACCACCACCTCCACCCATACCAATTAAGGGAAATCTAGAATATGAAGTGAAAAGCATAAAAGACTCAAAAAGAATTAGTGGACGTCTGTTTTATTTAGTAGAATGGAAAGGATATGATGAATCTGAGAATTCATAGGAACCAGCATCATATGTACATGCCCCATAGCTGATTAGACGGTTTTATTTAAAAAATCCAGGAAAACCCCGTCCTGTAGGAGGGCCTTTGAGGGGGGCAACTGTTAGGGTTTGTGCACAGCAAAGAGCATGTCCCCTCTCACTGCACTAGTGGGTTCTGTAATAGCTCCCTTTTAAACTTACTATTGAAAGCCTTTCTTGTTATCTCACCTTCCCCCCCCCCCCAGGCTTCTGGGTATGTTGTTTAATGTGCTGTTTTGTTTACACATTGGGCCTTGCTTTTACCAAGGCTTCTTTAAAACACTCCTCCCTAGGCCATGTGTTAATTCAACTCACTTGTATAATAACTGAAACTCTGCACACCTTTCAAGAACATGTGCAGCATGTGAGGACCACACCCAGCTCTTCAAACCACACCCAGCTCTGCACACCTTTCAAGAACATGTGCAGCATGTGAGGACCACACCCAGCCCTTCAAACCACACCCAGCTCTTCGAACCACACCCAGCCCTGTCTATAAAAGGCAGCCCCCGAGCCTCACCCAGTGCTTGTGCTCGTCTACCTCCCGCTTACCTGAGACCAGATCCCTCGGCGCTGGCACTCCTGCTCTCTACAGACTTTCATTGGCTTCAATGGGTGCAGCTGCTGGCTCTTCCTTCCTCCGGTTTCCGGTTCCTCCTTGCCTCAGCCTCTCTCCTACAAGCAACCTGCAAAAGAGAAAGAAGACAAGGTAAGACTGATCAGTATCTCTTGCCAGCAACAAGTAAGTGCAAAACTTTTTATTACTTGAAAGAACTTTGACAACAATTTCTGGATTCGTGTATAGACAATTTGAAACAAGACACCTTCCACGAACATTGTGATTCAAACTCTTTGTTACAAGAATACTTTGTGGAACTTTGTGAAGCAAACAATTTTTTTTTATGGAACTTTTAAGAATTGAACAGTGGAAACCATTAACAGCAAGACAAACAGTAAATCAAGGACTTGCACAAATTACATGCTGTATTTTGATGTAAAAGTACAGTATTTGTTTTATAATAGATTCTGGAAATATGGAAAAAGTGAGTCTGCTATTAAGAGTTTAGGCTTTAGTTATATTAAGATGAATGTTAGATATTGGTAATTCTGATAACAGTATTTGTTTAATGTTTTAGAAGCTTTACAGCAATAGAAAGCACATCCCAGAGTAGTAACACATTCCAAACCTGGAAACTAGAGACCAGGATCCAAGAGGTACTTTTAGAAGAGAATTTCTAATAAATAAAGGGATAGTCAGGAACCCATTTAGGAATAGGTTGTACTTATCTGTTCTTTGTTTATGTTTCATTAGGCACCAGTTTCTACAGAAGTCAGAAAGGGCCGCAGATTTGTGCAGCACTTCAACAGTGGAAACGCAAGAACGGTGTTGTCTCTCTTTTTTATTTTATCCACTTCCCCCCTTCCCTTGAGCTTCTGTTCTTAGTGCACTGTTTTAAAAACTAGTGTGCTGGAACAAGCAGTTTCAGGGTGGGGTCGGATTGTCTTCAACCTCCATCAGAACTGAACAAGGACTCAGGTGAGCTGGGCTTTGACAGAAGCACAAGCCTTAAAAAAAAATATATATTTCAGTTCTGGTGGACGATGAATACCGGGGAAGTAATAGAGGGCATTGACGTCACGGATATGGCGCAGGCCCCAAATGAGGACTTGGCTCATCATGAATCAGTGTCTGGCATCTTGCAACATATGCAAGAGGAAATAGAGAGATTAAAGATGGAGAATACCTCTTTAAAACAGGATTTAAGCAGGTATAAATTTAGGGGATCTCAGTGGAACACAGCTTTTACGCCTTTGTTTAAACCCTCCTCAGAGACAGGGGCACCATCAAAACATACAACTTTGCCTCCCCCAGTTGAGGTTACTGTTAATGTTCCTAAAGCTGTGCCCTTAGCAGCACCTGAACGTTTTCATGGAGATAGTAACAAATTCCATGTTTTTATCAATCAATGTCAATTACACTTCGTTTGTAAGCCACAACAATTCCCTACTGATACTACGAAAGTGGCATTCGTCTTGTCTTATTTGGGTGGCACAGCAGCCAATTGGTCAATTCCTTTCGTGGAGAGAGATGATCCCATCCTCCATAATTGGAATCAATTTAAACGTACCATGACCAACCTTTTTGCAAAACACACTTTCATGCAGGCAAGTGATAATGAGCTTTTAAATCCTAAACAAGGTAACAAGGATTTATTGACCTATCTTACTAGTTTTAATCGTTTACTCACCGAGACACAGTGGCCAGAAGAAAAGCGTGTCTCCCTTTTTTATAAAGGTTTGAGAGACGAGTTAAAAGACGCGCTGGCTCATATCGTTGATTTGCCAGAAGACTATTCGGACTTTGTAGATTTAGATGTGAAATTAGAACATAGACTAGGAGAAAGAAAGGGAGATAAATACAAACTGGAATCACGGTTAACTTTTATTAGACACGAGAAGAAAGACCCAGATAATAAACTCCCTGAACCTGAGCCTATGCAAATAGGGACACTCAGAGGTCCACTCACATCAGAGGAAAAAGAAAGAAGGAGAAAACTTCAATTATGTTTATATTGTGGCAGGGCGGGTCACTTTGCCAGAGAATGTCCAGTAAAGACTAAAACTCCATGAAAGGGTGCTGTTTCCTCCACCTCCTCAACTGAATCGGGAAATGATTAAGCTCGACAAGGGGAGAGGTTACTTGTTCGAGAAAACATCTTAATAAAACCTCTAATGCTGCAGCCTTCATGGTACCGCACATACCTAGACATTTCATAATTCAGGTAGTTTTCATTGTTACTACCCAAGTGAGGCATTCTCTCCCTGTCCTACTGGACTCAGGCGCGACAGGAAATTTTGTGGATAATAAGTTAGCTGAAAACTGAGGACTTCCTATGTGCCTAAAGCCTTGTCCAGAAGCAGTATGTGCAGTGGATGGGTCTGAATTGACCTCTGGATTAATCACAAAACAAACAAGTCCACTTGTTATGGTCTGTCAGAACGGGCACACAGAGGTGATTAGCTTTGATCTGATAGATACTCCTAATTTTGGTTTGATTCTCGGGGTACCCTGGTTAACAACTCATAACCCAAAAATTGATTGGGTGAATAGAACTGTTACTTTGGATTCCTCTTTCTGTAGAACCAATTGCTATCAAGAAGCAGGTACAGAACAGAGCACAGTATTACACTGTGCTAGTCTTACACAAGATGAACCAAGTCTCCCTCCTGAATATTCTGACTTTAAAGACGTCTTTGATCCAGTAAAGGCTAGTGTGCTGCCCCCACATCGGTCTTATGACTGTCGTATAGCTCTTATCCCAGGGGCCCCTTTACCTAATAACAGAGTATATGCTTTGACTGACGAAGAAACCAAATACTTAAGAACCTACCTAGATGACCTACTACAGTCTGGGTTCATCCGTCATTCCACATCTCCGGTGTCATCTCCACTCTTTTTTATCCCGAAGCCGGATAAATCCCTGTGCGCGTGTAGCGATTATAGAGGACTAAATAAGGCTACAATAAAGAATAAATATCCTCTTCCTCTAATACCTGTGTTGTTGGATCAATTAAGACATTCTACTGTATACACTAAACTAGATCTGCGGGGAGCTTACCACCTGGTCCAAGTAAAAGAGGGGATGAGTGGAAGACAGCTTTCAAGACAAAGTTTGGTTTATTTGAGTACACAGTAATGCCCTTTGGGTTATGTAATGCCCCTGCGGCCTTTCAGTTCTTTATAAATGAGGTCCTACACGAATTCCTGGACGTTTGTGTCATAGTATACATAGACGACATCCTCATTTACTCTAAGAACTCAGAAGAACATACCCAACATGTTTGTGCAGTATTATCAAAGTTAAAAGAAAATCATCTTTTTGCTAAGTTAGGAAAGTGTACTTTTAATGTCAGCAAGGTGGACTTTTTAGGATACTGCCTGTCACCTCAAGAAATAACTATGGATGTAAAGAAAATCAGTGCTATTGCTGATTGGCCAGAACCATCCTCTGTAAAAGATATTCAGAAATTTCTGGGTTTCGCCAATTTTTATAGGAGGTTTATTGCACATTTTGCAGACATTGCGGCCCCAATAACTACCTTGTTGCGGAAAGGGCAACGATTTCTTTGGACTGATGAGGCGGCACACGCCTTTCAACTCCTAAAACAAAAATTCACTTCAGCCCCAATTCTGAAACATCCTGATCCTGACTTGCCCTTTTTTGTTGAAGCGGATGCTTCACAAGTAGCTTTAGGAGGAGTTCTCTCTCAACGAGATGCAGTAGATGGCTAGTTACATCCTATAGCCTTCTATTCCAAAAAGTTATTACCAGCTGAACAAAATTACACTGTGGCTGAAAGGGAACTACTAGCTATCAAAGTAGCCTTTTCAGAATGGAGGCACCATTTAATGGGAGCCAAGTACCCAGTTACAATCTTTTCTGACCATAGGAACCTACAGTTTTTTGGATCACTTAAAGCACTAACACCACGTCAGATGCGCTGGTTAAATTTTTTTAGCACATTTGACTTTGTAATAACCTATAGACCAGGTGCACAACAAATTCAATCTGATGTGTTATCTAGATACGGACATACCTCAGACATGAAACAAGATAAAATAGGAGAACCCATTATTCCTCCCCAAAAGTTTTTGGCACCAGTACAACAGAAGGATTTCATCACAGATCTATATAATGCACACATGAAAATAGCATCTCAGGATTGGTTAAAGGATTCCCATAACACAATACAACGAGGTTTATTGTATCACGACAACATGCTGTTAGTGCCCACCTCTGAATTACAAACACAGGTGATAATGTGGCATCACGCCTCACCGTTGGCAGGTCATCCTGGTTGGGTAAAAACCCTGGAAAATGTGCAAAAACACTTTTGGTGGGACACTATAAGAAAGGACATTAAGCAATTTGTCACTACCTGTCCAATTTGTGCAAGACATAAATCTTCTCATAAGGCCCCTGACGGCTTGTTAATACCAATGCCAACACCCAAACAACCTTGGCACACTGTGAGCGTAGACTTTATTGTAGGTTTACCACCTGTAAAATCTTTCACAACAGTGTTGGTTATAGTGGATTTTTTATCTAAAATGGCACATTTTGTACCATTATGGAAATTACCCATGGCGGCAGAATTTGCCGATATTTTTATAAGGGAAATTGTGCGTTTACATGGTTTGCCAAGCAAAGTGGTGTCAGACCGAGGGAGCCAGTTCAACTCTAGATTTTGGAAAAAATTATGTGAAAAACTGAAAATAGAGGTGGCATTATCCACTGCTTTCCACCCAGAGACAGATGGACAGACTGAACGACTGAACCAAACCTTACTTCAAACGCTACGTTGTTTATTGGCTGATTATTCTAGTGAATGGTTGGAAGCTCTCCCTGTAGCGGAGTTTGTTTATAATAATACTGAGCATTCAGCTCTACTTTGCTCACCATTCTATTTCTTGCAGGGGTATCATCCAAGAGCTATACCCATTTTGTTAGAAGATTCCCTGTTACCTACAGTAACGGATAGACTAACAAGGTTAGGTGACATACAAGACAAAGCCAGGAAACATTTATTAAAGTACAAGGAAAGCATGAAAAGACAAGCAGACAAACACAGATCTGAGGCCCCAATGTATAAAATTGGTGACAAGGTATGGCTCTCCACAAAGAACCCAAACATAGAGGGATCCCGAAAGCTGCAACCACGTTTCATTGGACCCTTTAGTATAACTGCCATAGTAAACCCGGTAACAGTAAAATTAGATTTACCAAAAGACTATCCAGTACATACTACATTCCATGTGTCCTTGCTTAAGCCGTACAACCCAAAAACCCGACCTGAACCACCACCTCCACCCATACCAATTAAGGGAAATCTAGAATATGAAGTGAAAAGCATAAAAGACTCAAAAAGAATTAGTGGACGTCTGTTTTATTTAGTAGAATGGAAAGGATATGATGAATCTGAGAATTCATAGGAACCAGCATCATATGTACATGCCCCATAGCTGATTAGACGTTTTTATTTAAAAAATCCAGGAAAACCCCGTCCTGTAGGAGGGCCTTTGAGGGGGGCAACTGTTAGGGTTTGTGCACAGCAAAGAGCATGTCCCCTCTCACTGCACTAGTGGGTTCTGTAATAGCTCCCTTTTAAACTTACTATTGAAAGCCTTTCTTGTTATCTCACCTTCCCCCCCCCCCAGGCTTCTGGGTATGTTGTTTAATGTGCTGTTTTGTTTACACATTGGGCCTTGCTTTTACCAAGGCTTCTTTAAAACACTCCTCCCTAGGCCATGTGTTAATTCAACTCACTTGTATAATAACTGAAACTCTGTACACCTTTCAAGAACATGTGCAGCATGTGAGGACCACACCCAGCTCTTCAAACCACACCCAGCTCTGCACACCTTTCAAGAACATGTGCAGCATGTGAGGACCACACCCAGCCCTTCAAACCACACCCAGCTCTTCGAACCACACCCAGCCCTGTCTATAAAAGGCAGCCCCCGAGCCTCACCCAGTGCTTGTGCTCGTCTACCTCCCGCTTACCTGAGACCAGATCCCTCGGTGCTGGCACTCCTGCTCTCTACAGACTTTCATTGGCTTCAATGGGTGCAGCTGCTGGCTCTTCCTTCCTCCGGTTTCCGGTTCCTCCTTGCCTCAGCCTCTCTCCTACAAGCAACCTGCAAAAGAGAAAGAAGACAAGGTTAGACTGATCAGTATCTCTTGCCAGCAACAAGTAAGTGCAAAACTTTTTATTACTTGAAAGAACTTTGACAACAATTTCTGGATTCGTGTATAGACAATTTGAAACAAGACACCTTCCACGAACATTGTGATTCAAACTCTTTGTTACAAGAATACTTTGTGGAACTTTGTGAAGCAAAAAATTTTTTTTTATGGAACTTTTAAGAATTGAACAGTGGAAACCATTAACAGCAAGACAAACAGTAAATCAAGGACTTGCACAAATTAC
Organism: Pleurodeles waltl; assembly: GCF_031143425.1. Classification (NCBI taxonomy): domain Eukaryota; kingdom Metazoa; phylum Chordata; class Amphibia; order Caudata; family Salamandridae; genus Pleurodeles; species Pleurodeles waltl. Next base: position 1,310,263,028 of record NC_090437.1, on the reverse strand, counting down.
ATGCTGTATTTTGATGTAAAAGTACATTATTTGTTTTATAATAGATTCTGGAAATATGGGAAAAGTGAGTCTGCTATTAGGAGTTTAGGCTTTAGTTATATTAAGATGAATGTTAGATATTGGTAATTCTGATAACAGTATTTGTTTAATGTTTTAGAAGCTTTACAGCAATAGAAAGCACATCCCAGAGTAGTAACACATTCCAAACCTGGAAACTAGAGACCAGGATCCAAGAGGTACTTTTAGAAGAGAATTTCTAATAAATAAAGGGATAGTCAGGAACCCATTTAGGAATAGGTTGTACTTATCTGTTCTTTGTTTATGTTTCATTAGGCACCAGTTTCTACAGAAGTCAGAAAGGGCCGCAGATTTGTGCAGCACTTCAACAGTGGAAACGCAAGAACGGTGTTGTCTCTCTTTTTTATTTTATCCACTTCCCCCCTTCCCTTGAGCTTCTGTTCTTAGTGTACTGTTTTAAAAACTAGTGTGCTGGAACAAGCAGTTTCAAGGTGGGGTCGGATTGTCTTCAACCTCCATCAGAACTGAACAAGGACTCAGGTGAGCTGGGCTTTGACACCTAGTCCGCCCATGGGCCTCATTGTACCGTTCCTCTGCCCTGGTCCTGGGATTCCTCACTGGGGTCAATAGCCATGACAGGTTGGGGTAACCAGAGTCCCCTATTAGCCACACACGGTGCCTCTGGAGTTGACCCATCACATACAGGATGCTGCTATTCCGCAGGATGTAGGCGTCATGCAATGAGCCAGGGAACTTGGCATTAACATGGGAGATGTACTGGTCTGCCAAACACTCCATCTGGACATTCATGGAATGATAACTCTTCCTGTTCCTGTGCACCTGTTCACTCCTGCTGGGGGGGACCAAAGCACCATGTGTCCCATCAATGGCACCAATGATGTTGCGAATATGTCCAAGGGCATAAAAATCACCCTTCACTGTAACCAAATCCCCCACCTCAGGGAAAATGATGTAGCTCCGCATGTGTTTGAGCAGGGCAGACAACACTCTGGACAACACCTTGGAAAACATGGGCTGGGACATCCCTGATGATATGGCCACTGTTGTTTGAAATGACCCACTTGCAAAGAAATGGAGTACTGACAGCACCTGCACTAGAGGGGGGATCCCTGTGGGTTGGCGGATGGGTGACATCAGGTCTGGCTCCAGCTGGGCACACAGTTCCTGTATAGTGGCTCGGTCAAGCCTGTATGTCAGTATGACATGTCGTTCCTCCATTGTCAACAGGTCCACCAGCGGTCTGTACACAGGAAGATTCCTCCATCTCCTCGCATGTCCCAGCGGACGGTGCCTATGAAGGACAACAGCGAGCACAGAGTCAATCAACCCACAGGTACGTTCCCACAGCTTGCACATAACACGATTCCCAATGCATTGAATGGCTTGTATGAGTGTTGAGGCAAGGCCTAGGTATGTGTGACGCAGTTAAAAGTAAGCCATGTGGGCCCTTGAAATGGCGGCTGCCTGACCTGTGAAGTGTGACAATGGGATGTGAGGTCAATGCGCTGGCGTGGCACACAGTGGCGGTAGGCGGTCGAAGACCGCGGCGCAAAGCCGCATTGGTTAACATTGAACCCTATGGGTTTCACGAGCCAATGACGATGTGCGCCGGCGGTTGCGGTACGCACCGCTGCGGGCGTGACCGCCATTTTCTATCTACTTAATCACTTGATACCTGATCTTCCACAGGAGAGGACCTACACTGCAAGTGCTGCTGTGACCTCGGTCTGGAAGAGACAATGGCTGCTGCGACTGGGGAAAGGGCCCCTGGCCTTCACTTCTGAAGAATTGGAGAAACTTGTGGATGGGGTCCTCCCCCAGTATGCGCTACTCTACGGTCCTCCAAACCAACAGGTAAGTACACTGGCACCATGCTTTGTGGCCAATGCCTGTGTTGAGTGGGTGGATGAAAGATGGTGGGGAGGGGAGCGATTGAGGCATGCATCAAACGACAGATGAGAGCATGTGCCACATGGCAAGGGTGGGGATGGGGGGCCACTCACATCAAGCATGCAGAAGGTGATGATTATTTTTCTCCCCCTGTACATGTCACATAGGTCAGCGCCCACCAGAAAGTCGCTATTTGGCGTGCCATCGCCAAGGACGTCCGGACCCTGGGGCTCCACAACAGACGGGGCACCCACTGCCGGAAGAGGTGGGAGGACATCCGACGCTGGAGCAGGAGGTCGGCGGAGGCTCAGCTGGGGATGGCCTCCCAACGTAGGAGGGGTGCCAGTCGTACTTTGACCCCCCTGATGTCCCGGATCCTGGTGGTGGCCTACCCTGATTTGGATGGGCGCGTGAGGACATCACAGCAGACACAAGGGGGTGAGTATACTCTCATTCTGGTGACTGCGCGCAGTGGAGGTGTCTGGGTGGGGGAGGAGGGCTGTGGGTATCCCTAGGCCAGGGCGATTTCTGTAGGCTAGGCCCCTCTGTAAGGCATGGCCCTGTGCCCCCACCCCCCACCTCTGTAGGGTGCCAAGTACAGGTATCCATGGCCCTGTGTCATCTATGTGTGCAGTTGTCGTCCATAGGCTTGTAGGCCATGCCCCACTGATTGAGTAGTGGACCCCAAGTGCGCGGCGTAGTGCAGGGGGCTTCTGTGTCTGTCCTCTCCGCCAACGGTGTCGCCTATGCATGCACTCAACATGTCTTTCTTTCTCCCCCCCCTTTTTTGTGGTCTTCCTTTTCATGTGTGCATTAGCATCATCAGGCGGAGGAGAAGTGGCATCGGAGCACGAGGGAGCTGCATCCCACATGGCCCTGGAGGGCCATGCAACGGACTCTGAGTACACCAGTGGGACGGAGGGCGAGGGGAGCTCCACAGCGGGGACTCGTGCTGATGTCAGTGACAGCGACTCGTCCTCTGAAGGGAGCTCCCTTGTGGTGGCGGCAACATCCGTGCCCCCCGCAACAACAGGAACAGCCGCCACCCAGCGCACCAGCACCACCCTCCCAGCAGCCCCTCAGCGTTTGCCCCGTGCCCGCTCACCCAGGAAGGTGGGCATCTCCTTCGCCCCAGGCACCTCAGGCCCTGCCCCTGTCACCTCTGCTGCCCTCAGTGAGGAGGTCATTGACCTCCTGAGGACCATCATTGTTGGGCAGTCTACCCTTTTGAATGCCATCCAGGGTGTAGAAAGGGAGGTGCACCGGAGTAATGCATACCTGGAGGGCATTCATTCTGGTCAGGCTGCCCATCTGCGATCGTTCAACGCTCTGGCCTCAGCACTGACGGCAGCAATTGTCCCTGTCTCTAGCCTCCCCCCTCCAACTTCCTCCACCCAGACCCAATCCCCTGTACCTCTGCCTATCCCAGACACACCATCAGACCAGCCTGCACACACCTCAACACCCAAGGGAAGCTCATCCAGACATAAGCACCACACATCACACAAGCATTCAAACAAGCAACATCCACATGCAGACACACCAACAGCCACTGCCTCCTCTGTGTCCCCCTCCTCCTCGTCTCCCTCCTCCCTCCCTGTGACGTCTCCACTCACACTTGCATGCACAACATCTTCAGCCACTACGTCCATCACCAGCACACCCACCAGAACACTCCGCACACGTGCAGACACCACCCCCACTACCATTTACACGTCCCCTGTGTCCTCTCCCAGTGTGTCTGTCACCCCCTCTTCCAAACCACACAAACGCAGGCAGCCACCCACCCAACAGCCATCCACCTCACGACAGCCTCCAGCCCAAGCACCTGCACCCAAAGACACCAGACTTCACACTCCTACAACCACATCCTCTTCCTCCACTCCCATACCCACTACACCTACCCGTCCCTCTCTTTCTAAATTGATTTTCCTTTCCAAACTTGACCTCTTTCCAACAACTCCCCCACCCCGTCCATCTCCTAAGACTGCAATCAGCACCTCAGCCACCACAAAACCAGGACCTATCAAGACTGTTGTCCAAGGACTGTGGAGTCCCCCACCCTCAAGGGCAACTAGTTCTGCTAGGAGCCAAGGCACGGCCAGCCCACCCCCGGAAAAGCACCCAAAGATTACCAGTGCCCGGCGCGAGAGGCCAAAGACACCAGGGACCAAAATCCCTACCCTGGCTCCGGCTGGAAGTGGGGTGCCACCTGGCACACCGCCAAAGGTGGGAAAGGGCCACAGACGACCAGGGAAGGGTGGGAAGGGCAGCACGCCCGACAAGTCCGGCAGCAGGCCAGCTGCCCAGGAGGGCCCCACCAGCCCCATCCCAGGTGTGCAGGAGGACACCCAGAGGCCTGGTACTGCAGCCCAGGAGGGCCCCGCAAGCCAGCAGACAGATGGGCAGGAAGGCCCCGCCAGCCACATGTCTGGTGGCGAGTGACATCCATGCCATGGCCGGATCCGCTGCACTGGACACTCATCTCAAGCACCGCTGAACAGGGCACTGCCGTCTCAAGCACCGCTGAACTGGCCCTTCATCTCAAGCACCGCTGAACTGGGCCCTTCATCTCAAGCACCGCTGAACAGGGCACTGCCGTCTCAAGCACCGCTGAACAGGGCACCGCCGTCTCAAGCACCGCTGAACTGGGCCCTTCATCTAAAGCACCGCTGAACTGGGCCCTTCATCTCAAGCACCGCTGAACAGGGCACCGCCGTCTCAAGCACCGCTGAACTGGGCCCTTCATCTCAAGTACCGCTGAACTGGGCCCTTCATCTCAAGCACCGCTGAACAGGGCACCGCCGTCTCAAGCACCGCTGAACAGGGCACTGCCGTTTCAAGCACCGCTGACCAGGGCACCGCCGTCTCAAGCACCGCTGAACAGGGCACCGCCGTCTCAAGCACCGCTGAACTGGGCCCTTCATCTCAAGCACCGCTGAACTGGGCACTTCATCTCAAGCACCGCTGAACAGGGCACCGCCGTCTCAAGCACCGCTGAACTGGGCCCTTCATCTCAAGCACCGCTGAACTGGGCCCTTCATCTCAAGAACCGCTGAACAGGGCACCGCCGTCTCAAGCACCGCTGAACAGGGCACCGCCGTCTCAAGCACCGCTGAACAGGGCACCGCCGTCTCAAGCACCGCTGAACTGGGCCCTTCATCTCAAGCACCGCCGAACTGGGCCCTTCATCTCAAGCACCGCTGAACAGGGCACCGCCGTCTAAAGCACCGCTGAACAGGGCACCGCCGTCTCAAGCACCGCTGAACAGGGCACCGCCGTCTCAAGCACCACTGAACAGGGCACCGCCGTCTCAAGCACCGCTGAACTGGGCCCTTCATCTCAAGCACGGCCGAACTGGGCCCTTCATCGAAAGCACCGCCGAACAGGGCACCGCCGTCTCAAGCACCACTGAACAGGGCACCGCCATCTCAAGCACCGCTGAACAGGTCACCGCCGTCTCAAGCACCGCTGAACAGGGCACCGCCGTCTCAAGCACCGCTGAACAGGGCCCTTCCTCTCAAGCACCGCTGAACTGGGCCCTTCCTCTCAAGCACCGCTGAACTGGGCCCTTCCTGTCAAGCACCGCTGAACAGGGCACCGCTGTCTCAAGCACCGCTGGCCCATTGGCAGAAGGGGCAGGGCATCATCTGTGTCGGGCAGAGCTGCACGAAGCACTCTGGGCACCAGTCCCCCTCAAGAACCAGTGGACACTGTCATCCACTTGAGAGACTGTGGCTTTGCACTCCCCAGGATGTAACAGTGGGCAAACCACCCACTGTATGGACTTGTGAGACTGTGGCTTTGCACTCCCCAGGATGCGACAGTGGGCAAACCACCCACTGTATGGACTTGTGAGACTGTGGCTTTGCACTCCCCAGGATGCGACAGTGGGCAAACCACCCACTGTATGGACTTGAGAGACTGTGGCTTTGCACTCCCCAGGATGTGACAGTGGGCAAACCACCCACTGTATGGACTTGAGAGACTGTGGCTTTGCACTCCCCAGGATGGGACAGTGGCCATGGAGGCCCCTTGTGGATCTGGCGTCGTGTACTCATGTGGCTGAGGTGTCCCCCCTTCCCTTCCCCCTGAGGTGCCTGTAGTTTTTCTATCTGATGCCCCTGCAGTGTTCTCTCCGTTGGTGTCAGGTATCCTGTGTGGGCTTTGCCCATGTGATTTGGGCCCAGTGGTCCATGTACAATGCCTGCAAAAATTGTCGGACTTTTAATATTTATGTATATAATAGTTTTAAATGTGTGATATTTTTATAAGCCAGTAATACAATATATTCGACTGTTTATGATCATTTCCTTTTGTCTTTGCATTCTTCCGGGGGGTTTGGGGGTTGTAACAGTGATGTATTGCTATGCATTGATGTGTGTGTTGTAGTGGGTGAAGGTGGGGGTGGGTGTGTCGCGTATGTGTGCCCGTAATATTTTCTCCTCCCCCCTCCCCTGTGTCGTAGGTGCAGTACTCACCGTTGTCTTCTGCGCCGGCGTTCGTGCTCCTGGTAGAGGAGCAGGAAGACAATAGCTGGGAGGATGTGTAGTTCGGGTTCCATGCTGTCCAGATTCCTCGTGGGGTGTATGGAGTGAGCGTTTTCCGTTCGAAATGGCTGTTTCCGCCGTGTTTTTATCGGCGGGGCTACCGCCCCGGAAAAGGTGGCGGATTGGTGGGTTGTGATAGGGTGGGCGGTACATTATCTCCCGCCTGTCTGTTGGCGGTGACCGCCGCGCTGTTTGTTTGTCCCGCCGTGGTGGTCGGAGTGTTAAAGTGGCGGTCTCAGTTGGCGGTTTCCGCCAGGGTCAGAATTCCATTTTCTTAACCGCCAGCCTGTTGGCGGGTTAGACGCCGCTTTAACACCGACCGCCAGGGTTGAAATGACCCCCTTAGTGTCCTATTTAGCCAACTTTAATCGGCTGCTCGCTGAGACATCCTGGCCAGAGGAAAAACAAGCGGCCTTGTTTTACAAGGGACTCAAACAGGAGTTAAAAGGTATCTTGGCGCAAATCGACCCGCAACCTACAGACTGTCAAGAATTAATAAACCTTGCCTTGAGGCTTGACCATCGTTTAACCGAGCGAAGAGGAACACGTAAAAAGACTGAAAAATATTCCTGGCGTGTTCACGATAACAGACTCAAGAAATCTGAAAGAAAGGACGCCTGAACCGATGGAGATTGGAACCATCAGGAGACCTTTGACCAAAGATGAAAAGGACCTACGCAGAAAAAATGGACAATGTATCTATTGTGGGCAAAAGGGTCATTTCGTCAAAGACAGTTCAATCAAACCAAAGAACAAACAGGGTCCAGTTCAGAAGGTTGCAGCCAATGCATCAGTCGAGTCGGAAAACTAAAACACCCAAGATGCAGAGAAGGGTTGCTCTTGGGTGTCACCGTGGACCCTTCACAATCCAGACATCTCAAATTGGGAATAAGAGTTCAGGTCAAGAAAAAGAACTATTTCAAGAAGGCTCTAGTCGACTCTGGGGCTAACGGGAACTTTGTTGACGCCCAATTGGTTGGTGCATGGGGGACCCCATGTATTGAAAAGAAGACCCCAGAAATCATTCAGGCAGTCGATGGAAAACTCTTAACTGGAGGTCCGGTAACTCTTCAGACTGTCCCTCTAATTTGTGAAGGTAAAAATCAACAAAAGAAACAAAAAGAGAAACTTATCATTGACATGATCCATGCTCCACAGTATGAGATCATCCTTGGCCTGCCATGGTTAACTCATCACAATCCAGAGATTAATTGGGCAGAACGAAAGGTCGTGTTCTCATCAGTGCTATGTAAAGAACGATGTCTCCAAAGGACTCAAGAATCAGAAGTTCGCAATTTTTATATAGCTACCACTGCAGAGAAAGAAGTTCAGTTGCCCAAACAGTATTCATCTTATGAAGATGTATTTGATGAGAAGGAAGCAGAGAACTTACCTCCTCATAGATCCTATGAATATCAAATTGATCTAGTCCCAGGTGCGATACTTCCCAACTGTCGTGTGTATGCCCCGTCAGAACATGAAAATCAACATTTACGAAAATACTTGGATCAATTCATAGAGAATGGTTTCATCCGCCCCTCTAAGTCTCCTACAGCTTCTCCTCTGTTTTTTGTTCCAAGGCGAATGGAGAGCTTCGAACTTGTATCGACTATAGGGGTTTGAACAAAATCACTGTCAAGAACAGATATCCTTTGCCTCTAATTCCGGCCTTACTGGAACAAGTAAAGAAAGCAAAGATCTACGCGAAGATTGATCTTCGAGGTGCTTATCATTTGGTCAGAATGAGAGAGGGTGACAAATGGAAAACGGCATTCAAAACAAGATATGGCCTTTTTTAATACACCGTCATGCCTTTTGGTCTGTGCAATGCTCCAGCAGCTTTTCAATTTTTCTTAAATGACGTTCTTAGAGAGTACCTCGATATCTTTGCCATAGTCTACATTGATGACATTTTGATCTACTCAGACAATGAAAATGAACATGTTCAACATGTCAAGAAACTTTTGGCAGCCCTTCGCAAACACCATCTGTATTGCAAACTAACCAAGTGTGAGTTTCATGTTACCACAGTTGAGTTTTTAGGGGTGATCCTTACCCCTCAAGGTATGGTGATGGCAGAAAAGAAAGTAAAAGCTGTATCAGATTGGCCCACTCCAAAGACTGTTCGCGATGTACAATGTTTCCTGGGCTTTGCAAATTTTTACCGGAGGTTCATCAACCATTTCTCCCAGACAGTGGCTCCAATTACTAAGCTATTAAGAAAGAAAGAAAAATTTGTATGGTCCCCAGAAGCCGATTAAGCCTTTTCAACTTTGAAAGAAGCCTTTTCCATTGCCCCAGTTTTGACTCATCCAGATGTGGATCGACCTTTCATAGTGGGAGCTGATGCTTCAGATGTGGCAATAGGAGCCGTTTTGTCACAACGAAACAAAGACACAGGTCAGCTTCAACCTGTAGCTTACATGTCTCGGAAGTTAAATGAAGCCGAACAGAACTAAGTTGTTGCTGAAAAAGAGCTTCTGGCGATTTGTGACGCCTTTAAAGAATGGGGGCATCATTTGTTGGGAGCCAAATATACTGTCACAGTATATACTGATCACCATAATCTTCAATTCATGAGTTCCACCAGACTTTTGACTCCTTGGCAACTACGCTGGATGCTGTTTTTAGCCGAGTTTGATTCTGTGGTAACTTACCGGCCTGGTAAAGATAATCGCAAAGCTGATGCTTTGACCCGCCAAGAGTCTACCACATAGCCTGCAGTTCAACCCTCCAGGGCTATCATAGCTCCTGACAAGGTCCTATGTATCATAAAAACAGAAGATTTCTTTGAAGACATCCGCAATTCATTTACTGTCAAAAAATGGCAGACGTGGGCCCAAGCAGATCCAAAAAGGTCAATCAAGCAAGGATTACCCTTTCATGATGCTCGTTTGTTCGTGCCCACTACCAAACTTCGCAAGATAGTGTTTCATTGGTTACATGTTATACCTATGGCAGGTCACCCAGGTACTCCTAAAACTCTTGAATTAATCCAACGCTATTTTTGGTGGCCTACTTTAACAAAGGAAGTAAAAACAATGGTAAACAACTGCGAAATCTGTGCTCGCACTAAAACAAGTCATTCAAAACCGAAATGGTTGCTACACCCACTCCCAACCCCAAGTCGTCCGTGGTGGCACATTTCTTTAGACTTTATTATAGGTCTGCCAGTGGTTCAATAGCACTCAGTAATTCTGGTGGTAGTAGACAGTCTCACGAAATATGGACATTTCATTGCCTGTAAGAAATTACCTACCTCTAGTGAACTGGCAACTATCTTACTGAATAGAGTGGTTCTTTATCATGGACTGCCAAAAGTAATCCTCTCCGATCGGGGGTCGCAATTTGCCTTCAACTTCTGGAAGACATGGTGTAAAACACTCCAGGTGACATCTACTCTATCTACGAGCCACCATCCTCAAACAGATGGTCAAACGGAGAGACTAAATCAGACTTTGAAGCAATACCTACGTGCTTACGCCAAAAAAGCACTTCATTCTTGGACATCAATGCTCTGGTTAGCTGAGTTAGCCTACAACACATCCTTCCACACTTCTACTGGTGTTACATCCTTCTTTGGGTTGTTTGGCTATCATCCTCACACCTTGCCCATCACAATTCCTCAAGAAAGTTCGCTCACTCCAGCTGTGTTAGAAACCATTCAACATTTGCATCAAACTCAGAAATCGATTCAACAGCATTTAGAGAAAGCCAAACAAAAATGCAAAAAGCATTGTGAGGGACCGCAGTGTCAACCCGGTGACAAAGTATGGCTTTCCACAAAACATATAGACTTCAAGAGGAAGCACATGTTCAACCCCAAATTTATAGGTCCTTACAGTGTTCTTCAGCAAATCAATCCTGTGACCTATAAACTGCAATTGTGAAAATCCTTACGAATTCATCCAGTGTTCCATACTTTCCTCTTAAAAAAGGCTGTTCAAAAGATCCGCCCTAATCCAGCTCCTGTTCTAGTACAGGGGGAAGTAGAATAAGAAGTTAAGAAAGCATTGGACTCGAAACTGAGAGGTTGTAACCTATGGTACTTAATCTCATGGAAAGGTTATGGCCCTGAAAGTAATTCATGGGTTTCCGCATCTGATGTTCATGCTCCAGTACTTGTGAGACGATTTCATCGTCTCAATCCAGACAAGCCAGCCCCTAGAGCGTCCCTGGGAGAGGGGAGTACTGTCAACACCAGGACAATGCGCACTTTATGGGCATCTAGAATGCAAAAACCCAGCACTCTCCAGAGAATGTAATTTATGCATTATGATGATATGTTAATGTTTAACCTTATGCATTGCAGAATTCAATCCAGAAGAGTCATTCCTAAGGCCCTTATAAATACTGTTCATTTGCAATGTGTTGCTGCAGGCTTTCAGAGTGAATCAGGGTGTGGTCCCTTTCCAGGACCTTCTAGAAGCTTTCCCTGCAGCATGCCTGGGTGTGGTTGTGGGCTGGGCCAAGACTTTATAAAAGGGAGTCAGCCAAGCTCCACGTGCTCACTATTCAGAGGTCCCGGTGCAGAGCAGCAGCAACTTCCTGAGCTCCTGTTCCGGTGGCCTACCTTGACCTTCCAGGCCTCTGTGCTTCATTCTTCAGTGGTGATTCTTAGTCAGGGTGGTAAGGCGGAGGTTGGGCTGGGCCCCCGACTCCGTATTCGTTGACGCTCTAATTCTTGGGCCTAATTCCTGATACTAATAACATTTTGCTGATGCAAGTGTAACTGTGCATTTGAACTTTTCATGGCATTTGTATGCAAGCATTTCTTGAGATTAATTTGTGTTATTCATTGTGCGCTACCATTTCTTGACAGTTTCATGGCAGCATTCAAATCGGCAATGGGCGCGATTTTTTCATGGTGTGTAATTCTTGATATTCACTGTACGCTACCATTTTCTTGGCAGTTTCATGGTGACATCTGCATTGGCAACATGCGCGATTCTACTCTTGTGTGAAATTCTTGGTATTCATTGTACGCTACCATTTCCGAGGCATTTAATGGTGGCATTCAAATCGGCAAGACGCGCAATTCTTTCCTTGAGTGCTTTTCATGTTATTCATTGTGCGCTACCATTTCTTGGCAGTTTCATGGTGGCATTCGAATCGGCAACACGTGCGATTCCTTCCTTGAATGTGAATTTTGATATTCATTGTACGCTATCATTTCCGAGGCATTTTAATGGTGGCATTCGAATCGGCAAGTTGCGCGATTCTTCTCCTTGAGAGCTTTTCATGTTATTCATTGTGCGCTACCATTTCTTGGCATTTTCATGGTGGCCTTTGAATCAGCAACACGCGCAATTCTTTCCCTGTGTTTGATTTTTTTATATTCATTGTACGCTACCATTTCCGAGGCATTTTCATGGTGGCATTCGAATTGGCAAGATGCGCGATTCTTTCTTTGTAGTTAATTCATGATATTCATTGCGTGCTACCATTTCCTGGCAGTGTCATGGTTGTGTTCGAATCGGCAAGACGCGCAATTCTTTCCTTGTGTATAAATGATGTCAATTACTGTGCGCTACCATTCTAAGACATTTCCTTGGTAGCATTTCGAGTTGACAAGTTGCGTGATTTATTCCTTGAATCTACTTTGTGTGATTTCTTGGTGCACAATCCTTTATGGTGTTTAGTACACAAATAAAATCCCGCAATGTGCGCAATTTATTTTTCACATGTTTTTGAGAAGAACACAACAAGATCAGAGTTCTAGATGTAATGTTGTGTATTACTGATATGTATTCTTAAATGGAGATTTATATAATTGTTTAGAAATTGCTCAGAGTGTTTTCATTATTTTCATGCTAAAGAAAGTACTTGAATCTGAAAGTTCTATTTAACTTTTTCTTGTTTCCTTCCCAGGTATTCCGTCATCAAAACTCCTAGTCAGTTCTAGAATTATTCTAGGATTGTTCATGTTTTCAGAAATGACAAAGCTTAGAGTTATAGCATGGTACTGATTTCATGAGATGTAATTTTGATGTTGTGTTTTAACCTCTTGCTTCCTACAGGTCTCCTTCCCAGCTGTTCCCTTCCTAATCCCCTTTTCCCTGCTTGGACTCGCTTAGACTCTGTGATAAATCTAATCAGAGTATTGGAGCTGTCTTGTGGTGGAAGTGTTGGGAACGTGCACAGACCCCGAGGATATGGTGTCTCTGACATGAACCATATGGTTTGCTTTTTGGGTTTACTGCTGGTGGTGCTCTTCAGGGGGGTGACCATGGCGCCAGCAGATAAGAGCCAGTTGGAGAGGTTTTGGACACAGAGTTCCAAGGAGTCTGCGCCAATACGTCTAGTGTCCATGAAGGTGGCGATCCAGGGTGTATCAGTGACTTTGCCCCAGTTGCTGCTAGAGAGGGTGGGGGTTTTGTCAGGGCGTCATGCAGTCGATCGATGGTGAAGAGTACGATGTTGTTGTCAGTCCATGTTACCTTGTGGTGTGGGAGAATTTGGCTCTCTCACTCATGGAGAAAATAGGGTCCAGTGTGTGCCCTGCGCTGTGCGTGGTGAGGGTGACCAGCTGATATAGGCCGATGATACTCATTTTTTCAAGGAGTGAGGTGTAGTTGGCATCGCTTCGGTTTTCTAGGTGAAATTTCAGGTCCCCCAGGAAGGTAAAGTGGTTGGAGTCGATTGCCGGGGGGGGGGCAATGAAGTCCAGGATGGAGTCGCAGAAGTTGAGGCAGGGCCCAGAGGGTCTGTAGGTGAGGGTTCTTCTGATGGTGATATTAGCGGCAGGTTTGATCTGCGAGTAGAGGTGTTCAATGATCAATGTTTTGTCGCCATCCGAGGCGATGCAATGGAGGGAGTCCTTGTGGATGATGGCGATGCCTCCACTGATGTCTGGTGCAGATGCGAGGATGAGCCAGATTTCACTGATGAACATTATGTCGGGAATGAGGGTGGTGATGTAGAGGGATCTGATGTTGAGTAGTGTGCAGTGGAGTTGTGGTTTGTGGCTGGAGTCCACTGTGTGGAGGCTGTGGTGGTTCCTATCTCGCAGTAGAAATGGCAGTTGAGGCAGGAGAAGGGGCCTTTTGTGGTACTGCAGTTGAAGTTCCTTGTCTTCGGCATGAGCTTCCGGATCTCATCAGGGAAATACAGTTGGCGGGCTGCAGATCCAGGGTTCCTGGTGCAGGACGTGGTCCAGGCTCAGACTGGCACAGGCAGACTTGCCTTTGGTGCGTGGGTCACGTAGCGACCGCCATTTAATAAGTCCAGCAAGTGAAGAAAAACAGCGGGAAAAAGTTGGCGGGCAGGGCCACAACAGAAGGGGAGAAAACACACAATATAAGCAATACAATATAAGTGACTGACAGCAAAAGACTAACTATGCAACTAGAATAACAAAATGAAAGAAAAAAGGAAGCGGCTACTGTAGGTAGTAGAGCGCTCAGTAAGCGCTCATGAGGTGCAGCAGGGGAGCAAGGCACAGGACCTGCACTTGTAAACTTCTTAAGGCCTAGAGTTTTTAAAGGTACAAACAGCACTCTTACATCCCATAAAGACAAGCAGTCACACAAGACTGGAAGACCTCTCACAAACTAGCAACAAAACTAATAGGTTCTGCTTATAAAGTGCCTTGTCAATGACTGATGAGTTTCTGTCTGTGGTATCTATGAGTGAGTGGGTGCTTACAAGAATGGGTCAATTAGTAGATTAAGAGGTGCACAAATGAATGACAGGATGCATGGATAATGGGGGAATGTCTACATGGATAGTGGATGAGTGCATGTGGGGAAGCATTCAGCACTTTCAGTTATAAGCCAGGCCTATTGGCTTTGGCAATGACCTGACAACTTCCCCAATAATAAAGTTTTGCAAACAAATTGACATGCAAAACAAGGATTGACAAATCAAAAAAGGCTGACAGCCAATGCTACTTATATGTACTTTACCACTGTTTGTTTCTATGGTTCTCATTTTTACATCAAAGCCCACCAGACAGTGCAGCCATCTGGTTGCAAAAAGACTCCTTTGGGACATTCTGAAAGCTTCCCTGGGAAATCATTCTACCCAGTGTTTACCATTGGCTCTGTGGTGTCTAACTCATATTTTCATTTTTCTATTTGCTTGCTTCATCTGTTTTAGGCTGGCCAGCATGTCTTTGACCCTTCCGTGGAGGAAAGCTGTGTACTGTCACTCCCTGTATTATTCCACGAGCGCTCGCTTTCTGTAAACAAACCTTTAAATTTTGTTCTTATCTTGTCACATTTGCTGTACATTCAAAGACAGAGGTCAAATGTCAGGCTCTGTCTTGCGAGGGATTTTGGTGTTTACTTTTCTTTCCCTGACTTCAAAGTAAGAGGATTTAGGTGATAATGTAGCTGGATACAGGGGGTAGGAAAGGAAAGATTTTTTCCTAGCTTACAACCAATTTAGGGGCCTGATTAAGAGTGTGGCAGTCACTAGACCACCAGACTCATGGTGGCGGTCAGGACCGCCGCTGCTGTGGCGGTCCGACTGCCATATTATGACCACCAGGGTACCACAGTCTCCGCTGGTTATCACCATGAAAAGGCTGGCAGAGAACAGGTGCAGAGGGCCATAAAGGAGCCCCTGCACTGCCCATGCACTTGGAATGGGCAGTACACTTGGAATGGGCAGTACAGAGGTTCCCCTGCCCAACACCCTCCCAATGCTCACTGTCTGCTATGCAGACAGTGAGCATTGGGAGGGTGCTGGGCCCCCGCGGGTGGCAGCATTGCCTCCGGCTCAATTACGAGCCAGCGACAATGCTGCTGCAACGTTTCTGCTGGGCTGATGGATGGAAACCTTGGTTTCCGCCCGTTAGCCCAGCAGGAAAGTCGTAATGGGCCAGTAAGGCAGCAACCTCCCCATCGGAAGTTCGGCGGACGGGTCTTCCCGTTCGCCGATCTCACAATCAGGCCCTAAATGTCTGTAAATGAACTGAGCAAATATTTCAGAATATATCAAAATTATGAAAGCATAGATGAAGCGCAATTTATGTAATTCTGTGGAGGAAACAAATATTTTAATACAGTTAAAACAAATCAATACACTAGGTGACGTCATTGCCACACATTATCATTTGTCCACTGAATAGTAAAACTGTATAGTGTAAATGTAATGGTCATTTCTACTGAAAAAATATTGTCTGTAATGGCAGTGTGCTATCACACCATGCATACCCCACTTTACGCAACTCCACTCTATGACCCCCAACTCCACTCCACATCATTCTACTACATGCCACTCCACTCCATGCTACTCTAATCAATGACACTCCACTCTGAGACACTCAACACAACACTCCACTCCACTCTATGCCACTCTACGCCAGTCCATCCTACTCCATGTCATTCTATACCACTTCACTTTATGCCACTCTACTCACCTCTACGCCACTTCACTCTACTACACTCAACTCGACACTCTATGCCACTCCATGACACTTTACTGCATTTAATGCCACTCCACTCTGACACTTTACTCCACTCTACGCTACGCCACTCCACGCTGAACATCACTTTATAACACTCTATTAAACTCTAATCCACTGTATGCCACTCCACTCTATGAGACTCTACTCCAATCTATGCCCTGTCACTCTAGGCGATTCTACTCCATCTTATTCCACTCAACTCTAAGCCACTTCACTCTATGACTCTAGTCCACTCCACGACACTCCACTTTACTCAACCCACTCCACTCTGACATTTTACTCCACTTTATGCCAGTCCCCTCTACAACACTTTACTCCACTCTATGCTCCTTGTCTATGTCTCTCCATTTCATGCCCCTTCACCCTACCACCCTCCACTTTACGACACTCCCCTCTACGGAACTCCACTCCACAACACTCTATGCCTCTCCACTCTAGGCGATTCTACTGTGCTTCACTATATGCCAATCTACCCTACTCCATGGCACTATACTCCACTTTATGCAATTCCCTCTATGCCACTCCAAGACACTTTACTCGATTCTATGACAATCCACGCTGACACTCCACAATGCTCTGCTCCACACCACTCCACGACACTACTGTATGCCACTCTATGCCATTCCCCTTCTATGACACTCTGCCACGCTACTCTACATCAATCTACTCTATGCTTCTACGTCCCTCCACACCACTTCATTCTATGACACTGCACTCTACAACACTCTATTCCACTGCTCCACTCTATGGCAGTCTACTTCCCCTCTATGCCACTGTACTCTACTCTACACCACTCCACTCCGCTCAATTCCCTCTATGCCACTTTACTCCACTCTACACCACTCCACATTTATGCCACTCTATACTACTATCCTCTATGCTACTGCACTCTACTCTTCTCGACGTCCATCCACTCTCTGCCCCTCCACTCTATGTCCTTCCATACCACTCCATTCTATGACATTCCACTCTACAACACTCTACTCCACTCTATGGCAGTCTACTTCATTCTACACCACTCCACAACACTGTATTCCACTTTACGTAATTCCCTCTATGCCAATCCATGCAGTTTTACACCACTCTACACCACTTTACTGCACTCTACTCCACTGTATGACACTGCAACACTCTACTCCAATCTATACAAATCCACAGTACACCACACTATTCCACTCCACTCTATAAAACTCTCTCTCTGCCACTGTACTGCACTCTATGCCACTCGACTCTAGGACACAGGACTCCACTCTACACCACTCCACTGTATGCCACTCTTTGCCAATCCACTCCATGACTCTCTATGCTACTCCACTCTACACCTCTCCACTCCACAAGACTCTACTACATGAAACTCTACTTCTCTTTATTACACACTACTCCACTCTTTGCCACTTCACTCCATGCCACTCTTCTCTATGCCACTAACCTTTGCAATGCTGAACAGCAGCCACGCTGGTGTACAACATGACTGAAACACATTGGCAAGGCCAATATCTCTTGCACAGGCAAGACCTACTGACTTTGCCAATGCGTGTTTGTCTAAGTTCAAGTTATCATAATATTGCGTGTTACCTTGTTTGTATATTGTGTTTTAAAATGTAACTATATATTTTTTAAAGTAGATAATTGCACAGCTAAGAAAGTTTTGTGATGTAGTGCAGTAATAAATAAAAAACAACAATACAGACTGATTAAACTGCACCGCGGTAACAGGCCTAAGAGGGCACTTGTGAATATATTGAAAGCACTGAGTTAACAGTGCTGAGGGACGAACCGCGGGCTCATGCTTGGAAAGTTAATCCTTGACTAGAGCTGGCATCACCATCCTGTGGCGGACACAAGTGTACTAGGAAATGAACCCCTGCAGACTGAGCAGAGTGCTTTCCAGGAACTTGCTATTCAGATGTAAATACGTAAATAAATACGAGCTGCTTTGAAGAAAGCAGCGAACAACCTCCGCTCATATGCTTGCATCCCGGCCTCAATGCGAAGGGGCTGGACGCCATCTTTCACTGCCTTCAAAGCAGAGGAAGAAAATAACCCCGAACAAAAAGGACCAGTTAATAAAGTACTGGGCCCCTTCCTTGGCCATTAAAGGAGGCAGTCTGTGTGGTCCCCTCTGCTGTAATATGAACAGCTTGTAACACACTTTGTAGCAGTAATTCTTCCCTACTCGATGGCCCTTCAGCGTCTATGGCGGCCGATGGAAGGCCATAACCTGCTAATGAGACAAGGTTGCCTCAAAAGGGGACCCTGGCAGTCTTGGTGGGAGATGGGGGGACAAACCGGGCTTAACTTGTTGCTTGTGTGAGTGAAGATTTTGCATTTCCGTGGCCAGCCTCCACATGGCATGAGATGCACTATGTGCCATTTATACATCTGTTGTATCCATCTGTTCCATTGTAGCACAGTTTCCTCTGTCCTCGTCACCTCCCCTGCTAACTCTCTTTATGGCGCACCTGAGGTGCACTCAGTGCTGCAATTATGGCTGCCTAGTCTTCTTGCCTGCTTTCGGGCTCACAAAAAGCACACATATTAGGGCTGGTTTAGAGTCAAGGGGTATCAGGTAATCCTCCTGCAACTGGACGAAGTGCTTCATCTTTTGATTCTGAATCCAATGATTTTAAACTGCCACCGGAATTACTTCTATCATAGGAATGGTGAAAACAATTCTGCTGGCATATTCACTACCAGAAGAAGATCCTCCAACTGCAAGTTCAGCACTTCCTTCACAAACGAGATTATTTTTTATTACAGTTCACAACAAACTCAGGGCCATGGACTGTGGTGGCAGCTAAGGCCTTGTTTGTCCAAGTTACTCCAAAATTGGCACTTCATTTCAAATGGACTTGTGTATTTTGGATGCTAGTACTACAGTAAGTTCTAGAGATGTTTATTTTCGTTTTTCTTAAAACCTTCCAATATTGCAGTTTCAGTATTTTTGTATAACTCCAAAACTTGCGAGTGTCAGGACCCCAGTTTCATCTCAAGCTCCTCTGCAGTAGTGCTGGACTGTAATGCCTGTTATGTTATGTTGATCTGAATACTGTGCTTTCACCCGGGAGGGTATCCAGGTGCTGAACAACAGGTGTGAGTTCAGACTTGCCTGGGCAGCAGGGAACTTCTTGAACAGCAAGGTCTTCAATTTTTTAACGGAACTCAAAAAGTGAAGAGAAGACTCGGATGTGTAGCAGCAGGTCGTTCCACGCTGCAGAAGTAATGTGGGAGAATGCGTGCTTGTTGAATCTAGTTTTCTGTATGCATGGGATGTGTACAAGTAGGAGTCCAGCTGATCAGTGTCTGGAGGATTTGTGAAAAGAGATGGATTGTTGAGGTATGCAAGGCCAGTGTTGTGTTGTGCTTTGTAGGTGAGAGTGAAGAGTATGAACGGTGTTCATTTGTGTAGTAGTAGCCAGTGGAACTCCTCGCGGAGATGTGAGATGTGTGAAGCATGGAAGGTTGAATATTATTTTGGCCTCCATGTTCTGGATGGTCTGCAGCTTTCTGGTGAGTTGTTTGTTGAGCCCAGCATAGAGGGTGTTCCCATAGTTCAGCTTGCTTGTGACAAGCGTGAGTGATGCTTTTTCAGGTGCTGTTAAGGAGCCATTTGATAATCTTTCTCTGCATCATCTCCATTTAGCGGCATTAGGCAGTGACAGCGCTGACTTGGACGGCCATGTTGAGTTTGCTGTGGAGGACCATCCCCAGGTACCAGGCATGGGTGGTTGAAGTGGGTGTAGAGCCTAGTTCCACCAGCTTTGAGATGGAGTCCCATGGTGAAGTGCTGTTCCAGAACATCATGACTTCAGCCTTGCTGGTGTTCAGTTTCAAGCAGCTGGTCATCATCCAGTCTGAAGTTATCGTCATGCAGGCTGTAAATTTGTTACAGGTGCTGAGAGACTCCAAGAGGGAGAGAATACTTTGAGTGTCGTCAGCATAGGAACGGACATCAATGTTGTAGCTGATGTTTGCTAGAGGGATCATCTATGCATTGAGGAGGAACAGGCTCAGAAAGGATCCTTGCTGAACTTCACAGATGAGATTGCATGTGCCTGAGGAGAAAGGAGTGAAGCTGACTGATTGTGCTCTGCCGGCCAGGAAGGAGCAGATCCAGCGAAGCACAGATCCTTGGATTCCAATGTTGCAAAGGCACTGGATGAGGATGGGGTCGGAGACCATGTCAAATGCTGTGGAGGGCTCCTGGAGAATGAGTGCTATTGTGTTGCCTCTGTCCAGGATCATGAAAATGTAGTCTGTGGCGCAGTGCTTTAAATGGGCCGGTAATGTCCGGTACTTAGTACCAGCACTTTTTTATTTTGCGAGGGAGAGTACCTGCACTTCTCAGAAACAAGCAGGTACTCTGATACAGAATACCGCCACTTCTATGTTTCCATTTCAAGCACTGCTGTGGCGGCAATGAGTGCTATTTCATTGCAGTGGTTGGGTCTGAAACCAGACTGTGTTGTGACGAGGAGTTGGTAGTCATTGAAGTAGTAGGTGAGACATCAGTTGATGATTTTCTCTAAGACACTGGACATGTAGTGCAGTAGGGAGATCAGTCTGTAGCTGGCGAGTGTAGATGGTACTGCAGAGGGCTTCTTCAGTAAGGGCGACTGTGGCGTCTTTTTAAGCATTGACAAAGGTTGCAGATGTGATAGAGGCATGCATAATAGCTGTCAGCGTGTCACTGATAGGTTGAAGTCTTCTAGAATAGGCATGGTGGGGCACGAGCCTGATAGGGACCCTGAGTAAATGGACTACACAGTAGTGGTAGTTTTGTCCAGGAAGATGGTGTGCCATGTGGTTCACATTGGCTCTTTGGATAAGATGGGGGGGGCTGTGTGGCGAGGCATATCAAGTCTAGTTGCAAGCTGAAGCTGCTGTATATGGCAGTGATCTTGATGTTGAATAACTGAGAGTTTGTTGCAGAAGTCCTGTGAATTGATGGTTGTGTTGGAGGTGGCTGCTTTTTAGGTGACGTA
Source organism: Pleurodeles waltl (assembly GCF_031143425.1). Lineage (NCBI taxonomy): Eukaryota > Metazoa > Chordata > Amphibia > Caudata > Salamandridae > Pleurodeles > Pleurodeles waltl. Next base: position 1,310,242,149 of record NC_090437.1, on the reverse strand, counting down.
TTTCACAATGGTGGAGATTTCTTTGCTTTGTTGGTGCTGGCATTGATGCAGTCTGCCAGACCACTCCGTTTGGTGAAACGGCTTTGTTGTTGGTAGTGTCTCAGGGCGGATTTGAATATACTCCTCTCTGCAGCGTTTTGGCTCATTCTCCATCTGTACTCCAGTTGTTTGCAGTAAAAGTTGGTCATCCTGAGATCCTTCGTGTACCAGCTGGCTTCGGTTTTGAATTTTATTGCTCTGCTGTGCTTGAAGGGGGAGCCAGGGAGTAGACACAGATGATCCAGTTGTTGAATTTTTTAGGGCTTCGGAGAGGCTGCTGAGCCGGGGGACATTAGGAGCTATGGTCCAGTCCTTGTCAGAGCATTGTTCCAATTTCTGCAGGCTTGTCTGGCAGTGGTTTAAGAGCATTTGAGCAGGACGAGGATGCTGAACTTGATGAGGGCGTGGTCCGTCCAGGTGACTGATGTAGGTTTGTTGACTAATACGTTACTGAAGAAGGTGAAAATGGGGTCCAGGAGGTGTCCAGAGATCAGAGTGGTTCATTTACTCATTCTGAGAGACCAAGCTTCCAAGGTCCTCAAGCAGCGATCTTGAGCTGGTGTCCACATGGCACATGGTCTTCCAGGTGGACGTTCTGGCCTCCCAGGAGGATATATCTGCGTGGACGAACGGTGAGTGGTGCAAAGAGGACCACAATGGTGTCGATGTAGTTTGTGTGTGGTCCCGGTGGTCTGTAGATGAGTGCTGCCTAGAGTGAAGTTGGCTGCGACATTGCAGTTGAACAAAAGGTGCTCCATGTTGGTGGATGGGCATCCGAAGAGGTGGTCCTTGTAGATGATGGCGATCTCACCTCCAGGCTTTTTATCTGTCTTCTCTTATGATCTTGTAGCTGGGGAGGGATAGGTGTGGCAATGTCTGGTGCTGATAGGGAGGTTCAGCCAAGTCTCTGTGAGGAACAGGAGGTCTGGTGCATGGTCGTGCAGCAGCTCCCTGATCTCTGTGGCATGTTTGGTGAGTGAGTGGGTATTAAGGATCACACATGAGAATATGGATTGCAGTGTGGTCAGAGTGGGTGGGTGAGTGTTGGGTAAGGAAATGGGAGTGGTGGGTAGGGCAGAGTGCATGCAAATTTGAAAGTTGCGCAGGAGAATTCTCCCTTCTTCTTGTGTGGTGGCAACAGCTCAGTGAGCAATGAATGGAGTTGAGAGCTCAAAGGGTTGTGGCGTGGTAGCAGGGGGTGGGGGGATGACAGGGTTTCTTGCACAGGGCGTGGTTCAGATGTAGACAGGACAATGGGCTTTCTTTTGTCGCGCAAGCTACGTGTCTGCCATAACTGGGGCCTCAGAGGGGGAAAGAGAGAAGGTGCGGTGGGAGAGGCGTAGGACAGCAGGAAGTGGAAAAGGCCCAGAGAGAGAGAGAGGAGCAAGGATTGATACAAGAGAAAGAGCAAAAGGAGATTGCCAGAAAAGAGTCAAGAATCTGATAAGGCACAAAAGCTAGGAGGAAGAGCACAAAGGAGTGAGGATGAGAGAGGAGGCAAGCACAAAGGGGAGGGAAAGGGAGGAGAACCAGCGCAAGTCAGTGAGAGTGTGCGAGATCAGACAGCACATAAGGAGAGAGAGACCGAGAGCAACACAAATGAGTGAGTGAGAGAGGAGGCAAGCACAAAAAGAGAGAGAGTGAAACAGCACGTTGGAGAGTCTGGAAACATGAGCAGAACCAAGCACAGAAGAGCGAGAGGCTGAGATGACCAAAGCAAGCAATATGAGAGACGTCAGTGGCTAAGGAGCCAAAAAACAGAGTCACAAGTAGATACACACCTGAGAATGAAAATAAAAAACAGAGACAGAGAGACAGAGGATGATATGAGGCAGGCGCCTCAGCGTAATGAAGCTGGGCCTGAAAGGGTCTAGCCTGGAAGGAGGGCCTCCTCATTTATTTAAGCATTTCTCTTTCTAAAACAGTAAGCTGAGTTGTAGCACTGTGTGAAGCTATGCTACTCTTTGGTATAGTATAGTATGTTGTGTTAGAGTATGCTGTGTACGCAATGTCATAACCCATTAGATATTAGACTGATGTGCTGATGCCCTCATGCCTACCACACTGCACTAAAGCCCTACAGTTGACTAAACATTTCCACCTCAATGGCACAACACATGTCCCCACAAACCTTCATATCAGAACCAAATTCAGACCAACGTGGCCCCAGTCATCGTGACTCCCAGAATCGTTAATGACACCATAGGTGCCGGTAACATACATATGATCTGGCACGCTATTCTATAGCAGGGGCAGTGCTGTAGGGTGGCACACTGTAGTCTGCTGTGCTGTGCGGTGCTATGCTGTTGTGTAACAGGGTAACTATGTAAGGTTCCATTTTAGTTTGCTATGTTATGCTTTAGCTTCGAATGAGCACTAACTAATGTGAACCATACCACCCCCTCCAAAAAAAAAAAAAAAAAAAAGAGCACCACGTACTGACAGGGTTGTTAAATGAAACAGAATGGTGCGCAAAAACGGACGAATCAATATGTATGTGTCCTTAAAACTTCCAAAAGATTTAGAGCGCTTGACAAAACCACTTTCAATTTGAGTAAAGTTTAAGTGGCATTTATGACAAATGATGATGTAATGTGATTTTCATACATCCGTAATTGTCATTTGTTTGGATACACCCTTGACTGTATTTATTCACAGAGGAGTGTCATCTAGTAGACCCTCCAGTTATTGCATTTTACTGCTTTCATTTCGAAAACGTACTAAATAACAGAAAAAGACTTACTAGCTTTCAACAAACGCGGTAAAAACCTTCTTATGCCGGGATAAAGTGGGTGCGAATGAGCGTACGGTAAGTGCCTGCCCTCTCGTGGTGAATGGACGTAATAACAACCCATGACTTCACAACAATGAGCACGACAAAACAATTGCCCCTGAACGTTCATTTACACCTCCTTATCCTCACATTAAAGGGCCCTGTCTCAGTGAGAGTTGCAGCTTTTTAGCACATCTAAGAGCTACTCAAATATGCAAAAGAAGATAAATAACTTCTAATTCCGCCAAGAAGTATAAACAAGCATTGGCTTGCAAAACCAATAGGTCTCGCCAATGTAAGAGCTATTGGCCGTATGTTTGCCATGTTGTGCACCAGTGTGGCTGCTGTTCAGCATAGCTAAATGTTAGTGGCGTGGAGAGCCAGAGAGGAGTAGAGTGTCCCAGAGTTAATTTGGTGGAATTTCGAAGAGTGGAGTAGAATTCAGTGGATCAGTGACAGTGTGTCGTAGAGTGGGGTGGAATAGGGTAGAGTGGGTTGAGGTACTGGGTTGGAGTGGATTGGATTGGACTAGAGTGGGATGGATTGGGGCTGATTAGGGTAGAGTGGGTGGATTGGAGTAGATTGAAATAGGGCGAGGTGGATGGGATTGGAGTGAATTTGAATGGGGTGGATTATATTGGATTGGGGAGTGTGGTTTGCATTGGAGTGATAGAGCTGGGGTAGAGTGGACTGGATTAGAGTGGGGTGGGTTGGACTGGAATTGGGTAGAGTGAGGTGGATTGGAGTGAAGTGGATTGGGGTGGGCTGGATGGACTGGAGTGTGGTGGACTGGATAGTTTGGAGTGGGATGGACTGAACTGGGATGGGGTGGGATGGACTGGATTGGGATAGAGTGGGTTGATTGGAGTAGAATGTGTTGGATTGGAGTGGATGGGGTGGATTGGAATGTAGTGCGGTGTATTGGATTGGGATGTGGGGGGCTGCAGTGGGATGGATTAAATGGAGTGGGGTGGATTGCACTGAGGTGGGGTGGATTTGAGTGCAGCGGAGTGGATGGCTTGGAGTGGGGTAGATTGAACTTGGATGGAGTGGGTTTGATTGTAGTCTGGGGTATTAGAATGGATTGATTGAGTTAGGCTGGATGGATTTGATTGGCGTAAGGAGGACTGAACTGGGATGGGTGGGGTGGATTGGAATGGTGAGGACTGGAGTGGGGTGAAGTTGACTGAAATGGGGTGGGGTGGACCAGAGGGGGTGGTTTATACTGAGGTGTGGTGCAATGGACTGGGGCCGGTTGGATGGGGTGGGGTGGAATAGAATGGGATGGGTTGAATTGGACTGGAGTGGACTGCAGTGAGGTGAGGTGGATTGGATTGGGCTGGGGTGGAGCGGATTAGGGTGTATAGGATTGGAATGGGGGAGTTGGGTGGATTGGATTGAGTGGGTGGATTATGGTGGGGCCGAGTAGATGGAGTGTGATGGATTGGATTGGGCTGGATTGGATAGGAGTAGGGTGGGGTGGACTGGACTGGGATGGATTTGATTGGGGTGGACTGGAGTGGGTAGGGGATTGGAGTAGATTGGGTGGATTGGACTGGAGTGGCGTGGATTGGATTGGTGCTGGATTTAGGTGGGGTAGATTAAGGTGGTTTGGAATGAGGTGGATTGGACTGGAGTAGGGTGGATTAATGTGGACTGGAGTGGGGTGGAGTAATGTGGATTGTATTGGAGTGGGGTGGATTGGACTGAGGTATATTGGATAGCACTGTACTTGATTGGATTGGGGTGGGTTGGACTGAAGTAGGGTGGGTTGGACTGGAGTGGGGTGGGTTGAATGGGAGTGGGGTGGATTGGACTGGAGTGGGATTGGAGTGGAGTGGAGTGGCATGGACTGGACTGGATTGGGGTGGAGTGGATTGGGGTGACGTGTTGTTGCTCAAATGTGGATTTACCTTAAAGAAATGAAAGACAAGAGGTGTTTGGCAAAACACGAACAGTTGGTTTAATTAAATGCAGCAGCTGGGAGAGCAGTACAGAGTTGGGATCTGATGGCTGTCTCTCAAAGTTAGAGTTCTGAACGCCATTATGTACAATTCTCAAAAGGCCATAAAACAATTCTATGCATTCTTTGGAGAAAGGAATCTGGGCCTAGTCACGGAGTCGTAAATCTGACCACCTGATAAAGTGCACAGGTAGGTCTCGACCTTGCATGGGCATATTGCGGGCCAGTAGGTAACATGTCCAGCATGGGAAGAGTGTGATCACTGTGTGTTCTCTGTGTGTTGTGTTCTGATTGGCTGAGTGTTCCTAACTTAATCTGGCATCTAACTTTTATGGTGTTTTTGGAACGCGCACCCCTCTGACCAAATGTCTTTTATTGGGGAGCCAATCTCCTATGACTTTTGTGGTGTCGCTGCTTATCTGAGGGATTGATCTGGGTTTTTCCTGTTCGCACGTTTGTCTACAGGCTACCTGTCATCCAACCCGTAATCTGTCAATCACCTGCTTCTGCCCTAAGTCACAGGGCTTGTCTGACCACATATTTCTGACAGGGGTTGATGAGGAGGAAGCAACAACAGTGATGTGAGTTCGTTGTTATGTGCACACATATCATGGCATACAATGATATTGAATTTTCAACTATATAATCCACTCCATACTTCATTACAGTCACATTGTTTGAGGTCTGGCGTGTTTCTGTAGTGTCTATTACTATTTCCCTAGTAACTTGCATTCTACCTAATTTGAGGACTGCATTTTCACAGCAGGAAATCCCCATTTGTGGCAAATAACACAAAAAAATCACAAGCATGAGGATCAGCAGCAATGATATGCACAGTCTGGTCATCCACCTGGAGAACCAGGAAAACCAATCAAACAACCAGTCCTGCTCTGGGGCACCTATCTCCTTCTTCATGTTAGCTTACAGACGATGCAGTGTTTGGATGGCAAAAGGTGTACCACTGTTCACGTTGTTACTGGGTATAAACATACAGCATGGTGCACCAATGTTGGTGCACACTCCACCCTCCATTGAAGTCATCAAGTCCAACACATACCGAGGTGCATCATCATGAGGTGGATGACTCTTAGGGCCAGATGTAGCAAAGGGTTTTTCCCATTCTGTGTCAATGGGAAAATGTGTTCGTACATATGGCCCCTAGTTCTTCCTTGATAGTATTTAGGCCAAGCTCAGTAGCATTGATCATTTTCAGCATCTCCCACCTTGTTCTTTGCAACCAGCAGGCATTTGCTTTTGTCTGTTGCAGGAGGCTGACTCTCTATATAGTGTACAAAAACGATGTGCACTGTACAGAGAGTCTAAGCAACCCCACACTGGTTCACAGAGGTAACAACTAGACCACCTAATGCTCTCATTTTTGTGGTAGCTTGGTCGAGTAGTTAGGTTAATTTTGGAGAAGTGCTAAGCATTTGTTGTACTCACAGGATCAATAAATGTGGATACACTCAAAAGACAAATTCAAGACCAATTTACTAAAATACTTCAGATTTTTATAAACGTTTTAAGACCAAGATCATCAAAATTGTGTAAGTACTTTTTAAGTAATGATTTTTCAAAGGTTAGCAAAAATAGTCTTTTTGTGCATACTTACACACCATAGGAATCACTGGGAGAAAACTTTAAAAATGCATATAAAATCAGGCAATGCTTTCACAAATGGGTGTATGGAACCAGGGAGCAGGTCGCCTGGAGGGTGGATTGCAGGTCAGTATGGCCACTCTGTGGGTCCGTCAACTGGTGCTTTCTTCGGGTTCTCAGAGAGTCCGGAGTGGACTTTTCTTCTGGGTGCCCGACGATGGTGGTTCAGTACCCCTAGCTATTGCTATTATGGTTTAGCCACTGGAGGCCACAGCCTTGGGTCTTCTTTGTCACTGGTCTTCTTGTGTCCGTCATATCTGATCTGTAGGTCTAGGGATGCCCACTAATTACTGCATTTAGGGGGCGTTTAGGGGAGTACCTGGTGGTGGCCAATGGGCCATCTACCTTAGGGTGGCTACAGTCACTATGTGACCACTTCCTAAGGGGAGAGGTCACATCCCTAACCCTGAATGGCTATTTTCCTACCATGCAAGATAGAGGAAAATAAAATGGAAAGGTCACTTCACCAGCTACACCTGAGGGGTGATGCAGGCAGAGGGTAGCGGCGACTCCTAGTCTTTGTGCATTTTCCCACTGTTGCACCCACCAAAAGTGGGGGTTTGCAGCGGAGGTGGCCACCTGCTGCTAGCAGCAGGGCTGGGGGTCGAGTTTCAAGGGTGGCAAGCCCTTTGAAGCTTGCAGGCAGGACAGTGCACATTCCTGGGGGAAGAGGTGTAACACTTCTGCCCAGGAAGGGCTTTGTTCTCTGATCCCTGAGACCAAAGGCCCTCAACCCCAGGATTCAGAATCTTGTCTGGTGGTGGCAGGCTGGTTGGGATCGGCCAGAAACCATGCCAGGGCTAGTTAGCTTTGGAGGGGTCACCTCTAAGGTGGCTCCTGGGTACATTTTTCAAGAAATCCAGTACTGGCTCCAGTTTGGATTTATTGTTCCGAGTTGTTCGATACCAAACAACCCAGGGTTCAGAGTGGCCTTCATGTAGCTGTGAAACTCGTACTGACCAGTGTCCAGCACATGCATTTAAAATGGCCGCTTTGTACACTTACTATGTCCCAGGTTTGGCGGGGACACATTTGGGGCATATTGCTCATGCACATAGCCCACACATGCATAACAGTGCACCCTGCCTTTAGGTTGTAAGGCCTGCCAGAGGGGTGGATTACCTATATTGCGTGCAGTGTATAGTGGACGGGTCACACAGTCTGTGTGCCATGTCATGTTTGCATTTTAGGATTGCACCAGGACACTCAGCCTGCAATGGCAGGGCTGAATGCATTTGGATGCAGGGTCCCTGAGGGTGGCACAATCTGTGCTTACTGCCCTCATGAGCCTACCCTTACTACCCTATGCCCTGGTTACCTAAGTGTCATTTATTAGGGACTTAATGTGCCAATGCATCACAACAGTTTTGGGAAAGAGATCTGGCCCTGGGAACCTGTTTAGCAAGCGCCCAGGGCATTTACAACTTTGAAACCACATCATATACCGGCCAAAAAGTGGGGGGCTAACCATGTCAAAAGAGGCACTTTCCCACATCTGTTGAGTGAAGAAGTATGGACCTTCCCACGTTTACTTTAGCGTCCGCGAATAGTCTGAATTCTTCCAGAATGTCCTTGTATTGAGCCGAGACAAAATAAGCAGCAGTTACTTTTTCTCGAGCCTGATGCAACAGAGTTGTTTCCTTCTGTAGTGGATGTTGGAACAACTTGGACAGTTCTTCTCCGGGATGATTAGGGTGTGTGTGGTCATGAGGGAGCGGAGGCCCGTCATCCGGGGACGAGCTGTGCATAGGCAAATTCTCCTCACGGCCAACAGAAGTCCATCAGCACAGAGGTGCCCCAGTACATGTCTGGTACGTGCAGTATTGCTTCACAATCCTCATTCGTGCTGAGCGGGATCATTCCTTTGCATCTGAAACACAAGGAATAAGGTATAAGTTTTTGTACAATTAGGGATTGCCCCTTCCCCTCCAACCACATGCACCTATCTATCGCAGCATCTGAAATTTCCTGACATGGGGTGTCAATGGTGGTATTCCCTTGTATCATTAAGGTGGATGGCCCTACACAGGAACTTCAAGTCTAGGGTCCATTTGTTGTCAAGGAAGACTGCTCCAGACATGCTAAGGGCTACCCTGGAGGTGGGAATGGACGTGTTTGTGCAATGGTGTAGTGGTTTTGCTACCTCGAAGTATCTCTTCTCTGGAAAGTCTCGGGGCCAAACAGTGTCCTCCCCTACAGTGTATCGCCTACACATCCTGTCTAGCTCGGTTTCAATATCGCTAGGCTCGGTGTAAAGGTACAGTGCTGTGGGACTAGCACTACCTTTACACCCAGCCGAACCTTGAGTGGCGTTTATTACCACCCTTCGGGGTTCCACTCTACTAGGTTGTAACTTGGCTCTAATCCTATATAGGTACAGATGGATGAGACATTTTGCTTTCTCATCCATCTGTACCTATGTAAGATTAGAGGCAAGTTACAACTTGCTTTCTTGGGATAAGTAAAGACTATCTGCGTCTACAGCGTGTGATATCAGTGAACAGACGTAGCATGGTCTAGCTGATGTCTGGGTGCCCAATGTGGTCATGTGCTGATACCATGTGTTGTGTAAGTGTGCAGTGTAATGCATGTGGAATACTAATATTAGATTCAGTGTAATTGTAGGTGGTGTTGGAAAGGTCCCTATACAAGCACTATAGAAGTGTCAAGGTAGACTCCACATGACTAGGCACATTTCTGGCTACGGATAGATAGGGCCAGACCTACAAACAGAGGGTATGCAATGGTACAAAAATACATAACTTTTGGAATTTTGCAAGTCCTGGGATGGCTTCCTGGGGGAACAGCTGCAGTCTTCTGGAGATCAGGGATGTTTCTGCTCTGGCAAGGTGCTGTGGTACCAGGAGTGTCTTTGCTTTTGGAAAAAGAGTGTGTGGAAGAACATCTGTTAAACAGAGCCCAAAACAGTCCGTGGTCTTTGTCTTATACAACTGGGTTTTGTTGGGGTTCTGGAGGTTGCTGCAGAAGAGTTGGCAGGCCGCTGTAGAGGTGGTGCACTCGTGGTTCGGTCGCAGACCTGTTGGATAAGAGCTGTGGGTTGAAGGTTAGCTTAAAAAAAAAATACATCATTACTCAGTCTCGGGAGATTCCTGTGCCTTTCTTTTTTATGTATGTTCTGTACACTTATTTTGAAGGTGGTTCCAGTTGGGGCAACTATTTTTAAGGAGCGGTGAGTATTTTAGTTGTGGCTTGCCTGAGTTTCATTTTGCAGGCCATTTGCTCCTCTCCTTTCGCCATGACAGAGGAGAGTGTTTCTATGTTCGGATCTTTGTGGGATTATTCCCTTTTCCTAACTATTTTACCTAACGTGTCTGTGTGTGTGTGCTTTACCGATGTGGATGGAACCTTTTGATCAACATGTGAGTAGAACAATGTGAAAGGAAAGGGTTTTGTTGCAATTTGGGGGTTGCTGGTGATCACAACGTGCTCCAAGGACACGTGTATGCCCCTTTAGTCCCTGCACATGGCTTGCAATTAGGTTTTCCCTAATAAAATCAAATATCTTGGCTATGCTCTTTTTCTTGAAACTTCGTTTTGGACTACTTTTTTGTGGGTCATTGGGCGCCTCCCTAGTTCTTCATGTAATGCTGTTTTTATTGCAGCGTAATGGAGGCGGTCGGACAGGTGATCTGTGGCCCCAGTATAATTTTGATGTGGCAATGACTGGGGTTGGGCTTTCTCAAATGGTGTGTGGGAGGCCTTGTGTGATCTGATAGACAGGCCGGATGTGGCGGTGAGCGTATGCATGCACCTCGTGATGGTCATTTACATGATCCCTTTCCCTCCGAGCACCCCCCATCTCCCTCGGATCCAGGATATTTTGGGTTGGGTCTGCCGCCCCATCTGGGACCTGGGACTTCTACCCGGTGACATACTACCCTTGCAGTTTTGGAGGGATATGATCTGACAAGCAGTCTTTGGACGTTTGGAAGCCTTTTGGGGAGAGGAGGTTGCAGATCATGTGCTTATGTGGCAGTCAGGTGCACAGCCAGGACTCGTCAAGATTTGCCCAATACAGGTAATGAGCTGGGACAGCTGATTGCGCTGGTGAAGTTCCATACTGACTTTGGGCCATGTTGTTGCTTTGTGATCTATCAGACTCTCCAGAAAAGCTCCCATGGGACAAGGTCGAATGCCGCCGTCAAATCAATGAAGGCGACATAAAGGTGGTCTTGTTTTAAGGTTAAGTACTTCCAATATAGTGATTTGAACCTAAGCACTTGATCAACTGTGCTAACCCCTTTCTTGAATCTGGCCTGCCAATCGACAAGGATCTGATGGTTGACAATCCAAGAGCGCAACCTGGCCAGGACCGGTTTGCAAAATACCTTTTGGCTAATATCGATTAGGCTTATCGGTCTAAAATTCCCTGGGGAGTCTCTATCCCCCTTTTTGTAAATTGGGACTATTGTTGCTCACCCGCACATGGGGGGATGTTTCCCAATAATGTGACCACGGGGTCCTCCTCAGATCAGCCTGGGGCAGAGAGTGGCATGTGTGTGTCTTTAGGTGTATTCAACAGAAGTTTCAATCAATTGTGGCGGCTGCTCACCTCTCTTGTTGCAGATGTGAATCCGTACGGGTGGGGTCCTCTTCTTTCGGTTGCAACTGGGCTAAAAAAAAAAAGCAATCTCTCCTGGCTGGGTTGCAAAAATGTTGCTTGAATGTGGATTTACCTTAAAGAAATGAAAGACATGAGGTGTTTGGCAAAACAGGAACAGCTGGTGTAAATGCAGCGGCTGGGAGAGCAGTACAATCAATCAATCAATCAATCAGGAATTATAAAGCACTGCTAATCACCCGATAGGGTATCCAGGCTCTTGAAGGTCCCAGAGGCTTCTTCAAACAATGAGGTCTTGAGGGCCATTCGGAATTCCGGAAGTGAGGTGATGGTCCAGAGGTGCGTGGGGAGGATGTTCCAGGTTTTTGCTGCGATGTGAGAGGAGCATCTTCCACTTTTGCTTCGGTAGTCTTGGGTACACACCCCCCTCCGGCCAAATGTGTTTTATTGGGGGCCAATCTCCTACAACTAATGTAGTGTTGCTGCCTATCTGGGTTTTTCCCGTTTGCACATCATTTGTCTATGGGCTAAGTGTTGTAGGAAAGTACCCTCTTTTTGGCATGGTTACCCCGACTTTTGCCTGCTATCAGTGTGCTTAGACTATTTTCAGTGGGATCTTGCTAGCCAGGACCCCAGTGACTGTGCTCTCTCCCTCCAAGTTTGTGCACCCCACAATTGGCATACTGCATACTGGTGTCCCCTTATAAGTCCCTAGTATATGGTACTTAGGTACCCAGGGCATTGGGACACCAGGAGTCCCCCCATGGGCTGCAGCCTGTATTATGCCTCCCATGGGAGCCCATGCAAAATGTGTCAGCAGGCCTGCCATTGCAGCCTGTGTGAAAAGGGCATGCACCCTTTCACTACAGGTCACTACACCAGGTCACTGTAAGCCAACCCTATGGTAGGCCTTTCCAGTCCAAAGGGCAGGGTGAAGGTTGCTGTGTGGGAGGGCACCCCTGCATGAGCAGAGGTGCCCCTCCGAACTCCAGTTCCAATGCACTGGACATCGTAAGTGTGGGAAAGCCATTTTACCCGTGTACTGCTGTCCAGCTGTGGACAGCTACATAATGGTAACTCTAAATCTGGGCATGTTTGGTGTCAAACATGTCGGAATCATAAACCAATACTAATGCCAGTATTGGTGGCATGATTCCATGCACTCTGGGGGCTCCTTAGAGGCCCTCCCAGTATTGCCCCTACCAGTCTTTCAGAGTTTACGGGCAGCTCACGCTGCTGCCATCCCTCAGACAGGTTTTTGCCCTCCTGCTGCTTGACCAGCTCAGGCAGGAGAAAGCAGAACAAAGGATTCATTGTAGGAGAGGGAGGCAACATATTCTCCCTTGGAAATAGGTGTTACAAGGCTGGGGAGAAGTAGCCTCCCCAAGCCACTGGTTTGCTTTGAAGGGCAAATTTGGTGCCCTCCTTGCATAAACCGGTTTGCACCAGTTCAGGGACCCCTGGTCCCCGTTCTGGCACAAAACTGGACAAACGAAAGGGGACCACTTCCCTGTCCATCACTACCCCAGGGGTGGTGCTCAGAACTCCTCCAGGTGGCCACTTGGTTCTACCATCTTGAAAACAAGATGTGCAGAAGCCCCTGGAAGCATCAGAGTGGCCAGGTCAGGCAGGTGACATCAGTGACCCTCTCTGATAGGTGGTCACCGTGCAAAGTGAACAAGCCCCTTGTTAGGACTATTTAGGGACTCCCTTGCCTGATATGGCGTTCAACACTACCAAGACTCCTCTGCATCGACCTCTTCTGCTCCGGGCCACCAGAACTGCAACTGGACACTTCAGGAAAGACTACAACCCCTGAGACAACCTGAGACAACCTCCCCTTGCAACACTGTGTCCCCGGCTCCTTCCAGCATCTCCAACAGTTCCACGGCTGTCCATCCTCTGGAGTCGGCAAGAAGTCAGCTGCACCAAGAAGCAAGAAGGAATCTCCCTTGGAGTGAAGGAGTCACTCCCCTGCATCTGCAGGCTCATACAGCAATGATGAGCGAATCTGCCCTCCTCTGAAACTGAGAGGATCCTGCAACATAGGTGGTGGTCCGGACTGGTCCCTTTGGTCCTCTCTGCCCTCTGTCCACTTTAGGCGACGGTGAGCTGTAGCCTCTCCTTGCAGGATGGTACTCCTGTGCACTGCAACTCCTGCAGCAACCAAGCCTTGTTGTCTCCTACTCCAAAGGATCTCCAGTCTCCAAGTCGCTCCGTCCTCCAGCACTTCATGCTTGCAAGGACTGTCTCTCCTCTGCTGCTCTAGCGATGGGGAACTCCTCTCCATGTGTGCTTAATGGGCTTCACTGCTGCCATTGGGTTGCCTGTAGGGGCTGCGACTGCTTCTGCTGGCTCTCGTGACTGCTGAGGGTCAGCCTAGACTCCCCTCCAAGGGTCGAGTCCCCTGGACCTTGCTTGTCTTCTTCAGCCTTGCAACTCTTCTTTTGCTCCAACTTGCATTTGTCAAGGCTTGTTGGTGGTCCTTCTGACCACTGATTGCAACCCAGTGACTAAAGTGGGATATCATGGGCATGGCTCCAAGGACTTCTCTGCAGCTCCTGGGCGCCACAGCTGATGATCTTCCTCCCCCATTGACCTAGATCTTCATCCACAGAAGGGTGGGTTGTGGCTCCTGCCCCGTCTGGACACTCCAGCGTGGACAGGACTCTGTCTCTTTCATTTACAGGTCCTCTTTTTCCAGAATCTACCTTTGGGTTGATATATATGTACACTTACCTCCAGTTGGGGGACTGCCTATAAGTAATCTCGGGCCAGATGTAGGAAGTTCCGATTTTGCGAATCGGATGCAGAACGGTGTCTCAGACACCGTCTGCGATTCGCTATGGGGTCGCAAAGACCCACCTCATTAATATTAATGAGGTGGGTCGCATTTTGCGACCCCATAGCGAGTACCTGCACTCACAGGGATGGTGGCCTGCTGAAGACAGCAGACCTCCATGTCTGTTACTGCTTTTTAAATAAAGGAGTTTTTTTATTTTTTATTTTGCAGCCCGTTTTCCTTAAAGGAAAACGAGTTGCAAAATAAAATAAAATAACAAAACCATTTGGTTTCGTTTTTTCAGAATAGGCAGTGGTCCATTGGACCACTGCCTGCTCTGAAAAAACATTTTGGGCAACATTCACAAAGGGGAAGGTTCCCTTTTGCGAATGGGTTACCACCAGTGTGACACTGGTGGTAACTGCGAATTGCTTTGCGACCGCATTCGCGGTCACAAAACAATTTAGCATTGCAACCCCAGTAGCAAATAGGAAGGGAGCACCCCTTCCTATTTGCGGGCAGCATTCACAATTTGCGAGTCAGTACCGACTCGCAAATTGTGAATGAGCATTGCGATGAGCATTTTGCATGGGCGCAAACTGCGTTTTTCACAGTTTGCACCATCAAAATGCTTCCTACATCTGGCCCCTAGTTCAGAGCTACTGTATTAAAGTACCTTTATTTTTGTAATACTGTGTAGTTCCTTTAAGGTGTAATAAATTACTGTTGTGGTATTGCAAGTGCTTTACACTCCTCCTAGATACGACTTGGCTGCTAATCCACAGCTACCTCTAGAGAGCCCTGATTTCTTAGACACTGTCTTCATTCACTAATAGGGGTTGCATGGACCTGGTATAAGGTTCCAGCACCATAGGTATCCACCACACACCAGGCCAGCTTCCTACAAGTGTCAACTCACCTGTGATCTGTCAATCAGCTGCTTCAGGCCTAGGTCGCAGGGCTTGTCTGACCACGTATTTCTGACTCAGGGTTGATGAGGAGGACACATTGGGCGGAATCGACACAGTGATGAGAGTTTGTTGTTATGCGCACACAGATCATGGAGCACACTGACATTGTTTTTATCAATATCAACAGTGTATTAGATTGGAATGTGGTAGATTGGACTGGGCTGGACTGGGGTGGATTGTACTGGTGTAGGGTGGATGGGATTGGTGTGGGGTGGACTGGATCGTAGTGGGGTGGATTGTGGTGGATTGGAGTACGGTGAATTGGGATGGAGTGGGTGGACTGGATTGGGGTGAGGTAGACTGGATTGGCATGGGGCAGATTGTTTTGGATTGGAGTGGGTTGTTTGGGATTGGAGTGGGGCAGGGTGGAGTGCAGTATGTTCTGGATTAAAGTGGGTCATATCGGAGTAGGGTAGATTGGAGAGGGGCAGACTGGAGTGCGGAAGACTGAAATGGACTGGAGTGGGACAGGTCGTTCTGGATGGAAGAGGGGCAGACTGAAGTGGAGCAAATTGTTCTAGATTGGAGTGGGACAGATTGTTTTGGATTGGATTGAGGCAGATTGTCTTGGAGTGGGGCAGATTGGACTGGGGCCGAATGTATTAGGGTGGATTGGAGTGGGGTGAATTGGGTTGGTGTGGGTGGATTTGAAGGGAGAGGAGTTGATTGGATGGGAGTGGGGTGGATTGGAGTGGGGTGAACTGGGATGGAGTAGGATGGATTGGGGTGAGGTGGACTGTAGTAGGGCGTTCTTTTCAGATTGGAGTGGGGCGGAATGGAGTGGGACAGATTTATTTGGATTGGAGTGGGTCAGAATGGAGTGGGGCAAATTGTATTGGATTGGAGCAGAATGGAGTGAGGAGGATTTGAGTGGGACAGATTGTTTTAGATTGAAGTGGAGCAGATGGGACTGGGGAGGATTGGAGTGGGGCAGATTGTTTTGGATTGCAGTGGGGCAGACTGGAGCAGGCAGAATGTTTTGGATTGGAGTGCAGCAGATTGCATTGGGGCAGATTGCTTTGGAGCGGGGCAGATGGAGTGGGGCAGATTATTTTGCATTGGAGAAGGGCAGATTGTTTTGGATTGAAGTTTGGCAGATTGGAGGGGGTAGATGGGAGTGGGGCATATTGTTTTGGATTGGGGTGGGGCATACTGTTTTGGACTGGAGTAGGGCAGGTTGCTTTGAATTGGTGCATATAGCTTTTTTATTAGAGTGGGGTGAACTGGAGTGGGGCACATTAGATTGGGGTGGGCAGGGAGGGTTGGAGTGGGCTGGGTTGGGGTGAGTGGTTTGGATTGGAGTTGGGTGGACTGGTGTGGGTTAAAGTGGAATGGATTGGGTGGCAAGGACTAGAGTGGGTGGATTGGGGTGTACTGAACGATGTGTTAAAGCAGGACTTCAGAAATTACATGCAACAAAGAAGAAAACAAGTTACTTTACTGTAACTACAGTTATCCAGTATTGGTATCTTTCATAAATTCACATGCTTGAATCATCCCAGTCGTTGAAGTCCCACGGTACATAAAAAGCAATAATCAACAAATAAAATTATTTTCTATAGGTTATAATGGCAACACCAGTCACTCATTTAGCCTATCTAAGTCCCATGCCCAGAAGTGAGATAATCCAACCTTTTTGTTCTTGGGCGCACTCACCTAATCAGAAAAACTCCCATTCCTGCTCTCTAAGATCTGCTTAGCTAGGTTGGACACCTCATCCATATTTGTACCTATTTTGTTTTTGCCCTTCGTGCAGTCAAAATTGTTATTTTTTTTTAATCGCGTGGTGTGGGCTCATGATGATACAAGTCACTTACCTGTAACTGTAGTTCTCCAGTACTGGAAACTTTCATAGATTCACATGCTTGAATCATTCCCCGTCATAGAGATGGGAGTCCCTGGTGTAATACAAAAGCCATGCTCAATTGCACATAAAGCTCAGAGGCACTAGGCCTCTTAATTTAGTAACATCTTAGAGTCGTTTTATGAAAAAGGACCAAGCTTAACAGACAACCAATCAGCTCTCACTACCCTCTAGAACCCTCCTGTGAGGAGCTGATTTCCCTCAGATTTTCCACCGCACTTTGTGCTAAGGAGTCTCCTCTGAGCTCTACTCAGTTTTCCTCTCAGAAATCTTTCCTGAAGAGATTTGGATAATTTTTCTCTTCAGTAATCATTCAAGGTGGTTCAACCTGGCTACCATATCAGAGACATATAAAAAAGGACTTTTTAGAGCCTGTGCTACCTGCATGAAGAAAAGGCTGCATGTTGAGGATCAGCATAAGGACTGTGTATATTGTCTCTATCCTAGCCATAAACCTAGAAACTGTAAGGTATGTAGAACCTTTTCTAATAAGACTCTTAAGGACAGAGAGAGTCATCTTCTCATCTTGCTAAAAAAATTGAAATCCAGAGACAATCCAGTTTCTGAAGAGGACAGTGCCTCCTCTTCTGTTTCTGTGGTGAAAACACCTGTCAAACGACAATCTGAAGTTTCTTCAGAGGAAAGACTTAGAAAAGTTTTTTTTTTTAAACCTGCCGAGGTATCCTCCAAAATTTGTAGCCCTTCAAGGATGAAGACTAAAGCTTCAGACTTAAAGTAAAAAAAGAAGCCTGTTTTCTGAGCCGTCGACGCCACTGTTCAAGGTAAAGCATACCTTCAAGAAACCAACTTCTGCGCCGTCAACAGGATCATCGTCGGTGATGGCGCCGTCGACGGCTCAAGTCCTGACGACGACTTCCACCGTCGCCTCACTGTCTGTGTCTATGGCGAAAACCCGGCTCTTCGTCAACGGTATGCTCATCCTCGTCGACAGCACGTCCTATATCTTCACCGTTGGCGTTGATACCGCCAACGCTTTCATCAACGACCCCGCTGGCAAAGGCCTAGTCGATGCTGTTTTCACTGTCGACGGCCTCGTCAACGCTGCTTCCACCGACGACGGATTTGTTAACAGAACAACAACCGTTGACGGCATAGACGACGACACTCCAACCATCGACGACACTCCAACCGTCGACGTTTCCGCCGTCGACGACAACCGACCCGTCGATGCCATATCTCTCTTCGACAACTTTATCCTGGAGGCTCCTATTATTTCTCCACATTTTGGCGACAAGTGGAACTTGTAGGTGCCCATAGACATGAGTGTGTGAGAAGGAACTGCCATCTTGCAGCTGTCATCTCACTAACCCTGATGTGGAGGATCATAGAATCGCACTCCGCAAAAAGTTTAAAAAACCATGTAGTGAGCAGCATTTTGATTGTTTTCCATATAGATTGGGAAGTACGTGAGTTTCCATGCAGGTGCTGCAATGCTGCAACTAAAGAGATGTTTGTGACCAGTGTTGCCAGATTTTAAAAGCCCTCTAAAGCCCAAAGCGGTTGAATAACCAGCCCAAAGTAAGCCCAAATGAACCGGTCCCAGCCCAAAAAGTAGCCCAAACTTTTAAACACTGAAATAATGCAATTGTAGGCTGAAGCAAACATTTTAAAGCATTAATCAAATTTCTAGCGTAAGCAAATATGTGAAACTCACAGTGCCTAGATTATTCATTGCATTACACAATAAAAATGGAAATAAACTTGGGAAAAATAGTCACTCACTTCTTCTGATGAGCAGCAAATTGGAACAAGTAGTAAATCTGGACTTGGTGAGACACGTAAATCTTTGATTATGTGCACAGTAGTCCTGCTTTGACAAACCTTTTCACATTGACGCCTGAAGCAGCTACTTTATTTTCTTTTGTTTGGAGACAGAAAGATAAACATCACTTTGATCAAGTTCACAGCAGTCCTTTTGACACCAGTTTTGGCATTGGAGCCCTTTGTAGCAGGCAAATTATTTTCCTTTGTATTCAGACAGACAGACAGACAAGACAGAAGTAGCCACTTCCTAGGTAGTAATATGCTTGTTTCAGAGTGCGAGGCATGCACAGGTAAGTAAACATGGCTGGTAGAGTGAAACTGTGAATGGTTCATTCAGTCACTTAATCTGTTTGCTTTAGGTTGCTTCAAATCATTGGAATGGGCATGCAATTTTTCACGGCAGTACTTGAATGCAGCTTTGGTATCAGCTCATTTTATAGGGCATTCAGTCCTTTTAATTCAGAAACCATTACTACTCTTTTTATTATATTGTAATATTGAGCCCATTTGCCCATGTTGCAATAATTAAACTGCAACTGCTTGGCAGCTGGGATAACCAGCTCAATGAATAACTGTCTTGTTGAGACGATAGGGGACTACCTGAGACTGCAAGAGACAAAGTGACCATCTCTACATCTGTACTGGCATACCTGTGGTAGTCCTAGAGCGAATACATGGCAATTGCACTGTCTTCATCAAAGTATGAAAAGATAGGTTTTCCTGCTCTTGATAAGTTTACAGCGTGAGTGGTGTTTTGTGGCTGCTGCATGTTGCTTTAAATCGTTAAAATGGGCATGTAGGTCTATATGGCAGTACTTGCAGGCCGCTTTGAAATTATCCGATTTGACACGGGCAATCCATCTTTTTAATTCAGGATCCAACTCCCACTCTTTTCTGTATATTTTTTTATATTGTGCCCACTTGCCCACGGTGCAACAATTAAACTGCCAGGTTAGCTGGGAGCTGATCAATGATGAACTATGTCTGATGAGAGCCCAGTGGACTACCTGAAAGTGCAAAAGAAATTGCAATCATTGTCCCTAGTTCACGCATAATCATGTGCAAAGCAATAACAAAACACTACCTAGAATTGCCAATGGTTATTGTAGCATTCCTCTATTTTAAGTGTCCAAGGATGTCATGTACTTATTTTGTGGTACAACACCAGTGGATTCAATGGGGTTACAAAGTGGTGTTGACTCTGGTGCAAGTAATTTGTTTCACGGCAGACAATTGACTCTTTGGATTTTTCATGTTTTGAAATGGAGAATGAGCCAAAGGATGGCACTTCCCTCGTATTCAAGGTTAAATAAGAGGTATGCTCTAGCTTTCAAGCTGGTTTTATAATAAAGCAAGAACAACTCACTGGTAACAGCAAAAGTGAATACATCTTAATGGACTACCCCTCATAGTTACTCAACTTTTCATACCAAACTCAAGTTTGTGGAAAGCAGACCCAATCCTATTTTACAGTTCAAGTACTGTTAATCCCAATCTAATGTCAGCCCCAACATTCAAAGATAACATTTGCTACATTAGCTCCACCATTAACCTATGATAATCAACACCCTACAAAATGGATTCAAAGCACAACCTGTGTTCTTTTCACTGCCTTTCAGATGCACACAGTAGATAAGGGTGAAATGCAAGTAGCCATTTAGCATTCCCAGTGTGTATCTGCAGTCTGCTCTACTACTGTTCTACTTTCTGGACTTTACATTAAATGGGCAGCAGACCAGCATTTTACTCATTTCCTGCCTCCTTCAGACGTACTCAGGCACTACCCCTACACTTGTATTAGTGGGCTACCTCTACCCTGGACTTTGGAGGTCAACAGTGCCCTGCAGAAAAATACATCCTTGCATGAGGTGAAAAAGGCTGTTTGTGGAAGCGATAGATATTCTTCTGAAAATTCCTACCAGAAGCACCTACCAGAAGCCAGAATACAGTGACCCAAACTCTGTGAACTTAAACTTAAATTACTAGTAAAGGCTACTGTTTTGTGTCAAATGCAAGCTATGGCTATGCTGAGCAGAGCATGACAAGTGATGTAAATAATTTAGGCACTAAGATAACGAACACTACTAAGCAGTGAGGCTGAGCACTGACCATGTACCCTCATTTCACTTAGCTCAGCCAACGAGACCACATTTGTGCTTGCACTGCCTGCAACTGGAGTGAAATAAATGAATAAATTAGCAGAGCACACAGCTCAAAGCGCATTAAAAAAAGTATGGGAACTGTGATGCTGCATGCAATGGGGCGGGGTTAAACGTGCGGCTACGAAAAACTAAATATTCTCTTTGAGGTATCTATATACATAATAATAGCTCATGCCTTAAACGAAAAAATAGAAAAGTTAAGTTAATCACTGTATATTATGAAACCTCTATTAGTTAATTCACTGAAAGGTCTGTGTGTAACCAAAAAGCCACAGAATTAAATCTTAGTTGGCGCAATGGAGAATTGTGTGTTGTGCAAATGTAAGCCATTAGGTTAAACATGCATTACAGGCAGTATAAGATAGACTTCTCCCAAACATGCAAAAAGGTTTCGGATGAAATGGTTCAAGTAATACCCAAACTGAATTATTTATTTTTATTTAAATGCCCTGCGAAGCAGGCACTGCACAATTCAGCTTGTAATCCACTTGCAGTTGAAACCAATAACTCTTTGTCATCACCAACCTTCATGTGATTCCATCCAGTGCTTAATTTGTGCTTGTTGTTTTCGGTGCGCAGCACTGGCACTTATTTTTGAGGGACAGCACTATTTTTTCTGCCTCAAGCATTTACTGCGAGCAAAAGACACATATGGGAAAGGCGGAGGAAGGCAAAAATAAAAAAAAGTGCCAGAAATGGAGAGAGCAGAAAGCTGCAGGAGATGAAATGGCAGGGAATGGCTTAAAATGAATTAAAGAGGCTCGAGATGGCTTCAGGATTATGCTGCCTCGGTTTTTTGTGTTTGCACATTTAATTGCAGCAGCAGGGTGTTTAAGAGGAGAGCTTTGGACACCGGCATGCTTTTATTTACAAATTAAGCACTGGCTATGCCACCCTGGATGCCACTCACTCTTATTCAATCCTGCAATGCTTTAGATCCACTGCACTCTCAATCCACAATTAGCCCCTGAATATAAAAAATAAGGAATACATCTACTCACAAGTCACAAAGGCACAAATTGAATCACACCTACCTTGTCTTCTGCAGCGGCACACCAACCGGTCGCACATCAGCAGTAGGCAGTAGGGGCCGTAGGCAGTGACTACACAACAGGAAGGGGCTGGGGTCTCCTCTCTCCCGGGCCCTAATCTCTTACTCTGGGGCTGGCGTTAATTCGGGGAGCGCACAACAGAAGAGAATGGTCTGGGGGGTGTGGCACCACCATATGTGTGCAGGCTGAGGCTCAAGGCAGGGCCCGCACACAGAAGAGAAGAGTGAGTGAGGAGGAGGAGAGCCCCTCCCCACACACCAGACACCACCATGTGCCAGTCAGTGCGCACTCGCGGCCACACAGCATTTGAAATAGCGTCGGGGGGCAGGCCAAATAATTTTTGGTAGGGCCGTCAATTGGTTGTGCTTTCACGCGCTACTAGATTGAGTGCCCTCTGCCCCAACAACAATCAATTTCAACCACACACTCACACACAAAGTGTGTGTTATCATGGTGACACGACTCCCTCATCGAGCAACGTGACCCCACCTCACCCACCCCAACAACTTCACTGCTGACTAACTCAGCAGGGGTGCGTCGCAGCCGCAGGCCACCAGGCACCACAGCTGTTCAGCTTGCTGCGCAGGTGCACTGAGTCGACTCGGAGTCGGAAACAGTAGTCTGTTGTCAGAGTCAGACTCGTCACTCAGTCAGTGCAAGTTCACGAATCATGGACCATGATGAAGCATGAACTTGCACTGACAGTGACGAGATGGCAGCGGTGAGGCGCCGTCCCAGGTAAAAAAAAAAAATGCGCACAACATGCATTTAGGAGCCCAAAAAATAGCCACCCACCAGTTGAGTTTTTTCTCGCACAAATGAGAAAAATGTCGTCCATTTGTGTAGGAAATAGCCAAATGTGGTAACACTGTGTGACGTGACCTGAGCTAGGAAAAGAAACGCATCATCATGCACGTAAGCAGTCAGAGTGTGTGCGTGCATGAGCGTTCATCAAGACCGTCAGTAAAGTGTGTTACGTTACATACAGGCGTAATACCTCACAAGTTGGCAGCCGTTTTAAATTGTGTAACTCGTTAGAATACATAGGTGGTAATCCAGAACTTAAAGCACATGCATTTCTGTGAGATAAAAAGTGCGGCTTGTGGCGCAATCTACGTGGCAATGTGCATGGACTGTACCTCCTCAAAGGTAAAATTTACCAGCAATTATATTGTTGATCGATTCTGAGCAGTATTGTTTGGCAACCAACGACGTTGAGCGGTTTTGCTTGACAACCAATTCTTGGGCATAACTATTACTATCAAATATTTTTTGTATTCTATATGTTTATACTTCATGGCTTCAAACATGCATCAGTTTGTGCAACCTCCACCCTTTCTCCAAAATCCAAGAAAACATTTGGAAACAATGGTTTAGACTATTGGAGAATGATTTGGTTGGAATATATGCTGTGGGTTATTTACCTAGACAAAAATTGGCATTGTTATTTGGCAGTCTAGGCTATGCTGCTCAGGAGGTACTGGACAATTTACCGGTATTAGTGGCTTAGCAAACTAAGGGGGTCATTACAACCCTGGCGGATGGTGGAAAAGGTGCGGTAATACCGCAAACAGGCCGGCGGACAAAAAAATTGAATTATGACCCTGGTGGAAATCGCCAACAAAGACAGCCACTTTAACACACCGCCCGCCACGGCGGTACAGACAAGCAGCGCGGCGGTTACCGCCAACAGACAGGCGGGAGACAATGTAACACCCACAGTATTACAACAGGCCAAACTGCCACCTTTTCCGGGGCGGATTCACCGTGGATAAAAACACGGCGGAAACAGCTTTTGCTATGGGAAAACGCTCACATCAACACATCCCACGAGGAACGACGACTCCATGGACCCGGAACTCCAAATACTACCTGCCCTTGTCTTTCTGCTCGTTTACGACCAACAGCGACGTAGGCGCAGAAGATACCGGTGAGTACTGCATCTACGACACGGGGGAGGCGGAGGCAAAAGTCAGGGGGACACCCACCAAACACCCCCACCCTCGCATATTACAACATACACACCACAATCCCCCCGGAAGAATGCAAAGACAATGCGAATTTTGGTCAAACATTGTAATGTGCCAATATACATGTCATACAAAAATATACAGATATATATCTCTAAATCACTCATAATTATATATACAATACAAGAAGTAGTGCAGCTATGTACACAACAATGTCCGTGCACCAACAGTCCAAAAATGCTTGGGCGAGGCCCACAATAGATACCTGACCAAAATCAGAGAGAACACTGCCGGGGCATCAGATAGAAATACTACAGGCACCTCAGGGGGAAGGGAAGAGGGGGGGGGCACCTCAGCCAGGTGACTGCAAAGCCACATCCACGACGGGGCTCCATGCCCATTGATGTATCCTGGGGAGTGCAAAGCCACAGTCTCTCAAGTCTCTACATTGGGTGGTTTGCCCACTGTGCCATCCTGGGGAGTGCAAAGCCACAGTCTCACAAGTCTCTACAGTGGGTGGTTTGCCCACTGTGCAATCCTGGGGAGTGCAAAGCCACAGTCTCACAAGTCTCTACAGTGGGTGGTTTGCCCACTGTGCCATCCTGGGGAGTGCAAAGCCACAGTCTCTCAAGTCTCTACAGTGGGTGGTTTGCCCACTGTGCCATCCTGGGGAGTGCAAAGCCACAGTCTCACAAGTCTCTACAGTGGGTGGTTTGCCCACTGTGCCATCCTGGGGAGTGCAAAGCCACAGTCTCTCAAGTAGATGCAGGTCTCCACTGGTTCTGGAGGGGGACTGGTGCCCAGACTGGATGAGTCTCCACGTGAAAGTTCCTGTCCTGTCACTGTCCCAGCTGCACATGGGATAAGGATGCCTGATGTGGCGGTACATTCATTCCTACACGGTGCATGCCCTGTTCAGAGGTGCTTTGCCATGGCGGTCTTTGCCCTGTTCAGCGGTGCTTTGCCATGGCGGTTCAGGACTGTTCAGTGGTGCTTTGACATGGCGGTCTCTGCCCTGTTCAGCGGTGCTTTGACATGGCGGTCTTTGCCCTGTTCAGCGGTGCTTTGCCATGGCGGTTCAGGACTGTTCAGCGGTGCTTTGCCATGGTGATTCAGGACTGTTCAGCGGTGCTTTGACATGGCGGTCTCTGCCCTGTTCAGCGGTGCTTTGACATGGCGGTCTCTGCCCTGTTCAGCAGTGCTTTGACATGGCGGTCTCTGCCCTGTTCAGCGGTGCTTTGACATGGCGGTCTTTGCCCTGTTCAGCGGTGCTTTGCCATGGCGGTCTTTGCCCTGTTCAGCGGTGCTTTGACATGGCGGTTCAGGACTGTTCAGCGGTGCTTTGCCATGGCGGTTCTGATACTGGACATTGGTGTGTGGCATGACGATCTCCATACTGGACGTTGGTGTGTGGCATGACGATCTCCATACTGGACATTGGTGTGTGGCATGACGATCTCCATACTGGACATTGGTGTGTGGCATGACGTTCCATCATTGGCCAGCGGGGCTGTGGCATCCTGTCGCCTCCTGGGCTTTGACTCCGGCAGTGGTCTATGGACCAGTAACGATACTTGGGCCCTCCTGGGCTGTGACTCCGGCGGTGGTCTCCTGACCAGTGACGATACTCGGGCCCTCCTGGGCTGTGACTCTGGCGGTGGTCTCCTGACCAGTGATGATACTTGGGCCCTCCTGGGCTGTGACTCTGGCGGTGGCGGTGGTCTCCTGACCAGTGACGATACTTGGGCCCTCTTGGGCTGTGACTCCGGCGGTGGTCTCCTGACCAGTGACGATACTCGGGCCCTCCTGGACTGTGACTCTGGCGGTGGTCTCCTGACCAGTGACGATACTTGGGCCCTCCTGGTCTGTGACTCTGGGGGTGGCGGTGGTCTCCTGACCAGTGACGATACTCGGGCCCTCCTGGGCTGTGACTCTGGCGGTGGTCTCCTGACCAGTGACGATACTTGGGCCCTCCTGGGCTGTGACTCTGGCGGTGGCGGAGGTCTCCTGACCAGTGACGATACTTGGGCCCTCTTGGGCTGTGACTCCGGCGGTGGTCTCCTGACCAGTGACGATACTCGGGCCCTCCTGGACTATGACTCTGGCGGTGGTCTCCTGACCAGTGACGATACTTGGGCCCTCCTGGGCTGTGGCGGTGGTCTCCTGACCAGTGACGATACTTGGGCCCTCCTGGGCTGTGACTCTGGCGGTGGCGGTGGTCTCCTGACCAGTGACGATACTTGGGCCCTCCTGGGCACAGACTCCGGCGGTGGTCTCCTGACCAGTGACGATACTTGGGCCCTCCTGGGCACTGACTCCGGCGGTGGTC
Organism: Pleurodeles waltl; assembly: GCF_031143425.1. Lineage (NCBI taxonomy): Eukaryota > Metazoa > Chordata > Amphibia > Caudata > Salamandridae > Pleurodeles > Pleurodeles waltl. Next base: position 1,310,216,218 of record NC_090437.1, on the reverse strand, counting down.
TCCTGACCAGTGACAATACTTGGGCCCTCCTGGGCACTGACTCCGGCGGTGGTCTCTGGACCAGTGACGACGGTGCTAGCGGTTGTGTCTGGACTGCCGGAAATGATGGCGCACCTCTCCGCCATGACACTCACAACAGGCTGGGGAGACTTCCTCTGGACCTTCCCCACCTTCTTTGGAGTTACAGCTGACTCACCAATCGCCTTGGATCCCATTTCACTTGTTGTCCCACCAGGAGTCTTGACACGGTCCCGTCGCCCACTCCCCAATTTCAGAGCCTTTACAGGGGGTGGGCTGCCAGTGCCTTGGCTCTGGGTCCTACTGCCTGCCCTGGTGGACGGTGCACTCCAAAAACCTGGAACACGCACCACTGGTACTGGAGGCTTTTTGGCTGAGGCACTACGACGGGACTGATGAATTGGAGGGGGGGTGAGGGCAAAAAGGTCAATTTGACATAGGGACAGTTTCTGACGGACACTGGGATGGGTAGCTGGAGGGGCTCTGGGAGTGGAGGAAGAGGAGGTGGTTGTAGGAGGTGTCACTTTAGGTGTTTTGGGTGCAGGTACTGGAGTCTGTCGTGAGGTGGATGGATGTTGGGTGAGTGATTGCCGGCGTTTGTGTACTTTGGGAGGGGGCGTCACAGACACACTGTGAGAGATCACAGGGGACGTGTAAATGGCAGTGGAGGTGGTGAGTGCAGGTGAGCGGCTTGTGGTGGTGGGTGTCATGGTGCGAGTCCTAGTGCTTGTAGATGTGGTGCATGCAGGTGTGTGTGTAGACGAGATTGGGAGGGAGGAGGGAGAAGAGGAGGAGGGGGACACAGTGGATGTTGCTGTGTCTGTATGTGGGTGAGGCTTGTGTGAGTGCCTGTGGTGTGTGTGGTGCCTATGTTTGCTTGAGCTACTTGTGTGTGTTGACTTGTGTGCATGCTGATCTGTAGGTGTGCTTGGGATGGGCTGGGGTACAGGGGATTGGGTCTGGGTGGAGGAAGTTGGAGGGGGGAGGCTGGACACAGGGACAATGGCTGCCATCAGTGCTGAGGCCAGAGATTGCAGGGTTCGCTGAAGGGCAGCCTGACCAGAATGAATGCCCTCCAGGAATGCATTACCGTGTGGCCCTCCAGGAATGCATTACCGTGTTGCAACTCTCGTTCCACACCCTGGAAGGCATTCACAATGGTAGACTGCCCAACAGTGAGTGACCTGAGGAGGTCAATGGCCTCCTCACTGAGGGCAGCAGGGGTAACAGGGGCAGGGCCTGAGGTGCCTGGGGCGAAGGTGATGCCCACCCCCCTTAGGTGAGCGGGCACGGGGCAAACGCTGAGGGGCTGCTGGGAGGGCTGTGCTGGTAGGGGAGGTGGCGGCTGTACCTGTAGAAGTGGGGCGCACAGATGGTGCCGCCACCACTGGGGAGCTCCCATCGGCGGACGAGTCCGTGTCGCTAGTTGGTGATCCGGTGGCCGACGTGAAGCTCCCCTCGCCCTCCATCCCACTGGTGCATTCAGAGTCTGTGGTGTGGCCCTCCATGGCCATGTGGGATGCAGCTCCCTCGTGCTCCGGTGCCACTGTACCTCCGCCTGATGATGCTGATGTACAAAAGGACAGGGAGAGCAGGAAAAGGGGGGGAGACAGAACAAAGAGAGTTTTAGTGCATGGCATACCGCTACCGTTGGCGGACAAGACAGACGCAGCAGCCCCATGCATTACGCCGTGCTCCTGGCCTCTGCACATGCAATTTCTGGGATATGGCCTACATGGCAATGGTGGAAATCTGCGCACATGGATGCCACAGGGGCAACTATACCTCAACTTGGCACTCTTCTGAGGTGGGGTAGAGTGCCACATGTCACACATTACGGAGGGGCCTTGCCTACCTAACTCGCCCTGGCCTAGGGACACACACAGCCCACCTCCCCCACCCAGACCCCTCCACTGCACGCAAAGTCCGCAGAATGAGGTTGTACTCACCCCCTTGTGTCTGCTGTGATGTCCTTAAGCGCCCATCCAACTCCGGGTAGGCCACCGCCAGGATCCGGAACATCAGGGGAGTCATGGTGCGACGGGCACCCCTCCCACGTTGGGAGGCCATCCCCAGCTGAGCCTCCGCCGTCTTCTTGCTGCAGCGGTGAATGTCCTCCCATCTCTTACGGCAGTGGGTGCCCCGTCTCTGGTGGGCCCCCAGGGTCCGGACCTCCGTGGCGATGGCACGCCAAATATCCCTCTTCTGGTGGACGCTGACCTACATGACATGCACAAGGAAAGAGGAACAGTCATTACCAACTGCACTGTCGCTGTGAGTGGAGTGGCCCCCTCCCTACTCTGGCCATGTGGGCCTTTTATTCCCATGCTTTACTGTAGTATCAACTCTGTCCCCTTCCCTCTTCCACCCAGCCCTGTCCACCCCAGCCTAGCCCATACAACATGCTCCCTGTGTACTAACCTGTTGGTCTGGAGGACCGTAGAGTAGCATGTACTGGGGGAGGACCCCATCCACAAGTTTCTCCAACTCCTGTGCAGTGAAGGCAGGGGCCCTTTCCCCAGACGCAGCAGCCATCGTCGCTTCCAGACCAAGGTCACAGCAGCACTAGCAGTGTAGGTCATCTCCTGTCGAAGGTCAGGTATCTAGTGATTGAACAGATAGAAATTGGCGGTGACGTCCGCGGCGGTGACGTGCGCGGCGGTGCACATCATCACCGCCGGCGCACCTGTTCATTGGCTCCTGGGACCCATAGGGTCCAATGTTAACCAATGCAGCATTGCGCCGCGGTCTACAACCGCCTACCGCGACAGTGTGCAACGCCAGCGCTGTTACCCCACAATCCCATTATCCCAGTTTAGAGGTCAGGCAGCCGCCATTTCGGGGGCCCACATGGCTTCATTTACTACTGCGTCACACATACCGAGGCCTACACTCAACACACATCCAGGAAGGGTTTATTGTCTGGTGTAGTCTTGTGTGTGACTGTGGGTACATACCTAGAGGAATAGTGACTGTTTATTCGCTGTTGTCCTTCTTAGGCACCGTCAGCTGGGACATACGAGAAGATGGCGGAATCCTCCGGTGTACCGACCGCTGGTGGACCTGTTGACAATGGAAGAGAGACATTTAATCATCACCTACAGGTTTGACCGTGCCACTATCCATGAACTATGTACCCAGTTGGAGCCAGACCTGATGTCACCAATCCGTCATCCGACTGGAATCCCCCCTGACGTGCAGGTGCTGTCAGTGCTCCATTTCCTTGCAAGTGGGTCTTTTTAGACAACTGTGGCCATGGCATCAGGGATGTCCCAGCCTATGTTTTCCAATGTCTTGTCCAGAGTGTTGGCTGCCCTGCTGAAACACGTAAGGAGATACATCATTTTCCCTGAGGTGGAGGATTTGCCTACAGTGAAAGGTGACTTCTATGCCCTTGGACATATCCCCAACGTCATAGGTGCCATTGATGAGACCCATGTAGCTCTGGTCCCCCCCCGCAGGAGTGAACAGGTGTGCAGGAACAGGAAGAGTTATCATTCAATGAATGTCCAGATGGTCTGTTTGGCAGACCAGTACATCTCGCAGGTAAATGCTATGTTCCCTGGCTCTGTGCATGACGCCTACATCCTGCGTAATAGCAGCATCCCTGATATGATGGGTCAACTCCAGAGGCACCGTGTATGGCTATTGGGGGACTCTGGTTACCCCAACCTTTCCTGGCTACTGACCCCAGTGAGGAATCCCAGGACCAGGGCAGAGGAACGCTACAATGAGGCCCATGGGCGGACTAGGAGGGTGATCGAACACACCTTCGGCCTCCTGAAGGCCAGGTTCAGGTGCCTCCATATGACAGGTGGGTCCCTATTCTACTCACCAAAGAAGGTGTGCGACATCATCATCGCCTGCTCCATGCTCCATAATTTGGCATTGCGACCGACGCCAGGTGCCTTTTCTACAGGAGGATGATCCAGATGACGGTGTTGTAGCAGCTCTGGAGCCTGTGGAGCCTGTGGACAGTGATGAGGATGAAGCTGAGGAAGAAGAAAACGACAACAGGGAGTCAGTCATACAGCAATATTTCCAGTGAAACACAGGTGAGTACATTTTCAGGTTTAACATTATATTAACTTTCACACCTCTACCTCTATCCTGTACCGACATTTCACTCACTATTTGTTAACTGAGTTGTCCCCTTCCATTTCAGTTTCACAAATGTGGTAACCTACGTGTCAACTGCTTGCATCCTGAAGGGCTTGTGATGTGTGACATTGGTATGTTAGCCTTCCAATGGGTAACCCATTATGACACTGTCATTGATAATACAAAATTACAAATCATAGACTGACTCCATTTTATTTAGTGTTTCAAGAGTGTTTATTTAAGTGCTAAAAAATGAAGGGGGGTTGTGAAATGGGGATGGGTGATGGTGGAGGAATGTCCATGGCAGAGTCCAGTCTATTAGTCTCACAGGTACATTGCACATCAGGCCATTGGAAGTGGAGCTGGGGCAGTTCCGATTTGGACAGGGTAACAAAGTGGGACAGTGGGGGGACAATCAGGGTGGTCTTATTTCCTGGCGGGGGTCTTGCCATCTTGCTCTGTCCTGTTCCTGGATCTCAGGGCCCGCTTGCGTGGTGGTTGTCCGTCTGCAGGGGATGGGGTGCTGGTGTGGTGGTCCTGTGGCGGGGCATCCTGTCCACTAGCGCCGGCGGAGGTGGTGGGCAGTTCATCGTCCTGACTAGTGTCAGGGGCCCCTTGGAGTGCCACGGTGTCCCTCAAGGTCTTTTGAATGTCCGTCAGCACCCCTACGATGGTGCCCAGGGCGGAGCCGATGGTCCTGAGCTCCTCCCTGAACCCCAAATATTGCTCCTCCTGCAGACGCAGGATCTCCTGCAACTTGTCCAGGACCGTCGCCATCGTCTCCTGGGAGTGGTGGTATGCTCCCATGATGGAGGATAGGGCCTCGTGGAGAGTTGGTTCCCTTGGCCTGTCCTCCCTCTGTCGCACAGCAGCCCTCCCAGTTCCCCTGTGTTCCTGTGCCTCCGTCCCCTGGACCGTGTGCCCACTACCACTGCCCCCAGGTCCCTGTTGTTGTTAGGGTGTTGGGTTACCCTGGGTGCCCTGTAGTGGTGGACACACCGCTGATTGACCTGTCCTGGGTAGAGAGGTTTGGGCCCGCTGGGTGGGTGCTGTGCTGGTGTTACCAGAGGGTGGAAGCTCGGTGTTGGGCTGTGGCTGGGCAAGGGGAACAGACTGTCCTGAGGCCCACGATGGTCCGGGCTGGTCATCAAGATCCAGTAGGGCAGAGCTGCTGTCATCACTGTGGGCCTCTTCTGGGGGTGGAGTGGTGTTGTCTGGACCCTCTGGTGTGGTGACATTCCTTCGGGTTCCTGCGGGGGTATAAGTACATGATTATTGCATGTGTGTGTGTAATGGTGTGCAATGGTTGGGTGTGCATGAACCCCAGTGCAGGCATTCCTGTGTGTGGGGTTGTGTGCTGATGGTTGGGGGGTGTTCTGGGTATGTGCAGTGGGCATGCTTTAGTGATGGGTGTCCATGCTTAGTTGTGTCATGCAGGTCTTGGGGTTGGGATGTGTAGTTGGTGTTATGGGTACATTAGTGAGGAGTTTGGGGGATAGGGGAGGGTCTGAGGGTGGGGGTGTGTGATAGCATGCAGGTAGGGCGGGGGATATGATAGTGAAGATTTTACTTACCAGTGTCCGTTCCTCCAACGACTCCTCCGAGGCACTCAGGATGCAAGATGGACAAGACTTGCTCCTCCCATGTTGTTAGTTGAGGGGGAGGAGGTGGGGGGTCCGCCGCCAGTCCGCTGTACCGCGATGTGGTGCCTAGAGACCGTGGAACGCACCTTCCCCCGTAGGTCGTTCCACCTCTTCCTGATGTCCTCCCTATTTCTTGGGTGCTGTCCCACTGCGTTGACCCTGTCCACTATTCTTTGCCATAGCTCCATCTTCCTGGCTATGGATGTGTGCTGTACCTGTGAGCCAAATAGCTGTGGCTCTACCCGTACGATTTCCTCCACCATGACCCTGAGCTCCTCCTCGGAGAAGCGGGGGTGTCTTTGGCGTGACATGGGGTGTTGTGTGTGATGTGTGGGGTGGTGTATGTGTTGATGAGTGTGGTGAGTGTAGTTGTAGGTGGTGATTTGTGCGTGGATGTTGTGTGGGTGATGGTGTTGTGTGCCTCTGTGTGATGGGGTTGTCTATTCTGTGCTCGCTCTCTCTCTCGCCTTCTCGCAGAATTTTTTGTTGTAGGGGTTTGTGGGTGATGTGGGTGTGTGTTTTATATTGTATTGGATGTGTGGGAGTGGTGTGTGTATGTGTATCAGGTGTGAGTATTTGGAATTGTCCAATGTGGCGGTGATTTGGAGGTGTGTGTATTTGGAGAGCGGCGGTGTGTACCGCCAATGGAATACCACGGTTGAAAGACCGCCGCGCGGATTCGTGGGTCGTAATGGCATGGGTGTGTTTCTGTTGCCGTGGAGGTGGAGGATTTGTTTCCGCATGTTTATCGCTGACCTTTGGTGTGGCGGGATTGTGTGGGTGTCTGAATTTCTGCGGATTCCGAGATGTGTCTCATAATAGCTGTGGCGGTCTACCGCCGCTGCAGCGGTGTATTGGCGGTCTTCTGCACGGCGGTAAGCGCCTTATACCGCCAATGTTGTAATGACCCCCTAAATCTGGTGAAGGTGATTGGGTCCAGTATAAAGAAGGAGTTGAAAGATTAAAAAACATTATTCAGAAGAACCAAGTGTAATGCTTGAAAGATACAGGTTTTTCAAACAGGGCCAGCACACTGAAGGAAGCGTAGAGGAATATGCCTCAGCTTTAAGAATTTTTACAGCAACTTGTGAATTTGGAGCAAATACTGACATATAAATATATGTGACCAATTTATATTTAATTGTTTCTGAAAAAAGATACAGAAAAGATTTTTGGCATGTCGCAATTCAACACCTATGGAAGCTATCGATTCAGCGAAATGTATAGAACATTCTGTGAACTCATCAAGAGTGCTTAATGCTGATGTACCAGTTATTATGTTGATTACAAATACAAAATGATACAGAGTTGGATAAAGAGGAGATAACTTTAGTCAACATACGTGTAAAGGAGGAAAAAACTTCACCAACAGATCTAATGTTATGGGCTACAGATGTGGTGAAAAAAAAAAAAAACATCACACAAGTAACAACACAAGTTACCCAGCTGTCAGGAAATGTTGCTTAGCCTGCAAGACGATTAGACACTTTCAAGCAGCGTGTAAATCAAACAAGAACACCATTAAGATCAGCAGTGTAGACTTACCTGAAATTATATGCACTGAAAAACTTAGAAACGTTGGTCAAAGGGCCATCTGTGGATGCAACTAGTGTCTGCCAGTAATGACAGGGTCTCCGATAACAATTTTGAGAGATTTCACTTTTTATGAGAAATATAACAATATCGTCCATATACCGTCTGATATTAACCCTAAAGCGTTTGGAGAAACAGAAATTGATATACTGGGGTATTTTATGTCATGGGTATAGTGTTTAGGGAGAAAAATTAAAACTAAAGTTTATGTTACAGTGAAAGGAAAAAATATTATAAGATGGCAAGATCTGGCAAAAAAAAAATGGGTACATACCTAGTTCCAGGTGTAGAAAATCCGGTGTAGTTGGAATAGTTCCCATAGGATATAATGAAGAAACACGTATCACACAAACATCTATTTCTAGCATTGAGGAGTCTTATGAGATTCATGACATCTTGAAGGATCACAATGATGTATTCAATGAACAAGTGAAGCCAAAGGGTTGGAAGACCACTTTAAGCTTAAGCCAGACGCCCAACCTGTTATTCACAAGGTATGTAATGTGCCAATCAGTGTAAAGGATGATTTGAAGAAAATATTAAAAGATATGTGCCCCAATGGTGTTATGACACCTACTAATTCTTCGCAGTGGGTGTCACCCATAGTAGTGGCCAGGAAGAGAACAGGTGAGATTATGTTGCGTGAGGACTTGCGCACATTGAACAAGAACATATTGGTTGACAATCATCCCATTCTTAGGATACAAGAGTTATTAGCTGGGGTTTGGCTGACGCAGCCAAGATGGAGGACAAGTCCGAGAGATGCTCTTGCAATTCCCTCCTAAATCCTCCACCATCCTGGCACCATGGCCCCCCCCCCAACAGCATGTCAACACTCCTGTCAACCCCCTGAGCAAGTGGAACTGCCCTGCTTTGTCTTCCATACCTTTGTAGGCCAGACAACTGCAGACACTACCTTGCACTGACCCGTCCAGACCTTCCGCAAGATGGTGGCGGTCCCTGCACAGTAGCCCAGGGATTGCCGTTTCCGCCTGAGGGACGTCCTTGGTCCCGGACTCCTTGCTGCCATCATCCCGGGATGGAGATTGACCATTGCAGCGGGCGCCTCTGGGGCACAACCGCCTATAGACACTTGCAACTTGGGCTGTATCTGGTCGATTGCCGCTGCTGGGCTGTACATGGCCGATGACTGGGGATGTATGAGTGGAATCGTGGCCCCGTCTGACTCTCTGCCCCAGCTCAGAATACTGCGCCTCAAGGAAGCGTCGAGGTGCGCAGAGACACCGACTTGGACCGCGTGTTTGGTGTGGCAGCCCCGGCCTGTCTTACGATCCCGTCAGAGGTGCTGCACGGCCCAACAGGTTGCAGGCTGCACAGCTGCACAGCATGCCCACGCAGCCTGAGCCCCTTTAGAGGTGTGTGTTTCTTCCCAGAGCCCTGTGACAGATTCCTGCTACAGCACAAGGTGCCTCATCAACAGCCCCTTACATAGCAGATGAGCGTGGGGCAGCTACTCACCAGTGGTTCAGTCGAGGGGAGCCACCATGGGCTGGGGCCTCGCATCCATGCCTAAAGCTCCTTGAGCACGTTGTACTGGCTCTGGGAAGCCTCCAATTTCCCTCTTAACTTGACTATAGACTGTGGTGCTGTCTCTCCTAAGCACAGGAGACAAGGGCCCTCTACAAACTGTAGCTACTGCTGCACTGTCTTACCCTCCTTTAATAGTGTACGTGGGGGTGAATGGGTCCCCCGACACGAGCAGAGCCCAGTTGACAGTGGAAGGCCCTCTTTGGCTGACCCGGTATATTCCTGTGCCTTGCCTCAGCTGCTCATGCCGCCTTGAGATCGGGCTAAGTGGGCTAAGGGGACGTACCTACTATTTCTCTACAGTTTGCCCCTGATGAAAGGAGATGTGCATTAGCATCCACCAGCAGCCTTGTTTCAAACCTTGTTTGAACTTATTTTGTGGACATTTATCTGGGGGACCGGCCTACACTTTTGACTGGCGGCAACAAGGATAGTCAATTCTTCCACCTTAAGCTTTCAATTCAAGATTGACAAGTTTGCTACCTCTGCAGCTGATCACCAGATGAAATCTGCAGGAAGGGACCCCTCCTTGACTGACACAGTCTCCTCTGATGTGAATCATATCCTCCAAGCCATCCAGCCGTCTAAGGAGGCTCTGGAAATGAAAAACAGAGAGAATGGAATAGATATGGCCTTGTTGCGGCAAGATCTTCACAAAGTGGCGAGATGGGTAACTGAGACAGAGACTCACTTGTCCACTCTCAAAGATGACTCTTCAGATGTTAAAGCCAAAGTTTCTGCCCTACAGGCAACAGTTTGGACTCTTGAAGCCAGGACGGAAGAAGATGAAAACTGTTCCTGCCAAAATAACACTTGCCTGGTAGGATTCTGCGAGGGGGGTTAAGACCCCCCCCACTCAATTACCTTTGTGGATACATGGTTACAATCCTGGATACCGGAGGGTTACCTAGTACCGTGGTTTGTGGTGGAACAGACTCACTAGAACAGAAAACCCCTCCTGGGGCCCCTCCACGCCCATTGATCATTCAAATCATCCACTCTTATCAATCGTTGAAACTCATGATCTTTCATGATTATACAAGGATGACCAAGCTCACCGCAATTCCTTTGACGTGGTGAAGCAGAAGCTCAGGGCCTAACCCGTCCCCTATGTGCTGCTGTTTCCCGCCACACTGTTTCTTCAACACCTCAGAGGGGGTGTGGGAGTGGGAGACTGAGCAGCGGGCTTTCGCAGTCATGACTTCTCAGGAGATGTGGGGAAGGAAATCTCAACTGCCTCACAACCATCCGTAGCCCACTCCCTCTCTCGTTGACTCTGCAAATCCAGGAGCAGGAAGGGTGGGGGTGTGCTTGATCCCCTGCATCGTCTGCCTCTGAGTGCCCGAGTCGGTGCTTCCTCCCACAGATGAAACGGTTCCCCGACAACTTCAGGACAACCCAGTGCCAGGGAACAATGGTATAGTGTGTCATCTTTAGCAGCCTCACCATGATCTCATGAACTCCCTGTGTTGAAAACTATTTACCCTTGATCCGGGGTGCCTAATAACATTGTTATCCTTTACATTAATCCTTTTGTAGGGAGAATATCTTCTGCCTCAAGGACCCAGTTATGTGTTCCATGATTGTTGGGGATTGCTGCTGGGCGACAGATGCTTCCAGGGTGGAGGTGTGGGGTGGGGAGAATTGGGGATAATGTTGTGGGTTTTGTTTGATTACTTTGTGGTTGTCTTTTGCTTTTTGTTTTTTCTTACGTTTTCTGCTTCTTGCCACTGAGCACTCTTTTTGGAGACCAGAGCTGCTCTTCTACCGATCCCCACAAGTCACATGCCGACTGGTGCCATGATGAGACTCACCCTTCTCTCCTGAAATGTCAACGGTCTCCTAGACCGTATTAAATGCACAATGGGCCTAAATTTCTACATTGACACTGTCCATATATAGTCTTATTACAAAAGACTCACCCTTATGGGCATTAAGTGCTGCTTTCTTGGCAGATTTGGGAATAATTGTGTCTTCCACGCTGGCTTTTCTAGATGCTTGTGAGGTACAGCAATCCTCCTCTAAACAAACTCCCCTCTTGTAGTCACCCAGACGTTCCATGACCCACAGGATAGATACATGGGGGTGGCGGGTTGGTTGGAGGAAAGGTAATACAATGTCTTTAGCAGTTATGTTCCTCCATACTTGCAAACACAGACATTCCAAGACCTAACTCAACTCATGGCCGACTTGCTCCATGGCTCCCTGAACCTTGGGGGCGACTTAAACGCAGTAATCAATCCACTCCTAGACTTATCTGGCCCCATTTCTCAAGACAGATGAGCTCGGTCCCGCTCCTTGAAAGGCTCGCTGACCTCATTGGGCCTCTGTGATCTCTGGAGGGTCTTCTCCCACATGACGGCCTCCACCCAACTGCTGTCCCAGCTTGATTAGGTCTTCCTTTCGGCAACAGACATCTCCGCCGCTGTGTCTGATGGATGAGGGATTGGTAAAATATCTGGCTGAAGAGCTAACATCCTATTTTGACCTTGATACTGGCTCTGTACAAGACTCTTGCACTCTCAAATCAATAATTTGGGGATGGGCGAGGAGCTATCTCAAACGTAAAGAAAGAGATAGGAAACATGACACTGCAGAACATTAATGACATCCCGCTCCTTTCTTTGACTTTGGCCCATCCGAAAGCCCTACAGGAACCGATCACAGAAGACAAAATTAATGCTTTTATTATGGACATGAAAGCCCAGGTAGCTTCCCTCTTGAACATTATTCCACATTTTGTGATAAACTGGTTTTCCACTTACTTAGGCTCTATAAGGAGGCCACTGAAAAGGGATTATTTCCTAAGGGCCTAGATTTAGGGCATATTGTCATTCTTAAAACAATCCCACGAACATTATTCCACATTTCGTGACAAACTGGTTTCCCACTTACTTCGGCTCTATACAGAAGCCAATGAAAAGGGATCATTTCCCAAGGGCCTAGATTTAGGGCCTATTGTCATTCCTAAAACGACCCCACCCTTGCTCGACCATGGATTCTATTGCCCCATCTTCCTAATTAATACTGACATTAAAATCTATGCCAAGATTCTGGCGACCAGGCTCCACCCAGACCTTTCTGCCCTGATCCATCCTGATCAACGCGGCTTCCGAACTGTAGTACCCAACACTGCATCCGGCTGTTGCACTGTGACCTTGGCCGCATGGGGGACCCAACAGGGGACTTCACGTTATTCCTTGTCAACTTTGAAAAGTCCTTTGACACTGTCGAATGGGATTACCTGGCAGCAGTTCAGCTTCACATGGGCTTTGTGTCCCGTTTCCGCACAATTACCTCACTCCTGTACTCACACCTGATGGCTCAAGTCTGCAACAACGGGGTGCTATCTGATCGATTACCAATTGAACTGGACAAGTTGTTTCTCTTCCCCACTGCTCTTTGCCCTAGCTATTCAGCCCTTGGCACATTTGGTCCGATGCGATGCACAAATTGAGGGGTGGCACTGGACAAGCGCCTCTGAGGACAGAATTGCGTTCTACGCAGATGACGTCCTCCTCTTCCTTCCAAACCCAGCAATCTCGGGTTCTCGAGCTCCTTTGTCTTTTTGAGGAGGCCTCCATCTTGCGCTTTAATAAAGGAAAATCACTTCTTATTCCTCTGAGAAGAAATAATGCACCGACCAACTGGAGATCAGGCATCCCTCTACATCATCTCAGATTTAAATACTTTGGCATACACGTAGCAACTATACCAGAACCTACTCAGACTAGCCTTAGTGCTCTTCAAGATAAGTGTCAAATTAAGCACCTGACTAAGTGGCATGATCTCCCTTTGAATCTCCTTGGTAGAGTCGCACTGATAAAAATGATGATACTACCCCATTGTCTCTATATACTGCATAATGTCCCACTCTGCATTTATAATACCTGGGTCACAGAGGTGGCATCACTACTTTGCACCTTCCTCTGGCATGGGCAACCACCCCGAACAGCTCAAGTTACATGTTACCATTCCGCTTACGAGGGATGGATTGGGGCAGTGGGCATTCATTTATATTACTAGGTGTCCCACCTTCTTGTTATTAATGATTGGTTGACGGGTGGATGGAGCGATCCGGCGTACCAGTTAAAACTTAGTGGCCTGGGTCTGAAAGGGCTAATGTACTATCTGTATGGGTCTCTGCTTCCCCTTACATTTCCAGAGGTGACCAGGATGATCTTGTTATGGCGGGGGGCTCTTTGATTCATGGACTGGAACAAATGGCTAAAGGGTCAAACTCCCATGTGGAGGATTCCACCGTTTGGATCTCATTGCCATTTATACATTAACCGACATTTGGAAAGGGTCTGTCATGTATTCTTTGCCGAACTTCAGGCACAGTTCTCTCTATCTACTACCCAATTCTACCGATACCTATAGGCGCATCACACCCTTGACTCCAACAGCGAGGAACTGCACGACCTCCCAGACTTTAATCCTCTCGAAGCCAGGCTGATGTTTAGGGGGGGTTGAGTGAAGGGGGAGTTTCCGGACTATCTTGTGCCCTGGTGGGCAAGCCCCAAGACCTCTGGAGTCACTGCGCATTAGGTGGGAGGGCTGGCTTGGGAGTTAGACGAGGCTGACTGGCAGGAGGCCTGAATGGCTCCCGAAAGAGCTGGCGATATCAGCTCGACTATGGCTAATACAGTTGAACAATCTTCACCAAACCTGTGACTTTCCATGGGTTGGGCCATGCGCAAATCTTTATAGATCCCAGATGTGCCTGCTGCCAATCCTCGGAGGCTGATTTCTTCCATATGTTGTGGTTGTACCCACGAACTGCATCATACTGGCTGGCGCTTCCCTATCGGCAGTCCTAGTCACCTCCATACACTTAACTCTTAAGATAGCACTACTGAGCATACTTGACGAGCTGGGAGGGTCTTGTGGAGTCAGAACATTAATTGGACTGGCAACTCTGACAGCCAAAAGATACATTGCTCAGGCTTGGAAACAGCCTTTCCCACCAACATTGAAACAATGGCGCGATGGAATGGGCAGGTGTGCTAAACTGGAGGAACCAATCTACGTTTACCGGGGTTGCCCCACAAAGTTCGCCAAGATTTGGGGTAAATGGTGGGACTTTTACGACTATCTTCCACACTTCCACGACTATCTTCCACACTGGTGTCCCTGGCGAGTAATTTAAGTTTTTTGGTGGAAAGGGTGAGTGGCCGAGACGGGACAGGAACTGCTGGCCTGGAGCTTTATTACTGGTCTTCTTGCTCATTTTGATCCTGATAATTTCTGTTTATTCTCTGAAACCTAATAAAATATGATTATAAGAAAAAAGAGTTATTAGCCAATTTGGGAGGTGCTAAAGTGTTATTTGTTACTGACTTACACTTAACATATCACCAAATTCCTTTAGCACCTGAGTCACAAGATTTAACCACTTTTATCACACCCTTTAGAACCTATAAGTATCTCAGACTTCCCTTAGAGTTGGCCTCAGCAGACAGTGTTCTTCAGAAAGTTATGGATAAATTGTTTGGTGATATGCAGGGAGTGCAGGCATATCAGGAAGGCATATTTGCCACAGATAGGTACATCCATAATCAAATGTTGAAAAAGATTTTACCCATTTTGACACAGATGGAAATGACAATCCGGAAGGATAGATGTACTTTCGGGGTACAAAAACTGGGGTAAATGGGCATTTCATTGACTGTAATAAAACCCAAGTTGTTGCTAATGAAAGCCATTATAGAAGCAAAAGCACCCAGAGAGGGATGGTCTTAGATCATTTCTGAGTTTAGCTGAATACTGTGCACATTTTGTGCAAGGGTATGCCCAGTTAGTGGTACCATTAAAAGTTTTACTCAGAAAAGGTGTAAAATTTGTATGGTCAGAAGAACTAGAACAAGTCTTCTGCAAAGTGAAAAAACTGATTGTTGAGACTCCTGCGCTGCATGCATAAAAAGTGGGGGAATAAGAGCATGATTACGGAGGACGCTAGTTTGACTGGTTTGGGAGCAGTACTCAGTCAATGGTCAGGAGGCATAGAACACATTGTAGGCTTTGCCTCAGGGTCTCTTGGTCATTCTGAAAGAGACTATAGCACCATCAAGGGGAAAGCCCTAGCATGTGCCGTACACAAATTCATAATGTGCACATGGGATCAACCATTCAAACTATATACTAACCACAGGCCATTGGTGAACATCCTCAATGGTAAAGGGTAAGGTAATTTGTCGGCTAGGTTAATAAGACTGGTCTCCAAACTTTAGGAATGTAGGCCCTCATTACAACCCTGGCGGTACCTTTTCCCAAATTATGACATTGGCATTTTGGCTTCAGCCAAACCGCCAATGTACCACTCTGTCCCCCCAGGGTGGTAACAGCCACCGGGCTGGAGACTTTGTCT
Organism: Pleurodeles waltl; assembly: GCF_031143425.1. Taxonomy (NCBI): domain Eukaryota; kingdom Metazoa; phylum Chordata; class Amphibia; order Caudata; family Salamandridae; genus Pleurodeles; species Pleurodeles waltl. Next base: position 1,310,200,945 of record NC_090437.1, on the reverse strand, counting down.
CCAGCCAGGCGGCCGTCACAATCCCACCCTCAGGATTATGACCCCGCCTACCACCATGGTTTTCATGGCAAGCGTACGCCACGAAAACCATGGCGGTAGGCACTATCAGTGCCAGGGAATTCCTTCCTTGGCACGGATAGGGGTCTCCGCCGCCCCCCTCCCGCTCCCCATAGACCACCCTACCCTCCCCCTCCCGCCCCCTGCACATTTACACAACCACACACGCACACATATACACACACACCCGCATCCACCCACGCATGCACACATAAATACCCATACACCGCAACACACTAACATACTTTGTCACACACGCATTCACAACACACAACATACGCGTACACTCACATTCACGCACTCATTCAACGTGACTCACATCCGCATGCACGCATACATAAACAAACACCAACCCCCCCCACACACGTAAATAACACCCCCAAACCCCCTCTCCTGTCGGAGAACCCAACTTTCCTGCTTGCAGGGGGTCCTCCGGCTGTAGACAGGACGCATCCGCCAACAAAACACCGCCAGGCCGTATCATTGCTCATGATACGGTAGGCAGTGTTTTGCTGGCGTGGCACTGCTGCTGACAGCAGCGCCACTTTACCACCATCCACCGCCATGACAGTCGGTGGTATGCCGCCAGCCTTCTGGCGGCATTCCATCGACGGTCATAATGCTGGTGGCCGGCTGGTAGCCACAGCGATGGTATGTTGGCGGCCGAACCATGGCAGTAGGCAGCAATTACCGCCAATGTTGTAATGAGGGCCATAATTTTGAAATTAAACATCTTCCTGGAAGAAAACGTTTTCGAGCTGATTGTATTTCTCGTACGTCATCAGATGATGATAAGGACAACTTGGGTGATACTGAATGTACAATTGGTGTAGATGATGGTGTTAGCGCAAGCATAGGATTTATGAAGACAAATGGAGCATGTTCTGAGGATGAAAACATGCAGAAAGATATGAAATTTGAGTGCTTGGCCAGAGAGCAGATGTTTTTTCTGGTGAAATGAAAGTATTTGCCCAAGTAGAAGGAGAATTATCAGTGTTCAACGGGGTAGTTATGCGTGGTGAATTATTTGTACCACTGGCAAGTTTGAGACATGCGTTAGTGATGCTAGCCCAGGAAGGACATTTGGGTATATCAAAAACTTCAAAAAGGGTTGGAACTGTGTGGTCGTTACTGGAAGGCTACGTGAAACAAGTGACTTATAAATGTCTTGAATGTCTGATTTCAGATAAGCATTAGAAGACAAAAGAAACAACCTTGTGTCCAGTGTTGTTCCCGGATAATTCCTGGGACAAAGTGGGTTTGGATTTTTCAGGTCTGTATTCCTACTTCCAACCAACATGAGGTATTTGATATTACTTGTGGTTTATTATTCAAAGTGGACATATTTTTTTATTTGTGGATTCTCCAAGCACAAATGCAGCTATATCATTCTTGGAAAATGTCTTTCATTTAAAAGGTGCTCCTAACAAAATTGTTGCAGACAATGGTGCTTGTTTTATTTCAGACAGGATTTGTTAATTTTTTACGCAGCATGAAGTTAAACACATAAAAGTTGTATTACATCCACCAGCGTCCAATGGTTTAGTCAAGAGAGCAAATAGAATAATAAAATAAGGCATTTAGACAGCTATAACATCAGGTAAGGATGTTTTTAAATTCCTGAAAACTAAAATTTGGAATTACAGTGTATCTCCTCATAGCACTACATGAGAAGCCCAATTTACATTGCTAAGGGACGCAAAGCACCTACTAATTTGTACCCAAATTGGTTGAGGCACAAACATATGAAGGAAGAATCGCACAGTACACAATTTGATGATTAAAAAGTATCTACTGCTGTTGCATTAAAACAAGTTAAGATGAAGAAATATTTTGATGAGAAACATAACGCTTATGACAAAGACTTTGTGGTAGGAGATTGGGTTATGATAAAAAACACACGGAAAGCAAGGAAGGGAGAACCCAAATTCTCATTACCAATAAGTGCTGAAAAAGTCAACAAAAGAGTTATGTCCTGACAAGCAGACATTATTACAAGGAAAAGGTCCATAAACTCTAATATGGAATGATCTATGTGGTTGCCTGAGAATGTAAATAACGATGAAAATTCTCAACATTTTCAGCAGGAAACCATAGGTGAACAACCTACTAATATGAATAAGGCTAGAGTACATACTGTTAGGCTACCAAGTTGTTACAAGAATGATGTATTGATGTCCATCTCATTGACCAATTTGTTTTATATTGCTTTCTTTTCTATTCTTCTAGATTTTATTATTGTAATTTTGTATAAGGGGGAAGGTGTGATATTGATGTTTTTGTATTCATTTAAAGTTGTAGGGCCTGATTCACAAAGGTAAACTTAGATCAAAAGGTTAGACCTAAAGTCTAACTTTACTCTTAGTTAAATTTTGGTCTAACTTTACACTTATGGTCTAAACTTAGACCAAAAGTGTAAACTTAGACCTAAAGTCTAACTTTATTCTTAGTTAGACTTTTGGTCTTTTTTTGGTCTAAGTTTATACCAAAAGTGTAAAGTTAGACCAAAAGTCAAACTTTACTACAAATACGTTTAGACTTTTGGGGCCCAATTCACAAAGGTAAACTTAGACCAAAAGTCTAAGTGTAGACCTAAAGTCTAACTTTACTCGTAGTAAAGTTAGTCTTTGGGTGTAACTTTAGACTTTTGGTTTAAGTTTAGCCCAAAAGTCTAAACTAAGACCAAACATCTAGCTTTGCTACGAGTGAAGTTAGACTTTTGGTTTTGTGAATCGGGCACACGGTCTAAGTTTACACCCTTGGTGTAAACTTAGACTTCTGGTCTAAGTTTACCTTTATGAACCAGGCCTATTGTTGGGTTGTTGTTATGTCATGGGTTTTTTATTGGAATGAGTCTTACTAATATTCTGGCAGTAAGAGGTTTGTCAGTTGCTCCCCAGACAGGACATACTGGGTGTTGCGGGCACCTTTCTTCTACAATAAAGACACCTACTTTATCCTGGAGGCTCCTGTCATTTCTCCAAAGTGCGCATGATGAGTCACATTAATTTTTAATACATTTCATTATATGGTGTCTTTAACGTTGTAGACGTTGACTGTAAATAATGTTCGACATACCTGCTGTTTTAAGAAATATAAACTGCTTTTGAGAAAAATCTCAGAATGCCTGCTTTGCATATTAACTTTTGTAATACATACGACCGTGCTGTTTTGCTTCTTGCTCACTCCATTTCCTATCATTTAGGCGGGCGTGATTTGCAGCCGGAACAGATTTGTGCCTGTTCACAGGCACAATGGATAGCAATGGCAGTTCTGCTACTCAGCATTTACTTTATATGGGAACTAGTCCGATTTCCAGATCTGGCAGATCTTTATGCCCGGTATCTGGTTCTGGTCTTAGGATTGGTGAGTTGCTAATTGACACAGCTGAATCTCAGTGCCATTTCAACACCAAAGAAGCACAGAGCTCAACACTATGCAGGAGCAGGCCCAGCGCAAGAAGAAGGTGGGGAACACAGGAACCATAACGTTTTGTAGTCTTTATTTTGACCAACATCATCTTTCCCTCCCAAGTTTATAAAGGGAAGAGCAAAAGAAAAGAGTGAATATTATGGTAGAGGAAATGAAAGGTTAAGATTAATACCATTAAGACCTTTCTGGTGGTTTAATAATAAGAACTTCAAAGTTTCCATTTTTACTGAATTTTACACACAAAATGGTGTGTGATATGGACTTTTTCCCTGTCTATATGTTTTCATTAGTGTTTTTCCTGGCTGTTGACTATGACTGTCGGGCTACTATAGCTGGGCAGGTTGTTGGAATGGGGGAGTAAAAACCAGGGATAGGATCTCTAATAAATATTATGCAGCGTCATGCATGAACATGGGCCAGTACTACAATGCTAATACTTTCAATGTAGTGTGTTTTTAGGCCTGGTGTTAGCAAGACATTTCAATTTTATGAAAATTACATGTATAATATACTTACTTATAGGGTCTTTCAGACAGCCTTCTTACTTCTTCGGGCTGTTGCTGTGTCATTCACAGCAAGAGGAATGGGTCAGCCACTACAGCCACAGACTAACTTTACTCTGAGTGATGCATTCTTTTCTTTCCAAGGAGCACTTTCACACACAAAGTAGTTCCTTTCAGTGCAAGGGACTAGTATAGAAATGTGAGCGTATATGTGCTTCTGGAGACAAAAAATATTTTTTTCTTTACCCAATGTTTATTTTTATTTAGATCGATGAGGGCTCTGCAGCATCCCCCACAATAATGTTTTGCCCAAAAAGTTTTTTTTATTTATATACTGTGATGTATATATATTTTGGGGAATGTAATGTGTTTTACAGGTGGGTTTTCTCATTTATTTAATAGGATTTGTCTATTAACATGCCCTATGGACATTTGGAGTTTTTTTTTTTTTTAAGGAAATCATTTTTGGTTTATAGTAAATCAATGCTTTTTACTTTCAGTTCCTTTTTTGGGTTTCATGGTGAGTTTCATTTTTTAAACACCTTTTCTGTTTTTTTTAATGGTTCATAGATAATTTAGATAGGTTTGAAGGATTCTTATTGGATCTGTTATATTTCTGCATTTTTGGGGCTTTTTGGACAATATTTTTCCCATTTTTGATGGAATATTATTTTTGATTACATGGATATAGAGAAGAATCTACAGCTAGAGAAAGGTAAGTTTTTATTTATTTTATTTCTTTTGGGCGGGAAATGTGATATTAAATTGTGTACATATTATGAGATTGTTATTTGGAATTGTCTGGTTTATGTGATGTAATTAATTTATGTGAATGATTGAGTTTTTTTTTAAATGTCTTGGTTGGTAACGGTTACATTTGTTTTCAAATAATTTATATATAATTTTATTATATCACTTTTCATTACTATTGGAATTTTAATTATTTTTTGACTGATGTAACAAAATAGAATAGTTATTATTTAAAACAAAAAAAAGATTTGTTAGGTTGATTTAGATTTTGTCATAATTTCTGAGGAATTTAGTAGGTTACCATGTATTTTATAATACGCTTTTGGCCATCATTTCTAAGTAATGTACTTCTTTGTTATTTTTTAACAGGTTGCCTCTAAATTGTAGCATGTCAGAAATTCTTTTGGTTTGTTTGCTAAGTTTAGGGGCAATTTGGCCAACAGATTGCTCCACTCATAGTTGTTGGTAGCTTTGCTCTTTTTGTAATGCTTCTATACATTTATAGTGTAGGTTGGGTTCATTATTTGTTTTAGCTTCCTGTGCCAAGCTGCTATCAAAGACATTCCACCATGGTATTTGAAATTTGGTTGGCATCTGCATCTAGAGCGATGCAGTTTTCCAACCCAAGTGTCTGCGTAGCAGTCAATTAGGGGGGTTAGTGTGTCTTTATTTGTTGGTAGAAAGGACTTCTGTTAATAAATTGTAGTGGTTGGCTACATATGTGACAGAGACATAGGCTAGTGCTATAATTTTTTCAATTTCAAACGCAAATTGGCTGTTTGTAGAATATTCTACACTTGGGGGTCATTAAGGGCCAGATGTATCAAAGGATTTTGCATTCACAAATGGTGCGAATCGGTAATTTCCACCGTTTGCGAATGCAAAATCGCCTTTCAAGATGTATGAAAGGCATTCGCAGTGCAATTTAAAGGAATCGCTAAAATAGCGATTCCTTAAAATTGCGATTACATTTTGCGCATCGCAGACTGTGATTCGCAAATAACGAATCGCAATTCAATGCATCAAGCATTAGCAAATGGCGATTAGTCGTAAAATGGGTTTTTTCATGTGCAATTTACCACGAATTGAAATCAGGTGGTAAACGGGTGCAACCTATATAAAGAGGCCCAGAATGCATCAGCCCTTTCAACAATGGCTGCACTCTACGTCATGGCGAGGAGGATGAGGATCCTGGCAGGTTTGAGGAGAGGGAGGAGACAGGAGCACATTTTAGGGTGCGCATTACCTTATTTGATCAGACAGGAGGAGGAGATTTATGACAAGTACAGGCTGAACTCTGTCATTATACGTGACTTAATAGCTGATTTACCAGCCCTGCTGCAGTGACACACACACAGAACTAATACCATACCCACTCATGTGCAGGTATTATGCTCTCTGCACCTGTTAGCCTCAGGAAGCTATCAAGAGGTTATAGCAGCAGCTGGAGGTGTATCTAAAAGAGCACTTTCATGCTTCTTTAAGGCATTCTTAAATGCGATGTTAACTAAACTTCATCTGTACATAAAATTCCCCAACACCCCACAGGATTTGCAAAGAACAAAATTAGATTTCTACCAGGAAGCCCAATTTCCACACGTCATTGGCTGCATTGATGGGACACATGTAGCAATCTGTCCACCATCTGTAATAGAGTATGCATATAGGAATAGGAAAAATACACATTCTATGAATATCCAGGTCAAATGCAATGCCTCCAACATAATAACTGATCTTGTGGCCAGATACCCAGGTAGCACACAAGATTCATACATCTTCAAGGAAAAGTGGAATACACACAAGACTACTTCCTGGAGAGTTTAGCAAAGGATACCTACTTGTGAACAATGGTGCATAACGTCTATGCGGTGCTACAGATAAAAAATCATTTTACACTCCTGTCATTCTAGGAGACAAGTGCATATGCAGTGCGGTCCTTCATCTTGACACCCTATCTCAATCCTGTCACGCCAAGTGAATGGAGATAGAATGTGGCACACAGGAGGACACGCAGCGTGACTGAGAGGACCTTCGGCCTGTTGACGTCGTTTCTGATGCCTGCATAAGAGTGGAGGCGCACTGCAATAGTCCAGAAACCACCTGTAAGATCGTGGCCACATGTGCAATGTTGCACAACATTGCAACAACAAGAGGCACACCAGTGGAACCCACAGAGCCGGCTCCGATGAGGATGACAACCCCTTGCCACCTCTTTACCCAGCAGACAGAACCAGAGCAGCAGAGGGCAGGCAAAGACATGCTGAGATTATGCACAACTATTTCTGATGTAAGTAATGACATGTTCATTTTTTTCTGTAGGTATCACATTTATTGCCTTGACTTCAGGTAATATATGTGTGAATATGACATTGGTATACATAATACACAATTGGATCCCAATAACAGTGTGATACTACTGACATCATAGTATTAATGCATTGCTACATGATATGCAAGGCCCCTGTACTTTTCAACATTACTTTTTACGTCCATGCACTCCACTTGAACGCTCAGTAGGTTCAGTTGCACCTCTTGTTGCGGGTTCAGAGACAGAATTGTGTCTGGAACTGCGACGCCTAGGATCCATCACAGGAGCTGTGACCCTGCTGAGGCTAGAGAGCTCCTCACTATCCCCACCACCCATATCGCTGTTTGTAGCATTCCAGGCTGTCTGCATTGTCTCCAATACATTTGTGACTTGCACCAATCCTCATGCAATGTCCCGACTGCAATGTGCCATTTCCACTTGCATGCCCACAGCACGTCATGACAGCAAAACAGTTGTCTTAGTGAGCTGATTGGCAGATCTGCTGAACGCATCCAGCCTACCCATCAATTGATGATGGCGCCTGCGGTGGGTGACATGCTCCTGCTGCATTACAGTGCAGAGTTCCTTAATGGCATTTGTCATTTCCCTTACATCTTCTGCTGTAGCTTGTTGTCCCTCATGCATCTTCCACATATTGTGATTGAGAGACACCAACTGCCTGCGCATTGATCTCATGTGTTTACATTGCAGGCGCTGCACTTCTAACATGGATGCCTCAAGACCACCAAACAGTGATGGGCCATCAACTTTCTCTGTGCACTGTCTGCCTTCTTCACAATGCCTCCTTAAGGATGTAGACTGACGCTGCAACAGGGACTGATGTCTGTGGGTGCTTCTACCCTCTAAAGGTGGTGTGGGTACTTCTTCCTGCAATTCATCGGAGTCCAGAGTAAACTCAGGGAGGGGTAGCACACTTGCCCTGCATCTGGTTGGTGCTGGTATGATGGACTCACTGGTGTTTGAATCCGACTGTGGCTGACTCATCATTCCCCCTTTTTCCACTTTCTGCTGCATCAGGGCCCGGAACATCTGCAAAAACAATGCGCAGCACGTCATTCATGATGGTCACCTTCCATTTGTAATCTTGCAGTTACTTTCATGATAAACATTTTCCCTGGCATAGTGTCTCTAATTGTCTGCTGTGTTGTTTCTCAGTTCTGGTTTTACACTATATTGCTATTTATGTAGTAGATGCACTTTTGTGGTCTGGACTACCATTCCCATAAGGCATTGTTGTGTTGAATGGAATGTGTGGCATGGACTACTTATCACAGTGCATCGTGCCATTGCAATTTTCTAAGGGACATTTGTACATGCATATATGGTGATTCAAATCATTACTGCCCTTACCTTTGCTGGTGCCGGGTATGCCTGATTTGTCAGTGACACCACTTACTGCTTCAGGGAGCAGTGTTGACTCCACCAAGTCTTTCAAGGGGGTAGACGGTGTCTGGGTGGTGGTCTTCCGCCAGTGCTCCTTGAATCCTTCAGCCTGCTTGCTACCCTCTCTTTGGCACGTGATCGCAAGTCATACTAGTGCTTGCGTATCTCCTCAATTGAATGCTGTGCAACACCCACCGTGCATATTTTGGTCTGGGTGTCAGTCCACATTTTGTCGCGCCGCACCATGCGGCGCGAGCCGAACATTCGGCTCGCGCCGCGCAGCGCGTCCCCAGGACGCGGCACGCCCCGAGCCTGCTGTGTACCGCGCGAGGCCCCAGATTTTACTTGGGGCCTCGCTCTGCCTTCTGTTTCGTTCCTGTTTCCCTCTGACCCCTCCTTACCTGTTCTTTTTCTTCTTTGCTTTCTGAGGCATTTTTCTTGTCCTTTCTTTATGTCTTTCCCCCCTTCCCATATTACCTTTTTCTTCCCAGCATTCCTTGTTCCCTATTTTCTATGGTTTCTGTTCTATTCTGTCCTTTGTACTTCTTCCCTATCTAAGATGGCGTCTTTACTTCCTGTTTGGTCATTTCCTGTTTCTTGGTATATAAGGGCTCTGTTTTCTCCCTTTCCTTGCGCTGCAACACTATCTGATCTGATTGTGTCTTCGCTCCTGATTCTTAGCCTTCGGTTCTGAATCTTGTCAAACTCGTGTTTACCTGCATTTTTGTTTCTTTTTGATTCCTGTTTTTTTGTTCTTGTTTCAGGAATCCACTGTTTGGAGGTTTTTTCCCCTTTTGGGGTTTTTCCCTCTGGCACTATTTCTAAAGGGCACGGTCTGTTCTTGGCGGTTCCATTGCCTACAGCACTGTGGCTACTAGAAAGAGTCGCCCCTTTCTGGGCCAAAGCCGAACCTTCAAGACCCACGCCACAAGATCTGCGGTTTCCAGGCGCAAGCAGCACGTGAGTCATGACAGATTGCAGCGCCAAACCATTCCGACGTCTTCTGACACCATGGATGATACAGTGGCGGCTGCTGCAGATCCTGATTCATCTCTTCTGACTACTATCCAACAACAAGCTCAGGAATTGCAACAATTGCGCAATGAGAACGCTGTGTTACGACAGGCTTTGGCCTTCCGCAGTGGCGATGTTCCGACTATCTCCGCCTCTACTCCTCGTTTCTCTGGTGAACCAACTAAACTGCGTGAATTCCTGGATGCATTAACGGTGTACTTCGCCTTCAGACCTACCCAATTCTCTCTTGACAGGACAAAGGTGGGATATCTTATCAGTGCATTATCCGGTCCTGCCTTGGCCTGGGCAACCCCGATGGTGTCATCCAACGATCCGGTATTGTCGGACTATTCTGCCTTCGTGATCCGCTTCAAACAAATGTTTAGTCGTCCAGGATTGGAAGCCTCGGCAGAGGAAGCATTATGTGATATCCAGCAAGGTTCCCAAGATGTCCTTCAATATATTACACGTTTCCGTCAGTTAGCGGCAGAGACCACTTGGGTGGAACGTACCCTGGTAACTTTGTTTCGCAGAGGACTTAAGGAAGACATAAAGGATGAATTAGTACATTCCACCAGAGTTGAAGATCTTCGTGGCCTGATGGATCAAGCACTTTCCATCGAGTATCGTCTTCAAGAACAACGAATGGAGAAGAGAAGGAGTAGAGGATCTTCCCAGCCAAGCACTCCACGGATGTATCTGCCTCGTTCTGAGGAATCTCGTCCCCCTGCTAGAGACATAGAAGGGGAACCCATGCAAGTGGATGCTACTCGAGGACCGCTCTCAGCGAGTGAGAGGGAAGACAGACGGAAGAAGGGATTGTGCCTATACTGTGGATCTGCTGGTCACATGCTTCGTACCTGTCCTGTACGTCCACCAAGACCCTCGGGAAACGCCACTTCCCGTCCTCTGTAAGAAGGGAGGGGACGGGATCATCGGCTATACCTTCCATCAGTTCATTTAATGGCAATACAACATACTTGTTCATGTTACCTGTCATATTACAACTACCTGATGGCCGCCAAGAAAGAACTATGGCATTATTAGATTGTGGTGCTAGTGGTATATACATGGATAAGACTTGGGCCACTAATCAACAGATTCCCACACAACCCAAAGACATTCCTGAACAAGTGCACACCGTGGATGGATCCTTGATATCCTCAGGTCCAGTCGATACTACGACCTTGATGTTAAATTTACAGTTTGGTAATCATCAGGAACACATCTCCTTTGATCTCATTTCATCTCCCAACCATACCATTATTCTCGGAATTCCATGGTTTACAAGACATAATCCGTATGTAAACTGGGTAACCCGGACAATTTCCTTGTCCTCACAGTTTTGTCAAGAGAACTGCTTTGCTTCCGACAAATATTGGTCACCGAACAGATTAACACCTATTAAGAGTACTACGGAATATTCCATCAATACTGTCCAAGGAGTTCCTGAACATTATTTAGAGTTTCAAGACGTGTTTCAAAAGCCATCCAGACCTGTATTACCTCCACATCGAGAGTACGATTGTGCTATTCCTTTGGAACCTGGAACAGTCGTCCCCTTTGGGAGGATGTATTCTCTCACGGAACCTGAAAAGGAAGTTCTTAAGGAGTATCTGGAGGAAAATGTACAGAGTGGTCTCATTGTTCCATCGTCTTCTCCGGCAGGGGCTCCTCTCTTTTTTGTACCTAAGAAGACCAAAGATCTTCGTCCTTGCCTGGATTTTCGAGGCCTAAATAAAATAACTATAAAGGATCGTTATCCTTTGCCCCTCATCAAGGATATTCTAGAGGCAGTCAGAGGGGCTCAACGTTTTACCAAGTTGGATCTTCGAGGAGCTTACCACCTTTTACGGGTAAAAGAAGGAGACGAGTGGAAAACAGCATTCAGGACACCATTTGGTCATTTTGAGTACAAAGTCATGCCTTTCGGTCTTACGAATGCCCCTGCAATATTTCAAAGATTTATGGACTCAATATTTTCCGATCTCTTGAACCAGACAGTCGTAATCTACTTAGACGACATCCTTATCTTTTCCAGACATCCCGATCTCCATTCTTCTCATGTGAAACAAGTCCTCCAAAGACTCCGAGCACATCAACTATCCTGTAAACCCGAAAAGTGTGAGTTCGATAAGACGGAAGTCAAATATCTGGGTTATCATTTAAGTCCCACCGGCATAGCTATGGACCAAGAAAAGGTACAAGCAATTCTCGATTGGCCTTCTCCCTCTTCTATTAAAGAAACACAATGTTTCCTAGGATTAGCAAATTTTTATCGGCAGTTCATTCAAGACTTTGCTAAACAGACCAGCCATATAACTCATACTTTAAAGAAGGAAAATCTAAAGCAGGGGTTTGTCTGGACTAAGGCGGCTGAGACAGCTTTTCAAGATTTAAAGAAGGCTTTCACTCAAGCTCCCATCTTAAGACACCCAGATACCAACAAACAGTTTATTGTAGTTACCGATGCTTCCGAAAGAGCTATTGGAGCTGTCTTACTCCAACTATAAGAGGATGATGGTCTTGAACATCCTGTTTTCTATTTGTCCCATATTCTCTCTACAGCTGAACAACATTACTCAGTACTAGAAAGAGAGTTGTTAGCTCTGAAGACAGCCTGCAGCGAATGGAGACAGTTTCTGATGGGTTCCAAGGAGCCTTTCGAGGTGAGAACAGATCACCGTAATCTGCAATGTCTACGTAATTTTGTATGCCAGAAAAGTCGCCAGGCCCGTTGGGCCTTTTTCTTCAGTCAGTATGACTTTTACATCACCTATATTCCTGGATCTCAAAACATTCTGGCTGATGCTCTGTCTCGCCGTTATCCAGACTGTACTCCTTCCCCGTCTCAGTTTCTACTGGAGCCTAGTAAGATCATTGGAGTTGCTCAATCTTTTCTGGAGGAGGTACAACTGGAGTACTCCAGCCTGTCTAATAGCGAAATAGAGAAATTAAGAACCTTTTTATGCAAGAAAGAAGGATACTATTATCATCAGAATCTGTTATTCCTCCCTACTAACAAAGTTCGAGACAAGGCATTACAGATGTGCCATGATTCACCGGTTGCTGGTCATAGAGGCATCAAGGCCATGCAAGAACTTCTTTCGCGATCTTTCTGGTGGCCTACCTGGAAATCAGATGTCGAAAGATATGTTCAGGCTTGTCCCATATGTGCCCAAGTCAAGATTCCCCGTACCAGACCTGCAGGATTACTACAGCCTTTGCCGGTTCCACCAACTCCATGGCATACTATTTCCACTGACTTTATGTGTTCACTTCCACCATCAGCTGGAAACCAGGTTATCATGGTCACTGTTGATTCTTTCACTAAAATGGCTCAATTCACTGCCCTAAAGAAGTTACCTACATCTCAAGAATTGAGCCAGATATTTATCGACCATATTTTCCGTCTCCATGGACTTCCACATACCATTATATCTGACAGAGGACCTCAGTATATTTCCCAGTTTTGGAAATATTTTTGCAAGACACTCAACATCAATATTGCACTATCATCCGGTTTCCATCCTCAGACCAATGGACAAACCGAGCGTTTGAACCAAGGATTAGAACAATACCTTCGCTGTTTTTGTAATGCCACCCAAAGCAACTGGGACACTTATCTTCCTATTGCTGAATATTCCTACAACAATACTGTCCATAGTGACTCCAAGGTCACACCTTTTTTCTGTTCCTATGGCTATCATCCTACCTCTTTTCCTACTTCTCCTCAATCTACCTCTCCTCTGCCTGCAATTACATCTTTTTCCACACGTCTCTTGCAACTCCATAGGCTAATTAGATCTAATTTATTGAACACCAAGAGATATATGAAGAAGATCGCAGATAAGAAACGCGGACCCACTCCAGATTATCACCCTCAAGATAAAGTCTGGCTTTCTTCCAAATTCTTGCCCTCTTGCCTTTCTCTAAATAAGTTCACGCCTCGCTATTATGGGCCTTTCCGTACTCTTCAGTTGATCAATCCTGTCACTGTTCATCTTCGCTTGCCTCATACTTGGAAAATTCATCCGGTCTTTCATGTATCCCAGCTCAAACCTTTTGTCCCTGACCCTTTCTCTCGTCAGTTTCCTTGTCCTCCTCCTGTGTTGGTGAATGATGTGCCTGAATATGAGGTTCAGGAAATTTGTGACTCTCGCCTTTTTCACCGACGTCTTCAGTATTTGATTCACTGGAAGGGATATCCTCTCAGTGAATGCTCTTGGGAAGATGCATCTTCTGTTCACGCCCCTCTTCTGATTTCTCGTTTTCATCGTTTGTTTCCCTTCAAACCTGGACCTTCGGGGGGGGGCCTACTGTTGCGCCGCACCACGCGGCGCGAGCCGAACATTCGGCTCGCGCCGCGCAGCGCGTCCCCAGGACGCGCTGCGCCCCGAGCCTGCTGTGTACCGCGCAAGGCCCCAGATTTTACTTGGGGCCTCGCTCTGCCTTCTGTTGCGTCCCTGTTTTCCTCTGACCCCTCCTTACCTGTTCTTTTTCTTCTTTTTCTTCTTTGCTTTCTGAGGCATTTTTCTTGTCCTTTCTTTATGTTTTTCCCACCTTCCCATATTACCTTTTTCTTCCCAGCATTCCTTGTTCCCTATTTTCTATGGTTTCTGTTCTATTCTGTCCTTTGTACTTCTTCCCTATCTAAGATGGCGTCTTTACTTCCTGTTTGGTCATTTCCTGTTTCTTGGTATATAAGGGCTCTGTTTTCTCCCTTTCCTTGCGCTGCAACACTATCTGCTCTGATTGTGTCTTTGCTCCTGATTCTTAGCCTTCGGTTCTGAATCTTGTCAAACTCGTGTTTACCTGCCCCATTTTTGTTTCTTTTTGATTCCTGGTTTTTTGTTCTTGTTTCAGGAATCCACTGTTTGGAGGTTTTTTCCCCTTTTGGGGTTTTTCCCTCTGGCACTATTTCTAAAGGGCACGGTCTGTTCTTGGCGGTTCCATTGCCTACAGCACCGTGGCTACTAGAAAGAGTCGCCCCTTTCTGGGCCAAAGCCGAACCTTCAAGACCCACGCCAAAAGATCTGCGGTTTCCAGGCGCAAGCAGCACGTGAGTCGTGACACATTTTCCTCTTTTCACTTTCTGGGATCTGTAGTGAGTGTTTGACAAATAACTGTTCATGATTCTTGACCACTTCTTCTGTGAGCACCTCTAATTCCTTCTCACTGAATTTCAGTTTTCTTTTTCTCCCTCCTGTATCCTTGCGATTCCCATCAGTGCCATTGTGTTTTCTGGTCTTGGCTGACTTTTCTGAGTGCCTCCCTGGTGCTATGATAGGTCTCTCTGCCTGCTCCTGTGGCTCAGGCTTCCGGAAACAGCATGCACTAACTCACTTCCTGTTTGTGATGTCATCAAGCTGCTCCAGAATACAGAAATCGCAATTTGTGATTTCCAAATACCGATTCACTATTTTACCGAATTGCTATTTGGTACTCACTATTTGCGATTGTGAATTTTAAGAAATCGCAAACAATTCTGCGATGGTGGTGTTACATCGCATTTTGCAAATCCCAGTTAGCGATTCGTTAAAAATCGCTATTTGGTATTCGCAAATGCAAATCTTCATACATCTGGCCCTTAGTGTTTGGCGGGCAGAAATGGCCGCCCGCCAAACGCCCGCAGTCAGTGCGGCTGCCTTACCGCGGGCCCCATTAGGAGTTCCCCCGCTGGGTCAGCAGAAACACACTGGCCCAGTGAGGAACAGCCCACAACATTGACGCTGGCTCATAATTGAGGCGGGGTACAATGTTGCGGTACGTAAGGTGCAACAGCACCCATCACACATTTTCACTGTCTGCAATGCGGTCTGACCGCCGCCAAAGCAGTCGGACCACTGCTTTGGCAGTGGTCAGACCGCCACAACGGCCCTGGCGGTCTGAAGGCCGCCCGGGTCATAATTAGGGCCCTAGGGCAGATTTCTGGAGGTGTCTCCATATACTGTGATTGAAATGATAGTAACAGCCTTGTATGGCTATGTGTGAGTAATTTCTTTAGAACGGTTTGAACCATGGCTTGCTCAAAGTCTATGATTATGTTTGAGGGTAACTTGTTTTTTATGTTTAATATTGTGTAAGAGATCATAGTAAGTACTGCTTTGTTTATTTGGTAGTAGGGCATTTATAAAAGGGATATTTGTGTTTTGATATTCACCATGTATGGTGTATGTCTGAGTGAATGGTTTGGGGCACACGTTGAAGGTCCCATCCATCATCCACACTTGACATGTATTACATTTTAGTAAGATATCTGCTATAGAGAGTATTGGGATTTGTTTCTCATTATTTAGGTTGTCATGTAAAAGGAAAGGAACCTCATTATGTGCAATTGTCAAATGTTCAGGTACAGGTATGTTCTGGCATCTTCTATGGGCAGGTGGGGGGGTATCGCTGGTGTTTTTTTTTAGTTTGTGCAATAAAACATTTTAAAGTGGGTATAGGTGGTAGTTTGCCTGTTATGTGTTTGGGGACTTTAGGCAGTATATCTTTAAGGATTTTAGTTGTGGATTCCTGGGAGCTAGTGCTTGCCTCTCTTAGATCCTGCACTATATCCTTTACTTCTATTTCTGTCACATTTGGGGGGTTGTTGCGCTCTCTTACATGAATTACAACATCAGCTTTTGTAGTTGCCCTGCTATAGCATGCATTAGAATAATATTTAGTACATTTCCAATTTATATATTCTGTTGATGCACTTTCTTGGCTGTAGATGTAGCCCATGTAATTTAGTAACTGCTTTTCTTTCTGTGAAGTGTTGCAGATACTGTCACAGTATCTGAAAGCAGTATATTAGTATAGATATATATAATACTTTAAAGCTTGTATGTTTGTTATTTACATGTAAAATTATGCAACTACTTCTACTTTGTATACTTACATGTACGTTCCATTTAGATGTTTCACATGGTTTGCAGCTTCTCCGTTGGGGGTGTTCTAATATGGAGCAGGTGCTTCTTTTGCGGTTGGATGAAAAAAAAAAATCATACTTGTAATTTTAAATGTTAAATTGTTGGTAGTTTGTAGAGGTTGAGGTTGTTAGGTTTATTATTACTCTATATTTGGGTTCATTTATAGTTTTTTTATTCATTTATGTATACTTACTTTCCTATATATTTTTGCCGGTTTGTGATAGTTATTATTTTCTGTCAGTTTATCACTTTTTCAAAGTGTAGTTTTTTTTAGTTGTTTTTTTTAGGAAGTCTGCGTTTTTTAATTTATTTGCTATTTTACATTTTTTATTTTAGTAACAAGTACAATTTAGTTTAAATATACTTTTACTTACTTGCTTAGGTAGTTGTTGAGATGTATATATGTCTGGTGAGAAAATCCAGTAGAGTTTCGTCGTCTTGCAGCACCTGTCATTTTGAAGTATTTAGTTGTATAAATTTAGTGTACCTTTTATACTATTGATTTAACTGTTTGTTTGATTTTATTGGTTAAAGATGTTTATAGGTGTACTTTATTGGTTGGTTTAGTTTGATTTTGTTTTCAGTTGAGTCCTATAGTAAATGCTAATTTAGGTTTTATTTTTGACATACAGTTTGATCGTTTTGAATATATATGTATGCATATATATATTTATTAATAATATTTAAGTTGCTGTTTAAATGTTTGCAGTTAATGCTAATAATTTTTAGGTGGGTATTGTTATTTTAGCTATATAATTTATTGGGTTTAATGGTAAATATTTTGCTGATGTCATATTTATATTTAATTTAAATATTTGTACAAAATATTTTGGGTTTATTTGAAATAATTGCTTTATGTGAGAATTTTTGTGTGTGTATTTATTAATGATTATTTAATTATTTTGGCCATAATATTGTAGTCCATATTGTGTGAAACTTTATTTTTGACATATTACATATTTTTTTAAAGCTAACAATATTTTTGTTTCCAATATTTTCGTTTTTGATATAGGTAAAAAAAAAAAATCAATATTTTTGAAAAGGATATTTGTGTTCTCTATAAGAAAATTAGTTACTTTCCTGTAACTTTAGTTCTCCAGTACTGGAATCATTCATAGATTCACATGCTTGAATCATTCCCAGTCGTCGAGATGGGAGTCCCCGGTACCTTTAATTAAGTAGTACTAACATAGGTTAAACCTAAAGGCCCTTAGGCCTCTCAGTTTAGCACTCTATCAGAGTCATTTTAAGAAAAAAGGACCAAACTTAAGAGCCCACCAATCAGGCGACACCACCATTTAGATCCTTCCTGAAAGAAGCTCCAGTTTCTCAGATTTTCTAAGCACAAGTGCATAGAGGATATAACAGTGATAAGAGAGATGAAGGTGAGCTTCTCCAGGGAGGCGGGTGAGTTGCATGTGAATCTGTGAAAGATTCCAATACTGGAGAACTAAAGTTACAGGTAAGTAACTAATTTTCTTACTCCATTATTGGAACTTTCATAGATTCACATGCTTGAATCAGAGTAGTAAGCAGTATTGATGCACATTGTAGAACACGTATCTCTGTTCTATACATATACTCATCGCATGTCTAAATAAACATATGCATAACTTAAAGTTCTAAACATTAGATTTTAGACTTTTATGAGAACTTACAATTTTCAGACAATGTGCAGATCTGAATTGAGAATGGCGGGATGAGCGATATAGCTCACCTTTACTGGAAAAGATTTCTTAGGACCCACCGCTACTTCTCCTTGAGACAATGCATCCAGGCAGTAATGTTTGGTAAATGTAAGGCAGCTTTTCCAAGTTGCTGCCCTAAAAATGTCATGGAGTGGCACACCTGCAAACAGTGCTGCGGATGATGATACTGCACGTGTTGAATGAGCACAAGCAGAGGTTTGCAGTGGCTTGCCCGCTGCTTGATGGCAATACCGGATTGCTGAAGAAATCCATCTTGTGATGCTCTGTTTGGAGAGCGGTTGACCACGTCTGGGTACGCTGAAAGCCACAAACAGCCAGCTGGTTTTGCGAAATGCTTTGGTCCTGTCCAGATAGAATTTAATGCATCTTTTGATGTCTAGAGTGTAGAGCCTTCTCCGCTGGAGTTGTAGGATTTGGAAAGAATGTTTTCAAAACTAAGGCCTCATTTAAATGGAAGTCCGAGGGGACTTTTGGTATGAAACGTGGGTTTGTGTGCAAGATTATTTTATCCTGTTTAATCTGTAAAAAAGGATCTTGTATAGACAGTGCTTGTATCCTACTGACTCACCGGGCTGATGTTAGAGCAATAAGGAAAGCTACTTTCCAGGAAAGGAATTTCATAGAAGCTCTATGGATTGGTTCAAATGGTTGCTTCATGAGTTGCGCAAGAACAATGTTTAGATTCCAGTTGGGAGGAGTAGGTCAAAAGGGTGGAAAAACTCTGAAAAGCCCCTTTAGAAATCATTTAATTAATCTGGAGGACCATAACGAAGGTGAAGAACCTGAACGTCTATAAGACACAATCGCCGCCAGGTGAACCTTTATGGAGGAGTGGGCAAGACCTGAGTGCACTAATTGCAGCACATAACGTAATATTAGTTCTGGTGATGAGGAAATAGGATCAATCTGCTGCTGTTGGCACCACAAACAGAATCTCTTTCATTTACATGAATAAGTTTTGTTGGTGCTAATTGCTCTGGCTCTTGACA
This sequence comes from Pleurodeles waltl, assembly GCF_031143425.1. Lineage (NCBI taxonomy): Eukaryota > Metazoa > Chordata > Amphibia > Caudata > Salamandridae > Pleurodeles > Pleurodeles waltl. Next base: position 1,310,181,862 of record NC_090437.1, on the reverse strand, counting down.
GTATCTCTGCACTCCTGTGGAATGTTTAGATGCGCGAACTCAAGATGCTCAGGAGCCATGCTGAGAGTCGCAGTGATTGAGGATTCGGATGCAAGACTTGCCTGTTGTTCATTATCAGCAGATGCAGAGATATTTTCAGTGAGATGCAAGGCTTCCCTGACAGAAGAAGTTTCGTGAATCAATGCTGGCGAGGCCAGTATGGGGCTATTAATATCAGTGTGCATGGTTCCCTATTCATTTTGGTTAGAACCCTCGGGATCAAGGGAATGGGCGGAAAATCGTAGGCAAAGATTTTGGACCATGCTGTGGAAAACGCATTCCCCATGATCCCCGTTGGTGATGCCAGCTTGCGTAGTATTGGCATTTGTTGTTTGAGCGGCTGGCGAAGAGGTCAAGGTTGGATGTTTCCCACTGAGAAAGTATGTGGTTGACCGTGGATTGGTCCAGTTCCCATTCGTGGCAGACTGATTTTAGTCTGCTGAGCGAGTCTGCTATCTTATTCTGAATGCCTGGAAAAAAGCTGTTAGAAGTATTCCATGCTATATGGACCAGACCCATATCTACTGGGCTTCCTTGGAGAGAGAAAGGGTTCTTATGCCCCCCTGTTTGTTGATGTAATGCATTGTAGTCTGTTCTTATTACCACCTCTGAATTGGCTGTCTTTGGGAGGAATGCCTGTAGGGCTAGAGAAACTGCTTTTAGCTCTAGAAGATTAATGTGCAGTGTTTGAAATGATGGTGGCCATTTGCCACTTATTTGCAGGTCCTGCAAAAACGCTCCCCAAACCTCTAATGAGGCATCTGTGGTTAAAACCCATGGGGCTGGGCAATGAAGAAAAGATAGGCAGATGGAAAGATGCTGTTTCTGAAACCACCATACCAGAGCTTTGGAGAGGGTGGGAGTGATGTTGATGTGATCTTTGAAACTTTTGAGACCTGGACCCACTGCAGACTGAGTTGTGCATTTTGAGCCTGCAGAATGGAACTAGAGGGATGCATGAAGACCTCATCCCCAAAAACGATTTGTAAAGGCTTACTGAAATGGATTATTTTCTTTGTACTGACTTTGACAGAGACAGCAGTCTTTGTTGTCTTTCTACAGTGGGGCAGGATGCTGGATTAAGTGTTCTGGTTTGCCCCTAGAAAAGTTGTTGTGCGTGATGGTTGTGGTTTGGACTTTTCCCAATTTATAGTTAGACCTAAGCTGTTGAGTAAGGCAATGCACTTTCTTGCTGACCTGTGTGCTGCTGAAAAGGTGTTTGCTTTTCTCAGCCAGTCGTCTAAGTATGGGAATACTTGATGCTTTCTTCACCCGAGAGAGGCTGAAATAGGTGCTAGGCACTTTGTGAATATCCTAGGAGCTTATTTTAGATCGAATGGAAGAACTTGAAATTGAAAATGGCTTCTGGCTGCCATGAATCGTAGGTATTGTCTGTGGGCTGGATGAATTGGGATGTGGAAATATGCATCCTTCAGGTCTAGGGTAGAGAAAGTCTCCCTGGTTCAATCGGAGAAGGACGTCCTGTAGGGTTATCATGCAGAACAATTGTTTTTTCAAATAGGTGTTTAATTCTCTGAGATCGAGGATCAGTCTCCAGTCTTGCGAATTAAGAAGAAGCTGGAGTAAAATCCCTTCTCTCGCTGTGACAGTGTCACCTTTTCTATTGCGCCGTTGAGGAGAATTTTGTTGATCTCCATCCTTAGTTGGTGCAGATACTTTGGAGAAGTCGTGCGAGGAGGATTGGGAGGAGGTATTTGGACAAACTCCAGCGTGTGTCCACACTTTACCAGCTAGAAGACCCACTGGTCCAATGTTATGGTTTGCCACTGCTGGAGAAATAATGAGATTTTTCCCCTAGATTTAGAGGTAGGTGGTTGGGGGTAGCAGGAGCCCTGGACACATCATGCTCTGTGGGCAGGGTTTAGTTCGACGTGATTAACGTCATCTGGTGGTAGACCTATTGTAAGCCACTTGTGGAGGTTGTCTTTGGGAGTATTGCTGGTGAAATTGTTGAGAGGTGGATGCGAACGATGGATATCTAAACTACTGATAGCCTCCCCTATATGAAGGCATTCCACCTTCTCTCGTGGCTCGAAAGGATGACTTTCAAAACTGCAGTGTTCCCAGAGATTTTGCCGTCTCTGTGTCAGATTTTATTGACTCCAATGCGCTGTCAACATGTTTCCCAGAAAGTGATTGACCATCAAATGGAAGGTCTAGTATTTTATTCTGTACTTCTGGACGAAATGATGTGGCCTTCAGCCAACCTTGAATCTGACCACAGCAGCCCCTTCAAGCTGACGAAATGCAGTAGTGGCTATGTCCATCGCACTATCTCTGCCGATGTGCGTTCTCCCTCATGTATCCGCTTTAGTGTCCTCCGGCAGTTGATCAAAAAATGGGGCAATGTCAGCCATAACTGCCTGTCATATCTAGCTAACACCACAAGGGAGTTAGCCGCTCTTACAGTTAGACTGGACATTGAATAAAATCTTTTGCCAATATTGTCAAATCATCTTCCTCCCTTGTCCGGAGGTGCAGATATCGGCATAGAAGGATTTTTGGATCTTCTCTGGGCTGCTTGTGTTACCATCGAATCTAGGTGAGGGTGACCAGTCAAGCATGATGGGGCATATTGAGGTGCTTTATATTTTTTATCTAGGCGTGGAAGCACTGCTGTGATTGTCGCTGGGTTTTGCATGACTTTCAAGCCTTCTTTCCATATGTAACTGACTAGTGGCATGGAACGTACAGATTTTTGGAATGCTTCCTTAAAGTCAGAGAAAGCAATCAGTTTGCCTGGATGGCATGGGAAGTGCAAAGCATTTAGGAGCAATTTCCAACAGATTATGGAAGCCTCCGATGTCCTCTGGAGGTGAGTATACCTTTGAAGGTGAAGGAGAAGGTGGAGCTGGGATTATATAATTGACCCACTCCGACTGGTTGTCGAGGAGCTCACCTTCCTCTTGTTCTCCTTCCCATATGTAAGTATCTCATGGGAGGGTCATATCAGGTGTGGCCACATTTGCCAAAGGTAAAGTGGTCGGCCTCTGACGCGGGATGGCCTCCCAAGAAATTGGAGCTGATGGTGGCTGAGGTTGCACCTCTTCTGTGGCTGCAAAGCGCCTACTACAGTCAGCTAGCATTGCCCGTAAGTCAGAAATTAAAGTGTTTGGCATATAAAAACCCTCTTGATATGGTGGATCACTTGCACAGTATTGTGGGTCATAAGCTTCACCATACTCATCGTCATCCTTCTGGTACTTTTTTTTAAAATTATTTTTATTTATGCATTCATGTTTACAACATACAAACAAACAAGGGAACCCCTTCAGCCCACATACCATTAAAATAAATAGAACTACAGCCTAATTCAGCCACAAAGTATCACCGGGCACTCACAGTACCATGGGTCTTGAGTAATCCACTGAGTTCTAGCAAACAGAGTCCAGCAGCTAGACAAATGTCCATTTGTAGACAGCATGTAGCCGAACCAGCCTCAGCAAGCCACCGAGCCCAAGGGGCGAACAGAGAAGAAACAATCAACAGAGAAGAGCAAGGAGGCCGGGGAGGAAGCAGACAGTACCATCGGCAGTCATCCCAATCAACAGCAATGCACAGGATCGAGGACTCAGACAATCCCACATTTATGCCCAGTCAGCAGAAGAACTCCTTAGGTATGCACAGACGTACGATAGGATCGGAGAGGCACCCAAATATCACATGGCCTGAAGCCCTCCGACGCCAATTCCCAATAAATTATCAGTTGTTCCTGACAAAACGTGGCATCCCGCAGCCAATCGGAGACTCGAGGGGGTCGACCCCAGCCCCAACAAATTGCCACCCTGCGCTTAGCCAATAGCAGCAGCATGCCTACTAATCTCCTCACCGTCAACGGCACCCTGTCCACCTTACCCAGCAGCACCAGCACAGGAGAAGGAGTCAGCTCCAGTCCAGACATCCCTTCAATCGCATGAAAAACCTCCCATCAGAAGTCATGTACTTCTGCACAGTACCACGCCAAATGGAGAAATCCAGCGTCCGGAGCGTGACATCTTACACAAGTGTCAACCGCTCGCAGCCCCATAGCGCACAAGCCTCGAGGAGTGTAAAACAAGCGGTGCAGAAACTTAAAGTGAATGAGGCGCAACCTATAGTTGGGCGAAAGCTCCAGACGTCATCCGAAATTTCCTCCCCCACATCAGCCACCCACTTCGCCCTAACAGCTAGCACCAGCCCTCCCCCCGCTCCTGTATACAGCCATACAATTTAGTGATCAGCTTCTTCAGCGACTGTACACTCCACAGCACCTCCAACGTGCAGCATGTCACGGAATCTCAGGGAGACTAGGATATTGCGCACGCAGCATGGCCCATATCCGCAACACAAATAAGCGATGTAGCGCATTAGCAGGCCCATCCCCCAGCACCTTCCCCGGGGATATCAACCTCCCCTCCACGAACCAGTCTTCCAAAGATGGCAAGTCCGAATCACGGAGATAATTCCAAAGCTGTGAATTGCGAAACATCACCTCATCAGCCACAGCCACCACAGACATTGACGGCGCAAAAGGCACACGCACACCAGATCGCTTCAGCAGGACCGTCCAGGCCCTAACGGTGCGCGCCACCATATCCACACCCCGGGGCGAGCCCTCGATAGGCTCCCCAGCACTCGCTCAAGCCCATCCGGCCACACCACATCACTCTCCGGAGCAAGATGCGGCAAATAACGAACCAGACGAATCCAGTAATACGCAAAGTGAGCCTGCGCACAGTAATAATAGAGTTCCAGATCAGGGGCCGAAAGTCCGCCCGACTCAAACGGTAGCACCAATTTCTCCCATGCGATGCGAGGCTGACCCCCGGCCCAGGCCAGTCGACTCATAGCAGAACGGAGCCGCTGCAAAAAAACAACTGTGAGAACCAGAGGGAGATTAATGAACAGGTACAAAAATTTAGGCAGTACCAACATCTTTGCCACAGCAATCCGTCCGGTCAAAGACAAAGGCAAGGAGCGTCACACCACAATTCTGTCCTCTAACCAAGACATAGCTTTAACATAGTTGGCCAGCCAGAGTGTCTCAACATCACAACTCAGCCAAATTCCCAAATACCGAACCAGGCCGTCCGCCCACGCAACAGGATATCAGGACTGACAAACCGCCGTTCCCGGCGAAAGAGGCAGCACCACGGACTTAGACCAGTTTATCATTATTCCAGAAATTCCCCCAAACCGGACAATCTCATCCAGCAACACGTCTAAATTGTGAACGGGCTCCCACACGTATAACGCAACGTCGTCCGCATACATAGATATTAGGATTGACCTCTGACGAAACGGCAACCCTCTAGCACTATGGTGCTGTCGCAAAAAAGCCGCCAAAGGCTCCATCGCTATCGCAAAAAGCAACGGAGACAGAGGGCACCCCTGTCTGGTCCCGCGCGCCACCAGGAAGGGCCCCGACACGCAGCCATTCATCCGCAGGCGGGCCACTGGCTGCGCATATAACAAACGGATCCAATTCACAAAGCGCACACTCATCCCCACTCTCTCAAGGAGCGCAAACAGATATTGCCATACCAATGAATTAAACGCCTTTGTAGCGTCTAAGAACACTGCCACAGCCTCGTCATCAACGGCGACCGAACCAGCGACGGCAAAGAACGTGCGCAAATTGTGTGCCGTGGACCGTACCTGAACAAACCCCGACTGATCCGGCAGCACCAGTTTCGTCATCAGCGGCTGCAACCGTGCCGCTATCATCTTTGCCAATATCTTGTTATCTATGTTAAACATAGAGAGCGGGCGATACGAATCGCAGCTATATGGATCCTTCCTGGGCTTAAGAATCGTAACGATAAGCGCCTCGCGCAAAGACGCCGGAGGGACTCCATTCTGCAGGGCATCGACATACACCTCCAACAAATGAGGCGCCAGGATATCAGCATATTCTTTATAGAACGCGGGGGTCAGACCATCCAAGCCGGGGCCTTATCTCCAGGTAAACTACGAATCGCGGCCTTAACCTCTTCCTCAGTGAAAGGAGCATCAAAAGATTCCCTGTGCACTCTATCAAACCAGAGCAGACTAATCTCAGAGAAGTAGTCCTGGGCCACCTCCTCAGACAGTTCAGCAGGAGCAGAGTACAGATCCCTAAAAAAGGTTTTAAATACCTTCAGAACTTCATCCGTACCAACCATACGCTCCCCTCCTGAGTCATTCATCTCAGCCACATAGCTGCTGGGCCACGGCCTGCAGAGAATATTCGCCAGTGTGCACCCAGCTCATTCGCCCTCACCGTAACGCCGCGCCCGTGCAATCTTCCCCAAAAAATGTATCTCCCTCAGAGACGCCTCTTTGTACGAGGATACCGCAACCCGCAGAGCCGCCAGCGTAGCACCAGACCAATCCTCCACCAGACGAGCCTCCAGCTCTGCTATCTGAGCCTTTAGTTTAGCCAGCACGCGGCGCAGCGCACGCAACACGCCATGTTGCTTCGAAATACATAACCTGCGAACGACCACCTTGAAAGCCTCCCACAGCATGCCCGCCGACCGCACCGTCCCCGCATTCTCCTCAAAATATAATACAATATCTCGGCGTATCTCCTCGCGAAACAGCTCATCCCGGAGCGCCCCCTGGGGCAACCGCCACATAAAAGCACGCGCAGGCCCGCCAGGCACCGCAAGTTCTAAGCTAACCGGGGAATGATCCAACAGCGTGCGAGCCAAATGATCGGCCGACCGGGTCCACAAAGCCACATCTTGCGAACCCAGCCAATGGTCAAGACGCGACCAACTATTATGCACATAGTTAACGCATGTGCCAGCTCTCTCCTCGGTGTGCTTCATCCGCCACAAGTCCACCAACGTCGCATCTTCCATAATCGCAGATAAACCACGGCCGGCTGCTGAATGCTCTCCCGATCAAGAATGGGGTCAAGAGTCACTCTGGATCGTCCGAGTTGGGCCCGTACACCGTCACGAGTCGACACGGCCTGTAAAGCAGCGCCCCGCTGAGTAAGACATAACGACCATGAGGATCAACAATTATCCTGTGAGTGCGCCACTGCAGCCCCTTGCGTATCAGAATCGCTACCCCCCTAGCATAGCGCGAGTAGACGGAGCCATGGCATTCCCCAATCCACCCCGTTTTTAGACAATGCAGAGTAGCCGCCACCAGGTGAGTCTCCTGTAGCATGCATATATCTATATTCTGTTCTTAACATACGCCAACATAAGCAGCACCTTACGCCTGTCATTCAGACCTCGCACATTCCAAGTGAGGCAACGTATCAAAGTCGCACCCACCCATGTCATCCTCGCATCTCTCCAAAAACACAATGCAGCACTGCCACTCTCCCAGCCCGACCAGCCTCGCTCAACCACAGAAAACAGTAGAGAGAAATCATAAGAACATAGTACAACAGATCCAATAGACCCCCCAACCACCACCCACGCAGACCCCCCAACCGGGTCAAAGCAGGAACCCACCCCCCATGAACCACATACACCCAACCAAGCATAAGATCAGGACTCATCCAAAGGGCGGGTAGCTAGTTACCCAACCCGTCCTCCGAACCAGGACAGGGAATGGTGGGCATAGGGCCCAAATGTAGGAGCATCTTCAGGACGGCAAATAGTTCCACAGCAGGATGCAGGCGGCATATTCAAATGCCCAGATAGGTAGGCAGCGCCCATGCCAGTCAGTCAATAGTTATCACTTAGGGACTCAAGCTCCGCACCATGTTCACCCAGGGGCACCCCCGCAGACTTCTGAGGAAGAGTCTTGGCGAACTTCGCTGCCAGCTTGGGATCCGTAAACAAATGTAGGGTCCCTCCATGTTGCACTTTCAATTTCGCCGGGTAGATGAGGGAGAACGAAGCATTCGTTTGGGCCAGAGAGCGCTTCACCGGTAAGAACCCCCTGCTCGCAGCCTGCACGCCAGGAGTATAGTCCGGAAAAAAACTCAGTTCAGTTTTCTTATAGATTACTGGTTGGCGCTCCCTAGCCAGTCGCAGAATCGCATCCCGATCACGGTAATTCAGGAGCCGAATAATGATGGGGTGCAGAGGGGTCCCAGGAGGGGCCGGGGTCCCAGCGACCGATGCGCTCTCTCCACCACCAACAAGCGAGACAGCTGGCCGGGGAAAAGTTCAGAAAGCATTACTTCCACGAAATCCTCCATTCTGCCCATATCCGTGGACTCCGGGAGTCCAACCAGTCTAAGATTATTGCGACACGATCTTAGTTTTTAGCCCGGATGACCTCCAGCACTCTCTCCATGCGTAGCAAATGGTCTCGCTCATCCTGCCGCGTATCCTCCAGCCCAGAAGTACACGTCTCCAACTGGTCAATGCGGGAGTCGTGATCATCCACCCGGGCTCTGATGCGGTCGAGCTGCTCCGTTAAATGGTCAAGCTTCCCGTCTATTCTGGCGGACTGGTCTTCAAGTCCAGAAACATAGCTTTGACCGACACATACGAAGACCCCTCTCCCGTCGCCAGCTCCTCAGACTGAGCAGTAAGTGTTCCCCGTCTCTTCTGGCCCCCTTCAAAGGAGAGCTTCGCTTGTTTCCGTTCCACCTTCCCCATCACACAATCGGCAACCCTCCATCAGCCGTTCACCACCAATACCGGCAAGCAACTTGGCAACGTAGTCCAGCTTCACCGTCCACTTCCACAGGCACCTCTAGGCGCCCCTCGCCAACCAACCGCCTCCAGCACTGACAGCTCTCGTCCAGCCACCAATATGGATCCAGCTCCAGACCAAGCCACCTCACCAAGGGCAAGCAGCCAGGGGCCCAACTATGCCGCCCGATGGTCACAGCCGCACAGCCAATGCAGTCAGTCCACCTCACCCGCAGCAGGCAGCCGGCCCCACCTCAGCTCCGCCGGCACAGGTGCTCGCCACAATCCGTCACCTCCTGTCGTCCACCAGGCAGTCAGCCGCTACATCCAGGTCACTCAGCAGCCCCTGACACAGGCCTCACCACACAGGGGGCCCAGGGACCCAACCGCAGCAAGTCGTTGTCACACCTCCAAGGGCCCCCAGCAGCCAGCCACATCCCCAGGCCTCCGGGCCCAGAAGTCTCCAGGGGCCCGGCTCCACAAGCCCGCAGCCCCTCTCCTCATGCCACGCCCTTCACTCCGGGGTGCAGGGCCAGCAGCGTGGCAAACACTGGGCCAGCAAGCCAGGCAGTCAGAGAGCCGGTGGGCCGCGGTCCGACCCGACCGCCGATCGGCCCCCGGCACGACCGGCGCCCAACAGGCGCACCCAGCAGTCGCAGCCCCAAACGCTGCCCAGCCCTCCACAGGGCCCACAGGGCAATCCCGCAGAGGCCGGCCCCACGCGGCCACTACTCCTGGCCAAGCCACGCGGCGAGTCGAAGGCCCGTGGCTTGTGTCCGCGGCCACATGACCCACCGCGCCACGAGGCCCGCCGTCTCTGCCGCCCGGCTCCACAGCCCCGCCACAGCAACCAGCTCACCGCTACCGCAGCCGGATCGGCACCAGACGAGGCGTCTCCCCGCTACACTATCTGCAGAAAAGCTGCGTCCTGACCGGAGAAATGATCAAAAAAGGGCCCCAGCCTCAGCAGAGCCTCACAATGTGCTGGCCATCTTGCTGGCTGGCTAGCTCCGCCCCCATCCTCCTGGTACCCTACATTCAACTGTGAGGCACTGTTCCAAATGGACCTTCATCATCCAATTCGTCGTCACCCTCCAAGAGATGGACTGGTGTTAAAGGGGTTATTTTACTAGGACAAGTATGCTCCGGTGTAATTTTTGTTGTTAACTGCCTTTTGTGCATTTTTTTCTCTCGTCGACGGTGTCATTGATGCCTTCGTCGACGGAGTGAAAGGAGCACTCATCGATGCTGCCTTCACTGCTGCAGATTTTTAAGATATTTTAACCGTCGACTCGGAGGAGGAGGAGGAACCGTCGTCAGGATTGTTAAAGAAACCTTCATCAACGGTGGAACAGATCTTGTCGCTGCCGTCGTAGATGAGGTTGCCGTAGACGGTGGGGATTTGACAAGTGGTCTGAAGACTGTAGGAGCAGAGGAAAGTCTCTTAAATGATTCAGCTGACTTAGAAGGAGGCACAGAAGATGATTGTTTAGCCCTTTCTGAACTGCTGAAATGTCCTCTTTACCCTTTTGTAGAGAATTTGTGAGGAGATGGAGAAGGGCTGCAGCCTTTGTAAGACCCTGAGGTGGTCTTTTTGTGCACCTTTTTTGGCTGCTCTGAGGAGGACCTTGAGTGCGGAGATTTCACTCTTATGTGATCTCCTGGAAGATATAGAGGAATCATCGCTCTTAGAATCAGAGACTGGATTATCTCTAGATTTAAGTTTTTCCAGCCATATCAACAATCTGCCTTCTCTATCTTTCAGGTTCTAGGGGAGAAGGTGCGACATACCTTGCAGTCCTTGGCAGAGTGGTCTGGGTAAAGGCAGTATATGCAATTCTGGTGAGGGTCTTCAGAGTTGTAGGAAGTTGGCTCTGTATGCACTATTTCAAAGTGAGAAATAGCATGCACAGAGTCCAAGGGTTCCCCTTAGAGGTAAGATAGTGGCAAAAAGAGATAATTCTAATGCTCTATTTTGTGGTAGTGTGGTCGAGCAGTAGGCTTATCAGAGGGTAGTGTTAAGCATTTGTTGTACACACACAGGCAATAATTGAGGAACACACTCTCAAAGACAATTCCAGGCCAATAGGTTTTTTGTATAGAAAAATATATTTTCTTAGTTTATTTTAAGAACCACAGGTTCAAGATTTACAAACGATACTTTAAATCAAAGGTATTTCACTTAGGAACTTTAGGAACTTTGAATTAGCAAAATAGCATATACAGTTTTCACACAAATGGCAATAAGCTATTTTAAAACTGGACACACTGCAATTTTCAACCGTTCCTGGGGGAGGTAAGTGTTTGTTAGTTTTGCAGGTAAGTAAACCACCTACAGGGTTCAAAGTTGGGTCCAAGGTAGCCCACCGTTGGGGGTTCAGAGCAACCCCAAAGTTACCACACCAGCAGCTCAGGGCCGGTCAGGTGCAGAGGTCAAAGTGGTGCCCAAAACACTTAGGCTTCAATGGAGAAGGGGGTGCCCCGGTTCCAGTCTGCCAGCGGGTAAGTACCCGCGTCTTCGGAGGGCAGACCAGGGGGGTTTTGCAGGGCACCGGGGGGGGACACAAGTCAGCACAAAAAGTACACCCTCAGCGGCACGGGGGCGGCCGGGTGCAGTGTGCAAACAGGCGTCGGGTTTGCAATGGAGTTCAATGGGAGACCCAGGGGTCTCTTCAGCGAAGCAGGCAGGCAAGGGGGGGGCTCCTCAGGGAAGCCACCACCTTGGCAAGGGAGAGGGCCACCTGTGGGTCGCTTCTGCATTGGAGGTCGGATCCTTCAGGTCCTGGGGGCTGCGGGTGCAGGGTCTTTACCAGGCGTTGGGTTCTTTGAAGCAGGCAGTCGCGGTCAGGGGGAGCCTCTGGATTCCCTTTGCAGACGTCGCTGTGGGGGCTCAGGGGGGGTCAACTCTGGCTACTCATGGGCTCGCAGTCGCCGGGGAGTCCTCCCTGTAGTGTTGGTTCTCCACAAGTCGAGCCAGGGGCGTCGGGTGCAGAGTGCAAAGTCTCACGCTTCCGGCGGGAAACGTGTGTTCTTTCAAAGTTGCTTCTTTGTTGCAAAGATGTTTCTTCTTTGGAGCAGAGCCGCTGTCCTCTGGAGTTCTTGGTCCTTTTAGATGCAGGGTAGTCCTCTGAGGCTTCAGAGGTCGCTGGACCCTGTGGAACGCGTCGCTGTTGCAGTTTTTCTGGAAGTGGGTAGACAGGCCGGTAGAGCTGGGGCCAAAGCAGTTGGTGTCTCCATCTTCTCTGCAGGGCTTTCAGGTCAGCAGTCCTTCTTCAACTTAGGTTGCAGGAATCTAGTTACCTAGGTTCTGGGAGCCCCTAAATACTCGATTTAGGGGTGTGTTTAGGTCTGGGGGGTTAGTAGCCAATGGCTACTAGCCCTGAGGGTGGCTACACCCTCTTTGTGCCTCCTCCCTGAGGGGAGGGGGGCACATCCCTAATCCTATTGGGGGAATCCTCCATCTGCAAGATGGAGGATTTCTAAAAGTCAGAGTCACCTCAGCTCAGGGCACCTTAGGGGCTGTCCTGACTGGCCAGTGACTCCTCCTTGTTTTTCTCATTATCTCCTCCGGCCTTGCCGCCAAAAGTGGGGCCGTGGCCGGCGGGGGCGGGCAACTCCAATAGCTGGAGTGCCCTGGGGTGCTGTAACAAAGGGGGTGAGCCTTTGAGGCTCACCGCCAGGTGTTACAGTTCCTGCAGGGGGAGGTGAGAAGCACCTCCTCCCAGTACAGGCTTTGTTACTAGCCACAGAGTGACAAAGGCACTCTCCCCATGTGGCCAGCAACATGTCTGGTGTGTGGCAGGCTGCTAAAACTAGTCAGCCCACACTTGTAGTCTGGTATGGTTTCAGGGGGCATCTCTAAGATGCCCTCTGGGGTGTATTTCACAATAAAATGTACACTGGCATCAGTGTGCATTTATTGTGCTGAGAAGTTTGATACCAAACTTCCCAGTTTTCAGTGTAGCCATTATGGTGCTGTGAAGTTCGTGCATGACAGACTCCCAGACCATATACTCTTATGGCTACCCTGCACTTACAATGTCTAAGGTTTTGCTTAGACACTGTAGGGGCATAGTGCTCATGCACTTATGCCCTCACCTATGGTATAGTGCACCCTGCCTTAGGGCTATAAGGCCTGCTAGAGGGGTGACTTATCTATGCCTGTAGGCAGTGTGAGGTTGGCATGGCACCCTGAGGGGAGTGCCATGTCGACTTAGTCATTTTCTCCTCACCAGCACACACAAGCTGGCAAGCAGTGTGTCTGTGCTGAGTGGGGGGTCTCCAGGGTGGCATAAGACATGCTGCAGCCCTTAGAGACCTTCCCTGGCATCAGGGCCCTTGGTACCAGAGGTACCAGTTATAAGGGACTTACCTGGATGTCAGGGTGTGCCAATTGTGGAAACAAAGGTACAGGTTAGGGAAAGAACACTGGTGCTGGGGCCTGGTTAGCAGGCCTCAGCACACTTTCAAATCAAAACTTGCCATCAGCAAAGGCAAAAAGTCAGGGGGTAACCATGCCAAGGAGGCATTTCCTTACAAGAGTGTAACCTCTTTTACCACAGGTTTTGCAGGATCTAAATAAAACCTTCTTCTCCTTGTCAGACATGGCGGAGGCCTTACCAGCTAACAGTCAGAATTAGTTGTGAAGAGTATAACCATTTGGGTATTCCAAAATAAAGAAAAGCAGATCAGAGCTCTGAGGAGACTCCCTAGCATGACATGCGGTAGAAAATCTGAGAAACTGGAGTTTCTTTCAGGAAGGTTCTAAATGGTGGTGTTGCCTGATTGGTGGGCTCTTAAGTTTGGTCCTTTTTTCTTAAAATGACTGATAGAATGCTAAACTGAGAGGCCTAAGGGCCTTTAGGTTTAACCTATGTTAGTAATACTTAATTAAAAGGTACCAGGGACTCCCATCTCGATGACGGGGAATGATTCAAGCATGTGAATCTATGAAAGTTACAATACTGGAGTAATTGTGGTTTTACTAGTTAGGTATAGAAAGCTGATATTTTGTTATCAATATTTTATTTCCAATTTTTTATGTATTTCGATGCCTGGGACACACAGCTGTGTATCAGCTACTCAAATAGATTCTTCTACTTTTCTTAGTTTCCCACCGGGATACCACGCCTTTCAATCATCATTCAGAATTAAGGGAATATGATGCACTTGATTCCTCATAATTACTCTACTATGCGTTTTCAAAAGCACCATTGCAAATCCTGGTGAATCTAAAAAAGTTCGAGCAGGTCTCACCAGCCCAGTACACTCTATGAGGGTTTCCGTATCCAAAATAAATTGTTTTTTACATTGTATTGTCTGGTTCAACAAACCTTTATACAACTATGGGCCACTGCTCTTTAAAGGGGCAATCTAGAAAATGAAGTTGCAATAGCTTCAATAACCCAACCACATCATCAAAGAGACATTCTGCAACCCTTATTGTTGCCAACTATTGTTAATGAGGGATAGAATAAGGGAACCAACCTTTTTTTCACTGGATGGAACTTTGTAACCAGGTTTAAAAAAAATATGTTTGGACACACACTGCAATCTTTATCCAATTCCCACTTCTGCTATTGTGGGTACAATGCACATCTTTCCAATTAAAGGTGGAACTCCCTTCGAATTCTGTACCCCTGAATCACTCAAGAGTTCAATCAAATAAAATTTTGCAGGACCTAAATTTCAATGGATGCCACTCTAGACTTGTTCTCCTGTACCAAGAACAGAATGCACATTTTACAAAAACTACACTTCTTCAGCTTCTGGCAGAATTCAGGAACAGAGGAGTAGGCTCTATTGTGGAGCAGGAGGTCATTCCAAGTAGCGATGTAAGAGAACACTCTGTTGTAAGCGAGCAGGAGTCCTGCAGAGCTAATGATGTCTGGGTGGTTGGAAGAGGAAGGTGCAACTGTGTAGATAGGTGGGGCCTGAGTTGTGTAGTGCTATGAATGTGTGTGAGGAGTTTGAAATAAGAGTGTTTATATAGTTTTATATTAATCTTTAAGGTTATGTTTGATTGTTCAGACACAGTCTATACAACTGAGAAAGCATTACTTTTTTTTTTTCCCCACGGCTCACTAGACAAGCTTGCTTATGTAACCCGCTTTAAGCAAACAGCTGTAGAAGTGGGTTGGCCAGAAACCCGTAGCATACCAGAAACTTTACAAAAACCTATGGATATAGCTCTACAAATTAAGCATAGTTTCTACGAAATTAAGGAGTGATAAGAAAGGAAGACTGCATTTATGGCTTCCGCTGGTAAGGCCTCCAATTCCTAAGAATTCAGAAGCCATTTCTGAATCTACAATTCGACTTTTAGCAATACAAGCTCCTCTTCCTGGTGAGTAAGTCCTCTTTCTAAAGAGGAATGAAAGTGAAGAGATCAGAGGTATTATGTACTGTGATAAGAAGGGTCACATATTTCGCTCCTGTATAATTTGCCATAAAGAGTCAGGCAAACTCCAACACCCACCTCTAATATGAGAGGTGAGTGCGGGTATTTCTTATCTGCTATATTTATCACAACAAGAGAGTAGGAGGTACAGTCACCATATATCCTCCCTAACAGATACATACAACCACAATAAGATACAGTGATGAAAAAATAGACAAGGTCTTATTTAGATGCCATCCTAGAGTTTAAACATCAAACAGATATATATATATATATATATATATATATATATATATATATATATATATATATATATATATATATATATGTCACAATATATCAACCAACATCATGTGGCATGCTTCATCATCTTCCTCACCCCACCCTTGTAAAATGATATTACCAGGTGCTCAACCCCAGTTTGAGGAAGTTCTAACAATACCATAAGATAAACATAAACGAATTTCATTTTATTAAGAGGTACCACAGGTATGGTTAAAAACAGAATGATGGATGATTGTCAATGCAATGGTACGGTCATCCTAAAATTGCCAACATATTTCTTCCCGTATTGCTCTTAAAAAGATCAAGGGTGTTCTTCAGGGCTTCAAGGATCCCCACTTCTATGATACTTTAGCTCACATGCGTGGGATGTGATTTCCTACCTCCACAGTTTTCTTAATATTCACCAGATGGTAAGCAATATTCATAATGATCAGTTATACTTAGGAAGTATGATTGTCAAATTGGCATTATTCCTGAAAAGAAGTACCTTTTGGTAAAATATATTCATTGTCTGAACCTGATAATAAAGTTTTGAAAGACTATCTTGAGGAGAATTTGCAAGCTGGTTGTATCACCAGGTCTCACTCCCTATCAGGAGCTGCACTCTTTTTTGTAGCGAACAAGGAGACTTCGGAACTATGATCTTGTATTGATTACAAAAGACTGAAAGACATTACAACCAGGAACTGTTACCTTTGGCCCCTAATTAGGTGAAAAGGGTAATGCCTATAACTTGTTAAGATTAAAAAAGGGGTCAAATGGAAGGCTACTTTCCCTACACATTTGACACAATACAAATACAGGAAAATTACCCCTGGGATTTGCAATGCCGCATCTATTTTTCAAAGGTTTATGGACACAGTTTTTTTATGATATGCTTAATCAGTCAGTCATTGTCTAATTGGATGACATTTTGATTTTCTCATCCAACCTTAGATCACCGTATTCAAAATGTCACTGATGTCTTACAACAATTACAAACCCACACACCTGCATGTAAGCTATAGAAATGTGTGTTTGAGATAGATAATGTTAAATATCTTGAATGCATTCTTTCTGAGAAAATAACTTTTCATGGATGGCCACAGGATTTCAGTTATCACAAATTGGCCAGTCTCCACTACTAAAAAGTATAATGTTATCTTGGCTTTGCTAATTTTTAAAGGTAATTCACCAAGAATTTTTCATAGAAACTACACCTACTACTAGACTGTTGAAGAAGTGAATGTATTTTCTTGGCATTCATGTGTTTTATGTAGGCTAGAGTAAGATCTTGATATGGCCCCAGTTTTGCGTCATCCTGATCCCATTTTTCCTTTGTTAGGAGAGACTGATGTTTCGGATAGAGCCACTGAGCAGATCTCTTACAAAAATAAAATGGAGACCACAATCTTTTCTACTTTTCTTCTTTGATTAGTTATGAGGTCAAGAATTCTGTTTTAGTGAAAGATTTGTATGCTATGGAGGAAGTTTTTACAAAATGGCGACATTTGTTTCTCAGGTCAGACATCGGGTAGAAGTTCGTGTAGATCACAGAAATATGAAAATACCCCAAATTATGCAATTTTGGAATAGCAGGCAGAGTAGATGGGCTTATATCTTGTTGTCCCAATTTGACATTCATATGTCATACATCCCTGGGTCTCAAAACAATCCAGTTGATGCACCATCAAGGCTATATTTTGAGAATAATCATCATCAAGAGAAAGTACCAGTACCCATTCTTTAATCTACTGTTTTCCGGAGGGTGTTTAATTTGTATTAGATTGAGTAAGAGAGGCCTATTTTATGTGACAGAAATGTTATTTGGGTCCCTTTTCCACTAGCACACAAGCAAAGGCTTCACAGCATTCACCAGCAGTTTTTCTAAGACCTTTAGAAATCTCTTCAGAATCTTGGTTAGTTGTTTCCACTGATTTTATCGTGGATCTCCATATTTCTGGATGGTGTTCAGTCATTACAGTAAACTTTAACACTTATAGGAAGATGGCTTATTTTAGTCCATTAACTGAGTTGGCTTTTGTCCCTGAAGTGTCTCACATATTTCTATGAGATATTTTTTCTATGCCCAGATGAATCATTTCAGATGGGACTCCCAGTAGAGGGTTAGGAATCCAACAACCAATGTCATCAGAGTACCACCCACAGACTAATGGAGAACAGAGCACACATCACATTTTGGGGCGGTATCTACAATGTTTTTCGAGT
Source organism: Pleurodeles waltl (assembly GCF_031143425.1). Taxonomy (NCBI): domain Eukaryota; kingdom Metazoa; phylum Chordata; class Amphibia; order Caudata; family Salamandridae; genus Pleurodeles; species Pleurodeles waltl. Next base: position 1,310,164,336 of record NC_090437.1, on the reverse strand, counting down.
GCCAAATAAGATAATTGGAGAAGCTAACTTTCATCTGCACAGTTTGTTTACAATAACTGTAGGAGGCTGGCCTCGCTTGTAGTGGGTACCAGAGGTACTTACACCTTGTGCCAGGTCCAGTTATCCCTTAATAGTGTAGAAGAGGTGTTTCTAGCAGCTTAGGCTGATAGAAGGTAGCTACGGCAAAGCAGCTTAGGCTGAACTAGGAGACATGTAAAGCCCCTACTATACCACTGGTGTCATATACACAATATCGTAAGAAAACACAATACACAGAAGTACTAAAAATAAAGGTACTTTATTTTTATGACAATATGCCAAAAGTATCTCAGTGAGTGCCCTCAGTATGAGGATAATATATATACACAAGATATATGTACACAACCCAAAAGTATGCAGGTAATAGCAAGAAAAGTAATGCAAGCAGTTCAAAATTACAGTAGATTGCAATAGGAGCACATAGGTATAGGGGCAACACAAACCATATACTCCAAAAGTGGAATGCGAACCACGAATGGACCCCAAACCTATGTGAGCTTGTAGAGGGTCGCTGGGACTGTAAGAAAACATTGAGGGTTAGAAAAATAGCCCACCCCAATACCCTGAAAGGTAGGTGTAAAGTGCACCTACTACCCCCAGAGAGCACAGAAGTCGTGATAGTGGGATTCTGCAGGAAGAACAAACACCAGCAATGCAACAACAGTGGATTTCCGGACCTGAGTACCTGTAAGACAAGGGGACCAAGTCCAATAGTCGCGACAGTGTTGAGAGTGGGCAGGAGCCCAGGAAATGCCAGCTGAGGGTGCAAAGAAGCTGCCACCTGTTGGAAGAAGCTTGGAGTTCTGCAAGAAAGAAGAGGACTAGGAACTTCTCCTTTGGATGATGGATGTCCCACGTCGCGATGAAGCTTGCAGAGGTGTTCCCACGCAGAAAGACCGCAAACAAGCCTTGCTAGCTGCAAGGGTCGCAGGAGAGGTTTTTGGGTGCTGCTGTGGCCCAGGAGGGACCAGGATGTCGCCACTTGGAGGAGACAGAGGGGGTGCCCAGCAGGTCAGGGAGCCCTAACAGAAGCAGGCAGCACCCGCAGAAGTACCTGAACAGGCACTTGGAAGAAGAGTGAACCGGAGTCCACACGAAGTCACAAAAGGGAGTCCCACGATGCCAGAGGACAACTCAGAAGGTTGTGCACTGCAGGTTAGAGTGTCAGGGACCCAGGCTTGGCTGTGCACGAAGGAAATCCTGGAAGAGGGCACAGGAGCCGGAGCAGCTGCAAATCACGCTGTACCCAGCAATGCAGTCTAGCGTGGGGAGGCAAGGACTTTCCTCCACCAAACTTGGACTGAAGAGTTACTGGACTGTGGGAGTCACTTGGACAGAGTTGCTGAGTTCCAGGGACCACGCTCGTCGTGCTGAGAGGGGACCCAGAGGACCAGTGATGCAGCCTTTTGGTGCCTGCGGTTGCAGGGGGAAGATTCCGTCGACCCACTGGAGATTTCTTCAGAGCTCCTGGTGCAGAGCGGAGGCAGGCAACCCCCATAGCATGCACCACCTGGAAACAGTCGAGAAAGCCGGCAGGATGAAGCGATACAAGGTTGCTAGTAGTCGTCTTGCTACTTTGTTGCGGGTTTGCAGGCGTCCTGAGCAGTCAGCGGTCGATCCTTTGGCAGAAGGTGAAGAGGGAGATGCAGAGGAACTCTGGTGAGCTCTTGCATTCGTTATCTGGTGAGATCCCCAAAGCAGAGACCCTAAATAGCCAGAAAAGGAGGTTTGGCTACCTAGGAAGGAGGATTGGCTACCAAGAGAGGTAAGAGCCTATCAGAAGGAGTCTCTGACGTCACCTGCCTGCACAGGCCACTCAGAGCAGTCCAGTGTGCCACAGATACCTCTGTTTCCAAGATGGCAGAGGTCTGGGACACAATGGAGGAGCTCTGGGCACCTCCCCTGGGAGGTGCAGGTCAGGGGAGTGGTCACTCCTCTTTCCTTTGTCCAGTTTCACGCCAGAGCAGGGCTGGGGGATCCCTGAACCAGTGTAGACTGGCTTATGCAGAGATGGGCACCATTTGTGCCCATCAAAGCATTTCCAGAGGCTGGGGGAGGCTACTCCTCCCCAGACTTCACACCCATTTCCAAAGGGAGAGGGTGTTACACCCTCTCTCAGAGGAAATCCTTTGTTCTGCCTTCCTGGGCCAGGGCTGCCTGGACCCCAGGAGGGCAGAAACCTGTCGAGGGGTTGGCAGCAGCAGCTGTAGTGGAGACCCCGGAAAGGCAGTTTGGCAGTACCCGGGTTCTGTGCTAGAGACCCGGGGAATCATGGAATTGTCCCCCCAATGCCAGAATGGCATTTCATGGAAATGCCAGAATGGCATTGGGGTGACAATTCCATGATCTTAGACATGTTACATGGCCATGTTCGGAGTTACCATCGTGACGCTGTACATAAGTATTGACCTATGTACAGTGCACACGTGTAATGGTGTCCCCGCACTCACAAAGTCCGGGGAATTAGCCCTGAACGATGTGGGGGCACCTTGGCTAGTGCCAGGGTGCCCACACACTAAGTAACTTTGCACCCAACCTTCACCAGGTGAAGGTTAGACATTTAGGTGACTTATAAGTTACTTAAGTGCAGTGGTAAATGGTTGTGAAATAACGTGGATGTTATTTCACGCAGGCTGCACTGGCAGGCCTGTGTAAGAATTGTCAGGGCTCCCTATGGGTGGCAAAAGAAATGCTGCAGCCCATAGGGATCTCCTGGAACCCCAATACCCTGGGTACCTCAGTACCATATACTAGGGAATTATATGGGTGTATCAGTATGCCAATGTGAATTGGTAAATTTAGTCACTAGCCTGTTAGTGACAAATTTGGAAAGCAGAAAGAGCATAACCACTGAGGTTCTGGTTAGCAGAGCCTCAGTGAGACAGTTAGGCACCACACAGGGAACACATACAGGGCACATACTTATGAGCCCTGGGGCCCTGCCTGGCAGGGTCCCAGTGACACATAGACTAAAACAACATATATACAGTAAAATATGGGGGTAACATGCCAGGCAAGATGGTACTTTCCTACAATCATGCTGTATATTTGGCCACAGGGTTTTCCCTCTTTTCTGCTATGTATGCTATAAATCCTCGTGTATTTTGAAATAAAGGGCGACAAGTCAGTTTCTGCAGCTTCTGCATTTTCTTACAAAAGGTAACAAGGGGACTTATTGACAAATTTGCAGGTTTCCAAGGTTCAGGTGCAAGAAATAGCTAGTAAAAAGGGTAGCCTCAGAATATAAAGCTGGGGACAAGGTTTGACTGTCATCTCAATGTATGCTTGTGAAAAGGATTTAGAAGAAATTAAGCCCCTGGTACTACGGCCCCATTATTATGTTGAAGATTCTTCATTCAACTGCTGTTCAATGTTTCTTTCCTCCTTCTTGAAACTACATCCAGTTATTTCATGTTTCACAGATTAAACCTGTTGTGAACAGGCTTTTGCTGGCCAATCTTCGGCAGATTTGTGATTTTCAAGTACATTATGGACATCCCTATATTTTGGCACATTTAAAAGGACACAATGCTTACAACTGATCCCGGAAACCTGCTAAGAATATTTATGCTCCTTGCCTTCGTCATCATTTTTTGATCTCCTCACCACCTGTCTTTTCAGAACCAAGGCTTTGTATATTTTTATGTCGCATTGGTGCTTTATGGGACTTTTTGCAGGGGTATACCTTCAGTCTTCACAGCCACCACCGAGAGGCTTTCCACAGGGATGAAAGATGTGAAGAAAGTTCCCTACCTTCCTATGAGACAAACAAACCTCCAAGAAGTCATGTCTGACCCACCAGGATGAAGGGACGAACCTTGACCAGGAGCCACCCAGTCTTCCACGAGGCAATGAGTATGTGCGCTTGGTGTCTAGAAAAAAACAAGAGGGATCTTAAGAAGTAGAATTTGTCATACACTGCCTCTATCTTGTACATATTCCACAAGTGATGTACCTAATGTCCCTTCTCCCTTTCCTGTAAGGTGCTGGTTCCAGGAGGCTGCTTTCCCTCCAAGAGTGGTAATCATCTGTTTATCAACTTGTGTAAGCCAGTGCTCTTCTCAAGCCTAGCTATTGTGTTACAACGGAGCTTGAGCTTTAGTTTAGACACATGACACTGTAATACAATATTTCTCCTACATTATTAAATAATGACAGGTTTTTTTTTCTGCGATTAGCACAGATGGGGAGCGTGGTGTTATTTCTTTCTAATTTCTAGTTTTACAATGTATGGACTGGAGAGGCTTTCTAAGCTCCCTGGCTCCCAAACGTTAATGTAATTATTAATTATAATGTATTCATTAAAAAATACATTACTTCTATATTTAAATGTATTTATTAAATATACTGTCATTTTATATTACCCGTTCATGAATCCTAAAAACTCTTTACTGCCCCTTAATGTCACCATTTCCTAAACCCTAAACACAGCTTACTTCCCATTAACGCTTTCCTGCTAATAACCCAAAGCACTCAGGGACCCAGCATGCAAAATGGCTGCATGTATCGCAGACACAAAACGACACCGAAGGAGGAATGTCTGTGGCTGAACAGTGGTGTCTGCAGCCATTCTCGACACGTAGAGCTGTGCTCGGCTACAGAAAATTGAATCTTGGCCGGTCTGGTTTTGGCAGTGAGGCGCTGCAAAGGTTTGGTGCCCTATCGCTAGCCGGTGTGCTGTGGGGAGGTGAGCTGACGCGATGCTACAACCACTGACAAAGGCCGGTGTCTGGTACAGGTGTCTGGGATGGTCTGTTATGGGCGACGGTGCGTGGAGTGTGCTGACTGCTCCGTCATGAAGCACTGTAGAGGTGCGGTCTGATCCTTGGCCGCAACTGCTGTTGGGACTGGCACCTGGAGAATTGGTCTGGTGGGCCTCGCTGGGCTGATTTACACCCCAATTCTAGTGCCTACCTGCGACCCCCCTGGTACTGAGCTTCTGAGCGGCATGGGCGCCTTTGGGACGGAGCGCCGAGTTTGTCATCTGATGGGCGCTGATGGGGCAGAAGACCTGGGAACGATGGCAGCACAGATCTTGGCAAGGCCTGTCCCCTGAAGTTGACCCACAACTGCTCTTTATCCCTCTCTGCTGGGACTTGGGTCTACTATGGGAAGCCACCAGGTCTGCTCGTGCCTCCCCGATGCATGATGGCTATCCAAAGGGAACCTTATAGATAGAGCCTTAAAGTCCTACTGAATTTCATTCTCGAGAGGCATATGTGGCCTCGAGGCCTCTGCAAAACACAGCTTGACTGGTAGCGGACTAGAACTTGGAGAAGCCCACCACTGAGGCTGTGGGTCCTTCCCCATGGCCTGCGTAGCAGGTGTCTCACACTTTCAGGCATGCAAGGACTGGGATATACAAGACAGTAACACAGGGCCAACAAATCTCCCCCTAATCTCACAAACAGGAAGAGATACTCTGTGGCAGGCACTCCCCCCTGCCCTGGCCCTTCCTGCTCACCTGCAAGTCTGGTGACTATGAAATTAATTCCCCGTTCTGAGCCACGCAGGAGAGCCTATCATATGGACTCCTTCTCACATAAGTTCAAGAAGCATGAAGGGCAGCTCATAGAAGCAGAGCAGAGCACATATCACAAGCAGGCCTCAAAAGAAAGGGTGACAGTCTGCACAACATGGAAAAGGTATTACATGTCATTGCGGCTAAAAACGAAGATCTGGAGGAAAGCTCTAGTCGAACCATTTGCATTTTTGGGATGCCAGAACCAACCAACAGTGGGAGGATGGAGGACGACGTGGAGCGACTGTTTGGCCAGAATGCCTACTTGGGCTTCCTGGTCCTGCAAGGACTCCCCTCGGGCCGCTTTAGCCCAGAGCCTCCTTAATTTCAGAGAAAGGGACACGGATCTCAGATTGGCCCAGGAAAAACACACTCAATCCTTTGATGCCAATAGAAACTCACTTTTCCTATATTTTATCCTGGTTGTACATGAGACACCAGGAAATTCCTGTCCAGGAAAAAGAGCTATCAAAGGATGACACCCTGTATACTATGTTGTACCGGCACGTCTCAGGATCACCCACAGCACATCTTTCAAACCCCTCAACAAGCAGCAGACTATCAGAAGAAACAGCCATGGGAGAACTCTAAGAAAGAGAACTCAAGTGGCAGGGCCACCCCATTGGTCCAATCACATTGACACTGACTGATATTTACTTGAATGCTGGGCTCTGCGCGTTTGGCTTCCCAGACGACTAAGTTTGTGACCATTTAATGCCTACTGCTCCCTCTGCAGAACATGCGCAGCTAACTCAGCATTCATCTTTTGCTAACCACGTTCCTCTTGTTAGATTCCTAAAAAATGAGGCAGGATCACACAATTTGGTAAAGTGGGGAATCGGCAATCGAGCCTAAGTTTTCTGGTTTCACAACGTGCAGTTCAGCCTTTACTACTTAGATGTACATGCTTAGCTTCCCCTACGCCCACCACAAATGCCCCTTCGCCTCTCCGACAGCCATTCTATTGGCATCATTGCCTCCCTCCGTTACACCACAGGCCAGACTTTCCGCTCCCTGGAAAATGCTTGCGAGGTCCCATAACACGCATAGTCCTGAAAGAATGGAACAAAATCGCCTTTAACAATTACGCGCTTTCACTAGAGGGCACTGTTCTCCCACTAACAAAGTCGAAGACGTTGTGTTTCTAATTGGCAAAAGCGTGTAACCCCGAGCACACAGGTTCGAGATATTAAATTTTACAGCCTTGCTACCATGACAATTTAGCTTTTTCACAGATAGTAAATAATAACATTGACAGGCCTATACGTGGGCTATTTCTCTATGTATGCATTTATACACGTGTTCCTTTTCTGCATAACTCTTTACCGATTTCTTTGGGATTGTGGAGCATCGTGGCAACACTTTCAACTTTTAGGGCGGTGATGCGAGCATTGACGATGTGCAGTGAAGGTGGGACGTGGGTGGGGCCTTGCCGAGCAGGATGAATGATAGAACTCTTAAGCCCAGGAGTGGCGGGACCCGGACTTAGTAGGGAACGGGCAACCTGTAAACTTACAAAACAGATATCGATCTTTTCCGGTTAAAAACAAATAGTTTTAAAACTCTTATAATGAGTACATCCCGCAGCTTCAACACTTCCTTTGTGTTGTGCAACGACAGAACGGCCAAACAACCAAAAATAATAAAAAACGAAGACCGTCAGAAGGGGTGAGGATGAAATGGTTTATTTTTCCAAAGGCCCCGCACTTTTGCACAGCCATGCGCCCCTCCTGCAAAATCCGTCGATAAAGTTTGACGCATGTCTGTTTTATTTATTATAAGTTAACATGGCTTTGACCACTTTGTGGTACCAGGTATATGTGTGCCCGCATGTTTTTCACCCATACTCCGCAACAATCTGATAAATAATGCCTCTTACATCCAACACTGTAATTAAGAACCCATTTCAAGGACACCTCGATCAGAACTCCCAGAAACGACACCAAGGGTCTTCAAACTTTTTAATATCGCAACCCCTCTTGTTAAATAATTTCATATGGGACGCCAAAAACGACAAACGTATTCCACAAAATGTTACATACGTCAAGTAAACTGGATGAATATTATTAGTATTTGAGGGCCCGCTGTTGAAAATAGACGAAACAGTAAATATTTGCAGCGTAAAACATAGCAAGCGAGCAAAACATTTCATGCGGCTAGAGGGAAATTTAAGAGGAAATCGCCCAGACACTGTTCTAGGAACGTTTTCTGCTAAATAATGCCAAATGAGACATTAAAAATGTATTGTAAGCAAATTAGCTGCAATGCGTGAGGGACTTCTGAGGGCATTTAAGAAATGTTGCCAAAACTGGTGTTTAGGAGACACGAACAGCATTAAAGACACATTATCGGCACAGATACAGCCACTCCAAATTAATGGGAAACTGGGCACCCTAGCACACACATCAATCAATACATGTAATAGGCTACATACATCCTTAACAGGATCTAGCCAGCCACTATGCAATATAATCCGCCTCTACACCATCCAGTCCGCTGTAGCCTCGTTAACCGCAATGCAACATGAATCGCCCCTCTGACTACAACACATAACCAAATACATACAATGTACGCAGACCACTAGGAATCAGATCAACAAGAATCCCAGAAACAAAAAGTGCACCCAAATTCCTAAATTGCAACAGAACCAAATAATGAGCTAAACAAATGCTGGTCAAATATTATAGCATAATATAACAAAAGGGATGTTACACCTATTTGGACCGAACATTTGTATTAACACAAGTGTTTGGCAGGATTTTTCATTGTTATCTTTTTTTGGGACTTTACTGCTCCTAGGGTTTAGGGTCTCTCCTACCTACAACGTATGGTTATCCTTCCATGCGCCTCAAAAGAATTCAGGTCAGAGCTTTGGCCATTACCACGCATGTGTCACAGTGTAGTTGCAGCCATGGTCCCCTACACTTCACGTTTCCTCTTTCCATATGAAGCCTGTCAGTGTGGTTTGACCAATAGCTGTGGATCAATATGTATGATAAGCCATAATAGTAAATTTATTATACTTTTGTTTGGAGTGTCTCGTATATTTAAACTGTGAGTAGATTCCACATATTGAAAAAAAATCTTGAAAAATTAGTGTTGTAGTGTTGCACATGAAACACTTTATTTAGACAACTTCGTCAAAACTGTGCAATGTCTTTAGAAGTATCAACAACATAGCGTTAGAAGGACAGATATGGGATGTCTGATGTAGCTACCAGGCTAGTTCCTTGATGGTAACTAGCATGGAGAATCACTGTATACTAGCCTGATCCAGACAAAATGTGAAGAGACAATCGATGGAAGAGATGTCACGAGGTAAAGGAAGTACTGAGGACCAAGGGGGTTGCAAAACATGGCTGGTAGCTTTTGCCACTGAATAGATATCAAATTTTCAAAATAAAAAAAAGAATCTTATTGAGTGCTACTCTTTTTTTGCCTTCGGATAGTCCTGGCCCTGGCCTCGGTAAAAAAAATAGTTGTCCAGAGATTTTTATTTTTGGTTTCTCTTTTTGTATCATTATAGAAGTAATTTAGCTTGGGTAGACAAAACCGGGGCATTTTTTTCTGGATGACATTTTAAAAAATGGCAAATGGGTTGCAGTGATGATGTAATATTTCAGGAGCCATGAGACCTTGTAGTGCTATGTGTATTTAACCACCGACTCCATGTTTGACTACTGACTCCATTTTGTGCAAGCAATTCCATTTTGTCCATGCTGCAGGTGCAGGGCAGTGCAAGTACAAAATATGTTTTTCTCTTCACCGTGCTGTAACATATTATGTGGGATGCAGACTACAGACGAGTTCACAAGCCTGAGAATGTCTTAGAGAAATGTACAGTTCTGCCTCAAAACAAGCATTTGGAGTGTGGCCGGCTCTTTTTTGTGTGTGTGTGTTGCCAGCGTTTGATTTCATAATAGATGGGAGGCTGTTCTAGAATGCTCTCATAGCTTGTTTAATGTGTAAACGACGGGGAGACTTTGAGCTAAGACAGGCACTCACCTGTGGAGCAGACGCACTGCCCAGGATCCCATTTGGGGAGGGTCTCCTGCCTTTGCTGTTTGAGGGTTCCTCCTGTTTGTGCTGGCAAGGATGATGGATTCAACCCCCTTGGTGATGCATTTTAAGTTTGATTATTTAGCTTAAACATATCAATGCTCTGTTGATGCACTACACATTTCTTTCTGTGAATGCTTAACTGCTTTGATTATTCTTATGTACACTCACGTTTTATTTCACTTGAATTATAAGCTAATTTATATATACTTGTGTGCTTTTATTTTACATGTGGGAAGTGCCTTAATAAATTCATTTTTTAGATAGAAGTACTGCATTCTTTTGGTATTATGTCCTCTTGGTTTGAGTAAGAGCAATACAAATTGGTGTCACTTGGAGGATATGAAGTAAAAGATTAAAAAGTGAAAATTGTTTGGCAAAAAGACAAATGCAGTTTCCCAGATGCCAAGTGAAATACTGAGTTGGTAAAAAGTTATTTACGATGTACTTGCCCACAAGTGGGCTTACTGGGCTGGTCTGAGTGAGAATTGGGATGCATATATAGCAGAAGCTGGGCAAGCAAAGGTATTAGTTTCTTCGCAGAAAGTGCCAGTAGAAAAAGGAGAAGAATTAACTATTTTAGGCCAGACAGGCTTATGTGCCTATCGGGAAATGCATAAGAAATGTATTCAGTTAGGACAGGAACGTGAACATATAGAAAATACTTACACAGTGTTATTATGTCAGAATAAAGTGTTGCAGGATAAACTGGAAACCTACCAATTTGTAGCTGAGAGAGCCGCAGTGAGTGTGGCTCAGTACACTCCTCTTCCCCTTTGAGAGAATGGGACTTCTTTGATCACTCTTTTTCATAGTGTGCAGACTTTGTTTTGCAGGAGCATCTGTTGATGGGAAGACGATTTGGAAGGTGAAATCAATGGAGGAGGAGTCTTGAAACGTAGTTAACATCCATTTACTACAATATTCAATACCCTGTTGTCGCTGTTTATCGAGCGCCACTCATTGAGATGATAGGTGAAACTTCCCCCCCACCGCAGTGGATGACAGATCTGGTGGAAGCGACATCTCATTGCTTGCCTGGTGTCTTTGATGCAGGTGTAGACTAACAAGTAGTATCTCATTCCCTCGTTGCTTTACGGGACTGCTATTGGGGTCTGAACTGTCTTTGCTGCTGCCTTGGGACCCAGTCAGAGGTTTGAACCTCCAGGGGCACCTATCGTAAGGCCTGTATCTTCTGCGGAAATCCTTATGTTTGTCCAGACCTTTGGCTTTGAGCGTGTCAAGCTTCGTCTTTATCTCGGCCATCTCATCGTCTGTGTGAGATCAAAATAAGGAGTTGCCTGAGAATGGGAGGTTCATAATCTGTTGTTATACATCAGGTTTTAGGCCCATCAGACGAAGCCATGATGAATGCCTCACACACATGCCATGAAAGTATCCATCGGCCGCAAGGTCTGCACCATCCACAGCTGCACTTATTATCTGGTTAGCTACTAAGCCCCCTTCTTGCAGGATCTCCTGAAAATCCTGACTATCCTCTATGGCTAGTTTCTCTGCAAATCTCAAGAGTGAGTCCCAGAGAGACCTTTTGTATCTACCCAGTAACGTTAATGCACTGGCGACTTTCATGATTGAGGCTGATGTGCCACATATCTTTCTACCCAAAGAATCAATGTGTTTACTTTCCTTATCCGGAGGTACAGATGAGAACGAAGCAATAGAGTTTGTCTTCTTGGCGGCAGCTAGGATGACCGAGTCCGGTCAACGGTCGGCTCTCAGAAATAAAGGGTCCTCTTCTGGGGCCTTATGTTTCTTCAAAATTCATGGTGGAGCCACTTTCAAAGATGCCAGAGTAAAGAAAATGTCCATGACCAGTTGGAGGAAACCTGGAACCAGAGGGAGCAACTGCCTTGAAGAGGCCCGTTGATGTAAAATTTTGAAAATGAATGAGGAAGTTGCAGTGGGTGGAGATATATCAATGTTTAACTTATTAGCCCCTCTGACCAGTACCTCATTAAAGGTGTTGATATCATCCACCGGGGATATCCTTGCTGGTGGAGCGTCCATTACAGTAGGGGAATAGTCCCTTGTTGATGATCTTGCTGTGGAAAGCCATGAGGGAGATCTGTGCACACAATGGCTTGATCTAGAGCAATGAGATCTCAGGGTAACTGAAGGGGATCTTGTCCTAGATCGGCGTCGGGACCTATTTCTTGTTCTCGATCTGTCCTTATGAGAGGTGTCAGCTGCTGTGGGGAACCTGGTCGTAGCTGGAGACCAAGGTGCTGTTTGATAAACATTGACCTCAATTTGAGGTGATGGTGTTCTTGGAAGAGACCTTGTAGGTGAGTATGTTTGTGAATACTCAGAGTCAGGACTGTGTGGAACCAGACCCCGTCGCAGGCTTTCTAGCCATCTTGGCGAAAGTTGAATAGGAGATGACCGTCTTCCCTGAGGTTGCAGGTGAAGCTCTCTTTTCTTGCCTTAGTGTGGACTTTACTGCAAGTGAAAGTCTGAGGTCTTGACGTCGAACGGCGTTAAATTGACCTTGACTGAGAATGTCTGTGCCTCGATGTCATGTGGTGTCTGGATGCCACCGACAGTGATGGAGTAGCAGAAGCCTGTCTCGATTTTGAACCACGTCCGATCGACATCAACGGGGATATTGAAGGCTGTCTCGACGTCAACATATGATGAGTGGTAACCACTGATGTTGTTTTTGCAGTCAGAACATGTCTCGACGTTGATGAGCTCTGCACCGCCCTCAACGGAGTCCGAGAGCGATGGTGGTGACTCGAAGTCGATTTGTGGTGTGCCATTGATGGATACTTGTCTGACCCTCACGTCAGTGACAAGTGTCGTTGATATCTTTCCTTGGACGTCGTACTCTCCGACGTTGTGCAAGTGTACACCGCCAAAGGTGTGGATTGTCTCGACGTCGGCCCTCGACGACGAGGGGTGCCGTCGTGGTTGCAGTTACTCTTGACATCGATACAGACACCCACAGGGAGACGGATCTTGCATGTTGTTTTTCTGTTTTCTCAATAGATCTGCTTTTGGAGACCTGTTTTTGAAGAGAGGTAGAAGCTGAAATAGTTTTCTCTTTTTCTTGCAGGCCATGAAGTCGTATTTTCTCTCTGTGTTTCAAAGTTTTTTCTGAAAGATTCTTTCATACAGGAAAAAAGGAAATTCCTGTCAGAAAATTAACTGGCCTCACTCTAGAAGGTGAAAACCAACGAGTGAAGCAGTAAAAAAAGGTTTTGAAATGAGTTATTTCTTGACAAAAAAGTCAGAAAATTGGAGCTCAATGCTCCAGGATCCTCACTGAAGCAGCCGGAAAAAAGAACTGACCTAACTGTCACCTCTGGGGCATGGTGGGATACTAGAGGGCCTGGAGGTCTTAAAGGTAGAGAGCCAGTTTTATTTGCTTTGCTATGTAAATTCGGATGCAGCTTTTTGGCTAGCAATGACTCTGTATTTCATTGCAATTTCTCTTCAATAAAGGATGCTTTTGCACTTAAAGCTTGAGTCTGGTTTGGTATTTATTAAAGAAAAACTTAACGAAAATTGGGCATTTATAGCCTTTGATATAGACTGCATAGATCTGTAAACACATGTATGTATGTGCATATATGCGCACACACACACACGTGTTTTAACATTCTAGATACAATTTTATGCTCTACATATACTTTTAATAAAGATTACATACATTCATATATATATATATATATATATATATATATATATATATATATATATATATAAACATTTTCATTTTTTAAATATATGCTATGGGGTCCCCACACATGGGAGGGAATATTCAGTGCTTATGACTTTGATGAGGATTCCCCTGGAAGAGGAGTAAATAGTAAAATTGCAACCTCTGATGGACTGCTTTACAATCCCAACAATAGACTGACCACTGTTTTTTTAGCAGAACTTCTGCCTTTAGCCATTATCAGTTTTAATAGATGGCTGCGCATGCTATTTTCACGTGCATTAATAAGAATTAAATTTCTATCAAAGTAGCCAAGCTTTTGACTAATGGAGCTTCTGGTCTTGATATTGGATGAAAGGGTGAGATGTGTCTTTTTTCCTGAAGACTGGTAGGTATGGATACTTGAAATAGCTGTTCACAGAGTTGGTCCAAGGAGGCAGGCATCAGGTACGGAACATGTCACCCCCTGCACACGATCTGAAAAAGAGAAGTATTTAAGGAGACACTGTTGATCTTAGTCCAGCAAAGGCTAGTTCTGCATTCAATACACTGATGCAGGAGAGGGCTTTCAGTGTCATAAGTGGTATGTGTTTGCACTAGGAGTCAGTACAAAGGTCTCACAACAAGGGCAAATAGATGTTAAAGACAGCTAACGTTATTCTAACTTTACTGCCTATTACAGAGAATGTGAGAATATTTCACAAACCTAGAGGCAATACATAGAACTTAATTAAAAAAAGTTGCTAAATTGAAAGTATAGTATTGCTAAAATCGAAAACCACCACTGGCAAAGGCAGCAGGTCTGGTGATGGTGCCAGCCTTCCGACCTTGTCAATATATGTTTCGTTTTGCTATGTTTTTGTAAATCTTTATGTTGAGAAGCTGCTGGGCCATCGCCAATATTACAAGAAACTGGTTAACGCAAAAGTATTGTTTGGTCTCAAAAAGCGTTTGCTGCTAGTAGTCTCTGGAACTCAAGGGAACTTCTTGGTAAGCAGATATGCTCATTGTGAAGGAGCAAAATGTTATCACTCGCCAATGACTGAAGTGGGCAGACTCGTTACCCCATGCTCTATATTGTAGTCGGTGGAAGAAAATAATAATGACACAACAAAAGACCAATCAATTAGGAGGGCTGGCTGAAATCCCTTGTAAGGAAGTGTATTAAAATCAAAAGGTCTTATCTATCACTAGAACTGAAAATGGAAAAGTAAAGACCAAAATCCTGTAATATACAATTCACAGCACAGTAGCTAGAGAGCTAAGAGTAGGAAAGTCAGAAGTTTCATAAAAGATTGTATTATTTTATTAAAGGAGTCCCCAGACAGTGATGCTGGCTCTTCTGTTGATATAGGTGATGGCCATGGTGACAATGGTTTAGTCTGAATAAATCTTCAAAAAAGAAAAGGGATCGGAGGCTTAATGGTCCAGTGTATACCCTCCAGTGAATATAGTTATACAATACAATACACTGTTCCAAGAAAGATAAAGAAAGAGAAAACTAGGGAGTCCTAATTAATAGGAGCAAGAGTCATCACACACCCTATTAGGTGTCATGCTTCATCATCGGACGGCTCCTCGTCAGACCGGCGCTGCAATGTCTGACGGGCTCCCCCCAACGGGGGGGCTCTTTGCCAGAGATCTTTTTATCGATGATGCCACAGAACCAATTATGGGTCTGAAGAGAGAGAAGAGAGATCAAAGTAGAAAATAAAATTGGCTCAGAACCCTCACTAAATATTCATTTATTCATTGATGTTGGGTGGTGGCCAAGATTAAAAATAACAAGTGAGTGAGATAGAGATAATGCTCAAACACTCACTAGAAAATTGATAAAGCGTAGAGGAAGTCAGTAATTACCAGACATTCCTCAAGATGAGGTCAACATGTTTCACGTCTCTTTTGGTCCACAAGGATCCTATGGCGCTTCTTCAGGACCTAGTATATCATTAAACTTCTCCAATAAAAAAACAAAAAATATAGACTCCTGCACTCTGATGCTCACAGTCAAGACGTCAACAGTCACTTACACGAGTTCACTTTAACCCGGACTTGCTGTTCCTATTAGTCACCCATCCCAAATCGAGAACGGGCTTCATGGGATCACGCAGGCTTGTTGCCAGGTTTACAACAACTTTGATGTCAACCGGTGTTGGATATGGCACCTACCCCTGGCTGCGCTCCCGAACGTATGAAGCATGACACTTAGTCTGAATAAAGTCAGGCTATCCATTTATCCAGCAGCAGTGATGCCAATAAGTACATCACGTTGAATGTTATACACTTGATTGTTTTTTTAGTTTCTTAGTAACAGTAATAAAAAGTTATAAATCACTTAGAGTCCTTCACTGTTTGTAAATTTACATTTTCAGACAACGGTTTCATCCTTTTTGTTAAAACCCACTCCGTCGTACTATGGGCGACTTATGAAATTCAAATTTTATTTTTAAAAATGCACAAGTGGCTCACTATGGTCCCAGAAATTAAAAGCACCACAGGTAGGGTCGAGGGTGGTAGGGACGGCGAGGTGACATACGCAAGTGGAAGGGTGTGCCAGCTCATAAATAGATCCTGCATAGACCCAGCTGGGAATACTCTATCGTACCATCACCATCCAGGCCATACTGCATGGGATCTGAGCCACAGAGAAAGCAAGATACTAACCCTTGCCCTGAGCAAGTGTAGCGACGTGGCATGGCTGCCAGCCAACAGGAGACAATGTTTGCCAACCCTCGAAGCTGGGGGAAACAAAAGTGCAGGGTTAAGCATGCTCAAAAAGTAGCACAACATGGGGCTTTGCAGGATGAAGTGGAGGGCACAAGGCGCAGAAATGCCGGATTAAGGAGACAGAATTTGCTTGGTTGGCAAAACAGCTGTGAACTGGAGCCTGAAAGCTCCACTGCCATGCAATGTTTCCAATCTTTTGCAAGTGTTTTAAGCGGGACTAAATGCCCGGCACCTCTGATCCCCATCCTCAATATTAGTAAACAATCTCAAATGTCTGTTTCATTCGGTCTCTTCTTTCCTAGCTAGACCCCAATATATAATCACATACGTGCAAAATCGTTGCAGTTTACTCCAGAACTACAATTCAGATGAAATTCAAGAGATCATTGGGGCCATTGTCCTACCCTTTAGGTTAAGCAGTAAAACATCCTAAGCATTTGAACCAGTATTGATTTTATTCTTAGAAAAGCGGCTTCGGATAAAATACAAATTTTAAGGAGTTTTTTAAAATTGTGAATGGCCCTTTTCACTCCCGAACAGTTCCGGAAATCAGTACACTACCTTCTGAGATAATGTTGGTTGTCACCAGTCTTTGTTCTTCAGTCACCCAATGCGTTCATTCCCTTAATTCAGTGCTTTAAATGTGCAGGTACTGTCCGGTACTGAGTACCTGCACTTCTTTAATTTGAAAGGGCGAGTACCTGCACTTCTCAGCACTGTTGCAATGCATTACAATGCACGAGTACTGACACTTCTCAGGAGCAGGCAGGTACTCTAAATAGAGAGTACCTGCACTTCTATATTTCGATTTGAAACACTTTCAGTGCTTAATTTGCGCCGGTGTTGCCCAGCATCGGCACCTATTTTACAGGGGTGATACTATAACGTTTTTTCACGTGGGCTGTGGTGATGTAGATAATTTTGCAAAAATAAAATGCACGCAGCTGTATTTCCCCCCCCCCCAATCATCTTCCCAGCCATTCATCACTACACTTTGCCAGAGCCTACCATGGATAATTATACCTAGTGGCTGTCTCACTGAACACCGTATATCACCAGCTAAGCTGGCACTAGCCCTGTGTCCTCAGTGCCCCACAGAAGCTAAAATCACCACCTGCTGCCAAGAGATAAAAAGTTGGGTTGGGGAAGGCGAACGAATGTCAGTGAGAATTCTTTCTCCAATTAGAAATAATGCATGATATTTATACCTCCTGTTACCCCGCCGGTAGGATCACAAGTGCCATTGCGACACCCGCTCTCTGCCTGTCATACCCACTTGGCACTCTGCAGACAGGTGCTGAGCTGGATGGGAGAGTTGGGATCGACTTCAGTCTGAAAATGCCAAGTGTCTCTCTTTCTGCCTCGCCACGACCGGGACTCGTTCAAGAGGCTGGCAGGTAGGGATGCTCCAGCGCAGCATGTGCGCACCACTCATCCTAGGCTCCCTAGCCTCCTTTAATAGTACAGTGATCGGCTACAATCTCAACAAAGTACAAGTGACGGCAGAGAAGCAAAACATGTAGAAGCACGCCATCCTTTTCTATGCACTAAACAAGTGTGACTCAACTGCGTGACTACAGATGCTTCATCAGAGAAGTATGCATTGGTGGGGTCATCTGGGCGCTGCAGGGCCGAGGCCTAAAACATAATTCAGCAACGTATAAAAACACACATTTAGGGAGCATTGTTGTACAGGTTCTGTACCCTAATTCACTGTCTCGCAAATCCAGATCCTGCAAGCTACCTCTCCCCAGACTTCAGCAACAGGACTTAAAGTTCTTAAAGGCTTGTGCAGCTGTATTAACTTATAATACATACCTTGTAAACTCCACCCCCTCTCTTGTATACTGTATAGGGTGACCAGCTGGCTCCTTCTTACCAGGACAACAGTTTCACATTCCTGGACTTGGTTTTTTACATGTCATTGCTATCAGCTGTGTTTGTCTAAGTGTCACAATTAAATAAAAAAATAAAATAAAAAATAAAAACTACAGTTGCCGGAATGCACTAATATGTCAAAGTCCATGAATGGAAAAGTAGTGTCCCAGTGACACTGAAACATCTGGTCACCACATTCCTGTCATTTTCCATCCCTACAGATTCCTGCAACTACTGTACATTCTTTTATTTAATAACCATCCCAAGGTCATGTAACAATTCTCCCTTCCTTTAGGACACTAAACTGCTTTCCTCATTGCCTTGGGCTCCTGTAGCTCTCCCTCATTACAGGCTTTTGCTGTTTTCGGCAAGGTCTGTGATCCTGTTGTGCCCTTCAGACTCCTACAAAATAGACTTCCTTCTGACTCCTGCGAACCCCTTCCTTCATGTACTGAAGCATTCCTTACCTCCATTCACGGTAAGCGTCACTAAACTAATACAATATTATAAAAGAGACTTTCTGACACTAACAGTTTTTCACTTGTCACTTATACTGTGTTTTGGTGAACCATAAGTAAAATGGCAAAAGTGTAACTTCAAGTTCTTGGATGCTTTGTCCTCTCAGATAAAATGAGACCTGATCAGTTACCCTAATAGTGAGGGACAGTGTGCACAGTTTTACTTGAGTCCCCTCCTCCCTGTTGGTTACTGGATGTTTCCACCTCCTCCCTTCAGGACATGGTACACTATAGATAAGTAACTGAACTCCAACATCCCTATTCACTAGTGTCTGAGGTCGGCTGCCTCAGGCAGCTTCCTGGTCTGCTTAATTTTAATAAAAAAGAAGCAAGGCAGGGAGAGCCAAACGTCAAGCCCCACAGTGTCATCAAGGCTCCCATTTCCAGTGCTTTGTGTGAGCAGGTAGTTGCAGGAGGTGGTCACCAGTACACATTTCTCATTTTTAGTGACTGGAACAGAAGTCAGCGAGAGAGAAAGCAGAAAAGGGGTAAATAAGGAGGAAAAGAAAGAGTGGAAAAGAGGGGCAAAGGAAGAGAGCAGGGGTGAAAAAAAACTTGCAAAAGTGAGATAAAGGAGAAGGGAGTGTCTGGTGGTAGCTGAATCAAATGTCAACCCCGCATTCAACAGCGCTGGTGAAAAGGCGACACTTTGAACCCCAGCACTTATTTTTTTGTTGTTGAATTTTTTTACAAATTAAGTGTATTTCCACGAAAGAGTGAGAAGTCAGTATGTGCGTTATACAATTTGTCTTCCACTAAACAATACACGTGCTGGTTAACGTACGTTTGAACAATGACAGTAACATTTTAACCCTTAACTCTTAAGCAGGACCAGGTATCTTTGATATTTAATAATAATGACTCATTCCACCCACCATCTTCTAGCAAAACACAAATAGCCAATGCCCACAAATATCTAATATTCACTCTTGCCTTAAACCACCAACACAGATCTATCCAGCTTCCACAAACCTGTGTAACATTTACTTCTGATGATACCACTCTCCATGCATACCCAAAACACATATAACCAACTTGCACAAGCATCTATAACATTTACTTCAGACTGGTGGAACTCACCCTCCTCTGTCAAAACTCCTTCTTATCCCAAAACTCCTTAAGAATCCCACCGAAACTCCCCTCAGTACACATAGAACCACCTCTGCCAAACTTCAGTAGCACTTCCTCCTAACTCACTCTCTTCTCTTAAAAACAAGTACAGTATTCAGCTGAGTAATACACGTAGCCTTCCAGTTCCAAAACACATATAACGGACTTACAGAACTCTAGCATTTGCTGCTGACATTACCCACTCTCCTCTTCCGAAAGGCATAAAATCAACTATTACTAAACTCTTTAACATTACTACCTGTCAGATAATACCCATACACTCCCAAAACACATGTAAACCCCACACACTCTGTAACATTGACTACTGTATTAAAATGTAATCTCACAACACTTAGCCAGCTCCTAAAAACCACT
Source organism: Pleurodeles waltl (assembly GCF_031143425.1). Classification (NCBI taxonomy): domain Eukaryota; kingdom Metazoa; phylum Chordata; class Amphibia; order Caudata; family Salamandridae; genus Pleurodeles; species Pleurodeles waltl. The sequence goes on along the minus strand of NC_090437.1, from coordinate 1,310,144,427 downwards.
GTAACATTCCTCTTCCAAATCCATACAACCAACTCCTACATTTACCCTTTACTGACAACACCCATCCTTTTTTCTTAAACACACGTGACAAACTTCCAAAGTCTCATTATTGCATACTTCTGACCAACTGTTACCAATGAGCTTCCCCAACACATGCAACCAATTATCAAAACCTCATCAACATTTAGTCCTGACTTACTTCATGTACTCTTCTCTCTCAAACACCCATGAGCCTATATTTCCAGTTAATATGTTCCAGTTCCCGAGTCCTGATCAGAGATGTCAAGTCGAATTCAAACGCACATGGACCAATCCATTAAAGCTGAAGAAGTGTCAGAAACTGGTTGATGGCTAGGTTTTGAGTAGATTCCCGATTCTTTAAGGATCACATTGGATTCAAAGAGTACTTCAGGAAATCTAGAACATTTGCAGAATCTGGAACATTTTGGCTGCATAAATGTAACACATGTATTTGTACACATAACTGACTCCCTATAAGAGCACTCTGATGTTGCATTATTTTTCTTACTTATGTATCTTCCAATGTTTCATCCCTGGTTCATAATGGAAACAAAGATAGCTGTTATTAGTTTGTACTGCAAAACTTTCTGCAAAAAACATTTGCTCCCCTCTCTTGCAGGAAGCTGGCTCTTTATGTGATATATCAAAATGAGATATATCGTGCAAAAAGTCCAGGGGTTCCCTTACTAGTGGACAGAGGCTTGCTCTAGCAATCCCAATGTGCTCTTTTAGGGGGTAGTGTGGTCGAGCAGCCTTAGGCTTATCAGAGGCAAGTGTTAAACATCTGCAAATACACACACAGTCAATAAATGAGACACATGACTCAATGAGGTGATGGACACCAATTTACAAAAATTACAAGTATCTTTATATATGTTTTGGCACCAGAATCAGTACGATCAGTTAAGTACGATTTGCAAGAAAAATCTTTACAGTTTAGGACAGTCGATTCAGTGCAATTCTTGAAAGCTGCAAAACAAATACGGCAACCAGGTAAAGTATAGCGACTTACGAGACCAATCTCATGGACTTAAGGTAAGTATTGGCCAGGCGGCACTAGGGAGGCCGGGTGCAGGGGTGTGGTACAGCATTGGGTGCCCAGTGTTAGTCAGTGGGGATCTGTCTGATCGAAAAGAGGCTGCAGGTTAGGACTGGGGATCCAGTCAGGGTGAAACACCGAGTGGACTCAGTTCTTGCGATGCTCGGGGATGTAGGGACACCAGTGGTCCTCTTCTCCTCAGTCCTGGGCGTCCGGGTGCAGAGGATTCTTGGACCGTCAGGTTTCCATCACCGGTGGCAGTGGAGCGGGCCATATGAACATGCTGCAGGCATGGGCTGGGGGACCAGTCCGGCTGAACCAGCAAGAAGGCTCTAGTTTCAAAAGCCTTGGGGACGCCAGGGAACCAGCGGCCCTCTTCTCCTCGGTCCGGGGCATCCGAGTGCAGAGGACTGTCGGGTTGGTGTCACCGGAGGCGGTAAAGGGGGGCCTGCACAAAGAGGCTGCAGGCGTCGTTGTGAAGGTTGCAGTGGGGAAGCCCACAATGGACTTGGTCTCTGGAGAGACTGGGGACCACGCTGGCACCATTGGCCTACTTCAACTCGGGCTGGGCACAGGTGTAGTGGTGCTGTCCGCCGTCAGGTTTTGGTCGGTCCGGAGTTCTATTCAGGGTTGCTTGGGTGAATGTAAAGATGCAGAGAAGCAGCTCTACTGCTCCATGGGAGTTCCTGGTGCTGGGGTGAAGGCTGGCAGTCTTCCCGGGCTTTTGTAAGTGTCAGCAGCTAGAGGACGAGGCGTCTTTCTCGCAATTGTTGAAGTCAGCAGCCAGGCTGGCAGAGTTGGCGCCAAGTGAGTCACTAAACTTCAGTTCTTGCCTTTTGCGACTCTGGAGTGTCCTTCTTCTTTAGGTCATCAGGAATCTGATTTCCTGGTGCCAAGGGCTCCCCTAAATACTCAATTTAGGGGCCTTTAGGGGATTGAAAGGCAGTAGGCACTGGGCTACTTATCCCTGGGGTCACTATACACCTATATGACCACTTACTGTGGGAAGTAGGCATAACCCTGTCACAGAGTTCCTAAATCTGCCAACACTAAGATGTCAGATTTCTAAATGTTGTGTCCACATCAGGCTGTGCACCTTAGGGATGGGACTGACCCGAGGGGTGGACACACCTCTCTGAATACCAACTTTTCCACCTGTCCAGGTGTCAAATGGGCCCTGGGGCAGGGAGGTCAGCCTCTCCTTTGAAAGAAGCCAGATCGGCACACTAAGGGCAGTGGGCTTCTTTGAAGCCCCCTGCCTTGGAATGCAGATTTGCAGATCATCCTGTTGGGTGGGGTGTGTTAACACCTTTCCCAGAGCAGGCTTTGCTTTTGACCGCCAGAGAGCAAAAGCTCTCACCCTTGGGGTCAGAATCGTGTCTGGTGGTGGCAGGCTGGCTAAAACTATTCCGTCCGTACATTGGTAGTTTTTCAGGGGGCACCTCTGGGTGCATGTATTAATACATTCATCACTGGCATCAGTGAGGGTTTAATAATACGAGTTGTTTGATACTTAACATTCTTATTATCAGTGAAGCCATCATATAGTTTGGGAATTTTTAGTGACCAGTGTCCAGCACTAGTACTTTAAATGGATTCCCTGTACACTCACTATGTCTAAGAATCGACAAAGACATAGCAGGGGTATATCTGCTCTTACAGATATGTCCTCACATGTAATATAATGCTGCCTTAGGGCCTGCAATGGCGGTCTGCTAGTGCTAGGCGAGGGGTCCCTGAGGGTGGCACAATACATGCTGCAGCCCTTGGAGAGCCTCTCTGGTACCCATGCCCTAGGTACCAGGGGTACTGTTTACTAGGGATTTATAGGGGCCAAAGGTATTGCCAGTTGGGGAGCAACTGCACAATTTTAGGGAACGCAGACCTGGATAGCAGGAACCCAGTGCGCTTTCAATCAAAAATGCATCATGTAGCAGCAAAAAGTGGGAGTGACCATGTCAAAAAGGGGCACCTTCCTACATCTCTATAATACAGTGAGCAAATCATTGTAATATATATGCTTTGTTTTCTACACCAGTGCAAAGTTTCTGGAACACGGCCCCAGAATTTTACATTCTGCAGACCTTAAATGGCAAATAGCATATATATATATATATATATATATATATATATATCTCTGTATATATATATATATATATATATATATATATATATATATATATATATTTCTTTTTTTTTTAGAAAGAATGCGTTGAACAGGGAGCTGAGCTGCCTTGAATTGTGTTGGCAGCAGGTATAGATTCATAGAGAGTGAGGCATCAAAACAGGTGAAAAAACTCTTTTTAAAGGAGTTGGAGATGATCGGTGATGGAAATCTGCAAGTCCGTTTGAGATTGTGGGGTGAGCAAAACCTTCAATTTGTCTGAAAAAATGTTTAAGTTTAGAAACATTCCAGAAGCTGTAGGTTAAAGTTCTTGCTATGTAGGCCCTCATGTTTAGTTTGGTGGACTACTGTCCACCATATTTAGTGAAATCTGCCGGCCTGGCAGAGATTAATGTGCCTTCAGAGGAGCTGCTGCCACGGCAACTCCTCTGAAGGCACTAAATCTTTTTTGTTTTATAAAACCAAGTTCCAAATGTGGGAGTTTGTTTTTGTACAACAAAATACTAATGAACCTGACACCCTTGGAGTTTTCTCCTGTAGTGTGGGAGTCATTTTCCTTTTTTTCTATTCTGGGCGACCAGGTGGTACCCAACAGACAAGAAAATGCAACAGACCATCCAACAGTAATAAGGTGTACTCTCTTGTGTACTTACACTGATGGCCCCAAGTCTGTTGGGCTGTTGATGTCAGCTTCCTGCCAACAAAGCCAGCAGTGGGCAGCGTCGGCAGAAACATACTGGCCACCCCCCCCGACTCTAAGAAGAGTGGACAGACCGTCAGTTTAGGTGGATGCTGATACATTTACACCAACTTCCCAAAGTCTTTTGGACTCTCTGTGCTAAGTGCCCGACAACAGAGTCCGCAGGGGCATGTTGGCAGAAAACTATCCATCCCCCCAATTCTAAAAAGAGTGACTGGACCATCAGCAAGGCAGGAGCTTAGCTACCAACAGTGCAGCAGGTGCAGTGGCACTGGTGAATAAGGGACCCAATGATCTCCAATTATAATTGTCTTTTCCTATCTAATCAGCGGCTAGGTGGTCCCATTTTCTTTTCTTGCATGAGGGCTCGGGGCACTTTTGCTATGCCGTTGTAAGTCTCACAAGCAGCACTCCATGAGGCGTTCCATCCCTTGCTCTCCCAGTGTACTCCACGCATCGGCCTCCCTCACATGGTGGTCACTATGTGTCTCACTCACCCTCTTGCAAGTCTCAGACTCCTACAAATATTGTCCACCACGAGTCTGACTGATTCACAAAGTGCAGACTATGAGTATCACTTTCCCTCACAAAGTGTGCGGCGAGTCAATCAATGAATCAGGATTTGTAAAGCACATTTATTCACTCGACAGGGTATCCAGGCGCTTGCAGGTCATGGAGGTTCATTCGAACAGCCAGTCTTGAGGGCCCTTTGGAATTCCGGAAGTGAGGTGAAGGTCTGGAGTTCTGTGGGGAGGCTGCACAAAAAACTGGGGAAAAGCAAGGAAAAAATCAGTGGAAACAAGGGAATAGCAAGGAGAAAGCACACAAAAAATGGGGGGAAAGCAAGGAGAAAGCTGTGAAAACGAGGAAAAAGCAAGGAGAAGGCACACAAAAAACGGGTGAAAAAACAAGGAGAAAACAGTGAGAACGAGGGAAAAGTAAGGAGAATGCACTGAAAAAAGGGGGGAAAAGCATAGAAAAGACAGGAGCAAGAGCGATGGAGCAGCACAGTAAGAAATGGGCCTGGGACCTTCTCGGTCAGTCCCTCATCACTGCAGAACAAGTCCTATTTGCTCACACCACACACTGTATATATTTTAAATTCCCTCATGCCTGTATATGCCCTAGATCTCCCACCACGCACAGAACACACCTCGTAGCTCACTCCTGGTGGCACTAGATACCCCATAAGTCTCAATCTCTCATACAGTGCACACAGAAGACCTGATTCACAAAGATAAACCTATACTTTTGTGTTACGTTTACAACTATTTGCTATTCACAAAAACGTTTACCTTTGTGAAACAGGCCCAGAAGGTCTCATACCCTGTGCAAAATCAACAGACAATGAACATAACTCCCCTCTCAGTTCTTGTACCATGTCCTTTTCAGATTTATGTGTTGGAGATTTACGACAGACACAGTAGAATAGCAATGTTTAGCACAGTGAGTACATTTTCATTGTTTGGACCTGCAAGGACTGCTTCCTTAATCCGTAGCACACATGCAGCACAGGTGTTTGTACATATGGAGGCACAGTCACACATACTGTAGTGTTGTGTTGTTTATCACCCACTGTTTAATACATATGGTTTCTTTTAGATGCACTTTAGCTATAGAAATTGTACTTCACAGCACGTCTGCTTACTAAGGATAAGCATGTAACCATATGCACTCAATATCATTATCACCTCGTCTGTATTCCTTGCTGTTTTCCCCATTTCCACACCATAGATCAGCCTTTCATACCTTTCGCTTCCAGTGGCACAAGCTCCCATGGGGGGGACAAACCAATCGCGGCAAGGGGCGAGAGAACAGGGTTTTCACCTTCCTTCATGATTGAACGCAAGCAGTAAGCAGCCGCAGAGCAGGAGCAACAAGAAATACATAAGGACTGCACAAAAAGCCCATTCGCCTTCCGCTAAGCTAAAGCCAAAAGGGAGCACACGGGGACAGCCCACAAAGGGACGCGACCCAGAGTGAAGGGGCAAACAGCTAGACAAAAGAACTCGCAGCCAGGGACAGCCCCAACGGGTGTGATGCAACCCGGCTATCCAACATAGGAAAACGCAGACCCACCGCACAAAAGAAGCCAGAAAGAGCTGGCCTAAGACAACCAGGAAAAACAGAACACAACCTAGCGAGGGGTAAGGCAGCTCAATAGGAGAGGCCTAGAGCGGTGGCAGCAGCCAAAAAGGGAGCAGTGACAGCCAGGTCAGGAAAAACGGCCCATCTGCTTTCACCTACAATCAACAGGCAGGGCAAGAATGGTGGAGCCAGACATCAGCTGTCATTAGAATAAGACAGAAAAAAATCCTGAAAGAGGCAAGTGAAGCAGTGGCCTTGTAAGGAAAAGAATGGCTCCTGAAGCAACTAAAAAGTAAAACAAGCGGACAGCACAACCCAGACAAACCTAGCGACAGCAGGGAGAGGGAGGAACACAGCAAGGAATGCCCTGAGGAGAATGAAGGATTGGAGGAGCCTAAGAAGCGGAAACCGAAGTCCAACATAAGTGGCAAGAAAGTGATTGAGATAAAGGTGCCCAAGGAGTCTGGGTGGCAGCTGGGACAGCGATATCCGGGTCCGGCACGCATGCCAAAACTACAAATGGTGAGCAGATAAGCACGTTGTACAAACACGCTTGAAATCATTTGTGACACTGCTGTTCGCTAACAAAAGGGGGTGGGCGAACACGCAGGGAGGGAGCAGGGCCATTGGTCCAAGGGGCGTGTGAACCAATCCAGAGCTCCTAGTAAGCATTGCAAACGCACCCCTGTGGGGCCCACTAGGGCTGCCACATGCACCTGCCATATTAGAATTACCGACCACAAACAATGTGAACAAGGTCTCCACAGAGGTATGGGGAAGTGTGCTGGGGGTCAAGGGGCAATTCAGGCAGCATCATCAGGGAACAGTTTAAAAACCGAAGGGTACAAAAGGGGCACGTTAGGCCAACCTACATGGTTACAAGGGCCACAGGTTTAGCCAGCCTCAAACCCCTAGCGGTAAAGGAGAACATTTGTTGTAAAGACTTCATAGATATATTCACATTGCTGGGAATACAGATAGATGGGCTGGAGTTTGCGACATAGGATAAATAAGACGAGAAGAGGAAGGAGAGGGAGCGAGTCAGGAAAAAGAGGAACTTTGATAACTGTTTGGAAGCATTTAAGATTATGGCATGCAGAACAGTAGAGAAATGTCCCCACCACGCGCAACACCTCTGGCTATCTAAGAAACACGGGGCACAAGGCAGAGGCGGGCATTGAATCCGCTTTCAGGCTCCTACCAATGCACCCGGAAAGCTACCACTTCCTGTGCTTCAAGTTTGAGGGGAAAACATATTTTGACAAGGCCCTGCCAATGGGATGGTTCGTATAATGCACATATTTTGAATGCTTCAGTACATTCCTAGAATAGACACTACACAAGAGGCATTCAGAAGGGGGCAAGCTCCACTACTTGGACGATTTTTTTGTTCATGTGTAGACCGGGAGGGGCAGAGTGTAGAAGCTTATTGGGCACATTTCAGCAGCTAGCAGCCGAGCTAGGTGTCCCGCTGACTGCGGACAAAACAGTGGGTCCCACAACAAAGTTGATGTTCATTGGCATAGAGCTAGACTTCAACACCGGCACGTTTAGCATTGAAGACGATAAAGTGGAAGACATAACAAAAAGGGATCAAGGCGCTGGTAGGCACGGAGAAGGTCATGCTGGGGGACCTATAGGAGCTCATATGGAAGTTGAATTTTGCGGCAAGGGTACTCTCGGTGGAGAATGTATTTGTGAGGTACTTCACCCAACTGACTAGGGAGCTGCAAAGAAGTACCACTATAGAAACGTAGGGACGGGGTGAAGCAGGACCTCAAAACCTGGTTGACCTTCCTACAGGACTTTAATGGCGTGCTCATATGGAGGGAAGTTTGGGTGTCAGATGGGCAAATTGCACTGTACGCGGACATGTAGGGCAGCCTGAGATTTGGGGCAATCCCAGAGCAGCTGGTGTGCGAAGAAATGACCCCAGAAATGGGCCTCAACAGGACTAACCAGGAACATAACACTTCTAGACCTATTCCCCATAATAGTGCCGCTAACAATATGGAGTGGGTGGCTTAAAGACATGAAGCTAAAAATATTGTTTGATAACCAAACCGTGATGCAGCCAGATGAGCCAGGTTCCCGTGGGTGCTGAAGCTCTTAAGGTATATGGTAAAGGTACAGCTGACAAGAAACCTTGAGTTGAAAGTAAGGTATGCCCCAGGGCTCAATAACGTTCAGGCAGATGCACTCTCTTGATTCTAGATGAACAAATTCAGGAGCCTGGCCCCAATGGCAGAGCCAGCAATGACCCCTTTCCCAGACGAGCTCTTGGCTCTGGTAGATGCCACCTGTACCATCTGATAGAGCATGCCCTTGACCCCAAAACAGTACAGCAGTATGAGACCTACACTAAAACCATACCCAGCGCTGCCAGGCTAGAATCTACTGCAAACACCGGAAGCACAGCAGGGGCAGCAGAGCAGTTTGTGAGATGGGCTTTTGAGCAGAAAAAAGACTAAATCATGGGCACAGGCACATCTGGTAGCAATAGTGCATTTTTCAAAGTTCACCCCGGGGGAGGACCCCACGCTCTCATTAATTCAGGGGAGTGATGGAGGGCTGGTGGCAACTGGAAGGGAAATGGCAAGTCAGAAGGCTACCCATTGAATTTGACAACCCAGTGCTGCTGGTGAGGGTCCTGCACTCGATTTGTGCAGATACCTTGGAAGTCACATTATTTAAATCCACATTTATACTGGCATTCTTCATGGGCATTCATGGTTAGCGAGCTGGTAGCCCCATCCAAACACGAAGTAAGGGAGGCCTGTCTGTAAGCGCAGGCTGGGCACTGGTTAAGTCAAGATACTGCTGGGGAGGCACAAAACACACCAGCTGGCCAGGGAGACATGGATAAAGCTGCAGTGCCTGTCCGACCAGAACCTAAGTTTAGGGCACTAGCTGCACGAATATTGGGCCATACACCCCACGAGGAAGGGCTCCCTTTTTGGATACAGCAACAGTGAATCCCTGACCCCAATTCCAGGCAGTGCTGTAGAAGGCGCTGGGCAAGGCTGGGATGCCAGCAGCAGGTTTCGGCACACATTCCTTCTGCACAGGGGCAGCGACGACAGCCTCACATCTGGGTGTCTCAGCAGACAGCATCAAGGCTTTGGGAAGGTGGTGCTCCACGGCATACAAGAGCTATGTAAGAATCCAACAAGAAAAGGGGGGGGGTGAGTCTTCCCGCACACCTCCTTCGGCCACCCTCACCCCCTTCAGCCCCCGGGTGCCCGTACCTAAAAAATCACACAGAAGGCAGGGAGCAGCAAAAGCAAGTTGACAGCGTTTGTCTTAACAGGAGCGAAGCGCACAACAGTGTTGGTTGTCGGGCATTAGTTTATTTGGAAGACCCAAGCATGTTGGAACCATGGGGGAACATCCACACTACCCAGGCCTGACCCGCCAGATATCATATGGATAGGGTCGCCTGGAATGCAATGGGACTAGCTGGGGGAAACCTTGGAGACGTTACACAAGGAACAGGCAGCCGAACTGGAGCTGCTCATCATATATTTGGGCGGGGTTGGGGGGGTGACCTGGCCCAGCTGGGAAGGAAAGTGCTGCTGGGGAGTGTTAGACCTGACAGCCTTAGGGTGGTCGTCACCCAACTTTCTGCTTGCCTCCCTCCATTTTACTGACCTTGTTTTTGCTGTTTTTAGGACTCTGCACACTTTACCAGTGCTAAGGTGCTTGTGCTCTCTCTCCTAAACATGATAATATTGTCTTATACCCAACTGGCATATTTACCTTCACTTATACGTACCTAGTAAAGTGCACTACCTGTGCCCAGGGTCTTAAATGAAATGCTATCAGTGGGCCTGCAGCACTGATTGTGCCACCCACATAAGTAGCCCCTTAACCATGTCTCAGGCCTACCATTGCAGGGCCTCTGTGTGCAGTTTCACTGCCACTTTGACTTGGCATTAAAACCCTTTGCTGAGCCTTAAAATCTTCTTTTATTATACCTAAGTCACCCCTAAGGTAGACCATATGTAGCCCATAGGTCAGTAAAAAGGCAGGGCATGTACTTTTAAGTTTTACATGGCCTAGAAGTGAAAAACTCCAAAACTTATTTTCACTACTATGAGGTCTATTCCTCTCATAGGAAAGCATTGGGAATTCCTTAATATACTTCTGAACTGTATTTCCTGATTAAAAGGAGTACCTACATCACGTTTCATATCTTTGGAAGGGTAACGATAAATTCTCTTTCCTGGTAAAGTCAGATTTAACATAACTATTTTAGAAATTACACTTTTAAAAAGTAGGCATTTCTCTGTTCTTACTGTTCTGTATGTCTTACAGCCTGTCTCCAATACACGTCTTAGCTAGGTGACAGTTCTGATTTGTGAATTCCCTCTAGACAGCCACAAACACTGGACATTAAACTGCATCTGCATACTGATTGATCTTCCTGGGCAGAAAGAATGGGAGGGGCTCACACTTACACTTCAAACGTTAGTGGCCTGGCCCCACACAACAGACTAATTACCCCACACAGATAGCCTGGCAGACAGGACTGAGTTGAAAGGGATACTGGTGCACTTCAAAGCCACTCTTTGAAGTCTCCCCATTCCAAAGGCATATTTGGGTATAGATATTGGGTCTCTGACCCCCTAAGATCAGACACTCCTGGATCTTGAACTAAACCTCTATCAGAAGAACTACTGTGCCTCTCAAAGGACTCAACTGGACTGCCCTTCTGGAAGAACTGCATTTCTGCTAGTTGCCCCACTGCCTGCTGCTCCCCGACTGTGCTGGAAGGACTCTGCCTTCCCACCAAGTGATTTCCAAGGGCTTGCCTCCTGTTGTCTGAAGTCTCAGTGACACAAGACATCCTGGAATTCTGCTGGTACTGCTGGGCTCTGCCTTCTGTGAGTCTCAGCCTGTCAAAGCCCAGCTCACCTGAGTTCTTGTTCAGTTCTGATGGAGGTTGAAGACAATCCGACCCCACCCTGAAACTGCTTGTTCCAGCACACTAGTTTTTAAAACAGTGCACTAAGAACAGAAGCTCAAGGGAAGGGGGGAAGTGGATAAAATAAAAAAGAGAGACAACACCGTTCTTGCGTTTCCACTGTTGAAGTGCTGCACAAATCTGCGGCCCTTTCTGACTTCTGTAGAAACTGGTGCCTAATGAAACATAAACAAAGAACAGATAAGTGCAACCTATTCCTAAATGGGTTCCTGACTATCCCTTTATTTATTAGAAATTCTCTTCTAAAAGTACCTCTTGGATCCTGGTGTCTAGTTTCCAGGTTTGGAATGTGTTACTGCTCTGGGATGTGTTTTCTATTACTGTAAAGCTTTTTTCCCATATTTCCAGAATCTTTTATAAAACAAATACTGTACTTTTACATAAAAATACAGCATGTAATTTGTGCAAGTCCTTGATTTACTGTTTGCCTTGCTGTTAATGGTTTCCACTGTTCGATTCTTAAAAGTTCCATGAGAAAAAACAATCTTTGCTTCACAAAGTTCTGCAAAATATTCTTGTAACAAAGAGTTTGAATCACAATGTTCGTGAAAGGTATTTCGTTTCAAATTGTCTATACAGGAATCCAGAAATTGTTGTCAAAGTTCTTTCAGGTAATAAAAGGTTTTGCACTTACTTGTTGCTGGCAATAGATACTGATCAGTCTAACCTGGTCTTCTTTCTCTTTTGCAGGTTACTCATAGGAGAGAGGCTGAAGCAAGGAGGAACCGGAAACCGGAAGAAGAAAGAGCCAGAAGCTGCGCCCATTGAAGTCAATGAAAGTCTGTAAAGAGCAGGAGTGCCAGCGCCGAGGGATCTGTTCTCAGGTAAGCGGGAGGTAGACGAGCACAAGCACTGGGTGAGGCTCGGGGGATGCCTTTTATAGACAGGGCTGGGTGTGGTTTGAAGGGCTGGGTGTGGTCCTCACATGCTGCACATGTTCTTGGAAGGTGTGCAGAGCTGGGTGTGGTTTGAAGAGCTGGGTGTGGTCCTCACATGCTGCACATGTTCTTGAAAGGTGTGCAAAGTTTCAGTTATTATGCAACTGAGTTGGATTAACACATGGCATAGGGAGGAGTATTTTAAAGAAGCCTTGGTAAAAGCAAGGCCCAATGTGTAAACAAAACAGCACATTAAACAACATACACAGAAGCCTAGGGGGGGGGGAAGGTGAGATAACAAGAAAGGCTTTCAATAGTAAGTTTAAAAGGGAGCTATTACAGAACCCACTAGTGCAGTGAGAGGGGACATGCTCTTTGCTGTGTACAAACCCTAACAGTTGCCCCCCTCAAAGGCCCTCCTACAGGACGGGGTTTTCCTGGATTGTTTAAATAAAAACGTCTAATCAGCTGTGGGGCATGTACATATGATGCTGGTTCCCATGAATTCTCAGATTCATCATATCCTTTCCATTCTACTAAATAAAACAGACGTCCACTAATTCTTTTTGAGTCTTTTATGCTTTTCACTTCATATTCCAGATTTCCCTTAATTTGGTATGGGTGGAGGTGGTGGTTCAGGTCGGGTTTTTGAGTTGTACGGCTTAAGCAAGGACACATGGAATGTAGTATGTACTGGATATTCTTTTGGTAAATCTAATTTTACTGTTACCGGGTTTACTATGGCAGTTATACTAAAGGGTCCAATGAAACGTGGTTGCAGCTTTCGGGATCCCTCTATGTTTAGGTTCTTTGTGGAGAGCCATACCTTGTCACCAATTTTATACATTGGGGCCTCAGACCTGTGTTTGTCTGCTTGTCTTTTCATGCTTTCCTTGTACTTTAATAAATGTTTCCTGGCTTTGTCTTGTATGTCACCTAACCTCGTTAGTCTATCTGTTACTGTAGGCAACAGGGAATCTTCTAACAAAATGGGTATAGCTCTTGGATGATACCCCTGCAAGAAATAGAATGGTGAGCAAAGTAGAGCTGAATGCTCAGTATTATTATAAACAAACTCTGCTACAGGGAGAGCTTCCAACCATTCACTAGAATAATCAGCCAATAAACAACGTAGCGTTTGAAGTAAGGTTTGGTTCAGTCGTTCAGTCTGTCCATCTGTCTCTGGGTGGAAAGCAGTGGATAAGGCCACATCTATTTTCAGTTTTTCACATAATTTTTTCCAAAATCTGGAGTTGAACTGGCTCCCTCGGTCTGACAGCACTTTGCTTGGCAAACCATGTAAACGCATAATTTCCCTTATAAAAATATCGGCAAATTCTGCCGCCGTGGGTAATTTCCGTAATGGTACAAAATGTGCCATTTTAGATAAAAAATCCACTATAACCAACACTGTTGTGAAGGATTTTACAGGTGGTAAACCTACAATAAAGTCTACGCTCACAGTGTGCCAAGGTTGTTTGGGTATTGGCATTGGTATTAACAAGCCGTCAGGAGCCTTATGAGAAGATTTATGTCTTGCACAAATTGGACAGGTAGTGACAAATTGCTTAATGTCCTTTCTTATAGTGTCCCACCAAAAGTGTTTTTGCACATTTTCCAGGGTTTTTACCCAACCAGGATGACCTGCCAACGGTGAGGCGTGATGCCAAATTATCACCTGTGTTTGTAATTCAGAGGTGGGCACTAACAGCATGTTGTTGTGATACAATAAACCTCGTTGTATTGTGTTATGGGAATCCTTTAACCAATCCTGAGGTGCTATTTGCATGTGTGCATTATATAGATCTGTGATGAAATCCTTTTGTTGTACTGGTGCCAACAACTTTTGGGGAGGAATAATGGGTTCTCCTATTTTATCTTGTTTCATGTCTGAGGTATGTCCGTATCTAGATAACACATCAGATTGAATTTGTTGTGCACCTGGTCTATAGGTTATAACAAAGTCAAATGTGCAAAAAAAATTTAACCAGCGCATCTGACGTGGTGTTAGTGCTTTAAGTGATCCAAAAAACTGTAGGTTCTTATGGTCAGAAAAGATTGTAACTGGGTACTTGGCTCCCATTAAATGGTGCCTCCATTCTGAAAAGGCTACTTTGATAGCTAGTAGTTCCCTTTCAGCCACTGTGTAATTTTGTTCAGCTGGCAATAACTTTTTGGAATAGAAGGCTATAGGATGTAACTAGCCATCTACTGCATCTCGTTGAGAGAGAACTCCTCCTAAAGCTACTTGTGAAGCATCCGCTTCAACAAAAAAGGGCAAGTCAGGATCAGGATGTTTCAGAATTGGGGCTGAAGTGAACTTTTGTTTTAGGAGTTGAAAGGCGTGTGCCGCCTCATCAGTCCAAAGAAATCGTTGCCCTTTCCGCAACAAGGTAGTTATTGGGGCCGCAATGTCTGCAAAATGTGCAATAAACCTCCTATAAAAATTGGCGAAACCCAGAAATTTCTGAATATCTTTTACAGAGGATGGTTCTGGCCAATCAGCAATAGCACTGATTTTCTTTACATCCATAGTTATTCCTCGAGGTGACAGGCAGTATCCTAAAAAGTCCACCTTGTTGACATTAAAAGTACACTTTTCTAACTTAGCAAAAAGATGATTTTCTTTTAACTTTGATAATACTGCACGAACATGTTGGGTGTGTTCTTCTGAGTTCTTAGAGTAAATGAGGATGTCGTCTATGTATACTATGACACAAACATCCAGGAATTCGTGTAGGACCTCATTTATAAAGAACTGAAAGGCCGCAGGGGCATTACATAACCCAAAGGGCATTACTGTGTACTCAAATAAACCAAACTTTGTCTTGAAAGCTGTCTTCCACTCATCCCCCTCTTTTACTCGGACCAGGTGGTAAGCTCCCCGCAGATCTAGTTTAGTGTATACAGTAGAATGTCTTAATTGATCCAACAACACAGGTATTAGAGGAAGAGGATATTTATTCTTTATTGTAGCCTTATTTAGTCCTCTATAATCGATACACGCGCGCAGGGATTTATCCGGCTTCGGGATAAAAAAAAGTGGAGATGACACCGGAGATGTGGAATGACGGATGAACCCAGACTGTAGTAGGTCATCTAGGTAGGTTCTTAAGTATTTGGTTTCTTCGTCAGTCAAAGCATATACTCTGTTATTAGGTAAAGGGGCCCGTGGGATAAGATCTATACGGCAGTCATAAGACCGATGTGGGGGCAGCACACTAGCCTTTACTGGATCAAAGACGTCTTTAAAGTCAGAATATTCAGGAGGGAGACTTGATTCATCTTGTGTAACACTAGCACAGTGTAATACTGTGCTCTGTTCTGTACCTGCTTCTTGATAGCAATTGGTTCTACAGAAAGAGGAATCCAAAGTAACAGTTCTATTCACCCAATCAATTTTTAGGTTATGAGTTGTTAACCAGGGTACCCCGAGAATCAAACCAAAATTAGGAGTATCTATCAGATCAAAGCTAATCACCTCTGTGTGCCCGTTCTGACAGACCATAACAAGTGGACTTGTTTGTTTTGTGATTAATCCAGAGGTCAATTCTGACCCATCCACTGCACATACTGCTTCTGGACAAGGCTTTAGGCACATAGGAAGTCCTAAGATTTCAGCTAACTTATTATCTACAAAATTTCCTGTCGCGCCTGAGTCCAGTAGGACAGGGAGAGAATGCCTCACTTGGGTAGTAACAATTAAAACGACCTGAATTATGAAATGTCTAGGTATGTGCGGTACCCTGAAGGCTGCCGCATTAGAGGTTTGATTAAGATGTTTTCTCGAACAAGTAACCTCTCCCCTTGTCGAGCTTAATCGTTTCCCGATTCAGTTGAGGAGGTGGAGGAAACAGCACCCTTTCGTGGAGTTTTAGGCTTTACTGGACATTCTCTGGCAAAGTGACCTGCCCTGCCACAATATAAACATAATTGAAATTTTCTCCTTCTTTCTTTTTCCTCTGATGTGAGTGGACCTCTGAGCGTCCCTATTTGCATAGGCTCTGGTTCAGGGAGTTTATTATCTGTGTCTTTCTTCTCGTGTCTAATAAAAGTTAACCGTGATTCCAGTTTGTATTTATCTCCCTTTCTTTCTCCTAGTCTATGTTCTAATTTCACAACTAAATCTACAAAGTCCGAATAGTCTTTTGGCAAATCAACGATATGAGCCAGCGCGTCTTTTAACTCGTCTCTCAAACCTTTATAAAAAAGGGAGACACGCTTTTCTTCTGGCCACTGTGTCTCGGTGAGTAAACGATTAAAACTAGTGAGATAGGTCAATAAATCCTTGTTACCTTGTTTAAGATTTAAAAGCTCATTATCACTTGCCTGCATGAAAGTGTGTTTTGCAAAAAGGCTGGTCATGGTACGTTTAAATTGATTCCAATTATGGAGGATGGGATCATCTCTATCCACGAAAGGAATTGACCAATTGGCTGCTGTGACACCCAAATAAGACAAGACGAATGCCACTTTCGTATCATCAGTAGGGAACTGTTGTGGCTTACAAATGAAGTGTAATTGACATTGATTGATAAAAACATGGAATTTGTTACTATCTCCATGAAAACGTTCAGGTGCTGCTAAGGGCACAACATTAGGAACATTAACAGTAACCTCAACTGGGGAAGGCAAAGTTGTATGTTTTGATGGCGCCCCTGTCTCTGAAGAGGTTTTAAACAAAGGCGTAGAAGCTGTGTTCCACTGAGATCCCCTAAATTTATACCTGCTTAAATCCTGTTTTAAAGAGGTATTCTCCATCTTTAATCTCTCTATTTCCTCTTGCATATGTTGCAAGATGCCAGACACTGATTCATTATGAGCCAAGTCCTCATTTAGGGCCTGCGCCATATCCGTGACGTCAATGCCCTCTATTTCTTCCCCGGTATTCATCGTCCACCAGAACTGAAATTTTTTAAGGCTTGTGCTTCTGTCAAAGCCCAGCTCACCTGAGTTCTTGTTCAGTTCTGATGGAGGTTGAAGACAATCCGACCCCACCCTGAAACTGCTTGTTCCAGCACACTAGTTTTTAAAACAGTGCACTAAGAACAGAAGCTCAAGGGAAGGGGGGAAGTGGATAAAATAAAAAAGAGAGACAACACCGTTCTTGCGTTTCCACTGTTGAAGTGCTGCACAAATCTGCGGCCCTTTCTGACTTCTGTAGAAACTGGTGCCTAATGAAACATAAACAAAGAACAGATAAGTGCAACCTATTCCTAAATGGGTTCCTGACTATCCCTTTATTTATTAGAAATTCTCTTCTAAAAGTACCTCTTGGATCCTGGTCTCTAGTTTCCAGGTTTGGAATGTGTTACTGCTCTGGGATGTGTTTTCTATTACTGTAAAGCTTTTTTCCCATATTTCCAGAATCTTTTATAAAACAAATATTGTACTTTTACATAAAAATACAGCATGTAATTTGTGCAAGTCCTTGATTTACTGTTTGCCTTGCTGTTAATGGTTTCCACTGTTCGATGAGAAAAAACAATCTTTGCTTCACAAAGTTCTGCAAAATATTCTTGTAACAAAGAGTTTGAATCACAATGTTCATGGAAGGTATTTCGTTTCAAATTGTCTATACAGGAATCCAGAAATTGTTGTCAAAGTTCTTTCAGGTAATAAAAGGTTTTGCACTTACTTGTTGCTGGCAATAGATACTGATCAGTCTAACCTTGTCTTCTTTCTCTTTTGCAGGTTACTCATAGGAGAGAGGCTGAAGCAAGGAGGAACCGGAAACCGGAAGAAGGAAGAGCCAGAAGCTGCGCCCATTGAAGTCAATGAAAGTCTGTAAAGAGCAGGAGTGCCAGCGCCGAGGGATCTGTTTTCAGGTAAGCGGGAGGTAGACGAGCACAAGCACTGGGTGAGGCTCGGGGGATGCCTTTTATAGACAGGGCTGGGTGTGGTTTGAAGGGCTGGGTGTGGTCCTCACATGCTGCACATGTTCTTGGAAGGTGTGCAGAGCTGGGTGTGGTTTGAAGAGCTGGGTGTGGTCCTCACATGCTGCACATGTTCTTGAAAGGTGTGCAAAGTTTCAGTTATTATGCAAATGAGTTGGATTAACACATGGCCTAGGGAGGAGTATTTTAAAGAAGCCTTGGTAAAAGCAAGGCCCAATGTGTAAACAAAACAGCACATTAAACAACATACACAGAAGCCTAGGGGGGGGGGTGGGGGAAGGTGAGATAACAAGAAAGGCTTTCAATAGTAAATTTAAAAGGGAGCTATTACAGAACCCACTAGTGCAGTGAGAGGGGACATGCTCTTTGCTGTGTACAAACCCTAACACAGCCTTGCCAGAGGTGCCCCCTCTATGTTCTGCAACTATATTCTGCAAAAACCAACACCATTGCATTAACTGCAGAAGAAATTCCACCACATTGCCCTTCTACGCAGAGGCTGCTCGACGACAGCAGATTCACACCCTGCGCGGCTCGACAATGACTCATCGTATTCGCTTCAACAGAGTTCGACATTGACACCAGTCCGTCGCCACCTCAAGTAACCTTTTGACCGCTAGTGACTTCTAAGCAATATTTTGACTGTAAACTTTTAAAAAGCAATCTCAACTTCTACTGATTGGATTTTTGTCATTGTGGTCTTGTTTTACTCAGATAAATATCCTCTATTTTTCCAACCTGTTGTGAAGTCTTTTTGTGGTGTTTTCACTGTGTTACTCTGTGAATTATTGCACAAATACTTTACACATTGCTTTCTAAGCTAAGCCTGCCTGCCCTCTGCCAAGCTGCCCCAGGGTGAGCACAGGATAATTTGGGCTGTGTTGTGATTTACCCTGACTAGGACTGTGGTCACTACTTCTCCATGTGCATACCTCTGCCAACTTAAGACCCAATTTCTAACAGGAAGCATCAAGAATGACCTAACTATGGCAGCCAGATTGTTCGGCAGCAACAGTTTGATGTGGTCAGAAATTATTTCCAGGCAAAAAGCAGCGGTGACCACGTTCTGCAGGGTGAACGGACGGGAGACTATTAGGCACAGCCTGATCAACCTGAGGTGTCCCAAATATTTCTGCAGAGATGAGGCACACCTCTCAGACACTGGGACAGAGGTCTTCTGGGCAGCAATAGCACTGGCAGGGTGCAAATTATACTGACTGAACATGTTGGGGAAGCTGCCCGAGCACGTAAGCCCATGAACAGTATGGTCATAAAGGAGTTGAGCTTAAAAAGTGTTTGAAAGGCCACACTCGAACATGGTGGCTACCAGGCTACTTAACTTGGGATACCTTATGGCAGGGTAAGCCAGTCGGTGATGAGGTGCGTACAGAAAACATGGCACTCGCAGCCCCACACCGAGAAGGTGAAGGTAGCAAGTTAAGCTTAAAGGAGGGTGAGGGATTACCCACCACACAGAAAGTAAACTCCAGCTCAAATACTCCTATGACATCGCTAACTGTAAAAATGATTTATGGTGTGAATAATGACGGCATACCAAGCCTTCAATAACCCTGTCTACCTAAGTTATGATGTGATTTATGATGACCTGAATAGCCTTATGGTGTGATTTATGTTGATGCTTAACCATTGATGACAATTACATTGACAGTGATTGTTTTCTGACCTGCAAGCAGTCCAAATAATTTATAACCCCAAATAAAGTATATGAGGGGGTACATGCTGTAAATCCATCTAAACAAATAAAACTGCGGCCAAATACTTCCAAATGCATACAAATGGTTTAGTTCTTTATTAAAAGGGTAGTGAACGGCTGCGAGGTTTAGGGCAGAGGCCCGCTACCAAAAGGAGCATAGAGGGGCCAGTGGAGTAAACCATGCCAAGGTCCAGATGAGCAGTGAAAGGCACAAACAATGTGGCTGGGAGTGACCCCCACCCCCGAAAGAGGGGGAGTGGGGAAGGCAATGGGGAATTGCAGCACCAAAACAATAGAAAGGGCACAAATCCTGCGGACCAACGGCGGGGCAGAGCAGTATTTGGAGTTACCCCTGGGGACACGAGAAGCCCTTTGAAGTGTTTCCGCAAAAGGAGTCCCTCACTGTCCAGATGAGCAGCATCAAGGCCACACCCGACCACAGAGGGGTGGCAGGCAAAGCTATTTACCTTCGGATGACTTACGGCATGGTGAGACGGTAAGAGATGGGTGTACAAGAAACACAACACTCGCAGCCTAGACCTGCAGGATGGTGGACCACACGGCACAGGTAGCTAGCATCACTACCCATCAAAAAGATTTATGGAGTGATAGATGACTGTATAGCAAGCCTGCATTAATCCGGTCTACCCAATTTATGATGTGATTTATGATGACCTGACTGATTTATGCTGATGCTTAACTACTGATGACAGTTACATTGACATTGATTGATGTATGACCTGAAAGTAGGCTCAATGATTTATGACCCCAAAAAAACTATATGAAGGGGGCACTTGCTGTAAATCGATTTGAACACATAAAACTGTGGCCAACTACTTCCAAACGCATGCAAATGATGAAATGCTTTATTTTCAATGGGAGTGGCAGCATGCAGGGTTTAGTGATTGAGCTCTATGTGATGTAGAAAGACCAGGTTGTATTCTTTGAATAAGTGGTAGTGTGAGACTGGCACAGAGTGAGCCAGGATCAGTAGCAGCAGTGAAAACAAACACAGTAGAGAGAAAACTTGAGCAGAGTGGCAGATGTGTGACCTCGAGTAGTGCGTCTGCCTCTGGAGAAGAGTTGGGCTCTCCCTTCACCCTTTTAAGCAGCTTGGAACCCCCTGGCAGTGGGACCTAGACACCCCTAAGCACCCAGTGAGCTTGGAAAATAAGTCTGTTGAGTCCATGCATCTGCGGGCTGAAGTACGTGAGTAAAGATGAGTAGTGAAAGAAAGGATTCCCTGAGAGGCTAAAGGACTGTTTCCTGAGCGGTGGTGGGCGCCCTTGTCCCAGGGCCCATTTGGGTACAAAAGGTTGAGACACTAGTAGAAAAAAAAGTGTAGAACCTCCCTAACGCAGGATGGTGGGGTTGCTGCAGTGTGTGACTGCTATACGTTAAACACCAACCCACAAGGTCAAAAACCAGGAGCAGAAACAGAGCAGACTCTCTGGCATGGCACAACATGAGAGCCCAAGGCGAAGAAAGAAGAGAAAACTGGCAATAACGCCTTAGAGGTGACACTGCAGTCTGGATACAGATTAAAAATCAACCCACAAGGTCAAAACCCAGGAGCAGAACCAGAGCAGACTCCCTGGCATGGCACAACATGAGAGCTCCAGGAAAAGAAAGAAGAAAAAACTGGCAATAACTCCTTAGAGGTGACACTGGAGTCTGTATACAGATTAGACAAATAATAGTTGAGTTGAGGACCAGACAGAAGAACCTGTACCAGAAGGCAATCCCAGCTGTTAAACTCATGCGGGCCCGATCAGATTCATAGTCTAATCTCACCACTCTCAAGGTGGTATAGTAACATTAGGCTTGTGGAGACCTGGCAACCGTGAGGGACTACACACCATATTGGGATTTTGGTAAAAAGTACAGTGCCCTTTATTAACTCTTTCATCCTTGGGGAGAAATGAAGGCCAGCTTTTGTGAGTGCTCACAAACAATGGCAAAATATAAAGGGGTGCTCATCCATAGCAGTGATTCGGCAAGTGATAAACAGCACTAACATAGGACCTTTAGGGCACAATGACAGTTTCATGCTACTAGCCCTAAATTCCAGATGAGGCTGGTAGAGCATATTACTAGCCCCAAATTTCAGCAAGCAATCAAGCCTGACTTTATTTAAGCTAGTTTGAGGAGATCTCCCTAAGAACATTTTGAAACAATGGGTTAAAATGTGAGTCTAAATACTATTTTGATACAAATTGGCTTAGAATGCTTAGTGTGCCGAGCCATCATAGCCTGACGCGCATCAGTAGCGGACCACTTTTTTTTTTTAACAAAATGTACAGTGGGTGCCTCACTGGCAATAATTACCTCCACTGTGCCATGACCAGCATATTGTCATGAGTGACCCAACACCACATGAAGCTGGAGCCCCCATTTCAAAGAATTACATACAATGTGCCAGTGTTTGAATTTTGCCATTGAATCCATCTCCATACCATGGATTGCCATATGTCAAACAAAACCTCTAAACCTTCAGGGGCAACAACCTGTCAAAGTTGCCACCCGTCCCACCTTATATGTCATAGGTATCTTCCCTCATGCCAACAATTATTGGCAAGATGCCAGCTCCAGAATTTTGCTGTGGGTGCACCATATGCTAATTTGCAAGCACTTGCATTTACAGGTGCCCGTAAGCCAAAGATAGCCTCTACTGTGTCTGCTCTACTATTATGCCATTGGTACCCCATATGCCAATCATTATGTCCATTATGTGGGCTCCAGCATTTTGCCAAGGGTACCCAATATGCAAAGAGTTATCTCCAATATGGTACTTCAGGCATTTTATTTTGGGTCCCCCACATACCAAAAATGACTTTCAAAATGGGAGTGCCAGCATTTTTCCACTAGTGTCTCATGTGCCAAAAGTAACCTGTAGTGTACCAGCGCCAGCATTTTTACAAAAGTGCCCCATATTGTCAAGAACTATCTCCTTGCTATAGCAGCTATAGCATTTTGCAATGGGACCCCATATGTCAAGAATTACTTACAGTATGGCGGGGCAAGTGGCATATTTGCTAGCATAACAAACACACAGTCATTCATGCTCAACAGCATGGATTTACCAACTCACATTCATACTCCTTCTAGTCCGTATTCACTTACCCAGTTCCACATTATTACTCTCTGTCTCATTTACTCACATTCACTATGACTCAGTCAGTTTTGCTCATTCGTTCTCACTCACATTTCTGACTCTCACTGTCACTTTCACTCACATTGTGAGTGGGTTAATGTAAGCAAGCATGAGTCAATCATTCTCATCCACTCCTCAATCACATTCATCCTCACTGATACTGATACCCCTCATTCCTTCTCATTACCTCATTCACATTGTTACTGGCACTTAGCCGCACTCACTCTCACTTATTTTCACTCAGTCTGATTTTCATTCTAATTCAGTTTCACTCAGTTCCACTCATTCTCAGTTCACACTCTCACTCACTACTACACACACCCACGCTCACACACATTCTCTCATGCTGACCACAAACACTCTCTCACACACACCACTCACACAACATTTTATACCTGTCATTATGAGGACCAACCACTGGACGTAATGAAGTGTGTATTTACTACTCTAACTCTATGCGAGCTTTCATACTGGGGTAGGTTATAAAGCGGATAAAGTAATTATAAGTGCACTTTTAGTTTCTTGATACACCCGCTCGTAACTATCTAAACACACTACAGGGACCAATCTAAGTAACACGTTGGTCCTAATAAACATAACTTTTGTTCTGTCAGGGTTTACTCACACTACAAGGACCAATCCAGTCATCACAGCGTGGGTTATACGAGCTCACTCTCAACCACACACACACACACAGATAAAATTTGAATAATTTTTTTCCACTAACGTCCCCCCTCTTCTCAGCTAATTTTACATGGACTTCAGACAAACACACAGCTCCTCCCCACCATGGTCTCCTAAAACAGGAAACTAGAAGCTGACATCTGTGCAGTGTATATACTATTGAATGCACACATCTCATTGTTTAGCTTTGTGCATTTTCTCCTCCACCTCTCGCATCTCATGAGTGAGGCTTCAGACATTATCCCATCCTGTGCGTAAATGATGATCAGTCCTGGGCACTGCAGGGCTGAAGTGTAAAGTGCCCTGGGGTATCGCTGTGACAGTTCAGCACATTACACCTAGGACGGTGTTAAGGAGGCCAGGATTAGGACATCACCAGTCCTGGACAATCTGTCTGATCATAGGTGCAGGTGCCTCTATGCCCTTATACCAGTCATCAAACAGATTCACTGTCTGTCTGACGCTGCTACTAGACACTTATAGTGAGGATCAGTATTTTTTATTATATCAATAGTGACTATTAAGTTATATATATATATATATATACACATATACATACACACACACACACACACACACAATTGATATAATAAAGTAGGGACTAAAATCAAGGAAGGCTGAGCCATGACGCCCATAAGGAAAAGCCACCATTGACCATGGTTTGCAAATATTAACACTGGGGACTTAGGAACAACATATGTATCAGCTGATAGACCAGACGTAATTAGAATTAACTTAATTCATAAAGCACACTGTTGCTCCAGGGGGTGTCCTACCATTGGAGAAACAGGCTACCAGAGAGATGGGAAGGAATTAAATGCACCAGAATAGCATGTTTTCAGATACTTCTGAAAGGTCAGATAACCTTGGGTCATACTTAAGGAAATAGGTAAAGAATTCAAGCAGTGCTTAGCAGCCATGAGGAATAAAGAGCATTTCAACCTTGCTATTTCCTGATATTGTATTGTAATGTATTGTAATCGTATTTATATAGCGCTTACTACCCCTGACGAGGCGGCGAAGCGCTTTTCGGTGAGTAGCACGCTACTCTGGAACCCAACCAAAATTAGTGATGGATTAGTATCGGGAAATAATGAGTACAGTTTTAGTATTATTATGAGTTCATTTGAGCCGCGGATATGAGAGTTTGTTAGTTAGATTGACTGGAGTAATGGAGGGGTGGAGGAGGAAAGAAATCCAGAAGTGTTAATTGGGAGTATATCCTTAATTTACTCAACCCAAAGGCTTGGGATGAGTAAAGGGGGATGGAGGAGGGAAGAGTATGTGGAAGGGTTAGGGAGAGCATAGAAGCAGGGTGAGATAAATGCGGGAGAATTTGGTAGGGTTGGGTGGGAGGTCACGGTAGTAGAGTGAGGTTTGGTGAGTTAGATGTGGAAGCGGAGGGAAGAGCTTAGGCAGAGTTATTTAGGAGATGAATGTAGTAGAAAGGATTTGGGATGAGTCAGAGTGAGAATGGAGGATAGTTTGATAGAGACATGACATATGATGATGGGTAGATAAATGTGATAAGATGAGAGGAGGAATTCATAGATATCTAGTATAACAATCCACCCAGGAGCCATGCAATGACCCACGAACATGCCAAGCACAGAAACAACATATACACATACATACATATATATATATGTATATATATATACATCCACACATACACACACACATGAATACACACACATATGCACATACAATACATAATTAGAACCATGGGTAAAATATACTTAGTCAAACAGGTTTAAAGAGTGTGTGTGTATTTTATTGTTATGACATAGTAGCGATACATATTTTCTAAAGAAACTATACATAACTAGAAATATACACATAATCTGAAAAAAATATTTATCAACATAGGCAAATGCAGTCCATAGTTGTTTGAATATGGTGGTTATGAAGGAAAGAGCCAACTCTTGAGTAGTTTTCTGAAGACAAGAAAGTTATCTGTGGCTCTTATAGTTGGAGGCAATGAATTCCATAGTTTGGCTGCTTGAACGGAGAAGGATGTACCATCTATAGTCTTTTTCTTGTATGGTGGTGTTCTAAGGCGGGGTGCCAATCTTGAGCGGAGGTTTCTTTGTTGGATGTATTTGGTTATTTTGTTTCTGATAAAAAGCGGTCCTGTTCCATGTATAGCTTTGTGGGTGATACAAAGCAGCTTGAAAGTGCATCTTCTGGCAATGGGTAACCAGTGTAGTGCTCTCAAGGCAGGGGAGATGTGGGCTTGCGGCTTTACATGTAATAGTAGCCTGGCTGCGGAATTCTGGATACGTTGTAGTTTTTTCATAATAGATAGAGATGATCCATGGTAGAGGCCATTGGCATAATCCAGTTTGGATAGTACAAGCGAGATAGTAGCTTCCACCTTGTGTGGAAATCCGAGGTGGGGGAAGATGCGTCGTAAAGTCTTCAAGGTGATGAAGCTTGTTCGTGCTAATTTGTCCACTTGGGCATTCATAGTTAATTTGGAATCCATGGTGATTCCTAGGTTTTTAACTTCCTTGGATAATTGAGGAGGTGGTCCGAGATCGTCAGGCCAGACGCACAGAGGGTCATAATTTTTTCAGTCACCACATATGAGTATTTCTGTTTTGGAGGTATTTAATTTGAGATGGCTCCAGGTCATCCACTGATCCACGGCTCTGAGGCAACTGAAGATTTGTGAGTTTTCAATGTTTTTGGGGCATTCTAATTTAAGTAGTATTTGTGCGTCATCTGCATAGTTGTAGCATGTGAGATGGAAATCATTGATCAATTCTGGTAAAGATATCATGTAGATGTTGAAAAGCAAAGGTGAGATGATTGAACCTTGGGGGACCCTTGCTTTTGTGAGGCAGGGTTCGGACGAGAAGGGGGGCGAGTGGATGATATTAGATCTTTTTTGAAGATAGGAAGTAATCCAGTCGAGAGCAATCCCTTGTATGCCGGCTTCGTGGAGTCTTTGAATTAGGGTGTCATGGTCAACCGTATCAAAGGCAGCTGAGAGGTCCAAGAGAAGTAGTGCAGCAACTCCATTTCAGTCAACTGTGTTTTTAAGATCATCCCAGATTGCTATGAGTGTCGATTCAGTGCTTCTTCCTGGGCGGAATTCAGTTTGGAAGTCTGAAAGTATAGAATTGTCTTCAATGAATTGTGACATCTGGGCGAATGCTGCTCTTTCTATCAATTTGCCCAGGAAAGGTCCATTTGTGATTGGTCTGTAGTTGTTGGGGTCTTGCGGGTTTAGGTTTGTTTTCTTTAATAAAGGTCGTATGTATGCCTTTTTTAGGTCTACAGGAAAATTCCTGAAGTTAAAGAATTGTTGATGATTCTTCTTACAGGTGTGGCAACAGAAGTAGATAGAAGAATGTTCTGGAAGATTTGTCGTGGGCAAGGGTCAGAAGGGCAACCAGAAGGTCTGCTTGCGTTGACCAAATCCATAAATTTATCCTGGGATATTTGTTTGAAGGACTGTAGAGGTTGGGTTGGTTTATTCTTATAGGGTATTTTAGGAAAGGGGTTGGTGCTGATGTTTTTCTTCTGTTTTAAATAGGAGTCCAATGTGTCTGCCTTGGTTGTGTAGTGAGTTGCCAATTTTTTTGTGAAATCTTGAGTAGTGGGATGACTTCCTTCCATGCATGTAGGTTTTCGTAATTCATGGAGAATTTTACAAAATTCCTTGGTTGTAGATTGAGCATTTTGAATTCTGTCTGAGTAGTACCTTTTTTTAAAGCTTTTTTTGATTGATGATTTGTATATCCTGTTAAGTTTGTGTACCTGCAGTTTGTCTTGACTGTTGTTTGTTTTGAGCCAGGTCCGCTGCAACTTTCTGATTTGTTGCTTCATCTTTTTAAGTTCTGTGATTCTCCAAGGTGTTGGTTTTCTTTTGTTGTGTTTAGTTTTCTGAGTGGTATTAGGATATCAAAAGCTTCCTGTAGCCACTCAAAGTTTTGGCACAGAATTAATTGTATCTAGATCTGTGTTGGCTGTTAGTTGTGTTTCTAAGTCATCCAAATTGAATTTGCTCCATGGTCGATAGGTGTATGTATATAAGTAGTTGTGGGGTGTGTTGATTTGTGGAGTTGTATGTCGGAAAGGTATCAAATGGTGGTCTGACCAAGTGATTGGCGTGATGCTATGAATAGTAACTAGTTCAGGCTTAGCAAAAATGACATCTAGGATGTGACCAGCGATGTGTGTGGGATTGTGTACAATCTGATGTTGGTTCAATGCGACTAGGCCAGTGGTGATAGCTTTTGGATGGGGCATATTGGGTTTGTCAAACCAAATGTTTAGATCCCCAAGAACGCATAGGTTGGAGTATAGTGTAATAAGGTTTGAGACTGTGTCTAGAAAAGCATCTGGCAATGTGGAGTTGTTAGGTGGAGGTCTGTAAAGGAGGAGAAAGTTACAGGAGGAAGTTGGAGGAGGGTGGCATCTGGTAAGGAGGGCTTCACAACCTTGTATGGAGTTGTTGTCTGTTTTACTGAGGTTCAATGCCTGTTTGAATATAATAGCTAAGGCTTTGGCTGAAGATACATTGAACACGTAGGTTTGCCTATTGGGATAGTAAAAGACTGACATGTCCCTAACTTCAGAAGTCTGTGGGGCAGTTGGTAGTGATTGACACCTATGCTGACATACTGAAGTGAGCAGCAGTGGTTCACTGTGTGATCATTGGCATTCTCCCAACCTATATGTGGGAAAGTTAAATAAAAGTGATTTATGTCTATCATTATTAGGCAATGCAAAATCTAGCCTGATTAAACGGTACATGTGAGATGGAATATAACAAATGTTTTACATTTGAGAGAAATGTTTTTTGCATGAGGAACAGAGAGTAGAAAACACGCAGATGATTGAAGTGTGCAATTAGGGAGGTGTCTGATGAATTTCTTTCAGCAATAGAAAGGGCTAAGCTTATTGTAGGCCTGATGAGTGAGCGAGAGGGCCTTACAAATAGACTGCTTCTAAGTAGGGAGCCAATTAAATTTCTGAATGTATGTGGAGGCCAAAATATGTGGAGGAAGTCCAAGAAAGAGGCAAGCAACTGCATTCTAGACCACCTGCAATGTGTGTGACAGACAGGTAGGAATGCCCATATAAAGGGAGTTCATGTGTTCCACGTGGTACGAAATCCATACTGTAACCATCTAGGAAATCACTGAATTCGATAAATGTTGAATGTCCAGCACTGATATATTTTTCTAGAATCTTGGGAAGAAAATGTAGTATAGAAATATACCAGTAGTTGCCAATCACAGTGGAATCAGTGAAAGTTTTTTTTAAGAAGAGGAGCAACTGCAGCATGCTTCCACTACATGCTAGCACACCTGGATTGGCCAGGAGACACCCAATATTTATGATAACAACTGATCGCTGCATTTTAGCCTTCTCTCATTAAGAACTCGACCACTTTATGGCAAGTCAATATGTAACTTAAATTTCCCCAAAACATTTGTCATAGATGGCAACATTTGGAGGCACATAAGGAGATTTAGAAAAAAGAAATAAACAGGGAATTACATTTCTCCAGTGAACACTGACGTGTAGGAATTATAGGGCAGACAAAAACCTAAATAAAGCCATCTTTCTCTTTAAAAAGTGTGTCTCTCACCATAACTGTTATGTTGGCACAAACCTGGCAAACAGATGGCACTAGGAGGAGGGTAGGCCAGATTTGTAAAGGGTGATCCATTATTGTTAACTCACCCACACTTAGACGGTGTCACCCGGTTTTCTAAGATATTTACTTTACTATTAATCTGCATCCATAAATTTCAATAGTTTCATCCTCTTTAGAAACCTATATCGTCACCTTCTCAAAGTTGATTATTTACCATTCACTTTAATGGAACACAAGCTGAATCCTGGCGGGATATTGGAGGGGCCGGAGGTATGGCCGTGGCAATTCCGCCACGGTCATAATTGCTGGCGGAACACCGCCAGCCTGTTGGCGGTGTTACCTTCACCTTACCACCGGCCGCCAGGGTCGTAATGACCCCCTTAATCTTGTATGTATACTATGTATAATAAATCTCTGGAATCCGGTCGCCCCTTACAAAAAAAAAACCTTCTCTAGACCAGGAAAAAACAGAGAACTATAGATCCATCTCTTTGCTTCCGGGCACAGGGAAAAAAACTCTGGAGAAAATTGTCAATGGAGTGGAAACCAACAATCTTCTGCATCTGTCCCAAACTGTCTTTCGGCAAAGCTGTAGTACAGAGACCGACCTTTTCTGGGCCACTGAGGACATTAAAAGGACACATAACCTGGGTGGATCGTCAGTGCTTATTTTATTAGATTTAAGCGTGGCCTCTGATACCGTTTCCCCTCCAGTCCTGATTGATAAGGTGAAAGCTACGGGTATCACAGGTTTAGCCCTTAAGTGGTTAACATGGTATTTGACCAATAGGACCTTTCAAGTAAGTGAAGGACCTTTTCTATCACAGGTATATAAACTGGACTGTGGGGTTTCACAGGGTCCTTCTCTAAACCCCTCGCTGTTTAATATTTACATGTGACTCTCGCTAATATAATTTGCTCCTTTGGTTTAACAATGATTTCATATACGGACGACACACAGATTATTGTCTCCCTATCCCCAGTGTAAAAAAAACTGACATGTATGGAAAAAGTAGCCAGTTGAATGGCTGGAAGCCATCTAAAACTGAATGGAGGTAAGACAGAGGTGTTAGTGGTCGGAAACAACCCCACACTTTGAGATCAATTGCTCTGGCCCTCCAGCTTGGGAACGCCACCCATTCCTAAATCTGACATAAAAAGTTGGGGTGTTGTTCTAGATAAAGATCTATCTATGGTGGCTCAGGCCCAGAAGTTATCCGCTGTCTGTTTTGTGATTTTAAGCTCCTAAAGGAAATGACTAAGATGGTTACCTCATGATTGTGGGAGACTTGTCATTTAGGGTCTGATTTTGTAATGCCTGGATTATCGCAGTGCTCTGTTCCTGGGTAGTCCGGTCTATGCCATAAAAAAATTATAAATCATTCAAAATACTGCAGCCCACTTACCATTAGGAGTGCCAAAGAGACAGTCAGCCCAGTATTAGCCCAACTGCACTGGTTACCGGTCAAAAGGAGAACTTAATTCAAAGCCCTCTGTATCGTACATAGATTGAAATACTCAGAAGGTTATCACCCATTGCAAAATTTGATTACCCCTCGTGTGGCCAAGAGAGTGTTAAGACCCAACAACCTCTCCCTCCTTGATGTTCTTAGAATGTAAAGACAGAGAGGCGGCGGACGATTGTTTGCATATGGAGCAGCTATACTCCGGAAAGCTCTCCCTCTAAAGTTGCAGTATAATAATTTACTAAATTTCAGAATTAAATTAAAAACACTTCCGTTCTTGTACCATGAGACACAGAGGTTCCTATCCTTTACTATAGCGCCGGGATGTCCAGTATTGGGTCGCTGATGCGCGTTATAAGAACATTATAAGATAACATAACCCCAGAGGGGCCAGGTGCTGGAAGGCAAATAACAGTTGTGCACATTCACCTTTATTTTTTAACAGGTATTCAGTCTCTATTTGCTTTAAAACAATTTAGGGATAGTGCAGATTTTTTTTTTTACAATTCTGTCTTGTAGTTCTAGCTTTCAGTTTGTATTTCAGAATAGAAAAAGTATATTTTAACTATACTTTTTTTAACCTCACTTATCTTACCACCCCGTCGCCCCTCCCCAAACCAAGTGAGAGTGACACGTATGCTACCATAGAGCATATGACATAAGCTGGTCCTAAAAGTAGGGCTGTCCCCTGGCCAGTTCTCTTCCGACACCACAGGCAGTTTGAGCAGTGGCGTAACAAAGGCCCCAGCAGCTCCATCAGCACAGTACAAGGTGCACTGGTGGGGGGCCTCAGCAGGGCCAAGAGGGGGTACCCTACAGGTACTTTGCAAGGGGCTCCCCTTAAGTCTCATTACACCACTGAGTTTAACGTCTCGTTGGTACAAAAATAAGCAAAATCACCGAACACTGGTATTTTTAACTCTTAAACGTACATATTTCAAACAGCAAATATGAATGTAAAACACTTTTAATAGTGTTCTAGAGCTGCATTAATTCATCCATGACTAATAATTAAACGAAACCAAAAATTAACGTTACAAATAAATATATAGGAGCTTGATTAAATTCCTATTTATTAACATACCCGGCACTTAAAGGACCATCAAATGGCCGGTATTTTTCTCTGAGAAAGGTAGCAACCCTACCTAAGGCCTTTAAGTAGAAAAAAAAAGTTGACAAAACCAACGCTAACTGTATTTGTTGACTGCCAGACCCCCAGTCTTCCTCCGATGATTCCCAGTGTGTATTTTCACGTGTAACAGCCGCGCAGGCTGGCACCGCGCCCGCCTACCGGAGCTGCGCAAGCGTTCAGTCGGGCTGAGGTAAAACAGCTCTGTCCGCGCGCCTCGCTTTCCCGCCCTTCCCCCGTCTCGCGCGCACACCCGCCCTCGTCCCGTGCTGCCTATAATGACCCCCCCTCGCGCGCTACTGCGCGCGCGCAGTCCACGGAACACTACCGCCCCTCGACCCATTCTGCCTGCGATTTTCCCGCCCTCCCCCTCCCTCGCGCGCTGCGTGTCGCGCGCGTCGCTCAGGTTAGCCGTTAGCTCCATCTGCCCGCCCTGGAATGTCAGGCGCAGGAGTCACGGCCAAACGCGGAGTCTGCTGCGGAATTGATGCCGGGGGATTTGGGAAGGGGAGATCTGTCGAACAGGCTCCGTCCGAAGCGCGCTGCCTCTAATCTTCGATACAATTGCCGATGGCCGCCCCCAGCCCTGTGCAAACACCTTGCGAGCCGGCGTGGGGCCTGCATCCGAAATGTGTCATTTAACCGGGCCGGCGGAATGCCGGGTAATCTACAGAGTGAATCATAGCATCACTAAGGCAGGATTTAAGAGGTTTTGAAGCAATTGCCCTTCAATAACCCTAATCCCCGGGCCTGAATGGGCTTTTTACCGTGGTACATTATTCTTGCGTTATTGTCTATTGATTGACTTTTAAAAAGAGTAATAATGTAAATAGAATTATTCCTCAAAAGGGATTTGCTGTCTGATTGCTTTTGTGAGGGGCGGAAGGGCCCTGGTTTTGCTGCCCCTGGGCCAGATGCTTGCGGAGAAGACCGGGTCCCAGTGAAGGAGGTGAGGAGGTTGAGTACACAAACAGCGGGCTTATGGGCTTTCTCAGTTCGCTGTGAGTGTAATGGCAAGAGTTTAAAATGTAGAAGTGGATGCCTGGTGTTAGCTTGAAGCAGTGGGATTAAAAGATTCCTCTTGGCTGGCAGAACAACATGCGCCACAGGAAAAATAAAGTATGGCCGTAGAGGAAATAAGACAATGTACAAATAATAATGCACACAGCTGGTATTAAACATGTTGCTATCATCTGCCTAATGTTTTGGCAAACGGTAACAGGTTTGCTCTTTAAAGTGAGGAAAAAAAGTAAAGGCACCAAAGAGACTACAATAAAAGAAACAGCAAGAACCTCAACAATGAGGCAGTGACTGCAGTTGTATAGTGTTGTCACTCTTGCGCAAATCACAAAAGGTATAGGTCTAGTAAGATACTGAAATGGGTGTCTTTATTACCCACCTTAATTGAATCTATTTAATTATCTTAAAATGAACATTTAGCGTGTGAAGTGATGCCTGAATGCCGCTGGCATTATGAGTACATGACAGAAGAAGCAGACCTTTTCAGAAGGAGTGGTATGTCAGATGTGAAATGCCAAGTCTTAAGAGACATTTGAACAAGATAATATGCGATACAACAGATAGAAGGGGAGAAAAGAGAACGCTGTTCTACAAATTTGGAACAGACCTGCTGGTGGTCAGTGGCTGTTGGAAGATTTCTTGACCGATTATGTCTTGAACCACAATTGAAAGCAAATCCAGGGCCATTTTGACAAATGCACAGGAATTTGAAGATAGCTTATGAATAGAGAAGTGAAGACTGGAGAGGAGGCAGGGAGTTCACAAAGAGTCCTAAAGTTAATCTGAAAGCCGTATTCTGAATGACAGGCTGATGATGTACTTGGGTTCCTTGAGCTTCCTTAGTAACGTGGGAAGAAACCAGCATCATTGACAGTTTTCCTAAATCCTATGGGTAGGAGAGGGAAGATTTGGCATATCGTCTTTATGCTCAAGAAGCACACAGCAGATTTGCAAAACAATGTTTGAGTAAAATTCTTCTCAACTATGTTGGTAAAATTTCTGACTGATTCTACAGGCGCTACGGCTGAGCCTATAGATATTGGCCTCCAAGTTTAAACAAAAGAGATTGTACCCCTTTAGATGAACTTATATTGCTTTATTAATGTAGAAGAAGGTAGTATGCAACCAGTGTACAATGTTACTGAACAATTGTGACAAGTGTTTTGAAGTAGAGGAGTCTTAAGACCTAGAACCATTTTAGTATCAACAGCATAGACAATATAGGGCCTCATGACGACTTTGGCGGTCTTTTCCAAAGCAGCGGGAGCCGAAATACCACCAGTGCTGGTGGTCTTAAGACCTCCCTAACATGACTGATCTCTGAATTCTGCCCAAAATCGGATGGAATTCCGAGACCAGTCGTGCTGGCTGTCGGTGCAGAGGCGATACCGCCTCTGGTACCACAGTGCCAAAAAGAGACCGCACACCGTATTGCGACCTGTAATACGGCGTGGTGGTTTCCAGTTGGTGAGGTGCTGCTGGCGGTGGAAGCGCTAGGACCCGTCCCCTCCTGGACGACCTTGACAAACAAGGTAAGTGGATCCTCCGACAGGAGGGGGCTGTGTGTTAGTGAGTGTGAATGCGGGGGAGTGTTTTTGGGTGCTTGTCTGCATGTGAGTGTGGACGGGGTGGGAGTGAGTATGAGTGGATGGGGGAGAGCGGGTGAGTGCGTGTATGTGTTGCAGGGGGGGTGAATGTACGCGCATGGGGGAGGTCCGAGTGAGTGCGGTATGTGTAGGTCAGTGTGAATGGGTGTGTATTTTGCGTGGGTGAGTTGGGGCTGTATTTGTGTGTAGAAGTATGTGAGAGCATGTGTGCGGTTATGTGGACGTTTGTGCGAGTGTATCCTGGAAACAGGAATGCTAATTTCTGTTGCCAGGGTGCAAGACCGCCAGAAAATGCTGGTGGTCTCCGGCCTTGTGATACCACTAGCAGTATCACACCATCCGCCGTGCTGGAGGTGCTCACCTCCAGCCCGGTGAAACGCAGTAATGTTGCAGGACAGGTGGATGCTCAGTGGTTTGGCTTCAGCCAAACTCCTAATTTGGCGGTATTCGTCAGCGGTGACGCACCGCCATGGCGGGCATCAGACTGCCAGGGTCGTCATGAGGGCCATAAGCCTTATGACTTGTTCAGTTTGGTCAGTGGGAGAAGCATATATATATAATGAAGTGACTCCACAGGGAAAATCATTTAAAGTGGAATGCATTTGTTCTGTAAGGAAGAAAGCATGCCAGCAAAGAGATAGCTCTCTTCCCCCCCACTTCTCTCAGCTGAGACATCATGACATGGTGTGAGACCATGTTGAGAGCTGTGGCTAGATATAAGAGGAGATGAACAGTTCTTTAGTTTGCAAAAAGCATCTTGTGCAGGTTGCATGGGGCCACCAACAACATGGGCTACGTACATTTCTGGAGAATGGCAAAGCAAGCTTGGTAGTACCAAGTAGACTAGTGCCACATGAAGGCAGAAAATGTCCAGATTAAATGCAGAATCAAATGATTTGGTAGGCAAGTTTAGAAGGGAAATGTCTGGATGGAAGGATCTGCATTAGGATTTTTGGGAAGGAGGATGAATAGTCCCTAAGAAGAAGTGTGGCACTGTTAATGTATTTTACACTTTGAGAACGATACAGCTTTTTTAGCCAACAGTGCAGCAGGTCTAATAGGATTGAAAAGGAGATCTGATAGACTGGAGTTTTGAGAGAGTGAAATTGGTTCAGCAAAGAAAAGAAAATGAGACTGGGTAAGAGGAAAGTGTATGCTGGGTGGGAAAACAAAATTATCACGAAACAAGCTGTTGAAGGAAGCCCATATATTCTCAATGATTGAGAAAACAGATAACTCCTGGCAGTGTTTCAGAAGCCAGGGTGGTGACCTTTATGAATAAATGTGCTAAGCTTATTAATAATTTTGAATATCTTTAATGAGGTGGTAGAGTTCTCTGTCATGATCAGACAGTTTGAAGAAGTGTCAGATCTAAATCTGAGTTTAAAAGATTTGCTTGCGAAGCTACAGAGGCCTTGTGGTGGGTCGCATCAGTCTTAACGCCAGGTACACTCAGACGGTTTGCAGACTTCAAACTTGTAAGTTGGCCATTGAATCATGAGACTTAATGCAAATGCATTTATATCAATGGATTAAGTGAAGAATAGTAAGGTGAATGTCAGTCAGATTTTCCATTGTTGAACTTCTGTTTTGAAAATTATGTGAACAAATCTTCTACAAGTCCTCGGTCTACTGAGCTGTTTTGCAATTTTAGTTTTGGGGTTCATACATTCTATGCATCTCTTACACAAAGTATCTGTACTGTAATTAACTACTAACAGGGCTGCGAATGAAAAACTGCTTGTGTAGTCTTTTTTTTATTTATGTATCTGTAAATCCATTTCACAAGGATAATCGGGGATAATAAGAGGTGCAACTTGCATTTCCCAATATCTTCACAAGGATGTCTCCTTTCGTACATGGGCAGGGGTGCAACACCAGATGTCTTTTTTTCTTGGTTCCCTTATGTGAGCCAGTTTCCCGATTTCATTAGGCATGTTCTCTCTTCCAGTATTTATTTTTGTTAGCTTCCTGCTGTTTTGCTAGGCTTTCTCCTTTCATCTCTGATCTTGGAGTGATTTCCAGGCCTGCCCCTGAGTTCTACAATTTCTGGTTGGGAATGGGTGTTTCCTGTGGCAGCAAAAGCTGCACATCTAAGAAAAATTTCTAACTAGGCATAAGTCTTGGGGTGAGAAA
This sequence comes from Pleurodeles waltl, assembly GCF_031143425.1. Taxonomy (NCBI): domain Eukaryota; kingdom Metazoa; phylum Chordata; class Amphibia; order Caudata; family Salamandridae; genus Pleurodeles; species Pleurodeles waltl. The sequence goes on along the minus strand of NC_090437.1, from coordinate 1,310,108,165 downwards.
AATCACAAAAATATCAATAACTGACACAATTTCAAAGGGTGTAGCAGTAAGAAAATGTATAAAGACTCAGTTAACATTTTTAGCGTATCTTAATAGATCTCAAACTGACCTATACATTAGGCAGAACAACTTCTGACGGCATTCAAAAACATACTCAATTGCATATCCATAAATTGGCACATTAAAAATGTTCACAGTTCAAGTGAAAACATTACGTGCTTCATGATTTAAATTTTTTAACCACTTCTAAGTGATCATATTCACTCACTTAACGCATTTGTCTACTGCTGACTTTCACTTCATGTTATCGTCATGTTTGCTTGTTAGCATCTTACGTCTGTGGAATATTTGTGTTGTAATGGAGGTTTTTCTTTATACCACCTTCTTTAGGATGATAACTGGTGTCATCCATGAAAAACAGCCATTTTACTGTCACAGTGAGGATCTACAATAAAGATATCGACAAACTAATTTTCCTGGATTATTAATTAAGACACCATAATCATATAGTTATTCTTTTCTGTGTAACAGTGTGCCAATCTAAAAATTCAAAATGAAGACCCTAATAATTTAGAAGGACCTTAACCAACAAGCCTCTATACTTGGAAACAAATACCTATAAACATGTTTAATTTTAAAAAACCTCTAAATTAATGCGTCATACTGTTGGGTGTTCCTAAATTGTGACACAATAACAACTTTTTTGTGTTCTAAGTTTCTCTATGGCCTCTTTCAACAATGTAAAATTTTCTAGCATTCGAGTCAATTTTCAATTCTATTAAGGACACGGAGGCGAAGATTATGCTTCTTTTTCCATGCTTTATTTTCTCAGCAGCCAATAAAGTGAAAGTTTTTGAAACACTGCATTTCCCAGTATAGACCATTACAGTCATGTGACCAACCATAAAGAAAGCCTCTATAAAACCTGTTGACACCAAAACACATCCTCTTTCTATGCAGAACTAAACACAGTTCATATATTGCCTCCAAAACGGCAGACTTGGATGGCCCAGAGGTTCCGTGGGCCAGAACTTCAGGTACACGGAACCTCTGGGCCATCTGAGCATACATCCCCTGGAACTGGAGAAAAGCGAACATCTGTGACGCTCCCTTGAAACTGGGTCTCCGCCAAAGTGCAGAGCAGAAACATCCCTTGTGGTCTTGTCCTAGGAGCAACAAACGAATACAAACCATAAACCTTGCCTCAAGATATGAAATAATCACTGTGAGAAATATCAGTGAAACTAAACAGGGAGGGAGCAATAAAGAGAAAAGCATTCTGTTACTCATATACAATACCTATGAACAATAAACGCAATACCAATATAGTGTAAAATCTAGGTTGGATAATCCTTGCCTCTGTGTCCTTAAGAGAATTGAAACTTCTTGACGTGAATGCTAGGAAATTTTACATTCTATGTCAGGACCGAGATCTGGATAAGAAATTAACCTGGTGTTACATTTTGTTCTTTGGGATACTACAAAAAAAGACTCCTTTTGGAATAAATCAATGCACTGCCAAATCCAGTGACCTCACATCTGAAATTCTTTTACATGAAATCAGGCATAATAACACAGTGAGCTTGGCAGTCAACTGTTTCCTAGATAAATATCTGTCGCTCGGCCAAGAGTACAAAAATCTAAGGACCACATTAACATCCCACAGACCAGAATACTTGAGAAGAGGGGGATTAAGCATCGTAATTCCTCATATCAGCTTGCACACAATGGGATGCTGGCCAACGGGTCTCCCATCTATAAAGGAATGACCAGCGGAAATAGCAGAATGGAAATTGATAACTGATCTGTAAGCCATCCCTGCTGAAGAAGAAAGAAAATTCTGAATCGTAATGCAATCTGTGTTAAAGGGATCTGCATCCCTTGTACTGCACCAGTCACCCCAACGTCTCCATGCTGAAGTGTACCTTTTGTGAGTGTTTGAGGCCCATGTTTGATCAATGTTGTCATGAGCCTCTCTCAAAAGGCCAGGGAGACTCCATCTTTCCTTAAAAGATGCTAGGCCACTAGAGACAAGTGACCGGATTGGATGGGTGGCATCCGGTTCTGTAATAATTTCCGGAGTCGAGCCAAATATGGCTCTGCCATTCCATGCCTCCATGTGGTTCAACCACCACTAATTCTATGTCCTCGCCTCCTGTGATAGCACAATTAGTTGTGAGTAACACAGGCCTTTGTTCAAAGTGTTGGATTTCTAAGCGTTGAAGGACCCTGTAATGAAGAGGACCCGGAAATATTGCTTATATGGAGAATGTAAGGAGATCAACTAACTGGGCTATGGACCTCAAGGATGTTTTCATCCTGGACAATACCAACCTCAATTCTCTCTTAATAGTCTTTACTTTCTGAAAGGGAAGCACAAGTTGAGTTGTGAGAGAGTTCACCTGGAAACCCAGAAATTCTATTCATTGATTCGGAGTTAGAATAGATTTTGCCGTATTGATCATAAACCCCAGATCCTGCAGCAGAAGAATTGCCCACGCCAGATGCTGGATGGATCTTTTGGGGCACTGGGACATAATGATTATGTCCTCTAGATAACTAATGAGGCGAAGGCCCCGAGATCTCAGACATTCCATGACTGGTTTCATGATCTTCTTGAAGCAGCAGGGCGCTGACGAGAGACCGAAAGGAAGGACTCTGAACTTGTAACATTTCCCTTTCCATAGAAATTGAAGGAATCTCCTGTGAGGAGGAAAAACGGGGCTGGTTAAATAGGCATCCTTTAGGTCTAATCGAACCGTTTAATCCTCTTCTAGAAGTGTGTCACTCAACAAGTGGATCCCTCTCCATTTTGTAATGACGCTATAGGATTCACTGGTTAAAGTCTCGGAGATTGAGAACAAATCTTGAGCCACATGCTTTTTTTCTGCCAGAAAAATTGCACTTATAAAATCTTGTGGATGCTGCTCTGATTCCTCTATTGCATCTTTCGATAGCAGGGCTTGGAGCGCCGCATCTATAAAACACTGATCTAGTTTGGAAAAATACATCAGATGTGGGATATTTGATTGAATAGGAGTTCCGTAAAACTCCAGTCTGAAACCCTAGATGGTTTAGAGGACCCAAGGGCCTTGAGAAATCCTTTGCCAATTGTGTATAAACAGTTGGGTTCGTCCCTCCAGAGATACCGCTGAAGATGGAATAATTCTCACCTGAAGTATTGGAAACTTCGAAGGAGCTCGAAGAGCCCCTGAAGCATCCTTCCCGGAACTGGCCCCTGGATGCATGAGATCTGGAGGGGTAGAACGTGGCAGTCTGCTCTTGGTAAATTGCCTCTGGAGGAGCCTTGATAATAGCCTCGGCCGAACGCTCGTCCCCTGATGTACCCAGCCCTTCCAAAAAGTGGTCTTAGAACCTTTTTTGATTGAACCTTGGGCCTTAATCAAGCTATAATAAGTTGAGACAAATTTGGACAATTCCTTCAGCAAAGGAGATCAGAATAGGAGGCCCTGAGCGTCTGGGCTCAATTCTGAAGAGGCTAGATCTGCCAGTTTGGGGTCTAATTTCATGCAAATGGATCGCTGGTGTTCTTTGGAAATTGCGCAGTTGGTGTTGCCCAATTGGCATATAGCTTGTTGGGCCCAACCAGCCAGGATTTCCTCGTCAGTGGGTGTGTTAGACTCCTTGGAGTGGAAGGTCATCTCCAAAATTTTTGTCAATGGACCCGTCATGTCCAAAAGGTTCTTGGCATGATTTCCATGCACTTCTTCGGGTCCTTGGTATATTTCTTGAGGTACGTCACCATGGTGGGGTCCACCTCGGGTGTCTGCTACCTGGTCCTGAAACTCGGGCCTAGAGCAGTCGGACCGTAAGCAAGCTTGAACCTCCCTCTCAAAATCCTGTCGTAGGTGAGTTTTGCATAATCTACTACCTCTGAAGGAGGAATCCATGCACTCGATCTGGGGTGCAAATAGTCACCCGGCTCAAATGTCAGGACGTTGGGCTGTTAGTGGTCGTGTGGTGAGATTTGGCTTTGAGTTTGCGCTGGCCTTGACTATCTTCTTGTGAAGAACTCCAAGAGGCCACATAATCTGAATCATCAGATATGGCATCAGCGCGGGAGCCAGAAGGGATACTGTATGAATGCTCACTAGCCAGTGAAGTAGCTAGGCGTTCAAACGCCTCAGAATGAGGCTCCTAATTTTGTGAGCACTTGTGCTTGTCCTCTTCGTTAATCATGCCTGACGAGGGGGGTAACCAGCCCTGTTGTTGGGCGAAACCAAAGAGGTGCTGCTTCAGAGGGGCAATTGCCTTTACAAGTGCGTCATTTACTGTTTGGCGTACCCTGTATCCAAGGCATGGACCAAATTCTACTCAAAAGATCTGGACTGCTCCTCATTACAAAAGTAGTTGTTCTCACCATCTTGGTAGTCATTAAACATTATGTAGTCTTTTAGAAATGATTTCCTATATCGAATAAATGTTTCAGTCACCCCAATGAAAACACACACTGGCCCCACAGGGGATACCAGGGAAAGCAGGAGGACCACACAGATATAATCACACCCCAGCACAGGTCAAACGAATAACTTAGAACGTGGAGGGAGGACCTGTGAGAAATACTCTGGGCAAAGACTCTGATAATATTTTACTACCCTGGAGAACTCTGGCCCTAATTACAAGTTAGGCGGGCAGAAAAGGCCGCCGGCCAAACTCCTGCGGTCAGCAGACCGACAGTGTGGTCTCCTTCCCGCCAGCCCTATTATGAGTTTCCCACTGGGTCAGTGGGCGCGAACACAGTTTTTGCTCACTAGCCCAGCAGAAAATGGCATCAACATTGATGCCAGCGCATAACAGAGTCAGCAGAAATGCTGTTGTGCATCGGGTGGCCCAGCAACCATCATGCAAAACACTGTCTGCAAAGCAGACAATGATTTGCGCAACAGGGCTGGACGGAGGGCCCCTGCACTGCCCATGCCAAGTGCAGGGGCCCACTGTACCCTGTCTCTGCCAGTCTTTACATGGCAATGAAACGCCAGTGGAGAGAGGGGTCGTAATCCCCAGAGCTGCCCTGACGAATTGGGACTGCTGGCACCGCCAGCCGTCGGGCCAACCGTGGCGGTATGTCGTGGTCGGACTGCCGTTTTGGCGGTGGTCTGACCATGACCCTGGCAGTTTAGAGACTGCCAGGTTCATAATGAGGGCCTCAGTCAGGTCAGGGTGTTCAAGGGAGTGGAACGGACAAAGAATGCTGCAATTCTAATTCAGTGCCTTTCTCCGGACGGAAAAACCCAGCGCGGAGAAGAGCACTGAGACATGCATACACGTCTTGCTGGCTGAAATAGAAAGAGGACTGCGAGGCCAAAGGCTCCCAGTACTCCCACTCCACCAAAATTAACGAAAGTGGCGTGCCACTTCGTTTAGAGGGGGAATCCCTGCTCTAGAAGAATCAATAAACTTTATAAGGAATTTCAAACTGCACAATGAAGTAAAACAACATTAGTAATAATGTTGTGAAACAATCACCTGCTGCAAGAAAAGTGCCACTGTCTAGTGCTAGTGTGAAAATACGCATGCACTGAATCATAAATATTTATTAATAATGTTGATATAAAGTAATATTATAGGAGGGGATACGTGACTGGTTGTGGAGCAGCAAAGAAAGGACGTGTTTTGGTGTTGACAGGTTTTATAGAGGCTCTCTTTATGGTTTGTCATGTGACTATAATAGTCTATACTGGGAAATGTAGTGTTTCAAAAACTTTCACTTTACTGACTGCTGAGAAAATAAAGCATGTAAAAAGAAGCATAATCAGAGTTTTCGGGTCTGGCATAGAATTCAGTACCTATGGTTATTTAAGCATCACAAAGGATAACCTGACTGCTCCGTTGGAGTGTGTTCTCTATTCGTATATCATGTGCACATCTAAAAAGAAGGTTTCCATTTTATATTTTCATATTTTGTATGATCTACTTCCAGCTCCTAGTCTATAACCAAGATTTATACCTTTCCTTTACACTGTGTTCTTTTTTGTATTCATAAACCTGGACATATTCTCTCCATAAGTGACAGTAACCTCACTTCTCTGGCAATGGGTATGTGGTTTTATTCTAAATAAATAGACAAACCTACTGCACATTTTAATAACTTCCAAACGTTAGCCTACAATGTTCTAAATTGGAGGAGGCTTACAACTACTTCCTATTATTTAGTGAACAAAATACAAACTGTTTTTTTACCCATCTTGCACAAGTAACTTACTAGATAAGAAATGTATCTTAATTTCTCTGTCACTGAATTAGAACTGTCTACATTACCAAGTCAGAATAACTGTATTAAACTTTAAATATATTCCTCTAGAGGCTACACTAATGGCAGCTCAACCACAAAAGTCATTTTATCAGGGTTGGGTCTGCTTGCAGGATGCTTCTAATTAGATCTACTTCTATCTCAGGCGTCGAATTCCTATAGCCTAACACCCAGGACATATTGTTTGGGATCATGGACAACAGGTTTTCATGTTTATTTTGTCCTTGGGATGTGTAGGCCCAACCCTCTGCAGCACAAACCATTTGGCTGGCAGTTTACAGTAAAAGAAACTCTGCAGTTGAGGTAACATTTGTGTTCATATGTTAATGCTGCGTGAACTTGTATTTATGGTTCATTAATGCAAAGCCTTTATTATTAGGGTGAGTGCTATAAATATTAGTTGCAAGGTCACATTGCACTACCAACAGTGGTTCAAGTAACAAAATGTGTACAGACATGTTTGAAAAGTTTAACAATATGAGGATATGTATAATGCTCCCAGAATGTTCTCTAAATAGATGTGAATGTTTGCAGAAGCTTTGCTTTCAAAATAAAATATTCAGAAAAACAAATGCAAGTAGGAAAAAAAAGTTTCGCTAAATTGATGTGCAATTTTAGGTGCTATTTTGTTTGAAACATAATTTAGTAAAATGTGTTGATGCGTGCTAGTATTTGAAAAAAATATTCATAATGGACAATCAGTGTAACTATTATTATTCAACAAGATTATGGGAAACATGAGAATAAACGAGCACTGGTAAAATCAACCGATCCGACATTGGTGGCCAATCTTTTGGTTCTGTCAATGCGTGTCTTATTTTGACATGGCTTTTGTAACACTTTATCGTTGTGGGAGCAGCCAGGCCCTTGCCATTGTAACAAACATTGACAAAAAGCAAACAAAAAAAAATTTGGTCTCAAAAAGCACACATTGGCACTGAACAAAAGTACTTTAAGGTGCTAGTATGCTCCTTGCGGAAGAGCAGAATGTTATCACTCACAGTAAAACCAACCGATAAATGGGGAGATAGAGAAAAATAGAATTTTAATAAAAACAAAATTTTGGTTAATGCCAGACCTAATTAGGGGCGCAATTCTTAAAGTCACAGAAATGCATCCATGGTGTATGTCTTTGCATTAGTGGCTTTCATGAATTCACAAGAATTTACAAAAGAAGACCAGAAACCGTACTCCTAGAAAATATTTGTGAACTGTATCTTAGCACAAGCAAATATGCATCTGTAGATTTGCTCATGCGAAAATCTGTTGTGCATCTCCAAGTTAACTTTTCCTCCAAGCACTTTTTTCCCAACCCTGGAAGAACTTCTACTTCTTCCTTTGCCGGGGGTAAATTCCCAACCTTTCTCAGTATGGGAAAATATTAGAGAAGATTCCAGCTGTGAAATTATTGCTTACTGTTTCCTCAAGTGCCGTGGTCCCAGCTGTGAGCGTGGCTAATCATGCCTTAGTCATGCCTTATTCCCCCCTTTATGAGTGATATCACAGATGTTATTTTCTTTTCATCACAATACCAGTTTGAATCATGGTATACCTTTGAAATGTTGTGACACTTGGCAACTCAGTTATTAACATAATGACTGTTTAAAGCAGATCTAGACCAATGCTTGTTGTCAAGTTAACTTCTGAACACTTGGGCCTCACCCAGGTAATCCAGGAAGCAATTGTCAGCAACTGCTGGCATTTTAATTGATCCTCATAATGGAAAATAATGACTGAGTTCCTCTGTTTTCCCCATGTGTTTTCCGTGTACCTGGCTCGGGCCGGCTATAAAAGCCGGCATTTCAGGCTAAATCCTGCTTAGCCTCATTTGACTTGAAAGCACACTTACCTGTCTCCAGTCTTCTGCAGCCTTCCCTTCGCAGTGGCAGTCCTCTCTTTACACCGGCATCCATACCTTCACAGCAACAGGTTTCTCCTCACTGCGACGAGCTTCCTGAGTTCCGACCTAAAATTTCCAATCTTCTCCACAGTTACCACAGTATCTGTAAAAGGTGGGCGGTTTACAGTTCTTCTCTCTCATAGCTATTTCTTGCGCTGGCAAAACGACACGAGTCATCCCAAATAAGGTAACCCAAGTTTTCTGTTTAATTTTGGATCTTAATCAGCCCTGATTAATCAAGCTTAACACAAGCCAGCAATAATATTCAGATAAATCTTGTGACTGAAAAGACATTGGAGAAAAGTTGTATTTCAAGTAATAGCTGCACATTCCTGGATCTTGTGCTCATAGTTGGTTTTCTTTCCTTGTTTTCTCAATCAGAATCTGATCTTCGTGTTCTAAAGACTTTTGGGATCATTTAGAACTATAATCTGATCGCCATTGCATATTTAGTATTTCTGTTGTGATTAACCCAGTTATTTTCTCTCAGTGGAAATCCTTGTACATGAACATTCCAGTTCATGATAATTCCTGGACAATTCTTGAATCGCACTGGGGAATGTTTCAAGTGTGAATTATTGGTATGTTGATTTGAAGTTTGTTAATGCCAAAGACCTGTTTAGTTTTTCCTGTTTCAAAGGGTGGTTTAATTACAGGGAAATCCGAGTCCAGACCCTTGTATCTGAATAATCCTGATTGTTAGAATTCTGACTCCAGAATCCAGATATGCTTGAGCCTAGTAGTGCCTGGAGTTGAGAAATCCGAATACCGAATTTCGCAATTGTTACTATTGCCAGAAGTAAACAAAGCTTTGTTTACTTCTGGCAATAGTAACAATTGCAAAATATCAGATCCCCAGTAAGAAGAAGGAACATTTCAACACATGGTCTAAACAGACGTTTGCTCTTGAATGATCAAGTGCTGCCGTAAATGTATTCAAATAGTTCTTTAAATATTGTCATTCAAAACTGATAAAACTACCACATAAAAAAAGGTATGCTATTATTTATTAGCAACAAAGTGGCATGACAGGCAGTTTAGAATGTATAGGATTTGCAATTTAATAGTGGTTATCTGCCCATATATTATACCTCTTTCTGGGAGATAAAAATAGAAGATGGAGGGGTGTGGAATTTAACAACATATGTACTTGTCCATGGGACAGGTTGCTTCATAAATCTACTTGTCCTGCAAAAAAATATTCTTGGAGTATATGGAGTGGTGGAGCAATGAATCGCTCTTGATCAGTAAGACAAGGAATGTGCAATTTTGTTTCACTTTTTACACTTTTCTGTGGAGCTGATCTGTACTTTCACACATCTTTAGTAGTGTCTGGCACACCTTCTGAATTGAGGACAAAATCTCATTCTGTATCAAGTTTAAGATGTTAAATTCTCTTAAACAGTAGCTATTTATTCACATGGCATACATCCCCATAAAATACACTACCCTTACTTTTCTAGGAATGCATATGTGGTTTTGGTAGAAATAAAGAGACAACATTATTGAACTTCTTTCTTTTAATAACTTCCGGAAGCTTAGCCTATGATGTTCTAAATTTGATGAGGCTCACAACTACTTCCTGATCCCCAGCCAATTAAATTCAAACTGTATGTGGGCCCATTGTGAATAAGTAACTTAATACATAAGAAATGTATCTTAATTTCTTTGTCACAAGATTAGAATTGTCTTCTTTACCAATTTACGATTATTTTTTAATATAAATTATTTTATCACTGTAGAGGCTTCATTAATGGCAGCACAACCTCTAAAGGTATTTTGTCAGAACTGGGTCTACTTGCAGGATGCTTTTAATTAGATGTATTTCCATCTTCTATTTTTATGGTCCTGAAAGAGGTATAGTAGATGGGCTTATAATGACTATTAAATTGTAGATTTTACACATTCTAAACTGCCTCTCATAGCAATGTATTTGCTAATAATAATATACCTATTTATGTGGTAGATGTATCAGTTTAAAAAACAACTGTTGTGCTAGATCAATTAAGAGCAAAAGCTAATTTAGACCACGTGTTGAAATGTCCCTCTAACTTAGTGGTAATCTGCTATTTTGCCGGTTTTAGTATTGTTGGCAGAACTTAACACAGCTCACTTGCTGTCTTGTATGTTGAGAGGTAGGGCAAGGTAAAGCTTTTGATCAACAGGACAAATGTGCACTTCCCTTTCACTTTTTACAGAATTCTGTGGATCTGAAATGCACTTTCACACATCTTCATTAGTGTCTGGCACATCTACTAAATTGAGGACAAAATCCTATCTAGTTTTAAGCTTAGGTTGTTTCATTCTCTCAAACAGTAGCTATCGATACAATGACCTGTTATCCCTATAAAAGACACAGACCTCAGTTCTGTGGCTATGTATATGTGGTTTTCATAGAAATAGATAGACAAACCTGCTACATTTCTGTTTTTTTTAATAACTTCTAGAAGCTTAGTCTACAATGTTCTAAATTGGAGAAGGCTCACAATTACTTCCTGTTTTTCAGTCAACTAAATACAAACTGTTTGTGGGCCCATCTTGGAAAAGTAACTCAATACATAACAAAAGTATATTCATTTCTTTGTCACAGAAATGCAAGCTCAGCTTTTAGAGTTATTTTATTGGGGTTGGGTCTACTTGAATGCCTGGCTGCAGAATCACAAATTAACCATATTTTAGCTGAAGAAGTAAACTCGATTTTGTGACAAATAAAGTACCTGCATCTTCTTCTGTTTTATTTAGTATCTCCAGTGTTATATGAGTGGTAGTGCAACACTTACTAGTACACACTTTTATACTCAATTCAAAAGTTATGAAAACAACTATTGAAGTTCCCTAATATTTGTGGATGTAGATTTACCTCATGGAATGCAAGTTTAAAACAACAAATAAAATAAAGTGCTAAACATTTTCACATCTAATATATAGTGGTCAACATCACTGTCCTGATTTGTCTGTTACATCTACCGTTAAGGGCACATTGCTCTATGGATAATTCCATATCATGAGAAAAAGACTAATAAAATCACTAACATTTTCAGGCTCTTTGTCTGGCTCATAAAGTATTCCTTAACAATTTTGACAGTAAAGACACATCTAAACATACTGAAAACCAAAGATTGATCTTATTTCAGCAACAGAGTGAAAAAATGAAAATGTTGTTCCCATCTTCTTAATAGAAGCAATAAGTGAAATACTTCTTCCAGTCTGACTTTTCATTGGCGCCATCCTTTTCTATTTTTAAAGATGTAATCCAATACTGTTCTCTCATATTTCCTGGTAGTTCTCCTTGTTTTCTGGGCATTTTATTCTTTCTAAGATCATCCAACTGAAGTCAGATTCACTGTGACCCATTTCACATATATATTCCACCAACTGCAATGACCATACGTGTCTCTTTATTACTAATCTTTTTTTTTCATATTTACAGTTTCTCCATGTATCCTTTCATACAGAGGCATGGTATCCTGTAGATAAGAGTTTTTTGATCTACAACCAGTCAGCTCTTTCAGCAGAATGCTGTGATGTGTAAAGCTAATTTCTCACATATTCTATGCTTTTGGTCACACTTGACAACTCTACCAAAGTCCACTATTCCCCATGCCATCATCTCCAACCCCAATCCGCACCTAGTTTTTCCTTCTCGCATCTTATTCCTACAGCCTCTTTTTTTTTTGTTGTTATCCCTCTGGTATCTTTTCTGGTTTTTTGTGTTATTCTCTACTCCTTTTCATCCTTGTGTTGACCATAAGTTCCCGTCCTTTTCCTTCATCATGTTTTACTCCTCCTTCCTAACCAGCTTGTGATATAATTAGTAAATGCACCACTAACACAGTTTAAAAAACTGATGGTAACACAAAAATTCCTTGTTGATTGCTTACATTCTGAGTCTCATCAAAAGTCGCTTTACCAATCTTCCGAATTAACTGATGTTCAAACTGTTCAAAATCTTATTGATGATATTAACCAAAATAAGGTTTAGCACAAACTGTTCTTTTGTTGTTTTCCTTTCTTCATCTCTAACAGAACCTTCCAGTTGAAGAACTTAGCTTGTTTGTAAGAGTGGTATACAAGTATTTTTTTGGGTAGCCATGCATCATCAATTTCTCTCTGCGATTCTCTGCCATGTTCTGTCTCCCCTGTCCTCTTTTCACCTTTTAAGAACCTATAGGTTGAAGATTACCCGGTCCTTGTTTTCAGCTGTTACGTGATGGACAGTGGTGCACTGTGGATAAACTAGGCTGGTTGCAGAAGCCCCCTCACTTTTTGCATCCATGTTTCACTCATACTGGTGTTTTCTGAACTCTGATGTTGCACTGGGCACTGTTAAACAGTCCCGGGCCCATGTTCTGATTAAAATGGTATATGAAAATTAAGCTAATTATAATTGGCTGTACCAACCTACCCATACGTCCCTAGTATACAGTAGGGCATGTAGGTTTAGGGGCCCCAGTATAGATAGTACACACCTAGGTGTACTGCTGTGGTGTCCAGTATCATTTTAAAAGCAGGCCTGCCTTGCAGGCTGCTTTTAAGTTAACGTTAACCCCAAATTCGGCTTTGAATTAAAGGTACATCCAAAGTCCTAATCTATCTTGTTTTTACATATAAGTCACCCCTAAGGTATGCCTTAAGTGCCCCCAGGGTTGGGTGCAGTGTAACTATAAGCAGGAACGTTATAAAAGATGTTTTATAAGCCCTGGTGAGGGGAAAATAGCCAAATTTGTTTTCCTCCATTGTAGTGAATGGGCTCCATAGGCTAACATGGGGAGACTTTATTTTAAAATAATAGTCATTTTCCATAAGAAGGAGCTAAATATAGCAAGTTTGATATCAAATTAAAAGTTACCATAAATCCAATAACTTGCCACTGTTGAACTTAATATAACCTGGACAGGCAAAAGAGTTTTAGAACTCTTGCTAAAAGTTACCAACTTCAACCCTGTAGTGCCCTTCTCTGATTGGTAGCCCTTGGCAGGCTGAGCCAGGCTGCCTTGATGAGGTGTGAAGTGGCCTAGGCTGAAACAAAGGAAGCATCTGGTGGGAGGGGCACTGCCTCAGTAGATGATAGAACAGGATGGGGGAGAGAGACAAACTGAGCTTCAAAGGAGGGAATGACATGTGGGACAGCAACTGGATCCCCTGCCCATTTCCTGCAGCCCCAGACAACTAGCTGTCCCCTGATTAGATTAAGAGAGGGGCTGGAAAGGTGTGTGTTAAGGGAAACCTAGCCACACCAGTGGGTGGGCTCAGCCAGATCTAAACTCTAAGATTGAATTTTTGCCATCTTGGATTTTTGAGGAATGTTGCTCCCTGGGATTGATTTTTGCCACACTTCCCAGGGAGAAGTCACTCAAGAGGGTGGTGGGTTGCACAAGATTGGACAGGAGCACCCCCTTGCTTTTTACCCCAGGAGCAAGGATAAATATGACAGAGCTGCCTCACATGTCAGATCCCTGCTGACCTAAACCTGGACTCTGCACTCAGAAGGACTGCACCAGCTGCACACTTCGGGCTTCACCAAGAAAAGGACTTTGCCTTACTTCTACAACCCCAGGAAGGGACTCCGTGTAAGCTACAGGTACAACAGAGCTGACCCCGGAGAGTCCCCTGCATCAAGTCCTGCAGAAATAGCCCAGCTGGCCATTGGCCATAATGGGAGTTTGACAAGGTGCATTCTGGGAGAAGTCCTAACCCCCAAGGAGTAACTTGGAGCTTCTGGAACCTTTGGGTGAGTTGTGGACATGTAAAGAACCTTAAAAGTACTTCTGGAAGAAGATCCAGAAGTTTGGAACAACTTTGAAAAAAAGCTCCCTAAGTGGACCAACCTTACGTCAAGCCGGCCAACGTCGACCGCAACCCAGCCTGACTTGCAGGTTTGCCGCGCTGAAAAGCTGCGGAGTCCCAGACTCCCAGGATTTGACTGGGGGCTCGTGGAAAGGAATCCGACAATGTTGCATCAGCTTGCCGAGTAGGACTGCCCGACGTCGGGGAAGAAAAGCTCCCAAAAAGTTTCTAAGTCCGAAGGTAAAATCTTGACCAAGGCCTCCCGCGCAGTGTATCCAAGGAGGGCACCATTGTGGCTGGCCTCGACTTTTGACCTTACCCCGGTCGTAGTATTTACAAAAAAGTTTCTAAGTCCGAAGGTAAAGATTTGACTGAGGCCTCCTGCGCAGCGTATCCGAAGAGGGCTCCAGCATGGTCGGCCTCAACTTGTGACTTCATCCTGGTCAATAGAAAATCATCAAGAATATTTCTAAGTGTGAAGGTAAAACTTTACCCGAGGCCTCCTTCTCAGTGTAGCCAAGCAGGGCTCCATCACGGTTGGCCTCAAATTTTGACTTTGCCCCTGTCGAGTGCGACCAGATGTCCTGAGTGGTGCTTTTGGTTTTTAGTTACTAGAAAACATTTCACTTTTGTCATTTTTGGTGTCATTTTAAAGATACAAATATTTTCTATTTTTCTAAATTTGTTTTCGATTTTTATTGTATGTTATGTTTTACTTATTTGCTGTTTTGTAGATATTAAATACTTTACACACCTGTCTCCTAAGTTAAGCCTAACTGTTCGGGGCCAAGCTACCAATGGTTGAGCAAGGTTAATTTGCTGAGACCTTGACTGGACTTAGTGGGGGTTTGTGGTCTGTTGCTAAAGCATAGGCACTTAACTGCCCTTACCAATTATCCACTTCCCAAAATGCACCAAATCCCATTGCCTCTCCTGAGTCATTGAAGTATGCACCACATTAACCTTTGAAGATTATTCAGCAATTCTCTTGAGTTCTTTTGCAGATTTGTGGGATTTTTCCACCCCTTTCCCTCTGCTCAAGGCTTTATTCAGGATAACCCCTAACCTGTAAAAGCCTAGGAGGAGCCCCTCAGGAGGGCCATATAAAAGTGCCAATGGTAAGCTGTGGATGTGCTTGGGTGGCGCCTTGTGGGGGCGCTGTTAGCGGTCATATTAGATGCGTAGCAAGAACCATATTGCTCGTACCCCCATCCCTCCAAGTTTAGGTGGCTCCCAACTACAAGGTCTTGTGTTCCTCAGGTCCAATGGGTGGCAGGTACTTTAAAGTCCACCCCCTGTGGTCCTATGCCCGTTATGTATTATGCACTTTATCGCCCCAAGCACATCAGCTGTCAGCAGTTGTCAGTAGGTTGGTCTTTTTAACAGTATTTTATAATATTGTTTGGCTGCCTATTTTTTCTAAGCTTTTTTCATGGAAGTTCATCAGTGGTTAACCTCTTGATGATAAGAGTTTGGGTCGAGAGGGGAAGTGGCTGCTTTTCACACTATGGCACTTTAGTATCCACTTGCACCTTCTTTTGCACTATGCACTTTGTAAAAGTAATGGTTAGGCATTTAAGCCCTAGGGACAGTATTGTTAGTTTTTTACACTGGGGTGGCACTTTCCCTAATTCCCGTTGTTAAACTAGGTGGGTCTGGGGAGGCCCTCCTGGAGAACCTAGCTGCTTGCACCTTGTACTTTGCAAGACAATAGTTATGCTTGGGGCTTTCACCCAGCTTTTGTAGGAAGGGACGCAGTGGGGTGGCCCTAGTGGAGGATCCCCTAGGAATAAGTGCGACATATTCATGTTTTGAAATCTTTACCAAATTGTTATGTCAAATGGTTTGATGTACGTTACTCTTTTATCTTTTTTCTTGGTTTTGTTTTAGGTTTATGGATTTTATTAACTAATAAAAGTAACTTACTACTACTGCAGGATTGAGGCCCTCATAACGAGATTGGTGGTCACCGGATCGCCACGCCTGCGGTGGCATCGCCGCCAGGCTGGCGATGCAGGCCGCCATATTATGACCACGGCGGTGATCCAACCGCAACACAGCCAAGATACCACCAGTACCGCCAGTGCGGACGGATCGACGGCAGTAGCCATCTCCAGGCCGTCGGGGACCAATTCACCGCCCACCATATTATGAGTCAGCAGACCGCCAGGATTTCCGCGGCGGTGCCACCTCCACGAAAAGCCTGGCAGAAACTAGCAGTATAAAAGGAGACACTCACCTCCAGGTATACATCCATGGCCGCCATGGCAAACGAACTGCAAGTCTTCCCAGCGTTGTATCTTGCCATTACCCTTCAGGACCAGCGACAACCGTAAGTACCCCCCGCCTGGCACACACTGGAGGGAAAGGCAGCATTACTCACCCAGACACAACACACTCACCCGGCAAGGACAGCAAAGGCCACACACACATGCAAACAAACGTACCGAATCTGCACACACATCTAAACACACATACAATATGCAAACGCAAAATGCACACACCACGCCAAACAGACACGTACCACACACACAGCACAACGCACATCACCAACACAGTCCATACACATCACTCCATAATCACACGACAACAACATCACAGACACAAACGCAGTCATAGACAGGCGCGTCGAGAAACACCACACAGCCACACAAACGAAAAGCTGTACGTAGCAAGAACACAATATCACCGAACAGACATCCAAACATTGACACAGATGAGACGCCAATACAACCAACATACAAAGGAATTCACAGATTCTGATGGATACAACTACCTGTGGATTCCTCACCTCATGAATACTCCCATGGCGCCAGCATTCGACGGAAATCTTCTTACTAGTCTCTGCACGTCGACGAGGACGTCACTGTCTCGCACGCGACGCCGTCTGACGTCATACAGGCAATAAGAGGTCCTCGACGACGTGCAGACGTCAGTTCCCTTTTTTCCGTGCATTCGAAACGGTTATCTTCGAGGGAGCAACTGTTACTCTTGCGGTTACAGTGTATATCTTGCTGCGTACTCTTTCTCTGTGGAAATAATGTCGCAGAGAAAGTCTGGATTTAAGCCTTGTCGTGAGTGTGGAGGCAAGATGTCGGTGACGGATCCTCATTCCGATTGCCTTTGGTGTTTGAGCTCCGACCACGACGTCTCGACTTGTGATTCATGTCAGCACATGAATCCGAAGGCCCTTAAAGAACGCGAGGCGAAGCTGTTTATGGCCAAGTCAAAGGAGAAGCATCACAAGAAAAAGTCTTCTCCAAGACATCGGCGTCATCGAGACTCCCGGCGCCGTAGAGAATCTCGGCGTCATTCAAGGGAGGCTCGTTCCAAGTCTCCGGATCGGCGCCGGAGGACATGGGAGGTCAGCCCCACGGTGACGCCGCATCCTTCGACGCCGTTGCTCTCTCCGGCGTCTCCAACTTCGCCTGGACAGGCGTCGGTGATTGAGGTATTGGAGCCTCAAGTGTTTTCTCCGGCGCAGACGGGGTCGCCTCCGAGTCAGGCACCCCAGTATCCGGCTTTTCCCACCCCTGGAGCCGATAGTTCCGCATTCTTGAATGCGATGTATGCCATCTTCCAACAGATGGCTCCAGGGGGTGCTCTGGCTGGGCCTTTGGCCTTTTCTTTGGGTGATCCTGCGCCTCTTCGGCCGGCACCCTTTATGCCCTTTCTCCCGTTTGGGAACGTGGGCTCGGCACCAGTGTCGGCGCCGGTGGCCGCTCCGGTGGCTTCGGAGGGATTGGCCCCAGGGATTTCCATCCCGTCGACGTCGAGATTTCGGCCTGTGACTCCGGTGGGTCCATCCGTTTCAACTGCTCTTCAGTCGGCGCCGAAGTTACCTGTGGCGCCGGATGCGGCGTCGGTGGCTTCGGAAGATCGGCGCCGATCTCCGACTTCGGCGGAGGTATTGTCGACTCCGCGGATTGAGCAACGACTGCATTCAAGGAGGCGTGCTCTCCGGGTACTAGAGGAGCAGGAGTACCAACGAGCCCTAGAGGAAGGAGAGCTAGAGGACTCGGGTGATGGGCTGCGTGGACTGGAGTCGGCCAGTGGGCTGGACACTTCCCCTGAGTGGGACCTTTCGTCCCCGGGGGAATATACCGAGGAAGCTGCTTCCTTTCATACAGTGGTACGGAAGGCAGCTAGTTTTTTGGACCTGCCTTTGCCGGTGGTGGAGGCGAAACAAAACCTTTTGACAGAGGTGTTGCATCCGGCCTCAGCCGCAGCGGAGCCTCTATTACCTTTTAATGACGCTCTGCTGGATCCGGTTTTAGAGGTGTGGAAGAAGCCAGCATCTTCCCCAGCAGTTCACAGAGCCGTGGCCAGGAGGTATCGGACGGCTCCAACTGATCCTGGTTTCCTATCTAGGCACCCTACGCCGGAGAGCTTGGTTGTGCAGGCCTCCTGTTCGTCCAAGTCAGCGCCTGGTTCTTTTCCGACGGTGCCGGGGGACAGAGATTCAAAAAAGCTGGAGGCGCAGTCGAAGAAGATTTTTTCGTCCTGCAGTCTGGCTTTAAAAGCCACCAATGCAACCTGTATCCTGGGGAGGTATATTCATGCTCTTATGGATGACATCTCCTCTTCGTTTACAGAGCTTCCCCAGGGTCTTTTGGATCTTGTCTCTGATGCCCAGGCTGCTGCGACCCAAATTATCCAGACGGGACTGGATACCACCGACTCGGTAGCCAGAGCAATGGGCACAACTGTGGTGGAAAGGAGACAGGCCTGGCTCCGTAACTCGGGCTTTTCGGCAGATGTACAGTCCACATTGTTGGATCTCCCGTTTGATGGGGACAAACTGTTTGGGGCTAAGGCTGATTCGGCCTTGGAACGGTTTAAGGAGAGCAGGGCCACGGCTAAGTCGCTGGGACTCCAAGCTCCTTCCACGGCCTCTTCCAGATTCTTCAGGAGGTTTCGTGGATTTGGGCGTGGCTCTTCCTCCTCTTCCTTTCGGGGAAGATATCAGCAACCTGCCTCTTCCCATCCCTATAGATCTTTTAGGGGGAGGGGTAGGGTCCGCACCAGGGGAGCTTCTCAGCAGCACTCTGCCTCTTCCTCATCCTCTGGCGGGGTGCAGCAGGGGAAGCAGCCTTAGGCTTCCACCATTTCCCACTCACTCCTCTCCTGTAGGGGGAAGATTACAGCATTTTCTCACCAAATGGGAGACTGTTACGTCGGACACTTGGGTTCTCAGTGTTGTGGGAAAAGGCTACACCCTTCCCTTTCGGGAGTTTCCGCCCCTCATCCCGCCCCGCCCTTCGTATTGTTCACAAGAACACCTCCTGTTGCTAGAACAGGAGGTAGAAGTCCTCCTTTTAAAGGGCGCAGTGGAGTTGGTCCCGGAGCAGGAAAGGGGTCAAGGAGTTTACTCAAGGTATTTCCTGATTCCCAAGAAGGATGGTCGTTTGAGACCAATTCTGGACCTGAGGATCTTGAATTGGTTCCTCAAGCAGGAAAAGTTCAAGATGCTGACCCTAGCACAGGTGCTTTTGGCGTTGAACATGGAAGACTGGATGGTGTCTGTCGACTTGCAGGATGCTTACTTTCATATCCCGATACTCAAGTCACACAGGAAGTATCTCCGGTTTGTGGTGGGATCGCAACACTACCAGTTTGCGGTCCTTCCGTTTGGTCTTACTTCAGCACCTCGAGTCTTCACGAAGGTGATGTCGGTGGTTGCGGCAGAGCTCAGAAGGAAGGGGATAGCAGTATTCCCTTACTTGGACGATTGGTTAATCAAAGCCAAGTCCCCGGAGCTTGTGTTGCGTCATCTGCAGTCAACAACCCAGTTGTTGTTTGACCTGGGCTTTTCGGTGAACGAGCCCAAATCTCACCTAGAGCCCTCTCAGCGCCTCCTGTTCATAGGGGCAGTACTGGATACAACATTGGGTCGGGCCTTTCCTCCGCCTCAGCGGATTCAAGATATTCAGGATTTGGTTCCAATGTTTCGAAATAGAGCGGTAGTTCCAGTCCTCAAGGTCCTTCGTCTGCTCGGTCTTTTTGCCTCCTGCATTCTGTTGGTCACGCATGCTCGCTGGCACATGAGGGCTCTTCAGTGGTGCCTCCGAAGGCAGTGGTCTCAACACAGAGGGGATCTAGAGGGTACTGTCAAGATCTCCAGAGATGCTGCTGTGGATTTGAAGTGGTGGATTGCAAGCAACAATCTTTCACAAGGAAAGCCGTTCCAGCAGTCGCCACCAGTGGCCACAGTCATAACGGATGCTTCCACTCTAGGGTGGGGAGCTCATCTGGGGGATCTGGAGATCAAAGGTCTTTGGTCTCCAGAGGAACAGATTTTTCACATCAATCTGTTAGAGTTACGGGCTGTACGTCTGGCTCTCAAGGCCTTCCTCCCTTCCCTTCGTGGTCAGTCGGTACAGGTCCTAACGGACAATACTACCACGATGTGGTACATAAACAAGCAGGGAGGAGTGGGGTCGTACCTTCTCTGCAGAGAAGCTCTTCGACTATGGTCCTGGGCAAAGGACCATCGGATTTGCTTGATAGCAAACCATCTGGCCGGAGTTTTGAACGTGCGTGCGGACAGTCTCAGTCGCCACTTCTCGGCAGACCACGAGTGGCGTCTCCATCCAGATCAAGTCCGTTTAATCTTCCAGAAGTGGGGGTTTCCTCGGGTAGATCTGTTCGCCACTCGAGAGAACGCGCATTGTCCGTTGTTCTGCAGCCTTCAGTATCCGATGCAGGAAGCGTTGGGGGACGCGTTTCAAATGACCTGGTGCGGCCAGTTGCTTTACGCGTTTCCTCCCATACCCTTGATTCCTCGAGTATTGAGGAAGATTCGCCAAGACCGGGCTCTAGTAATCTTAATAGCTCCGGATTGGCCAAGGAGGGTGTGGTACTCCGACCTTCTCCAACTCTCAACGTGCCCGCCGCTCCGTCTCCCTTTCAGGGCAGACCTCCTCTCACAGTCGCAGGGGCAGGTTCTACACCCCAACCTCCAGAGTCTGCACCTACATGCCTGGAGATTGAACGGGGCAACCTGAGTTCCTTCTCTCTCCCGCCTGAGGTAGTGGATGTTATATTAGCGGCCAGGCGACACTCCACTAAATCTATCTACGCTAATAGGTGGTCTAAATTTGTTGCGTGGTGTGGAGAGAGGCAGATTGATCCCTTACATGCTCATCTATCGGACGTTTTGTCTTTTGCTCTATCTCTGGCGCAAAAAGGTTGTGCAGTGGCTACCATTAAAGGTTATTTATCGGCCTTGTCAGCCTTCATATGTCTTCCAGACCAACCATCTTTATTTAAATCCCCTATTGTTATCAGATTCTTGAAAGGTCTTCTAAATCAATATCCTCCAAAGCCATTCGTTATGCCGCAATGGGATTTGTCCTTAGTCCTGACTTTCCTTATGGGGTCCCCTTTTGAACCTATGCATTCTTGCCCCTTGAGGTATTTGGTTTTAAAAACAGTCTTCCTGATAGCTATAACATCAGCAAGGAGAGTGAGTGAGTTGCAGGCCTTATCAGTAAAACCCCCTTATACAACTTTTTATGGGGATAAGGTGGTGTTGAGGACCAAGGCTGCTTTCCTCCCGAAGGTTGTTTCACCCTTCCATTTGGCTCAGGCAATTACTTTGTCCACGTTCTATCCTCCGCCTCATCCTTCCAAAGAGGAAGAAAGACTGCACCGTCTGGACCCAAAGAGAGCGTTGAGCTTCTTTATCGATAGAACAAGGGATTTCAGGCTGGAGGATCAGCTGTTTATTGGATACGTGGGCAAGAGGAGAGGAAAGGCAGTCCACAAGAGAACACTATCCAGGTGGGTTGTTCTTTGCATTAAAATATGTTACTCTTTGGCAAAGAAGGATCCTCCTGAGGGCATTAGAGCTCATTCCACCAGAGCTAAGTCGGCCACTTCGGCCTTAGCCAGAGGTGTTCCTGTGGTCGACATCTGCAAGGCCGCAACTTGGTCGTCCCTTCACACTTTTGCAAAACATTACTGTTTAGATTCTGAGGTTAGAAGGGACGGCCATTTTGCACGGTCAGTGCTGCAGGATTTCTTGGTTTGACCATTTAGGCACCCACCGCCGGGCGTGGTACTGCTTTGGGACTCTATTCATGAGGTGAGGAATCCACAAGTAGTTGTATCCATCAGAAGAACGAGTTACTTACCTTCGGTAACGACTTTTCTGGTGGATACATTAGCTACCTGTGGATTCCTCACGGTCCCACCCGCCTCCCCGTTGCCTGGCAGAAACTAGCAGTATAAAAGGAGACACTCACCTCCAGGTATACATCCATGGCCGCCATGGCAAACGAACTGCAAGTCTTCCCAGCGTTGTATCTTGCCATTACCCTTCAGGACCAGCGACAACCGTAAGTACCCCCCGCCTGGCACACACTGGAGGGAAAGGCAGCATTACTCACCCAGACACAACACACTCACCCGGCAAGGACAGCAAAGGCCACACACACATGCAAACAAACGTACCGAATCTGCACACACATCTAAACACACATACAATATGCAAAAGCAAAATGCACACACCACGCCAAACAGACACGTACCACACACACAGCACAACGCACATCACCAACACAGTCCATACACATCACTCCATAATCACACGACAACAACATCACAGACACAAACGCAGTCATAGACAGGCGCGTCGAGAAACACCACACAGCCACACAAACGAAAAGCTGTACGTAGCAAGAACACAATATCACCGAACAGACATCCAAACATTGACACAGATGAGACGCCAATACAACCAACATACAAAGGAATTCACAGATTCAGCACCATACACATGGACTCACACATCACTACCATACAATGCCACAAGCCAGCATACAAACATATCACAACATACACATGGCACAAGTCATCTACCCAGCGTATGCAACAACACAGACACAACCCATACACAAACAACACACACCTTAGCACACAGATCACACCACCATGTAGAAGGAAACTAGGAAAAGTACTTCACCTTGACATCCACATTTCTGTGGGTAGATGTATTAAAAGTTAACAAAAATAAGTAACTATTTACAAAATGGGCCTAGTGGCCAGTCCACTGTCCAAATGTGCCCTAGGCACATAGGGCACATTCCATAGGCCCAACCTGACTCCTGACTGCGAATAATCCTTCACGTGAAAGGGGCATCAATGGGGCAGGCAGACACCTCAGGGGTGGGGACGGTGGGGGGTGCTTGGGAGGGGCTGGGGCTTTAGGCTTCGGTCTGGATGGTGGGGGAGGGTGTTTGCACTTTGGGGTAGGAGGAGGGATGTTGGATTTGGGTGAGGATGGGTGTTTTGTAGGGGGAGGGGCAGGGGCACTAGTAGGGTGGCCATGGGAAGACTGGGAGATGGAAGGGCTGGGTAGGGGCAGGGGGACTTGCGTTTAGGGGCAACACGGGGTGGGGCAGAAGTAGGGAACAGGTCAAGTGAGGCAAGGAAGACTTTCTTAGGGACACAGGCGGTCATATGAAAAAGGTTTAGGAGTGGAGGTAGAGGGAGTGGTTGTATGGCGTGTTGGTATGCTGGGCGTGGATGCAGGTGTGTGATGGGTGTATATTGGGTGTGTGACTGAGGGCGTTTTGGTTTCTAGGGAGGAGGGGGGAAGAGATGCAGTGAGAGGGCATGGAAGATGTGTGAGTGTATGTTGGGGTGGTGGCTGCAAGTGAGGTGGATGTGCTGCATGTGGTAGTGAAGGTGGTTGTGAGTGCGGATATGGTGTGTGGGGTGGGTATCTGCGTGTATGCTCTTGTGGTGTCTGAGCGTATGACGGGACTGGTGGCATGATGAGGTTATGATGATGCAGTGACAGCAGGTGTGAGTGGTGATCTGACTGTAAGCGAGGAGGTGGCGGGGAGACAGTGTAGGAAGTGTCTGTTGTCGTGTTTGCTGATGTGTGTGCATGCTTGTGGTGTCACTTGTGCCTGTGTCTGTCTTTGCGCACCTTGTCTGTTGTAGTGGGTGAATGCTGGTCTGTAGGTGTGCTCTGGATGGATGAAGGGAGAGGGGTCTTGGATTGGCAACTGGCAGCTGGAGGGGGGACGAAAGATGAAGGGACACTGGCTGCCATTAAAGAGGAGGCCAGAGCCTATAACGATCTGTGTAGGCCAGCCAAGGCACAGTGAATGCCTTCCAGGTAGGCATTGCTCCGCTGCATCTGGGATGCCAGACCCTTGATGGCATTCACGATGGTTGACTGCCCCACAGAGATGGACCACAGGAGGTCAATAGCCTCCTCATTTAGGGCAGCAGGGCTGACTGGGGCAGGGGTAGAGGTGCCTGCGGCAAAGGAGACGCCCACCCTCCTGGGTGAGTGGGCACAGGCAACTGGGTGGGGAGCTACAGGAAGGGTGGTGCTGGTAAGGGGGGTTGGCGGACAAGGATGATGCTGGGCTGTTCCCAGATGGGTCCGCCACCACCAGGGAACCGTCATCTGAGGAGAAATCGGAAGATGATGATGTAGCTGTTACAGTCTCCCCCATGGTGCTCCCCTTTTCCTCCGTCCCACTGGCCCCCTCGACGTCATTGGACTCTGCCTCCTGGGTCCTGTGGGATGCAGCTTCCCCACTCACCGGTGCCCCTTCCCCTTCGCCAGATGATGCTAATGATCGCATAGACAGAGGTGAAGAGAGAAGGAGGTTGGGAGAGAGGGAGGGAGGAAAGGGTCAATACCTACCCATCTTAATCACATACCGACAAGATATCTACTTTGCCCGGCCGTGACAAATAGTGGCTATGATACAATTACTATAAACATAGTTCAGGTAGCCATGACCAACTATATAACTTATTACTGCACATCTTCACCCAAGAGACAATATTGAACATCCTACATGCCTGTAATCTCTCATACTCACATGATTATTAATTTTCTCCATGAACATACCTACCTACATGTCAATCATAAAACAATGAAACAAAAAAAAAACTTAAGAGGTACCGTATACACAGACGATATGACAGGTATGCGTGGAATACATTTTGTACAGATGTCTTTTTATATTGTAATGAATCCTCTTTCAGTGTATACTTCACACACTTGTCATAATCCAAATACAGAGCTAACAAGATAACTTTGGCTGAGTAAAGTAGAATCAGGGATAGAGAATGAAGGTTGTAGAATACCTCCACATTGAAGTTTGACTTAATTGCAGTTGACAATTTGGTACAGCACCACTGCATCACTGCTGGCATGGCTTTATAAAGCTAACGCACATCACTGCAACACAATTGGAGTGACAACCATAACTGTATACTCCTCTAATTCCATTAGACCTTGTCAATACCCAAGTCCAGAAAGGGACTCATTAGAAAACCATACAAATGTCACCTAACAGTCTGCACTTACTCCCTTGTCTTGTGGCTGCCGTGCTGCCCTCAAGCGCCCATCTAACTCAGGGTAGGCCACTGCCAGTATGTGGGCCATTGGGGGGGGGGGGTCAGGGTCCAATGGGCACCCCTTCCTCATTGGGAGGCCGTCCCCAACTGGGCCTCTGCTGTCTTCTGAGCCCAGTGTCACAGGTCCTCCACCTTTTCCTGCAGTGGGTGCTCTGCCGGCTATGGACCCCCAGGGTACTCACTTGTTTGGCAATGGCTCTCCATAACCCTTTCTTCTGATGGGCGCTGAACTGCCATGGGAGACATAGAAAAAAAGAACAACATCATGTAGGTGATACAAAACACCATCAGCATTTTCCGAAATGCAGCATACACTGCACATGCACATACCCAGTACGCTGTACACAATGTACATGATTCGCATACTATTCCACCTTTCAGACATCCCATTTCAATGTGCACTCACTTTCGCTGTCAAACACCACCGAAGATGTAAGTAGTCAAACGTTGTACTGAGCTGTTTGTCTGGAGCCCAATACAACTGTCCATAAAGGGGTAGGACCCATTCCACCAGTTTCTCCAGTTCATCTAGAATGAAGGCTGGGGCCCCATCCCCTTCAGTATATGCCATTGTGGCTCCCAGATACAGAACACAGCAGCTCATGCAGTGGAGGGCTTGCTTCCTCGAGTGTCAGGAGTCAAGTGAGCTGGGCAATAACAAATGGCTGTCATGGCCGCCGCGGTCATGACTGTCATCGCCGGCAGTGATAATCATTGACCTCAGTTTCCCATAGACATCAGTGTTAACCAATGAGGAGTTGCACGGCGGTTCCGACCGCCTTCTGTCATGACGACTCCTGCAGGCAGAATTAGGTCACTTACATCTGTTCTCTGCATGCAGGACAGGTGGTTGCCATTTTACAATTTTAAATGAATTTTATGTGATCCCACTGCATCATTACTTGAATATTTGCACAATATGCTTAATTTAAAGTGTCAACTCAATGACACTCACATATGAAGTGAGTGTCAGCTGGCAATACTTCAGGTGGGGAAACGTCCTCTACGCCGACTCTGTAACAACGCGGAACAACGCTTTCCTTAACCACGACTTTGTTTTTTTGTGCCTTAACCACGCATGTCCTGAACAACGAACATGCGTGGTTAAGGCACAAACAAGGGAATCGGCTGAGGAGGACGGCGCGGACGACGAGGCGACGACTCGGGTAAGTGGGGGGGGTGGGGGTTTTAGGTTTTGGGGTGGGGGTCGGGGGTTTTAGGTTTTGGGGCGGGGTGGGGGGTTTTAGGTTTTGGGGCGGGGGGTTGGAGGATTTTAGGTTTTGGGGCTGGGGTTGGGGGTTTTACGTTTTGGGGAGGGGATGGGGGTGTCGGAGGGTTTTAGGTTTTGGGGCGGGGGTGGGGGGATTTGGGTCGGGGGTTTTAGGTTTGGGGTGGGGTTTTGGGGTGGAGGGTTTTAGTTTTTGGGGTGGGGTTGGGGGGTTTTAGGTTTTGGGGCGGGGTGGGGGGTTGGGGTTACGCATGCAGGATCAATGGATGCCTATTACTAATGCCTTTACCAGGAATGCCTTTCCAACGAAATATCGTTGTGAAGGCATTCATGGTAAAGGCATTAGTGGTAACAACGAGGTCGTTGTTCCGACCTCGTTGCTCAGGCACTCGTCGTTCCGACATACAACCCTTCAGGTGTATGTTCATCTCCATGTTACAACATTTTGTACTGTGTAACATATAGGATGTTTTTGTTTGTTCGTGACTCCATTTCCTGTACACGTCCCTCTGTCACAAGTATGGCAATATGAGGTACTGCCTCAATGTCTGGGTAGGAATGGTGTGTGGATAAATGTTTCCATCTCCAACATGCCTGACAACTTACAGGACCAATCCTTTCTGATTGTCCTGTTATATTTATCGGTTATAAGAAATGTACTGAGTACTGTTTGTCCTCCTGCCTAGATATCACCAAATCGGAGTGATGAAGAATGCACCAGTCTACCGTCCCCTAGAAGATCTGGAAACCATGGAAGAGAGGCACATTATGATGACCTATCGACTGAACGATCTGAGCATCAGTGAACTGATTTCCCAGTTGCAACCAGACCTCCTGCCAGCCTTAAGGAATCCCCATGCCATCCCTCCAACAGTACAGGTGTTGTCTGTCCTGAATTTATTTGGCTAGTGGCTCGTTTCAGGTGACTGTGGGACTGGCTGCAGGGATGCCACAGCCGATGTTCAGTGTAGTGTTACAGGATGTGCTGGATGCCCTACTAAAGCATATGGACAGGTATCTAAGGTTCCCACAATGCCCAGAACTGAACTGAACTCTGCTAAGGCTTTTACAACATTGCTCATGTGCCACATGTAATAGGGTGTAGGAGGCTGGCCTGGCTTATAGTGGGTACTAATGGTACTTACACCTTGTGCCAGGTCCAGTTATCCCTTATTAGTAGATTAGTAGCTTAGGCTGATAGAGGTAGCTATAGCAGGGCAGCTTAGGCTGAACTAAGAGACATGCAAAGCTCCTACTATACCACTTATATCATATAGGTACTATATCATAAGAAAGACAATACTTGGGTACTAAAAATAAAGGTACTTTATTTTTAGTGACAATGTGCCAAAAATATCTCTGAGGATATACTCCCTTAGGAGGTAAGTAAAATACACAAAATAAACACACAAACCAAAATCAGGTAAGTAAGACAGTCAGAAAGTAGTGCAAACACTGTAGAATACAATAGGATGCAATAGGCCTACTGGCAACACAAACCATATACTAAGAAAGTGGAATGCGAACCATGAATGGACCCCTAGGCTAATGTAGTGTGTAGAGGATCGCTGGGAGTGTAAGAAAACACTAAGGGTGTCCAAGATAACCCACCCCAAGGCCCTGGAATGTAGGAGTAAAGTACTACTATTTCCCCAGAAACACACTAAAGTTGTGATAAGGGATTTTGCAAAGACCACAACAGACTGCAAAGCACTGAAGACGGATTCCTGGACCTGAGGACCTGCAAAGGAAGGGGGCCAAACCCAAGAGTCGCAAAAGTGTCCAGGGGGGCAGGAGCCCACTAAACCCTGGATGAAGGTGCAAAATGGCTGCCTCCGGATGGAAGAAGCTGAAGGTTCTGCAACAACGAAAGGTGCTAGGAACTTCTCCTTCGTGCAGAAGATGTCCCACGGAGTGCTGGATGATGCAGAGTTATTTCCTTGGCAAAATACCACAAACAAGCCTTGCTAGCTGCAAGAGTCGCGGTTGAAGATGAAGAGTGCTGCCCGGGGCCAGGAAGGACCAGGATGTCGCCACTTGGGAGAGGGGACAGAGGGGGCCCTCAGCAACGTAGAGAGCACATGCACAAACAGGAAGCACCCACAGAAGTCCTTGAACACAGATTCAAGAAGTCGAACACGGCGGTCGTCTCAACACTGCAGAAGAGGGTCCCACGACACGGACATCAACTCCGGGAGCTGAGCATCGCAGGACAGAGTGCTGGGGACCTAGGCTTGGCTGTGCATGCAGGATTTTGTGGAAATGTGCACAGGAGCCCTTGTAGCTGCAGTTCACACAGTGCACAGGATTATTGTCTGGAGAGGGTAGGCAAGGACTTACCTCCTCCAAATTTGGACAGTTGGACCACTGGACTGTCTGATTCACTTGGGTCCACCACCTGTGTTCTAGGGGCCACGCTCATCAGGATGAGAGGGGTTCCAGAGTACCGGTGAAGCTGAAGTTTGGTGCCTGCTGAAGCAGGGGGAAGATTCCATCGACCCACGGGAGATTTCTTTGTGGCTTCCAGTGCAGTATGAGGGCAGGGTGCCCCCAAAGCATGCACCACCAGGAAATAGTTGAGAAAGCGGGCAGGATTAGGCGCTACAATGTCGCTGGTAGTCTTCTTGCTACTTTGTTGCAGTTTTGCAGGTGTCCTGGAGCAGTCAGCAGTAGATAATTGGCAGAAGTCAAAGAGAGAGGTGCAGAGGAACTCTGGTGAATTCTTGCAAGTCTTTATCTGAGGAAAAGCCCACTGGAGAGACCCTAAATAGCCCTCAGAGGAGGATTGGCCACATAGTCAGGTAAGTACCTATTAGGAGGGGTCTCTGACGTCACCTGCTGGCACTGACCTCTCAGAGGCCTCCAGAGTGCCCTCACACCTCTGGAAACAAGATGGCAGAGGTCTGGGACACACTTGAGGAGCTATGGGCACCACCCCTGGGGTGGTGATGGACAGGGGAGTGGTCACTCCCCTTTCCTTTGTCCAGTTTCGTGCCAGAGCAGGGACTGGGGGTTCCCAAAACCGGTGTAGACTGGCTTATGCAAGGAGGGCACCATCTGTGCCCTTCAAAGCATTTCCAGAGGCTGGGAGAGGCTACCCCTCCCCAGCCTTTAACACCTATTACCAAAGAGAGAGGGTCTAACACCCTGCTCTCAGAGAAAATGCTTTGTTCTGCCTTCCTGGGACTAGGCTGCCCAGACCCCAGGAGGGCAGAACCCTGTCTGTGGGGTGGCAGCAGCGGTAGCTGCAGAGAAAACCCCAGAGAGCTGGTTTGGCAGTACCCGGGGTCCATAGTGGAGCCCCTGGGATGCATGGAATTGGCTCCCCAATACCAGATTTGGAATGGGGGGGACAATGCCATGATCCTAGACATGTTACATGGCCATATTCGGAGTTACCATTGTGAAGCTACATATAGGTATTGACCTATATGTAGTGCACACATGTAATGGTGTCCCCGCACTCACAAAGTCCGGGGAAATGGCCCTGAACTATGTGGGGGCACCTTTACTAGTACAAGGGTGCCCTCGCATTTAGTAACTTAGCACCTAACCTTCTGCAAGTGAAGGTTAGACATATAGGTGACTTATAAGTTATTTAAGCGCAGTGAAAATGGCTGTGAAATAAAACGTGGGTGTTATTTCACTCATGCTGCAATGGCAGTCCTGTGCAAAGGTTTGGCTGAGCTCCCTATGGGTGGCAAAAGAAATGCTGCAGCCCATAGGGATCTCTTGGAACCCCAATACCCTGGATACCTAGGTACCATATACTAGGGAATTATAAGGGTGTTCCAGTATGCCAATTGAAATTGGTAGAAGTGGTCACTAGCCTATAGTGGCAAATTTAAAGGCAGAGAGCATGAGCACTGAGGTTCTGATTAGCAGAGCCTCAGTGACACAGTTAGGAACTACACAGGTATACACATTCAGGCCATAAACTATGAGCACTGGGGTCCTTGCTAACAGGGTCCCAGTGAGACAGGTAAAACACACTGACAAATAGGGTTTTCACTATGGGCAGTGGGGTCCTGGATAGCAGGGTCCCAGTGAGACAGTAAAAATACACTGACATATATTCACAAACAGGCCAAAAGTGGGGCTAACAATGCTAGAAAGAGGCTAGTTTCTCACATGGGGCCATTGATGGTACTCACATCACCTTGGTACCTCCGAGGGCCAATGAATAGGTGTACAGAAACTGGAAGAGTACATATTCGATTAATGTTCAGATGGTGTGTCTTGCAGACCAGCATATGTCACATGTGACTGCGAAATTCTCAGGTTAGGTACATGATTCCTGCGTCTTGAGGAACAGCAGTTTCCCTGCATTGATGTTACATATACAGCGAGAAAGGGCCTGGCTCATTGGTAGGTGTACTGCTGTCTATGTCAGCCGTCAGAACTACCTCTCTACACAGTCAGTTCTATGACTATCACAGTTCCTTAATGTGGTGTTCCTATATCTACACAGGTGACTTCGGATACCCCAACCTGCCCTGGCTCCAGACTCCAGTTAGGTATCCAACTACAGATGTGGAGGACAGGTACAATGAGGCATACAGCCGGACGAGGAGTGTGGTAGAGAGGACGTTTGGCCTATTGAAAGCAAGATTTTGTTGCCTCCATGTGTCTCTGGTGCCCTACAGTACGGACCAGGGAAAGTCCAGAAGATTGTTGTTCCATGCTGCGTGATACATAATCTGGCCCTCAGAAGGCACATCCCACTGTTGGAGGAGGGGGACATTGCTGAAGGAGCTGTGGCTGGTGACCTTGATACTGACGAGGCAGACGAGGAGGAGGCAGCTGACAACAGGACTGACCTAATTGGCCAAGACTTTCAATGATTTTTAGGTATGTGTGGTTTAATGAACAGTTGAACCCTGTATGGGAGATGTGATTGTGTCCTTCAATGTTGTATGTATCAAGGTGTATGAGGAGACTACTGCCTTTCAGCTTTGTTTTCACACCTGAAGAGATGCTGACTTAACATGAGGGGAAGTGTAAATGCAATGCTGCCATTTAACATGTGATAAATGCTGGTGCCATTACATCTCATCCTTATAGATGTACTCAAGTTGTATGGTCCTAAGTCTGAATTGATAAGAGAATGGAATGTACACATCTTTGAAATGTCCTGTTCAGCAGCCCTATCATTTTGTACTCTGAGCTGTTGTCTGACATCTACCTGTTATTGACAATGCAAGGTGGTATAGTGTTGGGGATGTCACCTATATGGAATGATACCATTACTTTGCATGTGCTTGACTGACAGTCCTAGCCTGTAGATATGTGGTGTCCTACCCACTGCAGCATGTATCCTGTGTTTATGAAATACTGTTGTATGTGTATTACAATGGCCTACATGGGTTACTTCATTTAACCTTTTTCCCTATTTTGGTTTCTAATCATGTCACGTTTGTTTACAATCTGCTTCCTGACATGACTGTTGGCACCCATGCCATTGGATGTTACTACCATATGGAAGTACTGACAGACATGCTGGAAATTCCTGCAACATCTGTCACTCTGACAAACCTGTTGTACAGATGTGTGTATTTGATTACTGTTTGTTACCAAAGATGTCACTTTGAACAACAAAGGCACATACACCATTACCTGTGCTCATTAGTGTTTATTTTGTGTTTCACATCACAGTTCTGAGGAGTGGGGTCACGGTTTCTGAAACCATCAGAGAGGGTGGTCCAGCTGTTGGCTCAACAGGTCCTGTATCCATGAGCATGGGGATAATGAGGTTTGGCTTTGGACAGTCAACTGGGTGTATCAGTGGCAAACAAAGGTAGAATGTTCAGGAGAGGGATCACGTCCTGGTGGTGTGTTTGGTCTTGGTCTCAGGTCCTGCAGGATGTCTGGATGGATGACCTGTTTTGCTGTGAGGGGGTCCTCAGCTTCAGGAGAATGGGTGCTGGTGGCCTGTAGGTGCTCTTGCTGGGCCTCCATTCCAGTAGCTGGGGAAGATATTGAGGGCACAGGTGTTGTAAGACTACTGGATGGGGCCTGCTGTTGGATTCTTGGGAGTTCAGTGAGCACCGCTACAATGGATACCATGGTGGCATTGTGTGCCTGCCACTGCTGCATGGTCTACTGATGGTATTCCCTTTGCAGCCTCTGGTTCTCCTGCAAAGTGGTGAGTATCTGGTCCATCATGTCCTGGGATTGCTGGTATGCTCCCAGTACTCTGTAGATGGCCTCCTGGCCAGTCGTGTTGTGTTGCTCCCTGATCCCTTAGCCCACAGTTGCCCTCCCACTGGCCCTTCCCCCGGTGGCTGTGCCTCTGGCACAGTGTGCCCTCTTCCACTGACACCCGGACCTTCATTGTCTTAGGTTTGGGGTGTCGACTCTGGTCCATGTACTGTGGGGCACACTGATGATTGATCTGTCCTTGGGACACGGGGTTGGAAAGGTGGACTCAGCTGTGCTGTAGGTGCCACAAGGAAGGGGAATTCAGTTGTGGGCAGGGTGAGGCTGGTGGTGGTGGACTGATCAGCTATGCCTGAAGGGCCAGGTGAGACGTCCTTTTCGAGACATCCAGGGTATTCTTCCTCTATTGGACCTACCTCCAGGGACTGGCTTTCAGTCTCTGGCATCCTCTGCTGTGTGGCAGTACTAGGGATATCTGCGGAGTGAGAGGAAGTGTGTTACATGATGGTATAGTAGTTGGGGTACACATGGTTCGACATAACAGGTGTCAGGGCACTCATGAATGAAGTTCAGTCCTCCATATGTGTTAAGACTTGATACACCGTCAATTATGAGTCGGACCGGGATGTTAGGAAAAGGTTCTGTTTAATCTTGAGATGCAAAATCCATTGGAAATCAATATTCTTACATTCCACCAACAGCCAACACGTGTTTCGTCCTAAGAGAAAATTTGTTCTCAAAGACTTCATCAGGGCTTAATGCATGGTTGCAGAGATTCTAAACGAAAATTTACTGGAGTCCCCATTTCAAATGAACTCTATCTATATGTCTTAAAAATAAACTGTCAGATTTTATGTTATCCTGCACAGTATAGCGCGTATCCAGTTCACTGCGCGTAGGAGCGCCGCGCTGGGAACGGGAACGCGTTTCTCCGCTCCTTGGAGCTGGAGGTAAGAAATTGGTTGTTTACTAACTTCTCGGAGCAACACGTAACTCAAATTCTAGTTTAGAGTGGATGAACTTTCACTTAGTAACTGCTTATTTTGCAGTGAACGGGATACGCGCTATACTGAGCAGGATGACATAAAATCTGACAGTTTATTTTTAAGACATATAGATAGAGTTCACTTGAAATGGGGACTCCAGTAAATTTTCGTTTAGAATCTCTGCAACCATGCATTAAGCCCTGATGAAGTCTTTGAGAACAAATTTTCTCTTAGGACGAAACACGTGTTGGCTGTTGGTGGAATGTAAGAATATTGATTTCCAATGGATTTTGCATCTCAAGATTAAACAGAATCTTTTCCTAACATCCCGGTCCGACTCATAATTAACGGTGTATCAATTCTTAACACATATGGAGGACTGAACTTTATTCATGAGTGCCCTGACACCTGTTATGTCGATGCTTGGTTTCCTTTGGAAACATTGGAGGAGGGAGGAAGATCCTCCTGCCAGGAGCACCATGTACTTATAAGGATTTTTTAAGTTTATTTGGTGATAGACTGTGAGCGCTGTTTCCTATATCTCTCTTCCCCTTGCTAAATTTTGGGGTACACATGGTTGTTTGCTATCATTGCCTGCAATTTCTGAACAGTAATGGCATTGACAGTTTCTTGACAACTGCTAGTTTTTGGATCTTTTGGAAGTTGCTATTGTATTTTTTTGCTATATAGTTGATGGTGGTCTTGACTGCTGTCATCGCCTTGTGCAATTCAAAATTTCTTGATGGTCAAGGGGGGGGGTGACACGGTTAAATGTGCAGGTGTCCAAATGTGGAGTGGAATTAGCAGTTCTACAATGGTTGGGAGTGTTGCATTGTGGTAGTTGTAGTACTTGCTGCAGTGTGAGAAATCCATGCACTAGGTGGGCCTGTGTGGGAATGGTGTTAGTGGGAAGGGGTGGCATGCAAGGGAGGGTATTGGGCTCTGGGTGTATTGGTGCATGTAAGGGTGGTGTGAGTGGGTGACAGGGTGGTGGGGATACTTGCTGTGCAGGAATACATAGGGGGTCATTACAACATTGGCGGTAAAAGCCGCTTACCGCCGTGCAGAAGACCGCCAAAACACCGCGGCGGCCTCGGAATTCCGCCACAGCTATTATGACACACATCTCGGAATCCGCCGAAATTCAGACACCCACACAACGCCGCCACACCAAGGTCAGTGTTAAACTGGCAAAAACAATTCCTCCACCGTCACGCCAACAGAAACACACCCATGCTATCACGACCCACGAATCCACGCGGCGGTCTTTCAACCGCGGTATTCCATTGGCGGTACACACCGCCGCGCTCAAAATACACACACATCTTCAAAACACCGCCACATTGGACAATTCCAAATACACACAACTGACACACATACAAAAACCACTCCCACACACCCAATTCAATATAAAACACACACCCACATCACCCACAAACCCCTACGACCATAATTCACGAACGAAGGCCAGAGAGACAGAGAGCACAGCAATTGAGAACCCCACCACACAGAGGCACACAACACCATCACCCATACAACATTCCATGCACAAAACACCACACACCACTACACATCACCACACACATCAACACTTACACCACCCCACACATCACCCACACCACCCCATGTCACGCCAAAGACACCCCTGGTTTTCCAAGGAGGAGCTCAGGGTCATGGTGGAGGAAATCCTACGGGTAGAGCCACAGCTATTTGGCTCAGAGGTGCAGCACACCTCCAATGCCAGGAAGATGGAGCTATGGCGCAGAATCGTGGACAGGGTCAACGCTGTGGGACAGCATCCAAGAAATCGGGAGGACATCAGGAAGAGGTGGAACGACCTACGGGGAAAGGTGTGTTCTGTGGTCTCCAGGCACAACATCGCGGTACAGCGGACTGGCGGCGCCCTCCCTCCTCCTCCCCCACAACTAACAACATGGGCGGAGCAAGTCTTGACCATCATGCATCCAGAGGGCCTCGGAGGAGTCGGTGGAGGAATGGACACTGGTAAGTCAAATCTTAACTATCATATACCCCACCCTACCTGCATGCTATCACACACCCCCACCCCCACCCCCTCCCCTATCACCCCAAATCTTCACTAATGTACTAATAACACAAACCACTCATCCCAACACCAAGCCCTGCATGACACAACTAAGCATGGTCACCCCTCACCAAATCATGCTCACTGCACATACCCAGAACAACCCCCTAACCATCATCACACAAACCCACACACAGGAATGCTTGCACTGGGGTACACGCACAACCACCCATTGCACACCATTACACACACATGCAATAATCATGCTCTCATATCCCTGCAGGACCACTAAGGAACGACACCACACCGGAGGGTCCAGACATCTCCACTCCACCCACAGAAGAGGCCCACAGTGACAACAACAGCTCTGGCCTACTGGATCCTGATGACCAGCCCGGACCATTGTGGGCCTCGGGACAGTCTGTTCCCCTTCCACTGGCACAGCCCAACACTGACCTTCCACCCTCTGGTAACACCAGCACAGCACAGACCCAGCGGTCCCATACCTCCGTACCCAGGACACGTCAATCAGCGGTGTGTCGACCACTACAGGGAACCCAGGATAACCCACCACCCCAACAACAACAGGTACCTGGGGGCAGTGGTAGTGGGCACACGGTCCAGGGGACAGAGGCACAGGAACACAGGGGAACTGGGAGGGCTGCTGTGCGACATGGGGCGGACAGGCCAAGGGAACCCACTCTCCACGAGGCCCTCTCCTCCATCATGGGAGCCTACCACCACTCCCAGGAGACGATGGCGACGGTCCTGGCCAAGTTTCAGGAGACCCAGCGCCTGCAGGAGGAGCAGTATTTGGGGTTCAGGGAGGAGCTCAGAACCATCAGCTCCGCCCTGGGCACCATCGTAGGGGTTCTGAAGGACATACAGAAGATCATGAGGGACACCGTGGCACTCCAAGGGGCGCCTGACACTAGCCTGGACGATGAACTGCCCACCACCTCCACCGGCGCTATTGGACAGGACGCCCCACCACAGGACCACCACACCAGCACCCCTCCCCCTGCAGATGGACAACCACCACGCAAGCGGTCCCTGAGATCCAGGAACAGGACAGAGCAAGATGGCAAGACCCCCGCCAGGAAATGAGACCACCCTGATTGTCCTCCCACTGTCCCACTTTGTTACCCTGTCCATACTTTAACTGCCCCAGCTCCACTTCCTATGCCCATATGGGCAGTGCACCTGTGTGACCAATAGACTGGACTCTGCCATGGACATTCCTCCACCGTCACCCATCACCATTTTACAACCCCCCTCCATTTTTGAGCACTTAAATAAACACCCTTGAACCACAAAACAATCTGGAGTCAGTCTGTGATTTGGTAAATTTGTATTATCAATGACAGTGTCAAAATACGTTTTCAATTGTAAAGCCAACATACCTATGTCACACATCACAAGTCCTTGAAGGATGCAAGCAGATGACACACGTTGGTAACCACACCTGTGAAACCGTAATGGAAAGGTACAACTCAGTGACCAAATAGTGCTATGGAATGACAGACATGATAGAGGTAGAAATGTGAAAGTGAATGTAATGGTAAAAAAGAAATGTTCTCACCTGTGTGTCACTGGAAATATTGCTGTATGACTGACTCCCTGTTGTCTATGTCTTCTTCCTCAGCTTCCTCCTCATCACTGTCCACAGGCTCCACAGCTGCCACAACACCGCCATCTGGACCATCCTCCTGCAGAAAAGGTACCTGCCGTCGCAAAGCAAGATTGTGAAGCATCGAGCAGGCGATGATGTTCTGGCACACCTTCTTCGGTGAGTAGAATAGGGAACCACCTGTCATATGGAGGCACCTGAACCTGGCCTTCAGGAGGCCGAAGGTGCGTTCGATCACCCTCCAGTCCGCCCATGGGCCTCATTGTAGCATTCCTCTGCCCTGGTCCTGGGATTCCTCACTGGGGTCAATAGCCAGGACAGGTTGGGGTAACCAGAGTCCCCTAATAGCCACACACGGTGCCTCTGGAGTTGACCCACCACATACGGGATACTGCTATTCCGCAGGATGTAGGCGTCATGCACAGAGCCAGGGAACATAGCATTTACCTGGGAGATGTACTGGTCTGCCAAACATACCATCTGTACATTCATCGAATGATAACTCTTCCAGTTCCTGTACACCTGTTCACTCCTGTGGGGGGGGACCAGAGCTACATGGGTGCCATCAATAGCACCTATGATGTTGGGGATATGTCCAAGGGCATAGAAGTCACCTTTAACTGTAGCCAAATCCTCCACCTGAGGGAAAACGATGTAGCTCCTTACGTGTTTCAGCAGGGCAGACAACACTCTGGACAACACGTTGGAAAACATAGGCTGGGACATCCCTGATGCCATGGCCACTGTTGTCTGAAAAGACCCACTTGCAAGGAAATGGAGCACTGACAGCACCTGCACGTCAGGGGGGATTCCAGTGGTATGGCGGATTGGTGACATCAGGTCTGGCTCCAACTAGGTACATAGTTCCTGGATAGTGGGACGGTCAAACCTGTAGGTGATGATTAAATGTCGCTCCTCCATTGTCAACAGGTCCACCAGCGGTCGGTACACCGGAGGATTCCGCCATCTTCTCAAATGTCCAAGCTGACGGTGCCTAGGAAGGACAACAGTGACCACAGAGTCAACAAATTTCCAGGTATGTACCCACAGATACACAGAACACGACACCAAACACAAAACTCTTCCTGTATGTGTGTTGAGTGTAGGCCTAGGTATGTGTGACGCAGTAGTAAATGAAGCCATGTGGGCCCCTGAAATGGCGGCTGCCTGACCTCTAAACTGGGACAATGGGATGTGAGGTATCTGCGCTGGCGTTGTACCCCGTCGCGGTAGGCGGTCGTAGACCGCGGCGCAATGCTGCATTGGTTAACATTGGACACTATGGGTCCCAGGAGCCAATGATGAAGTGCGCCGGCGGTGATGATACGCACCGCCGCGGACGTCACCGCCGCGGACGTGACCGCCATTTTCTATCTCTTCAATCACTCGATACCTGATCTTTGACAGGAGAGGACCTACACTGCAAGTGCTGCTGTGACCTCGGTCTGGAAGAGACAATGGCTGCTGCGTCTGGGGAAAGGGCCCCTGCCTTCACTGCTCAGGAGTTGGAGAAGCTTGTGGACGGGGTCCTCCCCCAGTACACCTACTCTACGGTCCTCCAGACCAAAAGGTAAGTACCAAGGGAGCACGTTGTATGGGCTATGCCTGGGTGGAGAGGGCTGGTTGTAAGAAGGAAGGGGGCAGAGTTCAGGGAACATGAAGGACTGTGAATGCATGTGCCACATGGCAAGGGTAGGGATGGGGGCCACTCACATCGACAGTGCAGTTGGTAATGACTTTTCTTCTTCCCCTGTGCATGTCATGTAAGTCAGCGCCCACCAGAAGAAGGACATTTGGCATGCCATCGCCAAGGACGTCTGGACCCTGGGGGTCCACCAGAGACGGGGCACCCACTGCCGGAAAAGATGGGAGGACATTCGCCGCTGGAGCAAGAAGATGGCGGAGGCTCAGCTGGGGATGGCCTCCCAACGTGGGAGGGGTGCCCGTCGCACCATGACCCCCCTGATGTTCAGGATCCTGACGGTGGCCTACCCAGAGTTGGATGGACGCTTGAGGGCATCACAGCAGACACAAGGGGGTGAGTACACTCTCATTCTGAGGACTTTGCGCGCAGTTGAGGGGTCTGGGTGGGGGAGGAGGGATGTGGGTTTCCCTAGGCCAGGGCGACTTACGTAGGCTAGGCCCCTCCGTAATGCAGGCCATGTGTCACTCCACCCCACCTCAGTAGAGGGCCAAGTACAAGTATACATGCCCATGTGGCATCCAGGTGTGCAGATGTCCACCATAGCCATGTAGGCCAGATCCCAGGAATTGCATCTGTAGTGGCCAAGAGCACGGCGTAGTGCAGGGGGCTGCTGTGTCTGTATTGTCTGCCAACGGTAGCGGTAAGCCATGCACTCAACCTGTCTTTCTTCTGTCGCCCCCCCCCCTTTTTCTGCTCTCCCTGTTCTTTTGTGCATCAGCATCATCAGGCGGAGGTACAGTGGCACTGGAGCACGAGGGAGCTGCATCCCACATGGCCATGGAGGGCCACACCACAGACTCTGAATGCACCAGTGGGACGGAGGGCGAGGGGAGCTTCACGTCGGTCACCGGATCACCAACCAGCGACACGGACTCGTCCGCCGATGGGAGCTCCCTTGTGGTGGCGGCACCATCTGTGCCCCCCACTTCTACAGGTACAGCCGCCACCTCCCCTACCAGCACCACCCTCCCAGCAGCCCCTCAGCGTTCGCCCCGTGCCCGCTCACCCAGGAGAGTGGGCATCACCTTCGCCCCAGGCACCTCAGCCCCTGCCCCTGTCACCCCTGCTGCCCTCAGTGAGGAGGCCATTGACTTCCTCAGGTCACTCACTGTTGGGCAGTCTACCATTGTGAATGCCATCCAGGGTGTAGAAAGGGAGTTGCAACACACTAATGCATTCCTGGAGGGCATTCATTCTGGTCAGGCTGCCCATCATCAAACCCTGCAATCTCTGGCCTCAGAACTGATGGCAGCCATTGTTCCTGTGTGTAGCCTCCCCCTCCAACTTCCTCCACCCAGACCCAATCCCCTGTACCCCAGCCTATCCCAAGCACACCATCAAACAAGCATGCATACACCTCAACACACACAAGTAGCTCAGGCAAACATAGGCACCACACAACCCACAGGCACTCACGCAAGCATCACCCACATACAGACACAGCAACATCCACTGCCTCCACTGTGTCCCCCTCGTCGTCGTCTCCCTCCTCCCTCCCAGTGTCGTCTACACTATCACCTGCATGCACTACATCTACAGGCACTAGGACTCGCACCAGCACACCCAGCACCACACCCCGCTCACCTGCACTCACCACCCCCACTACCATTTACACGTCCCCTGTGTCCACTCCCAGTGTGTCTGTGACGCCCCCTCCCAAAGTACACAAACGCGCGCACCCACACACCCAACATCCATCCACCTCACGACAGCCTCCAGTACCTGCACCTGCACCCAAAACACCTAAAGTTACACCTCCTACAACCACCTCCTCTTCCTCCACTCCCAGACCCCCTCCAGCTACCCATCCCAGTCTTCGTCAGCAACTTTTCCTCAGCAACGTTGACCTCTTTGCCCCCACCCCCACCCCTCCAATTCATAAGTCCCGTAGTAGCACCTCTGCCAAAAAAACTCCAGGACCTGTGGTGCGTGTTCAAGGTGTGTGGAGTGCACCGGCCACCAGGGCAGCCAGTGTGACACGGAGCCAAAGCACTGCCAGTCCACCCCCTGTAAAGCACCTCAAGTTGAAAAGTGGCCGACGGGACAGGGTGAAGACTCCTGGTGGCAAAACTGCTCA
This sequence comes from Pleurodeles waltl, assembly GCF_031143425.1. NCBI lineage: Eukaryota > Metazoa > Chordata > Amphibia > Caudata > Salamandridae > Pleurodeles > Pleurodeles waltl. Next base: position 1,310,066,984 of record NC_090437.1, on the reverse strand, counting down.
CAAGGGTCCCAGGGGGATTGCAGAGTCAGCTGTGACTCCTCCAAAGGTGGTGAGGGGCCAGAAGAAGTCTGCACAGTCTGGTAAGAGCAGCACGGCGGACAAGGGCGCCATCCTCCCCGGCGGCCGGGACGCCACCGCCAGCACCGTCGTCACTGGTCGGGAGACCACCGCCGGAGTCAGTGCCCAGGAAGTCGTCACTGGTCGGGAGACCACCGCCGGAGTCAGTGCCCAGGAGGGCAGCAGTATCGTCACTGGTCAGGAGACCACCGCCAGAGTCAGTGCCCAGGAGGGCAGCAGTATCGTCACTGGTCAGGAGACTACCGCCAGAGTCAGTGCCCAGGAGGGCAGCAGTATCGTCACTGGTCAGGAGACCACCGCCAGAGTCAGTGCCCACGAGGGCAAAGCACTGCTGAACAGGTCAGAGACCGCCATGGCAAAGCACTGCTGAACAAGGCAAAGCACCGCTGAACAGGTCAGAGACCGCCATGGCAAAGCACCGCTGAACAGGGCAAAGCACCGCTGAACAAGGAAAACACCGCCACATCAAGCATCGTTATCCCATGTGCAGCTGGGACAGTGACGGAACAGGAACCGTCACAGGGAGCCTGATGCAGTCTGGGCACCATTCCCCCTCCAGAACCAGTGGAGACATGCATCCACTCCGTCTGTCCTTAACAGGATGAAGCACTCTGGGCACCAGTCCCCCTCCAGAACCAGTGGAGACATGCATCCACTCCGTCTGTCCTTAACAGGATGAAGCACTCTGGGCACCATTCCCCCTCCAGAACCAGTGGAGACATGCATCCACTCCGTCTGTCCTTAACAGGATGAAGCACTCTGGGCACCAGTCCCCCTCCAGAACCAGTGGGGACATGCATCCACTCCGTCTGTCCTTAACAGGATGAAGCACTCTGGGCACCAGTCCCCCTCCAGAACCAGTGGAGACATGCATCCACTCCGTCTGTCCTTAACAGGATGAAGCACTCTGGGCACCAGTCCCCCTCCAGAACCAGTGGAGATTGTTATCCACTTGAGAGACTGTGGCTTTGCACTCCCCAGGATGGTACAGTGGGCAAACCACCCATTGTAGAGACTTGAGAGACTGTGGCTTTGCACTCCCCAGGATGGTACAGTGGGCAAACCACCCACTGTAGAGACTTGAGAGACTGTGGCTTTGCACTCCCCAGGATACATCAATGGGCATGGAGCCCCGTTGTGGATCTGGCGTGGTGCTGTAATCCGGCTGAGGTGCCCCCGTTTCCCTTCCCCCTGAGGTGCCTGTTGTATTTCTATCTGATGCCCCTGCAGTGTTCTCTCCGTTTGTGGACAGGTATCTAGTGTGGGCCTCACCCATGCATTTTTGGACCAGTGGTGCACGGACATTGAAATGTGCATACCTGCACTACTTCTCGTAATGTACATAATTTTGAATGTGTATATATATCTGTATATATTTGGAACTGTATTTTGATACATTACAATGTTTGAACTGATTTCCTTTTGTCTTTGCATTCTTCCGGGGGGGTTGTGGGTTGTTACTGTGATGTTTGGAAATGCATTGGTGTGTGTGTTGTAATGTGCGAGGGTGGGGGTGGGGGTGTTGCGTGTGTGTGTCCCTGACTTTTGCCTCCCCCCTCCCCTATGTCATAGGTGCAGTACTCACCGTTGTCTTCGGCGCCGCCGTTGCTGGTGTTCGTAGATGAGCAGGAAGACAAGGGCAGGGAGTATTTGTAATTCCGGCTCCATGGTGTCCTCCTTCCTCATGGAGTGTGTTGAGGTGAGCGTTTTCCCATTGCAAAAGCTGTTTCCGCCGTGTTTTTATCCACGGTGAATCCGCCCCGGAAAAGGAGGCGGATTGGCGGGTTGTGATACTGTGGGCGGTACATTGTCTTCCGCCTGTCTGTTGGCGATGACCGCCGCGCTGCTTGTCTGTACCGCCGTGGCGGGCGGTGTGTTAAAGTGGCTGTCTATGTTGGCAGTTTCCGCCACGGTCATAATTCCCTTTTTTTGTCCGCCGGCCTGCTTGCGGTATTACCGCACCTTTAACACCGTCCGCCAGGGTTGTAATGACCCCCATAGTGCCCGGGTAGTGTTGTTGACTTACCAGAGTCCAGTCCTCCTGGTATTCCCATCAGGCCCTCTGGGTGTAGGATTGACAAGACCTTCTCCTTCCACAATGTGAACTCAGTGGGAGAAGTTGGGGGCCCACCGCCAGTCTTCGTTACGGCGATTTGTTGTCTTGATGCCATGGGCCATACCTTCTCCCATAGGTCGTTCCACCTCTTCCTGATTTCGTCCCTTATGCGTGGATGGTTTCCCACTGCATTCACCCTGTCGACGATCCTCTACCATAACTCAAATTTCCGGACTATGGATGTCTGCTGGACCTGTGCTCCACATAGTTGTGGCTCCACTCTGACAATTTCATCGACCATGACCCTCAACTCCTCTTCTGTGAGTCGTGGGTGTTTTTGTGGTGCCATGGTGGTTGTGTTGTGTGTGGTGGGGTGTGGGATGTGCAGGGATGCTGTGTGTGTTGTTTGTTCGGGTGAGGTTGAGTGCTAGGGTGTGCATGTGGTTTGTGGTGTTTGTGTGCAGGAGCGATGTGTGTTGCTGATGCTGTTGTGTGTGATGCGTGTTCAATGTGATGGTGCCTATGATATCCAGATGCAGTGTCTACCCTCTCTCTCTCAAAATTTCTGGATTCAAAGGATTGTGGGGATGTGTAGAGGTGTGTTATATAGTGCTGTGATCAGGTGTGTATGTGTATCAGGTATGGGGTATTCGTATTGTCCAGTGTGGGGGTGCATTTTTGACCTTGCCGATTTGTACCACCAATGGATTACTGTTGTGCTAATTTGTGAGCCATAATTTGGAGGGCGGGATGGTGTTGGCGTGGCGGTGCTGGTGGTGGAAGCGCATCTCTCCCGCCGTTGGTCAGGCCGACGATTTCAGACTTTTGGCTGTTTTTGGATGGTGTTCTATTGGTGACTCGTAATACGGCGGTCTTCCGACTGCCATCACTGGCAGTCTTTTGGCACCCGCTTAGACGGCGGTCTTCGGGAAACACCGCCAAAGTCATAATGAGCACATGAGTTTTTATCAAAGCATTTTACCACTGATTGATAGACTAATTGCATGGTAACATTTTTAAGTTCACATGTAAATGCTAACACTGTAAATGCTGACACTCTGAGAGAGCAAGCTATCCACTCTCATGTGGAACCTGTTCTCCAGTAAACCATTAGAGGGTGCATATTCTGTTTTGAGTGTTATTGATGAGTATCAGGAAGTCAATAGTATTGTCACCATTACCCCTCTGTATACTTGGTAAATGTTCAAAATCATATTTTCCCTCTAATCCAAAACAATGGATTTCTTTTCATGTTTAAACCCGGTACCATCACTTGCTCCCAAATAGGAATGTATTAAGCCACATACACCAATTGATTGGTGGTTGTCCAGAAACATTCAAGAAAGGAGGTTGATGGTTAAATGCTTGCATGTTAAAAAAAAGTATGAGGAATATCAGCAGACCAATACTACATACAACAAAACTAGTGTATGTGTATATATCAAATATACGAGGCAGTAGTGCATACAGCTGCAATAGATGTGTTGCTGAAATATATTAATTTACAATTGAATTGTTTGTACACCTTAGAAACCATACCCGATATGCACAAATTATATTTTGTGAACCCAGGTAAAGAGTACATTTGTAGAAACACTTGATCTGCAACTATAGTTCAAAGCTTGTTTTCAAACTGAGCTTGATGTCCAGGATTATTCTCCTATATGAAATGTTGTGTAGGTTCTTACTATCCTAATGAGGCTACTGGATTTGGGTGGCAGAGTCACAAGGATTGTGGGGTGCTAAGTACAATTCCACACCATGTGACGCCTGTCGGCCTAAGCCGGGTTTTCCGGCTAACTAGCAGCACCTCATCTCTACCCACAAGCAGGGATGATTGTGGCAGCCGGGCGCATGACAAGAAAGATTCCTCAGGGAAATTGTGGTTGATCAGATCTAACCCCTTTGTCTCAGTTACATTATTCTCACACAGACAAAGATAAACAGAGGCAGAACAGAAAACTACTCAAGAGTTGGCTCTTTCCTTCATAACCACCATATTCAAACAGCTATGGACTGCATATGCCTATGTTGATAAATATTTTTTATATGATTATGTGTATATTCTAGTTATATATAGTTCTTTAGAAAATATGTGTCGCTAATATGTCATAACAATAAACTACACACATTCTCATTAAACCTGTTTAACTAATGTATATTAACTCATGGTTTAAATATGTATATGTATGTACATATGTGTGCGTATTCATGTGTGTGTGTATATATATCTTTATATATATATATATATATATATATATATATTATTCTATGCTTTACATGTTCATAGGTCATTTCATAGCTCCTAGATAAGTTGTTATATTAGATACTTATGAATCCCTGCTCTCATTTTATATCACTCTTTGTCTACCCATCACCATATGTCATGTCACTATCAATCTATCCTCCATTCCCATAATAAACCTAATCCGCCCTTCAGGTTCCCCCCCCCCCCCCAGGAAGATCATCACCCATACCTGAGCAAGGAAGCCTGCAGTCTAGAGAGCCACTGTCCCCATAGAGGCCAGAGGTTCGGTAGTCTAAGCAATCAGCTGTAACGAAGGCAATCAGCATGCAGTCGTGGTCATCTGGCTGGAATCTCCCTCTAACGTGTACGGGACAAAGAAGTGTTTTTGTAATAAAACAGTGGATATTCTAAGAAAGGGCCCCCACGTAAGGATATGTATGTTTCTGTGAATGTTGGATACACAGCGTATTACTTTTGCCAGCAACTCTATCTGACTGGAGCCTTGAGGAAAGCTCAAAGTGAAATTAATAAGAACGAGATGCTTTCCTAGGTGAAGGAACAAATAGATAGAGAAAATTAAAAAAAACTGCAAATGTGGCTATTGCTAGGAAAACTAAGCGATGCTGAATAAATTGTAACTGGGTTAAAGTGCACAACGGCAGGCATATTTTGCGAAAATAACGTGTCAAAAATACGGCTAAATACCTATACAACAGAACTAGTTCTTCAGCAAGCTTTTAAAGACTTATTTTCCTTACAAGAGCCTACAAAGGAAGGGGCCTGGCTCCTGCAACATTGTAGCATGATTGCCCAGGAATGACACCATGAAATACGGGTAAAGTTATACTGGATAATGCAAGATGACCATTACCATCTCCAAACATTGTGCGAGTTTAAGGAATCTTGGGAAATCCAGTACCACAGTTGGACCCATTTGTATAGTGTATTCTCCTCACTTACAAAGGGTTTCTCCAGGATAGACTGACACTTTGCAACCACCACTAGTCTTTTGACCCTTTGTAAAGACTCCGTGTGGACAGGCTTGGAGTAAGCCGGGACTTCGCTTCTGCTTCCTGACAGTCTCTGCTTTAGTTTTCTCCAAGCAGAGTTTAGCTAAATGATGTCTATGATTTTGCACACTTGTAGGAGGAGTTCACACCTGTAGAACTCACTTTGTAGCCGTTGATAAAACAATAATGCTCTTTTCTCTTCAGGCCAATTAGTCATAGCAACTCAATGATTAAATGTTCTAATATAACTCAACAGATCATAGTGGCCCTATGTCATTGTAATAACTCGTTATCCAGAGAAGGAGTATGTGACTACAGCTTGGAATCTTGAAACAGAGTTGTTAAGGTCCAGGGATTTTTCTTTACAGGACCTGAAGACAATCATTCATGACTTGCTTCTTTCTCTTCATATTTTTTTTTTCATGACCCCTATTTTTAGTTTGACTGCCAGTAAGGGTTTAATCACAGATATTATTATACTAACCTCGTCTTGTAATTGTGTTACTATATCTAATATCTGAGACAGAGTATTTTCTGAATCAATCGCTCATGTTGGGAAGTAACCTTGTCTAGGCAATCTTTTAGAATCCACCAACTTGAATTCGGGATACAGTGGAAGTGCTGAATGTTTCTTCACGGTTCCAAATCCACAGGCACCCGTACACAAGAGGAATATGTTGGTTAGTGGTAGGCCTGGAGAGAGGAAAATGGGATAAGAGTGTCAACACAGATAGTTGATATCACCACTTTAACACGTCACTCTGCCGGGCACTGACTTCTATCAGGTTATAGTTGATATCTAATAACAAGAGTAAGATCTTCAGAATCTCATCAGTGTGTCCAGTGTCTTAACATTTGCTATTATAAATTATATGTCTTCAGAATATCTGTCTTTGTCTCCCCGTTTTCTACTGGAACTCTGCAGTTCCTGAAAACTGAAAAATAAATAATATTTATGAAATCAAGTTCACTACGGTATGTAATAAAATAAATACCTTCTGTTTTGTGAGGACGTGGTTTCTGATTCGAATATATATTCAAGGCTGCTTTCCCAAACCGTAAAGTAATAAATGTTTATCAGAATCATAAAGTTCAGACTGATACAAAATAATGACTTCCCTATTTTTTATCACTACCGTCATACAATATATGCATCATGATGAAGTATCAAAGTATTTTAAAGAGATGGGGGATCCTTCCCATCATCTGTTAGATAACCAAAGAGAGGTAAACGAAAACACATGTTACTCCTTATGTGATGTCTCAGAAGCAGTACTTAAACAAAGAGTTTGCTTCCACAATACTTCTTAGATTTCAGGCTAAGAAGTGCAAAAAAAGAGAAAAAAAACAAGACAACAGACCTATTCCATTTATGCACCCCGAACAATACATCCATCAGCCTGCCTACTGAGCATGTAATAGTAAGTGATGGTCGTACATTATGACAAGTGCCTGGCATTTGGAAAGAACACTTAAATGTGTAAAGTTTGGGCTGATATGTGATCGTTTCAAAGATGCTTACACATTAGTTAAGTTATTCTACTGTGTTGCTGCATAGTTTGGACCAGGAAATGGGTTCCTATTCCCTGTCTTCCCAGTCCTAATAAACAAGAAGCACACTGGGCATGACCCAGCACTTAATGATATATATACAGAAAGTATGTCACATTTGAATGCAGGACTCTGACCATGAGGTCCCACCTTCATATAAAACAGGAAGCGCTAACCTGCTTGGAAATAAAGTCTGCTGATGACATTACAGAGCTTGTGACCAACAGAGTCCAGATAGTAAATCACCAAAGGCCCAAGTGGGGAGGCTGACAAAAGGCGAGCTCATTGGTCTCTACGAGCAAATACACGCATGAGCCTCGCTAAGGCATCAACTGTCAGGAATAAAGCGGAAAAAGAAAGACCTCTTCGGAAAATGAAAAATGGGAGAAAAATACAGCTCTAGATGGTGGAGTTTGGGGGCCTTCATTTGCTCAGACAACTCATAGGAGGGGAAGCAAATCTCTGCTTAAATAAGTATGGTTATCAACCTACCTCCAATCCGTATGAATTATTTAGTAAACACAATAAAAAATAAGTGACCCTCTCATACCAGGAAATAGGTTGCAAACACTGGGGAACCTAACTATGAATACCCAGCGAAGAATGTAGATTAAAGTGAAAATAGCTTAATTTTTGACTTATAAAATCTGTTGTATCCTATCTAAATGGAAAGGGATTGCTTGTTTAGTTTGCTGGTCGAGACCTCATGCAAAGTCCACCATTCCTCTTTCCATCTTCTTCAAACCCCCCTGTGTTTTGGGAATGTCCACCCATAAGGTTCTACTGTAACAATGTGGGTCAGAGTGTCACAGGTATTTTGCAGGAGATTAAGGTAAGCCTGACACTGGTCATTTTTGGATACTTGAATGACCTGCATGCAATGAACGTAGACAAAGGAAAGATTATTTTTACCTTGTACTTTTTACCAGAAGGGAGATTTGTAATAAATGGCTGTTAACTCTACCACCAGCTACAAAAGATTAGTTTAGCACTGTAAAGAATGTTATGGAGATTGACATTGCGGATAGATCAAATAAGAGAATTAGAATGTGGCAACTTGTGATTAATTGGTTCGATGTGGTTGCTAAAATATGCCAGACCCACAAATTGTTGCTAATTAAATCTCAGAGGGCAGTGGAAAGCATAAGATTCGTCCGATGATTACACCTACTTCAGTCTTTGGCACTTGACCTTGGTTGAGTAAATCCTATTCATCATTACCAGCCACAATAGGATAGTGAACATCCAGCTCCCTCGGTTGTGGTAACAAAGTGTTGACTCCTCAGGGAATATGGTGTCAAAGTTTGTGGTGAATGAGGACACAAGAAAACAAAAACCCTCTGCATGTCATTTCTCTTTCTCCTTACATCTTATTTCTTCTTCCTCTTTTTTTTTTACTGTCCCTCTGCTATATTTGCTGCTTTCAGTTGTGCGTTACCCCTTTTCCTCTTTGCACTTACCTCTTCCCCAAGGTCTAATCCTTTTTCTTCATGTTTTACTCCTCCTTCCAGTCCAGGTCGTAATATAATTAGGAAAGACACTACTACTTATGCCTACTGCCCCTCCTGGGGTATGGGCTGTAGGAGGCTGGCCTGGCTTGTAGTGGGTACCAGAGGTACTTACACCTTGTGCCAGGTCCAGTGATCCATTATTAGTGTAGAAGAGGTGTTTCTAGCAGCTTAGGCTGATAGAAGGTAGCTATGGCAAAGCAGCTTAGGCTCTACTAGGAGACATGTAAAGCTCCTACTGTACCACTGGTGTCATATGCACAATATCATAAGAAAACACAATACACAGAATTACTCAAAATAAAGGTACTTTATTTTTATGACAATATGCCAAAAGTATCTCAGACAGTACCCTCAGTATGAGGATAAGTTATATACACAAGATATATGTACACAAACCAAAATTATGCAGGTAATAGCAAGAAAAGTAATGCAAGCAGTGTAAAGTTACAATAGATTGCAATAGGAGCACATAGGTATAGGGGCAACACAAACCATATACTCCAAAAGTGGAATGCGAACCACGAATGGACCCCAAACCTATGTGAGCTTGTAGAGGGTCGCTGGGACTGTAAGGAAACAGTGAGGGTTAGAAAAATAGCCCACCCCAAGACCCTGAAAGGTAGGTGTAAAGTGCACCTACTACCCCCAGAGAGCACAGAAGTCGTGATAAGGTTTTTTTTGCAGGAAGAACAAACACAAGCAATGCAACAACAGTGGATTTCCAGACCTGAGTACCTGTAAGACAAGGGGACCAAGTCCAATAGTCGCGACAGTGTCGAGAGTGGGCAGGAGCCCAGGAAATGCCAGCTGAGGGTGCAAGGAAGCTGCCACTGGATGGAAGAAGCTTGGAGTTCTGCAAGAAAGAAGAGAGCTAGGGGCTTCTCCTTTGGAAGACGGATGTCCCACGTCGTGATGAAGCTTGCAGAGGTGTTCCCACGCAGAAAGACCGTAAACAAGCCTTGCTAGCTGCAAGGGTCGCGGTAGAGGTTTTTGGGTGCTGCTGTGGCCCAGAAGGGACCAGGATGTCGCCACTTGGAGGAGGAGACAGAGGGGGCAACCAGCAACTCAGGGAGCCCTCACAGAAGCAGGCAGCACCCGCAGAAGTACCAGAGCAGGCACTTTGAAGAGGTGTGAACCGGAGTCCACCCGAAGTCACAAAAGTGAGTCCCACGACGCCGGAGGACAACTCAGAAGGTTGTGCACTGCAGGAAGGAGTGTCGGGGACCCAGGCTTGGCTGTGCATGAAGGAAATCCTGGAAGAGTGCACAGGAGCCTAGGCAGCTGCAAATCACGTGGTGCCCAGCAATGCAGTCTAGCGTGGGGAGGCAAGGACTTACCTCCACCAAACTTGGACTGAAGAGTCACTGGACTGTGGGAGTCACTTGGACAGAGTTGCTGAGTTCCAGGGACCACGCTCGTCGTGCTGAGAGGGGACCCAGAGGACCGGTGATGCAGTCTTTTGGTGCCTGCGGTTGCAGGGGGAAGATTCCGTCGACCCACGGGAGATTTCTTCAGAGCTCCTGGTGCAGGGAGGAGGCAGGCTACCTCCAGAGCATGCACCACCTGGAAACAGTTGAGAAAGTCGGCAGGATGAAGCGATACAAGGTTGCTAGTAGTCGTCTTGCTACTTTGTTGCGGTTTTGCAGGCGTCCTGAGCAGTCAGCGGTCGATCCTTTGGCAGAAGGTGAAGAGGGAGATGCAGAGGAACTCTGGTGAGCTCTTGCATTCGTTATCTGGTGAGATCCCCAAAGCAGAGACCCTAAATAGCCAGAAAAGGAGGTTTGGCTACCTAGGAAGGAGGATTGGCTATCAAGAGAGGTAAGAGCCTATCAGAAGGGGCCTCTGACGTCACCTGCTGGCACTGGCCACTCAGAGCAGTCCAGTGTGCCACAAACACCTCTGTTTCCAAGATGGCAGAGGTCTGGGACACACTGGAGGAGCTCTGGGCACCTCCCCTGGGAGGTGCAGGTCAGGGTAGTGGTCATTCCCCTTTCCTTTGTCCAGTTTCGCGCCAGGGCAGGGCTGGGGGTTCCCTGAACCGGTGTAGACTGGCTTATGCAGAGATGGGCACCATCTGTGCCCATCAAAGCATTTCCAGAGGCTGGGGGAGGCTACTCCTCCCCAGCCCTCACACCTATTTCCAAAGGGAGAGGGTGTTACACCCTCTCTCAGACGAAGTCCTTTGTTCTGCCTTCCTGGGCCAGGGCTGCCTGGACCCCAGGAGGGCAGATACCTGTCTGAGGGGTTGGCAGCAGCAGCAGCTGCATTGGAGACCCCGGAAAGGCAGTTTGGCAGTACCCGGCTTCTGTACTAGAGACCCGGGGATCATGGAATTGTCCCCCCAATGCCAGAATGGCATTGGTGTGACAATTCCATGATCTTAGACATGTTACATGGCCATGTTCGGAGTTACCATTGTGACGCTGTACATAGGTAGTGACCTATGTACAGTGCACACGTGTAATGGTGTCCCCGCACTCACAAAGTCCGGGGAATTTGCCCTGAACAATGTGGGGGCACCTTGGCTAGTGCCAGGGTGCCCACACACTAAGTAACTTTGCACCCAACCTTCACCAGGTGAAGGTTAGACATATAGGTGACTTATAAGTTACTTAAGTGCAGTGGTAAATGGCTGTGAAATAACATGGATGTTATTTCACGCAGGCTGCACTGGCAGGCCTGTGTAAGAATTGTCAGAGCTCCCTATGGGTGGCAAAAGAAATGCTGCAGCCCATAGGGATCTCCTGGAACCCCAATACCCTGGGTACCTCAGTACCATATACTAGGGAATTATATGGGTGTACCAGTATGCCAATGTGAATAGGTACATTTAGTCACTAGCCTGTTAGTGACAAATATGGAAAGCAGAGAGAGCATAACCACTGAGGTCCTGGTTAGCAGAGTCTCAGTGAGACAGTTAGGCATCACACAGGGAACACATACAGGGCACATACTTATGAGCACTGGGGCCCTGCCTGGCAGGGTCCCAGTGACACATAGACCAAAACAACATGTATACAGTGAAATATGGGGGTAACATGCCAGGCAAGATGGTACTTTCCTACACAACCCCCCCCCCCAAACGAAGGACAATAAGACTAGCCATGACCTAATGAGTCTTCATTGTCTAAGTGGAAATATCTGGAGGGTCCATCTGCATTGGAGTGGGTACTCCCAGGTCTATGTTCCACTGTATAGTCCATTCCCTGTAGAGATATGGACCACCTCAACAATTTAGGGTTTTCACCTTTCATTTGTTTTAGCCAAAGTAGAGGTTTGTGGTCTGTCTGAACAATAAAGTGAGTGCCAAACAGGTATGGCCTCAATTGTTTCAGTGTCCAGACCACAGCAAAGGCCTCCCTCTCTATGGCAGACCAATGCTTTTCTCTAGGGGTCTACCTTCTGCTGATAAAAGCAACTGGTTGATCCTGGCCCTCAGAATTCAGTTGTGATAAGACTGCCCCTACCCCTAATTCAGATGCATCAGTTTGAACAATGAATTTCTTGGAGTAACATGGGCTTTTTAGGACAGGTGCAGAGCACATGGCCTGTTTTAGCTCCTCAGAAGCTTTCTGACAGCTAGCTGTCCACAATACCTTTTTAGGCATCTTTTTTTACTGGTGAGATCATTAAGTGGGGCTACTATGGAGCCATAGTTTTTAATTAATCTCCTGTAATACCAAGTGAGGCCTAGGAAGGCTCTCACCTGGGTCTGAGTTGTAGGGGGAACCCAATCCATGATTGTCTGGATTTTCCCCTGAAGTGGTGCAATCTGTTCTCCACCTACCAGGTGTCCCAGATAAACCACTTTTCCCTGCCCTATCTGGCACTTTGAAGCCTTGATAGTGAGGCCTGCCTTTTGCAGGGCCTCCAAAACATTCCAAAGGTGGACCAGGTGCTCATCCCAGGTGGAGCTAAAGACAGCTATATCATCAAGATATGCTGCACTAAAAGCCTCCAACCCTTGCGGGACTGTGTTCACCAACCTCTGAAAAGTGGCAGGTGCATTTTTCAAACCAAAGGGCATCACTGTAAATTGGTAGTGCCCTCCTATAGTTGAAAATGCAGTTTTAGGTTTAGCATCCTCAGCCAATTTGATCTGCCAATACCCTGCATTCAAATCGAAGTTGCTTAGATACTTGGCAGATGCCAGTGTATCTATGAGCTCATCTGCCCTGGGTATAGGGTGAGCATCAGTTTTTGTTACCTGATTGAGACCTCTGTAGTCTACACAAAACCTCATCTCTCTTTTTCCATCTTTTGAGTGAGGCTTTGGTACAAGCACCACAGGACTCGCACATGGGCTTTCAGAAGGTTCAACCACTCCTAGATCAAGCATTTTCTGAACCTCTTGTTTTATGCAGTCCCTGACATGGTCAGACTGCCTATAGATTTTTTTTTTGACAGGCAAGCTGTCTCTAGTATCAATTGTGTGTTCACACCAAGATGTGGTGCCTGGCACAGTTGAAAAGAGTTCAGAAAATTGTCCGAGGAGATTTATGTAGTTGTCTTTCTGTTCTGCAGTAAGACAGTCTGCCAAAACAACTCCCTCCACTAAAGCATCCTCTTCAGTGGAGGAGAAGAGATCAGGGAGAGGGTCACTCTCTTCTTCGGTCCTTCATCTATTGCTATGAGCAGGGTGAGATCAGCCCTGTCATAGTAGGGTTTTAGACGGTTGACATGAATCACCCTAAGGGGACTCCTGGCAGTGCCCAGGTCAACCAAGTAGGTGACCTTGCCCTTTTTTTCAACAATTAGATGGGGTCCACTCCATTTGTCCTGGAGTGCTCTTGGGGCCACAGGCTCCAATACCCACACCTTCTGTCCTGGTTGGTACTGGAGCAGAACAGCCTTCTGGTCATGCCATTGCTTCTGGAGCTCTTGGCTGGCCTGAAGGTTTTTACTGGCCTTTTTCATGTACTCAGCCATTCTGGATCTTAGGCCAAGTACATAGTCCACTATGTCCTGTTTGGGAGCTTTTAAAGGTTGTTCCCAACCCTCCTTCACAAGTGTTAGTGGACCTCTTACAGGGTGTCCAAAGAGGAGTTCAAAGGGGCTGAAGCTCACTCCTTTCTGGGGTACCTCCCTGTAAGGAAAAAGGAGGCAAGGTAACAGGACATCCCATCTCCTCCTGAGTTTTTCAGGGAGTCCCATTATCACACCTTTGAGTTTTATTAAACCTCTCTACCAGTCCATTAGTCTGTGGATGATAAGGAGTGGTGAATTTGTAGGTTACACCACATTCCTTCCACATAGCTTTCAAGTATGCAGACATAAAGTTGCTACCCCTGTCTGATACAACCTCTTTTGAGAAACCCACCCTGGAAAAGATTCCCAGGAGGGCTTTTGCCACTGCAGGTGCTGTAGTGGTCCTTAGAGGAATTGCTTCAGGATATCTTGTGGCATGGTCCACAACCACCAAGATAAACCTATTGCCTGAAGCAGTAGGAGGGTCAAGAGGGCCAACTATGTCAACCCCTACCCTTTCAAAGGGGACACCAACCACAGGTAGTGGAATAAGGGGAGCCTTTGGTGTGCCACCAGTCTTGCAACTGGCTTGGCAGGTCACACAAGACTTGCAGAAATCTTTTGTGTCCTCTGACATCCTAGGCCAGTGAAACAGGGGGACAAGCCTTTCCCATGTTGTTATCTGGCCCAAATGCCCAGCCAAAGGAATGTCATGTGCCAGAGTTAGGAGGAACTCTCTGTACTGCAGGGGAATGACCAATCTCCTGGCTGCTCCCGGTTTTGGGTCCCTTGCCTCTGTGTACAAGAGGTTGTCCTCCCATTAAACTCTATGTGAGTCACTGACATCCCCATTTTGCTGCTTGGCAGCTTGCTGTCTGAGACCCTCTAATGTGGGACAGGATTGCTGTGCCACACTCAGCTCTTCCCTGGCAGGCCCCCCTCCACCCAAAATCTCAGCAGTGTCTACTGCCAGCTCATCTGGTGAAGGTTCTGCGCAGGGAGGAAATTCTTCTTCCTCAGAAGGAGAATCATCTGTAGAGGGAGGGATAGTGGGTAGGGTTTTACCCTTGCTACCCCTAGCTTTAGGGAGCACTTGGCCCATTGTTCCAGGATCCAAGTTACCCTGTCCTTTTTGCTTTTTGGCCTGAGCCCTTGTCAAAGCAAAAATATGCCCAGGAATGCCCAGCATTGCTGCATGAGCCTCCAACTCCACTTCTCCCCAAGCTGATGTCTCTAAATCGTTCCCTAGTAGACAGTCTACAGGTAAATCTGAGGCAACCACAACTTTATTTGGACAAGTAACCCCCCCAGTTGAGATTCACAACAGCCATGGGGTGGCTAAGAGTGTTGTTATGAGCGTCTGTCACTTGGTACTGCTGACCAAGTAGGTGTTGTTCAGGGTGCACCAGTTTCTCTATTACCATGGTAACACTGACATCTGTGTCCCTGTAGGCCTGAACCTCAACACCATTTATTAGGGGAAGTTGTTTGTACTTATCCATATTAAGGGGACAAGCAACCAAGGTGGCCAAATCAATGGCACCTCAGAGACTAACACAGCCTCTGTGGTCTCCCTAACAAGACCAACCCCAACTAAATTACCAAAAGTGAGCCCAGCTACTCCCTTGGATTGGCTATTAGTAGGTTTGCTCCCACCACCACTGCTATTACTAGGGGCACTAGAATTTGCAGTAGGGGTTGTGGTAGTGGGAGGTTTGGTGTTTTTCTTTGGACAACTGGCATCAGTTGTCCAATGGCCTTTGACTTTACACAAATAACACCAAGGCTTTTTAAGACCACCAGTTTGTTTTTCCGTCTGCTGGCCCTAATATGAGTTTCCAGCTGGGCCAGTGGGTGGAAACAGTGTTTCTGCCCACCGGCCCAGTGGGAAACTACCCACAACATTGCCTCCGACTCGTAAGCGTGCCGGTGTCAATGTTGTGGTGCTTCAGGTGGTCTGTAATTCAGGCAGCGAAAAGCGTGACGGGGCTGCCCATGGGGGCCCCCTGCCCATGCCAAGTGCATGGGCAGTTCAGGGGCCCTCATGGGGCCCCAGCACCCCATCTCCACCAGCCTTTGCATTAAGACCGCTGGCATCGCCAGGCATTCAGCTGATGAAAAAGTGGCGGTGCCGGCAGACAGGCCTTTTGCCACGGTCATAATGTGGCTGTTGGACTGCTGCATTGGTGGCGGTCTGCCCTCCACCGTGAGTCTGGCAGTCCTAGGAACACCAGACTCGTAATTAGGGCCTTTGTGTGGAGTAGAGTTCTACAGGGGTTTACTGAAAGTTATTTAATTTTCCTTAAAAAAGATTTGGAGAATCTACAGTTGTCCTTGTTCAATACATTGATGACCGTCTGTTTTTTTTTACGATAATGATTTTCATTTGGAAGTCATTAGCAGATCAGAAAACCAGATAACTGGAATCACAGCATTGTTTAGAATGGTCCAAACTAATAAAACAGTACATACTACAGCAAGAGACATCAGCTTGGATTCAGTTATGTTAATATAGTTTAACCATCTACCCCATATTTTTATGTGTTTTTGGCGACAGCCCCTGGACTTATAAATGTAATACTTCGCTCTTGCACACCAGTTCATCCCATGTACTCATTCTCTCATGGGAAGGGGGGTGTCCTGGCTGAGCGCCAGCCCAGTGTCGGGATATTTTTCTTTTGGCTAGTGGTAATCCAATTGCCACCAAGATTCTGGTGGACTGCAGGCCCTCCCATTAATCTGTCAGCCCCAAGAGTGCTATTTTGGGTCAGCTGTAATCGTTCTGCTTATCACCGTCGAGAGAGTTGTGTGTATTTGGGGCTAATAGCTCTGTATAATGGGACAGGCCCACACTGCATGGTAGAAGGTCCAAAAAAAGTTTTATATCTGATGCAATTGCGGTCTAGACCATGCTTCATTTTGTTGTGCTTCGATGAGCTATAGTAGACCTTGTGTAAATTCCAGCTGAATGATCGGCAATATTCGTGATACTCTCTTGGCTTCTGTTTAGATCATCTCATTCAATGGACCAATATCTTGCACCCACCTGTCCCGCACTGCTGTTATGGGATCAGGAGTGTTGGTTACTAATGAGCTATATAGTCTTGATATGCCCTTGTTCTCGATAACTGATAGGGTGACCTGTGCTTCTAAGGAGTAAGTTGTGAGTCTGCAATTTAAGTAGAGCGCTTTTATATGCTTCATGTGTGTGTTCAATTACACATAGCAGAAGAATTGCTTGTGGTGCATGCTGTAGGTCTCTATCAGGTATGTCAAGGGGCAAATATGACCTTTTCAGATATCTTTCAGCTGGGACATGCTGATTTGGTCCCAAGATTTAAACTCTTTCAGTTTGATGGTGTGATCCAACCAAAAGCCCTCCCCTAGTGGTGTTTGTACTATTGGAATTTTATCCCTTCGAGTCTAAGGGAGGGCTTGATGCCAACATGCCAGAGTTGCGGTAGTCGTCCGGGGGAAGGTTAAAATGCGTATGCGATCCACATAGCATGTGCAACTTTCCATATTGTTCTATGCATTCTAGTTCTACTGTTGGGTTCTTGCAGTCTAAGAAGAGCCAATCATTTATGAGAGGAATGCAGCTTGCCCAGTAGTATAACCAAATGTCTTCTACACCCACACATCACTCATTTGGTGGTAGGACACATTTCTGGTATGAAATACGTGGTTGTTTACCTACCCATAAAAAGCGTTGCAGTAGTGTACGTATTGTCTGAAACAAGGAATGTGGTAGCGTATGAGGGAAATTCTTGAGCTTGTCATTTTAAATAACGCCCCTCTATTTGCTACAGTATTTGGTAGAGAATTCCATGTTTCAATGTCTTGTTTTATTTTGGTAAGTTAGACGGTGATATTCAGGTTGAAGGCTTGCTGCTTATTTAGGGTTATCTGCATGCCCAGATATCTAAAGTATTCAGAAGCCCAATTCAGATGTGTGGAGTGTTGGATGACAAAGTGGTCTCTGTACACCAAACGTAGGTAGTCTTCGGCCAGTTCACAAAGAGGCCCCTCCATAGATTCGTAATGTATCCATCAGTCTGGGGAGTGAGCACAGAGGGTCGCTTATGTGTAACAAAAAAAGAATCAGCGTATAGGGAAACTGTATCTTCCCTTGTATAGGGCCACAAAAAGCCGCTTAGCTGCGCACCTCATCTGATCCCCTCTGCCAAGGGCACATTGGTGAGTGAGAACAGGAGCAAGGAGAGGGGGTGTTCTTGTCTGGTACCCTGCTGAATTGGAAGGGGTGCAGGTATTGCTCCATCCAAGGCTCTTTGTATAGTAGTGTTCTCCAAAAGGCAGAAACAAAAGCTTTTTCTAAATCAATGGAGACTTTTGTGAAGTGTCCATGAGCTGACTCCACGCTGGTGTGACTTCCGTACATTATACATGTTATCATCATTTAAATGTGCAAATTCAGTGCGTGAGCTGGCCATCTGTTGATGCCACGCTTGTGCATTGGTCCACAACACGTTGAAGTGTTATATGTATTTTAAAGATAACATGGATTATGCATCAGAATGGGGTATAATAAACGGTTCCCATGCCTACACTGCTTTCCTGTGATTTATTCTACTTTCGCAACTTCATCAACCCATCACAGTTCTTACACTGGCGACGAGCGGGTTATTTCATGGATTTCTGAGAACCCAGAGAAATTTCATTATGGCGAAGGAGATTGGTTACATGCCTGTGAAAGTAAACCGTTCATTGGATACGCGGTTTGTTTTATCATAATTAGTGTAGATTGGCAGTCTGCAATTCAACAAACCATTCATTGGATATACAGTTTGACACGTTCTCGTTCCTCATTGTCTGCAGTTACAGCCTATTGGGTGAGCATTGTGAACTACAGAAAGTGTTGCTGGGTGGTGTTGCTGCCTATTGGACGAAGTACAGAAAACGACTATGTGTATTGGACTTGGAGGGCATTTCAGTGGTGCACTCAAGAAGTCCAGTGCAATGGAGCTGGAGTTCGTAGGGGCACCTCTGCTCATGCAGGGATGCCCTCAAACATAGGTACCTGTACCCTGCCCTCCGGGCTAGGAGGGCCTCCCGCAGGGGTGACTTACAGTGGCCTGGTGCAGTGACCTGTAGTGAAACAGTGCATGCACCCTTTCACGCAGGCTGCAATGGCCTGCAGACATATTTTACATGGGCTCCCGTGGCTGGCACAATACATGCTGCAGCCCATGGGGTACCCCTGGTGCCCCAATGCCCTGGGTACTTAAGTACCATATACTAGGGACTTATATGGGTGTACCAGTATGCCAATTGTGGGGTGTGCAAAGTCCTAAGCAACCAAATTTAGAGGGAGAGAGCACAATCACTTGGGTCCTGGTTAGCAGGATCCCAGTGAAAACAGACAAAACATACTGACAGCAGGCAAAAAGTAACCATGCCAAAAAGAAGGTACTTTCCGACATAACCCCCCTTCCAAACAAAGGACAATAAGGCTAACCTTGCCCAGTTGAGTCTTCATTGTCTAAGTGGAAATATCTGGCAAGTCCATCTCTATTGGATTGGTTACTCCTAGGACTATGTTCCACTGTATAGTCCATGCCCTATAGAGATATGGACCACCTAAAAAAATTGGGATTTTCACCTTTCGTTTGCTTTAGTCATGGGGGAGCTTGTGGTCTGTGTGAACAATCTGTGAGTACCAAACAAGTATGGCCTCAGCTTCTTCAAGCCCAAACCACAGCAAAGGCCTCCCTCTTTATGGCTGACCAATGCTTTTCCTTGGGGGGAAACCTTCTGCTTATGAAAGCTGCATGTTGGTCCTGGCCTTCTTCATTCAGTTGGGACAGTTCTGCCTATATCCCTACCTCAGAAGCATCTGTCTGCACAATAAATTGCTTGGAGTAATCAGGGCTTCTTAGTATAGGAGCATAGCACATGACCTGTTTGAGGTCATCAAAAGCTTTATACTCTGACTTGGGACTGAGTGGGAGGGGCAGCCCAATCCAGAATTGTCTGGATTTTGCCCGGTAGTGGTTGGATCTGGCCTCCACCTACCAGGTGGCCCAGGTAAACAACTTTTCTCTGCCCTATATGGCACTTTGAGGCCTTGATAGTGAGGCCTGTCCTTTGCAGAGCCTCTAATACACTCCCAAGGTGGATCAGGTAATCCTCACAGGTGGAGCAAAAGATAGCTATATCCTCAAGATAAGCTGCACTGAAGCTTTCCAGGCTTTGGGGGACTTTATTCTTCAGCCTTTGGAATGTTGCAGGGGCATTCTTCAGTCCAAAGGGAATCACTGTGAAGTGATAGTGCCCACCTGGAGTGGAGCATGCAGTTTTTGATTTGGCATCCTTTGACAGCCTGATCTGCTGCCAATAGCCAGCGGTCAGGTCAAAGGTGCTCAGATTCTTGGTAGAAGCCAGTGTATCTATAAGCTCATCTGCCCTAGGGATAGGACAAACAGCTTTTTTACTGACAGTATTGAGGCCTCTGTAGTCTACACAAATCCTCATCTCTCTTTTACCATTTTGAGAGTGGGGTTTTGGGACAAGTACTACAGGACTAGCCCAGGGGTAGTCTGTAGGCTCAGTAACTCCTAGATCTAACATCTTTTGCTCCTCAGTTTTGATGCACTCTCTGACATGATATATTACTTTTGACAGGCAGGCTGTCACCTGTGTCAATGGTGTGTTCATACCATGTAGTTTGACCAGGAGTCAGAGAGAACAGTTCAGAGCACTGTCTTAGCAGATTTTTGAAATCATATTTTTGTGACTCGAAGAGGCAGTCTGCAAGTACAACTCCATCTATTGAGCCATCCACTGTATTGTGGGAGAAGAGGTCAGGGAGAGGGTCACTCCCTTTTCCTGTCGCTCATCAGTTGCCATGAGCAATGTCATGTCAACTCTATCATAATAGGGTTTCAGGCGGTTCAAATGAAGCACCCTGTGGGGGGCTTCTAGGAGTGCCTAGATCAGCCAGATATGTGACCTCACACTTTCTCTCCACAATAGTGTTTGGTCCACTCCATTGGTCTTGGAGTGCCCTGGAAGCCAGAGGCTCCCGGACCCACAGTTTCTGTCCTACTTGATAAACATTCAGTACTGCCTTCTGGTAAGGTCAATGTTTTTGCAATTCCTGGCTGGACTGAAGATTTTTGGAAACCCTCTTCATGTATTTGGTCATCCTAGATCTGAGGCCTAATACATAGTCAACAATGTCTGGTTTTGGAGGCTTGAGAGGTTGCTCCCAGCCTTCTTCCGTGAGAGCAAGGGGTCCCCTGACAGGGTGTCCAAACAAAAGTCAAAGGGGCTTTAGCCCCCTCCCTTTTGAGGAACCTCCCTGTAGGCAAAGAGTAGGCAAGGTATAGGACATCTTCTGAGTTTCTCTGAGAGTGCCACTATCATGCCTTTGAGGGTTTTATTAAACCTCTCAACTACTCCATTGGTTTGAGGATGGTAGGGAGTGGTACATTTATAAGTAACACCACACTCCTTCCAAATGGCTTTAAGGTAAGCAGACATGAAGTCGGCATGTCTGTCTGATACCACCTCTTTAGGAAACCCCACCCTTGAGAAAATTCCAAGGAGGGCTTTGGCCACTGCAGGAGCTGTACTGGTCCTAAGAGGGATGGCCTCTGGATACCTGGTGGCATGGTTCACCAGCACCAGTATAAATCTATTTCCAGAGGCTGTTGGAGGGTCCAGGGGAGCAACAATATCTACCCCAACCCTCTCAAAGGGTACCCCAACCACTGGTAGTGGAATTAATGGGGCCTTTGGGGTGCGACCTGTCTTGCCACTGACCTGGCAGGTGACACAGGAGCGACAAAACTCCTTGGTGTCTTCAGGTATGTGGGGCCAGTGAAAGTGAGAGACAAGCCTGTCCCAAGTCTTCCTCTGCCCCGAGTCTCCAGGTAGGGGAATGTCATGTACAAGAGTAAATAGAAACTCCCTGAACTTCAGAGGGATGTAAACTCTCCTGGTGGCACCAGGTGTAGGGTCCCTTGCTTCTGAGTAAAGGAGGCTGTTATCCCAGTACACCTTATGGGTGTCACTGACATCCCATTTATGAATATCACCTCCCACCTTGTAAGGTGGCACTATCTTGCTTAGGTTTGTAGGATCATAGGAGTCCTCCCTGACACTGGTGTCCCTAAAGCTAGAATTGCTGCCATCATGGGGAGCTAACCCCAAACCCTGTCTCTCCCTTTCCACTGCTAAGACCTCCCTATCTAGGGCTAGCTGCTGCAGCCTCAGCTTGGCCTCCTCCAATCTCAGTTTCCTATGTTCCATATCTAAGGAATCTTCCTCTGAGGTGGAAAAGTGGGTTCCCTCAGATATTCAGGAGACATGGGTATTGACAGAGGAGGATATATCCCTCCGTATGGGAACTTTCTGAACCAACCCTCTAGGAGTAAAGGTGGGCCTACTGGAATAACCCCCCTTTCTACTACCTGCAGTGCTCCTAATAGGGCTGTGGTGTTCCCCAGATTCTTTCTGACCCGCCTCAGTGTAGCCTAAATCTACCATGTCTAGGATGGGAGGGTAAGTTTCTACTTCCTCCTCCACCTGGCTAACTGCATTGTCCAGGTCAGCCTAGAGGAGTAACCAGAGAAGCAGACTTTTATTGATATTTCTTCCTGTCGTTAGTTTTCTGGAAGCGCACATCTCCCTCAACTCTTGGAAATTAAGACTCTCATAGTGAGAGTCTGGGGCCTGAGATGTGTGCTCACCTAAAGACATCTTGATAAAGTGGTGTGGATGCACCTGACTATTCCAACAGTTAGGCTCCCTAGAAAAGTTTGGAGCAAGGGCTATGCTAGACCTCTAATTTACCCAAAATAGGAGACTAGAAATCCTGATCATTAAGTGCAGTTTGTACCTAACAACTAGTAATGGTCTTTCCTGTAGAAAGTGACTAGTGACAAAGTGGTAAGGCAATTGCAAGTGTCTTATCCCACCGCTGCACCACCAGTGTAGGAAGCTGTCCTGATAGACACCTATGGTGTTATCACCCCATACCAGGTCCAGGTATCCCCTATTAATGAAGTGTAGGTAGTGTCTAGGAAGCCAGGGTTCTCTAGAGGTAGTTATGGATGAGAAGCCAAGACTTATCTAGCAGAAATGCAAGGTTTATGCAATGCCACTATAGTCATACAGCACTGACACACATGAAAAAACCACACAGTGTTACAAAAGTAAAGGTACTTTATTATAGTAACACAAATACTAGATTACTGAATAGGCAAACCTCCAACTGGAGGTAAGTAAACACACTATTATATATACATTAGCAATCAGTAAGGAGCATAGAAAGCAATAAGCATTGGCAAAAGTATAGGGAAAGACTGAGGGCCCTGAGGGAGGGCCAAACCATATACTAAAAAAGTGAAATGTGAAAGGCAGTCCCCCACCCAAAGATATGGGATCAGTAGAAGGGAGCTGATGGAACTAGGAGCCCCAAGAGCTAAGTACCAGAGTGACCCCATGACCAGGACAGCAGAGGTAAGTACCTGGTTTTCCCCAAAACAAACAGGAGTACTTTGGAAAAGGATTATGCAAGACCCAACTAAGACTGGAAGATCCCAAAGGTGGATCCTGGCAAAAGGGGACCAGTCCAGTTCGTGTTGGAGTGTCCTGTAGTGGCAGGAGCCTGCATTCTTTGGATGCAGGCCCACGTTGACGGTGGACGAGGAGGGTCAGCAGTGCAGCACAGGAGATGAAGAGAAGTCCCAGAAATGATGCAAGTGATGTCCCACCATCAACGGTTGAGATGCAGTCAGTTTGTGGTGCTGGAAAACCACCAACAAGCCTTGGCAAATGCAAGAGACGGAGAAGAAGGTTTGCAAGGCTGAAGAGGACCAGCAAGGTCCAGTGGACGCGACCCAAGGAGGGGAGTCTGAGGTGACCCTCAGAAGCTGGGAGAGTCACAAGAAAAGGAGGCAGCCCCCACAGACAACCCACTGACAGCAGGCACAGGAATCGCAGTGAGGCCCACTCAGCACACCTGAAGAGGAGTCCCATGTTGCTGGAGCAGCAAGCAGGAGACTGTACTTTACAGGATGGAGTGCTAGGAGCCGGGGCTACATGGAGCCTAGAGATCACTTGGAGGAGGAGCAAACAAGCCTTGGTAGCTGCAAGAGTCGCAGTGCACAGGGGTACTGTCCTGCAAGGAGAAACAAGGGCTTACCATCTCCCAAGTTGGAGAGCTGGTAGAGAGGACCAAGGGGACCACTCCAGACTACCACCTGTGATGTAGGATCCATGCAGTTCCGGAGGAGAGCAGATCCACGCAGCCGGTCTTCATTGCAGCTGGTGCCTTCAGACAGGGGAGTGACTCTTTCACTCCAAGAGAGATTCTTTCTTACTTCTTGTGCATGCTGAAGACTGGCCATCCTCAGAAGATGTACAGCCGGGGAAATGGTGCAGTTGCTGGAAGGAGCCAGAGAAACGTTGTTGCAGAGCGGAGTCGGGCTGAAGTTGAAGATTGTCGGTTCCTGGAGGATCCAGTTGCAGTCCCAATGGCCAGAAGATTAAGTAAATGATGCAGAGGCATCTGGCTGGAAGCTTGCATGTGGAATCTGAGGCTCCACCCAAGAGGGAGACCCTAAATAGCCCAGGAAGAGGGATTGGTCACCTAGCAGGGTGACCACCTATCAGGAGGGGGCTGTGACATCACCTACCTGACCTGAAATCTCAGATGCCCCCAGGGGCCCCTGCCCACTTTAGATTCAAGATTGCAGAATCAAGTGGCCACCTGGAGGAGCTTTGGGCCTGGTGATGGACAGGGCAACGGTCACTCCCCTTTCCTTTGTCCAGTTTCATGCCAGAGCAGGGACCGGGAGTCCCTGGACTGGTGCAAACCGGTTTATGCAAGGAGAGCACCAAATGTGCCCTTCAAAGCATACCAGTGGCTTGGGGAGGCTATGCCTCCCAAGTCATGTATCATCTATTTCCAAGGGAGATGGTATTACCTCCTGCTGGTCAAGCAGCAGGAGGGCAGAAACCTGTCTGAGGGGTGGCAGCAGTGCGGGCTGCCCAGAAAACTCCAGAAGACTGGTAGGAGCAATGCTGGACATCCTCTAAGGAGCCCCCAGAGTGCATGAAATCATACTAACAATACCAGCAACAGTATCGGGGTATGATTCCAACATGTTTGATACCAAACATGCTGAGGTTCGGAGTTTCCATTATGTAGCTGGACACAGGTAGTGACTTGTGTCCAGTACATGGGTAAAATGACTTCCCTGCACTCACAAAGTACAGTGCAATGAAGCTGGAGTTTGTAGGGGCACCTCTGCTCATGCAGGGGTGCCCTCACACATAGATACCACACCTGCCTTCTGGGCTAGGAGGGCCTACTATAGGGGTGGCTTACAGTGACCTGGTGCAGTGACCTGTAGTGAAAGGGTGCATGCACCTTTTCACACAGTCTGCAATGGCAGGCCTGCAGGCATGTTTTGCATGGGCTCCCATGGGTGGCATAGTACATGCTGCAGCCCATGGGGAACCCCTGTGGCCCCAACGCCCTGGGTACCTAAGTATCATATATTAGGGATTTATATGGGGTCACCATTATGCCAATTGTGGGGTGTGCAAAGCCCTAAGCAACCAAATTTAGAGGGAGAGAGCACAATCACTGAGGTCCTGGTTAGCTGGATCCCATTGAAAACAGTCAAAGCATACTGACAGCAGGCCAAAAAGTGGGGGTAACCATGCCAAAAAGAGGGTCTTTTCCTGCAAGAGGTAGTTTGGATAACGGCATACATGTAGTTAATGATAGTGGTAATAAAACAAGGAAAGCTTTTACACTAATAAATGATGCAGGGAAAAATGTTGCCTTGTGCTATATATGTGGAAGTTCATCACACCTTGGTAATTCAAATTTGTGTCCAGCTATTGAAAAAATATGTTCTAGATGGAATAAGAAAGGACACTTCAATAGAGTATGTAGGTTAAATTCCACAAAAATAAATCTTGAAAAAGATGTCCCAAACAACACTGATGAAGATACTACTTGTTTATTTTCTAATACATTATTGTGTGTAGATGAACATAATTCTAAGAAATAATTTCCATCTTGTAATATTCTCACTGATGGAGTAACAGTTAATGTACTTGTTGACTCATGTGCATGGTACACTATTTTAGGACATTCTGTAGTTATTGAAAATGGCCAAATAGAACACTGTTACCAACTGATGTGGCTCCAGCTGGTCACGCAGGTCATAAAATTGAGTTATTAGGGTATTCCTGGGCTAATCTTGTGTTTGCAGGACGCCACACTTATGGCAACTCAATCAATCAATCAAAAAAATGTATATAGCGCGCTACTCACCCGTGAGGGTCTCAAGGCGCTTGGTGTGGGGGGGGGGGCAGGAGGGTCACTGTTCGAACAGCCATGTTTTGAGGTTTTTTCTGAAGAGCAGGAGGTCTTTGGCTTTTGCGGAGGAGGGTGGGGAGGTGTAAGAGGCTGGCCTGGCTTGTAGTGGGTACCATAGGTTCTTACACCTTGTGCCAGGTCCAGTTATCCCTTATTAGTGTAGAAGAGGTGTTTCTAGCAGCTTAGGCTGATAGAAGGTAGCTATGGCAAAGCAGCTTAGGCTGAACTAGGAGACATGTAAAGCTCCTGCTATACCACTGGTGTCATATGCACAATATCATAAGAAAACACAATACACAGAGTTACTAAAAATAAAGGTACTTTATTTTTATGACAATATGCCAAAAGTATATCAGTGAGTACCCTCAGTATGAGTAAGTTATATACACAAGATATTTACACAAACCAAAATTAGGTAAGTAATAGCAAGAAAAGTAATGCAAACAGTGTAAAATTACAATAGATTGCAATAGAAGCACATAGGTATAGGGGCAACACAAACCATATACTCAAAAAGTGGAATGCAAACCATGAATGGACCCCAAACCTATGTGAGCTTGTAGAGGGTTGTTGGGACTGTAAGAATACAGTGAGGGTTAGAAAAATAGCCCACCCCAAGACCCTGAAAGGTAGGTGTAAAGTGCACCTACTACCCCCAGAGAGCACAGAAGTCGTTATAGGGGGATTCTGCAGGAAGAACAAACACCAACAATGCAACAACAGTGGATTTCTGGACCTGAGTACCTGTAAGGCAAGGAGACCAAGTCTAATAGTCGCGACAGTGTTGAGAGTAGGCAGGAGCCCAGGAAATGCCAGCTGAGGGTGCAAGGAAGCTGTCACCAGATGGAAGAAGCTTGGAGTTCTGCAAGAAAGAAGGGAGCTAGGGACTTCTCCTTTGGAAGACGGATGTCCCACGTTGCGATGAAGCTTGCAGAGGTGTTCCCATGCAGAAAGACCGCAAACAAGCCTTGCTAGCTGCAAGGGTTGCAACAGAGGTTTTTGGGTGGTGCTGTAGCCCAGGAGGGACCAGGATGTCGCCACTTGGAGGAAAAGACAGAGGGGGTGCCCAGCAACTCAGGGAGCCCTCACAGAAGCAGGCAGCACATGGAAAAGTACCTGAACAGGCCCTTGGAAGTAAAGTGAACCGGAGTCCACACAAAGTCACAAAAGGGAGTCCCACGACGCCGGAGGACAACTCAGAAGGTTGTGCACTGCCAGATAGAGTGTCAGGGACCCAGGCTTGGCTGTGCACGAAGGAAATCTTCGAAGAGTGCACAGGAGCCGGAGCAGCTGCAAATCATGCGGTACCCAGCAATGCAGTCTAGTGTGGGGCGGCAAGGACTTACCTCCACCAAACTTAGACTGAAGAGTCACTGGACTGTGGGAGTCACTTGGACAGAGTTGCTGAGTTCCAGGGACCACGCTCGTCAGGATGAGAGGGGACCCAGAGGACCAGTGATGCAGTCTTTTGGTGCCTGCATTAGCAGGGGGAAGATTCCGTCGACCCACGGGAGATTTCTTCAGAGCTCCTGGTACAGGGAGAAGGCAGGCTACCCCCAGAGCATGCACCACTTGGAAACAGTCGAGAAAGCCGGCAGGATGAGGCGATACAAGGTTGCTAGTAGTCGTCTTGCTACTTTGTTGCGGTTTTGCAGGCGTCCTGAGCAGTCAGCGGTCGATCCTTTGGTAGAAGGTGAAGAGGGAGATGCAGAGGAACTCTGATGAGCTCTTGCATTCGTTATCTGAAGAATTCCCTAAAGCAGAGACCCTAAATAGCCAGAAAAGGAGGTTTGGTTACCAATGAAGGAGGATTGGCTACCAAGAGAGGTAAGAGCCTATCAGAAGGAGCCTCTGACGTCACCTGCTGGCACTGGCCACTCAGAGCAGTCCAGTGTGCCCCCAACACCTCTGTTTCCAAGATGGCAGAGATCTGGGACACACTGGAGGAGCTCTGGGCACCTCCCCTGGGAGGTGCAGGTCAAGGGAGTGGTCACTCCCCTTTCCTTTGTCCAGTTTCGCGCCAGAGCAGGGCTGGGGGATCCCTGAACCGGTGTAGACTGGCTTATGCAGGGATGGGCACCATCTGTGCCCATCAAAGCATTTCCAGAGGCTGGGGGAGGCTACTCCTTCCCAGCCCATCACACCTATTTCCAAAGGGAGAGGGCGTAATACCCTCTCTCAGAGGAAATCCTTTGTTCTGCCTTCCTGGGCCAGGGCTGTCTGGACCCCAGGGGGGCAGAAACCTGTCTGAGGGGTTGGCAGCAGCAGCAGCTGCAGTGCAGACCCTGGAAAGGCAGTTTGGCAGTACCCGGGTTCTGTGCTAAAGACCCGGGGGATCATGGAATTGTCCCCCCAATACCAGAATGGTATTGGGGTGACAATTCCATGATCTTAGACATGTTACATGGCCATTTTCGGAGTTACCATTGTGACGCTATACATAGGTAGTGACCTATGTATAGTGCACGTGTGTAATGGTGTCCCCGCACTCACAAAGTCCGGGGAATTTGCCCTGAATGATGTGGGGGCACCTTGGCTAGTGCCAGGGTGCCCACACACTAAGTAACTTTGCACCCAACCTTCACCAGGTGAAGGTTAGACATATAGGTGACTTATAAGTTAATTAAGTGCAGTGGTAAATAGCTGTGTAATAACGTGGATGTTATTTCACACAGGCTGCAGTGGCAGGCCTGTGTAAGAATTGTCAGAGCTCCCTATGGGTGGCAAAAGAAATGCTGCAGCCCATAGGGATCTCCTGGAACCCCAATACCCTGGGTACCTCAGTACCACATACTAGGGAATTATATGGGTGTACCAGTATGCCAATGTGAATTGGTAAATTTAGTCACCAGCCTGTTAGTGACAAAATTTGTAAAGCAGAGAGAGCATAACCACTGAGGTTCTGGCTAGCAGAGCCTAAGTGAGACAGTTAGGCATCACACAGGGAACACACCTATAGGTCACGCACTTATGAGCACTGTGTTCCTGGCTAGCAGGATCCCAATGACACATAACAGACACACTGACAACATAGGGTTTTTACTATGAGCACTGGGGCCCTGGCTAGCAGGATTCCAGTGAGACAGTGAAAACACCCTGACATATACTCACAAACAGGCCAAAAGTGGGGGTAATGAGGCTAGAAAGAGGCTACTTTCCTACAGGAGGGAGTTCCAGGTTTTGGGGGCAAGGTAGGAGAAGGACCTGCCTCCTGTGGTGGTGCGTTGGATGCGGGGGACTGTGGCTAGGACGAGGTTGGCTGATCGGAGGTTGCGGGTGGGAATGTGAAAGTTCACTCTTTCATCGAGGTATGTCGGGCCAGTGTTGTGGAGGGATTTGTGTGCGTGAATGAGGATCTTGAATGTGATTCTCTTGTTTAAGGGGAGCCAGTGAAGAGTTTTGAGATGTGGTGAGATTCTTTTGTGGCGGGGAGGCCAAGGACGAGGCGCGCGTATGTGTTCTGGATTCTCTGGAGTTTGCGTGTGAGTTTGAGTGTGGTGCCGGCGTAGAGGGAGTTATCGTAGTCTAGTCTGCTGCTGATGAGTGCATGGGTGACTGTCTTCCTGGTCTCTGGGGGAATGCATTTGAAAGATTTTTTTTAGGAAGCAGGAGGTAAGAGCATTGATTTTCTGTGTCATGGAGAGGGAGGGGTCCAGGAAGATGCCGAGGTTGCGTGCGTGGTTTGGGTGCAGGTCCTAGGGCGGTGGGCCACCAGGAGTCGCCACATATGGTTTTGTTGGTGCCCAAGATGATGATCTCGGTTTTGTTGGAGTTAAGCTTTAGGTGGTTAGTTGTCATCCAGTTGGCGGTGTCGAGGAGAGCTGCGTGTAGGTTGGTTTGGTGGTGATGGGGTTGCGGTGAGGGAGAGGATGAGTTGGGTGTCATCTGCGTAGGCGAGGACAGTAATTCCATGTGATCGGAGGATGTTGGCTAGGGGGATCATGTAAATGTTGAAGTGTGGGGCTGAGAGAGGACCCTTGGGGGACTCCGCAGATGATCTTGGTGGTGGTGGAGTGGAAAGGTAGGAGGCGGACTCTCTGGGTCCGGTCAGTGAGGAAGGAGGTGAGCCAGTCTAAGGCTTTGTGGCGAATTCCTATGTTGTGGAGGCGTGTGCTGAGTGTGTGGTGGCAGACAGTGTCAAAGGCAGCGGTGAGGTCAAGAAGGATGAGTGCGACGGTCTCGCCTTTGTCGACTTTGGTCCTAATGTCGTCAGTGCATGCGATGAGGGCGGTTTCCGTGCTGTGGTTCTTGCGAAACCCGGATTGTGAGGGGTCAAGAGTGTTGTTTTCTTCGAGGTAGTGGGATAGGCGGGTGTTGACTAGTTTCTCGGCGACCTTGGCGGGGAAGGGGAGGAGGGAGATGGGGCGATAGTTGGAGAGGATCTCTGGGTCTGCTTTGTTTTTTTTTAGGAGAGCTGTGATTTCCGCGTGCTTCCAGGGGTCTGGGTAGGTGGTGGCGTCGAAGGAGGAGTTGATTATGTCGCGGAGTATGGGGGCGATGGTTGGGCTGGCTTTGTTGTGGATGCGATGTGGGCAGGGGTCGGAGGGGGATCCGGAGCGGATGGAGTTCATGTTTTTTTTGGTTTCTTTGTGTGTGGTGGGGGCCCAGGTGGTGAGTGTGGTGGGGGGGTCATGAGTGGGGGTTGAGTTGGGTAAGTGAGGGGTGTGTGTGGTGGGTTTGTGTGGTATGAAGCTGTTGTGGATGTCCAGGATTTTGTAGTGGAAGTGGTTGGAGAGGGCGTCACATAGCGGCTTTGTGTGTGAAGGATCTATGTTGCTGGCTTTGGGTTTGGCTAGTTCATTAATGATGGTGAAGAGTTCTTTGCTGTTTTGAGAGTTGTTGTCAAGACGTGTCTTGTAGTGGTCTCTTTTGGCGGTGCGTATGAGTTGGTGATGGGTGCGAATGGTGACTTTGAGGGTGGAGAAGTTGGTTGTGGAGGGTTCTTGTCGCCATATTTTCTCTGCTTGGCGGCATTTGCGCTTGGAGTCTTGGAGTTCGGGGGTGAACCATTGGGCGTTCATGATGTTACATGTGGCGATGTGTTTTCTGAGGGGGGCTAGTGTGTCTGCGCAGGTGGTGATCCATTTTGAGTGGTTGTGGGCTCCTGCGTTGGGGTCGTTGGTGTGGAGGGGGGGTTGTAAGCCAGTTGGGAGTTCAGGCATTCTGTGGGGATCTTGTCCCACATGCGGTAGGGTGTGGTGTGTTGATGGTGGTGTGTGGGGGGTTTGGCGAAGGAGAAATGGACGCAGTGGTGGTCAGTCCAGAGGAGTTTGGTGGTGTGGGTGTAGGCTATGTGTTGGCTTGAAGTGAAAATTGCGTCGAGCGTGTGTCCTGCTGAGTGGGTGGGTGCGTTGACTAGTTGTTTGAGCCCGAGGTTGGTGAGGTTGTCTATGAGGGATGATGAGTTGTGGTCTTGTAGGTTCTCCAAGTGAAAGTTGAAATCACCGAGGAGGATGTAGTCTGTGGAGGTGAGGGCGTGCGAGCTGATGGTGTCGGCAATGGTGTCGCAGAAGGCGGGGCGTGGTCCTCGTGGTCTGTAGATTAGTGTACCTCTGAGGGTGGAGTTGTTATTAATGTGAATTAGGAAGTGCATGTGTTCTGTGTTGTCAGTAGTGTCTTGGGAGCTGGTGGTGACTTTGATGGTGTCCCTGTGTAGGATGGCGATGCCACCCCCTGGCCTGTTGAGGCGGTCTTTGCGTTGGAATTTGTACCCCTTTGGGGTGGCGATGGCTATGTCGGGTTCCGAGGAGGGGTTGGTCCAGGTTTCCGTGAGGAAGGCGATGTCGGGTGAGTGTGATGTGATGAGGTGCCAGAGTTCAATGGCATGTTTGTGACGGGAGCGGGTGGTGAGGAGCAGGCAGTTGAGGCGGTTGTGGTGGGTGGTGTTGGTGTGGTGTATGAGGGTGCTGTTGCGGGGTGTGTTCTGGTTGTGGGGTGATGTGCTGCGGGGCTGGTTGGTGGGGGTGGGAGCAGAGCCGGTGTGTGTTGCGTTGGGGATGTTGTGTGTGTAGTCGGGTGGGTCGCTGTGGTTGGTGTGTGGTGGGAGGGAGGAGGAGCAGGAAAAATGACAGGTGTGGCAAGTGAAGGGTCCGTGAGTGTGTGTGGGGCTGGAAAGGGTGCAGGTGGGGCGAGGACCTGGGTTGAGTGAGTGGAGGATGAGGGGGGAGTAGGCTTGTCTGCGAGGGCCTGGGGGACTGGCGCTGGGCGCGGTCTTGGCGCAGACGGGCTTGCCGTTGGCGCGCCCGCTGCGTGCGTCCGCGCCATGGCTTCCATAAAAGGAGGCAGGGAGGGAGTGGCAGCTGGGAGGGGGGAGGGCTGGACGAATGGGAAGGCTTGGGGGGGTGGGGCCGCAGGGGAAGGCAGCGGCGGGAAAAAAGAAAGAAACGGAGGAGAGGTGGAGGAGGGAGGCGGGAGGGGCCGCAGGGGACACAGCGGCTGGGGAAGTGGAATGGAGCAGGGAGAGACAATAGGAACGGAACGGTGAGGTGGAGGAGGGAGGCTGGAGGGGACGCAGGGGACGCAGCGGCTAGGGAAGTGGAATGGAGCAGGGAGAGACAATAGGAACGGAACAGTGAGGTGGAGGAGGGAGGCGGGACGGGCCGCAGGTGATGCAGCGGCTGGGGAAGTGGAATGGAGCAGGGAGAGAAAATAGGAACGGAACGGTGAGGTGGTGGCGCTGGGCGGTGTATCGGGGAGCGACCTGCCTGCTAATGCAGGGTCAAGGGTTGCTCCTCGTTACCGCGCCGCGGCTTCCATAAAAGGGGGGGAGGGAGTGGCAGCTGGGAGGGGGGAGGGCTGGACGAATGGGAAGGCTGGGGGGGTGGGGCCGCAGGGGAAGGCAGCGGCGGGAAAAAAGAAAGAAACGGAGGAGAGGTGGAGGAGGGAGGCGGGAGGGGCCGCAGGGGATGCAGCGGCTGGGGAAGTGGAATGGAGCAGGGAGAGACAATCGGAACAGAACAGTGAGGTGGTGGCGCTGGGCGGCTATGGCAAAGTGTATGTAGTGAGGAATGCACAATCACTTTTAGGCTGGCCACATCAAGAAGCTATGGGGATTAGACTAGTTCCCAGAGCAAACCTGACTGTTTATGTTGTTAATAATATGGAAGGTCCAAACAAAGAAAAAATTGAATAATTGGTAAGTAATGTTAGAATGAAACATTGCAGGGTTTCCAGTGACAAACTGGGTGAATATCGGATATTCAAGCATTGTATCAAGTTACATGGCAAAGCTGTACCCATCAGACAGAGTCAGGAACATTCCATTATCCTACAGAGGGAAAGTAAAAGAATTGTTGCGTAGTTTGTGTAATGATGGCATTATAGAACCTGTGGAATCTTCTCCATGGGTATCTCCAGTTGTGATATTTGTTAAACCTTCTGGAAAATTGAGATTGAGTGTGTGGACTTGTGGAATCTTAATAGCGTAATTTGGGTAGATGCCCACCCGTTACCACACAGGGACAATGGCTGCCATCAGTGCTGAGGCCAGAGCCTGAAATGCTCTCTGTTGGGCTGCCTGGCCAGAATGAATGCCCTCCAGGTATGCATTTGTTTGTTGCAAATGCCTCTCAACACCCTGGATGGCATTCAGAATGGTAGACTGCCCAACAGTGAGGGATCTCAGGAGGTCAATAGCCTCCTCACTGAGGGCAGCAGGGCTGACTGGGGCAGGGCCTGAGGTGCCTGTGGTGAAAGGGATGCCTACCCTCCTGCGTGAGCGGGCACGGTAGAGACGCTGAGGGGCTGCTGGGAGGGCGGTGCTGGTAGGGGGGTGGCGGCTGTACCTGTTGATGCTGTGGCCACAGAGGGGCCCGCCACCGCAAGGGAGCTCCCATCAGAGGAGGAGTCGCTGTCGCTGGTCTCTGCTCCTGTCCCTGCTGTGGAGCTCCCCTCGCCCTCCGTCCCACTGATGCCTTCAGACTCCGTTGCTTCACCCTCCAGGGCCAAGTGGGATGCATCTCCCTCCTGCTCCAGTGCCAATGCTCCTCTGCCTGATGATGCTATTGCACACAAGAACAGGGAGACCACAAAAAGGGGGGAGAGACAGAAGAAAGACATGTTAAGTGCATGCAACACCACTGCTGTTGGCAGACACAACAGACAGTGAGCAGCCCTCTGCAATATGCCATGCACTTATAGTTCCTAGATTTATCACATGCCCATGGGGTACGAGGCCTAAGCCCAATTGCTGCACACCTGGAAGTCACAGGAGCCTGACTAGGTGTAGATGGCTCTAACCACTAGTGGGGTTGGGGTGCCACATAGCCTGCCTCACAAGGGACCTTGCCTACCAAGAACGCCCTGGCATAGGGGAACCCACTGTCCACCTCCCCCGCCCAGACACCTCGTAATGCGTGCAAAGTCAGCTGAATGAGAGTGTATTAACTCCCTTGTGGCTGCTGTGATGCCCTCAAGCGCCCATCCAACTCCCGATAGGCCACCACCAGGATCCGGAACATTAGGGGGGTCATGGTGCGACGGGTACCCCTCCCACGTTGGGAGGCCATTCCCAGCTGGGCCTCCGCTGTCTTCTTGCTCCAGAGGCGCAGGTCCTCCCATCTTTTACGGCAGTGGGTGCTCTGTCTGTGGTAGCCCCCCAGGGTCCGGACGTCCTTGGCGATGGCATGCCAAATAGCCTTCTTCTGGTGGGCGCTGACCTAGAGGAATGGTACTGGGGTAAAGGACATTACTCACCTGTCCGGACCGTCATACTCATTGCCCACCAGTTCCCACCAATGCCAGGACACACACAAACTCCCCATCCGCACATGTAGACCTCAGCCCCCCCCATGTATCTTCCAGCCACACCACTCAAAGCAGGCATTGCCCATTCAGCATGCTTACAGTGTACTCACCTGTTTGTCTGGAGGACCGTACAGTTGCGTGTACTGGGGGAGGACCCCATCCACTAGTTTCTCCAACTCCTCCGAAGTGAAGGCAGGGGCCCTTTCCCCAGACACATGAGCCATTGTCGCTTCGAGACACAGGTCACAGCAGCACTTGCAGGTTAGGGCCTCTCCTATTGAAGGTCAGGTATCAAGTGAGTGAACAGACAGAAAATGGCGGTCACGTCCGCAGCGGTGCGTACCGTCACTGCCAGCGTACATCCGTCATTGGCTCCTCGGACCGATAGGGCCCAATGTTAACCAATGCAGAATTGCACTGCGGTCTTCGAGCGCCCACCACGACGGTGTACAACGCCAGCTCAGTTACCTCATATCCCCTTGTCCCAACCTTACAGGTCAGGCAGCCGCCATTTCAGGGGGCCACATGGCATTAATAATAACTGCATCACACCTATGTAGGCCTGGAATACACACAATTACAGGCACATTGCGGATTAATAAATGTGTGCAAATGACATTTTGGGATACCTCAGTGTTGGCTGACTCTCTGCTCGCTGTTCTCCTCCATAGGGCACGTCTGCTGGGGCAGGTGATGAGATGGCGGCATCCTCTGGTGTACAGACTGCTGGTGGACCTGTTGACAATGGAAGAGAGACACATAATAGTCACATACAGACTTGATCGTGCAACAATCCAGGAACTGTGTGCCCAGTTGGAGCCAGACCTGATGTCAGCTATCCGCCATGCCACAGGGATACCCCCTCTAGTGCAGGTCCTGTCAGTACTCCATTTCCTGGCAAGTGGTTCCTTTCAAACAACAGTGGCCATTGCATCAGGGATGTTCTCTAACGTGTTGTCCAGAGTGTTGTCTGCCCTGCTGAAACACATGCACAGCTACATCGTGTTCCCTCAGGTGCAGGATTTGCGCACAGTGAAAGGTGACTTCTATGCCCTGGGACATATCCCCAACATCATTGGTGCCATTGATGGGACACATGTGGCATTAGTACCCCCCTGCAGGAGTGAACAGGTGTACAGAAACCGAAAGAGCTACCATTCGATGAATGTGCAGATGGTGTGTTTGGCAGACCAGTACATCTCCCATGTGAATGTCAAGTTTCCTGGCTCAGTGCATGACGCTTACATTTTAAGGAATAGCAGCATCCCTTATGTGATGGGGCAACTCCAGAGGCACCGTGTGTGGCTAATAGGTGAGACCAAGGACCCAATACAGTGTGAATAGGTGTCCGGGCATTGGGTTGCCCTTAAGGATTAGTGTGTGTCTAACAGTTGTCCCTCGATATTTGCAGGTGACTCTGGTTACCCAAACCTGTCATGGCTACTGACCCCAGTGAGGAATCCCAGAACAAGGGCAGAGGAACGCTACAATGAGGCACATGGGCGAACTAGGTGGGTGATCAAACGTACCTTCGGCCTCCTGAAGGCCAGATTACAGTGCCTCCATATGACAGGTGGTTCCCTCTACTACTCACCAAAGAAGGTGTGCCAGATAATCGTGGCCTGTTGTATGCTGCACAACCTGGCTTTGCGACGCCAGGTGCCTTTTCTGCAGGAGGATGGGCCAGCTGGTGGTCTTGTGGCAGCTGTGGAGCCTGTGAACAGTGAAGAAGAGGAGGCAGAAGAAGAGGATATCAACAACCAAAACAACATAATCATGCAATACTTCCAGTGAGACACAGGTAAGAAGATGTCACTGCCTCCCACATCTCATACATTTTTGGAGCTAGCATAAGTCTGTCATTTTCACTCAGTGTATGGACCCTGACTTGTCACTTTGACTTTCCATTTCACAGATATGGGTCCCACTTTGTGCCCTCTGCTATATTTCCTCCAGGCCTACAGCTGTGTTGCATCAGTATGTGCACAAGTAAATTGACATTGCTATATTCCATGGTTATTTCAATTACACATTTGTGAAAACACAGACTGACTCCAGATTGTTGTCTGATTGAAGTGTGTTTATTTTTGTGCTAATAAGTGGAGGGGTTGTAAAATGGGGTGGGGGGATGGTGGAGGAATGTCCATGGCAGAGTCCAGTCTATTTGTTTCACAGGTGCATTGTCCAAAGGGTCCTAGGAAGTGGAGCAATGGCAGTTGAAGGATTGACATGGTGACAAAGTGGGACAGAAGGGTGACATTCATGGGGGTCTCCTTTCCTGGCAGGGGTCTTGGCAATGTTCTCTGTCTTGTTCCTGGATCTCAGTGACCGTTTGCAGGGTGGTTCTCCATCTGCAGGGGGTGGGGTGCTGGTTTTGTGTTCCTGTGGCGGTGCTTCCTGTCCACTAGCGCCGGCGGAGGTGGAGGGCTGTTCATCGTCCAGGTTAGTGTCAGGGACCCCTTGTTGTGCCACTGTGTCCCTCCTGGTGTTGACAAGGTCTTGCAGCACCCCTGCAATGGTGACCAGGGTGTTGTTAAAGGACTTCAAGTCCTCCCTGATCCCAAGGTAGTGTTCCTCCTGCAGCCGCTGGATCTCCTGAAACTTGGCCAGTACCGTTGCCATCGTCTCCTGGGAATGATGGTAAGCTCCCATAATGTTGGAGAGGGCCTCGTTGAGAGTGGGTTCCCTGGGCCTGTCCTCCCCCTGTCGCACAGCAGTCCTCCCAGCTTCCCTGTTGTTCTGTGCCTCTGTTCCCTGAACCTTGTGCCCACTGCCACTGCCCCCAGGTCCCTGATCGTCCTGTGTTAATGGGGTTGCCTGGGTTCCCTGTACTGGTGGACACACTGCTGATTGACGAGTCCTGGGGACAGAGGGATGGGCCCGCTGGGTGGGTGCTGTGGTGATGTTTCCTGAGGGGGGAGGCTCTGTGGTGGCTTGTGACAGTGCCAGGGGAACTGGCTGTCCCGAGGTCCCTGATGGGCCGAGCTGGTCATCTTGATCAGTTGTGCAGAGCTACTGTCATCACTGTTGGTCTCTTCTGTGGGGGACTGGATATGTCTGGCACCTCCTGTCCGGTGACGTTGGGTAGGGGTCCTGTAGGGGTGTAAAGGCATGATTATTGCATCTGTGTGTGCCATCGTGTGCAATGGGTGAGTGACCCTGTACTCCAATGCTTGCATTCTTGGCTTGGTCCTTGTGTGATAGTTGGTTTGGGGTCTGTGTGGGTATCTGTAGTGGACATGCGTTGGTGTTACATGCAGGGCTTGTTTTTGGGATGTGTGGGTTGTGTTGGTGGGGTATCTGTGGGTTGTTGGGGTGATGGGTGTGAGGGTAAAGGTGGGGTATGTGATGGCATGCAGGTAGGGTGAGGGATAAAGTAGCAAAGATTTGCCTTACAAGAGTCCAGTCCTCCTGCTACTCCTACGAGGCCCTCAAGATGCAGTATTGCCAAGACCTGCTCCTCCCTTGTTGTTAGTTGTGGGGGAGGAGGTGGGGGTCCACCGCCGGTCCTCTGTACAGCAATCTGGTGTCTGGATACCACTGAACGCACCTTCCCCCGTAGGTTGTTCCACCTCTTCCTGATGTCATCCCGTGTTCTTGGATGTTGTCCCACTGCGTTGACCCTGTCAACAATTCTGCGCCATAGCTCCATCTTCCTTGCAATGGATGTCTGCTGCACCTGTGATCCGAGTAGTTGTGGCTCTACCTGGATGATTTCCTCCACCGTGACCCTGAGCTCATCCTCAGAGAACCTGGGGTGTCGTTGAGGTGCCATGATGTGGTGTGGGTGATGTGTGAGATGGTGTGTGTTGTGATGTGTGAGGGGATGTGTTGTGTGTTGTTTGAGGTGCGTGGATGTTGTGTGAGTGATGGTGTTGTGTGTCTATGGATGCTCGTGTTATTTTAGGTAGTGTCTCTCTCTGGCTTGCTTTCAAATTTCTGGTAGTAAGGGTTTGTGGGTGATGTGGGTGTGTGCTTTATATTGGATTGGGTGTGTGGGTGTGGTGTGTGTATGTGTGTCAGGTGTGTGTATTTCGAATTGTCCAATGTGGTTGTGTTTTGTATATGTGTGTGTATTTTGAGCGCAGCGGTGTGTACCGCCAATGGATTACTGCGGTTGAAAGACCGCCGCGTTGATTCGTTGGTCATGATAGTGTGGGCATATTCTTGTTGGCGTGACAGTGTGGGTTTTGTAATCGCCAGTTTATCACTGACCTTTGGTGTGGTGGACTTGTGTGGGTGTCTGTATTGTGGCGGATTCCGAGATGTGGGTCGTAATACCTGTAGCGGAATTCCGCGGCCGCAGTGGTATGTTGGCGGTCTTCTGCACGGCGGTATTTCGGGATTTACCGACAGGGTTGTAATGAGGGCCAAAGTGTGGAGGGGTAGATCTACCATGATTGGATTACTTTGTTCTGTGATCGGTTGTTTCCGTGCTGCATATAGGGATGAAAAGTATTCTGCAAACTTCCAGGTTATACCTGCAGGATCTGTGACACCCATTCCATCAACTGTGCTCAGGCCCAGAATTGACCGTAGACCTAGATCTTTGTGAGCCAGCCAATGGAGTGCCTTGCCAACCTTATTGCCTCATATATGTGAAACTGGGAGGACACCGCAGTATAGGCAGTAGAGTCCATCAATTTATGTCTGATTGAGGGGTGTGTTAATTCAAGGGTGTTTTGTAACAGTTCATCATGTGTACCTGCAAATTGGTCTCCCTCATCTTGAATCTGGTGTTCTAGAACAGACACATCTTTAATTTTTTGTTTCGTGCCAGCTGTTTGATATGAAATTGCCCACCCTTGGATGACTCCCTTAAATGCTGCTCATAATGTGAGAGAAGATGTGACTGTACCTGCGCTGAGTGTGGAGGCCTCTGTGGTATGGTCTCTAAATTAGTCAGCAAAGT
The DNA here is from genome assembly GCF_031143425.1 of Pleurodeles waltl. NCBI lineage: Eukaryota > Metazoa > Chordata > Amphibia > Caudata > Salamandridae > Pleurodeles > Pleurodeles waltl. The sequence continues at coordinate 1,310,027,541 of NC_090437.1, read as the reverse complement.
CCATGTTTCAGAACCACTGTGCACTAAGCCTCCAAGTTCCCTCTCTCTGGGTTCCTTGCCATCTGAATTTGAGCAGCATGGGAGTGTGATCCATTGATTAGTATACTGATGACCTTCTTGTGGCATCAAGATAAAAGAGGACTGTAAATTAGATACGCTTCTCAATGATCGAGCTGATAATGGTAATATGGTTTCTCCCACAAATCTGCAGTAATGTAAAAAAGTAGTGATTTATCTTGGTCATCATATTGAAAAAAGGAGGCAGGAAAGTTTCAAACTTGTTTCTGCATTTTGAAAATGGTTCCTCCAACCACCCAGAAGGAGAGGACTTTCCTTGGAATTGTTGGCTACTGTTGTCAGTGGATTCCACACTTTTCCCTGACTCTGAAGTAATAAGTAAGGCTCACTCACAGTGATATCAAGGACCCAGTACCATTTGATGACAAATTTATAAAAGACTTCCGGGCTGTACGTTTTCTTGGAGAACAGTTATGTAATGCACCCGCCCTTGGAATGCCTGATTGCGAATGCTACCTCTCTTGCCATGAAAAAGGTGGCTGTGCTTTATCCGTATTGACCCAAAACCTGGGGCCATCATGAGACCGGTTGAAAACCTGTCTGCTAGCTGGATCCAGTAGCTGTAACTGTTCTTGGTTGTCTGAAATCCGTTGCAGCTGTTTACATTGCAATTGAACATAGTGAAGGAATTGAAATGAGACATACACTAATTGTGTTTGTTCCACCTTCAGTTGTTAGTTTGCTGACCCATACTAGAACTCAGCACATGACCAAAAGCCGCCTGACTAGTAATGAGCAAGTCATGCTGGCAGCTGAAAAAATCACTATCATAAGGTGTGAATTTTGCACTAGAAAGACTTCTCTTTGAAGTTTGCCTACTTCAAAGATAGAAATGGGCTTAAGTACTGGCCCTCTAACATCACATGCTCAGAACACTTCTGGATTGAGGACATTCTGCCAGGAAGAAGAGCTGGATGCTTTAGGAGGGGCTGCCACTCTGCCTGTTGCTTTGTTGTCCTGGCCTGCTGCTTGCTGCTTCTATCGTGGGAGTGAAAGGACTGGACTTTGCTTTGTACATCACACTTTCCAAGGTTCCACAAGGGCTTGAACTGAGCTTACCTCATTTTTAAGAAGTCTCAGGGCATTCAAAGACTTCTCCTGCCAGTGCCTGGGCTCTCTTGCTGAGATTCATGACTTGCCAGGTGGTGCCAAATCCAGTTCCTGGGCCCTTGGAAGTAAACTCTGGTGCAACCAAGAAGGAACCAAGCACATCGACTCTAGAACAACTTTGGAACCGGCACCCCTGTCCAACTCTGCACCGGAGTCTTGGTCCTCGCTTGGACCTGCAACACTGACTGGATGCTACTGCACGAGTTCCGAGTGCCATATCACTGACGTCTGTGACACCCAACTCCGACTCTGTCGCAGCACCTGTGTCCTTGTGGTGTGATAGCAACACTGCAAAGTCTCAGCCTTGCATTTTGACTTGCTGGATTTATCAACCCGCATCGTGCCGCAAGGAACCGGCGCCACATCATCACCTCTGCAACCGTGAAGGAACTGATGCCTCATCTCTCCTGCCTAGCAGTAAGGAACCAACGCCTCACCTCCTTGGTAGCAGTAAGGAACCAACACCGCACCGGCTCCAGCAACACTTCACCTCCCCAACTCCGTGCAATGTTTTTGTTTTCTCATTGTTTTCCAAGGTACTGTACCCGGGGTCCGTGAGACTCTGTGACTGGCCCACTCTCCCTCGCGTGTGGCAACAGACTGTTGGGAACGACTATGTCAAGATGCCATGATAGCCACTCTTTCAAAATTTGTATCTTTATGTGGGAGGGCTGGCCGAACACAGATCCCGGATGGGATTCAGAATGGTGGTTTTCATTAGTGTTATTGGTATGAGGAAACAACAATTGTAAGAATATTTATGAATCCACTGGTAATAGTTTTTCTTGTGGTTTTTTTAGGGGCTTCCGTCCAGATGGCACCACCCCGGATTCTCAGAGAAAGAGAAATAGTGGTAAGTATGAGAACAGGAGAAATGTATCCGTCCGTTTTATCTGTCACCACACCTGTTGTGTGTTTTATTTATATATATATATATATATATATATATATATATATATATATATATATATATATGTGTGTGTGTGTGTGTGTAGAGTAGCGTCTATTTATGGAATAGGGTTGTGCCAGTCATAAGAAGAGAAAAGAAGAAGAAACCAACATGCAAATAATGTGCTTCGGAAAAGCCCCCAGACATGATTTATTTTATGTTACTCTCCACTCCTGCCTTCTCACTTTCCCCTGTTAGTGGGTCACAGGGTTTCTGGCATGCGTCCAGTTAACCTCACTGGGTGTCAGGGATTACTTCTTTAACATGGTCAGGTACGCCATGCTCCTTGAAACACAAGAGCTGGCCTGTTAGTGCTAAGTCAAGCCCTTGCTAATTAGCATGATATAGTAAAGAAAAGAAGAAAAAAAAAACTCTTGTGACCTCCCCAACCATACACAGTTCCTTCCCTTCAGGACTCTCCTGAGTTGCAGTGGCTCTCCAGCATCTTCCTGGGGTGTGTACCACTTTTCACTTCATGGATCAGGTGCTTTGTCCAGGCTGGCAGTTTCCTCCAGCTTCAGACGGGCTCCCTCCAACTTGCGTCTCGCTTCCTTGATCCCCTCCTTTCTTGATATCCTCTTCGCTTCCTTCCTGTGCAGCTGTGGTGTTCTTTTCTCCTCCTTCACTCTTGAGGGATTGATCCTGGTAGTAGGAAGCTCTGTCCTGCTGTTCGAAAATATGGCAGTCCGTTGTTAGTGTCATTTCTTTCTGCGTTCTTCCTACTTTAATCCATTCTCTCTTTCTGCAGCAGGAGCTCCTGAGGTATCAAGAGCCGGCGGTGCGGATTTGGGAATTCATACAAGGTAAGTAGGGGGTTCAGGGCCCGTTTTCTCACATTCCTCTTCCCTTATTTTCTTGCTAGTAAGAAATCCTTCTTGCAGATATCTAGACAAAAAGTCTGCATTAGCCTGCTTATTTCTTTTCCTATGTAGGGTCTGGAAACAGAATGGCGGTAAGACTAAGAACCAACGAGCACACGTTCGCTTTTGCCTTTATAGCGGCCATCCACTCCATGGAGGCATGATCCATAAAGAGGGTGAATTCCCGCCCTTCCAGGCAGTATTGCAAGGTTTCAGTAGCCCATTTTATGGCTAACCCTTCCTTTTCCACCACAGTTCTTTTCTCTGGGGAACAGTTTCCTGCTAATATACACCATGTGATGTTCCACTCCTTTTTTGTCAACCTGGGACTGGACAGCCCCTAGACCCATCTCTGATGCATCTGTTTGTAAAACGAAGGGCCTAGTATAACCTGGGCTGATTAAAATTGGCTTAGAGAGGAAGACATTTTTAGAGTAAGTAAAGCCTTCAGAACTTCAGGAGAGGGCTGTTGTAACTCAAACTCTGTTTTCGTGGATTTCTTCAATAGATTGGTCAAAGGGGCTGCAAGCTGAGAGAAGCAGGGAAAAAATTGTCTATAGTAGCCAAGAAGCCCTAAAAAGGCATGGAGAGCTTTCTTGTTTCTTGGTAAGGGGATTTTGGAGATAGCTGCTATCTGCTCAGCTTGTGGCTGTATATGGCCTTCCCCCTGAAGGAACTCCAGGTATTTTACTTTTCTTGCCCCCAAGTGGCTTCTCACAGGGTTGATCGTCAACCCACTTGCCCCGAGGGTTTGCATAACGGCATAAAAATGCTCTAGGTGTTGTTCCCATGATGAACTATATAATATGATGTTGTGTATATAGGTGGCAGAATACTGTTTGTGGGGCTTCAGTATCAAGCTCATCAGGGGTTGGAAGGTTGCAGGTGCTCCAGGGAGCCCAAAAAGTAATACTGTAAAATGATACAAACACCTTGGGGTGGAGAAGGCAATTTTCTCCCTGTCCTGTTTCCGAAGGGGTACTTGCCAATACCCTTTAGAGAGATCCAAGGTACTGATATACTTTGCCTCTCCCAGGTTCTGTACCACCTCGTCCACTCTAAGGAGTGGATTAATGGCAAACTGTGATATTTCATTTACTTCTCTGAAATCTATGCAGAATCTTACCCACCCATTGGGTTTTGGTACTAGTGTGATTGGGGAATTCCATTCAATGATGGATGGATATTAATGGAATGTTCCAACAGGATGGTTTTACCTTGGAACAGAGAAAAAAACCTCCTGAATTGAATGGAGCTGTTGTGTTAACCCCTGCTTCAGTGTATCAGGGAGGTCGGGTCGATACTTTGTAGGAATAAGGGGGTGGCATCTCTGGGCAATCTTACCATAACAAGTATAGGGCCTTCCCATTTCTTCAGGAGATCTACATGGTAGATTTGGTTTGTCTTTTTATTCAAATCCATTTTGACACTGTAGGTAACTGGGGTTAATTTATCTTTGACCACATAACGGCCCTTCAATTGTCTTAACAATTTATTGTCAGGTGAAGCCATCATTAGTAGGATGGGATCCCCGACGTTGAAGGATCTTTCCTTAGTTTTTTGTCATACTGGATTTTTTGGAATAGTTGGACCTGTTCCAAATTGGCTTTGACTGTACTTCTTATTTGCCCCAAGTGGTCTTTAAGGGTGGTAACATACTCAAGCAGGTGTTTAGCCCCGTCATTCTCTTTTTACCACTCATCCCAGGCCATGTCCAGTAAGATTCGCAGCTGCGACGAGAGAAAAGCTCAAAGGGAGAAAACCCCGTACTGTTTGGACGTTGCATCTGATGGCAAAAAGGAGAAGGCAACATATCCTCCCATCTCCTTGTTTCAAGATCTAGCAGTTTTGTTCGGGTACTTTTCAGCGTTGTGTTGTAACGCTCAACAGGCTCATCCATTTGCAGGTGCTAAGCCTCAGTACGGATTTATGTGATCCTCATTTGTTGGCATAGTTATTGCATGAGTCTAGACACAAATGGGGTCCCTTGGTCTGTTACGATCTCCATCAGGAACTCTACCTTTGAAAACACATTAATCATGGCCTTGACTGAGTGGGTCATGTTGGGTTATTATAACGCCACTCCCTTAGAAAAATGAGTGGCATAGTCCATGAGAACCAAGACATACCGACAACCACTGAGGGAAGGAGGAAGGAGTCCTACGATATCCATGTCTACTCTCGTAAAGGGTTCTTCTATGATTGATAAGGGCATAAGGGGGACTTTACTGGGACGATAACAACTGATCTTTTGACATACTGTATGAGGCACTCTATACAGTATTTTTTTCACCTGTTGATAGATCCCTGGCCAATAAAACTTATCTAGAATGGCTTTTTAGGTTTTCTCTGTACTGAAGTGACCCCCTCCACCCCCATGAGATGACTCTTCACTAGAAACAAGACTTTTTCCCGAAAAGGAGCAGTTTTGTACAACAGCCCACCCTGAAGGAAAAACTGGAGACCTATGTGGTCGGGATTTTCCTGTTCAGTAGCGACATTTAAGGCTTCTTGAAATGTGGGATCTTCTTGCTGGGTGGCCTGGAAGTTCCAATTCATCTCCCAGGTGGCCTCATGTGTGCTTATCAGTAGTATGGTTTGAGGTGCTTTCTTTTCCTCCCATCTTTTCCTTCAGCTTTTTTTAGGTTTGGACAAGGGCCATTTGTGGTCTTTGGCCTGGGAAAAGGGTGCGGTTACCCACCATTTGTTTCCCTCCTTCCATTACTCCTGACCCAGGGGTAGACGTTCCCCTCTATCAATGGTTCTGGCAGTTTTGGTATGTGACTATATTTGAAGGGCACTATGGGGTTAATGCGATGTTGGATTTGAACTTCTCTCACATGATATCTCTTGCTATCCCATGTACACATTGATGTTTACAGACCCGGTTTTATGGGTTATACCCCCTGGAAGGACCTGGGGACTCATCATGCTCTGAAGACACCCCATACACACAAGGGCGGTGACGAGTTCACCGTTGACAGAAAAGCGAATGATAGGGTGGTTTCTCTGTGGGAGGAGTGCAATACAAAGCATGAACTATTCCTATTTCCATACATTCTTCCTTCTGTGGGCAGAGCCGGGCAACGCGTCCATAGCTGCCACACTGGAAGCATTGCGGTCCTTTGAAGGGGGGGTTGTGGTACTGGCACAGGCATTATTGTCACAGTCTCAGGTTTCTTGACCAGAGGGGTTCTGTCAGGTCTTATGAACACCCCCGAACACCCCCACCTGGATGTCACCTGTGGTGTTCTTCCCACTCTCTCTGTAACTCCTGAACCCAACTAAAATCAATTGCTATCTCTACTGCTTTTTCAAGGGTCAGATGGGCATGTTCTCAGACCCACTTGAATATCAGGGGTGGAGAGAGGTAACATATTGTTCCAGGTATATCTTCTCCACAATATCGTCATTTGAAGCTGTGAGAGGTTTGAGCCACCAATCTGTGTGTCTGATGCGGTAGTATAAGGCTCAGGGTGTTTCCTGTGACCCTTCTCTGATTTGGCATAGCCTGACTGACATAGTACGTTTCTTTGTCCACTCCCAACTGTTCTAGGATACTCCTCTTAATGTCTTCCTAAGAAGTGGTACCCAAGGGGTTAGCACCTGTTAGGCAGCTTGGAGGTCGCCTGATAGCAAAGGGCCTAGATATTGTCCCCACCTGTCCACCGGCCATGCCGTGGCCCGAGACAAGTGCTTGAAGTTGTTGAAAAAGAAGCCCAGATCCTCTCTGTATGGCCCCCTTTGCTGTCTCAGAACGACGGCGAGTTTACCAATGGCGGTGTCCTGTGACCAGGTTTGGCCTGTTAAGGCCTTACAGAAGGTTTCTCTGGTCTCTGCCGATATGGATAGGAACTTGTCCATGGCCTACTCTAGTTTTTCTTGGCTCTCTGCCATCCTGTGAACCACAGCCTCCATAACACTAAATCCCACTTCTGACACCACCTATGGGAGGGCTGGGTGGATATGTAAACGTGGAGGCCGGATGGGATTCAGAATGGTGGTATTTATTAGAGTTATTGGTATGAGGAAACAAATATTGTAAGGATGTTGACGATGGATCCACTGTTAAAAGTCTTCCTTGTGGTTTTTCAGGGACTTCCATCTAGATGGCACCACCCTGGATTCTCAAAGAAAGAGAAATAGTGGTATTAGACCTGACAGCCTTGAGGTGCTCACCCCAAACTTTTGCCTGCCTGCCTCCCTCCACTTTTTGACGCTGTTTTTACTGGTTTTAAGAATCTGCACACTTTACCACTGCTAACCAGTGCTAAAGTGCATATGCTTTCTCCCTTATAACATGGTGACATTGGTGCATACCCAATTGGCATATTTAATTTATTTGTAAGTCCCTAGTAAAGTGCACTGCATGTGTCCAGGGCTTGTAAATTAAATGCTACTAGTGGGCCGGCAACACTGATTGTGCCACACACATAAGTAGCCCCTTAACCACGTCTCAGCCTGCCATTGCAAGTCCTGTGTGGGCAGTTTCACTGTCACTTCGGCTTGGCATTTAAAAGTACTTGCCAAGCGATTACCTCTCCTTTTTCTACATATTAGTCACCCCAAAGGTAGGCCCCAGGTAACCTAGAGAGCAAGGTGTTGTGTGGGTAAAAGGCAGAACATATAGCTATGTGTTTGTTTATGTCCTGGTAGTGGAAAACTCCTAAATTCGTTTTCCTCTGCTGTGAGGCCTGCTCCTTTCATAGGCTAACATTAAAGCTACCCTCATAAACTGTTTGAGTAGTAGATTCTGATTAGAAAGGGGTAAACAGGTCCTATCTATTATGGCCAGCAAGGTAATACAAAATTCTGCTGACTACTTTTAGAAAGTGAGCATTTCTCTGCAGTTAAATCCTTCTGTGCCTTATAGCCCATCTCCAATCCATGTCTGGGGTGGGCTGGTTGACACCTCCATTGTGCATTTCACCCAGACAACCACAAACACAGGATGCTCAGTCACACCTGCACACATCTGCACACTGAATGGGTCTTCCTGGGCTGGAAAGGTGGAGGGCCTGACACTTACATTTCAAAAGACAGTGGCCTGCCTTCACACAAAGGACTGCCAAACTCCCGCCTGGGACCCTGGCAGACAGGGTTGTACAGAAAGGGGACCTTGTGCACTTCATAAACACTCTTTGAAGTCTCCCCCACTTCAAAGGCACTTTTGGGTATGTAAACTGCGTCCCTGACCCTACCAAATTAGACACTTCTTGGGACAGGCACCAGCACCTGCAACCTGCCAAGAGAAGCTGCCTGGCTGCCCAAAGGACTCACCTGGACTGCTTTGCTGAAAAGGGCTGCTGCCTTGCTGTTGCCTGGCTGCCTTGCTGGCCTCTGGCTCTGCTGAGAAGTGCTTTCCAAGGGCTTGGATTGAGCTTGCCTTCTGTTTCCTGGAGTCTCAGGGCCAAAAAGACTTCATCTCTGCAAAGAAACTCCTTGTGCGGTGAAAATCGACGCACAGTCGGCTGGAATCTACGCACACCCTGTTCAGTGGTGAGAAAGTCACTGCATCGCCGAACCGGAATGGCACAGCCCGGCTCCCCGAGTGGAGATCAACGCAGTACCAATGTTGCAACCGGAACTTCGTTGCACAGCCCACCAGATCGATGCATCGACTTCCTGCAAGAGGAATCAACGAAGCACCAGCCATGCAGCAGAAATTCTGCCGCATCACCCACCTGATTGACATAACAGCTTTGACTTCGCCCTGCACCCCCCAGGATTTCCACGCATCATCCGTGGGTGTCAAAAGACCCCGCAACGCAAAGCGGATTCAAGCCTGCGTGCTGGAATTCGACGCAAGACCCCTGCCGCATGAAATCTGATGCACACCCACCCTTTTCCACGCATCTTTTCCTCTGCAGTCCTTGTGCGTGTACTTTTGACGCAAACCAGGTACTTTGTGCTTTCTTTTAAGAACCTAATACCCTTCTTATCATTACTAAAGTGCTATTTCAACTTGTGATTATCAAATCTTGATCGTTTTGACCTTAATTTAATCAGATAAATGTCCTATATTTTTCTAAACCTGTGTGGTGTCTTTTTGTGGTATTCTCACTATGTTATTGCATGATTTATTGCACAAATACTTTACACATTGCCTTCTAAGTTAAGCCTGACTGCCCAGTGCCCAGCTACCAGAGGGTGGTCCCTGGATAATTTGGATTGTTTGTGACTTACCCTGACTAGGATTGTGGTCCCTACTTGGACAAGGGTGTAAACCTCTGACAACTAGAGACCCCATTTCTAACAAGTGGTAAGTATGAGAACAGGAGACAGCACACTCTAGAACACTCCCAACAGAGGCTAAGTCCCTCAGATTTTGTACCGCATGTCGTGTGAAGGGAGTCTCTCTGAGCTCTGCTCAGTTCTTCAGCTTTACTTCTTTTTGGATCACACAAGATTATATTTCCTGTTTCATTTCTCTAACTGTGGCACTAATATGTCAAAGTAGCAGAAATCTTGGCAAAAGACTACATAAAAATGTCTAACCGTTTTCTCAAAAACTCTCACGTTCTGAGAGATGAGGCTATTACTAGGACTACAGAATCTTAAATCTGTCACTAATAATGAGGACAGTGAGGATTCCTTCACCTCACAGGAGAGGTCAGAGGGAGACTTTGCACCAGGTTCCCCAGAAGGTGTGCAGAAAGGATATCAAAACACTTACCATGAGTCTTCATTAGGCACTTCTCACAGAGAAAAAAAATTGAAGAAAAAAAAAAGGCCCTCAACTCCCTCTTCAACTCGGACAATACATCAGAGAGATCCTCATAACCTTACAATGGGGTGTCTAAAAACCTCCTGTAAAATCATTGTTACCAAGAATCATGATGACATATTTGACGGCCATGTCGGGTATTATTACCTCGTCTATGATGGTCTCGTCTATGATGGCCTTGTCTGTGAAGGGCCTCATCTACAAAGGGCCTTGTCTATGAAGGGCCTCGTTTATGATGGTCTCATGTAGGAAGAGCCTCAGCTACGGTGGCCTCATCTACGATGGTCGTCTACAACGGCCTCATCTATAACAGTCTACATTGGTTGTCTATGATGGTCATCTACAATGGTCATCTACAGTGATTGTCTATGACGGTCATCTACAGTGGTCGTCTACGACATCCATCTACAGTGGTCGTCTACAACGGTAATCTACAGTGGTCATTGACAACATTCATCTACAGCGGTCGTTGATGATAGTCACCTACAGTCGTCGACAGTCATCTACAGTGGCCGTCGACTATGGTTGTCGACAAGGGTCTCATCTGTGATGGTCGTTGACGACGGCCTCACCTACAATGGTCGTCTGCGATGGCCTCATCTAAGATGGTCATCTACAACGGCCCCATCTACGATGGTCATCTACGACGGTCATCTGCGACGGCCTCATCTACGATGGTCATCTACGACAGCCTCATATATCATGGCAGTATCATCTACGACAGTCGTCTACGGTGACCTCATCTATGATGGTCATCTATGACAACCTCATCTACAATGGTCGTCTACGACAGCCTCATCTACGATGGTCGTCTACGACGGTCATCTACGATGGCCTCATCTTTGATAGTCACCTATGACAGTCTCATCTACGATGTTTGTCTATGACAGCCTCTTCTGATGGTTGTCTACTACGACGGCCTTGCCTACAATGACCTAGTCTACGGAACCACATCTGGCCGCGTCGACGATGGCCTCGTCTCCGTATGCTTTGTCGACGATGGCCTTGTCTATGACTGCATCCTCTATGACGGCCTCGTCTACAGCGAAGGCCTGATCAACAACAAACATTGTCCACATCAGCCTAGTCGTTTACATCCGCCTCGTCGAACTTGATGACAATGCAAATTAAGACGAAAACACGTAATTATCAACAAGAACAAAACACATATAATCCAGGATAATTTAGTGTCGAGCATTAAGGTACTAATATGAGCATGTCTTCAACAGTCAGTATGTGGAGGGTCAATATATGGAGCAATTACACCACTCCACCTCCAACTGCAGAGCATGGGTCAGGTCCAGGTAGCTCTAGTACTAGAGCTTCAGAGCATATTACACCTGCAACAGGTGGATTGCCCCACCAGATTAATTTTGGTGGTTTCCATACCCCTCGGAGCTAGCGACCAAACACTTCCAGTTTCCTGTAGCAAACAAGGAATTCATTTGTTTTTTCTTCATGATTTTAAATAGAAAAGTTGTAAAACCTATTCCAATTGCTGATATATCTAGGAGGAATTACAATCATGGAAAACTTGGTCATTCATAATCCTGCCTAACCAGCAAGGACACGTTCTCATCTAGGTCCAGACTATTGTTTGGGCTGCCAATTCGCTGGCAATATGGTGGCAGGTATAACCACCAGATGTGGTCAGACATGGCCACATAAATAAAGTGTTTGCCAGAAGATGAAAAAATAAATAATAAAAGAATGCTGCTGTAGGGGGTGAGATGTCATTTGTCAGATTGTGGTATAGATAAAGCTTCAATAGGATTCCCACAACTGGCATGGTTAGTGGTCCTTTGATGCTATGGTTCGAGGCCACAACATTTAAACTTTTAGGTACAAATATATCTAATATTTTTATAGTACCATGCCATCGCTCTGTTGGATAGCACGTTGACGACTCCTTGCAAGCAGTCAAGGCTGACTTTTGACATTGCACGATCTTTTGGGGAATTACAATTTCGAAAGAAACAATCTTTAGAGGGACCCAAGAAAGACACTTATCCATTGATAAGTATCTGACTTAGCAACCCCCTCAGTAGCCCTAAGGCTAGCTTACCTACAGTGAAAATGTTCTGGTGTTGATTACATCATCCAGTGGGAAAAACAGTTCCAAAAATATTGTCATCTGTGGCAGAAAATAGCATTGGACAAATAAGTCCTGGATCTCATCACATATAAATAGATGTTACAGTTCACCCAGATTTTGCCCACTACCAAAACCTCATCACCATCTCCTTTGAAAGGAAGTGCTAGCTTCGAGGACCAAAGGTTCCATAGAGAAAGACCAACATTCTCAGCAAGGAATAGGCTTCCATTCTTGGTTTTGCCTCATAAACCAGAAAACAGAGGAGTGTCTACCCATCATACACCTCCAGAAATTAACAAATATTTCCAGAAACAATCCTTTTATGTCATTCCCCTCAGCACAGGATGTATATATTTTTGCATTCCCACCCACTCATAAGAGTTCTTCCATTTTGCTTCAAATCAGATTTTTTTCAGGAAGGGTTTCCTCAACTATGACAACTCGTTGATAAAAGCACCAATGGCATTGCAAGCGTCCAAGGCCACAGAGGCTTGCCTAAAGTTATTTCACAAGTTAAGTCTCCTTGTGAATTATCAGAGATAATCAACTCCTTCATCAAAGAAGATACTATCTGTTCAATTAGCTTATGGGCATCAGGTACTCAGCGATCAACATGATCCCTTTTGTATGCCTGAAAATGAAAGCCTTACAGGAGCAGCTACAAAAACAATAGATTCCATCAAACAAATCTTTTGAGGGCCTGGTAAATTTCACATAGGTATGTTGGAAGCTTTAGTCTGGCGGTCTCAGACTACCAATGCTTCCCTGGAAAGCTGAGGCTGTAATCTACAGAACCTCTAATTCGAGGAAAGTGGTCTCTGCTCCAGAAGGGCATAAATATCACTCACCTAGATCTCAAAGCCATCTGTTCAGTCTCCAGACTTTCCTGCCAATGTAGCAGAGTCTGGCACAAGATTTGTGGCGCTGTCCAAGGAAGACCAGGAAATCTGGAGCTGGCTAACGACACACAGGATAACTCTTCGGGCCAAACATATTTCCTGGACTTGAAATCTCACAGTAGACATGCTAAGCAAAACTGGAAACAACCTTCAAGAAGGGGAGTTTGATCATTCTGCGCTAAGTATGATCTTCTCGTTCAAACCGGCTCTGCATCCCTTTGCAACAAACAAAACCCGCAAATGCTTTTTCTATGCCAGTTGGCATCCACATCCAGGATCTTGGAGGAATGCCTTTCAACAGATGGTCCAGGATCTATCCCTACCTTTTTCCCCAATAAATACCAAAGATTCCCACCAAAAGAAAAGCAAAGCAGTGGTGTCTTGTCCTGATAGCCCCCAGGTGGCCAGCTCAGCATTGGTTCTCTGACCTTTTCCTGCTATCAGAATACAACCACATTCACCTACCAACATTCTGTAAACCTTTGACGATAAACTAAGACCAGGCCCTTCATCCTGACCGGACTTATCTCCTCTTATGCGCACAGCTCCTAAAATCCATCAATTCAAAGATCTCAATATTCCTCAGGACTGCCGGTGTATTCTCTCCAAGTCAAGGAGGAGGCCACGATAAAGACATGTAAACATTAATGGAAACATTTCTGCCTGTGATGCCAGAAAATCAAACCTACATCCTCTACTAGCATAATCTGGCAAATAACTATCCTATCTCCTCTAACTAGCTCAGTCACAGTTGGTACATGCATCCATTAAGGTATGGCTTAGAGCAATATCAAGATATAGCTTTTCATCACATTTTCTCTTTCTATTCTTGCAGAATCAAACAGTTCAGAAAAGATTTATTCAGTGCTTTCCTACAGAAAGGGCTGCTTCCTCGGACTGGCACCTGAACATACTTCTATTTCAACTCATGAAGAGTTCTTTTGAACCCATTCACAGAGCACAACTCATATTTCTCATATGGAAGGTCGTCTTGTTACTAGCGTGCACCCAGAAAAGTAGGGTAGAGGAGATGCAGGCGTTCTCAACTCAAGAGCCTTCTTGCGTCTCACAGGTAATTTAGTACTTCTCTGAATCAATCCACAGGTTTATTCCCAAGGTTCCTTCAGATTTTGCCTCAATGAACCTATAATATTTTTGACTTTTCTCCTGAACTCAACATCACCAGCTGAGAGGTCTATTCATAATCTAGGTATCAAGTGATATCTAAAATTTCTACTTACAACGCACTAAACAACTCATGTGAACTGACCAACTGTTGGACTCACATAGTCACACTCGTAAGGGTGCTCCAGTCACAATGGCAACCATCGCTGCATGAATTTCAGCTGCAATCCAGTTCTGCCACTCAAAGACTAGCAGTCCCCTCACAGAGCAAAGCAGGGTGCATTCAACTGGGGCAGTTCCACTTCAATTACTTTGTTTGTGTAAATACCTCTGGAGAAGATATGTCGTGATGCGACTTGGAAAAGTGTGCATATAATTCATGCAACATTATTACCTGGAATCGGCACAGTACAATCATACAGCGGTTGGATTGGTTTTACTACACCACTTATTTAATTAAGGGGAGACTCTTTTGGTTCCATGTGTTTATGTATTCATGCAGATTTTAATGTATGATGTGTATATATGGGTATATATATATATATTCACACTCAGTCCGGCGTGCTCAACTGCACCAGAACGCCGGAGGTGCCGAACATGACGCGAGCCACCGCGTCTAAAATCCACACTCGCCTTCAACTCTCCAAGAAGGTGAACGGCACTCCGAGAGCACTGTCAAGTGGTTTTATTGATGTTATATGTATATATATATATATATATATATTATTATTTTTTTTCAATATATTGCATATGAATGTTATATATATATTTTCTACTCACAATCCACTATTTGTGCTAATACTGTAAGATATACAAATACAGTAAATGCTTGCTATTCTGATTCAAGCACGTGAATCTATGAAAGATCCAATACTGGAGAAGAAAATAAGTCACTTACCTGTAACTGCAGTTCTCCAGTATTGGTATCTTTCATTGATTCACATGCAACCCACCCTCTTCCCCAGAGAGGCTCCACTTTAGCTTGGGATTATCTATTCCCACTTGTGCTTGAAAATCTGAGGGACTCAGCCTCTGTTGGGAGTGTTCTAGAGGGTGCTGTCGCCAGATTGGTTATAGTTCAAGTTTGGTCCTTTTTAAAAAAAAGGACATGGACAGGCTCTTAAAATGACCTTTTCATCACCATTATAGCATATGATAGTTATATATATACTGCTTTATTAAGTTATCATGGGACTCCCACTTCGACGACGGGGAATGATTCAAGCATTCAAGCATTCACGGATGTGAATCTATGAAAGATACCAATACTGGAGAACTGCAGTTACAGGGAAGTTACCTATTTTCTTCTGCAACATCTTCAGTGAAGATCCATGCCCCCACAATACACAAGCTCTGTCAAAATTGTCAGAGACAAGAGATGTTTTGCTCTGGCAAGAGAAGATATTTTAATAAAGAGCAAGAACGCGGGACAAAGAAAGAAAAGCCAAACCCAGATACAATATTAAAGAGGAGGATTTAAGGCCCTTGCATGTGTCTTTCAATAGCTCATTGTAAGCCCAGGAGATGTTGGCCAAGAAGATGTGAATCAGACGAGAAGACATGCTGTTTGCCAGTGTCTGCTACCCAAGAGTCTAAGAAGGAGGAAGTATGTTATTTCCTTGTTCCACTGCTGGTTCAGGATGCTGCGGTCATGCCCCAGGGCAAAATTGTTGTGCAAGGCCGGGGTATAACAACGCTCAATGACATAGGGTCACAATAAATATCATGGGGGTAGAATAACACTAAGAAACTTAAACGTTTTTCACTCCTAATTAAGATTAAGACAAACATATTTGCTTGTGAGTGTGTGAGGTTTGTGGTGTATTGTATGGTACAGTATGGTTGTGTAACCTTACCATGTAATAGACTTGCAAAACTGTGTAGGGTCCAAAGCGTTTAGCTCAAACCTGGATAGCTCTGGCTTCACTCAGCAAGGCGTAAACAAAGGAACTAATATAAAGCATTTAGAAGCACCAAACAAAGGAATAAGAATGTCACCTATTTAGGGAAACAGAATATATTTTTATGAATTATTAGACACCAAGACGAGCAAAATCCACTGGAGGAATTCAGAGAAATAGATTTTTAAGTAAAACGCAAATCTCAGCTTTTTAGTCCAAAGTAAAAACAAGCATTAATAACCGTTGTGTTCACCTACTCCGTACCAAATGGGGCAATCAATTCTGACAGAAAGAAGGTCAAGGGAGCCAATAAGGAGTATTTGGACCATTACCTGGCCACCAAAGCAGTCTCAAGTTTAGCTTCACACTTTACATCAAGACCGTGGGTATGATGCTGGGGATGCTTATGATCCAGAAAGATGCTCTGGGTTCTGTGTGATTAACTGGTATGTCCTTGCGATTATTTCTCAGTCCACGGGTAAGGTGAGGCTCCTTTGGCCGCAGGGGTCAGTGTCCCTTTCAGTCCTCTTTGAGGACCCGCATACCTCAACCACTGCCTCTGCTTCTACACACCCAACAGACATCTCCGCTCCACTCAACTGGCCCTGGCCACCATTCTACAGATCCACAAGACCTCGGCAGGAAGAAGATCCTTCTCTTACCTGGTTGCAAAGACCTGGAACTCCCTGCCCCTGCATCTCCATACTGGAATGGCATGGCAATCAAAAAAACTGATGGATTAAACCCTGATCTGTGACTGGGGGTGAATGTTTGATTTGCTCTGCATTCCGTCCATCATCTGTTGTTTTTGCTGTTGTTGTTGCCCCAAGTGGGAAGGGTATTCCCAGACATGGGTCCTGTGCTTACTATGCCATCAGATTCAAGCTAGCCTGGCTGATGAAGGGTGATACCCTGAAACCGGTCTCAGGATGCTTTTTTTCTGGTCAAGAAAAGACCTGGCCAGGCAGTTTGAACTGGACTGTTCCCATGGGGAACAGGGTCAAGACTGATTTGCATATGGTTGGGTCCAAACTGGTATGGCATGGCAAGCAAAACAACTGATGGATTAAACCCAGATCTGTGACTGGGGGTGAATGTTTGATTTGCTCTGCATTCCGTCCATCATCTGTTGTTTTCGCTTTTGTTGCCCCAAGTGGGAAGGGTATTCCCAGACGTGGGTCCCGTGCTTACTATGCCATCAGATTCAAGCTAGCCTGGCTGATGAAGGGTGATACCCTGAAACTGGTCTCAGGATGTTTTTTTCTGGTCCAGGGAGGACCTGGCCAGGCAGTTCGGGCTGGACTGTTCCATGGGGAACAGGGTCAAGACTGATTTGCATATGGTTGGGTCCAAACTGGAATGGCAAGCAAAAAAACTGATGGATTAAACCCAGATCTGTGACTGGGGTGAATGTTTGATTTGCTCTGCATTCCGTCCATCATCTGTTGTTTTTGCTTTTGTTGCCCCAAGTGGGAAGGGTATTCCCAAACGTGAGTCCCGTGCTTACTATGCCAGCAGATTCAAGCTAGCCTGGTTGATGAAGGGTGATGCCCTGGCCAGGCAGTTTGGGCTGGACTGTTCCCATGGGGAGCAGGGCCAAGACTGATTTGCATATGGTTGGGTCCAAACTGGAATGGCATGGCAAGTAAAAAAAACTGATGGATTAAACCCAGATCTGTGACTGGGGGTGAATGTTTGATTTGCTCTGCATTCCGTCCATCATCTGTTGTTTTTGCTTTTGTTGCCCCAAGTGGGAAGGGTATTCCCGGACGTGGGTCCCGTGCTTACTATGCCACCAGAATCAAGCTAGCCAGGGTGATGAACGGTGATACTCGGAAACCAGTCTCAGGATGCTTTTTTCTGGTCCAGGGAGGATCTGGCCAGGCAGTTCAGACTGGACTGTTCCCATGGGGAACAGGGCCAAGACTGATTTGCATATGGTTGGGTCCAAACTGGAATGGCATGGCAAGCAAAAAAACTGATGGATTAAACCCAGATCTGGGACTGGGGGTGTATGTTTGATTTGCTCTGCATTCTGTCCATCATCTGTTGTTCCTGCATCTCAAGCAATCACCATCTCTGCCTTAATTCAGGAAGGACCTCAAGATCTGGCTCCTTGACTGAACTGGAGATGTCCCCCCTTCCCCCAACAGCACCTTGAGACCCTTACGAGTGAGTCGTTGCGCTGTATAAGAAAACTGATTGATTGATTGATAGGCAGTAGAAGGCCAGCTGCAGCTGGGCTACCTATCTATGTACATAGTGGTTCCAGTAGTATCCTTTGGTGAGGGCTGATGAGACCCTAAAAATCCTGGACCCGGGAGTGTCATCGGTGGACCAGTCTGGGCTCAGATGACTCTCCCGGGTCCAGTAGGCTTGAGTGTAATTTTTGGCTGTCAAGCATCTGTCTCTTGCGTTGCCTAGTGGCCGTCAGCGGTGATTCGATTAATGTGGCTACTGACTTGCCAGAACTGTCTACTTCAGCTGTGATGGCCCTGGTGCTAGTTCAAGGGGGTGACTACACACCCATGGGAAAACCAGTATGGGCAATGGTTTTGCCTCTCTGTTCCTGCTGCCAGCCTGTACAAAGGGGCAGCCCTAGAGGAGTGTGTGAGAAAGTAGCCTCTTTCTAGCCTTGTTACCCCCACTTTTGGCCTGTTTGTGAGTGTATGTCAGGGTGTTTTCACTGTCTCACTGGGATCCTGCTAGCCAGGGCCCAGTGCTCATAGTGAAAACCCTATGTTTTCAGTATGTTTGTTATGTGTCACTGGGACCCTGCTAGTCAGGACCCCAGTGCTCATAAGTTTGTGGCCTATATGTATGTGTTCCCTGTGTGGTGCCTAACTGTCTCACTGAGGCTCTGCTAACCAGAACCTCAGTGGTTATGCTCTCTCTGTACAAATTGTCACTAACAGGCTAGTGACCAATTTTACCAATTTATATTGGCTTACTGGAACACCCTTGTAATTCCCTAGTATATGGTACTGAGGTACCCAGGGTATTGGGGTTCCAGGAGATCCCTATGGGCTGCAGCATTTCTTTTGCCACCCATAGGGAGCTCTGACAATTCTTACACAGGCCTGCCACTGCAGCCTGAGTGAAATAACGTCCACGTTATTTCACAGCCATTTTACACTGCACTTAAGTAACTTATAAGTCACCTATATGTCTAACCTTTACCTGGTAAAGGTTAGGTGCAAAGTTACTTAGTGTGAGGGCACCCTGGAACTAGCCAAGGTGCCCCCACATTGTTCAGGGCCAATTCCCCAGACTTTGTGAGTGCGGGGACACCATTACACGCGTGCACTACATATAGGTCACTACCTATATGTAGCTTCACAATGGTAACTCCGAATATGGCCATGTAACATGTCTATGATCATGGAATTGCCCCCTCTATGCCATCCTGGCATAGTTGGCACAATCCCATGATCCCAGTGGTCTGTAGCACAGACCCTGGTACTGCCAAACTGCCTTTCCCGGGGTTTCACTGCAGCTGCTGCTGCTGCCAGCCCCTCAGACAGGCTTCTGCCCTCCTGGGGTCCAGCCAGGCCTGGCCCAGGATGGCAGAACAAAGGACTTCCTCTGAGAGAGGGTGTTACACCCTCTCCCTTTGGAAAATGGTGTGAAGGCAGGGGAGGAGTAGCCTCCCCCAGCCTCTGGAAATGCTTTCATGGGCACACATGGTGCCCATTTCTGCATAAGCCAGTCTACACCGGTTCAGGGACCCCTTAGCCCTGCTCTGGCACGAAACTGGACAAGGGAAAGGGGAGTGACCACTCCCCTGACCTGTACCTCCCCTGGGAGGTGCCCAGAGCTCCTCCAGTATGCTCCAGACCTCTGCCATCTTGGAAACAGAGGTGCTGCTGGCACACTGGACTGCTCTGAGTGGCCAGTGCCATCAGGTGACGTCAGAGACTCCTTCTGATAGGCTCCTTCAGGTGTTGCTAGCCTATCTTCTCTCCTAAGTAGCCAAACCCTCTTTTCTGGCTATTTAGGGTCTCTGCTTTGGGGATTTCCTTAGATAACGAATGCAAGAGCTCATCCGAGTTCCTCTGCATCTCTCTCTTCACCTTCTGCCAAGGAATCGACTGCTGACCGCGCTGGAAGCCTGCAAAACTGCAACAAAGTAGCGAAGATGACTACTGCAACTCTGTAACGCTGATCCTGCCGCCTTCCGACTGTTTTCCTGGTGGTGCATGCTGTGGGGGTAGTCTGCCTCCTCTCTGCACTAGAAGCTCCGAAGAAATCTCCCGTGGGTCGACGGAATCGTCCCCCTGCAACCGCAGGCACCAAAGAACTGCATCTCCGGTACCCTGGGTCTCCTCTCAGCACGACGAGCGAGGTCCCTTGCATCCAGCAACTCTGTCCAAGTGACTCCCACAGTCCAGTGACTCTTCAGTCCAAGTTTGGTGGAGGTAAGTCCTTGCCTCCCCACACCAGACTGCATTGCTGGGAACCGCGACTTTTGCAGCTACTCCGGCCTCCGTGCACTTCCGGCGGAAATCCTTTGTGCACAGTCCAGCCTGGGTCCACGGCACTCTAACCTGCATTGCACGACCTCCTAAGTTGTTCTCCGGCGACGTGGGACTCCTTTGTGCGACTTCGGGTGAGCACCATTTCACGCATCCTTGTAGTGCCTGTTTCTGGCACTTCTGCGGGTGCTACCTGCTGCTGAGAGGGCTCTTTGTCTTGCTCGACGCCCCCTCTGTCCCCAGATGCAATTGGCGACATCCTGGTCCCTCCTGGGCCACAACAGCATCCAAAAACCCTAACCGCACGATTTGCAGCTAGCAAGGCTTGTTGGCGGTCTTTCTTCAGGAAAACACTTCTGCACAACTCTCCACGGCGTGGGGGATCCGTCCTCCAAAGGGGAAGTTCCTAGCCCTTGTCGTTCCTGCAGAATCTCCAGCTTCTACTGTCCAGTAGCAACTTCTTTGCACCCACAGCTGGCATTTCCTGGGCATCTGCCCATCTCCGACTTGCTTGTGACTTTTGGACTTGGTCCCCTTGTTCCACAGGAACCCTCGACTGGAAATCCATCGTTGTTGCATTGCTGATTTGTGTCTTTCCTGCAGAATTCCCCTATCACGACTTCTATGTCCTTTGGGGAACTTTAGTGCACTTTGCACTCACTTTTCAGGGTCTTGGGGTGGGCTATTTTTCTAACCTTTACTATTTTCTAATAGTCCCAGCGACCCTCTACAAGGTCACATAGGTTTGGGGTCCATTCGTGGTTCGCATTCCACTTTTGGAGTATATGGTTTGTGTTGCTCCTATCCCTATGTGTCTCCATTGCATCCTATTGTAACTATACATTGTTTGCACTGTTTTCTAAGACTATACTGCATATTTTGGTATTGTGTACATATATCTTGTGTATATTTGCTATCCTCATACTGAGGGTACTCACTGAGATACTTTTGGCATATTGTCATAAAAATAAAGTACCTTTATTTTTAGTATATCTGTGTATTGTGTTTTCTTATGATATTGTGCATATGACACTAGTGGTACTGTAGGAGCTTCACTCGTCTCCTAGTTCAGCCTAAGCTGCTCTGCTAAGCTACCATTATCTATCAGCCTATGCTGCTAGACACCCTATACACTAATAAGGGATAACTGGGCCTGGTGCAAGGTGCAAGTACCCCTTGGTACTCACTACAAGCCAGTCCAGCCTCCTACATTGGTTGTGCAGCGGTGGGATAAGTGCTTTGAGACTACTTACCACTTTTGTCATTGTACTTTTCATAAGAGAAAAATATACAAAACAAGTTCAGTGTATGTACACCTAACCAAAAAGTTTTGCATTTCTTTTCTCACCTCTTTTCTAAAGTGCTGAAAAGTACCTCTAAACTTTCTCAAAAGTTCTTAAAAGTTTAACAAGTTTTTTTTTCTGTCTTTCTAAAAGTTCTGAAAACTTTTTTCTCTTCTTCTATCACTTAAACTCTTTCTAAAAATGTCTGGCACAGGCCAAAATGTTGATCTGTCCAAACTTGCATATGATCACCTTAGCTGGAAAGGAGCAAGGAGTCTCTGCATAGAGAGAGGTTTGAGTGTAGGGAAGAATCCTTCTTTGGAATTATTGCTTAACATGCTTAGAGAACAAGATAAGGCCAAAAGGGCCCCATCTGTTGAAAAAGTAGCTAATGGTTCCCAATCTGATCCAGGGACTCCCCTAGGAAAAGATTCAGGAAAGAAACTTCCTAGCCTGCCCAATACTAGGCAGCCTAGCATAGTTGGTACTGAGGTTGAGTCACACCATACAGATAGTGTTGTCTCACATCATAGCAAGAGCATTCATTCTCACCACAGTAGAAGTGATGTTTCTGTTAACCAAGCTGTTAGGGTGCCTTCTGTAAGGGACAGGTCTCCTTCTGTCAATTCTCATCATACCTCTGTTTCTAGACATGTCCTTCCCACCCACCCTGATGACAGATTGTTAGAAAGGGAGCTCAATAAGTTGAGAGTGGAACAAACCAGACTGAAGCTTAAGAAGCAACAGCTGGATTTGGATAGACAGTCCTTAGAACTAGAGAAGGAAAGACAGAAGTTGGGTTTTGAAACCCATGGTGGCAGCAGCAGTATTCCCCATAGTGATCCTGCAAAAGAGCATGATTCCAGGAATCTGCACAAGATAGTTCCCCCTTATAAGGAGGGGGATGACATTAACAAGTGGTTTGCTGCACTTGAGAGGGCCTGTGTTGTGCAGGATGTCCCTCAAAGGCAGTGGGCTGCTATCCTATGGCTATCATTTAGTGGAAAGGGTATGGATAGGCTCCTTACTGTGAAAGAAAGTGATGCCAATAATTTTACAGTTCTTAAGAATGCACTCCTGGATGGTTATGGCTTAACCACTGAACAATACAGGATAAAGTTCAGAGAGACCAAAAAGGAGTCTTCACAAGACTGGGTTGATTTCATTGACCATTCAGTGAAGGCCTTGGAGGGGTGGTTACATGGCAGTAAAGTTACTGATTATGACAGCCTGTATAACTTGATCCTGAGAGAGCATATTCTTAATAATTGTGTGTCTGATTTGTTGCACCAGTACTTGTTGGACTCTGATCTGACCTCTCCCCAAGAATTGGGAAAGAAGGCAGACAAATGGGTCAGAACAAGGGTGAACAGAAAAGTTCATACAGGTGGTGACAAAGATGGCAATAAGTATGGTGAAAAATCTCAAGATAAGCATGGGGATAAGGGTAAAACCAAAGATCCCACTTCTAATCTTAAACACTCTTCTGGGGGTGGGGATAAAACAAATTCTTCCTCTTCTTCTCAACCTACACAAGTTAAAAAGCCTTGGTGCTTTGTGTGTAAAAACAGAGGCCATAGGCCAGGGGATAAGTCCTGTCCAGGTAAACCCCCTGAGCCTACCACCACTAATACATCAAGCTCTAGTGCCCCTAGCAGTAGTGGTACTAGTGGTGGGACTGCTGGCAACAGTCAAGTTAAGGGTGTAGTTGGGTTCACTTATGGGTCCATAGTAGAAACTGGGGTAGTCACTCCCAAGACAGTTTCTGTCACACCTAGTGGCATTGGCCTTGCCACACTGGCTGCTTGTCCCCTTACAATGGATAAGTACAGGCAGACAGTTTCAATAAATGGTGTTGAGGCCTTGGCCTACAGGGACACAGGTGCCAGTATCACTTTGGTGACTGAAAACCTAGTGGCCCCTGAACAACACATCATTGGACAACAGTATAAAATTATTGATGTCCATAACTCCACTAAGTTTCTTCCCTTAGCTATAATTCAGTTTAGTTGGGGTGGAGTTACTGGCCCTAAGCAGGTGGTGGTATCACCTAGCTTACCTGTAGACTGTCTCTTAGGTAATGACCTAGAGGCCTCAGGTTGGGCTGATGTAGAGTTTTATGCCCATGCAGCCATGCTGGGCATCCCTGAGGAATTGTTCCCTCTCATTTCTACTGAAATAAAAAAGCAAAGGAGAGAAGGCCTGAAAACTCAGGATCCCTCTCCATCAACAGGTAAAAAGGGTATCACAGTATCCCCTAACCACCCTACCATTCAGGATACCATTCCTGTGGTGGGAGAAACCTCTCCTGGGGTGGCACCTGTTCCAAGGGAATCATCAGCTGGCAAAGCTGGACTCCCTGAGGTAGAAGTACCTCTCTGTGGGATAACTAACATTGGTGAGAAAAAGAGCACCATTTTAGTTAACATGGAGCATCCCTCCAACCCTCCCAGAGAAACTTTAGTGCAGAAACCCTGCACTGCCTCACAACACTTAGGACAGCATCCCTGCCCTAGTGTGGAGCTCATAGGACAGCTTCCCTGCCCTGCTCCAACTCAAGAGAAACAGCATCCCTGTTCTCTCTTCCAGCCATATGGACAAAGTTTTTGCCCAGCTATGGCTTTTCTGAGACAGCATCCCTGTCTGGCATTTCCATCACTACAAATAGGTTCAGTGGACAATTCCCACTGCTCTAAACTAAAACTTACTGATAGAAACTCTGAAAATACATCTTCACATTGTTGCTTAGCTAAAAAACTTCAAACAGGGTGGTTTACATCCCCACAGGGAAGTAACCATATAGTGGATGATAAAGGGAGTAACCAGTCTATTGCAGAGCTACTCTCTACTTATCACCACTTAGACAATAAAGTCTCAACTGGCCAAGGTTAGCCTTATTGTCCTTCGTTTGGGGGGGGGGGTTGTGTGAGAAAGTAGCCTCTTTCTAGCCTTGTTACCCCCACTTTTGGCCTGTTTGTGAGTGTATGTCAGTGTGTTTTCACTGTCTCACTGGGATCCTGCTAGCCAGGGCCCAGTGCTCATAGTGAAAACCCTATGTTTTCAGTATGTTTGTTATGTGTCACTGGGACCCTGCTAGTCAGGACCCCAGTGCTCATAAGTTTGTGGCCTATATGTATGTGTTCCCTGTGTGGTGCCTAACTGTCTCACTGAGGCTCTGCTAACCAGAACCTCAGTGGTTATGCTCTCTCTGTACAAATTGTCACTAACAGGCTAGTGACCAATTTTACCAATTTATATTGGCTTACTGGAACACCCTTGTAATTCCCTAGTATATGGTACTGAGGTACCCAGGGTATTGGCGTTCCTGGAGATCCCTATGGGCTGCAGCATTTCTTTTGCCACCCATAGGGAGCTCTGACAATTCTTACACAGGCCTGCCACTGCAGCCTGAGTGAAATAACGTCCACGTTATTTCACAGCCATTTTACACTGCACTTAAGTAACTTATAAGTCACCTATATGTCTAACCTTTACCTGGTAAAGGTTAGGTGCAAAGTTACTTAGTGTGAGGGCACCCTGGCACTAGCCAAGGTGCCCCCACATTGTTCAGGGCCAATTCCCCGGACTTTTTGAGTGCGGGGACACCATTACACGCATGCACTACATATAGGTCACTACCTATATGTAGCTTCACAATGGTAACTCCGAATATGGCCATGTAACATGTCTATGATCATGGAATTGCCCCCTCTATGCCATCCTGGCATAGTTGGTACAATCCCATGATCCCAGTGGTCTGTAGCACAGACCCTGGTACTGCCAAACTGCCTTTCCCGGGGTTTCACTGCAGCTGCTGCTGCTGCCAGCCCCTCAGACAGGCTTCTGCCCTCCTGGGGTCCAGCCAGGCCTGGCCCAGGATGGCAGAACAAAGGACTTCCTCTGAGAGAGGGTGTTACACCCTCTCCCTTTGGAAAATGGTGTGAAGGCAGGGGAGGAGTAGCCTCCCCCAGCCTCTGGAAATGCTTTCATGGGCACACATGGTGCCCATTTCTGCATAAGCCAGTCTACACCGGTTCAGGGACCCCTTAGCCCTGCTCTGGCACGAAACTGGACAAGGGAAAGGGGAGTGACCACTCCCCTGACCTGTACCTCCCCTGGGAGGTGCCCAGAGCTCCTCCAGTATGCTCCAGACCTCTGCCATCTTGGAAACAGAGGTGCTGCTGGCACACTGGACTGCTCTGAGTGGCCAGTGCCATCAGGTGACGTCAGAGACTCCTTCTGATAGGCTCCTTCAGGTGTTGCTAGCCTATCTTCTCTCCTAAGTAGCCAAACCCTCTTTTCTGGCTATTTAGGGTCTCTGCTTTGGGGATTTCCTTAGATAACGAATGCAAGAGCTCATCCGAGTTCCTCTGCATCTCTCTCTTCACCTTCTGCCAAGGAATCGACTGCTGACCGCGCTGGAAGCCTGCAAAACTGCAACAAAGTAGCGAAGACGACTACTGCAACTCTGTAACGCTGATCCTGCCGCCTTCTCAACTGTTTTCCTGGTGGTGCATGCTGTGGGGGTAGTCTGCCTCCTCTCTGCACTAGAAGCTCCGAAGAAATCTCCCGTGGGTCGACGGAATCGTCCCCCTGCAACCGCAGGCACCAAAGAACTGCATCACCGGTACCCTGGGTCTCCTCTCAGCACGACGAGCGAGGTCCCTTGCATCCAGCAACTCTGTCCAAGTGACTCCCACAGTCCAGTGACTCTTCAGTCCAAGTTTGGTGGAGGTAAGTCCTTGCCTCCCCACGCCAGACTGCATTGCTGGGAACCGTGACTTTTGCAGCTACTCCGGCCTCCGTGCACTTCCGGCGGAAATCCTTTGTGCACAGTCCAGCCTGGGTCCACGGCACTCTAACCTGCATTGCACGACCTCCTAAGTTGTTCTCCGGCGACGTGGGACTCCTTTGTGCGACTTCAGGTGAGCACCGTTTCACGCATCCTCGTAGTGCCTGTTTCTGGCACTTCTGCGGGTGCTACCTGCTGCTGAGAGGGCTCCCTGTCATGCTCGACGCCCCTTCTGTCTCCAGATGCAATTGGCGACATCCTGGTCCCTCCTGGGGCACAACAGCATCCAAAAACCCTAACCGCACGATTTGCAGCTAGCAAGGCTTGTTGGCGGTCTTTCTTCAGGAAAACACTTCTGCACGACTCTCCACGGCGTGGGGGATCCGTCCTCCAAAGGGGAAGTTCCTAGCCCTTGTCGTTCCTGCAGAATCTCCAGCTTCTACTGTCCAGTAGCAGCTTCTTTGCACCCACAGCTGGCATTTCCTGGACATCTGCCCATCTCCGACTTGCTTGTGACTTTTGGACTTGGTCCCCTTGTTCCACAGGTACCCTCGACTGGAAATCCATCGTTGTTGCATTGCTGGTTTGTGTCTTTCCGGCAGAATTCCCCTATCACGACTTCTGTGTCCTTTGGGGAACTTTAGTGCACTTTGCACTCACTTTTCAGGGTCTTGGGGTGGGCTAATTTTCTAACCCTCACTATTTTCTAATAGTCCCAGCGACCCTCTACAAGGTCACATAGGTTTGGGGTCCATTCGTGGTTCACATTCCACTTTTGGAGTATATGGTTTGTGTTGCCCCTATCCCTATGTGTCCCCATTGCATCCTATTGTAACTATACTTTGTTTGCAATGTTTTCTAAGACTATACTGCATATTTTTGCTATTGTGTATATATATCTTGTGTATATTTCCTATCCTCTCACTGAGGGTACACTCTAAGATACTTTGGCATATTGTCATAAAAATAAAGTACCTTTATTTTTAGTATAACTGTGTATTGTGTTTTCTTATGATATTGTGCATATGACACTAAGTGGTACTGCAGTAGCTTCACACGTCTCCTAGTTCAGCCTAAGCTGCTCTGCTAAGCTACCATTATCTATCAGCCTAAGCTGCTAGACACCCTATACACTAATAAGGGATAACTGGGCCTGGTGCAAGGTGCAAGTACCCCTTGGTACTCACTACAAGCCAGTCCAGCCTCCTACAGGGTGTGATCACCATTTGCCCACCAAGGCAGCTTCACCTCTGAGGCTCGCCTTTTGGTTAAACATGCTGAGTGGCTTCCTGCAAGGAGGTGGTAACATCTCCCTCTGTAGCAGGTTACTATTGTTACTGAGCCTGTGAGGTATTCACACTACTCCCCAGGAGAGAAGAAGGCTGTCTGGTGGCCAGTAATCATGCATGGCCACTGGACAAACTAAGCAACAGACTGGCAACTTTCTGAATGTTGCCTTTCCTTAAAGGTGACATTAGATTCGACTTGGGCTTCAATTCAGGTTCAGTGCTACAATTATTTAGATACCTTGAAGTACCCTAGTAGTCCCATTCAGAAGTTAGCCAGACTGAGTGGTCAGCTGGTAACACCATGTCAGGCAATGGGGCCACTAACCTTTTCAAAGCAAGAATGACAATCTGTAAAGTTTGCTGCCAGGGCATAATAAACAGCTCCCTGCCTTAGGGCTCCATAGGTCTTCCATAGGGGAGACATATGTTTTCTTAAGGGAAGTAGGGACTTTGCTACTGGTTTAAATGGCAAAGTTGAACTAACATTTTTAAAACTGCTCTTTCAGGCTGCAGTGGCAGGCTGGGAGCCATTTTGTACTTTGTCACATACAGGGTGGCACAATCAGTTCTGTAGCCCTTGTGGATTGTCCGACTTATATGCCCTGGGTAATCTTGGTACCATAAACTAGAGACTTTCAAGTAAGTCAGCTTATGCCAACTCGGGGCAGCTTATTCAACATACATTTTGTAATGGGTTAGAACACTGGCACTGAGGTCCGGTTAGCAGGCCTTGAAAAACCAGTGGCATTAGTCCAAACCTTTCGGGTGATCATGCAAAAAGAGGTATTTCCTTACAGAATGTCTAACCCACTTTCATCATGGAATGGACTTTCCATTGCACTATGCAACACTGTAAAAATGTTAAGGTCTCTGCCGTGGGAACCAAGATCTGCACTCTTTTCATTTATTACACAGCTGTAGAAATATAATTTATTCAGTTTGCAATGGGAAATGATAGTAGTTGTGGAATAATTGAGAAATTGAATGCTCTTGGGGTTGGAGTGATGTACATACCAGGACAATAATGCCTCAAATAAATAAACTGCCCCAGCCGGTAGTGTTGCTTCATTGGTGAAATCACATCTACATTTATAAGCTGAATATAAGTAACAGAAGCTAGAGGAGACCAACATATTCAGGTTGGCAAGCAGCCCCAGCCTGGGTCTTCCCCTCAAAGATCAACAAGAAGGTAAAACACTTCGCAGCATTCAGAACATGTCATGAGATTCCTCAGCTGAACCATAAAAAGAGACACTCCACAGATACACTCCTTGTGACATGATGACAAATATCAGTTGGGCACAGGAATTATCAAATATGGGCCTTTTAATGGGCTATCACTAGATAGAGCCACCACCTTCTCAACCAATATGGGGTTGTAAAAGTACAAGTGGCCAAGCTCCAGGATCTTGTCAGCAGCTAAATTGTTTGAGAATGCCTTACCAGAGGTGAAGACCGGCATTATTCAGTATCAGTTATGACCTTGGAATATACTCTTTTTCAGAGCAGAAACATTATATGAAGCTCTTAGCGGCTTCTAACGATTGCATAACCATGGGTACATATTGCACGGAAGTAGTGAAAGATTATGAAGTACCAACTAGAGTAATTTGGACATGCATTAAGTCCTAAAGAGGTTTCAGGATATCAATGTCCCAGATGAGGTCAGTTTCATAAGCATGGTCTACTACCATGGACATTTCACAGGTAACCTAGCACTACATCACTGACCCATTACTTGATCTTCTTTATGTTAATATATCTTTATTAACCTTTCACAAAGTAAGCAATTGTGCTTCCCTATTATATATAAGTAAGGTATCAACACAAGCCTGAAAGACAGTTCTTGTGAGGCTTGCTCACCAGATTGAACAGTACCAACATATTTTTTTTAATCTTTGACACAGCAATGGGTACCTCTTGCACCATATCAGATTGGTCTTCTAATCAGTCACCATAAAAGTATTTGCCATCTAACAGAGTTGCAGGGATATGTAACTAGGTGGTTTTCCTTTGATTTCCAGGATTTCTTTTGAGCTCACAAATGTTTTATTTTCTTTCATACGTATGCTATGTGAGAGTCTTATGAGACTGCAGGTCACTTTATGTATGAAGGCATGCTTATCAGGGATAACTCATGCAAAGTGAAAACTAACATGAAAATGAAAGGAGCAGTTTTGTCAACTAAGTTGTTAACAAGTTGAAGAATTGCCATTGAGTTGAGAAATGGATCTTGTCAATGGACTATCACTGAAGAAATATGGATGCAATCTATTAGAAAAGCAGAAAAATGTTTTAATGCATAGAGACATTACACTTTTGAGAGACCATATTTTCCCAAATGATACTAGACCTCATTGAGAGATAAGCAGTTGTATGATATTAATAGTAATTTATCTTGTATGGGTGACAGATTTGATGGACTTGTATGGTGTCCAAAATGCGTTTATACAGACATATGTTTTATATGCAATTAACCTGTCATAGCTAACACTCTATTTCTTGAATTATGCTGCTATAGTTAGTTACAATTTCAAGAACTTTCAATAAAAAGGGTTAAAAAAATAAGTATGCTATTGAGTCATCTAATCACTTCTATTTCTGTAGCTGAAGCTTGCCCTAGGGCTTTAATCTGAGGTTACATGACACTGCTCCTGTTAGCTTTATTTTTTTGTCTTAAATTTCAAAAGAGTGGTTGTCAACTTAGCTGTCTTCATGTCTGTCTCTACCGTTGTCTTATCCGTCTTCTGCAGAATTTCCAAAATCACTTGTATGGACATAGACAAGGGCATTGGGAATCAATCTCTGGAGGATGCTTTGCCTTTCTGTCCTCTCCTACATATGTAAAAGTGTAAGCTCTGTCATGCTTATCCTGACAAAGTGACATTAACAAACTCTATGGGCAAAATCTAAGCGAGACCTGTGGTGCTTTTAAAGAATGCAGCCTTGCAACTTGTGTTTACAAGGAGCCATGGCAGCTCACCATAAAAGTTACAATGGGATAAAGATTGAACAAGCCCTCTGCATTTCAGTATGGAGGGACTCCTGCCCAGTTAGCTATCCATTGTGACTTTTGTGGTTAGGTCAGCAAATTATTTAGTTTTTTTAAGCTATACTCCTGTTTGACTCCATGATGTCCACCAGTTCACTGACCCAATACTGTGGTAAGAAATATTATTGACACAAATATTGTTTACCGCAATATTGTGGTGCTATACTTATAACGGTAAGTACCAAAATATCTGAAAAAATATCATTTACACTAATAACGTCCAAAAATATACAAAATATTTTTTTTTTTATATAAAGTTTAAAGTAGTAAATGTTTTATTATATTATACTAATATAACGTAAATGAAATGAATTACACTAATATTTAGTGCTATATATAAATATACACTTAATATAACCACACAAATGCAAACATATATATATATAGTGTAACATAATGAATACAAATATTTATTGTACATTATATTAATTTAACAATACAATTCAGTAAAATGAGTGTCTATATATATATATATATATATATATATATATATATATATATATATATATATATATATATATATATATTTCCATAGTAATGAATTTTAAATATTAAAGTAATTTAAATAATGTAAAATAAATTATGAGGACGTGGCCAAGATGGCCTCTCATCTGACTGTAAAATACTGACTCCCAGCCTCACCTGACTTGCACACAGGGCTAAGAGGGATCCCCTGTGTTGGCTCCCTTCTTGTGTGGTGGGTGGGTAGCGGCTAGGGGACATTGTGGATTCTCTCCCCTCCTGGGCCCCAAGACAGCGGCGCTCCCGGCGAAAGCCCTGTAATAGAGCCCACACTGATCAGGTGAAGCCAACAAGGTGACTGCGGTATCTCTCCTGCACCAGGGACAAGCGCAGCACGTCTGGAAATTTTTGAACATGCACCACAAAGATCAAAATAAATCAATTAACTTAGTCCATATTGTCACAAACGTAGTTTTTCTTTTTATTAGAGTGTCCTTGTATGTAAAAACAAAACAGCCAACGCGTTTCGTCCTTATTGAAGGACTTCTTCAGGGCTTATAATATAAGTGTCACTCATTTTTCCCACACATTAATGGTGATTCTTTGCAAACGGCATGTCTACAAGCAGCCAGTACCCAAGGAATAGATTTTTTTAAGCCTGCATCTGAAAAACGTTCAAGCGCAGCGCCTGCCTCCTGAGAAGAGAGAAAGCGGACGTCGGGCCCTCTCCCGGGAATGAACTACAAGAAGTGCTGTCATGGAGGAGACCAATGCTGAGGGCCAACAAGACGCCGCCCAACCCACCCCCACAAGGCCCGTGGCCCTCAGGTACAGCAGCGACTGCGCGAAGTGGCTTGATCCCCTAGTGTAAAGTGGTTGGTGTGGTTTGACCTGTCCCGGGCCCAGGCCCGAACCAGAGCCCCCCCACCGGATGCACGTCTGATCCTGCTCATCCAGATCACAAACTCAGTGCTGAGGATCTTGGCCCCATTCCAAAAGACAAGCAGGGCCTCCATTACACGGAGACCCAGCTAGATCCGTAAGGCGATCGTCAGGCGTCCTCAACATAATGCACAGAGGTGAGAGGGGGCTTATTACTCTGACCAAGGTGGCCTGACTTTGTGCACACCTTATTGCTCAGGATGGCGCTGGGTGGACGGACTCGTCCCGATTGACACACAGCACCTGGCCGATCATGGTCACGCCCCCCCCCCCCCAATGTGAAGAACTGAAAACCTGTCCATGGAGGATACCTGTCTGAGAAGGTAGGCCCAGGCTACACGATACACAGCACAACAGCGGCGATAGTGATTCACCAGACCATTTACCATCACAAAACCACCAAAACTCTTCACAAGCCTGTGGCGTGCTGTTCGCCTGCTATCAAAGAGGATCTCCAGACAGTCAAAAGAGATCTCTCCCAAGATATGAAAGCAATGCGCAAAGACATAGCATAACTCGGGGACAAAGGGGGTCATTACAACCCTGGCGTACGGTGTTAAAGCGGCGATAAGACCGCAAACAGGCCGGCGGACAAAAAAAGGGAATTATGACCCTGGCGGAAACCGCCAACAAAGACAGCCACTTTAACACACCGCCCACCACGGCGGTACAGACAAGCAGCGCGGCGGTCACCGCCAACAGACAGGCGGGAGACAATGTACCGCCCATAGTATCAGAACACACCAATCCGCCACCTTTTCCAGGGCGGATTCACCGCGGATAAAAACACGGCGGAAACAGCTTTTGCTATGGGAAAACGCTCACCTGAACACACTCCACGAGGAACAACGACTCCATGGAGCCGGAACTCCAAATACTACCTGCCCTTGTCTTTCTGCTCCTCTATGACCAACAGCGACGTAGGCGCCGAAGATACCGGTGAGTACTGCACCTACGACACGGGGGAGGCAAAAGTTAGGTGGACACCCACCAAACACCCCCACGCCCACCCTCGCATATCACAACATACACACCAATGCAGTCAAAAATATCACATGAACAACCCATAATCCCCCCGGAAGAATGCAAAGACAAAGCGAATTGCGGTCAAACATTGTAATGTGCCAATATACATGTCATACAAAAATATACTGATATATATCTCGAAATCTGTCATAATTATATATACAATACAAGAAGTAGTGCAGATATGTACACAACAATGTCTGTGCACCAACAGTCCAAAAATGCATGGGCGAGGCCCACAATAGATACCTGACCAAAATCGGAGAGAACACTGCCGGGGCATCAGATAGAAACACTACAAGCACCTCAGGGGGAAGGGAAAGGGGGGCACCTCAGCCACATGAATGCGAAGCCAGATCCACGACGGGGCTCCATGCCCATTGATGTACATTGGAGTGCAAAGCCACAGTCTCTCAAGTCTCTACAGTGGGTGGGTTGCCCACTGTGCCATCCTGGGGAGTGCAAAGCCACAGTCTCTCAAGTCTCTACAGTGGGTGGGTTGCCCACTGTGCCATCCTGGGGAGTGCACAGCCACAGTCTCTCAAGTAGATGCAGTTCTCTACTGGTACTGGGTGGGACTGGTGCCCAGACTGGATGAGTCTCCCCGTGAAAGTTCCTGTCCTGTCACTGTCCCAGCTGCACATGGGATAAGGATGCCTGATGTGGCGGCCTATTCATACCTACACGGTCTTTGCTATGTTCAGCGGTGCTTTGCCATGGCGGTCTTTGCCCTGTTCAGCGGTGCTTTGCCATGGCGGTCTTTGCCCTGTTCAGCTGTGCTTTGCCATGGCGGTTCAGGACTGTTCAGCTGTGCTTTGACATGGCGGTCTTTGCCCTGTTCAGCGGTGCTTTGCCATGGCGGTTCAGGACTGTTCAGCGGTGCTTTGCCATGGCGGTCTTTGCCCTGTTCAGCGGTGCTTTGCCATGGCGGTTCAGGACTGTTCAGCGGTGCTTTGACATGGCGGTCTTTGCCCTGTTCAGCGGTGCTTTGCCATGGCGGTTCAGGACTGTTCATCAGTGCTTTGACATGGCGGTTCTGATACTGACATTGGTGTGTGGCATGACGATCTCCACACTGGACATTGGTGTGTGGCATGACGATCTCCACACTGGACATTGGTGTGTGGCATGACGATCTCCACAATGGACATTGGTGTGTGGCATGACGTTCCATCATTGCCCAGCCGGGCTGTGGCATCCTGGCCCCTCCTGGACTGTGACTCCGGCGGGCGGTGGTCTCTGGACCAGTGACGATACTTGGGCCCTCCTGGGCTGTGACTCTGGCGGTGGTCTCCTGACCAGTAACGATACTTGGGCCCTCCTGGGCTGTGACTCTGGCGGTGGTCTCCTGACCAGTAACGATACTTGGGCCCTCCTGGGCTGTGACTCCGGCGGTGGCCTCCTGACCAGTAACGATACTTCGGCCCTCCTGGGCTGTGACTCCGGCGGTGGTCTCCTGACCAGTAACGATACTTGGGCCCTCCTTGGCTGTGACTCCGGCGGTGGTCTCCTGACCAGTAACAACGGTGCTGGCGGTTGTG
Source organism: Pleurodeles waltl (assembly GCF_031143425.1). Taxonomy (NCBI): domain Eukaryota; kingdom Metazoa; phylum Chordata; class Amphibia; order Caudata; family Salamandridae; genus Pleurodeles; species Pleurodeles waltl. The sequence continues at coordinate 1,309,992,935 of NC_090437.1, read as the reverse complement.
TCTGGACCGCCGGAAATGATGGCGCACTTCTCCGCCGTGACACTCACAACAGGCTGGGGAGACTTCCTCTGGACCTTCCCCACCTTTTTTGGAGTTACAGCTGACTCACCAATCGCCTTCGATCCCATTTCAGTTGTAGTCCCACCAGGAGTCTTGACACGGTACGTCGTCCACTCTCCAATTTCAGAGCCTTTACAGGGGGTGGGCTGACAGTGCCTTGGCTCCGGGTCCTACTGCCTGCCCTGGTGGACAGTGCACTCCAAAAACCTGGAACACGCACCACTGGTACTGGAGGCTTTTTGGCTGAGGCGCTACGACGGGACTGATGAATTGGAGGGGGGAAGGGGGCAAAAGGTCAATTTGACATAGGGACAGTTTCTGACGGACACTGGGATGGGTAGTTGGAGGGGGTCTGGGAGTGGAGGAAGAGGAGGTGGTTGTAGGAGGGGTCACTTTAGGTGTTTTGGGTGCAGGTGCAGGTACTGGAGGCTGTCGTGAGGTGGATGGATGTTGGGTGAGTGATTGCCGGCGTTTGTGTAATTTGGGAGGGGGCGTCACAGACACACTGGGAGAGGACACAGGGGACGTGTAAATGGCAGTGGGGGTGCTGAGTGCAGGTGAGCGGCTTGTGGTGGTGGGTGTCCTGGTGCGAGTCCTAGTGCCTGTAGATGTGGTGCATGCAGGTGTGTGTGTAGACGAGACTGGGAGGGAGGAGGGAGAATAGGAGGAGGGGGACACAGTGGAGACAGTAGATGTTGCTGTGTCTGTATGGGTGTGATGCTTGTGTGAGTGCCTGTGGTGTGTGTTGTGCCTATGTTTGCTTGAGCTACTTTTGGGTGTTGACTTGTGTGCATGCTGGTCTGTAGGTGTGCTTGGGATGGGCTGGGGTACAGGGGATTGGGTCTGGGTGGAGGAAGTTGGAGGGGGGAGGCTGGACACAGGGACAATGGCTGCCATCAGTGCTGAGGCCAGAGATTGCAGGGTTCGCTGAAGGACAGCCTGACCAGAATGAATGCCCTCCAGGAATGCATTACTGTGTTGCAACTCTCGTTCTACACCCTGGATGGCATTCACAATGGTAGACTGCCCAACAGTGAGTGACCTGAGGAGGTCAATGGCCTCCTCACTGAGGGCAGCAGGGGTGACAGGGGCAGGGCCTGAGGTGCCTGGGGCGAAGGTGATACCCACCCTCCTGGGTGAGCGGGCACGGGGCGAACGCTGAGGGGCTGCTGGGAGGGCGGTGCTGGTAGGGGAGGTGGCGGCTGTACCTGTAGAAGTGGGGTGCACAGATGGTGCCGCCACCACAGGGGAGCTCACATCGGCGGACGAGTCAGTGTCGCTGGTTGCTGATCCTGTGGCCGACGTGAAGCTCCCCTCGCCCTCCGTCTCACTGGTGCATTCAGAGTCTGTGGTGTGGCCCTCCATGGCCATGTGGGATGCAGCTCCCTCGTGCTCCGGTGCCACTGTACCTCCGCCTGATGATGCTGATGTACAAAAGGACAGGGAGAGCAGGAAAAGGGGGGGAGACAGAAGAAAGAGAGTTTTAGTGCATGGCATACCGCTACCGTTGGCGGACAAGACAGACGCAGCAGCCCCATGCATTACGCCGTGCTCCTGCCCTCTGCACATGCAATTTCTGGGATATGGCCTACATGGCAATGGTAGAAATCTGCGCACATGGATGGCAAAGGGGCAACTATACATCAACTTGCCACTGTTCTGAGCTGGGGTAGAGTGCCACATGGCCTACATTACAGAGGGGCCTTGCCTACCTAACTCGCCCTGGCCTAGGGACACACACAGCCCACCTCCTCCACCCAGACACCTCCACTGCACGCAAAGTCCACAGAATGAGGTTCTACTCACCCCCTTGTGTCTGCTGTGATGTCCTTAAGCGCCCATCCAACTCCGGGTAGGCCACCGCCAGGATCCGGAACATCAGGGGGGTCATGGTGCGACGGGCACCCCTCCCACGTTGGGAGGCCATCCCCAGTTGAGCCTCCGCCGTCTTCTTGCAGCAGCAGCGAATGTCCTCCCATCTCTTACGGCAGTGGGTGCCCCGTCTCTGGTGGGCCCCCAGGGTCCGGACTTCCTTGGTGATGGCACGCCAAATGTCCCTCTTCTGGTGGGCGCTGACCTACATGACATGCACAAGGAAAGAGGAACAGTCATTACCTACTGCACCGTCAATGTGAGTGGCCCCCTCCCTACTCTGGCCATGTGGCCCATTCATTCCCATGCATTTATGTTCTATGATCTCTGCACCCTTCTCTCTTCCAACCAGCCCTCTCCACCCAGGCATAGCCCATCCAACGTGCTCCCTGTGTACTGACCTGTTGGTCTGGAGGACTGTAGAGTAGCATGTACTGGGGGAGGACCCCATCCACAAGTTTCTCCAACTCCTGTGCAGTGAAGGCAGGGGCCCTTTCCCCAGACGCAGCAGCCATCGTTGCTTCAAGACCGAGGTCACAGCAGCACTAGCAGTGTAGGTCCTCTACTGTCGAAGGTCAGGTATCTAGTGATTGAAGAGATAGAAAATGGCGGTGACGTCCGCGGCGGTGACGTCCGCGGCGGGGCGCATCATCCCCGCCGGCGCACCTGTTCATTGGCTCCTGGGACCCATAGGTTCCAATGTTAACCAATGCAGCATTGTGCCGCGCTCTACGACCGCCTACCGCGACGGTGTCCAACGCCAGCGCAGTTACCCCACAATTCCATTGTCCCATTTTAGAGGTCAGGCAGCCGCCATTTCAGGGGCCCACATGGCTTCATTTACTACTGCGTCACACATAGCTAGGCCTATAATCAACACACATACAGGAAGGGGTTTTGTGAGTGGTGTAGTCTTGTGTGTAACTGTGGGTACATACCTGGAGGAATAGTGACTGGTTCTTCGCTGTTGTCCTTCTTAGGCACCGTCAGCTGGGACATATGAGAAGATGGCGGAATCCTCCGGTGTACCGACCGCTGGTGGACCTGTTGACAATGGAAGAAAGATATTTGATCGTGACCTACCGGTTTGACTGTGCCACAATCCAGGAACTATGTAGCCAGTTGGAGCCAGACCTGATGTCACCAATCCGCCATCCGACTGGAATCCCCCCTGACGTGCAGGTGCTATCAGTGCTCCATTTCCTTGCAAGTGGGTCATCTCAGACTACTGTGGCCATGGCATCAGGGATGTCCCAGCCTATGTTTTCCAACGTTTTGTCCAGAGTGTTGGCTGCCCTGCTGAAACACGTAAGAAGATACATCATTTTCCCTGAGGTGGAGGATTTGCCTACAGTTAAAGGTGACTTCTATGCCCTTGGACATATCCCCAACGTCATAGGTGATATTGATGGGACCCATGTAGCTCTGGTCCCCCCCCCAGAGGAGTGAACAGGTGTGCAGGAACAGGAAGAGTTATCATTCGATGAATGTCCAGATGGTCTGTTTGGCAGACCAGTACATCTTGCAGGTAAATGCTATGTTCCCTGGCTCTGTGCATGACGCCTACATCCTGCGGAATAGCAGCATCCCTGATATGATGGGTCAACTCCAGAGGCACCGTGTATGGCTATTGGGGGTCTCTGGTTACCCCAACCTTTTGTGGCTATTGACCCCAGTGAGGAATCCCAGGACCAGGGCAGAGGAACGGTACAATGAGGCCCATGGGCGGACTAGGAGGGTGATCGAACGCACATTCGGCCTCCTGAAGGCCAGGTTCAGGTGCCTCCATATGACAGGTGGTTCCCTATTCTACTCACCGAAGAAGGTGTGTGACATCATCATCGCCTGCTCCATGCTCCATAATTTGGCATTGCGACGCCAGGTGCCTTTTCTGCAGGAGGATGATCCAGATGACGGTGTTGTAGCAGCTGTGGAGCCTGTGGACAGTGATGAGGATGAAGCTGAGGAAGACGAAAAAAACAACAGGGAGTCAGTCATACTGCAATATTTCCAGTGAGACACAGGTGAGTACATTTTCAGGTTTAACATTACATTAACTCTCACACGTCTACCTCTATCCTGTACCTACATTTCACTCACTATTTGTTAATTGAGTTGTCCCCTTCCAATTCAGTTTCACAAATGTGGTAACCTACGTGTCAACAGCTTGCACCCTTGAAAGGCTTGTGATGTGTGACATTGGTATGTTGGCCTTCCAATGGGTAACCCTTTTTGACACTGTAATTGACAATACAAAGTTCAAAATCATAGACTGACTCCAGTTTTATGAGTGTTTCAAGGGTGTTTATTTAAGTGCAGAAAAATGAAGGGGGGTTGTGAAATCGGGATGGGTTATGGTGGAAGAATGTCCATGGCAGAGTCCAGTCTATTAGTCTCACAGGTACATTGCACATCTGGCCATTGGAAGTGGAGCTGGGGCAGTTCCAATCTGGACAGGGTAACAAAGTGGGACAGTGGGGGGACAATCAGGGTAGTCTTATTTCCTGGCGGGGTCTTGCCATCTTGCTCTGTCCTGTTCCTGGATCTCAGGGACCGCTTTCGTGGTGGTTGTCCGTCTGCAGGGGATGGGGTGCTGGTGTGGTGGTCCTGTGGCGGGGCGTCCTGTCCACTAGCGCCGGCAGAGGTGGTGGGCAGTTCATCGTCCTGGCTAGTGTCAGGGGCCCCTTGGAGTGCCACAGTCTCCCTCAAGGTCTGCTGTATGTCCTTCAGCACCCCTACGATGGTGCCCAAGGCGGAGCTGATGGTCCTGAGCTCCTCCCTGAACCCCAAATACAGTTCGTCCTGCAGGCGCAGGGTCTCCTACAACTTGTCCAGGACCGTAGCCATCGTCTCCTGGGAGTGGTGGTATGCTCCCATGATGGAGGATAGGGCCTCGTGGAGAGTTGGTTCCCTTGGCCTGTCCTCCCTCTGTCACACAGCAGCCCTCCCAGTTCCCCTGTGTTCCAGTGCCTCCGTCCCCTGGACCGTGTGCCCACTGCCACTGCCCCCAGGTCCCTGTTGTTGTTGGGGTGGTGGGTTAGCCTGGGTGCCCTGTAGTGGTGGACACACCGCTGATTGACCTGTCCTGGGTAGGAAGGTATGGGCCCGCTGGGTGGGTGCTGTGCTGGTGTTACCAGAGGGTGGAAGTTCGGTGTTGGGCTGTGGCTGGGCAAGGGGAACCGACTGTCCTGAGGCCCACGATGGTCCGGGCTGGTCATCAAGGTCCAGAAGGGCAGAGCTGCTGTCGTCACTGTGGGCCTCTTCTGGGGGTGGAGTGGTGTTGTCTGGACCCTCTGGTGTGGTGACGTTCCTTCGGGTTCCTGCGGGGGTATAAGTACATGATTATTGCATGTGTGTGTTTCATGGTGTGCAATGGTTGGGTGTGTGTGTACCCCAGTGCAGGCATTCCTGTGTGGGGGCTTGTGTGCTGATGGTTGGGGGGTGTTCTGGGTATGTGCAGTGGGCATGCTTTAGTGATGGGTATCCATGCTTAGTTGTGTCAGGCAGGTCTTGGGGTTGGGATGGGTGGTTGGTGTTATGGGTACATTAGTGAGGAGTTAGGGTGATAGGGGAGGGTGTGAGGGTGGGGGTGTGTGATTGCATGCAGGTAAGGTGGGGGATATGATAGTTAAGATTTGACTTACCAGTGTCCGTTCCTCCAACGACTCCTGCGAGGCCCACAGGATGCAAGATGGTCAAGACTTGCTCCTCCCATGTTGTTAGTTGTGGGGGAGAAGGTGGGGGTCCGCCGCCAGTCTGCTGTACCGCGATGTGGTGCCTGGATACCGTTGAATGCACCTTCCCCCGTAGGTCGTTCCACCTCTTCCTGATGTCCTCCCTATTTCTTGGGTGCTGTCCCACAGCGTTGACCCTGTCCACTATTCTTTGCCATAGCTCCATTTTCCTGGCTATGGATGTGTGCTGTACCTGTGAGCCAAATAGCTGTGGCTCTACCCGTAGGATTTCCTCCACCATGACCCTGAGCTCCCCTTTAGAGAAGCGGGGGTGTCTTTGGCGTGACATGGGGTGGTATGGGTGAGGTGTGGGGTGGTGTATGTGTTGATGAGTGTGGTGAGTGTAGTGGTATGTGGTGTTTGCATGCAGGTAAGGTGGGGGATATGATAGTTAAGATTTGACTTACCAGTGTCCGTTCCTCCAACGACTCCTGCGAGGCCCACAGGATGCAAGATGGTCAAGACTTGCTCCTCCCATGTTGTTAGTTGTGGGGGAGGAGGTGGGGGTCCGCCGCCAGTCTGCTGTACCGCGATGTGGTGCCTGGATACCGTTGAATGCACCTTCCCCCGTAGGTCGTTCCACCTCTTCCTGATGTCCTCCCTATTTCTTGGGTGCTGTCCCACAGCGTTGACCCTGTCCACTATTCTTTGCCATAGCTCCATTTTCCTGGCTATGGATGTGTGCTGTACCTGTGAGCCAAATAGCTGTGGCTCTACCCGTAGGATTTCCTCCACCGTGACCCTGAGCTCCTCCTCAGAGAAGCGGGGGTGTCTTTGGCGTGACATGGGGTGGTGTGAGTGAGGTGTGGGGTGGTGTATGTGTTGATGAGTGTGGTGAGTGTAGTGGTATGTGGTGTTTTGTGCGTGGATGTTGTGTGGGTGATGGTGTAGTGTGCCTCTGTGTGATGGGGTTCTCTATTCTGTGCTGTCTCTCTATGGCGTTCTCTCTAATTTTGGGTGGTAGGGGTTTGTGGGTGATGTGGGTGTGTGCTTTATATTGTGTTGGATGTGTGGGAGTGTTGTTTGTATGTGTATCAGGTGTGTGTATTTGGAATTGTCCAATGTGGCGGTGTTTTGGAGCTGTGTGTGTATTTTGAGCGCGGCGGTGTGTACCGCCAATGGAATACCGCGGTTGAAAGACCGCTGCGTGGATTCGTGGGTCGTAATGGCATGGGCGTGTTTCTGTTGGCGTGGAGGTGGAGGATTTGTTTCCGCATGTTTATCGCTGACCTTTGGTGTGGCGGTGTTGTGTGGGTGTCTGAATTTCGGCGGATTCTGTGATGTGTGTCATAATAGCTGTGGCGGGCTCCCGCGGCGGCGGCGGTGTGTTGGCGGTCTTCTGCACGGCGGTAAGCGCCTTTTACCGCCAATGTTGTAATGACCCCCAAAGTGTCAATGCTGGAGGACAGAGAAACACCTCAGGACGAAGAAATCGAACACCTTGGCCAAGAAGTCCTCCATCTCAGGGAGCAACACATCGACCTTCAGGCCCACACTGAAGATCTAGAGAACAGATCTCTGCACAATAATATCCGAATCAGGGGGGCCCGATCTGGAGTGGAAGAAGTAGACGTGGAGTCTTACGTACAGGCTCTCTTCACTCAGGTCTTAGAATCCTCTGGCGACAAGCAGATCCAGCTGGACAGAGCACACAGAGTTGGCCTACCCCAGATGGGGGCCACGAGACCCGCCAACATACTGGTCTGTGTCCATTACTTCCCCTTTAAGGAGAAAATTTTGCGCAAGGCGAGAGATCAGCACCCTCTGAAGTTTAGAAGGTACTTCTTGACATTATACCAAGATCAGTCTGACCTCACATTGCAGAAATGCAGAGATTTTCCCCGTGTGACCTCTTTCCTCTGAGAGCAAGGCATCTCATACTCGTGGGGACAGCCATTTTGACTGATTTTTAAATGGAAAGAAACACCTTACCATCTTTGTTCGCTGAAGGCTGCATTTACTCTGGGAGGACTTGAGCCAGAGCCTGCTGGATAAGCACCCTCTAACCCCGAGACCCGGAAAGCCAAGACAGGAACCAGATGGTGGAGGCAGGGTGACCAACCCTGGTGACATGCGCCCGGACCCAAATACCATGGCCCAGGAGCAGAGAGCCATCTTGGAAACTCTGCAGAGAGATTCGAACACCTAACAACGACCGGAACAATGCTGAGCCCTAGACGTAGCAAGACACAGCATTTTCTGGGGATGAACATCCGGACCAAAGTTTGAGCATCAGGGATGCCACCAGCACAAATCTTGGACCAGTTTCATGGACTTTCCACTGGAATGCCTATTGCTCTTCCCAGAGTGATGGCTCTACCAGGGACATTTTGTTAAGTTTGTTGCTGTTATGTTTATATGGGGTAATTTTTATTCTTGGGAGTACGCCTATGTTAGGGCAAGCCATCCTCAGCGGCATCACTCAGTTCTTTTCAGCATAGTTGCACGCACACATCACCAGCACACTCTGAAAGCTCCATATGTGGCACGGCTACAATTCCTGCCATCGGGTTCATGACATCCACAAAGGAGAGCATACACGTGATATCCCTGAATGTGAAGGGCCTGAATAATCCTGTTAAGCTGCGGGCTGTGCTCTCATTTTTAGAGGGATCAAAGACAGACATTTGTCTCATACAAGAGACACATTTGATGGCTAGTGATTGGCACCGTCTGCACTCTAAATACTTCCCACAACAATTCCACTCCTTGACTCCCACTAAATGAGCAGTGATAGCTGCTCTAGTAGCCCGCTCCTTTCTTTCAAGGGGAGATAGGGCCTAAACTAGCAGAGATAAAGGGATGCCTACTGCTCTACCATATCCATGCTCGTTGGTGTTGGGCCCCCTATACGCACCCAATGAAGGCCAAGAACCTTTCCTTTGCAAGGCAGTGGCGGAGATGATTGCCACGAGGATTGGTTAATATTGTTAGGGGGGACCGCAACATAGTCTTTGGACTGTTCAGCCGTCGGACAAGGGGGAACAGGGGAACTAACTAATGAGAGCAAGGCCTGGCTGCGGGAAGTGGGTCTGAGGGACCTATGGCGGGAAACCCATCCGAACACACGCAACTTTGCATTTTATTCTCACGCACATAAAACGTATGTACGGCTAGACCACTTTCTGGGGACCAAAGAGATCTTAAATTTGTCCCACTACTCTAGACATAGGCACCAGATCACTCTCAGATCACGCTGCAATAATGGCTGATGTGGCACTCCAGCTGACGACTCGCACATACCAGCCCTGGCAACTACGTGAAACCCTTCTGCACAAACCTGAAGTACTCCAGCAAATGTCTACCACAATGCATAATTTCCTTGCCACCAATGGCACACCTAGCACTCCCATTTCCCTTATCTGGAACACATTGAAAGCATTGATCAGGGAGGAATTTATTGATATTTCAGCAGCAGATAAGAAGGCACGAAAGGACGTCAGCGAAGTTCTAGAAGAGCGGGTGAGGGAATTAGGACACATTCATCAATGTACAGGTGTCCCTCAGGTCTGGAAACAGCTGAAAACCACCAGGAAACAGCTAGCAGGGCTAGATATAGACAGGGCAGAATATTCACTACTACACCTCAAACACTCATTTTACACGGGAGGGGATACGAGTGGCCGACATCTCGCCAACAGATTACGAGCCCAAAGACAAGAAACATGGGTGGAGGCCTTAAAAAGGGAGGACGGGGCAGAGATTAGGGAGGATTATCACATAGCAAATCAATTTTGCAAATTCTATGTGGACCTGTACTTGGCCAGTCACTTCCACTAGAACAGTCTAGCCATTATCTACAGGAAACAAACCTTACCAAGCTCACTAGAGAACAAACTCATGACCTAGACAAACCTGTTTGTATGGAAGAAGCCATAGCGGCCATCGCAAAACAGAAACCCCACAAGTCACTGGGTCCAGGTGGGTTCCTGGCCTTGTTTTACAAGACGTTCTGTACGGTACTACCTCCGCTACTCACTAGACTTTTTTATTCCATTGCAAGCTCCGGCACTATCTCCCCCTCCATGCTGGGAGCATGAAATAGCGTCATCCCTAAACAGGGAAAAGATAGGCACCTATGCGGGTCATACTGCCCTATATCCCTTTTAAATGACAATGCCAAACTCTTCACGAATATCTTGGCAGCCCATTTGAACATGTTCATGCCAGGCCTCATGCTCCCGCCCAGGCAGGTTTTATTCCATACAGGCAGTGCAGCAACAACACCAAATGGCTGCTCCATATTGTTGACAAGACACCCCAATTTACAAGGTAGATCATGCTCCTCTCTGTTGATGCAGAAATACATTCAACCACGTGCACTGTCCCTACCTAGAACGAACACTGACCAACTTCAGCTTCGGAGAGAATTTCCGCTCATGGATCCTACGCAATTACAACCAACCCAGGGCCACAGTCAACGGCGTAACATCTGCCCCACATACCATCAGTAGATGGACTAGACAAGGTTGTCCTCTCTCGCCCCTACTAGTTGTGCTGTATATGGAACCATTTGCGCAAGGAGTAGGCGACAACCCTGACATCACCGGGGTTAGCCTTGGTGAGGAGGAACACTTAATTCAAGTTATTAGTTCAGTAACTTAAGTCAAGATGATGATACTCCAGAAGATATTCTTCTTGTTCCAGACACTCCTGATTGACTTAATATGGGCTGGAAAATGCCCTCGGATGAGCAGGGACAGGAGGTATCCTCCCCCCCAGGGAAGTGGGACTGGGAATCCCACATTTACAGAGTTACTTCCAGACAGCCGAACTCCGGTACCTGATAGAGTGGTCACAACCTGAGTCAGAGAAACACTGATTCTTCATGGATCAGGCAATAGCGGGCACTCACCTATGGAAGGGCCTTAGAAGACCCATGAGAGCATAGGGGTTATACTCCTTCCCAATCACGAGAGTGACATTGAAGGTGTGGGACTGGTCGCTGTCCACAAACACCTGATGATATTCCCATCACCCTTGATTTCATTCCTGGGGAATTCAGATTTCACCCTAGGTCTCGACCAGGATGCATTTTACCATTGGCAAAAAGGTGAATGTCAGTCTATCGAACTTCTCTTCAACAAGGATGGTCCCATCCCATCAGGTTAACGGAAGCGCCTATACAAGCTCCCAGAGACAGAACGACTCTGTCATATACAAGTTAGACATTGGCTCTCTCAATGTCCCACTTGGAAAGGAGCGAGCCGCCTCCTGACGGTGTTTGAGAAATGGCTTATTAGGAAAACTAGCAACAGGCCATCGATATCCGCACTCTACCATTTCCTGCTACCTGCCTTCCCACCAGATAAAGCCCCAAGCCAAATGCATTGGGAACAGGAACTTGGTAGACAACTTGCCTCGGAAGAATGGGGTGACATATACTTCAGAGCTAAACATGCGGCCAATAACAGCTGGCATTGAAACGGCCACAAAACTTGTGACATATTTGTACCTGACACCACCCAGACTCCATAGAGGCAACCCAGCCCACACTCTGCTGTGCTTGCGACATTGTGGTGAACATGGGACTCTGCTCCACATACTATGGGACTGTGCCAAAGTCACTTCGTTCTGGGCGGCGGTCCTGAATGACATAGACGATTGCCTGGACATAACCCTCCCTAGATTTCCAGCTTACATGCTTCTGGGCCTCCCAAACCCGCTTACCTATCCACTCAAGTCCCACAAAGGCTGACAGAGAAGACTTGCGCTGGGGGCAGCACATCAGACAATCCTCACGCTCTGGAAAACAGGTAAGCTCCCCACACATCAAGCGTGGCTTCACAAGTTGTGCCATATACTAGGAATGGAGAAACTTACTTAGTACTGATGGAGCAAGGCAGCGCCTATAGAGAAATTTGGGAACAATTTATAGCCTTACTGTCCAAAGAATTGTGATAACTGACTTGCCCTAAGTATTTGGGCATTCTCAGCCTCACGGAGCCACCACCACACACTTGAACAGATTTACTACGCTACACTACACACATGCCCACCGAGGGCTGAGTACTTGATAGAAAAACTGCTAGTGACCTCCTGGGGGGGTAGTGGATGCTGGGTAAGTTGGGGACCCAGTTCACAGCCGACACTTTTGACCTACATGCACAGCTTCTCAAGTTCCCCATTTCCCTTCGGATGTAGGTGGGTGTATGTGTTGACCAAAACTTTAATAAAGAGTTGAACCAGAAAATATGTTATGTATTCATTATGTTGATAGATAGATAGATAGATAGATATAGATAGCTATAACATGCATAAACAAAACCACAAGAATATAAATAATTCAATAAGAAGCAATATATTAATGCAGACAATTAGTAAAATGTTAAACATTTCAATCCCCCAAAAAACAAATTTACTAAAAATACTATAAAAAATCAAATACATTTAACAATAAAAACAAATGATATAAAATGCTATAAAACCTAAATATCCAATATTATGAAAACTACTGGGGTCTAGGTATTTTAAATATACTATTTCCACTCCAGTTTATGCAAAAGAAGGGCACGTGTTGAACTTCAGAGGGATCATATTTACTAATCCTACTCCAGTTATGGCAATAGTAGGGAAAGTGTTGATCTGCTGAAGAGTTAGATTTACTATTCCTATTCCAGTCACTGCAACAGTAGGGAATGTTGTCAATGCAACAGTAGGGAAAGCTTAGGACTTCGGAGGGGTTACATTTACTGTTCCTACTCCATTCTATGCAACAGTAGGGAAATCGTTGGATTTTAGAGTGGTGAAATTCACTATTCCCACGCCAAAAAACAGCACAATAGTAGGAAAAGTGCTGGACTTTGAGAGGTATAATTTATTATTGTCACTCCAAACAGTGCAAACAGTAGGGACAGTGTTGGACATAGGAGGGGTTAAATTTATTATTCCCATTCTAAACAGCACAACATTAGGGAAAGTGTTGGACTTTGGAGGGGTAAAATTGATTTACTATTCCCACTCTACTCTGTCAGCAGTAGGTAAGCCACTGAACTTCAGATGAGTTGTATTATTCTCACTCCAAACAGCGCAACAGTAGAGAAAGTGTTGTACTTAGGTAGAACTGTTTTTAGTACTCCTACTGCAGTCTAGGCAAGAGTAGGGAAAGTACTTCATTCAATCAATCAATCAATCGGGGATTTGTAAAGCGCACTACTCACCTGTGAGGGTCTCAAGGTGCTGAGAAGGGGAGGGGTGGAAGGCAGGGGGGAGGTACTGCTACTGCTCGAACAGCCAGGTCTTGAGAAGTTTCCTGAAGGTAAGGAGGTCTTTGGTCTGGCGCAGGTGGGTGGGAAGAGTGTTCCACATTTTGGCGGCGAGGTGCAAGAATTCAAACACATTATTACATATATGAGTAGCTCCATAAATGTTGAAAAAACTTAAACTTAATATACAAATTAATAATTAACATGATATATATAGGTATAGCTATAAAATAAAGAAACAATCAATTTACATAATTATTATTCAGAAAATAAATAATTGGTATTCTATCCCTATACCCCTACAAACCTAGCAACCCACAGCTAAAATATAACTAAAACAATGTGTTCCATAATTTGCATTTTAAAATTCAATTACATCATTAATTTACACATACAAATTAATTGCTAATTAATTTATTACTTAATTACATTCCCCCCATACTCCTACAAACCTAGCATACTGTAAAAAATATAAGTAAAATAAATCAGTATTTCATATTTTACATAATTGAAAATCAATTAAATCATTAATTAACAATTCATAATAAATTATTAATTATTTCTTAATTAACTTCCCACCGTATACCCCTACAAACCTAGCAGCCCAAAACTAAAGTATAAGTAAAACAAATAAGTATTCCATAAATTACATAATTAAAAATCAATGAAATAATTGTTAATTATTTAATTAAATTCCCATCCAGTACTCCTACAAACCTAACAGCCCACAAACCACAAAAAATAAAAATAAATCAGTACTAAATAATTAATATAATAAAATATCAATCATCTAATTAAATATAATGTATGAAATAATTCCTAATTAATTATTACGTAATTAACTTCCCACTCATCTACCTATGAACTCAACAACCCACTGCAACACTATAAATTACTATTATAAATGAAATAAAAAATTCGAAATCACTTAGAATTATATGCTACATTTTAAAAACAAATAATAGCATTTATATAAACAGTAGTAACACATAAAGTCAATATACCATCTACAACATAATAAAATAATTAACAATATTTTAACCATTATATTACTGAAAATGATATTAAAAATCTTAGTATTATTTAAGACGATACTACTTACCTCAAAAAACAATATTCTTGTCAACAATAGTCTTACATCATGATATTTATGTATCACAATATTTTATTTCCAATATTTCTGTCTCCCAATATTTCCAACTCAATATCAATCAATCAATCAGTGTATTTGTAAAGCGCGTTACCACCCGCGAGATCTTGAGCCGCTTTCTGAAAGTCAGCAGGTCATCGGTCTTGGTAGGGGCAGGGGAAGGGGAAGGTTATTCCAGGTCTTGGCGGCGAGGTGGGAGAAAGATCTGCCTCCGGTAGTCGCTCTTCAGATGCGGGGGATGGTGGCGAGGGCGAGGTCGGCTGAGCGGAGTTGGCGGGACGGAGTGTGGCAGTTGAGTCGTCTGTTGAGGTAGCCTGGATCGGTATGTGGAGCGCCTTGTGTGCGTGGGTGAGGAGCTTGACGGTTTTCTCAGAAGGGTAGTGATGTAGCTGTGGCGGTGGGCATCGAGGATCAAGCGTGCAGATGCATTTTGTATGCATTGCAGTCGTTTGAGGAGTTTGGCCGGGGCTCCTGCATAAAAGGCGTTTCCCTAGTCAAGTTTGCTGCTGACGAGGGCTTGGGTGACTGTTCTTCTTGTATCTGTGGGGATCCATCTGTAGATATTACTGAGCATGCGGAGGGTGCTGAAGCAGGATGAGGAGACGGCGCTGACTTGCTTGGTAATGGAGAGTGCTGAGTCAAGGATGACGTCCAGGTTGCATGCTTGGTTGGTGGATGTTGGGGGTGATACTAGAGCGGTCGGCCACCAGGAGTCGTCCCAGGCTGAGGGGTTGGAGCAGAGGATGAGGACCTCTGTCTTATCTGAGTTCAACTTTAGTTTGCTGTTCCTCATCCATTTGGCGATAGGCTTCATTCCATTGTGGAGGTTGGATTTGGCGGTGAGGGGGTCCTTGGTGTGGGAGAGGATCAGTTGGGTGTCGTCGGCGTAGGAGATGATGTTGAGGTTGTGTAGTCGGGCGACGTGGACGAGCTTGCCATGTAGACGTTGAACAGTGTAGGGCTGAGGGATGATTCTTTGGGAACGCCGCAGATGATCTTGGAGGCTTCGGAGCAGAAAGGGTGGAGGCGTATGCTCTGGGTTCTGCCGGAAAGGAAGGAGGTGATCCACTCTAAGGCTTTGTCTCGGATCCCTGCATTGTGGAGGCGTGTGCGTAGGATGCGGTGGCAGACGGTGTCGAAGGCGGCTGAGAAGTCCAGGAGGATGAGAGCCGCGGTTTTGCCGTGGTCAAGCAGGGCCCTGATGTCGTCGTCTAAACTCCTGTCCACTGCTGCTGCTCATATGGGCCTTCTCAACAGCTGGATGAACAAGGTGGCATTGAAACCAAACATAACTGTACCATTATATGGACGTGCTTACTGGAAACTTTCATCAGTAACAAGCAGTCAATAAAAGCACAGCTCCAAATAGCTGGAGTTATCTTTCTGCTCTAACAACCCCCCATCACTAAATTACAAAAAACAGAATTACATCATAGGATGCAGTATTGTTTGCCTGTGTTTTGCTAATATACTGTAGACTTTCTGAAAGTTTATTTAGAAAAATCTGACAGCCTTGTTGTTTGAATGTGGCTTGTTGAGCCAATCTCTCACCTAACCCTGTGACCAGCCATTTCAAAAACCTTGATCTTGAAACAGTTCTTCCTTAGCACCTGGGTCTTAATTAATACGTGGAACGTTTCCAGCATCCGACATGTATTTCAGCAGTTTCCAGTCACCTTCATGAATGTGTTGCCAAATTGCAAACCCTGTAAGACTGAACCAACATCTGAAGGACCAACTCCATTAGTGTGGGCGGCAGTATTAACGGATTGAATCACGAAGCAGGCATAGAGGACAACGGACCCATCATTCCAAACTTTTGGGATTAGGTTGGCCACCTCAGCATTTGGCTTTCACTACCAATGCCAGAATTTTCATTAAAGGGACAGAATACAAAAAAGGTTATATTGACCTACTCTCCAGGTATGATCAAGGCCATTCCTTCAGTAGATCTCTTGACTATCTGGGATTGTAGGTGTCCATCTCTGGGTCTCTCTTGAGTGTAAATGTCACTTTCCCCCTATATTGTGGTTTGTGGACAAACAGTCCTGAGCTGTATACCCACCCCTTATCTGGTGGCTTATTCATCCTTAGGTGCACACTGTCCACTGACTGCTGTGATACTTTGACCATTGAAGATAGAAAGGATACCTCATCTCCCTGAACTGAAATGTGAAGCTACCTTCACACATTGTTGTGCACTGATCATTGCAATCTTAGGTCGATTTAGAAATTGCCTCTTTTACTTCAAAATGATTTCAGAATCCAATCTAAAAGAAGACTCAAGAGTCAATCTCAGGCTTGTAAACTGCTAAAATTAAGTCTCAAAAGCCTTCAAATTTTTCCGGAACAATAATGTCTGTAGGTTGGGAAACTGTCCAATGCAAAGACTTTCAACTCATGGGGGCTAACACTGAAAACCTTCTGCCTCCCGATCTGCTTTTCTGATATTTGGGAGCAATCAGTGAGTTAGGATGAGCAGATCTCAAATTGTGTAAAAACACAAACTTTTTAATTTTGTCTGAAGCAAATGTTGGCATTAAGTTGTTCACGCTGTTAAAAACTACAGCAAAGTTTAAATGTTATCCTTTGTTTCACTGGAAGCCAGTGCAACTTCTTTAACAATTGTGGGACATGACTATGTTTTGGGACAACATAAATCAACTTAGCTGCCTCATCCTGTATGACTTGAAGTTTATGTAACATGGCATTAGGCAGGCCAGCAAAAATCACATTAGCATTATCCAATCTAGATAGTATAGTTGCTTTTACCATTGCTTTCCATGGTTGAAAGGTCACTACGGCGCTATTTTCCTCATTGTTTTCAATAAGAAAGTGCATTTGGACACCAGAGAGCTCACTTGGGTCTGCATTTAAAGATTACCATTAATCATGACCCTTAGGCTCTTAACTGCCAATGAGGGAGGTAGTAACAGAACAAGTTCAGTAGTCAAATAATGTTGATCTCAAACACAGATCTTATTATGTAACAAGACTACCTACGTCTTGTCGCCGTTTAACTTAAGTTGGTTCAGCTCCATCCAACCATAATGTCCTGGAAATGTGCAGACGCTGTATCAGTACTATCAGATGAAACAATAACTGGGTGTCATCTGCTTGCTTATTGACAACACAGCATCTGTTTACCAATTCTATGATGATGAACCTTATATAAAGATTGAATAAATGAGGGGACAGTGAGGATCCTTGAGGGACCTCACATTCCAATCTTTTTGCCTGAGATGTAAAGAGCCCTAGTCTTACTGATTGTGCCTGATCCACTAGAAATGATTCAATCCTGAGTAATGCACTGCCTTGTATCTCTGTGTCCATCCCTACGTCCATCTTATGATCGACTGTGTCAAAGGCGGTGGATAGATCAAGCAGTACCAATGCTGCATCTGTCCCCTGGTCATCCTTCCATCTTAAATCATCTATTACAGACAATAGAACTGATTCTGTGCTATGCAAAGGATGAAATCCAGCTTGAACAGGATGCAGAAATTCAGTAACATGTAGGTGCCTACGCAGTTCGGAGGCAACATGGTCCTCTAGTAGGTTAGCTAGAAATGGGGTCAGAGATATAGGTCTGTAATTTTTTAATATTTAATCCAATCCCTGTTTTTTCAATATAGGAATAACTTCTGTTGTTTGTAGATAAGTGACACTACACCTTGCATGAGTGATAAATTAAGATTTAACACAGGCGGATAAATTACAGCCTGGAACTTTTTTTAACACATCTGGAGGACAAGGATCCCTATGGGAAGCCATTTTTACTTTGGCTCATAAGATACTTAGGGCCTGATTAGGAGTTGGGTGGTTGAACCATCACAACTCCAATACGGCAGTGGTGAGGCGGGCGTCAATCCGGCAGCCTCATCATCACCCTACTACGATGTTTCCACCGGGCTGACTGGTGGAAACCATTGTATTATGACTTTTCCGCCGGTCAGTCTGGTGGAAACATTGCGGCCGCATTGGCCCCGGCTCCCCTAGGGAGCCGGGGCCAGCACTGTTGCACACAGCACCCGCAGAATGCGCACTGCATGCCATAGCAGACAGAGTGCATTCCAAGGGTGCTGGCAGGTGGCCTCCTGCACTGCCCACGACATAGTTGTGGGTAGTTCATGGGGCCCCTTGTGGCCACCAGGACTGCTTTTCTGCCAGCCTTTTCATGGCGGGGACCCCGCCATGAAAATGCTGGCGGAAATGGAAGTTGTGATCAGCACAGCGCTGCCGAACTGGGCACCGCCGTGGCTGACCACAACTTTGACCGCTGCCAACCCATCGGGATCCCTGATTCCTGCAGAGGTGGCGGTCTCCTGGCAGTCTGACCACCAGGATCGTAATCCTGCTGTTGAACTGCTAGGATTTCGGTGATCAGACCACCACCACGAGTTTGGCGAACCATGCACTGTCAAAATTGTAATTAGGCCCTCGATCGGCCCTCATTCATTTCAGGAAAGTTTTTCAAGGTTTCCTCATTCCTTTACCTTTTTAATTGCTCTGATGGTAAAGAACACCTAGGATTACTCTCTTTGATGTTTTGAATTTTGTTTATGAAATAGTTAAATTAATCACGAAATTCATGGGTGACAATAATTTTTGCTTTTATTGCTTTAGGGGAAGTAAGTTCCTTAAGTATTTTAAAAGCTTTTTCTGTTTATTTGGGGCTTTCACAATCCTGGTAGTGTATTAATTTAATTTGCTTAAAGTTGACAGTATTTTATATTTTGCTAACCCATCTTTGTATTTTACTTTAAAATCTTCCTCATACTTTGTACGCCACTGGTGCTCTAACGGTCTTAGTTTATGTTTGGCCTCTTTACCTATATAAGGGGCCAATTTGGTCCAAGCAGATGTACCTTGGCTATGTATAGGCACTGAAGGTTAGTCACTGCCGTTAACCATTTTGTGAATTCACATTTACCTCTAGGGCAGAGACACTTTCTTCATATTTAGCCTGCTGGAGCGGAAGCTTATTTTAGCTTCTGATGACTGAGTGCCACTTCCATACTAGCCTGGTCTCTGATGACTGAGCAGATAAAGACCTTCAAGTAGGGAGTGTGAACTCAATCAAGTGAGGGACTTTGTGGCAACAGCTTCTTCAACTAAACACTGCTTTGAGGACCCATTACCACCCTGAGGGAGTCACTTAAATACCCTTGGCAGATCTATAGCTTAATTCATCTCAGTGCTTAATTTGTAAATAAAAACGTGCCGGTGCCCAAAGCCCTCCTCTTAAACTTGTGGTTGCTGCATTTAAATGTGCAAACACAGCATACTGAGGCAGCATAATCCTGAAGCCATCTCGGACCCCTTTAATTCATTTACAGCCACTCCCTGCCCCTTCAGCTCACTCATACAGCTTTCTGCTTTCTCCCTTTGTGCCGCTTTTTCATTTGTCTCTTTCTCCCTCTTTACCATATGAGTCTTTTGCTTGCAGCAAATGCTTGAGGCAGAAAAATAAGCGCCGGCCCCAAAAAATAAGTGCCGGTGCTCAGCACCGGAAACAAAAATCACAAATTAAGCACTGATTCATCTTAAAGGGACTGACAGTAGGACATTTTTGTGTGGCCCTCTTCAGGATGTATCTTTTTGGCTCTACCACAGGCATTTGTTAGAGGTACAAAATGCCATCTGGCAAGTATTCTTACATGGGCATTAGAGGAGTTGGTATTAGGGTTTTAGCATAAATGAGCAGAGAATCACAGCTTCAATCCCAGGTCTTCGCTGTCAGACAGGCGATCCGAGATTTACTGCAAGGTCTTGGATATCAAAATAGGACTGCTATTGGTGTTTTTGTAGTTTTGAAGAAATCAAACCTTAGGAAAATGGTTCTCACGATTTCTTTTGTCTAACATTATTGACAAATATTTCTTCAAGAATGGTTTTCACTTGATTGATGAAACCGACCTGGTAAAAAGCCATTTTCAGGAACATTTGTTTCTTGATGCTAAATGTTTCCCTTTTTTTAAGTGGGATTCTCCCTTACACCCACCAACCCTTTTTTGCCTTTTTAAGGGTGAAGTTACTCTCCTCGTCCCCTTCCCCACTTTCTCCCCAGTCTTTCTCTCATCCTTCTCCCTTAGTACCTCCAGTGTTGCTCCTCATTCCTCCCCAGCTTCCCTTTCTGCTTTCAGTCCCCTTCTTATAATTGCTAGCTTTCCAACCACTTGCCTTGCCCTTCTAGGATTCTCCATATCTTCTTTACCCACCTCCTTTTACCTTCCTACCTGTGTTGCACTATCCTCTTCTGTCTTTCTGTGTTGGAATATCTGTTTTTTTTTAACTGTTTTTGGTACTGGTTCATGTTAGACACAAAGGAAAGACTACTGTGACCCTTTTAAAAAAAAGATAATTACCATGTCCATAAAAATACTCTGTTTTTCTTGGAGAAGTATTTCATCATTTTGACATTTCTCCATAATGGAGTTTCATCAGTCTGACTGTGTTGCGCTGACTTTCTTCAAAATGGAAATTTCTAAAAATTACAGATTCCTTCTATAGGAAGCTCTGAATGTAATATATTGAAATTAGATATTTGCCCTGATTACGAGTTCGGTGGATGATTTATGCTGTCCGCCGAACTTCCGATGGGGATGTTGCCGCCCCACCGGGCCCATTAAGAGTTTTCCGCTAGGTCGGCAGGTGGAAACTTGAGTTTCCGCCCGCTCGCCTAGCGGGAAACACCCTTCTGCATTGTCTCTGGCTCATAATCGAGCCAGCGGCAATGCTGTAAGATACAGGGTGCAAATCGGCAGTGCAGGGGCCCCCTGCACCCATTCTCTGCAAGCCTTTTCATGGCGGTGGTACCGACATGAAATCGCTGGCGGAGAACAAGGTCGCAATCCCCAGGGCAGCACTGCTTGCAGCGCTGCCCTAGCGGACCAGGACTGCCACAACCGCCAGACCGCTGGGATCTCTGATCCTGGAAGTGCTGGTGGTCCGACCACGGCACTACCATCGCGGTCATAATGTGGCACTCGGACAGCTACTGTGAGTCTGGCAGTCAAGTGATTGCCAGATTCGTAATGACCACCATAGTTCGCACAGGGCCCAGCGGTTCCCTAGAGGCTTAACAGTGGCTAAAGTAGATAATACTAATGCTCTCTTGTGGTTGAGCAGTTAGGTTTATCAGAGGGTAGTGCAAGGCATTTGTTGTATGCACACAGTCAAGAAATTTGGGCACACACTCAATGACTAACTCCAGGCCAATGTATTTATATGGGAAAAATATATTTGTTACTTTCTTTCTCGAACCACAAGATTCTCGTTGCAAGTAAGTACAGTTGTAAGTATGTATCAAGCATATTTATCAAATGTACTTTGTTTAAGTTTGGTAAATAAAACAGTTCACAGGCAAGTAACACTTTTCACTTTCAAAAGTTGACTTTGCAATTTTCAGAACAGTACTGGGGGGGAAGTGTTAGTGCAGTTTCGAGGTAAGTACTTGAGTTACAGTTCCAGTCTCTGGGGGTTAGGATGTCCACTGGCCTGGGTTCAAGATGACACCAAACATACACCACCAGCAACATGGGACAAATTTGGTGTTAGGTTTAGAAGGGGATCTGATGGAGACTGGGGTCAGTCAGAAACAGATTTATTGGCAGGTAAGTACTTTAGAAGGCAGACCTGGGGGGTTTAGGTGAGCACTGGGGGGGCCACAGGTTAGCACCAAACACACACCCTCAGCGGCACAGGGCAGCCGGGTGCAAACACAGTCTCGGGCTCCCAATGCTTTTAATAGTGGGACCCCAGGGGTCACAAAGATGTTGCAGGCTGGGTCCAGGGGGTCGGTTATGGAAAGCCAAAGGCTGGACAAGGAGGAGGGCTGCCTGCTGAATGTTGCTGGACTCTTGGTCAGATTCCCCAAGGCCTGGGGGCTGCGGTGCAGTGGTACCTTTGGGCGTCGGGTATCTTCGTCAAGTTCTCTCACGGTCGGGGGGTCCTCCGGATTTAGGCTGCAGGCGTCATCGTGTTGGCCGGGAGGGGTCAACCCAGGGTGGACACAAGGTCAGAATCGCCTGGGGACCTGCTCTGGACCAGTGGGCCACCTGGACTCGGGCTGTTGGTGTCGGGTGCAGAGTGGGCAGAACTCGCGGATCCGGGTCAGTTCTAGAGTCTTTCTTGGAGTTTCTTGTGGACAGGCCCGCTTTCCTCTGGAGTTCTTGGTCCTCTGGTGGGCAGGCAGACCTTTGGGGGTTTGTAGAGGTCACTGGTCTCACAGGATGTGTTGCCTTTTTGTAGCAGGGCTTCTGAAGCTGCAGACAGGCCGATAGGGCTGCGATCAAGTCAGTTGGTGTCTGGAGTCTTCTCTGCTGGGGTCGGCTTAGTAGTACTTCTTCTTGTTTTTTTTTTCTTTTCTTCTTGAGGTCGTCAGGAATCTGGTGACCCAGGTTCAGGGGCTCCCCTAAATACTAGATTTGGGGGTGCTACAGGGATCAGAGGGCAGTAGCTAATGTCTAATGTCCCTAAGGGTGGCTACACTCTTCCTGTGCCCACTCCTTTTGGGGAGGTGGGCACATTCCTAACCTTGTTGGTCTCTGTCCTCCAAACTAAGATGGAGGATTTTGCAGGAAGGGGGTCAGTTCAGCTCTGGACATCTTAGGCGTGGTCCCAGATGGAGTGGTCACTCCTCCCTGTTTTACCTAATTTTCTTGCCGGACTTGCCACCAAAAGTGGGGCTTCATCTGCTGGAGAGGGGGCAGGCATCTCCACTAGCTGGGGTGCCCTGGGGCACTGTAACAGGAGGCCTGAGCCTTTGCGGCTCACCGCTAAGTGTTACAGTTCCTGCAGGTGAAGGTGTGAAGCACCTCCACCCAGAGCAGGCTTTGTTTCTGACTCCAGAGGGCACAAAGGCCCTCACCCCATAGGGTCAGAAACTTGTCTTTTACTGGCAGGCTCGCACAGACTGGTCAGCCTTACACTAAAGGGTTGGTTAAAATGCAGGGGACATTTCTAAGATGCCCTTTGGGTGCATTGTACAATAAATCCAACACTGGCATCAGTGTGAGTTTATTGTGCTGAGAAGTTTGATGCCAAACTTCCCAGCCTTCAGTGAATCCATCATGGAGCTGTGGAGTTCGTCTTGACAGACTCCCAGTCTATGTACTTAGTATGGCCACACTGCAATTACAATGTCTAAGAATGGACTTAGACCCTGCAGGGGCATATTGCTCATGCACCTATGCCATCACCTGTGGTATAGTACACCCTGCCTTAGGTCTGTAAGGCCTGCTAGAGGGGTGACTTACCTATGCCACAGGCAGTAGTTGGGGAGCATGGCACCCTGAGAGGGAAGTCATGTCGACTTTACCTTTTTCTCCACACCAGCACACACAATCTGCAATGGCAGTGTGCATGTGCTTGGTGAGGGGTCCCTTAGGGTGGCACAGTGGAGTAGATTGTCAGAGTGGAGTGGCACAGAGTGTCATAGGGTGGAGTAGTGAAGTGGAGTGGCATGGCATAGAGGGAGATGCTTAGAGCATTGTAGAGTGGTGTATTGTGGAGTAGAGTTTTGTAGAGTTGTGTGGTGTAGAGTGGAGGGGTGCAGAGTTTAGTTAAGTGTCTTAGAGTGGCAGAGAGTGGAGTAAAGTGTCAGAGTGGAGTGGAGTAGAGTAAAGTAACATAGCGTATAGTAGAGTGACCTACAGTAAAGTGTCCTAATGTGGAGGGGCATAGCGTGGAGTAGAGTGTCATAGAGTTGATTGGAGTTTAATGGAGTATAGTGTTAGAGTGGAGTATTGTGGTGTATCTTAGAGTTGATTGTCATAGAGTGGAGTAGGGTGGCCTAGAGTGAGGTGGTGTAGAGTGCGGTGGTGCAGAGTGTTATACTCTAGTGGCTTAGAGTGCAGTGGTGCAGAGTAGATTGGCATAGAGTGCAGTGGCATAGAGTGCATTCGTTTTGAGTACAGTGGGGTACAATGCAGTGGTGTCAAGTGCAGTTGCGTAGAGTGGTGTGATGCTGAGTAGAGTGGCGTATAGTGCATTGGTGTAGAGTGCAGTAGAGTGGCTTAGAGTGGTGTGGAGTAGAGTGCAGTGGCATAAATTGCAGTGGTGCAGAGTAAAGTGTAGAGTTTAGTGGCGGAGAGTGCAGTGTTGCAGAGTAGAGTGTCATCAAGTGTATTGGTGTAGAGTAGAGTGGTGCAGAGTGCATTGATGTAGAATGCAGGGGCGTAGAGTACAGTGGTGTAGAGTACAAAGGTGCACAGTAGAATAGAGTGGAATAGAGTGCAGTGTTGTAGAGTGCAATGGTAGATGTAGAGTTTTGAAGAGTGCAGTGGTGTACACTGTAGTAGAGTGTAGAGTGTTGCAGAGTTGAGTGTAGTGGTTTGGAGTGCAGTGGTGCAGAGCAGATTGGCATAGAGTGCAGTAGCATAATGTGAATTGGTTTTGAGTAAAGTGGTGTAGAGTGCATTGTCATAGAGTATGGTGGCGTAGAGTACAGTAGTTTAGAATGGAATGTGTAGATTGCAGAGGTGTAGAGTAGAGTGGTGCAGAGTAGAGTGGCATAGTGGAGTGGTGCAGCATAGATTGCAGTGGCGAAGAGTGGAATAGCATTGAATGGAGTTGCACAGACTGAAGTAGGGTGGCATAGAGTGCAGTGTCATAGAGTGCAGTGCATAGAATACATTGATTCAGAGTACAGTGAAGTGGTGCAGAGTCAAGTTGTGCATGGTAGAGTGAGGTGGTGCAGGGTAGAGTGCAGTAAGGTAGAGTGGCACAGAGTGCTGTGGTGAAGAGTAGAGTGGTGTGGAGTGCAGTGTCATAGGATGCAGTGGTGCAGAGTAGACTAGAGTGGCTTAGAGTGGATTGGCCTAGAGTGTAGTGGTGTAGAGTGTAGTGGCATAGAGTGGAGTGATGCAGAGTAGAACGGCATATACTGCAGTGGCATACATTAAATTGGCATAGAGTGCAGTACATTAGTTTATAGTGTAATGGCATACGGTGCATTGGCATAGAGTACAGTACAGTGGCACAGAGTAGAGTGGTGCAAAGTAGAGTGCAGAGTAGAGTGGAGCTGACTTTAGTGGTAGAGAGTGCAGTATTGCAGAGTAGTGTAATGGTGTAGAGTAGAGTAGAGTAGTACAGAGTAGAATAGAGTGCCCTACAGTGCAGTGATGTAGAGTGCAATGGTGTAGAGGACAGCGGCATAGAGTAGAGTGTTGCAGAGTAGAATCGTGGCATAGAGTGCAGTGATGTAGAAATAGACTGGCACAGTGTGTTGTGGCATAGAGTGCATTGAGTTTTAGTAAAGTAGTGTATAGTGCATTGGTGTAGAGTGAAGGGGCATGCAGCACAGTGGCTAGATTAGGGAGGCATAGAGTGCAGTGGTGTAGAGTGTGTGCGAGTACAGTGGCGTAGAGTGGAGGGGTATACCTTAGATTGCAGTGGCATAGCGTGCAGTGAGGTAGCGTGGAGTTGTGGTGAGTGTAATAGAGTGATGTAGAGTGCAGTGCTGTATAGTAGATTGTTTCAGAGTAGAGTGAAGTGCCGTAGAGTGGAATGGTGCAGGGTAGAATGGATTAGTCCAGGGTAGAGTGCAATGGTGTAAAGTGGCATAGAGTGCAGTGGCGTTGAGTAGAGTGGCAAGGCATAGAGTGCAGTGGTGCAGAGTAGATTGGAGTGACGTAGACTGGATTGGCATAAAGTGCATTGGTGTAGAGTGGTGCAAAATAGAGTACAGTGGCCTAGAATGGAGTAGTGTAGAGTGCAGTGGTGAAGAGTGCAATGGTGCAGAATAGAGTAGAGTGACGTAGACTGCATTGGCATGGACATTACAAACAGCACATTTTCAATTGAAATGACCATTAGGTTTGCACAGACGTACAATTCTACTGATAAAACTATACAGAATTCAAACAATAATGTGTTTAAATGTCATCACCTAGTGTATTGATTTGTGAGGATAATATTAAAAATATTTGTTTCCACAGCACTTCAGAATTACCAAAAAATATGCTTCATTTGGCTTTTCCTAATTTGAATATATTCTGAAACATCTGTATAGTTCATTTGCAGACATTTAAATTTTGTTGGGTTTTAGAAAAGAATAACATCATACAGCCTTCCTCCAGCACACTCCCAAGACCCACCATGAGTGTCACATAAATCCTTTCACTTTAAAGGCAGAGAAAGAAAATTAAACACCAAGCTCCCTTGGAAGACAGAGCCTGACACTTGACCTCAGTCTCTGAATGCACAGCAAATGTGAAAAGATAAGAAAAAGATTTAAAGCAGCGGCGTGGGAGCAGAAGAAAAAAATATGATAATAACTGAATGATATTATCATTTTATTTTTATCTGGTATCAGGTTGGGGGAGAAGTGGTATGTGCACCATAAGTGTTGGGTCGGCCAAACAGACATGTGCACTTTGCATTGCTCTATATGGTTGTATTGTACATCCGTGAGCAGAAAGTACACAGGGTTCCACTCCCTGTGTGAGCGCCGAACGAAGCCGCTCACACCAATCACTATGCTGCTGTCATGCTGGTGACAGCAGTGTCGTGATTGGCTGAGGGGAGTGTGGTAAAAGGGACGAGGCTGCTCGGGACGAGGACAGAGACGAAGCCATCTCCTGACGAACCAGGTACGTTTTTTTAAATGTATTTTTTTTTTTTATTCCCCCACCCCCCCAACTACCCCGGTTCAGTGGCAGCCGCCACTGATTTAAAGGCCTGTTTACAGAAGGGAGCACTGGAGGAAGAATCCAAGGTGCCTCTCTAAGTAGACTATGCTCCACAGAAGGGACAAACCCAGACTGGACAGCCTAAAACAAATAAAGGCAGCAAACAACAAGCAAATGTGAGTTATGAACCACAAAGTCATTGGTAAGCAATAGGCAGAATGCATTCCCAGGGAAGCTCTCCGAATGTTCCCAATATGCCTTTAGCAAATCAGACAGCTGCACTGTCTGGTAGGCTTTGACCTAACAAGGACACATACCAGTCAGAAAAGAACACCAGCTCAGAGCTAGGTATGTCATGCATCACACATGGCCAACCACTAGTACTGCAACACCCTCCCATGGAAAATAATGAACATAGGGATTTAAAATAAAACCACACAGAAATTAATGTTACAATAAATTAACAAATTTAAAGTTTTACAAAATATACATGCAATCATTTTAATGTTAAAAATAAAATATAACTGACAAAAATAAATTTTATTTTATTTGTAAACATTTAGTGACTTTTTCCATTTCCGTTTTAAAAATAAATGTAACGTTACATTTTAAAAAAATATTTAAATTACATGTACACATAGCTTTTAGTATCTTTTATTACATAATACATACATATACACATATTACTTTAGTTTTTTTTTTTTTTGTAAGAAACCTTCTAATACAATTTTAATTTAATAAAAAATTTATTAAAATTTAATTTAAAATTGAGTTTGTAGTGCAGGAGCATTATTAAAAATTATATTCTACATTTAAAACTTAAAAGTATTTAACATACAGTTTGTTTAAAAAGCTTTAACAATTTTGTATTACTTTCGTAAGAAATTTGGTTATTATTTGAGGTGCACGCCTAAAGGAATAATCACAACTTTTGTCAGACTGAACCCTCAAAATCACTAAATTAACCCACTCTTAAACTCCTGGTAGCTTTGGCACAGCGCAGACAGGCTTAACGTAGGGCAATGTGTAAAGTATTTATGCGGAACCAAAACATTAATCAAAAATCAAAACAGCAAATAATAAAAATCCCAAACTGAGTTAGAGTAGTAGAGTAAAATATAACGAGTAAAACGACACCAAGGTGACAAAAATCCAATAAAGGGAACCGGAGATAAATGTTTTTAAAGTTTTAAGTGAAAATAGCACCAAGAAGTGCAAAGCACCAGTGTTAGTCAATGGTCATTGTAGATCAGGATCCGGGTGTTATTAAAGGCCAACCGTGGTGGAGCCCTGCTCGGATACACCAACCAGGGCTGGCCCAGTTGGAGGTTTTACCTTGGGGTTTAGTCTTTTTTCCGGAAGTCAAAATCCTTTAGCAGGGCAAGGTAGCAGGCTATATCCAAGGAAGTCTTCACAAAGTTGATTAGGTGTTGGATGAGATCACGCTGAAGTCATTCGTTTTGGCATGAAAAGATCCAAGCGGAAAAAATCATAATTTTGCACCCAGAAAATTGCTCTTGCAGATCGGATACTTTTGGCACCTTCGCTGAATCAAGATTTTTTCCTTCAGACTAAGGGGCCAATTATGTGTTTGGGAGGAAGGTCACCTCTGTAGAAATGGCTTGGTTCTCCCTGACCGCCAAATTGGCAGTCCGCCCGTCCAATTATGAGTTAAGAGGGTGCGCATAGGAAAGACCGCAGTCACCTCCAGGACATACAGACCGTGACTGCTGCGGTCGGGTCAATACATATGTCTGAGGGCAGACCACCAGTCCCACTGCCAGTCCAATCACGATACATGTTGCTGCCGATGTGACTGTGGCAGCTAAACCACCACACCTGAGCTGAAAGAAACAGAGGGATGAAAGGCAGTAACTCACCTTCACTCACTTGTACACATACCCTGACATTATGGAGCCGATAATACACATCCTACTGCTGCTGGATGACCGCCAAAACCCACACCGTCATTGATGCAACCAATAGTAAGTCCTCATCTCACCCATTTACATTTGCTTTTCACTTTACAGATGCACAGACAGGTGCAATAGAAGGTCAGGGTGGCCCTCAGACAAATAAAATGAGTGTGTCCCTGTCTGGAACAGCCAAGAATGTTTGCACCTAAGTCACCTTTCTGATGCCTTATTGGCCAGCTAACTAACACAGCACATGGACACTCCCCCATTATCAAAATGTGTACCTCAATAAGCAGCAAGGATAGTGATGTTTGTCCACAATACACCAACACAACAGCAAGTCCACACTAACATCACAGCAAATAATCATTGTGACACCCTCAAACTTTGCACAGGCTCTGTCCAGTGATGATAGACAACAAACCTAAGTAGGGATGTAGCATTAAAATCAAACACACCTTATATGCTATAGTACATGCACAAGGCCCTCACACATCAGGCACATCAAACAATCTGGAATTTCGGAAAATGCTACCCTAAACAACATACCTAAGAACTAATGCAAGCCCACCATGGAAATACCCTCTGTGGAACAGGCTCGTTATAATCAGTGGGTCTCCTGAAAGTCTGGGTCCCTGGGCCACAGCCCACTTTGCCCATGCCCCTAAACTTCTCTGTTCACAGACCCCCAGCCTCAAGGTAGAGCTAGGACATACAATAGCCTCACCAAGTGCCATGTATATGTGTAGTATGTGGAAGTGTAAGGTATTGAATAAACACATCAGTAACTGCATTCCTCATACAACTAAGTAGGTGTAAACTACACACAAACCAATGAACAAATATCACAAAAAGAACACAAGAAGCCATGACAACCAACCACCCAACTGGTGTGGAGAATTAAATGACTAACGTGCACACAGTCAACACATGTCCAACTCACATCATAGGGAGAAGTGCAAGCCAAATGAGGGTGACAATGCACAAGATTAGCTGAACGCATTACTATTTGAAATACCACACAAAACAATGTCAGGCCCAAATTGGATACATCACACATATACATCCATGCAGCAGTGCCCTTTACCCTATGGAGGTCCTGTACTGGTCACAAAAATCAAATATGAAAACCTTGTCACATTGATCACCATTAAGGGGAAAAATAACACACCTGCAGTCCCACACCTCAATGTCATAAACCACAGAAATTAGGTGGGGCAAGTGCTCACCACACATTCCATCACAGTAGCTGCATGTACATAACAGTGTACACCATAAACATATGAGGAGCATAACCTGCCATAATGTGTAGACTCAATTAGATTGTGTCATATTAACAAAATTAAAAATTTGGATGTTCACAGAAGGAGCTAAGGAAAAGTAAAACAAGGAGCAATGTGTTCAAGAGAAAGAAAACACTTAACATACGTAAAAAAAGCAAAGGCAGTGGTCAGTCCTATTTATATATGTTGTGCACAGTGCTGTGCCACAAAACATGCCTCTTCAAACACTGCCAAGTAACCTCTTCACAAAGGGTGTCATTGGGCAGGGCAGGCATATCTGGGACATTATTTGGGTGGAGGACTTTTGGGTTGAGGAGGTAAGCTTAGCATGGGAAGTAGTGGGTTTGGAGGAGGAAGGGGTGGGTCAATGCTTAGGAGGGGGGTGGGGTCTGGGAAGTAGAAGGGGTGGAAAGTCTCTTGGAAGGGGCAGCTGGGGACCTGGAAGGTGTGGATGTGGGGATACTAGAGGTGGGTTGGAATGTGTGAGATATGGTCTTGGGTTGTGGTAGGGGTGGGATCCTTATTTGTAGTTGGGGTTGGATATTTGAGAGGGTTCAGGACAAGGGAAAAAGATGGGTCCTTCATAGGAACTTAGGAGTGGGTTTGGGAAGTGGTGTGGTTTTGGAGGGATAGGAGCTGACTAATGTGCCTGGGAGTTTTGTTGGTGCAGGAGTGTCTGATGAATGTGCTGCAAGCATGGGTGTTTCAACTAAAGGTAATGTGTGTTGGGTGCTTGCTTGTGTGCATCTGCGTTTTTTGGGTGTGTATGTTCTGAATGTGGTGTCAGTGTTTCTTGCTGATGTGGAAGTGGTAGGAGTGGGTGTGGCGGATGTTGCTGTGGTGGTGACTGCAGGTGTGGGTGTGTATGGTGGTGAATGGATGTGACTGAGGGGAATGTATGTGGGTGTGGTGTTGTCAGTAGTAGATGTGGTGGTGGGTGTTTGTGTTGTGTGCATGTGTGCGTAGTGTCTGATGTGCTGTGTGTGGAGGTGATGGGGAGTGGTGTGTGTAAGTCGATGCTGTGTTGTTTGTGGTGGGTGTGAATGTAATGGATGTGATTGAGTCTGTTATGGTGGCGGTGTATGTTGTGTCTGTGTTTCTGGATGCGTGCCTGTTTTTTTCTTGTGTTTCTGCCTATGTATGGTTGTGCTGCTTGGGTCTGTATGAGTGTGTGAGTGGGAATCTGTGTGTGTGCTGTGGACAGGCGGGGGAAGAGGATATTGGTATGGGGAAGGTGTGGGTGAGGAACACTCGGTCGGGGATGGGCGACATCATGCATGCTGAATTATCAGAAAATAGTTGGACACAGTGATATCACAACACCCACCAACCTAGACAAGATGTTTGCTTATAAACAGTCCCTCATCATCCATATAGTCATACAGTTGCCCACCTTGTACACTTCGGTCCATGTAGCATACACTGTTGAACCGATGGCACAAAATATGATGCCTAGTAACTGGACATCCCTACAGGGTCCACACAAGCTCTACATTCACCCTAATGCTCATTTTCCTGGACAAACATCATGATGTGATGATGGGCAAGTCATTCGGCAAGGTAGGTGCAATAAGTGCTGTGGCGGGGATCATGTCACATGCAAATGCACAGTTCACACTGATTACATTTTTCTGGTTGTACTTCTCCATATGACTTGTTTCAAGATAGTACCAAAAAAGCTGTACTGAGGTAGCTCGACTACCTAGCACATGTAGCATAAAAAAAGTGGGCTGGAAAGAATCATGGCCTAGTCATTGGGCGATGCCTGCTACGAATGCACACATCATATTAGTCCATAGGGCACCATCAACATCACCAATCAGGCTGGGAACTGGTGACAACACCATTCTCAACTTGCATTCCTAGAAGCCCATACACCTTTGATGTGTGTTGTATGTCAGTGAATGACAATGACATGAAGAGGTGGACACACTTCAGTTTTGTTGGGATAGAACAAAACTGCACCATTTGGGACATGAAACATCAATGGCCCTGTAAAAATGAGTGCAGGCACTCTAATATGAAACTATCATTGTCACAGATCACTCCCTGATGCATGTCACCAGTTAATGAATGTACCTTCGAACAGTATTGCAGATGAAACAATTTCAGAGAAAGGTAGACTGTGTAACATGTAGCCACTACTGCTGATGACACCAGTGATGTCTGCATACCCATGTCACTGGAAACTCTACTTACCAATGGGAAGTACAGGTCGGTTACTGCAGGTAAAGTGCACCGTATGCTATGGCACATGTAAAATGGGTCCCAGGACATCAAACACAGTAGTGAGGGAGCATCCCTCCTGACACAATGAAGACAAGTGGTCTGTCTGGTACAACCTTCTCCCAGAACATCAAACAATATGAGGTGATCATAGCCTTACTCAGCCAGGTTTCTGCTCAAAATAGATAATTGGCAGTGGACTGGACTCTGCTGGCCTCTTGGTTATAAAAACATTAGGCAAAGAACATCATCATGCGCCAACGACAAGACCTACACAATCCAGAACTCTTCCTGTGCATTGGACATGGCACACCCACAAAGTTTTTGGGCCAATGGCTCCCTGAAAAAGAAACCAGTTTGTAAGGTATCATGAACAACTCTGAGGAGTACTCATCCCCTTGAAGCTGCTGTTGGGCCCTCAACTGCCCATCCAGCTGTGGATAGGCAACCGCAGAATACGGCCCATTAGGGTGGTCAGCTGCCAGCGTGCCCCGTCCCTGCTGGGAGGACTTCACCAGCTGGACCTTTGTGATCTTCCGAGTCCAGCACCTCAGGTCCTCCCACTGCTTCCTACAGTGATAGCTAGGCCGGCGATAGACCCCCCCCCCCTCAGGGTCCACACCTTCTGAGCGATGGCTTTCCATATTGTCCGCTTCTGATGGGTGTGGACCTGTATGGAGACAAGAGATGAAAAAACACAAGTCAGTGCAATGATTTGGATATTGTTATTGGTTGTAACTCAATTTGTCTACAACTAGCACATGCCAAAATCAACAATGAACACATAATAAGTTTCTGTCCCACAGGTTGAGCACTAGCAAGACATGTAGACACACTTGTGGTGTCATCTGCTGCCCAACCTCATCCCTCGTCATGTCCTACACTTACTAAGCCAACACACAACCATCATGTTGCCCAGGGCCACATACATGTACGGTGCCGCTGGCCACAAAAAAAAAATGACACCCTATTTTGAGTCTAATAACAGCACACTATTTGTGCTTTATTGTACAGACACCTTTATAGCCAGGTCCATTTAATTGATGCACACAGTGCATACAGCTTTGAAGCATAGTACAGACTACATCCTAAGACTTGGACACTCATGACATCCCTCCCATCATAACCAGTGTCAGCTTCCTCAATGCTGATGTGTGGAAGTGTGGACAAGTTAACGTAATGTCATACTACGTCTGTTGGACTGTGTGCAGTATAGATCTACATTCCATAGTTGTCTTGGGTGTGGAAGGATGTTAACAAATTGTTGAGAGATACTGAAAACCACTTGTGAAACAAATAATACCTGCACAGAAACTGTGTAACCTGGCACTAGGCCTGATTTAGTTAATCATTACATCTGGTAATTGGAATCCAGACCTATAGGTGTAAGGGGCCTGTCAACATGAAATCTGATACATTGCCAAAGTGGCTCAATGGAATGAGACATCAGGTAAAAAGGGTTACCTCTATCACCATTCCAAATGTATTTCCTGTAAAATTAAGCCTGGCTAATAATGTGTTTTTCAAATTATTTCAGTGCTTATCCAGGGTTCATAGACTCTACTTGGACACTGTTCTTGGCCTCGGTTGTAGTGTCACACAATCCCTGCCTTAGCCTGGCCCATGGTAATGACTGGGCACAACTCAAGCTCATGTCTTGTTAACTGCTGGCAGAGCATACTAGTCCAAAGTGAACTTCATATTTCATGCATTTCAAAATGACATTTTGCAACTTTAGGTAATTCCATTTTGTCCTCAAGGCTGTGTGGCACCCCGAAGGTGTCTGTGAGCTATTGCTAGTTCACAGACACATTTTTTGGAGACAGGAACTACGTTGAGTGATAGTTGGGAAATTGCACCTACCTTGCCTAATTCTCAAGAGGTAATTCCAGGATACATTCACAGCTCATGCAATAAGGGCAAGAGATGTGTTTGAAGAGTTAGCATACTCTGAATGCCACATTACTCCCAGCTCCCAGGAAAGCTATACATGCATATATGGATACATACCCCACCAATGGAAGCTAGGGCTTTGCAAACTTCACACATCACAATGATGATGTTAAGTACACAATGTATGGTGCTGCCCAATCCCAGACATCATGAACCTATGTAAGGGCCACATTGCTGTAGCCCAGTAAGCATAGTGAACATTAGGCAACAGAAGCACAATGTTACCAGTGGGAAGGAACATTATGGATTAAAACTGAGTGATATATGCATGTGAGAGAGTTGCCTGTTCCTCTGGTGAGTCAAAGAGCTGGCCATGCAGGAAGAGGACTTCAGTTGCCAGCATCTCTAGCTCCTCTGCTGAAAAGGCACAGGCCCGCTCACCTGCTTGCTTGGGTGGACATGACTGCTCCCAGAGGTCACAAACAGCAGCTAAAATGGAGGAGGTCTTGATAGCAGCAGTGTCAGGAGGGAGGTGAGCTTTTTTCAAATCCATGGCCTATATGTATGTGATGTACGCAGTCGTCAGCATCTGCAGACTCAGCCATTGGCCCGCGTATGCCACAATCAACAATGTTAGCCTATCGCTGTGTCAGTCGTGCATTCATTCGCCGGCGTCTGATGCACAATATACCATATGAGAGGCCAGTCAGCCGCCATTTCAGGAGCTGATAATGCTGTAATGGAGACTGTTATCTGCGTCACCCCTACTACAAATGAGGGGTTACTTCGGTAATCCTGTAAATTACTTTTGACAAGAATTTGAATTAACCCTTTCATGTGTCTGGTGCGTTAATGTGCATGTTGGCTTGATTAGCGCGGTACACTCTACACCATCGTTGACAGTACCTTCCCCATTCCCAAATATTTAGAACATATTTTTAAAAAAATATGCATCAGTATTGTACATTTTGCTCATCAATGGGCAAACGACATGTCAATGCAACAATGTGGATTGTTAATGGATATAGCACAATGTACAATTTAGAAAAAATGCCTTTTTGAAAAATTGAAAGTTATGTAATGTCACATGATTTTAACTTCCTATTCACATACATTACTGTGGACATTGTGGGCAACCTTTATAAACTGTTTCCAAATCACACTTTCTCACCCTGTGAAGGGGAGAGGACAACAGCCTTCTGTGTACTGCCCATTCTCAGACCTTCACACAATGGTAGAAAGGGACATCATCCTCAAGTTTCGACTGAATAGGCAAACCATACTGGACCTATGTCATCAATCGTAGCCTAATCTCCTGCCACAAAACACGAATCCCACATGTTTTAACATCAATAATGAAAGTGGTGGCAGTATTGCATTTCCTGGCAACAGGTTCCTTTCAATACACTGTGGCAATCTGTGGTGGTATGTCACAAACAATGTTCTGTTGGGTGCTAAGATATGTGCTTTCAGCACTGAAGTGACACCTGGACAGGTAAGTCCGGTTCCCCAGGCGTGAGGATTTAGCTAATGTGAAGGCTGGATTATATGGTAAGGATACCACATGTTGTGGAAGCCATTGATGGCACCCATTTTGCTTTAGTACTACCACATAACAGGGAACAAGTTTAACGCAACAGGAAGAACTTCCATTCGATCAACGTGCATGTTTTCTGCTTGGCTGATCTGTAAATTTCCAACATCTGTGCCCACTTCCCTGGATTTGCTCATGATTCCTTTGTCATGCAGATCAGCACCATACCCAGCTGATGTCACAACTACAACCGGAGAGGGCCTCACTTGTTGGTAAGTATGATGTGAGCCAACTTTGTGTGGGTGACGCAAGGTAGTATAAACACGAATTGTGTAACTTATTGGTGCACCTCTGACTGTCTTTCATCTAGGAGACTCAGCCTATCCAAATCGGCCATGGTTGTTGCCCCACTGAGGAATCTTTCAATGCCAGGGGAAGTCCGCATCAGAGGGGCCCATGGAAGGACAAGGCGGCCAGTAGAGCAGGCTTTTGGGCTCCTGAAGGCCAGGTTTCGCTGGCTGGGCAAAACTGGAGGAGCCCTCCTCTACTGACCTGGGAAGGTCTGTAAGATCACTATAGCCTGCTTTATGCTCCACAGCCTAGCCTTGCGACAGAACATACATCAACTGTGAGTGTCACTGGGACCACAACAACACCTCCCACCCCAGCCGCCCTGTGTACCTAGCACAGTAACCACCATTGTGTGCCCCCCAGTCCTGGATCCTGATGTGACAATCACCACCCCAGTTACAGAAGGGCCAGGAACCAGTGGGAGTGGACAACCTGGGTCAAGGGCACAGGCTTGTGGTGGTAAGAGTCGAGGGAGGGTAACTGTGGGCAGACAGAGTGAGGCCACTGGGAACACTCAAACCCAGAAC
Source organism: Pleurodeles waltl (assembly GCF_031143425.1). NCBI lineage: Eukaryota > Metazoa > Chordata > Amphibia > Caudata > Salamandridae > Pleurodeles > Pleurodeles waltl. Next base: position 1,309,956,549 of record NC_090437.1, on the reverse strand, counting down.
ACCATCTGCCAAGTTTTGGTAGTTTAACAGGAGTCACATGACATGATGGGCCAGGTACTCACTGAACTGAGGGAGATAAAGCAGCTGCACAGGGACATACACAACCAGCTTGAGCCCCATAACTCCAACATTGGCTCACAAATAGAGGTGCTGATGGACATCTACACCCACCTGTGCAGAGCTTTTCCAGATCCATCCACCTCTACCTGTGGTCCAACTCCATCAGGGCTGTCTACATCTGAGGAGCCACAAGAAGGGCAGCCCTGCCAGAAGATGACACACCACCAGACACCCCGTCCCTACAGCTGTGTATCCCCCCTGCACTGGAAAGGTGGGCCATCCCAGAAAATTAGGTGAGGACGGCAATACCTTCACCAAGAAACCTCGTCCCTAATTTCCTCCAGTGTGTGTTACACATTCACCCTGTGGACTATTTCTAGATACATATACATTTCTGACAGCAGCAGTATTTTGGACTCTAAAGATTGTGGCAACTCCAGATATGGCTGCATCCACCATGAATGACTTCTGCACTTTTCTTTTTTGTTGTACCCAATGTTTCAGTTATCCTGTTCACTAAAATAAAAATAAATTGTAACTGACTAATTTCCTGCTGTTGTCTTTCACACATCTAGCATTGTATGCATGTACTGCCACAAGACCTTGACAATGGTATAAATGTGAACTTGTGCAAGTATGGATATGTTGAACATATCCAAGGTTTAGCTTAGGAGCACAACCATGTTTCACCCAAACATACATACATGTGTGTACTCATATACCAGCTTAAGTACATTGCAGCATCAATAGTCAGGCCCCATGTCAGACACATAGCAAATCAGGCAAGATAACAATGTTGTGCACCAGTGGCCATGATTTATTGTGCAGACACCATAGAAGGAGGGGACATATCTGATCCATTTAATTGTGACTAGGCAAGCTTTAAGTAGTTTCTGTCACTAACAGGAACCATATCACATAGTCCACAAAGGGAATTACTCACCAAAGAGCCCAACAGACATACACATGTCAATACCACAATGTCTGGGCAAAGGACTATTCCATTCAACATTCCCAGTACCTTGTGGAATATCAACAACAAATCTCTGTGTAGTGCCTCATGCAGCTTGCCCTAAACTGATGAGACACATCAACAGCTACAAACACATCACACACAATGAAGATTTAGCCAATCTTGAGGGAGAATATAATGTTTGGGCTCCAACATAACATCTTGTTGTAGCACATGTTGGTACATACATTGCATTATGACCGCCACATGAGAAGGAACAAGTGCAATGGTATATGCCTTACCTTCTAAAGGTCACTATGCAAGCTGTCCTACTCCAAGAGTCGTACATCCAAGGTCTGTCTCAGTCATACCACAGGACTACCATTATCCACATTTTACATCAAAACAGAACCAAAAACCAGTATTGTCACAACTCTGAAAAGTCCAAATGATGATGCCATGTTGAAGGTACCTGAAATAGAATAGACGGAAAATTAGCTGACAACCCACTGAGTTAAGACATTTAAGACAGACAAATCCTTGCGAACACAGTCCTTTCCAATTTGATTGAGCAAAACAATCACCGACAAACTATTTAGCAACTGTCATCCGTTGCTCAGCAAACACCTTCAACCAGGATTAACATGAGCTTGTCCTCCATGATATTTCCCCTCAACATACTCCTTCCATCATCAATACAACAGTAGGTGGCACTGTCCAAGTCATGACAAGTTGACAAAATACTTACACTCATGAGAAGAAGTTGCTGATGGGGTCTTGCTGCAAGTCAGCTCTTTCCTCCTCACCTCTATCATCATCATTTGGCACTCCATGATCCTCACCCGGTTGCACTTCAGGCTCTCCGTCCTCTGCAATATAAGGTATTGTGGCTGGGGTGGGAGGTGTTGTTGTGGCCCAGTGACACTCACAGTTGATGTCTGCCCAATCAGACCAGATGGACCAGCACCGTCCTCCTCTTCCAGATCACCAGGAGTGTTGTCATCCCTGACGGCATGGTCGAGGGGTGGTGTGGGTGTCTTCTCTGTCTGCATGGGCGGCCCAGGTGTTCTGCCCGAGAGACCTGTTGTGAGATAGAGAACAATGTTATTGGAAATGTGTTGACTACATCCTGGTCTTTTGTGACGTAGTGAGTACAAACTTAGGAGAAGAAAAAGGTAGAAATTACTATTTGATATATTTCATTGGTCTTAAACTTGTTGTGAAGACATCTGTAAACATGAGATTTGTGTACTTAAACCATGCAGCTCTTTGGATCTCCTGAGGTGTTTCCCTTTTGTATTGATGTCTGCACATGACAGCTCCACAACAATCTAGTGATATAGTGTAGATTTCACAATTCTATCTCACCATTTCAAAGGCCTAGCTGTGTACCAGGCAGGCAAGAGCATAATTTGTTTGCATATTTCAGATTACTCATAATGTGGCAGGAGCTGTGTCAGTGGTTCGGCTGTAATAAGTAGAGAACTGAGTTAACTTCATGCCTATCTAAACTTTGTCCCACACACTTGCCAAGATGTCATTCCTTACATCAATTGTTCCAATTGGGGGAGGTGCAGAACAACAAGGCCTTGCGATGTACCAGACAGGCAAGAGCACAACTTGTTTGCATATTTCACATTACTCATCATGTGGCAGGTGCTGTGACAGTGGTTCACCAGTAATAAGTAGAAAACTCAGTTGACTTCATGCCTATGTAAACTTTGACCCACACACTTGCTATGATATCAGGCCTTCCATCAATTGTTTCATTTGGGGGGAGCAAAAAAACATAATACAGAGTAGGCAAATATGTCTCTGAGTTGAACATTGTCTGTAGATTGCTCACTCCATGTGAAGAGGACATCAGTTGTGATATGTCAGACAAGGGAGAAAGTTCATAATCATATTCTTAAAATGTTTAGCTTCGCAAAAACAAGGCATCATGGTAGTTGTAGTTATTTGAATGTCCACTTGCCAACACTTACAAAATGGTTACTGTAACATTCCTGTTCACAAACTGCATTTGGGTATGACAATTCTAGTTAGCAATTGACATTTATGATAGCTCTTAAATAGTGATTTTTTGGGGACTACACTTACAGACTCCATTGCAACAAGTGGCTTTTGATAGTAATCGATACATGGGATCCCATCTGCAACAACACACATTGGCAATGAGAAGACAAGCTATCTCTGCTACTTTGTGCTTTGCATGTTGGAAAACTAGATGGTTCACAAATTTGCAGAGGTTTGATTGGGGACAGACAGGACAATGAGACTGGGTGACAGTTAGTGAGCTGTAACTTACTAGAGTCAACTTCCCCAGGTATTCCTGCCAAGCCTTCAGGATGCAAGATGACCAAGACCTACGCCCTTTCACAGTTCTGATAGGGTTGCTAGGAGAACCACCACCAGTCCTATTGGCCTCCATGTGTTGCTTGGAGGCCAGGAAACGCACTTTCCCCCTCAGGTCATTCCACCTCTTCTTAATTTCCTCTTGTGTGCACAAGGTGGTACCCACTGCAGTCACCCTGACTACTATTCTGGACCACATTTCCCTTTTCTTTTGGACCTGTGGCTCTACTCTTATGATTTAATCCACCATGACCCTCAACTCTGCCTCAGAAAAACGTGGGTTTTTGGGCCATAACATGTCCCCAAGATAGGATGACAGTACAACAATGCAAGTGAATAATCTGCACAAAGTGGTGATGGTTGGTCATCAGTTGTGTTGTTTTTGTCTCCGTGCATTGGCCACTGTTCTGGTGCAATGTTGTGCGCATAGCACAGTGGTTGATTGCCATCAGCAGTGGCAGACAAGAGACCGCCAGTGCCACTGTGTTTTCGTATTTTGGTCGGCAGGAACATGCTGCACTGACAGCAACGGAGTACATATGGCCAACATTATAGTCCGGTACTTCACTGGCAGGCCAACCTCTGTTTCCACGATTGGGATTTCAGGCTGCATGCATCGTAATTGGGCATGCTGGAGACAGCCAACTCAGCGATGTACTTGGGGCCACCAGCGCAGCATATTGGCGGCCCGAATGCCAAACTCATAATCATGCCCTAAGTCTCTTTTTTGAAACTTGGAATCCTTCAGTGGGGCAAGGCGACGGCTGTATCCGAGGTTGAGTTCCACAAGGCCAGAACCCGCCTAGGGTCTGCTGAAAGGGATTTGCTGCTGCAAAGAAGCTCAGCGTATGAGAAACCTGATATCATAGCCCATCAAGGTTGCACCTTGTTTGTATAGCTGTCCAGGAGTGGTAAGAAAAAATGAGTAAGCCACAGCCACAGGTCCCAGGGCATCAAGAAAAGCACTTGGGGTTCAAGACTCACTCAAGCAGAGTCCACCATCAGGGTCCAAGTCAGGTCCAGTTAGTACTGGTCAGTTGGGGACTTCAGGAAAAGGCCTCTTTCATCTTTTGGTTGCCACACACAAGGTTAGCTAACTGACCCTTGGAGTTCACTTCTTTGTCCTGGGTTCAACAGGGAACAGATCCAGTCCTTCAGGGCTCCTTTTAGGTCACAGACAGCAGATCCAGTCCTCTTATGTTCTTCTGAAGGTCCAGAGAGTGTTGTAAAAAGGTTGCGTGTGGATGCTACATTTATGCCTGGCACTAGCTAGTGTGTAGGGGTAAATTCTGACCACTTCCTAATCAATGGGGAGCATCATGCAAAAGATTATAATTTCCTACAATTTCTCTTTACCTTTACCATAGGTAAATTTCTGCAATGTGTGCAGAAAGTAAAACACGGTCATAAAGTCACTAGTAGTAGGGGCTTTACTGTCATATTGAACTGATTGTATTTATATAGCGCTTATGATAGCTTGATGAGGTGTCGAAGAGCAGATATTTCTCCTGACTGCCCCCTATTTCAGGCAGGGAGGACATGTAAGTGTGCACTTTTAAGTAACTTTATCCTTGTAAATGGTGAATAGTCAAAAGTAGTAAAGTTATTCAAGAGTGTGAGAATAAAGTTACACATTTAAGTTTACTGTGTAAGTTTGCCTTTGTGAATAGCCCCCATTTTTTCTAAGGAAATCCTCCCAAAATTTATCCCTTGAAATTTGACACAGTGGGGCAGATTTACAAGCTCCTAGCGCCTCCTTAAAGCCACCTTAGTGTTTTTTTTTATGACGTTAAGGCGGAGTTAAGGTGGCCATTCCCCCGCGCCATATTTGCAAAGTGGCACAATGCATGCATTGCTCCACTTTTCAACCCCTTGCACCACATTATGTGTCTGTCATGCATAATGTATGCAACGGGGGGTTCCCATGCAGGGAGGCCCAAAAAAATGGCGCAGTGAAATATACAAGATTCACTGCGCCATTTTGTCCGTCATTTTTAATGCCTGCTTAGAGCAAGCATTAAAGTGACGCACCCATATTTATCTATGGGCCTCCCTGGCTTCCCTGCGCTTTGCTGCACCAACGACAACATTTTTGACGCCAGGGCAGCAAAGCACCACAACAGCGTCAAAAATGTTGAGGCTGTTGTGGTAACGACCGCCAAGGTGAGCCCTATTGTAAATACGGCGCAACCATGCTGTAGTTAGGGGGGGTAAGGGCGACGCAAGAGAAGTGGCACATTGGGAGTTGTATGCCACTTCCCTGTAAATCTGCCCCAGTATTTTTTCAGGCAGTCTATTATTGGAAAGAGAGGAAATCATAGAAAAGTCACATAAAAAACAATAGTTGTCAATTCAAAAGTTGATTATAAAATAAAAGCTCGGAAGCTGTAATACAGAAAATGGTCTATGGTAAAAGTAGGTTCTTGGAAGTACATAAAATAAAACTCTTTTCACTTCAAGATACACAATGAATAAAACAAAAGGCGCCAGTATTTTAGTAGAAAGAATGATACAGCCACTCAATGGAGAATAGTCGGATTATGCAGAGGAAAACAACTTAAATATTTCTCCAATTTTCTTTCTTTCCCCCCAAGATCCGTGATAAACCAGCGAAACTCCCAGCGAAAACAGATAACGCCTTTAATTTCACTCGAAGGGGCAGAAATATCATTTCTAGGCAAATGGGCCGACAATCAGCATCTCCTTTGCACAAAAAGGCGTCTTGGCCAGGCCTGCCTGTGACAGGGGACCAGATCTCCCTTCTGCGAGGCGGGGATGCCCCTCAGGTAGGCAGAGCGCACAATACAGCTAAGTAATATTTTAGTCAAATCAGGCAGCCGGTGCTCGTGGCAAACTTAAATTAGCATACTGAGGGCACATATAAAGGCAATTTGAGATAATGAGAGCTGATTATTCAATCCAATGAATGTTAAATAGGCATGGAGGGCGGCAGGGCCTTATCTGCGCCTCATTCCATTTATTCTGTTTAATAGCCTCACATTTGAACCCTCCTTTTGTTTTCACCCCCCCCCCCCCCCTCGCCTGTTGGTAAAGAGGCTCTGACCTCATTGGCTGGTGGCGGGAAAGCAGACGGTTTTTAAAGTGCCGGCGTTTTGCATAGGAAAATTGCCGGCGACTGTGCCCCAGGGGCGGAGGATAAGGCCCTTCTTTTTTTGCGCGCCACTATTTTTGTAAAACGGGTGCCGATAAGGTTTTGCCTATTTGTTATTCGTTTCAGAGCGTTGTTGTGCAAATTGACTCTGAAACGAATTCCGTCGTCACAGGCTTGTACGGTGAACTGCGGGCTCGTTTGTAAAAGTTTGATGTGAATGTTTTTTTTCTCTAAAAGTAGGGAAACTTTAGCATTTTTTTTATCCAGACCATTTCTTACTTGTTCCCCCTCCCTGGAGTGTGCAGGCATTTTCTTAATATGTGTATATCATGTGTATTTGCTGAGCTTTAATAGTTTAATTTATTTTACTTTAACATTTAAATAGCTCACCTGGACCGCATCAGAAATGGTGAAACATTTTGGCCAGAGATTTGGGATGGTGAGAATGTCAACCTGTTGGGTCTAGAATGAGGCCACGTATTTTAAAGGGTGATCCCATCGAAGTAAATATAGCAAAAAACCTTTTTGGAGGGTGATGCATGTTTGCAAATGTTGGATATTGGAATGTATTGTTGCCTAGTGATGTGGAGAAGAAGCTAGAATGTTGAGGCAGCCTACAGTCAGTTGAGATTAGGTAGCTGCCAGGGTTGGTTGTAATATTGAAGCTTAATTAAACTTATACTTTAGCAACATTGAAAACGACGTTGGAGCATCTTTTCAGTGGCGACGAGGATGGGATGCCATGTGTGAACGGTCTGAAAAGATGCTCCAACGTCGTTTTCAATGTTGCTAAAGTATAAGTTTAATTAAGCTTCAATATTACAACCAACCCTGGCAGCTACCTAATCTCAACTCCTCGTTACTGGGTAATGTTTTTAACACTTTCCTCCCTTCAACACCCAAATTGTGTTTGAGCAAAGCCAATTTTCTTTTTGCCGTGAAAATAGCCCCTCCTAACGCTTCCAGGTAAGTCTCAAATGCCTCACGCCAATCCTCCCAAGGCATATTCGGATCACCTGGCATACTCAAAAAGACTGGAGGCGGCACTATTGACTGCATGTTACTTGTCTCTGTGAATGGGAATTTTTATAGAATACTTATGTCTCCTTTTTTTTTTTCTTCAATAAATAATTTTTTCCTTACTGTTATAGTCCTGTAGACCTTAGGCAACATACAGCGTTCAAAATGGATATTGCCCAAAATCACTCACTTGTTCCTTCCTTGTCTCCACTCCGAAGCAACTCTGAATCAAAAAGAAACACAAAAAAAACGCTGGCGCGCAGATCGCGCAAATCTGTTCTTCAGACCGCATTTACCAAATCATTTCTTTTGGTAATGTGCGCGCGTGCGTGCTGACACTATAGCTCCGTGCTCAACGCGATCCGTATACATTGCCTGGGCGACGCACAACACCAGAAATCCGCGTGCCCGTACTGTGCCAGACGCCTTCCACACATCCGCGCGACATCCGCGCGACCAAAACAGCTGTTGGTTTCCGCAGGAGAAAAAATATAGAATAAAAACTTTTCCAAACCGTAATTTTGCTCCTACAGATATGCCAACATATACTCCAGGTACGTTTCCCACGCCGGAATGCACTCGCTCTCTTCTTCGGTGCCCCGGTGCTTTTTCACTCTATTTTCCACACCGGAATGCACTAGTTCTCTTCTTCGGTGCCTCAGTGTTTCTATGCACCTCTGCACAACGTGTCCAAGCACTTCTCCGACACCTGAGCGTTACAGCGCACAGTTTGCACTCCTTCCCGAATTGTAGCACGAGTTGGCAAATGAAACGCAGATGAGATACACTGAGTCTCTCCACCTCATTTTAACGACCTCATCACACCGCCAGGGTCGGCGTTTTCAATGTTGCTAAAGTATAAGTTTAATTAAGCTTCAATATTACAACCAACCCTGGCAGCTACCTAATCTCAACTGACTGTAGGCTGCCTCAACATTCTAGCTTCTTCTCCACATCACTAGGCAACAATACATTCCAATATCCAACACATCTCCCCCCTTATCCTACAAACAACATTGAAAACGACGTTGGAGCATCTTTTCAGCAAATAGGGGGGCCTAATGGAAGTCTACGGAGCCATGTTGGTCTTTAAGAGGCTGGTTATTATTAAAACGTGGGTGGCAACTGCCAAATGTGCGTGAGTTGACTTTCACTGGTTGGGTGAATTCTGATCCCCTGGCTAGCCATTTGCTAGCCACACTACATTAACTATAACTTGTACCTTACCCATGCCCTGCTTATACTCTATCCATCCGTTTTAGCATGTTTAATCATAGTATCCATAAGAACACTCATGTATCCAGAAATGACATTATTTATGACTGTGCATGGTAGAGGGCCGAGCTACAGTTAATCAAGTGTGGCTAGCGAGTTGAAAACACTGTGTATGAAGGTGCGCAATTTATAGTAAGTTGTGGGCACGGCCAAAATTATCATTTTAAGTTATAACTACACCTTTAGAATTTGTAATGTTTGTATAGTTTAAGCTGATTTTGTATAGAAATAATAAATTAAATTTTCCTAACTATGACGTATCCTCAATCTTCAGTTATTTCATTGAATTTCTATGTTTTTTAAATAAAAATGTGTTTGAAATCGTATAGATGGTCATTATGACAATGGAGGTAAGTGCCGCTTACCGCCGCAGTGACTGCCGCCAACATACCACCGCAGTGGCGAATATCCGTTCTCCATATTATGACACACACATACCAATCTGACAGAATACTGCCACAGACACAAATCCGCCAGCCCAAAGGTCAGTGCTAAAGTGTTGGTACCAACATCCATACCGTTACGTCAATAGAACAACGCACACCACATCATGAAGCACGAATCACCACGGCGGACATTCAATGGCGGTAAACCATTGGCGGTACACACCACCACGGTCAGAATGGCCACCCAAATACTAAACTACATAACATTGGCCAATACCAAATACATACACCTGACACTGATACACACACCACACCCATCCACACACACCCACATTACCCACAACCCTTTACGAATACAAATTATTGCCACCAGACTGACACCAAGACCACTGGGACAACTAGACACACACACCACATAAACACCCATACATCCCTCACGCATCCCACTTCACACACCCATCCACAGTACCCAGCACCCACACACATACACACACCACACAACACCCATGTCCCCACAAAGGCACCCCGTTTCACAGATGAGGAGTTGCAGGCTATGGTAGAGCCACAGCTGTTTGGAGCACAGGTACAGCAAATATCCATTGCCAGGAAGATGGAGCTATGGCAGAGAATCGTGGACAGAGTGAATGCTGTGGGACAGCATCCATGAACAAGGGACGACATCAGGAAGAGGTGGACCGGCCTACGGGGGGAAGGTACGTTCCGTGGCAGCAAGGTACCAGCTTGCCATACAGTGGACTGGCTGTGGACCCCCACCTCCTCCCCCACAGCTCACAGAATGGGAGGAGCAAATCTTGTCATTACTGCATCCTGAGGGACTCACTGGAGTTGCCTGAGGATTGGACACTGGTGTGTCAACATTTACTACTTACCACCCCCCCATACCTGAATGCCATTACTCCACTCCTCCCACACACTGCACCTACACATATGACTAACCCCAATGCCAAGCCATGCATGCCATACCAATGCATGGACAGCCCTCCCAGCCTTGCATGGACACCCATCACAAAAGCATGCACAGCTTGGCGAACTAACAATCCAACAATACATCACCATACACAAACAAAGGTGGCAGGGCAACAGCAACAGTAGAGGGGAAGCTCAGGATGTACTATATGTCACAGACATGAAGCATAATACATCACTTACATCCCCACAGCTGCCCCAGCCAATCTCAGAAGAGATGAGGTGCCACGACTAACCAGTCCCCCAACAGAAGATGCCCCCAGTGATGACAGTAACTCTGGACTTCAGGATCTGGATGAACTACCTGGCCCATCAGGGACCACTGGTGAGTCAGTCACCCCAGCCCATTCCCAGTCAACCACAGAGCCTCCCCCATCAGTATCCAACACCACAGCACCCACCCAGCATCTCCACACCTCTGTCCCCAGGACACGTCAATCAGCAGTGTGCACACCTGTACAGGGTCCCCAGTCCACACCTCACACCCAAGACAATCAGGGACCTGGGGTCAGTGGCAGGGGGCACACCGTTCAGGGGACACAGGCACAGGGTAATAGGGACACTGGGAGGACCGATGTGCGCCAGGGGGAGGAGAGGCTCAGGGAACCGACTCTCCAGGAGGTACTCACCAATGTCCTGGGGGCCTACCAAAAATCCCAGGACACGATGGGCCAGATCCTTAACAACATGCAGGAGAACAAGCGGCTGCAGGAGGAACACCATCAGGAGATCAGGGAAGACTTGCAGGCTCTCAACTCCACCATTATCTCCATAGCAGGGGTGCTGGCAGACATGGCCAACATCATGAGGGAATGGACAGCACACCAGCGGGCCCCTACCACCAGCCAGTCTATTGACCAGCCCTCCACATCCGCTGTAGCTAGTAGGCAGGAGGCGCTGCCACAGGATCCACTGGCCACCAGCACCTCACCCTGCAGAAGGTAAACCACCTCACAAACGTTCCCTGCGACCAAGATAGAAGCCAGAGACACTTGCCAAGACCAAGACCACCACCAGGAAATGAGACTCTCCTGATTGTCCCCCTTGTATCCCACCCTGTCACCTTGTCCACATTGAACAGCCTTTGCTCCCCTTCCTATGGCCCCTTGGACACTGGACCTGTGCTACAAACAGTCTGGAACAATACCCTGGACTTTCCTCTATCATCACCCCATCCCATTGCACTTTTCAGTCAATTGTTTGCACTACAATAAACACCCTTGAACACAATTTGAGTGACACCGTTTTATGTGTTGAAAATGTTCATTTATGGGAACAGTCGCATCTAGTGCAAATGATCTGAACAAAGTGAAAGCATACAAATAATGACCTGTAGCTGTCTGCAGTAAACACATCAGGACACTGTTGTCATATCACCAATATCTGTAAAAGGACAAGCCATAGGTGACAGAAAGTTGAGATGCAAAGGATGTGAATGCCTTCATGCTACAGCCACACAGAAAACATCAATAGTCAGAGTAATGGTCAATTGCACTGTCTCACCTGTGTGTCACTGGAAGTATTGACGTATAACTGATGTTCTGTTGTCCACATCCTAATCCTCTTCCTCTTCATCCTCACTGTCATCAGAGTCCACTACTGCCACAGGGTCATCTCCAGTCCCCTCTTCCTGCAGAAAAGGCACATGGCGTCTCACAGCCAGGTTGTGCAACATGCAGCATGCCACTACTATCTGGCAGACCTTCTCTTGTGAGTATCACAGGGATCCACCTGCGAGATGCAGGCATCTGAACCTGGCCTTCAGGAGGCAGAAGGTCCTCTTGATTATTCTCCTAGTTCACCCATGTGCATCATTATAACGGTTCTCAGCCCCTGTCCTGGCATTCTTCACAGGGATCAGGAGCCATGATAGGTTTGGGTAGCCAGAGTCACCTGCAAATATTGGGGGACAAACTTTAGCCTTACACAATGCTATGGGGATAACACTTAAAGGCATACACTGACATACAGTGGGTGGGGACTCTCGTCAACTATTAGCCACATCCTGTGCCTCAGTTGTTGGGCCATCACATTTGGGATGTTATTCCTCAGAACGAAGGCGTCACGCACCGACCCAGGATACTTGGCAGTGACATGGGAGATGTACTGGCCTGTCAGGCACACCATTTGCACATTCAGTGCGTAGAAACTCTTCTGATTCCTGAACACCTGTTCATCCTAGCGGGGGTGGGGGGGCAAACGCAATATGTTTACCGTCAATGGCCCCAATAATATTGGGTATATGTCTCTTTGCATAGAATCCGGCCTTCACAGTGGTCAAATCTTCCACCTGGGGGAAAGAAATGTAGCTGCACATGTGCTTCACCAAGGCAGACAACACCCTTGCCAGCATGATAGAAAACATTAGCTGTGACATTCCTGCTTCCAAGCCCACCTTCACTTGGAAAGAACCAGTTGCCAGGAAATGGAGCACTGATAGAACCTGCACAAGAGGGGGTCTCCCAGTGGGATGACGGATAGCTGTTATCAGGTCAGGCTCCAATTGTGCACACAACTCTGTGATCGTGGCCCTGTCCAATTTATAGGTGAGTATAATGTGCCTCTCCTCCAGTGTAGCCACGTCCACAAGAGGTCTGTACACAGGGGTTTGTCTCCTCCTCCTATTCATCCGCAGTGGTAGGCATCTAAGGGACACAAAAGTGAGTAGGCCGTCACAATTTGAACAATGGAACCACCACCTCAGTGTGCATAAAGCATTAATGTGATGGGACACTGGGAATGGCAATGTATGTGCAATTTTCGGCAATGACGCAGTTATGGAAGATCTGTATGTAGTCCACCACCATGAAATGGCAACCCCCTGTCCTGTGTCTAGGGAAAGGTGGAAGTGAGGTAACTCCGCTGACGTTGGGCATCGTGGAGGAATGCGGTCTTGCACACTGAGGTGGTGGTTCCATTGTTCAAATTGTGACGGCCTACTCACTTTTGTGTCCCTTAGATACCTACCACTGCGGATGTGCAAGTCCTCCTTGGCTAATATGGGGCTCTATGGAGTACTCTATGGAGTACAGTGGCCAATGGGGATCAGCAGCGACGGTGGCGGAGTACACCGCCGCGGACATAACCATAACCACCATTTTCCGTCTATAACCTCACTTGATTCCTTACTTTTCACAGGAGAACACCTACACTGCGTGTGCTGCTGTGACCTGTGTCTGGAACTTACCATGGCCCGTGTCACCGGGGAAAGGGCACCTGCCTTCACTTCAGGGGAGTTGGAGCGCTTGGCGGATGGGGTCCTACCCCAATATGGACAGCTGTATGAGCCTCCAGAACAACAGGTGAGTAAACCTTGGGCACGATGCATGTGGGAAGGTTACATGGAGATGTGTGTGCAGGCATCACGTCATTTGGGGGGGATATCTGTTGGTAGTGTACATGGTGGGCTCCGGGCGATGTGTGTGCCAATGGAGTTGGAAACTGGATTTGTGGGCCATATGTGTGACCGGCTGGATTGTATGAGTAATGGTGTCCTCCAGTCTGTATTACATCTGCAGGTCAGCGCCCATCAAAAGAAGGGATTATGGCGTGCCATCACCAAGGACGTGCAGACCCTGGGGGTCTACAGCAGGTGGAGCACCCACTGCGGGAAACGGTGGGAGGACCTAAAACGCTGGGCACCAAAGACCCCAGCGGCCCAGCTGGGGATGGCCTCCCAACGAGGAAGGGGTGCCCGTGGTTCCTGACCCCCATGATGGCCCACATACTGGCGGTGGCCTACCCAGAGCTTGATGGGCGCTTGAGGGCATCACAGCAGCCACAAGGGGGTGAGTACAGTGTACGTTACTACAATAATTTGTAAGTGGCATGGGATCCGGGTGGTGGGTGTGAGTTAGTGGGTGCCCCGCAATGCCAGGTCAGAGTTTGCAGTGTGATCGAGCTCAAGGGTAATGGGTGTCTAGCAAATTCAGGTAACCAAGCTCGGTTGCATTCCATGTCAGTCAGGGCTTTGTGGGTCCCAGGAGGGGTGCAATTGGCAGAGGTGGGCCCTCATCTTGCTGTGGGATCTAGCCAATTGAATGCCAGTGCAATGCATAGTGCTCATTCCTGATCCCTGTGTGTGACGGTACTGTGTATGCCAACTGTGGTGTTGGTGATGTAATTGACCCAGTGCTCCCTTTCTCTCCCTCCCCCCTTTCTCCTACTGTCCTCCTGTTCATGTGTGCATTAGCATTATATAGCGGAGGAGCAGGGGCACCGACGACAGAGGGAACTGCATCCCACAGGACCCAGAAGGCAGAGTCCACCAACATCTAGGGAACCAGTGGGATGGAGGGCGAGGGGAGCACCACGGCAGAGACAGGAGGTGACAACACAGACTCTGATTCCTCCTCCGATGGAAGCTCCCTGGTGGTTGCGGACACGTCTGTGACCACCCCAGCTGCAGGTACAGCAGCCACCCCTTACCGGCACCGCCCTCCCAGTAGCCCCTCACAGAGTTGCCCGTGCACGCTCACCCAGGAGGATGGGCATCTCCTTTGCCCCAGGCACCTCAGGCCCTGCCCCAGTGAGCCCTATGGCCCTGAGTTAGGAGGCTATTGACCTCCTGAGATCCATCTCTGTAGGGAAGTCAACCTTTGTGAATGCCATCCAGGGGCTGGCATCCCAGTTGCGGCAATGCAATGCATTCCTGGTGGGCATCCACGGTGGATTGGCGGCCCAGCAGAGATCGATTCAGGCTCTGGCCTCCTCTCTGTTGGCAGCCATTGTCCCTGTTTCTACCGTATCCCCTCCAACTACCACTTCCCAGTCTCCTCAACCCCAACCCATCCCATGCACACATACAGACGAGCATGCACACAAGACTGGCACAGTCAAACACAGGCACCACACTTCAGTCTATGAGCACTCACACAAACACCAGACAGTTGCACAAACATCCATGTCCACTGCCTCTACTGTCTCCCCCTCCTCCTCCTCCACCTCCCTCACAGTCACGTCCACACTCACACCTGCATGCACTGCTTCAATAGCCACCACCAGCATCAGCACACCAAGCAGCACACACACCTCACTAGCAGACACCTCCACAACATCCATCCAGATGTCCTCTGTGTCCTCTCCCACCCTGTCTGTCCTCCCCACTCCTAAAGGACACAAACGCAGGCACTCATACACCCAACAGCCATCCACCTCACATCCGCACACTGCCCATGCACCTGCACCCAAGTCCAGCAAACATACTCCTCCAACAACCACTCCCTTAACCTCCACTCCCATCCCTCCACCCTCATCCCTCCCCACTGTCTCTAAGAAGCTTTTTCTTGCCCAACTTTACCTCTTCCCTTCCCCGCCCCCTCGCCGTCCTGCCCGTAAGAGCAGGGCCCCAATGACCCAGCCCAGCACCTCAGCCAAAGAGTCCAAGGGGATAGTGGAGGCACCTCCTAGTCGTGGAGGCAAGACACTGTAGGATCCCACTCCACCAGCCAGGAAAGGGAATGATCCCACTCCACCAGCCAGGAGAGGGAAGGATCCCACTCCACCAGCCAGGTAAGGGAAGGATCCCACTCCACCAGCCAGGAAAGTGTTGGATCCCACTCCACAAGCCAGGAAAGGGAAGGATCTCACTGCACCAGCCAGGAAAGGGAAGGATCCCACTCCACCAGCCAGGAGGGGTAAGGTTCCCACCCAACCACCAATGCAAAAAAAAGGTTCCCACTCAACCACCAATGCAAGAAAAGGTTCCCACTCAACCACCAATGCAAAGAAAAGGTTCCCACTCGACCACCAACGCAAGAAAAGGTTCCCACTCAATCACCAATGCAAGAAAAGTTTCCATCTCAACCACCAATGACAGGCAAGAAGCCCTCACCTCCAGCTGGGACACAGCAGCCCTCACCTGCAGCAGAGGCTGCTCAGGAGACACCTCCCCAGCAGAGACAATGCAGCCCTCACCTCCAGCAGAGGCTGCTGAGGAGGCACCTTCCCCAGCTGAGACACAGTAGCCCTCACCTCCAGCAGAGGCTGGCACGGTACCACCACCACCACCAGTGGTCACAGAGCACTCACCTCCAGCTGAGACACAGTAACCCTCACCTCCAGCAGAGGCTGCCCAGGAGGCACCTTTCCCAGCTGAGACACAGCAGCCCTCACCTCCAGCAGAGCTGGCAGGGTACCACCACCAGTGGTCACGGAGCCCTCACCTCCAGCTGAGACTCAGCAGCCCTCAGCTCCAGCAGAGGCTGCCCAGGAAACACCTCCCCCAGCAGAGACAATGCATCCCCTACCTCCAGCAGAGACTGCCTGGGAAGCACCTTCTCCAGCTGAGACACAGCAGCCCTCACCTCCAGCAGAGGCTGGCATGGTACCACCACCACCAGTGGTCACGGAGCCCTCACCTCCAGCTGAGACACAGCAGCCCTCAACTCCAGCAGAGGACATGTAGGCCACCTTCCAGGGACTGTTGTACAAAGAGCCCCCTCCAGGATCAGTGGTCAAGTTCCCCACCTCAGAGACTGTGACCTTGCACTCCCCAACATTAGGAAATGGGCATGAAGCCCCCTCCAGGATCAGTGGGTAAGTTCCCCACCTCAGAGACTGTGACTTTGCACTCCCCAACATTGAGAAATGGGCATGGAGCCCCCTCTAGGATCAGTGGACAAGTTCCCCACCTCAGAGACTGTGACCTTGCACTCCCCAGCATTGGGAAATGGGCATGGAGCCCCCTCCAGGATCAGTGGGCAAGTTCCCCACCTCAGAGACTGTGACCTTGCGCTCCCCAGCATTGGGAAAGGGGCATGGAGCCCCCTCCAGGATCAGTGGGCAAGTTCCCTACCTCAGAGACTGTGACCTTGTACTCCCCAGCATTGGGAATTGGACATGGAGACCCCTCCAGAACAAGTGGGCACGTTCCCGACTGCAGCTGAGGTGCCCTCCAACCACCTTCCCCCGAGGTGCCTGTTCACTTCCGTGATGTTGCCCCTGCACAGTTTTGTGCGTAGTTAGTCAGAATCAAGTTGGGGCTTGGACTGTGCCCTGTGGCCATCTGGGCCTTATGGACTTTGGTCTAGGCATTGGCTCTTTCTGGACAATTGTTTATGTATCTCTGTTCTAAAATTGGTTCATATGGTGGCTTTTGCCTTGCAATTAGAATTTCAGTACTGCCGACCTGTAGTCCTTGTATTATTGTATTATTATGCTGTGTGTCCTGTGCCATTGATTTACGTCTGCAGCTGGTTGTGTTAATGGTGTGTGT
Organism: Pleurodeles waltl; assembly: GCF_031143425.1. Classification (NCBI taxonomy): domain Eukaryota; kingdom Metazoa; phylum Chordata; class Amphibia; order Caudata; family Salamandridae; genus Pleurodeles; species Pleurodeles waltl. The sequence goes on along the minus strand of NC_090437.1, from coordinate 1,309,939,186 downwards.
GTGTGAATGGTGTGTGTCATGCGTGTGTGTGTCACTCTCCTTTTCCTCCCTCCCTCCCTTGTGTGCTAGGCGGCTGTACTCACCGTCATCTTCATTGGCGTTGGTGTTCCAGGTGGAGCATGGTGTAGAAGAGCATCGGGAAGACTTGCAGTTCCGGTTCCATGGCAGCGTTGATCTTCTCTGTGTCTCTGTTGGTGAGTCTTTGGTCTTCTGTGATATGTTTGCGCCAGGCTTTTAATGGCGTTGGTACCGCCCCGGAAATTGTGGTGGATTGCAGTGTCACAATATGGTAGGTGGTACCTTGTCTTCCACCTGGCTGTTGATGGCTACCGCTGTGGTGCCTGGTGTTAACGCTCTGGTGTGGTACATTGGCTGTCTATGGGAGTTATCACCGCCATGGTCTTAATTTGGCAGTAATTACCACCAGCCTGTTGGCGGTATTACCGCCCCTTTAACAGTCACCGCCAATGTCATAATGAGGGTGTTTAATATGGCATTAACAGGTTTTTTTTGTACCGCAGTACTTTTGCAAAACTTAAAAGTTCACTATGAGAAGTGTTGTGACGCAGAGTGGAGCTGTGTAGAGTGGAGTGGCATAGAGTGGAGTAGAGTGTTGTAGAGTGGAGTGCTGTCGAGTGGAGTGTCAGTCACTAGAGTGGGGCAAAGTGTTGAAGAGTGAAGTGTCGTGGAGTGGCATAGAGTGGAGTGTTGTAGATTGAAGTAGAGTGTCATAAAGTGGAGTGGCATAGAGTGTCGTAGAGTAGAGTGGATAGAGTGGCATAGAGTGGAGTAGATTAGGGTAGTGGGTCTTACAGCAGAGTGGAGTAAAGTGGTGTGGACTGGCATATAAGAAGTTGTTCAAAGTGTCCAAGAGTGGAGTAGAGTGGCATAAAGTGGCATAGAGGGGAGTAGAGTGTTGTAGAGTAGAGTGGTATACAGAGGACTAGAGTGTTGTAGAGTAGTGTCATAGAGTGGAGTGGCAGAGTGGAATGTCGTGACGTAGAGTGTCGTGGCATGGAGTTTTGTGCCATAGAGTGGAGTTGCATGTCATAAAGTAGAGTGGAGTGGTATGTCATAGAGTGGAGTGGCATGCCATAGGGTATCATGTCGTAGAGTGTTTTAGAGCGCTGGGAGGCATCCGGGTAGCCATGTGCATTATAAGAACCAATAGATTAGAATGGAATAGAGTGGGTTGGCATAAAGTAGAGTGGCGTAGAGTTGAGTGGCATGTTGTAAAGTACAGTGGCATGCTGTAGAGTGGAGTGACTTGTCATAGAGTTGAGTGTTGTGTCCTGGAGTGCAGTGTTGTAGAGTGGAGTGGCGTGTCGTAGAGTGGAGTGCCATGTCATAGTGAAGTGACATGTCATAGAGTGGAGTTGAGTGGTGTAGAGTGGAGTAGAGTGTTGAAGAGTGGAGTTGCATAGAGTGAAGTTACGTTTGGCAGAGTAGAGAGGAGGGGCACATCATAGAGTGCCATGTTGTAGAGTGTGATAGTGGAGGGGCATAGAGTAGAGTAGCATGTCATAAAGTGAAGTGGTGGTGTGTCGTACATTAGAGTGTCATTGAGTGGAGTGGCGTGACGTGGAATGGAGTGGTGTGCAATGTTGTAGAGTCAAGTGGACTGTCATAGAGCTGAGTGTCATAGAGTGGAATGCTGTTTCGCAGAGCAGAGTGGAGTGGCTTGGAGTAGAATGTCAGAGTGGCATAGAGTGGAGTACAGTATTATAGAGTGGAATAAAGTGGAGTAGAGTGTTATTGAGTGGAGTGGAATGTTGTAGAGGAGCGTAGAGTGGAGTAAAGTAGAGTGGCATTAAGTGATGTGGCGTGGAGTGTTGTGTTGTAGAGTGTTGTGTCATAGAGTGTAGTGGAGTAGAGTGTTATGGCATAGTGTTGTGTTGTAGAGTGGAGTTTCGTGGCATAGAAATGTTTGGTGTAGAGTGGATTGGTGTGTTGTAGACAGGAGTGGCTTGTTGCAGAGTCAAGTGGAGTGGCGTGGAGTGGTGTGGAGTGTCCTATAATAGAGTACAGTGTCAAAAAATGGAGTGGAGGGTTGAGGAGGTTAGAGGCGTATCGCAGGGTAAAGTGAAGTGGCATGTCAAGTGTCATAGAGTGCAGTAGACTGGCCTAGACTGGAGGGCCATAGAGTGTAGTGTAGAGTGAAGTTGCATAGAGTGGAGTAGTGTATGGAGAGTAGAGTGGAGTGGCATGTTGTAGAGGGGGTCATTCTGACCTCGGCGGTAAAAGGCTCTTACCGCCGGTCAGAAGACCGCCATTCTACCGCCGCGGCCGCGGTAAACCGCCACGGTCATTCTGACCCACAACTGCCAAGCCGCCAAAAACCCGACATCCACGGAAGGCTGCCTCATCAGCGGGCAGCGATAAACTGGAGATGACCAAACCTCCACCGCCACGCCAACACAAACACGCCCATGCCATTACGACCCACGAATCCACGCGGCGGTCATTCAACCGCGGTATTCGATTGGCGGTACACACCGCTGCGGTCAAAATACACACCCAGCTCAAAAACACAGCCACATTGGACACTTTGAAATACACACACCTGAAACACATACAAAGACCACTCCCACACATCCAAGCAACTATAAAACACACACCCACATCACCCACAAACCCCCACTAGTAGGAAATCGGAGAGAAGGCGATAGAGAGAGAGAGAGAGAGAGAGAGAGAGAGAGAGAGAGAGCACAGCAATCGAAAACACCAACACACACAGGAACCCAGCATCATCAACCACACCACATCTACGCACACATCACCACACACCACCACTCACATCACCACAAACACCACCCCACACCTCATCCACACCACCCCATGGCACCCCAAAGACACCCCAGGTTTTCGGACCAAGAACTCAGGGTCATGGTGGAGGAAATAATAAGGGTAGAGCCCCAGCTCTTCGCACACAGGTGCAACACACCACAATAGCCAGGAAGGCGGAGCTATGGCAAAGGATCGTCGACAGGGTCAACGCTGTGGGACAGCATCCCAGAAACCGGGAAGACATCCGAAAGCGCTGGAACGACCTACGGGGAAGGTACGGTCGATGGTCTCAAGACACAACATCGCTGTGCAGAAGACTGGCGGCGGACCACCACCCACTCCTCCCGAATTCACAGCATGGGAGCAAGAGGTCTTGAACATCCTGCATCCTGCGGGCCTCGCTGGAGTAGGCGGAGGAATGGACTCTGGTAAATCTAGTCTCAACTACTCCCCCCCCAACCACCAGCATGCCAACCCACACCCCACCCTCACCCCCAACCCCCCAGCACACATCCTCCCTGCCAATGTCTCACCAGCACAACCCACCCAACCCAAAACCAAACCCTGAATGCCAACACAAACCATGGACACCCATCACCTATGCATGACCACTGCACATACCCATCCCCCCCACAAACCACCCTCACAACTCCTGCCACAAGGGAATGCCAGCACTGGGGGACAAGGGCACCCACAAATCGCACGCCATGGAACACACAGAAGCAATAACCATACTCTTTTACCCCTGCAGGGCCCGAACGCCAACACACCGGCCAGGAGGGTCCAGATATGTCCATCCCACCCCCAGAACAGGCCCCCAGTGAGGACAGCAGCTCTGTCGACCTAGAACCTGATGACCAGCCCGGACCATCGGGGACCTCTGGACAGTCGGTTCCCCACACACAGACACAGGCCACAGCAGACCTAACCCCCTCAGGGAATGTCAGCACAGCTCCCACCCAGCGGGCCCATGCCTCTGTCTCCAGGACAGGTCAATCAGCGGTGTGTCCGCCACTACAGGGCACCCAGGCTGACCCAACACCCCAACAACAACAGGGACCTGGGGGCAGTGGTAGTGGGCACACCGTCCAGGGGACAGAGGCCCGGGGAAACAGGGCAACTGGGAGGGCTGCAGTGCGACAGGGGGGGGAGGACAGGCCCAGGGAACCGACTCTCCAAGAGGCCCTCACCACCATCATGGGAGCATACCACCGCTCCCAGGAGACGATGGCGACGGTACTGGCCAGGTTCCAGGAGATCCAGGCACAGCAGGAGGAACGGTACATGGGGTACAGAAAGGAGCTCAGGAACATCGTCCTGGCCCTGAACCTAATAGTCACCACATTGCGGGACCATGTGGCACCCCAAAGGGCCCCTGTCACCAGCCTGGACCAGGAACAGCCTACCACCTCCGCCGGCGCTAGTGGACAGGAGGCCCCCACACAACGACGGGCCACCAGAACCCCACCTCCTGCTGAAGATCAACCACCCCGCAAGAGGAACCTGAGATCACAAAGGAAGACAGAGTAGGATGCCAAGACCCCCGCCAGCATGAGATCCCCCCGGATGTCATTCCACTGTCCCACATTGTCACCCTGTCCAACCTTGAACTGCCCCTGCTCCATCCTTCACAGGCATATGGACAATGCACCTGTGCGACCGAGAACTGGACTCTGCCATGGACATCACTCCACCCCCACCCATCACCGTTTTACTATCATGGACCTATATGTAGCACTTTAAATAAATCACTAATTGCACTTAAAACACTCAGGAGTCTGCTTGTATTCTTAACAAATGTATTACACATAATGGTTCAAAAATGTTCAGTTACATTGTGATGACAACATACCAATGTCAATGTGCTTTACTCCATGGGCGAACAAACCAGAAGTCACGCAGTGGGTCATACAGCTCTGAAAAGGGAAGGGAAAGTCACAATTCAGTTGAAAGGAACTGGGGGGAAACACAGAAAGTAGAGATGCAGGAGGCCAGAAGTAAATGTAAAATGGCGTGGGGGATTCTTACCTGTGTGATACTGAAAATACTGTTGTATGACTGTGTCCCTGTTGTCCGTGTCGTCCCCGTCGTCTTCCTCCTCTTCACTCTCCACAGGCTCCACAGCTGCTACAACACCACCATCTGGACCATCCTCCTGCAGGAAAGGCACCTGGCATCGCAATGCAAGATTGTGAAGCATACAGCAGGCCACGATGATCTGGCACACCTTCTTTGGTGAGTACATTAGGGATCCCCCTGTCATATGCAGGCACCTAAACCTGGCCTTCAGGAGGCCGAAGGTCCTTTCTATGATCCTCCTAGATCGCCCATGGGCCTCATTGTACCGTTCCTCTGCCCTGGTCCGGGGATTCCTCACTGGGGTCAGTAGCCACGGCAGGTTGGGGTAACCAGAGTCACCTATTAGCCACACACGTTGTCTCTGTAGCTGTTCCATCACATAGGGGATGCTGCTATTTCGCATAACATACGCGTCATGCACTGACCCAGGGAACTTGGCATTTACATGGGAGATGTACTGGTCAGCCAAACAGACCACCTGCACATTCATTGAATGGTAATTTTTCCTGTTTCTGTACACCTGCTCATCGTCTTTTGGGGGTACTAAGGCCACATGGGTCCCATCAATGGCACCAATGATGTTGGGGATATGTCCAAGGGCATAGAAGTCACCCTTCACAGTGGCCAAATCACCCTCCTCAGGGAAAATAATGTAGCTCCGCATGTATTTCGTCAGGGCAGACAACACTCTGGACAAAATCTTAGAAAACATAGGCTGAGACATCCCTGATGACATGGCCACTGTTGTCTGAAAAGACCCACTTGCCAAAAAATGGAGGACTGACAGAACCTGCACCAGAGGGGGAATTCCTGTGGGTTGGCGGATGGGGGACATCAGTGCTGGCTCCAGCTGGGCACACAGTTCATGTATAGTGGCTCGGTCAAGTCGGTATCGAAGTATTATATGACGTTCCTCCATTGTCGACAGGTCCACCAGCGGTCGGTACACGGGAGGATTCATCCTTCTCCTCGCAAGTCCCAGCGGACGGTGCCTAGGAAGGACAACATGGAGTACAGAGTCAAGCAACCCACAGGTACGTAACTACAGCTTGCACAGTACACGATTCTCAATGCATTGAATGGCTTGTATGAGTGGCAATGCAAGGCCTAGGCCTGTGTGACGCAGTAGAAATTAAGCCATGTGGGCCCTTGAAATGGCGGCTGCCTGACCTGAGAAGTGTGACAGTGGGATGTGAGGTCAATGCGCTGGCGTGACACACCGTGGCGGTAGGCGGTCGAAGACCGCGGCGCCAAGCCGCATTGGTTAACATCGAACCCTATGGGTTTCATGAGCCAATGACTAGGTGCGCCGGCGGTCGCGGTACGCACCACGGCGGGCGTGACCGCCATTTTCTATCTGGTTAATCACTCAAGACCTGATCATCCACAGGAGAGGACCTATACTGCAAGTGCTGCTGTGAACTCGGTCTGGAAGAGACAATGGCTGCTGCGACTGGGGAAAGGGCCCCTGCCTTCACTACAGAAGAGTTGGAGAAACTTGTGGATGGGGTCCTGCCCCAGTATGCGCGACTCTACGGTCCTCCAGACCAACAGGTAAGTACACTGTGTGCACGTTGAATGGGCTATGCCTGTGTTGAGTGGTGTGGATATTAGATGGTGGGGTGGGGAGACAATGACGAGTGCAAGGCACGACAGATGAGAGCATGTGCCACATGGCAAGGTTGGGGAGGGGGGGCCAATCGCATCTATCATGCGGAAAATTGATGATATTTCCAATTCCACCCTGTACATGTCAAATAGGTCAGCGCCCATCAGAAAGTCGACATTTGCCATGCCATCGCCAAGGAAGTCCGGAACCTGGGGGTCCACAACAGACGGGGCACCCACTGCCGCAAGAGGTGGGAGGACATCCGCCGCGGGACCAGGAAGACCGCCGAGTCACTGCTGGGGATGGCCTCCCAACCTAGGAGGGGTGCCAGTCGTACCCTGACCCCCCTGATGTCCCGGATCCTGGCGGTGGCCTACCCCGATTTGGATGGGCGCGTGAGGACATCACAGCAGACACAAGGGGGTGAGTACCAGCACATTCAGCTATCTTTACGCGCAGTGGAGGTGCCTGGGTGGGGGAAGAGGGCTGTGGGTGACATTAGGCCAGGGCGCTTTCTGTAGTGTAGTCCTCTCCTTTAGCCATGTCCCTGTGCCCCCGCCCCCCACCTCTGTAGGGTGACAAGTACAGCTATCCATGGTCCTGCATCACCCATGTGTGCGTTTGTTGTCCCTAGACCTGTTGGCCTAGTCACAAGTATTGAGTAGTGTACCCCGATTGCGCGGCTTAGTGCATGAGGCTCCTGTGTCTGTCCTCTCCGCCAACGGTGTTGACAATGCATGCACTCAACCTGTTTTTATTTCTCCCCCCACCCTTTTTCTTTATCTTCTTGTGCATGTGTGCATTAGCATCATCAGGCGGAGGAGAATTGGCAGCGGAGCACGAGGGAGCTGCAACTCACAAGGCCCCGGTGGGCCATGCAACAGACACCGAGGCCACCAGTGATACGGAGGGCGAGGGGAGCTTCACAACGGGGAGCCGTGGTGACACCAGCGACACCGACACGTCCTCGGATGGGAGCTCCCTAGCGTTGGTGGCAACATCCATGCCCCCTGCCTCTACAGGTACAGCCGCCACCCAGCGCACCAGCTCCGCCCTCCCAGCAGCCCCTCAGCCTTCGCTCCGTGCCCGCTCGCCCAAGAAGGCGGGCGTCTCCTTCGCCCCAGGCACCTCAGGCCCTGCTCCTATTACCCCTGCTGCCCTCAGTGAGGAGGTCATTGACCTCCTACAGACCATCATTGTTGGGCAGTCTACCCTTTTGAATGCCATCCAGGGGGTAGAGAGGGAGGTGCATCGTAGCAATGCATACCTGGAGGGCATTCATTCGGGTCAGGCTGCCCATCAACGATCGTTCAATGCTCTGGCCTCAGCACTGACGGCAGCCATTGTCCCTGTTTCCAGCCTCCCTCTTCTAACTGCCTCCAGCCTGTCTCTGTCTCCTGTTCCTCTGCCTATCCCACCCACACCATCAGACCAGCCTGCACACACCTCAACACCCAAGGGAAGCTCATCCAGACATAAGCACCACAGATCACACAAACATTCACCCAAGCAACACCCAGATGCAGACATGCCAACAGCCACTACCACCTCTGTGTCCCCCACCTCCTCGTCTCCCTCCTCCCTCCCTGTGACGTCTCTACTCACACCTGCATGCACACCACCAACAGCCAGTACTTCCATCACCAGCACACCCTCCAGTACAGTCCGCACACGTGCAGTCACCACCCCCACTGCCATTTACACGTCCCCTGAGTCCTCTCCCACTGTGTCTGTCACCCCCTCTTCCAAGACACACAAACGCTGAACAGGGGCCCTTCATCTCAAGCACCGCTCCGCTGGGCCCTTCCTGTCAAGCACCGCTCCGCTGGGCCCTTCCTGTCATGCACCGCTCCGCTGGGCCCTTCATCTCAAGCACCGCTCCGCTGGGCCCCGCCGTCTCAAGCACCGCTCCGCTGGGCCCTTCATCTCAAGCACCGCTCCGCTGGGCCCCGCCGTCTCAAGCACCGCTCCGCTGGGCCCTTCATCTCAAGCACCGCTCCGCTGGGCCCTTCATCTCAAGCACCGCTCCGCTGGGCCCCGCCGTCTCAAGCACCGCTCCGCTGGGCCCTTCATCTCAAGCACTGCTCCGCTGGGCCCCGCCGTCTCAAGCACCGCTCCGCTGGGCCCTTCCTGTCAAGCACCGCTCCGCTGCGCCCTTCATCTCAAGCACCGCCCCGCTGGGCCCTTTCTGTCATGCACTGCTCCGCTGGTCCCTTCATCTCAAGCACCGCTCCGCTGGGCCCCGCCGTCTCAAGCACCGCTCCGCTGGGCCCTTCATCTCAAGCACCGCTCCGCTGGGCCCTTCATCTCAAGCACCGCTCCGCTGGGCCTCGCCGTCTCAAGCACCGCTCCGCTGGGCCCTTCCTGTCATGCACCGCTCCGCTGGGCCCCGCCGTCTCAAGCACCGCTCCGCTGGGCCCTTCATCTCAAGCACCGCTCCGCTGGGCCCCGCCATCTCAAGCACCGCTCCGCTGGGCCCTTCATCTCAAGCACCGCTCCGCTGGGCCCTTCATCTTAAGCACCGCCCCGCTGGGCCCCGCCGTCTCAAGCACCGCTGGCCCAATGACAGTGCCGGTTCTGTGTCGAGCTACTGTTCACGCTGCACTCGGGCCACCCTGCCTCCTCCATTGCCTGTGGAGACTGTTATCCACTTGATAGGCTGTGGCTTTGCACTCCCCAGGATATGACAGTGGGCAAGCCACCCACTGTAGAGACTTGAGAGACTGTGGCTTTGCACTCCCCAGGATATGACAGTGGGCAAGCCACCCACTGTAGAGACTTGAGAGACTGTGGCTTTGCACTCCCCAGGATATGACAGTGGGCATGGTGGCCCCTTCTTGGATCTGGCGTCGTGGATTCATGTGGCTGTGGTGCCCCCCCTTCCCTTCCCCCTGAGGTGCCTGTAGTTTTATCATCTGATGCCCCTGCAGTGTTCTCTCCAACGGACTCAGGTCTCCTGTGTGGGCTTTGCCCATGTGTTGATACACTTTGGCCCACGGACAGCTGAAATTTCAGTGACTGTGCTGGACTTATTGCCTCTATTTCTCGGTTACGCAATGTTTAAACTTGAATATTTTTTATTAATTTTCCTATTTTACCATGACTTCAATGAACCTATTTTATACATAAATTTAGTTTCTCACTTTAATTATATCTTTTCATTATTCTGGGGGGTTTGGGTGGGGTCACTTTGACTTGGTGCTCTGCATTGGTGTGTAGATAGTTGGGGGGTGGGTGTATTGCGTATGTGTGTGCCCGTAACCCTTCCTCCTCCCCCCCTCCCCTGTGTCGTAGGTGCGGTACTCACCGTTGTCGTCTGCGCCAGAGTTCGTACTCGTGGTAGATGAGCAGGTAGACGAGAGCAGGTAGGATGTTCAATTCGGGCTCCATGCTGTCCTCCGTCCTCGTGGGGTGTATAGAGGTGAGCGTTTTCCCGTTCGTAGTCTGTTTCCGCCGTGTTTTTATCGGCGGTGCTCTCGCCCCGGAAAAGGTGGCGGATTGGTGAGTTGTGATAGGGTGGGCGGTACATTGTCTGCCGCCTGCCTGTTGGTGGTGACCGCCGCACTGTTTGTGTGTCCCGCCGTGGCGGTCGGAGTGTTAAAGTGGTGGGCTCTGTTGGCGGTTCCCGCCAGGGTCAGAATTCCATTTTTTGGACCGCCAGCCTGTTGGCGGGTTGGCCGCCGCTTTATCACCGACCGCCAGGGTCAGAATGACCCCCAGAGTGTCTTACAGGGAAGGGGCATAGAGGGAAGAGGCATAGAGTGGAGTAGCATGTTGTAATGTGGAGTGGCATGTTGTACAGTGGAGTGGTGTGGACTGTTGCAGAGTGGAGTGGCGTGACGCAGAGTTGAGTGAAGTGGTGTAGAATGGAATAGAGTGTAATAGAGTGGCACAGAGTGAAGTACACAATTGTATGGTGGCATAGAGTGGAGTACAGTGTTGTAAAATGGAGTGGCATAGAGTGGAGTACAGTGTCACAAAGTAATGGAGTGTAGCGTGGCATAGAGTGCCATACAGTAGAGTGGCATAGAGTGTTGTGTGGTAAAGTGTTGCTGCATAGAGTGTTGTGGCATACAGTATCACAGCGTAGTGTTTCTGGTGTACAGTGGAGTGCCAGTTGTGCAGTGCAGTCCCCTAGGGTCTGTGTGTAAGTGTTTTGAGGAAGGAATTTCCCATCCTTCATGACACCACTCACAACCGCACATGCTGCGGAGTACTATTGTGTTGTACTTACTGCCGGTTGTGCTGCACCATCAGTATAAATTAATGTTTGGTATTGATCAAGATGCAATATATTTGTTGGTAGTGGGTATTCAAGCTCATATTAAAGGAATTCTTGAGCCTGAAGTTTTGGGTCAAAAACATAATCTACATCAGCGGCAGTCAGAGACTTTGCCCATTGGATCCATCATGCTTTAGCATTTGGGACAATGGTTTTTGTAACAGCTTCGAGGGCTGGTATAGGGTTTTCAACAATAATGCGTTTCCCCTTGGTCAAAGGTATCTCTTTTATAACAGCTATCTGAACAGCAGTCAAAATCTTTTCTGTGGAAGCAAAGCGTTCAGCTGTGGCGTACAGGTGTGGTTTATATACCATAGGTACCGTATCACCTTCATTGAATGTTACATAGGTGAATCCGATGGCACCAGCAATTACTCTGATGACCAAATTTGTTTTGTTATCACGCGTGTAAGTGTTTCGCTTCAAGCATGTACTGCTGTAATGCTCTCAGAATACATGTGTGTTTGACTGTCCAATATTTTTTTTAAAGTCGGGTGTATTCAATTATACAATGGCTTTATGTGTTGTGCATACTTTGGAATGTTCTGCCAAAGTCGAAAAAGCCCAATAATGATTGTAGCTTTTAAATGGTATTTGGTGGTTGAAATTGCGTGCATTTTTCTAGAAAGTGGGGCGCCAGGCTGTTTCCTTCAACAGATAACTAGTATCCTAAAAACAGAACACTGGCAATTTTCATTTTCTTGAAATAGAATTTATAGCCTATTGTGGCAGATCCCAGAACAATGTGGGATACCATTCTTAAATGTTCCAAGAGATCATCATCCATAAGATAGATATCATCTACATAGGACAATGCCTTGGGGTCATTTGTGTGTGGAATGTATGTTACACGTGCTGAGAACAGTCCAGGTCTGTTCGTATACCCCTGAGGGAGACTACAAAAAATTATTTGCAAGCCTAAAACGCTAAATGCTGTTAAAGCCCTGCTTTCAGGTGCTATATTTTGCCAGAAAAGCCCATTGGAAATATTCAGGGTCGTTTTGTATTTTTTGTGCACTAAATTGTTAATCAGTGCTGTGCTGTGTGCATTTTGGATAGCAAATGTGCATGTTTGACTATTTAAGTGTCTGTGATGTAAGAATATTCTATAGAAATGGTCTGGCTTAGCTACAGGAATCCAGGCGTTTGTTCATTGGTGGGGGGGCAGGGCTCAATTACACCCTGGTACTCAAGCTGTGTGAGTATTTTCCTCACTGGTGTTTTAGCCTCATGTTTAATAGGATATTGACTTTGAGTTGTCTAATAGGTATTTTGTGGTATGGCGAGTCTCTGTCCCACCACACATTTTTGCGATAAAGATCAGGGACTTGTGCCAATGCCCAATCTACTGTGTAAAGCCTCCCCTAATTCCCTAGGAACGAGAGGTGAGAAAGAAGGCATGATAACCTTCCCCGAACGGAAGATTGTGGGAAAATTCTGGTGGCCAATCTGTTTCTGCCAATAGAATATCATAGCATAGTGTCAATTTTTCCCAAAATATTACTTTAATTGTGTGCTCCTTGTCTTCTTCGAATTGCAATTTCAATTTGTGAACTCTGTTCGGGGGGAGACATGCATGTCTGCAGTTTCAAATTCTATGTAGTCATTAGTTGCTGTCGCATCCAGAAACCCTTGAAGATTCTGGCAAACTATTGTGACTTCTACTGCGCTGTCTAGAAGTGTCAGTGCCCACTTCCTGTTCTTCAATAAGGCTCTCAACATGAGTGGCATTTTGGGCCAATATAGCTGCCACCTTTTTATTTTTTAATTGTTCTGTTGGGGAGGTTTCTCTTCCTTTTTTATGGAAGTTTCAACTGAGAGTTGTGAATCCTTTCTTGGTTTCACATACTCGTTTCATAGTTCAGAACGCCCACCTCTCTCACTTTATCTGTTTACTGGTGAGTCCTGAAAGGTACGAGATTGGCGTGTATCAGTATATTGATATCTATCGGGAGTTTTCAAACTATCTCTACTCCTTAAGTTGTATCGTTTATCAGAGGTCTCCGGATGCAGAGATTCTTCTCTCTGTTTCATATTATCTTTACTTTGTTTTTCTTTATCCCAGCGTTTTTTAGAACCCTCTGTTGCTTGCTTGGTAGAATCCTTATTGGATTTACCATTGTAATTGTGGTTTACTCGGTCTGGCTCCCAAGCTATCCCAACCTATAGTAGAATTGATCTCGCCGATAATCTTTGGCAGCTCGCTTTCCTAATCCTGTACAGGAATATCACAGAGACGCAGTAATTACATCTCTAGATCTAGGGCAGCCCCGTATTCATCTTGAATTTGTGTCAATACTTCTGGAAGATTTGCAGGTGTTGGTGTAGCGTGTGTGGTAGTGTAGAGTGCAGCAAATACTGCACCCTATGTGGCTCATTTGTCCACTGGAGGAACCATCCCAAAGGGCAAGCACATTGTGAGAATCCTCTGTTTATCTTGAGGTCCCGTATCGGGACACACTCCTTCCAAAGCGCTTATTTTTTGTGCTAACCAAAACTGAATTTCTCACGTTTGGTGAGTACTTTACCCATGATCAAATGTACTGTTGCAGGATTAATACCTGCCGTAACTGTAAGTGGTTGCACTGGAGCAGCCCTTGCTGGGGCAGTATTTAACGTTTACATCCCAAATCGTATTAAGCGTCTATCTACTTGAACTAGATCATTATAGAGGCGGTACATTTCTGCTACCGCCATGGTGTTAGCATTTGGGTGTGGTGTATATGTGGACAGCTGTGGCCATGTAGGGCCTTCATTACTTAAAGGACATAGTCTAATGTTGTGTGCAACGTGTGGTAGGGTGCCATCAAGCCACTTCTCGTGTTCTTCATAATATAGAGGTATTTCTAAGGACGCATAAGGTTTGTATTACGTAGGTGCATTAGCAGTCATGTAGTGCTGAGATACATGTGTGTTCCCGCCCACTGCTGGAAAGTTGACCCAGGAATAAAAAAAATCTGTTCTATATGCAGCATTTGCGTCAACTACTAATGTGACTGCTCCTCCCTCCTCTGTGAGGCCATTACTTATTAAATGATTTGTGAGGGGGAGCCTCATGTTTGCCGCAATTACAACCCGTTGGCGTTCCGCCTTGTTTCAAAATTTAGATAATTCAGAAATAGGGACACCAATTGAATGGATTTAATACTCTTAAAGGTTGAAGCTTGAACAACCTAAAGTGAAAATAGGTGCTACCTATCTTAGCTGAGGAGGATATCCCTAATACCACAGATGTCTCCTTATAAGGTAGTTAGGGTGTCTTTAGCATGTAGTGAGACAGAGATACTTGGGAAATCTGTAAACCAGTGCCTAACCAACATTGGAGGCGCCATGTCGTAAAGACTCTCTCAATATGCAACAAGAGTGCTGGATTTGGGTGGCAGCACCGTTGAGCATGGGGTACTCAGTCTGATCCTGCGCCATGTGACAACTATTGGCTTAACTCTTCCAGCCAACTGGCAACACCTCACCAGTACCCAAGAGTAAAAGGTGATTTGTGGCAGTCCTTAGCATGTCATCTGGATTTCTCGGGGAAATTGTGGTGGAACAGATCTTACCCCTTTTTCTCAGTCATATATGTCTCGCACACACAAAGGTAAAACAGAAGCAGGGCTAGGTTCAATATGTTTTATTGAATCAACTGCATTCTATGTAAAAAGGCATTTATTGTGATTATGAGGATGATAAAACATAATAAAAGCAAGGCAGTGACAAGGAAAGTGAAACACAGGAAGAGTCCCACCATACTGTCACAACAATGGTTCTAAAATCCTTACCTGCATTACTAATGTTCCCTCCAAGAGCATGGCAGTGTAAGCCCTAATCTGCCCATCAGGCCCTCCGGGAGAACCCCATACCTGTGATTGTAGGCAAAGAAGAGGTCTGTTGGTCTACCCCAAATTCTCCCACATTGGGGGAGAGACTGTGTCAGGTCTCAGCAGAAACTTGCAAAGGCGATGTGGAGTGTATAATGGCAACTGGTTAGAATTCCCCTCTATCGTGTAGGGGATGGTGAGGTGTTTTAAAATAAATCATCTGGTGTTTTGAGAAAACTACCCTGATGTGACAACTTGTATATTTCTGTTTATAAGAGTTGAGGACATGATGGACACTTTGTACCAGAAATATTAGTAGCTTATCACATACTACCTTGGATAGAGTACAGAATGAGAATGCCGTACAGAGAAAAGAATACTTGAAGCCTTTGTGAAAAGAAAAGCTGTTAAAATAATTAAAACATCTCCACTAAAATACGGCTTCTGCTAAAATAATGGAGAAATAAAAATGCATGTGTGCTCTATTTGTGAAAAAGCATAGTAGAGCAAGAGAGAGCAAAGCTGCCTGCATGCACTTTATCATTTGCTATTGATGATGCATGGATATATCTATACAGTCCAACCTTTGGTCAACCCCATACTGTCTGTCTGACAACTCCTTATAGAATGTATCGCTCAATGTAGAACATTTGGGGACAGCAAAGGAATAGCTGCCTGACATCCTGAATATCCATAATTCCATGCAATCTTAATGCACTTTAAACAATGTACTTTGCTACGGGGCACTTAAAATATAATCTCTGTAATCTTGTATAACTGAAATAATAACAGCAAATGTCATACCGTCCTGCATTTCATGTTCTCCTTAATGCAGCACTTGTGTAGACATAACACACAGGTAAGGAACATGCTTGCATTTCTGTTTGGACACACATTTTTCATGTACATTTCTCAAGTAGTGAGTATGCATATTCTGTCATGAGGTGGCCTCGCACTTGGCCAACCTGCCAGCCTATGTTGATTGTACAAGACTTATAACCAGCAAAGTCACTCTAAAAACACACAATTTCTTACTATTGACAAGGCGAAGGATACATTTGTTATCCCTAGTTTGTATGTTCTTACCCACTATCAATCTGTGGGCACTGTGCTAACTCGTAAGTGGATTAATAGGTACCTTTGATGCTTATTTAATATGCAGTTTGTATTGCCTACTCTCCGCTGACATCTGCCATTTGGAAGGTCAGCAGTAGCATGATGTAGGTGATAGCTCACACACACATTTCTGATATGGTGAGTTGGTGCCCCCGCTCCCATTTCCTGATGTAGGAAAGGATCAAGATAATGCCCATATCGGCCATCAGTGGCCAGAATGTTCCAGTTAGTTAGTTGGTGGGGCTAACATGATATGTCCTATACAGCACAGAAGGAGAGAGCCCTGCAGTGCACTCCTATCCTCCACCTAAACACACACGAGCCATTTTTGACCAGCGGGTGCTGCTTTGGTGGGCAGAATGTTCTCCTAACCAGCAGGATGGCAGCATGGGCTCACCTAATCAGAGATGCCAGTATAGAAGAATGGACTATGACAGGTTTGGATTGACGGTTAGGCAACTAACCCGAGAGCTCAGACCAGTGGAGCTGCAAGGCGCCCATGTTGTGCATGTGGGTGATTACCAGTACAATATGTCTGTAGTCTCAGAAGCCCCTGGAACCTTCATGCCTACATAGCACTATGTTTCCCAAAAAATGGTTACTGTCTGACTGAGAGCCACTAAGAGTTGGAGCATCTTTGCAAGTCTAGAGGCTAGAATGGCCCCAGTGAATGGAATCCTGTTTAATAGTACGGGGATGATTAGGGGTAGTTGAACCTTCACAACTTTAAACTCAAACTTTCACAGAATGCCAAATCACTTGCATTCACACTGGACACCACCCTCAAAGAACACACTGCAAAGAACAGTCAGCCTTGTAGCAGCTCTCTCTTCTAAATAACGTAGAATGTACACTTGCATCTGGATGCTGGAAACACCCTGCTCCATGTCCTCTCAGACTCCACACCGGCACCCCATAAGGGCATCCTACAAGACACAGCACATCTCATCAGGGCCTGAAGAAAAATTATCACATCACCCAGTTCCTGGACTCTGTTGGCTCCTCTTATCTGCACTATCCGCAAAACCAGCTGCCTCGTTTAAAAAGCAATCCCCACCAGCACCCTGCATATTTTGCAGACACACTCACAATCTCTGGGAGTGCTCGGCACAACCACAGCCAGGACACCATCAAACTACAAACTAAGAATGTTAAATAGCAAAAACTAGACAGCCAACATTTTCTATCTATGCAGCCAGGATTTGGAACAATCCATCAGGACTTCCCCAGTGCTGATACAATTTAGGAAAGAGTTAAAAGCACATTTCTTTAAGAAACACATCACAATGACCTAACCATGCAGAACCCAGCCACTGCTCCTATCTCTTATTGACTTTATGAGTATCGTTCATCCTGTACAGAACTCCACTGCCTTTTAGCTAGATTTTAATTTTAGAAATATCACATACATACATACTTGTATAGTTCTCTGGAGATGCAATTGAGTTTGGTCCTGATGGTTAGGGCCAGCTAGACTCTGCTAATTCCCTTGGCATTACAGATATTGGTCCTCTTCAGATGTCTGTTAGGGAGCCTCATGCCCCCATAACAGATGTCCAAGTGGGAAAAGTACTTCTGCAAGTCCTGTTTGGGTAGATAGCAACTGCTCCTATGATGTCCACTTGCTTTCCACTCTGCTGGTAATGTTATTCCAAGGAAGAGATTGGCGAGGATTTTGTTTCAGTGTCATGCATATCAACAAAGACCTGGCAATCGAGAAGAAAAGAAAGTTACTTGTAATCCTAGTTCTCTATCCTAGGAATCTTCACCGAGTTCACAACAATCCTGCTTTCGCAGGTGACCTGATGAGTGAACCTAAGTGGAGATCTTACTGTAATGAAATCCTTGGGACTTACCAGAGGCTCGAAATGAATAGCTTGGGCTGTCCTCTCTGGGATAGTAAGGTCAGCCTAGGGACTTAATGGCAAGTTGTAGTTTTTGTAATCTTTTGAAAACTATTGGCAGATTTAGAGTTTTCAGACAGGGTACTCCGTGGCAAACTTGACGGACCACCCTGCCCTGCAAAAACTCAGTCGGTTAATCTCAGAGACCTTAAGTATTCCATCTACAGAGCCCCTGTTGGGTTTGTCAGTGGAATACTTCTTCTGGAAGTGGGAGTAGGGGGCCATCAAAGGAAGGACATTACACTGTCTGCTCTGTTTAGGGTTGCAGTGTACAGGGAGTGCAGAATTATTAGGCAAGTTGTATTTTTGAGGATTAATTTTATTATTGAACAACAACCATGTTCTCAATGAACCCAAAAAACTAATTAATATCAAAGCTGAATATTTTTGGAAGTAGTTTTTAGTTTGTTTTTAGTTGTAGCTATGTTAGGGGGATATCTGTGTGTGCAGGTGACTATTACTGTGCATAATTATTAGGCAACTTAACAAAAAAAATATATATACCCATTTCAATTATTTATTATTACCAGTGAAACCAATATAACATCTCAACATTCACAAATATACATTTCTGACATTCAAAAACAAAACAAAAACAAATCAGTGACCAATATAGCCACCTTTCTTTGCAAGGACACTCAAAAGCCTGCCATCCATGGATTCTGTCAGTGTTTTGATCTGTTCACCATCAACATTGCGTGCAGCAGCAACCACAGCCTCCCAGACACTGTTCAGAGAGGTGTACTGTTTTCCCTCCTTGTAAATCTCACATTTGATGATGGACCACAGGTTCTCAATGGGGTTCAGATCAGGTGAACAAGGAGGCCATGTCATTAGATTTCCTTCTTTTATACCCTTTCTTGCCAGCCACGCTGTGGAGTACTTGGACGCGTGTGATGGAGCATTGTCCTGCATGAAAATCATGTTTTTCTTGAAGGATGCAGACTTCTTCCTGTACCACTGCTTGAAGAAGGTGTCTTCCAGGAACTGGCAGTAGGACTGGGAGTTGAGCTTGACTCCATCCTCAACCCGAAAAGGCCCCACAAGCTCATCTTTGATGATACCAGCCCAAACCAGTACTCCACCTCCACCTTGCTGGCGTCTGAGTCGGACTGGAGCTCTCTGCCCTTTACCAATCCAGCCACGGGCCCATCCATCTGGCCCATCAAGACTCACTCTCATTTCATCAGTCCATAAAACCTTAGAAAAATCAGTCTTGAGATATTTCTTGGCCCAGTCTTGACGTTTCAGCTTATGTGTCTTGTTCAGTGGTGGTCGTCTTTCAGCCTTTCTTACATTGGCCATGTCTCTGAGTATTGCACACCTTGTGCTTTTGGGCACTCCAGTGATGTTGCAGCTCTGAAATATGGCCAAACTGGTGGCAAGTGGCATCGTGGCAGCTGCACGCTTGACTTTTCCCAGTTCATGGGCAGTTATTTTGCGCCTTGGTTTTTCCACACGCTTCTTGCGACCCTGTTGACTATTTTGAATGAAACGCTTGATTGTTCGATGATCACGCTTCAGAAGCTTTGCAATTTTAAGAGTGCTGCATCCCTCTGCAAGATATCTCACTATTTTTGACTTTTCTGAGCCTGTCAAGTCCTTCTTTTGACCCATTTTGCCAAAGGAAAGGAAGTTGCCTAATAATTATGCACACCTGATATAGGGTGTTGATGTCATTAGACCACACCCCTTCTCATTACGGAGATGCACATCACCTAATATGCTTAATTGGTAGTAGGCTTTCGAGCCTATACAGCTTGGAGTAAGACAACATGCATAAAGAGGATGATGTGGTCAAAATACTCATTTGCCTAATAATTCTGCACTCCCTGTAATGCCCTTTTTCCTGTCTGTCACTGCCAAGAATAACCTGGTAGCGAGGGGTCAGAAAAAAACAATAATGTGAAAAAACTCTCAAGGTTAGTGTTAATTATTTTTTTGTTTTCCAAAAACGAGCTCCTACTTTGGGTGTTTGATTTTTTCGAAAACAAGAAAATATCAAACGTTTACTGTACAGGTGTCATACCCAATGGCAGCCAAACATCAGTCTCTAGTACACTGAAAGGAGCTACGGTAACAGTGGTTCCTGTCGATGTACAGAGATGGCCGCTGGGCCAGCAGTCATCTCTAAATCTAGCAGACGAAGTACCCTCAAGATGGGGGCGGTTATATCCTCCTCCATCCCAATGGATAGTCCTTCATCTGCCGAACTTTAAATCAGGCCCTAGCAGTGACGGTCCCATGATGGAGAAGTGAACTGAGACATTTAGTACGTTTTAGCTGAGTTGGATCCTGGACTAGAAGGAGTATGCCGATACACCATCATAATCACGTTTCTGAAAGACTAAATTAAACTAAATTAAATTAAATGCTACAGTCTAGTTGGGTTGTGAGTAGGCCTTGGCTAAAACATTTTATGTCTGTGAAATTCACAAACTGTGCATAATGCAAATTTAATGAAATATCTTGAATTTCATTGGTACAGAAGCTTGAATAATTTCTTCCCATGGGACAATTGTTTGTTCTGAAAATGTCTTGCAGGGGCCACTTTCTCCTCAAACCAGACTCCTGCCTGTGTTTTTTGGAAGTTTTGAAGGCGTGGTATGCTCAAGGCTTGCCAACTAGTCCAGTTGTCGCATGAGACACCTTAAAGATTATTTAACAAAATGTCACATAATTTCACACCATCTTCCACAGATTTTGCAAAAATATTTGCAATTGTGCAGACCTCTAGTTCCTCAGCCCCCTAAAGGGCCTGATCAGCAGGTGACTTCCCCTCCCTGACTATGTTTCCCAAGTGAGCTGAGATCAGGTAGAGAGTCGTGCATCGTGACGGAGGGAAGTGGGCATTAAACCGGCATTGGGCTAGGGACCCAATAGTGCCTTTACATGATGCCAAAAATAAAACTTCCATGATGGGTCAGAGTATTCAAATCCAGTGGAGAAAACAATAGGTGCTGTAACCCTGCCCCTGATACAGCTCCTAAGTTCGGCTTCTGAGTTTTTGAGAGGGGCAAATCCCTGATCCTGACCTCCTCCCAACCTTCCTTACTCTACATTGTGGATAGTGGAAAAGATTCCTGCTTTGGTGTCACAGACCAAAAGCACAAGTGTATTTGGAGAAGGAGTCTGTTGGGAGTGGGTGGTAGGAGAACTGAATTTGTAGAACCACACCTTCTGCCTTCGTGCGTTTGAGTTGAAGATCCTGTGCACCTGTCCTGCGCAAGTTAATAGCGCCTTCCTAGCGGGAGCCTGCTGACCTCATCGATTAGTCACATGACTGCCCTGGGTGGTAGCAGAAACAATTTCACTACCACAAAGGGTGGTGTTATGTTTTGTTGAATGTTACCTGTTTACCTCTACGGTTGATCTGCTAAAATCTGTAATCTAAAAAATCTGTCTCCATGTGATAACAAAGAGCGGGGACTTACAACAGAAATTCTGATGAGAAAAGCACATAGAAGAATGCAGTATATCCATTAAATTGTCCGAAGTTGTAAAAAAATCTTGTACTAAAGGGATTTCAAGGAAATGCTCTTGTGTAGAGGGAGCCGGTGTGATCACGGTAGATTGATTAGCAAGCTTCAATTGCTTGATTCTTAATAGAACCTTGGCTGCAGCATTCTGGGTATGTTGCTTAAAAAATCAGATAAAACAAGTGGGTCCTGTTGCTGAAGTTTTGTCTGGTCTTTACAAACATGAGGGCAGAAGAACTGCCTCCCTACTACTCGGTGAAGTCCATTCTAGATTGTAAGAAAGGGTGGGCAGAGACCCTGCCATTCTGTGTTGAAGCTGGAATGTGACCTTACCACCACACGGGTAGTGTTGAGTAAGCTTCATGGTGTCGTCCAATGCCGTTCTGTAGAGTGTCAGAATCTTTCCTCTTATCATGAGATGCTTCGGGATCACCATGCACTAGTCTTTCAAGAACAAAAGGCCAGTAAGTGGGCCTTTCCAATAATCTGACTGGCCATCTGCAATATATTCCTGTACCCCCTGGAAAGATGTTAGTAGTGGTTGTTTGGCATGCTTTATGTTGGAGGGGCAGGGGAAGTTGGAGTTATGCTGCTGTGCCTTCTGGCAGCTGTCTAACATGTGGCCTTCATATGTCAATAAATGCATCCTGTATGATTTACCAAAGATGAGTTTGCACGCTCTATAACACTGCATTGAAACCAAGCAGATTTACTTAATGCCCCCCTCTGGCTCCAATCCTGTTGTCGAGATTTCAATGTGTAATCGCTCAGAATCCATCCTGGGGCGACTGGAGCAGATTTCTACAGATTCTGCTGAACATTGTTGCCCAGTCCCAGTGCTAAGAACACGATTGTCATAGCTTAGCACCTTGGGTGGGTTTTTCCCCCTAAATTGTAGCATTTTGCCATTGAATAAAGATGGGTCATGCCCCTGGAACCAACCACCACCTCATTCATTCGCTTCAGCTCCATGATACAAGTTAGTATCCGATGGTTTAGGCCTGACGTGCTTAATTCAAAGTGCTTGGTTTTTGCAAAACTGACTCAGATGGACAGAAAGTGGTCTCATCAGCACCGGTCTGGTACAAAGATGGCCCATCTTGACTTCATACTTCATGGTGCCACCTTCACAGGCAGCGTTTCTTTATACAAACTGGTCGCCACCAACACATTTGGCATTGCTTCCGTTCTTTTATTCAGCCCTATGCTAATCTCCACTGAGGGGGCCCTGTTATTGCAGGATCTTCCCTTTCCAAGGAGGTGGTGCTCGATTGGAAGCCTGGCGTCTAGAAGAGAAGGTGGTCAAAGTCACGACCTCCTTATAACTGGAAGTCTGTCATTTTGTTAGCACTATCCCTTGGACTTACCCATGCCAAGCAAGAGTTCTCCTTCCAAAACTGAGTTAGCCGCTATCCTTCTGTCGCTCATCCATTCACAACATACCTAGAGGTTTTGACCCCAAGCAGTTTGAGGTGTTCTCGTGACTTACCAGGCAGCTGCCTGTCAGCCCATCGAAATGTAAGGCGTGTGATCCCTCTCACCGACGTCAGCCTCTGTCTTGGGCACCTGCCAACCACCTCTAACAAAGGCCCACGCCCTTGAACCCCGCAGCCACCTGATCCAGCCCTTCAATCGCCTCCTTTTACTTGTGTTTCGCAAGGTGAGTTCTCAAATTCCGTGGAGGGCGGCGTTCCAAGCCAGTCTGCCTTTTCTGGCCGGTCCTGGCAAGGAGGCACCCAGAGCTATCGGTTTCCATCCCTGTGGGCACGGGTGTGGCACTGGGAGCAGGCCGGGGGCCCGCGGCGTGGCTCCCTTCTGCAGTAACTTCAAACCGCAGCCCCCTGGATCACTTACCTCTCATCTGCCCTGAAACTGAGACAACCTCTTCATGTGCCCCCGCCCGGCCCCCGTCCTTTGTTCTGCATTTCAATAGGAGTCATGTCAGACAATTAAGGAGGCGTCCCTGCACAATGGCGGTTTAAACGGTGCCTTTGTGAGGCGCCATTCACCCCAGAGAGGCCGCTTAGTGTGTTTACTTGCAGGGTGTCAGGAAGGTGAGACCCCTCTCTGCCCTAGGAAGCTCACACGCTGCCTGGTCTGCGCTGCAGGTCAGGCAGGCCTGTCAGGAAAGAGGCATGGCCCTGACAGCAGCGGCTGGGCCGTGTGCAGGATGTCACTCACTGGTGCGGGGAACTTTTATTTCAGTTTATAATACATGTATTTCTTCATTCAGACGTCTGGTGAATCCTCGGACTCCCTGCAATGGGTAAATATGCCCCCTGTTTCCAGTGCTTAATTTGTAAATAAAAACGTAACGGTGCTGAAAGCCCTCCTATTAAACAAGCGGCGGCGGCTGCTGCATTTAAATGTGAGAACATGAAACACTGAGGCAGCGTAACCCCGTAGCCATCTCGTGCCTCTTCAATCCATTTACTGCCACTCCCTGCCCCTTCCCCTCACTCTTGCAGCTTTCAGCTTTCTCCCTTTGTGACGCTTTTTCGTTTTTCTCTTCCCCCGTCTTTCTCATATGTGTCTTTTGCTCGCAGCAAATGCTTGGGGCAGAAAAATAAGCGCCGGCCCTCAACTCAAAAATAAGTGCCGGTGCACAGCACCGGAAACAACAAGCACAAATTAAGCACTGCTTGTTTCCTTTCAGTACCTCTCTGTACAGCGATTTAAATGGGCAGGTACTGTCCTGTACTGAGTACCTGCACTTTTTATAATTTGGAAGGGAGAGTACCGGCACTTCTCAGTACTGTTCAATACATTCAGTTGGGAGGGTACCCGCACTTCTCAGAAGCAAACTGGCACTCTGGACAGTGAGTACCAGCACTCCTGTATTTCCATTTAAAGCACTGTCCCTGGCTCTCGTACTGCCCCCCTCGTCCTCTCTGTACCCCAGTCTCTGTACTGTCAATTGAGCACACATTCTGCTTTTTCTGTTCTCTCCCCACTTCTCTGCTTTGCATGTAGGTGCACAGTATACAGATATAGACAGACACATATTCATACATTTCTCTCTCAACTTAGTCACTCTGTTTTTCAAAAACAACATTTGTATTCATTTTAGCTGCACGTTTTAACATGGGTTAGCTCATCGATATGTTAATTGCTTACCAGTGACACAATATTTCACAGTGATCAGCAAAAGAAGAAAATAAGGAAAACTTACCCCACCCCCGCTTCTAAGTGTCCCACCCCTGACTCCTGCAGGGTGAGTCAAGTAACATATACAAATTGTACCTTTGGTTACCAGTATCACTACCTCAGAGGGGATAGTGTTATAATCGTCATTTATTTGCTTTCAGGTATCCCCTTTCTTAATTTATAGATGTTGTTTATTTAGGCATACGTGTCAAATATAAATGCACATTCTGATATCGTTAGCCATTGAAATGTGATAATTAAATATGCTTCAATATGGTCATGTGTTTTTGGTATGGATTGAATTCTCTTTTCCAGTGTTTGTTTTTAAATAATTAACAAAGTTTCATAGAAGCTGGTAACTTCATTTCTCTTTAATCCTTTTTGAACAATTGAGTTTAATTAAATTAAAGCGATCCAGGGGCTTGCTGCTAATTGCTTGTTGTAAAAAATTTCAACAGTGTTCAAATACAATATATAAACTGAAGACAAAGTGTAATGTGATAGAGAAAAACTTTGTACCAGGAACGCAAGGCAGCAGGGCCACACAGAGCTGTAGTCACCGTCCTTCAGTGAAGGCTGCAGGGATCTGCATCAAGCCTTAACATGGCAGGCGTATGTGAGTGATTGCCAGTGGTTAGACTTATTTAAGCATTCCTTCCTTCATCTTTTGTGTGTTTGATGTAACTCCCTAAATGGCAAGGGAATGCCCAGATGTGAGTTCTGTGCTCACTGTGCCACCAAAACCAAACTACCCTCAACTAAAAAAAAACGAAAAAGGCAAAACTGATGTTGGGTTTGCCTGCGTTCCGGTTCAGAGAGGACTCATTGTGGACGTTCAGGCTGCACTGTTCCTATTGGAGCAGGTCCAAGACTTTTTCGCACATGGCGTAGTCTAATCTGAGGTGCCATGGTGGGCAAAAAAACGACGGGCTGGAATGCGACCCTGAGTGATAGCCAGTGGTTAGACTTATTGCAAGCATTCCTCCAATCACCTTTTGTGTGCTTGCACAACCCCAAATATATAGAAGTCTCTTCTTCCAGACGCTCTTTTGAACCTCTGCCCTGCCTTCTTTCATTGAGTATACATAAACCTTCTGGTACATCGCTGCTTCAAAGAATTATGATATTTCGCTCTGGTCTCTTGTCATCTACTACACAGAGGCTAGCAGTTAGCAAATGCTTTTATTGATTGTTCACTGTGACTTGAAAACACTACCACACTACTTAATTAGGGCGCACTATGTGAATATTGTAAATCAATGATATATTAATATTTTCATCATATAATGGGTTAGAATTGGCCCTTTCCGCAGGGTCTTCCCCAGACTTTTTGCCTTCAACCTCCTGTTTTCTGAACCCATTTTTGTTCATTTTTAAGACTCTGCACACTTTACCATTGCTAACTGATGCTAAAGTGCTTGTGGTCTCTCCTTTAACAATGGTGAAATTAGCTTTTACCAATTTGGCACATTTAAGTTACTTGTAAGTTCCTAGTAAAGTGGTGCTACATGTGCCCAGGTCCTTTAAATTAAATGCTGCTAAAGGGTCTGCAGTACTGATTGTACCACCCACGTAAGTAGTCCTTTTAAACATGTCTCAGGCCTCCCACAGCAGCCTGTGTGTGCAATTTTCAACTGCCATTTCGACCTGGTAAAATAAACCTTTTGCCAGGCCCAATCGCTCCTTTTTAATACACTAAACAGCCCATAGGGTAGGGTGCTATGTATGTAAAAAGTCGGACATGTACTTTTAACTTTAACATGTCGTGGTAGTGAAAAACTCTTAAATTTTCACTGCTGCAAGGCCTGTCTCTCCCATAGGGTAACATTAGGCTAACCTATTACATTTGATAAGTGAGAAATTTCAATTGGGAGCAGGTAGGAATGTCACAGTTGGTGTCTAAGGAATTGTAATTTAAAGCCCTATTCAATGGTAAAGTCAGATTTTAAGTTACAATTTTGAAAATGCCACTGTTAGAAAGTTAGCAACACAAAAGGATGATGGACGGAATGCTGAAACTTTTCAAACACTCACTCCCAGTCACAGATCTGAGTTAAATCAGATCATTGGTTGATTCTGAAATCTTCCTCTATACAGGGATCCCAAAACATATTAATACAAGACTCCAGGTGGTATAGAAGCCAGGATCCTGTATAAAATTACCAAATACCAATCAGCCAGTCCAGCCCTAATAGCACTGCACTGCCAGGAATTACATTCTAGGCCCTCAGATCATGCAGGGGAAAGGCCCTACTATGCCCTCCTAGCATCTGGAAATTAAACTCCCCCCATGTCCGAAAAAAGGTCTCTTCAGTCCGGAAAGCAAAAGTTTCTGATGGTGCCTAAGGTCAACAGAGCAAGAAGCTTTGGCCGCGCTTTCACATACGTTGTCCCGAAGCTGTGGAATGCTCTCCCCTCCGCCCAACAATCGGAAACTAGCTTCAGAATGCTTCTCAAAACCCACCTTTTCTAAAGCAAATCTAAACTACATTAAGACATTGTGGTTGGTGTTGTTGCTTTTAGCACTGGGAGGCCCTATCTGGGTAGCCATGCGCTTAACAAAAACATCAGAATAAAATAGAATACAGAATAAGGACTGCTGTGCTGCTTTGCTGGCAGAAGGACTGCCAATCTGCTGCCCTGCTACTCTGGTGACTGGTGATCTGCTGCCCTGCTTGCTGAGAAGGAAGACCAAACCTGCACCCTTTATCCAAGGCTGATGTGACTCCGAGGGTCAGGTGACTGACCTCTGGTTTTGAGCTACAGGGGCATAACAAGCTCCAGAGGGTCATTGCAACTGACTTGCTGCCTGGACCTGAACTTGAAACTGCCTGACCCCTGCTGGCCTCTCCTGGAGTGAGTTCCTGATCCCCCAGAGGTGCCTCTCATGTCTTGGACCCTTGGTGTAGCATCAGTTAAGCTTCTATCTAAAGAAAAAGAGAAATCCTGAAGTTTTGGGCTCTTTGCTAATGCAAACGGGCCAGTTTGTGCCAG
Source organism: Pleurodeles waltl (assembly GCF_031143425.1). Taxonomy (NCBI): domain Eukaryota; kingdom Metazoa; phylum Chordata; class Amphibia; order Caudata; family Salamandridae; genus Pleurodeles; species Pleurodeles waltl. Next base: position 1,309,911,974 of record NC_090437.1, on the reverse strand, counting down.
GATCTTGTCACCCACGCTGCCCGCCAACACGAATCTCCAGTGAACTTGACTCTTCAGGCCACAGTGACCACAATGATGCCCGGCAACACAAGATCTGCACTTCATGCTACAGCATCAACAGCTCATGGAGACTGCCAACGCAAAGCTTCAGCAATGACCGTTTTTGACATCTGGCAGGAAGTTTCCGCTACAGTGACGGCTGTCTGCGACACCTAGTCTGCTCTTCGCTCTGCATTGATGATCATTTATAATGCTCTCCTTGCTCCTCGCAATCAAGAAACTGATATGCGGAGTCTCACAGGGATCGTCCCTCAGCCCCACCCTTTTCAACATATATTTGACACCACTCGCCAATATCACCCAGTCACAAGATATCACTGTCATCTCCTACACCGGTGACACCCAACTCATCCTCTCCCTGACAGACAAGATAACCACCACCAGAAACAACTTCACTAACTTCATGAACATGGTAGCAGACTGAATGCAAACTAACTGCCTGAAGTTGAACTGTGACACAATGGTAGTACTAATCTTTGGCAAGATAACCTCCCAATGGACTCAACCGAGCTAGGACCTACACCCACACCTACAGGCCATGCAAGAAATTAAGGTATCATAATAGCTGAACATGAAGGCTCAAGTCAACGCAGTGTGCACTTCCTGCTTCTACATCCTAAGCATGCTGCAAAAGATCTGCAAATGGTTGACTAAGAACGCCAGACGGACCATCATGCAAGCACTCATCACAAGCAGGCTGGACTAAGGCAACATTCTCTCTTCCGGAATCTCCAAACAACTCCTACATAGACTCCAGACCATCCTGACCACAGCCGCAAGATTTATACTCGACCTCCCACGCAGCACCACATCACACCACACTTCAGGAAGCTTCACTGTCTCCCCATTCACAACTTTAGGTAAGTAAAATGTCTCATGTACACATACAAAGTCCTACACAACACAGGACCAGAATACTTGAACAGCGGTATGTAGTATCACCAACCCACCAGGAACCTACACTCTGCCTCACTCTCATTTGCACACACTCCTTGCATCCACAAAAGCAAAACCGGAGGTCACTCATTCTCTTTTGCATCCAAGATATGGTACGACCTCCCTCCCGGAGACTCAAGCTAAGCAAGAGGCTGAAGACTTGGCTCTTCGTATTAGCACCTGAGGGACCACACACCTGCACACCTGCCCAAACGCCTGGATACCCTCTTGAGGCTATTAGTGTGCTATTCAAATCAACATAACATTACAAGCAGCTATGAATTTGTGGCATGAATTGAAGGTGAAGGGAAACTCCCCTCAAAAACAAAGTGCCATGAAATTTAGTGCTATTTGATTTAATTATTAATGTCTAAGAATTTGGATGCAATATTGATCCATTGGTCTGCAATGGGTAGTTTACAAAGTACACATCTTCCATCATAGCATATTGAGGAACCCTCTCCTACTGCCCATCTCTCCACCTCCTTCTTCCATTTACACTGCAGGGGTCCCACAGGGAAACTCCAGTGCATCACAACTCCCCTTTTAGCTAGTACAAATGCCAGATCCATGAATCGGTTACCTACACTTCCCGGCTGAGTGTGGGAATATAATCCAAGAGACATCTGTACAGAACAACTTTCCTAGGCCTCTTTCCAGGTCGGCCACCATTGCTCTCCAGAAGTGAGCTATCATCAGGCAGTCCCAAACCATATGGATAAAATCAGATTTAAACCAAGTTGCATCAGCAGCAGCTTTTGCACTTTGTCCTACTATTACATTTTGCCTGTGGGACATCAGGTAGGTCATGTGTACGGAGTAAAATTGAGTACATTTGAACCTTGTGTTTCTGGAAACCCTATGCCGGTGCTCTAGTGTCTGCTCCCATTCTTTGTCCAAGAGTATCCCATGCAGAGTACCCTTTTAGTAAATCCTCAGGCTCTAAAGGGGCCTGTAATCATAAAGAGAAACAATTTATGAAGCCAGGACACAAGCTGTACCAAATGTAAGTTAGATCTGTGAGAATTCATGTGATTGCGGTTCCGTAAGTTCACCATCTAGAGATGTCTCACTGAACCAGACAATGCTGCATTTACTTGTCAGGCAGTGAGTCTTTTTCCACCATGGATGTTAGCCTCCTAAATATACCCTTCATACAACAATCTCCTTTGGTATCAATCCCCGCTGTCACCAATTCTTCTAGCCTTTAAGAGGTAAAGAATCCCTTTTCAGTGTCGGAAAACGCACCAGAGGGAGACCAGGTGCCCACAAGGGATGTTGGCTGCTGATCTTCACCACACGTTTCCAACAGTGCATGGCAATTTTGAAATGTTTTTGGTGGTCTGGTCATTTTCACTTCTGTTCCTTATAGATATGCCATCAGAGCACCCCCATACTGTGGTTGGTGAATCACCCCCATTTCTGCCAGGTCCAACCCCGCCAGCCACATAGGGAGACACTGAGAAGGGAAGCTAAGAAATAATCTTTATCATTTGGGACCACCCTCCTGAGGAGGCATTGAAGCAGTTCTCACCATCATGGGTAATTTAGGAGTACACCAAAAGGTGATGCTGCTGTGTAAGGCCTGTAGGCCAGTGCCAATATTCCTTTCTCTCACATCCCCAACCATGTGGTATACCTTGAGTCCTATATATCTGAACAGGTGAGGTTCCTCTGGATGTCCAACTGAGTCACTGCTATTGTGAGTTGTAATAATTGAGCAGAGATCAGGAAGGCACATGTTTCCCTAGTTAGTATACAGGCTGGAAACCCATCCCAAGCTTTCCTGCTGATCATCTCACCCTGGGATGACTTTCTCTGCATGTCAGACATACATAAGCATATCGTCTGCATAAAGAGATAGGTTATGCTCCCTGTCACTTAAAGTGATACCTTTGCTTCATACTTCTGCTCTCTCCATGCAGGCAAATGGCTTCACAGGCAGGGAAAACAGCATAGATTAGTTTAGTAGTTTTTGTGCAGTGCGTGGCTACCCAGCCAGGCCTCCCAGTGCTTAATGCAACACCCACCAATGGCATCTAAATCATCCTGTAAAATAATAGTTAGAAGAGGTGTGTTTTTAGATGTTTTCTGAAACACTGTTCCGATTCTTGGCTTCTGAGAGCCACAGGTAGGATATTCCACAGTTTGGGTGCCAAGTAGGCAAATGAACAGCCTCCACTTCTTGCCTTTCTGGCCCTAAGTACCACCAGGAGTTTTAGACTACGTGATCAGAGGTCTCTTCTCTGGACATATGCCGTAAGTAGATTTCTAATGCTAGGTGGGCCTTTTCCACTAAAGACCCTATGGGCAATGCAGAGTACCTTAAAACTGATTATTGTTTGGACCAGTAGCCAGTGAAGCGCTTCCAGTGCCAGCCCCACCAATTCAGTTTCTGAGACACTGCACCACAGCCCTCCTGGTGGGTTGAGGAAGTAGATGTCGGAGCCTTCTTAGGGATCTTAGAACACAGAAACACGAGCCGGCTAATTTCCTGGCTTGAGTTTCCATTGACAGATTTTCATCAGTCCAGAAGCCCAAGCTTTTTACTGCTTGAGCTGGTTTTGGTAGTTCTCTTAGTTGTACTGGCTAGGTGAGCTCCATCCATCTAGACCTATTATTGCCAACCGCAAGCACTTCAGTTTTGTCACCATTCAATTTTAGGCTGCTTGCAGCCATGCGGTCTGTTACCTCTTTAAGACATGTTCCCAGGAGGGTGGAAGAGTGGCTTATTTCAGGTGTGAGAGCCATAATGATGTGAGTGTTATCTGCATATGACACTGTGGTGCAACCATATGAACGTACAATTTCTGCAAGAGATGACAAATACAAGTTAAGAAGTGTGGGGCTAAGAGAGGATCCTTGAGAGACTCCGCACTGTAGGGATCAAACTGTTGAATGTGAAGCACCTTCACACACTTGAAAGCTTCTGTCAGTCATGAAAGCTTTTAGCCATTTAATGGCTTCTCCTGTAATTCCCACTTCCTCCATCCTTTATATGAGGGTGGGGTAGAATACAGCATTGAATGCCACACTCAAGTCCAGCATGATCATGGCTGCAGAGTCTCCCTGATCTAATATTGCCCTAAGTTCCTCAGTCTCTTTCAGCAGAGCCGTTTCAGTGCCACAGTCTGCCCTGAAGCCTGTTTGCCTGGGATGAAGAATCTCGTGGGATTCCAGGAAACTGGGCAAGTGCTTGTAGTATACTATGTATTAGCGCATTGGAGCAACTAACATCATTGTGTTCTCTATGGAACACTATGAAGTCATATGGAATGGGAGTTGGGATGGAAGTTGGATAGGAGGAGAGAAGAACTGGCAGTTAAGTGGAGTGGATGGGACCTTCAACACTGAATAAACCTGCTTCAACCACCATCCTTTGTATTTGGATTTATTGGATGACCACCTTGTTACACTGGCGACGAGAATGGGATATTGTGAAATACCAGGACAGGTGTGAGCAAGAGCTGAAGGTCTCAACACTGAGGAACCCGAATTTGGAGAAACATATTTCTCTGATGCATGTTCATTTTTATGGACTGCAAGTACAGTGACGGGGAGAACGCTAGACATACCCTCCAGACAATCTGATTAATCTGGACAATTTGTCAGTCTGATCAATCTGGACAAGCTCTTGATGCTTCTGAAGAGGCATTCTCTTTATGGTCTTGTGCAAGTTAGTGAATACAAAATTGGAAATTGGAGCTAATCGATTGCCCAAGAAAAAAACTGGAACATATGGACATTGGGAGCGTGGAGGACACAGATATGTGTGTTTTCATTTTATCCATACTTTAACCCTCACCGTCAGTGCAGCGTTTCATTAATTCAAACATTGTACCGCGCTCACGAGTCTCCCTCATGGCTGTCCGTTTCATTAGCTTGCGAGTGCTATTCTTTGCACTCGAATCTGTGGAGCTGCCAACCTCCTCGCGTCTCTCCTCTACACTATAAAGGAAGTTAGGCGGAAGAAGTTGTGCCTTGTGTCATAAAACAAACCAGGACGTTGGCACATCAGCACATCTTCATAAAGGAATCCAGGAAGAAAAGAGGTGCACTGTAAAGGAAGTCAGGCAGAAGAGACGTTGCCTGGCATGAAACCAGGAAGTCGGCGCATTGGTGCATCAGAGTGAAGCATTTGCTCTTCATGCGCCACCTATGCCTACAGTTCTCCCTTGATTCTAAAAGTGTTAGTGATACTGATTTTGAATGTGGATAGATTGTTCTTCAGTTTGAAGGGGGGAAGGGAATGAGCCCAGTGAATGAAGTAATTGTAGATGGAGTGAAAATCACTATTGTTTCAAATTTTATTTTAAGAAACTTGAGGGTAAAGTAACATTATTCAAACCCGACATCAGACTATGGGGGTCATTATGATCCCTGACGGTTCAGCCCACCATGCCGGCGGCGGGTGAAAAGAACGCCACCGGCATGGAGGGCTGAACCGCCATATAAAGAACACAGGGAGGGCTCCCTCCACCACCGCCAGGCTGCCTCCGACAGGCAGCCTGACAGTGGAGGGAATCATTATCCGACAGGGCAGCGCTTCTGCCCCTCGGATAATGATCCCTACTGCCACCAGCCTTTCCCTGGCGGGTTCCCCTGCCAGAGAAAGGCTGGCGGAAGGGGTGCTCCGGGGTCCCCCTGGCGGCCCCTGCTCTGCCCATGCACATGACATGGGCAGTGCAGGGGACCCTGTGCAGTGCCCTATCGCGCAGGTCACTGCCTGATTTACGGGCAGTGATCTGCCCGACGGGTGCAGCTGCACCCGCCACACAGAGGCATTGAGGGCGGCTCCATGTGGAGCTGCCGGCAATGTCCTGGCCATGCATTCTGCTGGGCCAGCGGGCGGAAACAATGTTTCCGCCCGCCGGCCCAGCTGAATGTTTCTTTATGCGACCGGCGGAGTCCCAGGGGGGCTGGCGGTCAGTTAAATGACCTCCAGCATGAACACGGTGGTTAACACCGCTGTGTTCATAATGAGGGCATATATGCCTATGGCGGTGAACCCATCCAACTGCACAAGTATTTTGGGGATTTGCTGGAATGTAAGCATAAATACACTAATGCAAAGATTTATGTTTCAAAGAAAGGCAACAGTATTTTAATTTGGTTGCCAAAAAGATTTAGGGGTTATTCTTGATCCCAATTGTAACCCACCGATAAGAATGGGGAGGAGATCAGTCTAAATGTGGTGAAGGAATAAGAGATGGCAGATGAGGTACTGAGTGCGACAGAAGATGCTTTTGTGAAGGGTTTAGAGTTGGATTTTCCCATGGTATTCCAAGACAGTCTTGGAAGTCTTTGTGACTATACTCATCACATCTGGCTGGTGGAGGGAGCTAAACCTGTGTGTGGTAAAGTCCAAAATGTTCTGGTGGCAATCTGTGAAGAAATTATATTGGAATTGGAAAAACTCAGAAGGGAAGGTAAAATTGAGACGGTGGAAGGGACGGAGTGGCTGGCTCCAGTATCGCAGCCAGGAAAGCCAATGGGAGTCTACGCCTAAGTGTTGATTTAAGGGAACGAAGAATGTGGTGGTGGAATATAAAGGGGTTTAGATTTCAGAGGACAGGATATCCATCACCGTTGTGAAAGAGTAACCCGTCTGCCAATATCTAAATCAGGTCCTAAGTCCCCAAGTCCTGTAATGCCATGCACAGTTTGTTCGTCAAAACTTTGACTGCAAATATTAGTTTGATATTATCAATGATGTTATGAAAGATGGCATGATTGCCGTAATTTGTGGGGTAATTGGCAGTGCATGGTGAGGGCGCGAGTTATAGTAACTCTAACTATAACTGGTGAATTTCTATGTTTGGTACAGTTAAAATCTGAGCCTGACTATAACATCCCTGTAACCTTTGTTTTTTTAAGTGAATTTCTATGTTTTTTAAATTTTATTTCCTAACTATAACGTCTCTGTAACCTTTGTTTTTTTCAGTGAATTTCTATGGTTTTTCTAACGTATATGACTGCGCCCTGAGGCCAACCCCTGATAAGCACCCAACCTTGAACCATGCACGGCCTTTACCCGTACACAGGGAAGGTTGGCCACAAGACGTGGCCTGCAGCCAGACCCTGCGGCCAAACCCCTTACCTACCCAAAACCGTGATGTGCACAGCGCTTTGGGCGTGCCCGGCGGGAGTTGGTCGCAGCTTCTCTGGGTGTGAGAATAGGTATGAGAGGGTGTATCTGGGGATGAGAGTGGCTGTCAGATTGTCTAGGTGTGAGAGCATGTACATCAATGTTTTACTGGGTGTGTCAGTGTGTGCTTGGGTCTGTGAGGTGGTGCACAATGGTGTCAGTGGGTCTGCAAGTGTTTGTGTGTGTGTCTGAGTGGGTCTGTGAGTGGATGTGTGAGCGCCTGAGGGGGTCTGTAAGTGGATGCGTAAGTGTCTGAGTGGGAGAACTTGATTGAAAGACAGAAAGAGAAAAAGATAGTGAGAGGGAAACAAATATAGTTTTTTTAAGGCTTTAATATCTCATACTCAGAATGAGATATGTGTGTTCAATTTAAAATAAACATTTTATTTCTATCTTAAAAAGGGAAATTAGTCCTGCTGAACTCAAGCCCCAAAAGCTCAGTGTGAAGGTCTGTGACCTTCACACTGAGGTATGGGGGTTGTTTTTTTAAATAAAATGTGAAAGCCCTTTACGGGCTTTTTTAAATAAAAAAAATAATTTTGTAATTAAAAGCCCTTACAGGCTATCTGGCATTGTGAGGGAGCCATCAAGGGCCCCTCTGCGGTCCCAACATATTATTTTATGATTTTTTTTTTTTTTAATAAAATGCCCTTTACGGGCTACCTGGCACTGCAGAGGAAGCCTTAAGGCAACTTACACCTTTGGGCGATTGGGAAGAAGGATATGAAGCATATGTTTTAGCAGTGAGAGGTGACATTTTTTCAGCATCTAGGAAACTTGCAATGCTGAAACATTGTCTGGGAGCTGAAGGCAGGCGCATTTTAAGATATTTGCCGAATCCTGAGGATGAAGAAAAATAAAAAGACAAAGACAAATATGGACTAGCAATGCATCAATTGGATATTAATTTAAAAAAAAGAATGAGGTGGTGGAGCAGTTCAAGCTCTTGAAGAGGACCCAACTTCCTGGAGAGTCAGTGGAGAGTTATATAGCTGGGTTAAGTGCTCTGGCACCAACATGCAATTACAAGAAACTCCAGGATGAGTTGCTAAGGGACCAGCTGGTATTGAAAGTACACAACAAAAAGGTCAAGGAAAATTATTAAACACAGAAGGTTTAACTTTACAAATGGCAATAGATATAATGAAAAGAGCCAAGATAACAGATGATGGGTTAAAGGAGTTGTCGTCACCAACAGGGACAGTGAGTTCTTTTCAACGTAAAGTTATCAAATCAAAAAGAACAGAGCTATCCAGTACGACTGCGAAACTGGATGAGAAGAATAACTTGACTTGTTTTAAGTGTGGTTTTAAACGGCATACAGCTACAGAGTTATGTTGTCCTGTAATTGGTCAAATTTGCCAGAAGTGACATTTTGCCAGAGTGTGTAAGGGGAAACAATGTGGAACAAGAAAAAGCAAATGCGTGATCAATTCTGTAGAATTTGACATTGATGGAGAGGAATGTTGTTATTGTGTTAGATGGAGTCGATGTGACAGTGTTGGCTGATTTGGGGGCACGGTACACTTTAATTGGGGAAGAGTACTTACCTAGATTCCCTAATCATGAAATCACACCTCCTGACGTGCGTTTGGTAGCGTACAGAAATAAACCAATAGATCTAGCGGGATATATGAAGCTAAGCTGGAGTTCCAGGGTGTTGGTGTGACATCCAAAGTATATTTCTTATTAAAGAGGGGGGCTTGTCTTTTAGGATGGCCACAGCAAAAAGATCTGGGGATACATTTAGATCCAAATCATCCATATCGAGTCTTGTGGGTACGCAAGGACGTGAGAGTTGTGAATAAATCCAATTTTGTGGAAGAGTATCTGCAGGTTTTCAGAAAGGGGTTGGGAATGTTGAGGGAATTTATGCACAAGATTATAGTAAAACAAGGAGTTGTTCCCAAAGCCAACAAGCCACTTCCTGTTCCAATTGTGATGAGGGAATCATTGCTACAAGAATTGGCAAGGTTGTGCGAACAAGTAGTAATTGAAGAGATTGCTCCAGCGGTGATTGCGAAGAAAAGCAAAGGGGAGCTGTGCTTGTGTGTGGATCTCTGGGATCATAATGCAGCCACCTGGGTGCATAGGCACCCCTTGTCTAATATTGGGGAAATGTTAACTACTTTGAAGGGGGCAAAAGTATCCCTGGAGTTATCATCTGCCTGTCATCAGATATTACTGCATCCGAGTCCCGTGCGCTGACGTCTTTCATCATCCCAGAGGGTGTATGCAGGTTCAGGTTCATGCCTTTCGGTATGGCTTCAGCGTCGGCCATGTTCCAAAGGGCCATGCATCACTTGTTTAAGGGACTATCACAAGTGACTTATTTCCAGGACGATATTTTGGTATTTGGGAAAAATCAGAGTGACCACGATCAAGCCATGAGAACTGCCCTTGAGCTCTTGCAGGAGAGTGGGTTGACTATTAAGAAACAAAAAAACTAAATTAGAGTGCCTGGGGTAGAATACCTGGGTCATTGGATAGACCAAAATGGTATTTCTCCTAAATTAAAATTGGTGTCAGGAATTGAAAATGCACCTTCCCCTGAAAAGAAAGATCAGCTCCATTTGAAGTGTTGAGGGGGCAGATGCATGGAGCTTTGCTGACAAAAGGGGTAGAGAGAAAGAAAGTGGTGAGAGAAAGTGTGAAGGGGGATCACGAGATCAGTGTTTGGGTACGCGTTTTGAAAGGTGGTAGGGCCAACAAATGTGTGTCTAAATTTTGCAAGCCTTTGAAGGTTGTGAAAAGTATACAAATATTCTTTGTTGTTAAGTGATGGAAATGCGTGGAATCATGGAAAGATTGCGAAAATTCCAGAGTGTGTTGATCAAAAAGGGGTACCTTGTGATAACTCTGAATCAACTGCTTCAGGAGGGAGTGGGCGTATCCCACATCTCCGAGATAAGGCAATGCTAAGGTTGCCCAAGAGATTAGAAGATTTTGAAGTGTAGAAATTTACTCCAAATAAGAAAAAAAGCAGGGAATTGATCAAACCTCAACTTTTTGTAATGTGATATCTTGTGTTAGATTATGCCTAGGTTGTAATGCTTACATATGAGGTTATATGGAACAAGTGCTAGAATTCTAAAATGTTTGTAATTGTTAGTACATACTAGTCATTTCATTATAAGTTTCTTTAATGTTTTTGTGTTAATTATTGAGTGAAGTGGATGTGTTATGTTTCATGTCAGCAGTGATGCGCAAGCAGCCTTGCGCTGTTGAATGTTTGTGTATTAGGAATCTAAACGTGGAACTGCCTGGTGACAGTTGCTGGAAAGTCTTGTCTCCCTCCCGGTCACACATATAAAATAAACTCAGCACTTTCTTAACCTCGTACAGTGTGCAACAAGTCATTTCACTGGACTTTTAGTGCATTGCTCCTAAAGCCTGGAACGACCTGCCACTGCATATCAGGGCCTCCTCTTCAATTTTTGAATTCCAAAAGCAGATGAAGAACTGGCTCTTCAAACGGTCCCCCTCGCCTCCTCAGACAAGGCTAGTCTCCCACCTGAACAGCACCAGTATTCACTCCCAGGTGATAGTGCGCTCTAGAAATAGACATACCATACCATACTAGAACTGCTTTACACTGGTGAAACTGTTTGTCATATAACCCCAAATTGTTATTCTTAGTAGTTTTCATAGTTTTGGTCACCTTCAACAGAAAAAGAGCTACTCTGTTAAAAATTATGACGTGAATTACTATTAATTCAAGATGGCAAGGGATCACTTGGAAAAACTGTTCAAATAAAAATAATAAGGAATCAAAATCATTGGAAATGTTGTAAATTCTAATTTAAAGTGTTCAGATGAGCAAGTTACGAGTGTGCATTGGTATTAATCTTTAGCATTGGTGGAAGGTGTTAGAATTAGAGTAAGTTGTCCTACTAGATCTATTAGACGTCAGTGTGTCTTGTACTAACATGCTTTCAAAGTGTATCCAGAACAATTCTACCACTGCCTTTGGGGTAATGGTATCTCTGCCCCTTCAGAGTGCTTAACCATGGGTCTTTGAATATCTCAGTATGAACTGTCCATTGAACACAAAGGGGGTCATTATGACCCTGGCGGTCTCAGGACCGCCATTGTTCCGGTGGCACTTGGACCACCACCAATGCGGTGGTCCGACCGCCACATTACGACCTTGGCGGTAGCGCCATGGTCATACCGCCAGCACTGCCAGATTTCATGATCCCGACACTCTGGTGGTGTTGGTGGTCCTAATCCGCCAGGGCAGCACTGCTTACAACTCCATTCTCCGCCAGCGATTTCATGGCAGTAACTCCACCATGCAAAGGTTGGCGGAGACAGGGTGCCGGGTGCCCCAGGAACCCCTGCACTGCCCATGCACTTGGCATTGGCAGTGCAGGGGCCCCCTTGGCCACCCCGGTCGCAATGTTCACTGTCTGCTTCGCTTTGGGTTAGTGAACTGTTCTTAAGGCAGCCGAGAGGTCCAACAATATCAGGAGGCAGGGATCATCTTAATCTGTGATCAAGAGTGCATTGTCTATAATATGTAAGGCTGTGACGCCGCGCACTACCGCAGCGTCTCTCCATCAGACAGCGGTCGGGCCTGCAGTCCGTGTTTCGGGATGCCAGCACCGCCGTGGCCCATTTTTCTGTCTCCATTTTGCTGCGGTGAGGCCCAGGAGGCACATTTTGTGCTCTGGGTCACGCCGCAGCACCTGCCAGCCTCCCTGATTTTCCCCCCTACTCACCTCCTTGGGTTTTTCCTCTTCTTTCCTTCTTTTTCTTTTTCTTTTTCTTCTGTCTTAGTTTCTTCTTTTTTCTTGGTCTCCATATTGTCTTCTTCCTTGGTGTTCATCTTCCCAGCATGCCTTTTTCCTTTTCCTTTTCTACTTGGTCTTTTTTCCTATTCATTTCTATATGGTCTTTCCCAATCCAAGATAGTGTCGTATTTTCTTCCTGTTGTGTCACTTCCTGTTTTCTAGTATGTAAGCACTGCAGTTTCTTCCTTCCTTGCGTTGCAATCACTTCCGCTTTGGTGGTGATCCTCGCTCCTGTTTTCCGTTTTTTCCATGTTCCTGCTTCTTCCTGCAAGATCATATTCTATTTTTTCCCCTTTTTTCATTGTTTTTTCCTCTTTTTCAGGAGTTCCTGTGTTAGAGGTTTTTTCCCAATTTTGGTTTTTTTTCTTCTGGGACTCCTTCTTGAGGGTACGGCCTACCTTGGCGTCTTTTACAGTCAGCAGCACCGTGGCTACTATAAAGGGTCGCCCGTATCCTGGGCAGTCCAGAACCAGTAGAAGACCGGGAGTTCCTTCAAGTTCTTCAGCCTACGGTGGTAAGAGACATGCAGACCGTGACAGATTGCAACGCCAAAAGAATCTGCATTGGCTAACGACCATGGAGGGACCACAGGATGATGTTATAGAAAATGCACAATCCATGCTCCATACTGTGCAACAACAGGCTCAAGAATTACAACAACTGCGTGCAGAGAATACCGCACTACGGCAAGCCTTGTCCTCTCGACCTGTGGATATACCTCCTGTGTCTACCTCGACACCTCGATATTCCCAGAGATCCGCATAAAATAAAGGAATTTCTGGACTGTTTGACAGTCTTCTTTGCCTTTCGACCCTTACAATTCTCATCTGACAAAGCCAAGGTGGGTTATTTGATCAGTGCCTTGTCTGGCCCGCACTAGCTTGGGCGACCCCCTTGGTCTCTGCTGAAGATCCTGTCTTTAGTAATTATCCTGCCTTTCTTAAACTCTTTAAGCAGATGTTCAAGCGACCCGGGTTGAAGGCAGCTGCTGAAGAAGCATTATGTGATATACAGCAAGGCAATCAGGATATATTACAATACATAACCAGGTTTAAATAGCTAGCAGCTGAGACCACTTGGGTGGAATGCACTTTTGTAACCCTGTTTTGCCGAGGGCTTTGAGAAGAAATAAAAGATGAGTTGGTGCATTCTACTCAATTCAGATCTCTGAAAGATCTGATGGATCAAGCATTGAATATAGAGTATAGATTGCGGGAATGTAAGATGGAAAGGCGAAAGACTCGCTTACAGTATGTCACAGTGCCCTTTCCTCGGGATCTGCACGCTGCTGAACAAAAGGCCCACCTCCCGGCGTCACCAACTCAGAAGGCTATTATAGCACAGAGTTATGATGAAGCCAGGCGGGGGGAAGGGAATTAGAGTACGGAACTGCAGGGAGAGAGATCTGAAAAGAAACGGTTCGAACAAATATGCATACTTCCATTTATAACAGTATAACTCACCAATAGACTCTTGAATAAAGGCGTCTCCGTGATATCAGATTGAGACCCTTTGTGAATTGGGCGTAGCCCCGTCTTTGAATCATGGAACAAGAACAAACTGCAACCTCTAAACCTAGAGATGGCCAGAGCTTTGGACTATGGCCATACTCTAAATATCAATCATGTAACAATTATGCATTCACAAGATAAACCTTTGATCTAAGCGTAGAAATTCTCAAAGACTTTAATTATGTATCTCACATATTATATTTCCCAAACAAAACAATGAAACTATAATTTGCTTATCTCTGAAACGTTTTCACATTTACTACCTAGGCCTGAAAGTTTACTCATTGAACTTGAAGCATTTTGTTAATTGGGCATAAACGCCTTGCTTGCTGTTCATGAAGCGCTTTCATCATACATGAAGCGCCTTTTTCATTATGCCTTAGAGCGCTTTTACTTGCTTTGTATGAAGCGCTATGCTCGTTATGCCTAGGGGCATGTGGCCTGAAGCGTTTTGATACTTGTGCCCAGATCTCTTTACTCATGTAGCCTAAAACGCTTTGATTGTCACACCAAGGGCGCTTTACTCTTATACCTTGAAGCGCTTTGCTCGTTGTGCTAAGGGGGCGCTTTTACTCATGTGGACTAAGTGTTTTGATCCTCGTGCCAAGACCGCTTTACTCATGTGGCCTGAAACGCTTTGATTGTCGTGCCAAGGACGCTTTACTCATGTGGACTGAAACGCTTTAATTATCGTGCCAAGGGCGATTTACTCATGTGGACTGAAGCACTTTGATAATCGCTTTGCTTGTTGTGCTAAAAGGGCGCTTTACTCCTGTGATCCGAAGCGCTTTGATCGTCGCGCCAAGGCCGCTTTACTCTTAGAACTGGAACCGCTTTACTCGTTGTGCTAAGGAGTGCTGTACTTTTGGAAGTAACCACTTCCTTCAAGATTGGGCTCATCAAGACCTTACCGCTACGAGTACGACCTACTCATATCTGAATTCACCATGGAAACAAGGATACTCCGACTTGCTGTCAATCTGCCATGCAGGAAATCTGCTCTTCTTCAGAGAAACCCCAAACGAGGTCTGACTGCATCGAAGTCTTCAAAATAGTGAGCAAGGTGCTTCGGTGTGGCTGGGCTTTATAGGCCTGCCACACCCCAAGATGGCCGCTGCCTCTTAAAACCTGGGAATTGTAGCCCCTTCATAGAATAGCACTGATAAGTGCATCTTGTCCACCAATGTCCTGACCCTGCCGCTACATGAGCTTTACCACAGGGCAGGCAATGCTGATGACCACTTTTAGAACAGGAAAGGATGACAAGTGGTGCACAAGAAGTGCCGCAAATACGCGCAGCGGAGTTTCGGGCGGGACCTGGCCCGCGCACAGCCTTATTCCTGACACAGTATCAGTCCGGATTATCCCGTTCCATAACCCGTTGTTCTGACGAAGTCCATCTTGAGGCAAATAAGTCTACAGAAGAAGAACCCATGTAGATAGATCTAGTCCATGGTCCTTTATCTGACTCAGAAAGAGGGGATAGGCGACGAAGGGGCCTTTGCCTTTATTGTGGCAAGGCTGGTCACTTGATCTGGATGAGTCCTTTCTGTCTTTCCAGACCTTCAGGAAACACCAGCCTCCCCCCCCCGTGAGGAGGAAGGGGACGGGAGGAATAGACTTACCTTCAATATGTTCCTCCAGAGAGAATATCTTCGCTCTGTTTATACTGTCTGTTAGGGTACAGTGTTCCCAAAGTCAAGAAGAGCAGGTTTTTGCTTTATTGGATTGTGGAGCCAGCGGTATATATATGGATGAGACCTGGGCCAAAGAAAGAGGTATTCCACGAGTTCCTAAAGAAATGCCGGAACAAGTCCACACAGTTGATGGGTCTCCTTTAACCTCAGGACCAGTGGTGGATTCTACACCCACTCTCTGTCTGCGTTTTGGGAGAAACCAGGAACACATTACCTTTGATTTAATATATCCTCTCAAAATCAAACCATGATATTAGGAATTCCCTGGTTAACTCGGCACAACCCATATATCAATTTTGAAACAAGAACAATATCTTTATCATCACAGTTTTGCCAACAGAACTGTTACTCCACGAACTCTTATTGGTCTCCAAAAGGTTTAATTCTTTCTTCCAAAGATACAAACTGCTCTATCAACATGATACAGGGAGTACCAAGTTGTTACCGAGAATACTGTGACGTATTCCAAAAGCCTTGCAAACCTGTTTTACCTCCTCATCGGGTCTACGACTGTGCCATTCCTTTGATTCAAGGAGAAGTAGTTCCATTTGGACGGATGTATTTGTTGACTGAACAAGAAAAGAAGGTACTTAAAGAATACCTAGATGAGAATCTCCAGAATGGTTTAATCGCCCCCCCCTTCATCTCCTGCAGGGGCGCCTCTTTTCTTTGTTACAAAGAAAACTAAAGATCTGCGTCCCTGTGTTAACTTTCGCGGACTTCATAAAATAACCATCAAGGATCGATATCCCTTACCCCTTATTAGGGATATACTTGACGCCATCCAAGGTGCCAAGAGGTTTACAAAATTGGATTTGAGGGGTGCCTATCATTTCTTACGTGCCAAAGAAGGAGATGAATGGAAAACAGCCTTTCGTACTCCATTTGACCATCTTGAATACTGAGTCATGCCTTTTGGTTTAACCAATGCACCCTCCATATTTCAGCGATTTATGGACTCTGTATTTTCTGACTTATTGAATCACAGTGTGATGATTTATCTGGACGACATCCTAGTAAATTCTCGCATACGTGTACACCATACTGAGCATGTACTTCATGTTTTGGAAAGACTCAGACAGAATCAGTTATACTGTAAACCTGAAATTTTTTAATTTAACAAGACTGAAGTACAGTATCTTGGGTTCTGCATCAATCAGACTGGAATAGCTATGGATCCAGACAAAGTACAAGCCATTTTGGATTGGCCCGCTCCCTCTTCATTTAAAGAAACCCAATGCTTCCTAGGTCTCTCCTACTTCTATCGGCAATTCATACAAGACTTTGCCCATCAACAAAGTTTTATCACCCAGACCATCAAGGGAGAAAATCTGAAGAAGGGATTTGTCTGGATAGACAGTGCTGAAAGGGCCTTTCAAAATCTGAAATGGGCCTTTACCTAAGCTCCTATCTTACGACACCCAGATACTACTAAGAAGTTTATAGTAGTCATTGACGCCTCTGAGAAAGCAATTGGTGCAGTCTTACTTCAGAAACAAGAAGACAATGGTTTGGAACATCCTATATTTTACTTATCCCACATACTGACAGAAGCCAAACGCAATTATTCTGTGTTAGAACGGGAATTACTTGCTCTCAAGGCTGCCTATAAAGAATGGAGACATTTCCTAATGGGTACCAAAGAACCATTTGAAGCAAGAACTGATCATTGTAATTTACAATGTCTCCGGAATTTCCAATCTCGAAACAGCCGTCAGGCAAGATGTGCTTTCTTTTTCAGCCAATATGACTTCATTGTGACCTACATTCCCAGGTCCCAGAACTTAGTACCTGATGCATTATCCCGTCGCTAACCAGAAAGCGCTAGCACCTCCTCTCCAAATATAATAGAATCCAGTCGAATCATCGGGGTTGCTCTCAGTCCTTTCTTGATCGTGTTAAGTCAGAATACCAGTATTTTCCACTAGAAGAATGGAATAAATTGAGTCCTCAATTACAAAAGGACCAGGACTACTTCTATTATCAAAATTCACTATTTTTGCCAACTAAGAAAGTACAGACCGAGGCTTTACAGATGTGCCATGATTCTCCCGTAGCTGGACATCGTGGAATTAAAAAGACACAGGAGTTGCGTCTACGTTCTTTTTGGTGGCCTACTCTTAAGACCGATGCCGAATCCTATGTAACATCATGTCCTGTATGTGCCCAAACCAAGACACCTCGGACCAAGCCAGCAGGATTATTGGTGCCCCTGCCTGTTCCCTCTGCTCCATGTCAAACCCTGTCTACAGATTTCATATGTTCATTACCGACTTCTTCAGGGAATCATGTCATCATGGTAACTGTTGATTCCTTTACCAAGATGGCACATTTCACAGCCTTAAAGAAATTGCCTACAGCTCAGGAAATCAGTCATTTTTTCATGCAAGTTATTTTTCGCCTAAATGGCCTTTCACAAGTAATTATTTCAGACCGGGGACCCCAATACGTGTCACGTTTTTTGGAATGCTTTTTGTACTTTACTGCATACTGATGTCTCCCTTTCCTCAGGATTTCATCCACAAACTAACGGTCAAACTGAACGCTTGAATCAGGAACTACAACCGTATTTACGTTGTTTCTGTAACGCCACTCAAAGCAACTGGTCGGATTTCCTTTCTTTAGCTGAGTTTTCCTACAATAATATGGTGACACATTTTATTGCACCTATGGTTTCCATCCCAAGACTTTTTCCACTATCCCGCGTGTGCTGCCTTCTGTTCCTGCGGTTACATCATTTGCACAATGATTCGTACTACTGTTTAAGCTTCCAAACAAACTATGTGACACTGGGTGACACCATCTTACCAACCAGGAGACAAAGTGTGGCTTTCGTCTAAATTTCTGCCCTTTGGTTTTCTCACAACAAGTTCAAACCCCGCTTTTATGTTCCTTTTCGCATACTTCAGTTATTGAATCCTGTTGGTGTTCGGCTATGTTTAACCCAGACTTGGAAAGTTCATCCAGTTTTTCATGTCTCACAGCTTAAGCCTTTTGTTCCTGATCCATACCATAGGTGTTTTCACTGTTCTCCTCCTCTTTCTGTGGATGGCCATCCTGAATATGAGGTACAAAAGATCTGTGATTCACGTTTCTTTCGGAACAAGCTACAATTCCTGATTCACTGGAAAGGTTATCCCCTCAGTGACTGTTTATGGGAAGATGCTTCCTCAGTTCATGCACCCCGTTTGGTTCTTCTCTCTTTTTCCTGACACGCCTGGGGCCTCGGGAAGGGGCCCTACTGTGATGCCGCGCACTACTGCGGCATCTCTCCATCAGACCGCAGTCAGGCCGGTAGTCCGCGTTTCGGGATGCTGGCACCGCCGCGGCCCGTTTGTCTGTCTTCATTTTGCTGTGGTGCGGTCCAGGAGGCACATTTTGTGCTCTGGGTTGTGCTGCAGCCCCTGCCAGCCTCCCTGATTTCCCCCCTACTCACCTCCTTGGGTTTTTCCTCTTCTTTCCTCCTTTTTCTTTTTCTTCTGTCTCCGTTTCTTCTTTTTTCTTGGTCTCCATATTGTCTTCTTCCTTGGTGTTCTTCTTCCCAGCATGCCTTTTCCCTTTTCCTTTTCTACTTGGTCTTTTTACCTATTCATTTCTATATGGTCTTTCCCAATACAAGATGGTGTCATACTTTCTTCCTGTTGTGTCACTTCCTGTTTTCTAGTATATAAGCACTGCAGTTCCTTTCTTCCTTGCGTTGCAAACACTTCCGATTTGGTGGTGATCCTCGCTCCTGTTTTCCGTTTTTTCTGTGTTCCTGCTTCTTTCTGCAAGATCATATTCTATTTTGTTTTATTTTACTTTTTTCATTGTTTTTTCCTCTTTTTCAGGAGTTCCTGTGGTAGAGGTTTTTTCCCAATTTTGGTTTTTTTCTTCTGGGACCCCTGGAGGGTACGGTCTGCCTTGGCGTCTTTTCCAGTCAGAAGCACCAAGGCTACTAGAAAGGGTCACCCCTATCTTGGATAGTCCAGAACCAGTAAAAGACAGGGTGTTCCTGCAAGTTCTTCAGCCTACGGTGGCAAGAGACATGCAGACCATGACAAAGGCAGTGGTTTCTATACATCAGTGTGATTTGAACCCAGACTGCTAGTCCTGCAAAAGATGGTTGGCATTAATATGGTCTTGGAGTAGAACATAGTATGTTTTTCAGTTACCTTGCCGATGAATGGTAGGTGAGTGATGGGCCTGTCATCAAGGTCTAATGTTGGTTTCTTTAGGAGTGGGAGATTTGGTTTCTATTGAGGGTTTCTGGGAAAAAGCCTTGAGGCATTGACAATGGTAAGAAGGGGTAAAGGAGCATCTCCAGAGAGAGCTTTGATGAAGGACGATGGTAAGACATCATCTTCATAAGAAATGGCTCTGAGGGAGTTGAGTTCTGGAGGAGGTAGGGCTTTGAAGGCTGACAATTGTGGAATTCTATGGGAAAGGGTGGGTGTGAGAATTAAAAGAGGCTTGGTGTCATCGATATGCTGTCGGAACTTCTTTATTTTTTGCTGAAGAAAAGGTTGATGGCATTGCACTTTTCTGTGGAGTGAGAAATAGGTAGATCTACCAGAGGACTGATGCAGAGCTTGGTAGTCTTGAAGAGCATTCTACTCCTGTTGGTGGCTTTATTGATGGTGTTGGCATATTACTTTCCTTTGGCTGATGTGATGATCTGCCTGTGTGTTGAGTAGAAGGACTTTAGTATCAAGAGCTCTTCGGGAGTTCTATGTTTCTTACTTTTTCTTTAATATCTGAGGGTGCATTGATTATTGTCAGCAATATCTTTAGAGTTCAGGGTACTGAAGGCTTTGGCTTGCACTTGCGTTATGTAAATGAGGTGTGGTTGTTTGCAAAAAATTGTTGAAGTTGTATAGAAGGGTGTTAGTGATAGACGTGGAGTTGATAGGGTGGGAAATGATTTCAAGCATTAGGTTGTTTATGGAGAAGTGTTTGAAGGATCTGAAGGCTCACTCTTCACTTTTGTGTTGACTTTGATTTGTTAGTAGGACACTAAGCATGGAGATGGGGATGGCGAAGTGGTTGGTGGAAGAGTTCAGGGGAGTATGGATGGTTTACATTTGAGTGCGAGTGATGCTGAGAAAAAAACAATTTAGGAAATGGTCTTTGGAGTGTGTTGGTTGTATGACATGCTGTGCCACATTGAGTTTATCAATGAGGTTGAAGAGGGTGTCTCTTGTTTTTATTGAGACTGTGTTGCCTGGGAGGCTGAAGTCACCCAAGAGGGTGGTGGGGCATGTAAGAAGGACAGGACAAGGTGGTGAGGAGATCTGAGAATTCATCAACGTTCTGCCTGGTAGGCCTGTAGATCAGATGGAAGGTGGCAGCATGGGTTGCAGAGAGAGGGAAATGGCATGTCAGCAGCTCCATGGGGTTGAGCGTTACTTGCTTGCCTAGGGTGCTGGACCACAAGGATGTAAGGATGGCGTATGTCATATGTGTGTGATCCCAATGAGGTATGCTGAAGCCTCTGGGAAGAAGGAAGTCTAGGATTTGAGAATGTGTATGCCAACCATGTTTCTTTAATACAGAAGGCATCAAGATTGTGATAGATGATTAGGTCTGTGATGTCTGGTATGTGGAGTACTGCAGAGAGAGAGCTGATGAGCATTAGTTGGAATTTGTGTTCTGTGGTTTGACAGTGTGTGGTATTTAGCTGCTTGTGTACAAGATTGGATCCATGTGTTGTGTGACTGTTATATGAGTGCCTGGGGCATCTAAATCTAGATGTGATTCTGCAGATTGACAGTATGAGGTGCTGGGTGATGCACATGATTTTATCTTGCCTTGAAGTTTCACTGGAACAGGGGTTCTGGCCCAAGACCTGTCCTAGCCCTAACAGGTGATCCTAACAGGTGATACCCTTATGTGTGTCTGCTCGTCCGAGCGATTGGATGGCCTGAAGATTTGATTGAAGAAGAGAAAAGCCAGGAGGTGATGTCACTTCCTGTGCAGATGAATGATGGGAAATCCAGTCATGTCAGTTCCTGTGGAGATGAATAGTGGGAAATGCAGTGGAGTCACTTTCTATGCACATGCATGAAGGGAAATTAAGTCCTCTTGCTTGGCTTCTTTTAAAGATAATTTTGGCAGGAAACCAGTGATGTCACTTTGTGTGCAAATGGATGATGGGAGACTTTTAGCTAGACTTAGTAGAGCAAGTACATTTCTAAATAAGGCCTCAGGTTTGACACTCACACCTGTTCGGCCATGGACGAGTGAACCACTAGAAAAAATAAGCTCCTATATTGGATGCCAATGAGTGGTAGTAGATTTGGATTTCTAAGATGAACTCTCCTTAGCATTGCAAGTTGGTAACACCGCTAATGGAATGAACCACAGCGGAAGCAGTGGTGGAAGGGTTCGTAGTGCCCAGGCAAAAAGATTGTTCCTTCTGCCAAGTCATTAGTCATCAAAGCAAGAAAATGCCAAGGTGGAGTGCAAATGAGTATAAAATTGGCAACATCATCATGGACCCGAAAGGACATTTATTTTCAAGAGTTGATAATCTGTTCCTCCTAAGTCTTGAAAAGATGTATGCTCTTTTATTGCTTCTAGCAAACCCTGGAAGCATACTTGGATGGTAATTGGCAGTAGCATCTGCTACACCTAGTTTATCCATTGATACCCGGGTATTACCCTTGCTACCGCTGGTCTCAAGGCAGTGGCAGGAACATAAAGTCAGTAAGGCTGCAAGACCACTGATGAGGTTCTATAGTCGCCCCTCTATGCGGTTCCTACCGCTCAGCAACAAGTAGGAGGCTGTCGGGGACGTTCTCTGTGATGAGACTGTGGTCAAAGGATGTGTGATGCTATTTCCCCTTTCTCTAATATTTTGGTGAAATGGCATCTATGAAGCTTATACACCTAAATCTAATTTTATTTTTTTAATTGTCGAATTGTGCGCTTGTGCATAACCACAAAAGCCACATGTTTACTGAAGGCGGAAATTTGATTTATGGTTAATTTAGGTAGAAAATCAGGATTTTTAAATAATAATGGTTGTGGGACAAAGACTGCTAGCCAGAAGCATTTCCTCGGGGCCTGAGAGGCCCGACTGTGTGTGTCGGTGTGAGCTGGGGGTAGAGTGGGTGCATTTATGTACTGCTGAAACCCTCCACTGCCCTGCGAGCACTCTCAAGATAAAAGGCTACATGTACTTTCTAGTAGCTGTGTTCCCTAAGAAAGCCTTCTCTTATTTGTTCACACACCAGACAAAAGTCTCAAGTGTCTCCCTGATTGTTTGTTTTCCTTCAAAGTCAAAGACGCTTTTGATGTACTAATTGGCAGGGACCAGAGAATTTAGTTCGACTTTTTGTAATGGGAGATGCTTTTCCAGCAAGTCTTTGTGTAACCCTGCTGAAACGCCTGCCAACTTGCATGATCACTTGTGAAAGGAAAGACCCGCTCCCTGCACAAACATGCACACCTGACACCACCACCAAACAAATGGGGCCTTTTAATATTTAATTGAAGCAAAACTAGTATGCGATTTGCCTTGAGCGAGAGCAAGGGGATCGAAAGAATGAAATATGTATCCGATAAAACAGCATCTTTCCCCGCCTTAAAAGTGCAATTCAACCCGCTTGGGAAAATTAAATTTGCAATGAATTAATGATGCTTTTAATTTGAACAGTTAGTTTCCATTGTGAGGGATATGAATCGTTTTTCCAATCCCTCCTTCTATTTCTCTCCATACTTATTTAAACAGGCAAGAGCAGCTTACAGGGAAATTGGCTCCCCACAGATCTGGTGCCTCTAAAAGCCTTTGACCAGTGGTTCTTAACCTTTTGACTTCTGGGGACCCCCACTGGATCATTACTGGAATCTGGGGACACCCCCCACTCCCATTAATCATAACTGGAATCTGGGGACCCCCACTGGTTCATTACCGGAATATAGGGACCCCCAAAGGATCATTACTGAAATCTGGGGACCCCCACTGGATCATTACTGGAATCTGGGGACACCCCCCACTCCCATAAATCATAATTGGAATATGGGGACCCCCACTTGATCATTACCGGAATCTGGAGACCCCAATGGATCATTACTGAAATTGGGGACCCCCACTGGATCATTACTGGAATCTGGGGACACCCCCACTCCCATAAATCATAAATGGAATCTGGGGACCCCCACTGGATCATTACTGGAAGCCAGGCGACCCTGTCCTAAGCAAATTCTACATTTGAAACTCACAACACACAAATACAAAAACAAGTACACATCAAACAAATAAAAATGTATTGAAATATAATATTAAGTTCACAATCAAATACAGAAAAATCTACATTTTAATTTCATTGGGAAAGCATGAGCTTTTCTAAATTAGTTTCTTTAATACTCAAATACAAAGAGATGTGCTAAATTCTAGCATATCTGTCTGACTTTATTGCTCTCAATGCATGCTCTCTTATTTATTGGCGCTCAAATGGGGCCACCCATCGTTTGTACTAAATAACTGTTTTCTGTACTTGCGCTGCTACAACAAATAGAGCTAAGGATACCAACTTCAATTGTAGCCTCCAATTTCTAATTCCTTTGATAAACTTTTTAATATGTTCGATTCTGCTTCATTATTTATATACACCTCATTAATCATAATATTCTGAACTTTCTATACAGTTGCGTACCCCCTGAGTAGGGGTCGTACCACAGGACAAGAACCCCTGCCATAGACAGTAGGCCTTCCTGTCAAGTGACTGAGTGAATCAACCCTAACTCTTTTTCACAGGCATCAGCGATATCTGCCAAATGCCTGAATCTACCCTAACCCTAACAGCCTTTTTACATGCAGTAGTCGGAAAAGAAATAACAGAGCGTTTTGACAGAATGAAAAGTGTAGGGTAGGTAGGAAATGACTTGGTCACTTCTGACTGCCCCAGAAGCACATAATTCATTTCCCTTATCCTGGTCAAGCTGGTACCTAACCCAGGGTTTCTGAATTTCCTTTTCATAGTTGCCTACTTACTCCCATACACAATTTCACTGACCCACCTCCTAGTACTGACCAGGGAGAAGTCAAACTGTTAACTTACATGAATATCACTACCTGGACAGATGACGTGCATCGGTGTACACGTTAGAGTATTTTATCTCCATCATTAGTTTCCCTTTTGGGATCTTTCTACATACCACATATGTGCAAGATTACTACTGGAGCCTTGAGACAGTCCAGGCGGACGAAACACGTGCCGGTTGTTATGATCCCTCGTGTAAAAGAGGAAAAACACTGGGAAGAACTCTGAAAATAACACTGAAACACATCCAAAATAGAAAGAAAAAGCAAAAAAGACTTTGTACTTTGAGTTTTGTAAAATTATCTATTATTGACTTACTCATTGCATACATAATACTGTGGTCTAGCGTGTAGCTGGCATAGCTATAGTGCTGCTTGGCTTGCCTTTGACCTGCACTCATTGTGCAGGGGGGGTGATGATGTCCAAGGATAGTGAAGGAACATCCTGTGAATGTCCAGGGTAGGTCGAAATTGAAAGGGGGGATTTCACAATCAAAAACAAGAGGTTCTGGTCTGGTAGTCGAATTTCATGTTTTGAGGTTGCTTTTGATGGTACCAATCTTCTGCTTTCTTGGTGGACATAGTCATTCAAATGTGACTAACATCACAGAACTTAGGCTTTCATAGGAGTCTGTAGAGTATGAAATTAGCAACACTGTTCATGTTTGTTAGATGACAGTCATTACCCATTGTTATTATTGAAGATGTTGTCATTGTTTATAGATTCCTTGATTGGACCCTAATACAGATGTTTTTCCTGGTGTCCGTCAGCTCTTTCAAATCCCTAGTGACACAGCATCTTCACAGTTGTCAGATGCACTGTCAAGTCAGCAGGAGGAGACCAAGCTGAACTTAGCAGGAGTGTTCTATGTTGATGAGCAAAGAAAAACACTCAACATTCTCAAGACAGCACCCGCGGAACAGACTTACTCCGCTAAGATCAGGCATTATGGATGAATGCCGTACTTTGTTTGTTGTCGTACTGTCTCTAGCCCAGTGCTTTCCAAACCTTTAAAACCACAACACGCTTTTTAGTATTACAAACTTTCACAACCAACCTAGTTTTAATGGACCAAAGACAGGTGATTTTCTAATGGAACTAAAGCATTATGTGGTTGTGCACTAACATTTACAGACAACATATTTTCCATTGAAGTGGCCACTACATTTGCAGAGACATACAGTTTTACAGATAAAACTATATTGCACACCAAAGTGCGGAACTAGAGTTTCAGTGAATATTTATCATTTGCCATCACCAACAAAACATGTCTTGATTGGTTTTGGTCCTATTAAAATCCATCACACTACAGAATTACAAAACAAATGTGCCTCATTTTTGCCTTCCTAGCTGCTGAGTGTGTACAGTTCATTCACAGGCATTTACATTTTGTTGTGTGTTACAAAAAAATGAGATCCTACAGCATTTCCTTTCACACTGTGTGAACTCCATCAAGATTGTCACCTAATTCACTTTACTTTTCTTTCTCTGACTTCAAAGTGAGAGGAGTTTGTAAGCACCAATCCCAATGTTAAAAAAACATGAGCAGGAATTTGTAAGAAGACATAGCCTGACATTTAACCTGTATCATTGAAGCGCAGAAAATGTGACAAGATAAACTCAGAAACTAAAGACATCTTTATTTATTGCTTGGACTTTCCTGACCCATAAAAAGTCTCCTAGATCGCGACTCAAAGGTTGGTAAACACTGCTCTAGTCTCATTTGTCTACACAAAATCAGGAAGCCGATCACAAATAGCAGTACAAATTGTGTACCAACTTTTTGAGACCTGCTTGTCATTTTGTGATGAGACATATGTACTAATAGGTCACATCAAAGCATGCCCATTTGCAGGGGTCACAAAACAACCTTACAAATGAATATTAATTAAGCAGGTTGCTATTTGTGACATTCTGGGATTGGCTATGACAGCAGGAATGGTTCCCTGCAAATGACAGCAGACCTCCAGCTCTGCATTTGTATTCCCAAATGGAAAACATTTTCAAGTGCCTCTTGTTCTTCACAGGCACAGATGCTTCCTTTACATTTTTTTTTACCCTTTGGGACATCAAGAGGAGTAGACATGTCATCTGGACCACCTGAGGCCACCCAACACAAATCCCAAAGGGGAAGCTTCTCTCTGGGGAGAACTTCTTTGCCAAACACTTACCCAACGCGGGCCGAGTTACTGATCAATGGTTTGTGAGTCCATTTGAGATCACGAATGAGAGAACAAAGATGACATTTTGTAATGTGACCTTAATGTATCCAAATCTTAAGCATCTTCAAATAGTTGTATACTAGTTTGTAGTCTAACTTTAAGATCAACTATTTAAAAGTTGTAAATAGTTAATTAACAACTATCATCTGCTCTTGATGGTAAATCACAACAAACCCTACAGTTTCATCAGCATCTAAACTTCACTCTTGATCTGAAGTATATGTGTCAGCATTGATGGACTCATGCTTACAATGGATCCAAGAAACTCTGCCCTTTTGTGCTTTATCATGTTGAGAATGGAAATCTGGAAATGAAAGCATGACTTTGGCCAATCAGAGCAGAGATAAAATCTGTACATGGCAGAAGATACTATGTTTCACTTGGTTGGATCCTTCCTCGGGTATAGTTATGCATTTGGTCCATATGCTAATTATTTTTAGGCCTATTCAATCAACGGATCAGGGTGAGGGTTGACCATACAGGCCTTTGAAAGTTATTCCAGTCTTTACCTGAATAAAACCCTTTGCAGATTTAGAGTTGCAGGCTGTCTTAGAGGTGGGGCTTGGGTCCTAGAATCGCTGAGTTGGCGCAGAGCGGGCTGGTGCAGATTTGGAAGCTTGGGTGGAATTATGATATGCAAGGTTGAGTTCAGTTTCTTTGTGCTGTTGTCAGGTGCTGAAGTGATCAGAGGTTTTGCTCAAAATAAACCTTATAATTTAATCACACCTTGTAAAATATCAGCCCTTCATTAACATGCAGTTTCTGCATAGTTTGCGTTTGCTGAGCTTAAATACTAAGCGGGCTGCTTTAATATGAAGACAATATGTAAAGCAGTATAGCCTTACATTAAGAACGGTGTTTATTGAAAGCTTTATGAACCAGTTTTGACAAAGGCTTTTAAGAAATGTCGATTTAGAGTGGAATTTATCGAGATGTTTTATTTAAAATTAGATTGCATGGTAGGGTGAACAGTAAACAACACAACCTCTTAATTATGGCACTACTGGGATGTACACCCTGCAGACCTCTGAGCTGGGTGCACCATTAATCAGTAGAGTAACTAATGCTGGGTCATATTCTTTGAAGTCACGTGATGCATGATGTCACTGGGCCCTGTAATGTAAGTCTGTCCAGGTGGTGCTTTGTTGCAGCCCTATGTAGTGATGGGCCCGTTGCAGACTGGGCCTCTGCGTCAGTGGCATGTCGAAAGGACCATGCTTTGTAATATAGGTGATTGCACATGTAGACCGACTCCTACAGGGTCTTTTAGAGCTGGTCGGTATTACCAAGTGTATAAACACCCCGGCAAAAATGACATCTGCCCTTAGTGCACACGTCGAGATTGTAATCTACTTACTGGCCTGTGCCAGCAATGGATATTAGCTCGCACACAACATCCGTGCCCACTCTGCGCCTATCATTATCCACATGTTGGCATGTTTTGTGCTCACTGGTAACAACAGCAGAAATCCTTAATGACTGGTGCGGTTTATGGCGCTGATGCGCGAGATGGGCTGTGGCTGCCTTAGAGAAGGAGCTCGGCATCTCTCATTCACAAAACCAGGATATCTGGAATATTCGGGCTTAAAATCCTACGCAGGACCCTAGAAAAGTCATCTTTCGGCAGATTTTCTGTAGTTTTGATTACAGGGATAGGGGTGTGAAATGGGTGTTGTCAGGGGGAAAGGGGAGAAAAAAATGCACAATGTTGTAATTGTTTGATATTTATACCTCTTCCCAGTGGCTTCTCACAATATGCACCATATTTAGTGGGAAATAATGCTACGAGTATGCAAATTAGGTCTTCCCAAAACTACCGAGCTTTCAGGAGGGTTAAAGGGGAAGAATTTGTGTCCATGGAAAATATTTTAGATGTGGTTCAAACAATTAATTTAAGATTCATTGATTTGTGTTCTTCAGGCGCACCTGCACCCTGTGCAGATTTCATGCCAGGGTGTGGGGGGGCTGGTGTGCCACCAATGGTACCATCTGCAGATTGCAGTACATTAGTCAATCACAGAGACATGCGCTTGCCTACATCAGTCCTGGCCATTCGCAAGGCGCGCCCCATAACGGGCACACGGGGGCAAAAACAATTTGCGTCACATTTTCCCTTTGCATCTAACTCATAATGAGGTAATAATTATTCTAAGATCTACACATTAGCTATTAAAACACAATAGTCGTCATATATAATAAGAAAGAAGATATACATTAGAAAAGAGACACTGAAGGAGTGATAGAACTCACTACCAATCCTACATGCAGCCACACATGGTTCTTTCGAATGAGGAAGTTAAGAAGACAATTATGCCTAATTAGGCCTTAGAGAATCCCTTTCAAAGGCAAAGACTGTTACCTTAACTAGCTATTAAAATAGAAAAATACAAAAACAGAGCAAGGCTCCTTGATGGGGATAATTGCGGTGTTTAAAAGGGATTAGAATTTATAGATTATTGGAAGGAATCCCTGCAAATAACAGTCGTGGGTTGAAAGGCACCTTGTAGGGCTCAGGCGCGCCCCACCTGTGGAGGCGGTCACACCTTGCGTTCTAATTCCTTAGGACTTGCCTGCCCAGGAAACAGATCTGCTTGAAAATGCTGTTTGGCACAAATTAATCCCTTCCTTACACAACATAAGCCAAGATTGAGTCGCGGGGAATGGACAAGGCAATTTTCTACTTTGGCCACAGGGCTCCCCCGCCTCTCAGTAGACCATACAATTGATCTCATTATACAGGAAGGGATGATGCTTCTGAAGCTTGTGATTGCATCTCAGGGTTCCTTAAAGGGAACGCTTTGGGATGTCCATGGCATACGCCTGAAGGCCCCTTGAGACTTTGCTCAGTGTCAATGCTTGAGCAGGGTCAGCGTCAAGGTGGAGGTGTCCACACCACCAGTTCAGTGTGGACTTGCTGTCGGGGACCCCTTCTGCCTCCATTTACGTGCTCTGATCTCAGGGTGGGAGTTGTTTGACAAAGCCCATGGGTCGCAAGGATTATAGGATCAATGGCCTGATTAAACTCTGGTGGCTCGTAACAAAGCATCTTATTCCCCAGTTCATAAGGAGTGTCTGAGCGCTCACCGAAGCCGCAGCTGGTGTGATGTCCAGACAGCACATACTGGACGAAGGGGCATCATGAAGCCATTTGAGCGATAAATATTTCTGCCAATAATGCACGACAATTTGAAGTTTGTGACAAAAGGAAGAGAAATACATTACAAACATGGAGTTCTTGGTCAAAGTCATGATAGAAAAATGAAATAAGCGTGTAGTAGAATTACGTACAGTGATGCGAGCATCGACACGTCTCTAGAACTGGAACAATAATTGCTTATTTCTGTTCTTTCCAAGAACACTGCACTTCATCTACATATTTGTTGATGAGTAACAGTGCTTTCAAATGGTGGCTCCTTCTAAAAAGGCATTTTTGCCCGTGGTCACCATGCTACCAGAAACTCCCTACCGGTTTGGGTAGGGGCTTTAGGCCTGGAAAGAGCTGGGGGCAGCCCCTTGGGTGCCCTACCACCACCATGTATGAGCCACGTTTAAAATACGGTGCACCATGGCGCAGGGTAGGGGCAATAGTGTCAGAACTTCTGACACTATTGATGTACTGTTCAGGGTTAGCTCCAAAATGTTGGCGCTAACCCTGAACAGTAGATAGGGACCCATTGAAAACAATGGCGTGCCCCTTTTTAACACCTGCTCTGAGCTGGCGTTAAAAGTGCCAAACAAAATGATGCACAGAAATCTCCAGGATTTCTTTGCTCCATTTTTTCGGCCCCCCTAATGGGGAACACCCCCTTTGCATACATTATGCCTTGCGCATGCATAATGTAGTGCAAAGGGTTGCATGCATTGCGCCACTTTGTAAATATGGCGCGGGGAAAAGGCTATCTTAGCGTTGCCTTAGCGTAAAAAAATGACGCTAAGGCCTCTTAAGTCAGGGCCGTGGTCTTTTGAACCCTGCCTCGTTTCTGCTAGGAGAATGGTGGTTTCTGCTTTTTATAGAGTATTCTATTTTCTTCCTCCTGTCAGTCCCCCACACGTTCTCACTTCATTTGTTTTGGTTCTCCAAGTCTATTCTTCCCACATTCGTCTCACTATCTTCAGTAAAAATTCATTATGAGTATCTGCTCCAGAGTCCACTCGTCTTTTTCCTTAGTACCCCCTCTGGTTCAGCGTGAAGAGCTGTCTCAAAGGTGTCTCAAATGTGTGGTTGTCTGTAAATTGTGATAACTTCTCTTTGGCTAAACTGCGCTATCTAAGAACGTAAATAAATGAATCCAATCTCCCTTTCTTTTCTATCCCATTTCTTACCTGCAGGCCTGCCAATGCCCTCTCTCTCTGGCTTGCCGTGTGAGCCCTCCCCTAGCCCCTTCCACCTCTCCACTGTAACACTCCGCCCCTGATACGGGATCTCAGGTCTTTCCATCAGCCGCCTTTTGCACCATCCACTGATAAAACCCACACCCTGCTCAGCGCTCCTTTGGTTTGTAGGCATGTTTGACTCTATAAGAGACACACATGTACATACAGTGCCGGCTTTAGGGCGGTGCGAGCGGTGCGGCCGCACCGGGTGCTGACCTGGAATGGCGGGCGCTGACCACAGGGGGGCACTATTTTAAGCAATAAACTTATGAAACGTGCGATTTAAAAGCACCTGCTGAAAAGTTCCTTGTACGTCCAGCCTTCCGGAAGCAATTAAAAAGTCAAGATACTTGTAGTGATTAATGTTCCTGCTAGGGAGAGAGACGGGATTGGCAGCTTTGACTCGCCATAAAGTAGTGTAGAGGGTTAATGTGCCTGCTGCAAAGAGCAGATCTGTATTTTGTGTGGATAGCTGAGCGGATTAGTAAAGCCTGCCTTTACAATCTCTTTAAAACAAATGAATGTATGTGAAAGGGGGGCTATGGAGAGATGAGGGGCACATTTGCCGGGGGGTAGTGAGGAAATCAGAGGAGGTGGTCATGGGCTGAGGGCGCCAAAAAAGACTGTCATACAGGGCGTCACCAGTGCTAAAGCTGGCCCTGTATACATACATATATGTATAGACATACGTGAAAATTCATCCTGATTCAAGACCAGAGCTAGCATTTTGCATTCCTCTTTTGACCCTAAAGAGGAGACCATAGACACCCCATTGTAGATTCCACTTTTTTAATGTTCCTTTGGGACATACATAACATTTGCCTTTTCTCTGTTAACATATAAAGGGATTTAAATGTGTAGGTAGAGCGTCTAAGTATGAGGTGAAACAATATTATGGTAGAATCATGTGATCCCCCTGTAAATAAAAGGCAAGTGCTTCAAGCTCTCCGGCTGTGTCAGCTGCTGTTAGCATTTTATATTGTTTTCGCGTCTTCACTCTAAAGCCGACAGGTGGCACTGTGAGACTCCGGTGTATAACTTCAGTATTTACTAATAATGGTGTGAGCTGTGGCAGTGTCAGCTGGTGGAGTTTGAAGGTCTCCTGCTCCCCTCAAGCTCTGGAGAGGTGGTCGACCCGCTGCGTTTTTGCTGCCTGTTGCACGGATTGATTTAGTGTATTGCACAACCAGAGCGTGGCTCCCATTAGTGCAGTAGGTGCAGTGCACCGGGATCCATTGAACCCTGGTAATTGCTATATTTTACTATCCCAATAGCAATCAAAGCGGCCATTCTCCCGGCTTGCTCCATGGCCCACTGCTACGCTACTGAGTACCCCGCTCACACACCAGCAGGCCTCAGGTCACAAACTTCGGGTTGTGGGTCAACTTCATGTAGCAGTGAGGCGGGCGCGCCCATGTAACATGCATTAGTAATGAAGAGAATGACCAGAGACCTTGCAAGGGCCCGGCGGCCATGATAGTTTGGGCAACTGACCATTATGATAGACAGTCTATGGGGCATAGGCGCTCTGGTCGGCATCATAATTAAGTGACCGCTGGGCTGTTCAGCCATTTCATTTAGAAGATGGGTTTTGCTAATATCCCGAGGTGGTTGAAGTAATATACCTTGTCACTGTCTGTGTAGTGGCAGGTATGAAGGATGCGATGGAGACAAATTTCATGTTAATATCTTTTATTCTTGCCACAAGAAATAAGGCCCACGAGCAGCCGGCCGGCCGCAACACCGCGCTTTGTTCGCGCCTCTGCCTCTCCGCCGCGCCGCCCCCTGACGTCACGACCGTCCTCGTTACAGATTGGTCGTGGCGTCATGAGGCGCCTAAACATAGAAGACAGACTAGTTCTGTCCCTCCGGCCTCGTGCGTTAACTCACGTACGACATCTCCCTTTTTCAACAGAACAAGAAACTTAAGGAACTTCACCTCATAACAAAATCTTCGAACCTCTTGGGTGCTCGGATACGCCTAATTGGCCTGCTCGGAGTAACATACTGAAGTGAATTCGCCTTGACGGCGCACGCATCCTCTAGGCTTGACCCCATTACATTGTGACTGTCGCTCTCCACAGATTCGGGCCTGCAACCATTCTGTCCTGAGGCAGCCGTCAAGCCACGCCATGCCTTCTCGCATCGCTCCGCACTCCCCTGTCCACTCATTCCTGGACTGGAAGGCGTATTCACACATTCCTCCTCATCAATGACTACATCCCTGGCTTCGTGAGTTTGCCACTCGTCAACATCATCCGTGCCTTCGGCCCCATCCACACGGACATCTTTCATGATGATTTTCTCTTGCCCAGCCTTGAGCCTAACTATGTCGTCCTTGCTCCGCCACCCCGCTCCTTCCAGACAGACTGCCCCTCTTGTCACTCCTTGCACACGCACCGGGGTTTGAAACACAGACTCCCCCTTCATCACCCTGTTGGGTTTCTTCACCAATACCCAATCCCCTTGCGCTATATTTTTAGTTTTGGCTCTATTCACCATGTCAGCGTACCTCTTATTGTTTTCCTGTTTGGCCACTATTCTTGCTTTGACTCTCAATCTCTCATCAGATTCTGCCTCAATTTCCCGGTTCATGTCATACCACTTATTGAATTTGGGGGTAAGCTCACTCATGCATCTTCTCCCTCTCATCAAATAAAACGGAGTGTGTCCAGTAACCTCACTGGGCGTGTTATGGAAAGTGTTCACTTTGTCCGCCAGAAACGCTTTCACATTCATATTGGAAGCGATCGCCTGTTGCACGCCCTCTTTGAGGAATCTATTCATACGCTCAACCTGCCCATTGCTCTTCGGGCTGTACAGTGGGGTTTTCTCCTGCTTAATCCCCAACCTGGACAGAAAATCCGTCATCCGCCTGGACACTAGCTGGGTGCCGTTGTCCGACACCATGATCTTCGGCTGTCCCTCAATCGCGAAAATTTTCGTCAATGCCTTGATCACTCGTTCAGTGGTAACTTCCCTGACAAACTTGTAGTGAATCCATTTGGAGAAGTAATCCGTAAGGACGATGAGATGCCTACACTCGTCAGGTAGCCTTGTAAATGGGCCCGCAAAATCAATGGCAATCTTGTTCCACGGGCCGGCAGGTATGTCCACCAGCTGCAACTCTCCTTTTGTCGTCTTCCAGTGCTTATCGGCCCTTAAGCACGGTCCACACCGATCAATGAATCTGCTGACATCGCTGCACATCCCTGGCCACCAGTAGTACTGCTTGAGGAGATTCTTTGTAGCGGTATTGCCCGGATGGCCTTTATGGGCAATCCTGATTAGCTTGTCTCTTAAACTTTCCGGAGGTACAAACAGCTCGTGTCTCTTCACAAAGCCGCCTTCGATGGTGAGTTCGGGACTAATCTGTTGGAAACTTCTGAGTGCCCCGTGCAAGTTCCGGATAGGGGGCCAATGAGCCTTCATGTGGTCCATCACCCTCCGCATAGTCCCGTCCTTCTCCTGAGCCGTCAACCATTCTTCCTCTGATATGGATCCCTCGCACATGGCTGTTGCGTCAACCAATGCCACAACGCACTCCGTGTCGTCCAGGGAATCATTCTCCTCATCCGGGATCGGTATGCGAGATAGGCAATCCGCCCTGCAGTTGAGGCCCCCTTTGATGTGTCTGACGGTGAAGTGATATTCTTGCAACTTAGACAGTAGACGTAGGAGCCTAGAGCTGGCTTTGCCATTGCCACGTCCTTCACCGTCCATCATGTATATCAAGGGTTTGTGGTCGGTGACTAATTCGAACTCCCTGCCCCACAAATAATTTCTCAGTTTCTCCACGGCCCAGACGCACGCGAGCGTCTCCCGCTCGATGGTGCTGTAGTGCTTCTCTGCTTCGCTCAATGACCGCGATATGAATGCAACAGTGTTCTCCTTCTTCCCTTGGAATTGGCAAAATACTGCACCGATTCCCTTGGCACTAGCGTCAACCGTGATTACATTCCGGAGGTCCTTGTTGTACGGTCGTAATACTGGGGCCGCGGCGATTGCCTGTTTGACGGATTCGAAGGCAGCGCTTTGTTCCTGTGTCCACGTATACTTTTCGTTCTTCCGTAGCAGTTTCCTTAGAGGCTCCACAGTGGTTGCGTATCCTTGCATGAACTTGGAATAGTATTCGCTGAGTCCCAGGAACGATCGCAAGGCGTCTTTGTCTCCTGGGCAAGGGGCATCTCGTATGGCCCTCACTAAATCATCTTTCGGCGCGATGCCATTTGGGGTAAGCACGTGCCCTAAGTATTCTATCTTGTCTTTCATGAATTTGCACTTGTCTTTGGAGACTGTCATCCCCCTTTTTTGTAGCACCCCCAACACTCTGCGCAGCAGTTCTAAGTGCCCCTTCTCGTCTTCCGTGTGTATCAGAATGTCGTCCTGAAATGCTTCAACCCCCTTCATATCGCAGAAGAGGTGGTCCATTAGCTTTTGAAAGACGCCCGAGGCCGATGCAAGGCCGAATGGAAGACGGATGTACCTGTATGCTCCAAACGGGGTAATAAAGGTGGTAAGTTCCTTGGATTCCTCCGTGAGACATACCTGGTGGTATGCAGACTTCAGGTCTATCAGGGTGAAAAACTTCGATCCTGCTGTGGCCGACAATATCTCCTGAATGTTGGGCAGAGGATGGCAGTTCACCAGGATATTTCTGTTCAGTGACCGCAGGTCTACACACAACCGAATGTCCCCTGTCCTCTTCTTCTTGGACACCACGATTGCGGACACCCATTCTGATGCACCTGCTTCCTCTATTACTCCTTCCCTTTTCAGCTTATCAAGAACAGCCTTAAGCTCCCCCCTTACTGAAAGAGGAATCGTTCTGACTTTGTGTTTTATTGGCAGGGCACCCTTTTTTAACCATATAGCATGCACAAATCCTCTTACACACCCTACCTTGTTTTCAAAAACGGAGTCAAACATTTCGAGGACCTCAGCTAATCCATCATGTAAATCATCAGGCTGCACATAATTGACCCAGTCATCTCTCAGAACTATGGGATCTTCTGCCCCAGGGACTAGCATCACACCTAGCTTCGCCAGGTCCTTCCATCCCACAAGGCTCCTCCCATTTTCAGCCACATATATCTTTGTTCTCACAGTGCGCCCTCGAAAGGTGAGGAAGTCCCAGAAGTAACCTTTCATCACTATGTCGTGTTCCCCGAAGGCCTTTGGACTCACATCCGTCTCGTGCAGTCGTACATCTTGCCACTTCGAATCAAATGTCCTATCAGAGATCAGGGTAAGGGGGGAACCAGAATCAGCCGTAAATGGCAATTTTATCACACCAATCATGATGGAGCCAATGGGACCCTTCACTCTACCGTCTTCACCATCAATGGACAACACCATGTCCGCATCCGCATCAATATCATTCTCGCTTACCGAGCTCACTTTCATGCCCGTATTATATTTTTTTGCTTTGCATACTGCCGCAAAGTGGCCCAACTTCCTGCATTTAGAACAGCTTTTGCGCACGGCAGGGCAGGCCCTGCTATCCGCTAAGTGATCTTTTGACCCACATCTATAACAGACGAGCTGCCTCCTGCCTCCCCCTCTATCACTCGCTGCCCTTTCTGAATTTCCGGGCACATGTTTACGGCTGTCCTGTACATAGAACACATTTGAAGCCTGACTAGTGTTCGCCAGTTCCTTGGAAGATACCATGGAGCGTTCCACTGCCTTTGCAATGGCAATTACGTCCTTCAGCGAAGGATTCCTGCATGAAAGCAAACGTTCCTGCACTTTCTTTGAATGGCAGTAGAACACCACCTGGTCTCTAATGTACGTATCAGTCATCACTGCAAATTCACAATCTTGAGCTAGAACACGTAGACATGCAATATACTCTTCGATAGTCTCTCCTTCCTCTTGTTTCCGCAGTGCGAATTTATGGCGCCCCACCATGATGTTGCACTCCTCTGCATACTGCAACTCAAGCCGCCGTACAGCCTCCTGGTACTCATTCAGCGGAGCTGTGGCTCCATGGGGATTCACATATACCGGCAGGCTATCGAAAACCTCTTGTCCAGCCTTCCCCAACAGTCCGAATAACAAAGACTTTTTCCGTTCGGGGCTATAACCCTGACCATCAATTGAGATAATATAGTTCTCAAATGCGCGCAGCCATCCTTTCCACTTCATGCATGGCTTACCCGGAGAGTCCAAGAAGAGAGGAGGCACGCAGATATGACCTGTCTGCGACATGGCCGGAAAGCGGGAGGCTACTGGGCTGCGCAGAACGGTAGGAGTCGTCAAAGTCAATCGTGTGGAGACCGCAGCATCAGCGCCTTAGGGGTTGCATGTAGTCCCCAGTGAAGGGATATCAGCGCTTTCCACTGGCCTCCCGAAACACCAGGTAAGGTGGGCTACACTCGTGGGCCTTGGTAGAAGCTGTGATCCTCGTCGCCATTTGTAGTGGCAGGTATGAAGGATGCGATGGAGACAAATTTCATGTTAATATCTTTTATTCTTGCCACAAGAAATAAGGCCCACGAGCAGCCGGCCGGCCGCAACACCGCGCTTTGTTCGCGCCTCTGCCTCTCCGCCGCGCCGCCCCCTGACGTCACGACCGTCCTCGTTACAGATTGGTCGTGGCGTCATGAGGCGCCTAAACATAGAAGACAGACTAGTTCTGTCCCTCCGGCCTCGTGCGTTAACTCACGTACGACAGTCTGCCATTCAGAAGGGAAGACGAGGTGAGCATGGCCACCATGTCACAGTTACAATATCGCATCTACATACTACCTGCCAGAACACGGCAACAGAAAGCAGCTGTAGAATAAAGAACTGTAAATATATGATTACTGTAGCTTCATTCGCATTGCTATTTACGGTTCTCATAATTATCAATTCAATATTGTCAATATAATGTGTTCTAATGTTGTAAGAACTACAGGGCTTCTTGAGAAGTTTAGAAGACAATGTCTCCCACCTCAGGTACCGAGAGGTACTAATTTGCGTGAAATACATCCTTATATATGCCTACCTTGACGATGTATGGTGGATAAAATATATTTTAGCGGGTCAATAGTTTGTCTGCGATATGGTGACTTACAACCAGAGATGAGGGGTAGGTATAAGGCCAGGCTAAATCAAGCTTTGGCCTCAGGAGACCAGAAATGCATATATTATGTTTTCATAAATGTTTGTCCTTCGTTTCTGACTCTTTTCTGAAACCATGCCCCCCTCCTCCCACAGACACCCCCGCCCCCAATTCTGAAAGTGTTTCAGAGCAGTTGACACATGGAAATGAGTTGCCGGGGCCCCGACCCCGGACGTGGCTCCTTGTATGTTCTGCCTCAGCTTTGAATCTAGGGGGCTCTGAACTTGGAAGGCGTTATATAAATGTAAATACTGTCACTATTTACCAATTGGAAATGAGGAGACATGGGCCGGGGAGAGTGCTCAGGATTGCAGCGGCAGGGGTTAGGGGGGGCACTGCAGGATTATGGATATGAGGCAAACAGTCGGCCCCAGCAGCACTGAATAAAACATGCCCCTTTGGTTATGTTTAATGCTCTGTGCATTAATGCCCGGGGCCGAGCCCTGACTTTTCGCAGTTCGCATTTCTGCCCAGAAACTCTTGATAACAAGGCACTATTCATTGACTAAAGATGGAGGCTACTCCGGTAAAAAATATTTATCACTGGTCGCCCGCAGAAGAATTATAATATTTTTAATTTCAAAATCTTAAATTTTTTCCCAGTAGTCTTTTGAACTCACTATAT
Source organism: Pleurodeles waltl (assembly GCF_031143425.1). Lineage (NCBI taxonomy): Eukaryota > Metazoa > Chordata > Amphibia > Caudata > Salamandridae > Pleurodeles > Pleurodeles waltl. The sequence continues at coordinate 1,309,873,468 of NC_090437.1, read as the reverse complement.
GGTTTTTAAAAACACGCAGGGGCATATTTACTCAAAGTTCTCTGAAGGGAAGGGAGCAAGCAAAGTTTCTGTGCTGAATTGTGGGAATGAGAGAGCTGGACATCCCTATATCTACTCTACTAAGATATGGATCCCTGCGCTGGCGCACTTGAGGCTGCCTAGCGCCAAGACATCCATCCTTACGCCATGCTGCAAGGGTCCGTGCGTTGCATGCAGGATTGTTTCTGTGCAGAAGGGGCACCTTCCTGCAAAAAAAAAAGCAATACTAAATAGCAACTTCCTCTTTCTAAGTGAAATGTAGAATGCACCACTCACACGTACAGGAAACAACAAGCATTTGCAATGCAGCGGGTCTCGCATTTCTCCGAGTTAGAGCTATTAGCAGTTGTAAACTCCCAACCGGACTTTTCTTGCCTCATTAAATGGAAAAAACTAGCACGATCGCACTGCTACAGTTCACTCGTAGTGAAACCTATCGGCAATAGTGCACTTATCTATGTAACAGGGTCGATGTCATGCAAAGCGCTCGACTTCTGCCAAGCGAGATCGCGCTGTGAAAAAAGAGAAAAAGTAGTCCAGAAACTGGACGGAAAATAGCGAGCCTCGTATGTTTTCAGTACTTGTCGCTGCGCTCGAGGAGGACTAACCATCGGAAAAGGCATGACGTTTGCATGCCTTCCACTAATGAAAGCAAGCAGATATATTTTAAAAGGCAAGCCCACGAACCAATGAAAGACATTGACGTGACATGGACGGGACTCCGAGCCCTTTGCTAACTACTACAGCGTCTCGCAAGCGATACACATGCGCAAGCGCATGCTAGCGCAGGCTCAACCCTAAAAAGGAGAAATAAACATATTTCTGCTTGGTACTCCTCTCTGTGACAGGCACATCATTTTCACACAATGCCAGGTTTACTACTTTTAGTAAATCTGGGACTGCGTCAACTTGTGTCACGCAAGGACAACGCAAATCCATAATAAATTTGGTCTGTAGAGTCACAAAGGTATTTGCGCATCTAGGTTCAATTAGGGGCAAAAAATAGGCATTTGAAAAGGCGAAGTCGGAGTCCTGATTCTGAGAATCCGAAATGCTGGGATTTTAGGCGCATGAACGTGAAGAATCTAGCTGCAGGGGCAGGATAGTGAGCATTTCTGGTGGATCCAAAAGCAAAAATTGATGAAGGCTTGCAAGTTCACCTAAGAAAGGCCTTTTGTTTCCTACCTTGAAAACTCTCACGATTGCATGCCTGCCATGGACCAATGTTTCACGTTGATAATATGAAGGAGGAAACCCATGGTGGTGGTGGGAGAGGGGGGCGTTCATTCTAGATGGCTGCTCAGATCTATGCCACTGGACGTATACAAAGTGCATCCTCAACCCCTAAGTGCGCAAGACGAGCAGCAAAGATCCAAAGCCCAGAGAACAACCCCCCTGAATCCCATCACTCCTCTGCAAACCGAGAGGCTTCTGGGTGACGGGTGGGCTCCCACATCCACAGCCCAAAAGCACCACCCCGTTGAGATGGGGGGAACCCTCCCATACTTTCCCTATTGGAAAAAGTTTAAATGCACTTTAATATTATATTCCCCCAGCCAGAAGTGTACATGTCCTCTAGAAGAAGGACATGGGGGCCGGACTGGGTCATGGAAGCCCATCCTGCTCTGATAGCGGCTCTCGGCCTGCAGCCTAGTGAAGACCGGCCAGCGTCAGCGGCGTAACGCACAGCGAAGCCTCACGCCCTGCAGAGTGTGAAGAGCGGCCCCTGAGTCTCCCATATCTCACAGATATTCACTGGCCCCTCACCGAAGGGGTGGGGGACCCTGGACGGTTGGGGGTCCTGCGCCACGGGGCTGCAGGGGCCTGCGTTATGCCCCCGGACAGGATGTGGTCGCATTTTGGGTCAGCCATTTGGCAATCATCATCTTATTATGATTATTATGAGTATTAGGATTATTATTATCAGTAGTATTATATCCATACTTCTTCTTATCATTATCCTTATCTGTATTTATTATTATCATTGCTATTATTATTATTCTTAATAACAATGATGATAACAACAACAATAATAACATTAATAATGCTAATAAAGTGCTCACTAAACCAACTATCACTGACAATGTAATAACATGATGATGATGATGATGATGATGATGATGATGATGGTGATTAATATTATGATTATAATTAAAGATAATAATAACAGCTATAATATTAATCATCATCATCACCATCATCATCACCATCATCATCGCCATCTTGGTATTACATCGCCTAGCGGTAGGTGGTCTTGTGAGCACTTTATGTCGCCTCACATTAAATCTTTCGTGGTCTGCTTATTACTAGTTATTAGTAGTAGTAGTAACAATAATAACAACAGTAATGTTACTACTACCACTACTACTAATAATAATAATATTAATAATAATAATTATGTTATTACATCGCCTAGTGGTAGGTGGTCCTATGAGCACTTTATGTCGCCTCACATGAAATCTTTCGTAGTCTGCTGATTACTAGTTATTAGTAGTAGTAGTAACAATAATAACAACAGTAATGTTACTACTACCACTTCTACTACTATTAATAATATTAAAAATAATAATGATGTTATTACATTGTCTAGTGGTAGGTGGTCCTATGAGCACTTTATTTGCCTCACATGAAATCTTTCGTGGTCTGCTGATTACTAATTATTATTATTAGTTGTGAAGAAAAGGGGGTAAAATTATAGGGCTATGCGCTAACAGAATATCACCAAAACATTTCTTTAACAATAAATAGTAAATACGGTGCTCCCGATCGGAGGGTCATCCCAGCACCTCCAGTGTTTCTCCAATAGGAAAAACCAAACTGATTCAAAAGCCAGGGCACTCGTACGAAATAAGATAAGAGTCTGTGCAGATAGGTTCTTGGTCTTTGGAGAATCAATATATAATCCAAACAGTGTTAAAGTTCAGTGTCTTTATTCTTGTGCGAGGTTTTCATAAATGTTCGTCACATCAGAAAGATTCCATATGTGGTCATCACAACAACATCCAACAGCCAACACATGTTTCGTCTCCGAGAAATTAATCTCATTGACTTCCTCAGGGCAAAGTATAAGTAAGGTGTTAACATGAATAGATGGCTTATCCTAATCAAGTAATACTCTTCAAGATAATGTACGATCAATAGAGAAAGAGTAGTGGGAATCACGTGACGGGGGCAAAACACTATTATCCCCGAGTCTTTGTGAGGGAGTACTCATAAGTCAGCACGTATGGATCCAAAATCTTTTATGGTGCGATCTATAAACAAAACAGTTCTTTTGGGTAAATTCTTGTGTTGGGGGCGCTGTGTCTTGCTCACCGATAATTACGCTGGCGTGTATGTAGAGAAAAAGAACGTGTAAGCCCTCTGTCTCATCTAGAGGTATAAGGTATAGAAGAGACACAGAGTAAGGTCTCAGGAGTGTGTGAGAAACTCCTCGGCATGAACCTAACTGTACAGACTCTTATCTTATTTCATACGAGTGCCCTGGCCTTTTGAATTAATCATTATTATTAATAGTAGTAACAATAATAACAACAGTAATGTTACTACCACTAATAATAATGATGTTATTACATTGCCTAGCGGTAGGAGGTCTTGTGAGCACTTTATTTTGCCTCTCATTAAACGGCTCAGGCTCTGGCCGTAACCTCGCTGGTTTCCTGAAACCCCCGCAGGGCGCTGCACTGGAGGTGGAGTTCTCCCTGGATCACCCTCCTGTAGTAAGAAATGCTCGAGTACTTGTGCGGGTTGTACAGGCTCAAAGCATGCACTGGAAAGAAGATGTACCACCAGATACGCGCGATGCATTAGAGGGTGCACAGTTAGGTTTTATGTAGAAATGAGGGTGAGAAAAGTCACAGAAATTGTATTTATATGACCTGGTATGAGATATTCATCTCCTAAAAACTATATACGATATATTTTGATAAACATTTTAGAAACATTAAGGTAGGACAAACAGTTGTCTTGCAAACACTGCAAGCAGAAGAATTATTTAAACACCCAGGGGCTTACTTACAAGCCCCTTGTGCCACTGTTGCATATTTTTTTTTGACGCAGCGGTGGAGCTAAGCAGTCCCCTGTGGTCTGCCACATTTACAAAGTGGCACCATGGGACCATTGCGCCAGTTTGTAAAGCCTTGCACCGCAGGCTAGGTTGCGGTACCCCAGATTTATAAAGCCACTCACGGCCTGCGAGGTTTGCCTTGCCCGCCTTCATAAATCTGAATTTGTTTTTGCCTCGCCATAGCGCCCCCTTGTGGTTCAAGGGCGACGCAACATTATGATAAATCCCCCCTGTGTCTCTGGCCCAGGGCCAGTGCCAGGAGTTTCATAATTAATGTTAATCTGATTGAACAAGGACAGCCAGCTTCACAGTGTGCCTTACAGAACTCCACAGGCTAAAGCGCTTCAACGCCTCGTAAAGGGCAACAAGCGCTATATACATGGAATTTCAATTCCGTTTAATACGTTTAGCTGCGGTTCGGCAATCCATAAAACCTGTCATTATTACAGAAGTAACAAAACAGTGTAATTTTGGTAAAAAGGAAACTGTTTGTGTGAAAAGACAATGACGTAATGTTGAAATAATCTGAGTTGTTCGAATTAGTCGGGTGTTTTCCATTTTTTCGCAGTATTAAAGGGCTAATGGTTGTCACGGGATAAGCCATGTCTCGTTTTCGTGGGAGGTGGCGGACGCCCGGGGAGAGGGGAGTGCCCCACCTCAGCCGCTCTAGTGCCTGGAGGGCAGACAGAGGCGCTGCTCAAACACCCCTGGCTGTGAGGTGGCAGTGTACTGAGAGCCCGGGCCCCCTCGGGGGCCCTCCCGCCCATTACACCCCCACTGCCATCGCATCTGTAGCTGTCTTGTTAACTCAGCTGAGGGCCTCGGATGCCACCAGCAAAGCCACGGACGGGGGCATCCGAGAGAGGCTGCCAAGTGGGAGGTGTCCAGCACCCCGCCTGGGGTCGCAGTGCCCTCAGGAGTGAGGGTCTGGGACTGAGGGTCGGTGACGTGGGGCTTGGGATGTGAGGAAGAAAGGGGTCAGCCTCTGAGAGGACAGGAGAAGCAAAGCCACCACCAGCCTGGGGTCGCACTGCCCTCAGGAGTGAGGGTCCGGGACTGAGGGTCGGTGACGTGGGGCTTGGGATGTGAGGAAGAAAGGGGTCCGCCTCTGAGAGAGGTCTGTGGACCAGAAGAAGCCAAGTCACTACCCTTCAGGATTGCAGTGCCCTCAGAAGTGAGGGTCCAAGACTGAGGGTCGGTGACGTGGGGCTTACAGTGTGAGGGCAAAAAGGGGCCCTTGTCTGAGATGGGTCTGTGAAAGGGAAGGAGACAGCCACCACCAGCCTGGGGTTGCAGTGCCCTCAGGGGTGAGGGTCCGGGACTGAGGGTCGGTAAAAGGAAGCCTCACGGGGCTTGGGATGTGAGGGCTGAAAGACGCCAGTGTCTGAGAGGGGTATGTAAAAGGGAAGGAGCCAGCCACCACCAGCCTGGGGTTGCAGTGCCCTCAATAGTGAGGGTCCGGGACTGAGGGTCGGGAGCAGGAAGCCTCGTAGGGCTTCGGGATGTGGGGGCAGAAAGTGGTCAGCCTCTGAGAGAGGTCTGTGGACCAGAAGAAGCCAAGTCACTACCCTTCAGGATTGCAGTGCCCTCAGAAGTGAGGGTCCAGGACTGAGGGTCGGGGACAGGAAGCCTCGTGGGGCTTGGGATGTGAGGGCTGAAAGACGCCAGTGTCTGAGAGGGGTATGGAAAGGGAAGCAGCCAGGCCACCACCAGCCAAGGGTTGCAGTGCCCTCAGAAGTGAGGGTCCGGGACTGAGGGTCGGTGACGTGGGGCTTACAGTGTGAGGACAAAAAGCGGCCCTTGTCTGAGAGAGGTCTGTGGAATAGAAGAAGCAAAGCCACCACCAGCCTGGGGTTGCAGTGCCCTCAGAAGTGAGGGTCCGGGACTGAGGGTCGGTGACGTGGGGCTTACAGTGTGAGGACAAAAAGGGGCCAGAGTCTGAGAAGGGTCTGTGGAAAGGACTGTGCCACACTTTCACCAGCCTCGAGGTTACCTCTGCCCTCAGGAGTGAGGGTCCGGGCAGCAGGCTCCCCAGAGGTCACGCTAGAGGAACACGCAGGATGTGCGTGCAGACGGGGGTCGCCCTGTGAAGGGGTCTGTAAAAGGACAGGCGCAGACATCACGACCCTGAGGTCGCCACTGCCCTCAGGCGCGAGGGGCCGGGGAAGCAGGCTCCACCTGGTACCGGAAGGGGTCTGTGAAAGGGAAGGTGCCAACCTATCACCAACCCCTCATGCAAGGGGAAACATCTGAAAGGGGCTTTGGAAAGGTGCCACGTCAATACCTGACTGCTGTGGGGGCACACAACCCTCAGAAGTGTAATCCAGGACTGTGCCCTCCATGGGGCTGAGGGCCCAGGCAATGTTAGGGCAGAAAAGACTGTGCCCTTCTCCCAGCCTGTTCATGACACTGCCCCCCCCCCCCTCCCCAGCCATGGCCTGGAGTTTTACCCTTGTTTACTCAGTACTCCTGTACAGTACAGTTTATTGCATACGCTTGTTTTCTATTAATCACCAATATTGACATTGACACTGAGACAAGGACATCATGGCGCAGGGAGACACTGACTGGGAGAGGGAGACCTGGGACAGTGACACACTGATGCTGGGAAAGGTGCACCTTGGGACAGGGTGACACCTGGACACGACATCCCTGGGACAGAGTGGCACTGGAACTGGGAGAGGGAGACTCTGGGACAGTGAGACATTGAGACTGGGAGAGCGAGACCCTGAGACAGTGGGATATTAACACTGCCCGAGGGAGACCCTGGGACAGTGAGACATTGAGACTGGGAGAGCGAGACCCTGAGACAGTGGGATATTAACACTGCGCAAGGGAGACCCTGAGACAGTGAGACATTGAGACTGGGAGAGCGAGACCCTGAGACAGTGAGGCATTAACAACGGGAAAGGGAGATCCTGGGACAGTGGAATATTAACACTGGGAGAGGGATACCCTGGGACAGTGAGGCACTGCTACTGGGAGAGCGAGACTTTGGGACAGTGAGGCATTGACAGTGGGAGAGTGAGACCCTGGGACAGTGAGACATTAGGAGATGTGATCTCTGGGTCAGAGTGACATTGATACTGGGAGAGCGAGACCTTGGGACAGTGAGGCATTGACACTGGGAGAGTGAGACCCTCGGTCAGTCGGATATTAACACTGGGAGAGGGAGACCCTGGGGCAGTGAGACATTAACAATGTGAGAGGGAGACCCTAGGACAGTGAGACAGTAGGAGATGTGTTCTCTGGGACAGACTGGCATTGGTACTGGGAGAGGGACACCCTGGGAGAGTGAGGTATTGACACTGGGAGAGCGAGACCTTGGGACAGTGGGATATTAATACTGGGAGAGGGAGACCCTGGGGCAGTGAGACATTAGGAGATGTGATCTCTGGGACAGAGTGGCATTGGTACTGGGAGAGGGAGACCATGTGATAGTGAGGCATTGATACTGGGAGAGCTAGACCTTGGGAAAGTGGGATATTAACACTGGGAGAGGGAGACCCTGGGACAGTGAGACATTAGGAGATGTGATCTCTGGGACAGAGTAGCACTGGTAGTGGGAGAGGGAGACCCTGTGATAGTGAGGCATTGATACTGGGAGAGCGAGACTTTGGGGCAGTGAGGCATGGACACTGGGAGAGTGAGACCCTGGGACAGTGAGCCATTAGCAGATGTGTTTCCTGGGACAGACTGGCATTGGTACTGGGAGAGGAACACCCTGGGAGAGTGAGACATTGACACTGGAGGAGCGAGACCTTGGGACAGTGGGATATTAACACTGGGAGAGGAAGACCCTGGGGCAGTGAGACATTAAGAGACGTGATCTCTGGGACAGACTGGCACTGGTAGTGTGAGAGGGAGACCCTGTGATAGTGAGGCATTGATACTGGGAGAGCAAGACCTTGGAACCGTGAGGCATTGACACTGGGAGAATGAGACCCTGGCACTGTGAGACATTAACAATGTGAGAGGGAGACAGTAGGAGATGTGTTCTCTGGGACAGACTGGCATTGGTACTGGGAGAGGGACACCCTGGGAGAGTGAGGCATTGACACTGGGAGAGGGAGACTCTGACATTGGGAGTGGGATACTCTGGGACAAGTAGAAACAGAGAGAGACTGGGAGAGGAAGACACTGGAATAGGAGTCTCAGGCACTGAGCGACAGGGAGAGGGAGACCCTGGTCAGGGAAACACAGATATTGGGTCAAGATGAGCCTGGGGAGACACTGGCAGAGGACGAGGAGACATGGATACAGGAAGACACAGACACTGGGAGAGGGAGACACTGGGACAGGAGACTCAGGCGCCGAGAGAGAACATGAGACAGGTGGAGGGAGACCCTGGGTAAGGGAAACATAGACATTGGCACCTGATGAGCCTTGCATGGGGAGACACTGGCACAAGACGAGGAGACTGCAGGACAAGCAGATACAGACACTGGGAGAGGGAGATACTGGAACAGGAGACTCAGGCTCTGAGAGAGAACGAGAGACAGGGAGAGGGAGACCCTGGGTCAGGGAAACACAAACATTGGGTCAAGATGAGCCTGGCATGGGGAGACACTGGCACAGGACCAGGAGAGAGCGGGACAGAGACACAGACACTGGGAGAGGGAGATACTGGAACAGGAGACTCAGGTGCTGAGAGAGAACGAGAGACAGGGAGAGGGAGACCCTGGGTCAGGGAAACACAAACATTGGGTCAAGATGAGCCTGGCATGGGGAGACACTGGCACAGGGCCAGGAGACTGTGAGACAAGAAGACACAGACACTGGAGAGGCAGATACTGGAGCAGGAGACTCGGGCGCTGAGAGAGAACATGAGACAGGGGGAGGGAAACCCTGGGTCAGTGAAACACAGACATTGGATCAAGATGAGCCTGGCATGGGAAGACACTGGCACTGGACGAGGAGACTGCATGGCAAGAAGACACAGACACTGGGAGAGGGAGATACTGGAACAGGAGACTCAGGCGCTGAGAGAGAATGAGAGATAGGGCGAGGGAGACCCTGGTCAGTGAAACACAGACATTGGATCAAGATAAGCCTGGCATGGGGAGACACTGACACAGGACAAGGAGACTGTGAGACAAGAAGACACAGACACTGAGAGAGGGAGATACTGGAACAGGAGACTCAGGCGCTGAGAGACCGGGAGAGGGAGACCCTGGGTCAGTGAAACACAGACATTGGCACAAAATGAGCCTGCCATGGGGACGCTGGCACAGGACCAGGAGACAGTGGGACAGGAAGACACAGACACTGGGAGAGGGAGACACTGGAACAGGAAACTCAGGCGCTGAGAGAGAACATGAGACAGGGCGAGGGAGACCCTGGGTCAGGGAAACACAGACATTGGGTCAAGATGAGCCTGGCATGGGGAGAGACTGGCACAAGACGAGGAGACTGCATGGCAAGAAGACACAGACACTGGAGAAGGAGATACTGGAACATTAGACTCGGGTGCTGAGAGAGAATGAGAGACAGGGCGAGGGAGACCCTGGTCAGTGAAACACAGACATTGGGTCAAGATGAGCCTGGCATGGGGAGACACTGGCACAGGACGAGGAGACAGGAAGACACAGACACTGGGAGAGGGAGACACTGGAACAGGAAACTCAGGCGCTGAGAGACAGGGAGAGGGAGACCCTGGGTCAGTGAAACACAAACATTGGGTCAAGATAAGCCTGGCATGGGGAGACACTGGCACAGGACCAGGAGACAGCGGGAGAGGGAGACACAGACACTGGGAGAGGGAGATACTGGAACAGGAAACTCAGGCGCCGAGAGAGAACATGAGACAGGTGGAGGGAGACCCTGGGTAAGGGAAACACAGACATTGGCACATGATGAGCCTGGCATGGGTAGACACAGGCACAGGACGAGGAGACAGGAAGACACAGACACTGGGAGAGGGAGATACTGGAACAGGAGACTCAGGCGCCGAGAGATAACATGAGACAGGGCGAGGGAGACCCTGGTCAGTGAAACACATACATTGGCACATGATGAGCCTGGCATGGGGAGACTGGCACATGACCAGGAGACAGCGGGACAGGGATGCAGTCACAGGTGGTGACACTTCCCGGACAGGTAAGGAAGCCTCGAGCTTTCCATCCCCGCATTGTCCGCAGGGATCATAACATTCACTACTGGAGAATCCATCAGTGGCCCGACCCTCCCAGTTCCCAATGTCCTACGGGAGAGCCGAGCCCTTGCACGAGGCGAGCCCTGAAAGTATTTAGCATGTAAATCATAATACAAACATCTTGTAGAATACAATAAAGTTTCTTCAAAATATAAAAAAGTCTACTTATTTAACATGCGGAAGCCTTTCACCTCAGTACAGCGGGTATCACCGCACAGGGCCACAACCAAGGTGGCGAGCTGGAATGGGCACGTGGCAGGCCTTCCCTCTCCAGCATCCAACAGAAACACTCTGGAATTTTTGCAATCAGGGGACATCCCTTTTCCACAAGAAACATGGCTGATGGTGCCTATTGCTGTTCAAGGTTTTCATGTAACTTATATTTCAGCCTTAAAGGAAAGCCTTTTTGGGAGGCCTATGGGTGGCCTTGCCATTTATGTAAAATTGGGTCTACAAGTGAAAGTAACATCACCTAACGAGCTGCAGGAGTTAGAGCATAAAGGTCTGGTAATAGATGGTATCCCAATTTTCATCATAGCATTAAATCTATATATTAACCCTGGCAGTGCAACCCCATCTGTAAAGGTTAAATAAATGGTCACAATTATTAGATCTATTATGTATTCATATTTTGCCCGCGAGTACATCATTATGGGAGATTTTAACATACGTCACTAAAGCCCCAGCATAGGGGTTCCCCACGTGACCTACTCGTGGCTCACTTTCATGAGTTTAGCTTAAGTTCGGCCAATCGTAATCGTACACAACTTAAACTTTCAAAAACATTTCGACTTTAGATTATATATTTCTAAGTAGGGACTTGCAGAACAGCTCCGATGTATTTCACGTGCAGCACAGGTCAAAAAGTGGCCACTATCCACTATCTATAGCGTTGAATGCAAGTGTTACAACACCCACGAAGGAGAAATGGATTGAGCAGCCACTTTCATCCAACATTGGCCCAGTTACCCGATGGATCAAATGGGATCAAGTGGCCAAGATTAGATATGCATCCTGGAAAGCTGCTGCCACTTCTCAACCTCAGAACTCAATGCCACAACATCCAGGGGCGGCTCCTCCATTAGGGCACAGTTGCCGGGCTGGAGAGAGCCTGCACAGGCTCCCAGTCTGCCAGGGAGTGCCCTGGGTGCTCCCAGCCAATCCTGACGCTGCTCTGAGCAGCGTCAGGATTGGCCGCAGGGCAGGCTGGGAGCCTGTGCCTGCAGCAGAGGAGTGGGTGGAGCAGTGCGGCGGCGATGGAGGTAAGTGTTTTTTTTAATATTCATTAAATTTTTATCCCCCCGCACGACGCCCCTTCTGTGCACCGCGAGCAGCAACTGACAACATCACCAAAACAATGGGAGATGATAACAGTGTGACACAAGCCTTATCCATAAATGAACTTAGGAAGCAATTAACTAAGAGTATGGGTAATCAGTGACCCATATTCTCTGGAAATAAAGACTTCTAAGAGAGTAAACAAAACTGTTGCCTTGCTGTGGTCCACCACAAGAAGAAGTAAAAAGCGCTAGGAAAGCACATAAGAAACTGGTTTGGCTGATGAAACAAAAACAGAAGAGGAATGGTTACATATACATTCCCTGCTAGCACCTTGTAAGTCAAGGGAATTCTGGGATTACATTAATAACTTTGTAAGTAAATCATTTGTCAAGGACGATGCAGTTTCAGCAGACAGGTGGTGCGCTTATGTAACAACCTTATACTTTGATGCAGAGATACAGAACACAGCCGCAAAGTGCTTTCACATTGAAGTTTTGGACGACATGGAAGGGAATCCATTATGAATCACTGAAAACTAGATATCAAGCTTCATAAGAGCATTAGGACAGGTGGGGCACCAGTTCCTAATGGTCTGCCAGGGAGCATTTTCAAGGACGATTTGGCCTTTTGGGCACCACACATGCATAGATTAATTAATGAATGCATTTTGTCATCTACTATTCCATATTCATGGAAAAGCTCCATCTTGTTTCCTATTAATAAAAAGGGATATTGTACTGCGCCCGAGAACTACAGATTAATTGCCCTGCTTGATGTCGATGGAAAGGCGTTTGCGAAGGTGCAACCGCAGGAACTTGAAGCATGGATTAATGAAAGTAATATCATCCTGTATTATCAGGCCAAATTCATCAACCATTGACAATGTGATTGCCCTCTCTTATTTGGGGAAAAAGGCTGCCAAGCAAGCATGCCTGCGCTCCATGCCTGTTTTATCGATTATAGTTCTGCTTTTTATTTAATTGGTCAGAATATTCTTTCGGCTAACCTTGCTAAGTGGGGCATTTTAAAGCAACTAATGCCAGTAATTATAGCTTTGTATATGGACACATGGGTGCGAATTGGGATCTCACATAGCCACACCACCGGGAAAATATACACCAATAAGGGACTCATGCACGGTTGTGTCATCGCCTTAATTTTTTTCAACCTTTACACAGCGAACCTGGGTACAAAGCTGTTGAAGGGCCAAACATTTCCACCCAAAGGAGCCCACCATACCCTCCCTATAATGCAATATGCTGACAATCTGTAATTGCTGGATCCCACCCGAATTGTCTTGACAAGAGCGCTGGGGATACTCCATGTATATAACATCAAGAACGCCTTAAGGTAAATGCTCCAAAAAAAAAGTTTTGGTGTTTGGGCGAAGGACCGAATTAGGATCCGGAGGCCTCCAGGTAGCCCACACTCCCCCCACCAGCTATACACAGACCGACAAGCTTCAGAGCGTTGGGCCTCGGAGGCTCCGCCCCCTAACGGGCCGTGCCCCCTGCACTTTGGGGGGTGCTTTACCCAAAGACAGCTAGAATGGCAACTGGGCCCACTCAGGTTAAGCACGATTGGTAAATATAATTACCTCGGGGTCTGGCTGTCGGACTCTGGAGAGCCCACTTGGCATGCCGAAGCACAAACAGGAAAAGTCCAAGGGCAGCTTCTGTGCTATGTAAGTTGCACCATAGTTTACACAGCCCCTTGGCGGAGGGCAGCTTAAGAGTGACATGTGCCAAGATTTACCTGCTATACCTTATGGCCACCTGGCTTTTCCAGTTGTGTTCATCGAGACTCTGGAACGTTGCCACACATCGGCATATAGAAAGATTTTTGGCATCCCCAAAGGGACATGGCGCGCACTGGTTCGCCTAGAATTTGAGCTTGAAAACCTGGACATCTTTTGCAAAAAAAATATAATTAAGTAGTACCATAAAATGCCCATGGCTGCTCGAGACCCACTGAGAGCTGCATTATGTACCATCTTTCAAGATAAAAAGTCCGGTTGGTCACGATATTTAGTCATGACCATAGCCACATTGAATGTGAACCTTGAGGCTGCAGACAACATTCTTATGGCAACTGAATCTCTCAAGAGGATGGTAAAAGCAAGGGGAAATGATTATCAAGGGAACAGGACATCAGGAAAATCGAAGGTAGCCATGGATTGGAGAGCCTAGTTCAATCATATGAATCCGTCCACTTACAACCACAAGTTAAAGCTGCCCTGGGGAGACAAGCTTTAAGGAACATACTAATGACTCAACTATTAACTATGCACGTAAACGAATACAGGGCACTTTGGAAAAATATTCTAGAAGCTACAAAAAACTGTGGTCTATGTGCTACTTCTCCAGACTCTGCTATTCATGTGATGTGTTGCTGTCCTGCACTGCTCGCTCAAAGATGGGTTTATTTTAGGCAGAAGGGAATAAGAACATGCAAGGAGGCCATGATACTTATTTATTCAACAGGGACTGTCAAAGACCTGGCCCAGATCAGTAAATTCATGGCCATGGCTGGTCGGAGCCTGCGTGACGCCAGGGTGCCAGATTACGGACAATTAAAGGCCCTTGTTGTCTGCTTTTTCCATGTAAACCAGTTTTTAACGCCTTACCGACCCCACGTATCAATAAGGATGTAGTTAGATGGGGCCTAAGTCTTTCAGGATATTGTTTGCAGCGGCATGAATGACTTTAGATTACTACAGGGGCTGCAAGTGAATTTAGGCGAAGGAGTCCCCTTGTATTACACTTTAGGGTCTGGCCCCCTAAACATGATCGCTTTGATACTTGCGTCTTAATTTAATTGGCTGCTTTTTAACATATCGATTTTGTTACCATTATTATCCGAAACCAATGTCTTTAGGGTTTTAATCGTCAGCCTTGTAATTTTTGTGGGTTTTTTTACGTTTCCTGCCGCCATCAGGAAAGTAATTTTTGTCTTTGGGTTTTAATTGATAGTCTTGCAATCTTTGCGGTTTCTTAATGTTTGCCATTGCCATCATGCAAAGTCATTTTTGTGGAATTTAATTTCTCAATGCATTATTCTCATCTGCATGTAATGACGACCAACCTTATATATTATTACTTCTGTTGCTATACATATGTGCTGATGTTATTTCTTTTATCTTGTATATGTTTCGATCTTTTGTAATGGTTTTAAGTAACTACACAATAAACTCTGATGACTGGTATCACTGCGTTGGGAGGCATTTATTGAAAGTGATAGTTTTTAAACATTCCTGCTAACTTAGCCGGACTCACATTATAGTCTAGTAAATCAAACTTAGGACCTTCTCCTACAGTGTACATCCTAAACTTGCATATATAAAGGTGTCCTTATATGTGATACTTAAAAGAAGGAGACTCGGTAAAAGAAAATATTTGTCAAAGATCACACAATTTAATGAAGCAGGAAAGCCAGGATCGATCCCAGGATCCACATTGTATAGTTCAGTCCCTAAAAGATTATGTATTTCTCTTGCTAGTTTCACATCAAAGGTTACTGCTTTGCATTATATTCTTTGTGAGTGAGGGGAGAGCTAGGTGCAGACAGAAACCAGGTGAAAGTTCGGCTCGCTTTCGGCTCGAGGGGTCCAAGAGACCCTCGAGCTGAGCCAAAGCCAGACCTGAGTTTCCAGTGGCTCGCCCACCTCTACTGGTTGCACCACTAATAAAGTGGACATCTCTGTGGGTACCCAACCACTTTGTACCACGAACACTTCAACCTCTTCCACGAATTCCTACCATCCCACCCCTGCGGCTACGGAACACAACCTTATGGCTTTTGGATCCTCCTTAGTTAATGTCAGATCACTTCCTAAAATCGCAATTTAAATTTCAGACTTCCTTCTCGACTATAACTTGGACCTTGTTTTTACACTCTGCTAAATTCCTCTAGATTGGCCACTCTGGCCAGTACTACCCTCACTGGCATTCTCCTAGGTGACCCTTCTGGCCCACTTTGTGATTTTAATGAATGATTTCTAGAGTTTATTTCCCACGTGCCCTTAAAGCTGTCACCTTTATGGTACTAGATGACTTCAGCATACAGGTAGACAACACTGACAATCCCTCACCAAAGCACTTGCTTGAGTAGTGCACATTAACTGGACACAGAATTTATACTCACCTTGCAGGCCACACGCCTCATCTCATTTCTACTTCATCAGAATGTATTTGAGAACCCACCAGGCTTCTGATCTGTTGGTCTGATCATGAATCAATCTTTTTCTCTCCCCCAAACTCTTTACATAAGTTCCTAAAACCTTCAAAGTCTTATTTGGTCCTTAAACGTAACTTCGTTGAAGTTGGGGAGTCTACCCCACATCCCAACTTGGGATACTAAAAGCATTGTTAGCTTCAACATTAAGGTTGCTCCCAGTTCTGTTACTTCTTGGATCACTGCTCTTCATAAAATAGCTCCTGAAAGGATACTCACATCTCAACACAACTGACGGACAGACCCCTTGCACACTGAGGACTTAACTATCTCTAAGAGGCACTGAAAGAGTCTGGTGCCAAGATTATTCTTACAAAGCAAAACACAGATACACCTCAGCTTTGCAAGACCTCAATGAAAAGATTTGTTTAGCTCCCACTGCCATCTGTTCTTCGCGTATTGCAAATCCTCAAAGTCAAAACTCCATCAGAGAAGTGTTTACATTTAAATGACTGACAAACCTATCTCTTCACCAGCAAAGGTCCTTTCTTGCTTAACCCCTTTGCTGCTAGGCCTTTTCCCCCTCAGGTGGCAGGCCTTTTTTTGGCTACTAGGGGCAGTTCGTGCGTAGGCCCTCATAACCTATTTTCATGAACCTTTTGTCCACATAAGCTACCCACGCCAAATTTGCGTCCTTTTTTTCCAACATCCTAGAGGTGAAATAAACAGCCATTTCTCTCCACATTTTACTCTATAACTTTTTCCTGCGATGTCAGATTTTCAAAAGCAATATACCGTTACGTCTGCTGGACTCATTTGGTTGTGAGATGTATAGGGCTTGTAGGTTCATCAAGAACCATAGGTACCAAGAGCCAATAAATGAGCTGCACCTTGCAATGGGTTTTCATTGCGCACTGGCTATACAGCAATTTATTTGGTCAAATATAAAGAGTCAAAAATAGGTATCAAGGAAACCTTTGAATTTCCAAAATGGGCACAAGATAAGGTGTTGAGAAGCAGTGGTTATTTGCACAGCTCTGAATTCCGGGGTCCACATACTAGCATGTGAATTACGGGGCATTTCTCAAATAATCGTCTTTTTTACACACTGTCTTACATTTGGATGGAAAAAATGTAGAGAAAGACAAGGGCAATAACACTTGTTTATTCTGTGTTCCCCTAAGTCTCCCGATAAAAATGGTACCTCTCTTGTGTGGATAGGCCTAATGCCCGCAACAGGAAACGCGACATGGACACATCACATTTTTACATTGAAATCTGATGTGTTTTTTGGAAAGTGCCTAGCTGTGGATTTTGGCCTCTAGCTCAACCGGCACCTAGTGTAATCTGCCAAACCTGTGCATTTTAAAAAACTAGACACCTAGGGGAATTCAGAATGGGGTGACTTGTGGGGCTCTCACCAGGTTCTATTACCCAGACTCCTTTGCAAACCTCTAAATTAGGCCAAAAAAAACATGTTATCCTCACATTTCGGTGATGGAAAGTTCAGAGGGGAGCCACAAACTTCCTTCTACCCAGTGTTCCCCTAAGTCTCCCGATACAAATAGTACCTCACTTGTGTGGGTAGACTTAGTGCCCGCAACAGGAAATGCCCCAAAACACAACGTGGACACATCACATTTTGACAAAAAAACTGACCTGTTTTTTGCAAAGAGCCTAGCTGTGGATTTTGGCCTCTAGCTCAGCCGGCACGTAGGGAAACCTACCAAACCTGTGCATTTTTTAAAACTAGACACCAAGTGGAATCCAGGATGGGGTGACTTGTGGGGCTCTCACCAGTTTCTATTACCCAGAATCCTTTGCAAACCTCAAAATTTGGCAAAATAATACTTTTTTCTCACATTTCAGTGATAGAAAGTTCAGGAATCTGAGAAGAGCCACAAATTTCCTTCCACCCAGCATTCCCCTAAGTCTCCCGATAAAAATGGTACCTCACTTGTTTGGGTAAGTCTAGTGCCCGCAGCAGGAAATGCCCCAAAACACAACGTGGACACATCACTTTTTCCCCCCAAAAACTGACCTGTTTTTACAAAGTGCTTAGCTGTGGATTTTGGCCTCTAGCTCAGCCGGCACCTAGGGAAACCTAGCAAACCTGTGCATTTGTTAAAAACTAGACACCTAGGGGAATCCAGGATGGGGTGACTTATGGGGCTCTCACCAGGTTCTGTCACCCAGAACCGTTTGCAAACCTCAAAATGTGGCAAAAAAACACTTTTTCCTCACATTTCGGTGATGGAAATTTCTGGAATCTGAGGGGAGCCACAAACTTCCTTCTACCCAGCATCCCCCCAAGTCTTCAGATACAAAAATGGTACCTCATTTGTGTGGGTAGGCCTAGTGTCTGCGACAGGAAATACCCCAAAACACAACGTGAACACATCAAAATGATCTATTACAAAACTACCTGTTTGTGCAGGGGGGGGGAGGGCACCTACTTTTGGAGAGAAACCTACCAAACCCAGACATTTTTTAAAACTAACCACCCGGAGGAGTCTAGGGAGGTGTGGCTTGCGTGGATCCCTCAACATTTTCTGACGTAGACTCCTCTGCAAATCTCAAATATAACTAAAATAAATCACATTTCCACACTTTTCTTTGTAGGATCACTTTGCCAGTAGGATCACTGTGCCAGTACAAATTTCCTACCACCAAATGTTCCCCTCGGTCTGCCGGTAAAAATGATACCTCACTTGTGTGGGTGGCCCAAGTGCTTGCAACAGGAAAAGGCCAAAAACGTGTAGCAATTGAGGGGGTAGCATAGCGAGTTGATAAGCAAAAATTTTTAAAATACATTTTTAGGCTTACTCTGCTTTGGGGACCCACACAAGTGAGGTATCATTTTATTTGGGAGGCTGAGGGGAACGCTGGGTGCTAGGAAATTTGTGCAGGCGCGGTGATCCTACAAAGAAAAGTGAGGAAAGTACGCTTTTTTAAGCAAAAGTTGAGGTTTGCAGGGAGTATGGGTAAGAAAATTTTGGGGGACCAACGTAAGCCACACCTCCCTGGACTCCTCCGGCTGTCTAGTTTTAAAATGTTTCTCAGTTTGATACGTTTCCCTAGATGTCTGCCTCCCGGGACCAAAAACTCAGGTGCCCCCCCCCCTGGAAAAACAGGTTGTTTTGTAATAGATAATTTTGATGTGTTCACGTCCTTCTGTGATGTTCCAAACACTAAAATTGTGAAAGAAAACACACTCAGGTCATGTTAAAAAGACCCCTAACCCACCAACTAAGTTGGTGGCGTGCTTCATCATCGGGGTCCCACCTGAGACACCTAGCGTGTCACGGGTGTGCTGCAACGCCTGATTACAGCGGAGCAGGTTTTGTCACTTTTACCACACATACTGGTTGGATTTGGCACGAGGGTGAGTGATGGTTCAGTAGATCAAATTTTATTAACAAGAGATTTCACAAAAGTGAAATGCACTGTTAATAACTGAAAGGCCAAAAAACTGAACCAATGACTCACAGCTCGTGAGCCGTAAAGCCTCCTCAAGGCACCAACCGCTTTACAGTCCATTCACACACCTTTCATACATGACATGCACAATACCATTCACGCTGACAGCCACGGACCCAGCACATTACAACACTCGCATCAACAGACAGCGCCACTCAAGAGCCCATCACTTTCATACGCCCACATGCCTGATACTGCAATCACACCAGCTGATGGGAGTGTGTGGACTGCCGTTTGGCTAGCAGTGTGTTGCAGTGGCTAACAACAAATCACTATTTATACCGCCAGACAAGCACCACTCCATGCACACCGCCAGCCAAGCGCCACTCCATGCATACCGCCAGCCAGCGCCACTCCACGCACACCACCAGCCAAGCGCCACTCCATGCACACCGCCAGCCAAGCGCCACTCCACGCACACTGCCAGCCAAGCGCCACTCCACGCACACCGCCTGCCAAGCGCCACTCCACGCACACCGCCATCACTTAAAAAAAAAAAAAAAAAAAAAAACACTAACTAATTATAAGTAAGTACAAAACTATAAACACAAAAGCTCTAACTAAATACATGATAGTAATGCCAACCGTGAAACTGAACATATGAAAATATAAAACAGACAGTTAACCCTCACAGTAGTTCCCAAAAATTATTTTGGGTATGGTAACTCCTGAAACAGCCAGCCACACACAGCCCAGGCTTTGAAGGGCAATCGGGGCAATACATCCGGCTCGCCCTCCGGATACCTCTTCAGGCAGTGGGAGGAATGTGATCAGGAAAGTGGCGATCTTTCAATCTAGCCACATCCTCCACCACTGCTTCTCTAGGAACTCTTGACTGTTCCACCACAATAAGGTTCTCTATTGCTGACCGCTGAAATTGAACAAATTTCATGCTTGACTCAGGGGAACAATCCTCAAACACAATAAAAGCATTAAAAGTTGCTAAATGGAAGAGATGTATAGCCAACTTTTTATACCAAACGTAAGACTTAGGAACAGCAGTAAAAGGTTCTAACCTCTGATCTACTCTATCAACACCACCCATTTGCTTATTGTAGTCCAAAATGCAAGCAGGTTTGCGCACTTCCACAACCTGACCCCAAACAGTCACAGGGGAAGTACTCTCATCCTGGATGGTAGTTAGCATGTACACATCCCTCCTATCTGCAAATTTCAAAGCTAGCAGCTCATCATTAAGCAAGGCACTGCACTATCCCCTCTCAAGTGTTTTACAGACAAGCTCCCTTGGATAGCCTTTTCAGTTAGAACGGATTGTGCCACTGTGAGAAAGTAGCCTCTTTCTAGCCTTGTTACCCCCACTTTTGGCCTGTTTGTGAGTGTATGTCAGGGTGTTTTCACTGTCTCACTGGGATCCTGCTAGCCAGGGCCCAGTGCTCATAGTGAAAACCCTATGTTTTCAGTATGTTTGTTATGTGTCACTGGGACCCTGCTAGTGAGGACCCCAGTGCTCATAAGTTTGTGGCCTATATGTATGTGTTCCCTGTGTGATGCCTAACTGTCTCACTGAGGCTCTGCTAACCAGAACCTCAGTGGTTATGCTCTCTCTTTACAAATTGTCACTAACAGGCTAGTGACCAATTTCACCAATTCACATTGGAATACTGGAACACCCTTATAATTCCCTAGTATATGGTACTGAGGTACCCCGGGTATTGGGGTTCCAGGAGATCCCTATGGGCTGCAGCATTTCTTTTGCCACCCATAGGGAGCTCTGACAATTCTTACACAGACCTGCCACTGCAGCCTGAGTGAAATAACGTCCACGTTATTTCACAGCCATTTACCATTGCACTTAAGTAACTTATAAGTCACCTATATGTCTAACCTTTACCTGGTAAAGGTTGGGTGCCAAGTTACTTAGTGTGTGGGCACCCTGGCACTAGCCAAGGTGCCCCCACATCGTTCAGGGCAAATTCCCCGGACTTTGTGAGTGCGGGGACACCATTACACACGTGCACTATACATAGGTCACTACCTATGTATAGCGTCACAATGGTAACTCCGAACATGGCCATGTAACATGTCTAAGATCATGGAATTGTCACCATCCTGGCATTGGGGAGACAATTCCATGATCCCCCGGGTCTCTAGCACAGACCTGGGTACTGCCAAACTACCTTTCCCAGGGTTTCACTGCGGCTGCTGCTGCTGCCAACCCCTCAGACAGGTTTCTGCCCTCCTGGGGTCCAGCCAGGCTTTGCCCAGGAAGGCAGAACAAAGGACTTCCTTAGAGAGAGGGTGTTACACCCTCTCCCTTTGGAAAAAGGTGTCAGGGCTGGGGAGGAGTAGCCTCCCCCAGCCTCTGGAAATGCTTTGATGGGCACAGATGGTGCCCATCTCTGCATAAGCCAGTCTACACTGGTTCAGGGGTCCCCCAGCCCTGCTCTGGCGTGAAACTGGACAAAGGAAAGGGGAGTGACCACTCCCCTGACCTGCACCTCCCAGGGGAGGTGCCCAGAGCTCCTCCAGTGTGCTCCAGACCTCTGCCATCTTGGAAACAGAGGTGCTGCTGGCACACTGGACTGCTCTGAGTGGCCAGTGCCAGCAGGTGACGTCAGAGACTCCTCCTGATAGGCTCTTACCTGTGTTGCTAGCCTATCCTCCTTCCTAGGTAGCCAAACCTCCTTTTCTGGCTATTTAGGGTCTCTGCTTTGGGGAATTCTTTAGGAATTTAGGAAATGGGGAATTCTTTAGATAACGAATGCAAGAGCTCATCAGAGTTCCTCTGCATCTCTCTCTTCACCTTCTGCCAAAGGATCGACGGCTGACTGCTCAGGACGCCTGCAAAACCGCAACAAAGTAGCAAAGACGACTACTGCAACCTTGTATCGCTGATCCTGCCGCCTTCTCGACTGTTTCCTGGTGGTGCATGCTCTGGGGGTAGCCTGCCTCCTCTCTGCACTAGGAGCTCTGAAAAAATTTCCAGTGGGTCGACGGAATCTTCCCCCTGCAACCGCAGGCAACAAAAGACTGCATCACGGGTCCTCTGGGTCCCCTCTCAGCACGACGAGCGTGGTCCCTGGAACTCAGCAACTCTGTCCAAGTGACTCCCACAGTCCAGTGACTCTTCAATCCAAGTTTGGTGGAGGTAAGTCCTTGCCTCCCCACGCTAGACTGCATTGCTGGGTACCGCGTAATTTGCAGCTGCTCCGGCTCCTGTGCACTCTTCCAGGATTTCCTTCATGCACAGCCAAGGCTGGGTCCCCGACACTCTAACCTGCAGTGCACAACCCTGCACAACCCTTTTGTGTCTTCGGGTGAGCTCCGGTTCACTCCTCTTCCAAGTGCCTGTTCCGGTACTTCTGCGGGTGCTGCCTGCTTCTGTGAGGGCTCCCTGACTTGCTGGGCGCCTCCTCTGTCTCCTCATCCAAGTGGCGACATCCTGGACCCTCCTGGGCCACAGCAGCATCCAAAAACCCTAACCGCGACCCTTGCAGCTACCAAGGCTTGTTTGCGGTCTTTCTGCGTGGGAACAACTCTGTAAGCTTCTACACAACGTGGGACATCCATCCTCCAAAGGGGAAGTTTCTAGCAATCTTCGTTCTTGCAGAATCCACAGCTTCTACCATCCGGTGGCAGCTCCCTTGCACCCTCAGCTGGCATTTCCTGGGCATCTGCCCACTCTCAACTTTGTCGCGACTCTTGGACTTGGTCCCCTTGTTCCACAGGTACTCTCGTCCAGAAATCCACTTTGGTTGCATTGCTGGTGTTGGTCTTCCTTTCAGAATTCCCCTATCACGACTTCTGTGCTCTCTGGGGAATATAGGTGCACTTTACACCTACTTTTCAGGGTCTTGGGGTGGGCTATTTTTCTAACCCTCACTGTTTTCTTACAGTCCCAGCGACCCTCTACAAGCTCACATAGGTTTGGGGTCCATACGTTATTCGCATTCCACTTTTGGAGTATATGGTTTGTGTTGCCCCTATACCTATGTGCTCCTATTGCAATACATTGTAACTTTACACTGCTTGCATTATTTCCTTTTGCTATTACTTCATAATTTTGGTATTGTGTACATATATCTTGTGTATATTTGGCATCCTCATACTGAGGGTACTCACTGAGATACTTTTGGCATATTGTCATAAAAATAAAGTACCTTTATTTTTAGTATAACTGTGTATTGTGTTTTCTTATGATATTGTGCATATGACACCAGTGGTATAATAGGAGCTTTGCATGTCTCCTAGTTCAGCCTAAGCTGCTCTGCTATAGCTACCTTCTATCAGCCTAAGCTGCTAGAAACACCTCTTCTACACTAATAAGGGATAACTGGACCTGGTACAGAGTGTAAGTACCCCTTGGTACCCACTACAAGCCAGGCCAGCCTCTTACAGCCACAAGCAACAGTGTCCACTCTGAACAATTCCTTGAGCAACTGCACTCTAGTGTAGAAGGTATCTATGTACAAATAGTGACCTTTGTTAAACAGTCGTCTACCAAGTTCCCACACAATTTTCTCACTAACTACAAAACTTGGCAGACAACCAGGGGGGTCAATACTGGAATCCCTACCAATGTAGACCCAGAAATTATACACACATCCTGTAATACTTTCAGACAGCATATACATCTTAATTCCATACCGTGCCCTCTTGCTAGGAATGTACTGCTTAAAAAGCAAATGCCCCTTGAACAGGACCAAAAACTCATCTTCAGATATTTATTTCCCTGGAACATAGACCTCTGAAAACCGATCTACAAAATGATCAAGGACAGGCCTAATCTTAAAAAGACGGTCATAATCAGGGTATTCTCGTGGCAAGGCTAAAGCATTGTCAATAAAATGCAGCAGCCAAAGACGAAGAAAATACAGATTACGAGTCATGGTTGCAGGAAATATAGCTGTTGCCATCAAGGGACTAGTAGACCAATAAGAAGACAGTGATGGCTTCCTTATCAACCCCATCAAAAAAGTCAAACCCAAGAACGTTTTCAACTCTTCCAGATTTGTGGGAATCCACTGGGTACCTCTAGACTGAGGCCTAAGTCTGGCAGCGTTGTCCCTCAAATACTGTTCTGCATACAAATTTGTCTGCTCAACAATCTCTTCCAAAAATACATGGTCCATAAACAACAGAAGGAAGTTGACAGGAGACCAGTAAAGGCAGGCAACTGTGGCTGCTCCATGTTTGGGGCAACCCAGAGTTCAGGTCTTCCAATTGGAAACCTTTCAGTCCCAGGCTGCTGCACTATTGGCACATCAGTGTCCTACTCTAAAACAGGCCCTTCATCTGCACTGAGAGAGGCTTCCTCATCAGAAGATTCCTCTCGGACAGAAAATTCACTGCCAGATCTCTCACTTCCTCCTCTACCTCAAATGCAAAGCCAGTCTCATAATCGTGATCAGAAGATGACTCAAAAAGCATACCAACAACCTGCTGAGCGGTCACCCCGCGGCTAGCCATGATCCTTTCTAACAACAAATAGATTGCCAACAACAACCAGCACTGTTTAAAATAAGTAACAAACAAAGTGTGCCTTTATCACAAAGAGTTATGTACTCAAAAACTATACCACTCACTTGCTTGAAAAAGCTTGACTCACCAGCAGCTACTCTGTACAGACACAGCAATCACCAATCATATCCCACTAAAAAGAAAAAAGAAAAGCAAATTAGACATAAGACAGCACAAATGTCATTGTGCCCAAATCTAAGGACAATTTCACACACAATCCTGCATTTAGTACACCACCTACAAACATGTCGTTCATGCTTGGCAACAATACTCTTTTGGAGTAAATCGTTTTTTCTTACCTAAAACATGCAACTACGCAAACTGCATGTCACCCACTGCCAGAACCGCAAAGAGCCACAGCAAAGGAGGCAAAAGCTTTGAACTAGAACAAAAATGAGAAATAAACTGTTATAATCACAAATGCAAATACTTTGTCAGTTGACAAACACCCCGCCACCAAGCATTTAGACATTTTCCCTGGTATCTAGTGGTTTCTGCCCCCCCCCGGGGCCAGATGGGCCTACAAAGAATAGGCTGATCTGCCCCCAAGGGGGGCAGAAATGGCCAACAGTTGTGTGCCTCCCTTAGGGAGGGCTACCCTTTCCCAAGGGGCCATGCCCCACACAAAAAAAAACTTTTAAAAATCCCTGGTGTCTCGTTGACTTCTGCCCCCCTTAGGGGCAGATGGGCCTAAAAAAAGGCTGATCTGCCCTCAAGGGGGGCAGAAATGACCATCAGTAATGTTCCCCCTTTTGGGGGGGCGACCCTTGCCAAAGGGGCCACCCCCTCACACAAAACACACACACAAGATCCCTGGTGCCTAAGTTGATTCTGCCCCCTTGGGGTCAGACAGGCCTGAAAAAATAGTGTGATCTGCCCCCAGGGGAGGAAAGAAATGGCCAACAGTTTCGTACCGCCTTTGGAGGGGCAACCCTTCCCAGAGGGGGCACCCCCCAACACAAAAAAAACTAAGGAAAAATATCCCTGGCGTTAGTGTGGTTTCTGCCCCCTTTGGTGGCAGATGGACCTAAAAATAATATGCCGAACTGCGTACTACAATATGGCCCCCTAAGGGGAGCGACCCTTTCCCAAGGGGTCACCCCCAACAAACAAAAAACACACAAGCAACAATCCCTGGTATCTAGTGAGTTTCAATCCCCTGGGGGCCAGATCGGCTGAAAAATTTTCCAATCTAGCCCCAGGGGGGGCCAAAACATAGAAAAATATTTTTCCCCCAGGACAGTGACCCTTGCCGAAGGGGTCGCTGCCCTAAAAAAAAAAAAAAGTGCCTGGTGCCTAGTGGATTTCGACCCCCTCCCCCCTACAGGGGGCAGATCGGTCAAAAAAATATCCAATCTAGCCCCCGGGGGTGGGGGGGCAAAACGTGGATACAATAATGCCCCCAGGGGAGAGACCCTAGCCTAAGTATTCGCCCCCCAAAAATAACAAAAAAAAATCCCTGGTACCCAGTGGGCGGATTCCTGCTCCACGATTGCAGGTCTCGTCCGCGATCTTGGAGCAGGAATCCATTTGAAACATGCACAGGGTGTCTGTTTCACCTTCTTAACTACCCCCAGGAGAAGGACTCACCTGTTGAGCGTCCTCTTTCCAAATGCGCTGGAAGGAAATGGCTTCTAGCACGTCCCCGGCAGCATTTGATGACGTTCGAGCCGATGTCATCAGATCGCAGAGGGGGTGGGTTGGGGGTGGAAGGGAAAGTGATTCCCCTTCCATCCCTGACTGGGGGCTGTGGGTGGGAGGCCCACGGGGAGCACTAGTGCTCCCTCCATGTGCTGGGTGCAGGAAGAGCTGGTCTCGTTCTCGGCACACGGCAACTGTCCAGCTCGTCCAAAGCAGTGTAGGGGTTAACATCCTAATTTATCACCAGAATTCAATAATTAATTCCACTTTTATCCTTGTCCCTGGTAATGAGCATATCAATCAATCAATCAAATCAAATCAAATCATTAGCATTTGTAAAGCGCGCTACTCACCCGTGCGGGTCTCAAGGCGCTAGGGGGGAAAGGGGGGGTTATCGCTGCTCGAACAGCCAAGTCTTTAGGAGTCTCCGGAAAGCGGAGTGGTCCTGGGTGGTCCTGAGGCTGGTGGGGAGGGAGTTCCAGGTCTTGGCCGCCAGGAAGGAGAAAGATCTCCCACCCGCCGTGGAGCGGCGGGTGCGAGGGACGGCAGCAAGTGCGAGGCCAGCGGAGCGGAGGGGGCGGGTGGGGACTATCAAACTAATCAATGAACTCTAACAGCAATGATGCTCACTGTGTTTGAGCCTTTATCACCCAGCAAGACAAAATCCTTAATCCTGGCAACAATATCTGGATCTTTCTTAGATCCTTGCCCAGTTTGTAGCTTCCATCTGGCTGTTGACTGCCTTGCCTTCAATACACCTGATGTTATCAATTTCTCCTTCTTTACCACATGTAATCCTATGACTTGGAACCAAGACCATGTCTCTTTTCCTTCTTTCTATTTATTTCCAAAGTAGCGGAATAGGAAGTGAATCAGCAACTGACCAGCTACCTGCACGACAATGGTGCATTAAACATGCCCAACTCTGGCTTTCATGATCCTGCTAGATTTATCAGCTACCTTCGATACCTACCGTATCTCATGCAGTCCTACTCAGTAGGCTGGCGGCTGTCACAAGGTATTCGGCTTATTTGCCCCCTTTCTAAGGAACAGATCACCAGGAGTTTCTCTTCCACCTTTCAAGCCTGACTTTAAAGGTGTCACATGTGGTGTCCACCGAGCATCTTCCTTACCTCCATGCGCTTTAACTTACACATTTTTCTGTTTGTCAGACTTATCAGGTCTTTTGGCCTTAACCTCAAATCTTATGCGGCTGATGCTCAGATGATTCTTATAATTGATGAGCAACAAACTATGGCTCAGTACAATGTCCAACAAACTATGGCTCATTCCAATGTCCACAATTGTCTTAGCTCGGTAGCTACCTCCATGAACTCTGTCTTAAACTTAACACCGATAAGGCAGCAGTAATCATCAAAGGAGGCAAGGCATCTTAGATAGACATCCCACTGGTGAACTACTTATTTTGGTTTTGACCCTCAACCAGCTACCCCAGGGTTTTATTATTGATCAACAACTATCTAAAGTCACTTCTACTTTCCAAAAACATTCTACTTCTCTTTTTCCTGGAGAAGTGATTTTTGGTTATTTGTGGTAGAAAAGGGTCACACCTAGATTATGTCAATGCTCCATACTGAGGTTGTTTCCTCTTGCAACTTCAGTGTCTTCAAGAGGTTTAAACACTGCTGTCCATCTACTCTTCAGCCTCCCCCACCGAACTTCTACCTTCAGTTCTCATCCAGCGTTTTAAATTCTCTACATTTGCCACAAATCTATTTAGATCTTTTCTCCTGGTATTATCAACCCACCAAGTTCGGTCCTCTCCTCTCACCTGGTTGTAATTTCCAAAATTCAGCAATCGCAAGTGGGTTGCGCTCTTCCTCCTTCTTAGAAGTTACAGCTTGGAACTCCTTGTTCCCTGAGCTGTCTGCAACCACCAATCATCTTTCATTCATGCAATCACTTAAAACCTATTTATCTACCACCAGTCAGCACCAGGACAAGTTAATTGGTAACTGCACACTGAACAAATCCTTAACATCACACATAACATAACCACACTTGTGCAGTGGAGGTGACTTGCTAAACCACTGCTTTAATCATTTTGTTTGTTTTGGAAGGGCCAGCAGCTGCATTGTACCAGTGGGCTACTCCTTTCACTTTGAGACCTTGAGCTGCTGTGCGTATTTTTTTTTTACACTAAGGCAGTGTTAAGGAGGCCTTTCTCCTGCACTATATTTACAAAGTTGGGCAATGCATCCATTGAGCTACTTTGTAAAGCATAGCCCTACATTATGCTGCGCCAGGCATAATGTATGCAAGGGGAGCATTACGACGCAGGGAGGCCCAATCAAATGGCCCAGTGAAATTTACAACATTTCACTGCACCATTTTTTCCATCATTTTTAAGGCCTGCTCAGAGCAGGAATTAAAATGACGCACCCATTGAAACCTATGGGCCTCCCTGTGCTTTGCTGCACTATCATCAACTTTTTTGACGCTAGTGCAGCAAAGCGCCACAAAAGCCTAAAAAATGTTGTGCTATTGTGCTAATGACCGCCATGGTGCTCCGTATTATAAATGTGGCAAAACCATGGTGTTGTTAGGTGACGGTAGAGGAGACGCAAGAAAAGTGGCACATCACGACCGACACGCCACATTCTTGTAAATCTGCCACTTTGTTTTAATTTCCTGTAAAAAGATTGGTCTCTGCTGTGACAGTTTTTTGTCAATGCTGTTGCACATCAGCAAACGAGCATTTTGTTATTTTGTTCTTTTTGCTGATGTAGATTTGAATTGACAAAAGCATTGGTAAAGTCAAAAGGTTGGGCAATGCCATTGGAAGGTGAGACAGATCAATGTTGCCAATGCTGGCTAAATACATAGGGATTTCTAGTGTTGCATGTGAACCAGCTATAATGGTGCATAGTGTTGCTACCTCTGCATTATGAAATCATTCAGAAAGTTTACTTGGAATCTAGACTGAAAATGGATGATTCTGATAGAAACAGCGCACTCCCAGGGCTTCTGCCTGAGCAAAGCCTCTGGCCTAAAAGCCTTTTCAAAGGTCACCAGGCGAGTATGGTGTGCATATTATGGTCCTGATAATGAGTGGGTCGAGATTTCCTACTCGTGAATATATCCCTTTTCGGGGCCGGACTGGCCTTAGCGGGCATCAGGCGTTTTCCTGGGAGGCTGGAAGGGTGGGGGCTGGTTCTGCAGCGGTGGGGCCAGTTTTGTGACCAGGGGCCGATTTTGCAGCATTGCTGAAATATCGGCCCCCATTAACAAAAGCAGCAGCAATCGACAAAACTGACAGGGCTGCTTTGGATTCCCAGTCCAGCTCTGTCCCTTTTTAGGGATGAATGCGCAAGCGCTCTAGCCTGCTGTAATCTCTCTGTGGGCTTTTAACCATGCCCACCGCATGCCCATGAGTTTCGTTGGTTCATGGGGTTGTCTTTTAAAAATAGCTTGATTTCATTAGTGAAAGGCATGCATACGTCATGCCTTTTCCTTTGTTTAGCCCTCCCCGAGCGCACCGGCCAACTACTGAAAACATACAAGGCTCCATGTTTTCCGCATGGTTTCTGGACTACTTTTTCTTTTTATTTCCTACACAGTGTGATCTCGCTGGGTAGTAGTCAAGTGCTTTGCATGACATCGACCCTGTTACATGGGTAATTGCATAACTGCTAATAAGTTTGACTGTCAGCGAACTTCTGTTTCCTTTTGTGTGCACCTTCACGCTCATGGCATGGCGCTTTAAATCTGCTTGCTTATGTAAAACTGTATTACTTTTCATTTCAATTTGTGGCAATAAAAGTCTGGTTAGGACTTTACAAAGCTAATAGCTCTAAGTCGAGCAAATGAGAGACCCATTGCATTGCACATGCTTGTTTTTTTTTATGCAGGGGTCGGCATTCCAAGTTTGGTGGACTTCCCTTCCAATTTCAGCAAGTTAAGTCTGAAGGGATTTAAAATTAGAGATCTCCTGCAGTAAGCTCCAAAATCAGCATGTTATCCCCCCAAAAACCCAGAATAGGTGCTGTTTCTAGCACCCGATAAATTCTGAACTCCGGGGAGGGTGCCGGGTGCGATGGATTGCACTTTCCCTCCTATCCACTCATAACCAGGCCCAGAGGAGACCTCTTCCTGGCGGAAGACGTGTTTGCGTCGTCGCACTCAGTCTACACCTATGGTTGTGCAGTGTGGGCATCTCCTTGAAACAGATGCAATTTCTAATCCCCGTCTACCAACAGCGGTAGATTTATTGTAAATCTGCGTGCATGCTGGCGTGTCCCCCCCTTTTTCAGGAAAGTCCAGTTTCACGCCTCTGCTCACTGTTAAGCATCATTGTTGCCCTTTGTGCCATGGTTTCTTCTTTGTTCAGATAACGATGCAAAATGTAATTAAATGAAAGAAGCGGCTGTAGATTCCGTGCAGGGCAGATGCACCCCCCCCCCCCCCCCCTACTGGATTAAATATTGGAGAGTTGGATTCTGGCCCTGGGGGAGTATGGGCCGGGGCAGTGAGGGCTGGGTCCTGTGCTCTGGGGCTCCTAAGTTGTTGTTCCTCACGTGGGGGCCCTGAAGAAGTGACCCCGAGGTGCTGTGTGCTCGGCCCCCTGAAAGAGCAGGGGCCGCCAGGGGGCAGTTTGTTTAGCTGGTGTTAATCCTTCTCACCCTCTGGCATCAAAAGCCTCAGCCGCAGCGAGGGAAGAGTTTCACAGGCAGGCTCTGTGTGCCCAGGCTAGTGGGTGTCAGTGGGGCATGCACGGGGAGGGCAAGTGGGGATGCTGGGATGTCCGCTCTGCGGGCACAAGTCCCCAAAATTAGGAAGCAGAGAAACACAACATCAGGTTGGACAATTTACTACAGTAACCAGTCAGAGGTCTTCAAACTGGGGGGCGTGGCCCCCTGGGGGGCCTCCAGTGATCCGGGAGGGGAGGGGGGGGGGCAAAAGAAGCATTACACAGATAACAGGCCTTTGTTTTTAGCAGAAGCTTGTTACTGCATTTTTTAAAAAAGTAACAGTACTTAACTCCAATGTTTAAATAGATCTAGACATGTTTAAACATTGCTATCTTTATAAAATAATTGTGGAAAATTCTGAGGGGGCGCCCAACCATTTTTATTTTTCACCTGGGGGGGCCACGGCATAAAAAAGTTTGGAGACCACTGAGCTAAGTAGGCTTTGATGATAAGAAATACCATAAAGTGGCCTGCAGAGCTGCTCAAAGATGCCAGCTTACTGAAAACCATAAGTTGGACTTCTCTCTCACACGCTTCTCCACACACCGCTAAGCGCTACGTCCCATAACACGTTAGCCGCACCTCTTGGTCATCACACGTGAAACTGAAACACTTCCTACATAGGATCCGAGATAACACCCTTCCTATAACCCACTCTACGTGGCACTGCTCGCTGCCCATGTTGGCAAGTGTTTCAGTACCCTACACAGTGGCAGTAAGTGCTATATAAATTGTGCACGAAATTCCAAAACAAATGTAGGGTTACAGTTCGAGGAGGTTTTGAGGCCTGTCCTTCCCTTTGTCTTAACAGCGCTTCACCATGAGATGCTCAGTTAGAAGATGAACCCAGAATCTGGTTTCCTACAGTTCATTTGAGGGAGCCACGCCTCTATAAGGATGAAGATCAGCGACTCAAGACACCTGCAGGGTGGTAAGATGTGGTACAACTAGCATTGCAAACAGAACAAGGAGGCAAGCAAAGGCCAAGATCTTTGTATCTGGGGGAAAGGATGGGGGGTGGGATGTGGTAGGGAGGTCATCTGTTTCAGGAATACACGCGCAATCGAGGCACTGGGCATATTATACAAGATAACCAACTTGTCGAGAGGGCGGTTAATTGTTATAATACTAGTAACTTTTTTATATAGAGCTTGTACTGTTGGCCTGCCATTCTAAGGACTGCAAATTACAACAGCTACTCTTACTAAGTTGGATGGTACTGAAATAATCGACATTGGAAGGATGGAAAACGGGGTTGGCGTTGCAAGAATTCAAACTCATGACCTGCAGAATAGATATAAGCGGTGAGTGACACGCTACTGAGACATCTTGAATTGGAAAAGTCCTCGGACAGGCACAGGGAAGTAACCACAGCGTAAGACCAAAGACCAAGCTGGAGACTACAGTACCGAAGCTTCAAGGGCCAAGAAGCCGTTCTCTGCAGTTGCAGTCAGAGACTCCTCTATTTCTTTGCATTCATGGGTTTTATATTAAAGTGATGTAAAAGGTAAACTTATCGTGGCAGCCATCCTCCGTCAGGCGTCTGAAGGCCCACCCACCTCAGCTGGCTCACCACATTTGCCACATATTCCAGATATCCTTCGCCACAGGTGTTGACCCTAATGCTCTACAGGAAGCTGTGGTTACCCCTTTGCTGCAGAGCCCTTCTCTAGACCCTTCCGATTCTACTCATTTCCACCATACTTTGCTCCAAAGGAACCGGGTGCCTCCGTGGACTGATACATCCACTTGAGGCATTTGTGTTTCGCCTGATGGCCCTGCAGCGCCTGCAGAGCGGTGGGGAGTGGCCAAAAACCTTCAGGGACCCCCAAACCCTTCAGAGAGCCCCCAATCAGCCCAATGAATATCTGTGAGATATGGGAGATTCCGGTCTCCCTCTTCACATTCTACAGGGGGGGGGCATCATTTTGCGTTACGCCACAAACCTTATGGTCACAGGTTCGAATCCCAATGGATCCACTCAGCCTGTCATTGTTTTGAGATTGCACCAGGATGCCCCAACGGGTGAACATCTGTCATACACCTTATGTTCTACCAGCTGCCTGGCAAGCTTCCTTAAACTTATTGGCAGTTATTCAGGAAAAGCCTGATCTCTATACATTTGTTATTTTGTTGAGCAGTTTGGGTGGCTTGCAGGTAGTTTTAAGTTCATGTCTGGTTGTGGGGTCAGTTCTAATATCTGTCTTGGATAATCTTCGTCTGGCGGCCTTCATTGGTGGTATCAGTGCCCTGGTCTTGTGGGACCTTTCTGAGAATTTTGCACAAATGTTGGTCAGCCACCTCCAAGAAAGTGGCATTGGAAGCTCTGTACTGGGCAGGTTCCACGATTTTCTCGCTACGAGCCATTAGTCTGAGCCGTGGAGCCCCAGCTCCTTTACTTCTGATCTGCGGGTTATCTCAGACCATGTCCCCGGGAATCAGAGAGCAGCCCCTTTCTTTTTCATGTCTTTGTGGTGCCTCGGCTTCCTGTGACTCAGTCGCCTGGCTTCCACCTTCCCATGCAGACCAATAATTCCCAAGTACCCTGAAGATGGAGGATGTCTACTGTAGACAGTCCGCTCATCAGCAGTGTACCACGGTGATCAGAGACTGGAGACGCAGTCCATGGCTGAAGCCGCAGACTGACAATGCCACCATAGAGGGCAGGTGCACACCTCATGGTCCAGGCTTCCGGCCTTCGATTATCAAGACCAGTGGATGAGCTCTCACCTGAAGACCACACAACCTCTCGCTTCCAGGTGAAGGAGCTAAGCGGGAAAAAAGTTAAGTCAAAACTTTTTGATTCTTTGCTTCATACGGTGGCCTTCACAAACATCTAGGAAGCTGGGGAGAAGGAAGGCATGTGAAAGGGGTCAGTAAAATCCTAAATATACAATCTTCATATTGTGGATAAGCCAGTGTGTCCCCTCAAGCATGTGGAATGATCCTGAGTGCTGGATAAGTTTGTGGATGTTCCTTGTCACATTCCTAGTTTTCCCAGTCAATTATTTTGCTGTTCTCCTGTTACACCTTCTTCCACCTGGGTGGCGCAACATATTCTCTCTTTTTATAACATATCCCAACTCCACCTATTCGAGGGACTCGAGCTAAACAGGCTGCCAGTTCGCTGTTTCCTTTTTACATTCTCAGCCCTTAACTGTCTCTTGCCCCACATCACAAGGGGCATTCAAATCTCTACTTAATCCTTCTTCAGTGTTGGCTTCGTGCTTTCTGTCTACAGCTACCAAAGAATGGCCCAAATCTACTAAACACCTGGCCAATGACGTCATCGGCACGCGGCTCTTAGCAAATACCATACGCTCCCAGTCAGCGCTGTGCATTTTCACATACGCCCGGACTATCTAATTTTAAGTAAACCTTGGCCAATATCTCTGAAGTGCACTACACTTAATAAAAAAATTACATATATATATATATATATATATATATATATATATATATATATATATATATATATATATATTATATATCCAAAAAGTAATTTACCGCACTCCAAAATTCCTTTAGGCAGATTTATTTGTAAAAATAGCAACCACCAACGAGTTTCAACTCCTTTTGAGTCTTGTTCACGGTTATGGAGTACGGTAAATTACTTTTTGGACATACAATATTCTTCGAGGGTGGTCTCCCTTGTTACCAGCACCGGCAGCTGAGTGAGCCTTTAAGAAAATGACTCTGACTATTTGGATAAAATATATATATATATATATATATATATATATATATATATATATATATATGCAAAAAAAAAAGGAGAACTCTGGGAAGTTCCCAAGTTTAGGTGGAGAGCTGCTCTAGTAAGGAGCACCCTGCAACACCGGCAACACTCTAGATTTGCTCACCTCAAATGTCTGCTTATCTAGCAAAGTTTTTAAGCATTGGATCAGCACAGTACTATCCACGCCGAGCTAGAGAGTGACAAAGGGCCTGATTACAACTTTGGAGGAGGAGTTAATCCGTCCCAAATGTGACGGATATACCACCAGCCGTATTACGAGTTCCATAGGATATAATGGACTCGTAATACGGCTGGTGGTATATCCGTCACTTTACCGTCACTTTTGGGACGGATTAACACCTCCTCCAAAGTTGTAATCAGGCCCAAAGTCTTTTGCCATTTGTACAGCAAAAACTTTAAGCATAGGATTGACACCGTGTCATCCTCGCCGAGCTGTAAAATAACAAAAGCCATTTACCACTCCAGGCACAGTATTACAGCTTTGGACTGGTCAAATACCATCCAAGCCAACCTGGAATGAGTAAAGCAACCCCTGACACGTGTTTCGCTCTCATTAGGGCTCTTCAGAGGGGTACAGCTTTGTCCAGACACAAGGGAGCACCCAGTATATATATATATGTACATACACCAGCAGCTTGATATTTCAGTTTAGCTCTCTGTCCGTTCTGAGATTTTTAAAAATGTTAAAAATGTGTGCATTACCATCGAAAGAACATTTTTCAAGCTCTGTATGGAGACATAAGGTTTTAAGATATCCCTCGTCTTTTTGTCCTAATTAACCTCCTACTGTCTGGTTTTCACGCCTTTATGCCTACATTTCTTACATCATTCATCTGTGCTGCTCCCAGCATAAAAGGATGATGGGAAAATCCCAGCTAGCTTAAAATCTGTCAAAGTGCTGACAGTCGGGCATTTCACAGCCTCTGGGGATTTCTGGGGTGAATTAAAATGGTTTAAAATGACAGGAAAGTTTGCAGGGAAGTTGGGGTGGGGGGGGGCAATGGGGCAGGATGAGTCGAGCACTATTCCGAAAACACCGCATGCAACTAGAGTATCTCTTTCGAACACAAAGTGGAGTTTAGCTGACAGCGCAACATCTGTTAGATGAAGTGTTTTGTCAACACAACATATCCAGGCGTGTGCCCTGTGGTGTTGTGAACTGTGAATGCTAGAGCAAGATGATTGACACTCGAAACACAAAACACACATCTGGAAACAAGGCGAGTATCTGAATACACACTTTGTGACCCCTGCAACCCCATTGTCCAGACTCACCCCACATTTGGTTTTAATGCGAGACTTTACACCCTGACATGGCCGCCGATGGACAGTTCTTTTCACCATTCTGGAACAATCATTTTAAATATTCGATTTCATTCACTGAAGAACTGCGACAGCAAAGCAGCAACTATGACATTTTCCAAAAATACTGATACCTTTTTGGAAACTGGAAACGATTTAGGATGGTTTTATAAAAGTTATACATGTATAGTTTTGACTTCTTGTAACTCAGAATAAACTGTATGATAAACGATGAATACCTAACTAAAGGATTATTACAAACACAGGGCTTCACTACATAAGATAACAAAATACTTCTGTGTAAATTACATCTTTGCACTGTTCGTTCCATCCAAACTCAAAACGGAAACAGTGTTTTCTGCATTTCTTTTGTTTGGACCATTTCCCTCCACCACTTGTGCATATTACAGGTGTTTGTGTAGCTGGCAAGCCCCTGCCCCGTCACCAGGCCTTCCTCGCCATGAGACATTCCTCTCGGATTAAAACACCAGTGTGGAAATAGCTCTGAACCGTGGCTTGGGATAAAGCGCTTGCAGGTTTCCCAAACATGCTAAACTATGCAAATGATGAAATGGCGCTCAGCAGGGCCGCCGCCATCTTGAAGTTTTAATGAGCAGCCTTTTGTGGGCAGAAGGCTATTACTGCCTGTGCCAGGAAGGCCCCTCAGCAGCTGTATAAAGATCACAGCAGAGTGCGCAGTGATCAGTACCTAATAAACCTCAGCGCTGTGCGACTCACAAAGCATCAAAGCCCGCCAGCCCTGCAAAGGGGCGTATTGTCGAAGGGCGACAATGAAGGCCTTTACTCCTAACGCGTACATCCTCTCCTGGCTGGAACCGTGACATGCCTGTGGCTGGCTCTCTTTGCATGTAGCCCCCTCTCCTGGGAGGAATTGTTACAGGAGAGGGACTTAGTAGAATCCCCACCTTCCATGGGCTTAAATCCCAATGTCTTTAACTCAATACCCCCATTGTCCTCCCTGGAGAAGTTTAAGAGCCGTTCGCGAAACACCTACAACCGAATCTTTGGTAATTGGCTATCGCTGCATTTGTTCCTCTGTTCTATTGATATTATGCATTTCCCTATAGCAGTGGTTCCCAACCTGTGGTCTGGGGACCCCTAGTGGTCTACGGAGCCTCCTCAGGGGTCCGTGACTGCTTAGAAAATAACTAATATTAACAGATTCATAAAGTGTATATAAATAAAGTGGCAAAATATACAACTGAAAATTTAAGAATGTACTGTAAATGTCAAGGCATTTGAAATTGGAGTCTACAAATTAAATGAGTATCCTCAGATTGATTTGTGGGAGCAGTGCGGGTGCATCAAACTGAATAGAATATAGTGCAGACATTGTGTGGCTTCAATTGAATTTAGAAAAGTTTCGACCTTCCTATAAAACATTTTTATTTTTTATTTTTTGTACTTATATTTGTTTGCAAATTAAATAAAATGTGTTGTCATTTGTCTGTTTGTTGAATGCTTGTTTATTGTTTTGTATTGTTTGCATTTAAAATCATCAACAATGTTCAGGCCGGGGTCCCAGGCTTCCAGTAGTGACTCCGTGGGAGGGTCCCCCGATTCCAATAATAATTCAGTGGGGATCCCTGGGTTCCAATAATTTTGAAGTGGGGGTCCACAGAAGTCAAAAGGTTGGGAGCCACTGGCCTGTAGCACAACTTGTGTCTATAAAAGTAAGAGCAATTTGAGTCACCTACACAACAGCTGCTGTAAATATACCTATGTATATGGAACTGCACTTTTTGTTAAAGTTTTTTTAAGGTTGCTAAGTAGAAGGGCTTGAACCATAGTGGCAGCAACACAAAACCTAAGAAGGCCGAAAATGCACTCAAATGCTTACTCCCAACCCGCCATAAGGCATCAGAGTGCATATGTCAGCAAGAGAGTGGGTGTGAGGGTGTGTTGTGCTTCCAATACTTGTGTGACCAAGTCCATGTAGTCAGAGAAGAAGGCAGTATTGATTTTTAGTGAATGAGTGTGACATTGAAACCGATTTGTAGATTTCTTCATACGCTCACGGCCAGTGCTTTAAATGGGCCGGTACTCTCCGGTACTGAGTACCAGCACTTTTTTATTTTGAGAGGGAGAGTACCGGCATATCTCAAGAAAAACGTAATACTTTTAATTGGAGAGTACCAGCACTTCTCAGAAACAAGCAGGTACTCTGATAGAGAGTACCTGCACTTCTATTTTTCCATTTAAAGCACTGCTCACAGCGGTACAGTACTGAACGGTCCGCAGATCAAGCAGTATGACTGTATTTTTGGTATTGTTTGGTTTGGTTGCATTTCTTTTTCCTGTGAAACTCCCATTTATTCCATGTTGGACATTGGATCAGTGACTGGTGATGTAATTTGGTGTGTTATCTTTGATGTCATGTGTGAGGTAATGTATAGTACATGGTATGGATGGGTGTTATGTTACGTTACCCCCTTAAGTGTTTAAATTTCCAAGCCTTTCTGGTTGTGCATTCTTGACACTGTTGTACACCACACACCCCTGCAACCTTGGCTAAGTTTTAACACTGAGGGGTATGATGCCCTCGGCAGGGGAAAGATTTTTGTTTTACACAGGTCTTCATACTTCACGTCTGCCTCTCCTAAGCATTCTAAAAAGTAGATATTACTGTTACCCAAGTTGATGGTATCTAGTTACTGATCTTGGAAAGGTAGAAGGTTGAGCATGGCTTTGCTGCAATTGGTACCGATAGCCTTCAAATCACTGCAGATGTCAGCTGTGGGAGTTAATTTCCTGAGTTATGCTGGTGGCCAAAAAATGGGGTTAACATCAATCTGTAGGGTATGCCAACCTCACAAACTATGGTACAAAATGAATTGCTCTGCATGGACTTCTGTGTCCAGAGACCACTGTTTGCTCTCTGCATCAGAAAGGATGCACCAATGAATTTCAAGTTAGAGGCGCTCACTGCAGAGTCTGATGCCTGTAAGGCGCTCGACTTCGAAGGCCTTAATGTCAACCGATGATGGGTACGGCAGTGGCAAAGTGGCATGCTTTCTGAAGGACCCATAGGGTAAGAAAAAAAAATTCAGCCTGTTCAAATTGTGAGAGACCTTTTGTAGACCTGTGGGGGACAGGGATTCGTCTGATTCCCTCACTTCTCAAGAGACTTTAAACAACTTTTTCAAGCAAAGTAAGTCCAGAAAACAAGACGCTTGTGATGATCTCTACCCGAAATATGAGCCACACATGGCAGTAAAGTGACAGCAGAAAGAGGAGAGGAACCATAACTGAAGAGTTAAAGAGTAAAAACACTATTTCTACAGAAGAAAGACCCTTTTAGGTTGCAAGAAACTGACAGAAGGCATCGAGCATCAAAATAAAATGCTTTTCAATTTGCTATGTCTATCAGAAATCTTTGTTAGATACAGTGGCTGGAATATGGAAAAATGCATATAACTTTTGTTGGGATGCTCATCCTCACAATATTAACCTTTCCCCATAATCCTAAACTTGAAATGGACCAACTCTCACAATGCTTTTTCATTTTTACTAAAATGTCTTTGAATGGTAACTACTAAGTTTGCTGGATGCACGATAATCAAGGGTCGCAAGAATCATGCAATTGTGCAGCTGCAGAGTTTTCCACATAATTATGGAGTTGCTGCATTTTCCACAAGCTCCTCAATATGCACATTTCAACAAGCGAATACTTTTTTGCCCGCTCTCAAAGGGATCAAAAGTGACTAAAAAAGGCAGCAATGGGTTGCCGTGCCGTGGAAGGCCCTTCATTAAGGTTGACTGGTCTATTTTTTGTTGCACATTGTTATTATCACAAGATGGGCTGCATTATGCCGCATAATTTGCATTTGCTTGTTGCACTGCCGCATAATCTGATGGTCCTCTGCTGCATAGTCCATCGGCCCTGTATATAATACACATTCAATTACAGGAATAATAAATACATTATTCAGTACTCATGAAAGCAGTGAAATAAACGTAGGTCCCAATGTAAAGAACTTTAAAATACGAGTGCAGTGGCCACAAATTGGGTCAATTCACACATTCCTTTGGGTTAGTTGCCTTCATAGTTGTAGTCTTTCTGTTTCTGGTATATTTCAAGGCGACACCTACCAGAATGCAAAGACTAGAGCGGAACCAGGTGTACTTTTCAGGTGCCACAGAACAATTTGAGGTTAAGGTATAGGGGTTGTGCTTAGAATCTAAATAAGTCTCCTTAATTCTCTAGAAAATGTCATTTTGAAATTAAAATCGGGGTCGGCAAAAAGTTGAAACATGAGATTGTTAAAAGTAGTGTGGGAATAGTAAAAAACAGATTCTTTCCTAATGTTGCTAACTAGGGCGATTCTCTGGTTGGTGCAAACCTGGTTAACTTTCTGTATTACGAGTCCATTAAAGAAAAAACGCTGTGATATCTAATTTCTCCTATTCCAGTTATCTTTCTGGCCTTTTCCCCTCCACAGAAAGGCATTTCGCGGGAGAGAGTTTTTTCCTTTAATTTTCATTGTCTGTAACGTTTGTTAAACTCCACGGAGGGCAGCGCTTGGAAGGCTGGTGCCTTTTGGGTCTGGCTGGGAAGTGTCTTTGTGCTCTGCACGCCCAGCAGTGCTGCTCAGGCGGGGGATTAAGCGATAATTAAGTAGCGCCCTATTCTAATTCAACAAGTGAAGCTCTTAATCAGCGGCAGGGCACCAGCATTAAATGTTCTTATTGCAGATCTGTTTGTCTTGGGACAACAAAAGCCAAAAGCCTTAAGGAGTTCCTCTTTCAGGCAAAGATCTAAGCCACTTTATTAGCAGAGGAGCAGAGCTCCCAGCAGCCGTGCGGGTTTTCTGCTACTTTCCCTTAAACTCACATTCTGTTGGCAGCCATCTTGGATTCCAGGGCTTTAAACGATGTCTTGTCATGTAGGCCCTGGGGCTTACTTCATGTTACTGGTTGTTTGTAGGCAGCTTCTACAATGAGAATACAGGAACGGGTCAGTTGTATTCTTATTTTACATTACCCTTCATTCCTAAAGTTAACAATAATAGTTACGGTGCTTACTTGGTACACTCTACCATCCGTCTAGTCCGCAGGTGATAACATGAATTATTTATTGCACAATGGTACTCATTTTATCAGCCTCAGAAAGACAAAAGGCTGAGCAGATCCACCAGGGTTTCCACCTGTGACGTTCAGGTCTCTATAGACCTTTCCGCCTATTGCTTGTATTTCATCACTGAACTAAATTACCTGCTTAGGTTATGTCGGATTTGTGTGTTATATTAATTTATGTTGGAAGTTACGTTCATGTCATGTGATGTTGAATTTCTCCACCAATTACCAGGATTAAGGGTTCTTGCCTATCAGGCTTGCACATTCACCACTGCAGCACAGAAAAGAACGAAAGATTCCTACACATCTTATCAGTGGCCTAACCTGGTAACATGACCCCCCGGTGCCCCACACTCCCCTTATTACTGAATATACATATATTCATACATAAATAAATGTAATCAGATGCTATGTTTATTTTGCAGTGTATGCTTTATTTATTTTGATGATTGACAACTATCTTGTTTATTTATTTACATATCATAGAGAGCTATACTTAAGTCAAGGAGAACAGGCCCGGCTTTAGCGCTGGTGGTGCCCAGTGCGACAATCTTTTTTGGCCCTGCCCCCTCATGACCCTTTCTACGCGAATTCCCTTTCTACCATCCTCCAACGCTGACTCTCATGTCTCCATAGCCCCTCTCTGACATACATTTCATTTTTTTATTAGCGCTACTCATAGTTCACTCGCACTGCATGGTACACGTTCTTTGTAGCAGGCCCATTAACCCTCTGTGCTACTTTATGATGTGGCAAAACTGTCACTAGACAGAACTCTGATCACTCCAGCAGGAACAATAATCACCAGAGTTATTTTGACATTCATCGTTGCCTGAAAACTACTAGACATGCAAGGAACTCTGAAGCACGTGCTTTAAACCAGAGTTATTTTAAGCACAGCACACCCTTTCCCAAGTTAGCGCCAGGTGCGGCTGCACCCGTCGCACCGCCCTAAAGCCTGCCCTGAGAGAGAGCATCCTGTCCGGGCAGGGTATAGGATGATGTTAAAGCTTTTACAAAAGCTCATTGGAGGGTTGCAATAGTGTGGCTAAGAGAGAAATCTTGACATAGGACCTGATTTAGATTTCAGCGGACGGGCTACTCGTCACAGCGGCGATGGATATCCCGCCCGCAGAAATACAAATCCCATTATTTCCTGTGGGATTTATATTTCGGCAAACGGGATATCCGCCACCATTGTGACACAGTAACCCGTCTGCCAAAATCTAAATCAGGGCCTTAGTTACCACAAAAAACAGCCAGCGGAGGACTGGAGTCAAAAGGAAGACGTTGGTGTGTAACAAGGACTTTAAATTCTAAAGATCAGCAGTAGTAGGGAAATGCTCATATTCAGGGAGAGATGTG
This sequence comes from Pleurodeles waltl, assembly GCF_031143425.1. Classification (NCBI taxonomy): domain Eukaryota; kingdom Metazoa; phylum Chordata; class Amphibia; order Caudata; family Salamandridae; genus Pleurodeles; species Pleurodeles waltl. The sequence continues at coordinate 1,309,830,917 of NC_090437.1, read as the reverse complement.
GGAAGGGAAAGAGAGCACATTTCTTCCTGTCTTCTCTTTCCTTGCCTTTCAGTCTCAGGAAAAATGTTACTTACCTTGGAAAGATGGAAGGCTGAGACTTGCTTGTTGGGATTTGTATAGGTCATTTATATCACTGCAGAGGTCAGCAGCGAGTGTTAATTGCACAAGTTGTATTAGGGGGTAAAAACGTGGTGAATTCAAGTCAACGGCAGCATGCCCTTATATTACATTGTTTAAAATAAAGTATCTTACGTCAAACTATGTTGGGTGTTGTTCCAACATGCATTATAGGACCAGTGATGGAACAAGACTTGTGGGCGCCCCCCTGAAAAGTACATGGAGGGCGCCCGACCCAGTCAGGGGCCCACCACCCAAGCCCAGTGCCCCGGGCAGTGAGTGGTCAGTGTACTGTGCTGAGGGAGCCTCCTGGAGCTCGGGCCCCCAATGCACCGCGGAGGAAGCAGGGCTAAGGTTACGCCACTATATAGGACTTGTTCAATCCTGTCCAGACACACTTCCTCTAGCCCTCCAATTGCTATATATGGCTAGGAGCACCCTACATAAAACAACAAATACATATAAGCATACTTTAATAAATAAAAAGATAATGTAAGTGGAAGGGTAAATGCCTTATGTATGTTATGGAACATTAAGGTTATGTTATGTTAGAGTTGTATATACTATTTATACGATTGGGCATGTTATGTTAGATTTTTTCATGCTATGCTAGATTTGTGCTGGATCGCTCACACCTTCCCAGGCGTCACAAAAGACCGTCAGGTACAAACACCTGCGAAAAAAGTCTAAACTTTGCAGACAAAATCCAGAATGAGACATAGCGGGTCTGAGGATGTTCCTCTCAGATATGTCGCGTGGCTGTTCTTGGGGGGAAACGTCTTTCACTTGTATCTTCTCTTTCTTCTGGGTAAGCAGCTGAGTATGCTATTGGTCAAACCTGAGTCTCCATTGAGCCCCTGTCCGCCATGTCAAATAAAGAGAAGTTGCTCTAGTTTATTGCCATTACCTAAACCACTCTCTTGACTCTCCGTTCATTAAACAGGCATTGTCAAACCCAACACGATAGGTGTTGGCTGCCAGCCTATAGTCTTTCCCAATGTGTGTCTTTCTAATGTGTTTGTACAGCTTTTTTAGACAACTATTAAATAAAATGGGTGTCAGTGCATAGACAAGCGTTCACACGCACCAGCAGCGAGCTTTCAATTTTTTAAAATAAATTGTACAGAAATATTCAAAGATGTTGCACATGTAGACAGATGTCTTTGAATGTCTTTGTAGTAAAGTTGACATCAATATTCCAAGATGGCCGCCGGTGTGTATGCATGTGTGAATGAGCACATACAGATTCCCATCTTGGGACGGGTTAAAAAATTGCTGCCCATGCCTGCACATGCGCAAGTGTGTGCAGCCATCTTTGAATGAGTTAGAACCCCATTCTTAAATGGACACCACTGATGCTGCTTGCAGTTTGCATGTGGGATGCGGCAACTGCAAACAGCAGTGAAGGCCTGGTACTAGTGGGTGGGAAGTTACCAGGCCCATGCAAAGGTTTTAAAAAATCAATTAAGCTTTTTTTCTAATAAAATAGCATTAGGCCACAAACCTGGCCAGCGGTGGGCATTCATTTTTTAGTGATCGGTCACCATTACTCAACGAGAAGGAAGCAGATGGTGAAAGTGGGCTTACACATGTCCCATGCTAGGTTTCATTGTGCATTGTAATTCACTGCTACCATTTTCCTGTTTACTCCACTGGGAGTTTTTACTCTAAGGGGCATATTTATAATCTTTTGACCCAGGGCAGTACTGCAAGGATTCTTGCTGCACTGCCCTGCGTCAAAAGAAAAGGGCAGGAATGCGCTCTATCTATGAGATACAGTGCATTCCTGTCCTTTCCTCCTGCGCTGGTGCACAATAAGCTGCCATGCGCCATTGCAGGCACCCTTGCACCATTGTGTAAGGGTGTCTGCTTTGCAAGGATGATTGTTTTTGTGCAGGAGGAACACCTTCATGCACAAAAATAATCACAAGAGGTGTTTTTCCTCTTTCTATGTGTGCTGCAGAATGCAGCACAAATAGAAAAGGGAAAAACGAGGAGAAATAAAGGTATTTCTCCTCTTGCACCTCCCTTACGGTTCCCCTGGGAGGCAGAGGCTTTTGCCACATTCCTAGGTTTACAAAATGTGGTAAATCTGGGAATTTGTCAATTGGCATGGGTGTTACGTGGGAACATCCACCGTAATGTCCACAGCACACCTCCCTATCACAGGGAGAGGCAGTGAAGCGACTTGCGCTGCGTTGCCTCAGTCCATATCTGCAAGGCCATGAAAAGCCCCACAGGGTGGCTTTATGTGGCCTTGCAGATATGGCCCTGCAGTGTGCTCCGCAGGATCGTCACTAAAAGTAATGTTCTGGCGGCGCACAGGTGCTTGTAAATAAAGCGACTTCAGAACTGCTGCTCAAGGCCTCCTCCTCTTGCATCTGGATGCTGGTAATCCCCTACTTCATGGCCTCCCAGACTCCACACCAGCACACCTTGAAGGCATTGTACACCCTGCAACATGTCTTATCCTGGGCTTCAAGAAACACAGTCACATCACCCGCATACTGCTGGAACTCCATTGGCTCCCCTTGCCAGCCCGCACCATTTTCAAAACCAGTGGCATCATTTGCAAAGCCACCACAACCAGCATAGCCGCTTATCTTGCAGACAAGCTCACCATCTCTAATGGTTCTTGGCACTTCCGTAGCCTGGACACCATCAGACTGCAGACCAAGGAGTAAAGAAAAAGAAAAATAACAAGGCAGCAGGCCTTTTCCATCTATGGCACCCAGGACCTGGAAGAACATTCACTGTTCACATTTAGGAAATAGTTGAAGGCGCAACTCTCTAAAAACACTACACCACAATCCATTGGCCAGGAGGGTGACTGTATGGAGTCTGAAGGCACCAGTGGGATGGAGGGCGAGGGGAGCTCCACGACAGGGACAGGACGGACACCAGCAACAGCGACTTCTCCTCTGATGGGAGCTCCCTTGCGGTGGCGGGCACCTCTGTGCCCATCGCAACAACAGGTACAGCCGCCACCCCCTACCAGCACCGCCCTTCCAGCAGCCTCTCAGTGTGTTTCCTGTGCCCGCTCACCCAGGAGGGTGGGCATCTCCTTTGCACCAGGCACCTCAGGCCCTGCCCCAGTCAGCCCTGCTGCCCTCAGTGAGGAGGCTATTGACCTCTTGAGATCCCTCACTGTTGGGCAGTCAACCATTTTTAATGCCATCCAGGGTGTTGAGAGGCATTTGCAACAAACAAATGCATACCTGGAGGGCATTCACACTGGGATGGTGGCCCAACAGAGAGCATTTCAGGCTCTGGCCTCAGCACTGATGGCAGCCATTGTCCCTGTGTCCACCCCGCCCCCTCCAACTTCCACTACCCAGACCCAATCCCCTCTACCTCAGCCTATCCCAAGCACACCATCAGACCAGCATCCACACACATCAACACACAAAAGTGGCTCAGGCAAACATAAGCACCACACATCCCACAGGCACTCACACAAGCACCATACCCATGCAGACACACCAACATCCACTGCCTCCACTGTGTCCCCCTCCTCCACGTCCTCCACCTCCACTCCCAGTATCGTCTCCACTCACACCTGCATGCACTACATCCTCAGCCACTACCTCCACTACCACACCATCACCACACACCGCTCACGTGCAATCACCACCCCCACTACCATGCACACGTCCCCTGTGTCCTCTCCCAGTGTGTCTGTGAGCCCTCCTCCCAAAGTATACAAATGCAGGCACACACCCACTCAATAGCCATCCACCTCACAACAGCCTCCAGCCCATGCACCTTCACCCAAACTCAGCAGACGTACACCTCCTACAACCACTACCTCTTCCTCCACTCCCAAACCCCCTCCATCTTCCCATCCCAGTGTGTCTAAAAAACGTTTCCTAGCTTCCATTGACCTCTTCCCCACACCTCTCCCCGTCCTTCCCATAGGTCCAGGATGTCCAGATCCCATCCCAGCACCTCAGCTACAAAACCTCGTCCAGTGTGGTCCCTGCAAGTCCGGGAACATTGAAGGCGGCACCCATCAGGGCTGCCAGTGTGCCACCTAGTGAGGCCAAGGACCACCCTATTCCACCACCTGCCAACGTAAAGAAGGGGCCCACATGCCGGAGAGAAAAGCCGCACCAACCACCCAGCAAGGCAGGACAGTGGCAAGGTCAGTGGCAAGGTCCCAGCAGCGACTGCCAAGGTGGGGAAGGGACACAAGGGCAAAGGGAAGTCAGCTCAGGGCATGGAGCATCCCGGTGAGGGACTGGTGTCACCCCTTCTGCAAGACAGACCAGCAACCTGGACGGCGATGGCCACTGCCGCAACGTCTGCCACCTGCACCGCCACCTGCACGTCTGCTGCCTCTACTACAGTCCCTAGCATCATCCCCAGTGGGCACCCTTCAGAGACTGCAGGAGACAGCCTGGTGTTCCCCTCCACAAGTGCAGACACCTGCACCACCGGCAGCATCTCTGCCGCAGACACCGCCGCAGCCACAGCCACCCGCCCCGCGACGTGCCCAGCCAGTACCACTACAGCTGACATCAGCAGCATCCCCAGTGGGCAGCCATCCGAGGCTGCTGGAGACGTCCTGGACCCTGCACACACCACATGAGGTACCACAACCAACATTGGCACTACCAGCAGATGGCAGGCTAAGTCGCCGCAGGGTGGAGTGTGTCTCTGCCTCCATGGTGTATCATGCTACCTGTTCCCTGAAAATCTCGTGGCTCAGAAACCCAGGTGAGGGAATGGGAACTGCCACACCCCAGGTGCAGCATCACTGGGCACCAAGCCCCCTCCAGACCCAGTGGAGAAAAGCATCCACAACCCCAGTCCTTGGCCGGATGAAGCACTATGGGCACCAATCTCCCTCCAGAACCAGTGGAGAACAGCATCCACAACCTCAGTCCTTGGCAGGATGAAGCACTCTGGGCACCAAGCCCCCTCCAGAACCAGTGGAGAAAAGCATCCACAACCTCAGTCCTTGGCAGGATGAAGCACTCTGGGCACCAAGCCCCCTCCAGAACCAGTGGAGAAAAGCATCCACTAACACAGTCCTTGGCAGGATGAAGCACTCTGGGCACTAAGCCCCCTCCAGAACCAGTGGAGAAGCCACCCACTTGAGAGACTGTGGCCTTGCACTCCCCAGGACCAAGCAGTGGGCAAACCACCCACTTGAGAGACTGTGGCTTTGCACTCCCCAGGACCAAGCAGTGGGCAACCCACCCACTTGAGAGACTGTGGCTTTGCACTCCCCAGGACCAAGCAGTGGGCAACGCACCCACTTGAGAGACTGTGGCTTTGCACTCCCCAGGACCAAGCAGTGGGCAATGCACCCACTTGAGAGCCTTGAGAGACTGTGGCTTTGCACTCCCCAGGACCAGGCAGTGGGCATGGAGCTCCCTCGAGGAGCAGTGGCGTCGTCACATCATCTGTCTGAGGTGCACCCCCCTCCCCTTCCCCCTGAGGTGCCTGTGTTTTTTTCAACCTGATGCCCCTGCAGTGTTCTCTCCGTTTTGAGGCAGGTGTCATGTGTGGGCTTCGCCCATGCTTTTTGGGACCACTGATCCACGGACATTTAATGGAACAGTATACAGACTTGTGTACTTGCTGTAAATATTTGTATATACTGATCATTTCAAGTTATTTTGCCCTATCTGAATTTTCGATTATTACACTCATTGAATTCATTTCATTTGGTCCTTGCGTTCTTCCAGGGGGTTACGGGGTGTATCTGTAACGTTGCTGGATCTGTTAGTGTGTATGGTGTTGGGGGTGAGGGTGGGGGTGGGGGTGTTGCGTGTCGCGTGTGTGTGTGTCACTCTCTTTTTCCTCCCTGTGTGCTAGGTGCAGTACTCACCGTGGTCGTCGCCGCCATCTTTGATGTTCCTGGTAGATGAGGCGGTAGACCAACATGGGCAGGACCTGTAACTCGGGCTTCATGGCGTCCTGGTTCCTCGTTGGGTGTTGTGAGGTGAGTGGTTTCCGTTCCAAAGTCTGTTTCCGCCATGCTTTTGATGGCGTTGGTACCGCCCCGGAAAAGCTGGTGGATTGGTGCACTGTAATAGTGTGGGCGGTACATTGTCTTCCGCCTGTCTGTTGGCGGTTACCGCCGTGGTGCTTGTTGCTACCGCCGTGGCGGTCAGAATGTTAAAGTGGCTGTCTGTGTTGGAAGTTTCAGCCAGGGTCGTGATTCCATTTTTTTTACCGCCGGCCTGTTGGCGGTATTACCACCGCTTTAACACCGACCGCCAGGGTTGTAATGAGGGCCATAGTGATTACGCATTTCCCAACATGTGAGGATTTTTTGAAGTATATGGTTATGATAAGTCATTACAGCTTTCTAGAGCTAATGAGGTAACAGAGAAAGCTACCCTATAACCCTCGCCCATTAAACTCATGTTCACACTAATTAGCAGTAATTGGTATTTCACATTATAGGACAGAGAGTCTAGGTTTTACAAAGAGATTTGGTTTGTGTAAGGATTGGACAGATGCTGTTTTATAGAAAGTGTGAAAATTACTTTTCGCAATAGTGAGATGGGCGACTTTTCGGACAAATTCTGTTTTTCACAATCCTTAAAACGTCCCCATATTCACTCAGCTGTTTCATTCAAACACTTTCAAATGAACAGATAGATTTGTTGCTACCTCAAATCGATTAGTCACAGAAGCAAATCAGTGTGTTACAAAAACTCAAAGACTCACTATAAATAAACTGATTTTTTAATTGCAATCCCCAGAAGCAAGTCCTTTTTAATACCAGTGTAGTTGATCAAGATCAATAACAGAACGCATCCCTGATTTGTATTGTAATGTCCTAATAAAAAACACGAGGACTGACAAAGGTAATAGGCCTGGCTTGATTTTTGAGACCTCACTAAAACATTAAATAAACTGCTGCAGTAAAAAGCAGAAAAAGAAGATTGTTTTCTACGTCCAATGCATCCATAAGATAAAGGTTTTTTTAACACGTTTTATTGGGTTTTTCGGTGGAGAATAGCGCCGTCGGACAAGCCTGGTGTAAACCTTTACACTGATAAAGTGTGACAGAATACCATGGAAAATGTCTGGATTTCCATTAGCAAGTGTGGGATGGAGGGTTTGGGGTCAGTGAGGAAGCAAAGAATGTCTTCAGCAAAATTGCAAATTTAGGGCAACCACTGTGAGTTTTGATGCCCTGAATGTGTGGAATGACCTCATTGGGTATGCGAAGGGCGTGAGCGACAGAGAACAGAGGAGGGGGAGAGTGTGCATCCCTTCCGTAGCAATATGTGTGATGTGGATGCACCAGTTTACACTATGTTGGATACAAATCTCATGTAGTTCACTAAAGAGTGCGTTTTAAGGTTTTGCCCAAGACCTCGCCTGTTCAGAACATTTTAGATGGATGGCCACCATATTCTATCAAAAGCCTTCTCTGCATCCAGTGCCAGGAGTATCATGAGCTATGTATCGCTTTGGGCCATTTCCATCATGTCAACCACTAATTGGATCTAGCCCCAGGTTTGCACATCTTTAACAAAGTCCACCTGGTAGGCTGACACTACACTGGGAGAAATGGAGTTGAGTAGTGAAACCAGAATAATGTTGTACATTTTAACATCATGATTCGATAATGCAATGGGTCCACCTCAGAGGATTCTTTGATTTGAAAATAGGTTGTTTCTAAAACAACAAACCGAAATATGATGTAGCCTGTTGATAGGCATTCATAAATACATACTTTTGTGAAAGATAAATATTTTTCAGAAGCTATTTTTATGTCTTTTTATGCTTTTTACATTTTAACATCATGACTCAATAATACATGGGTCCACCCCAAAGTATTCTTTGATTTGCAAATAGGCTCTTCCTAAAAAACAAAAACGTGAAATATGATGTAGCCTGTTGATAGGCATTCATAAATACATAACTTTGTGAAAGATAAATATTTTTCAGAAGCTATTTTTATGTATTTTTAAACAGGCTCTGGCATCTCCCGTACGGTCAAAGAGTTTTCGTGTATATCACTGACACTGAAGATCCCATGAAGGAGTATGTGGTTTACATTTATGTGCCTGGTAGTCTTTTTTATCTGAGTGTGGAGGATGCTGCTGTCGTAGCATGGGTGAGTGAAGGTGGGAAGAATGAACGCACCTTTTTATAATGTGAATGTGCGACAAGGTTGGACGCGGAATGCCGCTGAGCGAAATGTTGGAAGTTGTTGTCTGTGGAGTCAGCAGAGAGGACATGGAGGGGTCATGTTATGTTCTACAATAAATGAAGGAAGTGAGTAAACTCACCTGAGTCTGCATTGCTAAGTGACCTTCTAATCCTCTTCATTCGTGCATCACTACACCACGCGTATCTCCTCTGTGAGACTTGCTACAGGATCAGCCAATGGTGAACGGACGCACTGACTCGGGACCTTCTCCACCAAGTTCTCCGACTGATAAATTCATGGCACTGGGCAGAAAACTTGAACTGACTTTCTTGCAGTGCACCTCTCTTTGTTTTCAGTAACCAGGAAAGATAATAGAATCAGCGGCCTGGCAGACGACGCCATTCGTTCAGGTCCTCTCTGGCTCTATGCGTCTACCTTTTTCAAAGGTGACGCATAATGGGCCTCATTACGGGTTGGGCGGAGGAGATTGCTACGTCACAAATATGACGGATGTCCTGTCGGCTGCATTACAAGTTCCATAGGATATAACAGAACTTGTAAAACGGCGGACGGGATATCCGTCACATTTGTGACAGAGGAATCCCCTCCGCCAAACTCGTAATGAGCCCGGAAGTTCTTTTCTTCTGTGAGACTTCAGCACAAAGCGCTCACGCCGTCTTCTGCTGCCGATTGCTGTCCATGCGAAGCCGTTGCTTACAGTGATTAATCTGTGCCGGTGGTGCAGGTGGTGGTCACCGGCACTCATATTTGAGACCGGCACCTATTTTTCATCAACAGGCTTTGATCCAGAGCAAGAGAGAGAAGGTGAGTTAAAAAAGAAAGGACGAGGAGGACAAACACATAAAAGACTGAGAAACAGAGAAAGCAAGCATAAAAAAGAACCTGCAGGAGTGAGATAAGGAGACAGGAAATGTAGGACAGTGGAAAAGAGATATGAAATAGAATCGAGACTTTGGTATTCACAAACCCTAGAATTCATCAGTATTGGTGGCGAACTCCTAAGAAAAACATCGGTCCCTTGGACTTTTTAAAAAAAACAAATTAAGCATTGTCCGGGCGAGGGAGCCAAGAGTTCTTTGGGAGACTGGTGTAGCCAACCGTAGAGAGAAAACTTACATCGGCTGGAGATACGCCAACGAGCTGTGTCGAGGGTCAGTTACAGTTCTCAGAGCACTGACCAGCGTCCCTGAAAATTACACTTGTAGTAAGGCTGAGTACAGTGCAGTGGTTCCTTTCACTACCACTGAGCACACACCGGTGCAAACATTGCTCACACTCTTGGACTGATTCATGAAAGAAATGGTAAATCTGGGTATGTAGGTGTATGCCTCTGTGCGGCTGCAGATTTACCGCGGTGTGGAGTGCGTGTGGACCGCTGCACCAGGCTCAGGATCCAGGCCTACTTTAATGCAGTGATACTCAAAGTACGGCCCGGGGACCGCATGCGGCCCTCCTAACCTTTACATGTGGCCCCTCCTAACCTTTACATGCGGCCCTCCTAACCTTTACATGCGGCCCTCCTAACCTTTCCATGCGGCCCTCCTAACCTTTCCATGCGGCCCTCCTAACCTTTCCATGCGGCCCTCCTAACCTTTACATGTGGCCCCTCCTAACCTTTACATGTGGCCCCTCCTAACCTTTACATGCGGCCCTCCTAACCTTTACATGTGGCCCCTGGCCAATGGCAATGGGCTGCTTTTTACTCCACTCAGCATTTTCATTAAAATAATGTGAACTAAAGAGGCTAGCATTTACTTACAGGTTGATTGATTTATAAAACGATATAACCAGCTTCTCCTGCACCACGTAACTTTAAGAGCACTTTCATTTTAAAGACATCCTGCAGCAAAAGTGTATAAATATGATAAAGTCTCTTCAGAATTCAAAAAGTGTATTTCATTTACATGCAGAACCGTTCACCTTAGTAAGTCAGATTATATCAGTGCATTGAGTGGTTGTTTTTTTTTAAGATGATATTTTTTTTAAACACGAATGTAGAAACATTCATTCTTCTGCCCACCCTGGCAACAATGCTAATAGTGACCTAAGAGGCAAGACAGTTGTTACCCCTTTGGGTGGCCTCGGTTCGTATTATACATGACCAACAACACAGTCTATTAAATCAAACGCAGGAGAAAGTTTCGTACAGCGCGCATCCTGAAGTCCTGCATTTCGAGCACTCTTATATGTGATAGTGGGGGGAAAGTGGAATAAAACAATTGCATAGGATCACACAATTTGGGGAAGCTGGATTAGTCCCAGGTTTTCCGGTTTCACACTGTACAATTCAGCCACTAGATGTATATGCTTCGCTCCCCTAAACCCTCCTTACCTCTAACACCCCTCCAAACCCCCCCCACCAACCATGCCTGCCACCGAGCTGGCATTACTGAGGCCCTTGGTCAAATCATGGACCAAAATGTTGGTCCCCGGGGAATACCTTTGTGAGCACCGATGCTTTAAGGAACATCATATGACAATTGCTCATATTACCGAAGGGCTCATATCGCCCCCTGCACGGAATCCGCCATAAAGAACTAGTCCACATAGGAGAATGCAGCACTTGGAGAAAAAACACAGGGCCTTGTTTACAATGTATTTCCTATTCACAAACTATGAGTGTAGTTTTGTGTGTAGCATCTCTACAACTGTGAACAACTCACACATTATAAGATAATACAGCCTCTGCAGTCCTAAAAATATTGCATGTAAAACTACAAAACTACACTCGTAGTTTGTGAATAGCAAACAAATTGTAAACTTACACCAACAGTGCAAGTTTACCTTTGTGAGTAAGGCCCACAATGTTCCCCTTTTATCTTTTTAAGGAAAGCACTCTCCCTGTGGAGAAAGCCCCTTCCCCGACACCTCAGCACAAAGGAGCAAAGTTTAATGTGGGTCTTTAATAAAAAAGCAGCCGTGGGGCATTAGAGGGACCCGCAGAAGCCCCCTGAGTATTTAGCAGCGCTGAGTAGGAAGGGGGGATCCTCTTAGCCTGAGCACAACAGAAACTGTCTAATCTGTTAATTGAGAGCTGGACACTGAGGGGTAATTGTTAGGTTATGGCTTGCAATCTCCTTCCCCTGCTGGCTGCATTCAGGCTGCGGAAGAGGCAGGAATGGGCAACGCTAGGTGCATCCTGCCTCAGATGCGTGGGAGACTTGAGACACATCAGATGACTATACTTCACAACAGCAACAACAGGGAGGACTTCTAATACACTATTGGCACCTGGAGGAATGGCAGTGAAGATTCCTTTGTACTGTGAGTGACAATGTGGCTCCTTGTTTAGATGCACAGTCCCAGTGTGGCACCGGTTTGCTAGTAACAGGCAGGGACCTCCCTACTCTGTGCCCCATGATTGTCCAAGGACCCAAAATACACAAGCATTTTCGGGTTGCAAAGCCTGCGAATCAGAAAACACAGGGGATGTTGCAGCAAAATACCTATCGACGTGTACACGGCCCCTTCTTTTCTAAATGAAATCCCTTTTGCAAGTTGGAAAAGTGATTTAATCTCACAAAATGTTATTTTTTGCAGTTTCATACAGGGCAAGCTCAAACCGAATGTATTTAGGCGCTTTACATGAGCACCGGGTACATCACACAAGGTCCCTTTTTTTGGCTCCGGGAGATTAAGTGATTTTACCAGAGTCACAAGATGTCCTGTCAATGTCGGGGCTCGAACATGGTTCCCCGGTTACAAAGTTGGCAGCTCTGACCATGACGCAACATGCTCTTTTTTATGTCTTTGTGAACCTTTTTGATTGGTAAATAGAAGGGGCGTGAGAGGGTTACCCCCCACCTGTATGTGAAATGGGATATATTCATGGTCTGTGAATCTAATTTGGGTTGCAAACCCCTGCTTAGTGACTGACCCTCAAGCATGAGTGACAACTGACTGCTCCCCATTTGGAAACCATGTTGTGCAGCTTTAAGGGGAGCAGGCACTGGTCGAAAACATCACTTCCTGCTCGGCCCATTGTCTTTCCAGCATGTCAACAACTTTTTTATAAAGCAGCACCATCCATGGACGTCATTTACAAGGTCGGCAGGGGTCGCAGCTGTAACCCCTTGTCTGCTACTTACTCCCTGGCACTGCCTTTGCGACCCCTGGCCTGCTCCTTACGACCCCTGGCCTGCTCCTTACGACCCCTGCACTGCCTTTGCGACCCCCGGCCTCAGAAATTGCAAAGTCAGTGCCTGGAACACAGGGGTAGCTCGTCCTTATGGACAAAGGTTGGGAACCCCTTTCCTGGTTTTCTGCCAATTTTTTTATTACACAAATGGTGAATAACATTATTCACTATTTGTGTAATACAAAATGGAGTATAATTTGCAGGAATATGACCCTATCTGGCAGCTAAGGTATACAAAAATGTATGTGGTATGCGAGGATTGCGGGTGAGAGTGTTTATGAGAGAGTGAATGAGTGAGCGTGTGTATGTGTAGGCACGTATGTGTGAGTCACAGTAAAGGTGAAATGGCATGTGATGTCACTTCTGCTACCCCTGGCACTTTGGTGAATTGACGCCCATGGCACCATCCTATTAAAGGGATATGTGCAAGGGCTGCATTTAAAAAAAGAAAAAACAGACACAGAGTTCTGCTGTCCCACACAGGCCTCCATACCTCTGTTGAAAGCCATTCATTTAGAGTTGCAAATTGTGTCCTGTTTCATCAATAGTCATGAGGCGGGGTGTGGCCAAGCAAGATGGCCAGTGGGACGTTCTTCTAGGAAGCTCTCTGCCAGCTCAGCCGGATCCTGCAGGAATCCTGATGCGCGTGGGACCTTTAGTATTCCCATCGGAATGAGAGAGTACCCTGAACCTTTGGCAGCTTGAACCCCGAGTCGGGGGCTTGGGGATCCTTGGCCCCGGTGGTGAGTGTGGACCGGCTTGGGCCTTGTGGAGTGCGGCCCAGCGTAGAGTTTGGGAGACCTCCGCTCTGCCTCCCTCGGTGGGCTTCCCGCCCAGATCGGGCCTCGCGCGAGTGGTGAGGCTGGGTGGTGGGGTTGGCCTGGGGGCCGCCCTGACGCCTCTGACCCATGCTGCGGGGCCTAGAGCAAATTCGGGCCTGGGAACTGATTGCAGGGCCTGGACAGACGAAGGCCCTATCCCAGCGCCCTTTTACCTGGCTGACGGAGTTGGCAGATGGCACGGAGAAGGGGCCCAGGAGAACGGCAGCAGGCTGGTTGGCTCTTAGCCACGACAGAGCTGCTGGGGTGTGGCCCAGCGGGGTGAATTGCAGCCTGGTGGAGGGGAGGTTAAAGACTGCAGATTGGAGTGGTGGCATGGACATTTTTGAAAGCCAGCGGTAATAATTATGAGGTGCTGGTAAGGTACCATTGTATGAAGGTGTACTGGTGCTGGAGCACAGACCCTATCCAATGTAGCGACTAAAGTCAGGGATGGTTGACGTGAATGGACATAACAGCAGCCAGTAGTTGGTATTTTACTGGGCATTGACCTTGGATCTGGACTGACTGAAGGGAGGCACAGTTCACAGGAACTCGGCCCTTGATCCTACTGACCAGATACGGCGGCAACACATTTCATCATCTCACTCTCCCTTGGTTGATGGTGAGATGGGGTGGCACAGGCAAACAACCGCGTCACAGGAGAACCCCATGGAACCATACACTACCCCTTCACCATTGCAGCAGCACCAGACGCGGATGGGTGGGCCCAGAGATGAACTGGGCACACCAGCTACTGTGGAGGAACCGTTGTGAGCGGAACTTCTTGCAGCAATTCAGGGCTTGAGGGTGGCCCTTGAGGGAAAGGTAGAGACAGTGGCTGTGGAGGTGAACTTTCTCTGAGCGGACCTCCGGAAGGTCTCTGATAAGGTAAAAGTTTCGGAGGGGTCCATTTTGGAATTACAGCAGGAGGTTGGTGCTCTACAGAAGCAGATAGCACAGGTCACTTCAAAAGTTGGGGCGATGGAGGCGAGACTAGAGGATGCCAAGGGTAGGTCCCACCACAATAATGTGGGCCTTCTTGGGTTCCCGGAGCACGCAGCGGGCCCCACTGTGGAGGTCTTTGTGGAGTGATGGATCAGGGATATACTGCAGCCTGTCGGGCTGTCCAGTGTGTTAGTGATGGAGCGTGGTCCCAGGGCCCTGGTCGCACCTCCTCGGCCCGGCGTCCCGCTGAGGGCTATCATTGCACGTCTTCGGAACAATAAGGATCAAGACTGTATCCTACGGGCTGCACGTGAAACAGATAAAGCTGTTTTTGAAAACTGCAAAATTTCCATTTATCCAGAATACAAACAAGGTACAGACATTGAGGAAGGGATTTCTGGAGGTGAAGACCAGGCTTCGTGCAATGAATATTTGATACATGTTACTGTACCCGGCGCGCTCTCGGCTGGCAAATCCCACTTTTTTGAACACCCAGAGGAGGTCTGGAGATGGCTAGAGATGTGGGACAAAGTCGCACCAGGTAGACCCGGGCGGGCTGGCTTGGTTGCTGGGCATGTCCCCGGTTTGGATGACTCAGATTGGAGGAAACGCAGGGAGAACCTGGTGGAGGGCTCCACAGGGCGGGGAGCCAGCGATGACGCAGAACTGAATTCAACAGGATGGTACAATGGAGTGGGTGTCCCCTGGTGTGTCTACCGTACTGACTGTGGGTGAATGTTTGCATTGTTCAGCATTCCGTCCATCATCTCTTCTTTTTGCATTTGTTGCCCCAAGTGGGAAGGGTATGCCCAGATGTGGGTCCCGTGCTCTCTGCACCACTGGATTCAAGCTATCCTAGCTGATTGAAGGTGATACCCTGAAACCGGTCCTAGGATGCTTGTTTCCAGTCCAGGGAGGACCTGGCTTGGCAATTGAGGCTGGACTATTCCCATGGGGAACAGGGTCAAGACTCATTTGCATATGGCTGGGTCCAAACTGGGTGGTGTGGTGAGCAAGAAAACAATGGATCAAGCCCAGATCTGTGTACTGGGGGTGAATGTTTGCATTGTTCAGCATTCCGTCCATCATCTGTTCTTTTTACATTTACCGGACTGACTGTGGCACCTGATTTGGGAGCAGAGATGAGTTCCGTTGATAGTTGGCCATATTCTTCTTGAGTGGATAGTGCTATAACGCTTGTCTCAGTGGGGCATGTTCTTATGTCAGATGTTTGTTGCTTGTGCAGTAAGGGGCACTGGGCTTATAGTGGATCTGAAACCGATGGGGCACTCCTTGAGTCCTCATTATACGGCGGTGGGGTTATTATTTTTATTGGAACATGATTGATTAGCCATACAGACACGATGTATTTAGCAACGGGGTGGGGGTGGTTTCCTCCACTGCTGCGGTAGATTCTCGTAATTGGGGTGTTGAGGTTTTAGGCTGTTGTCCTGGCAACATTTACAAATATGGATCTGCTGTACGCTTTGATATATTTGTTTTACTGTTCATCCGGGGTGGGAATGGGGGTTGGGAGTTGCTTAGTTAGTGCATGTTTGCATGCGTTTTTAGGTTACAACAACAGTGCAACAGTATGTGAGATGTTGTGAGATGTGAAATAAGTACTCAATCTGCCTTTCCCCTGCAGGGGTGGGGAGGCAGGAAGAGGTCAACGACAGATGTAAAATACAGAGAACTAACATGGGTCGACAAATTAATATGCTGACATGGAACGTTAGGGGGCTGAAAGACTACACAGCGCGCTAGAGAGTGCATTCTTTCCTGTGGTGGCATATGGTTCAAATGGCCTGTTTACAGGAAACGCATATGATGAAGGAGGAATCGCAAAAGCTTGCTAAGAAATGGCGGGGTCAAACGTTCTCCTCCTTTTCCTCTTATGCAAGAGGAGCAGCAATATGGGTTGCGCCAGGGGTCCCATATACACATGTCTACAGTGAAGCGGATGTGAAGGGGCGATATATACTCCTACAGGGTACGTTAGATGGTGCGCCCCATACTATTCTCAATACTTATACACCCAACACAGAGGATCACTGCTTCTAAGATCATATGGCTGAGGTCCTGGGGTTAGGGCTGGGTTCTCCTATTGTATGGGGTGGAGACTACAGTTGTATATTGGATGGTGACAAAGATCGTCACCCCTCTAAACCGTTAATGGCGAGATCCCTCACAGCGGTCATGCATATTTTAGGATTATGGGACTAGTGGAGGGAACTGCACCCAGAGAGTAGGGAATATACCTGTCATTCTAAGACACACAATACATATAGTTGTCTGGACTGATTCCTTTTGGGTGGCCTGAACTGCTCGCAAGTGTTGGATATCACACATTTGGGGAGGTTTCTATCTGATCATGCACCGGTATTGATGCAGAGTAGGGTTCAGATGGCGGGGTGACACATAGCTGGCTCATGCCCCCAGATTTTCTGACTGTGTCTCGTGAAAAAATGGTAGTAGCCATTAAGGACTAGATAGCCATGAACTGGAGTACAACCGCCACCACAGGGACAGAGTGGGAGGCAATGAAGGCTGTCCTGAGAGAAGTGTGTATATGCACCACTTGTGGGGTGCGCAGACAACTGGAAGAGGATCTCAGAGACTGGGAGGGGAAACTAACGGATATACAGCACCAGACCTGGCCAAAGAGGGAGGCAGAAAGACAGCAGCTCTGATTGTACAGGGAAGTCAGTAGATGTAGGGAAACACTGGATAAGGCAACACTTAGGTCATATAGACATCGGCTACACAGGGAGTGGGACAAATCCGGTAAGTTACTTTTGTGGATCCTAAAGCGTGAAGTGGAATGTCCCCCCATTCTGCATATCCAAAATGCTGCACATGTACAGATTACCAATCGCAGGGATATCTTAAAAGTACTGGTGGAATATTTGCAGGCAATGTCACGTGCTGGCTCTTCGGTGCCAGACAAATATATGGGAGAGTTTCTGCAGCAGAGGCGGCTTCCACAGTTGGACCCTGAGAGTATGAGAGACTTGGAGGCTGAGATAACTATGAAGGAAGTGAGTGGGAAGGTGGAGGCATTATCTAAATCTAAGATTCTTGGGGGGGGGGTTCCCGATCAAGCTTTATCAGACACTCTCCCCCTCCTGCGAGAGAAGTTATTAGCAGTGTTCAAGGAGGACCAAGCACGGGGCGTCCTGCCGGAGTCCGTGCGTCAGGGCATTGTTTGTCTGATGCTCAAGCCTGGTGGGGATCAAAGTGACCCCTCCTCCTTTTGGCCGCTCACTATGTTGAACTGTGATGTTAAGATCCTTTGAAAGATATTGGCTACTAGGCTGCGGGAAGTGGTTCAGGGCTTTGTGCATGAAGACCAATGTGGTTTTAAACCTGGCCGTAGTATAGTACGACTTTTAACCTGTGTAGCTTGGCACACGTCTTGCATGAAACCATGGGTGCAAAGGACGAATTGGCGCTACCGTTGTTGGACTTTGAAAAGGCCTTTGATACTGTGGAGTGGGGCTATCTCCTGGCGGTACTACAGGGAATGGGGTTTGGCCCCCAATTCTGTGCATAGGTTCGCTTGTTTTATACTGCACCCTCAGTACGTGTTTCGGTGGAAGGGGAACTGTCGGAATCCTTGGTGTTGGTAGAGGAACCAAACAGGGGTGTCCACTTTCACCGCTCCTTTTTGTCTTAGCTGTGGAACCACTAGCAGTATGGCTGCGTGAGGTACTGGCCCCCTGGGGCATTCGGCTGGGACATATCACCCACATCACATCTTTTCGTTATACGCAGATGATGCTTTGATATATCTTCGATCACCGACTATCTCGGTGCCTCTGTTGTTGCGGTTGTTGGAGGGTTTCAGGGCTGTTTCAGGTGTTAAGGTGAATAGGAATAAGTTGCTCCTATTTCCTCTAGGGCTACTTCGTGGTAAACATCTGGAGGACTTGCTGGTAGTGGGGCTCCGGTGGGAACTGGAGAGTTTCAGATACCTAGGTAAATGGGTTATCTACACTGTAGCGGCACATGAGACATATAATGTAGAAAGAGTAGTGACTGGCCTTGAGCGCTTGGTGTCGTTCTGGAGCAGGCTGCCCCTTTCTGTAATGGGAAGAGGCGGCTATAGCAAAGATGATGTTTCTGCCACAGTGTCTATATCTGGTACAAAATTCCTTATTTCCGTTAACAACTCGGCTCTTTGATCGTTTGGACAGTCTACTGATCTCATTGGTGTGGGCCGGGTGCCGCAGTAGAGTGGTGCTGTCCACACCGCAGAGGGATCTAGAAGACGGGTGTTGGCTATCCCTAATATTAGGCAATATTACTACGCAGCGCATTTACAACACGCTGCAAAGTGAATGACTGAGTCGGATAACTAGGAAAAGCGACTATTTGAAGGACTGATGGACATGTTAGCACACATACTGATGAAAGGTGGTCGGTCGGAAACAGCTGTCCCACATCTTGTTCGAAATACTGCATGGATCTGGGAGCAGGCCGTTATTTGACGTGCTCCCTTTGATAGGGAACTTAAGATATGGGACTTGGCTTCCTTACAGGATATGGATAACTTCATGTCTATGGAAAGCTGGAGAGCGGGGGATGCCATGTAGCGGGGGACTTATATCCCAATGGGAAGTTTATATCCTTTCAGGAAGTGCAAAACACGTTTGGTTTGGGACCGGGTCAGTTCTTGCAGTATGCCAAGGTGGAGAGTGTGGTGCGGGAGATCTGGTGCGCTTTCCCGGCCGCCCCACCGTCTTCGAAGGTGTTGAACAGGCTGATAAATTGGGGTGATGGGAATCATATAATTAGCTTGTTTTGGAGAGCTCTTCGGGGGGATCAACCAGGTGCGGTCTGTGTGGCGCGGAGGGCTTGGGAGCGGGAGCTAGGGGATCCAATGGAGGACACTGATTGGGCTACAGCTCTGTCGCTGGTGCGCACAGTTTCATGTAATTATAGATTCAAGCTCCTACATTTCAATTTTGTACACCGTACATATATTACACCTGATCAACTCAACAAAATTAACCCAACTAGAGAAGTCGGGTGTCCCAGATGTGGCAAATTGGGCACCTCCTTTCTACATCTGGCTTGGTCCTGTAGGAAGGTGAAGCAGTTTTGGCGTGAGGTGGCGTGAGGTGGTTGGGAAGGTCGAGGAGGTCACAGGTTTGGGCCTTGAAGCAACGCCGTTGACATGCTGCTTAGGTGTGGTGAACAGACCATGGGGAAGGAGAATCCCATACAGACTAGCACAACTAGCTCTAGTGCTGGCTAGGCACAGGGTGGCCATAAGCTGGATGAGCGCTAGGAGGCCATCAGTTCATTACTGGATGCTAGATATACTGGAAAGGGGAGCCACAGAAGAACAACATATGCACATAACACGCAGGGATGAGGGGGCACTAACTGACTTGGTCACATGGGGAAACTCATTGGAACGTTTCACTGTCACTGATGTTTTAAGCTGTGAATGGAGCACAGACACTGATGATTAACTAATGGGATTGCATATCTCAGATACGATGGTGACAACCAACTGTGGCTATGTTGAAATTCTGGTACTTATAGTATACATATAAATTGGTTTCATAAGGGTAGTAACCTGTAGGGGAGGCAGAGGGGACGCATCACCGCTTCAGCTGCTGATGATACACATTTCTGACTTTATGTGTACTCTATCATCAGAGAAGACATCTGTGCTATCTCATATTACTATGCACTGGATAGTTTTTGTTGGTTCTGCATTATAAAATCCATAAAAACAGAGTTATAAAAAAATATATATTCACGAGGCGGAGATTTTACGACCCTCTGCGAATATACCTATTGCAGTATAACATTTGTACATCACTCACACTGCGGGTGGTTTGCACCCACTGTTTGCGACCTGTTCAAAGATACTTCATGCCCGATATACGTAAACCTTGCAGCAAATTCTCATCCCCAATTTAACTAGGAAAATAGATCAATA
The DNA here is from genome assembly GCF_031143425.1 of Pleurodeles waltl. Classification (NCBI taxonomy): domain Eukaryota; kingdom Metazoa; phylum Chordata; class Amphibia; order Caudata; family Salamandridae; genus Pleurodeles; species Pleurodeles waltl. The sequence goes on along the minus strand of NC_090437.1, from coordinate 1,309,810,791 downwards.
AAGTCCCCAATGTCTTCATATCAAGTGGAGAGGCAGCCTCCAATCACTGTTTCATTCCGTCTTCTTTTCTGTAGTGCAATTTGACTACCAACCCTTGTTTCAGAATCGCCTAGCTTCGGGTACCCGATGATGACAAATTCATGTATTCAACTTAAGAAACTTTCTCTTCCACTAAACTCCTATCCGAAATATCAGTTTAGGGAATGCTGGAAGTTTTTCATCTGCAATTTTTGTTGTGTTTTTTGTAACATTTGAAAAAGCTGAGACCTTTACAAAGTTTAAATTAGGAGGCATGAACCGCCAAAAATACAGTTTGTGAAGAAAAATCCCTGCAAAAACTCAATAGTCGTGGCAGCATCTACAAAAAATACAGGGAAGGTATTTCAATAAAACTTTTTTTACAGAAGTATTTGCCCACAATTGATGAGTCTCAAATTTTGCAGCCTTCATGAATTACACCGTACATACTTCGCAAACTTTGTTTGTAAAATTGAACTTTTACTGTCTCCATTCTTACTTTGCTCTTGTTAGGTCTGGCGTTAGCCAAGACGTGCTTTTTAAAAAAAACACAACTTAACAAAAATACAAACGTGTAGATACATAGATGGAAGGACTTTCAGCCAGCCCCCTTCGTCCATTGGTCTATAGCAGTGTCTTTCACATTTGTTTCCACCTACCACAGCTCATAGCATCGGGCAACGGCTCAGCCTACTACAATGATTGGCTACGCTCAGTGAGTGATTGCATTTACCTGCGCAAAGGGTGAATATCTGCCTTCAGTGCCACCTACTGGTGGGACAGTACTTAACTTAGTCTATGTTTTTTCAAAATTTGCATTCTTTATTCTTTTTTTACATTTGCTTTGTCGCCATTCTGCTTTTCAGCTGTATCTTTAAGTTACACAACATCAAAGCCAACATCGCGAATAATAGTTCTATTTCCCTGTGATGTGCATTAAAATAATACAGTAGTTTCTGTGCTTGTTCCAAGTAGGTCTGCCTGCTAGGAGGCACGCCTACTGTCCATGTTCACCCATCTCCACAAGTGGTTCAGTCTCCTCCTCTCACTCTTCTAGCAATCCCAGTTCCATTATCTTTGCCTAGAATTTAAACATGCACACTCCCTCCATCCTTTGTTTCTGCAATCGATTAACAGTCCTTAAATAATCATTTACTTTCTCTCACTTCAGCTAAATACACTCTAAAGACCGCCTGGATGTCACCTACTCCTGCAGATTTCCCTAACATTTCCTCTTTCTAACAGTTGTATTGACTTTTGGATATTCTCATAGTTCAATTGCTTGTGTGCTCTTAAAAAGCGGACCATGATTACAAATTGTAGGTCCTTAGGTCTCTGTGTTTTTGTTCACTTGTAAACTCCTTCTGTGAGACGAGAACAAGCAGGAGAAATGAAACTGTGTGATGTCAAGATAAGACCAAGCGTAATATTTGTATGTCGCCTCATAGTGGTGGGGAGGGGAAGGGCCTGCATGCAGAAGTCTCCACCCACTTGGGAGACAGGCAGGGGAGGAGCACTGATACAGCAGCGACACCTAGTGGTCAACCGAAGGGGTCAGCCGCTGAAGTCGTTTTGGAGCTGAACACCTGTGTCTTGGTTTGAAGGGGGGGACGGATTAGAGCAAGTTGTGTCAGACGGAGACACTAAAGCTGCTCGTTCTGGGGACCAGGGCCCCCCTCTGTTGACCATGCCTCGCTGGTGGCCAGTTTCCCTCCTTTTGAACTTCTCATGAGCATCTTTGCACCAAAAAGCATGTAAGCCGGTGCTCCTGGGCGGGGCAGGTCTGGGGAGACAACATCAGACCTGGCAATAATTCTCAAACCAGCCCTGTCCCCTTTGCCTACGTCACTCAACATTTCCCTTTCCACGGATTCATTCTTTTTCTCCTCTCTCTCTTCCCTTTTCTGATTGCTTTTTCTCTAACTTACGCCTCCCTCTCTCTCTCGCACTTTCTCTCTGTCTCGCCAAGCCTCCCCGTGCCTTGGGGAGGTGGGGCAAGTGATGGAGTCACCAGGAGTGGCCCTGGGCTTTCCAAACGCCTCCAAGGGCTCCAGCCCACCTGGGAAATGCCTGGTGGAAGAAAAGGCCTGTCCAGTCCTGATTCCCAGATGTGCAAGGGCTCCAGAAACTTCCCCTGGCATTGCCCTGTGGACAGCCTGGCTAGCAGATATGTGGAAGGGCCAGGTGCCAGGATGACCTTGGTACTGTCAGAAGGGCAGGCAGGGATACCATGTGTAGGTGACAGAAAGTAGTAGTGCCAGAGCTTGGTGGCACCGTCCGAGGGCCCCTGCTTCAAAATGGTAAGAGTTTGCCATGGGCCTCTTAACTTCGCCCCACCCCTCTACTTCTGATGGGAAAGTGGTTCCAGACCTCCTCACAAAGTCCACTTGCCAACCCTACGTGGCCAAAGAAGCAGCCGAAAAGAAACCTTGATTCCTCTGTGTATTGAGAATGTGGGAGGGAGCTAATGGTGGGCACGAAAGAGATGAGGAATTGGGTGAATGGCAGAGGGAGGGTCATATGGCAAAGAGGTAGATGGGGCCGGGGCACCCTACTGAGCTCAATCTGCAGGAGACCTTCTTTTGCACCCTACAGAGTTCCTGGCAGGAGGAGGGGCCAGAACGGCCTTGGTGAATAATTCATTGGTTAATAAAAGAAAATGCCAAACTCATCTGCATTGGATATGACAGAAGGGAGTGCTCCAATAGGATGGTTTGCTGGCCGGTGATCAATATTGACCTTGGAGAAACTGATCACCTTCAACTTTGAACCAGGCACTCCTTCGAAGCTGCCAGGAAGGCATGCGCAGTGATCTCTGAGTGTGGGAAGCCATTAAGGCTCTATGCTGGGAAGCTGAGACGCTAGAGGTGCGGAGTGCTAGTTGTGGACTTATCATGTGGTTGGCTTCTGGTCATCCAACAGTCAGAGCCACTGACTTACAGGATGAGAGTCTAAAGAAGATATCAGAGGGGCATCACCGAGGGTGATATCTTAGACATCTTGATCCAACAGATGAGTCAGTGCAAGGAGGGCCCCCCAGTAACCACTGAAAGGGGCCCAGAGACCAGCGAAGTATGATTATTTCAATAATGATAGCATTGCTGAATCCAAGGCTTCCTTTTGCATCACTACATCAGGCGGAGTGATAATCAGGCCCATGATCTCAGATGAATGAAATAGAATTCCTTTTCACAGGAGTGGGACTGTGGTGCTACCTAGTGACAAAATTTGGAGATTGCGTTTGACTACGCAGCTCAAGTGTGTAGGTGTGCGTAGCAGTTTCTTCTGGGCACTAGCCAACTGGCTGAGAAACCAGTCTGAATGTCCTATCCTGTGCCAGTGGCGGAGCGAGGCTCAGATGTAGCAGCTCCTGAGATCTTAGGATATGGAGAGATCAACAGATGTGGTAAGGAGGGATGCACCAAAATGTATTTAGATTTTACTTGAAACCTGACAATTGTTCTCATTGGCAGCTTCAAAAGGTTTTCTGAATTTCAATTGAATTGATTTGAACTGATTGAAACATTTGTATGGCACACTCTATGGTGCAGCATCATTAGGTGGCCAAGGAAGGAACTGGAGGACATTCCATGTTCTCTTGAAGACCAGCACATGGTTGGGGACCCAGTAGATCTGGAGATCCTCTAGTACAGCGCAAATGGATCCCCAAGGATCTGCTCAAGCATTCTCAGCTGGCACTTTCATCACTAGGAATGCAGAGAGCAACAGCAAGTGGAAACCCCAAGTCCTTGATAGTGCAGCAGCTCTCATCGCCATGTTAATGTGAGACAAGCAAGGTATGCCCGGCCCAGCACCAGAAGATACAATTACCAATATTCAAATCCATCCATGAAGGATTTGTTGATCGGCTCATCTGCACACACTTCGATCATGTTGGATACTAATTGTGGCTGATGGTCTTAATGCAAGAGAGAATGTTTGATCTTTATGTGAATGTTGACTGCTGGTACATGCACCGTTGAATAGTTATTCCCTCTGACTGCTGTGTTCATAGCATGGTTTAAATACCATGAGGACCTTGTTGGGTAAGTCCAGATGATTTCCACTTCTGTTTCCTGTGAATGACACAATGTGATCTGAATAGAATGATGCTTGTGAATAGAAGGATCAAGATTTATTTTCTGCTGCACATTTGACATAAGTTCTGCCAGTCTAAGTCCCTCTTATGTGGTGCATTGAAATCATTTGGCAATACCTTAAGAATGACAAATCCACAATATATGCTGCAGTACTGGTGACCTGGTTGGACACCAGTAGAGCTTCATTCGCAGTTTCCATTAGCTGCTGGTTTTTTCTCAGGGGACATCCTGTGAGATCCTATGTATAGTACCCCAAAGAGATAGATAATGCTTACCCAAGATACTGGTCCCGTAGAATTTGCTGCCTGCATGGTCGTGGCAGATGTTCACCAGGTCATTCTCCTCAGTGCTTCTGTCAGGTTGTATCATAGGCACTGGGCACAGATGCTTTCCCACTACAGACACAATTACAGTGTCTGCATAAGTGTCCATCTTGAGGAACAATGAAGCCACTCAAAAACTCACATTTAAATGGAGAATTCTCTCACAAAAAAAAGGTTTTGTAGAAAAGTTCTCCTGCAGATATCTTTTGCAAGAAGTTTGATCTGAAGGCAAAATGTAGTAGAATTGATAGTCTGTAAACTGTGCAAAACTTTCCAGACGTGTTCTTGAGACATGCTAAGATCTAGCCCTTGCGAGAATTTCTTCCATCAGGAAATGAAGCCCAGCTCACTGCTGATGTTCTCAGCACTGCATCCCTTGAGGTCAAATGTCCTTATTGTGTGATGGTGCCTTTGAGTTGAATGTTCAGTGTGCATCTTGATGACAGTCCCTCAAAGAGTCTGAGCTTCAGCATCAATAACTTTGGCAACGTATATCTCATCGCTGATCTTGAAAGGCGAGACTGGTAGGACCAATGATCGCACTTGTTCCCGTCAACCTCCTTTCACTGCCCCCCCATACACCGCGAGCCCTGGTAACTCACCCCTGGAAAACGGACTGAAAACTCCACGTGTCTTGAGGCGAGGAACCCTAATCAAATGTAAAGTGATGGCTTTTTGGACTTCAAGGACTTTTTCCATACTCTAAGTTATCTGGGTGAAGCTGAACCCTGCTGTACCTCTTTGTACCTAGGGCCCCTTGGGAAGCTAGAGTAGAGGGAATGCATGTCACACCGCACGTGATACACTCGTAACATTCTGCTCAACACCACTGCTCAATGTGAAACACTCCAATAGTGCAAGAGATGAGACCCGCATGGTTCCTCCAGGTTGTTGAGAACCCCCAATCTAAGCTCTAATGAATAATACTGTCTGTAGACCCCTATATTATATTTTATAGAGCTTTCTGTGTAACAGCTTTAAAAAAGTTTTAGGGTCAGACGCTACCCCAACAGGTGGCAGAACCGTATGGGTTATAGTTTTAACCTTCATACATTTAACTCATTTAAATAAATATCAACTCTGTCTAAAAGTTACAGCTAGGACTGAAAAAAGGTTTTAAAAAATGTGCTTTTTCTAGACTGTTGAACTAATGCTGGTATGACAGTGGACTTAATAACAGTATCTGCTTCAGAGATTTGGGTGTCACCTGAGGACGAAATGGACAGATGCAAGCGGGGTTCATTCAGCCATGCAGCCGGTGGTTAATTTGTGCCGGTGCTTACAGGTGGAGGGCTCCAGCACTCATTTCTGATGGCCGGGGGATTTTTCATATTCAAGAGTTTGAATGCAAAGATGAAATCCTGCAAAAGTCAAAGATAGATGAATTGTAGGGCGGTGAAAGAAAGAGGCCTGAGGTGGAATCAAGGCTAGGAAGCCTTGGGATGTGGCAACCGTGGCGTCCAACCACACCGGCCGTGGGCTCCAGTGGCACCGGGCACTTATATATTTTTTGTAAAGGATTATTATATAAATACGTTTGTGACCTCACCCTATGAAAACCTTAGTGGTGGCCCAACTCCATTTCTTTATTTTATATATATTCATGTATGTGTGTACACATGTATGTATGTATTTTGCTGCAGCGGACATGTTAGCGCCACATGCCTCCATTAAGGCAGCTCGGACAGGGGAATACTTGCGCCCCTGCATAGAGGGTGGAATCCAGCGTGAAATCCTGATCAATGCGGCCTCCAGGGTGTACAACCTCCGCCCGGGAGACGGGCCTCGCGGCGCTGGAATTAGGACTGGTTGGTGGTGCACATCCCGGGCCCCCGACGGGAGCACCGGTCCTCCATGTGAGATGTCTGCATCCGCCAGCTCTGGCCGGGCTTCTATGCGCCCCTTCCTCCTGTGCTCGTCATGCATGCACGTGACACGTGCACACCTCCTCTGTGCACTGTCACCAGCAGCATCCTATGGAGGCGATGCGCTCGGGCAACACACCGACGCATTCAGTCTGCACTACTTTTCTGCTGTTTAAGACACAAGACGAGTAACCAGAAACCGGTTTGCGCCTTCTTCTCCGGGTGTCTTGGCGCTATTCCCTGTTACACACCTGCCGCAATGGTGCACATGGATTCCCCGAATGGACATCTTGTACAACGTAGCCCCAACTATATAACCAGGAGGTTGTATTTTTCCTTTTGAGCAGCTTCCAAAAAATGTAAAATATGGAATTTAATTCATTTTTCACAGCTTGCAGTCGGTGTGGCAGGACAGTCCATTTCTAAAACCTGACCTTGCACTGAGCCATGGGGAGCAATGTTGGATACCTGCCAGGATAGCACAGTGCT